>NC_065443.1:56808662-61868662 GCF_917563875.1 Diabrotica virgifera virgifera | reverse complement strand
ATATTACAGCTCTCCTTTCTTCCTCAGATAAAGCGGTACTAGATTCGATCATTAATTTTATCAGAAATTCAAAAATAGCGGTATAGTTTAGAAATTAATAGACAATATGAAATAATTTAATGTAATTAAGAATTTACATGTTTGTGGCAAATAGATTTTGTCTGATGCCAGGATCTCTCACACACACATCGTTTTTGTAATATGTATACAGCCAACTACAGGAAAGCTTTTTCCTCGTGGATAAAAGTGAATAGTTTCAGTCTCTTATGTAAAAATTAATTCAGTGATAAAAAGGTTTAGTCAACAAAATATTTTAGTGCTTGGTCTAGAAAATATTTTGAGATAAGTTGGAACATAAAAAATAAGCTCCGAAAAAGTAAAAAACATTTAAAAACATAAAGCAAACAAAAAATGGCATAAAATTACTTTTATTCACATAATTCGGGCAGAAATATATGTTAGTTAATGCTGCTTTAAAATTCAAATACAAGCGAATTAACTTACAGTCCGTTCTCTACAAAGACTTAATTCACTGACTACTAACTAACGTAAATGCAGTATGTTAGAGCTAAACTACAATAATTATTAATTTAGAGTTCGGATGATGAATGCTGTTCTAGTGATAACAATGACCAAATATTTTTACGTTTAAAATATATTTTATCGCCAACCTTCACTAAAGTCATTTATTATTGTACTAATTTGCCCTCATTTGCGGCAGTAAAGTAAAACTTTATTGTACTGAAAGAAGAATTTTACTTTACCTGCCTCGATTAATCGAGATTGAATGTGAGTCGTCGATGGCAGTAATCGATTATTTATTTGAGTTAACTTACAATTGATTTACTTTAATTAGTAAAAATATTGTAAAAAATTTACGACATTGTTAATGAAATTTATGTCAAAAAGTGAAATTCCGTTGTATTTTGTAATTATATTCATATAAAATAAATCAAAATTTTACCGCTTTAGTAATTATTCAATATTGATAACTATCGCTTAAAAATCGAAAGTGGCCATCATGCAAAAGTCATCTGTCATCACTGTCATGAAATTTTTATTACGTCTAAAATTTTAAAAAATTCTTAAATTGTAGATTGTAAGTCAGTGTTAAACCGATATTAAATTGTTAGCGATACAATTTTGTATGCACCTCGTTCGATAAAGAGTAACTTTGCTGACTTGGTACATAAATAACTATTATTATGTTCTAAATATGTAATGGATTCGACCGTTACTTGAGGGAAATTCTTTTTATCTAACAATAAATCACTGAAAATTTTATTTTCAATACTTTTTAATACAAAAATTTATTACAAATTAATTTCACTACTGCTCTTTCGACAAAGTGTCGTTCTCCATTGATGTATTTTACTGTGTCTCTGCACTTTAAAGTCTTTAACTGAATAGGTTGAAGAGTGAGAACTTTGTCTCAAGTTGGTCATTCAGAAATATAAACTGCTCGTCAAAAGTTAGGAATATAGAAAAAAATTTTTTCTCCGATTCTGGCTTTGGTTTAGAACTAGAACCTTTAGCCACGTAATTGTATAACTTATCACTAAGTCAGGGGAGTAATGGGGAGTAATGTGTAGTGTGTGTGTTGAGTAAGTGTCTTGTTACTTTGCAAAGTCGACGTCATTGTCTTTGCAAAGAGAAGCTAATTGTTTCCGAACGTCTGCGGTCCCTCCGGTGAGTACCGATCCCACAAGGACAGAAACTATTTTTCATTTATTAATTTATAATAAATGAAAAATTTCTGCCCCTGGTAGGATTCGAACTCCCGACCTTTCGTTTCAAAGGTAGGCGCTCTTACCACTGCGCCACAGAGGGGGTTATATAGAAAATTATGCTGATTTTCATAGTTGATTTTTTCGCGAACAGACGGATTCCGCTATTTTTTTTATTTTATATTTTTCTTTAGTCTTTACACAATTGTGAAAAGGCTTACTCAAACTTATTTTTTGTACTTATACCGGGTGGAAGAAAAGAAAAGTTTTTCTTATGTTAAGTTTGAGAGACCCTGTAGGGAGAACGAGGTACAAATGTGAGTATACATCAGAATCGTATTGTAGTCTTATGTTTTGTGAACATCTTGTTGTCTGATTGTCCCTGATATCTTTAGAAACAAAAAAAATAGACGGTTTTGTAATTTAACATATGCTTTAATCGAAACAAAAGTTTGAGACACCTTGTTGGGAGAAAAAGGCACAAAGGTGAGTATCCCTCGATATTATGTTGTAGTCTCGTATTTTGTGAATATTTTATTTCTTTAATTTCTTTGATATCTTTAATAACAAAGAAACTAGACGGTATTACTCTTTAATATGTGTTTCTATGTTTAACATGTGTGATGTGATGCATGTCGTCAGTTAAAACACATATTAGAGAGTAATACAGTCTAGTTTCTTTGTTATTAAAGATATTAGAGAAATTAAATAAATAAAATATTCACAAAATATGAGACTACAACATAATATCAAGGTATACTCACCTTTGTGCCTTTTTCTCCCAACAAGGTGTCCCAATTTTTTGTTTCGGTTAAAACACATGTTAAATTACAAAACCGTCTATTTTTCTCTTTCTAAAGATATCAGGGACATTCAAAAAACAAAATTTCACAAAACATAAGACTACAATACGATTTCGAGGTATACTCACATTTGTACCTCGTCCTCCCTACAGGGCGTCTCAAACTTAACATAAGGAAAACATTTCTTTTCTTCCACCCGGTATTGGTATAAGCACAAAAAAAAAGTTTGAGTAAACCTTTGCATAACTGTGTAAATACTAAAGAAATACTTAAAACAATAAAAAAAATTAGCGAAATCCGTTAATCTGTTCACGAAAAAATCTACTATGAAAGTTCAGCAGAATTTTCTATATCCCTAACTTTTGACGAGCAGTTTATCTGTATTTTGTTTTCACCCAATTTTGAAAAAATGTGAAAACTTTGAATTATGCACATCCGTCTGTCTGTCTGTCTGTCTGTCTGTCTGTCTGTCTGTGAAAACAACTCCTCCGTCATTATACCAGCTAGAATGACAAATGAGGTGTCAAATGAAAGCTTATAATTCAAGGATGATACTAAAGGTGAGAAATTTGACCTAGGCTGTCTGTCCGTCCGTCCGCGAATATAACTCCTCGGTCATTATACCAGGTAGAATTACAAATGAGGTGTCAAATGAAAGCTTATAATCCAAGGATGCTACTAAATGTGATAAATTTGACCTAGGCTGTCTGTCCGTCCGACCGCGAATATAACTTCTCGGTCATTATACCAAGTAGAATTACAAATGAGGTGTCAAATGAAAGCTTATAATCCAAGGATGCTAGTAAAGGTGATAAATTTGACCTAGGCTGTCTGTCCGTCCGACCGCGAATATAACTCCCCCGTCATTATACCAGTTAGAATGACAAATGAGGTGTCAAATGAAAGCTTATAATTCAAGGATGATACTAAAGGTGAGAAATTTGACCTAGGCTGTCTGTCCGTCCGTCCGCGAATATAACTCCTCGGTCATTATACCAGGTAGAATTACAAATGAGGTGTCAAATGAAAGCTTATAATCCAAGGATGCTACTAAATGTGATAAATTTGACCTAGGCTGTCTGTCCGTCCGTCCGCGAATATAACTCCTCGGTCATTATACCAGGTAGAATTACAAATGAGGTGTCAAATGAAAGCTTATAATCCAAGGATGCTACTAAATGTGATAAATTTGACCTAGGCTGTCTGTCCGTCCGACCGCGAATATAACTTCTCGGTCATTATACCAAGTAGAATTACAAATGAGGTGTCAAATGAAAGCTTATAATCCAAGGATGCTACTAAAGGTGATAAATTTGACCTAGGCTGTCTGTCCGTCCGACCGCGAATATAACTCCTCGATCATTATACCAAGTAGAATTACAAATGAGGTGCCAAATGAAAGCTTATAATCCAAGGATGCTAGTAAAGGTGATAAATTTGACCTAGGCTGTCTGTCCGTCCGACCGCGAATATAACTCCCCCGTCATTATACCAGTTAGAATGACAAATGAGGTGTCAAATGAAAGCTTATAATCGAAGGATGATACTAAAGGTAAGAAATTTTGCCTAGGCTGTCTGTCCGTCTGTCCGTCTGTCCGTCCGTCCGCGAATATAACTCCTCGGTCATTTTACCAGGTAGAATTACAAATGAGGTGTCAAATGAAAGCTTATAATCCAAGGATGGTATTAAAGGTGATAAATTTGATCTAGGCTGTCTATTCGTCTGCCATCCGACCGCGAATATAAGTCCTCCGTCACTATGCAAGGTAGAATGACAATTGAGGTGTCGAATGAAAGCTTATAATCCAAGGATGGTAATAAATATGAGAAGTTTGACATAGGACTTCCGGTTTTAGAAATGCAACCAGAAGTACTGTTTTAAAGCCACCGTAATAGTACAAGTGATATATTATTCGACGCGCTTCTGCAAGACGCGAACAAATATATACTTCCGGTTTCATGACTCTCTGTCTTTCTATTCGAGAAAACAACTCCTCCGTTATTAATACAGATAGAATGACAAATGAGGTGTCGAATGAAAGCTTATAACCCAAGGGAGAAATTTGACATCGGACTTTTTTAGAGTTGCAACCGTAAGTACTGTTTTAAAGTCACCGAAATAGTATAAGCGATATATCATTCGACGTGCCTTATCAAGATGAGAGCAAATATAAAATTTTGGTTTTTATATCATTTCCGGTTAAAAAGTTCTAACCAGAAGTGCCATTATAGTCACAGAAACAGTATATGTAATACATCAATCGAAGCGTATTGAAAAGTCGAGTTTGAATCTTTAGTTCCGGTTTTGAAGTCATTTCTGCTTAAACAATGTTTAAACAAAATTAGTAAAATCGTATATCAATCGACATAAAGTTACAAGAAGAGTTCAAATATCGACTTCCGGTTCTACCTTAGATCACTTTGGGTGAAAACCTAGGACTTACGAAGTCCAATTACTTGTTTTAATTTATTAATTTCCATAGATTCTAATAAAGATAGCTTACCTAAGGCTTTAATTTTGGATATGGAGAATCTGAAACTGTTCATTAAAATAATGATTATGATCTAGAAGGTGAAGTGAGTACGCAGAATCTGTTTTTCTATTATTGAAAGACTTTTTGTGTTCTGATATATGTTTGTTAAAGGTTCTGCCAGTTTGACTGATGTAAGTTTTTAGACAGTCACCAGATGTCAATATATTATACATACACCTCTCTGAAATTGCTTTTTCTTTTGGCTCTTATTGTTCTTAACGTATTTGCTACTTGGTTCTAAAAGCTGGTGTTATTTCTTTCTTTTTTATGCGTTTAGCTATTTTTGTTGATATCTTCACTGTATATATGATAGAGCAGAACGTACGTAGAAAGCTTTTTCTCTGATGGTGGGAAGACTAATTTCAGGGGTTTATTATGCAGTGTTTGGTTTAAAATATTGTTTATTGTTTGTTCGTTGTATCCACTGTTTACCACTATTTGCTGAATGACATTAATTATTCTATCTCGAAGTTATTTTTTGACATGGGAATTTCTATTAATCTATGTAACATGATATGGTAGTCTTTGTAGTAGAACTCTTTGATTGTTCTGAGAAAACTACACCGTGATTGTAGCCTAAGTGGAGCCTGTTGGCTAGCATATAGAGGGTGTTCGAACTATGCCTGCTTTATACCGTTTTTGTACCTCCAGCTCCAGGTGTAATGATTACTGAACCCGCACTAGGGGATCGTATAACAAACCTATAAGTATGGTAGAGGCTTAATTAACAAATTGTTCTTTAAAGACTGCATGTTGAACAAAGTAGTAAGAAGTAGACGATTTTAAATCTGATTCAGAACTGGGTATCATTTGTTGGGATTTAATATAATCAGTCATAAATATGTTTTTATATATTATTATTATCATTGTAAAGGGACTTTCCGGCCACCTTGTATATCTCTATCTATATGTCAAATTAACAATATTATAATGAATTCAAATTAGATCCACACGGTAGCAAATAAAACGGTTATTCTAAAATAAATATTTTTGATTTGCATATTTCCTTTTTCTTATCGTTTTATTTATCCAATTATTTAACAACAGTAGATTCCATTGTAAATCATTCAGCGTGTAATATAAAGAACGACTAGTACACCATTAAATTTGAGAAGGGTCTGATAGTAATTTAGTTATAGAGTAAGTAAGTGTGTTGGTGATGATAAGAAACCTTTAATTAGATTGTGTCTTATAATCATCTTGCACCAGTTCGAATCGGCTCTTTCTTACAATTACCATATTAACGACACCAGCTGAGACTCATATAAATTGGACGATTTAATGATTATTCAGTATCTCCTATTTCAATTTCAACTAAAGCTTTGCCTGATAATTTTATAAGGAATCGAATCGAATAAATTATACAATGAAATCTCATATACAAGGTGTACCAAAAGTAGCGGAACGGCCGAATATTTCGCGAACTAAACATCGGGCCGAAAAGCTGAAAAATACGTTTTCAATAATTTTTAAAAATCTATCCAATGGCATCAAATATGATGCCCCCGATCCCCCCGCTTGCAGGTGGGGAGGGGGTCAACTTTAAAATCTTAAATAGAAACTCATGATACAATAAACTCAAGAGATATGACACCAAAGTGTTTCAAATTCGTTCAGTTCTGCGCATGACGTCAATTTGAAATAACCTATGGATAACATGAAGAGTGGAAACATTCTGGTAACAAAATTACGGATTATTTTTATGTTAAATTTCTTTTTACGAAACGTAGTGATAAAGTAATGGATATAAACTTTTGTGAATTATGGACTTATTGAGGCAAATGTACACTTAAAATAGTGATGTTATCATTAAAATGATTATCACACTGACGTAATTATTACATTCACTGAATACAATGAGAAAAACCTTATTAATACCAACTAAATTTCAACACTTTCCGTTATTAAAAAGGTTTTTCGCATCTACATCAGTCCCGTCTTTGAGAGGATGTGGAATCTTATTTTCGTTAGAAAAAACTTTACATCGTTTGTAAATAACTTTGATTGGTTGTTCACATTACAACCCGCCACCAGCACACCTCATTTTACACCAATATTTGTAAATCGCAAATAATATTCACAATAAAACAACCGTTGAAAGCTTACAACCTGTATATAAATAGCAGAAACAAACAACAACAAATGACAAATGACAAAAATGTCGGGATCGTCACGTATTGACGTCACTTGACATTTGACATTTGCGTCGTGTCATATCTTCGGTTTCATTTTATCATGTAGAAACCCCTAGTTTTCATTGCCGATTTGGATTCCTTATGTAAGAGTAAGCAACTTTTATTCGAGACATTTTTTCGAGTTGTGGATAGATGGCGCTATAATCGGAAAAAACCATTTATCGTGATACCATAGGTAAATTATAAAAACGGTCTAATATCTCGAGAAATACACTTCCAAATGAAAAACCAGAAAATACGTGTTTAATATTTTTCAAAAACCTATCGAACAACACTAAATATGACCCTCCACCCCGCCCCTAGATGTGGGGTGAGGGGTAACTTTAAAATATTAAACACCAACCTCCATTTTTTATTACAGATTTGGATTCGTCATGAAAAACTAAACAACATTTATTCGAAACATTTTTTAGAATTGTTGATAGATGGCGCTATAACTGGAAAAAGACGATTTATTAGCGCCATCTATCAACAATTCTAAAAAAGTTTCGAATAAATGTTGCTTAATTTTTTATGACGAATCCAAATCTGCAATAAAAAATGTAGGTTGCTATTGAGTATTTTAAAGTTACTCCCTCCCCACCTCTAGGGGGTGAGGTGGAGGATCATGTTTAGCGTTATTCGATAGGTTTTTGAAAAATATTAAACACTTTTTTTTTATTTATCATTTGGAACTGTATTTCTCGAGATATTAGACGGTTCCTATAATTGTTTACCTATGGTATCATGATAAATGGTTTTTTCCGATTATACCGCCATCTATCCATAATTTGAAAAAATGTCTCAAATAAAAGCTGCTTGCCTTGACATGAGCAATCCGAATCTGGAATAAAAACTGGGCGTTTCCATTTAAGATTTCAAAGTTACCCCCCACCCCACCTCTAGGGAGTGGAGTGGGGGGTCGGGTTTGGTGTCATTCGATAGATTTTTGAAAATTATTGAACAAATATTTTTCAGTTTTTCGATACGATGTATATTTCGAAACATATTCGACCGTTCCGCTACTATTGGGACACCCTATATATTATAGAGGCATGTACCGGGTGTCCCAATAAGAATGGCTCTCGGCCATATCTCAGGAACGGTTTATAGTAGAGCTTTGAAATAAAAAAATTTATAACAAAAGTTGCCTCAGGAAAAGCCTGGAAATTATTTTCATAATTGTGGGTCCACCGCTAGAGGGCGTAATTAAATATCAAAAATAAAAAAATCTAAATTTTACAAAATTTTCCTAATGAAGGGGCACTGGAAATCCGATTATTGTATTCTTCATCAAATTCTGCGCATATTTGATTTAACAAGTTTAACTCTACCTTTGCAAATAAGAGGTGGGGGTGAGTGGGAACCTTGTTATGAAAAAATGGCTGTAAGTCCGGTTCTGCTAAATCAAATTTTGAAAACTGGGTCTTGTTGAAGACAGATCTTTTTCTTCAATGTAAGCGTGATAATTTTGAACCATCCTAATAAGTAATAAGCCAGCTGGGAGGCGTTATTTAAATTTTTGCAGAAATCTAGTTTTCTTTGGAAAATATTAAATACAAGTATGCATTTTTAATCATACTTTATAAAATTAGATTAAATTAGCAATAGAATAGCGAAAACCGCATGTCGATACCTTTTGTCTATCTCAAGATATCTCGAGAAACGTGTAAATTTTATACATAACTGTTACTATCACCGGTAAACTAAGTTAATGAAAAGTAGTGTGCTGTGGAAAAAAACAAAATAACATTTTCCAGATGTCAACATATAAAAATATAATTAATTAAAACAACAATATAAAGAGAAACAATACTATAAAAATTAAATATAACACAGAACAAAAAGAACTACTTAGTGACGACCTAAATATTCAAAGTGTTGCCCATCATACACTACTCTAGAATACATTATCCAGAGAATACTAAACGCCATTCAAAGCATATCGAGAGCAGAAATTGAGGCTGCTGTTCAATCTACTCTTGAAAGAGTAAATGTTTGCAACGAAAATGATGGGCAAAAATTTGAACGTTTATGTCATCGCTAAATAGTTGTTTTTATTTCTTTGTAATAGGGCTTCTCAACGCTTCTCATTTGTTTCGAGCCTCTGTCATATGCCGTATAATCCGTGTATAATATTAATATACGAGATATGAACGAGGCTCGAAACAAATGAGAAGCGTTGAAAAGACCTAATATACGTTGACAGCTGGAAAATGTTTCTTTGTTGTTTCCATAGCACACTACTTTTAATGAATTATTTCGTTTACCGGTGACAGTAACAGTTATGTTTTTAAATTTACACGTTTTGTAAGATATCTCGAGATAAAAAAAAGGTATTAACATGCGGTTTTCGCTATTCTGTTGATAATTTTGTCTAATTTTGTAATATGGTATTAAAAATGCATGTTTGTATTTAATATTTTCCAAGGAACACTAGATTTCTGAAAAAAATTAAATAACGCCTTCTAGCTGGCATATTACTCAGTAAGTTGGTTCGAAATCATAACTTTTACATTGACGAAAAAGATCTGTCTTCAACAAGACCAAGTTTGCAAAATTTGATTAAGCAGAACCGGACTCACAGCCAGTTTTTCATAACAAGGTTCCCACTCACCCCCACCTCTTATTTCCAAAGGTAGACCTAAACTTGTCAAATCAAATATGCGTAGAATTTTATGAAGAATACGACGATCTGATTTTCAGTGCTTCTTCATCAGGAAAATTTTGTAAAATTTAGATTTTTTAATTTTTGATATTCAATTACGCCCTCTAGCGGTGGTCCCACAATTATGAAAATAATTTCCAGGCATTTCCTGAGGCAACTTTTGTTATAAAAATTTTTATTTCAAAGCTCTACTATAAACGGTTCCTGAGATATGGCCGAGAGCCATTCTTATTGGGACACCCGGTACATATGAAATTATTAATATAATTTCAGTTATGTAGACTGTATGTTTTTAGGTGGCTGGTTCAAGTGGAATTTAGAGAGGGATTATGATATACAGACAATATTGTAAGTTTATAAAAAGCTTACCAAGTCACTATTTCATCATTCGGGATTCTATCGCGTCACATATACCCGTTTCACACGCGGTTGCTTATCGCACGTATTTTAATTACTTTTAGCGTATTCACGGTTTGTATATATCGGATTATTGTGGTACACTATTGCAGAGAAAGAAAAATGTTTATTCAGCGATAACGGAACGTAGAGAAAGGTTCGCGTTAATATTTTTTTATTTAGTAAAACTTCAGCAGGAATCTTGTGATTATTGCTCTGATCTATTTGATCATTTACTACCATCAATTAGCATGTTAGTTCTATCTTAATTTGATACAAGAAACTTATCTAAGGTCATATTCACCAATAATCCTTAGGCTCTAATACATAATAACACTACTAATTAACATGTACGCTTTAGCCACACTTTGGTCTGATTTTTCACTTATCGCACTTATTTAACTCATCGTACTAACTCGAATGGCTTCGTTATCTTAAGTCTTCTTATCTGATTAGCGTTGTCTAGGAGCTTGATGGCCTCGACATTCAAATGGTTGGAGAGCCTTTGTTCATGACTCTCGGCAAACTTATTTAGTGTCTGGCTAACCGCATCGATGAAGATCACAGTTTCTGAAGTACCAGGGAGCATTGAAAATGCTCCTTAACATTTTATTCTCATATCGTTGTATAATTTGGATGTTACTTTATTTTGTATAGCCCCATAGCTGTATTCCATAAGCCCATACCGGTTTAATGACTTGCTTATACAATAACAATTTGTTGTAAGCAGACAGGGTGGATTTTTTCCTATCAACAAGTACATCTTTCTAAACTTAATATCTAGCCACCAGAATGTCTTTTTGGACTGCCTTAAGTTTATCCACATTCATCTTGGCCTCTGGGAGTCCTGTTAATACTGCCACAACCTTAACAGAAGCGGCAGTTTCGCTCGAAGTCACACCCCCGGTTCTTGGCCTTTTCACTTTACGTTAACTTTCGGTTGGCTTCTGACCCTGGTCTTATTAGACAGTTGACCTTGAGTTTGTTTTGTCACGGTCTATACTGGCTTTAAAGACATCTCTTTTGCACTTTCAACAGCCTCGATGAAATTGGCATGGATTACAGCTCTTTTGGTTTGTATGTAATCTTGTTTTTGTTTCACAAGTTTACTGGTTTTGACTTTACAGATGTCAGATGTTTTGCTACCTTAATATAGTCATCTGTCATGAGATTAATGTCTTCCACCCCTATTACTCTGACAGACTTTGTGGTTCCTTACCTTTCAGCTTAGGAGATTTCTTTAGAAATTTTTGGCCTTTCGTTCGGGTTCACTCTAGAAGTTCTCTTCCATTAAGAGGTTTAGAAACCGTCGTTTTCGCTTTAAGAGTTTTCTGGCCTTTTGGCCTCGGGAACCCTTTAGCCCGGAGTATTTCTGTTTTTCGTTTATACATATTGGTTCCACGAGTAGTTAGGGAAAGACAGTCCATCTCTCTCAAAGCCAAGTTTGCGAGTGTAAGGTCTAAATGCGATGGAGTGCGAAGGTTGCCTCAAAGAAACCATTTGCAACACTGTCATCCTAGTAACTCTCCGCCCAAAACATTATTGAGTCCTCACCAAAAGCAACCCGGTGTGACGGAGTGCAGACAGCATAACGCCCTTCTTTGGGCCTTATTTCGATTACCTTTACCATAAATTGATATTCTATACTCATCCGTAGCCAATACTTTTTCCTAATCGTCGATTGTCCAATTGACGTGTTCACGGACAAATTTAAGTCTGCGTCTTTTGTGAGCAGCAGTAGGTAATGGACACATTGCTGTATTGCAAGCTATCAAACCCTGTTCTGTAAACTTTTGTCGAATAGTAAAAATGCTGATTATTGGTTCTTGGACTTGACGAATATGGCTTTGGAGCATTTTAGTAGTTTGCATCCGGTTTCGCAATGTAGCAATAGTGAGACCGTTATCTTTTATGGATGTTATCTTCCTTTTTACACCCATGCCGGGTTGCCGTTGTGACATCCTTTTTAGGACGATCAAATAACACTTTACGAAAACCGCAAAAAAAATAAAGGAAGGATGAAAATTTGAGAATAGGTAGTTGAAATTGTGTAATATTTTATAAGAAAAAGTTTACAATTCTACCCCTTCTCGGGGGGTGAATACTTCAGCGCTGCATGAAATTAAGCCCTCAGTGAACCTATTTACCTGCTCTAGTTTATCTCGGAAAAATATGGCAATCATACGGAGACTGCGTATAAGACATACCTGTCTAACACATGGCTATTTGATGACATCATCTCCACTAGCAAAATGTCAACACTGCAATACTACTCTCCGAATCAGACACATACTTATTGACTGTCCTTTTTATGCCAAAGAACGCCAACAGCTTGGTATCAGTCCTAACTTCAAAGAGGTCCTCAACAGCACAGACCAAATCAACAAGGTTATCAAATTCCTCGAGAAGAATCAACTGTTAAACAAAATATAATTGTTAACCCATTTTTCTTTTACTTATGTTAAATAATGTTAACTATACTATTTGTAATTTATAGTATTACCATTATATTACCATGTAAACTGTAACTCGTGCTAATTACCATAGATGTCACATGCACGTTTATTTAATTAAAAAAAATAAACAAATAAAAAACTGTAACTCATCGTCACTGGAATTCATTTCTATTCTACAATGTTTAGAGCTTTGACATTTAAAAATCCTAACTACTTTCAAACCACAAAACTGTCAAAAATTTTGTTGTAAGGCATTGCTCATATTGTCATCACCATGACAAAGCGAAAGTTAAGGATATTTGATTATATGAAACTGTGCCAAAAAATCCATTGAAAGTGTGCGAAAAAGTAAATCCCATTTAAAATACATTGTTATTTCACGCACACTTTAAACCCTTCACGCACTGCTATCTATAATGACAGTTTTCACAAACTAAAAACTTAATAATATGACACATATATACACAATACATAATATGACATAGAGTAGATAAAGTAAGTATTTTATCGGAAAAAATGTTCTTGCAGAAATATAGCGTATAAAAACGTAAAAAAGGTCTATGCACGAAATCTTTAGACCCAGTAGAAGCAGAGCTGTAGCTAATGGAAAGTAGGTTATTTTTCGTTAAATTCCAAATCGAATATTTCAATGCGAAATAACCAAAAAATGGAGCACTATTCGGGAAAACTCATTACAACTTGAAAGTGTTAAAATAGGTTAATTTTTGTTAAAAAAAACTTCTAACATTAAAAGTAAGTAAGTTACGCTCAAAATATTGTTGCTCCTTTTTATTTATATTTATTTTTTGGTGCAAAAAATCGCGAATCCTTCCCCCCCCCTTATTGTCATCCCAAATAAAATTAATCGTTCTGGATCCCGCGTATGAAAAAAAAAGTTGATTAATAGCAAGCTGAAAATTTGTTAATAGCTTAAGGGTGTCTAGTCGGACAAACTTTGATATATGGGAACACTGTAACAGGGGAAGTTTTAATTGTGAAACAGGTTAAAAATTTGGAACGGTCAGACCACGAAAACGGCACATGTATTTTGTCCGACAGAACAGACTTAAGCTCTTCGAACATAGATTAAACTCTCATGCAAAAGTCAGACTGCTATTTATAACCAAATGGGCGTTTTAATGAGTGGAACATGTAGAATATGTCAAATGACAGGAATTTTGACAGGTGATAAATAGCAGTCTGAGTTTTGCATGAGAGTTTAATCTCTGTTCGGAGAGTTTAAGTCTGTTCTGTCGGACAAAATAAATGTGCCGCTTTCGTGGTGTGACCGTTCCAAATTTTTAACCTGTTCCAAAATTAAAACTGCCCCTGTTCCAGTGTTCCCATATATCAAAGTTTATCCGACTAGATACCCTTAAGCTATTAACAAATTTTCAGCTTGCTATTAATCAACTTTTTTTTCATACGCGGGATCCAGACCTATTACCGTTTCACAAGTTATTTGCTTATGTATTATTTACAGAGTATGTCCCTGTAAGTTGTATCCATATGGAAAACTTTTTTATTATTAATTTTACGAAAAAAAGTTATTCCTTATAAAAAGTTCTGCATGTCCAAAGTCCAAAACCCAAGATTCAACCATCAGATATAAAATTTTATGAATGTTATACGAGGTATGTCAAAAAGTTTGAATTTCACTCAAGAGTAAAGAAGCTTTATTTTTCACAATATTGAAAATTGCTATTACGAAAAGTTGTTTGGAATTAAAAACTATATTCTAATATGCAATTACATCCTTCTAATTGAAAAATTTTTTTTTGTATGATCTGTAAGTTTCATCTGTTCAAAATGCTTATTTTCGAAAAGGCTGTACTCTAGTCAAACGCGCCACAAAAGAGTAACTTTAATAAAGTTTGCAATTTGAGGCTCTTTTGTGGCGCGTTTTACTTCAAATTTAGCAAATACTATGGAAAAATAAACTATAACTTTATTTTCCATTAAAATATTCTTATATGCTCTTTTGTAGCTAGAATATTGTGTGCGCCACTCCTATTGACGGCGTTAAGCGGTTTTTTATTCTTGTTATATCTATTATTGTGCTCAATAATAATATAATTTTATTCCCTTTATATACACCGTCACTGTCATGTACTTCTCCAGATATTATTTTTAATGCGATTCTCGTTTAAGCCACAAATAACTTTATCCCTCGTCAATGTTCATCGGCCGCCTCACAAAATTTCCGTTTGGCAGGATATTTTCCATGTAAATATTTTGCCTTATGCTAATATCGGTTGTCGAATTTTCAGTAAGTTCTCATGAACTGTTCAACTTTATCAAAAGGCAATTAAACCATTCGACCGAAATTCACTTAGTCGAAAATGGCGGAGAGAGAAAGAGCCAGAAGGCATTCATGGCCACTATGAATAATTTATATCTTGCAAATCAATTATTTATTCAAATATAGGAGTTAAAGTTAAAAAAGACGTTCAGAGACGTCTCTTTGGCTATCTTTTACGCTAAATGTTCATATAAGACCACGTCAGTGTAGAAATAGAAAATATTGAGTTTCATTTGAGAATCGATGCTACCACGGAACCTTCTTCTTCTTAAAGTTCCCTCTCCTATCGGAGGTTGGATATCATAATGGCTATGGTCACTTTGTTGGCTGCTACCACGGAACCAGGAAGGATTAAATTGATGACGAATAATACAATGATAATAACCAAACGAAAAAGGAATAATATGGTATAACTAGACCCAAACCCAGACATCCAAAGTGAAAGTTATCCTCCAACACCAAATTGTTCTATATGATACACATAATGTTCAGAAAAAATTCACACCATTTTGAGCGTCGGGTTTGGGGGGAGAGGGGGAGAAACCGGTAAATTCGTAGTTTCTTAAGTGTTTCGTGAATATTTCTAAAACTATGCGGTTTAGCATGAGCAACCTTCCGTACAAAAATGATCTACATTAAATTTTAAATAAAAAAAGTCCTATGCATAATCCTTCTAAAATGAACGGTTCCAACGTTACGGAGGTAGTCTAGTATAATTGGTCCAAAAAAGGCCTAAACCAGACATCCAAAGTAAAAGTTTTCCTCCAACATCAAATTGTTCTATATGGTCCACGTATTGTTCAGCAAAAAGTTACACCAGTTTGAACGTACGGTTTTGGGAGGGAGATGGGGGAGAAGTCGGAAAATTAGTAGTTCTTTTTAAGTTTTTCGTCAATATTTCTAAAACTGTGCTTTAGCGTAAACAATGTTCTATACATAAATGTTGTACATAAAATTTAAAACAAAAAAGGTCACATACATAATTGTTATAAAATCAACGGTTCCAGAGTTACGGAGGGTGAAAAGTGGAGGTTTTTGATCCTTTTTATATTTTTTGGGCAATTAATAATATGGGTGAAATAATAATTTCGGCCACGAATCAAGTAGTCGGCTAACCGAGGCACACAGTACCATGCGGCGCCTCTAGGAGGACACTCCAATAATAAGTAGCAGATTACTTATAAGAAACGTGGTCATTTTGTACTCTAATACAGAGTATGGTAAAGAAAGACAATAATCGTTTCGTTTTTGATTCAGTTTGAGTCTCTTGCCATCCTCTGACACCTGATGTTTCGGAATCTATTCATTGTCGAAGAGGCTTTGCAAGAAGACTGAATTGGACCATAACGAAACGAATTAATAATATTATTACTGATGAAATAAATTTTCTTTAACAGGATTGTGTTTTGTAAATAAAATTTGCTGTTTCAGTGGCCGATGGTCTGTTAGTGATAAGCCCTTGAAGAAACGTCAACCTCACCCCCCAAAATCATCACCAATTGCCCAAAAAGTATAAAAATATCGAAAACCTCCACTTTTCACTCTCCGTAACGCTGGAACCGTTGATTTTATAAGAATTATAATGTATTCTTCTTCTTCTTCTTCACGTGCCATATCAAAATTATCCGACGTTGGCGATCACCATTGCGATGGCTTCTCGGTCTTCTGCGATATGGAATAGTTGTCCAGCAT
Organism: Diabrotica virgifera virgifera; assembly: GCF_917563875.1. Classification (NCBI taxonomy): domain Eukaryota; kingdom Metazoa; phylum Arthropoda; class Insecta; order Coleoptera; family Chrysomelidae; genus Diabrotica; species Diabrotica virgifera. The sequence goes on along the minus strand of NC_065443.1, from coordinate 61,851,910 downwards.
TTGGTATCTGAGTCCATTCTCGAATGTTTTTAACCAAGAAACTTGTTTTCATCGTACACCTCTACGGTCCTCTATTTTGCCTTTAAGGATCAGTTGTAATATTTTATATCGACTTCCCCTCACTATATGTCCCAGATAAGACATTTTTCGATGTTTAACAGTCTTTAGTAGTTCTCTATCTTTGTTGACCCTCCTTAGTACTTCTTCATTAGTTTTCCTTGCTGTCCAAGATATCTTCAGCATTCGTCTATGAATCCACATTTCCAATGGTTCAATTTTGTTCATGATCGATACTTTTAGAGTCCACACTTCTGCACTATACAAAAGTACTGACCAAACATAGCACTTAACCAGTCTTTGTCTTAGTTCTAAACTGAGATGATTATTGTAAATATACAAATACAAATTATGTATACGACCTTTTTGTTTTAAATTTTATGTAGAGCATTTTTGTATAAAACATTGTTTAGGCTAAAGCATAGTTTTAGAAATATTGACGAAAAACGTAAAATAATTACTAATTTACCGACTTCTCCCCCATCTCCCCCCCCCAAACCGGACGCTCAAAATGGTGTAACTTTTTACTGAACAAAATGTGGACCATATAAAACAATTTGGTGTTGGAGGAAAACCTTTTAGTCGAGGAAATGAAGCATTTTGGCTCGCAATTTTTTCGTCCAGCATGGATTTACTTGAAATTTTCACAGAAAGTAGGGAATAGTCCAAGGATCATTTTCTATATCATGCCGCTGTACGCTAAAACCTTGGGGGTGGTTGCCACCCCATCTCGGGGGCGGAATTTTTTATTACATTTTAACTATGTAAATCGATGTAAAAAGTGATTATAAGAAAAAAATGTATTTTACATTATCTTCGTAAAACTAATATTTTTCGAGTTATTCGCGCTTGAAAGTAACAGTTTTTCGATGAATAAATCGACTTTTTGAAGTTATACTTCTTTACCGGCGATAGAGGGTAAATTTTTATATGGGAAAACCTAGCGACCGGGCGCATGCGCATTATAACTTTGTTCTGATTGGATGTTCAAATGACATGTCAAAAATTATTCAATATGGTGGCTGTGGCACAGCTGTAGTTAGATTATTTATGGTTGTTGCGTTTTAAAATTTGTGTGAAAAGAAACAACAAACAAAAGTTAGTTAATAGTTATACTGCCTTTTTAAATAGTTTTCATATACCTATATTTTTGGACTTTTCGACTATTTTGGACAAGGAAAACTCATTCTAATTTGGTAAGTACCTAGTTTTTATTATAATCATATTGTAATTATACATTTGGATTAGGTTGAAATACATACATTTATTTTCTCAAGAATGCGGATTTTAGAGAGAAATCCCAAATTAGGTTCGATTTTTATTTTTAAATTATGATTTTTTGGCGTAGATTTATTTATCTAGTAGGTATGTAATGCTTTGATTTACATACTTAATTTGATTACCAACAAAAGTTCTACCAATCTTCATCTAATATATTGTTTTCTTACTGTTTTGTTATATTTTTATATTTTCTTCCACAAAATTTAAACTACATAATTTTCAAAATAATTGTCAAACAGTAAAACGTTCAGTTACCGTATTTTTCCACATGATAAATAATGTGCGATTGGACGAGTGAGTCTACGCTTCGATTACGAGTCAAAGCGGCACGAAATTCAAGGGTTCAATTCCCGATGCAAGTTTTATTTTTTTATTTTTTTATGCATATTATGATTGTAAGTATATTTGTTATATAATTTTTTTTTTCAGCAAATGCGTATTTAAAATTTTTGCCAACAATTATTATCGTCCAGAAATCATTTTTTCTTTGTGGCATTTTTCAATGTGTTTGTGTGCGTTTTATTCTTTTATTTTTTTAAATTTTTGGTATAGTCTTAAAAATCACATAATATGTAGTAGAAGTATAACTTCTTACGTGCGTACAAAGTACACACACATTCTTGTTTAGAGGGTTTTTTGGGAATACCTCGAAAAATATGGATTTAATCAAAAAAACTGTGGATACCAAAATTGTATCTTTTAGTAACACAAATCAAATTATTTTTCTGTAATATCGCTAAGACCAATACAAACCGAGATACGGCATGTTAAAAGATAGCTTTTTCCGTCAAACGCATAATTTGAAATATTCAAAGTAAAATAACGGAAAAACTTTGCATTTTTCGAGGAAAACTTACATAATCTTTTTTCAAGTATACAGTTAGGCCTTTCAAAAAAAATAATAAAAAGTTTCTAGTCTGAAAAGTAAGCGACTTATGATAAAAAAAAGGTCGGTGCCTGCTTTTCTCTATGAAAAAATCAGTGAAAACAACCCCCTAACTACCCTCCTGATTAAAAATTAGTCTTTACCTTTCTGTAATTCCTTTTATATTTGTATTATCAATACACCCAAGAAGTTTGACCTATTTAAAACGCCTAATTTTAGAAAAACTGGAGTTTAAAGAAAAATAATTTTTTTGGAAATTCCCATTTTTCACCTTTTACTTCAAAATATCACCGAAAATACTGGAGATACGAAAAAAATGATTGATTACCAAATTGCAGCTTCTTTAATAAAAAAAATCCCTTGTGCATAGATTTTCACTACAGTGAACAGTTAGCGAGATATAACTGGTTAAAGCCCCTATTTACGAGCAAACACCCCCTTATTTGAGCCCTTTAAACCACGCTATTTAAAAACTGAGGGATCTTACAGAATTTAGTTTACACAGTCTTATAACCCTTCAAAAATCCTACAAAGTCATTTTTGAAATATCTTTTCACCGACAAATATGAAGGAGCTATGTTTAAAAAACAAATTTTTCTTTTCGAAAAATTCGGATAGTCCGCTTATAGATAATTTTCAATGTATGTATAATACCACAGAACCGGTTCGTATACTGGAAGATGACTAAAAAACTATTTGTATTTGTATTTTTACATATTTGTAAATTCGTATTTTTGTGTAATAGACCTATTAAAATATCTACTTATAAATACTGTAATGTTATTAAGGGTGGTTTTTAAGGGTTAAAATATTATGATATTATATCCTAAAGTATAAAACAATCATTATTTAACCAATCAAAACCAAATTTTACCCATATTAAAGTATAAAATGTTTTTATGTAATTTTTGAAAATAAGGGGTTGTTTACACCCCTAAAAATAATAAACGCCCTTAAGCATGATATAGAATATGAAGTACAGGGTGAGATGATGCTAATCCCAAATTTTTATGTAAATCGATGCAAGCCGAAATTATTCTTTTAGGATAAGTAAATTTTTTATATATAGCTCCAACAAGGGTGGTTTTAAGGGTTGAAATATTATGATAGTATATCTTAAAGCATAAAACATTCATTATGTAACTAATAAGAACCAAATGTTGACAATATTAAAGTTTAAAATGTTACTTTATAATTTTTTAAAACTAGGGGTAGTTTTCACCCTTACAAAACCAAAAGCGTACAACGGCTCGATATAGAAAATGAACTAGAGGGTGTAATGCGCCTAATCCCAAATTTTTGTACAAATCGATGCTGGACGAAAAAATTGCGAGGTTTTGCCATGTTTTCAGCTTCATTTCCTAGACTATTTACAGTCAGAAAAATGAAAGAATACCCATGAACGAACATATAAAACGCACTGTATTTTCCTGTCACCGTATCACAAAGGAAATTGTCCAGTGCAAGTACATGTAACAATAATTATTACATGTACTTTCGCTGGCCAATTTTTTGTGTGACACGGTGACAGGAAAATACAGCGTGTTTTATATGTTCGTTCATGGGTATTCTTTTATTTTTCTGACTGTATATTACTTTGGATGTCTGGGTTAGGCCTTTTTTTGACCAATTATACTATACTACCTCCGTAACTTTGGAACCGTTCATTTTTGTGTAGAAGGTTTTTCATGCTAAACCACATAGTTTTAGAAATATTGACGAAAAACATAAGAAAAACAGAGTCTCACCAACTCTGTTTAATATATTATGTTACCGACCGAACCCGATTTTAGGACAAACTAGTTTGGTCTAAGCCAAATACTTGGCCTAGGCCAAGGTACTTGGCCTTTTTGGGGTAATAAAGTCTCTAATATGTTTTTATTTTTTTCACATCAGAATTCGACATTTGCCATCAAACTTTTTTTAGAGGTATCAGATGTAAACTAAGGCTCTAATATATCATTAAGGGTTGCAGCTACGGGCTACGAGGGATTCAGTTGGATAAGGACAAGATGTTGTCACATACAGCTGCAACAAAAACTGTTCCACAAACAGATGCAAGTGAAGGAAGGCAATGATACTCCGCAATTCAAGTGTCATCAAAGCATTCCATGGAAAAATGAATAATTTTTAAAGGTATAATTATTGCTTTTATAAAAAAAAATATTTTTTATAATATGATTGTTTGCATTACCAATTGTCCATTAGTTTTAACGACGAATCATTATCGTTTTAATAAACACGTTTTACAATATCTTTTATTCAGTTTTTCTACGTATTTTGGCTTTGTAGGCATATTATACTATTTATAATAGGCCGTACTAGTTTATCCTGCAATGTCCGTATTAATTTCCGGATAAACTAGTTTGGCCTAGGCTAAACTAGTTTATCTTTTCGCGTTCAAGACAAACTAGTTTGGCCTAGGCCAAACTAGTTTGTACTGAAATCGGGTTTGGCCGGTAACATATTTATGGTGAATTCATTATGTATACTAGACGGACTACTATTAGTCATAAATAAGTGTGTATTTAAATGCCTTCTGGTACAAATCCATTAAATAGAATAAATACGAAATAATCTGCTAAAATACTTTTATTTAGTGGAGTAACAGACAGCAATTGTAAACAATAATAACAATGATTCATAACACATCGACCAACATAGTTACTACTATATATCTATATCTTTCAATACTGATTCCTCAGCGTATTTATATCAATTTATCTATAAACTGATATTGTTTCTATATCTGTTCAATGCCCTTAAAGGTTAATAACATCATATTAGAATTAATACTTAAAATATGGTTTTACAGAGTGTCCTAATTATATTACAGAGTGGTGGAATCAGTGGCGCACCCAGGGAGGTTGTGGGTTGACCCCCCCCCCCCCCCAGGGCATTTAAAAAATTATAAAGTTTAGTAGGAACCTGTAACTTGTCTCTCACAAACAATACAAAAAAATTTCTTTGTTCAAGCCAACTTATACCAGAGGAAAATTCTAGGTGCGTGGAATATCAGTTGGAAGAACGAAAATCAGTAACCTTAGATATGCTGACGATACACTAATACTCGCTTATACGTAGAAGGCTTACTATTGCAAGAACAGCTACGATTAAGCTTATAACAATTTGGAAGACCAAATTGTATACCCTAACAGTGCATACAAGATTGTTAAAGGCACTCATTTTTCCCATAAATACATATGGCTACATACCAGGGCGGTCCGATAAGTACTTAGCCTTCAAAAGAAAAACGAATACATATTTGGGAAATGTGGCGATTTATTTTGAACGTAGCCTCTTTTTAGCTCGATACATTTGACCCAACGATTCCCCACCTTCTTAAACTCGTCTGCAAGACACCTTTTCTAGAAGTCTGCAAAGTAGGCTTCCGTGGCGGTGATGAACTTTTTGTTCGACTTGAATTTCTGCCCGGCGAGTGACTTTTTCAAGTTTAGAAACAAAAAGATGTACAGGCCCAAATCTGGAGAATGCGTTGGATCAAACAGCAGTTTATAGTCTATTTTGACCAATTTGGCCATGGCGGGCGATGGCAGAGGTGTGAGCCGTTGTCATGGTGGAAGATTATTTTTTCTTCGCCAATTGGGGCTGTTTTTTTCTGAAATTCGGGGTCAAATCCGGCCAATTATGCGGTATCGTAATACCCTATGATCGTTTTGCCCTTTTCCAGGAGTGAACCTCAGAAAATGATGGCCATCAGCTTTCCGGTCGATTGGACACTCTTGGCCCTCCACGGAGCACGTTCGCGGGATGACGTCCACTGTATCGACTATTTCTTGGCCTCTGGTGTATACCAGTGGAGCCATGTTTCGTCGATGGTTATAAAACAACGTAGAAACTCATTTGGATTACGCTTAAACAGCATCAGACGCTGCTCTGAAGTTGTCACATGGTTGCGTTTCTTGTTCGGAGCTACAAAATGCGGCAGTCATCGCGCCGACAGCTTTTTTATGCCCAAAATTTTATGCAGGATATGACCAACGAGATCTTTTGAGATGCCTACTGTCTCAGTTATCTCACGCACCTTCAGGGAGCGGTCTACCAATACGAGATTGTGGATTTCTTTCACGTTATCCTCAGTGGTAGCCGTTTTCGGGGCACCTGGCAGTGACTCATCAAAAACCGACGTACCACCACGTTGAAACTTCTTAAACAAATTTTTGACGGTTTCCATCGAAAGATAAGAGTCACAGTTTACAAAATTCAAGAGCTTTTTGATTTCGTTGTGGGATTTCCCTTATTAAAACAATAAAGAGTCGAATCACCGATTGATATTACTCTTTTTCATTTTTCTTAAATCCCCAAACACACCTGCTTACACACGCGGTCAAAACAAAACTATGAGTGCAATTTGGCTGATATTTTTACATAGGCCGTCTACAAGAATGTATTACACGATGGTATATTTCTCTTGTGACAGTGACGCCATCGGGTGGAAAGTGGACCACCCACTATACCATACTACGTATGCATCTGAAACGTGGACCCTGAAGAAAGCAGATACGAACAAAATAGCGGCTTTTAAGATGTGGGTATACATGTTTAGAATATCCTGGGATAAAAATCAAACAAATGTATCCATAATAGAACATCTCAATATGAAAGATATGTTGCTTAAACAAATACAACAGAGATACTTACAGTATTTTGAACATATTGCCGAAAGAACAGGCACGGTGGAAAAACTTATCATCAAGGGCAAAGTTGAAGTAAAAAACCGAGGACTCCAAGCCGTCAAACAAAAACACTGATCAACCGAAGAATTCAAGAGACCGAAAAACTAACCCCGAACAAGGAACGATGGAAAGAAATTATAAAAATTTCATGATTTCACCACATTCCTACAAGAGATCAAGTACTGAGGAGAAGGAGGATTTGTTTTCACATCAATATGGAGTACTACTTTCGCTCTCTACAGTATGCAGAGCATCTTTAGGTCAACGGTTACAAGTCACTAAATGATTCCGCTACAAGGAGCTCCCTCTTGAGTATTAAATAACATGATTTCTTGCTCAAATTATGCCAATGGGATATGATGGGGTAGACGGAGAATGTTTTAAAGGTTAACAATTTTTCCATACACTTGTTAACCTTTACAACATTCTCCGTCTATTCCACCATATCCCATTGGCAAAATTTGAGCAAGAAATCATGTTAATGAATACTCTAGAGGGAGCCCCTTGTAGCGGAATCATTTAGTGACTTGTAACCGTTGACCTGAAGATGCTCTGCATACTGTAGAGAGCGAAACCGGTCGTCGGAAGTTACAATAAATGATTGAGAGTACGTCTGTCTTTTACTTCATTTTAAATTGTTCTAATTATAATAGTCATTGAATGAACAAAAAAAAATTATTGTTTTACTTAGACCTAGATTTCTTGCCGGTGCTGACTATAATGCAAAACATGTGAGTTGGGGCTCTCGACTTTCTCCACCAGGTAGAGGTAGAATCCTCTTTCAAGTGATGCAGGAACTACATCTCAAACATTTATCTAGTTACACACCTACTTACTGGCCTACTGACCCTAATAGACTTCCGGACTGTCTTGACTTCTTTGTAAGCAAAGGTTTTGGAGAAGGCTATCTAAATATTGTACCAAATTATGAAATTGCTTCAGACCATACCCCTGTAATAGCGACGCTAAATTCAAGATTTGTTGAGAAGGAACGTCCAGCAAAACTGCACAATCATAAAACTGACTGGAATGAGTTCAGGGAAGAAATACATCAAAAAATAAACCTTAATATTTCTCTCAAAACAAAAGATGAACTTGAATTGGCAGTATATGAATTTACTACACTTCTCCAAGAAGCTGCTTGGAATGCCACTCCAAAATGTAAAGACACACAAAATAAAAGAAACAATCCTATTAATATAAGAAATCAAATTAAAGAGAAGAGGAGACTAAGAAAGATATGGCAAAACACAAGGCAGCATCAAGACAAAATGAACTACAATAGAGCCGCAAGACAGCTGAAAAATACAATACTACAGCACAAAAACTCCTACATCGAAAATTATCTTCAAAATTTAACACCAACAGCAGATACCGATTATTCACTTTGGAAGGCAACCAGGAAATTAAAACAACCCAGTAAACACATACCAGCATTAAGAAATCCAGATGGCTCATGGTCGAGAACAGATCAAGAAAAAGCAGAGGCATTTGGAAAATATCTTGAAGAAGTTTTTCAACCTCTGCCCTCTGTCGGTGCTGAAGAAGATGAGGCTATCTATGAAAGTCTAGCAACAATCCAACAGCCAAGTGAGCAAATGAAACCAGTAACAAAAAGAGATGTAAAAAATACTATTCAATATAGATTAAAAACCAAAAAAGCTCCTGGCTATGACCTTATAACAGGAACTATCATAAAAGAGTTACCAGATAAAGGTGTAATTATGATAACACAACTATTCAACGCCGCAATAAGGCTGAAAATTGTACCAACGCAATGGAAAATTGCTGATATAATAATGATCCATAAACATGGTAAACCACCTCACGAACATACCTCTTATCGTCCTATTAGTCTCTTACCGGTACTAGCTAAACTATTTGAGAAGCTATTAGCGACTAGGGTAATGAAGATAATAACTGATAATAATCTTTTTCCGGATCACCAGTTTGGTTTCAGAGAGAAGCATTCAACAATAGAACAAGTTCATAGAGTCGTTGATATAGTAAATAAAACTTTTGAAGAAAAAAAGTACTGTTCTGCACTTTTTCTTGACGTCAGTCAGGCTTTTGATAAAGTCTGGCATGAAGGGTTGCTCTTCAAGATAAAAATGAACGTTCCTGATTCAATGTTTACTATACTAAAATCATATTTAGAAGAAAGGTACTACCGTGTCAAGCATGAAGCAGATACATCGAAAATCTACCCTATACGATCTGGAGTCCCTCAAGGTAGTGTTCTGGGTCCTATATTATATTTAATATTTACACACGACATACCAACAAACGAAAATGTAACGACTACAACAATCGCAGATGACACAGCTATGTTAGTCACAGATGAAAATCCCGCAACAGCTACCGAATCTCTTCAAAGGCATATTAGGAACATTGAAAAGTGGACAAAGAAATGGCGAATAAAGATCAATGAATCAAAATCACAACATATCATATTTACAAAATGTCGTAAAATATCGCCTAATATAGAAATAAATAACAAAGCAATTCCACAAGCCGAAAGCGTTAAATACCTTGGTATGCACCTGGACAAAACTTTGACATGGAGAACACATATATGTAAAAAGCGCCAACAGTTAAATTTAAAATTTCGTAAATATTATTGGATACTGGGCAGAACATCGAAGTTGTCTATACGTAACAAACTGTTGGTATACAATACAATACTCAAACCGGTCTGGACCTATGGGATTCAGCTATGGGGTACAGCAGCAAAATCCAACATATCCATAATGGAAAGATTGCAATCCAAAGTGTTACGCTCTATAACAGACGCCCCATGGTTCGTGTCAAACAAAGACATTTATTGTGATCTAGAAGTACCTACGATCAGTGAAGTGATAGTTCAGTGCAGTGTTCGGTACATAAAACGCCTAGAAAGCCATCCAAATGCCCTGGCAATAAACTTGCTTGATAATAGTCAACAAACTCACAGACTAAAACGTAAAAATCCACTGGACCTTATTTATAAATAAGTTTTATACCTCACCGTAATTGTGTTTATATTTTAGATATATGTATTGTTTGTAATGTAAAATGTATGTTTGTATGTAGCATATTATCGGAATGTCATGTTTGTTCCATACTAGAGGTCCAGTCATTGGACTGACCTCTCTAACGTCAATTCTTTTTTATTTCAAACCCCAAAGACGCTTATTGTTAGAATTTTTATAACTAACAGATTGCTGAATAAACGTTGCAAAAAAAAAAAACTTAGACCTGTTGATCAGGTCAGAAGTCAGAAGACTTCTCTTTGATGGCGATTTAATTAAAACGCGAATTCAAGCTTACTAGACGATATTATGAACACCCTTTCATTCCCACAAAACATCAGTAGTTTACCCATGCAAAACACCATCATTTACACTCTTTACGTAGAGCCATTTAGAGCCATATTGCCTTTTTAATTTATTTCTCGAATGCCTTTTTGTTATCAATAAAGCACATAAACTCATGGGTATTAAATTCGCGACGTTTTTTTAATTAGTTTCTCTTTTACCTTTTCATGGGACAAAACCCATTTGTTCCTCTGAGATCTGGTGGCAACAGAAAAGCTTCTAGTCTTTTATGTATTATATTATAAAGTAGAAGTAGAGTTCTAGATTCTGTTTTTTTTTAATATTTCTACATATCAGATGCATAACATTGATTCTAACCTCTCCTGTTGCTTTTAAAACTTCTGCTGTTATCTGGTCTACGCCAGAAGATTTTTGATTCTTTAGGGATTTTATTGCTTTTTCCACCTTCGACTTTAAAATTTGGATTGTATGTCTGTAGTGAACTCACTTTAATTTGACTTTGGTCAGGCTTTGACAATAATTTCTCCATACCTCCGCAATACCTTTCTCGTCATTATAATGTTGGGATCTTCGTCCATTATTATTTGTGTGATTGGTTTAAATTATCTAGCAAGATATCGAACCTTATTGTACAACTCATGAAATTCATAACGATATGCATGTCTCTGCAGTTCTTCGCATTCTTCATTTATGTTTATTTTTGTCTTCTCTGCATGCCCTTTTTATTTTTCTGTCCACCCTACTCATATTGATTTTTTTGTTTTCATTATGTTCCTTGAGAGACAAATACAAAATAATATTTTGAATGTTTTGTGTGCTGGTATCATTGTTCTATCAGCAGCAAATCGTTCTATTGGTATGCCAGTTTAATTTGTCGTTCCGTAATTCCATACGGCAGGGTTTTGACGCTGCGATAAATTCGAGAAATTTATCGTAACGATAAATTGCTACGTTTTTATCGATTTTTTATTATAAATCGCTGCGATGTACCGTTTACACGCAACGATAAATTCAAACAACTCGATAGTTACGATAAATTGCTCGCATTTGTCGCAGCATCTAAACCAGCTTTAATACATAACATGGTAGGGGAGCTCAAGCGGGGATTTTGTGCGTTACTCGAGTGCGTCAGAAAATCACATGGCAAGAAACCTTGTACCTTGTAAACCTACCCCTGCCATATATGGACTCTTAGTACAACGGTGAGCGTTGGTAAAAAAATATATATCATTAGAAAAAGTCAAAAACGTCAGATTAAGACAAGGTAAGTTAAATACATCAAGAACAGCGTATATTTCAAAAATCTGACGATTTCAGCGGGACGTAAGGAACCGGACGAGTCACAAAGTTTCACAAACAAAGGCAAATATTTCGCGAAATGTGTCAGATCGAAAAACTGAAAAATACGGGGTGTCAAAAAATGGGGGGTCAACGGGTCCATGGACCCCCTATTGTATTTATATATATAATGTTCTTGAACTCCTAAGTGGAGCATAGAGCTTCAGTGAAAACGCGCCATCGGGTTCTATTTTGCGCTAGGGCCTTCACCTCATTCCAAGACTTTCCTTGACTTCTTATCTCGTCCATGATGGATCTTCTCCAAGTTTGTGCTGGGCGACCTCTTTTTCTCTTTCCTTGGGGATTCCACTCTAGGGCATTTTTTGCAATACTGGAACTATCTTTTCGGAGTGTGTGACCTATCCACCCCCACTTTCTGTATTTTATTTCATTTTCTACCCTCGTTTGTTGGGTCAGGTGTAGCAGATCTTCGTTTCTGATGGTGTTTGGCCAGAAAATACGAACAATTCTTCGTAGACATTTGTTAACAAAGACCTGCAACTTGTCTGTAAGGTATTTTGTCACTTTCCAGGTTTCACATCCATAGAGTAGAACAGACATAACATTTGACTGGAATATTCGGATCTTTGTCCTTGTAGTATATTCTCCAGACCTCCAAACAGGGTTAAGCATGCTGAAAGCTTGTTGAGCTTTTCGTATCCTCATACGAATATCGTCTTCTGTACCTCCGCTTTCTGTTATGACACTTCCAAGGTACGTGAAGTTCTCCACATTTTCAATCTGCTTGTTGTCGATATTAAATAGCGTGTTGTTCCTTGCATTTATTCTCATCGACTTGGTTTTACCAATATTGATTTTTAAACCTATTTTATTGGCCTCAGTGGATAGTGTTTCCAATTGGTCGGCCACATCCTGGAACCTTTGTCCAGGCAGATATCGTCGGCGTATTCCAGATTACTTAGGCGTGTGGTTAACGTCCATTGTATCCCTTTTGTAACGCCTATTGTATTTAGTCTATAAGTATTTTTTTTATTATTAATTATTTTTTTCTGTTAACTCTAAACTTTAAGCCATCAGTACAACACTAAATTACACGACAACCGCTTCCAAAGAATTGAAAGAAGCCATAAAATCTAATAAAACACCCTTCTCTGAAAAATAATCTGCAGGTGCATTTGTTTGGGTAGCGGTGGAACCATAAACAACGGAAATATTTTTCTCAATTCAAAGAATAACAAAAATTATATTTTAAAATGCAAATACATTACACTGGGTATAAACCTTATCTCACGAAAAGTCACGTTTCAAATTTGCGATACAATAAAGATCTAAAAATTTGTATTTTACTAGATAATTCATGCGTACCTACCCATTGATGGTAGAAAGGTTAATCTTTATGGTAAATAACGACCAGTGAGATTAATAGTCGTGAATTGTCTATCAATCATGTTGATACCGTAGGTATCTGAGATTATATAGTGTATTTTATCCTTAGAGTAAGTGTGAGTCGTGCGGCTAAATCTGGAAAATATAATATTTGAGCAGTGTTGCCACAGGTCTTGGACAAAATTTCGGGAGACTGCTTCTATTTTTTCGGTAAAAATCGTCAAATTTCGGTAGATTTCATTTTTGCTTCTTTTGCTATCACATTGCAAAAAAAAATTATACTTTAGGTACCAGTATTCAAAAATAAACTACATTCATCATCATATAATGATCAGTAATCACCATTCATCATAAAAATCATTCACAGTTCAAAATCGGTATACCTCAAAAAAAATGTATTTTCTCGGCATTCTAGGTATTATAGAGCAATTTTCTTCATTTTTTTTTTCCAAAGCAACGGTTATAAGTTATTAACATTTATAGATTACTGCAAAAATAAAGGTTTTTTTGCAATTATCTCCAATTGCTTATGTATTTTAAATTAGAAGCTATTAGGATCTAGAATATCTATTTGAAACATCTTCCTCTAAAACCTACAAGGAATGTTTTATAGGCCAAAACATGATTTTTTACACTTTATAATCATTTAAAAACAAAACAATGTCGGATATTGAAGCAATTGAGAACGAGAAAAATTTTTAATATTCTTTAGTCATGTCGAAATACTGTAAGTTAAAAAGGTGCAAAATAAATTTCTCCTATTTTAAGATTTTAATATAAATACTATTTTTAGTTTGGAATTATCTTCTACATCAAAACAAGCCACAATCCTTCAGTATTCACTATTCAGATTCAGGTAAATACATTTTATTCCCAAAATCATAATATAAAAGGACAAAGGACTGGTCATAAAATTGATATCAGTAAATCCGTATCTGCTGGTTCGCACATTGTGTCACAAGCTAGTAAGAGCAATTCAAGAATTCTTGAAAATTGACTAAACTCTGTTGCCAAATCTATCCGCTAAAAAAATTTTCTAATAATTTTGATTTTTCGGTAGAAAAAAAATCAGCAGATTAATTTGAAAATTAAGAATTTTGAAAAAAAAAGGAGAATTAGGTAGATCGGTAGATTTGAAAGGTATTCGGTAGATCTACCGACAAATCGGTAGCTGTGGCATCACTGTATTTGAGATAAGTCTGTGGCCCACCCTATTATGAATTTCTAGATCCGCGCCTGTGGTAGAGGGTCATTTTAAAATTTTAAATACCCCGCGATATATCGCGAAATAAACATCAGATCGAAAAACTGAAAAAAGCGTGTTCAATATTTTTCAAAATTTTATGGAATTATCCTGAGGTGAAGTGGGAAGTTACTTATAAATAGGAAGTCCCATATTTTTATTGCAGATTTAGATTCCTTGCGTAAAAATAAGTAACTTTAATTCGAGACATTTTTATCGAATTATGGAAAGATGCCGCTATAACAGGAAAAAACGATTTTTGGAAATCTAAAATCCCCACTACAATGAAACATTTAACTTGTTTTGGTTTTAGGACCTAAACTTCACAACCAAATAGATCCCCATGATGCGTTAGTAACTGCAAATTTAGCATCCAAACCTCCCTTACTAATAAGAGTCATAATTAATGTCAGGCAGAGTTTCTCCAACGTGTTTTTAGCAGTGTCGGAAGACCATTTGACGTTTAGATTACGTCTTAAAGAAAACTGTAACGGGTGATACATGGCGCAAAGAAAATTGTAACGTATGAATTTCCCCCCTACTGCGGATGGGCAATATCCACGGTATCAGACGGTGGGGAACGCAATAAAAAGGCTTTCTGAACGCTCCGTTCGTTGTCTACGGGATGTCCATTAGACGTGCGTGCCTTGTCTTACGTTCTCCTCGTATACCGTAATTATCTTTAAACATGAAATCCATTTTTGAAAAAGGAAGTTATTATTTTTTAAATCATCTTTATTTTCTCATAATCTGTGTGTAAGAATTACACAGCTTGTTTAGTAATTTATACAGTCGGGGGATGTAATTTGTAGGGTCTTTTTTAAAACGTTTTAATTTAGGATTACTTTATATTATTTATTTCCTCATTAAACAATGAAAATGGTTCATTTCATAAATAAACACATTTATATATAAATAAAAATTAAACCATATTTTTTTTTTTAATTAGACTACAGTTTCTGATTATAGCCTAATTTAATGTTTGATAGACTTTTAATTTACGGCAATTTAAGTAAAATGCAAATTGAAGCTTACTGGAAGTTATAAGACGACGTTAGAAACAACATTTTATCCCGAAAATACGTCAGTAGCTTAACCATGCACAACACCATAATTTACACTTTTTACCTAAAGTAAAGACTTGCACTGCAGTATACCTGCAGCGTATACTTGAAAATAGATGGCCAAAAAGACAGATGATGGGACTCCGCGTAGACCAAGACGGATCAAAGATTTAAAAACTGAAGACAGTTTCCCCTCTTCCTAATTATTGTTTGTCGGCACCTGTAGCTGAGCAGTTGATAAGTTTGGGGAGATCCAAAGCTAGACTTGAAAGACTAGTCACTGGTCGACCCGGTAGACACACAAATATGCAAAAATGCTTTACCAAATATTGGGGATCCCCTTCAAAAACTAAATTAACAATAAAATTGTTCAAAGGGAAAAGGAAAATAGTACACAATCTTTATTGCAAAAAATGTTTTTTAACGTTCCACTTATAATGGAATTGCAACTGTACCTGCTTCTTCTTCTTCTAAAATCAGGCAAGACTCGTTAATCTCTTCCAGTTGGTGGTAAAGCCTTTGTACATACCATACCTTATTTTTTCCTTACCCCGTTCGCTACCAAGGAGGTATTTAAGTTTTTCATCTCAGAGCTTTTTAAAGTGCAATTCGGTTCAATGCGATCCTCGGGTCACGGGTAAGACGCTGGTCTATGAGAAAAACCGATATGGCTCATATATGAGTCGCTTGGTAGCGAACTTTTTAAAGTCCAGTGAGTCTTGTGGTCTCAACGAGGGCCAAAAGTTTTCTTATTGGTAGTGTTATGATCTCTTCTGGTTCAAACCTCAGTTGAACAGTGTGTTGTAAAAACAACAGTTAAAGTAATTCGCATTTTTGTAAATATCTCTTGTAAATCTGTTGGGACAATCTGTATTGTGTTTAAAAGATTTAATTCTCTGAAAACTTAAGTGTTAGCGTTGTGTGTTTTATAAAATAGACATATGGTTGCATGTTTATTGTCTTCGCGGTAAGCAGGTCACTTTGCCAAAGAAGTGTAACATGTGTGTGGCCCTTTTCAGGCCGAATAGTGTAAACTATCAAAGATAATAATGCAGTCATTTGAATAGAATTTCGGCAGTCCCTTCTCAGCGTCCAAAGCGATTAGTTCTTTTCTCTGTTGTTATCTCGCTCGCAATAACTACCTCGCACGCTAAATTTTAAGACGGTACTTAATGTGTATAATAAAGACTCTTTTCTCTCTCTTTCGCTACTAAGGCAATTTATCGTTAAGACGCTTATTTGTCAAACTCGTTTTTAATAAATGTTTTTGTCGCTTATCATTTTTATTTCTCGTGTGCACAACCCTTCCTATCGTGTTAATTATTAACTTTAAAACCAGACCAAATTAAATATTAGAACCAGATCTCCTAATAGTTCACTGTTTAGTTTACATCGAAGGACGGGACATGCGTATGGTCCAAAAATATTTACGTTTGTCCAAATAGGCAAAAGGTAAAATTAAACCCATTTTGCCACGGTGGGGTGAGATTCAGTAAAAGCTCACATCACAGTGAATTCTTGCCTTACATCACTTAGCACCTTGCAATCTCATAGGATGTAGGTATATGGCAGTCTTTTCTTTAATTTCAATATTTTTGATTATTTTCTAGATTTGCCCTTTAGTGGCTCTCCATTTCTTTTGATGGTTTCTGATCAGCTATTTCGTAACCTCGTTTATCGTAGAATCTTTTTATTGATGCCACAGAAAGAAAGTTCTGGGCTAACAAAGGTTTTTCTCGAGCCTTGTTTTTCCAACATATCTGTTCGTTCATTCAAATGCGCCCATTCATGACCCGGCACCCATATTAAAACATTTGTACTGTACCTTATTTCTTAAAAAAAAATTCTAAAAAAGTTAAAATTTTTAATCTAATAGCACATAAAATAATATCGAAAATACCATTTTATATTCAGATGCTGAGAAAGAAACATGAGGGAATTTTACAATTTATAATTCACGTCACATCTAGTGTTGCCCAAAATCGGTCTTGGTCTTGCAGTCTTGGTCTTGTTCTTGCGTTTTCGCAAGACCAAGACCAAGACCGCCTAATTTTAGCAAGACCAAGACCAAGACTTACCGTGCAAGACTAAGAACAAGACTAAGGTGCAAGAACAAGACTAAGCCTGCGAGGCTCTTGCGTCTTGCAGTAAGAACTGAGGGTCGTTTTAGGGAGTATATAAGTTCGGTTATATTCTTAGATACTCTATGAGAAACAAAACAATTGTAACAAAAATTTAAATATCATATAACGCTATTATATTCATATAAGTATATACGCTAAGTATCGGCTATTATATTAAGTATCATAACCAGACAAAAGTATAGAGATAATGCCTGATATCGTGTAAACATAATACCGAAATATTATTTTAACGATATACACTTCTCCAAGAAATTAACCCACCTTAAAAACGGGTCATTTTTAATGTCTCAAGTTTCCTAAACCTGTTGTCCAATTTAAGTTCTTTTTAAAGTGTTTTTTTTTAATATTTCGTCTTATTCTTTATAAATATCGCAGTAATAAGAGATATTGTTGCTAGACAGGTCAATTATTGTCAACATAATATACCAGGTGTACCAATCAAACTGTATTTTTTCTCACTCTGTGGAATATTCTAGCATTATGCTAACTTATTATTCTAGCATGCAATAGCATACTGAAATTAAAGCCCAACTATAGCCTCACATTTTCTTAACATTATGTTTTTTATTCATTCACTTATATTGAATAATAAAAAAGTTAGGTACTTTTTTAACTAGCCATGTTTTTTATCAATACAGAATGTTTTTAAAAAAGTATGACAAACTTTAATGGGTAATTCTGCACGAAAAAGTAATGACAGTCTGCTTCATAAACGTTTACTTTATAAATGCTTTGTTTACCAAATAGGGGGGGTTGAAATTTTTCTTACAAACTGACGATTTATTTATTGCTCTAAAACCGGTTGAGATATGCAAATGAAATTTTGTGGGTTTTAAGAGGCAGTTTTAACTTTAGTTAGTTAGAACATAGGCAGAGATCACTTAGATCGTGGGTTCAAACCTCACCCGGTGTCAGTTGTTTAGGTATTTATTAATTTGGCTAGTCTTTACTGTGGCTATGATATTCAAGCTTAAAATGTACCTCTCTGTTACGTTGTTCTAAGATATGCAATAGGCTAATGGGCAACTGCGAGACTTGCAAGACTCTTGCTGCAAGACCAAGACCAAGACCAAGACCGGGAGCGCAATACCAAGACCAAGACCAAGACCAGGTGTACTAGCGCAAGACCAAGACCAAGATTTTCTAAGTCTCGTCTTGGTCTTGCAGTTAAGCAACACTAGTCACATCTGCTCAGCGCAGTAAAGCTCCAACGAGAATGGATTCCCCGTACCCGTTATGGGTCGTATTTTTAGAAGCCTCGGAGGTGTGACCAGAGAATGGTTCCAATGTTTTTAATCTGGTAGGATATAAAATGGTATTTTCAATATTATTTTAAATGCTATTAGATTAAAAACTTAAACTTTTTCTAGTAGACGTCGCTAGGGTATCCCTAACTTTTCGTTCTTTGCAATTCGTGACTGCACGCCGTGGGTTATTCTAGTTCAGTCAAAAAGAGCTGCATATGTGCCTCCTGATGAAAGACTAATAAGTCTTGAAACCGGTAGAGGCACTTGCAGTGCCCTCTGATTGAATTAAAATATAATACGGTTGTAGTTTCGTATTGCCAGAAAATTTGAAAATGTTTATTCATTTTTAAAAAAATTTCTATTGTAATTGCTCTTTTTATTACTGTTGGAACCTTAATCTCAGTCAAAACTACAATTGGTTACCACCTCCTTAGAATGAACGACAAATTATATACATAATATGTCTAAATTAATTATTTTGATTATAAAAGTGAATAGTTTCGGTCTCTAACATATAAAAATAAATTCAGTGGTGAAAGGGTTAAATCAGAACCAAAGTATTTTTCATTGAATAGCCTAATCTAATAACGATTTTTGTGCCTCACTATTATAAGCCGGTTATTTATATTTGTATGGATGTATTCAACTATTATTTATTACGATATCTGTTTGAGACCAATAATAAAAACGGAAAATCTATATTTATTATCTATTTCGTCCAGTATTAAATCTAAAAAGATTAGTGTATTATTGTCTGTATTATTGCCAATTTATCTGATATAATGTCCTGAAACCTGCTATAATTTCATGTATTTGCCTATATCAATACACAAATTTGTGAGTGTTTATTACCATGGGTAATATATTCGAACGTATCTATTATAAGTATTTTGCTGAAGATAGCTTACGAAATTACCCATATTAGAATCTGCATTCTAGAGTTTATACGATATCATCAAATATAATAGTGGAAGTTTAACGAATTATCAATAATGAACTTTTTAGGTTATAATCATTATAGGGATCATCAACATAAGAAGGTTTTAAAACTTGATCTTATACCACTAAAAACTAAGATTTCCTTCAAACATACATTCGTGATTAGTGACTCGTTCAAGCGATTCAACTATAACCCTTTCAAAAATAAGCACTTTAAACCGTTGAAGCCTACAGACCATATAAAGAATACATAGATAAAGTAAATTTTTTGTAAAGCGGTAATTCATTTGGGGTGCTAAATAGGGGGATATTTTTACGATTTTTTTTTTGCTAAAAAAAGGGGACCAACTTTATTTTGAAAGCGTAACTCGCTTAGTTTTGATGCTAGAAACTTTTGTAAAAAATAAGAATAAAGCATTTAAACACTTTAAAAAAGTTTTGATAGGTTTTCCCGAAAATGCTTGATTTTTTGGTTATTTTACGTTGAAATATTAGAATTGGAATTTGACGAATAAGAAGTTTTTTCGTTAGTTACCACTTTTGCTGGGTCTATAGAATTCACGGATACATAACACTTTTTCTTTTTTTCTATGCTACATTTTTGTTAAGAACATTTTTTTCGATAAAATATGTACTTAGTTTTTGAGTTATTTGCGAAAAAAACGCCTAAAAACGTGTTTTTTTTGTCGAAAAATAAACAGTTTCAATCGCAAATAACTCGAAAAGTATTAACATACTTAAAAAACTCTATAGTGCGAAAGTGGCTTAGAATTAGTCAATTTATCCATTTCTGGACTTATTTTAAACGAGCCCGTTTTTTCACCCTCGAGAAGGGGTAACTGTCACACCCCAAGAAAAAGCAACCAACGGCACAAGTTCAACTTTAAAGTGGAGGGTAAGTACCTAAATCCAAATTTTCATGCAACTCTAAGTTGACCCTGAAAATTGCATGGTATCGCTGTATTTCCAGTTCTTTTAATGGGCTAGTAATCCACATCGCAAAATAAAACAAATGCATTGTTTATTTTTGTATTTTCGTACAATATTTTCAACAATTTCCAATTAATCCGTTATTTCATTAATTTAGTATTCGGTATTATTTTTCATTATAGTTAGTTATAATTAGTACTCATAAAAAATCCATAAAAAAGTTCCACTCTATGTGTGCCTTTGTTAAATAAATTAGTATCGTGCAAGCCAATATTGAATAGAGTCTAAATGGCAAATTGTTAATAGATTTTACTGCATTTTTTCATTACTACAACAGAATACTAATATTATAGTCGAGTAAATGAAACTGAAAAAATGGCAAAACCTCGCAATTTTTTTGTCCAGCATCGATTTGTACAAAAATTTGGGATTAGGCTCATTTCGCCCTCTAGTTCATTTTCTATATTGAGCCGTTGTACCCTTTTGGTTTTTTAAGGGTGAAACTACCCCTAATTGTAAAAAAGTATAAAATAACATTTTAAACTTAAAAATATTGTCAAAATTTGGTTCTTATTGGTTACATAATGATTTTTTTATGCTTTAAGATATACTATCATAAAATTTCAACCCTTAAAACCACCCTTGTTGGAGCTATATATAAAAAATGTACTTATCCTAAAAGAATAATTTCGGCTTGCAATGTTTTACATAAAAATTTAGGTTTAGGATCATCTCACACTGTACTTCATATTCTATAATATCATGCTCAAGGGAGTTTATTATTTTTAGGGGTGTAAACTACCCCTTATTGTCAAAAATAATATAAAAACATTGTAAACTTTAATATGGGTAAAATGTGGTTTTGATTCGTTAAATAATGATTGTGTTATGCGTTAGGATAAATATCATAATATTTCAACCCTTAAAAACCATCCCTAATAACATTACAATTTTTAAGTAGCTAATTTAATAGATCTATACAGAAAAAAAGTATAATTAAAGAATTGCAAAAACATTTATTTACACAAAAATACGAATTTACAAATATGTATAAATACAAATATAAATAGTTTTTTAGTCATCTTCCAGTATACGAACCGATTCTGTGGTATTATACATACATTGAAAATACTGCATAAGTGGACTATTCGAATTTTTCGAAAAAAAAATTCGTTTTATAAACATAGCTCCTTCAATTTTGGAGATAAAAAGTTAAGTTTTTTCAAAAATGATTTTGTAGGATTTTTGAAGAGCTATAAGACTGTGGAAATTAAATGCGGTAAGATCCCTTAGTTTTTAAGTGGGGTGAGTTTAAAGGGCTCGAATAAGGGGGTGCTTGTTCGTAAATAGAGGATTTAAACAGCTATATCTCGCTAACTGTCCACTGTAATAAAAATCTATGTACAATGTAATTTTAGTTGTTAAAAAAGCTACAATTTGGTAATGTATCATTTTTTTCATATCTACAGTATTTTCGGAGATATTTTGAAGTAAATGGTGAAAAGTACGAAATTGCAAAAAATCAATTTTACTTTAAACTCCAATTTTTCTGCTAAAATTAGGCCTTTCTAAATAGTCCAAACTTCTTGGATATATTAATAATACAAATATAAAAGGAATTACAGAAAGGTAGAGACCAGTTTTTAATTAGGAGGGTAGTTAGGGGGTTGTTTTCACTGATGTTTTCGTAGAGAAAAACAAGTACCGAACTTTTTTTATCATAAGTCGCTCAATTTTTATGCTTATGAAACTTTTTATTATTTTTTTTGAAAGGTCTAATTATATGCTTGAAAAAAGATTATTCAAGTTTTCCTCTAAAAATTCAAAGTTTTCCCATTATTTGGCTTTGAATATTTAAAGTTTTGCATTTGAAGAAGAAGGCCAACCTTTAGCATTGTATTGATCTAAAATATATTATGTATAGAAAAATAATTTGATGTGTGTTACTAATGCCTGGTTGCACCAACAGATCTTAAGCTCCAGATTAGCTAAGCTCTACTTATAGATAGGGCCTCCTTGAGTATCACTTACGGTGCACCATAATTTTAGATTCTTATCTTATTATCAATTATATCTATTATTATATTATGGTATTCTTATTGCAATATATTATAATTATAATAAATTAATTCTTATGATATTCTCGACTTAAGCTTAAGATCTGTTGGTGCAACCGGGCATAAAAGAGATACAATTTTGATAGCTACAGTTTTTTTGATTAAATGCATATTTTTCGAGGTATTCTGAATAAACGTCTAGAAAAGTCGATTTTTTCGTCGAAATACTGTTACTTTCAAGCGCAAATAACTCGAAAAATATTAGTTTTACGAAGAAAATGTAAAAAATGTTTTTTCCTTAGAATTAGTTTTTACATCGATTTGCATGGTTAAGATGTAATAAAAAATTCGCAACGCCGAGATGGGGTGGCAACCACCCTCAAGGTTTTAGCGTACAGCGGCGTCATATAGAAAATGATCCTTGGACTATTCCCTACCTTCTGTGAAAATTTCAAGTAAATCCATGCTGGAAAAAAATTGCGAGCCAAAATGCTTCATTTTAGGAAACATCATAGGAAATTAATTAAAATCAATGGGAACATCCCAGTAGTTGGCTGTATACCATAGTTTAAAAAACTCATACAGAAGTAAAAACTTCAAGTTGTATATTCGTATAAAGTCGTTTATTAATTTTTTTAATAAACGATTTTATACCAATATACAACTTGAAGTTTTTACTTCTGTATGAGCAATTAATTAAAGTTTTTTTTTTGTACATTAATTTTTGAAATAAATTTAATTTATCAAGTTTCACCAACAACAAATAAATCAATGAATAGTTATTCGTCGAATAAAATTTATTGGACGTTTATATTTATATTTGGTTTCAATATATTTTTCATAATTTAAAGTGAAACTGGCAAATTTACTTTCTTAAAAATATTTATAGCCGATTTATTATAAACAAATTAGCTGCGAATTAAAAAAAACATATATTATAGCTAACTTTGTCCCAAGTGAACCCAGGCTAATTTTTTAATTTGAAAATTCGTATTAAAATACTATCTTTTCAAATATAAGACTGTTTCTACGGACAAAATTTTTAAAGTTATTCTAAATGTTTATAAACTACAAAATTTAATAATATTTTGATAGCATCAGTTTTCTACTTTCATTTGGCATACGCAGAATTGTCTTATCTTCATTATTTTCTGTCTTATGTAATTGCAAAATAAAGGTCTCTGGGATAAACAATTAGAATAACTCTTAAACTAATTAATGGATCGGTCTCAAATTTTGAGTGTTTGTTAAGTACCCCAATACCCAACTTTGGGTGAAACACTAAAGTTCTAAGGTAGTTTAGTAAATGTTATTAACAAATAACGATTTTCACTTATTTTGCAGTTTGCGTAGTAACAAATTAACTTTTTAAATTTAAAAAATCGGGATTTTGAAGGTTTTTAAATGTTCTAAAAAACTGAATTTTGTAATTTGATGTCAACTATTTAGCTTTTGAATAGAGTGCAAAAAATCTCGATTTTTGCACTATTTAATTGGTAATAATTAAATTTATATAATTTATATATATTTTTTTAATTGTTAATAATTAAAAAAACGGACGCGAACTCTAGGCAGGAAACAGGTAGGTTTTCTTCCTATAGGTCTACAATAACTAAAAAAGTAGTCAGCTACCTGGATCTTTGACTGTCCCGAGAAAATCCTTATTACTCTGGACTACAAATAAAATAGTAAATTTCATAGGATGCCGCCAGAAAATTACTTCAGAACAATAACTAGAACAAGAAGTTCATATTTCAATATCGAGATAAAATGAACGTTATTGTATATATTTGCTTTCAACATTGTATACAACTAATTTGTACCTTCTAACTTTCTAAATCTATTTTATTATCAAAAATTAGTTTTTATTTTGAAGAATTGTCGGTATGTTAATAATCTACAGGAATACTGGTTTAAGACTCTCATTTTACAAATATTCAATAAAAGACGAAGAAACAAGAAACTGTTAGTTATAAGAAAAAATACTGGAAAGAAATGAATAGTAGACTCTATCTAGAAGAGGCTGTTTTGAATAATATTTCTAATTTCACTGTTTGGAAATTTTAAAAACAATAAAATTGATTGTGCATTCCTTATCCATTCGTGGATAATGTTCAAAATAAAATAATAAAATATCCAAAAATAATAGTAATAAAATGTCCAAAATTATATTACTTACAATACATATAAGTTTACTAGATAATTGTTTTTAATTCCCGAAAAAGTTATTTGTGGGTCAAAAAAATACTTGATCCGATTAGTTAAAAATTATTTAACTGAATTAAATTGCAGAATATTATTTGAATAAAAATGTTAAAAACCGCCTGTGATTTTTTTCGAATTATGTTTAGGTGCTCTAGTATGCGTTTTTCAAAAATTCTCCTGGTGTGTCCTATGTAAATGTCTGCATATTATTTTCACACATTAATTCATAAAATACATACACTAAGCATCAAAATTAACGCACCACCTTAAAAATGGGATATTTTTGATGTCTCGTATTTCCTAAAGCTGTTTTTTTTTAATATGTTTTATATAGTTTTATTCTTCAAGAATATAGATGTAATACTATTGTTGCTAAACAGATAAGTGTCATTGTATACCGGGTGTAACAATGATAATGTGTTTTTTCGTCAAAGTTTGGAACACCCTGTGGAATATTCTAGCATATATAAAATATTGAAATTAAAACTCAACTGTAGGCCTTAGGTTTTCTTAACAATTTGCTTTTTGATTTATTCGCTTATGTCGGGCAATAAAAAATTTAGCTACTTTAACCCATTTAGCGCCAAAGGTGCGAAAACGCACCATTTTTTTGTAGAATTTTTTTTTGACAATTCGTTAATTTTTTTTAAATCTTTTTATTTTTTAAGCAACCAGAAGATATAAGTGTAACTAAATTTAATTTTGTTTAATTTCCAAATTCATGCTTTCATCACAAAAATATTTTCTAAATGTCCGACATTTTCAATCCTTCTACACAACTTTATTTTTACTGTAGTAATTTTATTGGCATAACACTTTTGTGGTCAAATAAATTAAAACATTATTTTTTAACCTATTTGTACAACAATTGTTATAAAAATACAAAAAAAAAATTTTCTGAGTCCTCAAATCTCGTGTTTGAAAATAATGGTTCGATAACGAACCATTGGCGGAAGTCGACATAATATGTTATATTATAGTTATATATTAACTGTCTGATCAGGAATAAGTTCAAGGTGAACAGGCAGTAATTTGTTGGGATATTTCTTTATTATGTGTAAAAACACGTACCCACTATGCTTGCGCTCCGAGCTCCTGCAACTGCTCCACATAGTGGACACGTTTGGCGCTCCCGGACTGTGCAATTGTGCGCACTCTGCCTCGGCGCTCCAATCTGTGGCGGTTTATATGTAAGGGAGCGCATACCGTATCGATTGGAGCAGTTGCAGGGAGCGCGGAGCGCAAGAAGTCCGTGGACATAGTGGATGGTTGGCGCTCTCGGACCATGCAACAGTGTGCGCTCCGCCTCAACGGTCCAATAGGTGGTGGTTTATATGTAGAGGAGCGCATGCAGGTCGATGGAAGCAGTTGCAGGGAGCGCGGAGCGCAAGAGGTTTGTGAACGTAGTGAATGGTAGGCACTCCCTGACCGTGCAACAGTGCGCGCTCCGCCTTGGCGTTCCAATTTGTGTCGGTTTATATGTAGAGGAGCGCATACTGTATCGATTGGAGCAGTTGCAAGGAACGCGGAGTGCAAGAGGTTCGTGAACATAGTGGATGGTTGGCGCTCCCGGACCGTGCAACAGTGCGCCAACGACCGTGCGGCAGTGCCTCGGTGGTCCAATATTACGAACGTAGTGGATTACTTTAGAACTGTACTGATTACCTAACTGGTACCTTTAGAAAGACGGGTATTCTGGTATTCAGTTTTGTTATAATCTAGGGTGGGGGAGTAGGGGGGGCTACATAAGGGAGGTTGTGTAGTCTTGTAGACAATGTCGATTTGTCGAATTTATGCAACTGGCACAGAGCAAGATACAGGATTGGAAAGTGTAAACTGGAAATATATAAAATAATTTCTAAAAAAGATAAAGGGCCGTTCGATTTGTTTTTGAGAAAGAAGCTGCAGAAGGTGTAGGCAATGTTCTAACCATACTATTTTTGTTTATCAAAACTTCCACACCATTTAAACTCTAAATGTTTTGAGACTTTTCACAAAAAATAAAATTGTGTATTTTAATTTTTATACCTCATTTCCGCCAAAGGTTCGAAAACGAACCATTTTGTTGTTGTGACACCTGCCATTATCAAAGTGTAAAATAATTTTTTTACGAATGTTTAAGTTTATTTTACTCTAATTAATCAAATATATTACATATTATCGCAGTATTTCTTTGCTTGGCGGTTAATGGGTTAACAACTAGCAACATTCTTTATCAATACAGGGTGTTTTTAAATAAGGGCGACAAACTTTAAGGGGTAATTCTGCATAAAAAATTAATTACCGTTTGCTTTATAAACATATGTCCGCAAATGCTTCGTTTCCGAGGTACGGGATGTTGAATTTTTTCTTACAAACTGACGATTTATTTATTGCTCTAAAACCGGTTGAGATATGCAAATAAAATTTGGTAGGTTTTAAGAGGTAGTTATTGCGCATTTTTGACATATAAATAAGAATTTTATATTCACCATTGGCGTGCATACGGGTAATATGACTCGAAGTAATACCTAACTTTTTTATTATCCAACATAAGAGAATGAATCGAAAAGCAAAATGTTAAGAAAGCCTAAGGCTACAGTTGAGTTTTAATTTCAATATTTTATATAAGCTAGAATATTTTACAGGGTGTTCTAAACGTTGAGGAAAAAATACACATTGTATACCCAGTATACAATGACACTTATCTGTTTAGCAACAATATTATTACATCGATATAACTAAAGAATAAAGCTATAATATATTAGACAAATCGCATTAGACAAATCGAATTAAATAAAATCGGACAATAGTTTTAGGAAATACGAGACATCAAAAATGTCCCATTTTTAAGGTGGTGCGTTAATTTTGATACTTAGTGTATTTTGGTCAACTAAAAAATTTGTAAAACTTCAAAAACCAGTTGCTTTTAGTATTTTATATTGTTCGTCCCAGTGTTGCCAATCGGCGGATAATTATCCGATTTGCGTACTTTTTGGAGAGTTGTCGTATCTTCTTCGTACCTTTAAATAAATCGGATATTTGCGGATATTTTTCAGTGTATCTACCATCGACTAAAACTTTCTCATCCATATATTCCCAACACCAACAACACATTAATTTTGTTTGGTTCCACCCAAATTTTTATAAATAGCCTATACTGGATGAATGTTAGTGACATCCGATACTTTTCATCTTTTGACAAAAGGGACATGTGCCGATTCTTTTGTTTAGAATTTAAATGCACGAGTGCATCCACTTAAGGCATACTAATCCAATTCAAATTTCAAAAACCGTTATACAGTGTGAAAGGCTCTTATGGAATAAAATTATTTGTGTCCTTTTTTTAAAGGATTATAAAAAGCGCTGGGACCCGTCGATTTTAATATATATATAAATGTGCATTTTTTAAATATAAATTTAAATCTACAGGGTGATTGACGCAAGCCTGGCAGAGTCCATATATTTTTATTGGAACACCCTACATATTTTTATATTTTTAAAAGTTGCTTAACAACCAATTTTAACGAAATATAATTAACAATAATACAGGGTGAAATTTTGAAATTAGAAAGTATGGAAACTACTTATCGAATAAAAATTGTTTGTGTACTTATTTTAGAAAATTATTAAAAAATGCTGTGACCCGTTAACTTTTAAATTCAAATGGGCGCTTTATAAACATAGATTTAAATATACAGGGTGCGTCACGAAAGTCTAGCATAGTCCATGATCTTTAGTTTTAATGAATCACCCAGTATATTTTTATGTTATTAGAAGCTAATGTTATACCTAATTATATTTATGATATTTTTGAGGAATGTAATGGTACTATGCAGAAAAGAACTTTCCGGCACAGAAACGTCACTTTTCTGCACACTACTGTCAGTTATTCTGTGAGAAAATATTAAGTTTGTTAATATAAAATTGTGCAGAAAAATGCATTTGGAATAGTGGTTGTAGAAAAATCTACTTATTTGAAACTAGTAATATCTAGATATCTACTAATTAACTCAAAAATCCTTCAAATTTTTTTCTTATAAAAATTATTTAGTCGGGCATTAACGTTGAACGCACCACGGGTATTATGGATAATAACTTTGATACCTTAATAACTACAAGACTGTCAAATACATTTCTATTGTTTTAGTTGTAATAAATCTTTAGTTGTTAAAAGAGCGTAGGCGCAAAATTTCGGACCAATAATCTTTAAACTTATTCATTTTTTTCGAATCCTGAGAAAACTAATCAATATTTTTGAAAAATTTGAACGCAGAATGAATGATTACATTATTATCGAGGGCTGAAAGTCCCTTAGAATAAACAAATTGTTTCTTTTGAATGAGATATTTGAAATTAATAATTACACCCAATATTCTGTTTGCCTTTTATCCCTGTAACATATTAGAATAAAAATTATAGAAGTCTTCAGAGACTTTAGGCCCTCGGTAATAATGTAATATTTCATTCTGCGTTTAAATTTTTAAATAATACTTATTAGCTGTCTCAGGACTCGAAAAAATAATGCATTTTAAAAGCATTGACCAGAAATTTTGCGGCTATGCTATTAATCTAGCTGTAGTTTATTTTGTATTGATTTATTTATTATTTATTTTTCCAGTACCTAGTTTTAGGTAGTTATTACGTTTTAATAAAATAATATTTAAAAGGGTTTTTTTTACTTAAATAATTATAATAAATTAATATAACGATCCAAATTATGAAATATTTAGATTTATTTATTTATTTAGAATTTAACACTTACGATAATACAAAATACGAATAATATAATAATAGTAAGTAAATAGTATTTACACACATGAATTAGGTAATAATCAGCTAGGATACGAGATTTTAATCTATAAACGAAAATTTTTAAACTTTGAAATAGAGCATCCAGTAGATTAAAGGGCCGGTTGCGGTTGTTCGAACGCTAATCAGAAATGGAATCAACTGATCATTATCAAATATTTAATTACTGTCAATGTCAACTTTGATTGTATTGCTGAAAACATAATTGATTACAATTATGAGATTAGATTAATTAATCAATTATCTTAATAATTGTTACGTTAATTGATAATTAATAAATAATTAATCAATTATTTGGTAATTATGATAATGATAATTGATTACAATCAACTGATTGGCGTACGAATAACGCATTTTGTTATTTGATGGTGTTAAGGGGACTAAAAGATTAACATTGGCAACATTGATTTTAATAACAGAATAATTTTTGACCTTGTAACGATGTGATGCCTCGGCGGGCGATGAGCTGCTGTTACCGGAGGGGACTGATGGAGTGTCCGTGTTTGCGCATTCCTTCTTCACGGCACCGCTGGGGGAAACCGAAGGAGAGGGCATCGAGAGCATATTTAAGGCGAGCTAGGAGAATGAGAAAATCAGTCATGGTTCGTGTATTGAACTTACTATGGCTCAACAGCTGATGCCTCGCGTATTGAACGAGCTTCAGCTGGCCTGGCAAAGATGCGCCGTTTGTGAGGCGGAACTATGCCTAGGTAGACGCCACCGTAGTGACGTGGAGTCTTGCCACAATCGTTATCGCAGTAGGCGGTAGTAGCGAGGAACGAGTGACTGCATTGAAGTGAAATGCCGTCTCCAGGCTACGTTGTTTTAACGTAGCGAGATTATTATTGTATATATTGATTATCGTATTATTTCGATGTTGCTATTATGATCGGATAACTATAATAAAGTTTAATATTGTTTTTCCTTTGCAGAAGATGGAATTATATTTTATTTTATTTGTTTTAAACTGTATGTAATTACCTTTAATATATTTGCTTTATTTTTAAATTGTGTTTTACTGAGTCTGTCGTCCTTAAAAGAACTACCCGTTACAAAAATGGCGCCCGAGCAAAATAAAAGCTACGCAGTTTGTAACTACCCGTTACAAATTGGCACCCGAGCAATAATTAGAACCATACAAAGACACAGACTCAGTACCAGGTCCACGTCGTGGATAAATAAATAGAACCCGTTCAAAGATGATTAAGCTTCTTTGTTTTCAGATTCTTAAGGAACCGAAACCGAGAAGGAACCGAAAATAAACGTCGCCGATGCAACGAGCAGGAAGAGTTGCGACCGTTCGCTGTAGAAAAGCCTTGGTACACTGTCCCAATGGATATGAGGGGACCACGATCAAGATCTACAGAGGGAAGCATCTTCTTCATGCCTTAAGGGTAAACCGTCGCAGATGCAGCCAGCAGGAAGAATGTGACCATTTCTGTAGAAAAGCCTTGGTACACTGTCCCAATGGATATGAGGGGACCACGACCAAGATCTACAGAGGGAAGCATCTTCTTGACAGCCATCCAGGACCAGTTTACGAAGTAAGGAAGAACCGACCAAGACCACACCGATGATGAGCCCAAGCCGTGTTGCACACACGGCACAAAAAAAAAATGTATGCTACATTTTTTTTTGTTTTCCAAAGAGAAGGGGGTGTAACGATGTGATGCCTCGGCGGGCGATGAGCTGCTGTTACCGGAGGGGACTGATGGAGTGTCCGTGTTTGCGCATTCCTTCTTCACGGCACCGCTGGGGGAAACCGAAGGAGAGGGCATCGAGAGCATATTTAAGGCGAGCTAGGAGAATGAGAAAATCAGTCATGGTTCGTGTATTGAACTTACTATGGCTCAACAGCTGATGCCTCGCGTATTGAACGAGCTTCAGCTGGCCTGGCAAAGATGCGCCGTTTGTGAGGCGGAACTATGCCTAGGTAGACGCCACCGTAGTGACGTGGAGTCTTGCCACAATCGTTATCGCAGTAGGCGGTAGTAGCGAGGAACGAGTGACTGCATTGAAGTGAAATGCCGTCTCCAGGCTACGTTGTTTTAACGTAGCGAGATTATTATTGTATATATTGATTATCGTATTATTTCGATGTTGCTATTATGATCGGATAACTATAATAAAGTTTAATATTGTTTTTCCTTTGCAGAAGATGGAATTATATTTTATTTTATTTGTTTTAAACTGTATGTAATTACCTTTAATATATTTGCTTTATTTTTAAATTGTGTTTTACTGAGTCTGTCGTCCTTAAAACAACTACCCGTTACAACCTAGCGTACCTTTTCGTGACAAATCGGATATTTTTCGAGCGATTATCGGATAATCTAGAGAAATGCGATTGGCAACACTGGTTCGTCCGCTATAACTTTTCCCATGCGTCACGATTCATTTGCAAACAAATTAAGTCAAAAAATAAAGTGAAACGAACGTCGTCGATGTGTATACTGTACTGTACATTTTGTATACTGTATAGTACATACTACACCCATCGGCGTACGTTTCACTTTATGTTTTAACTTAATTTGTTTGAAAATGAATCGTGACGCATGGGAAAAGTTATAGCGGACGAGTATAATTAATATAACATCTTCTTGTATATTCCTTATCATAACTATAAAGTGTATTTATCAATTCGTGCATGTTCAAGTAATAAGAGCCAGTATATATGGAATTTTCACACTGATATATACAGAAGTGTCACTAAAATGGAAATTTTTCAAAATTATATTGTGTAGTTGATAAGTTTACTAGATATTTTTTAACTCCCGAAATAGTTATTTTACTAACTAGTGCGGAAAGTGATACTTTCACGCACGAGACTGCCGTTGACCCGAACGACGCGATAGCGAAGTTCGGGCAAGCAATCGAGTGCGGGGAAGACACTTTCTGCATGAGTTAGGAACAACATTTTTTCTAGAGCCGTACGTTTGGAAAAAGGTCACAAAAAATAGAGTTATTTTAATTTTTATTTAGAAGTGAAAATTCACAATTAGTTCTTTGACAAGGTTTTTTTTTCTCTGATTCTGGCTTTGGCTTAGAACTAGAACCTTTAGCCACGTAATTGTATAACTTATCACTAACTCAGGGGAGTAATGTGTAGTGTGTGTGTTGAGTAAGTGTCTTGTTACTTTGCAAAGTCGACGTTATTGTCTTTGCAAAGAGACGCTAATTGTTTCCGAACGTCCGCGGTCCCTCCGGTGAGTACCGATCCCACTTTGACAAGGTTGCCAAAACCAAACTTTTAATGTGTAATGGGTTACCAGGACGACGATATTGGTTTCCATGACGACGCGACGATTAAAAACCATTGTAATTGTCTACTGATCTGACTTTTAAATATTGTGTCAAAATAATTTTATTTCATCGAATTATCAGTAGTAATTACACAAGAGCTCTAAAATTCTATATTTATTTTAGAGATAGAGTGCAATTTGTTGCGATTATTTCATGAATAAAACTGTTCAAAACCAAAATTTTATTGTAATTTATTTATGTAAGTACAAATTAGTACAATTAAACATACATTTGTTATATAGTTATTTTCCTAACAAGTGCAGAAAATCATTCTTTTCCGCACGCGACTGCAGTTTGCCGAACGACGCGAAGCGTGAGTTCGGCAAGCAGTCGAGTGCGGAAAAGAGACTTTCTGCAAGAGTTAGGAACAATATTTTTTCTAAGAGTCTTTAAAAATTACCAAATCTTAATCAATTAATTTAATTAATATGAAAATACATACACAAATTAATTCTTTGACAACGTTGTCAAAACCAAACTTTCAATATAATTAGTTAGCATGACGACGATCTTGGTTTCCATGACGATGATTCAAAACGACTGTTATTGTCTACCGATTTGACTTTCGCATATTATGTCAAAATAATTTTATTTCATCGAATTGTCGCGTTAATTTCATTAAAACAGGAACACAATAAGATATGTTTGAAATAAATTAGTAAATAATACCTAAATATTAGTTTATTGCATGTATTATAATTACTTTAAGGCCATATTAACATATCTAAATTAACACGCGTGCGGAAAAGTAAAAACCGCGTGCGGAAAAGTAACACGCGTGCGGAAAAGTAACAAACGTGCGGAAAAGTGAAACTTTCTACTAAAATGCGTGCGCGAAAGTAGACATTTTTGCACGCTCGTAGAAAAATATTTAACGGTTGAAAGTTATCACTTTTATAATTTTTAAACATTAATTGCCACTAATGTCACTGAATGTATTTTTTCGTAGCAACGAAGGGCATCTGACGTAATATACTTGACGACGGGGAATTATCAAAAATTATCAATTTAATTTAGATTTCTGTAGCTTTCTATTGGTCAGAATCTCCTATGAATGAAATAATCAGTAGTAATTGCACAAGAGCTCTAAAATTATCGAATTTTTCCCGAGTGACACTTTGACAGTTTTAATTTCACGACCCGAAGGGGAGTGGAATTATGTCAAAGTGTCGCGAGGGCAAAAATTCGATAATAATTTTAGAGATCGAGTGCAATTTGCTGCGATTATTTCATAAATAAAACTGTTCAAAACCATAATTTTATAATTTATTTATGTAAGTACAAATTAGTACAATTAAATACACAGTTGTTATAAATATTTGACGGTTGAAAGTCATCACTTTTATGATTTTCAAAACATTAATTGTCATTAATGTCATTGAATGTATTTTTTCGTAGCAACGAAATATACTTGACGACGGGATATTGTCAAAAATTATCGGGTATAATATCACAAGAGAGTGAGAATAAATTGAAAATAATGCGACAGTTTTTCGAAAATTGGTTGTCTGGCAATATACAACAATGACAACAAATTTGAGTAAAAATGAAGCATTATTTTCTTATTTATTCTTACTGTCGTGTGATATCCGTAAGATTATTTTTTAATACGTATATTGTGGATATTTTCTTAAATGTGACAGTTGTTAAAACTAGGAAACTGGTTGCCATTAAACAGAAACAATCTACTTAAAAAAATTCTATCGGTAGTTTTCTACAGTAGATAATTCTCAGTATAATTTTAATCTGATTGGACAGAATTAAACACGTGATCAAATATCTTACTATACGATTGGAAGTTAAAATCATTAAAAAATAATCACTTTAATTCTTATTTCTGTAGCTTTCTATTGGTCAGAGTCTCCTATGAAGGAAATAATCGCGCTAATTTCATTAAAACATGAACACAATAAGATAAATTTGAAATAAATTAGTAAATAATGTAATATCTAAATATTAGTTTATTGCATGTATTATAATATATTATAATGCCATATTACAAGGTATTTTACTATCCCGCACGCCGTGCGGGAAAGTGCAACTTTCGAAAATGAAATGCGTGCGTGAAAGTATCTCTTTAAAAAAAGTATCTACGGCCATAGAAAAAAGTTATTTTTGGGTCAAAAAATACGTGATCCGTTCGAGAAGGGAGTTTTACTAAATTTTGAATAAATGGAATGGTTGAAGATTATTTAACTGAATTTAATTGCAGAATATTATTTGAATAAATGTTAGAAAACACGTGTGATTTTTGTTCGAATTATGTTTAGGTGCTCTAGTATGCGTTTTTAAAAATTCTCGTAACGTGTCCTATGTGAATTTCTGCATGATTTTCATACATTTATTTGTAAAGTATTTTGTCAAATAAAAGATTTGTAAAAATTCAAAAGCCAGTTGCTTTTAGTACTTTAACGAAATCTTCTGGTATATTATTTAAATTTAAAATCCTAATCCCTAACATTGTTGAATATCAAATTTAAAAAAACTGCCACGTACCGTCTGTTTTAGAGAAAATAATCCTTTACCTCTAATCCTGCGAAGATCACCCCGCCGAACCAACGTTTTGTTTTGTTTTGTTTTGATATCCCGGCGAGCTGTGCGAAATAGTGGGCGTGACGACACTCTCAGTGAGCAAACGGGCGCTGAAAACGCCTGAAACCGTGTTGAACAACGACTGAAACAGGAGAATTCTCTTTGCCTGGCTAACAACGTATCACTAGCGCAAGCCCCCTGCTTTCGTTCTACCATCATTCGTTATTTAATAATGTCCCGGACGTTATTAGTGATGCCACAGAGTAAATTTTCTACTCTTAACTTTTATGAAGTATCTTCAGTTGTTGTAATTAAATTTTCCTGTTAAAATTAATATACTTTCCATTAGGAGAAAGTATGATTTTGGACTCCTGAAAATAGCAACTGAGGAACCTCCCGAAATGTACATGAATATGCACTAAAGTGCAATATTAGTTCTGGTTTTCAAGAGCACACGTGCAAAATTAAGCGCCCGCAAAGGCTGCTAATAGTATAATTAGTTTTTAGCAACAATTTGTGGTTTCAAACATTCATTTTATATACTTCCCTGACAGTGCTTAAAGCAATGGTAATAACTTTTTTAATTTCTAATAAAAACACATTTCTTATCTGAATAGGTGTTTATGTACTAATAGTAAAAATAATTCTTCATGGCTGGAAATTAGTAGTTACTTACAGGGATGATATACGAGGCTTGTTCAATAGAAACCCATCTTTGGTCCAGAAAAAATTATTGGCAAATATGTCTACAATATACGATACGTAATGACCACTACAATTAAGCACTGGCGAAGCGTCCATGTAACCACTGTTACCATTGGTAACAGTTAGAAATCTTGCAAATAAATATTTTATGACGATAAATAATTCCATTTATCTATATTTTACCAATAGAAATATAGTATTATATTATTATGTGTTAATAGCACCTAATTCAGTAATAATCCAGGG
Source organism: Diabrotica virgifera virgifera (assembly GCF_917563875.1). Taxonomy (NCBI): domain Eukaryota; kingdom Metazoa; phylum Arthropoda; class Insecta; order Coleoptera; family Chrysomelidae; genus Diabrotica; species Diabrotica virgifera. Next base: position 61,815,581 of record NC_065443.1, on the reverse strand, counting down.
TAATAAGGTTTTTTCCATGACATTTGAACAACCAGGGTACTGAAGCGTTTTTTCGACAGGTAATACCTATAAGAGCAAATTATAGTCTGTTCGCTAAACTCAGACGCAACTTTCTAGATATTTTAGTCGGTAATTTTGCCAATTTTGATAAAATTGGCAAAAAATAATTACTAAATAGTTAATAATCACTTATTAGTTAGTAATTTTGCCAATTTTTGCAAAATTGGCAAAAAACAAAAAAATTATCGACTAAAATATCTAGCCAGTTGCGTCTGAGTTTAGCGAACCGACTTAACTATTTCCTGCGTAGGATCTGGCGGCCATTTTTATTTATAAACAATTAAGTGTCAAAAAATGGCATTTTTCACTTTGTTTTCAAATCAATGGAAAACAGGGAAACTTATGGTTTTTTTAGTACAAATATCTTCGAGATTATGGAAAAAGCTTTAAAATGACGTATTACAAAATTTGATATACTCATTTAATGTTAATATAATTGCGAAAATGGTCGGAACTGCAAAAAAAATATTTTCGGAATAACTGTTGTAAAAATTAGCGTACAGCTTTGAAATTTTTGTCAAATAAGGGTTCTGTAGTGCTTAATATGTGATAAAAATTTCAAAGCGATTCATTCAATTGTTTAAATTGTATTCAAATTGTATTCAAAATGACGTTAGATCCATTCCACAGGTGTCAAAATGAAAGAGCAGGAGTTATATTTTCAACTTGGTTTCAAAAAAGTTAATAAAAAATGCATTTATTAGTAATAAATAATTATGCAAAAGTATCGTCAATTTTTCTTTATAAACTTTTTGATTAACGTTTTCCAAAAAAATTAACTTTTTTACCCTGTTTTAAATGCACAACTACCAAGTAATGTTATCTATATCATAATTGATTTAAAACATGACCCATGGAACATGGGCCAGAACAAACAAAGAAAAGGCAGAAACTTTCGGCGAATACCTAGAAGAAGTTTTCAAACCTATACCAGCTGCTGCAACAAATAACGATCAAGAAATCTACAGTTTCCTACAGAACCAAACCCCGACAGGAGAAAACACACTACACGTTTTGCCCAAAGAAGTTCAAAGCATAATCAACAATAATCTAATATAAAAGAAAGCACCTGGCTATGACTTAATCACAGGTGAGGTAATTAAAAATCTACCTACCAAAGCAATTAAAATGCTAACTTAATTGTGTAATGCGGTACTAAGGCTAAAACACTTCCCAATCCAATGGAAAATTGCGGAAATTATCCTTATACAAAAATCAGGAAAACCTCCAAATGAGCCCACTTTATATCGACCAATTAGTTTAATGCCAATAATGTCTAAGTTCATGGAAAAAATAATAGAAAAATGACTTCTAGAAATACTAACAGACAGAAATATGATACCGGACCACCAATTTGGCTTTAGGAAAGAGCGTGGTACCGTCGAATAAGTTCACAGAGTGGTCAACGTTATAAATAAAACATTTGAAGAAAAAAGTTACTGTTCAGCAGCATTCCTCGATGTTAGCCAGGCTTTTGATAAAGTTTGGCATCAAGGACTGTTGTATAAACTGAAAAAGAACTTACCAGAGGAACTATATACACTCCTTAAGTCGTATTTATCAGAAAGATACTTTCGAGTGAAGTTTGAGTCAGCCCATACATACAAAACTATATCCCATCAGATCAGGGGTCCAGCAAGGAAGCGCTCTGGGACCACAACTGTATCTGATTTACACATCCGACTTACCCACAAATCATGGTACAACGACCACCACTTTTGAAGACGATACTGCAATCCTAGCAGTACACAAAAATCCCGTCGAAGCTGCTGCAAAACTCCAGAGAGTATTAAATCAAATAAATACATGGGCACAAAATTGGAGAATTAAATTGAATGAACAAAAATCAAACCATATTGTTTTTACAAAATGTCACCGTGAATCACCTACAGTAACAATCAATAATAAGGTAATTCCCTCAGTTACCTCTGTAAAATATCTGGGCATGCACTTGAACAGGGGATTAACCTAGAGAACCCATATATGGAATAAACGGAAACAACTGGGAATAAAATTTAGTAAGCATTATTGGCTTCTAGGGCGTAAGTCTAAGCTCACGACAAGAAATAAACTGCTAGTCTACAACACAATATATTCAAAACAATCTGGGCATATGGTCTGCAGCTCTGGGGAACAGCATCCAAGTCGAATGTATCCATAATTGAGAGATTCCAGTCCAAGGTGTTACGTTCAATAATTGATGCTTTGTCAGGGATATTTACAATGATCTGGAAACGAAAACCGTCAGTGAAGTGATAGTGGAGTTAAGTGCAAAAAATACATCGTACGTCTTGAAAGCCACGCGAATGTGCTTGCAATTAATTTGTTAGACAACAGTCAGGAAACAAAACGGTTAAAGAGACAGACACCATTAGATTTACCGCACAAACATTAATATTGTTACAGTAGCTAAGTTAATATATACAGAGTGTCCCGAAAAGAATGGTCATAAATTATACCACACATTCTGGGGTCAAAAATAGTTCGATTGAACCTAACTTACCTTAGTACAAATGTGCTCACAAAAAAAGTTACAGCCCTTTGAAGTTACAAAATGAAAATCGATTTTTTTCAATATATGGAAAACTATAAGAGATTTTTTATTGAAAATGGACATGTATAATTCTTATGTCAGGAACATCTTAAAACAAAATTATAGTGAAATTTGTCCACCCCATAAAAAATTTATGGGGATTTTGTTTCCTTAAACCCCCCCAAACTTTTGTGTACGTTCCAATTAATTCATTATTGTGGTACCATTAGTTAAACACAACGTTTTTAAAACTTTTTTGCCTCTTAGTATTTTTTCTATAAGCCAGTTTTTATTGAGATGCGGCTTCTTTTTCAATATATTTACGTTAAAATTTTATGGGGGTTTTGTTCCTTTAAACCCCCCTAATGTTTGTGTACGTTCCAATTAAACTATTATTGTGGTACCATTAGTTAAACACAGTGTTTTTAAAACTTTTGTCTCTTAGTCTTTTGTTCATAAGTCTCCTTTTATCGAGATGTAGCTTCTTTTTCAAAATATACCTAAAAATATAAATTATAAATAAATTTTCAGATTATTAACAGGTCTCTATAACCGTACTTAACCATATACAAATATGTGGTGGATTCGACAAATATTCAAAATATCTCGATAAACACTGGCTTATCGAAAAAGTACTAAGAGACAAAAAAGTTTTAAAAATAATGTGTTTAACTAATAGTGCCACAATAATAATTTAATTGGAACGTACACAAAAGTTTGGGGGGTTTAAGGGAACAAAACCCCCATAAAATTTTTATGGGGTGCACAAATTTTACTTAATTTTTTTTTAAGATATTGCTGTCGTAAAAATGCCACATGTCAATTTTCAATAAAAAATCTCTGAGAGTTTTCGATATATGAAAAAAAAATCCATTTTCATTTTGTAACTTCAAAGGGCTGTAACTTTTTTTGTGTGCACTATTGTATATAGGTAAGTGAGGTTCAATCAACCTACTTTTGACCCCAGAATCTGTGGAATAATTTATGACCAATCTTTTAGGGACACCCTGTATAATAGAGTAATTTAATATTATCTCTATAAAGATGTGTGGCGCTGGTCAGTCTCTTCATGTCATTATTTCTCAGATAAAATGTGCCGATTGTTATATGTTATAACAGATTGCCTAATAAACATATAAAAAAAGTATCGTAAATAATTCTTTATAAACTTTTTATTTTGTTACATAAGAAATTATACATATTTATTACAATTTTTTATCAATAATGATATAGATAACATTACTTGGTAGTTGTTCACTTAAAACGGTAAAAAAGTTATTTTTTTTGAAAAAAGTTATTCAAAAAGTTTATAAAGAAAAATTGACGATACTTTTGCATAATTATTTATTACTAATAAATGCATTTTTTATTCACTTTTTTAAACCATGTTGAAAATGTAGCTCATGCTCTTTCATTTAATACCTGTGGAATGGTTCTAAGTTCATTTTTTTCTGACTTATGTTATTGCAAAAAAATGTTCTCTGGGATAAACAATTTGAATAAAATTTAAAAAACAGTTATTGAGAAAATATTTTTTTGCAATTCCGACCTTTTTTCGCAATTATATTAACAATAAATGAGTATATCAAACTTTGTAATACGTCATTTTAAAGCTTTTTCCATAATCTCGAAGATATTTGTACCTACTAAAAAATCATAAATTTCACTGTTTTCCGTTAATTTGAAAAAAAAGGGGGAAATGCCATTTTTTGACAGTTAATTGTTTATAAATAAAAATGGCCGCCAAATCCTAAGCAGGAAATAGTTATAATTTGTTCCTAGAGGTATTACCTGTCGAAAAAACGCTTCAGTACCCTGGCTGCTGAAGTATCCTCACGAACAGGGTATATTTTTGTCTTATTAGCCTGGTCTATAAATAGCCAACTACTCGTAGACACACGAAAATATTGGCGAGTTTATGTGACTCAGTTCCACTTTATTATATTCTGTTACCAGTCTCATTTGTGGTTACAATGAATGGTTATCTCGCTGTCGCTCGGGCGGCTCGGGACCGGCTAGTGTCTGAAAATTTTGAACATCTTGGATATTAGTGCACACTAATATGTCTGTGTAGATTTTGGCATTGGATCCGACCATCACTTTTAACACCGTTGACGTATCCTCTATTTTTTCATACTATCACGTTACAATTTTTTGTGATATTATACACGAGAGGGACACCCTCAAAAAAGCGCTTAGTTTTCGAGATACTGACCACGGAGGGATGAATGGCTAATTTTATTCATACTTTATATTTTCAAGGGGGCTGAAAACTAAAATGAGGTTTATTTTGAATTTTATGTGGGGGAACATTGTCAAAATCGCAATTTTAACCTAAAAATAAAAAAAAATGAAATCACGTTTTTTGCGTTTACCTCGCTACAACTCTGTTCCATTTTAATATTTTTTTCTGAAATTTTTACAGTATATAGCTCTAACATTTCTGAAAACAAGGCTTCTGCTTTAAGTTTTTATTCTTATCGTGATAAAGGTTATGAATTTTTCAAAGAAAAAGGTGCGGATCTGCGCATTGCAAAGTTTAATCGCAAAAGTTGTGTAACGAAGTTTAAAATTAAGCTACTTAATCACATTTATTTGAACGTAGCAAGTACAAAGAAGTTTTCTGGTAAGTTTTAGATCAAAATATTTTATAAAAAAAAAATAGTGCAACTTTTAATGTCGACATTAGAGATCCCCAATATAACGCTTATTTTTTGAGGGACAGACAATCTAGGTCTAATTTCTCATCTTTAGTACTATCCTTGGATTATAAGCTTTCATTTGACACCTCATTTGTTATTCTACCTAGTATAATGACGGAGAAGTAAACGTTCTTATTCTATTATTCTTGTAGGTATATTTAACATTTATTGAAATTATGAAAGAAATGGCATGGCAACACTGTGACGCACAAACATAAGATTCAGCTGTGCGTTACATAGGGTGCACTAATAACCAACATGTCCAAAATTTTTAAGGAGCGACGGGCGTAAGCACATTTAAATTTGGTTACAGTACCTATAAAAAGTGTGCTTGCAGTTCACCATGGATGAGTGTCGCTGCGTAATCGATCAACTACTTGAAAAGTAATTTTGATTGAAAAAAAATGAGATTATTGAAAATGAAAGACCCATTTTAAACAATTTAAAAAAGGAATAAAAAAATGTAGTTCGATATTTTAAATTTAGTTGGTACAGTGGAAATCCTTGGTTATGTGGTTGCAAGAAAAATAGACTGTATTGTTGGCCATGTCTTCTGGTTTCTACTGAAAAATGGGTGGACCAGGTTCACGATTTAAATAGTTTTAGATTTTTAAAAAAGAGACCAATTTGATTCAGTTTGGCAAAACAAGAATCGAAAGTTCTCTAAACCAAGCTTTTAGAGCAAATATTGCTAAACATAATGAGTTTGTTAAAAAAGTAGATAGGTATATCCTTAGCTCACTTATAATAGATACCGCATGTTTTTTGGCCAAACAAGAATTAGCGTTTCGTGGTCATTTTGAGGGCGACGGCTCTGACATTCGAGGTAGGGATGGGAAAAACCTACCGGTTTAAACATAAAACCGGTTTTTTTACTTCGCAATAACCGGTTTTACCGGTTGTTTTTTTGTCCCGGTTATAACCGGTTTTTCTTTTAAAGTAAAAGCCGTTTATTAGGTTTTTATGGTGATTAGGATTAGGTTAGGTATTATTTCGGATCCCAATCATAATTATTATTCTCAAGTAATTATTTCAAACAAAACCATTATTCAAATTTTATTTTATTTTATAAAATACAGAAGCAAACTGAAAGTGCAATCTCACATCTCCCAGAAACAATTATTCATTTTTATTATAATATTTCCTTGAAAAGGTATTTGTAATCATAATATTTACATAAGAAGTGTCTGGTTGAATTAGATGGAAACATCATCTATTTTCACAGTTAACTCTTGGCATTGAAAGTGGATGAATGACTTTTTCTGATTACCAAAAATAATTATCTGACTATGAATATCGAATTACCGATTACGAATACGAATCTCCAAGAATTTCGCTACGTTTTCAAAACGATACACTCATTCATACAGGAACTATTAAAATAGTTAAAATGTATCTATTCTACAAATATACAAACGTGTTAAAAGTAATACATGTTCTTTCGATAGTACTAATTTTGATCATATTGATATCGAGTCGAATGGAGTATCGCAAACTAAAGTGTATTGTAAATGTAACTTTGTAACCTATTGGATTAAAAAAAGCCGAAAACCGGTTTCTCCAAAAACCGGTTTTTTGTGGCCGGTTATAACCGCCAGGTTAAACCGCAAGCAAAAAAAACGGTATAACCGAAAACCGGTGTTTTGTCAAAAACCGCCATCCCTAATTCGAGGCAATTACAGGGAATTGTTAACATTAATTGCCAAAAAAGATCAAAAATTTTGCCAACGCCTAGAAACATCAACTGTTTTTTCGAGAGTTTCAAGTGATATATAAAATGATGTTATTGAAGCTATATATATATATATATATATATATATATATATATATATATATATATATATATATATATATATATACATTTAGCCATATCTTCATTTTTCTAAATAAGATTTTTTGCATCTGGTTTTGGTAACACTTTAGAAAAAGTCACGTGTCGCCACTGCAATTAAGGCACCTATCCCATTATTTTACCGGCCGATGTATGAACTAAAGAATTCTTGTCGCTGTTGTTCGAAAAATTATTTTACTGCACTTAGGCCTCGGACAGACAGAACCACTTTTAAAAGTCGAAGCCAACCGCAGATAGTCGCTGGCTTGTATCGGCGTTTGCTGTGATTCTGATCGACATCTTCTTGTAGTTAACAGCGGCTGAAACAAAAAAGAAGAACTTCTGTTGGAGTGAAAGTAAAGAGAAGGATATACTCCAATAGAAGTAAGGGTAAATACAGGCGCGGATCCAAGGGGGGTCAATGGGGTCAATTGCCCCTTCCTTGAACCTCGCCTGGTGTCTGCTGACAGATTTTTTAAGAAAGAGATAATTACGATTGAAAATAAATAGTGAGTTTTGTGTCCTGTTGATAACTGAATAACTGAAACATAACACAGAATTCCTTGGAATCGAAGATTAAAAGTCTTCAGAACATAATAAATGAAAAATTCTCACAATAAATATGTTTATTACCATCTAATGCCAGAGACCAGATATCAATAGTAATTATTTGTTTGTTCTTTGTGTCAAATTAATGAGCCAGTTTTGTTTCAAAAAATGTCATTCTCATCTGAGGCTATTTTAAGATCTGAAGTACAAACAATAAACAGTAAAAATTCAGTCATGCAAAGCTTTAAATTTTGCGATGAAGATGTGTTTTCACATTGTAATAAATATTCACATTGTATGAAATACTAGATATTACAAATATTGCTTACTTTGCCTTTTAGTACATCACGTGCAAAACTATCATTTTCTGCTTTTAAACGCCTTAAAACTTGGCTTAGAAACAAAAGGAGTCATAATCGATTGGTAGGTCTAGCTTTACTCCATGTTCATTTTGATTTAAAATTAATAAGTGTAGAAAATATTATTAATAAATTTGTGTGATTTATTTATGTGATATAATATTTCGAGCGATACTGCGTTTTCGTCTAATAGTGAGTAAATGACAAATATAGATTCTACTGATAAATTTTACCAAATTACAAGTTTTACTATCTTTTAGAAAATAATTATTAAATGTTATTAAGGTAACTTTAAATAAATTTACAAACTTTGGATGTATGTCCATTTTAATTAAGTCTATTTAACAAAGCAGAGTTAGTTAAATCTATTTGATCATTTACTAAAAACCCTCCGAATAAAAGACGCTTTTAGAAGGATGTCCAAAGTATTATGTAACAGAGATCTAAAATTGGCATCAAGGATGCGCCTACTTCGCTGCTAAAAGCGAAGTACGTGTTCTTGGTCTTACTGTATGGTATACTTGGACTGTGAATAAAATCGATTTAAATCGCCTTGAGTCTTTGCAGATGTGGTGCTATAGAAGAATTTTAAGAGTTTCTAGAACGTTTCAGCAAGACTACTGCGCTTATAAAAGGCATCAACAAGAGATAGCAGGAGTATTTCGGACATGTAATAAGAGGTCCCAAATATAGGTTGCTACAAAATATTATGCAAGTGAAAATATAAGGCAAACGCAGTCCAGGACGAAGAAGCACTTCGTGGTTCATTTAGGGTTGCAGTGAATAAAATTAAGATAGCTATGATGCTAACCAACGTTCTGAAAGGATATGGAACGTGAAGAAAAAGAAAGTAATAGCCCCTTCCGAAAAAGAATCCTGCTTACGCCAGTGACGAGAAAATTTTTATTTCATTGCCCCCACCTTGCCAGTTTGCTGGATCCGCCGTTGGGTAAATGAGAAGAACTAGTGGATACTAATAGAACAAGAATGAGAAGAGAGTGAGGTGGCTTCTACGTTGAAGCCGAAGTAAGAAAAATACTACTTGTACAGTAGTACTTGTATGGGGGGAAAATGATAAGATGCAGAAGTAGAAGTAAAGGGGGATTAAAAGGGATAGACGTAGAAGTGGGAAGAGACAGAGGCAAACTGAATAGAGTTGGCTAGCAAGAGATACAAGAGAACAACTTGACACTCAAGGATGGATACGACTCGTTTGCATGCCTGTCGAAGAACAGTAGCTCAAAGGAGATAGTAATGATGACTAAAAGGTGAAATAATAAAATAAGAATAATGTACTGAAAATGAATAAAAATGAATAAGTGTTAAAGAAGAACCAATTAAATAAAACTAACTAATCATGAGCGCCAAGAAAATGATCTTCGATCACTCTTCCAGGTATCTTACACTGCTGTCAAGTATTAAATATATTAAATCAGTAATAATGAACATAAAGGAATAAAAAAATAAATGATATACGAAATAAATAAATATTTATTAAAAATAACTACCTAGATTTTTGACAATCTTTGAGTTAAACCAAATTTAACATTATGTGACTCTAAAATGACATACGTTATTCTAATCAATGGTTATACAAAAGCTATATCTGAGATAACAACAATAATGTTACCTGTTACAAAATTACATAAATACCTCTTACTTACATATAGGGTACAACTCACATGAGATTTCTACCAAATGGTTATAGTACGCCTGCTACGTACAACTAAATTAAAACAGAAAAATATTAAAAGTAATATAAATAAATAGGCACACGCTTGACGAAGAGAAAATACAATGATGAATTAAGCAAAATCAATTAATAAAAGTTATAAAAACGAAGCTAAGATAAATACCGAAACGATGACCTAAATTAACCGAACAAATGGAATAAAGTGAATAACAATAAAATATTTGGGAACAAGCAATTAATATTACAAAATAAATATCAAACCAATAATAAAGTATAAAACTCTAATTTTCTAGGCCTGATTACCTTGTGCACACAAGTAACTTACCATAGATCGTAAATAAGTTTGAGAACCTAATACAATAGTATACAAATATTTCATATAAAAAAGGTAACTAGATCTGAAACCAAATAGCTAATAATAAAATACGTCAACCAAATGTCTGAAATATAAGCACAATAATTACTCAAACCACAAACTTTAAATGTTCCAAACCAATCCCTTCACCGAAAGACTTCAAGGTAAATTCTGATGCTACAATCCATAAAATTAGCACCAGATGAGGTGCTAAACCATGTTTCCTGTAGGTGCAGGTAGAAAGATGTCAAAAATGGGACTGGAATGTCCCATAGCTTGCTCCCAAATCGACATACTCCCAGAGTGACTTGAATGTGGCTGTAATGGTTTCCCTAGGTGGTCAAAGGGGCTACGACTTCACATTGTGGTTTCTCCAAAATGGCTAAAAACATTCCCAGTTTTATTTCCCATATAGACATGAGCCAAAAGTGAAGAGAAGAAATAAATGAGGAAACTTTTTAGAAGCAATAGTATAGAAAAACCGACCATTAAAAATGGAACAAAAACTAATCTCAGGTAACCTTGGACTATTTTGGGTGTGAAGATATGAATAAATAATGACATTGAATGTGAAATTTGAATATGATTTATCTGAGGGAATATCTGTAAAAATATATTGAATTTATAAAATATTGGATGTTCAATAAATTTAAAACCTACAGAGAAATGATAATTATTTCTAATTATCACAATCTAATTATCTAATTATAACATTATGGTTATGTCTAACCAAAATCTATTAATATATAATTTTTCTTGAATGGATATTAAATAATCGAAATAATCTATATATTTCACTTAATGGGTTGACTCAGAAAATTTAGCAATGAAACTACTATTTCAAATATTATACAAGCTAACATATAGTTTATAAGGCTAACAATAGTATATTAAGTATGGAGAACGGTAAGGGTTTTATACCGATCGAAGACAATTGTTTACCCTTAACGTTCGGCATGCTTATAACGTTTTTTGCACGATTGATACCATTATAAATTATAAAATTAAACATTTTCGTCATATTGACTAGTTTCATTCATTTTATCAAGATAGATACTTTGGTTGTTAGGTAGTAACTAGGGTGCATAACAACAATGGAGAATTGAGTTTTTATTTAGTTGTCAATAATTTTAAGTACAATTTTGATTACTATAAGTTAAAATATGAGCGAAAGTGAATTTGAAGAAATTGAACGGGCTTGGGAAGAAGGGTGTTCCGCAATTATTCCCGAATAATCCAAAATCCGTTATCAAAATACCTACCAAAGTTTTAAAAAATTGTGCGAAGGCAAGAATTTAAGAATCGAAGAAAAGACTCTATTGGCATATTTCGTTCAAAGACATATGCAGTTGAAAGCTTCTGGAAGCCTTTGGGCAGAATATTCAATGATTAAATCCACCGTTTTTCTTTATAATGGCATTGATATTTCCAAGTTTTCTTTGATCGCGTATTTGAAGAGAAAAAATGTTGGCTATAGGCCTAAGAAAGCGAGCATTTTTACACGGGAGCAATTTGAAAAATTTCTGATGGAAGCACCGGATGAAGAATTTCTAGTTCACAAATAATTTAACAAATTGTACCATAAGTTCCAATATTAATAAATAATTTGTTAGTTTTCTTTATTCTTTCAAAAAATAAATTAAAATTAAGAGATTTTTTAACTCGACGGTAAGTGAATTACTTACCGTCGAGTTGGAGTACTTACCGTCGAGTTGGATTACTTACCGTCGAGTTGCTAGTAAATGTCACCTACTGACGTAAAATCTGTCACGGTAAACAGTCAACAATGATCAATCGTGCAAAAAAAATTATAAAAAATAAATCTCACCAAATGATTCCTATTCAGACACCAAAAGGGAGTTGTGTCACACACATGTCTCCCTAACTGCAGAAAACCCTTGGTGGTAACTTTTTACTTTAATTAAACTTGATGTTAAATAATTCAGACTCTAGATGGAAATCATCCGCCATTTCATGGTACCAACGTACCAACCTTACTTACAAGTCAAGTAACGAACATCCCTCTCTCCTTCCAAGAGGAGCACCTCAAACGACCACAGAACATAAATTAAATAAATGTCACGGAACGATTCGACAAGTGTTCCGTAGACGTCGACGTGTGACGTCACGTAAGTAGTCGTTTACGACAATTAAAGAAATTAATTAAGCGATCAAAAGAAAATAATTATACAAATAATTAAAGCGTTAAAAATGATATTATAACGGGTGGACCGTTACACGGCGACAAAATGTAGTGTAGCAGATTAATCATTAATTCGAACGAAGAAACATTGCTTTTGTTGCTCCTTGTACTTTTTGAAGTTGCTACCGGCGTTTCAAAGTGGTTTAGTGTGAAAAGAGAATCGCTACAATGATTGAGAAGTCAGCCGTCAGGATCGGCGACAACCGACGACAGAAGTTGTAGTGCAGTCGAGAAAACGTCTATAATATAATGAAACCAAGATTTGTCTCAATCAATTATTGACGACAGAAAGCAACAAAATGGCTAAAAAGACCAGTAATCCATTCTCCACCCATTAAACTAGAAGACGGTAGCTGGGCTAAAAGTAATGAGCAAAAGGCAGAGATATTTGCCACATATTTAGAAAATACACTAAAACCGCATGATGACCAAAATAATGATCAAATATCGATAGAGCCTAATCAGACAGAGAAAAGAATCAGACCAACATCCCCGAAGGAAGTGGCTGTTGAAATAAAAGACAATATAAATCCTAAGAAGGCACCAGGATATGATCTAATTATTGGAGAATTACTAAAAAACCTGCCTCGTAAAGCCATAGTCAAATTGACCAACATCATCAATGCTGCATTTAGAATGAGATATATTCCAAATTTATGGAAAATAGCTGAGGTTATAATGATTCTAAAACCAGGAAAATCACCAAATGAAGTGTCTTCATATAGACCATTATCACTTTTACCAGTGATGTCAAAGCTTTTTGAGAAACTTCTGCTAAAAAGAATGAAACCAATAATAGAAGAGAAAACAGTGATTCCAAACCACCAATTTGGCTTCAGAAATAAACATTCTACGATTGATCAGGTACACAGAATTACTAACATAATTGAGAAATCATTAGAAGAAAAGAAAGTATGTTCTACAATCTTTTTAGACGTAGCTCAGGCCTTTGATAAAGTATGGCATGAAGGTTTAGTCCACAAACTCAAAATTCTTATGCCTAAACAATTTTCAGAAATTTTACAATCATATATATCTGACAGATATTTTAGAATTAAGCAAGAAGACGTGTACACTGATCTAAAAGAAATCAGAGCAGGAGTCCCTCAAGGAAGCGTATTAGGTCCTGTTCTCTACCTGTTATACACATACATATACCTGAAATGGAAAATGATACTATAGCCACATTTGCAGATGACACCGCTATCTTAGCAGTAGGTGATACCAGCGAAGAAGCAGCAGAAAAATTGCAGTTGGCAATAAATAAAATACACAACTGGACTAAAAAATGGAAAATCAAATTAAATTAATCTAAATCTATTCTATCTAATCTATAAATAAAATAATAGAAAACATTTCAATTAGAATAAATGATGCCCAAATACCATATGCATCTTCTGCAAAATATTTAGGTATCACACTTGATGCACGGCTTCGCTGGAAAGTCCACATTAAAAAGAAAAGGGAAGAATTAGGTATCCGTTACAAAAAAATGTATTGGCTGATGGGAAGAAACTCTGCATTGTCCACATATAACAAAATACTGCTATACAAACAAATACTTAGACCAGTATGAATGGATGTATGGTTGCCAACTCTGGGGCTGTGCCAATTCAAGTAATATCCAGATTATCCAGAGATTCCAGAATAAAGTATTAAGGAACATCGTTGATGCTCCTTGGTATATCCGAAATGTCGACCTCCACACGGATATTGAGATGAAAGATGTAGACAAAGTTATCAAGAAGATGGCAGGTAAAAAAAAAGAAAGGCATTACCATTTTGCCTGTATTCCGTGAGATGTTGCAAAGATAAAATTATGCGCTAGCTTGTTCTTTGAGGAAAGTGTTGATTCAGTTACTGTCGATCATTGTAATGTAATTATTTTTTAGGTATATATTATTCTGTATACCGCAATATCGTTTTTCTTATTTAACTTGACCCTAAACAGCATAAAATGCACATTCTCTTGTTCTGTTTTTGTTAAAAGTAGCTACTCTTTGTTAAAAGTAGCATGTCTTCCTAATGCCATGGCACTAAACTATTTTTTATTTATTCATCTTTGAATAGTGCTAAGAAGAATATCATTTTCCTTGATAAATTTACTTACTGATATTCATTCTTTAATAAGTACAACAGCTACCAGCCAGTTCACCTAACTTCCTCCAACTTTCAAAGTATATCTGTTGTTAGCACCTGGAGAGCATGAAAAGGACCTCCTCGAAAGTAAGATCAGCTGAAAACATGCCACAACTACATTGAAATTATGACCACCATCGAAGTATCAAGTACATGATATCCATTGAGGTTATGTATCAACTGCATGATATTTATAATATAAATATTGTGGAAGATTGAGCCGAACAAAACAACTTGACACTATCGCACGACCCAAAACTGCCCTATTCGTTCTAAAGCAGAGTATGGAAGAAAGGCTACAACGCGTATCTCATAGTTATCAGCATGTCTATACATGTATCTCACAGTTATTAGCAAGCCTATACCAAAAAACCATCAAGCGCAAGACGTAATATATAAATATATAAAGACGTCGTATTGCTTTTGATTCTATAAATAGAGAAGTAATATGGTCAGTAATGGAAGGCCTGCAAATCCCGCAAAAGATAGTAAGTGTAGTAAAAAGTACATATAGAAACGTACTTGCTAAAGTACAAATAAACTGAAACAGATCGCCAATAATAAACCTAAGGAGAGGAATAAAACAAGGGGAGAGTCTCAGCCCAGTTTTGTTTATATTAGTAATGGATAGAGTAATGAAGAGCGCTTAAAGAAAGTCAAGGCAATTACAGTCAACAATGGGGTACAGGAATTTGGTACCAGTGAGAATGGAGGGATTACTATATGCAGATGACCTACTACTAATAGCAGACAATAAAGAGAAAATGCAAAAATTAATCGATATCTGGGTGGAAGAAATAGAAAATTTGAAAATGGAGGTAAATGTAAAGAAAACAAAGACCATGATAGTAACCCAAAAGAAAAGCGAAGAAATAAACCAAACGATATTTAGGTGCAAAAACGAAATAATAGAAACAGTCTCGACATTTAAATACCTGGGAGTAATAATATCAGATAATGGAAAGTTAGATCAATAAATCTCATACAGGGCGAAAAAAGCAAATAAGATCTACTATGCACTAAATAGAACAATATTTGGAAAGGAAGAAATAGATAAAGAAATAAAACTGAAGGTATACAATGCAATATCTGTACCAACTTTAATATATGCAAGTGAGACATGGGTAAACAATGCAAAAATAGACAGTACAATAAACGCAGCGGAGATGAAGCAGATGAGAAAAATAGCAGGGAAAACGAAATAGGACAGAATAATAAATGAAGATATTAGACAAAGACTGAAACAGGAATCGATAACAACCAATATCCAAAAGAGAAAATTAAAATGGTATGGACACATTAACAGAATGGACCAAGGAAGACTACCAAAGCAGGTGATGGAATCAAAAAGATATGGTAAAAGAAGGAAAGGGATGCCAAGGAAGAGATGGATCGATCAAATTATAGAAATTGGACAGGAAAAAGGAAAAACACTTCAAAAAATGAAAGAGTTAGCAAAGGACCGCAAGAAATGGAAGATATGGATAGAGGATGAATAAAACCTCCGACGCCCCTGAGGGGCATAAGGAGTTTCGAGAAAGAAGAAGAAGAAGAAAAACGTCGTATAATAGGTGAGCGATTACAGCGGATACTGAGATATTTCTAAAACTGTGATTTTATGGACATTGTAGACATTTGAATTTGCTCTTCTGAAAAATATCGAAAGTGGACATTGCAGCTTTTGGCAAACGGCCACTCATATTTAATAAACATGACGATATATTTTAATATTTGAAAGTGTAAGACTAAAAAGTAAAAAATAAAAAAATATGAAAAAAAAATTTAAGAAACGCGTGACTAAAATTTAAAATATAAAAGAAATCAACTAAAAAGCAAAAAATAAAAAAAATTCAAACTCGAAGGATTATTCGAAAAAAAATGTTAGACCGATTAAATATACAAAAATCTCACACATTCGTTAAAAAATTTAAAAAATCTAACACAATCGTTAAAGAAAAGCGTGGGCGAAAACCATTTATTCGATGAAGACCCTTTCTTTAACGAATGTGCAAAATTTTTTAATTTTTTAACGAATGTGTGAGATTTTTGTATATTTAATCTGTCTAACAGTTTTTGTCGAATAATCCTTTGAGTTTGAATTTCTTTTATTTTTTGCTTTTTAGTTGATTTGTTATATTTTTAATTTCAGTCACTCGTAAGTAAAGAAAAGCGTTTCTTAAAAAAAAATTGTATTTTTTTTGTGTGTCAATTAATTTAATTAAAAAAAAAATTGGACATAAGTAATTGAGAAATTGGGTATAAGTAATTGAGAAATTGGGTAATTGAGAAATTGGGTATAAGTAATTATGATCATAATAATGTTTAAATTCCTGAATAGAGAATTGAATAACCTTTCAAATCAGGAATCATACGACCCATATTCCCATTTAAAAAAAATCATCGATTACGCCACCACGCCCAGACATATGATGTCACCAGTGAATGACGCCCAGATATGTGCTAAAAAATCGTAATTTAAAAATAATAGTCAAGCTATTTGGGGATATATTTAAAAAATCGCTCATTTATAAAAAAATTAATTTATTCTAACCTTTACGTGTTCACTGTATAATATACATTAAAGTACCTTCAACTGCAATAATAATTAATTTTGACACTCATATTTTTAATTAAAATTCTGCAATGTTTTCACAAAGTTTCCCTTAGAACAAAAACACCGCTCTGCACAACTGTTATAGCTTCCAAACTACAGTTTTTGCTGTTCTTCTCATCTCTGAAGGTGTATTCCAAATATTGTATAGCTTTTCTTCCACATTTTCAATACGTTTCTTGCAAGTACAGCTTAAATGATCAGTATTAAACTGTCAATTCAAATATGTCTTGACTAAATCTAATATTGAGTATAAAAATAATAAATCAAATAACGGCATGACGCAGTGGCAAAAATCCTTCATTAAAAATAGCTATCAAGCTGGGACTTCTCCAAACGGACCATTTCCCATATTATCAATACGTCCCTGAGAGTATACCCCCCTATACTGGGACCGCACTGCGCTCACAGACCAAACAGTGGCACATAATAGACCTGATCTAGTACTAGTTAATAAATTAACAAGGCAAACAACACTAATTGATGTGGCGATACCTAACAACAATAAATCTACGTAGTAAATTTACTGAAAAAATCGCCAAGTAATACAGAGATCTGGAAATTAAAATACGAAGACAATGGAGAATGCAAAGTACCCAAACGATACCTATTATTATGTCTACTACTGGAGCCATTCCGAAGAAATAGCCTCCTCGAAAGCATAAAAAAGCTAGGTCTAAATGAACATCTTTACAAGACTATGCAGAAAGCTATACTACTCGCAGCGCTGCCAGATGTGTACGAAAATTTTTGGGAGATACACCTGCATACCAAGTCACCCAGGGCTCGATAACACGGAAAGAGTCCCACCAGAGCTCAATCCTTTTGATACTTAGGTATCTGGGATGAGTCAATTTTCCCCTTAGAGGGAGTGTGAGCCGTATGGCTAAATCTGGATAAATCAAATACTTATAGTAAATAATAAAAACAAATATGAAGTGTCATCACAGCAACTGTCAAATAAATGTTATCAATTTATGCCAAAATATCACCTTCGTTCTCGGCAAAATGATTCTAAAAAAGAACACACCTACCGCCTAAATATTTCGTGTTGGTATCATGTGACATCACGGGCTATGACGCGGATGACGTGCAACGGTAAGTATATTAGACAGAGTATACCTACTTGATAAAGTGAGTAAAAATCGATTTTTTTTATCTAATCTCATACTTTAATGCTGTTGTTCCATTGGATCAACAAGTTAAATCAAAACACTAAAGGTACGATTCCGACAACGACTGCAGACGGTAACTGCAGATGGCAGTTACAGTTGTCGCCGTCATTACTTTGCACTATTAATTTGTATAATTTATTAGCAATTGACGTTCTGCCGGACAGCAGTTGCAGTCAGATGTCGGAATCAGTCTTAGGCGGCGTTCATACTCGGGCGGTAGCCAATAAGCAATATTTGCAAGCGATATTTGCGAGCATGCGATGATGATGCAAGCACAATTCATTTCAGTTAAAATTATGACCTTAAATAATGACGAAGACGTTGTAGTGGCTTATTGGTTTTGGCGTAGAATGAGAAAAAAAATACTGAGTATATCTTTATAGTCTGATCAACGCTCACCATAGCTCAGCTGTTGTGTCCAGAGAGCTGTCTCAACATGAATATTATTAAAATTCAAAGACCTGTATATTTTATTTCTGATGCAATTTCCCTTCATACGGTGCTCGTCACATCTGTTTTACTGTGAGCAGAAAGGGAATAGTTCCAAATGCTCCGCCTAGCTTTCACTAAATTAATGAAAAGAATCACAGAACTGTCTTCTTTTCTTCCCGATATGTTAACAGTTTGAAATATCGTAGGCAACAAATCGCGAGGGAGACCGACATATGTAGCACTTCGAACGATATATCACTTGCGATATGTTGTGCAATCGCGCGGAAGTGAACCTTTTTTATCATCTCTATTTAGATTTTAAGTTTTTGTTTGTACGTATCGCCTACCGGATATCGCTTAGGATATATCGCTTATATTTTATCACCCGAGTATGGAAGCCGCCTTATACAAATTAATAGTGCAAGGTAGTGACGTAGTCACTTGCTGCCATACTTTCACCATGTGAACAAATCGAACCACAGCTCAGATGTTACCTGGGGCATATTAGCAAATATTTTAAACATCCATGCTTAAGTTAGCATTTTCAACCGATGTTTCCTTGACGGATTACTTTTACAGGGCTTTGACCCTCATAAATTATATCTTGGTGGTTAGCATGTAAACTTCACGTAAGCACTGATGATGATTGGTAAACCAATCGAAAACTAGTTATGTGATTGTGATGTAGCCATTTTTAGGGATTTTAAATATATATAAATATATACAAAATCAACATCATCAACTACACAGTGAAGGCGCAACAAGAGAAGACATGTCAAATGCCATCCTAAAATTCAGAGACAATATTGATCAAGGAATCGATGAAATCTTCTCATAAAATCTTCGGCAATGTATTGTTTGAAATACTTTAACATTTTACAAAGAATATTGTTGGTCAATATCAATGCGGATTTACTGCTGGAAAGTAAACTATACATCAAATTCAAGCACATAGGCAGATTCTAGAAAAGTCACTAAAATATAAAAAAGATACACACCATCTCTTCGTTGACTTCAAAGCAGCCTATGACAGTGTTAAAAGAACTGCATTATATATAATTCAATGATAGACTTTGAGATTCCACCTAAGTTAGTTAAGTTGATTCAACTAACAATGCAAAACGTAAGATCCTGCGTTATAAATGAAGTGGACAACTTTCATATTGCCTTGGAAAAAGCAATCAGAAAATTAAATATTAGAATGAATGGAACTATTTCACTGGCCTGCGAAACAAAACTTTTTTGCGGGGCTTGTGATAATTTGTGGTGATTATATAAGAAAAAGGGGCCCTGAACTCAAAAATCATTTCCGTTTCGTTCTATCACGTCTAGTTTTTTCAGAATATTAAATTAAAACATCTAATTTCCTCTGTAAAGCATATATTTCTAACTAATGCTTACTGCAAACAATTGTGTTATTATACTTATTAATGTAATGAACTAATTTATAATTACTATTATTACATCTGTTTATTGCTGTGGTGGTGGTGAAACTGCTTTATTCAAAGAACTATTATTTCTAAAACAGAAAAGCTCCTTGGATGTTTTTCTTTAATAAAAATGCTTGTCTTCCTGATTTCCTTTTATGAGTTTTTTCCATTGTAGACTCTCGTTTTAAGGACCAACAGTAATCTTCCATCATACTGACATCCCACCGTCCTTGGTATCTATTCTCCATTCCACTAATGTCTTGATGGAAGCGTTCACCTTGTTATTCGCTAACATCTCCCAAGTTTTCTGGGAAATAGTCTAGATGACTATGTAGAAAATGCAATTTTAAGCTCATGTTGCAACCTAACCGTTTTAAATTTTTGAGCATGTTGGACACAATAATTTTATAGTTGTCGGATTTCAAATTTCCTAAAAACTTGTGTATAACATTTCCTATGGACATCCATGCATCACGTTCGGTCTTGTTCATGCTGTTAAGAAATGCTTCATCTTTCATCAGCTCTCTTATTTGTGGACCAACAAAGATTCCCTCCTTCAATTTAGCATCCGAAAGGGAAGAGAATTTTGTGCAGAGATACCGGAAACAGGGTCCGTCTTTGTTTAAGGCCTTTACAAATTGCTTCACAATGCCTAATTTGATGTGAAGCGGGTGAAGTAAAATTTTATTTGCGGGAACTAAACTTTCTCTAGTCATATTTTTCCCTCTGGAGTAAGTTGATTTTTCCGTGGCCATTGCATCATTGTCCAGTGCTTTTCACGCGCTCTACTATCCCACTAACAAAGAAAACATGGGTATTTCGTGTACCCTGACTGCTGTCCTAGAATCATTCCACTAATTTTTAAGTCACCACAAATAAGCCATTGGTGTTCATTATATTTAACCTTTTTTAAAAGTGTATCTGTTTTCGTACGTCTCTTTCATATGTACCGAATGTGCGACAGGAACAGAACTAAATTTGTTGCCATTATGCATTAAAACTCCTTTCAAGCTTCTTTTGGACGAATCAATAAATAAACGCCAGTCATTTAAATCATAAACTTCTAAACCTAACTGTTTAAATAAACCAGAGGATCTTCTTTGGTAAAGTTTGGTGAAAATTCCTTTTCTCTGTTTCGGTACCAATAAAAAGTAGTGTTAGGATCCAGAAGATTCTTCTGTTTCAATCTTGATCCCAGTAACTCAGATCTTTCTTTAGAAAGCCCTAAATCTCTAACTAAATCATTTAGCTCAACCTGACTACATAGTTTTGGTTGGTTAGAATCTATTTAAGAAATAATGTTGATTTCCGAATCTGAAATATTTTCGTTTCCTTGGGATTCAGAAGAAGAACTGAAAAAACTCTGAGGACTTCTGTGAATAGGAATTGGAATTTCTTCTTCATGCGGCACTGGTCTTCGAGCGGAAGGAATGTCAGGATACTGAATCGATCTTTTGTTTTTTTTTTATTAAAACCGGAAGTTTGACATAAACAAAAATAACAGTCATCTACATGATTTCGCTGTTCTCGCCAAGCCATAGGTATACCAAAAGGCAAAGATTTTAATTTTTTATGAGTCCACTTCCTTAAACGAGACACGCACGTGTGACAAACAATATGAGGAGCCCACGTTTTGTCTTGATCTCCGAGTTTTATCCCGAAGTAAGCAAAGTACGCCTGACGCACAAACTTAGTGATTTCTTCACGTTGATTTCTCAAAACATAACTACCGCAAATGTAACAAAAATAATTGTCCGGGTTGTTTACACAAGATCTCTTAGATGAGCTTGCCATAGTCTAACACTAAATCACTACAACATACGCTTTGAAAACACAATTCGAATAACTTTACACAGTTCTAACAGCTAGCACAGTACAACCAAAACTAATATTTCAACACTGTGATAAGATTTTACGGATATTAGTACCTGCTTAATTGGGGTGGTTTTATGATTCATAGGTAAAATAAATACCCTTTATTGCTCGTAATTAGTCTACTGACCTTGAATATAGGATGTTTTTGAATTCAGGTACATAGTTTTAAAAATATCGGTTACATTTCGTAAATTCGGTTCGCAGTAAAACAATTCTGACGAGATACAGGTAAACGGCGGTTATTTTCGTGTTTTATACATCAAATTGAACTACAAAATATGTTTTTTATTTAAAGCCCATTGTGGTCGCAGACCAGTGAATAGATCGACGCAAATTCTCGCATTCTCTGACCATATAGTTGTAGTCGGCAGAAGTATGAGAGACGTGGTGCAATGTTTTACAAGGCTTGCGGACGCGGCAAGTGAATTAGGACTTGGTAAACGAGGAAAAACCCAAATATATGTTGGTTTCTAACACCTCCCGAAATATCCAACAGATAATTCAAATTAACAACCATACCTTTGAGCAAATCAACGAATCCACATATCTTGGATCGCTAGTAGGTAAACGAAAACAAACACGACAAGCGACGAAATAAAAAGACGCATAGCAATAACAAACAGTGTTCACGGTCTCCAGAAACATTTAAAAAGTAAAAATATAAAACGTGCAGTAAAGCTCAATATATCTATCTATCTAATTAGCCTTCTTCGGCCCATCTTTGGACATAGGCCTCCCCAATCAGTTTCCATTATTTTCTGTCTGTCGCTACAGTTATCCACCTAAAGCCCACGAGTTTCTTGACATCATCTGCCCATCTCATTTGTGGCCCTCATCTGCTTCGTTTATATTCCCACGGTCTCCAATTTATGAGAATTTTGTTCCATCGGTCTTTTTTTGTCTTATATTGTGTCCGGCAAATCTCCATTTCAACTTTGCAACTTCTTGTCTAACATCCCTAACTTTGGTTTTCTCTCTTATCCACTCGTTTCTCATTTTATCCATAAAAGAAATAATTAATGTCAACCTCTGATGCCCCTGAGTGGCATAAGAAGTTTCGAGAAAGAGAAGAAGAAGAAATTATTGTCTTTATATATCCTTATTATCCTTACCACTATTAATTGTCTATATTTAGAATTTAATTTGAGTTATTAAGAATTACCTAACAGTAGAGGCTGAGAAGGTGCTATAAATACGAACAAAAGGAGCATCGAGCGTCATGAATAGTTATTCTTCGTTTTTATTTACAAGTTCATACCTACAGAAAAATTAAGATTTATTAAGCAGTCACATTTCGTAGTGTCTACTTGTGTAGTTCAAAATATCCAAATCAAATTAGAATCAATAGAAGTAAAAAGCGCGTTGGAGCGGGCCCCTGCAGGGCCCGGGCCCTGGTTCCGCGGAACCCGCGGAACCATGCTCAGTACACCACTGTCCGTCATATTCGCATTATAACGACCATCATTAAATGCTCGTTGTATAAAATACTAATAATATGTTAGAAAAAAAAATGTTACTGAGAGGTTACTACCCTGAGACGTTAAAAATATTCTATTTAAACATTTACGGCATCTTTAGATCTCCCTCTTTTTTATGCACTGAAAATACCATAAACCAACAGATATATAGATTCGTTTTGTCTTTGCCACCCCTTGTGAAAATGCCAATTTCGTTATCGCCCCAATACTTTGGATTTATACCTGCTTCTCGGTCAATACATCATCGATGACTCATTTTTAACGTCTCCCCAACTTTTGCTTTTCTTGAGGGGAATTCTGGAATTGAGTTTGCCCCGTGTAGTAATTACTCTCACTAATGGCATTAACATATGTTAACATCCAATAACAGGGAATAAATCTTGAAGAAATTACTTAAATGGAACGAATTAATATAATATAATACTAGTACATAATATTGTTTAAGCAAGAAACCCATTGTGAACGCCCGGACCGGCACAGCCCGGCACGGCACAGGACAGGCCGGCACGTCCAAAAACCCATTTGTAACGGTCGGCACGTCACGGCATCGGAAAAATGATCATTTGCCATGGAGACGGGGGGAATTTTTGCAGTTACTCCAGCGCGTCAGATTATTACATGGGGAGAAACCTTGTACCCTGAAAATGTACCTACCTCTACCATAATATATTGGCTCTTAATGCAGGGGAGTTCGTTAAGGGGGGGCCGAAAAAAAATCTATCCTTAGAAAAACTCGAAATCGTCAGATTAAGAAATGGTAAGTTAAGTACATGCAAAACAGTGTATATTTCAAAAATATGACGATTTAAGCGGGGCGTAAGGAAATGGGTCCCAAAGTTTCACAAGAAAAAAGCGAATATTTCGCGAAATAATTGACAAATCGAAAAACTAACAAATACGTGCTCAATATTTTTCAAAAATCTATCGAATGATACCAAACACGACTTCCCACGGAGAGGGGCGGGGGGTAAATTTAAAATTTTAAGTACGAATCCCGCGATATTTCGCGAAATGAACACCAGATCGAAAAACTGAAAAATACACTTATTCAATATTTTTGAAAAATATATCGAATGACACCAAACAAGATCCCCCAACGGAGGTGGGGTGGGGGTTACTTTAAAATCTTAAATGGGAGCCCCCATTTTTATTGCAGATTTGGAGTCCTTACGTAAAAATAAGTAACTTTTATTCGAGACATTTTTTTTAAATTATGGATAGATGGCCCTATAATCTAAAAAATCGATTGTTGTAAATACAAAATTAAATTAAAAAACTTTACTTAACTTTTTTTGGTTTTAGGACATACTCTTCACAACCCAATAGGTCCCCATAACGCTCGAGTGACTACACATTTAGCATACTTTGCTCACCTACCAAAAGAGTCGGTGCAAAAGATAAGCATAATACAAATCCAGAAATATTTTCTTGGTTAAATAGTATAAGGTTCGTTCGTTGTACGATCCAAACGATCAGCAACCGTTGCCAACCATCAGACGCATGCGCAGTTAACAGTTAGCGATGCGCAGTTAACAGTTTGAGTTCGTAGACTACGAACGCGCATGCGTCTGATGGTTGGAAACGGTTGCTGATCGTTCTACGAACAAACCTATAAGCACCCAAATTAAAATGAAAGAAATGGTTGTAATGGGTTGCATATACGAGTTCACTGTGAATGAAATAAAAGATAGACGTGCTCGCAATAATTTATTTTTACTCCGACGACCGGTTTCGCTCTCTAAAATTTGCAGAGCATCATCAGGTCAACGGTTACAAGTAAACTAAATTCTACAGATAAAAATCAGAGTTAGAACATTTGGTGGTTATCTAAGAATATTTGATCAAAACAATATTAAAATCTAAATAACAACCACAGAAACACACATATGCATGCATATAATATACAAGTATTCACTCATATATCCACACACCCACGTGTCCATATGTAGCTCTATATTATTATGCAATGTATAAGTGTTGTACTTACATGCCGATGCAAGAAATGTTTTCTAAAGTCTCCACTATCATATTTTATGGCTCAATTTATGCTAATAGGGAACTGAGAGGATTGACGGATAATGTTGTATATGTTAGCAAATATTTGGGCAAGTTCTTGAGGGTGAGGGGAAATAGGCGAAAGACAAATCTTCTTTATTTGATATTTTGATACGAATCATGATGTAGATTGTGGTAAACTTTGTAAATCATGATTTAGGATTTAATACATTATAAATCATGATTTGGGAGGGCTCCTTGTAACATTCAACGTATCCTGGTTTGTTTATTTTTAGTGAATCTTTATTGTGATTTTAATAATAGACTGTTTATTAATTAATAAAGTTATAAACAAATTGTATATTTGTAATGTACGAGCAAAATCCATTGAGTAGATCTGGGGATATAGGAAATTTTATTAGCTTGGCATCAGAGCCTATTTTATTTCAAATCGGAGCAGAGGCACTACACAATTTTCGGGCCCCTAAATATGATTTAATAATAATAATAATGTTTTTGAAAGAATTAATTATTTAATAAAAATATAGTTGCACCAGAAATTTAAATTTTTATTTACAATAAATAAAATTTATATTTAAACAATTAAACATTGTTTAGCTCTCTATTTCGGCTATCAAAATAAATAGAGATTTGAAGTTTTGCACAGTCATACAGGTTGAATGTTCACATTTTTTAAGATACTCAACTGAAATTCAAATTTTCATCAAGGCCTACTACTGCGAATCCACAAACAGGGTAAATTTTCTATATTTTGCTTCGCGTTAGAGATATCGGAAAAAGTTATGTGAAAAAGTACTTCCAAATATTATTCTAACCCCACGTACCACTTTTAGTTTTTTCAGTATTTGTAGTCAGGGCCCTAAAATTCATCTCAGCTGTCCCGAAATGTAACTCGGGCCAGCCAATTTTAAGTTTTAGGGTCCTAACTACAAAATAATGAAACAATTAAAAGTGCGAATTTTGTCCTGAAATTTGGTCTTCTTCTTCTTCGTCTAGCCATTCACGTCCACATCTGAACATAAGCCTCTTTAAGTTTTCCTTTCCATTGTTTTTTGTTGTACGGCTACTTGTAGCCAATTTTTCCCGGCAATTCGTTTCAGATCATCTGTCCATCTCATAGGAGGTCTGCCTCTGGGTCTTTTGTGTTGGTATGGTCTCCAGGTTAGAATTGTTCTGTGCCATTTGTTTAGATCGCTCCTAGCTACATGTCCAGCGTATTCCCATTTCAATTTTAATGATTTTTGTACCACATCGGTGACTTTGGTTTTCTGTCTTATCCATGTGTTTGTTTTCCTGCCCTTAAATGATATGCCAAGCATTGCTCTTTCCATCGCGTGTTGAGTGACTCTTAGTATGTTTATATTATTTTTTGTGATTGTCCATGTTTGTGCTCCATATGTTAATATCGGAATAATGCATGCATCAAAAACTTTAGATCTAAGATGTAGTTGAATTTGCTGATTTCTGAGTATATAGTTCAGTTTGCCGAATGCTGCCCATGCTAACTTTCTTCTTCTTCTTAATAATCCTAAATAGGGAAATTCAAACGAGAGAATGAAAGAAATTTGGTAGGTGGGGTTAAAATAATATTTGGAACAACTTTTTCCGATATCTCTCACGCGAAGCAAAATATCGAAAATTTACCCTGTTTGAGGAGTGGAAGTAGGCTGCGTTTAAAATTTAAATTTCAGCTGACTGAGTGTCTCAAAAACATTCAACTTGTATGACTATCCAAAACTTCAAATCTGTGTTTATTTTTATAGCCAAAATATAGGGCTGTCTTCATGTTAAATGCGACCCACTGTATATATGTCATTTCCTTTCGTAAATAATTTGGTTGTTGAATCATAAAAGGTTAGACCGTTCTTGGACAAAAATTTAATGGTTGCTATTATTCGCAGAAGAAAGTTTCTCCAATGTTCCTTTTCTTTTAAATAACTTTTTTCGATTAATGTTACAATTTGTCTTGCTGTACTACTTCTCTTGACTAACGTACCAATTGATGAAATATGTTCAGGAGATCGCTCATGTTGAATAACTGTCCTACTGATACTTTTTCAATCATTATACCGATGGAAAGTTAGAAGAACAATGCTTTTCATGGAAATAAGTTTACAAACGTAACAATAAACACGGCTACATTTAGAACTGTACACTAACCACTCGCGAAGAATTTTTTCGCCATTAGCTTTCATGTTATAAATTGCACTTTGCAAATGTCTGGTTGTTTTTATTATCCAGTTGTGTAACATATTCACTAATTTTATCAATATATTGATTCGGTCTATTATTTATAAAATATTGTTGAAATTCCAGATTTAAATGTTTTGGCCAGTCCCCTAGGAAAAGAGTTATTGACATTGTCGTTTTCTGTAGGAGATAACGGAGATGTACTGAGAGGTGAAGTCGCTTGAAAATCAACTGTGGAGTTATCATTTATCATTTTCTGTTCATAAAATGAAAGAATTTTGAAAATTTATTTACTGAATTACTGTCCATGTAATAAATAATAAATGGTTATTATCGGTGCCCGTATTTTATGGAAGTTATAATGTACACTTATATTTAACTGTATATAATATAATAATATAATTATATATAATATGTTATAATATAACAGATATATTTAACACAATATGACTTTATAAAATAAACACAATATACATTAAACTGTCATTGAAAATTGATAAACGTCAAAATTCATAGGAAACAATGAATAAACCTAAAAAACATACTGGCCCATTGTTACAGTTAAAAATCCATTAAAAACTTTTCGAAGTTAATTATTGATATAAACTACAATAATTATTGTATCTATTGAATAAACAAGTTTGAGTAATTTTATATGCAGTTTATATACGACTATACATTAAAAGTGGCATGCACCACTTGAACCTAACTTCAGTCTCTGAGTAATGACCCGTGAGTAATAAACTATTACTCACGGGTAAAGTACTGGGTGTTATTATCTATTCAAAAATAGTGAATAATGAGCATGTTATTAAACGGTCGTAGAAAAAATCATTTTTTTATCTTTTTTAATACACATTGATAGTATAAGGCTTTTACGTACATTTAGCACCCGTATAATTACTCTATCTTTATTATTTTCTGTCTTATATTATAACTTTTAAACTAATTAATGGATCGGTCTCAAATTTTGAGGGTTTGTTAAGTACTCTGATACCCAACTTTGGGTAAAACACTAAAGTTCTAAGTTAGTTTTAGTAAAAGTTATTAACAATTATCGATTTTCACTTATTTTGCATTTTGCGAAGCAACAAATTGACTTTTTAACTTTCAAAAATCGGCATTTCGAAGCTTTTTAAATGTTCTAAAAAATCAAATTTTGTATTTTTATGTCAATATTTAGCTTTTTAATGGGGTGCAAAAAATCGAAAAAATCACGTTTTTTGCACTAAATTATTAATAATTAAAAAGCGGCTTCCAATTCTAGGCAAAAAACAGGTAGATTTTTCTACAATAACTAAAAAAGTTATCAGCTAGCTGGATGTCTCATAGACTAAGAGCCGCTATAGGTGAAATTTCTTAATCTTAAGAGAATATAACTTAAATAGTAGAACCTAAAAGAAAACGTTTGAACACTGTCCCGTCACTTTCCACTTATGGACGGGATAAATAAGTTAAAAGTTACCCTCCCTCACTACCAGAATTTAATTTTTTCCATTTTTTTAAGTTTTATATGATTCACTTATGTGAACAAATAAGATTCAGCGTAATTTTAACCCACCACCCCCTTTCCCCTGCCTCCATCATCAAAAACTCCATTTTTTGTTTTTATTTTTTTCTTTTGGTGGGATGCAATCAATTTTAAAACTTTAAAAAATTCACACCCGTAGTTGACGCTTCTATAAACCATGACTATTTTTCATAGACCCGTAGGTTGAGTGTACACAACCTCAAAAAAAGTTTTTATTTTTTTTTAAAGCGTATAACTTTTTTGGGGGTAGCTGCAGGTCTAATTTTTTTAATCTTGTGTATTTTATCAAGCACTATATTTACAATTTTTTTCAGATTTTTCCGTAAGGCTTGCCACCTTCAAAAATCCAAAAAACTATTTTTTTATGGGGTTTTGGGGGGTTTGAACTTGTTTCTCTCATTTTTAAATGTTCTAAACAACACAGTTACTTCAATTTACATATATCCTATAAAAAAGAAGTTGATTTGATCTATGATGAAGTCTATAAAATAAGTAAAATCCCCAAAACCCCCCAAAAAACAGTTTTTCGGATTTTTGAAGGTGGCGAGCCTTACCGAAAAATCTGAAAAAAATCAGAAATATAGTGTTTGATAAAATACATAAGAATAAGAAAACGTACAGCTTCCCAAAAAAAAATTATACGCTTTTTTAAAAAAAAAAATTTTTGCGTTATGTACACTAAACCTACTGGTCTATAAAAAATAGACATGTTTTATAAAATCGTCAACAACGCGAGTGAATTTTTTGAAATTTTAAAATTGATTGCATCCCACCAAAAAAATAAAAACAAAAAACGAATTTTTGCTGGAGGGGGCAGGGGGAAGGGCAGTAAGTGGAAAGTTTGATGCGCCACTGTTGACACATGTGCCACTGAAAAGTGACGGCACAGTGTTCAAACGTTTTCTTTGAGGTTCTACTATTTAAGTTACGAGTATATGCTCTTATCGTGCCTAAAATGATTAAGAAATTTTACCTATAACGTTTCTTAGTCTATCAGTGTCCTGAGAAAATCCTTATTTCCCTGGCCTAAAATGGTATTTATTTATCTCTAATTTTCTTGTCCAGCGAATATTTAAAAGAATAAATATTTTAGGAGAACATATAATGGTAGTGTACGTAATTAGTAATAATGGTGTGAAGTTTGAACAATAAAGGATCATGAAATAGGTACGTTGCCATACAATTATTCAAATTTTATTAGACATGTTTATGTTTACTCCTTCGCATAATTTCTATTTAGCCCGTACTTAAGTGAACAAGGCCATTTTCATAGTACATTAATAACACTGAGAACCTGAGGGATTCAAACTTTCTAGCAATTTTAAGTCTCATGATGACGGCAACTTTTATCTCGGTAGTTGTTAGGTTAGTTTCAGATCATTATTTTGTATAAGTTTAGAGAATCATATTATACAACGTAATAGCAAAATAATGTTTATATGTCATAGGTATACAGAGTGAGTTTTATGTGTGGAAACCCTCAATTATCTCGGAAAGGTGTAACGATTAGTTATTACCATCGTTACTAAAATATTTATTCCAATAGGAACTAGGTATGCAACCAACTTTACAGACAATTGTATTGAAAGTTGCAGTTGATCGACGACAAAATTGGTAACTTTTGGGGAATTCGGAACCTAGAAGTTGGTTTGTGTGTCGATACGGCTTCCGGCTGACGTGATTGTCATTGCAGAAGGGGCTATTCGTCACTTCAATCTCGGCTGTTGTTGAAAGCAGACCCATCACACCAGTGGCCATTACAGAGAATATAAGATTTTAGTTGAAATGTTTGAATAGAATATAAGTTTACGTGGGAAGAAGTTGTTTTGTTCTTGGTTGTTAAGTGTTTTGAAAAGAAGAGGTTTTTTTTGTTTTCCAACACCTTTTTGAAGAGTAATGGGTGTGTATTAAAAAAATGATGTTTTTCCTTAAATAAAAAAATAACCCTGTTATTCATTTCAAATATCTTACATATATTATCTTCAAATGAATTGCTATTCTTCAATCATCAGATTTGCAATACTTCAATACCATCGCACTTATTTTTTTCTACAGAGAAAAGAATTCTTTCTAACTATATACTTCCAGTTCAAAATCAGTTTGGAATCAATGACCATTCTTATTCTCTCATTTATATAACTCCTTAAAGTAATCTTGATTACCAGATTCATATTTACTTGTTCAAATACTTCCTTATATTCGTTTAAAAGGCTCTTTCCAGTCAAGGATAATCAAGGTCAATGACATTTCAAGCAAGTATATCAAACTTCATTTTTTCTTTGATTTTTTTTCTCTGTCAAGTTCTGATAAGGTGGTACACCTTTTTGCAGAGGCCCTGTTTCTTGTGTGGTCAAGGCAATCAGCTGATCAAGGTTTGTTTTTTTAGCCACTGGTGGAGATCAAGATTAAGTCAATCTTTTTGGATATGGAATAGACGATCATTTTGGGTTATTTGGCATTGGATGGATTTTATTTTTTTTTTGTTTTTTGGAGATATACAGTTTTCCCGGTGCTAGGAAGTACCTCCTTGTCGCACCACATCGTCGTACCTTCTGGTTGGTGAGAAGTACTCCCCCTAAGGTAGAGGAAACCCGGAAGATACCTCACTTGGCTCTCCCGCATCAACTTAACCGGAGTTTGGAGAAGCCACAGGCCTACTGTTTGTAGAAACGACAGGTTTTATTATGAAAATTTACATTTTCAATTCTTTTTCATAACATATTTCAACTTTAACATTTTTAATAACATATATCCTCTTAATAATCATATAAATTCATTTTTCTAAAATCAATTAAAGTAATCATAATCAATATTTTTCTTTTCCACAACTTTTATATGTCATTTTCATTATTGTATTTGTATTTTATTTTATTTAAAATAGTCCGGAGACCATAACCTATCTGGTAAGATACTGTGCACACTATCTCGGTGATTATCACAATATATCAGTATTGTCCGGTGTGTCATTCCGATCAGATGTGGGATTGTCAACCAATATTGTAATCCTCCTTAATAATAAGTTTTTGTACACACATATTTAGATCCATTAACTGTCTTGGTACAATAAATTCAATATATTTGCTTTTCTCTACTGTAATATCTGTGTAATAGACAGGAGCGTACTAGCCTAGTACGTCAGGTGGTTAGGTAGTTTGTATAAAATTGTATATAGGGGTTATAGGTATTTTTTTTCATTAAATTTGTTGGTTGTACATACTTATATGTTTTATTATCCTACCTTTTTAATAGTATTAGTTAGGTACAGCAATATAGGGCACGTGGAGAAGAATATATTCAATTCTTCCCTGGCGCTCAACACTACTTCTGAATATCTTCTTGGTCAATAGTTCTTTTCTTTTCATTACTCCTTATATTAAGTTATTTTCTTTATCATTCAAGTATTTCAGTAGGTACCGTCTTACTAGGGCGTGCAAATACGGCCTGATCCTCCCCTGAGCCCTACTGTTTAGTCTCTTCAATTTCCAGCTAGCCTAGTTTGAGGAAACTTCCATAAATAAGTAACTACCCTTTAAAGCTATATCTATTCTGCCACAACACAACTCCGTTTTGTTACAATAGCCCCACGTTGGGCGCCAATTGTAACAAAAACGAAGTTGTGTTGTGGCAGAATAGATATAGCTTTAAAGGGTAGTTACTTATTTATGGAAGTTTCCTCAAACTAGGCTAGCTGGAAATTGAAGAGACTAAACAGTAGGGCTCAGGGGAGGATCAGGCCGTATTTGCTTTTTTTTTTATGCCCCCGTCACTCGGAGAAAAAGGTGTTGGAAAACAAAAAAAACCTCTTCTTTTCAAAACACTTAACAACCAAGAACAAAACAACTTCTTCCCACGTAAACTTATATTCTATTCAAACATTTCAACTAAAATCTTATATTCTCTGTAATGGCCACTGGTGTGATGGGTCTGCTTTCAACAACAGCCGAGATTGAAGTGACGAATAGCCCCTTCTGCAATGACAATCACGTCAGCCGGAAGCCGTATCGACACACAAACCAACTTCTAGGTTCCGAATTCCCCAAAAGTTACCAATTTTGTCGTCGATCAACTGCAACTTTCAATACAATTGTCTGTAAAGTTGGTTGCATACCTAGTTCCTATTGGAATAAATATTTTAGTAACGATGGTAATAACTAATCGTTACATTATTAATAATCACCAGACAAAGCAATATTCCTACCAAAATTTAAATAAGCTGGGGAACATTGAGTAACTTCATGGACCGAAGTTCTTATGGCTGGAGCTATTGAGTGAATATACTGGTCCCAAGCTCTGTGATCTGGATAAGTGTATGATCTAAGGGCTGTTACAATACTGCGGTTCACTCGCTCACTATGATTAGCTTGCGGATGGTATGCAGCATTATAAAAGATTTTCTGAACTTTGTACTTGGTTAGAAGATCCTTAAAGGCCTTAGACACAAATTGAGGACCATTGTCACAAGACACAATTTGGGGAACACCAAACAACAAGAAGACTTGTTCCTCCAAATATTTCACAATGGCAGGGACAGTAGCATTCCGAAGAGGAAAAACTAGTGGAAATTTAGTAAAGTAGTCGACAACTACTAAACAATAGGTATAGCCATTGTAACTACGAGGATATGGTCCAATCAGATCCATGGATATCATCTGCCATGGGAAGTCAATGTTCCTAAAAGTACCCATTAATCCAGCTTGTGGCATAGTACTTGGCTTGCAAGTAGCACAAACTTTGCATCTAGATATATATTTCTTAATATAGTTGCGCATGCCAGGCCAATAATATAATTCTGCTCTCCTACTAAATGTTTTATAGGAACCGAAATGACCAGATGTCACATTATCATGAAAAGTACGAAGAATTTCATCCCTGTTTGCTGTTGGGACGACAATTTTCCAATCAGACATATTAGACAAAGCTTCTACTGAACTAACAACATGCTTATAAAGGATATTAGTTTCTACTTTAAAATCAGGATACTGATCAGGTGTTTGAGTAACCTTTTCCAACATTTTCTGATACCATGCATCCGGAACTAAAGTGGATAAGTCAAGAAGATTGACATCAAATGTTCGAGACAAAGCATCTGCTACGACAACACCATTTGCCTTACGATGGACGATATTATAATCAAAGGCTGACAACTTACAAATCCATCAAGACAAACGTTGGGATGGGTTACGCATAGAATGCATCCAGAGTAAAGAACTATGATCAGTAATAAGGGTACACTTACGACCTTCTAAATAGTAGCGGAAAGCCTCCAAGCCATGAATAATAGCAAGGAGTTCACGCTCGGTAGTGGAATAATTTTTCTGGGCCTTATTGAGCTTCTTACTAGTATATGCTATGGGGTGTTCAGAACCATCTTTCATCTGAAAGAGTACACCACCTGAGGCGGTATTTGAACAATCTGTCATGAGGTAGAAGTGTTCACTGAAATCAGGTGAAGTCATGACAGGAGCACTGGTAAGAGCTTCTTTAATGCGATGAAAAGCATCATCAGCTTCAGGAGTCCAGGTGATAGTCTGGCCCTTTTTCCTGTTCTTAAGGAGGTCAGTAAGGGGTGATAATAAAGTAGAATAAGAAGGCACAAATCGACGATAGTAACCACACATGCCCAAGATCCTACGTAATTGTGTAGTGGTTTTAGGAATGGGGAAGTCCTTAATAGCGGTTACTTTATCAGGATCTGTTCTCAAACTTTGATGATCAACAACATATCCTAGAAATTTCAAATTAGGACGACAAAAATTACATTTCTTTAAATTAACAGTGAGATTAGCCTCTTTAAGGCGTGAAAATAATTTCTCCAATATTTCAATATGTGAAGAAAAATCAGGAGTAACAACTATGATGTCATCATTAGTACATTTAGTACTAGGTTGTAGCGTTGCTCAATTAAATCTGCCTGATTGTTCCACCTTGGATATGCTTCAATATAAATCTGTTGTCCAATGTCGGATCAATTTAGGATAAAAGGCTTGCTACAATAATTTCCTTTCTTGTCAATAACTCTTATATTTATTTTGATATACTATGGTCTATGTTGGCTTATTGCGAATTGGCTACGAGATCTACTAATTGTTCACTTTGGATATGCTCTATTTAAATCTGTTGTCCATCGATAGAACGATTTTGTATTACTCGTCCCATTCGACATTTTTTTTTATTAGGATTTATCGGAATTATGTAATTTAGAAAAGGGTTATAATAAACCTTAAATATGTATGTTGGTACCATATGTGATATATTGGTCATTAGGACAACTCCATTTACATGACTCATAATTTGCGGTTAGGTATAATCGATCGAGTCAAATGTAAGTGTGTATAAGTTAGTCGTTGTATAGGTTATGTTTTGTTTTGCAGTTATGAATATGGTTATTATGGTGTTCTTGTTGACTATAATTTGGGGTTTTATAAAAATCTACTGAATCAACTTGAACACAATTTGGTCTTTATGATGTATGCCACCGAGAACTTGTCCTACGAGTTCTGTGTCGCCAATATAGGTTATTTTAGAGTAGAGTAGTATTCTTAGATTCGTAGTATATTTTAGATATTTGGTTATTCACGCCTGTGTTGGATCCCACAGCGTGTGATTTTTTTTATGGATACTTGTATTGAGTATTTATATATGTATAAAAAAAATTGTTCATTAGATCAATTTTTTTTTTCTCCGAGTAACGGGGGAATGTAACGATTAGTTATTACCATCGTTACTAAAATATTTATTCCAATAGGAACTAGGTATGCAACCAACTTTACAGACAATTGTATTGAAAGTTGCAGTTGATCGACGACAAAATTGGTAACTTTTGGGGAATTCGGAACCTAGAAGTTGGTTTGTGTATCGATACGGCTTCCGGCTGACGTGATTGTCATTGCAGAAGGGGCTATTCGGCTGTTGTTGAAAGCAGACCCATCACACCAGTGGCCATTACAGAGAATATAAGATTTTAGTTGAAATGTTTGAATAGAATATAAGTTTACGTGGGAAGAAGTTGTTTTGTTCTTGGTTGTTAAGTGTTTTGAAAAGAAGAGGTTTTTTTTGTTTTCCAACACCTTTTTGAAGAGTAATGGGTGTGTATTAAAAAAAATGATGTTTTTCCTTAAATAAAAAAATATCCCTGTTATTCATTTCAAATATCTTACATATATTATCTTCAAATGAATTGTTATTCTTCAATCATCAGATTTGCAATACTTCAATACCATCGCACTTATTTTTTTCTACAGAGAAAAGAATTCTTTCTAACTATATACTTCCAGTTCAAAATCAGTTTGGAATCAATGACCATTCTTATTCTCTCATTTATATAACTCCTTAAAGTAATCTTGATTACCAGATTCATATTTACTTGTTCAAATACTTCCTTATATTCGTTTAAAAGGCTCTTTCCAGTCAAGGATAATCAAGGTCAATGACATTTCAAGCAAGTATATCAAACTTCATTTTTTCTTTGATTTTTTTTCTCTGTCAAGTTCTGATAAGGTGATACACCTTTTTGCAGAGGCCCTGTTTCTTGTGTGGTCAAGGCAATCAGCTGATCAAGGTTTGTTTTTTTAGCCACTGGTGGAGATCAAGATTAAGTCAATCTTTTTGGATATGGAATAGACGATCATTTTGGGTTATTTGGCATTGGATGGATTTTATTTTTTTTTGTTTTTTGGAGATATACAGTTTTCCCGGTGCTAGGAAGTACCTCCTTGTCGCACCACATCGTCGTACCTTCTGGTTGGTGAGAAGTACTCCCCCTAAGGTAGAGGAAACCCGGAAGATACCTCACTTGGCTCTCCCGCATCAACTTAACCGGAGTTTGGAGAAGCCACAGGCCTACTGTTTGTAGAAACGACAGGTTTTATTATTAAAATTTACATTTTCAATTCTTTTACATAACATATTTCAACTTTAACATTTTTAATAACATATATCCTCTTAATAATCATATAAATTCATTTTTCTAAAATCAATTAAAGTAATCATAATCAATATTTTTCTTTTCCACAACTTTTATATGTCATTTTCATTATTGTATTTGTATTTTATTTTATTTAAAATAGTCCGGAGACCATAACCTATCTGGTAAGATACTGTGCACACTATCTCGGTGATTATCACAATATATCAGTATTGTCCGGTGTGTCATTCCGATCAGATGTGGGATTGTCAACCAATATTGTAATCCTCCTTAATAATAAGTTTTTGTACACACATATTTAGATCCATTAACTGTCTTGGTACAATAAATTCAATATATTTGCTTTTCTCTACTGTAATATCTGTGTAATAGACAGGAGCGTACTAGCCTAGTACGTCAGGTGGTTAGCTAGTTTGTATAAAATTGTATATAGGGGTTATAGGTATTTTTTTTCATTAAATTTGTTGGTTGTACATACTTATATGTTTTATTATCCCACCTTTTTAATAGTATTAGTTAGGTACAGCAATATAGGGCACGTGGAGAAGAATATATTCAAT
This sequence comes from Diabrotica virgifera virgifera, assembly GCF_917563875.1. NCBI lineage: Eukaryota > Metazoa > Arthropoda > Insecta > Coleoptera > Chrysomelidae > Diabrotica > Diabrotica virgifera. The sequence goes on along the minus strand of NC_065443.1, from coordinate 61,777,935 downwards.
TCTTCCCTGGCGCTCAACTCTACTTCTGAATATCTTCTTGGTCAATAGTTCTTTTCTTTTCATTACTCTATATATTAAGTTATTTTCTTTATCATTCAAGTATTTCAGTAGGTACCGTCTTACTAGGGCGTGCAAATACGGCCTGATCCTCCCCTGAGCCCTACTGTTTAGTCTCTTCAATTTCCAGCTAGCCTAGTTTGAGGAAACTTCCATAAATAAGTAACTACCCTTTAAAGCTATATCTATTCTGCCACAACACAACTTCGTTTTTGTTACAAAGGGCTTGCACGATTTTTATAGATTTTGGTGGACAAGGGTTTTCTAATGCGGCCGATATTCAAGTGCTGATTACATTGTTGTCAGATTTTCCGTTTTTCTGGAAATCTAATGAACTTTCTTATTTCAAATGAAACACCATGTATGTTTTTTGCGTTTTGAAGTGCTTATTGACAGTGCACTGATTATTTTTCATGTTATTCCCTATAACTAAATGCCATAATTTTTTCGATCTGGTTAAACATTATTTTTTAGGTTGCTTGGATTATTGGGAACAAAAAGATCTGTTGTATTTTTTTAAGTTATAGACAATTTTTGAGTTATAAACAATTTAAAACTGAAAAAAATCGAATAATGATGATTTTCAAGGTTCAAAAACACCAATAAAAAATATTGTTTTTGAAACTGCGAAGTACCCAAATTCAAGTTCAAGCATTAATTTATCAGCTACCGATAAGTAATTTGAGCTTGTTTCATTTGAAAACATTGTGTTTTAGTTGTTAATGCCCGTTGAAAATCGTCATCATTCGATTTTTTTCACTTTTAAATTGTTTATTACTCAAAAATGATTAACGTTAGAGAAAAAATACAGAAGACCTTTTTTGTTCCCAATGATCCAAGGAACGTAAAATAATGTCTACCCGGACCGAAAATTGTTTATAATTTGTTTATTTTTTTAATAAATGTTGCAATAACTCCGAAATCATGGCATTTAGGTATAGGGAATATAACATAAAAATAATAAGTATTTCTTAAGGACTTCAAAACTCGAAAAATATACAGGGTATTCTATTTGACATAAAAAATATCATTCGATTTCCAGACAAATGGAAAATCTGACAACAATGTAATTAGCACTATAATATCGGCCGCATTAAAAAGCCCCTACCTACCAAAATCTATAAAAATCGTGCAAGCCGCTTTCAAGATAATTAAGTGTTTCCATCATTGACATAATAGGCCTAGACTCGGCATACTCACCAAAAAAGCGTAACGCGGAAACAGCATGGAAACAGTCGATCGGTGGTCTATCTATTGCCGGATTTATACTCAGTTATTGCCACTGCTACTGCCGCTGACGGAAATATTGCCCGAAATACGATATCGATGCGAGTGAGGTGTTTACATCAGTTCCTCGTCAATATCTTCACAACTCATTACCGAATGACTCACAATAAAGGAATGTGATGACAGCATCGTCTTGCTCCCTTACTCACTTGCCGCTTTGTCGGCGGCAAGTGAGAGAGAGAGAGAGAGAGAGAGAGAGAGAGAGAGAGAGAGAGAGTAGTTGAATGTGAATACCCACTCGTCCTCGCGCTGCCTCCCTTTGACTTCCGCCACAGAAAACCGACTCTTTGGGTATGTAGGTGCAATGGCAATAGCATGACGAGCAGACGAGCAGCAGCGCTAGTGAGCTATTTACACATTCACGCTGCCCACTTCCCTGTCCAATTCCCTGTCGAACAGTGCTGAGTATAAATCCGGTATATCTCTTTTAACCAAGCAACGCCGCGCATGTGACCGACAAAGATGGCTAGACCACTCAATCCTTTGTCCGCGTTACACCCCGATGCATTGAGTGGCGTATCCCTAGCCAAGTCTATCCTCTTTACACGTTTCTGGTTTCCATACATAAAACTCACTCTGTATAACATAACACTGAAAATTTCAAAAATATTTCGATAAAATATAGTTGTTTAAAAGTCGTTTTGTTACGCAGTCATACTTGGGGACTGGGGAACTTTACCCTGCGTCATTTTAAAGCATTGATATACTATACATACAGGGTGGGACATTAGTGCAAGAACGTCCAATTACTCGTTTTTCGTAAAAGGTAAGAAAAAAAAGTTATTTAGGTAAAAGTTGGGGCATATATACGAACATAATTTAAAAATATTTTCAAATATACATGGCCACTCGTATTAACAGGGTGACACAAACTTTTTTTATAGAACACCCTGTATATTTCTACATTTTTGGATTCTCCTCGATATTCGTTTACTTAAAATATAAAGTTTTGTAATGTTATACGAAGTACTTAGTTCAAAAGAAATAGTTATTTTCCTAACAAGTACAGAAAGTCATACTTTTCCGCACGCGACTGCAGTTTGCCGAACGACGCGAAGCGGGAGTTCGGCAAGCAGTCGAGTGCGGAAAAGAGACTTTCTGCAAGCGTTAGGAACAATATTTTTTCTACGAGTCTTTAAAAAATGACCAAATCTTAATCAATTAATTTAATTAATATGATTATTTCATTCATAGGAGATTCTGACCAATAGAAAGCTACAGAAATCTGAATTAAATCGATAATTTTTGATAATCTCCCGTCGTTAAGTATATTACGTCAGATGCCCTTCGTTGCTACTAAAATATACATTCAGTGACATTAATGACAATTAATGTTTTAAAAATTATAAAAGTGATGACTTTCAATCGTCAAATATTTATAAAAACTGTGTGTTTAATGGTACTTACATAAATAAATTACAATAAAATTTTGGTTTTGAACAGTTTTATTCATGAAATAATCGCAACAAATTGCACTCGACCTCTGAAATTAATATAGAATTTTTGCTCTCGTAACACTTTGACATAATTTCACTCACCTTCGGCTCGTGAAATTAAAACTGTCAAAGTGTCACTCGGGAAAAATTCAATAATTTCAGAGCTCTTGTGCAATTACTACTGAAAATACATACACAAATAATTAATTCTTTGACAAGGTTGTCAAAACCAAAGTTTCAGCATAATTGGTTAGCATGACGACGATCTTGGTTTCCATGACGACGATTCAAAACCACTGTTATTGTCTTACTGATTTGACTTTCGAATATTATGTCAAAATTATTTTATTTCATCGAATTCTCGCGTTAATTTCATTCAAACATGAACACAATAAGATATATTTGAAATAAATTAGTAAATAATATCTAAATATTAGTTTATTGCATGTAATATAATTACTTTAAGGCCATATTAACATATCTAAATTAACACGGGTGCGGAAAAGTAAAACGCGTGCGGAAAAGTAACACACGTGCGGAAAAGTAAAACTTTCTAAACTAAAATGCGTGCGCGAAAGTAGACATTTTTGCACGCTCGTAGAAAAAAGTTACTTTATTAATTCCGTAGAAACATTCACACCCTTTAGAATTGTAGTGATTTGAACTCACTACAATTCAACAAATATTTTCAAATATATGTACAGAACTGTAGATATAACAAAAATGTGCTACTAGCAATAAGAATGTATCGTTAGCAATTATTTCTTCATAGATGATACCAAGAATAGAAAGTTTTGAAAGTTTACTAGAACGTAAAATAAAAATGTATACCAATTTATTTTATTTTATTTTATATTATGTCGTTTTACTCCTTTGGGCAATTAGGTCCATTTTCCGTTGGAATTTACCAGCTGAACAGACGGGGTCATGAATTGTAAGTTTTTGAATTCCCTCTTGTTTTCTTCGCTTCAGCATCCATATGGCTTGTAATTTTTAGAAGCCATGGAGGTGTTACCAAGAAAATGGTACAATAAGTTTTCAATTAAATATCTTTTACGAATATTTTTAATATTTTTAATAATTCTATTAGGTTGAAAACCTTGACTTTTACTAGAACGGTTTCAACGGACTGGACACTGGCTGGTTATATAGCCAACTAGGTAGAATATTGTATGTTTTTATTAACATTTCACGCACCAACAATTTTAACTACCTACGTAGATATTTTGATATCTCATTCAATATTAACAAATTAACCATCAGTGTAGACATGACCAACATGTATTTTTTTTGAAAAATTATTGTTGATTGAATATTTTCGCAGCCACCTAATAAAATTTCACGTAATTTTTGTTGAAATTAATTAATGTTTGGCTTATAGAATCACGAATAAATCACAATTTAAAAAAAATTAGGTATAGGGAATGCATAAGAAATAAAAAGGTACCGTAAATAAACTATCATTTCATTACAATACTAAAATACAGGGTACTATTTAAGCAAACTCAGTAAATACGCATTCTGAGTTTCGACCAACCCTGTATACTAAAATTAAACATTTCGATAAATTAATATATCTATCTATCTAATCAGCCCTAAACATCCATCCTTGGATATAGGCCTCCTCTTCCTTCTTCCATGCCTCTCTATCTTGGGCAATTTGCATCCATTTTGACCCAGTGTGTTTCTTCAGGTCATCTGACCATCGCATCTGTGGCCTTCCCCTTTTTCGTTTGTGGTTCCATGGTCTCCAATGTATTACCATCTTAGTCCATCTTTCATCCTTCTGCCGTAGGGTGTGTCCGGCGAACTTCCATTTAAGCTTTGCTACTTGGGTAGAGACGTCTTTCACTTTTGTTTTGTTACGGATCCATTCGTTTCTTTTCCTGTCTGATAATTTAATGTTCAGCATTTGTCTTTCCATGGCTCTTTCTGTCTTTGCTATTTTTTCCATATTCTCTTTTGTAAACGTCCATGTCTGAGAGCCATATATTAAAACAGGGAGTATACATTGATTGAAGACTTTGGTTTTTAGGTATTGCGGGTATTTTCTGTTCTTTAGAATATAAGAGTTTTCCGAATGATGCCCAGGCCAACCTTATTCTTCTCTTTATTTCTTCGGTCTGATTTTCTTTATTTAATCTAGTGATTTGTCCTAGATATATATATTCTTTTACTTGTTCTATTCTTGTTTGTGCCACTGTAATTACTAGTTCTTCTTGTTGATTGGTCATGGTTTTTGTTTTACTGTAATTCATCTTCAGTCCTATCTTTGTCGATTCTCTATCTAGTTCTTCCATCATTCTTTGTAATTCTTCACTTCTTTCTGCTATTAATACAATATCATCAGCATATCGTAAGTGATTCAGATATTGCCCGTTTATGTTTATACCCAAACCATCCCAGTGCAGTTGTTTGAACACATCTTCTAGCGCTTGGTTGAATAGCTTGGGCGAGATAGTATCTCCTTGTCTTACTCCTCGGTTTATTTTAATAGGCTCCGTTTTTTTCATTAGCTTGATAGATGTTGTTGCCTTATCATATATATTTGTAATTAAGTCGGTATATCTGTAGTCTATTCTGCTGTTTTGTAGGGAATTCTTTACTGCCCAGTGTTCCACACTATAAAATGCTTTTTCGAAGTCAATAAATGCCATGTATAGCGGGATATGATATTCGTTAGCTTTTTCGATTAATATCTTCATCGTTAAAAGGTGGTCACTTGTACTGAAGCTTTTTCTAAATCCGGCTTGTTCTCTTGCCTGGTATCCATCTAATTTAGTTATTAATCTGTTTGTTAATATCTTGGTTAATAGTTTGTACGTCACATTTAGTAAAGTTATGGGTCTGTAATTCTTTAGATCCTTTTTATCTCCTTTCTTAAATAGTAACAACGTTACTGCTTCGTTCCAAGTGTTGGGTATTTGTTTTGTCATTAATATTTTATTCATAAGTGTGTACAAAACTTCTCTAGTTGTTTTCCCACTATTTTTTAGCATTTCTACAGTTATCCCGTCTTTTCCTGGCGATTTATTATTCTTCATCTCCTTGAGTGCTCTTTTTATCTCATTCTAACTGATTTCTGGTTGTAAGTCGGAATTGACATTTTTTATTTTTATTTGTAATTGCTTAAGGATTTCTTGTGTTGGTTTCTGTTTTGTAGTGTAGAGGTTTTTATAATATTCTTGTGTTATTTGTATAATTTCTTCTATATTATTGGTCTCTATGCCTTCTTTGTTCTTTATACTATTAATCTGTATGCTTCCAAGCTGTGGTTTTAAGCACTTCATATTTTTATTTTGTTCAATGGTTTTTTCTATTTTTTCTTCCTGAACTCTCCTTTGACTTTCCTTGATGTTCCTTCTGATAGCTTTGTTTACCTCCTTGTAATCTACTGTGTTTCTCTTATCTTGTTCTATTAATGTTTTTCTTTTGCTCATGAGGTTTTTTGTTTCCTGGGATATATAGTTTTCCTTTTTTATTCTTGTTTGTGCTACCTCTTTTCCCGCCTTTGCTAATGTATCGGTTAATAGCTGATTTATTTCATCGATATTTTTGTTTTCCAAATCTCTAGTGGCCGTTGTACTTTCCCTTATTTTTTGTTTATATTCCTCTTTTGCTTTCTTAAGTTTTCCCATATCTAGTTTCGATCTATTTTCCATTTTCTTTTTTGTTTCGAATTGGCTATTAATGCTGAGTTTGGCTCTGACAAGTCTATGATCACTACCGGTTGAGAAACGATTCAGCACTGTAACATCTTTGATGATGGCTTTTTCTGTTGTAAGGATGTAATCTATTTCGTTTTTAGTATTGCCGTTGGGACTTATCCATGTCCATTTTCTTTGCGTTTTTTTGTTAAAAAACGAGTTCATAGCAAAAAGTTGTCTTTCCTCCAAGTAGTTCATTAATGTATGTCCTCTATTATTTCTTTCGCCGTATCCATATTGTCCTATTCTGTGTTCGTCTTCGTCTATTCTTACCCCTAATTTGGCATTGAAGTCTCCAATTATTAGCGTCAATTTAGTTTTCTTTTCTTCCACAGCGAGTGTTATTTCTTCGTAGAAGTTTTCAATATCTTCATCTTTATATGTGCTTGTTGGTGCGTATACCTGTATAATTTTCAACGACGTTCTTTTTAATTTAAGCATAATGTAGGCTACTCTGTCTGATATACCCTTGGTGGATTGTATGTATCTAACGATTCTCTTGTTTATTATAAAACCAACTCCGTTGTTGGTGTTATCTTCATTACCTTTGTAGTACAGCATGTTTCCCGAGTTTAATAGTATTTTTTGTTCTCCTTTTCTTCTTATCTCTGACAGACCGATGACATCCCATTGTATATGAGTTAGTTCTTCTTCTAATTCGTGGAGTTTAGTGTCTTCATTCATGGATCTGATGTTATATGTACCTACGTTTAGTTTAGTCGAATGTTTGCCTCCCCCAGAATCCTTGAGGCGGACCGGTTTGTCGGTGTGGGACTGTGAGTTGTTTTCTCTACCCACCTGGTGTAATATTCCGTTTGTTTTGTGATTCGACATGTTTTTCTTTGAAGAGGGTTTTTTGACATTAAAACGCCACGCTTGTCAGGCGGGTTGGCGAGTTTTCATTCAGCCGCCCATTCTGGGTCAGACGCTGTTGTCAGCCGCTCATTCTGAGTCAGACGCTGCGCTGTTTTGATTCCATACAAACCCTAAAATCAAGGGGTTGCCACGTCCGCCATCCATACCGTACCGAAGGTGTTCTTCTCCGCCATGGCTGCCGTTGTGGACTTCATCCGTAACCCTGGACAAGGGACCCTAAACAGGTACTAGTTTCCCGGGTCAGGAAACCCCTGGAATCTACGGAGGGCAGGGATTGATTCATTTTCCCTGGTAGGACTATCCAAAGGAGTTCCTATCCGCTACCCATTAATAATGGTAGACTAGGTATATTAAAAATCTTTTGAACAGAAATAGAAATTTTGATGTCAAATCACTACAATTCTACAGGGTGTGAATGTTGCTACGAAATTAACAAAAAAACGTAATTATCCTTTAAACTACCTCGTACAATATTACAAAACCTTATATTTTAAGAAAGAAGACATCGAGGAAAATCCATAGATATAAAAAATATAACTTTTTTCGTATCTCTTACGGCATGTCATATTACCCATATGTACGCCAATTGTGAATATAAAAATCTTAATTGTATGTCAAAAAATGTGCAATAACCACCTCTTAAAACCCACCAAATTTTATTTGCATATCTCAACCGTTTTTAGAGCAATAAATAAATCGTCCGTTTGTAGGAGAAATTTCAACACCTCGTATCTCGGAAACGAACCATTTGCGGACATACGTTTATAAAGCAAACTGTCATTTATTTTTCATGCAGAATTACCCCTTAAAATTTGTCGCACACCCTGTATTGATGAAAACCATGGCTAGTTGTAAAAATACCAAACTTTTTCATTATCCAACATCAGCAATTGAATCAAAAAACAGAATGTTAAGGAAACTTGAGACTATAGTTGGGTTTTAATTTTAGTATTTTATAAATGCTAGAATATTCCACAGGGTGTGGTAAAGTTTAAAAAAAAAACACAGTTTGATTGGTACACACACCCGGTATTTAATGACGATTTACCCGCCTAGCAACAATATTATTACAGAGATATTGTTAAATAATAAGGCTACAACATATTAAAAACATCACTTGAATCAGACAACATGTTTAGGAAATTCGAGACATGAAAAATGTCCCATTTTTAAGGTGCTGCGTTAATTGTAGTAGTGTATATACAGTGAGAGGCAAAATTATGGAATAAATTAATTTTCTCGAACACGGGAGATTTTCAAGAGAAATCCCAAAACAGGTTTATATTTATTTATTTTAAATTATGTTTTTTTTGGCATATATATCATACTAAAAATTAATTCACACAAAAAGATGAATGTATGTAATTTACTTAATTCAAAATAAATTTTACTGCTGTCAAAAAACAGAAAAATAGTTATTTATGTACCAAGTCAGTAAGGTGACTCTTTATCGAACGAGTCTGATATTAGAAGTTTAGAAGTTTAGAAGAGCGAGCGTAGTGAGCGAGGCGAGTAACAGACGAGTTCGATAAGGGGTGTTTACTGACGTGGTGCATAAAAATTTTTATCGCCAACATATATTTTTTTAATTTAATGTCGTCCGAACCACTGGGGTTATAAACGACAACAATGGAAAATACATATTAAAAATAAAAAGAGATTATAATATTAAGTAAATACATATATACTAACAAAAAGTATACCTGAAAAATTTGTGATACAATTAAATGTCTTTTATCCCTATTTCCGTTAAAAACTGTATGATATTTTTGATATTTGTATTGTCTCTAAGAAGCTCAGATATGTACCTGGGAAGGTTGAGTTTACTTCTCGTTTGCTGGTATATTTGACAATCGGTTAAGATATGTTTTATTGATATAAAATAATATTTGCCAACATAATTTGATATTGGTTTTAACACTTACTTGCAATTTACAATTTAAAATTTTTTTAAATTTTAGACGTAATAATAATTTCATGACAGTGACGACAGATAACTTTCAAGATGACCGCTTTAGATTTTCAATCGATAGTTATCAATAGGGCTTTTCATCGATTGTCATTTGTTTCGAGCTTCTGTCATGTGTCACATAATATTAATATATCTATGTCATACGTCTGTGGTTTGTATTATTGTAGATACCAATAACGTATGTCGTAGATATATTTATATTATGTGACATATGACAGAAGCTCGAAACAAATGACTGTGAATGAAAAGCCCTATATTGAATAATTAGTAAGTAAATCGGTAAAGTTTCAATTTATTTTATATGAATATAATTACAAAATACTACAGAATTTCACTTTTTGACATAAATTTAATTGATAATTTAGCAAATTGCGTACAATATTTTTAATAATTAAAGTAAATAAATTTTAAGTCCACTCAAATACTCGCCATTCGATTACTGCCACCGACCACTTATATTCAATCTCGGTTAATTTGATTAATCGTGGCAGGTAAAGTAAAATTCTTCTTTCAGTACAATAAAGTGTTACTTTACTGCTGCAAATGAGGGCAAATGAGTACAATAATGAATGACTTTAGTGACGGTTGGCGATAAAAAATATTTATCATAGAAAAAAGTGTTGTGTGATTTGGTAGAATGCGATCTTACTCTTTAAAAAATATGTCACGTATTTCAGCGCCATCTCAGCACCTGGTTAAATGGAAGGGTACTACAAATCTGGCCTCCACATAAGGGGTCTGTAGCTTCGACATGATAGGTGTGAAATTTTAAACGTTCTTGTTGTTGATTGGATAGGAAGAGTGGCGTAATCTAGTCTCCATGCTATGTACATCATAGCCTCCATACGGTACTTCCAATATTTAATATTTTATTCAAGTGGACAATAAAGGTACAACACAAACAACTTTTGTTTCTTAATTATTTATGTATACAATAATGTGATATTTTACATAGAAATATGAGTATTTAATTTGGATTAAATATATGTTTACTCGTTGAATTTTTCCACCGTCTGCACACAACACCTGATGGGAGCCATTAGACCTAACAACAAAACGCGAAATAAAATGTGGATTTTAAAACTGTTGGATAAACAGTACCTACAATCAGAAAATCTCTACCTTACAATCAGAAAAACTTACCTTTAAAAAGGTGCTTGATTACAAAATAACAAAAATATCAAAAAACACGACTGAATATCAGCTTTTTATGGTGACACAAACACATCACATAACCGACCATATAAAATAACTGAACGACAACGAACGAACGAACACGAATACTGAACACAGATTCACAGATAGCGCAAGATTTGTCAAAAGTCATGTTCCACCAATCACAATGCCGACATCAGCGCCTCTTACAAAATGGAAGGAAAATAAATACGATTACATATTTTTTATTAGAGTGCGCGGGGCATGATATTTATATAACAAATAAACATTGCTTTTTGCTTAAATTAGATCATAGAAAAAAGTGTTGTGTGATTTGGTAGAATGCGATCTTACCCTTCAAAAAATATGTCACGTATTTCAGCACCTGGAAAATTGGAAGGATACTACAAATCTGGCCTCCACATAAGTGGTCTGTAGCTTCGACATAATAGGTGTGAAATTTTAAACGTTCTTGCTGTTGATTGGATAGGAAGGGTAGCGTTATCTAGCCTCCACGCTAGGTACACCATAGCCTCCATACGGTACTTAAAATATTTAATATTATTTTATTCAAGTGGACAATAAAAGTAAAACACAAACAACTTTTGTTTCTTAATTATTTATTTATACAATAATGTGACATTTTACATAGAAATATGAGTATTTAATTTCGATTAAATATATGTTTACTTGTTGAATTTATCGGCTGCACACAACAGCTGATCGGCCATCAGACCCAACAACAAAACGCGAAATAAAATGTGTATTTTAAAACTGTTGGATAAACAGTACCTACAATCAGAAAAACTTACCTTTAAAAAGGTACTCGATTATGAAATAACAAAAATATCAAAAAACACGACTGAATATCAGCTTTTTATGGTGACACAAACTAAACACAAACACCAAACACATCACATAACCGACCATATAAAATAAGTGAACGACAACGAACGAACGAACACGAACACACATTACAGATTCACAGACAGCGCAGGATTTGTCAAAAGTCATGTTCCACCAATCACAATGCCGACATCAGCGCCTCTGACTAAACGGAAGGAAAATAAATACGATTACATGTTTTTTATTAGAGTTAGCGGGGCATGAATTAGATAATCAAACTGCCAAGTGGCAGGCGAGTGGCAGCTTGACATTGAGGGCCGGTTGTTCGAACGCTAATCAGCATTGATCACTATCAAATACTTAATTACTGTCACAACTGTCAATGTCAACTTTGGTTGGGTTGCCGAAAACATAATTATTGATGACAATTATGAAATTAGTTAATCAATTACGTTAATAATTGTTATGTTAATTGACTAACTAATCTCATAATTATAATTAACTATGTTTTCAGCAACCCAACCAAAGTTGACATTGACAGTTGTGACAGTAATTAAATATTTGATAGTGATCAATGTTGATTAGCGTTCGAACAACCGGCCCTAAATTTAACCGAAACGCAATGTTTATTAAATTTGTCAAATAAACATCTTTTGAATTTTAAATAAACATACATATTTTGAATTAAATAAATTACATACTTACATTATTCTTTTTGTGTGAAATAATTTTACTCAAAAATTATTATTGTAATAAATAATTGTGGTAATGTTTATATTACTGACTAGAGAATAGAATAACCTTTATAAATAATTGTGGTAATGTTTAGGTATATTACTGAACAGAGAATATAGAATATTAAATGAGAACCCTATTCTCATTTAAAAAAAATTATCGATTACGTCATTAAGCTCAGAGTATCACACATAGTCCCTAGTATGATACATCATAATATGCCAAAAAATCATAATTTAAAAATAAAAATCGAGCTGTTTCGGGCATTCTCTCCAAAATCTGCCATTCTAAAAAAATTGAATTTATTCCATAATTTCGCCCCTCCCTGTATATACATTATAATACACAATATTCTTCATTAGTACTTTAAATTTCAAACGTGTTGTTTTATAAAGACTCTTGGTTTAATGTAGGTTCTCGGTACTCCTTAATTTTTTAATTTTCTTTGTTGTCTTCGTTAATTGGTTAAATATGCTGGGGTTTTAGCGTCATGTGTCTTCCAAGTCAATTGGCAACGACCAATTATGCCCATCAATTAGACTATACAATGAGTTTAATGACTCCGTCCTTATGAGTCCTCACTTTATTAATACTGATATAAGTGATATAAGTCTTAACCGCATGTTAAAGAAAGAAACAGAGATACCTAATCATAATAGTAAAGCGTGTTTCGTTTTTCTTGTATCTAGTCATAAAATTAAATTTAGGTAAAAACTATCAATCATGTAAAAAAATCGTTAATAATTATTTGATAGGATTTCCTTTTTTTTTTTTCTTTCTGTCTCAGTGTATAAATGTGTTCATTCCATTCTAGTTTTCTTTTTTGTACGCATGTGTTAACCGGATCTATTTTGCACTGCTTTTAATGTTTGTACTTATTTCCCTAACATATGAAGTTTTGCCAGTTATCTTTCTTAGTATTTTCGTGTCTGTTGTTTCCTTTATTAGTTTTACTCTGCTTGCTCAGGCCTTGTTTCTGCAGCATACGTCGTTATAAGGCGGGTATTTAGACGAGGGCATTTAGCACAAAAGAAATCGATTTTTAAATACAGCACATACAGATTTGCAACTTTTGGCATTGTGTTCAGGATGACGTCAGGAAGAAAGTCTACCATTCAAAAATGGGTGGAAGTGCATAATTGCACTTTAAAGTGCATAAAATGCATACAAAAGTGCATAAACATGTCAAAATCAGTATACTAATGACCAAATTTTGTTATTCACAAATAACAAAAGGGGTCTTTGTTTTTGGGGTCACTATACACGAATATTCCATCAGAACCGACCCCGGGTCACCTGGTGCTCAAGTTCACTACAATGGACGTCATCTTCTGCAGTTTCGAGAGTTTTCGGCATTAAATTGATGCCTGGGGTCGTTAAACACGAATATGTCATCAGAATTGATCTCGGGAGTACCTGGTGTCCAGGATCACTACCAAGGCACGTCATCTTCTGGAGTTTCGAGGGGTGCTCTAGTCATCAAATTGATGCAAATGGATTACTCGAGGGTTTTTAAGGCCGCTAAACACGAATACGCAATCAGAACCGATTTCCAGAGCACCTGGTGCCCAGGATCACTGCAAGGGACGTCATCTTCTGGAGTTTCGAAGGTTTTCGGCATTAAATTTATACAAACGGATTATTTATGGGTTTTTGGGGTCGTTAAACAATAATATGTCATAAGAATTGATCTCCGGAGTACCTGGCGTCCAGGGTCACTACTAAGGCACGTCATCTTCTGATGCAAATGGATTACTCGCGGGTTTTTGAGGTCGATAAACACGAATATGCTATCAGAACCTACCTCCGGTGCACCTGGTGCCAAGGGTCACTGCAAGGGACGTCATCTTCTGGAGTTTCGAAGGTTTTCGGCATTTAATTGATGCAAATTGATTACTGGAAGGTTTTTGAGGTCGATAAACACGAATATGACATCAGATTCGACCTCCGGTGCACCTGGTGCCAAGGGTCACTGCAAGAGGCGTCATGTTCTGGAGTTTCGAGGATCTTCGGTACTACATTGATGCAAACGGATTACTCGTAGGTTTTTGGTGTTGCTGAACACGAATACCCCATCGGAACAGATACCGGAGTAGGTGCGTACCTGGTGCCTAAGGCACGTCGTCTTCTGGAGTTTCGAGAGTTTTCGGTACTAAATTGATGCTAACGGATTAATCTTGTGTTTTTGGGGTTGCTGAACACGAATATAACTTAGATGAAAGACTCACTACTGTATAAACTGAAGTCACTTCTGGTATAAACTGTGTTAGTTTTCCATTTACCTTTGACTGTAGTCGATTATGGAAGTAGATGTTTTCGATGGTTTGTATAATATTGATTGGTATGTTTCTTCTATACAGTAAGTGTAAGACGTCTCCAACTTGGATGCGATCGAAAGTCTTTGTCAGGTCTATAAAATATAGATATGCTGGTTTATTGTACTTGATGGCCTTTTCTGTAATTTGTCTCAGTATAAATACGGCGTCTATACAGGATATTCTGTATCTGAATCCTTGTTATTCATCTGATAAAGTTGTTAGTTTATTGATTTTGTTGGTTAGGAGTTTTGCGGTTGGCTTAAGTGCGTTGTTCAGTTAGTAGATTTATACCTCTATAATTGTTGGGGTCTTCTTTATCTCCTTTCTTGAACATTGGTATCATTATGCTGTTTCTCCATACGTCTGGTATCTTGCAATGCAATATTAATTTTTGTATAAGTTTTGTTATCTCTAGTGTTATACTTTCTCCTCCATATTTTATAAGCTCGCTGGTTATTCCGTCTGGTCCTGGTGACTTTGTATTTTTGAGTGAATTTATGGCTATCTCTACTTCTTGAAAACTGATTTCTATTTCATGTCTTAATTCAGGTATGTTATTGTGTTGATTTTTTTTCCTTTCCCTTATAGTTCCAACAAGTATCTTTCCCATTCGTTTGCTGGTATGTTATTGTTTTCCTTCAATTCTGCCATTTATTTCCGTTGGTTTCTTATGAATCTCCATATTTGTTTTTGTGTACCGTAGAAGTCGCTTTCCATCCTTTTTGTAAACCGTTCTCAGTGTTCATTTTTTGTTCTTCTTACCAACTTTGTTTCATTTCGTATCAGGGCCCCGTAACCGGGCGTGCAACGCGTGCGACGCACGCGGGCGCAGCCCCAAAAGAGCGCCAAACCGAAGGTTTGGCATAAAAGAAATATTTATTTTAACGAGATATTCATTTTTTGTACAATTTTAATTTTACATTTTTAACGAACATCTGGAGAAATTTCAAAAATAAAAAAAATATTGTGTTATTAGTGAAAAAATAATTAAAATCTTATTTTATATTTGGTGTTAATAATTTACTATTCTTTAAAACAGTATAATATCGGAATATCTATTTTGCAGTACTTATTCGTAAATCGTAAAAATTTGTTGACAGGTCAAAACTTGTTGGGTTGTAATATTCTGTCCAGATTTGGAACTTTCGTGGATTTTTGAAATTAAAATAATTTCATAAAAATTTGGCAATGGGGTTTTTTGAGACGAGGAATTCAAATTTTGAAAAATAAATTTTGACGGTGGATAGGTTGGATTTTGGGTTAAATAGATTTTTTAATAATTTAATAGAAACACCCAATTTGATAAATAATACATGTTATAAAAAGGCAAAAATTGTAATATAAAAATAATATGTCCTTTTTATTTATTCCTAAACTACCGTTTTTGAAGTACCTATGTATTTTGTATAAGACCAGCAGCAAAAAGCTAATTTTGGCGCCCACCAAATAGGGGCGTCCGCCTGCAGTGCATCACTTGCAGGCCCGTTATCACCGGCCCTGTGTGGCTCAATGGTAAGAGAGCCGACCTTTGTATCCAAAAGTTGTGACTTGTGAATCCCAGCTGAGTATCAAATTGTTCTTTATTAAAAATCAGTTAATAGAAATAATTTCTATCCTTGTGGGATAGGTGAAGGGAGTGCAGACGTTCGGATCCAATTATAGCGTCTCTTTGTAAAGAAAATGAAGTCGACTTTACTCAAGTAACAAGACATTTACTTAACACATACACTACATATTTCACTATAATCTGAATGTGAAATCAACTGTAGGTACCATGCCAATGGCCAAAAAAATTACGGAGATGAAAATGTTGTTGAAGGAATAATTGCCTAAGCGGGAAAACTGGCAGCTGATGAACAAGGTTTTCCTTCGTTAAATATCGTGAGACGAAAATATAAACCAAAATTTTTCGATTATGAACATAGAAAAGAGACATTTCAAGATCCAAAAACCGCGTTTAAAATATTATTTTTTTTTAGAATAATTGGTCAAATTCATTAAATAGTAGATTTGATACAATGTCTTATTATGATAATGTTTTTGGTTTTTTCAGTGATATTTTTACTTTAAGTGACCATAATATTTTAAAACATTGTCTTGCTCTTCAACAAAAGATAACTGATCCAGTAAAGACGGAGGCAAAAGTAAAGATTGATGCAAATGATTTATTTAGCGAGATAAAAGCTTTATAATTAGGTTCTTTAATTACCTAACTCATCAGATTCACTTGATATTCTTCAATATATATTTTGAAAATAATCTAACTTCATCTTTACCAAATATCACTGATCATGAAGAATCATCCTCACTTTACCGTTGTCTGTTGCATTAAAGTTAATTAAAAATTGTTTGTGCTCTATTATGGTACAGGAAAGATTATCTGGTTTGGTAATATTAACAATCGAGCAAGAGCTCGTCAATAAAATTGACTTTAAAGATATTATAAAAGAATTTGCTGCCGTCAAATTTAGAAAAACACCCATTTAATTCAATTTAGATTTAAGATATCAATTTCTAGATTTAAGGGCGTTGGCGCAAAATTTCGCGCTAATGTGTTTTAAATACAATAATTTTTTTCGAATCCTGAGAAAACTAATATGTAAGAAATTTTTGAAAAATCTTAACGCAGAATGAAAGATTGCATTATAACCGAGGGCCGAAAGTCCCTGAAAACTTCTATATTGTTTATTTTAATAAATTACAGGAGTGAAAAAAAAAAGAGAAAATTTAGTGTAATTTTTAATTTCAAATATCTCATTCAAAAGAACTTTTTGGTCATTCTAAGGGACTTACGGCCCTCGGTAATGTATATAATGTAATATTCTTTCATTGTGCGTTTAAATTTTTCAAAAATACTTATTAGTTTTCTCAGGATTCCAGAAAAATTAATGCATTTAAAACAAATTAGCCCGAAATTTTACGCCTACGTCCTTCACTAATATACATATTAACGTTTTATTTGTTTTTTTGCCATTATCAGTAAATTAGTTACAAGAAAAATAAAATTTGAGTTCTTGCAATTTCTGTTGTTTTATTACCAGTAAAAAATAAAAAATTATAGATTTATTTCATATTTGGATATAGGTAGATTTAAAGGGCGCCAAAATATATCCAGCACGCGGGCGCCGCTCAGCCTTGCGGGGGCCCTGTTTCGTATTCTTCTGTAGCTGCCTCTGGATTCTGGAGTATTTGATATTTTATAATTCATGCATGTAGGCCTCTCGTTTCTCTTTTATTTCTTTTCTGGACCATGGTGTATTGTTGTTGTTCCTTTTGTTCAGTATGACTTTGCGTTTTCCTAAAGCTTGTGTTGCTGCCTCTTTAATGTTTTTTTTAATTTTCTCCCAGCTCTCGTTTATATCTTTGATGTCGTTTATTTGTTTCAGCTGTATCTTCTGTGCTAGCCTACTTTGGTACATTTCTCTTGTAGAGTCGTTCCGCAGTGATTCTACATTGAACTTTTCCTCGGTGATGTCCTGTAGGAAATGTTTTGGTGTTATTTTCATTCTTATTTTTGCTAGGACTAGTTTGTGGTCACTCCCTGCGTGCGTCTGCTGAGTTTAAAGTTCGAATATCTAGAATCTGCTTTGGGTGGATTTTTCTATAAGTGACTATAAAATCAATCATAGATTTGTGCCCCCTGGAGTTTTTGAACGTATATTTATACTGAAGCTTATGGTCGAAAATGAATTATTGATTCTCAGTTCGTTCAAAGCACAGAGATTAACCATGAGTTCTCTATTTGCGTTGACATGTTTTTCATTGAATCTTTGTTTTACTTCTGGAATTATTTCATTTCCGTGTAATTACTACTGATAATGTTTTCACTAACTATGTAGTCAGGGATTATAATAATTTATATACTATGCAATAAAAACTAATACTTGATCGAGAAAAGAGGAAAAGTGATAAAGTGATTTTTTAATAATATATTGTTACTATGGAACGCTTAGATAAATTTTTAACATCTTTAACAACAAAATACTTGGATTACAGGATATATCCTGGTGTATTCTGTGCTTGGGATCTTCCATAAATAATAAACAATAAATAAATTTTTATTAATTACACGTCTTAAGTCAACTAGTTGTCAAATACACTATCAATATTATTTAATAAACAACTCAAATTATTCCTGAAGCCGTGTCAAATATCTAAAATTGTCACTGTCTTGTTAGTCCAGGGCGCATCTGTTTTGAGATGGACGTTGAGAGGTGACTCAATTTTTTTGCAGAAATTGCTTGAAAATAACTCAAATAATAATAATTGAGTTATCCTCCCACTCAAAATGGTCCGGAACATTGTTTAAATAATCAAAATGTTAAAATATGAAGGAAAAATTAGATTTTTTTATTGGTTTTTTGATTATAACTTTAAAACTATTCATTTCTGAGAAAAGTTGTACTGACATAAAAGTTGCGTAATTCAGTTCCTATAATACGGAATTGGCTAAATATTTAAAAAATAGTCACCCTTGTTGTAAAATAGCAATAATTGCGAAAAAAAACCATACAAAAACAAGTATTCGCATTTTACGTTTTTCAACCATTTATGCTACACTTATGGCCTTCATATTTTACCCAGAAAAACTTTATAATATAGTAAAACAACATTGTAAATTTCATTAAGATCGGTTTAAATTTATTTTGCAAAATAAATTTTGCAATCCAGATTTCGCAAAAAAAAATAATTTCCTTTAAATGTTGCAGGACTGAAAATAAAGCAGATAGCAAGTTGAATTTTTTTTGCTTATAGAAGTGTACTGTACCTTTCATTTGCAATTTGCAAAATTAAAATCGATTAATTACAACGGCGTCAAGAAATTTTTTAAATAAACATTAATTTTTGATGCTACGCGCAGGACATCGGTGTTCGATTCACACAAGTTGATTTCCATCAAAATTTCTTTTAATCTTTATCTAATATATTATATTTCTTACTCTATATTTTGTTGTATTTTAATATTTTAATTCCACAAAAATCAAACTAATTTTACTATTGTTTGTGAAATATTGTTTAAACAATTGCCTATGTTTAAAAATAATAAACTTTTATTCTCTAAGTTAAAATATATGAACAAAGAAATTTTTGCCAAAAAAAGTGTTATTTCAAAGTATAGAGTATGTGTTTTTATTTTGCAATAAACAAATTTATTTATTTATATCGAAATGTAATAAAAATTAAAATGTATCAATCATTATCAAAGGTCATTGGAATGCCCAATCAGAGCAAACTATCCGCTGTCCTGCGCGTAGCACCAATAATTAATGTTTATTTAAAAAAATTCCTGATGCCGTAGTAGTTAATCGATTTTAATTTTGCAAATTGAAAATAAAATGTACAGTACACTTCTATACGCAAAAAAAATTTCAACTTGCTTTATTTTCAGTCCTGTAACATTTTGAAAAAATAAATTTTTTTGCGAAAGCTGGAAAATTTATTTTGCAAAATCTATTGAACCTATCTTAATGAAACTTACAGTATTGTTTTACTGTATCATAAAGTTTTTCTGGGTGAAATATGAAGGTCCTAGATTCCTAAGTGTAGCATAAATGGTAGTGAATAATGTAAAATGCGAATACTTGTTTTTGTATGGTTTTTTCGCAAATATTGCTATATTGCAGCAAGGGTGACTATTTTTTTAAATTGTTATTCAATTCTATATTGTAGGAAATTTAATTACGCAACTTTTATATCAGTACAACTTTTCTCGAAAATGAATAATTTTAAAGTTATAATCAAAAAACGAACAGAAAAATAGAATTTTTCCTTCATTTTTTGACATTTTGATTATTTAAACAATGTTCTAGACATTTTTGAGAGGGAGGAAAACTCAAATATTATTATTTGAGATATTTTCAAGCAATTTCTGTAAAAAAATTTGAGTCACCTCTCAACGTCCAAATGTACCTACTAATATTTTTACAGATGCGCCCTGGTCTATGTCAGCACATTCTGTTCGGCTGAGTGCGTTGTATGACAAAGATAGCGAATGTTCGATTTGGAAAATATTACCACGAACATGATTTTCATCTTTTTCGAATCCTGAAAAAGCTAATAAATATTTTTGAAAAATTTAAACTCGGAATTAAAGACTAAATTATTACCGAGGGCCTAAATTCCCCTAGTAATAAAATGTTTCTTTTGAATGAGATATTTAAAATTAAAAATCACACTAAATTTTCTCTTAGTTTTTCACCCCTGTAACCTGTAACTTATTTAAAAGAACAGTATAGAAGCTTCCAAGGACTTCCGGCCCTCGGTAATAACGTAAACTTTCATTCAGCTGCCTTTAAATTTTTCACAAATACTTATTAGTTTTCTCAGGATTCGAAAAAAATTAATCCCATTGAAACAGCATTGGAACCGAAAGTTTGAGCCTATCCCCTTAATAAGTTCATTTAAAGGCTACGACCAGTGTCTATTTTCTTATTAGTATATCGGGAGTGCAGTTTTAGTGAAACTAAGACAAGACAGAATAAGACATAGATATTATTTTTACAGCTAAAGAACACAATAAATATAGAGGATATCAAATAAGTTCTAAGTTTTATTTTCCAAGAAATAAACACTGCTTTTTGGACCAGATTCTGGTTCCTCCTGTATTCGTGGTTTCTAAGACTTGCAAACCAAACGACGATAAATGAAAGAAGACCCGGGGAAGTCAAAAATTTGCACTTCGCTACCTGTCTACTCACCAAGGTAAAAATTCCAACGAATTCTTGGTCTCTATACTCAGATAGGAGTAAACTAATATAAAATGAAAATGATAGTCATCTTATTTCAATTCATTCAGAGAGGAGCATAAACCCGCTCGATATTCGAGATTCAATATACAGGGTGAGGCAAATAAAGGGCCTATTAGAAATCTCTCGAGAACTAAAGCTAAGAGAATGTTGAAAATTGGAATACAGGGGAATACTTCCGGTTATACCGGAAGTTGATTGTAACTTCGTTTTTTTTAATGGGACACCCTGTATATTTTTACATTTTTGGATTCTACTCGATTTCTTCTTTCTTAAAATATAAGGTTTTGTAATATTATACAGGATAGGTTAAAAGATAATTACGTTTCCTTATTAATTTCGTAGCAACATTAACACCCTGTAGGATTGTAGTAGATTGGCATAATAAACTATATTAATGTTCAAATGATTTTTAATATAGTCTACTATTGTTAAGAGTTATTGGTATAGTTAAATTTTTAATTTTAGTATACAGGGTTGGTCGAAACTCGGAATGAGTATTTTCTGAGTTTTTTTAAATGGAATACCCTGTATTTGAGTATTGTAATGAAATGTTATTTTATGGTACTTTTTAATTTCTTAAGCATTCCCTATACCTACCTCCTTTAATTTGTGAGTTATTGGTGATTAAACCAAACATTAATTGCAACACAAAATAGGTGAAATTGTATTAGGTTGGCCGTGAAAATATTCAGTCACAAATAATTTTTTGGAAATAAATACATATTAATCTATACTGATACTTAAAATTGCCAATAGTGGTTGAGGTATCAAAATACCATCGAAGTTAAGATTGTTGGTGCGATTAACAATTAAGCACAAACGAAAGCAGTTAAGTATAGGTAATGCTTAAGAAGTAAAAAGTACCATGAAATATCATTTCATAGCAATACTAAAATATAGGGTGTTCCATTTAAGAAAACTCAGAAAATACTCATTCCGAGTTTCGACCCACCCTGTATACTAAAATTAAAAATTTAGCTACACTAATAATTGGTAACAATAGTAGACTATATTAAAAATCATTTGAACATAAATAGAGTTTATTATGTCAAACTACTACAATCGTACAGGGTGTGAATATTGCTACGAAATTAATAAGAAAACGTAATTATCTTTTAACCGACCCTGTATAATCTGACAAAACCTTATATTCTAAGAAATAAAAAATCGAGGAGAATCCAAAAATGTAAAAATATACAGGGTGTCCCATTTAAAAAAACGAAGTTATAAGCAACTTCCGGTATAACCGGAAGTACCAAATAGATGAAAATATTTTCATTAAAGAGATCAGTCTTCAAAACCCCCCTTATTCTAATTTTCATAATTCAGTTGTCTTTAGTTCTCGAGATATTTCTAATAGGCCCTTTATCTGCCTCACCCTATATAGATGTGGCACAAGTAACACGTGTTTTCTTTCGCTCTTGGCAAAAGTCTTTATAGCCCAGTAAATGAATGGGAAATTCGGCGATACCGTGTAATTTTCATGGGCAACTCCGAATTGCATGAAAATTTGGATTTAGGTTCTATTTACCCTCCACTTCAAAGTTGAAATTGTGCCGTTGGTTGCTTTTACTGGGGGGGTGACAGTCACCCCTTCTGGGGGGTGAAAAAACATATGTTCAAGATAAGATCGGAAATAGATAAATTGACTGATTTTAAGCAACTTTTATTCTATAGAGTTTTTTACTTAAGTCAATAATTTTCGAGTTATTTGCCATTGAAAATGTTGATTTTTCGACAAACAAACTACGTTTTCAGACGGTTTTTCGCAAATAACTCAAAAATAAATTTTTTATTAAAAAAAATGTCCGGAGTAAAATTGTAGCTTATAAAAAACCCAAAAAAATGGTGTATCAGTAAAATCTATGAATCAAATAAAAACAAAGTTGTAGCTCATGAAAAATACGTTCTTATTCATCTAATTCCAAATCGAATATTTCAAGGTGAAATCACCGAAAAATTAAGCACTTTTAGGGAAAA
Organism: Diabrotica virgifera virgifera; assembly: GCF_917563875.1. Classification (NCBI taxonomy): domain Eukaryota; kingdom Metazoa; phylum Arthropoda; class Insecta; order Coleoptera; family Chrysomelidae; genus Diabrotica; species Diabrotica virgifera. Next base: position 61,754,817 of record NC_065443.1, on the reverse strand, counting down.
ACCCATTTAAACTTTTTTAAAGTGTTTATAAAAAGCTTTATTTTGATTGTTAACAAAAGCTTTAGCATTAAAAATAAGCGAGTTACGCTCAAAATAAAGTTGGCCCTCTTTTTTTTTGTAAAAAATCATGAAAATCTCGCCGTGTTTAGCTCCCCAAATGAAATTAATCGCTACCGCTTTACAAACAATTTACTTACCTATCTATTTTTAAATGATCTGTCAGTCTCACCGGTTTAAAGTGTTTATTTTTGAAGGGTTATAATTAAGAAAGCTTGAATGGGTCACTAATCACGAGTGTATGCAAATTTTAAACAGCCATATCTTAAGCAATTATTGTCTTACGGAGAAACAAAATGAAACTAGCATATTTATAATAGCAAAACCTACATTTATTTACTCTTTAAGATTTTTCTTATCACAATACTTTTTAAGTTATTTTGAAAAAATGAAATTTTTCAAAAAATTTTAGAAATTTTTTTTACTATAAAACCAAATGTTTTTAAAAATAAGCACTTAAAACCAATCAAACTTACAGATCATATAAACAATACACATACAGTTAAAATAGATGGTAAAGCCAAACGATTAATTTCATTTAGGGTGCTATATAGAGGGAGGTTTTCACGATTTTTTTTTACCAAAAAAAAGGGGCCAACTTTTTTTTCAGTGTAACTCGTTTATTTTTGATGCTGTAAACTTTTATAAAAAACAAATAATAAGTTTTTTTCGATACTTTAAAAATGTTAATAAAGTTTTCCCGAAAAATGCTTCTTTCTTCGGTGATTTCGCGTTGAATTATTCGATTTGGAATTAGACGAATAAGAACGTATTTTTCATGAGCTACAACTTTGCATCTACTCAATTTGTAGACTTTACTGGTAGAAAAATTTTTTAGGTTTTTTATAGGCTACACTTTTGCTAAAAATATTTTTTTCGATAAAATATTTACTTTTTTAGTTATTTGGGAAAAACTGTCTGAAAACGTAGTTTTTTTGTCGAAAAATCAACATTTTAAATCGCGAATAACTCGAAAAGTATTGACTTACGTAAAAAACTTTATAGAACAAAAGGTGCTTAAAATAAACCAATTTATCCATTTCCGGTCTATTATTTTTCACCCCCCGAGAAGGGGTAAATGTCACCCCCCCCCCCACCCCAGTTTGGGGTGGGGGGGGGTGACAGGGGTTGTTTGATCGACCAGCGCTATAAACTTAATAATTTACTACTTTTTGGTATGGAAGAAAAAAACCAAGTGGGAAAATCTTTAGAAGACACAGTGGTAAAATTTTTAAATGATAAATTATCAGTAAACCTAACCCAAAGTGACATAGATATGTGTTTTAGAATAGGTCAATTTTCTGATAAAAACAGAACTAATCCTCGACAAATTCTCCTACGGTTTTTATCATATAAAGTTAGAAGAAGTGTTTTTGATAGGAAAAAAATGTTGAAAAGTTCCGGAATAAGTATTAAAGAAGATTTAACCACTACTGCTAGAAAGATTTTGAGGGCGGCTATGGAGAAATTCGGGAAACATCGAGTTTGGACATTGGATGGAAGAGTTTATGCGTTAATTAATAATATAAAAAAGTGTCTTTCTGATCATTCATTCAACTAATTTTAAATGTTAATAATTACTTTATCGAACAGGTACTACTACTAGTTTTAGTTTCAATATAAATTTGTTTTAAACATGAATCAATTATTCTTAATGGGTTTTGTGTTTTATTAGTGATAAAAAATATATGGGTTTATTTTATGCTCGTTATTTTAACTGGAACGAAAGTTCTGCGTATTATCATTGTATTTATTATATTTCTTTTTCAATACTAGTTATTTAGTTATTTAGGAACTATGATGGGTATTTTGTCAGGAGCAGCGTGCTCATTTTATTTGTTATATTTAATAGATTTCATACAGTTTTTTTGTGTTGTTATTTTAGATATCAGGTACTTTTATGAAAAAATTTTCTTTTGCTTCCTTTAACGCTAATTCATTATGTAATAAATTTTACGAATTTAAATCTTATGTTTTAAGAGAGGAATATGATGTAATAGGTATTGGGGAAACTTGGTTTAATCAGAATATTACTGATCATTTTGTGCACATTGACGGATTCCACCTTATAAGAAATGACCGAATTACAAGAGGGGGAGGAACTGCAATATACATTCGATCTTCACTTAATTATAATATTCTTTATGATTTTACTAATACAGATTCTGTTGAACAATTGTGGATTAGTTTCAAATTACATAATACAAAATACGCATTTGGAAATATATATAGACCCCCGGATAAAAATATAAATGATTTTTTAAGCGACTTTAAAGAAAATTTAGCTGAAATTTTCACACAGTTTGATGAAATAATTTGTGGAGGGGACATAAATATTGACATGTTAAAGGGGCCGTCCTGCAATAACGTAACAAAGTTTATTAATATTACAGAAATATTTAATCTGCAACAAATAATTAATGAATCTACTCGAATCACAGCTACTGGTGAATCACTTATTGATGTCATTTTAATTTCAAATCAAAACAATTCTTACATTCATGGTAATAAAGAACTATTTATTACTTCTGATCATCAGTTAGTATTTTGTGCATTAAATTTTGATATCAGTAATAAAGAAAATGTTATATATACAATAAATTTAACTAACATAGATAAAAATTTATTGGAAGATTTTTTATATTCGTCTCCTTTCGAAGAAATATTTCGGTTAGAAAATATTAATGATAAAGTTTCACTTTTTAATCAGTTAATGGTAAATATTTTTGATACATTAGCTCTTATTAGAAAAAGAAAAAACAAAAAAATAAATCCTCCATGGCTTACAGATAACATAAAACTATTGATAAAGCTGAGAGATAAAGCTCTTTCTAAATACCGAACAACAAAACGTCCAGCTCATTACCAGTATTACAAAGATTTGAAAAATTTCACTACTGTTGCAATAAGAAACGAAAAAAGGGGTTATTTTAATTTTTGTTTGAATACTTATGGTAGAAATAGTAAACAAATGTGGCAACAAATCAGAAAGTTGGATATTCGTTCGAGACCGGCAAATAGAGAAATACCGCAAAATTTAGATAATCCTTATAATATAAATAATCATTTTCTTTTAGTAACTGGTAATATGACTGAGCCAGATCAGAACTTATTACTTTTCTATAATAATAATTTAAAGACAAATTTTAATGAATTATTGAATTTCATCACAGTTAATACAAATACTGTGTATAAATATTTACTAGAAATTAAAACTAAAGCAGTGGGAGTCGACGAATTACAAATTGACATGCTTTTGCTATGTTGCCCATACATTTTACCATTCATAACTAATATTGTTAATACCTGTATTGAATTATCAGTTTTTCCCGATGAATGGAAAATATCAAAAGTTTTTCCTTTGCCTAAGAAATCCAACATAGCTAGTATGAGTGAACTCAGACCTATTTCCATTTTGTCTGTGTTGTCGAAAGTTTTAGAAAAAATAATAAAAAATCAAATTGAATAACATACAAGTCAATATGATATTTTACCAACTAGTCAGTCAGGCTTTCGGCGGGGCTACAGCTGTGCAACAGCGGTATTGGAAGTTACCGATGACATACTTCGAGACATAGATAAGGGAAATTCTAGTATACTAATACTTGTGGATTATACAAAAGCTTTTGACACAATAAAACATCAGTTATTATTCAATATTTTGCATTATGTAGGGTTCTCTCCAAATGCTATTAAATTTATTAAACATTATCTTACTAACAAATCTCAGTTTGTGGAAACAAGTTCGGGAATATCTAATAAAAAAATATATTGTGTGGTGTGCCCCAAGGTTCAGTTTTGGGACCGGTTTTATTTTGTCTATATGCATGTAACGTATCTACTGTTTTAGAAAATTGTAAAGCTTACATTTATGCAAATGATACTCAGATAAAAATTAGTATAACCGAGTTCGATAGTATTATCACAAATAAACGTATTAATACAGAATTGTCAAAACTCGTAAACTTTTCAAAAATACATCAGTTAATCATAAATCCCACTAAAACTCAAATGTTAGTGTTCGGAAAAAACAAAGACGTAATTTCAGAGCAACTATCAGTCTCAATTGATGGTGTTGATGTATTATCTGTTAATGTGGCACGAAATTTAGGTTTAGAATTAGATACAGCAGTTCGATTGTAGCAGCGGAAGCGAATAGTTCTCTGTGTGATCGAAGTGCTAATTATTAGAGTTGTTGTTGTTTTTACCAAAAAATGGAATTAAATTCAGATGGCAGAGGAAATCCACCTGACAGAGGAAGGATTGACGATGTTGCTAGTAATATGGATTATGAAGTTAATGAAAAACAAAAACAGTCTGAGGAAATTATAAATATTAATATTAATACACAATCAAAACAGGTACCGATAACAAATCCAAAAAACTTTTTACCAGATTATCAGGTAAGCAATAAAACAAATAATAATATAGGCCAGTCCATAATGTCAGAGGTGAAAAATAAATACAGTCAAGGTGACCAAGGTCCTTATTTTGTTTTTATGCAGAATAAGGAAGGGAACATCGGCCGATTGCATCGTATCGCGACAGCTCGGTTAATTTTAGGTGCAGTACCTGCAATTAAAGATAATATTGTTAATATTAATATTATAGGAAAAAATAAAATTAAAATTGAATGTAACACATATAAAAGCGCTAATATTTTAGTGGAATGTAAAAAGTTAATAGAAAGAAATTACGATTTATATATTCCAAATTTTTTTACTCAAAAGAGTGGGGTAATTAAAGGGGTAGACAAAAATATTTCGGAAAACGAATTAAAAGGTATTATTGTTCCAAGATACGGCAATTTTAAAGTAATAAACGTAAAAAGAATAAAGCGAAAAGAAAATGATCAACTGGTGGAGACGGGTACGATAGTGGTGTCTTTCAGAGGCCAAATGATTCCAAAACAAGTAATCATTGAGCGAATGATATACCAAGTGGAACCTTATGTTCCAAGAGTAATACAATGCCTTAATTGCATTAGGTACGGGCACGTTACGTCACAATGTCGTGGTAAGAAAAGATGCAGCAAGTGCGGACAGGAACATGATTCAGATGTATGTGATTTAACAGATCCCACTTGTATATTATGTTTTGGAAACCATTCAGCATTAGATCGAAACAAATGCGCTGAGTTTGAAAAACAAAAGGGTATTAAATATATAATGGCAAATGAAAATTTACCTTTTGAAGAAGCAAAATTAAAATACAGCAGTAGCTATAGAACAGTCCTAAATTCAACAAACACAGGAAATAGGTACACAGTGACAACCAAAAGAAAATGGAGCGAAGGAGCTCAAAATAAATCAGTTTATCCTTATTCAAAAGAACACGAAAATATACTGGACACTGCAAGCGCTTCTGCTTACCCGTCGCTACCAGTTATAAACAACCCATTATATCAAAATCAAACAAAAATAGTCCAACAAAACTCACTAACTAGTAAACAAATTACTGATAATATAGTAACAATATTTAAAAATTTCTTAGACAAAAACTTAATTCCAATAGCAAACAAACAAATTTTAGACGACATTAAAAGTAATATAGAAAAAGTTTTAAATGGCCCTAGTAAATAATAAGATTTTACAATGGAATTCACGATCAATAGTGAACAATAAAGGCCATTTTGAAAAGTACATTTTCGAAAATAAATTCTTAGCTATTCTTTTAAGTGAAACTTGGTTAAAACCAAATTCAAAGATAAGCTTTTCCCAATATAACATCTTCCGTGAAGATAGATCAGATGGTTATGCAGGAGTAGCGATATTATTAAGAAAAAATATCAATTTTCAGAACAATTTAAATTTTTATAAAATAAATAATGTCATGTGCGTTGCAGTACAGATTAAGATAAATAATAAAAACTTAAACTTATATTCCATTTATGCAAAACCCAAATTATGTGTGTCAAAAAACGAATGGGTTAAATTTTTCAATAGTTTACACAAACCTTTTTTAATAGGGGGAGATTTCAACTGCCATAATAAAATGTGGGGGTGTGATGTCACCGATCAAGAAGGTATTTATCTTTTTGAGGCTATGGAGCAATGTGGACTTAATTTCCTAAATGATGGGTCAGAAACATTAATTCGTAAACCTATGCATTTAAATAGATCTGCTATAGACTTAACAATTTGCTCTAGGGATATTTATTACAAATTTGATTGGCACACAGAAACTTTGAGTCTGGGTTCTGATCACTACCCAATAGTAATAGAATTTAACCATAATACTGATAGTAACGTTACTAATAGTAATGCTGTCATTGACACTAATGATATATCTAGATCTAGAATTACATGGGATATTAAAAAGGCAGACTGGGCTTTCTTTACCTATCTCTTAAACAATGAAAAGAATAATAATATATCAGATGGTTCAGAGCAAGAATATTCCACATTTTGTGACTCAATCAATTTAGCTAGTAAAAGCTCTATTCCAGAGAGGAAGAGAGGGCCCAATGCAAAATTTAATAAACCATGGTGGAATGATGATTGTAGGGACGCTATAAGACAACAAAAAGAAGCTTTTTTGCAGTTTAAAAGACTATCTAATTACGATAATTACTTAAAATATCAACAAGCAGAAGCTTATAAAAAAAGAATTATTTTAGGCAGCAAAAGAGCTTCTTGGAAAAACTTTTGTAGTAGTTTAAATAAAAATACACCTATTAGCAAAATATGGAATGAAATCAGAAAATTAAAAAACGTTTATAATCCTCCCAATAATCCGATAGTTGAAAATGAGTGGACAGATATATTTTTTAATAAAATTGCTAGACCTTGGGTTATAGAAGGAGAAATTAATCACAGGAACCCAACGGATAATAGACATGACAATGACGAAGCAAACGAAGACAACATGTTTCTCACTGAAGCATTTAGTCTGGAAGAAATAAAGAACTGCCTAAAAAGACATAATAATTCAGCTCCAGGATTAGATGGTATACACTATAGTATGTTGTATAATTTACCCATACATAAGAAAGTTCAACTACTAAACGTAATAAACAATATCTGGATGAGTATGGATATACCACGTGCATGGAAAGAGTACATCATAGTTCCAATTCTTAAGCCACACAAATCACCAAACTGTCCGGATTCGTATAGAGGCATTTCACTATCATCATGTGTGTTAAAAACAATGGAAAGAATGATTAAATGTAGACTAGAATTATGGTTAGAAAAAAATTCTAAAATACCTGCAACACAATTCGGCTTTAGAAAATCATGTTCTACGATGGAAAATTTAACGCACTTAATACTGGATATATATAACTCATTTTCCGCCAACAAGTCGGTATTTGCTACATTCATAGACATAGAAAACGCATATGACAATGTGAACCTACAACTTCTATACCACAAAATGAAGGAAATAGGACTGCCAGATACACTCTGCTGGAAACTTCATCAACTTTACATCAATAGAACTCTTTATCTTCAAATCAATAACAAACTAATAGGACCCAGAGTTTCAAACATCGGGTTACCCCAAGGGAGCATCTTAAGTCCAATATTATACACTATTTATACAGCGCATATAGGTCAAAACATAATTACTAGCAAACAAGGTAAAATATTACAATTCGCAGATGATATATGCATATATGTAGACCAATTGGAAATAGAACAAGGCAGTAGAAAAATAAATACAGTATTTAAACATCTACAAGAAGACCTAGATCAAATAGCATTAAACATATCAACAAAAAAAAACACAAGCTTGTATATTCTCCCGAAAACGAAACATTCCAGAAGTAGTGGAGTTGCAAAATGTCTCGTTTAAAGTTCAACCTAAAGTTAAATATTTGGGTATTATACTGGATAGGAAAATGATTTGGAAAGATCATATTGAGTATATCGTAGCAAGAGCTGACAAAGGGTACAATGCGTTACGAGCAGTAAACTATACAACCTGGGGAGCAGATCCCAACATAGCATTACTAATGTATAGGTCATATATAAGGTCAATATTAGATTACGGATGTTACTTTTACAATCAAGCCGCCAAAACCCATCTTCAAAAAATAGACATCCTTTCAAATAAATGTCTCAGATTATGTATAGGAGCTTTGATGAGTACTCCAATATCAAACCTAAGCGTAGAATGTAATGAACCACCGTTATGGTTAAGAAGGAAAATTCTGTGTGAAAAATTTATAACTAAAATGATAACTAAAGAAAGCATAATATGTAACAACTGCCACAAACTTTGTATAAATGACCTAACCACAGAATACTGGAGGAAAAAGACAACATTACTACTTGCTGAAAGTTACAATAGATTAAGACAATTTAAAAATAAACTACATACATCAACTCTGCCATCTATGTTTCAGATAAATCTAAACAATATACCAAACATACAACCAACCTACATGAGAGATTACTCGAAATTTCCAGTGTACTTAAGGAATGCCATGTTTAATGTGGATATAGAAACTTTATTTCCGGGACATTACCAAATTTATACCGATGCCTCAAAAATGAATTCGAGGGTGGCCGCTGCCGTGTGGGACCCTAGGACAAGGTATAAAGAGGGTATACGACTTAATGAAAATTTTACAACATTTTCAGCAGAACTTATTGCAATACTGAGAGCATTGCAGTATATAAGCAGTATAAACAATAATGAAGAGAAATTCCTAATCCTTACAGACAGCAAAAGTGCTTTACTTAAACTGGAAAGTTTGAAGGACATATCAAACTACATATATATTGATATTATTAAGGCATATATCGCACTTAAGGATAAGGGCAAACAAATATCATTTTGTTGGGTAAAAGCCCACTCTAATCTTAAACACAATGAAATAGTAGATACTTTAGCTAAGAAGGCTACCGAACAAGAAATTGAAAGTGAATATAAATTAACATTAAATGATATTTACGCTAATATTACTAGCAATAAAACCAAAACCTGGCAACAATGGTATAACAACTCAACAAAAGGGCTATTCTATAAAAACATACAATTAAATATTCCAGCTAAATCCTGGTTTAATCATTATCACGGCGAAAAAATCGTTGTTTCATATATATGCAGACTTAGATTTGGACACTGTCTAATTCCAGAACACAAATTTAAAATAGGTCTTAGTGATAGTAATCTTTGTGAATGTGGTGAGTTAGGATCTGCAGAACACATGATACTAAACTGTAGACTAAAGATAATCGAAATAAATCATTTCATGAATCAAGTATATAGAGAAACCAATATTACAAGACCTTTTAATCTAATAACAATATTATCCAGTTTAGACGAACGTGTATATGAGATCCTAATTAAACACATACTTAGTATAAAATTAAAATTGTAAACTATAATACCTGTGTTTATCCCATTTGTCTACCTACCTTTCCGTGGTCTAGTCTTGTGTGTGTGCATTGCTCTGAAAGACCCCTGAGCAGAAGTACTCCTTGTTGACATTCCTTATAATACAATTAAAAAAAAAAAACAAAAAAAAATAATAATAAAAAAAAAGAAAAAAAAAAGAAAGAAAAAAAAAGAAAGAAAAAAAATATATATAAAAATAAAAAATAAAAAAAAAAAAAAAAAAAAAAAAAAAAATAATAATAAAAAAAAACATAATAAAGAATAATATTGAATAATACTAGAATATATTTATGATATAGATATATGTATATAAATGTGTAATATTGTATGATTGTAGCTAAAGATTAAATTATCCATTTATTGTTATAGAATCTAGGTATATCTTTAAAATACAAAATCTTATTTTAATAGTAATATGTGAGATAAATATCTGTAGGGCAAAAATAAGTTCGGCTAATGGATTAAGTCCACAGTCAGGAAATTCGATGACACACACACACACACAATTAGATACAGATCTCAAATTTGGCAGTCATGTGAATAAGTGCATTAAACGGGCTTATACCAATCTAAAAATGCTTTTTCCGCATCGTCACATTTTAGATCAAAAGACAAAAATTTTATTGTGTGATACAATGGTTCTCAGTCACTTTAATTATTGTGATACAGTATATGGTCCGTGCCTTGACAATATAGAAACAACACGTATTCAAAGGGCTCAAAACTCTTGTCTCCGGTACATCTACGGTATCAGAAAATTCGAAAGAATTAGCCATAAACTGATTGAAGCTAAATGGTTAAATATGAAGAGTAGAAGAGAGTTACATTTGACCACATTGTATCATAAAATAATATTATATAAGTCTCCACCATATTTATACAATAAAATTACGTTTCGCAGTGATGTGCACAACATACATACTCGTTTCAGAGGCCAAATATCACCACCTGCTCACCGAACTACTAAATTTCAAGGATCATTCACATATATGATTTTTAAAATATATAACCAAGTACCCCAACATCTAAAATATCTACCAATAAGTACGTTTAAGACTAAGTACAAAAGTATTTTACAAGAAAGTAAATAGCAATTCTTTTTCTTTGTATTTTTTTTTTAATGTCATATATCATTTGTTTTTGTTTATAGTAATAAAGGGATGACACTTCATTGTATCAGCCTAGCGGTTTGTCATCTCTTTTTTGCAGAAATGTATTATTAAATTTAATATATAAGTATTATAATGTATTGTTACATATCATTCTGCAAATAAAAACATATTATTATTATTATTATATTCTTACGTACCTTTCACACTCATTTTCAATTCGTAGAGGATATCATTTATCCAGTTTTGTGGTATTATAGACCAATTTATTAATAACCCTTAGGTTCATTTAGCTTTAATAAAGCTTTCTATACAGGGTGTTTCATTGGGAAAGTAACATACGTTAACTGTAGAAAGAGGATACTTAGGCGGTCTTTAAAATGCCATACTTAATGGGTCTTACTCCATTAATAACAAAGATACTGGGTCTTTTATATATTTTGCCATTTTCTTAATTGGTTTATAACTTTTTAACCACACTGTATATTAATTTTATATTTGGCACGCAAATATTATTTAAGGTGTAAAATCAATTAATTTATTTAAAATTGTAAGAAATCCAGGTCTGGATTAAGAAATATTGGAAAAATATTCCGACCCAAAAAACAACACTCTATACATTAAATTTTTTTAAAATGGATTTTTTAGTTGAAAAGAGGATGAAAACCTAAATTTAGCGGTATACTTTGAATTTTCGGCAAAATGATTTTCCTGGTAAAATTTTTAATTTTACTTCTGAAATTATGTGAATTGCGAGAGCTCTAAGTAGATAAAAATTGAAATACAGCTTACAACTTGCCAACCGCACTGCATATTTATTTTATATTTAACACGCGCATATTATTTTAGGTGTCCAATCAATTAATTTATTTACAATTATAAAAAATCCAGGTCCGGATTAACAAATATTGTATAAATATTCCGACCCAAAAAATCACCCTGTATATTAAATTTTTTTAAAATGGATTTTGCATTTGAAAAGAGTATGAAAATCTAAATTTAGTAGTATACTTTGAATTTTCGGCAAAATGATTTCTCTGGTAAAATTTTGAATTTGAATTCTAAAATTATGACTTAATTTTAATTATTACCATTATTTAATCTAAATTTAGTAAAAGTACCTTAGTTTTGAATAGTTATTATGCTGCTAATTTTCGCTGTTTTGTTATAATTTTTAGATACTTTGTTGATTAATTATGTTAGTGATGTATTCTTTATTGACTGTTTATTATTTATTCATTCATTATTTAAAGATGAATATTCGCCATAAACTATTTGTCACACATAATAAAAAAAACACTGAAATGATAAGATTTTACCAGTTTAGATTAAATAATGGTATTAATTAAAATTAAGTCGCATTTTAATTTTTTCTACTTAGAGCTGTCGCAATTGACATAATTTCAGAATTCAAATTCAAAATTTTACCAGAAAAATCATTTTGCCGAAAATTCAAAGTATACTACTAAATTTAGTTTTTCATCCAATTTTCAAATGCAAAATCCATTTAAAAAAGATTAATATACAGGGTGTTTTTTGGGTCGGAACATTTTTACAATATTTTTTAATCCGGGCCTGGATTTTTAAACGCTTTTCTTTAGTTCAATAGTTTGCGTCAAATCTTTCGAGCGTAATTTGACTGTCTTTTCTTCAATGAAAATGAATGGAAATTTGCAGACATATGCATTCGCGGGAACAATACACGAATAGTCAATAAAAAAATTTGGTTATGTTTATTAATTGTTTAAATAAAAAAAAACCATTTTAATTGAGAATGCTTAAATTCTCTTGTTTTTTACAATGTAGAAGTTTGAAATTTTTACGGATTGTAGCTAATGATATGAACTATACATAATTTCAATTTTTGCGTTAATTGTTTACGGTATGCTTCACAAATAAACAATAAAGTTTCAAATTTTAAACGCTCATATATTTGTTTATATAAAAATCGGCGCTTATTCGTGTCAAATTTCAATACGATATGAAACAAAACTTCAAACTAAACTCGAATTTAAAAAATTCGTGTTTTTATCGTAGTCTTAGAAAAACCACCGGTAGGGACGTTTTGTGCTATAATTAACATTAGAATTCATTTTGGCGTATTATTTAAACGCTTTTCTTTAGTTCAATCGTTTGGGTCAAATCTTTGGACGTTAATTTGACTGCCTTTTCTTCACTGCAAATGACTAAAAATTTGCAGCCATATGCATTCGCGGGAACAATACACGAATAGTCAATAACATTTTTTTATGTTTATTAATTGTTTAATTAAAAAAACGATTTTAACGGAAAAGACTTAAATTCTCTTACTTTTTACAATGAAGAAACTTGAAACTTTTACTGATTGTAGCTAATTATATAAACTATACATAATTTCACTTTTTACGTTAATTGTTTACGTTATGCTTCATAAATAAACAATAAAGTTTCAATTTTTTTGCCGATTCCGACTACTTTTCATGTTTGTACATCATATGTTTTATATACATATTTTAATAAACATGACGATATATTTTATCGTTTGAAAAGTGTAAGACTAAAAAGTAAAAAATAAAAGAATATGAAAAAAAAAATTTTAGGAAACGCTTTTCTTTAGTTCCGAGTGACTAAACTTAAAAATATTAAAAAATCAACTAAAAAGCAAAAAATAAAAAAAAATTGAAAAAATCCAACACATTCGTTAAAGAAAAGCGTGGGGCAAAAACCGTTTATTCGATGAAGACTCGCCACGCTTTTCTTTGACGAATGTGTTGATTTTTTCAATTTTTTTTATTTTTTGCTTTTTAGTTGATTTTTTAATCTTTTTAATTTTAGTCACTCGGAACTAAAGAAAAGCGTTTCCTAAAAATTTTTTTTCATATTTTTTTATTTACAATAATTGTAAACAAATTAATTGATTGAACACCTAAAAGAATATTCGGGTGTTAAATATAAAATAAATATACAAAGCGGTTAACAAGTTGTAAGTTATATTTAAATTTTTTTCTACTTAGAGCTCTCGCGATTCACATAATTTCAGAATTCAAATTCAAAATTTGACCAGAAAAATCATTTTGCATAAAATTCAATATATACCACTAAATTTAGTTTTTCATCCTCTTTTCAACTGAAAAATCCATTTTAAAAAAAATAATATACAGGGTGTTGTATTTGGGTCGGAACATTTTTTCAATATTTTTTAATCCGGACCTGGATTTTTTACAATTGTAAATAAATTAGTTTATTGTACACCTTAAAGGATATTTGCGTGCTAAATATAAAATAAATATACAGTGTGGTTAAAAAGTTATGAACCAATTAAGAAAATGGCAAAATAGATAAAACACCCAGTATATTTGTTATTAATGAAGTAAGACCCATTAAGTATGGTATGTTTGAGACCGCCTAAGTATCCTCTTTCTACAGTTAACGTATGTTACTTTCCCAATGAAACACCCTGTATATCATATGTTTGGCAACGAAGTGATTCTTCTTCTTCTGGTTCTCTATCCGTTTCGGATGTTAGAAATCATATTGGCAATCATAACCTTGCTCGCTGCGGCTCGAAACAGTTCCGTTAAAGATTTCTTAAACCATATTCTCAAATCCGCAGTCATGATATTCTCCTTCTACCGGGTCCACGCTTACCTTTGACTTTACCTTGCAATATGGACTGCAGCGGGGAGTGACGGTGCTGATTTCTCATAACGTGTCTCAGATACTGCAATTTTATGCGTTTGAGGGTAAACACAATCTTTGGTTCCTTCTTCATTCTTTCTAGAACTTCCTTGTTCGTGATCCTTGCTGTCCATGATATTCTCAGCATTCTTCTATAAAGCCACATTTCAAATGCTTCAAGTTTTTTAATACTGGTGTCTGTAAGCGTCCACTCCTCTGCTCCGTACAAATAGAGATAACATAACATCTCAAATGTCTCATTTTTGTATCTAGGGATATGTTGTGGGTTGTGGCTTTTGAAGATGGCGCTCATTTTGTTAAAGACCGTTCTTGCCTTTCCTATGCGACACTTTATTTCCTGTACATTGCTCCACTGTCCATTTATTGGTAATAGTTCCCAGGTAGCAATACTGTTTTACGCGGTCTATCTGCGTTCCATTAATGTATATATGAGCCACGTTTATATTCTCCTTGCTGATAATCATTTGTTTCATTTTTTGGGTATTAATGTTTAGTCCGTGCTGTTGACTGGACTCGTTGATTATGTCCATTAGCCTCTGAAGTCCCTCTAAACTATTTTCTATAACCATGGTGTCGTCGGCATATCTAATATTATTTACTCTTTCTCCATTTAAAAGGATGCCATCGTCTACTCCGTATAGAGCCTCTTTAAAAATTCTCTCTGAGTATATATTAAATATCAACGGCGATAGGATACATCCCTGTCTAACTCCACATAGTATTTTTATGTGATCTGTTTCTTCTCCGTTAATTTTCATATAAGCGGTCTGATTCCAGTAGAGTTCTGAAATTAATCTTAGGTATTTGTCATACAAGTCTGCTTCTTTTAAAATGGTAATCATCTTTTGGTGTTGAATTCTGTCAAATGCATTTTCATAGTTGATCAAGCACGCGTATACGTCGCAGTTAACGTCCCTGCATCTTTGAATCAGGACCTGTATTCCGAAAAGGGCCTCTCTGGTACCTTCGTTAATGAACCCGAACTGTCTGTCCGATATTATTTGTTCCTCGCACTTCTTATAAATTCTTCCATGGATCGCTCTAAGAAACAGTTTCAACATAATATGGCTCCTTAGGCTGATTGTTCGATATTCTTCGCACTTTTTACTTTTTAGTCCCCTGTTTTTTAGGTATTGCTAGTGATGAGCGAGACTGGTCTTGGTCTTGCGGTCTTGGTCTTGGTCTTGCAGCAAGACCAAGACCAAGACCAAGACCGCCTTTTGGTTGCAAGACCAAGACCAAGACCAAGCTTGCAAGAACAAGACCAAGACCAAGACCGAACCTTGCAAGACTGCGCAAGACCAAGACCAACCTGCAAGACTCTTGCACTTTTTTGAGAAAAATTGGTTTTTTATTATTTACTTAACTTTATTTTTTTAGTTCAATAATATATACTGACATTGTAATAAACCTTAAACAATATCGAATTTTTAAAATACATAATATTTTGGTTATATTTTTAAGTCGTTTTGATTAAGTCAAACGGTTTGCATTTTCTCAACCTTCAAAGTGTCCAGAAGGCAAGTTTTCAAACGGCGACAGTTCAAGGACAATTGAAATTACTTGTAAGACAAAAAAATGTAATTATATATAGCGTAATCCATTTAAAAAAAATGCAATTAAAAACGGCTTTTATGTACCTACCAGTAGTTTTCGCTTTTTTGTCTAATAAAAATACTGACACTTATTTCAATTCTTTTCGCATAATGGAGGAAAAGTGTAGGTCGTTAAATTTAAAATTAATACAAAAAATATCATAATAGATTTTGAAAAGGGATTCACAATGCTGTGAAAGCATTGTGCCCTGAATAAAAAATAACTGGTTGGTTGTCGACTGTAATGTGTCAAGCTTGATATCGCAAAATCCAAAGCTTAGGTTCAGTTTCTGAATATAATGACAAAAATTTCGATACTGGGAAATTTTTAAAATTATTTTTTGGATTAATTTTTTACAATCAACGAAAGTTGGAAGTTGAATTATTTGTGAAAATCCCGGATGACAAACGCGTAAAGAATTTTACTGATCTCATAGTTGAAAACTATTTGGAAGAATGTAGGTTTTCCCCAGAAAGGGCCAGTAGTACAAATAGTATGTGCCTCACTTGAAATGCATGCGAATCATTTCAGTGTGTTTTAAATTCTAGTTTTTACTACCCACATCCGAATATTTTTAACGTTTTAAATGTCATAATGGGTATTCAATCCAAAAATATGTGATAATAAAAAGTGCGAATATCTCGTGCTACGAGAGCAATGTAGTTTAAATAAAATTAAAGAACTGCAAGATAACAAATTACAGAATTAAGCGTTTATAACTCCCCATTAGGCTTAGTTATTATGTTATAGTATTAGGTCTATAAATAGGTATGGTAAATATGTACGTATTTATTAAAAAAAAGTATGTTTTAGTTAGTTTATAAAAAAAGTTAATTATATTAAATAGAGTAAAAAAATATATGATTTTTGTGTTTTCTTAAAAAAAATTAATTTCTTATGTTCTTAAATTTGACCCTCGTAGGATAAATACTACAGTGTTCGAGTGAAAGGAGCAGATCATTATCTGTTAAAACTATAAACTGTTAATCCCTTTTCGTAAAATCCGTGAATTGAAGGTCTCCGACCATTGTGACACCTAAGCTCTTTTTCTTTAACATTTTAGTAAAATACAGGGGCCATAAACAATAATCCAGACTCAAGGCGTGGTCTGAAGGTAGGCGGCGGCAGGTATCGACAGAATGCAAAACACAAGACATGACACAACCGAAGGCCGGTAATTGCAACATTGTTTAAAGGGTTGTAAATGCAGATTTTTCCTACTGATAAACATTACCGTTATAACAATATACTTTAATCTCTTGCATTTCTTAGACCCATTTACCTACAACAGTCTTTAGTTTTGAGCTTTTAAGAAGTAGTCGCAAATACGAGTAAACTCAAAAGTGAAAAAAGATGAGTGATCCGGAATTATCGCCATATATTAGTGATAGCGAAAGTTATGTTCAAAGTGAAAGTTCTGAAACCGAAACAGATGTTGCTCAGGATGTACCGTCCACTTCAAAAAGGGTGAAAGAGCAGAGCAGCCTGCAATTTCGACAAACCATTGATTATAGTATTGGAGGGTATACTATACTCCAATACTATAATCAATGGTACTACCCAAAAATGACATTTAAAAAACCGTAGGTATATGTAGAAACAGAAATAAAATTATTCCTATGACAGTTCAACAGTTTCCAGTATAATAGATTTTCCGCCATATTTGTTTCTAATTGGAACTTAAAAGCTAAAAATAATGAAATTTTTTTGAGTGATACTGGATTCTTCGGAAAATGATTTTGTTTAATTTTTCTATTTTCAGTTATTCTCTATTATGAACAGTTTCCGAAACATCGAGCTTTGTCACACTATACAGCCACCCTGTATATGCAGAATGTTTACTAAGTATGTGTACAAACTTTATAGGTTTTTTTTAATGGCATGGACTTTATGTCATTCAGCCAGTCACAACATGAGTATTAGCGTCATGTGTAGTGTATATGTTGAGTAAATGTCTTGTTACTTAGCAAAGTCGTCATTGTTTTTGCAAAGAGACGCTAATTGTATCCGAACGTCTGCGGTCCCTCCGGTGAGTACCGATCACACAAGGATAGAAACTATCTTCATCCACTAATTTATAATAAATGAAAAAATTCCTGACCCTGGTGAGATTCGAACTCACCACCATTCGGACTTTCCATCCAAATGTAGGCGCTCTTACCACTGCGCCACAGAGGGGTTACTTTATGGGTTAAACGTTCATATGAACTGAAAATAATTTTTTTTATAATTTTTTTTAATGAGAAATCAGTGTTCACGTTCGATACATCATTTCAAAAGGAATTTTACATCTGGTTAAAATTGAAGGGTTTTTTTTAATTTTTTGTCCACATAAAAAAACACAGTTTTGCTTTTGCCTTGTAAATAAATTTTTTTGCCAAATAAAATAAAATGTAACTAATAACTTTTTCTTTTATATCATATGCTATTGAATGTATAAAAAGCAGGTTGTGTCTCAATTCAACTTAAAATTGAAATTTGAAAATAAACCTTTATATTTGAAACATACTTTTTAATGAAATAATTAGGTCATTAGGTGAATGTATAATGTTAAAATTGGTATCCGTTTAAAACTACATTCTACATTCTGTTAAAATTTTAAAGCAAAAAATATAGTTTCATTCTTCACATCTTTATTTATTTCAATGTACATTTTATTCGAAATTGTTTGGTTCAAATTATTACTACCAAAAAAGCAAGACCAGCAAGACTCTTGCAGCAAGACCAAGACCAAGAACAAGACCGGCTAGTGCAAGACCAAGACCAAGACCAAGACTGCCTTTTAGCTGCAAGACCAAGACCAAGACCAAGCTTGCAAGAACAAGACCAAGACCAAGACTAGCCTGGTCTTGGTCTTGTTCTTGTTTTGCTCATCACTAGGTATTGCTATGAATTCTGATTCTAGCCATTTATCAGGGATATATCGGCGTTTATCCCTGATAAACGAAATGATAGATCAATTAAATATCCCTCATCTAATAGGATTTATGTGAGAGTTGACTAAATAATCTACTGTTTTAACCATACACTAGAGATTATAGTATAGATTCTATTTACCAATTATTCACAAGTTGTATTTATGTTATAATTGATAACGACCGTTTGATCATCCTACTTAATTAGGTTTAATCGTCTAAATGAAGTGTTTACTATAGCACTCAAATAACACAGGCTTATATTTCTCTGGGGGTTTAAAACTAATTAATCTGTTTTAATTATTGTAATATATTTCTAAATTAGAGTAGCCATATATTTAATTGGCTTATATTTTAGACTATTTTTAGTATTTACTTTAATTTGTTTTATTAGTAAATACAATTCGAAAATTCGAAATACGTATGAATTCCACAAATTCCTGAAGGAAGGTAATAATTTATCGGGCTGTATTATAGTATTTATACAGGGTGTCACCGAAAATAGTGCGTTCCTTTAAGGTATGGAGATAATACACAATGTAGAACAAAAAAGTCCTATAACATTTTTTTCTAAAGTTAACCGTTTCCAAAAAAAAATTACATTGTTCGCCATATAAGCGAACTTATATTTTCATAAAATTAACTAATTTGGCATCACTGTACAAGAACTGTTTGTGATTTAGTTTATTGACACCACAAATGTACCCATTGTATTGACCCATCTGTATATATTTTAGTTAAGTTCGACCCGAGACCATTCACAATGGATTTTATCATAGCTTGGTTTAAGATATTACAATCTGAATACCGAGGGAATATGGTGATGGGTTTGTCAATTATAGAATCGAAACTGTGTGCATACAATGGTATTTTATTAAGTTTAACAATATCATTTTGAAATAAGTTTGTATCAATAAATGCATCTGCCAAAGGAGGAGAGTTTTTCTTTTTCCAATAATGATTTGTCAAATTCTCAATTACAAGAAAGTTCATTTTTGCGATCAAATCACTGTTGTAACATCCATATTTTAATAGACTTTTATTTGCTAAAACCTGTCTTGGAAAACTAAGAGGAAGTTCTTGAGACTCTGCCAGAATGGCATGATTTGGTGAAGATGCCATGGCTCCCAAACATACTTTCAGAGCTCTATATTGTATTCGATCAAGAGTAAGTTGGTTCGTATTGGAGGTAGAACCATAGAGAGTACACCCATAATCCAAAATCGAGCGAATATAAGACTTGTAGAACATTAAGGAAATTTGTTGATCCGCGCCCCAGCTCTGTTTGGAGAGAAAGCGCAGAAGATTAATTCCCTTTTCACATCTTTGTTTGACATACTTAATGTGACTGGTCCATAGAAGTTTACTGTCTATAATTATACCTAAATATTTATATTCTTTTACGATAGGAATAGTGTATTTACCTATAGAGAAATTATCGACTAACTGATATCTGTGCCTTGTGAAACACATCACAGCTGTCTTTTCTGGTGAAACACTAAAACCCATATCGTCGAACCAGTTTTGTAACCTGTCAAAAGTACGTCTTAAGTCTATCATGCAGCGATCGTAGGTATTATGGGTGACATAAATGCATAAATCGTCCGCGTATTGAATAATTTGTATGTCATCGCTCATCAAATCATGCAAGTCTGCAGTGTATAAGTTAAACAAAAGGGGACTTAAAATAGAGCCTTGTGGAAGCCCGTTGTAAAGTACTCTTGGACCATGTAAAACGTTATGACTATCTCGCAAAAATATTTTTCTATTAGCAAACAAATTTAAAATATTTATAGAGACTCTTTTATTGATACCAAACGTTACCATTTTTAAATATAATATTTCCAAATCTACCACAGCATAAGCCCCTTTAAGATCCACAAAAAGACACAACATGTAATTATTTTTTGATAGACACAATTGAGCATGTGTAACTAAATGGGAGATTGCATCAATTGTACCTATACCTCTACGAAATCCATACTGATTTTTTGGTAAAATTGATATGTTTTCGACAAAATGTTCGTGTCTAAATTTTATAAGCCTTTCGAAAGTTTTTGTAATACACGATAACAATGAAATAGGTCGGTAGGACGAAGGTAAGTCAGGTGGTTTCTTAGGTTTCGCTAGAAGACACACAATTATATTTTTAAGACTATCTGAATACTTTTGTTTCAACCACCAATCATTAAAAATTTCTAATAGAAAAAGTTTACCACTTTCAGGCAATTTATTTATTATCGTATAAGTGAACCCGTCAAGTCCAGGTGCAGTATTTTTTAATTTTTTTAAGGCTAATTCTAATTCCGAAAAGCTAAAATTTTTTGAAAGGGTGTCTGAGTCTTGATGGAAGTGAAATTGATTAATGTTGTCGTTAAAAATTGGACCTGCAGCAGATGAAAGAGCCAATGTATCAAGAACTTTTTGAATAAGGCTTTCGTCTAATTGTGGTTTTCTTTTTTGATGGTGTTTATTGCAAATAGATCTTACAGTGTTCCATATCTCAGTCAGAGGAGTGTTTTTATTTAGTTTACTCAAAAACATTCTCCAACTGTTTTTTGTTTAAGTTTAAACGTAGGTTTGACATTAGCAGAAATGTTTTGATATTGTAGATAATTGATAAAATTACCTTGTTTTTTAAACTCGCTGAGAGCTTCTTTTCGTTTTTTAACAATCGCAGAACATTCCTCATCCCACCAATAAGGTCTTGGTACAGAAGGTATGAAAGATTTCTTAATAGGCATAGATTTCGATGCTGCGATTGTGATTGCATTGAGGAAAAATTCGATTTTGTCTACTGAATTTGAATTCCTATCTAAATTATTGAGCTCACTACTTTCTAATTCAAAAATATTTCCAAAAACAGACCAGTCAGCACGAGAGTCATTCCATTTTGTTGATGGGTTGATGACAAAGGAGGAGGGATTGATTTGAATTTATATATTGATTGGGTAGTGATCTGAACCTAATGAATCTGAATCTACTGACCAAGCTATACGGTCGGCTAAGAAGGGAGATGTTAGAGTTAAGTCAACGGCTGAATGATTACTAGTTGGGGATATTCTTGTTGGTGTTCCGTCATTTAATGTAATTATTTCACAATAATCCATGGCCTCCACTAATATTCTACCATTTCTGTCGTCTGCAATTGGCCCCCACATGCCGTGGTGAGCATTAAAATCTCCCAGAAAAATAGTTTTTGCAATATTAAACTGAAGGAATAGGTTGATCCAGTCATTTATTTCTATTCTAACACCTGATGATCTATAGATTGATACTAATGAGAGATTAATTTTGTTCAAAAAAACTGCGCATGCTTCTATACTGTCATCGAAATTATTATTAATTTCGGTTTCTTGGTAATCTATTCCCTGTCTGATGAAAATACATACGCCACCGTAACCATCTTCACGACATTTATTGATAAAGTTATATCCTTTAAGTCTAAAATGATGACCGGATGTGAGCCATATTTCTGATAGAACTATTATATCTGTATGGTAGTTGTTAATATGATGCATAAGACTGCCTTTGTTACTATAAATGGATCTACAATTCCATTTTAATATGATTAGTTTTTCTGTAATCTTTTTAATATCCATTTTCACAATGGATTTTAAATTATCTTCATTATTATCGAATATTGTAATGATATTGTCCCTGATCTTATTTAATTCAAATTTTCCTTGATTATGAATTATATTTGTAATTCATGAATATATCTGTGAGATAAGTTTATCTCGACAAAACATGAAATTATTCTGTTGTGGAGCGGGTGTATATGGGGGAAGAGAAATTTGTCTTTTTTGATGGGAATTTTCTAAATCTGAATTACTAGTGCTTGGAGTCTGAGAAGAAGTCTCAGTTCTTCGCCTTTTAATTGTTTTTGATTCTAATGCGGTTGAATTTGATTTTGGTTTATTTAAAGGAGCATAATAAATTGTTTTGTTTGCTGGTGCTAAATCGGGAAAGTTTTCAAGATTATTTAATATATCAAACCTACTGTTGGTATTAATTTTGGCATAAGCTGGATTGTTAATCGATAATTCGGCATCCTTAAAACTTTTATTTTCGAAAGCCATTACTTTTTTTATGTCTTGTTGTTTTTTATACATTGGGCAGTCTCTTGAAATTGAAGGATGATCAGAAGATTTACAGTGAACGCACATTTGCAACTCGGAATTACATTCAGCGGAAGAATGCTCATTTGCACATCGAGAACAACGTGATTTGCCTTTACATTGAACAATATTGTGACCGTAACGTAAACATTTTACACATTGAACAACGGGATGGATGTATGGTTCTACAGGAAAATTAACCATATTTATATTAATAAAGGACGGAATTTTATTACCTTTAAAATTTATTACTACCAATTGTCTATTGACAAATTCTTCTTTTTTGGTTTCAGCGTTTATAATTTTTCGTTTCATTCTTCTCACTTCCGCCACTGGAACTATGGAATTAATTGCTTTTTTCAAGTATTCTTCAGTAAAAAAGGTATCAACGCCGCGTATTATGCCTCGTTTATGCGTGAAAAATTTTGGAATATAAGCAATCAACTTATTTTTTGTTAATATTTCGTGATTAATTAATAAATTAGCGATTTTGTATGTTCTAAAAATTACCTTAACACGTTTTAACCTACAGAATGAATATCAATAACATCATTTCTAAATTCAATTACTTGTTGTAAATAAAAGCCAATTCTGATAGGAAAAAGACGACCAAGATTATTATCGGTATGTTCCAAAAGTACCTGATACGGACCTGCATCCGTCGGTTGATATTTATTGTCAAAGTCATATTTTTCGAAATTTGAGGATACTGTATCCATTGAAGAAACATTAATTTGACTATCATTACTATTCATTTGATTATTAGTATTTAAATTAACCGAGGGCGGGCCAGGACCGCCCCCGTTACCTGACATTCTCTGTAAAACAAAGCTGTCTTCTAGTTTTCCACAAAGTACCACAAAACAGAAACTATTGATAACACTCTGCACGTGGAAACAAGGCCGGAATGTACCAAAACACTGCCAAAATTAATAATTATTTGGGACGGTTCTCTTAAGTTAATAGTTTTTGTTATATAAGCGATTGAAAATTTTGAAAATTGCGAAATGGGCCATTTTTAACCCTAAATCGGACATTTATCTAAAAAGTTCAATATTGCCAAGGTACGTAGAAATTCTTTAAACATTGATTGATAAAATCCCGAAGAGTTTTTTGCAATAAAATATCGAAACCCCCTTTGTTTTTTTAATTGCTAATCAAGCGGGCGCGACACTGTAGTATAAGTGAGGACGTTTGAGTTTGCATAAATTCATTATTTCGAGAATGGGCAAATTTCAAGAGAAATCCTCAGACAGGTCAATTTTTATTTTTGAATTAGGACTTTTTGGCATATATATAATACTGGTTACGTCATCCATCTGGGCGTGATGACGTAATCGATGATTTTTTTTAAATAAGAGTAGGGGTTGTGTGATAGTTCATTTGAAAGATTATTTAATTCTCTATTCAGTAATATAAACATTAACATAATTATTTATACAGGATGTACAAAGAAAATTTTCTTCTATTTGTCAAAAATCAAAGTTACTTTAATAAAAAAAAATAATTTGTACACCCTGTATAAATAATTATGTTAATGTTTATATTAGTGAATAGAGAAAACCTTTCAAATGAGCTATCACACAACCCCTACTCTTATTTAAAAAATCATCGATTACGTCATCACGCTCAGATGGAGGACGTCACTAGTATTATATATCTGCCAAAAGGTCCTAATTTAAAAATAAAAATCGACCTGTCTGAGGATTTCTCTTAAAATTTGCCCATTCTCAAGATAATGAATTTATGCCAACTCAAACGTCCTCACTTATACTACAGTGTCGTGCCCGCTTGATTAGCAATTAAAAAACAAATGCGTTTCCGATATTGTATTGCAAAAAACTCTTTGGGATTTCATCAGTCAATGTTTAAAGAATATCTACCTACCTTGGCAACTTTGAAATTTTTAGATAAATGTCCGATTTAGGGTTAAAAATGGCAATTTCGCAATTTTTAAAATTTTCAATCGCTTATATAACAAAAACTATTAACTTAAGAGGAAAATCACTAAAGACCTTTTCTGTTTAGAATGATTCAAAAACCTAAAAAAAATTTGTTCGATGCAAAAAGAATAATTTTAGGAAAACCCCTAATCTTTCCCCTCGCTTGGCAAGGTCTTATGCTCTTCAGAATCGCCTGTCATTGTACACATTTCTTCTAAATGACTTACTCAAACACATACTTAAATTTAAACCTTACAGGAGAAAGTTTATTTTACCCCCTAAATTTGCACTTTTCGATTCACCTGGTAGATACACGTGACACGTGCACCGCTGATGCCTGCCAGGTCGTGGTTTTTAGCCTTGGTGTGCTATGAATTATCACTTGGAAAATTTCTAGCCTTACAGGACGACTGTTAGTCGGAGGGTTCACTAGCTCTTAGACTATATATTAAAAATCGTTTGAACATAAATAGAAATTTTGATGTCAAATCACTACAATTATACAGGGTGTGAATATTGCTATGGAATTAACAAACAAACGTAATTCTCTTTTAAACTACCTCGTACAATATTAGAAACTCATATATTTTAAGAAAGAAGACATTGAAGACAAAATATACAGGATGTTCCATTTAAAAAACATAAGTTTGTGTCACCCTGTGAATGCGGGTAGCCCTGTATATTTAAAAATATTTTTAAATTACGGTCCTATCTGTGCCCCAACTTTTACCTAAATAACTTTTTTTCGTAGTAGTTTTTTCGTATCTTACGATAATAAGTAATTGGACTTTTTCACACTATTTTCCCACCCTATAATGGCCTGTATACATTGTTATGCTCTACTTTATCTCTGTTATTAGATTGATTAGCAAATTCTTAATTTAATTAATTACCGTAGATTGGGGATACTTTGAACTCGGGGGTTATTTTGATCAAAACTTTAAAAATTAATTATATGCCTCAGGCGTGTGCGCTTAGCCACTGCCGATAACCGAATTTTGCCTAGTCGGCAGCAATGTTACTGTTAAGGTCGCCTCATATTATAATGCACGTCGCGTTTTCGGCACGTAGCGTTTGCAGACCGTCAATCGGACTGCCCATTCACATTATCATACATAGAACGTTTACATTGGTTTCAGTTTGGTGTGGTGCAGATGTGTTTATTGTCACAACACATGTTTACATGACAAATTGCCTCGAAAACTACTTTTTAAATTAGACCGGGCAGTAACGTCAACCAGGCGAGCGAAATTATTCCGATTCGATATTTTTAAACAAACTTACTCAAAAAGAAGTCGAAAGAAGTACCGTGGTCGAAAAATTGTTTAAACATTTTTTTTAAACAAATTCACAAAAATATTTTTTTTATTTCGGGCAATATTTTTTTAGATAAACTGGGTCATTCTGGGCAAAAAAGGTCTCTTGTCATTTTTCTCTAAAATTGATTGTTGTCGAGTTACATGCGATTAAAAATTTGAAAAATGCGAAAAGGCCATTTTCAAGGCTTAATAACTCGATTAAAAGTATTATTATGAATTTAAATAAGTGACCAAATCAAGTTTCAAACCCCTTCTTCAAGGTCCCAAAGAGATTTTTGTCATTATTTTACTACAAAGCTGTTATTTTTAGTTATTAACAATTAGCGCTATAGTCCAACTGTATCGTCGCCCCCGTTAGCGAAACTATTTCGATTAGATGTTTTTGCACAAACTTACTCAAAAAGAGTCCTTATAACAAACACATCCACGGTGCCGGGCGGTGCCGTTGTCAAAAAATTGTTTTAACAATTCTTATTAAACAAATTCACAAAAATAATTTTTTCATTAAGAATGATTTTTTTTTTTTTTTTAGATAATTTGGGTTATTCTTAGCACAAAACATATCTTGCAAAAATGCGGAAATGGCCATATAACTCAACAACAATCAATTTTAGAGAAAAATCACAAGAGACCTTTTTTGCCCAGAATAACTCAAATTATTATTCATTTGGGTTTAATTAAATTATTAATAAAAAATTATTTTTGTGAATTTGTTTAACAAAAATTGTTTAAACAATTTTTAGACCACGGCACCGCCCGGAACCCTGTTGATGTGTTATAAGGACCTCTTTTTGAGTAAGTTTGTGCAAAAATATCTAATTTCGCTAACGGGGGCGACGATACAGTTGGACTATAGCGGTAATTGTTAATAGTTAAAAATAACAGCTTTGTAATAAAATAATGACAAAAATCTCTTCAGGACCTTGAAGAAGTTGTTTGAAACTTGATTTGGTCACTTATTGAAATTCATAATAATAATTTTTAATCGAGTTATTAAGCCTTGATTTTTCGCAATTTTAGAGAAAAATGACAAGAAACCTTTTTTGCTCAGAATCAGGGCCGTCTTAACCCGGGGGTGCAAGGGGTGCGAGGCACCCGGGCGCCAAGTCCAAGGGGCGCAAACCTAACACTTGCTAGGCTCAAACTTGCGCTTGTCCTTAAAAAACTACAAATAACAAACATGTAAAAGTGCACTTTCAGTATTTTTTACAAAGGCTATTAATGCTTACCTACTACACCTACGATATATATGTACTAATGGAATATGAAACCCATTTAGATTATTCCGATATAATTTCAAGAAGGTGACGCGTACGTACACTATTTTAAGTAATACCAGGTAAATTAAGATTATTTCTAACAGAACATGGACCAGTGCAAATTAAAAGATCTAAGTATCCTGTAGATACCAATAACAGGTCCTTTGCAGATACCTATTATACAAAAAGTTTAAAAAATAAACGAAATTAGCAAACGAGAGTGTCTTATATGTATATTCCGTATCTAATAGTGATTCTGTATTTTGTTTTTACTGTAAGCTTTTCAATGCCAATTTTTAGTGCTTTTAATACCCACATTGGTTTCAAAGACTGGATACATTTCGAGAAATTTAAAAGACACGAGAAAAGTTCTGGTCACTTAATTTCTGAAAACAATAAATGTTTAGGTCTAAAAAAATACTTACGTACTATATTAGACAGCCATACAATAAATAGACTTTGTCAATGAAGCAGCAGTTGAACGCAAAAGAAAAAGGTGGACGGCGGTTTTAGAAAGAATTATCAGTAGTAATTGCACAAGAGCTCTAAAATTATTGAATTTTTCCCGAGTGACACTTTGACAGTTTTAATATCACGACCCGAAGGGGAGTGAAATTATGTCAAAGTGTTACGAGGGCAAAAATTCTATATTAATTTTAGAGATGGAGTGTAATTTGTTGCGATTATTTCATGAATAAAACTGTTCAAAACCAAAATTTTATTGTAATTTATCTATGTACAAATTAGTGCCGGCGTAGCCGAGTGGTAGTGTGCTAGGCTAGCGTGCCGGTGGTCCGGAGTTCAAATCCTACCGCCGGCAAGAACAACTAGACATTTTTAAAATGTTTATAGGCCCCAGGTCGACTCAGCCTGAATAAAATGAGTACCTTGGGTGAAACCAGGGGTAATAATAGGCGGTTGAAGCGTAGCACTGGCCCTGTTACCTTCCTTGTATACCGTAGGCCCTAGATATAGCAGACTACCCTGCTATACTCCCAAAGCCACGTGAGCGGTATAAAACGGGAGACTATTATTATTAAGTACAAATTAGTACAATTAAACACACAGCTGTTATAAATATTTGGCGGTTGAAAGTCATCACTTTTATAATTTTTAAAACATTAATTGTCATTAATGTCACTGAATGTATTTTTTCGTAGCAACGAAGGGCATCTGACGTAATATACTTGATGACGGGACATTATCAAAAATTATCAGGTTTAATTTTGATTTCTGTAGCTTTCTATTGGTCAGAATCTCCTATGAATAAAATAATCGAAATTATAACATTTTTATCACACCAAATTTACCATTAAGAGGAACCAGTCAAAGGTTGTATGAATCGGATAACGCTAACTTTTAATTAATAGAATGTATTTCTAATTTTGATAATACGCTGTCAGAACACATTGCACGAATTCAAAGTGTTCAGCATCGTATGCCCCATTATCTTGGACATAATATAGTCCAGGGCTCATCTGTTTTGAGATGGACGTTGAGAGGTGACTCAAATTTTTTTGCAGAAATTGCTTAAAAATAACTTAAATCATAATATTTGAGTTATCCTCCCACTCAAAATGGTCCGGAACATTGTTTAAATAATCAAAATATCAAAATATGAAGGAAAAATTCGATTTTTTTATTGGCTTCTTGAATATAACTTTAAAACTGTTCATTTCTGAGAAAAGTTGTACTGACATAAAAGTTGCGTAATTAAATTTACTATAATATAAAATTGGTTAAAAATTTAAAAAATAGTCACCCTTGTTGCAAAATAGCAATATTTGCGAAAAAAACCATACAAAAAGTATTCGCATTTTGCGTTTTTCAACCATTTATGCTACATTTAGGACCTTCATATTTTACCCAGAAAAACTTTATGATATAGTAAAACAACACTGTAAATTTCATTAAGATCGGTTTAATAGATTTTGCAAAATAAATTTTGCAATCCAGCTTTCGCAAAAAAAATTAATTTTTTAAAAATGTTGCAGGACTGAAAATAAAGCAGATAGTAAGTTGAATTTTTTTTGCTTATAGAAGTGTACTGTACCTTTCATTTGCAATTTGCAAAATTAAAATCGAATAATTACCACGGCGTCAAGAAATTTTTTAAATAAACATTAATTTTTGGTGCTGCGTGCAGGACAGCGGTGTTCGATTCACACAAGTGGATTTCCATCAAAATTTCTTCTAATCTTTATTTAATATATTATTTTCTTACTCTATATTTTGTTGTATTTTAATATTTTAATTCCACAAAAATCAAACTAATTTTATTATTGTTTGTGAAATATTGTTTAAACAATTGCATATGTTTAAAAATAATAAACTTTTATTCTCTAAGTTAAATTATATTAACAAAGAAAGTTTTTGCTAAAAAAAGTGTTATTTCAAAGGATAGAGTATGTGTTTTTATTTTGCAATAAACAAATTTATTTATTTATATCGAAATGTAATAAAAATTAAAATGTATCAATCATTATCAAAGGTCATTGAAATGCCCAATCAGAGCAAACTATCCGCTGTCCTGCGCGTAGCACCAATAATTAATGTTTATTTAAAAAAATTTCTGACGCCGTGGCAGGTAATCGATTTTAATTTTGCAAATTGCAAATAAAAGGTACAGTAGACTTCTATACGCAAAAAAAATTTCAACTTGCTATCTGCTTTATTTTCAGTCCTGTAACAATTTAAAAAACGAAGTTTTTTTGCGAAACCTGGATTGCAAAATTTATTTTGCAAAATCTGTTAAACCGATCGTAATGAAATTTACAGTGTTGTTTTAATGTATCATAAAGTTTTTGTGGGTGAAATATGAAGGTCCTAAATGTAGCATAAATGGTTGAAAAAATGTAAAATGCGAATACTTGTTTTTGTATAGTTTTTTCGCAATTATTGCTATTTTGCAACAAGGGTGACTATTTTTTAAATTTTTAACCAGTTATACATTGTAGAAAATTTAATTACACAACTTTTATGTCAGTACAAGTTTTCTCGGAAATGAAGACTTTTAAAGTTATAATCAAAAAACGAAGAAAAATCGAATTTGTCCTTCATTTTTTGATATTTTGATTATTTAAACAATGTTCCGGACCTTTTTGAGAGGGAGGATAACTCAAATAATATTATTTGAGTTATTTTCAAGCAATTTTTGCAAAAAAATTTGAATCACCTCTCAACGTCCAAATGTACTAATATGTTTACAGATCCGCCCTGGTCTAATATTTAAAATGAATTGATAAAGTGTAATTGGTGAAAAAATGAAATGCACAATTAGTGTTGATTTTTTAAAACAATCTAAATATTATTCTATAATTTTAGATTGCACACCTGATATTTCACTCAAGGAACAACTTACTATTGTGTTTACTTTCGTTTATCTTAATTCGTCAACAAAGCTTGCCGAAGTTAGATTTGCATTGTTAGTTGTATTTTCTAGGTTTTTACTGGTTACTGATATTTTTTGATACTACCCGACAAGGATTAGAAAATTATTTGTTAGAATTTTTAAAATGAGTGAACATTGATTTAGATGATTTACGAGGCCAAGGGTATGATAATGGGGAAAATACGAAAGAGAAAAAATACTAGCCTTCAAACAAGAAATTACAAAAAAAATAGTGCATGGAAATAGAGATCTGATATAAATGGTGAAGATCTATTATTCCATGTGTTAGAATTGTTACCAATATTTTTTATAAATAAAGACACCACTCCACTCGATTTTTTAAGTTATATTATACTCTAATAATTTACTTCCGTTTTCCCAAATCTTTCTACATGTCTAAGGATATATTTAACACTTCCAATAGCACTAGCTGAAGGAGAAAGGTCTTTTTCTAAACTTAAATTGACCAAAAAATATCTGCGCTCAACAATTGGTCAATACAGATTAACAAACCTGTCTTTAATATGTATAGAAAAACACATAAATTAGATATCACCGAAGTAATAAAAACTTTTGGCAACTTAAAAGCTAGAAAAGTTGACATTGATAAATAGTGTTAAAAGATTGATATTGTTTGAATACTGAAACCATGTTTGTTTAATATATAAATAAACAAAGCAAACATAATTAGTTTTAATTTTTGCGTACTTATAACCTCTGTGGTGCTAAGGCAAAACCCGATATGTCAAAAACGTGATTTTGCAGCAGATGAGTTTAAAAGTTAGCGGTGTTATTGTAATATTAAAATATTAAAATATTGGAAACTAACTTTATCATCTACTGGTTACATGGATGCGTTTAGCCATGTAGGGTTTTGTCATCATATTCTTCATCGTTCAATGTACATATTGGCATTAAAAACGAAAAATCGATAATTTTTGACATATCGGGTTTTGCCTTAGTACCACAGCTATATTCCTAAGTATATAATCTTCTGACAAAAGGGGGCGCAAAGTTGAGTCTTGCACCCCGGCGCCGTGTATGCTTAAGACGGCCCTGCTCAGAATTACCCAAATTATCCAAAAAAATATTGCTCGAATGAAAAAATATTTTTGTGAAATTGTTTAAAAAAGATTGTTTTAACAATTTTTCGACCACGGCACCGCCTGGCACCCTGTGGATATGTTATAAGAACCTCTCTTTGAGTAAATTTGTGCAAAAAATCGAATCGGAATAATTTCGCTAGCGAGGGCGACGATACTGGCCGGTCTAAATACTCGGTATCAAGTTCAAAGAAATACCTACATAAACAACAAGGGGAAAACGACCCGTATCTGTCAACATCCGAAAAATATTGTTTTCGAATGAACCGAACGCAGACTTAACGTGTCTTATACGCTACGTTACGTGTCTTATACGCACAATATGAATGGTTCAATTTAAAAACCATTAAATTATATTTTTCGCAAACGAAACGCTACGTGACGAAAACGCGACGTGCATTATAATATGAGGCGACCTTTATTGAGTATTTATGACCATTCGATACCGATACACACGCGTGTGCTAGAAGTACAAGCATTTTTTTGGAGTATTGAGTTTAACATCAATTTTGTTAAGTGAAAAACTTCGTACATATCACGGTAAGTATATTGTTTATACAACGTATTCTTTCATGTAGTGATTAGAAGTACTTTGATCATGAATCTCACTGAAAATAACGTAAGCAGGTTATGGGAGTGATTAAGAGTACGGCGTGAAATTACTGGGGGAAACATTGATCAATACAATGGGCAACATTGATCGTGTGATCAATGTTACCCCAGACGATCCGTATAATCCTTTTTTCGAACCGATGAAAATATTAATCAAATAAATATTATTTAAACGTATTCTTTCTTGCAGGAAAATGCCCCGTAAGCATAAAAGATTACTTGGCAGCAGAAGTTACGCTGATTACCCTCCAGCAAATTTAGAAAGAGCCATTGAACGGGTAGTTGAAGGTACACTATCTATTAGAGAAGCATCAAGATAATATAAAATTCCCTTTGGTACCCTGTATAACAGATATAAAGGAAAACATATTGGCACCCCCGGACGTCCTACTACTTTCACCAAAGGAGAGGAGGTAGCAATTTTAAAAGCAGCCGCTAAATGTGCTGACTGGGGCTTTCCTTTATCTATTCAGGATCTACGAATGATGGCAAAATGGTATTTGGATCAACAAGGAAAAAACGTGGCTATATTTCAAAATAATCTGCCTGGTATTGACTGGGCATACAGCCTACTTAATAGGCATAAGGATTCGTTTGGGCAACGACTAGCAACAAATATTAAACGTGCTAGAGCTGCTGTTTCAAGAGTTACACTAGAAGAGTTTTATAATAACTTGGAGCCAGTAATTAAAGATTTGCCCAGTTCCAACATTTTCAACTATGACGAATCTAATGTGTCAGACGATCCAGGGAAAAAACGTTGCATATACAAAAGAGGCATTGATGCCTGGTTGCACCAACATATCTTAAGCTCCAGCTTAGCTAAGCTCTACTTATAAATAGGGCCTCCTTGAGTATCACTTACGTGGCATCAGAATTTTAGATTCTTACCTTATTATCAATTATATCTAGTATTATATTATGGTATTCTCATTGTAATATATTATAATTATATTATATTAATTCTTATGATATTCTCGACTTAAGCTTAAAATCTGTTGGTGCAACCGGGCATAAGTACCCCGAAAAAGTGATGAATCACTCCAAAAGTTGTACCACTATTATGGTATGTGCTGCTGCAGACGGAACTCTTCTCCCTCCCTACGTCATTTATAAAAGCATTCACCTGTATGATACGTGGAAGGAAAATGGACCGCGTGGTTTACCTTGCTGCGATAAACCATGCTGCAACCAAGGGACGAGGTATAATCGTACTCAAAGTGGATGGATAGATGGCGTAACTTTTAGAGACTGGTTCACAACTTGCTTTTTACCCCATGCACGACGTTTAGAAGGAAGAAAAGCTTTGATAGGAGATAATTTGTCGTCACACATGGATGTTGAAGTTCTTAAGATGTGTGCTGAACATGAAATTGACTTCATATGCTTAGTTCCAAATTCTACCCATTTGTGCCAACCACTGGACGTGGGCTTTTTCAGGCCAATGAAACAGGCTTGGAGGACGACGTTAACGGATTGGAAATTACAAAATTTGCGACTAAGTACAGTTCCAAAAGATGTTTTCATCTCTTTTAAGGAAAACATTAAAAACTCTTGACGAAGTCACTCCTCGAGTTTCGAAAGGTGGTCCATCCCAACAAACGGATAAAATTGCGTCAGCAGTAAAGCGAAACTTAATTAGCTCCTTTCGTTCTACTGGTATTTATCCGTTTTGCCCGGGTGAAGTTTATAAGAAATTGCCAACAGATGACGCTCCACAAGATCCCACGGACGCCGTTGAAAATGCATTAACTGCACTTCTAAAGGAGCAAAGATTTGGAGGACCAGAGAGACCAAAAACAAGAAAAAAGAAACTAGATATAGCTCCCGGAGCTAGTGTGTCAACAGCAATAATTGAGCAGCAATCAGAAGATAGTTCAGATAAAGAAAGCCACATATCACAGTCAGATGAATCCGAGTCCGAAAATGAATCAGACTTGTTAGAAAATGAAGAAAACTACGAAGTACAGTCTGAAGTAGATAAGGTTCAAGCAGGTAGATATATTTTAGCAAAATTCTTATCTCAGAGAGGAAAAAAACTTATATCTATGTCTGTAAAATTTTGGAGGTAGAGCCGGAAGTAATAGTCATAGGCTATAAATCCATAAAACCCAGCAAGACAGAATTTAAGATGATTGATGCCGACATATCCCAAATTAGTAAGGAGGATATAGTTGAATTTTTACCAAATCCCGCATCTATAGAGTGTTTAGATGGAAGCACCAAATGCATTTTTAAAAAAGACATTAAAGTAGTTGAAGTTTAGTTTAATTTGAAACACGTTAACATACCTTATTTTTCTGTAAAATTCGTAGTTTTTAAGTTGTTGAAGTGCAGTTTCATTTCATTATCATCAAATACATTATTTTCTGTAAGTTTCATAATTTTTTTTACCCTAAAAAGTCATAATAAAATAAGATTTGTCAAAATATGTTTTCAAAGTGAATAACATTGGGGATACTTTCATATTAAACTAAAATTACATGTGTGATCAAAATATCCCCATCTACAGTATATCTTTGATCAGGTCCTTTAAATTTTTTTTCTTGAAAAGTATCAAACATTTAGTGTTAATATTTATTGTGTGTCTTGATAAACGAAACCCGATTATTACTGATTTTTTTAGTCGATTTTAACTCTTAGATAAAAGTTTTGTTTAACATTAAAATTTAAAAATGATCAATGTATCCCCATTCTACGGTACTCAATTATTTTAATTTCTGCCTATCTAAAAACAAAACCAAATTCAAATTAAATTTTCTAATAAACTTTATTCTAAGGGCTAATTTTGTATTCGATGCAATACCTTTGATTTGTGGCTCTAGTATCTCTAGTTGCTTACTTCTTCCAGGATAAAACAGGGAAATTAAACACATTCAATATCATATAAATGTAATCTAGTATTTATTTATCCAATATGCTGTATAAATAAGATTTGAAAAAAAAACTAAAATCTAAATTTGTTGCAACAATTTCTTACTTAATAAATCAAGCTTTAATTCTGATGTTTCCTTTTTTTAACAAAAAAATTATTTAAATAAATTATTGTTTATTCATATTAAATTTAATAAAATTTACTCTTCTTCGAAACGTTAATAAATTCATTTTTTAGTAAAATTGTGGCTTATTTCCCATAAAAAATACGTAATTATAAAAATGCCACAAGGAAATAGCTTCAGAACAACATTTACTCTTCTCCTTTTGAATTGATTACTTAAAGTTGGAATGACTAACTGAGTTATAGAACTGTTCAATACAAAAAAAAGAGCATATATGGTGTGGATATAAACAAGCTCTCTCCGTTTCGACAAATGATTTGACTAACCTTTTTGTTTCTTCACTCCTTATTTTCCCAGATTGCGTTGTCCTTGATTCTCCTACACGTACTCTTTTGATGTTGCGAAAAGGTCCCTCTCGTCCAAACTGCTTCAAAAACAAACAAAACCAGGACTCGCTCGAATTCTCCACTCAGTTTTCTCCTTGCTCGATATCTTGTGCAAATAGATACCAATCAGCTACTCGTTCTAGACAGAACAAAGGAATTTTTCTCGGACACAGGAAAATTTTACTTCTCAACCGGTCAAAAATTTCGTTTCAACTTGATTCTGCTCGCAAAGGCCGATTTCACCACTTTACACTGACTTCTCACTTTTCAAAAACTGGACTGCTCTCTCCCGATATTCACCACACACTGTCTATCTTTTCTCTCTGAAATTCCGACTCCACATTCTCATCCCTTCCATCGATCTTTCTCTCCCAATCAAAAACAACCTCTCTACCCAAAACATTCATACTTTCCTTTTCTAAGAAAACCAACTTCATTTGTATCCAACTTTCCATTTTGTTAAAATTCTAAGAGACATCAATTACTATCGTTTTTTTCAAAAAACTAAACAAAAGGCCTTACATTCTAAACTCAATAAAATTTGTTTATCTTAAACCTTCTAAGAATTATTTACAAAAATCCTATTGATGTTCACAAACCGAAGTAACATGCACTTTCCAATATTTTCGAACCATTGTCTGTAAATCCTTTCAAAAACCCATTAACGATTTCACCTTCCCCGAAAAAGGACTGTTTATTAACTAAATTAGACTCTATATAATTTTTGGTCATATACAGGGTGAAGAAAATCTACGACCTTGTGGTCCCGATATAAATTTATTTTCTGAATTTTTTCAAAAAAAAAACAATTCTACAACAATATATACAAAAATTTTGAAAACAATTACAATGTTGAGTGGATATTGTTTAATATTCAAGGTAAATTAAAATAAATTCAGTTTCAGACCGTCGCGGTCGCGGCGCGTCACTACAAAAGTGTAAATTTAAGAAGAAAATTCCTACAAAATAATATTTATAATGTACATAATTTTAAAATACAAAATTGACGTATTCCGAGATTGTTTTTAGATATATGATAAAAATTAATTTATTCCATTTGGGTATTCCACACGATACTAACATGCACCACCCGTCGCCATATCACCAGGTTTTAATTTTTAAACCGACATATTTCTTTAGAAAAAATATTAAGAAAATTTACTTCGTGCTTTAAATTCCTCGTGTTAAGAGAATAAATAAATGGCGTTCGTATGCTTTATTAACCGCTTTTTATTAGCATTTAGACATAAGCGTGCCAAATGAGGGTTTGTAAATGAGATGATAGTATTTACATGGAATAAATTATTAAAGGGAATATAGAAGAAAGACTACAATCGCTAATGATTGGAAGTAGATAAATAATATTATGGCATTGATGACTCAGTAATGTATTTTGATAGTTTTCTAAAACTATAATATAGTTCAAATTCAATATGATTGTCAGGGCAGACATTTAGTAGTTCGTGAACACCTGATGACAAGCGGCTATATATTTATTTGTTTATTAGCCCTTATTTTCCCTTATTTTAAAAATGTACACACCATCAATCAACTACACTCGTCTCTTGTCCCGGCCCCTCCAGAGTCTATAATTTTCAAGAGATATCCTAACAATCCTATTGAATTTCGACTATACAAAATAATATTCAGAAATATTAGGTATAGGTACTTTTCGGACATATCAAATGTACATGTTCTCATGAACTGAGAGCATTTTTAAGAATACATCTAAGGGGCAATACAATGATTATGATTAGGGTATCATATGCATTGTAAACCACACTCTTAATAACGTCATTTATCAAGGATCTTCTAACCGAGGACGAGGTCAACTACCAAATTGCCGAAGAAACGATGCAAATGAAAGTAAAAGTGCTACAAATTAAAATACGTCGTCAGATTCGGGATTAACCCTCATATAAAAATTGCCGAAGAAACGATGCAAATGAAAGTAAAAGTGCTATAGATTAAAATACGTCGTCAGATTCGGGATTAACCCTCAAATAAAAATTAGACCATATTATGTAATTTTGCACTTTGTCAAAAGAAGGGAAGTCTAAAAAATTGTTCGCTGGTGTAAATGGGTTCACATTACTAAATGTGTATCATAGAATTAGTTATTAATTATTAAATGCTACATTTGGTCAGTCCTTCTGTACGGAGTTGAAGCTTGGACATTGGAGTTAAACACCATAATACAGCTCGAGAGAAGCCTTAAAAATGTGACTTTATCGCTGAATGTTTAGAATATCATAGACACGGTACATAACGAACAGAACAGTATTAAACACCATAAACACAGAGTTAGAACTTATAACAACGATTAAGAAAAGAAGTACTTCTTACCTAGGCCATATAACTAGATAGACCAAATATAACCTATAACAACCTTTAGTTAGAAAACTATTTTTAGAAAGATGGGAGAGGAAAATACAAAGAGCAGTATATGGACGTGTGAAAATAGATGGTGAATGAAGAAGAAGGAATAATAAGGAACTTGGCAATCAAGGCAATCAAAGCACAGAGAATACGATATTTAGGACGCATTGAAAGACACATCATTTCAAATGCCTTTGCAGCTGGTTAAATGTAAATTGTGACTCTAATGAAGAGAAAATAACCAGGATCGAAATAGCACGTAAGGCTTTTATGACCTGGAAACCAGTTTTATGCAACAGAAACCTGTCGACGAATATTCGAAAAAAGATGCTGAAATCTTATGCGTGGTCTATCCTATTGTATGGTTGTGAGACATGGACGTTAAAAACCACAATGCTAAACAAAATAGAAGCATTCGAATTGTGGTGCTATCGACGAATCCTAAAGATATCGTGGGTTTCACACACTTCCAATGAAGATGTTCTTCAAATGATGAATTCAGAACGTCTGCTCATAAGCATCATAAAGAGGAGAAACAGAATACTTTGGCCATATAATTCGAGGACCTAAATACCATCTGCTTCGCCTTATAATACAAGGAAAAGTGGAGGGAAAGAGATGGATTGGTTGAAATAAACTTTCATGGCTGCATAATATTAGACAATGGTGTGGCTCCACAGTAGAAGAATTATTTCATGCAGCAACCCATAGAGAAAGGTTTCAGGAAATTGTAAACATGGTTACGGCCAATGTCTGAATACAGACACGGCACATAAAGAAGAAGAAGAAGAAGAAAGAATGGGAAAGGAAAGAATACCGAAAACGGTACTATCACGAAAACCAACACAAAGAAAGAAGAAAAAATAGCCCAAGAAGGAGATGGAAGACAGCGTACATGAATACTTACAAAAAAGTAATATTGAGAATTGGAAATAAGAAGTTTTAGATAGAAAACAATGGAAAGAAGGAAGTGGTTAAGAAATGTATGGAAATAGTATAAGAAGTATTAAGTGTAGCATTTAATTAAGTGTCTTATACAACTAATTGTAATATTGTAGGTATATAGTATAGTACCTGGTATAGTATAATATGTAGTTGTAATTGTAAGGAAAAATTATGATGAAATTTATCTCTTACTTAAAGCACTTTAAGTAGCTTTATGGAAATAAAATGAAAGTAACATGTTTAGTGTTTAATTGTTTCCCTTAGGCCTGTAAGCAATATTCGAAACGTTTAGTATACAGCGGCAATATTAACGTAACACCTTAAAAATGGGACATGTGTGATGTCTCGAATGTCCTAAACCTGTTGTCCGATTTAAATGATTTTTTAATATGTATAGCCTTATTCTTTAACAATGTCGCTTTAATAATATTGTTGCTAAACAGGTAAGTGTCATTTTATACCGGGTGTAACAATCCTACTGTGTTTTTTCCTTAAAGTTTGGAACACACTATGGAATATTCTAGCATATATAAAATATTAAAATTAAAATTAGATTGTAGCCTTAGGCGTTCTTAACATTTTGTTTAACAAACTTTTATTTCATTATTCCTAACTATGTATATATTTTTAAAATCCTTTTACAATTTTTTTAAGTACGTTGATGCGGCCATTATGCACCCCACTTGTTCTTCACATGTTATCGAGTAATTTACATCAGAAAAGATCATTTATATCAATTAAGGCCCCAATCTAAACGCCATCGGATTTTTTGAAAACAATGAGGATTTTATGAAATATAAACCGCACCCTAGGAAGTCGCTATATGGAGGTGCTAAATTACGTACTAAGTGGTTGGTTTAAATTAATAGTCTTGTAGAAAAATTGAAGGTGTTAGATGGAAAATTATATTAGTCTAGAACCTTGTTAATGAAACTTTTAGAAAATTACGGTTTTCTTACATGAACCAATATTCAAGTTTACCAAACATTTATAATTACGACTATACAGGATGATTCATTAAGAATGTCTAATACAGAGAGGGCAGGCTGGGCAGCTGCCAGGGGCACCCACATTCCGGGGGCCCTCACAAAGCCCCAAACGTAAAAAAATCAGCACATTATTCACATATTCAGAAATATCGATTTGAACAACTGCAGGGGGCAGTTCTACGACAACGCGACTGTTATGAGTGGAAAATGCAATGGTGTTCAGGCTAAAATTAGAAAACAGTATCTTGGCGTTGTTGATTCCGTGTACCGACCGCTCTCTAAATTTTGTTGCAAAAGCTGCAGCTGAGGGTTGTCCTGCTGTCATAGCATTCTTTGATTTCCTAGAAGAACTATATGAACTATATGTGTTTTCACTTCTTCTACATATAGATACAACTTGTTAATCGGATGCTTAAAAGCTGCGTCTTTAAGCGAGAGCAACGCTGACCATTGCAGAAATATTATTATTCCTAAAAGAGTAAATATTACTAGATGGTCATTTGGTCATCTAGAAGTTATGCCGCAAAAGCACTAGTTAAAGGATATAATTAGATTAAAGGAGCATTATCCAAAATTTCAGAAGACAATGAGCAACAATTTAAAACTAGTAGCGATGCAAATGGTTTGTATAATCTAATGTGTTTACTAGAAACAGGAATATTTGCAATATTTTGGAATAAAATCTTAGTGATGGCAAACAGTAAAAGTCGTATTAAAAAAGTAGTGGCGGCACTTAGATCATTTAAAGAATTTATATTCTTTTAAGGAATGTTCGACTGACTCCACTGGATTATGGAACACCTTCAGAGACTAAAATGACAACATCAGAGAAATTTAGGAATCAAAATGTCTCTGAATCAAAACTTCATTTCCTCTTTAAGTCGGAGGCTTTCTGCATATGAATCCATTCATTCCAATTTTGCATTTTTACATCATTTGGAAAATTTATCTCCCAATGAAATTGAAGCTGACACTTATAGCAATTATTTAGATGAAAACCTAGGTGTCGAACCGGTACAATATGTAGAATTTTTCAATTCATTTAAAGAGGAAATCGGCTCATCAAATATAAGTAAAGAATTTCAAATGTACTGACTTTTAAAAGAAAAGAATGTGAATGATGCGTTTCCAAACGTTGAGGTGACACTTCGTTTATACTATTTAGTTCGCGATGCTAACTAACTGCAGTGGAGAGACATCATTCTCAAAATTTCAGTTAATTAAAAATCGACTTCGGTTTATGATGGGCCAAGAGAGATTGAATCATCTCTCTATAATGGGCATTGAACACGATGTCTTAAAGCAACTAGATATGTCCAATATAATTAAGAAATTATCCATCAAAAAATCTCGAAAAATAACCAGACTTTAACTATACATTTTACTATGTTTATTTTTAATATTTTACTTTAACAAGATACAGCTCTTATATTTTTTATTATTTAAAAACATATTTATAAAAGATAATTTTTTTTTTAATTTCTAAAAGAGAAAACCCTTTAGTTGGCTGTATACCATAGTTATAACAACAATTTTTTAATGGTAGGAGGTAGGGCCCCACACCAATTCTGCCCAGGGGCCCCCACTGCCTTAAATCCGGCTCTGGGTTGTTTTATTTAAAAATTCAATAAATACTTTTTTCCTCAAACGTCAAATAATGATGACATTACTTATCTAGCTTGATCCTGTCAAAGTTTGATGTCTCCGCCGGCAGCAGTTTTTTTCCCATTTCTTTACGGCGGAGGGAAAAATGTTGTCATGGCAACAATATGAAACATGTCACAAAGCAACAATACAAACGCCATTAACAACAATTAAGCATCATTTTTATTTATAATAATATTAAAAGTACAATTAGTTAATGAGGCATTTTCAAAATTGAAACCGTGCAAAAATGTTCCCGACTCTTGATACGCATTGGTAATTGTTGATGATACTGATGGTCGAGCACAACTTTCAGCAATCATTTCCGATGTTGGCGAATCATGAGGGTTTAAAATTTTTTGAGCATTATCGTTCTTATTTCTTATTGAATCCTCTATATATCCTTCGGCAACCGTGCTTGATTTCCAGCCCCCATGTCGTTTGAGGCATTCTAGATTTTGCTACGTTTGAAGAAAAAATAGTATACTTTATTCGGCAAAGAAGCGACTTTTCTTGACTTGCCCTCTATTACGCGCGTCAAGAAAAGTCATGCTTCTCCGCCTCATAAAGTAATATACTATTTCCCACTGCTTTAAAACTATTAATATATCCTTGTTATACTTGGCAGAAAATGTAGGTACTGGACATCCTATTAAGAGCATATAGTAGCGCGTCATCGATATAACTTCGGGAGATAGTATCATACCTTTTTTCGTAAGGTCTGCGAAAATTTGGAAACAGTGATAATCTTTGACATTATCTAAGATCAATATTTTGACAATTATCGTTTTTTTTTAGCCGTTCAAAGCCGTTTTTTCTTAACGCTGTTTTCACATTATGCATTTCTTTAATTTGGTGTTCTTGGTCTGTCAGTCTTTCGGATCTTGTAATCAAGGTTTTGATGACTGAATGCAATTGTGCAGGATGGTGGTGTGAAGCAGCATTTAGATATCTGTCCACATGGTTTCTCCACATACACCATCGAAAAAGCTCAAAATTCTCGAAGAAGGATTAAGGGCTCAACGCAAGACGAAAAACCAATCGGCAAAACCATTCTGCCATATATGAAGGGTATAACAGAAAAAATAGGGAGAGTGCTGAGAAAACACAACATAGAAACGATATTTAACATGGACAGAAAGATCCCAACTATTTTACCATCACCAAAAACCAAAATATCGTTAGAAAGTCAATGTATATGAAATTCCGTGTGGGGATTTTGGAAACTCGTACACTGGACAGACCAACCGAAGAATCCATGTAAGACGAGAAGAACACCGAAATGCCATCGAAAGGGGAGACTGAATGGGAATGGGAATTGGAATGAATGGATTCATATGCAGAAATAAAGACGAAATGAAGTGATCTATAATAGCGATAAAATTTTGAGTCCTAAATTTCTCTGATTTTGTCATTTCAGTCTCTAGAGATGTTCCATAATCCAGTGGAGTCAGTCGAATATTCCTTAAAAAAACATAAATTTGTTAAGTGATCTAAGTGCTACCACTCTTGAATTAAGGTCAATATTTGGATATTGGAGAATACGTATTGTGCTGTCTGTCCAGCAGACTTCATTTTCTTTGTCCAGAAGATTTCATTCCAAAATGTTGCAAATATTCCTGTTTCCTGTAAACACATTCGATTATACAAACAATTCGCGTTGTTACGAGTTTTAAATTGTTCCTCATCGTCTTCTGAAATTTTGGATTATGCTCCTTTAATCTGATTATAACCTATAACTCGTGCTTCTGCGGCATCACTTCTAGTTGACCATCTAGTAGTATTTACTCCTTTAGGAACAGTAATATTTCTGCAACCGTCGGCGTTGCTCTCGCTTAAAGACGCAGCTTTTAAATATTCGATTAAAAACTTGTATCTATAGTAGAGGAAGTGAACAATACATATAGTTCATATAGTGCTTCTAAGAAATCAAGGAATGCCATGGCAGCAGGACAACACTGTTGCAGCTTTTGCAACTAAATGTATAGTAGAGAGTGGGCGCCACACGGAATCCACAACGCCAAGATATTATGTTATCTAATTTCAGCCTGAACACCATAATATTTTCCACTCATAACTGACGCTTTGTCGTAGGACTGTCCCATGCAGTTTTCCAAATCGATATCATCTTCTTGAAAGAGAATAATTAGAGAATTAAATATATCTTCTGCTTTATGATCGTGATTTCGCAAAAATACATTTTCAACAGGAGAGAAACCTTCCATGTAACGAAATTAGTTAATTGATTGCCAAAAATTATTCTAGGTGAATAATGTGCAGCTTTTTTTAAGTTTCGGGCTTTGTGGGGACCCCCGGAATGTGGGGGCCCCGGGCAACTGCCCAGCCTGCCACCCCTTAAATCCGGACCTGGGGATAACAGTTCAATACCAGTAATTATTGAGCTGTTATAATAATTTGTGAATTGATAATTAACTAAGTAGCTGTGATAATTTCTAGTTTACATATAATATATTTAATGTTTTTAGTTAACACCCTTTTTGTAATATGTACCATCTAATTATTAGAACAAATAAACGACATTAAAGCCATCACAACAAACATACGCCATAGCGCATCCAGGCCAACAAAACTCATATTTCATACTTGTAAATAAGTTGCTAATTATAAATCTCACGTTATTCCTACTAACTTGGTATATAATTGATAAAACAACATTTACGGACCAACTTATAATTGACATAGAACAAGATCATCTAGTTAACTATATACTGTAAACTGTACTTTATCAGTGGCGTACAAAGGAAAATGATAGAAAAATGATTACGTAGAAAGGGAAAAGGAAGACAGGAAGAAAGGCGAAAGCTACAAGGGTACTAGTGTGACAGCATGTATAGAGAGGTTATATGAGAAAATACTGAAAGAAAATCTGGAAAAAAGACGAAGGCAGGATTTACTGCTGGAAGGTTATGTCTAGACCACTTACATATGTTACAGTCAAAGCCCGAATTTCAGGCACTCCTAGGTTTGACTAGGCAATCCTCAGGTCTGACTTACGGTCTTAGTCAAAGCCCGAAATAAATTACAGTTTCGGCCTTTGACTAGTCAAACCTAGGAGAGACTAAGTTGGTCAGGCAAAAGTCAAAA
Organism: Diabrotica virgifera virgifera; assembly: GCF_917563875.1. Taxonomy (NCBI): domain Eukaryota; kingdom Metazoa; phylum Arthropoda; class Insecta; order Coleoptera; family Chrysomelidae; genus Diabrotica; species Diabrotica virgifera. The sequence continues at coordinate 61,709,919 of NC_065443.1, read as the reverse complement.
TTACATTTTATGAAATCGGGGTTTGACTAGTCAATCCCCGATCAGCTATTAAAATGTCGTAATTTGTTAGATTAGGTTTAATAAAACGTCATTTTTTCATTTTTTTATATTGTCGTAATTAAAATAAAAAAAAAATCATGTTTACTCTCACATGTTGAGGCATTGTGGCATTAATGTCTGGTTACACCAACAGATCTTAAGCTCCAGCTTAGCTAAGCTCTACTTATAGATAGGGCCTCCTTGAGTATCACTTACGTTGCACCATAATTTTATATTCTTACCTTATTATCAATTATATCTATTATTATATTATGGTATTCTTATTGTATATATAACACCGGTTTATAGCGTCCTGCGCCTTCCGGTTCCTATTCTCCAGCCGCGTCGATCTGTCCAATCTCCTGGTCGGAGATCTCTCTCAGACATGGCTTTCTGGATTCCACTTATCCAGGTTGTTTTCGGTCTGCCCCTTTTCCTTCTTTCCGAGGGTTGCCATTCCATTATTAGCTTTGGGAGTCGATGTTCCTCCATTCTTTGTACATGGCCATACCAACAAAGTTGTTTTTGTTGGACTTCTTCAATTATGTTTGTTTTTCTATTCATAACATCTCGTACCCGTTCATTCGTTATATGTGAGACTCTGGAGATGCAGGCCGATCTTCGCCAGAAGTCCATTTCCAGTGCAAGCAACTTCTGTTCTGTTCGCTTATTCAGTTGCCAGGTTTCACATCCATACAGTACCACGCTTTTAAAGATGCTATTATAAAGCTGTGTTTTCTTTTCTTTTGATATGGTTTTTGACCAAAGTAGCGAGTTCAAAGCTCCTATTACCTTCTTTCCTTTCATAATTCTTTCCTCTATTTCGAATTCTGTCCTTCCACTTTGTTGGATTCTCGTTCCAAGGTATACATAATCAGAGCTTGGCTCGATAACCATATCATCCTCTAGATGTAACTCACTTTTCTGTCCTCCTATACACATATATTTGGTTTTCTTCATATTAACGTATAGGCCCCATTTTTTGTATTCTCGAAACAGCCGGCTTGTCATAAATATTAGATCATCTTTATCCTGGGCAATCACCACCTGATCGTCAGCAAAATGCAGTGTGTATAATGTTGAGTCGTCGTTTAGCTGTATCCCCATTCCAGAACACGATTTGCGCCACTTATGCAAGACCTCATTTATATAGATTTTAAACAGTGTTGGCGATAAGCTGCATCCCTGTCGTAGTCCCTTATTCACCATGAAGCTATTGGATAATCTGCTGTTGATTTTTATGTTTGCTTGGATATTGTTATAGAATTGTTGCACTGCTTTTATTAAAGTTATATTAATAGGGGATTTTTCCAGGACTTGCCATAATTTACAAAGTGGTACGGTATCATATGCCTTAGTTAGATCAACGAATAGTAGATGTATTTCTCTGTCTCTGGCTACTTTTTTTTCATTGAGTTGGTTGAGCGTGAAGATGTGGTCGATACAGGATCTTCCTGCTCGGAATCCTGCTTGTTGTTCGATCTCTATAGGTGCATATTCATTTTCTATTTGAGCTTTTAAAGTTTTCCCATATAATCTGCTAAAGGTGCTGGTTACAGTAATACAGCGATAGTTCTTACAGTCTTCCTTGTTACCCTTTTTGTGTATTGGGGTTATCCATCCTGTTTTCCAATTTTCTGGTATGTTTTCTCCATTTGTGTAGTTGTTGAAAATTAAGGTTATTAGTTTGATCAATTTTGCAGTTCCATTTTTTATAAGTTCCGCTGGTATTCCTTCTGGACCACATGCTTTTTTATTTTTTAGTGATTTAATCATTCTCTCAACGAATTCGTCATTTAATTCTACGACTTGACCATTTAAATTGTAGTGCTTTGGTGATGTATTTATGTATTCCTGTCTATTTTCTTGAAGTTCTTCTTTGTAGTGGGTTTTCCATTTTTTTAAATCAATCATTTGAAGGTTTGTATTATTTCTGTTTTCATTTCTTAGATTTCGAATGAACCTCCAAGCTTCTGAGGATCTGCTTCCACCTAGATGGCACTCCACTTCCCTACATCCTGTTCCCAGGTATTGTTCTCATTTTTTGTTAACATTTTTTTATATTTGATTAATTCTTGGCGGTATTGGGTTTTATCATATGCGTTTTGTGATTTTAACCATTTATGATATTTCTGTTGTTTTATTTGTTTCTGTTGTTCAAGTTCATTGCTCCAGACTATGCTGTTATTTTTCCTGGTATTTGTTATCTCCTCCATGCCTAATGCTTCACTGGCTGCTTCCTTAATCGCAAGTGTTATTTTGTCGTAAATTATATTGGTGCTACATGTCAGGTCAATTTGATCAAGTTTTTGATCCAGTCTGTTCTGGTATAGGAACCTGGTGCTGTCGTCATATAGCCCAGTTAGTTTGTATTTGGGTTCTTTGATTATTTCTACTCTTTCTTCTTTCGATGTTTCATTTATTGCATATTTGAAGAGGATTTTGATTCGAGATATTAGTAGGTAATGGTCAGATCCGCATTCTACACCTCTATATACTCTTGTGTCTTGGATTTTCCATTCTGATTTTTGTAATATTTGGTATTCTTATTGTAATATATTATAATTATATTATATTAATTCTTATGATATTCTCGACTTAAGCTTAAGATCTGTTGGTGCAACCGGGCATTAGAGTTGCACAATACGTTAGACCTTTTACACTTATTTACATAATTTTGAAGAGCATTTCTAATTGCAGTAGCATTTTATAAAGCCTTTTCCTCCAAATTTAGGATCTTTTATATGTACGAATTTCTCTTAGAGACTCTCTTGTTTGATTTCTTGAAAAAAGTATGTTTATGTTCCGTATTTCGTACCAACTCTGTATAAACTGTCAACCGTTTTATCTTGTATGATACCCAAAATATTTTGCGCATCTCCTTGGGCTCGATCAAAGCTGGGGATAGGTATTCTTACACAGACAGAAAAGATTAAAATAAATAAAGGAAAGGCGATTAAAGGTCTTCATGCCCAGGCCAACGCTATGAAACAATTAAGTGAAAAAAAATTCCTAAAATTTCAATACCTATCCCCAGCTTTGATAGAACCGAAAAAGATGCTCGAAATATTTTGGGTATCATTAAAGATAAAACAATTGACGATTTATATAGAGTTGGTATGAAATATGGAACAATAAACACACTTTCTTCAAGAAATCAAATAAGAGAATGCAAAGAGAATTTTCTTAATTTTCAAGATGTTCCAGACGTTAAGCTGTTTCTAAGAGAAATTAGTACAAAAGATTCTGAATTTCGAAGACAAGGCTTTATAAAATGTTACTACAATAAGCCTCTTCAAAATACTCTTCAAAATTATGTAAGTGTAAAAGGTATAACGTATTGTGCAACTCTAAATGCCATAATGCCTCAACATGTAAAAGTAAACACGTTTTTTTTTTATTTTAATTACGATAATATAAAAATAATAAACATTAAAATTAAAAAATCACATTTTATTAAACCTAATCTAACAAATTACGACATTTTAATAGCTGATCGAGGTTTGACTAGTCAAACCCCGATTTCATAAAATTAAATTTCGACCTTTGCCTGACCAACTTAGTCTCTCCTAGGTTTTACTAGTCAAAGGCGGAAACTGTAATTTATTTCGGGCTTTGACTAAGACCGTCAGTCAGTCCTGAGGATTACCTAGGCAAACCTAGGAGTGCCTGAAATTCGGACTTTGACTATAACACATGCACTTCAACAATTAATTGGGAAAAAAACAAGTACACATGGAATTTATCCACTTTTAAAAGGTGTATAATATGGTTCCCAAAAAACAACTACGGAAAACGATGAAGGAAATCGAGATAACGCAGAGTTAATAGAAGCCGTATAAAATAATACAATAACAACATTGTAACTTAAAATCAGCAATAAATATTTGAACGAATTTAACACCACTAAAGACTTGCTGTAGGACTGTTCTACGTTTCCGACGCTGTTCACTATATTCCTAGAACAAATATTAAAAACATGAAGGTATGAGAATATCAATCCGAGGGCACTTCTTGTACCCACTAAGTTTGAGGGTAGATCTGATGATGATGATAATGATGATCCTCAGTAGAAATAATTTCTATTTTGTTGAGCTCTGCTTTAAACTGTGTGACATGTTCTTTTGATGGGATTCTTAACCCTGTAAGTGTCAGCGGTAGATATATTTACCACTGTTGTTAACTTTTTTTGTTTTTCTAACCGTAAGCAGAAACAGTGCTGTTGCAAATGATCTCATCATTATCATCATCACACAGCCAAATCTGTCCGCTGTCGGACATAGGCCTCCTCAAGATGTCTCTACCCTTCTCTGTCCTGCACAGCTGCAATCCAGTTTGTCGCTATTATTTTAATGTCGTCGGTCCATCTGGGAGGTGGTCTTCCACGACTTCGCTTGTCTGCCCTTGGCCGCCACTCTAAAATCTTCTTTGTCTATCTGTTGTCTCTCTGTCTTGCGACGTGTCCTGACCATTTCCACTTCAACTTCGTAATGCGTTTTATAATCTCTTCCACTGCAGTTCTTCGTCGTAACTCATCATTTTGTCAAAAATGAATAACCATTTTCAATTTCGTTGCAACACGAAACTACAGCCGCATTATATTCTAGTTCAATCAGAGAGTTCAGCAAGCACCTCTACCGGTTTGGAAACTTATTAGTCTCTCATCAGAAGGCACATATGCTGCTCTCTCTGTCCCAACCAGGAGAAAACCCGGCGTGCAGTTACGGATTGCAACGAACGAAATGGCAGGGATGCCCTAGCGGCAACTGCTAGCAAGAGACTAAGTTTTCAATCTAGTAGCACATAAAATAACAATAAAAATATTACTCTACATACCATCAGATTAAAAACAATGGGAACATTCTCTGGTTACACCTCCGAGCCTTCTACAATTTGCAAGCCATAATGGATGCTTAGACTAAAGAAGATGAGGGACTTTTACAATTAGTCCAGGGCGGATCTGTTTTGAGATGGACGTTGAGAGGTGACTCTAATTTTTTGCATAAATTGCTTGTAATTAAACCATATAATAATAATTGAGTTATCCTCCCACTCAAAAAGGTCCGGAACATTGTTTAAATAATCAAAATGTCAAAAAATGAAAGAAATATTCGATTTTTTTCTTCGTTTTTTGATTATGTATTGATTAACTTTAAAAGTATTCACTTCCGAGAAAAGTTTTACTAGTATAAAAGCTGCGTAATTAAATTTCCTACAATATAAGATTGGTTAAAAATTTTTAAAATTGTTACCTTTGTTGCAAAATAGTAATAATTGCGAAAAAAAAACATAAAAAAACAAGTATTCGCATTTTACGCATAAGTTAATTTTTTTTACAGATATAAGAATACTTTACCTTATATACCTGTATATGCAATTTGCAAAATTAAAATCGGTTAACTACCACGGCGTCAGAAATTTTTTTTAATTAACATTAATTTTTGGTGCGACGCGACGCGTAGGACAGCGGTGTTCGATTCACACAAGTTGATTTCCACCAAAATTTCTTCCAATCTTTATCTAATATATTATTTTCTTACTCTATATTTTGTTGTATGTTCATATTTTAATTCCTAAAAATCAAACTAATTTGATTATAGTTTGTGAAAAATTGTTTAAACAATTTTATATATTTAATGTTTATATGAACAAAGAAAGTTTTTGCTAAAAAAAGTGTTATTTTAAAGGACAGAGTATGTGTTTTTATTTTGCAATAAACAAATTTATTTATTTATTTCGAAATGTACTAAAAAGTAAAATGTATCAATCATTATCAAAGGTCAATGGAATGCCCAATCAGAGCGAACGTATCCGCTGTCCTGCGCGTAGCACCAAAAATTAAGGTTTATTTAAAAAAATTCCTGACGCCGTGGTAGAATACCGATTTTAATTTTGCAAATTGCAAATGAAAGGTACAGTATTCCTTTATACGCAAAAGAAAATTCAATTTGCTGTCTTCTTTATTTTCAGTGCTGCAACATGTTGAAAGAATGAATTTTTTTGCGAAAGCTGGATTGCAAAATTTATTTTGCAAAATCTATTAAACCGATCTTAATTAAATTCACAGTATTGTTTTACCATATCATAAAGTTTTTCTGGTCCTAACCATAGGTCCTAACTGTAGCATAAATGGTTGAAAAACGTAAAATGCAAATACTTGTTTTTTTATGGTTTTATCGAAATTATTGCTATTTTGCAACAAGGGAGACAATTTTTAAAATGTTTAGTTATTCCTATATTGTAGGAAATTTAATTACACAACTTTTATGTTAGTGCAACATTTCTCGAAAATGAATACTTTTAAAGTTATAATCAAAAAAACAAGATAAAAATCGAATTTTTCCTTCATTTTTTGACATTTTGATTATTTAAACAATGTTCCGGACCCTTTTGAGTGGGAGGATAACTCAAATATTATTATATGTATGAGATATTTTTAAGCAATTTCTGCAAAAAAAATATGAGTCACCTCTTAACATCCAAATGTACTAATATTTTTACAGATGCGCCCTGGTCTAAATTTATAATTCACGTCCCATCTGCTCAGCGCGGTAAAGTTCCAACGAGAATAGTTCCCTTCGTACTCCAATCATAGTAAACATGTAAATCAAAAGTGAATAACCATTTTCAATTTCGTTGCAACACGAAACTACAGACGCATCATATTCTAGTTCAATCAGAGAGTGCAGCAAGCACCTCTTCCGGTTTCGAAACTTATTAGTCTCTCATCAGAAGGCACATATGCTGCTCTCTCTGACCCAACCAGGACAAACCACGGCGTGCATTTACGGATTGCAACGAACGAAATGTGCCTCCTGTTGAGAGACTAATAAGTTTCGAAACCGGTAGATGTGCTTGCTGCACTCTCCGATTGAACTAGAATATGATGCGGCTGTAGTTTCGTGTTGCAACGAAATTGAAAATGGGTATTCATTTTTGATTTACATGTTTACTCTGATTGGAGTACGAAGGGAACCATTCTTGTTGGAACTTTACCGCGCTGAGCAGATGGTACGTGAATTATAAATTGTAAAATTCCCTCATCTTCTTTAGTCTCAGCATCCATTATGGCTTGCAAATTTTGGAAGCCTCGGAGGTATAACCACAGAATGTTCCCATTGTTTTCAATCTGGTGGGATGTAGGGTAATATTTTTAATGTTATTTTATGTGCTTTTAGATTGAAAACTTAGTCTTTTGCTAGCAGTTGCCACTAGGGCTTCCCGGTCATTTCGTTCGTTGCAATCCGTAACTACACGCCGGGGTTTGTCCTGGTTGGGTCATAGAGCAGCATATGTACCACCTGATGAGAGACTAATAAGTTTCGAAACCGGTAAAGGTGCTTGCTGCACTCTCCGATTGAACTAGAATATGATGCGGCTCTAGTTTCGTGTTGCAACGAAATTGAAAATGGTTATTCACTTTTGATTTACATGTTTACTCTGACTGGAGTACGAAGGGAACCATTCTCGTTGGAACTTTACCGCGCTGGACAGATGGGACGTGAATTATAAATTGTATAAAATTCCCTCATCTTCTTTAGTTTCAGCATCCGTTATGGCTTGCAAATTTTAGAAGCCTCGCAGGTGTAATCAGAGAAGGTTCCCATTTTTTTCAATCTGGTGGGATGCAGAATAATAATTTTAATGTTATTTTATGTGCTATTAGATTGAAAACTTAGTCTCATCATTTCGTATTATGTCTCTCAAATTTAGGCCAAGCATGGTTCTTTCCATTTTTCGTTATGGTACTTGTAATTTTCTTATTGATGCTTTAGTCAATGTTTCAGCTCCATAAGTGAGCACCGGAAGTACGCATTGGTTAAATGCTTTTCTTTTTAGATTTATTGTGCTGTTTTCCTTGAACACGTCTCTTAGTTTGCCATACGCTGCCCATCCTAAAGCTATTCTTCTGGATAATTCGCATATTTGGTTGTCTCTACTTATTTGTATTTCGTGTCACAGATATATGTATTTGTCAACTGTTTCGATATCGTAGTTTTCTAGTTTCAATAGTCCGCTAGGTACTAAATTGGTCATCCAAAATTTAGTTTTCCCAAAGTTTATGTCCAACCCTACTTTTGGGAAACTCGTTGTAGTTCTTGCAGCAGTTCGTGGGTTCCTTTAAGTCGTAGGTTATTAGAACTATGTCATCTGCAAATCGTAGGTGGTTCAGTATTTCGCCATCGACATTCAAACCTCTGTTTTCCCATTTCAACATCTGAAATACATGCTGCATTACGGCCTTGAATAGTATTGGTGACATGTTGTCTCCTTGTCTTTTTAGTTTTATTTTTTTGAGTTTGGATGTGGAGGTTTATTGCTGCTGTGGCATTTGCACATATATGTTGAATAATGTTGGAATATCGGTAGTCGATTCTACAATCTCTCAAAGCTCTTAAGATGGCTACGATCTCGATAGTGTCAAAGGCTTTTTGTAGTCAACAAACACTAGAACTAGCTGCCGGTTGTACATGACAGTGCAAATGACCTATCTTTCGTGAAATTCAAAACACGACTCGTGTATGCATTCATCAATTTGAAGGTTGTTGATAGTCGTTGAAGGTAGTAGTAGAAGATCGTTGAAAATAACTACTAGTGAGTACTTGTGTAGAGTTCTTTACCGACGTTATTGCTGTAGAAATTTATTTTAGTTTTTCATTAGTTTATTCAATGCAATATGGGATAATAAAATGTGTAGTAGGGTAAAACAGCGTGAACAATATTTTGCCAAAGAGTAAATGTGAATATAAAATAAATTGAGAAATGGCATGTTAAAAGAATGTTAGTCTTCCTTCTATTCTTTCATATGAAAATAAGACATATTCTGGATGAATATTGAGATTCTTCTTCTGCTTCTTCTTCTTCTTCCTCTTTATAAGCTTGTTCATTGGCGATTGATACCACTATGGAAAATTGTCCACCTTTTGCGCGATTGTCCGATACTTCTTCTGACGATTGATGATTTATCTTTTGCTATTTTGGTCACACGATTCTCTCGTATTCTGCTTATGTGGTTATTCCATTATTTTCTTCTATTTAGTATCCATTCGTTTATACACTGTACCTACGTTACATTTTCTTCTAATATCTTCACTCCTCTTTTGATTTATTAGCGTATTTCTTGTAATTCTTCTCAGTACTCTCATGTCTGCTGTTTTCAGTAATCTTTGTGTTGTGGCTGTGTCGGGTCTTGTCTCTGATGCATATGTCATAATTAGTCTTATAGTAACTTTATAAATTCTTGACATTATCTCAGTGTTAATATACCTCGGTTTCGCCATATAGTGTTATTAAGGCATACTGCCAGTCTATTTGCTTCTTGTACGGTGTGCGGCAAAATAAACAGTACTGAAATTCGTATGCCTCAAATTTCAATGTCAGGCGCCAAAAGGTACTGAGTTGTATCATAACGTCGTTATAACCTATGTGAATGTCGTGATAATGTTGGGTGCTTCAGAATGGTTCTCAGTTTTGCAGAAAAAATTTTATGGTGGAGTACTATTTTCGGTCATACGGAAAAGATCACGAAAACGGTCCAAGCTTAAAATCAACAATAGTTTCAGCAGGACGGAACAACCTGTCACCCTACCAGGGAGCCTCTTCGAATACTGCGTGATCATTTTGGGAGCTGTCACTCACCAGAACTAACGCCACCACATGCGCACATATGGGGAATACCGAAGGAGTCAGACAAATCCACCATCTGCCATTTCGGAATTGTGCTCTAGAATTAAAGATTTTTCATGCCAGAGGCAGTGGCGGATCTAGGAATTTGCCTTGGGAGGGGAAATTTGTCTTAGGGGGAACTTCCAATTAAAACCCAACCAAAAGACATAAAAAAGATAAACTCAGATTACATAAAAGACATAAATAATAACTTATAGGCATTAAGTTTCCTTTATTTTCCTAATTAGCGTATTTATTGGGATGAATTTGTCTTTCTGTGGTTTCGGTTTCATGTCAGCTAATATATTTTTATGTTTGAATAATTTTTTTCTATAATCTTGGACCGTGGTAGGGGGGCAAATTTTCTCATTTTTTCCTCCCCGTAGATCCGCCACAGGCCAGCAGACATCTTTAACATCTGTTTTATCGGGAACGTGCGTCGTCGTGAATAAAGTTTGCAAGGCTATATCATGTATACTTAGTGTGACCAACTAGCACGAAAAACGGCGATTAAGGCAAAGCATTACTATAAACGATCATAACTTCAAAGTGGTTTAAGAATTTAAATATCTAGGAGCAACAATCACAAATCACAACAAATTAGAGCGAGAAGTTGAAACGCGAATAATGGCAGGAAACAGATCTTTTTTTGCAATGCAACATCTAATGAAGTCAAAACTTCTTTCACGAGACACAAAAATTGCTGGTGTGGGAACGTAAAATACTTCGAATGGTATATGGCCCTTCCAGAGAGCCAAACGTGAGCCAGGAGTGACAAACGAATGGAGGCGCAGATACAATAATGAGTTAGAGTCTCTTTCGGAAAGGAAAATCTAGTCAGATATATAAAGGCCAATAAACTCAGATGGGCAGGGTATGTGATACGCAGTAACGACAATCGTCTTATAAACAATGTGTTCTGGGGAAGGCCAGATGGAAGGAGGTAGGTAGGATGGTAGGACGGCCTAGAAAAATGTAGAAATATGCAATAAAAGAAGATCTGTAGAAAATGGGAGTGAGACAATGAGAATTAGTGGCACAGGATTGAAAAACATGGAAGGTAATAGTAAACGCGGCAAAGACTCGCGAAAAGTTGTAACGCCGTTGATGATGATGTTGATGATTATAGTTCTACGAAAACTAAAATGGTAGACTTTTTGCGTTTCCATATTTTAATTATCTTCTGCTGAAAAAAAAAATGGCCCTATTTTCATTGAAACGTCCCGGATTTCAGGTATTGTTTTTCAGCTTTGTCCCGGATTCAACCGAATTGGAGTTGGTCACACTATGTATACTAGATATGTAAATCATCATTAATATTTCAATATTCATTTCAGTACTGTGTATTTTGCCGCATACTGTAATTCCAAGGTATTTTATTTCCATTACTGTTTCAATAATGATGCCATCAATTTCTATTTTACATCTGAATGGTTCTTTGCTGATTACTATTGTTTTAGTTTTTGAGATGGGACTGTCATATTAAATTTGCTCTTATGGTAAATATGTGTACAAGTCTTTGCAGACCATCTTCATCTTGGACTATCAATATTGCGTCGTCTGCGTAACAGAGTATATTTACTTCTTTGATTACTTCTTTGTTTTTTTTTTTCAGTGGGCGAAAATACGAAAAGACGATGGCAACCGTTTCTCTGCAGAAATACTGGGAAAGTTTGTAAATAGAGACCTACACCTACTCGTAGACGGTCTTGTCAGATCAACTCGTAGATGTCAGAAAACAATATTTCATGTATGTATATCCTCTTTGGCTTAGTTCAGCACTGATTAAACAAACCTGAATATCATCAACAAACCCATTTAACTTTCGATTTTCCAGGTAGCAGTGACGAAGATTCTGGCGAGTCACTTTTAGATTATTCTGTCGAATAGATTTATAGTTGGCAGACAAAAACCTACATATCCTCATCTGACAGTGACTTATAGGTCAGAAGTAGGGATGGGAAAAACCTACCGGTTTAAACCTAAAACCGGTTTTTTTACTTCGCAATAACCGGTTTTACCGGTTGTTTTTTGTCCCGGTTATAACCGGTTTTTTCTTTTTAAAGTAAAAACCGGTTATTAGGTTTTTACGGTGATTAGGATTAGGTTAGGTATTATTTTGGATCCCAATCATAATTATTATTCTCAAGTAATTATTCCAAACAAAACCATAATTCAAATTTTATTTTATAAATACAGAAGCAAACTGAAAGTGCAATCTCACATCAGCCAGAAACAATTATTAAGTTTTATTAAAATATTTCCTTGAAAAGGTATTTGTAATCATAATATTTACATAAGAAGTGATCTGGTTGAATTAGACGCAAACATCATCAATCTATTTTTCACACTTAACTCTTGACATTGAAAGTGGGTAAATGAGTTTTTCTGATTACCAAAAATAATGCTCTGACTATGACTATCGAATTAATGATTACGAATACGAATCTCCAAGAATTTCCCTACGTTTTCAAAACGATAAACCCATACAGGAAGTATTAAATGAGTTAAAATGTACCTATTCTACAAATATACAAACGTGTTAAACGTAATACATGATAAATTTTTTTTGATGGTAGTAAAAATAAAAGATAAATTGCATTATCCAATTTATTTTTAAGTAAAATATTTATGTTGATATTATTTTTTTTAAATCCCATTTCAATGAGTTTGGGAAATTTTTTATAAGTTGAAATGGTTGGGGATTTTTTTGGGTTTCGGAGGAGAGGAAAATTGGTGGGTATTTTAGAGGATAATATTTTTAAATGGTAAATTAAATTTGCATCATTAACTGAATACAATAATTGCATATTATATCCTACTCTCATAATATATTCAATCAATTCAATGACAATAGAACCTGAATTATTTCAGCGCTCTCTGTTGAGCAGTAGTATAATAATTTTGGTTTACTGTTCTCTACATCTGACTACTGATTCACAAATCTTTGGGATTCACACAAATCAAATTTTATTTCGATCCAATGTATAATATATATTAATACTACGCTATATGATATTTAATAATAATCAATAAATATATAATAAAAATAAAATAATAAATAAATATATTAATTAATAGAATAAAATGGTTTTATTAAAAATTGTGTTTTATTTATATTGATATTGATGTTCTTTCGATAATACTAATTTTGATCATATTGATATCGAGTCGAATGAAGTATCGCAAACTAAAGTGCATTGTAAATGTAACTTTGTAACCTATTGGATTAAAAAAAAAACGAAAAACCGGTTTTTCCAAAAACCGGTTTTTTTTTGCCGGTTATAACCGCCAGGTTAAACCGTAAGCAAAAAAAACCGGTATAACCGAAAACCGGTGTTTTGTCAAAAACCGCCATCCCTAGTCAGAAGTAAATAATATCAAGTACCGTGTGGATGTTTGATCTTCCAAAAAATCAGAATTCAAGTGGTCCGAAAAGACAAATCGAATACCAAAGGTACTTACCGTAGATATTAAATGCAATTCAAATAAGAAACAGAGGGCCAATCTCATTTACCAAAAATATGATGTAGTATTATGCAAAGCATGTTTGTCTCTAAATCATCAGAAATGAAGTTTGAAATAAATGTTTTCCTCTTTTACAACTTTTGTTATAATGTGTAGATGTAGAGGTAGAAATCTTTACCAATGATTTCTATCTATCTATATAAGGATTTTTACAGTTGTCTCCGCCTTCCTTCTTTCAGTCAACGTCTCCAGTCCGTTTTGTTCTGACATTCTCCTTCTCGTCTTTCCATGACCTCGTCCACTTCATCTCTCCATGATGTTCGGGGTCTACCTCTTTTTCTCTTTCCTATTGGGCTCCAATACGAAATCTTTGATATCCACCTTGTACAATCTGCTCTTTTCACATGTCCATACCAAATTAAACATTTTTCCTCGATGTAACTGAGTATGTCTTGTTCTACTACCATTCTTCGTTTTATCTCCTCATTTCTAATGCGATCTGTTCTTGTTACTCTGCAGCTTCTTCTCATGAACTCCATTTCAGTTGCTGTAATTTTGGACCTGTTTCGTTTATTTATTACCCAATTCTCTGCTTCATAGGTCATTACACTACGCACCAAGGTGTATATTCTCTTCTTTGTATGTCTGGTAATCTGTCTATCCCACAGTGCTCCGTTCATTTGTTTAATACATGTTCTTGTCTGTGTTAATCTGCTGGTTATTTCTTTCTCGGTGGTTCCATTTTTTGAGAGTATGAATCCTAAATATTTGAATTTTTCAGTGCCGTTAATTTTCGTATCATCGTCAATTTACAAATGTCTCACTGGTTCTTGTTATGTTGTTAAGTATTCGGTTTTCTCTAGGTTTGTTTCCAGTCAATTTTTTGTGTATTCCTCTTCTAATTTTTGGAGCATATAGGACAGATATTCTTCATCTTGCGCCGTTACCACTTGGTTATCTACAAAACTTAATCTTCTTCTTCTTCTTCCTCTTTATAAGCAATTATGCTTGTTCATTGGTGGATTGATACCTCTATGGAAGGTTGTCACTCCATTTTTTGCGCGGTCGGCCGATACTTCTTCTACCGATTGGTGATTTATCTCGTGCTATTTTGACCACACGTGTCTCCCCCATTCTGGTTATGTGGTTGTTCCATTCTTTTTTTCTCTTTAGTGTCCATTCGTTTATACACTGTACGTTACATTGTCTTCTAATATCTTCGCTCCTCTTTCGATCTCTCAGTGTATTTCCTGTAATTCTTCTCAGTACTCTCATCTCTGCCGTTCCCAGTAGTCTTTATTCACTCAGTAGTTATTATTGGTCTTACAATGATTTTATAAATTCTTGATTTCATCTCAGTGTTAATATGTCGGTTTTGCCATATAGTGTTATTAAGGCATCCTGCCAATCTATGTGCTTTTTGTACTTGATTTCTCACTTCTTTGTCTAGGTCTCCGTAACTTGACAATGTAATTCCAAGGTATTTTACTTCCATTAGTTGTTCAATACTGATACATTCAATGTCTATTTTGCATCTGATTGGTTCTTTACTGATTACTATTGTTTTGGTTTTCTGAGATGAAATTGTCATATTGAATTCTTTTGCTCTTATGTTAAATCTGTGGACTAATCTTTGCAGACTATCTTCATCTTGGGCTATCAATATTGCGTCGTTTGCGTAGCAGAGTATTTTTACTTCTTTGTTTCCCATTCTATATCCTCTTCCTTTGTTGACGTTTTTGATGATTTCATCCATGATTAAATGGAAAAGCATAGGACTCAATGAGTCTGTCTCCCTGTCTTATTCCGCTGCCTATGTCTATAGGTTCTGTAAGTTGTCCATCTATTCTGACTTCCATTTTGTTGTTTTGGTAGATATTCTCAATAGTTTTTATGATATCTAGAGAGACTTCTCTATTATACAGAAGATGAATTACATCTTTGAGTCTTACTCTGTCAAATGCTTTCTTTAAGTCAATCAGACATAGAAATGCTGGTCTATTATACTCTAGTGATTTCTCAGTAATTTGCTTTATGACGAATATTGCATCTGTACACTATCTTCCAGTACGAAAACCCTGTTGTTCATCTGCTAAACTTATCTCTGATTCATTACGTCTTGTAAGATTTTAGTTGTAAGTTTTAGGGTAGTATTTAACAAGTTGTTACCTCTGTAGTTTTCTGGCTGCTTTTATCTCCTTTTTTAAATAGTAGAATTAGTTCGCTCGTTCTCCATTCTTCCGGTATTTTATTGTGTTTTATGATTTTGTTAATCAATGTTGTTAATGGTTCTGTCATTGCTGCTCCACAATATTTCAGTAATTCGTTTGGTATTCCATCCTTACCTGCAGCTTTTCTGTTCTTCAGCTTTTCGAATGTTTTTCGTACTTCCTGTGAACTTATATTAACATCTTCATTTGTGGTCATTTCTGGTGTTTCCGATTCTAGCATCATTTGTTCTTCCTCTGCATAGAGCTTTTTTAGATAGTCAATTCATGTATCCTTTTCTATGTGTTTTGGTTCTATTAGTTCCTTTACCTCCGTTCTTTGACCTCTTATAAAGCGCCATATTTCCTTTTGGAGACCATAAAAATCATGTTCCATTTCTTTCGAAGAACATTTCCAATGATCGTTTTTTAATCTTCTTAATACTGAATGTGTTTCGTTTCTTATAGTCTTATAATTATCGTACGCCTCTTGTGTTTTAGTTGACATGTATTTTAGGTAAGCTTTTTCTTCTGTTTATATCTTTCCTTCACTTCTGTACAAAAGCATGGAGTTCTTCGTCTTGGAAGCAATTTATTTTTATTAATGTTTCTTTCACCAAGAACTTCCTTGGCTGAGGCTAAGATATTGGACTTAATTTTTGCCCCGCTCTCTTCGACTCCGTCACTTTCTGTGATATACATGTTGCTGCTATTTTCCTACAAAACTTAATGTGTACAATAATTTGTCCAAGATTGGTATTCCTATCCCTTCACATTTCCTTTTTCATGGTTTTAATATTTGTTCCAGGAATATCTTGAACAGTGTCGGATATGTAGAGCATCCCTGCAATAAGCCTTTTGTGGTCTTAAGTGATTTGTAATCGTAAATGATCAGATACCCATTGGTAGCAATATATCTACCATCCCGTACCTAAAAGAAAAATGTAAAGAGAATTTCGGTTTCTTTTTCTCAAGTTAACATTTATTTGATTTCAAAAATATTCGTCTTAAAAAGGAAAGTTCTGTGCCTTAAGAGGATCGGTACGTATTTTCGGCTGCAATGCTATTCAAATGGGGATTCATTTTTTTCGAATCCTGAGAAAACTAATAAGTATTTTTGAAAAATTTAAACGCAGAATGAAAGATTACGTTATTAGCGAGGGCCGAAAGTCCCTGAGAACTTCTATAATGTTTATTTTAATAAGTTACATGGGTGAAAAACTAAGAGAAAATTTAGTGTGATTTTTAATTTCAAATATATCATTCAAAATCAACTTTTTATTTATTCTAAGGGACTTTCGGCCCTCGGTAATAATTTAGTCTTTCATTCTGCGTTTAAATTTTTCAAAAATATTTATTGGTTTTTTCAGGATTCGAAAAAAAATGAACACAATGCCGTGGTAATATTTTCCAAATCTATCTTTGTCTTACCACGCACTCAGCCGAATATATAATTGTCAGCATATATTGTCAGTCAGACACTGACAATCAGTGACAATTTTAAATATTTGACATTGCATCGAAAATATGTTGAGTTATTGATTAAATATTATTGATATATAGTGTATTTGATAAATAATTGATTTAAGACGTGAACTTAATAAAAAGTTATTTATTGTGTATTATTTGTGGAAGATCCAAGCAGAGAATACATCAGGATAATATATTCTGTGATCCAAGTATTTTGTTGTTAAAGATGTTCAAAATTGTAAGCGTTCCATAACAATATATTATTAAAAAATCACTTTAACACTTTTCCTCTTTTCTCGATTGAGTATTAGTCTTTGTTGTACAAAAAAAATTATTACAATCACTGAATACATAGTTAGTGAAAAAATTATCACATTTATTAACTGAATTAATAATTTATTAATAATTCAAAACCCATCTCTTTAAATTAATGATGACATTTTCAAGTAGAATGTCATATATGGCAACATGGCGGAGATCGAGGAAGTTAAGAAAGAATTGAACAAATTGAATAAAAGTGATCTAATAAGGATAATAATTGAAAAGAAAGTGCCTTTGGACATAAAATCAAGTGATTAGTAATCAAGATTATATTATAAATTTGCTACAAAACCCAGCAAATTTGCAGGTTAACCATGTGCCAAATACAAACAAACAAAGCGGTGTTGCCGGTCATCCTCCAAATTCCGTCGCTAAAGCTGAAGGAAAGAAAACCAAGGACATATACGAGACACGTGAGAATATAACAATTACAAACCAGCAATTCTCAAGCGCCCTAAGGCAGGCTCAACAAAGTTTGAAAATGAATGATATCCACAGTCTTGGCCAAAACCAAAACAAAACTCGGTCCGATGCAAAAGTTGTGGGCAATAACAGCGAGAGTGAGGAGCTTGCAACAAAAGACAAGGTGTGGATTTATGCAGCAAAGTATAAACAATCTTATAGTACACAAAAATTGGAAACATACCTACAAACAAAGTTTCCCGGGCATGAGTTCTCGTGCACTTTATACGAGAATAAGGTAAATGGATCCAATTCTTTCAGGATTACGGCAGATGCAGAATTGAAGGATATTCTTTTTCAACCACAGACATGGCCAAAGGGAATAGAGGTGAGTGAATATTTTTTTCGCAGAAAATATTCCGTCAATAAACGTCCTAACCAAGGTAGATACTTTAACAGGAAAAGACAACAGTGAAAGTGTTATTTTAAAAAACTCTGTACCATTTTATAATAAACAAAATTCGTTAGCAAACTCTGACCAAGTTAGTCTAGTTAGTATTTTTCATGTAAACACCCAAAGTTTAATAAACAAAATAGATCAGCTTAATGTTTTTTTGAAAAATAAAAGATACAATATATTATGTTTCTCTGAACATTGGCTCAGAGAAAACGAATTAACAACATTAAAGTTTGATGGGTACTTTTTGTCAACTTTTTTCTGTCGGAAGGTAAGAGAACATGGAGGTGTTGCAATTTTTAGCGATAATAAATTTTCTACACGACCAGTTTGTTTGAATCATATATCATGTGAATATGAGGGTGAATTTTGTGCATTAGAAATTACAGATATTAAAACTATTCTAGTAACAGTGTATAGAACCGGAAATGGGAACTTTAAAATATTTCTAGACCTTTTTGAAAAGTTATTGGTGTTTTGCTCTGCTAATTTTTTGGAAATAATAATAATTGGGGATTTCAACATTGATTTTAAAAAATCTTCTAATGAACTCAGAATTTTCCGTGATCTAATTTCTACTTTTGGCTTAACAATAAATATTAATGAATATAATAGAATAACAACTAGATCAGCAACTTGTTTAAATAACATCTTAACAAACATAAACAGTGGGATAGTTGGTTGTGGAATTGTGGACCCATGTATCTCTGATCATCTTGCTCAATTTATTAACTTAAAAATAAAATCTGAAAAAAATCATAGTGCAATTACATACACAAGACGTATAACGAGTAATGGCATACTGAAGTTGAAACATTCGTTAAATAACGTTGATTGGTCTATAGCTATTTCTCTCAAAACAGCAACAGAATTAGCTCAGTTTATTACTGAAATGTATCAAAAGTTAACTGAAATCAATTTTCCATTAAAAAAATTGCGAAGTCAGAATAAAGCTCCAATTTCTTGGTTTGATGATGAATTAAAACTTATGCGAGAAAATCTTTCCACAGTCAAGGTAATTGCTGACGTTACAAAAAATTATAGTGAATATAATAAGTTTAAGAAGCATTATAGATCAACAATATCGTTAAAGAAAAAACTAGCTTATGGGTATTTCTTTTCAAATTCTGAAAATATATCTCGTGACAGTTGGAAAGTTATAAACTATCACAGAAATAAAGGTCAAAATAAAAAAGTTAGTCCTAGTACGATCTCATCAAACGATTTCAATAATTACTTTACTTCAGTAGCTAAAAATATTAGAGGTTCTTTCAGTTCTACAAATGAAAATGTAGCTATAGATATTTTGGAAGATGTACACTCTCCTTGCCACTCTTTATTTTTACTACCTGTTACTGATATTAAAATCAGAAATATTTTGCGTGGCTTGAAAAATTCACATTGTACAGATTTTTATTTTTTAAACAAAAAAATAATTGTCGAAACTATTGATATTGTTATTGACAAATTAGTTTTACTTTATAATAATTGCCTTACTGAGGGGATTTTCCATGATGTACTAAAAGTAACAAAAGTGTTGCCACTATTCAAAAAAGGGTCTTTAGATGAAATTGGAAATTACCGTCCCATCTCTATCATTCCCATTTTCGGTAAAATTTTTGAAAGCATTCTTAATACTCGTTTGATAGAATATCTAGATAAACACAAAATACTTCACTGTAACCAATATGGCTTTAGAAAAAAGTGCAGCACTACACAAGCTATACAGAAAATTGTGAGAGATATAGTCGACGGCATGGAGGAAGGTCATTTCGTTTCTTTGACATTGTGTGATTTATCCAAAGCTTTTGACTGTGTTTCGCATAAATTAATGTTGGAACAAATGCATAAATATGGTATAAGGGGAACCACTCTCAATCTATTTAGATCTTATTTAACAAATAGAAAACAGGCAGTTTTTCTTAATAATAGCTATTCTGATTTGAACACGGTCGAATACGGGGTTCCTCAAGGTTCAATACTAGGACCCACTTTGTTTCTTATTTATCTGAACGATCTATTTCACTACACTTTTCCCGTAAAATGTGTGTGCTTTGCAGATGATACCACTCTCATAAATACTGACATTAATCATCATAATTTGAAAATTAAAATAGATAGTGATACTCAGAAAGCAAAAAACTGGTTTTTGCATAATGGTCTGAAGCTAAATGAAGACAAAAATCAGAATTTGATGTTTAGTTCTGACCGAAAGTATGTCTTAGGAAATAGTGTAAAAACTCTTAGGAATTTTCCTAGATGATAATTTGGACTGGAGTGCTCATACAGACTACTTAAGTTCTAAACTTGCTACAACTATATTTTTGATACGCAACTTAGTTTTTATGATCCCTAAAAGTACCCTTAAAATGATCTACTTTGCACTGTTCCATAGCCATTTAAAGTACGGAATAACTGTTTGGGGTGGCTCTTGTCACGCAGACAGAATTTTTAAGTTACAAAAGAAAGTAGTGAGCAGAGCCGGCGATAACGGGCCTGCAAGGGATGCACTGCAGGCGGGCGCTCCCGTTTGGGGGGCGCCAAACTGAGCTTTTTTCTGCTGGTGCGATACAAAATATTAATTTAAAAGAGACTAAAGGGCGCCTATGCTAGTTTTGCAGGCGGGCGCCTTATACCCTAGCGCCGGTACTGGTAGTGAGGATACTTGCAGGAGCAGAGTATAGGGAACACTGTAAAACTTTATTTCAGAAGTTAGGTATTATGTCACTACCTTCACTCTATATATATGAGACGCTGATTGAAATTCATTCCAACAAAAGTAAGTTTAACATAAACTCCAACTTCCATGATCACCATACAAGATCGAGCGATGCTATTAGAGCACAACGTTTTAGGTTGACGAAAAGTATAAAAAACTCAACTGATGTTAGTTTGTACAATTTTTTGCCAGATGAAGTAAAAAGTCTTCATTTACAGTCGTTTAAAAATAAAATAAAATCACACTTTTTAAAACATTGTTTTTACACAAAGACAGAGTACTTAGGTACTGCTTATAATACATTATAATAAGTACACTAGTTTGGTCAGGGTTTTTTTGCCGATTATGACGATATTTCATGTCTTTACGTTTTTACATAGTGTGTTAAATTGTTTAAATTTGTTAGTACCTGTTTGTATATCTGTTCATTATAATTTATAATATTTATCTTTTAAATTTTGTAAAAATTTTATAATGTAGGTACGTACTCTTTTGACTTGTCAAAAACAAAAGAAATTTTGTATATTTGATGAAATAAATTCTATTATATTCTATTCTATTCATTCTAGTAATGTTTACATATCCATACCAGTGTAAATTTTACTACACGTAATTTGCCGTGTAAAGACAGAAAAAGTAGGGATACACGTAAAATATTTGCGAATTATGTACCCATAGCCTTAAAGGGTTAAACGACATACTTACATAATATATTCTGTCTAATTTAGTTTTCTTTAGTTTAACTCTAAACATTCATAGTAGAAACGTCTTTAGTAGAAACTTCTTTGAATTACAGTATTAATAATTTTTAGTTTAAAATGTTTACACGTATTTACCTATTGTTTAAATTAATTGAGAAATTTTAGGTGATACCACTGGTTGTCTGCGTCTGTTCAAAAGGGAACATAATTAGTTTCGTGAGGGGTAAACATGTATCCATTATCTTATTTGGATTTTGGATAGAGTTTTGAAGGTTGATTTTCGTAAATACGTTACGCTAATGGCAGGCTGAAAGCAAGATTAAAGTTTCTTCTAGTTTGTCAAATATTAACAGAGGCAGCTAATTTCGTATATGGCTTTAATCCGCATATTTATGATTAATTATTACGTAACGATTATTATTAGGTTAAGAAAGTTATTAATATGATAAAACAACATATGATAAATCAAAATGTTTATGAGGCAAAATCAAATAAAAAAACAAGAATAAGTAAATAGATAAATAGTACAGTAAATAATGGTAGGGGAGCCCAAGTGGGGATTTTTGAAGTTACTCAAGCGCGTCAGATTATCATATGGGGAGAAACCTGGTACCCTGAAAATGTACCTCTACCATATATTGGCTCAGTTCGTTAAGGGGGGCCCGAAAAAAAAATCTATCCTTAAAAATACTCGAAATTGTCAGATTGAGATAAGGTAAGTTAAGTACATGCAAAACAGTGTATGTTTAAAAAATCTGACGATTTGAACGGGGCGTAAGGAAATGGGTGAGTCAAAAAGTTTCACAAAAAAGCGAATACTTCGCGAAATGAACGGCAGATCTAAAAACTAAAAAATACGTCTTCAATATTTTTCAAAAGTCTATCGATGGGTACTAAACATGATAGCCCACGGAGGTGGGGTGGGGGTTACTTAAAAATCTTAAATGAGACCCCCAAAATTTATTGCAGATTTGGATTCTTTGCGTAAAAATAAGCAACTTTTATTAGAGACATTTTTTCGAATTATGGATAAATGGTGCTATAATCGGAAAAAACGATTGTTGGAAATGGAAAATTTAATTAAAAAGTGGAAAGTCCTCACTAAAATGGAAAATTTTACTTACTTTTTGATTTTAGGACCTAATAATCACAACCCAATAGTTCCCCATAACGTTCGAGTGACTGCAAATTTAGCATACTTTGCTCCCCTACCATAAAGTTGTTTATAGAATTTAGGCAAATCAATATAGTCTAGGCGCCAAATAGAGGTCACCGTGTCATTTTCAATTCTGATGGACAAACTCAACGGTTTCTTATGGATTTTTGGCTGCTGATTACGAATTTCGAGGGGGGATTTCGATCCGAGTGGTCAAAAAATTGTTATAAACAATTTAATTGTTTATAAATTGTTTATAATGCTCTGGCTCATAAACTAAAAGAAATAGAAAAAAATGTTTCAAATAAAATTTGTTCCTTAATATAAAACGAAGAAATAACCGTTTACTAAACTTAAATCCGACAATCAGAACTCAAGATATTGTAAAATTAGTGCACAATACAAATTTCAAATTGCAAAATAAGTATCTTTCGAAGCTTTATCGATCGTAACTCGGCTTCTACGCATGAAAATGAGCCCTATAAGGTGTTCTTTTAAAACTTAATCAAGAGGCTTCCAAACAAAGTTTATTAAATTATTTGATCTTCATTTGTTTTAAAGTTATACCAGTTTGAAGTTATAATTTTCTCAAAAGAATTGTACATTAATTTGTTTATAAAGGTTTCAAGCAAACTTGAGCTATAAACATTTATACTTTAATTAACAATGATGATAAAACAACTCAAAAGGAACAATTTGGGCTTACGAAAATGTGCGTAAGTTTATTTTTGGCTAAGATGTCGATATTTTAATGGCGCGCTATGAGGCGCAAGATTGGCTCACAGTCAAGTAAGTATGTATTCTTCGACGCTTTATCGATCGTAACTCGGCTTCTACGCAAGCAAATGAGCCAATATGTGATATCCATATAAAAATGGATCGAATTCTTTTGCAGCATCATCATTACATATAAAACGAGCATTTATGATGTGGCGGCATACACACAATTGACGGGCCTTGATGATGCTGCAAAAGAACTAGATCCACTTTATATGGATATCATACAGATAATTAGACTCTGAAGCCTCAAAAAGTTTTAGTTTTACTGCCTACAAGAACAGACTTGTACCACCATGTAACTGTTAAAATTTCGCTAAGAACTTATGCAGATGTAAAAAATCTGATGATATTCCCTGTATATCTCTTTGCAGATTTGCAGATGCATGAAAAAAATGTTTGTAAAAATAGTACTAATAAATAATATCAACTTACTTTTTAGTTATACTTCTGAAATATTAGTTTTTAATGTTTTTTTCTCATTTAGTGCAAAAAATAGAAGACAAAGTAAATAGAATGAAAGGTGATACGAGGTACAGTATGATGATTTAATTATAAGAATTATATGATAAAATTTTATTAGGATCTTCAAAAATGAAAAATGAAGATAACGTATGTATACATAGAAATTATAATTTGCATCGAGAAGTTAGCGCGTGAACCTTTACGCGGTGAGCCGATCTTGCGCCTCATAGCGCGCCCATTAAAATATCGACATCTTGGCCAAAAATAAACTTATGAACATTTTCACAACCTCAAATTGTTCCTTTTGAGTTTTTCTATCATTATTGTTCATTAAAGTATAAATGTTTATAGCTCAAATTTGCTTGAAACCCTTATAAACAAATGAATGTACAATATTTTTAAGAAAATTGTAAATTCAAACCGGTATAACTTTAAAACAAATGAAGATCAAATAATTTAATAAACTTTGTTTGGAAGCCTGTTAATTAAGCTTTAAAGCGACACCTTCTAAGACTCATTTGCATGCGCAGAAGCCGAGTTACGATCGATAAAGCTTCGAAAAATACTTATTTTGCAATTTGCAATTTGCATTGTGCACTAATTTTACAATATCTTGAGTTCTAATTGTTAGATTTAAGTTTAGTAAACGGTTTTTTCTTGGTTTTTTATTAAGGAACAAATTTTGTTTGAAATATTTTTTTTCATCTCTTTTAGTTTATGAGCCAGAGACTTATAAACAATTTATAAACAATTAAATTGTTTATAACAATTTTTTGACCACTCGGATCGAAATCCCCCCTCGAAATTCGTAATCAGCAGCCAAAAATCCATAAGAAACCGTTGAGTTTGTCCATCAGAATTGAATATGACACGGTGACCCCTCTGGCGCCTAGACTAATACACCGACAATGGAATAGGTAATTGTTTTCACTAAATTATCCATGTCTCTCTGTCCGTCCGTAAATACAACTCCTTCGTTATTAGGACATATAGAATGACAAATGGGTTATCAAATGAAAGCTTATAACCCAAAGATGGTAATAAAGGCGAGAAATTTGACCTCAGACTTCCGGAGCTCCAGAGTTGCAATCCGAAGTACAGTAAAACCTCGATATAACGGACTAATTGGGGGGACGGGGTGTCCGTTAAAGCCGAAAGTCCGTTATATAAAAATAAGCTTCAAACAAATCAAAAAACATTTTTTTGGAAATATGTTCACTGTATTTAAATATAAATAAAAAAGACAAGCCACAAACAAATTGTATTTAATTGTCTTATTCCAGTGGCGTGCTGGCCATATAAATGAATCGGTGCAATCACCGAGAGGCCGCAGCCTTTTGAGGCCGGTCAGATAGAATTTTTGCACAAAATTTTTTAGATGTAACAAAAAAAAAATATTTTTTAATTTCTAATCGAATTTTAATTTTGCTAATAATATTAATAAAACATTTCAAAAAAATTTAAATTTTTCCAATTTCCTTAAAACATGTATGTACTCTGCAGAATAAAAAATGTCTTCCACATTTTTTCCGAATTATTGGAAGTATTGAAAAACGATTTGATCAAGACAAATGATGTCATGTGAATCCAAAAATGTATGATGTTATATGCACTCTATCCTAGAAATTTTGACAATAAAAAATGGTATACCTTTAACGGCATTTAAATCATTTACTGAAAAATTAAGAAATTTTTATCCAACCATAATTGCGACTGCAATTAGAGAAGAACTCGTGGATTGTGCTGATAAATGGATTGTATTAAAAATAGGATTTTTCAAAATACTGAAATTATAGAAGATCGAGTTAATGATGAATATGTTCAGTCTACAGAAATTATGAAGGATGATATTATTAATCTAAGTGATAATGAACATGAAGTAACAAATGACAATGTTGTTGATATCGTGATAACTTCACCTTCGTGTGGTACTAATAAGTATAAAGATTGTATAGCTTGCTGTTACGCTGTTTTGCATAAGTACTACTTATATCAGTGTACTTATCCAAATTTAAATAGTATATAAGCATTTATTAATTCTTTCAGTGACACAGAAATCTTGCGAAAAAAGCTTTTCAACGTTGAAATACATAAAAAATCAGTTAAGAAGTACTTTAACACAAGATCACTTGGAAACATTTATACTAATGGCTATAGAAAAAGAAACTTTGTATGAGCTTAAAAATGATGAAATAATCGACGAATTTGCTCAAAAATCTACTTTAATGCGGAAATTATTGGTCGAGAGTTAAGTTATTATTTTATAAAATAATTGCAAAAGAATGTTTAGATTATTTCATTGTATTAACATTTTAAATATTGTTGAATTCAAGTATTTGCACTGTACTTGTATTTGTACTCTCTTGTATAATCGATTTACTAAAATTCAACTTAATACATGATTGAAATATTCTCAAAATTTTATTTTACTTTTATCTTAATTAGAGGAAATAAAAAATGTAGTATATCAAAGTGTGTAAATAATTTATTTCTTTAGCTGAGCGCTTTCGACATAAACGTGATCATCGGAGCTAATGGTCAATTGTTAAAAAAGTACCGCTACAAAATTGAGGAGTTAACATTTGCATCTTGTGAAAATAAATTTTGGTTGGATATGCTATGTCCTCCGTACAACCCCAAACAGCAAAAACAGAAAAACGGCCACATTACACGTTACACAAACACAAAGAGAATTTTTTCATGGTATAGGTATCACCCATCCATTGTTGGCCTAGTAGAAACAGCTGACTGATCAACTACTAGGCCAACAATGGATGGGTGATACCTATACCATGAAAAAATTCTTTTTGTGTTTGTGTAACGTGTAATGTGGCCGTTTTTCTGTTTTTGCTGTTTGGGGTTGTACGGAGGACATATCATATCCAACCAAAATTTATTTTCACAAGATGCAAATGTTAACACCTCAATTTTGTAGCGGTACTTTTTTAACAATTGACCATTAGCTCCGATGATCACGTTTATGTCGAAAGCGCTCAGCTAAAGAAATAAATTATTTACACACTTTGATATACTACATTTTTTATTTCCTCTATTCATTCAAGTGTGTACAAACTTATCAGTCTTTCAACTATTTTTTATCTTAATTACTACATCAAATTCATATTATATTTATTCAGGAAATCATGGTTTCTGCCTTACTGTATACAATATTGGCATACATGTCATTTATTATTTGCAAAATTATTGCTTATTCTTAAATAAAAAATATATCAAATTAAAAAAATGATTGAGTTTAAAGTTGAGTCATTTAAAAAAATGATGGGAGGCCGCTTTTCTATAAAATCACCGGGCCACTTGAAAAGTTCCAGCACGCCACTGTCTTATTCTGAAGTGACGTTGCTGTTTGATATGGACCCGCCTGCTTTCGGTAATCCTGCTTTGAAAAAGTTTGAAAAAGTTTTGTTTGCAATTTTGAAGTTTGCTGTTTTTTTTATAATCACTTCTCTAAAATTATGCTGCTCTCTTGTATCCCCTGCGGTATCTTCATCGTGCAATACAACCATTACTTAATCTAAAAACTGTCAGTCAGCATTATATTCGTTTGGTTACCAAAACTACTCCCTGATCGATGAGTTGAATAAGCGATGTTGTATTTTTTTAAGCAAAAAATACAGCTTAATGTTGCTTTCTTCTGAACGTAGAATATTTTCAGAGGGACGAGCAGGAGCGTTGTCTACAATCAATAAACATTTCACCTCTTCCGGCGGTATTCCAGTTTTTCTCTTGAAATTATCTCACCGCAGGTCCAAATTCTTAAAAAGAAAACAAATTTTTGATCCTGTCATTGCTGATTTTTCTTGAAGAACGCAATTTTTTATATTTTTTACATTCAAACTTTTTTTACATTTGAAGAGATTTTTTGTCCGTTATATCCGAAGTCCGTTAAATAGAGGTCCGTTCTATCGAGGTTTTACTGTACTGCGTTAAATTCACCGAAAATGTGCAAGCGATATATTATTCGACGCGCCTTAGCAAAACGAGAACAAATATATACTTCCGTTTTCATGCCTGTATGTCCGTCCGTCCATAAATAAAACTCGTCGGCATAAAACTCACTGGTAAAAATTTGCGACGAACCATTAGTTCAATACGCACGAAAAACTTATCAATGCGGACGCGCCATAGCACTTCCAGTTCAAATATTGTAACCGGAAGTTCCACATTATAGTCGCAGAAAAATAAAGGTGATAATATATCAATTTACGCGTATTGAAAATTCGAATTCGAAAATTTAGTTACGTCATTGATGTCATTTCAGGGTAAAAAGTTATGACTGGATGTTAAACGAAAATTACTCAAAATTACTCAAATCGTATAACAATCGACATAAAGTTACCCGAAAAGTTCAAATATCGACTTCCGGTTCAACTTCCGGTCACTTTAATGAAAACTTAGGACTTACGAAGTCCAACTTCTTCTGATTATGAAATTTGTTTTGTGGGTTTAGGTAATTATTAATTAAAAATGTATACCATTTTTGTTTTCTATTAGTATTACTCCTATTGAGTAACATAGGTCCATTTTCCGTTGGAATTTACTACTCTGAACAGACGGGGTTGTTAATTGCAAATTGTAGAATTCTCTCGTGTCTTCTTTGCTTGGAGGTGTCACCAGGAAAATGGTCCAATAAGTTTTCAATTTGATATTATGTATTTTAAGTTTTTTATTTAGTAGAAAGCTTTGACTTGTAATTAATAATTAATTAACGTGATTAATTCTGCTGATCTTTAAAGTCTAAAGTCTAAAAGGACCTGATTTACTAACGATAGATACAGAATGGCAAATACTACGAAACACAGAAGAAATTAAATGTTTTTCAGATGAAGCTGTGCCCTTCTTAGGCCTGGATTCCGCGTACCAAAAAATGTTGATTAACGCAAGCTGAAAATTTGTTAATAGCTTAACGGTGTCCAGTTGGACACACTGTGATGTATGGGAACACTGGAACAGGGGAAGTTTTAATTGTGGAACAGGTTAAAAATTTGAAATGTCAGACTACGAAAACGTCCCATGTATTTTGTCGGATAGAATATCCAATTGATTTGTTACCCTTTCATTAAACTCTCATGCAAAATTCAGACTGCTATTACTAACCAACATGATTCTTGTATTTGACAAGTTCTTCGTGCTCCACTCATTAAATTGTCCCGGTGGTGATAAACACCAGTCTGATTTTTGCATGAGAGTTTAATGAAAGGTTAACAAATCAATGTCTGTCCGACAAAATGCATGCGACGTTTTCGTAGTCTGACGTTCGAAACCTGTAACCTGTACCACAATTAAAAGTTCCCTTGTTCCAGTGTTCCCGTACATCAAAGTTTGGCCGATTGGACACAGTTATGGTAGGGGAGCCCAAGCGGGGATTTTCGTAGTTACTCGAGCGCGTCAGATTATCATATGGGGAGAAACCTGGTACCCAGCAGATGTACCTCTACCATGTATTGGCTCTTAACACAGGGGAGTTCGTTAGGGGGACCGAAAAACCAAATCTATCCTTAAAAAAACTCAAAAGTGTCAGATTAAGATAAGGTAAGAGTTAAGTACATGCAAAAGAGTGTATATTTCAAAAATCTGACGATTTGAGCCGGGCGTAAGGAAATGGGTCCCAAAATTTCACAAGAAAAAAGCGAATATTTCGCGAAATGAATGACATATCGAAAAACTAAAAATTATGTGCTCAATATTTTTTAAAAATCTATCGAATGATATGAAACACGACTTCCCACGGAGAGGGGTGGGGGGTAAATTTAATATTTTAAATACGAATCACGCGATATTTCGCGAAATGAACATCAGATCGAAAAACTGTAAAATACACTTATTCAATATTTTTGAAAAATCTATCGAATTGCACCAAACACGACCCCCCACGGAGGTGGGATGGGGGGTCACTTTAAAATCTTAAATATGAACCCTCATTTTTTATTGCAGATTTGGATTCCTTACGTAAAAATAAGTAACTTTTATTCGAAACATTTTTTCTAATTATGGATAGGTGGCGTTATAATCGGAAAAAACGGTTGTTGGAAATGTAAAATTTAATTAAAAATGGAAAGTCCCCACTAAAATGGAAAACTTTACTTAACTGTTTTTGGTTTTATGACCTACTTTTCACAACCCAATAGGTCCCCAAAGCGCTCGAGTGACTGCACATTTAACATACTTTGCTCGCCTACTATTAAGCTATTAACAAATTTTCAGCTTGCTATTAATAAACTTTTTTGGTACGCGAGATCCAAGCCTAGACCAATTAAACCGAATGAACCACGTACATATACCTACTTAATTTTTATATGTAGGTAGATGTTGATGATTATATTTTTTCACTCCCGAGAAGGGGTGGTACTCACCCCCAAGGCAAAAGTACACATAGGCACAATATAACTTTTATCTTTGACATAAGTGTATCCCAAATTTCCCATCAATCCAAGCGGTGCTTTAAAATTCGGAGGTTTTGCAATATTTTACTGTGAGTGAATGGACTATAAAAATACGCGGTTGAAGCATGGCACTGACGCTGATATATTCTTTATATTCCGTACGTCCAGTTGTAGATTACCCTGTCATATTCCCAAACTGCAATAGCAGTATAGACTAGTATAAGAAGGACGAGGAAAAATACCGTCGCGACTTCGCCAGAATTTACACTATCAACAACGCCACTAGTTTAATTGTCGAATTCACCAAAAATGTAATTATATCCAGTAAAACTAAAAAAATACGTAATTACTTTTAAATTAAAACAATTCTCCATTTACATCATATTTACACCTTATTCCCATATTTCAAGTCAGGCAGTAAGAGCTAGGATCAATCAGATTTTATCAGAAACCACTATACGATCTACATTTCATTGGATCATAGTAGCAATGATACCTAGTCATTGTTTAGTTCATATTAACTGACACCTTGTTAATGTCGATTCGCTAATCTGAGGCATAACTGTCTACACTACACTCACAATAAAAATGCACTATATAGAAATAAACAAACCAAGAAACGTTGAATGTTCGAGGAGCACTCCCAAATCATGATTTGGGAGTGCTCCTCTTGCTTGTTTATTTCTAGTGCATCTTTATTGTGATTGTAGTCTAGACAGCTGTGTCTCAGATTAGCGAATCGACATTAACATTTGTCACTACTTCTATTTTTTGGAGATTCTATTCATTTTTATCTAAGAAAATAAAAATATGGAATAAACATGCGTTAAGGTATACTGCTACCGGGGTATATACGCCATATTCCGGAAGCCTCAATCACTGCGGTGGACTGCAGTGAACTATAGAAGGACATGTCTAATAATACCTATATATATATATATATATATATATATATATATATATATATAAAAATGATGTACTTACAATTTATTTTTTCTTTCAAAGTCAAAGAGTTTTCTTTGTCTTGTGGGCCAATAAATAGACTGACTGCATCCTCAAGAGTTACTACTTTATATTTATATATACAGTCAAGAATACCACCATCTTATATATATATATATATATATATATATATATATATATATATATATATATATATATACAGTTTTTGGTTATTGGGTTATGCAGCAATTGATAAGTGTACTCTTTTAAGTTTTTATTCCGAGCTTTCGTTCATGATTATGAACATCGTCAGGGTGCTACAATTATATTATATATGTGAGACAATATGAAAATATGTATATAAAATTATATGTACTTACAACTTATTGAGGATATTTCAATTATATGTAAGTACATATAATTTTATATACATATTTTCATATTGTCTCACATATATAATATAATTGTAGCACCCTGACGATGTTCATAATCATGAACGAAAGCTCGGAATAAAAACTTAAAAGAGTACACTTATCAATTGCTGCATAACCCAATAACCAAAAACTGTACATTTACTGTCAGCAAAGACTCATTGTCTTCTTAATATATATATATATATATATATATATATATATATATATATATATATATATATATATATATATATATATATGATCGGTTTAGAACGTCTTGCAGCTTTGTTCGATTCCCATATCCCATTCCTTCCTATTTTGCCACAGCTCATCCCTGAGATCTCGCGCGCTCATCGCTTTTCGGTTGCCGGTGGTCCAATTAACTTTCGATCTCCCTTACTTTCGATGTTCAGGAGGTTGCCATTCCAGACATTGTTTTGGAAGTCTCTCGGCATTCATTTTATTCACGTGTCCATACCAGATCCAAGGATCTGGACCATTATCCAAGGTCCGAATTGACATGTTCTTGGGCAAACTCAAGTCGAGTTGTGTCTGAAGTGCGTTCAATTTGGGCCCTATGTTAGCTTGTATGGGAATCAAAATGGCACCCTTAAGTCTTCTCCTAACTATCCTTTGAGTGACGGTGACACTTCGAACATTAATCAAGGATTGTTGAAGCCAACTTCTGTCGCGTGCCTATTCCACAAGACACCCAGGACAATAGATCGATCATCTCTTTCTGTGATTACACGTTGCTGACTCGAACCTGGTCGTCGACTGTAGCTGCCGGTCTTCTGGTATCGACGATGAGCCTTTTGCCAACTGCGTCATAAGGAGTCACCGGGGACGGTCATCTTCACTGTTGAAAGTGAAGTATCAATTTGTAAAATCTTAACTTGCACTTCGAAGTGTACCCACACGTCAACATTTGAAAAGCGACTGAGACGACCACCGGCAAATTCACAGAGGTCTAAATTGCGTATAACATGCACGTTATAATGTTTGCTGGATTCCCTGTGCCATGCAGAAGCAGGCAAAGTTTACAACATGTTACCAATTTGCACAAAACAATTAAACTGCTCGTCAAAAGTTAGGGATATAGAAAATTCTGCTGAATTTTCATAGTAGATTTTTTCTTGAACAGATTAACGGATTCCGCTAATTTTTTTTATTATTTTAGATTTTTCTTTAGTATTTACACAGTTATGCAAAGGTTTACTCAAATTTTTTTTTGTACTTATACCGGGTGGAAAAAAAGAAATGTTTTTCTTATGTTAAGTTTGAGACGCCCTGTAGGAATGACGAGGTACAAATGTGCGTATACATCGAAATCGTATTATAGTCTTATGTTTTGTGAACATTTTTTTTAATGTCCCTGATATCTTTAGAAACAAAGAAAAATAGACGGTTTTGTAATTTAACATGTGTTTTAACCGAAACAAAAGTTTGAGACACCTTGAAGGGAGAAAAAAGCACAAAGGTGATTATACCTCGATATTATGTTGTAGTCTCATATTTTGTGAATATTTTATTTTTTTAATTTCTCTAATATCTTTAATAACAAAGAAACTAGGCGGTATTACTCTTTAATATGTGTTTTAACTGACGACATGCATCAGATCACACATGTGAAACATAGAAACACATATTAAAGAGTAATACTCACAATATTCACAAAATACGAGACTGCACCATAGTATCGAGGTACACTTACCTTTGTGCCTTTTCTCCCTAAAGGTGTCTCAACCTTTTGTTTCGGTTAAAACACATGTTAAATTACAAAACCGTCTATTTTTTTGTTTCTAAAGATGTCAGGTACATTCAAACAACAACATGTTCACAAAACATAAGAATACAATACGATTCTGATGTATATTCCCATTTTTTATACCTCGTTCTCCCTACAGGGTGTCTCAAACTTAAAATAAGAAAAACATTTCTTTTCTTCCACCCGGTATATATATATATACAAGCTGTACGCTCCCGAGGAAGCTGAAGCTGTTTTCACTTGAAGATCCTTTTTGTGGGGGATCATCCCATTCTGACTTTGGTTTTACAATTGCTGGTGTGACTTCGCTGTTTCCACTACCTTTCTCCATTCTTCTCTCTCTCTGATTTTGCTTCCTATATTTCTAATTTCCATACTTCTTAAGTCTTCTTCCACTTGCTGTCTCCATCTGAGTTTAGGCCTGCCTCTGGTTCTTGTACCTGGTGGTATCCATTCGGTTATAACTCTTAACGGATTGTTCTTCTCTCTTCTCATTATGTGTCCATACCATCTAATTCTCTGTGCTTTTGTTGCTCTTACTATGTTCTCTTGACCCATCCATTCTTGTATTTCGTGGTTCATCCATTGCCTTGCATCCTCTTCGTTTTCCCTCTTTGGTCCCAGAATTTTTCTCATAATTTTTCTCTCAAAAACTTTCAGCTGCTCTTCTTCTCTTGCTGTTAATGTGAATGTCTCCAAAGCATATAGCACTATTGGTCTTATGGTAGTTTTGTAGATTTTCATTTTTGTATTTCGGCTTATCTTCTTATCTTTGAAAATTTTTTTATTTCTGTAGAATGCTTTGTTTCCTGCTTGAATTCTTCTTTTCATATCTACACTTTCATTTCTTCTGTTGACTAATACTCCCAAATATTTGAATGTTTCAACCTCTTCGAAGCTGTGTGCGTCTATTGTCATTTCTGTCAGTTGCGTCTTCTTTTTTTTTACTTACATTCATGTATTTTGTTTTATTTTCATTTATTTCCAGTCCTCTTAGTTTGGATTCGTTTTCTATTTCTTGAAAGGTTTTCTTTAATGCCTTTTTATCTGTTGCTACTATGGTTATATCGTCCGCATATCCAATTATTTGTACTGTATTTTTATTTATAGTTCCTGCGTTTGACAACTTTTTTATTATCTTATCTAATGATAGAATAAGTAGTACAGTTGAGAGCGCATCTCCTTGTCTTACTCCATTTTTAATTTTTATTATTTCTGTTCTCTCTCTTCCGGTGTCTATTGTTGCTTGGGAATCTCGCATTGTCATTTCTATCATTCTTATAATTTTATTTGGTATTTTGCTCTCTTGTAAGTCTTGGATCATTTTTCTTCTACTTAGTTTGTCAAAAGCCTGTTTAAAGTCTAGAAAAAGTATATGTGCTTCTCCGTCGTACTCGTATGTTTTCTCTATCGCTTGTTTTAGTGTATGGATAGCATCTATCGTGGATCTTCCTTTTCTGAAACCGTACTGGTAGTCTCCTATGCTTTGTTCTGTGTATATTGTTAGTCTGTCTCTAATTATACCAGTCAGTACTTTATATGTTACATTCATTAAATTAATTGCTCGGTAGTTTTTACATATCCTGTGGTCTCCTTGTTTTGGGATTGTCACAATAATTCCTTTCTTCCATTCTTCGGGCATTGTTTCCTTATTCCATATATTCTGTATTAGTTCATAAATCTTTCTGTATAGTGCTTCACCCCCGTATTTTATAAGTTCTGCACATATTCCGTCGTCTCCCGCTGTTTTCCCGTTTTTCAGTTTGCATATTGTATCTTTTACTTCTGTATAGGTCAATTCTTCTTCTTCACCTTGTTCCGGGTTCATTATTGTTTCTCTTTCTTCTACTACATCCGTTTCTTGATACATTTCTTCGAAATACTTCTGCCATGTTTCTGCTTCTATGGCTACATTAGCTGTCCGTTTTCTACTACCTAGCTTTAAGTATTGGTACAGTGGTTTTGAATTGTGTCTCTTATTTTCTGTTTCGATCTCGTTCATAATTTCGTCTACTTTTTTATTTTTCTTTGATTTAAACAATTTCTTTGTCTTTTTCCTTTGATCTTGGTATTTTTCTCGTTCCTCTTCTTTACCTGTGCTTAGCCATTTCAATCTTGTTTTATTCTTTTCGTCCACTGCTAGTTTGCACTCTTCGTCAAAGCAATTGTTTCTTCTTTATTTTTGCATTTTTCCAACTACTTTCTCTGCTGCAGTGTTTATTCCTTGTTTGATTTTTTTCCACTGCTCCTCCATTTCTTGTTCCTCCTTGAGCTGCATCTCTACATTTACTTCTTTTACAAATCTTCTTTTTGCTCCTTTATCTTTCAATTTATCTACGTCCCATCTTCCCTGTGCTTTTCGTCTTTCATTCTTTGTTGTTTTTATTTTACATTTTGCAATCACTAGCATATGGTCCGAATCGATGTTTGCCCCTCTGTGAGATCTCACGTCATTTATCGACTGTTTGTGTGACT
This sequence comes from Diabrotica virgifera virgifera, assembly GCF_917563875.1. Taxonomy (NCBI): domain Eukaryota; kingdom Metazoa; phylum Arthropoda; class Insecta; order Coleoptera; family Chrysomelidae; genus Diabrotica; species Diabrotica virgifera. The sequence continues at coordinate 61,674,072 of NC_065443.1, read as the reverse complement.
TTTTAATAAGTACATGGTCTATTTGATTCCCCTCCAGACTGCCTGGTCTCATCCATGTTATCTTGTGTATGTTTTTGTGTTTATATCTCGTGCTACTTATGTCCATGTTTAATGCCGCTGCTAAATTACATAATCTTTCTCCATTATTGTTTGTTGTGCTATGTAATGAGTTTTCCCCTGCAACCTCCCTAAAGCATTTTTCTTTACCTATTTGTGCGTTGAAATCGCCTATAATAATTAATATATCTTCTCCCGGGATTTTTTCGACATTTTCTTCTAGTGTTTCATAGAACTGTTGTTTTATTAAGTCATCACTGTTTTCTGTGGGTGCATAGACATTTATTATGGACAACTTGTTCGGTTTGTTGTTTACTCTTATGTATGATAATCTTTGACTTATGGGTTTAAATTCCATAACTTTATGCCTCATTTCTCCTAACACAATAAAAGCAGTTCCTCCATATCCTTGTTTTTCTTCTCCAGCATACCATACTGTATAATTTTCTTTTTCGATTTTTCCATGTCCCCCCCACCTGGTTTCTTGAATTCCTGCAATATCTATATTGTATTGTTTCAACTGTGTCGCTAGCTCTTCCATTTTTCCCTCTTCTAGCAGTGTCCTGACGTTCCATGTTCCAATTTTTTTTGTCATTTTTTTAATTCTCTTCCTTTTTTTTGTATTTTTCTTATTATTTTGAATATACCGTGACTCATTTACCTCTTCGTTTGCATTGTCTGTTTCCTTTTCATCAATCCATTCTCTTTTGTCTAGTTTTTTGGGACATTTTCAATTTCTATAAGTTTATTTTCTCTTGCATTCCATTTTAGCACTTTGTCATTTATTTCTAATTTCTGGTATCTGATTTTTACTTTTGCTCCTTTGCTTCTCTGTTGTTTTGCTATGTCTCTGATTTCTTTTTGTATCTTTGCTTCCTTGAACGTCAGCGCTGCATCTATGTATATTTCTCTACAGTCTCTTGTGTATTTGAGTTTACCTTTTTCTTGCAGTATTTTCTGTTTGTCTTCCCAGCTCTTCGTTTCTATTATACATTTCTTGTATCCTATCTTAAACGCACTTTTAACTTCTATTTTCAGTTGCAGCTCTGTTTCCATCATTTTTTGTATGTTTCCTCTTAGTCTAACTTCATCTTCCAGATCTACCTGAATTCCTGTTATGATTAATTTATTGCGTATTTTTTCTTTATCGATCTTCTCTAATCTATTCTCCATGAGTGTTAACGCTTTTTTGAGTTCTTCGTTTTCTTTCTCCCATTTTTGTTCTTTTTTTTCTACTTCTCTTTTTAAATTTTCTGTTTCTCCTTTGTTTTGCTTAAGCTTCTGCTTAATATCTTCCAGTTCGTTTTTCATATCCTTGATTTCATCTTTAATCTCTGTTTTGCTTTCCAGGATATCTTCTTTAATTTCTTGCCTCATCTGGCTCAGCAATATCTTAATCTCCTCCATGTCCGTTAATATTGTACTTACTTTTTTTATGCGCGTGTCTGGAGCTTTTTCGCTTTTATGTTGCTCTTCTTTGTCTTCTTCAATCGAGCTGTCGTGCTCCGGTTTGTGTCTTTTTCCTTCTTTTTATTTTCTTCGTTGTTCATCTATTTGTCTTGTTGTTTGTTTTCTAGACTGAAAATCTTTATCAATATAATGCGAGAAAAATATATTTTTAGTTCACTTGAAGCTTATAATATACACAAAAAATAGGAAAATGTAACCTGTGTCTAATAGTAATTATTATTATTATTATCTTCTTATTTTTAATTACGTTTTGGTAAGGTCTCAGATATTCTGCACACGCCGGCAACGTCGCAGAATATTTGGCCGTACTTCTGTTTGCTAATTTATTTATGGCTTTCAGTAATTAAATATTCATTAATGTTTAATTATACACGTTTTTGTTATATTCAATGTTTGTTGTATTTGTAACTTAAAAAAATATTGTTCTGTATAATATTATTGTAAATCTCCTCTCTTACGTGCATCAAATTAACAGAAAGGTGACTTACAGTTGAAATGTTGAATTCACCACACACTTTGTGAAAATTTCACCAAAAACCAATGTTTACTTCCGTACCGTGAAGTGGGGTGAGATTGATCAATTTTAACTTTATTTTATTTATATTTTAAACGTTTTTGTTACTGTTCTATATTTAAACACTTCACGTGTTATATTAATATCTAAAGAGTAGTGATTTAACACTAGTTTTGTTTTAATTATTAAGAAAATCCACTTATCTCATAAAAAAAGGGTGATCAATCTTAGACCCGTGACTGGGGTGAGATTGATCATGATGATTTTATAGCATAAAACAGTAGTGCTTTTAAATAGAATATGATTAATCTTAACCCTGACTAATTCGGTCAGACAGCTTTTCGAATGTTTACAAAGGGGTGAGATTGATCATGCGGGGTGAGAATGATCACACTATTTTTATTGTACTATTTTTATTTATACAAAAAAAAACATATTTTAACAACTAAAAATGTAATTCAGAACAATTTATAAAAAAAAGAAAATTTGATTTAACATTCTTTTATATTAATTTCTCCGCGAAAATAATATTTTTGTATCCTATCAGAAATCGTCTCAAGTGTTGGATCTGGTAGTAAGGCAACTACTTCCTTGAAGGGAACAGTGGATATGTCATTTTTAATTATTTTGAAAATCTTCTTCGATCCTGCTGATTTAAGGCCTTGAACTTCGATTTCTTCTCCTTCTAAAACTCCTTTTACCTGACAGACATAGGTAGATACTCTTCGGTAGATGCACAATTTTTTTCCGGGGTCATCTGAGACGCTGGACCCGTTGTAATTAAAAATATTTTCAACTGGAACATTTTCAATCGTTTGTTGTAAATTGTCAAAGTATTTTTTAATCAGGTCCGGAGATACTTTTGCTCGGCTTTTTTTAATATTAGTTGCTAATCTTTTATCAGCAATAGGTACCTCCATGTCTCTTCAACAAGCTATTTACCCAGTCAATTCCAGGAATATTCTCCTTAAATCTAGATACACTTCTACCAGTTTTGTCCAAAAAACTTTTGACGCACATTCTCAAATCCATTGCACTTAGAGGATATCCCTAATCTGCACACGTTAAAATGGCTACTTCTTCTTCATATTATGTGAATACAGATTGTCCACCCGTTTTATTAATCTTCCTTCCATTGTACTTGTTATTTAAAGTTCCGTAGGACAATTTGTATTTTTTGCGGCTTTTCTTAGCGATAATCCATTTTCCAATACATCGTGCACCTGATTAACTTGTTCTTCATTAAAATTGCCATACGTTCTATTGCCTAATTGTCTTTTGTACGTTCTTCCCATTGTGATTGATATTCTTAAATCTGTGACAAAAATTATAAATTAATTTATGGAACGTACGTAACGTGGGGTTAGATTGATCACTTGATCAATGTCACCCCATTCAATATTATCCGCCATCTTAAAAAAGCAGGCGTTAGTTAAAATGCTAGATACTTAAAATTATTATTACAGAACCATACAAAATAATTTTATAGCACTAGAAATAGCGAACTTACCTCTGTTCTTTCTCTACCATCAAAAGTACACAAACTATAAAAATAGGCCAAAAATTATGGCTAATTTCAAAGCCACAGAAGTTCTTCCCAATGCCAATTGCAAACTAACAACGACGCTAACTGATCATAGTCAAGATCCAAGAAATGAATAGTGCCACGCCCAGAAACAATTTTACATTGTTGCCGGTTGTATCTACGTATATGTGATACAACAACAAATGATCAATGTCACCCCGGGAGATCAATCTCACCCCATTTTACGGTACTAAAACAACTTTTTTCACCAGAGAGCAAATCAACTTGTGTTCACACCAACTTTTAACACTCGAAAAACACCCGGTATAAGTACAAAAAATAAGTTTAAGTACACCTTTTCACAATTGTGTAAATTCTAAAGAAAAATCTAAAATAAAAAAAAATAGCGGAATCCGTCTGTTCGCGAAAAAATCAACTATGAAAATCAGCATAATTTTCTATATCCCTAACTTTTGACGAGCAGTTTATTTTTGGAAACTCTATAGTAGAAAATATTTTTTTGTATTAGATAGTTGTTTTAATTCAAAGAACACATCATAAAATTACTACCTAAGCTTAAACTACAATTCATCGAGTGAGTCGATTTATTGCTCATAAGTGAAATTGGTCCAACATGTGCTGGAGCCATAAGTCAGATGTTAGCGAGGAACCCGGTAATGTTCATATTTTTTACGTGCTGCCCGTAGATTCTTCCTCAGTAGTGGATTATTTCTCTTACTACCTAGCATTATCCTTGTTTTGGTAGTATTTACTTTAAGCCTCAATGGATCTTCTTCCATATGGAAGCGAGATTGATGAAACTTCGACTACAAAATAATTGGTGAACGTTGTGTCAGTTGAAACCTCATACACAGCGTTAGTTTTGCTGGTAGCGGGATAGTGCTATGAAGCGGTATTGCTTGGAAAGGATATATCGGATTTGTGGAGGTGATAGGGCGAATGACATATTTCATGTACATTGGAAACAATTTCAATGGACATCCATGTACCTTGAAAAGATTCGATTTAAAAGATTATATTGGCCACAATATAGCAATATCAAATTTAAATCCGACCGAGACTTTATATGATACTTTGGGACATCGCATTTGGAAAAGAAATCCTATTCTTATGACACTGGGAGAGTTAAGGATTGTAGTACAAAAAATTTCACTTCACAGACATAATAATTTAAAAGTATTCCATATTTTTGTCCATGAGTGGAAGTATTTTGTGTTTGTTGCTACTTGATATCGATTGATCTTCAAGGATAGGGTTGAGCATAGTGATCACTTAGTCCATTCCTTGGTTGTTTTTTCCTCTATCGTCTTATCTACAGCTCCTTCGTTTCTGATGGTCATTCTCAGAGCCGTGCGATCTTTTCAATATAATGCAAGTCTTTGAAATGCCGTTCCTTAAATATTATTGAAATTAAACTTTTATTTTTATTAAAAGAACCTACACAAAATGAACGAAAACTTTTACTTAAAAAACATACTTTAAATTAAATGAAATATAATATGTATTAACACTACATTAAGTGGGTAGGCGCAAAATTTGCTTGCAATGCTTTTTAAATGCATTCATTTTTTTTCGTATCCTGAGAAAACGAATTAGTATTTTTAAAAAATATAGAATAGAATAGAAATATGCTTTATTGTCACTGAAAAATTATACAAATTTTATGGTCAGAAAGTCAGAAAAAAAATAATAAGTAATTACAATAACAAATACAATTTTATGAAATTTGATAAATTGTCAATATAAAAAAAATACAAGTTAATAAAGTAAAGAAAAAAGAACAAAACCGATATATTGCAAAAATTAATAGAAATTACAAAGTGTACATACAACAAAATAAAATACAGGCATAGGAACTAATAAGTTTAAGCTGCTGCATTTGACACCCAAATATAGATAAGTTTGGTTACTTGTACATTACTGTAATTTCTTATATAAATGCAAAAAAAAAATAAAAGATTACATTATTACCGAGGGCCGAAAGTCTCTGAAAATCTCTATAATGTCTATTTGAATAGGTTACAGGGTAAAAAAAAAGAAAATTGAGTGTAATTTTTAATTTCAAATATCTTATTCAAAAGAAACCTTTTGTTTATTCTAAGAGACTTCCAGCCCTCGTTAATAATGTATTCTTTCAATCAGCGTTTAAATTTTTCAAAAATATTTATTAATTTTTTGAGGATTCGAAAAAAAAATGAATGCATTTTAAAAGCATTGCAAGCAAATTTTGCGTTTATGCTCTTAAGTAACATTTACAAAAATTATATTTTACTCTAGTCTAGTGGGGATAGATATGTGTAGCAGCTAGTGCTCTATTGAAATAAGTGCTAAATTTTTTAGTTTTGTTTGTCTTATGGAGCTTCGTAAATGGTTTTTAATTTTGAAAAGCTTCTTCCCTCACTAGCTACCGAGACAGGGAATGTTAATAAAATTCTTAGTTTGAAACTACATTTGGGTATAAAGAAATTGGGTCATTTTGGCACAAATAGTTCAATAGCTTAAACTGGACTATTCTAAATAAAATTTCTTAGATAGACGCATTCAAAAAGTGTTTTTTTTTTATTGTTAGGAAATAAAATACCAAGATGTTACTTATTATTTATTAAAGAAATTACAATAGTTCCAGTAATTTTAAGATAGTTTTCCTTTGCAGTTCTGCCTTTTTATTTAAACCTAAATTCATTAGTTCAGTAATAATTTTACGTTTCTGCTTTTACGTTTCCTTGTATGATTTTCGTATCGCCATCACACGTTCAGTTTTGTAAAATTGTCTTCTCTTTTCATTGGCTTCATCTTTTCTTCTAATACCTTCCTCACCTCTTTCACACTTGCAGGTTGATTTTACGTGTAGTTCATGCAATGAAGCATATTTTTCTAAATTGCTAACGCCTCTGCTCGCTAGGGAAGAAATTTCATTACGTATACTTGGACAGAATTTTCCTGTCGAATGTAACCACTCTAATTTAAATACACTTCTCTCGTAATGGGAGTGACGTTTACCTAAAAGTCCATCGCCATCTCGACGAAGGGGTTTTTGACCATCAGCACAGGCAATGTATCTTAAAACACCAACACAATGATCCAAACAAATAATTTTTCTAAATGTAGTTTTTGGATGTAGTCTTTTCCCTGCACGTTGTATTTTCTTCTTGTAAGCCAACATTGTAGATCCATTTGTAAAGTGAATTAATGAATGAAGATGTTCGTGTGCAGTACTTCCGTCATCTGCTACTAAATGACAACGACAAATGGAATACCATTCTACATTAGGAGCACATGCTGGAAGAGTAAAGTCACTCTCATTTAAGAGTAAATGATACCATTCTCTTCGTGACTCTTCGGAATCCTTTGCAATGTCTGCTGGCGAAAGAGCTTTAATGCCACTGACACTCAAAAGAGCCATATAGTCACTTTTTGACAAAATAGACATATTTTAACTGGCTATTTAATAACAAAGAACTGAAATCTCAAAACTGTCTCACTAGACTAAGAGTCCTTACGAAGTTGTTAAATTTATCTACCAGTACAGCCTCCCCCACCCTAAGTGATTATTTCACGCATGCATTATTACCATGGTCAAAGTCTCGTTGAATTAGCTGATATGCAGGAAACGTGACGTCACGCTCATATAGGTAAAAAGTGGGGGTTACTATACTTTCGACTACCTTGTTTCAACTACCATTCCAAGATCACAAGCTAAAGAAGTACAGACTTAACTTTATTTTTAATATACATACAAAGTTCTAAACACAAAATACAGCTCGTTCTTTATTTTTACTCGGAGTTGTTCTGATTTTGTCTAGTTTTAGTTTAATCTTATAGGGCCCTGGACACTTCATATAAAAGCATGTAAAACTTTAAGTTCACCTTATACAGTGGAGTCCTGTGGTGACATTTAAGTCAATTTGGACTAAAATTCAATACAAATTAAATGGGTCAATTCCCTGTTAGAGATGATACCTACAGTCTAACCGGACAGCCATTTTTAATCCTATTATTGCTCACGTTGGGTGCCCAACATGAACATTAAAAGGATTTGGGATAGGATAGTACGAGTAGCACGAGATAAGTCACCAAATGGACTAAGAAGTATTGGCAGACCAAGAAAAAGATGGTGCGATAACTTAAACAATTTAGGAGGCTAATATTGAAGAAGAAACAGGCTTTAAAGCCTACATACAAGGAGGAAGAAGAAGAAGAAGAACTTGTTCAATGAGTTTGTCATTCGCGGATGAAATCATTTCGATTTTATTCGTTGTTAATATAAGTGTGGAAATGAAATCATTTCGATTTCTTTCGTTGTTAGTATAAGTGAGTCATCTCCGTATCGCAGGTTACTGATTTTTCGGCCTGCTATGGCGATTTTTTCATCCCATTCGTCTAATACTTTCCTTATTATATATTCAGAATATATTATGTTGTATAATAATAGTGAAAGTATGCAGCCCTGTGTAGTTTCTTTCTTTGTTTTGAACGCATTTGAATATATTCAGTGTACTTTAACTTTGGCTGAGTTTTATCATACAGATTTCTTATTAGGCCAACTAGGTGGTTAGGTACTCTCATATTTTCCATTATATTCCAGATGGGATCCCCTTTACTGAATCGAAGGTTACTTTGTGTAACCTACGAAACGGAGCAGCACTGGCATATTGTATTCCCTCGCTTTTTCTATTATCTGTCTGGTGTTCAATATCTATTCACGCATACCTTTTCCTGACACGAATCCGCATTGTTCTTTGGCGGTTTCTAAAAGTAGAAAGTTATTTAGCCACTCATTGATTATATGTATCGGGATTTTGCTTTCATGATCAATAAGGGCAATGGTTCTGTAATTGCTGCATGTGCACATGGTTAGTGATCCTTGTTTATGGATAGATAGAGATAAAGGTTTACTTGCACCACTTATCAGGCCATTCACCTGTGCTCCATATGTTGCACATATACAGTATAGGGGAGTGCAATTAGAACGAAAAGATACAATGTTTCGGAAAAAATCAAACAAGGTTATATTTTTCTAAAACTCTTTTTGTTAGTTTATAAATATATTAAAGTAAAAAGTTCTACTCACAAATTTCGCCGCTAATTGAATGGTGGGCTACAACAACGTTGTAAGCGACAGATTGGGTCAAAGTGAGGTTTTAATGCAATATTATTGTATATCCAATGACCAATGCGAGCATCTTTCAATCAGGCTAAAAACATTTTACCTTCCCCGAGTTTTTCGTACCGCAATATTGGTATCCGTATTGTCATAAATGACTTGTCAACAAGTTTTTTCTATCTCCTGCATAATCTTAATTCTGTCGCTTACAACATTGTTGTAGCCCACCATTCAATTGTTTATTAATTGTTTAAACAATAACAATTGTTTTGTATAAATAATGTTAAGATTATGGGTGAATTCAACATTGTATTTTGATAAAAAATGTTTTTATTTTAGTTTTGATTATGCTGAAGCCGAATCTGACATTACAATTTGCAAATTCAAAATGGCGGATTCAAAATGGCGGATTTTTTCCTAAATATCCTTAAAAAGCAGTTGTAAAATTCGAAATTTTTTTAAGAAACGTGTTTGTTTACATATATGTGGATATTTTTGAGAGGTTGCTGAACCTGAATCAAATTTTGATAATTTAAATTATAAAATGGCAGATCCAAAATGGTGGATAACTTAAAAAATAGTTGTAAAATCATAATTTCTTTACAAAATATATTTATTTCTACATGTATTTATTTTTGAGAGCTTGGATAAACCTAACTTAAATATTAAATTATAAACTATAAAATGGCGGATCCAAAATGCGGATTTTCTAAAAGGAACATAAAAAAGAACATTTTTCTAAAATAATTATTGTCTTTATTTTTAACAGGTTGTTGAATCTGAAATAAAGATTAAAAATTTAAATTTCAAAATGGCGGATCCAAAGTGGCGGATATTTAAATGAAAAACAAGTAGAATCCAATCAAACAAATATGGAATTTCATTCTTAAAAAAAATAAACAAATAATTTTCACAATAATATTAAAAATTAAAATGTATTAGAAAGAAAAAACAAATTATTCAAAATCTATTTCTTCAATATTCAAAGAATTGTTGCAATGGGATCATAACTAAAAAAGTTATTCTTAGTAAAAAGTTTGCATATTCTAAAACTTTAAATGCAATCATAAAATATCAATTTTTATCAATTTTGTACAAGATATGTCAATAAATAAAAATTTCAGTTAGGAGTAAAATACCTATATTTTTCATAATACTGAAAATTGTTATTATGGAAAGTTGTTCAGAACTAAAAATCATGTGTCAATATGCAATTACACTCTTCTAATCGAAATATTGTGAACTATAAAGGTACATATTTATTGCGCGAAATATAATTTGTTTACATACTACCTCGTATAATATTGATAAAATATAATATTTTATATTTGCATATTAAGTGTTAGACCATGCACAGCTATTTATGACGAATAACTTTCTTCATAAAATTAATAATAAATCAGTTATCATAAATAATAAGTGAAAATTTATTGTTGGGTATAATTAATTTGAAAAAATATTAAAAAAAACAAATTTTCGATTAGAAGGATATAACTACATATTACAACATAGTTTTTAATTCCAAACAACTTTTCTTTATAAAAATTTTCGATATTGTGAAACATAAAGGTACTTTACTCTTGAGTGAAATTCATATTTTTTTACATACCTCGTACAAAATTAACAAAATTTGATATTTGATGGTTGCATCTTATGTTATATACGATGCAGAGTATTTTACAAAGAATAACTTTTTTTCGTAAAACTGATATTAAAAAAGTTATCAATAGGTTCCAAGTTACGCAGACATACTGTATAAGAGCTAAAAAAAATTTTTTTTTGAACATTTATTATTGTTGAAGCCTATTATTAAATATATTTTAGGTAAGTTTTACAGAAAAAAGTTTTGATCACTCTGTATATACATTTTTTCAGCTGGTAATTTTCGGTTTTTGTATTACATTTTTGCTATCTTTCTTAGTTTTCTCAAAAAGAAATTGTTTATTTCATTTTTAAACTAAAATAACTCAGTGTTTTTTAAATATTACATCCTAAACTTTAAAAAAAATATCAAAAAAATTGTATTAGATTTATTCAAACTTCAGTAATACCGTCTTAAATTGGTGGGAATTCTGTAAAACTACTAAGTTTTCAAAAATTACATTTTTTGAGACAGCGTATTATTTTAATTAAATCTTTGAGATTTTTTTTGAATGAAACATCCTTTAGTAAGATGATTGAGAGATAAGTTGTGCAAATTTGAGAGTTTTATAAGTAAAATTGTATTAGTTACACATTTTTAAATCATTTTTAAACAAAATTCATGTAAGGCTCACTTTCCGCCCACACCGTACTTACGTCCATACACTTTATTTCTTTTTATTACAACCATAAGATAGTTTATTTCATTTTCTTTCATGTCCAATTTGTAAAATTTCTTTTGATCCATTAGTTAAAGAATTACATTAAAAGAACTCAACCGTGCACTTCTTCCAAAGCTAGTTTACAGTGCGCCAATGTGTGTGAGAAGGGTGACTTTAGCGTTATAAATAAAAAATTACAGAAGCTAGAGATTTAATTTTAGAAAAATCTTTATATAAGGTTTTTTTTGTAAAATTTTCTGAGTTTTTCAATGGTCAAGTCAGTTTTTTTCTAAAAATTATATTTTCGGAGTTATTTAAAAAAGCATCTAACTTCGCTGTTCATTTGTTTAATAAAAAATGAAGCACCCACTTCTCGAGTAGAACTTTTTGATATGTTGTTTATTAAACAGTTCTTAATGAAATTACAAAAAGTTTTATCTTGTTTGATTTTTTCCGAAGTGAAAATCTAAATGCACTCCCCTAGTATTACATCTACATCAATCTCGCACAATAAGTCTCCGCTGGTATGCCATCAATCCCTGGAATTTTTTGTTTCTTAGTTGGTTAAGAGCCTTCTTTACATCTGCTCGTAAAATGATTGGTTCTGCCTCTTCGATTGCATGTTTCTTGTGTTCTGAGACTAATACATCTTTTGAAATATCTATATAATTCTGAAAAGTAATTTTTCCAGATGTCTGCAATGGTCTCTATTTCGGTTTTACTTCTCCATTATGGACTTGAATGGCTTGAAGTTGTGGCTTGACATTTTTGGCCAACTATTTCATCATCATCATCATCAGCCTCTCTCAGTCCACTTCTGGACATAGGTCTCCCCTGTTTGTCTCCAAAGTGTTCTATCTTGTGCTTTCTGCATCCAGTTCTTTGTTGTCTTTCGTAAGTCGTCTTTCCATCGTGTTGGTGGTCTTCCTCTGCTACGTTTATCGGCTCTTGGTCTCCATTCAACTAGTTTGCAAGTTCATCTTCCGACCTTCATTCTGGCAACGTGTCCAGCCCATTTCAACTTTAAGTTACAGCTTCTTTCAATGGCGTCTATGACTTTGGTCTTAGCTCGTAGATCTTCGCTTCTAATCCTGTCTCGCAGAGTGGCCCTATCATTGATCGCTCCATTCTTCTCTGCAGAACTGCATTCTTCTCTGCGCTAGTTTTTGTGCGTTTTTCTTTGTGAGCGATAATGTTTCTGCACCATAGGTCATCACCGGTAGCACGCATTGGTCGAAAACTTTTTTCTTCATGTTAGTTGGAATGTCACTCTTAAAAATATTCCTAAGAGCTCCGTATGCTGCCCATTCTTGTATTACTTTTCTGGATACTTCGGTTGTTTGATTGTCCTTACCTATCTTAATTTCGTGACCCAGATATACAGGGTGTCCCGGAAAGAGTGGTCACAAATTATACCACACATTCTGGAGTCAAAAATAGTTCGATTGAACCTAACTTACCTTAGTATAAATGTGATCATAAAAAAAGTTATAACCCTTTGAAATTACAAAATGAAAATCGATTTTTTTCAATATATCGAAAACTATTAAAGATTTTTTATTGAAAATGGACATGTATCATTCTTATGGCAGGATCATCTTAAAACAAAATTATAGTGAAATTTGTCCACCCCATAAAAATTTTATGGGGGTTTTGATCCCTTAAACCCCCCAAACTTTTGTGTACGTTCTTCATTATTGTGGTACCATTAGTTAAACACAACGTTTTTAAAACTTTTTTGCCTCTTAGTATTTTTTCGATAAGCGAGTTTTTATCGAGATGCGGCTTCTTTTTTAATATATTTACATAACATTTTTATGGGAGTTTTGTTCCTTTAAACCCCCCAAATATTTGTGTACGTTCCAATTAAACTATTCTTGTGGTACCAGTAGTTAAACACAGTGTTTTTAAAACTTTTTTGCCTCTTAGTCTTTTTTTGATAAGTCCCCTTTTATCGAGATGTGGCTTCTTTGTCAAAATATACCTAAAAATGTGAATTATAAATAAATTTTCATATTATTACCAGGTCTCTATAATCGTACTTAACCATATACAAATATGTGGTGGATTCGATAAATATTCAAAATATCTCGATAAACACTGGCTTATCGAAAAAGTCTTAAGAGGCAAAAATGTGTTTAACTAATGGTGCCACAATAATAATTAAATTGGAACGTACACAAAAGTTTGGGGGGGTTTAAGGGAACAAAACCCCCATAAAATTTTTATGGGGTACACAAATTTTACTTTAATTTTTATTTAAGATTCTGCTGCCATAAGAATGCCACATGTCCATTTTCAATGCAAAATCTCTAAGAGTTTTCGATATATGAAAAAAAATTGATTTTCATTTTGTAACTTCAAAGGGCTGTAACTTTTTTTGTGTGCACTATTGTATATAGGTAAGTGAGGTTCAGTCAACCTATTTTTGACCCCAGAATCTGTGGTATAATTTATGACCAATCTTTTCGGGACACTCTGTATATATTTGTCTACCAGTTCTATTTGTTCATTTTGTATTTCAAGGTGTTTACTTGGTACTAAGTTCGTCATATATTTTGTTTTTGGTATATTCATTTTTAAGCCTATTTTATGACATGCTGTACTAAGTTCTTCCAACATTTTCTTTATTTGTCCCAAATCGTCTGCAATCAGGACTATATTCAAGTATATTCAAATGGGAAATAAGCCACAATTGTACCTAAAAATGATTTTATTAACGTTTCGACGCCCAAGTCGGGTGTCGTTGTCAAAATACAAAATAATACTAAATAAATAAAAATGTTGTTGCTTAGTAAAAAATTCTTCTAATAATTTATTTAATCTGACTCATTTATATCGGCAATTCAGACACGTATTATACATTTTAAAGTAGACAACTTTAAAATGATATTGCCAATATTGATGAGTTGCGTTCCTGGGACGACTTTACTGAAAGATAGTTCATTCGATTACATGAAATCAATCCCAACTCAAGAATATCCGCCACAAAAAATCATAGCATGTGATCTGTCTTTAAAAAGACAACCAAATGCAACGGTGGCACTGAAATTCTCGCGTTAGAGATTCCATAGTAAATCACGAGGGAAAACCAGGAAAAACCTCGTGATACTATCCCGATTCAAATTATTATGATTCAAATTCCCATTTGAATATACTTGATTATAAAAATGCCACAAGAAAATAGCTTCAGAACAACATCAGGACTATATTAGCCCCATTAAGGAACACAAAACTTTACAAAAACCTCAAAAAAATTAAAGGAAGGATGAAAATTTGGGAATAGGTAGTTGAAATTGTCTATTATTATATAAGAAAAAGTTTACAATTCTAAACCGTCTCCATTTTATAAAAATAGGGAAATAAGGGTTGGTTTTTCATTAAAAGTGCTGTATTTTAAAAATAACGAAATAATAAAAAAAAATGTAACAGTGAAAAATAAAATAGTCATCAGAGTGATTTAATCTTAAAGAATGGTCTTAAATTTTTTTTTAGATCTCGATAATTTTATGAGATATAGCCTATTTTTAATAAGGGTTGAAAACCAAAAATTTTTAAAACGGTCTTATTCGGTTAGTTTTGTATCAATTAATCTGAAAATTGGTGAACACACTCTTTACAGATCTATTAAGGGCTTGAGGTTAAGATTTTCCAAAAATTTTCAAAAAAAATTTACGACCATTGGAAAAATTTTGGAAATTTTTTTTTTGAATTTTTGGAAAAGAACTGAAAATTTTGGTTTTTTTGTAAGTATGTACTTACATGAACGAATTACATGCGCGTGCACGTATCCTATATTATTTTCTATTCGAATTAAGTTAATAATTTGAAAAACTATAATTTTAAAGTACATACTTGTATTTTTAAGTTAATTATTTCAATATAAACATATAAAATGAAAATATATGTATCAAAATTTCTCAAAAAAATATTTCTTTTACTAAATATTTATTAGGTTTTCTAAAGTTCATTTAAAAATTAAATTAACTTAATTAAAAATAAATGTACTCTATTAAGAGGCTACATCAGCGCGTCATCAATATTTTTTTTCGATAGTTCTCCGAACTTTCAACAGTGCGGCAACAGTGTGTCGGCAGTACTAGCACAGTCAAGTTCGATTTCTTGTTATAGATAATCGTTTTTTAGTAATTGCATTGTGACACAAAATCTAGACATGGGATAAAAAAGTTTATTTGAAAAAACTGTATTTTTTTGTTCTTCCTAAACCGGCACAGACTCGTTTTTTATATTTAATTTAATTTTAGAGTAATTTCTACATACTAACGTGTTTCTTAAATTGGGCTCTGCACCACAATTATTTACTATATTGCGAATATGTGTGCCAGATATCTCGACAGAATATTCAAAATTAAAGTTGCAATCTTGGAACGCGTTTTTCGCGCGCTTATGTTGCCTCCTAAGTTAAAGGATCAAATGAGTATGAAGTACTAAAATGATAAAAGGTGCAATGAAAAATCGTTTATTGTATATCGAACTGGATCGTCACTGTTTACATTTAATTAATTAATCTAAATTATTCAAAGTTAATTTTCATCTTCGTCTGATGTAAAATTTGTGTCTGAATCAACTTCATTTATAATATGATCAACTGTAAAATCATAATTTTGGGTCTCTTGGCAGCTACCATCTAAACTATTATCATCATCATCAGAAACTATAATGTCTTTATTTTTATGATTTGTACAATTACCAGTTTGACAACTTCCGCATGCAGCATGAAAACATTTCTCCTCTTTTTAATACATATTTTTGTCTACATTCTAATTTCATCACAGTCCAAAATCATTTTGTGTCTATCATCTTTTCTTTCCAAACTTACACTTTTTAATGTTTCAATTCCACGTTTGACAATTACAATTTTTTCGTTATCATATTCTAAATGTTTTTCACAAATAAAACAAGAATTATTATTATTTGTTTCATTGTTCGCACTCATTGTAAATATTTACACAATTATTTTATAACAAACAGATCACTTTTATTGAAAATTTTTTGCTCAATTAGAAATCCAATGAAATCAATTAATTTGTGGTCATCTGATTGAATACAACCAATAAAACCAACATTATACTGAAAACAGATCCCATGGGCTGTTTTCACTCAATCATGTAGCTTTGGATACCTACATTTCGTTTCATTTCGATTTTGACATTTCAAATATTCAATATTTCAAAATGTCACGATTTGGTTGTAATACTGATGAGAATATTAATGAAATTATCGAATCAAATATACCAAAGAATACTGTTTACATTAAAAAATTTACAAAAGTGGTGTTCAAGAGCAAGAGCTTATAAAAATTACGGGGCATAACAATCCCAACTCAATAAAACCGTACTTGAACATTGACGAAGAACATCATAATAAAATTATTAACAGCATGCGTAGTGGAAATACATCTTCATCAGTTATAGAAACTAACATGTCTGGATCTTCATTAAATTTTTCTAATTTTTCCTTTGTTAATTGCACATTTAAATAAATTGTTTCTGCTCTGTATTTTTTTTTTCATAACCAGCAAAAAATTTTCTATCCGAATAACCCTCGAACATTGATAAATGCTCAAAAATTTTTTAACAACTTTCTCAAGCTTGTTGCTTACAGGCAACAGACCTCCGCCTACGGCGTCGGTCTGTTTCCAAGCAACAAGCTTTCGAAATCTGTTATAAAATTTTTTCGAATTATTTCGAACAATTATCAATGTCCTTGGGTTATTACTACTGATAATAAGTTATAAATTCAAAAACTTTGACAGCCGAAAACGATAACAAAACATTGCAGCGTGAACATTGTTCCTTTTTTTAGGTTATGTTCGTCTACTGTGTTTAGGAAGCGCGCCGTTTTCTCTTTTAAGGATCCCCAAACCAACGCGAAACTTTCGCAGCCGCAACCTACGCGGAATCGCGGCGACTCGATAGGCACGGCGACTTATGAGCGTGTTCACACTAGTTGGGCCGGTATCCGCAGCGGTCGCGGTAGATCAGCGTTGTTTTCATGAAACGCTGCATGCACGGTTTTTTCCGCTGCCGTTGTAGTTTCGCGTGAATTAAAATGGCTGTTACAGAAAAACTCATTGAAATTGTGAAACAATATCCTATAATATATGATTTAAGTAAAGATTAGAAAAATATAAGAAAAAAAGAATGTGTGTGTACTTTGTACGCACGTAAGAAGTTATACTTCTATTATATGATTATATGATTATATGATTATAAACGAAATTAATATACTTTTTATTTATATTTTATTTAAATATTAAATTAATTTATACTTAATACTTCTCAAACATTTTTATTAAAACAGTGCCAAAAATTAAAATAATAAAAAAATAAAACACACACAAACACATTAAAAATGCCACAAATGATTTCTGAACATTAATTGTCGGAAAAATTTTTAACTAAATACGTATTTTCTGAAAATAAAATTATATAATAAATATACTTACAATCATAAAATGTATAAAAAAAAATAAAAAAATAAAATTTTCTATTGGGATTCGAACCAACTTACCACGCGGCTGGTATTTGCGTTGTATTGGGATTCACCCGCATTAAAACTGCACCACAGAGGCAGCTTGTCATTATGTGTGAAGATCGTCTAACTAAACAGATTAACCTTTTGACATTTTTAACTTATGTAAATCAAATTATTTTGATTTTGAATTGAAATGATTTAGAATTGAAAAAATACAACAAAACATAGGGTAAGAAGAGAATATATTAGGTGAATATTGATATAAATTTTGATGGTAATCAAATTATGTAAAAAAAAGTATTACATACTACTTATGTATTTTGGTAGGTTCAAGGTAGGTATCGGAGCCCGTATAACGACTAATACATTTCGCAATCACTTGCGTCGTGCAAAGTGGCTATGTTCAAATATCATAACAAAATTTGATCAACTATTTATAAAACACTTACCAGTGAAAGATTCTTTAGCTTTGAATAAGCGAGATCTGCGGCACTCATACTAGGCACAGTTTGATGAGCTTTCACATTGGCATGCAACAATCATCTCTTCTATGTAAATAAGTCCAAAAATATAATATGAAAACTATTTAAAAAGGCAGTATAACCATTAACTAACTTTTTGTTTGTTGTTTCTCTTCCTACAAATTTTAAAACGCAACAAGCATACATTATAACCAAACACAGTCCCACAGCTGTGCCACAGCTGCCATATTGGATAATTTTTGTCATGTCATTTGAACATCCAATCAGAACAAAGTTATAATGCGCATGCGCCCGGTCGCTAGGTTTTCCCATATAAAATTTCACCGTCATTACGCCCGTAAAGAAGTATAACTTCAAAAAGGATAAAATCTAGGATAGTATAGGGTTAGAATTAGGAGAAAAAAATTGAATTAAAATGCATATTTTAAATTAGTAAAAATGCATGAATTTTCATGAACTAGTCATCCATTCTCAGAAATAATATTTGATTAATGATTATGAAATAAAGATAATAACATCAATAAAGATAACATCAGTTAAAAAACCAACTGTCAAGCGTAGGTTTTTCCTGGTCATTCTCAAGTACTTTTCTGATGCTCACCTCCCAAGGTTCTTTAGTGTTCCGTTACAAATCTACATCCAGGCCCTTGTTCCCATCTTTTCACGGTTTGCGTGCGGGAGTGACATTTTGTCAATTTCCGCGATTGTTGTAATTGACCAGCCGAAAAGATCAGCAGGCCTAAAACTCTTACGCCCGGTTTCATAATCAGTTAAAGTGGACTTTAAATTTTAAGTTGGTACCTTTATAAATAGAATTCATATGGGTAAATGTCAACGTTAAAGTGAACTTTAGTTAATGTTCACTTTAAGTTGATTATGAAACCGGGCGTTAGGCCTACTGCCTTCCTAGATAGCTGGTCAGCAATGCGGTTGCCGTTATTTCCATTGTGCTCCGGGTAACTATGTAGTTATCGGGAAGTTTATCTGACAGTTTTATTAAATATCTGTCAGATAAACTTCTCGTTAATTAGTTATCCGGAGTTAGTTATTAGTAATAAACCTACTAGGAGTTGATAGTCATTGGACTAAAACTCCTCTCACATACTTAGTTCAACAAAAATGCTTAGTGTTACTTTTTTGTGATGTAACGGATTGTATTTAAAAACAAAGCAACTTTTTCACCTGTGTTTACGTGCCCCATATATTTTTACCTTTGCAATAGGCGTGTTGTATGTATATGTAATATGTTATTCAAGCCTTTCTTAATATGTTCTCATATTTTCATTTAAAAAAAGGCTTTCAGAAAAGAATGGCATCGATTTTATTGAAACATGACATTTTTTTGTAGTTGTTTATAATAAGTGAGCCTTATTTAAAAAGTATTTTATGCATAAGAAAAATAGATACCGCTTTCGAAAGAGTACATTTTCAAGTATCTACAAGCATATTTTTAAAGTTTTTTATGAATTTTCAACAAAGATATTATTGATTGAAATCTTGAAAATTGACTTAAAATAAAAATCAAAAAAATATCCATTTTTTATCGCCATACAAATTTTTATCCTTTAAAGTAACGTTGTGCAATTTTAAATCTAAATGTTAATTAGCCATCTTAAAACGTAAATCTAAAAGGAATTTTAATTTAAATGATGATGTAAATTTTTGTGACATAAAATATGTGTTGCTCTCAAAACTTGTATTAATGTATTTTAAAACATATTTTTCTAAATTAAAAATTTGTAATTCACAATGAAAATATATTCACGTTAAAATTGATATTTTTCTAAAGGTATTGTGTTTTTTTCGTACATTTTAATGTTTGATAAATGCCCCAAATTACCGATTTAAAAGTTTGTTAATTTTAAAATGTGACATTTTTGTTGCGCGCGCAATTCAAATAAGCGCCCATGTTAAGTACTTTAAAAAGGGCTATAGGTTAGAAACGAATCAAGATGCAAACAAAGTTTTTAGTCAAAATGTTAGGATAAAAGTACCTTGATGATTTTTAAATAAATTTTTTTGTTATTATTGCCTTATTTTTCGAAATACAGCACTTTTAATGAAAAACCAACCCTTATTTCCCTATTCTTGTAAAATGGAGGGGGTGTAGAATTGTAAACTTTTTTTTATAAAATAATAGACAATTTCAACTACCTGTTCCCAAATTTTCATCCTTCCTTTATTTTTTTTTTTTGGTCAGATTGTTCTTTGATCGGGCTATATCGTCTACGTAGCTTAGGTGATGTAGCATCTCTCCGTCCACATTTATTATGAAAAGTTTAGGTGACAACGTATCCCCTCGACGGATACCTCTTTGGATTTTTATTTGGTTGCTGTTAGCGTGTAGTTGTATCGAGCTTGTTGCATTTTTATATATATTACATATTAGCCTCGAATATCGGCTATCAATGCGGCTGTCGTTTAGTGCTTCTATAACACTGTCGAGTTCTACCGAGTCGAATGCTTTGTGGAAATCTACGAATGCTAAAATGCTTGGATTTTACGCGATGTACAATCTTCTTCCGCTGAATGTATCCAGCTTTTTATTCTATTCCTTGTTTTATTGACGTATGTCTTCTAATATTTGTGGCGTTTCCTTGTTAATCAGATTTGTCTGAAATTCTTCTGATTATTTCCCTTAACTATTTTGTCTGATGTATTTTTCTAGTTGTTTGAGCCTGCAGTTCATATTTGGCAGCATTTACGTGTATTACTTAGGTTTTCCATCTTTTCCGCACGATTATGTAATAGGTAAGTTAAAGAACTTGCAAACATGTACATTAACATGAATGATTTCGCAAAACCATTCGCATTTTATAATTTACTAGGGAAATATAATAAATAAATAAACACATTTTCATAAATTTTATTGCTAAAATGCAAATTCAACAATACATAAAAATCACTAATTACCTACCCACATAATATAAAAATAAATATACCTAAAGAATAATTATTTATACCACAGATTACTTGTGTGTAAGTGTATGTATGTTTAGTGCTTAAGAAAAATGTGTAAAAATTATTAGATCACAAAGCATAGCCCGTGTTCATAGTTTATTATAGTATACAGTCGGAAAAATGAAAGAATACCAAACATACATAAATAACAAACGTTTGTTATAGAAAAAGACATCAAATACAAAATAAGTGATTGGTGTGATCTTTCATAGGTAATATTTCATTTTTCCGACTGTATGTAATAGGTCTTTTCATTCACAGTCATTGGTTTCGAGCTTTTGTCATGTGTCACATAATATTAATATATCCACGTCATACGTTATTATACATATACAAACCAATGATACAAACTAAAGACGATGGCGGAGATTTATTAATATTATGTGACACATGACAGAGGCTCGAAAAAAATGACAATCGATGAAAAGCCCTATATTTAGAATACAATAAGTAGGTACTTTATACTGTGTCTTAGCCAAAGATCTTATACACATAGATTTGGCAAACTCCGAAAAATAGCGTAACGCGGAGCAGTTCGGGTCGGTGGTCTATCTATCTCTCTCTACTGGAGCTTAGCTTTCTCTCTCTAGCATATGATGGCTGCCGCCTCTGTGTAACTGTCGTTCCATTACTCCCACCTCTTGGTAGATACGCTCACACTCGCACGACAGACAAAGACAGCTAGACCACCGTACTTGATATCGACGTTACACCCCGATGCATTGTTTAGCATATCCCTAGCCAGATCTATTCTTGACATATATCTGGTCTTAGCCCGTATTAATATTTCAATCAACGGTCTTAGTCTATTATTTATATCTGTTTCAGTTGTTCCTCCATTGTTTGGCAACAGTTGTTCCTCAGTTGTCGCGTATTGCTACATTTTGTTGTTAAGCATTTTGTTTTGTTTAAATTTATCTCCACTCCATTTCTTATATACTCTCTTGGTAATTTTCTGATCTAATAAAACTGAAGTAATCTTCATCTTGTGTGATAACCCTTTGACTTTCAGCGACACTGTATTGCTTATCTTTAGACGTATCCCGTATGTGTCACTATTCGGCAGCAAGATGACGCATATACGAGAATCTTCGCGTTGTTCGAAATAATGACCGTGGCGCTCCAGAATATACCTTTTTCAGCGTTCGGAATAGTGACCTTGGCATTCTAGAACATACCTACAATGTTAGCAACGAATAGAGATGTGCCTGTTCGGGATGTTCTAGGATAATGTATTTTTGTAGGTATATGTCAGGAGCACTGTGATTAGTTAGTTTAGTTTTGTTAAGTTAAATAGTTTATATAAATTAGAACCGCTCATTTTATTTAAAATCGTTAGTGGTGTCACGTGTGAACTTTTGAACAGCATTGTTGGTCGGTAACATCCGTCTAATTCGGTAGTGTTTTTTGTGTAAGAAAATCTTTAGATATTGACTTGAAACACCACACAACTAGTCGGAAGAGTTCATTCAAATGCTGATGCTCTTTCGAGACCTTCATCATCATCATGGCATCTACACTCCTCGCGGAGTGATTACCGCCCTCTTTGGGCTCTTCAAATTCGTTTGTCGCGGCGAATCAATCCACATTAACATTTTGGTTTTACAATTGGTTGTGTGACTTGGCATCTTCTACAAGTTTTTGCTTATGGTTACCCATTATCTGACTCCCATCTTCTTAAGATCCTCGACTATCTGGTTCTCCCATCTAGTTTTGGATCTTCCTCGTGGTCTGCCTGATACAGGTCTCCATTTGGAAATTTTCTTGATAACGGCTTCTGGATTCCTCCTTTCTATATGTCCCATCCATCTGAGTCTCTGTGCCTTGATAAATCTGACGATGTCTTCTCCTTTCAGAAGTTCTCTTACTTCGTGGTTCATGAGTTTTCTAAATTCATTATTACCTAAGTTTTAGACCTTCATGAAGTGTAAATTGTACTTACTATCTTAAATTACAGGAACAATAAGATATGATACAATAGAACCAATTATAATTTCTTTGGTAAATGACGAATATAGAGAATGATGCTAATCCAAAGAGAACAACATAATGAATGTTTTTGTTGACATTTTTTTTAATTCTCTATGGTAAAATAAATTCATGTTCTCCGTCACTAAAACCTTGCTCATTTGCATTTTATGTTGTATTGCATTTGAAGTTTGTTAGAATATTATTTTTATAAATATTTTTAAAACTTTCAATATGTCTTCCAATCTATTTCTTTTTACACACAATGATTAATAGTTAAATTATTACCAAATAAATGTTGTTACCAAAAACACAGCGAGCATACGAAAATGCTTGTTTTTAGCCATACTCCCAACCTTTTACCCTTTACTTTACAAAAGTTATTTTAATTACGATTAATATTTCACCCCAAAAGCCCAACTACAGATAAATCGTAAAACAAAGATACCTTAATTATTTTTAATAATATGTCATGTATAAAAAGTACTTATTAGTGTAAAAATATTGAAATAATTGTTAGGATATGTATTAGAAGCCACCGTAATAGATAATTAAATAAATCAAGGAAATGTAGCACAGCACAAACAAATATCATCGCGACATAAATTAGGCCTCTCGATTGATTAGATATTTTTAAGTAAAAATCATTAAACTGGAATTCAATCTTGAAAAGAAATGAGCAAAAATTGGGTTTGCTAACAAATTATGATACGAAGAGTATAAAAATTATTTAAGACTAATCTTCTACTAGACTACCTATTCATTGCAAGTAAAGCGATTGCGTAAAAAAATATACTTAATGAAAATAGCAAAATGAACAAAAATATGATACGGAAAGATGAGTTAACCATCATCAAAAAATAGGTGATAACAAAATAAAGAAAAGTGCAACTATAAGAAGAATAAAGGCGCTGAATAATGTACAAGTGGTAATCAATATCGATACTAAATATAGTAACAAAAGATATTACTACGAGACGAAAGTCTGTATTTGTTCACACATGTTTCGGTCGAGTTCTTACAGCAGAAGAGAAAGGAGGTGTTATTATTCAAGCTTCTTATTTAACAGATTGGGAGCGTGAAGGCCCCGTCTCACCATCAAATAATTGAAGTTATTTGATCAAACTTGACTAGTGACACAAACTATACATACTAACTGTCACTTTGTGTCACTAACTGTCAAGTTTGATCAAATAACTGTCAATTATTTGATGGTGAGACGGGGCCTTGACTTTTCCCCAAAACGACTCTACCTTATCGGCAGAGTCTACGAGAAGTGTACGGTAAATTGAAGCTGTAATTACAAAGAAACAAAATTTGTTTCTTCATATTTAATATGTATGTCTTTGTACTCACTTTATCACGCTTAACGAATTACGGGATCTGGATTTCAATGCATATTTTTTTTATAATTCTCGTATCAAAGTTACGCGTGAAGTGTGTCGTATAGGGCTTTTCATTCACAGTCATTTGTTTCGAGCTTCTGTCATGTGTCACAAATATATCTACGACATACGTTATTGGTATATACAATAATACAAACCAAAGACGTATGACGTAGATATGTTAATATTATGTGACATATGACAGAAGCTCGAAACAAATGACAATCGATGAAAAGCCCTATTGATGACAGTTGGGAAACGTCCGCGACCGTAACAGATTAATCACGCTACGCAGCGTCATCTATTGCAGATGGCAGAAAATAGAAATCATTCGTGTACAATGCTTAACTACATCTCTAAAATATACAGGGTGTTTGGTAAAGAATGGGCCATAGCTTAACCTTACATTCCTGAGCTTAAAATAGGTCGATTTAAGCTAACTTACCTTAGTACGAAAGTTGATAATAACCGAAATACAGGGTGTCAAAGTTAGACTTTTATTTTATTTATTCTTGAATATTTCCTGACAGACATGGAATCTTAACACGAAATTTGGTAAGCGGGGGGTTTTTGGGATGAGAAATCTAAATTCGCCA
Organism: Diabrotica virgifera virgifera; assembly: GCF_917563875.1. Classification (NCBI taxonomy): domain Eukaryota; kingdom Metazoa; phylum Arthropoda; class Insecta; order Coleoptera; family Chrysomelidae; genus Diabrotica; species Diabrotica virgifera. Next base: position 61,649,188 of record NC_065443.1, on the reverse strand, counting down.
CCAAAAATTATGTATTAGAGGGCGCCACATACGTCTTTCAGCGTTCATTTAATAGGGCTTTTCATTCACAGTCATTTGTTTCGAGCTTCTGTCATATGTTGTATAATCCGTGTATATTAATATTATACACGGATTATACGACATTTGACAGTAGCTCGAAACAAATGACAATCGATGAAAAGCCCTATGCGTTAAATTTTTTTTATCCCCCACTCTACATAGTTTTTGAATCCAAACTTTTATTCTCTTAATATTTTTACTTATAAAAGGTATACTCTCGCTAAACTCAACTGTTTTTGAGATAAACGCATTTTAAATCTACGATACAACATTATTTTTGCATTATATCATTGTAGTTACACCCGAAAGATAAACTTGAAACCATAATAATTGTGGCAGTTCTCATAATTATGTCACTGCATCGCAAATTCCATTTGAAGAAATTTGCAATACATTTTTGGAGTAGTAGATTTAAGTTATTTAGACTATAGGTTATTTAAGTTTTTTAAGTTATTTAGATATTTATATAGATTTAAGTTATTTTTCTGGTGTAACTACAATGCAAAAAATTATGTTGCTTCGTAGATTTAAAATGCGTTTATCTCGAAAACGGTTGAGTTAAGCGAGATGAATCTTTGTATCTTTTTTAAGTAAAAATATTAAGAGAATAAAAGTTTTGATTCAAAAAGTATGTAGAGTGGGCAATAAAAAATTGATCCTATTAAATGAGCGCTGAAAGGCGTATGTGGCGCCCTCTGGGTAATAGGTCATTGCTGATGGCGAATTTCGATTTCTTGTCTTAAAAACCCCCGCTTACCAAATTTCTTGTTATTATCCCATGCCTGTCATGAAATACTCAAAAATAAAAAAAATGAACAAGTTTAAATTTGACACCCTGTATTTCGGTTATTATTAACTGTCGTACTAAGGTAAGTTAGCTTAAACCTACCCATTTTAAGCTCAGGAATCTAAGGTTGAGTTATGGTCCATTCTTTACCAAACACTCTGTATATTACATTTCGGTAATTCGTTTAAGAGAGCTTTTGCTGTAAGTAAGCTTAGGTAAGAATTATGTTTTTCTGTCTATCTTCGGTAGATACTAGCCGTGGCCGATCAGGTCCAACTAGATCTAAATGTCGTACAAATAAAAACAGGTTACACGAATTACAGAAATTTGGTTCTGAGAGATACAGGTTTTTTTCAAATATTTTTCCTACTTATTGATATTCTGTTTATTTCCTTATTTCTTCACATTTTCTTACTTGTCGTCACAATGCTTTTTCTCAGTTTTTGACGCACTAAAATGTTTAGGATTCATAACGTTTATGCAGCGGTACAATCGAATAATTTCGATTATTTTCTCTATTATATTCTTATGTAAAAAAATATTTTTGTACAAAAATACTGTTTTTAAATAAAGAAATGAGAAGTCCCAGATGTAAACAATAAATCTGAAACCTCCCGTAGAACCACTTTCTGGTAACATCCTTAATCTCTGCCTTTTAAAATTTATAAGGCAAGGATACGACCAATAAATGAGACGAAAGGGACTATACAATATGCAGTCACATTCCGTATATTCGTCTAGGAAAAATTTCCAAAAGTTGGTTCCGTGAACCCAAAATATGAGTCAAATGAAAAATGAAAGACAGCTTATCGACGGTTAAACTGCAAAACCTCGTAAGTTAGTTTTATGCAACTTTAGAGGAGAGACGAAAAACATGTTGGCTTCTTTATGTAGGATTCAATTTATTCGTTTTGTGTGTGTAGGGTTCTTTTTAGGTAGCGATTCCATTACCATTAAGTAAAATTCAGTAATATTGTTTTTTTTTTGTCAAAGAGCGACTTACGAGGTTTTGTTACTTAAAATCTTAAACTAGCATTAAACTTACGAGGTTTTGTCTCATAAAAATGCAACTTACGAGGTTTTGTAACTTAAAATCTTACTTATGAGGTTTTTGTAGATGTCGCTAGTACCATTAGATTTAAATACAGTAGAACCCCGATTATCCGTGCTCCTCGGGACCGGACGTTGGCACGGATAATTGAAAAGCACGGATAATCCGAACATTTATTTCTTATTGTAATACATATGTACGTATATCCATACATATAGCCCTACCATAAAAAGACAACAGAAAAAATAAATCTTTCATTATTAGTCTCCCTCTCCGCGTATAGAGTTTCCGTCGAGTGATTTACAGTGACGCTATTTTGGTAAAACCTCAAAAATGCAATTTAAGTAATAGAAAATCATAGCACGGATAATCCGCAGCCCGGATAATCCGCACACGGATAATCGGGATTCTACTGTATTGACTTACGAGCTTTCGTAGTTTAAAAGATAAGTAAAAGTATAAACCAACAAAGTATAAAAGTAATAATGGACCAAAAATCGACTTACGAGGTTTTGCAGTTTAACTGTCGTTATGTTTCATTTCGGTTCAAATATGATCGATCCATCATCCCCATACATACGTTTCGGTCTCTCTAGCTAGACGTCCTCAGTGGGAGGATTATAATTCTGCTTAGAAAGACAGATGATTTCGTTTCGATTCAGAGGTGCTCATGTAGCCCCACTGAGGAGGTCTGGAGAGACCGAAAGGTAAGTATGGGGATGATGGATCATCTCTGAACTGAAATATAAGCTGTCTTTCATTTTTTATGTTTTTAAATATTTTAATATAGTAATTGAAAATCGGTACTAAAAATACGTGGTTTAAATCTAATAAGATGATATAAGTACTTAGCCTCACTGCCCGATGGTGCCATGATACTATAAATATCAAGATAGGATTTTCCCGTAGCGCAAATACGTCCTAGCTCGTCCTAGCATCGCACGACGTAACTGGAGACCGGAATTTGAATTCCTGTTGTTAGCTTACAGTCCAGGCTGTATCGTCGCCCCCGTTCGGTAACATATTCCGATTCAATTTTTGTTGCACAAACTCACTTAAAAAGAGTTCCTTATAACAAATATACAGCAGAGTGCCGCGGTCGGAAAATTGTTTAAACAATTTTTTTAAACAAATTCAAAAAATCAATTTTTTTACTTCGTATATTTTTTTTATTCTTTAGGTCATTATGAGCCAAAAATGTCTCTTGTAATTTTTCTTTAATACCCGCTTTACACCAACAATAAATTGGTCAAGAAATTGACGAGTTTATTCAAGGCCAAATTTGACGTGTACAAAATGTATGGTTTGTGGTACAAAGCACAATTTAACATCCACTTTTAACCACAGATCATCTAAAGTGTTCTGTGATTTTACCGTGAAAATGAAGAAATTTGACGAAATAAAACATGTCCTTAATAGAACATGTTCTATTTCGTCAAATTCCTTCATTTTCTTTTTATTCACGGCAAAATTGGATGTAAAATTGTGTTTTGTACACGTCAAATTTGATCTTGAAGAAATTGGTCAATTTCTTCATCAATTTGTTGTTGGTGTAAAGCGGGTATAAAATTTACTGTTGTTGAGTTATACTCGATTTAAAATTTGAAAATCGCGAAAATGGCCATTTTCAAGGCTTAATAACTCGGTTAAAAATTATTATTATGAAAGTCAAAAAGTGACAGAATTAAAGTGGAAAGCCCCCTCAGGATTCTGAAGAAATTTCGTCATTATTTTATTACTGAGCTGTTATTTTTAATTGTTAACCATGAGCGCTAAGTGAGGCGGCCGTCAATGTGAGTGCAAGTGAGATGCACCATTAGCCGGCCGGAATGGTGCATCTCTTTCGCACTCACTATTCACGGCCGCTTATATGCAGTTAGCGCATATTGCTAATAATTAAAAATAACAGCTTAGTAATAAAATAATGACAAAGATTTCTTCAGGATCTTGTAGGGTGGACTTTAAACTTTGATTTGGTCACTTTCTAACTTTCATAGTAATAATTTTTAACTGAGTTATTAAGCTTTGAAAATGGCGATTTTCGCGTTTTTCAAATATTAAATAGCGTATAACTCGACAAAAATAAATTTTAGAGAAAAATCACAAGAGACCTATTTTGCTTGTAATGATCCAAAAAATCTAAGAAAATTGAACGAATTGAAAAAATTAATTTTTTGAATTTGTTTAAAAAAATTGTTTTAACAAATTTCTAACCGCGGCATTTCCCGGCACCCTGTGGATTTCTTATAAGGAACTCAATTTTAGTAAGTTTGTGCAAAAAAATCGAATCGGAATAATTTACCTAACAGGGGAGACCATACAGCCTGGACTATACAATCGCGAGCAATTCAAACTAATCGGAAATCATTCGGACATTACGAACCATTACGAACTTGGGTCTCCATTTACGTCACGACTCCCTTCTCTTCGAGATGCGCAATATATTATCTTGTTATTTATAGTATCATGGATGGTGCCACTATCGCAGCAGAAATTTACTACCACCTAGTACATTCTCGTAGACGGCTAATGTCACAATTTCAGCCGAATCGGACTTGTAGTTTTGTTTTGAGCGCGTGTGGAAACGGGAGTGTCTGGCGGATTTAAGAAAAATGCAAAAAGAGCAATATCGGTGGGTGATTCAACTCTTGTTTTTGGAAGAAAAACCGCTTAGCGAACTCTCAGATCACTTGGATTCTGTGTACGGTTGCTCTTCTTCGATGGTCACCTTCAAAATTTGGTTTATTAAGTTTCAACGTGGTCGCACATCGGTTTATGATAAGCCACGCCCAAATGCCCAGAAAACGGCTGCACGGAGAATAACATTACAGAAATCCACGATCTCGTATTGGCACATCGTCGATTGAAGGTGAGACAGACAGCTGAGGCAGTAAACATCTCAAAAAATCGCGTGGGTCATATCCTACATGAAATTTTAGGCATGAGAAAACTGTCTGCGCGGTGCTTGCCGCGTTTGCTCCATTCGGACAACAAGCGCAACTGTGAGACCACTTCACAACCCGGGGCTTTGTGCGCATTCCGAAGGAGTTCCTTCGTGATCGTTGACGAAACGTGGATATAGTGGTATACACCGGGAACAAAGGAACTGTCGAAACAGCGGACTACACCAGGCGAATGTGTTTCGCAGAAGGGGCCTGTCCTATCGGTCGGAGAGGTGATGGCCACCGTTTTCTGGGATTCATAAGGTGTGATCCACATTAACCATCTGGCGAAGGGAAAAACGGTCAGAGCTCTACTATGTCAAATTATTGGGCCGATTCGACGCCGACTTGCAAAAAATCACTTCATTTCGTGAGGAAGATAAAGTGCTCTTCCACCATAAAAACGCACCAGCTCACACCTCCGCTATCTATCGCCACGGCCATTTTGGTTATGAACTGCTGCCCCATCCACTATATTCTCCAGATTTGGTCCCATGCGTCAAATCAGGAGGTTATCGCTGTCACTAAGGCCTACTTTTCACACGGTTTAAAGAATAGCAACAGTGGGTCAAATTTATCAAGCTACAAAGCGACTATGTTGAAATAAACCGTCACTTTTCCAAAATTGTCGTTCTTCTTTTGTATTGGACCTCTTTAGGAGAATTATAAATATGTATTAGTAAAATTTAGTAGGAAATAAAATAGTTTGGTAACATTGTGTAGAAAACTTTCGTAACTCGTTTTATTAAAAAACATAATTAACAAATATTCCATTGATTGTGACTCAAAACATTTCCCAGTAACTATACAATACTTTTACACTAATAATGAAGTAAATTATCTATGTTCTACTGTTGATGCTGTTGCTGATTTGGTGGCATCTGAATTTGTACTGGAGCAAGTTTTGTGGTGAACTTGACAATTAACAGAAGGAATTGCTTAACAAACGAAGGCATGCTGGGCTTGGCTGCGGTGTTCTCGAACAGAACACGCAGTTCTCTGAACATGTTTCTTGTGTAGGGGTTTCTTCTCGAGGTGTATCTCTGCGTCAAGAAGTGGTAGTATATGAATGGTGTCAACAAACTGGCTCTACCCCTATATAACAAAATAAAATTGTATTAGATGATTACGTTTTGCTAAATTAAAACAGTAATAATGTTAATACAAAATTTTATAAGTTATAGGTTATACTGTCTAACAGGCGCGGATACAGGGGGGTCAGCGGGTCCATGGAACCCCTATTGTATTTAGTCTATAAGTATATTTTTATTATTTATTATCTTTTTCTGTTAACTCTAAACTTTAAGCCATCAGTACAACACTAAATTACACGACAACCGCTTCCAAAGAATTGAAAGAAGCCATAAAATCTAATAAAACACCTTCTCTGAAAAATAATCTGCAGGCGCATTTGTTTGGGTACCGGTGGAACCATAAACAACGGAAATATTTTTCTCAATTCAAAGAATAACAAAAATTATATTTTAAAATGCAAATACATTACACTGGGTATAAATCTTATCTCATGAAAAGTCACGTTTCAAATTTGCGATACAATAAAGATATAAAAATTTGTATTTTACTAGAACTAGATAATCCATGCGTACCTACCCATTGATGGTAGAAAGGTTAATCTTTATGGTAAAGAACGACCAGTGAGATTAATAGTCGTGAATTGTCTATCAATCCTTTTGATACCGTAGGTATCTGGGATTATATTATAGTGTATTTTATCCTTAGAGTAAGTGTGAGTTTTATGGCTAAATCTGGAAAATATAATATTTAATATTTGAGGTAAGTCTGGCTTCCCCTATTATGAATTTCTAGATCCGCGCCTGCTGTCTAATTATTGTGTTATTTATTAAAAAAATACGTTTAAATATTTTAAGGGCGTAGGCGCAAAAGTTCGCGCCAATGTATTTTAAATGCATTAGTTTTTTTCGAATCCGGAGAAAACTAATAAGTATTTTTAAAAAATCAAGTGCCAAAACAAAGTGTACCACACACATCTTATAGAAAATATGTCACTTAAATGAAATAAAATTTACATGAATATATTGGTTCCGAAATTACAATTATTTCATACCCTTGCGCCAACTCTAAATTTTTAATTAATAACGGCGTAAATTGCAATTAAAGTTTATCGAAATCACATTTTTGAAGTCCATAAAACTGTCATTCATAAATACTATTAGTCTGGTGGCTATTGAAAATAGCTTATCCCAGCGTGGGCTAAGTAGATTAGAGGAACTATATACTCTTGTATGCCTGGTCAAATTATACCTAGTTTATTACCTATAAGCCTCTGCCTTAAAAATTTATGAAGTGACGATTCCGAAAATATTTTTTCACCCTTTGACTCATTTAAATTCCCATTTGATTTAGATCTATTTATATCAATTTACGGCGTTATTATTAAAAATTCAGAGTTGGCGCAATGATATGAAATTATTGTAATTTGGAGACCATTCTATTGATTAAATTTTATTTCATTTGTTTAATTTTTATTTTGAGAATGATTTGCGAAGTGAAAATCGAAACGTCAAAATAAACGTATTTTCGTATTGTGGTTATTTCCCATTAAAAATAGTAGATTATTATCATAAAAATGCTACAAGCAAATAGTTTCAGAGCTATGTTAAAAGAACATTTTAACTAAATATTGTTTGTTAAAACGTCTTATTGAAGCACAGAATCTTCAAATATTCTGTGACATTCTTAACGGGCTACCCTGTATACTAAACTTGCGTGCATAGAAATAGGTCCACTTAAAAATTTGGTCATTTTTGATGTCTAATATTTTCTAAACCTGTTGGCCGATTTAAGTTATTTTTTGAACATGGTATAGCCTGATTCTTTAACAATACCACTGTTACAATACTGTTGCTAAACAGGTAAATTTTCATTGTATACCGGGTGTACCAATCAAACTGTGTTTTTTTCTCAAAGTTCGTATCACCCTGTGCAATATTCTAGCATTTACAAAATACTGAAATTAAAACTCAACTATAGCCCCAGGTCTTCTTAACATTCTGTTTTTTGATTCATTCGTTTATGTTGGATAATAAAAAAGTTGGGTACTTTAACAACTAGACATGTTCTTCATCAATACATGGTGTTTCTAAATAAGTACGACAAACTTTAAGGGGTAATTCTGCATGAATTTACTACTTTAAAACCAGTTGAGATATGCAAATGAAATTTGGTGAGTTTAAAGAGACAGTTATTGTTAATTTTCTGACATAAAATATGATCGGGTAATATGATCGGTCATATTACACGTATGCGCGCTAATGGTGAATATTAAATTCTTAATTGTATGTCAAAAAATGTGCAATAACTAAGTCTTAAAACCCACCAAATTTCATTTGCATATCTCAACCGGTTTTAAATCAATAAATAAATCGTCAGTTTGTAAGAAAAAATTCAACATCCCGTATCTCGTAAACGAAACATTTGCGGACATACGTTTATAATGCAAATAGTCATTATTTTTTCACGCAGAATTACCCCTTAAAGTTTGTCTAGTTGTTAAAGTACCTAACTTTTTTATTATCCAACATAAACGAATGAATCAAAAAACATAATGTTAAGAAAACCTAAGGCTATAGTTGGGTTTTAATTTCAGTATTTTATAAATGCTAGAATATTCCACAGGGTGATGCGAACTTTGAGAAAAAAACACAGTTTGATTGGTACACCCGGTATACAATGAAAGTTTACCTCTTCAGCAAAAATATTATTACAGTGGTATTGTTAAAGAATCAGGATATAACATGTTCAAAAAATCACTTAAATCGGCCAACAGGTTTAGGAAATATTAGACATCAAAATTGACCAAATTTATAAGTGTACCGATTTCTATGCACGTAAGTTTATAACAACATTCCGCATTAGCAACTGTTAAATGGCGTTTTATGTTTTTGTTTATTAATTATCCACCTTTTTTAAGATAAACTGTATAAAAAAAGATTATTGAATATAATGTAAATTTCCCATTAATTAAATTTATAACTTCCCTATAAAATAATTTGCATTTATTCAGGGCCCCCGTAACCGGGCGTGCAACGCGTCCGGCGCACGCGGGCGTAACCCCAAAGGGGCGCCAAACCGAAGGTTTGGTAAATAAGAAATATTTATTTTAAATGAGATAATCATTTTTTATATACAATTTTAATTATTTCATGAACAGCTAGAGAAATCTCAAAAATCAAATATTGTGTTATTACTGAAAAAATGATTATTATTCCCGTCCTGAAATGTTGAACTTACGCCGTCTAAAATATATTACATTTTATTGTTCCTTCCTAATTTTTTTCTTTGAAGTATGAAGATAGATTGAATTACGCTTGCCATATGAAAATCAAACATCAAATTACACTCCTTGATGAGTAGAAACATAAATTAATACCCATAACGCAACTTTGCAGTTTTACTCCTATATTATGCAAAAAATTATGTTGTATCGCAGATTTAAAATGCGTTTATCTCGAAAACTGTTGAGGTTTGCGAGATGAATGTAGTATACCTTTTTTAAATAAATATATTAAGAAAATAAAAATGTGTATTCAATAAATATGTAGAGTGGGGGATAAAAAAATTGAACGTATTAAATGACCGCTGAAAGACTTATATGGTGCCTCGCAGATTTAAAATGCGTTTATCTCAAAAACGGTTGAGTTTAGCGAAATGAATGTAGTATACCTTTTTTAAGTAAAAATATTAAGAGAATAAAAGTTTTGATTAAAAAAGTATATAGGTATAGTGGGTTTTGATTCAAAAAATTGAATCTATTAATTAAGCGCTGAAAGACGTATATGGCGAATTTAAATTTCTCGTCCCAAAAAACCCCCGCTTACCAAATGTCGTGTTATTATCCCGTGTTTGTTAGGAAATATTCAAGAATAAATAAAATAAAAGTTTAACTTTGACACCCTGTATTTCGGTTATTATCAACTTTTGTACTAAGTTAGCTTAAATCGACCTATTTTAACCTCAGAAATGTGAGGTTAAGCTATGGCCTATTCTTTACCAAACATCCTGTATAGTAGATTTAAAGGGTGCTAAAATATGTTCCGCACGCGGGCGCCAGTCAGTCTTGCGGGGGCCCTGTGTTTATTGTTTTCACAACATCCAAAAACTACCTACAATGTCAACAAGACCATGTAAAAAATTAACATTTCCATATATATTTCTAGACGATGCAAATGTGTACAAAATCCAGTTGAACAAGAAAAAAAGGTGAAGGTCGTGAGTCCATGGTGACGTGTAACTGAGTAAATATACTTGATTGTATATAATTAACCAACATTGATAACAAATTTGCAGTGAGTTATTCGAAAAGCATGTCACTTCTTATTGTGTAGATAAAAAATCACAAGGTACTTACTATTATAGACTCAGTCGAAAGTCTCTAGGCCACGTTCAAAACTTAAATAGAAAATGCAACAAGGTTCTGAAACTGCCTTCTTATAGCATGACTAATTTAAGCATTATGTTTATACGGGATTAAGCCGCAATTATTGGTGTAATGAAAATTACATTGTTAAATAACTGTTTGATGTTTCGATGTCCACTCCGGAAATAGTTCTCAAAAAGATTATTTTAAAAAATTCTAGGAAGGAGTATCGCATACTTTTTTGAAAAGACATATAACTTATAAATCTAGGTTGTACCTACTATAGTGCAGTCACTGAAGGTTTTCACCTCCGATTTCGTTGAACCTCCATCGATTTTCATGAAAATTGGTGAGTAGTTAGAGGATACCCCAAGGAACACAGGTGACATGATGCCAACTTGCGTTTTTACCCTGGGGGTGGATGCCTCCCCTTCTCGGGGGTGAAAATTATTTCATTAAAAATAATACCACAAATCGATAGAGGGAAAATTCTACGCAAAATTTGTTATATAAAGTTATTAACATAAATCAATACTTTTTGAGTTATTAAAGATAAGATTTTTATTTTTTCGTAAAAAAATGCATGTTTTAAAGCTGTTATTCGCGTATAACTCAAAAACTATAAGCTTTTACAAAAAAGTTATTATTACCAAAATTAAAGATAATAAAAAATTGAATACAATTCCCATTGAAAGAACTACATTAATGTTAATTCAAAGTGAGTTATGGGTACTTGAAGGTATAATTTTTTCGACGAGTACGCAAATCTAAGTATTCAAGCTTAACTAACGGGAAAACGATGCAGTTTATAAAATATACCTACTAAGCACTTGTCAAAGTACTTCGAAATACCTATCAAATAAGCTCCAGAAGAAGTTAATAGCATCAAAATTAAGCAAGTTATGATGAAAATAAGAGAACCCTTTCGACTTTTTTTGGAAAAAGTGAAAAATAAAACATACGCCACCATTTCCACAAATATTAAAATGAAATCCTTACAAGAATTTATTTTTATTAGCATAAGTAATGATTTCAACAATTTTGACCGGTTTAGAATGCATATTTTTGAAAAAAATATATAATTTTAAAAAATCACAGTTTTTTTAAATTGTCGTAATTTTTATTTTCTTTTAATAATAACTCCAAAAATACTCAATATAAGAAAAAAAATATATAACCAAATTTTAGTTTTTTCTTATCAAATATTTTACCTTTTTTACTATTTTTGTAGGGTACAGAAAAACCGAGATAGAAACGTTTAAAGCTTAAATTTTGCTGCGAGAACCATGTAACCGGGGCCATTTAACCTTTTATTTTTAAAAAAGTAAGGAGTTTAAAAGATTAAATTCAACGTGGTTTAAAAGCCCTTAGTTTTAGCTTTCAAATGGTTTTTAGGTGAATCTGATATCTCAAAATTAACGGAGTTATTAAAAAAACAATTAACATTTTTTGGAAAAATTTTTGAAAGATAACTTTTGAAAAATTTTAACTTGTTCGGGGGCTTATGTGATAGATATTTTTAAATACTTTGATAAATGTTGTAATATAAGTTTATGTTTAATATCATTTTCCCGTTATTTAAGCTTTAATACTTAGATTTGGGTAGTCGCCGAAAGAAATATAAATTCAATTACCTATAACTCACTTTTAGTTAACATTAAAAGGTTTTTCTGGTAAGGAATTTATTTCATTTTTGTTAGCTTTAATTTTGGTAATAATAACTTTTTTGTAAAAACTTATAGTTTTTGAGTTATTTATAGTGTGACCAACTAGCCCGAAAAATCCGGGACATGGCCCGAATTACGAAGTCGTGTCCCGGCGTCCCGGACAAGGCATCCGGGCCATCCGAATTTTCAACGTTTTGGTAAAATTCTATTTTGAAATTTTGAATACGTTATTCTTCTAAGAATTCACATCAAATTGAATTGGTGGAACGAAAAAAAGTCCACAATTTCTAGCGTGTAATACTAATACCACATTCAAAACGTCCACATTTTATATCGTGGTATTATAGTTCTACGAAAACTCAAACTCTGACTCAAAGTCAAACTCTGAAAAGACGATTCAAAAATATGGACATTAAATAATGATAATTATATTTTTATATTAACCTAAGGTTCTATTTACATGGAAATCCAACATCAGTTAATTTTGTCCTTTTTTGATAACGATTTCCGGACTGGAAGTCGAAACGTTAAAAACTAACAAAAATGTAATCATCATTACAACCCATCCCATCAAAAAAAATTGTCAACATAAAAATGTTAACTCGTTTAGTGCCCACGAAGATACTGTGTCGTCACGAGGGTTTCGTCAAGGTTGCCGACGACGCACAAGTGTCGGCGGCAGTACTGCGTTACTAAATGAACTATTTAGGTACGTGGTACCAGCCAAGTGGCGTTTGTTCAAGATGGGCACCGAACGTGTTAAATAATCAATAAAATGATGATATTAAAGTTGTAGATATATTTAAAAAAAATAGCCCGATTTTCATTGAAAAGTCCCGGATTTTAGGTATATTTTTTCAGCCTTGTCCCGAATTCGACTGAATTGGAGTTGGTCACACTAGTTATTTATAAAATATCGGTTAAAAACATGTATTTTTCTCACGAAATATTAATCTTTAATAACTCAAAAAGTTTTGATTTATTTCAATAACTTTATATAACAAATTTGGCTTAGAGTTAGTCCCTCTATCGAATTATGGGGTTATTTTTAATAAAATAATTTTCACCCCTGAGAAGGGGTGACATCCACCCCCAAGGTAAAAGCGCAAGTTGGCACCATGTTACCTTTGTTCCTTGAGATATCCTCTAACCACTCACCAATTTTCATGCAAATCGATGAAGGTTCAACGAAATCGGAGGTAATAACTCATAATATCCACCTTCAGTGACTGCACTACTAGTGTAGGCGCCAGCTATGTCACTGACTGTCGCCTTTTCAATTCTGATGGGCAAACTCAACGATTTCTTATGGATTTTTGGCTGCTGATTACGAATTTCGAGGGTGGATTTCGATCCGAGCGGTCAAAAAAATGTTTATAAGGTTCTGGCTCATAAACTAAAAGAGATAACAAAATTTTTTTTAAATAAAATTTGTTCCAAATAAAAAACAAAAAAAATATCGTTTACCATACTTAAATCCAAAGATCAGAACTAAAGATATGGTAAAATTAGTGGATAGTGCAAATTGCAAAATAAGTATTTTTCAAAGCTTTTTCGAGCGTAACTCGGCTACTACGCATGCAAATGAGTTACACAAGGTCTCATTTTAAAGCTTAATTCGTGAACTTCACAGACTTCCAAACAAAGTTTATTAAATTACTTTATCTTTATCTGTCTTAAAGTTATACCCGTTTGAAGTTATAATTTTCTTAAAAAATTTGTACATTAATTTGTTTATAAGGGTTTTCTACTTTCTTTCCTGTCCGATAATCTAAGCAAGACCTGAGGTCTCTAAACTTTAAACTTTATAAAAAAATTATACATAAAAAACAATTAAATGATTAAAGTAAGCTTATCAAGAAATAGATACTCACAGCAATATTAATAGGACTGTGTAAGGCATCAAAAAGATTTCTGTAAATGCAACTGCTTTGAGAATGTTAAGGGACTGGAATTCTACTAGAGAAATCAGTAATCTTGCGCCCCACCATGAATTTTGACCTAATGTCTGGAAAATAAAACAGAAAAAGTTATAACATACAAAGTAAATACAAGTATTCTTATAATTATTATCATCTGTTTTATCAATATTTCGATCTGTGGTTAAGTTTTCCAATAAGTACTTCCAACACAATTGGTGTTAAATTATTCCACGATTATTGCCAATAAAATATGTAGTCACATGTGTTTTGTAAATCAGAATATTATTCTTTTTCTCATAGGCATCTTTCAGTGCGTCACAGTTTTTCGATTTCTTTCTAACGCATTAAATTGTATGTGACACAAAAAAGGGACGTCCGTGATTACAGACATTTATAACATTTATTCTAGTTGTCGATAGATGGTGCTATAATCGAAAAAAAAATTATTTACGAATTATATAATATATCTACGAATATAATTAGTCCTGTCGCCAGGGGGGGAGGGGTACAACGGCCTCCTTAATTCAGATGGACTTACCCAAGTTTTTTGTATGTATTTTGACCCGTAGAACACGAATTTTTTGGGTAACAGTTGATCCGGATGTCGATTAGATTGTTATAAACAAAGAACTTGAGGAATTACATAACAGCGATTTTTCGAAAAACAAAACATGTTTTTGTATTTTTTGGGTGATTTTCGGCAAAAATGGTCTTACAAGTTTTTTTGTGCATAGTTTCCGAGATAAACGCGGTTGAACTTTCAAAAAATCGAGAAAAAGTGCAATTTTTGAACCCGAGTAACTTTTGATTAAAAAATAAAATAGCAATTCCGCTTACTGCATTTGAAAGTTCAAGTCAAATTCTATCGGTTTTGATTATTTGCATTGCTAAAAATTCATTTTTTTTATTGTTAAACAAAGCTATAAACACATAGTGTTTCCCGTGCCCAATGCATGCGTTTTAATGTAAGTAATCTACGTAGAAATTGTCTGTATGCGCGCCTACTCGTTCGATTTCAAATGAGAAATGCACTGAAAACATCATTCAAGCACTAAGTGTTTATAGCTTTGTTTAACAATAAAAAAATTAATTTTTATCAATGAAAATAATCAAAACCGATAGAATTTGACTTGAACAAAAAGTTATTCGGGTTCAAAAATTGCAATTTTTCGATTTTTTGAAAGTTTAACCGCGTTTATGTCGAAAACTATGCATCCTACCAAAAAACTTGTAAAATCATTTTTTGCTTAGAATGAGCCAAGAAATACAAAAAAATGTTTTGTTTTGCGAAATATCACTGTTATGTGACTCCTCAAGTTCTTTGTTTATAACAATCTTATCGACATCCGGATCAACTGTTACCCAAAAAATTCGTGTTCTACAGGTCAAAATACATAAAAAATACTTAGGTAAGTCCACTTGAATTAAGGAGGCCGTTGTACCCCCACTGACGACAGGACTAAATCTGTATAATTTATAAGACTATACAAATCAAAGAAAATACCATTTTATAAATGCAATAAACACAATTGATTTGTTTTTATGCCAAATTGCAAATAAAATGTGACAACTGTCAAATTTAACTAAAATGTCATGTTAGAATAAATGTTATAAATGTATATTATCACGGACTTACCTTTTTTTCTATCATTTGTGACGCGCTGAAAAATGCCCATGAAAAGGACTTTACTATTGTTTATTTATTTCAAGATAAGAGTTCATTGTTTATAAAAATAGTTGATTGTGCTACTTATGAGCTTATTGTTATCCTAGATAACATTTGCATAATTAGTGTAAATTTTTTTAATTTCCAACTTAAGATAATATTAATGTCATTTTATAGACAAATCCGTGAGCAAATGGTATATAAATTTAATTTAAAAATTCTTGTTTGTTGTAAGGTTTTCTGCAAATCTGAAATGTTTTTTTTCGTACATCTCCTCGATGGTATTCTTCCATAGTCACTGTTGTTGTTCGTTCTTAGATGGTACATGATATTTTCACTAAAATGTCTACAATCGCCCGCCATGTTAGGTGTAATTTTCAATGTTACCACCGAATTGCATGGAAACTTGGGATTTAGGTACTACTTACCCTCCGCTTTAAAGTTGGACCCGTACCGTTGTTTGCTTTTACTTGGGGGATGGGAGTCATCCCTTCTCGAAGGTGAAAAAACATACCTTTAAAATAAGTCCGGAAATGGTTAAAGTTACTAATTATAAGTTGTTCTATGGAGTTTTTTTAACTAAGTCAATACTTTTTGAGTTGTTTGCGAGTGAAAATGTTTATTTTAAAAAAAAAACACGTTTTCATGCGGTTTTTCTTAGATAACTCAAAAGGGTATTTTACCGAAAAAAAATATTCCTAGCAAAAATGTACCTTATAAAAAAACGAAAAAAATTGTGTATTCATGGAGTCTATAGACCCAGCAAAAGCAAAGTTGTAGCTCATGAAAAATACGTTCTTATTATAAAATTCCAAATCGAATATTTCAACTTGAAATAACCAAAAAATGAAGCTTTTTGTGTGAAAAACTCATTAAAACTCGCTCAAAATAAATTTGGCCCCTTTTTTGGTAATATTTAGCGCCTTAAATGAAATTAATCGTTTTTGTACCACTTTACAATTATTTACTTTACTTATGTATTTTTTATACAATCTTGTAAGTTTCACAGGTTCAAAGTACTTATTTTTAAAAGGGTTGTAGTTGAAAGAGCTTGAAGAGTCACCAATCACGAGTGTATGCAAACTTTGCACAGCCATACCAATTTTTGTCATACAGAAAAACAAAATAAAACCAAAATATTTATAAAAGCAAAAGTTAAATTTTTTACTGTTTGATATTTTTCGTATCCCTAATGGTTTTTCGGCATTTCGGCAAAAGGCAATTTTTCAGAAATTAAAAAAAAAGTTTTTACTATAAAACCAAATTTTTGAAAAATAAGTATACTACGAACCGGTCAAACTTTCAGATCATACATACAGAGTGTTTCATTAATAATTGGAAATATTTTAACTCTAAATTATTGGTCTCAAAATATTAAGATTTAACCCAAATCACTAAATTAAAATGTAGCTCCTTACTGAGTTACAGGGTGTTTTATTTCAAAATTGATAAAAATATTGATCCTCATTATGTACTTTAAAACCGTTTGACATATCCTTGGCATACTATGCGGCAAGTGTAGGTACTGCACCACCTTCCTACAAAATGATAAATAAACGTTTCTGGCTACTGCCAGAGGCGTACGACGGGGGAAAGCCATTGGTTGACCCTTCCCAAATTCTACGCCACTGGAGGGATTGCTATTTTAGTGCAAGTTTTCGATTCTCCAATACTTTGTATGTAAATAATATACTCTTCATCTGTAACGATAAAGTCACTAGTTTGAGATATCTGAAGTTAAAAATGAAACGGCACAGTTATTTTGATTAATGTATTATCCCCCTCCGTTTTTAACTTCAAATATCGCTAAAACTAATGATTTATCGTTACGAATGAAGGGTATATTATTTACATAGAAAGTATTGGAGAATCTAAAAATTATGCTAAAATAGCAGTTCCGTCAGTGGCGTAGAATTTAGGAAGGGTCAACCATTAACTATTTCGTGTAGTACGTCTCTGGTAGTAGCCAGAAACGATTATTTAACATAATTTAGTAGGATGTACAGTAGGGTGCATCGAAAAAATAAAAGTTGGAAATGTTATATCTAATAGAGTGAAAAAGTTGCTAGTGTTATTTTTCAGCATATTAGTATTTTTAATTTTTTTTTTCTAAGCGAATTTTCTGCCCCCTCCCCCCCCCCCAACGACCTTGAATTTTATTAAATATCTTATTTTTATGGAAATTTCAATTTATATTATTTGGAATAAAATATGTGCTAACTCGATCTTTAAGATCAATTAAAGAAAACTTAAAATGTTGTCAATTACAAATTTAAACGATATTTAAAGTTCTATTTGTTTTTTCAGTCTCCCCAATTCCTTTGAAATGTCCCGCTTCGTGAGTCCGTGCGTGTAATTTTCACTTATGTTTGGTGCGATGCCTTACTTTGTTATTATTGTTGTTTGTAAATTCAAGATTTTTAAATTAGATAAACCAGGACCATGGGGAATAAAATCAAGGTGTGCTGTGGACCGTCCCATTTTTGGGCAACCACCAAATATACCTGAAAATGTTTTACCGAAATACAAACAAGCGATAAAGTTTTGTTGTTGCAAGAGGATTAAAAAGTCAGCAAGAAAGAGCCAGAATTTTCTGGTATTGTCGAACAGGTTGCAATTAAATTGGATGAAATATGGAAAAAGGCTTTAATCCCAATAATTTAACATACAATAATTATTCAGCTTTTAAAAGCCTATCATTACAAATATATGAAACTTATGAAACCATTTAAGACCAGGCAAAACAGTGAATTTTACAAAAATAAAATTTAGTGCTTTAAGAACAAAAGTAAAACTACAAGTTTCGATCTTGCAGCATGCAAAAGTGACAAAATGATTAATTGTCTTTGTAGCAAATCTCAAAAAGTGCCTCTGGATGAGCGCAAACTATTAAATCAAAGAGGTCCCAGAAAAATGGTGATAAGCGCGAGTGATAGGAAAAACAAAAACAAATAAAATCAGAGAGAACAAAAGAAGAAAGTTACCGACGCAAAGACAAAACTTTAGCTTAAGTAAAAAACAGTACCAAGTCTTATGGTCAATCGATCGTGGAAGAACACATAACACTTGTGCATGAGCCAGGGTGCAAATATTTCGGATATGGGTGTCCGCTGTCTGGTATATCAGATAGTATCTAATCCAGCGATTGCATGTGACGAAACAGTCATAAATACTATCGTTAAGGGTGGTGTAATACGGCTGTTAGAAGAACATCTTAAAAAACCGCTTCAGTGGTTTGTATGTCTGCGACATTCACATGATCTACCCCTTGGACATCAAAAGAAGTTTGCCAGTGACCAAATCAAAAAACGTGAGGATCTTCAAACTGGAAATTTTATTAAGAATCCTAACTTAGACCCTTTTAACATTGAGATTGAGAAATATCACTGCCACAAATAATGTGTAGAACGATGTGTCAAGCTTGTGACACAAGCTTCTCTAGCAGTTTGTGGATCGTATTCGAAGGATGGATTTATAAAAACTCGAATTGATTCCAGAAAAACTATGCCTCACTTTAATGCTAAATCGGAAGACATCTTCGAATAGAATTCTTTTACCATATTTTTTTGTAATATTTGTATACCTAATTTTGTACTTTACTTTTATATTTATTTTAGTATTAAAAAACTTGGGTGACGTCAAGGAGACGGATAAGTTGGGCTATTTTGTTATAAAAAGAATGTTTTAGTATACTTTTCTTAAGTAAAATTTTTAATTGCCTTGTGAAACCAGAAAATATTTTCCAATTTAAACAGAATTTATTTATTCAAGGTCTATAAGGTATTACATTTCCCTTACAAAAGAAATTCGACTATTAATGTATTTTTTCTAATTTTTAGTTGCCGTGGGGGCAGAAAATATTTTTTTATTTCAACGCAATTTTACTAAAATACTAAATAGTGTGTTAGGCAACTTTTGTGAGCTATTACATTTTCGTTTCGAAATAAAAATTTTTTCGTCTGTTAACATTTTTTCAAAATTTTTAGTTGTTTTGGGGGGCAGAAGATATTTTCCAATTTCGAAAAAATTTTACCAAAATACTTGACAGTTGATTGGGCAACTTTTGTGAGGTAGGTATTACTTTTCCATCGCAAAAAAAATTCCGCCTTTTTCGATGCAGCCTAATGTACAGTACCTACACTTTCTGTCGAGTATGATAAGGATATGTCAGAACAGTTTTTTACATCTTAAATTTTTATAGAATATTTTTTTGGATAAAATAGGTAGGTACTTACTTTTTGAGTTATTTGCGAAAACCGCCTGAAAACGTGTTTTTGAAGTTATACTTCTTTAGGCGCGAATAAGATTGAGGGTGAATTTATATTGATCTGCGCGCATGCGCACACCGACAGTATGGTATTAGTCGTTATACGGGCTCTGATTGTTCAAAAATTGTTCAATATGAAGGTAAACAAATGTATAATATATTAGTTTTATTGTTGTGAGGAGAGAAACAAAAAAGTTTATAATTGTAGTGACATTTAAATAGTTTTTAAAAGCAACAGGTACGTAATAATTGTAAATATAGGTACCTACCTATTTGAACCTACCAAAGTACATAGTATGTAATACGTTTATTTACATAATTTGATTACCATCAAAATTTCTATCAATGTTCACCTAATATATTGTTTTCTTAATCTATGTTTTGTTGTATTTTTTCAATTCTAAATCATGTCAATTCAAAATCAAAATAATTTAATTTAATTCGAAAATGTCAAAAGCTTAATCCGTTTAGTTAGTCGATCTTCGCACATAATGACACATTGCCTCCGTGGCAAAGCGTTTAATGCGAATGAACCCCAATATACCAACCGCGCTGATAGCTGGTTCGAATGCCAATAAAAACTTTTATTTTTTTATTTTTTTTTTTTTTTGTACATTTTATGATTGTATATTTATTATATAATTTTATTTTCAGAAAATACGTATTTAGTTAAAAAAATTTCCGACAATTAATGTTCAGAAATCATTTGTGGAATTTTTAATGTGTTTGTGTGTGTTTTATTCATTTATTATTTTAATTTTTGGCACTGTTTTAATAAAAATGTTTGAGAAGTAGTAAGTATAAATTAGTTTAATATTTAAATAAAATATAAATAAAAAGTATATTAATTTCGTTTAAATCATATAATAGAAGTATAACTTCTTCCGTGCGTACAAAGTACACACACATTCTTTTTTTTTTTTTTAATAAACATTTTTACGCGCAAATAACTCGAAAAGTATTGACTTTGTATGTTTTGTATGAAAAGTATGAAAAGTTGGTTTTTTCTCCTTCGAGAAGGGTGACTTTCACCCCCCAAGTAAAAGCATCCAACGGTACAAGTCCAACTTTGAAGTGGAGGATAAGTAGAACCTGAATCCAAATTTTCATGCCAATCCGTCGTAAGGCTGAAAATTACACTCCAAAACGGTCATTTACTGGGCTATGTAAAAATAATTTGAACTTACTTTAACGTTTAAAATACGCAAATAAAATATGACCAGGAATATTTATTCGTCTTCTTTTGCAATCTGTATTAATTAACCACGTAATTTTCGAAACTAATTTTAGTTCTAGATCTAACCTGGCTGCATGTAGAAATTTTAAGTCAGAAATTTACGGTTAAGTACATAGAAAAACAGAATATTACAATATCTGGATCAATTAATATGTTTATACTTACATCTAACAATGTGAGTGAATAACTAGCTGAATGGAGTACGCAGAAGAGGATAATTGGTACGAGTACCACTGTTTTGCGATTAAGGAAAATAAATATAAAAACAAGCAAAAATAAACTAAATGAATATTATTGTAAATGTAGGTAGGTAAATAAAAAATGGTCAAAATTAATTTAAGCACATACGATATGTCCCGCTTTAACGATATATACCTATGTAACTAAAAAAATATACGATATATACCTATGTAACTAAAAAAATATATTTTTAATTACGTATTTAATCGCCAAAACAACCAACCGCCGCGCGCCACACCATATCTTGAACCAGAACTATCCAAAGCTACAAGTCTGATCATTGGATTATATTTCTTACTTCAACTATAGCCTCAAGTCCCCTTCGAGAGGTCTTGGTAACGAATTTTGTAAAGGAGAGTACGACCAAATAGCAGCTATGGATGGTTCAACTCCGAGTATCAGGCGACACCTAGGTATCATTAGCCTTCTCTATGCATGCAGAACTCGGAGGAGTAACTACCCATTCCCTAGTTTCTTTTTGAACAAGAATCTACCAGAAACAAAGCAAGACAGAAAGAGGAGAACAAGGGTGTCTCAGTCATTCGGAAACTATGAAACTGGATCCCATTATAGTTCATATTTCCGAAGATGAAAACGAACTACTGAATAGTGGTCAAGAAATCCGCTATGAAGCTCAGCAAGGACTCAAAAGTCCAGAGAGCGAGCATGAGCGTCAAGGCAGAGGAAAAGTTAGAGTACCTGTTAAATCAAGATCTTGATCCAAAAGGGCTTGACAGCAAGCGCTAAGGCCTATGTAAATTCATCAAACTGAGATTTAGAGTATACACAAAGATCTTTCAATTCGCAGTGTGGGAGGGTTTTTGAATTCAAACGAACTTTTTATTTACAATTTACTTTTTTTACAATTTAGAATCTTCTTTTTGTATAGACATGACTTTCTGTTTTTTCAATGTGCCTCCAGTAAGTTGTCGTTCTTTCGTGGTCTTCTCACTGATCGTCTTCCTATTGGGGAACCGTCTCTCGCCGCCTTTACTACTCTTTTTTTTTCGGCTTTGTTGTCATTCAGCTTATGTGGTCATTCCATTCTACTCTTCTGTTTCTTACCCAGTTATCAATGGTCTCCACCTTGCATCTCAGTCGTATATCTGTACTTCTAGCTCTGTCCCATAGTGCCTGCCTTTCATTTCTTTTCCGATATTTTTATTGTTCTATACTGTGTCATTCAGGCAACCTGAAGCTCTGTTTGATCTATTCAATTCATCTTCCACTTCGGTTTCGATCTTTCCATAGCTAGATAGTGTGATGCCTAGATATTTAAACTCCATCACTTGTTCTAATAACTGAACCTCCAGCTCTAATTTACATCTTAATTGGATTTGCTGATATATCCATGCATTTTGTCTTTTTTGGGGAAATTAACATGTTAAAGGAAATAGAGAGATACATATGTGCTTCATTGACCTGGAAAAGGCGTTTGACAGAATCCGAAGAAAGGACGTTTGGAAGACACTAACAGAAAGGGGAGTCGACAGACACATAATAGAAGTAATAAAGGATATGTACAAAAATAATACAAATACAGTAAGAACCAATAACGAGGAATCCAGAGAATTTTCTACAAGTCAAGGCGTCAAACAGGGATGCGTGCTGAGTCCACTGCTATTCTCAGTGGTACTGGATGAAGCGATAAAGAAAGCCAAGAGAAGAATGAGAAAACTAACATTAGGATACTGGCAAATGAAACAGACTCAACTATCGGAGCTACTATTTGCAGACGACATGGTATTGATAGCAGAAAACAGAGAAGACTTACAGAACAATCTTGAAATCCTAGAAGAAGAACTATCAAACATAAATATGAAAATTAATACAGAGAAAACAAAAACAATGATAATTTCAAATACGAGGAAGACACACGCAATAGAATTAGACGGGAAACAACTAGAGCAAGTGGAATATTTTAAATACCTAGGAGTAATAATCGAATCAAATGGTAAACAAGACATGGAAATAAACGAGAGAATGGGACGAACAGGAAGCTTATTTAACACTATGAAAACAACATTTTTTGGGAAAAAAGGGATACCGGAAAAAGTAAAAACGGCAGTCGTTAAATCAGTAGTTAGACCAACAATCATGTATAGCAGCGAGACATGGACATTGACGGGGAGACAAAAATCCAGAGTCAATGCTATGGAAATGAGGTTCCTGAGGAAAATAGCAAACAGAAAAAGGACAGACAAAATACGAAACGAAACAATTAGACAAAACCTAAAACTAGAACCAATCAATGAAAAAATAGTAGAAGGACAACTTAGATGGTTCGGGCACGTGTGTAGAATGTCGAACGAGAGGCTAACAAAACGAGTGTTCGAAACGAGAGTGCAGGGGAAAAACAAAAGAGGGAGACCAAGAGTTATGTGGGTAGATGAAATCAGGAAAGAAGTCGAGAAGAAGGGATTGACATTGGAAAGTGCAAGAAACCTAGCGCAAGATCGGAAAGCATGGAGACTACAATGCCAAACTCAACTCCACCAGCCTTACACCTAAAGGTAGAAAGGCTTAGGACTAAGTAAGTAAAGTAACATGTTAAAGGGCCTAGCCGGGTAAGATAATGAAAAGTGCCCCCAACTCGATTCGAATTCCATACAGGTCACCGTTTAGCACATATAGTGAAGCTCACTTTCTGAAATTTTTAGCCCCCTAGATGGCACTTGACCCACCTAGAGCCTAATTAGGATTTTAATGTTTTTATTTTTTATCTCAGCGGCATCGAGAGCTAGCGAAAAACTTTAAATAAAAAAGTTTTAAGTTCCAAAAAGTTCTTTCCGAAATTTTTTTTTATTTTTGGCGGGAAATTTAAATTTTAGAACGATTTTAAAATTTTAAATAAGTATAAAAAAATATCTAAGACATTCGTTTTTACGAAAAATTATATAACGTGTATTTTTGCATAATGTTTCACCCTGAATTTTTTCAAATTTTTAAAATTGGTGAAACGCACTTTTAAAAATAAAAAACCGCATTTTTTCGGTTTTTTTTTCGCTTTTTGATACAATTTTATACAGGTTGTTTCAAAAAAGGTAACACCGTCACTAGAATAGATAAAACACTGAAAAATAATTGGGGTTTGCTTAATAAAAATTTTTTGTAATGCCATCCATTTTCAAGATACATGGCGTTGAAGAAAACAAAATTTTAGACATTTTATACGATTTTGCCGAAACTACTGGCAACATTGTAATAAAATTTGGCGAGTTTTAAGAGGTAGTTATTATGCATTTTTTGACATACAATTAAGCATTTTATATCCATCATTGGCGCGAATAAGGGTAATGGTCTAAAATATTTAAAGAAAAAAAGATAGTACGCCACTGACATATTTCAAATTAACAATCGTTTTGAATTCCTCGTTCAATTTGTGACAAAAAATCTATCTTTCTATTTTTTCATACGACGCGCCATTTTTATTCAAAAAATAAAACATCTTAACCCTTACAAAGTATTCGAATTTCTAAGTAGTTTCTACATCTACAGTTGAGTCCGTGAGTCTTTACCCGTGCGTCATTAATACCTGGTGAGATAACACACATATTTTTTATTTAGCATCATTCTCTTGCACGCATGAAATTAATGACAATCCAGCTGCCGCCTGTTATTTAAGTAAAAACACATGTTATTTTTATGAACGATTAAGACTCAGTGTATTGAAAAGAGATAGGTACAAAGAAAGACGATTGGGGATATCTTCACATATTTTAAGTACAATTTCTGACGTTTTGGTTTGTTTACTTTTGTGGCTGTCAGTTTGTTGAATTTTTTTGCTGCTATTTTGTCGAGTTTTTGCATTTTGAAGTTTTTTTATAGTATACAAACAGTTGTTTTCACAACTAATTTTATATTGGAGTTAGAAATTTTGTGATAAATTTATGTTATTTTAAGATAAATTTTGACGACGTACAAAACTAACCCCATTGTTGACACAGTTGAATGCTTGTGTTTAAGGTTCCGCCAAAGTGAATAAAATAACAAAAAGAAAATATGTTATTGAATTGTTTTATAAATTGTTTATTTATTTATTAATCAATGATAATAAAATAATTTATTAAGCTACTTCAAATGTAGCTGTAAGGATGCACCAAAATTTTAAAGCAATACTTAAATTTGACATTCTATTTATTTGATAACGTCAAATTTTATAATAACCCGTGATCGGAATAATATCCATTTGCCGTTGCGTTCAGTAAATTTCCGACTTATTTCGTATGCTTTAAATGATGACGCACGGGTAAAGACTCGCGGACTCAACTGTATACATAACTCGTACATCCATTATAAAAACTTAATTCGAATACTTTGGAAGCGTTAAGATCTTCTATTTTTTGCAGCAAAACGGCGCGTCGTACGAAAAATGAGAAGATACATTTTTTATCCCAAATTGAACGAGGAATTCAAAAATAATTGTTAATTTGAAATATGTCAGTGGCGTACTATCTTTTTTTCTTCAAAAATTCAAACCATTACCCCTATGCGCGCCAATGATGGATATAAAATCCTTAATTGTATGTCAAAAAATGCACAATAACTATTTCTTAAAACTCGCCAAAGTTTATTACAATGTTGCCAGTAGTTTCGGCAAAATCGTAAAAAATGTGTAAAATTTTGTTTTCTTCAACGCCCTGTATCTTGAAAATGGATGGTATTACAAAAAATTTTTATCAAGCAAACCCCAATTATTTTTCAGTTTTTTATCTATTCTAGTGACGGTGTTACCTTTTTTGAAACAACCTGTATAAAATTGTATCAAAAAGCGAAAAAAAAACCGAAAAAATGCGGTTTTTTATTTTTAAAAGTGCGTTTCACCAATTTTAAAAATTTGAAAAAATTCAGGGTGAAACATTATGCAAAAATACACGTTACATATTTTTTTCGTAAAAACGAATGGCTTAGTTATTTTTTTATAATTATTTAAAATTTTAAAATCGTTCTTAAATTTAACTATCCCGCCAAAAATTTAAAAAAAAAATTTTGGACAGAACTTTTTGAAACTTAAACTTTTTTTATTTTAAAGTTTTTCGCTAGCTCTCAATGCCACTGAGGTGTGCATCACGTGACCACCTAGTGGGCTAAAAATTTCAGAAAGTGAGCTTCATTATATGTGCTAAACGGTGACCTGTATGGAATTCGAATCGAGTTGGGGGCAGTTTTCATCATCTTATTCGGCTAGGCCCTTTTCTGGCGGTTGTATTAAATTGTTGTAAGTCATCTTCACGTTAAGAGACTAATATGGCATAGTCTGAAAAGCATATTATTTTAAGTTGTTCTTTCCCATTTGCTATTCTTTTTAGTTCCTACTTTTTGTATTATTTCATCCATGATCAGGTTGAACAATAAAGGACTCAGGGAATCCCCCTGACTTATCCCATTGCCAGCTTCAATTGAGTCAGTTAGTTCATCTTCTACTTTTATTTTTATTGTGTTGTTCTGGTAGATGGTTTCGATCGTTTTAATTATTCCTAAATCCTAGAGGTACCTCTCTCGAGTATAACAAATATGGAGGATACGTTCTTTAATTTGGCCCTGGTTCTTAAGGTTCACGAAACATAAATATGCCGATTTGTTGTATTCTAATGATTTCTCTGTACTTGTCTCATTATAAATATAGCGTCGGTGCATGATTTTCACGACTTTCATTCAGTTTGTTTTTTACCACTGTGGTTGTTCATTTTAATGTTGTGTTTAATAAGTTAATTACTCTGTAATTCTCCGGGTCCGATGTGTCTCCTTTTTTGAAGAGAAGTATTAGGATGCTTGATCTCCATTGTTGTGGTATTCTGTTTTGTTTTATTTTATTTTTGTATTAGTTTTAATAGTTGTTTAGTCAGATCTTGCCCTCCGTACTTTAGGAGTTCGTTCGATATTCTGTCCTCTCCTGGTGATTTTCTATTTTTTAATTTAATTAATGCTTCCCACAATTTACAACTACCTAAATCTTCCCAATAATGCTACAAAAATCTTAACGACCTCTGTGATCTACGTAATTAAAAAACATTTTGCTTTTTAATGGTTGCTTACATACTCGGCACGGCTAATTGGAATGTAGTTTTAAAATTTGTCAATATAATCTATACTTACAGTAATTGTGTTTGTTATTATGTACATATCATTACAACCGTAATTATAACTATATAAAAAAGGATACATGATACTGGCGATACGTATAAAAATATCAACGAATAGAAAAGATAGTGACAACTATCTTCTGAAAGTAATTCTGCAGCAAATTGTCTCGTGAATTGCACTCTGCCTATCCTTTGATGTAATCTCAATGCGCTGATAGCTGCATTTGCTAGGAGTACTTTGTAATAGTAGTTGTAAGGATTTCTGAAACAAAAAAAAACTATAAATTATAGGCCTTTGGTATAGTAGTATAAAAGATGGCATAGTATAAACATTCATATAGAAATTTAAGAGGATCGGTACGTATTTTCGGCTGCAATGCTATTCAAATGGGGATTCATTTTTTTCGAATCCTGAGAAAACTAATAAGTATTTTTGAAAAATTTAAACGCAGAATGAAAGATTACGTTATTAGCGAGGGCCGAAAGTCCCTGAGAACTTCCATAATGTATATTTTAATAAGTTACAGGGGTGAAAAACTAAAAGAAAATTTAGTGTGATTTTTAATTTCAAATATATCATTCAAAATAAACTTTTTATTTATTCTAGGGGACTTTCGGCCCTCGGTAATAATTTAGTCTTTCATTCTGCGTTTAACTTTTTCAAAAATATTTATTGGTTTTTTCAGGATTCGAAAAAAATGAACACAATGCCGTGGTAATATTTTCCAAATCTATCTTTGTCTTACAACGCACTCAGCCGAATATATTGTCAGTCAGACACTGACACTCAGTGACAATTTTAAATATTTGACATTGCATCGGGAATATGTTGAGTTATTGATTAAATATTATTGATATATTTATAGTGTATTTGATAAATAATTGATTTAAGACGTGAACTTAATAAAAAGTTATTTATTGTGTATTATTTGTGGAAGATCCAAGCAGAGAATACATCAGGATAATATATTTTGTGATCCAAGTATTTTGTTGTTAAAGATGTTCAAAATTGTAAGCGTTCCATAACAATATATTATTAAAAAATCACTTTAACACTTTTCCTCTTTTCTCGATTGAGTATTAGTCTTTGTTGTACAAATAAATGATTACAATCACTGAATACATAGTTAGTGAAAAAATTATCACATTTATTAACTGAATTAATAATTTGCAATTATAAAAATAACAGTTATCCAAGAACATTCAAAACCCATCTCTTTAAATTAATGATGACATTTTCAAGTAGAATGACATTCTAGCAATGTTTACATATCCACACCAGTGTGAATTTTACTACACGTAATTTGCCGTGTAAAGACAGAAAAAGTAGGGATACACGTAAAATATTTGCGAATTATGTACCCATAGCCTTAATAGGGCAGTCAATGAGGGTATTTGGCTCCGAATTCCATCCTACTACATCGATTTACTTGATATTTTTACAGTAAGTAGGGAATAGCTCAAGAAACAAAGTCTACCCTATGCCGATGTGCTCTTTTAGCTTGGGGGTGGTTGCCACCCCTTCTCGGGGGTGAAAAATGTTTTGGTTAAAATAGCCACGGAAGAGACTAGATAACCTAATTTTAAGCAAAAACTGTTCTATAATTATTTTTTGAAAACTCAATACTTTTTGAGTTATTCGTGGTTGAAAATTGGCCATTTTCATTGAAAAATGACACCTTTTCGGACGGATTTTTGCGAACACCTTAAAAACTATGAATCTAGCAAAAAACTATATAAAATATTTCTATAGGTTATAAAAAAACAAAGAGATTCGTTCCTTCATAAATCTTCTAGTTAAAATACAAAGAGGGATATGGTAGGTAAGGAGAGTTCGTTTTTTTTTGGCTGCATGCTCAAATCGGTGTATTCAACTTGAAATAACAAAGAAACTGTCGATTTTAGGTGTATAATGATACTAATAACTTTTGTAGTGCTTGAAAAGACCTTTAAAATGAGCAATACTAAATGTCGAGTACATTCAAACTAAGTGAGATATTCTGCAAAAAAGTTGATGATCTGCATCCATCAGAATTTAAATACATCGTTTTCCTTCTACAATACTTTTTATTATAGTGTTGTTTCTATGTTCAAAAAGTTGGACTGGATTAAAATGAATGGTTTTTGAAAAAAATAAGATCAAATTATAGAGAGCATTTTTAAATTTTCTTAAAAATCTTCCTTTTCCTCCATGTAACTCGAAAAAAATAAGAGATACGAAAAAAAGATACCACATAAAAATGTAGGGTTTTTTCAGATAAACATTTTCTTTTTATTTTTCATTACTGTATCTCTTATCATTTTCAAGTTACATGGAGAAAAAGGAAGATTTTTAAGAAAATTTAAAAATGGTCTCTATAATTTGATCTTTTAATTCAAAAACCATTCATTTTAAGCCCGTCCAACTTTTTGAACATAGATATAACACCATAGTAAAAGGTATTGTGGAAGGAAAACGATGCATTTACATTTTGGTGGATGGGGGTTAAAATTCTTTTCCATTTTTTCTTAAAATACATTAGTTATCAATTTTGTTTGCAGCACATCTCGCTTAGTTTTAATGTAATGGATCTTTAATATAGCTCATTTTAAAGGACTTTTCAAGCACTACAAAAGGTATTAGTGGCATTATACACCTAAAATCGA
Organism: Diabrotica virgifera virgifera; assembly: GCF_917563875.1. Classification (NCBI taxonomy): domain Eukaryota; kingdom Metazoa; phylum Arthropoda; class Insecta; order Coleoptera; family Chrysomelidae; genus Diabrotica; species Diabrotica virgifera. The sequence goes on along the minus strand of NC_065443.1, from coordinate 61,619,222 downwards.
CCGTTTCTCGGTTATTTCAAGTTGAATACACCAATTTGAGAATGTACCAAAAAACAAACTATTTTCACCTACCATATCTCTTTTTGTATTATAACTAGAAGATTTTTGAAGGAAAGTGTCTCTTTGTTTTTTTATAGCCTACAAAAATGTTTAATATAGTTTTTTGTATGTTTTGTTAAATGTTAAATATAGTCATTTGCTATAAGACTTTCACCACGTTATATAGTCACACCACAGCTCAGATGTTACCTGGGGCATAATTTTAAAATAGTTTAAACATCCATGGTTTAATTGGCATTTTTAACTGATGTTTCCTTAACGGACCACTTATACAGGGCTTTGACCCACATATTTTTGTTAAACTATATCTTGGTGGTTAGCATGTAAACTTCACGTAAGCACTGATGATGACTGGTAAACCAGTCGAAAACGAGTTATGTGATTGTGATGTAGCCCTTTTTAGGGATTTTATATACCTTTTATAAAGGATTTACTATATTTTTATAGTTTTTTTAGTTAGATGCATAGTTTTTAAAGTATTCGCAAAAAACCGTTCGAAAAGGTATTACGTTTCAATGAAAATGGCCAATTTTCAACCACAAATATCTCAAAAAGTATTGAGTTTTCAAAAAAAAATATAGAACCGTTTTTGCTTAGAATTAGATTCTCTAGCGAATTCCGTGGTAATTTTAACCAAAAAAATTTCCACGAGGCCAGGTCCAAAATTTCATTAAAATCCATGCAGTAGGATAGAATTCAGAGGTAATATCCTATTCTTGCTCCCATTGACTGGCGTATAAAGACAAATTCAGTTCTAGAGCGGAAGAATTCCTATGGTAATGGAGCCCAAGCGGGGATTTTGCGCGTTACTCGAGCGCGTCAGAAAATCACATGGGGAGAAACCTTGTACGCTGTAAATGTACTCCTGCCATACATGGACTCTTAATACAGGGACGTGCGTTGAGGGCAGTCCGTAAAAAAATGTATCCTTAAAAAACTCGAGCGCGTCAGATTAATACAAGGTAAGTGAAGTACATGAACAACAGTGTATATTTCAATAATCTGACGATTTGAGTAAGGAAATGGGCAAGTCACAAAGTTATTAAAAAAATGTCATCGTGAAATACTGACGATTTTCATGGGATGATGTAGGTAGCTAGAACCACATATAGAGTGTGCCAAAAGTAGCGGGATGGTGGAATATTTTGCGAAATAACCATCAGATCGAAAAACTGAAAAATACCTACGTGTTCAATATTTTTCAAAAATGTATCGAATGACACCAAACACGACCCCCACGAAGGTAGGGTGGACTGCAGATTTGGATTCCTTACGTAAAAATAAGTTAATTTTTATTCGAGACATTTTTTAGAATTATGGATAGATGGTGCTATAATCGAAATAAACGATTTTTGAAAATTTGTACCCGGCGCTCACCCCCCACTAAAATGGAAAACTTATCTTTTTTTTTTGTTTTAGGACCTAATCTTCACAACCTAATAGGTCCCCATGACGCTTTAGTAAACACAAATTTAGCATCCAAAGCTCCCCTACTACTAGAATAAATATTACCCTAGGTAAGACCAGAGGCGTCCGAAAAATCTTATTTTTTATATTATCCTATAGCTATTATAATATTAAGTATATAATAGTGTATTTCAATACGTAATATTCTGAGTGTGAAGGGATAAGACATAATTTATCATGACCAAGAATTTTTGTTTTCCACATTATTTCGTAAATATCGTTCGGATCATATAACTACTTTTTTTGTTGACATCTTAATTTGCATAATCGTTGATGATCTACTGATAAATATTGTTTAATTATATTGTACTCTCAAGAAACCTACTAACTTTTTATATAGAAAACAATATATGTAGGACACATCAACAGGGATTTAGAAAAGGAAGATCAACAATAGATGCGATACACGTACTACCGCAAACCATCGAAAAAAGCTACGGACATGACATAGAACTACATAGAACTATTGTAAATATGGCTACCGGCAAAAATTATTACAAGAAATGAAAAGGATGGAAATACCAGAAAAATTAATAACGCTGACTAGAATGATACTAAAGGACTCATTAGCAAGAGTGAAAACAATCGAAGGAAATACAAACAAGGAGATAGTCTGTCAACGGCGCTATTTAATATCTTACTAGAAGGAGTAATGAGAGACCCAGAGCTGAAAAAGTCAATTATTCAAAGTTCAACACAAATCATAGGATTCGCGGACGATGTAGCATTGGCAGCGCGTGACAAACAAAAGCTAGAAGAAACACTTCTAACGTTAAGGGGGGGGGGTATGGTTTGAAATCAACAAATCAAGCACATTTTTGTGAATTTTTTTCGAAGCTATGGTACAATTATTTTATTTTTAAATTAAATAAGCATATTAAGTACAATTCAAAGAATATTTAGAAAAAAACTCAATCCAAAATATTGAAAAATAGGCCATTGGTGACAAATTTTGACAGGCAGCTCACAAAAAAATGGAATTTGCGGTGGACATCAGAACTCGACCTCGATCATACGAAACAAAAAATTCAAAAAGATTTAATTAGCTTATGAGTTTCACGAGGTCACAACGTCGAGTTTTCTTATTTTTAATGATTTTTGAATTTTTGGTATCACTCAGAAATCAAAAAAATGAAAATTTTGGTAAAAATTTTGTGAAAATCAACAGATTTATTATTGTTGAACAAAAAATAAGCAAAAAAATAAAAATATCTCGACGTTGTTACCTCATGAAATGTCTAAAGAAAGTCTGTGCAAAATATCAGGTAGATCGGCAGAGTAGTTTTTCAGTTACAATGTCCACCGCATTTGAAAAAGCAGTTTTGAGAAAAATGCTTTTAAAGTTTTGACCAACTGCATCTTCATCTTCTTATTTGTCTGTCAAATCGTAAAGTGATGCACATTGGAATATGTTTTTTGAATCGAGGAGTAATCTACAAAAGAGAAGGCGAACAGTTGTTTAACGTTTCTCACTACGCTCAAGCGTGCTAGCGCGAAGTCGCGGCAAAGCGAGTCGGAGGTAGGGATATTCAACATCCTGTATCTCTGGTAATTTTACTCCGATTATTTTGAAGTTTTCAGAATGTATTCTTGAAAGTAGGCACTTTTATTTAAAATAATAAAAAAAATTAAATATTTCAAACCATACCCCCTCCTTAATAGGAGAATCAAAGAACAGAGGACTAAAATCAATCAGAATAAAACAAAATACCTAATTAGTACAAGGGAGGATGTAAACAGAATCATAGAAATAAAAATACACAGGTGATAATAAATTCCAGAGGGTCGATTACTTATTACATGGTTGTGAGACATAAGCATTAAAAACCACAATGCTTAATAAATTAGAAGCATTCGAATTGTGGTACACCTAGCGTAGTCGCCTGAAATTTTTGGCGAACACAATTTGACGTTAAACATAAAATATGATACACATATGACATATTTGACGTTAATGTAATATTTATTTACCATTTTTGATAACATTTGTTCGAGTATCAAATAAACGTCAAATTGAAAAGCAAATATTTGGAAGTTCTCTGAAGAAAATATCAATTTTAAGGGTTTTTCTTCACTTTTTCGTTATGGTTTAGTTGTCGGTGTTAACATTAATTAAGTGTACATCGAAAGCAATTAGGCAGTGTGAATTATTAGTACCAAATTTTAACATTAGCTGGGTCTATTGAACTATTAATTTTTTGTGTTTGTGTAACACAAAATGGAAATAGATGACGATGACGATAGGAATATACCACCAGATCGGGGCAGGAAAGAAAGTCAGTATGGAAATATAAATACAAATATAAATAATAAAAATCAAAACGGTAATAATACACTCACCGGCACAAAATTCCGCCACCCAAAAATTTGATTAAGTTTGATAATTTGTAACTTTATAATTTGTACTCCAATTTTCAAGATTCTTGCACCAGTTTGTAGGTACATGTATTGATATCGTTTGGTATTATTCCGATAACACAAAAATTTTGCTTGCATTGCATTATACGGGGGTGAATGGAAGTGTTCTATTTCCTACTAACATTAAAACATTCTGTGGAAAAATGGAAGGGCTGGTTTTGTTTCATAGTCCTGTCATATTATCCCGGAAGCATCACTAAAATTTTGTTTTTGGAATTATCCGAATATCTCTTTTCTTGTAAGAGGTGTACCATTTTTTGTAAATAAAAACACTGATTGACTTATAAAATAGAGGTTGGATTGATAAGATTAGAATGGCCCGCATGCAGCCCCGATCTCAATCCTATTGAGTATTTATGGGATTAATTAAAAAAAGCTATTCGCCGTCATCCTAGGCCTCCAGAAAATTTGTTACAGTTATGGCCCTGGTAAAGGAATATCGGGCTATTCCCGATAACACATCTTTATTCGATGCCAAACAGATTGCGAGCAGTCGTTGCTGCAAGAGGTGGACATACCCGCTATTGAATTGTTTGGTTTTGATGTTAATTTTGTTTTGTTAATTTTAGTGAGTTTTATATTTTTATTTAAAAAAACCTTCAAAGCAGTGTTTTTATTTACAGCTCTTACAAGGAAAGAGATATTTGGATAATTCAAAAAACAAAACCTTAGTAATACTTCCAGGATAATACAAAAGGAGTATGAAACAAAATCAGCCCTCAAAATTTTTCCGCAGAATTTTTTAAAAGAGAAAATACAGCGCTTCTATTCTCCCCCGTATAATGAATGCCATATAAGCAAACAAATTTTGTTACCGGAATAATAAAAAACGACATCAATACATGTACCTACAAATTGATTGCAAGAATCTTGAAAATCGGAGTTCAAATAATAAAGTTATAGATTGTCAAACTTACTCCAAAATTTTGGGTGGCGGAATTTTGTGCCTGTGAGTGTAGATAAGGTAAGCGAAATATCTATTGAAAAACAGTTATTTTCCTAACTAGTGCGGAAAGTGATACTTTCACGCGCGAGACTGCCATTGACCCGAACGACACGATGGCGGAGTTCGGGCAAGCAGTCGAGTGCGGGGAAGACACTTTCCGCATGAGTTAGGAACAATATTTTTTCTAGGGCCGCACGTTTGAGAAAAAGCCACAAAAAATAGAGTTATATCAATTTTTATTTAGAAGTGAAAATACACAAATTAATTATTTGACAAGGTTGTCAAAACCAAACTTTCAATATAACGGGTTACCACGACGACGATATTGGTTTCCTGACGACGATTCAAAACCAATGTAATTGTCTACTGATCTGACTTTTAAATATTATGTCAAAATAATTTTATTTCATCTAATTATCGCGCTAATTTCATTAAAACATATACACAATAAGATATAATTTGAAATAAATTAGTAAATAATATCTAAATATTAGTTTGTTGCATGTCTTTTAATATATTATAATGCCATATTACAAGGTATTTTACTTTCCCGCACGCCGCGCGGGAAAATTTACTTTCACGCACGCTCTGCGGGAAAGTGCAACTTTCGGAAACGAAATGCGTGCGTGAAAGTGGCTCTTTTAGCACGGCCGTAGAAAAAATTATTATTCAATCATTATTCGCCAAAGTTGTCATATTTCGCGCTAGGGGCGCTGGCATAGTTTCGTGTATCCCACGATGGTCACGCACGGAGCGAATAATGTATAATACATTTTCTAAATCGATTTATTTCTATTGCACTCGTGTATGTATAAGTATAAAATATATAATATTTGGTTCTCTTGCTATGCATCACTATAAAAAGACCTTGTAGCTGTTTATTTTGATTTATGTTTAATCGAACGGAGCAAATCGATAACATAATTATTACTAAATGGGAAATTTGTGTGTATTGTGGAACTTAATTCAATGGAAATATTAAATGTTCGGGTAAATGAATTGTGTTGATGTAAATCAATATTTTCCTTCTCATAATTCTCACTCTCGTCCCTCTCAAGACGAAAACAACATGCGCGTATATTTAATTGTTAGGCTCAAGATATTAAAACTTAATTTGGTGAAGATATTAATTTCGGGATGAAATATGACACGATTGAAAATTTGTCTTCTTCTTCATTTTAGGGTCTAGGTCCAGGGATGGGGAAACTACGGCGAGCGGGCCATCTCCGGCCCGGGAAGCGTTAAAATCGGGCCCTTGATGACATGAACTTAAATAAAAATTTAAAATAATCTGACGAAAATTGGCTTCCCGAAGTCGCATTTTTTTGCTGTCACACCTAAATAAATTAAATACAAAGCTTCAAGGTAAGAATCAATTCCTAGATGAGCTTTGGGGACATTTAAAAGCCTTTACACTGCAGCTTAAATTATTTTCCAGATGTATAGAGAAAAACGAACTCACCCATTTTCCCAAACTGAGCAGTATGACACCTGTCTCAGAAGAAAACTTACAAAGATTCGCTTCGCTCAACAAGTGAAGAAACTGCATGAGGAATTTGAGAAGAGATTTCTAGTTTTTAAGGAAATTGAACCGTTGCGCGTCGCTTAACATTTTTTCCATGTGTTTTAATGTCAACATCGATGTAACATACGCCAACCTTCGACTTGAACTAATAGGTATGCAATGCAACACCCATTTGAAGCAACTTTTTCTTAAAGGGAACGGAGTCATTTTGACGCATGTCAAAATTTTCAATGTGTTTTAAATGTATTCATTTTTTTAATCCTGAAAAAACTAATAAATATTTTTGAAAAATTTGAACGCAGAATGACAGATTACATTATTACATTCTACTTCACAGCTAACACAAAACTTTAATTCAGTTACCTTCGACTGCTTTTGTATTTCGCTGTGTCTAGGTACACGCTAACGTGTACGCAAATAAAAAAGTTAGGTACACGCGAATTAAACTTCATCAAGCCAGTGACGTCATTATTTAGCGTGCACAGTGACTTTATATTTTGGTACACGCTATTTTGATATGTTTAGTGTTTGTTGTTTGTTTGATAGAAAATATTTTTATTAAGGGAAGGGGAAGGGAAGCAAAACTATTCAGATGTTTCAAACTTAATTGTAATAAAACATAAAGGTATATGTATATTCAGGTTAGCAAAATAAATATTAGTTAACATGATATAGGTATACAAAGTACTGCTACAATAATTTTTATACGTAAGTTAATTATACCAGTTAAATTGGTGTTTATTTTCGCTGTGGTGTTTATTTTTATTTATACAGGGAGTTGAACTTGTTACGATTTTCATAGAAAATTGGTTATAACTTCGTAAATACCTTGTACCTATACCTTATACTTTGTATAACATAATAAACCTTTATATTTTTGTGATATGGAAGTTAAGAAGATTTCGAATATAAAATAAAATATAGAGTGTTCCATTTAAAAAAACATAAGTTTGGTCTGCCACTATATTATCGAACGCCCTGTAACATTCTAACTAATTTTAGTAATTTTGTAATATGAAGCTCAAAGTTTGCTAAAATTTTTGTTACTTAACTTTTATTGCTATCTATTACTATTTTATTGCTATCTATTAGCAGATCTACCGAGCTTTATCACACTAATCAATCGCCCTGTATATTTTATCTTATTACTTCTGCTACCCTTAATCAATCACGAATGTTTGTCTCTGATCTTTTTCATACTGTTTTAGAATGCTGTTAATGAAAGAATTAAATAATTGTCTACACTCCATAGTTAATTAAAAAAAAACACTAAACAAGTAAAAAATAAGGAAACTCTTTACAAATCTAAGTGTAAACATAACGCGATTAGACAAATTCTATTCTATCCACACTCTGACACTCGCGATACTTACAGATAATTAATACCACAGCATACACGCGGCTCAAATTAGCGTGTACCAAAAAACCAGTTATTGTACACGCTAAATAATGATGTCACTGACTTGATGACGTTTAAGCGTGTACCTAACTTCTTTATTTGCGTACACGTTAGCGTGCACCTAGACACAGCGTTTGTATTTCAATGGTTTATTTTGTAATATTGCACAATAAAAGTGTTTCCGAAAAATCAATATTTTATTTCAGCAAACATAACCAAACATGTTGCATAACCAAAAATGCAACAACTTGGCCCTCCGTATTTTTTAGTAAATATTGGCACGCGAAAGAAAAAGTTTCCCCATTCCTGAGTCTAGGTATTTGTTATCAGTTCCGATATCAAACGTCACTCTATCTTTTCAAATGACGTCCTACACGCCACGCCATCTTCGTTTCAATTTGTAGTTTACTATAGCTCTGTTCGCAGACAGTCCATGTCTGGTTTCTGACTGATTTTTGACTGATTCTCATGCGCAGTTCCGTTTTCAAAAAACGGAACTGCGCATGCGAATCAGTCAGAAACCAGTCATTGACTGTCAGCACGAACAAATCTGATATTACTTATTTGTTTGTAGTAAGTACATTTTCATCCTTTAGGTTTATATGTTGTTTCCATTATAATTTTCAATTTTTTAGTATTGAACTCATTGATCGCCATGTCGGGTATATATGACAGACACCACGATTTTTCTTGCAGGTCATATACCGCCACGTCGCTCATATTATTTGAGTGACACTATGCATATTTCAGCATTTCACATTATTCAGAGGCCACGCATATTATGCGTGGCAAAAGCGAATGTAGTTGAATTTCAGCTAAAATAAATAAACAGAACTTGCATTAAAAACAAAAAATTTAAAGTTTTTTATCCGAAATAAAATGCAAAATAATGAATTTGCTTTATGATTGATTCTGAAACATTACAAACACATAAATGGTGCAGAGTTACACTCCGGGCAGTATGTGAATACTCTTTTTTCTTTAAAAAAGAAAATAATCGTTTCGTTTTGATTCAATTCGAGTCTCTTGCCATCCTCTGACACCTGATGTTTCGGAATCTATTCCTTTTCAAAGAGGCTTCGCAAGAAGACTAAATTGGACCATAACGAAACGAGAAGATGGTGCAAATATTAAAATATTTGCATCGGAGTATGGTTAGACTGTCCTCTAACGGGGAACGATGAAATGAGTGAAAAGAATTTCGACAATGAATCAAGTAATCTGTTAACCGAGGTACACAATATCAAACGGCGCCGCTAGGAAAATATTCCAATAATGCGTCGCAGATTACTTATATGAAACGTGTCATTTTGTACTCTAAGGCAAGCCGCAAACCAAAGAAACATGAAACGAAAAACATGAAACATGAAACGAAAAACATGTTTCATGAAAAGAAAACACTGCTAAACAAATCTCAAAGTCCGCCTACCAATGAAACGAGTGTGATTCATGCTGATGACACATTTTTGTTTTCGGAGAGTTTCATAAATGGCCGGACATATATTTGTTTAGCAGTGGTTTATTTCCATGAAACGTAATTTACGTTTCATGTTTCTTTGATGTGCGACCTGGCTTATACAGAGTATGGTATGACAAAAAAGACAATAATCGTTTCGTTTTGATTCAATTAGAGTCTCTTGCCATCCTCTGACACCTGATGTTTTTAGGAATAGATTCTGAAACATCAGATGTCAGAGGATGGCAAGAGACTGGAATTGAATCAAAACGAAACGATTATTGTCTTATTTGTCATAACATACTCTGTATTAGAGTACAAAATGACACGTTTCATAGAAGTAATCTGCGACGCATTATTGGAATATTTTCCTAGCGGAACCGTTTTGTACTGAGTACCTCGGTTAACAGATTACTTGATTCGTTGTCGAAATTCTTTTCACTCATTTCTTTTTTCTTTGTTTTGGGCAACATGTCATCCTTCGTCTTCTTTCATCTTAGCGTTACAAGAGACACATATTCGTCAAACTCGTTTATTATTTTAATCCTTTTTTTGTTTGTAGGTATTTTTTTTAGTCTTTGGTGGTAAACTGATCTGGAGCCAATTGTTCCCTAAATAATATATTTTCGTGAGGCGTATTTTAGAGTTTTCGTGAGTTTTAGAGCCTGTAGGACTTTTAACAACCTTCTAAATTAGAAATTTTCCAATTAGTTTAGATTTAGTCCCATAATTCCAAAACTAGTTTTCCAATTTCGTAATCTTAATACTCGTAAGTCGTCTTCCACCTGGTCTTTAAATCGTGCTCTGAGCTTGCCTCTTCTCCTCACTCGATCCGGTCTTTGGTTATAAATGTGTTTGGACGGCTCCACTTCATTAATTCTCTCTAAGTGGCCTAGCCACCGCAGCCTGTTTATTTTGATAGGCCTATCAATATTAGGTTCACTATAAGGACGGTAAAAACAAAATTATAGCGCCTATGCCATAATCCTTTTTCCTGCACGTCTTTATAAATATGTCTGTGGATTTTAAATTCAAAACAACCTAAGGGTAAGAACAGAACAAGTGGGTCGCAGTAGAGGTGGAGGTCGCGGTAGATGTCGATATCCATGTAAAACAAACACATTGTGTTGAATGGAAGAGAACAGAGCAGGTAAGTCGCGGTGGATGTTGTAACGGGTGCAAAGTGCATTAACGTTTTCGAATTCCTGATACTGTTGCTTCATGGTAAATTCGTTTTAGAAATTGTATTTGTTTCTCGCGTGGAAATGTGATTATTTTTCATTTCTCATGAATCTGTAGTATTGCGTAATTCGTCCTCGATTCATATAAATATTTTTTAAGTTTCTTATTCCGAAGAACGCAGGTTTTAAAAGTATCATGTTTTGTTAGCCGTTATTCTGTCGTGGAATGGTTTGTCGGTTTTTTTTTTATCGAGGGAATTACAATCGTAAATTCTTCTATAATTGATTTCTGGCGTCGAAAATATTATGCTTTGGACTGATTTGTTTACATAGTGCATACCGTTGTGAGATAAGAGGCTCTGAGTTGTTTATATAAAATACTTGTTGGTGTCTTAGTGGGCCAGCTGTGCGAGAAGCTGGATTAGCGAAAAACGTGAGAATGTATTGAGCTGAGACACAAATCATCAGAATTTCGTAGATTGAGTCCTATTTGCAGAAGTATGAGTTATTGCATTTGAAGGCGTGGTTGAAGTTTGCTTAAATCTTTTCTATTTGTTCTGAAATGAAGAGTGGAAATTGGCGAATTTTTTTGATTGGTAAAACCGGTAGTAAGATAGAAGAATGTGAAGATGGAGTGAGTTTTGGGTAGTACAGGGGTTCGAGGTAGATTCGAGATCAGTTCTGAGTAGTCGAGAAGAGGATCAGTTCTAGAGAGCTAGAATAAGAAGTTTGTGCCTTTCCGTCAGCAGGCCTTGCCTTGCTGACGGAGAAAATTGTTGAAAATTGTTCAATGGAGCAAATTAGTTGTTTGTATTTAGAACAGTTTCTTTAAGTTTTTGTTCCAGAGCCAAGTAGGCTTAAGTGGCTGCTGTGGTCGTAGTGAATGTAAATTCTCGACCGTATTTTGTGTTTTAGTGATGGATTAAACACATCCATTAGTTTTCTTTTGTCGAAAAGTTCTTCATTTCTTTCAATTAAGTTTAATTAATAACAATAATAATAATACAGTATACCAGTTTTGCATACAATAAACGAACAATGGAATTTCATCTCTAATATAAATTAATACCTGTACTTTGTCTGTAAAATTGAGTGTTGTTATGTGCGTGACAAAAAAATGTGTCGTAACATCAGGACAATGTTTAACACCGTAACTGCCGCATGGATGGACTATGGATAAAGAACACATCAAGGTACTTGCGCTATTTTTTTTTATTGTTGAACTCTTACGTTTTCTCGCGGATTGATGAAACTTTATTATTTTTTTTTTTTTTTTTTGATAACAACCTTGCTGAATTTTTATGGTTTCAATAAAGTAAGAATTATGTTTAATTACTAGATTTTCTTTACCAATCTCTATCGTCCTTATAAAGTAATCACACATGAAAGTAGCCTACGGGAGTACAGATATTTCAAATAACCGGCATTCTTAGTTAAATTTTTTTTTAAGTAAACATATAATATGATATTTTCTTTTTAATTATGACGTCCCCGAGCAATTGAGTTTCAATTTTATTTAACATCTATTAAAAATCCACACCCCTAGGTTTCTGAAGACTTAGCAGCTACCGAGGTATATCAAAAAGTTAAGTAGCACCAAATATATTTTTATATTTTGTTAAATTTGTCATGTTACATATTTTTTTGCCTTTGTTATCCATAGGCGTGCTACAAGGTTTAGCGCGATGCCATCCAGGAGGTTAACATCGATGTTTTTGAAAATAAAATGAGTTTGTTTTACATGGATGTCTACTGCGCGGCCTACAAGGATGCTTCCCTGTGATTGGTCCGTTCGAAGCCTAGTTGCCATTACCTGCGCTATCTGAGTTGATACTTTTTATATAATCCCTTTTTTGTATTCAGTTTATTTTTGAATTTCTAAAGTAATTAAATTCGGTAAATTTTTGAAATATGAAGGAGGATCTGATTATGTACAGCTGACATTTCATCACTATCATCACTTGACTGACACAATATCGCAAAAGCACAGTTTTTTGTCATTCAAATTTCAGTAAACTACTTCACTTGATAGTGGTTCTAGCTCGACTAGCAGCGAAGGTGATCTCCTTGCTATGTGCTGTCGACATCGACCGCGACTTAACTATTTAGTAGCATCCACCGCGACCTACACCTCAACCCACTTGTTCTGTTCTTACCCTAACTGTTCTTCATCACTCTTTGTTATCGTCCACGTTTCTGATGTGTGAGGACGGGCTTGATTAGAGTTCTGTATATCAATATATTTGTTCTTTTTGTAACTATGTTTGATGTTAAAAATTTCTTTTATCTATAGTACGCTCTATTTGCTAGATATACAGGGTATTCCGAAAAGATTGGTCATAAATTATACCACAGATTCTGGGATCAAAAATAGGTTGATTGAATCTCACTTACCTATATACAATAGTGCACACAAAAAAGTTAACAGCCCTTTGAAGTTACAAAATGAAAATCGATTTTTTTTTCATATATCGAAAACTCTCAGAGATTTTTTATTGAAAATGCACATGTCGCACATTTATGACAGCAATATCTTAAAAAAAATTAAAGTGAAATTTGTGCACCCCATAAAAATTTCATGGAGTTTTGTTCCCTTAAACCCCCCCAAACTTTTGTGTACGTTTCAATTAAATTATTATTGTGGCACCGTTAGTTAAACACAATGTTTTTAAAACTTTTTTGCCTCTTAGTACTTTTTCTATAAGCCAGTGTTTATCGAGATATTTTGAATATTTGTCGAATCCACCACATATCTGCATATGGTTAAGTACAGTTATAGAGACCTGTAATAGTCTGAAAATTTGTTTATAATTTACATTTTAGGTATATGTATTTTGAAAAAGAAGGTACATCTCGATAAAAGGTGACTTATGAAAAAAAGACTAAGAAGCAAAAGTTTTAAAAACACTGTGTTTAACTAATGGTACCACAATAATAGTTTAATTGAAACGTACACAAACATTTGGGGGGTGTTAAAGGAACACAACCCCCATAAAATGTTTACGTAAATATATTGAAAAAGAAGCCGCATCTCGATAAAAACTCGCTAATCGAAAAAATAATAGGAGGCAAAAAAGATTTAAAAACGTTGTGTTTAACTAATGGTACCACAATAATGAATTAATTAGAACGTACACAAAAGTTTGGGGGGGTCTAAGGGAACAAAATCCCCATACATTTTTTATCGGGTGGACAAATTTCACTATAATTTTGTTTTAAGATTTTCCTGCCATAAGAATGATACATGTTCATTTTCAATAAAAAATCTCTAATAGTTTTCGATATATTGAAAAAAAATCGATTTTCATTTTGTAACTTCAAAGGGCTGTAACTTTTTTTATGAGCACATTTGTACTAAGGTAAGTTAGGTTCAATCGAAGTATTTTTGACCCAAGAATGTGTGGTGTAATTTATGACCAATCTTTTCGGGACACCCTGTATATGTTTGTTAATTTCTGCAGTTACTGTGTTACGTTGGTTGATTTGATGTAAAATAGGTGAAAACATTAAATATTAGCTACAACGGAAACGTACCTGTTGGTAATTATTGGTTTTATTGAAACTCATACTTTCCAAAATTATTATTAACATTGACATTAAATTAAAATTAAAGTAATTAAAATATAGTTAAATGTCATATCATACGAATTATTAATACACCAAACAAACGATAAAATCGACCTTTATACCCCACGTTGCCAATAATCAGGTATAACAGTGGTCATCCTTGGACGAAATTTATAAAAAAAACCGCTACATTAAAAACAGAATTGTAAAAATGATATTATATTATGAACTTAAAAAATTCCCAGAATTGTTAAAAACAATAAAATAACAGTTAAATTATTTAGTATGAAACTTTTTCAAATGAATCCAAATAAATATTTTGTTTAAATAGTAGAATTAAGTTGCTATTTACATTGTAAATATCCTTGAGCATTGTATGGATTAAGTAATAAAATCATATAATACAGTGGAAGTATAAAAATGAAATAATAATATTATAATATAGGACAAATCAAAACAAATATAGTATTTTTATGGCTTTGGCTAAATATTTTTACTATAATCCCCCCTTAATTCCTATAATCACAAGGACCTCGATACCTGTCGAAGACTATACTTGGAAAGGTTTCTTCTTCTTGGCCTACTAGCCATATTTGGACATCTTCTTCTTCAGCCTGTTTGCATCCACTCCTGGACAAAGGCCTCCCCATGAGTTCTCCATTCTTTTCTGTCTTGTTCTATTTGGTGCCAGTTTCTCCCCATTTTTGCTTTCATGTCGTCTAGCCATCATTTTTGTGGTCTTCCTCTACTACGACTGTGCTGGCGTGGTCTCCAATGCACAATGTTTCTCGTCCACTTTTCGATGTTTTGTCGTGTCACGTGTCCTACCCAGTTCCATTTCATTTGCGCAATTCTTTCATTACATCTTCCACCTTTGTCCTGCTTCGCACGTCTTCATGTCTTATATGTTCCCTTCTAACATGGCTCGTTCGATCGCCCTCTGTGTCGTTCTCAATCTATTGGCTGATACCTCTGTAAGTGTCATCGTCTCCATTCCATAGGTCATCTTAACTGGTAGAATTCAACTGTTGAATACCCTTTTCTTTAGATTTATTGGTATCCTTTTGTTTTTTAACACATCACTGAGTCTTCCTACTGCTGCCCAAGTTATTCGGATTCTTCTAGTTATTTCTGCCGTTTGATTCTGTTTGCCTAGTTTGATCATGTGACCTAGGTATATATACTGTTATGATCTACTCCAATTGTCGCAAATCATACAAAAAAAAATAAGAAAAAATCTCAGGGTGCCTTTTTATAATACAAAAACATATCTAAATTATCTTATGTTATACTAATCTTCTCTCGTGGTTTCAGTATCTCTTAGTTGGTTCTTATCGGAAGAAAAATAGGAAAGGAAATAAATAGAAATATAAAATAAGCATACAGAAATATCTTTTATTATCAAAATCAATACTCTAAAAATCGATCAATTAAAACCTGTCCGAATGAAATTTTTACCACTTAAATTTATTCTAGTTCAAATAAAAATTTATCGGTTTGTTCCCGATGACTTTGATAAAACAAGCTAAACAAACAAATTTAGGTATTCGCAAAATTACTTATACTTCCTATTTAATTTTTGAAATATTGGAATCTTAATTCATATGCTTTTACTAAAAATTTTAGTTTCCGAACATAAAAATATCTTTCACATAAATTGACTGACCTTTTGCTTCATTCACAATGATGTCTCCTCTTGACCCAAACAGCTCTCCCTTGTTGACTATGTTAGGCTACCCATCAAAGCCCGCTTCGTTCTCAAGCTTCAATCCAGCAGCATACCAGCACTAATTCTCCAAAAAACAACGAGCCAGGCCTCTTTTAACCAGTACTCGATTCAAACAACTCCAAAATTCTCTCCTCTCCTTCTCACAATAATACAGAATCAAAGAGGTATTTCTTCTCAATTTGATCTGTCTCTCGTTCCACTTTTTAGCTCCACTCTCCACTATCAAACAACCACTGGTACTTGCTTTTTAACTATCCACGAAAACTTTGACTACTCTTCCGGGATGCCGGTCACATAATGAATTCCTCTTTCCAAAACTATCTGAAAATTCAACCTTCTCTCCTTCCCATTCCAAATTGCCAAACCAATCAGAGACATTTCTTCTTCCCCATTCTTTTTTTCATTCGAAAAAACCCACGCATTCTTTCAAAAATATTCCTAGCATCATAATAATTACTTTCGGGAAATTCTACAAAATTTACTCGGGTTTAAACAAAAAGAGATTAAAATGCCAAACTTTCTTTTACATTATTTTCTAAGGTATCATTACCTGTGGCTTCTGGCCTCGTGCATAACAAAGCACCGTTATATTCTCCAAATACCCTGAACAATTATTGTCTATTCATATCACTTTCTTTCCTAATGTCTCTTATTTTTCAGGAAAAAAAACTCATTAACGATAACCCACTTCTTAAAAACTACTTATAATAAATGGTTACAAATCAATATACAGGGTGTATCAAATTTATGTGCCCGCGTTCTATTAAAATTAATAAAGTTTTTTTTTCTATCTTTGATTGATAAATTGATACACAATAATACTTTTCGACACTTTCGATCTCACTTCCATCTAAGTCGATCGTGATATCTTGATTTGTCATCACTTTTGTTTTATTTAAGTTCATTTTTTTTTATTCTTTTTCAGATTCTTATTTAAGCTCCTTTAACATGTACATTAGTAGTTCTTCTGTGTTGTTGCTTATGAGTACTATGTCATCGGCAAATCTTAGATGACTTAAGTTGGATTTATAGTTTGACGTAGCGTAGACGTAGACGCAACGGAGACGCACTGGAAAAGATCAACACCGAATGTTGTGTACTCGTCTTTATAAATGAACGCAAACGCCTGACGGAACGTAAGAGAAACGTAACGGAACGGAAGAGTTCACCAACTTTCATCTTTTACAGTGCGTTTCTTACGTCTAGCCAATCAAAAGGAAGAATTTGGTTCTGTCACCCAAAGTGGACACGCCCTCATCAATTTTGGAAAGAAGTTGTTTATCAACATATTCGAATTTTGTTAATTATTTGTTAATACAGTGAATGTTAAGTTATTAATTTAATAAAAATATATCATAGAGTCATTTTAATATTTCAGATAGATATGAGTTGTTTATTAGCCTAATTCGGGGTTATCCACACATATTATACGATAGGTAAATCCAATAAACATTTTAAAAACCAGGAAATGAAACAAAATAGTTGGAAATCCCAAGGCATGCGGCACCATGGAGCATACCTTCGTTTATTTCCTAATACATGTAACACACAAAACAGATAAATATTATAATAAATAATAGTAACTATAAGTATAAATAAATAAACACTAAGTTTGTTTACTGTTCGTATAATCTATAGGCTATGTTGTTGAATTAGAATTAAGTCATTGTTTACTCTTTCTACTCCATTAATAAATTGGCATATTATTTTCTTACGTCTCCAGTCCGTTTCTTCCGTCTCCATTGCGTCTACGTCTACGCTACGTCAAACTATAAATCCAACTTTAAAAATCTGCCATCGATCTTAATTCCACGTTGTTCCCAATTTATCTTCTTGAACACATCTTCTAATGCAAGAGTAAATAATTTTGGAGAGATAGTGTCTCCCTGTCTAACTCCTCTCTCAGTTCTTATTTTGCTTGTTGTTAGACCTTCTAACATTTATTTGCATAGCTGCATTGTCGTATATGTATTTGACGAGTATTCTATATCTAGAATCAATCCTTGCGTTATTCGTTCCTTCTAATACGGCCCAGGGTTCTATGAAATCGAATAATCCACAAATGCCAAATAAGAGGTTCATTGTATTGGTTACACTTTTCAATAAGTGCCCTTATTGTTTGTAGGTGTTCTATGGTACTATAACCTTTGCAGAATTCCGCTTGTTCAACAGGCTGGTAACTATAGAATTTATGTGATAGTCTGTTAGTAATTATTTTGGTAAGCATTCTGTACGGATGTGGCAACAGGCTTATTGGTCGGTAATTTTCAAGTTTGTGTTTGGACATAGGCCTCTCCAAATTCCTTCCATCGGTCTCTATCCTAATCCTGAGCAACATACTTCCAATTTGTTCCGGTTATTCCAACCCATCTGATCTGTGGTATTCCTCTTGGTCGTTTACCTTCGTAAGGTCTTCAATGTTGTAGTGTAGCATTCCAACGTTGGTCTTTTTGTCTAGCAGTATGGCCTGTGAAGCTCCATTTAAGTTTGGCAATTTGTGTTGTTATGCCCTAGACTTTTGTTTTTATCTTACCCAGTCGTTTCTCTTGTTATCCGACAGTCGTATACCTAACATTGCTCTTTCCATTGCTCTTTCTGTTGTGGCTACTTTATTCATATTTGCCTTGGTTAGCGTCCAGGTTTGACATCCTGGAAAGATTTGGAAAGGTTTAGGTATGTAAAGCCAAGTCTACAAAAATGCTGTTGAGGCTGTGATGCTGATGTGCTCTGTAAAGACACAAGTAATAGTGACTTATGGAATGCTTATGGACAACACCACCAAGAAAAAGAAGCTAATAACAAAATCAAGGAAGGAATTTTTCTCTTATCACTATTTCCCTCTTATTAAACCTACATTAGGCGTAGTTACAGAATGGACTTCAAATGTAGGGCTTAACGTAAGCCCAAAAAAGTCCAAAGCAAAAAAATTTACCAAAAGGGGTAATTGAGAGGGAGTGTGTCCTCTAAATCCTAAATAAATGGTATAAATCTAAATCTGGTGAAGTGACGTAAAGTATCTTGCGGTAATATTAGACTCACAAGGCTTACTTGAAATTAGTAGATAATATAACGAATAACCAAGGGAGCAATGATTATGGTAGGGGAACCCAAGCGGGGATTATTGCAGTTACTCGAGCATCAGATTATCACATGGGGAGAAACCTTGTACCCTGTAAATGTACCTATACCATATATTGGCTCTTAATACAGGGGAGTTCGTTAAGGGGGGTCCGAAAAAAAAATGTATCCTTAGAAAAACTCGAAATCGTCAGATTAAGAGAAGTTAAGTACATACATGCAAAACAGGGTATATTTAAAAAATCTGACGATTTGAGCGGGGCGTAGGTAAGGAAAGGAAATTTTCAGAAAGTGGTAGACTCGCTCAAACGAAGCAGTTAAAACCATTTTTAAGACTTTTGTAATCATTTTCAAAAAAGGATGGTGTACTGGGGACTATTATAATTTCGCTACCATAATTCATAGTAATTAATGGGTTTATTTTTTTAAATAATAAATATATTATGTATACACGCCTGAACATTCATTGTACTAAATTTCACGGTTCACTGAAGATAAAAATCCCAGTTAAGAAAGTTATGTGTATAATACATTCATATTAAGAAGTCGAGCCGTAGGGACCTGCTACACACAAACCACACTCACGCACTTTCTCTTTTTTGTGTAGTAATATGTTGCGGTTTTGGATTTCTGTCTTTATCAACATGTTATCTATTAATTTTATAATCATTGCAGATAAAATATCTTCCTTGTTACAACGTGTCTGATTAAAAAAATTCAAGTTATGAAGTTTTTTAGCAAAAAAATGATACATTTTATTGATATCAGCGTTTCAAAATTTACTTTATTTATTAATTTGTATGCACTTGTACGTATGTTTGCATTGATTTTAGCGAGGTGTTATGCCTCGTCCTCACTGGTAAATTTTTCGTGCGTATTGAACTATTGGCTCGTCACAAAAATTTGCGTCGTAAAAATTTGCGTCGCAAATTTTTACCAGTGAGGACGTTGTGCTCAAATCATTTGATCTTCGCTCGTAAACCGAAAACCGATGGAGCGTGTGCGTTGTGTGCGTCGAAAATTCTTGCGTTCCATTTATGCGATGAACACGTCTACATTAGCACAATATTTACCTTGAGCACCAAAATATTTGCGACGAACAGCTCGTTCGACGCAAATTTTTACCAGTGAGGACGCGGCATTATAAGAACAGAACAAACAGACTAGTCCAGAAAGCCACTGCGCATCCGCTAGGAAAAATATTCTGATTCAGATTTTTTGCACAATCTTACTCAAAAAGGACTCCTTATAACAAATTTGCATGTTGCCAGGACCAAAAGGTGGTCAAAAATTTTTTAAACGTTTTTTTTTTTGTTTTTTTCCTAAAATTATTTTTTTTTTCACGGAACGAAGTTTTTTTTTAGGATTTTTGGATCATTCCAAACAGAAAAGGTCTTTAGTGGCATTTCTCTAAAGTTGACAGTTTTTGACATATAAGCGATTAAAAATTGAAAAATTGCGAAATCGGCCATTTTTAACCCTCAAAAACTATGTGAAAAACTGAAAATTTGAATGTTGCGAAGGTAGGTAGATATTCTTTAAACATCGATTGATGAAATCCCGAAGAGTTTTTTGCAATACAATATTCAAAACTCCTTTGTTTTTTAATTGCTAATCAAGCGTGCGCGACACTATTTTCCACCGACATGCGACAGTATGGTGCAAATGAAAGGAATAAATTCGTTATTTCGTAAACCGGCGACTTTGAGGAAAAATCCTGAAACAGGTCGATTTTTATTTTTAAGTTATGATATTGTGGCATATATGGTATACTAGTGACGTCATCTATCTGGACGTGATGACTTAATCGATGATTTTTTTAAATGAGAATAAGGGTCGTTTGCTAGCTCATTTGAAAGGTTCTTCAATTCTCTATTCAGTAATATAAACATTTACATAATTATTTGTACAAAGTGTCCAAAAAATTTTTATTAAATTAAATTATTTGCCAAAGAAAGAAGTAGAAGGACACCCTGTATAAATAATTATGTAAATGTTTACACTACTGAATAGAGAATTGAAAAACCTTTTAAATGAGCTACCACACGACCCCTATTCTCATTTAAAAAAATCATCGATTACGTCATCACGCCCAGACGGATGACGTCACTAGTATACCATATATGCCACAATATCATAATTTAAAAATAAAAATCGACCTGTTTCGGGATTTTTCCTTAAAGTCGCCGGTTTACGAAATAACGAATTTATTCCTTTCATTTGCACCATACTGTCGGTGGAAAATAGTGTCGCGCACGCTTGATTAGCAATTAAATAACAAAGGAGTTTTGAATATTGTATTGCAAAAAACTCTTCGGGATTTCATCAATCGATGTTTAAAGAATATCTACCTACCTTGGCAACATTCAAATTTTCAGTTTTTCACATAGTTGTTGAGGGTTAAAAATGGCCGATTTCACAATTTTTCAATTTTTAATCGCTTGTATGTCAAAAACTATCATTTTTAGAGAAAAGTCACTAAAGGTCTTTTCTGTTTTGAATGATCCAAAAGACCTTTTCTGTTTTGAATGATCCAAAAAACCTAAAAAAAACTTTTTTCCTTGCAAAAAAAATAATTTTAGGAAAAAAACAAAAAAAAACGTTTAAAAAATTTTTGACCACCTCTTGGTCCTGGCAACATGCAAATTTGTTAAAAGGAGTACTTTTTGAGTAAGATTGTGCAAAAAATCCGAATCAAAATATTTTTCCTAGCGGATGCGCAGTGGCTTTCTGGACTAAACCAAATAATAGCTTGTAGATTGCAAAGGGACTATTTGTAAATCTTTTCACACTATATTTTAGTCCAAAATAGCCTTTTTTAAAAACTTATTAGTTTAGATGTTAACCAGAATGTTGACGAGAACGGTCATCGCCCTATTAAAATAATCTTTTCTTCAGCAAGTGATGCTCTCAATGAAGCAAACTATTAGTCCCGAAAAAAGATCTTTATTCTTTTAGATCAGACCTTTAACCAACAAAATTTTTGGACTAGGCACGTAATAACATCGTATAGTACCCTGTAGGATCACATTGTAATTATCAGCAGCTACACCTCGATAGATAGAGATAGAGAGATTCGAGAGATAACACCTTTGAGCTAGAAGAAGAGGTAAATGATGGACCAAGAATATTACAGTAGGAAGTTTATTCTGCAATAACAAAGCTAAAAGATAGTAAAGCGACAGGCCCCGATAATATACAAGCAGAATTACTCAAACTAATGGACAACGAATCAATAGCAACAATCACAAAGATACTCAACAACATTATACAACTCTGGCGAAATACCAACACAATAGCTGAAGTCTGAGTTTATTGCACTTTCAAAAAAACCAGGTCAATAAGCCTGATAGTCAATTCTTAAAATTGTTCATAAAGATAATCCATAAGAGAATTTACAAGCTATGTGAAAGACAAATTTTCCCCAATCAGTTCGGGTTCATAAATGCCCTTGGTACGAGAAAGGCTTTGTTATCAATATAACGAGGGCTGAGAACCATAGGGTTCCAAGCGACAATTGGATAGAAATTTTAAAAAATCGATTTTTAAAGTTTGTAGTTTGATAATATGCGCTTTGATAGGGGAAATCGGATTAAAATGGATTTGAGTACGTTATATAGGTATTTAACAATTGGACTATTAAAGTATTTAACAATTAAAGTATTATTTAAATTGGACAAATGCCAGACGAATGGAGAAGCAGTATATTAGTACCTGTCTACAAAAACAAGGGAGACATACAACAATGCACAAACTACAGGGCTATAAAACTACTTAGCCACACCATGAAAATATGGGAGAGAGTAATCGATAGATAGACGGATACGTGACGAAACCGAAATATCCGATAATCAATTTGGCTTTATGCAGGGCAGATCAACAACAGATGCAATTTTCATTGTAAGGCAACTGATGGAAAAATACATGAATAAAGAGACCAACGCTCATATGGTATTCATTGATCTTGAGAAAGCATATGATAGAGTTCCTCGAGAGATTCTGTGGTGGGCACTCAATAAGAAAGGAGTCCCTGGCGAATATGTAAAGATTGTGAGAGATATGTATGAGGGAGTAACGACTAGTGTTAGGACAGGTGTGGGAGAGACTGATAAATTTCAGGTGAAAGTAGGATTGCACCAAGGATCGGTGCTTAGTCCTTATTTATTCTCATTAGTTTTGGACGAGATAACAGCTAAACTACAGGGTAGTATTCCATGGTGCCTAATGTATGCTGATGATGTAGTGTTGATAGGAAATAGTGAAAGAGACTTAGAACAAAAACTTGAGCAGTGGAGACAAGCTCTGGAGGAAAAAGGTTTAAAACTTAGTAGGACAAAAACAGAGTATTTGGAATGTTCATTTAAAGATGGAGTTACTACAAATAAAATGGTATCTTTGGACGGTGAAATGATTGTGAAAAGCAAGAGTTTTAAGTACCTAGGATCGGTATTACAGAGTAATGGAGAAATAGATGGAGATGCATGCAGTAGAATTAGGGCTGGATGGATGAAGTGGAAAGAAGCGAGTGGTGTTGTGTGACAGAAAAATTCCAATGAAACTGAAGGGAAAATTCTATAAAACAGCCATAAGACCGGCTATGATGCACGGAACTGAATGTTGGGCAGTGAAAAAGAAAGAGGAACAACGAATGCATGTGGCGGAAATGAGAATGCTTAGATGGATGAGTGGAGTGACAACGAAGGATAAAATTAGAAATGAGTATATTAGGGGAAGTCTAGGTGTGGCACCAATTGATGCCAAAATGAGAGAGCATAGGCTAAGATGGTTTGGTCATGTTCAACGTCGAGACGTTAATCACCCAATACGAAGAATAGCTGAAGTGCAGATTCCTGGAAGGAGTAGGAGAGGAAGACCAAAGAAGACCTGGGTGGAGACGATAAAGCAGGACATGTTGGTAAAGGGGATTAACATTGATATGACCAAAGATAGAATTGTGTGGAGAAATGCAATTAGGGAAGCCGACCCCGCATAGGGATAAGGCAAAGAGAATGATGATGATATAGGTATTTAACAATAAAATTATTCTCAGATACTCCTGTTTTAGATAATTTTAACACGTTAATCTGCATGTTTTAGAAAAAGCTGCAGTTGTTATTACTTGGAAAGTTGTGGCACTGTAAGCGGTCTACTTGAAACCTTATGGTTCTGTTAGGCTTTAAATTAATGTTTTCTTGCTGTGTAACACATACAAAAACTAAAATTAATTAGTAAAATGAATATTTCTGGTTTAAAAAATAATTATTATTTTAAAAATCAAGATTTCATTATAAAAAAAAATGAAAACCAAAATTTTAACAAACAAAACGGATGCCAACGGCATCCACTTATATAGTGTGTTCCAAAAGTAGCGGAACGGTCGAATATTTTGCGAACTAAACATCAAATCGAAAAACTGAAAAATACGTGTTCAATCATTTTCAAAAATCTATCCAATGACACCAAACACCAACCCCCACTACACCCCCTGGAGGTGAGGTGGGGGTAAAATCTCAAATGGAAACCCCCAGTTTTCCTTGTGAATTTGGATTCGTTACGTAAAAGTAAGCAACTTTTATTCAAGACATTTTTTCGACCTGTGGATAGATGGCGCTATAATTGGGAAAAACGATTTATCCTGATACCATAGGTAAATTATAGAAACGGTCTAATATCTCAAGAAATACACTTCCAAATAAGAAACCAAAAAACAGGTTTTTAATATTTTTCGAAAACCTATCGATAAACACCAAACATGACCCTTCAACCCACTCCCTGGATGTGGGGTGGGGGTAACTTAAAAATCTTAAATAGCAACCCCCACTTTTTATTGCAGATTCGAATTCGTCATGAAAAATTAAGCAACATTTATTCGAAAAAATTTTTAAAATTGCTGATAGATGGCGCTAATAAATCGTATTTTTCCAATTAAAGCGCCATCTATCAACAATTCTAAAAAATGTTTTGAATGAATGTTTCTTAATTTTTCATGACGAATCTGAATATGTAATAAAAAGTGGGGGTTGGTATTTAAGATTTTAAAGTTACCCCCCACCCCACCTCCAGGGGGTAAGTTGGAGGATCATGTTTGGTGTTATTCGATAGGTTTTCGAAAAGTATTAAAAACCTTTTTTTTGGTTTCTCATTAGGCAGTGTATTTCTCGAGATATTAGACCGTTTATATAATTTACCTATGGTATCCGGATAAATCGTTTTTCTCAATTATAGCGCCATCTATCCACCGTTCGAAAAAATGTATTTAATAAAAGTTGCTTGCTTTGACGTAACGAATCCAAATATGCAAGAAAAACTAGGGGTTTCCATTTGAGATTTTAAAGTTACCCCCCACCCCACCTCCAGGGGGTGTAGTGAGGGTTGTTGTTTGGTGTCATTGGATAGATTTTTGAAAATGATTGAACCCGTATTTTTCAGTTTTTCGATCCGATGTTTAGTTTGCGAAATATTCGACCGTTCCGCTACTTTTGGGACACCTTGTATGCAAATTCTATTTGCTCAATTTTTTTCTTAGTTACGGACTTTGCTTTGAAATTATTGGTAGGATATATTATTACAAAATCTATAGTATTAAAACTACACCATCCTTTATGACTTCTTTTTTTCCCTGGTAGTTTGGATGTTAACTCTTGACAAATTGCTTACTGTGATCGTCTATTTATTTTGTACTTCAAACTGTTTCTCTAGGTAAAAAATGTAACTGACACACTTTTGTATAGGGTATTTTGCGGTACATACCTATTAAAAATTTGCAGCACTCTTTTTGTAGTTATTAATTTGTCATTCCTGCATATTTGACAGAAAATGGTCTTTTCCTATCAACTTTAAGCAAAAGTGATTAAAGAAAGAAGAGACCATATTATTATGTCTGTAATTCTTAATAATTTTTCTTAGTCCAGAGAAATAAGATTTTTCTCGTGGCACATCCCCCTCCAGGCCGAAATCAAATTTTTTGAGTAGTATGGACATCTGTATTAAGAGGCTACAGTAGCGATATTTGGCACACATATTCGTAATATAATAAAGAAAAGCTGTACAGAGCCCAATTTCAGAAATATGTTAGTACGTGGAAATTACTCTATAACTATCCAAAATATTGAAAAAAGGAGCCTGTACCGCCATTAAGAAGAAAAAAAACTTACTTCAAATAAACTTTTTTATTCCATGCCTAGATTTTGTGTAATCTTGGAACTACTAAAATTTTTTATTTCTAACAAGAAATCGAACATATTATAACCAAATAACTAATTAGGCAACATAGAGAAATTATCACTGTCATTTTGACAAACCTGCGTCAGATTTTCTCTAATCTGTTCTGTCATCTTTATCGATATCTGTTCAGTGCAGTAGTGTGTTAATTTAAGAATTCGTTTTTATTTTTTTCCATAGGAAAGTAGTGTTTATTGGTAGTTAATTTATTATATATTTGTTGTTGTTGTATAAGTTGTTGGCCTTTTTGAAAGAATAGATTGTTGTTAATTGTGAGTTTTAGTTATATGTAGGTAGGTAAGTATAGTTTACGTAAAAATATTTCGAATTCTAATGCGAGTATATAATGGTAGGGGAGCCCAAGCGGGGATTTTTGCAGTTACTCGAGCGCGTCAGATTATCATATGGGGAGAAACCTGGTACCCTGTAGATGTACCTCTACCATATATTGGCTCTTGACACAGGGGAGTTCGTTAAGGGGGGCCCGAAAAAAAAAATCTATCCTTAAAAAAACTCGAAATTGTCAGATTAAGATAAGGTAAGTTAAGTACATGCAAAAGAGTGTATATTTCAAAAATCTGACGATTTGAGCCGGGCGTAAGGAAATGGGCGAGTCCCAAAATTTCACAAGAAAAAAGCGAATATTTCGCGAAATGATTGAGAGATCGAAAAACTAAAAAATATGTGCTCAATATTTTTTTAAAATCTATCGAATGATTCCAAACACGACTTCCCACGGAGAGGGGTGGGGGGTAAATTTAATATTTTAAATACGAATCCCACAATGTTTCGCGAAATGAACATCAGATCGAAAAACTGTAAAATACACTTATTCAATATTTTTGAAAAATCTATCGAATGGCACCAAACACGACCCCCCACGGAGGTGGGGTGGGTGGTTACTTTAAAATCTTAAATGAGAACCCTCATTTTTATTGCAGATTTGGATTCCTTACGTAAAAATAAGTAACTTTTATTCGAAATATTTTTTTCGAATTATGGATAGATGGCGTTATAATCGGAAAAAACGATTGTTGGAAATGGAAAATTAAATTAAAAAATGGCAAGCGCCCACTAAAATGGAAAACTTTACTTAACTTTTTTTGGTTTTAGGACCTACTCTTTACAACCCAATAGGTCCCCAAAGCGCTCGAGTGACTGCACATTTAGCATACTTTGCTCCCCTACCATAAAGTTTTAGGAGGATTTTTATTCTAAAAATATTGTCAGTAGTTTAACAAAATGGAAAAAGTAAATCAAACGAAAAATAAAGTGAAACCTTCCAAGAAAAAGTCCATTAAAAACCGTGCCAAAATTATGCTAAAATCGAAATTTGTTTCGCTTCACAACAAAAAATTATTATTTATTATTGTTTTATTATTAGATATTTCATGCAAATACTTTTCTAAATACCTATCTTAACATAAAATTTTCACCCATTTTTGTTTATTTTTATAAATATCTATTTATTAATAATACAATCGTTTTCTATTACTTCCATTTAGCGCGACTATGATATTGTCAAAATATTAATCTTAGATAATGTCAAAGATTACCACTGTTGCCGAAGTTTTTGATACTCTCTCGAAGTTATATTTTGTTGCTACCTGTTGATCGCTACTGTTTACTCTTAATAGCCTATATGTTTCCTGCAGCGGATTTTGATGATATACATAGTTATAAACAAATGAAGATCAAAAACGGTAAATGTTCGCTTTTTTCGTCGATTACCAAAAAGTTAAGCCATTTAAACAAATTTTAGAGTAAGAAACTCATAAATCGTATAAAAAACTTCAATATGGCGTTCGCTGAATATGTCTATCCTTATTGGTTGCTTAGAAAATTGCAAAATAAATTATAAATTTTGAGATTTTATAAATATTAATAACTTATGTAAAAATTAACTTCTTCTTCTTTACGTGCCATCTCCGCGACGAAGGTTGGCAATCATCATTGCTATTCTCACTTTCGACACTACAGCCCGAAAGAGTTCAGTTGAGCTGCATCCAAACCATTCTCTGAGATTTCTCAGCCAGGACATTTTTCTCCTACCTATGCTGCGCCTTCCTTGAATCTTTCCCTGCATAATTAATTTTAGGAGTTCATATCTGTCACCACGTGTTATATGACCCAGGTATTGAAGTTTTCACAAAAAAAAATTAACTTAGAACCTTCTTATTACACGGAATGCTGAGACTTCTTGTGCTTAAATTATATTTTAAATTTCGAAGCAAGTGGTCAAACAGTTTAAAAGTTATTTAATTTGTTTATCCCAAATTAATTTTTTTTGCAACACTAAAGTCAGAAAATGATGAGGTTACAGTAATACTTCGGACAGTTTATGAAAGAAGAACATTTATAACATTAACTTTTAGGGACAAAGTTAGCCCCCTCTTTTTTTTTATTTCACATGTTCTTGGAAAATAATTTTGCAATATTTATAATTATTTTTGTCACTTTTTTTAAATTAAATTAATACTGTAAATGTTCTTCTTTCATAAACTATAGTCTGTTCGCTAAACTCAGACGCAACTTTCTAGATATTTTAGTCGGTAATTTTGCCAATTTTAGCAAAATTGGCAAAAAATAATTTTTAAATAGTTAATAATCACTAAATATTTAGTAATTTTGCCAATTTTTGCAAAATTGGCAAAAAACAAAAAAAATATCGACTAAAATATCTAACCAGATGCGTCTGAGTTTAGCGAACCGACTATATCCAAAGTATTACTGTAACTTGATCATTTTCTGACTTATAGTGTTTCAAAAAAAATTAATTTGAAATAAACAAATTAAATAACTTTTAAACTATTTGACAAGTTGCTTTGAAATTTAGGGTATGATTTAAGCACCATAAGTCTCAGCATTCCGTGTTATAAGAAGGTTCTAAGTTAATTTTTACATAAGTTATGAATATTTATAAAAACTCAAAATTTATGATTTATTTTGCAATTTTCTAAGCAACCAACAAGGATAGACATATTCAGCGAACGTTATATTGAAGATTTTTATACGATTTATGAGTTTCTTACTCTCAAATTTGTTTAAAATGCTTAACTTTTTGGTAATAGACGAAAAAAGCGAAATTTTATCGTTTTTTGATTTTCATTTGTTTATAACTATGTATATCATCAAAATCGGCTGCAGGAAACATATGTTATTATTATAGATGTCCATACTACTCAAAAAATTTGGTTTCGGCCTGGAGGGGGTTGTGTCACCAACATGATATTTTTTTTATTATTGAAGATTATTACGACTTTAACTTACTTTTTTCTTCTATCATTTTCGAATATCTATATATTCGGAACCTCAGCTGAATAAACCTTCCCACGATTCACTCTCAGAAAAATATTTTGATATTTTATTAACTTTAATCACATTTACGTTGTACTTGAAACCTTATGGTTCTAACCTTAAAATGTAATGTGCACTTGGAACTGTTTCCCTGTTTATTTTGAAGCCATCTATTACCGTATTCAAGAGTTTCTTAGAGGAAACGATAGATAATGTTTGTTACAATAGATTTCTGCAAAAAAGTAAATTTTGTAAAAATTGTCGCTTGGAACCCTATGGTTCTCGGCCTCGATAAGTCTTATTTCAGAGATGCAGAGACGTCAATTGCGACTTATATGCATGTCTGGTTGATTACGAGAAAGCGTTTGATCGATTACAGCACGCCAAGATGATGCAAATATTAAAAAAATCAGGAATTAATAACCAAGATCTGAAAATAATTAGAAATCTTTACTGGAATCAGACTGCAAACCTCGTAGTTGACGGTGAACACACCGAGTATATGAAAATCATGCGTGGAGTGAGGCAAGGCTGTATTTTGTCTCCTCTGATCTTTAATCTCTACTCAGAAAGAATAGTTATCGAAGCTTTGCACGAAACTGAAAAAGGTATTCTACAGATATGCATATACTCTGGGCTAATTAGCAAAATACAAGGAAAAGTTATTTACCAGCAATTTTATTGCTGGAATCGAATCTTATTATTGTATGTATTAATAATATAGGTATGCAAAGTCCGCAGATAGAGTGCTACTTTTTTTATAAACAAAATGGCGCCCGAAAATCGTGTTTTTTTCAATTTTTGCTCTATAACTCAAAAGATTCTAACTTTACACCAAAAACACCCAAATAAAAATTCACCGCAATTAAATTCTGCATAGAGACGTGTTTTTCCCGATTCACTTCGATGAAAACTTTCCCCGGAAAAAGCGGGTTTTTCCAACAAAATCTTTAATTTTCAACTAAAATTTTAGATAAGTAATTGTTAATCAATAATCAAATAACTTGGTAATGTGAAAGCCCTTTTCGTATAGATTATAGTTCCAGAAGCCGATGGAAATTGAATGAACAGTTTAGCAACAATTGAATTGTTAATTAAAAATTTACGGTCGCTATAATAACGACAATAATTATGATGCATAAGAATAACTATGATTTTTTCATAAAAAGACACTATACCTATCTAATGTACTTTACAGAATTGAAATTGGACTATTTAAGCGGCCTCAGGAATATTTTAAAATTATAAACAATTTTTTGGCTTATAAACAAATAGAATATCTCGGGAAATATTAAACTAAATTACATTGTAAAAACGGTATTCGAAAAACAGCGGCAGGATGCTTCTTTTAAAAGAAAAAACGTTTAATTATGACGAGTGGTTCCTGAGATACAACCGGTCAAAGTTGACCGGAATTTACGGCAAAGATATAAACAATAGGATCATAATTTTCGAACCATTACCTTTTTATTTTTGTCCTCATTCTCCACACCAATTTTCATATCTTTAAAATACTCACAACATGTATTATTATAATAAAAACTATCGATAATACGTGTGGAAATTGCCAAAAATAGCAAAATTCCAATCAAAAATTAGGTTGGAGAAAATGTAACCCTCAAAGTTCAAAATCGGTATACGTTAAAAAAATGCATTTTCTCGGCTTCCCATGGAGCAATTTCCTTCATTCTTTTTTTGTTCCCTAATAACTCGAGTAGAGCCATCGAACTAACGCATTATTAAATGTCAAACTTGCTTTTGTTTTGTTATAATAGATTAATTTATTTATAAGAACAGAAAACTACATATTTTTTCCTGTTGTAGGCTTTTTTTAGATAAACTTACTACAAGTGTACCTTTTAAAGTTAAAAACATAAATATTCTCATTTGAAAGCTGTATAATTATTTAAACAATTTTTATTTAAACAAATTAAAATTTTGTGTTATAATAAATAAATTAATTTATTATAACAAAACAAAAGCAAGTTTGACATTTAATAATGCATTAGTTCGATGGCTCTACTCGAGTTACTTAAGAACAAAAAAAGAATGAAAGGAATTGCTCCATGGGAAGCCGAGAAAATGCATTTTTTAACGTATACCGATTTTGAACTTTGAGGGATACATTTTGTTCAACCTAATTTTTTATTGGAATTTTGCTATTTTTGGCAATTTTCACACGTATTATCGATAGTTTTTATTATAATAATATATGTTATGAGTATTTTAAGGATATGAAAATTGGTGTGGAGAAAGAGGACAAAAATAAATAGGTGATGGTTTGAAAATTATGATCCTATTGTTTACATCTTTGCCGTAAATTCCGGTCAACTTTGACCGGTTTTTGGTGTAAAGTTAAAATCTTTGGAGTTATAGAGCAAAAATTGAAAAAGACACGATTTTCGGGCGCCATTTTGTTTATAAAAAAAGTAGCACACTATCTGCGGACTTTGCATACCTATATTATTAATATATACAATAATAATATTCGATTCCAGCAATAAAATTGCTGGTAAATAACTTTTCCCAAAAATGGCCTATTCTCCGATAATCAGCCCAGACTAATATGACATAGTATTGTTTTACAGTCAACAACATGGACTCAATATAAACGTAAAGAAGACAAAGCTTATGATCATTAGCAAGAAAAAGATAACAGAAGGTCAACTCTTACATCAGTCAAACCCCTGCAGAAAGAGTAATTCACTACAACTACCTCGACACCATAATAAATGAAGAATGGACCAACAACGAAGAGATAAGAGGAAAAGCTAGATCCACCTTCAATCGGAGGTGGATGGGGGCCTTAAGGCCCCCATCCGATTGAAGGTGGATCTAGCTTTTCCGATGCATGCTCTTATCTCTTCGTTGTTGGTCCATTCTTCATTTATTATGGTGTCGAGGTAGTTGTAGTGAATTACTCTTTCTGCAGGGGTTTGTCCTTAAGGCCCCGGTCCACCTCCGATTGAAGGTCGATCTAGCTTTTCCGATGCACGCTCTTATCTCTTCGTTGTTGGTCCATTCTTCCATTATGGTGTCGAGGTAGTACCGTTGTTGGTCCATTATAATGTCGAGGTAGTTATAGTGAGTTACTCTTTCTGCAGGGGTTTGGCTGATGTAAGAGTTGAAAGAGTGAAATGAAGTCAGAATTTAGTATCCAACTGACTGCTGAGGAATTGTTTGTTTCATTTGTTACGTTACATGTTACTATTAGAGGTAAAACTGACTAACTACACTTTTCAGAAAGTGGAGAAAATTCGACTTAAAAGGTACAAATTGTTTTTCTTGTATAAGTAGAAAGATGGTCGCAAGGCAGGTATCTACCATCCACCATCCTACAAACTTCCTGCAGTGCGGCATCGGCTTAAAGCCGAATGTTTGGTAGGAAGTTTGGTAGGATGGTGGATGGTAGATACCTGCCGGGCGACCATCCAGCTACTTATACCACGAATAACAAAACGACGGTAGCAGCAGTGGCCTCCCACTACCATCTAACCATCCGGTGGTTCGCCAGGCGTCTATCCACCGAATCCACCCAAATCAGTCGTGTTTGATATTCCATCCGGGTAGCCTGGCTATGGAGGAAAGCATAATAAGTGCTATGTATAAAAGAAGGGCAATTTGGGACCCATCAGACCCACTATTTGACAAAACATGGCTTAAAATATCTGTTTTATTTATACTTTGCAGTTGCATTAAAAAAACCCAATATTCAAGTCACGTGAGTTTAAAAAACAATTTGTACCTTTAAGGGTCGATTTCTCATACCTGCGGTAATCTACGGTTCAGTTGAACCCGGTTCACTGGTGAACTACCGTTTTGTTTGAAATGCATTTCTCATTGCGCGTTCATGTCAGTGCACGTTGTACAGCTTTCGAGAAATGCCAATAGATGGCAAAAGGTAAAAAACTGTCGCCATTTTGAACTACCGTTTTTATGCTGTTTGTGAATAAAGTTAAATTTATTTATTTATTTACGGGTCTCCCCAATTTAAAAAAAAAATATACATATATAAACAATAAGTAGAAGTAAAAGTAGTATTGGTAAAGTCCAGTAAAACAGTAAAAAAACTAAAAATAAAATAAAATGAATTAAATGAAAGTGTGACAGCATAAAACTGTAGTAAGTACATTACAATAAAACTAAATTTAACATACACACAATCCACGTTATGCAGTGACAATACATAATAATATAATATAAACTGACATTAATCAACTAACTACAGACAATAAAAAAATTAACAAATTACATAATACAAAAGCATTATCCATGGCAAAAATTAACAAATCCACTGAAAATATAATATTAGATATTAAATATTAAACATAAGTGCTGACCGGAAAAACTGATTTTAGTTGGTTTTTAAATACTCGACTGGAAGAAGAGAATAAATCGATGTCCAAATCATTCAGGCGACTTAAAGTTCTATCTATTGGTGAGTTAAGACCATAGTTAGTTGAATGATGAGGTACATGGAACAAGTTATTATTTCTCAGATTATGGTTTGGAATATTAAAGTTTATTAATTTTAATAAATCAGGACAATTGATTTCACTATTTAATAGTTTATAAATAAAAGCTAGATCATTTATAATTCTACGGTCTTTTAAGGAGTGCAAATTGAGATCACTACGGATGATGGTATAGTTGTGGTTTAGTTCAATAACATTATATCCCAATCTGTATGCTGCAAATCTTAAAAACTTATTTTGAACTCTCTCGAGACAAACAACATGAACATTATAAAATGGTGACCAGACAATAGAGGAGAATTCTAATATAGATATAACCAATGATGAGTAAACAGCCTTTATTGTATTAAGGGAAAGATCAGCACAACTGCGAAGTATATAACCCAGTACTTTTGAAGCCTTTGCTGTCACATAGTTAATGTGATCCACAAACGTTAAGTTTTCATCGAATATTACTCCTAAATCCTTTACTGCTCTAACATAAGAGAGCGCTTTACTGTCGATGACATATGATGATTGATATTTTTTTGCAACTTTGTGGAAGCTAATGAAATGACATTTATTAATGTTTAAAAAGAGTCTGTTTTTGTTACACCACTCAACTAAATTATTGAGATCGTTTTGAAGGAGACTACAATCTTCATGATCTTTGATAGATCTGTAAATCTTCAAATCATCAGCAAATAGCAAGTACTTAGAGTGATTAAAACATTCACCTATGTCGTTAATAAACAGATTGAACAGAAGGGGCGAGCAATGAGCACCTTGTGGAACTCCAGATTTTATTTGTATTGTATCTGACATAAATGAACCCAGTTTGACTTTTTGTGTGCGACCTATTAAATAGCTATCAAACCACTTTAAAAGCTGATCGCTGAAACCATATGCCTTAAGTTTATGTAGCAGTAAGTAGTGGTCAATCCTATCAAAGGCTTTTGAAAAGTCTGTGTATACACAATCTACCTGACATTTTCTTTCCAGATCTCTGATAATAGATGTTTCATAAGATAGTAAGTTTGTAGTTGTGGATTTCTTGTGCATAAAGCCATGTTGATAATTATTTATTAATTGTTGAAAGTAAAACTAATATGGTTATAAATCAACTTATCAAGTAGTTTAGGAATGGTCGATTGTTTAGATATACCTCTGTAATT
Source organism: Diabrotica virgifera virgifera (assembly GCF_917563875.1). Classification (NCBI taxonomy): domain Eukaryota; kingdom Metazoa; phylum Arthropoda; class Insecta; order Coleoptera; family Chrysomelidae; genus Diabrotica; species Diabrotica virgifera. The sequence goes on along the minus strand of NC_065443.1, from coordinate 61,584,249 downwards.
TTCTATATTTTCTCTTTCGCCAGATTTAAAAATTGGAATTAAATGGCTAGTTTTCCATTTATCAGGAAGAATGCCTAATTTCAATGATAAGTTATATAGAACAAACAATGGTTGAGTTAGACTGTAAGCACAGTTTTTCAAGAAAAAATCGGGAAGACCATCCGGTCCAGCTGTTACATTATTAGAAAGTTTTGACAAACCATCGAAAATAACTTCCGCTGTCAAAGAATCACACTTTATAGATGAATAATTATTAAATGTGTCATGATAACTTACATCCAGGGAAGAAACATAAACTTCAGAGAAGTAAACAGCAAAAAGTTCACTTATCTGATCACCATTCACAGCTTTTTTATCAGCTAGATACATATTATTAGGAACATCATATAGATTATTTTTTCGGCTAAAAAATCTCCAAAATGACCTGGGATCGGTATTAAAATTATTTTCAAGGTCTTTTTTGTAATTCACAAAACATTCTTTAGATAAAATATTACATTGACTACGTAACTTTGAAAATTCTATGTAATAACAGCGATTGCCAGTATTCTTGTAATTTTTGTGAGCTATTTTCTTTTGGATGATTAAATTTCTCAACTCAGCATTGAACCACTTTGGGAAAGTTGATACCTTACTTTTCTTTTTGGGCACAAAAAGATTTAATGCCATACTCATAATATGATAGAAATTGTGTACTGCAGTATTTATGTCATTTAAATTTAAATACTTGTGCCAATTGATAGGTCCCAAATAATTCTGTAAGCTAATATAATCAGCGTTTCTGAAATCATAGTAAAATTCTTGGCACAGTAAATTATTTGTAATGCCCGATATAGGTAAATCAAAGGAGTATGGTTTGTGATGGGTAGATTCAGAAAAAATAGGATCTATTACAGATGAAACTAGAATACTATCCACATTCGAAAATAGTAGATCTAAAAACTTATTATTAGAGTTAGGAATAGTAATATGCTGTTTAAAATCAAGAAAAGCATAACATTGTGCTACACTAGAAATGTTTTCATTCATCTGAGATGGTGATATATTATTTAAATCGGAAGTTATATTAGGCAAGTTAAAATCACCAAAAATATAAAAGTTGCATTTATTATACTGAATTCTCAAATCTTCAATCGTTTCAACATGTGATAGATAACAATTATTTGGACTGTTAGGAGGAATATACACGCCACCAATGATAAAATTAAAATTTGAAACAGAACAAGATATAAATAACTGTTCCACTGAATTGTTTATGAGGCTCATTCTAAAAGCTTTTATTTTTCTATGAATAAGTATCAAAATCCCTCCACCTCTACTTTTAGTACTTGAAAGATTAGATCTATCACATCTGAATATCTGATAATTAACCAAATAAAGTTCCTTATCTAGGAAATCATCGTTCAACCAACTTTCAATAATGACAAATATATCAAAGCAAGAACAATTAACTGCTGCAGAGAAATCAGATAATTTTGTCCTTAAACCTCCTACATTATGACAGTAGATTTTCAGTGTATTGGAAACTTGTGGAATGATCATTTCGAGTTTTTTTGCTGATTATATTTGGTTATTTTAGGCTCACCATTAATATACCTTATAACTAGATCTTTCTCACCTTTAGATTTCCTTTCTGCCAATTCAGTTTTTAACTTATTTAAGATGTTTTGTTGAAGACGCGTGAGGTCAGCACTTATGAAAATATGTCTATCACGGCTTACATTATATTTATTTTTTAACACATCAAATACATCCTGGGGTCTTGAGAGCTCCACCTTTACAGAACGATGTCCATTTTTATTTTTCTTGCCAACTCTGGTTATCTTAACAATACTTATTTCATCACTGGAGGCTTCACTTATGATTGAACGCACAGTTGTAGTGTCATTTGGGGATTCTGGCAAATTAAAGATCATAATGTTCCTAGCTCTAGCATTACGCTCTTGAATTTCATTAATTATAGATTCATCATTCGAAATTGACGGTGTAGTAGTTAATTGTGGTATAGAAGTGTTTTTGGCTTCAATACTTTCCTGAAGATGTTTCACCTCTAGGCGTAACTCGCTGACGATTTTGTATAATTTAGGTACAGCTGCCATGCCCTCCAAACATTGCTGACAGAAATACTTCAGTTGACGACTGTTCTTTAGGTCCATGACTCTCAGTTCCGAAGCCGAGAGTTCCGTGCATTTTCGATGTAAACTCCTTTCACAGCTATCACAACTCAGTGCATCCTTGGAGTCACTGATGTCTTTGTCACATTCTAAACAATTCATTGCCATAATTAAATGTATGAAATAATTGTATTGCGAAGAACGTCGGTCGTAACAGTAGCCACTTCCAAAAGATAAAATTAAAAGTAATAATTTAAGTATTTATAGTCAAATAGTCATTTTAATAATTATAAATAAATGTTATAAAAACAAAAATAATGTTATCGTTTATCGTTAGGCTTAATATACTAAAATAGGATATATTTATATTATGACAGCGTTTCGTGTTAATACAACGCATGCGTAATCGATGAAATCATCTGAACTGGGTTCTGAAATCTTTGAACGACCGAATTCCACCGTTCAAGCATCGTTCAAGTTTAAACTGCCATCGGTTGAACGTGAATTGAGAAAGACGATTTTGACTTTAAACTGACGTTCACTAAAAGTTCAGGTTAAACTGGAGTTGAACTCGATATGAGAAATCGGCCGTAAGTCGATTTTTCTCCACTTTCTGAAAAGTGTAGTTAGTGAGTTTTACCTCTAATAGGACGACATGCTAGAAAACAAACCAAATGTAACGTAACAAATTAAACAACCGATTCCTCAGCAGTCAGTTGGATACTGACTTCTGACTCTGACTTCATTTCACTCTTTCACTGCGTCCAGGATGCAGCGCTCCTCCACCATCCATCTTTAAAATCCATCCTCCACCACCAAGCGACCATCTAGTATCCTGCAGTGCGGCATCGGCCTAAAAGCCACAACCTCTCTCTTGGCATAAAAGTAAGAATGCTGCGATGCTACGTCTTCTCTGTCCTTTTGAACCGTTGAATCATGAACCTTGAACGATGATATGTGCAGAAAATTGGAATAATTTGAGATGTGGCTATATTGGAGAATTCTTAAAATTCCGTAGACTGACCGGGTCACAAATGAGGAGGTCCTCAGAGAAGGATGAAGAAGAACCGATGGGTACTGACCACCATCAAATTTGGAAAGTTAGAATACTTCCGACATATAATGCGAAATGAATCCAGATATGCCCTTCCTATACTCCGTTTACCGAACAGACGGAGTTATCACATGAATAAATCACAATATTTCTTTAAAATACCTTAACGCACGCCGCACGCCCTTGTACACAATATAGTCCTGTCGCCAGTGGGGGTAGAACGGCCTCCTTAATTCAGATGGACTTATCCAAGTTTTTTTATGTATTTTGACCCGTAGAACACGAATTTTTTGGGTAACAGTCGATCCAGATGTCGATAAGATTGTTATAAACAAAGAACTTGAGGAATCACATAACAGCGATTTTTCGCAAAACAAAACATGTTTTTGTATTTTTTTTTGGGCCATTCTAAGCAAAAAATGATTTTACAAGTTTTTTCGTAGGATGCATAGTTTTCGACATAAACGCGGTTGAACTTTCAAAAAATCGAAAAATTGCAATTTTTGAACCCGAATAACTTTTGATTGAAAAATAAAATAGCAATTCTGCTTACCGCATTTGAAAGTTCAAGTCAAATTCCATCGGTTTTGATTACTTTCATTGCTAAAAATTATTTTTTTTATTGTTAAACAAAGCTATAAACACATAGTGATTGAATTATATTTTCAATGCATTTCTCATTTGAAATCGAACGAGTAGGCGCGCATACATACAACTTCTACGTAGATTAAGTACATTAAAACGCATGCATTGGGCACGGGAAACACTATGGGTTTATGGCTTTGTTTAACAAATAAAAACTTAATTTTTAGCAATGCAAATAATCAAAACCGATAGAATTTGACTTGAACTTTCAAATGCAGTAAGCATAATTGCTATTTTATTTTTTAATCAAAAGTTATCCGGGTTCAAAAATTGCAATTTTTCGATTTTTTTAAAGTTCAACCGCGTTTATGTCGAAAACTATGCATCCTACGAAAAAACTTGTAAAATCATTTTTAGCTTAGAACGGCCCAAAACAATACAAAAAAATGTTTTGTTTTGCGAAAAATCGCTGTATGTGATTCCTCAAGTTCTTTGTTTATAACAATCTTATCGACATCCGGATCGACTGTTACCCAAAAAATTCGTGTTCTACGGGTCAAAATACATAAAAAAAACTTGGGTAAGTCCATCTGAATTAAGGAGGCCGTGGTACCCCCCTGGCGACAGGACTAATACCGCTAACAAGGTATTCGTTATTGGTGTTATTAGAGAGTTTTTAAGTCCCTTATTTCAGCAACGTTAAAAGTTATACGCTATTCTGCTCATGCGCATTAACTAAAAAATAACGTACCTATTACTTTATTAGCGGATAAGGTATCCCCTTATTTAGGTAGAAATAAGGTTCACGTTATTAAGAGGAAACAGTAGCGATCAACAGGTGGCGAAAACGCGTTCCAAGTTTGCGGCTGTAATTTTGAATATTTTTTCGAGATATTTGGCACACGTATTCGTAATATAATAAAGAATGGCGGTACAGAGCCCAATTTGAAAAATATATTAATATGTGAAAATTATTCTGTAATTAAATACAATATTAAAAAACGAGCCTGTACCGCGATTAAGAAGAACAAAAAAGTACACTTTCTTCAAATAAACTTTTTTATCCGATGCCTAGATTTTGTGTCATTTTGGAACTACCAATGAAATAAAAAATTTTAGTGTTCAACATTGTGTTTTCAACAACATTCAGAACAACAAACACACTGAGATCTATTCTATCTAAAACTAAACCTAACAATGAACAAGAAAGAACAAAGAATTGCATTTATAAAATACCTTGTAAATGCGAACAGTTTTATTTAGGTGAAACATCAAGACCATTAAACGTTAGAATAAGTGAACATCAGTCTTATATTTAAAATAGAGAATTTGATAAATCTCAAATATGTCAACACGCATAGAATAATGAACATAGAGTTCAGTGGAACGATTCAAGTATAGTCCTGAAAGAATCAGATAGTAAAAAGAGAAAAATCAAAGAAGCGGCTCTAATTATGCTAAATGAAACCAATTGTGTCGCAAATTCCTCGGTAGAATGCAGTAGGATGTGGTTACCCATACTGAAAGAGGAAGTCAATAGAAAGAAAATACCACGATTAGTAAATCAATAACATATCGAGTTAGTACAAATTTTATATTTTAGTATTACTGATTGTATATCTATGTATTATTAATATTTTTTTGTGAGACCAAATACTTACGATGTCGGGATAGTATCACGAGGTTTTTCCTGGTTTTCCCTCGTGATTTACTATGGAATCTCTAACGCGAGAATTTTACTGTCATCGTTGCATTTGATTGTCTTTTTAAAGACAGATCACATGCTATGATTTTTTTTTGTGACGGATATTCTTGAGTTGGGATTACTTTCATGTAATCGAATGAACTATCTTTTACTAAAGTCGTCCCAGGAACGCAGCTCATAAATATTGGCGATATCATTTTAAAGTCTTCTACTTTAAAATGTATAATATACGTCTGAATTGCCAATATAAATAGACCAGGGCGCATCTGTAAAAATATTAGTACATTTGGACGTTGAGAGGTGACTCAAATTTTTTGCAGAAATTGCTTGAAAATAACTCAAATAATAATATTTGAGTTATCCTCCCTCTCAAAAAGGTCCGGAACATTGTTTAAATAATCAAAATGTCAAAAATGAAGGAAAAATTCGATTTTTGTCTTCGTTTTTTGGTTATAACTTTAAGAGTATTCACTTCCGAGAAAAGTTGTATTAACATAAAAGTTGTGTAATTAAATTTCCTACAATATAAAGTTGGTTGAAAATTTAAAAAATAGTCACCCTTGTTGCAAAATAGCAATAATTGGGAAAAAACTATACAAAAACACGTATTCGCATTTTACGTTTTTCAACCATTTGTGCTAAACTTAGGACCTTCAAATTTCACGCAAAAAAACTATATAGTACAGTTAAACAATACTGTAAATTTCATTAAGATAGGTTCAATAGATTTTGCAAAATAAATTTTGCAATCCAGCTTTCGCAAAAAAAATTCATTTTTTCAAACTGTTACAGGACTGAAAATAAAGCAGATAGCAAGTTGAAATTTTTTTGCTTATAGAAGTGTACTGTACCTTTCATTTGCAATTTGCAAAACTAAAATAGATCAACCACCACGGCGTCAGGAATTTTTTTAAATAAACATTAATTATTGGTGTTGCGCGCAGGACACCGGATAGTTTGCTCTGATTGGGCATTCCAATGACCTTTGATAATTATTGACACATTTTAATTTTTATTACATTTCGATATAAATAAATAAATTTGTTTATTGCAAAATAAAAACACATACTCTATCCTTTGAAATAACACTTTTTTAGCAAAAACTTTCGTTGTTCATATATTTTAACTTAAGAATAAAAGTTTATTATTTTTAAACATATGCAATTGTTTAAACAATATTTCACAAACAATAATAAAATTAGTTTGATTTTTGTGGAATTAAAATATTAAAATACAACAAAATATAGAGTAAGAAAATAATATATTAGATGAAGATTGGAAGAAATTTTGGTGGAAATCAACTTCATGTGAATCGAACACCTCTGTCCTGCGCGTAGCACCAATAATTAATGTTTATTTAAAAAATTCCTGACGCCGTGGTAGTTAATCGATTTTAATTTTGCAAATTGCAAATGAAAGGTACAGTACACTTATATACGCAAAAAAAATTCAACTTGCTATCTGCTTTATTTTCAGTCCTGTAACATTTTGAAAAAATGAATTGTTTTTGCGAAAGCTGGATTGCAAAATTTATTTTGCAAAATCTCTTGAACCGATCTTAATGAAATTTACAGTGTTGTTTTACTGTATCATAAAGTTTTTCTGGGTGAAATATGAAGGTCATAAGTGTAGCATAAACGGTTGAAAAACGTAAAATGCGAATACTTGTTTTTGTATGGTTTTTTTCGCAATTATTGCTATTTTGCAACAAGGGTGATTATTTTTTCAACTTTTAACTCATTCTATATTGTAGGATATTTAATTACGCAACTTTTATATCAGTACATCTTTTCTGGCAAATGAACACTTTTAAAGTTATAATCAAAAAACGAAGAAAAGAATCGAATTTTTCCTTCATTTTTTGACATTTTAATTATTTAAACAATGTTCCGGACCTTTTTGAGAGGGAGGATAACTCAAATATTATTATTTGAGTTATTTTCAAGCAATTTCTGCAAAAAAATTTGAGTCACCTCTCAACGTCCATCTCAAAACAGATGGGCCCTGGACTAAAATGAGTCAGATTAAATAAATTATTAGAAGAATTTTTTTACTTAGCAACAACATTTTTGTTTATTTTAGTAGTATTTTGTATTTTGACAACGAAACCCGATTTGGGCTTTCAACGTTAATAAAATTATTTTGTATTTTGACAACGAAACCCGATTTGGGCTTTCAACGTTAATAAAATTATTTTTTCAATTTAATTGTGGCTTATTTCCCATCTAAATAGTTAATCATATGGGTAATGGTCTGAATTTTTTTTAAAGAAAAAAACGTGATATTTCAAATTACAAATCATTTTTGAATTCCACGTTGAATTTACGACAAAAAATCTTTCTTGTACTTTTTTTCATATGAGGCGCCGTTTTTATGCAGAAAATAAAACATCTTAACGTTTACAAAGTATTTGAAGTAAGTTTATATGCGTATGGAAACTACCACGAGTACTTTGTAAGGGTTAAGATGTTTTATTTATTTCTATAAAAACGGCGCCTCATATGAAAAAAAATGCACGATATAGTTTTTATCGCAAATTATACGAGGAATTCAAAAATAATTTTTTAATTGGAAATATCTGTGGCATAGGTACTATATTTTCCATAAAAAATTCAGACCATTACCCATACGCACGTTAATGATGAATATACATTTCTTCTGTCACCAGTGAAGGAGGTTATTTTGAACATTTTTTGTAGCTTTGCACCTAGTTAAAATCTTATTAGTAATATTTTCTTATATCACTAATCTTATAATGTACATAAATTATTGTATGTCAAAAAATGCACAATAACTACCTCTTAAAACCCACCAATTTTCATTTTTATAGCTCAATCGGTCTTAGAGCAATACATAAATAGGCAGTTTGAAATAAAAATCTCAACACCCCGTATCGCGGAAACGAAGCATTTGCGGACATAAATTTATAGAGCAAACTGTCATTATTTTTTCATGTAAAATTACGCCTTAAACTTTGTCATACTTATTTACTAACACCCTGTATATGATACGCAATTGTGTCATATTTTACATAATATTTACTGCGTCAATTAAATAGATAATGTTTAAATGATTTAGATGTTAAATTGTAATATGTTGTGCATTAAATGACATACCCTAAATAAATAAATAAATACTCGTCGATGTTTTGCTAAACAACTATTGCTAGAGTTTGTACTATTAATTAAATTTTTAATAATACATAAGCACATATTATAGTAGGAACAATAAAAGCAATTATGTATGGATTTTATTTGTAGGAGCAGCTACTGAAATTTAATGAGAATAAAAATTTGTTACAATAACACAGTATCAAAAATAACTGTTTACTGTGGTAACAGTACAAGTAATAACTATGCTATTAGTATGATACAATTGATCCAAAAAATGGCATAACGCAGACATCCAAAGTGAAAATTATCCTCCAACACCAAATTTTTCTATATGGTCCGTCCACAAAATGTTCAGAAAAAAGTCACACCATTTTGAGCGTCGGGTTTGGGGGGAGGGGGGGAAAATTGGTAAATTCGTAGTTTTTTACGATTTTCGTCAATATTTCTAAAACTACGCGGTTTAGCATGAATAACCTTCTATACAAAAATGTTCTACATCAAATTTGAAATAAAAAGGTCCTACGCATAATCCTTCTGAATTGAGCGGTTCCAAAGTTACGGAGGTAGTATAATATAATTGGTCCAAAAAAAGACCTAACCCAGACATCCAAAGTAAAAGTTTTCCTCCAACACCAAATTGTTCTACATGGTCCACATATTGTTCAGTAAAAAGTTACACTATTTTGAGCGTCCAGTTTGGGGGGAGATGGGGGAGAAGTCGGTAAATTAGTAGTTTTTTAACGTTTTTCGTCAATATTTCTAAAACTATGCTTTAGCGTAAACAATGATCTATACAAAAATGTTCTCATAAAATTTAAAACAAAAAAGGTCCTAAACATAATTGTTATAAAATCTTAGGTTCCAGAGTTACGGAGGGTGAAATGTGGAGGTTTTCGATACTTTTTATATTTTTTGGGCAACTGATGATGATTTTAGGTGGTGAGGTTGACGTTTCTTCAAGACAAGGGCTTATCACTAACATACCATCGGCCACTGATATAGCAAATTTTATTTACAAAACACAATCCTGTTAAAAAAATGTCTTTTATCAGAAATAATATTATAAATTGCCCAAAAAATATAAAAAGTATCGAGAACCTCCACACCCTCCATAACGCTGGAACCTTTGATTTTATAACAATTATGTATAGGCCCTTATATTTGTTTTAAATATTATGTAGAACATTTTTGTATAGAACATTGTTTACGTTAAAACATAGTTTTAGAAATATTGACGAAAAACGTAAAAAAACTACTTTTCCCCATCTTCCCCCCCCCCCCCCCCTCAAACCGGACGCTCAAAATGGTGTAACTTTTTACTGAACAATATACAATATGTGGACCATATAGAACAATTTGGTGTTGAAAGAAAACTTTCACTTTGAATGTCTGGGTTAGGCCTTTTTTGGACCAATTATACTATACTACCTCCGTAACTTTGGAACCGCTCATTTTAGAAGGCTTATGTATAGGACCTTTTTTATTTCAAATTTAATGTAGAACATTTTTGTATAGAAGGTTGTTCATGCTAAACCGCATAGTTTTAGAAATATTGACGAAAAAGGTAAAAAACTATGAATTTACCGATTTCTCCCCCCTCTTCCTCCCAAACCCGACGCTCAAAATTACATTATATCAATAATCACGATAAGTTCCAGCAGCACACCTTGGGCTTAATTTTTTATTTAACAAAATCTGAAAAAAATCAAAAGTTTTTGCTTTTTGCTCCCACATTTCCACCTATAACTCCGGAGATATTGCTGTTACAAAAAAAATATAGAAGGAAAAAGTTTCATTTTTCAATTTTACATAATATTTGACTGCTAGAAATTGACTTGATGTCAATTGTTTAAAAAATAGCAATAATTGGAGAAGAAGCAATAAATGAAGAGCAAAGAAATAATAGAAGGTGCTTTGACATTGAAAAATCAAGAAATAGTTAAGATTCCAAATTTTCTCCTAACCTCAATAACTTAAAAAACTGAAATATGTATTCTTTTGTCATTCTAAAATACAAATAAAAAAATTAAGATTTTATTTTGCTGCTCCTCATTAAAGAATTATTTTTAATGATAAAATCTATTGTCTACATAACAGTTTTTACTACCTTCAAGATTTATTTTTACTATCTATTTTTAACTATATACTCGTCATTCATTTAAAGACATCAAAAATGTCCTGGCACTAATAAAACATTTAAGTATAATACATTGTAGATTTGTAACCATAAATCTAAAGTCAATTTAATGGTGAATAATATTGTCAAGATCAAATGCCAGCATGTGTGTTTGGAATGAAACTACCTACTTAGTTGTAATTTTTTATCAATCAGAAACATGATCATGAAAAAGTCAGAAAACCCAAAAATTTATTGTTTAATAAGTCTAAGCAGATTTTAATGTTCACAGATGATGTAAACTTGGTGGGAAGAGACATCACAGAACTTTATGTGGAGCTTGAAGAAAATGCAAAAGAAATAGAGCTAGTCGTCAATGTAGATAAAAACTGAAGCCCTAATGCAAGCATTAAACAATGACTTATTATAATCAAGTATATTCAAATGGGAAATAAGCCACAATTTTACCTAAAAATGATTTTATTAACGTTTCGACGCCCAAGTCGGGTGTCGTTGTCAAAATACAAAATAATACTAAATAAACAAAAATGTTGTTGCTTAGTAAAAAATTCTTCTAATAATTTATTTGATCTGACTCATTTATATCGGCAATTCAGACACGTATTATACATTTTAAAGTAGACGACTTTAAAATGATATTGCCAATATTGATGAGTTGCGTTCCTGGGACGACTTTACTAAAAGATAGTTCATTCGATTACATGAAATCAATCCCAACTCAAGAATATCCGCCACAAAAAATCATAGCATGTGATCTGTCTTTAAAAAGACAACCAAATGCAACGGTGGCACTGAAATTCTCGCGTTAGAGATTCCATAGTAAATCACGAGGGAAAACCAGGAAAAACCTCGTGATACTATCCCGACATCGTAAGTATTTGGGTTTAAATTTAGTTTACTCTCAAAACTAATACCAAATTCTGACTTGATATTTTAAATTTTAAATAATACTAAAATACTAAATGTACTAACTCGATATGTTACTGATTTACTAATTATGGCATTTTCTTTCTATTGACTTCCTCCTTTAATATGGGTAACCACATCCTACTGCATTCTACCGAGGAATTTGCGACACAATTGGTTTCATTTAGCATAATTAGAGCCGCTTCTTTGATTTTTCTCTTTTTACTATCTGCTTCTTTTAGGACTATACTTGAATCTCTCCACTGAACTCTAATAAAATCATTTTTAGGTAAAATTGTGGCTTATTTCCCATTTGAATATACTTGATTATAAAAATGCCACAAGAAAATAGCTTCAGAACAATGACTTATTAGTCATTGTTTCGTATACAATCTTATCCTAAAAATGTAATACTTTACTTTGTTTGTGGAAATTTGTTTATAATTATGTACTTTTTTGTATTAGATGGGTTTTTTATATAAACAAGACGATGAGGTCCTCAAAGTTCGAGAGCAAACTCTTAAAATGGAATTGAGGATATGGGTATAGGGTAGGTGGGGGCAAAGGTACGCATTTTCTAAATTTTCATCTCTAGTGAATCTCCTAATGCTTGAATTGGCACAGAGTATAGATGAAAGTGAAATTGATACATTTTGTAATCATATTAGGCAAATGGAAATTCTTCAATATTATTTTTGTAGTGTTGATAACTTTTTGAAAAAAAAAATGTAAATGCGTACCTTTGCCCCACCCAATGGGGCAAAAGTATGCATGTGGGTACTTTTGCGGATTTGAGACATTTTGTAATTGAGACAAAATTAGCTGATAGAATATCAAGCTCAACTTGATATTCACTTTGAAGATTGACTTGAAACATGCATTTGCCAAGTCTACCTCACTGGGGGGCAAAGGTACGCACTGCGAACGTTTGCCCCATTTTAACGTTCGCAGTGCGTACCTTTGCCCCATTTGTGTGAGTACTTTTGCCCCATCCTGCAATAATATATCTAACCTCAATATGAAACTATGCACATATGAACTTCAAACTGTCATGTAGAAGAAGACGTCTAACAATAAACTTTCAACATGCCTAACCAATAATAATCTGAGTTTGAAAGATTAAGAATTAGAATCAATCAATTTTTAAGAAAAATTTGATCAAAAGGTACAAAAATAATTTTTATCTCATTTTTGTTGTTGTGTTCGCCCTGATTGCGCCAAAGTTTCTCATCCAATGCTATTGAGTAGTACAAACATATGCCACAAGATGTTGTCGCCAACATATAAGAAGTTACTGAAAAATGTAAGTGCGTACCTTTGCCCCGTGAGTACTTTTGCCCCCACCTACCATATTCTTTGTTATATGTCAGGGGTGGCCAAACTGTGGCTCGCGAACCACATGTGGCTCTTTGAAGGATTATTTGTGCCTCTCAATAAATGGATCTGATTTACTTTTAATTTTTGTTTTTCAGAATGTCTTAAATTACTGACAACAAATATAAAAGACTAAGTGTAACATCAGGACTTGGACAAGGTGACCCCTTGTTGGACCCCACTGTTGCTATTCAATTTGGCCTTAAATTATGTAATAAGTAAAATATCATCTGAGCTGGCAGGAGGATTTGCAAATCGAGGATCAAAACTATTGTTGTCATTTGCTGATGATATAGTTGCAGTCACTCAATCTACACAAGAGACGTGAGTTGTTTTCACAACTCGAGGAGAAAACAAGTAGTCTGCGCCTTCAAATAATTGGTAAAAAAAGAGTTTAAATATATGGCGGTAATCACACATGACAACTACATCTGAGGCCTATAGAATCAACACCTCCTAGATCCATGTGTTGAAATTTTGTCAGAGGCTAAAAGAACATTAAAAATGTAAATTTTCCAAAAAGTATCCGGTATTTTTCAATCAAAGGGGCATCAATAAATATCATAAAATGGCACACTAATTTGTGTAATTTTTCTGCATGCCCCTTACATCTTCAGAAATTTGTACTTAGTTTGGATTTAGCAGAACGAAATATTTAGGATTTAGCAGGTTTTGATTCTGATGAGCTCATCTAAAAAGAGGTCTCAGCAAGGATAGTTACGTGGAATAGAACATTACATTCCCTACCAACATGATTAAGATCTAAGCAGCTAAAAATCATTAAGACTGTATAACTAATTATTCACTAAGATAAGATGGGCAGTTCATGTGGTAAATCAGAGGAAGACAGAGTGTTAAAGAATGTGTTTTTTGAAAGACGATAGAAGATAAGATGGCAGTCCCAGAAAAAGATGGAAGGATGATGAAGAATCAAAGTATCCTGAATTAGCAAAGGCTGCTTGTAGAATTATTTGAATATTTGAAACAAAGATGTTAATCATTTTATCTCACTTTAAAATTAGTGAAATCCAAACAGTGTGAGAAAAATTTAATACCTTCTGTACCCTTTTTAGATAATTGTTTAATTGCGCCTCTCGAAACATTTCAAATTTTGAAAAATGGCTCGGACTATCAAAGAGCTTGGCCACCCCTGTTATATGTGTTCCCCTTTTATTTTTTTTTGTGATATTTATATTCAAGTTACATATTATTTTTATGATTTTAGTTGCCTTCTTTAGTGTTAGTTTCCTTCTCTCTCAGGTTAGATCTATTATTTTTAAAACATGCATTAGATCTATTATGTATAACATTCAGTCAGAGCAAGTAATTGAGGGTTAAATTGCAAAACCTCATAAGTTGATTTTTGGTTCGTTATGACTTTTATACTTTGTTGGTTTATAATTTTACATATCTTTTAAACTTCGAAAGCTGGTAAGTCAATATTAAAATTTAATGGTACTAGTTAAGTTTTAATATTCACTTACAAACTTTCGTAGTTTAAAAGATATGTAAAATTATAAAGCAACAAAGTATAAAAGTCATAACGAAGGGGGCATTCAAGTATTACATAACGCGATTTTTGACCCCCTCCCCCCTATATAACGCACTGTAATGGGGTGTTCAAGTAGTACGTAACGCAATTTTTGAAAAATTTTTACCCCCCTCCCCCCAACCTGCGTTACGCAATACTAACGGCCCGAACCAAAAATCAACTTACGAGGTTTTGCAGTTTAATATGTTGTATCATGCTTTGCATGTTGTATCATTATGTTCAGAATCTAGGATGTAAGTTAAAAAATTTAAGTAAAGAAATGAGTAGTGATTTTTTTTGTGGCAAAGTGAAATTTTCTTATTTAAATATTGTTGGTGATGTGAGAATACTTCCTATCTGCTGTATCATGAGTTTTTTAGGAGACGAAAAACCTTTATTAGGGTTACCTCCTGTTTTCATACATTTTTTTGACTTGATATATAAAATATCAAAATTTTATTTTATAACTCAAGTCAAAAAGCATATATGAAAACAGGAGTTAACCCTAAAGAGGGTTTTTCTTCTTTCCTACAAAACTCATGTTACAGCAGATAGGAGATATTGTGTTATGTCACTGACATATATAAATATGTCAGTGACATGCATGAAATTGGTCTTTAACACATTCACTGCATTATGAGACAAATAGACCTCATATTACACTAACGGTTGGCAATATAGGTAGGTCTAATTGCTGCTTTATAGATTCTTGCTTTTGTGTCTTGTCTGAGGTGTTTGTTCTTCCAGATTGTGTCATTAAGAGATCCTGCCGCTTTACTTGCTTTTAAGCTTTTTTGTGGTACTTCTACCTCAACATCTTTGTAACTAGTTATATCTGTTCCCAGATATCTAAACCTTGCTTCCTGAGTTATTATTTTCCATCAATTTCGATTTTACATTGTAGTGGGTATTTAGATGTTGTCATACATTTTTATTTTTTATTTATTTATTTTCAACGGGCTACTGCCCAATAAGATTACAAGTTTATAAGTCCAATATACAAAATACATGTGTCAATAATAATTAAAATACAATAAAATAGTAATAATAAAACAATAATACAATAAAATATAAATATCACAAACTTAATCACACAAATCAGATTTATATATCACATTAATGACTATCTATCCAACAACTACTCAAACAAACATACGTCTGAGGCCAGAGATGAATTCAGACTTCGGTGCAAAGAAATCTAAATCAGGGTGAATATTTGCCCATCTTAGTGCTCGAGATAAAAAGTTGTTATATGCATAGTTGGTTCTATGGATAGGAACATAGAATGTTTGATTTAATCGAGTTCTACGGAGAGGTACATGGAGACCGACCTGCTCAAGTAGTTGAGGACACAAAACTGTTGAATTAATTATGCCATAGAGCATCCTTGCATCCTAAATTACTCGTCGGCCACGCAATGAGAGAATACCCAATTGGGTTTCAATTTGATAATAATTTAACTGATTTAACTCAAAAGGTATACCCAGTTTATATGCTATATACCTTAAGAACTTGTGTTGGACTGTCTCAATTTTTGTTATGTAAATATTGTAAGATGGAGACCAAACACAAGAACAATATTCTAGATGAGGTCTAACTAAAGAACAATATAGTAATTTAATTGCTTCAATATTCTGAAAGTCTCTAGTGCATCTTTTTATAAAACCAAGCATTTGTAAAGATTTGGAAATTTTTGACGTATAATGTGATTCAAATAAAAGTTTACAGTCTAAATTAATTCCCAAATCACGAATTTCAGTAACCCAGTCAACAGGAATTTTCTGTATATTATAATTATATTCTATTGGGTCTCTCGATTATCCAAAAGAAATAGCATGACACTTAGATTCATTTGGTTTTCTCTGCTATCATATTGTATTTCTTGGCTGTTGTATTGAAGATGTGTGTTAATCTTTGGAGATCGTCTTCTGTCTCGGCGATTAATGCAGCGTCGTCTGCATAACATAATATTTGGATTTCTTTGTTCCCCATTCTGTAATCATGACCTTTGCGTACTGCTTGTATTATTTTGTCCATATTAAAGAGCAGTGGGCTTAACAAGTCACCTTGTCTAACTTCGCTTTGTACTGGTATAAACTGTGTTAGTTTTCCATTTATCTTTGCCTGTATTTGATTATGGAAGTGAATGTGTTAATTGAAATCTCAATCAGAAATAAATTAATGAAGATATTCAAATAAATAAGTCTTTGATTAAAAGACCTACCCTATAATGAGAAAATCAATATCAGTACTTATGCTTTAGTATTTTACCCAATGTTTAAATTATCTAATAATGATAATTTTATCATTAAAAACTTATTTATACAAAGATTATACAGTAAGAGCCACCATACTAGACACATAGGAACATTGAGCTATTACAGTCCTGGACCCTTTACTTGTTACAATGTTTATTTTTATGTCAAGTGATGTTTAGAATATCAGAAAATGTATAGAAACTGAATATTAACATAGAAAGTTGACAAAAAATAGATCAGCTGTATTAAATACAGCTGATCTAATTTTGACGTTTACAATTGTCATTTTGTTAAAGTTGTAAACGGTTAAAGGTGTAACAGTTTTAAAGTATTGTACTATTCTTGGTGTTTAAATAAATTTATTTTAAAATAGAGAAATAATACTATTAACCAATGTATTTTTTGTATCAAAAAACAGTTATTTTGAATAGTTTCTTGACAGCAACATGACAGGGATGAAAGTCACAACTGAGAACAGACCGGATTAGCCCATAAGCATAGCAATTAGGTACCTTGCCATGTGTCTAGTATGGTGGCTCTTACTGTATAGGAAATTTTAAAGATATAACAGTATAGGTAACCAAATTCTCATTTTGTTAGTCAATCGCAATAAACATGATACATGTGACCCTCTAACCAACCCGTTAAATAGGTCCCTAGTAGGTACACTTCGCATCATATAAAACTGGTACACTTTTTTTTCCAATGTAAACCTGTGTTCAAACTGACAATTATTGTTCGTAAATCACTTTGTTGTTGCCATCACAGATAACGGAATTGCACTAAATCTAAATACAAAAAAATAACGTTTAAATATCGAATTGTAATACATATTTAAATTACACACTTGTTCACTGTAAAAGTTATTCATTTTGTATTAATTGCAAATTAAATTTTTAATTTTTCCAGTGTGTTTTATTTATTCTACACAACTTAATGCAGTTTTGTCCTACAATTTACGAGAAACCAATCACACCTCTCGATTTGACATTAAACATAATAATTTAAAGTCATGTCAAGATTTATTATCTATCACTATTTTTGAATTGAAATATTTTCATAAATTATAATAAAACACGAATCAATGTATGGATACTTAATTGAGATGACGAAAAATTACAATCGTTTTAGTTTTTGGTATATTAAAAAATGCGGTCTGTCACACAGTCCCGTTTTTACCTAGTTTGATATAATATTTTCGTTGAATTGGCAACGTTGCCATAGAAATTAGAATGACACTTGTAACAAGATCAACTTACACAACTTGAAAAACACGATTTTCGGTTATAAGAGTTGTACCAGTTTTTTTTGACGTGAAGTGTACAACAACCTACTCACTTTTTTATAAAAAAAAGTTGAATTACTGGTACGGTTTAAAAGGGACACCGGACACATCTTATAGAAAATATGTCACTCAAATAAAATAAAATTTACATGAATACATTGGTCTTGAAATTACACTAATTCCGTATCCCCAACTCTGTATTTTGAATAATAAGAGCGTAAATTGATACAAATAAATCTAAAATCAAAAGGAAATATAGGTGTGTGAATGAGAGAAAAAAGATATTTTAATGTGGTACTCCATAAATCATTCTGAGGGATTAAGGCAGAGGCTTGCTCTATCTTATCTTATTGTTATTGACAATAAAGTAGGTATAGATCAGTGGTACCTAATTTGGTCAGTGGTACTTCCTCTAATCCTCTTAAATTATGCTGAGTAAACCTTTGTGAATAGCCACTAAAATAATATTATTTGTGAATGACAGTTTTATGAACTTCAAAAATGTGATTTCACTAAACTTTAATTACAATTAACGCCGTTAATATTGATAATTGAGAATTGGCGCAAGGATATGAAATTATTTTAGTTTCGAGACCAATCTATTCATGTAAATTTTATTTCATTTGAGTGACATTATATTTTCCATAAGATGTGTGCGGTGTCCTTTACGAAAATTAGTATGGTACCCAAGGAAATGTATTGGTAAATCATTAAAATTCTAGTATATTCAGTTAATAACATATTTTGATAATTTAAAAGCGCCTGAGGGTGTATATATTATAAAATTCAATACATATAATAAAATGAAGAGAGAAAGCGAAAAGGTACTTACCCAAAAATTGGAATGAAGTAAGCTATGGAGCAGAGAATGCCTATGACCCTAATTAACCATAGGCCGCAATTTATTTTGTGCGATATTATATGAGCCTTTAATGCTTCATAATTTAAACTTCTAGGTAGTCCAGTAGGATTTGTGGGGTCACTCATTTTTAATTACACTTTATTAACTAACTGACCAAACTATATTAAAACAATGAGTCTATTAAAGAAATTTAAGTAAGTGATGGCTAGTTCTAAAACTATACACTTTCTAATCACATTAATTAAATATTCCGACTCCAATAATTATAAAATGTACTGCCAACAAAACGAATCAACTCCTCGAGACAAAACAAGAACTTGATGAACTTGTCCGAATCATCCAATTTGACATGGAAAGGAAAATAGACAATTTATATGTCACTGTCACTGTCAGTGTCCCATACCGGAAATGCCGTTCAATGATATCGCTCCCTTACGATATAACTGTAGTGCACACTACTGCAAGAAAGAAAAAGATGCACGATAAGTTGGATCACGAATGTAAACGCAATTCTTTCGACGGCATTCAACCAGAGTCGTTACATAAAATGTTTTGCGAGGTGAATATTTCTCAATTTCTTTACTTTATTTTATCGAGTTTGCCACTGAAAAATATATTTTGGCTGTTATTGTTTGAACTACAGACCTATTTTACCAATATCTGATTTTCGTAACGTTCATCTTAATTTGTTTTAACTTTAGCTATCCGGATGAGCAGATTATGATTTTCTTTTGTTGCTGCTCTCAAACTGCTACTTCCCAACACCTTGGGAATAGCCGACACTATTTTACTTCACGAAAAGGGCAAATCCCGGGCCGATCTCAACTCACAGGCCGATATCACTTCTAAACGTCCTTGGTACGATCTTCGAGAGGATCCTTAAGGAAATGCTCGTTGATTTTACCACAGGAAAAACCTTCATTAGACTGCCCACATCTTTGGTCAGATTCATTTACTCTCTGGGCGAACAATCACGCTAGGTCAAAAATCTATTCTCAGCACCATTCACTCCCACAGCGGGAGTGCCATAAGCCATAAGGTTCCGTGTTGGCACCAATACGTACCATTATACGTATATAGTGACAATATTACTCTATACAATAGTGACTTCCCGAACCCACGAAACACAAACACACGTACACTACTTTGCACAGATGATACTGCTCTCGTAACAACGTTCTCGAGACGCAGATGTCCTCACAAGGTAAGCTCAAAATCAGTTGAACTATGTCGATAGGTCGAGAGATGGAGAGTAACACCTAACCAAATTAAACACAACGTATACTCTTTTGACATCCCAACCTTGGCTGATATATAACAAACAATGCATAAGAAAGAATTGACCTGAGACGTACATTAGGCCCGTGATTGAATACAAAGGCAACATATATGAATGACTCAATCGCAGCCTATCACTATCACTACTAAAGTTGGAAAGGAGTTACTGTGTACGGTGCTGGGTGCTGTTGTATGGAGTTAAGTCGTGGACTCTCACAGACGCCATCAGCCAGAAAATTGAGGCTTTGGAAATGTGGCTTTATCATCGAATGTTGAATATTTCTTATACCGATCACCTTACTAATTAGGGTGTTTTATTAAGAATACAAAAAGAGAAAGAGTTGTTAACCACAATAAAAACAACCAAAATCCAATACCTCGGTCACATAATAAGAAACAGCGAAAGACTTGGACTGCTTCAACTAATTTTACACGAAAAAGTAGAAGTAAAACAAGGTCCAGGAAGGCGAAAAATTTTCTTGTTGAAAAATCTACGTACGTAGTTCAACACAACAACCACAAATATTTTCAGAGCGCCTATGTGCAAAGTACTGATTGCCATGATGGTCGCCAACATGCTAAATGGATAATCACTACAAGAAGAAGATACTACGTAAAGTAAATTACAAACCATACGACTACTCCTCTGCCCTTATTCATCAACTATCAAACACCCAGACCATTAGTGAGAAGCTTACCTCTCTGAGCAGGAGTTATACGATAAATACAATCAAAGGCCAAAACTTCAGGGTCCAAAACATCCTCAAAACTACCTGCTCATCCTTCGGTAATGTACACTACATGCATCCCAAATGTAAACTACCCTTCCTCCCAACAAAACTGCTGACCTCTGCCAGCCACAAACTTCCTGATAGTTACATCGACATCCTGGAGGCAACTCCACTTTATTATCGCACGATTAGATATATTGCTCATTTTGAGCTTTGCCACGGACCGGGTTTGATCGGTTTTCTGTGGTTTCCCGATCTCATTGCACAATTATGCCTGTCCATAAGGATGTTACAGCCACAGCTGCCCTTAACTGCCTTAACACGTATCAAATTCATTTTAAAACTCTTATTATTTCAACTCGGCCACTCATTCACTTTACTAACAAAAAATTTTCTAAAAAGAACCGTTTTAGTATCCTTGCCCTTTCTCCTCTGACCAACCTCTGAAGACGACCTCCTCCGCGGGAACAACATCCTCGACATTGACATCGAATACTACCAGTGCTTTCACAATAAAACCAGTGCCACCATCCACAAAAACAAACCACGCCCTGAAGAGGTGACAGACACCTAAGACAGGACATGACACACACCGATCCAAATTTTTGCCATGCTTAAAGGTTTACGAAAAATTTTCCTGGGGGAGCAATTCATTTATAATAATTTTTAAACACTTATAAAAAATGCTTTTTTCGTTTCTGAACCACTTTTTGACAATTTGGGAGATTTTAAGACGATAATAATTATAGTCCATGTGGTGAGACCGCTCCCGTCTGAAAAAAATTCTGATTCGGTTTCTGTGTGGATTCCTATTAAAAAATGTCCCCTTTAAACAAATCTGAAGGGTGCCGGGCGGAATTTTTGGGCAAAAATTGTTTAAACAATTTTTTTAAACAAATACAAAAGATCACCTTTTTTGCTTTGGTCCTCTACTTTTCCTGATCTTTATAAATGACATCACTAATTTAAAAATCGATGGAAAAATTTTTCTTTTTGCTGATGATACCAGTATCACTTGGAGCAACTCAACTATTGCAACTCTTCATGCAACTATAACTTCTGATCTTCTTACGATAAAAACCTGGTCTGACTCTGATTTACTCTCCTTTAACGTGGATAAAACGGTAGCATTATCATATAAAGGTGCTCTTAAACCCCTGCTTGTGAATAGCAGCCAGATCTCTACCGTTGATTCTGTAAAATTTCTTGGTATTCTTTTAGACAGCAACCTCAAATGGTCCCTTCATATCGATTTGTTAAGTAAGAAACTCGCCTCGGCCTGCTATGCCATAAGATCTGTTTCGAAGGAACTCAATTTAGCATCTTCTAAAATAACATATTTTTCTTTATTCGAGTCTCATCTTCGATATGGTCTTCCTTTTTGGGGGTCTAGTACAGCTGCCCAATTTGATGTTATTTTCAAATTACAAAAAAGAGCAATAAGATATCTGTTTGGCCTCAGAAGAACAACCCATTGCAGAAGTTACTTTAAAGATCACGAAATTTTAACTCTTCCATCTTTGTATATTTTAGAAACTGTTTGCTTAATTCGTAAACACATGCATGTCTTTCCAGCAAGGCCTCATCATGACTACTCCACCAGAAATTCAACTTTTGATGTCTATTTACCGATCCCGTCTTCTGAGTTAGTAAAGGAATCTATACTATATTCCGCAAAAAAACTATACAACCATCTCCCTTTACAACTCAAATCTGCAACATCCTTTCTCAAGTTCCGTAAAATGACAAAAGCTCATTTATCTAAAAGACCATATTATTCAGTAGAAGAGTTTCTTAATGACTAACTAAGAAATCACAGTAATGTACAAGTAACTAAAGTGTATTTATATATATTTGGGTGTCACATACAGCAGCTTAAACTTATTAGTTCCTTTGTTTGTGTTTTATTATATTATGTCGTATGTTCAATTTTGCAATTTATAGTAATTTTGCAATATATTGGTTTTTGTTTTTTTTTACTTCACTTTTTTAACTTGTTTATATTTTTTTTTATTGACGATTTATCTAATTTTATAAAATTGTATTTGTTATTGTTATGTATATCTTTTTCGTGAATCTATGTTAAGCTTTGTCCATAAAATTGTATAATTTTCAGTGACAATAAAGCATATTTCTATTCTATTCTATTCTATTCTATTCTATTCTATTCTATTCTATTCTATTCTATTCTATTCTATTCTATTCTATTCTATTCTATTCTATAACATATATTTATAGGTTTTTTTGGGTCATTCTAAACAAGAAAGGTATCTTGTATTTTTTCTTAAAAATTGATACTTTTCGAGTTATAGGCGATTTAAAATCTGAAAAATGCGAAAATACGCATTTTCGAGGCTTAAAAACTCATATTTAAATTAGTATTTTTGAGGTTGCAAGAGTGATCACGTATAACCTTAATTTATACCGTTGTTTTCTAATTGTTAAATATGCGTATTTATCCGATTTTTTGCCGGTGCGGCGAGCTCTATTTCAAAAATTTCCTATTTTCCTCCGAAAAATATGTTTTTTAGATTCTTTGGGATATTATAAATAAAATAAGTTTCTTGACATTTTTCTCAAAAGTTAATAGTTTTAAAGTTATAATCGATTTAAAATCCGAAAAATGCCAAAAAACGCATTTTACGAATTTTAAATCGTTTATAAATTTAAAACTATTAACTTTTGAGAAAAATGTGAAGAAACTTATTTTAATGTTGTTCTGAAGCTATTTCCTTGTGGCATTTTTATGATTAATTATTTATATGGGAAATAAGCCACAATTAAAATGAAAAAAATAATTTTATTAACGTTTCGACGCCCAAATCGGGTGCCGTTGTATTTTGACAACGGTATACAGGGTGTCCCAGACTAAGTTACCCACGCTATATCTCTTAAACGAATAGAGATTTTCGAATGGGACAAAAGGTGATATATTCTACTTGTAATACACTTTAATATGGCGTACAAAAAATCATCCCCTAAATAATCATCCCTTAGTTACAACCCCTAACTTTAATTTTTTTAATAGCACCCTGTACATTTTTGTATAGTTTTGGATGTGGTCTTTTATCGTCTATTCAACACATTTTTTGAAAATAAAATCGGTTCGTATATAACCTAGAAACTATCAGTTTATTTTTGTTAAATTGTGTGTCCCAGACTAATTTATCCAGGCTATATTTCTTAAACGAATAGAGATTTTCGAATGGCACAAAAACTGATCTATTCCATTTGTAATACACTTTCATATGGCGTAGAAAAAATTCATCCCCTAAATATTCATCCCTAACTTACAGGGTGCTATTAAAAAAAATAAAGTAAAGGGTCGTAACTAAGGGATGAATATTTAGGTGATATTTTTTTTCTAGGCCATATTAAAGTGTATTACAAATGTAATAGATTATTTTTGTCCCATTCGAAAATCTCTATTCGTTTATGAAATATAGCCTTGATAAATTAGTCTGGGACACACAATTAACAAAACTAAACTGATATTTTCTTGGTTATTTACGAACCGATTTTATTTTCAAAAAATGTGTTGAATAGACGATAAAAGACCACATCCAAAACTATAAAAAAATATATAGGGTGCTATTAAAAAAATTAAAGTTAGGGGTTGTAACTAAGGGATGATTATTTAGGGGATGATTTTTGTGGACGTTATAATAAAGTGTATTACAAGTAGAATATATCACCTTTTGTCCCATTCGAAAATCTCTATTCCTTTAAGAGATATAGCGTGGGTAAGTTAGTCTGGGACACCCTGTATATTATCTTCAGTAATATTTTGTATTTTGACAACGGCACCCGATTTGGGCGTCGAAACGTTAATAAAATTATTTTTTTCATTTTAATTGTGGCTTATTTCCCATATAAATAATTAAACTTATTTTATTTAGAATATCCCAAAGAATCTAGAAAAAATAATTTTTCGAAGGAAAATTGGAGATTTTTGAAATAGAGCTCGCCGCACCGCCAAAAAAATCGGATAAACAGGCATATTTAACAATTAAAAAACAACGGTATAAATTAAGGTTAGACGCGATCACTCTTCAGAATCTTGAAGCTGAATGTTTAATCTTCAATTTGAGTATATGGCAACCTCAAAAATACTAATTTAAATATGAGTTTTTAAGCCTCGAAAAAACGTATTTTCGCATTTTTCAGATTTTAAATCGCCTATAACTCGAAAACTATCAATTTTTAAGAAAAAATACAAGATACCTTTCTTGTTTAAAATGACCCAAAAAACCTATGTACCTAACATGTTCCAGAGCAAAAAAGCGTGATCTTTTGTATTTGTTTAAAAAACTTGTTTAAACAATTTCTGCCCAAAAATTCCGCCCGGCACCCTTCAGATTTCTTTAAAGGGGACAATTTTAAATAGGAATCCACAAAGAAACCGAATCAAAAATTTTTTTCAAACAGGAGCGGTCTCACCACATGGGCTATTATGGTTGTGATATTTTCCTAAACTACGTACGCCTGGTTTTATAATCAACTTAAAGTGAACATTAACTAAAGTTCACTTCAAAATTATTTACCCATATGAATTGCATTGTAAAGGTACCAACCTTAAATTTAAAGTCCTTTTTAACTTTATTATGAAATCGAGCGTTATTTTAAGCGTAAAATACTTTTCGAACGTTAAAGTTCAGACGTTCGTCAACTCTATATATCTCGAAGCGCAAGGGTATATTAACTTTTTTATAGATTTTTGAAACTGACTTTTGCAATATAAAAACAAAATATAAATGCGCATTTTGAAACTACTTAAGTTAAGCTTTTACTCCATATTTTTGTATTTTTTTAACTTGATGATTAATCTATTGAAAGACGGACTGGAAAAACGATTTAATTGGTTTTTTCGGCGCCGATGATACGGTGTTGATTGCGGATTTCGACTTGGGTCTACAACGGCTTATCGACAAGACCAACTCGACCCATGAGCTTGGTATGAAAATAAACATGATATCAATCCGAAAAAACCAAAACGTACTTCAACTTTGCACAATAAATGGACACATTTTAGAACAGGTCAAGAGATTTAAGTAGGTACCTGCGATTTTGGATCCATATCAGCCTAAAGCCTGATCTAGAAATAAGATCGAGAATAGAAGAGGCCAGAAAACCTTTCGAAAAAATAAAAAAATTGCTTTGTGATTCTCCAATAAAACTCGAAATTCGACTAAGTTTATCAAAATGATACGTCTGGTCGACTCTTCTCTATGCAGTTGAGACATGGACCCTTAAAACATCAACCGTAAATAAATTGGAGGTCTTTGAAATATGGATCTACCGGAGAATCCTCAAAATTTCATCGACATCGCATACCTCAAACGAATAAGTGCTGCATAGAATCGGTAAGGAAAGACAACTTTTCAACAGAAACATCAGAACAAAAAGTTAGAAAAACATCATACCTAGGCCACATACTGAGAAAATATAATAAGTACCAATTTGCTCAACTTATAGTGAAAGGAGAGATCGAGGAAAAGAGAGGACCAGGAAAGAAAATACTATCGTAGCTCAGAAACATCGAACAATTAACAGAGCTAAATTTTGAACAGCTGAAGATAGAGCAGAGTTTGCAATTGTAGTAGCCAACCTCTATTTAGGAAAGAGGACTTTGAGAAGAAGAATTGTTTTACGCTTGAAGTAAGCATTTTACGAAAAAATCACAAGAATTATTTTCGTCTTAAAATAACCCAG
Source organism: Diabrotica virgifera virgifera (assembly GCF_917563875.1). Taxonomy (NCBI): domain Eukaryota; kingdom Metazoa; phylum Arthropoda; class Insecta; order Coleoptera; family Chrysomelidae; genus Diabrotica; species Diabrotica virgifera. The sequence continues at coordinate 61,557,604 of NC_065443.1, read as the reverse complement.
ATTATCAAAAAAAATTAGTTTCGAAAGAAGCAATTGTTTATAATTTGTTTAAAATTGTTATAAATAACTAAATTCTCGTAGAAATCTTTCGGTAAGCTTTTAAAGATAACATGTCAGCATTATAATCTGTCGATTAAAACAAGCTTTAGCTAACTAATTTAAAATCGACAATTTTTTTCAGATCTTGGAGAGAACATATTTATCTTTCTCGGTTAGAATATGGAAATTAGATTTAACTGTGTTCTACTGCCGCTGCCATTCGCATTCGAAATCTTCCGTTCATATCGAATTTTTCTTTTAACCTTTATTTAACTTTTAACTTAATATAATTTTAGCTATATTGTTTTCGTTTCCACAAATATTTACGGTGCATACAATCCGTGACCACCACTTTTTTGTAATCAAAATACCCGTCGTGTACCGTGTACCCGCCTATGTTTTGAAGTATGCAAAGGTACCATACTATGCAAATGATAATTGATGTAAAAACTTCGACTACTCTGTGAAGAGGTGAAAGCACAGAATAATAAAGCCGAACTCAAACGACTCGTGTACTTGGCGAATAATCGTCACTTGCGTATACTTGCCATGTCGTGTGAGTGGGTTACTCGTACAATTATTTGTCACTCGTTGCCACTCCTTGGTTTTCCATTTCTTGCCGGTAAAATGACCTTGAGTCAAAGGAATCGGGATTATTTGTAGATACACCTCCTACGTACATACTTGTCTATACTTGCAAAGTCGCTCAAACGAAATGTATAAGTAATTATTGGCATTTACTGCAACTATTCATTTAGACCAGTGAATTCAGCACTAAAAACACCGGAATCCGGAATAAATTCATTTTTAAATACACTACCTATACTAAATTTGCAAAGAACAACGATATGACCTACTTCGGACCATACTTCAAGGTAAAAAGCATGGGAAAAGAGGTCCAGGACGAAGAAGAATATCCTGGCTGCATAACCTGCGAAAATGGTTTAACTTAACCACTACCGGACTTTTCAGGGCAGCAGTCAACAAAGTCAGAATACCATTCCAACAATTTACAATCAAGATGCAGTAGAAATAAACAAACCAAAACACGTTAAATGCTACTAGGAGCACTCCCGAATCATACAATGTACATACATTGTAAATCCCAAATCATGATTTCCTAAGCTTATACATTGTAAATTATGATTCGGGAGTGCTCCTAGTAGCATTTAACGTGTCTTGGTTTGTTTATTTCTACTGCGTCTTGATTTTAAATTTAGTATAGAGACTTGCTAGTTTGCTAGTTTTTGCAATGTGTTCAGGATGATATCAGGAAAAAAGTCTACAATAGAAAAATGGGTGGAAATGCCGAATTAACATGCAAAAGTGCACAAACATGTCAAAATAAGCATATTAAGGGCCAACTTTTGTTACTCGGGGGACTTTTGGGGTCACTGAACACAAATATACCATCAGAACCGACCCCCCGGAGCCCCTGGTGCCCAGTGTCACTGCCGTAGCACGTCATCTTTTGGAGTTTCTAGGGATTTTGGCACTAAATAAATGCAAACGGATTATACGGGGGATTTTGGTGTTTCTAAACACAAATATATGTACTATGTACTCCATCAGAACCGATCCCCCGGAGCACCTTGTGCCCGCAGTCACTTCTAAGGCACGTCATCTGCTGGAGTTTCGAAGGTTTTCTGCACTGAATGCACGCAAATAGATTACTAGGCGGCTTTTGGGGTCGCTGAATACGAACACGCCATCAAAACCAACCCCCGACCACTTGGTACATAATGCTAAGGCATGTTATTTTCTGGAGTTTGGAGGGTTTTTGGGCACCAAGTGCACCGGGGAGTCGGTTTTGGAAACCTCTCGGTAACTCCAGATGACGTGCCTTAGCAGTGAACCTGGACACCAGGTGCTCCGATGGTCGGTTCTGATGGTGTAGGTATTCGTCCTCAGTGACCCCAAAAACCCCTTGAATAACAAAATCGCATTCGCAAACTCGTATACTTTCTATAGTGCAGGAACCGAAGCTTTTCACCTCGCAATTTTTACAGAATGGATCAATTGACTTGAAATTTGAAAATAAGTAGTGGATAGTCCAAGGATCAAAATCTATATGATGCCGAGAGGCGCTTTTACTATGGGGGTGGTTGCCACCCCATCTCGTAGTTGGAAATTTTTTTATTATATTTTGACCGCAAAAGTTGATAAAAACATTCATTCTAAGCAAAAAATGTTCTATACACTTTTTGATAAAATTGATAGTTTTCGATTTATTCGCTATCGAAAGCGTTAGTTTTATATAGAAAAAAAATCAATGTTTTTCGATATAGATACTCATTTAGGATTCGCTCAATTTTTGCCGCAGAAAAATTTTTTTCAAAACAAGTTCTTGGGAATTAAATATCCTACAATTTCATATTTAAACATTTTTTCGTATCTCTGATGTCAATCTTTCTATTCTGAATAAAATGGCATTTTTTACCAAACCACATAAATTCGTTATTTGCTTTTAACTCAAGTATTTTTAAAACTGATCATTCTAAGCCAATTAAACTTCTAGAATCTAATACATAAATAAAGAAGAATGAATAATGTCAACGACTAAAAACACCGCCAACTTACATTATCATGCTTCCAATTGGATTTCTCCTTAAAAAAATATATTGATTTTTGAACCGTAAATTTTATTTTTTATCTTATAAAGTTTGGTAAAAAAGAATTTTGTAGGTTCTTAAAAGATCTATAAGCCTATTAATATTAAATCTTTTTAAAATCCTCAATCGCAAAAAGAGGTGAATTTGAATCGGTTGGTAAAGGTGGTTTTTGCATGTTATTACAAGTTTTAATTGTCAATAGCTCACTCGATTTTTGCCGTAGAAAAAAATTTTTGCAAACCATGTTCTTGGGAATTAAATAAGCTACAACTTTATATTTAAACATTTTGTCGTATATCTGATGCTAATCTTTCTATTCTAAAGAAAAAGCCATTTTTTCCAAACTACAAAAATTCGTTATTCGGTTTTAAGAGGAAACAGTAGCGATCAACAGGTAGCGAAAACGCGTTCCAAGATTGCGGCTGTAATTTTGAATATTTTTTCGAGATATTTGGCACACGTATTCGTAATATAATAAAGAATGGCGGTACAGAGCCCAATTTGAAAAATATATTAATATGTGGAAATTACTCTGTAATTAAATACAATATTAAAAAAACGAGCCTGTACCGCCATTAAGAAGAACAAAAAAATACACTTACTTCAAATAAACTTTTTTATCCGATGCCTAGATTTTGTGTCATTTTGGAACTAATAAAATTTTTTATTTCATTAGTAGTTCCAAAATGACACAAAATCTAGGCATCGGATAAAAAAGTTTATTTGAAGAAAGTGTATTTTTTTGTTCTTCTTAATGGCGGTACAGGCTCGCTTTTTTAATATTGTATTTAATTACAGAGTAATTTCCACATATTAATATATTTTTCAAATTGGGCTCTGTACCGCCATTCTTTATTATATTACGAATACGTGTGCCAAATATCTCGAAAAAATATTCAAAATTATAGCCGCAATCTTGGAACGCGTTTTGGCTACCTGTTGATCGCTACTGTATCACCTTAACTCCATTTTTTAAAAACTAATCATTTAAGTCGGTCAAACTTCTAGAACCTATTAATAATACATAAATAAAGAAAACCAAATAAGGTCCATGACTAATTTTAATTAGGGTGGTGATTAGGGAGTTGCTTGCGATCACATTTTCGCTGAAAAAATAGGGACTGACATTCTTTTCATTATAAGTCACTTAATTTTTGAGCTAGAGACTTTTATTTTATTTCTGGAGATAGATATTTTTAAATACTTTAAATTAGTTTGAACAAGTTATCCTCGAAAAATGCATAGTTTTCCCGTCTTTGATTTTGAAACTACAATATTTAGCATTTGACGAAAAAGAGCTAACATATCTATAATAAAGCATAGCTCGATTACTACTGGTCTTAAAGAAAATTAAAAAAAAAACGGTTTAGTTTATTTTTTCAAAACGTACAATTTTGTTAAGTAAAGTTGTTTTGATAAAACGAAACCTTTTGGAGTTATTAGCAGAAAACTTATTACAAACATTGATATTTTCGATATAAAACTAACACTTTCGATAGCGAATAAATCGAAAACTGTCAATTGTATCAAAAAAATGTATAGAGCGTTTTTTTGCTTAGAATTAATGTTCTCCCCAATTTTTGCAGTCTAAATTTAATAAAAAATGTCCACCCTTGAGATGGGGTGACAACCACCCCCATGGTAAAAGCGCTTTTCGGCATCATATAGATTTTGATCCTTGGACTATCCACTACTTATTCTCAAATTTTCAAGCCAATCGATCGATTCTGTAAAAATTGCGAGGTTTCGTCCTATTTTAAGCTTCATTACTTAGACTACTATTCTTCCAAGTAGGCGAATAATTTTGTACTTGCGAAGTACACGAGTCGTTTGAGTCCGGCTTAAGAAATTAATAAAAATTTCTTGTTCTGTGGTGTAAACCACGCGCAAACGAACGGAGCACTATCACTGATACCGGTGCTGATACCATCCGATGATTGTAAAAGTAGATTAGATGAAATGAACAGATTCATATTTTGGAGACAACAAGATGAATTTCAAATTCAAATGATTTGAATTTGAATGGGTCATAAGGGTCATCTTTCATCTTTATAAACACATTTTAAAGGTTAATATTTATTATCATAAATAAAAGTGCATGTAAAATCCTATGCCTCTCCCACTAACCATGATCAACCGTTTCTCTTTTCTCTGCTTTCAAGTTTCTTATCCGGAATAAAGTGAAAGTTTTGTATTTCAAAACAGTGTTAATGAGAGTTGTAGTGACACAAATGAAGAAATTCTTATTAAAATCAATATGATCTTTTTAATAGGATGTTCTGTTATAATTTTGGTTACTATCATAGCCATTATTCGTTCAAAAAAACCTCTACATACTCTACTAGAAGAAGCTAAATGTGAGATGATATATAATTATATTGGATCCAAAGGAATTTTTCAGGATTTCATTATGAGAGGAAGTAATAAAATTGGTAAGAAACTTTCTCTTTATTTTATTGAACAAATAAAAATAATAAAAAACTTATTTGGTTGTGTTGTAAACATATTTTACAACTAAGTTTAAAGTTAAGTAAAAGAGGGACACTTAAACATAGGAAATCTTTCTTAATTATTTGAATATATAATTGATTTTATTTTTTTTATAGATTTGCCTATAGAGACTGGTCGAAATGCTGTGATAACTGGAGGTACTAGAGGAATTGGTGTGGAAGTAATAAAAATGTTATTGAAATGTGATATTAATGTAATTATGGGTTAGTATTTGCTTTATTTATTCATTTTCTCTGTACAAATGAAGACATTGAGTACTTCAAAGGTATGTATGATATGGTGTGGGTACATCACGGGAGGGCCCACTTGTGAGCCCTTCAGACACTTAGATCTCCTACGATGGCTCCATTGTATCACCCCTATCTTGCGGCAGGTCCTTCAGCGTTTCTGAGGCCCAGGCTACTCCAGGCTCTCTTGGTTGTCAGAATTAGCAGATGCTGCAAATATGAGCTCTTCCTACTGCCATAACATCTCATCATTCAGCAACCTTATGGCTTCACAGAGGCTATGTACAGTCACAGTCACTGAATAGTTTATACCTTTTTTGTTACATTTTGTAAAATAGATTTATTTTATTTTGATTTTTTTATTTTAATCAACCTATTCAGGGTCCCTCTACTGATAACGTCACTTTGACGTAAAAGGTGTGTTTAAACCAGGTAAAAATTCAAAAAATTGGCCACTGGATATTAAAGGGTGTAAACTATTTAATGACCAAAGCTGTACAATCATTTGTATGTGTATTATAGGGATAAAGCAACACTAATGATACTGGGATCTGCTTTACTTACATTACAATTTTCTGATATTATTAATTTGATACAGTACGTAAATCATTCAGGTGGACATAGGGAATATCGAATATACGTTGAGATAATTGTGGCAACTGCGCTAAATTGTGTTAGTTGTAGCTTCTGTTCAAGTACGAGTTTCTGGTGCAACAGAGCTGTTAGAACGAATAGAATGAGTGAGTTTGAGAGCATGGCCATCCATAACTAAATCAAAAACAAAGATTATAATTAATGAGTTAATAATGTTACTTCAACTTTTAAAATATTTTTATTTAAAAACTACTTCTAAAATTATACAGAGACAATTTTTCTATTCCCGTAGGCCAAAAATATTTAGCTACCACATTGTCATGTTTTGATGTTTATTGTGTCAGCTGAAATGAATTGTCGGTTTTTTTAATGGCATGGACTTTATGTCATTCAGCCAGTCACAACATGAGGTACTTAGTGTCATGTGTAGTGTGTGTGTGTTGAGTAAGTGTCTTGTTACTTTGCAAAGTCGACGTCATTGTCTTTGCAAAGAGACGCGAATTGTATCCGAATGTCTGCGGTCCCTCCAGTGAGTGTTAATATGAGCTACTTAATGTTATCAACCATATTGTCATCAAGAGAGCACAGTTGCCACAATTATTATCTCAATGTATATTCCCTATGTCCAGCTGAACGATTTACATACTGTATATTTTATATATTGTTTTAGGCTGTAGAAATATAAAACAAGGTGAATTATTACTCCAAAATTTTAGAGATGAAGGGATTAAAACTGGAAACATTGACATTATTAATTTAGATATAAGTGTTATGGACTCAGTAAGAAATTTTGCTAAATCTGTTAAAGAGAAATACTCAGTAGTACATTACTTAATCAATAATGGTAAGTCAGATACATATCTTTGCTATGGGGCTGTCCATTAATCACGTGAGGATCGAAAGGGTAAGAGGGTTCCATAAAAAATCACGAAATATTACAAGGGGGTGGGGGGTCTAGTAATAATATCACGTGTATTTATTTTTTAAGGAAAATGCCCGAAACTCAACTGAAAAGTCGCTTTACATGTATTTATTTTTTCGTCAAATGCACACAAAAATCGAAAGTGGCATTGGTGTGACTGATAAAAAAAATCATTTCTCATTCTAATATTATATAAACCAACAACATATTCTTTGGTTCCACCCAAATTTCTGTAGCGACACGGAATACTTACATTTACATGGTAATTATTTTAAGTGTCATACAAATTCTTTTGTTTTGAATGCATCACCAGATGTTTCCATTTAGGAATACTGGTCAGGACTCTGCCATCTTTGATATGGGCTTTTAGTCTTAACATATGTATTATACCCATAGATATATAATACTCTAGATTGCGCCTTACGATCTTAAAATGGGTGACGGTTGCGACAGAGATAAATGAGCCTATTTGGTCGGTAGTCTCTTTCTAATTCAAGGGGAGTATCGACGACGTCACTATCCTACTCTGTCGTCGAGTATTTTAGATGGTTTGACAGTTCGAGCGGATGGTGACGAGAACTGGTCGTTTGTCTTCGGACGTGGATAATCCTGGTTCGAATCCCATACCAATCTTTACTTTTTTTATTTTTTATTTAATCAATATTGCGTTTATTAGATATTATTACATCTCTAAAGTAAATCTATGCAAAGAAATATATAACAAATAAGAAAAACTGTGTAGGTACCTATAGATTTTTAAAAATATAAAAGCCAATGTTATTTTTTTAATAAGTTAATTGTAGAATAGTATAAAGTAATAAAAAATATTCGTAAAAAATTACCAATAATTAATATCAACATAATGTACCATCGATTTATTAATTGAATCGGTCATTTCAAAAACAACATGAGTCACATATTCCTAATTTTACAGAAGAGCAAAGAAAACTAACTATATAGTCGAAAGATGGATGAAATGGATGACATCAAAATTCAGAGTTATATTGTAGTTTTGTTCCTAATGTTTTTACTGGACTGGTGTCGTTTTAGCACACAATGTTTATCTTAAAGGAGTCTATTCCTCTCAAAAAGTTAGTTTCTGAAAATTGTGGACTTTGCTGTTTTTGAAATGACCGATTCAATTATAAGTAATTAGACATTATTTTTATTTATGAAACTATTGTTACAATTTTTTAAAAAAGTAGAAGCAAAACAAACATTCACATTATTCGAATAAGGACGAATTTATATTAATAACGAATGACTTTTATTTTACTATGAAGTTCACAAATTATGTATTCCAATATTAACTTACTATACATACATTTATTATCTGCTAGATTTACTTAGGTCCATTTTTCAGATGTAAAAATATCTAATAAACGCAATATTGATTAAATAAAAATAAAAAAAGTAAAGTGGTATGGGATTCGAACCACGATTATCCACTTCCGAAGACCAAAGACCATTTCCCGTCACCACCCGCTCCAACTGTCAATACATATTACTCGATAAAGTGGGATATTCACGTCGTCGATATTCCCCTTAAATTAAAAAGAGACTACCGACCAAATAGGCTCATTTATCTCTGTCGCAACCGTCACCCATTTTAAGATCGCAGGACACAATCTAGAGTATTATATATCTATGATTATACCTACTATCTGATAAATTGGTAAAGTGGTGGGAGTTATTCTGTTATTTTGGCACTGAATATCTACGAATCTATAATCTGTGTAAGAATCGGAGGCACATTTCTTCTTGGATCTTAACAATAGAGTATTTGAAATATTCAAGCATATGTTTATTGTTACAAAATTTTGTACAGGGTGATCAAAATATTATACTATTCTATTAACAAACTCAATATTTTAGCTCATGTATGAATACTTCAAAAGTATTGCCCATACCCTGCGCAACTTTGTCAAGCATGATCTAGCTAGAGCAATATTTATCTTTACAAATGCACGTGGTATAAGCGCGTTCAATCGTGTTGAGAGAAGAATGGCGCCTTTCAGCCGGAAATTATCTGGACTTACACTTTCGCATGATTCTTATGGAACCCATTTGGATGAACAAGGGAGAACAAAAGATCATGACCTTGAAAAAAGAACTTTCAGAACGCTGGTGAAGTTCTCTCAGAAGTATAGAGTAGTATGGTTATTGACGGCCATGGCTTCGTAGCAGAGTATGTCAAGCCAGATAACATTGTTGAAAGTTTTATTCCAGATCTGTCTTCCCAGCAGTGGTATAGCGAGCATGTGTGAGAAAGTCAATATTTGCTTTAGGTATATAATATGCTGAGTCCTATACGATTCATTCTTTCGGAACGCTTCTTTATGTCTCGTTACCCGATTTTGCAGTCGTCCGGTGGCCTATATATTCCAGAGCCGCCTCAAGAGCATGATGACAAGATCCATCATGCTCCATTTCTTCTGCGACGGTCTCTCGAAATTACTCCAACGTATGAAGGCTTTGGCAAATTGATTTATGACCTGTATTGCCCTAGCCTGCAGAAGGATCATCAGATACTTTTGAAAGGACAAGTCAGCGGTGTGCACTGGACTTCTGTACAAAGAAAAAAACTAAAGCGCATGTGAATACTTGTCACAAGCCACTGAATCTGAGCAATAACAATCTAGAGATGCACAATGTTCATCCTTCCTGCATCCTCACGCGACGATCGAACGGTAGGTCAAGAGATAATTCTCTGCGTAGTGCGCGAAAATAATGACGCCGAGTGGCTTGATGAAACTGATGTTGATCTTCAACAAAGTACTGTGCCAACAACTGACTTGCTAGATGCTTATCCCAGTTATTGGTGTTGAAGAAAGTCTTGCTCATTAGTGATCCGAGGATACCGTACATTAAATAATGTTTATGTATAATTCATTTAGTATTTAATACTAATTTAGTACAAAAATGTTTTTCGCATTTTTTTCATTATTTTCGTCAGTCAAAAACAACCTGCAACCTTTCTGTCTGCCTCTAACGTTATTATTGTAGTCTTTAATTTTTTATAAAAAAATTAGATGATATCTACCTACTATACGTGTATTTTATAGATATAAAAAATATATTTTTTTGTAGATCCTAAAAAATACACGTGATATAGGGGGGTAAGTCTTAAACCTCACCATATATCACCAATGGGGAGGGGGGGGGGGGTTAAAAATGCCACAAAAAACATCACGTGATTAATGGACGGCCCCTATAATTCCCAAATGCCATTTATATGAAAGGTTTAAAAACAAATTACAGTTTCATTTTTGCTCATTTTTTTTTTAACTACGGTATGTGGCAAAATAAACAGTACATAGTACATACTGAAATGCATGTGCCTCAAATTTGTATGTGTCATGCACCAATACGTACTGAGTGGTTTCCGAACGTTGTTATAATGTATGTGAAAGTCATGTTAATGTTTGGTGCTTCAGGATGGTTCTCAGTTTTGTAGAAAAAATTTATATCGTGGAGTGCTATTTACAGTCATACAGAAAAGGTCGCGAAAATGGTCCAAGCTTAAAACCAACAATGTTTTAAGCAGGACGAGGCTACCTGTTAAATAGGGAGTCTCTTCAAATACTGTGTGATCATTTTGGGAGATCGCCACTCACCAGACCTTAACGCCCCCTGATGCATACACATGGGGAATGCTGAAGGAGGCAGACTGATCCACTGTCTGACGTTCCAGAATTGTGGACTAGAATTAAAAATTTTTTCATGCCATAGGGCATCTTTAACATCTGTTTTATCAGGAATGTCATCGTGAATAATGTTTGCAAGGCTATATCATGTATAATACTAAATATGTATATAAATAATCATAAACATTTGAATACCTATTCATTTTAGTACTGTTTATTTTGCCGCATTCTGCAATTGCTGTTTTTTACATTTTATTCCTATTTTTTTTTTTCAAAATTTCCATACTGCCACTGTTTCATTCATCCGATCCATGTCAGCCCCAATTTCTTTGCTTGACACTCTAATTCGTTCTGTATCTGTTGTAGCTGGAATAATGTTTGGACCATATATTGAAACCAGAGATGGCTATGAATCTCAGTTTTCTACAAATTACTTAGGACACTTTTTATTGACACATTTGCTGCTACCACTTCTTAAGGCAGGTGGCACAAAAGAGAAGAAAGCAAGAATTGTTAATGTTTCTTCTTGTGCTCATTTTGTTGTTGGAGATATTAACTTTGAGGATATTAATAACAGGTAGGTTAAATACACTGCATGTCAAAGAAAACGGGCCACCTATAAAATTTAAGAAAATTTTCCTCTTTTTATTGTTTTCTTATTTATATCAAATTAAAACTATTGGGTATTGATTCAGTTACTCTTGTAGCACGTAACCTGACATTATCATTTGTAACAAATGGAAAACAAGGAAACGTTTGAGAAAATAATAATGTAGTGAAAATTTCAATGTTCCATTACAGTTACAGTTTAACAATAATTGAATTCTAGAGTCTAGAAAAAGCAAGTATCACTCGTTTCAATGTGTGTTGCCACCACGATTCTGGTTGACACTTATCATTCGATTTGGCATAGAAGTGAACACGTTTTGAATGTCCTTTTGGGAAAAAGTGGTCCATTCCTCAATAAGAGCAATTTTGAAGCTCTTAACTAGTTATTGGAGCAGATATACGCCATATTTCACACCTTTTGAGAAGGCTCCTTATATCCTCAATAGGACTAAGGTCTGGAGTTTGAGAAGGAGAGTCCATTTTTGAGATACCATCATCTTCAAGATACTGTGTGTTACAACCCCTGCCATGTTTGGTCCTGCATTATTTTTTATTAGTAGAACACCATTGCCAATCCAACAAAACCTAGAAGAAGCTCTTTCTTTAGACCAAGTAGATAGTGACCCTGAGAGCACTTGGATCTATCTCAAAGATAAGGTAATCGAGGCTGAAAAAGACTGTGAGGCAGCGGTTTCCACTGGCCATAAGCCATGGATATCCGATAATACGTGGACTGTGATTCAACGCAGAAAAGAACATAAGACTAGATACGGAACAAACGATGAATACAGATCGTTATCGAGAGAAATCAGAAAACAGTGCCGCAAAGATAAAGCTGATTACATCTCTCAAATATGCAGAGAAATAGAGGAACATGGCTGTCGAAATAAACCGAGGAACTTATTCCAGAAGATCAAACTCCTTACCAGAGAATTTAAACCTCAAACGTGGTCTGTAATAGATAAGGAAGGTAATTTAAAGACTGATACTGATGAAATATTGGAATCATGGCGAAACTACTCTGGCGAGCTATATAAAAATAACGAGGTATCAGCAGGAAATCAGTGGCCTTCTGACTACCCTAGAGAACCTACTGTCTTACTCGCTGAAGTCAAAGATGCAATTAAATCACTAAAGAGAAATAAATCCCCAGGCATTGATTCAATACCATGTGAAATACTACAGTTACTAGGTGACAAAGGATTAAATATCATCCATTCTATCTGTGTCGCTGTTTGGAATTCAGGAAAATGGCCATCTGATTGGTGTACCTCAATTTATATCCCACTACACAAAAAAGGAACTACTACCAGATGTGAAAACTACCGCACACTGTCACTAATAACACATGCTAGTAAAATCTTGTTGTATATCATCAAAAACAGATTAAAATCCTATCTACATTACCAAATACCTCAGGAACAAGCGGGGTTTGTAAAGGGTAAAGGTACAAGGGAACAAATCCTGAACAGTCTAAAGAATTTCAAGTACCTATGATTATATGCTTCGTTGACTACCAAAAGGCATTTGATTGTGTAAGCTGGATAAATCTGTGGTCAGTTTTAATAGAAATGGGTGCACCAATGCACCTGGTGACACTTATTAAAAATCTGTACCAGTCCAATATAGCGACAGTACGACTAGATCATAAGTTCTCAAACTAATTCAAGACCGAAAGAGGTGTTAGACAAGGATGCGTGTTGTCACCTGATTTATTTAACATTTATGGTGAACATGTCATGAGGATGGTTTTAGAAGGATGGGCCGGGGGAGTAACAGTAGCTGGTAGGAAAATCTCCAATTTAAGATTTGCTGATGACACTACACTTATAGCAGCAAATGAGCAAGAAATGTTTGATCTACTGCGAAGACTTGAGTACGAAAGCAATAAAGTTGGTCTGAAAATCAATAAAGCTAAGACAAAAATAATGGTGGTCGACAGATCGACAGATTCGACACTATTCAACTGACTAACATGTTACAGGAATACCAGATAGTAAACACCTTTATCTATCTCGGGTCTAGTATAACTATAACGATGGTAACTGTGAAGCAGAAATTCGGAGACGTATTGGTATGGCAAGAAATGCGATGAGTCGCCTAACTAAAGTTTGGAAAGACAGATCTATCTCTCAAAATATCAAGATGAGACTGGTGAATGCCCTTGTATTCTCAATATTTCTATACGGAGCAGAGACTTGGATTCTTCGCGCATGCGAGCGCCAAAAAATTGATGCCTTTGAGATGTGGTGCTGGAGAAGAATGCTGCGCATACCTTGGACAGCTCATAGGACAAACGTTTCCATTCTAAACCAACTCAATATTAAAAAAAGGCTGTCCACAATATGTCTGCAACGAATTCTGCAATTCTTTGGTCGCGTGGTTCGCAGAGGTGACGACAGTTTGGAGAGATTAATTGTTTCTGGAAACGTTCCGGGGAAAAGATCAAGAGGACGATCACCAACTAGATGGTCTGACCAAATAAAGCATTCAGCTGGAAACTCATTCTGCGAAGCTCTTAGAGCAGCTGAAGATAGAGACCAATGGAGAAACATTGTTAGGAATATTGGAAGAAATCACGATCCTCAGTAATGGGGAAACGACAAGAGAGATTGTCATAAACTCAGCAAATTGTTAGGATCTACGTTATGTATCTGTGTGCTGTTAATGTGTCCCTCTCAATCAAGATGAGACCCTTGTGTGCCTCAAAAAAATCCCTGCCCAAAACATTACTGAGCCATCACCAAAAACAACCCGGTGTGACTGAATGCAATTTAATTAAATAGTCTTTGTTTTCATCAAGGAAATATAAACACAGATGACATATTGTTCTGGACCGAAATCAGAGCTGCTGCGATCATTCAGTCTGCCGATCTGGTAAAAGTAAATTGTTAAAAAATTTTAATTTGGTTAACAAAGATTGTTTAAATAGTTATGCAGCATTAAATGAGAACATTTTTATTTATAACGTTAAAAAATATATGTGTGGTAAGTTTTTCTAAAAAAAATTCTACAACATAGGAAAAAATATGTGGTTTTATTTTGTTATAAATAAATAAATTTATTATAACAAACCTAAAGCATATCTGGGATTTGATAATGCCCTATTTAGGTGGCTCTACTCGAGTTACTTCGGATTTAAAAAAAAACTGAAGAAAATTGCTCGATTGGAAGCAGAGAAAATTCATTTTTTGTGTATACAGATTTTGAACTGAAATTTAACTTTCTTCAACCTAGTTTTTTTGTATTTTTAGTATTTGTATACCAAATAATCGCGCAATACCGGTCGTTTTTATTATAATATGAGTTTTTTGAACATATGAAAATTTGTTTGGAAAAAGAGGACTGAAAGAATAAGGTAATAGTTCAAAGATTACCATCCTATTGTTTATAACTTTGTCTCAAATACCGGTGAACTTTGACCGGTTGTATCTCAGGAACTACTCGCAATTCAACTTTTTTTCTTTTAAAAGAAAAGACTCAGCCTTACTGAGTCTTTTCCAGTTCCGTTTTTTGAATTTAAATTAATGTAATAGTTTCGGAAATATTCTATTTTTTTATAAGCCAAAAAAATCCGATTTTGATTCTGTAAAGTGTATGAGATAGATAGAGTGCCTGTTTATATGTAAAAAAATTGACAAACATAATTAAGTTTAAACATAATTTTGTTCTAAAAGTTTTTCAAAAATTTCAACTTTTTTAAAAAAATTTTTATTGCAAAATTATTATGCAAAATCTAAGTCGATTTTAATGAAATTTGGTGGACGGTTTAAGTATATTATAAAAGTTTTCTAAGCGAACAACGAAGGTCCTAAGTGTTAAAAAACATTGAATAAGAACAGCCTTGTTTTCCGCCACTTTTTGTATTTATATTAGAGTTTTTAGACCCTCTACTTTTTGACGTACGTTAAACGTAAAACCGTTGTAAAACGTTATACTAATGTCATGCGCATTGAGTTATAAATAAGGGATAACGTATTTGTTTAAAATAGTTTTTGAATCCTTTCAGAAAATACACACACAGGTTAACGTTAATTGACATTTGGCAAACGTAACCTATAAAACGGCAGTTATGTGCTATACGACAGCCGCAGCATTTATAGATGTAACTTCAGCGTTTGATAAAATAAATTTAGATATTCTTTATAAAAAATTAGTTGATCTTGGAATGCCACTTAAAATTTCAAATTTCATTGTATCCTTGTACAAGAATAGATGGACTTACTTAAAAATAAACGAGAACCTGTTACCACCAAGGTTAACGAGTATAGGTATACCACAGGGTAGTATTTTAAGTCCACTTCTCTTTTCATTGTACAATATAGATTTAGAACATATAGTACCTCCACACTCTAATATTTTACAATTTGCAGATGATGTTGTGTTGTACACCTCCCATTCTTCCCTAGACATTTGTAGACGTCAACTTGAATTTACATTAGATTGTGTAAAAAATGATTACCATTCTCTAGGCTTATCCATATCAACCACAAAGACTGAAATTTGTTTTTTCTCCAAAAAACGCCAAATTCCTCAAGGCACCTTCAAATTAGGTAGAATAGAATTTCCGATAAAAAATTGTGTTAAATATCTTGGGACGTATTTGGATCGTAAACTGTTATGGAAGGATCAAATTCATTCTATTATAAAGAAATCAGAAAATTCTATGAATATCCTTAGAGCTTTTTGTAGAACCGGTTGGGGAGCTGACCCTAATATTGCATTGATATTCTATCGCTCAATGATTCGACCAATTTTCGACTATAGTTGTCATTTATATGGGTCTGCGTCAACAGGATATCTTAATAAAGTTGAAATCCAAAGGAATAAATGTTTGAGACTCTGTCTCGGTTACTTAAAATCTACTCCTATTACTGTTATTGAGATTGAAGCTAAGGAACCACCACTTACTCTACGTAGACAGTTTTGTACAGATAAGTTTGTAGCTAGAGCTATCTCAAAAAACGTCAGCTACTTAAGGACTATTCGTAACTTGAATATATTAGATTTAAGCCATAAATATTGGTCTACTAAAAAAACCCCCATATACGTTGAAAGCTACAGGAAGTTGACAATGAATGAAAACCAAATGTACAAAAATAAAATACCTTTAATTTACACTAAACCTCCTGAAACTCTCTTTTCCAAAGTAATACAAACAAACTACATGGATTCAAACCTTCCAGGCAATATTATCAACAAAATAATTAAAGACAGGTGGCCTATGTTTCAATATATTTTTACTGACGGCTCCAAAATTCAAAATAAAACCGGATGTGCAATATATCACTGGAATTCTGAATACAAAGAATCATGCCGATTGCCTAATGAAGCTTCAATATATACTGCCGAATTATCAGCTTTATTACTTGCGTTAAAATATATAGCCTCTGTTGGTATGGACAATTATATCATTTTCACCGATTGTAGAAGTATTGTGGACAAACTCACTTCTATCCAATCGACAAAAAATCTAAACCACATTGAGATAGAAATTAAGAGTCTATATTATGATTTTACTTCCTCGGGCAGTTCAATTATTATTTGTTGGGTGAAAGGACATTCTGGAATATTAGGAAATGAAGAAGTCGACAAATTAGCTAAATCTGCAGCTTTAACCAAACAAAACATAAGCAACATACTTCTACCAGTAACCGATATAGATAATATCAGTAAAAACCATTGCAAACAAAATTGGCAACGTGTATATAACCAAAGTACAACGGGAATAAATTTTAGAAATTGCCAGCCACTAATTCCCAATGAGAGATGGTTTAAACAAGAATCAAATAGGCTATTTATAAAAACAATAAACAGAATGAGGTCAAATCACGCACTAACCCCAGCATACAAACACAGCATAGGTATCAGTGATAACCCATATTGCGCCTGTGGTGGAATGGGAGATCTACAGCACCTCATATTGGAGTGTGGACTGTACAGACAAAATATTAAAGTAATGTATGAAAAGTTAATTGATCTAAATTGTCCTTTGCCTGTCAATTTAAACGAAATTCTTTTTCCAAAAAATAAGCAGACGTTACAATGTCTTTACGAATATGTAACGTCCTGTAAATTTAAATTTTAAATAGGCTTAGATAATAAAATTGTAAAAATATCACACAAAATTGAAAAATGTATCCATTAATATAGTATAACACTCTGTAAATTTAGATAATAAGTAGGCTTAGATATTAACTTAAAATTGTTATTGTAATACCATACAAAAAAACACAAATAGTCTGGCTAATTGGCTCTGTCAAAGCCATTAATAAAAAAAAAATGTGCTATAACCTATTTTATTGAATTATTTGTCATAATGGAAGATAATGTATTAAGACGTTCACCAAAGACAATTTACTATTTTAAGAATACAAAACATCCATCCTAAGTTTAACAAGATAACTAAGTCAAGTGTCAGATTTCTCAAGAAATGGTGTAATTTAGAATTGTTCTATCAGGGTTGCCAAGCAGATTATTTTCAATTATATTATATGTTTATTACCTGATAGTTTTTAAGAAAAACAAATTTTGATTACAATTTCATACATCGTTACTATATTTTTTATTCTAGTTGTCAGTTGTTCAGATCATATTACTTTTTTTTCGTTTTTTATGATTTAGATAAGTAGGTATATGACATTTGGCAGTCTTACAAATACGTAATCCCTTAATAACGTGAACCTTATTTCTAAATAAATAAGGGGATACCTTATCCGCTAATAAAGTAATACGTTATTTTTTTGTTAATGCGCATGAGCACAACGTATAACGTTTAACGTTACTGAAATAAGGGGCTTAAAAACTCTCCATTGCTATTTTGCAGCAAGGGTTATAAATTAAGGCATTTTTAACCAGTCATATATCATAGGGAATTTAATTATCTTTATTCTATTTTTGTACGACTTCGCTCCAAAATTAATCGTTTTTAAGTTATAAGCAAAGAATAACTTTTTCTGCACAAATCCGAATGCCACCTCTCCCATCAAAAAATAGACGTTTTTTCACAGATCCGCCCTGGTCTGCAAGTCCTTAAAATTTATATAAAGCATATTATAATACTTAACATTAAATTAATTTTTACCAGTGAGTTTCTTAATAAATCTCAAAGTGATATGTTTATTTTTAGGCATCACTATATATCTGGTGTAGCTTACGCACAGTCAAAAATGGCTCAGATATTGTTTACAAAATATTTGGATGCAATCCTTGAGAAACAAAAAATAAATGTGCAGGTTCATGCAGTTCATCCTGGACTTGTCAATACTGATTTGTTCAATGGCACAAATTTGAAAAAGTGCGCTCCTCTGATACCTGCCTTAGTGTTCAAGGTATGTAAAATACTGTTATATCTTAACAACCTCACTGTCCTAAGGGTAACATATACCTGGACTCTACCACATCTAATCCTTTTTTAATATTACAAAACATCTACTCTTGAAACCCATTTGATTCATGGATGTATGTATCAGGGACACATTTAGGTTCTTTGAATCATACAGAGCGTTTACTTTTTAATTAGATATACCACATTGAAGGAAGCGCTAAAATCGGAAACATTCAGCCCTGTGATGTAACAAACGCGTTATAAATAACGTGTACACGTTATATTAACATAAAGTTTGATTATAACAGCCTGTATAACATGTTGCCAAAAATTAGATGTGATGTATCATGTTTTTAACGTGCACGTTATCCAGCATGTTATTTTGAAAACGTTAAAGTATCGTCTTGCGCGACAAGAATAACAGTATACAAAATTGAATAAGTTAGAGGAAGACAGACATAAACATGCAGCGTGCAGCATACGCATCTTGTTCATCGCACTCGTCGCACATCTGGCACTGGCACCAAAACCAAGATGTTATTTGAAATTCCCGGTCCTCGGTCCGTGAGGTGTTCTTTCTATTGTGCATTTTATTTGCTTGTCGTGTTGTTATGTTATAAAATGGCTCAACGAGGATTGGAATAAACTACAAAACGAACATTCAAATGGATTTACCCAATCTGGCCAAACTGGTCTCTATAGTCTGTATGTTTTCTTCATTTATATGAATAAAATGTTTTTGTTTACAACTAACATAACCTCAAAAAATAATACACTATTTCTAAAAAATAACTTTAACAAACCTTCTAATAGCATCATCTAATTATTTTAATAACCCGACGCGTTTACAATCCGACAAAATTCTGGACTAAATTGTCCATTTCTTATATTTATTTCTTCTTTTTACTACACGTTATTTTATAACCAGAGGTTAAATAGGTCCCGTTAAAATGAACCTGTTATGTTACCAGATAACGTTTTTGAGAAACGTTATTTGTCATACATCACATCAATTTGTAGAATTTAAAGTAAATGGAGGATAACGTGCACGTTATTTATAACTTGTTTGATACATCACAGGGGTCATTGCTTATTATTTCATTATAGTATCGATGCATAATCGTGCATCGGCAGATTCAAATAAATACCAGAGAACAACGAACACAAATATGTGTTCCTGGTTCTCTGCAAAATACTTTCAAGTTCTGAAATCACTAATTTACAAGGAGTAGGTAACGTAACACGATTGTTAAATTACCGGCAAATGGTTAAATAAAGCGGCTTCTCAAATTCCTTAAATATTTATTACCAAACATTTAAAATTGTATTTTAACTGTTAAAGATGTTCAACATTTATGTACTCGTTCCGATGGCAACAGTATGTTATTAATCACTTTATCAATTTTTCTCTTTTCTCAATTATTCGTTTTTATTGCATAGTATGTAAATCATTATAATCACTGAATACATAGTGAAAAAATCCTATTATATAATTTAATTAATAAATAATAATGTTATCAATAAACAAGGAAGGATTTTTAAAAGAATATTAAAAACTAAAGAAATAGTGTTCTGAAGCTATTTTCTTGTGGCATTTTTATAATCAATTATATTCAGTGGGAAATAAGCCACAATTTTAACAAAAAAAAAATGATTTTATTAACGTTTCGACGCCCAATTGTGGTGTCGTTGTCAAAATACAAAAAAATACAGTATTATTTTGTATTTTGACAACGACACCCGACTTGGGCGTCGAAACGTTAATAAATTTTTTTTTGTAAAATTGTGGCTTATTTCCCATTGAAAATAGTTGATTAAAGATATAGTCACATCTATTTTGAAGATGGAACTGATACTCTATGACAGTGGTTCCCAACCTTTTATGTCTGGCGACCCACCTTCTGATGTTCGCGGTATTCGCGACCCATCTCTCATCCATGATGATAGAAAAAAATACCTACTGCATCCTACTCAGCTACTGTAAGAGTTAAGTCACGACCCACCTGAAATCTACCCGCGACCCACTAGTGGGTCGCGACCCACCGGTTGGGAAACGCTGCTCTATGACTATGTCACCGACACTCTTAATGTTTATAAAATTATAAATACATGTCTATAAATTAAAATAATAACCCAGAGCTGATTGAATTTTGGAAGCCGGCAATGAAATCGATACTCAATGACTACAATCATGCCGCCGACACTTTTAATGTTTACATGAACTTCGCAAAATGGACACAAGTCCGGTTTTATTTTTTTTCTGATATATCAAGTGGTGATTATTATAGAACTAACTTTTTCTTAAACAATTTCGCCCCGGAACCCCCCTTTTTATCCCTTTAAAGGGGGTAATGTGTGGTTTTTACGAAACCCTTTCTGCGAAAGCCCTTCCTGCACGTTTTGCAAAAAATTTATTTAATAGTAAAATTAAGAGGACTATATTTCCTACTATTTATTTCCCGACAGCATATGTCTATCACCCACCGTTTAGCGGGGGTGGCGCCCCAAAGTTGACAAGTTTTTAAAAAAATATGTCTTTAAAAAAATTATTTTTCCCTAACTGTAATGAAAATTAAGAAGGGACCCTGGGGAGGTTAATCATTAGTAAGTGTCTGATTTTTTGGTATAGGTCTCATTTAAGGGTAGTTGCCCATTTTTTAATTACAGGGTGTTACATTTTAATAAACCCCTTGTTATACCATCTGAACCGCTTATGGTAGAGTAAAAAAACTTTCAGTGATTATCCATGTACTGGTGTTATTTACAAATTTCTATAATGCACCCCATTTTTTTTCGGAACCACGCCAAAAAAAAAGGAAAAGTAATAAAGAAAGTGATTTTCTTGGAATCCTTCACACACCATGCCCTTTATTAAAATGCTTCATCCCGTTCATGGGATCATTTCAATGCTTCAAAATCATTTTGTGCCTGTTCTTTTTACCCATGCATGGACACCAAAAGCAATTTCTTAATGCAACCCCTGTAGCTAAAAAAATAAATAAAGGGGGGGTTGAAAATTTTTTTTTATTTTTTTTTGCTTTTTGACCCATATGGAGATATGCTCCATCAATAGGGTTTTTAATAAATATATATGATTATTGCAACATCTCTGCGGAAACTACACCTCTTCTTGAAAATAAACTGCCGAAACTACCGCTATCCCTTGGAGAGCATGTTTTGACGATTTTCTCATTACCTATGCATTTTTTTAAAACAAAACTTATACAGAATTAAAGACTACTATTTTCTCTACAAATAAGGTCCTATGCATTTTTTTCGTATAAGCAACCGTTACGGCACATTGGCGCCGTTAACCTCAGAAATGCTTTGGCGGGCTCCAGTTTTTTTCGTCGCCTATTCATTTTATGGATAACGTACTTATGGAAAATAAAATCAACACACTGTCTGCTACACATTATGACTTATGCATATTTTATTTTCTTTGCACCCTAAAGCCACAGTGATGGCCCAAAATCAATTTTTGATTATTTTCTTTATTAATTCTCATTTTTTTGGGGTGGTTCCGGGGAAAACATGGGGGTGCATTATACAAATTTGTAAATAACACTAGCACATGGATAATCACTGAAATTTTTTTCACTGTAGCATAGGCGGTTCAGATGGTATAAAAAAGGGTTTTTCAAAATGTAACACCCTGTAATTAAAAAAATTGCAATTGCCCTTAAATAAAACCTATACCAAAAAATCAGCCACATATTTGTGATTAATTGCCGCATTGATTTCTTCTTAATTTTCATTACATATAGGGAAAAATAATTTTTTCTAAAATAGTTATTTATGAGACAATTCGTGAAGTATGCTTTTTGCGAACGCACGCGATATTTAGAGCAAGAGCGACAGCGGAGCGAGTGCTATACATCGCGTAAGTTCGCAAAAAGTACTTCACGCACAGTTTCATACAATATTTTATCTACGATAAACAAATAAAAAAACTGTAACTCTTCGTCATTGGAATTCATTTCTATTCTACAATTTATAGAACTTTGACATTTAAAAATTCTAACTTCTTTCAAACCACAAAACTGTCAAAACTTTTGTCGTAATTTATTGCTCATTATGTCATCACCATGACAACGCGAGTTAAGGATATTTGATTATAACGATAGAGATAGCTATACAGTGCATGTCTATTCTTAATTCAGACTTTCCAGTTTATCTTACATTTGCAGTGTACGTCAACTTAACAAGAAAAGTTAGGTTATGTAGAGATGTTGGTGGTGGACATAAATATAGAGCATATTGTTTTATTTTATTTATTATTGTTTTGTTAATTCTTTTTATTTTTGATTAAAGTTCTGTGTTAAAGGTTTTGACTGAATTTTTATGTTTTATGATGTTAATCAAAATTAATTGATAAACCAATGACATAAATTCAGATTAAAACAAGACATAGGTAAGTAATTTTTTGCACGGCTAGCTTTGATCCCCATAATTGTGGATCGCTCGTTATGAAAGTGTGCGAAAAAGTAAACCCCATTTAAAATACATTGTTACTTCACGAACCCTTTAAATCCATCACGCACTGCTACGTATAATGACAGTTTTTACAAACTAAAAACGTATGCATAATATGAGATAGAGTAGATAAACATCTTTTTAAAAAATTTGTCAACTTTGTGGCGCCACTCCCCGCTAAACGGTGGGTGATAGACATATGCTGTCGGGAAATAAATAGTAGTCATCTTTATTTTACTATTAGGAAGGGCTACGTTTCGCAAAAACCACAAATTACCCCCTTTAAAGGGATGAGAAGGGGGTTCCGGGACGAAATTTTTTAAGAAATAGTTAATCTCATAATTAGCACGCCTTGATATACCATAAAAAAAATAAAACCGGACTTGTGTCCATTTTGCGAGGTTCAACCTCTGTTTCCTACACTATATTAATTATAATAATATCGCATATGTAGCTTACTGAAAGTGGGAAGGCGGCAGTATTGCCATTTTAACTCTCTATCTAATCGAAAAGTAAACGTAGTGTATATGCTTCATTGGCCATGGCCAGTGAAGTTGTCAATACATTTTTACTCATCATTAGAAAAAATTTACGCTTTGTGACAATGTATTATTATCGTTTTGTTTACAGAGTCCTGAAAAAGGTGCAACACCCATTCTGTATGCTTGCGTGTCACCATACATTGAAGAAAAAGGTGGTACTTACATCAGTAATTGCAAAATAGTTCCTGCTAGTACTTCCACCAACTGTGAAGAGCTGCAAAAGAAGTTATTTGATTTCACCAACAAACTACTCGACATTTCTGAATTTGGTTGTGGTAGTTGAAGAAATTCTTGAAATATTGAAATATATTAATCTGAGGTACTAGTGGCATTTGTGGTTGCACAAATAAAAGAGCTATATATTTTTGTTTATTTTTATAAGGTTATTTATTTTTAGTTTGTATGATTTTATATTTATTAAAATATACAGTAATAAGTATTTGTATTTGTTCATTAGTCCATTTAACATATAGTCTAAGATACTATATAAGGTCTATCTGCACCTATCTGTTTAATAGATAAAAATTATTGGATATGTATTTAGCATGTCAACAATTACAAAAAATATTGTTCTAACTATAATTAATTAATAATTAAAAATCGAAAATGAATAACCATTTTCAATTTCGTTGCAACACGAAACTACAGCCGCATCATTATTCCAGTTCAATCAGAGAGTGCAGCAAGTACTTCTACCGGTTTCGAAACTTCTTAGTCTCTCATCAGGAGGCACATATGCTGCTCTCTCTGACCCAACTAGGACAAACCCCGGCGTGCAGTCACCGATTGCAACGAACGAAATGGCATGGATGCCCTAGCAGCAACTGCTATCAAAAAACTAAGTTTTCAATCTAATAGCACATAAAACAGCATCCAAAAATGTTATTCTACATCCTACCAGACTGAAAACAATGGGAACCTTCTCTGGTAACACCTCCGAGGCTTCTACAATTTGCAAGCCATGGCTTTTTCTTTTTTTTAATAATTAAAAAATTACATTCTTTTTATAAGTTAAAAAAAATTCGACCCGGGCAGATATTATTTCAGATTTTTTAGATCATTCTAAACAAAAAAAGGCTTTTGTAATTTTTCTCCAAAGTTGATCGTTTTCTAGTTATAAACAATTTAAAGCTGAAAAAAAAACGAAAGATGACGATTTTCAAGGCTCAAAAACATAAGTACCAAAATATCATTTTTGAAATTACGAAGTACCTAAATTCAAGTTCAAACCTTATACAATCAGTTCTTGATAAGTCTTTTGGACTTATTTCATTATGAAACATGTTTTTTTAGTTTTTAATGCCCGTCTCCCCATAAGAAACCTTCTTCATTAATAATTAAAAAAATATTGTGTGTGTACTTTGTACGCACGTAAGAAGTTATACTTCTAAATAAGATTTCAATGAAATAAATATACTTTCGGACAGTTTATTTGTATTTTATTTAAAGATTAAATTAATTTTTACTTACTACTTTTCAAAAATTTTTATTAAAACAATACCAAAAATTAAAAAAAGATTAGAAAACACCGGGATTCGAACCGGGGTCCTCTTGATCTCCAGTCCAACGCTCTACCACTGAGCTATACCCTTTTGTTTATCCGGGCTACAAGATTTCTCAGACATAGTGACAAACAGACGAAGTGAGTTATAAAATATTTTAAATATTATTACTTATTATCTTATTCCCGAGATAGACAAGTCCAAATACACAAAAATTATAATAATAGTTACCTATTTATGATATAAATGTTTTTTTCTACAAACGTCTTATATCAACAATTATAATTTATTCATTCTCAATTACAGGACAATACCTACAAAAACTTTCACTTGAACTTGACTGACATTCCATTTTTATATTTTTCTTGACATTACATTAAAACTGCCTATATTGTCAATACGTAAATCAGAATAACATCTACTTTTATTTTTGTATATTCTAACAAATTTTAATAGTTTTTTTCTACAAACGTGTTAAAAATGCAATAATACAGTTTAAATTAAATTTTAAAAAACCTTTTAAACCACCTTTTTCAAATTGCGCAAGTTGTATTATTAATATTAATGTTAATAAATGAAATATAAATATTTTGACGTTTCACAATTTGACAATTCACTTTTAACTGCAGTGCCTTAAAATTTTTAAAGCACTGGTGCAGCATTTTTAACGCTCCTATGGAGTGCTATAAATTGCAATTTTAACACGTTTGTAGAAAAATATATTTAAAAACACTAATATATTCTTTCCACACCTTTTCTGGACTCATACATACATAAATTAAAACATTTAGTAACTAACTCCATACTGCCTGTGTGCGCATACGTACAGATTAATAAAATTTCACCCTCAATGAAATCGCGCCTAAAGAAGTATAACTTCAAAAATATATTTTAATATGTTTTTAGAATTAAACATGGCTAAAATTCTTATCAAGACCTGATAGAAAAAGGTTTGAACTTGAATTTATGTACTTGATGATTACAAAAATGATATTTTTTACTTGTGTTTTTGATCCTTGAAAATTGTCATCTTTCGTTCTTTTTTCAGTTTTAAATTGTTTATAACTCGAAAACGATCAACTTTAGAACAAAATTACAAAAGACCTTTTTTGTTTAAACCACATTCAAATAACAAATTCCCAACTATAAACAAACGCACGTGTTACTATTCTCCGTCTCATTCGTCAAGAGGCTGTTAAATGTAATTTATTGCCCTAAACGAGGCGGATTCTCATTTTACAGGTCCGAACTGGTCAGTCTGCAAATTCAAATTGTAGGTAGCGTGTTGGCTTTTAAGATACACTTCAGGACGACCCTGTTTAGCTTCCATGCGCGTTTGTTTACAGTTGGGAATCTGTAAAATGAATGGACTTTAGAATGATACAAGAAATCTGAAATATTTGCCCGGGTCGAATTTTTTTTTATAAAAAAATGTCATTTAATTATTTATTTATTATAATTAAATTATCATGTAATTTAATTATTAATTAATAATTGTAGTTAAAACAAGATTAGATCGGAGAACCCTTGTTTTGTTGTAATTGTTAACATACTAAATTATATATCCAATAATTTTTATGTGTTAAACAAATCGGTGCAGATCGACCTTTATCGGATCCTCTACTAATATCTCTATCTCTCTCTCTCTCTCTCTCTCTCTAGTTCCATCCCCCTTTGTGGAGTATTGGGCGCTTATGCATTTCTTAGCCAAAAGTGTAAGATTACTGACTGGCCAGGTCAGCGCAGGAATAAATTCTTGATATTATCATCAACAAATTCTATAATTTTATACAGTGAGCACGTAAAGGTTGGAATAAATTCATTTTCTCGAGAATGGATGACTTTGGAAAAAAATCCCGAAACAGGTCAATTTTTATTTTTAAATTACGACTTTTTGGCATACATATTATACTAGTGACGTCACCCATCTGGGCGTGATGACGTCATCGATGATTTTTTTAAATGAGAATAGGGGTCGTGTGATAGCTCATTTGAAAGTTAATTCAATTATCTATTCAGCAATATAAACATTAGCATAATTCTTTATACAGGGTGTCCAAAAAAATTTTTTTTGGATTAAATTTATTGACATAAAAAGAAGATTGTATGTAATTTATTTAGTTTAAAATACATTTTACTGCTCTCAGAAAACTGAAAAAAATGTTTATTTGAAAAACAATCATTGCTTTTCGCTTAAATTAAATGTTCAAACTGTCACGAGGCTGATGGGTGGCGGCTTTAATGTTGAATTTAAGCAAAAAACAATATTTATTTGCCAAATAAATTTTTTTTTCTGTTTTCTGACAACAGCAAAATGTATTTTGAATTAAATAAATTACCCACATTCTTCTTTTTATGTAAATAAATTTAATTCAAAAAAAATTTTTTGGACACCCTGTATAAATAATTATGTTAATATTTATATTATTGAATAGAGAATTGAATTATCTTTCAAATGAGCTATCACACGACCCCTATTTTCATTTAAAAAAATCATCGATGACGCCATCGCTCCCAGATTGGTGACGTCACTAGTATGATATATATATGTCAGTAAGTCGTAATTTTAAAATAAAAATTGACCTGTTTTGGGATTTTTTTCCAAAATCATCCATTCTCGAGAAAATGAATTTATTCCAACCTTTACGTGCTCACTGTATAATAAGGTATAGTACGTTCTTTAAAGGTAAAATATTGCAAAACCTCTAAATTTTAAAGAACCGCTTGGATTGACATGAAATTTGGCATACACATAGCTAACAAGTCAAAGAAAAAAAGTGATATTGTGCCGATGTGTGCTTTTGCCCTAGGGGTGAGTTTCTCCCCCTTTTGGGGGTGAAACTCACCCCTAGGTGAAAATATATGTTCGAAATAAGTCCAGAAATGGATAAAATGACTAAATTCTAAGCAACTTTTGTTCTATAAAGTTTTTTCACCAAGTAAGTATTTGGTCGAAAAAAAATTCTTATCAAAAATATAGCACGTAAAAAAGTGAAAAACATGGTGTATATATTAGGTGACTACCTAGTAGAAACAGAGTTACAGCTACTGAAAAATTGGTTCATATTCGTCAAATTCCAAATCGAATATTTTAACGTGCCACAACCAAAAAACGAAGCACTTTTTTGGGGAAAACTCATTTTACCTTTTTAAAGGTGTTTAAAAAATGCTTATTTTTGTTTTAAAAAAAAAATTAGCATCAAAAGTAAACAAGTTACGCTTAAATAAAGTTGATCCCTTTTTTTTGGTAAGAAATCGGGAAAATCGCCCCCTAATTAGCATTTCAAATGAACTTAATTGTATTGATCATATGATCTGTAAGTTTCATCGGCTCAAAGTCCTTATTTTTGAAAGATCTGTAGTTAAAAGGGCTTGAACGAGTCACTTATCACGAGTGTGTATGCAAATTTAGAAACACCGAATCTTAACCAATTTTTGTCTTACAGAAAAACAAAAACTACAAAATATTCAGAAAAGTAAAGCCGACTTTTTTTATTGTTTAAGATTTTTGGTATCTCTTATCATTTTTAAGTTATTTTGAAAAAAAGCATTTTTTTCAAAATTAAAATTTTTAAAAATTTTACTTTAAAACCAAATTTTTTCAAAAATAAGCACTTTGAATCGATGAAACTACAGATCATATAAACACAACATAAGTAAAATAACTTGTGAGTAACGATTAATTTCATTTAAGTTTGAGCGTAGCGTTAAGTTCAACTTTATTTTGAGCGTAGCTTGCTTACATTTGATACTAGAAATTTTTTTTATAAAAACAGAAATAAAGCTTTTTTTAAACACTTTAAAAAAGTTGTAATGTGTTTTCCCCAAAAATGCTTCATTATTTGGATATTTCAAATTGAATTATTCTATTTAGAATTTTTCGAATATGAACCCATTTTTCATTAGCTATAACTCTGCTTTTGCTAGGTATAGAGACCTAATATATACACCGTTTTTTTCACTTTTCTATAGGCTATAGTTTTGCTAAGAATATTTTGTTCGACAAAATGCTTACGTTTTGAGTTATTTGCGAAAAACCGTCTAAAAACGTGGTTATTTTGTTGAAAAATGAACATATTCACTTGTAAATAACTCAAAAAGTATTGATTTGGCGAAAAACTCTATAGAACAAAAGTTACTTAAAATTAGTCAGTTTTATCCATTTCGGGACTTACCTTGGACATATATTTTTTCATCCCCGAGATGGGGTGAAAGTCACTCCCAGGGCAAAAGCACACATCGGCACCATATCACTTTTTTTCTTTGACATGTTAGTTATGCGTATGCCAAATTTCATGTCAATCCAAGCGGTTCTTTAAAATTTACAGCAAAAACCGTGAAAGAATGTACTAGTAGAAGTTACCACACTTTGAAATCCTAATACAATTTTTTTAACATCCAAGATTTTTTACAATCTGTTTTACAATGAAAAAAATATATAAAATTGTTTCTCTTTACAATGACAGAGAGATGTAAGGTCCAGTGACCAAAGCGTCACGACACACATTGGGTGCGTTCGGACGACCATAGCGGCTGGCGGTCAGCAGAAATCGGCTGAGTGGTTGTATCCAGCCGTGATAGGGAAAGCTTAGTAAATCTCTCAGCGGCTGGCTTCCAGCGGTGACGTCTGACAGCTACTGCTGGCTCAGCTGTCCAGCCGCTGTGGTCGTCCGAACGCACCCATTAGCTTGTTTACTGATGAAATGAAAACATACACTGATACGCGAGCACGAAAACTGAAACCGGCACGGAACACAATGGCTGGACACGGTTGAAGGCGTAGCTTCCACTGCTGTAGGCTTCGTCAGGATCGGTTAGGTAGGTCCAAGGGATCATATCGCTTCAATCTCTTCGGATCATATCGCTTCAATCTCTTCGCTTGTTTATTGTTGACAAAATTGTGTGCCAGGGTGTTAGGATGCACCTGCAACATATTTTGATATTGTTCAAAAGATTTTTGCACTCTTCAGAGACTGTTAGTACCTGAAGATCTCTATGTATTGCGTCATTCTGGATATACCAAGGGGCATAAGCGATTGTTCTTACGAGTTTTAGATTGAAATCTTTGTATTTTCATAATATTAGATTTGCTAGCTGCGAACCAAATGGGTTTTATTGTTGTTTTGTATATCAGCAACTTAATATCGATCGATAGGTGAGAGTTTTTTCCCAACATCCAGTAAAGTTTTCTGTATAAAATTTCCAGTTGAAGTCTTTTCGTTCATACAGGGTGATTGATTAGTAGGGTAAAGCTCAATAGCTCTGCTATAGTAATAGATAGCAATAAAAGTTAATAACAAAAATTTTAGCCACCTTTGAGCCTCACATTACAAAATTAGTTAGAATGTTACAGGGTGTTCGATAACACAGTGGCAGACCTAACTTATGTTTTTTTAAATGGAACACCCTATATTTTATTTTATATTCGAAATCCTGTTAACTTCTCCATCACAAAAATATAAAGATTTGTAATGTTATACAGGATATTTACAAAGTTATAACCAATTTTGTATGAAAATCGTAACAAGTTCAACTCCCTGTATAAATAAAAATAAGCACAACAGTAATGGTTTATTAATGCCCTATTTTTTTATTTATTGTCAAAATTTTTAAGAATTATTGATATTGCTAATTTTCTTTATATCAAATACAGGGTGAGTCAAAACGCAAGTACATTATTTTCTCAGTAACGTTAAATGGAACACCCTGTATTTTATATTATTATTGAAAAGTAACATTAACGTACTTTAATTTTTATATAACATTCCCTATGCCCAAATTTATTAGTTTTCGAGATATTTTCATTTTTCAGAGCAAATTATTTTAGGTGTTTAAATTTATTTAAATTTTAAGTACAATAAGCCATGACTGAATTGACAATTGAAGATTACCGATTATCAATCCGGTAATCAATGTAACACTGTAGCAAATAAAGAAATAAAAATAATTTATTAGTAATACATTTTACAAACAAAAACACAACCACTACATGCAACATTTTTGAAACAATTAAAGCTATCTTTTTATGTAATTGCAACAAATAAACAAAGAAAATTAGTAATAAATTTTACAAAAAAACACACAAACACAAAATACAATATTTTGTGAAGACAATTAAACACTACTTGTGTATGTAAATGTAACAATGTAACGAATAAAGAACGAAACATAATTTATCAGTAATACATTTTGCCAAAAAAACATGTTTGAAAAAATTAGAAGCTACTTTTAATAAAATATTTTTAATATTTAATTACATAAGGTGTTTAAAATTATCTCCTAACACATTTATGTACGCCTAAAAACGATCATTGAATGAGCTACTTACTCTACGGAGCATTTGTAAATTAACACATCGAAATACACTTTGTATTCTATTTTTCATCTCATCCCTTGTTGTTGGAGGTATTTTATAAACTTCATTATTAACGTAACCCCAAAAAAATCAGTCCAGTTTATTAAATTCTGGTGATTTGGGTGGCCACGCTACTGGTCCATTGAAAAATGAAAATATTATATGAAAAAATAGGGAATGTTATCTAAAAATTAAAGTACGGTAATGGTACTTTTCAATAGTGATATAAAATACAGGGTGTTCCATTTAAAATTACTGAGAAAATAATGTACTTGCGTTTTGACTCACCCTGTATTCGATATAAAGAAAATTAGCAATATCGACCATTCTTGAAAATTTTGACAATACGTTAAAAAATATGGCATTAATAAACCATTGTTGTTTTGCTTATTTTTATTTATACAGGGAGTTGAACTTGTTACGATTTTCATATAAAATTGGTTATACCTAACTTTGTAAATACCCTGTATAACAAAACAAACCTTTATATTTTTGTGATGGAGAAGTTAACAGGATTTCGAATTTAAAATAAAATATTAGGTGTTCCATTTAAAAAAACATAAGTTTGGTCTGCCACTGTGTTATCGAACACCCTGTAACATTTCTAACTAATTTTGTAATGTGAAGCTCAAAGGTGGCTAAAATTTTTGTTATTAACTTTTATTGCTATCTATTACTATACCGGAGCTATTGAGCTTTACCCTACTAATCAATCACCCTGTATATGTTTGGTCCAAGTTAGTCGTTTATCAAGGTGAATACCTAGATATTTTACGCCATCCTTTTGAGGTAAAGGATGTCCATCGAGGTTAACTTGTGGACA
The DNA here is from genome assembly GCF_917563875.1 of Diabrotica virgifera virgifera. Taxonomy (NCBI): domain Eukaryota; kingdom Metazoa; phylum Arthropoda; class Insecta; order Coleoptera; family Chrysomelidae; genus Diabrotica; species Diabrotica virgifera. The sequence continues at coordinate 61,525,418 of NC_065443.1, read as the reverse complement.
TGTACCTCTTCTTAGAGTGAATGTAATGTGTGTGGATTTTGAAGGGTTTACTCTAATTATTTTGGTTTAAGCCATTCATTTGTTTTGTTCAAATGTAATTGCAGTCTCTCTGATGCTATTATTGGATTACCATGAGAGGCCAGAAAAGCAGTATCATCTGCAAATGTTGGAAGTGTTAGGTCGTTGCTTGTTGGTAAGTCAGCCGTATATATCAGGTACAGGATCGGTCCAAGCACACTACCCTGAGGTACACCAGATTATGAGATAGAGTTTTGTATAGGCTTCACTATACAGGGTGTCCAGAAACTCTACCGACAAACGAAGACAGGAGATTCCTCAGATAATTTTAAAACAATTTAACCAAATTCACCTAGCCCGAAAGAGTTTCCTAAGGGAGCTAGAGCTCTTTGAAGATGGCGTCTTTTAATTAGTTTATCTTAAATACCCCCAGAACGCTTCTAGTTAGAAAAACGAAAATTTACAGATATTTATCTTGCAGAGATAAATCGATTCCATCTATTGTGAATTTCTAGTACCAGTCATAGGCGTCCGTTTTGGGTGGGGCAACGGTTATTTTATCGCATAACTTTTTTGTCTTTAAATTTTAAGCAGTTTTGATACTGGATTATTAAATTGTGAGTTATTCTAGTACTCTTGCTTTAAGTCGGTAGAACACACCGTTTTCTAGAAAAATCGATTTGAAAACTTTCTGTTTCTTGAATTTGAATTTTTTTTTTTTTAATAACGGTTGTAGCAAGAAGAATAAGTGTGCGCGTGCCTTTACCTAATAGGTGTAGACGTACGTTAACTGAATTAGTGACAGTTCGAGTTCTGCAGCTAAAAGGGAGAGAGAGGTTATGAAGATGCTTGGTCACGCCGAGACTGTTTTTTTTTTAATATTACTTGTTACTTTTACAATAGTTGTTAGACACCATGCAATCAACACGTCTCACACAAATATATTAAACCTAAAATAAACTGTTTGCACGTTTATTTCCCAGGCAATCCTACACGGTGTATTTAACCAACTTAAAGCAAAAGTAACTTTTAGTACTGGAATACCTCATAATTTAATATTCTAGTGTCAAAAATTCTTAAAAATTAAAGACAATAAAGTTATGCGAGAAAATAACGGTTGACCTACCCAAAACGGACGGATATGACCGATACTAGAAATTCGCAATTAATGAAATCGATTCATCTTCAGGAGTATAAACAAACGTACCAGTTTTCGTTTTTCTAAATAGTTTTTTAAAGTTATACTTCTTTAGGCGCGATTGAGAGTAAAATTTCATAATACTGCGCGCGTGCTCACACCGACAGTATGGCGTTTAGTTGCTTTCAAGTTATGTATAAATATATCAGTGCAAGGAAAGGTGTGAAAAGAATATATTAGTGTTTTTAGTAAATATATTTATTATAATTTTTGTGTCTTTGGATTTGTCTTCCTCAGGAGTAAGATGAGTATTATTAAAACATTTTATTGTATATTTATTATACTTCACCGTGCCTGTTTGTTACCGTGAATTGTCATTAGGTAAGTCCGAACCGATACAGACACAGTCCTCGTAGCGTATTTGCTATAGCATTCGGCCAGAGATCGAGAGGTCTTGAGTTCGAATCCGGAGCAATCCTATACCTACTTTGTTTTTTATTTTTTTGAAAGCGGTAAGCACAAAATTAGTTTGGTGTTTAAAAAAATTTAAAACAAACTGTTTAAAAGTATATTTATTTTTAAGAAATCATATAATAGAAATATAACTTCTTACGTGCGTACAAAGTACACACACATTCTTTTTTTTTAGTCTTTTATTTTTTGATATTCAAAAAACGAAAAATTTTCAAATCGATTTTTCTAGAAAACGGTGTATCCTACCGACTTAAAGTAAGAGTACCTTTTAGTACTATAATACCTTAAATTTTATGGTAGGGAAGCAAAGTATGCTAAATTTGCAGTCACTCGAGCGTTATGGGGACCTATTATGGGTAAGTTAATACGAACTTCCCTGTGTTAAGAGCCAACATATGGTAGGGGTACATCTACAGGGTACCAGGTTTCTCCCCATATGATAAACTGACGCGCTCGAGTAACTACAAAAATCCCTGCTTGGGCTCCCCTACCATTAATAATCCAAACTACGAAATGCTTAAAAATTAAAAACAAAAAAGTTATGCGATAATATAACCGTTGCCCTACCCAAAACGGACGCCTATGCCCGGTACTAGAAATTTGCAATGGATGGAGTCGATTTATCTCTGAAAGATAAATATGTGTACCCATTTTTCTTTTTCTAAATAAAAGCGTTCTGGAGATATTTAAGACAAACTAATTACCAGACGCCATCTTCAAATAGCTCTAGCTCCTTTAGGAAGCATTTTCGGACTAGATGAATTGGGTTAAAATTGTCTTAAAATTATCTAAGTAATCTCCTGTCTTCGTTTGTCGGTAGAGTTTCTGGACACCCTGATTTTGGCATTTTACCAGATATCTCCTTTCTGTAAGGTACGATCGAGGCAATTTGAAGTAAGGGTAAGGTAGGTTTTTCTTTAATTTGTACAGAAGTCCTGTGTGCCACACCTTGTCAAAAGCTTGAGAGGCGTCTAAAAAGTCTGAAGTGCAGTATTGCTTATTTTCGAGATTCGAGACTAGTTCTTATTGTTGTGTATAGTATGTGAACTTGTTCTATTGTACTAACGAAATCCCAAATTATGGTCAGGTATGACGGTATGAGACTCTTTTCGTCCAATATTGGTTTGATTTTTCTTAAGAAAAGTTTTTCAAATACAGAGATGACTGGGAGTAGATTTATCGGTCGGTATGAGTTGACATCTTTTGGATCTTTTGCAGGTTTTTGAATGAGTATAATCTGTGCCACTTTCCATTGCAACGGGAAGTAGTGCAGACTTAACATAGCATTGAAGATCATAGTGATTATTCTGTAGCAATCATTGGTTAGTTCCTGAAGGACCTTACCCGTTATGAGGTCGAATCCCGGCGCCTTATTAGGTTATATCTCATTATTTATTATCTGTTTTACTTCTTTAATATTAAACTTGGAGATTGGCAGATTCATTTGATATGGAGCCTCAACAAAAGAATGAATGGTTCTTTTTGTTATAATGGCACTACTCTAGTACATTGACTAAATACTGTCGAAAGATGTTCTGCGAATGTCTTGGATTTCTCTATGTCTGTTCTTGCCCATTTACCTTTGGCATTTTTTAAAGAAGGTATGGCGTCTTTTGGCCCTTTTACTTTTCTCGTCGCCTTCCATAGCGAATAATTAGTGTCTTTGAATGGAGTCAGATTTTCTAAGTAGGTAAGTTTGAATGGCCCTGTTTTTTCTTCTTTTAATAGATTTTTAAGTCTTCTGGCAATTGTGTTTCAATTTTCTTTGTCAATAGGTGCGTGTGTATTTTGCCATTTTCTCTTAAGTTTTCTTTTCTCTTCAATCACGTTTTTTGCACTCAGAGAACAATTTATGCTTTCCTTCCATGTTTGTTCAAGCGTAGATCTCCATCCCGCCTTTTGTATGGAGGTAGTAAGTTGTTGTACCTACTGCGTTTTCAATTTGTATTTCTGTTTTAAGTGGCAAATTCGTTGATATTTGTTTTTATTTCGTTGTTTAGGACTGGAGACATTTCTGAGTATGACTTTGGAGTCTAGGTCAATTAGAATGGGAGAATGGTCTGACGAGAGGTCCCAGCATGATTGTTTAAGTAGTTAAGAGAGATACCTTTAATCACACAGAAGTCTAAGATATCTGGTATTTTATTTGGATCTGCAGGCCAATAAGTTGGTTCTCCTGTAGATGTGTGTTCTAGATGGTTTCCTATTATCGACTTCAGCAGTTGTCTACCCATTGTTGTGATTACTCTAGAGCCCCAGTGATGATGTTTACAGTTAAAGTCTCCTCCTGCTATGCATGTGTGTCCAACTGCACTAAAATAGGTACCTATTAAAGTTATTTTCGTTGATGGATTGGCCATGAGGACAGTAGACCGCAGATAAGGTAAGGTTGCCTAACCAGTCTACAATATGACAATGCCAGGCTATTGCTGGTACTTTTCACTGAACTTATTTAACTCATGGTGTTTTATATTAGATTTGATGATAGCTGTGCCGCCGTGTGCTTTGTCATTTGGATGTTTTGTGTAGTGAACAATGTATTTTGGAATTTTAATATAATTTTTGTCTGTTAGATGAGCTTCTGATATGAGCATAACATCAATTTTCTTCTCGTCGAGAAAATTTTTTATTTCTTGGATATGATTCGTTAGCCCATTTGAGTTCCAGACTGCTATTTTAATGTGTGTTGCATTAGTGCATTTTGGAAATCATAGTGGTAAGGAAATTAAGTATAGTATCCATTCTCTCCATTAATTTTGCGATCATGTTTTCCAGGTTGGAAATTGTCGTTAAATGATTTGAGCCAACATTACTTTGTTGGATTGTGATTTCAGCTGTTTGACTATTAATATTTCCTGACGTCTTTTGAGCATAAGAAACACCAGGGGTTACTGTTTGACTGTTAATTTTATCGGCGTCTGTTCTATGGGTCTCTTGTTTCTGTCTGAGTTGGGGAACTTTTCTTTTTGTATTTGTTTGTATACGCTGCAGCCCTTATAGTTGGCCGGATGGTTTTCCGTACACATTGTGTACAGAGTACACATTGTACGTCACTCCTGCTTTCCTTGCGTGGACAGTCTAGAGCAGAGGTTCCCAACCAGTGTGCCGCGGCACACTGGTGTGCCGTGAAGTCTCTGTAGATGTGCCACGAAATTTGATTATGCTCACTGTCATTATAGAGATTATTTAGCCAAGTGTGCCTTGGCTGAACCAGTTTTTAAGTTAGTGTGCCTCAAGCTACAAAAAGTTGGGAACCGCTGGTCTAGAATATGATGATTACTTGCACACTTTACGCATCTTGGAGGCATATAGCAGAATTTTTGTGTGTGGCCATAACGATGACATTTGGTACATTGGGTAACTTGACGCTTGGGATGTGGTGGTTCGAAGGACACAATCATGTTCTCACTTCATATATGTCTTTATTATTTGGCTTAGTTTTTAGTTCTATACAAAAAAGCGGATGCACCGTGTTGAATCCCTTCTTATATATTAGCTATGTTGGTTCCCTATTCTTCCCTAGCTTCGTGTCCCTAATTCAACTTTTAAAGCATCTTTGTCTGCTGTCTGATGCATATTACGAAGCACAACTCGAAATGTTCTTTCTTTCTTTGTTTGGTAGGTATAATAGTGTTTTTTTCTCATTGAGTGCTTTAGCTATGTTTCGGTAATGTTCAGAGGTCGTGGGCTGGATCTTTACTTGGTTGCTATAAAGGCACTTGATGGAGTAACCCAGTGGGGATATTGTTTCTAACAATTCTGTAAGAGGTTATATATCACCGACATCTGAAACAAATATGGGTTGAGGTTGAATACTTTTTTTTTAAGTTCATCAGTTCCGGTTTGGTTGGACTCATGAGGTATTTCATCTAAGCTAGCAAATCTATTAGACGTTGGTGTGGGTGCTTTGAGCCAGTAGTCGCTCATTGTTGTTTGTTTTAGTTGTTTATCAGCTTCAGGGCTGTCCGTCTTGCTCTTTTGCGCGCTTGAACAGTGTCCCATCCTTGATTTTCTTGGCTATCGTGTGGATTACTGATATATATTTGTGACGGTTGATAAGAAGAAGCATGATTAGAAAGAAAAGAGTTACCTGGTTGTTCTTGTTGATTGTCAGTCGACTCAGTCTCTTGGGGCACTATATTGCTAGAGTAATGTTCATTGCTTTGTTGCTCACTAGACGAGGTTGTAATCGAGGTTGAATCTCTCGATGGTTGTTCCATGGTAATTATTTGCAAGTTAGCGGTGTATTCTTCTGAAGTGGATCTTCTCATCGGAGATCTGTTCACTTTATTTGAATTTAAAAACGGATTGTCTATGTCTACGATTTCTACATTGTCGTTCATCCTGTATTACAATTAAATGTTTTATACATCACGACCAACTGTTTATGGGACGCATATGACTTCATTTGCCAGTATTTTGGCGTATGGAAATAGTACTACTTGTTTTATTTTATGTGCGCTTTTAGAACACTGGTAATTAATATTACTAATTAACGATATAGTTTCGAAGAAAAACTGGTTACTAATTATTTTTGTACTTAAAATAAATTTATGCGACCGTCTCCAGCAAAGATTGGATCGAGATTTGATACAAAATAGGTATTTTATTATTGTTGTAGGGAGGATGAAATGTTAACAAGAATTTTTAATGATGCTTGTTGTCTATTATTAGAAGAACCTGTTTCCAAGTATCTTTGCATTTGCGTCTAATTCTGTTGTGAAGTATTCTTAGGAAAATCGTAAGAGTGCGGCTCATTAGGCTAATTAATCGACATTCTAGGCATTTTCTAGCATCGTGTTTTTTAGGTATTGCGACAAAGATGTACTTAAGCCAGTCTGTGGGAATCACTCCAGTGTTATATATTGCATTAAAAAGTTTTACTACTACTTTTATGTTATCTTCATCTATTAACTTATCCAACTCAGGTGAACCACAAATTTGGCTACATTTCACTTCAATGGGTACTTAGATAGAACTGTTCTTCTGTTCAGCATTTTATACTTTCCACATGCACAAAATCTGGAAAATGTGAAAACTAAATAAAATACGCCTATAATGTTATATTTTATTTTATTACAAGTTGTCTTTGGTTTTCGTAACAATATAAAAAGGAAAATAATACACAATCACCTACACCACAATTTAGTGCTTTAAATAATGACAATACTAGTGCCTGAATACTTTTCTAGTTTAATGTAAAGCTAGCTACATAATTTTCTAGACCAATCGATCACTAATTTCAGAATATTTTGGATTTGTTCTAGCCTGAATGATAAGAATTTATACAAATGAAAGAAATACTTGATTTAAAGAAGACAAAACTTTAAACAATCATTGTTTAGAACCTTGGTTTTTTTGAAAATATAAGCCACACTTAAAAATGATTACGAAATGAAATAAAAGACGTTCTCACAATTAATTTATTATCTACTACGGACAACCTGTTTCGCTGTCTCTAATATCCACAGCATCATCAGGTCCCGGTAACAGTAAACTAAATTATGCCGGTATAAGGAATGATTTCAAAAGTAAGCACTATCATACTTTTTTGCTCAATTTATTGCTATTAGGGAACTGAAGGCAAGGATGGAATTAACTGCATTGATTAACAAATAAGTGGGCCGAATCTTGAGGAAGGTGGTAATTAACATCCAACAAACCATTGATCAGTAGATATTGTTTGTTTTATGGAATAAAAAAGTGATGTTATTTATTTATTTATGTCTGTTTTTTGATTAAATTTTATATTTTTTGTGTAACCGACAACGTTTAAACTATAATATTATATAGTAGCAAACGAAGGGATATTTAAGAGAAGAAATAATATGTTTGAATGTGCAATATTTTTTTCCTGAGATGTAATAATTGATTGTGATGTCAAAATTTAAAATAGTTAAATGATTTTACTGTTTGACTTTTTACAAATTGACTATGACCATGGACCAAGTGACCATGAACTATTCAGAAGAACTTTTTAGAAACTCAACTAGAGATCGATCGTGCTATCATAAACGTAATATAAAAATAATTTTGAAAACAAAACTATCTAAAAATTTATACATATATAAAAAATTTAGAAACAAAATATACAACATCTAGTATAATAAAAAAACAAGCTAATAAATGCAAAATAATACTATTAAAAAATCTAGTGATGGAAGAATATATTATAATATAACAAGAACATACAATCTATAACCGTACATAATTTACATTTTAAAATATAATATATAAACAATTTAAATATTGCACTTTTCAGGTTTTTTCCTGATAAAAAATATGTAATTTAAATTTATTTAAAAATTAAAGTGTCAACTAAATTTTAGTTTTACGAAATTCCTTTCATGTTAAAATTATAAAGAAGTTATTGTACTTATTGATTGTATTGACTCGATATCTTTTTTCCATGCCACTGAAAACGAATACTTTAGTGTTCCAAAAATTTAAGATTTGAATTAGGTGCCACGTAAAGTTTTTGTGGCGTAAAGTGAACACAAAAAGACCGTTTGATAGCTGAATAGATTTAGAAATAGATATCAGCATTATTAAAACGTTTTACATTTTCTAACAATTTAAAACAAAGATAATTAGAAGTACAAAAATATGGATAAACAAATAAAATACAAAATTAAGCAGGCGAAAGAACAACGGTTAAAAGAACAATGCGCAGAAATAGAAAAATAGCACATAAAAACACACATAAAAAAATTAAAGAATTAACTCGTAACAACAGAAAAAGACAGCCGGGAATACTAAAAGATACAAATGGAAAACTTGTATTAAATATTAACGAAAAATACACCCAGGGTACACCACTGGCGGTTCTGAAGATTCTAAAAAGAAGAAACATATATCAACCGATGGGGGTGGCCCCCCGAATCGAATTAAATCTACAGCTGTCTTTCCTTACTTTATTTTACTCATTTTTGTAGATACCTATTAAGGTTGCAGAATTGGATTTTTATCTAGATAAACGGACAGGTGATGAATGCAAATTGTAGATTCTCCCATGTCCGCTATTTATCGGTCTATTTGCTTTATAAATTGTTACTTTACTTTTTCGTGTCTGGATCCGACTACAGTTTTTCTGCCCAATATCGGGCCACGTCTACACCCTTTGTATTTGCGAGCCATATATCATCGAGGGTGCACTGTGATGTCAAAGTCTGCATACTCTCAGGTGCTCCACGTTCTGTATTTCCCCACATTCACAAAGTGCGTCGTTATCTGTCTTAATGCCCCATTTAATGAGGTTCTGTTTTACAGGGGCAACACCTGTGCGTATGCGGTTGAGTGTCCGCCAGGTTCTCCAGTCCAGGTTCATTCCATTAGGTCGTTTTGGATGTAGGGGGAACAGTTCGGGTGGTTCGACGCTGACATTTCTCATAAACCTTTTCCTTGATTTAAGTCGGCTGGTTCTTGGCGGTTCGTCAAACCCGTATAACTGGTGCCTTTCATCGAAAGTTTGCCTGAACTTCTCCACATATTGTGAGGCGCATCTACGGCCGTCTGGTGATGCGAATCCAGCTGCTCAGTACAGCAGGGGTAGGCTTCATGCAACCGGTCGTTATTCCACATGTTTCATTTAACGCCGTGGTGACTTGTTGGGCGTGTCTAGATCTACCCTAAACGGGAAAAGCATATTCCCCTGTTGAAAAACATAAGGCCTCAGCTGTTGACTTTAAGACCTGGGGGTTTGCACCCCACTTGCTCCCTACAAATTTCCGGAGAAGGTTGTTTCTCGTAGAAACCTTTTGTCTTGTGCTCTGACAGTGGAATTTTTACGTTAGTGACCGGTCTAGTATCACTCAAGATATTTGGGCCTATCAGTATGTTCCAAGCGTTGTCCCTCCCAAGAAACATTCAGTTTTACAATCGCCAGATGGTTGTTGAGATGGAATGCACATACTTGGGTTTTTGTAGGGTTTGGTTTTAATGAGTTTTGTTTGTAGTAAGTTGAAATCATGTTTAAAGCCTCTTCCATTGTCGACTCCACTTGTGTGAGTGTTGTCATCTTTACGGCGATACCAAGGTCGTCAGCGTAAACAAAACTCTCAGTCTGAGGGTGCATTGGTTGGTCTGGTCGTTGGTGTAGATTGTAGATTTTAAATAGGGACGGCGCCGGAACGCTTCCTTGAGGTAGGCCATTTTTTTGGGTTCTCCATCTGCTCTTCTTTCCATTTAGCACAACGTAGAAGCGTCTATTACACAACAGTGATCTAATGATATTTACCAGGTCATAGTCAAGCACAGTGTTATAGATCTTAGTTAGCAAGGTTCTGTGGTTTATCGTATCATAGGCCGCTGTGAGGTCTATCAAGGCTACTCCCACTATCTCTTTCTGTTCAAATCCCCCCTCTATGTACTCTGTTAGGTTCAGCACTTGGCCTGTGCATGATTTACCTGGTCTGAAGCCTGTTTGTTGTGGGATTAGTTTTGCATCTAATTTTTCCTGGATGTGGTTCAAAATGTTCATACAATTTATACAAATGGCATGGCAGAGATATCGGACGGTAGCTACCGGGTATAATTGTAAAAAGCCCAGACAATAGATTGTTACCAAGAATTCTGCATTCCGACGTAAAAGAGAATTTTCTCTTTTGTTTAAAAAATATAGATTCATTGTGACCTTGAAACAACACCCTGTATATTAAAATTTTCAAAATCTATTTGCCCATTTGAAAAGAGCCCAAAAAACTAAGAGTAGACTCTGAGATTAAAAAGCAGTTATTGTTAACTTTTAATAATAAATTATTAAAGTTAATAAATAAATACTTATATTAAAAATAATCAATACTTATTTTCTACATTGGAATGACCCACTTGTAATCACAAGAAAATGCAGGTTCACATTAACAAAAAAATATAAAGTAATTGTGACCTTGAAACAACACCCTGTATATTTAAATTTTCAAAATCCGTTTGCACATTTGAAAAGAGGACATATAATTCGATATAATGTCAAAAATAATGTCATTAAATTGTCAAATTGTCTGACCAAAAAATGTAAGCGAACTATTAAACTTGGTTTTTGTGCTCTTTTCAAATGTGCAAACGGATTTTGAAAATTTCAATATACAGGGTACTGTATCAAGGTCACAATTACTTTACATTTTTTTTTGTTAATCCGGACCTGGATCTTTCTTGTGATTAGTGAGAGGGTGGTTCCAATGTAGTAAATAAGTATTGATTATTTTTAAAATGAGTATTTATTCATTCACTTTAATAATTTATTATTAAAAGTTAATAATACTTGCTTTCAATCTCAGAGGACTTAAAAATTTCAATATGATTTCAAAATTAAAGTAATTGAATTGTCTATGCCAAAAATTGAGGCGAAACTATAAACTTAGTTTTCTGTGCTCTTTTCAAATATGCAAACGGATTTTGAACATTTCAACGTACAGGGTGTTGTTTCAAGGCCTCAATGAATTTATATTTTTTGTTAATCCGGACCTTGATTTTTCTTGTAATTAGTAGTTGGGTGGTTTGTATTTGGTGATTAGTAGCTGGTACCAAATATCAAAAAAAATTACAATGTTGTTCTAAAATTATGGATCCAGAGAGAAATGGGCACAATCGCTAAAACACCCTGTAACTCGGTTATAAAAATCGGTGGTGCAATAAATGTAGTAAAGTCTGACAAAATATCTAAGAGGGTCATTAATATTCAACTGAGTGGGGTGCTATTGTCCGAGTTGCGAAATTCCATAAACAATGGATTTAACTGTTTTATAAAATTAAACCCCTGTATATATAATTTCACAACTGGGACAATAACACCCCGCTCAGTAGAACTACATATAAGAGAGTGATTAATATTCAGCTCTCTTAGTTTGCTTGCACAACTATACAGGGTGTTTCATTAATAATTGTCCATATAGTAACTGGAGAAACCTTAGCACAAAATACGAAAATTTAACCTAAAACACTTAAATAAAATGTGGTTCCTTACTGAGTTACAGGGTGTTTTATCTAAAAATTTAAAAACTATTTTTGCTCAGCATTTTAAAACTATTCGACGTATCATTTTGTTACTAGGCAGGAAGTATAGGTACTGTACAAACTACTCAATTATGTTAAACAAACGTTTTTTCTACTACCAGAGGCGTACGACGGGGGAAAGTGAATGGTTGACCCTTTCCAAATTCTACGCTACTGGCGGAATTGCTATTTTAGTTCAATTTTTGGATTCTCCAATACTTTCTATGAAAATAATATACTCTTCATTCGTAACGATAAAGTCATTAGTTTTCTAGATATTTAAAGTTAAAAATGAAACGACACGGTTATTTTGACTAATGTATTGTGTCGCTTCATTTTTAATTTCAAATATCTCGAAAACTAATCATTTTATCGTTACGAATGAAGAGTATATTATTTACATAAAAAGTATTGAAAAATCGAAAAATTTCACTAAAATAGCAATTTCGTCAGTGGCGTAGAATTTGGGAAGGGTCAACCAGCCACTAGAAGTGAGTAGAGTAGTAGCTAGAAACGTTTATTTATCTTAATTTAGTAGGATGTACAGTACCTACACTTTCTGCCGAGTATGATAAGGATACGCCAAATAGTTTTAAAGTACTGGGTACAAATAATTTTTAAATTGTAATCATGAATCATATCACAAATTAATCAAAATAACTGTGCCGTTTCATATTTAACTTCAAATATCTCGAAAACTAATGAATGTATCGTTACCAATGAGGAGTATATTATTTACGTAGAAAGTATTAGAGAATCTAAAAATGACACTAAAATATTAATTCCACCAGTGGCGTAGAATTTGAGAAGCGTCAACCATTCACTATCCCCTGTCGTACGCTTCTGGTAGTAGCTAAAAACGTTCGTTTATCAGAATTTAGTAGGGTGTATAGTAGTCGCACTTTCTGCCAAGTATGAAAAGGATACGTCGAATAGTTTTAAAATGCTAAGCAAAAATAGTTTTTAAATTTTTAGATAAAACCCTGTAAGTCAGTAAGGAGCCAATTTTTTTTAAGTGTTTTAGGTTAAATCTTCATATTTTGTGCTTCGTAAGGTTTCTCCAGTTACTATATGGACAATTAACACCCTGTATATTTAGAACAGCCTCAGTGACCTCTATTCAACATTCATGTGTTTCCGTTTCCCAATGAAACACTCCGTATAGAAGATCCAAACTTACACAAATAAAACGCGCATGGTGAATGGATGGGTTACACAATCAAAATGTCAGAATAAAGATACCTACGTCAATAGGCTGTTTGATGGAAAAGGTGAAAGAAAACTGAGACAATCGCCAAGAAATAAATTGTAGCATGTACTGAGATATGGGGAATTTATAAAAATAATTAAATATTCTTATTATAAGTCGATACTTTTTCACAAAATAAAAAATTTTTTGTGTGAAAATATAAAATATAAAAAAATATTTTTGTGTTATTGTTCGATAAAATATTTTTCATTTCGCTTTTGAACCCACTGTATATTAATAACGATAAAATTTATCACAGAAGTTTATAAGAACTTTTAATCTTAAGTTTGAGTGTTTACAAAAATGTTTAAATTCCTTTGGAAACACCCTGTATAGTAAAATTTAGTTGACACGTTGGAAATTACAATTACTAGAGATCTCACAAAACTTAATTGACAAAATAGTACAGGATGTAACAAAAAGCACGCTCATACATCACATATTCTGGGACGAAAAATAGTTTGATTGAACCTAACTTACCTTATACAAATGTGCACATAAAAAAAGGTACAGCCCTTCAAGTTACAAAATAAAAATCAATTTTTTCAAATATATCGAAAACTATTAGGGATTTTTTTATTGAAAATGGACATGTGGCATTCCTATAGCAGGGACACCACAAAAAAAATAACAGTGAAATTTGTGCACCCCATAATATTTTATGGGGGTTTTGTTCCCTTAAACCCCCCAAAAATATTTGTGTACGTCCCAATTAAATTATTATTGTGGTACCATTAGTTAAACACCTCTAGCACAATACACTAAACTGCAGAGATTACGGTGGGCAGGGCACGTGGTCCGCATGCATGAGAATAGAATCCCCAGAAAATTGCTGAATGCAAGAATGCAGGGAAGAAGACCTGTTGGAAGACCTAAAAAGAGATGGGAAGACGAAGTCGATGAGGATGCCAGGAACTTCCTGGGAACGCGTTCATGGAAAAGAACAGCGGTAAATCGAAATGATTGGAGAAGCTTGTTGAAGGAGGCCAAGGCTCGATTTGGGCTGTAGTGCCATTGGATGGATGGATTAGTTAAACACAATGTTTTTAAAGCTTTTTGCCTCATAGTGCTTTTTCTATAAACCAGATTTTATCGTGATATTTTGAACATTTGTAAAATCCACCACATATTTGTTAATATAAAAGTATGTAAGTTGTAAAAGTAAGATTATAGAATATTATTTTCATAATATTATTACCAGGTCTCTATAATCTTACTTGACAATTTAAAAATATGTGGTGGATTTTACAAATGTTCAAAATATATAAAAATTGGCTTATCAAAAAAGTACTAAGAGGCAAAAAAGTTTTAAGAACATTGTGTTTAACTAATGGTACCACAATAATAATATTGGAACGTAAACAAATATTTGGGGGCTTTAAGGGAACGAAACCCCCATAAAATTTTTATGGGATGTGCAAATTTTAAAGTTATTCTTTTTGGTGTCGGCCGGTATGCGCTCGACCGTTTTGCGCCCTTACCTGAAATCGGCCGGTTTGCGCTCTAATACTTTCTTAATGGAGATGTATAGCTAATTATTTTCTTATATCGACCGTTTTGCGCTCTCTTGTAATCGACGTTTAATTTTATTCTACCATAACGATCAGGTAACGGTTAGGCTAGTAAAATTAGTTTTAAAAAAATGGATATAGTCTAGATGATGTGCACAGCAATTGGAAGGTGGAAACACAAAAAAATCTTATGTATGTCTTTGTACTCACTTTATATTGCTAAAAAATCACGGCTTTTAGATTTCAATGCCTATTTTTTTTATAATTCTCATTATAGAAACACATATAGAAACATGGATAATTTTGTTTTAATTACTTGCTTGTAGCCTGTAGATATAGTAAAAATTGCGATAAGCTTTTATTTTAACATGTAAATTTAATTTAATATCTCACTGAAGTATGTGGTTCTTGATAATATTACGAAAATTAATGTCTAAAGACGGAAATACCCGAAAGTTAAGTTAGGACCGAAGGGTTGGGTCTTCCTCCTTCCCCACAGATTTTGAGTCAGGTAGGTTCACCAGACTATTATTGTAGAATGAAATTAAAATTATATTGCAAGAGAGTGCAAATCGGCCGATTAAGGAAACTATAGTAGTTAGATATTTCTATTATGAAAATTGCAAAGCGCAAACCGGTCGATTTCAGGTAAGGGCGCAAAACGGTCGAGCGCAAACCGGCCGTATTCATTTTTTTTAAGATGTTCCTGTCATAAGAATGCCACACGTCAATTTTCAATAAAAAAATCTCTAGTAGTTTTCAATATATTGGAAAAAATCGATTTTCATTTTGTAACTTCAAAGAGCTTTTTTTTGTAACTAAAGTTTTTTATGTGCACATTTGTACTAATGTAAGTTAGGTTCAATCGAACTATTTTTCGTCCCAGAATATGTGATTTAATTTATGACCTGTCTTTTTGTTACACCCTGTATAATAACTTTCTTTTAGCATCGCAGTTCGTGCAGTATAACATTTATTCTGCAATTATTTTAATGTCGAACTGATAATATGCAAAAAGAAAGAACAAATTAATATTTCCGAATTCTTTTGATTTTCGTTATTAGTCAATTATAGGGGATAAGGAAAGTGAACTTAATATATAAAAAGTCCTAAATCATGACCTATAACAAGTTTTATAAAATACTAATTGAAATAATGAAAATTTCAGTTACCATTTTCGTTAACATTTTGTGTGATGTCATGCCATTTTTTAAATTAAGGTTAGATCAAATTATTGATTCCAAAAATAAAATTGCATATGCTTTTATCACAGCAAATTAGTTTTCACTTACTATTACAATTTCAGATCAATCATTGGAGTATATTGATTAGATATAAATTGATTTTACTTATTCGAATCTTTTTTCTAAAAAAAGGAGAATTTTACGAAATATACATATAAGCAGCAAAACCGTGAACCTTTATTATTATCTGATGAGAAAAAATATATACTTTTATTCTTGCATCATTGTCTGTTTTGTACACATGTACACATAGAAATAAAAACAACATCGTTACAGTATTGTTAACGAAAAGACATCTCTAATACTGGGGCCACAGTCACGTCTAATGTCATTAATCAACGCATTATTTGCATTACACAGATGGCAAATAATGCGTGAATTAACGGCATTAGACGTTACTGTGGCCCCAGCGTAAGTAGACGATACTCTGTCGAACAACAAGTATTTGGCTAAAATAAGATTTTTACACTACTGAATAGCGAAAATGATTTATATTTATAATTTATTGCTTTAATTTTTTTAGGATTAAGATAATTTCATACGTTTGTCAGAATTTTTTTGGGAAAAAGTAAAAAAAAAGTTTCGCATTTTGATTTCGCCCTCTATTCTTTTTTAGGCCAAAGAGCCCTACACTGATGGAGAAGCATAGTAACAATGAAATGATGAAGGAAAATCTCTAATCTCAGTTTTTGTCAGTATTTTGAATGGTATTGCGAACAATAAAAGAGAAATAAAATTATCACAATAATCTTAACGAAAATAGAAACTTATACTAATAATACTTAAAAATAAAATAAACAATTATATTTGTTTTCCAAATAATGACATTTTCCATTCACAGTGAACGCGCTGCAATTGTTTTACAGTTATGTAACTAAAGGTTAAAATTTTAAATTGCGTTAATATAATAAATAAGTATATAAACATAAAAAACATGTACTGATTAATCATTTTCCGGGTTTGGACTGTGTACTTTTTGTATACTAAACTAAGCTATGTTTAGCTTAGCTCACAAAGGCACAAAAACACCATCCTCGCAGTACGGTAGAAAGAACATTACCGCGGTATTTAAGAGGAAGAGAGGACTTATGGCGATAGGTGAGCAATTAGAAAAACACATAGATATTTTAAGAAATAATTGCGGATGCAGCCTGGGACATCTACATTACATCGCGCGATTTGGTCGGCAGACGGCATAACAGCGTTTAAACCGAGGGAAGCAGAAATGGGCATAAACTACGTTACTAAAGACGAAAAAATGAGCACCTGGACATTAGCGACATCCCAATGAACTCACACAACATTATGTCAATAATACAGTAGTGTCGAACTACTGGTTGACATCAGGAAAGATGTTCCCTGAAACATAAGCTTCATCTTTCTGAATCAGATTATCATCATCATTATCAATGGTGCTACAGCCCTATGAAAGAGCCTCTACCTTCCCAAGTCTATTACGCCAGTCAGTCCTATCCATTGCCAACCGTTGCCAGTTTGCTGCGTCTATTTTTCTCCCATCTTCATTTACACCATCCTTCCATCTAAGTTTTGGCCTACCCCTATTTCTACTTCCCACAGGTTGTGACATAAGGATTCTTCTAGGAGGGTTGTTATGCTGCGATCTTGCTAAATGCCCTGCCCATCTTAGTCTTCCTATTCTTATAAGAGATACTACGTCTTTACTACCAAATATTTGTTTATATCTGTGGTATACATCGTAGTTGTACCTCCTCCAAATACCATTTTCACAGATGCCACCGAATATGCCTCCCAGGATCCTTCGTTCAAATATAAGCACAAGGTTTTCATCTGCCTTGGAGATGGTCCATGTCTCCGATCCATATGTCAACACTGGTTGTATAAGGGTTTTGTATACCTATGGTTATTTTTATTTTTTGGCTCAAGTTTCTGTTTCTCATATGTCTACTCAGTCCAAAATAGCATTTGATCGCTAGGATTATCCTTCGCTTGATTTCTTCCGTCAGATTATACCAACCAAAAATTAACTGAAATATATCGTCAAAAACACTCAAATGCAAAACGACAAATGTCAATATGAATTACAAGCCCACGAAACCATTCAACATTTTAGCGGGACTACCAGGCATTTGCTGCAACTGAATATAAGGAACGGCATGCCTCGGTAGGAAAAGTCCTTCATTAAGATATAGCTAACAAACTGGGATTTCTCCAAAACAACTTTCATAATATAACTTCCCATATTATTCATTCCTGAGGGTATACTTGAGAATGACAACTACAAACTACATTGGAACCGCACTGTGATCAGAGGCCAACCAGTAGCAGAGTAGTAAAGTAGTAATAGACCAGATGTCATACTAGTTAATAAATTAACAAAACCTACAATACTAATTAATGTGGCGATACCCAACAACAATAATCTGCGTGTTAAACAATTAAAATATCGCTAAGTATAGAGATCTGGTAATTCAAATACGGAGGTAATGGAGCTTGGAAAATACCCAGACAATACCTATTATTCTCTCTACTACTGGAGTCATTTACAAGAATCTCCTAGAAAACATAAAAAAGCTGGGTCTGATCTCTATAACACCATGCGGAAAGCTGTACTACTCTCGACATCCAAATGTGTACGAAAACTTTTGGGAGATACTCCAGCATACCATGTCACCTAGGGCTCGATAACACGGAAAGAGGTCCGCCGTAGCTCAATCTTTTTGATACCGTAGGTATCTGAGATGAGTGATTTTTCTCTTAGATGGACTGTAAGCCATATGGCTTAAATATGGAAATTATCCTAAATATTTCTCTTCTAATGTCTCTAATAATAATATATTGAAGGTTCTCAAATAATAAAAAGACAAACAGAGCAGTAACGTACGACGTCAAGGCCGTGTATTATAACAAAAACGAGCAGGAGAAAAATTGAAATGTATAAATCATTCAAACAATTTGTGAAGCACTAATCCAAAGCGAAGACAGAAACTCGAAGTCATTCCGAGAATATAACCAGAGAGGAAAGACACCAATAGCCAATCAAGACCAATAACCTTACCTTGATCCTGTACAAGCTACTGATAGAGTCGACCAACAAAGTCACGGTCCAAACCGGAAAGAAGATTAGTTAATTCCTACGCTAACCGTGGAAGCCTTCGATTTCAAGAAACAACCATATTGAATTAAAACAAAAGTTTTAAAACAACAGTTAAAGTAAAACAAAAATTGTATGAGAGTTCAGAACCTTTTAACGAGCTGCAATCGCTGCATGTTCCAGACATTTATTTAATGAAATACATTTTTTATTGCCAAGGATCTGCTTGAACTCTTACACAATTTTCGATGGAATACTGTGAAGGCAAACGGCGTAATCTGCATGTATTTTCAAAATAATATTACAACTTTTCACATCTGAGCCACTATATTTATTTTAGTTTTGAACCAACAGAATCATGCTGTTCTAGCCATACATCCTGGCTAGAAAATATAAAATTTTGGAATGTGAAAGATGCAAGCAATTTTTAATTGAGATTTTTTTAAATAGTTAGAAATAGATCCTGAATCTCCAATTCTCCACTTATAATAAAAATCGGGGTAAAGGTGTGAACAAAAGTAAAAGTATTTGCGTTCTTACTCAAAGACGCTTAGACACGAATGTCTTCTTAATAGGCTACAGAAAAGCTTCGATAAGGTTAATCATTAAAAACTGGCGGACATTCTCAGAAAACGGACACTTAGACGAATGATATAGGACTGAATTAGACTTCAACTACAACCAGTAAAAATTAGACGTGGAATATCCAAAAAAGGTGAAATATGAAAGGAGTCCGGCAAGGATGTATACTGCCACCTCAATTATTTCATGCCTGATCTGAGAAAGTCATACTGGCAGCTATTGAGTCATAAACAGTAAGGATAAACGTGAATTGGTTTTAATTAATAATATTAGGTATAATGGATAAAATGTGAAGAATATGTTTCCTGATCAGGACTCTCCCTCACTACCAAAAAAAAACAAGTTTAGGAAAATGAGTAATAATAACAATTCCAATATATCCGATATTAACGAAACATTAATGGTAAGCAACTCCTAAAGAAGTACAAATACCTGATAAAATATTAATAGAAAATATCTACTACACTGGGCTGCCAAAATAAAAATTATAATTAATGTAGCAGATATTTTTTAACATTGGTCCTAAAAATACGATCGACTAAATGTACGGTCTTATACTATTGAGTTGAATCGTGACATTGAATCGAGATGATGAGAAGACAAAATAAGGAAAAATTCCAAAGGTTTCAAGGATGAATCACCAATGTTCTAGTATTACGAAGGTTGTATAAAGAAACTAGTTGAAACAACAATAAAAGAAAGAAAACTGCAATATCTCAGACATATATGCGTAGAAAAAAATACCTCATAAGTACCAGTATAATCAAGAGAAAATAGTCGACAGAAGTATAGTAGGTACTGTGGAAAGAAGACGAATCTCTTAGCTAAAGAACTTGGGGGAATGGTATAGTTACACCTGGAAAAGATTCTTTAGAACAGCTACTTTGAAAGTTAATGAGTGACCAAGAGGGTTGTCCACCTCCGTAAAAGAGATGACACTTAAAGAAAACGATTTTGAACAAAAACCTACCAATAATAGGCCAATAGTATTCTTAAAAATGCTTTAAAAAAAATTAAAAATATAGAATGCTTATATTAACTTGAAAGATAGGACAATTTTGAGAAAAAAAAAATTATACTACAATCACAATGAAGAATTCCGAAAATGAAGAATTCCGCTCAAGACGCAATCATGAACACTTGGAAGACATCAACATGAGAAAACGAAAAATGTTTTATGGTCACCTAGAACGTATGAATTATCAAAGACTTAACCAAATGGGCAAGCCAGGTTAAAATAGATTTGCAACAAGTGGAAATTCCACCTGGTGACCCCGAAGATCATCCAGGTGTCAGAGATAAGGCCAAATCTGGTAGAACCTTATTTTTTTCACTATCCGATCTCCTCGCCCCCTATCAAGTGAGCACAAGAAAAGAAAGAGGAACATTACGAAATGAGAAAGAAACGATTAAAATGAAAACCTACTGGCAAATGAGGAAAACTCATTCAAGAGAAAGATGACAAACCTCCGTAGTCCTAGGCGCAGCAAAAAAAAAGTTAAAAAAGATAGAAAAGTATAAAAAAAAGTTAGTTAAGATGCCAGTCAGTGTTGAAATTATTTTAATTTAGTATTTTTGGAGGGAGTAA
Organism: Diabrotica virgifera virgifera; assembly: GCF_917563875.1. Lineage (NCBI taxonomy): Eukaryota > Metazoa > Arthropoda > Insecta > Coleoptera > Chrysomelidae > Diabrotica > Diabrotica virgifera. Next base: position 61,504,554 of record NC_065443.1, on the reverse strand, counting down.
GCCACACTTTTACTTCAAAATTAAGTTTACTTGACTTTTCGACTTCCTACTTCGGGAATAGGTATCAAAATACAAAACATTAATGTTTTGCAGAATAGAACTAGGTACTATACTTTTTTAGATTATTTTTAAATAAGAATATGGATAAATTACGACGCAAGGAGATCACAGATCCATTTCTAAGCAAATTAAAAATCCAACTAACTTTGTTTTAATTATAGTGTCACACTAAATAATGTACCATTCGTAGAAAAATATAACTGATGTAAAAATATAATGATCGATAAAATAAAATGCAGTGTAAAGGTATCACAGGATAAACATATATAGAAGCAGTTCGTCACGCTTTAGAATAATCAAATTGTAAAATTCGGCGGTTAAATCGTCAATTTGGCAACCATGATTCTTAATTTTATTATTAATTCTTTATTTAGGTTAGAAAAATTAATATATTTACATATTGCAAAAGCAAATAGCAGTGGGTTGTCGATATTAATAAAAATGCTAAATAGATTTACACAAGGAGCTCAATACACTGAAATCATATTTATTTTTTTAATATAGTGACGACGTTTGAGTTGCCATAAATTCATTTTCTCGAGAATGAGTGACTCTTGACTCTGTAAATAAATCCAGAAACAGGTCGATTTTTATTTTTAAATTATAATTTTTTGGCATATATTATATCATTCAAGTGACGTCAACAATCTGTGCGTGATGACGTAATCGATTATTTTTTTTAAATAAGAATAGGGGTCATGTGTTAGCTCATTCGAAATGTTATTCAATGCTCTATTCACTAATATAAACATTAACGTAATTATTTATACAGGATGCCCAATTTTTTTTAAATTAAACTAATTGAGACAAAAAGAAGAATGTATATAATTCATTTAATTCGAAATAAATTTTACTTTTGTCCAAAAACAGGAAAAAATGTTAATTTGATAAATAAATATTGTTTTTCGCTTAAATTCAATATTAAAGTTGCTACCTACCTGCCTCTTAGCAGTTTGAACATTTAATTTAAGCGAAATACAATGTTTATTTTTAAATTTAACATTTTTTTCTGTTTTCTGACAGCAACAAAATGTATTTTACATTAAATAAATTACAAACATTCTTCTTTTTGTCTCAATTTATTTAATTAAAAAAATGTTGGACACTCTGTATAAATAATTTGGTATGTTAATGTTTATATTACTGAATAGAGAATTGAATAACCTTTCGAATGAGCTATCACACGTCCCCTATTCTGATTAAAAAATCATTAATTACGTCATCACGCCCAGATGGATGACGTCACTAGTATGATATATATGCCAGAAAATTATAATTTAAAAATAAAAATCGACCTGTTTCGGGATTTATCTGCAGAGTCGAGAGTCTCCCATTTTCGAGAAAATGAATTTATTCCAACTCAAACGTTCTCACTGTATAACAATTCAACTTTAATGCAATGTAGGCAATTTTGGACAAAACCTGATTTTTAAATGAAGGATAAATCGAAACATACCATATAAGTGATAAGAAGTTATGTTGAGTGACAATATAACAACACAAACCGAAATTCGGCGACGCATACAGCTTGCAAGAGCGGCAGTGACTTAACTAAATGGGATCTGACGTGATCGTCACATTACTATGACAAAGAAGAAGAGACTCGTTTCAACTCTTATCTTTTCCATATTTTACTATGTACGCGAGATTTTGACAGTCTAATAATCGGATAGATGACGCAGCATAAATGATTTTGAAATGTGGACTTGGTGACGACACTATGTCGCGGTTCTGGACGTCTTATAATACAGTTGACCGAGACCAACAGAGAAAGATCATCAGAAACTGTCCGAGCTGATGAAGGTCAATGATAAACCACACCACATCTATCAAGATGTTAATGACTATAATGATGATATGTTGCATAGTTACTAAACTGTTACAAAACCTACATTACGCTATTAGCCTTTAAGATCGAAAGAATGGTATATGAGATTGTATCAGCACCTTCTTGATTAACACAATTATCAATAATTGGGTTCTTTAAAAAATAACCATGAAAGAAAAAATCAAAAGAGAGCAGAAGACAGAACCAAAATAACCAGTTGACAAATTTGGTCTGGAAGTTGCAGAAACTTTGCGTTTACTGAAAAGCAAAAGTAGTAAACGTAGCAGAATAGCAGAATGTCATCAAATATTGCCGAAGAAGGCATTGAAGTTAAAAAATAAAGGACCTGTACTTCATGCTCTTCCAAAACACGTAATAGACGAAGAGGCAGCGCTGAAACATCTCTTTGAATTTACTAAAGCTAAATTTTTCACAGTTGATTACTGTGATTGTGTAGAGAAACATACTGTGGTCGGTCAAGCGAAACGTAGAACAGGGGTTACTGAGAGGGTATCAAAGTTTCATTCCTACGAAGGTAATTAAATCCATTTACTAAGGCTGAAAATCAGTACACACATTCTAAATTGAATATAAATAAAAGTTATTATAGTTGGTCAGCTGTATGACGGGACAGAGCCGGTCGGTCGGCCCCAATGAATGTACAGGGTTATTCATTATATTTTGACCCACTTGTAAACTTCTTTATTTACAGAATTAGAAAAAATGTAAAATACAAAAGTTATTTGATTTTTTAATTATGATTTTGTGACATATATATCGTACTAGTGACATCATCCATCTGGGCGTGATGACGTAATCGACTATTTTTTAAATGAGACTAGGGGTCGTGTGCTAGCTCATTTGAAAGGTTATTGAATTCTCTATACGGTACTATAAAAATTAAGATCATTATTTATACAGGGTGTCCAAAAATAATTTTTGAATTATTAATTAAACAATTATTTTAATTAAAAAATTGTTTTTTGGACACCCTGTATAAATAATGATCTTAATGTTTATAGTACTGTATAGAGAATTGAATAACCTTTCAAATGAGCTAGCACACGACCGCTATTCTCATTTAAAAAAATAGTCGATTACGTCATCACGCCCAGATGGATGACGTCACTAGTACGATATATATGCCAAAAAATCAGAATTAAAAAATCAAATAACTTTTGTATTTTATAATTTTTTTCTAATTCTGTAAATAAAGCAGTTTACAAGGGGGTCAAAATATAGTGAATAACCCTGTACATTCACTGGGGCCGACCGACCGGCTCTGTCCCGTCATACAGCTGACCGACTATAATAACTTTTATTTATATTTAATTTAGAATGTGTGTACTGATTTTGAGCCTTAGTAAATGGATTCAATTACCTTCGTAGGAAAGCAACTTTGATACCCTCTCAGTAACCCCTGTTCTACGTTTCGCTTGACCGACCGCAATATGTTTCTCTACACAATCACAGTAATCAACTGTAAAAAATCTAGCTTTAGTAAATTCAAAGAGATTTTTCAGCGCTGCCTCTTGGACTAGAAGAATCGATGACATTATATACAGAGACAGCAGGCAGTGTTTTAAAACGGTCTTTATTTTGTGTACACTTAACCATATTGTATCATAAATATTTATTTAATTTAATTTTCTAACATTCATGAAGTTATGAATATGAGTTAATCCGACATAATTGAAACAAATGAAGGAATCAACAAATCCAGAAAACTGCAAGACTAGAAGACATTTACTGGAATAAACTAGAGAGCAATATGTTAAAATATGTAGTTAACTGCAGGTACACAGAAAGATGATACAAATAAAATCCCTAAGACGTATCAGCCCCACATAATTTGTTTAAATTATCTTCACTATTAGCCATTTGGGTCAACTGCTGAGCATAGGCCTCCCGCAAATAATTCCATTGCATCCGATCTTGAGCATCCTGAATCCAGTTGTGATGCGGTGTAATTCCGCGTCCGTAATACCAGTTTTTCTCTTAACTATTTTATTTAAAACTCTGTCTCTGAGGGATACATTCAAAAGTGACCTCTCCGTTGCTCTCTGTGCCACTTGTATTTTATTGATTACTTTTCTGGTTACCGACGGTACTCAACGCCTAACCGAAATATTTAACGACATACATTTAAGCGGAGTAATACCAAGACATGGTTGAAATCGACGTTTATTGCTTTACCAAAGAAAACAAAATCCGTATCCTGCAGTGATTTCCGAACCATCACATTAATGAGCCATATTTTAAAATTATTTTTAAAAATTATACATCAAAGGATATATAGACTGTGCGAAGAAAAAATCAGATGAACACAGTTTGGTTTTCGAATTGCAGTGAGTACAAGAGAGGCTCTATTTAGTAAACAAGTGCTGTTTCAACGATGTAGAGACGTAAATTGCGATATTTATGCATGTTTCATTGATTACCATAAAGCGTTCGATACAGTAAAGCACGACAAGCTGATGGAGATATTAACCAATATTGGAATAAACACCTGTGATTTAAGAATTATTAGCAATCTGTACTCTAATCTAATGAATAATTATTAGCAATCTGTACATCATCTATCCGGACAGAAGCAGGATAATCCGACGATATCAAAATCAAACGTGGGGTCCGTCAGGGATGTGTACTGTCGCCACTGCTGTTTAACGTCTACTCTGAGGAAATATTTCAAGAAGCAGTGGCTGATATTGAAACCGGAATTCAAATTAACGGAGAATGTATCAATAACATAAGATACGCGGACGACACGGTGGTATTCGCTGACAGTTCTGAAGCCCCCCAGGAAATAATGAACAGAATCGCAGAAGTCAGTCAGAGATACGGACTTTCACCAAACACTAAGAAAACAAAATGTATGATGATCTCTAAGAATGAACAGCAATTTGGACGAATCCGTGTGAATGGTCAACAAATAGAAAGACAATGGTCAACATACACCTATCTTGGTACGAACGTCAATGAAAATTGGGACCATTCCATAGAATCAAATGTAGGATAGAGAAAGCAAGATCTGCATTTCAAAAAATGGCAAAATTATTCAAATGTCACGATTTGTCCATACCCATAAAAGTCACATTACTACGATCTTATACCTTTCCTATACTGTTGTACGGAGTTGAGTCGTAGACTCTCACAGACGCCACCTGCAAGAAAATTGAGGCTTTTGAGATGTGGGTGTTTTGCTGAGAATGCAAAAAGAAAAAGGGCTGTTAATCAAAATAAAAACAGCCAAAATCGAATAACTCGGTGACATCATGAGGAACAGTGAAAGATATGGACTGCTGCAACTACTCTTGCAGGGAAAAGTAGAAGGAAAGCGAGGACTAGAAAGGCGAAGGATTTCCTGACTGAAAAATATGGCACGTACGTGGTTCAACACAACCACTACAAATCTTTTTAGAGCAGCAGTGTGCAAAGTACAGATTACCATTATGGTCGCCAACATCCGAAACGGATAGGCACTACAGGAAGAGGACTTTTCTGGTAAGGGTCACTGTTTCTGCTACATACGTTAGAACTATGTCCAAACAAATACAGCTCTAACGTATTTGTTTAAAACATTGTGGAAAAAACTGTGGATAATTTTATCGGAAAAGAATATCTGCTACAAAAGCCTGTTCACTCCTGTGGGAATGCACCTACAATACGATTACATGAAATTTCCATTATTCATCAACTTCTAGGACGGATCTCGAATGAGGTCCAAAGAAAACAAATTTCTTGTTCGCCATCATTTAAATTAAAATTGAACTTTTCTAAAATATGACTTCATATGAACATCTTGCTGGTGTCAAATTATTAAAATTAAAAGGAAACAAACGCCAAAATTGTACTAAACTGCTTCTGAAGCTGTCACGTGCAAATTTGATATATAATACATACAAAGAAATAATAAATAAAATAAGTATTAACAGGAGAACCTTTTAAAAACGGTTTAAGGCTATTACTACTGAGTATATTAAAGTTAAAAAGCAGAAAAGAGAAGGCCTATATTCGCGATGTTAAGTCACAAGGACGACCTCTCGTGGCTGACGGCGGAACTAAATTGAGGCCTTTTTTTCTTTTTATTGCCCTGCTATAATGGGGGGTTTTAATGTCAAATCGTTGTCAGTATTTTCGAAAATCAATATAATTAATAAATTTTAATACAAATGATTTAATTAAATGCTTACAAACCCTTTATCAAAAGTGTTCTTATTTGTATGTTGTGTTGCAGAATATTTGGAGTAAATTTAGGACGAATACGTTCTTTTTCATTCTACTGATGCTGGTAGATTAATCGATGGTACTAAATTTTTCACCTTATTGATTTTTTTGAACATACTGACAAATATTTTAACAACGATTTGACATTAAAAACCGCCATTATAGCAGGACAACAAAAAGAAAAAAGGCCTCAATTTTAGTTCCTCCAAAATTAACGAGAGGTCGTCATTATGACTTAACAACGCCAATTCTTCTAGATCACTTACAAAAAACTATTTTAAAACGGAATGTTTATGGCAAGTATGACATTTTCAAAACATACACTCGCCTGCAAAAAAATCGATCCACTTAAAAATTTGGTCATTTTGATGTCCCGAATTTCCTAAACCTGTTGTCCGATTTAAGTGATTTTTTTACCATGTTATAGCCCTATTCATTAGCAATATCGCTAATATTGTTGCTAGACAGGTAAACTGCCATTTTATACCGGCTGTACGAATCAAACTGTGTTTTTTTTCTCAAAGTTCGCTTCACCCTGTGGACTATTCTAGCATTTATAAAATACTGAAATTAAAACCCAATTGTAGCCTCAGGTTTTCTTAACATTTTGTTTTTAGATCCATTCGCTTATGTTGGATAATAAAAAAGGTAGGTACTTTAACAACTTGCCATGTTCGTCATCAGTACGAGGTGTTTCTAAATAAGTGCGACAAACTTTAAGGGGTAATTTTACATAAGAAAATAATGACAGTTTGTTTTATAATCATGTCCGCAAACGCTTCGTTTCCGAGACACGGGATGTTCAATTTGTTTTTACAAACTGACGATTTATTTATTTATTTATACTTCATTTATTTATTGCTTTAAAACCAGTTATGCAAATCAAATTTGGTGGGTTTTAGGACATAGCTATTGCCCATTTTTTCACATACAACTAAGAATTATATATTCACCATTGGCGTGCATACAGGTAATATGGTCGGTCATAATACCCGTTTGCGCACCAATGCTGAATATTAAATTCTTAATTGTATGTCAAAAAATGTGCAATAACTACGTCTTAAAACCCGCCAAAATTGATTTGCATATCTCAACTGGTTCGAAAGCAATAAATTAATCGTCAGTTTGTAAAAAAAAATTGAACATCCCGTATCTCGGAAACGAAGAGTTTGCGGACATATGATTATAAAGCAAAACTGTCATAATTTTGTCATTTAAAATTACCCCTTAAAGTTTGTCGCACTTGTTTAGAAACACCCTGTACTGATGACGAACATGGCCAGTTGTTAAAATACCCAACTTTTTTATTATTCAACATAAGCGAATGAATCTAAAAACAGAATGTTGAGAAAACCTTAGGCTATAGTTGGGTTTTAATTTTAGTATTTTATAAATGCTAGAATAGTCCACAGGCTGATGCAAACTTTGAGAAAAAAACACAGTTTGATTCGTATACGCGGTATACAACGACAGTTTACCCGTCTAGCAACAATATTATTACAGCGATATTGGTAATGAGTAGGGCTATATAACATGGTAAAAAAATCACTAAAATCGGACAACAGGTTTAGGAAATTCGAGACGTCAAACTGACCAAATTTTTAAGAGGATCGATTTTTTTGCACATGAGTGTATTTTGATTCACGAATTCTCGTTTTCTAATAAAAATACATACGTAATACATACCTACTATTTTTTAGGTAAAGTTTTTGAATAACAGTAGATAATACCTTTTGTTGCTATTGTAATCAACGTAAACATTGGACAACAGTAATTTATTGTCCTCGGGAAAGTCCATAGTTAATAAACCAAACAGGTAAATCCAAATGAAATCAATAGCGAAAAGAAAGTTGGTGAACGACATTGATGATTACATAATGTAAAACAGTAATTAGTAATACTAGTCAATAACAAAACTGCCCGCAATAGAAAAATTAAAGCAAAAACAATAACAAGAAGAAAGTTGTACAATGAACAAAGCGAAAATATAAAATTCCAGGACCGAGAAACGAAACAAAAATATAAAATAAATCCATCAGTTCCCGGAAAAGCCCATCAGATAATAGCCTAATACAAAAGCAGATAACGACAACCTAAAAACAGGTACGTGCAAATGAAAACAATAACGAAATGAAAGTTGCTCAGGGTTGCTTCATAATTATCTGAAATTTAAAATTACAGTAAAAACAATAACACAAGGAGAAAGTTGTACAGTCAACAAAAAGAAACGAAAAAATTTAAGGATCGAGAAATGAAACAAAAAAAAAGAGTGTGTACTTTGTACGCACGTAAGAAGTTATGCTTCTATTTTTATGATTTCAACGAAACTAATATATTTTAATTGTATTTTTATTTAAATTTAAAACTAATTATTTTAATACTTAAAATAATTAAAAATAACGTTAATACGTAATTTTTATGAACTGAAGCGTCCCGCAATTACTTTTCTCGTGAGTAATCATATAAACTCTAAAAAAGTCGTTTTTCGACAAAAAATGTATACTAAACTTACGTGCATAGAAATCGGCCCACTTTAAAATTTGGTCATTTTTGATGTCTAATATTTCCTAAACCTATTGGCCGATTTAAGTGATTTTTTGAACATGTTATAGCCTGATTCTTTAACAATACCACTGTAATAATATTGTTGCTAAAGAGGTAAATTTTCATTGTATACCGGGTGTACCAATCAAACTGTGTTTTTTTCTCAAAGTTCGCATCACCCTGTGGAATATTCTAGCATTTATAAAATACTGAAAGTAAAACCCAACTATAGCCTCAGGTTTTCTTAACATTCTGTTTTTTGATTCATTCGTTTATGTTGGATAATAAAAATTTTTAATTGGGCCAATTTCTATGCAAGTAAGTTTATAATTGTTTCATGGGCTACCCTTTCGATTTTCTGCTGTATTTCTTCAAATTTTAAAATCGTTAAAAATGGTAAATTCTCGAAAAATAATGTTAATACGTTATTTTTTGACGAATTGGAGCATCCCAGCAATTTCTTTTCCCTTGAGGAATCGTAGAAAATCTAAAAAACGTCAGGTTTTCTACACAATTTTAATAGAACTATATAACTTCTAACGTGCGTACAAAGTACACACACATTATTTTTCTCTCTATTAATAAGTCCAAATATATATATCAAAACTATTTAAAAAGTCAGTACAACTATAAACTTACTTTTGTCTCTGTTCTCACAACTTAACAACCATAACCATAATAATAAAAATGACAAACCACAGCCGCCATATTGGATAATTTTTGACATGTCATTGGAATACTCAATCAGAGCAAACGTATAAAGTATTTGCACTTAGTACCAACAATTATTGATGAATTCGAGCACATTTACAATCACTCCCAATCGCGCCTAAAGAAGTATAACTTCAATAAAATAAATCCACGTTCAAGACGGCAAATTTTACGAACACAAAACAAAAATTTTCAGGAAAGCTCCATGACATAAAAATCTTCTCCTTAAGGTTCCATCTCCTATCGAAGGTTGGGTATCAATATGGCAATTCTTATTTTACTTACAGCAGCTCTAAATAGTTGGTGAGAGCTCAGACTAAACCATTCCATTAGTTTTCTTAACCAGGAGGTTCGTCTTCTTCCTCCATCTCTTTTACCTTTTATTTTGTTCTCTATAATCAAACGGGTGAAGTCGAGTTCGCTCCGCTTCGTTCAGGTATATTTTAGAAGGGTACGAATTGGCTCCCGCATGAATGCGGGTAGGCTCTCATATAATCGCGGAAACATTAGACATTGTTGCCAAATCGTTTAATATTTATACTGCTTAGGAAATTTACATAGTGATATAGACTTTTTATAGGAAAATTATACTTTTAGACAAATACTTTTAGAGTTTGTTTTAGTTCAACATTGGCATATGTGGCAATTTTAACACAAATTATCGGTGTCGGCCGGTATGCGCTCGACCGTTTTGCGCTCTTACCTGAAATCGGCCGGTTTGCGCTCTACACTCTAATACCCGAAAGTTAAGTTAGGACCGAAGGGTTAGGTCTTCCTCCTTTCCCATAGATATTTCTAAGAAGGTACCTGTTTCTAACAAAAAGAGAAAATTTGAAAGAAGTGACAACGCTGGGTGATATTTTCGACATGTTTAGGTAAAATAAATTTTGTCTATGGGAGCCAATTCGGACTCTACCTTTTTTAGTTCAGGTAAAATTCTTACCATTGGGAGCGAACTCGACCCCGTCCAATCAAACGCATCAGACTATAACGAGGACCTCTTACTATATGACCGAACTTTAGGAATAAAAATCCTTTTTTCCTGACTTTTTCTAAAAATATTCTCAATAATAATAACCTTAAAATTTGTGCTCAAAAAGATCCTCACATACAATATAGACGTAATAATAATAAAGTTTTAATACAGTATCTCAAAATTATTCTTATTTATAATAAAAACAAATATTTATTTATTTATGACTTAATTAATAAGGACTAGTCAGGTATAAAGTAGATCAATAAATCATAAAAATGAAGAAAAAATCAGTCATTAAAAGACATAATAAGTAGTAGCTGCACAAGCTGTTTTCATAGTCAGACAAAAAACGGCCTACAGAGATTGACATAGCGACAACTTTCACAAAGTTTACTAATGGTGCTAATAAACACAACACAGTAGCTCCTCTTACAAAGTATCGTTCGCAAGTAAATTGTTTCAACATTAGTGCAGTCACTGAAGGTGGATATGAGCTATTACCTCCGATTTCGTTGAACCTCCATCAATTTCCAATAAAATTTGCAAAATTTGCTATATCAAGTTATTAAGATAAATAAATACTTTTTGGGTTATTAAAGATCAAAGATTTTCATTTTTTGTGAAAAAATGCAAGTTTTAAAGCTGTTATGGAGCACGTTTTAAAGCTGTCATAAATAGATCACAAACTATAAGTTTTTACCAAAAAAAGTTATCATTACCAAAATTAATTAAAAATGTAAATTTTTTCGGCGAGTACTCAAATCTAAGTATTTAAGCTTAACGGGAAAACGATGCATTTTATAACATATACTCACTAAACACTTGTTAAAGTCCTCACAAATACCTATCAAATGAGCTCCAGAACTAGCTGATAGCTTCAAAATTTTATGCTCCAAAAATTTTTCAAAAATTTATGTTCTACTTTTACAAAATTTTCAGAAAAATGATATTTTTTTAGAATAACTCTGATAATTTTTATGATATCAGGTTTCTCCAATTTGAAAGGTAATTTCAAGGGCTATCAAATCGCATTGAACTTAATCTTTTATATGTTATTTTTTTAAGATAAAAAGTTAAAGGACCCCGTTTACATGGTACTCGTCGTAAAATGTAGGCTTTAAACGTTTCTATCTCGGTTATTGTTTATCCTACAAAAATAAAAAAAATAAGTAAAATTTTTTCCATAAAAAAAACTCAAATTTCGTCCGTCCATAATTTTTTACGTATATCGAGAATTTTTGGAGTTATTATCCAAAGAAAATGAAATTTACGAATAACGAAAATCATATTTTTTTGAACTGAAAACTTCTTTAGGGACGTTGTGCGATTTTTGGATAGGGGAAAAAGCATTGAATTCGCGACCGTCATCGCGACCGTCATTGCGATCGTCATTTCTTCGACGAAATAAATTTTGTATATCTATATTATGTGTATCTAGACATAAAGTGTATAGAAGTATTTAAATTTAAAATAAATGTAAAACCTATTTTTCGATAGGGAAAAAGGATTTATTTCGCGACCGTCATCTCTTCGGCGAAATAAATTTTGTACGTATACGTATTGAAGTGAAAACTTCTTTAGGGACGTTGTGCACTTTTTGGACGGGAAAAAGTATTAAATTGGCGACCGTCATTGCGACCGTCATCGCTTCGAAGAAATACATTTTTGAAGTGGAAACTTCTTGAGGGTCGTTGTGTACTTTTTAGATGGGGAAAAATTATTAAATTAGCGACCGTCATCGTTTCGACGAAATAAATTTCTTTAGGGACATTGTGCACTTTTTGGATGGGGAAAAATTATTAAATTTGGATGGGGAGAAAGTAATAAATAAGCAACCGTCATGGCTTCGACGAAATAAACATTTAAAGTAAAAAATTCTTTAAGGACGTTGTGCTCTTTTTGGATGGAAAAAAGTATTAAATTATCGACCGTCATCGCTTCGATGAAATAAATTCGTGAAGTGAAAACTTCTTGAGGGACGTTGTGCACTTTTTGGATGGGGGAAAAGTATTGAATTATGGACCGTCATCGCTTCGACGAAATAAATATTTGAAGTGAAACTTATTTAGGGACTTTGTACACTTTTTCGATGTAAAAAAGTATTTAATTAGCGACCATCATCGCTTCGACGAAATAAATATTTGAAGTGAAAACTTCTTGAGGGACGTTGTGCACTTTTGGATGGGGAAAAAGTAGTAAATTAGCGACCGTTATCGCTTCGACGAAATATATTTTTGAATTGAAAATTTCTTTAGGGACGTTGTGCACTTCTTGGATGGGGAAAAAGTATTGAATTTGCGACCGTCATCACTTCGCTGAAATAAATTTTGTACATATATAAATTATGTGTTTGTATACATAAATAGCATAGGGCATACTCATCGCGTATATCGTATATGATGTAGGTATAGCACTTCTTTTAGGATGGGGTAAAATCATTGAGCTCGTAATTTATATACTATAAGAAGTTTTCACTTCTGTCGGCACTCCCACGAATGCCTTTAATTTTTTTTTCAATGCAAAATGTTTGAGGCCATTACTTATGCTAAAGTAAAGAAAGTCTTATAGGGATTACTATAAATTTTAATTTTTGTGGAAATGGCATATGTTTTGTTTGTCACTAAAATAGAATAGAATAGAAATATGCTTTATTGCCATGAAAAATTTTACAATTTTATCGACAAAGCTTATAAATAGTAAAAAAAAACAAAACAGTAACAATCCAATTTACTAAAATTACATAAATCGTCAATAAGTTAAATTAAACTTCTAATTAATCTAGTTAAATTAAACCACTAATTCCTAAAAAAAATCAAAAGGGTCCTCTTATTTTCATCACAACTTGCTTAATTTTGATCCTATCAATCAACTTCTTCTGGAGCTCATATGATAGGTATTCCTGAGTAATTTTACAAGTCTTTAATAAGTATGTTTTATAAAATGCATAGTTTTCCCGTTATTTGAGCTTGAATATTTAGATTTGAGTACTCGCCGAAAAAAATATACATTCAATTACTTAATTACTCACTTTGGATTGATATTAAAACGTTTCTCAAGTAGGGAGTTTATTCGATTTTTTATTAGCTTCAATTCTGATATTAATTACTTTTTTGTAAAAACTTTAATAACTAAAAAATATTGATTTTTATTAATAACTTGACATATAACAAATTTTGAGTAGAATTTGTCCCTTTATCGATTTATGGGTTTATTTTTAATAAAAATAATTTTCATCTCATAGAAGGGGTGACATCCACATCCAGTGTAAAAGTGCAAATTGGCACCATGTCGCTTTTGTTTCTTGAGGTATTCTCTAACTACTCACTAATTTTTATGAAAATCGATGAGATTCGACGAAATCGGGCGTAAAATTCTTCAGTGACTGCACTACAAATATATGTCTACTTGTTGAAATAATTTACTAGGGAAAAATGTACATCAAAATAAGGACATAATTCAATAAATAAATTCAATAATTGTTTGTAAAAACTTGGGAAACTGGGAATAATTGGTTTTGTTAGTGGTATTTTTAACTCGTCACAAGTCTTTCTTTTGTATAATTTGTCTGACCATGAAAAATAATTTCGTTAAACATTACAAAAATCAACAATCTCTGCAAAATAGTTAAAAACATTTCTTACTGTCGAGCTAAAAAGCGCACTCCTAGAGACTACTGCAGCCTGCTACAACAACTAGAATCGTTAATAGTCGACGTCCTACCATCGAGAGTTTGGTTATTGGCATCGTATCTAGGAAGATCTCGGTTTCTGGCTTGCTAAAAATGAAATAGAAATAAAAACCTAATAGTTTAAAGTTTAAACGATATAATATTATTACAATTCTGTGAGATTGATCCCAACGCTGTCACCAATGTTACACTTCTTGAAAATAACTTTATTCAAACCAACAATCTTACAATAAATTTTTAACTTGAATGATGTTAAACATACTATATAGATGTTAAACATACTCCAAAATCTTCAACAAAATCAACAAAAAACGGAAAATCAAGTATCGTAATAATATTGAAACGAATGCTCTAGCGTAGAAAAATAGTGTAACGAGAGAGTTAATTTCAACCGACCGCAAGTAACGGTTCCATCTCGATATAGCCGAGAAAGATCTGTATGGAACACGTTATGTACTGAAAGCGGCGAGGAGGGACGTGGGAAATTGCAGGAATGTCAGTAGAATAGAGATGGCGAGTCTAGATTTTCCCGAATTTTTGAGCTCTTATACAGTATGTCTGCGTAACTTGGAACCTATTGATAACTTTTTTATTATCTTCTTCATCCAGCCTCAAAAGTCCACTGCTGAACATAGGCCTCCTCCCCTTGTTTCCAACCCCATCTATCCTGCGCCGCTCTCATCCAGTTTTTATTTAGCTTTCTTAAGTCGTCAGTCCATCTTGTAGGCGGTCGACCGACGCTCCTCTTGTCTTCTCTTGGCCTCCATTCTAATAACCTCTTTGTCCATCGCCCATTTGTCATTCTGGCTATGTGTCCTGCCCATCTCCACTTTATTTCCTTTGTCATCCAATCCAAACTCTTAAAAGCATGTTCTAAGACCGTATTAAAAAGTTTTGGTGACATTGGGTCTCCTTGTCTCTTTTTTATTATCAGTTTTACGAAAAAAAGTTATTCTTTATAAAATACTCTGCATCGCATCGTATAGAATCTAAGATGCAATCATCAGATATCAAGTTTTATTAATTTTATACGAGATATGTCAAAAAATGTGAATTCACTCAAGAGTACCTTTTATACATACTTCACAATATCGAAAATTGTTATTTAGGAAAGTTGTTTGGAATTAAAAACGATATGAGAGTTTAATGAAAGGGTAACAAATCAATTGGATGTTCTGTCCAACAAAATACATGGGACGTTTTCTTAATCTGACGTTCCAAATTTTTAACCTGTCCCACAATTAAAACTTCCCCTGTTCCAGTGTTCCCGTACATCAAAGTTTGTCCGACTAGAAATGTATAACATATGTATAATATATGTATAACGTATAATATATGTCGGAATTGCCGATATAAATGAGTCAGATTAAATTAAATTATTAGAAGAATTTTTTACTAAGCAACAACTTCTTCTTCTGCTTCTTCAGCCTGTGTTCGTCCACTGCTGCACATAGGCCTCTTCCATTTTTTGTTTCCATCGATTTCTACTCTTGGCAATTCTCATCCACTGCTTGCCCGCGACTTGTTTGATATCATCTGCCCACCTCTTCTGTGGTCTGCCTACTCCTCGCCTGTTCTCTCTTGTTCTCCAGTTTGTTAGTGTCTGTGTCCATTTTTCGGAATTATCTCGGGCAACATGTCCGACCCATTGCCACTTGAGCCTTGCTATGCGTTCTAAGCAACAACATTATTGTTTAATTTATTAATATTTTGTATTTTGACAACAACATCCGATGTGGGTCGAAACGTTAATAAAATCATTTTTTTAGTTAAATTGTGGCTTATTTCCCATTTACAATAGTTGATTGAATTTGAGTTTTTCATTATTTGTTTTGAAAATTTATTTACAATCTCGTTAACAGTTTCGTTAACAATTTCCTAGTGATTTCTTCCCAAAAACTATCATTTAAGTTTCGTAAGTGAAAAATTCAATTTTTTTAATATTAAAAATTATGTATGTATGTTACATAGGGGGCATAAAATTTTTAGAAACGCTAAGGTGGGCCATGGCACAAAAAAGGTTGGGAAACACTGGGCTAGACCCTTTGGTATACCAAGGAAATTGGTAAAGTTAGTTCAAGCCATCATGACTCACACAGAAGCGCAAAAACGAGTTCAAAAAATCAATTGACAGATCCCTTCCAGATAACTAAAGTGTTAAAACAGGGAGATGGGCTGTTTAATATATCTATCAAATATGTTATAAGAAAAATGCCCGTAAACCCAAAAAATTTATTGTTTAATAAGTCTAAGCAGATTGTAAGGTACGCAGCAGATGATGTAAACTTGATGAAAAGAGCCGCAAGAGACATCAAAGAACTTTATGTGGAGCTTGAAGGAAATGCGAAAGAAATAGGGTTAGCCGTCAACGTAGATAAAACTAAAGCCATAATACACAAGGAAACAACGAAACTTACAGAATTTGACAATAGACGGAGCTAATATTGAAGTAGAAAAACAGCTCACAAACCTGGGTGTACAGATAACTGAGGGCAGCGAGGAGGAAAAAATACGGAAACGAATAATACTCCAGGATAATAAGCTAGAAATAGACTATGTTCGGGACACTCAAAGATCCAGGTAGCTGACACTTTTTTAGTTATTGTAGACCTATAGAAAGAAAACCTACCTTTTCCTGCCTAGAGTTCGCGTCCGTTTTTTAATTATTAACAATTTAGTGCAAAAATCGCAATTTTTTCGATTTTTTGCACCCCATTCAAAAGCTAAATAGTTGACATAAAATTACAAAATTTAATTTTTTAGAACTTTAAAAAACCTTCATTTTGAAAGTTAAAAAATTAATTTGTTGCTACGCAAACTGCAAAACAAGTGAAAATCGTTATTTGTTAATAACTTTTACTAAAACTACCTTAGAACTTTAGTGTTTCACCCAAAGTTGGGTACTGGGGTACTTAACAAACCCTCAAAATTTGAGACCGATCCATTAATTAGTTTAAGAGTTACTCTAATTGTTTATCCCAGATACCTCTATTTTGCAATAACATAAGACAGAAAATAGTGAAGATGGGGCAATTCTGCGTATGCCAAAATTAAAGTAGAAAACTGATGCTATCAAAATGTACTAAAAAAAGATAAAAAATATCTAATATAGTCAAAAATCCTAATGCCAAATTTGTGAAGTTTTGTAGTTTATAAACATTTAGAATAACTTTAAAAATATTGTCCGTAGAAAAAATCATTTTACATATTAGAAAAGCTGGTATTTTAAACAAATTTTTAAAAATGTAGTTAAATTGGTGACTAGTTGTGGTAAGTGAAGGGGGAGCTGGTAGCCGACAAATGCATGAGTTCAAGAACTAAAAAAGGCAACTTAAAACTACTATCATTTTCTATATCTCGGGATCTACTGAATATATTCGTTCTTGATCGTTCTTTTTTTTTAATTTGTATTTTGACACATTTGTATTTTGTGTACATTTTGACTTGAAAATTTTTATAATTAAGTATTTTCTATGGGAAATAAGCCACAATTTTACTAAAAAATGAATTTATTAACGTTTCGAAGCCCAAATCGGGTTTCGTTGTCAAATTACAAAATACTATTAAAATAAACAAAAATGTTGTTGCTAAGTAAAAAAAATTCTTCTAATAATTTATTTAATCTGACTCATTTATATTGGCAATTCAGACGTATATTATACATTTTAAAATAGAAGATTTTAAAATGATATCGCCAATATTTATGAGTTGCCTTCCTGGGACGACTTTACTAAAAGATAGTTCATTCGATTACATGAAATCAATCCCAACTCAAGGATATCCGTCGCAAAAAAATCATAGCATGTGATCTGTCTTTAAAAAGACAACCAAATGCAACGATGACAGTAAAATTCTCGCGTTAGAGATTCCATAGTAAATCACGATTTTCCCTAAATGAGTCAGATTAAATAAATTATTAGAAGAATTTTGTTACTTAGCAACAACATTTTTGTTTATTTTAATAGTATTTTGTATTTTGACAACGAAACCCGATTTGGGCTTCGAAACGTTAATAAATTCATTTTTTAGTAAAATTGTGGCTTATTTCCCGTAGAAAATACTTAATTATAAAAATGCCCCAAGGAAATAGCTTCAGAACAACATTGAAAATTTTTGTCTTTAAATGTTATTAGTTGGCGCCTGTCCCTTTTTAGTATTAGACGAAAAAAGCGAAAATTGACCGTTTTTTGATTTTCACTTGTTTATAACATGTACATCATCAAAATGGGCTGCAGGAAACATATAGGTTATTAATTTAGATGTCCATACTACTCAAAAAATTTGGTTTCGGCCTGGAGGGGGATGTGTCACGAGAAAAATCTTATTTCTCTGGACTAATAGCAGAAAACAGATGTTTTAAAATTGAAAAAATGTAATTAAACAAGAATAACAAACTATACCACAATATCCAATGCCAAAGAGGCAGAAGAACGCCGAAAAGAGACGGAGAGACAACGTAGACGAAAGTATTAAATTAATGGCAACATCGGATTGGAAAACCAAAATTCAGATATTGAAAAGCGCAGAATAAAATTACTACAGCTAGGACTTATCAAAAACTATACAAAATAAGAAAAAGAAAGTTGATTATAATATCAACCATAAAGAATGTTAAGAAAAAAATAAATAAAAAACGTTTTAGAATTATCACTGTACAATTAGTTAACAATTTACATTAAAATCCTTATTCCCCAAAATAATGAGGAATTTATTGACATAAGTAATATTTAAACCGAAATATTTAATGACATTATTTATTAATGATTAATTACTGAACACAATTACCTAAACCTACAATTTGTTTGCTAGTTAGAAAGTTTACTCTTATCAGTTTGTTATTTTATCTTGTTTCCTCTTGGCCATTAATAAACAAAGAAGTTCACTGTGTATTACTCAAGTTTCAATTGTTTTAGGTACCTGGACAGGTCATTAGTATTTTTGACAAAATTTATAAGTAGATAACCACCATTAATTATCATTACCATTTTTAATGCACCTACTCTAAAATAACTAATATTTTAAATACCAGCAATTGAATTTATAAATGTTTCTAGGAACAACCAACTATAAAAATTTATCTTCTGATCAGAAAAATGTGACAAAATAGAAATAATAAAAAAGTGTATCCATCCAGAATAAAAGCCTTGTTTCTTTACACACCTTCAGTTTTAACTGCACAGTTTCAACTGAATAGTCGAACCGTTCAGTTAAAACTGACATCCATATGGTCTATAAAAAAATACACACGTTCAGCTTTATCAGTTGAAATAATTTTTCTGTTGAAGTCACTCGTTACCAGCAGAGTCACCATGGCTTCACCGGATGGTGCTGTAGCAATTATTTGTCTATTACGCATTTTGGAAAAGACAAAACAAAACAGAAAAGCACTTGGGTAAACATTGGTTATTAAAACGAAAACAATATCCGCATGATAATTTACTGAAAGAGCTGAGTTACTCCAAAAGACTATAATAGCTATTTAAGAATGAATAGTTGACATAAAATAACAAAATTTGATTTTTTAGAACATTGAAAAAGCTTCCAAATGTCCATCTTTGAAAGTTAAGAAGACAATTTGTTGCCTGGCAAACTGCAAAATAAGTGAAAATTATTATATATGTTAATAAATTTTATTAAAAATAACGTAGAACTTTGGTGTTTCACCCAAAGTTGGGTACTGGGGTACTTAACAAACCCTCAAAATTTGAGAGTGATCCATTAATTATTTTAAAAGTTATTTTATATGTTTATCCCAGAGACCTTTTTTTGCAATAACATAAGATAGACAGAAATAATGAAGAAAAATTCTGCGGATGTCATATGAAAGTAGAAGACTTTTACTATCAATATGTATTAAAAAAGTATAAAAAATTATTTATTATAGTCACAAATTCTAATGTCAAATTTTTGAAATTTTGTAGTTTATAAACACTTACAATAACTTTAAAAATATTGCCCGCAGAAAAATCTTTTTACACATTCGAAAAGCTGGTATGTATTTTACACGGATTTTCAAAAATGTAGCTCAAATGGTGAGTAGCAACTACACAGCTTTTGCTACACACCTTCAGTTTGAACTGCACAGTTTTAACTGAACAGTTTTATCTAATGAAATTTCAATTCATTTGTCAGTTGAACTGTACAGTTTTCAGTTTTGTCTACACATATTTTTAACTGAACAGTTCGACTGTTCAGTTGAAACTGTGCAGTTAAAACTGAAGGTGTGTAGCGGTCTTTATTTCACGATACTTTTGAAAATATGTCAGTAATCTTCGTAAATTAAATAATTTGCCAGTTAGTCCAGAGAAATAAGATTCTTCTCGTGAGACATCCCCCTCCAGGCCGAAACCAAATTTTTTGATTAGTATGGACATCTATATTAACAACCTTTATGTTTCCTGCAGCCGATTTTGATGATATACATAGTTATAAACAAATGAAGATCAAGAAAGGGTAAATTTTCGCTTTTTTCGTCTATAACCAAAAAGTTAAGCATTTTAAACAAATTTGAGAGTAAAAAACTCATAAATCGTCTAAAAAATTTCAATATGGCGTTCGCTGAATATGTCTATCCTCATTGGTTGCTTTAAAAATTGCAAAATAAATCATAAATTTTGAGTTTTTACAAATATTCATAACTTATGTAAAAGTTAACTTAGAACCTTTTTATTACACGAATTACTGAGACTTCTGGTGCTTAAATTATATTTTCAATTTCAAAGCAATTGGTCAAATAGTTTAAAAGTTATTTAATTTGTTTATCCCAAATTCATTTTTTTTTGCAACACTATAAGTCAGAAAATTATGAGGTTACAGTAAGACTTCTGACAGTTTATGGAAGAAGAATATTTATGCTATTGACTTAATTTAAAAATGACAAAAAGGAATTTTAAACAGTGTAGAATTATTTTGCAAAAACACGTCGATTTTTTGCTAACTTATAAACAATTAGAATAACTTTTTAACCGTTACCCGTAGAAAAATTATTTTTTCATATTTGGAAAGACTGAATTATTATACACATTTAGAAAGAAAAACAATTGTCCTAGGACAATTAGGAACGAAGTTAGCCCCCCCCCCTTTTTTAATTCACATGTTTTTGCAAAATAATTTTGCAGTATTTAGAATGATTTTTTGTCATTTTTTTTTTAATTAAATTAATAGTATAAATCTTCTTCTTTCATAAACTATCCAAAGTATTAGTGTAACTTCATCATTTTCTGACTTGAGCGTTGAAAAAAAAATTAATTTGGCATAAACAAATTAAATACCTTCTAAACTATTTGACCAATTGCTTTGAAATTTAGGGTATGATTTAAGCACCAGAAGTCTCAGCATTCCGTGTAATAAGAACGTTCTAAGTTAATTTTTATATAAGTTATGAATATTTATAATAACTCAAAATGTATGATTTATTTTGCAGTAAGCAACCAATAAGGATAGACATATTCAGCGAACGCCGTATTGAAGTTTTTTATACGATTTATGAGTTTCTCACTCTCAAATTTGTTTAAAATACTTAACTTTTTGGTTATAAACGAAAAAAGCGAAAATTTACCGTTTTTTGATCTTCATTTGTTTATAACTATGTATATCATCAAAATCGGCTGCAGGAAACATAAAGGTTATTAATATAGATATCCATACTACTCAAAAAAATTGGTTTCGGCCTGGAGAGGGTTGTGTAACCAACAGGATATTTTTTTCCTTATTTCTCTGAACTAAGTATACGCTTTCCATTCCACCAGGAATGAAAGGCATCGATGATGATGATTCGCGGATAAAGATACAAAAAATTATAAACACATGAGTAAAGGAAATCGTAATGTTCATAATAGGCAATTGATTGTGTTCAAAATAAAAGAGCTAGACGGAACTACAACGTTAAAGGGGTTTTGTTGTTTCATATGGTCAATGGACCTCTAAATATGAAAAAACTGCGGAGTACTACCATTTTAACGGGTGCGTTTTTGAAAAAGGGGTGAATTAGTCCGTAGGCACAGGTTGAATTAGGGTGAGTTTTATGCACTTTTGGTACAAACACGTATACAGAAAAATTGTTCCGGGTTAAATTTACTATCGAAATATCACCTTTTAAAGTCTAAAATATTTTTTTTACAAAAATATATTAAAAAAAAGCAAAAAACACGAAAGAAAGCAATTTTTTTTTGCCCCATAACTTTTTTCCACGGGGATATAGGTATAGACACTGCCTCAAAGAAAAAAAACTTCCATCCTTTCTCTTTAAAATGATGTTTAGTAGAAGTCTCTAGGTTTTATAATTTCCGAAATATGATTTTTGAAAGTTTGCCGCTCACAGCATTTTTGGGCAATTTTTCCCATTATTTCGCAAACATTGTTCTGCAACTTTTTTCTACGCATTTCTAGGTATATGACATGGTAGAAAGAGAAGTAAATTACCTTTAAAATGGTCTATGTCTATTGTATAAGGTCGTACGACTATTTTAAGCAAGTTATGGTTTTTAAAGTTTTATACTTTTAATGATTTGATATTGTTTACGATTATTTTTTAAATTTCTCATTATAACTTTTTTCTTGTACATTTAGGTATATACATTGTGCAATAAAAAAAGCTTACCTTTAAAATGGTGTAGGACTACGTATTGTAAAAAATTCCAGGACTAATTTTAACAAGGTATCCATAATTTGAGAAAAATTTTGATTTTTTTTTATTTTTTCAATTAGAAGAATATAATTGCATTTTATAACATAATTTTTAATTCCAAATAACTTTTCTTAATAACACTTTTCGATATTGTGAAATATAAAGGTACTTTACTCTTGAGCGAAATTCATATTTTTTAACATACCTCGTATACTATTAATAAAATTTTATATCTGATGATTGTATCTTAGGTTTTAGACGATGCAGAGCATTTTAAAAAATTTTTTTTTCATAAAGTTAATAATAAAAAAGTTCTAAATACGGTTCCAACTTAGTGGGACATATTGCATGTGTATATGTCACACGTTGAAAAAGCATATCTTGTTTAAAAATAGTCCTAGAATTTTTTACCATACACCATTTTAAAGTAAAGAATATAAACTTTCTTTTTTATTAGACAATGTATACACCTAAATGTACAAGAAAAAAGTTATAATGAGAAATTTAAAAATAATCGTAAAATATATAAAAAATTATTAAAAGTATAAAACTTTGAAAAACCATATATTGCTTAAAAATAGTCATACAGCCTTCTACAATAAACCATTTTAAAGGTAATTGACATTTCTTCCTAATAAAGTTACCATTGCATATACCTAAAGCTGCGTAGAAAAAGTTACAGAACAATGTTTGCGACATAACAAGGAAAATGTCCCCAAATTGCTGTCAGTGGCGAACTTCACATTTCGGAAACTATAAATCCTAGAGACTTGTACTAAACGCCATTTTAAAGAGGAAGGATGAAAGCTTTCTTTATGTGAAGCAATGCCTATACCTATATCCCTGTGGGAAAAAGTTATGGAGCAAAAAACCAAAATTGCTTTCTTTCGTGTATTTTATTGCTTGGTTTTGAATATATTTTTGTAAAAAAAAATATTTTTGAATGTAAAAGGTGATATTACGATAGTAAATTTAATCTGGAACAATTTTTCTATAGACGTGTTTGTACCAAAAGTGCATAGAACTCACCCTAATGCACCCTATGCCTAGGGACTAATTCACCCCTTTCTCAAAAACGCACCTCTTTAAATGGTAGCACTTCGCGATTTTTTCATATTTAGAGGTCCATTGACAATATGAAACAATAAAATCCGTAAACGTTGTAGTTCCTTTCTAAAGTACATAATTAATAGCCTATAAATGAGAAAGAGTCAAATAAGAACAAAATTAACAAAATAGAGAGTAAAGTAAAGTAAAGAAAATCAACTCGAACAGGTGATAATTGATAATATATGAATACTTGGGATCAATAATAGCAGATCACAGAAAAACAGATACTAGAGCAGGTGGTGAAAGAAATAAAATATATTCGGTTCGCTAAACTCAGACACAACTGGCCAGTGATTTTAGTAGGTATTTTTTTTTGTTTTTGGCCAATTTTGCCAAAATGGGCAAAATTACTAACTATTTAGTAATTTACGAAATTGACAAAATTACTTACTAAAACCACTAGCCAATTGTGTCTGAGTTTAGCGAACCGACTATATAAAATATACTATACAATTAACAAAACCATTTTGGGGGGAAGGGAACTAAACAACAAAGTAAAAGTAAAATTATCTATCTATCTATACAGGGTGAGTCATGAGGAACTGTACATAATCCTACCTCGTATGCAGGCCTCTATGGGAAATAAAAAATGACCATTAAAAGTGTCTGCTCCCATTGTTTAATAATATACAGGGCGAGTTGTTAATTTTTAAAGAAATTTGTATTCGTCATAATTTTTGAACAGTAAGATCGATGTGTCTTTTATTTTGGTCAATCGTTACACTATTACCACCCAATCAACTGATTTATTCAAACTAGAAAAAAATCAGGTCCGGCTTTAAAAAATTAGTTCGTTTTGGCATTAGAAAAATATTTCACCCTGTATAAGGTTTTAGAAAACTCAAGAATTTTACAAATTAGACAAATAGGCAATTAAAATGGCATATTTGTTTTCTCCCCACACAATTACTTAATTTTTTATAAAAAAATCAAAAATGACTATAAATTAAAAGTTTGGTGAAAAGAACCATAGATTTAAAAAAATTAACTTTTTTTAAAAAAATTAAGTTTTTTTAAACAAATATTTAATTTATAAGTTACCGCCCAATCAACTGATTAATTCAAACAAGAAAAAAATCAGGTCGACTTTAAAAAATCAGTTCATTTTGGTCTTAGAAAAAAATTTCACCCTGTATACGGTTTTTGAAAACTCTAATATAAGAATTTTACAAATTAGACAAATAGGTAATTAAAATGGCATATTTATTTGTTTCCCCACAAGATTACTTAATTTTTTATAAAAAATCAAATTTGACTATGAATTAAAAGTTTGGTGAAGTGAACCATAGATTTTAAAAAATTAACTTTTATTACAAAAATTAATTTTTTTTGGACAAATATTTAATTTATCAGTAATAATACTACCACTGCTCGTGCTATACGTTTTAAATAATACAACCTTTTTAGCCAATTTCCAGAATTTTAAAAGGAACAGGTTGTTTTGAATAATACTAAAACATCATCCTGTATAATATTTGTTTGTCAAAAAGGAGATAAACAAATAAACCTAAATTAAACAAAAACAAAAAGAAATTTTCCCGACATTTTTCCCGTCGTTTTTTGCATCACTACCTTCTCACCATGTATTAATACTACAGTATGGTGCAAATGGAAGGAATAAATTCGATATTTCGTAATCTGGCGACTTTAAGGAAAAACCCCAAAATAGATCGATTTTTATTTTTAAATTCTGATTTTTTGGCATATTTATTATATTAGTGACGTCATCCGTCTGGACGTGATGCCGTAATCGATGATTTTTTTTAAATGGGACTAGGGGTCGTGTGACAGCTCATTTGAAAGGGTATTAAATTCTCTATTCAGCAATATAAACATTGCCATAATTATTTATACAGGGTGGCCGCAAAAATATTTTTTTGAATTATATTAATTGAAAAAAAGAAGAATGTATGTAATTTATTTAATTCAAAATACATTTTACTGCTGTTAGAAATTGCTGAATTTTTTCCAATACCAAAACGAACTAATTTTTTAAATCCGGGCGTAATTTTTTTCCAGTTTGAATAAATCAGTTGATTGGGTGGTAACTCATAAATTAAATATTTGTTCAAAAAAAAATTAATTTTTGTAATAAAAGATATTTTTTTTTAAATCTATGGTTCCTTTTCCCAAACTTTTAATTCATAGTCAAATTTGATTTTTTTATAAAAAATTAAGTAATCGTGTGGGGAAAAAACAAATATGCCATTTTAATTGCCTGTTTGTCTAATTTGTAAAATTATTATTAGAGTTTTCAAAAACCGTATACAGGGTGAAATTTTTTCTAAGACCAAAACGAACTAATTTTTTAAAGCCGGACCTGATTTTTTTTCTAGTTTGAATAAATCAGTTGATTGGGTGGTAATAATGTAACAATTGACCAAAATAAAAGACACATCGATCTTACCGTTCAAAAATTATGACGAATACAAATTTCTGTAAAAATTAACAACTCGCCCTGTATATTATTAAACAATGGGAGCAGACAGTTTAGAAACAGTATTACATCTGCAAAAACATACCCAAGTGCAGACGCAGCAACTAACCATAATCTGCTCTGTGCTGGATTCAAACTAAAACTAAAAAGAATAAAAGCCCCCACAACGCAGAAGAAACCTAATACTCGACTCCTAAGAAATGCCGTAATAGCAGATGAGTTCGGAAATAAGATAAATCGTGAGATTAAAAAACAGTTAGAAAGATCTGAACAAGAAAATATCGGTCAAAATCTAGATATCATGAATTCCGCCATGGTCACCATAGCAAACGAAGTTTTGAAACCAGAAAAAGATCCAATAAAGAAAAAGGATTGGATGACCGATAAAATACTAGACCTTATTCAACAAAGAAGAAATTGGAAAAACAAAGACGAGATTCGGTATAGAGAGATATATCGACAAATAAGATACGAGGTTAAGCGAGCAAAAGAGGACTGGATGGAACAAAGATGTCGTGAAATGGAAGAACTACGAAGAAAACATGACGAGTTTAATATACATAAAAAGCTTAAAGAAATTACCTACACTCAGAGAAAAAGAACTCCTCACTTTATGAGAAACTCCAAAGGTAACATAATTCTCGACTTGGATGAAAAAAAGGAAGAATGGACTAACTATATAAAAGAGCTCTTCCTGGATACGAGGCCACCACTTAGCACCACAAAGTATACGAATACTGGTCCTAGTATTTTAAAAGCGCAAGTAGAGAAAGCCATCAAACAGAGCAAAAATGGGAAATCTCCAGGCCCTGACCAAATACCATCAGACTGGCTCAAACTTCTGGATGACGACAATGTCTCACAATTAACAACCATTTATAACCATATATACGAGACTGGAATGATGCCACAGATATGGTTGGAGTCTACATTTATTCCACTCCCAAAAAAACCTAATACATCATCATGTAAAGACTTTAGACTAATTAATCTCATGAGCCACTCTCTCAAGCTACTTCTTAAGATAATTCTTAATAGAATCAAGCAGAAATGTGAAGAGACAATGGGAAAGAAACAATTCGGTTTCAGAGAAGGATTGGGAACAAGGGAAGCTTTGTTCTCAATGTTAACATTACTTCAACGATCATGGGAAGTACAGAAACCAATTTACGTCTGATTTTACGTTATAGATTTTGAGAAGGCGTTTGATAGAGTTCAACATGATAGGTTGTTTGAATATCTAGAAATGATTGGAATAGATGATAAAGATCTGAGACTTTTACAACATCTATATTGGAATCAAGAAGCTTCTATTCTGGTAGACGGCAAAGAAACAGACAAAATTTGCATTCAAAGAGGTGTCAGACAGGGTTGTGTGTTATCCCCAACTTTGTTTAACGTATACTCAGAAATAATTTTTAATGAAGCCTTGGAAGGACAATGTGGAGTTCGAATCGGGGGAGAAACTATTAACAACATCAGATATGCAGACGACACCGCGATCATGGCTGAAAATATCGAAGATCTTCAATTCCTTATTGATCGAGTCACTAGAGAATGCTCCAATAACGGACTTAACATAAATGCAACAAAGACAAAGTTACTTGTGGTTAGTAAACAAGACGTCAGCCCTATGCAACTAATTGTCAGTGATGAATCAATAACAAAAGTTAACCATTTTAAATACCTAGGATGTTGAATAAACGAGACACTAAATCCGGATGAAGAAATTAAAACTCGTATAGAAATTGCAAGAGGAGCATTTATGAAACTTAGATCTATTCTGAGCAACTCTCAGCTGAATTTACAACTAAGAATCAAGTTCCTAAAATGTTATGTGTATCCTGTATTACTATATGGATGTGAAACCTGGATCATGAAGGTTAACATGATGAACAAATTAGAAGCCTTTGAGATGTGGTCGTATCGTAGAATGCTCAGAATATCTTGGGTTCAACGCATTTCAAACAGAGAAGTCTTAAACAGAGTAGGTCAAGGCGAAGGTGACTTAATGAAGATGATAAAAAAGAGAAAACTTGAATATCTGGGGCATATAATGAGAGGTAGCAAATACAGGATGCTGCAGTTAATACTCAATGGAAAGATCGACGGAAAAAGAGGAATTGGTCGAAAGAAATATTCATGGCTCCGAAACCTTCGTCAATGGACTGGCTTATCAGCAGATCAATTGTTACATGCCGCACAAGATCGAGAACGATATCGGCAAATTGTTATGGAAGCTACCCACGCCTAAAAATTTGGGCACGGTACTTAAAGAAGAAAGAAGGGAGCAGACACTTTTTAATGGTCATTTGTTATACCCCATAGGGGCCTCCATACGAGGTAGGAGTATGTACAGTTCCTCATGATTCACCCTATATAAGGATTTTTACAGCTGTCGCCGCCTTCCTTCTTTCAACCAACGTCTCCAGTCGTTTCTGTTCTGCCATTCTCCGTCTCTAAGGTCTCGTCTTTCCATGGCCTCGTCCACTTCATCCCTCCATGATTTTCGGGGTCTACCTCTTCTTCTCTTTCCTATTGGGCTCCAATCCGAAATCTTTGATATCCACAGCAAAATTATCTTTTTATAAAACTATCGTACTGCCAGTATTAACTTATGCAGGAGAAACTTGGACCAGACAAACAAAACACGACAGCAATCTAATTGCTGCGGGAATTAAATTCAAATGGGAGATGTTGCAAAGACAAAACATGATTGGATAAGAAACGAAATAATCGGAGAGACGTTATTAAAAGAAAATAATTAGCTTGGTATGTCCATATATGCAGGATGAGTCAAAATATTTGAATGGCCAAATAGTCCAGGGCGCATCTGTTTTGAGATGGACGTTGAGAGGTGACTCAAATTTGAAAATAACTCAAATAATAATATTTGAAAAAAAAAATACTAATAAATAATATATGAGTTATCCTCCCACTCATAATGGTCCGGAACATTGTTTAAATAATCAAACTGTCAAAATATGAAGAAAAAATTCAATTTTTTTATTGGTTTTTTGATTATAACTTTAAAACTATTCATTTCTGAGAATAGTTGTATTGACATAAAAGTGGCGTAATTAAATTTGCTACAATATAGAATTGGTTAAAAATTTAAAAAATATTCACCCTTGCTGCAAAATAGCAATAATTGCGAAAAAAAGAACAATACAAAAACAAGTATTCGCATTTTACGTTTTTCAACCATTTATGCTGCACTTAGGACCCTCATATTTTACCCAGAAAAACTTTATGATATAGTAAAACAACACTGTAAATTTCATTAAGATCGGTTTAATAGATTTTGCAAAATAAATTTTGCAATCCAGCTTTCGCAAAAAAAATTAATTTTTTTAAAATGTTGCAGGATTGAAAATAAAGCAGATAGCAAGTTGATTTTTTTTGCTTATAGAAGTGTACTGTACCTTTCATTTGCAATTCGCAAAATTAAAATCGATTAATTACCACAGTGTCAGGAAATTTTTTAAATAAACATTAATTTTTGGTGCTACGCGCAGGACAGCGGTGTTCGATTCACACAAGTTGATTTACACCAAAATTTCTTCCAATCTTTATCTAATATATTATTTTCTTACTCTATATTTTGTTGTATATTAATATGTTAATTCCACAAAAATCAAACTTATTTTATTATTGTTTGTGAAATATTTGTAAAAACACTTGCATATGTTAAGTTAAAATATATGAACAAAGAAAGTTTTTGCTAAAAAAAGTGTTATTTCAAAGGATAGAGTATGTGTTGTTATTTTGCAATAAACAAATTTATTTATTTATATCGAAATGTAATAAAAATTAAAATGTATCAATCATTATCAAAGGTCATTGGAATGCCCAATCAGAGCAAACTATCCGCTGTCCTGCGCGTAGCATCAATAATTAATGTTTATTTAAAAAAATTCCTGACGCAGTGGTAGTTAATCAATTTTAGTTTTACAAATTGCAAATGAAAGGTACAGTACACTTCTATAAGCAAAAACAAATTCAACTTGCTATTTACTTTATTTTCAGTCCTGTAACATTTTGAAAAAATGAATTTTTTTTGCGAAAGCTGGTTTGCAAAATTTATTTTGCAAAATCTATTACACCGATCTTAATGAAATTTACAGTATTGTTTTAGTGTGTCATAAAGTTTTTCTGGGTGAAATATAAAGGTCCTAAGTGTAGCATAAATGGTTGAAAAACGTAAAATGCGAATACTTGTTTTTATATGGTTATTTCGCAATTATTGCTATTTTGCAACAAGGGTGACTATTTTTTAAATTTTTAACCAATTCTATATTGTAGGAAATTTAATTACACAACTTTATGTCAGTACAACTTTTCGCGGAAATGAATACTTTTAAAGTTATAATCAAAAAACGAAGAATAAAATCGAATTTTCCTTCATTTTTTGACATTTTGATTATTTAAACAATGTTCCGGACCTTTTTGAGAGGGAGGATAACTCA
The DNA here is from genome assembly GCF_917563875.1 of Diabrotica virgifera virgifera. Lineage (NCBI taxonomy): Eukaryota > Metazoa > Arthropoda > Insecta > Coleoptera > Chrysomelidae > Diabrotica > Diabrotica virgifera. The sequence continues at coordinate 61,473,878 of NC_065443.1, read as the reverse complement.
AATATTATTAATTGAGTTATTTTCAAGCAAATTCTGTAAAAAAATTTGAGTCACCTCTAAACGTCCAAATGTACTAATATTTTTACAGATGCGCCCTGGTCTAAAAAGAGTTTATGAGGTGGAGTAGATAAGCCATAAAAACAACAAGACATAACATTCAAAGTATTTGTGACTGCATAGATCCACCGATGACGCATGAGATGCAGAAATAGCTATCTGGAGATGGTGGTACAACTCTGAATCAAATAAAAACAGAAACTGTCTTTCCCCTTTTTCATTTTTACTTAGATTTTTGAGTACTCGAAACTGTCTTTTGGCATTTTTCCTAGACGAAAAGAGAGTAGATATGTGACTGTTGTCCTTTCTGATTTCTTCTATATTCGTCGTCTCCGTGCTTATAAATTGTTAAAGCCGGAGATTGAGAATGTAACCAGAAAGCAGTTTCTTTTGACGAAAAGTCTTATAGTCCATGTGGTGAGACCGCTCCCGTCTAAAAAAAACATTTCTAATTTGATTTCTCTGCGGATTCATATTCAAAAATGTCCCCTTTAAACAAATTTGAAGGGTGCCGAACAAAATTTTTGGGCAGAAATTGTTTAAAAAATTTTTTTAAACAAATACATAAGATCACCTTTTATTGCTCCAAAAAATATATTTTTAGATTTTTTGGGTCATTCTAAACAAGAAAGGTATCTTGTGATTTTTCTCAAAAATTGACAGTTTTTGAGTTATAGGCGATTTAAAATCTAAAAAATGCGAAAATACGCATTTTCGAGGCTTAAAAACTCATATTTAAATTAGTATTTTTAAGGGTGCCAATAACTTGGATTAAAGTTTAAACATTCCTTTTCAAGATTCCGAAGAGTGATCGGGTCTAACTTCAATTTAGACCGTAGTTTTTTAATTGTTAATTATACACGTCCATCCGATTTTTTGGCCGGTGCGGCGCACTCTATTTCAAAAATCTCCTATTTTCCCCCGAAAGATATTTTTTCTAGATTCTTTGGGACATTCTAAATAAAATAAGTGTCTTGACATTTTTCTCAAAAGTTACCAGTTTTAAAGTTATAAGCGATTTAAAATGCGAAAATGTGTTTTTTTGTCATTTTTCGGATCTTAAATCGCTTATAACTTTAAAACTATTAACTTTTGAGAAAAATATCAAGAAACTTATTTTATTTAGAATGTCCCAAACAATCTAGAAAAATATTTTTCGGAGGAAAATAGGAGATTTTTGAAAATAGTGCGCGCCGCACCGGCAAAAAAACCGGATGGACACGCATAATTAACAATTAAAAAACTACGGTCTAAATTGAAGTTGGACCCGATCACCCTTTGGAATGTTGAAAAGGAATGTTTAAACTTTAATCCAAGTTATTGGCACCCTTAAAAATACTAATTTAAATATGAGTTTTTAAGCCTCGAAAATGCGTATTTTCCCATTTTTTAGATTTTAAATCGCCTATAACTCGAAAACTGTCAATTTTTGAGAAAAATCACAAGATACCTTTCTTGTTTAGAATGGCCCAAAAAACCCAAAAATATATTTTTTGGAGCAATAAAAGGTGATCTTATGTATTTGTTTACAAAAATTGTTTAAACAATTTCTGCCCAAAAATTCCGTCCGGCACCCTTCAGATTTGTTTAAAGGGGACATTTTTGAATATGAATCCGCAGAGAAACCGAATTAGAACTGTTTTTCAGACGGGAGCGGTCTCACCACATGGACTATTAGATTTAAAGTATTGTTTATTATTTTATTTCAATTATTTTTAATTGTTTTATTACAGTAAACTTTGTATCTGAGTCTTTTCGTCTCCTCGTTTTTATTCGAATTCTATTTAGACAAACCATTCTCAACAGCATGGTCAATTTGTCATTCATTGTGACTGATTAATAATTGTTTATATTAGGTATATATAATAAATTTATTATTGAAGGTTAAAAACAAATGATATAAACACATACTTTGTTTATTTAATATTGTTAAACATTGAAAGTTTATTGAACTGTATTATTTTTTTAATAATAAACTCTGTTGGACTTTTTTCATCAAATTTTCTGTTTCTTCCACAATTATATTAAGTCTGACTTGCTTGTTTATGTTAAAAAACTTAATAATACCGCTAACAAATATTATGATTTGTAAAAATTTCAAAGTAGCTGAACAAAATTGGATCACAAAATATTTGTTGATTATTTTAATATAACATAATAAGATTATTTTAAGAAAATCTATATTTACCTTCATAAGGTCCTCGGCAATTTGCATAAAAAGTTTTTCAACATTGTCTGACTCTTTTGCAGATGTTTCCAAGTAATACATATTGTGCCTTTCAGCAAATTCTTCACCTACATGGGCGGGAATCTCTCTATCTTCCCTATCTATTTTATTACCTACAAAAATTAATCGTTGGGTAAACAACTAGTTTAACCAACAAATGAAAAGATGGAGGAAATTAACAATTTACAATGAGTCAGACTGATTCTGTAGTTCAAGTCACTATGAACCAATCCTATTGTTCGGAGGTGCCCCTTAACATCTTGGCTGCATTTAGAGATATTTATAAACTTACGTTGAGTGTGTAACGACGCATATAATATATGCCTCTCACATATAATATATGCCTCGGGGATATATTATATCCCTTAATGAACCTTTGCCACAGTGTGTTACGTCAGTGGCAGAGTCGACACAGCCAACCGTTAGTGTAATACAAGTACGAGGTCTCGTAACGCAACCAAGGTATTAACTGACACATGTCCAGTAAGGAAGTCCGTATGACTCTCAGCTGATTCCGCTCGTTTTTTCTAGTACTTCAGCCCTATCACATTTTTCCAGTAAGTTAGGATCTAAGTAAATTTTGTAAGTCATGCTCTGCTGGCAAGTGCATCAATTCTTTCATTGCTGTATATTTTCCAGTGCCCATGAACCCATACCAATGTGTCAATGCTATGTTCTGCCAGTCTGTTCAATTCCTATATTGATCCTCTCATGTTAATTTCTCTCGAGAAAGATTGCAAAAATCTTGTGATATCAATCTAAGGTTGTTAATCTCAGTTGGACATTTCTTTTTACATCAACTGCCAGGGAATTCTCTAGTGCATAGTGTAAAGTATGGTCAAACAGCTTATTTTCAGCAACAAATTTTGTAACAAATAATATGAAAAATGTTAAGAAATTTAGACTCCAATCCCTGACATGACAAGGCTTTTGTTTACAAAACTCTCAAATACTGGACATTTTCCTGTACAATGGATTGGAGTAGATTGGAGGTATTGAAATTTTAGGTTTCTGCCTTTTTCCTTAGTGGGATTGTCATTGCATTTATCTTAGTTACCTCTCCAGATAACTGGAGTTCTCCAGATAACTCCACAGCTATAGTATATAATTTAGAACTTCAATAGAAAGTACCAAAATAAATTAGGAAAGGCTGTAAATATACTAAGCATTGAGAGTAACTATTAATATAGGTACTACATAACTTGTATACTGGACATAACAGTATTGAAATAAAGTAGCATCTGAGTAACATATTGTACCAACAATGTTTACAATACATTAATATTATATTATTACGAGGCTTGTTCAATTGAAACCCATCTTTGGTCCAGGAAAAATTTATTAGCAAATATATCTATAAATAATTACCACTAAAATTAAAGCACATATCCCATTGTTCCATGAATTGATGTATACCTTGCTTAACGACGTTCTACACCTTCGGCAAAGAATTAAGGATTTGCATGAAATTTTAGTATGTTATAGTTTACGTCAAAAAACTAAGACTTGATTTTTTAAAAATTGTTTTACCGTGCCGTTTAATTACTATTAAGGGTCAAAGTTAAGTTTTAACATGGGCTCTTATGGGAATTCTTAAAAAGTTAATAACTTTTGACCCAAATTTACGATTTTTAATTATTTGTGCTTAAATTAAAGGTTTTTTGTAAGGAATAACATATTAAAAAATGAGGATTGTTTACCGTACCATTTATTTTTAATTTATTTATTATAATTAATTCCGTAATTTCCGTAATTTATTATAATTTATTTTTATAAAGTATTCAATACTGAAACATATGATTTGAGTATTCTGCTATAAATCCATTGTTACCAACTTTCGCTTGCATATAAGTTTCCCCCCTTTCCTCTGAGAGGCATACCCCGCAACGAAGGTGTAGAACGTCGTTAAAGAATTCTTATGGCTGTTGCTCAAAGAATTCTTTCTATTACTTTTTAATGCTTTTCAGTGTCCCAAAGATTTAAAAATCGCAATGCAATAAATCGTGACTATAGGATGGACACTCTAATATCCTCAATTTATTTCATTGTAAATTTTCTTTCACTACTTCGGCAATATGAAGCAGTAAGTGTTGTAGTGCAGAAGAATGACATTAAGTGAGAGCTTTCCTGGACGTTTTCGTCTTATTGCTTGATGGAAATTGTTTAAAGTTTCATTATGCAGGTTTGTGTTGATATACACTCTATTCTGCAATATCTATAAGGAAGGGTCCTTCATGGTTGAAAAGAAATGTTGTTTTTTTACAGCACACTGATTACATTTGGATGAATAGGGAACTTGCACATTTTTTTTATTAGATAATAATGTTCAGTTTTGTTTAAAAATGAGATTTCCAAAATTTCAGTCTTCAAAAACTCGTAATAACTTAGAAATACATATTTAAAGTTTTGTGCGGTATAAAATAGTTCAAACGGCCCGTGACGTCACATAGTTTTGCATTAGCTTTGATTATGGTTATATTTCGCTGTGTCTAGGTACACGCTAACGTGTACGCAAATAAAAAAGTTAGGTAAACACGAATTAAACTTCATCAAGCCAGTGACGTCATTATTTGGCTTGCGCAGTGACTATACATTTTAGTACATGCTATTTTGATATGTTTAGTGTTTGTTTGATAGAAAAATATTTGTTAAGGGAAGGGAAGCAGAACTATTCAGATGTTTTAAACTTAATTGTAATAAATTAATGTATATATATATATATATATATATATATATATATATATATATATATATGTATATATATATATATATATATATATATATATATATATATATATATAGATACAAGTTTTTATTGAGGTTGCAGTCAGTGTAAGGGGCAGGATGAGAGAAACTCTTTGTTACAATCGAGCTTTCGCAAAATTTATTTGCTTCGTCAAGATTAGCTAAAATGAGTATATAATTATAAATACAATGAAATTAAAGATAAAAGAACATTGTATAAAAAAGCACAAAAACTTACAACGTGAGGTTAGTTCATTAATTTAACATTTCCACAAAACATAATTATATAAAAATATCCTTATTTTAATCGTTTCCAAATTTCAATGTTTTAATTTTTACAATTTCTAATGAAAAATTTTGATTTATTAATTTAGTTCTAAATTTGATTAATGCCAGAAAGACACTCAATTAATGTCAATAAGACATTAAATAGGTATCTGTTTATTTTATTTTAAGTTGTTAAAAACTAGTTTTTTGATTATTACTTACTAGCGCACTTTAAATTATGGAAGGTATAGATAGATATAAGTACATGTTTTGTTGATTATTGTTTTATTAATAAATTAAAGTGGCGTTAATTTTAAAAATTTAATTTTTGAAATTTTGTCAGGGAATTTACTATTCTTTAATTAGAATATCATTTATCGTAAGATAAAATATAATTATAGATGTTACTTAGTTTATTTATGTCTGTTCTTTTATTTACACATTGATATTTATTTATGCACACCATTTCTAAAAATTCTCTTTTATTTAGTTTATTTTCATGTTTTGAACATTGAAATTTGGAAACGATTAAAATAAGGATATTTTTATATAATTATGTTTTGTGGAAATGTTAAATTAATGAACTAACCTCACGTTGTAAGTTTTTGTGCCTTTTTATACAATGTTCTTTTATCTTTAATTTCATTGTATTTTTAATTATATACTCATTTTAGCTAATCTTGACGAAGCAAATAAATTTTGCGAAAGCTCGATTGTAACAAAGAGTTTCTCTCATCCTGCCCCTTACACTGACTGCAACCTCAATAAAAACTTGTATCTACATATTGTCAGTCAATAATACCAAACTACTTATATATATATATAATATATATATATATATATATATATATATATATATATATATATATATATATATATATATATATATATATATATATATATATATATATATATATATATATATATATATATATATATATATATATATATATATAAAGTAATATATATTACCAGAAAGGCCAAAAGCATTTTCTTACACCTCGACCATCCACCTAGATGTTCCTGACGAGAGCTTGACATGAGCTCGAAACACGTCGTGTAGAATATCGGTGGTGGTCGAAGTGAAATAAAATGCAATTGCCGTTTCCTTTCATATCACGGTTCTTCTCCGTTATTGACGAATGTGTAGCGAATAACGTGGCTTTGTAGACAAATCTGGGACACAAAGAGGTGTCTTTTGTCGTTCATCGTCTTTTATGAAGACTTTGAAATTTACATTTTCGCGTCCGCTACGGAAAAGATTTCTTCTGTATACCAGAGAAATCTTTTCGTTTAATTAATATATATAAAAGTATATATTTAGGTTAGCAAAATAATGATATGCATTTAGTTGACATGACATGTAGGTACAAAATATTGTTAAAATAATTTTTATATGTAAGTGAATTATTATAATCAACTATTCTAAATGCAAAATAAGCCACAATTTAACTAAAAAAATTATTTTATTAACGTTTCGATGTCCAAATCGGATGTCATTGTCAAAATACAAAAATTAGTCAGATTAAATAAATTATTAGAAAGCATTTTTTTCTAAGCAACAACATTTTTGTTTAATTTAATCTTTTGTATTTTGACAACGACATCCGGTTTAGACGTCGAAACGTTAATAAGATTAATTTTTTAGTTAAATTGTGGCTTAGTTCTCATTTAGAATAGTTGATTACAAAAATTCCACAAGGATAATAGCTTCAGAACAAGTTAATTATTATTGTGAAGGCTTTAGGTCTTCCTTTTATTTTAATCTTGGACGGTAATACTATTTCATTTATAACTAAAAAAATATATATTAATTTATAGTCTATTATCTTTTTCGTACTGTTTTAAAATGTTCTTAAACTCGTTAAAAGAACTAAATATTGTCCACACTCCATAGTTAATTTAAAAACAAACACTAAACAAATAAAAAATAAGAAATCACTGACACTCTAACTTTTTTATTTGCGTACACGTTAACGTATACCTAGACACAACCTTATATTTAGGTATATTCTTCTTCTCCTTCTTTAGTTTATTGGCCTCCACCTACTTGGGTATTTGACCAGCTCATCGTCGTGGAATAAGTCAAAAATATTTATATTCTAATGACATTTATCGTATGTCATTGTAATAATATATACCAGTTTGTTAAAATTGCGAGTTTTATACTGTTTTTGAAGAAAGGGAACGAAGGTTTACTATTGAAAATAAAACCATTTTGTAAAAGTAAAAATTTTCTATGAATAGTTCAAACGATCAAAAACACTTGTAACGTCACATAAATGTATTTTCTACTGACGTTTATAACGTCTAATTTAAAATTCTGTTTACTTTATTGGAAAAATGTAAATGTACAACCCAGTGACGTCACGACGCGTTTTGGACCACCTGTTTTAATTTGAATTTTTAATCGTCTTTAGGGCCAAACGAAAGACAAACAAAACTTTTTTATTTTTGATACATGTTTTAAATTATGTTCTGTTGCGATTTATAACATTTTTTTCGAATTTAAAAATGTATGCAAGTTCCCTATTGTTAACAATATATTATGCCATTTTTAAGTCACAATACTTCAAATCCCACTCAAATACAAATGATAGGAACTGGTCAGTGTGAGGTTTACAGACATAACTAATATTGCAGAATGTCAGTTGTGTGATTACAATAATAAATTGTTTCCAATACCAAGAGGAACAAAAATGGGGTTTAATTGAACAAACGTATATAGCAATAAACAATAACCTTATAAATAAAAAAAATAAATATATAAGTAAATTTTGTGTCCTCCTATCCTATGACACTTGACCCTATTTTAATTAACCACCATACTATAAGAAGAACAAACTTACCTACAAGAATTCTAAGTACTTTACTACTTGCATATTCTTCAATTTCCCTTAACCAATCTGGTAAACAATCAAAAGTTGGCTGAGATGATATATCATATACTAATATTAGAGCATGTGCTGACCTATAGTAACTTTGGGTAATTGATCTAAATCTTTCCTGGCCAGCAGTGTCCCAAATTTGAAGCTAAAAAGATTAAAGAAACATTAAGTCTTTATGTAGTAAGGTGAGCCAATTGCCAATTAAACCATTCGCTGCATACGCATACAGCATACAACACCACATACAATCACAATCACACTCAATACCTACAGAATACTGTATATGTAAATTAGAAACAAGCTCTTATGCCAAAGCTAATTATGATTTCTTTTTCATACCAGTAAAATTGTCACTTTAGTTTTTCTAAACCCTAACCAATTTTTTATTGTTTCAGGGTTTTGGTTTTTGGTTATTGGTTTTTGGCTTTTCTGCTTCTTTTCCATACCTGGAAACTTTTAGTTTCTTCATAAGTAAATAAGTTTACTTTCTGTTTGGATGCTGCGATTTTCTGCTTCTTTCTCACCATAAATGGTCTATGGTTAGACTTTCCTGGAAATCAAATGGTTTCCTCCTATCGTATGTGAATAAATGAGTCACGTTCCATTGGACTTTGTTTCTAGCACAGTGTGGTGATCACTGATGCGGTTATCAGCTAACTATAGTCGTCAGTAGATCCTTTATCCAGGATTTTCTATCGCTGCTAGTCAAAGAGCGGTAAAATATATATTTCAATATTCATGTATTTTATTTTTGCGTCTATTTAACTTTAATAGTACAAACACAAAAAGTACTGTTATGCTACCTTTTTTTTAAACCATCAAATGAATCTGACTAGGAATTTTATTTTCAGTTATTTAACAACTATTATGTACCTATTATATGCAACCATATTATTTGCACATTTGCACAACTTGCACATTTTTTTATTACATAATAATGTTCGGTTTTGTTAAAAAATCAGATTTCCAAAATTTCACGCTTCAAAAACTCATAATAACTTAGAAGTACAAATTTAAAATCTTCTGCGTATTTAAACTAGTTCAAACGACCTGTGATGTCACGTAATTATACTTTATTTATGTTTATGGTTATATTTTAACATTTTAATGACATTTGGCTTGGCAACGTGGCATTGGAACGCAAATAAAGTGTTTAAATTTACTGACTGCATTTTCCGAATATCGCGTGGTGTAGTGAAATTTAAATACAAAGCAAGTGCGAAACGTAAATTATAAAAGTGAAGACGTTCTATTGGGACAAAAAAAGTGGAAATAGACAAACATAAACAGAACAGCGTTTTTTTATAAGGTAACGATTGTGGGTGATAAATAATAAATATTGGAACACTACAAAAAGCTAAGCGGTCAAGCAGATAAGAAAACCAGTATACCAGAGATGAAGTTCTGCTTGAATTTTAAGCAGTGTTGCCGGATTTAAAATAAAAAGAACAATCTACAGTAAATAAAAATAAGAATACTTTCGAAAAATAAGAATACTTTCGAAAAATAAGAATATTTTTGGTGCGTGGATAAGTGGACACACCTCCGCGTGGTTGAAACGGGTGTGGCTCATTTTACGCTACGTAACAAAATAGTAAAATTCTAATCTCTGAGATTGGATAAAAGCAAAATCTTATTAACCGTCGAAGTGAGAAAGATTCTAACGCTAGCCTAGAGATTTAGAAAAATAATCCATAGTCGAAAAAAAGATGGAGGAAATGATGAAAAAGATAAGTGAAAAATTAGATTGTATCGATAATAGAGGCATAAGAATAGAACAAAAACTAAATGAAGTGCAAAATGATTTACAGCTCATGAAACTGGAAATCGCAGAATTAAAAGCTGAAAATATAGCATTAAAATCAGAAAATAAAGTACACGAAAAAAGAATAGAAGATCTAGAAAGAGAGGTAAGAAAGAAAAATATTATAGTATACGGTATAACAGAGAAAGAAGGTGAACAAGAAAATGATATGATAAAAAGTATACAAAATATGGCAATTAAAATCCAAGTTCCACTAAATGAACACACAGACATAATAGACATAAAACGCGTTGGTATACAAAGAGATCCCCTAAGACAGTTACCGAGACCTATACTACTGGAACTTAAAAGCGGTTCCAAAAGAACTGAAATATTGAACCAATCGAAAAGACTAAAAGGAACAGACATTTACCTAAGTGAAGATTATTCCAAGGAGATACAAGACCAGAGAAAAATACTGAAACAACACTTAAAGGAAGCAAGAGAAAGGGGTCAGAAGGCATCGCTAAATTATAATAAGCTAAAAATAAACGACAAAACATATACTGTGGAAAGCTTAGGATACAAGAGGATACAAAGCGAAATGATGAATACTAAAACACCTCAAGGAAAACCCAGAGGAAGAACATATACGGAAAGATCACCAGGAGATGACGAAAATGAATCAGAAAATATGGCGAAAATAACCAAGACTGCACATAATTCCGGCACAAAGCCAAAAAACTGAGATTGTATGTAAAAGTAGCATATAGTAAAGAACAAACGACTAGTATCACTAAAACATACCGGCAAACGAATATGGAAAACGCATTTATGGAATGTAAAGTGACTGTAAAGAAAATGAATGAAAACCTGAAAACGAAACTAGCACGGAAAAAGAACAACGAATCAAACATAAGAAAAAGAGATAGAAAAAGAAAAACCAAGAAGAAAAATAGAGTAAAAGTAGGAACCTGGAACGTTCAAACATTATTGAGACCAGGAAAAATGGAAGAGGTAGCAAGAGAAATGCAAAGATACAGAATAGACATACTAGCACTACAAGAAGTACGATGGAAGGGAGAAGGAAATATCAAAAAGAAAAACTACACAATATACTACTCGGGAGAAAACAAGCAAGGAAAAAACGGTACAGCATTCATGGTTAACAGTAAGATTAGGGACAAAGTTATAGAATTTAAAGCGATAAATGGACGAATGTCGTACCTATATAAAAGTAGAAAACAAACAAGCCAATATGACAATCATAAACATATATGCACCCACAGAAAATGCACCAGAAAATGATAAAATTGAGTTGTATGAACAACTGGAAGAATTATATGAAAGATTACCCAGAAATGATATAGTACTAATGGTTGGTGACTTCAATGCAAAAGTAGGCAAAGAAAACCAGTATAAGGAAGTAGCAGGGAAAGAAACTATTCATGACGAGACAAACGATAACGGAAGAAAATTATGCCAACTAGCAGCAATAACAAACAGTTACATTACAAGTACAAACTTCATGCACAGAAGAGAGCATAAAGTAACATGGTTGATACCTGGCACAACAGACGGCAATCAGATAGATCACATACTAATATCCAAAAAATGGAAAGCAATAATGCACGATGTCAGATCATATAGAGGAGCAAATGCGGACACAGACCATTTTCTAGTAATAGGAGAAATCAAAATGAAGATAATTAAAGCAGAGAGAACAAGACAAAACAAAAGAAGATGGAATCTGGAGAAGTTAAAAGTACAGGAACTAAGAGAACAATATGAGACAACCCTAAAGGAAAACCTAACACAAGCAAATAACACAGAGGACATATGGAAAAATATAAAAGAATCCATTTTGAATTCAGCTGAAGATGTGCTAGGTCAGAGGGAAATAAAAAGAAGGAAAGAGTGGTTTGATGCAGAATGCGAAAACAAAATCAAACAGAAAAACCAAGCAAGAGATAAATGGATATCAACTAAAGAAGTGTATCATCGAAACGAATATAAAGAAAAAAAGAAAGCAGCCGATAATTGTTGCAAGAACAAAAAAAAACTATGGATCGAAGAGCTGTTAAAGGAACTAGAAATGAATAGTAAAGACAGCGCCAAACTATTTGGATACCTAAAAGCTCAACAAAGAAAAGGCAGACCAGTAGTTAAAATTGACAATAGATCATGGGAAACACACTTCACAGAACTATATAGATGCAAAGAAAGCCCGGAAGAGGAGGTAGGCGCAATGGAAGACATTAGAGATAATGAAATAGGGATGCCAACACATGATGAATATTTAGCCATCATTCAAAAAATGAAACAGAAAAGAACACCAGGCCCAGATGAAATTCCCAATGAACTAATTAAAAACGGAGGGGAAAAGTTATTAACAAGCATCTATAACCTAATAGTTAGAATATGGGAAGCAGAAGAAATGCCCGAGGATTGGAAAGAAGGCAGAATTATACCAATATTTAAGAAAGGAGAAGTAACAAACTGTAACAATTATAGAGCAATATCTCTACTGAGTACAACATATAAAATTCTAACAGCCCTCATCAAACAAAAACTTAATCAATTCACAGAGAAAAAAATTGGGGACTACCAGCAAGGATTCAGAGAAGGCAGATCCACTACAGATGCGATCCACATAGTTACACAAACAATCGAAAAATGCCACGAACACAACATAGAACTCCACATCCTCTTCGTAGACTTCAGACAAGCCTTTGACTGTATTGGAAGAAACAAATTATTTATTGAAATGAAAAATCAAGATATACCAGCAAAATTAATCAGATTAACAAAAATGACCATGGATGGAGCTCGAGCCAAAGTAACAACAGAAGAAGGTAGCACAAAATCAATTGCAATAGAAACAGGAGTGCGACAAGGCGACTCCCTGTCAACCACATTATTCAACATAGCACTAGAAGGAACAGTCAAGGCCAGCAAAATTAAAGGAACTATAGCCCACTCCTCAACACAAATAGTTGCATATGCAGATGATTTAGTTCTTATGGGAAGAGACAAGGAAAGATTAAAAGAAGCAGTAACAATCCTGGCAAAAGAAGCACGGAAAAGAGGTCTAGAAATTAACGAAGGAAAAACAAAATATCTACTCTGCTCTAGAAGAGAAGATAACAGGATAATAGAAATCAAAATAGAAAACTACACTTTTGAAAGAGTCCAACAATTTAAATATTTGGGAGTAATATTGAATGGCCAAAACAAGAGAAGTGAAGAAGTAACGGAACGAATACTAACAGGCAACAAAACATACTGGAGATATCATAGGCTTATGAAGGACAAGAACTTATCCAGAAATACAAAACTGAAAATATACAGAGTTGCAATCAGACCAGTAGTTAAGTACGCAGCTGAGACAATGTGCCTCACGGAAAAAGATGAAGAAAAATTGAGAATATTCGAAAGGAAAATCCTCAGACGCATTATGGGCCCGATAAGAATGGACAACGGAGAAATGAGAAGAAGAATGAACCATGAACTAAGAGACATAATGAAGGGAGAAGATATAGTTAGATTTATTAAATCACAGAGGCTGAGATGGCTGGGACACATAGAAAGAAGGAAAAACGACCGACTGATTAAGAAGATCACCAAATGGAAACCGGCAACTGAAAGACCAAGAGGAAGACCTAGAGAGAGATGGGAGGACCAGGTCATGAGAGATATCAAAATTCTGGAAGTGAGAAACTGGAGGGAACTATGCACATATCGAAATGAGTGGAAGAAAATAGTAACGAAAGCCAAGTCATATAACAAACTTTGACAACATACAAGTGGAATGCGGAGTGATTCACCGCAATAAGCGAATCTGAGAGCTCTAAGTAAGAGCGGCAAACATTCCACCTGGAATGAAAAGCCCTGATGATGATGAATGACATTTAGGAGTATTGCAGGAAATCACAATCCTCAGTCATGGATAAATCACAAGTAAAAGATAGAGAGAGCGAGAGAGATAGATATCCATGAACATGTTAACCCTCTTCTTGGCAATGTAACAAACTTGTAACATTTTTCATTTTAGGTCCTAGGTGAGTTCTAGGTAACTTGAGGTATATTTTGTTAGTCATATTTTGTACTAATAATATGAAACTATCCCTAAACGGCAATAGTTGGCTTATATTTTTATTATTACCGATTTCTGATCATTTCTAATTGATGCCATCTGTCATCTGTTGGATATTTTTGAAAAATTTTTGAGAAAATCCTTGACTGCTTTTAGTAACTTTTAATTTTTTGTAAGAAATAGTGAATTCTTGAATTATAAAAAATCATCGCATATTTAGAAATGTAACAAATTTGTAATAAATTCGGTACTTAGCAATACTTGGTATTTAGCAATAAATTAAAGGTAAAATTTTTATTTCATGAATTTTGAAATGAATCTAGAAGGACATTAATAGAAAGAAAACACACTTTTCACATTTTTATTTTGGTTTGCCAAGAAAAGGGTTAATCTGCCTCTTTTCTTGTCCCTGATATTCATTATTGCCAATCCATGGCATATCATATCGTCGCCTTAATACTATAACTTGATAACTCGAAATTAGTAGTTTTGAGATAAACGAGTTTAAAGATTTTAAAGATATTTGTGCTGCTACCATACCATGATGTTGGTAAATACAGAATTCACTCTGCGGCTCTAAAATACTGTTCCTTAATTTTGGCAACTGATCTATTTAGGAATATAGTGTAAATTTGTTTTCCAATATGGAAAAAAACATGAAAAATTAAAGTTATCAACTTTTAGCACTACCATAATGTTAACATTTGGTAATGTCGCATGTTGTGCTAAGTCGCATATAAGTGAACTTTTTAACACAACTAATATTTTAAACATTATTTTGTTGAAAATTAGCCCTCTACCATGGGGGTTGCCAGATCTGCTAACAATTCTCGAATTCTTGCATTAAAATGAACCGAATAAACAGATAGCAATTATGTGGTAAGTTCAATGGTTTCAGAGAAACACGTGCTAAAACTAGATAAATCGAGTTATCTAGTTATAGCATTCAGTGTATGTCGTATTCACGATGATTTCGATTAAATAATAGCTTGATAACTTATCTTGTCAAGTTTTAGCACTGAATATTAATGGCATTTGAGTTTTATCAACTTTGTGAGCTATCAAGTTTTTACACAATATGGAGGCAAATAAAATACATCTTGTGAACTAGTTATCTCAAAAACGTCAATTTTGGAGTTATCAAGTTATAGTACTAAGGCGACGATATATTCAATATCTGTTGATGTTTTTCTTCATGATTCACACCTTTGCTGCATATGTAATGAAAACTTTCATTATTATGAGTACTATAAGGTTTCTGTTCTGATTACAGTTAGATATTCTGATATTCCTGCAAACATCAGTCCGATTTTGTTTTGGTCTGTTGTAATACAATCTCCTTAGATAATGTAATATGTAAAACTGTGCTATCTGGATCTTGTAAGATCTATTGAATCTTACTTTATAAAATATATGAACTACTTATATACTAACCTTAACTTTTTCATTCCCAACTTCCACTGTTTTGATCATAAAATCTACACCTATTGTTGCACCCTGTCCTGGTGGGAATAAGCCCTGAGTAAAACGTCTCACTAAACACGTCTTTCCAACCCCTGCATTGCCCACTAATACAACTTTAAATAAAAATTTATAGTCATCCATGTTTTTGATGTCTTAGTTTATTAGAACATATACTGCTTTGTCTGCACACTACACTTTCATTCTTTTGGTATCATGTAATTAATAAAGGCAATTAAGCTTCCTGTTACTATTATTGCTTTATATCCTCTTTGGAAATAATTTAGTGGTTCGATATTATAATTCTGAAATAAAAATTACGTCATTATGTAGGACAATTGATTTT
Source organism: Diabrotica virgifera virgifera (assembly GCF_917563875.1). Lineage (NCBI taxonomy): Eukaryota > Metazoa > Arthropoda > Insecta > Coleoptera > Chrysomelidae > Diabrotica > Diabrotica virgifera. Next base: position 61,458,047 of record NC_065443.1, on the reverse strand, counting down.
TATAAAATAATAAAATAAATTAGAAATGTTACAATGTCATACTTTTATTTTAATAGAATTATTAAATTCGGAAGTTGCCTGATATTGTACACTTTTGATATGTAATTAATTATCTTTTCAATTTTTTAACTATTGATTGAATGAGATAGTTTTTATTATGGCACCTGTCAAGTTCAGACATGACATTTTATGACGAGGACGAGAAGAAGTTATAGTTATGTTTGAACTACCGTACAAAAACCATAAACAGACAAATAGTATTTTCAAATATCCATCTCGTGCCTCACCGAGATGTCATTATTTCTTGTTTTATGGGTTACTTAAATAATTTCTTGTTCTGTAATTTATCAATACTATGGCTTGTTTTTAAACTACGAGAAGTAAACTAAAAAGACAGATTCACACCCAAAAAACTCACTAGAAAAATCACCAAATACATCTTCTTTTTGGTTGATCATATCGGGTTTCGACAGTAATCCATTTAATATTACACATTATACATCACAAAAAGTTCTAAAATCAACAATTAAAAACCGCAGTAGAAATACAGATCGAATAAGAAACAGTTTTTTTTATTATTATTTACTGCTCTTAACCATAATTTTAGTTAAAAATACGTTTATTTTTATTAAATAACTCACATTAAAGATAGTAAATAAGTTACCATTTTTATTAGTACAAAAAAAATAAAATGTAAGATAAGCTTCGGAATAAAATACTAAAATCCTACAAAAGATAGCTTCCAAACAAAGTTTATTATTCTGTGGTATAGTGTATAATTATATTTAGTCTGCTTTTATAAAAAAAGCAGTTGTTTTTAGAACTCTTTAGCGACGTAATAATACAATTATAATATGTATGTATGGCAAGGGCGGATCCAGGACCAATTTTCGGAAGGGGCCATTAAGTTTTTTGGTGAGAGGGTACCGGGGACTAATTTTTAAAAATTAGGTTTGCAATGGTGAGTTTTAAGGCACTTTTCACATACTTTTGAGTGTCATAAAGTCATTCAAAACTTATCGTTATTAAAGTATTATTAAAGTCAGTCCTTTCAATAAGTTAAATTTAATATTTTTCCCAATGCTTCTCCTGTCACATCTTGTTCTTCCCCTCTTTCCTGATTTTCACTAATAATTTTTTTTTCATATCATAAGCGTAAATGAACTTGACAAATCTTCACGAATGTATTTATTTGTATTATGTATGTATATGTAGCTATATATCTCAAATTTATAGAAAGCGTGGTAGAAAACGTGGGATAAGTCGATCGTTTCGTCAAATATGACAGAGTAATAATTTGCACTTTGTTGAACCTGATTAATTATTTGTTCAATTATTTCTTCACCACAACATATTATTAATTGATTTTGACTGGTGCTAACTAATGTATGTTGCTCCGGAAGATGCTGTGGATAGCTTTTGTTTAAGAGTATTATCTCCTGGATGCGATTTTAAACTTAGCAATTCCACTCATTGCTAGATCTAGCATTTTCGTCCAGAAACAGAAGGCCATCATCACGATGGCCTCTTAGAGGAATATTTTGTCGACCTGAGAACACTATCGATAGACTAATAGACTACTATGGATAGTAGTCTTTCTCTATTTTCTTGTATCTGTTTAGACCTCTGAAGGCCGCGTCTCACCATCAAATAATTTGATCGACCTGGGTTTGAGCAAACTAAAGTGACAGTTAGTGACGTCACATCCTGAGTGTTCATTGTGGGTAATAACGAAAAATTTTAATTTTAAATAAAGTACAAACAAGTAAGACAACTCAATTCAAAAAATTTGATCAAACTAGACTGATAGTGAGAGCACATATTTTTAGAATTAAAAAAAAACTGCAATTGTGACGTCACTTTGACGTACTTCCGGAGTTTGCTCAAACTGTTTGATCAAATTATTTGATCAAACAGTTTGAGCAAACTTGACGTACTTGAGGAAGTACGTCAAAGTGACGTCACAATTGCAGTTTTTTTGAAATTCTAAAAATATGTGCTCTCACTATCAGTCTAGTTTGATCAAATTTTTTGTATTGAGTTGTCTAACTTGTTTGTACTTTATTTAAAATTAAAATTTTTCATTATTATCCTATTATCCACAATGAACACTCAGGATGTGACGTCACTAACTGTCACTTTCAGTTTGCTCGAACCAGTTTGATCAAATTATTTGATGGTGGGCAGGCCCGGCCACAGGGGTGGGCGAACTGGGCGGCCGCCCAGGGCGGCGAATTTAAGGGCGGCAATTTTAAGAGGACAGCCAATTTTTGAAATTGAAGAAATAATAAATTATGTTTTTAATATTATAAAAAATCAATATTATGAACAAGAGCATCAAAAATGCAACTGTAAACACGAGAATTATTAAGTGAATCAATAATAATTGGAAGGTTTATTCGACGGGAAATCGACAACACTGCCTTCTTCATCGCGTAACAATAATGGGACCAGAACTAAATTAAATTCACTGAATTCACTTAAAATTAAATTTACTGAAAATGGTATAATAATTTGAAAAATCTGACTGAAGCTTATTGCTAAGCTGACATAAGTTATTTTGCAAAAACTGAATGAACTGAAACTGAGAATACCTTTGGACGATATGAGAGGACAAGGGTATGATAATGGGGCAAACATGAAAGGGAAGAACTTTTTGACCCATGTTCTAGCGATTCACTCAAATAAGTCGCGAACGATGCTGGTGTCTCACAGTTTGCAGTTTCTTTCTTTTCCTTAGTCACAAAAATTTACCATCTTTTTTTCACCATCTATTCATCATTAGGCAATACTAAAAAATCATCTTTCTAGCATAACATTGAAACCTTTGTTCGAAACTATATAGATGGGAACTGATGAGAATTGATTCAATTACTCCGATCAGAACCAAATTTAAGAAATCTACCCTGAAGAAATCTATGCTCTTGTAGAAATCACTGTCAATAAAACCAACGATAAAATGGTTGCTCATGAGACAAGCTGTTTGGAAAATAAAATATATACATGATTTTACTTTTCATTGCTCTGTGGTAATAGGTATGGCATGACATTTTACTTCACATCAACGTAGTCAGCAAATCACTGCAGAGTATTAATATTAATTTGAGTATATCAAGCTGTCAGTTTATTAGAAAAAACAGAAATCCATTTTAAGTTTCTTAGAAGTGATTTAAAATTCTAGGACTATTTGACAGACGCAAAAGAGTTCCATCAAAGTTAGAAATTGAAAACCCGAAAATCAGAGGCACACTAACATCAAGAAAGAGTAAAGTGAAAAGACAATTCGGCTATGAAGCTGATAATGAAAGAATGGACCATGATCCAGAGACACGATATATATGTTGACTTCTATTTGTGATAGATTTCAGCAAATTAAGAGCCATGGTGAAATTTTTGAGTTTTTGTACGACATAAACCAAATTGAGCATATGACTGCTATTGATTTATCAGATAAATGATTTAAGTGATGCTTTAACTTTTGATGAGTCAAAAGATCTACATTATGCTGATCTAAAAGATGCACTCAAAGTATTTTCCACGATTGTGAAGCCCAAGAGTACACCTCTAGAGACACTGAAAATTATTAGAGAGTATGATTTTTATTTCGCACCCAACGTTAGTGGCCTCTAGAGAGGGAAGCTTTTCAAAGCTAAAATTAATAAGAAATAACTTAAGATCAACTATGTCTCCAGTAACGTTTGAGTTCACTAGCTACAATCTCTATTGAACACGAAATAGCGGAGTCCCTGGATCTTTCAGAATTATTAAAGACTTAAAAGACTTTCTCGTGCCAAGATAAAAAGAGTAGTACTTACTTAGAAAAGTAAGTGTGTAATTATTATGGATATGCATAGTGAGTTTTTGGATATTAAAGCATGTTTTACACGTTTTAATATAATAGTTATGTAGTAAAATTTCATGAAAATATTGCAAATATATATATTTTTAGGCGTTTATCGTTCAAATACAGTGGAAAATGGCGTATTAAATAATTTAGCACAAAGCACACATCAATAAAAATACAATCGTGATTTAAGTTGGCGATCGCTGAAGGAAGGTGGTGAGTCATGGGTCTACCAAAGCGGGGGAGGGGGGAAGGGGGGAAGACGCGGTCGCCTATCTTGCCCAGGGCGGCAAAATCCCTAGGGCCGGGCCTGATGGTGGGACGCGGTCTTTAGAGTCTATCTGATTAATGACTGACTTCTGCGGGTTGAAATAACTTTGTAGAAAATGTAGCCCAACCTGAAAGTACTCTTTGTGGTATGATGTTTTTTCATGGGCATGGGATTGTATGGCTCCGTCTTTTCCCATGAGTTTGGCGAAGGATGTTAAAGGTTTAGTGTCAAAGGCTTTGGACTATATCGTCCCTTTATTAGGACCATATTTTGATTAGAAAAATAAAATGTAATACTTGCAAAACAATCCTTTTTTTTTAAGTGCTGGTAACTCAAGTAACGCGTCATTTCTTTTTTATTCTTTGTGTATGCAGAATATAGAAATTGATGTAATTTTGATGGTTGCCAAGGTAGTTCTAACAATGGTCACTTTGTAAAATTATCAACATTTTGATTTACAAAACATCATATGCCATTATTGAAGCTTCTGTTACTGCTTTTGTTCAATTCTAGTCCAGAAGACATATTTATCCTCTGTTTTGTACATTTATTGTGTGTTTGAAACTAAAAACATTTGAACTGCAAATATTTAAATTTATATTTTTTTAAATTCTCGGAGGGGGCCATGGCCCTTATGTCCCCCTCCCTGGATCCGCCCTTGATGTATGGATTACCGTGTCAAGGCCGACATGATCAACCAAAACAGAAAATGTATTTGGTGATTATTCTAGTGACTTTCTTGGGTGTGAATCTGTCTTTTTAGTTTACTTCTCCTGGTTAAAAAATAAACTATAGTTTAAAATCAACGGTAAAATTTAACATTAATAAAATTCACATGAAACAAGGAAGAAAAGTAGAAAATTAGTGATTCTCAGGCAAAAGCGATGTATTTTTCATGTTCCATGGCTGTTATATTTTTTAACCAGAGTATAGAGGTTTTGAAAATAATTAAATATATTTATGTCATACAATAATATAAAGTGAAAACTTGTTTTTAAAATAAGTTCTTGTTTTATAAATAATTGGGAATTCCTAATTTACTTTTTAATTTTTAAATTGGTGCTTAGCGTTTTTCTAATTGGTGGGTTTTCTCCTCCTTCCACAAGTACAGTTACATTGAATATGCGCATGCGTGCGTCAACTGATATATGACGTAAGTGAAATTCCCCAAACAATCGACATTCGATAGTCTGGCAGTTCGCCATTTTGTACTGTGAAAGTGAGTGATGCGTATGAAGTGATTTATACAAAGTTTTCGTTCAAATAGTGCAAATTATGAGGTGTTATACCTGTAAAAGAAACTATTTACATTAGCAATGTTCAAATAAATCTTAGAATTTAGGTAAGTCCCTTCAATTTCGTATTGCTAACAAAAATAGTTTGTATCCCACATTGTTCCATACGCTTTCGCTATAGGTATTATACAAGTCATTTAATACATTTATTGGTACCTTGTTGAGTTATTAGTCGTATTTGCACAGTTCTTTTTATTTAACAAGTTACAGGCCCATTTGTACTTGTTCAACACAAAGTCCATAATATACATTCTCAGATGGTGTGTACAGTGTGTAGATTTTTTTTTATCTAATTTCGTAGTTTATATTTATCTAGGATTAATCAATTATTCAAAACAGTTTTGATATTAAAATAGCTGATTCTTTAGCAACATTTCTCTAATACTATTATAAAATGTATTTTGGAAGATGTGTGATAATTGGCAAACAATTATTTCCTACCATTTCATGAAATGCCACGCTTCCGCCCTTTTCCTATTTTTGCGACGAGCAGAACTTTAAACAAAACTGTTGCAGACACGCCCTGAATTTTATTTGCTTAATAACAAATCATAACAGATATTTTTAATGAAATCCCTTGATCTTGATTTCTCCTTAATTTGTGAAATAATGCTTCATTTTTCATGTGTTTTAACATCCATCCTATGATCAAAACGTTTTTTTACAAACTGTGCTTTTTTATCTTTCAATTTTTGTATTCTTAGTTTTGTTTCCTCTTATTACAGAATTTTCGCTTGTCCAATCGGATGGTTATCTGTGATATTTAACATTAAAAACAGCTTTCAAGATGAGTTCCTCAGAGGAGATAAAGGCTGAGTATATGTCCAGTTTGGCAGACCTTACCTTCAACAGTAGGCCATTGATAAATGTGCTTACGATGTTGGCAGAAGAAAACTCACCCAATGCCCCTGTTATCGTTGAAGCAATTGAAGAACATCTCTCAAAGGTTATATTTTTTTATTGTTATTAACTAAAATGTGGGGCTCATAATAAAGTAACTTCAGTAGGGGGAATTTTCAAATAACCTCATTAATTTTAAAACAGTAGTATGGTTTATCGTGTAGTAACGGTATAGTTACTATATTGAATCATAATTTCTTATATTTATCCTAACTAACATTATTCTAACAATACGAATTGGTTCCTTTAGACTTAAATTAACCAGTGATTCCGACACCAAGATATCTCATTTCTTTTGACAGTTATAGTTTCAGCAGGTTCACTTTTGCAAAATCAGTAACAATATCCATTGATTTTGATTCTATATTTATTTTTTGGGTCACATTCTCCAATGTGCTTCTCTCATTTGAATTACGTGATGGGGATGATGGACATTCTTATAAGTGGTCTGTAAGCTTTTTATTGATAATTTAAATAACTAGTACTTAATCGATTTATATGTGATTCATCATCATCACTGGCTTTACAACCCATAGTGGGTCTTATCCTGTTCTACGATCAGCTCATTCTTTCCTATCCTATGACTAGGTTTTCCAATTATTACATATACTCTTCTCTAATCACCTGGTCCTTAAATTGTGCTCTCTGCCTGCCTCTTCCCACTCTCTCCAGTCTTTGGTTATAAAAATGTATTTTGGTGGCTCTATATCTTTTGTTCTCTATAAGTGGCCTAGCCACTGCAAACTGTTTCTTTTGATGGAACTACCAATACGAGGTTCAGTATAAAGCCAGTACAGCTCAAAATTATATTACCTATACTATAATTTGTTTTCATATACGTCTCTACAAATATGTCTGAGAATTTTACATTTAAAACAGCCTAAACATTCTTCGTCGTTTTTTGTCATTGTCTACATTTCTGAGGCATAAGTGAGTACAGGCTTTATAAAAGTTCTGTATATCAATATTTTCAATCTCCTTGTGACTGTGGTTGATGGTAAAACTTTCTTGAATCCATATTATGCACTATATGCTCTATTCTATCAGATTATTTAACAGTTTTTCTTGGTGATGAACAATATGAACAAACACATAAACCATATTATATTTGTTAATATTTCAATAACTTATTATATAATGTAATACATGCCCCTTATCAATAATTTGAAGGTAAATTATGGGCCTATACATATTATTGAAGGTGTCTTAAAGATTATATGAAAGTTTCAATAAATATTTTCAAAGTAAACAATGTATTTTTACATTGCACATTCACTTTTGTGGACAAAACTCCATAAAACTCCCTCAAGGAAAGGTTTATGATAATTCTCATTTTCACATTACTTAAGTCAATGGTTTCTATATTTTCAAATGTAGTTTGACTAGTGTATCATAATATAGAATTTGTTTTGATATACACCCTGGGGCAAAATTAACTGCCGATTTTAAAAATGGATCATTTTTGACGTCTTGAATTTCCTAAACTTGTTATCTAATTTAAGTGATTTTTTTTAATATGTTGTAGCCTTATTCTTTAATATCACTGTAATAAATAATATTGTTAAATAGGTAAATTTTCATCATATACCAGGTGTAAGAATCAAACTGTTTTGTTTTTCTCAAAGTTTGCATCACCCTGTGGAATATTCTAGCATTTATAAAATACTGAAATTAAAACTCAACTATAGCCTCATGTTTTCTCAACATTCTGTTTTTTGATTCATTTGCTTATGTTGGAAAAAAGTTGGCACTTTAACAACTAGCGATGCTTTCATAAATGTAGGGTGTTTTTAAATAAGTATGGCAAACTTTAAGGGGTAATTCGACATGAAAAAATAATGACAGTTTGCTTTATAAATGTATGTCTGCAAATGCTTCTTTTCCAAAATAGGAGATGTTAAAATTTGTTTCACAAACTGATGATTTATTTATTGCTTTAAAACCGGTTGAGATATGCAAATGAAATTTGGTGGGTTTTAAGACATAGTTATTGCGCATTTTTTGACATACAATTAAGAATTTTAAATTCACCATTGGCACACATACAGGTCATATTACCTGTATGCCTGCCAATGATTGCCCATATGGGTGCTAATGGTGAATATTAAATTCTTAATTGTATGTCAAAAAATGTGCAATAACTATGTCTTAAAATCCACCAAATTTCATTTGCATATCTCAACCGGTTTTAAAGCAATAAATAAGTCATCAGTTTGTAAGAAAAATTTTAATGCCACCTATCTCAGAAATTAAGCATTTACAGACATACATTTATAAAGCAAACTGTCATTATTTTTTTATGCAGAATTACCCCTTAAAGTTTGCCATACTTATTTAAAAGCACGCTAGTTGTTAAAGTACCTAACTTTTTTATGGCTCAACATAAGCGGATGAATCAAAAAACAGAATGCTGAGAAAATATGAGCTATAGTTGGGTTTTAATTTCAGTATTTTACAAATGCTAGAATATTCCACATTATGATGCGAACTTTTAGAAAAAAAACACAGTTTGATTTGTACACCCGGTATACAATGAAATTTTACGTGTTTAGCAACAATATTATTACAGCAATATTGTTGAAGAATAAGGCTATAACACACTAAAAAATCACTAAAATCAGACAACAGGTTTAGGAAATTCGAGACATCAAAAATGACCCATTCTTAAGGTGGGTGGTTAATTTTGCCCTAGAGTGTATTATCAGCTTCATGTAAGAGTGGCACAATTCAAAACTGAAAAAGTGTAGACAACAAGTGATATAAAGTTTTAATGTCATGAATTTTATTCAATTTATTTTATTTCTAGTATAAGGACTGACATCAAAAATCTTTTTGATAACAATCTTAAACCTAGAAATAAAAAAAATTTTAATAAAATTAGTTACAACCAAACTTGAATCACTTGTTGTCTAAACTTTTTCTGTTTTGAGTTGTATCACTCTAGCATATAGCTGACAAATTGTATTTGAAAAAATTCTTCTGATCTGAAAATTAAAATGGAAGGTAATACTGCGTAACTTGGAACCATATGGGAAACTTTTTTAATATCAATTTTACGAAAAAAGTCATTCTTTATAAAGTGCTCTGCATAGTCTAAAACCTAAGATGCATCCATCAGATATCAAATTTTGTCAATAGTATACGAGGTATGTCAAAAAATATGAATTTAGCTCAAGAGCAAACTACCTTTATATTTCAAAATATCAAAAAATTTTATTATGAAAAGTTATTTGTAATTAAAAACCATATTCAAATATGCAATAACAGCCTTCTACTTGAAAAAAAAAATTTCTGAAATTTTCCTAAATTACCGATTCCGAACATCATTTTTATTTATTAAACATGTAATAACTCTTTTATTAATAATTTTAGGAAAAAAAGTTATTCTTCATAAAAATCTGTGCATGGTCTAAACCTCAAGATGCAACCCATCAGTTATCCAAGTTTGTTAATTTTATACGAGGTGTGTCAAATAAGAGAATTCAATGTCAAAGATTTCTTTCTAAATTCATATTACTTGACACACCTCGTATAAAATTAACAAACTTGGATAACTCCTGGTTGCATCTTGAGGTTTAGACCATGCACAGATTTTTACGAAGAATAACTTTTTTTATTAATAAAAGAGTTATTACATGTCTAATAAATAAAAATGATGTTCGGAATCCGTAATTTAGGAAAATTTCAGAAATTTTTTTTTCAAGTAGAAGGCTGTTAATGCATATTGGAATATGGTTTTTAATTACAAATAACTTTTCATAATAAAATTTTTTGATATTTTGAAATATAAAGGTAGTTTGCTCTTGAGCGAAATTCATATTTTTTGACATACCTCGTATACTGTTGACAAAATTTGATATCTGATGATTGCATCTTGGTTTTAGACTATGCAGAGCACTTTATAAAGAATGACTTTTTTTCGTAAAATTGATATTAAAAAAATAAAAATGTATACCATTTTTATTCAGTTGCAATGCGAAGGCAAAACAATCTTACTTTTCAATTAGAATACAGAGTGCAGTCCAGTCCCTTGAATCGCGATTTTCGGCTCTTATTGGAACCTCATCGGAAAGAATGTAGGCACTGTTCTCCATATTCTAATTCGCATCGAGAGCTTTTCCCACCCATTGCAACCGAAGTGATGGTAGTAGGTGGCTAGCGCCATCTGGCATTGAAAAACGAAGTAGTTTTCAATCCTAATACTAAATTAATAATATTGAAAAATATTAAAAACATTACTAAAAGATTTTTAAATTGAAAACTTATTGGTACACTTTCCTGGTGACACCTCCAAGACTTCTACAATTTGCAAGTCAAATGGATGCTGCAGTGAAGACGAAAGGGAAGGAATTCTACACTATGCAATTCACATCCCCCGTCTACATCTTGGTAAAGTTCCAACGGAAAAATGCACCTGGTTATTCTACGGAGTAATACGACTATAAAATAAAAATGTATACCATTTTTATTCAGTTGCAATGCGAAGGCAAAACAATCTTACTTTTCAATTAGAATACGGAGTGCAGGCCAGTCCCTTGAATCGCGATTTTCGGCTCTTATTGGAGCCTTCATCGGAAGGAATGCAGGCACTGTTCTCCATATTTTAACTGATTCGTATCGAGAGGTTTTCCCACCCATTGCAACTGAAGTGATGATAGTAGGTGGTTAGCGCCATCTGGCATTGAAAGACGAAGTAGTTTTCAATCCTAATAGTAAATTATTAATATTGAAAATATTAAAAATATTACTAAAAGATTTTTAAATTGAAAACTTATTGGTACACTTTCCTGGTGACACCTCCAAGACTTCTACAATTGGCAAGTCAAATGGATGCTGCAGTGACGACGAGAGGGAAGGAATTCTACACTATGCATTTCACATCCCCCGTCTGCAGCTGGTAAAGTTCCAACGGAAAAATGCACCTAGTTACTCTACGGAGTAATACGACTATAAAATAAAAATGTATACCATTTTTATTCAGTTGCAATGCGAAGGCAAAACAATCTTACTTTTCAATTAGAATACGGAGTGCAGTCCAGTCTCTTGAATCGCGATTTTCGGCTCTTATTGGAGCCTCATCGGAAAGAACGTAGGCACTGTTCTCCAAGATATTCCACTGTAGATATTAAAAAAGTTTCCCATATGGTTCCAAGTTACGCAGACACCCTGTATAAATCTTTTTGGTTCATTCCCAACTAGATATTCAATCATATCTGTCTAGTTTATATAATTTAATAGAATTGGTTTTATTTAAGTCTTTATCTCCTTTTTTGATTACATATTGTTCTAGCAGTGCTTTGAGCGATTTTAACTCTCATGTGGGTTTAATTTATAGATCGTTGGGTGTTAAACATTAAATCTGAGCTTTAAATCTTATCAGTTTTATGTTATGCATTTGTTATCAACTTTACATTTTTTTTAACATGCAGTAGATCTACTTTTTATGTTATCTTTGAATGTTCTAAAAATGATTTTGAAACTTTTTTCTTGTGGCATGTTTAACGAAGATATTTTTTAGATTAAATTAAACAAAACATAATTACTGTAATATCATTTACATTTTTTATTCTATTTAATGTTTTATTTTCCAATATCGAAATCATTTAAAACAATTCTACCATACAAATTGTGAAAATAATATTCAGCTCATGATATGGTTACTTCAGCTGTGTGCCGTTTGAATGAACAGAATGGTTCCTAGGCGAGTTCCATCCTCTTCAATAGACAGCGACTGTGTTAAAGATCATTTTCACCCAATTAAAAAAAAATAGACAAAACACCCAATTGTCATTACACTCATTTGTGGTTAATCCCATGTAGAAAATACAGTATACTCTCTCTATAACGAACACAGGTATTACAAGGTTTCGCTTATAACAAGGTATATTAGGTGTCACATGTTCCTATTGAACTATAACCCTCTATAGTCTATAATGAGGTATATTTGGCTATAATGACGGAAAATTGGATCGAAGAACATGTTTCTTTACCTGTTTTTGGAGCTGTGATGGCTATAAATAGAGACCCTCACTGCTTGTAGAGAAATGCCTAAAATATGTGTGCTTATCGAGGCCAGTGATGTAATAAACTCCCAACATCTGTTAAATTCTTCCTGTTTATCCACCTAATCTTTTTCAGAAGCGTTATTCAAACAATATTTAGCATCATGTATTGCTCAGAATGGCTTCATTATAGGACCTTAATGTCTTAGAAAACTACATATTCATATGTATGTACAATACTGTTGTTATCTGATGTAACGAGATCAGCTTATAACAAGGTATTTAGTCTGCCATTTCAGTTCGCGTTATAGAGTGAGTTTATTGTATCTTGATATTTCTATCCTAAGACAGTCATTAACAGAGAAGTTCAACATCGTATTTACTATTTACCGACAATAATGCTAATAGTCAAACTGCATTTGAATTTCATGTGAACATTTTGTTGATTGTAATTCTTTGTCTAATAAATATAAACACGAAGTCATTTGGTGTTTATATTTGACATATACAATATATGCATGACAACATATGCGTACCAAAACATTGATATTTGTGTAGGGATTTAATTAGGTTCTCCCTATTGTTATAAACATTTTAATTGTTGACAACTGTTATTTTTCTGAATATCTGATATAATATCATAACAAAATAACATGAAAAATAAGCTTTTCTGTCATTAGTTGGTTATTGTTATTTAAGTGAATTTAATCAGTTGAATATTCGTATTTTCTCCCTTTTCTGCTAGAATACATGAGTTTTTATTCATGTTACATGAAAGGACATCACACACATGTAATGTCATTCAAATACATTAAAATTTACTAATTTACATGAATAGTCTTGAAATTAAAATCATTTCATAGCATTGTGCCAACTCTGAATTATGATTAGTATCATTGTAAATTGATATAAATAAATCTAAAATCAAATGGATATGTACACAAAATAGAGAAAGGAAAAAGATTTTGTGAAAAGGTACTCCATAAATCTTTTTTAGGTATTAAGGTCTCTTATCTTATAGATAATAAATTACACTGCACTTCCAGTGATGCACCAGAAATAATGGTTAGTTTCATGTTGGGGTAAGGTTTTTTAAATAGAGATACTATAATTTATACTAATAGTATTTATGAATAAGAGAGTTTTATGGATTTCAAAGTTTATATGATTTCGATAAAAATTACAATTTACACTGTTATGACTTAAAATTCAGAGTTGGCGCAATGATATGAAATGATCATAATTTCAAGATGAATCTGTTCATGTAAATTGTACCGGGTGTCCACTTATATTTTCCCCCATCTTCCCAAGAACTGCCCATAACTTCTTAACGGCTCAAGACAGAAATATGCGGTTTTCGCTTAAATGTTTTATTTTAGTAAAAGTTTTGTCTGAATGGATTAAGCTTTTTATATCGCTTTCAATTACGAAAAAAATGGCGGATTTTTGAAAAAAACTTTGTTGACTTTTTTTTAATGGAACACCCAATATATTTTTTTTGTAAATTAGAAGAACAATCATTCACCTATCCAGCGATATAAAGTTTTTTAAAATCGGGTGTCAAATGACTGAGTAATTAATTTTTAAAATGAGAGGTGCAACATGGATATCACAAAACTAAATAAATAACATAACTAAGCAAATTGATATTATGTTAATGTGATTTCCACATTGCATCTCTCCTTTTAAAAATTAATTGCTCAGTCATTTGACAACCGATTTTAAAAAACTATATCGATGGATAGGTAAATGACCGTTCTTTCAATTTACAAGAAAATATACTGGGTGTTTCAATAAAAAAAGTCAACAACGTTTTTTTAAAGCCATATAAAAAAATCAATCCATTCAAACAAAATTTTTACTAAAATAAAACATTTCAGCGAAAACCGCATATTTCTATCTTGAGTTGATTAGAAGTTATAGGCAGTTAAAATGGGGGAAAATATAAGTGGAAATTCGGTATTAGAGTGACATTAAATTTTCCATAAGATGTGTGCGGTGTCCTTCAGACCCTTTTTGCCTTTTTGGATGTTATATCTTATAAAAGATCAGAGAAAGCTCCTATTTTCTCTCTTCCAACTTTAGGAATATGAAATACAAATTAAAAAGATTTTTCTATTTTCTATACCTCTCTTCTTTGTCATGTACCCCCCTTTTTAAACTCCTTTTTTCTGTTTGCTATTATTTGTCTCTCATCATATCTTAACACTATTCTGTTATGAAACATTGCATATTTTTGTATAAATTCTGTATACCATGTGGTATTTATTTTTAATGACATAACTATAATCATAGAATAAAATTTTATCTAATATTTCACATCAAAATTGCTGAAAATCCCAATATAAAAACATCCATAATTGGTATTTACAATACATCTAACTAGAGAAATTTCACAATGGCCAAGGTCAGTACAAGGTCTCGCTAGGGGATTTCATACAGATATTCAACATAATTTTAAACTATTTTATTGTGGTGAATTGTAATTGCTAATTTCATGTTATATCTACTATTGTTAATCTACAATGGGTAAAAATGACAATATTGAGTTTTTACATGACCATTTCTGTATCATTTTGTGGATAAAACTTTTGAGTTCTCAATATTATCTGTGACCAATTATTGTTCAGTAATATTGGTCATATGGAACTTTGCATGTTGTTGGCAAGAGATCTGTAATTGGAAGATATTATCTAATGAGCGACTTCTGACTTCTGTCTAATCCTTTGATAGCTTTCAAGTGAAGTTATCAAGGTGCTCTTATGTTATTTGTACAGTAACTTTTGATCTAAGGCTACCCTTTTAAGATGCTCATAAATGGTTAATAGCAAATCATTGTGCAATTATCACAATGGAGAGGTTTTTGATTAGGATGGGTGGAAGGCTATTGCCTCTTAGTTTTACTGAGTATATGTCCCAAGTATGTTAGTCTGTAGTCAGTCCTTTATGAATGTTTTGTGATAAAGTGTATAACTCTTAATCTTGATTAAATTTTTGAGTTAATATCTCATTAAAATGTAGTAGTCACCAGTACTTTTCTTTTGATCTCTATTCTTTAAGATCATTCTCGGTCTCCTATGATTATAAAGCTGAACCTTGCCCAGCATCCCTTTCCTTGGCTGGAAAGGAATGGTGGAGGCAGGACACTTCGTCTATCCACCTCTTTTTTGTGCTTCTGCTACTGGCTGACATCCCACCATAGTTCCACTAAGAGTTCTACCAGGTGTTCTGTTAGTATCCATTCTTATAAGGTGACCTACCCAGCGCAATCCTTGTATCTGTTACTAAAAGTATTAATAAGGTTTATTGTCTTTTCTGTCATGATCCATGTTTCTGTGCCATATGTTGGTACAGTGGAACCCCGATAAGTCGGCCCCCGATAACCCGGAAGTCCGGCTAACCCGGACCGATTTTCATCAGATAAACATTTTGATTTTCAATATTTTGTATTTTTCAATTTAATTGTGGCTTATTTCCAATCAAAATAGTTAATTATCAGACAATCCTTTCAACAATAAAAATGTATGTAATATAATATTTGAGAGATAATGTGTCTAGACTCTCTGTGTCCTGTACTTATGTGTGTAATTTGAACACGAGATTAAAAATGACTCATAGTACACACCCCAGAAACAACAGCCAGCTGTCTGTAGTATCTATTCCTTTTTATTTCAAACTGTCAGCATTGTTTAGGAAAGACTATTTAAAAAAATTCTTTTATAAACAATGGTCTTTAGTATTGTGTGTCTGGTATTGTTCTGCTTACGTTTGGGTTTGGTGTTTTTTTTAGTAATTTTAATGAGTAGGTAATACTGTGCATATTTATAAATATATTTCATGTTATTTCAATTCTAACGGAGTTTATCTGTAAGTATACCGTATTTTATTAATTTTTACCATATTCTCCGGCTATCTCGGATTTTCGATAACCCGGATCGGTCGTGGTCCCGATTAATCCGAGTTATCGAGGTTCCACTGTATTTGGTTTCATATATTTTGAACTTAACTTCCCTATGTGTGTCTTTGGATCCAAACACCTGTGACATGCTTTCATAGCAAGCGTTATCCTTTTCAGTATTTTGTCCTCCTCACTGCTATCCTCACTTTTCATATTCTCAGGTATGGGAACTGTTTTACTACTTCAATATTTGTGTCGTCTATTGTCAAATTTTTAAAGTTTCATTGTTTCCTTGCTTGAATTAGGACATTAGTTTTATCTACAGCTAGCATTAGTTGACAGCTAGCCCTATTTTTTTGCATTTTCTTCAAAATTTCTGTGATGCCTTACGATCTGTCCTCAACTTATTAAACAATATATAAAGGTTGTAACCCACAAGTCAACTTTTTTCAGGATGTAGAAAAACGTTCCATTTAAGTAATTTTATTAGGTTAATTCCTTATAAAATTACTTAAATGAAGCGTTATTTCTACTTCCCGAAATAAGTTGATTTGTGGGTTACAACTTTTTACCTTTCAACTGTAGATATTAAATAGAGTTGTGAGTCAGCCCATCCCCCTGTTTTAGCCATTTAGCCCCTTAGTTATCTGAAAGGGATTTGTGTTTGGTTTTGGATTCATACTTGCACTTCTGCCTGAGTCCTGGTGGCTTGAACTCATTTTACCAATTTCCTCGGCATACCAAATTCTAGCATAATGACGATTCTTCTTTATTGTTTATGTGACGGCATCGCACCTCTTGCGTTCTTCATATGATTCATCTTATGGGTCTAATATTTCGCTGGCATGTGGAGAATAATCTCTTATTGTGGGTGGCAGTCAAAAGGTTAACTAAATGATTTAGTGAAAGTTGTTTATCAAAATTTTTATCCATGAAAAAGTTCTCATATGGTTTTTTTAATTGAGGCAACTAAATTTACGTTGGATCAACATTAGATGAAATAAAGTAAATCAGAGGAAGCCTTATTGTCATTGTCATATTGTGCAGATATATTGTCAGAAGTTAGGAAACAACATGAAGAACATTAAAAACTAAAGTATTAGCTAGGTGTGTATACTTTTATATATGTATACAATTTGTTCTGGTAGAATGATTCTATTTGTGTGTGGTATATATTTTACAAACTGTTTTAGGATCCACCTGTGAGGTAATCCTCAAACCGGACCATTCATAGTGTTAGGATTTCAAATAATATTGATATTGATTGTAAATTTCAGCAATAAACTTTTTAACTTTTACTAGTTTTTTTGTTTATAAGAACTCTTTTTAGTTATTTTTATTTTCTAGTTCTCACAAGAGTATTAAAAAAAATCACTTCACTTTTACTTTTGGGTTTAATATATAATATTCTTATTATTTATGATGATTTTTCAAACTTCCCAGATCATTCTGTATACATATATACACACTCCAATACATACAGAGTGGTCTTGGAAAGTTATATAGCTTACATTTGTTAATATTTTAAAAGGATAAGAGTCTAGATATCTGTTTACTGGTTAGTAATTCATAGTAAAATTATTTTGGTGTGGGACATTATTAAATCAAGTTTATGTAGATTTCAAAAAAGCTGCAGTTCCTCCAATTATCTCTCAATTTTTAATTTCTCTTATTGTGCTGTCTTAACTGCCTCCTAAGTTTTTCTTTTTCTATTTGTACCTAATATGAGGTGTCATGTACTTGTTCCTACTTTTCTGGTATTTTTTCAACATTCTAGTTGTCCTAAACTACGTTTTGCATCAGAATTGTTAATATTTTTTTTTCATTATTGGTATTTCTTATCTTTTCATCTATTTTTGTTTCATATTACAGAAAAAATCTTGTGTGGAATATATTTCAGATTTTTATTATCAAGCTTAATTTTGATTCAGAAGTGTTATTCATGCCCTTTTCTTCAACATAAATTTTTCTATACATGTGATTAGGTTGGTGAGTGCCAATATAGTACTTAGACATTACCTAATATTACAAACTGCTAACAGATTTATATGAAATAGATCTAAAGGCACTGTCCACTAGTTTGGCTCTCCCAGCAACTGCTCCATAGATACGGTATGTGCTCCTCTACATATAAACTGTCACTGTTTCAAGCACTCAGTGGAGCGTGCACTTTTGCACTGTCGGAGTACAAACGTATCCACTATGTGGAGCAGCCGCAGGAGCACGGAGCATAAATATAGTGGATATGTGCCTCATTGTGTAGCCAGTTCTCTTAAGGATCATTGATGATCTTTAGTTGCGAATGTATTCAATGAATATACTTACCTTTCATCTTTATTGGAATTCATATACCTTAGGATTCCTCGTTCTTAAAAGATTCCTCTTATTTAAAATATTTTTCTCCTGTTTTAACACAATCCAAATAGGACTGTAGTTTTTTTAACTGATGTTAAGGAATTGTTATTATATGGAGATATTGTGGATGAAAGAGGGGAGAAAAATGTGATTGTTACACTAGCACTAGACTTACAGAGGTTTTAAAACTGTTTTCTTGTGACATATTCAAGCTAAATATTGTATTTACATGTATGGGATTAAACCACACTTGATTATAATAAAAATTACATTTTTATGGTAGTCTTTGACTTGTAGTTAAAAAAAAGAAGTGTCATATTTATTACAATCAACTATGGTTTAATCCCATATAAATACAATATTTACACTAGATCACTAGACTTATTCTGTTTTATTATTTAAAAACATATGTATTTAAAATATTATTTATTTTTATATAGTATATATAAAAATATCTTGGGTCTGATGTATTAATAACATACTTAGCAGTAAATATTTTGAAATTAGATCTATATTGACAAAGTGATTGAGACAACTGTTGTTAATTCGATATTGATGATAAGAGACTTACTTAAATCCATAACAACAAAAGGAAATATTTTAGCAAAAATATTCAAAATATGAATGTTTAGTTAGTTCTTCAAAGACATGGTTTTCGAAGAATACAATTCTTAAGGGCATAGGCGCAAGATGTCGCCTGTCAAAATGTTGAATGTGTTTTAAATGTATTCATTTTTTGCGAATCCTGAGAAAACTAATAAGTATTTTTGAAAAATTTAAATGCAGAATGGAAGATTGCATTATTACCGAGTGCGGAAAGTCTCTAAATAACCAAAAAGTTTCTATTGAATGAGATATTTGAAATTAAAAGTCACTCAATTTTCTCGTTGTTTTCACCCCTGTAACTTATTAAAATAAACGTTATACACTGCGCGTCAGAGAAAACGGGCACCCCAAAAAATGGGTCATTTTTGATGTCTCGGATCTCCTAAACCTCTTGGCCGATTTAAGTAATTTTTTAAATATTTTATAGTCTTATTCTAACAATATCGCTGTAATAATATTGTTGCTAAACAGGTAAATTTTCGTTGCATACCGGGTGTACGAGTCAAACTGTGTTTTTTTCTCAGTTCGCAACACCCTGTGGAATATTCTAGCATCTATAAAATACTGAAATTAAAACCCAACTATAGCCTCAGGTTTTCTTAACATTCTGTTTTTTGATTAATTCGTTTATGTTGGATAATTCAAAAGTTAGGTACTTTATCAACTAGCCATGTTCTTCATCAATACAGGGTGTTTCTAAATAAGTGCGACAAACTTTCAGGAGTAATTCTGCATAAAAAATAATGACCGTTTGCTTTATGAACATATGTCCGCCAATGCTTCGTTTCCTATTATACATTGAATTTTTCTTACAAACTGATGATTTATCTATTGCCCGAAAACCGGTTGAGATATGCAAATGAAATTTGGTAGGTTTTAAGAGATAGTTATTGCGCATTTTTTGGCATGCAATTAATAATTTTATATTCACCATTGGCGCGCATAAGGGTATTATGACCGATTATATTACCTGTATGCATGGTAATGGTGAATATAAAATTTTTAATTGTAGTATGTCAAAAAATGTGCCATAACTACGTCTTAAAACCCACCAAATTTCATTTGCATATCTCAACCGGTTTTAAAGCAATAAATAAATCGTCAGTTTGTAAGAAAAAAATTCAACATCCCGTATCTCGGAAACGAAGCATTTGCGGACTTACGATTATCAAGCAAACTGTCATTATTTTTTAATGCAGAATTACTCCTTAAAGTTTGTCGTACTTATTTAGAAACAGCCTGTACTGATGAAGAACATTATCCAACATAAGCGAATGAATAAAAGAACAGAATGTTGAGAAAACCTGACTCTATCGTTGGGTTTTAATTTTAGTATTTTATAAATGCTAGAATATTCCACAGGGCGTTGCGAACTTTAAGAAAAAAACACAGTTTGATTCGTACACCCGGTATACAAAGAAAATTTACCTGCCTAGCAACAATATTATTGCAGCGATATTGTTAAAGAATAAGACTATGACATATTAAAAAAATTACTTAAATCGGACAACAGGTTTAGGAGATACAAGACGTCAAAAATGACCTATTTTTTGGGGTGCCCGTTTTCTCTGATGCGCAGTGTATAAGTTTTCAGGGACTTACCGCCCTCGGTAATAACGTAATCTTACATTCTGCGTTTAAAATTTCAAAAATAGTTTCCTCAGGATTCGAAAAAAAAAATGAATACATTTAAAACACATTGAACATTTTGACAGGCGACATTTTGCACATATGCCCTTAAGGTAATAACTGTAGATGTATTTTTTGTTCAGCATTGAAACACAAAAGGTTTGATCAACCAGGTGGTACTGTAAAGGGACATTTATTCCATCATTATTTGTAAAGTGGAAAATTATTTGAGCTGTATATAGGACCTGGTATTGCCAAGAAATGAAAGAAAAAGAAAGATAATATTTTTGGTCTGTTATTTATTTGGTGACTTTGGCAAACCAGTTACTGAACTGAAACCAGTTAACTGAAAAATAATCAATAATCTTCTTGTAGTACGTTGAGAAAGAAAATTGGGATTGAAATTTCCAGTTGACATCCAGCTGTGCTAAGCTAGTGATCGTAAGTGTGTAATAGAACTGAAGAGTGTTGTTCTGGAACTATTTCTTGTGGCATGTCAATTACTATTTTTATTGGAGATTAACCACAATTTTAGTTATAGTACATTAACTGAAAAACAATCAATAATTTCTTGGTAGTACTTTGGGAAAGAAGACGATAAAATTAGGTTTAACTTGATGAGCCCAAACCACTATACTTTTTACTGAGTTTCTGCCTTTCTCTTTTCCACCTCTTAGCTTTTTCTAGTTCCTAACGAATCAGCTGGGAATTAATTTTTCCAAATATTCATGTAAATGGAATGTTCTAAATTATATTGTTCTTAACAAGTGACATGTTATATATGTATCTATTTTCTTTAACTATGTTGTAACATGTATGCCTTTTAAGAGCCACAATTGATTTTTGACCAAGTTTCACTATTCCTAAATCTTCTTTAGTATTGAATTTCTAAATTAGTACAGTCCATTTTTGGTAGTGTTTTACTATTAAATCTAGATGAACCAATAATTCTTACCATTTATTAAACTCACGAAACACTTGGAATTTCAACTATAACTATAATTACAGCCGTTTTAGTCTCTTGTGTTGGCCCCGAATTTGTTATTTTTATATCCATAAGCAGGAATAGTCCAGGGTAATAAGGTTTTTTCCATGGCACTTAACAGCCCGAGTACTGAAGCGTTTTTTCGACAGGTAATACCTATAAGAACAAATTGTAACTATTTCTTGCGTAGGATCTGGCGGCCATTTTTATTTATAAACAATTTAGTGTCAAAAACGGCATTTTTTTCCTTTTGTTTTTCAAATAAATGGAAAACAGTGAAACTTTTCAAATATAATTTCAAAGCTATTCATTGAATTGTTTAAATTTTTTTCACATTGTTTGTACCAGCTTTTTTTGCAATAACATAAGTCAGAGAAAAATGATGTTAGAACCATTCTACGGGTGTCAAATGAAAGAGCATGAGCTATATTTTCAAATTGGTTTAAAAAAAAGTGAATAAAAAATACATTTATTAGCAATAAATAATAATGTAAAAGTATGGTCCATTTTTCCTTAAACTTTTTATTTTTTTATATAATAAATTATATATATTTATTACAATTTTTATCAATTATATACATAACACTACTTAGTAGTTGTGCACATAAAAAATAGATTCTTTTGAAAAAAAATTATTCAAATAGTTTATGAGGAAAAATTGACGATACTTTTGAATAATCATTTATTACTAATAAATCCATTTTTTATTCACTTTTTTTAAACCAATTTGAAAATTTAGCTCATACTCTTTCATTTGACACCTGTAGAATGGTTCTTACATCAGTTTTTCTGACTTATGTTATTGCAAAAATGGGATAAACAATTTGAATAAAATTTAAACAATTGAATGAATCGCTTTGAAATTTTTGCCACATATTTAGCACCAAAGAATCCTCATTTAACGAAAATTTCAAAGCTGTACACTAATTTTTACAATAGTTATTGCGAAATTATTTTTTTTGCAAATTCGACCTTTTTTCGCAATTATATTAACAATAAACGAGTATATCAAACTTTGTAATAAGCCATTTTAAAGCTTTTTCCATGCTCTCGAAGATGTGTGTACCAAAAAAAAACCAAAAGTTTCACTGTTTTCTATTTATTTGAAAAAAAAAGAAAAAGAGCCGTTTTTTGACATTAATTGTTTATAAATAAAAATATCCGGCCGATCCTAAGCAGGAAATAGTTACAATTTGTTACTATAGGTATTACCTGTCGAAAAAACTCTTCAGTACTTTGGCTGTTGAAGTGTCACGAACAGGGTATATTTTTGCCTTATTACCCTGGCCGAGAAACTCTATGGTGTCATTAGTTTACATTATTTTTGGATCATTATTCAAAGACAGGTCCTTATCCTCTTCACATTTGACATTGTAATGCTATATAAACTTTCTGGACCAACTCTAAAAAAGAAAGCATACTTAGCAGCTGATATATGACTAAACATCGTATAAAAGTGAACCTAAACAAAATAAGTGCAAAGGAGCTGAGATATCTAGAGTGTCTGGAATCTAAAGTAGTAGGTAGAATTTTGAAAATCTGTATATTCGTAAATACAGTTCTAGAAGTGACACTCTAAAGCTATAACGTGAGTATATTTTTTACACAGGTCAATACTGATGTCAAACTTCCCATTCTCTATCTGATTGATTGCATAGTGAAAACTGTTGGAGGCATTTACACATCGTTGTTCAATCACAATATAGTGAACATGTTCATAGGAGTTTTTAAAGCAGTAAGTACCATTTTTCTTAATAAATATACATATTGTGACTTAAAAATAATTGTTGTAGTGAAACAACTCATTAATACATTATTTTTTAATATTTTCTTTTGATTGTTCTCTTGTTTTTTCTTCATATCTTGTATGTTAAAATTACATTTGGTCCATACTTGTTGACATTTTCTATACAAAATAAAATACATATTTTTGTATTCCCGTTGCTATTGTTATAGTATTACCTGGTATCTAAGAGACTCATTAATATTCATCTCATTGTTCGAGGTGTGAAATTGCATAAACAAGGGATCATTTCATAAAACAGGTGATCCCTTGTTTATTGAATTACACACCTCGAATAATAGCAGCCCGCTGAGTTGAATATTAACGAGTTTTTTAGATTCCTGGTACTGGTACTTGCGCGGGATTTTTGATTGCCCTTTTTTACATTCCTTTCTTTGTAACACATGAATAAAGGTGAATGAAAACAAGGCCAAGCTGCTTTCGCATGTTTTGATATTGATTAAATTAAACAACTTAGACAATTATTTTTGAGCTGAACTATAAATGGAGAATTTAGTGTTACTATGCTATAAACTCGATACATATTTAATGTAGGTATATTTTCGACAGGTAAAAAGTATTAAATATACTTATTCAATTTGAATGTTCTAAATTAGTCTTTTTGTTCTGCTTTTAAATATTTAATGAAAAAGAAAACTTGTTTTAATATTCCAATATTACTGAATAATAATTCCTTTTGTGTCTCCTGAAGAGGAGAAGTAGTAGTTATTCTTTTGAAGGTTTTTCATTATCATGCAGGATAATGATCATTGTATTTTATATGAGACAAACACAATTTATGCAAATGTGTTAAGCCATCATAAGCTAATCAAGTATATTCAAATGGGAAATAAGCCACAATTTTACCTAAAAATGATTTTATTAACGTTTCGACGCCCAAGTCGGGTGTCGTTGTCAAAATACAAAATAATATTAAATAAAAATGTTGCTTAGTAAAAAATTCTTCTAATAATTTATTTAATCTGACTCATTTATATCGGCAATTCAGACACGTATTATACATTTTAAAGTAGACGACTTTAAAAATGATATTGCCAATATTGATGAGTTGCGTTCCTGGGACGACTTTACTAAAAGATAGTTCATTCGATTACATGAAATCAATCCCAACTCAAGAATAGCCGCCACAAAAAATCATAGCATGTGATCTGTCTTTAAAAAGACAACCAAATGCAACGGTGGTACTGAAATTCTCGCGTTAGAGATTCCATAGTAAATCACGAGGGAAAACCAGGAAAAACCTCGTGATACTATCCCGACATCGCAAGTATTTGGGTTTACATTTAGTTTACTCTCAAAAATTGTGGCTTATTTCCCATTTGAATATACTTGATTATAAAAATGCCACAAGAAAATAGCTTCAGAACAACCATCATAAGCTGCATGGTAATTATATTTTTTCAAAAGAAGTTTTTTCTTTCAACTTGATAATATAGTAACACTAAATTTCTCAATTGTATTATATAGTATTTTTACTACAAAAACGTTATTACGTAGGTCAAAATTTTTGACGTAGGAGAACTGTCAAAACATTAGAATGTGACTTTTCATTATTGCCGTATTTATAATAAACATAGCAATAATGAAAAGTCACATTCTAATGTTTTGACAGTTCTCTTACGTCAAAAATTTTTACCTACGTAATAACGTTTTTGTAGTAAAAATACTATAGTATCTAAGTGTGAAATCCTGTTTAATTCTTAATACCTTTTTATCTTACATTTTCATTATACTAACCTTAAGGTTTGATTAATGTTAGGGTCAATTGCAAATCTCAATACTTTGGGCTTTGGTGAAACTGTGAAGTGACATAAATGTTACACTTCTGGCCAAAAAATCGGGACACCTTAAGAATGTGTCATTTTTTATGTCTCGAATCTCCTAAACCTGTTGTCCGATTTTAGTGATTTTTTAGTATGTTATAGCCTTATTCTTTAAGAATCTCGATGTAGTAATATTGTTGCTAAACATGTAAATGATTGTAGCCAGTTGTAACCTTAGGCTTTCTTAACATTATGTTTTTTGACTCATTCACTTTGGATAATAAAAAAGTTAGGTACTTTAACAATTAGCCATGTTCTTCATCAATACAGGGTGTTTCTAAATAAGTGCGACAAACTTTAAGGGTTAATTCTACATGAAAAAATAATGACAGTTTGCTTGATAAACACATGTCCGCAAATGCTTCGTTTTCGAAATACGGAATGTTGAATTTTTTCTTACAAACTGACAATTTATTTATTGCTCTAAAACCGGTTGAGCTGTGCAAATGAAATTTGATAGGTTTTAAGAGGTAGGTATTTTACATTTTTTGACATACAACTAAAAATTTTATATTCACATTGGCGTGCATACAGGGTATATGACCGGGTTTTGTGACCCGTATGCACACCAATGGTGAATATAAAATACATAATTGTACGTCAAAAAATGCGCAATAACTAGCTCTTAAAACTCACCAAATTTCATTTGCATAACTCAACCGGTTTTAGAGCAATAAATAAATCGTCAGTGTGTAAGAAAAATTCAACATTTCGTATCTCGGAACGAAGCATTTGCAGACATCTGTTCATAAGTCAAACGGTCATTATTTTTTCATGCAGAATTACCATTTAAAGTTTGTCGCGCTTATTTAGAAACACCCTGTATTGATGAAGAACATGGCTAGTTGTCAAAGTACCTAACTTTTTAGTTATCCAACATAAGTGAATGAGTCACAAAGCAGGATGTTAAGAAAGGCTAAGGCTACAATTGAGTTTTAATTTCAATATTTTTTAAATGCTAGAATATTCCACAGGGTGTTCCGAACTTTGACGAAAAAACACAGTATATTTGTTACACCCGGTATATAATGACATTTACATGTTTAGCAACAATATTACTGCATCGAGATTCTTAAAGAATAAGGCTATAACATAGATACTAAAAAAATCACTAAAATCGGACAACAGGTTTAGGTGATTCGAGACATCAAAAATGACCCATTTTTAAGGTGTCCCGATTTTTTTGGCCAAGAGTGTAGATTATATAGCTATGGGATTAACATTGTTTCTATGTAACGACTGTTTTTTGTGTAAAGTGTATGTATGTAAAGTGTTGGTATGTTGTGTAAAGTGTATTTTCTACTAATTCTTAGTTTCTTAAGCATTCTTATTTTTTTTCTTATTGCTAAAACCATCATCACTTTTTGATTACTTTGCGAATTTTCTTAATGCTTGATCTTCTTTTTCTTGCCTGAATTTACAACTTGGGTTGAGTCTTCGCCGCATCCACTATAGACCTCCATCTTCAACGACCTTCAGCTACCTCCAGCTTCATCATTATCCTTCCATCTTTTACTGGGACGGCCTACTGATCTTCCACCGTCTGGTCTCTCAAAAAATACTGTCTTTAACACTCATTTCTCTGATCTTACCACATAGCAATATATAAGCTAATCTTATCCAATTTCTTACGATGTTTTCACTACCATGAAGGCGGAGCTTTCTCCATTCTCCTGTAAATTCACCTCTTTAAGGGCCAAATATCATTCTGAGGACCTCCTTTCAAATACCAGCAGTTTATTTATTTCCAGCTGATGTAGAATATATGTTTCATTTCCATATGTAACAACTGGGCGAATAATTGACATTGCAGTGTTAATTTAGGTTGTCTTTTTAACAGCTTAGATGTTAATAATGATAATATGGGGTATAATGCTCTATTCCCGCAGCTATCTTTGCTGAGACCTCTTTTTCTTTGTGATCAACTGTGATTGAAGATATCTAAATTCTTTTACTACTTCGAAGTTCTAACATGTCATCAATAGTAATGCTTGATTTCCATTCAAAAATATTCTTAGGGCTGATCTTACTGTTCATCATCATATTTGGCTTGGCAGTTCTTTGCGGATCCTGACCTACTCTCAGTCTCAACTGCATCTAACTAATTTTCGTTATCATTTTTCTTCTGGTATGAAGGGTCTATTCTTTTAATAACTATCTATAGAGCATTGTTAAATAGGGTAAATAATACAGTACTTTCTGCTGTAATCCATTTCTAATATGTATTGTGTCTGTTAGTTTTTTTTTTAATTCTGACGTTACTATGAATCTTGAATGTTTTCTTTTTTTAGACTGATAGGTTGGGTTGCTATATTGAATTCTTTTAATATATGGATTATTAAGTCAATGTAGAGGTGATGTGTATCAGTATCATATTCACTAGTTTTTTTAGTCTACTCTGCCCAGTTTTCATGATTTTTTTATCAGTAATAAGATTACCTTTTTATAAATTATATGTTTCTGTGTCATCTTATTATTTGTTTTTTAAGTACCTTGTGTTTCTAACATTTGCCTCAGTCTGGTCTAGCTTTTATGCATTTTATCTTTTACTTTCAAAAAAAAAATGTTTCAAAAATGTTTTGTCTGAAAATAAAATATTTTCATCTGAAATCGAAAACATCTAATGGGAACAATCCTATTTCATTCATTCTAATTTTCTTATTTACCTACACACAATGTCTTAAGAGTAAACTTGTTACTTGTCATTGCTACAAGTATAAGCAATCGAAAAATAGCTGAAAAACAAAACATTTTTGAAATATTGTTAGATTACCACTACATTGTTTGGCTTGTTTATTACACTGGTATAGTTCCGTTGATTATTTAAATATTTAATATAACAAACTACAACATTTACGCGTTTGAAAGCATATAAGTAAAAACTAAGAAATAAATAATGGACTTTTCTTCATTTGATAAAGAAAATTTACTCAAGATTCGAAAATATTCTGATTTTGAGAATGATGTCGGATATACAGTGAGGACGTTTGAGTTGGAATAAATTCATTTTCTCGAGAATGGGTGACTCTGGAGATAAATCCCGAAACAGGTTGATTTTTAAATTATAATTTTTTGGCATATATATCTGGGCGTGATGACAAAATCGATGATTTTTTTAATGAGAATAGGGATCGTGTGATCGCTCATTCGAATGGTTATTCAATGCTCTATTCACTAATATAAACATTAACATAATTATTTATACAGGGCGCCCAAAAAATATATTTTTTAATTAAATTAATTTAGACAAAAAGAAGAATGTATATAATTGATTTAATTCGAAATACATTTTACTGTTGTCCGAAAACAGGAAAAATTGTGTATTTGATAATAAATATTATTTTTCGCTCAAATTCAATATTAAAGCTGCCACCCACCTGCCGCTTAGCAGTTTGAACATTTAATTTAAGCGAAAAGCCATGTTTATTTTCCAAATTATTATTTTTTTTCTATTTACTGACAGCAGTCAAATGTGTTTTGCATTAAATAAATTACTTACATGTTAGTATTTGTGAATAGATAAATTGAATAACCTTTCGAATGAGCTATCACACGATGACACGACCCCTATTCCCATTAAAAAAATCATCGATTACGTCATCACGCCCAGGTGGATGACGCCACTAGTATGATATATATGCCAAAGAATTATAATTTAAAAATAAAAATCGACCTGTTTCGGGATTTATCTCCAGAGTCACCCATTCTCGAGAAAATGAATTTATTCCAACTCAAGCGAGCTCACTGTATAATAAAAGTACCAAACAGGAATTTTTGACTAGGTTAGCACAGGTGAATGTAAAACATACTTTTATTGATGTAATTACTTAATATGATTAAGAAATAATCAATAGGTCAATAATATTTAATTTTTTGACGGAATTGTCCAAATACCTTTCTTTTTTCCTTTTACATTTGGCTTCTATAACACTTTTCTTTTTTTCGTTGCACTAGAAACTTGTTAAAGATACTCACAAAAACACTCCATTCAAGGTTGACGAAAAAACACGAGCGGAGATGTTTAAATTGCGGCAGACATGGAATGAGGTGTTTCCCCAAATGAAACTATACGCCATAGATGTGCAGATCAGTCTTTTGGATCCAGCATGGCCCGTGACTGCCAAACCTCCGTCCAACAGCATACATTTGAATCCCAGATTTCTTAAAAATGCGGTAAGTTTATATTTTTAATTCTAAATCGATGAAGATAAATAAATAGCCAAAACTTATCGATATTTAATTTTACCATTAATATTGAAAATATGTTACATGTTCAATAAAATGATATTTGATCTCTTCTAGCCTCCTTCTTCAACGCCAACAATTAAAACAGAACCCGAAAGCAGTCCCTCTGATTCAGCTTCTCCTTCTGTTAACAAAGAGACTCTTATAATGCAAGAACAGTTGATCCAGAAGCAGAGGGAATTGTTGGAGTTGCAACAGAAGAAATTAGAGTTGGAAGTGCTACAAACAAGGGTGAAGCTTCAGGAACAATATAAGAACAATCAGCCACAGACTGGTCGTCCTCATGTAAGTTTTACAACAGTGTATAACTTTTGTAGCAAGCTTATACAATATTTTTAAAAGGAATGATAGAAAGAGAAAGCAAGACTAAAATACAGGGCATATGAGAGAAATGTCTGAGTGTATGTAGTAGTAAATATGTTTTTTTTGTATCTTCATATCTTTAACACAAGTTCTTTTCTTTGCAGAATATTCTCTTGAAGCCAGAAGTAGCAAAACAGCTAGTCCCATCCCTGGCCCAACATAAACAAAATCTAGTGGTAAGTTTGACATAAGTAAAAAATGAATTAGTGTTTAAATGGTTAATTTTTCAGAATACTGCAATGGTTCAACAATTGGCCCAGCCCCAAGCTGCACCCACTAATGGCACAAAGATAAACCCAGTGAGCAGTGCCCTCATTAACGCCAAACCTATAAGAGATCCAAGACTCTTGAGGCAGCAACAGAAAAGAGACCAGACGCCTTCAGCTGACGGTAATCTTGAAAATCAGTTACATCAAAGGACTGCTTTATTAGAAACTAATAAAATTGTATCAAATAAAAATAGTGTTCGTAAACATCGAAATGATCCTCGGTTAATCAATAAAGATGATACCTCTAACCAAAGATCAGATTCCTCTAAACCTAACCACTCATCCAAATCCCGTAGCTCCGAATCCGCACACCACAAATCCCATAAGACATCCAGGTCTTCTTCTCAAAGAGGCCAGGATACGTCCTCCCTCAAATCTAGCTCTAATTCTGTTAGCATAGATTCATCTAAAGTTAAAAGTGATCTAGTGAAATCTCCAGTTAAGAATAAAAAGAAGGAAAAGAGTGATAGGCGACCTCTCAGCCGTGAAAAGCCTGGTAAAAATGACAGTTCTCCTGTTAGTAATAGCACCACGTTCAAAAATGTTAGTATGGCGATGAAGAACCGTAATTATGTGAGGAAAAAGGTGGGCAGTGCGAGTCCGGAGGCTGTAAAGGATGAGGATCTGCGATCTTTCGGGCCACCTGAAAAGCAGCCTAGGCTAGAAAGTGACTCGAACGATACAAGTAAGATTTTTTTCTTTTTTTTTGTGAGTCCTATAAAACCACTTGCATATTTAATTTTTGGTATAGTCATATTAGATTTTATACTTATAAAGCTTTCAAAATCGGTATACACTACTACTTTAACACCAATTTTTTTTCTAAATTTTTTGAAATTTGTTGAGTGGGTTAGGATGGCAGGTCCTGATCAGCGGATAGAGTACTAAAGTTAGATACTTAAATTACAAAACTTAAAATATTTAATAAAAATTTGTCTAATTACTATCGTATATCACGTTTTATAGTTAAATATAAAATATTTTCGTATTGGTATTGAAATTTATATGAAATTTTAATGATGTGTATAAATAAAATATCATTTTTTTTTCTTCATGTTATAACTTACCAGTCATTTTTTAATAATCTCCCAAATTAGTCATATTTTATTTTTAACTATACTAGATTTCAATAAGCGATACAGTGCATGTAAACTACGATTTTAGTTGTTAAAGACTTTCAAAATTTATCGACTCGTTCCATAGTAACAGTATATTATTAAAATCATGATCACTCTTTCTCTTTTCTCTAATATTAGTTTTTATTGTGTAGTATATAAATTATTTTAATCACGGAATACATACAGTGAAAAAATAATCCTATTTATTAAATGAATGAATAATTTAACCAATTACACAAGTGACTGTTATACAGTAATATTTAAAAACTGTTATACATATCTATATGTTGCTGATGACGACATCTGTGTCAACTAATGTTTACATCTCCTGCAAAGCTTATTGAATTTTAGTATAGATTTAACTAATTTTAGCTTTAAATAATCTTGGTTGGGTTCGTTTGCTGCAAATTCCTGAGTCCATGTCCATAATGCATGACTCCTCTCTCTCGTCTATTATTTTCAGTTTATACCTATTTTTTATCGTCTTATAAGTTTATTTTTATTGTTACTAGTTTTGAGTACCTTACCATTGTTCTTATAAATCAGTCTTGTCTTTGATCTTTATGACTAATTTCCAATATCTTCGAAAGAGCTTACTCCAAAGTATTATGATTTTATATAAGTTTTAACTGATTCTATTAAATCTTTTGGCACATCAATCTGTTTTTAAATTTCGCATATATTTCTCCTTATAATAAATGATTTTTAATGGGAAATAAGCCACAATTTTACCAAAAAAAAAAAAAGATTTTATTAACGTTTCGAAGCTAAAATCGGGTTTCGTTGTCAAAATACAAAATACTACTCAATTATAATCAAAAATAATCAGTAGTATTTTGTATTTTGACAACGAAACCCAATTTGGGCTTCGAAACGTTAATAAAATATTTTTTTAGTAAAATTGTGGCTTATTTCCCATTAAAAGTAATTTATTATAAAAATGCCACAAGAAAATAGCTTCAGAACAACATTTCTCCTTATGTCAAAAGTTACTCTTATATCAAAATCATGTTTGCTGTTCTTATTATTGTACTGTTTATCACTGTTTCTATTTCTACCTTCTATATTCTATAGGTATATTATATTGCTACAGCTATTATTTTTCCCATATTTTCTATCTATACATATTTTCTAACCACAATCCCCCCGTTTAGCGTTCCTACCTTAACAGTAAGTACTAACTTTTAGAAAATACGTTCTTTTCGCCAGGTTTACTAAAAAAGCTTATTTACAGTATCTGCAGCTCCAGTCTCGAAAGCAGTAGAACCATTACCTGTTGCAGTGATGCCTCCATCAGCGACAATGGCTCCAAAAACGCAGTCAACTATTCTTCCAACCTCTGCAAAGGATCAGGATGTGGATCTTCGTCAGTTACCGGCAATGGTGACTAAAAAGAGATCTTCAACAGAAATCTCTGAAGATGTATCAATGCCAGCCAAGAAGACTAAGACACAAATATTTGACAAGTGAGTTATTGTTTAAATAAAATTATTTTTCTAACTTCAGACAGTTTGTTCATAATGTTAGCTACGTCTATATGATGATATTTATTTCTGAATATTTTGTTTTCGTATATAGTTAGGGATCCTGAAGGTGACTAAGGATTATGAGAAAGAAGAAAAAGTATATAGTTACTTTGCGTACTACTTGTGGTGACTTGTTGATCTTTTGATGTAAAGAGTAACTTGACAAAAACAGAAGAAACATCGATTATATTAGATAGGAAACTACTTTGGAAAACTAATAATGCATCCATCCAATGACACTACAGCTCAAACCGGGGCGCTATGGCGGTTCCTGCCTTCTGAACCACCTCAGATAATTAAGGGGTGGTTACCCCCTACCATAAGGGTTGAAGAAGTAACACTACTCACTGTAAATTCATTTATTTGTCCG
Organism: Diabrotica virgifera virgifera; assembly: GCF_917563875.1. Taxonomy (NCBI): domain Eukaryota; kingdom Metazoa; phylum Arthropoda; class Insecta; order Coleoptera; family Chrysomelidae; genus Diabrotica; species Diabrotica virgifera. The sequence continues at coordinate 61,424,744 of NC_065443.1, read as the reverse complement.
TTGGAGTAATAACGGTAAAGAGCTGGTGGTATAATATTTCGTAGCCGTGATGTTTTCCCGTTGGGATCTCAAATACCAATGACTAATCTTTTCGCCATGAAAGTAGAACTAAAAGTGGATTCCCCTGTTTACTGTTTTGCTATAAATAAAAGTGAGAGTGTTTTTTATTAAAAGTGCTGAATCGACTAGATTATAAATAACGAATACTAATTGTTATTTCAAACTGACCTTGTATCGAAAACCGATACATTGATGTGGTAATATAGGTCAATCGTATTTATTATAAACAAACGTATTTGTTTTACCAAAGACATTTAATTATTAAAAGAATTTGTCTTAATAAGATGATTACTGAGATGCAGTGTATCCCAATACAGCGCCTCCTTCAGCAAGCTTCTCCAATTATTTCGATTTACTGCTGTTCTTTTCCATGAACGCGTTTTTAGGAGGTTTTTGGCATCCTCATCTACTTCGTCTTCTCATCTCTCTTTTGATGTTCGAACAGGTCTTTTCCTTGCATTCTTGCATTTAGCAATTTTCTGGGGATTCTATTCTCATGCATGCGGACGCGCCCTGCCCACAGTAATCTCTGCAGTTTAGTGTATTGTGCAAGTGTTGGTTCGCTATTACTATACCTAATTCTTTAGTTGTTATTTTCACTTATTGGGCCCTTCTTAAGGTCCTGAGACCGCTTGTCGATCGTTGGCTCTTATGTTGAACAGCATATTAACAATCATTGTCTTATTTACGGCCGCACGAAATAGTTCAGTGCTAGTTCTCCCAAATCATTGGCGTAGGTTTTTAAACAAAGAAGTTATACGGCGGCCCTGACTTATTTTTATTATTATTTTACCTTGCATGACAAGGTGAAGTATGTCATATTTTCAGTTATTTTTCATATTTTTCTGGGTGACGCGTTATATGACCAAAGTATTCCAATTTACGCCGTTTAACCATGTTCACTACTTCACAACTTTTATTCCTATGTATTGGGCCCAGTATCCTTTAATATGTATTTTTCTTTCAAACACGTCTATTATAATGCATTGGCAAATTTCTGTTATAACCAAGGACCGGATTAAATGCAATCTGCATTTTTTGCATATTTTTGCATTTTTGATAAATTAGAAAATGTTGCATTTTTTCAAACATTTTAAACATTTTGCATTTTTTTCTTGATAAATTCAGAAAAGTTGCATTAATTCGATATTTTAAATCTCAAAGGTTCACTTTCACTTCCAATTAAAAAACTATCAGTCGTAAATTCAATAAATGTGTATAATCCATTTCTTAAGAAAAATGTTTAAATCAGGTAATATTCTTATTCTATTATCTATTTTTGGGACTAAGGCCGATGCCACATTATGCGTTTTGACCGGATGCGGTGAAAACGCATCCGTTTCCAACGCAACCGGACCGACCTGTCACACTATGCGTTTAGTCTGGTGCAGTTTATAAGCGCGTACCGATGACTCAAAACGCATCCGTTTCCAACGCAACCGGACCGATCTGTCACACTATGCGTTTTCACCGGATGCGGCGGAAACGCCACCGGATGCGGCGGAAACGCATCCGGTCAAAACGCATAATGTGGCATCGGCCTAAGCCGACTAATTCCTAATATAACTTGGTCGGTAGGACAACAATTAGTTGACATAGGTTGTAAAAACCTGTTTGCTCTTTGTAGGGGGATAAGCAGGTACAGAAATTTAGATTTTAATATTTGTTTATAAAAGCTGAAGTTCATTTCGTGTTTTGATTCGCAGTGCGTTGTTGCGTACAAAGCTGCAGCAAGTTTTGTTGAGTACAAGCTCCTCAGATAAATATTCTGTAAATATATGTAAATATTTAAGATAATGGTTAATAAAGCATGTACTTAAAAACTAACTATTGTGTTTAAATGTTATTATTCCAACATCATATAAATATAAATTGAGGATTATTAATGTTGGATTTTAATATTGCATTTTTCCTAAAGGCTCTTGCATATTTTTCACAAATCAATTGCATTAGAATGCGCATTTTTTTTTACATTTTTTTTGTGGTGCATTTTTTCCGGTCCTTGGTTATAACCCATGTTTCACACCCATAACTTATTATGGGCCTGATTATTGTCATAGACCCGGAGTTTTGTTTTCCGGTGTACATCTTGCGATTGGATGTGGTCCATCGCGAAATAGGCTTTATTTGCCTTCTATTTATTTCCGGTTCTTCTTCATTGTTTGCGACCAGCTCCATTCCTAAGTACGTGAATCTATTCACGTGTTCTATGTAGTTGTTGTTTTTCTTCTTCTTGTGCCACTCCTGTCGGAGATTGGAAATCATCAAGGCTATCATGACCTTGCTTACAGCTGACCTAGAAAGTTCATTAGTGGTGCAGCCAAACCATTCTCTCAAATTCCGCAACCATGACATTCTTCTACGGCCTGGATAGTTGTTGTTACTAACTACAATAAACTAACAATTACGGAAATATTAATTGAGAGTCTCTTTGTTAACCTATATTTACTTTCCTATTAATTCTTATGAAATAATTCTTTTCCAGATTGTTTGGAGACGAAGATACAGATCTAAGGCAACAACTTGCCATTAATACCGAACAACGGCCGAAAACTCCACCTCCACCGATTATATCGGTATCAGCTACCGAAACCAAAACTGCTTCACCAAAAATGGGCTCTCCAAAGAGTAATTTTGATGCTGTTAGAGCTAAGCTTGCAAATGCAACAAATCGGGATAAGGTGCTATCCAAATCATGTAAGTTACGTTTATAACTTGTTTTCTTAATGTATTAATCTCTTTTTTTGTTTTCTTTCTTATTTATTAATAAGAATTTGCCCGGAATTTGCTAAACACACTGTTTTTATTCCAGATAAGAAAAAACCAAAATTAGAGGACCAAGACTTGAGGCCGCAAGCAACCACTGGTTCTCCCCATAAAACCAAAATCATCATCTCGCCAGAAGAAGAGACCAGTATTAAGTCCGGCAAAATGACAAACGAAGAAGGTTCAGAACTTTTGAACAGAATTATTCTACAAGTCGAAAAACGAAAATTAAAAGAAGCCAAGAGGAAAGATCATGAGGAGTCATTCAATGTTTCACTGCAACCAATCAGCGATGACGATCTTAGCGATACTGAATTGGAGAAAGAAGAAACCAATACAGAGGGGCCTGTTGATGCCGTTATGTCAAATGAAAGCGTTCCTGAACGTCCACCGATCAGTGAAGAGAGCCTCATACCATTTAAAGATAAAGATGAAAGACTGAATTCTGGCCCTCCTCCACCTCCAAGTGAATTTGTTGGACACTTTTTCCCTAGAGATGGAAGAGATACTAGGCGTTTTCCGGGACCTCACTGGCGAGGTCGTGGGGGAAGACGTTGGGAACCCATACAACCGATGATGTCTGCAAGACCTTGGAACTCAAATAATTGGGCTCCAGTTGAAGAATTTACACCAGCGCTCGAGGAAATGGAACCTATCTTTCCCAATGGACATGTTAATGCTGATGAGGTCAAGTCGATCACTATTGATAGCGTTTCTAGGGATATCAGGTTTTACGGGGAAACAGCTATTGTATTCATTGGTTGGGACGACCCCAGAGAGTTGACATTCCAAAATGCAGGCGTGAGAAAGATTACCTTCAACGACAAGGACAGTTTTGTGCTGAACTTCAACGATGATTATAAAGAAGTTTACTGCAATGGAAATTCACATATTGTGCGGTTGGGTGCTCCAAGCAGAGAACTCTTCATCGACAATGTGCCATATGAGTGTTTCTTTGGTAGTCCTGGTATCCGAATCGAACTGGATGGAGTACCCACCAAGGTTCATCTTGAGGGGCCTCCACCACCTGTGAATATTGGCAAAGTGAAAAGGTGTGATCTCGTTGCGGGCAAAATAAATATGTTTGTCGATGCCATACATGTTGTACCCGTGTTTTTAGACGCTAAAGTTCAAAAATTTGTTCTACAAGGTCAGACAAGTACTCTTAAATTTGTAGATGCATTAAAAACTGTTTTAATAAATGATGTACCTTTTGATATTGAATATGGTGGTCTCCCTAAACCTTTATTTATCCATGGTAAAAAACATTTTGTAAGATTTTCAGTTCTACCTAGAGATATTAGGCCAGGCAAAGTTAGGCTGCTCGATATGGACTTTCCTGAAGATACAAGGGCGGCAGATGAGAATAGCCAGGATGTACCACTTGTTACGGACGCATATGATCCTGCTATGCCTATCTCCGGAACAATGGACAAACCTGTGGGTAGTGATTCTCCAGATAGAAATTCAAATTCTCCAAATTCTGTGTTGAAGTCTATACAACAAAGTGAGTACATTTTGATTAAACATGTTTAGTATCGTAATTCATAATATTTTTATAAACTTATTTAATTTAATTTAAAATATATTTAAATAATATTTCTGATGTATTAAAAATAATTATTACACTGTGTCCAAACAGAAATTTGCGCTTATTCGTATTGTTAAGAGTATTGTTCAACACATTTTTACTTTTACTATTTGTTAAATAATAATATGTCATACAATTTCTTCTTCTTTTGACATCATAACCTGGATGGGTCTTTGTCTGTCTATGACCTTCCACACGGATCTCTCTTGTGCCCTTCTTCTCCATTGTCTATTGTACATGGTTTTCAGGTCGTCTTCCACGTCAACCAACCATCTCGTTCTTGACTTTCCTTTTTTTTTTCGCCTTCCTATCGGCTTCCATTGTAATATTTTCTTTCTTGTCTTTTCATCGTCTTGTCTCTGCACATCTCCCAGCCATGAAAGTCTTCGACTTTTCACAAATCGTACAATATCGGAACCTTCATTCAATTCATTAACCTCGATGTTTCTGCTGATTCTCCATGTGCCGTCTTACTCTTGCACCGGACCGTATACTTTTCTCAGAATTTTTCTCTCGAATGTCCTGAGTTAAGCTTGATTCCTTTTCGTTATTACCCAGGTTTCACAACTGCGTTACGGGTCTAATTAATGTTCTGTAGATAGTCATTTTGGTTCTTATGTCTAGTAATTTCGATGTTTCTTTTATTAGCACAGTATGTACGATTCCCGCTGGAAATACGTGCGTTAATTTCGCTACTTACGGAATTCTTCTGATTGATTTCTGTGCCCAGATATGTGAAGGCATCCGCACGTTCAATAGTATCCGTTGTCTATTGTGACATAATTTTCATTGTGTCATGTACTGTTTTTGCTTCGTTTATTTTAAGCCCCCTTTTTCGTGCTTGAGGATCAATTTCTTTGAACAATATGTAACACAATACATTTTTAATTTTTACCGCAGAATTAAAAGTCGTTATTCCTTTTTTTTTGTAATCAAGAACCGTAGAACATGACAACTGAAAACGGTATGTCATATTAGTCCATGTGGTGAGACCGCTCCCGTCTGAAAAAATTTCTGATTCGGTTTCTTTGTGGATTCCTATTCAAAAATATCTCCTTTAAACAAATCTGAAGGGTGCCGGGCGGAATTTTTGGGCAGAAATTGTTTAAACAATTTTTTTAAACAAATACAAAAGATTACCTTTTGTATCCCGAAGAATATTTTTTTGGTTTCTTGGTCATTCTAAACAAGAAAGGTATCTTGTGATTTTTCTCAAAAATTGATAGTTTTCGAGTTATAAGCGATTTAAAATCTGAAAAATGCGAAAATACGCATTTTTGAGGTTGCCAAGTACTTGAATTGTAGTTTAAACATTCGTTTTCAAGATTCTGCAGACTGATCGGGTCTAACTTAAATTTACACCGTTGTTATTTGATTGTTAATTATGCGTGTTCATCCGATTTTTTTGCGGGTGCGGCGCGCACTATTTCCAAAAATCTCATATTTTCCTCCGAAAAATATATTTTTTAGATTTTTCGGGACATTCTAAATAAAATAGGTTTCTTGTCATTTTTTCTCAAAAGGTTATAAAGTTTTAATGTTATAAGCGATTTAAAGCGCAATTTCGGATTTTAAATCGCTTATAACTTTAAAACCACTAACTTTTGAGGAAAATGACAAGAAACCTATTTTATTTAGAATGTCACGGAAAATCTAAAAAATATATTTTTTCGGAGGAAAATTAGAGATTTGTGGAAAAGTGCGCACCGGTAAAAAATCGGATGGGCACGCATAATTAACAATTAAATAACAACGGTGTAAATTGAAGTTAGACCCGATCAGTCTGCAGAATCTTGAAAATGAATGTTTTTCTACAACCGTGTTAAAATTGCAATTTTTAGCACTCCATACGTGCGTTAAAAATGCTACTTTAAGTGATATAAGGCACTAGTGCTTTAAAATATTTTTAAGGCACTGCAGTTCGTATTGACCGTATAGACAATTTTGATGTAATGTCAAAAAATATAAAAATGGAATGTCAGTCACGTTCAAGTAAAAGTTTTTGTAGATATTGCCCTGTAATTACGTTTGTAGAAAAAATATTGTATGATATGCGTGTTAAAAAGTACATTTTTAAGGCACTCATGTGAATTGCAGAACTCGCTATCGCTCATTCTGCAAACTTTCACATGCGTGCCTTAAACGTGTACTTTTAACACTTATATCATAAATAACTATTCTACAATTAAATTACTTGGCAACCTCAAAAATACTAATTTAAATATGAATTTTTAAGCCTTGAAAATGCGTATTTTCGCATTTTTCAGATTTTAAATCGCCTATAACTCAAAAACTATCAACTTTTGAGAAAAATTACAAGATACCTTTATTCTTTAGGATGATCCAAAAAGCCTAAAAAAATATTCTTCGGGTCAAAAAAGGTGATCTTTTGTATTTGTTTAAAAATATTGTTTAAACAAATTCTGCCCAAAAATTCCGCCGGGCACCCTTCAGATTAGTTTAAAGGGGACATTTTTTAATAGGAATCCACAAAGAAACCGAATCAGAAATTTTTCAGATGGGAGCGGTCTCACCACATGGACTATATGACGCATGCCGGAGCATCTATGACTAGGGCTTGTGTCATGTGTGGTATTACAACTGTAAAGGGTTAAGATATAAGTTTTTACCTGCTCTAAAAATCTCAATGCTAAATTAATTTTTTTTTATTTTGTGTTCTGATAATTAATGTCTTTGTCTTTTAGATAACTTAGACGTCCTCTCCAATGCACTTTCATCCAGTACAGGTCCAGCGCCGGTTTCAGGAGGCTATCAAATAGAAAACCAGAACTCACAAGACTCTCAGGCTAGTTCCCAACCATTTACAACGCTACCTCCAATTTTGAATATCAACGAAATATTCCAAAATCTAGTAGCTTCTGGATTAGTAAAGTCATCACCACCAAGTAAGCCAGTAGAAGAGCCACCTAAAGTGGTAGAATCGCCTAAGAAGGAAATGAGAATTGAGCCTGAAGTACCTGCCGCTACTAGTACTCCAAACGTAGCGCCCTCAAAACTTAAGAAAACCGTATTGAGCCTGAAACCAGTCACTTTTAACAGGCCAGAAACGCTGAGAGTACGCCAAAACAGCCTATATGCAATGTTATATTCTGGTATGCAATGCAGTACTTGCGGCATGAGGTTCTCCCCAGAAGCTAGTATGTTATATAGTCAACACTTAGATTGGCATTTTCGTCAAAATAGAAGGGGGAAACGAAACAGTAGAGTTGCCACCAGCAGGAGATGGTATTATTCTTTAGCTGATTGGAAGAATTATGAAGAATTGGAAGATCTTGAAGAAAGAGGTGAGTAATTTTTCTTTATACACTTAATTTTTTTGTAATTATTTCAGTAGTTTCATTATGATTGTGGGGAATGATTCTAGCTAACTCTTTTTCACTTTTATTTTTCATGTGGAATATAGTTCCATACAAATATTCTAACATAGCCCGATCAGCGAACACAAAATTTTACGAAAACCTCCAAAAAAATAAAGAAAGAACGAAAATTTGAGAATAGGTAGTTGAAATTGTCTATTATTATATAAGAAAAAGTTTATAATTTTACATCCCCTCCATTTTACAAAAATTGTGAAATACGGGGTGAAAAATATTTTCTCGGGGGTGAAAAAATATAGGTACGTTCAAAATAAGTCCGAAATTGTATAAAATGACTAATTCTAAGTAACTGTTATTCTATAGTTAAAGTGTTTAAAAAAGGGTTTATTTTTGTTTTTAAAAAAACTTCTAACATTAAAATTAAATAAGTTACGCTCAAAATATTGCTGGTCTTTTTTATTTTTTGCTAAAAAATCCCGAAAATCACCCCCTAATTAACTTCTCAAATAAAATGAATCGTTACCGCTTCACAAGTTATTTTACTTATGTATTGTTTACATTATCTATAAGTTTCATTGGTTCAAAGTGCTCATTTAAAAAAAATGGGTTGAAATAAAACATTTTTTTTAATTAAAAAAATGGTATTTTTATGGAATTAACTTAAGTAGAACTCCAATTATCCGGATTAATTGGGACTGGACCCGATCCGGATAATCAAAAATCCGGATAATTGGATTTTTCTCGAAAAAGGCCTTTTCCGGGAAAGAAACGTAATTACAGCAAAACACAATGGAGAACATATACGGTATTTATTATGAAAAACAATACAGTATACACAACAATATGTAAATGACAAAGTTTACATTACGTAATATTGACACACGATACTAAATCGCAGTAAAATGAATTATTTTTTTACAAACTTGATTTTTTCTTTTTCTCAATCTGATCCGGATAATTGGCGATCCGGGTAATTGGAGTCCGGATAATTGGAGTTCTACTGTATATTATTTTTATATTAATTTTTAATTAATATTTAATTTAAACTTATTAGTATACCAAATAAAATCTCAGAGTAATAAAATGTTCGTTTTACTTTTCTGAATATTTTTGATTTTTTGTTTTCTTGTTGGACAAAAATTGGTTATGCTATGGCTGTTCAAAATTTGCCTAAACTCGTGATTAGTTACTCTTCAAGTCATTTTAACTAAAGCTTTTTCAAAAATACGCACTTTGAACCGATGAAACTTACAGATCATATAAATAATACATAAGCAAAGTAACTTGTTAAGTGGTAATGATAAAATTTATTTGTGATGCTAATTAGGGGGTGATTTTCGCGATTTTTTTTTACCAAAAAATAAAAGGGACCTAAAATATTTTGAGCGTAACTCACTTGCTTTTAATGTTAGAAGTTTTTTTTTAAAACAAAAATAAACCTTAAGCTATATTTTTGATAAGAATATTTTTTTCAATAAAATACTTACTTTTTGAGTTATTACCGAAAAACCGTCCAAAAACATGTTTTTTTTTGTTAAAAATGAACATATTCACTCGCAAATAATTCGAAAAGTTTTGACTTGGCGAAAAAACTATAGAACAAAAGTTGTTTAGAATTAGTCATTTTATCTAATTCTGGTCTTATTTTGAATGTATATTTTTCACCTTCGAGAGGGGGTATTCCCCTCCATTTTTGTAATATGGAGGGGATGTAGAATTATATACTTTTTCTTATACAGTGCGGTGGAATAAGTGTTGCCCCCCCCCCTGTTAACTTGTTTATTTTAAGAATATAAGCAAAACGCTCGGACAGGTCGATTTTTAAACTAACCATAGTATATTATAGCATCAACGTTTCGAACTTTACGCGATCCCTCTTCAGGTGACAGCCATAACTTTGATTTTTTTAAATGGGAAAGTACATCATGTGACACCTCATTTAAAAGCTCTTAAAATACTGATTTCAAAAATGTATAATACTTTAATCCTGTTTGAGAGCGTAGGCGCAAAATTTTGGTCGAATTCCTTCTAAATGCAATCATTTTTTTTTCGAATCCTGAAAAAACCAATAAATATTTTTGAAAAATTTAAACGCAGAATGAAATATTACCGATTATCGATGGTCCAAATCCCTGAGAACTCGTATAATGTTTATTTTAATAAGTTACAGTGATGAAAAAAGAGAAAATTTAGTGCGATTTTTAATTTCAAATATATCATTTAAAAGAAACTTTTTGTTTATTCTAAGGGACTGTCAGCCATCGGTAATAATCTAATCTTTCATTCTGCGTTTAAATTTTTCAAAAATACTTATTAGTTTTCTCAGAATTCGAAAAAAATAAATGCGTTTAAAAAGAGTTCGACCGAAATTTTGCGCCTACGATCTCAAAAAGGATTAAAGTGTTATACATTTTTGAAATCGGTATTTTAAGAGCTTTTAAATGAGGTGTCACATGATGTACTTACCATTTAAAAAAATCAAAGTTATGCCTGTCACCTGAAGAGGGATCGCCTAAAGTTCAAAACGTTGATGCTATAATATATTATGGTTAGTTTAAAAATCGACCTGTCCGAGCGTTTTGCTTATATTCTTAAAATAAACAAGTTAACAGGGGGGGGGGGGCAACACTTATTCCACCGCACTGTATAATAATAGACAATTTCAACTACCTATTCCCAAATTTTCATCTTTCCTTTATTTTTTTTGGGGTCAGATTGTTCTTTGATCGGGCTAACATGGCTTATTCATTTAATCATTTTGTATATCATACTCTTCCACTTATCTTCGATCTACTTCCACAGGTCGTAGTTTTTATGAAGTTTTAGTTCTTTCCATTTCTTCTTTTCGTTTGTACATGTAATCCACACTTTTGTTTTCATTAACAATGTTATTTTTTCTATGTTTTACTATTTTATCTAAAACTTAAGGGTTTTTTGTGTTATTATAATATTTTCTTCTCCTTAAAATGCCCTCTCCTCAATGGAGTTTGGCTGCTATAATTGCAAACTCTTCTCTGGTTGCAGCTGTTCTTATTGGCTGTTCAAAATTTAGCCCTGTCCATTGTCGGACGTTTCTTAGCCACGATAGTCTTTTCCTTCCTATTTTTCTCGATCTTATTAGTTGAGTATATTGGTGCTTATTATTTTTCTTAGTATGTGGAATAGTTTTGTTTTTCTAATTTTCACTGTGTTGAAAAGTTCTTGTTCCTTGCCTATTCTATGCAGCAGTTCTTCGTTTGTGGTATGCGATATCCATGAAATCTTGACGTTTTTTCGACAGTTCCACCTTTCAAAGGCCTCCATTTTATTTATGATTGATGGTTTAAGGATCTAAGTTTCGACTGCATAGAGAAGAGTCGAACAGACGTAGCATTTTGATACATTCCAATATCTTCATTAACTATTTGTTCATTTGTTTTTCGCTCTTACTTATTTTATTTTCTTATATTTCAGAGAAAAACTATTTTGATGAGCAAAAACAAGCCGAGGGTGGTAATGAAGACGCCGAGGAAGAAGTAGAGGTTCCAAGTGTCGCTGCAGATCCTGATTCTACGGATGAATGTTGTATGGTGTGCAGAGAAAAATTCGATCAATTCTTTAATGAAGAAAAAGAGGAATGGCATTTGAGGAACGCAATAAGGATGGAGAATAAGACTTATCATCCTGTTTGTTATGAAGATTATCAGGTAAATTGATATAAATTAAAAAGTGTCAAACGTTTTTAGCCAATTATTTTCCAAATTTTCCTTTCAGTTTTGTTGAGTTATTGTAACCATTTTTATCTTCCTACAATTGTTGCTTCTATTCTTCTTTTTTTAATATATATTATCATCCTATGATTTATTTCCAAATACTTCCAAACCTCTTCTTTCTTATATGTATTGTTAATAATGTTCTTAACGACGTTCTACACCTTCGTTGCGGGGTATGCCTCTCAGAGGAAAGGGGGGAAAACTTATATGCAAGCGAAAGTTGGTAAAAATGCATTTATAGCAGAATGCTCAAATCATATGTTTCAGTATTGAATACTTTATAAAAATAAATTATAATAAATTACGGAAATTACAGAATAAATTACGGAATTAATTATAATAAATAAATTAAAAATAAATGGTACAGTGAACAATCCTCATTTTTAATATGTTATTCCTTACAAAAAAACCTTTAATTTAAGCACAAATAATTAAAAATCAAATCAATCAATCATTTAGGGTCAAAAGTTATCAACTTTTTAAGAATTCCCATAAGAGCCCATGTTACAACTTAACTTTGACCCTTAATAGTAATTAAACGGCACGGTAAAATTTTTTTTAAAAAATCCAGTCTTAGTTTTTTGAAGTAAACTATAACATACTAAAATTTCATGCAAATCCTTAATTCTTTGCCGAAGGTGTAGAACGTCGTTAACCTATATTTGGGACCTCTCATTACATGTCGGAAATACAAAAACTTTGACAGTAAATTTTAAATTTATTTTCTTTATTTCTAGAATTCCCTTCTGGAACAGACGTTAGACGAATCTAAAGCACCAGAAGAAATCGAACAACCGCAGGAAGAAAGTGTAGAAAAAATTATCCCCGGTCTGGAAATCATCATCGATGATGATGATGATATTCCTGAAGAAGTGAACGGACCTTTATCTAATGAAATATTATCTGTCGAAAGCGATGATTCTAAATTGGTGCCAGAAGCTACTGAAATGCCGGAATATGAGCAACAAGAAGCAGCCGCCGAGGGAGATGATGATGACGATGTTATTTTGAACGAGGTGAGGATTTAACCATATATATTTACTACATTAACCATATATATTTAGTAGATTAACCATATATATTTACTATACATTTTTTTCTATATATAGTCAATGGCAATATGTAAAATAATTGTGTCTTGTTCTAGGTGGCTCCTATCAAAATTGTCGTTGACGATGATGACGACGAGATTGCGGGAGAAAGAACGAATGTAGCATCCCCTCCTCCAGCGATGGATACAGAAGATGATGGATTTGTGGAGATCGCTGGACTGCTTAGTTTGCCGAATGGAAAACATGTTAAAATTAAAGCAGAACCCGTCGATAAAGGTAAGATAATTAACAATAGGGAACTTTCATAAAATTTTAAATTCGAAAAAAATGCTATAAATCACAACAGAACATAATTTAAAATTTTGTTCTGAAGCTATTTTCTTGTGGCATTTTTATAATCAAGTATATTATAATTATATATATATATATATATATATATATATATATATATATATATATATATATATATATATATATATATATATATATATATATATATAATTTAAAATGTACGTAAATGAAAAAAAGTTGTTTTTGTCTTTCGTTTGGCCCCTAAAAACGATCAAATCGAGAGAAACTTCAAATTATAGCATCCAGTCCAAAACGCGGCCTGATTGGTCGTGACGTAATAAAGTTAAAAAAGTTTAAGGTCCGCGCGTTTAATTCATTACCTTTGATATTCGTTTACTTTTAGTCACTTTATGGTGTATCTCAGTTTTATAAATATTTGAGCGTTCTCGTTAAAACAATTTAAAAAAAAACCAAAGAGGGTTTTTCTGAGGGACAGTCTGATAACTTACCCATTATCAACATAAAACTTTATTATTATGATTAGTTTATGTTAATTTTATAGTAAAAACAGTCCCAGAAAATCTTGTATCGGTAAATATCATTAAATCTGTAATGTACATCTATCAAAATATACCAAAAGTTCTATTTTCTTTTTGTTAAATACACTTGATTGATTAAAAAAAAAACTATTAAGCACTCAAACGATATTAAATACTTACTTTAAAATTAACTTCACATGCATAGTCCAGAGAAATACGATTTTTCTCGTGACACTTCCCCCTCCAGGCCGAAACCAAATTTTTTAAGTAGTATGGACATATTAATAACCTTTATGTTTCCTGCAGCCGATTTTGATGATATACATAATTAGAAACAAATGAAGATCAAAAAACGGTAAATTTTCGCTTTTTTCGTCTATAACCAAAAAATTAAGCATTTTAAACAAATTTGAGAGTAAGAAACTCATAAATCGTCTAAAAAAGTTCAATATGGCTTTCGCTGAATATGTCTATCCTTATTGGTTGCTTAGAAAATTGCAAAATAAATCATAAATTTTGAGTTTTTATAAATATTCATAACTTATGTAAAAATTAACTTAGAACCTTCTTATTACACGAATTGCTGAGACTTCTGGTGCTTAAATTATATTTTAAATTTCAAAGCAATTGGTCAAATAGTTTAAAAGTTATTTAATTTGTTTATCCCAAATTCATTTTTTTTTCAACACTATAAGTCAGAAAATTATGAGGTTACAGTAAGACTTCTGACAGTTTATGGAAGAAGAACATTTATACTATTGACTTAATTAAAAAAAAAGACAAAAAGTAATTTTAAACAGTGTAAAATTATTTTGCAAAAACACGTCGATTTTTTGGTTACTTATAAACAATTAGAATAACTTTTTAACCGTTACCTGTAGAAAAATTATTTTTTCATATTTGGAAAGACTGAATTTTTATACACATTTAGAAAGAACATTGTCCTAGGACAATTAGGGACGAATCCCCTAGTAAAAAAAGCCCCCTCTTTTTTTTAATTCACATGTTTTTGCAAAATAATTTTGCAGTATGTAGAATTATTTTTTGTCATTGTTTTTTAATTAAATTAATAGTATAAATTTTCTTTCATAAACTATCAAAAGTATTAGTGTAACTTGATCATTTTCTGACTTATAGCGTTGCAAAAAAATTAGTTTGGGATAAACAAATTAAATACCTGTTAAACTATTTGACCAATTGCTTTGAAATTTAGGGTATGATTTAAGCACCAGAAGTCTCAGCATTCCGTGTAATAAGATCGTTCTAAGTTAATTTTTACATAAGTTATGAATATTTATAAAAACTCAAAATTTATGATTTATTTTGCAATTTTCTAAGCAACCAATAAGGATAGACATATTCAGCGAACGTCATACTGAAGTTTTTTATACGATTTATGAGTTTCTCACTCTCAAATTTGTTTAAAATACTTAACTTTTTGGTTATAGACGAAAAAAGCGAAAATTTACCGTTTTTTTATCTTCATTTGTTTATAACTATGTATATCATCAAAATCAGCTGCAGGAAACATATAAGTTATTATTACAGATGTCCATACTACTCAAAAAATTCAATTTCGGCCTGGAGGGGGTTGTGTCATCAACAGGATATTTTTTTCCCTTATTTCTCTGAACTAGCATGAAGACCTTGAGAATCAACTAAAATGTCTTTAAAGTCCTTTGAATATGCATGTAGTCAGCTTATTAAACGCCGTTTCTTATGGACTGGTAATCTAATAAATATTTTATTGGGTTGTACTAATCTAATGGTTGTACTTTAACATAATGGTACTAAACAACACTTAGTACCCTTTCAGACTAAGACAATGGTGTCTGACACCGGTGTTCGCCACAGGCAGCAAAGCATTGTTTTAAATGAACGACTACAGACGAGCCACTTTGAGTGTCTGGCTGATTTTAGTGGCCCAACAATGTTTTGCTGTGCAGTTGAACACCGGTGGCGGACACCAGTGGCTTAGTGTGAAAGGGTACTTAGAGTTTACTTTTATTTTCCATAGTAAACGCACACACACAATTCGATACTATCTCAACAACTATACAGTGAATACGTAAAGGTTGGAATAGATTTATTTTCTCGAGAATGGATGATTTTGGAAAAAAAATCCCGAAACAGGTCACTTTTTATTATTTTTAAATTACGACTTTTTGGCATATATAACATACTAGTGACATCACCCATCTGGGCGTGAGAATAGGGGTCGTGTGATAGCACATTTGAAAGGTAATTCAATTTTCTATTCAGTAATATAAACATTAACATAATTATTTATACAGGGTGTCCAAAAACAATTTTTTGGATTAAATGTATTGACATAATAAGAATGTATGTAATTTATTTAGTTCAAAATACATTTTACTGCTCTCAGAAAACTGAAAAAATGTTTATTTGAAAATAATCATTGCTTTTCGCTTAAATTAAATGTTCAAACTGTCACGAGGCTGGTGGGTGACGGCTTTAATATTGAATTTAAGCAAAAAACAATATTTATTTGCCAAATAAACATTTTTTCCTGTAATTTCCTTTCTGATAACAGTAAAATATATTTTGAATTAAATAAATTACACACATTCTTCTTTTTATGTCAATAAATTTAATTCAACAAATTTTTTTTGGCCACCCTGTATAAATAATTATGTTAATGTTTATATTACTGAATAGAGAATAACCTTTCAAATGAGCTATCACACGACCCCTATTAATTCCTATTTAAAAAATCATCGATGACGTCATCACGCCCAGATGGGCGACGTCACTAGTATGATATATATGCCAATAAGTCGTAATTTTAAAATAAAAATTGACCTGTTTTGGGATTTTTTTCCAAAATCGTCTATTCTCGAGAAAATGAATTTATTCCAACCTTTACGTGCTCACTGTATACTTTTATGTGAGACAGGAGAAGTGTCATTATAAAATATTACGATATGACGTCACAAGTGCTCACGCGCTTTTTCGATCGTTTGAAATGACAAATACACAGAAGATTTTAAATTTGTAGTTCTATGAGTTTTTAAGGCCTGAAATTTTGGAAATCTTATTTTTAAATGAAACTGAACATTATTATGTATATAATATATAGTGACTGTACACCCCGATATGGGGCTAAGTCGCGAAAGCTTTCTAGATCCTATTTCTTGGGAGGATCAGTCCCTTTTGCTCATGTTATCTTCTTAACGATTTCTCTCCATTTTTTCCTGTCTCTAGTTTTTCTCCGCCATTCTCTGACTCATGCGTTTTTTAAGTCTTCTTCAACTTCTTGCAACCATTTTGATCTTGGTCTTCCTCTTTTCTTTCTTCCTCCTGGATTCCATTCTATCATAGCATATGTCACTGCTTCACCTCCTGCGCGCCAGATGTGACCTAACCATCTAACTCTGCATTGCTTTATTTTGGTCACGATATCTTCTTTCAATGCTTTCTTAATCTCTGCATTGGTATGGCTTCTATATTCATTTTCCTCTGTTCTGATTGGTCCCAGTATGGTTCTCATGATCTTTCTCTCCACTATTCTTAAATTTTTTGCATCTTTTTTAGTCATTGTCGTTTCTGCTGCGTATGATAATATTGGTTTAATTATGGTGTTATACATTCTCATCTTGGTTTTAATAGTCGGTATTTTGCTTTTAAGTAGTGTTTTATTTGCAAAATAGTCTTTATTCCCTGCTAATATTTTTTCCTTCATTTCTGGTATACTTTCACCCGTTTTGCTTATTGTCACTCCCAGGTATTTAAAATTTTCTACGTCTTCAAACTCTGAATTTCCTATTTTGGTTTTTCGTTTTTTTGCTGTTTTCCCTAGTCTTAGTATTTTTGTCTTTTCTTCATTTAATCCGAGTCCCATTGTCTCCCCTTTCTCTTTTGTTTCTTCTAGCATTTCTTTCATTATGTTTCTATTCTTTGCAATAATAACAATGTCGTCTGCGTAGGCGATTATTTGTCCACCTCTTGTTTTTAGGTTCCCTTTGTTTATATTTCGTAGTACATATTGTAAAGCTAGATTGAACAGTGTCGTGGATAATGCATCTCCTTGTTTCACTCCTTTATTTATAATGAATTCATCTGTCTCGCCTCTTTGTGTCTTTATTCTAATTTTGGTAGTTCTCATTGTCATATTTATTAATTTTCTGAGTTTATGTGGGATTTTTAATTTTTCCAGGGCAATCATTAGTTCTTTTCTCTTAAGGAGGGGGTATGGTTTGAAATATTTAAATTTTTTTATTATTTCAAATAAAAGTGCATACTTTCAAGAATACTCTCTGAAAATTTCAAAATAATCGGAGTAAAATTACCAGAGATACAGGGTGTTGAATATCCCTACCTTCGACTCGCTTTGCCGCGGCTTCGCGCCAGCACGCCGGAGCGTAGTGAGAAACGTTAAACAACTGTTCGCCTTCTCTTTTGTAGATTACTCCCCAATTTAAAAAACATATTCCAATGTTCATCACTTTACGATTTGGCAGACAAATAAGAAGATGAAGATGCAGTTGTCAAAACTTTAAACGCATTTTTCTCAAAACTGCTTTTTCAAATGCGGTGGACATTGTAACTGAAAAACTGCTCGGCCGATCTACCTGATATTTTGCACAGATTTTCCTTAGACATTTTGTGAGGTAACAACGTCGAGATATTTTTCGTTTTTTGCTTATTTTTTGTTCAACAATATTAAATCTGTTGGTTTTCACAAAATTTTTGTCAAAAATTTCGTATTTTTGAATTTTGAGTGATACCAAAAATTCAAAAATCATTAAAAATAAAAAAACTCGACGTTGTTACCTCGTGAAACTCATAAGCTAATAAAATCTTTTTGAATTTTTTGTTTCGTATAATCCAGTGATGAGTTCTGATGTCCACCGTAAAACCTTTTTTTTTTGAGCTGCCTGCCAAAATTTGTCGCCAATGGCTTATTTTTCAATATTTTGGATTGAATTTTTTCTTAAATATTCTTTGAATTGTACTTAATGTGTTTATTTAAATTAAAAATAAAATAATTCTACCATAGTTTCGAAAAAAGTTCACAAAAATGTGTTTGATATGTTGATTTCAAACCATACCCCCTCCTTAATAGAATCAAATGCCTGTTTGAAGTCGATGAATAGCATTTCTAATTCTAGTTTGTATTCATTTGCTTTTTCCATTATTTGTTTTATCGTGTGTATAGCATCTATTGTCGATCTTCCTTCTGTGAATCCACATTGGTATTGTCCCACTCTCTTCTTCGTGATCTTTGACAATCTTTTTCTTATTATTGAAGTCAATATTTTATACGTTGTGCTTAGTAATGTTATTCCTATAATTTTCACAAATTTGTTAGTCTCCCTTTTTATGTATTGTTATTACCTGCCCTATCTTCCAGTCCGCCGGCATCTTCTCTTCCTTCCATATATTTTTCAATAGTGATAGTATTTTTTCCTTCAGTTCCTTTCCTCCATATTTTATAAGTTCCATGTTAATTTCGTCTTTTCCTGGCGCTTTTCCATTTTTGCTCCTCTATATTACTTCCATTATGTAATAAAACAAAAATGTGCAAGTTTGCTATTTGCATTGATCTGATTTTTTTTAAATATTTCAGTAAACAGTTTTGCAGATTTTAACGTTTTCCATTTTTTTACAGAAGACATTCCTACAACGCCCGTTGCAGAAGATCTCTCAACCCTAACCGTGGAAAGTTCTGATCTGGAAATCGTGGAGCCTAAACCTACCCAACATGACGTCGCCTCCTCGTTAGACGGCAACGCGGATCCCTTCTCCGGCGTTACCGCCGTGGGATCGGCAGCCCTAGGCGGTAATAAAATTAAAATTAATATTAGTAAACCATTGCCTGTGATAAATAAAGAAAAAGAAAATAATTTAGGAAATGATTTAGTTCCATCTGAAACTTATATCGATCCGTTCGAGCCCTTTCCACCCGGGGAAGAACCGCAACCGGCTGCGCTCAAGACTGCCCTTAGGAGTGCTAGGTTGTCAAAGCTTCCTCCGGTGAGGAAAGGGACCGAGCTGACCGGCTTGTGTTCTCTAATGTGATTTGTGGGTTTTTTATGACTCGCGTACTTTTTTTTGTAAATATTACAGTGTACTAGACGATTGGACGGACAAGTTTGTACGGAACTATGGGTTACAGGGTGCATCAAATAAAAACAGGGCTTGTTTCTTCAAAAGTTCTAGTCAAAATGAATTCATGAAATTAAATTTTTTTATTATATTGTAATTGGAATAGGATGGACATTCTAGCGGTTTCTGATCTATCGCATGTGATTTTCTCGTAATTTTAGATATTTTAAGAATTGATAATTAATAATTTATTATCTTGATTTTTCCTCCAATTTGTGTTTCAAAAATATATATTATCATTTCTATATAAACTTTGTAAAACTAATAAATTTTGTCATAAGTAACGGTGTTGCTTAAAAACCGCTATCCAAATTTAAAATTCCAACGATTTTGCTCAAAAACCTCGATCCAAATCTATAATTCCTCGAATTAAAAAAAATCATGATTGGGGGTCGCTTTGATTTACCCTTGTATATACTTACACAATGAATCGTTAAGATTATCCATTATTGGGTACATAATCTTATTCCTTCGTTTTAAACATTTCAGTATACAGTTTACTAAACCTTTAAAATGAGTTTTAGTGATTAATAATACCATTAGTACACTTTTCTTAAATTTTCAAAGCTTTGTTATAGAAGTTTTGTTTGGGCTATTATTTTATATTGGTAATTTTTCTTTTTAGTTCCGTACAAATATGCAAATAAGTGAGAAAAATCAACTTTTAAACAGAACAAGATAATATTGGAGTATAATCACTCTAAAATTGGACAAATCAAATTGCTCTGTTTATCAGTTATAACGGGTTGTCTGGAAAGGGATTTCATAGTTTTTCTATTTAACATATTATTCTTTAAAATTATATTCAAAATTCAAAATTTTATTATTTTAGATGATTCTGTAATTTGCCTTGAAAAATCTCAATTCGGAATTGTGCTCCTGTATTTTTCGGGTAATTTATTAAAAAATAATACCCTTGGTGTATCATTGGGCAGCTTAACTCAGTTGTTAATTATTTTAGTCGGTTGATTTTATAATTTTAAACTTATTATTCTAGCTGAAAAACTATGAAAACTCTTTAAGGCATCCGTATGTAAATGAAATTCTGTAAATAGTGGTATAAATAATTTATTTTATTTTATAAGGTGCGATATAATATTACTTTTTCGTAAAATTTATACATTTAATAAAGAATTGCGCCCTTTCCTGGGCAAAGTTATTATTTTGTTTGATAAATAATCGAACTTGTTATTTGTTGAAAATAAATATTTTTTAAAACTTGTGTGTATATAATTTGGATCGGAACATTGTGGGACGAACGTGTAAGGGTGATCCTTGTTTTCTTTAAGGACTTTTTTAGTATAATAGTTTGTATATAGATAATGTGGTAAATCAATAAATTTAGTCAAATTTAATTTTTGCGTTTTATTTAATAACCTTTATTTTAATGCCCCAAACTAACAGGTGTGTGCAAAAATTTATATGCATATATTTGAGATGTTCACTTCACAAATTATTATGTAAAAATAAATTGATTTGTTGGGAATTTATTTTAAATTATTTGTCAATTTCACAATTTTTGCAGTGAACATCTCATTTTCATATTTTAAAAGTGATTTAGGAAGTGATGGAGTACGGAGGAAGTGATGGAGTATGTGAACCAGAAGTGGAGGATAGAGTGAGAAAAGAAAAAAATATGGTAAGAATTAGTTAAATAGATAAATAAGGAAAAAGGTAATTTAGGAAATGATTTAGTTCCATCTGAAACTTATAGCCGGATCAGGGAACACACAATTTTACGAAAAACTCCAAAAAAATAAAGGAGAGATGAAAATTTGGGAATAAGTAGTTAAAATTGTCTATTAATATATAAGAAAAAGTTTACAATTCTACGTCCCCTCCATTTTACAAAAATTGGGAAATACGGGCTAAAAATATATACGTTCAAAATAAGTCCGAAATTGTATAAAATGACTAATTCTAAGTAACTTTTGTTCTATAGAGTTTTTGCACTAAGTTCATACTTTTCGAGTTATTCGCGAGTGAATTTGTTCATTTTTGACAAAAAAAAAACATGTTTTTGGACGGTTTTTCGCAGATAACTCAAAAAGTAAGTATTTTAGCGAAAAAAATATTCTTAGCAAAAATATAGCTTATAAAAAACTGAAAAAAAAATGGTGTGAATACATGAGGTCTATAGACCCTGTAGAAGCAGAGTTTGTAGCTAATGAAACGTATGTTCTTCGTCAAATTCCAAATCGAATATTTCAATTTGAAATAACCTAAAAACGGAGCTCTTTTCCTGGAAAATTCATTAAAACTTTTTTAAAGTGGTTAAAAAAAGTGTTTAAAAATGAAAAAAATGGTGTATATATTAGGTTTCTATACCTAGCAAAAGCAGAGTTATAGCTAATGAAAAATAGGTTCATATTCGAAAAATTCCAAATAGAATAATTCAATGTGAAATATCCAAATAATGAAGCATTTTTGGGGAAAACACATTACAACTTTCTTACAAGTGTTAAAAAAAGCTTTATTTCTGTTTTTATAAAAAAATTTCTAGCATCAAATGTAAGCAAGTTACGCTCAAAATAAAGTTGGTTCCTTTTGTTTTGGCAAAAAATATCAGGAAGATCACCCCCCAATTAGCAATTTAAATGAAATTAATCGTTACCGCTTCACGTTACTTTACTTATGTTGTGTTAATATGATCTGTAAGTTTCATCGATTCAAAGTGTTTATTTTTGAAAAAATTTGGTTTTAAAGTAAAATTTTTAAAAATTTTAATTTTAAAAAAAAATGCTTTTTTTTCATAATAACTTACAAATTGTTCGAGATACCAAAAATATTAAACAATAAAAAAAGTCGGCTTTACTTTTCTGAATATTTTCTATTTAGAATGGGAAATAAGCCACAATATTATTAAAAAATGATTTTTATTAACGTTTCGATTATATATAATTACTATATTTCTTATATACTATAGTATTTTGTATTTTGACAACGGCACCCGATTTGGGCGTCGAAACGTTAATAAAAATCATTTTTTAATAATATTGTGGCTTATTTCCCATTCTAAATAGTTAAAATTGTAAAAATGCCACAAGAAAATAGCTTCAGAACAACATGAATATTTTCTATTTTTTTGTTTTTCTGTAAGACAAAAATTGGTTAAGATTCGTTGTTTCTAAATTAGCATACACTTGTGAAAAGTGACTCGTTCAAGCCCTTTTAACTACAACTCTTTAAAAAATAAGGACTTTGAACCGATGAAACTTACAGATCATAATATGATCAATACATACGCGAGTAAAAAACTTGTGAAGTGGTAACAATTAAGTTCATTTGAAATGCTAATTAGGGGGCGATTTTCCCGATTTCTTACCAAAAAAAAGGACCAACTTTATTTTGAACGTAACTTGTTTATTTTTGATGCTAAAAAATTTTAAATAAGTATTTTTTAAACACTTTAAAAAAGTTAAAATGAGTTTTCCCCAAAAAAGTGCTTCGTTTTTTGGTTATGGCACGTTAAAATATTCGATTTGGAATTTGACGAATATGAACCTATTTTTCATTAGCTATAACTCTGCTTCTACTAGGCATAGTGACCTAATATACACCATGTTTTTCCGTCTGAAAACGTGGTTATTTTGTAGGAAAATAAACATATTCACTCGCAAATAACTCGAAAAGTATTAACTTGGTGAAAAAACTTTATAGAACAAAAGTTGCTTAGAATTAGTCATTTTATCCTTTTCCGGACTTATTTCGAACATATATTTTTCACCCCCAAAAGGGAGTGAAACTCACCCCTAGGGCAAAAGCACACATCGGCACAATATCACTTTTTTTCTTTGACTTGTTAGCTATGTGTATGCCAAATTTCATGTCAATCCAAGCGGTTCTTTAAAATTTAGAGGTTTTGCAATATTAGCTTTAAAGAACGTACTAGTATAAATATAATTTATTTTATTTTATAAGATGCGATATAATATTACTTTTTCGTAAAATTTATACACTTATACCCTATTCCACGAATATACGACTGTTTTGGATTATCTCGACAACGAATATTTTACTGTGCAAAATATTAAGACCGAAAGTAAATTGCAAATTACATTGTTCCTTACTGGAATGATTATTAGAGCCATTTACTTTCTTACTTCTTATGTTGCACACTAAAATATCCGTTGTCGCGATAATCCAAAATAGTCGTATATTCGTGGAATGGCATATATTAAATAATTGCGCTCTTTCCTGTGCAAAGTTATTATTTTGTTTGATAAATAATCGAACTTGTTATTTGTTGAAAATAAATATTTTTTTAAACTTGTGTGTATATAATTTGGATTTGTGGGACGAACGTGTAAGGATGATCCTTGTTTTCTTTAAGGACTTTTTTAGTATAATAATTTGTATATAGGTAATGTGGTAAATCAATAAATTTAGTCAAATTTAATTTCTGAGTTTTATATAATAACCTAACTTTAATGACGCGAACTAACATAGATGTGCGCAAAAACTTATATGTACACACATATTTGAGATGTTCACTCCACAAATTATTATGTAAAAATAAATTGATTTGTTGGGAATTTATTTTAAATTATTTGTCATTTGTCATCTAAAAATAAATACATTTACTTATTGGAAACTAATGTTTTGCCAATTTAACAATTTCTGCAGTGAAAACTCCTTTCATAATATACCCGAACTCGCTTATTAGAATACCGGTTATAAGAATATCCCTGTTTAAGGAATAAAAATTTGAGGCCCCGAAACGATTTTACTAGCTACCAATGATCGGTTAATAGAATATCCCGGTTATACGAATATTTCTGCTTGGTACGAAGGCTGTTCCAATAAGCGGGTTCGACTGTACTACTTTATGTAAAAGTGATTTATGAAGTGATGGAATACTGCGAAACCACAAGTGGAGAATATAGTGAGAAAAGTCAAAAATATTTATTTATTTTTTATTTAATATGCTCTACAGGCCTTGTAGGCCTAGGGCTTTACAACTTAACAATTACAATTTTACATAATGGAAAATTAATGACAATATATATACTAATGTCTTTTATACATATTATAATTTGCTTTAATGTCTATGTAAAAATTGCTGCACTATTTTTCTCCACTGTATCCTATTTTTGCTTTCTAGTCCAGAGAAATAAGGTTTTTCTCCTGACACATCCCCCTCCAGCCCGAAATCAAATTTTTTGAGTAGTATGGACATCTATATTAATAACCTATATGTTTCCTGCAGCCGATTTTGATGATATACATAGATATAAACAAATGAAAATAAAAAACGGTAAATTTTTGCTTTTTTCGTCTATTACCAAAAAGTTAAGCATTTAAAACAAATTTGAGAGTAAGAAACTCATAAATCGTATAAAAAACTTCAATATATGGCGCTCACTGAATATGTCTATCCTTATTGGTTGCTTATAAAATTGCAAATTTAATCAAACATTTTGAGTTTTTATAAATATTTATAACTTATGTAAAAATTAAGTTAGAACCTTCTTATTACACGGAATGCTGAGACTTCTTATGAATAAATTATATTTTAAATTTCAAAGCAATTGGTCAAATAGTTTAAAAGTTATTTAATTTGTTTATCCAAAATTAATTTGTTTTGCAACACTGTAAGTCAGAAAATTATGAGGTTACAGTAATACTTCGGACAGTTTATGAAGTAGAACTCCAATTATCCGGACTCCAATTATCCGGACTCCAATTATCCGGATCGCCAATTATCCGGATCAGATTGAGAATATGACTCTGCCTAATATGTTAAAAAATAATTCATTTTACTGTGATTCAGTATTGTGTGTCAATATTACGTAATGTAAACTTTGTCATTTACATATTGTTGTGTATACTGTATTGTTTTTCATAATAAATACCGTATATGTTCTCCATTGTGTTTTGCTATAATTACGTTTCTTTCTCGGAAAAGGCCTTTTTCGAGAAAAATCCAATTATCCGGATTTTTGATTATCCGGATCGGGTCCGGTCCCAATTAATCCGGATAATTGGAGTTCTACTGTATTAACTTAATAAAAAAAAAAATGACAAAAAGTAATTTTAAACACTGTGAAATTATTTTGCAAAAACATG
The DNA here is from genome assembly GCF_917563875.1 of Diabrotica virgifera virgifera. Taxonomy (NCBI): domain Eukaryota; kingdom Metazoa; phylum Arthropoda; class Insecta; order Coleoptera; family Chrysomelidae; genus Diabrotica; species Diabrotica virgifera. The sequence goes on along the minus strand of NC_065443.1, from coordinate 61,399,157 downwards.
TCGATATTTTGAATGCTTATAAACAATTAGAATAACTTTTTAACCGTTATCCGTAGAAAAATTATTTTTTCATATTTGGAAAGACTGAAGTTTTATACACATTTAGAAAGAAAAACAATTGTCCTAGGACAATTAGACCCCCTTTTTTTAATTTACATGTTCTTGCAAAATCATTTTGCAATATTTAGAATTATTTTTTGCCATCTTTTTCTATTAAATTAATAGTGTAAATTTTCTTCTTTCATAAACTATCCAAACTATTATTGTAATTTCATCATTTTCTGACTTACATTGTTGCAAAAAAATTAATTTGGGGTAAAAAAATTAAATAACTTTTAAACTATTTGACCGATTGCTTTGAAATTTAGGGTATGATTTAAGCACCAAAAGTCTCAGCATTCTGTGTAATAAGAAGGTTCTAAGTTAATATTTACATAAGTTATAAATATTTATAAAAACTCAAAACTTATGATTTATTTTGCCATTTTCTAAGCAACCAATAAAGATAGATATATTCAGCGAACGCCATATTGAAGTTTTTTATACGATTTATGAGTTTCTTACTTTCAAATTTGTTTAAAATTCTTAACTTTTTGGTAATAGACGAAAAAAGCGAAAATTTACCGTTTTTTGATCTTCATTTGTTTATAACTGTATATCATCAAAATCGGCTGCAGGAAACATATAGGTTATTATTATAGATGTCCATACTACTAAAAAAATTTGGTTTCGGCCTGGAGGGGGTTGTGTCACCAACAGCATAATTTTTTTCCTTATTTCTCTGAACTATTCTCTTTCCAGTCTGTAATTTCCATCGATCCTATATCTTCTTGAAACTTTCCGTGCCATATTTTTCTTGGTCTACCTTGTCTCCTTGTCCCAACTGGTCTTCTTAACAGTACCTTCTTTGGCATTCTTGACCTATCCATCCTCGACATGACCTGCCCACCTGATTCTTTGTGCCTTTGTGTATCTTGTTATAGTTGGTTCCTTGTAAAGCATCCTTAATTCTTGATTAGTTCTTCTTTGCCAACCGTCTGCCGTATTTCCCCCCCCCCCCCGAAAATAGTCCTCAGTACCTTGCGTTCCCACCTCTCTCTCATTTCTTCTTCTGTTTTGTTTAGTACTCATGTCTCACATCCGTAGGTGACTGTTGCTCTTAATTACACTTTGGTATATTCTGATTTTCGTCTTTCTTGATACATAATGTGATTTTAATAATTTTTTTAAACTGCCGACCTTTCGGTTACCTTTAGCTATCCTGTACTTTAGTTCATTTTGCTGGTATCCCTTTTCATCTATTATGGCACCTAGATATGTAAAGTGCTTTACTCGTTTAAATTTTATATTCTTTTCCATCGAACGCTGTTAACTTGAGCATATCTTCAGGTTCTCGTTCTGTGTTGCCTAGCACCATATAGGTACTTCGTCTTTTCTTCATTTATTTCTAGGCCGAATTTTTTTGCCTCTCTGACTAATCTTCTCATGATTTTCTTTAATTCGGTATTAGTTTTTGCTAGGAGTGTAAGGTCGTCGGCGTAGGCCATGTATTGATGCTCGTTACGGTAGATCGTTTCTTGTGTTTCTATTCTGCTGTTCCTTACAATTGTTTTCAAAACTAGATTAAATAACACAGTTGATAGAGGGTCACCTTCACCTTGTCTGAGTCCTATTTTTGACTACAAACTCTTCCGATTTGTGACTGTTCCACAATATTTCGTTAGATGTCATATTTAAGGTAATTCTTATTAGCTTGATTAGTTTTTCTGGTACTTATTTTCATTTGCCGTAGGGCTTCATACATTTTTTTCTGTTAATTTTGTCATAGGCCTGTTTAAAATCTATGAAGAGTGCATATAAAACCACTTTATGTTCGTAGCAGGTTGTTTGGATTTCTTTTATGGTAAATATTTGCTCTGTCGTCGATCTGTTGTTTCTAGCCTGCTTGGTATTCTCCTATTAGTTTCTCTGCGTATACCTCTAATCTTTCTCTCACAATCCTAGCAAATATCTTATAGCACACGTCGAGCAGAGCAATACCCCTGTAATTTTGCACCATCGTTGCATCCCCTTTTTTCTGTAATGGGATTATCCAGGCTCTGGCCCACTCTTCAGGCATCTTTTCTTCTTTCCATATAAGTTCTATCAGTTCATACACCTTTTCCAGTAGTTTTCTTCCCCCTGATTTCAGCATTTCTGCACTTATTTCATTTTGACCTGGACTTTTATTGTATTTCAATTTGCTTACAACTCTTTGCACTTCGTCTTTGGTTGGTTCGGCTATTCTTATATCTGTTTCCTCTGTTCTGTGTTCGTCCTCTCCCTGATCTTCATCATCACTGTTTAGTAAAGTTTTAAAATACATTTTCCATTCTTTCATAACTTTTTCCGGCTCACTTACTAGCTGTCCTTCTATGGTCTTTATGTAGCTTGTTTTGCTTTGGTAACCTTTTTCTACTTTTTACCTCTTGATAAAATGATCTTATTTCATTGTTTTTAAATTTTTCTTCTATTTCCTGCAACTTTTTTTCATTGAATTCTCTCTTTTTCTTTCTGCAACTTTTCTTTAACTGTTTTCGTGCGTGGTTATACTCTTCTCTGTTTTTGTCATTAGGATTGGTCAACATACGTATTCTTAACTTTTTCTTCAAGTCAAAAATATGGTAATAAAATTTTAGGAATAGGAGTTGAAAGTTGAAAGTACATATTCAAATGTAAAAACATATCAATAGCTATTCGATTCATGGTCGGATGTAAGCCACCCTTAGGTGTGTCCATTTCTGTTAGTTGTTTTTTGCATCCATTCGTAACCAGCCATTCGAGGACTGCCTCTACTTCTATCATTTGCTCTTGGTAGTCATTCAACGATTAATTTTGTCCAGCGGTTGTCTTCAATTCTTCCTATGTGTCCTACCCAGTTCCATTTTAACATGGCTATCTTGTGGATTATATCTGTTACTTTTGATCGTCTTCTTATTTCTTCATTGGGTTTGTGATCGCTAAGCTAAATATTGAGCATTCTCCGTTCCATAGCTTTCGAGTCATTTGAAGTTTATGGAGTACACACACCCAAACTTATATTTAATCATCTGATATTTCTTATTATTTCGTGCGAATTTAAAAAAAAACGAACACACGAAGTCAAACATATTTTATTTTAAAGCAATTTAATAACAAATACGTAACAATTAAATAAAACAATAAAGTATTTAAACAACAAATTGAAACTAGTTGTTTTAAAGTCAATATCATCAAAAATTTCAATGTAAAACTAATAATGTTTAAATTGTTTTTATTTATTTTTTTACCCGTGTTGAGCTGCCCCCCCCCCCCACTTGCAAAAATTAAAAAACAAATAGCCCTGATTTATGAGCTATTTATGAGCTCTCATATTCCGCAAACTAAAAATTTTGAGCTCGTTCCACTGAGCAGGAATTTAATACCCTAGTGGGGGGGGGGCTGAGTCAGCCCCCCCCACTACTTAAAAATAGGAATATTGAATCGGTTTTTGCGGCAGAATTACGAGCTATTTATGAGCTCTTGAAATTATATAGTTTCGATTTTTGAGCTCATCCCCTTCACCCCCAAACAACCCTTTAATTGATTTAACTTAAGAGAAAGATGCTGAGAAAACTTAAAATATATCGTATTGCGGATATAATTCCTATAGCTTATATACTCTAAGAATAAACTATTAAATCAAGGGCATTTCGATTATTGAGCTACAACCCCTTCGCAAGAAAACCACCCTATCTTCCCGGCTTAAGAGAAAGTTGTACTTAAAATGCGTTAAACTAATTATTTGGCGACTACATATCATTTAATAATTTATAAGCTTCCAAATTACGCGCATTTAGATCAGTAAATTGCAATTTATTTTATATAGTGCAGTCACTGAAGGTAAAAATCAACGATTACCTTCAAGTTCGGTGAACCTTCATCGATTTTCACGAAAATTGGTCAGTGGTTAGAGGATACGTCAAGAAACAAAGGTGACATGGTACCACCTTGCGCCTTTACCCTGAGGGTGGATACCGCCCCTTCTCGGGGGTGAAAATTATTTTATAAAAAATAACTGCACAAATCAATAAAAGAACAAATTAAAAGCAAAATTTATTATATAAAGTTAATAAAATAAGTCAATACTTTTTAAGTTATTAAAGATCAAAGATTTTAATTATTTGTGAAAAAAATGCATGTTTTGAAGAGGTTTTTTGTAAATCACTGAAAAACTGTAAGTTTGTACAAAAAAGTTAATAGTAGTTTAATTCGTATAGCTTATATTCTAAGAATAAACTCTTAAATCACGCACCTTTCGATTATATAGCTACAACCCCTTCGCAAGAAAACGACCCCATTTTCCCGGCTTAAGAGAGAGTTGTTCTTAAAATAATTTAAATTGATTATTTGGCGACTACATATCGTTTAATAATTTATTAGCTTGCAAAATATACGCATCTCAATTAATGAATTGCCATTTTCTTTCTATAGTGCAGTCACTGAAGGTAAAAATCAACTATTACCTTCGATTTCGGTAAATCTCCATTTATTTTCACGAATTGACAATAACAACTTGGGGTTTTAGCCTGGGGTATATGTCACCCTTTCTCGGGAGTGAAAATTACTTTATTAAAAATAACCCCACAAATCGAGAGAGGGACAAATTTTAAGCAAAATTTGTTATATAATGTGATTAAAATAAATCAATACTTTTTGAGTTATTAAAGATCAACTATTTTAATTTTTGGAAAGAAAATGCATGCTTTAGAGCGATTTTTCATAAATGACTCAAAAACTGTAAGTTTTTACAAAAAAGTTTTCATCACTAAAATGAAGCTAATAAAATATATAATAAATTGCTTACTTGAAAAACCTTTAATGTTAATTTAAAGTAAGTTATTGGTAATTAAATGTATATTTTTTTCCGCGACTGTTCAAATCTAAGGGTTCAAGCTTAAATAACGGGAAAAAGATGCATTTTATAACACTTAGGTACTAAATACTTGTCAAAGTACTACCCATCATATAAGATATCTATACCCATCAATAATACTATACCCATCAAAAATAAGATCCAGAAAAAGTTGATAGTATCAAAATCCGCTCACGAATTTTCGTGAAAATGAATGGAGATTTACCGAAATCGAAGGTCATAGTTGATTTTTATCTTCAGTGACTGCACTATAGAAAGAAAATGGCAATTCAATAATTGAGATGCGTATATTTTGCGAGCTCATAAATTATTAAACAATATATAGTCGACAAATAATTAATTTAAATTATTTTAACTACAACCCTCTCTTAAGCCGGGAATATGGGATGGTTTTCTTGCGAAGGGGTTGTAGTTCAATAATCGAAAGGCGCGTGATTTTAGAGTTTATTCTTAGAATATAAGCTATACGAATTAAACTACTATTAACCTTTTTGTAAAAACTTACAGTTTTTCAGTGATTTACAAAAAACCTCTTCAAAACATGCATTTTTTCACAAATAATTAAAATCTTTGATCTTTAATAACTCAAAAAGTATTGACTTATTTTATTAACTTTATATAATAAATTTTGCTTTTAATTTGTTCTTTTATTGATTTGTGCAATTATTTTTTATAAAATAATTTTCACCCCCGAGAAGGGGCGGTATCCACCCTCAGGATAAAGGCGCAAGATGGTACCATGTCACCTTTGTTTCTTGACGTATTCTCTAACCACTTACCAATTTTCGTGAAAATCGATGAAGGTTCACCGAAATTGAAGGTAATCGTTGATTTTTACCTTCAGTGACTGCACTATACAAAATAAATTTTAATTTACTGATCTAAGTGCGCGTAATTTGGAAGCTTATAAATTATTAAATGATATGTAGTCGCCAAATAATTAGTTTAACGCATTTTAAGTACAACTTTCTCTTAAGCCGGGAAGATAGGGTGGTTTTCTTGCGAAGGGGTTGTAGCTCAATAATCGAAATGCCCTTGATTTAATAGTTTATTCTTAGAGTATATAAGCTATAGGAATTATATCCGCAATACGATATATTTTAAGTTTTCTCAGCATATTTCTCTTAAGTTAAATCAATTAAAGGGTTGTTTGGGGGTGAAGGGGATGAGCTCAAAAATCGAAACTATATAATTTCAAGAGCTCATAAATAGCTCGTAATTCTGCCGCAAAAACCGATTCAATATTCCTATTTTTAAGTAGTGGGGGGGGGGCTGACTCAGCCCCCCCCCACTAGGGTATTAAATTCCTGCTCAGTGGAACGAGCTCAAAATTTTTAGTTTGCGGAATATGAGAGCTCATAAATAGCTCATAAATTAGGGCTATTTGTTTTTTAATTTTTGCAAGTGGGGGGGGGGGGCAGCTCAACACGGGTTATTTTTTTTTTGTTTTTTGGTAGTCAGTGTTATCACCTCTAGTTCTTATGCAAGCTTCAGTTTGCGGGGGCACGCTCCTAATCAAATTATCAACATTTTGTTGTGGTAGGTTGCTCCATTCTTTAAGAGCAGCTTGTACCAGCCGTTCCGTGTTTTGTGGATTTTTTCGGCAAGCTCTAATTTTTCTTGTAAGCATATCCCACAAATACTCAATAGGGTTAAGCTCGGGTGAGCAAGCAGGCCACTCCAAACAAGGGATACCTTCTGCTTCAATGATGTCTCTTGTCACTCTAATGGTATGTGGAGGTCCATTATCATGCATGGAAATTAAATTTTCTTCTGTTGCACCTCTCCAGAGCCTAACTAGAGGTTATCATCTGTGAGCAGTTAACGTTGATTGGATGAAAATTAAAGGAGTTTTTTACGGATCACAATTCCTTTCTAGAACATTACACTTCCCCTTTTATATTTGTGAATACATCTGACAGTTTTCGGTCTTGTTTGTCTTCCTCGGCCTCTAAATACACGATTTCGTGGTTCATCTGATTTTACACAAATCCTGGCTTTTTCTGAAAATAGCACATTATGTCAATTGCCAATGTTCCAGTTTTGGTGGTGAAGACACCAATTTAGACGATCAATCTTGTGCTGCTTGGATAACTCGGGAACCGATAACTGTCTCCTGCTGTCTACTTCTTGGCAAGAACTCTTCTTCTTATCGTTTCAACTGAAACAGTTACACCTGTAGTTTCCAAAAGCTGCCTTTGGAGCTGCTGGTGAGAAATGATTGGGTGTCTTCCAGTTGATTGGAAAATTAAATGATCGTGGCGAGATGTTATTACTTTTTGGCGACTTTCCCTTCTTTATTTTTGAGCTTTCCTATTTCCTGTTACCTAGCATAGGTTTTAGATAGAACGCCCTGTGTTACACCTAGCTTTGCAGCTATGTCCCTCTGAGAACATTACTTGCTCCACAAGACCAATAGTCTTTCCCCGTTGTAGGTTCTATAACCCCACATGAGGCATATTTTCGTTTTTGGACGCAAAAGTTAGTTTATTTATTTTCGTTCAATTTGCAACTCAAGCAAATAACCTATACCGTACCGAGCTGTACAATCTGATTGTCTTATCGATTTGTTTATTTTCAATAAAAACCTTTATTCTTCGCACTAGTAACAAATTTTTTTAAAAGAAATAAATATTGTTTTGAAATACATGGTGATTCCATATAAGTTTGGGTGTGTACGTATGTTGTTCTTAAAAGCCCATGTTTCAGTTCCATATGCCAGATTTGGCAATACGTAGGGGAAACTGGGTAACAGTGAGACACTTGAAATATCTTCCCTCCTTTTCGCCACGTGTGTTATTTGTGCGTGATTGCTGTATTCAAGGTTACTTATTTCTAATATGTCTCGGCCGTGCAGTCGTGCATTTTCAGTTTAGCATTTATCGTGATTGGGTCAATTGAGTGTGTTTGGTGGGCACTAAGTAAAATAATACAGGTACTTTGAGAATTTTTTATAAAAGCATGTTAAGTATTAGGATTTTTCTAGTATTACTATGACATTGTCTGTAGATTAGTAAACATGATGCCATAGTTTAGCAATGCAAACTAAGTTTTGTAATAATAAAAATGTTTTTTAAATTTTATGGCAAATGGGTAACAGTAAGATGGAGCACATTGAGACGTCTCACTGTTACCCAGATATTATGAAAAATTACATTTTGTATTTTTTTTTCTAAAATTTCTAGTAAAAGACATTAAGATGATATTGCCAAGGACAGTTTGTTATAGTCATAATAAACGGCAAAAGTCATTTTTCTCATTCGAGATAAATTGCAATTTCACTATTTTTTTTTAAATAAATAAGTAGGTACTTTGTAACTTAAATTTGTTATTTATTTGTTTTTTTTCATATCATAAATATTTTGTAACTTAAATTTTTTTAGGTATTCTCTCATATAAATATTTTACTGTCTCACTGTTACCCATTTATGGGTAACACTGAGACAAATGACAACTTGACCTTATGTGTCGAATACAAACTAAACAAACCGAGCAATTTTCAAATTTGATGTGTAATGAACTTTTCTTTTGTAATGAACACATGTGAGAGTACAATCCTGAAGAAATTTTGTTTATAAATTTTATAGTAGTTCAACAGCTTCAAAACCAAATAAGAAGAAACATTAGGGAGGCTAAAGAAACCTACTTCTCTGAAAAATGTAAAGAAATAGAAGAACTGCAAAACAGATATGACAACTTCAACCTACATAAAAAAGTGAAAGAACTAGCCGGAATAGGAAATAGAAGAACCTCAAATATATTGCTTGACAAAAATGGAAATATTATAATGGAGACAGAACGAAACCTTCCTCCATCGAGGAACTATTTCATGACCAGAGAGAAGCTACATCCGTAGATAGCCAAACCGGAGATGTGGGCACAGAGATAACCAAATCAGAGGTTAGTCAGGCAACAGACTCTATGAAAACCAATAAATCTGCTGGTCCAGATGAATTACCTAGCGAGCTGATAAAGTTGGTCAACGAGAAAAACCTGGACATAATAGTCGAATTGTTCAACGCTATCTATAAATCTATACTACGGGAATCATCCCTAGAGAAATGTTGACATCAGCACTTGTATGTTTGCCAAAGAAAGTGAATACAAAAGAATGCAGTGACTACCGAACCATAAGCTTAATGTCACATACCTTGAAAATTCTGCTGAGAATTATCCACGCCAGAATACACTCTGAACTGGAGCTGGATATTAGTGACACTCAATATATGGGTTCCGCAATGGTATAGGTACCAGAGAGGCTTTATTCTCCTTCAACGTGCTGACACAGAGATGTTTGGATGTTAACCGTCCTCTTTAAGTCTGTTTTATAGACTACAATAAAGCGTTTGATAAAGTAAAACATGATCGACTCATGGAAATTCTGAAAACTAAAAACCTAGATGAAAGAGATTTAAGACTAATAACACACCTCTATTACAATCAGCGAGCAATAGTAAGAATTGAAAAAGAAACATCTGAAAAAATGGAAATAAAGAGAGGAGTCACTTTGGACACGTAGTAAGGGGAGACCGGTATAATATTCTTCAACTTATTATGATGGGTAAAATCGAAGGACGCAGAGGAATTGGTAGAAAGCAGGCTTCTTGGTTGAAGAATATCCGGGAGTGGACAGGAATAAAGAAAGCAGAACACCTATTTAGAATAGCTCGAGACAGAGACAGTTTCGCCATGTTAATCGCCAACGTCAAGGGGACTTGATAGGGCACGTTAAGAAGAAGAAGTCAGGCAAGGCTGCATACTATCACCTCTATTATTTAATGCTGATTCTGAAGAGGTAATGCGAGAAACTCTGGAAGATGAAACAATCGGCATAAGAGTAAATGGAGTCTTAGTTCAGATATGCAGATGATACAGTAATAATAGCAGATAGTTTACAAGAACTGAAAAGACTCATGACTAAAATAGTTAGGTGTAGCAGAGAGTACGGACTCTCTCTCAATATCAAAAAGACGAAGTTTATGAAAATTAGTAAAAACAACCATAATAATAACGAAATCTTGATAGTAGAGAGCCAGCAGATCGAAAGAGTAAAATAGTACACTTACCTAGGAACACTTATATAACAGAAAATAATGACTACACTGCAGAAATCAAAGTCAGAATCAAAAAAGCACGTTCTAATTTTATGAAAATGAAAAAGGTCCTATGTAGCAAAGATTTAACATTAGCTCTTAAAGTACGCCTAACAAAATTTTACGTATACAGTGTACTCTACTATGGAGTGGAATCATGGACGTTAAATGTAGAGACAATGAGACGACTTAACGTCTTTGAAATGCGGATAGAAGAATTATGAGGGTTTCCTGGGTAGATTGAGTTACGAACAACGAAGTACTGAAAAGAATAGGTAAAGAGAAGGAAGTTGAACTTACAATTAAAGAAAGAAAACTACAGTATCTCGGACATGTGATGCGGGGCGAGAAGTATGGCATCCTGCGACTCATAATGCAAGGAAAGATAGATGGCAGAAGAAGCATCGGAAGAAGACGAATTTCATGGCTGAAGAACTTGAGACAATGGTTTGGATGCAGCTCAAACAACTATTTAGAGCTACTGCCTCAAAAATTAAAATAAATATGATGATTGCCAACCTCCGTAGCGGAGATGGTACCTGAAGAAGAAGAAGTAGTTGACTTATGGTTAAATGAAAAAAAAAAGTGTATCACTGCTACCCAGTATTTGGCAAGTCTAATTTAAATACTGTCTGTAATAATACTAGTCTCCCTTTTATATCGCTAATGCGGATTTGGGATTGTAGCAGGGTAGTCTGCTATCTCTGCTATACCGTAGTCTCCTACGGTATAGGTATACATACCAGGAAGGTAACAGGGCCAGTTCTACGCTTCAACCGCCTATTATTACCACTGGTTTACTCAAGGTACTCATTTTAATCAGGCTGACTCGACCTGGGACCTGTAGACATTTAAAAATGTCTGATGCCCGGTTGCACCAACAGATCTTATGCTTAAATCGAGAATATCATAAGAATTAATATAATATAATTATAATATATTACAATAAGAATACCATAATATAATAATAGATATAATTGATAATAAGGTAAGAATCTAAAATTATGGTGCAACGTAAGTGATACTCAAGGAGGCCCTATCTATAAGTAGAGCTTAGCTAAGCTGGAGCTTAAGATCTGTTGGTGCAACCCGGCATGAATGTTCTCGCCGGCGAGGCGCGCTGTGATTCGATCCCCATCCTTCTGCGTGAAAGTCAGACATTCTACCGTCTGAGCTATCCGGCACAAATATAAATAATGTTGTTTGTAATCTTCCAAATGTTGCTCATGCTAAGGAACATAAATATATTTAAATCAGGCTTTAGGTTAAGTTTTGACATTTCGTTTTTTTCTTGCAAGTGTATAATATAGTATATAGCTTATCCTTTTCTATATTATTATTGTTCAGAGTTAGGTATATCTCCAGTTGTATCTAGAGATTCGTTTGTCAGATATACAGTATGGTGCAAATGAAAGGAATAAATTCGGTTTTTCCTAAACCGGCCATTTTAAAGAAAAATCCCGAAACAGGTCAATTTTTATTTTTATATTATGATATTTTGGGATATATATTATACGAGTGACGTCATCCATCTGGGCGTGATGACGTAATCGGTAATTTTTTAAAATAAGAATAGGGGTCGTGTGCTAGCTCATTGGAAAGGTAATTAAATTTTCTATTCAGTAATATAAACACTAATATGATTATCTATACAGGGTGTGGCCAAAAAAATATTTTTTAATTAAATTAATTGGCAAAAAAAGAAGAATGTATGTAATTTATTTAATTAAAAATACAGTTTACCGCTGTCAGAAATCAGAAAATATTGTTTATTTCACAAATAAACATTGCTTTTCGTTTAAATTAAATGTTTAAACTTCCAACAGGCAGGTGTCTGGCGGAAGCTGGCTTTAACATTTAATTCAAGCGAAAAGCAATATTTATTTGCGAAATAAACATTTTTTTCTGTTTGCTCGTAACAGTAAAATGTATTGTGAATTAAATAAATTACATAGATTCTTCTTTTTTTTTGCCCACTAATTTAATTCAAATTTTTTTTTGGACACCTTGTACAAATATATATGTTAATGTTTATATTACTGAATAGAGAATTAAATAACCTTTCAAATGAGCTAGCACATGACCCCTATTCTCATTAAAAAAATCATCGATTACGTCAGCACGCCCAGATGGATGACGTCACTCGTATGATATAATATATGCCAAAATATCATAATTTAAAAATAAGAATCGCCCTGTTTCGGGATTTTTCCTTAAAATCGTCGGTTTATGAAATAACGAATTTATTCCTTTCATTTGCACCATACTGTATAGTTTTTGCTAAATTTATATGTCAATAATTGTTCAATATGGAGATTATGGATAAACAAATGTTGTGTATATTAATTTTTATTGTTGTGATGGCAGAGAAAAAAGCAAGTTTATAATTATTGTAGTGATTTTTTAAATAGTTTTTAAAAGCGGCAGGTACGTAATAATTGTAAATGTTTCAGTATCCTAATAAAAAATTACATAGGTACGTACCTACCTATTTGGAAAATTTAAAATGAACTTACCAAAATAGTATGTAATGCTTTGATTTACGTAATTTGATTACCATCAAAATGTCTATCAATATTCACCTAATATATTGTTTTCTTACTCTATGTTTTGTTGTATTTTATTATTTCAATTCTGCAAAAATCAAAATAATTTGGTTAAATTCAGAACTGTTAAAAGTTTAAACCGTTTAGTTAGTCGATCTTCCCACATGATGCATGTGTCTCCGTGGGTAAAAGTGTAAGATGAATGAATTTCAATATTAACTGCGCTAACATAAGCGGGTTCGAACCCCAATAGAAACTTTTATTTTTTTTATACATTTTATGATTGTAAGTATATTTATTATATATATTTTTTTCAGAAAATACGTATTTAGTTAAAAATTTTTCCGACAATTATTGTTCAATTATTGTTATATTAATAAAATATAAATAAACTGTTTAACATATATTAATTTCGTTGAAATCATATAATACAAGTGTAACTTCTTACGTGTGTACAAAGTACACACACATTCGTTTTTTATGGCATCGACATTAGTCATTCAAACAGTTGCAATAGATTTTTCAGTCAGACAAATACACAATTTTATCCCTAATACGAAATCAATAGTCTAAGAGCTAGAGGCGGGAAATCATTGTCATAAGTAATATGGAGTTTGGCATGTGAAATGTGTCTATTGTATGTTGATAATTATGACCCCTTTCAGGCTGACACCTCAGTGGATACAGGGAGTAGCAATAAGGGATGAAAGGGGAAAGTTAACGCAGTCATTAAAGGTTTTCACCTCCTATTTTGTTAAACCTCCATCGATTTACATGAAAATTGGTGAGTAGTTAGAGCATACCTCAAGAAATAAAACTGATATGGTGCCAACGTGCGCTTTTACCCTGGGGGTAGATGCCACCCCTTCTCAGAGGTGAAAACTATTTTATTAAAAATAACCCCACTAATCGATAGAGGGACAAATTTTAAGCAAAATTTATTACCTCTAATTATTAAAATAAATCAATACTTTTTGAGTTATTAAAGATCAAAGATTTGAATTTTTCGTGAAATAAATGCATGATGTAAAGCGGTTTTTCGTAAATAATTCGAAAACTGTAAGTTTTATCAGAATAGTTATGATTACCGAAATTGAAGATAATAAGAAATAAAAGAGATTTATTATTCGAAAAACCTTTGAGAATTAATAAAAAGTGAGTTATAGGTGATGGAATGTATATTTTTTTAGGCTAGTACCCAAATCTATGCATTCAAGCTCAAATAACGGGAAAACGGTGCATTTTATAAAATATATTTACTGACACTTGTCAAAGTACTTGGAAATATGTATCAAATGAGCTCCCGGAAAAGTTGATACTATTAAACATTATGCTACAAACATTTTTCAAAGTTTAGGCTCCAAAAATTTGGAGCTTTATTATTATGTTATTTATATAAGTTTTTAAAATTGTTTTAAGACATTTATATAAAATATAGCAAAAATGTATTTGAATATTATGTCAAATGTGCCCATTATTGGACTCCCTCAGTTTCTGTACATATTCAGTTTATACAGGGGCGGTTCTAGACCAAAAAAGTGAGGGCAAGCGAACACAACCGGTGAATAAACAAGATAACGTGCCTTTTTAACGAAAATTATAGTACAAAAGTACTGTAAAAACTGAAGGGGGGCAGCTGCCCCCTGCCCCTGGCTAGAACCGCCACTAAGTTTATATCGATAGAAAAAATTCAATTAAATATCGAAATAATATAAAAATGATATTTTAGTAACATACATTTAATTAATAATAATATGTTCTTTTTATCATTCGTCACTTCACGCATGTGCTCTTAAATTGACAGATTGATGATATTTGATCAATATTTCCAACCGTCAATTAAAGACTATGAAAATTCTACAAGAGGTAACAAAGAAGCCGATCGCGTTTTCTGTATATCAGGACCCAATCAAAGGAGGCCAGTCGATTTTATTAAAGAGTTAAGAAATAACAAATTCAAAGAGGCTATGGTTCGATTTTTTTTTTAACTTATTGGGCTGATAACGAAATAGCACCTTTTCTGCAAGGTAAAATAATATATGTTAATTTTGTTGAGCGTCACAAGTTTTTCGTTAGTAAAAAAGGAGAAGTGCAGAAAGACGAAGCTCCACATTTTAGTTGTCCAGCTCATGAGGAGGCAGACACTAAAATAATATACCACGTATGTCAACTACAGAAAGATGCCAATGTAATCATAAAGTGCTCAGATACAGATATTCTGGTTATTATGTTAAGTAATATGCATCACTTGAACAGTAATTTACACATTTGGATACAGTCTGGAACCGCAGGAAAAAAACATTATATTGATATCTGTAAAATTTACGAACATTTTGGAGATTCAATATGCAAAGCTTTAGCTAGTTTCCACGCTCTAACTGGCTGTGACTATAATCCATGTTTTCATAGAAAGGGAAAAAGAGACCATTCAATATTATGAAATCATTTGAGCAGTATAAGGAAGCATTTTATGCTCTTGGAGATATCGATTTTGACGAAGAGACGGTTTTTGAAATTCTAGAAACATATATTTGTCACATATACGGTACAGGGATTACAAAAATAATTCTCCAAAGAAAAGTCAATGACATACGGCTTACAATATTTAATCGTCGATATAAGCTAAAAGACGTAAATGAACAATTTTTTAAAAAATATCTGAAAAATTTTGATGTATCAACTTTACCACCATCTCAATCTGAGCTGTATCAACATCTTTTACGAGCACGATACATTACAAGTATTTGGTTGAACGCCTATAAAAAAATCCAACAGATCTGGTTATTGAACAAAATGGTTGGGAACTTGCTGAATATAACACATATAAATTCAAATGGTTTGAAGGGCCTAAAATGCCAGAGATTGTTAGAGATATTATTTTTGAGAATGAAACAGACGATGAGATGGATGATGAGCAAGCTGATGATGACATTAATAATAGCGAAATAAAATTGAAAAAAAAAATAAATAGTATTTTCAACGAAAATTTTGATTTCGTTTATAAATTCGCAAAGTCCGTTCGTTCATTCCTGCGTTGCCACCCGTGCAATATCTGGAGCTTATGTACCAGTGTCAATGTAGTTTTGTCTCCTGAATCCAAATCTGAAAACGGAATTTCGATATCTCAAACCGTCTTCGAGATAACCGACCTCAAAGACAAGTTGCATCTCGGGACAGCAATTTATAACTTTTTAGCAATTTTAGATAGCGAGATAATTCTACAATGGAGACACTGTACGTAAAAATGTTAATGAAAATTTCATATTATTTCAAAAATATGCTACTTCATATAAACTGTAAAAGAATTGAAATATCAAATAAATAAATATTACTTATTAATTTTAATGTAAGTAATGTTAAATGGCAGGTTACAAATTTTTGGTGCTGTCTACCCAATGATTTATGTATTATGTATATTATATTGTATAATATACAGTGTGTCTACTTAAGTTGGACACATATATTACGGGACACTTTTTTATTTTTAATTTTACGAAATAAAGTTATAATTCATAAAAAGTTCTGCATCGTCTAAAACCTACGATTCAATCATCAAATAGGAAATGTTATCTATATTATAGGAGGTATTTTTAAAAATATGAATTTCGCTCAATATTAAAGTACCTACCTTTTTTTCACACTGTTGTAAATTATTGTTACTACCAAAAATTGTTTGGAATTAAAAACTGTGTTCTAATATATGCAATAGTTGTTATTATTATAATTAAATAATTAATAATTATTATAATAATGTAACTATTATCTACATTCTTCTAATAAAAAGAAAATATTTAATTTTTTTCTCAAATTAGAGATACCTACCAATCATCATTTTCATTTATAACTCTTTTATTATTAATTTTACGAACAAAAATTATTCTTCATAAAAAGATCTGCACGGTCTAAAATCCAAGATGCAATCATAAACATAAGATTATATAAAATTGTATCGATTTTAGTCGATGTGTAAAAAATATGAATTTCGCTCAAGAAATTCGCTCAGTAAAGTGCCTTTATAGCTCACAATATTTAAATAGTAGGATATAATTGCACATTAAACATAATTTTTAATTCTAAACAACTTTTCATAATAGCAATTTTCCATATTAGGAATTTAAATACATAAAAAACAAAGTTTTCGTTATAATAATGCTCGCATTTTTAACTTGTTATATTTAAATTGTAATAAAACGAACTTATAAATTATAATCCTAACTTCATTCCCGAAATTCCTTTAAAAACTATTCTGTTAACAAATTTCAAAATAAATATATAAATAGCGTATGTTTTAATTTTCACTTTTTCCTAAAAACTCGAAAGGGTTCTCTTATTTTCATCATCACTTGCTTAGCTTTGATGTTATAAACTTCATCTGGAGCTCACTTGATAGGTATTCTTGAGTACTTTGACAAGTGTTCAGTAAATATATTTTAAAAAAAAGCACCGTTTTCCCGTTATTTGAGCTTGAATACTTAGATTTGGGTACTAGCCGAAAAAAATATACATGCCATCACCTATAACTCACTTTTTATTAATTCTCAAAGGTTTTTCGAATGATAAATCTCTTTTATTTTTTATTATCTTCAATTTTGGTAATTATAACTATTTTGATAAAACTTACAGTTTTTGAATTATTCACGAAAAACCGCTTTACATCATGCATTTATTTCACGAAAAATTCAAATCTTTGATCTTTAATAACTCAAAAAGTATTGATTTATTATAATAATTAGAAGTAACAAATTTTGCTTAAAATTTGTCTCTCTATCGATTAGTGGGGTTATTTTTAATAAAATAGTTTTCACCCCCGAGAAGGGGTGGCATCCACCCCCAGGGTAAAATCGCACGTTGGCGCCATATCTGTTTTGTTTCTTGAGTTATGCTCTAACTACTCACCAATTTTCATGCAAATCGATGGAGGTTTAACAAAATAGAAGGTGAAAACATTTAATGACTGCACCAACATTCTCCTTTCATCCCTTATTACTACTTCTTGTATCCACTGAGGTGTCAGCCTGAAAGGGGTCATAGTTATCAATATACAATAGACACATTTCACATGCCAAACTCCATATTACTTATGACGATGATTTCTCGCCTCTAGCTCTCCGTCTACAACGGATGATTAATAGAAGAAAATACGACTAGGATAATACAGGGCCACTTGCTTCTCTTCTAGAGGCCCATCAAGACATTTTTAGTAGACAAACAATACTGAACTACAGATAAGGTGTTATAACATTTAGGATAAACAAAGGATGCAAATCTAAATTTCTACACGAGTATGAAATATTCTTATGGTCTAAGAAATATTCCATACCCGCGTACAAATCTTATAGAACCGTGCATGTGTCTGACAAGAAAATACTTGTTGCGAGCCTGTAGCCAGCAGAGATTGGATATTGAATGGTGGATACATATTAATTTAGATTAAATTTTGATAGAGGGAGTTTGAATGCTGATGAAACTTAGTACATTCAAAAAAGATATGATCAAGATCACCCAGTTTTCCGCAATGTTTGCAATTATCTTCTTCAATCACGTTTATTTTAAATAAATGACTTGGATAGCACTTATGTCCAAAGCGTAGTCGATTTATGGTGGTAATATATTTACGTGGAGCCTTAAAAAACTTAAACCAAGTAGTTTGTGGAATAAATTGTTGTATAGTGGTGTATCTAGTATTGGTTGGGAAGCAGTAAAGATTCCATTAATCTTGCCATATCGATAACTGGTTTCTTTTAAAAATTGTAATGGCACCTGATACACATAAATCATAAGACAATAAAGAACCTGATGTTACACTGGTCTTGGCTAAATAGTCTACATATTCATTGTCTTTGAGTGCAATATGTGCCTTACAGTCCAGAGAAATAAGGTTTTTGTCGGGACTCTTGAGCAGCCAGGTTGCAAAAAGGTTTTTTGGGTTCTATATATCTAATGCATTATAAATACAAAAATGCCCGTCACAGTTCGGACGAGAATTTTAGTTATTAACAAATAAGGGTCAAAAATAGCAGTTTTTTCGTTTAAATCGCTACAGGTAAAAATAGGGTGATTAAATATCTTATTTAGAGTATTCTTCTTTTAGTAGATGAGCAAAGGTGTAAAATGGCAGTTTTTGAATTTTGGTCCGATCATTTGCTGCTTCACTAATTGCAAAAAAACTAAAATTTCTACAATAAAAAATTTGCTATAACTTTTGCGAAAATGAACTTAAGACTTTAATATTGCACTAAAAGTTGAGTCAACCAGTACATATAATGCCCTAAAAATTTCAAGATTATTCGGCGATTAGTTTAAATTTTATTCAATTTGTTTATACCAAAGAGTTTTTTTGCAATGTTATTGTTCAGAAAATAATAACGATACAGAAATCCTGTGGAAACTTCTTGAAATAAGAATACCTATATTTTCAAAATGTTTAAAAAAATCAATAAAAAGTTATTTTTATCATTCCGAAAACATTTTACTGAAGTAGAGTCATTTTTGGCTTCTAAACAATTTGAATAGCTTTGTTAATATTGACTGTAGAGTAAATCTACTTTGGGATTTCAAAAGCTAGTATTTTTACACGAATTTTCAAAAAAAAAACTTTTTGCGTAGATAAATTACGGTCAAAGTTAGCCATTTTCATTATTTAATCCACAGTTACTTCTGTGTACATAAAATTCTCCTGTAACAGTGCTAGTCACCATACTCCTCCGAAACGGCTTGACCGATTTTTATGAAATTTTACACATATATCCTGTAGGACTAAGAATAGGTCTTAACCTATTTTTCATACCCATAAGTTTTTAGACAAAATTGTCTATCTTAATTTTGTATTATGTAGCATTAAAAAATACGTACAACACTTAATTTTCACTCTTCTATCCCCAACCACTATTTTTTAATAGCCATCTATATATTTACATCTATAAAATTCTCCTGTCGCAGTGTTAGTTGCCTTAGTTCTCCGAGGCTACTTGACCGATTTTTATGAAATTAGATATGTATATTCGGTAGGTCTTAGAATCGGTCGTAATCGATTTTTCATATCCCTGAGTGAGAAGGGGGGTTCCCCCTAACATTTTGTAATGATTGGTAGGGGTATGTATACATAACGTACTCTAAAGGACTATGAGTACATGCAAATTAAAAAAATTATGATCAAAATCCATCAACAACCTCAGGAGATATTAATCGCAGCCGCAGCATATGTTTGAAGGATCAATTTAATTTTTTGAGTGTACGAATTTTAATATTTCCCCTCCAGCGACCACGAATCGATTTCGTTACGACATCATTTTAAAGCTTTGTTAACCACTCTGTTGAAGATCAAAGTTTACTCAAACTTGTACACATAAACTATATACCTTTATCTTTAAAATGGCGCTAGCTAGGTTGCTTAATTGTTATAAACAAAGTAGCTGTGAATTAAACAAAAAAAAGTGGATAACTTTGACCGTAATTAACCTAGGCAAAAAGTTTTTTTAAATTCGTGTAAAAATACCAGCTTTTCAAATCTCAAAGTAGTTTTAGTCTACAGGCAATATTAACAAAGTTATTCAAATTGTTTATAAGCCAAAAATGAGTCTTCTTTAGTAAAATGTTTTCGGTATGATTAAAATGACTTTTTATTATTTTTTTAAATACATTGAAAATATAACTATTTTCTTTCATGTGGTTTCCACAGAATTGCTATATCATTATAATTTTCTGAACAATAACATTGCAAAAAAAGCTCTTTGAGATAAACAAATGGAATAAAATTTAAACTAACTGAGGAATCGTCTTAAAATTTTTTGTGCATTATATGGACTGTTTTAGTCAACTTTTCATAAAATTTGAAAGTCTTAAGGTCATTTTCGCAAAAGTTATAGCAAATTCTTTATTTTCGAAATTTTAGTTTTATTTTGTAATTTGCGAAGCAGCAAGTGATCGGACCAAAATTCAAAAACTGCCATTTTATACCTTTGCTCATCTACTAAAAGAAGGATACTACAACTAAGATATTTAATTACCATATTTTTACCTGTGGCGATTTAAATTAATAAACTGTAATTTTTGACACTTATTTGTTAATAACTAAAATTCTCGTCCGAACTGTGACGGGCATTTTTGTATTTATAACGCATTAGGTATATAGTACCCAAAAAACCTATTTGAAATCTGGCTGCTCAAGTGTCCCGAACATGGTATATTTTTGCCTTATTTCCCTGGTGTATTAACCCAAATAAATGTTATATTGAATCCAGAATCAGCTAATTGCTTTAACTGGTCCTTTATTAAAAATATATAAGGATTACTAAAAGTTTTGGACAAAAAAGTATTTTATATGTTCTGTAGAACGGAAAGGCAGTCTGAAAGGATTAACGTTTTTTTTAATATCAGAGTTTTTGACATATTTCAACGCTTCGAGAATGGCCAATGACCCCGCCGAGAAAACTGAAAACTCATTGGGAAGCTTGTACTTGAATTCGGAACCTCCTGAGGGTAAAAAATAAGCACAGCCAGTTCCTTCTATAGATTTAGACGCATCTGTATATATTACTGTGGCATCATTGTAGCAGTTCAAAACAGATCTCAGGATGTTGTTGCTGATTTTCTTGTTTTCACTGTATGTAGGTATTATTACTTCAGTTGTATGGAAGAGGGCAAAGTAGTCTAAGTTTTTATCTATGGTGGTCAATTCCTTTGAAAAAATGGGATTGTTCTGTAATGCAGTGCACAAAGCTGGAGAAGGCTTTTTATTCCAATATTTGTGAGTGAGATCTGATTCGTTAAGCTGACTTATATTGAAAAATTAATTCGGAATTTGTTGAATGTATCTTGAGTAACCATTTTTCGCTTAACAAATTTCTTCTAATCCCAAGAGGAGACTCAGAAGCTTCAACATGTAGTGGTTGTATAGAGGTAGATCTCATAGCACCTAAGCACCATAGGCAGAATTTTGAATTGTCTTTGAATCTTTTAAGAAAAATGTCAATTTTTCTTAAAAGATTCTTGGACGCAGCACCATAATCTATAATAGATCGTATATAAGCTCTGTAAAACAATAAGGATGTTCCAACATCGCAACCCCACCATACTCTAGTTGTCATTCTAAAGAAATTACTACCTTGGTTGCGTCTATCCAGCATATACTGTGCGTCCATAAAGTAACGCATAAATTCGTTATTTCGCAAACCGGCGACTTTAAGAAAAAATCCCGAAGCAGGTCGATTTTTATTTTTAAATTACGATTTTTTGGCATTTATATCATACTAGTGACGTCATCCATCTGGGCGTGATGACGTAATCAATGATTTTTTTTAAATGGGAATAGGGGTCATGTGATAGCTCATTTGAAAGAGTATCCAATTCTCTATCCAATAATATAAACAATAATAATTATTTATACAGGGTGTTCAAAAAACATTTTTTTAATTAAAATAAGTGAGACAAAAAGAAGAATATGTATATGTAATTTATTTAATTCAAAATACATTTTACTACTGTCAGTAAACAGAAAAAAATTTTGTTTGACAAATAAACATTGATTTTCGTTTAAACGAAATGTTCAAACTGCCAAGAGACATGTGGGTGGCAGCTTTAACATGGAATTTAAGCGAAAAGCAATATTTATTTGTCAAATAAACATTTTTTCCTGTTTTCTGACAACAGTAAAACGTATTTTGAATTAAATAAATTACATACATTCTTCTTTTTTCTCAATTATTTTAATTAAAAATATGTTTTTTTGAACACCTTGTATAAATAAATATGTTAATGTTTACATTATTGAATAGAGAATTAAATACCCTTTCAAATGAGCTATCACATGACCCCTATTCTCATTTAAAAAAATTATCGATTACGTCATCATGCCCAGATGGATGACGTCACTAGTATGATATATATGCCAAAAAATCAGAATTTAAAAATAAAAATCGACCCGTTTCGGGATTTTCCTTAATATCGCCGGTTTACGAAATAATGAATTTATGCGTTACTTTATGGACGCACTGTATTCAATGTGTTGTTTCCACGTTAGTTTTTTGTCCAGGATAAGACCCAGATATTTGACATGATTTTTGAAAGTAAAAGATTGGTCATTAAGTAATACGTCTTGGTTTATAGGAAGGTTGTGTCTTGTAAAGACAGATACTGTTGATTTGGCAATTGATAAATTTAAGCCGTTCTCTGCGAACCATGGAAAGAGAGAACTACATACTTTACTTAGATTTTGCATACCATTTTCATGTTTCTTGCTTTTCGTATAAACACAAAAGTCGTCTGCATATTGTATTATTTTGAATGGAATGTTGTTTATTTGGACATTATGTATCTCAGAAGTGTATAGATTGAATAAGATGGGCGATAACACTGATCCTTGTGGTATGCCGTGATAGTTATGTCGAGGTCCTATTAGTTTATTATTGTGATCTCTGACGTAGATTACCCTATCTGTATAAAAATTGATAATCGTATTCACGAAATCAATTGGGATTTGAAAGAAATTTACCATTTTATATTTTAGAGTTGACAAACAGATTCATATGCTCCTTCAATATCCAAGAATAGTGCTGCTAAGTAATTATTCCTAGTTAAATTATTCTGCACATCTACAACAACTGTTGTTAAAGTGTCTAAAGTTCCAAAACCTCTTTTATAGCCAAATTGGTTTTCTGGGAGTAAATTCTCTTTCCGTAACCACCAATCTAATCTAAATTTTATAAGTCTTTCCAAAGTTTTGAATACACAAGACAGTAAGGATATTGGTCTGTATGAATTCACAATGTTTAAGTCTTTTCCGGGCTTAAGGATAGGAACAACTAAGATGTTTTTGAAAGAATCGATAACTATATTATTTTGGATAACATGCGGCAGGTTAGTTAACATGGGGTATTTTACATGATCGATTCCAGGAGAAGTATTTATGCGGTTTTTAAGAGCAAAATCAAATTAGTTTTAGAAAAAGGTTTTAACAGGAAGTGATTATTTGAATGATGACTTTGTGTATATTGTGTAGGTGAATGTTGAGCCCATGGAGCCATGGAGGAGATACTTTATAAAAGAAATCGTCTAATATATTATCATTGAAGGGTTTTATGCTATTATGTGCTTTTCTATTCATTTTGTTGACATGTGACCATATCTCTTAAGAGGAAGTACTTTTGCTTAAATTAGAACACCATTTGATCCAACTAGCTTTGGCTTTTTGTTTCACCTGCTTTTTAGTATGGGCAGCAATTTTCTGACATTTTAGATAATTAAGGCTTGGAGAACGTTTATAAACTGCCAATGCTTCCTTTCTGTCGTTGATTATTCGATCGCATTCTGGGTCCCACCATGTTGGGAAGGATCGATTTTTTTATTTAAAAATTTTGTATTGTGGAACAGATTTAATTGCGGCATAATTAATGCAATCTATTAAAAATTATACTTTTCGTAAGTATTGAGAGTAATTATATTTCGTAAGTAATTATACTGTAGTTGGAAAACATGTTTTCAATCAAGGATGTATACAGGGACCAATTGGCCTTCTTGATATTCCATTTGCTTTTTGGATAAATTGTTTCCTGTGATGTGTTGGTTATTCAAAAGGTCATAGTTATAGCAAAATGATTCGAACCTAAGGTGTCAGATGAGACTGACCAAGTGATTTTACTGGCTATGTTAGCCGAACAGAGGGAAATGTCAATCATAGATTTTTGCGTGCCATATCTAGGAAGATATATAGGTTCTCCATTATTTAAAATTACAAGATCTAAGTCTTCAACACTGCTAACAATTTGGTTACCAACTGTGTCATTTTGTAATGAACCCCATAGTGAGTTATGAGCATTCATATCTCCCCCAATTATAAAAGGTGATTTGACTTGTGAGAAGATATTTATCCAATCATTTTTTGAGCTACCAATTTTAGGTGATCTATTAAACAGATAGAAAACTTAATTCTGTTGTGTTAAATTTAACAATAGCACCGCACACTAAAATTTCATCATTAAAATTGTTTCCCAAAATGGTATAGCTGTTTTAATTAAAATTGCACTTCCTGCATACGCATACCCGTCCCACCTATCTTGGCGAATTATATTATAGCCTTTAGATGTATAACTCTGATTTGGTTTGAACCAAGTTTCACTTAATAATGCAATATCAATATTTTCAACTGTTAAAACTAACTGAACTAAAAAATTATTTTTATTCGAAACAACGGATCAACCGTTCCATTGCAAAATTTTTAATGAAAATGTGAAAATGTTATTCATTGATGATATCCTCTAAAATTGTTTTTATACCCTGATAAATACTATCTTGACTAATTGTTTTTTTAACATCTGTTTCAAGAACTTTCTGATATGGTTTATTTTGAAGATTTGGGATATTTGAATTAGCCGGAAGGGGTTTGGAGGGTCCAAAATTAAAAGGAAACATGGGTGCATTGTTTGGTGTTTGTGGGCTAGGAGAGATTTTATTTTTCGTTTTTAGCTACGAGTATGCTATAGTGACTTGGGGAGGGTTGGGATGAGTAATTTGATGACATGTTTTGATTTCTGTGAGAAGTTACAGAAGTGGTTGATTTTTTTGTGAAGGTTGGAAGTTGGAGGCAAACTGTTTACAATATTTGCTAGTGTGGAACATCTATTCTGAGTGAATAATCTGAGTGTCAATATCTCTTACTAAGCCTCTAGTCTCTAACAAATGATTAGGAATGTAAGCTACCAAGTTTTCGTCTTTTAATTTAATATTTTTAACTAAGTTATTTGCGTCAGAAATTAATCGTAATAAAACTTTAGTTCTGTTTTTGCCCGTAGCTTTAATTTCAATAATATTAGAAATCAATAATTTCTTGTGAAGTATGTGTGCAACTGCAAGTGGATGCAAGCGACCTATCGACTCATTTTTTGTATGTTCTAAGTAAACATAAACACTATTTAAATTGTACTTATTTGAGTTTATGTTGAAAAATTTTTTCATTGCTGCTTTTTCTGTTGAAGCAGCTGGTTCGGTTGAAACTGTAGTACAGTCATTGGTTTTAGTTGTATGTATGTTGGGCAGTCGATTCTTCCAATTTTTCGATTAAATTGGGTTCATTAGTGTCCATTTCACTATTATCACTAACGCATAACAAATTTCGGTCACGTAATGGCGTTTCTGGGGAAACAGCCTCCCCCATTGAGAGGCCGAATATAGACTTATCCGTTACACTAAGTCAATGGCAGTTTTAAAAGCACCTGTACTAATTTAAAAGCGAGTAGTTAATTACTAGAAAAAGAGCACTTGGTGTTTGTTATTATACGAGCTGTCTCTTTGGAAGTTCGAATAACACTGATGAAATATCAGTTATACAAGGTGTCCCGAAAAGATTGGTCATAAATTATACCACAGATTCTGGGGTCAAAAATAGGTTGATTGAACCTCACTTACCTATATACAATAGTGCACACAAAAAAAGTTACAGCCCTTTGAAGTTACAAAATGAAAATAAATTTTTTCCAATATATCGAAAACTCTTAAAGATTTTTTATTGAAAATGGACATGTATCATTTTTATGGCAGAAACATCTTAAAAGAAATTAAAGCGAAATTTGTGCACCCCATAAAAATTTTATGGGGGTTTTGTTCCCTTAAACCCGCCCAAACTTTTGTGTACGTTCGAATTAAATTAATATCGTTTGACCATTAGTCAAAAACAATGTTTTTAAAACTTTTTTGCCTCTTAGTACTTTTTCGATAAGCTAGTATTTATCGAGATATTTTGAATATTTGTCGAATCCACCACATATTTGTATATGGTTAAGTACGAAGAGACCTGTTAATAATCTGAAAATTTATTAATAATTTACATTTTTATGTATATTTTGAAAAAGAAGCCACATCTCGATAAAAGGTGATTTATCAAAAAAAGACTAAGAGACAAAAAGTTTTAAAAACACTGTGTTTACCTAATGGTACCACAATAATAGTTTAATTGGAATGTGGACAAACATTTGGGGGGTTTAAAGGAGCAAAACCCACAGAAAATGTTTATGTAAATATATTAAAAAAGAAGCCGCATTTCGATAAAAACTGACTTATCGAAAAAATACCTAGAGACAAAAAAGTTTTAAAAACGTTGTGTTTAACTAATGGTACCACAATAATGAATTAATTAGCACGTACACAAAAGTTTGGGGGGTTTAAGGGAATAAAACCCCCATAAAATTTTTATGGGGTGGACAAATTTCACTATAATTTTGTTTTAAGATGTTTCTGACATAAGAATTATACATGTCCGTTTTCAATAAAAAATCTCTAATAGTTTTCGATATATTGAAAAAAATCGATTTTCATTTTGTAACTTCAAAGGGCTGTAACTTTTTTTATGAGCATATTTGTACTAAGGTAAGTTAGGTTCAATTGAACTATTTTTGAGCCCAGAATGTGCGCTATAATTTATGACCAATCTTTTCGGGACACCCTGTATAAGAGCATTTAACCAAGCTTATGTTAGCTTATTCCTATACATTTATTAAATATATTTTTTTGCCGTTTTATAATGTGTTGTCCTCCATGCTTTATCAATTCTAATACAATTCCGTCTTCACCTGGAGCATTTTTATTTCGCATAGAGCTCATTGCATTTCTGATTTCGCTCTCTATTATATCTGATATATATACAGGGTGAGTTTTTAGTGCGGGATCGGTCGATAACTCCATTATGGTATAAAATATCGAGAAAAGTTATTTAAAAAAAATGTAGGCAATGATATTCTCCACGCTTGGAAAATATGTCCATTTCTACAGGGTGATCAGTAACTGCGTGGTATATCAAACATATAATTTTTTAAATGGGACACCCTATATATTTTTTCATATTTATATTCCCCTCATAATTCTTGTTCATATAATATATGGTTTTGCATTACTATACAGAGTATTTAACAAGTTATGACCATTTTTATTTCGAAATCACTATGAGATTAACACCCTGTATATAAAGAAGTAATTCGTAGACAATAATTTGTTTTATGTAATAAGATAAACAATATACTGTAGTTTTTAAATTAAGTCCAATTCACATCATTTACGAATATTTGTATACAGGGTGAACTACAAAACCAAATTACGATTTTCTCTATTTTTTTAAATGGATCACCCTATATTTTATTTTTCAACATTATTGTATTTAATCTACTCTTTCATTTTTATATAGCATTCCCTATATCTAAACTGATTACTTTCCGAGATATTTTTAGTTTTCTTCAAATTTCAGGAATACATTCAATTTTTCTAGTAGAAATAAGTTAGTATTGAGTGATAATTAAACAAAATTATTTTTATTAGATAAATAACTAACACAAAATATAAACCATAGCAATATGCAGTGAATATACCAATAAATGTGATATTAAGAAATTATCATATTTCCCTAATTTACAAGAATCGTAAAATTCCTACAAAAAAACTTTGTATTGTATATAATAATATAACAAGATTATTTTTATTGAATAAATAACTTACATGAAACATAAATCAAAACAATATACAACTGATGTAACAGTTTTTAGATTGGTATATCAACAATATTCTAAGCCAAGAATTTTTTAGTAGAACATTCATTTTTATAAGCACTTTTAAACTACAAAACAAAATTACGATTTTCTCAATTTTTTTTTAATAGATCACCCTATTATTTTTTTTTGAAATATTGTATTTATGATACTCTTTCATTTTTATATAGCATCTCCTATACCTAAACTTATTAGTTTCTGAGATATTTTTAGTTTTCTTTATTTGCCGGGAATACATTCAATTCTTAAAAATATAAATAACTTAACAAATAAGTATTACGTAATAATATAACAAATATTTTCATTCAATAAACAACTAACAAAAAAATAATAAACCATAACAAAATTTAATGAATGTACCAACTAATGTGATGTTAAGGATATAAGTCTAAAGTAAATGTTGAAAATGACCACTTTCAACATCTATGCAATTTTGTAACCGATATTCAAATGACCGAGCCACATTTCTAACATTTTTGTAAGTCAATATTATTAATAGCTTCTTTTATTCTATTTTTCATATCATCAAGCGTTGTTGGATGCTTCTGGTATACAAGGTTTTTTATATAGCCCCACTTGAAAAAAAAAATCAATTTTGGAAGAACTGGAGCACCGTCGTATAAAAACCTCAACCGTCAAAAAATGTGGACCAATCACATAATCTCTAACAATATCACCTTAAACATTTATAGATCACCTAGTTTGAGTGTTAACAAAGTAGGGATTTCTTGATGCATATTAATGAAATTTAATATGAAAATTATATTATTAATAACTGCGGGTCACAATCTGCAATTAGGAATGTGTTACTAAAAACTTCTTGGCTTAGAATGCTTTTGATATAATAATCTAAAAACTATTAAATTAGTTGTATATTGTTTTGATTTATGTTTTGTGTGAGTTGTTTATTAAATAAAAATAATCTTGTAATTTTATTATACACAAGATACCTATATTTTTTTTGTAGGAATTGTATGATTCTTGTATATTAGGGAAATATGATAATTCCTTAATATCACATTTATTGATACATTCATTGCATATTGCTATGGTTTATATTTTGTGTTAGTTATTTATTGAATAAAAATAATTTTGATAAATTATCATTCAATACCAACTTATTTCTACTAGAAAAATTGAATGTATTCCCGAAAGTTGAAGAAAACTAAAAATATCTTCGAAAGTAATAAGTTTAGGTATAGGGAATGCTATATAAAAATGAAAGAGTATAATAAATACAATATTTCTGAAAAATAAAATATAGGGTGATCCATTTAAAAAAATAGAGAAAATCGTAATTTGGTTTTGTAGTTCACCCTGTATACAAACATCCGTCAATGATTTCAATTGGACTTAATTTAAAAACTACAGTATATTGTTTACCTTACTACATAAAACAAATTATTTTCTATGAATTACTTCTTTATATACAGGGTGTTAATCTCATAGGGATTTCGAAATAAAAATAGTCATAACTTGTTAAATACTCTGTATAATAATGCAAAACCCTATATTATATGAACAAGAATTATAAGGGGAATATAAATATGAAAAAATATATAGGGTGTCCCATTTAAAAAATTATATGTTTGATATACCACGCTGTTATTGATCACCCTGTAAAAATGGACATATTTTCCAAGCGTGGAGAATATCATTGCCTACATTTTTTCTAAATAACTTTTTTCGATATTCTATACCGTAATGGAATTATCGACCGATC
This sequence comes from Diabrotica virgifera virgifera, assembly GCF_917563875.1. Classification (NCBI taxonomy): domain Eukaryota; kingdom Metazoa; phylum Arthropoda; class Insecta; order Coleoptera; family Chrysomelidae; genus Diabrotica; species Diabrotica virgifera. The sequence goes on along the minus strand of NC_065443.1, from coordinate 61,369,338 downwards.
CCGCACTAAAAACTCACCCTGTATATCTTCAGATCCAACATTTTTTAGTATTTTTCGGTGGTTTCGTCTTTACTTGGTGGTGGTTTTGCTTGTGACACGTATAATGTTTGGTAGTAATTTTCTATTATGGTGGTTAATTTTTCGAATTGTAATTTTCTCGTTTTCATCATTAATTAGATTTCTACCTTCGCTTGTTTGATTCTTCCAGTCTCGTATGCTTTCCTGTTCTTTTAGTATTTCATATAACTGTTCTTCCTCATGTCTTCCCTAGGCTTTTGTTGTGGCAACGTTAATAGACTCGAATAAGGTATTATCAAATGCCTCTTTCGAGGTGTTTGACTAAATAATAAAAAGGCATCTATTGTGAATTTGAATTCTTAGTGAAGGGGTATACTTAACAAGTATTCAGTTCTTATGTAAGTGGTGAGTATTTTTTTCATACTCTTTGAGGTTTATCAGATTAGGCTCTAGATCAGAGGTCGGCAACGCGGCGCCCGCTGGCGCCACTTCGCCCTTCAGTAAATTTTAATGCGCCCTTAAAATATTGTTAATTTAGACAAGAAATTCAAAACGTATATTTTTTATACGTTTATATTTATATATTTGTTAGGTCAAAAAATAGTTGGCGCCCCCCATGAATTTTTAATTTAGTATTTCACTCTTTGCATTAAAAACGTTGCCGACCTCTGCTCTAGATCTTTGGTTCTTCTGGAGAGCCTTTGCCACTTTTAGGAATAATGCAGACCCTATAGCCTGTCACCATTCTTTTGAAATATAGCTTAGGATGAAACTTATCTTGAATATTTTTGCAAGCGAGACAATAGAATAGGTAGCCAAACAATTTTATATTACATAATATTTACCTATACTTTCCAGAAGACTTATAGAATTTAAAACTTACCGACATGGTATACAGTGCTTTTCAGATAAAAGTATCCACCTTAAATAACTTTTAAACCACTGATGTTTAGAAAAAGCACAAAAACACGTCAAATAATATTTGAAGGGAGAGATATAATGCCATATTTAACCTTGGCGGGAAAGGCACCCTTTCATTACACGTTTCATCCCTTAACTTTTTTTTTTAAATCACTTCCACCTTTTTTTATTTTATATTTGGATTGTCCTCTTTAAATGATATTTAACACAAGATGCTTAAAGTGATTAGTTTATGAGAGAAATAAATACAAGAGCAAGAAAACTGGATTGAAAAAAACAGTATTTTTTTAACAATTTTATTGCAAACATTTAGAATTAACATTTCACTACAAAAATTTTTAACAATAATTATTCAAACTGACTTTTGAAATTTTGAATAATTATTGTAAAATTTTTGTATAATTATTGTTAAAGTTTTGAATAATTATTGTTAAAATTTTTGGTAGGTAGTAAAATGTTCATTCTAAATGTTTCTAAATGTCTAATCACTTTAATGATCATGTGGTATACATTTTTGAAATCAGTACAAAGAGGAGAATTCAAATATCAAATAAAAAAAGATGGAAGTAATTTTAAAAAAATAAGGGATGATACTGGGGGCGAGAGGGTGCTTTTCCCGGCAAGCTTAAATATGGCATAATGTCTCCCACTTCAAATATTATTTGACGTGTTTTTGCGTTTTTCTAAAAATCAGTGGTTCAAAATTTATTTAAGGTGGATAGTCGAAAGCACGCCAGTAAATCTGGTAACTGATTCCGTCGAGTTTTCTGGATAGGATCTTACAAATATTATTCTTATTCAGACTTATAATAATTGCAAACTCTTCTCTATCTTTAGCTGTTGTTATCAGCTTTTCAAAATTTAACCTTGTCAATTGTCGGATGTTTCTTAGTGACATTTAGCTTTTCTTTCATAGTCCTATCTTTCAATATTAGTTGAACACATTAATATTTGTATGAGCTTCCAGTATATGTTCAAATATATACTGGAAGAACTTCTTCTTCTACGGCACTACAGCTCAAATTGAGCCTTGGCCTTCTTTATCTTTTGCCTCCACCCTTGTTTGTCTGTAGCTGCTCTTCTCCATACACGGACTCCTAAAAGGGCTTGTGCGTCGCTGTTTACTGTGTCTTCCCAACGCTTTCTTGGCTTTTCAACCGGTCACTTTCCATGCATTCTAGCATTCAGTGCTCTTTTTGGTAGCCTATCTTCTCACATTCTTATCACATGTCCGACCCATTGGAATCATTGTATACTAATGAAGTCTGACAGGGGTGTTTCCTTATAAGTTGATAGAGCTCGTTGTTGTATCGACTTCTGAAGATTCCGTTTTCCCTCGCAGGTCCTAGTATTCTCCTCAAATTCAACCACAAACGAAAAAGGGGAAGGCCATAGATGCGATGGTCAGATGACCTGAAGAAACACTTCTTCTTCTTTAAGTACCGTGCCCAAATTTTTAGGCGTGGGTAGCTTCTATAACAATTTGCCGATATCGTTCTCGATCTTGTGCGGCATGTAACAATTGATCTGCTGATAAGCCAGTCCATTGACGAAGGTTTCGGAGCCATGAATATTTCTTTCGACCAATTCCTCTTTTTCCGTCGATCTTTCCATTGAGTATTAACTGCAGCATCCTGTATCTGCTACCTCTCATTATATGCCCCAGATATTCAAGTTTTCTCTTTTTTATCATCTTCATTAAGTCACCTTCGCCTTGACCTACTCTGTTTAAGACTTCTCTGTTTGAAATGCGTTGAACCCAAGATATTCTGAGCATTCTACGATACGACCACACCTCGAAGGCTTCTAATTTGTTCATCATGTTAACCTTCATGATCCAGGTTTTACATCCATATAGTAATACAGGATACACATAACATTTTAGGAACTTGATTCTTAGTTGTAAGTTCAGCTGAGAGTTGCTCAGAATAGATCTAAGTTTCATAAATGCTCCTCTTGCAATTTCTATACGAGTTTTAATTTCTTCATCCGGATTTAGTGTCTCGTTTATCCAACATCCTAGGTATTTAAAATGGTTAACTTTTGTTATTGATTCATCACTGACAATTAGTTGCATAGGGCCGACGTCTTGTTTACTAACCACAAGTAACTTTGTCTTTGTTGCATTTATGTTAAGTCCGTTATTGGAGCATTCTCTAGTGACTCGATCAATAAGGAATTGAAGATCTTCGATATTTTCAGCCATGATCGCGGTGTCGTCTGCATATCTGATGTTAATAGTTTCTCCCCCGATTCGAACTCCACATTGTCCTTCCAAGGCTTCATTAAAAATTATTTCTGAGTATACGTTAAACAAAGTTGGGGATAACACACAACCCTGTCTGACACCTCTTTGAATGCAAATTTTGTCTGTTTCTTTGCCGTCTACCAGAATATATCCTATATCCAAGCTATATCCTATATAGCTTGGGCCTATATAGCTATATCCAAGGCCTATATCCAAGGATGGATGTTTAGGGCTGATTAGATAGATAGATGACCTGAAGAAACACACTGGGTCAAAATGGATGCAAATTGCCCAAGATAGAGAGGCATGGAAGAAGGAAGAGGAGGCCTATATCCAAGGATGGATGTTTACGGCTGATTAGATAGATAGACAGACTTTCCTTTCGAATGTGTCGAGTAAGAACCGATAAACTGGAAGTCGGACTGGTGTCGATACTGGAAGAACTATAAGCACATAATTGCTTCACCTTGACTTAATACAAGTGCTTGCTGTATTACCTGCTGTTCTATAAAATAAAGAAACATTTTGTGTTTATTTTATTTATTTTTATTTACAATAAATTATTTGTAATCACTTGAAAAACAAAATCTACAAGTTATCATTTTTGAAAATAAAAATGAAAGAGCTACAAAAGAAGATCGGAATATGGACTGCCATGCTATTTAATTTGATCCCATAGGAGAGTGTGTAATATGTTGGTTATTAACGAAGTCTATATTCGTTGGTTATCTAACGAATAAAGCGAATATGATGCATATGAACGTCTATATTCTTTGGGTGTACTTTCACTCTGTGTATACTGCAGTGATTATACCTACCAAATGAAGGTAAAAAGTCTTCGATTATGTATACTGTAGAACCCCGTTTATGCGTTCTCCACGGGACCGGGCGTGGTACGGATAATTAAAAAGCACGGATACTCCGCACATTTATTTCTTATATTATACATAATACACGTGTACATTCATACACGTACCTACTATAATAAAAAGGTAAAAAAAAAGTAAAAATCTCATAAGTTTAAACTAACTTATAGTTCAATCTTCTGATGTATTCCCCGCAAGTTCAAAATATCGACAAGGTCCGAAGTTTCTCGTTGGTTAAGTATAGTAGTCTAAGCAGATTTATCGGAAAATAGGCCATTTTTAGGAAAAATTTACCAGCAATTTCATTGCTGGAATCAAATCTTACGATTCTATATAATAATATTATAGGTATGCAAAGTCCGCAGATAGTGTGCTACTTTTTTTATAAACAAAATGGCGCACCCAAATCGCGTTTTTTCAATTATTGCTGTATAACTCCAAAGATTTTAGCTTTACACCAAATACACCCTAATAAAAATTCACCGTAATTCAATTCTGCATGGAGACATGTTTTTCCCGACTTACTTCAACGAAAGAAAATGCGGGGTTTTCCAACAAAATCTTTAATTTTCAACTAAAATTTTAGATAAGTAATTATTTATTAATAATTGAATAACTTGGTGACATAAAAGCCCTTTCGGTATAGATTATATTTCCTGAAGTCGATGGAAATTGAATGAACAGTTTAGCAACAATTAAATTGTTAATCGCTATAATAACCATAATAATTAAGATACATAAGAATAGCTATGATTTCTGTATAAAAAGGAACTATACCTATCTAATGTACTTTACAAAATTAAAATTGGACTATTTAAGCGGCCTCGAAAATATTTTGACAAATTATTAACAATTTTTTGGCTTATGAACAAATATAATATCTCGGCATCTATTAAATTAAATTATAAAAACGGTATTGGAAAGAACGCGACATGACGCTTCTTCTAAAAGAAAAAACGTTTAATTGCGATAAGTGGTTCCTGAGATAAAACCGGTCAAAGTTGACCGGCATGTACGGCGAAGATATAAACATTAGGATGATAATTTTCGAACCATCACCTTTTTATCTCGGCCCTCTTTCCCCACACAAATTTTCATATCTTTAAAAGATTCATGACCTATATTATAATAATAAAAACTATCGATATTCCAATCAAAATCATAAGAGTTATTTATGAAACAGTCCGTGAAGTATGCTTTTTGCGAACGCACGCGATTTTTAGAGCACGAGCGACAACGGAGCGAGTGCTATAAATCGCGTAAGTTCTCAAAAAGTACTTCACGCACAGTTTCATACAATATTTTATCTACGATAAACAAATAAAAAAAGTTATAACTCTTCGTCACTGGAATTCATTTCTATTCTACAATTTTCAGAACTTTGACATTTAAAAATTCTAACTACATACTTTCAAACCGCAAAACTGTCAAAACTTTTGTTGTAATTCATTGCTCGTATGGTCATCACCATGACAACGCGAAAGTTAAGGATTGTCATCATGACAATTACAGTTAAAAACAGTGCGAAAAAGTACTTACTTTTAAAAGTTACTTCACGCACACTTTAAATCCTTCACGCACTGCTATCTATAATGACAGTTTTCACAAACTAAAAACTTATACATAATATGACATAGAGCAGATAAAATATGATTTATAGTATTTATTTAATTCTAATTATTATTTTTTCGCACACTTCCAATGAAGGTCCTCATAGAGAGAGGTTTCAGGAACTTGTAAACAAGATGACGGCCGTCTGAATATGGACACGGCACCTGAAGAAGAGAAGATTATTTTTTCGTTTTGAGCCATGCGAGACCCCTTCAGGGCCTAGGCCCCTAGGCAACTGCCTACTTTGCCTAATGGTTAATCCGGCACTGCCCTGGAGTTATATAGCAAAAATTGAAAAAAACACGATTTTCGGGCGCCATTTTGTTTATAAAAAAAAGTAGTACACTATCTGCGGACTTCACATACCTATATTATTAAAATATATGATTATAAGATTCGATTCCAGCAATAAAATTGCTGGTAAATAACTTTTCCTTGTATTTTACTAATTAGCCCAGAGTATAGTAGAATATTGGCAACTTCCAGATTGATACCGTGCCATCATTTTTTTCGTCTTGACTCTCATCTTCAGATGAAATCAGTTTGAAACGTTTTTTTATTTTCAAGTGTTCATGAAAAATTTCCGTGTGCTTAGCACACATTTACGTACCTAGTGATTTTTAGGATACGTCGCCCGATCTATCTACCGAAATCGCTTGGTTGGAATATGCTTCATCGAGTGGTTCACAAGTTGAGCCTTTTAATGATTTTCTTGCAGATATGTTTTTGAAGGAGTTTCATGATATGAAATTCCGTAAAATTTTGTATTGTTTGCTTGAAAACTTCACAGATTCGCAATAATGATACAGTTTCATCTTTCCACTTCTGTTAAAAATCTCCAATGTTTGTTCAATCGTTAAAGCATTTCTCTTGCATTTATCACTGGTTTTGCCATTTTGAAAACAAAGATACGGGTTAAAAATATAGCAGAGTAGCGACTCTTCTCTAGTGCGCAACTAAATATCACATATTCGGCATAACACGCAGCGTCAGATGTCAAGCAATGATTTCTAGGGATCCCCTGAGCACCGTTGCTATCGATATTGCATTATTATGTTATGTGCACCCTCACTTTGTGCCGGATTTATACTCAGCCATTGCCACTGCTGCTTTCGCTGCTGCAAATATTGCCCGAAATACGATATCGACGCGAGTGAAGTGTTCACAACAGTTCCTCGCCAATGTCCTCACATCTCAATTACCGAACGAATCTCAAGAATGAAATGTGACGACAGCATCGTCTTGCTCCTTTACTCACTTGCCGCTTTGCCGGCGGCAAGTGAGAGAGAGAGTAGTTGCATGTGAATACCCACTCGCGCTCGCGCTGCCAGTCCTTTGACGTCCATCTCTAAAACCGAATTTTGAGGGAGCGCCGTGCAATGGCAGTAGTATGAGCAGCAGCAGCGTAAGTGAGCTATTTACACATTCACGCTGCCCACTTCCCTGCCCAATTCCCTGTCCAACAGGACTGAGTGTAAATGCGGTATTATAGAGTTTCCGTCGAGTGATTTACGGTGACGCTCTATCAATAAAACGTCAAAAATTCATTTGAGTAATGGAAAACTCATGGAGCGAATAATCCACACTCCGGATTATCCGCGCTGCATATAGCGGATTATCCCAACTACCACTTAAATTATTTAGTTATGTTGTTAATTGGTAATATTTTTTAATGTTATATAAGCAGCTCATTTTTCCAACCATACCATAAGACACAGTCCTACATAATTATATTGTGTATTTTTCCCAATATTCCGACCTACTTAACATAAGCTTAAAAATATAACTCCTTTTTCTAGCTATTACGGATTAGCTAATTTTCTTTTAAGTGTTACAAAGGCGATGGTTCTGAAAGTTAGGAATGTGCAAGTAAGGTAGATAATGTCTATCCAATAGTTAGGTTTACTCATTCCGATATCTTCGAGAAGCACCTCTGATGAAACGTACTGACAGAACTCTGCTTCTTCTGGACAATGAAGCTGGCCTCTGCCGTATCCATATATAGCTTGCATCACTCCTAAAAAAATAATAATATCATTTTTATATTCTTACTATAGAAGATCTAATGGTTAACGAATATGAAATAATCAAGAACTGTGAGGAATATATTATGTATATATTTGGGAACAGCATTCAACAAGAGTGGACGCGCCAACAAAGAGATAGAGCAAAGGATCGTGAAAGTAAAAATGGCGATTATAGACCTAAACCAGATGCTATGGTCAAAAGAATTATGTAATCAAAGAAAACATCTTATCTTTAACTCCACCTTTAAAAGTATAGTGTTCTATGGATGCTAAACATGGCCACTTACTAAATCCCTGGAACGACGCCTACTTGCATTGGAAATAGACTTCTGGAGAAAATCGGCTAGAAAATCAAGGCTTGAAAGAACACAAAATAACCAAATCAGAAATATATGATGGGAGTGAAGTCAACCATCACAGACCAAATTCAAAGGAGACAACTTATCTGGTAAGGTCATGTAGAAAAAAGGGACGACGACAGGCTGCCAAAACAAATTTTAAAACGGACGCCAAGGGAAAAAAGGAAGGGAGCAAAGCCAAAACAATCCTGGCTAGGCGGAATTCAGAAGGCAATATAGGAAAGGAGTCTTCACCCTGGCGAATGGAACGACCGACGAAGCTGGAAACTGGGAACCAGACGCATATTTACAAATGCTCCTATACTACGGCACCAGAGTGCTGAAATGGGTTAGCCTTTGAAATACACTATTACGCTACAAACCCTCATTGATTTAGGCATCTATTAAATTATAAGACATCTATTAAGTTATGGTGTCTAAGTTTTTATTGCAATTAATATTATTGTAAGTATTGTATATTTATATTTCAATTTACTGCTTGAAAAACAGGAATAGAAATGTCTTTTCTTTTCTGAAAAATGTATTTGGCAGAGCCAATTAGCCAGACTTGTTTGTGATTGATTGCAGATTCATAGTCATAAATTTCTTATTTCATAACATAAGTACTACAATATTGTTTTTATACATAGGTACATAAGTACGTTTTGTTGTTTTACTTTTATTTTTTTATATAGAAATGTCTAAACAGCAATAAACCTAACATACTTAAGAATGTGTTTCTTGACTTTAACCCGAGAAACAAATAAAACAAAAATTATAAAAAAAAACGCCATTGAATAAAAAAGAAATAAATATTTTTTATTTTTATTTATTTATAGTACAGATATAATTACTCGTATACAGTGCGTCCATAAAGTATCGATAAATTCATTATTAGAAATTACCGAAACAGGTCGACTTTTGGTGTCCAAATTCTGTTTACATTAATGTAATGTGCGTAATTTATTTAGTTCAAAATACATTTTACTGTTGGCATAAAACAGAAATAAAATTTTTATTTGACAAATAAACATTGCTTTTCGCTTAAATTAAATGTTCACACTGTCAAGAGACAGGTGGGTAGCAGCTTAAACATTGAATTTAAGCAAAAACTAATGTTTATATTTGAAATAAAAATTTTATTTCTGTTTTCTGACAGCAGTAAAATATATTTTGAATTAAATAAACTACGCAAAGTCTTCTTTTTGTGTCAATTAATTTAATTAAAAAATTGTTTTGGACACCCTGTCTAAATAATTATGTTAATGTTTATATTACTGAATAGAGAATTGAATTGCCTTTCAAATGAGCTATCACACAACCCCTATTCATATTGAAAAAATCATCGATTACGTCATCACGTCCAGACGGACGATGTCACTAGTATGATATATATGCCAAAAAATCATACATTAAAATCAAAAATCTACTTGTCTCGGTAATTTCTAATAATGTTGTTTATTTAGCTAATAATGAATTTATGCGTTACTTTATGGACGCACTGTATACGAGTAATTATATCTGTACTTTTATATAAATAAAAATAAAAAATATTTATTTGTTTTTTATTCACTGGCGTTTTTTTTTAATTTTTGTTTTATTTGTTTCTCGGGTAATGGTCAAAAAACACATTTTTAAGTATACTAGGTTTATTGCAGTTTCGACATTTCTATTTGAATACAATAAATTGAAATATACAATACTTACAATAATATTAATTTCAATAAAAACTTAGGCACCATAATTTAATAGATGTCTTATAATTTAATAGGTGCCTAAATCAATGAGGGTTTGTAGCGTAATAGTGCATTTCAAAGGCTAACCGATTTCAGCACTCTAATGCCGTAGTATAGGAGCATTTGTAAATATGCGAACCGGACTGCGAAGAGCGCAATAAATAACCGGGATAATAAAAAATCATACTATATTTTTGAAAAGTATTCCCTTTGACTTGCCACTGATAATAAAAAGTGAATGTATCGAAAATATCGTTGATTTAAGGCTATGGGTACATAATTCGCAAATATTTTACGTGTATCCCTACTTTTTCTGTCTTTACACGGCAAATTACGTGTAGTAAAATTCACACTGGTGTGGATATGTAAACATTACTAGAATGTCATTCTACTTGAAAATGTCATAATTAATTTAAAGAGATGGCTTTTGAATGTTCTTGGATAACTGTTATTTTTATAATTGCAAATTATTAATTCAGTTAATAAATGTGATAATTTTTTCACTAACTATGTTTTCAGTGATTGTAATAATTTATTTGTACAACAAAAACTAATAATCAATCGAGAAAAGAGGAAAAGTGTTAAAGTGATTTTTTAATAATATGTTGTTATTTTGGAACGCTTACAATTTTGAACATCTCTAACAACAAAATACTTGGATCACAGGATATATCAATCTGATGTATTCTCTGCTTGGATCTTCCACAAATAATACACAATAAATAACTTTTTATTAAGTTCACGTCTTAAATCAATTATTTGTCAAATACACTATATATCAATAATATTTAATCAATTTCTCAAAATATTCCCGATGCAATGTCAAATATTTAAAATTGTCACTGATTGTCAGTGTCTGACTGACAATAGGGTTTTTCATCGATTGTCATTTGTTTCGAGCTTCTGTCATGTGTCACATAATATTAATATATCTACGTCATACGTCTCTGGTTTGTATCATTGTTATATACCAATAACGTATGACGTAGATATATTAATATTATGTGACACATGACAGAAGCTCGAAACAAATGACTGTGAATGAAAAGCCCTACATATGCTGACAATTAGGTGCGTTCGCGGGTACAGTTGACAAATTGTCGTCGACAATTTCTAACCTCACTTAATATAAATAATACCGTTAATAGATAAACATACAAGGTATTTTTACTTTTAATTAATATTAATAACTAATTATTAAATTATACTAGGTAAATATACCTTGTGTATTTATCTATTAACGATATTATTTATATCATTTTAAAGTGCGCATGCGTTTTGCTGCTAATTTGTCGCCGACTAGTCGTCGACAGGCACCCGCGAACGCACTTATTATATTCGGTTGAGTGCCTTGTAAGACAAAGACAGATTTGGAAAATATTACCACGGCATTGTGTTCATTTTTTTCAAATCCTGAAAAAACCAATAAATATTTTTGAAAAATTTAAACGCAGAATGAAAGACTAAATTATTACCGAGGGCCGAAAGTCCCTTAGAATAAATAAAAAGTTTATTTTGAATGAGATATTTGAAATTAAAAATCACACTAAATTTTCTCTTAGTTTTTTCACCCCTGTAACTTATTAAAATAAACATTATAGAAGTTCTCAGGGACTTTCGGCCCTCGCTAATAACGTAATCTTTCATTCTGCGTTTAAATTTTTTAAAAATACTTATTAGTTTTCTCAGGATTTGAAAAAAATGAATCCCCATTTGAATAGCATTGCAGCCGAAAATACGTACCGATCCTCTTAAATCTAAACACAAAATAACTCTTTGGGAAATCAAGCAAAACTTTATGTTCCATTTGCGGCAAATTGTGGATCTTTTCAGATCTACTCTTCCATATTGTTATACAGTCGATCCCGCTTATTGGAATAGCCTTCGTACCAAGCAAAAGTATTCCTATAACCGGGATATTCAAATAACCGATCATTCGTGTCTAGTGGAAACGTTTCAGGACCTCAAAGTTCTATTCCTTAATTAGGAATATTCCTATAATCGTTATTCTAATAAGCTGATTCGACTGTATTTTAAATTACATTATTTTATTTTATTTTATTTTAAATTATTATACATGGGTAGTAGGGGAGGCAAGTATGCTAAATTTGCAGTTACTCGAGCTTTATGGGGACCTATTGAGTTGTGAAGATTATGTCCTAAAACCAAAAAAAGTTATGTTAAATTTTTCATTTTAGTGGGGACTTTCCATTTTTTAATTTAATTTCTTGTTTCAGTTTCTTGATCTGACGTTCATTTCGCGAAATATCGCTGGGTTCCTATTTAGAATTTTAGAGTTACCCCCCACCCCTTTCCGTGGGGGGTCGTGGTTGGTATCATTCGATAGACTTTTCAAAAATATTGAACACGTGTTTTTCAGTCTTTCGATCTAACGTTCATTTTGCGAATTATTCGCTTTTTTTTTCAAACTTTGTGACTCGCCCATTTCCTTACGTCTGCGCCCCTCTCAAATCGTCAGATTTTTGATATATATGTTATAGTCAAAGCCCGAATTTCAGGCACTCCTAGGTTTGACTAGGCAACCCTCAGGTCTGACTGACGGTCTTAGTCAAAGCCCGAAATAAATTACAGTTTCGGCCTTTGACTAGTCAAACATAGGAGAGACTAAGTTGGTCAGGCAAAGGTCGAAATTTAATTTTATGAAATCGGGGTTTGACTAGTCAAACCCCGATCAGCTATTAAAATGTCGTAATTTGTAATTTAATTAAAATGTCGTAATTAGGTTTAATAAAACGTCATTTTTTAATTTTAATGTTTAATTTTATTCTTATATTGTCGAAATAATTTTTTTTATATTAGTGTTTATTCTCACATGTTGATGTTGACGCATTATGGCATTTAGAGTTACACAATACATTAGACCTTTTACACATAATTTTGAAGAGCATTTCTTATTGCAGTAGCATTTTATAAAGTCTTGTCCTCTAAATTTAGAATCTTTTGTACTAATTTTTCTTAGAGACAATTAAGAAAATTCTCATTGCATTCTCTTATTCGATTTCTTGAAAAAAGTGTGTTTATTGTTCCTTATTTCGTACCAACTCTATATGAACCGTCAATTGTTTTATCTTTTAGATACCCAAAATATTTCGAGCACCTTCTTTGGCTCTATCAAAGCTAAGGATAGGTATTGTTACAGTTTTTCCATTCGAAATTGCAGGAAATTTTTTTCACTTAATTGTTTCATAGCATTAAGGCGGGTTACGCTTACGTATTTTGCCCATGCTATTGTCAGATATTTTATTATCTATTTTCAAACTCAAGCAGTAGGTACATTTGTATCTATGCATTGCATAAAAGTAATACACTCGTAATGTCAACCCACCTGTAGGCTGAGCACTATCAAAAGTAAGGATCACCATAGTACTAACGAAGGCCCTGAACCGTCGTCACTAGTGGAGGAAGAAAGTTGTCTAACAATTCAGATTACTTCTTCAGGTGTGGTTTGTTGTACAGTCGAACCCGCTTATTGGAATAGCCTTCGTGCTAATCAAAAGTATTCCTATAACCGGGATATTCTAATAACCGATCATTGGTTGCTTTTAGAAACGTTTCGGTACCTCAAATTTCTATTCCTTAAACCGGGATATTCCTTTAAGATGTATTCTAATAAGCGGGTTTGACTGTATTTGCCAAAAAGAGAGCTCTGACGCATATTCGAGCATAATTTGTAATCAGATGGTATAGACATGCGTTGTGCAAAGACAGAAAAGATTAAAATAAATAAAGGGAAAGGCGATTGAAGGTCTTTATGCCCAGGCCAATGCTACGAAACAAGTGAAAAAAAAATTCCTCCAATTTCGATCAGATAAACTTTAACCATACCTATTCCCAGCTTTGATAGAGCTAAAGGAGATACTCTAAATATTTTGGGTATCATACAAGATAAAACAGTTGACGGTTTATGTAGAGTTGGTACGAAATATGGAACAATAAACACACTTTTTTCAACAAATAAGAGAATGCAAAGAAAATTTTCTTAATTTCGAAGACGTTCTGTCTCTAAGAGAAATTAGTACAAAAGATCTAAATTTGGGGGACAAGGCTTTAAGGCTTTATAAAATGCTACTGCAATAAGAATTGCTCTTCAAAATTATGTAAGTGTAAAAGGTCTAACGCAGGGCTTCTCAATCTGTGGTACATGTACCAATGGTGGTACATATCATTGTGTGCAGTGGTACACAAAACGCAAAACAGCAAAAATTTATCATATTTATAGTTAATTAGATTAATTACCGCCATAGGTATTTTAGTTAGGTGGTACCAAAAATAATTATAAGAATTTTGTGGTAGGTACATCACTCAAAAAAATTGAAAGCCACCTGTCTAACCTATTGTGTAACTCTAAATCCCATAATGCCTCAACTTCAATATGTGAGAATAAACTCTTATTTTTTTATTTTAATTACGACAGTATAAAAATAATAAATATTACAATTAAAAAATGACGTTTTATTAAACCTATTCTAACAAATTACGACATTTTAATAGCTGATCGGGGTTTGACTAGTCAAACCCCGATTTCATAAAATTAAATTTCGACCTTTGCCTGACCAACTTAGTCTCTCCTAGGTTTGACTAGTCAAAGGCCGAAACTGTAATTTATTTCGGGCTTTGACTAAGACCGTCAGTCAGACCTGAGGATTGCCTAGTCAAACCTAGGAGTGCCTGAAATTCGGGCTTTGACTATAACATATACACTATTCTGTATGTACTTCACTTACCTTATCTTAATCTGACGATTTCGAGTTTTTCTAAGGATCTTTTTTTTCGGACTCCATTTAACGAACTCCCCTGTATTAAGAGTCCATATATGGTAGGGGTACATTTACATGGTACAAGGTTTCTCCTGATGTGATTTTTAGACGCGCTCGAGTAACAGCAAAAATTCCCGCTTGGGCTCCCCGGTCAATAGTTTTATATAATAATATGACAGTTTAAGCTTTAGAACTATTTGGCATGTATCGTGAAGTCAAGTTGTATTTTATTGTTGTTCTGAAGCTATTTTCTTGTGGAATTTTTGCAATTAACTATTTTTAATGGGAAATAAGCCACAATTTTACTAAAAAAATAATTTTATTAACGTTTCGACCTCCAAATCGGATGCCGTTGTCAAAATACAAAAAATATTAATATTAAACAAAAATGTTGTTGCTTAGTAAAAAATTCTTCTAATAATTTATTTAATCTGACTCATTTATATCGGCAATTCAGAAATATATTATACATTTTAAAATTATATTGCCAATATTTATGAGTTGCGTTCCTGGGACGACTTTACTGAAAGATAGTTCATTCGATTACATGAAATCAACCCCAAGTCAAGAATATCCGTCACAAAAAAATCATAGCATGTAATCTGTCTTTAAAAAGACAACCACATGCAGCAGTGACAGTAAAATTCTCGCATTAGAGATTCCATAGTAAATCACGAGGGAAAACCAGGAAAAACCTCGTGATACTATCCCGACATCGTAAGTATTAGGTCTTACTTTAATTTATTCTCAAAGTAATACTAAGTTCTCACCTTAATATGTACATATGTTATTTTAACATTATTTTAATATTATAGTACATATTAAGGTCAGAATTTTTACAGAAATAACCTAGAGAAATTAGGATTTGTTTGTACCGTTTTATACATTATCAGTCAATTACTTGAATAATTTTTTATAACTTTTTATAATAATTAAATTTATACGTACCTTCTACTGAGAAACTGATATACGAAATATACGAAAATAAGTACATTACATTCGACATATGCGTGAACATTATGAAAAATCCTCCAACTGAGATAAAGAAGCATAATCCCACTGCTCCAAAAAATACTCCGTTCTGAAATATTAAAAAAAGACACAATAAACATTTGCCATTTTCAATTAATATTTTATTTATGTTTCACGCTATATTATGATATTACATTGTTATATATACAGGGTGAGGTAGATAAAGGGCCAATTATAAATATTTCGCGAACTAAAGGTAACTAAAGGGAAGAATGAACTACTTAATAAAAATATGTTTATCTATTTGCTACTTCCGGCAATACCGGAAGTTGCTTACAACTTTGTTTTTTTTTTAAATGGGACCCTGTATATTTTTACTTTTTTTTGGATTCTCCCCGATGTCTTCTTTCCTAAATTAGGAGGTTTTATAATATTATACAGAGTAGTTTAAAAGATAATTACGTTTTTATATTAATTTCGCAGCAATATTCACACCCTGTATAATTGTACTGATTTGACATCAAAAACTCTATTTATGTTCAAATGATTTTTAATATAGTCTAGTAGTGTTAAAATTATTAATATTGCGAAATGTTGAATTTTAGTATACAGGGTTGGTCGAAACTCGGAATGAGTATTTTCTGAGTTTTCTTAAATGGAACACCCTGTATTTTAGTATTGTAATGAAATAATCTTTTATGGCGCTTTTTTATTTCTTAAGCATTCCCTATACCTAACAACTTGATTTTGAGTTATTCGTGATTCTTTAAGCCAAACATTAATTGCAACAAAAATACGTCAAATTTTATTAGGTTGAAATAATTTATCATCAGCAATTCCCTGATAGATGACCACCAAGAAGAGAAACTTAATTTACTAGAACGGTTTCAGCAGACTGGACACTTAGATTACGAGAAATCTGATCGAGAACAAAAAATCTTGTAAATGATTAAAATGAATTAAATGTAATGCTTAGTGTCACTGAGAATTAGCATATTAGTACGAACGTTCTCGTAATATAAGTGTCCAGTCCGTCGAAACCGTTCTAGTAAACTTTGAAAAGTTTATCTTCTTGGTTGTCGTCTATCGGGGAATTGCTGATGATAAATTCTTATTGCTAGTAGCACACATTTTTGCTATACTCTCCTAGAACAAAAACCATACTAATAAGTTCCCCATTAGAAAAATTCATATTGGTAATGGTAAAGCACTAAAACTATAACGATAGTACACACACCGGCAAAATTAAAGGAACACAAATTCTGCAGGAAAAGATAATGAACGTTTGCTTTATCAATAATATATGTCCGCAAATGCTTCGTTTCCGAGATACAGGATGTTGATTTTTTTCTTACAAACTGACGATTTATTTATTGCTCTAAAACCGGTTGAGATATGCAAATGAAATTTAGTAGGTTTTAAGACGTAGTTATTGCGCATTTTTTACATACAATTAAGAATTTTATATTCTCTATTGGTGTGCTTACGTAATATATCTAAGATGTTTATTCGTATGCACGCCAATGATAAATATAAAATTCTTAATGGTATGTCAAAAAATGCGCAATACCTACCTCTTAAAACCTACAAAAATTTGGTTTGCAAATATCAACCGGTTTTAGAGCAATAAATAAATCATCAGTTTGTAATAAAAAATTCAACATCCCGTATATTGGAAACGAAGCATTTGCAGACATATGTTTATAAAGCAAAACGGTCACTATTTTTTCATGCAGAATTATCCCTTAAAGTTTGTTGCACTTATTTAGAAACACCCTGTATTGATGAAGAACATGTCTAGTTGTTAAAGTACCTAACTTTTTTATTATCCAACAGAAGCAAATGAATCAAAAAAGAAAATGTTAAGGAAGCCTAAGACTACAATTGAGTTTTAATTTCGATATTTTATATATGCTAGAATATTCCACAGGTCGTTTCAAATTTTAAGGAAAAAGCATAGTATGATTGTTACATTCGGTATAAAATGGCATTTGCTTGTCAAGCAACAATATTATTACACCGATATTCTTAAATAATAAGGCTATAACATACTAATAAATGTAAATCACTTAAATCGGACAACTGGTTTAGAAAATTCGAGGCATTCAAACATGTCCCATTTTTGTTCCTTTAATTTTGCCTGTTAGTATGGTATAGTTAGACCCAAACCCAGACATCCAAAGTGAAAGTTATCCTCCAACACCAAATTGTTCTCCATTTTGAGCGTCGGGTTTGGGATAGGGGGGTAGAGGGGGGAGAAATCTGCAAATTCGTAGTTTTTACGTTTTTCGTCAATATTTCTAAAACTAAGCGGTATAGCATAAACAACCCTCTACACAAAAATTTTCTACATTAAATTTGAAATAAAAAAGGCCCTATGCACAACCCTTCTAAAATGAACGGTTCCAAAGTTACGGAGGTAGTATAGTATAATTGGTCCAAAAAAAGGCCTATATGTATAACCAAAGTACAACGGGAATAAATTTTAGAAATTGCCAACCACTAATTCCCAATGAGAGATGGTTTAAACAAGAATCAAATAGGCTATTTATAAAAACAATAAACAGAATGAGGTCAAATCACGCACTAACCCCAGCATACAAACACAGCATAGGTATCAGTGATAACCCATATTGCGCCTGTGGTGGAATGGGAGATCTACAGCACCTCATATTGGAGTGTGGACAGTACAGACAAAATATTAAAGTGATGTATGAAAAGTTAATTGATCTAAATTGTCCTTTACCTGTCAATTTAAACGAAATTCTTTTTCCAAAAAATAAGCAGACGTTAAAATGTCTTTACGAATATGTAACGTCCTGTAAATTTAAATTTTAAATGGGCTTAGATAATAAAATTAAAAATTGTAAAATTATCACACAAAATTGAAAAATGTATCCATTAATATATTATAACACCCTGTAAATTTAGATAATAAGTAGGCTTAGATATTAACTTAAAATTGTTATTGTAATACCATGAAAAAAAAAAACAAATAGTCTGGCTAATTGGCTATGTCAAAGCCATTAATAAAAAAAAATTAGTGAGTATTTTCCGGTATAACCGGAAGTTGGAACTGTTAAAATTGGAACTAGATTTCATTTTTCCGTTTAAATTAGTTAAAACTCATTCACACTATTTGCGTTTACTTTTACATCTATATACAGTGTGGGCCAAAGAAAGCAGTCCACCTCGATATTTTATAGTACATATATTGATTAGATTTTACGGAAATGAAGAAAGAGGTCAATTTTTGATCTAAGGGGGACACATTTTTACGGTATCATCTGTCATTTGTCAACCCCCTCTCTTCCACTTCCCTCACCCTTGATTTTTAAATAGGGAATAGAGGTAGTGTGCTAGCTCATTTGAAAGGTCATTCAATTCTCTATTCAGTAATATTAACATTGACATAATTATTTATACAGGGTGTCCAAGAAAAATTATTTTGAATTAAATTTATTGACACAAAAAGAAGAATGTATGTAATTTATTTAATTTAAAATACATTCTACTGCTGTCCCAAAACAGAAAACAATGTTTTTTGATAAATAAACATTGTTTTTCGCTTAATTTCAATGTTCAAGCTGCCACCCATCTGCCTCTTGGTAGGTTGAATATTGAATTTAAGCAACAAACAATGTTTATTTATCAAAAAAAAAAACATTTTATTTGTTTTCTGTCAGCAGTAGAATGTATTTTGAGTTAAATAAATTACATACATTCTTCTTTTTGTGTCAATTAATTTAATTCAAAATAATTTTTCTTGGACACCCTGTATAAATAATTATGTCAGTGTTAATATTACTGAATAGAGAATTGAATAACTCTTCAAATGAGCTATCACACGACCCCTATTCCCTATTTAAAAATAAGTGGTGGGGAAAGTGGAAGGGAGGGTGTTGGCAAATGACAGGTGTATGTACCGTAAAAATGTGTCCCCCTTAGATCAAAAATCGACCTGTTTCTTCATTTCCTTTAAAACTAATAAATACTGACAAATATCGAGGTGGACTGTTTTCTTTGGCCCACGCTGTATAAGAAGTGATAGGCATTTAAAAATTGCCATACTGAATATGAAACAGGTAGATTTTCTTTCTATAGGTCTACAATAACTAAAAAAGTAGTCAGCTACCTGGATATTTGAGTGTCCTGAGAAATCCTTATTTCTCTGGACTAAGCGTCTAATGCCGTTAATTTATCGCATTATTTGACATTAAGAGAAGTGTAGCCACAACTTAGCGCGCTCATTTGTTATTGCCATTATTAATCACGTTAAGCATTGGCGATAGCTCGAGTAGCGGTCGCTTAGACACATCAAGGGCCTTCAGTACGTCACTTATCGCGTTAAAACGCGCTAAAATAAGTGTGGCCAGTCCCTTTAATGCGCACAATTTTAGTGTCTAAATTAGTACGATAAAGAACCTTAAACGTTAACGTTAGTGTGGCCCCAGCATAACAGTTTTACCGGCACCGATCAGCAGTCAGCGTGTGTCCAATGTCCCGTTCTCACATGTGGCTCACATCACGCTTATAAGGCTAACACTGAATTCTTCACGTGGATTTTACTCTACGATATTTATATACAAAATACTTACAATTGGATTAGTGATTGTTCCCAATATCAGTCCAAATCCTGACGAGGACAATGATGCTAGCACTAGAACAAAAAGTACACTGAAAAACCGGTCAACCTCCAATGGTTGGTCACTGACAAAATAGCATCCAATACAGTAAACTGTGCTAAATAACATCTGCAAATATAAAAATATCAATCAATAAGTTTTGGTAAGTTAAGTAATCTGTCATTGTCATGCAATATTAGTAACTACTAAAAGACTTAGCTGTGTACATTTTTGTTAGACAAATACAAATAATAATAATATTATATATAGAGTTAATGAGATTTAAGTTAGTGCGTGAATGCAAAACACACAATACTCAATAAGAAAAATCGCATAGCAAAAATTAAATCGGAGCACCTGGTGTCTAGGGTCACGTAATTTTTTGGAGCTTCGAGGGATTTCGGCACTAAATTTATGCAAACAGATTACATGAGGGATTTTGGTGTTACTGAACACGAATTTACCATCAGAATTGACCCCCGGAGCACTTGGTACCCGCGTTCACTGCTAAAGCAAGTCATCTTCTGAAGCTTCGAAATTTTTCAGCTTTGAATGCATGCAAATAGATTACTAGGTGGTTCTTGGGGTCGCTGAATACGAATCCGCTATCAAAACCGACCCCCAGATCACCTGGTGCCCAAGGTCACAGCTAAGGCATGTTATCTTCTGGAGTTGGAGAGTTTTTGAGAACCAGATACACGGGGGGTTGGTTTTGCAGGTGTATTTCTGTTTAGGGACCCGAAAACCCTCGAGTAATCTGTTTGTATCTATTAAGTATCAAAAACCCTCGAAATTTCAGATGACGTACCGTAGCAGTGAACCTGGGCACCAGATGCTCCGGTGGTCGGTTCTGATAGGATATTCGTCTTCAGAGACCACAAAAATTTCCCGAGTAACAAAATCTGGCACTTAATACGGGGTCCGGACAAATAATCCCCGGACAAATAATCCCGGACAAAAAATCCCCACAAATTATCCCTGGACAAAAAACCCCCGGATAAAAAATCCCCGGACAAATTATCCCCGGAGAAAAAATCCCCACAAAAAATCCCGGACAAATAATCCCCACAAATTTTTTTGGACAAAATATCCCCACAAAAAATTCCGGACAAAAAATCCCCAGGAAATATTTGCGGCTATAAAAGATTTCCCGAAATTTTAAAAAATTTCGAATTCCAATTCCATGCTGAAAACTTCAAATTTTACATAACAAAAAGTATGAGTTTTTCAAAAATTGTGGAAGATATGGGGAATAAGGTAAGACCCCGTTTTTAAATCAGGCGCTTAACGCGCGTTTTGATAACGCGCGATTACAACTACATACATTTTACTGAAGACCGTTCACATGCTAACGCGCGTTTTAGATCATTAAGACGTGCGTTGGCATGTGAACGGTCTCAAGTAAAATGTATGTAGTTGCAATCGCGCGTTATCAAAATGCGCGTTAAGCGCCTGTCATGAAAACGGGGCCTTAGCTCATTCCCCATATTTTCCACGATTTTTGAAAAACTCACACTTTTTTGTCATGTATAAACAAATAAAGTTAACAAAAATATAACACAAATAAAGTTTTCAGCATGGAATTGAAATTCGAAATTTGTTAAAATTTCAGGAAAACTTTTAGAGAAAAAATATTTCTTAGGGATTTTTTGTCCGGGATTTTTTGTGGGGATATTTTGTCCAAAAAAATTTGTGGGGATTATTTGTCCGGGATTTTTTGTGGGGATTTTGTGTCCGGGGATTATTTGTCCGGGGATTTTTTGTCCGGGGATTTTTTGTCCAGGGATAATTTGTGGCGATTTTTTGTCCGGGATTATTTGTCCTAGCTTCCTTAATACACTTATTTTGGAAGCTAGAACAAAAAATCCCCGGACAAATAATCCCGGACAAAAAATCCCCACAAATTATCCACGGACAAAAAATTCCCGGACAAAAAATCCCCACAAAAAATCCCCACAAATAATCCCCACAAATAATCCCCAGACAAATAATCCCCGGACAAAAAATCCCCACAAAAAATCCCAGACAAAAAATCCCCACAAATTTTTTTGGACAAAATATCCCCTCAAATAATCCCGGACAAAGAATCCCCAGAAATATTTGCTACCGAATAGTTCTCTAAAAGTTTTCCCGTGAATGCAATCGACGCAAATGTTTTTCAGCCTCAGTGCATAAGAGTTATAGCAATCGCCATGAAACCAGTTTTCGGCACGAAAATAATGATCAGCAATTAAAATTAAGCATGAATTGTAATTTCGATTACCAAATTTCGAATTTCAATTCAATAATCGCGAAAGATATGGGGAATAAACTAAGGCTGTGGGAATCATGTTGTATTTACTGTCTATTCGTGATAATAACTGCTGGTCCTGAAAACGATAATCTTGATTGTAATGCAAAAAATTCTGTTCCTTTTTGTAAATGTAAGGTCAAAAATATTTAGTCATCATCATCATCAATAGCGTTATAACTCTTAGATATTAGAGAGTTATCAAGTAACTCTATGAGAATACGGTAACGTTATAATTAACATGTAAAGTATACAGTAAAATAACGTTACCGTATTCTCCTAGGGTTACTTGATAACTCTCGAGTCTTCCATGTTTGTCGGTCCTGTGCCACTATGGTATATTCCACGAATATACGTCTGTTTTGAATTATCGCGACACCGAATATTTTAGTGTGCAACATAAGAAGTACGAAAGCATTTTGCTCTAATAATTACTCCCATAAACAACAATATAATTTTCAATTTACTTTCGTTCTTCATATTTGGCACAGTAAAATATTCGTTGTCGCGATAATCCAAAACAGACGTATATTCGTGGAATGGGGTATATTTCCCATTGTTTCATTCCCATTTACTTTAGACCTTCTCTGACTACATCTTTCCACCTTTCTCTAGGCCGCCCGTAACCTTATCCCATCTGCCCTCTCCCCGAGCAGCTATGTGTGGTTTGATTTATGGATAAATTTTTAAAGTTTTTTATGGATGCACACAGATCCTCAATTACGTTTTTTAAAAACCGGATATCGAATAGTAATGCCCGTAAATTTCTTCCCAAAACCACCAGAAAAATCAAAATAATCGAAAAGCTTTGTATAACTTTCCTGGCGAAGTTCAATAGATTTTTTGCATTAGTATAATCAAGATTATCGTTTTCAGTACCAGCAGTTATCATCACGAATAGACAATGTTTTTAACAGAGTTATTCAAAGCACAGTGAACAAAAGATTTAAGCCAATTACAACATGATTCCCATAACCTTAGCCTATTCCCTATATCTTCCACCATTCACGGGAAAACTTTTAGAGAACTATTCGGCAGCAAACATTTCTTGGGGATTTTTTTGTCCGGGATTTTTGTGGGGATATTTTGTCCAAAAAAATTTGTGGGGATCTTTTGTCTGGGATTTTTTGTGGGTATTTTTTGTCCGGGGATTATTTGACCGGGGAATATTTGTGGAGATTATTTGTGGGGATTTTGTGCGGGGATTTTTTGTCCAGGAATTTTTTGTCCAGGGATCTTTTGTCGGGGATTATTTGTTCGGGGATTATTTGTCCGGACCCCCTTATTTTGACAAGTTTATGCACTTTTGGATGCATTTTATGCACTTTAAAATGCAACTATGCACCGCCCATTTTTCTATAGTAGACTTTTTTCCTGACATAATCCTGAACACAATGCAAAAACTTGCAAGTTTATAATGCCTGGCTGCACCAACAGATCTTAAGCTCCAGCTTAGCTAAGCTCAGCTTATACTTTAATACTGGGGCCACACTAGCGTTTAATACCGTTAATTATAGCATTATTCGGTTATTTGCATTAGAAATATGTCAAATAATGCGATAATTAACTAGTGTGGCACCAGCATAAGGATTTTCATTTATATTTAAGCTTAAGGTACCTACGTCTTAAGCTTAATATCTGTTGATGCAACCAGGCATACGTGCTGTATTTAAAAATAGATTTATTTTGTGCTAAATGCCAAGTGGGACGTTATAATTTTGTCGTCTGGTTTTCCTTTATGCTATTCCCGTTAAGAAAAACATAAAATATTATTTAATATGATTACTGACATTTAACATATCAGTTTCTACAGAAATAAAAATAGATATATGAAGATGAGCTTAGTCCGAGGTAGATTAGAGAGAAAAATATGGATATTTATAATACTAACATATGTCCAAACTACCCCAGATTTCAGATGCTATCCCCTTTACAGCAAAATTAAAAAGAAAGAAGAGGGAAAAGCTGAGTAAACTAAGAAAAAATTTAATAGGCAGAGAGAAGACAAGACGGTGAACATCGATGAAAGAAAACATATGATATGAATATTGTCAACATTATTGCCATGAAGTAAAATATAAATAATGTAGAAATTAGTGGAAAGCATCATAATACACAATAGATTATAAAATCAGTCCTAAATTCACAGGGAGAAAATTAAATCTTTGATGTATCTATGCGTAATTACTATAATCATTGATCATTCAAGTAGTTACAATAGTGCGGGATCCGACTCTAGGTCGACCTTCATCCATCTGCTTTCCGGATTAAACATTTTTTTTATTAAATTATTTTATATTTAAATTAAATAAGCATATTCAGTACAATTCAAAGAATATTCAAAATAATTCAAGGAAACATATTGAAAAATAAGCCAACGGTGGCAAATTTTTAAAGACACCTCACAAAACAATGGATTTTGCGGTGGACATCAGAACTCATCATTGGATGGTGTTAAACAAAAAATTCAAAAAGATTTTATTAACTTATGAGTTCAAAGTATCGCTGTCGAGGGTTTTTCAGTTATAATCATTTTTGACTTTTTAACATCACTCAAAAACAACGAATTTTTTTGGCAAAAAAGAGTGAAAATCAACATATTTATTATTGTTAAACAAAAAATAAGCAAAAAACAAAAAATATCTCGACAGTGTTACCTCTTAAAATGCCTAAAGAAAATATCTACAAAATTCCAGGTGGATCGAGGATCGATCAAGTAATTTTTGAGTTTCAATGTCTACCGCCTTTGAAAAAGGCAGTTTTGAGAAAAACGCGTTGAAAGTACATATTGTCAAATTTTATTTTTAATTTCTTTTTTGTCTGTCAAATCTTAAAGTGATGCACACCGGAATATGTTTTTGAATCGCGGAGTAATTTACAAAAGAGAATGGGAACCGCAGTTGAACGTTTCTCACTACGCTCAAGCGCGTTGAAGCGAGCGAGTCAAGGGTAGGGATATTTAACACTATTCATCGCGTTTGATATTAAAATTTAATTACTTAATATTATTTAAGATTCTTTAATAATCTTTATTTTGATGTATTATTTTGATTGGTAAACAGATCGGTGCACTCAGCTACATTTGCTTACCTGTTTACACTGCTTGAACTTTGCGCATGAACTTTGTTCATGCACTTGAACACTACATGAACGTTAACACGTAGGCCATACGTCATAGACCTATTTTATATATTTCAAACTTTTAATTTCAATAAAATTTGATTGGTAAATAAATTGGTGAAACTTGCTAAACAGAGTTTTTTTAATTAAGGGGGGTTGGAAAATTTTGAAATTCTCCATCTTTTTAAACGAAAGTGCATAACCTCAAGAATACTTTTTGAAAATTGCAGATCGATTGGAGCAAGATTACCGAAAATACAACACACAAAAATGTGCTTGAAATCTTGATTTCGGACCCTACAGCCCCATTAAGGATAGCTATGACAAGATTTTGATAGGCAGCCCTTGAAAGTCATTTGTCTAAGTATGAAATTAGATAAAAAAAGTTTCATCCGAAAAGCAGATGGGTGAAAGTCGACCTGGATTCAGATCTTAGACTATAAGTCCCACATTAATAAAGTTATTTCCAATCCCACTCGTTAGGGTAAGAACAGAACAACTGGGTTGGAGGTCGCGGTCGATGTCGATATCCATGTAAAACAAACACATTGTGTTGAATGGAAAAGAACAGAGCAGGTAAGTCGCGGTGGAGGTTTAGCGCGATGCCATCCAGGAGGTTTACATCGATGCTTTTGAAAATAAAATGAGTTTGTTTTACATGGATGTCTACTGCGCGGCCTACAAGGATGCTTTCCTGTGATTGGTCCGTTCGAAGCCAAGTTGTCATTACCTGCACTATCTGAGTTGATAGTTTTTATATAATCCCTTTTTTGAAGTTATACTTCTTTAGGCGCGATTGAGATTGAGGGTGAATTTATACTGATCTGCGCGCATGCGCACACCGACAGTTTGGTATTAGTCTTTATACGGGCTCTGATTGGGTGTTGAAATGATCTGTCAATAATTGTTCAATATGGAGGTTATCGGTAAACAAAAATGTTGTATAATATATTAGTTTTTATTGTTGTGAGGACAGAAATAAAATCAAATTTATAATTATAGTGACTTTTTAAATAGTTTTGAAAAGCCACAGGTACGTAATTCTAAATGTTTCAGTTGTATTCCAATAAAAAATTATCTTTATACCTATTTGGAAAATGTAAAAAAAATAATGTACTTACCTAGTACTTGCTATGCTATACCCCTAGTAGGCAATGCTTTAATTTACATAATCTGATTACGAACAAACTTTCTACAAATTTTCATCTAATGTATCGTTTTCTTACTCTATATATTGCTGTATTTTAATTCGACAAAAATCAAACTAATAAAAATTCATATAAACAAAATGTCAAAAAGTTGTTCAGTTTGTGTATATTCCCACATGACTTATACGCGAAGGTGGTGCAGTTTGAAATCGCTTCGACTCTCGTACGGCGGGATACACGGGAAGTAGGTTCAAGCCCAATGCAAGTTATATCATTTTTTTATTTTTTTTTATAGATTTTATGATTGTAAGTATATTATTATATATTTTTTTTTCAGAAAATACGTATTTAATTAAAATTTTTGGCAACAATTATTGTTCAGAAATCATTTGTGGCATTTTTCAATGTGTTTGTGTGTGATTTATTCTTTTATTTTTTTAATTTTTGGTATTGTTTTAATAAAAATGTTTGGAAAGTAGTAGAGAAACTGTTTAAAGTATATTGATTTCGTTGAAATCATATAATAGAAGTATAACTTCTTACGTGCGTACAAAGGGCACACATTCTTTTTTGTATTCAGTTTATTTTTGAATTTCTAAAGTAATTAAATTCAGTAAATTTTTGAAATATGAAGGAGGATTTGATTATTTACAGCTGACATTTCATCACTATCACCACTTGACTGACACAACATCGCAAAAGCATCTTTTTGTCATTCAAATTTCATTAAACTACTTCATTTGATAGTGGTTCTAGCTCGACTGGCAGCGCAGGTGACCTCCTTGCTATGTGCTGTCGACATCGACCACGACTTAACTATTTAGTAGCATCCACCGCGACCTACACCTCCACCTCGACCCACTAGTTCTGTTCTTAACCTTAGTCTACTAATTAATATATTTCCAACACCACTGATTAGTATGTACTTAATATCTACGGTAAATAAGCACTTAATAACCTAAGCGAAAATCAACACGATTCGTACCAGTTAAGTGCTTAATTAAAGTATAATATAGCTGTGGAAACCTACACTCTTATTTATACAGATTTTTTATTACCTGTTGAGGTATGTCGAAAACCAAAAAGGCAGCGTAATACGTTGTCAGTTTGTACCAATTATTGAAACTTTCTTTCTTCAATATTACTAATTCGGTAGGAACTACAAAAACTTTATTACATATCGTTTAATACTTATGTCCTGGATGAATCCATTCACAGAAGCAACCTTTCGAATAATCTATGATCGCAGAATGGAATAGAGAGCTTTGAATTTTTATATACATACACGGTATGCGGCAAAATAAACAGTACTGAAATTCGTATGCCTCAAATTTGTATGTGTCATGTGCTGAAACGTATTGAGTGGTTTCTGAACGTTGTTATAACGTTTGTCAATATCATGTTAACGTTAGATACTTCAGGATAGTTTTCAATTTTGCAGAAAATTTTTTTATAATGAAGTACATACGGAAAAGGTCACGAAAATGGTCCAAGCTTAAAATCAACAGTGGTTTCAGCAGGACAAGATAAGCTGTCACACTGCCAGAGAGTCTCTTCAGAACTAACGCCACCAGATGCGTACACATGGGGAATGCTGAAGGGGTCACCGTTTGCCATTTCGGAATTAAGGACTAAAATTAAAGATTTTTTTCGTGTCAGAGGCAGTTGTGGATCTAGAAATTTCCCTTGGGAGGGGACATTTGCTTTAGGGGGAATTTGGGGGGAACATTTTCCCTTGGGGGAACTTC
The DNA here is from genome assembly GCF_917563875.1 of Diabrotica virgifera virgifera. Classification (NCBI taxonomy): domain Eukaryota; kingdom Metazoa; phylum Arthropoda; class Insecta; order Coleoptera; family Chrysomelidae; genus Diabrotica; species Diabrotica virgifera. The sequence goes on along the minus strand of NC_065443.1, from coordinate 61,340,892 downwards.
CAATGAAAAACCAACTAAAAGACATAAAAAAGATAAACTCAGATTACATAAAATACATAAATAATAACTTATAGGTATTAAGTTCCCTTAATTTTTCTAACTAGAGTGTTTATTGGGTTGAATTTGTCTTTCTGTGGTTTCGGTTTCATGTGAACTAATATATTTTTATGTTTGAACAATTTTTTTTCTTTAATTTTGGACCTTGTTAGGGTGGACATTTCCTCATTTTCCCTCGCCGTAGATCCGCCACTGGCCAGAGGGCATCTTTAACATCTGTTTTATCGGGAACGTGCGTCGTCGTGAATGATGTTTGCAAGGCTATATCATATATTATAGATATATAAATATTCATAAACATTTCAAGATTCATTTCAGTACTGTTTATTTATTTTGCCGCATACTGTATTTAACATTCGCTACCGGGCAAGTGCTTTCCAGATTCCCCAGAACATGATATAGCGCGACAACATCTTTACAAAACTATCTTTGACAACAAACAACAAGATCTAATAAAAAGAAGATAATGACAGAATAGATAAATTCTTTTATAGTTTCGAAATTGTTCTTTATCTTCGTTCATACGTTGTCGTTTTTTTATACCTTATTCATAGCACTATTATTCACTTCTTATTTTGAACACGAATACTTCATACCTTCATAGCAGTGAGGTTTTTATCATTTGAGTCTTAAGGTGGACTCAGACTCAAACGACTCGTGTACTTGGCAAATACACAACTATTTGCCTACTTTGCAAGTATTATACTTGCATAATACGAGCTCTGCGATTGCTATGGCAAGCAGAGCACTCACACAACTTATACAATTTACAAGTACGTAAGCGTGAACATTTGGCTTGTTGGCGAGTCGCAGTAAAAGCCAATTGAGGGGGTCAGACATAAAAGGGTTTAAGTGCAGTTTTGATAGTTCTGATATAATCAATTTAAAGTTGTTTGAGTTTTATAAATTCTAGGAGTCATTAAACTTAAATATGTCTAGTGTACAACGTTCTATAAAATGATAAAAATATAAGGGTATATTATTAGATACTCTTACTATATCCTTCCTTTTTTAAATTATTAAAAAAATGTACTTGAATCGGTACCTGGTGTTGATAAATGTTACTGGTAAAACGGTTCAAGTGCAGATGTTAACTATTATACTAATCATTTTTATCCCAGCTGTTATCCACAGTGTAACTACAACTGTCACGTTGCATATTAGTCTTCAAAATTCGGTACAAATTAATCCTGTATTAACATGAGGTTTTTACAGAACACTAAAAATAGTTTCGTGGTAAAACGGTTCAAGCGCACTTAAATCCGTTTACTACCAATGGAAAATGCAATTGTTTTCATTAAATTAAATGTAATGGCGATAGATAGCGACTGTAGGGCGAAATATGCTTGAATTATTTTACCACCAAGTTATAATAGCATTTAAGTATGCGAATCTGTACTTAGAGCATATTTTTAGAAAAATGCACTTAAATCCTTTTACTTCTAACCCCTCAATTGAATCGTTTATTTCAGAAAGGGGTCAAGTCACAAAAACCTGCTTTTGAGAAAAACAAAAAAAACGTGTTTACATTCAACAAAAATTTTATTTATATAAAACAAAAATTCTCACTAATAACCTGTAGTGTTTGTCAAAAAGTATTGTATTTTTCAAAAATTTATCTTGTTAATTTGTTTAAGAAAAAAATAAATAATTTTTTGCACTTGGCCCCTTTCTGAAATAAAGTTGGTGTTTACATTCACCAAAAATTTTATTTATTTAAAATAAAAATTCTCACTAATAACCTGTAGTGTTTGTCAAAAAGTATTGTATTTTTCAAAAATTTATCTTGTTAATTTGTTTAAGAAAAAAATAAATAATTTTTTGCACTTGGCCCCTTTCTGAAATAAAGTTGGTGGTTACACAATTTTTAAGCAAGGAGTCATGCGTTGCATGACCCCTTTCTGCACTAAACGCTAATTTCTCTGCGCCGCCAAAGCAAGACTATGGCAGCAATTGATTCCTTTCTGCAACAAAAGCTGTATTTACGTTTAAATTAAAAAATTTCACCAAAAACTCATTTTGTCAAAATTAGTCACTTGACCCCTTTCTGAAATAAACGATTCAATTATTTGTGCATTTCGTTTGAGCGCTTCTGCAAGTATAGACAAGTAGGCACCTATGTACTTTGCAAGTGAACGAATATTCGTAATCCCTTTGACTCGGGCCATTTTTACCGACCACAAATGGAAAACAAACGAGTGACAAATAATAATTGTACTAGTAACCCACTGGCACGATGTGGTAAGTATACGCAAGTAACGATTCGCCAAGTACACGAGTCGTTTGAGCCCGGCTTAAATAAACTATATACAAATATTTACACTTTGTGAATGGATTCTTTTCCTAATATCTACTTACATTTTAATACTGCAGGCATCATTGACGTATAAGCCAAATAAACTATACCGACTTGTAAAAATCCTAAATTACTTATCACTTTTGTGGCATCCCTACCACAATTTTGGAAAGTTATACCTAAAAATAATCCTACTAACAAATGAAGTACCAGTTTTAGTTGAGATATCGTCTGAAAAGAAAAAAAAAGAGTGAGTAATTATATACTCTATATTATATTTCAGCGTTCTTTACGTCTGTTACACCAAATTAATCAACATACAAACTTTTTATCAGTAGCGCACATAAATGCATCCAACACGACCAACACAACCGAAAGTTACCCCAGTAAATGACCGTTTTGAAAAGTAATTTTCAGGGGCAACTCCGAATTACAAAAAAAATTGGCTTTAGGTTCTACTTACCCTCCACTTCAAAGTTGAATTTGTGCCGTTGGTTGCTTTCACTTGGGGGTGACAGTAACCCCTTCTCAGGGATGAAAAAACTTACGTTAAAATAAGCCCAGAAATGGATAAATTGACTGATTATAAGCAACTTTCGTTCTATATAGTTTTTTTCGAGATATTTACGATTAATAATGTTTAGCTTTCGACAAAAAAACTACGTTTTCAGACGGTTTTTTCCAAATAATTCAAGAAGTAAATATTTTACCAAGAAATATTCTTAGCAAAAGTGTAGCTTATAAAAAAAAAACGAAAAAATGGTGTATTAGTAAAGTCTATAAACCGAGTAAAAGCAAAGTTGTAGCTCAGGGAAAATACGTTATTATTGCATACTGAAAAATTAACCAATTTTCAGGAAAAACTTATTAACAATTTTTAAAGTGTTTAAAAAGGCTTTATTTGTATTTTTTACAAAACTTTATAGCATCAAAAATGAATGAGTTACTCTGAAAAATGTTGGCACCTTTCTTTTTGGTAAAAAAATTGTGAAATCTCCCTCTATTTAGCACTCTAAATAAAATTAATCCTTATCGCTATTATGTCTGGATCCCGCGTGAGAAAAAAAAGTTGATTAATAGCAAGCTGAAAATTTGTTAATAGCTTAAGGATGTCTAGTCGGACAAACTTTGATATATGGGAACACTGGAACAGGGGAAGTTTTAATTGTAGAACAGGTTAAAAATTTGGAACGGTCAGACCACGAAAACGGCACATGTATTTTGTCCGACAGAACAGACAGAACTCTCCGAACAGAGATAAACTCTCATGAAAAAATCAGACTGCTATTTATCACCAAATAGGCGTTTTAATGAGTGGAACATGTAGAATATGTCAAATGACAGGAATTATGACAGACGATAAATAGCAGTCTGATTTTTGCATGAGAGTTTAATCTCTGTTCGGAGAGTTTAAGTCTATTAGTCCAGGGCGCATCTGTTTTGAGATGGACGTTGAGAGGTGACTTAAATTTTTTTTACAGAAATTGCTTGAAAATAACTCAAATAATATTATTTGAGTTATGCTCTCGCTCAAAATGGTCAGGAACATTGTTTAAATAATCAAAATGTCAAAATATGAAGGAAAAATTCGATTTTTTTATTGGTTTTTTGATTATAACTTTAAAACTATTCATTTCTGAGAAAAGTTGCACCGACATAAAAGTTGCGTAATTAAATTTCCTACAATACAGAATTGGTTAAAAATTTAAAAAATAGTCACACTTGTTACAAAATAGCCATAATTGCGAAAAAAACATACAAAAACAAGTATTCGCATTTTACGTTTTTCAACCATTTACGCTACACTTAGGACCTTCATATTTTACCCAGAAAAGCTTTATGATACATTAAAACAATACTGTAAATTTTATTAAGATCGGTTCAATAGATTTTGCAAAATAAATTTTGCAATCCAGCTTTCGCAAAAAAAATTCATTTTTTCAAAATATCACAGGACTGAAAATAAAGCAGATAGCAAGTTGAGTTTTTTTTTGCTTATAGAGGTGTACTGTACCTTTCATTTGCAATTTTCAAAATTAAAATCGATGAATTACCACGGCGTCAGTAAATTTTTTAAATAAACGTTAATTTTTGGTGCTACGCGCAGGACAGCGGTGTTCGATTCACACAAGTTGATTTCCACCAAAATTTCTTCCAATCTTCATGTAATATATTATTTTCTTACTCTATATTTTGTTGTATTTTAATATTGTAATTCCACAAAAATCAAACTAATTTTATTATTGTTTGTGAAATATTGTTTAAACAATTGCATATGTCTAAAAATAATAAACTTTTATTCTCTAAGTTATAATATATGAACAAAGAAAGTTTTTGCTACAAAAAGTGTTATTTCAAAAGATAGAGTATGTGTTTTTATTTTGTAATAAACAAATTTATTTATTTATGTCGAAATTTAATAAAAATTAAAATGTATCAATATTTACCAAAGGTCATTAAAATGCCCAATCAGAGCAAACTATCAGTTGTCCTGCGCGTAGCACCAATAATTAATGTTTATTTAAAAAATTCCTGACGCCGTGATAGTTAATCGATTTTAATTTTGCAAATTTCAAATGAAAGTTACAGTACACTTCTATAAGCAAAAAAAAGTTCAACCTGGTATCTGTCTTATTTTCAGTCCTGTGACATTTTGAAAAAATGAATTTTTCTTGCGAAAGCTGGATTGCAAAATTTATTTTACAAAATCTATTAAACCGATCTTAATGAAATTTACAGTATTGTTTTACTGTATCATAAAGTTTTTCTGGGTGAAATATGAACGTCCTAAGTGTTGCATAAATCGGTGAAGAACGTAAAGTTCGAATACTTGTTTTTGTATGGTTATTTTCGCAATTATTGCTATTTTGCAACAAGGGTGACTATTTTTTAAATTTGTAACCAATTCTATGTTGTAGGAAATTTAATTATGCAACTTTTATATCAGTAAAACTTTTCTCGGAAATGAATATTTTTAAAGTTATAATAAAAAAACCAAGAAAATAATCGAATTTTTCCTTCATTTTTTGACATTTTAATTATTTAAACAATGTTCCGGACCTTTTTGAGAGGGAGGATAACTCAAATATTATTATTTGAGTTATTTTCAAGCAATTTCTGCAAAAAAATTTGGGTCACCTCTCAACGTCCAAATGTACTAATATTTTTACAGATGCGCCCTGGTCTATATTCTGTCGGACAAAATAAATGTGCCGTTTTCGCGGTCTGACCGTTCCAAATTTTTAACCTGTTCCACAATTAAGACTGCCCCAGTTCCAGTGTTCCCATTTATCAAAGTTTATCCGACTAGACACCCTTAAGCTATTAACAAATTTTCAGCTTGTTATTAATCAACAAGCTTTTTTTTCATACGCGGGATCCAGACCTATATACCATTTACTTTAAATGAATGTGTATTGTTTATATGATCTGTAAGTTTGGCCGGTTTGAAGTGCTTATTAAAAAAAAATTTGGTTTTGTAGTAAAACAAATTTCTTTTTTAAAAATTTTGAAAAAATTTCGTTTTTTTAGAATAACTTAAAAAGTATTAGTTATACGAAAATCTCAAAGAATAAAAAATGTAGGTTTTGCTGTTATAAATATGCTAGTTTCATTTTGTTTTTCTGTAAGACAAAAATTGGTTAAGATATTGCTGTTCAAAGTTTGCATACACTCGTGATTAGTGACTCGTTCAAGCCCTTGAAACTGACAGATCATAAAATAAATAGATAAACGAAGTAAACTGTTTGTAAAGCGGTAACGATTCCTTTCATTTGAGGATCCAAACACGGGGAGATTTTCATTTTAAGCGTAACTCACTTATTTTTCATGCTAGAAACTTTTATAAACAATTAAAATAAAGCTTAATAAAAAAGCTAAAATAAAATATTCGATTTGGAATTGCTCGAATACAATCGTATTTTTCATGAGCTACAAATTTGATTTTGCTGGATCCGTAGATTTCACGAATATACAACTCTTTTCGTCTTTTCTAAGATACATTTTGCTAAAAATATTTTTTTCGACAAAATATTTACTTCTTGAGTTATTTGCGAAAAACCGTCTGAAAACGTAGTTTTTAAAAAAGTATTGACTTACATAAAAAACTCTATAGAACAAAAGTTGCATATAATCAGTCAATTTATCCATTTCCGGGCTTATCTTGAACGTATGTTTTTTCAGCCCCGAGAAGGGGTTACTGTCACCCCCCAAGTGAAAGCAACCAACGGCACAAATTCAACTTTGAAGTGGAGGGTAAGTAGAACCTAAATCCAAATTTTCATGTAATTCGGAGATGCCCCTGAAAATTACACGGTATCGCCGTATTTCCCGTTCATTTACTGGGCTAATTGTGGGAAAGTGTGAGTTTTTGGAATAAGTTAGTTTTATAAATTGTATGTTGCATATGTGTAGTGTACTACGGAGATATGTGTGCTTCACGCTTCCCTGTCCTCTATTATTGGTATACCTATGTTTTTGTTCTTCTTCTTTGGGTATTGGCAACCAAAGTCTGCTGCATTTTGCTAATGGATTCGCCACACAGTTTTTCTTCATTCAGTATGATGCGAGCCGCTTCTTTGATTTTTCTCTTTTTTATACCCGTTTCCTTTATAACTATTGATGCATCTTTCCACCGAGATCTGTGTTCATTGTCTCAGGAATGTTCGCATATCTGTGAATGTCGAAATCCCTGTTTTTGATGTATGCTTTATTTTCGTCGATCCTGACGCTTAATGGTCTTTTAGTTTCTCCCACATAGATTGTTGCATTCACAGGGTATTTTATAGATGCAGTTCTTTGACCTCTCCTGTGTGTTGTTCGGTTTGGTTTTGAACAGGATGGATCTGAGTGTGTTGGTTTTTTTAAATGTTGTCATGTTGTACTTATTCCCAATCCTTTTTAATTTTTCTGATAAGCCCTTTACATATGGCATTGTTGTCAACCTTGAGTCCTTTTTTTTGAAATAGCTGGATTGTTTGTGTTGTTTTGTTGTTTCCTTACTTTACTTTTTCGTGTCTGGATCCGACTACAGTTTTTCTGCCCAATATCGGGCTACGTCTACACCCTTTGTATTTGCGAGCCATAAATCATCGAGGGTGCACTATGATGGGCAAAGTCTGCATACACTCAGATGATCCACGCTCTGTATTTCCCCACATTCACAAAGTGCGTCGTTATCTGTCTTAATGCCCCATTTAATAAGGTTCTGTTTTACAGGGGCAACACCTGTGCGTATTCGGTTGAGTGTCCGCCAGGTTCTCCAGTCCAGGTTCATTCCATTAGGTCGTTCTGGATGTAGAGGGAACAGTTCGGGTGGTTCGACGCTGACATTTCTCATAAACCTTTCCCTTGATTTAGGTCGACCGATTCCTGGCGGTTGGTCAAACCCGTATAATTGGTGCCTTTCATCAAAAGTTTGCCTGAACTTCTCCACATATTGTGAGGCGCATCTGCGGTCGTCTGGTGATGCGAATCCAGCTGCCCGGTAGAGTAATAGTAGAGGGGTAGGCTTCATACAACCGGTAATTATTCTACATGTTTCATTTAACGCCGTGGTGACTTGTTGGGCGTGTCTAGATCTACCCCAGACAGGACAAGCATATTCCCCTGTTGAGAAACATAAGGCCTCAGCTGTTGACTTTAAGACCTGGGGGTTTGCACCCCACTTGCTCCCTACAAGTTTCCGGAGAAGGTTGTTTCTCGTAGAAACCTTCTGTCTTGTGCTCTGACAGTGGAATTTATACGTTAGTGACCGGTCTAGTATCACTCCAAGATATTTGGGCCTATCAGTATGTTCCAAGCGTTGTCCCTCCCAGGAAACATTCAGTTTTACATGCGCCAGATGGTTGTTGAGGTGGAATGCACATACTGTAATGAGTATGTGCATTTGTTGTTTCCTTTCTTCTATCTTGTGGAATTCCTTGTTTATAAATGACAGTGGATAGTCGTTTTTTGTTGAGATCTTAAATAGCAGGTTCGTTTCCTATTTGAATGCCTTTCGTTGGAACAGGTATTTTGAACTCTGTCGTATAATGATTTTATTATTCCTTTTTTGATGTTTACAATGTGATTTAAGTGGAAATTTAAATACTTGTTTATATGGGTTGGCTTTCTGTGTACTCTGGTTGCATATCATGTAACTTCTTTGGTGATCAGCACATCCAGGAAAGAAAGTGAATTTATTGTTTTCCTCTTTTACCATGGTGAATTTGATTGATTTTTCTTGATTGTTGATTTCAGTCAGGAATTTATCCAATTCTTCTGGTCCTTGAAGCCAAATGGAAAACACATCGTATACATATCTCCACAATACTGTGGGTTGTTTGTATTGTTTGTGTACAATGTTCTCCTACAAATCCTCCATGAATATATCAGCTAATAATGGAGATAAAGATGAGTCCAAGGCTAATCCGAAGTTTCGCTTAAAGAATCATTATTGACTTGGAAGTAGGTGTTGTATGTGCATAGTCTTAGTAGCTCCATGCCAGCTGATACATTCAGATTGGTTCTGCTTGTCAGTATATTGTTACTCTCTAATTTATATTATATATATATATATATATATATATATATATATATATATATATATATATATATGATTATTAATATGTAGTGACTGTTAATAATACAAAATGAATAATTTTGGGGAATGCAGTCAATGTGTTTTGGGCTGATTAAAAGAGAAACACTTTGAACTTTTGTCGAGCTTTCGGACAATTTATTTCCTTTATCAAGACAATCTAAAAATACAAATGTTTAAATTTAGATGAAAACTAGAAAAATAACAACTTACTGCTCGTGGTTTACAAAATAACTAACATACTTATTAAAAACATAAAAATTCTTTCTAAAAAATATAAATTGTAAACGTAAATTAATTTTGAAATATGTCAAAAGGACATTAATCAAATGTAGTTAGACTACTTTAATAACTCGATAGATTGGGAAAGAAGTTAGCTAACAGTGTATAAAATAATGATATAAAGATATAAGCAAATTTGAAGTTATAATTATTAGTAAAAAAAAAACTGATAGTAATGTAAAACAAGTTGATTTAGAATGTTATAAATATTTTTCTTTTGATACTATTTAGTGAAATTTTAAAAATTAATAAGATCAAATTGTTTATAAAATGCATAAATTAGTAATATCAGATCTCAAAATTAAAGTCAAAGTTAGTAAATTACAGTCAAAGTTAGTTAGTCAAAGCCAAAATGTTATTATAAATAATGCTTAGATTATTGATATCAGATCTCTTATTAATACAATTTGATTTTTTTATCCAAACCATTTCTTTAAATTCTCTTTTACGTAAATTTACTTCTCTTTCCAAAATTGTTGCTTCTTGAAAAATGAAAACATGATCCTCATTAATATATAACTATATAACTAACTTTGACTGTAATTTACTAACTTTGACTTTAATTTTGAGATCTGATATTACTAATTTATGCATTTTATAAACAATTTGATCTTATTAATTTTTAAAATTTCACTAAATAGTATCAAAAGAAAAATATTTATAACATTCTAAATCAACTTGTTTTACATTACTATCAGTTTTTTTTTTACTAATAATTATAACTTCAAATTTGCTTATATCTTTATATCATTATTTTATACACTGTTAGCTAACTTCTTTCCCAATCTATCGAGTTATTAAAGTAGTCTAACTACATTTGATTAATGTCCTTTTGACATATTTCAAAATTAATTTACGTTTACAATTTATATTTTTTAGAAAGAATTTTTATGTTTTTAATAAGTATGTTAGTTATTTTGTAAACCACGAGCAGTAAGTTGTTATTTTTCTAGTTTTCATCTAAATTTAAACATTTGTATTTTTAGATTGTCTTGATAAAGGAAATAAATTGTCCGAAAGCTCGACAAAAGTTCAAAGTGTTTCTCTTTTAATCAGCCCAAAACACATTGACTGCATTCCCCAAAATTATTCATTATATATATATATATATATATATATATATATATATATATATATATATATATATATATATATATATATATATATATATATATATATATATAATATATATATACACCGTTTTTAGGCGTCATCGCCCTTCGGTAGGGATCTTGGAGGAGTATCACTAAGCCACAAGCCCTTATCCCTTGCCGTACCGCTCCTCCATAGGCCGATCAGACACCAGTTTACTCCAGACCAAGTCGTAGATTCTATGTAGAATTTTTATACTACGACGTTGGCTTCTTCTTCTTCTTCTTCTTTTTGTATAGACATGACTCTGTCTGTTATTTCAATGTGCCTCTAGTAAGTTGTCGTTCCATCGTTTTCGTGGTCTTCCCACTGATCGTCTTCCTATTGGGGAACCGTCTCTCGCTGTCCTGACTACCATGTTTGTTGTCATTCGGCTTATTTGGTCATTCCATTCTATTCTGCTGTTTCTTACCCAGTTATTAATGTTATCCACCTTGCATCTCCGTCGTATATCTGTACTTCTAGCTCTGTCCCATATAGTCTTACCATCGATTTTTCGAAGGGTTTTCATCTCCGCTGTTTCGAGCGATCTTTTTGTCCTCTCTGTGTCGGGTTGTGTTTCTGCCGCGTATGTTATTAGTGGTCTGATGACTGTTTTGTAAATTCTGCCTTTCATTTCTTTTCCGATAATTTTATTTCTCCATATTGTGTCATTCAGGCAACCTGCGGCTCTATTTGCTCTATTCACTTGATCTTCCACTTCTGTTTGCCTTCTGTAGCTAGATAGTGTGATGTCTAGGTATTTAAACTCAATCACTTGTTCCATTATCTGACCTTCTAGCTCCAATTTACATCTTATTGGATCTGTTGTTACAACCATGCATTGGACATGTAGTACGTTTAAATGATAATAGGTGGACCAAACGACTCATAGAATGGAGACATAGAGAACACACCGAGGTAGACTACCAAAAACATGGATGGGAAAACAATGAGAAATTGGATACAGAAGGCAGAAGATAGAGAACAATGGAAGAATATGGAGAAGACCTATATCCAACAGTGTATGTAAGGGGTTGAGGAATGATGATGATGATGATGATGAATTAAAAGAAAGCGTTTGTATGACTGGGACGTTAAAAAGTTTAAATATGTATTATTGTCATAAATATTAATTATAAATATTATTATTATAAATATTATACTAAATATTTCGTTTTCCTCTTAATACGAGAGATGTCGCTAGAATGCGTCTCAAGAGGTGGAACCATTGTTTTCGCGATGGTTTCCCTTAAATTAGTCAGATTGTTTGTATTCCTTCAGATTTGTGACTGCATAGCTTCACTGATGAGGCATGAGGATGCTGAAATGGCTATATGGAGATGGTGGTCCAAATCTGAACCGAATATAAACAAAAATCTGCATTTATCTTTTCCATTTTTACTCAGTTCTGAGTATTTAGAAACTGTCTTTTGGTCCTTTTCCTAGACGACGAGAAGGTAAATGCGTGGTTTAAGTGTCCTTTTTGCTTTCTCCTATTTTTCGTCGTCTGTGTGATTATATATTGTAAAATCCGGAGATACGGGATGCAGCCAGAAAACAGTTTATTAACGAAAAGTCTTGGATTTAAAATATTGTTTACTGTATTTTATTTCAATTATTCTAATTGTTTTAAAGGTAGTTAACTTTGTATCTAGGGCTTTTCGTTTTCCTCTTAATACGAGAGATGTCGCTAGAATGCGTCTCAAGAGGTGTAACCATTGTTTTCACGATGGTTTCCCTTAAATTAGTCAGATTGTTTGTATTTCTTCAGATTTGTGACTGCATAGCTTCACTGATGAGGCATGAGGATGCCGAAATGGCTATATGGAGATGGTGGTCCAAATCTGAACCGAATATAAACAAAAATCTGCATTTATCTTTTAAATATGTAATAAAATTTTATTAAAGTACTTACCCAATCTCTATAAAGTTGAACAGAACTTCGTTGTAATAATATAAAAAACCTTTTCCATTCTGAAGGTGATTTAGAGAGAGTAACGTTTTCGTCGGAGTATATGATATTATTATCTTTACTGTCTATAGCTGGAGTATCACTAAGTTTAACTGAAAAAATATATAGAATTTATTCTACCTGTAAATACCAAAACAAATCAAATTTACTGCATTTCTTCAGTGTCTGTGTGATATATAAAATACTATAATAAAATATTTCGTTGGGAATAAACTACTACTATGTACTTCCATAATCGAATACGGGCAAAGATAAATGGAAAACTAACACAGTTTATACCAGTACAAAGCGGAAACAGACAAGGTGACTCGTTAAGTCCACTGCTCTTTAATATAATAATGCACGAAATAATACAACGTCGTCCTAATCTGTAAACTGCGTAACTCCACAATTCTCTGAAAATGAGAATTACTGCCATCTGTTTCAAGAAGTCCCTACTTATCGTTTAAAAAAGGATACACGTGCGTATTTTTAGTCGTATTTAGAGATATCGCCCTTGTTTGGAGTGGCCTGCTTGCTCACCCGAGCTTAATCCTATAGAGTATTTGTGGGATATGCTTAAAAGAAAAATTAGAGCTCGCCGGGATAATCCACAAAACACCGCACGGCTAGTACAAGCTGCTCTTAAAGGATGGAGCAACCTACCACAACAAAATGTTGATATATAATTTGACTAGGAGCGTGTCCACGCAAACTGAAGCTTGCATAAGGACTAGAGGTGATAACACTGACTACCACAAAATACAAAAAAAAAAATAAATAAAAACAATTTAAACATTATTCGTTTTACATTGAAATTTTGTATGCTATTGACTTTAAAACAACTACTTTCAATTTGTTTGTTAAATACTTTATTGTTTTATTTCATTGTTATGTATTTGATATTAAATTGCTTTAAAATAGATATTGTTTGACTTCGCGTGTTTATTTTTTTAAATTCTCACGAAATAGTAAGAAATATCAGTTGATTCCATATAAGTTTGGGTGTGTGTATATTCGTGAACATTTTGTTTTATTTTATTCTCAATTTTACATAGTACATTATTTAATATATTTTATATAGTATTGAAACTTTACGTTTTTATTTGATTATCGGATGCTGTGTTTTAATGCCCCCACCCTCCTGTCGTATACCATAGTAATAACCAAAGTCTCCCTCCCTCTTCTCTACGACGTAGTTTATGGATATTCCCTTGCCTTAAAACTAAAGACAGTAAATTGTATCAGACCAAACCAGAGGTTTCCAACGCACAATGGCACAATTTTACAACAAAGACTATATGCCAGTAGTCCACCACAAATTGGAAGAGATTCAAACGGAACCTGGGGTGCGATTAAGACATGGAATGTATCTGGTACACATAAGTAAAATTACCAATAACAATAAAAAAGAACAATAATGTATATACAGGGTGGTTCATCTTAATTCGCCTCGGTCTCTCTACGGAAAACCACTTGATATTTAAAAAAAATTTCTTCATAGAAATATACAGGGCCCTTAATACTACAATCTAAAAATAATGTGAATTATACAGGGTGCTCCAAAAAAGAGTGGTATATCAAAGTTATATTTTTTCTTATGGAATGCCCTATATCTGATGACATTACTGAATTGACCTTAAAAAATAAGCTATACTTTCATAAGGGTTCCATATACCTACATACAGGGTGTTTTGATTTATTCCAATTTTTATGAAAATGTAAGGTTTTAGAAGAAAATAAATATCTACGAATCTAAGAATCACTAACAAATTCTTTTTTGGATCCTAATAATAGACTATTTAGCATACTTAAACAGATGCTTACTGCAACAAAATTTCTTACAGGGTGGTCAAAATATGAGATTGTTCTATTAACAAATTCAAGCTGTAATAACTTATTTATTTTAAATATAACACCCTGTATCTTACTAGTCTATCGCGTAGAAAATTTACTTTGCTTTCAATTCTTATTAGAGTTTCCTATACCTATCTCCCTTCATTTTTAAATCTTTTAAGATTTCCTAATTTGTAAGCTTTAAAAATTAGAATTAAGTACCTATGTCGTGGTTATGTACAACACATCACCAACACCGGCAATATACTTAAATACCTTAGTCAAGATACTTTCGTTAATAAAATTTATATATTTTTATCATTTATTCACACAGAGTGTTCTTATTTTAAATGACATACTCGATATTCTATTCTTTATAATGGAAGATATTTAAAATCTCTTCAATTTCATGTAAACATTCTCAATACACATGTTATTCTGTAAATGTAAATTCCCATGTTATTCTGTAAATACCCATTTTTACATATTTTTGTACAATAGGCTCGTTTTCGTCATAGTAGCCATTGCAGTTAATTGTTTGTAATTGCGATTCAAAGATTCAAGCAAAAAGTGGTGTTGTTAAATTTACCTACTTAATAACCGTTGGTTTAAGATATGGAAAATACTTATACGGAATGAAATATAATTTAAATATCTTCCAGAATACGGCATCTAATATAGGGTATGTAGTTTAATATAAACATATTATTCAATGTCACATGTAGGTCAAAATCAACTAAAATAATACAACACTCTGTGTGTGTGTGTGTGTGTGTGTGTGTGTGTGTGTGTGTGTGTGTGTGTGTGATTACATGATAACAATGAAAATTTTATTAATGACAGTATCATGTCTAAGTATATTGCCGGTGTTGGTGATGTGTTGTACATAATATGTAACCACGACATATTCACTTAATTCTAATTTTTAAAGCTTGCAAATAAGGAAATCTTTAAATATTTAACAAATGAAGGGAGATATGTATAGGAAACCCTAATAAGAATTGAAAGCTAAATAAATTTTCTACGTGATAGGCTAGTAAGATACAGGGTGTTGTATTTAAAATAAGTAAGTTATTACAGCTTGAATTTGTTAATAGAACAATCTAATATTTTGACCACCCTGTAAATTATATAAATTGACCTATAAATATTTTGATAGGTATAGGAAACTCTAATACAAATTGAAAGCTAAGTATATTTTCTACGCGATACACTAGTAAGATATAGGGTGTTCAATTTAAATTAAGTAAGTTATTACAGCTTGAATTTGTTAATAGAACAATCTCATATTTTGACCACCCTGTAAGAAACTTTGTTGCAATAAGCATCTGCTTAAGTATCCTAAATAGTCAGTTATTAAGATCCAAGAAAGAATTTGTTACTGATTCTTAAATTCGTAGATATTTATTTTTTTCTAAAACCTTACATTTTTATAAAAATCGAAATAAATCAAAACACCCTGTATTTAGGTATAGGGAACACTTATGAAAGTATAGCTTATTTTTTAAGGTCAATTCAATAATGTCATCATATATAGATAGGGCATTCCATAAGAAAAAATATAACTTTGATATACCGCTCTTTTTTGGAGCATCCAGTATAATTCGCATTATTTTTAGATTGTAGTATTAAGGACCCTGTATATTTCTGTGAAATTTTTTTTTAAAATATGAACCACCCTGTATATATGTAAACCTATATGTTGAATTTAACACTGTATCGGATTTCTAATAAATGAATAAAAAAAATTAACTATAAGAAATACTTACTTGTAGGTATATTTTGCCACTTTTTATCCTGTGCTGCTACTGCTAATTGATCTATATGATCACCATATTCTCCACTAACGACTTCCATAACTAAAATATTAAACAATATTTCTTTAAGGGCATAGCCGCAAAATGTCTCCTGTCAAAATGTTCAATTTGGTTTAACTGTATTCATTTTTTTCGAATACTGAGAAAACTAATAAGTATTTTTAAAAAATATAAACGCAGAATAAAAGATTACGTTATTATCGAGGGCCGAAAGTCCCTGAAAACTTCTATAATGTTTATTTTAATAAGTTACAGGGGTGAAAAAAAAAGGAGAAAATTTAGTGTGACTTTTAATTTCAAATTCTCATTCAAAAGAAACGTTTTGGTTATTCTAAGGGACTTTCGGCTCTCGGTAATAATGTAATCTTTCATTCGGCGTTTAAATTTTTCAAAAATACTTATTAGTTTTCTCAGGATTCGAAAAAAATGAATACATTTAAATTACATTGAACATTTTGACAGGCGACATTTTGTTCCTATACCCTAAGCTAGAAATTAAAACTAAAATATAATAATATGATACGTATGATACATGACACAATATGAAACTACGTATAGTTCTTTGTCGATTTCGAAGAAGCTTTTGACTTTTGATTACATCGAACAAAAAAATGTTGGGCACAGACCAACTGGACAGTTGGTCTGTGTCCATTGTACTGACAAGTACCTAGCATTTTCGAGCAGGGAACCATGTTGCCCTTTGAGCATGTGTTCTATTATATCTAATAACATCGACTTGTAGTCACCAGGTTTTGTTAAAATAACATATTTAAACCATATATTATGGGGTTACCACTTTGAATGGTGTGCTAGTTTCAAACTACTCAGCAGAATGCACTGAAGATGTTCTGAATTAGAACGAAAACGTTTTGCAATCCATTTGGATGACTTTTTAGATAGTTTTTAAATAAACGATTTTATACCAGAATACAAGTTGAAGTTTTTATTTCTGTATGAGTTTTTTAAACTATGGTATACAGCCAACTATTGGGTTTTTCCCATTGATTTTATATTTAATTTATTCTTGTCACCTGCTACTCTGACGATTATTTCTTAAAAGAATGGCAGACTTGGCATATTGTGGTTTTCTTTCTTCTTGATGCCAAACTTATACACGTTTTGTATTCTAGTTTTTGGGAATAAATCACTTTTCTCCCTTCGGGAGCCACCTGCCTTCATCACCGGTGATGCTACTCATCAGGCAAAGACAAGACAACATACCACAAGCCATGCATAAGTATAATCTACAAATTGTTAGTTTTTGGCAATAATTTGAATATATTTGTTAATGCATTTAATAAGTTATATTTTTATTATATCTTTATAGAACAATAACCATGATTAGTTAAAAATACTGTTTTGTTTGCTTCCATTCTAAATTTTCAGAGTTCATAATATGAGGATATGAAGATATTATCTAAGATTAGGACAAGACGAACTCACACCTAGAGATACATCTGGCCAGTGATAGGAGATTTCAAAATGGCTGGTTTTCTGGTGCGAATGCAAAGCGGCTACACTAAATAATATCCATGTTATTTGCTAATGCGATATTAGAGCCGATGTACCTTACTGCCTGCAGCACTCATTGTCTCATCGGTACGATTTTCAAATGTGGAGCCCCATCATCCTTTAATGCCTCCATTGCACGTAAAATTAAATCTCATGAAGCATTTCGTCAAGGCTCTTCGTCAATATTCTATGGAGTTTCAATTTTTAAAACATTTTTTCCGAAACTAAGTTACAAAGAGTTTATTTCTAATATACTAGACAGCTTTAAAGTCATGGGTTGCAGGATATCAAAGTACACAGTACACATGCTAAATGCTCACTTGGATCAATTCAAAGAAAAATTAGATGCATATTCAGAAGGGCAAGGGGAACGCTTTCACCGAGATGTAATGAACTCCGAATAATGGTAGGGGAGCCAAAGCGGGGATTTTTGCAGTTACTCGAGCGCATCAGATTATCATATGGGGAGAAACCTGGTGCCCTGCAGATGTACCTCTGCCATATATTGGCTCTTAACACAGGGGAGTTCGTTAAGGGGAGTCCGAAAAAAAATTTATCCTTAAAAATACTCGAAATTGTCAGATTAAGATAAGGTAAGTTAAGCACATGCAAAACAGTGTATATTTCAAAAATCTTACGATTTGAGCGGGGCGTAAGGAAATGGGCGAGTTAAAAAGTTTCACAAAAGAAAGCGAATAATTCGCGAAATGAACGTTAGATCGAAAAACTAAAAAATACTTATTCAATATTTTTCATAAATCTATCGAATGATACTAAACATTACCCCCCACGGAGAGGGGTGGGAGTAAATTTAAAATTTTAAATACAAATCCCGCGATATTTCGCAAAATACACATTAGATCGAAAAACTGCAAAATACACTTAATCAATATTTTTGAAAAATCTATCGAATGGTACCAAACACGACCCCCCCGAGGTGGGGTGGGGGGTTACATTAAAATCTTAAATAGGAGCCCCAAATTTTTATTCCAGATTTGGATTCTCTACGTAAAAATAAGCAACTTTTATTCGAAACATTTTTTCAAATTATGGATAGATGGCGCTATAATCGGAAAAAACGATTGTTGGAAATGGAAAATTAAATTAAAAATGGAAAGTCCCCACTAAAATGAAAAACTTTACTTAACTTTTTTTGGTTTTAGGACCTACTCTTCACAACCCAATAGGTACCCAAAGCGCTCGAGTGACTGCACATTTAGCATACTTCGCTCCCCTACTATAACGGTATCAAGGAGAATATAATGTTGTTCTGAAGCTATATTCTTGTGGCATTTTTACAATTTTAACTATTTATAATGGGAAATAAGCCACAATATTATTAAAAAATGATTTTTATTAATGTTTCGACGCCCAAATCGGGTGCCGTTGTCTAAATACAAAATACTATTGAGAATATAATGAAAACATGATGGGTAACTGCGTTTGGGGGCTCCTATGAGACAGTCCTTGTTGAGACATAAGAAAAAATATCAAAAGATCAAAATCAGAGGTACAGAACTCAGACTAAAATTCATGTTGACCTGTGTTATCTGTGGGAGATGATACAGATTTTAGACGTTTCTATAATGATCATATCAAGTGAGTCTATACTAAATTTAGAATCAAGATGCAGTAGAAATAAACAAACCAAGACACGTTAAATGCTACTAGGAGCACTCCCGAATCATAATTTACAATGTATATACATTGTAAATCCGAAATTATGATTTCCAAAGTTTATACATTGTAAATTATGATTCGGGAGTGCTCCTAGTAGCATTTAACGTGTCTTGGTTCGTTTGATTGTGAATTTAGTATAGTATTTAACATTTAACATATTAATTGCCTTACTATAATCCGCAGGGTTGTGGTATTGAGGACAGTGCAACCCTACTGAAGCTAAAAAAGGAACAGTATTGGTACTTGGCCCTTGGTAAACACATCGACCTTTGGCCAACATATAAACCTGATCGAACATTTCATAAGTTTGGGTGTTGGGTTGATGAATAGTGCAGATTACAATTCTTCCTCCATTGGCTAATTTTTTTAACAAATCTACACATTGGGTGGTGGATGCGCTGTCAAGACCTCTGAAAATAAAAAAAATATTGAAAAAGCAGTTTTTAAAGAAATTATATATTATACACTAATCCCAAAAATATCGCAGAATTTTTAAAGGAGACAAAGTTTAAAAGTAATTTTTAATTTTTAACAGAATGTTATAATACTCGTCTATGGTTTCCTTTAGATGTCTACAAACCCATAACATGTTGAACATGAACACGTGAAACATAAAAGTTAAAGCGTGTTTTGCCGAAAAAAAAAGTAAACAAAACGTTGATAAGAGAAAATATTTATTTTGGACATTTCATTTGTGTTCGAGAATTTAATCAGTGCGCTATGTCTGTTTAATTTTTCAATAAGGAGGTGCGTTCTTAAAAAAATGAGTAATTTAACGTCAAAACAAGCAGCCCAAATCGTAGCTTTAATTGGAGATAATCAATCGCAGCAACATGTTGCTGAGGTTCTGGGAATCCACCAATCCATGGGAATCCAAGAAGACCAGTTCCAGGACGTCCCAGATGCATGAACCCCGAAGATCACCGTTATGTACGTTTGCAGACTTTGCGTAAACGTCATGTTACAACAAGACAACTGAAAAATGATCTTTCCACAGTCCGTATTGTTCGAATAAGTGTCAATTCGGTCAGAAACACATTAAGGAAATTTGGAATCAGAGCCAGAATGCCTGCAACTGCTCCACTGTTAATGAGGGCACACCGTATAGCACGTTTAAGGTTCGCACGAGAACATGTCGATTGTGATATTAACGACTGGGCTATTCTTTTTACTGATGAGTCAAGATTCGCACTTTGTGGATCCGACTGACGTATTTCAGTTTGCAGACGCGCCGGTGAGCGATTTACTCAGTGTAACACAAGAGCAGCCAGAAATTTTCGAGGTGGCTCGATTATGACATGAGCTGATTGGTATATAAGAGAGGTTCCTGAAGAAGATGTCGTGCTTATTGTTCCAATTATTGGAGATAATTTCGTTCTTAAGCAAGACAACGTTTGTCAGCACGTTTATATCTTCAAAACGTTGGTATTCAAGTTCTCGATTGGCCAGCAGTCACCCCAGACCTAAACCCAATTGAGCATGTTTGGGACTACCTAGAAAGACGCATGAGAGCAAGTATCGTTGCTCCATATAACATTGATGAACTGGGAAATGCTTTAACGAAAGAATGAGAGAATTTGGATTTGGAGTACATAGATAAGAAGTCTTCCACAGAGAATAAGGGACGTCATTAGAACCAGAGGCTGCAATAGTAGATACCAAAATGTTAAAATTGTTATTGAAATTTCTTATTTCATAGATTTGTATTTTTCATTTTTGTTGAATTATTGTTATTTTAATTTTTTTTTCTTTGCCTGTTTGTCTGTGATTTTACATTTTTTCATTTTACTGGAATAAACCACTGTTCATTATTTCTACATTTCATTCCCTGGCATTTCCAAAAAAATTTAGGAGAACCTAATCAAAACTTCTAGACTTAAGGGGATCGGTGCAAACTTTCGGTTCCAATGCTATTAAAATGGGATTCATTTTTTTTCGAATCCTGAGAAAACTAATAGTGGAGTCAATGAAGGTGGATATGAGTTATTACCTCAGATTTCGTTGAACCTCCATCGATTTTCATAAAAATTGGTGAGTGGTTAAAGGATACCTCAAGGAACAAAGGTGACATAGTGCCAACTTGCGCTTTTTGCATTTTAGTGTGAAATACACCCCTTTTTTTAAAATTATTTTTTAGATTTCTGAAAGTGCAGTCACTGTAAGTTTTCACTTCCTATTTTGTTGAACCTTTATCGATTTTCATGAAAATCGGTAAGTAGTTAAAGGATACCTCAAGCAATAAAAGATATACAGCATCAACTTGCGCTTTTGCATTTTAGGGGTGTAATACACCCCTACTTTTTAAATTGTAATAAATGCAGATTTCCGCATTATGGCGCAAGTAATCTCGTTTAATTAAGAAAAATAAATATTTTTTTTATATTTATGTGCATGAATTATATTTTTTTTAATTTTTCAAACCTTATAGCAACCAAAAATCCGAAAATTAACAAGTCGAAAATCACGAAAACCTTATTCTTCTATATTTCTGAAAGTGTAGTCACTGAATGTTTTCACCCACGATTTCTTTGAACCTTCATCGATTTTCATGAAAATTGTTGATTAGTTAGAGGATACTTCAAAAAACAAAAGTGATATGGCACCAAGTTGCGCTTTCTGCATTTTAAAGGTGAAATCCACCTTTTTTTTAATGATAAAAATGCAGATTTCAGCATTCTGGCTCAAGCAATCTCGTTTAATTAAGTAAAATAAATATTTTTTTACATTTATGTGCATGATTTATAATTTTTATTAATTTTTTAAACCTTATAGCAACCAAAAATCAGAAAATTAGCAAATCGACAATCACGAAAAGAATTAATCTTTTATATTTCCAAAATAATTTTTAACAATAATAGATTATATTAAAAATCACTTGAACATAAATTGATTTTCTGATGTCAAATCACTACAATTATACAGGGGGTGAATATTGCTATGAAATTTGAAAATAAAAACTTAATTATCTTTTAAACTACCTCGTATAACATCACAAAACCTGATATTTTAAGAAATAAAATATAGAGGAGAATCCAAAAATGTAAAAATATACAGGGTGTTCCATTAAACAAAAGATAATTTTGTTTCACCTTGTCAATATGGGTGGCCCTGTATATTTGGAAATGTATTTAAATTCTGATATTATCTATGCCCAATCTCACCTAAAAAAACTTTTTTCGTATCTCCTACAACAAACGACTAATTGGACCTGTATACATACAAAATCTCCGCTATAAAATTTTTTCAAAGAAAATGTTATTGGTTTTTTTTTTTAAATAACTCCGTTAAATTTTGAAATATGAGATTTATCCAAACACCATTACAAAGCTAAGTAAAAGTTCTATAAGACTGTATTAAACATAATTTTCTAAATCCTTTATTTTTTTTAAATACAAGGTGAGAGGGCCCCGGTTACATGGTTCTCGCAGTAAAATTTAGGTTTTAAATGTTTCTATCTCGGTTATTTTTTGTCGTAAAAAAATATTAAAAATAGAAAAAGCTTAAATAAAGTTAAAACTAAAATTTTCTTCTCTACCATTTTTTAAGTATATCGAGTATTTTTGGAGTTATTATCAAAAGAAAATGAAATTCACGAAAAGTTGAAAAATTCTAATTTTTTTAATCGTATTTTTTTTTCAAAAATATGCATTCTAAACCGGTCAAAATTGTTGAAGCTATTACTCATGTTAAAATAAATAAAGTTTTAAATGGGTTACAATAAATTTTAATTTTTGTGGAAATGACGTATGTTTCATTTTTCATTCTTCCCTAAAAAATCTGAAAGGGTCCTCTTATTTCCATCATAACTTGCTCAATTTTGATGCTATCGACTTCTTATATAGCTCTTTGATAGTTACCTTTAAGTACTTTATTAAAATGTTTAATATCTATATTTAACAAAGTGCATAGTTTTCCTGTTATTTAAGCTTGAATACTAAGATTTGAGTACTCGCGAAAAAAAAATATACATTCAATTGCATATAACTCACTTTATATATGTAATAAAGGATTTTTCGAATAAGAAGCTTATTTATTTTTATATTATCTTCGATTTTGGTAATAACAACTTTTTTGAATAAACTTATGGTTGTTGAGTTATTTATGAAAAACTGCTTTAAAACATGGATTTTTTTCATGGAAAAACTTTTGATTTTTAATAACTCAAAAACCATTGATTTATTGAAATAACTTTATATAACAAATTTTACTTATAATTTGTCCCTCTATCGATTAGTGGTATTATTTTTAATAAAATAATTTCCACCCCTGAGAAGGGGTGGCATCCCCCCCAGGGTAAAAGCGCAAGTTGGCACCATGTTACCTTTGTTTCTTGAGGTATCCTCTACATACTTACCAATTTTCATGAAAATCGATGGAGGTTCAACGAAATCGAAGGTGAAAACCTTCATTGACTCCACTATAAGTATTTTTGAAAAATTTAACCGCAGAATGAAAGATTACGTTATTATCGAGGGCCGAAAGTCCCTGAAAACTTCTTTAATGTTTATTTTAATAAGTTACAGGGGTGAAAGACTAAGAGAAAATTTAGTACGATTATTAATTTCAAATATCTCATTCAAAAGAAACTTTTTATATATTCTAACTGACCCTCTTATTTCGGCTATATATTCTAAGGGAATATTCTTATTTCGGCCCTCGATAATAATTTATCCTTTCATTCTGCGGTTAAATCTTTCAAAAAGATTTATTAGTTTTTTCAGGATTCGAAAAAAATGAACACCATGTCCTTGGTAATA
Organism: Diabrotica virgifera virgifera; assembly: GCF_917563875.1. Taxonomy (NCBI): domain Eukaryota; kingdom Metazoa; phylum Arthropoda; class Insecta; order Coleoptera; family Chrysomelidae; genus Diabrotica; species Diabrotica virgifera. The sequence continues at coordinate 61,316,990 of NC_065443.1, read as the reverse complement.
TTTTCCAAATCGAACATTCGCTATCTTCGTCATACAACGCACTCAGTCGAACAGATATTTGTGCTGACAAGACAGTGACAATTTTAGATATTTGACACGGCTTTAGGAATATTTTGAGTTTTTTATTAAATAATATTGATAGTCTATTTATTTGTAGTGTAAATAATTGATTTAAGACGTGAAATTAATAAAAAGTTATTTATTGTTTATTATTTATGGAAGATCCAAGCAGAGAATACACCAGGATATTCTGTGATCCAAGTATTTTGTTGTTAAAGATGTTCAAAATTTATGTAAGCGTTCCATAGTAACAATATATCATTAAAAAAGTCACTTTATCGCTTTTTTTCTTTTCTCGATTAAGTATTAGTTAAAGTTGCGTAGTATATAAATTATTATAATCAATGAATATATAGTTAGTGAAAAAATTATCATATTAATTAACTGAATTAATAATTGAAGCGATTATACAAGTAAGAGTTATCTAAGAACATTCAAAAGTCATCTCTAAGTTAAAAGTGACAATGTCATTGTCAAGTAATGTTTATGTACATATCCATACCAGTGAGAATTTTACTACACGTAACTAGCCGTGTAAAGAAAGAAAACGTAGGGATAACCGTAAAATATTTGCGCCTGCGTTCTTAATACATTTATGCGATACTTTTTGTGACGAGTGTATATGTATGAAGTATCAAAAAGCCGGAGACTTCTCTTTGGTAGCGAGGTGAATCGCGAATTCAAAGCTTATTCGAAACCATGAAATGATCGGCGTTATCTAACTGCACCACGAACTACCTGGGCCCATTAATCCCAATTACCTGCTGCCCCATCGCCGAGAAAGTTGGGGATCAAGTCTTAATGACCGGAAATTCCAAATTTGATTATAGTTGAAAATAAGAATATAAATATTTTCAGTTATTCACTTCAGTTGCAAATATTACGATATAGTGTCCGGTTTTGTCCGTTAGTGTTTAACTTTTAAATGGCGAATCCAACGACTATGTTTAGTCAAAGGGGAGAAGTTTTATTAATAATTAATGAATATAAATATTCAAAGGCCCATGTCACCAAAGATGGAAAAGTTAGATGGCGATGCATCAAAAAAGGGTGTCAACAAAAAGTGTACACAAAGGAAGGTGATGAAAATTACGTTATTCTTGAAAAATCATTATCGGTGGAGGATAATCATGCTCCAGATATCCATGTTGACCGGCAAATTTTTAGTAATTCTAAAAACAGGAAAGCTGTAGAAGATATATGTGAAAGACCTTTAAAGATTGTCCACAAGGAATTGAGGAAGGAAAATTTCAGCAATTTACCGCTGACGACGAAAGACATTTCTTGCGTTCGAAGAAATATCTATGCTGCAAGACGAAAATCCACACCATCATTGCCCAAGTCACAGGAAGAAGTTCTACAAGTGTTAGTGAACCTAAATTTAAAAACAAATGCAAGTGAAAACTTTTTATTATCTACGAAAAATATTTCCGCAATTTTTAGTTGTTTCACAAATCTTTACTTTTTGTGTAATGTAGATTCTTTGTATGTAGATGGAACTTTTCAATACTGTTCTAAATATTTTTGTCAGATGTTTACTATACATGGCTACAAAAATGGTTTTTATGTTCCTCTAGTATTTTGTTTGTTACCAAATAAATCACATCAATCGTACAAAAGTACTTTTGATACATTAATAACAATATGTACAGATTTGAATTTAAATTTCAAACCGAAGCGAATAATTTCTGATTTTGAAATAGCAATTCAAAATGCAGCCAAGTTAGTGTGGCCCGACATTATTATTAGTGTAGGAAACAAAGGTTGAACCTTGCAAAATGGACACAAGTCCGGTTTTATTTTTTTTCTGGTATATCAAGGGGTGCTTATTATAAGACTAACTTTTTCTGAAAAAATTTCGCCCCGGAACCTCCCTTTTCACCCCTTTAAAGGTGGTAATTTGTGGTTTTTGCGGAACGTAGCCCTTCCTGTAACTTTTACAAAAAATTTCTTTTATAGAAATATGAAGAGGACTATATTTTCTACGATTTATTTCCAACACCATCTCTCTATCATCCACCGCTTAGCGGGGGTGACGCCCTAAAGTTGACAAGTTTTTAAAAAAGATGTTTTTAAAAAAAATATATTTTTCCCTAACTGTAACGGAAATTAAGAAGAAATCCTGCGACAATTATTCACAAATAATTGACTGATTTTTTGGTATAGGTTTTACTTAAGGATAATTGCCCTTTTTTTAATTACAGGGTGTTACATTTTAAAAAAACTCTTTTTATACCATCTGAACCGTTTATGCTAGAGTAAAAAGACTTTCAGCGATTACCCATGTACTGGTGCTATTTACAAATTTGTATAATGCACCCCCATTCTTTCCCCGGAACCACCCCAAAAAAAAGAAGAATTAATAAATAAATTGATTTTCTTGGAATCCTTCACACACAATGCCCTTTATTAATATGCTTCATACATCATTTTGTGGACGTTATTATTACCCATGCATGAACACCAAAAGCAATTTCCTAGTGCAACCCCTCAAGCAAAAAAAAATAAATAAAATGGGGGGTTGAAAATTTTTTTTTTTGTTTTTTGCTTTTTGATCCATATGGGCATATGCTTCATCGATAGTGCTTTTCAAAAATATATATGGTTATTGCAACATCTCCGCGAAAACCACCCCTATCCTTGAAAATGTACTGCAGAAACTACCCCTATCCCTTGGCGAGCATGTTTTTACGATTTTCTCATTACCTATGTATTATTTTTAAACAAAACTTATACAAGGTTAAAGACCACTATTTACTCTAAAAATGATGTCCTATTCATTTTTTCGTATAAGCAACGGTTACGGCACAGTGGCGCCGTAAACCTTATATATGCTTTGGCCGGCTCCAGTTTTTGTTTTTTTTTTTCGTCATCTGTTCGTTTTATTGATAAAGTACTTATGCAAAATAAAACAACACAGTGTAACCTACAAATTATGACTTATGCACATTTTACATTATTTGCTCCCCAAAGCCACAGTAGTGGCCCAAAATAAATTTTTGCATATTTTTGCCACCTACATGCATTTTATTGCATTAATGCTACCTTAACAGCACAATATTTACCCTTAGGTGGTCGCTACGCAGTGGCGGATCCAGGGTGGGGTGATGGGGGTGAACACCTCCCCCCCTCTCAAACCAAGTCATATTATATTCAAAGATTATAAAAATATTCATTTATTTTTATAGAAATTTAACCAATTGGCACCCCCCTCTTAACGATGCTGGATCCGCTACTGTCGCTAAAGCATAAAAAGTCATTCTTATAAAAATAATATTAATATTATATAAGTATTTCTATAAAAAAAAATGAATATTTTTATAATCTTCAAATACAATATCACTTGGTTTGAGAGGGGTGGGGGTGATCGCCCCCATCACCCCTCCCTGGATCCGCCACTGCTTAGCGACCACTTAGGGGTGAATATTGTGCTATTAAGGTAGCACTAACGCAATAAAATGCGTGTAGGTGGCGAAAATATGAAAAAATTTATTTTGGGCCACCACTGTAACTTTGGGGAGCAAAGAATGTAAAATGTGCATAGGTCATGATTTGTAGGTTACACTGTGTTGTTTTATTTTACATAAGTACTTTATCAATAAAACAAACAGATGACGAAAAAATAAACAAAAACTGGAGCCCGTCAAAGCATATATGAGGTTTACGGCGCCACTGTGCCGTAACGGTTGCTTAAACGAAAAAAATGAATAGGACCTAATTTTTAGAGTAAATAGTGGTCTTTAACCTTGTATAAGTTTTGTTTAAAAAAAATGAATAGGTAATGAGAAAATCGTAAAAACATGCTGGATAAGGTATAGGGGTAGTTTCTGCAGTATATTTTCAAGGATAGAGGTGGTTTGCGCAGGGATGTTGCAATAACCATATATATTTTTGAAAAGCACTATTGATGAAGCATATGCCCATATGGATCAAAAAGCAAAAAACAAAAAAAAATTTTAACCCCCCATTTTATTTATTGTTTTTTGCTACAAGGGTTGCACTAGGAAATCGCGTTTAGTGTCCATGCATGGGTAATAATAACTTGCACAAAATGATATATGAAGCATATTAATGAAGGGCATTGTGTGTGAAGGATTCCAAGAAAATCACTTTATTTATTAATTCTTCTTCTTTTTTGGGTGGTTCCGGGGAAAAAATGGGGGTGCATTATACAAATTTGTAAATAACACCAGTACATGGGTAATCGCTGAAAGTCTTTTTACTCTAGCGTAAACGGTTCAGATGGTATAAAAAGGGGTTTTTTAAAATGTAACACCCTGTAATTAAAAAAAGGGCAATTACCCTTAAGTCAAACCTATACGAAAAAATCAATCATATATTTGTGAATAATCTCCGTAGCATTTCTTTTTAATTTCCGTTACAGTTAGCGAAAAATATATTTTTTCTAAAAACATCTTTTTTAAAAACTTGTCAACTTTGGGGCGCCACCCTTGCTAAACGGTGGATGATAGAGAGATGCTGTCGGAAATAAATCGTAGAAAATATAGTCCTCTTCATATTTCTATAAAAAAAATTTTTTGTAAAAGGTACAGGAAGGGCTACGTTCTGCAAAAACCATAAATTACCCCCTTTAAAGGGGTGAAAAGGGGGGTTCCGGGGCGAAATGTTTTCAGAAAAAGTTAGTCTTATAATAAGCACCCCTTGATATGCCAGAAAAAAAATAAAACCGGACTTGTGTCCATTTTGCAAGGTTCAATCTCTGTTTCCTACAATATATCTTTTGTTGCAAATTTCATTTAACACAAAATTGGTACCGAAAAATTTAAAATTTAGGTTTGTCTTCGGAATATAAAAATCATGCTATTGGAAAATATTTAAAATTGTTTTTCGGCATTCCTTATTTAGATCCAAATGATGTTGGTGACTTTTTTTCTGATGAACTTTTTAATATTATGCCAGAATATGACAGAGTTTTGCAATTTTGTGATTACCTAGTTGATAATTATTTCCACCTTACATGTGGACTTCAAATTCATCATCTCTTATATTTGCTACAAACGCATGTGAATCATTTTACTAGAAATTTAACGAATGTTTTTATAAATCACATCCTGACATATTTAAATTTACAGTTAAGGCTATGGGTACATAATTCGCAAATATTTTACGTGTATCCCTACTTTTTCTGTCTTTACACGGCAAAATTACGTGTAGTAAAATTCACACTGGTGTGGATATGTAAACATTACTAGAATCTCATTCTACTTGAAAATGTCATAATTAATTTAAAGAGATGGCTTTTGAATGTTCTTGGATAACTGTTATTTTTATAATTGCAAATTATTAATTCAGTTAATAAATGTGATAATTTTTTCACTAACTATGTTTTCAGTGATTGTAATAATTTATTTGTACAACAAAAACTAATAATCAATCGAGAAAAGAGGAAAAGTGTTAAAGTGATTTTTTAATAATATGTTGTTATTTTGGAACGCTTACAATTTTGAACATCTCTAACAACAAAATACTTGGATCACAGGATATATCTGATGTATTCTCTGCTTGGATCTTCCACAAATAATACACCATAAATAACTTTTTATTAAGTTCACGTCTTAAATCAATTATTTATCAAATACACTATATATCAATAATATTTAATCAATTTCTCAAAATATTCCCGATGCAATGTCAAATATTTAAAATTGTCACTGATTGTCAGTGTCTGACTGACAATATAAAATATGCTGACAATATTATATTCGGTTGAGTGCGTTGTAAGACAAAGACAGATTTGGAAAATATTATCACGGCATTGTGTTCATTTTTTTCAAATCCTGAAAAAACCAATAAATATTTTTGAAAAATTTAAACGCAGAATGAAAGACTAAATTATTACCGAGGGCCGAAAGTCCCTTAGAATAAATAAAAAGTTTATTTTGAATGAGATATTTGAAATTAAAAATCACACTAAATTTTCTCTTAGTTTTTTCACCCCTGTAACTTATTAAAATAAACATTATAGAAGTTCTCAGGGACTTTCGGCCCTCGCTAATAACGTAATCTTTCATTCTGCGTTTAAATTTTTCAAAAATACTTATTAGTTTTCTCAGGATTTGAAAAAAATGAATCCCCATTTGAATAGCATTGCAGCCGAAAATACGTTCCGATCCTCTATAGTTTCATTATTTAATCATTTAAAATTTTCGCTCATGCTTTGGGAATTGGGTTCCTTTTTGAATACAATAAAGTAAAATAAAAACTATATATATGTTCACAAAAATATTATGTAAGTACCTAGGTAGCGTGGGGAAGTTCGTAGTCGCTTTTAATTCTACTATAAAATGGAACCCATTAAAATCTAGGTAGCGTGGGGGAATTCGTAGTCGCCCGAAATGATGTTAGCAGAGACCTTTTTCTCCTACAATACATCTGTAATTCACCGTTTAAATACTATCCATTTCGCCTCTTACAAAGAGAATTGCATTTAAATTAAGTTCGAACCCCATCAGTGCCCTACACGTGTTTCGATTAATATCAAATCTCGTCAGGAGTACTAGGTTACTAGGTCGTGTGTTCAAACTGAAATTAAATGCAGTCTGGTTTTAGTGGTTTTAATAATAAAACCCGGAATGGGATGTTTCGATGCCGCCGGTTTTATCGCCGGCCGTTTCGATGCCGCCGGTTCATTGCCGGCCGTTTCGATGCCGCCGGTTCATCGCTAGTCCATTTCATCGCCGTCATATCTCGCATTTCCTAGAATTCCTAATTAATACTAAAAATAACTAATAATTATAACTGCCGAAAATTCGGAAATATATCAGATAGCGATTAATTGACTGGCGATGAATCGGCCGGCATCGAAACGGCGGCGATGAAACGTCCTAGACCCATAAAACCGACCTGAGTACGCTGGGCGCGATCTCTATACGAAGTAACGAGAAGTGAGGAGACTTCTCTTTGGTAGCGAGGTGAATCGCAAATATTATAAGCAATAAAACGATGTTTTAGCAGAGACCTCTTTCTCCGACAATACATCTACAATTCACCGTTCACACACTATCCATTTCGTCTCTTACTATACGTAGAAAATACGGATTGCATTTCAATCGTCTGCTATTTTTCGTTAATCCTTTTCATAAGTTAATCCATCAATCGTGTTAAGAGTTTGGAGGAGGTGGTTCAATGATGAGATTCATTGGAATCTTGGAGGGTTTGGACGTCCTAGAACAGCGATACTCAACCTTTTTCTTTCCTGGGCCACATAGTAGCTATTGCCTCATCTTGCGGGCCGCAATCAAGATGAAGTAGTATACAGGGTGTTTCATTGGGAAACGGAAATAATTAAATGGTATAGAGGTAAATGAGGCGGTTCTAGCCATACTAAACTTATTGATCCATTGACTTTATAACGGAGTTACAGGATGTTATCGATTTTACCCATTTCTTTCTGGACCGATATTTATGGAACTTTATAACCATCTTGTATATTTTTTTGATATTTGGTACACATATGTCACATTTAGAACCCAAACCACCCAACTACTAATCACAAGAAAAATCCAGGTCCGGATTAAACAAAATTATAAATCCATTGTGACCTTGAAACAACATCCTGTATATTGAAATTTTCAAAACCCGTTTGCACATTTGAAAAGAGCTTTAATGGAGCTTTTATTTTTTGCGCAGACAATTCAATGACTTTAATTTTGACATTATGTCGAAATTTTTACGAACTCGAACTTTCAAAACAAAAATTTAGATATAATTTCAAAATTGTCAGTAAATTATCTGCGCAAAAAATTGAATCGAGCAATTCAACTTAGTTTTTTGTGCTATTTTCAAATGTGCAGACAAATTTTGAAAATTTTAATATTGAGGGTCAAAATTATTTTAAATTTTTTTTGTTAATCTGGACCTGAATTTTCCTTCTTCTTCTTCTTCTTCTTCTTCTTCTTCTTCTTCTTGTAATAGGACTATGTCCTGTTTCTTCTGTTACAGTCTTTGCTGCGATCCGGAGCTCCAACTCTCGTACCATCGTTTCTTGGGTCTTCCTATGGGTCGCTTGGTGTTGGGCTTCTGTGTTTTCGCCCAATGCGCCATACGTTCAGGGTCCATCCGATCTACGTGGTCTCTCCACATGCGTCGTCGCGCTCTTGTCCATCTCACTACGTCTTGAACGCCTAGCTCTCTCAATGTGTCTTCGTTTCGTATTCTATCTCTGAGTGTGATACCTCTTATGGATCTTAGGGTTTTCATCTCTGTTGTTCTCATTATTTGTTTGGTCTTTGTTGTCTCGGCCCTTGTCTCAGCTGCGTATGTCAGTAGGGGTCTAACACATGTCTTATAAATGCGGACTTTGCTTTCGGTGCTCATATATTTATTCCGCCAGATTATATCCCTCAGGAAACCAGATATTCTCGCTGCTTTCGTTGCCTGCTGTTTTGATTCTTGCCACAGATGCCTGTCGCTAGATATTTCCACACCTAAGTATCTGCAATCCATTACCTGTTCGATTATATGGTCGTCCACTACTAATTTACATCTAATTGGGTTCCTGGATATTACCATCGATTGGGTTTTCTCTTTGGATAGTGTCAGGTTATACTTTTCGGCGGTTATTTTGAATTTTTGTAGTAGGCGTTGTAAGTCATCTTCGTTTTCGGCTATTAAGATTGCATCATCTGCGTAGCAAAGTATTCTCATGGTTCGGTTACCCATTTTGTATCCCTGATTCATTATGTTAACACTACCTATAACTTCATCCATTATTAAATTAAATAGGCATGGACTGAGGCTGTCCCCTTGTCTAATGCCTGCATTGATTTTGATTTCTGCCGTGAGCCCGTGTGTGGTTTTAATTCGTGTTTTGTTGGATCTATTGAGCTCTTTGATTATATTTCTATACCTCTGACCTATGTTTTTCTTTTCAAGGATAGTGAGCACGTCCTTTAATCGTACTCTGTCGAATGCTTGTTTCAAATCTACAAAGCATGTGAACATGGGCTTGTCGAATTCTATTGATTTCTCAACTAATTGTCGCATTATGAAAATAGCGTCTATTGTAGATCTGTTTGGGCGAAAACCCTGTTGTTCTTCCGATACACCGGCTTTCTTATATATTTTTTGGGATAGAATTTTTGTCAATAGTTTTGATGTAGAATTGAGTAGTGTAATTCCTCGGTAGTTAGTAGGATCTGTCTTTACGCCTTTCTTGCAGATTGGTATTGTTATACTCTCTCTCCATTCCTCTGGTACTGTCATGTTGTTTACAATTTTTTGGAATTTTTTTGAATTTTTCTTGTGATTACTAAATGGGTCGTTGCAATATAGTAAAAAAGTATTGATTATTTTTAAATTGTATTTATAATAAATATTTTATTATTCATTAACTTTAATAATTTATTATTAAAAGTTAATAATACCTTGCTTTTTAATCAGAGTTCTTAAAAATGTCAAAATAATTTAAAATTAAAGTCATTAAATTGTATGCCTCACGCACAAACACGCCTCAAACATTGGCACACATCGGCATACTATCAAATAATTTGAAAAACACGTGAAATTTGACAAATAATTTGATCACAGGGCCCTTTAGTTAGCCTTCGGGCCGCATAAAAAAGGCTGGAGGGCCTCATGCGGGCCGCAGGTTGAGTATCACTGTCCTAGAATATTGCAAGGCCGCGATGTGCGCTATCTGAGACTTCCTGATCTCAGAAATAGACGGGACAGTGTACATCAAGTAAGAGATGATTTATTTGCAGCCGTAGGAAGGGTAGTCTCAAGAAGAATAGTTAATCAAAGATTGATTGGAATGGAACTGAGAGCTTATCGTCCGCTTGGAAGATAAGCTATTGCTGTTACCATTGACACAACAGCATAAGGCATAAGGAAGTTTATCTGCTTCAGTGATCAATCTATACTTTGTTTGGATGGCTCTGATGGGAGCACAAGGGAAAGACGTTTCCGAGGTGAGAAACTAAATATAGACTTGGCTGTTGAACTTAATACAGAAAGACAATCGTACATTATGGTATGGGGTGCTATGCATTTGGAAAGCAGATCACCTCTAATTCTTATTAGCTCATTAGCTGACGATCACGCGCCTGCGAGTGATATGGTTACTTCAGTCAGATACCGTTCAACAAAACGACTCCTAGCTGAGTTCCATCCTCTTCGATAGGCAGCGAATAGGTTAACGACCTTCTGACAGCTCGACGATAAATATATTGGTGAAGTAATGCAACCGATTTTAAATCCCTACCTACAATCCATTCCAAATTCGATTTTTTAACATGATAACGCAAGACCTTATATTGCCCGTGAAACCATGGAGTTCATACAACAATCTGCTATACAGGCCAGGAACCGAAGCTTTTCACCTCGCAATTTTTACAGAATGGATCGATTTGCTTGAAAATTTGAGAATAAGTAGTGGATAGTCCAAGGATAATTCGAAACTAGATTGATATTTTACTGATAAACGAACGATACAGAAACTCCTTAAAATCCGTTAAGGCTTACCCAGGCGCAGATGTCTATTCAGACCATAACCCTCTAATAGCGCAAATGAGTATTAAAATTAAAATAAAAAGATTGGAGCAGAAAAGAAGAGCAAACCAGATAGACGTCAGTCATTTATGTAACCTGGAGGTAAAGGAGGAACTGCAAAGATGTATTAATAATAATTTGAAAATAAGACTAAGTTTTCACTCTAATGGCATATAACATATCCCACCAGAATGAAAACAATGGGAACCTTCTCTGGTTACACCTCCGAGGCTTCTACAATTTGCAAGCCATACGGATGCTGAGACTAAGGAAGATGAGGGAATTCTACAATTTACAATTCACATCACATCTGCTCAGCGCGGTAAAATTCCAACGAGACTGGTTCCCTTCATACTCCACACAGAGTAAATGTAAATAAAAAAATGAATAACCATTTTCAATTTCGTTGCAAAACGAAAATACAGCCGAACCATATTCCAGTCCAATCAGAGAGTGCCGCAAGCACCTCTACCGGTTTCGAAACTTATTAGTCTCTCATCAGGAGGCACATATGCTGCTCTCCCCGATCCAACCAAAACAAACCCCAGCGTGCAGTCCCGAATTGCAACGAACGAAATGGCATAGATGCCCTAGCGGCAACTGCTAGCAAAAGACTAAGTTTTCACTCTAATGGCATATAACATATCCCACCAGAATGAAAACAATGGGAACCTTCTCTGGTTACACCTCCGAGGCTTCTACAATTTGCAAGCCATACGGATGCTGAGACTAAGGAAGATGAGGGAATTCTACAATTTACAATTCACATCACATCTGCTCAGCGCGGTAAAATTCCAACGAGACTGGTTCCCTTCATACTCCACACAGAGTAAATGTAAATAAAAAAATGAATAACCATTTTCAATTTCGTTGCAAAACGAAAATACAGCCGAACCATATTCCAGTCCAATCAGAGAGTGCCGCAAGCACCTCTACCGGTTTCGAAACTTATTAGTCTCTCATCAGGAGGCACATATGCTGCTCTCCCCGATCCAACCAAAACAAACCCCAGCGTGCAGTCCCGAATTGCAACGAACGAAATGGCATAGATGCCCTAGCGGCAACTGCTAGCAAAAGACTAAGTTTTCACTCTAATGGCATATAACATATCCCACCAGAATGAAAACAATGGGAACCTTCTCTGGTTACACCTCCGAGGCTTCTACAATTTGCAAGCCATACGGATGCTGAGACTAAGGAAGATGAGGGAATTCTACAATTTACAATTCACATCACATCTGCTCAGCGCGGTAAAATTCCAACGAGACTGGTTCCCTTCATACTCCACACAGAGTAAATGTAAATAAAAAAATGAATAACCATTTTCAATTTCGTTGCAAAACGAAAATACAGCCGAACCATATTCCAGTCCAATCAGAGAGTGCCGCAAGCACCTCTAGCACTCTCTGATTGGACTGGAATATGGTTCGGCTGTATTTTCGTTTTGCAACGAAATTGAAAATGGTTATTCATTTTTTTATTTACATTTACTCTGTGTGGAGTATGAAGGGAACCAGTCTCGTTGGAATTTTACCGCGCTGAGCAGATGTGATGTGAATTGTAAATTGTAGAATTCCCTCATCTTCCTTAGTCTCAGCATCCGTATGGCTTGCAAATTGTAGAAGCCTCGGAGGTGTAACCAGAGAAGGTTCCCATTGTTTTCATTCTGGTGGGATATGTTATATGCCATTAGAGTGAAAACTTAGTCTTTTGCTAGCAGTTGCCGCTAGGGCATCTATGCCATTTCGTTCGTTGCAATTCGGGACTGCACGCTGGGGTTTGTTTTGGTTGGATCGGGGAGAGCAGCATATGTGCCTCCTGATGAGAGACTAATAAGTTTCGAAACCGGTAGAGGTGCTTGCGGCACTCTCTGATTGGACTGGAATATGGTTCGGCTGTATTTTCGTTTTGCAACGAAATTGAAAATGGTTATTCATTTTTTTATTTACATTTACTCTGTGTGGAGTATGAAGGGAACCAGTCTCGTTGGAATTTTACCGCGCTGAGCAGATGTGATGTGAATTGTAAATTGTAGAATTCCCTCATCTTCCTTAGTCTCAGCATCCGTATGGCTTGCAAATTGTAGAAGCCTCGGAGGTGTAACCAGAGAAGGTTCCCATTGTTTTCATTCTGGTGGGATATGTTATATGCCATTAGAGTGAAAACTTAGTCTTTTGCTAGCAGTTGCCGCTAGGGCATCTATGCCATTTCGTTCGTTGCAATTCGGGACTGCACGCTGGGGTTTGTTTTGGTTGGATCGGGGAGAGCAGCATATGTGCCTCCTGATGAGAGACTAATAAGTTTCGAAACCGGTAGAGGTGCTTGCGGCACTCTCTGATTGGACTGGAATATGGTTCGGCTGTATTTTCGTTTTGCAACGAAATTGAAAATGGTTATTCATTTTTTTATTTACATTTACTCTGTGTGGAGTATGAAGGGAACCAGTCTCGTTGGAATTTTACCGCGCTGAGCAGATGTGATGTGAATTGTAAATTGTAGAATTCCCTCATCTTCCTTAGTCTCAGCATCCGTATGGCTTGCAAATTGTAGAAGCCTCGGAGGTGTAACCAGAGAAGGTTCCCATTGTTTTCATTCTGGTGGGATATGTTATATGCCATTAGAGTGAAAACTTAGTCTTTTGCTAGCAGTTGCCGCTAGGGCATCTATGCCATTTCGTTCGTTGCAATTCGGGACTGCACGCTGGGGTTTGTTTTGGTTGGATCGGGGAGAGCAGCATATGTGCCTCCTGATGAGAGACTAATAAGTTTCGAAACCGGTAGAGGTGCTTGCGGCACTCTCTGATTGGACTGGAATATGGTTCGGCTGTATTTTCGTTTTGCAACGAAATTGAAAATGGTTATTCATTTTTTTATTTACATTTACTCTGTGTGGAGTATGAAGGGAACCAGTCTCGTTGGAATTTTACCGCGCTGAGCAGATGTGATGTGAATTGTAAATTGTAGAATTCCCTCATCTTCCTTAGTCTCAGCATCCGTATGGCTTGCAAATTGTAGAAGCCTCGGAGGTGTAACCAGAGAAGGTTCCCATTGTTTTCATTCTGGTGGGATATGTTATATGCCATTAGAGTGAAAACTTAGTCTTTTGCTAGCAGTTGCCGCTAGGGCATCTATGCCATTTCGTTCGTTGCAATTCGGGACTGCACGCTGGGGTTTGTTTTGGTTGGATCGGGGAGAGCAGCATATGTGCCTCCTGATGAGAGACTAATAAGTTTCGAAACCGGTAGAGGTGCTTGCGGCACTCTCTGATTGGACTGGAATATGGTTCGGCTGTATTTTCGTTTTGCAACGAAATTGAAAATGGTTATTCATTTTTTTTTTTTTTTTTTTTTTTTTTAATTTGAAAATACTTCATGAAAAAGAAACATCTCAGCCAACGAACAACATAGATAAAAAATGGCAAAACATAAAAATGGCGATAACAAGTCCTGCGAAGAAAATTCTGACTAAAGAAAAACCAAAAATAAAGCAAAGATGGATGACTGATAAAATCCTTCTTCTCATGGATCATCGGAGAATAATGAAAGGAAAAAACGAACAAAGGTATAAACAAATACAGAAAGAAATCCAAAAAGAACTCAGAATAGCAAAGGAATTTTTTTATAAAAAAAATGTGAAGACATAGAGCAATTGCAGGCAAAACATGATATTTTTAATGTACATAAAAAAGTGAAAGAACTTGCAGGTATGGTTTGTTCAACAGTAAATGGTTGAAGTTCAATTAGTGCGGTCGTAAATATTATTAAATTTATCTGACCTGGCCCATTGTTAAGACCCACCCGGAGCGATAAGCCACCGAGGTAGACAGAGTTGGTCTTTTGCAATTAACACTGACTAGACGGTTCTCCCATAATAATAGCCCAGTAAATGAAGGGGAAATTCGGCGATACCGTGTAATTTTCAGGGGCAACTCCGAATTGCATGAAAATTTGGATTTAGGTTCTACTTACCCTCCACTTCAAAGTTGACATTGTGCCGTTGGTTGCTTTTACTTGGGGGGTGACAGTCACCCCTTCTCGGGGGTGAAAAAACATACGTTCAAGATAAGACCGGAAATGGATAAACTGACTGATTTTAAGCAACTTTTGTTCTATAGAGTTTTTTACTTAAGTCAATACTTTTCGAGTTATTTGCCATTGAAAATGTTGATTTTTCGACAAAAAAACTACGTTTTCAGACGGTTTTTCGCAAATAACTCAAAAAGTAAATATTTTATCGAAAAAAATATCCTTAGCAGAAGTGTAGCTTATAAAAAACTCCAAAAAATGGTGTATCAGTAAAGTCTAGCAATCAAATAAAAACAAAGTTGTAGCTCATGAAAAATACGTTTTTATTCGTCTAATTCCAAATCGAATATTTCAAGGTGAAATCACCGAAAAATTAAGCACTTTTCGGGAAAACCCCATTTAAATTTTTTAAAAGTGTTTATAAAAAGCTTTGTTCTAATTTTTAAACAAAAGTTTTAGCATTAAAAATAAGCGAGTTACGCTCAAAATAAAGTTGGCCCTCTTTTTTTTTGTAAAACATCATGAAAATCTCGCCTTGTTTAGCTCCCCAAATAAAATTAATCGCTACCGCTTTACAAAAAATTTACTTACCTATCTATTTTTTATATGATCTGTCAGTTTCACCGGTTTAAAGTGTTTATTTTTGAAAGGGTTATAATTGAGAAAGCTTGAATGGGTCACTAATCACGAGCGTATGCAAATTTTGAACAGCCATATGTTAACCAATTTTTGTCTTACGGAGAAACAAAATAAAACTAGCATATAATAGCAAAATCTACATTTTTTTACCCGTTAAGATTTTTCTTATCACTAATACTTTTTAAGTTATTTTGAAAAAATGAAATTTTTAAAAAATTTTTAGAAAATTTTATTTTACTATAAAACCAAATGTTTTCAAAAATAAGCCCTTCAAACCAATCAAACTTACAGATCATATAAACAATATACATACAGTTAAAATAAATGGTAAAGCCAAACGATTAATTTCATTTAGAGTGCTAAATAGAGGGAGGTTTTCACGATTTTTTTTTACCAAAAAAAAAGGGGCCAACTTTTTTTCAGTGTAACTCGTTTATTTTTGATGCTGTAAACTTTTGTAAAAAAAAAATAATAAGCCTTTTTCGATACTTTAAAAATGTTAATAAGGTTTTCCCGAAAAACGCTTCTTTCTTCGGTGATTTCGCGTTGAATTATTTGATTTGGAATTAGACGAATAAGAATGTATTTTTCATGAGCTACAACTTTGCTTCTACTCAATTTGTAAACTTTACTGTACACCATTTTTTTCGTTTTTTTATAGGCTACACTTTTGCTAAAAATATTTTTTTCGATAAAATATTTACTTTTTGAGTTATTTGGGAAAAACGGTCTGAAAACGTAGTTTTTTTTGTCGAAAAATCAACATTTTAAATCGCGAATAACTGGAAAAGTATTGACTTACGTAAAAAACTTTACAGAACAGAAGGTGCTTAAAATAAGTCAGTTTATCCATTTCCGACCTTATTTTAAACACGCGTAAATGGGTAAATGTCACCCCCCAAGTAAAAGCAACCAACGGCACAAATTCAACTTTGAAGTGGAGGGTAAGTAGAACCTAAATCCAAATTTTCATGCAATTCGGAGTTGCCCCTGGAAATTACACTGAAAAACGGTCATTTATTGGGCTATAAAGCCTGAAATAAATTATACCTGAAACCGGGCCTTTTATACTATTATCGGTTAATCCAGGCTTTTTCTAGTGGTAACTTATTGAACTCAACCATTTACTGTGAAACCTACCATACACAAAAACGTAAGCAGCCAAATACCCTGTATAATGTCAACGGAAACATAATAACAGAACTAGAAGAACAGTTGAAGACATGGAAAAACTATGTTGAAGAACTCTTTGCAGATGATAGACAACAATCTGACCTAAGTAACATACAAGGAGACGAAGGTCCAGAAATAACGGAAGAGGAAGTAATGTACGCACTAAAAAGAATAAAAAACGGTAAAGCCCCAGATCCAGATGAAATACCAACGGAAATCCTTAAACTGATAGAAGAAGACTCGATCCACATTTGAGTTCAACTTTTCAATAGCATTTATACATCAGGAAAAATACCACAAGAATGGCTTTTATCCACCTTTGTTATTATACCAAAAAAGATGAATGCAAAACAATGTAGTGATTACCGTACAATCAGTTTGATGAGCCATGTACTGAAAATATTCCTGAAAATTATACACACTAGAGTACACAGAAAACTGGAAATGGACATCAATGATACCCAGTTTGGATTCCGAAATGGACTCGGAACAAGAGAGGCGTTGTTTGCACTTAACGTTATGTGTCAAATATGTCTTGACATAAATCAAGATGTATTCATGTGTTCCATAGATTATAACAAGGCCTTTGATAAAGTGCGGCATGATCATCTAATTAGACTCCTGGCAGAAAATAATTTAGATAAACGAGACATCCGACTAATAGCAAATATGTAATACAATCAGAAAGCAGTAGTGAGGGTAGAGAATAATACCACTGAAGAAATTGAAATAAAGTGAGGTGTGAGACAACTGTGTATACTGTCACAAACCCTGTTTAATCTCTATTCCGAAGACGTAATGAATAGAACACTCTCTGAGCAATCCATAGGTATTAAAATAAATGGTGTTAGATTAAAAAATCTGAGATTTGCCGACGACACCGTTCTGATCGCAGAAACACTTGAAGAGCTACAGACATTGGTGAATAAGATAGCAGACTGCAGCGAAGAATATGGACTATCGTTGAACATAAAGAAAACTAAATTTATGATAATATCGAAATCAACACGAAATGTCCAAAATTTATATTTACACAATGAAATTATCGATCGAGTTAGCAAATACAAATATTTAGGCACTTTTATGAATGAAGACAACGATAGCTCAGCAGAAATCAAAATAAGAATAGAAAAAACCAGATCCATATTCACTAAAATGAAGAGAGTGTTCTGTGGAAGAGATTTGAGCCTTGAAATGAAACTTCGCCTGATGAGATGTTACGTACTTTCTGTGCTGTTCTACGGAATGGAGTCATGGACGCTGAAAGAGATTGATACTAAGAAATTAGAGGCATTTGAGCTGTGGATGTATCGCAGAATCTTGAGAATATCATGGACGGAGAGAGTCACAAAGGTCGAGGTCTTGAGAAGAATGAATAAAGAAAAGGAAGTCATATTTACGATCATAAAACGAAAACTGCAATACTTGGGACACATTACAAGAGGCGAAAGATATGAACTGCTTCGAATAATTATGCAGGGGAAGATAGCAGGAAAAAGGTCCATAGGAAGAAGACGAAACTCCTGGCTAAAGAATCTACGAGAATGGTATAGCTGTAGCAACAACGAATTGTTTCGGTCAGCAGTTTCGAAAATACTTATAGCCCTGATGATCGCCAACCTTCGGAACGAAGATGGCACTTGAAGAAGAAGAAGTCCAAGGATCAAAATCTATATGATGCCGAAAGGCGCTTTTACCATGGGGGTGGTTGCCACCCCATCTCGGGGGTGGAAATTTTTTATTATATTTTGACAGCAAAAGTTGATAAAAACATTCATTCTAAGCAAAAAATGTTCTATACATTTTTTTGGTAAAATTAATAGTTTTCGATTTATTCGCTATCGAATGTGTTAGTTTTTTATAGAAAAAATAAATGTTTTTCGGTATACTCATTTACGATTCACTCAATTTTTGCCGTAGAAAAAATTTTTTCAAACCAAGTTCTTGGAATCCAAGTTCAAGGAAATAAAAAATAACCTAAATTTTATATTTAAACATTTTTTCGT
The DNA here is from genome assembly GCF_917563875.1 of Diabrotica virgifera virgifera. NCBI lineage: Eukaryota > Metazoa > Arthropoda > Insecta > Coleoptera > Chrysomelidae > Diabrotica > Diabrotica virgifera. Next base: position 61,298,576 of record NC_065443.1, on the reverse strand, counting down.
ATCTCTGATGCTAATATTTCTGTTCTGAAGAAAATGGCATTTTTTACCAAACTACAAAAATTCGTTATTCACTTTTAACTCCAGTTTTTTAAAAACTAATCATTCTCAGCCAGTCAAACTTTTAGAATATATTAATAATACATAAATAAATAAGAATGAATAAGGCCAATGACTAAAAACCGCTAACTTACATTATTATGCTTCCAATTGTATTTCTCCTTTTTTTTTTCAAAAAGAAATATATTGATTTTTTAACCGTAACTTTTTTATTTTTTATCTTAGAAAGTTTGGTAAAAATAATTTTGTAGGTTTTTATAAGATCTATAAGCCTATTAATATTAAATCGTTTTAAAATTCTGAGTCACAAAAAGAGGTGACTTTGAAAGGGTTGGTAAAGGTGGTTTTTGCATGTTATTACAAGTTTTAATTGTCAATAGCTCACTCAATTTTTGCCGTAGAAATAAGTTTTGCAAACCAGATTCTTGGGAATTAAATAGGCTGTAATCTCATATTTAAACATTTTTTCGTATATCTGATTCTAATCTTGCTATTCTGAAGAAAATGCCACTTCTTTCCAAACAAAAAAAAAACCGTTATTCGATTTTAATTCCATTTTTTTTTAAACTAATCATTCTAAGCCGGTCAAACTTTTAGAACCTATTAATAATACATAAATAAAAAGACCAAATAAGATCAATAACTAATTTAAATTAGGGTGGTGATTAGGGGGTTGCTTGCGATCACAATAACTTAACTTATTAAATTTCTTAAGGTAGAATATGCAATTTGCAAATTTTTTTTAAAATTTTGCAATAGATTGTTACTGTTTTTTTGTTTCTCTTCATTATTTTTATTTATATAGACGATTTATATCATTTTAGTAAATTGTATTTGTTATTTATTGTTCTTATTTATGATTCTTGTAATCTTTGTCTATAAAATTGTTAAATTTTTCATGACAATAAAGCATATTTCTATTTCTATTTCTATTTCTATTTCGCTGAAAAAAAAAAATAGGGACTGACATTCTTTTCATTATAAGTCACTTAATTTTTGAGCTAGAGACTTTTTTATTTCTTGAGATAGATATTTTTAAATACTTTAAATTAGTTTGTACAAGTTTTCCTCGAAAAATGCATAGTTTTCCCGTCTTTTGACTTTGAAACTACAATATTTAGCATTTGACGAAGAAGAGCCAACATATAATTAAGTATAGCTCGATTAATATTGGTCTTAAAGAAAATTTAAAAAAACGCCTTTGTTTATTTTTTTCAAAAGGTATATTTTTGTTAAGTAAAGGTGTTTTGATAAAACGAAAACTTTTGGAGTTATTAGTAGAAAACTTTTATAAAAACATTGATTTTTTCGATATAAAACTAACACTTTCGATAGGGAATAAATCGAAAACTATCAATTTTATCAAAAAAATGTATAGAACGTTTTTTGCTTAGAATGAACGTTTTTACCAATTTTGTGATTAAAATATAATAAAAAATTTCCACGCCTTTCGGCATGATATATAGGGTGTAACAAAAATACAGGTCATAAATTAAACCACATATTCTGGGACCAAAAATAGCGCGAATGAACCTAACTTACCTTAGTACAAATATGCACAAAAAAGAAGTTACAGCCCTTTGAAGTTACAAAATGAAAATCGATTTTTTCGAATATATCGAAAACTATTAGAGATTTTTTGTTGAAAATGGACATGTGGCATTCTTATGGCAAGATCATCTTAAAGAAAAATTAAAGTGAAATTTGTGCACCCCATAAAAATTTTATGGGAGTTTTGTTCCCTTAAACCCCCCCAAACTTTTGTGTCCGTTCCAAATAAATTATTATTGTGGTGCCATTAGTTAAATTCAATATTTTTAAAACTTTTTTGCCTCTTCTTTTTTTTATCGAGTCGCGGCTTCTTTTTTAATATGTTTACAAAAACATTTTATGAGGGTCTTGTTCCTTTAAACCCCCCAAATGTTTGTGTACGTTGTAACGAGTAAGCGATGGACTACCCCAGCTAATTGAAACAATATTCGAAAATATTACCTCAACTAACCAAGATAGCCATCGTTACACCCTTAGCTTAGCTCAGTCACTCAGGTGTGTGTTCGTCTTGTCCTAACCTCAGATATGAACTATGAAAATTGGAATGGAAGCAAACAAAACATAGTTTTTAACTAATCATGTTTATTGTTCATATCTGAGGTTAGGACAAGACGAACACACACCTGAGTGACTGAGCTAAGCTAAGGGTGTAACGATGGCTATCTTGGTTAGTTGAGGTAATATTTTCGAATATTGTTTCAATTAGCTGGGGTAGTCCATCGCTTACTCGTTACACTCGGGCCCCACGTTGGGCGCCAAAAGTGAGGCGATAAACTACCCCAGATAATTGAAACAATATTCGAGAATAATATTTCAATCAACTACGATAGCTATCGTCTACCCTAGACTAGCTCAATCTCCCAAGTTGTGAGTCCACCTTGTCCTAATCAAAAACATGAACAATGAAAATGCAGAATGGAGCAAATAAAACAATAATATTTAACTAATCATGTTTATTTTTCATAAAAGACATAATCAAAGTATCAAAAAAATAATTTACAAGACCTTGCCGAAACTTTACAGATCAGAGATTATACTTATCGATGGCACTTGGTATCTGTCTGCGGGTTCTTGGTGTCTTGCTGTTGTTCTGCAACGGGCTCTGGCGACGTGGATGTTCGGGCCACCAGGCCTACAGGTGTTGGATGGTTGTTAGGAGTCTAGTTACTGCTGCATTGATGTATCGCCGGCGACATTAGGAGCTCCAGTTTCGGGGAGTCTCCCACGAGGTGAAGGGTTGATCAGTTTTTGCAATATGTCCAGAAAACCCAATTAAGAACGTCTGTTTGAAAATGTGGCTATGAGGCCAGACATTGCCTTAAGTAGATTTTAGAATTTAATGAAAAAATATTCTTCATTTTGACAAAGAGAAAGGGTTTGACTTGACATTGACAGAGTTCGTGAGTGGGGGCTTAAAATTTGAAACGAGAAACGACAGTGCGAAGTCACTGTCATGAACCACAGAACGATTGAATAAGAATGTGAATTCTGAGATAGAACAAGAATGTTGAGATATGCCTATAAATAACGAAAGAGGGCGCCAACCAAATTTTTAACGGGAAAAAAGGTAAAACAAATAGAAGATGATTATTATTAAAGAATTATTAAAGAAAATAGAATAAAATAATTATTTGAAAATAAAATAGCAAAGATGTGACGTTTGTAACGTTACAACGTTCCAATTTAACTATTACTGCGGTACCATTAGTTAAACACAGTATTTTAAAAACTTTTTTGCCTTCTTGTATTTTTTTGATAAAGCATCTTTTATCGAGTTGTGGCTTCTTTTTTAATATGGTTCAAAATATACCGAAAAATGTAAATCTTAAATAAATTTTCATATTATTCTCCATAGTCTCCATAATCGTACTTTACCATATACACATATGTGGTGGACTTGACAAATATTCAAATATCTCGATAAAAACTGACTTTTTGAAAAAGTACTAAGAGACAAAAAAGTTTTTAAAAACTTATGTTTAACTAATAGCACTACAATAATAATTAAATTGGGACGTACACAAAAGTTTGGGGGGGTTTAAATGAACCAAACCCCCATAAAATTTTTATGGAGTGTCCAAATTTTATTATAATTTTTTCTTAAAATACTACTGACATAAGAATACCACATGTCCATTTTCAATAAAAAATCTCTAATAGTTTTCGACATATTGGAAAAAATCGATTTTCATTTTGTAACTTCAAAGGGCTGTAACTTTTTTCCGTGCACATTTGTACTAAGGTAAGTTAGGTTCAATCGAACTATTTTTGGTCCCAGAATACGCGATTAAATTTATGACCTGTATTTTTGTTACACCCTGTATATTTTGATCCCTGGACTATCCACTACTTACTCTCAAATTTTCAAGCAAATCGATCCATTCTGTAAAAATTGCGAGGTTTTGTCCTATTTTAAGCTTTATTACTTGGACTAATAAGGACACAAAAGAAAACGGAATTTGGCGAAGAAGGTACAACTTTGAACTATAAAAAATATACCAGGATCCAGATATCATAACATTCATTAAAATAGGACAGCTGCGTTGGATGGGACATGTAGAAAGAATGGAAGAAGGCGAAATACCAAACAAAATATTCAAACAGATGCCAGTAGGAAAAAGAACAAGAGGAAGACCTAAGCTGAGATATTTAGAACAAATATAAAATGATATAATAACCTTAAAAATAAAAAACTGGAGAAAAAAAGCACGAAACAGATCAGAATAGAGAAGAATCCTGGAACAGGCCAAGACCCAGAAGGGGTTGTCGAGCCAGTGACGATGATGATGACTTGGACTAATAGACACTTTGGAGTGGACATCAAGATCAGCTAATTTGTCATCCAACGAAAATGTGTGCGTTAAGTTAGGTCGAAACCTAAATCGATTGCCACTTCCTCTAGCAAACTTAGAAGACCTGTGGATGCCATAAAAAGAATCTGGATGAGCAATATGATATAGATCACTTAATTCAATCAATGCCCCATATAGTAACTGAGTGTATAGAAAATCAAGGAGGAGCCATTCATTATTAGATAATTCTTTGACGAAAATAATGTTGGAAATTTGTATATAATGTTATCAAATAATAGAATATTATAATGTACATATACTTCCATAAGTAAATATTAAAAAAATATTTATCCTTGTAGGTGTTGCATTTTTTGGCCATCAGTAGGTGTTCAATTACAAATTAATCCCTTAATTTGTAATCTCGTATTATTCTTAACTTCCTAAACTTTTATAGTTTCACCGTGTATAATTGAAACATTGTGAAACATATCGAGTAATATTTTAATAATTAGAGTCCATTCAACCTGCAAACCTGCAAACTTAATAAATTGCCAAATAATATATTTTCTAATTGAACTTCCTGAGTGTTGCAATACGTTCTCGATTAAATTGTATTGTAAGCTCATAATTCAAAGTTTGTTATTAGGATAGAGGCATTAGCCTCTGTGCTGATCTATACATTATTTGTGAGATTATAATTTGGAGCAGAGTGGATTGAGTAAAAACAGTTTAAGTATCTTAGAACAATAGTAAACGAACAATGGGATCACTCACAAGAAATAAAATGTAGAATAGAGAAGGCTAGGAGTGCATTCAATAACATGGCCAAACTCTTTAAAAGCCACAACCTTAATCTGGAGATAAAAATAAGGCTCCTACGATGTTATATCTTCTCAATATTGTATGACGGAGTTGAATCCTGGACACTCACTGAAACAATGGAGAAAAAACTTGAAGCCCTCGAGATGTGGCTATACATGCGAATCCGAAGGATATCATGGACGGACAAGATAACCAACGAGACCGTAATACGAAGAGTGGGCAAAGAAAGAGAGGTGATGTATACCATTAAAAGGAGAAAGTTGGAATATCTCGGACACATAATGAGAAACGGCACTAAATACAGATTGAGGAAGGAAACTGAGGAGATGGTCCTACACAACAACAACTAATCTATTTAAAGCATTAGTTAATAAAATAATTATAGCCAGAATGATCGCTAATATTCGAAACGAATAGGCACTAAAAGAAGAAGAATAATTTGGAGATTTGAGCTCTTTTGACTGCATTCTATTACAGAGCCGGATTTAAGGCAGTGGGGGCCCCTGGGCAGAATTGGTGTGGGGGCCCTACCTCCTACCATTAAAAAAAATGGTGATCTACTTTTATAAATATATTTTTAAATAATAAACAGTACAAGAGCTGTAACTTACTGTTACAGTAAAATATTAAGAATAATAGTAAGATGTATGGTTAGTCGGGGAACTTTTCGAGATATTTTAAATGAAAATTTCTTGATTATGTGGGACATATCTAGTTGCATTAAGACATCGTGGCCAATGTTCATTATAGAGAGATTATTCAAACACTCTTGGCCCATCGTAGACCGAAGTCGATTTTTAATTAACTTAAATTTTGAGAATGATCTTTATCAACTGCAGTTAGTTAGCATCAGAACTAAATATAAACAAAGTGTCACCTCAACATTTGGAAAAGCATCATTCATATTCTTTTCTTTTAGCAGTTGGTAGATTTGAAATTCATTGCTTATATTTGTTTGACACACAAGTTTTCATCTAAATGGTTACTATAAATGTTGGCAAGCTTTAGTGAGTGAGCTTCAATTTCATTGAGAGTTTTCAATTTTCCAAAATGATGTAAAAATCTAAAATTGGAATGAGTAGACTAGTAGACAGCCTCTGACTTAAAGAGGTAATGAAGTGATCTATTATTATTATAGTGATAAAATTTTGAGTTTTAAACTTCTCTGATGTTCTCATATCTTTCGAAATTGTCACGTCTTGACTGTATAATTTATTTACGTGATCTAAGTGCTGCCACTCCTGAATTAAGGTCAATATTTGGATCTTGAAGAATACGACTTATGCTGTTTGTCCTCCCTAATATCCTCTCTGTTTCCAGTAAACACATTCGATTATATTTTAGATAACAAACCAATTGCAATGCTACGAGTTGCTACGAGTTTTAAATTGTTGCTCATAGTCTTCCGAAATTTTGGATAATGCTCCTTTAATCTGATTATAACCTTTAACTAGTTCTTTTGCGGCATCACCTCCATGATCATCTAGTAGTATTTGCTCTTTTAGGAACAATCATATTTTTGCCACGGTCTGCGTTGCTGTCGCTTAAAGACGCAGCTTTTAAACATTCTGTTAACAAGCTGTATATACAGGGTGTCCAGAAACTCTACCGACAAACGAAGACAGGAGATTCCTCAGATAAGTTTAAGACAATTTAACCCAATTCACCTAGTCCGAAAATGCTTCTTAAGGGAGCTAGAGGTCCTTGAAGATGGCGCCATGAAATTAGTTTTTCTTAAATATCTCCAGAACGCTTCTATTTAGAAAAATGAAAATTGGTATGCTTATTTACTTTTCAGAGATGAATTGATTCCATCCATTGCAAATTTCTAGTACCGGTCATAGGCGTCCGCTTTGGGTAGAGCAACGAGTATTTTATCGCATAACTTTTTTGTCCTTAACTTCTATGCATTTTTGATACCGGATTATTAAATTGTGAGGTATTCTAGTACTAAAAGGTACTCTTGTTTTAAGTCGGTAGGACACACCGTTTTCTAGAAAAATCGATTTGAAAATTTTTCGTTTTTGGAATTTGAAAAAAAATTGAAAGAACTTTTCTACAAAAAACGAAGTCTTTTACCAACATAAAGTAAGAGTAACTTTTAGTACTCGAATACCTTATAATTTAATAATCTATTGTCAAGAATGCTCAAAAATTCAAGACTAAAAATTATGCTATAAAATAACTGTTGACCTACCCAAAACGGACGCCTATGACCAGAAATGTGTCGCCAGAAATTCGCAATTAATGAAGTCGATTTATCTCTGGAATATAAATAAATGTATCAGTTTTCGTCTTTCTAAACAGTTTTTTTTGAAAAAATTTTTTTATTTAAAAAGCGAAAAATTTTTTTAATCGATTTTTCTAGAAAACGGTGTGTCCTACCGATTTAAAACAAGAGAATCTTTTAGTACTAGAATACTTCAAAATTTCATAATCCAGTGTCAGAAATGCATAAAAGTTAAAGATAAAAAAGTGATGCGATAAAATAACCGTTGCCCTACCCAAAACGGACGCCTATGATCGGTACTAGAAATATGCAATGAATGGATTAGATTTATATCTTGTAGATAAATACGCGTAAAAATTTTTGTTTTTCTAAATAGAAGCGTTCTGGAGGTATTTAAGAAAAACTAATTACAAGACGCCATCTTCAAAGAGCTCTAGCTCCCTTAGGAAGCATTTTCCGACTAAGTGAATTGGGTTAAATTATCTTAAAATTATCTGAAGAATCTCCTGTCTTCGTTTGTCGGTAGAGTTTCTGGACACCCTGTATATGTAGAAGTGAAAAATACATATAGTTAGTTCTTCTAAGTTGCAGTTGCAGCTTTTGAAACTAAATTTAGAGAGTGGGCGACATAAGGAATCCACAACTCCAAGATATTAAGGTACTTGTCCATACGTGGGTGCTCCGTGCTCGGTGTAGCAGCTCCACATAGTGGATACGTTGGTGCTCGCCCCACGGCGCTCACCCTCTTTGATTCAACCGGTTTGCGGGTTATATGTAGGGGAGCGCATGCGGTATCCTTTTGAGCAGCTACACCGAGCACGGAGCACCCACGTATGGATACGTACCTTTTTGTTCTATAATTTCAGCCTGAACACCATTGTATTTTCCACTGATAACTGACGCATTAACGTAGGACGGTCTCCTGCAGTTTTTCAAATCGATATCATGTTCTTGATAAAATGTCATTAGAGAATTAAATATATCTTCTGCTTTATGACCGCGATTTTGCAAAAATATGGTAAACCTTTCAACATTAGTGAAACCCTCTATGTAACGAAATATCACAGTTAATCGATTGATATGATTTGAATAATATTTTGACTTCTTATTCCTTGAAACTATTTCATTTAATACGTTTTGACCTATCGGATGTACAATTTCCTCACATATGGTTGATGAACGATAGTTGTCCGCTTCCAGGATTTGAATATTTATTAATATGGTGCTTCAAAAATTGATCATATTCAGCTAATAACTGGAGTATTCCCAAATAATTTTCATTTTGTAGTGATGAACTCGACAACTCATTTTCGCTGCGAAATGCTAAATCTCGTTCACAAATAAACTTTATAACACTAAAATTAGTCTGTGAGGATTTTCCAATAATTATTTATTGCTTCGGCCTATTTTGCTATTTCAGTATCAATTCTTTCGTGTGCTTTAGACATTTCGTGACTATAAGCCTATATAGGGTAGCAGCACCATTTTTGGCCACTTCACCGTTAGTGGCCACCTAAACCAATAATCTAATATAATAAGGTCCGAGTTTACCGCCTTTACGGAAATCGGAAGAATTTCGACTATATTCGTTCTAATACGATGGCTCTACAATTTGCGACTTATTCTGATTTACAGGTTAGTTTCTACTTATTCTTGAAGTAGGTGACACTGTATATTAGACCTTCTGTTAACGATATACGTAAGAAAACAGGTAAGTTTATTTAAGCTGTATTTAAGCCAAATATTAAAATTTTGTGATCAACGTATGATTTTAAGTTTTGGGTATGATTTCTTTACGATTTCATCTGTTTTTAAACTCCTTATTTTATCTCGATACATTATTAAATTGGGTGGCCACAAATGGAACACTTATTTTTGTATTCACACCATTAATGGCCATTTGCTGGCTACTATTAGAACACTTCTGACCTATTTGTGGCCACAGCAACTGTTTAATAGTGGCTACTAATGGAACAGTTAAATCCAATTTTGGTCATATGACATAATTTACTGACTACTTTAAAAACACGCGTGTTCCCATAGTAGCCAGTTATACTCTACAGGGTGTTTTACTCGCAACGGACCGTTCGTTAACAAAATGATTTAAAAATATTTTGTAATAATCAAGGTATCCCAAAATGGGGTTGTAAAACAAAAATATAATTTTTTTATGGAGAATCCTGGAGTATGCATTTAATATACATTGACATTTATTTAAAACAAATAAGAAACCATACCGTTACCGGTAAAACATCATGTACATAAAAATATAACTAATAATTTATTTATAAATGTTTGTTATTATTACAGATAATGGCACGGAGTAAAAAGAAAATTGAAATCAAGAAAAAAAATAATAATGTACGACAACGACCAAAACGAACATTTTTTCAATACGAACCTCAGCAAGTAAAGAATGCATTGGAAGCTATTCGAGGTGGAATGAAAGTAAGTACAGCATGTAATTTGTATGAAGTACCCCGTTCCACAATACGCAATAAGTTAAGTGGAAGAGCTCCAGAAACATCAGGCAAAGTCGGAAGAAGTCCAGTTTTAGGGAAGATCATAGAAGATCGGCTGGTACACTGGATCAAAACTACAGCTAAAATGGGTTTTCCTATTTGTCGAGAAGGCCTTTATTTTTCAATAAAAAAATTGGTAGAAGACAGTCAACTAAAAACCCCTTTTAAAGCAAATACTCCTGGGAGGAAGTGGTTTCATCTATTTATGCGTAGATTTCCAGAACTCTCATTAAAGCAGTCTGAATACATAAATAGAGCCAGATCATTAATTAATGAAGAAAAAATCCGAAACTGGTTCAAAGAAACTTTGGATTTACTTGGAGATGATAAGCATGTTTTGGATGATCCGGCAAGAATCTGGAATATGGATGAGACGTCTTTCTATTTATGTCCAACAGGCGGTTTAATTTTAGCGGAGAAAGGTCTTCCAGTTTACAATACTTCATCCTCCTCGGACAAAGAAAATATAACCACTTTAATAACAGCAAATGCTTTAGGGAAAATGGCACCACCCCTTACACTTTTTAAATATGATCGGCTTTCTGAGAAGATCTGCAAAAATATTCCAAGAGACTGGGGAGTTGGAAAATCACCCAAAGGATGGATGACATCAAAGTGTTTTTACGAATACTTTTCAAATGTGTTTATTCCTTTTATTCACGAAAGTAATATTGCGTTGCCGATTATAGTTTTTTTGGACGGACATTCCTCGCATTTAAGTTTGCCTTTAAGTCGATTGTGCATTGAGAATAAAATTATAGTTGTGTGTTTACATCCAAATACGACACACATCCTTCAGCCGTTGGATGTCAGTTTCTTTTTTCCGTTAAAAAGTAAGTGGAAAACTGAAGTAAAAATGTACAGATTTCACAACGGCAGAGATGTCAAAAAACATGACATTCCACAACTCCTTCAAAAAATTATGGATGAAACTGATTTTACTAAATCTCTACAAAATGGGTTTAAAACATGTGGACTTTTTCCGTTTTCTGCTAATAACGTAGATTATTCTAAAATCACATTAAAGAAAGAACCCATAGTAGTCTCTAGCAAAACGAAAACTTGTCTGATACATTTAAAATATTTGGAGTCTAAAATTCATCCCGACGTTTTAAAACAATTCAAACAGTCCAAATACGATGCTTTTGATGAATCATTGTACAATATATGGGTACAGTTTAAAAACGAAGAAGATTTATTACATGACCCTATTGAGAGTGTCAGCAAATTGTCGGCTGAGGAAATTCCTAACCATTATATGGTAGACAATTCCATTGTAATTGAAGTGGAAGATAATAATGTACTAACATCAACTCCAACAGTCTCTAATATTGTAGAATTTGACTTTCCAGAGTATAATAATCCTTCCTTTAAAGAAAGCAGTTTCATAGACAATGCTACAGAAATGTTAATAGATAAAGAGTTAGCAAAAAATTCTGATGTGGTTATGGACAATGAATCGATGGATCTATTGGAAAATAGCAGTGTTATTAATAAATTGACGGACTCGCCTATACCTTCAAATGTTGACTTAATGACTTCATCTGTTGGTACTACCATTGTCTATACTCCGAAAAGAAGGCCTGTAGACCTATTAAGTAACATTCTAATTTATCCCAGTGACGAAAACATTTCCAAGAAAACCAGAAAGCGTGAAATCTTACCTTCTGTGCTAACATGTAATACATCGTTGGAACTTGCGGTGGCTAAAGAAAAAGAAAAAGAACTTGAAATGGAAAAAAAAAGAAAAAAAGAAGCAAGACAAAGAGGCGAAAAGAGCCTGTAAAGAAGAGAATCTAAAAAAAACTTCTAGGAAAAATGGAATTAAGATAAAATCTAAAGAGACTAAAAAAAAACCGAACTAATAAACAAAACAGTTTCCGTGAGTAATGTAAAGGCCCCTGAAGATGTAAAACAAGTAATTGGAAACGGGTTAGAAAAGACCAATCTCACACAAGAATCAGGGGAGGAACCTGTCTGTGAGGAGGCCAAAAATATACAGAATGTAGTTGAAGAGAACCCTCTTGACATATGTACTGCGGACAAAGTATCTACATACGTAATTGTACAGTACGAAAGTAAGTTTTTCCCAGGAATAATTACTGACGAAAAAAATGGCAAGGTTTTAATCAGCACAATGGAAAACTATGGGAATGATTGGAAGTGGCCACAAAAAAAGGATGAAATTTGGTATGAAAAGGATGAGGTAATGGAAGAAATTCAACCACCTTTAAAAAAAAATTCAAGGGGTTACTTTTTTGTTGAAGAGATCAATAAATATTATAAATTTTAGTAATTCGTGTTGATTAAAACTGTTGTAATAACAATTTTTTTTATTAAAACTACTATCCTTTTCATGTAATTTTATTAACATTTCTAGTAATTAAATATAATTTTTCTACCTTTAGTAAAAAAATGTGTTAGGTAACTAAAAATACTAGAAACTATCATCTTTATCTATGTAGAATTAAACAAATGGCCACAAATGGTTTCTGAATAAACCACATTAGGAGCAAAGTGTTTTTATATGCTTTCTGAATTAAAAATACCTAACAAAATGTCCTTATAATTTAACTTCAAACGTAAGTGGCTATTAAATCAAACAAAGTTAACGTCATACGTTTGCTCAATTACAAGTCCGCAGCTCTAATTTTTGATTTTTAATGATTTATTAAGGCCAAGAAATTCCTTAAGATGGCCAAAAATGGTGCTGCTACCCTACTATCTGCATGTTTCCAATCATTTCTCTGTGGCTAAAATGTGTACGAACACTAGATAAGAATTTACAAACGAAGTAATATACTCACCCGGTAAAAGGTGGAAAACATAACCATGAACAATGTATTATATTATCACTCCTACACTCCTTAATTTTATATTTGGCATAGATACATTGTCGATGTCGATTTCCTGTATCTCCTACCAATATCTGTTTAAATGAACCTCTTATGTTTGGGGGGCCCCCAAACATACTTTGGGGAAAGCCACACTTCAAACATTTATTTACCATCGTCGATCGAGAAGACATAGGGCATTAGATAACAATTCGAACCTGCTATTTACATCGAATTGTCCATTTGGTCCTTAGACAAAATGACATCAAAAGGGCGTTAATTGGATTGGAGCTTCGAAGGAGACGAACCTTAGCGACCTGAATAGCTGTTCCCCAGTTCCGTACAAGATCGACGATCGAATTCGAACTGTGGAGAAAAGAAAAAATAAAACGAAAACCAAAAAGCACCGAAAGCCTTACGAGAGCCTTTGAGCACCAGAGAACCTGAATAGCAGTCCTTAAGTCTACTGTTCCAGCTGCTTGGAAGTGAAAAATCTAGCGGCATCCAGAGTTCATGCTCACCAGTTCCAGTTGCAGATCTGAGGAGGAAGAAGAGCAGCAGTTTCCAGGAACATACAGTCCAGTAAAATAAAATTTCACTACATGTAAATCAAAATGTAAATTCGTACAGGTTGAAACAAATTTTATATCAAAGTTTAGGTGGGTACAAAAGATATTTTCAAGAAAGTATCCAAATCATACAAGGGGATCATTGTTTAAATAATTAAAAAGGGGTCATTTTTGCAAAAAAAAAAATACTTTTTTAACTGCTGAGGTCATTCAATTACTAATGAAGGTATATAGGATTGTTTTCTGCAAAGCTGAATGGTAAATCTTTCACATATTACTTACTAAATTAAATTTGACCCCCTATTTATTTAAATAATTATACATAAAACTTTAAAAACAAATTTGCAAAAAATTATTTTTAGCGTTTTAAATAAGCACTATAAAATATCTTATTTTACAGGAGAAGTTGAGATATGTTATCGGTATTAATAAAAAAAAATTGGTCCAAAAAAATTTAATACTTTTTGAGATATTGAATTTGTTTATTAAATGTTACTCTATTTTCAATTGCAAAAACGCGGTTGTTGCCAAAGAAATATTCACCTGTATTAAATCTTATTATTTTTATTTTTATGTATATTTTCGAAAAATGTATTGATAAATTGAAATTTCAATTAAACTTCCCCCTAAAATGGCATTTGAAAATTATTCAAATTTGTTTATAATTTTTTTTTTTAATAACGTCGCGGGGATTAAATATTTTGAAATGTCATTTCGATAATTGGGTTCCTGGGAATTTTTCACTAATTAACAAATTTTTTTGTCTTTTTTCCTCTTCTTTTTTTTCTTGGATTTATATTACATACTACGGGCCCTTTTAGGGTTAAGTTTCATTAAGAATGTCGAATCTCTAACTTGTAGATTCTAGACCTAAAAATATTAAGATTGGTCTAAAATCACTTAAATAAAATGTGGCTACTTACTGAGTTACAGGGTGTTTTATTTAAAAATTTAAAATTTTTTTTTACCAAGTACTTTCAAACTATTTGACGTATCCTTATACTTGGCAGAAAGTGTGGGTACTATACAGTCTACTAAATTGTGATAAATAAAAGTTTCTAGCTACTACCAGAGGCGTACGACAGGGGATAGTTAATGGTTGACCCGTCCCAAATTCTACGCCACTGACGGAATTACTATTTTAGCGAAAAAATTCGATTCTCCAATACTTTCTATGTAAATAATATACTCTTTACTGGTAAGGATTAAGTCAATAGTTTTCGAGATATTGGACGTTAAAAATGAAACAGCATAGTTATTTTGATTCATTCATTCATTCATTCTAAACTTCCAATATCTCTCAAACTGATGACTTTATCGATACCAATAAAGTTATTTACATACAAAGTATTGGAGAATCGAAAAATTTCGCTAAAATAGTAATTCACTCAGTGGCGTAGAATTTGGGAAGGGTCAATCATTCACTATCCCCTGTCGTATGCCTCTGGCACTAGCTAGAAACGTTTATTAATCACAATTTAGTAGGGTGTATAATAACCACACTTTCTGCCAAGTATGATAAGGATAGGTCAAATAGTATAAAAGTAGTTGGTAACAATAATTTTTAAATTTTTAAATAAGACACCCTGTAACTCAGTTAGTAGCCACATTTTATTTAAGAGATTTTAGTTAAATCTTAATATCTTTAGGTCTAGAATCTATAACTCAGAGATTCGACATTCTTAATAAAATTTAACCCTAAAAGGGCACGTAGTAATATAACTCCAAGAAAAAAAAAAGAAGAAAAAACAACAACAAAATTTTGATAATTAGTAAAAAATTCCCAGGAACCCAATTTTTGAAACGGCATTTCAAAATACTTAATCCCCGCGACGTTATTCAAAAAACAAATTATAAACAAATTTGAATAATTTTCAAATTCCTTTTGGGGGGGGGGGGAAGTTTAATTTAAATTTGAATTTATCAATACATTTATCGAAAATATACATAAAAATAAAAATAATGAGATCTTAAGCAGGTGAATATTTTTTTGACGACAACCGCGTTTTCGCAATTGAAAATATAGTAACATTTAATAAACAAATTCAATATCTCAAAAAATATTAAATATTTTTCGACCAATTTTTTTTGCTTAATACTGGTAACATAGCGCAACTTAGTCTGCAAAATAAGATATTTTATAGTGCTTATTTAAAACGCTAGTAATAATTTTTGCAAATTTGTTTTCAAAGTTTTATATACAATTATTTAAATAAATAGGGGGTCAAATTTAATTTAGTAAGTCTTATGTGAAAGATTTACCCTTCAACTTTGCAGAAAAAAATCTCCTCTACCTCAGCAATTTAAAAAGTATTTTTTTGCAAAAATGACCACTGTTTAATTATTTAAACAATGATCCCCTTGTATGATTTGGATACTTTTTTGAAAATATCTTTTGTACCCACCTAAACTTTGATATAAAATTTGTTTTAACTTGTACGAATTTACAATTTGACTTTTTTTTTATTTTATTAGGCTACAAGTGAACGTCACGTCGGGATATAACTGTAAGTTTTTGAATATTTATTATCATAGTATAGATATATGTTTATCATATTATTTAAAAAGTATTATTGGTGCCATAATTATGTCAAGTAGTTTATGGTTAACACTGACTCTTTAATGACACACAATTTCAATTTGTAATGTTTAACTTTTGTTGTCCATTAAAATGACCTTATTAAATGATAAACCCGTACTAAAAAAACCAATCACATTACTTTTAATGTTGCACTTAACAAGTGTTTACTTTATTTTAATTAATAGAAACGCGTTTTACTATCACTTAACGACACAGGAATCAAATAAATTAGTAATTGTTCTATTTTTATAATAAAATTTTTACTTATTTTTAGAATATCACTATTAAAAACACATTCTTTTTTCTGAGGTCTCACCATTTGATATTGAGAATATCTTCCTTAAACAATACCAGCTTAGTAGGTATTGACCAAATTCCCACTATAATAATAAAAAACATTTCTTCATAATATATATCTCCAGTTCTGTCTCACATCATCAACCAATCGGTCAAGGATGGCAAGTTTCCAAGTAGCCTTAAAACAGGAGTAGTTAGTCCAATTTTCAAAAAGGGGGATCCATGTTTGGTTGATAATTACAGGCCAATCACTGTAACAAGTGTACTTTCTAAGATTATCGAAAAGTGTATTTATAATAAAATGTAAAATTTTCTGAATAAATATGATATATCTTAAGTAAACGCCAGTGCAATGCATGGGTTTCTTCCTAATAAATCTACAGAGAGTGCTTCTATTTCATTATTTAATTATATTCACGCTGATTTGGATCGAAAAAGGTATGTCGGTGCACTCTTTTTTGACTGGACTAAGGCTTTTGACTCTATTGACATTGAAATTATACTGCATAAATTAGAAGCCCTTGGTTTTCAGGGTCATTTGTTGAACTGGTTAAGGTCATACTTACAACATCGTAAATTCCTAGTAAAAATCGATAATAAGAAGTAACCTGTTTTTAGTCTTCATCAAGGTGTACCGCAGGGCGGTTAATATTTCTTTTACATGTCAATGATTTGATAAAAATTCTCCAGAAACTCTTCTAGAGTATTTATAACTCAAAAGAGAATTCTTAGATTGATATTTAATATTGATAATAGAAAATCATGTAAATATTTTATTGAACACAAACTGTTGACTTTCCATGATTTATATATTTAAAAGTGCTAAAATTCATGCTAAAACTAAATTTCAAAATTTTACCCTCAACTCTTATTATAGTTACCCGACAAGGCACGGGAGGTTGATAAGCGTGTGTAAACATTCCACAACTCTTTTTGAAACTAGTCCTGATTTTGCAGGATCTAAACTTTACAATTGTTTGCCACTTGATATGAGAAACGAAAATAATATTCAAAAATTCAAAAATAAATTAAAATCATGCTTGATTCAATTATGCGTTTACAACCTAAATGATTTGACTTAATAAAAGACTACAGGGAATGAGGACCGACGAGGTTCAGAGACGCTGTATATTGCATATCTTTTTTGAAGTTATACTGCTTTAGGCACGAGGGTGAATTTTTTATTTTACTGGGCGCATGCGCACACCGACATTATGATATTAGAGCTCAATCGTTATACGGGATCTGATTGGGTGTTAAAATCATCTGTCAATAATAATAATTGTTCAATATGGAGGTTATGGATAAGCAAATGTTGTGTATAAGTATTAGTTTTTATTGTTGTGATGGCAGAGAAAAAAGCAAGTTTTTAAATTGTTTTTAAAAGCGACAGGTACGTAATAATTGTACTAAACTAATTTGAATAAATTCATAATATAGTAATAAACAACTGTCAAAAAGTTTATAGTGTAAACGTTCAGTTGGCGTATATTCCCACATGCAATATATTCAAAGGTGGTGCAATGGGAAAGCGCTTTGACTCTCGACGGCAGGATCGACGGGACGCGGGTTCAATCCCCATGCAAGTTACTATTTTTTTTTTATATTTTTAATATATTTTATGATTGTAAGTATATTATTATATAAGTTTTTTCAGAAAATACGTATTAATTAAAATTTTTGGCAACAATTATTGTTCAGAAATCATTTCTTTGTGGCATTTTTCAATGTGTTTGTGTGTATTTTATTCTTTTATTTTTTTTAATTTTTGGTATTGTTTTAATAAAAATATTTGGAAAGTAGGTACATAGTAAGTATTAAAACTAGTTTAATATTTAAATTAAATATAAATAAACTGTTTAAAGTATTTTGATTTCGTTGAAATCATATATTAGAAATATAACTTCTTACGTGCGTACAAAGTACACACATATTCTTTTTTTATTAATTTATATTTTGTTGATTATGTTTTATGTAATTGTCCTATATGACTTGTTGGTTTTATGCAATTATATGACTTGTCCTATATCACACTGTGATCTCATTGGAATAATAAAGAATATTCTATATTATATTCTATTCTATGTAGTCCAGGGTACCTAATAAAGTTTTTTCCATGACACTTCAACAGACGATACTTTTGCATAACTATACTACTATTTATTACTAGTAAACGCATCCTTTATTCATTTTTTTAAACCAATTTGAAAGTTTAGTTCATGCTCTTTCATCTGACACCTGTAGAATGGTTCTAATATTATTTTTTCTGACTTATTTTATTGCAAAAAAAGCTCTCTGGGATAAACAATTTGAATAAAATTTAAACAATGGAATGAGTCGCTTTGAAATTTTTGTCACACAATAAGCACCAAATAACCCTCATTTGACAAAAATTTCAAAACTATACACTTATTTTTACAATAGTTATTGCGAAATAATTTTTTTTTTGCAATTTCGACCTTTTGTCGCAATTATCTTAACAACAAATGAGTATATCAACCTTTGGGATATGTATGAGGGAGTAACGACTAGTGTTAGGACAGGTGTGGGAGACTGATAAATTTCATGTGAAAGTAGGATTTCACCAAGGCTCTGTGCCTAGTCCGTATTTATTCTCATTAGTTTTGGACCAGATAACAGCGAAACTACAGGTAACATTCCATGGTGCTTAATGTATGCTGATGATGTCGTGTTGTAGGAAATAGTGAAAGAGATTTAGAACAAAAACTGGAACAGTGGAGACAAGCTCTGGAGGAAAAAGGTTTAAAACTTAGTAGGACAAAAACAGAGTATTTGGAATGTTCATTTAAAGATGGAGCTACTACAAATAAAATGGTATCTTTGGATGATGAAATGATTGTGAAAAGCAATAGTTTTAAATACCTAGGATTGGTATTACAGAGTAATAGAGAAATAGATGGATATGCATGCAGTAGAATTAGGACTGGATGGATGAAGTGGAAAGAAGCGAGAGGTGTGTTGTGTGACGAAAAATTCCAATGAAGCTGAAGGGAAAATTCTATAAAACAGCCATAAGACCGGCTATGATGTACGGAACTGAATGTTGAGCAGTGAAAAAGAAAGAGGAACAACGAAGGCATGTGGCGGAAATGAGAATGCTTAGATGGATGAGTGAAGTGACAAAGAAGGATAAAATTAGAAATGAGTATATTAGGGGAAGTCTAGGTGTGGCACCAATTGATGCCAAAATGAGAGAGCATAGGTTAAGATGGTTTGGTCCTGTTCAACGTCGAAACGTTAAACACCCAATACGAAGAATAGCTGAAGTGCAGATTACTGGAAGGAGTAGGAGAGGAAGACCAAAGAAGACCTGGGGGGAGGCGATAAGGCAGGACATGTTGGTAAAGGGGATTAACATTGATATGACCCAAGATAGAATTGTGTGGAGAAATGCAATTAGGGAAGCCGACCCCGCATAGGGATAAGGCAAAGAGAAATGAGTATATCAACCTTTATGATACGCCATTTTAAAGCTTTTTCGATGCGCTCGAAGATGTTTGTACTAAAAAAAACATAAGTTTCACTGTTTTTCATTGATTTGAAAAAAAAAAAAGGAAAAAACTGTGTTTTTTGACATTAAATAGTTTATAAATAGAAATGGCCGCCAAATCCTACGCAGGAAATAGTTACAATTTGTTCTTATAGGCATTACCTGTCCAAAAAATGCGTCAGTACCCTGACTGTTGAAGTGTCACGAAGAGGGTATATTTTTGTCTTATTACCTTGGTCTAATAACCAAGCGGTCTAGGCGACTGCCTCGCATTACCTTCAATGTCAAATGGTTAAGTAGCGTTGTATCAATGCCTGACCTGGAACAGAATCACAAGAAAGGTACATACAAACAAAGAATCAGTTAGGCTTGGTCCAGTTAAAATACAACATCTTCTTCTTCTTCTTACGGTGCCTATACGTTCCGGATGTTGGCGATCAGCACGGCTATCCTAACTTTGCTTGCTGCTATTCTGAATAGTCTGGTTGTCGATGTATTCAACCACTTTCTCAGGTTTTGAAGTCAAGATATTCTTCTTCTCCCTGGTGCCCTCTTTCCAAATACCTTGCCCTGAAGAATGAGTGGCAACAAGCCATATCTCTGTTCATTCCTCATAACATGACTAAGATATTTTAGTTTACGCTCTTTGATGGTGTTAATAATCTCCCATTCCTTGCCTATTCTACAGTTGCGTCCCTGAATCTTTACCCGTGCGTCATCATTTAAAGCATACGCAATAAGTCGATGATAATTCGGAAATTGAAATTTACTAAACGCAACAGCAAGTGACAGTAAGTGACTTGCTGTTGCGTTTAGTAAATTTCAATTTCCGACTTATCATCGACTTATTGCGTATGCTTTAAATGATGACGCACGGGTAAAGATTCAGGGACTTAACTGTACGTAGGACCTCAACATTAGTCACACGATCCAGCCAAGAAAAATACAACATACACGATTAGTCGTCATCAGTACTGTATAGCCAAGTTAGAATAGGTGTATACTTGGGAAAGGATCACTACAGGAGCAATGCAACCAATTTGTGGCTACTAATGAGTCAGAAACACATGTCTGCGGTTGCATTCCATCTCATACCTAGGTTTGTCCATCCTTGTTGCGATACATGCTGATATATACTGCCTATACCTTGATTTTACTATTAACTCGCAATAGTCTTTCCTTGTTTGATTGTTTGAAACGTTCTAAACGTTTGTCATTCTTTTCCTTAGGTAGCTGTACCTTCCTCCGTGGGGGTCCCGGCGAATTCGTAACTATTTTAATCCCCCATCCTAATTACAGGCCAATTGGTAACTGTGGCCCTCAGGTAATTTTTCGGTAACCAATCAACTACCGGTGAATTCGTAACTAAATAAAGGTAGGTATAATCTTTTAGACTTGAAATAAGACTATGGATTATTTCATTCATAGTAGATTCTGACCAATAGAAAGCTACAGAAATCTAAATTAAATCGATAATTTTTGATAATTGCCCGTCGTCAAGTATATTACGTCAGATGCCCTTCGTTGCTACGAAAAAATACATTCAGTGACATTAATGACAAATGTTTTAAAAATGATAAAAGTGATGACTTCCAACCGTCAAATACATATTTATAACAATTGTGTGTTTAGTTGTACTAATTTGTACTTACATAAATAAATTACAATAAAATTTTGGTTTTGAACAGTTTTATTCATGAAATAATCACAACAAATTGCAATCGATCTCTAAAATTAATATAGAATTTTTGCCCTCGTGACACTTTGACATAATTTCACTCGCCTTAGGCTCGTGAAATTAAAACTGTCAAAGTGTCACGAGGGCAAAAATTCAATAATTTTAGAGATCTTGTGCAATTACTACTGAAAATCAGTTTGCTTTTAAATTATCAGATGGATTTAAATAATTTATCATTGCTAAACATCTAAATATTGAATTTACAATTACTTGATAAAAACTAAGCTCGTGTAGAGTTATACTTCTATACTCGATGGAAATAATATATATAGCACGTGTTAATAAAACACTATAATATTGTTTCAATTATTTTATTTCAATTTTGCTATTTTTTATAGGAACATATAATACAAATATAATATTTTTAATCAAACCAAGAAACATTCGGTTTAGATTTAAGGTATTAGATTTAATCAATGGTTTCGAATTCACCTGAAGAAAGTTTCGAGCTGGCAGGTCAGGTAATAGAAGAGTTACGAATTGGCCGGTGTACATTTTGATTTGAAAATTTTTGTCATTAAAAGTTACGAGTTGGCGCGTGTCCCTCCGTGGATGTGTTAGTTGTTGCTCTGGAATCTTCAGGGTCTTTAACATTATTGCCACAAATTAGTTGTATTGCTCCTGCAGTGATCCCTTTTCAAGTTAACATACACCTATTCTAACTTTGCTATACCGTACTAATGACGACTAATGAGTGAGGAAGACGAGTCTGCAATTGCATTCCATCTTTGCGTTTTCAATTAAATAAATTACATACATTCTCCTTTTTGTCTCAATTAATTTATTAAAAAATTTATTTTTTGAACACTCTGTATAAATAATTATGTTAATGTTTATATTAGTGAATAGAGAATTAAATACCCTTTCAAATGAGCTATCACATGACACCTATTCTCATTTAAAAAAATCATCGATTACGTCATCAAGCCCAGATGGATGACGTCACTAGTATGACAATATAGTATTCCAAAAAATCATAATTTAAAAATAAAAATCGACATATTTCGGGATTTTTTCTTAAATACGCCGGTTTACGAAATAATGAATTTATGCGTTACTTTATGGACGCACTGTATACAGGGTGTTTCATTAAGAATTGTTCATATAGTAACTGGAGAAACCTTAGCACAAAATACGAAGATTTAACCTAAAACACTTAAATAAAATATTCCTCCTTACCGAGATACATAGTGTTTTATTATAAATATTCTAAAATGATTTTAGCCCATTGTTTTAACACCTTCCAGTATATTTTGTTCAAACTTGGCAAACAGTTTATACACGTTAGGATACTTTAACTAGTGTTAAAAGATAGTTTTCCGATGTAACCAGAGACGTGCTGTAGGGATATATTCTTCCTTTTTTCCCTTTTACCCCCTCACAATCTACGCCACTGTCGTAATAATCATTTCAGTATGCTTTTTTGGTTCTTCGTTACTTTTTACGTAAATGTCATTCTTTTGTCTCAATGCGATAGAGTAAGTAGTTTTCAAGTTATTTGCGTTTAAAATAATGGATCAATAAGATTATGTATTTTAAACAGCTTCAATAATATAAGATAATGTGTTTAAAATATCTACATAATCTTATTGAATCCATTACCTTTAAACGCAAATAACTTGAAAACTACTCACTCTATTGCATTGAGACAAAATGATGATATTTACGTAAAAAGTAAATAAGAATAAAAAAACATGGTGAAATTATTATTATGACAGTGGCGTACAGTGTAAGGGAGGAAAAGGGGAAAAAGGAAGAATACATTCCTACAACAAGCCTCTGGTAACAGCGGAAAACTATATTTTAACATTAGTTAAAGTATCCTAACATGTGTAAACTGTTTGCCAAGTTTGACAATGTTCTAAAATCATTTTAGAATCGTTCCATAAAACACTCTGTGAAATTCTTAATGAAACACCCTGTATATATTACATGCATATACATTATTTTGTATGGAAATCTACCTACTTACGTTTAATGCTTTTATAATAATAGTTTGTTTTAAATGACCATTTTGATAAGTAACTAAAATTGAAATTGCGTGTTTTATTTAAAAACGTCCTGAAAATTTGTTTACAGAGTACATAATAATAATTAAGGAACACGACATACTGTCTGTGTGTCATTGTGTCATACGACTTCATAAGAAATCAGCTACAAGTTTGTTGTTTACTAATCTTTTTCATATTGCATTTTAGTGGAGTCAATGGAGTTTTTATTTACGGAAAAAATCAAACAAGATAACAGAACTTTTTATAATTTCATTAAGAAATGTATAATAACCAACATATCGAAAACTTTTACTATAAAAATGGGTGCTTAATATTTTATTAAACAAATTAACTGCAAAATTAGTTGTTTTTTTTTTAAATATCTATAGCCCAGAGAAATAAGATTTTTCTCGTGATACATCCCCTCCAGGCCGAAACCAATTTTTTTGAGTAGTATGGACATCTATCTCAATAACCTATATGTTCCTTGCAACCGATTTTGATAATATACATAGTTATAAACAAATGAAGATAAAAAAACGGTAAATTTTAGCTTTTTCGTCTATTACTAAAAAGTGTAGCATTCTAAACAAATTTGAGAATAAGAAACTCATAAATCATATAAAAAACTTCAATATGGCGTTCGCTGAATATGTCTATCCTTATTTGTTGCGTATAAAATTACAAAATAAGTCATACATTTTGAGATTTAATAAATGTTCATAATTTATGTAAAAATTAAGTTAGAACCTTCTTATTGCACCAAATGCTGAGACTTCTTGTTCTTAAATTATATTTTAAATTTCAAAGTAATTGGTCAAATAGTTTAAAAGTTATTTAATTTGTTTTTCCCAAATTCATTTTTTTTGCAATACTATAAGTCACAAAATTATGAGGTTATATTAATACTTCGGACAGTTTATGAAAGAAGAACGTTTATACTATTAATTTAATTAAAAAAAAAGAATGTGTGTGTACTTTGTACGCACGTAAGAAGTTATACTTCTACTGCATATTATGTGATTTGTAAGACAATACCAAAAATTAAAAAAAAAAATAAAAGAATAAAACGCACACAAACACATTGAAAAATGCCACAAAGAAAAAATGATTTCTGAACAATAATAATTGTTGGCAAAAATTATATAACAAATATACTTACAATCATAAAATGCATAAAAAAATAATAAAATAAAAACTTGCATCGGGAATCGAACCCGTGAATTTCGGGGCGCTTTGATTCGTAATCGAAGCCTAGACTCACTTGTCCAATTCCACATTATTTGTCATGTGGAAAAATAGGGTAACTGAACGTTTTACTGTTTGACAGTTGTTTTGAATATAATTAAATTACGTAGTTTAAATTTTGTGGAAGAAAATATTAAAATATAACAAAACAGTAAGAAAACAATATATTAGATGAAGATTGGTAGACCTTTTGTTGGTAATCAAATTAAGTATGTAAATCAAAGCATTACATACCTACTAGATAAATAAATCTACGCCAAAAAATCATCATTTAAAAATAAAAATCGGAATTAATTTGGGATTTCTCTTTAAAATCCCCATTCTTGAGAAAATAAATGTACAGTAGAGCGTCGATTATCCGAACGTCGATCAACCGAACGACCGCTTATTCGAACTATCGACTCCCGCGTCCCGCACTCGAATACCGAGCAAGCGTTAGTAATTGACGCTTAAAATATCTTCAATTTTCTTCAATATTGTAACCAAAAATAATTATGTTGTTGCAAAGACTGCACTTTTTTGTTTAGTTGCTAGTTGTCATTATCAAGATATAAATAAATATGTAGGTATATAAATATGGCTTTTATTCACTTGTGGATAAATATGTATGACTATAAATATGTATCAATATATTGTAGTTCGATTATCCGAACAAATCGGTTTTCCGAACACCTATGTCCCCTAATTAGTTCGGATAATCGACGCTCTACTGTATTTCAACCTAATCCAAATGTATAATTACAATATGATTATAATAAAAACTACTTACCAAATTAGAATGAGTTTTCCTTGTCCAAAATAGTCCAAAAGTCCAAAAATATAGGTATATGAAAACTATTTAAAAAGGCAGTATAACTATTAACTAACTTTTGTTTGGTGTTTCTTTTCACACAAATTTTAAAACGCAACAACCATAAATAATCAAACTACAGCTGTGCCACAGCCGCCATATTGAATAATTTTTGAAATGTCATTTGAACATCCAATCAGAACAAAGTTATAATGCGCATGCGCCGGGATCATAGGTTTTAACATATAAAAATTTACCCTCATATCGCCGGTAAAGAAGTATAACTTCCAAAATGACAAAAAGTAATTTTAAACAGTGTAAAATTATTTTGCAAAAACATGTCGATTTTTCGCTTACTTATAAACAATTAGAATAACTTTTTAACCGTTACCCGTAGAAAAATAATTATTTTTTCATATTTAGAAAGACTGAATTTTTATACTTTATGTGGCATCACTAGCCCCGCCCCGACCCCCGACAAATGTGAACAGCGCTATTCTTATTCATAGGCGAGCGAGATCCGACACAATTTTACACAAAACAGCCGACATTTTTATTGTCGTCGTCAACAAAAATCGGTGTCCGATAAATGTGAATACCTCCATATAAAATGCTCTGCCACTGGAACCTCCGATTAAAATACGGATCCCACACACAATTGTTAACGGGCTGTTACCCTAGTGAACGACAATCAAGCCTCTTCTATTATAATATGACATTATAGAAAAATAAATGTCTAAACAGTTTAGAAAAACGAGATAATCAATACCACTCACGTAGTTGGTTCGTCCAAAAATAGAATCGGTGGATTATCAACTAATTCCAAAGCTATTGATAACCTTTTCTTTTGACCACCAGATAGAGATTGGCATCTAGTATTCTTTGCCTTTAATAAGCTTAGATTGGTTAGGATTTCGTTAATCTGAAAGAAAAAAAAAATAATCAATCAAACTACAACTGAAAAAGAAAATTAATAAATTTAATCAAAACTAATCAAAACGAAAAAGGAGCCACTTATAAAGATGTTTGTAGCTTTGAACTAATTTTTTTATGATTATATTATTTTTATTTAATTATTATAAGGGTTTTCGCTATAAATATAGCAAAGTTTTTGTTACCGAACTGTACATTTTCTTGTGAAAAAAATATAAAGCGTTAAATGTGAAAAATTCGATTTAGTTTTTTAATCAGAGCCAGTGCTGGATTAATCATTAGGTGGACTAGGCGGCCGCCTAGGGCCCGGGCACTTGATGGGGCCCGCATCCCACACATATGCATTAATTAATATTGAATTATTTAAGCAGTAATTAAAACAAAATGTTAAAAAATTCAAATAGGGCTAATTGAGACAAAAAAAAGAATGGTTAATTTATGATTTCCAGTCAAACTCAGTTTTTTGCTTTGTCTTCTGTCAAATATCAGGAAAATACAACCGACTTCAAGGCATATTAAGCAGTAATCTCCAAAGGCATTTTTATATTCCATGTTCTAATCATTCCCTCAATTTGGTAATCAATTTTGCAAGCAAATTTTGCTTAGAAGCTGGTAATTATTTTGGTATGGTACGATTTTTTTCCAATTTCGACCCACCGATGGGCCTTATAGTCTTCACTCACGGTAAAATATTGCAAAACCTCCGGATTTTAAAGAACCTTTGGATTTGAAACAAGAGCTTGGATTGACATGAAATTTGGTTAAAGCATAGCTAACATGTCAAAGAAAAAAGTGATATTGTGCCAATGTGTGTCTTTGCTCTACGGTTGAGTCCACCTCTTCTCGGGGGAGAAAAAATATACCGTCAAAATACGTCCGGAAGTGGATAAACTAACTAATTCTAAGCAACTTTTGTTCAATAGAGTTTTTTCATCAAGTCAATACATTTTGAGTTATTTGCAAGTGAATATCTTCATTTTTCAACAAAAATAACACGTTTTTAGACGGTTTTTCGCAAATAACTCAAAAAGTAAGTATTTTCTCGAAAAAATATTCTTAGCAAAAATATAGCTTTTAAACCGTTGAAAAAATGGTGTATGTATGCAATCTGTAGACCCAGTAGAAGTAGAGTTGTAGCTAATGAAAAGTAGGTTCTTATTCGTCAAATTCAAAATCGAATAATACAACGTGAAATAATCAAAAAATGGAGCACTTTTCATGGAAAACTCATCATAACTTGTATAAATGTTTAAAAAAGCATTATTCTTGTTTTTTTAAAAAAATTTATCATAAAAAGTAAGCAAGATACACTCAGAATAAAGTTGATTCCATTTTTTGGGTAAAAAAACCGGTGAAAATAACCCCCTAATTAGGGGTTTAGGACGTTTCATCGCCGCCGTTTCGATGCCGCCAGTTCGATGCCGATGCCGGCCGATTCATCGCCAGTCAATTAATCGCTATCTGATATATTTCCGAATTTTCGACAGTTACAATTATTAGTTATTTTTAGTATTAATTAGGAGTTCTAGGAATTGCGAGATATGACGGCGATGAAATGGACTGGCGATGAACCGGCGGCATCGAAACGGCCGGCGATGAACCGGCGGCATCGAAACGTCCCATTCCGCTAATTAGCATCCCAAATGAAGTTAATCCTTACCGCTTCACAAGCTAATTTACTTATGTATTGTTTATATGCTCTGTAAGTTTTATCGGTATAAAGTGCTTATTTATAAAAGGGCTGTAGTAGAAAGGGCTTGAACAAGTCACTAATAACGAGTGTATGCCATTTTTTATTTGGCTTAATGCCTCGACAACTAATGGCCATTGGCATGGTACAGTGGATTTTTCCAATCAGGTACCTAGTGTAATGGGTAGTGCAAAGTCGTCATTGTTTTGTCAAAGAGACGCTAATTGTATCCGAACGTCTGCGGTCCCTCCGGTGAGCATCGATCCCACAAGGATAGAAACTATTTTCATTTATTAATTTTGAATAAATGAAAAATTCTCTACCCAGGGTATGCAAATTTTGAACAGTCATATCTTAACCAATTTTTATCTTCAAAAAAAAGCAAAAATTTGAAATATTCATAAAAGCAAAACCTACATTTTTCTACTCTTTAAGATTTTTGGTACCACTAATAATTTTTAAGTTATTTTGAAAATAGTACATTGTTTACCGGGTAGGAAAAGCTTAACATTCCTGGACGACTGTGAAGATTGCTAAGTCGAGGCGCAAGCCGAGACTTAGCAACACAGAGTCCAGGAATGTGGCTTTTCCTACGAGGTAAACATACTATTTTTCCGCAAATCGTTTAAAATTCGACAGATATTGATTGATTTAAAAAAAACGCGATAATTTTATTCCCAAATAAATGGTGCTTTGAAAT
Source organism: Diabrotica virgifera virgifera (assembly GCF_917563875.1). Lineage (NCBI taxonomy): Eukaryota > Metazoa > Arthropoda > Insecta > Coleoptera > Chrysomelidae > Diabrotica > Diabrotica virgifera. The sequence goes on along the minus strand of NC_065443.1, from coordinate 61,269,720 downwards.
TCCTAATAAAATTACTTGGGTTACTATGGAAACGTATTGAGGTTGAATTGTCAAACTTGACGCTTATAAATAGAACACTAACAACTGTACGGAAATATCATTTCCTTACAGTAAGGAAATGACATTTCCTTACAGTAAGGAAGTCCTGACTTTTTCTTCAAGAAATTTTGACAGGAATGTCAAAATTTCCTGGCGATTTGCGGAAAAAGACATTTTCCGCAAATCGCCAGGAAATTTTGACATTCCTGTCAAAATTTCTTGAAGAAAAAGTCAGGACTTCCTTACTGTAAGGAAATGTCATTTCCTTACTGTAAGGAAATGATATTTCCGTACAGTTGTTAGTGTTCTACATAAATGATAGAAAACACATTGCTATTAAAACCTTGTAAATTACCTTAATCATTAAATTTTCTTTATCTGGAGCTTCCTGGATAAATTTTTCAATTTCTTCCTTCGTTAAAATCTTAGATTTCTTTGCCCTATAACCTTGAGCTTGCTGTTTCAATAAAGAACGAAGTTTTGAGTATGTAGATATATCTACATTGTGTTTAAGTGCAAGGGTTGACTTCAGCATTGAATAATTGGCCCATAATGTTGAAGATTTCATCTTTAAACAAAGGTCTAGGAAGTATGCCATTACAACATTTTCTGAGAAAGAACTCGTATTTTTACTCTGCGATAATCCATAAAACGTCTGTATGCATTTTCGTACTTTTCTCTTGATTTCTTTGGCAATAATTCTAATGAAGCAGTATTCACTGCCTCAACCAGCTCTGGAGGAGTCCCAGGAATGGAAATTTCATCATCACTTATCATTTTACTTTCGAGAACACCAGCAATTAAATTTATAAGCGTCAAGTTTGACAATTCAACCTCAATACGTTTCCATAGTAACCCAAGTAATTTTATTAGGAATTTCAAAGCACCATTTATTTGGGAATAAAATTATCGCGTTTTTTTTAAATCAATCAATATCTGTCGAATTTTAAACGATTTGCGGAAAAATAGTATGTTTACCTCGTAGGAAAAGCCACATTCCTGGACTCTGTGTTGCTAAGTCTCGGCTTGCGCCTCGACTTAGCAATCTTCACAGTCGTCCAGGAATGTTAAGCTTTTCCTACCCGGTAAACAATGTACTATTTTTTCAAAATTTCAAAAAATTTGTTTTGCTTTAAATCCCATTGTTTTGAAATGTAAGCACTGTGAACCGGTGAAACTTACAGATCATATAAATAATATACTTATAAGTTTTTTTAAGATTTTCATAAATTTTCAAGATTTTTTTACCAAAAAAAGGAATCAACATTATTTTAAGCTTTACTTGCTTAATTTTTATACTTAAAAAAAACAAAAATAAAACTTTTTTAACACTTTAAAAAAGTTGTGATGATTTTTCACCGAAAAGTGCTTCATTGTTTGGTTATTTACTTTGAAATATTTGATTTGGAATTTGTCGAATAAGAATCTACTTTTCATTAGCTCCAGTTCTGCTTATACTGGGTCTACATACTTCATACATACACCATTTTTTTTTAATTTTGTATACGCTATATTTTTTCTAAGAGTATTTTTTCGATAAAATACTTAATTTAGGTTTTTGCGAAAAACCCTCTAAAAACGTATTTTTTTTGTTGAAAAATGAAGATATTCACTCGCAAATAACTCAAAAAGTATTGATTTAGTGAAAAAACTTAATAGAACAAAAGTTACTTAGGACTTATTATATAAGTTTCCGCACTTATTTTAAATGCATGTTTTTTCACACCCGAAGGGGTGGCACTCATACCCAGCGCAAAATCACATATCGACACAATATCCCTTTTTTCTTTTAATGGACTATTAATGAGAAGTTGTGTAAAAAATAAAAAAATTAACTTTTTACATTGTCGTAATTTATTTTTAGAGTAACTACTTCCCAAAACAACATAAATACCTGTAAATTTGTTTTAGTAAATGGTCGCTATAAAGTGGCCTACTTCTTATGGCCGCCTATGGCCCCATGATGCCTTAAACCGTCACTGATCACAGCGTTGATAAAAATTATTTTAAAACAAAACCAATAGCGTGTATGGGCACAGAATATGAATTTCGTTTCCTATTAGTTGTAGACATGTATGTTGTAGATATTGTTTCCTATTCTGTGGCATGGGCTTCTCTAACCCGCCGAACTTCTGCACAACGTCCAGGCATGCTTCCAATGATATTTCGACTAATTTCTTGATCTAGTTAATTCCAATCTTCCAAGAGAACTTGTTCAACATGTAGGTTTCTAAGTGACTGACGATCTTTCAAACGCATCCCGATTGCATTCCAAATGTGATCAATGGAATTTAAATCTGGACTCCTCGCTGGCCACTCCATAACCTGAATATTGACGGTAGTCAAATAAGTTTGCACTATCCTAACCACGTGCGGTCTCGCATTATCTTCCTGAAGGATAAATTCTGGACCCATATTTTCAGCAAATGAGAAACATATGGTTCAAGAACTTCATTAATGTACCGCGCTGCCGTCATCGCCCCTCGCCGAGTAATTATTAGGTTAGAGCGGCAATTTAAAGTTATCCTACCCCAAACCATAATTGAACCTCCGCCAAAAGCATGGGATTCTTCAATTGTAGAATCCAAAAAGCGCTCGCCTGGTCTTCTCCAGACTCAACACGTTCATCAACATGATTTAAAAGAAACCTGCACTGGTCAGTAAACATTACGTTAAGTACTCCATTATGCCATGGTCCAATTCGTGTTTTTCTAATAGAGTAAAACCTGCCATATCCGGATCAATGTGGCGACAGACCGATCCGGATATGAAAAAAGCCGGATATCAAGACCAATACTTATTTTATAGTCTCTGAAACGTTTTCTCCTTCATACATTTCAGTAATTAACGCCGTTAATAACTTTCGTCGATAGACACGTTTTATAGATTCTACAGTACATTATTTCGCCATCTTTTAGTTCTTTTGGGTCGGGATGAGAGGGTGCGTTGTCCAACAGCAGGACTGCCTTTCTCGGTAGATACGGATGGCAGAACCGTCCGGATATGCGAGGCATAAGTTAGGGATTTAGAAAATGATGCTCATTTTCGTAGTCTGATTTTTTCGTGAACAGATTAACGGATTCCGCTCATTTTTCCTATTATTTTAGATTTTTCTTTAGTATTTACAAAGTTTTGCACATGTTTGCTCAAACTGCTTTTTTGTACTTATACCGGGTGGAAGAAAAGAAATGCTTTTCATATGTTAAGTTTGATACACCCTGTAGGGAGGATGAGGTACAAATGTGAGTAGGTATACATCGGTATCATATTGTAGCGTTATGTTTTGTGAATAGTTTGTTTTTTGAATCTTACTGATATCTTTAGAAACAAATAAAATGCACGGTTTTGTAGTTTAACATGTTTTTTAACCAAAACAAAAGTTTGAGACACCCTGTAGATTAAAAAAAGGTACAAAGGTGGGTATACATCGATATGTTGTAGTCTCATATTTTGTGAACAATTTATTTTTTTATTCTCTCTGATATCTTTAATAACAAATAAACTAGACGGTTTACTCGTTGTGTTTTAACTGACGATATGCGATATGTGAAGAGGCCATATCTTATCATACCACTAAGATGAAATTATTTCCTATATATAGTGCGAAAGGAAAACAGTGTTTAAAGAAAAAATCTATGTAATGTACCTCTCGCTATTTAATGAGCCTCCACGTTGACACCGAATCCGTACTTACCCTCAAGGAAATTCCACCCCACACATCAGAGAGCCTCTATTAAACAATCTCATCTCTCTTATATTGCGCTGTGCATACCGTTCACTTGGTCGACAAATAACTCTTATAGGCATCGATTAGAACTGTTTACGTTATGTGCCTTTATGTTTTTAAAGTTTTGTTAACTGTTGCGCTGTGCGTACCGTTCACCTGGACGACAAATAACTCTTATAGGCATTGATTAGAACTGTTTACGTTATGTGCCTTTCTGTTTTTAAAGTTTTGTTAACTGTTGCGCTGTGCGTACCGTTCACCTGGACGACAAATAACTCTTATAGGCATCGATTAGAACTGTTTACGTTATGTGCCTTTCTGTTTTTAAAGTTTTGTTAACTGTTGCGCTGTGCGTACCGTTGACCTGGACGACAAATAACTCTTATAGGCATCGATTAGAACTGTTTACGTTATGTGCCTTTCTGTTTTTAAAGTTTTGTTAACTATTACTTTTATTGTTAATTTAGTTTTGTTTCAGTTAAAACACATTTTAAAGAGCAAAACCACCTATTTTCTTTATTTCTAAAGTTGTTAGGGACATTCAAAAAGAAAATACTATTTCGATATATACCCACACCTGTACCGTGTCCTGCCTACAGGGTTTCTCAAACTTAACATAAGAAAAACATTTCTTTTCTTCTACCCGGTATAGGCGCAAAAAAAATTTTGAGTAAATCTTTACCCAACTGTGTAAATACAAAAGAAAAATCTAAAGTATTAAAAAAAATTAGCGGAATATGTCAATATGTTCACAAAAAATCAACTATGGAAATAAGCACAATTTTCTATATCCCTAACTTATGCCTCGCAGTATAGTTCATGGCTTTCATGCATAGACATTTTTGTGGTATGTTGAAGTATAATTCTTCTTTTCTCACTAATTCCAAGGTTTCCCCTGACATCGTATATTTTACTTTTGTATTTTACGCGGTATGCACTCTTTTTACGCTGAATGTAACCAGCTTTTTATTTCATTCCATGTGTCTTCTAATATTTGTGGTTTTTTTCTTTTTTTATCAGTTTCATCTGGAATTCTTTCGCACTATTTACCCTTAGCTGTTTTGTCGGATGCATTTTTTTTAGTTTTGTAAAGTTTAAGCCAGCAGTTTAATAATAGCCCAGTCGGGATACCATTTGACCTTGCATTAGGAGCTGCCCCAAATATTATTTTTCTAATCTTTAGGGGGGGGGGTCAATAGTAGTATAAATTTAAAATATCGACTAAATTTGACCGTTGCGTTATACGCCCTCTTGATTTTAAACGAGAACCGTTTTTGCTCAATACCTCCACCATTTTCAACTTTTCGACAAAAAATATACAAACTGAAATTGTTGAAAATGCAATTTTCTATAATTTCGTTAATTATAATGTTTTTCGCGTGGTCCATATTTTCCGAGTTATGGGGAAAAACAGTGACAGTTAAAGCATAATTATTGATTTATTGAATTATCTCGTTTATTATTACTTTTACAACAAATTTTAACCTATACAAAAATAAAGAGAATTAAATTTTGTACAATTTTGATCTCTTTCATTTTTTTGATAAAATCAATATTTAAAGTAGTACGTATGCGGTAAAAGCGCGAGTGTAAGACCCGATTGATTTTAAAGCAATTGTTTTTGTTCAATATCTTCCCCATTTTCAACTTTTCGACAAAAAGTGTAAGGACTGAAATTGTTGCAATTACGATTTACTACAATTTTTCGAGAGAACCAGTGGCGGGTCTAAGAGGGGGGGGGGGGAATGGGAAAATTCCCTTCAACGGGGTTCAAAATTAAAAAAAATTATTAAAATATGTTAGCTGACATGAAACTTAATTATCGACAGACAAATTCAACAAATAAAACCCGCTAGTTAATAAAATTAAGTGAACTTAATGCATATAAGTTATTATTTATGTATTTTATGTACTTAGTTTGGTTGGTGTTTCATTGGAAGTTTCAAAAATTGTATAAAATATAATTCTCTTTATTTTTGTTTAGGTACAATTATGTCGTAAAGTTAATAATAAATGAGAAAATTCAATAATTATGCTTCCCCTCCGCTTCCACTATTTTCCTCCTTAACTCGGAGAATATTGATCGAATAAAAAAATTGTGGAAAAGAAATTGTAGGAAACTGCGTTTCCAACAATTTTAGTTCCTACCGTTTTTGTCGAAAAGTTAAAAATGGCGGAGATACTAAGCAACAGCGGTTCTCCTTTAAAATCAATATGGCGGCTAATGCAACCGCGGAATTCAGTCGAGATTTTAAATTTACACTACTATTGATCTCCCGTAAAGTATAGAATTATAATATTTGGGGCAGCTCGGAAAAAAGATTCAATTCAGTAATTATGCTCCCCCCACCACTTTTTACTATTTTCCTACTTAACTCGGAAAATATCAACCGCATGAAAAAAATTGTTAAAAAGAAATTGTAGGAAATCATATTTGGAACAATTTAAGTTGAAAATGGCGTAGATATTGAACAAAAACAATTGCTACAAAATCAATCAGGTCTACGCTCGCGTCATTATCGCATACATACTGCCTTAAATATTAACTTTAGCAAAAAAATGAAAGAAACTAAAATTGTGTAGAAATTCAATTCTATCTATTGTTGTATAGGAACATTTTTGTCGTAAAACTAGCAATAAACGAGATAATTCAATAATTATGCTCTATTTATATATAACTGTCACTATTTTCCGCTCTAACTCGGAAAATATCGATGGCACGAAAAAATTGTGAAAAGAGAAATGATAGAAAATTACATTTTCAACAATTTTGGTTATTATACTTTTTGTCGAAAATTTGAAAATGGCGGAGATATTGAGCAAAAACGGTTCTCGTTTAAAATTAAGATGGCGGCTAACGCAATGGCGGAATTCAGTCGAGATTTTAAATTTACACTACTATTGACCCCTCCCCCTAAAGATTAAAAAAATAAAATTTGGGGCAGCTCCTAATGCAAGGTTAGGCCTGTTATTCGTCTAACCCGACTGGACTATAAATAAATTTACTATTTTATATAACAATATTTAAGAACATAATATTTATATTACAATTGGCCTTATTTGGCACAACTACCTTACATTTTCAGAAAATGCAAATTAAATTATTATTAAATTATGCATTCTTCACAATTAAATATCTTTAACAACTTACCAAAAATTCCCTTGCTTTTTTGGCCATATTGGCAATTTTAAGTTTACTGGCAATCATCATACACTCCTCAACTGTAAACAAATTTGGTAGGCTATCATCTTGGAGGATGTAACATGATTCTTTTTTGTATTGTAAGACGCCTTTTTGCTTTCTACTAGAGCTATTGCATTTTATGGTACCAGTAGTTCCAGTGACCCTATAAAAAAGTACTAAATATATTTTTATCTACTCTATCTCATATTATGTATAAGTTTTTAGTTTGTGAAAACTGTCATTATAGATAGCAGAGCGTGAAGGATTTAAAGTGGGCGTGAAGTAACAATGTATTTTTAATGGGATTTATTTTTCGCACTGTTTTTTGGCACACTTTCATATAATCAAATATACTTAACTTTCACGTTGTCATGGTGATGACATGTGAGCAATAAATGGATGGTTCAGAAGTCAAACGGTGTAAGTCATATTCTCCCTAAAAATGACTTATGAGATATAACACATATTATTATATATAATAATATTATTATCCCCTTGTTTGTATTTATGAATATGTTACTCATATTATGAAATAAAGATAGTGTGACATAATTATGTCACCCGACTGTTTTCAGCTCCTGGCCTAATTATTATAATTTAACAGACCCTTTTTGTTTGCTGAATTTTATTTATTTGTTTGTGAATGCTTTTGAAAGGGGGACCTTTTTAACAGGTACACACCTCGATATTTCTTTTTCATTCTAGAAAATGCTTATTTGATATTTATGTAAATTACCATTCGATTGTTATTCTAGAATAAGATGTCCGTAGAATAAGAATAAGAAGTGTCTAGAATAAGATTCTTTTGTAATAATCTTTCTTATTCTGGAACATTGTAATAATGTATAAATAGGAATTTTTGGAACTAGTAAGTCAGTTGTGAATTTAAAACCATTGGCAGTTGGCCATTGAAATCCAATATGTGAGGTTTTCTCCAAAACAAGTTCCAACCACGTGGAGAGAGTCCTGTGTTGCCCTGGGTAACATCCAGGTTTATCTATACCATCCAATGAATTTTATATAAATATGTAAAACATCCTTATTATTTACATTTAAAGGGTTTTTACCCGATACATTTTGGTGGCTCAGGCATGCAAATTTTGGCTTTTAAACACTGATGATGGATTCCTTAATCCGAAAACGTTTTGTATTGTGACCCTTATTTAGGGTATTTTAATATATACCTTTTACAAGAAACTTGGTATTTTTGTGATTTATGGTATACAGCCAGCTACAGGAAGTTTATTTTCCTCCTGGATTTTTTTTTAATTTAAAACCGTCGGTGTACTTTGATATGTAACGGGCGCGATATATTTTTTGAATTTGTAATTAGATAAATCAGTAGATTTGGTGTAGTAAATAAATTAGATATCGTAGTTTGTAAAATAAAGGATATAAATTCAGTGTTTTTTATTTGTTTGGAAGTAAGTTATTAAAAATAAACTAAAAAAATAAACTAAGTCAACTGAAACTAAACATTAGTGCCTAAAAGATCATAGAAAAGTCAGTTTTGTAACAATAGTTTATTTATTTTTAATAACTACTTATATTTCTGCAACTATTTTCAGAAACATCTTAGTATCTCATTTTAAACACTTATTGACTTACACCGATTGGCTTCTGAGGCATCGAAATTACAACAAAAGTTTTGACAGTTTTGTGGTTTGAAAAAAGTTAGAAATTTTAGATGTCAAAATTCTAAAAATTGTAGAATAGAAGTGAATTCAAGAGACGAAGAGTTACCGTTTTTTTATTTGCTTATCGTAGATAAAGACTTACGCGACGTATAGCACTCGCTCCGCTGTCGCTCGTGCTCTAAACATCGCGTGCGTTCGCAGAAAGCATACTTCACGAACTGTTTCATAAATAATTATTTTACTTTATTGCTTTTAATAACATAGTTACACATAGTACAATTAAACACTAAACGTATACATGTCTTATCCAAAAAGAAATAAAGCACAAAACTACACAATAATAAAATTTACAATATAGAATGAAGTACCTATATCATTCATGGATTATAAATGCCCTGAGTTTAAGCACACTAAAATTAAAAATTGCTTTAGCGAAAACAGGGGTTGGATTGTCGAGATAAAGAATCTAATTATTTAAAATGGATAGTCCTCGCTTTCAGGTTTCATTGATGGCATAAATTGGACAATTTACTAAAAGGGTAGTCAAAAGAGGCAGGAACTAAAATTCCAATTGTTATCCTGTGATGCCTTTTAAGATGTAAAAATAAGGCAAAACAGAGTGATGAATTAGTCGGTAAGGGGATCTATAATTGCATCCATGACCTGCCGTTCACCGTGATAACAATCTTTAGCGAATTAGTTTCTTTTATATCCACAAAAGTGAATACACTACTAGTTCCTTTTATATCCACAAAAGTGAATAGAAATAAAATGAAAGTAAAGATGAGTCAGATTTGATTACAGAGCAGGGCCTCTACTATGTGCTTATACGTATTTTGGCACGGTGTCGCCCAAAATCCCGACAGCCAAAATCCCGACAGCCAAAATCCCGACAGCCAAAATCCCGACAGCCAAAATCCCGACGGCCAAAACACCGACACGCCAGAATCCCGACAGGGCAAAATCCCGATATGCAATAATTCTCGCATAAGTAAAAATTCCGACCACTACATTTTGAATATTTATTGTTTCCTTTTCAAATGCAATACCAAAATCATATCATAGAGTATTGAAATGAAAAATTAATTACTTACTAATAAGTACGGGTACTAATGATGTACATTAAAAGAAAAAATTATTAAACACTTCATTTTATAACATAGAAGCTATACTTACTGAAATGGAAGGTTGTAAGTGACATGATAATATCTACTATATTAAAGTAAACTTGAATTCAGGATTGGATTATACATATATTATTGGACTATATATTGGCAAAAAACTAATTTAATTCATATACCCATGTTAGAAATTTTATTTAGAAAATTAGTTCATATTAAATGGTAAATACTTTTGTTTAGTAACAAAAAATAAAAAACAGACGGCCATAAACCAAAAACAAGAAATAAATGTAATTATATGTTAAAAAGAAACGTATCAAACCTGTCGGGATTCTGGCCTGTCGGGATTTTAGCCTGTCGGGATTCTGGCGTGTCGGGATCTTGGTCGTCGGGATTGTGGCTGTCGGGATTTTGGCTGTCAGGATTTTGGGGTAGACCCATTTTGGCATTACCATTGCCTCATAGGAGCACCTGTGTAGGTGCACTGAACTGAAATCAAATCTTTTCATCTCTTCGGTGTAATTATTAAACTACTCGTAATTACTAAAGATGCAACTAGCACCTTCTATGAACAATTAGTCAAAAGAGGCAGGAAATAAAATTAGAATTGTTATCCTCTGATACCTTTTAAAATGTCAAAATAAGGTAAAACAGAGTGATAAATTAGCCGGCAAGGGGATCTATAATTGCATCCACGACCTGCCGTTCACCGTGATAACAATCTTTAGCGAACTATAACCCCATCTTTAGGAAGATTTTGGAGAGAAATCTCGAAACAGGTCGATTCTTATTCTTAAATTATGATTTTTTGGCATATATATTATATATCATACTCGTGACGTCATCCAACTGGGCGTTAAGACGTAATCGATAATTTTTTAAAATGAGAATAGGGGCCGTGTGATAGTTCATTTGTGAAAAGTTATTCAATTCTCTTTTCAGTAATATAAACATTACCATAATAATTCACACAAAAAAAAATAATGTATGTAAGTCACTTATTTAATTCAAAATCCATTAAATCAGATGTTTAAACTGCCAAGAGGCAGGTGGGTGGCAGTTTGACATTGAATTTAAGCGAAAGCAATGTTTATTTGTGAAATAAACAGTTTTTCTATTTTCTAACAGCGGTAAAATTATTTTGAATTAAATAAATTACATACATTCTTGTTTTTCTTCTTCTTCTTCCTCTTTATAAGCAATTCTGCTTGTTCATTGGCGGATTGATACCTCTATGGAAGATTGTCACTCCATCTTTTGCGCGGTCGGCCGATATTTCTTCTACCGATTGGTGATTTATCTCGTGCTATTTTGACCATACGTGTCTCCCCATTCTGGTTATGTGGTTGTTCCATTCTTTTTTTTCTATTTAGTGTCCATTCGTTTATACACTGTACGTTATATTGTCTAATATCTTCGCTCCTCTTTCGATCTCTCAGTGTATTTCCTGTAATTCTTCTCAGTACTCTCATCTCTGCCGTTTCCAGTAATCTTTGTGTTGTGGCCGTATCGGATCTATTCTTCTTTTTGTTTGCATTAATTTAATTCGATTTTTTTTGCCACCCTGTATAAATCATTTTGGTTTATAATAATGAATAGAGAATTAAATAACCTTTTGAATGAGCTATCACGCAACCCCTATGCGCATTTAAACATTTTTTCGATTATGTCATCACGATCAGATGATTGACGTCATTAGTATGATACATTGCCAAAAAATCATAATTTAAAAATAAAAATCAACCTGTGTCGCGATTTCTGTTAAAAATCTCCCATTCTCGAAAAAATGAATGTATTCCATAATTTTACCCCTCTCTGTATACAGGGTGTCCAGAAACTACCGACAAACGAAGACAGGAGATTCCTCAGATAATTTTAAGACAATTTAACCCAATTCATCTAGTCCGAAAATGCTTCCTAAATGAGCTAGAGCTATTTGAAAATGGCGTCTCGTAATTAGTTTTTCTTAAATATCTCCAGAACGCTTTTATTTAGAAAAACGAAAATTGGTACACATATTTATTTTCCAGAGATAAATCGATTCCATCCATTGCAAATTTCTAGTACCGGTCATTGGCGTCTGTTTTGGATAGGACAACAGTTATATTATGGCATAACTTTTTTGTTTTTAATTTTTAAGCATTTTTGAGTCTGGATTATTAAAATATAAGGTATTATAGTACTAAAAGGTACTCTTACTTTAAGTCGATAGGATACACCATTTTCTAGAAAAATCGATTTGAAAATTTTTCGTTTTTTGAATATCAACAAAATTTTTATTATTGTTTAGTATTATTCAGTATTATTTTGTATTTTGACAACAACACCCGACTTGGGCGTCCAACGTTAATAAAATCATTTTTTTTTTGGTAAAATTGTGGCTTATTTCCCATTGAAAATTGTTGATTAAAAAAATTTCAAAAAAAAACTATTTAGAAAAACGAAAACTGGTACGTTTATTTATATTCCAGAGATGAATTGATTTCGTTAATTGCGAATTTCTAGTACCGGTCCTATGCGTCCGTTTTGGGTAGGTCAACGGTTATTTTATCGCATAACTTTTTTGTCTTTAATTTTTAAGGATTTCTGAAACTAGATTATTAAATTGTGAGGTATTCTAGTACTAAAAGTTACTCTTGCTTTAAGTTGGTAAAATACATCGTTTTTTGTTAAATTTTTTCAAATTTATTAAACGAAAAATTTTCAAATCGATTTTTTTAAAAAACGGTGTGTTCTACCGACTTAAAGCTAGAGTACCTTTTAGTACTAGAATACCTCACAATTTAATAATCCAGTATCAAAAATGTTTAAAAGTTAAAGACAAAAAAATTATGCGATGAAATAAACGTTGCCCCACAGTAAAAGGGCAACAGGAGTTCTGGCTATTTTCAGATTAAAAAACTCATACGAAATCGCTAAGGTCTATTCTTCTCATTTTTGTCTCATTTTGCGCAAAGCTGACTACAGGCTGACTCGACCTGACTCGACCTGACTCGACGCTGACTCGACCTGACCGAGTCGAGTGAGCCTGTAGTCAGGTCGAGTCAGGTCGAGTCAGCCTGTAGTCAGCTTTGCGCAAAATGAGACAAAAATGAGCAGAATGGACCTTAGCCATTTCTTATGAGATTTTACATGGGAAAATTGCCAGAACTCTTGTTGCTCTTTTACTCCCCACCCAAAACGGACGCCTATGAGTGGTACCTACTAGAAATTCACAAGAGATGGAATCGATTTATCTCTAGAAGATAAATAATTGTACCAGTTTTCGTTTTTCTAACTGGAAGCGTTCTGGAGGTATTTAAGAAAAACTAATTACAAGATGCCATCTTCAATGAGCTCTAGCTCCCTTGGGAAGCATGTTCGGACTAGGTGAATTAGGTTTAATTGTCTTAAAAATTATCTAAGGAATCTCCTGTCTTCGTTTGTCGGTAGAGTTTCTGGACAACCTGTATATACGAAAAATTGTCAAATCCGACCAAAAAATATATTTATTTTACGATAAAATATTTTTTTAACCAAGGACTGTTTAAAATACACAAACAAGTTGATTTACATAAAATGCCTTAGACAATCTGCATATATCTTTGTTTTATTGCCAGATAATTTTATAGAGCATTTTAAATAAGCCATAATAATAAACATTTTCGTTCAAAATTATCAGCTACCTACATTTTTTATTTGAAATATTTTTTTGCATTTTTTTCGGGGTCTCACAATTGACATTCTCAGCAAAAGTCAGCTTGGTCGTTTCGTGTTTAGAGATCATATCTCTGTCGACTGGATTAAGCTACGAATTCACACTCAAAATCTGTGAAGAACGGACCAAGGGGCCTAACATAAGAAGAAGATAGTGTTGAAAAACCAACGATAAGTTTTTAAATGTTTGAATACTTTATGTCGTCAAAGGCCACACCTCCCTGACCTTCAAATAACTTCCGGTTCCTCAAAAACATTCACTTTCACTTCCTTCCGAAAAATCACTTCCGCTTCCTCCCTCTCAAAAAAAGTCACAAGAAAGTAACGCCACGAAGTTCTCGCCCTTATTATTTTTTTCTCTCACCGTACTCAAAAAATTTTCTTTTCACTCTCTCTCTCTCTCTCTCTCTCTCTCTCTCTCTCTCTCTCTTTCTCTTTCTATTTCACACACACGTTTTACAAGAGCAAAGTAGTTTTAATTATGGTAAGTGTTTTTATAGTCAAGTTAATAATAAATCAGTAAATAAAAACTAGTGCAGTGTATAATTTCATTCCCACAAGAGACGAACAAAACCATTAACCTACATCCAAAATCCTGTAAGTACACTCAAATTAGACAAGTCGTTACTGGTTTGACATCCAACAGGAAATTTGTGGCATAACACCTGCTTTTCCCTTTGATAGTCTATATTATGATTTTTGACTGTAAAGCCTCGCAGTGTCTTTCCTGCGATTTTCAATCATGAAATCTTCTGTTAGGGTTGAAGGACTGCATTTATAATTTAGAACTGTGTATAAACTTTTATTTAATTTATTATAGAAAAGCAATAGAAAGAGTAAAATTGGGCAAAGCACCAGGCAAGGACAATATCACCCCGGAAATGATAAAATTCATGGGGACAGAGGGAATGGATAGCATGAAAGAACTAATGAATGATTATCATAAATAGAGCAGAATTACCAAAGGACTGGAAGAAAAACATTATATTACCACTACACAAAAAGGGAGACAAGAGAAACTGTAATAATTACCGATGTATCACCATATCAAGTATCCTTGGGAAGGTATTTGCAAGAATAATAGAGACAAGAATGAAAACCCAAATAGAAACAACTATGGAAGACACACAGTGTGGATTCAGGAAGGACAGAAGCACGCAAGACCTAATATTCACATTAAGACAAGTAAGTGAGAAGGTAATCAAGAAGAATAGAGAGATACATATGTGCTTCATTGATCTGGAAGAGGCGTTTGACAGAATCCGAAGAAAGGACGTATGGAAGACACTAAAAGAAAGGGGAGTCGACAGACACATAATAGAAGTAATAAAGGATATGCACAAAAATAATACAAATACACTAAGAACCAATAACGAGGAATCCAGAGAATTTACTACAAGTCAAGGCGTCAAACAGGGATGCGTGCTGAGTCCACTGCTATTCTCAGTGGTACTGGATGAAGCGATAAAGAAAGCCAAGAGAAGAATGAGAAAACTAACATTAGGATACTGGTAAATAAAACGGACTCAACTATCGGAGCTACTATTTGCAGACGACATGGTATTGATAGCAGAAAACAGAGAAGACTTACAGAACAATCTTGAAATCCTAGAAGAAGAACTATCAAACATAAATATGAAAATTAATACAGAGAAAACAAAAACAATGATAATTTGAAATGCTAGGAAGACACACGCAACAGAATTAGACGGGAAACAACTAGAGCAAGTGGAATATTTTAAATACCTAGGAGTAATAATCGAATCAAATGGTAAACAAGACATGTAAATAAACGAGATAATGGGACGAACAGGAAGCTTATTTAACGCTATGAAAACAACATTTTTTGAGAAAAAAGAGATACCGGAGAAAGTAAAAACGGCAGTCGTTAAATCAGTAGTTAGACCAACAATCATGTATAACAGCGAGACATGAACATTGACGGGGAGACAAAAATCCAGAGTCAATGCTATGGAAATGAGGTTCCTGAGGAAAATAGCAAACAGAAAGAGGACAGACAAAATACGAAACGAAACAATTAGACAAAACCTAAAACTAGAACCAATCAATGAAAAATAGTGGAGGGACAACTTAGTTAGTTCGGGCACGTGTGTAGAATGTCGAATGAGAGGCTAACAAGACGAGTGTTCGAAACGAGAGTGCAGGGGAAAAACAAAAGAGGAAGACCAAGAGTTATGTGGGTAGATGAAATCAGAAAAGAAGTCGAGAAGAAGGGATTGGCATTGGAAAGTACAAGAAACCTAACGCAAGATCGGAAAGCATGGAGACTACAATGCCAAACTCAACTCAACCAGCCTTACACCTAAAGGTAGAAAGGCTTATGACTAAGTAGGTAAGTAATTTATGATTCTAACTGGGAAATAAGCCACAATTTAATTTAACAAATGATTTTATTGACGTTTTGACCTCCACCTCGGACGTCGTTATCAAAATACAAATTATTACTAAATTAAACAAAAATGTTGTTGCTTAGTAAAAAAATTCTTCTAATAATTTAATTTGATCTGACTCATTCATAATATCGGCAATTCAAACATATAGGTATTATATGTACATTTTAAAAGAGAAGACTTTAAAATGATATTGCCAATATTTATGTTACGTTCCTGGGACGAATTTATTGAAAGATAGTTCATTCGATTACATGAAATCAATTTTAACTGAAGAATATCCGTTACAAAAAATCATAGCATGTAATTTGTCTTTAAAAAGACAACCACATGCAAGTGATTCCATAGTACCTAAATCACGAGGAAAAACCAGGAAAAACCCTTATGCTATGATTTTTTTGTGACGGATATTCTTGAGTTAAAGTTGATTTATGTAATCGAATGAACAATCTTTCAATAAAGTCGCCCCAAGAACGCAACTCATAAGTATTGGCAATATCATTTTAAAGTCTTCTACTTTAAAATGTATAATATATGTCTGAATTGTCTATATGAATGAGTCAGATTAAATTAAATTATCAGAAGAACTTCTTTACTAAGCGACAACATTTTTGTTTAATTTAGTAATATGTATTTTATATTTTGATAACGACGTCCGAGGTGGAAGTCGAAACGTCAATAAAATCATTTTTTAAGTTAAATTGTGCCTTATTTCCCAGTTAGAATAATATATTACATAAATGCCACAAAGAAATAGCTTCAGAACTTTTACTTAATATATATTATTAACAAAACAATATACGAGGGTCATTCGTAGAAAAATGTTATCTATACCGCTGGGAAAGAGTGCGATGTGATGGGAGAAATCTGGCAACACTGCCTTACCCATTAACTCGCATTTCACCACTTTCGCTTCGCTGCATTGCTCAGTGTCAGCCTAGCAGCATTCGACGATTGTGGTGCCGGTGTCTGTACAGCCAATGTGAAATTCATGCTGTGATCAATGAACTGTCAAGACGGATGGAATAGGCAGGAAGACAATTAATGCAGCCACGATACAAGAGAGAGGTCCTAGAGAGAGACAGACAAGGTGCTGGAAACTTTGACAGGCCGTGTAATTTGAGTTGCCTATATCAACTTAAATCGGGGAAATATAAAAGTAAAGTTCTAAATATAAAAGTAACATAAAAACATAATCAAGGATTTCTTCACTTTATATAAAACAGTCACTAATTTAGTATTTAAATAGTTTTAAAATTATTTAACTCCCAAATAGTTTAGGAAAGTAGGTATTTGTTTTGATAAATACAAATAACAATTCTGAAAAGTATTTAAACTGATTTAAACATTAAGTATGGTACTCTGTACTCTATTTAATCTGTAAATACAAAAAAGTATTTAAATTTTGAAATATGTGCTGCCAATCAGCCCTGAAAGTTAAAATATGAGGTCCATTCAACGAACTGTCAATACTGATTCAATCGGGTCCATTTATATAGGCAACTCAAATTACACGGCCTGTCAAATTCTCCAGCACCATGTCTGTCTCTCTCTAGAACCTCTCTCTTGTATGTTGGTGGCAATCTCGCTTCACTATTTGAATGGGACAGGGCCATTCCATCCGTATTGACAGTTCATTGGCTGTGATACGTTTTTTAAATAGATTTCACCTATTGACGTTCATCGTCATTTAATCGAAGTTTATGGGTAAAAGTGCATATCTGTTCAACATATTCGCAAATGGTGTAGAGAATTCAGTGAAGACCGAACGGAAATTCACGATGAATCTGAAGGCCTTCCGCTCCGAGTAGACGGAGAGGCAGCGCTGAAAAATCTATTTGAATTTACTGAAGCTAGATTTTTCACAGTTGATTACTGTGAAAGTGTAGAGAAACATACTGCGGTCGGTCAAGCGAAACGTAGAACAGGGGTTACTGAGAGGGTATCAAAGTTGCTTTCCTACGAAGGTAATTAAATCCATTTACTAAGGCTGAAAATCAGTACACACATTCTAAATTAATATAAATAAAAGTTATTATAGTGGGTCAGCTGTATGACGCGACAGAGCCGGTCGGTCGGCCCCAATAGTCGATTGAGGAAATGAAGCATTTTGGCTCGCAATTTTTTCGTCCAGCATGGATTTACTTGAAATTTTCACAGAAGGTAGGGAATAGTCCAAGGATCATTTTCTATATCATGCCGCTATCATATGCTAAAACCTTGGGGGTGGTTGCCACCCCATCTCAAGGGTGGGAATTTTTTTATTACATTTTACCCATGTAATTCGATGGAAAAAGTGATTCTAAGAAAAAAATGTTTTTTACATTTTCTTCGTAGAACTAATATTTTTCGAGTTATTCGCGCTTGAAAATAAGAGTTTTTCGACGAAAAAATCGACTTTTTTAGAGGGTTTTTTGAGAATACCTCGAAAAATATGCATTTAATCAAAAAACTGTAGAAATTAAAATTGTATCTTTTAGTAACACAAACCAAATTCTTTTCCAATAATATCTTTAAGACCAATACAACCCGAGATACGGCATGTTGAAGGTTAGCTTTTTTCGTCAAATGCATAATTTGAAATATTCAAAGCCAAATAATGGGAGCAATTTGCATTTTTCGAGGAAAACTTAAATAATCTTTTCAAGTATACTTTAATCAAAGACTTTAATCAAAAAAATATCGGTACCTGCTTTTCTCTACGAAAAAATCAGTGAAAACAACCCCCTAACTACCTTCCTAATTCAAAATTAGTCTTCACCTTTCTGTAGTTCCTTTTATATTTATATTATCAATACACTCAAGGAGTTTGACCTATTTAAAATGCCTAAATTTGGAAAAATATATCTCACTGTGTACTGATTTTCAGCCTTAGTAAATGGATTTAATTACTTTCGTAAGAAAGCAACTTTGATACCCTCTCAGTAATGAGACCCCTCAAAAATGATTTTGTAGGATTTTTAAAGAGCTATAAGACTGTGTAAATTAAATTCCGTAAGACGCCTTAGATTTTAATTGGGGCGGGTTTAAAGGGCTCGAATAAGGGGGTGTTTGCTGGTAAATAGAGGTTTTAAACAGCTATATCTGGCTAAATATTCACTGTAATGAAAATCTATGCACAGGATAATTTTAGTCATTAAAAAAGCTACAATTTAGTAGTATACAGTTTTTTTCATATCTTCAGTATTTTCGGAGATATTTTGAAGTAAAAGGTGAAAAATACCGAATTGTAAAAAATCAATTTTTCTTTAAACTCCAATTTTTCCAAAATTCGGCATTTTAAATAGGTCAAACTCCTTGAGTGTATTGATAGAAAGGTGAAGACCAATTTTAAATTAGGAAGGTAGTTAAGGGGTTGTTTTCACTGATTTTTTCGTAGAGAAAAGCAGGTACCGACATTTTTTTGTAAGTCGCTTAATTTTCATGCTACAAACTTTTTATTATTTTTTTTTGAAAGTTATAATTGTATGCTTGAAAAAAGATTATTTAAGTTTTCCTCGAAAAATGCAATTTTTTCCCATTATTGGGCTTTGAATATTTCAAATTGTGCATTTGACGAAAAAAGCTAACCTTTAGCATGCCGTATCTCGGTTTGTATTGGTCTTAAAGATATTATAGGAAAAGAATTTGGTTTATGTTACTAAAAGATACAATTTCGATATCTACAGTTTTTTTGATAAAATGCATATTTTTCGAGGTATTCTCAAAAAACCCTCTAAAAAGTCGATTTTTTCGTCGAAAAACTGTTATTTTCAAGCGCGAATAACTCGAAAAATATTAGTTCTACGAAGAAAATGTAAAAAACATTTTTTTCTTAGAATCACTCTTTCCATCGAATTACATGGTTAAAATGTAATAAAAAATTACCACCCCCAAGATTTTAGCGTATGATAGCGGCATGATAAAATGATCCTTGGACTATACCCTACCTTCTGTGAAAATTTCAAGTAAATCCATGCTGGACGAAAAAATTGCGGGCCAAAATGCTTTATTTCCTCAATCGACTATTCGGGTCGACCGACCGGCTCTGTCCCGTCATACAGCTGACCGACTATAATAACTTTTATTTATATTTAGTTTAGAATGTGTGTACTGATTTTCAGCCTTAGTAAATGGAAATAATTACCTTCGTAGGAAAGCAACTTTGATACCCTCTCAGTAACCCCTGTTCTACGTTTCGCTTGACCGACCGCAGTATGTTTCTCTACACACTCACAGTAATCAACTGTGAAAAATCTAGCTTTAGTAAATTCAAAGAGATTTTTCAGCGCAGCCTCTTGGTCTAGAGCTTTATGGTGAATTTCCGTTCGGTCTTCGCTGGATTCTCTACACCATTTTCGAACATGTTGAACAGATGTGCACTTTTCCCCATACATTTCAATTAAGTGACGATTAGCGCTCGTACACATTAGGGCGGTTTGCCAACTTTGACGTCGCGGTTTACCTGAAAAACCCAACCTCCGCAGTTCAAGTTAATATAGAAACAAATGCAACCGCTCAACTTCGTACAGCAAGTTTACCAGCGTTTAAACTGGTAAATCGCGGCGTAACCGCCTGCATATATGGACAAGCGCTTAATGTCAAGAGGTAAAATCCAATTTGCAGTTAAAAAACGTATCACAGCATGAATTTCACATTGGCGGTAACAGCGACCGGGACCTCCATCTTCGAAGGCTGCTAGTAGGCTATTGATTATGTATTTTAGAAAGAAACTACAACTTTAACGGGGTTTTATTGTTTCATATAGTCAACAGACCTCCAAATATGAAAACCCCGCGGTGTGCTACCATTTAAAGCGGTGCGTTTTTGAGAAAGGGGTGAATTAGTCCTTAGGCACAGGGCAAAGTAGGGTGAGTTCTATGCACTTTTGGCACAAACACGTCTACAGGAAAATTGTTCCAGGTTAAATTTACTATCAAAACATCACATTTTAAAGTCAACAATTATTTTTTTTCACAAAAATATATTCAGAAGAAAAGCAAGATAAAATCACGAAAGATAGCAATTTTGTTTTTGCCCCATAACATTTTTCCACGGGAATATAGGTATAAGCATTGCTTTACAGAAAAAAATCTTTCATCATTTCTCTTTAATACGACGTTTGGTAGAAGTCTGTATGATTCACAGTTTCCAAAATATGATTTTTTTAAAGTTCGCCACTCACAGCAATTTTGGCCCATTTTCCTTGATACTTCTCAAACATTGTTCTGTAACGTTTTTCGACGTAGCTTTAGGTATATACAATGCTACATTTAGTAGGAAGGAAAGTCAATTATCTTTAAAATGGTCTCTTGTAGAAGGCTGTATGACTATTTTTAAGCAAGATATGGTTGTTCAAAATGTTATACTTTTAATGATTTTTAATATATATTACGATTATTTTTAAATTTCTGATTATAACTTTTTTAATGTATATTTAGGTATATAAATTATAATAAAAAGGAATGCTTATTTTCTTTACTTTAAAATGGTGTATTGTAAAAAATTGTAGGACTATTTTTAAACAAGATATGCTTTTTCAAAATGTGACATATACAGATACACATGCAATAGGTCCCACTAAGTTGGAACCATATAGAAAACTTTTTTATTATTAACTTTACGAAAAAAAATTATTCTTTATAAAATGCTCTCCATAGTCGAAAACCTAAGATCCAATCATCAGATATCAAATTTTATCAATAGTGTACGAGGTATGCTAAAAAATATGAATTTCGCTCAAGAGTAAAGTACCTTTATATTTCACAATATCAATAAGTGTTATTAAGAAAAGATATTTATAATTAAAAATTATGTTATAACATGCAATTATATTCTTCTAATTGAAAAAAATCAAAAAAATAAAAATTTTTCTCAAATTACGGATACCCTTGGATATCCTAAAAATAGTCCTATAATTTCTTTCGATACACCATTTTGAAATAAAGAAAATACTCTTTTCTTTATTCCACAATGCATATACCTGAATGTACAAGAAAAAAAGTCATAATGAGAAATTTAAAAAATAAACATTAAAAATATCAAAAATCGTTAAAAGTATAAAACATTGAAAAAGCATAACTTGCTTAAAAAGAGCCATACCATCTTATACAGTAGACCATTTTTAAGGTAATTGACTTCTCTTTCTACTAAATGTACCATTGCATATACCTAGAAATGCGTAAAAAAAATTACAGAACAATGTTTGCGAAATAATGGGGAAAATGGCCCAAAAATGCTGTGAGCGGCGAACTTTGAAAAATACTATTTTGGAAAAAATACATCTTAAAGAATTTTACCAATATTTATTTTAAAGAGAAAAGGTGGAAGTTATTTTTCGATGAAGCAATGCCTATACCTATATCCCTGTGGAAAAAAGTTATGGGACAAAAAACAAAATTGCTTTCTTTCGTGTTTATTCTTGCTTTTCCTTTTAATATATTTTAGTTAAAAAATATTTTTGACAACTTAAAATATATTTTGATAGCAAATTCACCCTGCAACAACTTTCCTGTAGACGCGTTTGTACCAAAAATGCATAGAACTCACCCTAATTTATCCTGTGCCTAGGGACTAATTCACCCCTTTCTCAAAACGCACCCATCTAAATGGTAGCACTCCGCGGTTGACCATATGAGACAATAAAATCCCGTTAACGTTGTAGTTCCTTTTAGTTATCTTCTTCTTAGCCTTCTATAGTCCACGTTTGGACATAGGCCTCTCCCAACTCCTTCCATCGGTCTCTATCCTGAGCAACATATTTCTAATTCGTTCCGGCTACTCTTTTAATATCATCAACCCATCTCATCTGTGGTCTCATCTCATGTTAGTTATCTTATTTTGAACATAATCAATAGCCTACAGGCCGATACTCAGCAATGCAATGAGGCGAAAGTAATGGGGGTGAGAGAGAGGGAGAGTTGATGTGTAAGGCAGTGTTGCCAGATTTCTCCCGGCACGCTGAGATTCTTTCTCAGCGGCATAGGGAACCATTTTTTACGAATGACACTCGTATATGTTTATTCAATGTCTACTTACTGGTATCCTGTGAGAATATTAAGCAACGAGGTTTTGCCAGCTCCTGAGGGACCCATAATGGCTGTAAGGTGTCCACAATGAAATTTTCCTGAGACTCCATCAATAATTTTTTTATAACCTGCAACAAAAATGGTAATGGTAGTAATTGAGGTTATCAGTCAAGAAGAAAAAAAAATACTATTTTAATCTTTTAATACAAAACGTTTCGTGCAGTAATTATGCACTTCTTCAGTTCTGATGAATGTGAAATAACATACAGATGTAAAGCAATGTAAAATACAATGGTTTTCGATGTCAAAAACTTAGTAGTTAAAAAATTCAATAATATAAATTAAAAAAAATATCACAATATTCTAAGTAGGTATAATATCAAGGGATAAATCGATTCCATCAATTTCTAATTTCTAATACCGGTCATAGGCGTCCCTTTTGGGTAGGGAAACGGTTATTTTATCGCATAATTTTAATTTGTCTTTAACTTCTAAGTATAATTGACAATGGTTTAAACTGTTTTAAAATTATTTGTCTCATGTTATTGTGAAAATAGGTCCCTGGGATAAACAAATATTCTTTTAGACTAATTAATGTATCGGTCTAAAATTTTGAGAGTTTAAGTACCCCAATATACAAGGTGTCCAGAAAAGATTGGTCATAAATTATACCACAGATTCTGGGGTCAAAAATAGATTGATTGAACCTCACTTACCTATATACAATAGTGCACACAAAAAAAGTTACAGCCCTTTGAAGTTACAAAATGAAAATCGATTTTTTTTAATATATCGAAAACTCTCAGAGATTTTTTATTGAAAATGGACATGTGGCATTTTTATGGCAGCAACATCTTAAAAAAAAATGAAAGTGAAATTTGTGCACCCCACAAAAATTTTATGGGGTTTTGTTCCCTTAAACCCCCCCAAACCTTTGTGTACGTTCCAATTGAATTATTATTGTGGCACTTAGTTAAACACAATGTTTCTAAAACTTTTTTGTCTCCTAGTACTTTTTTCAGTCAGTGTTTATCGAGATATTTTGAATATTTGTCGAATCCACCACATATTTGTATATGGTTAAGTACGTTTATAGAGACCTGTTAATAATCTGAAAATGTATTTATAATTTACATTTTTAGGTATATTTTCAAAAAGAAGCTACATCTCGATAAAAGGTGACTTATCAAAAAAAGACTAAGAGGCAAAAAAGTTTTAAAAACACTGTGTTTAACTAATGGTACCACAATAATAGTTTAATTGGAACGTACACAAACATTTGGGGGGTTTAAAGGAACAAAACCCCCATACAATTTTTACGTAGATATATTGAAAAAGAAGCCGCATCTCGATAAAAACTGGCTTATCGAAAAAATACTAGGAAGTAAAAAAGTTTTAAAAACGTTGTGTTTAACTAATGGTACAACAATAATGAATTAATTGGAACGTACACAAAAGTTTGGGAGGGTTTAAGGGAACAAAGTCCCCATAATTTTTTTATGGGGTGGACAAATTTCACTATAATTTTGTTTTAAGATGTTTCTGCCATAAGAATGATACATGTCCATTTTCAGTAAAAAATCTCTAATAGTTTTCGATATATTGAAAACAATCGATTTTCATTTTGTAACTTCAAAGGGCTGTAACTTTTTTTATGAGCACATTGGTACTAAGGTAAGTTCGGTTCAATCAAACTATTTTTGATCCAAGAATGTGTGATATAATTTATGACCAATCTTTTCGGGACACCCTGTATAACTTCGGATGAAACACCAAGTTCTACGTTAGTTTGCGAAGTAACATATTGACTTTTTGCTTTCAAAAATCATCATTTTGAAGCTTTTTCAATGTTTTAAAAAATCAAATTTTGTAATTTTATTTCAACTATGTAGCTTTTTAATGGTGGTTTAATGGTAAATTGTTATCTAATAATTAAAAAACGGCTTCGAACTCTAGGCAGGAAACATGTAGCAGTGCCGGATTTACCACTAGGCCGACTAGGCCTCGGCCTAGGGCCGCAAGCAAAAAGGGGCCGCAAGCAAAAAGGGGCCGCAGCGTTTTGTAAAAAAAAATTTTTGGTAAAAAGAATTTTACTAATTGAATTGAAATCAGTAAACAATTTTTCAAATTAGAGAATGATATTCTACTAAACACGTGGTACGATATTTTACAACGTTTTGACAAGAGTAGCAAAATATTTGAAAAAACTGCTTCAGACTTGAATGTGACTTTCAACATACAAATCTCTAAAGGAGTACGCATTGAGTCTGAGAGACAACTTTGATTCCTATGAAAAAAGACGAAAAGATTTTTCTAAAAAGGAAACCTATATTCTTGAAATAAAAAGACGCCCGAAAAGAAAAGCTCTCCCTGGCGAAGACAAAGGAGATGAACCCACTGAACCCCACTTTAATTGCAAAGAAGACTTAAAGATTAATACATTTAATGTTGTAATTGACAGGCTTTATTTAGAATTAAATGAACGTTCCGAAGTTTATTTCAGTCCTAATGAAGAATTTTGATTTTTAAACAACTTATCGTCAATTTCCAATGAAGAAATTAGGAGAAAAGTTTCCATTTTGGCTAAAAAGTATCGAATCGACATAGATGGTGACTTTGGAGAAGAGTGTGTACAGTTCAAAGGCTTTGTTGAAGGTATATTTGATGAATAAAGAGAACCTCATGATAACAAGATTACCAAGCCTCCGAGGAATACACTTTTGGAGTATCTGAAACTCATTCATGAAAAACAGTTAACATTATTTCCGAATATGGACACGGCTTTGCGCATTCTACTATGCATGATGATATCTAATGCATCTGGAAAAAGATCATTCAGCATGTTGAAAAGAATCAAAAACTACTTGAGGAACTCGACTTCTGACGAAGATTCTAGATTGTCAAGTTCGGCTAGTTTTGTTTCAAATGCTGAGCTTTTTCAAGCCTTAGACTTTAACGATTTGATTAAAGATTTGCACCCAGAAAAGCTAGAAAAGTGAGTGTTTGAGTTTAGATATGAGATTTATTATGAGTATGGAGTGGAGTGAGTGTTAATGTTAATCACTAATCCAACTTTATCCAAATTAAGAACATGACAGAAAGAGAATAATGTACCGTAGCTCTACTAGTGTAGTTCATATTATTTTGCTTGTTCTCTTATTTGTAATGTCTTTTCAACTCGTCTTTTTTTAGTCTTTTGTTGTCATCTGTACTTTTCCCTCCGAATGAAACAAATGATATTTAATTTTAACAATTAACTGCAATAATAATTTATATTATAATAATTTTAGCAATATTAATAATTTTACAAATAACTGCTGTTTGCTAGCATTTTGAATTATACATACATATAATATTTTCTGTCTCCTTCTTAAAAAGTGCCTTCTATCTTGAGCGGTTCTTAGTATCGAATGTGTGTCCATGCCTGTCCAGTTTCTTACGTTCTTCAGCCAGGAGCATTTTTTTCTTCCTGGACCTCTTATTCCTTCCACTTTCTCTTCCATTATGAGTCGTAAAAAGTTATATTTTGCTCCTTTACAAATATGCCCTAGATAACTCGTTTTTCTGTTTTTTACAATATTTAGGAGTTCTCTCTCAGTCCCCATTCTTCTCAGCACCTCGACCTCGTTGTTGGTCACATGCTCTGTCCAAGAGATCTTCAGCATCCTACGAAAAACCCACATCTCCAAGGCTTCTATAAATATAGAAATCTTTCCATACATTTTCTTTTTAGAAATTTCTATAAATATAGAAATTGTTGTTTGAGCTGTTTTGAGGTTTTAGCCGTAAACCAAGATTATTTAATTAGTGAATATAACATTTCAACCTATTTATGTACCGTATTCAAATAGAACATTAGTGGCATTTCTATTCATTTATGTTATGTTGTTGTTGTACTAATTTTAAAAAGTAAAATTAAAATAAACCTTATGTATTAATATGAAATGTGCTTTATGCTTTAAGGCGGGTTGACATTACTAGTGAATGACGAACGTGGCTCACGCTAACGTATTTTGCCCGTGCTATTGTTAGATATTCTATTATTTATTTTTAAACTCGAGCAGTACATTTGTATTTATGCAATGAATAGATACAAATGCACTACTCGAGTTTGAAAATAGATAATAGAATATCTAACAATAGCACGGGCAAAATACGTAAGCGTGAGCCACGTTATTCACTAGTAATGTCAACCCGCCTTTAAGGCGGGTTGACATTACTAGTGAATAACGAACGTGGCTCACGCTTACGTATTTTGCCCGTGCTACTGTTACATATTTTTCCACCTACCTCTACCGAAAGTATACCTTTCCGGACCTGATTGTAGGGAGCAAAGTTGAACTTTTCCTCCCTAGGGAGGAAAATTAAAAGTGACGTCATGGTATTTCATTCATGAAATATAACTTATTGACGCCTTGTACAATATCTATTTTCTATTACGTAAGTATCTATACATTTTAACGTTTATTTAAAAACACTCTGTATTTTGCAGAATGGTAAAAAACAGTAAATTGTTATTCTGATTTAACAATGTTTACATTAATAATTTGACTTATATTTGACAGTTGACAGTTAGGGTAGACTACCCAGTGATTGGCCGGTCACATTTCTATTAAGGGATTAAATCATAGAATTATGTAATAAATGTTTATCATTAGGAATATTACGTTCCTCCCTATAAAAAATCAGTTGTAG
The DNA here is from genome assembly GCF_917563875.1 of Diabrotica virgifera virgifera. Classification (NCBI taxonomy): domain Eukaryota; kingdom Metazoa; phylum Arthropoda; class Insecta; order Coleoptera; family Chrysomelidae; genus Diabrotica; species Diabrotica virgifera. The sequence continues at coordinate 61,242,203 of NC_065443.1, read as the reverse complement.
GTTATACAAAACCAAACATTTCTAGTCTAGATTCAAATTTAAGTTCCAAAAAATCTTGTGTAATACCTTTCTGTCAAAAACTAGTTATTGGCATGGCTTCTCCAGTAATTAGCCACTAATTTGTCAGTTATTGGCCAGGACGGATTATGAAACTTCTAGTGATTAGCCACCACCAATCAGTTATTGGCCGAAAAAGATAATCAAAAAAGAAACAGGTTTAGGTACTAATTAAAATATGTAGTATTTATTCACAGTAAAAAATAGTACACAAAATCAAAATAATTCCCTATTAATATAACTCCCTTTTAATATAAAAGTAAAAAATGATACATAAGTATAAGACTTAATTAATTTTATGTTGGTTTTTTAGACATATATTGCAGCTAAATGTTTGTGAATTTGATTTATGCATATTAAGTCTATTTATGCAAGAAATGTGGTAGGCCCTTCGGCAAAAGTTACATTTAATTCCAAGATTTTGCTCTTTAAAATTATAAGTACACGAGAAGCAAAGACCCTCAGTCAGCTTAGGATTTTTAAATAACGAATTATTCTTGTAGGTTTCCATTACCTCATCGGTAAATAAACTCTTTTTTACCTTCTCTATTGCAATATTTTTCAAATCACATTTTTTGTTATCTTGAAAAGACGAGGAAGATGGTATATCTGACAAAAATTTATCAAGAAGCCAATTGTCTTCACATGTATTAAAAGAATCCTTCTCTGGTAAGATAGGTTGCTCGGTAAGTTTGTTCAACATTTTAGGCTTATCATCATCTTTTATTTCTCGGTTTATACTTTTCTCTGTTTTTTTACTTTGTGTTTTTTCTTTCTTGGCAGTTTTTAAACTTTTAACCTTCTTGGAAATTTTGCTTACTGTAACAGCCTTCTTTTCCAAACGTTGTCTTTTTCTCTCCTCCTTTTCTGCAGCAATCTTTTTTTTAGATTCCTCCTCCTCAGCTTTTCTTTTAATCCACTGGGTAGATGTAATTGCATATGTTATTTTTTCGGTGTTTCTGTTTCCTTTTCGTTTAGGTGTCTTTGCAAACTGCAAAGTCTCATTCAGATTTGGAGGTCTTTGTTCGTTTGTGTTTTCATTATTATTAGGCCTTGATAGTTCAATTTGCTCCGTGCCTGTATGTTCAGGGGGCATATCTTGGACATTAATAATTTGAATATTTTCATCCAGCAGCCCATCTAATATTTGATCGTGACTTACAATTAATACAGGAATCTCATTAATGTTGAAATCGGAAGGTTCAGGCTCTTCTGTATGGACAGTGCTATCGGTAGGCATATTTAAAGTTTGCTGTTCCACCGGAATCACTTCTATGGCCTGAGGAATGTGTTTAAAACTTTTCCATAACTTAAACAACAGTGGTTGTTCATTTTCTGTGACATCCTTATAATCATTGTTAAATTCTTGAATAATGCGATTTCCTACTATGCGAGAGAAATCTTTGTAACTTAAAAATGTGTTACTTAGATTTTCTGACTTTGTTTCGGATTCAACTGTCAATATTTTTTGTCCTCCAAGACACTTGGAATAATCTAAAGCGTTTGGATTCCAAGGGTATAGTCCGCAAGCCTTGAATCCACTTTTTATTGTTTCTGACTTTCCAGTTTGTTCCACGGCAATTTTCAGAACATTTGCAAAATGCTCTTTTGATAATGTCTCTGAATGATGATCTCGTCTCCATTGTATAACAGCCTTTTTCCATCCACTTTTGATAGGCTTGAAAGCTGACACATCTGCCGGTTGAAGAAGTCTCGTAGAGTTAGGATATAGACATATTAAAACAATATTTAGTTTTTTACATAAGATACTAAGGTTGTACGTCATGTGTGTTCGATGACCGTCTAAAAACAAAATGACCGGAAAAGACGTATTCACCTTTTTTAAATGCGGATAAAGTATGTTTTCAATATAATCACACATTAATTCTGCTTTCATCCAGCCCGTATCAGAAAGGCCAATGCCCCATTCACCAGGAACAGACTTGGCGATATTCGCAGGAAGCCGTTTATATGGATACACGACCATCGGTGGTGTTATTCCTCCAGATGCTGTAAAAGTAAACATCACAGTGATGTTAGATTTAGACGATGCATGTTCTACTTCATAAACATTTGATGCCCCCCTAGGCGCTAGAACTTTACTGTTTTTCGGGCACAGATTAAAACATGTCTCATCTGCATTCAGAATACGATCGGGGTACTGTAACACTTCCGTAAGTCCTTTTTCTATGAAAAAACTTTCAACTTCAAAAAACCATTTTCGTATGTCACTTTCCGAAACATTTGCGCTAGCCGCGGTTACAGCTTCTGTTGTACGCAAAGAAATCTCGGGATTTCTTCGTAGGAAAGCTTTGTACCAAGTTTCGCCAGGACGATTGTTAATAAAAGGATTATCTCTGGGATTACTATCAAGAAACTGCTTAACTGATTCCTGCACATCTTCCTTTCGACGTGGAAACCCTTTCCTATGATTTTCGAAAATCCAGTTCACCAAAATTTTTTCTTCTTCTGGTAGAAGAACTGGATTAGGTCCTAAATTTGGTTTCGTAAATTTTTTACTTTTTCGAAATTGTAGGGTTGCCCTTGGAATTTTATAGCGCCTTGAAACTTCTCGTAATGAAAACCCGTTGTTTATTTCATCTAGGGCAGTTTGAAGCTCTTCTTCTGTATACTTTTTTTGATATTTCTCTCCGTCAATAATTTTAGGCATTGTTCCAAAAAAGTTCAGTTCAATATTACCTGCAAATTTGTAAAAATCAGTTATTGGCCCTGTGTAACATCAGTTATTGGCCCCCGGCCAATAACTGATTTTAATGATTTGTTTGTAGCATATAGACTAGCAATAGAGTTAATACGCCAAAAGAGTTCAAAATCATTTATAGAAAATATAATTTCGTCGAGATATTTAAAATTCAGTTATTGGCCATCAGGCCAATCACTAATGTAGTATGTGTTTTATAATCTAGAGATTGGCCGTCATTTATTTTCTTAAATTTACTAGTTATAACATAAAAAAATTATTTAATTAGCCACCAATTACGTAACTAACACAATCAAAGTAAGAAAATCAGGGTTTTAAAGAAAATAAACTGCACAAACACTTACCAAAATGTAGTCGCCCTTAGCAAATACTTTAGAAATCTAACTAATACTACACATGACTGAGAGACCTGTTAACAACGAGTTGTAGCACGCAAATGGCAGACTGTTTAACAACGAAATTTTATGGAAGTGGCCTTGAATGTTGGAAGACGAATTTGATACTGGTATTTAGTATTAGTTGTACAGTGGTGCCTTGTTTTTAAAAGTTTTTTAATGGGGGCCAATGACTAACACAAATATTAAATATGGCCAATCACTGGGTATTCTACCCTATATTGTACCTACTTGTAAGTTTTAGTTCTAATAAATTTTGTTGGTTAGTTATATAAATAAATTAAGTAAAAATGAAAAAATGACTTGTTATTTGAGGAAGGTGGAAAAACCATATGTATAACATGGGAGTAAAGTGCCTTTTCCTCCCTTGAATGATTACTGCCCTCCGCTACGCGTCGGGCAGTAAACTTCATTCTCGGGAGGAAAATTAGTACTTTCCTCCCTTGTTATACAAATAGCTATTATTATCTATTTTCAAACTCGAGCAGTACATTTGTATTTATGCATTGCATTTATGCAACTGTACTGCTCGAGTTTGAAAATAGATAATAAAATATGTAACAATAGCACGGGCAAAATACGTAAGCGTGAGCCACGTTCGTTATTCACTAGTAATGTCAACCCGCCTTAAAATTATATAATCGTGAAGTTCTCGGGGGCCGCTCGGGGTGATTTGGCCTAGAGTCGCAAGTACACTAAATCCGACCATGTAGCTTTTCTTCCTACAGGTTTACAATATCTAAAAAAGTTGTCAGATACCTGGATAATGCAGTGTCCTAAGAAAATCCTTATTTCCCTGGACTAAAATGTATTTAGTAAAATTTGTAGGAAAAATCCTACATTCATTCTAAGTTTTATCAAATATACATTACTGACTACCATTGACTAATTAGTATTTAATATCAAAAAATATCCTTTTTCACGAATAACTATTGCGTGATAGGTTATGAAGGTGAGACATGGTTGTTTATTAGATAGCTATATATTTTTTTTCTGCTTATGTTAAAGAGCACGTAAAAAATAATGACTAATGATTATAAAAGTAACATGCAACTTTTGGTAATTACGAAAACTAGTTACATCTGATAAAGAAACATGGTTGTTTATCATCCATGTCGTACAATTTTATCCGAGTGCTATAGTGGGGGGCCTTGGATGACAAATTTGCAGTTACTAAAGCGTCACGGGGACCTATTAGGTTGTGAAGATTAGGTTTTAAAATCAAAAAGAGTTATGTTAAGTTTTCAATTTTGGTGTGGCTTTTTCATTTTTTCAATTTAATTTTCCACTTCCAAAAATCGTTTTTTTTTATTACAGCACTATCTATCCATAATTCGAAAAAATATCTCGAATAAAAGTTTCTTATTTTTGGGCGCCGCCCGATTCATCAACGACTTACCTTAGGCAAGCCGCACACCAAAGAAACATGAAACGAAAAACATGAAACATGAAACATATTTCATGAAAATAAAACACTGCTAAACAAATCTGAAAGTCCGCCTACCAGTGAAACGAGTGTGATTCATGCTCAAACATTTTTATTTTCGGAGAGTTTCATAAATGGTCGGACGTATATTTGTTTAGCAGTGTTTTATTTCCATGAACCGTAAATTACGTTTCATGTTTCTATGATGTGCCTTATCGGTAAGGCAAGCCGCACACCAACGAAACATGAAACGTAAAACATGAAACATGAAACGTAAAACACGTTTCATGAAAATAAAACAAGGCTAAACAAATCTTGAAGTCCGCCTACCAATGAAACGAGTGTGATTCATGCTCATAAAACATTTTTATTTTCGGAGAGTTTCATAAATGGCCGGACGTTTATTTATTTAGCAGTGTTTTATTTCAATGAAACGTGATTTACGTTTCATAATTGTTCAATTATTATTAATTCATTAACGCGAGTGATTGTCTTCAACGCTCATCATTTAAGTCTCTACTCAAAGTACCCCGGGTCAACATCCATAGTGTAAGTCTCATCAATAAACTCTGCTACTATTATTTGGTGTTTCCATCACAACTTAAAGACCATCTACACTGAGCCAACGAAGGGATATTGTTCATGGTTTCATTTCCAATGTTCTCGTATATCAAAGCTATTAACAAATTTTCAGATTGCCATTAATCAACTTTTTTTTGGTACGCGGGATCCAGGCCTACAATTCAAGCCGCTTTATTAAGAGTCCATATTTGGTAGGGATACATTGCTGGGTACAAGGTTTCTCCCCAGTGATTTTCTGACGAGCTCGAGTAACCCACAAAATCCCTGCTTTGGCTCCCCTACCATTAGGTTAGCAATAAAAATAGAGTTAAAATGTCGTAAAATTAATATTAGGAGTATGATTAAATGCACTGTTAACGAAATAATACAGCGAAGTTACCATTAATTGCTTAACAAATTGAACGTAAAATGTTTAGATAATAGATGTCTAATCAGGTAAAATTGCAATACATGTAAATCAAAATGTAATTCTGTAAAGGTTGGAACAAATTTTATATCAAAGATTAGGTTAAACAAAAGATATTTTTAAGAAAGTATATGATTTATACAGGGTGTCCAAAAACTTTTTCGACAAACGAAGACCGAAGATTCTTCAGATAATTTGAAGACAATTTAACCCAATTCATCAAGTGCGAAAATGCTTCCTAAGGGAGCTAGAGCTCTATATAGCGTCTTGTAATTAGTTTTTTTAAATAGCTCCAGAACGCTTCTATTTGTTTATTTATCTTCCAGAGATAAATCGATTCCATCAATTACGACCACTCACTATAGATAAGAACACGTCTGGAAAAGGCACGTACAGTGTTTTACAACATTCAAAAAGTTCTATGCAACCGCCCAGGGCCGCATTTAAGGGGGGCAGGCTTGGCAGCTGGCTGGGTCCCCACATTCCGGGGGCCCCCACAAAGCCCCAAACTTAAAAAATCAGCACATTATTCACACAGAGTAATTTTTGTCAATCAATTAACTGTGATATTTCGTTACATGGAAGCAAAGTCAGGCAAATATGCAAGAGTGCATATGCATATGCATTTGCATATTTTTGTATTTTCTTTTGAATTTTGCATATATTGGTATATTTAAAAATAAAGTGCATATAATAGGTTTTCAAAACGAATTTATTTGTTGATTCATGGTTCAAATACCTTTCGTATCTGATATTTCCAAAATAATATTATTCTTATCGTAATCCCTTAACAATTTCTAAATAGGTACCTGAAAATAGAAAGTAAAAATTCCCAAAATTAGCCTATTGGGGCCTCTTATTGACCTTTTATTAACTTGGGTAAGGAAAATTTCAATGTAGTTTATATATTGAACTTGAGCAGCTATTTTTGGATTTTGGAGGGTACAGAATGATAAAAAGTTTTATCTAGTGTAGTTAAAATGTGAAATGAAGCGAATGTGTCTGCGTGGATCAGGGCATATCCATAACTAGCCATTGATATGGGAAAAGTATTTTACTCACCATGCAGGAAAATTGTAAGTGAATACAATTACAACTAACAAGTAAACCTAAACATTTTAAATTTAGCAGTTTAGCAAATTTTTTCTTCCTTTAGCTGTTCCCAACGAAAAATGTTTGCTTTTTCTTTCCGATGCTATATCTTACATGGTAAAAGTAGGAAATAATTTGATAAATTTTTATCCACGTTTAGTACATACCTACAACTTGTATAGCACATGGTTTAAATAGGGTCGCCGAAGAAATTAGAAATAAATTTCCTCTTGTTAATAATTTAATTTCAAATATGAAAAAAATGTTACTTAAGGCACCTATAAGATCTCAGTTGTATAAAGAACATTTGCCGAATCTTCCTCTTCCACCAAAACCTATTGTTACTAGGTAGGGAACTTGGTTGGAGGCTGTAATGTTTTATGCAGAAAATTTTGCTGAATTGAAGCCACGAATAATGGAATTAGCTGAACGATCCTTCCGAACCACTTACACTTTCAAAATAATTGCTGAAAAATAAAATAGTACCACAATAACTTTTCATACATAAAATCAAACTTTGATTTTGTGCTAAGTTGTATCCTTTAGCTACAGGATACAAGTTAATCTTTAATTGAAGCAGTTAAACTAATAAAAAAAAATGGAACTATCTTGCAAAATTATTGAGGGTCAAATTGGTGCAAAGACATTAAAAAAAATTATTCAGTCATCGATAAAAATACTGGTTTTATATTTCTATCTAAGGTTGTAAATGTTTTAAGTGGGGTGTTTGATGAAACACTAAATGTAGAGGCTAAAATTTAGAATAATTTTAAATACGCTCTCATAACTTCGGTGGATGTATACCGGATCTTTTTTATACAAGGTGAGGCAGATAACTGGCCTATTAGAAATATCTCAAGAACTAAAGGCACCAGAATCATGAAAATTGGAATAAAGGGGTTTTGAAGGATGATCTATTAAATGAAAATATTTTCATCTCTTTGCAACTTCCGGTTATACCGGAAGTTGCTTATAACTTCGTTTTTTTAAATGGGACACCCTGTACATTTTTACATTTTTGGATTCTCTTCGATGTCTTCTTTCTTAAAATATGAGGTTTTGTAATATTATACAGGGTATTTTAAAAGATAATTACGTTTTTTTTTATTAATTTCGTAGCAAAATTAACACCCTGTAGAATTGTAGTAGTTTGACATCTAAAACTCTACTTACGTTCAAATGATTTTTAATATACTCTACTATTGTTAAGAATCATTAGTATAGCTAAATTTTTAATTTTAGTATACAGGGTTGGTCGAAACTCGGAATGAGTATTTTCTGAGTTTTCTTAAATGGAACACCCTGTATTTTGGTATTGTAATGAAATGATATTTTATGGTACTTTTTTATTTCTTAAGCATTCCCTATACCTAACTGCTTTAATTTGTGCTTAATTGTTAATCGCACCAACAATCTTAACTAAGTAGGTATTTCGATAGCTAAACCATTATTGGTAATTTTAAGGGCCAGTCTGGATTAATATGTATTTATTTCTGAAAAATTATTTGGGATTGAGTATTTTCACGGCCAACTTAATAAAATTTTACGTATTTTTTGTTGCAATTAATGTTTAGCTTGAATCACCAATAACTCACAAATTAAAGCAGTTAGGTATAGGGAATGCTTAAGAAATAAAAAAAGTACTATAAAATATCATTTCATTACAATACAAAAATACAGGGTGTTCCATTTAAGAAAACTCAGAAAATACTCATTCCGAGTTTCGACCAACCCTGTATACTAAAATTAAAAATTTAGACATACTAATGATTCTTAACAATAGTAGAGTATATTAAAAATCATTTGAACTTAAGTAGAGTTTTAGATGTCAAACTACTACAATTCTACAGGGTGTGAATGTTGCTACGAACTTATTAAAAAAACGTAATTATCTTTTAAAATACCCTGTATAATATTACAAAACCATATATTTTAAGAAAGAAGACATCGAAGAGAATCCAAAAATGTAAAAATATACAGGGTGTCCCATTTAAAAAACGAAGTTATAAGCAACTTCCGGTATAACCGGAAGTTGCAAAGAGATGAAAATATTTTCATTTAATAGATCATCCTTCAAAACCCCTGTATTCCAATTTTCATGATTCTGTTGCCTTTAGTTCCCGAGATATTTCTACTAGGCCAGTTATCTGCCTCACTCTATATATACCAACTACAAACATATGTATACAGATAGGCGACATAACTTTTTGTTACAAAATTTTGAATAACATATCGCATATTGTTTTTTAAATAAATAGCCATGTAAGTATGTATATTTATCTAATTAAAGTAATTGCTTAAAAGCTTTGTTTTATTTTGTACTATCAAGCTTATAACTAATATTTTATAAAATGATTATATTTAAACGATTTATAAAGTGCTAATTTGGTTTATGACATATGCATATACATGCATATTTGACATAAATAAATGCATATACATGCATATTTCACACAAATAATATGCATATATATACGCATATATCTTACTTTTCAGCTTGCATATTTGCCTGACTCTGCATGGAAGGTTTCACTCCTGTTGAAATGATTCTCATATTTTTTCCAAATCACGACCATAAAACATAATATATATTTAATTCTCTAATGACATTCTTGCAAGAATATGCTATTTATCTATTTGAAAAACTGCAGGGGGCAGTCCTACGACAATGCGTCAGTTATGGGTATGGGTATGAGTGGAAAATACAATGGTGTTCAGGCTAAAATTAGATAACATAATATCTTGGTCTTGTGGATTTCGTTTGCCGCCCACTCTCTAAATTTAGTTGCAAAAGCTGCAACTGAGTGGTGTCCTGCTGCCATATCATTCTTTGATTTCTCGGAAGGACTATATATTATGAACTATATGTATTTTTCACTTAATCTGCATATAGATACAACTTGCTTCGAATGTTTAAAAGCTGAGTTCCTAAAAGAGTAAATACTACTATGGTCATCTAGAAGTGACGCCGCAAAAGCACTAGTTAAAGGTTATAATCAGATAAAAGGAGCATTATCCAAAATTTCAGAAGACGACGAGCAAAAATTTGAAACTCGTAGCGATGCAATTGGTTTGTATAATCGAATGTGTTTACTGGAAACAGGAATATTTGCAATATTTTGGAATGAAATCTTAGAGAGGACAAACAGCACAAGTGGTATTCTTTAACATCCAAATATTGACCATAATTCAGGAGGGGCGGCACTTAGATCACTTAAAGAATTTATATACTTTTAAGGAATATTTCAGAGACTGAAACGACACCTTCAGAGAAATTTATGACTCAAAAATTTTATCACTATTATAGATCACTTCATGGCCTTTTTATGTCAGAGGCTTTCTGCATATGAATCCATTCATTCCAATTTTGGATTTTTACATTATTTTGAAAATTTATGTCCCAATGAAATCGACGCTCACTTAACCTTACCGACATTTATAGCAATGATTTAGATGAAAACCTAGGTGTCAAGCTGGTAGATTTTTTCAATTCATTTAAAGAGGGAATCGGCTCATCAAATGATGCCATGAGAGCCAGAGTGGCCTAACTGATTTTAACATAACATTACTTCTAATCAAAGAAAATGATCAGAAGCTAACAATGTCCAATGTCCGAAGAATCATTATTGTTCAACATACAATTACTAAAACAATCGGACATTGATAGCTTCTGATCATGTTCTTTGAATATGTAAAGTAATGTTAAAACCAGTTAGGCCACTCTGACTCTCATGGCCTCAAATATAAGCAAAGAACTTTAAATGTACTGATTGTTATAAAAGAAAATAATGTTAATGATGCGTTTCCAAACGTTGTGGTGACACTTCGTATCTATTTAGTTCTGATGCTAACTATTTGCAATGGGGAGAGATCATTCTCAAAATTTAAGTAAATTAAAAATCGACTTGGGTCTATTATGGGCCAAGAGCGTTTTAATCATCTCTCTATAATGAGCATGAGCTTTAATGTCTTAAGGCCATCGGTACATAATTCGAAAATATTTTACGGCTATCCCTACTTTTTCTGTCTTTACACGGCAAATTACGTGTAGTAAAATTCACACTGGTATGGATATGTAAACATTACTAGAATGTCATTCTACTTAAAAATGTCATCATTAACTTAAAATGATGGCTTTTGAATGTTCTTGGATAACTGTTATTTGTATAATTGCAAATTATTAATTCAGTTAACAAATGTGATCATTTTTTCAATAACTATGTATTCCGTGATTGTAATAATTTATATGTACAAGAAAAACTAATACTCAATAGAGAAAAGAGGAAAAGTGTTAAATTAATTTTTTAATAATATATTGTTACTATGGAACGCTTACAATTTTGAACATCTTTAACAACAAAATACTTGGAACACAATATATTATCCCGATGTATTATCTGCTTGGATCTTCCACAAATAATACACAATAAAAACTTTTTGTTAAGTTCACGTCTTAAATCAATTATTTATCAAAAAAAAAATATAAAGGAAAAGATTCCTCTCATTGGCTGTATACCATAATAAAAACTTACTAATGAAGTAAAAACCTCACATGTAGGTAGGTGGTATATAATTTATTAAAAAATTTTTTCTAAAAATGATCCAAGATGGATAAAATCACAAACGTTTTCGGACCAATCAGTCCATCATCAGGTGGTAGAAACTTCAGATCCAAAGTAGTTGGAACTAGCTACATATTTAGGTCAAAAGACCTTAATGTAATAATAATTATGCCATTTAGGCTACAAAAATGTCGACAATAAGTCGATGTCACAAGAAATTAAATTGCAACGGTATTACAAAGTGGTCTTCATCTTGGCCTCAAACTGACAGAGCTGTCAGTTTGAGGCCAAGATGAAGACCACTTTGTAATACCGTTGCAATTTAATTTCTTGTGACATCGACTTATTGTCGACATTTTTGTAGCCTAAATGGCATAATTATTATTACATTAAGGTCTTTTGACCTAAATATGTAGCTAGTTCCAACTACTTTGGATCTGAAGTTTCTACCACCTGATGATGGACTGATTGGTCCGAAAACGTTTGTGATTTTATCCATCTTGGATAATTTTTAGAAAAAATTTTTTAATAAATTATATACCACCTACCTACATGTGAGGTTTTTACTTCATTAGTAAATTATTTATCAAATACACTATATAATAATATTATTTAATCAACAACTCAAAATATTCCCGATGTCATGTCAAATATTTAAAATTGTCAGTGCATGATTGTCACTGTCTGACTGACATTATATTCGACTGAGTGCGTTGTAAGACAAATAAAGATTTGGAAAGTATTACCACAGACATTATGTTCAATTTTTTCGAATCCTGAAAAAACCAATAAATATTTTCGCAAAATTTAAACGCAGAATGAAAGACTAAATTATTACCGAGGGCCGAAAGTCCCTTAGGATAAATAAAAAGTTTATTTTGAATAAGATATTTGAAATTAAAAATCACACTAAATTTTCCCTTAGTTTTTCACCCCTGTAACTTATTAAAATAAACATTATAGAAGTTCTCAGGGACTTTCGGCACTCGCTAATAACGTAATCTTTCATTCTGCGTTTAAAATTTTCAAAAATACTTATTACTTTTCTCAGGATTCGAAAAAAAAATGAATCCCCATTTGAATAGCATTGCAGCCGAAAATACGTACCCATCCTCTTAAAGCAACTAGACATGTCCGACATAATCAAGGAATTTTCAATTAAAAAATCTCGAAAAGTAACTGGATTTTAACCCTACATCTTACTATGTTTATTTTTAATATTTTACTGTAACAAGATACAGGTCTTGTATTTTTATTATTTAAAAATATATTTATAAAGGTAGATCAACATTTCTTTTTAATTTCTAAAAGGGAAAACCCTGTAGTTGGCTCTATAGGATAGTTATAACAACAATTTTTTAATAGTAGGATATAGGGCTCCACATTAATTCTGCCCAGGGGCCCCCACTGCCTTAAATCCGGCTCTGCAACCGCCAGCTGCAGAGCTGGATATCTCATTGAAAACTAGAATACTTAAGTGCTATGTTTTGTCCACCTTGCTCTATGGTGCTGAAACCTGGACAATGACAGAAGCAACACAAAAAAATCCAAGCATTCGATCTCTGGTGTTACCGTAAAATGCTCAGAATATCCTACATGAGCCATACGACAAATGCGGAAGCCTTGGATGATGAACAAGGAAAGATAGCTTATGTTTATAATAAAAGAACGAAAAACACAATATTTTGATCACATCGTAAGAAATCAAAATTATGAACTGCTCCAACTTATAATCGAAGGCAAAATCAATAGCAAAAGCAGACCAGGAAGAAGACGCAAGTCTTGGCTTAAAAACCTACGACAATGGACGAATATTACCTCCATAGGACTATTCAGAGCGGTTGCAAATAAGAGATGGGTAAATGTAAAGGTCAACATCTTTAAGCATAAGGCACCGTAAGAAGTTTGCGTTTAATGTCCTCTCTCAAAGATGCTTAGATATGAACCTGGATATTTATTCATGTTTCATCGACTTCGAAAAAGCGTTCGAAAGGGTCCGACATGAAAAACTAATATAATTAACAGACGAGATTTATGAATTATCATAAATCTGTATTGGAATCAAGAGGCCAATATAAAGATAGAACAACAAGAATCCGAGAATATTGATATAAAGCGAGGGGTAAGACAGGGTTGTGTTCTGTCGCCGCTACTGTTTAACCTATACAGGGAAGCCATATTTGAGGAAGCGATAGCGGAGCTAAGTGATGGAATCTCTATAAACGGAAGAATAGTAAATAACATAAGATTCGCTGATGACACCGTTATAATGGCGGACACCCTGGAATCGCTACAAGAATTGCTAAATGTAATTAACGATTATTGCATTCGATACGGACTAAAAATAAACAAGAAAAAAACTAAATTTATGATCGTGTCAAAAACAGAACATGGAAATAAAAGGTTTATGATAGAGCAAACCCAAATAGAAAAAGTAAAGACATACAAATATCTGGGAACCTGGGTCGATGACGAAAATGACCAAAGCAAAGAAATTAAAGTACGAATTGAAACTGCAAGGCAAGCATTTATAAAAATGAAGACACTGCTTACAAACAAAGACCTTCAGTTGCCTCTCAGATTGAGGGCTCTAAGATGCTACATATTTTCTATATTGCTATACAGAATGGAAGCTTGGACATTGAAGAGACAACACATAAGAAGAATAGAAGCGTTCGAAATGTGGTGTTACAGAAGAATATTGAAAATTCAGTGGGTTCACAGGATTACCCATGTTGAAGTACTACGACGTTTAAATAAGGAGTTAGAAATTATGAAGAGTATAAAAACTAAAAAACTGGAATATTTGGGTCACATTACCAGAGGAGAAAAATACAAGTTGCTGAGAATTATTATGCAAGGAAGGATCCAAGGAAGAAGAAGCATGGGAAGAAGACGCATCTCCTGGCTGACGAACCTTAGAGAATGGTTTAACTGTAGTTCATTACAACTGTTCAGAGCAGCAGCAAACAAAGTGACCATAGCCATTATGATATCCAACCTCCGATAGGAGAGGGAACTTTAAGAAGAAGACCGTAAGAAGAAGATCAGTTGCGAATTTCTAGTGCCGGTCATAGATCACAGGTACAACGGTTATTTTATTCCATAACTTTTTTGTCTTTAACTTTTAAGTATTTTTGACACTGGATTATTATACTCTGAGGTAGGGGAATTTGGGGCATAGTGAACCGTTGGGGCAAAGTGAACTATCTTTTTAAATTTTAAATTATTCGCGCCAGTAATACAGTTTCAAACGTAAATTTAATATATTTAAGTTGGTAACAGTGTGCTTACGACGAAAACACGTTTGACGAAAGCTGCTAGGTTGTGGATGAAACTTTTATATAATCGTGGTAAAATTCTAATCTGATAAGTGTGTAATATATTGTATAATTCAACTAGTTATTATTACATTCAAACGTTGTTAATCTATTATGTTAGGCATCTGATTAGATACAGTTTTGCAAGAAAGTGAAGATGATATGTAATGACAATTTCACATTAATATCAAATGTCAAAAAAGAACCAGTGTGGGGTAAAGTGAACTTTTTCACAAGGGGCAAAGTGATCCTAGGTTCACTTTGCCCCCACTATTGTTTTGTAGTAGGTAGATTTGTAGAATGTGGTTATTGAAGGTTGAAGGTTAGAAACTATATTTAGTCGGGATCTGTAAATCTCGGTTTAATAATTATCCGAGATTATTTTACTAATTTTTAGATATATTACAAATATTTTACTATAGATATATTATAAATTAGTTGTTTGCTGGAGTGACTACACTTTTAATGTTGAGAATTTTCTCTTTAAGGTAAAATGGTTGGAACGTATGTTCGTAAAAGCAATTAACAGTCTTGGTCAGAGGAATCGATGAAAAATGCTATTGATGCTGTTCGGGAGGGAACATTAAAATATAAAGCAGCTGCTACACAGTTTAATGTGCCACCAGCAAAGTTATTCCGAAGACTGAAATTAGATAGAACAACTGACCTGGCAGCAAAGAAAGGGCTGGATAGATTTAGAACATTATTTACGCCAGAACAGGAAAACGAATTAAAAAAGCATGTACTTGACATGGAACGACATTTGTTTGGTTTAACGATTTAGAATTTTAGGCATCTTGCCTATCAATATGCTGAAAGAAATAATAAATAATATTCCGCACACTTTTTCTCAATAAAAACACCTATCAGGAAGAGACTGGGTTTCCAAATTTATACAAAGACACCATAACTTATCTCTTCGAACACCGGAGGCAATATCTGCAGCCTGACCATCTGCATTTAATAAAGTAAATGTCAAAAAGTTTTATGATTTTTTAAAACATTTTATGGACATTTACAAATTTTCTCCCAGTAGAATTTATAACTGTTATGAAACCGGAATTAGTACAGTTCCAAATAGACAATCCAAAGTATTATCTCTTAAAGGAAAAAAACAGGTTGGTAGCCTCTCATCTGCAGAGCGAGGTACACTCATCACTGCAGAAATTTGTTTTAATGCAACAGGTCAATATATATTACCTCTGCTGATATTCCCTCGTGTAAAAAATAATCCCAACTTCTCAAGGAGTCTACCACCTGAAAGTATAGTAGTTCCTCATCCTTCAGGTTGGATGCAAAGTGATATTTTTGCACCAACATTGTTCACACATTTTGTAAAATATGCTAAGCCAACAGAAGAAGACCCATTGTTACTTATTTGTGACGGTCATTCAACACATGTTAAAAATGTAAATTTGATTTTAATGGCAAGAAAAAGTAACGTTCACATTATTACAATTCCCCCACACACGTCTCATCGTTTGCAGCCTCTTGACGCTGCGTTTATGTTTCCGTTGAGTTCATATTATAGTCAGGGTGTTCAGAATTGACTAATAAATAATCCTGGTAAAGTCGTGACGATACATGATGTGAGCGAAATATTTGGTCAAGCATATATGAGAGCTGCTACACTTAAAAATGCTTTATCCGGTTTTAAAAAAACGGGAATTTGTCCTTATGATGACAACATTTTCCCAGATATGGCATTTGCGGCTGCAGAGGTTACTGACCGTCCTCTTTTAACTCAAATTATTGGCAATGGCGGTGTAGAAAATATCACTCGTGATACTGCAGATGTTGCCGACCGCTGTAATGCATCCAAAAATGATCATGTTTGGGCTGAAAGTTTCAGTACGGTTAGTAAGAAAAGCAGAACAAATGAAAATCTACCGCCACTATCCACTAATAAATTTTATGGACATACTTCACAAATAAAACAAACTCGATCAACATCTAATGAAGTTCAAGGCGCTGTCAAAACTTCAAACATTTAAGACAACTTGGTGCCATCAAGAGATGCATCGCCTATCCATAAACCCTCTAGCTCGTCACATTATCAACTGCAACTGCAAAATGTTTCGGTAGCTAACGAACTCCATACCACAAGCGCAGCCAATTTTAGCCAAGCGATATCCCCAAAAGATATAATGCCTGTCCCTAAAGTAGCTCCTAAAACTGCCTGAGAAAGGAAATAAAAAAAGGATCTACAACGGTAATAACATATTTACCTTACCTTGCTGACCTGAAGGCAGAAAAAGAACAACAGAAGGCAAAACTAGTGAAAAAAGAAAAAAAAAAGTTGCAGTAAAACGAAAAATTGCTGTCCAGAATCTTCTTACTCCGAAGACCATGATGTTGATGACGCCCACTTGTGCGAAGATTCCAATGACACGGAAACCTTTAGTGATGAAGATGTTGAAATTTTGCAAACAAACCAGCTTACTACAGTTCTAATAAAAAATGTGTTTGCCGAAGATTTTATATTAGTTCAACTAACTAATGATAAAATAAAAAAAGAATTTGTTGCCCAAGTTAAAGATCCATTAAAAAACGGGTACGAAGTAAAATTTATGAGACAGTACAAAGGAAACTGGAACATCTTCGTCTTTCCAGAGGTAGATGATATCTCGGTAATAACTGCATCTCAAATCATGGGAAAGCATCACTTTAAAAGACTCTGATATGGAAAAATCCAGTTTGTATAGAATCTTTTGATGTTTTAAGTTTGTTTAATTGTATTTCCTGATTAAATATTTAATTGATCTGATATGTTTTACTTTGCCCCAAAAACAAAGTTCACTTTGCCCCGCCTGAGGGGCAAAGTGAATTTTTTGCGACTTTTGGGAAATATGTTTACAGCATATTACATAAAACTGTTTTTTATTAGTTTTTAGATATTGGAATATGTAGCCAAATGGTTCTGCTATCGTATGAACAAAAAATAGTCGTAATTATTATTTTCGTATAAGTCATATTATTTGACAAATCTTAACTGGTTCACTTTGCCCCGACTTCCCCTACCTATTCTAGTACTAAAATGTACTCCTGCTTTAAAGGCGGATTTATGTTACGACGGGGACGTGGCTTTCTTATGGTGCACGTTGAAGAATCGTCGGATATGAAAAGCATTGGCTAGTTTATCATACAACGGAACGGAGTGACATCGGGGAGTGCCAGGGACTGCGCTTTCTATTGTTCTACGGCACGTATCGTGTAGGCCCCGTCCTAATATAGATGAGTCTTAAGCCGGTATGATTCACAGTTTTCTAGAAAAATCCATTTGAAAATTTTTCGTATTTTGAATTTGGAAAAAAATTTCAAAAAAACTTTTTAGAAAAACGAATACTGGTACGTTTATTTATCTTCCAGAGATAAATCGATTTTATCAATTGCGAACTTCTAGTACCGGTCATAGACATCCCTTTTGGGTAGGTCAACGGTTATTTTATCGCTTTATCGGTTTCGTCTTTAACCTTTAAGCATTTTGACACTAGATTATTAAATTATGAGGTATTATAGTACTAAAAGTTACTTTTGATTTAAGTCGACAGAATGCATCGTTTTATTTTAATTTTTTTAAATTTTTTAAATTTTTTTCAAATTAAAAAAAGAAAAATTTTCAAATCGATATTTTTTTAGAAAACGGTGCATTATAATATATTGACACTACGAGTATTACGATATGTCTGAACAATTGATTGCATTACAATTTTACTAGGTGCCACTTTCTTACATTTTTGTCCATATTTGTTTAAGACTTATTTCAAACGAGCCACGGTTTTGCCCATTTTCGTATAAGCGGAAATAATGTTCTATTGGCCATTCCATGAACATACGCCTGTTTTGGATTACTTCGACAACGAATATTTTACTGTGCAACATAAGAAGTACGAAAGTAAATGGCGCTAATAATTATTCCAATAAACAACAATGTAATTTGCAATTTACTTTCGTTCTTCTTATTTTGCACAGTAAAATATTTGTTGTCGAAGTAATCCAAAACAGGCGTATGTTCGTGGAATAGGGTATACTACAAAGTCTACATACACCTTAGACGATTTCATTGTATGACATGAAACTTTATCCTCAGTTTTTAAAAACCATTTTACGGCAGTGACTAGTAGGGACAGTTGAAGAAAGAGATGCAAATTAAAATAAAATTATAAAAAGCTTTATTAATTTTTTTATATATTCTTTATTCTTCTGAAGACAGACGATTCATTAGCGCCGGACTCCACTTGCGATTTGTAGTCGCGCGATTGTTTTGTCGCGAAAATTGTACACATTGCTTCAAATACAGGTCAATCCATTTGCGACTAAATAATCATGCATTGACTTGTATTTGAAACAATGTGTTCAATCTTCGCGACAAAACAATCGCACCACTACAAATCGCGCCTCTAAAAAGTGGAATCCGCCGCTTAAACTGGCAGACTCATTAAAACTATTTCTGTTTCAATCGACAAAATCACTAAGTTAGCTAGTAGCCCGATCAAAGAACAATCTGACCCAAAAAAAAATACAGGAAGTATGAAAATTTGGGAATAGGTAGTTGAAATTGTCTATTACTATATAAGAAAAAGTTTACAATTCTACATCCCCTCCCTTTTTCAAAAATAGAGGGGAATACCCCCCTCTCGAAGGTGAAAAATATACATTCAAAATAAGTCCGGAATTGGATAAAATGACTAATTCTAAGCAACTTTTGTTCTATAGAGTTTTTTCCCTAAGTCAATACTTTTTGAGTTATTTTCAAGTGAATATGTTCATTTTTAACAGAAAAAAACATGTTTTTGGACGGTTTTTCGGAGATAACTCAAAAAGTAAGTATTTCAGCGAAAAAAATATTCTAAGCAAAAATATAGCTTATAAAAAATTGAAAAAAAAATGGTGTAGGCTTGAGGTCTGTAGACCCAGTAGAAGCAGAGTTGTAGCTAATGAAAAGTAGGTTCTTTTTCATAAAATTCCAAATCGAATAATTCAATGTGAAATAGCCCAAAAACGGGGCACTTTTCGGGGAAATTCATTTCAACTTTTTTAAAGTGTTTAAAAAAGGATTATTTTGTTTTTTAAAAAAACTTGTAACATTAAAAGTAAGTGAGTTACGCTCAAAATATTGTTGGTCCCTTTTATTTTTTGGTAAAAAAATCACGAACATCACCCCCTAATTAGCATCACAAATAAATTTTATCATTACCACTTCACAAGTTACTTTGCTTATAGTATTATTTATATGATCTGTAAGTTTCATCGGTTCAAAGTGCTTATTTTTGAAAAAGCTGTTAGTAGTTAAAATGGCTTGAACGAGTAACTAATCACGAGTTTAGGCAAATTTTGAACAGCCATAGCATAATAAATTTTATTATAACAAGAAAACAAAAAAGGAAAAATATTCAGAAAAGCAAAACGTACATTCTATTACTCTTTAAGATTTTTGTTATTACTAATAATTTTTAAGTTAATTTCATGAACAATTCCATTTTTTTTTTCAAAATAAAAAATGTTTTATTTTTAACCCAATTTTTTTCAAAACTGAGCACTTTGAACCAATAAAACTTACAAATAATATAAACAATACATAAGTAAAGTAGCATGTGAAGCGGTTACGATTAATGTTATTTGGGAAGCTAATTAGGGGGTGATTTTCGCGATTTTTGTACCAAAAAATAAAAGGGACCAACAATATTTTGAGAACTTATTTTTAATGTTAGAAATTTTTTTAAAAATCAAAAATTAACCTTTTTTAAACATTTTGAAAAAAAAAACTTATACAGAAGTAAAAACTTCAAATTGTATTTTGGTATAAAATAGTTTATTTAAAACTTCTAAAAGTCATCCACATGGATTGCAAAACGTTTTCGTTCTGAACAGAACATCTTCAGTGCATTCCGCAAAGTAGTTGTAACTAGCACATCAATGAAGGTGGTAACTTCATAATATATGGCTTACATTATACCTTTTGATAAAATATTGTGACTACAAGTCGATGTTACAAGATTAAAATATGTATGTGCCTAAAGAGCAACATGCTTCCCTGCTCGAAAAAACTAGGTACTTGCCATTTGAATTAGCACAGACCAAGTTGGAAAAAACTCTATAGAACAAAAGTTGTTTAGAATTATCTGAACGTATCTTTTTTCACTCACGAGAAAATATTTTTCACCCCGTATTTCCCAATTTTTGTTAAATGGAGGGGATGTAGAATTGTAAACTATTTCTTATATAATAATAGACAATTTCAACTACCTATTTCCAAATTTTCATCCTTCCTTTATTTTTTTGGAGGTTTTCGTAAAATTTTGTGTTCCCTCTGGAGTGTTGATATAATCATACACAACACACCGATGAATATGCAGGACAAGCATGTCAAAAAAGTTGATATAGTGTTTTTTTAGATAATTAAAACCGTCTTGAGTTTGAGGTCTTTAGCGAGTTGAACTGTATGGTTGGTAGCTTCTTTGGAAAAATGATCTACTGCTTCATTACCAGTAAGTCCGGTATGAGAAAGTAGCCATACGATAGAGAGACTTGTTACATTTTGAGCAGAGAGATTTTGGTAGATGTCATCAATGTTGAACCAATGGGTGGTTACTGAAAAGTGTATTGATTGAACGAATGAATGAAAGGGAATCCGTGCAAATAGCAATTCATATGAAGGGTCAGGGGGAAGAATGATGAATGTCTATCTGGAAGCATTTCCGGTAAAATGAGCAACACAGTTACATATTCATTGTTTTTCCCCCTTGAGTCCAATCTTGTGACGTGATTTTAAGACGATTCTCATCGTTATTTCTCCTTGGCCATTCTCAGGTTGATAGTACTCTTTCTAAGCTAACAGTTTGTACAAAAATTGCAAAATGGCCAAAAATTAACATCCATCGTTTTTCCCTCTGACCCTTCATATGTCTGTTTTGATGAGAGATGCATTTAAAAACCAACATAATACTACAGTGGAACCTCGTTAACTCGGATTAATAGGGACCGCGGCCGATCCGGGTTATCGAAAATCCGGGTTGGCCGGAGAAAATGGTAAAAATTAATAAAATATAGTATACTTACAGATAAACTCCGTTATAATTGAAATAACATGAAATATATATGCACAGTACACATCTCAATTACGTATCAATTACGCCTTTATCAATTCTACCTATTGCTTCTAGTTTCTTTTCCACTGTCACTACAACATTTTTACAAAAAAACACGCAAACACAAAATCTGAATAGATTTACGAACGATTACAGAACGGAAGCGAACAATACGACTGTACTACACACAATACGGTCTCAATCGCAACGATGTTATGTTATTTAATAACAGTGAAGACTAAGACCATTGTTTAAAAAAGAAATTTTTAGTAGTCTTTTAGTCTTGTTTAAACAATGCTAAGACAGTTTGAAATAAATAAAGGATACTACAGGTGCCTGTTGTTTCCGATAACACGACAATGAACGTAGTGTGCCATGAGTAATTTTTACCATTGTATATGTAGTTCAAATTACACAAATACCCATTATCTCTCAAATATTATATTGCATACATTTTTACTGTTGAAATGTTAGTCTGATAAAAATCGGTTCGGGTTAGCCGGACTTTCGGGTTATCGGGGGGCGACTTATCGGGGTTCCACTGTATATAGTTTACCTGTGTATACGGTTCATGTTAAGGGTAACCGAGATGATCTTACAAGCTTATGTATAGTCGTGATGGCACAGCCAACACCAGTGGTGGTTTTAGTAGCATCGATAAACATAATGAAATCATATGATATTTTTTGTATATTTTCCAAAAATGTTTTCTTTATAAGACTCTTGGGAGATTCATGTTTGTTAAAGACGGTGAGGGAGGTAATGATTATTTTTTTATCAACATTATGTATTATCATATTCAACTTAATTTTTAAAACTAATTTGTAATAATCATATACTATAATTCTAGTATAATATGTTTAACTACTGAAAATAAATTTTAGGTATGGACTGTATTACTTTAGGTAGCATGTTAATATGACAAATACAATATAATTTAGCGTCCAATTTCAGAGCCATCTTAATGTCGGTAAATACTTGCTATTTGCATACATTGTAACAACTATTTTGTTATAATAATTTAACTATACAATAACATTAAAGCATGTAATTTCTTATCAGTTATATAAACAAACGAGTAAAGTTCAATGCTGCTTACTTACTCAATAAGTAGACAGCGTTAAACTGGTCAGTGATCCCACCGTTGGTGAAAAAATCAATTGACCCAAATGATTAGTTAAGTGTTATCTATTAAGTTCTTCATTGTGGTGTCGCAGATAAACAAATAATAACACACTTTGGCTAATACTTTTTGGTTTATGGAAATTCTATTATTAAGCATAAATATATTGTAAAGTAAACAAATAAATATCTAAAAACAAAATCAATGGGAAAATCCCAGCAGTAGCTGGCTGTGTACCATAGTAAAAAAAACTAGTACACAAGTAAAAACTTCAATTTGTATATTGGTATGAAAAATTTTATTAAAACTTTTTAAAAGTGTCGTACAAATGGATTGAAGCATAATGTTTTCGATCTGATTCAGATCATTCTCAGTGCATTCCGTTACGTACATGAAACTAGCACACTAATGAAAGTGGCGACATCAAAATATTTGGCTTATATTACATTTGTGGAAAGTAATGCCACCCTAAGTCGATGGTAACGGATTCTTTTATAATACTTAAAGAGCAACATGGTTCCTTGCTCGACTGGAACACGTGGTTCTTGCCAGTTCAAAAGACACAGACCAACAGAACATCAGTTCTACAAATTTAATATATAAACCATATTTTGATGTCACCACTTTCATTAGTGTGCTAATTTCATGTACGTACGGAATGCACTGAGGATAATCTGAATCAAATCGAAAACGTTTGAACAGATCGAAATTAATGCTTTAATCTATTTGAAAATTTTTAAAACAGTTTTAATAAATTTTTTTTATACCAATATACAAATTGAAGTTTTAACTTCTGTATTAGTTTTTTTGTTAAATAAATATCTTTATTTATTTTTTGATCCATATTTGACAGAAACTCTGTTTGTATTATTTATGTTAGGTAGTAGGGATGGCGGTTGTTGACAGAGCACCGATTTTCGATTATACCGGTGCGGTTATAACCGGTCAAAAAAAAACCGGTTGTTCTAAAAACCGGTATTCGGTGTTTGTAATCACTACCCAATATAGGCCAGGGTAATAAGACAAAAATATACCCTGTTCGTGGCACTTCAACAGCCAGGGTACTGAAGCGTTTTTTCGACAAGTAATACCTATAGGAACAAATTGTACCTATTTCCTGCGTAAGATCCGGCGGCCATTTTTATTTATAAACAATTAACTGTCAAAAATGGCATTTTTCCCTCTTTTTTTCAAATCAATGTAAAACAGTGAAACTTATGGAAAAAGCTTTAAAATGACATATTACAAAGTTTGATATACTTATTTATTGTTAATATAATTGCGAAAAAAGGTCGGAATTGCAAAAATAGCTATTTGTATAACAAGGGAGGAAAGTGTAACTTTTCCTCCCGAGAATGAAGTTTACTGCCCGACGCGTAGCGGAGGGCAGTAATCATTCAAGGGAGGAAAAGGCACTTTACTCCCATGTTATACATATGGGTTTTCCACCTTCCTCAAATAACAAGTCATTTTTTCATTTTTACTTAATTTCTTTATGGAACTAAACAACAAAATTTATTAGAACTAAAACAACGAGTAGGTACAATATAACTGTCAACTGTCAAATATAAGTCAAATTATTAATGTAAACATTGTTAAATCAAAATAAAAATTTACTGTTTTTTACCATTCTGCAAAATACAGGATGTTTTATAAATAAACGTTAAAATGTATAGATACTTCGTAATAGAAAATAGATATTATACAGGGCGTCAATAAGTTATATTTCATGAATGAAATACCATGACGTCACTTTTACTTTTCCTCCCTAGGGAGGAAAAATATTTTCCTCCCTAGGGAGGAAAAGTACAACTTTGCTCCCTACAATCAGGTCCGGAAAAGTATACTTTCGGTAGAGGTAGGTGGAAAAATTATTTTCGCAATAACTGCTGTAAAAGTTAGTGTACAGATTTGAAATTTTTGTCATATAAGTGTTCTTTGGTGCTTAATATGTGATAAAAATTTCAAAGCGATTCATTCAATTGTTTAAATTTTATTCGAATTGTTTATCTCAGAGACCACTTTTTTTTTGCCATAACATAAGTCAGAAAAAAATGACTTTAGAACCATTCCAAAGGTGTCAAATCGAAGAGCATGAGCTATATTTTCAACTTGGTTTAAGGAAAGCGAATAAAAAATGCATTTATTAGTAATAAATAATTATGCAAAAGTATCGTAAATCCTTCCTTATAAACTTTTTGAATAACTTTTTCTAAAAAAATTAACTTTTTTACCCTGTTTTAAGTGCACAACTACCAAGTAATGTTATTTATATCATAATTGATAAAAAATTGTAATAAATATATATAATTTCTTCTATAACAAAATAAAAAGTTTATAAGGAAAGATTTACGATACTTTTGCATAATTATATATTACTAATAAATGCATTTTCTATTCGCTTTTTTTAAACCAGGTTAAAAATATAGCTCATGCTCTTTCATTTGACACCTGTGGAATGGTTCTAACGTCATTTTTTTCTGACTTATGTTATTGCAAAAAAAATGCTCCCTGGGATAAACAATTTGAATAAAATTTAAACAATTGAATGAATCCCTTTGAAATTTTTATCACATATTAAGCACCAAAGAACCCTTATATGACAAAAATTTCAAAGCTGTACACTAATTTTTACAATAAATATTGCGAAATTATTTTTTTTACAATTCCGACCTTTTTTCGCAATTATATTAACAATAAATGAGTATATCAAACTTTGTAATACGTCATTTTAAAGCTTTTTCCATAATCTCAAAGATATTTGTACTAAAAAAACCATAAGTTTCACTGTTTTCCATTGATTTGAAAAAAAAAGGGACAAATGCCATTTTTTGACACTTAGTTGTTTATAAATAAAAATGGCCGCCAGATCCTACGCAGGAAATAGTTATAATTTTCTCTTATATGTATTACCTGTCGAAAAAACGCTTCAGTACCCTGGCTGCTCGAGTGTCATGGAAAAAACCTTATTACCCTGGCCTAATAATCAATAACCAATAGGTTATTGGCTATTAATAGGTGTTACAATGTTACATTTAAATTGCACTTTAGTTTGCGATACTTCATTAGAATCGATATAAATATTATCAATATTGATACTATCAAAAGAATATACCAATACCAAGATAATCAATAATGTCGCGCATATCAGATCAGATATAAGTAGAAAATATGGACTTGATTTCAATACGAAAAAATAAAACAAAGTAGGAAGTACATGGTAATAAGCAAGCGCGATATAACACGGCTTTTGGTTAACCAACAACCAATTGACAGGGTGGAATACACATACTTTGGTACCAACATAAACAGCCTATGGAATCACTCTACTGAAATAAAACAACGCATAGGAAAAGCGAGACCAGCGTTCGGAATTATTATGAAGCATCTTTTCAGAAGTCCCGATTTACCACTTGGTACTAAAATCTCTATCATCAGATTCTATGTATTTTCTACGTGATTACACGGAGTAGAGGACACGATCCGAAGATTCTTTAAGACAACTTGAGGCATTCGAGATGTGGTGTTATAGACGCATTTTGAAAATTTCATGGTTGGATCGTGTGATTAATGTTGAGGTCCTTCGGAGAATGGGTAGGGAATGCGAGATTATTAATACAATCAAAGTGCCCAAACTAAAATATCTTGGCCATGTTATTAGGAATGAACAGAGATATGGCTGGTTACAACTCATTCTTCAGGGCAAGATATTTGGAAAGAGAGAACCAGGGAGAAGAATAATATCTTGGTTTCTAAACCAGAGAAAGCGGTTCAATACATCTATATAACCGGACTATTCTGAATAGCAACAATTACAGTTAGGATACCCATGCTGATCGCTAGCATCTGGAACAAATAGGCACCGTAAGAGGAAGAAGATAAAACACCGGAGAGTAAAAAACGGAACTCCATGACTTTACGAGCACATAAGGAAACTACTACAAAAATGCATCGACAACAAAGAAGCCCCACAATAATGGAAATTATCGTATATACAAAATAGGAGCAATATCAGCAATATACAAAAAAGGAGATCGAAAACAATGTGATAACTACAGGGGTATTTCCGTTACACCAACTATCAGCAAAATATACGGAAGGATCTTAAAAAACCGAATAGAAGACGAATATAAGGAAATGGAGGCAGAAGAACAAGCAGGATTTAGAGCCAGAAGATCTACAATTGATCATCTTTTTGCAATCAAACAAGTAATGGAAAAGAAAACAGCGGTTAACCAAGAGATTCATTTCGTATATATTGATCTGAAAAAGGCATACGACATTGTACCTTTGCAAAGTTATGGGAGGCAATGGAGAATACAAATATAAACATAGAAATCATAAAAATAATTAAAATTTTTTATAACAACATGACCACGAAAATTAAACAAGGAAACAAACTCACCGAAGGATTTCTAAATAAAGGGCTCAAACAAGGATGCTGCCTCTCTCCAACACTTTTTAAAATATATTTGGAACAAGCTCTTACAAATTGGAAACGGAAATGCAAGAACATGAGACTCCCACTAAATCACCATACACTATATACTCTTTGTTTCGCAGACGACCAAATACTAATAGCACAAGACTACGATGATATCTGTTACATGACAAGAAAGCTAATAGAGGAATACAGGAAATGGGGACTAGAGATCAATATAGGAAAACCAAATATATATGAATATCGGTGGAACGCAGCAGGACTTGATACTAGAAGGGGGAGAAACAATCAGTAAATGTAATGAATATAAATACCTGGGTATGAAAATCACGAATGAGGAACACTGGACGGAGCCATTATAGAACGAAATACTTAGGGCAGGAAAGCAATTACGCTCCTACTCAGTACTCTGGGACAAGCAGATAAACAACCAAAACAAGAAAAATATATTTAAGCCGTAGTGAAAAGCATTATAACATACAGCTGCGAAGTATGGCCTATGAATAAAAATCAAAACGAATGTTAGAGGTCACCGAAATGGATTTCTGGAGAAGAGCTGCAGGAAAATCAAGAAGAAAACATGTCACCAATGAACGGATACGAGAAATAATGAAGGTCACACATATCTACAATAAATGACGAAATCAACGAAATACAACTACGATGTGCGGAAAGAGAGGAATGGCGAACGGGTATCGGAAGACGGAGAACTTTGTAAACCGATAATAATATATACAAAAGGAAAAACATGATCAATCGATATATAAACGACGTCGGCATGTGTTGCGTACTGCGTATATTCCCAAACAGATGGAAAGAGGCCCATGTCATCATGATCCCAAAACCTGGCAAAAACCACACGTTCCCGCAGAACTACGGGCCAATCAGCTTACTCCCAGCGATCAGCAAGATAGTGGAAAGAATCATCCTCAGCAGACTGCAAGCGGAAACAAACAGTTTAGAGATAATCCCAGCAGCTCAATTTGGATTCAGAGCAGAGCACTCCAGTGAGCTACAAGTACTCAGGCTAACTGAGTACATAGCAGCTGGTTTCAACGATAAGAAGTACACTGGAGCAGCATTCCTGGACGTAAGCAAAGCTTTCGACAGAGTCTATCATAAGGGGCTCATATATATAATGCAAGGCTCTGGGTACACCGGGGCGATGACGAGGCTGATCTCTTCGTACTTAAGCGGCCGGAGTTTCAGGGTTCGGATAGGACAAGTCCTGTCCGAGCTCGGGATCCCGGAGGCTGGAGTACCACAGAGAGCAGTCCTGTCACCCCTGCTGTACACAATATACACCGCAGACGTACCTAGAACTCCAGGTACCCTTATGAGCCTCTACGCAGACGACACAGCGATAGCGGCCAAACAAAGAAACGGATGAAACAGTGACCAATCTGAAAACAGCGTTAGAAGACATCGAGGAATGGAGTATAAAGTGGAAGATAGCCATCAACTCCGAGAAAACGCAAGCGGTACTATATAAGAAAGGTAGACAACAGCCAGAAAAACAACTGACGGTGCAGAACACCCACATCGAGTGGAAAGACGAAACCAAATACCTAGGAGTCATCATGGACAAAGGATTAACCTTCAAGAAATATGTAGAAGCCACAGTCCAGAAAGCCAACATGGCAAAAGCAACACTAGGAGGACTCACAGGAAAGAAAAGTAAAATAAGACTGAAAACTAAAATAAGGCTTATAAATAGTATCATACTTCCGATATTAACGTACGCATCTATCGCATGGGGACACGTGTGTGATACAACAAAAAAGAAGATACAGGCAGTCCACAACAACAGCCTAAGAGAAGCAGCCAAAGTCCCAAAATACGTAGCCGAACGATTCCTCTTCAGAGAACTACAGCAAGTTAGAGTCACGGAAATAATGACAGACAAAGCCAGGGAAAAATTCGCGGAGCTGGAGCACCATCCAAGCCCAATACTGCGAGAGATTCTAAGGTACGACGCTTTCCACCGGTGGAAGCACAAACTTCCTAAACAACAAACAGTGTAAAGTGAGACAAATAAGTAAAATAGTGAAAACAGTGAACGGTTCGTAGCTCGAAAACAACAAGTGCCGAAGAAAAACGTAACACAAACGTAGGTCCAATACAACGATCACCTTAAGGTAAGACAATTATAAAAAAATATCCAAAAAAGGCGTAAGCCACCAAAAAAATCATAAAAAACAAAAAAATCATAAAATTCTTGAGTTCCAAGCCATTGGACTGAGCTCAGTGGGGCTTGGTACGATGACTTGGGGCCCAAGCAAGCAATTTTAGTACCGCGGATAAGTAATTAGAAGATAAAGGCATAGAGCGCTTCACGCTGGCCTAGTTTTGGCATTCGATTAGGGCACCACATGGAATCTTTACCCATCTGGAATTACCCAGGATTCCATTATGAAGAGCATTTGGCTACGATAGTTGTGCCCCCATCGCGCATCAGCGTGCTATGGGGGGGAAAGGGATGGCCTGGGCCATTGGAGCGAGGTGGGGTGATCCCTGTTTTTACTCGGGTCAAAACACCTGGCCCCAATGAATTGTTACACCCCAATGTACTTTTTCGATAGGGTGGACATCTCCCACAGGTCGGGTTGAATCAAATTGCTTGCTTGCGTACTGCGTAGTGGAATGGGTGAGGGAACTGTAAGTTGGAAAGTTGGAACTAGCCAATTGGGATCGAAAAGCTGCCCATTTTTTCTCTCAATTCATTATTTTTCCAGAGGTAACTTATCCAGTTTTTCACCGATCATTACTTAAAAAAGAAAAAACCGGTTATATCCGTGAAAAAAAAACAATCGGAAAAACTGATTATTGCGAAATAAAAAACTGGTTTTAGGTTATAACCGGTAGGTTTTTACCAGTAGGCAGATCAACAAAATGTACATTTTTATTAAAGCAGAGATTTTAATAATATTAATGTAGACAAATAAGTAAACTATACATATAGAAGTTAGAATAACACTAATAAGATAGGTCGATGATAACCGACACATAATTAGAACAAACTGGACGAAAGTCTCCGGAGGCAGAACATAATGAAAAAATCTGAAAGTAGCCCCTATCCACTACTGGATTAAACCACGGCTAGAACCTCTTCTTCTCTTCTTCTTCAGCCTGTTGGCATCCTCTCCGGGATAAAGGCCTCCCCATGAATTCTTCACCCTTCTCTGTTTTGTGCTATTTGGTGCCAGTTTCTCCCCACTTTTGCTTTGATGTCGTCTAGCCATCGTTTTGTGGCCTTCTTCTACTACTAGTTTTCATCGTGCCAAAAGGATTCATTCCTATGGACTTACAACTCTACTTTTAGCCAGCTGTTGTTGTAATAAGATAAGTTTGTTTACCTTTTATCTACATTTGGTTACTATATATTGGCTACTGTGTAAACTTATTGTATGCATACGATAAAGTAGAGTACATATTTTTGTGATAGATAGGGTTTTAGGTCGTTGTTTTTTTTCTTTGATTCAATATAAGTAGTAGTTTGTTCAAATAAATAAAATCAGGTCTTGTTTAATAATTATTATAAATAATTGTATCTTAAAATTTAATAGGGAATCGGGTTGTTAAAATTTCGTCGAGGGTTTTAAATAGGGAATATGTCTGGTAGGTTTGTTTGTTTAAATAGGATTTAAAGAGTCACTGACCAACTCATTATATAATTATTAGTATTTTTGCTAGATGAGATACTTAATTTTTTGGTAACCGTAGCGTTCTTGTCGTGTATCTCACTCTAGTCGTGTTCAATTTAGGGAATATTACTAACTTTTAGTTGTAAGGACTTTGTGCTATTCTAACGGACTTTGTTTTGGATTGTGATATTGATACCTTTGCTTCGCACAGTATGTAGTGGATATTTGCTTGTTTCGTGACCATTAGGTCCTATTTGATATTTACCTCAGCCACTACCACTGTTATTAAGTTTTGCTTTATAAATTAATTGTTCTATATATCATATTTATTATAAATATATTTATTATTAGTAAAGGTTGATGTTTTATTTCAGTCTATATCACCAGTATATAATATAGTAAAACAAGGTTAGTATTTAATATTTTTGTATTTCAGGTGATTGTATCCAGTGTCCTTTATTTCCTGTCCGAGGTTATTTCAAAAAAGCTCGAACTTTTCCAACTTCTTGGTTCCGAGAGCCGAGCTGTTCCTTCGAGTTGGCGCCCTTTTTCTTCTTCTTTCCTTGTTGTACCTCCATATCATTTTATATCTAGCATTCTTATCTACTTTCCTTCCATTTTTGTATTGACGGGTCTCATTTTCTTCCGTATTACTGTCATTTCATTATCCCATCTATCATTTTATATCTCTAAAGCCAATATTCAGTGTATTGAAGCTAGCCCGAATACTCACTTGAGATTTAGTGTCTCTCTGCCCTTTTGATTTTTCCTTCTGAGCTAAGCCACTCTTCATATTTGTCTTAAATCTCTTCTCTCCTATTTTTCCCATATTTCGTCAGTTCTTTTTCTTTAAAAAATCTCTATACCCACAGTAAAGGGGTTTCAATTGGTTTCACGTGTTCGCGTGGTCTTAAAGGTACAATGTTTCTCGTTCATTATGTACAATCTTTCGTTGTTTTGTCGTGCCACGTGTCTGACTCAGTTCCATTTCATTTACGCAGTTCTTCCAATTACATCTTCAACCTTTTCATTTTCTCGTTTCGTATAATATGTTCTCTCAGAGATTCTCCTAACATGGCTCGTTTGATGGCCCTTTGTATTGTTCTTAATCTATTGACTGATAATTCTGGACGTGTCACGGTCTCCATTCCATAAGTCATAATTTTCTTTAGATTTATTGGTATCTTTTTGATTTTCAGCACTTTACTGAGTCTTTTTGCTGCTGCTTAAATTATTCGGATTCTAGTTATCTCTGCCGTTTGATTCTGTTTGCCTAGTTTGTTCGGTGACTTAGGTATATACAGGGTGTTTGGTAAAGAATGGGCCATAGCTTAACCTTAGATTCCTGAGGTTAAAATAGGTCGATTTCAGCTAACTTACCTTAGTACAAAAGTTGATAATAACCGAAATACAGGGTGTCATAGTTAAACTTTTATTTTATTTATTTTTGAATATTTCCTGACAGGCGTGGGACAACAACACGAAATTTGGTAAGTGGTGCTGGCACTACACCCTACTAAATGATGTTAAACAAACGTTTCCGGCTACTACCAGAGGCGTACCACGGGGGAACGTGAATGGTTGACCCTTCCCAAATTCTACGCCACTGGCGGAATTTCTAATTTAGTGCAATTTTTGGATTCTCCAATACTTTCTATGTAAATAACATACTTTTTATTCGTAACTATAAAGCCATTAGTTTTCGAGATATTTATTTGAAGCTAAAAACGAAGGAGCATAATACATTAATCAAAATTATTGTGCCTTTTCATTTTTAACTTCAAATATCTCGAAAACTAATGACTTTATCGTTAGGAATGAAAAATATATTATTTGCATAGAAAGTATTGGAGAATCTAAAAATTATGCTAAAATAGCGGTTTCATCAGTGGCGTGGAATTTGGAAAGGGTGAACCATTCACTTTCCACTTTAGCATAATTTTTAGATACTGCAATACTTTCTATGCAAATAATATACTCTTCATTCGTAACGATAAAGTCATTAGTTTTCGAAATATCTCGAAAACTAATCGCTTAATCCTTACGAATGAAGAGTATACTTTTTACATAGAAAGTGTTGGAGAATCAAAAAATTGCAATAAAATAGCAATTCCGCCAGTGTCGTAGAATTTGGGAAGGGTCAACCATTCACGTTCCCTCGTCGTACGCCTCTGGTAGTAGCCAGAAACGTTTGTGTAATATAATGTAGTAGATTGTACAATACCAGCACCACTTACCAAATTTCGTGTTGTTATCCCACGCCTGTCAGGAAATATTCAAAAATAAATGAAATAAAAGTATAAATTTGACACCCTGTATTTCGGTTATTATCAACTTTTGTACTAAGGTAAGTTAGCTTAAATCGACCTATTTTAACCCCACGATTCTAAGGTTAAGCTATGGCCCATTCTTTACCAAACACCCTGTATAATATGTCTTCCACACTTTCGATCTCACTTCCATCTAAGTCGATTGTGATATTTTGATTTTCTCATATTCTTATTTAAGCTCCTTTAGCATGTAGATAACTGATAGTTCCTCTGTATTATTGCTTTGAGTACAATGTCATCGGCAAATCTTAGATGACTTAAAAATCTGCCATCAATTTTAATTCCGCGTTGTTACCAATTTAACTTTTTGAACACGTCTAATTTTGGCGAGGTTAATTAAAAATTTCACTAAAAAAATCTTTCATTTGTTAAAATTTATTCATTATCCAAATTTGGCCTACAAAATTTTATTTATATATTTCTGACAACGTAGATATCGAACTCCGGTTCATAAGTTGATCATTCTGTATAAAAAAATAAATTTTTAACCATACCGACACTACAGCGATAATTAATATACAAAATATTTACATTGTAATAATTTGTAGTCCAAGTAATGAAGCTTAAAATAGGGCAAAACCTCGCAATTTTTACAGAATGGATTGATTTGCATGAAAGTTTGAGAATAAGTAGTGGATAGTCCAAGGATCAAAATCTATATGATGCTGAAAGGCGCTTTTACCATGGGGGTGGTTGCCACCCCATGTGGGGGTGGAAATTTTTATTATATTTTGACCGCAAGAGTTGGTAAAAACAATCAATATGAGAAAAAAACGTTCCATACATTTTTTTGATAAAATTAATAGTTTTCGATTTATTCGCTATCGAAAGTGTTAGTTGTATATCGAAAAAATCAATGTTTTTAATCAGTTTTCTGCTAATAACTCAAAAAGCTTTAGTTTTATCAAAACAACTTTTTTTTGAACAAAAATGTACTTTTTGAAAAAATAAAAAAAACCATCTTTTTTATTTTCTTTTAGACCAATAGTTATCGAGCTATACTTTATTATATGTTGGCACTTCTTCGTCAAATGCTAAATATTGTAGTTTTAAAGTCAAAGGATGGGAAAACTATGCATTTTTCGAGGATGACTTGTTGAAACTAATTTAAAGTGTTTAAAAGTATGTATCTCCAGAAATAAAAAAAAATCTTTAGCTAAAAAAAATAAGTAACATAATAAAGATAATATCAGCCCCTATTTTTTCAGCAAAAAAGTGTTCGTAAACAACCCCCTAATCGCCACCCTAATAGGGCTTTTCATTCACAGTCATTTGTTTCGAGCTTCTGTCATGTGTCACATAATATTAAGAGCAAACAGTAGCGATCAACAGGTAGCAACAAACGCGGTCCAAAATTGCGAAAGTTCTGCGAACTTTCAAAGGTGAGGCAACAGTGCGTCGGTAATTCGACACTGACAGTGACGTTTATACTATCAAAAACAATAATTTTTATACACATGGGGTGGAATGCATAAAACGTAGTACCTGCTAATGCTTCAACTATGTACTACATTTTTGAAGATTTTACTACACTTACAAAGCATTACTATACTTACAAATGCTTTGTAAGTGTTTTACTACACTCACAGAGCATTTAATATTTTGTAAGTGCAGTAAAATCTTCAAAAATGTAGTACATACTTGAAGCATTAGCAGGTACTACTTTTTATGCATTCCACCCATAGGCGCGAAATGTTGCTAAGTCAGTGACGTTCGATTTCTTGTTATAAAAAAATCGATTTTTAGTAGTTCGAATGTGACACAAAATCTAGGCACGGGATAAAAAAGTTTATTTGAAGAAAGTTTATTTTTTTGTCTTTCTTAATGGAGGTACAGGCTCCTTTTTGCAATATTTTATTTAGTTATAGAGTAATTTTCACATACTAACATATTTCTGAAATTGGGCTCTGTACCGCCATTTTTTATTATATTACGAGTATGTGTGCCAAATATCTCGACAAAATATTCAAAATTACAGCCGCAATCTTGGAACGCGTTTGTTGCTACCTGTTGATCGCTACTGTGTGCTCTTAATATATCTACGTCATACGTTATTGGCATATAGTCTAGGCGCCAAATAGAGGTCACCGTGTCCTTTTCAATTCTGATGGACAAGCTCAAAGGTTCCTTATGGAGTTTTGGCTGCTGATTACAAATTTCGAGGGTGGAATTCGATCTGAGTGGTCAAAAAATTGTTATAAATAATTTAATTGTTTATAAATTGTTTATAAGGCTATGGCTCATAAACTAAAAGAGATAAAAATAATGTTTCAAATAAATTGTTCGTTAATAAAAAACGTAGAAATAAACGTGTACTAAACTTAAATCCAACAATTAGAACTCAAGATATTGTAAAATTAGTGCACAATGAAAATTGCAAATTGCAAAATAAATATTTTTCGAAGCTTTATCGATCATAACTCGGCTTCTACGCATGCAAATGAGCCCTAGAAGGTCTTATTTTAAAATTTTATGTATATGCTTCCAAACAAAGTTTGTTAAATTACTTTGTCTTCATTTGTTTTAAAGTTATATCCGTTTGAAGTTAAAATTTTCTTAAAAAAATTGTACATTAATTTGTTTATAAAGGTTTCAAGTGAATTTGAGCTATAAACATTTATACTTTAATTAACAATAATGATAGAAGAACTAAAAAGGAACATTTTGAGTTTAAGAAAATGTTCGCATGTGTATTTTTGGCCAATATATCGATATTTTAATAGCGCGCTCTGAGGCGCGAGATTGGATCACCGCGTAAAGGTTCACGCGCTAACTTCTCGATGCAAATTATAATTTCTAGGTATATATACGTTATCTTCATTTTTCATTTTTGAAGATCCTAATAAAATCTTATCATATTATAATTCTCACCTTCCATTCTATTTACTTTGTTTGTCTTCTATTTTTGGTACTAAATGAGAAAAAAAAATATTAAAAACTAATATTTCAGAAATATACCTAAAAATAAGTTGATATTATTTATTAATACTATTTTTACTAATATTATCTTTCATGCATCTGCATCTAGATATACAGAGAATCTCAGCTTTTTTACATCTGCATAAGTTCTTAGAGCAATTTTTACAGTTACATGGTGGTACTAAGTCTGTTCTTGTAGGCAGTAAAACTAAAACTTTCTGGGACTTCAGGGTTTAATTATCTATATGATATCTGTATAAAGTGGATCCAATTCTTTTGCAACATCATCAAGGCACGTCAATTGTGTGTATGCCGCCACAACATAAATGCTCGTTTTATATGCAATAATAATGCTGTAAAATAACTCGATCCATTTTTATATCAATATCACATATTGGCTCATTTGCTTGCGTAGAAGCCGAGTTACGATCGATAAAGCGTCGAAAAATACTTACATACTTGACTGTGAGCCGATTTTGCGCCTCATAGCGAGCCATTAAAATATTGATATCTTGACCAAAAATAAACTTACGAACATTTTCAAAAGCTCGAAATGTTCCTTTTTAGATCTTATATCATTTTTGTTAATTAAAGTATAAATTTTTACAGCTCAAATTTGCTTGAAACCCTTATAAACAAATTAATGTACAATTTTTTTAAGAAAATTATAACTTCAAACGGGTATAACCTTAAAACATATAAAGACAAAGTAATTTAACAAACTTTTTTTGGAAGCCTATTAATAAAGCTTTAAAATGAGACCTCCTAAGGCTGATTTGCATGCGTATAAGCGGAGTTACGATCGATAAATCTTCGAAAAATACTTATTTTGCAATTTGCAATTTGCATTGTGCACTAATTTTACAGTATCTTAAGTTCTAATTGTTGGATTTAAATATAGTAAACGTTTTTTTCTTCGTTTTTTATTAACGAACAAATTTTATTTAAAACAGTATTTTTTATCTCTTTTAGTTTATGAGCCAGAGCCTTATAAACAATGAATAAACAATTAAATTGTTTATAACAATTTTTTGACCACACGGATCGAAATCCACCCTCAAAATTCGTAATCAGCAGCCAAAAATCCATAAGAAACCGTTGAATTTGTCCATCAGAATTGAAAAGGACACGGTGACCCCTCTGGCGGCTAGACTAATATACCAATGATCCAAACCAAAGACGTATGACGTAGATATATTAATATTATGTGACACATGACAGAAGCTCGAAACAAATGACAATCGATGAAAAGCCCTATTAAAATTTGTCATCGACCTGATTTGGTTTTCTTGATTTATGTATTGTTAATAGATTCAAAGTAGAAGTCTGATCGGCTTAGAATGATTAGTTTTAAAAAAATTGAGTTAAAAGCGAATAACGAGTTTTTGAAGTTTGGTAAAAAATGCCCTTTTCTTCAGAATAGAAACAGTAGCATCAGAGATACTAAAAATTATTTAAATATGAAATTGTAGCTTATTTAATTCCCAAGAACTTGATTTGCAAAATTTTTTTTATGGCAAAAATTGAGTGAGCTATTGACAATTAAAACTTGTAATATCCTGCAAAAACCACCTTTACCAACCCTTTCAATGCCACCTCTTTCTGTGACTGAGAATTTTAAAAAGATTTAATATTAATAACCTTATAGATCTTGTAAAAACCTACAAAATTCTTTTTTAACGAACTTTCTAAGATAAAAAATAAACAGTTACGGTTAAAAAATCAATATATTTTTTTGAAAAACAAGGAGAAATCCAATATGAAGCATTATAATGTAAGTTAGCGGTGTTTTTAGTCATTGGCCTTATTTATTATTCTTTATTTATGTATTATTAATAGATTCTAGAAGTTTGACTGGGTAAGAATGATTAGTTTTTAAAAAACTGAAGTTTAAAGCGAATAACGAATGTTTGCAATTTGGTAAAAAATGCCATTTTCTTCAGAATAGAAAGATTGGCATCAGTGATACGAAAAAATGTTTAAATATGAAATTGTAGGTATTTTA
This sequence comes from Diabrotica virgifera virgifera, assembly GCF_917563875.1. Lineage (NCBI taxonomy): Eukaryota > Metazoa > Arthropoda > Insecta > Coleoptera > Chrysomelidae > Diabrotica > Diabrotica virgifera. The sequence continues at coordinate 61,204,091 of NC_065443.1, read as the reverse complement.
ATTCCCAAGAACTTGGTTTGATAAAATTTATCCTACAGCAAAAATTGAGTGAATCGTGAATGAGTATACCATCGAAAAACATTGATTTCTTAAATATAAAACTAACACTTTCGATAGCAACTACATAAATCAAAAACTATTAATTTTATCAAAAAAATCTTTAGAACATTTTTTGCTTAGAATGAATGTTTTTATTAACTTTTGCGGTCAAAATATAATAAAAAATTTCCACCCCCGAGATGAGGTGGCAACCATTCCCATGGTAAAATCATATAGATTTTGATTCATGGACTATCCACTACTTATTCTCAAATTTTCAAGCAAATAGATCCATTCTGTAAAAATTGCGAGGTGAAAAGCTTTGGTTCCGGGACTATTGTCAAAATACTAATTCTATATCTGGCGTATAAATTTAGTACAAAGAGCAAGGTCTTACAAATCAGCATAAGAAAGATCAATAATATCAATTATGTTTTTTTGTTTTTTTTTTTAATTTTTAATTAATGTTTTAATAGTGTAATAATTTATCCCCATTTCTTGTTTAGCGTTAAGTGGTGTTTATTTAAAGCTGTTTAGACGCTGCGATAATGTGATTTATCGCGGTGTCTAAACGCTACCAAAAATGTGTGCAATTAATCATTATTGTGAGATAGCATATATCGACACAAAATGTGAATTTAAAAGGAAATAATATATAAAATGATAGAGGGCAACAGTATAACGTATTTCGGACTTATTGGCATTGGCACATTTTCAGCGCAATGTATAGCCAAGTTAGAAAAGGAGTATGTTAACTTGGAAAATGATCACTACAAGAGCAATCAGGGCCGGGGATAACGGGCCTGCAAGGGATGCAGTGCAGGCGGGGGCCCCCGCTTGGAGGGCGCCGAAATGACCTTTTGATGGCTGGTATACAAAATACTAATTAAAAGAAAATCAAAGGGCCCCTTTGCTAGTTTTTGCGGCGGGTAACCTAGTACCCTAGCACTGGTACTAGGTGCAATGTTACAATTTTTGGTCATATTGTTAGAGGACCATGCCATCTAAGTGCGACAACTAACACTGCCAAGGAGGTAAGGCTACCCGAGGAAATGAAAAGCCACAACGCTATTAAATAAAATGATGTTGAGTAAGCGAGTACAAATATATTTATACTGGCTTATTAAAAATCGCTGGTATACTTATACGCCAGTCAATGGGAGCAAGAATAGGATATTACCTCCGAATTCTATCCTACTGCATGGGTTTTAATGAAATTTTGGGAATAGCCTCTACTTATCTTCTAATTCAAAGTCTACCATATGCCGATGTGTGCTTTTATCTTGGGGGTAGTTCCCGACCCTTCTCGGGGGTGGAAAATTTTTCGGTTAAAATAACCACGGAAGCGGCTATAGGCAAATTAGGCATTATAGGCATTCTAAGCAAAAACTGTTCTATACTGAATTCGCTCTATCGAGATTCACTTTGACACTGACGTTAGTAATTTCTTTTTTGGAAAGTTCACTTGTCAGAAGTGACTGGAAATTACAACACAACCAACGCACCTGCTCATAGCCAATATTATTAATAGTAAACAGACATAAAAATAACATAAACCTTACGCCAATCAATAATTATTTATTTACACCATTATAATGTATTGATAACAAATGAGAAAACTATTTATTGTACAAAATAAAAATATTTTGTAGAAATAAACTCCACAAAATTTTATGAGATTAGTAGACACTCCCACTATTTCTAATAATTCTTCTTTTTTTAATGAAAGATTAAGTTGATTTTAGCAGTTAATAGTGTGAGGTAGGAATTTTTGTGTTGTATGTTTCCTATTCCGAATGTGTCAAAGTGAATCTCGGTAGAGCGAATTCAGTTATGTGTATATATTTTTTTGAAAATTCAATATTTTTGAGTTATTCGTGGTTGAAAATTTGCCATGTTCATTAAAAAATGACACCTTTTCGAACGGTTTTTTTGCGAATACCTTAAAAACTATGCATCTCACTAAAAAAACTATATAAAATATTTTTGTAGCTTATAAGAAAACAAAGAGATTCGTTTCATCATAAGTCTTCTAGTTATAATACAAAATGAGATATGGTAGGTGAGAAGAGTTTGTTTTTTTTTTGGTGCATGCTCAAATCGGTGTATTCAACTTGAAATAACAGAGAAACGGTCGATTGTAGATGTATAATGTTACCAATACTTTTTGTAGTGCTTAAAAAGACCTTTAAAATGAACAATACTAAATGTTGATTACATTCAAACTAAGCGAGATATGCTGCAAAAAATTGATGACTAATGTATTTTAAGAAAAAATGAGAAGTATATTTAACCCCTCATCCACCAGAATTTAAATGCATCGTTTTCCTTCTACTGTACATTTTATTATAGTGTTATTTCTATGTTTAAAATGTTGGACGGGTTTAAAATGAATGGTTTTTGAAAAAAAAGCTTAGATCAAATTATAGAGCACATTTTTAAATTTTCTTAAAAGCTTCCTTTTTCTCCCTGTAACTTGAAAACAATAAGAGATACAGTAATGAAAAATAAAAACAAAATTTTTATTTAAAAAATCCTACATTTTTGTTTGGTATCTTTTTTTCGTATCTCGTATCACTTTCGAGTTACATGGAGAAAAATTAAGATTTTTAAGAAAATTTACAAATGCGCTCTATAATTTGATGTTATTTTTTTTAAAAAACCATTGATTTTAAACCCGTCCAACTTTTTGAACATAGAAATAACACTATAATAAAGAGTATTGTAGAAGGAAAACGATGTATTTAAATTCTGATGGATTAGGGGTTAAAATATACTTCCCATTTTTTCTTAAAATACATTAGTTATCAATATTTTGCAGCATATCTCGCTTAGGTTGAGTGTAATCGACATTTAATATTGCTTATTTTAAAGTTCTTTTCAAGCACTCTAAAAGGTATGGGTAGTATTATACACCTTAAATCGACCGTTTCTCTGTTATTTCAAGTAGAACACACCGATTTGAGCATGCACCAAAAAAACAAACTCTTCTCACCTACCATATCTCTTTTTGTATTATAACTAGAAGATTTATGAAGGAACAAAAGTCTCTTTGTTTTTTTATAAGCTACAAAAATATTTTGAATAGTTTTTTTGTTAGATGCATAGTTTTTAAAGTATTCGCAGAAAACTGTCCGAAAAGGTGGCATTTTTTCAATGAAAATGGCCAATTTTCAACCACGAATAACTCAAAAAGTATTGTTTTCAAGAAAAAATTATAGAACAGCTTTTGCTTCAAATTAGGTTCTCAAGTCTTCTAGCCACTTCCGTGGTTATTTTAACCAAAACATTTTCCACCCCCGAGAAGGGTTTGGAACCACCCACAAGATAAAAGCGCACATCGGAATGGGGTAGACTTTGTTTCCTGATCTATTCCCTACTTAATCTGAAAATGTCAAGTAAATCGATGTAGTAGGATGGAATTCGGAGCCAAATATTCTTATTTACTGCCCTATTAGTCGGTTTGCTAAACTCAGACACAACTGGCTAGTGATTTTAGTAAGTAATTTTACCAATTTGGTAAATTTGGTAAAATTTTGGCAAAATTGGCGAAAAACAAAAAAAAATGCCTATTAAAATCACTGGCCAGTTGTGTCTGAGTTTAGCAAACCGACTAATAGGGCAGTAAATAAGAATATTTGGCTCCGAATTCCATTCTACTACATCGATTTACTTGACATTTTCAGATTAAGTAGGGAATAGATCAGGAAACAAAGTCTACCCCATTCCGATGTGCGCTTTTATCTTGTGGGTGGTTCCAAACCCTTCTCGGGGGTGGAAAATGTTTTGGTTAAAATAACCACGGAAGTGGCTAGAAGACTAGAGAACCTAATTTGAAGCAAAAGCTGTTCTATAATTTTTTCTTGAAAACAATACTTTTTGAGTTATTCGTGGTTGAAAATTGGCCATTTTCATTGAAAAAATGCCACCTTTTCGGACAGTTTTCTGCGAATACTTTAAAAACTATGCATCTAACAAAAAAACTATTCAAAATATTTTTGTAGCTTATAAAAAAACAAAGAGACTTTTGTTCCTTCATAAATCTTCTAGTTATAATACAAAAAGAGATATGGTAGGTGAGAAGAGTTTGTTTTTTTGGTGCATGCTCAAATCGGTGTGTTCTACTTGAAATAACAGAGAAACGGTTGATTTAAGGTGTATAATACTACCCATACCTTTTAGAGTGCTTGAAAAGAACTTTAAAATAAGCAATATTAAATGTCGATTACACTCAACCTAAGCGAGATATGCTGCAAAATATTGATAACTAATGTATTTTAAGAAAAAATGGGAAGTATATTTTAACCCCTAATCCATCAGAATTTAAATACATCGTTTTCCTTCTACAATACTCTTTATTATAGTGTTATTTCTATGTTCAAAAAGTTGGAAGGTTTAAAATCAATGGTTTTTTAAAAAAATAACATCAAATTATAGAGCGCATTTGTAAATTTTCTTAAAAATCTTAATTTTTCTCCATGTAACTCGAAAGTGATACGAGATACGAAAAAAAGATACCAAACAAAAATGTAGGATTTTTTAAATAAAAATTTTGTTTTTATTTTTCATTACTGTATCTCTTATTGTTTTCAAGTTACAGGGAGAAAAAGGAAGCTTTTAAGAAAATTTAAAAATGTGCTCTATAATTTGATCTAAGTTTTTTTTCCAAAAACCATTCATTTTAAACCCGTCCAACATTTTAAACATAGAAATAACACTATAATAAAATGTACAGTAGAAGGAAAACGATGCATTTAAATTCTGGTGGATGAGGGGTTAAATATACTTCTCATTTTTTCTTAAAATACATTAGTCATCAATTTTTTGCAGCATATCTCGCTTAGTTTGAATGTAATCAACATTTAGTATTGTTCATTTTAAAGGTCTTTTTAAGCACTACAAAAAGTATTGGTAACATTATACATCTACAATCGACCGTTTCTCTGTTATTTCAAGTTGAATACACCGATTTGAGCATGCACCAAAAAAAAACAAACTCTTCTCACCTACCATATCTCTTTTTGTATTATAACTAGAAGACTTATGATGAAACGAATCTCTTTGTTTTCTTATAAGCTACAAAAATATTTTATATAGTTTTTTTAGTGAGATGCATAGTTTTTAAGGTATTCGCAAAAAAACCGTTCGAAAAGGTGTCATTTTTTAATGAACATGGCAAATTTTCAACCACGAATAACTCAAAAATATTGAATTTTCAAAAAAATATATACACATAACTGAATTCGCTCTACCGAGATTCACTTTGACACATTCGGAATAGGAAACATACAACACAAAAATTCCTACCTCACACTATTAACTGCTAAAATCAACTTAATCTTTCATTAAAAAAAGAAGAATTATTAGAAATAGTGGGAGTGTCTACTAATCTCATAAAATTTTGTGGAGTTTATTTCTACAAAATATTTTTATTTTGTACAATAAATAGTTTTCTCATTTGTTATCAATACATTATAATGGTGTAAATAAATAATTATTGATTGGCGTAAGGTTTATGTTATTTTTATGTCTGTTTACTATTAATAATATTGGCTATGAGCAGGTGCGTTGGTTGTGTTGTAATTTCCAGTCACTTCTGACAAGTGAACTTTCCAAAAAAGAAATTACTAACGTCAGTGTCAAAGTGAATCTCGATAGAGCGAATTCAGTATAGAACAGTTTTTGCTTAGAATGCCTATAATGCCTAATTTGCCTATAGCCGCTTCCGTGGTTATTTTAACCGAAAAATTTTCCACCCCCGAGAAGGGTCGGGAACCACCCCCAAGATAAAAGCACACATCGGCATATGGTAGACTTTGAATTAGAAGATAAGTAGAGGCTATTCCCAAAATTTCATTAAAACCCATGCAGTAGGATAGAATTCGGAGGTAATATCCTATTCTTGCTCCCATTGACTGGCGTATAAGTATACCAGCGATTTTTAATAAGCCAGTATAAATATATTTGTACTCGCTTACTCAACATCATTTTATTTAATAGCGTTGTGGCTTTTCATTTCCTCGGGTAGCCTTACCTCCTTGGCAGTGTTAGTTGTCGCACTTAGATGGCATGGTCCTCTAACAATATGACCAAAAATTGTAACATTGCACCTAGTACCAGTGCTAGGGTACTAGGTTACCCGCCGCAAAAACTAGCAAAGGGGCCCTTTGATTTTCTTTTAATTAGTATTTTGTATACCAGCCATCAAAAGGTCATTTCGGCGCCCTCCAAGCGGGGGCCCCCGCCTGCACTGCATCCCTTGCAGGCCCGTTATCCCCGGCCCTGATTGCTCTTGTAGTGATCATTTTCCAAGTTAACATACTCCTTTTCTAACTTGGCTATACATTGCGCTGAAAATGTGCCAATGCCAATAAGTCCGAAATACGTTATACTGTTGCCCTCTATCATTTTATATATTATTTCCTTTTAAATTCACATTTTGTGTCGATATATGCTATCTCACAATAATGATTAATTGCACACATTTTTGGTAGCGTTTAGACACCGCGATAAATCACATTATCGCAGCGTCTAAACAGCTTTAAATAAACACCACTTAACGCTAAACAAGAAATGGGGATAAATTATTACACTATTAAAACATTAATTAAAAATTAAAAAAAAAAACAAAAAAACATAATTGATATTATTGATCTTTCTTATGCTGATTTGTAAGACCTTGCTCTTTGTACTAAATTTATACGCCAGATATAGAATTAGTATTTTGACAATAGTCCCGGAACCAAAGCTTTTCATCTCGCAATTTTTACAGAATGGATCTATTTGCTTGAAAATTTGAGAATAAGTAGTGGATAGTCCATGAATCAAAATCTATATGATTTTACCATGGGAATGGTTGCCACCTCATCTCGGGGGTGGAAATTTTTTATTATATTTTGACCGCAAAAGTTAATAAAAACATTCATTCTAAGCAAAAAATGTTCTAAAGATTTTTTTGATAAAATTAATAGTTTTTGATTTATGTAGTTGCTATCGAAAGTGTTAGTTTTATATTTAAGAAATCAATTATTTTTCGATGGTATACTCATTCACGATTCACTCAATTTTTGCTGTAGGATAAATTTTATCAAACCAAGTTCTTGGGAATTAAAATACCTACAATTTCATATTTAAACATTTTTTCGTATCACTGATGCCAATCTTTCTATTCTGAAGAAAATGGCATTTTTTACCAAATTGCAAACATTCGTTATTCGCTTTAAACTTCAGTTTTTTAAAAACTAATCATTCTTACCCAGTCAAACTTCTAGAATCTATTAATAATACATAAATAAAGAATAATAAATAAGGCCAATGACTAAAAACACCGCTAACTTACATTATAATGCTTCATATTGGATTTCTCCTTGTTTTTCAAAAAAATATATTGATTTTTTAACCGTAACTGTTTATTTTTTATCTTAGAAAGTTCGTTAAAAAAGAATTTTGTAGGTTTTTACAAGATCTATAAGGTTATTAATATTAAATCTTTTTAAAATTCTCAGTCACAGAAAGAGGTGGCATTGAAAGGGTTGGTAAAGGTGGTTTTTGCAGGATATTACAAGTTTTAATTATCAATAGCTCACTCAATTTTTGTTAGATGCATAGTTTTTAAAGTATTCGCAGAAAACTGTCCGAAAAGGTGGCATTTTTTCAATGAAAATGGCCAATTTTCAACCACGAATAACTCAAAAAGTATTGTTTTCAAGAAAAAATTATAGAACAGCTTTTGCTTCAAATTAGGTTCTCTAGTCTTCTAGCCACTTCCGTGGTTATTTTAACCAAAACATTTTCCACCCCCGAGAAGGGTTTGGAACCACCCACAAGATAAAAGCGCACATCGGAATGGGGTAGACTTTGTTTCCTGATCTATTCCCTACTTAATCTGAAAATGTCAAGTAAATCGATGTAGTAGAATGGAATTCGGAGCCAAATATTCTTATTTACTGCCCTATTAGTCGGTTTGCTAAACTCAGACACAACTGGCTAGTGATTTTAGTAAGTAATTTTACCAATTTGGTAAATTTGGTAAAATTTTGGCAAAATTGGCGAAAAACAAAAAAAAATGCCTATTAAAATCACTGGCCAGTTGTGTCTGAGTTTAGCAAACCGACTAATAGGGCAGTAAATAAGAATATTTGGCTCCGAATTCCATTCTACTACATCGATTTACTTGACATTTTCAGATTAAGTAGGGAATAGATCAGGAAACAAAGTCTACCCCATTCCGATGTGCGCTTTTATCTTGTGGGTGGTTCCAAACCCTTCTCGGGGGTGGAAAATGTTTTGGTTAAAATAACCACGGAAGTGGCTAGAAGACTAGAGAACCTAATTTGAAGCAAAAGCTGTTCTATAATTTTTTCTTGAAAACAATACTTTTTGAGTTATTCGTGGTTGAAAATTGGCCATTTTCATTGAAAAAATGCCACCTTTTCGGACAGTTTTCTGCGAATACTTTAAAAACTATGCATCTAACAAAAAAACTATTCAAAATATTTTTGTAGCTTATAAAAAAACAAAGAGACTTTTGTTCCTTCATAAATCTTCTAGTTATAATACAAAAAGAGATATGGTAGGTGAGAAGAGTTTGTTTTTTTGGTGCATGCTCAAATCGGTGTGTTCTACTTGAAATAACAGAGAAACGGTTGATTTAAGGTGTATAATACTACCCATACCTTTTAGAGTGCTTGAAAAGAACTTTAAAATAAGCAATATTAAATGTCGATTACACTCAACCTAAGCGAGATATGCTGCAAAATATTGATAACTAATGTATTTTAAGAAAAAATGGGAAGTATATTTTAACCCCTAATCCATCAGAATTTAAATACATCGTTTTCCTTCTACAATACTCTTTATTATAGTGTTATTTCTATGTTCAAAAAGTTGGAAGGTTTAAAATCAATGGTTTTTTAAAAAAATAACATCAAATTATAGAGCGCATTTGTAAATTTTCTTAAAAATCTTAATTTTTCTCCATGTAACTCGAAAGTGATACGAGATACGAAAAAAAGATACCAAACAAAAATGTAGGATTTTTTAAATAAAAATTTTGTTTTTATTTTTCATTACTGTATCTCTTATTGTTTTCAAGTTACAGGGAGAAAAAGGAAGCTTTTAAGAAAATTTAAAAATGTGCTCTATAATTTGATCTAAGTTTTTTTTCCAAAAACCATTCATTTTAAACCCGTCCAACATTTTAAACATAGAAATAACACTATAATAAAATGTACAGTAGAAGGAAAACGATGCATTTAAATTCTGGTGGATGAGGGGTTAAATATACTTCTCATTTTTTCTTAAAATACATTAGTCATCAATTTTTTGCAGCATATCTCGCTTAGTTTGAATGTAATCAACATTTAGTATTGTTCATTTTAAAGGTCTTTTTAAGCACTACAAAAAGTATTGGTAACATTATACATCTACAATCGACCGTTTCTCTGTTATTTCAAGTTGAATACACCGATTTGAGCATGCACCAAAAAAAAAACAAACTCTTCTCACCTACCATATCTCTTTTTGTATTATAACTAGAAGACTTATGATGAAACGAATCTCTTTGTTTTCTTATAAGCTACAAAAATATTTTATATAGTTTTTTTAGTGAGATGCATAGTTTTTAAGGTATTCGCAAAAAAACCGTTCGAAAAGGTGTCATTTTTTAATGAACATGGCAAATTTTCAACCACGAATAACTCAAAAATATTGAATTTTCAAAAAAATATATACACATAACTGAATTCGCTCTACCGAGATTCACTTTGACACATTCGGAATAGGAAACATACAACACAAAAATTCCTACCTCACACTATTAACTGCTAAAATCAACTTAATCTTTCATTAAAAAAAGAAGAATTATTAGAAATAGTGGGAGTGTCTACTAATCTCATAAAATTTTGTGGAGTTTATTTCTACAAAATATTTTTATTTTGTACAATAAATAGTTTTCTCATTTGTTATCAATACATTATAATGGTGTAAATAAATAATTATTGATTGGCGTAAGGTTTATGTTATTTTTATGTCTGTTTACTATTAATAATATTGGCTATGAGCAGGTGCGTTGGTTGTGTTGTAATTTCCAGTCACTTCTGACAAGTGAACTTTCCAAAAAAGAAATTACTAACGTCAGTGTCAAAGTGAATCTCGATAGAGCGAATTCAGTATAGAACAGTTTTTGCTTAGAATGCCTATAATGCCTAATTTGCCTATAGCCGCTTCCGTGGTTATTTTAACCGAAAAATTTTCCACCCCCGAGAAGGGTCGGGAACCACCCCCAAGATAAAAGCACACATCGGCATATGGTAGACTTTGAATTAGAAGATAAGTAGAGGCTATTCCCAAAATTTCATTAAAACCCATGCAGTAGGATAGAATTCGGAGGTAATATCCTATTCTTGCTCCCATTGACTGGCGTATAAGTATACCAGCGATTTTTAATAAGCCAGTATAAATATATTTGTACTCGCTTACTCAACATCATTTTATTTAATAGCGTTGTGGCTTTTCATTTCCTCGGGTAGCCTTACCTCCTTGGCAGTGTTAGTTGTCGCACTTAGATGGCATGGTCCTCTAACAATATGACCAAAAATTGTAACATTGCACCTAGTACCAGTGCTAGGGTACTAGGTTACCCGCCGCAAAAACTAGCAAAGGGGCCCTTTGATTTTCTTTTAATTAGTATTTTGTATACCAGCCATCAAAAGGTCATTTCGGCGCCCTCCAAGCGGGGGCCCCCGCCTGCACTGCATCCCTTGCAGGCCCGTTATCCCCGGCCCTGATTGCTCTTGTAGTGATCATTTTCCAAGTTAACATACTCCTTTTCTAACTTGGCTATACATTGCGCTGAAAATGTGCCAATGCCAATAAGTCCGAAATACGTTATACTGTTGCCCTCTATCATTTTATATATTATTTCCTTTTAAATTCACATTTTGTGTCGATATATGCTATCTCACAATAATGATTAATTGCACACATTTTTGGTAGCGTTTAGACACCGCGATAAATCACATTATCGCAGCGTCTAAACAGCTTTAAATAAACACCACTTAACGCTAAACAAGAAATGGGGATAAATTATTACACTATTAAAACATTAATTAAAAATTAAAAAAAAAAACAAAAAAACATAATTGATATTATTGATCTTTCTTATGCTGATTTGTAAGACCTTGCTCTTTGTACTAAATTTATACGCCAGATATAGAATTAGTATTTTGACAATAGTCCCGGAACCAAAGCTTTTCATCTCGCAATTTTTACAGAATGGATCTATTTGCTTGAAAATTTGAGAATAAGTAGTGGATAGTCCATGAATCAAAATCTATATGATTTTACCATGGGAATGGTTGCCACCTCATCTCGGGGGTGGAAATTTTTTATTATATTTTGACCGCAAAAGTTAATAAAAACATTCATTCTAAGCAAAAAATGTTCTAAAGATTTTTTTGATAAAATTAATAGTTTTTGATTTATGTAGTTGCTATCGAAAGTGTTAGTTTTATATTTAAGAAATCAATGTTTTTCGATGGTATACTCATTCACGATTCACTCAATTTTTGCTGTAGGATAAATTTTATCAAACCAAGTTCTTGGGAATTAAAATACCTACAATTTCATATTTAAACATTTTTTCGTATCACTGATGCCAATCTTTCTATTCTGAAGAAAATGGCATTTTTTACCAAATTGCAAACATTCGTTATTCGCTTTAAACTTCAGTTTTTTAAAAACTAATCATTCTTACCCAGTCAAACTTCTAGAATCTATTAATAATACATAAATAAAGAATAATAAATAAGGCCAATGACTAAAAACACCGCTAACTTACATTATAATGCTTCATATTGGATTTCTCCTTGTTTTTCAAAAAAATATATTGATTTTTTAACCGTAACTGTTTATTTTTTATCTTAGAAAGTTCGTTAAAAAAGAATTTTGTAGGTTTTTACAAGATCTATAAGGTTATTAATATTAAATCTTTTTAAAATTCTCAGTCACAGAAAGAGGTGGCATTGAAAGGGTTGGTAAAGGTGGTTTTTGCAGGATATTACAAGTTTTAATTATCAATAGCTCACTCAATTTTTGTTAGATGCATAGTTTTTAAAGTATTCGCAGAAAACTGTCCGAAAAGGTGGCATTTTTTCAATGAAAATGGCCAATTTTCAACCACGAATAACTCAAAAAGTATTGTTTTCAAGAAAAAATTATAGAACAGCTTTTGCTTCAAATTAGGTTCTCTAGTCTTCTAGCCACTTCCGTGGTTATTTTAACCAAAACATTTTCCACCCCCGAGAAGGGTTTGGAACCACCCACAAGATAAAAGCGCACATCGGAATGGGGTAGACTTTGTTTCCTGATCTATTCCCTACTTAATCTGAAAATGTCAAGTAAAAGATTTTAGTAAGTAATTTTACCAATTTGGTAAATTTGGTAAAATTTTGGCAAAATTGGCGAAAAACAAAAAAAAAATGCCTATTAAAATCACTGGCCAGTTGTGTCTGAGTTTAGCGAACCGACTATAAATGTGTATATGCACGTGATGCATTTTATAATCACAGCCTCGCTCAGATCGTTTTACCAGTCCCGGCGCTAGGATATAAGGTGCCCGCTTGCAAAACTAGCATAGATGCCCTTGGGTTTTTTAAATTAGTATTTTGTATAACACCAGCAATGTTAAAGCTCATTTTGGCGTCCTCCAAACAGAGGCGCCCGCCTACAGTAAATCCCTTTGCGTTTTACTATACTGCCTTGATACATAAATAACTATTTTATTTCATTATTTGAGAATTATCGTATAAAAAACCACTTGAATTTTATAATCTTATATTTTAAAGTACTATTTCACATACTATTTACATATTTTATACATTTAGGTGACCCCGATATTTTGTTAATTTAATTTTTAATGCATTTAATATAAATGAAAAATAATAAACTTAATTGAAAATAAACATTGTCTAATAAACACAAAAAAATATGCTTTGTCTAATAAAATCGCACCTTTCACAAGTTTTTCCATGACCCATACAAACATTTGATGCAACAGTAGATGTTCAATAAAATTAAGGCCATGAAACAATTTCCGTTTATAGCTGTGTTGACTTATCTTGACAATTTCAGTGATTCTTTGGTAGGTCAGAGATTTACAATGTTTGATAAGTAGTGAGTAAGTACAAGAATATTTTAGATAAAGCAGTAATGTAATTAAACAATACACTGTTGGATAAATAATTGTGTCATTTGGGTGTTTTGATATTACTAGAAAATTTAACAATATATCTTTCAAGTACCTATTGACAGAAATTATTACGAGTATTCTTAAATATCTTCTTCTTCTTGTTTTTGTATAGACATGACTCTGTTGTTCTGAAGCTATTTCCTTGTGGCATTTTTATAATGAAGTATTTTCTATGGGAAATAAGCCACAATTTTAATAAAAAATGAATTTATTAACGCTTCGAAGCCCAAATCGGGTTTCGTTGTCAAAATACAAAATACTACTAAAATAAACAAAAATGTTGTTGCTAAGTAAAAAAATTCTTCTAATAATTTATTTAATCTGACTCATTTATATTGGCAATTCAGACGTATATTATACATTTTAAAGTAGAAGACTTTAAAATGATATCGCCAATATTTATGAGTTGCGTTCCTGGGACGACTTTACTAAAAGATAGTTCATTCGATTACATGAAATCAATCCCAACTCAAGAATATCCGTCGCAAAAAAATCATAGCATGTGATCTGTCTTTAAAAAGACAACCAAATGCAACGATGACAGTAAAATTCTCGCGTTAGAGATTCCATAGTAAATCACGAGGGAAAAACCAGGAAAAAACCTCGTGATACTATCCCGACATCGTAAGTATTTGGTCTTACATTTAATTTACCTTCAAAAAACTAATACCAAATTCTGACTTTAATATGTTTAAATTATAAATAATATTAATAATACATAGATATACAATAAGTAATACTAAAATATAAAATTTGTACTCGATATGTTATTGACTTACTAATCGTGGTAGTTTCTTTTTATTGACTTCCTCTTTCAGTATGGGTAACCACATCCTACTGCATTCTACCGAGGAATTTGCGACACAATTGGTTTCATTTAGCATAATTAGAGCCGCTTCTTTGATTTTTCTCTTTTTACTATCTGATCCTTTCAGGACTATACTTGAATCTCTCCACTGAACTCTATGTTCATTTTTTAGTAAAATTGTGGCTTATTTCCCATAGAAAATACTTAATTATGACTCTGTTTCTTTTTTAAATTTGCCTCCAGTAAAATGTCTTTCCATCATTTTCGCGCGCTTCCCACTGATTGTCTTCCAATTGGGGAACCGTGAAAATGATAAGAGATACAGTAATGAAAAACGAAAACAACATTTTTATCTAAAAAAACCCTACACTTTTGTATTGCATCTTTTTTCCGTATCTCTTATCATTTTCGAGTTACATGGAGAAATAGGAAGACTTTTAAGAAAATTTTAAAATACGCTCTATAATTTGATCTTATTTTTTTTTCAAATACCATTCATTTTAAACTCGTCCAACTTTTTGTACATAGAAAAAACACTACTTCTCATTTTTTCTTAAAATACATTAGTCATCAATTTTTTTTACAGCATATCTCGCTTAGTTTGAATGTAATCGACATGTGATATTGCTCATTTTAAAGGTCTTTTAAAGCACTATAAAAGGTATTGGTAGCATTATACACCTAAAATCGACCGTTTCTCTGTTGTTTCAAGTTGAATACACCGATTTGAGCATGTACCAAAAAAAAACAAATTCTTTTCACCTACCATATCTCTTTTTGTATTCTAGAATTCTAGAAGATTTGTGAAGGAACGAATCTCTTTGTTTTTTATAAGCTACAAAAATGTTTTATAAAGTTTTTTTAGTTAGATGCATAGTTTTTAAGGTATTCGCAAAAAACCGTCCGAAAAGGTGTAATTTTTCAATGAAATTGGCCAATTTTCAACCACGAATAACTCCAAAAGTATGGAGTTTTCGAAAAAAAAATATAGAACAGTTTTTGCTTAGAATTAGGTTCTCTAGCCACTTCTGTGGTTATTTTAACCAAAAAATTTTCCACGCCCGTGAAGGGGTGGGAACCGCCCCCAAGATAAAAGCGCCATAGTATTTAAGGTAGACTTTGTTTCTTGAGTTATTTCCTACTTACTGTGAAAATATCAACTAAATTGATGCAGTAAGATGGAATTCGGAGCCAAATACCCTCATTGACTGGCCTAAAAGAGGAGTGAAGAGATTAGAAGAAAATGTAACGTACCTACAGTATATAAACGAATGGACTATAAATAGTTAAAAAAATGAAATAACCACGTAAGCAGAATGGGGAGAGACGTGTGGTCAAAATAGCAAGAAATAAAGCACCAATCGGTAGAATAAATATCAGCCGACCACGCAAAAGATGGAGTGAAAACCTCCCATACAATGAACAAACAGAATTACTTATAAAGAGGAAGAAGAAGAACAGATCTTCAAAACAGGTCTGTACAAGATCTCTACGTTTTTAATAATCTTCTTCCCGATTTTCATTCTCTTGAATTTTCTCTTGCAGTCAATATTAATCATCATTGATGCTACGATAAATAGAAAGACCAAAGAAACAAAGTTAAAACAATGGTTAAACAAGAAAAACAAAATACATGGGAAGATTTTGGGAAAAGTATGGAAGAAAATAGAACCCATAATAATAAATTATTTTACCGAGTCCTAACAAATATGAGAAAGGAACCAGAAATGAAGCTGCAGCAGGTTAAAGATCGGAATGGGAATATAATAACTGAAGAAGATCAGATTATAGAAAGATGGAAAGAACATTTTATGGAACTTTTAAGTAAAGACAAGACAACAGCAACTGCAATAAAATATAAATGAATGAAGTGGAAGATACCTTAACCCAACTAAAAATAGGCAAAGCTGCAGGTATAGATGGATTAGATCCCGAGTTGTTGAAAAATCTGGGAGAATTGGGCAAAAAGGAACTTTATGAACTGTTAAACCTAACATGGAAAACTAAAAAAATACCGAGTGACTGGAACACGGCTATAATATTGCCTATACACAAAAAAGGAGATTCGAGAGAATGTGGAAATTACAGAGGCATATCGTTGTTATGCTCTGTTCAACATTAAAAGTCTACGAAATTATCCTAGAACGGAAGATCCGGAATTTAGTCGAGCCTATATTAGCAGATATTCAAAATGGGTTTAGGCCAGCACATAGCGTTCAGGACCATATCTTCACTCTACAGCAGATCACTGAAAAAGCCATACTAAAAGATGAAACGGTATATTTGGGATTCCTAGATATGAAAAAAGCTTTTGACATGGTGAGCAGAGAGGGAATATGGCAAAGTTTGACAAATAAGGAAGTGGATATGGAACTTATAACCACAATCAAGAGTTTGTATTGCAATACCATAAATCAGGTAAGAACAGGCAATCATATTTCCAGCAAATTTGAGAATAACGAAGGAGTCAGACAAGGAGGGGTATTGAGCCCCCTACTGTTTATCTGTGTAATAGACGAAGGAATTAAAAAGTGCTAGCCAAAAACAAAAAAATATATCATAGGATACAGAAATCTCCAACAAATAAAAATCGAAGCCTGTATATTTGCGGATGATATTGTTATTGTGGCAAGAACAGAAAGAGCTCTGGAAGAGAACATAAGAATCTGGGAGGCAGAATTAAAAAATTACAATCTAATAATTAATATGGAAAAACAAAAGTAATGGCAATATCGAAGAAAGATGTTAAGCTAAATATTGAAATCCAAGGCAAAACAATAGAACAGGTAGATACATTTAAATACCTTGGAATAATTTTAAATAAGAAGGGGACACAAGAAGACGAAACTGGAAATAGGATAAAAGCAGCCACAAGAACATATCATTCGCTGTATAAAAACTTCCTAAATAAAAAAGAAATAACAAGGAAAACCAAAATGATAGTATTTAAAACAATTTACATACCTATTACTACATATGGAGCAGAGAATTGGGTATTGAACGACAAACAAGAAAAGAGATTGCAAGCCGCGGAAATGAGGTATTTAGGAAAAGTGGCGGGAGCTAGGAGAACCGATAAAAGACGTAGCGATGATATTAGAAGATAATTAAAAGTAAAATCATTAAAGGAAACAATTCATGAAAAGAAATTAAAATGGACTGGGCACTTATTCAGAATGAACGACGGCAGACAGGTTAAAATGAAATGGGAAGCGAGGCCGATAGGGAAAAACAGGAAAGGCCGACCAAGGAAAACGTGGAATACCAGTGTGATGGAAATATTGCAGGATAGAGGAAAATCGTGGCAGGAAGCCAAAGAATTAGCTAGGGACCGAAAAACGTGGCGTAAGTTCGCAGAGAATAACGAGTAAAGAAGATACCTCGACACCTTACGGTATAAGAGGATAATCGATTATGTATGTATGTATGATGCTACAGCTCAAGTATTTGAACCTACACACATATTCTCTGCTCTCCAGTCCTCCCCATTGACAACCGTTGTATTGTACCTTATGTCTTAATATTGTCATAGATGCCACCGAAAATAATTCCTCTCAGAATGCCTGGCAAGTAAAATGTTTTCATCTGCTTTAAAGATGATGCATGTGTGACGCTATGGCCAATATTTCTAGCTTTGACCTTGGTTAGCATTTCAAGGCAAAAGTAGGACAGGCATATTGGCCTAGGTGAAGGAAATGAGGTAGGAGAAAGGTTGATGCTGTGATGAATACCTATTGCGATTTGCATCCAAGATATTCCTCAACAAATAATGAGGAATCAAACAGATTATTTTATAATCAACATATAGGGCAGTCAATGAGAGCAAGAACAGGTTATTACCTCCGAATTCTATCCTACTGCATGGATTTTAATGAAATTTTAGGAATAGCCTGAAAATATCTCCTTATTCAAAGTCTACCCTATACCGATGTGTGCTTTTGTCTTGGGGGCGGTTCCCACCCCTTCTCGGGGGTGGAAAATTTTTGGTTAAACAACTACGGAAGTTGCTAGAGAACCTAATTCTAAGCAAAAACTGTTCTATATTTTTTTTTTGAGTTATTCGTGGTTGAAAATTGGCCATTTTCATTGAAATATAACACCTTTTCAAACGGTTTTTTGCGAATACCTTAAAAACAATCTAACTAAAAAAATTATATAAAACATTTTAATAGCTCATAAAAAATCAAAGAGACTCGTTCCTTCTTCAATCTTCTAGTTATAACACAAAAAGAGATATGGTAGGTAAAAAGAGTTTGTTATTTTGGTGCATGCTCAAATCAGTGTATTCAACTTGAAATAACAGAGAAACGGTCGATTTTAGGTGTATAATGCTATCAATACATTTTATTGTGCTTGAAAAGTCCTTTCAAATAAGCAATATTAAAATGTCGATTACATTCAAACTAAGCGAGATATGCTGCAAAAAATTGATGACTTTTAAGAAAAAAATTGAGAACTATATTTAACCCCTCATCCACAAGAATTTAAATGCATCGTTTTCCTTCTACAATACATTTTACTACAGTGTTATTTTTATGTTCAAAAGGTAAAGGAAGAAAATGTGTTCTCCTCGAACTAAGACTGTGTAAATTAAATTCCGTTAGATCAATTACTTTTTAATTGGGGTGGGTTTAAAGGGTTCGAATAAGGGGGTGTTTGCTCGCAAATAGAGGTTTTAAACAGCTATATCTCACTAACTATTCACTGTAATGAAAATCTATGCACAATATAGTTTTATTTATTAAAAAATCTACAATTTAGTAGTTTATCATATTTTTCGTATCTCCAGTATTTTCGGAGATATTTGGAAGTAAAAGGTGAAAAATACGAAATTGCAAAAAATCAATTTTTCTTTAAACTCCAATTTTTATAAAATTATGCCTTTTAAATAGGTCAAACTTCTTGGGTGTATTGACAATACAAATATACAAGGAATTACAGAAAGGTGAAAATTTTTAATTAGGCGGGTAGTTAGGGGGTTATTTTCACTGATTTTTTCGTAGAGAAAAGCAGGTACCGACTTTTTTTTGATCATAAGTCGTTCTATTTTCATGTTAGAATTTTTTTATTATTATTATTTGAAAGGTTTAATTGTATACTTGAAAAAATTTAATTCAAGTTTTCCTCGAAAAATGCAAAGTTTTCTCGTTATTTGGCTTTGAATATTTCAAATTATGCATTTGACGAGAAAAGCCCTCAAAAATCAAAATTCTCTATTCGGTATTCTCAAAAAACCCTCTAAAAAAGTCGATTTTTTCGACGAAAAACTGTTACTTTCAAGCGCCAATAACTCGAAAAATATTAGTTTTACGAAGAAACTGTAAAAAACATTTTTTCCTTAGAATTACTTTTTACATCGATTTACATGGTTAAAATGTAATAAAAAAATTCCCACCCCCGAGATGGGGTGGCAACCACCCCCAAGGTTTTAGCATGCGGCATGATATAGAAAATGATGCTTGGACTATTCCCTAACTTCTGTGAAAATTTCAAGTAAATCCATGCTGGACGAAAAAATTGCGAGCCAAAATGCTTTATTTCCTCAACTGACATACGCTTCCAAAATTTATTAATTTTGTCGAACACAACTCGTGCTTCTTTAATGCATGAATGATTTTTTTCTGAATTTTGGTTAATCTCGATGGCAACAGTCAACAGTTCTAATATATTTGTACTTAAAAACTCGTCCATTAAAAAGTAATTTTCCACAATTGCTTTTAAACTATCTTGAAGATTTTGGTTTTCCTGATATTGATATCATAACAAACAGTTTTAGAACTAGTCTAGACGCAACGACGCAACATAAGGGGTTCCGTGGGAAATTATAGCTCGCCGTGATTTGATGGTGGTATTATAGGTTTTTTAGGTCGCTTATTCCAATGGAAGTGGTCTGGAAACCCAATTATTACCCGTTTAATGGTTATTAACAAATTATGGCAAAATTAGGTATTTTCAAGGTATTATTAGAAGCCCTGTAAATAAATTGGTAGTGTTAAGGTCTTCTCTGGTGTATTTTTGGTCTCTGAATTGAATGCGATGAATTGATTAATTCTAAGCAACTTTTGTTCTATAGAGTTTTTTCACTAGTTAATATTTTTTGAGTTATTTGCAAGTAAATACGTTTATTTTTCAACAAGAAAACCGCGTTTTCAGACGGATTTTCGCAAATAACTAAAAAAATCGGTTTTAAAGTAAAATTATTTTAATTTTTAGTATTGAAAAAAATGCTTTTTTGTTCAAAATAACTTAAAAACTGTTAAAAATATCAAAAAACTCAAAGAGTAAAAAAATGTAGGCTTTGCTTTTCTGAATACTCTGGATTTTTTGTTTTTCCGTAAGAAAAAAATTGATAAAGATTTGGTGTTTCTAACTTTGCATACACTCGTGAATAGTGACTCGTTCACGCACTTTCAACTACAGCTCTTTTAAAAATAAGCACTTTGAACCGACGAAACTTAGAAATAATATAAACAATACATACACGAGTAAAGCAACTTGTAACGATTAATTTCATTTGAGATGCTTATTAGGGGGTGATTTTCCCGATTTTTTACCAAAAAAAAGGGACCAATTTTATTTTGAGCGTAACTTGCTTAATTTTGATGCTAGAAACTTTTTTAAAAACAAAAATATTGCTTTTTTACAAACTTTAAAAAAGTTCTAATGAGTTTTCCCTAAAGATTGCTTAATTTTTTTGGTTATTTCACGTTGAAATATTCGATTTGGAATTTGACGAATATGAACCTACTTTTTATTAGCTATAACTTTGCTTGTACTGGGTCTAAAGACCTCATACACACACCATTATTTTTATTTTTTTATATGCTACATTTTTCCTATTATTATTTTTTCGATAAATACTTTCTTTTTGAGTTATTTGCGAAAAACAGTCTAAAACGTGTTTTTTTTGTTGAAAAATGAACATATTCACTCGCAAATAACTCGAGAAGTATTGACTTAGTGAAAAAACTCTATAGAACAAAAGTCAGTTTAGAAAGTGTTTAGAATTAGTCAGTTTATCCACTTCTGGACACTTATTTTTCTGGACACCCGAGAAGGGGTGAAACTCGCCCTTAGGGTAAAAGCACACTTCGGCACAAAATCACTTTTTTCTTTGACATGTTAGCTATGTGTATGCCAAATTTCATATCAATCCAAACGATTTCTTTAAATTCACAGCAAAAACCGTGTGTACACGTACTATAAATAGTTATTTTTGCAATCATTTATTAATAACAAAGTCAGAACGTGGTTTAAGCTATCACGACTAGTGGCAGTCGATTTAGCGTATAAAAATACTACGAAAAAGACTACAAACTTGCTGTAGATAGCGCGATATTTCGACCATTTCTGCGAATAAACAATTATTTTGTTATTAACAAAATATAAACATATTTTGAGTAATCGCGACTAGTAGCAATCGATTCAGCGACCAAAAATACACCAGAGAAGAACTTTACACTATCAATTTCTTTACAGGGCTTCTAAGAATATCTGGAAAATACCTAATTTTCCCATAATTTGTTAACAACAGTTAAACGGGCAATATTTGGGCTTCCCGACCACTTCCATTGGATTCAGCGACCCAAAAAACCTATAATACCACCATCAAACAGAGATGGGCATCGACACGTCGACTTTAATTGTCGACACAGACGTGTCGACAATGTCGAGAACGTGTCAACAATGTCGACAATGTCGACAATGTCAGCAACGTGTCCATAATGGAAAAAAGTGAGGTTATGTTATGAAATTATTCAGTTGTAAACTTTGAATGTGATCTGATCTGATCAGAATCAAAATGAGTGGCAGAAAACTGAATAAAAACTATGATATATTATCATTCAAAGTATTAAAGATAGAAGGAAAGCACGCGGCTAAATGTTGTGTATGTGGAAATGTGATAAAAAATACAGCTGCAGCAAGATTGCAAAGTCACAGGTAAGAAGAAATATTTTAATTAATTTTAGCTGGATAGCTATAGAGATTTATTCTCTGAAATTGATATTTGTATCGGCTGATAACTAACCCCGTCCCGTACTTTCATTTTAAGAAACGTCTGCAAGTTAGATCGTGGCAATGGTAATCAATCCAATAATGAATTGTCGCATGTTTCGATATACGAAAATACTGGCTCAGACACAGGTTTTACACCTACAGTTAATCCACAAGTGAGTATATAGGACGTATGTTCTACTACATATTTAGCAGGGGCGGATCTAGAAAAAATTTTGGGGGGAACTTTTTGAAATTACATTTATCTATAATATAAAAATGAATCGTAAAATGTGTTCGGAGCCGCATAACTCAACAACGCATGGATCACCATTTCGGTAGTAGTATATTGGAGAAAACATGGCGTCAAAAACCGTATAGCCATCTAACGGCAAGAAGTGAAAATAAAGCACTATATATTATTGTAGATTTCTTGATTACTATTTAATTCGAATTCGGAAGGGGACATAAATTGCATCAGTTTTCACCCCAGAATTTGTATTCTGAGGTTTTCACGTTGTTGCATCTCTATATACAGGGTGTCCCATTTAAAAAACACCAAGTTTAGTATTTTACGGCAAAAAACGGATTGGCCTATTGAATTAAGTACAAAACGCTGTATCTATGCCAACTTCTGTATACAGGGTGTCCGTAGATCCGCCCTTCATATTTAGTCACCTTAGAGTTTCTTTTTATTTTGAATTTTAGAATACAACGAACGGTAGTTACGAAGTTATGGAAGATGGTTCGCTAGCTATTGTGACTGGAACTTCACCTGAAAACATGCTAGATGGAATTATAGAAAATTCATTAGATACCGATGCCGCCTTATTGGAATTGGAAGAAAACAATGGTGTAGCAATTCAAGGCACTCATAGTATTGTTGAAAATATGATGTTATCAACTACTGATACTGAGAGTAGTAATTTGACTAACTTAAGTACTCCAACTTCCTCCAGCACAAGCTACACAAGCACGAATAAAAGAAATTTATTCGCTACATCTCAAGCTAGACCAGCCAAAAAAATCAAAGAAAATCACCGACTATATGGACATATTACAAGAGTATGAAGAGGAGAAGATAAGCACTGCACTAGCCAAATTTATATTCGGCTGTAACTTACCATTTATTGTGGTAGAATCACCTCTCTTTAAAAATTTTTATAAAAACGATCCGTCCTGCTTATTTAGACAAAATTCCTGGCCGGAAAAAACTTTGTACATCGCTTTTAAATAAGTGCTATGAAGACTGTATTGAGATTTCACGTAAAAAAGTGGAAACCGAGTCAGTCATTTTGTGTGACGGTTGGAAAAACTCATCTACTAATTCTAAAACGGTTGTGACAATGTTGCATAGTGCAGACGGAAAAAATGCCTTTCTTGATGCTTGGGATTTAACCACGGAGTCTGAGACTGGAGAAAAACTTGCCGAAATAATAACAGAATCTAAAAAAATTGCAAAAGAAAAATACGATGTAGATGCGTACGGTATAGTTTCGGATAATGCTAGTGCAATGATTAAAATGGGATCCCTCCTCAAGCACAACATGTGGCACTCTACGTGCAGTAGCCACACCGGCAACCTTTTAGCCAAAGACGTGCTGGATAAAAAGTTAGTCGACAATGTGGTCATTGTCCTCAAAGAATTTAAGCAACCAGATTTAGAAAAAATGATAGTTGATAAGGGAGGGCGCAGAATCAAATTGCCGGCCGAAACAAGATGGTGCTCTTACCGAGATTCTTTCGAAAGTCTCCTAGAAAATCTGGTATATATGAAACAAGTAGCCGCTGTAACGAAAAAAAAGATTAAGCCGAAAGTCAAGGAATTAATCTTCAACGATGAATTTGTGGATGAGATTCAACAGAACATAGAAATTTATGAACCCATTTGTAATCTGATCAATGTTTGTCAGAAATCTGACACATCTGTAGCAGATGCCGTTCATCTGTGGCTCAATTTGAATCTGCCAGATAACCTTAAAGAAAAATTGAAACACAGACAACAAATGGCGTTAAACGTGTACGCATTAACTGCGTACTATCTGCATCCGAAATATGAAAATTCCAAGCTTACGTCAGAGCACACTGGTATAATAACTCAGTTCTTACTCAGAAAGTTGTGCAATCAGGGCATAGAAGAATGGGACAAATTTAACACTAAATCGGGTAAGTCTTTCAGACAAAATTATCGCTCTTTTGATTTTTAATATATTAGGTTTACAATTTCAGGAATATTCTCAACACTTTGGGAAAAAGGAGTTGAAAAGCCTCTAGTATTTTGGCGAGTGGTCAAACTGGAATGCCCAATTCTTGCTAAAATGGCTCTCAGACTTCTAAAAATGCCAGCCTCCTCAGCTCAAATCTAGAGACTCTTTTCAAATTGGGGACACATTCACAGTCTGATAAGAAATAGATTAACGTTCACTAATTCCAAGAAATTGGTACATATTTATGTTTCATTAAAGGGAGAGTATCCTGATAAAAATAGTTATGACCTGGACGAGGAAGAAATTGTAGATATGGACGGGGAAAGTACAACTATTTGATGTATTATTGGTTAAATGTTTTCTTTGGTTAAAAATTAGCAAAACCGCAAAATGTTGTAATGTTTTTATTATGCAGTCTCTGCCAAAGCACGAAGAGATTCAACACTGTTTCAGTAATTATTATACTATAATTATTATAATAAAGAGTTAGTAAAATTTAAAAAAAAGTAAACGAAATGTTAGGAAACAAGGTAAGGTTTCAATGTACTGAGATATGTTTGATTGTGGTTTTGAATCTTACCTCGTTTACTGACGTTTAGGTTTACGTTTCTTTTTAATTTTTTTAAACCTTTCTGTAAATGTTACGAGTTTACGAGTAACGATAGAAAATTAAAAATCTATGAAAATTTGTTTTGCTGGTTTTTTCTGGTTTTGCATCTATATGGTAATATTTTAGATTCATTACATTGCATTACTCTATCATGAGGTTTGCACATAATAAATTGTCTCTATATGAATCTATTTAAAATTCATTTACACTTGAAAAACCTGCAATCAAACAATTATGGAATATCCTATGAATTTGACAATCGCAAGTTAATAGTGAGGTTAAAAGTTTCAAAAGTTTGAGATTATTTGGTCTCTTTGCAACTTGTTGAAACATTAATGCATATTTTTCAATAAGTCAGCGCAGCCAGATTAACCTAAAATTTCAAATTAGTGCGCACGGAACGTCATTCTGATCGTTTGCTAATTGTCGACATACTCGACATTGTCGACATTGGCAACAACTTTAAATCACTCGACATCGACATGATTGTCGACATGTCGACAATCGAATTGTCGACATGACATTATCGACACCGCCCATCCCTGCCATCAAATCACGGCGAGCTAGAATTTCCCACGGGACCCCTATTTTGCGACTAGACTAAACACTATTAATGGACAGACAACTTTATTATTTTTTTTACTGTCGAATTAAAAGGCGTGGACTATAAATCACGAAGATGACACAATTACATTTAATTTATTTTTAATTATAACAAATGGTTTGTTTTTTTTTTATTATATTGATAAGTAGCGTTTGAATCGTTAATTAAATAATAGCTGAATGTACCTACAGTTAAAAACTGTGATAATTATCTATGTTTAATTATTTTAAAACCAGTATTTGTTCACATCAATAAGACAATGTAAAATTACAGTACCTACACTGAAACTACATAACATATTAATGTGTCATAAAGTACGCATTTATTATCTTTATTCATAAATACATTCAAAGCACTGCAGTATATTAAATAACTATTCAGTCTTAAGGCATGTTGCAAGTATCAGTATTATTAACAGAGAACGGCAGTTCTCGTCAGTGGCGCACACAGACACATACCCCCCTACACGCGACACTATATATACACGAAATTTTCGATTTTCTAAATCTGACTGAATTGAAAATTGGGCCAATTCCCATCTTAAACTTCAGGAAAAGACTCACCCATTCATATGTCAACCATTCATTTTGGTCCAAGGGTGTGGATTTTACGGCCCTTCCTATTTAGAGTCTGTTTTTCGTTCTCATCCTCAAAACTTCCAAAAACTTCGAAAATTTAAGTCCGATCTTTGCGACTTCTAATAGTACTGATCATTACCTTTCCAACGCATGTCTAATTTTGAAAATCGGTTATACCATTCAAAAGTTACCGAGCTCAGAAATATGACTCAATTTTTATTTAAAAAAGGGAAAATGTTTGTGGATATGTATGTATTAGTTCAGAGAAATAAGGAAAAAAAATATCCTGTTGGTCACACAACCCCCTCCAGGCCGAAACCAAATTTTTTGAGTAGTATGGACATCTATATTAATAACCTATATGTTTCTTGCAGCCGATTTTGATGATATACATAGTTATAAACAAATGAAGATCAAAAAACGGTAAACTTTCGCTTTTTTCGTCTATCACCAAAAGTTAGGCATTATATTAAACAAATTTGAGAGTGAGAAACTCATAAATCGTATAAGAAATTTCAATATGGCGTTCGCTGAATATGTCTATCCTTATTGGTTGCTTAGAAAATTGCAAAATAAATCATAACTTTTGAGTTTTTATAAATATTCATAACTTATGTAAAAATTAACTTAGAACGTTCTTATTACACGGAATGCTGAGACTTCTGGTGCTTAAATTATATCCTAAATTTCAAAGCAATTGGTCAAATAGTTTAAAAGGTATTTAATTTGTTTATCCCAAATTAATTTTTTTTGCAACGCTATAAGTCAGAAAATGATGAAGTTACACTAGTACTTTGGATAGTTTATGAAAGAAGAAGATTTATACTATTAATTTAATTAAAAAAAATCACAAACAATTATTCTAAATACTGCAAAATTATTTTAAATTAAAAATTATAAATATAGTAAATTAAAAAAAAGGGGGTCTAACTTCGTCCCTAATTGTCCTAGGACAATTGTTTTTCTTTCTAAATGTGTATAAAACCAGTCTTTCCAAATATGAAAAAATAATTTTTCTACGGGTAACGGTTAAAAAGTTATTCTAATTATTTATAAATAAGCAAAAAATCGACGTGTTCTTGCAAAATAATTTTATAGTGTTTAAAATTACTTTTTGTCATTTTTTTTAATTAAGTCAATAGTATGAATGTTCTTCTTCCATAAACTGTCAGAAGTCTCAACCTCATAAGAACCTTATAATTTTCTGACTTATAGTGTTGCAAAAAAAAATGAATTTGGGATAAACAAATTAAATAACTTTTAAACTATTTGACCAATTGCTTTGAAATTTAAAATATAATTTAAGCACCAGAAGTCTCAGCAATTCGTGTAATAAGAAGGTTTTAAGTTAATTTTTACATAAGTTATAAATATTTATAAAAACTCAAAATTTATAATTGATTTTGCAATTTTCTAAGCAACCAATAAGGATAGACAAATTCAGCGAACGCCATATTGAAATTTTTTAGACGATTTATGAGTTTCTTTCTCTCAAATTTGTTTAAAATGCTTAACTTTTTGGTTATAGACGAAAAAAGCGAAAATTTACCGTTTTTTGATCTTCATTTGTTTCTAACTATGTATATCATCAAAATCGGCTGCAGGAAACATAAAGGTTATTAATATGTCCATACTACTCAAAAAATTTGGTTTCAGCCTGAAGGTGGATGTGTCACGAGAAAAAGGGAAAAGGATGCCGGGCATCCTTTCGATTGATATATTGACCATCGCTCGAGCTTATTTAGTTCGCCTGCGGTTTCGTGTTGAGTAGACAAGTGTTAGTGGTGCTCGTCACGAAAATGGAGAAACGAAATCTAGAGCAACGCGTCGCGATAAAATTTTGCGCCAAATTGGGCGAAACAGCTTCGGAAACGTACGCTAAAATTGTAAAAGTGCATGGTGATAGTGCTCTTAGTCGTGCCCAGGTATTTCGATGGCATACAGAGTTTCAGGAGGGGCGTGAAAGTGTGGAAGACGAGGGGCGGAGCGGGAGACCAATCGAGGTGCGGACTGATGCAAATGCGCAACGTGTGCGGGCCCTAATCCATAAAGATCGGCGTTTAACAGCCGTTAATCAAGTTTACTATCGCCAAGTACTCGAAAGATTGCGAAAACGAGTCAACAGGGTGCGCCCAGACATTGCTCACAACTGGATCCTCCATCACGACAACGCGCAGTGCCACACCGCCGTCAGCGTGTCCCAGTAATTGGCCTCTAAAGGGATCGCCGTGTTGAAACGGCCGCCTTATTCGCCTGATATGTCACCTTGTGACTATTTTCTGTTCCCTAGAACAAAATCGGTGGTCAAAGGAACCCATTTTGAGTCGATTACGGACATCCAAGCAGCCGTGACGAGGGTACTCGCGGACATCCCATTCGAAGCGTTCCAGAAATGTTACGAAGCGTGGAAAACGCGCTGGAATCGTTGTATAGCTGCCCAAGGTGACTACTTTGAGGGGGATGGCAGAGTTGTAGAATAATTTTGAAATATACGATTTTCATGGAATCAGTCTCATTACTTAATTGTCACACCTCGTACAAAAAACACCGCTAATTTACATTATTATGCTTCCAATCGGATTTTTCCATTTTTTTTTTCAAAAAAATTTATTGGTTTTTTAACCTTAACTTTTTTATTTTTCATATTAGAAAGTTTGTTAAAAAATCTTTTGTAGGTTTTTATAAGATATATAAGACTATTAATATTAAATCCTTTTAAAATCCTCAGTCGCAAAAAGAGGTGACTTTGAAAGGGTTGGTAAAGGTGGTTTTTGCATGTTATTACAAGTTCTAATTGTCTGTAGCTCACTCAATTTTTGTCGTAGAAAAAATTTTCGTAAACCAATTTCTTAAGAATTAAACAAGCTACATTTTCATACGTAAACATTTTTTCGTATCTCTGATGCTAATCTTTCTATTCTGAAGAAAAGGCATGTTTTACCAAACTACAAAAATTCGTTATTCGCTTTTAACTCCAGTTCTTTAAAAACTAATTGTTTTAAGCCGGCCAATCTTCTGTAATCTATTAAAAATACATAAATAAAACATACGGAATAAGTTCGATGACTAATTTTAATTAGGGTGGTAATTAGGGGGTTGTTTCCGATAACTTTTTGCTGAAAAAAATAGGGACTGACATTCTTTTCCTTGTAAGTCATTTAATTTTTAAGCTACATACTTTATTTTTTATTTTTGAAGATAGATCTTTTTAAACATTTAAAATTAGTTTCTATGAGTTATCCTCGAAAAATGCATAGTTTCTCCGTCTTTTGACTTTGAAACTATAATATTTAGTATTTGACGAAGCAAAGCTAACATATAATAAAGTACAGCTCGATTACTATTGATCTTAAAGAAAATTAAAAAAAAATACACTTTGTTTCTTTTCTAAAAGGTATATATTCGTTAAGTAAAGTTGTTTTGATAAAACAAAAATTTTTGAGTTATTAGCAGAAAACTGATTAATAACATTGATTTTTTCGATATAAAACTAACACTTTTGATAACCAATAAATCGAAAACTATTAATTTTATCAAAAAAATGTAAAACATTTTTTGCTTACAATTAATATTTTTACCAACATTTGCGGTCTAAGTATAATAAAAAATTTCCACCAGCGAGATGGGGTGGCAACCACCCCATGGTAAAAGTAATGAAAAAAAAAACTAATGAAAAGCATATTCTTATTCGACAAATTCCAAATCAAATATTTCAACGTAAATAACCAAAAAATTAAGCATTTTTGGTGAAAACTCATCACAACTTTTTTAAAGTGTTAAAAGAGCTTTGTTTTTTTTAGAGAATTTTCTAGTATCAAAATTGAGCAAATACAGCTCAAAATAATGTTGATTCCTTTTTTTAGCAAAAAAATCTTGAAAATCATCCCCTAGTTTGTACCTATATATTATTTATATTATGATCTGTAAGTTTCACCGGCTTACAGTGCTTGTATTTCAAAACATTGAGTTTTGAAGTAAAACAAATTTTTTGAAATTTTGAAAAAAAAAATGTCTCTCTTTTCAAAATAACTTAAAAATTATTAGTGATACCAAAAATCTTAAAGAGTAAAGAAATATAGGTTTTGCTTTACTGAATATTTCAGATTTTTGCTTTTTTGGAAGATAAAAATTGGTTAAGATATGACTGTTCAAAATTTGCCTACCCTGGGTAGAGAATTTTTCATTTATTAAAAATTAATAAATGAAAATAGTTTCTATCGTTGTGAAATCGGTACTCACCGGAGGGACCGCAGAAGTTCGGATACAATTAGCATCTCTTTGCAAAAACAATGACGTCGACTTTGCTAAGTAACAAGACATTTACTCAACACACACACTACACATTACACTAGGTACCTGATTAGAAAAGTCCATTTTATCATGCCAATGGCCATTGGTTGTCGAGGCATTAAGCTAAATAAAAAAAAATTGCATACACTTGTGACTAGTGACTTGTTCAAGCCCTCTAGACCTAGGGGGTTATTTTCAAAAGTTTTTTTTTTACCCAAAAAAGGGATCAACTTTATTCTGAGCGTATCTTGCTTACTTTTTGCGCTAGAAAATTTTTAAAAAACAAGAATAATGCTTTTTTAAACATTTAAAAAAATTATGATGAGTTTTCCATGAAAAGTGCTTAATTTTTTGATTATTTCACGTTGAAATATTCGATTTGGAATTTGACGAATAAGAACCTACTTTTCATTAGCTACAACTCTGCTCCTATTGGGTCTACAGACTGCACACATACACCATTTTTTCAATTTTTTAAAAGCTATATTTTGCTAAGAATATGTTCTTCGATAAAATACTTACTTTTTGAGTTATTTGCGAAAAACAGTCTAAAACCGGTTTTTTTGTTGTAAAATGAACATATTCAATTGCAAATAACTCGAAATGTATTGACTTGATGAAAAAACTCTATTGAACAAAAGTTGCTTAGAATTAGTCAGTTTATCCACTTCCCGACGTATTTTGACGGTATATTTTTTCACCTCCGAGAAGGGGTGGACTTAACCTTAGAGCAAAATGGCACATCGGCACAATATCACTTTTTTCTTTGACATGTTAGCTATGCGTGTGCCAAATTTCATTTCAATCCAAGCTCTTCTTTAAAATCCAAAGGGTCTTTAAAATCCGGAGGTTTTGCAATATTTTACCGTTAGTGAATGGACTATAAGGCCTATCGATGGGTAGAAATTGAAAAAAAAAATGTATCATACCTAAATAATTACCAACTTCTAAGCAAAATTTGCTTGCAAAATTGATTACCAAATTGAGGGAATGATTAGAACATGGAATATAAAAATGCCTTTGAAGATAACTGCTTAATTTGTCTTGAAGTCAGTTGTATTTTCCTGATATTTGACAGAAGACAAAGCAAAAATTGGACGCTGAGATTGGACATGACTGAACTAGATTTGCCTTTGCGAAATGAGCCTCAGAGCAAGCCAATCATCAATAAAAGTTACAATAAAAAATAAAATGTGTTTCGAGAACTTGATGGAAAATTCAAGGGGTGTCGTTTTTCGTGCCGGTGAATGTATATAAAAGATACGACTTTTAAATATAGGTTTGGATCCCGCGTATGAAAAGAAAGTTGATTAATAGCAAGCTGAAAATTTGTTAATAGCTTAAGGGTGTCTAGTCAAATAAACTTTGATATATGGGAACACTGGAACAGGGGCAGTTTTAATTGTGGTACAGGTTAAAAATTTGGAACGGCCAGACCACGAAAATGGCACATTTATTTTGTCCGACAGAACAAACTTAAATTCTCCGAACAGAGATTAAACTCTCATGCAAAAATCAGACTTCTATTTATCACCTGTCATAATTCCTGTCATTTGACATATTCTACATATTCCACTCATTAAAACGCCCATTTGGTGATAAATAGCAGTCTGATTTTTGCATGAGAGTTTAATCTCTGTTTGGAGAGTTTAAGTCTGTTCTGTCGGACAAAATACCTGTGCCGTTTTCGTGGTCTGACCGTTCCAAATTTTTAACCTGTTCCACAATTAAAACTTCTCCTATTGTTCCCATATATCAAAGTTTGTCCGGCTAGACACCCTCAAGCTATTAACAAATTTTCAGCTTGCTATTAGTCAACTTTTTTTCATACGCGGGATCCAGACCTAATACTCAGGAAGGCATTTTATATTATTATTGCTATACAGGGTGTCCCGGAAAATAGTGCGTTCCTTAAAGGTATAGGTAGAAGGCACCATGTAGAACAAAAAACTCTTATATTTTTTTCTAAATGCAACCGTTTGACCAAAAAATTAAAATGTAGTTTGGTAGGTAAATTTAAATCTGACAACTATGTGCGGTACGCAAATTTAAGCATAGACAGTCCCATGTAAATAAATAGATAGAAGATAGATAGTAAACAGATAGTTTTAAAGAATCCTGTTTAGTGTCAATGCCAAAAATGTTTTCGAATAGTGAGTGTATTACCTATTATGTTATTACCTATGTATGAATGGTGTTTGTGAAAGGTTACTTGAAACATCTATTCGGTATAATAATTATTTTCAAGTAAGTACAACTTAGTTATTTCAGTTCACAAGTAAACAAATTACTGAGACAGTATCTGGTGTATTTAAGTTCCACTGTAAACTATTAAAACTATGTAATTCAGTTAAAGCCCTCAGCAATACTCAGCATTCAACCCATTTAAACCTTACTAAATACATAATACTAGTTCAGTTAAAAGATGTGTTTTTATGTTAAAACATGTGTAATTCGTTTAAAATTATGCAATAGGTATTTCAATACATTTCAAAAGAAAATAATTTTAGTAAACAAATAGTACATAAGTATTACCTACTATTAGGTTGGATTATTTTAAATACTGTTAATCACAATCACAAACGAGTTCTTATTATGTTATTATTCCGTAGTAAGTACGATGTTGCCAGTTTATTAAAATTTCCAAACATTAAAATACAGGTATATGGAAAACAATGTTAACTTTTTTTTGGAAACGGTTAACTTTAGAAAAAAATGGTATAGGACTTTTTTGTTCCAAATTGTGTATTCTCTCCATACCTTAAAGGAACGCACTATTTTCCGGGACACCCTGTATAAGTGTGTTTTTAAATGCAAAATGTATGAACGACGATAAGACGATATTCTTTAAATTTTTTATAATAATCTTATATACAGTAATGAGCGCGCTAATAAACGGCAAAATAACGCAAAAGATGGAACACATTAAGTTGTGAGCTAAAAAGACATGAAACTAGTGGTGGTGGGAGATTTAGCAATAAAAGCCTATAAACTAACATTATATTTATTGTTTCCCACCTTTAGACGTATCAGACGAGTATGTCAACTAAAACAGTCACTGTCACAGTGGCGGTTGCCAAACTCGTCTGATACGTCTAAAGGTGGGAAACAATAAGTAGAAGGTATATTTATAGGTTTTTATCGCTAAATCTTCCACCTCCACTAGTTTAATTTCTTTTTATCTCACAACTTAATGTGTTTTCCATCTTTTGCGTTATTTTGCCGGTTATTAGCGCGCTCATCACTGTATACAATACAATACACTTATTTTTCAGATAAATTTATACTCCTGTCTACTTTTTTAAAAAAATTCAAGACCCGCCAGTGATATGTCACTTCTTGTTCTTATTTTAGATGTTACTAACAGTCAGTACCCGGTAATTGCTAAAAAGACAAAAAAGATCAAAGTACCATGTAGGTACAAGGTTTGTTTAAAAAGTAAAATTAAATGTAGTTGGTCACTTAAATTTAAATGTTAATTAGTCAACTTCCGGAGGTAGTAAAAGTCTGATAATAGTGACAACAATTTTAGTCTGGGCAGATGATCGGAGAATAGACCATTTTTTGGGAAAAGTTATTTAGCAGCAATTTGATGGCTGGAATTAAATCTTAAGATTGTATACATATTCATAACAAGAATAAAAAACTGCCAAACGCCGTAAAAAGTGAGTGGCGCACACAATATTTCAGCTACAAAAGCTCTGATATATTATATATTACTTGGCTTATATATTACTGATATATTACTTGGCGCGAAAATGTATTTACATTTTGATGGAAAATAAAATTTTAGTTTTATTTTGAAAGATTTTTCAATATTTGTTAAATTTGAAGTAAAACGCGCCACAAAAGAGTAGCTTTGATACAGTTTTCATTTTGAAGTTCATTTGTGGCGCGTTTTACTTCAAATTTAGCAAATATGTAAAATCTTTCAAAATAGCACCAGAATTTTATTTTCCATCAAAATGAAAATACATTTTCGAGCTACGTAATATTCATATCAGCTCTCTTGTAGCTGGAATATTGTGTGCGCCACTCACTTTTTACGGCTTTTAGCGGTTTTTTATTCTTGTATCAGAAGTTTTTCAAAGTTTTATATAAATTAAATGTATGAAGTTGAATGCAATATTTCTCGATTACACGTTAAGCGTTATAAATGGTCGCCTTTGTCGCATTATCTCCCAAATAATCTTGTTGTTACAACACTACACTTGTGATAGGACAATCCGGGTTCATATCCCAGCCATCCTAACACTTTGTTTTTTAATATAATTATTCTTTGTGTCTATCGAATATACACTAGATTTTTTTTCTATTCGTAACGCTAAATTTGATAATTTTTAGTTGTAGTGACAACTACATAAACCGTTTCAGCGATAATAGTTAAAAACATTATACTTTTGGAGCTCGATAACTTCTAACTGGCTTAACTGATTTTGATCACTAAACATGAGTTTGACACGTATTGACAAGTAATATCTGATGTATTGACAAGTAGTAGTCAAGTATGATAACTGAAGGTATTATAGGAATGACTGAGCTTGAAAACCCGTTTTTTTTCCATATGGAATAAATAGATTTGATCATACTTATAAAGCCTATAACTTAAAAATTCGAATTTTCCTAGATATGAGGTATACACCGTTAGACGCATCTAGAGTCCTCCTACAAACG
This sequence comes from Diabrotica virgifera virgifera, assembly GCF_917563875.1. Lineage (NCBI taxonomy): Eukaryota > Metazoa > Arthropoda > Insecta > Coleoptera > Chrysomelidae > Diabrotica > Diabrotica virgifera. The sequence continues at coordinate 61,169,037 of NC_065443.1, read as the reverse complement.
CTCAGTTATTGGCGCAATTCGTAGGTTGAAATTTTGAGTAATTGTCGAAAAACCAAAATTTTCGAAGTTTAGTTTTTTAGTTTTTCGGCTATACTGAGCCGTGTTGGCCAAAAACAAAAAAATTATCCACTAAAATCACTAGCCAGTTGTGTCTGAGTTCAGCGAACCCATATACAAACATTTTCCCTTTTTTATATAGAAATTGAGTCAAATTTCTGAGCTCGGTAATTTTTGAATGGTATAACCAATTTTTAAAATTAGACATGCGTTGAAAAAGCAAAGATAAATAATATCAGAAGCTGCAGAGATCGAACTTAAATTTTCGAAATTTTTGGGTGTTTTGGGGACAAGAAGGAAAAACACACCCTAAATGGGGAGGGTTGTAAAATCCACACCCTTGGGCCAAAATGGATGGTTGACATACGGATGGGCGAGTCTTTTCCTAAACTTTAAGATATGATTTGGCCCATTTTTTAATTCAGCCAGATTTAGAAAATCGAAAATTTCGTTTATATAAAGGGTGAGGCAAATAAAGGGCATATTAGAAATATCTCGAGAACTAAAGGCAACAGAATCATGAAAATTTGAATTAAGGGGTTTTGAAGAGTCATCTGTTGATTGAAAATATTTTCATCTATTTGCTACTTCTGGTTATGCCGGAAGTTGCTTATAATTTCGTTTTTTAAATGAGACACCCTGTATATTTTTACATTTTTGGATTCTCTTCGATGTCTTCTTTCTTAAAATATGAGGTTTTGTAATGTTATAGAGGGTATTTTAAAAGATAATTACGTTTTTTTATTAATTTCGTAGCAATATTCACACCCTGTAGAATTGTAGTAGTTTAACATCTAAAACTCTACTTACGTTCAAATGATTCTTAATATGGTCTACTATTGTTAAGAATCATTAGTATAGCTAAATTTTTAATTTTAGTATACAGGGTTGGTCGCAACTCGGAATGGGTATTTTCTGAGTTTTCTTAAATGGAACACTCTGTATTTTAGTATTGTAATGAAATAATATTTTATGGTACTTTTTTTATTTCTTACACATTCCCTATACCTAACTGCTTTAATTTGTGCTTAATTGTTAATCGCACCAACAATCTTAACTACGTAGGTATTTTGGCAGCTAAACCATTATTGGTAATTTTATAATTTTAAGGATCAGTATAGATTAATATGTATTTATTTCTGAAAACTTATTTGTGATTGAATATTTTCACGGCCAACCTAATAAAATTTTACGTATTTTTTGTTGAAATTAATGTTTAGTTTTGAATCACCAATAGCTCACAAATTAAAGCAGTTAGATATAGGGAATGCTTAAGAAATAAAAAAGTACCATGAAATATAATTTTATTACAATACTAAAATACAGGGTGTTTCGACCAAACCTGTATACTAAAATTTCAAAATTAGCTATACTAATGATTCTTAACAATAGTAGACTAAATATATTAAAAATCACTTGAACGTAAGCAGAGTCTTTAATGTCAAACTATTACAATTCTACAGGGTGTGAACGTTGATACGAAATTAATAAAAAAACTTAAATAGCTCTTAAAATACTCTGCATAATATTACAAAACCTCATATATTAAGAAAGAAGATATTGAGGAGAATCCAAAAATGTAAAAATATACAGGGTGTTCCATTAAAAAAAAACGAAGTTATAAGCAACTTCCGGTATAACTGGAAGTTGCAAAGAGATTAAAATATTTTCATTTAATAGATCATCCTTCAAAACCACTTTATTCCAATTTTCATGTTTCTGTTGCCTTTAGTTCTCGAGATATTTCTAATAGGCCAGTTATCTGCCTCACCCTATTTATAGTGTCGCATGTAGGGGGGTTGTGCGCCACTGGCGTGAACTGCCGTTCTCTGGGATATAGCAACAATTAAATTGTTAATTAACAATTTACGGTCGCAATAATAACAATAATAATTATTATAGTATAACAGAATAACTGATTTTCGTATAAAAAGGCACCATACCTATATATAACGTACTTTGCAGAATTGAAATTGCACTATTTGAGCGGCCTCAGGAATGTTTTAAAGTTATTAACAATGTTTAGCTTATAAACAAACAGAATATCTCGGCAACTATTAAATTAAATTAAAGGTAAGGACGCGAAAGGTCGCTTCTTTTAAAAGAAAAAGTTTAATTGCGATGAGTGGTTCCTGAGATACAGCCTGTCAAAGTTGAAAGGCATTTGCGACGAAGTAATAAACAATGGGATAATAATTTTATTTCAGTCCTCTTTCCACATACAAATATATACTACATTTCTACATTCTATGTCTTCAAGGTTCCATCCTCTTGGTTTCTTTAGAAAAGCCCGTGGTGTGCTCTGAACTGAGCTGTTCTGAACAAACCAAGAGGTTGAAACGTACGTAAACAGACGGTAATGGTCTCTGAAACAAAATTAAATCTTAACTGTCGTCCATTTACCTTCGTTCTTGGCAGTGGCGGCTCGTCAGAGGAGGCAAGGGAGGCTTAGCCTCCCAATAAATTTTTTATACACGCTACACTGTTTTGTTTATCTTGAATCGCGAAAATCAACAAGCACTCTCACTATTATACAACGTGTAAATTCCATTTTATCACTAAATATTCATACGCACGGAGCATTAGCATTAGAACGCATGATTGCGTCGCAGTTTTTTTATTATTATTATAGGCAGGACCCTGGGTTATCCCGAGATGCATGAACGGAGCCGAGAAGACGGCCAGCCTCCGTTGCTAATGCTCCGCACAGCGCAGCAGGCGTTTAAGGAGACCCGGTCTCCTAACAGTGGCATCTACGGTGCAATCATACGCTGCCCGGAGATTTACCAACGGAGGATAACTAGCTTCTCGGCTCCGTTGCCGTTGCGTGCATCTCGGGACAACGAATTTTAGGGTCCTGACTAAAAATAATGAAAAAACTAAAAGTGCGAATTTTGTTATGAAATTTGGTATTTGGGGTTTGAATAATATTTGGAACAACTTGTTCAAATAACTTTTTCCGATATTTGTAACGCAAAGCAAAATATTGGTAATTAATCATGTTTTTTCATTCGCAGTACACCGCGTTTAGAATTAAAAAAATTCAGTTGAGTATCTTACAAAATGTGAACCTTCAACCTGTATGGACTGCAAAACTTCAAATCTGTATTTATTTTGATATGCATATCTACTTACAAAGATGGAATTGTTAACAAATGAACGACACAAACTTTGGTATTAAACTTTTACAATTAGATTAATTATTTTTAAAATGATATGATATTATGAATTATGATGATATTATGAAATGTAAATAAAAAATGGTCAAAAAATGGAGCCTTACATTACATTTTTGGCGCTTTTTTTTGTTAGTGCAAATTTGTCTAGACATTTTAGAGTTGGGTATAGCCTTCCCTATTGTAAAAATCACGAGCCGCCACTGGTTCTTAGTCACGGATTGAGTACATACTAGGAATCAAAATTCGTTTGATCTTTAGTTAGACAAATAAATTGATGTGTTGTGAAATGCATATCGTAGATTCCTCAGGTCTATTCATTTATCAATCGTTTTTTTTTGTAAATTGTAGAAGGATCGGGTACAGGTGAAAATCAGAATTTTTTTTCGACTTAAGAAATTTTTTATATTTTTAAATCTTTTAGATTTCTCGTTTCTTAGCTTGAATGTCACTTGTGGTCCTTACACGCTCTTTTTAATGTTAGTCTAAAATTAAGTCTCCTACATACAGTGCTAGTCAAAAGTCCGTCCGTCCCTCGTATCTTTTAAACGGTTATAGGAATAGTGAGGGAGGAAATAAACGGACGTATGATCAGAGACATGTAAAGAAAATAGACTTGGCTAGGGATATACCACTCAATGCATCGGGGTGTAACGGTTGATATCAAGTACGGTGGTTTAGCTATTTTTGTCTGTCGTGCGAGTGTGAGCTTATCTACCAAGAGGTGGGAGTAACGGAGCGACAGTGACACACAGGCGGCGGACATCATATGCTAGAGAGAGAAAGCTAAGCGCCGGTAGAGGGAGATAGATAGACCACCGACCCGAACTGCTCCGCGTTACGCTATTTTTCCGAGTTGGCCAAATCTATGTGTATAAGATCTTTGCGTAGGATTCTCAACTAGTCATGACAGGTGACGTAATAGTGACAGATGACTTTACAGCGCCACTGTGACAGATAATTTTAAATGGGACCTTATGGCAAGTGATACCTCGTTTGAAAGATATTGAAAATACCTATTCAGTCATACTAATTTCGTTTGAGTTTAAGCTCATTTTAATGAATAAATGAAATAAATATAAAATTGTAGTTTCGCATTTACTTAATAAAAATTCAAACTGACGCCTATGGTCACTTGTCAAAAAGAAAAACGTCAACTTTTTTGACAAAAACATCATAGGCGGACATTTGATTTTTTTTAATTAAATGCGAAACTACAATGTTATATTTATTTAATTTATTCACCAAAATCAAAATCAACTTAAATCCAAAAAATAGTATGACTGAATAGGCATTTTGAATACCTTTTAAACGAGGTATCACTTGCCATAAGGTCCCATTTAAAATTATCGGTCACAGTGGCTCTGTAACGTCATCTGTCACTATTACGTCACCTGTTATGACTAGTTGAGAAGCCTACGTCCACTTATTTTCTCCCTCCAAATTTCACTATCAGAAGTATAACCGTTCAGAAGATACGAGGGGGGGACGGATTTTTGACTAGCACTGTAGCACTGTATATACAAAGTAGCATAAGAGAGAGAATTCTGGAACAACATTCCAACTTTTCCAATACATTTTTCTTTGAAAACTTCTACAGATTCTGATGCCATGAAAAATAATGATTATCTTTATTATTGTTAATATGTTGCTATTAGATTTTTACGTGAGAAAATCGCGGACCAAAGCTGAAAAATTTCCGCAACTTTTACAAGTTAACATTTTTCTCTTCCGTGACCTGCGCTTATGACTTTTTTTGCAGGTTTCTCATCTGAAAAACGAACAAACTTTCAAGTGACATGAAAGAGAAAATTACGGACACTGACCTATTAACATTACATATTTAGGTCATATTTAACAGCCTTAGCTCCAACAGCCCGTATGCCAAAATTGCTAAAAATAGAATCAGTACTCCTCTATCGATGCATAAAATGACATACGGAAAAATCACATGCAATTTTCTTTACAAAAGATGTCCTACAATAGATGTCCTAGAAAACCCAACCGTTTTCACATATTTTACTCAATCGTGACAGTAAGAACTTCTCGACGGTCTATATTACTTTATTCGTTCGCCAGTATGTATTCCAGTCTAGCTAGAGAATTAAGGTTTTTCTCATGACACTGAATTATCCAGGTAGCTGATAATTTTTTTAATTATTGTACACCCATAGAAAGAAGACCTACCTGTTTCCTGCCTAGAATTTGGAGTCGTTTTTTAATTATTAACAATTTAGAGCAAAAAACGCGATTTTTCCATTTTTTGTACTCCATTCAAAAGCTAAGTAGTTGATATAAAATTACAAAATTTAATTTTTTAGAACATTGAACAAGCTTCAAAATGCCGATTTTTGAAAGTACATATTTATAAAAGTCAATTTGTTGCTTCGCAAACTACAAAATACCTGAAAATTGGTATAAGTTAATACTCTTAAATAAAACTAAAGTAGAGCTTTGATGTTTCACCCAAAGTTGGGTATTGGGGTGCTTAATAAACCCTCAAAATTTGAGGAGACATCCATTAATTAGTTTAAAAGTTATTCTATTTTTTTATTATCCCAGTGACCTTTGTTTTGCAATAACATAAGACAGAAAGAATGAAGATAGGGCAGTTCTGCGGATGTCAAGTGAAAGTACTAGACAACTATCAATATGAAATACAAAAAAGGTTACATATTCGCAAAGCTGGCATTTTAACAAGAATTTTTAAATAAAAAAATAGGCCTATGTCAATTTGGGCCAAAGTTAGTCATGTTTATTTAAATTCACAGCTAATTTGGTGAGAATAATTAAGGAACCTAATTAATGCCATTTTAAAGAATGGGATTTGTATTTTTTTGTCAAAAAATTTCCACAATAAGCATTATACCTTCACAGGACCCTCTACGAATTTTCAAAAATGTAGTTCAAATGGTGACTAGGAAGAACTTAAAAATCTACAGAGTTCAAATACCGAAAAAGCAATTTCGAACTACTAAAGTTTTCTATATTTTATCTCCAGATCTGCTCAATGGATTTTTATCTTGCTTTTTTAATTTGTATGTAATTTCTAAATATTACAAATATCGTCCCTTAGCTAACAACACAGCATAAGTCATTTTTACCAACTTTACAGGAGATGAAAAAAACTACTTTCTGAAACACCGCCTAAGTTAAAAAAAATACCTTTAGTAAACACCGCTTAAGTTATTTTATTATCATTTCTTTCTATATTAATACGCGTAAATGAATAAACATTACTTTATTATATAGGTTACCTCTTAATCTTCTATAAAAACTTCTTGGATACTAGACTTTTCAGCAGTAAAATTCACGTACAACCATATAATCACTGAGCGACTTGTGCAGTGTTGACCATGATACAGGTGTTGACGACTTGCGCGGTGTCACTACTTTTTGAATTACGGCATCTGATTGACTGAAATCTAAATCATGTGACAAATGGTTAGATGCGCAATGAGCAGATCGATCCAACGGTATGTATATGTCAAAACCGTTAATTTTTGACTTGAGCGATGTTGTAAGCTAAGGGACGATATGCAATTTGTTTATACAATTATTAATTATTAAACACTAATTTGTTTAAAAAAATTTTGAAAAAATAATTTTCCTTCAAAAATCTATCTTTTAATGATATTATCATTAATACTCATATAAAAAGTTAAAGTACACTTTAATAAATAAATTATTTTTAATAAATAATTATTTATCGAAGATAATTTATTTATTAAACTGTGCTTTAACTTTTTCTATTAATTAATAATGATAGTATGATGACTGTTTATTAATTAGTAAATGTTTAGTCAAATTGCATATTTGTAATGTACACAAAAAGCGCATACAAATAAAAAAAGAAAGATCAAAATCCATGGAGTGGATCCCGAGATTTAGAAAATGATAGTAGTTTTAAGTTGCTTTTTTGGTTTTTGAATTTGTAGATTTGTAAGCTCCCGGCTCCCCCTTCACTTACCACTAGTCACCATTTGAATTACATTTTTGAAAACTACTTGTAAAATACCAGATTTTTAAATATGTAAAACATTTTTTCGATGCATGAATATGTAAAACATTACATATTTTGAATATGTAAAACATTTTATGGTGCAAATGTCTGGCATAAATGCGATATTTCGTAAACCGGCGAATTTAAGGAAATATCCTGAAACAGGTCGATTTTTATTTTTAAATTATATTAGGCATGTATATCATACGAGTGACGTCATCCATACGAGCGTAATGACGTAATAGATGTTTTTTTAAATGAGACTACGGGCCGTGTGTTAGCTCATTTGAACGGTCATTCAATGCTGTATGTAGTAATATAAATATTAACCTAATTATTTATACAAGGCGTCCAAAAAAAATTTTTAAATTAAATTAATTGACAAAAAAAAAGAAGAATGACTATAATTTATTTAATTCAAAATACATTTTACTCTTGTCAGAAAACAAAAAAATATGTTTACTTGGCAAACAAGCATTGCTTTTCGCTTAAATTAAATATTCAAACTTCTAAGAGGCAGGTGGTTGGCGGGAGCTGGTTTGAACATTGAATTTAAGCGAAGGACAATGTTTATTTGTTAAATAAACATGTGTTTCTGTTTTCTGACAACAGTAAAATGTATTTTGAATTAAATAATTATTAAACATTCTTCTTTTTTGTCAATTAATTTAATAAAACAAAATCTTTTTGGACGCCCTGTATAAATAATTATGTTAATATTAATATTACTGAATACAGAATTAAATAACCTTTCAATAAAGTCGTCGGTTTACGAAATATCGAATTTATTCCAGACATTTGCACCATACTGTATAAACTACAAAATTGCAAAAATTTGGCATTAGGATTATTGACTATAATAAATATTTTTTTCTTCAAACGTCAAATAATGATGACATTACTTATCTAACTTGATCCTGTCAAAGTTTGATGTCTCCGCCGGCAGCAGTTTTTTTCCCATTTCTTTACGCGGAGGGAAAAATGTTGTCATGGCAACAATATGAAACATGTCACAAAGCAACAATACATATGTCATTAACAATTAAACATCATTTTTATTTATAGTAATATTAAAAGTACAATTAGTTAATGAGGCATTTTCAAAATTGAAACCGTGCAAAAATGTTCCCGGTTCTTGATACGCATTGGTAATTGTTGATGATACTGATGGTCGAGCACAACTTTCAGCAATCATTCCCGATGTTGGCGAATCATGAGGGTTTATCCCACCGACGACTTAATTATTTTAATTTCTAACATCTAGACGACTTTGATAGTTGTGACAGTTAATTTCGAGTAAAAATAGCGTATGAATTGTACTATTTATGGTTGAAAATTGCTACGTTTGAAGAAAAAATAGTATACTTTATTCGGCAAAGAAGCGACTTTTCTTGACTTGCCCTCTATTACGCGCCTCACTTCGTTCGGCGCGTAATATCGGGCGCGTCAAGAAAAGTCATGCTTCTCCGCCTCATAAAGTAATATACTATTTTTATCTTTTTTAAATATGTTTTGTTAAGAGGGTCGGTACGTTTTTTCGGCTGCAATGTTATTCAAATTCATTTTTTTCGAATCCTAAGAAAACTAATAAGTATTTTTAAAAAATTAAACGCAGAATGAAAGATTACGTTATTAGCAAGGGCCGAAAGTCCCTGAGAACTTCTATAATGTTTATTTTAATAAGTTACAGGGGTGAAAAACTAAGAGAAAATTTAGTGTTATTTTTAATTTCAAATATCTCATTCAAAATAAACTTTTTATTTATTCTAAGGGACTTTCGGCCCTCGGTAATAATTTAGTCTTTCATTCTGCGTTTAGATTTTTCAAAAATATTTATTGGTTTTTCAGGATTCGAAAAAAATGAACCCAGTGTCGGTGTAATATTTTCCAAATCTGTCTTTGTCATACAACGCACTTAGTCGAATAGAATAGGGGTTCCCAACCGGTGGTACGCGTACCACTGGTGATACGCGGGAAAATTTCAGGTGGTACGCGTCACGTGGGTGAAACAAGAGCAGTTGTTGTGCTTCCGTTTTAAGCTATGAAGCAGATTCTGATCAACCCTGGGACTTCAAAGGATAGAATTAAAAGACCTAACGCCGCAGGCCAATCGGAAATACCACGAAAGCAAATACTATTCCTCAATGTGTTGCTTGTTTCGAAAGGCTTTCGAACCAAAGCATGAAGTCTTCTATGTTGATACGTCACCAACACACAAAGCACTCTGATGTGGTTGGTAAGCTGATCGATTTTTTAAAGAGAATCTACTTTAAAATAAAAATGTATACCATTTTTATTCAGTTGCAATGCGAAGGCAAAACAATCTTACTTTTCAATTAGAATACGGAGTGCAGTCCAGTCCCTTGAACCGCGATTTTCGGCTCTTATTGGAGCCTTCATCGGAAGGAACGTAGGCACTGTTCTCCATATACTACTTCGTCAGAATCTACTTTGTTTAAGAAAGAAAATAAATGCATGATAGCTTTTTAAATATAATCCTAATTTAATAGAGGCATACTACCTTGCTAGGTGTAGAATTACAAAGGATGGAAGGCCTCACACAATAGGTGAGACCGTTTTACTACCGGCCGCTGTGGAAATGGCCCAAACCGTTAGGAGAAAAGGCAGCCAAAGAAATTTAAAAAATACCATTGTCAAAAAACACCATGAAAAGGCGAATTACTGGTACGTCTTCCAATATTGAAGAACTATAATAGTCTCCCGTTTTATACCGCTAAAGCGGCTTTAGGATTATAGCAGGGTGGTCTGCTATATCTAGGGCCTACGGTATACAAAGGAAGGCAACAGGGCCAGTGCTACGCTTCAACCGCCTATTATTACCCCTGGTTTTACCCAAGATACTTATTTTATTCAGGCTGAGTCGACCTGGGGCCTATAGACATTTTAAAAATGTCTAGTTTTTCTTGCCGGCTCTAGGATTTGAACCCCGGCCTACCAGCACGCGATCCAAGCATACTACCGCCTGAGCTACGCCGGACCTCCATTGAAGAACAACTTTGTTTAAAACTTCAAGAATGCACATATTTGTCACTTCAAGTAAATAAACGAAAGTACCGATATAACAAACATATCACAGCTCGTATTTGTACGATTTGATTTTTATGAAGAAGTTATTTGTTCTGCAAACCACTTGAATCATACACTATACAGGAACTCAATGTCAGGTAAATTGACAGGGCTAGCAGCAAAAATAAAGACAATTGCTCCTGAATGCCGAAGTACACATTGTGTCATACACCGAGAAGAATTTAGATATTTTTAAAGAGGAGTTTTATTTATTATTTAGATAAAATAGGACTGGGGGCTTCTTTTCATTTCATGCCCCCCGCTCCTGTGTTTGGTGGTACGCCAAAATTTTCAAATATTTCAGGTGGTACGCAGTTGCTAGAAGGTTGGGAACCCCTGGATAGAATATTGTCAGTCAGAAACTGACAATCAGTGACAATTTTAAATAATTATTTGACATGAATCGGGAATATTTTTAGTTGTTGATTAAATACTATTGATATTATATAGTGTATTTGATAAATAATTGATTTAAGAGGTGAACTTTATAAAAAGTTATTTATTGTGTATTGTTTATGGAAGATAGAAGCAGAGAATACATCAAGATATATTCTGTGATCCAAGTATTTTGTTGTTAAAGATGTTCAAAATTGTAAGCGTTCCATAGTAACAATATATTATTAAAAAATCACTTTAACACTTTTCCTCTTTTCTCGATTGAGTATTAGTTTTTGTTGTAGGTACATATAAATTATTACAATCACTGAATACATAGCTAGTGAAAAAATTATCACATTTATTAACTGAATTAATAATTTGCAATTATACAAAAAATAACAGTTATCCAAGAACATTCAAAAGCCATCTCTTTAAGTTAGTTATGACATTGTTAAGTAGAATGACATTCTAGTAATATATACTTATCCATACCATTGTGAATTTTACTACACGTAATTTGCCATGTAAAGACAGAAAAGGTAGGGATAGCCGTAAAATGTTTGCGAATTATATACCCATAGCCTTAACGTTTCTACTTTACATACGCAGAATTGCCATATCTTCATATTTTCTGTCTTTTGTTATTGCAAAACAAAGGTCTTTGGGATAGACTGATAAACAAATAGAATAACTTTTAAACTAATTAATTGATGGGTCTCAAATTTTGAGGGTTTGTTCAGTACCCCAGTAACTTTGGGTAACACTAAAGTTCTACGTTAGGTTTAGTAAAAGTTATTAACAAATAACGATTTTCAGTTTTTTGCAGTTTGTGAAGCAACAAATTGACTTTATAACTTTCAAAATTCAACCTTTTTCAATGTTCTCAAAAATAAAATTTTGTAATTTTCTGTAAACTATGTGGTTGTTTAATAGGGTGCAAAAAATCGAACTGTAGGTAGGAAACAGGTAAGTTTTTTTCCTATAATATGTCTATAATAACTAAAAAAAGCTATCAGATACCTGGATAATTCAGTGTCCCGAAGATGGTATATTTTTTGCTTATTTCCGTGGAGTATTATCAATCATGACCTGTCTGATCACTGTTTTCTCTGACGTGCAACTTGTACTGTATATGCAAAAATATTTTTTGTCTAATTTTGAGTTTCGCTTGTTTTGCTTATATCTTTAATAACAAATCAATCTGTCCTTGAACCACCAAAAATTAATAACCATGTTATGGTTAGTAATTAACTAAAAACTTGTGTATTTGAAATAAAGTGTCAATCATTACTTAATAACGTAATATGTTTGTTTTTGTCTCGTCTGTAGGCAATTGTTAATCACTCATACCATACCCAAATTAGATAATTGGCCTCCCCACTACCTGTAATTATTTCGATATTAGGAACACGCAATTATGCAACAATGTAATTTTTAAACTATTAAAGTAATAGTAAGTAGTAGATAAAGATAAAGATAATTAATATCAAAAACATAATACCTACAGACTATTTTACACGCAAATTCCATAGCGGAAATTTTTTTACTAATGACTGAATATTTTATGAACCACTTTAAAGACCATTAACTAGTTTGCTACGCCAACAATAAAGTTCATCTCCTACTTGCAATCCCTTTGATTTTATTGTTTTATACATGGTGTAACAAAAAAGTGGGTCATAAATTGAATTCACACATTCTGGGATCAAAAATAGTTCGATTGGACCTAACTTACCTTAGTACAAATGTGCACATAAAAAAAGTACTTTGGGCTGTACTTTGAAGTTACAAAATGAAAATCGATTTTTTCCAATATATCGAAAACTATTAGATATTTTTATATTGAAAATGGACATGCGGTTTTCCTATGGCAGGGACATCTTAAAAAAATAACAGTGACATTTGTGCACCCCATAAAAATTTTTTTCGCGACGGCCACTTCTGGCCGTCGCGAGTAGTACAGCATTCTGCATGGTCTTGTAAAGATGTTCATTTAGACCGAGCTTTTTGATGTTTTCTATGAGGTTCTTCGGAATGACTCCAGTAGTAGAAAGAACAATAGGTATTGTGTTGGTAGTTTCCATTCTCCACTGTCTCCTTATTTGTATTTCGAGATCTCTATACTCACAGTATAGCTTGTAGTTGTCATTTTCAAGCATTCTATCAGGGACGTATTGATAATAAGAGAGATGGTCGATCTGGAGAAATCCAAGCTTTCTAGCTAGTTCCTGGTGAAGAATCTTTCCTACTGAGTCATGGCGTTCTTTATACTCAGTTCCTACAAACGCCTGGTAGCCCCCGGTAAGATTCTTGGGCTTGACATCCATATCGGCATTTGTCGTTTTGGACTTGAGGATCTTTGACAATATACTTCAGGTAATATCTAGTTGGAATCGCCTGATCCTAAATGGCAAGTATGAAACCTTCCGTCTCGGGAAACATCTTTCCTGACGTCAACCAATAGTTCGACGCTGAATTGTCGACATGTTCTTGGCTAATCTCATTCAGATGCCGCCTATGCAGAGGCTTACCCATCCAGGTGCGCATTGTTTCTTCATTAGATTGGTGGTTTATGCGCATTATTTCTTGTTCCCTAAGTTTAAGCCGTGTTGTGTCATCTACTGCGCATATTGCGCGATGTAAAGTAGATGTCTAAGCCTGCGCCTGAAAATAAGTTCTTAGATGAGTAAAGTATGTCCATGAGTGCTCTTCCTCCTAGGTATCTCTGTAATGTTGTTCTCTCTACTGCACTGCGTGGATGATGTTTTTGTGCCTTTATTAGAAGTGTTCTTGATTTTCGCTGAAGACTCTCAATATCCGTTTTTGACCATTTGATAATACCAAATGAGTAGCTAAGCGCGGAAAAGGCGTACGTCTTCAATGCCTTAAACAAATTTTTACTATTAAGATATGACCGATTTAGCCGTCTCACTCTTCGTACGAACTCAGAAGTTAGTTCGGTTTTCATTTGTTTATGACTAATTTTCCGTGCTTGCTTTACTCCGAGATATTTATACATGACATTTTCACCCATGGCCTCGATGTTTTGGCCATCTTGCATATCAAAACCTCCGGGCTGAACTTTTCCCCTGTCTATATTTAGAATACGGCACTTGTCCAATCCAAATTGCATACGGATGTCATTTGAAAAAGTTTCTACAGTTTTCACCATCTGATCTAGGTGGTTTCGACTGAAGCCATTAGTTTCAAATCATCCATATACAACAGATGATTAAGCTTCGCCACCACATTGTTGTTATTTTTGATGCTAAAACCTGAGTTACCGGAGTTCAGTAGCTGGAGATAGTGGGTTCATCGCTAGGCAGAACCAAAATGGACTCAACGAGTGCCCCTGGAAAAGCCCCCGGTTAATTGGGATATCTTCAGTTTCGATATTGTTTTCACCAGCTGTTTGAAGGTGAAATTTAGTCTTTAACTTCGTCATAATATGTTTTAAAAAGGTCACTATATTATCATCTACTTTATATTATATGTTCAGTATATCTATAAGGCATCCATCCGGCACTGAATCAAACGCTTTCTTGTAATCGATGAAAGCAGTAAAGAGATTTCTTTTTTTTATATATGCTTGGTTAGAAATGACTGAGTCGATGATAAGTTGTTGTTATTTGTAACCCATGGAACCCTTAGCGCATCCTTTTTGTTGAGGCTCTATGATATTGTTTAGAACACAGTGTTGGTTACAGCGCCGGGTTACAACACAGCGCCGGGTTACACAGGATGTGACCAATTTGTACAAAGTTGGAGACAAGTAATTGGGCGGTATTTTGCTGGATCTTGGGTGTTATTTTGATCCTTCGGTATTCGATAAGTGGTTCACTGAGTAAGAAATGATGGCATTTCCTGCGGATTAGAAATAATGTGATTAATAAATATTGACCAACACTCATGAACACTCCAGAACTTCTTTATCCAGAAGTTTTGAACTCCGTCAGGTCCAGGGGCTTTCCAGTTGTGAAGCTCTTTGAGAGTATTCGAGACTTCTTCAGTGGTGAAGGGTTCATAAGGAATACGATTGTAATGTTGGCAGTTGTTGTTCGTCGTGTCTTCAATCCATCCAGCATTGTTGTTATGAGTAGCTGGTGTTGAAAGTTGATTTCCCCACAACTCATGAACTTCTTGGGTTGGGTATGATTTATTTTCATTTTCTACAGTGGAATTAAGTTTCCTATTAAACGCCTTCTCTGAATGCCAATGGTTATTATTATTATATGTATTATTATACAGAGTGAGTTTTATGTATGGAAACACTCAATTATCTCGAAAACGGCTTGCACGATTTTTTAGGTTTTGGTAGATAGGAGTTTTCTAATGCGGCCCATATTATAGTGCTAATTACATTGTTGTCAGATTTTCCGTTTTTCTGGATATCTAATGAACTTTCTTATTTCAAATAGAATACCCTGTATATACTAGAATACTGATTATTTTTCATGTTATATTCCCTATATCTAATTGCCATAGTTTCGGAGTAATTGCTACATTTATTTAAAAAAAAAATTAAACAAATATTATAAAAATCAATTTTTTCGTCATGGGTAAACATTATTTTAGGTTGTTAGGATCATTGGGAACAAAAAATTGTTTTTGTATTTTTTTTCTAAAATTAATCGTTTCCGAGTTATAAACAATTTAAAACTAAAAAAAAATCGAATAATGACGATTTTCAAAGTTGGAAAACATAAATAAACATGAAACTGCGAAGTACCCAAATTCAAGTTCAAGTCTTATTTTATCAGCTACCGATAAGTAATTGGAGCTTGTTTCATTGTAAAATATTGTATTTTAGTTGTTCATGCAGAATGCAGCCCGATCACCCCTCCCCTCATATGCACTTCAATAACAATTAAAAAGCAATGTTTTAGACTAAAACGAGCCAAAAACTCTTATGGCAAGCTATTAGAAGAAGAGTTGAGCTTGAATTTAGGTACTTCGTAATTTCAAAATTTATATTTTTTACTTGTGTTTTTGAACCTTGAAAATCGTCATTATTCAATTTTTTCAGTTTTAAATTGTTAACTCGAGAACGAAAAATTACAAAAGATCTTTTTTGTTGGCAATGATCCAAAGAACGTAAAATAATGTCTAACCGGGCCAAAAAAATGGATTTCCATAATTTGTTTAATTTTTTTTAAATAAATGTAGCAATAACTCCGAACTTATGGCATTTAGGTACAGGGAATATAACATGAGAAATAATCAGTAGGTATTTCTTAAGGACTTCAGAACGCAAAAATATACAGGGTATTCTATTTGAAATAAGAAAGTGCATTAGATTTCCAGAAAAGCGGAAGATTTGACAACAATGTAATTAGCACTATAATATGGGCCGCATTAAAAAACCCCTGTCTACCAAAGTATATAAAAATCGTGTGAGCCGTTTTCGAGATAATTGAGTATTAAGTGTTTCTATACATAAAACTCACTCTGTATTATAATGTAATGGTAATTATTATTATATGTAAAATTATAAAGACCTGGTAATAACATTTATTATGATTACTTTTTAATGATTTTAACTATCAATCGTGTAGTAAGGTTTTTTATCATGTGTTTAATTCTGTTTATTATTCTGTTCATTGTAATTATTATTTATTATTTTAATACATTTTAATTAAATTTTGAACCCCCTCCGTGGCTCAGTGATAAGAGCGCCTACCTTTGGATCGAAAAATCCGAAAGGTTGTGAGTTCGAGGGTCAGAAATTTTTCATTTATTATAAATTAATGAATGAATATAGTTTCTGTCCTTGTGGGATCGGTACTCACCGGAGGGACCGCAGACGTTCGGATACAATTAGCGTCTCTTTGCAAAGACAATGACGTCGACTTTGCAAAGTAACAAGACACTTACTCAACACACACACTACACAAGACACTAGGTACCTAACTGTTCAAAATTACCGTACCTACCATGCCAATGGCCATTAGTTGTCGAGGCATTAGCTAAATAAAAAAAAATTAAATTTTTAATATCTATTATTTTGTTTCTGTTTAATGACAACCACTTTTCTATTTTTGACAACTGTAAAATTTAAGAAAATGAACCAAAATAAACGTTTTAGTTCTGCATCGGTAGATATTACCGATATATACCGAAGAAGTGACCTATATTTAAAAAGAAGCGGTCTTAAAAAAGTAGGTACCTACCATTACTTTTAGTATGGGAATGTCTTCTTTTTCTCTCTTTTTCTTTTACTTCTTGGAGATCTTTCGATCTGTTTAATTCTGAAGCTGCTTCTGGTTAATTTCCTGGCAGGAAATGGCCAACTATCCCTCCATCTTTTAGGTGGTCTTCAGGGGCTCTTGAACCGGGTGGGTTATTTTCTAGGGCAATTTTTGGGAGTCTATTCTCATCCATTCGTCTTACATGGTTGTACCACATCCTCTTGCACTGCCTTCCCCATCTTACAATATCTTGAATTTTGCATTGCTCTCTAATGTTTGTATTTCTCACTCTGTCTCCTCTTGTTTTCCCCACTATTGTTCTTAGGGTTTTCATTTCGGCAACTCTTAGCATCTGTTTTGTTGTGTTGGTATCTTCGCGCACTTCTATGTCATATGTCATGATCGCTCGTATGCAAGTCTTGTAGATTCTAATGTTACTATATGTGCGCATATACGGATTTGACCAGTCTATCTTCCGCAGACATCCTGATAATGCAGATGCTTTGTTGATCTGACTCCTCAGGTCCTTTACTGGGTCGTACACCTATTATATGCCCAGATATCTGAATTGCAACACCTGTTCTATGGGGTTGTTCTCAACAACTAACTTAAATCCGAGCGGAGCTTTTGCTATTGTCATACATTTAGTTTTGGTATGTCTACTTATGCCAAAGTATGGGAATGAATGTATGCAAAATAGTGGAGTCACTGAAGGTTTTCACCTCCGATTTCGTTGAACCTTCATCGACTTTCATGAAAATTGGTGAGCAATTAGAGGATACCTCAAGGAACAAAGGTGACATAATGCCAACTTGCGCTTTTACCGTGGGGGTGGATGCCACCCCTTCTCGGGGGTGAAAATTATTTTATTAAAAATAATACCATAAATCGATAGAGGGACAAATTATAAGCAAAATTTGTTATATCAAGTTATTAATATAAATCAACACTTTTTGAGTTATTAAAGACCAAAAATTTCATTTTTTCGTAAAAAAATTCATGTTTTAAATCGGTTTTCACGTATAACTCGTTTTTTTATAAAACTATAAGCTCTTACAAAATAGTTATTATAACTGAAATTGATGATAATAAAAAACTGAATACATTCCTCACTTAAAGAACTAAACTAATGTTAGTTCAAAGTGAGTTATTGGTAATTGAATGTGTATTTTTTTCGACGAGTACTCAAATCTAAGTATTCAAGCTTAAATAACGGGAAAACGATGCAATATATAAAATATACCTGCTAATCATTTGTCAACGTACTTCGAAATACCTATTAAATGAGCTTCAGAACAAGTTAATAGCGCCAAAATTAAGCAAGTTATGATGAAAATAAAAGAACCCTTTCGAATTTTTTAGGAAAAAGTGAAAAATATAACATATGCCATTTCCACAAAAATTAAAATTTATAATAATCCTTACAATAAGTCCTTTATATTAGCATAAGTAATGATTTCAATAATTTTGACCGGTTTAGAATGCATATTTTTGAAAAAAAGATATAATTTAAAAAAATCATAATTTTTAAAATTATTGTAATTTTCATATTCTTTTGATAACAACTCCAAAATTACTCAATATACGTAAAAAAAGATAAATACCCAAATTTTAGTTTATTTTGTGTCAAATATTTTACCTGTTTTACAATTTCCATCAAGGGCGGATCCAGAGAGGGGGCCATGGGGGCCATAGCCCCCTCCGAGAAAAATATAAATTTATATATTTGAAGTCCAAATGTCTTTAGTTTCAAACATATATGTACTATATAATTAGGTTCAAAGTGCAAATTATTACTGTGTCATATTTTACAGAGGACCAACTTATCCCACGTGGAAAAGCTTTCTCTAAATTTGAGATACATATACAAAAACAACATTCGTGAAGACTTTTGTCAAGTTGATTGACGCTTATGAGAAAAAAATAATTAGTAAAACTTACAGTTGTAGAGTAATGAGCTCTGAAGCGGTCGGTGCAGTAACAGAAATAAAAAAGATCGCAACAAATGTAGTAAGATGTCCTTGCTTGAATTACTTATATTTTCAACAACTCCCTTTCAACTTCTATTAATGTATCGTCCATCAGAAACACAGTGGGAACAATGAAGTCAGTAATATCATTTTAACATGTCAGCCAAGAGAAATGAAGTTTTAAAACTGAAACTCGGACAAAATTTAACAAGTTTATGTGAAACAAGATGGGCTGAGCGCCATGAAAGATTAATCCAGTTCAAATCTGTCATTTTACATAATTTAAGCACTAACATCTATCTCAACATGAAAAGATCTCAAGACTGCTACACTTGCATCAACATTCTTTATGCACATCTAGTTTCTAGTATCAATGATGTCACTGATTGACAAACTAAAATTAAAATTGCCATTAAGACGACTTCTACACAAACAAAATCTCTTAATGCTAACCTGGCGACTAAGGCTCT
Organism: Diabrotica virgifera virgifera; assembly: GCF_917563875.1. Taxonomy (NCBI): domain Eukaryota; kingdom Metazoa; phylum Arthropoda; class Insecta; order Coleoptera; family Chrysomelidae; genus Diabrotica; species Diabrotica virgifera. The sequence continues at coordinate 61,149,708 of NC_065443.1, read as the reverse complement.
TTCCAATAGATACCATGCCGACTTTGAAAGACAGAAGATCCAACTGCGAAGAAAGGTTTAGTAAGATCGAAGTTACCGAAGTTAAAGATTTAGCAGACGAATTGGATGTTAAAGTGAAGTTAGCTAGATTTGTGGTTAGACAGACTAAGAAAGCCAATCATTCAGGTGAACCAGAAGAATATTACAGACATTCAATTTACATACCTCTCCTAGACAATGTTTTTATCAATTTAACGTCAAGACTACATATCACCTCATTGGAATGTTTGTGGCTACGGGGCATTATTCCCACACTCCTAACTGATTCCCAAGGAGAAAAAGAAGTGGATTTATTAAAAGATTTGAAGAAAGTAGTTGAAAAGTTTTCACCTATCATGGACATTGTTCATACACAGACAAACATTATCCTATTACCAGATGAAGTAACAAAGTTGCTTGACGTTTGTGACGCAAATGTCTTTATGGCATTTAAAGTACTATATGAAAAGTGCCCTAAACGCACCATTCTAACTCTAATTTTTAAAAAGTTTCCCCAGAAAAGTATCCCCAAAAAAAATTCATGGCCCCTCCCGAAAATCGGTCCTGGATCCGCCCTTGATTTCCATAGGGTAATAAATAACCCAGATAGAAACGTTTAAATCTTAAATTTTACTGTGAAAACCATGCAACCGGGGCCATTTAACCTTTTATTTTTAAAAAAGTGAGGGGTCTTAGAGATTAAATTCAACGTGGTTAAATAGCCCTTGGAATTATTTTCCAAACTGTTTTTAAATAAACCTGATATCTTAAAAATAAACGGAGTTATTAAAAAAAAACAATAACATTTTTTGGAATAATTAAAAAAAAAATTTGAAAAAGTTTTGGTGCATAAATTTTAATGCTATCAACATGTTCGGGGGCTAATTTAATAGATATTTTTAAGTACTTTGACAAATGTTAAATAGGTTTATGTTATAAAATGCATCATTTTTCCGTTATTTCAGCTTGAATACTTAGATTTTTTTACTCGCCGAAAAAAATATATATTCAATTACCTATAACTCACTTTTAGTTAACACTAAAAGGTTTTTCTAGTAAACGATTTATTTCATTTTCTATTAGCTTCAATTTTGATAATATGAACTTTTTTGCAAAAACTTACAGTTTTTGAGTTATTGATGAAAAATCGGTTAAAAACATGCATTTTTCTCAAGAAAAATTAAAATCTTTGATCTTCAGTAACTCAAAAAGTTTTGATTTATTTTAATAACTTTATGTAACAAATTTTGCTTAGAATTTGTCTTTCTATCGAATTATGGGGTTATTCCCAATAAAATAATTTTCACCCCCGAGAAGGGGTGGCATCCACCCCCAGGGTAAAAGCGCAAGTTGGCACCATGTCACCTTTGTTCCTTGAGATATCCTCTAACCACTTACCAATTTTCATGCAAATCTATGGAGGTTCAACGAAATCGGAGGTAATAGCTCATATCCACCTCCAGTGACTGCACTAAAATGATTTTTTGTATAAATTCAGTTATACTAAATTTGTTAAAAGAAATGAAATGTTGGCATTACGAATTGCACCGTTACGAATATGTATAGTTACGAACGTCACCGTTACGAAGTGTCGCCGTTACGAACTGACGCCATTACAAATTGTCCGTTACAGTTTGTCGGTTTACGAACTGTTGCGTTTACAAAATGTCGCCGTTACGAACTGACGCCATTACAAATTGTCCGTTACAGTTTGTCGGTTTACGAACTGTTGCGTTACGTTATGTCATGGAACTATTTATAACATGCAGTATCTAGTTTCTTTCGTATACATCGAAATAAAAAAAGTTTATTCTAGCCAAAGTTGCAATTTTGATTAAAACAACTAATGACGGTGCCCGTCACTGGTCTCTTTACTAAAAATCATTCAATGTTATGTTGAGATAATTAGTCAAGATAGTTTGAAGTGGAAGGTTTAAATTTTCATGGCCAGCTACACTCTGCAAACTAATTAACGAAATCTTACGAATTACGTAAAAACTTTTCTTCATAAAATTTTCAATGGCGTCAGGATCTGGTTATGACCTTTATAAAATTCCGATCGAATATTAAGGAAATATTTATTGCAGTTTTGAACTTAAATATCAGACAAAAGAGGAAGGTCAGCGTCTTTGGAGAAATTTATTGCTTAATTTATAAACAAAATATAAAGTGCATTAAAGAGTTTTTTATTTGTAAGATTAGTCAGTAAACAAATAAATATAATTTTTATTAAACCACTTGTTCTTAATCCATAAGGCTGTTTTATTTCAATATCAAACAGTAAATACATACAGAGAGAGTCTGTAAAGTGGAATAAATTCAATATCTCAAATACTAATTGTTTTTTTGGAAAATGCTCAGACCCGTCGATTAGTATTTCAAATTGTCCTTTTTGACATTCAATAATAATGTATACAGGGTGTCCCAATTTAGAGATATGACGTCATCGTCGATTTTCTTAAATGGCAACACTATCATTTTGATAGCTAATTTGATAGGGTTTGTAAAGTTATACATAACTGCAAAATATCAAATTTTTATTCTCTACCATTTACAAGATAATAGAAAATAACAAAGTTATATCTGTAATTTGGAATATATTCAATAATTAAAATACTAACTGTTTTTTTGGAAAATGCTCAGACCCGTCGATTAGTATTTCAAATTGTCCTTTTTGACATTCAATAATAATGTATACAGGGTGTCCCAATTTAGAGATATGACGTCATCGTTGATTTTCTTAAATGGCAACACTGTCATTTTGATAGCTATTTTGATAGGGTGTGTAAAGTTATACATAACTGCAAAATTTCAAATTTGTATTCTCTACCATTTAGATGATAATAAAAAATAACAAAGTTATGAAAAAGAAGTAATCAACTAATAATTGAATTTAATTATTTCAATAAATTAAGCAAAAACTCATAATGTTGCCCTCAATTATTGTCAAATTGTCAATGGGCAACGTTATGAGCATTCGCTTAATTGAAATAAATAAATTCAATTATTATTTGATTACTTCTTGTTCTTCATAACTTTGTTATTTTTTATTATCTTGTAAATGGTAGAGAATACAAATTTGAAATTTTGCAGTTGTGTATAACTTTACACACCCTATCAAAATAGCTATCAAAATGACAGTGTTGCCATTTAAGAATATCAACGATGACGTCATATATCTAAATTGGGACACCCTGTATACATTATTATTATATGTCAAAAATGACAATTTGATATACTAATCGACGGGTCTGAGCATTTTTCAAAAAAACAGTTAGTATTTTAATTATTGAATATATTCCAAATTACAGATATAACTTTGTTATTTTCTATTATCTTGTAAATGGTAGAGAATAAAAATTTGATATTTTGCAGTTATGTATAACTTTACAAACCCTATCAAATTAGCTATCAAAATGACAGTGTTGCCATTTAAGAAAATCGACGATGACGTCATATCTCTAAATTGGGACACCCTGTATACATTTTTATTGAATGTCAAAAAGGACAATTTGAAATACTAATCGACGGGTCTGACCATTTTCCAAAAAAACAATTAGTATTTGAGATATTGAATTTATTCCACTTTACAGACTCTCTCTGTATATTTCAATTGACAGATATAATATGGTTCTTAAACTACACTTCTCCGCGAAATTAACGCACCACTTTAAAAATGGGTAATTTTTAATGTCTCAAATTTCCTAAACCTGTTGTACGATTTAAGCGATTTTTTTAACATGTTATGCTGCAATTGTTTTTAAAAATTCGCCTTTAGCAATCCTACCTAATGCTTCTAGTCTCTTTTCCATTGTCACTATAACATTTTTACTTTTTGTTGCCATTACGTAGACAAACAACACGCAAACATCTGAAGCACGATTTCAGAACGGAAGCGAACAATACGACTGTACTACACACAATACGGTCACAATCGGAACGATGTTATGTTATTTAGGAACAGTGGAGACTAAGACCAAGACAACTTTTCAGTTGTGTTAATTACCATTTAATAAATGCATAACGTATGTTCACATATACCTATGGGCGGCAGATTCATTTTGAATGCCCGCCATTTTTGTAAAAGACTAAATCTGAGATGGCCTCATATTTAAATTTGAATCTTTGTATGTGTAGTATGTGAGGTCCAAATTATATGCTTCTACCATTAAATGCACAATAATTCTTATATTATTATTATTTGCACGAATCTGCCGCACATAGGTACCTACATGTGAAGATACGTTATGCATGTATTAAATAATAATTAATACAACTAAAGAGTTCAGAATATTTCTTAAAAAATATTTTTACGCTCTTTTCAACGCCGGTATCACCTTTTTAAAAAATTAATATATACAGGGTGAAAGAATTTAAAAAGAAATCATATTTTTACATTAATACCAGGAAAAACACAACTTCTGGTAAACCGATTCTTCCGGTTCAAGACCTCGAGCTTATACATCAAAAAAAGAACCTATATACCAAATTTGGTTGAAATCTGAAGTCTCGTTCAAAAGTTATCGTGCCATTAGTCACAATGTATAGTCGCCATTTTGAATCCCCGCCATTTTTGTAAAAGGCAAAATCTAAGATGGCCTCCTATCTAATTTTTAACCTTTATATGTGTAGTATATGTGGTCCAAATTATATGCTTCTATCATTAAATGCACAATTCTTATAATATTTGCACGAATCTGCCGCACTACTAAAAACGATAACAAGACTAATTATTAGGTTGTATATTACAGGGTGATTGATTAGTAGGGTAAAGCTCAATAGCTCCGCTATAGTAATAGATAGCAATAAAAGTTAATAACAAAAATTTTAGCCACCTTTGAGCTTCACATTACAAAATTAGTTAGAATGTTACAGGGTGTTCGATAACACAGTGGCAGACCAAACTTATGTTTTTTTAAATGGAACACCCTATATTTTATTTTAAATTCGAAATCCTGTTAACTTTTCCATCACAAAAATATAACGGTTTGTTATGTTATACAGGGTATTTACAAAGTTATAACCAATTTTATATGAAAATCGTAACAAGTTCAACTCCCTGTATAAATAAAAGTAAACAAAACAACAATGGTTTATTAATGCCATATTTTTTAACGTATTGTCAACATTTTCAAGAATGGTCGATGTTGCTAATTTTCTTTATATCAAATACAACGTGAGTTAAAACGCAAGTACATTATTTTCTCAGTAATTTTATATATCCTGTATTTTATATCACTATTGAAAAGTACCATTACCGTACTTTAATTTTTAGGTAACATTCCCTATTAGGCCTTGGGCCCGCATATACAATTATTATTTATGACCACACCGTTGAAACTTTTTGTACTTGTTATTTGGGTGGAGTCGGACAAATTTTGAGCTTGGCGCATTATGGTAGTGGGGCGTTTGTCTGTCAAGCGGTGACGAAGTTGTCAATTTTATGCAAGAAAAAAATTTATTACCACATTGGTCATTCTATTTTAATCAATGGATTTTATCATATAAACAACGAAAACAATTTTGTCGGACAAAAATATTGGGGCATATGACGCGTCGGACACGCTAAATATGTCAAATTTATGAAAATAATAAATTTATTACCACATCGGTAATTTTAACGGTATCTATCATAAAACCTTTTTACAATAATGTGGTAACCTTGTCGGACAATTTTCACGGGGCATATGCGCAGTCGGACGCGCCGAAGATGTCAATTTCCTGAAAATTTTTTATTTATTACCACAGATGTCATTTTTATTTTGTACTGTTCTTTTACATGTGTAATGCATATTGGATCACTTGTCGGACAAAAATAATGGGGCGTTTTGGTACAATTAAAAGAAGAAGTAATTTTTATGCATACAGGGTGTTTGGTAAAGAATGGGCCATAGCTTAACCTCAGGTTCCTGAGGTTAAAATAGGCCGATTTAAGCTAACTTACCTTAGTACAAAGTTTATAAGAGCCGAGATACAGGGTGTCAAAGTTAAACTTTTTTTTTATTTATTATTTAATATTTCCTGATAGGTATGAGATAACAACATGAAATTTTATATTTGGGGGTTTCTTGGATCGAGAAATCTAAATTCCTTACCAAAAATTATGCATTGCCCAGAGGGCGCCACATATGCCTTTCAGCACTCATTTATTACGTTCAATTTTTTTTATCCCTCACTCTGTATAATTTTGACATTAAAATTTTTATTTTCCTATTAGTTTTACTTAATAAAGGTATACTTCTTTCATCTTCCTAAACTCAACCGTTTTCGAGATAAACGCATTTTAAATATGCGATACACCATCATTTTTAGCATAATATCATTGAAGTTACACCCGAAAAATAACTTAAAATTTATGAAAATAATAAATTTATTACCACATGGATAATTTTAACGGTATCTACCATAAAACCTTTTTACAATAATGTGGTAACCTTGTCGGACAGTTTTCACGGGGCATATGCGCAGTCGGACCCGCCGAAAATGTCAATTTCCTGAAATTTTTTTATTTATTACCACAGATGTTATTTTTATTTTGTACTGTTTTTTTACATGTGTAATGCATATTGGATCACTTGTCGGACAAAAATAATGGGGCGTTTTGGTACAATTTAAAAAAAATTAATTTTTATACATTTTTGACTTCATATTAAATTACGTATTTTTCGGCTCATATTACCCGTATGCGCGCCAATGGTGAATATTAAATTCTTAACTGTAGTTAAAAAATGTGCAATAACTACCTCTTAAAACCCACCAACTGGTCATCTGGTTTTAAAGCAATAAATAAATCGTCAGTTTGTCAGAAAAACTTCAACACCCCCTATCTCGGAAACGATGCATTTGTGGACATACGTTTTTCTCGTAAAGCAAACTGACTTTATTTTGTCATGCACAATTACTCCTTAAAGTTTGCCATTTAAAAACACACTTTGTCTATGAAAAACATGGCTAGTTATTAAAGTCCTTAACTTTTTTATTATCCAACATAAACGAATGAATGAAAAAACTGAATGTTGAGAAGGAATGAGGCTATAGTTAGGTTTTAATTTTAGTATTTTATAGATGCTAGAATATTCCACGGGGTGATGCGAACTTTGAGAAAAAACATTTTTCCCTTTTTAAATAGAAATTGAATAAAATTTCTGAGATCGGTAACTTTTGAATGGTATATACAATTTTCAAAATTACAATGGGATAAGACAGGGAGATTCTCTGAGTCCTCTGTTGTTCAACCTGATCATGGACGAAATAATAAAAAAAGTAGGAACAAAAAAAGAATACCAAATGGGAGAAAAACCACTTAAAATAATCTGCTATGCAGACGACGCAATACTAATCTCTCAAAGTGAAGATGATTTACAACGTATGCTGCACGAATTTAATATAACCGCTAGAAAATTTAACATGTAAATTTCCCTAAAAAAGACTAAATGCATGGTTATAACAGCAGATCTAATAAGGTGTAAATTAGAGCTGGAGGGTCAAATAATAGAACAAGTCGTGGAGTTTAAATATCTAGGCATCACACTATGCAGCTACGGAAAGCTCGAAACAAAAGTGGAAGATCAGGTGAATAAAGCAAACAGAGCCGCAGGTTGCCTGAATGAAACAATATAGAGAAATAAAAACATCAGAAAAGAAGTGAAAGGCAGAATTTACAAAAGAGTCATCAGACCAATAATGACATACGCGGCAGAAACACAACCTGATACAGAAAGGACAAAAAGAATGCTATAGAAACAGCAGAGATGAAAACATTGCGAAAAATCGATGGTAAGACGCTGTGGGATAGAGCTAGAAGTGCAGATATATGAAGGAGATGCAAGGTGGACAACATTAATAACTGGGTGAAACAGAGGTGTAACCAGAATGATCCTAAGGGGGAGTTACGTCTACTTGAAGGTCTCTGGGGGTATGGAATAATAATTGTGTTACGCGTATAGAGCTCAAAGTACATCCAAAAGGGGGGTTATAACCCCCAAAACCACCCCCTGGTTACGCCTATGGGGTGAAAAGCAGAAGAGTAGAATGGAACGACCACATAAGCCGAATGACAACAAATAGAGTAGTAAGGACGGTCAGAGAAGGTTCCCCAATAGGAAGACGATCAGTGGGAAGACCACGAAAAAGGTGGAATGACAACTTACTGGAGGCACATTGAAAAACAGACAGAGTAATGTCTATATAAAAGGAAGAAGACGAAGAAGAAGAAGAGAAGAATTTTCAAAATTAAACATGCTTTGGAAAGGTAATGTTCAGTACTAAAGGAAGCTGTAAAGTCGGACTTAAATTTTCTAAATTTTTGGGAGTTTTGGGGACGAGAACGAAAAACAGACTCTAAATGGGACGTAAAATCCACACCCTTGGACCAAAATGGATGGTTGACATATATCTCTTTTCCTATATTTTAAGATTGGATTTGGCCCAATTTTTTCAATTCAGTCACATTTAGAAAATCGAAAATTTCTTGTATAATATAGTGTCGCATGTACGGGAACAGCCGTTCTCTGGGATATAAAAAAATAATAAGCATCAAGGAGACCAAAGCGAACTATAAACAATTTTTCTCGGTTAGATCTACATAGATCAAACTGAAAATTTGTAGAAATACACCTTATAATATTTATAAGAACGTAACGTAGAGAACATTCCTTCTTCTTCTTCTTTCTCATAATCCTTAGTGCCCTTCAAGGCGTCGGATGTCGGGTTCCGCCTTGTAGAGAACATTCTAAAATTTAAAAAAAAATTTCCGAAATTTTCCCTCTTGTCGGAAATTTTTTTTGGAAAATTTTGTGTACAATTCTTTGTCATGCCCTTTTAAGTGTAGTACTTAGCGTGTGTACCAATTTTTAGCTAAATCGATTCAAAAGTAACCGAGAAACACTGTTTTAAATTTTTTTTTTGATAATACCTCTTCGTCGATAGCCTAAAAGAATTAAGATTTCTGTTAGTTTGCCCCAACATTTTTGTCAGACAATTATATTTTTTGTTTAAGAATATAATTACTTGTAACCTACTACTTTTGTCGGAAAAATGGTTGTAAAGATAAGGGATGCACGAACCCAGCATAATTTGAAAGTATACTTTACTAATAAAAATAAATTTTTTGTCCGACTGTCGAGTTGCCCCAATATTTTTGTCCGACACTTCGATTTTTTGATTAAGAATATAATTACTTATAACCTACTAATGTTGTCGGAAAAATGGTTTTAAAGGTAAGGGTTGCACGAACCCAGTAAGGTTCAAAAGACAGTTTATTAATAAAAATTAAATTTTTTGTCCTACTTTGGATTTGACCCAATATTTTTGTCGGACACTTAGATTTTTTGATTTGGAATATAACTACTTATAACCTGATACTTGTGTCGGAAATTCTTTTTTATTTCGAGAAAAAAAACTACAGAACGATGTTTGTCGTTGTTCAAGGAGTATGTACACAAATTATCAGATCACAATTTTCCTAAAATTTTCCCTCTTGTCGGAAAACTTTTTAAGAAAATTTTGGGTTCCGATCTACGTCATACCCTTTTAAATGCTTTACTTAATGTGTGTACCAATTTTCAGCTAAATCGATCAAAAGTAACCGAGAAACACTGTTTTAAAATTTTTTTTTGATAATACCTCCTCGTCGATAGCCTAAAAGAATTAAGTTTTCTGTTCGTTTGCCAAAACATTTTTGTCAGACAATTATATTTTTTGTTTAAGAATATAATTACTTGTAACCTACTACTTTTGTCGGAAAAATGATTGTAAAGATAAGGGATGCACGAACCCAGCATAATTTGAAAGTATACTTTACTAATAAAAATAAATTTTTTGTCCGACTGTCGAGTTGCCCCAATATTTTTGTCCGACACTTTGATTTTTTGATTAAGAATATAATTACTTATAACCTACTAATGTTGTCGGAAAAATGGTTTTAAAGGTAAGGGTTGCACGAACCCAGTAAGGTTTAAAAGACAGTTTATTAATAAAAATGAAATTTTTTGTCCGACTTTGGATTTGACCCAATATTTTTGGCGGACACTTAGATTTTTTGATTTGGAATATAACTACTTATAACCTGATATTTGTGTCGGAAATTTTTTTTTATTTCGAGAAAAAAAACTACAGAACGATGTTTGTCGTTGTTCAAGGAGTATGTACACAAATGATCAGATCACAATTTTTCTAAAATTTTCCCTCTTGTCGGAAAATTTTTTAAGAAAATTTTGGGTTCCGATCTACGTCATACCCTTTTAAATGCTTTACTTAGTGTGTGTACCAATTTTCAGCTAAATCGATTCAAAAGTAACCGAGAAACACTGTTTTAAATTTTTTTTTGATAATACCTCCTCGTCGATAGCCTAAAAGAATTAAGTTTTCTGTTCGTTTGCCCCAACATTTTTGTCAGAAAATTATATTTTTTGTTTAAGAATATAATAACTTCTAACCTACTACTTTTGTCGGAAAAATGGTTGTAAAGATAAGGGATGCACGAAGCCAGCATAATTTGAAAGTATACTTTACTAATAAAAATAAATTTTTTGTCCGACTGTCGAGTTGCCCCAATATTTTTGTCCGACACTTTGATTTTTTGATTAAGAATATAATTACTTATAACCTACTAATGTTGTCGGAAAAATGGTTTTAAAGGTAAGGGTTGCACGAACCCAGAAAGGTTTAAAAGACAGTTTATTAATAAAAATTAAATTTTTTGTCCGACTTTGGATTTGACCCAATATTTTTGTCGGACACTTAGATTTTTTGATTTGGAATATAACTACTTATAACCTGATATTTGTGTCGGAAATTTTTTTTTATTTCGAGAAAAAAAACTACAGAACGATGTTTGTCGTTGTTCAAGGAGTATGTACACAAATGATCAGATCACAATTTTTCTAAAATTTTCCCTCTTGTCGGAAAATTTTTTAAGAAAATTTTGGGTTCCGATCTACGTCATACCCTTTTAAATGCTTTACTTAGTGTGTGTACCAATTTTCAGCTAAATCGATTCAAAAGTAACCGAGAAACACTGTTTTAAATTTTTTTTTTGATAATACCTCCTCGTCGATAGCCTAAAAGAATTAAGTTTTCTGTTCGTTTGCCCCAACATTTTTGTCAGAAAATTATATTTTTTGTTTAAGAATATAATAACTTGTAACCTACTACTTCTGTCGGAAAAATGGTTGTAAAGATAAGGGATGCACGAAGCCAGCATAATTTGAAAGTATACTTTACTAATAAAAATAAATTTTTTGTCCGACTGTCGAGTTGCCCCAATATTTTTGTCCGACACTTTGATTTTTTTATTAAGAATATAATTACTTATAACCTACTAATGTTGTCGGAAAAATGGTTTTAAAGGTAAGGGTTGCACGAACCCAGAAAGGTTTAAAAGACAGTTTATTAATAAAAATTAAATTTTTTGTCCGACTTTGGATTTGACCCAATATTTTTGTCGGACACTTAGATTTTTTGATTTGGAATATAACTACTTATAACCTGATACTTGTGTCGGAAATTTTTTTTTATTTCGAGAAAAAAAACTACAGAACGATGTTTGTCGTTGTTCAAGGAATATGTACACAAATGATCAGATCACAATTTTTCTAAAATTTTCCCTCTTGTCGGAAAATTTTTTAAGAAAATTTTGGGTTCCGATCTACGTCATACCCTTTTAAATGCTTTACTTAGTGTGTGTACCAATTTTCAGCTAAATCGATTCAAAAGTAACCGAGAAACACTGTTTTAAAATTTTTTTTTGATAATACCTCCTCGTCGATAGCCTAAAAGAATTAAGTTTTCTGTTCGTTTGCCCCAACATTTTTGTCAGACAATTATATTTTTTGTTTAAGAATATAATAACTTGTAACCTACTACTTTTGTCGGAAAAATGGTTGTAAAGATAAGGGATGCACGAAGCCAGCATAATTTGAAAGTATACTTTACTAATAAAAATAAATTTTTTGTCCGACTGTCGAGTTGCCCCAATATTTTTGTCCGACACTTTGATTTTTTGGTTAAGAATATAATTACTTATAACCTACTAATGTTGTCGGAAAAATGGTTTTAAAGGTAAGGGTTGCACGAACCCAGAAAAGTTTAAAAGACAGTTTATTAATAAAAATTAAATTTTTTGTCCGACTTTGGATTTGACCCAATATTTTTGTCGGACACTTAGATTTTTTGATTTGGAATATAACTACTTATAACCTGATACTTGTGTCGGAAATTTTTTTTTATTTCGAGAAAAAAAACTACAGAACGATGTTTGTCGTTGTTCAAGGAGTATGTACACAAATTATCAGATCACAATTTTTCTAAAATTTTCCCTCTTGTCGGAAAATTTTTTAAGAAAATTTTGGGTTCCGATCTACGTCATACCCTTTTAAATGCTTTAATTAGTGTGTGTACCAATTTTCAGCTAAATCGATTCAAAAGTAACCGAGAAACACTGTTTTAAATTTTTTTTTTGATAATACCTCCTCGTCGATAGCCTAAAAGAATTAAGTTTTCTGTTCGTTTGCCCCAACATTTTTGTAAGACAATTATATTTTTTGTTTAAGAATATAATTACTTGTAACCTACTACTTTTGTCGGAAAAATGGTTGTAAAGATAAGGGATGCACGAAGCCAGCATAATTTGAAAGTATACTTTACTAATAAAAATAAATTTTTTGTCCGACTGTCGAGTTGCCCCAATATTTTTGTCCGACACTTTGATTTTTTGGTTAAGAATATAATTACTTATAACCTACTAATGTTGTCGGAAAAATGGTTTTAAAGGTAAGGGTTGCACGAACCCAGTAAGGTTTAAAAGACAGTTTATTAATAAAAATTAAATTTTTTGTCCGACTTTGGATTTGACCAAATATTTTTGTCGGACACTTAGATTTTTTGATATAGAATATAACTACTTATAACCTGATACTTGTGTCGGAAATTTTTTTTAATTGGAAAAAAAAAATACAGAACGATGTTTGTCGTTGTTCAAGGAGTATGTAAGCAAATATCAGATCACAATTTTTCAAAAATTTTCCCTCTTGTCGGAAAATTTTTTAAGATAATTTTGGGTACAGCTCTACGTCATACCCTTTTAAATGTTTTACTTAGTGTGTGCCAATTTTGAGCTAAATCGATTCAAAAATAACCGAGAAAACTCTTTTAAAATTTTTTAATATTACTTTCTCGTCGATAGCCTAAATGAATTAAATTTTCTGTTCGTTTGCCCCAAGATTATTGTCAAAAAATTACATTTTTTCTTTAAGAATATAATTACTTGTAACTTACTACCTTTGTCGGAAAATGGTTGTAAAGATAAGGGATACACGAACCCAGCATATTTTAAAAGTATAGTTTATCAATAAAAATTAAATTTTTTGTCCGACTTTGGATTTGCCCCAATATTTTTGTCGGACACTTAGATTTTTTGATTTGGAATATAACTACTTATAACCTGATACTTGTGTCGGAAATTTTTTTTTATTTCGAGAAAAAAAACTACAGAACAATGTTTGTCGTTGTTCAAGGAGTATGTACGCAAATATCAGATCACAATTTTTCTAAAATTTTCCCTCTTGTCCGAAATTTTTTTGGGAAAATTTTGGGTACAGCTCTACGTCATACCATTTTAAATGTTTTACTTAGTGTGTGTACCAATTTTCAGCTAAATCGATTCAAAAATAACCGAAAAAATCTGTTTTAAAATATTTTTGGATAATACCTCCTCGTCCATAGCCTAAAAGAATTAAGTTTCCTGTTCGTTTGCCCCAACATTTTTGTCAGACAATTACATTTTTTGTTTAAGAGTATAATTACTTGTATCCTACTACTTTTGTCGGAAAAATGGTTGTAAAGATAAGGGATGCACGAACCCAGAATAGTTTAAAAGTATAGTTTATTAATAAAAATTAAATTTTTTGTCCGACTTTGGATGTGCCCCACTATATATGTCGGGCACTTAGATTTTTTGATTTGAAATATAACTATTTATAACCTGATACATGTGCTGAAAATTTTTTTTTAATTCGAGAAAAAAAAATACAGAACGATGTTTGTCGTTGTTCAAGGAGTATGTACACAAATTATCAGATCACAATTTTTCTAAAATTTTCCCTCTTGTCGGAAAATTTTTTAAGAAAATTTTGGGTTCCGATCTACGTCATACCCTTTTAAATGCTTTACTTAGTGTGTGTACCAATTTTCAGCTAAATCGATTCAAAAGTAACCGAGAAACACTGTTTTAAATTTTTTTTTTATAATACCTCCTCGTCGATAGCCTAAAAGAATTAAGTTTTCTGTTCGTTTGCCCCAACATTTTTGTCAGACAATTATATTTTTTGTTTAAGAATATAATTACTTGTAACCTACTACTTTTGTCGGAAAAATGGTTGTAAAGATAAGGGATGCACGAACCCAGCATAATTTGAAAGTATACTTTACTAATAAAAATTAAATTTTTTGTCCGACTGTCGAGTTGCCCCAATATTTTTGTCCGACGCTTTGATTTTTTGATTAAGAATATAATTACTTATAACCTACTAATGTTGTCGGAAAAATGGTTGTAAATAAAAAAATTTCAGGAAATTGACATCTTCGGCGCGTCCGACTGCGCATATGCCCCGTGAAAATTGTCCGACAAGGTTACCACATTATTGTAAAAAGGTTTTATGATAGATACCGTTAAAATTATCGATGTGGTAATAAATTTATTATTTTCATAAATTTGACATATTTAGCGTGTCCGACGCGTCATATGCCCCAATATTTTTGTCCGACAAAATTGTTTTCGTTGTTTATATGATAAAATCCATTGATTAAAATAGAATGACCAATGTGGTAATAAATTTTTTTCTTGCATAAAATTGACAACTTCGTCACCGCTTGACAGACAAACGCCCCACTACCATAATGCGCCAAGCTCAAAATTTGTCCGACTCCATCCAAATAACAAGTACAAAAAGTTTCAACGGTGTGGTCATAAATAATAATTTTATATGCGGGCCCAAGGCCTATATGTCTAAATTTATTAGTTTTCGAGATATTTTCATTTTTCAATGGACCAGTAGCGTGGCCACCCAAATCACCAGAATTTAATAAACTGGACTGATTTTTTTTTGGGGTTACGTTAATAATGAAGTTTATAAAATACCTCCAACAACAAGGGATGAGATGAAAAATAGAATACAAAGTGTATTTCGATGTGTTAATTTACAAATGCTCCATAGAGTAAGTAAATAGCTCATTCAATGATCGTTTTTAGGCGTACATAAATGTGTTAGGAGATAATTTTGAACACCTTATGTAATTAAATATTAAAAATATTTTATTAAAAGTAGCTTCTAATTTTTTCAAACAGGTTTTTTTGCAAAATGTATTACTGATAAATTATGTTTCGTTGTTTGTTTGTTAAATTGTTACATTTACATACAAAAGTAGTGTTTAATTGTCTTCACAAAATATTGTATTTTGTGTTTGTGTGTTTTTTTGTAAAATTTTTTACTAATTTTCTTTGTTTATTTGTTGCATTTACATAAAAAGATAGTTTTTAATTGTTTCAAAAATGTTGCATGTAGTGGTTGTCTTTTTGTTTATAAAAAAATATTTTTTGTATTACTAATAAATCATTTTTATTTATTTATTTGCTAAAGTGCTACATTGATTACCGGATTGATAATCGGTAATCTTCAATTGTCAATTCAATCATGGCTTACTAAAAATTTAGATAAATTTAAACACCTAAAATAATTTGCTCTGAAAAATGAAAATATCTCGAAAACTAATAAATTTGGGCATAGGGAATGTTATATAAAAATTAAAGTACGTTAATGTTACTTTTCAATAATGATATAAAATACAGGGTGTTTCATTTAACATTACTGAGAAAATAATGTACTTGCGTTTTGACTCACCCAGTATTTGATATAAAGAAAATTAGCAATATCAGTAATTCCTAAAAATTTTGACAATAAATAAAAAAATATGGCATTAATAAACCATTGCTGTTGCACTTATTTTTATTTATACAGGGAGTTGAACTTGTTACGATTTTCATACAAAATTGGTTATAACTTTGTAAATACTCTGTATAACATTACAAACCTTTATATTTTTGTGATGGAGAAGTTAGCAGGATTTTGAATATAAAATAAAATATAGGGTGTTCCATTAAAAAAAAACATAAATTAGGTCTGCCACTCTGTTATCGAACACCCTGTAACATTCTAACTAATTTTGTAATGTGAAGCTCAAAGGTGGCTAAAATTTTTGTGATTAACTTTTATTGCTATCTATTACTATAGCGGAGCTATTGAGCTTTACCCTACTAATCAATCACCCTGTATTATAAACATATTTGTAAAACCATTCTTTTTATTACTGTACCAGTTGTAAACTGAATTAAATTTTTGTAGATATTTGTTACTAGGATTTTTTGGTTAATGAAAGAGAAAAATACCTTTTATTTTTGATAATAATGTTTAATTTACATTAACAATATAATTTTTGATTAACTAACCATCATTTTTTGTTAATAAAGGTTTATTTATCACCATTAACTTATTTTATTTCGATTAAGGAACGTAAACCATAGTTGGGTCATATTGACCCGAACAGTACATTTGTGTAGTTGACTCGAACGGGACAGCAGTGTTAAGACGAGTATTCGGAAGATGGAAGACAGAAGACGGGTGGGACAGAGAACCAATAAAGAATTACAAGCTTTGTACAAAGAACCTACCATCACCAGGTTCGTCGTCACAAAGAATCAGATGGTCGTGACATGTAGGAATAATGATAGTGAACAGAAAGCCTAAACCAGTTATGATCAGAAACCTAATCCTAAGTCCCAAAAGAAGAGGTAGACCCAGGACGAAGTGGATTAATAAAGTGGAGAAAGAACTTAAACACGTGAAGGTGAGGAACTGGAAAACAAAACCACAAAATAGAAGTGAATGAAGAAATAGTGTTCGTCACAACATTAAAAGAATTATTGTAACTAGTTAATCTTATGATTATGTTTTATAAAAAAAACTCCCTACCCTAAGTGTAACAGTCTATTGTGCATACATAAAATAAATATTGTGGGTACGTATATTTCTTCTTTTCCTATCTTTGCATTCGCTTCGCCCTATTTTCACATCGAATTTGCGAATATTTTCGAATACTGTATCTATTTGATGATATAAGTCTTCCTTTATTTCTACATTTCTTTCTTCAGACGATGAACGTACCGTATTTTCTCCTTATTCTTAATAAGCGAAAATAGAATAAACATTCTATTTTTTCCTCCGTTATTAAAATGTAAATAAATTAAATATATTTCATTGAGTTTTGCCCTAGTTGTTTGGTTTCTTGTGATTTTTTAATAAATACTATAAAATGTTGTGTCTGTGTATGTTGTGTAAAACAACAGAAGGCACTGTCTTATTGTTTATTATCTATATTAAAAACATTTCTTATAAGGTCTAATAACAGTAAAAATATATGCAACCGCTCCTCGTAAATATAAATATAAGCAATAAGAAATTGAATAAAATTCAAATAAAATAATACTAATATCTTAAAAAAACCTTCAAACTAAAATAAAACATATATATTGTGTTACAAGATGATTATTTTTTACATTCACCCAGGTAGGTACATACAGTGGATAACTCGGATTAATCGGGACCGCGGCCGATCCGGGTTATCGAAAATCCGGGTTAGACGGAAAATATGGTAAACATTAATAAAATACGGTATACTTACAGATAAACTCCGTTATAATTGAAATAACATGAAATATATATGCAAAGTACACATCTAAATTGCATATAGTTGTATAGAGTATACAGTTTCTATTTTCTTGGTAAAAGACTCATGCGTAGACAAAAAAAACACGCAAACACAAACCTATCTGAAGCACGATTACAGAACGGAAGCGAAAAATACGACTGTACTACACACAATGTTATGTCCGGTCACAATCGGAACAATGTTATGTTATTTAAGAACAGTGGAGACTACGATCATTGTTTAAAAAATAATTTGTTAAATAGTCTTTTAGTCTTTTTTGAACAATGCTAAGACAGTTTGAAATAAATAAAGGAATACAGGTGCCTGTTGTTTCCGATAATCCGAGCCAATGAACGGCTCTGCCGCCGTGTGCCATGAGTCATTTTTACTCTCGTATAGTTCAAATTACACAAATACAAATTATCTAATCATCAGCTGCACTCTAATCAAAGCCTTAAAAATCTATATGAAAATTCTACATCACAAGTAAAAATTGGCAGCACACTATCTAAAAAGTTCATCGTTAACAAGGGTCTGCGCCAGGGCTGCTGTATTTCACCAACTTTGTTCAAGATATATGTTGCAAAAGCACTAAACCAGTGGAAACGTAAATGCCACGGTATGGGTATAGACTTCGGAGAGGTTTGCTTATATACCTTACAATTTGCTGATGACCAAGACGATCTACAGTATATGGCAAGAAAAATAAAGGAGGAATATGAACAGTGGGGCTTGGAAATTAATGTGGAAAAAACTAAATACCTACCCATAGGAGCCGAGTTATCCAATATCGAACTAGAGGATAATGAAGAAATCACATCCTGTAGTGAATACACGTACCTGGGAGTAATCTTCGATAGAGCGGGAAAAGACGATGATGAAATAAAGAAAAGGGTAACACAAGCTAGAAGAACAATTGACTGCCTAAATGGAATATTTTGGAGCTCCGAAATAGGAGTACGGCCGAAAATACAATATCTATGAAACACTTATTAAAAGCAGCCTACTTTACGGAGCAGAAACTTGGAGAATAACCGAGAACAACAGGAAAAAATTAGAAGCTGTAGAAATGGATGTGTTTAGAAGATCGTTAGGTATATCCCGTAGGGAAAGAGTTCGAAATGAGGAAGTAAGACGACGAATTGGAATAGATGGTTACTTAACAACAGACATTGAGAGGAAACAGTTGATTTGGTATGGTCACGTTCAAAGAATGGAAGACACAAGATTGCCCAAAAAGATTATGCAGTGGGTACCACCAAACCGCAAAAAACTAGGAAGACCCAAAAAGACATGGAAAGAAGGTGCAACCAAAGCAATGAGTACAAGGGATCTTAGAGATGGCCAATGGGATGATAGAAGGACGTGGAAGTTAGGCATCAGACAACGTCGAAAGACGTTCTAAAACCGATACATACATACATACACATTAGCTCTCAAATATTATATTACATACATTTTTATTGTTGAAATGTTTGTCTGATGAAAATCGGTCCGGGTTAGCCGGACTTCCGGGTTATCGGGGGCCGACTTATCGGGGATCCACTGTACTTCAACTTGGGTTCTGATACTGCCAATATAGTTAAGCTCAACGTTCTAATCAGTATAGTTTGTGGTACAATAAACAATCAAAACTCATTTTTAATTCATTTTACGTGGAAAATAAGCTACAAATATGTTGCTTGTTTTTAGACGTCTTTAAAAATCAATTACTTGTAATCTTGCCCTTAATAATTCAATTAAATTCATTGGTTTTTTCTCTTCTCTCTTCTCTCTATCTTAACTCTTCTTTCTATTGGGAATTTGTAAGTGAAAATAGAACCATAGCTTTTATTCATAAGTCAGAGTGACACATCTAGCGTCTTCCAACCTTTGTTTCATTGTACGAATGTATGTTTCAGCTTTCTAGGTATAGTGAGATGAACCAGTATACAAAGTTATTGTAACAAAACTAGTACTAGTTTATTTTTCTATAGAATGTATGAAACTAACGTTTTGAATGTTCCATCGATCGTTAGCTGATAGTTTTCCAACAATAATTGTTCATTAAGAAGTATTGACATAAATAAAGCAGTTATCAATTTTTATATAACGGTGAATGTGAATACTTTATATTGTTTTGAGAAAGTTTTTTAACGTAGTTATGAGCAGTGGCTCATTATTTTCAACATCAATTGTTTCAAAATAAGTCATTTCCAATCATTCAGCAAATGAAAAGCCATATCTTGCGATTTATTCATCGTTATTACTTTTGATTCGTAATTATTACGTTTGCTTAGCTATGTGTAATCAGAATGGACATTTTCCACCAAAAATGACAAGCTGTCTATCAAAGATTCAGTTCTCATATACGGGGTGTCAAGAAACTCTCCTGACAAACGAAGACCGGAGATTCCTCACAAAATTTTAAGACAATTTAACCTAATTTACCCAGTCCGAAAATGCTTCCTAAGGGAGCTAGAGCTCTTTGAAGATGGTTCTTGTAATTAATTGTTTTTAATATCCCCTAACGTTTCCATTTTAGAAAAACGAAAAGTTGTACGCTTATTTATCTTTCAGAGATAAATCGATTCCATCATTTGCGACTTTCCAGTACCGGTCATAGGTATCCGTTTTGGGTAGGGCAACAGTAATTTTAACGCACAACTAAACTTACGTGCATAGAAATCGGCCCACTTAAAAATTTGGTGATTTTTGATGTCTCATATTTCCTAAACATGTTAGCCGATTTAAGTGATTTTTCGAAGATGTTATAGCCTAATTCTTTAACAATACCATTGTAATAATATTGTTGCTAAACAGGTAAATTTTCGTTGTATACCGGGTGTACCAATCAAACTGTGTTTTTTTTTCTCAAAGTTCGCATCACCCTGTGGAATATTCTAGCATTTATAAAATACTGAAATTAAAACCCAACTATAGACTCAGGTTTTCTTAACATTCTGTTTTTGATTAATTCATTTATGTAGGATAATAAAAAAGTTAGGTACTTTAACAACTAGACATGTTCTTCATCAATACACAGTGTTTCTAAATAAGTGCGTCAAACTTTAAGGGGTAATTCTGCATGGAATAATAATGACAGTTGGCTTTATAAATGTGTGTCCGCAAATGTTTCGTTTCCGAGATACGGGATGTTGAATTTATTCTTACAAACTGACGATTTATTTATTGCTTTACAACCAGTTCAGATATGCAAATTAAATTTAGTGGGTTTTAAGAGATAGTTATTGCGGATTTTTTGACATAAAATTAAGAATTATATATTCACCATTAGCGTGCATACGGGTAATATGATCGGTCATATTACACATATGCGCGGTAATGGTGAATATTAAATTCTTAATTGTATGTCAAAAAATGTGCAATAACTACGTATTAAAACCCACCAAAGTTCATTGGCATATCTTAACCGGTTTTAAAGCAATAAAATAAATCGTCAGTTTGTAAGAAAAAATTCAACATCCCGTATCTCGGAAACGAAACATTTGCAGACATACATTTATAAAGCCAACTGTCATTATTTTTTCATGCAGAATTACCCCTTAAAGTTTGTCGCACTTATTCAGAAATACCGTGTATTGATGAAGAACATGTCTAGTTGTTAAAGTACCTAACTTTTTTATTATCCAACATAAACGAATGAACCAAAAAACAGAATGTTAAGAAAACCTTAGTCTATAGTTGGGTTTTAATTTCAGTATTTTATAAATCTTAGAATATTCCACAGGGTGATGCTAACTTTGAGAAAAAAACACAGTTTGTTTGGTACACCCGGTATACAATGAAAATTTACCTGTTTAGCAACAATATTGTTACAGTGGTATTGCTAAAGAATCAGATTATAACATGTTCAAAAAATCACGTAAATCGGGCAATAGGTTTAGGAAATATGAGACATCAAAAATGAACAAATTTTTAAGTGGGCCGATTTCTATGCACGTAAGTTTAGTCTGTTTTTAACTTTTAAGAATGTTTGACACTAGATTATTAAATTGTGAGATATTCTAGTTCTAAATCGGTAACTTTGTTTTAAATCGGTAAAACACACCGTTTTTTTTTATCTTTTTTTTTTAATTTTTTCAAATTCAAAAAACCAAAAAGTTTCAAATCGATTTAATCGTATTTTACCGACTTAAAGCAAGAGTGCGTTTTTTACTAGAATACCTCACAATTTTATAATCCAGTGTCCAAAATGCTTAAAAGTTAAAGACAAAAAAGTTTTGCGATAAAATAACCGTTGCCCTACCCAAAACAGACGCTTATGAACGATACTTGAAATTCGTAATTAATGGAATCGATTTATCTTTGGAAAATAAATAGGCGTACCAGTTTTGGTTTTTCAAAATAAACCTTTCTGGAGGTATTTAAAAAAATTAATTACAAGACGCCATTTTCAAATACAAAGAGCTCTAACTCCCTCAGGAAGCATTTTCGGACCGGGTGAATTGGGTTAAAGTGTCTTAAAATTATCTGAGGAATCTCCGGTATTCGTTTGTCAGGAGAGTTTCAAGACACCCTGTATATTGGCGAATATGTTTATACCTTTTTGATTTTTTTCTATCACTTCTGTACGTTTTATCGTTAAAACTTACAACAAGGAGCTAGAAACTGAAATATTAGTTGGCACATAGTTGTACAAAATAATCTATTGCCGTATCTTATTCACCAAAGCTCGTCTATATTACATCAACGCCATACTCAGTGTCGTGTGCGTCCTGAGACAGGATAATATACAGAGTGTCCAGAAACTCTACCGACAAACGAAGACAGAAGATTCCTCAGATAATTTTAAGATATTTTAACCCAATTAACCTAGTCCGAAAATGCTTCCTAAGAGAGCTAGAGCTCTTTGAAGACGGCGCCTTGTAATTAGATTTTCTTAAATAACTCCAGAACTGTTCTATTAAGAAAAACGAAAACTGGTGCACATATTTATCTTCCAGAGTTAAATCGATTCCATGCATTGCGAATTTCTAGTACCGGTCATAGGCGTCTGTTTTGGGTAGGGCAACAGTTATTTTATCGCATAACTTTTTTATCTTTAAGTTTTAAGCATTTTTTACTTTGAATTATTAAATTTTGAGGTATTTTACAACTAAAAGGTACTCTTATTTTAAGTCGATAGGATACACCGTTTTCTAGAAAAATCGATTTGAAAATTTTTCTTTTTTTTTTAATTTCCAAAAAAAAATCTCAAAAAAAACTATTTAGGAATCCGAAAACTGGTACGTTTATTTATATTTCAGAGATGAATCGATTTCATTAATTACGAATTTCTAGTACGGGTCATATACGTCCGTTTTGGGTAGGTCAACGGTTATTTTACCGCATAACATTTTTGTCTTTAATTTTTAAGCATTTTGACTCTAGATTATTAAGTTATGAGGTATTCTAGTAATGAAAGTTACTCTTGTTTTAAGTCGATAAAATACACGTTTTTTTTGGAATAATTTTTCAATTTTTTTTTTAAATTCCAAAAACGAAATATTTTCAAATCTATTTTTCTAGAAAACCATGTGTCCTACTGACTTAAAGCAAGAGTACCTTTTAGTACTAAAATACCTCACAATTTATTAATCCAGTGTCAAAATGCTTAAATATTAAAGACAAAAAAGTTATGTGATAAAATAACCGTTGCCATACCCAAAACGGACGCCTATGATTAGTACTAGGAATTCGCAATCGATGGAATAGATTTTTCTCTGGAAGATAAATATACGCACCGATTTTCGTTTTTCTAAATTGAAGCGTTCTGGAGGTATTTAAGAAAAACTAATTATAAGACGCCATTTTCAAAGAGCTCTAGCTCCCTTAGGAAGCATTTTCGGACTAGGGGAATTGAGCTAAATTGTCTTAAAATTATCTGAAGAATCTCCTGTCTTCGTTTGTCGGTAGAGTTTCTGGACACCCTATATATGCTTCCTACACCCACACAAAAAACTTACAAAATATTTTTTAGTAAAATAAATACAGACAAATAAATAAACAAATATACGTCCATATAAAATAAAATGTTACCCCCTCTGTGGCTCAGCGGTAAGAGTGCCTACCTTTGGATCGAAAGGTCCGAATGGTCGTGAGTTCGAATCTCACCAGGGTCAGAAATGTTTCGTTTATTATAAATTAATAAATGAAGATAGTTTCTGTCCTCGTGGTGTCGGTACTCACCGGAGGGACCGCAGACGTTCGGATACAATTAGCGTCTCTTTGCAAAGACAATGACGTCGACTTTGCAAAGTAACAAGACACTTACTCAACACACACACTACGCATGACACTAGATACCTAACTGCAAAAATTCACCGTACCTACCATGCCAATGGCCACTAGTTGTCGAGGCATTGGGTCTATTGAATAAAAGGAAGTACATATTTGCTTTTACTTCCTGGTATTTAAGTATTTACTTAATAGTAATTGAATAAATCATTAAAGAAATGTCTTTATTCAATTAGTATTAAGTAAATACTTATATACTTGTAAGTAAAATCAAATACTTCTTTTTATTCAATAGACCCATTAGCTAAATAAAAAAAATAAAAATAAAATGTTATAAATAAACATTGTAAACAACAACAACTACTTACATAATATTATTATGTAATTGTAAGATGTTTTATAAGAGTCGTAACATGCGCTTTACGCTTTATTAAAAATCATATCCATAATTCACCAAAAATGTGGTCTAGAGGTAATAATACACTCACCGGCACAAAATTCCGCCACCCAAAATTTTTGATAAAGTTTGACAATTTATAACTTTACTATTTATGCTCCGATTTTTAAGATTCTTTCACCAGTTTGGAAGTACGTATATTGTTATCGTTTGGTATTATTCCAGTAATACAAACAATTTGCTTGCATGGCACTATACAGGGGTGAATGGAAGCGTTGTATTCTCTCCTAACTTTAAAAAATTCTGTGGAAAAATGGAAGAGCTGATTTTGTTTCATAGTCCTGTCATATTATCCTGGAGGCATCACTAAAATTTTGTTTTTTGAATTATCCGAATATCGCTTTTCTTGGTAGAGCTGTACCATTTTTTTGTAAATAAAAACCATGATTAATTCAGAAAATAGACGTTGGGTTGATAAGATTAGAATGGCCCTCATGCAGCCGAGATCTCAATTCTATTGGGCATTTATGGGATGAATTAAAAAAAAGCTGTTCGCTGTCATCCCAGGCCTCCAGAAAATTTGGTACAGCTATGGCCCTAGTAGAGGAATATCGGGCTATTCCCCAAGCGAGGTAACACATCTTTATTCGATGCAAAACGGATTGCGAGCACTCGTTGCAGCAAGAGGTGGACATATCCACTATTGCATTGTTTTGTTTTGTTATTAATTTTGTTTTGTTTTGTTAATTTTAGTGCGTTTAATATTTTTAATTAAATAAAGCTTCAAAACAGTGTTTTCATTTACAGCTCTTACAAGAAAAGAGATATTCGGATAATTAAAAAAAACCATAGTGATACCTCCAGGATAATACAAAAGGAGTATGAAACAAAATCAGCCCTCTAATTTTTCCACAGAATTTTTTAAAGTTAGGAGAAAATACAACGCTTCCATTCACCCCCGTATAATGCCATCTAAGCAAAAAATTTTTGTTACCGGAATAATAACAAACGACATCAATAGATGTACCTACAAACTGATGCAAGAATCTTGAAAATCGGAGTACAAACAATAAAGTTACAGATTTTCAAACTTAATCAAAAATTTTGGGTGGCGGAATTTTGTGCCGGTGAGTGTAGATACACTCTCTTCAAGATGAACCACAAGTCAATGTATTAAAAATATTATTAAATTTAAAACAATTTGGACGCGTTTCGCGCCAACACGAGCGCAAGGCGATTGATTCAATCTTTTAAATTTTATTAAAATTGCTTATCCCAGAGAGTTTTTTTTGCAATTACATAAGTCAGAAAAAAATTATGTTAGAACCATTCTACAAGTGTCAAATGAAAGAGCATCAGATAATCTTTCAAATTGGTTTAAAAAAAATGCATTTATCAGTAATAAATTATTAATTATGCAAAAATATATCCAATTTTTCCTTACAAATTTTTGAATACCTTTTTTCAAAAAAACCTATTTTACCGTGTGCATATAATATTAATTGATAAGAAATTGTAATAAATATAATATATAATTTGAATGTTTTGCTCATGCTCTTTTATTTGTCATCTGTAGAATGGTTCTAACATCATTTTTTTCTGACATGTTATTGCAAAAAAAACTCTCTGTGATAAACAATTTGAATAAAATTTAAGCAATTGAATGAATCGCTTTGAAATTTTTGTCACATATTAAGCACCAAAAAACCCTCATTTGACAAAAATTTCTAAGCTGTACACTAATTTTTACAAAAGTTATTGCAAAATTAATTTTTTTAATTTAATTAATTTTTAAAATTTTTAATTATATTAACAATAAATGAGTATATTAGCCTTAATAATACGCCATTTTAAAGCTTTTCCATTTTCTCGAAGATGTTTCTAATAAAAAAAACCATAAGTTTTACTGTTTTCCATTAATTTGAGAAAAAAAAAAAAAGAAAAAAGGCCGTTCTTTGACACTAATTTGTTATTAAATAAAAATAGCCGCCAGATCCTACGCAGGAAATAGTTACAATGGTAGGGAGCAAAGTATGCTAAATGTGCAGTCACTCGAGCGCTTTGGGGACCTATTGGGTTGTGAAGAGTAGGTCCTAAAACCAAAAACAGTTAAGTAAAGTTTTCCATTTTAGTGGGTACTTTCCATTTTTAATTTAATTTTTCATTTCCAACAATCTTTTTTTTAGATTATAGCGCCATCTATTCATAATTCGAAAAATTGTCTCGAATAAAAGTTACTTATTTTTACGTAAGGAATCCAAATCTGCAATAAAAATGGGGTCTCCCATTTAAGATTTTAAAGTATCCTCCCATCCCACTTCCGTGGGGGTCGTGTTTGGTGCCATTCGATAGATTTTTCAAAAATATTGAATAAGTGTATTTTTCAGTTTTTCGATCCGATGTTCATTTCGCGAAATATCACGGGATTCGTATTTAAAATATTAAATTTACCCCCCATCCCTCTTTATGGGAAGTCGTGTTCGGTATTATTCAATAGATTTTTGAAAAATATTGAGTACGTAGTTTTTAGTTTTGTGATCTGTTATTTATTTCGCGAAATATTCGCTTTTTTCTTGTGAAACTTTGGGACTCACCCATTTCCTTACTCCCCGCTTAAATAGTCAGATTTTTGAAATATACACTGTTTTGCATATAGGTACTCAAATTACCTTATCTTAATCTGACGATTTCGAGTTTTTCTAAGGATGGATTTTTTTTCGGCCCCCCCCTTAACGAACTCCCCTGCATTAAGAGCCAATGTATGCCAGGGGACAAGGTTTCTCCCCATGTAATAATCTGACGCGCTCGAGTAACTGCAAAAACCCCCGCTTCGGCTCCCATACCACAATTATTTGTTCTTATTCCTTTCCGATGAGACACTCTAACTCGTTATGATATCTGCGCCTCCATTCGTTTGTCACGCTGTCTCTGAAAGGGCCATATATCATTCGAAGGAGTTTACGTTCCCACATCAGCAATTCATTTACTTCTCTTATTGTTAGGGTAGCTAAGGAAGTAGCTCTTATTGTTAGGGTAGCTAGGGAAGCTATCGTGCTAAAAACTGAATGGTCGCACGTCACGCGGCCGCTAACGATGCTCTTGGGACACCGGGCGAAATCCCATTGAAAATTAGCCTTGTTCCTGTACGCGGGGCTCTACAGGAATCGACAACGATCCCCAGCTACTCGTGGGAATAAATATGAATACTCACCAACATGCAAGGCAAGCACGGTGTTTAAATGCCACAAACCCGACCAGTGTAAACCAACCCTATTCAAAGTGCGTCAAAAATATAAACCTCAACATCGCCACATATAATGCTCGGTCGCTCTCTACCGAAGAAAGGTTCGAAGAAATGGAGGAAGAACTTTCAAAAGTGAATTGGGATATTGTGGGTATCAGCGAAGTTAGAAAAAAAGGAGAGAATCTTATCTCACTCCCATCAGGCCATCTGTGGTACTACAAAGGAGAAGAGGAATCGACAGTCGGAGGAGTCGGCTTCTTTGTTCACAAAAGAATTGCGAACAGAATTGTGTCAATAAACCAAATATCAACAAGGGTGGTCTACTTAAACATCAAAATGAGCACCAGATATATCCTAAAGTTCATTCAAGTATACGCACCTACTACAGGCCATTCAGATGAAGAAGTCCAAATATTCTACGACCAAATATCCTGTGCAATCAAGGAAAATCCTGGCCACTTCTTAATAATAGGCGGTGATTTCAACGCCAAAATAGGTACCAAGGAAGACCCCTCTGAAATAATATTGGGAAATTTTGGAAGCGAAGGCAGAAATGATAGAGGCAAACAACTGTTAACTTTTCTTTTGGAAAACAATCTCTATCAAATGAACAGCTTCTTTAAAAAGAAAAAACACAGAAGATGGACCTGGGAAAGTCCAGATGGAAAAACAAGGAACGAAATCGACTATTTCTTAACAAATAAAAAAGAATTATTTAAAGACGTAAATGTGTTAAACCAGTTCAGCACAAGCAGTGATCACAGGTTAGTAAGAGCTAAAATAACGATATCGATCGAAAAGGAAAGACTCAAAATGATAAATAAGAAACACCCAAAGAAATGGGTAAAACCAACTAATATTCAGGAGTTCGAAAAATATATTAATGATACATTGAAAGATACAACAACAACAGACATTAATATACTGAACAAGCAAATAATCACCACAATACAACAGGCTCAAACTAAATACTGTCCAACAAACCAAAAAGATGAAAAACTAAGTCAACCTACTAAAACCCTTATAGAACTAAGACGACAGATGAAAGGAGATACAAGTTCCAGCAAAGAAGCGCTAAATCAAATAAATAAGACTATCACAAAGTCAATAAGAAAAGACATAAGAAACTACAATGTAGAAAAAACAAAACAAGCAATAGAGCAAAATAAGAACATGAAAGTTTTGAAGAACGTAAGCGTACAAAAAGGAAAAATAGAAATCAACAAACTAAGAAACAGAACTGGAAAAGAAACTACAAACAGAGATGAAATATTAACAATAGTCGAAGAGTTCTACACAGAGTTATACAAATCAAGAAAAAAAGATGACAATGCGCAACCTCCAATTACAGTAAAAACTGGAGTATTAAATCAAGGATCGGATTTAATGCCCGATATAACAAAATCAGAAATCAAAGAGGCTCTGAAGAAAATGAAAAATAATCGAACCCCAGGTGAAGATGGAATAGTATCAGAAGCACTAAAAATTGGAGGAAATATACTACTTGAAAAAATTAAACAACTTTTCAATATCTGCCTTCACAACGCCAATATTCCAACAGACTGGAACAACGCTACTATGATTCTATTACACAAAGCAGGAGACAAAGCCAATTTAGAGAATTACAGACCGATTAGCCTCCTCAGCCATTTATATAAGTTATTTACGCGAATAATAGTTAAGAGAATGGAAAGAAAGTTAGAGACTTATCAACCAAGAGAACAGGCAGGATTCCGAAAAAATTACGGAACAAATGACCATCTACAAAGTATAAAAACCCTGATAGAGAAAGTAGTGGAATACAATAAACCCCTAGTTCTAGTTTTTATCGATTTTCATAAAGCCTTTGATACAGTTGAACTTAGCAAAATATTACAGGCGCTTAAAGAATGCAGGCTAGATTATAGGTATACAAAATTATTACACAAAATATACTTACAGGCAACAACCACTGTCAACTTACATACTAACAGTAATCGCATAAAAATAGAACGGGGGGTTAGACAAGGAGACCCAATGTCACCTAAACTTTTTAATACGGTCTTAGAACATGCTTTCAAGAGTTTGGATTGGATGACAAAGGGAATAAAAATAGATGGAGAATACCTAAACAACTTACGTTTCGCCGATGATATAGTCATAGTAGCTGAGGATCTAGGTATGGCAAGAGAGATGGTACAAGAACTCGTTGTAGCTACAGAAAATGTTGGTTTAAATATAAACATCTCAAAAACAAAAATAATGACAAATTTGGTACCCAACCAGAACATCAGTATTGGTGGGAAGGAAATAGAACTCGTAGATAGATATAAATACCTGGGACATGAAATTACGATTGGCAGGGATAACCAGACTCATGAGCTGAAGAGAAGAATCGGTCTTGGGTGGGCAGCATTTGGAAAACTGAGAGAAACTTTTAAAAGTGAGTTACCCACATGTCTAAAGAGAAAGGTATTCGATCAGTGCGTCCTCCCAGTCTTGACGTACGGATCAGAAACACTTACCTTAACTAAAGCCTCGGCTACCAAACTAAGAGTCACGCAGAGAAGAATGGAGCGGTCAATGTTAGGAATAACTCTGCGAGACAAAATCAGAAACGAAGAAATCAGGAGAAGAACAAAGGTGACTGACG
Source organism: Diabrotica virgifera virgifera (assembly GCF_917563875.1). NCBI lineage: Eukaryota > Metazoa > Arthropoda > Insecta > Coleoptera > Chrysomelidae > Diabrotica > Diabrotica virgifera. Next base: position 61,119,438 of record NC_065443.1, on the reverse strand, counting down.
TCATCGAGAGGATAGCCAGGTTGAAGTGGAGATGGGCAGGACACGTAGCCAGAATGACAGATGGGCGATGGACGAAGAGGTTATTGGAATGGAGGCCAAGAGAAGACAAGAGAAGCGTCGGTCGACCGCCTACAAGATGGACTGACGACTTAAGAAAGGTAAATAAAAACTGGATGAGGGCGGCGCAGGATAGATGGGGTTGGAAACGAGGGGAGGAGGCCTATGTTCAGCAGTGGACTTTTGAGGCTGGATGATTGTTAGGGTCTATGTTTCGCCTCTATATGCGACTGCTGGTAGTTTGATGGTCTTATATAAATATATCTGGATTTTTGCACCTCGTGAGAGAAGATTTGACTTCTTTAGATGTTGCATTGCAAAGAAATATCTGTTTCCTGATATTATTCGCTTTTCAAGATCTCGATCAATTTTTTTGTCATTGGTGATTGTTGCTCCTAGATATTTAAATTTTTTAACCACTTCGAAGTTACATACGCGACTGCTGGTCGTTTTATGGTCTAATATATTATATCTGGAATTTTGCACCTCGTGAGAGAAATTTTGACTTCATTAGATGTTGCATTCCAAGGAAATATCTGTTTCCTGATATTATTCGCTTTTCAACTTCTCGATCTATTTTGTTGTCATTGATGCAGTCTTGACTATACTCCAAATACTTTTCAAGCATTTGTCTAATAGCAAATATTTGATCAATAGTCGATTTTCCAGGCCTGAAAACACACTGGTCGTCACCAACTGTTTCTTCGGCGTATGGTCTTCTTTTTTAAATCTTTTCAGTATAAACCAGGGCGCATCTGTAAACATATTAGTACATTTGGACGTTGAGAGGTGACTCAAATTTTTTTGCAGAAATTGCTTGAAAATAACTCAAATAATAATATTTGAGTTATCCTCCCTCTCAAGAAGGTCCGGAACATTGTTTAAATAATCAAAATGTCAAAAAATTAAGGAAAAATTCGATTGTTTTCTTTGTTTTTTCATTATAACTTTAAAAGTATTCATTTCCGAGAAAAGTTGTACTAGCATAAAAGTTGCGTAATTAAATTTCCTACAATATAAAATTAGTTAAGAATTTAAGAAATAGTCATCCTTGTTGCAAAATAGCAATAATTGGGAAAAAAAACATACAAAAACAAGTATTCGAATTTTACGTTTTTCAACCATTTATGCCACACTTAGGACCTTCATATTTCACTCAGAAAAACATTATGATCCAGTAAAACAATAGTGTAACTTTCATTACGATCGGTTCAATAGATTTTGCAAAATAAATTTTGCAATCCAGCTTGCGCAAAAAAAATAATTTTTTAAAAATGTTACAGGACTAAAAATAAAGGAGATAGCAAGTTGAAATTTTTTTTGCGCATAGTAGTGTACTGTACCTTTCATTTGAAATTGGCAAAACTAAAATCGATTAACCACCACGGCGTCAGGAATTTTTTTAAATAAACATTAATTATTGGTGCTACGCGCAGGACAACGGATAGTTTGCTCTGATTGGGCATTCCAATGACCTTTGATAATGATTGATACATTTTAATTTTTATTACATTTCGATATAAATAAATAAATTTGTTTATTGCAAAATAAAAACAAATAGACTAAGTTTTCACTCTAATGGCATATAAAACAACATAATGCTATTCTACATCCCACCAGAATGAAAACAATGGGAACCTTCTCTGGTTACACCTCCGAGGCTTCTACAATTTGCAAGCCATACGGATGCTGAGACAAAGGAAGATGAGGGAATTCTACAATTTACAATTCACGTCCCATCTGCTCAGCGCGGTAAAGTTCCAACGAGAATGGTTCCCTTCATACTCCAATCAGAGTAAATGTAAATCAAAAATGAATAACCATTTTCAATTTCGTTGCAAAACGAAAATACAGCCGAACCATATTCTAGTCCAATCAGAGTGCAGCAAGCACCTCTACCGGTTTCGAAACTTATTAGTCTCTCATCAGGAGGCACATATGCTGCTCTCTCTGATCCAACCAAAACAAACTCCCAGCGTGCAGTCCCGGATTGCAACGAACGAAATGGCATAGATGCCCTAGCGGCAACTGCTAGCAAAAAGACTAAGTTTTACCTCTAATGGCATATAAAACAACATAATGCTATCCTACATCCCACCAGAATGAAAACAATGGGAACCTTCTCTGGTTACACCTCCGAGGCTCTACAATTTGCAAGCCATACGGATGCTGAGACAAAGGAAGATGAGGGAATTCTACAATTTACAATTCACGTCCCATCTGCTCAGCGCGGTAAAGTTCCAACGAGAATGGTTCCCTTCATACTCCAATCAGAGTAAATGTAAATCAAAAATGAATAACCATTTTCAATTTCGTTGCAAAACGAAAATACAGCCGAACCATATTCTAGTCCAATCAGAGTGCAGCAAGCACCTCTACCGGTTTCGAAACTTATTAGTCTCTCATCAGGAGGCACATATGCTGCTCTCTCTGATCCAACCAAAACAAACTCCCAGCGTGCAGTCCCGGATTGCAACGAACGAAATGGCATAGATGCCCTAGCGGCAACTGCTAGCAAAAAGACTAAGTTTTCACTCTAATGGCATATAAAACAACATAATTTTCATTTTTATTTATTTTTGTTATTCATTTTTGATTTACATTTACTCTGATTGGAGTATGAAGGGAACCATTCTCGTTGGAACTTTACCGCGCTGAGCAGATGGGACGTGAATTGTAAATTGTAGAATTCCCTCATCTTCCTTTGTCTCAGCATCCGTATGGCTTGCAAATTGTAGAAGCCTCGGAGGTGTAACCAGAGAAGGTTCCCATTGTTTTCATTCTGGTGGGATGTAGAATAGCATTATGTTGTTTTATATGCCATTAGAGTGAAAACTTAGTCTTTTTGCTAGCAGTTGCCGCTAGGGCATCTATGCCATTTCGTTCGTTGCAATCCGGGACTGCACGCTGGGAGTTTGTTTTGGTTGGATCAGAGAGAGCAGCATATGTGCCTCCTGATGAGAGACTAATAAGTTTCGAAACCGGTAGAGGTGCTTGCTGCACTCTGATTGGACTAGAATATGGTTCGGCTGTATTTTCGTTTTGCAACGAAATTGAAAATGGTTATTCATTTTTGATTTACATTTACTCTGATTGGAGTATGAAGGGAACCATTCTCGTTGGAACTTTACCGCGCTGAGCAGATGGGACGTGAATTGTAAATTGTAGAATTCCCTCATCTTCCTTTGTCTCAGCATCCGTATGGCTTGCAAATTGTAGAAGCCTCGGAGGTGTAACCAGAGAAGGTTCCCTTGTTTTCATTCTGGTGGGATGTAGAATAGCATTATGTTGTTTTATATGCCATTAGAGTGAAAACTTAGTCTTTTTGCTAGCAGTTGCCGCTAGGGCATCTATGCCATTTCGTTCGTTGCAATCCGGGACTGCACGCTGGGAGTTTGTTTTGGTTGGATCAGAGAGAGCAGCATATGTGCCTCCTGATGAGAGACTAATAAGTTTCGAAACCGGTAGAGGTGCTTGCTGCACTCTGATTGGACTAGAATATGGTTCGGCTGTATTTTCGTTTTGCAACGAAATTGAAAATGGTTATTCATTTTTTTTTTTTAAACAAATACTCTATCCTTTGAAATAACACTTTTTTTTAGCAAAAACTTTCTTTGTTCATATATTTTAACTTAGGGAATAAAAGTTTATTATTTTTAAACATATGCAATTGTTTAAACAATATTTCACAAACAATAATAAAATTAGTTTGAATTTTGTGGAATTAAAATATTAAAATACAACAAAATGTAGAGTAAGAAAATAATATATTAAATAAAGATTAGAAGAAATTTTGGTGGAAATCAACTTGTGTGAATCGAACCCCGCTGTCCTGCGCGTAGCACCAAAAATTAATGTTTATTTTAATGATTTTCTGACGCCGTGATAATTAATAGATTTTAATTTTGGAAATTGCAAATGAAAGGGACAGTACACTTCTATAAGCAAAAATATTTTCAACCTGCTATCTGCTTTATTTTCAGTCCTGCAACATTTTAAAAAAATGAATTTTTTTTGCGAAAGCTGGATTGCAAAATTTATTTTGCAAAATCTGTTTAACCGATCTTAATGAAATTTACAGTGCTGTTTTAATATATCATAAAGTTTTTCTGGGTAAAATATGAAGGTCCTAAGTGTAGCATAAATGGTTGAAAAACGTAAAATGCAGATACTTGTTTTTGTATGGATTTTTTCGCAATTATTGCTGTTTTGCAACAAGCGTGACTATTTTATAAATTTTTATTCCATTCTGTATTGTAAAAAATTTAATTACGCAAATTTTATGTTAGTACAACTTTTCTCAAAAATGAACAGTTTTAAAGTTATAATCAAAAAACCAATAAAAAAATCGAATTTTTCCTTCATATTTTGACATTTTGATTATTTAAACAATGTTCCGGACCATTTTGAGTGGGAGGATAACTCAAATATTATTATTTGAGTTATTTTCAAGCAATTTCTGCAAAAAAAATTGAGTCACCTCTCAACGTCCATCTCAAAACAGATGCGCCCTGGACTAGTAAGACCGAAGCCAATTAGGGTCTAGGACGTTTCATCGCCGCCGTTTCGATGCCGCCAGTTCGATGCCGATGCCGGCCGATTCATCGCCAGTCAATTAATCGCTATCTGATATATTTCCGAATTTTCGACAGTTACAATTATTAGTTATTTTTAGTATTAATTAGGAATTCTAGGAAATGCGAGATATGACGGCGATGAAATGGACTGGCGATGAACCGGCGGCATCGAAACGGCCGGCGATGAACCGGCGGCATCGAAACGTCCCATTCCGAGCCAATTACGTAGTATTAATTAGTCAAATTCCTCTGTAGTTTACACATGACTCCTTTTTTCCTTTCTTGTATGTTGGTACAATAATACTACCACACCATTCTGTCGGCATTATTTATTTTTTGCCAGGCCTCTTGCTCCATATACACTTGAGTCCACGAGTCTTTACCCGTGCGTCATTAATACCTGGCAAGATAAAACACATACTTTTTATCTATGGGCCATTCCACGAACATACGCCTGTTTTAGATTGCTTCGACAACGAATATTTTACTGTGCAACATAAGAAGTACGAAAGTAAATGGCGCTAATAATAATTATTGAAAATTACATTGCTGTTTATTGGAATAATTATTATTCCAATAAACAGCAATGTAATTTGCAATTTACGTTCGTTCTTCTTATTTTGCACAGTAAAATATTCATAGTCGAAGTAATCCAAAACAGGCGTATGTTCGTGTAATAGGGTATAGCATCATTCTCTTCCACGCATGAAACTAATGACAAACCCGCTACCGTCTGTTATTAAGTAAAAACACATATTACTTTTATGAACGCTCTAGTCTCAAAACATTGAAAAAAGATGGGTACAAAAAAGACGATTGGGGATGTTTTCACATATTTTAAGTACAATTTCTGACGTTTTGGTTTGTTTACTTTTGTGGCTGTCAGTTTGTTGAATTTTTTGCTGTTATTTTGTCGAATTTTTGCATTTTGAAGTTTTTTATAGTATACAAACAGTTGTTTTCACAACTAATTTTATATTGGAGTTTGAAATTTTATGGTAAGTTTGGATATTTTACGATTAATTTTGACAATGTACAAAGCAAACCTTATTGACACAGTTAAGTGTCAATGAGGTTGTTAACACAATGCTTGTGTTTAATGTTCCGCCAAAGTGAATAAAATAACAAAAAGAAAATATGTTATTTAATTTTTTTATAAATTGTTTATTTACTTATTTATTAATCAATGATAATAAAATAATTCATTAAGCTACTTCAAATGTAGCTGTAATTATACACCAAAATTTTAAAGAAAAACTTAAATTTGACATTCTATATATTTGATAACGTCAAATTTTATACTATAACCCAGGATCGGAGTAATACCCACTTTCTGTCACTTGCTGTTGCGTTTAGTAAATTTCCGACTTATTTACTACTCCGACTACTATATAAATCCTCCACTTTTCAACCGTTTTAACATTTCTCAAATATTATACAGTGGTGAGCGCGCTAATAACCGGCAAAATAGCGCAAAAGATGGAAAACATAATACATTGCGAAACAAAAACAGATGAAACTAGTCGAGGTGGAAATGATCGTTATAAATGTATAAATTAACATTACATTACATAGTTTCCCACCTTTAGACGTCTGTGACATGAGTATTTTATAAAATTCTACTGTTACAGTAACAGTTGTCATACTCCTTTGATACGTCTAAAGATGGGAAACTATGTAATACAATGTTAATTTATCCGTTTATAACGATCATTTCCATCTCCACTAGTTTCATCTCTTTTTATTTCGCAATGTATTATGTTTTCCATCTTTTGCGCTATTTTGCCGATTATTAGCGCGCTCATCACTGTATATTATTAATGATTGACATTCACATTATTTTTCCTAAGTACGATTTAATGTTTTACCTTGATTACAGAAGAGTTTGCAAACACTGAAAATTTACTTCTATGAAGGTTTTTCTAACAAGTTTTTAAAATCTATATTTATTAATTAATAACAGTTGGTGTAACTCTATCTTTTCTGTATAACATATGTGTTAATTATTCGAATAAAGTAAAACATCTCTAACTTTTGAAAAACGCAACTTGTCCAAAGAAATGATTAATAATGTCAAACAAGTAGTTATGACAAAAACATAGAGGAAAGGCTGCCAATATGGGCTGGTCTTGTATATGGGCTAGGTGAGTTTCACAGCTATTCGTTGCAGATCTCTACATTTTGACTATTGCAAACGGTATTTGACGAAGTTAAACTATCACCGTAGCGTCGGCGCCCCAGTGGTAGATATTTCCCAGTTTATAATAATTGTTTGTGGGTTGGTGTGAGTGTCAAAACTTTTTCGGGTAAGGTGATAAATTCCAGTATTTGAAAATAAACACTAATTTAAAAAAAAAGGCCTGTGTCACGTTGAAGCTCTATTATTAGTCTTTGATATATGCTAATGAGTTTTCTTCAAATGGTCTACTTTTAGACAAAACTTCTTTTGTTGTGCAAAGCAAGCGTGTTTACAATATGGGATTTGCCTCTGTTTTCATTATGGGCTAGTGCGCTAGTGGCCCATATTTAGAACAATGTAAAACATACTTCAATTGTTTCAGGATGTCAAAACAACAGCTGAAAGAAGCTAAGAAAAAAATGGGATAAGAGGGATATGGAACGTGCAATTGTAGGGCAGGCAGCACGAAATGGGTACGCTGAAAGCTGCAAAAATGTTTAATGTCCCACGTTCTACGTTGCAACGTTCTGCAAAAAAACTTGAACTAAAGCCAATTGAAGCTGCTCAAATAAAGTTAGGGCGTAAAGCTGTCTTAGGGAATGATCTTGAGGACGAGTTAGTTCGTTATATTTTGGAAATGGAAGCTAAATTTCATGGATTAACCAGAAAAGGTCTTAGGAGGATGGCGTACGTCTTAGCTTCCAGGACATCAAACATCCGTTTGGAGGTAACACGGCAGGCAGAGCCTGGCTGAGACTTTTCCTGCAACGCCATAAAGAGCTATCAGTACGACGACCAACGAGAACATCATATTCACGAGCTAGAGGCTTTAACAAAGAAAATGTCGCATCCTTCTTCAATGTTCTGGAAAAAGAATGTGGACGAGAATGTATCTTCAATGTGGACGACACAGGTCTTACGGTTGTACAAAACAAGATTGCACAGGTAGTAGGCCGAAAAGGGAAACGACAAATTGCATCATTAACTTCTGCTGAAAGGGGCTCGCTAATAACCGTCGTGATATCGATGAGCGCTGCTGGCCAATTCATTCCACCAATGATGATATTCCCATGTAAAAATATTAACCAGCAACTGATGAAAGGAGCTCCTCCAGGTTCCATTATGACAGTACATCCCAGTGGATGGATACAAAGCAATATTTTTACAAGACGGTTTCAACATTTCATTGACACAGTGAAACCCACAAAAAAATCACCAGTCCTGCTTATTATGGATGGTCATATAGAAGTCATAGATTTAGCTAGAGATAATTATGTCACTATAATTGTCTTGCCTCCCCATTGCACCCACAAACTCCAGCCATTGGACAAAACTTACATGGGTGTTCTTAAGGCTTACTACAGCGAAGAGATCCGGGTCTGGTTGCGCCACAATAATCGTCCACTAAGTGCATTTGATGTGTCAGAGCTCTTTGGAAGAGCTTATTTGAAATGTCAAACTGGAGCGATTGCCGTTAATGGATTTAGAGCTACAGGAATTTATCCCTTGAATAAAAACATATTTACAAATGTCGATTTCATGGCAGCTGAAATTAAAGCAGAAAATACTTCGACAGCCGCACCTGATGATGCGAGTGATGAAGATGATAAGGTGATCGTTGTTTTAACCGCTCCTGTCAATTCAAATGAACCTACAAATTCTGACGATAACTCTATCAATTCTGAGAGCACACCAGATTGTCGTTGCAGCCACAATAATTTATCATCTAATTCTCCCACTCTTCCATCTGGGCCTAATAAGCAGCTTGAAACTATTCCTACAACTAATACACAGCTTGATGCTATTTCTTCAACTAGTTCACAGCTTGTCGCTATTCCTACAACAAGCTTTTACAGAAAGTTTGCCACGCCTTCCAGAAGACCTTGTGCAGAGCTTGGTTTAAAAAGAAAATTATTTGAGAATAAATTCATTCCATCAATTTCTTCCACATCTGGGTCTTCAAGGATATCTCTGCTAACACCATATGATCTTTCTCCTGTGCCATTATTGAAGAAAAAAACCTCCAATCGTGGGCGTAAGCCAAGTAAATGTTCAGTGACAACCTCTTCACCTTACAAAATTGATCCAATCTCTCAACAAAGACAAAGAGGAGCAAAACGAAGTAAGAGAAGGCAAAGAAAAAAGAAAAGCAAAAGAAATAAAAAAAGGAAAACGTAAGCGGGTTACCAAAGTCACAAAGAACCAAAGAAAGAAATCGGGTTCTAGTAGCGAGGATGAGGAGGAATATGTGCCTGCAGATGATGAGAGCGATTACAATGAGTTTCCTTCTACACAGCCTTCACAAGACGCAGCTGATGTAACGTGTATGTTTTGCGAAGCACTTTTTTCAGAGGATAATCTTGATGAAATATGGGTCAAGTGCTTCATGTGCCATTCGTGGGCACATAACGAGTGCGCTTGGGCCGAAAAAGAAGAATATGTGTGTGACTTTTGCAAATAGTTTTAGCCTATGAGTTATTTAATGTATTGCTTGTATTTTAGATATTAAAATATACTTGTCACGCATTTATCTCATTTCACACAAATTTAAGACACTTTTTCGGGGTAGCCCATATTTAGGATCATTATTCAAACGACGCAAAAGTACAATTCTTCATTATTTGTACATTTAAAACAGTTATATATTTTTTAATCAATTTGGACTTTGGGCAGGTTATAAGTAACTAAATGTAGGTATTCTTACGTACCTTTGGAATTAAAATAGAATTTTAATTCTTTTTTACAAAGAAATACACAATGGGTAGCCCATATTTGCATCCTTTCCTCTAGTATAAGCTACTTTTAGGTAGGCGAAGTAGTTGTTAATTTATTAAAGGAATGTATACGTGTGTATACTACATAAAAGATTGAAAAATCAATATACCACATGTAAATTGATCAAATGAAACAATTAACATCAAGGTAGATGCAGTAATTAAACTAATTTGTTCTGAAAAAAGCTTGAGATTGTGCCCTTAACTTGCATTGCGTAAAGTGCTTGGAGCAATTGAGTTTGTAACAAAATAAAAGATCTTCATATTTAACACATTTAAGAATCTTTCGCAGATTTTCATAAAACATCATTACAATCTTTTGATAATGTAAATTGCTCACTGTAAAGAACTTCATATTTAAAAAACTTGAGAACCATTTGACAAGGAGAACAAACTATTCAAATAAAAACCAAAAAATACTTACTGCCTTTCTCTTTAACTCTAAATGTGACGTTATCAAACATCATTTTAATTCATCCTTTAAATTGCGCAGAACCTATTACACTATTATAATTGTTGTTCTCGCTTCAGAACGCGCGAGTGGTACTCAACACTAAGCGCACCCACCACTAATCATAATTTTATTCGACTTATCAAATAAAATATCAAAAAGTACTTACTGCCTTTATCTTTAACTCTAAATGTGAGAGTATCAAACTCCATGGTAATTAATCCTTTAAACTATACAGAACCTGTTACACTATTCTAATAATTGTCCTTGCTTCGGAAAGCGCGAGTGGTACTTTAACAACACTAAGCGCACCCACCACTAAACATAATTTTAATCGACTTACATTTATATATTCGTGTGGTACCAGTTTCATAATTGGGAATATTATTCTTTCAATTAAATTGTCGTTATTTTAACATTGTTGACGGTACCAATTATTTTTGGTAACCAAAATTCATAGGCGGAACAATTTGATGTGTATTAATATAACAACTATTGGTAGGGGAGCCCAAGCGGGTATTTCTGCAATTACTCGAGCGCGTCAAAAAACCACATGGGGAGAAACCTTGTACCCTGTAAATGTACCTCTACCATATATATCCACTCTTAATAAGGGCGGCGTGCACTGGGGCAGTCTGTTAAAAAAATGTATCCTAATAAAAACTGGTAATCGTCAGATTAAGACAAGGTAAATTAAGTACATGAAGAAAAGTGTATACTTAAAAAATCTGACGATTTGAGGGAGCGCGGGCGTAAGGAAATGGGTGAGTCACAAAGTTTCACAAAAATTAAATTAAAAAATAAAAAATCCATACTAAAATGGAAACTTAACTATTTTGGTTTTAAGACCTAATCTTCACAGCCCAATAATAGGTCTCCATAACGCTGTAGTAACTGCAAATTTAGCATCCTAGCCTCCCGTACTATGTATACATTCTATTTTGTGAGGCAAGCCACACAAAATAAAATATGTAGACGAGATAGGTAGTCTAAAATACGATATTAGGTCGATCTTTACCGATCTGTGTAATGGATAAAGAATATTGGATAGGTAATTTATTATGTTAACTATATATTATACCTAAAAACACATGGGGTGCCTGATCTAATTTTGTTCTGACTATGACTTTTTTATGAATAAAAAAAAAATCAATCCGGGCAGATATTATTTCAGAATTTTTGGATGATTCTAAAGATTCTATTTTTTCTCTTAAGTTGATCGTTAAAATATCGTTTTTTAGTTGTTAAGTACCTAAGTTTAAGTTCAAATCTTCTTCTATCAGGTCCCGATATGAATTTTTGCCATGTTTTATTCTAAAATATATGTATGTTTTAATTATTGTTAATGAGGAAGGTTGCAGGCATTGGGCTGCATTAACAACTAAAAAACAATATTTTAAAATTAAATAGGTAAGTCCAAAATACTTATCAAGAACTGATAGGATAAGGTTTAAACTTAAATTTGTGTAATTCGTAATTTCAAAAATGATATTTTTTACTTATGTTTATGAGCCATAAAAATCATATTTCGTTCTTTTTCAGTTTTAAATTATTTATAACTCGAAAACGATCACTTTAAGAGAAAAATTACGTAAAACCTTTTTTGTTTAGAATCATCCAAAAAATTTGAAATAATAGATATCTGAACGGGTCGAATTTTTTTAAATTTATAAAAAAAGTCATTTTTTAATTATTAATTAATTATAGTCAAAAGCAAAATTAGATCGAACACCCCTTGTTTTTTATAATTGTTAACATATTAAATTAGATATTATATCAAAATATTTTTATCCATTAAACAGTTCGGTCACATTCGACCTTATATCGTATCTTATCTTAGACTATTAGATACCTGCATCAAAAAAAGAGTGTCTTGGGAAAATCGTTACCTCCCTGGTCTCCCTACGTGTTGTTTTGTTGTGTATGAAAGCTGTGCTTGATTATGTAGTAACGAAGATAGACAATAGAGAATTGATAATATATTTGGAACAATAATTGCTCATTGTATTGTATTTGAATTATACAAAACAATATATATTTATACAGAATGTGACTGATATTTGCTGTCAGGCACGTAGCCAGGAAATGTGCTTGAGGGGGGTCCAAACACAACTCAAATTTTGGCGCTCCCTGAACTAACTAAAATAAGACTGCTCTTGTTTCGATTCGCAACGAAATGATTATTTATTATTTTGTATTAGCTCTACTCCTATTCTGAGTATTGGGAACTAATCTTTGTTGGAATTTTACCGTGCTGGACAAGCGGGTAGTGAGATGCAACTTGACAGATCTCCCTCTTTACTCCGGCGATTCGTTGGCTTGCAAATTTTAGAAGCCACGAATGGTGTAACCAGAAGATTAGTTCTGATAAAGTTTTATTTTTAATATTGTTAATATTAGAAGTAAAACTTTCGTTCGTCTTTGGCAGATGCCACCACGGCATCTATATCATCATAATCTTTCGTGTGTGGGTAGAGGCTGACTGCCAGAATTTTAGTTGTTCAGAGAGAATCAAATATGTGTTCTCTGAAGAGACTCTAACAAGAGTCGAAACTAGTTAGAGCACTTTGGCGCTCTCTGAACTAACTAAAATAAGACTGCTCTTGTTTCGATTAGACGGTAAAATTTTTCAAATTTCACCTAATTTCACCATTGTATCTTTAATATCATTTTAGCGTCTCTGATGATGTTAGTCATCATATACAGAGTGGCCCAAAAGTCTGGAAACGGCCAATTATCTCGTAAATTGCTTGACATAATTGTACAAAATTTGAGATCCACCTATTTTGGGATACGGAGATTCCATATTTGATATTTGCAATGTTGCCAGATTTGCCGTTTTTCTTATATTAGTAGTAACTTTGGTTTTTCAAATTCATCACCCTGTATATTCAGTCATTATTGGAATCTCCTATTCAATACGAGTTCAACCATATGTAACACTTATGATTTTATGTAGTCTGGAAGGTCTTAAATACATAAAACAGAAGTCTGGCAACGCCTAATTGTCTCAATAAATTTTTTAGTACTAACTATTTTCAACTACATTAAAACGTAACAATTGATAGATTACAACATTTTTTAACATAATGGTTACTTTATCAAGTGTTCAAAATGTGCTCCATTTGTGAGTTGACAGTACCCTAATCGATGGTGGAATGCGTCTACCACATTTCTCCATGATTGTCTAGAAATTATTCGAGATTCATCGATAATTCGTTGCCTTAGCTCTGCAAGACTTGCTGGTTTAGTTTTATAAACTGAATTTTTCAAGTATCCCCAATAAAAATAATCTTTAGGATTAAAATCAGGTGAACGTGGAGGCCATTCAATTCTACCTCGTCTACCAATCCATCGTCCGGGAAATATCTCATCTAAATAACGCCGAACATTTAAACCAAAATGAGCTGGAGCTCGATCTTGCTGAAACCATATATGATTAAAATTGGCCCCAAACAAGTTTCTCAGTGTAGGTACAATTTCATTTCTAAGTAACATTTCGTAACTATCTGACGTTAAATTTCCTTCGATAAAGAATGGCCCAATGAACTGAGTACCTACTATACCTGACGAGACATTTAATTTTTGTGGTCTTGAGTGGTTTTCACGCATCCAATGTGGATTTACGTCGTTCCAATACCTTAAATTGTGTCGATTTACACTTCCACACAGTGTAAAGTTTGCTTCATCGGAAAAACATATTCTGTTAACGAAATTTTCATCATTTTCAATTTTATCCATCATTACCTCAGTAAACTGTAATCTACGATCGAAGTTATCTTCACTTAATTCTTGCAATAAGTTAATTTTGTATGGTTTAAATTTATTCTTACGTAATACACGTAAGACTGAAGAACGACCTACATCATGTACTTGTGCAACCCTGCGTGAGGATGTATGTGGATCTTCAACAAAACTTTGCATTATGTCTCAAGTTTTGTTGTCATTCATAACTCTTTTCGGTCTACCTGATCGGTGTCTATCTTTTACTTTTGCAGATTCCTCAAATCGCTTTACAGTTTTTTGTACCGTCGCCTTATGAAAAGGAGAACGGTTTGGGAAAGTATCATTGAACAAGTTGGCTACTTCACAATAAGATCTTTTTCTGTCACCGCACCCTCTCATCATTAGAATAGTAATTCGTTATTTTTCGTTAAGAGCCATTTTAGAGAAGCAATTTATCTTGCAGAACTTTTCAAAACATAACTACTGTGAGTTTTAGTCAATAATGTAAATGGTGAACAAATGTCAAAATCATAGCATTCTACATTTAAATATTTAAATTTAATAAAATCTACATATTTTGCACTGTTTTATGTATTTAAGACCGTCCAGACTACATAAAATCATTAGTGTTACGTACGCAAGAAGTGAGTCATTAGTAGATACAGATTATTATAAGACATGATTTAGATATACTTACTAAATATCGGCAACCAATCAATTTTCGTAACTAAATAACTAAATTTTCGTAACTGGAGGTAATTGATATAACAAAGACCATGACTCCCGTTGGCAGACTGGGAAGCATAACTATATTGAAGCATAACTGGGAAGCATAACTGTATTGGCTAATGAGCCGAAAGGCAAAACTGTCAATCGACAACAAAATTTTGACATATAAAGTTATTCTAATGAAGTTATAGAATTCAGCTATGAGGAAATGCAGCTAGATCCAGTATCGACATTCTTGAAAGATTCCAATCGAAAGTCCTCCGAATTGTAACTGCTGCTCCTTGGTACGTTCCAAACAAGACGAACGCATGAGACCTCAAAATGACAACTGTCAACGAGAAAATCACTTAATTCTGCCAACGATATTAACAGAAACTAACAGATCAACACAATAATCTAGCTCAAAACTTAATGACACAACCAATCATACGAAGGCTCAAACGAAAGACCCCAGCCGATTTGTTAACTACCAATTAGTCGCAGTAGCTCAATAGAATTTAGAAGCAGAAGCCCAACCAAACCCTAGGCATATGTGACACTATCCCAGTGCCAGTGCCAAGATTACACAGGAAATTGACAATGGCATTTTTTTTTATTTTGGCCCAATGAACTGAGTACCTACTATACCTGACGAGACATTTAATTTTTGTGGTCTTGAGTGGTTTTCACGCATCCAATGTGGATTTACGTCGTTCCAATACCTTAAATTGTGTCGATTTACACTTCCACACAGTGTAAAGTTTGCTTCATCGGAAAAACATATTCTGTTAACGAAATTTTCATCATTTTCAATTTTATCCATCATTACCTCAGTAAACTGTAATCTACGATCGAAGTTATCTTCACTTAATTCTTGCAATAAGTTAATTTTGTATGGTTTAAATTTATTCTTACGTAATACACGTAAGACTGAAGAACGACCTACATCATGTACTTGTGCAACCCTGCGTGAGGATGTATGTGGATCTTCAACAAAACTTTGCATTATGTCTCAAGTTTTGTTGTCATTCATAACTCTTTTCGGTCTACCTGATCGGTATCTATCTTTTACTTTTGCAGATTCCTCAAATCGCTTTACAGTTTTTTGTACCGTCGCCTTATGAAAAGGAGAACGGTTTGGGAAAGTATCATTGAACAAGTTGGCTACTTCACAATAAGATCTTTTTCTGTCACCGCACCCTCTCATCATTAGAATAGTAATTCGTTATTTTTCGTTAAGAGCCATTTTAGAGAAGCAATTTATCTTGCAGAACTTTTCAAAACATAACTACTGTCAGTTTTAGTCAATAATGTAAATGGTGAACAAATGTCAAAATCATAGCATTCTACATTTAAATATTTAAATTTAATAAAATCTACATATTTTGCACTGTTTTATGTATTTAAGACCGTCCAGACTACATAAAATCATTAGTGTTACGTACGCAAGAAGTGAGTCATTAGTAGATACAGATTATTATAAGACATGATTTAGATATACTTACTAAATATCGGCAACCAATCAATTTTCGTAACTAAATAACTAAATTTTCGTAACAGGAGGTAATTGATATAACAAAGACCATGACTCCCGTTGGCAGACTGGGAAGCATAACTATATTGAAGCATAACTGGGAAGCATAACTGTATTGGCTAATGAGCCGAAAGGCAAAACTGTCAATCGACAACAAAATTTTGACATATAAAGTTATTCTAATGAAGTTATAGAATTCAGCTATGAGGAAATGCAGCTAGATCCAGTATCGACATTCTTGAAAGATTCCAATCGAAAGTCCTCCGAATTGTAACTGCTGCTCCTTGGTACGTTCCAAACAAGACGAACGCATGAGACCTCAAAATGACAACTGTCAACGAGAAAATCACTTAATTCTGCCAACGATATTAACAGAAACTAACAGATCAACACAATAATCTAGCTCAAAACTTAATGACACAACCAATCATACGAAGGCTCAAACGAAAGACCCCAGCCGATTTGTTAACTACCAATTAGTCGCAGTAGCTCAATAGAATTTAGAAGCAGAAGCCCAACCAAACCCTAGGCATATGTGACACTATCCCAGTGCCAGTGCCAAGATTACACAGGAAATTGACAATGGCATTTTTTTTTATTTTGGCCCAATGAACTGAGTACCTACTATACCTGACGAGACATTTAATTTTTGTGGTCTTGAGTGGTTTTCACGCATCCAATGTGGATTTACGTCGTTCCAATACCTTAAATTGTGTCGATTTACACTTCCACACAGTGTAAAGTTTGCTTCATCGGAAAAACATATTCTGTTAACGAAATTTTCATCATTTTCAATTTTATCCATCATTACCTCAGTAAACTGTAATCTACGATCGAAGTTATCTTCACTTAATTCTTGCAATAAGTTAATTTTGTATGGTTTAAATTTATTCTTACGTAATACACGTAAGACTGAAGAACGACCTACATCATGTACTTGTGCAACCCTGCGTGAGGATGTATGTGGATCTTCAACAAAACTTTGCATTATGTCTCAAGTTTTGTTGTCATTCATAACTCTTTTCGGTCTACCTGATCGGTATCTATCTTTTACTTTTGCAGATTCCTCAAATCGCTTTACAGTTTTTTGTACCGTCGCCTTATGAAAAGGAGAACGGTTTGGGAAAGTATCATTGAACAAGTTGGCTACTTCACAATAAGATCTTTTTCTGTCACCGCACCCTCTCATCATTAGAATAGTAATTCGTTATTTTTCGTTAAGAGCCATTTTAGAGAAGCAATTTATCTTGCAGAACTTTTCAAAACATAACTACTGTCAGTTTTAGTCAATAATGTAAATGGTGAACAAATGTCAAAATCATAGCATTCTACATTTAAATATTTAAATTTAATAAAATCTACATATTTTGCACCGTTTTATGTATTTAAGACCGTCCAGACTACATAAAATCATAAGTGTTACATATGGTTGAACTCGTATTGAATAGGAGATTCCAATAATGACTGAATATATAGGGTGATGAATTTGAAAAACCAAAGTTACTAATAATATAAGAGAAACGGCAAATCTGGCAACATTGCAAATATCAAATATGGAATCTCCATATCCGAAAATAGGTGTACCTCAAATTTTGTACAATTATGACTAGCAATTTACGAGATAATTGGCCGTTTCCAGACTTTTGGGCCACTCTGTATAACAGGGTTAAAGTGGAGATTTGCGGGTCACAATGCGAGACAGGAAGATAAAAGATCAAATGCTACAATACAAAACTGGAGGCCGTGATAGGAAGAAGAGGAAGAGGAAGACTTCAGATGCGATGAAAGGACGATATTGTATAAGCTACAGGAACTCACTGGAAAAGCGCAGCCAAGGACAATTTATATGGAAAGATTTGGGGAAGACCTATGTCCAAAGCTGGATAGAAATGGGCTAAAGAAGAAGAAGAAGAAGAAGATGATGTTAGTGACTACTATGTATAACGAAATATAGGATTCCATAGAAAAGAGTACATCTGGTCTTCTATTCAATTGTAGATTCAGTAATTTTTGGTTATTTGATAAAAAATGTACTTGGCTTTAACTCAACATTCCAATGAACGGACCAAAAAGCCAATAAAATGAGTCTTTCGATTTCGTTTCCCATCTTGTTTCCGGGTGAAGTTTTTACTCGATTCATTGTTGAGAACGAACGTTTTACACTGGCCGTTGTGACAGGGTTAGTTGCCAAAATTGTAAGGAATTTGTAAATTTTTGGAAAAAAATCTTTTATACAATGTTCATTACGCGGAGACTTTCGGTATTTGGTTCCAAAGATGATATTCTGTTACAGTTATACCATAACATATATTCAGCTTTTATTTATGTAAGAGAAATGTCGTGGGAGTAATAGGCAGACAAATTTTCTAGCAATTTTGCTTTTTTTGTAGAGGCAAATCCAGGTAAAAGAATTTAAAATGTTCATAGAATAATTTTCCTCGTGGTAAATCTGATTTTTAAACTACTTACTTTTTCAAAAATAATAATAATAACTTGGGGATAAACTTGCTGCTTTGGTACCAAAGCCGAGACAGTTTTGGGAGGGGTCCGGACCCCCCCCCCTTGGCTACATGCCTGTTTGCTGTGTTTGGAGGCATAAGAATGATGAAATCAATAAAAATAGATCTGGTAAAATGGTTGGAACAATTTAGAATTTCTATCCGGTGGAATTATGACCCCCCCTCTCTCTCTCTCTCTCTCTCTCTCTCTCTCTCTCTCTCTCTCTCTCTCTCTCTCTTTGCCGACGAAATTTTGCGCTTACTCTTTTAACTAAATAATAGTGACCGTGTCGAAAGCCTCTTTGAAATCTATGAAACATTGTCTATGAAATAAAATGAAATAAGATGAAATAAATTCTATAACATTATCATAAGCCAAGCTTTAAAAAATATCTATAAAAAAACTGTTTATTCCACTGTATGTATTATAATTGAATACTCTTTGAACTACTCTTTGTTTTAATGATCTGCATCCTTCCTGTTAAACGATTTTGATATTTACGTACGTGTATGTTTACCCAACAATATTATTTTCAGTACCTACTTGACCAACATGATTAAATAAAATCTAACTAGCTAACTAGATATTTGCGATCTTCATGAATCATGAAGGTTATATTGACAAATTCATACACACTTATTGATAAGATAATATTTACATAATTGTTCTATACAACTACAGTGTGCCTTAATATCAGGCAAACACCTTTTGATAAGCTAATTATAATATAGGTACTAAATAGATACAAAAATAAATCAAAAAATAAAATATACATAGTTTAGCTGCATAGATTTTGTCATACAATAATCACACATTTTTCTACGCAGTTTTCGTTTCTGAACTAGCAAATTTCATAATGCAGTGTGAATTTTTACTTCATGGTTTTTCTATAAACCAAAATTATTCCACGCGGAGTCAAACCCGGAAACGACAGAAAGCATACACAGTGCGTCCATAAAGTAACGCATAAATTCATTATTTCGTAAACCGGCGACTTTGAGGCAAAATCCCGAAATAGGTCGATTTTTATTTTTAAATTACGATTTTTTTGGCATATATATCATACTGGTGACGTCATCCATCGGGCGTGATGGCGTAATCGATGATTTTTTGAAGTTATACTTCTTTAGGCGCGATTGAGATTGAGGGTGAATTTATATTGATCTGCGCGCATGCGCACACCGACAGTATGGTATTAGTCGTTATACGGGCTCTGATTGGGTGTTGAAATGATCTGACAATAATAAATAATTGTTCAATATGAAGGTAAACAAAATGTATAATATATTAGTTTTATTGTTGTGAGAACAGAAACAAAAAAGTTTATAATTGTAGTGACTTTTAAATAGTTTTTAAAGCAACAGGTACGTAATAATTGTAAATGTATCATAGGTACCTACCTATTTGAACCTACCAAAATACATAGTATGTAATACTTTTATTTACATAATTTGATTACCATCAAAATTTCTATCAATATTCACCTAATATATTGTTTTCTTACTCTATGTTTTGTTGTATTTTTTCAATTCTAAATCATTTCAATTCAAAATGAAAATAATTTGATTTACATAATTTAAAAATGTCAAAAGTTTAATCCGTTTAGTTAGTCGATCTTCGCACATAATGACACATTGTTTCCGTGGCGAAGCGTTTATTGCGAATGAACCCCAATACAACGCCAATACCAACCGCGCTGATAAGTTGGTTCGAATCCCAATAGAAACTTTTATTTTTTTATTTTTTTTATACATTTTATGATTGGCACATATTATTTTAATTTTTGGCACTGTTTTAATAAAAATGTTTGAGAAGTAGTAAGTATAAATTAGTTTAATATTTAAATAAAATATAAATAAAAAGTATATTAATTTCGTTTATAATCATATAATCATATAATAGAAGTATAACTTCTTACGTGCGTACAAAGTACACACACATTCTTTTTTTAAATGAGAATAGGGGTCATGTGATAGGTCATTTGAAATGGTATTCAATTCTCTATTCAGTAATATAAACATTAACATCATTAGTTATACAGGGTGTCCATAAATTTCTTTTTTTATTTAAATTAATTGACACAAAAAGATGAATGTATGTAATTTATTTAATTCTAAATACATTTTACTGCTGTCAGAAAAAAGAAAACATTTTTATTTGAAAAATAAACATTGATTTTCGCTTAAACGAAATGTTCAAACTGCCAAGAGGCAGATGTGTGACAGCTTTAAGATTGAATTTAAGCAAAAAAATAATATTTATTTGTCAAATAAACATTTTTTTACTATTTTCTGACAACAGTAAAACGTATTTTGAATTAAATAAATTACATACATTCTTCCTTTTCTCTCAATGAATTTACTTTAAACATTTTTTGTGAACACCCTGTATAAATAATTATGTTAATGTATATTTTTGAATAGATAATTGAATACCCTTTCAAATGAGTTATCACATGACCCCTATTCTCATTTAAAAAATCATCAATTACGTTATCACGCCCAGATGGATGAAGTCACTAGTATGATATATGAGGCGCTCAGAGCAACAGTGGCCTAACCCACATCCCACAATTTTACCAAAACGATTTTATTACATTAAATTTATCCCTTATTTAAGTGTTTTCAGATGCAGAGTAGCTCAAGCAATGGTTGCTTGAGCCAATCTGCATTTGAAAATAATTAAGTAATGCATAACTTTAATATAATAAAAGCGTTTTGGTAAAATTGTGGGATGTGGGTTAGGCCACTGTTGCTCTGAGCGCCTCATATATGCCAGAAAATCGAAATTTAAAAATAAAATTCGGCCCGTTTCGGGATTTGTCGTTAAAGTCACCGGTTTACGAAATAATGAATTTATGCGTTAGTTTATGGACGCACTGTATATACAGTGTGTCAATTGGAAAAGGTGCCACCCTGTATAATTTGGCCCCTTTAGAAAATCTAAAAATATGCAAAAATACGTTAAATTTATTTGTGAAGGGGACATTTTGTATACCAGTTTTCAACTAAATAATTATATCAACCGTATGTATGTGGTATTTGTAAAAAGTTAATAGAACGACTTTTAAAAGGAGGTATCACTCAACCCCCGTTCCATTAAATATTTTGGGGGTTGTGTCCGCCCCCGCTAGAGAGAATACATCCCTGTCGTACACCCTTGTGAAAATTTATTTCCTCTGAGAGGGAGCCCTCGAGTTTTATTCTTACCGTGATCCCAGTATAATCTTGATATTATTTGATCATCTTGATAATCAATGTTTAGATTTTGCAAGATTTCCAATATGTAGTTTCTCGTAAAATGTAAGGGGACTCTATTATAATTAATGCTATTTTTACTGTTGATGTTTTATGTTTATGTTTGTTGTTTGTATACAGCATTTGATTATACTTAATTTCGGTGTGCAAAAGTTCCGCGTCCTTAATTTTTATTGACTTTTCACTATTCATTTAGACACTATTCACTTTTATATTCTTCTTCTTCTTCTTCTTTTTCTTCTTGTAATAGGACTATGCCTTGTTTCTTCTAATACAGTCTCTGCTGCGATCCAGAGCTCCAGCTCTTGTACCATCGTTGTTTGGGTGTTCCTATGGGTCGCTTGGTGTTGGGTTTCTGTGTTTTCGCCCAATGCGCCATACGTTCAGGGTCCATCCGATCTACGTGGTCTCTTTACATGCGTCGTCGTCCTCTTGTCCATCTCACTACGTCTTGAACGCCTAGCTCTCTCAATGTGTCTTCGTTTCGTATTCTATCTCTGAGTGTGATACCTTTTATGGATCTTATGGTTTTCATCTCTGTTGTTTTCATTATTTGTTTGGCCTTTGTTTCCTCGGCCTTTGTCTCAGCTACGTATGTCAGTACGGGTCTAACACATGTCTTATAAATGCGGAGTTTGCTTTCGGTGCTCATATATTTATTCCTCCAGATTATATCCTTCAGGAAACCAGATATTCTCGATGCATTCGTTGCCTGATGTTTTGTTTCTTGCCACTTTTATATTGTTTGGTTTATTTTCAGGCATCCATTGTCAACGATTCAACATTATTAACTAGCCACAAAGTCGCATATCGAGTTGCTAAAGCAGGGAAACCACATACGTAAAATCTCATTTTGCCAGCAGCACTTCATATGGTTGAAATTATGGGCAGTAAGCAGGAGACAAACAAATTAAAAAACATACCACTTTCTGACAATACTATTTTACGCAGAATAAACGATTTGGCCAATGATATTCAAGAAAAAGTAGACGAAACATTAACAAACAGCCAACATTTTGTTTTGCAGTTTGAACAATCTACAGATGTTTCCGACTGTGCAGAGTTGTAGTATGTACTTATTTCTGCGCTTTGAGGCAGATGGCAGTGTCACGGAAGAAATCTTATTTTGCAAAGTACTTCCTGCAAACACTACTGGCCAGTGTTTGTACGATATGTTTTTAGAAAGCCCTTGCGGCTACAATATTGACTGGAAAAAAAGTATCGCTATATGTAGCGATGGCGCTAAAGCTATGACTGGCAAAAATAGCGAACTCATAGCAAAATTAAAATCGATAATGCCAAACATATCATGAACAGACTGTTTTCTTCATCGACAGGCTCTAGCTGGCATTTTCTTCAATGATAGACATTAAAACTAAAAATAGAAATAGACTAAAATCTAGAAAATGATTTGGTTATTAACGTTTCAAAAATAGCACCACAATTCTATAAACCTTTGAATAATAAACAAGCACATCCTTTCCACTAAAATTGTGCTTTTTTAGTGTAAGAATTTTAACTTTTTCTTTCAGCCAGCGACCCCCCGAGTAAGGCTTCGTGACCCCCTAGGAGTCGCAAAGCCTTACTCGGGGCGAAAAGCACTGCTCTAGAATCTAGAGTATTCTTTCCTTAACACAGCAAAGACGCACTGCCGTGCCTTACAGGATTTAGTCTCGACTCGTGAGAACGAATATGGACACCGTGATAAAAAAATGCGCCAGAAGAGGGTAAAGATGAAGATCACGAAGGAAGGGAGTATGCAGGATGTTATTCTCGGATCAGTATACCTTCTATACGATGACCTCGAATGACCAATTTCAAAGGAGATTACACAGCTAGCGAGAGATTGCAGGATAAACACGTACGCAAGAAGTGAGTCATTAGTAGATACAGTTTATTATAAGACATGATTTAGATATATGTACTTACTAAATGTCGACAACCAATCAATTTTCGTAACTAAATAACGATAGGAGGTAATTGATATAACAAAGACAATAACTTCCGTTGGCAGACTGGGAAGCATAACTATATTGAAGTATAACTGGGAAGCATAACTGTATTGGCTAATGAGCCGAAACGCAAAACTGTCAATCGACAACAAAATTTTGACATATGAAGTTATTCTAATGAAGTTATAGAATTCAGCTATGAGGAACTGCAGCTAGATCCAGTATCGACATTCTTGAAAGATTCCAATCGAAAACCCTCCGAATTATAACTGCTGCTCCTTGGTACGTTCCAAACAAGACGAACGCATGAGACCTCAAAATGACAACTGTCAACGAGAAAATCACTTAATTCTGCCAACGATATTAACAGAAACTAACAGATCAACACAATAATCTAGCTCAAAACTTAATGACACAACCAATCATACGAAGGCTCAAACGAAAGACCCCAGCCGATTTGTTAACTACCAATTAGTCGCAGTAGCTCAATAGAATTTAGAAGCAGAAGCCCAACCAAACCCTAGGCATATGTGACACTATCCCAGTGCCAGTGCCAAGATTACACAGGAAATTGACAATGGCATTTTTTTATTTTTGACATTTCTTTTAAATATTGTTAAATAGGCAGGTATTGTACAGATTACTTCATTCATAGAAGATTCTGACCAATAGAAAGCTACAGAAATCTAAATTAGACTGATAATTTTTAATAATTTCCCGTCGTCAAGTATATTACGTCAGATGCCCTTCGTTGCTATGAAAAAATACATTCAGTGACATTAATGACAATTATAATGTTTTAAAAATTATAAAAGTGATGACTTTCAACCGTAAAATATTTATAACAACTGTGTGTTTAATTATACTAGTTTGTACTTACATAAATAAATTACAATAAAATTTTGGTTTTGAACAGTTTTATTCATGAAATAATCGCAACAAATTGCACTCGATCTCTAAAATTAATATAGAATTTTGGCCCTCGTGACACTTTGACATAATTAAATTAAAACTGTCAAAGTGTCACTCGAGAAAAATTCAATAATTTTAGAGCTCTTGTGCAATTACTACTGAAAATTTACTTATTGTAATTATATTACATATGGTAAAATATTGTGATGTTAAATAAAAAAAAATTCTAAACAAAGTATCACATTCACCACTAATTTTATTTAAATTATTTTTTCTACAACCGTGTTAAAAATGCAATTTTTAGCACTCCATAGGAGCGTTAAAAATGCTACTTTAAGGCACTATTGTTTGTTTTTTAAATCAAGAGGAGTGATTCAAATTTACCGCGCCGTAATGCTTGTTTCTAATAATTGGTCCAATCGCAGGCAAGTTTACTCCACTCTTATTAAATTTTGACACTAATGACATTTATGAAATTTTGGCACTTCTGTCATTTTATAGGTTAATTAAGTATATCGGCGATTTTTTGTGTTTTCTGCATTATTCCTTTAATTTTTAGATTTTTAGTCTACTTTTATATAAAAACAGTCGTTTTTAGAACTCTTTAGCATAAAGTGTTAGTATAATATAATATGTATGCTTGGTTAAAACTCTATGTATACTCTTGGTTAAAAAATCAACTATAGTGCTTTAAAAATTTTAAGGCACTGCAGTTAAAAGTGAATTGTCAAATAGTGAAACGTCAAAATTTATATTTCATTTATTAACATTAATATTAATAGTACAACTTGTGCAGTTTGAAAAAGGTGGTTTAAAAGGTTTTATCTACTCTATGTCATATTATTATGTATAAGTTTTTACTTTGTGAAAACTGTCATTATACTTTACTTTTTCGCAAACTTTCAATGGGTTTTTTGGCACACTTTCATATAATCAAATATCCTTAACTTTCGCGTTGTCATGGTGATGACAATATGAGCAATGACTTACAACAAAACTTTTGACAGTTTTGTGGTTTGAAAGTAGTTAGGATTTTTAAATGTCAAAGTTCTAAAAATTGTAGAATAGAAATGAATTCCAGTGACGAAGAGTTACAGTTTTTTTATTTGTTTATCGTAGATAAAATATTGTATGAAACTGTGTGTAAAGTACTTTTTGCGAACCTGCGCGATGTATAGCACTCGCTCCGTTGTCGCTCGTGCTCTAAAAATCGCGTGCGTTCGCAAAAAGCATACTTCACGAACTGTTTCATAAATAACTATTTTAAAATTTAATTTAAACTGTATTATTGCATTTTTAACACGTTTGTAGAAAAGAAATATTAAAATTTGTTAGAATATACAACAATAAAAGTAGATGTTATTCTATAGTTATTATGATTTACGTATTGACAGTATACGCTCTGAGCTTCGCTGGTGTCGCTCCTGGCGGATTACTAATTCAACTTTCACCGGTAATTTTTAAATTTATTATTTAATTGTTATCGCTTAATATTTACAACGCTAAATAACAGATTTTTTGAAGATTTTGCTAATCATTTTGACGTTCTATTGATGAAATATTAATTTCTTACTTCGGATACTTTCACAATTATCGTGTAGATGGCGCTAAGATTAATTTATAATTACATAATACGGAACATTAAAAAAACGTAAATTCAGTATTTAAAACGTAAGTATATTTAAGGTAAAAATATATACCACAGCTTTGACCAACTAATATTTTTTATAATTAATGTTTTTAATTTTAATTTTAAATTAATCACTTTGACATTTATGTCAAATTTCCGGTAAACGTTTACAGACTTGCCACTACTGGCGCTCGTGAATTTATAAATATCCCCTCTACGTACGAGCTCACAGCGTATAGGCAGTTTTGATGTAATGTCAAGAAAAATATAAGAATTGAGAATGAATAAATGTCCTGTAATTGAGAATGAATAAATTATAATTGTTGATAGGTATATAAGGCGTTTGTAGAAAAAATATTGTATGATATACGTGTTAAAATTACATTTTTAAGGCACTCATGAGAATTGCGTGCCCTAATAGCTTTACATGCGTGCCCTAATAGCTATTTGTATAACAAGGGAGGAAAGTGCTACTTTTCCTCCCGAGAATGAAGTTTACTGCCCGACGCGTAGCGGAGGGCAGTAATCATTCAAGGGAGGAAAAGGCACTTTACTCCCATGTTATACATATGGTTTTTCCACCTTCCTCAAATAACAAGTCATCTTTTCATTTTTACTTAATTTATTTATGTAACTAACCAACAAAATTTATTAGAACTAAAACTAACAAGTAGGTACAATATAACTATCAACTGTCAAAAATATAAGTCAAATTATTAATGTAAACATTGTTAAATCAGAATAACAATTTACTGTTTTTTACCATTCTGCAAAATACAGAGTGTTTTTAAATAAACGTTAAAATGTATAGATACTTACGTAATAGAAAATAGATATTGTACGTACAGGGCGTCAATAAGTTATATTTCATGAATGAAATACCATGACGTCACTTTTACTTTTCCTCCCTAGGGAGGAAAAGTACATCTTTGCTCCCTACAATCAGATCTGGAAAAGTATACTTTCGGTAGAGGTAGGTGGAAAAATTGTATTTTTAACACTTATATAAATAACTATTAATTATTTCAATTCAATTTAATTATTTAAATTATTAGCACTACTTTAATGATTTTAATATAATTTGCGGATCAATGTTAGGACCGAATGTATGCTAATCCAGTGACGATATTATAGGCCTGGATACCGCGTACAAAAAAAGTTTATTAATAGCAAGCTGAAAATTTGTTAATAGCTTAATGGTGCCCAGTCGGACAAACTTTGATGTATGAGAACACTGGAACAGGGGAAGTTTTAATCGTGGAACGTGATTTTAATTGTGTAATTTGTCATCCTGACAAGTTTATGATTGTGAAAACCAACAGATTGTTTTTAAGTTTATTCAATAACTTTATATAATATAAAAAAAAAATGTTGGCACGACAAATATGAAAGGGTAACAAATTAATTGGAAGTTCTGTCCGACAAAATACATGGGACGTTTTCGTAGTCTGACGTTCGAAACCTGTAATCTGCTCCACAATTAAAACTTCCCCTGTTCCCAGTGTTCCCGTACATTAAAGTTTGTCCGACTAGACACCGTTAGGCTATTAACAAATTTTCAGCTTGCTATTAATAAACTTTTTTTTTGTACGCGGAATCCAGGCCTATTATCTTGACATGCTCTGTACCAACTGGCATCTCGCTTTACAATGTCGTCCTTGGACCGGACCTTGATATTCGGTTCAATGTAACGTACACAGGTATAATCGCAATATAATTTATGTATAGTACCGTGCACTAATGGCCGCAATGTTTTTTTATTAAAACTGTGTCGTTCATGATGAATAAGTTAACTTTTTCTTTTACGGTTTGCATCAGCTTTTCGTTTTTTTTTTCTATGAATTTGGTACCCCTAAAAAGGATGAAGGTACTCTTACTAGTGCAGTCAATGAGGGTATTTGGCTCCGAATTTCGTCCTAATGTATCAATTCACTTGATATTTTTACAGTGAGTAGGGAATATCCCAAGAAACAAAATCTATTTTATACCTTTTGCCGCTTTTATCTTGGGGTGGTTTTTTCCCCTTCTCGGTGGGTGGAAAATTTGTAGGTCAAAATAAGCACGGAAGTGGCTTCTTCTTCTTTATGTGCCGTCTTCTACCGAAGGTTGGCGACCATCAAACGATAGGTTTCTCTGTTTTGTGCCGCATGTATTATGTTCGCAGCTTCTGGTGTTTGAAACCATTCTCTCAAGTTTCTCAGTCAGGATTTTTTCTTTCTGCCTAAACCTCTTCTACCTTCAATCTTGCCTTCCACGATAAGCTGTAGCAGACTGTACTTATCATTACGGAACACATGGCCCAGGTATGACGCTTTCCTCCTTTTAACAGTTGTTAACAATTCCACCTCTTTACCCATTCGTCTCAATACCTCTGTGTTGGTCACTCTGTCTGTCCAAGGTATTCTCAGTATGCGTCGATACAGCCACATTTCTAGAGCCGCTAACTTCTTTATAGTTGCTGCTGTTAACGTTCACCCTTCTACTCCGTAAAGTAGCGTAGAGAGTACATAGCATTTTGTGGCGCGACATCGGAGGTTAACGCTTAGGTTGCGGTTGCTTAAGAACTTTCTCATTTTTATGAATTTGGATCTTGCTATTTCAATTCGGATCCTAATCTCTACGTCTGGGTGCCACTTATCATTTACTGTATATCCCAGATATTTAAATCGGTGTACCCTTTCAATACGTTCGGCTTCAATATTCAGGTCGATATGTTGAATGATTCTTTTTACTAATTACCATAAATTTAGTTTTCTTTCTATTGATCTTCAGTCCAAATTGGTTGTCAGTTGTATTTACTCTATTTAGCATCATCTGTAAATCTTCGATGTTATCGGCCAGTATAACAGTATCATCTGCATATCGAAAATTACTTATTGGTACGCCATTAATCTTGATGCCCTCATTGTACTCTTCCAGTGCCTCTAGAAATATTTGTTCCATGTACAGGTTGAAAAGCAGTGGCGAAAGAATACAGCCCTGTCTAACCCCTCTAGAAATGGTTATGTTTTCACTCACCATATGTCCATTCTTTATGTGGGCTGTTTGATTCCAATATAGATTTTTTATAATCTGGATGTCCTTAGTGTCAAGTCCTGAAAGATGTAATAGTTCTATGAGTTTGTCATGTTTGATAGTATCAAATGCTTTCTCATAGTCGATAAAACAGGCGTAAACATCTTTCTGTTGATCCATGCATTTTTGAATCAAGACTTGTATTGCAAATAGGGGCTCTCGAGTTCCAGAACCGCATCTAAAACCGAACTTTGTTTTACTTATGCTGTGTTCTAATTTTGCTCGTATTCTGGAATGGATAATACGCAAGAATACTTTAAGGGTATGACTCATTAAACTTATAAGGCGATATTCGCTACACGTCTTAGAATTGGATTTCTTGGGAAGGGGCACAAATATAGATTTCAGCCAGTCCGATGGAATTTGATCAGTATCGTATATCTTATTAAACAGTTCCAATACTACATTCATGTTGTTCTCGTTAAAAACTTTTAAAAATTCGACTGGTATTTCATCGCATCCTGTTGCTTTCCCATCTTTCGTTTGATCTATAGCTTTTATCACCTCACTTTTCAATATTTTTGGTCCATTCAGATCAAGAGTGTTCGTAGAAATATGACGATAATCCGTAAACAAATCTTTTATGTAAATTGCCCAAGTCTGTAACTGTTCTTCTTTATCTACAATAAGTTTGTTGTTCTCGTCTATTAACTTACCAAACTGTTTTTTCTTGTAAGTATAAGTAAACTCCTTAATTTTTGTATGCATGTTAAAACTATCGTGTCTTCGTTCTAGCTCTTCTATTTCTTGACATTTTTCTTGTAACCATTTCTCTTTGGATTCTTTTATCTTTCTGCTGACAGTTCTATCCAGTTCTTTATATTGTTCGGGATTATTCTTATTTTCCCTCTTTCTGTCCATGAGGTGTAATATTTCATCTGTCATCCATTCGTTCTTCTTCTTCCGCTCGTAGTCACCAATTACTTCTTTCGCACCGTTGCATATAGCGTCCCTTAAGTTGATCCAGTCTCTTTCAATATCATCAGTATTGGTTGTTAAAGCAACATTACTATTACTTACTTACTTACTTTCCGTGTCCGGAACATCAACAACTTTAAATTCTGTATTTCCAATGGTTGGCCACATAGATGGCCCTGTCATTTGCTATAATTAAGTCTTGTTCTGTGCAGGTCTCTCTCATCTCTGTGCATGATAGTAGATGCCGGCTGGTCTGAACCGCGCCACAGTCGCAGGTATCGTCCTCCTGGTATCCCCATTTTTTCAGGTTACTAGCACAACGTGAAACGCCGGTTCTTAGTCTGTTTAGCGCTTTCCAAGTCGGATATGGTAAATTGTGTCCAGCAGCCATTTCCTCCGAGGGAGGAAAATGTGTCGCGGTAGCTGACGCTTGCCATAGGTGTATTCGGCGCGTCTCTGGCGCTTCGGGGATGGATCTTGATGTTTTCAGGAAGCTTTTCCGAGATCTTAGTCTGCTTGGCTGAGTTTGGTGGTCATATAAGGGGTGTCTTCGGTCCGTCTCCTGCTTTTTCCGTTCTACCTCTGACGTGACCTTCCTCCTGATAGGTGGTGGAGCAATTCCAGCAATGGGGTATACCTCTTCGATAGGTGTCGGTTTCAGGCAACCCGATATTATACGGACCGTTTCATTTAGAGCCACGTCGACGTTCTTTGCGTGAGCAGAGTTTGCCCATACTGGTGCTCCAAACTCCGCGGCCGAAAAACATAATGCCAAGGCAGAAGTGCGGAGAGTGTGTGGTTGTGCTCCCCATTTTGTATTAGTTAGCTTGCGGATGATATTATTTCTGGCACTTACTTTCTTCTTGACATCTTGACAGTGGTATCGGTAAGACAGAGTTCTATCCAGACGGACGCCAAGGTATTTTGGCGTCTTGTTGTGTTCCAGCATCTGACCACGCCATTCCACCTCCAGCGACCTTCGGGCATGCTTGTTTCTCAGGTGGAAAGCACATACCTGGGTTTTTGTGGGATTGGGTTTCAGATGGTTTTTATCATAGTATAGAGCTAAGTCTCCCAGGGCATCTGTCAGTTTCACTTCGACTTCATTGAAGGTTCTTCCCTGAGCTGCCACCGCTGTATCATCAGCGTAAATAAATTGCCTTGTTTGTTGGTGTATGGGTTGGTCGTTGGTGTATATGTTGTATATAATCGGCGCGAGGACACTTCCCTGTGGTAGCCCATTTTTTTGGTCCCTCCACCGACTGTTCTTGGACTAGAGCGTTACGTAGAAGCGTCTATTCTGGAGGAGACATTTCACTAACCTTGTTAGTCGGAAATCCTTTGTAGTTTCGTAGAGTTTTGCGAGTAGCCGTTGATGGTTAACTGTATCATAGGCGGCAGTTAGGTCTATGAACGCTACTCCTGTTATTTCCTTCCGTTCAAAACCATCTTAAATATGTTGGGTGAGATTAAGAATTTGACTGCAGCAGCACTTTCCGGGCCTGAATCCTGCTTGTTCTGGAATAATTTTAGTCTCCACATATTCTGCGATCCGGTTCAGTATCATTCTTTCAAAGGCCTTGAAAAGGTGGCACAAGAGAGATACAGGTCTAAAACTCTTTGTATCCGCCGGATCCTTCCCTGGTTTTAAGAGGGCTACCACTCTAGCTTTTCTCCATATTTTGGGGATTTGTAATGTACGGATGCAGCAATTCATCATTTTTACGAGCCACTCTACGGTTTTTAGTCCAAAGTTCTTTATTTGCTCTGTTCGTATGTCGTCCAGGCCAGCCGCTTTATTATCTTTCATTTGATGGATCGCGCCTCTCATCTCCTCTAGACAAAAAGAGGTACCTAGAACATCTCTTTCTTCGTCGATATTCCGTTGAGCTCTCACCTTGTTCTTTCTTAATGTCGTCTTACCGTTCATTAGAAGATGATGGGCTATCTGATCGGGTGTGACTTCTGTAATGTTGACTGCCGGAGCAGCGGGATCGTTGCCAAGATTCCGAATCAGCTTCCAGGCACGTCTGCTGTTTTGTTTCATGTCCAGACTCGTGACCAGCTTGCACCACCTTTCCGTTCTGTTGGCGGATATCGCATGTAACATTACTATTAATGCTATTTGTAAGCTTGACTTTTATCTCGGGATTTCTAAGTTAATCCATATCTAATCTTTTGTTATTCTGTTTCTGGATTAAGGTTTTTAGTCTGACTCGTAATTGGGCTACAAGAGGATTATGATCAGAGTTTATATCAGCTCCAGGATATGTTTTGGCTGATATTATTGCGTTACGGAATCGTTTGTTAATTGTTATAAAGTCTATCTGATTTCTAACGATGTACCCAGACTTGTCCTGTGGTGACCTCCAAGTGTACAATCTTCTTAATGGTAACTTAAACCAAGTATTAGTGATAATTAAGTTTTTCTCCTGGCAAAACTGTATTAGTCGATAACCTCGTTCATTTCTTGTTCCCAACCCATACTTGCCAACTACGTCACTGACTTCGCCTTTTCCTATTTTGGAGTTAAAATTTCCCATTACCATGGTTATGTCTTGTTTCTTTAGGTTTTTTATGATTTCGTCTAATTGTTCGGAAGTGGCTAGAGAACCTAATTCTAAGTAAAATTTGTTTAAAAAAAAGACACCTTTTTGGACGGTTTTCTGCGAAAACCATAAAAACTATTATGCATCTAACGAAAAAAAGTATAAGAAGTACAAGAACCATTTTCGTAGCTTATAAAAAACAAAGAGATTTGTTTCTTCATAAATCTTCTAGTAACTCCATAAAGAGAGATATGGTAGGTAGGTGAAACAAGATTTTTTTGATGCATGCTCAAATCGGTGTATTCCATTTGAAATACAGAAAAATGGTCGATTTTAGGGGTTTAATGTTAACAATACTTTTTGTAGTGCTGAAAAATGAGTACTATGTCCATTACATAGATAGATAGATAGATATAGATAGATCTTTATTTAAATAGAAGAAACCTAATATACATACAATATAAAAAAAAAAGAAAGTACACTATAAATTTTTGATATGTGGTTTAACCAATATTTTGAAATTATTGAAACTAGCACATTTTTTACAGCTGCAGGTAACTGATTAAACTTAAGGAAGCTTTTAAAAAAGAGCGAATTCATCGTACTTTTATACATAGTTCTAGGTATACAGGGGAGCAGGGGAAGCAGGGGGCTAGTTGTAACAATTTTCATAAAATCAAATATATCTTGACAGCTATTTTCCCAATTATCACTAATTAAACACTAAACGTTAGTTTAACTCTTTCTGAATAAAATTGAACTCAAGAAAAGTTAAAAAGACTGGTATTTTTTAATCAACTAGCATTTTACCAAAAAAAGTGCATTGTTACAACTTACCCCGCGCTTGGGGCTAGTTGTAACATCTATTGGGGCAGGTTGTAACATTACGAAAATTCGAATTTTTTGGAATATTTCGAAGAAAATACCAACGATGGTCCTGTTGAAAGATGTTGCTCGACTTAATAACGTGGCGTCCGGTATTCTTAAATATAAATGTAGATTTCTATGCATACAATTTTGGACCCAATCTGGACCAACCGTATAATTTTGATACCAAGAAGATAAAAGTTGTTTAGCACTGAGTTTCACAGCACATTAATAAGGCAGTTTTCGCATCTTCATGGGAATTAGTCCAAAATATATTTCGGTGTACTTCAGAATATACGAAGCCATTTTACTTCCTTCTTCGGCTGTAAAAACTATCCCTGGTTTAGTACACCCATTTGTAGACCCTTAATGATTTTCTTTTTTTCTATATCGGTATCAAGATACATGACACAGTCCGTGCTGTTTTACTTGTTTGCTTTATGCTACATTGATAATCAAAAATTTCCGCTGAACCTAACTGGTAGACTTCACTTTCTGGCTTTGAATTGCCCTTCGTTATGGTATATCGGGGCAGGGTCCACTTGTGAGCCCTTCAGACACTAGACCTCCTAAGTTGCCTTGAGTTGCCCTTTCTGATTTTCTTTTATGTTGTCTCATTCTGGA
Source organism: Diabrotica virgifera virgifera (assembly GCF_917563875.1). Lineage (NCBI taxonomy): Eukaryota > Metazoa > Arthropoda > Insecta > Coleoptera > Chrysomelidae > Diabrotica > Diabrotica virgifera. Next base: position 61,085,149 of record NC_065443.1, on the reverse strand, counting down.
CTATTACTAAACTAAATAATACGTTTTTATATTATAGATCATAAATTTAGTAAGATTCAGCGCAATTTGTAACATGTTACAACAAGCTCCAACGTTTTGTTGCAACATGCCCCGTAGCACACTTTTGTATCATCATCATCATTGGCTCGACAGCCCTTTCTGGGTCTTGGCCTGTTCCAGGATTCTTCTCCACTCTGATCTGTTTCGTGCTTTTTTTCTCCAGTTTTTTATTTTTAAGGTTTTTATATCATTTTCTATTTGTTCTAAATATCTCAGCTTCGGTCTTCCTCTTGTTCTTTTTCCTACTGGCATCTGTTTGAATATTTTGTTTGGTATTTCGCCTTCTTCCATTCTTTCTACATGTCCCATCCAACGCAGCCGTCCTATTTTAATGAATGTTATGATATCTGGATCCTGGTATATTTCGTATAGTTCAAAGTTGTACCTTCTTCGCCAAATTCCATTTTCTTTTGTGCCCTTATATATGTGTCACACTTATATGTGCCCTTATATATGTGTGACACTTTTGTATATTTATTAAAATAACTGTAAAAATATCTTGCCAATCGTAAAATCGTTAAACAACATCAAAGTATAACTAAATTTAGAAAGGAAATGGACACCGAAAGTTTCATTTCCGTTTAAAACAATAGCGATAACCAAAATTTTATGAGAGTCAAATTTTAAGTTACCTCATCCAAATGAAGCACTTGCACAAAACTACTATTTGCAACTATCGGAGGATGACTGGCTAGACGGTGTCATTTGCAGGGCGATAAGAGAATAAAATTGAGTCAGCTAAATTAGTTAAAAACGATCAAATAACCTATGAAAACGCCGTGTTACTACTTACCCCTGTTACAACAAGCCCCTTGTTCCCCTATATGGGTGGTTCGCCAAAATAAGCGGCATATTGTGTAACTCGCTTTTTTCTCAAGTCCTTTACATACTGTGTTTCAAATTGTGTTGCCAAAGTTAAGTTATACAATAGACGAATGTACGCCACTTAACATTAATTAAAAAAAAAGTATTTTTACAAGCATTCTATGCAATTTTAATGTCAAAATATCAACTCCGAGGCTGTAACTCACCTTGGTTTTTGATCTGTTTTATAGTATTACACACTGAAAAGTTAAAAAGTGCAGATTATTTTATCAATAATTAATTAAAAACCCAATGTAATTTAAAACTGTCAAATTAATAATTTTCATTTTTAAAATTAAACCATAAAAATCTACTACTAAAAACTGTAACCAACTTTGTGCATCAACGCCGAGGCCTCATGAAAATATATAAAAATTTAGGCCAAACTGCACTATACTGTATGGCAGGCAGATTGCCAAGAGAGGAACGCTTCAGTCTAACCCAAATTGTGGAAGAAAGTGGATGAACATAATATCGTTAAGCGATAGAAAATTTTTCAAGGTGTCTTAAGCTAAGCGTATGTTTTTATACAGTCAACACCGAAGCCTTCGTAAAAGCTTAATTTTGCTAATTTTTTAATATGTTTTTCTTCTAAGTATGCGCTATAAAGTTTTTTTGGCACACGATGAATAAAGCAGAATTATTTTTAATATTTTGTAGAAAGTAGAATTAAAAATGTATGAAATCATCAACACCGAAGCAATCAACTCCGAAGCCCAGTCGTTCCTCGGAGTTGACGAACGTGCCTCGAGTTGTTTAAAGTGTGTGAATAGTCATTCTTAAACTAAAAAAATACAATTTAAATTTAGTCTAATATAGGAAAAGGGTTACTGGGTAAGCCGTCAAGATGTTTCGGTCGGTTTGGTAATTATCTTCTTTTTATAGAAAATGGCTCGTATACACTGGAGTACGACGGAAAAATGAAGGCGAAAGCCCCCAAAATCGTTAAATAAAGATTTTATGAAAGAAAGTAATTTTTTATGCAGCTATGCTTATTTGTGTAAGAATATACCATTTTGGGTAGTCTTCTCTAATGTTGATAAAAGAGACATCTGCTGTCTATGTAGGCACATTATGTGAAAACAAGGAGTTCATGTGTGGAAGCGGATAACAAATAATTATGTTGACATGGAGAAAATGGAGAAAAGACAGAAGAATGTGTAGAAAGGAAATGCCAAGATTGTGTTCAAAAGCAAATTAGATTTTTGAAGTTTAACGGAAAAGACACGACTAAATATTGGAAAGTTTTGTCAACACGAAGGCCGGTCTAAATCAACTCCGACGCAATTGATATTTTACCTATTTTTCATGTTTTTCTGTAGGACTTTATAACAAAATGGAAGTGTTTTGTATAGTTTTATTACATACCAGTTTTTATTTAATTGTTACGATCATAAATTTCAATTAACAGAGAATTAAGTCAACACCGTGTACACTTGTCAACTCCGAAGTCACAACATCTCCGTTTTTCGTAAAATATTTAAAAATGATCTCTGCTGATAATGCTGGTATCATGGCTAAGTTAAATAGCTCATTTTATAAAAAATATTTAAAAATGAACTAATTCTAAATCATGTTTTAAATTAAATTTCTCTACCTCGAAATTGCCGTCTATTTTGGCGAATCACCCATATGTCATCTAAACCTCTGGTATTATAAGAATGAATATTTTTGTTAAAAGAAATGAATTCATGAAAATATTCAGGTGATAAGCCATTTACTATTTTGAAGACCAAAATCATGGTGAAATAAAACAATCTATTTTCAACAGAGAACCAGTTTAGAGTATTTAACATCGTCCTAATTGGAGTACGACGATTTGTTTTTAAGAATTATTCTCATTCCACAGTTTTGTAATTTTTGTAGCATGTTAAGTTTATTAAGATTAAATAAATATAAGATTGATGAGCAATAGTCAAAATTAGGTTGAATATTGAATAATTGTTATATACTGTAATTTTTGACTCCATTGACAAATTTTGAGATATTCTGCTCAGAAAGTATAGTTTTTTTGATACTTTTTTATGAACATACTCAAAATGACTGTCAAAATTCAGAATGTTGTCAAGTTGGAATCCCAAATATTTAGCTGTTGTAACCACTTCAATTTTTTTCATTATTAATGTTTAAATTTATGTTCTCAGAATCGAGCAAGCTATATTTATGTTTTGTAGTGAAAATCATTGCCTTTGTTTTTTTAACATTCAACTTAAGTTTATTAATTATCAAGTATTTGTTAACCATATCTAAAATAGTATTAATTTTTTGAATGGCTATATCAAAATTTTCATCACTACAACAGATTAGAGTATCATCGGTAAAAAGGTTAATAAACTCACAATTTACAAAAATATCGATATCGTTAATGTACAGAATAAATAAAAGAGGGCCTAGTACACTGCCTTGAGGAATACCTGTATTACTATCCATTATTACAATCAAACTAAGTGAGATATGGTGCAAGAAAATTGATGACTAATGTATTTTAAGAAAAAAAAAAGCAGTAGGTAATAATATAGGTACTATAATATAGGTACTATATTTAACCCCACATCCACCAGAATTTAAATGCGTTTTCCTTCTACAACGTTATACTATAGTGTTGACGCATTTTTTACATTTTTGTATCTAAGTAGATGCTAAATTAAAAGATTTAGCACAACTTTTTGCTCAATGTATGAAAATTTAATCTTTTGCGCAAGAGATATTGTAAAAATAAACATCTTACAGACGGTACTTTATGTTCAATTTGAAAAAGAAAAATGTTTGTCACCGTTCGCCAACCAGCCCCGTCATGGGGTTGGTTGACACCCATATTATAAAGTAACAAAACAACAAAATAATAAACAAAAACCTTATTATTCATGAAAACACTGGTGTATTTAAAGTTCTAGAATCTAAATGTAACTCAAATAATTAATTAGGTACAAAACCAACTAAGTAGGTCTGGATCCCGCGTATGAAAAAAAGTTGATTAATAGCAAGCTGAAAATTTGTTAATAGCTTAAGGGTGTCTAGTCGGATAAACTTTGATATATGGGAACACTGGAGCAGGGGCAGTTTTAATTGTGGAACAGGTTAAATATTTGGAACGGTCACACCACGAAAACGGCACAGTTATTTTGTCCGACAGAACAGACTTAAACTCTCCGAACAGAGATTAAACTCTCATGCAAAAATCAGACTGCTATTTATCACCTGTCATAATTCCTGTCATTTGACATATTCTACATGTTCCATTCATTTAAATGCCCATTTGGTGATAAATAGCAGTGTGATTTTTGCATGAGAGTTTAATCTCTGTTCGAAGAGTTTAAGTCTGTTCTGTCGGACAAAATACATGTGTAAAACTACCCCTGTTCCAGTGTTCCCATATATCAAAGTTTGTCCGACTAGACACCCTTAAGCTATTAACAAATTTTCAGCTTGGTATTAATCAACTTTTTTTTCATACGCGGGATCCAGACCTAAACAGCATAAAATCTTTTTTTTACTTTTATGTGCAACCAAATTTTGAATAAAATAAAAGTGATAAATCGTTTTTTTTTATTTATTGAAAAAGATTTAAATAAAATCTCTACGACCAAATACATATTTTGTAAGTAAACCTAATTTCGGATAGTTAGCCGCTTTCACAATTTATGCAAATAAAAAAAATTCCAGGATCACCAGCACGCTTCGTGTGCCCAATTTTTGCAACTACTACAGTGTACATATCCACTTTTCTGGTGAAGCGCTATTTTGATACGTGTCTAAACAAAAGAGACAGAAGCATCATTCTTCACCCTCTGAGTCGATGTCTTTAACAACTTTCCTCTTTTTTCGTTTCTTTGATTCTGCTTTCTTATCTGGGAAAATGCTTCTCTTTAAGAGTTTTACTATTATTTTACACCCCAGCTAGCAAGATAACGTTACGTTAACGTTAAATTTAGGTTTTTTGTATTGTTACGTAACATCTATCAAAAAATGACGTTACTGATACGAGATTTTAATACGTATATTATACGTATGAATTTATTCGTTTCTGAAACGTGGCTCTTTAGTAGGTTTTAATACGTATGAATTTTTCGTCTCTAACACGTGGCTTTTTGGTAGGTATAGACACGTATAAATCTCGTTTGAGATTGCAGCGCCATCGCGTATTTATTACGAACCTTTCATTAATACCTAACCTTACATTTCCGTGATTAAAATCGTGTTTGTTTTTATGGAGTTATGTCAAAAAAATCGAATTATTATTGTTGTGTGCCTCAATGTGACTCTTGGATCAAGCGTACCTAATAGTAATTTATCGTTTCATCCTTTCCCTAAATACGATAAACAAAATAGAATTCTATTCAATGACAGTGTAGTTGAAAAACAAAATGTATGGAAAAATCTTCTAAAAATGGGGAAGCAGCCTAGTCCTTACCTATATGAAAGTGTGCAGTTTACACTTTACGAATGAAGATTACTTCAAGGGTATGTTTATGTATTATAATATAAAGTAGCTATTAATAATTGTGTATCTTTCTCTCAAATAAAAGTCAAATATATATTAAATGTTTATTTCAAATTTTTAATAAATGTGTCAGCATCATGTATGTGGTTTTATTTACACAATAATTTTAAATCCTATATATAAATATTATTTATACCGGAAATTCTCCTAAAAAGTGACGTTTTTGTGACGTTAAAAAGGTTACGTCGAAATAACGTAAAATTGTTACGTAACATCGCTGTGACTTTTATACATATATTTCAGGTAAAATTTATGTAACTTTTGACGTAACTTCTTCCAAAATGTTGACGTTTGTTTGACGTTATATATACTAACATTGTTAGCTGAGACTTCTTCAAGAGCTTTTTTTATTGGAGTGTCGGTTAAAATTACTGCCTTTCGCTACCTTCTTTTATATTTGGCATCCTGATTTCTAGCTGCTGCTTTTGGTAGTTGTTTCAAAAGGAACGGACTCAGCGGAGGAGGATTCTCTTTTTGATCTTGCATTGATTTTTGTTGTAAGATTACTTTTAGAGGGGTCAAGTTCCTTTGAGCACAACTTCGATCCTTCATCAGGTTTGCTCAAAGATTTTTCAATATTTTTGTGAGCATCAAGTGCCTTCAAACACTATGGTTGCAGCTGTTTGTTGGATTGGTTTGACAGTTTTGTGGATTTTCAACACTTTAAGATTCTCTCTTTGGCAGTCCCTGTTAGGGATTTTCCATATATTTTATCTCACTAACTGTTCTTAACATAATATCTGGTGTGGTTTTACCTTTTTCGGACTTTTAAAAGAACGCATTTCCTAAAGCAAAATGTCAAATCAGTAGAGCTATATTTATGCTCGGTGAAGGTTGACGCATGCGTCAACCAGCCTCTCATCGAATGCGTTACCAGCCCCAGAGCACATGCTTGGATATTTATGGTAATCGACTCTATATTAATTAATTTTTGGAAAATATAATGATTGTACCTTATAGTAGTAGTCCCAAGCTCCAATAAAAAACAAAGAACGAATGATTACCTTTAAAAATGGGATTTCTAGAACAAAAAATGTATGATAATAAAAATTTACTTACACACTGTAAAAAAGTACAAAACGCTCTGTCTGTACACCTATTAGTTATCGCGCCAAACTAAAACTACCTTCCGAGAGTGCGCTTTGTGGGGAGCCTTGGAACTTGTGTAAATGCGTGATTGCCAAGTTTCTTAGTTTTAAGAAAATCGCACTGCGTCAACCAACCTGGTGCGGCAACCATCCCCGGTCTCCCCTATATATAGAGATGGTTGCTGAGAATTCCATCTTTTTTTCTCGATTCTACGTTCGACGCTTGACAAGAAGAGTCACTGTTTCACACTCTTCTTCAAAAAAAGCCAGTAGAAAAGCATTTATGCTTGAAAGCTCGTGAAAAGTTAATATACGAGTACAAAATCAAGAATAACATAAAAATCAACAACCAACCAAGAAAAAAAGCAGCAGCAATAATAAAAAATAAAAATACCACAGGAAGTGGCTGTTATAGCGTGCTATAACGGTCACTATTCAAAGTAAGCGATCCATCGTAAACACAAATTAGGTGAGTTGGGTGCAAGTCGAAACGTCTTCTTGGGTAGTGGTTTAGGGGAAGCTTGCTGCTTCTGGACATCCCTTGGGGGCGGTTCTAGATAGGTCGCGTGGTCCGAGGCGCTTGGCGAGCGCTACCCCTCTTCCTCCGAAGGACAAGACATTCTTCGAGCCTAACGAGGTTCTCTCGTTGCCGGTACTAGGTGAGTCTGCCACTGGCTAGGAGGAAAAGGGCATAAAATATCCGCTCTTTCAACAAATCTGTCCCTCATAAATCATACCACGAGACAATCCAGGCCCCTGAGATGGAGAACACATCGTCTCAGGGGACTCACCCTCTCGCCAACTCCAACATTGCTAATCTCTGTGACTTAGAGTTATTCAGCCAAACAAGCGAAGATGCTCGCTATATTTCTGACCTCCAGGCAAAGCTGGTAGAAGCGGCCGAGAGGTATCCAGGAGTTGTTCCTCGACTTCTAAAAAATATAAGCGAGCTCTTCCAACGCCATCTGAAGCCTCTGATGATTAAATGACTCAGTCGGAGTATAATTTGGCATTTACGGGGTTATCGCCTGTCAGAGAGTCCGTAGGCTCGGAGGGTGATGCTTCTGATGTCGAGTCTAATACTCTAAACCAAAATCTTCCGAAACGACCAATCACACGCTCTATGTCGGTTGAGTCTGTTCTCTCCTCTGGCTTGCCCTTTCAGGTGCAGAGTTAGAGGAAGAGGAAGAATCGTAAGAGAGCTAACAGAGCCAAAAAAGTAGACACTCCGGCAGTTGCCAATGTAGAGGTTGCCACAACCTCCATTCTTGCATCTGATTCAGAATCCACTGTTGCTCGGGTTCCTTCGACCCCAGCTACTCATCTCGCTCAGGTTCCTTCGACCTCAGCGTCCACTCTCTCCACCAGTTCTCCTGATAAACAGCCTTCTAGTTACCACTACAAGATCTTAAATATACCGCAAGTCTATGATACTCAGAGGAAGTTCAGCCAACTGGTTAACACCAGGGAGCTTCTTGCTGGTGTCTTGATTAATGCCAAATTGGTCCTCAAGGACCACCTCGCTTTCATCGAGACCAATCGACAGGTTGATCTCAGATCTACCACTAAAAGGCTTCAGGAGAGAACTGGAGAGCCCACAATTGTCATCGAGCCCAAAGGCTCGCGTCCTCCACGTTCTGCCCAACCACAAAATATTCCAAAACTGTCAGAATTCCAAGTTGTCATGACTGACATAGATCCTGAGATAACCAAAGAGGAACTCAGCCAAAGCCTCAAAGAAGTGGATTTTCCCTTCAACAAAATCCACCGCATAATTTCCAGAAGGACACATCAACCTACGAGGTTAGTCCGGCTGTACCTCGACTCCGAGGCGCACTTCAAAATGGCCCTTGCCAAAGGCATCTGCATAGATAGCCTAATAAGGACCTGCGAGGCGCCAAGGACCTTTGCCATCGCCCGACCGACTTCCAAATATTGTAGCCGATGCTGCAAAAGCGGTCACGACATCACGGAATGTGAGCAACGCCGTGTGGTCTGCCCTAACTGCGGGGGCGGAGACCACAAGGCAGCCGAGTGTCCAAGCCAAAATAACCCAACCTGCCCTAATTGCAAGGGTAAACATCCAGCGTGGCACCCTAGCTGTCCTAAGAGACAGGAGGAGCCACGTACCGTAAAAGAATACAAACCTCTTGCTGTCGAGTGGAGGTCACCATCTGCGACACTGAGTGAAGAGCTCAAAATCATCCTCCAGTTTACCACCACGTTACTTCTAAACGTGCTCCCTGATCGTAGGGATATCATCGGTAAATATTCCTCTGAGCTCTCCTCTGCTCTCTTCGGCAACTCAATGGTGCCACACAATAGGAACAACAGGTTAGAAATAACCTTTGTTCCTAACAACTAAACATTTCCAGTCACATTCAACTGTGTGATAGGTACAATCAACTGTCAGGGTATTGGTAGAAAAATAGCCCTAATTAAACACTTACTTCTAGATAATAATATTCAAATTCTCTCTCTAACCGATACCCGATGCAAATCTACACCAAATTTTTCAGGATACACATCCTACCATATTTCCAAAAGCCAGGTCAGTCACGGAAATGGCTTACTCATCCACAATAGCATACCTACCTCCCCTCATATCCTTCCCCCACATATCCAATTTCCTGACATCGATTTCCTGGCAGTTGATATACATGTACAAAATAATAACATCATTACGATAATCTCGTACTATAAACATCCAGATCAGCCGCTTTCCAACCTGCTAATAGAGTACTTTTCATCTCTAAATGCAGCAGTGTTAATGGGCGATTTCAATAGCAGACATACCCAATTCGGTGACACTTCCACAAATGCTTCAGGCAGAGAACTATCCAACATGCTTCTAGATCTGCCCATTTTCCGAGTCACAAACGAAGATGTCACGTTCTTCAGTCACGTGGGAATGTCCATCATTGACCATATCTTGTGTACCAATACACTATTTGATCTGGTTGATGATGAATGTACCACAGCTGACTCAATAACCTCTGACCACCTTCCATTGCTAGTCAAAACTAGCTTCACAGAACCTCCTCAACCAAGAGCTGCAATATATAAACGAGATTATCGTAAAGCTAACTGGGATCTTTTCCAAGAATACATCAGTCATAATATTCCTCAGTTAGGTGAAATGTCGACTATTAACGATGTTGACACAGGGATCTCCAAAATTGAAAGTCTTCTACAAGAAGCTTCCTCCCTAGCCATTCCAATCACAAGATACAATCCATATACTCCAACTCTACCTCCGAGAATAGTCGCAAACATCAAAACAAAGCGACGACTAATCAGAGAGTATAAAAGATTCAGAGACCCCCTAATCAAAACAGAATACAACCGACTCTCGGCTTTCATAAGACTGGAGGTGAACAGGCTGAAACAACTACAGTGGATGCGTGTCACCTCTAGACTGGATTATCGAGACGGTAGTAAATTCTGGAACAACTTCAAAATCCTAACAAGGCAAAAATCCAAACCACATTCACATCTCATTGTCAACGACATCATACTTAATAATCCACAAGATAAGGCTGAAGCTTTCAAAAGCTCACTTCAATCAGTCTTTATCACTCCTAATAATCCCAACTTTGATGAGCGACACAGACGCACTGTCGAGCTGAGAGTGGAAGATATACTCGAAACCCCCATCCAGCACATGGCAGCTTACCCTCATCCGATGGTAGCTCCTGTGCAGGATGAAACCGTCAGGCAGATGTGTAATTTTGGCAAAAACACATCTCCTGGCCCTGATGGTATCCACAGAAGATGCCTCAAAAAACTTCCTGAGAGTATTATCCCGCTGCTTACACAAACAATCAATGCCTGCCTCAAGCTGTGCTACTTTCCAGCCTCATGGAAGGTAGCCAGAACTGTCATGATTCCCAAACCGGGAAAACCCCCCACCAGCACTGAATCCTATAGACCAATTTCTCTACTTAACACTCTAGATAAAGTCTACGAGAGGATCCTTAAGGAGAGACTCGTAGAATTCCTAGATGCCAACCACCTTCTTCCCAGCTTCCAATTTGGATTCAGAGCTGAACATTCCACACGTAATGCATTTATTGAAGCAGCCACCTTCATCTCCCAAGCAATCAACGAGCGTCAAAGACACGCAATAGGCATATTCCTAGATGTCCAAAAGGCCTTCGATCAGGTCTGGCATGCCGGACTGATTGAAAAATTACGCCGTTTTGGACTGCCAATAACTTTTATCAAAATCATACACTCCTATCTCTCAGATCGAACAGTACGCGTCAAAGTCGCAGAAATATTATCCACCTCCTTCACTCCACAAGCGGGAGTGCCACAAGGCTCAGTACTAGCCCCAATATTATACACAGTTTACAACAGTGACGTTCCCAAACCAGCTAGACGATCCGAGTCAGTCCTACTATTTGCAGACGATACTGCCCTTCTCACCGCAGGCTCTTCAAGGGGCACTCATGTAGAGCCCTCTGTATTCGAAAAAGCTCAAACATTGCTGGACAAAATGGTCAGATGGTGTAACAGGTGGAGAGTTACGCTCAACGCCACGAAAACCCAGATGATCGCCTTCAGACATCCTAGTAGCCGATCCTCATTCGAGGAGGCTAGGATCGTTCTCCAGGGAGAGAGGCTCGAATATCGTCCTTCGGTGGTCTATTTGGGAGTTCACTTCGACTGGACTCTCAACTGGAACACTGACGTTACAAACACCTTAAACAAGGTAAGGAAGAGAGCCTGTCTCTTGGGAGCACTTTCTGAAAGGTTTGGAGGTACGTCCAGCAAAACACTTGTACACACGTACAAAACATTTATAAGACCGATAATCGACTACAGATCGTGTCTCTATACTCTGCTAAAACCACGAGCCAACAACAGAATTGCTGCCACAGAACGCAGGGTTATGAGGAAGTGCCTGAGAAAGGGAGGGTTGTATCCGTCTGTACTAGTACATCCACTCGCTAAAGCCCCCAAAATAGTCAACAGAATACGTTCTCTCGGCAGCAAGTATACAATGCGCGTTACCAACGGCTCCAACATTAGAGCCAAAAACATCCTAAAAACACCTTGCAATAGGCGCGGTTTTAGACTCACCGGGATTCCCAAAAATAAAGTTCCGTTCCCTCCGGCTAAACTTCTCCAATTAGCTAGAAACGAACTTCCCGATGAGTTCCACGAAATTTTAGAAAACACTCCCCTACTATATCGCAGATAACCAAACTGCATCCCAAAAGCTGAATCCAAGAGCCGTTCCACAAGTGACAGCTACCTTCGCTGCTTGGCGGGTATCTAACGCAGAGATTAGCAAATACAGGACATAGCATTTCTTCTCGCTCGCTCCAGCTAGCCCAGCACTTAGCAAAAAAAATCACCGTCTAAACCCACACTTCTCAACAACACGCTTCCCTTTGGAATTAACCATGTTCCACACACTCCCGCAAAAAAAAAGGGAGTTCCAGTACCCTGAAGAGGCTCAAGCCTAAACGGGGATTAAATAACATGTCTTGATTGATTGAGAATTCCATGAGTATAAACAGTTACTATAGTCTGTTTTTAAATCAAGAGGACTAATTCAAATTTCCCGAGCCGTAAAACTTGTTTGTAATTGGTCCAACCTCAGGCAAGTTTACGCCACTGTTATCCAATTTTGACACTAATGACATTTATAAAAATTTTACACTATTGGCATTTCATAGGTTAATTAAGTTATATCAGCGATTTTTTGTATTTTCTGCGTTATTCCTTTAATTTGTAGATTTTTAGTCTGCTTTTATATAAAATAGTTTGTTGATTTTAGAACCCTTTAGCGACGAATTAGTATAATATAATATTTATGGATTACCACCGAAAGTCGACATGATTAACCAAAAAAAAGATGTATTTGGTGATATTTCTAGTGACTTCCTTGGGTGTGAATCTGTCTTTTTAGTTTACTCCTCCTATTTTTAAAAACAAAGCTTAACAGTGAGATACTTCGGCGTATGAGCAAACAAATATAACTACTAAGAACAATCCCAGAAAGAAAAATAGAATACTTGGATCAGAGGTGAAAGAGTGAAAGATATGAATTACTTACTTCAAATCATATTGAAATGTAAAGTACAGGACAAAAGATCAGTAGGAAGGCGCCAGAATTCGTGGCTGAAAGACCTCAGAAGAGGGTTTATAATATATTTTTCATATGATATTTTCTTCTTGTTTTCATACATGTCAATAGGATAGACATAACATTTTTTTTTATTTTTTATTAATTGCTTTTTGAGATTGGAATGCGTCTTAGAGATTTTTGTGAAACAATGTCTCTCAAAATTATGAATGGATTTTTTCAACATAGAGACATCCACAAATTTACATGGATACAACCTACTAGGAATCTGCGCTCTATAGTGGACTATGTAATTCAACGTCAAACTTCCCAGCTGAAAACCACTGACGTAAGGGTATACCGTGGATCAGAATGTGGATCCGATCATCGTTTACTTATGGCCAACGTGATAGTTAACTATCGCAAAAACAATAATACTCAGGTACAGAATATAGAAAATGGACAAGAAGTAAGATCTCCTAAATATAACCTAGAAAGCTTAAAAGAAGATTCAACGAAATTTCTTTATAAATTACGACTGGCCACAAAATTACAAAATGTGGGACGAGAAAATATAACAGCGGAAGAATTATACCAGCAAATTAAAAAATACATTCATGAGGCTGCAAGTGAAGCGTTGGGGTATAAAGACAAACATGAAACAAAAAATAAAGAATGGTGGTCGGAGAATATACAAACGTTAGTAAACAAGAAGAAAATTGCTTATCAGAGATGGATGTCAACAAGAGAGGAGGAGGATCACAAGAGATATGCAGCATTAAATGTGTGTGTGTGTGGAAAGAGATGGCATTAGACAAAGCGTCTTTTTGCCACAGAATTTTGTTATAGATATGTTTAAATTTTTATCTTAGAATCATTTATAAACTTGATTAAGATATTAAATATAGATTTGTCAGAATAAGATAAAAGATTGCTGATGCTAACTGGAAGGCTAATGTTAAGGTTAATTAAACCTAAATATAAGTTTTGAGTCTGATCCCTATGATTAAGACAATCCAAGAATACATGGTTCAGATCCCCGATGGACTCATAGTTACACGGACAGAAGGGAGTTTCATAGATTCCAATCCTATGTAGATGCTCTGGAAAAAGGCCATGGTTAAGTTTTAGCCGGGTTATTAATGAAGAATGTACTTTGTTATAATTGTAGTTAAAATGAGGTATACATTTGGGTAATAATGGGTGAATAGAAAAGTAATGATTTCTTGATGTCTGCTGAACATCTTCGTATTTGGACCTCCATCTTTCCCTGCCAACACTTCTGATAACAGAAAATAGGTCTTTGAAGTTGAAAATGTTTGTGATTTCTGGTATGTCGGATGTATTTTTTGCCATTCCGTCCACTATTTCGTTTCCAACCACTCCGCTATGTCCTTTAACCCACAGTAAAGTAACTGTTTTTTTAGTGGATTTTAGATTATGTAATGTTTTTTTGATATCAAGAATACTGGAGTTTTGGAAATTATCTAATGGATGGCTACAAATAGCTTGTAGTACTGCCTGAGAGTCTGAGACTACTACAACGTTCTCGCAATAATTAGAAGCACACCAAGTTAGTGCTTTCTGTATGGCAGCAGCCTCGGCTGTAAAAATAGAACAGCAATCCGGAATTCGGTATTTTTCTGCATAATTGTTGTTTGAAACAAAAAATGCGAAACCAGTACTTTCATCTGTTTTTGATCCATCTGTATAAATTACTGTTAAATTTTTCCCTAATTTGTTTAGTATGGATTTAAATATAAGATTTGTTAAAGTTGGCAAGTCTGAATAAGATGGCATTATAATGGTTGGTTTGTCTATCAGAACTTCAAAGTCATGTTCGAAAATAGGAAATTTTGGTAGCTGTGAAATATAAGGTTGGTAAAGATTCGTATCGATAAAAGATTCTGTAAGAGGAGGCGAATTTTTTATCCTCCAGTAAGAATTTGTTAAATTTTCTGTCGAAAGCAGACCTATTTTGTGAACCATAGTTGTATTAAACGTTCTGTATTTTATTAGACATTTGTTTGCTAATATTTGCCTACGTATGTACAGTCGGAAAAATGAAAGAATACCCATCAACGAACATATAAAACACGCTGTATTATCCTGTCACCGTGTCACAAAGAAAATTGTCCAGTGCAAGTACATGTAACAATAATTATTACATGTACTTGCGCTAGCCAATTTTTTGTGTGACACGGTGACAGGAACATACAGCGTGTTTTATATGTTCGTTCATGGGTATTCTTTCATTTTTCCTACTGTATAAAGGTGGTTCTTGAGCTTCTGCTAGAACTGCATGACTTGGTGAGGACATCATAGCTCCTAGACAGATTTTTATAGATTTATATTGTATTCTGTCTAGTGTTAAAAGATTTGTTTTGCAAGTAGAACCATAAAGAATACAGCCATAATCTAGAATGGATCGTATGTAGGATCTATAAAACATTAAGGAAATATATTGGTCTGCACCCCAACTTTTTTTGGAAACGAAACGCAGAAGGTTAATTCCACGCTCTGACTTTTGTTTCACATATTTTATATGGCTAGACCACAAGAGTTTTTTATCTAGGATCATGCCCAGATACTTATACTCTTCTTCTAAGGGAAAAGCATAATCACCTATATGGCATTTGCCTCTGATTTTTTGTCTACGTCTTGTAAAACATACAATCGAAGACTTATCTTTTGATATGCTAAATCCCATGTTTTTAACCCACCTATATACAGGGTGTCCCGAAAAGAATGGTCATAAATTGTACCACACATTTTGGGGTCAAAAATAGTTCGATTGAACCTAACTTACCTTAGTACAAATGTGCTCACAAAAAAAGATACAGCCCTTTGAAGTTACAAAATGAAAATCGATTTTTTTCAATATATCGAAAACTATTAGAGATTTTTTATTGAAAATAGACATGTATAATTCTTATGTCAGGAACATCTTAAAACAAAATTATAGTGAAATTTGTCCACCCCATAAAAAATGTATGGGGATTTTGTTCCCTTAAACCCCCCCAAACTTTTGTGTACGTTCCAATTAATTCATTATTGTGGTACCATTAGTTAAACACAACGTTTTTAAAACTTTTTTGCCTCTTAGTATTTTTTCGATAAGCCAGTTTTTATTGAGATACGGCTTCTTTTTCTATATATTTACGTATAAATTTTATGGGGGTTTTGTTCCTTTAAACCCCCTAATGTTTGTGTACGTTCCAATTAAACTATTACTGTGGTACCATTAGTTAAACACAGTGTTTTTAAAACTTTTGTCTCTTAGTATTTTGTTCATAAGTCACCTTTTATCGAGATGTAGCTTCTTTTTCAAAATATACCTAAAAATGTAAATTATAAATAAATTTTCAGATTATTAACAGGTCTCTATAACCGTACTTAACCATATACAAATATGTGGTGGATTCGACAAATATTCAAAATATCTCGATAAACACTGGCTTATCGAAAAAGTACTAAGAGGCAAAAAAGTTTTAAAAATAATGTGTTTAACTAATAGTGCCACAATAATAATTTAATTGGAACGTACACAAAAGTTTGGGGGGGTTTAAGGGAACAAAACCCCCATAAAATTTGTATGGGGTGCACAAATTTTACTTAATTTTTTTTTTAAGATATTGCTGTCGTAAAAATGCCACATGTCAATTTTCAATAAAAAATCTCTGAGAGTTTTCGATATAGGAAAAAAAATCGATTTTCATTTTGTAACTTCAAAGGGCTGTAACTTTTTTTGTGTGCACTATTGTATATAGGTAAGTGAGGTTCAATCAACCTATTTTTGACCCCAGAATCTGTGGTATAATTTATGACCAATCTTTTCGGGACACCCTGTATATTCCTAAAGTTACGTTTTAGATTAAACATACAATCATCGTAGGATTTATGGCTGGTATATAAACATATATCATCGGCATACTGTATTATTTTACATTTGTCATCTATCAGGTCATGCAGATCTGCAGTGTAAACATTAAATAACAAAGGGCTTAGAATTGAGCCTTGTGGAAGACCGTTATATAATATTCTTGGACCGTGTAATACATTATTATGGTCACGTAAATATATTTTTCTGTTAACATACAAATTTAATATATTTACAGATAATCTTTTATCGATACCACATGCCACCATTTTTGAATATAATATATCCAAATCAACCACGTCATACGCACCCTTTAAATCTATAAACAAACATAGCATAAATTCGTTCTTTGAGAAGCAAAGTTGAATATCCGAAACTAAATGTATGAGAGCATCAATTGTGCCTCGACCTCTACGAGATCCATACTGTGAATAGGGAAAAACTGCTTTACTTTCTAAAAGATGTTCTACTCTCAATTTTATTAGTCTTTCAAGAGATTTTGTTACACATGATAATAAGGAGATGGGCCTATAAGATGATGGAAGTTCTGGATTTTTGTTGAATTTAAGTATAGGACATATGACTATATTTTTTAAAGTGTCGCAATATTCTTGTTTCAACCACCAATTATTAAAGATTTGTAAGAGAATGTGTTTAGCATTTAATGGCAATTTGTCCAATATTTTATAGGTAAAACCATCTAAACCAGGTGCTGTATTTCTGCTTTTTTTAAGAGCAAACTCTAGTTCTGAAAAAGTAAAAGGTTTTGACATGTGATCTATGTTATTTAGTATTAAAACGAAAAATGTCTATGTTATTATCAGCAATATTACCTGGGGCAGATGAAGGTGCAAGTTGATCTAGTAATTTATTAATGAGATCTTCAGAAAGTTGTGGTTTCTTATTGTATTGATTATTGTTGGAAAATGATCTTACATTTCTCCAAATTTTTGAGAGAGGAGTACTTTTGTTCAAGCTATTTAAAAAATGAATCCAGCTACATTTTTTTTTTCATTTTAAATAACCGTCTGGTTTGGGCTGCAATGTTTTTATAAATTATGTAATTATTATAGTTACTTTGCATTCGGTATGCTTTTAAAGCTTCTGATCGTTTTTTTATTATATGTGTACATTCCTCATCCCACCAATAGGGCCTTGGGGTTGAAGGAGTAAAGGGTTTCTTTATGGGCATAGATTTAGAGGCGACAATGGAAATAGTTTGAAAAAGTTGAGCTGTCTGCTCATCGTTTGAAAGATCATCGGTTGTTGAAAAGGTAGAAAGTTGATTCTCTAAATATGTATGGAACAGTTTCCAGTCAGCGCGGGATTCATTCCATTTGGTTGATGGATTAATAAGAAAAGAAGAAGGATTAATTTTAAGTTCTATTTTAATAGGAAAATGATCGGATCCCAGTGTGTCAGAGTGTACTGACCAGTTTATACGGTTTGTTAATGTAGCTGATGTGATAGTCAAATCAACGGCAGACTGATTCCCACTTGGACCGATTCTAGTAGATGTTCCGTCATTTTGAAAGACTAGTTCGAGAAAATCCATACTTTCGACTAAAGTTCTACCATTACGGTCATCCGGGATCGGGCCCCACATGCAATGGTGGGCATTAAAATCACCACAAAAAACTGTTTTATTAAAACCAAATTGTTTGAATAAATGTATCCAATCTGTTTTATCTACTCTGATGTCAGGAGGTCTATATATAGACACAAAAGATATATTAATTTTATTAAGTAAGGCTGCACACACTTCTATTCCACTATTAAAATTATAGTCAATGTTTATTATTTGATAATCAATGCTCTTTAATATGAAAATACCTACGCCACCATATCCGCTGTCACGACATTTTGAAACAAAATTATATCCTTTTAATTTAAAATCCATTTGGCTTTTCAACCAAGTTTCGGATAAAATAATAATATCTACATGAAAATTATTAATATAATTTACAAGATTATCCCTATTGCTAACTAAAGATCTACAATTCCATTGTAAAATATTTAATAATGATTGACTAGGCTGATTGTGTTTATCCATTTGGAAGTTAGTGACTGCTGTCATTAAGACTAGTCCCTATATTATCCGTTTCTGTGTTAGTACCTGTATCTTCTAGATTATTAGAAATAAGTTTTCTTAATTCATTTTCTAAATTACATATGGGTTGAGATTGATTAGTAGTATCTATGAGTTGGTTTATATGAGATGTCACAAGTAATATAAGTTTCTCTTTATAGTCAATAAATTCGTCCCTGTAAGGATTAGGGATTATCGGATTAGATTTAGGGGTGGGTCTTTTGCTAGTTGAGGCAGAGGAATGGGGTAGAATTGGAGGAGAAGTTGCTTTACGTTTATTAGCTGTATTTGTTGTGTTACTAAATCTTTTTGCCGGATTATTTAATGTGAAATTAGAGGTATTGTTAGTTGGGTTAGGTAAGCTTGGAAAATTAGTAATGTTATTTAAAATAGCAAATCTATTATTAGTAGTTATTTTTGCGTAGTTCGGGTTGTTATGTAGTTGCTCTGCTTCTTTGAAATTTATATTTTCTGTTGCCATTATTGTCTTGATTTTTCTCTGTTTCTCGTATATTGGACACTTTCTTGACAACGAGGTGTGCTCGTTAGTTTTACAATATATGCATATATTATTTCCACTACAATTTTCTTCTGTATGAGAAGTGTCTGTACATTTTTTACATTTACTCTCCTTGGATTTACATAATCTAGAGCTGTGTCCGTACATAAGACATTTGTAGCATTGGACCACTGGATGCACGTAAGGATCAACTACGAAGTTACATAAGTTAATTATTATGTTTTGGGGAACTTCATTGCCCAAAAATTCTACAATAATTATTTGTCTTGGTACTAATTGAGTAGTACCGTCGCTGTTGGTTATTTTTCTTTGCATTCTTTGTACATTCACCACCTGCTTTTCAGAAATGATTGCGTCTTTCAGGTAATCCTCCGAAAAGAACGTGTCAACCATTCTGACTACGCCCTTTCTGTGCGTGTAAAATTTAGGGATATATGCTATTAGATCGTTTTTAATTATCAATTCATGATTAATTAATTTATTTGCTGCAGAATAAGTTTTTAATATGACTTTTACCCTACTAATACCTACCGTTTTTATGTCTACTACATCATGTTTTATTAAAGGATCATTTAACAAAAAAGAAACCGACCCTGATTGGAAATAATCTTCCAATACTAGAATTTTTATGTTCAATATAAACAAAGAATGGTGCCTTGTCATCAGATTTATACCTATTATCAAAATCGATTAAATTATTTACAGACCTGTTGTTATCCATATTAGTTTTTTTAGAGTTGTTTTGGTCAGGCGGTTCGCCAGAACCTATTGACTCTGCTTCCATATTTACCTAGTTTTTGTTGAAAAACTTTATGACTCTAATATATCAGTTTATTAGCACTAATTAAATAAATTCACAAAATATCACAATAGCAATTATTTTGAAAACACCGAAGACAATAATATTGGAGCGACCTTCACTCTATGATTGTCGAAACGATACTGTGGCAGCATTAAATCGAGATGTAAAAAGAGAAATAATGAAAAGTAAAAATGAGATGTGGGACCGAAAATGCGCAGAAGTGGATAGGTATATGGGTGGAACAAGAGTTGGGCAAGCGTGGAAGTTAATATAGTCTCTCCGGAGGGAAGGAAAGGAAAAATCTAACATAAAGTTAATAGATCTGAAACAGTGGAAACACCATTATGAGGTTTTACTAACAGAAGATAGATGTAAATTCCAAGACATCGAAATGGAAGAATTATCCGAACATACACAAATAGTTGAGATAACAACCGGAGAGTTAAGCGAGGCCCTCAAAAGATCTAAAAACGGTAAAGCAGCAGGACCTGGAGACATCCCAATTGAGTTGGTAAAGTACGGACCAATCATATTACATGAGATGTTGGTTCAACTATTTAATAAATGCTTAAAAGGACAAAATATCCCTGATGATTGGAATGTTGGATACATCAGCTCAGTATACAAGAAAGGGAATAAACGCATATGCTCTAATTATAGAGGAATAACTGTTACCAGCTCAGTAGGGAGGTTGTACGGTCGAATAATAAAAAAGAATACAATCAGAATACGAAGACATGGAAGAATAAAGTAGATTTCTTGCAGGAATATCGTGCACTGATAATATATTCGTTCTGCAGCAGGTAATAGTAAAACGGAAGGCAAGGAATCTATCCACCCACCTATTGTTTGTAGATTTGGAGAAGGCATACGATAAGGTACCTTTGAAAAAACTGTTTCAAACATTGACGAAGGTAGGTCTCAGTAGAGAGTATGTAGATGCTATCGCAAATATATACAAAAATGCAAGAAGTGTCGTTAAAGAAGGAAACTTTATATCTGAATCATTACCTATATCAAAGGGGCTTAAACAAGGATGTTGTCTGTCTCCGACTTTATTTAAAATATATATTCAATCATCGCTAGAGCAGTGGAGGAAACAAGTATCCGGAATGGGAATAGACATAGGCAGTGGTAAATGTCTAACAACTTTGTTTTTTGCGGATGATCAGGTGGTCGTAGCGAACGATGAGGAAGACATGGACTACATGTTTAGAAAACTAAAGAAAGAATATGAAAAATGGGGCCTCAATATGAATAGATGAAATAGAGAATGTGGAAAAATCCCCTTACGAACAATTCACACATCCACCATTTCGGGCTGGGAAAAATTTTTCGAATAGAATCAAAGATCCAAACACCAGTTCTTAGAAATGTGTTTCGCCCTCTTCAACCTCTCTGGGCTCGTCGGTAAAGACAAGAGGTTGAATATCTTTAGACACATTCTAATCAAAAAACAACATTCGAGACCTAGACATAGAAGGTGCGTAAGTCTACGGCAAATCTTATTCAAAATATATTCAACCTCTTGTTTTTACCGACGAGCCCAGAGAGGTTGAAGAGGGCGAAACACATTTCTAAGAACTGGTGTTTGGATCTTTGATTCTATTCGAAAAATTTTTCCCAGCCCGAAATGGTGGATGTGTGAATTGTTCGTAAGGGGATTTTTCCACATTCTCTATTTCATCTATTTGATTTCGTACGAGTGGTCGTTAAACCAATAACCTTGGATCTTTGGTTCACTGAGTGTGTTTCAAAGATCTACATCTTATGTTTTTAAACATATATTTTACTTACTTTAAGTAATTAGGGAATTAAAACTTGAGACTGTCATTGTCGGATTTGCCGTAGACTTACGCACCTTCTATGTCTAGGTCTCGAATGTTGTTTTTTGATTAGAATGTGTCTAAAGATATTCAACCTCTTGTCTTTACCGACAAGCCCAGAGAGGTTGAAGAGGGCGAAACACATTTCTAAGAACTGGTGTTTGGATCTTTGATTCTATTCGAAAAATTTTTCCCAGCCCGAAATGGTGGATGTGTGAATTGTTCGTAAGGGGATTTTTCCACATTCTCTATTTCATCTATTTGATTTCGTACGAGTGGTCGTTAAACCAATAACCTTGGATCTTTGGTTCACTGAGTGTGTTTCAAAGATCTACATCTTATGTTCTCAATATGAATATGTCAAAGACAGAGTATCTTAAAATAGGGGATGATGAAGAAGATCCAGAGTTAGAAATTAGAACCACAAAAAAATGAAATGAATATAAATATCTCGGATCTATAATATCTAAAGAAGGCACTACCAAAAGAGACATCGAAAAGAGAACGCAGCAGGGCAAAAAAGCGGTAAACATTCTAAGCTCTCTACTGTGGTCTAAAGATATAAGACAAAAAACGAAATTAACAATATATCGTACCTTGGTAGAGCCTATTATGACTTATGGGGCAGAAGTTTGGCAGATGACAAAAAAAAAGATAGAAAAATAATAGAAGTAGTAGAAATGGATTATATAAGGAGAGCGTGTGGTATATCTAAAAAAGATCACATTAGGAATGAAGATATTAGAAGGAGGACACATACTGTATATTCCAGTGTAGATAGAATTGAAACTAGACAACTATGGTCGCGTGAAACGAATGAATGAAGATATATGGCCAAAGAAAGCTTTGAATTACATACCACACCAAAAAAGAAGAAGGGGAAGACCTTCAGTTGCCTGGGAAGAAAATGTACGGCACATCATGAAAGATAGAGCCATCAAAGAAGACGAATGGATGGACAGAAAACGATGGTGGTCGAAGTGCGAGAAGCGGCAGAGGCTGTAGGAACCTCGCTTATAGATAGATAGAGAATTGCTTTTTGTCAGTCTACAACGAATTTTTGCAACTTCTAACATCACATTTCAGAATTCTATACGATAAATAGATAGTAGATTTCCTTGTCTTGAACCTTGCTCCAGTTCAAACAGTTCTCATGTATAAAAAAAAAGTTGGCATAAAATAAATAAATAATTATTAATAGTTTTGGATATAATTATTGAAATTATACAATAGACTGAAGAATACCCACTAATTACTCACATCATTAAATTATCTGCGGTTCATAAAATAAATAATAAAATGTTTTATGTTGTTTAACGCTTCTATTATTTACATTATTTTATTTTTATATTTATTACAATATTGTATAATTTCCTGAAAATTTTATGTCTACGCATGTGAAAAGTTTTTTGCATGGATGAGATCGGTCATGTGGAACTCATAACTGATTTTTTAATAGCATCATTTAGATGCAAAATGTAATCATTTATTTGCAGATGAATAATCGACCAGCATAGAAAAATTCGAATGACGCAAAATAGGTAAAAAAGTGGCTTATGCATAGATCACGTTAATAATGGAAAGCAACACTTAAACAAACAATACCGATTTAAAAACCCATTCGAAATTAACGACTATGGTAGTATGGTATAACTAGACCCAAACCCAGACATCCAAAGTGAAAGTTCACATAATGTTCAGAAAAAAGTCACACCATTTTGAGCGTCCGGTTTGGGGGGTAGATGGGGGAGAAGTCGGTAAATTAGTAGTTTTTTTACGTTTTTCGTCAAAATTTCTAAAACTATGCATTAGCATAAACAATATTCTATCTAAAGATGTTCTACACAAAATTTAAAACAAAAAAGGTCCTATACATAATTGATATAAAATCAACGTTTCCAGAGTTACGGAGGGTGAAAAGTGGAGGTTTTCGATACTTTTTATATTTTTTGAGCAATTTATAATATTATTACTAATGAAAGAAATTTTCTTTAACAGGATTTGCTATTTCAGTGGCCGATTGTATGTTAGTTGATTTTATAACAATTATGTATCGGATCTTTTTTGTTTTAAATTTTATGTAGAACATTTTTGTATAGAACATTATTAAAGTTAAAGCACAGTTATAGAAATATTGACGAAAAACTTAAAAAAGCTACTAATTTACCGACTTCTCCCCCATCTCCCCCCCCCCAAACCGGACGCTGAAAATGGTGTAACTTTTTACTGAACAATATGTGGACCATATAGAACAATTTGGTGTAAAAGGAAAAACTTTTACTTTGGATGTCTGGGTTAAGCCTTTTTTGGACCAATTATACTATACTACCTCCGTAACTTTGGAACCGTTTATTTTAGAAGGATTATGCATGCATAGGGCCTTTTTATTTCGAATTTAATGTAGAAAATTTTTGTATAGCATTTGTTCATGCTAAACCGCATAGTTTTAGAAATATTGACGAAAACGTAAAAAACTACGAATTTACCGATTTCTTCCCCCCCCCCCAAACCCGACGCTCAAAATGGTGTGACTTTTTTCTGAACATTATGTGGACCATATAGAAAAATTTGGTGTTTGAGGATACCTTTCACTTTGGATGTCTGGGTTATACCATCTTTTGGATCAACTATTGTATACGGTATCATACTACTACTAATATTTAAGATTCATATCCTGTACTAAAATCACAATAAATATGGACTAAGAAATAAACATACCAAGACACGTTGAATGTTACAAGGAGCACTCCCAACTCATGACTTCAATATAAGTACATTGTATAAATCCCAAATCATGATTTACAAAGTTTATACATTGTAAATCATGATTCGGAAGTGCTCTTCGTAACATTCAAGTGTTTTGGTTTGTTTATTTGTAGCACATCTTTATTATGATTGTAGTATATTTAATCTCAGTGTAACAGATAATACAAATAAGTTATTCTTTATACAAATAAGTTATTCTTTATAAAAAGCTTTATACTCTAACCCAGAACCGGAAACAGTGGCGGACAAGCCGGATGTCTGCCAGGGCGTTAAATTTTGAGGGGCGCCTATATAAAAATAAAATATTGTTTACTTATATTTTTTCATCTAGTCAAAATGAGCTTTAGAATAATAAAAGACATACAAAATGACAAAAAGAGAAAAATAATAAAAGAAAAAATCAGAAGCTACAAACTGAAAGAAATAGAAGTTAAAAAGAGATACCAGAAATGTCTAGAGGAACATAGGAAAAGAGAAAATAAGTACCAAAATATAGAAGAAAGATGGAAAGATTATAAACATAGTCTATTAGTAGCTGCAAAAGAGAGCTGTGGAGTAACAGAAAATAAGTAATAACCCCAAAAACGCACAGCATGGTGGACGAAAGACTTAGAAAAAATAGTACAAGAAAAGAAACAACTGTGGAAAAAATACTTAACAGACAGAAAGCAAGAAAGCTATGACAAGTACAAAGAGAAAAGAACAGAAGTTAAACAGATGGTTAAAAATAACAAAGACAGAACGTGGGTAGAATTTGGAAATAAATTAACAGAAGCATTCGGTGAAAACCAGAAATTGTTCTATAACATAATTAAGAGCATAAGAAAACCAAAACCAAATACATTGAAAAACGTGAAGGATAAGAATGGAACCATACTCACACAAGAGAATGAGATTATGGAGAGGTGGAGAGAATACTTTGAAGAACTCTTGGAAGTGGAACAAGTAGAAGTAAATAAGTTAGAACAAAACAAAAATCAACACACCTCACAAGAGCAACAGGAACAGATAGAAAATATAACACAAAAAGAATTAACAAATGCAATCAACAAAATCAAGCTGGGAAAAGCACCAGGACGTGACGATATAACTGCAGAAATGGTCAAATACATGAATGAAGAAAGACAACAAGAATTATTAAACATCATGAACCAAGCTAAGAAAGAAAAGAAAGTACCACTTGACTGGCAGATAGGCATTATAACACCATTGTATAAAAAAGGAGATAGCAAAGAATGCTCAAACTATAGAGGAATAACACTAGGAAGCACAGTAGGAAAACTTTATGCTAGTATACTAGAAAACAGACTAAGAGAAAAACATGAGAACACCTTTGAGGAGAGCCAGAGTGGTTTCAGAAAAGAAAGAGGGACGAATGATCAGATTTTCATAATCAGACAAATAATAGAAAAAGCTCTTAAAACAGAAAAAGAAATACATGCATGTTTCATAGATATGGAAAAAGCTTTCGACAGAATTAAAAGAGAAGATATTTGGAAAATACTAGAGAAGAGAAAAATTGAACAAGGTCTAATAGGAAGCATCCAGAGTTTATATGAAAAAACGAAAAGCTATGTAAGGACAAGAAATGAAAAATCAAAAGTATTCGACAGCAACATTGGATTAAACAGGGTTGTGTCCTGAGTCCACTACTCTTTAACCTAGTACTAGATGACGTAATAAAAAACTGCAAACACAAGTGCAGAAAATATAATGTAGGATATTGGAAGTTGAGAATGATACAAATGACAGAACTATGCTACGCAGACGACCTGGTGATCATTGGGGAGTCAGAAAAACAATTACAAGAAAATATAAACATATTGTATGAAGAGCTAAAAATCAGAAACATGAAAATAAACAAAGAAAAATCAAAAACAATGATAATTGGAAGACAAAACGGAAAACACAAAATAGAAGTAGATGGCAAGCAACTTGAACAGGTAGACAGATATAAGTATTTGGGGGTAATCATAAGCCGGAATGGAAAATTAGAAGATGAGATAAATGAAAGAATTGGAAAGACTGGTAAGCTGTACAATAGTATTAAGAGTAACTTTTTAAAAAAGAAAGAAATACCTAAGAATATAAAAACCGAAATAGTAAAAAAGATTGTGAAACCCACTCTAACCTATGCCTGTGAATCTTGGGCATTAACAAAAAGGCAAAGAATAGACTAATAAGCACAGAAATGAGATTTTTGAGAACAATAGAGGGAAAAACAAGGAAAGATAAAATTATAAATCAAACCTTTAGACAAAATCTAAAAATACACCCAGTTACAACAACAATCGAACAAGGACAACTTAGATGGCTCGGACATGTACTGAGAAGAGGAGAAGAAAAAATAGTAAGACAGATATATGAAGCGAGAGATATGGGAAGAAAGAAGAGAGGACGACCAAGAAAGACGTGGACAGAAGAAGTGAGGGAAGCGGCTGACAAAAGAGGAATAAAATGGGAGGAAACAAAAGCATTGGCCATGGATAGAAGGAAATGGAAGCAAATGTGGAAGAAAACGACGGAGAACCTAACTCCGTAACAACTCACACCGAAAGGTAGACGAGTTCTGGATTAAGTAAGTTTTTAAGATTAAGTATATTTTTTCATATCATTTTTCATGAGGCATCGATTGAATTGTATGTAATTTTATTTATAAGAAAACTAGTTGTACAATCAGAATTAATAATAACTCAAAAAAAAATTATTAGTAGACAAAAACAACAACTTATTAATACAGTAGAACCCCGAAAATCCGAACTAATGGGTCTAGGACGTTTCATCGCCGCCAGTTCATCGCTGCTGTTTCGATGCCGCCAGTTCATCGCCGGCCGATTCATCGCCGGCCGATTCATCGCCGGCCGTTTCGATGCCGCCGGTTTATCGCCAGTCAGTTAATCGCTAACTGATATATTTCCGAATTTTCGACCAATTTTCGACAGTTACATTTATTATTTATTTTTAGTATTAATTAGGAATTTTAGGAAATGCGAGATATGACGATTCCCGTTGCCATACTTAATCTTTTAATAGACTTTTAAACTTTTATAATATAAAATATAATTTGACACTACAAATTTAATACTGTTTAGTATCAAATTTAAGGGAAGTAGAAATAGAACAGTAAATTAATATAATAATATTTTTTATCTATTTATTTGTCATAAGTTTTGAACTGAATTTAACGTCGTGTCGTGTCATCTCCCCTAATACAAGATCAACTGACTAACTGGCGATGAAACGGCCGGCGATGAAACGGCCGGCGATGAAACGGCCGGCGATGAAACGGCCGGCGATGAAATGGACTGGCGATGAACCGGCGGCGATGAACCGGCGGCGATGAAACGTCCCATTCCGTGGGGGGGGGGGGGGGGGTGCCTGTTCGGATTCTGAAAAGTTTGGATTATCCGAAAGTTAGCCTAACTAGTAATTGAAAGCTTTCATTGTCGTTGATTTTGAGTAGCAAAACGTTCTTGCAAGAGTGTGTGCAATATTTTTGGACTCAGTTGACTACGAGAGAACCGAAGTAAGTTTATGTTTAACCGTTATAAGCTCTACGTATAGAGTACGTATTAATTTTTAAGAAATTTTAAATGTTAAAGTCCTATTAATCCTACATTGTTCAATTTTCTGGTTTTACGCTGTATATTAAACATGTTTTTAAATTTTTGTCTTGAATTTTTTAATTTTTTTCACTTTCCGTTGGTTCGGATTTGCCGAACGTTCGGATTAGTGGGGTTCGGATTTGCAGGGTTCTACTGTAAAAACAATGAAATCAAGATGTGTGTGGCTTTTACCACACAACATTGATGCAGTTGCTTGATGCATTGATGTTTTTTAATATCTAAAATTTTTTTTTATGACGTCTCAAAACAATCTACTTATAGACCAGGGCATTTAGAACAGAAAATACCGGAATAAATTGATTTTTAAATACAAAACATATCGACTTAGGGATGATGTCAGGAAAAAAGTCTACCTACAATAGAAAAAGGGGTGGAAACGCATTATTACACTTACAGAGCATAACATGCATCCAAAAGTGCATAAACATTTCAAAAAACAGTATATTAAGGGCCACATTTTGTTACTCGTGGATTTTTGGGGTCGCTGAACATAATACTTCAGCATAACCACGTTATAACTCCACCAATATCTCGAAAACTCATGACTTTATCGTTACGAATAAAGAGTATATTATTTACATAGAAAGTATTGGAGAATCGAAATATTATGCTAAAATAGCAATTCCGCCAGTGGCGCAACATTTGGAAAGGGTAACCCATTCACTGTCCCCTGCCGTACGCCTCTGGTAGTAGTCATTAACGTTTGTTTATTATAATTTAGTAGGGTATACAGTACTTACACTCTCTGCCAAGTATGACAAGGATATGTCAAATAGTTTTAAAGTACTGGGTAAAAATAATTATTAAATTTTTAAATAAAACACCCTGTCAGCAGGGCCTATTTTGGCTTCTATTTTAGTGGGGCAGTATTTTAGTGGGGCATGGAAAGATCATCAAAAAAATTTTATTACAATATCAAAATAAATTTTCAAAATTCTTTAATTTTACTAACAGGGAATGATAAATGATAACAATAAGAGTTATATATAATTAAACAATGTTTAAATGTTTCAATATAAATTTTATTTATTGTTCATAAAAATCTAAATTTCTGGTGCAGTATTATCATTATTATTGTTGTTAAATTTTATTTAGAGGCCCGAAAATTGTGTAGAGCCTCAGTATTTAAGTGATTTGGGTTAAATCTTAATATTTTTTGGTCTAGAATCTACAACTAAGAGATTGGACATCCTTAATAAATCACCCTGTATATATAAAAATAAAATATTTTTTAAGAATCATCGTACCAGTGAAGCGAAATATTTTAGTATTATTTTAGATTGTATTCCTGACATTAATCACAACGACTTAAAAATCAAAGAACATTTTGTTAACTATCAATAAATTGAAGAATCAAGAGGCCACTCAGTATGAAATAATAAAACAATTAATTAATGATTTTCAATTGATCTTATATGATTGTAGAGGCCAAGGATATGACAACGGCTCTTCCATGAAGGGAAAAATAAAGGTATTCAAATTCGTATTTGTAAAGAATATCCTCGTGATTTTTTATGCCATATTGATGCAACTCCCTCAATTTAGTTATTGGGGATGCAGTTATATCTTGCACACAATCAACACGTTTTTTGATTTTGTACAACGTTTATAAACATTTTTCTGCTTCCTTAGGGCGACGGGAAATTTTAACTGACAATGCGCTCTGGATTATGAAGCCCGTATCTTGCCGCGGAACTACGGCCATCCACATTTAGAGATAGCACGCCTTTGATTGATAGGGCATGCAATAAGGTGCAACAGTCATCAAAGTTTTTGACCGAAAAGGGCCGATGAGCGAGAGGAAGACCCTGACATAGATATCAAGACAACTTTGACGATGATTAATTAGATAAATTGTCCATTTATATTAATAAATATAACCCCTTTCCCTTTCAAGTATCCACAAAACAATGAAGTTGATTTTTAGCCATAAAAAATTATTATTGTTATGTAGCTATTTCTTTGTGGCATTTATGTAATTTATTATTCTAATTGGGAAATAAGCCACAATTTAACTTGAAAAATGATTATTTTGTATTTTGACAGCTACGTCCGGAGTGAAAGTCGAAACGTTAATAAAATCATTTCTCAAGTTAAATTGTGGCTTATTTCCCAATTCGAATACTAAAATAAAAAATTGTGGTTAGCAAAGTTATTAGAAATGTCAAATAAAATCTACTTCAGTAAATAACTGATGGCAAAATTGAAGAAAAACATTGTCGAGGTAGAAGAGTTGTCAACCTTCTAGGAGGAAATGATATTTAAAGAAAAATTCGGATATTTATATGCAAAACATAGGTACTTAGTACAAAAGCAATATAGTTGTTATAATGTTTGGGTAGAATAAGTAACTTCTTTATTGGGACCGTGCAAGTTCGGCAAAGCGACACCTATTTCTACGCTCTGCAACTTTATTCGCACTTTTAAATATATTGGAAAATTATATTAGTCCTGGTTACTGGATAATTGTCAAGGCCATAGTCCGAAAAAATAATAAGAAGAAAAAATAAGGTTCAGGTTATGTTATTAAAACGTAAACAATTGTATGTAATAAATAAAATTAGTTATTAAAATGCAGTACTGCAAGCAGAATACAATTAATTAAATTTACCTTTATATAATAATTGCATATCATATCAATATTGTGGAGCAACATATAATTTTTCTTCTTCAATGACAGTAGATATGAAATGTACGTCAATTTGACAATTTCAATTGACAATATGAATTATTTAAGAAAGTTGCAATATTTCTCCGTTATTCGCGCACGATCGTTTCTCAATTCCCTTCCAAGTACTTGCACACCGGGAATAGCACTAATTAAAGAAAAAATATAAAATTTAAATTGGCAATTAAAATAAAATGAACCCATTACATCAATTCTAGATACTGTAGGGCCAATGCTAATAACATGATAACTTTCAATGACATCTCATTTCCGTATTTATAATTATTTAATGGGTATAGAAGTTCCAATTAATGATATACCTGGAAAAAATTACTAGTTTGTTATCTACATCAATAATTATATAGGTTAGTTATATCAAAATATTATTTTTAAAATTTAATAAAGGAAATTTACTATTTATTTATTATTTAATTTTAATGAAATTCTGTTATGATATTCAAATAATAATATATTATTTTCACCAAACCGTAGGTTGTTTACCCATCAAAGTCGAACTAAATTTTAAATTATTAATACAATATAAATATCATTTAATAGTGAATTTAATTATTATATAAAATAAAAAGGATGTTTAAATCTAATTTGAGTGTAGTTTGAAAGGAATTTATTAACAACTAACGTTAAAAGTTTATGTTTACATTTGTATAACGGCCTCCCCTTTAACCTTACGATGACCAACCTTTTTTTGTTACACGGATGACCAAGGGAGGGAAAATGACCCAGGTCAAAAATGTCAAAAATGACAACTAACAAAAAATGAAGTTTTTTTTTATGGCATGGACTTTATGTCATTCAGCCAGTCACAACATGAGTATTAGTGTCATGTGTAGTGTGTATGTTGAGTAATACCCCAGGCTGTGGGTGAAAAATAAGTCGATTTCAGGATATAATTCAGGAATTTTTGAAACCTATCAGGTGCTGTAAAGGACAATGCCAGGAATAACTTCTACTAAAATGTAACCAAAAATATTGTGCGTTTTTTTTTATTGCGATTTTCATTTGTTAAATTTGCAATTTTTAATGATTTTTAATTTTGCAGCTTAGGATATTGATTTTAGAGAAAAACTTTTTAATAAAAAGTTGTAGTAAATTAAAAAAACCTCCAATTTGAGGTACGGTAAGTTTAATTTGGTTACTTGGTTATTGCAAAACAGCCTGCGAAAGGTCCAAAATGGCCGTTTTTTACAATTGCAATATTTATTGTACAAATAATTTTTTTTATTTTTTAAAGCTCTAAAATGAAGATCTTTCAATTCCAAACATAGAAAAAAATGTAAAGCCAGATTAACGAATTTATTGCTTAGATATTATAAATTGTTTAACCCAAGAGAGTTAAACCCAAGTTAAAATCGTAGAGAGTTGATGAAACATCTAATCTCCTTCTAAAGAGTTATATTTTCATATTCTGATGTAAATAAATGCGTAAAATATTTTTAAACCTCTAATTTTTGGGTTTGAAAATAAGGGGGCAAAGGACATCGCACACATCTTATGGAAAATATAATGTCACTCAAATTCAATAAAATTTATACGATTAGATTCGTTTTAATATAACGATCAATTCTTATCATTGCGCCAACTCTTAATTATGATTAATTACGGCGCAAATTGCAATTAAAGTTTATCGAAATCACATTTTTTGAGTCCATAAAATGTTAGTTTACAATCATTATTGCTCTGAGTGCTATTCATAACAGCTTAAATCCCGCTGGGCCTAAGCGGATTAGTGAAACTAATCCGCTGATTTATGGAGTACCGAAAATCTGGGTATTTTAAAATATTTTTTCTCTCTCTAACTTATGTACCTACCCATTTGATTTCAGATTTATTTATATCAATTTCTGCTCTTATTTTTGAAAATAGAGAGTTGGCGCAATGATAAGATTTGATCGTTAATTTAAAACGAATCTATTGGTATAAATTTTATTGAATTTGAATGACATTATATTTTCCATAAGATGTGTGCGATGTCCTTTCGTTATAAACATTTAGAGCTGAAGCGGCCCTGTACATCCTATGAGTTTTAACTTACAGATTATTGTTGAAGATGAAACGAAAATTTATAAAAAAATAAAAAATTTCTACGACCAACTGAAGCCGAGATAATTTTTGGGTTTGAAAATAAGGGGGCAAATTTCGTTATAAACATTTAGAGCTGAAGCGGCCCTGTACATCCTATGAGTTTTTAACTTACAGATTATTGTTGCTGAAGACGAAACGAAGATTTATAAAAAAATAAAAATTTTCTACAACCAACTGAAGCCGAGATAATTGTTTTTTTTTTCTTAAGTCGTAGTGCCTTTATTTATAACAGTTAAGAAAATATTTTAGTCATTGACTAAAGAAAGACTTTAATTATATTTTATAATAATTTTTATTTTAAGATAATATAAGTCTTTCTTTAGTCAATGACTAAAATATTTTCTTAATTGTTATAACTAAAGGCACTACGACTTAAGAAAAAAAACAATTATCTCGGCTATTTAATTATTAAAAATTATTTTTAAAATCGGTGCTTTTGCGGGTGGCCGAATTTTGCAAATCGCACGGCTTGCTTCAAATCCGCGCGGTCGGAAAATTTTTACGTAACTTGTATTAAATTTTGACAGAAAACAAATTAATAATATTACCATTATAATATACAGTCTATTTACCACTGTATTTGTTTTTCTTGATAAACTTTTATATGTGAAATTTCATTTCTGAAGAAATAATATTACAAAAATGATACATATATATGAAATATATAACTTTATTTTTAATTTTTTCATTGTTATATAAATATAATAATAATAATGTTACTTCTTACTATAATATACAATATAAAACTTTTTCTTCTTGTAGTGACTATTCTTTTTGGATTTCACATATAAAAGTTTATCAAGAAAAACAAATACACTGGTAAATAGATTGTATATTATAATGGTAATATTATTAAATTGTTTTCTGTCAAAATTTAATACAAGTTACGTAAAAATTTTCCTAGCGCGCGGATTTGAAGCGAGCCGGGCGATTTGCAAAATTCGACCGCTTGCAAAAGCACCGATTTAAAAAATAATTTTTAATAATTAATTGTAATTATATTTTATAATAGTTTTTATTTTAAGATAATATAAGTCTTTCTTTAGTCAATGACTGTAAAATAATTTCTTAATTGTTATAAATAAAGGCACTACGATTTAAGAAAAAAAAACAATTATCTCGGCTTCAGTTGGTTGTAGAAACTTTCAATTTTTTTTATAAATCTTCGTTTCGTCTTCAGCAACAATAATCTGTAAGTTAGAAACTCATAGGATATACAGGGCCGATTCAGCTCTAAATGTTTATAACGAAATTTGCCCCCTTATTTTCAATCCCAAAAATTATCTCGGCTTCAGTTGGTCGTAGAATTTTTTTATTTTTTTATAAATCTTCGTTTCATCTTCAGCAACAATAATCTGTAAGTTAAAAACTCATGCCGCTTCAGCTCTAAATGTTTATAACGAGATTTGCCACCTTATTTTCAAACCCAAAAATTAGAGGTTTAAAAATAATTTTACGCATTTATTTACATCAGAATATGAAAACATAACTCTTTAGAAGGAGATTGGATGTTTCACCAACTCTCTACGATTTTTTTTCAAAAAGTTATAGCCTTCGACATTTGACCTCTTGGGATAAACAATTTATAATATCTAAGCAACAAATTCGTTAATCTGGCATTACAATTTTTTTATGTTTGGAATTGAAAGATCTTCATTTTAAAGCTTTAAAAAATAAAAAAAATTATTTGTACAATAAATATTGCAATTGTAAAAAACGGCCATTTTGGACTTTCGCAGACTGTTTTGCAATAACCAATTAACGAAATTAAACTTACCATAGCTGAAATTGTAGGTTTTTTAATTTACTACAACTTTCTATTAAAAAGTTTTTCTCTAAAATCAATATCCTAAGCTACAAAATTAGAAATCATTAAAAATTGCAAATTTAACAAATGAAAATCGCAATAAAAAAAAGCGCACAATATTTTTGGTTACATTTTAGTAGAAGTTATTCCTGGCATCGTCCTTTACAACACCTGATAGGTTTCAAAAATTCCTGAATTATATCACGTTTTTGCACCCACAGCCTGGGGTATAAGTGTCTTGTTACTTTGCAAAATCGACGTCATTAGCGTCAAACTACTTGGAATTACACATAATAGACGGTATTTTACTAAACATCAACTTCAGAATATATTTTTTATGCGTAAAATATAGGGAATTTTTTTTATTTCAAAATATGAGGATATCTAGAATGATATTAAGTCAAATAAAAAAATAATGAGTTAAAAATTGAAAATACTTTTGAATTTATTAAAGAAAAGCATACGCTGGGGTCACAATTTCCCCCGCTTGGTCATCCGAAGGTTAACGGGTTGTAAATAGTAAATGGACCCTTCCATCTATTTTACGTGTTATTTTCATAGACCTAAGGGCCGGTTTTACCAATGGCAAATAGAAGTTTATTCTATGATTAAAGTTATTCGACCATTAAACTGACATTTCTCCATTTTACTAACGTTAAATAAGACTTATTTGATTAATTTATCAAAAAAATACTTACTCTTCGAGTAAATTAGCAAGTTAATCTGGCTGTAAATATTTAGAAGAAAGTAAATTGGCTAGTTTAACTTTAAATTATCAGTAGTAATTGCACAAGAGCTCTAAAATTATTGAATCTTTCCCGAGTGACACTTTGACAGTAAGGCGAGTGAAACTATGTCAAAGTGTCACGAGGGCAAAAATTCTATATTAATTTTAGAGATCGAGTGCAATTTGTTGCGATTATTTCATGAATAAAACTGTTCAACACCAAAATTTTATTTTAATTTATTTATGTAAGTACAAATTAGTACAATTAAACACACAGTTGTTATAAATATTAAATTGACGGTTGAAATTCATCACTTTTATAATTTTTAAAACATTAATTGTCATTAATGTCACTGAATGTATTTTTTCATAGCAACGAAGGGCATCTGGCGTAATATACTTGACGACGGGAAATTATCAAAAATTATCGATTTAATTTAGATTTATGTAGCTTTCTATTGGTCAGAATCTTCTATGAATGAAATAATCAAAATTATATTGAAACAAAATATAAACTTAAATGTCTAATAAATTTTATTCGACGAATTCATTGATTTATTTGTTGTTGGTGAAACCGGACCCTAATAAGTCGTTTTACGTTGACGATTCAAATATCCGTACTCGAAATATTTACTATACTTTGGTTAAAAATTTAAAAAAATTGAAAAATTAAAAAAAAAAATATTGGTTACTTTATTAAGAAAAATAATTGAAAGCTTTATGTAACTTTATATTTACTTGGTTTACATACAACACGTTTATTATTTTAAAAATTTAATTTTATTATTACAAAATACCTAGGACGTCAAAACAAGAGGCAATAATTGCTACTTTCTACTTTAAAAAAATATGAAAATAATGTATAAATACTATACGAAAAGGAATATTCACACCTTCGACTCTCCTACCATTCAGTAGCAGCAGTAGAAAGTAGCAATTATTGCCTCTTGCTTTGGCATCCCAGGTATTTTGTAATAAATACCAGGTGCCATCTAGTGCCCTCAAAGTACAGAGACAGATAGGTTTATTTACCAAAACGAGTAGGTAGGTTGCTTCTAAACAATTCAGATTACACAAGTCTGTGAATGACTGTTTCGCTGCATACCGACCTCCGATATACGGGAAGGATGTTCTCTGCTTTCGTCTTTCCTACAAAGTCGTACTGATGACGTACAGATACAAAAACTGGTCTGCGAATGGTAGGAGAGACGAAGGTGTGAGTATTCCTTTTCGTATATTATTTACACATTATTTTCATGCTTTTGTAAAGTAGAAAGTAGCAATTATTGCCTCTTGTTTTAGCGTCCTAGGTATTTTGTAACAAACTTGCTGGCTTATAAGAAACTTACTGGCAAGAAACTTAAAAAAACAAGAATAAAGCTTTTAAATATGTATTTTAAAAAAGTTGTGATGAGTTTCCACCGAAAAGTGCTTCATTTTTGGGTTATTTCACATTAAAATATTCGATTTGGAATTTGACAAATAAGAGCCTATTTTTCACTAGCTATGCCTTTGCTTCTACTGGATCTACAGATGTCATAAATACACCATTTTTTTCATTTTTTGTAAGATACATTTTTGCTAAGAATATTTTTCCATAAAATATTTATTATTTTAAAGTTATTTGCCAAAAACCGTGTTGTTTTTTTTTTTGGTGAAAAATGATTATTCACTCACAAATATCTAGACTTAGTGAAAAACTCTATAAAAAAAAGTTGCATAGAATGTTAGTTTATCCATTTTGGGACTTATTTTAGAAGACGCATTATTTTTCACCCCCGAGAAGGCTTTCACCTCCCAAGTAAAAGCAACCAACAATATAAGTCCAAAATTTAAGTGGAGGGTAAGAAGAACCTAAATCCAAAGTTTCATGCAATTCCGTGGTGTCACGGAAAATTACACGGTATCGCCGTATTTCACGTTCATTTATGCCTGGTTGCACTAACAAATCTTAAGCTACAGTTTAGCCCAGCTCAGCATATACATAGAGCTGCCTTAAGTCTCACTTACGTTGCACCATAATTTTCGATTCTTATCTAAGCAATCCACACAATACAACAAACCAGCATATCTATATTTTATAGACCTGAAAAAGGCTTTCGATCGCATCCAAGTCAAAGACTTCTTACACGTACTGTATAGAGGAAACATACCAATCAATATTATACAAACCATCGAAAACATCTCCACTTCCATAATCGAATACAGGCAAAGATAAATGGAAAACTAACACAGTTTATACCAGTACAAAGCGGAGTCAGACAAGGTGACTCGTTAAGCCCACTGCTCTTCAATATAATAATGGACGAAATAATAGAAGCAGTACGTAAAGGTCAAGGTTACAGAATGGAGAACAAAGAAATTCAAATATTATGTTATGCAGACGACGCCGCATTAATTGCAGAGACAGAAGACGATCTCCAAAGATTAACACACATCTTCAATACAACAGCCAAGAAGTAGGGTAGCAGCACCATTTTTGGCCACTTCACCGTTAGTGGCCACCTAAACCAATAATCTAATATAATAAGGTCCGAGTTTACCGCCTTTACGGAAATCGGAAGAATTTCGACTATATTCGTTCTAACACGATGGCTCTACAATTTGCGACTTATTCTGATTTACAGGTTAGTTTTTACTTATTCTTGAAGTAGGTGACACTGTGTATTAGACCTTCTGTTAACGATATACGTAAGAAAACAGGTAAGTTTATTTAAGCTGTATTTAAGCCAAATATTAAAATTTTGTGATCAACGTATGATTTTAAGTTTTGGGTATGATTTCTTTACGATTTCATCTGTTTTTAAACTCCTTATTTTATCTCGATACATTATTAAATTGGGTGGCCACAAATGGAACACTTATTTTTGTATTCACACCATTAATGGCCATTTGCTGGCTACTATTAGAACACTTCTGACCTATTTGTGGCCACAACAACTGTTTAATAGTGGCTACTAATGGAACAGTTAAATCCAATTTTGGTCATATGACATAATTTACTGACTACTTTAAAAACACGCGTGTTCCCATAGTAGCCAGTTATACTCTACAGGGTGTTTTACTCGCAACGGACCGTTCGTTAACAAAATGATTTAAAAATATTTTGTAATAATCAAGGTATCCCAAAATGGGGTTGTAAAACAAAAATATAATTTTTTTATGGAGAACCCTGGAGTATGCATTTACTATACATTGACATTTATTTAAAACAAATAAGAAACCATACCGTTACCGGTAAAACATCATGTACATAAAAATATAACTAATAATTTATTTATAAATGTTTGTTATTATTACAGATAATGGCACGGAGTAAAAAGAAAATTGAAATCAAGAAAAAAAATAATAATGTACGACAACGACCAAAACGAACATTTTTTCAATACGAACCTCAGCAAGTAAAGAATGCATTGGAAGCTATTCGAGGTGGAATGAAAGTAAGTACAGCATGTAATTTGTATGAAGTACCCCGTTCCACAATACGCAATAAGTTAAGTGGAAGAGCTCCAGAAACATCAGGCAAAGTCGGAAGAAGTCCAGTTTTAGGGAAGATCATAGAAGATCGGCTGGTACACTGGATCAAAACTACAGCTAAAATGGGTTTTCCTATTTGTCGAGAAGGCCTTTATTTTTCAATAAAAAAATTGGTAGAAGACAGTCAACTAAAAACCCATTTTAAAGCAAATACTCCTGGGAGGAAGTGGTTTCATCTATTTATGCGTAGATTTCCAGAACTCTCATTAAAGCAGTCTGAATACATAAATAGAGCCAGATCATTAATTACTGAAGAAAAAATCTGAAACTGGTTCAAAGAAACTTTGGATTTACTTGGAGATGATAAGCATGTTTTGGATGATCCGGCAAGAATCTGGAATATGGATGAGACGTCTTTCTATTTATGTCCAAAAGGCGGTTTAATTTTAGCGGAGAAAGGTCTTCCAGTTTACAATACTTCATCCTCCTCGGACAAAGAAAATATAACCACTTTAATAACAGCAAATGCTTTAGGGAAAATGGCACCACCCCTTACACTTTTTAAATATGATCGGCTTCCTGAGAAGATCTGCAAAAATATTCCAAGAGACTGGGGAGTTGGAAAATCACCCAAAGGATGGATGACATCAAAGTGTTTTTACGAATACTTTTCAAATGTGTTTATTCCTTTTATTCACGAAAGTAATATTGCGTTGCCGATTATAGTTTTTTTGGACGGACATTCCTCGCATTTAAGTTTGCCTTTAAGTCGATTGTGCATTGAGAATAAAATTATAGTTGTGTGTTTACATCCAAATACGACACACATCCTTCAGCCGTTGGATGTCAGTTTCTTTTTTCCGTTAAAAAGTAAGTGGAAAACTGAAGTAAAAATGTACAGATTTCACAACGGCAGAGATGTCAAAAAACATGACATTCCACAACTCCTTCAAAAAATTATGGATGAAACTGATTTTACTAAATCTCTACAAAATGGGTTTAAAACATGTGGACTTTTCCGTTTTCTGCTAATAACGTAGATTATTCTAAAATCACATTAAAGAAAGAACCCATAGTAGTCTCTAGCAAAACGAAAACTTGTCTGACACATTTAAAATATTTGGAGTCTAAAATTCATCCCGACGTTTTAAAACAATTCAAACAGTCCAAATACGATGCTTTTGATGAATCATTGTACAATATATGGGTACAGTTTAAAAACGAAGAAGATTTATTACATGACCCTATTGAGAGTGTCAGCAAATTGTCGGCTGAGGAAATTCCTAACCATAATATGGTAGACAATTCCATTGTAATTGAAGTGGAAGATAATAATGTACTAACATCAACTCCAACAGTCTCTAATATTGTAGAATTTGACTTTCCAGAGTATAATAATCCTTCCTTTAAAGAAAGCAGTTTCATAGACAATGCTACAGAAATGTTAATAGATAAAGAGTTAGCAAAAAATTCTGATGTGGTTATGGACAATGAATCGATGGATCTATTGGAAAATAGCAGTGTTATTAATAAACTGACGGACTCGCCTATACCTTCAAATGTTGACTTAATGACTTCATCTGTTGGTACTACCATTGTCTATACTCCGAAAAGAAGGCCTGTAGACCTATTAAGTAACATTCTAATTTATCCCAGTGACGAAAACATTTCCAAGAAAACCAGAAAGCGTGAAATCTTACCTTCTGTGCTAACATGTAATACATGGTTGGAACTTGCGGTGGCTAAAGAAAAAGAAAACGAACTTGAAATGGAAAAAAAAGAAAAAAAGAAGCAAGACAAAGAGGCGAAAAGAGCCTGTAAAGAAGAGAATCTAAAAAAAACTTCTAGGAAAAATGGAATTAAGATAAAATCTAAAGAGACTAAAAAAAAACCGAACTAATAAACAAAACAGTTTCCGTGAGTAATGTAAAGGCCCCTGAAGATATAAAACAAGTAATTGGAAACGGGTTAGAAAAGACCAATCTCACACAAGAATCAGGGGAGGAACCTGTCTGTGAGGAGGCCAAAAATATACAGAATGTAGTTGAAGAGAACCCTCTTGACATATGTACTGCGGACAAAGTATCTACATACGTAATTGTACAGTACGAAAGTAAGTTTTTCCCAGGAATAATTACTGACGAAAAAAATGGCAAGGTTTTAATCAGCATAATGGAAAACTATGGGAATGATTGGAAGTGGCCACAAAAAAAGGATGAAATTTGGTATGAAAAGGATGAGGTAATGGAAGAAATTCAACCACCTTTAAAAAAAAATTCAAGGGGTTACTTTTTTGTTGAAGAGATCAATAAATATTATAAATTTTAGTAATTCGTGTTGATTAAAACTGTTGTAATAACAATTTTTTTTATTAAAACTACTATCCTTTTCATGTAATTTTATTAACATTTCTAGTAATTAAATATAATTTTTCTACCTTTAGTAAAAAAATGTGTTAGGTAACTAAAAATACTAGAAACTATCATCCTTATCTATGTAGAATTAAACAAATGGCCACAAATGGTTTCTGAATAAACCACATTAGGAGCAAAGTGGTCACAAATGGTACAAAGTTAGTTTTTATATGCTTTCTGAATTAAAAATACCTAACAAAATGTCCTTATAATTTAACTTCAAACGTAAGTGGCTATTAAATCAAACAAAGTTAACGTCATACGTTTGCTCAATTACAAGTCCGCAGCTCTAATTTTTGATTTTTAATGATTTATTAAGGCCAAGAAATTCCTTAAGATGGCCAAAAATGGTGCTGCTACCCTACAGTTAATGATAATATCAGCAGAAAAAACCAAATATATGACAACATCTAAATACCCACTATGATGTAAAATCGATATTGATGGGAGAATAATAAAGCAGGAAGCAAGGTTTGGATATCTGGGAATAGATATAACTAGTTACGGAGATGTTGAATAAGAAGTACGACAACAAAGCTTAAAAGCAAGTAAAGTGGCGGGATCTCTTAATGACACAATCTGGAAGAACAAACACCTAAGACAAGACACAAAAGCAAGAAGATATAAAGCGGCAGTTAGACCTAGGGGAGAGTGGGCCACCTTGAGACGCGTGCACCATGAGACAGTCGCAATAATTTTCAAACTACGCGCTTGAAATGACAGTCAGTTCTACAGAGTATTCGCCGTTAATTTTAATAGGGCTTTTCATCGATTGTCATTTGTTTCGATTGTTTCGATTTGTCATGTGTCACATAATATTAATATATCTACGTCATACGTCTTTGGTTTGTATGATATACCAATAACGTATGACGTAGATATACTAATATTATGTGACAGATGACATAAGCTCGAAACAAATGACTGTGAATGAAAAGCCCTATACCTCGTGTTGTTTAGGTACGTGCACTTATCCCGAGAGTACTTTTTACACTTGTTGTTTGTTTTCGAAAGAGGTAAGTTTTTTATACCAAATATTTTAAGGAGTTATAAAATATTCCAGATGTGATATTTTTAAAAGGTTG
This sequence comes from Diabrotica virgifera virgifera, assembly GCF_917563875.1. Lineage (NCBI taxonomy): Eukaryota > Metazoa > Arthropoda > Insecta > Coleoptera > Chrysomelidae > Diabrotica > Diabrotica virgifera. Next base: position 61,042,767 of record NC_065443.1, on the reverse strand, counting down.
TTGTTTTAATTGACCAAGGAGACCTTCTATTATCTTCTGCTGTGATTGTCTGTTTTGTTTTGCACGATGTTTTTCAATATTAACGACCGTTATTTATAATGTATTATGGGCCTCCTTGAGACAAATCTCTTGGGCCACCATGGGACGTGTCTCAAGGTGGCCCACAATGTTGAAACCTAATCTGTAATTATAATTTTTTGTTACAGATGTCTCGCGGTCGAAAAGGGAAATCTAACAAAGGATTGTTTGGCGCAGAGGCTATGAAAAGTGCTGTAGCTGATGTATTAAAACACAACTTTAGCCTTAGAATAGTAGCTGAGAGAAATGGCATTAAACATCAAACATTAGCGCTAGCGCGATACGTAAAGAAAGCTTAAGAAGCTCCCAATAACGTATTATTGTATAAACCCCACTACGATACTCGAAGGGTATTAAATGATGAATAAGAATTATTGCTTAAAAATTACATAATACAATGCAGCAAAATCTGTTACGGAAAGTCTAAAAAAGACGTGAGGCAACTGGCTTACGAAATGTCTGCATAACAAAATTCATATGCCTCAGAAATGGGAAGAAATGAAGTCTGCTGGACTTGACTGGCTTCATAGTTTCAAAAAGAGACATCTCAAACTCAGTATCCGCCAACCGGAAAGTCACACGCATTTTCAATTAAATGAAACTTCGACCACAACTGTACAAAAATCGTCAACGATTCTTGCACCTAAGGGAGTAAAGCAAATAATTAGAATTACAAGCGGCGAACGAGTAATATTGGTTACAACGTGCTGCATTATAAGTTCAACAGGTTTGTAAATTTTACAAAAGTATGAATTCCTACAATACTTAACTTTTTCTCTGTTTCAGGAACTGCTCTACCTCCTGTCATGATCTTCCCAAGAGTTAATTTTAAGCATCACATGTTAAATGGAGCACCGGCTGCTACATTAGGACTTGCAAATCCCTCAGGATGGATGAACTCTGAATTATTTGCAGATGTTATGCGTCATTTTATACAACAGTCCAACAGTTCCAAAACAAATCCAACATTACTGATCTTGGATAATCGTAAAAGCCACTTCTCCATTGAGACACTAAATTTAGCAAAAGAAAACAGAGTTACCATGCTCACTTTACCGCCACATTGTTCCAACAAATTGCAGCGTGGCTGTTTATGCTCCATTTAAAACATACTAATAACAGTGCTATGGACTCATGGATGATGAAAAATCCTGGAAAGCCAATAACAATTTTTTAAATCGCGGAATGTGTCGGATATGCTTTTGATAAATCTATTACACCCAGTAACATAAAGGCAGATTTCAAAAAATGCGGAATAGTACCTTTTAATCAACACATCTTCGATTAGAGTGACTTTTTGATTAGTAACGTAACCGATAGCAATGAAATATTAGAGGAGGGTGACACAAATGGTAAAGAATGCCAGCCAACCTGCAGCAAAAATTTGACAAATAAAGAACCTGGTTTTCATGTCAATGAAGAAACTGACGAGAAAAGTCAACTTTTCAGAAGTTCAGAAAAGTTATTTGGTTATCCCAAAGCAGGACCCCGAAAAAATCTTCAAATGAGAAGAAAATGCCAAAGAAAAATTGTAACTGATACCCCCGAGCCCGAGAAGTTATAAATCGAGGAAAAATGTCACGAGAAAAAAAGAAAGGAAGCCATTGCTCTCTCTAGAAGTACCAAGAGAAAATTAACAGAGAGTACTTCAGCTGGTGCATTATCATCATCCAGTGACACTGACACTAATTCATTTGTGTCTGATTCCTCAGATGCCGAATCATTTACAGATTTTGCGTTTGATGGTTATCAGGATTTGCCTGAGATTATTTCTTATGTGCTGGTGGAATTTCGTGATAGAAAATCAGTTTTTTATGTAGAGAAAACTATTGAAGTAAACGATAACGATTTTAAAGTCACATTTTTGCATCATAGTGCTAAAATTAAAAATACATTTTTGTTTCCCACTGTTGAGGACATATCGCATGTCAATCAAATTGACGTTAGATGTGTGCAGACCAATTCTTAATTGCGGAGGCACGAAACGTCAGAAGTCCTTTATTTCATTTGGCGTCAAGTTAGATAATATATACATTCGTTGAGAATATTGATTTAACTCGTTTTGATATATCAATGTTTATATCTCGTTTGATATTTTGAATAAATATATAACGAATATTTTAAAGAATTTTAGTTGTTTTTAACTTGTCTCAAGGTGGCCCACTACTTGGGCCAGGTTGAGACAAAAACGTGTTTTTAAAAATAATTAATAAAAAAACTAGTTTGTGATTACAAAAGACTGATATTTTTGCTTGATTATAAATAGATTCAATAATTGTATTTTGAATTTGCACTAAAAAAAAAGAGTAACAAATAGCTTATATCGTCAAAAATATGAAAAATGTCTCAACGTGGCCCACTCTCCCCTACACCCTTTTTTAATTTTTTGTAACATACATTTTCGCTAAGAATATTTTTTCGATAAAATATTTATTTTTTTTTAAGTTATTTGCGAAAAACCGTGTTGTTTTTTTTTGTGAAAAATGAATATATATATTCACTCGCAAATATCTAGAAAAGTAATGACAGTGAAAAACTCTATAGAAAAAAAGTTGCTTAGAATGTTAGTTTATCCATTTTGGGACTTATTTTAGACGTATGATATTTCACCCCCGAGAAGGCTTTCACCTCCCAAGTAAAAGCAACCAACAACATAAGTCCAAAAGTGAAGTGGAGGGTAAGAAGAACCTAAATCCAAAGTTTCATGCAATTCCGTGGTGTCACGGAAAATTACACGGTATCGCCGTATTTCACGTTCATTTATGCCTGGTTGCACCAAAAAATCGTAAGCTCCAGTTTAGCCCAGCTAAGCATATAGATAGAGCCGCCAAGTCTCACTTACGTTGCACCATAATTTTCGATTCTTATCTAAGCAATCCACACAATACATATCTATATTTTATAGACCTGACAAAGGCTTTTGATCGCATCCAAGTCGAAGGCGTCTTACACCTACTGTATAAAAGAAACATACCAATCAATATTATACAAACCATCGAAAACATCTCCACTTCCATAATCGAATACACGCAAAGATAAATAGAAAACTAACACAGTTTATATCAGTACAAAGCGGAGTCAGACAAGGTGACTCGTTAAGCCCACTGCTCTTTAATATAATAATGGACGAAATAATAGAAGCAGTACGTAAAGGTCGTGGTTACAGAATGGGGAACAAAGAAATTCAAATATTATATTATGTAGACGACGCCGACGCCGCATTAATTGCCGAGATAGAAGACGATCTCCAAAGATTCACACATCTTCAATACAACAGCCAAGAATAATATCAGCAGAAAAAACCAAATGTATGACAACATCTAAATACCCACTATGATGTAAAATCGAAATTGATGGCAGAATAATAAAGCAGGAAGCAAGGTTTGGATATCTGGGAATAGATATAACTAGTTACAGAGATGTTGAAGAAGAAGTACGACAACAAAGCTTAAAAGCAAGTAAAGTGGCAGGATGTCTTAATGACACAATCTGGAAGAACAAACACCTAAGACAAGACACAAAAGCAAGAATCTATAAAGCAGCAATTAGACCTATATTGACATACACGGCGGAGACACGGCCTGACACATCTAAAACGAGATGACTACTAGAAACAACAGAGATGAAAATACTTCGACGAATATCAGGTAAAAGTCTGTTGAATAGGTAGAGAAGCGAAAACATAAGAAGATCATGCAATGTAGAAGACATAAATAGATGGGTGACAAAACGAAAACAGGAGTGGAACGAACACATTAGTAGAATGGCAATGGATCGGATAGTATGAATAGCACGAATTAAGTCACCAAATGGACAAAAAAGTATTGGCAGACCAAGAAAAAGATGGTGCTATAATTTAAACAATTTAGGAGGCTAATATTGAAGAAGAAACAGGCTTTAAAGCCTACATACAAGAAGGAACAAGAAGAAGAAGCAATTCACGTGGCAATCCATTTTGGCAAGCTGAAAATTGATCTAAAACTCAATGGTGGAACGCCTATGTTTCGTAAACTGAGCTTAAAACACGTCTTAAGCTTAAGATGTGTTGGTGCAACCAGGCATTACTGACCTATAAGTTGACACAGGAAAATAGCTTCAGAATATATGTAGAAAGTGTACATTTTAGTTGTTTTTTGTTTCTTGAATTATAAAAAATCGTCGCGTATTTAGAAATGTAACAAATTTGTAATAAATTCAAATTTGGTACTTAGCAATAAATTAAAGGTAAATTTTCTATTTCATGAATTTTTAAATGAATCTAGAAGGGCATTAATAGAAAGAAAACACACTTTTCACATTTTTATTTTGGTTTGCCAAGAAACCGGTTAAGTAAACGATTTTTATAACAAATGCTCATAAAATTCCAGGAGATGATGCAACATTCGATACAATATTTTTGTTCAGCGACCTCAAAATCCCCGATTTAATAAATTTCAACTATTTTCATAATGAATTTCCATAAAACTCCAGGAGACGAAGTAGATGCCGGACACAAGCTTCGCCGACACGACCAGGGCTGCTTTATCCATTAGGCAATATAGGCAGTTGCACAGGGCGCCAAATTATGAGAGGGCGGCAAAAATACTGTACAAAAAATATTTGTATATAAAAATTAAAATCGAATAACATTTAAGTACATATGCATCCATCAATGGAATATAAGTGGGCATTCATTTCTAGAAAACAAATTGCATTTTCTTAACACTATTTATTCAAAAAGGACAGACGTCGTAAATTTAGGGATTATTGGGCCGTCGGCAGCACCGCAAAGGCGCACTATTCTATATATTTTTTAATTGAATCCTTTTGGGTTATTCGTGGTCGAAAATTTTCCATTTTCATTGAAACATAATACCTTTTCGGACGGTTTTTTGCGAATACCTTAAAAATTAGGCATCTAACGAAAAAAAAACTATAAAAACATTTTTGTAGCTTATGAAAAATCAAAGAGAGAGATATGGTGGGTGAAAAGAAATTTTTTTTGTGCATGCTCAAATGGGTGTGTTCAACTTAATAACAGAGAAATGGTCGATTTTAAGGGTATAATGCTATCAATATCTTTTGTAAAAGTACTGCCTGAAAAGATCTTTAAAACGACAGCACTGTTAAATTTCGATTACATTCAAACTAAGCGAGATATGGTGCAACCAAAAAGGATGACTAATTTATTTTAAGATAAAATGCGAAGTATGTATATTTTAACCCCTCATCCACCATATTTAAATGCATCGCTTCTACACTATCTTTTACTATAGTGTTATTTCTATGTTCAACAAGTTGGACGGGTTTAAAATTTATGGTTTTTGAAAAAAATAAGGACAAATTATAGAGAGCATTTTTAATTTTTTTTTAAATCTTCCTTTTTCTCCATGTAACTCGAAAATGATAATGAGATACAGTAATGAAAGAAAAATGAAATTTTTATCTAAAAGGAAACCAACATTTTTGTAAGGTATTTTTGTACATATCTCTTATCACTTTCGAATTACATGGAGAAAAAGGAAGACTTTTAAGAAAATTTAAAAAGGCGCACTATAATTTGATCTCATTCTTTTCAAAAACCATTCATTTTAAACCCATCGAACTTTTTGAATATAGAAATAACACTATAGTAGAAGATATTCTAGAAGAAAAACGATGCATTTAAATTCTGGTGGATGAGGGGTTAAATATACTTCTCATTTTTCCTTAAAATACATTAATCTAATTAATCATAAGTTTTTCGCACCATATCTCGCTTAGTTTGAATGTAACCGACATTTAACAATTCTCGTTTTAAAGGTCTTTTCAAGCACTACAAAAGGTATTCGTAGCATTATACCCCTAAAATCGACAATTTCTCTATTATTTTAAGTTGAATACACCGATTTGAGCATGCACCAAAAAAATCTTTTTTCACCTACCATCTCTTTTTTCATTAAAACTAGAAGATTTATGAAAAAATGAATCTCTCTTATTTTTCATAAACTACAAAAATGTTTTATACAGTTTTTTTCGTTAAATGCACAATTATTTTTATGGTATTCCCAAAAAAACAGTCTTCGAAAAGTGTCACGAATAACTCAAAAAGCATTGAGTTTTCAAAAAAATTTATAAAACAGCTATTGCTTAGAATTAGGTTCTCTGGCCACTTCCGGTGTTAGTTTGATAAAAAAAATTTCCACCCCCGAGAACGGGTGGGAACCACCCCTAAGTTAAAAGCGTCATAGGATATAGCGTAGACTTTTTTTCTTGAGCAATTCCCTACTTACACTGAAAATATCAAGTAAATTGATGCAGTAGGATGGAATTCGGAGCCAAATACCCTCACTGACTGCACTAATAGATACCTACATCATTCATACATGAATGCATTCACTTAACACCCTCAGCGCCTGTGTATCCTTTTAGATACACACTGTCCTCAACGCTGTGTACCGAAAAAGATACACATGGCTCGTTGTGTTCGATCTGTTGTGTCTTCTAAAAGGATACACCTTCTTAAGTTTTTATATGTAGAGAATAATGTTATGGCCTGAGCCAATTTCCTGGTATAACTGGGTTTGGCCTTAGACATTGAATTGCTTTAGTCACCCTAAAATAACATAAAAAACTCTATTCATACAAAAAAACATTTTGGCCCAGAATGAAAATTTTGTGAACTAGCGTGGCGATGAAAGTGTTAAAGGTTCATTTGGATACCACAATAAAATCACCAATCACCAATAATTGATATATCTAAATATTTAAAGAAGAGTGGATTGAAAGATATTTTCTCTAATTTTGATATTGCTTTGCGCGCATTTATTTGTGCCTCCCAGTTGCCAACCAACGTGTCCGCTGAAAGGTCATTTTCGAAAATGTCAAGAATTTAAAATAGTCATGAAAATAATTTATCGATAATTTTTCCAAAGAAAAATCAAGAAAGAAATCTGATGTGATCGAACTGGAATGACAATTTTTATGTATTCTTATTTAAATAAAAAAATCTGCTTGCAATTTTTTTTTTTCGCAAAAATGGTACATGCTTGAAGGGCGGCTACTAGAAAATTGCCTAGGGCGTCAATTGACCTAAACGCGGCCCTGGACACGACATTCCTGTTCAGCGACCTCAAAAACACCCGAGTATGAAAATTGAACTTATTTTCATGATTATTTTCCGAGTTGTGAATTTTTAGTTTTTAAACACTTTAATATGCACTTTGTAAAATGCATTTTCCGCCTACAACAATGCAATTTTCATTTGTCCCTCATGCCAATAGGTCAACTTTTTTCCTGAAGCTCTTCCGAATAGAATGCAAAAAGTTTCATAACGATCCGTCTTACTTTAAAAAAGTGAGAGGTGTAATGCTTTATTTCCTCGCCTAATTACTCAGATAGCAGAATAAAAAACTTTGTTTAGTTAACTTAAAATTACTTGAAACACGGACTATAGTAAAAGACTTACCATTTTTCTCCTTGGTAACGAACGAAATATCCTGGAATTCTACATCTAGAATTTTATCACTAATTCTTAAGTTATTCGACGCGAATTGTTGAAGCTCCATCCCGAATTATCACAGAAAAATATATTAAAACGAGAAAACTCGCCAAAATAAATAATTTATTTTATTGAAAGGATTTATGAACCAAATCACTCAAAATCAAATAAAATTTTGCTGATTTTTCTTCATAAAGGATGCAGCGTATTGCAATGTTGTGGCACCTGAATGTTGACATTGCATCCTAACGTTAGTTTAAGTACATACTCGACCTAGCGAGTCGTAGGTACTGCCGTACTATGATCAAGGACTTTTGCACATCTTCAGTATGGTGAAATGGTGTAGATTCGTGATAACACAGCAAATGGAAGGGGCAATGTCCATTTAATTTAATCTTTTATTAATAGTGCAAGATATTAGTTCTTTTTCGCTGTGTAGAATTTTATCTATGTACATTAGTGTATAATATATCTAGTCCAGGGCGCATCTGTTTTGAGATGGACGTTGAGAGGTGACTCAAATTTTTTTGCAGAAATTGCTTGAAAATAAATCAATTAATAATATTTGAGGTATCCTCCCTCTCAAAAAGGTCCGGAACATTGTTTAAATAATCAAAATGTCAAAAATTGAAGCAAAAATTCGATTTTTTTCTTCGTTTTTTGGTTATAACTTTAAAAGTATTCATTTCCAAAAAAAGTTGTACAAACATAAAAGTTGCATAATTAAATTTCCTACAATATAGAATTAGTTAAAAATTTAAAAAATAGTCACCCTAGTTGCAAAATAGCAATAATTGCGAAAAAACCATACAAAAACAAGTATTCGCATTTTACGTTTTTCAACCATTTATGCTACACTTAGGACCTTCATATTTCACCCAGAAAAACTATATGATGCAGTAAAACAATACTGTAAATTTCATTAAGATCGGTTTAATAGATTTTGCAAAATAAATTTTGCAATCCAGCTTTCGCAAAAAAAATTCATTTCTTCAAAATGTTACAGGACTGAAAATAAAGCAGATAGCAAGTTGAAAATTTTTTTGCTTATAAAAGTGTACTGTACCTTTCATTTGCAATTTTCAAAATTAAAATCGATTATTTACCACGGCGTCAGAAAATTTTTGAAATAAACAATAATTTTTGGTGCTACGCGCAGGACAGCGGTGTTCGATTCACACAAGTTGATTTCCACCAAAATTTGTTCCAATCTTTATCTAATATATTATTTTCTTACTCTATATTTTGTTGTATTTTAATATTTTAATTCCACAAAAATCAAACTAATTTTATTATTGTTTCTGAAATATTGTTTAAACAATTGCATATGTTTAAAAATAATAAACTTTTATTATTTAAGTTAAAATATATGAACAAAGAAAGTTTTTGCTAATAAAAGTGTTGTTTCAAAGGATAGAGTATGTGTTTTTATTTTGCAATAAACAAATTTATTTATTTATATCGAAATGTAATAAAAATTAAAATGTATCAATCATTATCAAAGGTCATTGGAATGCCCGATCAGAGCAAACTATCCTCTGTCCTGCGCGTAGCACCAATAATTAATGTTTATTTAAAAAAATTCCTGACGCCGTGTTGTTAATAGATTTTAATTTTGCAAAATTGCAAATGAAAGGTACAGTACACTTATATACGCAAAAAAATTTTCAACTTGCTATCTGCTTTATTTTCAATCCTGTAACATTTTGAAAAAATGAATTTTTTTTACGAAAGCTGGATTGCAAAATTTATTTTGCAAAATCTATTGAACCGATCTTAATGAAAGGGCCTAGCCGGGTAAGATGGTGAAAAGTGCCCCCAACCCAATCTAAATTCCATATAGGCCACTTTTTAGCACATATAGAGGAACTCACTTTCTGAAATTTTTAGCCCCCTAGGTGGTCACGTGACCCCCCTAGAGCCTAATTAGGCTTTTTATGTTTTTATTTTTTATCTCAGCCGCATTAAGAGCTAGCCAAAAACTTTATTTAAAAAAGTTGTAAGTTTCAAAAAGATCTATATGAAATTTTTTTTTTTATTTTTTTGGCGGGAAATTCGAATTTTTAGAATAAACTTTTAAATAAATCTGAAAAAAAACTAAGACCTCGTTTTTACGAAAATTAATTATAATGTGTATTTTTGCACAATATTTCACCCTGAATTTTTTCAGATTTTTAAAATTGGTGAAACGTACCTTTAAAAATAAAAAACCGCATTTTTTCGGTTTTTTTTTCGTTTTTTTGATACAATTTTATACATATTTTTCAAAAAATTTAACACCGTCACTAGAATAGGTAAAAAACTGAAAAATAATTGGGATTTGCTTCATAAAAATTTTTTGTAACGCCATCCATTTTCAAGATACAGGGCGTTGAAGAAAACAAAATTTTACATATTTTTTACGATTTTGCCGAAACTACTGGCAACATTGTAATAAAACTTGTAATAGTACATTGCAAACTTGCAATAGTAATTGTAATAATACAACTAAGGATTTAATATTCATCATTGGCGCGCATAGGGGTAATGGTCTGAAATTTTCAAAGAAAAAAAGATAGTACGCCACTGACATATTTCAAATTAACAATCATTTTTGAATTCCTCGTTCAATTTGCAATAAAAAATCTATCTTCTCATTTTTTCATACGACGCGCTGTTTTGCTGCAAAAAATAAAATATCTTAACGCTTCCAAAGTATTCGAATTAATTTTGATAATGGATGTATGAGTGGTAAGACCGCATTTCAACATTCCCCGTTTCAGCGGTTCTCGATTCCACCGACCCTTTTCAGCAGTCCCCGGTTCAGCGGTACCCATTTCAGCAGTCCCCGTTTCGGCGGTTCTCGATTCCACCGACCCGTTTCAGCGGCGTTTCGTTCTGCAGCATGCCGTTTGAGAGGCATCGTTCAGGAAAATGAGTAAAAACAGGACCCCCTTGGGGACAGTAGTTTTAACAATAAAAAATGAACATATAAAATAATTTTTTCTTTTTTTATATGCATTTTTTCATCAGCTTTTCATTGAGCCTACATACAAGCACGGAACATAAAAAATATCTAAGTTATTCTAATTGTTTATAAGCTAAAAAGTCAGGTCTTTTTCAAACAGTTTTTTTAATAACAATTTCAAATAACAATTTCAAAAGTCTTAAATAATCGACTGCGATCTGCTAAATATCTCACAGAGTCACTGTAGGGCAAGAACAGTTGTATAAACAATTGCTATCTGGGATAAACAAATTGAATAACTTATAAACTATTTGGTCGATCTGGTTGAAATTTAGCACACTTAAATAACTCATTAATTGACTTAATTTAAAGTCATTAAATTTTACGTCATTGTGCAAAAAATAAAGTTATTAATATTTATAATTTACTGCAAAAATGAGGGTTTTTTGCAATTATCTCGGTCAATTGTTTATATATTACAATATGCTTACCACCAAATTAAAGAACTTTTTAAGATCTACATTTATTTGAAACATTTTTCTCTAAAATGTACAAGAAACGTTTTATAGTCAAAAAACTGCTTTTTTCATTATTTGCAATTGTTTAAAAAAAAGCAAAAACAGCTGTACGTCTTCACGGAATTATCATCAGTTATCCCTCATCTAACGTTTAAAACTTTGAAAACCCTGTAGAACATTTTTACCTGAAATCGATGATTTTTTCCCTATTAACTGGGGTATATACCAGATACTTAGATATTACCTGTATATTTTCAAACAAGAATAGGTTCAAATAATATCCTACAATAAAACTAATTACTTATCATTGTCATATTATTATTTTCTTATTGAGACCGCTCTATTGGGGACCGCGTTTATGGGGACCGCTGAATCGGGCACCGCTGAATCGGGGTACCGCTGAAACGGGGACCGCTGTATTTAGACCGCTCAATCGGGGACCGCGCTTATGGGGACCGCTGAATAGGGGTGAAACCGTATGAGTTTATTATGTATGTAGATGTAGAAACTACTAGAAGTTCGAATACTTTGTAAGGGTTAAGATCTTTTATTTTTTGAATAAAAATGGCGGGTCGTATGAAAAAATAATAAGATACATTTTTTGTCACAAATTGAAAGAGAAATTAAAAAACGATTGTTAATTTGAAATATGTCAGTGGCGTACTATCTTTATTCTTTAAAAAGTTCAGACCATTACCCCTATGCGAGCCAATGATGAATATCAAATCATTAATTGTATGTCAAAATATGCACAATAACCAGCTCTTAAATCTCACCAAGTTTTATTACAATGTTGCCAGTAGTTTCAGCAAAATCGTAAAAAATGTGTAAAATTTTGTTTTCTTCAACGCCCTGTATTTTGAAAATAGATGGCTTTACAAAAAATTTTTATTAAGCAAACCCCAATTATTTTTCAGTTTTTAACCTATTCTAGTGACAGTGTTACCTTTTTTGAAAAATATGTATAAAATTGTTTCCAAAATACGAAAAAAAAACTGAAAAAATGCGGTTTTTTATTTTTAAAGGTACGTTTCACCAATTTTAAAAGTCTGAAAAAAATCAGGGTGAAAGATTGTGCAAAAATACACATTATAATTAATTTTCGTAAAAACGAGTGTCTTAGTTTTTTTTTTCAGAGTCATTTAAAAGTTTAAAATTGCTCTAAAAATTCGAATTTCCCGCCAAAAAATTTAAAAAAATTTTTTTTCTTATAGATCTTTTTGGAACTTACAACTTTTTTTAATAAAGTTTTTGGCTAGCTCTTGATGCGCCTAAGATAAAAAATAAAAACCTAAAAAGCCTAATTAGGCTCTAGGGGGGTCACGTGACCACCTAGGGGGCTAAAAATTTCAGAAAGTGAGTTCCTCTATATGTGCTAAAAATTGGCCTATATGGAATTTAAATCGAGCTGGGGGCACTTTTCACCATTTTACCCGGCTAGGCCCTTTACAGTGTTGTTTTACTGTATCATAAAGTTTTTCAGAGTGAAATATGAAGGTTCTAAGTGTAGCATCAGTGCCGGTTTAACCTAACTTCGGGCCCTGGGCGCTAAATATTTAGGGGCCCCCTTAATTGTTATTCGTTGTCAGTTTTTTTAACAAGAAAATAAATGTATTTATTGTAACTTACAATATTTTCATTCATACAATATCAATCCATACAATATTTTTTTAAACCAAACAAGAAGAAGAAGAATAGTAAATGTAAAAAATATTCGAAAAAGTACATTCAAAAATATATAAAAAAACAGAAAGTTACACAAAACAACGCATGACAAACAAAAAAATATATTTAAAAAAATACATATGACAAAGATTAGATGACTTTTTCTTGACTAGGCATTAGTAATCTGTCATATAATACTATCACAATTTAGTTGCTCCAACATTTCCTATAATACAATAGTGATATGCGCCTAGATTTTCTTGACCCAAATTTAGCGTTAAATATATTTTTATTCTTTTTAAAGCCGAAAAAGACCGCTCGCCTGACACAGTAGAAGTTGGTATCGTGAAATAAACTTGCAGTAAAGGTAAAATACTTGGAAATGTTGCCTACAATCCTTACATCCTGGATGACACCAAATTTTATAAATTTATTCAACTTTTGGCATGCTATCATCATCACGTAGCGCTACAACCCTGGGTGGGTCCTGGCTGACTGTACAACTTTCTTCCAATTTCTTCGGTCTTCCATCAACCTAGGGTCAAATGGGATATTCATTTTTCGGAGATCTGCTTGGATGTTATCTCTCCATCGCATTCTGGGACGTCCGAGTGGTCTTTTGTCAGTAGGAATCTCCTCCCATACCAGTCTTGCAAGTCTCTCGTTATGAAGTCTGTGCACGTGGCCTGCCCATCTTAGTCCAAAAGTATTTTTCGTTCAAAACGTCTGAGCTTTTCTTCGTTTGATTTGGTCATGGTCCACGTTTCGCAACCATATGTTAGTACAGGTCTGACGATAGATTTATAGATTTTGATCTTGGAACTTCTTGTAAGATTTTTTGATTTTATAAGCTTATCCAGTGCGAATAGACAGCGATTTGCTGATTGGATTCTGTCTTTTATTTCTTTAGTAACATCGTTGTCAGCTGTAATTATGGCCCCCAGATACTTAAAACGTTGTGCTCTTTCGAAGTTAAAGGTGTTGACCGTCACATTTTGTCCTATCCTGTCTCTTCGTGTCGATCTATTTATACACATATATTTCGTCGTCTCTTCAAAAATCCTCAGCTTTACTTTGCTTGTTGCTCCTTCCACCTTGTTGAAAATGTCTTTTGTGGACAATATGGAGTCTCCAACGAGATCAATGTCATCTGCGTGAGTCCACTATATTATAGGCATGTTATAGAATGAGTAATTTCACTATGCAAATTCTCTTTGGTTTTATCAATACCTTTTTTATATTTCACACATAAAGTATTAATTGACGTCTTGACTGCTTCTTTATTTAGCGTAGAAAAACATCTAACAGCTGATGTAACATCTTTGTAGCATTTAATTCTCTTTAAAAGAACTTGAGTAATTATTGTAGCATATAACATTAAATACTTCAATTCCGAATATTTCTTTCCTCTTGAATTGTTTCACTTTCACCTGCTTCATCGAAAAATGTTTTGTTCTTCTTTGTTCTTTGAAGGTCAGTTGTATAGAATATGTTTGAGATATCCTCGTCTTCGTAAAAAATATTTTTGGCTTCTAGTTCAACTTCCCTTAAAATATTATTTCTTACGTCTTCAACAAATCTCAAAATAGATGTCATTAATTCTACTTCAATTGACACGCTAAGTCCACAGTTTCTTCACGTTCACGTTTTGCTTGTTGCATTACCTCGTTGCAAATTTTTTGTCCAAATCAGTGTGAATAGAACTGTCTCAAAGGTATCCATTTTATTCTGCAGTGTCTTGGCTTCATTTTTAATTGCTAATTTTTCGTCTCTGTTATTGCTTAACTGGAAAAAATAGATTTGATGAATGATAGATCCCTAGTTTTTAACTAAAGCATTTACAGAGTCAAAAGTGTCAAAAGAGTACAAGTTTTGATTTCATTACTTCCAAGAATTCATTGCAAATTTAGTGATACAGATAGCTAATTTAACTTTTTCATTTATTCGCATTCCGTTGTAAATGCTCAGCTAAAAAGTAGTGAAATTTAGCCTAGTATACAAGACAACTTAAGTAATTTCCTTTATGACGACTTGTTAAATCCTCATTGTATCCTTGAGAAGCAAGTAATTTGATAGTGAAAACAACTCTTCTTATGAAGCTTATCCAATAGTCAGCTTCGCGTTCTACTTACTCTTTCAAGCCAGCGTCTATAACTATAACTCCAATTAATGATGATCTTGTTCTTAATGTAACCATAGAGTTTGGATAAAATTTACTTTCTAAATGTAACCATAGAGTTCAGATGAAATTTACTTTCTTCGTGAGATTTGAGCAAACCATTCAAATGTTTCCAGTGAATCCGTCCAAAATCAGTTAACTATTTTTTCAATTGAAAAAAATTTGCACGGGAAACAATAAACACTTGCGTCGTATATTAGCCAAGCTCTCTATTTTCTTTCCTTTCATTGGGTTTTCCTCTATAAAAGTTGCTTTTATTTAATCTTCTATAATAAGGTTTGTCTCCATCTTGGTACATTGTTTTACAATTTTCTCACCCCTTGGTTTAAAATCACTCTTTGGTTTAAAAGTTCACAGTTTTTAGAAAGTCATCAGTCTTAAAATCAGACCATTTCGAAATCGCAGGTATTTCGTCGTCTTTTTTTTCCATTTTGGAAAATATGTAGATTATTTAGCGGACTAAACTTTTTTTATTAAGAAAAGGAACGGGTCTCTACGGGCCCCTCCGGGGCCCGGGCCCCTGGGCGCCCGCCCCAAGCGCCCAGTGCATAAACTGGCACTGTGTAGCATAGATGGTTGAAAAATGTAAAATGCTATTACTTGTTTTTGTATGTTTTTTTCACAATTATTGCTATTTTGCAACAAAAGTGACTATCTTTTAAATTTTTAACCAATTGTATGTTGTAGGAAATTTAATTACGCAACATTTATGTCAGTACAACTTTTCTCGGAAATGAATACTTTTAAAGTTATAATCAAAAAACCAAGAAAAAAATCGAATTTTTCCTTAATTTTTTGACATTTTGATTATTTAAACAATGTTCCGGACTTTTTTGAGAGGAAGGATAACTCAAATATTATTATTTGATTTATTTTCAAGCAATTTCTGCAAAAAAATTTGAGTCACCTCTCAACGTCCAAATGTACTAATATTTTTACAGATGCGCCCTGGTCTAATCAGTATTTATCGAAATATGTTGTCAATTTTCGACGAACAATGTAAATATAAGTCTAATTTTTAAACACTTATAATGCGATTATTAGATATTATATTGCTTTTACACATTTTGAAAAAATATGAAAACGTTGAATTATGCACGTCCGTCTGTACCATAGTACGGGATCCGAATATAGGTCGACCTGTACCCATCTGCTTTCCGGATGAAACACTTTTTTTATTAAATTTTTTACATAGACAAATATTTCTAGTATGGGTTGCCTATCAAAATCGTGTCATGGCTATCCTTTAGGGGGCCGTAGGGGTTGAAATCAATATTTGAAGCACACTTTTTTTTAAAGTACGGTAGAATTATTCTATTTTTAAATGGCATATGCAGTACAATTATAGAAAAATATTAAAGAATAAGCCAACGGTGGCAAATTTTTAAAGACACTTCAAAAACAACGAATTTTGCGGTGGACATCAGAACTCATCATTGGATCATGGTAAACAAAAAATTCAAAAATATTTTATTAGCTTATGAGTTTGTCAAGGTAACGCTGTCGAGTTTTTTTAGTTTGATCGAATTTTAACTTTTTGATATCACTTAGAAATCAAAACAAGGAATTTTTTTTTTCAAAAATGGGTGAAAATCAATATATCTATTATTGTTAAACAAAAAATAAGCATAAAACAAAAAATATCTCGACAGGGTTACCTCAAGGAATGTCTAAAGAAAATATACAGCGTGTCTACTTAAGTTGGAAACATATGGGAAACTTTTTTATTATTAATTTTACGAAAAAAAGTTATTTTTTATAAAAAGTTCTGCATGACCCAAAACCTAAGATTCAATCATCATATATCAAATTTTCTCAATATTATACGAGGTATGTCAAAAAATATGAATTTCGGTCAAGGGTAAAGTACCTTTATTTCTCTCAATATCGAAAATTCTTATGATAAAAAGTTGTTTGGAATTAAAAACTAAGATCAAATATGTAATTACATGCTTCTAATTGAAAAAAAAAATTTTTCTCAAATTTATGGGTACCCAACATCGTTTTTAATTTTTACAAATATGATAACTCGTTTATTATTCATTTTACGAAAAAAAGTCATTTTTCATAAAAAGCTTTGCATGGTCTAAAATCTAAGACACAACCATGATATATCAACTTTTATTAATTTAATACGAGGTGAGTCAAAAAATATGAAATTAGCTCAAGATTATAGTACCTTTATATTTCACAATATTTCAATTAGAAGGATGTAATTGCATATTGAAACATAGTTTTTAATTCTAAACAACTTTTTTAATAACCGTTTTCAATATTGTGAAAAATAAAGGTACTTTACTCTTGAGTGAAATTCAAAATTTTTGACATACCTCGTATAAAATTAATAAAATGTGATATCTGATGGTTGCATCTTCGGTTTTAGGACATATAGAGCTTTTTATAAAGAATACCTTTTTTTCGTAAAAGTTATAATAAAAGAGTTATCGTATGTGTAATAAATAAAAACGAAGTTAGTATCAATAAATTTGAGAAAAATTTGGAAAATATTTTTTTCCAATTAGAAGCATGTAATTGCATATTTGATCTTAGTTTTTATTTCCAAACAACTTTTCATAATAAGAATTTTCGATATTGAGAGAAATAAAGTTACTTTACTCTTGAACGAAGTTCATATTTTTTGACATACCTCGTATAATATTCACAAAATTTGATATCTGATGATTGAATATTAGGTTTTAGAGCATGCAGAACTTTTTATAAAGAATAACTTTTTTTCGTAAAATGAATAACAAAAAAGTTTCCCATATGTTTCCAACTTAAGTAGACACGCTGTATATACAAAATTCCAGGTGGGTTGGTCAAGTAGTTTTTGAGTTACAATGTCTACAGCCTTTGAAAAAAGCAGTTTTGAGAAAAACGCGTTTAAAGTATTGTCAACTTTTATTTTCAATTTATTTTTCCGCCAAACCGTAAAGTGATACACACCGAAATATGTTTTTGAATCGCGGAGTAATTTACAAAAGAAAATGAGAACAGCTGTGGATCGTTTCTACAAGTCATTGGGCGGAGCCCAATAGGGCTCAGCACGATGACTTGGGGCCCAAGCAAGCAATTTTTAGTACCGCGGTTAAGTAAGTAAGACGATAAAGGCATAGAGCGCATCACGCTGAGCCTAAGATTTTTGCATTCGATTAGGGTACCACATGGAATCTTATTACCCAGGATTCCATTGTGAACAGCATTTGGCTACGATAGTTGTGCCCTCATCGCGCATCAGCGTGCTATGGGGGGAAAGGGATGGCCTGGGGCATTGGAGCGAGGTGGGGTGATCCCTGTTTACACTCGGGTCAAAACACCTCGCCCCAATGAATTGTTACACCCGAATGTACTCTTTCGAGAGGGTGGACATTCCTACAGGTCGGGTTAAATCAAATTGCTTGCTTGCTTGTTGCTCGTTTCTCACTACGCTCAAGCGCGCTAGCGCGAACTTGCTGCAAAGCGAGTCGAAGTTAGGGAGGTAGGGAGATAGTGTTGTATATCCCTACCTTCGACTCGCTTTGCAGCAGGTTCACGCCAGCACGCTTGAACGTAGTGAACAACGGTCAACAGCTGTTCTCATTTTCTTTTGTAAATTACTCCGCAATTCAAAAAGATATTCCGGTGTGTATCATTTACCGATTTGATAGACAAAAAAGAAATTGAAAATAAAAGTTGACAATACTTTAAACGCGTTTTCCTCAAAACTGCTTTTTTCAAAGGCTGTAGACATTGTAACTCAAAAACTACTTGAGCGACCCACCTGGAATTTTGTATATATTTTCTTTAGACATTCCTTGACGTAATGCTGTCGAGATATTTTTTATTGACTGTTGACAATACATATGTTGATTTTCACCCTTCTTTGCAAAAAAATTCGCTGTTTAGACTTCTGAGTGATATCAAAAAGTCAAAAGTTGATAAAACTAAAAAACTCGACAGCGTTACCTCGAAAAACTCATAAGCTAATAATATCTTTTTTAATTTTTTGTTTACCATAATCCAATGATGAGTTCTGATCTGATGTCCTCCGCAAAATTCATTATATATTTTGAGGTGTCTTAAAAATTTGCCACCGTTGGCTTATTTTTCAGTATTTTTCCTTGAATTATTTCTTGAATAAATCTATGAATTGTACTGAATATGTATATTTAATTTAAAAAAATGTGTGTGTAAGAAGTTATACTTCTATTATATGATTTCAACGAAATATAGTCTATTAAGTATGGAGAACGGTAAGGGTTTTACACCGATCGAAGACAATTGTTTGGAGGAGGAGGAGCGGAGCGACGACTCCAATTATTGTCTGAGATCGGTTACCCTTAACGTTCGACATGCTTATAACGTTTTTTGCACGATTGATACTATTATAAATTATAAAATTAAACATTTTCGTCATATTGACTAGTTTCATTCATTTTATCAAGATAGATACTTTGGTTGTTAGGTAGTAACTAGGGTGCATAACAACAATGGAAAATTGAGTTTTTATTTCAATAATTTTAAGTACAATTTTGATTATTATAAATTAAAATATGAGCGAAAGTGAATTTGAAGAAATTGAACGGGCTTGGGAAGAAGGGTGTTCCGCAATTATTCCCGAAAAATCCAAAATCCGTTATCAAAATACCTACCAAAATTTTAAAAAATGGTGCGAAGGCAAGAATTTAAGAATCGAAGAAAAGACTCTATTGGCATATTTCGTTCAAAGACATATGCAGTTGAAAGCTCCTGGAAGCCTCTGGGCAGAATATTCAATGATTAAATCCACCGTTTTTCTTTATGATGGCATTGATATCTCCAAGTTTTCAACTTTGATCGCGTATTTGAAGAGAAAAAATGTTGGATACTACTAATGTATGCGATTCTGCAGGAGTTTCTGTTAGAAGTGAAACCAAAGCCCAAACAAGTGGGATTTCATTAAATAATTTAACAAATTGTACCATAAGTTTCAATATTAATAAATAATTCGTTAGTTTTCTTTATTCTTTCAAAAAATAAATTCAAATTAAGAGATTTTTTAACTCGACGGTAAGTGAATTACTTACCGTCGGGTTGGAGTACTTACCGTCGAGTTGGATTACTTACCGTCGAGTTGCTAGTAAATGTCACCTACTGACGTAAAATCTGTCACGGTAATCAGTCAAAAATGATAAATCGTGCAAAAAATATACTTTAAACAGTTTATTTTTATTTAATTTAAATACTAAACTAATTTTAATGCTTATCACTTCCAAAAAAAAAGAATAGGAATGCTCCGGATTTGAATCCAAGACCTCTCGATATGTAGCCTAATGCTCTACCAATAACACCACGACCTCTGTGTTTATATAGTTTCTCGGACATAATGACAATTCACGGTAACAAACAGACGAAGTGAAGTATAATAAATATAAAAATGTTTTAATAATACTTATCTTACTCCCGAGGAAGACAAATCCAAAGACACAAAAATTATAATAAATATATTTACTAAAAATACTAATTTTTATAACACTAATATTCTTTTCGCAGCTTTTTTGCACTGATATACAGGGTGTTTCATTAACAATTGTCCATATCGTAACTGGAGAAACCTTAGCACAAAATACGAAGATTTAACCCAAAACACTTAAATAAAATATTCTTCCTTACCGAGATACATAGTGTTTTATTACAAATGTACTAAAATTATTTTAGCCCAAGGTTAAAGCAGCTTTTAATACTTTTTGTTCAAACTTGACACACAGTTTATACGTGTTAGGGTAATTTAACTAGTCTTACTTAAAAGATAGTTTTCCGCTGTTACCAGAGGCCTGCTGTAGGGATATAGTTATATTGTCCAAGTAAAAAATACTGTAGAATAGCTTTAAGCCGGTGAAATATGATATTCTTCAAATATAGATGTTAGGTCAAACGTTTAAGAAGCGGCCCTTTGAAAGCATCTGTGTTTTTACGGCCAGACCTCCCGCATATCTATTCACAAGTTTCGTGCAAAACATTAGTTTTAGTTCGGTAGCCTAGCAGTGTATTAGTACTGGAGTGTACGTGTGTTAAGTGATATGAGTGTTTTGTTTGCTGTAATTATTTTGAATATTGGTTTAGTATTTCGTTTGGAGAGTGTCAAGTGTTGATTATTGTAATTTAATTAATGTGAATAGTGATGTGGCGCCCGTGGGATAATGTAAATATCGCGTACGATAACGCTGATATTGTAGGAATTGCCAGTGCTAGTGTGAATGTACTTAATTACTAAAAAAAAGAGCTCGTAAAGAAGATTCGAATGCATTTAAATGCAGAAACACAGCAAGTATGTTTGAATGTATACAAAAATCTACGTACGAAATTCGGCTTCGATGAAACACTATTGGCACAAGCCACCTCTGGTTTAACAGAAATTCCACTTTCTACTGTATACAAAATAGTTAAAAATGAACCCTATCATCGCAGGAAACGATGTGACTACAAATTTTCAAGACCTTTAAATCCTTCACTTGTAAAACTATTGAAAACCACAATATACGACTCCTACAAAAGCAATGAAATACCTACAATAGAAATAATAAGAAAGAAATTGGAAACAACCGGTCGAAATATGAACTGCTGTGAGAAAACTCTTCAAAATTGGTTTAAAAAGATGGGCTTTAAGTTCAAAAAAATAAATAAACGTCAAGCAATTATGGAAAGCCAAAGAATAGTCAACAGACCTAATATGAACCTAGAAGAAATTACTAAATATAGGCAAGAAAATAGGAGAATTTATTATTTAGATGAAACTTGGTATGATACCAACGATACAGTAAAGAAAGGATGGACAGATGGTTCAAGCATGTGCATACCAGAAATGCCTGCAAATAAAGGCTTGCGACTAATTATTGTACATTGCGGAGGAAGTGAGGGATGGGTTCCGAATGCTTTAAAATTATGTGGGAAGAAAATGGAAGATTGTAACGTTGACTACCACAAGAACATGGAAGCTGACATTTTTGAAGATTGGTTTGAAAACTCGCTGATCCCAAACTTGGAGAAAAACAGCGTAATAGTGCTTGACAACGCTTCCTATCATTCCTGACAGCTCACTAAAATACCAAATACATCTTCAAAGAAAGCTGACCTGCAAAATTTTTTAATGGAAAATGATTTGTATTTCGAAGATTTTTACACAAAAAAACAACTTATTGAAGTTCTACACACGAAGCAATTTAGAAAATTATACGCTCTAGAGAGTATTGCCGAAAAGCATGGACACACTATATTGAGACTTCCCCCCTACTTTTGTGTTTTCAATCCTATTGAGTTAATTTGGGGACAATTAAGACCAAGTATAAGGCGTTCAAATAAATTTCCTAAATTTGACAAAAAGGTAATTGAGATAATTAAAAAAGAAGTAGCCAATATTACCAAAGTAGACTGGCAGAAAAGAATCGCCAAAGTGATCAAAGTGGAAGAATATTATAAGAAGATTGGGCATTTCCAGATTAATGGTGGAAATAAATTTATTATTGAATTGGGCGATGATAGTGACGAAGAAAATACGGAAGAAGGAGAAAATGAGTTCAGTGTATCAGTATTTTAATTGTTGTGTTGTGCAATTCATTTTCCAAGCATAAGTGTACTAATGAAAAGACTCGGTTAAAAAAATATTTTTAGATTTTGTATTTTTAATAAAAAAAGAGCGGGGACATGCTTGCATTTTGTGCTGAATTTTAAAAGTTTTGAACTGTATACCTAAAGTAATTTTAGATCTAACTGTGTTTTTATAAAGTTCTTTTAGTATCAGTAATTCTAACAATAACAAGATCAATTATAAAAGCTATTCTACATCAGTTATTAATGCAAGCATGCGGTAAGAGGGAGGTCCCTGTGTTAGATTTTCTAACATAAAGCTAATTATCATTTCTACTTATATAAGAATCTTAATAAAATTCGTCGAATCATTGATAATTTCAAACGAACACATCTGCCCTTTGTAGCTTCCAAAATCAACCAATTCCGAGAAAACATTGCTTCTGGAGGGTGGTCTGCGATACAAAGACCCTTGCTTTATGAAAATACTCAAGTTTAAGACACATCCTGTTTCCCAGAGGCTCGGTCGAAATTGAGAACAATCTTTATATCTCCAACTTAACACTGTGTGATTTAAACTGTCTCCCCTTTCAGATTTATGTTTCCTAAAATCAATAGGGAGCTTTGTCCCTGCCGGACAAAATTAAAGCTTCTGTTTCCTTCTGAAAACGTAAATTAGACACGCTTAGGACTTTGATAAATGAGTTCCCCTTCTTTTCGCTTTTGAACCCGAAGGAAAAAGGAATCCTTATTTTTAGTCGTTTTTAGTCTCTCGTCTCTCAATCACTTATTACTTATTATTCGTCAACCACCGAACTAATCGGTCGCGTCTCTCGCTCAACTCTGAAAGTATTCACGTCTCGCATTTTCCTATCACATTACACGGTTTTCACGCGAATCTTCTCTCACTCGTTATTAATCACATGTTTCACTCTTAAATCGCGGTTCACTTTACTGTCAATTGTACATAGCAAATTTATGTATGTTTTTTGTTGTAGTAAACACAATAATGATTATTTTGTACGATACTTGTAAATATTAGTGTTTGTGTTAAATAAACTAATTATCCCACACGTATTTTAATCATTTCAACACCGATTTACACCTTGCTTCGACTCAACAAAGAATATCAGAGTCTAATTATATCAACCACTATAGAAGCTGGTTCCCCTCTTGTGTGAAGGACAGGAGATATTCACCAGGTCCTTTTACCACAGGTGAAGCGTCCTACACACCCTGTGAGGTTAAATGTTATTAAAAAATTGATAAAATTAATTTTAACACATACAATATTATGTCCTGCTTTAACGGTATTTACCTAAGTATAAATAAATATTTTTAACTACATATTTAATTACCAGAAAACACCAGCTGCCGGCCTAATATTAAAGAAGAACAACCCAAAGAAAGCTACAAATCTTACCTATTACACTATATAGATTGCTTGAACAATATCTATACTTCCTTTTCGCCCCTTTTCCCCCTTACAATCTACGCCTCTGTCGTAATAATCATTTCAGCATGTTTTTTTGATACTTCGTTACTTTTTACGTAAATATCATCCTTTGTCTCAATGCTATAGCATAGAGAGTAAGTATGTAGTTTTCAAGTTATTTGCGTTTTAATGTAATGGATTCAATAAGATTATGTATTTTACACATTATTCAATGCAGTTTAAAGTGCATCAATGACATGTCAGCATAAAGAGACAGAGTTGTAGATAGAAAACGAGTAAAAGAGAAATTGTAGTAGCTCCAAAATGCATGTAAGTACTCAACACTTGCAGTAGAGAATAATAATTTTGTTGTTTGCTAAATTAATTTGGTTTCATAAATTGATGATATAGTTTACCAGAGGAACTTATACGCCGTCCAAAGGAATAAGTTTCTAAACTTAAAAGATTAGTTGATAGAATTTTTGAGAGTAAATATGTTCATGGGGTATAACAAGTTAACAAATTGGAGGCATTATTGTTTTAACAGGGATGACCTAAGGTACTAGTACACTTTAGAAGACCAAAAATAATCATTTTTTTCAAGAATTTTTTTTTTCAGAACCTTTATTAAAACTGAACATAAAGCTTTTTACATATTAATATGTAACTCTTAGAAAGTACAAAAAATATATCTTTTTTTATTTATGCACGTACACTAATATTGTAGAGGGCCAAAAGTCGAGGCCTCGAAAAATGATGGCAGACATTTAATCTCAGGTGAGCCAAGTTAATCTCAGGATTGGGATATCTGAAACAAAAAAATCGTACTGCCTTTGAAAAAGGAAGTTTATTACGTGACAAGTTACCACAATTTGACAAAAAAATAAAAAATAAATATTTTTTTAACCATGAAAAACTGAAGAAAAACGGGCGATTTTTTCACAAAATTTTTTTAAATTTCCGAAAAATCTTTTTTTGCGGAGTTTTTCACTATTGTTGGTAAATTGTTACGTAAGGAACCTTCCTTTTTCAAATGCCGTACGATTTTTTTTGTTTCAGAGATCCCAATCCTGAGATTAACTGTCCGGAAATCGGAACTACTTTTTTTCGAGGCCTCGACTTTGGCGCTCTCTACAATATTAGTGTACGTGCATAAATGGAAAAAGATATATTTTTTGTTTTCTCTAAGAGTGAAATATTAATACGTGAAAAGTTTTATGTTCATTTTTAATAAAGGTTCTGAGAAAAAAAAATCTTTAAAAAATGCTTATTTTTGGTCTTCTAAAGTGTACTGGTATCTTAAAAATGGCAATTGTTCCAGCTGCAATGAGCAGAGACAGGTTCGATGCCATATTGAAATCTTCATATAAAATGAAAATACTAACATTAATATTAATTAACACACATTACAGGCAAAATGTACAAAATTAGGCCAACGAAAAACAAGCGCAACGAAAATGTTTCAAAGAAATTATAAAGAAACTCGTGAGATTTATGTTAACGAATCCATGATACTTTTCAATTTACGAAGATTTTTAAAGCAGTACAAACCTATCAAAGGAGACTACAAATTACCATTCTTCGGGTAAAGACAAAATCTCTTTCTTATGCTTCTTTTTTCCATTTTGTGCAAAATCTCGGTCACACGGTAGGAAATTGTCACCTGGCTCGGATAAATGATAATTTTGAAGGTCTTGGGAGCAAATCCAATCCTCGATAATGTGCATCACTTGCTCTCAATACCATCGATCCTAAGGACTATGTTATTAACAATTTAGTGTAATAACCGTCCACGTTGTTCTACATTGAATCTCTTACACAATACGTGTACGGTTTTTGCTCCAAACTGTGCGGAGGTATTTTTGAAGGCAAGAAATGCCATAAACTCAATTTAGACAAAAAATGGTCTTTTACCGGTTGTTGCACCAAGCCCTTATTGATCTCGTCAGTCTTTTTGTTGCCTAGAAACAAAAAGACGAACTTCTGGTGGAGTGAAAGTAAAGAGAAAGATAAACTCCAACAGAAGTAAGGAAAAAGAAAATAACTGGATATATATAAATAATGATAATGATGATAAAATTGAGGAAAGGGGAATTAAAAGGGATAGAAGTAGAAGTATGAAGAGACAGAGGCAAACTGAATAGAGCTGGCTAGCAAGAGATGCAAGAGAACAACTTGACACTCAAGGATGGATACGGCTCGTTTGCATGCCTGTTGAAGAACAGTAGCTCAAAGTAGATAATGATGATGACTAGAAAAGGTAAATTGTAAGATAAAAATAATGTACTGAAAATGTGGCGGAAAATGTGTCAGTATGGGTAGGTTTATGATATACGGAGAACTCATGTTTGTTGTGATGATATACTAGTATGCTTTACAGGAACTAACAGACAACTTGACCAATTTCTATCATATATTAATTCACTTCATAATAATATTGAGTTTACAATAGAAACAGAACAGAATAACTCCATAAACTTTCTAGATGTAACGATTTCCAGACTACACAACAAACATGAGTTCTCCGTATATCATAAACCTACCCATACTGACACAACTATACACAATTCATCATCCCACCCTACACAACACAAATTAGTAGCCTACAAATGCATGATACATAGACTGACAGAAATTCCCATGACAGAAAATAACTTCGAGATAGAACTAAACATCATTAAACAAATAGCAGTAAACAACGGCTAGAACGAACAAACAGTTAACAAAATTTTAAACCAAAAACTCCATAAGAAAGCCCTGAAATTAGTGTATCCACCACCACAGAAAGAACCCAGTACCTTCTGCTCTCTCACATATACTGGCAAGATAACAACAAAAATAGCCAGATACATAAAAAAGAAAGGAATACCACCAGCTTTCAGAACTAACAACAACTTAAGCAAATATATTAAGAACAATAAAAGCCGAAAGAGGAAGCAACTACAAAGTGGTGTGTACAAACTAACTTGTGGTGACTGTCCGAAAACGTACATCGGTCAAACTGGCAGAACTTTTGACAAACGGATAGCAGAACACAAAAGGGCATTCAACAATAGAAAAACAGACACTTCTACATACGCACTTCACCTTCTAGATCATAATCATTCTTTCAATGAAGAGTTTCAAATTCTGCATATTCAAAATAAAGGCCTTAAGCTATCTTTTTTAGAATCACAGCCCCTACTCTTATTTAAAAAAATCATCGATTACGTCATCACGCCCAGATGGATGACGTCACTAGTATTATATATGCCAAAAAGTCCTAATTCAAAAATAAAAATCGACCTGTCTGAGGATTTCTCTTGAAATTTGCCCATTCTCGAGATAATGAATTTATGCAAACTCAAACGTCCTCACTTATACTACAGTGTCGCGCCCGCTTGATTAGCAATTAAAAAAACAAAGGGGTTTTCGATATTTTATTGCAAAAAACTTTTCGGAATTTCATCAATCAATGTTTAAAGAATATCTACGTACCTTGGCAACATTGAAATTTTTAGATAAATGTCCGATTTAGGGTTAAAAATGGCCGATTTCGCAATTTTCGAAATTTTCAATCGCTTATATAACAAAAACTATTAACTTAAGAGAAAAATCACTAAAGACCTTTTCTGTTTGGAATGATTCAAAAACCTAAAAAAAATTGGTTCGATGCAAAAAGAATAATTTTAAGAAAAACCCCTAATCTTTCCTCTCGCCTGGCAAGGTCTTATGCTCTTCAGAATCGCCTGTTATTGTACACATTTCTTCTAAATGACTTACTCAAACACATACTTAAATTTAAACTTTACAGGAGAAAGTTTATTTTACCCCCTAAATTTGCACTTTTCGATTCACCTGGTAGATACACGTGCACCGCTGATGTCTGCCAGGTCATGGTTTTTAGCATTGGTGTACTATGAATTATCACTAGACAAATTTCTAGCCCTACAGGACGACCGTTAGTCGGAGGGTTCACTAGCTCTTAGACTATAGGTACATACTTCCCGACTAGCTAGATATCTGAAATTTTCAAAATAGCTCATAACTCCATGATATGCAATATTCAACAGCTTTTACATTGGTGCATTAAGTTTGATTTGGAATTTTAAGCCATTTTAAATTTTATATGGTAAAATTAGTTCTCACTTTTCTCAAAAGATGGCGCTACTCGTTTACTCAATATGTCATGCAAATTTTTCTATTCATTTGTAGCTACTGTATATTTAAAATTTCATCGCTAGTTTGTTTACATAAAATATTTTCAAAATAAATATTTCATTAAAATTAAAAATGTTTTCCTTAAAATTGTGTGTAAAACATTTTCTTTGATTTATATGAGTTTAACATCAATTATAAAATTCTTTCACAACTTAGAAATTTAAATAACAAAATATTATAATTTTATATTGTGTACTAAAAATAATAAAAACGTGGTATTATAAAATAGTTATTTATGAAACAGTTCGTGAAGTATGCTTTTTGCGAACGAACGCGATTTTTAGAGCACGAGCGACAACGGAACGAGTGCTATACATCGCGTAAGTTCGCAAAAAGTACTTCACGCACAGTTTCATACAATATTTTATCTACGATAAACAAATAAAAAAACTATAACTCTTCGTCACTGGAATTCATTTCTATTCTTCAATTTTTAGAACTTTGCCATTAGAAATCCTAACTACTTTCAAACCACAAAACTGTCAAAAATTTTGTTGTAAGTCATTGCTCATATTGTCATCACCATGACAACGCGAAAGTTAAGGATATTTGATTATATGAAAGTGTGCCAAAAAACCCATTGAAAGTGTGCGAAAAATTAAATCCCATTTAAAATACGTTGTTACTTCACGCACACTTTAAACCCTTCACGCACTGCTATCTATAATGACAGTTTTCACAAACTAAAAACTTATACATAATATGACATAGAGTAGATAAAGATCTTTTTTATAAAAGTGTAATTATTTTATCCTGTTTTTTGCATTTAGAAGTAATTCATATTACACAAATAGTTGTTTTCACAACTAATTTTATATTGGAGTTTGGAATTTTATGGTAAATGTATTTTATTTTGCCATTAATTTACATATAAAGTTACCGTCATTCACACAGTTAAGGAATGGTTTTTTTTAAGTTTTTATTATGCCTGGAATATGAAGAATTTTTTTTATTATGCCTGGAAATTCTCTTACCTCACAACCATAAGAACCATAGACATATTAAGGGTAGACAAGGCATACTGAGTAAAACAGCGTAACGCGGAAGCAGTCGATCGGTGGTCTATTTATCTCTTAACCAAGCGATCCCGCGCATGTGACAGACAAAGATGGCTATACCACTCAATCCTTAATATTGGAGTTACACCTCGATGCACAGAGCGTCCTATACCTTGCCTAATCTACTAGTTATTATATCTATGACCAGAGCTCGTTTTAAATCTAATCGAGTAGGTACTTTGAATTAAAAAAATAGTATATTGTACAACAAGTGTGAAAACATAGGCGTAACCAGGATGATCCTAAGGGGGGGGGGTTACAACTACTGGAAGGTCTCTGAGGGCTATGGTGTTAAGAGTATAGAGCCGAAAGTACATCCCAATGAAGGGTGTTATAACCCCCATAACCCCCCCTGGTTACGCCTATGAGAAAAAAGACATATTTCTCACGATCGCAGAAGTTTGTTGGCACGATCCGAGGCAAGAGGCGAGTGCCGCAAATCAAGCGAGGGAGAATTATGCCATTTTCTCATGTGTTGTACACTGTACTTTTTCTATGGATGCGGTTTTGTCAAGTGTTCAAACTTCAAAATTAAATAATTTAGGTGCTTTTAGGTATATTATATGCATAAATTGAAATAAAATACATATACATGTATTTAATATTCATAAAACTTATATACTTACGTTATTTATTTAAAATTCTAATTCCTGGTAAGGAGTGGTAAGTTTTGCTTCAGCACATTTTATTTGACAACATTAATTGTGTTTGTATTGTGCATGTTAAAATGGAAACGGCGATCATATACGGAAAACCGTAGGAGAAAATATTTCTCACTGCAATGGCCGACTTTTCTCACTGCATTAGTAATTGTTCGTTTTGAATGTATGTAAGTCGTGAGAGAAGTTGCACATTGTATAGCAACCATAGAAAAAATAAATTTCTGTTTATTTGATAAAGACGGTATTACATTATGCTATTTTCATGCTATGCAAGAGCCATGCAAGACAGATTATGCAACTGCGCATGCCCACGCAGATTCATGCAATTCCTGTGCTAGACGAAAAATTAAAACGTGTTCTATTTTTCACGCTATTTTGATGCAAGTTGTTGTCAGAATTCATAACCAATTCAAAGCCAATATACATAACAAAATTTATAGTTTAGAATAAAACTTAACCATATTGTTCAAGTTTAAGTGTTATTTATTAGAGCTAATAATTTGTGATTTATATTTGAATATATCTAATGATGGACTGAAATTTTCAAGTAAAATATCTAAAGTTTTGATAAATTTCTTCTGTTTGCAACAATGAGAGTGGTATCTATTTTTTTTTTTTTGGCTTTAAGGTAAAATCCACACAGCCAGATACAAATTCTGTAAAAGAGAGGGCAAGGATTTGACACAAGGATTACACTCTTTTCGCCCAGGGGCCGATCAGGGCATTTTATAAACGATCAAAGGTAGGCCTCGGATAGATAAGGTATATATACATTAAGGAAAGACATAAGGTAGCAGCAAAAGGTACTATTAAATTTGTATTTTTGTTATTCTGACGAAATATAACAGACAATCGTAAATTTCTTTTTTGTTTAAAGCAAGAAGATACATTATGTTATATGGGCTTTCAATGTTCAATTGTAGAAGTTTTCTGAGCAGCTCATTGGATTGAGCCCTATATTTTTGGCAATCAAAAAATATGTGGTCCAGGTCACCGATTTTATTACAAACTTCACAAAGATCACTCTCAAGTATTTTGATTTTATGTAAGTGTGCTGGATAACGTGCATGACCAAACTTCATTCTACTAATAGTGGTTATGCTTTTGCAATTGTAATCGAACTTATTGTACCAAGGTTTTTTCCTCAATTTGGTTTCTATTCTGGTGTAACGTGTTGGCTTTGTAAAGGTGTATTCTTGACACAAGTAGGACCATTTTCTCATCATTTTATGTTTTGATATGTTTATTTGTTCATCCGTAGTTAATTGGCAATTTATCTGTTCCCCCATTTCTATGCTTTCTTTGGCAATTTTGTTGCAATTTCATTGTTTGTTATTCCTACGTGTGCTTTAACCCAGAAGAATTTTATAAATTTATTTTGATCTTGTAATTTTTTCATAATTGTTTGAATGTTAAAGATAATATCATTTGTTGTGTTTGAGTTGGATTTTAGAATTTTAAGAACTGAAAGTGAATCGGAGAAGATAATGGCATTCTGTTCCTCTTCCTGTTGTACATATTCTAGTGCTTTTAGAATTGCTATTGCCTCGGCTGTGTAGATAGATGTATTTTTATATAGCTTATAGTGTTTTTGTATACGTTTAGGTATTACGAAGGCACAACCTGTGCCGTCAGTGTTTTTTGATCCATCAGTGTATATTGTGACATAGTTTGGATGTTGGTCTAAAATTTGATTAATAACTATGTTATTAGATGATGCTAATTCAGAGTAATGGAGTATATTCACATCACATACAACAAAGTGAACAAAGTAATCGATCTCTACCTTTGTTTGTGGTTGTAGGGTCACGTTTCTTAATGCTTCACAAATAGGAGGAGAGTTCTTATGCATCCAAAAAGGCTTAGTTAAGTCGTATTCGTTTAACTTGTAGGTATATGCTACTAATGAATGGTGAATTTTTCTTTAGTGATTTAATAATCATTTTTTCAGCTAAAAATTATCTTCTCAGTTCTAATGGAGGTTCGATTGCTTCAGCTCTTAATGGTTCAACTGGTGTAGATTTCATTGCTCCCATCCCAGACACATTCTAAGTGCTTTGTTTTGTATTATGTCCAGCTTACGTAGATTGGTTTTATTGGCCGTTCCATAAAGTGTACAACCATAATCAATTATTGATCTTATGTAAGCTCTATAGAAAATTAGGGCTGTTTGAGGTTCTGCTCCCCACCAAGTTCGCATGATGGATTTTAGGAAGTTTAGTCCTTTGTTACATTTTATCTCTATTTGTTCAATGTGTGGTTTCCAGGTCAGTTTTCTGTCTAATATAACTCCTAAGTATTTGGCATTGGTATCCACTGGAAATTCTATTTTATTTATTTTAATTTTCTGCGTTGGTTTCACATTATGCCTGGTGAAGATAACGACTTTGGATTTTTCAGCGGAGATTTGTAGTCCTAAATCATTTATGGATCTTAAAAAGAGTTCTATGCTAGAGTTTAAACGATTGATGCATTCATCGAGGTGTTTGCTACGTGTATAAACAACAAAATCATCGGCATATTGTATCATAGTTGCTGTAGATATGGAGGAGTGTAAATTAGTGGTATATATATTGAAGAGTAGTGGTGCAAGAACAGATCCTTGTGGCAACCCTAAATTTGCAGTTTGGTATTTCACTTGACAGCCTACACATCCTCTGAGTCCTACTTGCCTGTTTATATACAATTTGCATATGGTGTTAGCAACTTCTTGAGGTATTTGTAATTGTATCATTTTTTTCCCGTAGAATGAACCAGTTGACATTGTCATACGCACCTTTAACATCTAGAAACATCGTGCCCTTGTAATCATTTTCAGTTAAACATATTTGTATGTCTGTAACAAGTGTGGCACCGCATCAATGGTGCCAAACCCTTTTTTAAAACCGTATTGTGTGGTTGGCAGAGAGCCAGTTGTATTTAACCACCATTCCAGTCGGTTTTTAATTATTCTTTCAAAAATCTTGAGTATACATGGCATAAGTGCAATAGGTCTATATGAATCGCATAAGTGGGGGTTTTTGTTTGGTTTGTGTATGGGTATTAGAATAGTCTTTTTCCATTCTTCTATACATTCCCCATTAATCCAGATGTCATTTAGGATTTTGATTAGGAACATCTTGGCATTGTTTGGTAGTTGGTATATCATAGGATATCTAATATCATCATAACCAGGTGATGTATTCTTTCTATTTTGTATGTTGTAGTTTAATTCTGGCACACTGATAGGTTCACAGAAGATTTTATGATTAGTATTATTTTGTTTTTGTTTTGTAAAAATGTGTGATGTATCATTCAAAGCATTAGCTGGCGAAACTTTATCTGGAAATTGTTCTTGCCATTCATAATTCCCCGATGTATTAACTTCCCCAGATCTTCTATTCATTTTTCTGGCCTGTGTCCATATATTTGTCAATGGTGTATTTTTATTTAAGTTTTCACACCAGTGCTGCCAATATAATTTGGCTTTATATTTTAAAAACTTCTTGGTTTTTGAATTTTTGTTTTTACATTTCATATAGTTTTCCATGGTGCTTTGTTGCTTATATGTTTTGAGCATTTGTTTTCTTTTTTTAATAGCATCTTCGCAGCTTTGATCCCACCATGGTGGAAGAGTGGTTTTTTTGCTCATTTTAAAAGGTTGGTAGAAGGGTATGGAGGCATTGGCTGCCTTATTTATCCCTTCAACTAATAAGTTGTACTTATGTTCTACGTTGTTGTTATTTTTAATGTGTTGTGAGAAGTATGTATCCGCAATTTCTTGATATAAGCTCCAATCTGCTTTATTTAGGTTCCATTTTGTTTTAGGTTGTATTATGATGTCTCTACTTTCCATTCCTTTATTAATTTCTATAATAATTGGAAAATGGTCTGAGCCCAGTACATCAGGAAAAGTTTCCCTTGCACAATTAATTGCTATGTCTGGAGTTGCAAAAGTTAAATCCACGACTGAATTATTCCCATTATTTGTGAACCTTGTGGGGCTCCGGTATTTAAAAGTACTAATTCTGTGTTGTCTGAAGCGGTTATTATTTGCGTGCCTTTGCTGTCATTTTTGTAAGATCCCCATGTTTGATTATGCGCATTGAAATCTCCTCCAAAAATGCTATTAGACTTGGTACAGTTAAGAATTGCATCCCAGTCTGCAACTGTTGTTCGTATATCTGGTGGGCAATATATCGAGAAACATGTTAGTGTTATTTCACTGTTGTCCAATATCTGTATTCCACATATCAAAATATTGTTTTTAAAATTTTTTGTAATTGAAATTTCTTCAAAACGAAATACATTTCTGACAAGGATTGCGACACCAGCATAACCATCATGGCGATCTTTACGTATAATTTTATAGCCTTTGAAATTATATTGTTTATTTGGCTTAAACCATGTCTCTGAAATTAAGGAAATATCAATGATATTTTCATTTAAACATTTAACTAAACTCAATTTATTAGCTACAGCCGATTGCGCATTCCATTGTTAAATCTTTATCTTATTTTTTATTTTATTAGCCATTATTTAAATTTGTTATATTTAATAATTTTATCATATATGTATGCTCTATCTAATCTTTCTAAATCGTTAAAAGAATCGAACTCTTTGAGTACACTTATTAAAAAATTGAAAAACATATTAATAAATTCATCTGTGTTAGGATCAGAATCGGAACTGTGTAAAACATTTGGTGGCAGAGGGTTTTTTGGTCCAAACTGAAAAGGGAACATTTCTTCAGCTAAAGGAGATTGGGCTTTCCTCTTTTTATATTGAGAAGAAGTTTCAGGTTGACTTGGTATTACTTTTTGTATTTGTTGTTGGATACTGGATGTGGATGGTTTGGAAATATTATGTTTGACATTGTTTTGCCTTGGAAGAGGTGGAAAACGTTCATTATTTATCGTACCTAATGCTTCAAACCTATTGGTTGTAGTAACAGCAGATGTATAAGATCTTTTAAGACTGTCCTTTGCTTCCAAAAAAGTTAAATTGTTTTCTGCCATGTGTCTTTTAATTTCGTATTGTTCTTTAAATTTTGGACACTGTTTGGATATGGATTTGTGCTCAAAGTTTTTACAGTGTATACAATAACTGTCTTGCGGGTCTCTACATTTATGATCATCGTTTTTCTCTTGTTAGAAGTTAATACATCTCGTTTTTGTACTGTTGCAATTACGAAAAATGTGTCCATGATGCAAGAACCGGAAGCATTGAACAACTCTATGCACATACGGTTCTACGGAACAGGCCACGCTGTTTATATATACATATCTAGGTAAAATGTTGCCTTCAAAAGTAAGTAATACCATTTGCCTAGGTACATATGCTTTTTCTCCGTTTATATCAACTTTCCATTTGAGTCGAGTGACTTGTGTTACTGATATATTGGATATTATATTTTCGAAAATATATTCCTCACTGAAAGCAGTATCTACGTTTCTTATAATTGCTTTTCTTTGTAGCAGGTTATTTGGAATGTATGCTTTTAGTTGTTCCTCTTTTAAATTCTCATTCTTAACTAGATAATTTGCATCTTTGGGGCTTTTAAGTTGTACTCTCACCCTATTTTTTCATACTCGGTCAATGCTAAGAAAGTTTTTAATTCCTATTTTTTTGTGAAAAAGGTGACCTACCTACACAGGGTGAATTTTTCCAATCTGCTCCGCATTTATTTTCTCAATGAATACATATACCTTATCTGTATAGAGATACCCTTTTTGTAGATTGAACAGCTTGATTTCTTTTTCTGGATCTTTGGTCTTTTCGCGTTCTTCCTCCTGGTCCATGCTTTGGGTTCCCCCTTTATCAGGGGGAGAGTTTTCACCCATTATTGTAAACTCCCACCATAAAAACACAAAACAAAAACAATAAACACTTCACAACACTGGGTTTTTTATTAATTTAGCCCGGTATGAAATTAGTTTATTATTAATTGTCACAAAAAACTTGTCTTAATCACTACTTAAGCACCTGTAATTATACGTGTACTCGATATGAATGATCGTACAAGACTGAGTGGTATCTAAAATTGCACAGAAATAGCTCTGATGTAAAAAGGTCAGGCTAGGCAAGAAATAGTCCAAAAATAGGCCACGCAAGTCCTTCTTGCATCACTTGACAGTAGAACCACTCTCCGAAAAATTGGAAGTAAAATCTGTAGTCGCGCATGGCGACCGCGCAATGTTGGCAGTCGCTTTTGCCCCACTCTCGCATTGCTATTCGCATAGAAACGTATGGCTTTTAACAGGGAAAACCCGCATCCACCACTGGTGAACTACCAATTGCGTACTGCCGGTATTACTTCTTGAGATCAAAGCGCCGACAGAGGAGTGATTTTACTGTGGAACCTCTATATACTGTGGCATGACTTGCATATAGCATGAGACTTGCATAGCCTAGATGTAAGGCTGCTTTAACGTCAAATTTTATAATATAATTCGTGATCGGAGCAGTAGCACTGTAGTCACTAGTAAATTTCCGACTTATTTCGTATGCTTTCAATTTAAAATGTTGACCCATGGGGGAAGAACCATATATTACTCAACTGTAAAACCATTGTAGAAAATACCTATATATAAACAAAACAAATAAAAAAAAATTAATTATAAGTCGATTTTAATTACTTTAATTAGTGTTTTATAATTGCTGTATCAACTTTGTCACACAATAGGAAAAAACCAAATAAAATATTAATGATAGTGTTTAATGTCATCGTTTTAAATTTAAATTAAAATTGTTGTAGTAAACGTGGACTATACTTTTGTATTTCCTTTTTTCCGATTCCATTTAATAGGAATTTTAAATTTTAGGTTTAAGGACGGATAAGGTCATCTTCGATCTCTATCATTAGCCTTAACCCTTTCAGCTCCTTTTAATATTTCCAAGCAGCAACGTGATATCAGTATACAGGATGATTCCTTAAGAAAGTCCAATCTGCGAGTTGTACATTCTGGAAATCAAAATATTAAGATTTTAACCCAAATCCCTTAAATAAAATGTGGCTCGTTACTGAGTTACAGGGTGTTTTATTTAAAAACTTAATAACTATTTTTTACCCAGTACTTAAAACTATTTGACATATCCTTATCCTATACTTGGCAGAAAATACAGGTATTTACTGTACACCTTATTAAATTATGATAAACAAACGTTTTTGCCTACCAACAGTGGCGTACGACAAGGGATTGAATGGTTGACCCTTCCCAAATTCTACGCCACTGGCGGAATTGCTATTTTAGCGCAATATTTAGATTATTCAATTTTATATTAATAATATACTTTTCGTTCGTAACGACCAAGTCATTAGTTTTCGAGATATTTAAAGTTGAAAATGAAACGGCACAGCTATTTTGATTAATGTATTGTGCGTGTGTATTGTGTATAACTTTATCATTAGGAATCAAGAGTATATTATTTACATAGAAAGTATTGGAGAACGCAAAAATAGTCTAAAATAGTAATTTCGCCAGTGGCATAGACTGTGGGAAGGCTCAACCATTTACTTTCCCCTGTCGTACGCCTCTGTAGGGATGGGAAAAACCTATCGGTTTTAACTTAAAACCGGTTTTTTTACTTCGCAACAACCGGTTTTTCCGGTTGTTTTTTTGTCCCGGTTATAACCGGTTTTTTCTTTTTAAAGTAAAAACCGGTTGTTCGGTTTTACGCATAATATTTACGTATTAATTTAATAAGAAGTGATCTGGTTGAAGTAGACGCAAACATCATCTATTTTTCACACTTGACTCTTGACATTGAAAGTGGGTGAATTACTTTTTCTGACTACCAAAAATAATGTTCTGACTATGAATACCGAATTACCGATTACGAATACGAATCTCCAAGGATTTCCCTACGTTTTCAAAACGATACACCCATACAGGAAGTATTAAATGAGTTAAAATGTACCTATTATACAAATATACAAACGTGTTAAAAGAAATGCATACATGATAAAAATTTTTTGATGGTAGTAAAAATAAAAGATAAAATATTGCATTCTCCAATTTATTTTTAAGTAAAATATTTATGTTGATATTATTTTTTTTTAAATCCCATTTGAAAGAGTCTGGGAGATTTTATAAGTTGAAATGGTTACGCTATATTATATTTAATAATACTCAATAAATATATAATAATAATAAAATAATAAATAAATATAATAATTTAATAGAATAAAATGATTTTATTAAAAATTGTGTTTTATTTATATTGATATTGATGTTCTTTCGATAGTACTAATTTTGATCATATTGATATCGAGTATCGAGTCGAGTGGAGTATCGCAAACTAAAGTGCATTGAGTGGAGTATCGCAAACTAAAGTGCATTGTAAATGTAACATTGTAACCTATTGGATTAAAAAAACTGGAAACCGGTTTTTTTGGCCGGTTATAACCACCAGGTTAAACCGTAAGCAAAAAAAAACGGTATAACCGAAAACCGGTGTTTTATCAAAAACCTCTATCCCTACGCCTCTGGCAGTAGCCAGAAACGTTTATTTAATATAATTTAGCAGGGAGTACAGTACCTACACTTTCTGCCAAGTATGATAAAGATATGTCAAATACTTTTAGAGTACTGGATACAAACAGTTAATATTTAACCAAAGCACTTAAATAAAATGTGGCTCCTTACTGAATTACAGGATATTTGATTTAAAAATTATTTGCATCCAGTACTTTAAAAATATTTGACATATCCTTATCATACTTGCCAAAAAGTGTAGGTACTGTACACCCTAATACATTATCTTAAGTAAAAGTTTCTGGCTACTACCAGAGGCGTACGACAGGGGAAAGTGAATGGTTGACCCTTTCCACATTCTATGCCACTGATCTACGACTACTGACTAAGCCAATCGGGACCTTTATCTCCGTATGTACGTTCAAGGTGGTTTCTTTATCTATAGTCAACAAAAAGCTCCTCAATATAGGTTTCCACATTATTAGTTTATCTTTCAATATGTCGCGTCGTATAATGTATTGGGTTGATACCATTTTTGTAGATATGCCAATTCTTTAATCTTTTTTGTCTTTAACCTTTTGAAGCTGTCATGTTTTTGTGGTAGCTCCCCAATTTCTTCGCACTTTGTTTTATAATTTTATTCTTTCGCCATATTTTACATTCATCTAATATGTTCTACTTTTATTCATAATGTGACGAATTAGCGACCGCAAATAACGGGTTCCGTCTCGACAGCCCGTCATGTAGGAGACATCTGGAACAATGACTCACCGAACTAGTGAGGAAACGATTTTTCGTAAATGTTCGACAGTCAAGGCCATCTCGCGTCGAGATGGCGTCCCGGTAAGAGTTATGAATTTAAAGGAAACTGCTATCAAGTTAACTAGAAGAAATTTGATCGGAGAGTGTGTTCCCGTGGCTTCGATTTGCTCTACGAATACCAATGAGAAATCATCGAAGTCGAAGTATCCAAAGGAGCTTGTTGATATGGTCATTGGAAGATGCCAAGATTTTGATCATGAACGAATCGAAAAAGTGAAGTCGATGCTGATAGACTATCAAGATGTTTTTGCTATTGATAAGAAGGATAAAGGCAAAACAAGCATAATAACGCTCAGCCAATCAGACAACGGCCTAGACTACTTCCATTTGCGATAAGAGATGAAGCCGAAGAGATTATTAAGGATATGGACAAACAAGGGATAATTGAACCATAGAAGAGTCCATGGACATCACCAGTAGTTCTGGTAAAGAAGAAAGATGGTTCAACGCGTTTTTGTATCGACTACCGCCAGCTCAATGCGGTAACAAAAAAAGATAGTTATTCTTTGACCAAAATAGACGATACATTGGATACTCTCTCCGGTTCTCGTTGGTTCTCCACACTCGATTTAAAAAGTGGATATTGCCAAGTAGACATGGAGCCAGCCGATAGGATCAGGACTCAGGCAAAAGTTGTTCACATAAATCGTCTTGCACCATATGCTGGCTCAAATGAAACAGAAGAAGCCCGAGTCTTCCAACAGGAGATGAAAGATGCCGCACAACCAAGTTTTAAGGAAATTATGTCAAATTACGCAGAGAGAAAGAGTGCTAAAGATTAAAGTTTAGCAAGATCTGTTTAGTGTTCCAGAAGACATCTCTCTAGCCCACTGTGTTGCCCAAGATCTCGAGATGACTAAAGGAATCTCGTACGTATTCAATAGAAAGTTTGGCCGCCTGGACGAGTTAAGAAATCAGCAGCCTAAAATTGGAAGAGTACTGCGAGTGGAAGATGGTCCTCGATCTTTGATGTATATGGTAACCAGGAAGTCTTATACGGACACGCCAAGCTACGAGAACATATAGCGTGCTCTAACAAATTTGAAGAGAATCATGTGTAATTATGACATCAAAAATTTGGCTTTACCAAAAATAGGCCATGCAGTAGAAAATCTGGATTGGAAGATTGTGAGAAGCATGCTTGAAGTGATCTTTAGAGAAACCAGCGTACGAATTACTGTGCGTTGCATTAACCCAAGGATGTCGTACCCTTCAAAGACAGTAGATTGTTACTTCTTCTTGAGGGGGTATGCAGAGCTAGAGAATCCTGTAGATTTCGCCATCCTGGGCCTTCATCTAGAGTTGCTGATCGGGACACTAAGGTGTTAAGAAGGTAGCAGTGTGACGAATTACCGACCGCAAATAACAGGTTCCGTCTCGACAGCTCGTCACGTAAGGAAACATCTGGAATAATGACTCACCGAACGAGTGAGGAAATTTCTCGTGAATGTTAGACAGTCAGGGCCACGGATTACTAGTGATGGGCGGTTTCGTTTTTCTGGAACGTTCAAGAAAATGTCTGGTATTTTGTATTCAATATATAAGGAACGAATTTTGTAAATAGAGTTAGTCTGTAAAATAAATTCGTGTGTACAGTTATATAAATAAAGTCTTATATAAATACGAACCGCTAGTTTTATTGTAATTATAAGTGATTACAGTAAAATAGAAGCCGCGAGAATGTGGCGAATAGGGCCGCGAGAAGAAGCACTACGGAGCAGAGGACGCCCACTAACCAGATGGGCCGATGATTTGAAGCATGTTATTGGTAACTGGATGCAAGCCGCACAAAATAGAAATAAATGGAAAGAGCTGAGGGAGACCTATGTCCAGCAGTGGACGCGTATGGGTTGATGATGATGACAGTAAAATACCGCTACAATAAGTTGCAAGATTTCATCTTTATCTATTCGTGTTTATTTAAGTACTTACTTCTTCATTATGTTCTTTAAAGGTTCTTTCAGTGCAAATTTAAAGTCATGCAATCATTTGTTTATATTGTGTTCGTTTTGATGTTCTAATCTCATATCTTCTTCTTTCTTCGTGAATGGGTCTTTGCCTGTCTGGATACGTACCTCTATTCGGACCTTTCTTGTGCTCTTCTCCTTCATTGTTTTACATTTTTATAGTTTTCAGGTCATGCTCTACCCTCCACCTCATCCAACCATCTCGTTTTGGAGTTCCTTTTTTCATCTTTCTATCGGCTTCTATTGTACTATTTCACTGTGAAAAAACATATGATGGCAGACTACTGCTGGAATTTGAAACGAAATCTACCTGAAGTTGTTCATTCAAGAAAATCATATAAAAGATCATTTGATACTGTTCAATAAAGATTTTGTTGACTTATATATTAATTTTTTGCATTTATTTTGTCAAAATTATAAAACTGTATATTTCAAAAAGTAAAGCTGTTAGAAATCTTAACGAATTTTTTTCATAGTCAGGCCCATAGAAATACCCAAGAAGAGAAAAAAAATTTAAGGAAACAAGTATTGTGTTAACCAGTGTTTTCTTTGTTGTTTTTGTATCTTATTGTCATCGTTCTCTTGCACCGGGCCGCCCTCATATCTAGTGTTCGCAGCAAGTTATTGTTTATTTTTTTAGTACCCTGCTATCTTTTTGATCATCAAATTTCTAATATCAATTAGACATTTGATTTTATCAAATTAAGTTCACTTGCTTTTACTGCTTTTTGAATTCACGATTTGAAAGGTTACGATCTTGAATATCTGATTCAGAGTAGTCTTTCTTTGATATTTGGTCTTCTATCACTATTCAATAATATCAAAAAGAGTGCATGGTATGTTTATTACCCCTTTTCGTAAGACTGAGTTGAAAACAATGTTCTGAAGTACGAACTTATTTCTATTATTTGTATCATTTCTAAACTAATTGAAAATATTATTTTGGATTTTTTTCTTATTTAGTTATTCTTATTAATGAG
Organism: Diabrotica virgifera virgifera; assembly: GCF_917563875.1. Classification (NCBI taxonomy): domain Eukaryota; kingdom Metazoa; phylum Arthropoda; class Insecta; order Coleoptera; family Chrysomelidae; genus Diabrotica; species Diabrotica virgifera. The sequence continues at coordinate 61,000,799 of NC_065443.1, read as the reverse complement.
CAGTTTTAGTTATGGACACGTAGGTTTACTGAGTTAAATTTTTTGTTTTAAATTTTAAAATTTAAATCTAATGTCTTCGACATTTTAAAATCCCAGAGAACGGTAATTCTCACCAGTGGCGCCACTCCCACATGCGACACTTAGGGCCGGTACTTTATGTCCCGGTTAAACCTCGGTTAGCTAACCGGGGTTTAATCGGGACAGAAAAGTAGGTACCTCATAGGGCCTCTTGCGTGGTAATAAAAGCAATTATAATTATTATTATAATTATTTATTAATATAATAATCAATATAATTGCGTTTATGTCTATGTTATGAATATATTTCTGTCCCGATTAAACCCCGGTTAACTAACCGGCTGTTAACGGAGACATAAAGTACCGGGTCTAAATATATACGCGAAGTTTTTGATTCTACCAACCTGACTGCATTGAAAAATGAGCCAAATCCCATCTTAAAGTTTAGGAAGACTCGTCCATCTAAATGACCATCCATTTTGTTCCAAGGGTGTGGGTTTTACGGCCCTCCCCATTTGAGGCCTGTTTTTCGTTCTCGTTCCCAAAACTCTCAAAAATTTCGAAAATTTAAGTCCGATCTCTGCGTTTTCTGATAGTATTGATCGTTACCTTTCCAACGCATGTCTAATTTTGAAAATCTTTTATACCATTCAAAAGTTACTGAGCTCAGAAATTTTAATCAATTTCTATTTAAAAAGGAAAAAATGTTTGTATATATGTATGTGTGTAGAAAAGTTACACCGATCAGAATTTTTTTATGTTTCAATAGGGTTGGGGCTGATTCAGAACCGGTGTAGTTTGTGACTTTTGACCACCCGTACGCCAGCTATAGGAGTGTATTCTTTTTCTGCTTCTCTTTTATAGACATGACTCTGTCTGTTCCTTTAATGTGCCTCTAGTAAGTTGTCGTTTCATCATTTTCGTGGTCTTCCCACTGATCGTCTTCCTGTTGGGGAACCGTCTCTCGCCGTCCTTACTACCCTATTTGTTGTCATTCGGCTTATGTGGTCATTCCATTATATTCTTCTGTGTCTTACCCGGTTATTAATGTTGTCCACCTTGCATCTCCGTCGTATATCTGTACTTCTAGCTCTGTCCCATAGAGTCTTACCATCGATTTTTCGGAGGGTGTTTATCTCCGCTGTTTCGAGCTATATTTTTGTTCTCTCCGTGTCGGGTCATGTTTCTGCCGCGTATGTCATTATTGGTCTGATAACTGTTTTGTAAATTCTGCCTTCCATTTCTTTGCCGATATTTTTATTTCTCCATATTGTGTCATTAAGGCAACCTGCGGCTCTGTTTGCTCGATTCACTTGATCTTCCACTTCTGTTTCGAGCCTTCCGTAGCTAGATAGTGTGCTGCCTCGATATTTAAACTACATCACTTTTTCTATTATCTGACCCTCCAGCTCCAATTTACATCTCATTGGATTTGCTGTCATAACCATGCATTTTGTCTTTTTTAGTGAAATTAACATGTTTAATTTTCTGGCGGTTATGTTAAATTGGTGCAGCATACGTTGTAAATCATCATCAATTTGAGAGATTAGTATGGCATCGTCTTCATAGCAGATTATTTTAAGTTGTTTTTCTCTCATTTGGTATCATTTTTTAGTTCTTACTTTTTTATTATTTCATCCATGATCAGGTTGAACAATAAAGGACTCAAAGAATCCCCCTGTCTTATCCCACTGCCGGCTTCAATTAGGTCAGTAGGTTCATCTTCTACTTTTACTTTTATTGTGTTGTTCTGGTAGATGTTTTCGATCGTTTTAATTATTACTAGAGGTACCTCTCTTGAGTATAACAAATGGATAACGTCCTTTAATTTGACCCTGTCAAATGCTTTCTTAAGGTCCACTAAACATAAATATGTCGGCTTGTTTTATTCTAACGATTTCTCTTGAACTTGTCTCATTATAAATATGGCGTCAGTGATCTTCCCAACCTAAAACCTTGTTGTTCTGCTAATGTAATAAGTTTATTCAGTTTGTTTGTTATCACTTTGGATGTTAATTTTAATGTTGTGTTTAATAAGTTAACTCCGCTGTAATTCTCCGGGTCCGATTTGTCTCCTTTTTTAAAGATAAGGATGGCCCCAAAAAGGAAACTTTTTGTGTTCCGTAGAAGTCGTGTTCCATCTGTTTTGAGAAACTTAGCCAGTGTTCCCTTTTTATTTGTCTCACTAAAGTATTCGCTTCGTTTCTGATTCGTTTGTAGTGGTTGTATATGCCTGTTGTGTTTGTTTTGTTCTGTATTGTAAAAAGGCTTTCTTCCTTTCTTCACATTTTATCTTTACTTCCTTTCTGAACAACGGGGTTTTCTTGTTAAATATGTTAGTATTCGTTACTTTTCTCTCTCCAAGTGATTCTATTGCAGCGTTGATTATGTTTCTTTGAGTTTTTGCCAGCTTTCCTCGATGTTATCGGTTTCTAATATTCCATTCTCAGCAATCTTCTCTAATATTCTTTTTCTATATAAGTATTCCGTGTATTCCGTATGTAGTCCTTCGACTTTGATTTTTGTTCGTGTTGGTGCTGCCCTCTTGGGTGTGAAGTATTTCATGATGATTCCTATTTTATATAATACTAGGCTATGGTCGCTACCTACATCTGCTGATTTGAGGCATCTTACGCCGATTATTTTTAATGGATGTATATCTCTGTTGGTTACAACATAATCTATCATAGATCTTTGAGCACCAGTGTTATCAAATGTGTATTTGTGTAGGTCTTTGTGGTCAAAAAATGTGTTATTTATTCTAAGGTCGTTATTCGTTCAGAAGTTTATCATCAGTTCTCCATTTTCGTCTTTAACATTTTCATTATGTTTTTGCTTAATTTCGGGTATTATACTTGGTTACTTATTCGAGCGTTAAAATCCCCCAGTATTATCATATGTGTATGGTGTATATTAAAATTGTGAATTCTTGTATAAAAATACAGTAATTATTTGGGGGTCACACTTCTTTAGCATGGAAATTTTTAATAGAACATTAAAATTATTATTAGCGTTTAAATTATTAGTGTCAATTCTATTAAATTGCTGTGCATTGATCATACCAATTCTGGAATATTGTTCATGTGTGTAATTACGTTATTATGCTACTTATATACACAATATTAAAAATGTAAAACATAAACGTACCTACTCTTAACCCTTTCGTGACCGGCTCACACGATCGTGAGCTCATGTTTATGTGGGTATCAATATCAAAATAAACATATTTTTACTAGGAAAGATGATATCAATATGTTGTGTCTATCGTGTATTATCAGAGTAACTGAAATTGTTTAACGAATTCGCGCTTAGTTTGCAATAGAATATCCTATAAAGAAGGCTGTGTATTTTGACGACAAAACCAATAAAGGTAAGTAAAAGATATCTTGTTTTTTATAAGTGTTTATGTTATTGTAACGGGATTGTGGTATAGATAAAGTTTCAACTTCAAGATAATAAACAAGATTTAAGAAATTATTGGTTTGTTTGTAGAGATCTTGTCCCGTAAAATTTGAATATCACGATAGTGAGTTGCCGTCACACATTCAATTTTCAAAGCAGGAAATTAAAATACTAAATATTTATTGGTTTGACTTTTTATTAATTTTTCTATATTTTAATGATAAAAGTAGTTTTTCTAATTATTACAGCTAGTCCGAAAGAGAAGATTTAGATGGCGAAAATGATGTTGCTTTTGACGTTCAGATGTTTAAAAATAACACCGATGACAAGGATATTGAAGAAACTGTATTAGATGAAGAACCTGTTCCTTCAACGAGCTCTTCTTCAGCAAAGAGGCAATGGAAAGACATGACATTTCAGCAAAAAAATGTTTGTTCTATTTTAGTTAGTATGTAATAGCATATTAAACAATTATAAAAATAATTTTTATTTGGCCCTAATGGTGTTTTACGTTTAATAAAAATGAATTTTTTCATACACTTACGATCCCGCATTCATAGAACATAAGCCCAGAGCGCACGAACGTGACATGTCATTTGTGACAGATTCAAACAATGAATTTTTTTTTCTGCATTTTTTACACCTTTTTTAGATACCATATATCATATTTATTCAAAGGGAAACTTCATTTTCCCTAAAAAAAATAAGGTGATACAGTAGCGATCAACAGGTAGCGAAAACGCGTTCCAAGATTGCAGCTATAATTTTGAATATTTTTTCGAGATATTTGGCACACTTATTCGTAATATAATAAAGAATGGCGGTACAGAGCCCAATTTGAAAAATATATTAATATGTGGAAATTACTCTGTAATTAAATATAATATTAAAAAAACGAGCCTGTACCGCCATTAAGAAGAACAAAAAAATACACTTTCTTCAAATAACCTTTTTTATCCGATGCCTAGATTTTGTGTCATTTTGGAACTACTAATGAAATAAAAAATTTTAGTAGTTCCAAAATGACACAAAATCTAGGCATCGGATAAAAAAGTTTATTTGAAGAAAGTGTATTTTTTTGTTCTTCTTAATGGCGGTACAGGCTCGTTTTTATAATATTAAATTTAATTACAGAGTAATTTACACATATTAATATATTTTTCAAATTGGGCTCCGTACCGCCATTCTTTATTATATTACGAATACGTGTGCCAAATATCTCGAAAAAATATTCAAAATTACAGCCGCAATCTTGGAACGCGTTTTCGCTACCTGTTGATCGCTACTGTTTCCTCTTCATTATAAATGTACATTTTTTTTTTTCGAGAAATAAGATATTTTGCAAATAAAACCTTATAGAAAAACTACAGTAAAGCATTGGAAAAATTTATTTTTAAATCATTGACGTCCACTCAAAACAATGGAATAACTACTGCACAGCTATTAAACATGTAACGTTTCAAACGTCACATCATTTTTTTTTATATACTTTTAAACACTTTCAGTTATTTTCGCCCTTTATTTTCAGTTATGGTATTTAATTTTCGTTTACAATAATTTTCTTTCTTAATTTTCGCTTTTATTCCTCCGTTTCTATAATTTCCTATTTCTATCTCCTATAAATTAAACTAGTTTCTAAAGTCCCCTCGTATTCTACTCAGTGACTATATCTGCTTCGGCGCTGTCACATGGCGTTGAAAGCCCCACCAAAAAGACAGCCTTCTTCTAGGATGATTACTCAATACAAATCCTTTTCCAATTCTTTCTCCATAGAGAAAATACATATCCTAAGTTAGAATTATTTCGTGGCCAGGTCCTCTTGCCAACCTGGGTAAGTAATAGAGAATATTTCTACTTTTTCTTTATACCAATGATTGTTAACATGAACACCGAGTCAATATTATTTGTTTTATAAACTTTATTTCAGTTAGTTGGTAAAAACCACATTGAGTTTTTTGTGAACTTTTTCTTCTTTAATAATTTTATAATAATAATTCTTGCTGTAATCTTTTTAACGAATTTTGTTAACATGAATCGTTCAGATGTAGATTAATTTTGTAAATATATTTTCACATATCGAATTTTGAACGATTCCAGTCTTAAAGTAGATGATTACTTTTTATGAACTGATAACACCGGAGGTTATTGTCGGTTCGTTTTTGGTTACATTTTATGCTTTATATATTAGTTGCAATAGTTGCAATAGTTTAACGACATCAGAGGATTTTGGGTCGGTGTGCAAGTCCTTGGGGAAAAAAGGGACTTTCCACTTGCCGGGATTCCTCTGTTGTCGGTCAAAAGTGTACCATATTAAGTCTACAGCGGCCTGTTTTTGTTCTAGCCATTTGGGACCACTAGAACCATTTCCAAATAACTTTATGGCAACCTCCAAAGTTAAGGCTTAATACCAGCCGAAGACCACCCTAGGGTGCTGCAGCAGTGAAATCAGCAAAGGAAGAGCCGGCCGAACGTCGAGAACATCGCACCAAAGCATAGGCGTAACCAGGGGGGGTTTTGGGGGTTGTAACCCCCCATTGGGATGTACTTTGAGCTCTATACGCTTAACACCATAGCCCTCAGAGACCTTCCAGTAGTTGTAACCCCCCCCTTTTAGGTAGTTGTAACCCCCCCTTAGGATCATCCTGGTTACGCCTATGCACCAAAGAAGCAGGAGAAGTCGGCCGAACAACCGTCGACTAGAGTCCACAACAACGGGAACTCCTGGGAAAGTTCAGTTAAGTCCATAGTTTCTTTCTTGGCTTAAACATCGATCCCTGATTCGCTGATTGTAATTTACAAGTTTTCAATTATTAATTTGGTTACATGATATATATATATATATATATATATATATATAGGTAAGCAATAAGATGTAATTAAATATCTAATAGTTGAATAAAGAATATGTGTTGAAAACTTTTTGTGCCGTCAATAATTCCTAATTTCTTCATATTAATTAGTTTATGCCGAACAACACCCCTGAGGGGTTTCAACTTGAAGAAGGATGAGCTAGCCGCTTCAAACATAACAAAACAACAAACATTTTAAAGAAAGGTGTAGGACTTATCAGGCGTAACTTATCTGTATCAAAACAACTATAAAAACGTACAAAATTATCAAAAAAGGGTACTCGTATGCTTAAACCTAGAATATGTGAGAATATTTTACCAAGCTTTTTCTCACCAGTACAAATATAGGATTAGGTAATAAAAAAACATATTACACCTAATTTTCTGATCACTACCTTTTACGTATAAGTGTAGAAATATAGTGAAGCATCTCACTTCTCACCTTTCCAGGCACATCGCCCCATTTGCATGGCTAGTACCACAGCCACCTGTAGGTGGCTGTGCTAGTACCTATGCAATTTGTGGTGATATGCACGATGACGTGCATGGCGAGATGCGTGGCGTTTTCAATATAATATTATTTTTAATACAATATTATTTTTGTCGATGTAAGTGTGTCAATATAAATTTTTCGTTAATTACGTATTTAAAACTTTGTCAAGTACGAAACAAAACTATACCTATAAATTATCACGACTGTCATTGAAAGTAGTTAAAACTTCTTTATTTTCTTTTCTAGAAATCTCCCTCACTCTCTAATTCGATCCCTCCTTGTGGAATATTGGGCCCTTATGCGATTTTTGGCCAAAAGTGTATGATTCTGTCTGGCCGCGACAGCGCATCTTCTTTTGTTTTTATTCTCTGTATAAACTGTGTACTAGTTCCTTTCATTCGCTTCTATTTTTTGCTCTGTTTTTGACTTCATCTAGTCCAACTTTTTCGTGTTCTCTCGTTGCTGTTTCCAGCTGTTGTCTGGTCTTCCTCTCTTTCGTTTCCCCTCTGGTTGGTATTCAAGTGCTTGTCTTGCTATGTTGCCTTGATCTTTCCTCAAAGTGTGGCCAATCCATTTCCATTTATTTCCTTGACTGTAGTAGGTATGTTAGTTTGCTTTGTTCTTTCCATAGTTCTGTATTAGTTATTCAGTTGGGCCAGTATATCGTTTCAGGATTTTTTTGAGATTTGTTTACAAAAGTTTGCAGTATTTTAATTGTATTTTCGTTCTGTTTCCATGTTTCTGCTCCGTATAGTAGTATACTTTTGATGCAACTATTAAAGATTTTAATTTTTGTTGTTTCCGATATTTCGTTTGTTTGCCAAATTCTGTTTAACCCTAATAACACCAAACATTCCATGTATGTTCCTAGAATGTACACACAGGATATTGAAAACATTCCTGGAATGTCCTCAAAAGCACAAGAATGTCCCCTAAATGTCCCAGGAAAGTTCTGTGTCAGCATTTTAAACATTCCTTGAATGTCTTGTTGGAACATTCCATGAATGTCTACGAATGTTCTTTGGACATTCACAGTATATGTTTTAGACAGTCCCTGGATATAGTCGCTGATGTGACATAATACCTCTGATTTGTTTTTTTATGAGTTTTGTAAGAGAGACTAAAAACTTTTGTTACAGTCGCCTCCTGTTTTCATATGATATTTTTTGACATGTTTTGTAGTAAATTCAACTATCTATTTACTACAAAAGATGTCAAAATTCACATGTGAAAACAGGAGATGACCCTAAAAATGGATTTTCGTCTCCTAAAAATTCATGAAAAAGCAGATAGGAGGTATTATCACATCACCGACGATATACCAGAATTATATGTGGCCATACCAAATAATACATCCTTCATAAATATAAACATTTTTATTGCACAAAATCTTGTCATATATTTTTTTCCATAATCATCAATACGATGATGATTCATTGTATTGAATTGTACATTACAATTACAATCTGGTCATAACTGACCTGCAATGAGCAATTTTAATTTAACCTAAATTACTACTGTTCCTTAAAATGAAGAGCTTACCCCATAGCGTCTCTTATCTAATCTAACAGGATCGTGCACTATTTTAACATACACAGGCACACAAGCACTATGCTCTGCTTTTCACTATCACTCACACTAGTTCAAAAGGCTTTGTCCTCTTCAATCTTCTAGTTTGCCCAGTAGTATCGAGGAGCTGGATTTCCTCAATATTCTCGTACTTATGAAATTGTTGCTCGTGACTTCCTGCCATCTTCTTGATGATTATACCCAGGTTCCATTTCTAGGTCCTTATGGAGATCACTGTTTGTCACATACCAAGGTGCCCCTATAATTTCTCAGTATTTTGTTCCAGAATCTTTGTATAATTTTTATATTACTTGGTCTGGTAAGTACACCCCCATAGTGGGCATCCATAAGTCCATACAGGTCTTAATATTTGTTTATAAATTAATAACTTATTATGCATCGACAATGTGGAGTTTCTTCCAACTAGCCAATATACTTTTTATATACATATAAGATATTATCTTTCTTTTGCCTTTCATAGCCGCAAGGCTATACGTTTCCTTCCTGTTTTTTTTTGTAGACTACTTTCAGCTGATTCTAAAAAAAATTCAAATGCATGGTAATTTTTCTGTTCTTTACAATTAAACATCAAAAGAAATAGGTACTATTTACAGGTAATAATATGCATAAATAATTCGTTTCATAAAGAATAAAGAAAATTGAAAACGGATTTTATAATACTTACATAATTGTTTAAACAATAGAGATCCAGCCAGAGGAAAACGGCAAAACTAACATACAGAACAGCAAAAAAAGCCACTATATAATTTTAATTTCCATTTTCCATCCAATCATAAATTTTTAGGTTATCATGAAATTTGAAAATGTGATGACCACGCGGCACGCGACCCTACTTACATAGAACACGCGCGGCAAATTTGAAAATGAACGCAAATTGAATAGTTAATGGCCTCACTCAAAATATAGGACATTGGTAGTATGTTCATAGAATGTCTTGTGGTAACATTCCACCAATAATTTTAATCAGATGTTTACCGAATGTTCCTTGAATGTCCAGGACATTCAAACATTAATAGAACTTTGATAGTACATTCCTGGAATGTTTTGTGTTGTTAGGGAAAGCGTTGAATGCATGTTAAACATTTATTATTCTCGTCTGTATATCCTTTTTACACTCCCTGCTCCTTCCAATGACTGATCCCAGATACGTGACTTGTCTACCTATTCTACTTCCTTACCGTCAATCATTATTTTATTATTTGGATGCTCATTATTTTTTAAGAGTTTTGTTTTCTTTATATTTATTCGGAGCACTGTGCCAATTTAATAATTAAAATAATTTAATAATTGAAATATGTGAAAACCATCAATTAAAAATAACCAATGGATTTTTTAAACATAGAGATGTACACAAGTACACCTGGACCCAAACTACAAGAAATTTAAAATCAATTATAGACTATATCATCATAAAACAAAATACTAATATGCAAGTACAGGACACAAGAGCATACAGAGGAATAACATGTGGTTCAGATCATTTTGTCGTAAAATCAAAAGTAACCTGTCCACTTAGATATAAAATAACACATAATCAAACAAATTGTCAATCCCAACAAGAAGAAACTTTGGAAAAAAGAAGTTATAATCTGGATAGTTTGACCCAAGAGAGTACAAGAATACTATATCAACAAAGACTGGATGGCAAACTAATGAATATAACTGAAACATCAACAGTAGAGGAGGTATATAGAAACGTAGTCGTTAGCGTTAAAAAAGCTGCAGAAGAAGCACTCGGCTTTAACACTCAAAGACAAAGTGAAAAACTATGGTGGAACAAAGAAGTAGAAGCGCTCGTAGAAGAGAAAAAGCAAGCGTATATCAGATGGCTGAGCAGTAAACAACAAAAAGATAGAGATGAATACCTGGAACTCAAAAGAATAACAAGAAGAACAACAGTAAAAGCAAAAAGAGAAATGTGGGATAAGAAGTGCCAGGAAATTAATACCTACCTGGGAGGCAGAAAATGTACAGAAACATGGAAGTTCCTCAATAAAATAAGAACTAACGAAAGGAAGAGCACAAACATTCAATTAATATCCACACAAAAATGGGAAAGGTACTATGGGGAACTACTGACAGAAAATAGGGACGAATACTTAACTCAATCACCAACAGAGGTTAACATTGAAGGAGAAGATATAACAATACAAGTGACAGAAATTAGAAAAGCTATAAAAGAACTGAAAAACGGTAGGTCTCCAGGACCAGGGGATATCCCAGCCGAACTAATAAAATGTGGATCACAAAAATTGTTTGAAACCGTCACTTGGTGCATAAATCAATTTATAAATGGTTCTCCCGTACCCGACGAGTGGAAAATTGCTTATATTTCGTCGATCCATAAGAAAGGAGATAAGCTTAAATGTGAAAACTATAGAGGGATATCAGTGACTAGTACATTCAGCCGTTTGTATGGACGAATAATTAGAGACCGCATTGAGAAGGAGTACAAAGACCAAGAGGAAGAAAGAACAATCCGGTTTTCGAACAGGAAGAAGCTGTACTGATAATATCTTCTGCCTCAAACAACTAATAGAAAAAAAATTAAGCACAAATCAAGAAACCCACCTCATGTTTATTGACTTGCAGAAGGCGTACGATACAGTTCCTGTAAACAAACTCTGGAACGTGTTACGACAGACGAATATTAGTGTCACCTTAATAAAAGCCTTAAGAAATTTGTATGAAGGGTCAACATCACAAATAAAAACTGGAAACAGATTATCGCAAAGCTTCCTGGTTAATAAAGGTCTACGTCAGGGGTCTTGTGTATCACCGACCTTATTTAAAATATATGTTGCAAAAGCATTGAAAGAGTGGAAACGAAAATGCAGAGGCATGGGCGTAGACCTTGGAGAGATTTGCTTATATACATTGCAGTTTGCTGATGACCAGGTTGTTATAGCAAACGATAAAGATGATTTAGAGTACATGGCAAGGAAATTACAAGAAGAATATAGAAAGTGGGGACTAGAAATTAATACAGAAAAAACAAAATACCTGCCAATAGGTACCGAACTATCGAACATCACATTAGAAAATAATGAAATCATCATGCCCTGCGACCATTACACATATCTAGGAATCGTTTTTGACACAACGGGGAAAGATGATGAAGAAATAAAGAGAAGAATAACACAATCCAGAAAAACAATAGGTTGTCTAAACAGCGTACTGTGGAATCATGAAATAGGAAAAAGAAGAAAACACAATATCTACGAATCTCTTATTAAAAGCAGTCTATTGTACGGAGCAGAAACTTGGCGGATAACCGAAAACAACAGAAGAAAACTGGAGGCAGTAGAAATGGACGCTTTTAGAAGATCAGTAGGAGTGTCACGCAGAGAGAGAATACGTAATGATGAGATAAGACAGCGAATGGGGGTTGACGGCTCTCTAACAACAGACATAGAAAGAAAACAGCTGATATGGTACGGACACGTCCAGAGGATGGATAACTCAAGACTCCCTAAAATAATTATGCAATGGGTACCACCAAACCGCAGAAGAAGAGGAAGACCAAAGAAATCTTGGAGAGAGGGAGTAACGAAGGCGATGAGCGCAAGAGATCTTAGAGAGGGCCAATGGGATGATAGAGTGTCATGGAAATTAGGCATCGGACAACGTCGCAAGACGTTTTAAAACCGATTGATATATACACTGTGCCAATTTGTCAATTTTTGCTTGCATGATTTCGGTGTTCAGTTAGCAGGCAGATGTCATCTGCAAATTCGAGATCTTCTAACTATTTGAATAGGTTCCAACTGATGCCTTCAATCGTCAATTACTTTTCTCATTACCCAATCTATCATACTAAGGAATTAGGGATAGTACGCAACAATGTTTGACTCTACTTTCTACGGTTATTTTTTCTGTTACTTCACCTAAATGTTCCAGTTTGGCTCTGGCTTTGTAAAATTCGTAGAAGAGTTTAATAAAGTTTATGATTTTTTGTGGTATCCCATATAATCTTAAGGCCGGCCATTGGTAATGTTATAAGTATAGGCGATCCCATCACCTTTATAAAGTACACCACTCATAATCTAGAGCATATAATATGTATACCGAAAAATGCTTAACCTACTAACAATATATCTCGCTAATTACAGCCATATTTTTGCTATCCTACCTGTTGTGTATTGTTTATAAAAAAATGTGAAAATTTTGCTTTTTTCTCAATAAATATAAGAGCGTTTATATCTAAATTACTCAAGTATTTAAATTAATTTCATGATAAAATTCCGTCTAGAACTAGAATATATTTAATGGAAGGATGTAACGTTAAAAAAAATGTGAATTAATAAAGTACTTTTTGCGTGGTGTACTTTTAAAATAAATGTCTGCATGAAATAGAAATTGGCATGTGAAACGTAAATAAATATTGGACATATAATATGAAAAAAGTATAGGAATCTGTAAGAATCTAAGCTCTGTTAATGTAGCCATTATTTATAAAATGGCGCTACGAAAAAAAATTACATAAATATGAAAAATTCAGGAGCGTAATGGCCCGTTTGAAACTTTCCTTTGGAAATTTCGGTACTTGACGAATATGAGTTTACTAAACCGTTGGCAAGCGAGAGTAATAAAAAAAAAAGAAAACGGCGCATCTGACCTTGGCGTCTCTTGCTATTCTAGTCGTACTGTACAGAGTACTAACGTTTTGAGCGGCCAATGGGTGGTTCATTATTAGCAGGGCGTACTTGGAATAATATATTACTTTTATTACTCTCGCTTGCAAACGGTTGAAGTGTAGAGTCGATTTATTAAATGAGGACACTGCTCGCAATAAGAAATGCATGGCGAGCGGTGCCCTTATCTAATATTTCGACTTTAACAGGTAATTAATGTCTTCCAAAAAGCCGACGAAAATACCATGAATGTATAATTATACGATTTTAGCATAACAATAAATTTTTGAAAGGTTTTTTTTTCAATTATTCAAGTTTAAAAAACAAGATAAAAATACGAAATTGGAAGATCGAAAAATGATAAAACCGGAATTTCTAATAAACGAAAGAAACGGAAAATGGAATAATCATAAAATGGGAGAATGGTAAAAACAAAAAAATTAAAAATGAAAAATTCAAAATTTCGAAAAATCGACAAATTGGAAAATCTAAAAATGATAAAATCTGAACTTCTAATAAACAAAAGAAACGGAAAATCGAATAATCATAAAATGGGAGAAACGGAAAAACGAAAAATCGGAAGATCCAAAAATAGAAAAATAATAAAATTAAAAAATCGAAAAATTGGGAAATCGAAAACTCTACACTTTTTAATTTATAGGATAAACTATGATTAAAAAATTCTTGAATGTCTTTGATTTTATTAAAATACCAACTTCGATTATTTATTTTCTTGAAATATAAAATTTTAAAACAACCAAAAAATATTTATAAGTTAAATTCTAATAAATAAAAATAAGTTTGAATTAATTCAGAAAGTCGAACATGGGTGTTTTCATAAAATTTAGATTCAAGTAACATTAGATAATTTAAATTAAGTTTTACCTCTTTTTCACTCTGCACAATACACAATTAAATTGTATCTTTTCTCTCTGTTGTACTGCTAGTAGGAGACCTCTCTTTCATACAACGGCCGGCCTTAAGATTTTCTACAATTGTACCTACGCTATTTACACAGTCAAAAGCCTTATCGAAGTCGATAAAACTCACATCTATATCTTTATTCTATTTATTTGTTTGTTCCAAGATAACTCTAAGGGTGCAAAATAGCTTGCTTGGTTGCTTCTCAGTTTTCCAATATGTTTTTCTTCAACACTTTGGATGCGGCGCTTAGTAGTGTTATTGCACACCTTGTTGCATTTGCTCAGGTCTCCTTTTTTGAGTATTGTTATTATCAATCCCTCCTTTCAATTGTTTGATAATTCTTCGTCAATCCATATTTTGTCCAAAAGTTTATGTAACATTTCTATTGATCGCTTGGTATCAGGTTAATGGGTATACAGATAGATTCAGATTTAAATGGGACATAGCGAGCTCATACACAGGGCCGCGAACCTACATTTAAAACAGCGGACCAGTTAAAAGTTCGACACGACACCAGAAATACAACAACGATAAATTATTTGACACGCAGCAAACAACATGCTTCTTTTGCGAAGCCCTCTCCTTTTCGCCCGAGTCGGGCCGAAAGGCCAGAAAGTAGCCGAAGAGCGTACACTGATCGCTTAACAGGGTTGTCACGTCTCTCTAAAGTCTCTGCATTTTCAAAATAAAGAGCGTGTGCATAAAATTTCGGGTTAATGTTTAAATGCATATTTTTTTCGAATCCTAAAAAAACTAATAAATATTTTTGAAAAATTTTAACGCAGAATAAAAAATTACATTGTTACCGAGGGCAAAAAGTCCCTGAAAACTTCTATAATGTTTATTTTAATAATTTACGGAAATGAAGAAAAAAAAAAAAGAAAAGAGACTTTTTGTTTATTCTAAGGAACTTTGGGCCGTCGGGAATAATGTAATCTTTCATTCTGCGTTTAAATTTTTCAAGTTTTTTCAGGATTTGAAAAGGACTATTGTAAACCAAAACAAACACCAAAACAAACAAACATTATGTTATAGCTTGCGGTCTACCTGGGCGGTTAAAAAACCCCTTAATATTTTCTCAGAAAAGTTTGCACACAATAACGAAAGGCAATAAAAAGGCAAAATGTTTATTGCTACGTAGTGCCTAATAAATCTTTTCAGTAGTAATTGCACAAGAGCTCTAAAATTATCGAATTTTTCCCGAGTGGCACTTTGACAGTTTTAATTTCACGATCCGAAGGGGAGTGAAATTATGTCAAAGTGTCACGAGGGCAAAAATTCAATAATAATTTTAGAGATCGAGTGCAATTTTCTGCGATTATTTCGTGAATAAAACTGTTCAACCAAAATTTTATTGTAATTTATTTATGCAAGTACAAATTAATACAATTAACCAAACACTTGTTATAAATTTATTTCTGTAGTTTTCTATTGGTCAGAATCTCCTATGAATGAAATAATCAGGAATATACAATAAACTTATTTCTTTACTTATATGCAAGGATCACTGACTGTTTTTCTCTCTGAAATAAAAACCATTAATTTTTACTTCATAATAATTAGGCTTTATCTTTTAGAACTAATCAGGTTACATATATTTTTTTTGTATGTGATGTTGATAGTCAAGACTTAACTAATTTTTTTAAATCTACCAGGCCATTTTATTTGAAGAGGGGTTGATATTTACGCATACCCTGGGAAAATATTACGGTGTTATTTGCATAATAGTAAAGAACCTAAATTCGCATAAAGTAGGTACGGTGTTATTTGCATAATGGTAAAGAAACTAAATTCGCATAAAGTTTATTGTATATTCCTAAATAGTAGTAGGTAGTATAATGTTTATTAGTACTTATCAATAAACATTTTACCTACAAAGGTGTAAACCTTTCTAAAAAATATTTACAAAATGAATAAAACGCAAAAGTCAGAAGAATTAATATTTTAATTTTACAAATTAATATTTTGTCATATCAATTTACTAGTTCAGTTGCGAATTAGCCACAAATTTGGCTTCTTTCGAAATAAAATAGCAAATTAATACGACAAATTAAATTATTATTATTAAGTATTCTTCTTCTTTAAGTACCGTGCCCAAATTTTAGGCGTGGGTAGCTTCCATAACAATTTGCCGATATCGTTCTCGATCTTGTGCGGAATCTAATAATTGATCTGCTGATAAGCCAGTCCATTGACGAAGGTTTCGAAGTCATGAATATTTCTTCCGACCAATTCCTCTTTTTCCGTCGATCTTTCCATTGAGTATTAACTGCAGCAGCCTGTATCTGCTACCTCTCATTATATGCCCCACATATTCAAGTTTTGTCTTTTTTATCATCTTGGTTAAATCACCTTCGCCTTGACCTACTCTGTTTAAGACTTCTCTGTTTGAAATGCGTTGAACCCAAGATATTCTGAGCATTCTACGATACGACCACATCTCAAAGGCTTCTAATTTGTTCATCATGTTAACCTTCATGATCCAGGTTTAAATTAAGTATTAATTTGTAAAACTAAAATAATAATTGTTATGATTTATCCGTTTTATTCACTTTGTAAAGATTTTTTTGTCGGCATTGTAACATATGGGGTTTATACACCGCATCCCACGGTAGACCGCATACTACAGTAGCACTTATTTGTTATTTCTTAAATAAGTTTTAATATTATGTTTCATATTTTTTAAAGAAGTTGATGGTTATTTATTATTTTGTATTGTTTTTATTTTTTTATGAAAATAAATTTAGTCCATGTGGTGAGACCGCTTCCGTCTGGAAAAATTTCTGATTCGGTTTCTTTGTGGATTCCTATTCAAAAATGTCCCCTTTAAACAAATCTAAAGGGTGCCGGGCGCAATTTTTGGGCAGAAATTGTTTAAACAATTTTTTTAAACAAATACAAAAGATCACGTTTTTTTGCTCCGAAACATAAATTTTTAAGTTTTGTGGGTCATTCTAAACAAGAAAGGTATCTTGTAAATTTTCTCAAAAATTGATAGTTTTCGAGTTATAGGCGTTAAAATCTGAAAAATGCGAAAATACGCATTTTCGAGGGCTAAAAACTCATATTTAAATTAGTATTTTTGAGGTTGCCATATACTTAAATTAAAGATTAAACATTCAGCTTCAAGATTCTGAAGAGTGATTGCGCCTAACCCTAATTTAAACCGTTGTTTTTAATTGTTAAATATGCATGTCCATCCCATTTTTTTGCCGGTGCGGCGCGCTCTATTTCAAAAATCTCCAATTTTCCTCCGAAAAATATTTTTAGATTCTTTGGGACATTCTAAATAAACTAAGTTCCTTGACATTTTTCTCAAAAGATAACAGTTTTAAAGTAATAAACGATTTAAAATCCAAAAAAGCGTTGTTTTGGCATTTTTCGGATTTTAAATCGCTTATTACTTTAAAACTGTTATCGTTTTGAGAAAAATGTCAAGGAACTTAGTTTATTTAGAATGTCCCAAAGAATCTAGAAAAAATATTTTTCGGAGGAAAATTGGAGATTTTTTAAATAGAGCTCGCCGCACTGGCAAAAAATCAGATAAACACGTATATTTAACAATTAAAAAACAACGATATAAATTAAGGTTAGAGGCGATCACTCTTCAGAATCTGGAAGATGACTGTTTAATCTTCAATTTAAGTATCTGGCAACCTCAAAAATACTAATTTAAATATGAGTTTTTAAGCCTCAAAAATGCTTATTTTCGTATTTTTCAGATTTTAAATCACTTATCAATTTTTAAGAAAAATTGCAAGATACTTTTCCTGTTTAGAATGACACAGAAAATCTAAAAATATAATATGTTCTAGAGCAAAAAAACGTGATCTTTTGTATTTGTTTAAAAAAATTGTTTAAACAATTTCTGCCCAAAAATTGCGCCCGGCACCCTTTAGATTTGTTTAAAGGGGACATTTTTGAATAGGAATCCACAAAGAAACCGAATCAGAAATTTTTCCAGACGGAAGCGGTCTCACCACATGGACTCATTATTATTACGATAATATTACTATTTATAATAGATCACTATTATCTCTGTTACTATAATACAAAATAGATTGGCATTTTTAGTTGAAGAAATCATTTCCAACAAAAAACGATAATTTTGGCAACATTGTACCATTCGACTTTCAGTGACGATTCTGCTGAAATAGTTCAGAATCCAGTAGCCCGCTTGAGTATTTGATTTTTATGGTATAATTCTTTGACAACTTTATGTTGTCCAACTGCGTGGAACGGAATTACATGTAAATTGTATGTTCCCTTTAAATTTGAATTTATCTGTATTGACAATTCCTGCGGTTTTGCCATTTTTTAGAAGTTTTAGCGTGTGTTTCCAATTTCCTTCCTTATAGTTTCTCCAATATTCACTTTGGGTATTTTTGCAAATAAGTTATTTTGCAAATAAAATCTTATAGAAAAACTACAGTAAAGCATTGGAAAAATGTATTTTTAAATCATTGACGTACACTCAAAACAATGGAATAACTGCACAGCCAATAAACATAACAAAACAACAAACATTTTAAAGAGAGGTATAAGACTTATCAGGCGTAACTTAACTGTATCAAAACAACTATAAAACGTACAAAACTATCAAAGAAGAGTACTCGTATATTTAGACCTAGAATATTTGAGAATATTTTTACCAAGCTATTTCATACGAGTACAAATTTATGATTAGGTAATAAAAAACATGTTACGCCTAATTTTCTTATCACTCCCTTTTACGTATAAGGCACATATTATTTCTGTCGAGGAGTCTATAATAGTATCAATTTTTCGTTAATTACGTATCTAAAACAAGATTACGAACTTTGTCAATTACGAAACACAACTATATAAAGTATCACGAATATCATTGAATGTAGCCAACATCCTTTATTTTCTTTTCTAGAAATATAACAACTTTCTTTTGTTCCAACTCGATACAAAACCGTTTCTGAACGGTTACGAGTATGCGCAGTAACGAAAATATGTTACTACGCATAATTATTCGTTATTGCGCATGCACGTAACGATTCAAGAATGGTTTTGTATCGAGTTGGAACAAACTTCATGATTCTAAACTAGATACAAATTGTGAACACCTAACCTAACTTTATCAAAAGTGAAACAAGACTATAAAGTGTCACAACTACTGTTGTATGTAATTGATGGATTCGACCGTTACTTGATGGAAGTTCATTTTATCTAACAATAAAAAACTGAAAACGTTTGTTTTCTATACTTCCACAAAATTTATTATATCTCAGTGACTACAGCTGTTTCGGCGGAGTGCCTTTCTCAAGTAATATAGTTTACAATGTGTTTGCCTTTTTAATCTTCAACTGAAGAGGTTGAGGAGTGGGGAGCTGTTTGTCTCGAGTTGGTCATTCAGAATTATATCTGTATTTTTCAGTTTATTAATTTCCATAGATTCTAAAAAAGATAGCTTAAGGCCTTTATTTTGAATATGTAGAATTTTAAACTCTTCATTGAAAGAATGATTATGATCTAGAAGGTGAAGTGCGTATGTAGAAGTGTCTGTTTTTCTATTGTTGAATGCCCTTTTGTGTTCTGCTATCCGTTTGTCAAAAGTTCTGCCAGTTTGACCGATGTACGTTTTCGGACAGTCACCACAAGTTAGTTTGTACACACCACTCTGTAGTTGTTTTCTCTTTCGGCTTTTATTGTTCTTAATATATTTGCTTAAGTTGTTGTTAGTTCTGAAAGCTGGTGTTATTCCTTTCTTTTTTATGTATCTGGCTATTGTTGTTGTTCTGCTCTCTCACATATACTGGCAAGATAACAACAACAATAGCCAGATACATAAAAAAGAAAGGAATAACACCAGCTTTCAGAACTAACAACAACTTAAGCAAATATATTAAGAACAATAAAAGCCGAAAGAGAAAACAACTACAGAGTGGTGTGTACAAACTAACTTGTGGTGACTGTCCGAAAACGTACATCGGTCAAACTGGCAGAACTTTTGACAAACGGATAGCAGAACACAAAAGGGCATTCAACAATAGAAAAACAGACACTTCTACATACGCACTTCACCTTCTAGATCATAATCATTCTTTCAATGAAGAGTTTAAAATTCTACATATTCAAAATAAAGGCCTTAAGCTATCTTTTTTAGAATCTATGGAAATTAATAAACTGAAAAATACAGATATAATTCTGAATGACCAACTCGAGACAAACAGCTCCCCACTCCTCAACCTCTTCAGTTGAAGATTAAAAAGGCAAACACATTGTAAACTATATTACTTGAGAAAGGCACTCCGCCGAAACAGCTGTAGTCACTTAGATATAATAAATTTTGTGGAAGTATAGAAAACAAACGTTTTCAGTTTTTTATTGTTAGACTGTTGTATGTGACCAAAACTATTTGTTTTTACAAAATATAACAATACTACAAAAAATACAGAACAAATACATTAAATATTCGTTACTTCCAAGGTGTCTTTTTCAACTGATAAGAGCGAAAACTTATTTTGGGATAATTCGATATCATTATTTAATCTACAACCACCTGACATCTAAGAAATTTGAACTTACTCCTTTTTCTTGATATTCTTCCTTCGTGAAGGCTCAAGTATACTTTCTTTTACACATCTCTTCCCAGTTTGCCTCTTTTTTCGGGTCCTTCTTGTATGTTTCTCCTTCTCCCCTTCTTTTTAGCAACTGTTTTAGGGGCTATCCTAGTGTAAAAGTACGAAATTCATACAGTTTCTTTGCGAATTTCTAAAATAAAAAGTACTGCACCAATTGTTTTGAAAATTTGGATGAGCTTTTATTATAAAAAGAAGTACATACATGTAAAACAATATTCATAAAAAATATTGAAACCTAAACGATTTATGCGCCATCTCAACATAGCTCCACTGCTACAGTGATTGGGATTAATAAGAGACCCTGAAACATAAAATTTCACAGTGATTATTGAAATATAAGTTATTTCTTATACCATCAACTGGGATTTTTGAAAAATATTAAAATTTGGAAAAATCAACACGAAGTGTTGAAAATGTTTTTTAAAATTAACTAAAACGTGTTCAGTTTCAAAAATCGCCAAATTGACATTTGTTATCCGATCAAAAACCCCTAGTTGATGGTATAGAAAATAACTTGTGTTTCAATAATAACGTTGAAATTTTATGTTTCAGAATATCTATTAGTCCCAATCACTGCAGCAGTGAAGCTATGACTTTTATTTTCACGGTGCCAGTAGATGGCGCATAAATCGTTTAATTTTCAATATTTTTGAAGTTATACTTCTTTAGGCACGAGGGCGAATTTTTATTTTACTGGGCGCATGCGCACACCGACAGTATGGTTTTAGTCGCTCAAACGTTATACGGGATCTGATTGGGTGTTAAAATCATCTGTCAATATTTGTTCAAATGGATATTATGCATAAACAAATGTTGTGTATATTAGTTTTTATTGTTGTGAGGACAGAGACAAAAAGCAAGTTTATAATTATTGTAGTGACTTTTTCAATAGTTTTTAAAAGCAACAGGTACGTACTAGTCTAGGCGCCAGAGGGGTCACCGTGTCATATTCAATTATGATGGACAAACTCAATGGTTTCTTATGGATTTTTGGCTGTTGATTACGAATTTCGAGGGGGGATTTCGATCCGAGTGGTAAAAAAATTGTTATAAATAATTTAATTGTTTATAAGGCTCTGGCTCATAAACTAAGATGTTTCAAAAAAATTTGTTCCTTAATAAAAAACGAAGAAACAACCGTTTATTAAACTTAAATCTAATAATTAGAACTCAAGATATTGTAAAATTAGTGCACAATGCAAATTGCAAAATAAGTATTTTTCGAATCTTTATCGATCGTAACTCGGCTTCTACGCATGCAAATGAGCCTTAGAAGGTGTTGTTTTAAAGCTTACTTAACAGGCTTCCAAACAAAGCTTGTTAAATTACTTGATCTTAATTTGTTTTAAAGTTATACCCGTTTGAAGTTACAATTTTCTTACAAATATTGTACATTCATTTGTTTATAAGGGTTTCAAGCAAATTTGAGCTATAAACATTTATACTTTAATGAACAATAATGATAGAAAAACTCAAAAGGAATAATTTGAGGTTATGAAAATGTTCATAAGTTTATTTTTGGCCAAGATGTCGATATTTTGAGCTTTTCATGGTCTCATTTTAAAGCTTAATTAATAGATCTCCAAACAAAGTTGTCAAATTACTTTATCTTCATTTGGTCTAAAGTTATACTCGTTTGAAGTTATAATTTTCTTAAATAATTTGTACATTAATTTTTGTATAAGGGTTTTTAGTCAATTTGAGCAATAAACATTTACACTTTGATTAAAACTAATAATAGAATAGAAAAACTAAGAAGGTGTATTTTGAGTTTAGGAAAGTGTTAGTAGGTTTATTTTTGGCCAAGATATTGATAATATAATAGCACGCTCTGAGGCTCAAGATCAACTCACAGTCAAGTAATAAATATCATGGTAAATATACCGATCAACTCCTCTCGTGTTACACTATTTTGCTCAGGAAGCCTTGACTATTCTTAATATGTCTATCAATGTCTACAATAATATAATATACTACTGTCAATTCTGTCTATTTGTTACAACAAAGTCATTGTCTCTTAATAGTGTAATGTGATATTGATTCGTTGCAATAATGAATAATTTAGTTAATAATAAATTATGTATTATATGTCAAAAAAATATCAACATCAAAGTGTCTTCTACTGAGAACGGTTGTGCACGTATAATTGAAACAGCAAATATTCGTAAAGATTTTTCTCTTGTTTTCTTTTGTTGAAGGAGGCATTTCTCTTGTTAAAGATATGCCACCAACATCAAACTCAATCTACTTACATATAAAACGAGCATTGTATGTGGTGTACACACAATTAACGTGCCTCGAAGATTCTGCAAAAGAACTTGATCCACTTGTATATGGATATCTTATAGATAATGAAACTCTGAAGCCCCAAAAAGTTTTAATTTTAATGCCTTCAAAATCAGATTTAATACCACCATGTGTTTGTAAAAATTGCTTGAAGAATGTATGCAGATGTAAAAAAGCTGAGATTCCCTGTATATCTCGATGCAGATGTATGAAAGAAAATGTTTGTAAAAATAGTAATAATAAATAATATCAACTCACTTTTTAGTTATATTTCTGAAATATTAGTTTTTAATGTGTTTTTTTTCTCATTTAGTACAAAAAATAGAAGACAAATTAAATAGAATGAAAGGTGAAACGAGATACAGTATGATGATTTAATTATAAGAAGTATATGATAAAATTTTATTAGGATCTTCAAAAATGAAAAATGAAGATAACGTATATATACATAGAAATTATAATTTGCATCGAGATCTTAGCGCGTGAACCTTTACGCTGTGAGCCAATCTTGCGCCTCATAGCGCGCCATTAAAATATCGACATCTTAGCCAAAAATAAACTTACGAACAGTTTCGTAAGCTCAAATTGTTCCTTTTGAGTTTTTCTATCATTCTTGTTAATTAAAGTGTAAATGGTTATAGCTCAAATTTGCTTGAAACCCTTATAACAAATGAATGTACAATATTTTTAAGAAAATTATAACTTCAAACGGGTATAACTTTAAAACAAATGAAGATCAAATAATTTAACAAACTTTGTTTGGAAGCCTCTTAATTAAGCTTTAAAAGGCCATCTTATAAGGCTTATTTACATGCGTAGAAGCCGAGTTACGATCGATAAAGCTTCGAAAAATACTTATTTTGCAATTTGCAATTTGAATTGTGCACTAATTTTACAATATCTTGAGTTCTAATTATTAGATTTAACTTTAGTAAACGGTTGTTTCTTCGTCTTTTATTAAGGAACAAATTTTATTTGAAACATTTTTTTGTATCTTTTTTAGTTTATGAGCCAGAGCCTTATAAACAATTTATAAACAATTAAATTGTTTATAACAATTTTTTGACCACTCGGATCGAAATCCCCCCTCGAAATTCGTAATCAGCAGCCAAAAATCCATAAGAAACCGTTGAGTTTGTCCATCAGAATTGAAAATGACACGGTGACCTCTATTTGGCGCCTAGACTATACCTTATTGTAAATGTTTCAGTATTGTAATAAAAAATTACAAATTAAATACCTATTTGGAAAATGTACCTACCTAGCTAATCTAGCTACTTACCTACCTAGGTAATGCTTTGATTTACCAACAAAAATCTCCATCTAATATATTGCTTTTTTACTCTATATTTTATTGTATTTTAATTCCACAAGAATCAAACTTATTTGATTAAACTAAGAGAATAAACAACTGTCAAAAAATTTTAAAACGTTTAGATGCTATATCTTCCCACTTCTTTCACGTGTCTCGGTAGTTAAATTCTGCGTGGGGTGAGTTCAAAATAATCTAACAACCTGATAGGCGCAGGTTCAATTCCCAATGAAAATTTTTATTTTTTTTATACATTTTATGATTGTAACTATATTTATTATATTTTTTTTAGAAAATACGAATTTAGTTTAAATTTTCTCAACAATTGTTCAGAAATCATTTCTTTGTTTCATGTTTCAATGTGTTTGCGTGTGTTTTATTCTTTTATTTTTTTTTTAATTTTTGGTAGGTATTGTTTTAATAAAAATTTTTGGAAAGTAGTAAGTATTAAAATTAGTTTAATATTTAAATAAAACATAAATAAACTGTTTAAAGTACATTGATTTCGTTGAAATCATATAATAGAAGTATAACTTCTTACGTGCGTACAAAGTATACACACATTCTTTTTTTATGAAAATTGTTTTGCATGTACTACTTCTTTTTACAATTAATATTCATGCAAATTTTAAAAACAATTGGTATAGTACTTTTTATTTTACCAAAAAAGTATATGAATTTCGTACTTTTACACTAGGATAGCCCCTTAATGATTTTATTTATTATAG
Organism: Diabrotica virgifera virgifera; assembly: GCF_917563875.1. NCBI lineage: Eukaryota > Metazoa > Arthropoda > Insecta > Coleoptera > Chrysomelidae > Diabrotica > Diabrotica virgifera. The sequence continues at coordinate 60,975,953 of NC_065443.1, read as the reverse complement.
GAGACTGACATACTCAAATATACATGTTGTTCCGAACTATTTAGTCACCTTACTTTAAAATCTTACTGTTTATAAAATTTCTTTTTGTTTCTATTTTATCTTCGTTTCCCCTTCCTTGATAAGTCTATTTATTTGAGTATTAAATTTTCACAGCTCAAACAGAAATAAGTTTTTATTGGCCAAATGTAGTGTCATATTGGAATTTTATCCTTAAAATTATTTATAGAAATCACACAGTAAACAAAAGTATTAATTGAGATTAATAACTTCATATATTTGCTAGAAAGTTATTTGATATAGGAATGTCAAGAGAATGTTACCCACAACTATATATCGCTCATCAATAATCGATATCGAGAATTTTTATCAAATAATATTTCAAATACATTGTGCAAAATGAACTTTTTTAACTTTCTTCTCTAATATATGTACAGCTGGTTCCTAAAAAAACTGATACGACTCTTAGTAAGATTTGATCATTTTGAGCAGTGTATGATTGATCTGACATTATATTATATTTATTATGACAGACAAATAATAAAATAAACAAACAAACAGTCATTTTTTGAGGTTGAAGTTATCTGACCAATTTTAAGATTTGGCAGTAACAGTGACAGTATGTAAATAATAAGTATTTATCCTTCAAAATATAATAAATTAAATATAATTAAACTCATATTCATTATATCACACCTCATCCAAAGCTTTTTACAAGAACATAGTCAGCGATTTTGATATGGCTTAGAGCCAGACTACATCAAGATCCCCTATAAATCGTGCTGGTAATTGCCTTGCAGCGAGACCAAAAACAAAAAGAAGAAGAAGAAGAAAGTGCACTGCTCAATTTTCTACAAAATACGCTTAAGAGTCGTATCAGTTTTTTTTGGAACCAGCTGTACTTACAAAAAGATATAGAAACGGATATCAATTTCTTTTGCATATTTTTTATCGTGAAATAGTTTTAACGTATTAATATGCACTTATCGGCTAGTCTCTTTAAAGATTTAGATTTAATGATAAAATTAATCATTTGCAATGAGTAATGGATAATTCTAAGAGCATATCTTTATAAGACAGGTAAGTACAATTGCCCATGAATCACTGCATAGAGTTTCGATGGGCGATATATCCATGGAGTGTATAGTAGGCTCGGAAATCGACTAGAAAATTTAAACCGAATGTAACAAAATTCAGTTTGGCAACATTGTGTGAATACCAAGTGTTCTCGGATATCAACAGAACCGTAATTTAGTCAAGACAAATTAATATATTTTTTTACCAACAAAAATGAGATGTTTTAACCAAATAATGTTTCAAATATGATGTGAAAAATAATTTTGAATTCGGTTACTTGCTTTTTTTTCCTTAAAAGTAGAAAAGAAGTTTAATTTCTCTTGCTTAATAATTATCGTGCAATTATTTATTATTAACTGTAACAAGTTCCTTTAATCCACTTCTTTTATTAGTTGGATTATACAAATTGGTTATATATTATCATTAAAATATGGTCATATTGTCTTTCAACCAATTATGGAATAAAGGAAATAAAAATGTAGTATGTCAAAGTGTGTAAATAATTTATTTCTTTAGATGAGCGCTTTCGACATAAACGTCATCATCGGAGCTAATGCTAAAATAAAAAAAGAGATCTTGTAAGAAAAAGAAGTACAAAACTCTTTTTTTACTTACGTCAAATAGTAAAAAGTACCGCCACAATTGAGGTGTAATCATGTGCATCTTATGAATATAAATGTGATTTTTGATTGCAAATGCTAACTTCTTTGTCCTCCGTACAACACCAAATAGTAAAAAACAGAAAAAACGGCAACATACACGTAGCACAAAAACATAAAAACTTTTTTCATGGTATGGGTGTGGCATCACCCATCCATTCTTGGCCTAGTAGAGACAGCTGACTGACAAAGTCGGATATTCAAATCTGCTTTTATCTGCTCTGCGTTGACGTTTGACAGCTGACATTAAAATATGAATATTTTTAACATATTGAAAGGAAAATTGAAAATTTACAATGAAATTGATAAGGAAATGTACCTTAGATGTTTGTACTAATCAACTAATAAAATAATTGATAACATGATTGATTTTAAGACTAATTGGCCCAACATGCATACACACCGTGTTAGATTAAAAAATAAAAACAGAAAATAATGAGAAAGATCAATTTTAATTGTGAGTTCTCAAATTAAATATTCCAGAAGATATTAGATTATTGAAATTATAGATTGAGATAATATTAGATTGTTGTTATTTATCATCTTTTTGTCAATTATGTAAGTCATTGACATGACCTTGACTGAGTGTATGGATATTTTATTAAGTTGAATCCCTAATGTTTATAGTAGAAATATTAAATGATTTTATTAAATGCTAAGATGTGCCTATATGATGCTAAGATTTTCCTTTCAATATGTTAAAAATATTCATATTTTAATGTCAGCTGTCAAACGTCAACGCAGAACAGATAAAAGCAGATTTGAATATCCGACTTTGTCAGATAGCTGTCTCTACTAGGCCAAGAATGGATGGGTGACGCCTGCACCCATACCACGAAAAAAGTTTTTATGTTTTTGTGCAACGTGTATGTGGCTGTTTTTTTCTGTTTTTTACGTTTGGTGTTGTACGTAGGACAAAGAAATTAGCATTTACAATCAAAAATTACATTTATATTCATAAGATGCACATGATTACATCTCAATTGTGGCGGTACTTTTTACTATTTGACGTACGTAAAAAAAAAAGAGTTTTGTACTTCTTTTTCTTACAAGATCTCTTTTTTTATTTTAGCATTAGCTCCGATGATGACGTTTATGTCGAAAGCGCTCAGCTAAAGAAATAAATTATTTACACACTTTGGCATACTACATTTTCATTTCCTTTATTCATTCAAGTGTGTACAAACTTATCAGTCTTTCATCTATAATTATGGAACATATCAGATTTTTATTAACATCCTAAGTGCTCTAAATTTTGTTGCAAACACAGGCTAAACACAGTTGTTCGAAATGACATAGTGTATTTTACCTCCGAGGTCCAGAAATGTTTAGTGTAAGTTCTAAAATGACTAATTTACAATGATTGGCTACTCGAATTTCTTGAACATTTATTCCAAACATTTATACCTCCACTTTGATGCGCATTCTGACCGATTTCAGTTTCTACTATACTGTAAGAATAAACGTTAATACAATACTGACTGATTGATGGAAAATATAGTTTAATAAGAAAAAAACACCATAAATATATTACACCAGAGGTGGACAAAAAACGGCCGGCAGCAGTTTTGAAATTGGCTGAGCCGATATTGAAATCAACAACCATAGAACTGTAGAAGTGAATAAGAATCCGTATGTATATGTAACTAGTTCATTTCCTAGGATAATTTTGGAACATGTATAAACTGCTCGTCAAAAGTTAGGGATATAGAAAATTCTGCTGAATTTTTATAGTAGATTTTTTCGTGAACAGATTAACGGATTCCGCTATTTTTTTTATTATTTTAGACTTTTCTTTAGTATTTACACAGTTATGCAAAGGTTCACTCAAACTTTTTTTATACTTATACCGGGTGGAAGAAAAGAAATGTTTTTCGTATGTTAAGTTTGAGACGCCCTGTAGGGAGGACGAGGTACAAATGGGAGTATATATCGAAATGGTATTGTAGTCTTATGTTTTGTGAACATTTTGCTTTTTGAATGTCTCTGATATCTTTAGAAATAAAAAATAGACGGTTTTGTAATTTAACATGTGTTTTAACCGAAACAAAAGTTTGAGACACCTTGTAAGGAGAAAAAGGCACAAAGGTGAGTATACCTCGATATTTTGTTGTAGTCTCATATTTTGTGAATATTTTATTTTTTTAATTTCTCTGATATCTTTAATAACAAAGAAACTAGACGATATTACTCTTTAATATGTGTTTTAACTGACGACATGCGTCACATCACACATGTGAAACATAGAAAAACATATTAAAGAGTAATACCGTATAGTTTCTTTGTTATTAAAGATATCAGAGAAATTAAAAAAACAAAATATTCAAAAAATATGAGACTACAACATAATATCGGGGTATACTCACCTTTGTGCCTTTTTCTCCCTACAAGGTGTCTCAAACTTTTGTTTCGGTTAAAACACATGTTAAATTACAAAACCGTCTATATTTTTTATTTCTAAAGATATCAGGGACATTCAAACAACAGCATGTTCACAAAACATAAGACTACAATATTATTCTGATGTATACTCGCATTTGCACCTCGTTCTCCCTACAGGGTGTCTCAAACTTAACACAAGAAAAACATATTTTTTTCTTCCACCGGGTATAAGTACAAAAAATAAGTTTGAGTAAACCTTTGCACAACTGTGTAAATACTAAAGAAAAGGCTACAATAAAAAAAAGCGGAATCCGTCCGTTCGCGAAAAATCAACTACGAAAATCAGCAGAATTTTCTATATCCCTAACTTTTGACGAGCAGTTTATTTTAAACTTCAAACGTTAGTTGATGACATGTAGTCAAAATGATAATTAACAAAAATTGCCCACCTCTTATATTATACTAACAATATACTATTATAAACCTAAAGTTAAGTAGTTCTTAGTAGATAATTATATTACAAAATATCACTAAATTATTTTCACAGAACGATGATCATTGGGGAAAAGTCACTACTTTCTTATGAAAGTAACTTTTTTGAACCATCCATTCCTCCTGGCCCTACCACATTGTATGGTTTCGAACTTAAAGAAATGGTATGTCATTGTACGTTTGTTCCAACTCGTCGAGAACCGTACAATGTACGGTAACGCTTCTGCGCAATAGATAAAATGCGTTCCAACTGAAAATGGACCGTTCATTGTACCGTCCCTTTGTCGTTCCAACTCAACTTGGGATCGTCCGACGTACGGTTTCTGAATCGTCATCTCAGTACCTGGTCAAAAGCTATTACCGTTTGGACTGACCTGCGCATTATGCAGTACCTCCAAAAATTCTCATTTTAGTTCAGGTTCAGGTGGTCGTTTTATTTTTATTTCAAATTATTCAAAGTGAAGTTAAGGGCGTTCAGCCGCACTTTTATATTATTTATTGTGAACATTTTATTATTATTAAACTATTAACTTTTTTTCAATTATTAGATTATTTTTGCTTCAATTTGACTGATTCTTCTTTTAATTTGTTGTTTGTTTTTTTAAGTATTTCTCATTCCTGGCCAATCGTTCATTATAATAAATCACACAATTCTAATTTGACAGGTGTATTTGGTTTTTATGTATATGGAATTTCTTTGTTCTGTTTTATTATCATTTAAATATTGGGGTATTTTTAGTCTCAGTACTTTGGAATTTTTGATTTCTAATGTACTAAGTTTGCATTATTTATATTTTATATACAGTAAAACCTCCCTTAACCGAAATAATTGGGGGGAAGGCCGTTTCGGATAACAAGAATTTCGGTTAAAAATAACATTATTTTTTGTATTCTTCTTGTATCAAGTTACATAGTATTCTTGGTCAAAGTTGGTATTAAAAAATACTATAAGGTGATTTCGTAATGTGTTGTTGTTGTATATTTAATTGCGTTCTTTAGTCTGTTGACAAATTAACATCGAATTGTTTCCATTTTTCGATAAAAATTTACTTTTTATTAACGAAATTATTGAAACTGTCGGTCGTTTCGGTTAAACGGTGGTTCGATTAAAAAGGTTTCGGTTAACGGAGGTTATACCGTACATATAAATCTAATCATTTTTATTTATATTTTTTGTTAAAATACAGAAAGAGGAGACAAAGTGGCAAAAAACAAATGACAAGAAACCAATTGTTGTTCTTTATTTATTTTTTGGCCTATTTTAATGAAATGGCCAGAACCTTCAAACAAATAACCAGTACTGAGGATAGTGTCAAAATCCGTTCCAGAACGTCTCACCTTCGCCACAGCCACCGTACCGTAAGCGAACGATTCCAAGTCAAAGCATGCGCATAAAATCGATGCCAAACAGTTTCGTGATCGTTTTAAAACCGAACAAAAGTGGCAGTTGGAATAAACCTTGTATTAATTGGAGTTTTTACTTAGGAGTTCGATAGAATATGCCTCCGTGTGAGATTGAGAGTAGAAGGAAACAATGAATCAGTCCAAAACCGAAAGTTTCTCTTCAGCGAAAATATTACATGCATCTAAAAACTCTTATTAAATGAAGTAATCAATCCTATACACTATTTATCAAATATTCCAATATAACACTCAACCTAACCGTTTTTATTATGTTGTTTCGTAATTGAAAAAGTTCTTGATCTTATAAAAAATTGATACTAAATATACAGTGCTATTAATCGTTGTACGTTAACTCTACACCATTTCCTTCTATCGGACTGTTTGTTTTCCTCTAAGAACTTCGTAAGCAGCACCTAGTGCCCATGATATTTCGTGTCCGTTGATCTTTTTGTGCAACTAAAAAAATACAGAATATTAATCACTTGACAAACAAGGAAGCCATTGTTGTTGAACCATTACTATAAATCAAAAATGAATAACCATTTTCAATTTCGTTGCAAAACGAAAATACAGCCGCGCCATATTCTAGTCCAATCAGAGAGTGCAGCAAGCACCTCTACCGGATTTGAAACTTATTAGTCTTTCGTCAGGAGGCACATATGCTGCTCTCTCTGATCCAACCAAAACAAACCCCGGCGTGCAGTCACGGATTGCAACGAACGAAATGCCATAGATGCCCTAGCGGCAACTGCTAGCAAAAGACTAAGTTTTCCATTTAATGGCATATAAAACAATATAATGTTACTCTACATCCCACCAGGCTAAAAACAATGGGAACCTTCTCTGGTTACACCTCCGAGGCTTCTACAATTTGCAAGCCATAACGGATGCTGAGACTAAGGAAGATGAGCGAATTTTACAATTTATAATTCACGTCCCATCTGCTCAGTGCGGTAAAGTTCCAACGAGAATGGTTCCCTTCGTACTCCAATCAGAGTAAACATGTAAATAAAAAATGAATAACCATTTTCAGTTTCGTTGCAAAACGAAAATACAGCCGCAGCATATTTTAGTCCAATCAGAGCAGAGAGTGCAGCAAGCACCTCTACCGGTTTCGAAACTTATTAGTCTCTCATCAGGAGGCACATATGCTGCTCTCTCTGAGCCAACCAAAACAAACCCCGTCGTGTAGTCACGGATAATCCGTGCGATGCAATCCGTGACTACACGCCGGGGTTTGTTTTGGATGGATCAGAGAGAGCAGCATATGTGCCTCCTGATGAGAGACTAATAAGTTTCGAAACCGGTAGAGGTGCTTGCTGCACTCTCTGATTGGACTAGAATATGGTGCGGCTGTATTTTCGTTTTGCAACGAAATTGAAAATGGTTATTCATTTTTGATTTACATGTTTACTCTGATTGGAGTACGAAGTGAACCATTTTCGTTGGAATTTTACCGCGCTGAGCAGATGGGACGTGAATTATAAATTGTAAAATTCACTCATCTTCCTCAGTCTCAGCAGCCGTTATGGCTTGCAAATTGTAGAAGCCTCGGAAGTGTAACCAGAGAAGGTTCCCATTGTTTTCAGTCTGGTGGGATGTAGAACATCATTATGTTGTTTTATATACCATTAGATTGAAAACTTAGTCTTTTCCATTACTATAAACTTTGTATTTGCATACAATATCATCTATTAGACATGAAATGCACTAGGTATACGTTACAATACAGTACGCACCCAACTAACGGCAAAATTTAATGTGTACTAATCAACAGAACAAGCTGATTTTACATTGATACTGTTAACATTTTGTTAACTGTTAACGTCTTTTGTGAACACATTTAACTGTGCAGTAAATTACACTAGTTATAAAAAAAATTACAGAAATACATTTGTACACTTTTTATAAACTTTACTAAAGATAAAAGATCTAGGATGTTACGATGCTGAAAATTGCCCCCAGCTCTATTGAAAAACCGAAAGTGTCCTAAATATGTCGACATAACACTATCTAGCTACAGACAGCTCGAAACAGAAGTGGAAGATTTAGTAAATAGAGCAAACAGAGCTGCAGGTTGCCTGAATGACACAATATGGAGAAATAAAAATGAAAGGCAGAATTTTCCAAACAGTCATCAGACCAATAATGACGTACGCTGCAGAAACACGACCTGACACAGAGAGAACAAAAATATTGCTCGAAACAGCGGAGATTAACACCTCTCGAAAAATCGATGGTCAGACACTGTGGGACAGAACTAGACGCACAGATTTACGAAGGAGATGGAAGGTGGAGAGTATTAATAACTGGGTAAGAAGCAGAAGAGTAGAATGGAATGACCACATAAAAGCCGAATGACAACAAATAGAGTAGTAAGGACGGCGATAGACGGTCCCCCAATAGGAAGACGATCAGTGGGAAGACCACAAAACCAATGGAGCGACAACTTACTGAAGCCACATTGAAAAAACAGTTTCATGCCTATAAAAAAGAAAATGAAGAATAAAATTAGAAATATAATACCAATGTAGTGGAAACGAGTGTAAAAAATGTAACTAATCAATTAACAAGTCTTTTATACTTACAAATATTTTAGTTTCGGGTTTTAAACCAAATCCGTGCTCCAGAAGTGACCAGATAAACGTTAGATCGAGGCACATAAACGGTTGTTCTGCATTGGCCTCATGACAAGCTGTAAATCAAATAACGTATGTAATCAATTATAATGTAATAAATTTAATGCAATTACTGCTTTATGAACCACTCATAACTTATTTTTTAACATATTATTAGTGATTCCGCAGTTTCCATGACTAGATAATAAAAAAAATGTACATTACTTTAATTGATACATCGACAATTAAAAGGAAATGGTCTAATGATTTAAATAATTCAATCTTTAGTGAATTATCAAATCATAAGACTCATTGGAGTCATTTATTTCTAATACATTGTAAATATTACGCATGGAGTATCGTTCAGCATAGTTGATATGGTTTATTTACAATTAATTTAATTATTAATTGAAAACCATATAACGGTAAAGTTTTATACACAAAATAGTAGGCTAGTTTCAACTACAAAATATAATGTTTCACTGATGATGATCTGATAAGATCGAAAACGTTCTGGAATTTTGTAATCCATTTGGATGATTTTGTAAAGTTTTTAATAAAACAATATACCATTATACGACCTAAGTTTTTACTTCTCTGTAAGTTTTTTTTTAAATATTTAAATAATATAACAGAGATTACCTTTTTCAGCTGCTCCTTTGAAATCTTTTATTAGTATATTGCCACCAGTTGCTTCATCTGAAAAATGTATTATTTATTAAAAAAATTATTAATATTTTTTATATTTATCAATGAAAACAAATTAGATATAAAAATAGATATCTTCTTCTTTTCCTGCCGTCTTCCAATCGGAGGTTGGATATCATCATCACTATCTTTACTCTATCTACCATTGCTCTGAAGGGTTCTATAGAACTGTATTTAAACCAGTCCCTTAAATTCTTCAACCATGACTCTCCTTCCTATACTCCTTCCTCCTCTTATATTTCCCTATATTATCCCTCTTATATCATATCGCTGTTCCCTCATTACGTTTATCAGATATTGTAACTTTCTTATTTTTATTGTTTGTTTCCTATTCTTTGCTCAGTTCTCGCAATACTTCGTTTTCTTCTATGTCCATGCTATTCTAAGCATCCTTCTGTAACACCACATTTCATATGACTAGCTTATTTATGTGTTCTTGTTCAATGTCCAGCTTTGAAGTCCATATTGCAGTATCGAAAACATGTAGCATCTCAAAGATCTTGCTCTCAATTCTAATCTAACGTCTTTACTGCAGAGAATTTTTTTCATTCTTGCAAACGCATTTCTTGCAATTTCTATTCTGGCCTTTATTTCTGTTGTTTATTGTCGTTATTGTCTGAAATACAGGTTCATAGGTATTTGTATTCATCAACCCTTTCTATCGATACATTTCCCAAATATATGCTTGTTTGTATATTTGATTTCTTAGTTATTATCATGTATTTGGTCTTTTTATATTCATTTTTAGTCCATGTTCTTCACAGAAACTGTTTGTTCTGTTTAGTAGTAATTGAAGTTGTTCAGCAGAGCTTGCCATAATCACGGTGTCATCTGCGTAGCTTATGTATTACTTTGAGATAGTAATGCTTCCTCAAAAATGGCTGCATTATATACATTAAATAGTAATGGAGACATAATATATCCCTGCCTGACACCTCTCCTGATTTCAATTTCTGGACTAGGTTCATTATCTGTTACAACATGTGCTCTTAGAGTCCAGTAAAGCGTTAAAGTGTTATTATTTGTAAGCCCTTATTGTCTTCAGAATTTGGACTAATTTTTCATGTCTTACTTTGTCAAATACTTTTTCAAAATCAACGTATCACCCATGTTCATCCACATTCATATCCATGAATCTTTGAGCTACCACATTTAAAGCAAATAACACCTAACTGGTCCCTAGTCCGTTTCTGAGCTGAAACTGACTATCGTCTATTCCTTTTTCCAGTTTTTTTATGCAAGTTCGGAAAAGCGACACCTGGTTTCATAGCTCGGCAACTTTTTTCGCACTTTTGGATATGCCACTCAATGCATCGGGGTGTAACGTCAAATATCAAGTACGGTGGTCTAGCTATCTTTGTCTGTCGTGCGAGTGTGAGCGTATCTACCAAGAGGTGGGAGTAACGGAACGAGAGTGACACAGAGGCGGCATCCATCATATGCTAGAGAGAGAAAGCTAAGCGCCCGTAGAGACATAGATAGACCACCGACCCGAACTGCTCCGCGTTACGCGATTTTTCAGAGCTGGCCAAATCTATGTGTATAATATCTTTGGAGGTAATACGTAATATCAATTTGACAGGTGACTTACTTAGCCTCGATCTTATAGGTAGTGGCCATGTTTTGATTCATTATTCATTTTTGGATGAATGGGTACGTCAATAAACAGGATTGTAGAATTTGAGATGATACCAATCCAGATGAGATTCAGGAGGGTCCAATTCAACCCAAAAAAGTCACTATAGGCTGTGGATTTTAGGCTGGCAGCGTCATCAGTCCATATTTCTTTAAGAACGACGTTGCCTACTAGACCATCACCGTTAACGGCGAGCGCTATATGTCGATGATTACCAACTTCTTTTGTTCTTTACGGCGCTAAGTGTCGTATTGGACGTTCTGTTCGATAGTACGTTCTTTAACGGCAAAATATTGCAAAACCTCTACATTTTAAAGAACCGCTTGGATTGACATGAAATTTGGCATACACATAGCTAACAAGTTAAAGAAAAAAAGTGATATTGTGCCGATATGTGCTTTTGCCCCGGGGGTGGTTTTCACCCCCTCTTGGGGGTGAAAAAATATTCGTCCAAAGTAAGTCCGGAAATGGATAAACTGACTAATTTTAAGTAACTTTTGCTCTATAGAGTTTTTTCAATAAGTCAATACTTTTCGAGTTATTTGCCAGTGAATATGTTCATTTTTTCAACAAAATAACCACGCTTTTAGACGGTTTTTCGCAAATAATTCAAATAGTAAGCATTTTGTCGAAAAAACATTCTTAGCAAAAATATAGCCTGTACAAAATTTTAAAAAGTGGTGTATATATCATGTCTCTATACCTAGTAGAAGCAGAGTTATAGGTAATTAAAAATAGGTTCATATTCGTCACATTCCAAATGGAATACTTTAACGTGAAATAACCAAAAATGAAGCACATTTCGGGGAAAACTCATTACAACTTATTTAAAGTGTTTAAAAAAAGCTTCATTTTTGTTTTACAAAAAAAATTTCTAGCATCAAAAGTAAACAAGTTACGCTCAAAATAAAGTTAGTCCCTTTTTTTTTGGTAAAAAAATCGGGAAAATCACTCCCTAATTAGTATCTCAAATGAACTTAATCGTTACGACTTCACAAGTTTCTTGACTCGTGTATGTATTGTTTATATTATATGATCTGTAAGTTTCATCTGTTCAAAGTCCTTATTTTTGAAAGGACTTTTTAGATAAAAGGGTTTGAACGAGTCACTGATCACGAATGTATGCAAATTTAGAAACACCAAATCTTAATCAATTTTTGTGTAATAGAAAAACAAAAAAATACATGATATTCAGAAAAGCAATGCTGACTTTTTTGTTTTTCGAGATTTTTGGTATCTCTAACAATTTTTAAGTTATTTTGAAAAAAAAGCATATCTTTCAAAATTAAAATTTTTAAAAATTTTACTTTAAAACCAAATTTTTTCAAAAATAACCACTTTGATTCGATGAAACTTACAGATCATATATGTAACCACAACATAAGTATAATAATTTGTGGAGCGGTAACGATTAATTTTATTTAAGTTGCTAATTAGGGGGTGGTCTTCCCAATTTTTTGCCAAAACAAAAGGGACCAATTTTATTTTGAGCGCAACTTGCTTAAATTTAATGCTAGAAACTTTATAAAAACAGGAATAAAGCTTTTTCTAAACACTTTAAGAAAGTTATAATGGATTTTCCCCAAAAAGTGCTTAATTTTTTGGATATTTCAGTTCTAAATATTCTATTTGAAATTTGGTGAATATGAATCTATTTTTCATTGGCTATAACTGGTTCTGCGAGGCCCAGAGACCTAACGCCTACACCATTTTTTTTTACCTTTTTACAGGCTATATTTTATCTAAGAACGTTTTTTTCGACAAAATACTTAGTTTTTGAGTTATTTGCGAAAAACCGTCTAAAAATCTAGTTACTTTGTTGAAAAATGAACATATGCACTCGCAAATAACTCGAAAAGTGTTGACTTGGCGAAAGAGCTCTATTGAACAAAAGTTACTTAGAATTAGTCAGTTTATCCATTTCTGGACTTATTTTGGACATATATTTTTTCACCCCCAGGGCAAAAGCACACATCGGCACAATATCACTTTTTTTCTTCGACTTGTAAGCTATGCGTATGCCAAATTTCATGTCAATTTAAGCGGTTCTTTAAAAATTCGAGCAAAAACCGTGAAATGTACTACGAGCGATTTGAGGTCATTAGACTCTTTGTCATGGGGTTTTCTTAAGTCGCAGGTCTAAGTGATTGAGCCAAAAACCACAACAGCCCTCAAGTCAACATAACGCGTTCTATCAGTCAAATTCAGCCTGATTTATGCGCCAAAGTCGTGGATAATTGAAAATTTCCGATGCGCGCCACCCTGAGAAAACGCGACTGACATTTTGTACGATGTTATATTCCATACATAATGGCATTGAGAGGCCTTCTAAATGAATAAAAAATTTCGATGACATCTCACATGCTTAGTTTTATTTCAATTTAAAAATAGGAAACACTTAATTAACACGCCCCTAAGCATGGATAATAACAGACCCACTTTAAAAAGGTAAAGTATACATAATAATTGGAATAGTCGCAACTTGAAATGTGATCAAACAACTGAAATATGATTTAAAGTTGAAAAGCTCAGGGCAATATTTAACAACATGAGAAATAAATACATATAAAATACACCTGCTAAATTGCTATGCTTAAATATGAATTACAGCAAAACAAAAGTGATAACAAATCAAGAAGATGAGTTAAGAATCGTAGTTAAACTAAACCAAATAGAGGAAGTGAATGAATACATATACTTGGGACAAATAATAAAATTGAATAGAGACAACCAAATAGCAGAAATAAAGAGACGAACGAAGTTAGCGTGGGCCTCGTTTGGTAAGCTGAGCTTCATATTGAAGAATAAAAAATACCCTCAAAATCTAAAAACGAAAATCTACGACCAATGTATTCTTCCGGTCCTTACATATGGATGTCAAGCATGGACGTTCACAAAAGCGAATATGGACAGAATTGCGAAAACACAAAGAGCAATGGAAAGACAAATGATCAACGTAAGACTGTCAGATAGAAAAAGGAATTCCTGGGTAAGAAATATCACAAAAGTTAAAGATGCTACTCGTCAAACAGCTAAACTAAAATGGAAATTCGCCGGTCATGCGATTAGACAAAAATACGAAAGATGGAATAAAATTATTACAGAGTGGAGACCATGGACATATAAACGAAAGAGAGGGAGACCACATATGAGATGGGTAGATGACCTAAAACACCGAGCTGGCTCAAAATGGATGCACATGGCTCAGGATAGAGAAAGATGAAGGAGCGAAGGGGAGGCCTATGTCCAATATTGGATGTCGCAAGGCTAATAGATAGATAGATAGATAGATAGATAGATAGATAGACAGAAAATGCTATGTATTTCCAATCTTACTGTATGGCGCAGATGCCTGCACATTAACGGAAACAATAATGAAAAATCTACGCATTCGAAATGTGGGAACGTATCCTCAGAATATCCTGGACGACCGGCTACAACGTACAGGTATTGCGCCGAATGGGAAAACAAAAAGAAATATCTTTCACAATTAAGAAACGGAAACTTAAAGTATAATAATAATAATAATAATAATAATGACTTTATCTGGATGACTTTATTGCTTTTTTTCAAAAAAAAATACAAACTAGACAAACAGTAATAATTATAATAAAGCAAAAGGCGACGTTCGCCTTTTGTTATACTTATATATAGTTATATTATATATATTATAGTTATATACTTAATAGTAATAAATAAACTTAAAATAAATTATTTTTAACAATACTTACCTATCAGTCCGGCTTCTGTGGCTCTATCAAAGTAGTAACTAAATGCAAAAATAGTTTTTAGAGGCAATTCGTGTGGAGGGCTAGCTTTGCTCTTAACATACTCCGTAATTAGCTTTGAACAATCCTGAAAACTAACAATAGGAACTGTTTCACCGATTTGAGTATTGGTACCCCTGACTTTTGAAGTAGGATAGTTCTCTTGTAGACCGGAAACGAAATATTTCTTACCTGAAAGAGAAACAGTTATACAGTGTGTAGTTAATGTAATACGTATTTGATAACAAATCAGATATGAACCAAACCGGAAATAGTAGAAACCCAGTTTGTCAAACACTTTTTACTGTATGATAATAATTGCAACAATTCTTCTGTAATAATATCTTCTTTTTCTATATATGTACATCCATACCTTCTTTTATTCTGGTTTATATTTCTATTTTATAAACTCAACCGCAAAAGTTTTGAACCAGCAAAAATTATGCTCATTTTAAAAGTTGATTTTCTCGTGAACAGATGACCGGATTCCGCTCTTTTTTTATTACTTTAGACTTTTCCTTGGTATTTACATTGTTGGGCAAATATTTACTGAAAGGTTTTTTTTGAGCTAATACCGAGTGGAAGAAAAAATGTTTCTCTTATGTTAAGTTTAAGACACCCTGTACAGAATACAAAATATAATGGCGGATATACATAAAAATCGTGTTGTAGTCTTATGTTTTGTGAATATTTTGTTTTTTGAATTTCCCTGATATTTTTAAAAACAAAGAAAATAGACGCTATTATGTGTTTGAACTGAAACAATACTAAATTAATAATAAAAATTAACAGTTAACAAAACTTTAAAAATAGAAAGATACATAACGTAAACAGTTTTGCTCGACAATAATTCTAAGTACCCTTTCAGACTAAGATACTGGTGTCCGCCACCGGTGTTCAATTGCATCAAAGCATTGTTGAGCCACTAAAATCAGCCAGACACTCAAAGTGGCTCGTCTGTATGCTTTGCTGCCGGTGGGAGACTCCAGTGTCTTAAGCCTTGGTTTCCTCGAAAGCGGCACCGACAAACTGCGACCGTAACACTGCGATGAATGACGTCATAAAAAACTGTACCACGCAAAATAATAGCAGTGGTTTCCAAGGATGCGTTGGAAGCCACCGCTTGCTGAGTTTGCACATTTCATTGCCGCAGTGAAGAACCTTTAATTTTTCACCGTAATCTGACGTCATTCATCGCAGTGTTACGGTCGAAGTTTGTCGGTGGCGCTTTCGAGGAAACTAAGGCTTTAGTCTGAAAGGGTACTAAGAGTTATTTGTCGACCAGGTGGGCGGTGTGCATAGCGCAACATAAAAGAGACAACATTGTTTAATGGAGGTTCTGCGATGTTTTGGGGTGAAATTTCGTTGTCAACAAGAACGGATTTAGTGTCGTCACTCAATATTTAAGTGAGGTAAATATTTAGATATTGAATTGGCCCACTCACGGTCCCGAAATGAATTCTATTGATCACTTAGGTGATAAAGGGTTCAACGCATTTCAAACAGAGTAGGTCAAGGCGAAGGTGACTTAATCAAGATGATTAAAAAGAGAAAACTTGAATATCTCGGGCATATAATGAGAGGTAGCAGATACAGGATGCTGCAGTTAATACTCAAGGGAAAAATCGACGGAAAAAGAGGAATTGGTAGGAAGAAATATTCATGGTTCCGAAACCTTCGACAATGGACTGGCTTATCAGCAGATCAACTATTACATGCCGCACAAGATCGAGAACGATATCCGCAAATTATCATCGAAGGTACCCACGCATAAAATTTGGGCACGTTACTTGAAGAAGAAGAAGAAGATCACTTATGGGATATTGTCGATAGACAATGAAGCTTTTCAGCCTTTTCTTCCTTCCCTGCAAGATATATAAATATAGATTATATTTCTTGCTATTTGAAACTCCATAAACCAGCATGTCTAGGCGATGTAAAGCTGTTATTAGAATTAGAGGGAGAACACGCGATATTAGTTTACGATATATTTCTTTCTGTTTTTAAAGTTTTGTTAACTACTTCTATTTTTTATTGTTAATTTAGTATTGTTTCAGTTAAAAAAATTTTAAATAATACAAACGTCTATTTTTTGTTATTTAGATGAAAAATTAAAATGTTCACAAAACATAAGACTACGATACGATTGTACACACCATTGTACCTTATCATTTCTACAGGGTGTCTCAAACTTAGCAAAAAAAAAACATTTGTTTCCTTCCATTCGATATTCGCTTCGTGCGTGACCATGGTGGTGGTACATGAAACGATGCCAGCGTGAGTAGCGGCGAAATATGACAATTTTAACGATTCTTTGTAATGTCAGTGTCATTGTTTGTATAACAAATTTTATCAAAAATGGTAAATAAATGTTATGTAAGTATTTAATTGTGCTAATAATAGCCAAAAAAGTAAGCGTAATTTCTATAGATCTCCAATAATGACAAATAAATAAGAGAAAATATTTAAACTAGCGGCAATAAACCTTCCTGTAGGAAAGGTGTGAATCTGAAGACAGTATTCCGGTGGTGTGTGTTGACGGAATTAATTAAAAATAAGTGTAACAACGAACAGTAATATATTTATTGATTTTTGTAAACAAGCGTGGTGTTTTGCTTATATCTCGAAAGGGTATTGTTAGCGACAGCGAGGGTGTGTCTGAATCGTTCGCATGCTGTGTAGACTGACTCGCCGGACCACCAACTATCATGTCAACTGGTTTGCGGTTTTGCGATAATGGCCAGAAAGGCCGTAAATTACTGCATCTGCCTTTTAAAAGATGAGAACCTTTTTGTATTTTAAGAAGTTGACATGAAGAGTGTGGCAATCTGGCATCGTAATCAATTAGTGTTGCCTTGAAAAAAACATTAATTTTATACAATCTGTTTAGGGATACATTTTCGTTTCTCGAAATCAATGGCCCTTGTTGGCATATGGTTTGTATATTACATGTGAATTTTAAATGACTAATGTTGTTTCGTTTTGAGAAAAGTTATTAAGAATTAAGAAAATAAAATTAGCAAAAATAGTAATTAAAGCGTATCGCTACAACAGATTCACACCAAATACAAATACTGTCACTATAAAAATCACCAGATTCATCTTCTTTTTTGGTTTATCCATGTCGACCTTCGACGATAATCCAGTAATCGGTATCGGACAAATTATACGACTAATAACAATTCGCTAAGAGTTTAAACACAAAAGTTTTTTTTTATATAAATGCAGACTAAAAATCTAAAAATTAAAGAAATAACTCAGAAAACACAAAAAATTGCCGACATTATAAATTAACCTAAGAAATTTAAAAGTCAATAATATCAAAAGTTCATAAATGTTAATAGTGTCAAAATTGCATAATTTAGTGCAGTAAACTTGCCTGCGGTAGCACCAATTACAAACAAGCATTACAGCGCGGTAAATTTGAATTACTCCTCTTAGTTTAAAAACTAGAATAAAATTTTCCCTTTTTGTTCCGTTTGGAGTTGAAAAGATAAATTGTGATGAATTTTTAGAAACCCAGTTCTTAATACTACATCCATTTTAGACATAAATTGGAAAAGTATCGTTAAAGAAAGTATTTACCATATGCTTAATTTCAAATTGTGGTCGCCCAAAAATGTCAGGTGTCGCGTCAGTCATGCACTGATAGTCCATTCTTTCGCGGTTTTTGCTCTAAATTTTAAAGAACCGCTTGGATTGACATGAAATTTGGCATACGTATAGCTTGCATGTCAAAGAAAAAAAGTGATGTTGTGCCGATGTGTGCTTTTGCCCTGGGGGTGACTTTCACCCCCTCTTGGGGGTGAAAAAATGTATGTCCAAAATAAGTCCGGAAATGGGTAAACTGACAAATTTTAAGTAACTTTTGTTCTATAGAGCTTTTTCGCCAAGTCAACACTTCGAGTTATTTGCGAGTGAATATGTTCATTTTTCAACAAAATAACCACATTTTTAGACGGTTTTTCGCAAATAACTCAAAAAGTAAGTATTTTGTCCAAAAAAACGTTCTCAGCAAAAATATAGACTATAAAAAAGTAAAAAAATGGTTTACACGTTAGGTCTCTGGATCTAGTAGAACCAGAGTTATAGCCAATTAAAAATATATTCATGTTCACCAAATTTCAAATAGAATATTTCAACGTGAAATATTCAAAAAATTAAGCACTTTTTGGGAAAAACCCATTATAACTTTTTTAAAGTGTTTAAAAAAAGATTTATTTCTGTTTTTACAAAAAGTTTCTAGTGTAACATGGTACGTTAACCCTTAGCATTGAATAAAATATTATAAGTATAGTTTATAGTAATGTAAATATGTTTCGGCATTGACCGGTATTGACCTTATGATTTATTGTTGTATATAAACGAACCAAAGAAGTGAAGAGACATTCAGATCAATCGAGTAGTCACGATGAAGCAATAATACCTTAGTTATTGTTTACATATATACTGTTGTTTAATTGTTTAACGAACACTGTGAAGTTCAAATATATTTATAAAGTGAAAATGGTATATTATTATACATCCCGCACTTAGGGCACAATAGCTCAGCCACCAGACTTAGTACCACGTCATGGCGATCTGCCTAATTGGAAAAGCATGCTAAGCTCCAGCCTTTTGGACCCGAAGGAAAGTACGCAGAAAATAGTTGTTATAAACTAGAAATGGGAAGTAAAACCAATCCAATAGAGAAACGAACCAAAGTCGACACAGGGGAGAAACTTTAAGAGGACAATCCAAAGAAGCAATCCAGGTGTAAAGAGACAAGATAAGAATTTATCCTATTTTTATACTTCCTTTATCGAACTTTTATTATTATTTTCAAATTTTTATTATCATGATGGACCGAGTTTAAGGTATTGACATTATTTTATAGGGATTCTAAAATATAATATTCTTTAATATTCATTGACATGACATTTTACTAATGATTTAACTTAATATAACATAATATTTTTTTAATATAATGAGCAATGATTAGATTTACTTTAAATGTCGGCTAATTGGGAAACTTTTGAAAATAAATTAGATAGCCTGTTAAAAGAAAGTGATAAACAGAGTAAAAGAGCATTGAAAAAAGCAATACCCAAAAATATAGAAGTACGATTGGACATAATCAGCAACCTAATCACTACATATAACGAGTTTATTGCACTGGTAAACAAAAACGAAGGAATCCTTAACGACGCTCAGCGTACTAAGTATTTGTAGTAATTATTTCTGCAAAATCAGGGATAAGGTTATTAGAACTTTCCAAGCTCTAGACTCAAGGATAATAGTTCCCGAGACGATTACACAACATATAAAAAAAGATATAGTGGAAGCACAGGACGACAGCGAAACTGAGGAAAACATGGCCTTAAATATGAACGACTTTCTAAGTACATCGAGTAGGGTGTTGCCCAGAAAATTCGATGGAGAAATCGGGAAGCTGCAAGCATTCGTGGATGCATTAGAATTCGTAAAATCGATACAAGAAGGGCACGAAAATACATCAATAACACTGGTAAAATAAAGGCTTATTGGAAAAGCGAGAAGTCTAATCACGACAGAGGATTCCATCGAGAAAATTATAGACACATTAAAGAAAAATATAAAAGGAGATAGTCCTAAATTGGTAATAGCCAAGCTGAATAGGAAGAAACAAGCCCATAGGGACGCGACAACATACGCTACAGAAATAGAAGAATTGGTAGAACAACTGAAAACAGCGTATATAGCGGAAGGAATGCCCGGAGACCTGGTTAGAAAATACGCGGCAGAAGCAACAGTCAATACATTGACGCGAAATGCAAGTTCGGAAAGGGTAAGGATAATAATGGAAGCAGGGAAGTTTGACACACCACAGGAGGCGTTGACAAAATTTTTGTCAATAGACACGTCAGATGAGCAGCAGAATAGGGTGCTGAACTATAAGACCAACTTTAGAGGAAACAGTAGTAGAGGTCAGGACAGAAATTTGAATAGAAACAATTATGAGAGACAGCAAGGAGAATGGCGAAATAACAACGGTACTAGATATAGAGGAGACCCAAGATATAGGAGAAATCAGGAATATTATAATAGGGGAAACAGTAGATCAAATTTTAACAGAGCAAATAATGCCAATATTAGAACTTGCGAAAGCGAGAGTACAAGCGAAAATTCGCCTGAGGAAACGCAGTTGGGGTTTTGAATGGAAATAGGGTTAGGGTCAATCCCAACCGTCTCACAAAAGAAAGTAGCCATTATATTTACAACTTTGACTTAACACTCTCTAACTTTGTAGAAATTTACACAAAAATATCGAATAAAATACACACATTTATACTGGATACAGGAACAGATATTTCCTTATTAAAAATTGAGGATGATTTCCCACGCCAAGCAATACAAAGAAACTCAATAGTCAAAATAAAGGAAGTTCATAAGAATAGGCTATATTCATACAAGAAGTGAATTAGTGTGAAAGAAGGACTAAAATATATTTAATTTGTAAACAAGATTTAATCTGCTTATAAAATAGGTACCAATTTATTAGAATAAGGAATAATATAAATATTTTATTGCTATATTTTGGATAAAAATAGGATTTCTGTTAAGTTAGGATGATAATATAGTTGAGGACTTATACCTGACGGTATAAGCCCTCCTCTCTAAAAGGGGATGATGTAACATGGTACGTTAACTCTTAGCATTGAATAAAATATTATAAGTATAGTTTATAGTAATGTAAATATGTTTCGGCATTGACCGGTATTGACCTTATGATTTATTGTTGTATATAAACGAACCAAAGAAGTGACAAGATATTCAGATCAATCGAGTAGTCACGATGAAGCAATAATACCTTAGTTATTGTTTACATATATACTGTTGTTTAATTGTTTAACGAACACTGTGAAGTTCAAATATATTTATAAAGTGAAAATGGTATATTATTATACATCCCGCACTTAGGGCACAATAGCTCAGCCACCAGACTTAGTACCACGTCACTAGCATTGAATTTAAGCAAGTTACGCTCAAAATAAAGTTGGTCCCTTTTGTTTTTGCAAAAAAAATCGGGAAGACGACCCCCTAATTAGCAACTTAAAGCAAATTAATCGTTACCGCTCCACAAATTATTTTACTTATGTTGTGTTTATATGATCTGTAAGTTTCATCGATTTAAAGTACTTATTTTTGAAAAAAATTGGTTTCAAAGTAAAATTTTTAAAAATTTAAATTTTGAAAAACATGCTTTTTTTCAAAATAACTTAAAAATTGTTAGAGATACCAAAAATCTCGAAAAACAAAAAAAGTCAGATTTGCTTTTCTGAATATCATGTATTTTTTTGTTTTTCTGTTAGACAAAAACTGATTGAGATTTGGTGTTTCTAAATTTGAATACATTCGTGATCAGTGACTCGTTCAACCCCTTTTAACTACAGCCCTTTCAATAATAAGGACTTCGAACCGATGAAACTTGCAGATCATATAATATAAACAATACATACACGAGTCAAGAAACTTGTGAAGTCGTAACGATTAAGTTCATTTAAGATACTAATTAGGGGGTGATTTTCTCGGTTTTTTTACCAAAACCAAAAGGGACTAACTTTATTTTGAGCGTAACTTGTTTAATTTTGATGCTAGAATTTTTTTTTATAAAACAAAAATGAAGCTTTTTTTTAAACACTTTAAATAAGTTGTAATGAGTTTTCCCCGAAATGTGCTTCATTTTTGGTTATTTCACGTTAAAGTATTCCATTTCGAATTTGACGAATATGAACCTATTTTTAATTAGCTATAACTCTGCTTCTACTAGGTGTAGAGACGTGATATATACACCATTTTTTTAAATTTTTTACAGGATATACTTTTGCTAAGAATGTTTTTTCGACAAAATACTTACTATTTGAGTTATTTGCGAAAAACCGTCTAAAAGCGTGGTTATTTTGTTGAAAAAATGAACATATTCACTGCTAAATAACTCGAAAAGTATTGACTTAGTGAAAAAACTCTATAGAACAAAAGTTACTTAAAATTAGCCAGTTTATCCATTTCCTGATTTTTTTGGACGAATATTTTTTCACCCCCAAGAGGGGGTGAAAACCACCCCCAGGGCAAAAGCACATATCGGAACAATATCACTTTTTTTCTTTGACTTGTTAGCTATGTGTATGCCAAATTTCATGTCAATCCAAGCGGTTCTTTAAAATTTAGAGGTTTTGCAATATTTTACCGTTAAAGAACGGACTATGAACGAATATGCTCGTCTTTAGTTTCGAAAATACATGTCTCGCAATTTGTTTATTTTTGTTATTTATAGGAATGTAAAACTTATGGTGCATATGTACAGCTGGTTCCAAAAAAAACTGATACGACTCTTAAAGCGTATTTTGTAGAAAATTGAGCAGTGTATTTACGGCCGGTTTCACAAAGTAAAGTTAACTTGTGGTTAAGAGATAACCAGAAGTTACGTCAAAATATGCGTTTTAGTTTCAGGTCAACGGCGAAGTATGGTTAACTCACAGAATTTTTAACCAGAGGTTGGAGTGGGTTACCCTTATGGGTATACCCAGAAGGGTAACAATTATGAAACTGAAACGCATATTTTGGGGTAATTTTGAGGTTATTTCTTAACCACAAGTTAACTTTACTTTGTGAAACCGGCCGTTAGAAGGATAAATACTTATTATTTACATGCTGTCACTGTCACTGCCAAATCTTAAAATTTGCCAGATAACCTATTCTGTTCAACCCAACGAACTGTCAACACTGATGGAATGGCTCCGTCCCATTCAAACAGTGAAGCGAGATTGGTGCCAACATACAAGAGAGAGGTCCTAGAGAGACAGAGAATTTGTCAGATAAAATTTGCTACAACTACAACCAGTGTTGTCAGATGTGATTTTATAAATCCCCCACTTAGAAACTGAAATTCCCTCAAATCACCCAAATTTAAATTTTTGCCCCATATCAATAAATTAGTAGTCAAATGTAGAGAACAGTAAACAAAAATTATACTACTTATCAACAGAGGGCCCTGGAAATAATTCATAGGTCCTATCTTCTTCGATTATATGAGAGTATAGTATACATATTTCTATGTGTACATTCGCAAGTTTAATTTCCCATGACCCCTTAAAATCTTCCATAATTTTCACTCCAAAAAATCTCCCAACCATTTCTGCTTAGAGAAGTTCCCCTATACGCTTTCAAATTACCCCAAAATTGTGGGAAAATACCCCAATCTGGCAACCCTGACGTACCTGACTATAGTTTATTTTTTAACCAAGAGGAGTAAACTAAAAAGACAGATTCACACCCAAGAAAGTCACTAGAAAAATAACCAAATACATCTTCTTTTTTGGTTGATCATGTCGGTCCTCAACGATACTCCATGAATATTATATTATATTAATAAGTCGCTAAAGAATTCTAAAAACAACTGCTTTTTATATAAAAGCAAACTAAAAATCTAAAAGTTAAAGGAATAACACAGAAAACACAAAAAATCATCGATATAACTTAATTAACCTATGAAATGCCAAAACTGTCAAAATTTGATAAATGTCATTAGTGTCAAAATTTTATAACAGTGGAGTAAAGTTGCCTGTGGTTGGATCAATGACAAACAAGCATTACAACGTGGTAAATTTGAATCAGTCCTCTTGGTTTAAAAACAAACCATAGCACTGTCAATTTGTTTGTTTACGACAGATGGCGATTATCATCCCTCCTTTACCTGATTATCTTCGATCTCATCCTGGCGCCATTAAATTCATTTCATGGCGATTCCATCAGTGTTGACAGTTCGTTGGTTCAACCTCAAAAAATGGCAGTTTGTTTGTTTATTTTATTATTTGTCTGTCATAATAAATATAATATAATGTCAGAGCAATCATACACTGCTCAAAATGATCAAATCTTACTAAGAGTCGTATCAGTTTTTTTAGGAACCAGCTGTACATTACACGTCGGCACAAATTACTCGAATAAATACAGTATTTATTACTATAATATAATTGCTTACCGTGATAAAGGAATTTTTTCTTCTTTATTATAGGATTTACACATTCGCTGGTCACATTCATAGTATCTGGTTGATTTATCGTAATCATGGCATGTCTGGCTGCCATAAGTCCTAAGCCAGCAAAACTGTTTGTATAGACTGGAATCGAACCCCTTGGTGACGCCACCTGTTATAAACAGTAAAATAAAATATGTGAAACTTAAATACATCAACACTTTGTTTATATTATCATAGCTCTATTTCCACAAAATAAGTGTACAGGATATTTTTCATATTTCACAGAAGAAGAGGACGCCCGAGAAAGACATGGCATGATGACATCAGACAAGCCATCGCGGATAGACATCTACAGAATGATGACTGGCGAGATACATTGCGGTTGAAGCTATAGACGTCAAATTAAAAAGCGGATATTTAGAAGTTCTCTGAAGAAAATATTAATTTTAAGGATTTTTCTTCACTTTTTCGTTATAGTTTAGTTGTCGGTATTATCAACATTAATTAAGAACACAAACTGTGTTTACATTTCAGTCCCAAAAAATCATCTTTTTTCAAGTAGTTTATATCCAAATAAACTTGAAAATAAGCAAAAAGTAATAGTATATAGTGCAGTTACCTTACGGAATAAACCAGTGAGTTTTTATTATTTATTTATTCAAAACATTACAAAGCATACCGTTTGTAAGGTTAAGTGACGGCCGAAAGGCCAGTTCTCGGAACTAGTTCTGGTTCTGAAACTGGTTTATAATTACTAATGAGTATACCAAATGATACCAGATCCGACCTAACTAATTTGTCAACAATCATGACTGAAGATCATCAACAACCTCAAAACAAAACCTCATATTCAACTGTGCTTAACAATGCTTCTTCAATTCAATTTCCTTCAAAGCTACAAGCAATTTTATTTAATTCGCTACCTGATACTAAAATAGAAGAGTACTTAATAGCACTTGGTGAAGTTGTTCATCCACGGAATATTTTATTTTCATCAAGGCTATCAAATAACAGAATATGTATTTATCTCTCCAGCGAATCCCTGGTGGAAAAATTTATGTCCGGTCCAGCAGAAATAACAATTAAAGGCGAAAATCTAAAAGCACGAAAATTGATAACTCCAAACGAAAGACTGTTACTATCGGGTGTTTGCCCTTCTATTCCACATATTCTAATAGAGAATGAGTTAACCAAATTTGGTCTTAAATTAATGTCACCTTTAACCTTCCTTAGAATCGGTAGTCAACTTCCAGAATTTCAACACGTCCTCAGTTTTAGAAGACAAACTTATATTCAACCACTTGTAGATATAGACCTTCCCTCTTCTTTCTTAATGACATATGATCAAACTTCGTATCGCATATATTTAAGTTTAGATAAACCTTCATGTTTTATCTGTAAGAACACAGGTCACGTTGCAGCAAATTGTTCAAATCATAATCAACAAAATGATTCCTCTCATATCCAACACCAACCGCAACAACCAATACAACAACAACCAATACAACAACAACCAATACAACAACAACCAATGCAACAACAACCAATACAACAACAACCAATACAACAACAACAACCAATACAACAACAACCAATACAACCACAACCAATACAACAACAACCAATACAACAACAACCAATACAACAACAACCACAAGAATCCCCCAAGTCTATTCCATCACCCCTAGAAATGGAACCAAATCATCCAGTCAGTAATTCTAGTGCCGAACCTTCACTTAACCAACAAACAGATACTAATTTAATGCCCCCCGTATTAATTATGGAAACTAATTGTATATCTAAGGATCAGTCAACGACCAATAAGAGAACAATTTCGGAAATTAATACTACTCCATCTCCCACTGAAGAATTAAATAAAGAATTTAAAGTACCAACACAAACCAAAAAGAAACAAAAAAAGCAAACTGAATCTACCAGATCAATTCAGGAAATAATGATGCCAACAAAAACAGTATTTCACGATACGTCAAATAATTTTAACTTAACATATGAACAAACACTTGACTTTTTTGAAAATTATACTAGCTCGACTGATCCCATTAGTTTATTACAGACATACACAACGGATATACCCAACTTTATTTACATGTTAACAACAATTAAGCCATATTTTACAGAAAAAAGCATGAAAACTAAATGCACTAAATTAATAAACAAAATCGAAAAAATGCTAGACGATCCCGCTTATCAAGATAGTGATTGTTCGACAAATTCAGCTCCAGAAATAAACTAAAATCTTCGAACCGATACTACAATGGAATGTTAACGGGTTTTATCCCCGTTTAGAAATGCTTAAACATTTATGTTCAATAATCTCACCATCAATAATATGTTTACAAGAAACAAACTTTAAAGGATATCATAGTTATGACATGAAGAATTATTCTTGTTTCCATAAAAACCGAGAAAACGCAAATATCGCTAGTGGAGGAGTTGTTACGTATGTTAACAAAAAATATGAATCAGAAGCATTAGTAATCAATAGTAATTTAGAAGTAGTAGGAGTATCAGTGTCCTTTCCACAAAAAATGAATATCTGTAATATTTATATTCCACCTGACTTAACTATCACAGAAGCAGATATTTCAGATGTATTAGATCAGATTCCCACTCCCAGAATAATCGTTGGTGATTTTAACAGCCATAATCCAATATGGGGATCTCTTGGAATAAATTCCAAGGGCAAAATTTTAGAAAACATAATTACCTCAAAAAACCTAAACGTACTGAATGATGGACAATCAACAAGATATAATATTCATACAGGTACTTCATCAGCTATCGACCTGTCATTATGTGATCCTCTACTGTCAGCAAAGTTTTCATGGGATGTAATTCCGTTTTTATTTGGAAGTGATCATTATCCTATTAAAGTCTCTTTTAACAGTAATTATGAAGATACTAATACAACCCCAATTCCAAAATGGAATCTAAAGAATGCCGATTGGTATTTATTCAAAAAGTATATTCAACAGAACTGCCATAGCTTAAAAGAAGTCACCGAAAATCATCATATAGATGAACTTTTGAATTCGTTTATATCATTAATCCATCTTGCCGGTGAAAATCATATAGGTAAAACACAAACTCTACATAAAAGAAATTCATTACCATGGTGGAACGCAGAGTGTACTGATATAATAAAGAAATATAAAAAATCCTTTAACAAATTGAAACGTCACAAAACACTTGAAAATACTATAGAATATAAGAAGTTACGGGCTCAAGCTAGATATATAACTAAAAAGAACAGAAAAAAATCTTGGCAAGAATTTATGTCCTCTATTAATTCCACTATGCCTATAAGCACCGTATGGGAAAAAGTTAGAAAAATATCTGGAAGTAATACCTATAAAAAGATTCCATTTCTATGCAATAACAAACAGATAGTAACATCTAATAACGAAATAGCAGATTTATTAGCAAAACAATTTGAAATGAACTCCAGCAATAACAACTTTTCTAAAGAATTTATCAATACCAAGATGATTTCGGAAAATAAATTAATAGATTTTAATTGCATTGAAGATAATCCTCTTAATATAGCATTTACCATGGAAGAGCTTAATCACTCTTTAAGTACCAGCAAAAAATCGGCGCCAGGACCAGACGATATTCCTGTTAGTTTCTTACAAAATCTACCAGATAATGGAAAACAATATCTTCTTAACCTATACAACAGAATTTGGACTAATAATGAGTTTCCCACAAAATGGACGCAGGCGATAATAGTTCCATTACTAAAACCAAATAAACCACGAACTGATCCCGAATCCTATAGGCCAATTTCGCTTACCAACACAATGTGTAAAATCTTGGAAAAAATGGTGAATAATAGACTAAGGTGGTTTTTGGAAAATAATAAATTAATAATCAATGAACAAAGCGGCTTTCGCAGGAACAGATCCACTTTAGATAATTTAATTGACCTAGAATCCGAGATAAATGAATCGTTTGCAATTGGACAGGAATGTCTTGCGGTTTTTTTCGATATAACAAAAGCGTTTGACATGGCTTGGAGATACGACATTCTTAACACACTAAGTCAGTGGGGCGTCAAAGGTAACATGCTATATTTCATTCAAAATTTTCTTAGTAAGAGACAATTTAAGGTTAAGATAAATGGTACACTATCCAGCACTAAAGACCAAACAAATGGAACACCTCAAGGATCTGTTATTAGTTCAACACTATTCTTAGTAGCAATAAACAAAATCTTAGAAAACTTTCCACAACATGTTAAAGCGAGATTATACGCTGACGATTTAGTCTTATATTCAAGAGGAAAAAATATTCTTTCTATACAGAAAAATTTACAATGTGCATTAAATCACCTTGAAAACTGGTCGAAAGCTGTAGGATTGCAATTCTCTACAACCAAAACTAAATGTATTTTATTTTCAAAAAAACGGCAGTCTACAACTCCAGATCTTCAGTTATATGGAAACAACTTAACTTATGTGGAACACTTAAAATTTCTAGGAATGATCTTTGATAAAAAGCTATCTTGGAAGTACCACATTATGCACATTAAACAATCCTGTCAATCTGGTCTCAATTTAATGCGTACACTGTGCAATCGTAATTGGGGTTCAGATTGTAAAAGTTTGATTCTTATTTACAAATCTCTAGTACGATCCAGACTCGATTATGGATCAATTGTATACTCATCTGCAAAGAAGACACTTCTTGCTCAACTAGAAGTCATACAAAATACAGCATTAAGAATAGCCACAGGAGCATTCTGTACTAGCCCCATTAATAGTTTACAATGTTTAACCGGAGAACCACCTTTAAATTTCCGAAGAATGTACTTGTCATTAGTCTACGCATCATCCATATATGCAATAGAATCGCATCCCACTTTCCACCACACTATTGCAGAACGTTTCAAAGAAACTTATGTAAATAAAAAAAGAACTAACCCTCCCTTTTACGAGAGAATCAGAAAATATCTCTCTCTCAATAATATTCAATTCCCAAAATTTTTTAATCAGACAAATACAGTTACTCCTCCGCCCTGGACCTTTCCTCCTGCAATATGTGATCTAACTCTCTCTAAATACAATAAGCTTGATACCCCCCATGCAACAATTAATCAATCTTTTCTCAACATACTTGCTTCTTTCCCAGATCATTGTTATATTTATACAGATTCATCTAAGACTGCTGATGGTGTGGGATCGGCAGTTGTAGATTCAAACACTATATTACAATTTAAATTATCTTCCACTTGCAGTATTTACTCTGGAGAACTATATTCAATTCTGCAAGCCCTCATTCACATTCGTACTCAAAAAATTCCAAAATCTGTCATAATTACCGACTCACTCAGTGCATTACATACGATAGAACAGTTATATACAAGTAATCCTATAAGTATTTTAATAAAAGAACAATTACATTTACTGAAGAACACGATGCAGCAAGTAAGCTTTATATGGGTTCCATCACACATTGGACTTCAAGGAAACGAAAAAGCAGATTTCCATGCCAGAGAAGCAATACACAGTGCGTCTTCAGTGTTAGTGAACTTAGTGCCTGTTTCCGATTACAAACCATTCCTTAAAGAAAAAGTGTTAAACAAATGGGAAAACGAATGGAATCTTTCACAATCATCTCTACACACAATAAAGCCCTCAATTGAACCTTGGTGTGAGATAGACCTAAATCGCCAGCTGTTTGTGAAGCTAAATCGTTTACGCATAGGGCATAGCAGACTTACTCACAGCTACCTAATCTCTAAGTCAAATCGCCCTATTTGTGACCTGTGTAATTGCGACATCAATGTAACACATATATTAATAGAGTGTCCTAAATATCTTAATGAAAGACAAAAACACTCCATACCTCTCAATATAAAAGCAGTCTTAGGATCACACTGTAAGCTTACACATTTGTTTAATTATTTGAAAGACATTAATGTTTTAAGCAAACTATAACCACTGTTAACATTTTATAATTCTTAATTTGTAAATTATATTGTTACCTAAATGTGAACTTATGTAATAGTCAAAATGTTATTAGATTTAAGTAACCATGTATTAATGACAGTACAGCTAATAACCCAAAGTGGTTGATGCTGATAATAAAATAAAAAAAAAAAAAAAACATTAATTAAGTGTACATCGAAAGCAATTAGGCAGTGTGAATTATTAGTAATAGAAATGTATAAACATTTTCAATTTCTTTGCAACACGAAAATGCAGCAGCTGCATAATACTCTGGTTAAATAGGACAGTGCAGGAAGAGTCTATACCGGTTTCGGAGGTCTTTTCCCCCTCATCAGCAGTCCCATATCCTCTTCTCTCCGATCTCTCCACGTATCATACTTTGGGCCTTTCCGAATTGCAAAGAAAGAAATGCCACGGATGAACTAGACAACTAGAGCCATCTACCGAAAAACAAAGTAAGTTATCAATCGAAGTAGCACAGAAAACGACAATAAATATCGCTCCCATACCACCAGATTGACAACAGGTGGAATACTTTATTTGGTTATACCTCCTGAGATTTTCAAAATTTATAAATCAAACATGATGTCGAGGAAATTAAGATGAGAGAATTTTAAATAATAACTTTTACCACGCTGAGCAGATGAGTTGTGAATTATTTAAATTTCTCTCATCTTAATTTCCTCGGCATTCTGCATGATTTATAAATTTTGAAAATCTCAGGAGGTGTAACCAAAGAAAGTATTCCACCTGTTGTCAATCTGGTGGTATGGGAGCGATATTTATTGTCGTTTTCTGTGTTACTTCGATTGATAACTTACTTTATTAGCAATAGATTTTAACATTGAACTATTAATTTTGTAGTGTGTGTAACACAAAATGGAAATAGATGACGATAGTAATATACCACCAGATCGGGGAAGGAAATAAAGCTAGTATGAAAATATAAATACAAATAATAAAAATCAAAACGGCAATAATAAGGTAAGCGACATATCCATTGAAAAAAATTTATTTAATCATTATTCGCCAAAGTTGTTATATTTCGCCGCTACGGGCGCTAGCATAGTTTCGTGTATCCCCACTATGGTCACGCACGGAGCGAATAAATATTAGTGCCATTACAATAAAAATTACTTCTGTTCACAACATTTTACTTCTACTTTTAGATAATTATATGTGAATAGACACTTGCCAAAAAGCGTAGTAAAAAATATACTCAACTTAATTTTCTTTTGAGTCTATTTTTTTGCTCACAAGTGTAGTGACTCGGCCAAAAAGTTATGTTAAATTTTTTGATATTATACAAATTAATTAAAATAATTATTGTACCATTTATCAAATCTGCATACCTGCTGAATATAGTCGCTTTCTTTAAGACTTGCTGGAGTCATCGCTGCAAAGGTAACTTGAGTTGAACCGCCACCCAAGTCTAAGGCCGCGACGCTATTGGCTGGATCTCCACTTAACCTTTCTGTCAACAAAAATTATCAAAATAAGTACCAATCTATATAAAAGAAAAGAAAATAGGAAAGTCTCAGATACGGAATACATTAATAAAAATAATAATATACACTAATTTAAATCTGAAACTTTCTTTATTAGAACCATTCTCCGTTAACGAGTTCTCTGAGGCGGGCAAGCATCTGCACTGATGAAGTTTATAACAGAAACAGCGCTGTCTGTAGATTGTGCCTTGCCTCTGAATCGAAATGAAACATAAATTGTCTTTTAATTCACTATACGCTCTGAGCTTCCCTGGTGTCGCTCCTAGCGGTTACTAATTCAACTTTCACCGGTAATTTTTAAATTTATTATTTAATTGTTATCGCTTAATATTTACAACGCTAAAAATTAATTAAATTGTAATAGATTTTTTTAAGATTTTGCTAATCATTTTGACGTTCTATTGATGAAATATTAATTTCTTACTTCGGATACTTTCACAATTATCATGTAGATGGCGCCAAGATTAATTTATAATTACATATTGCACAACATTAAAAAACGCAAATTCAGTATTTAAAACGTTAGTATATTTAAGGTAAAAATATATACCACAGCTTTGATCAACTAATATTTTTTATAATTAATGTTTTTAATTTTAATTTTAATTTTAAATTAATCACTTTGACATTTATGTCAAATTTCCGGTAACCGTTTACAGACTTGTCACTACAGGCGCTCACGAATTTATAAATATCCCCTCTACGTACGAGCTCACAGCGTATACAGTGATGAGCGCGCTAATAACCGGCAAAATAGCTCAAAAGATGGAAAATGTATTAAAATGTAAGATAAAAAGAAATGCAACTACTGGAGGTGGGATTTTGTCGGTATTAACTTATAATTTACATTACCATTATGGATAGTTTCCACCTTTATACCTTTAAACGTCAGCTAGTTAACTTCGGTCATAATTCTACGTATGACGTTCTTTCAAACCTAGTTTTAATAAATTATGTATGTCTTCTTCTTCTTTTGTTTATTGGCCTCTACCTGCATGACTATTTGGCTAGTCCATCGTCTTGGAATAAAGGAAAAATCCCTTATAAACCTACAATTTAGAGTTGATATCGGACAAATACAACAAAGGTAAAAACTTTTCTCGTACAGGGATAACTGCCGACCATTACACAATCTGCTTCTACCTCTTCTCGTTCTTTAGCTAACTGGCAATTTTGAATTGTCATGGGACAAATACAACAAAGGCAAAAAACTTTCTAGCTCAGGGACAACTGCCGATCATTACAAGATTGCGTAATGTGGCCTCGGTTAGTTGAAGTGAAGAATTCAGATGATTACAGAATGTTTATACAAAAGATTGCATTGTTATTTTACCTAGATTTGAATTTTATCTACATTGTAAATCATGACTCGGGAGTGCTCCTCGTAACATTCAACGTGTCTTGGTTTGTTTATTTCTAGTGCATCTTTATTGTGATTTTGGTATAGTTTCAAACATCACTCAATTCATTTCCCATTTTATTCCGTTTTGTCTAGAATTTTGGTTTATTATTAGTAGTATGATAAAATTGATCCAAATAATGGCATAACCCAGACATCCACAGTGAAAGTTTTCCTCCAACACCAAATTGTTCTATATGGTCCACATAATGTTCAGAAAAAAGTCACACCATTTTGAGCGTCGGGTTTGGGGGGAGAAATCGGTAAATTCGTAGTTTTTTATGTTTTTCGTCAATATTTCTAAAACTATGCGGTTTAGCATGAACAGCCTTCTATACAAAAATGTTCTACATTAAATTTGAAATAAAAAGGTCCTATGCATAATCCTTCTAAAATGAATGGTTCCAAAGTTACGGAGGTAGGTAATTGGTCCAAAAAAACGCTTACTCAGACATCCAAAGTAAAAGTTTTCCTCCAACATCAAATTGTTCTATAATATATAGTCCACATATTGTTCAGTAAAAAGTTACATCATTTTGAGCGTCCGGTTTGGGGGGGGGGGGCGAGATGGGGGGTAAATCGGTAAATTAGTAGTTTTTTTACGTTTTTCGTCAATAGTTCTAAAACTATGCTTTAGCGCAAACAATGTTCTATACAAAAATGTTATACATAAAATTTAAAACAAAAAAGGTCCTATACATAATTGTAATAAAATCAACGGTTCCAGAGTTACGGAGTGTGAAAAGTGGAGGTTTTCGATACTTTTTATATTATTTGGACAATTGATGATGATTTTGGGTGGTGAGGTTGACCTTTCTTCAAGGGCTCATCACTAACATACCATCGGCCACTGAAATAGCAAATTTTATTTACAAAAAAATTTCTTTCATCAGTAATATTATATATTTCCCAAACAATATAAAAAGTATGGCAAACCTCCACTTTTCACCCTCCGTAACTCTGGAACCGTTGATTTTATAACAATTATGTATTGGACCTTTTTTGTTTTAAATTTTATGTAGAAAATTTGTGTATAGAACATAATTTAATAATTTACGCTAAAGCATAGTTTTAGAAATATTGACGAAAAACGTAAAATAACTACTATAATTTACCGACTTCTCCCCCATCTCCCCCCAAACCGGACGCTCAAATTGGTGTAACTTTTTACTGAACAATATGTGGACCATATAGAAGACATTTGTCTTGGAGGAAAACTTTTACTTTGGATGTCTGGGTTAGGCCTTTATTTGGACCAATTATAATATACTATCTCTGTAACTTTGGAACCGTCCATTTTAGAAGGATTATGCATAGGGCCTTTTTTATTTCAAATTTAATGTAGAATATTTTTGTATAGAAGGTTGTACATGCTAAACTGCATGGTTTTAGAAATATTGACGAAAAACTTAAAAAAACTACTAATTTACCGACTTCTCCCCCATCTCCCCCCCAAACTGGACGCTCAAAATGTTGTTACTTTTTACTGAACCATATGTGGACCATATAGAACAATTTGGTGTTGGAGGAAAACTTTTACTTTGGATGTCTGGGTTAGGCCTTTATTTGGACCAATTATAATATAATACCTCCGTAACTTTGAAACCGTTCATTTTAGAAGGATTATGCATAGGGCCTTTTTTATTTAAAATTTAATGTAGAACATTTTCGTATGGAAGTTTGTTTATGCTAAATCGTATAGTTTTAGAAATATTGACGAAAAACGCAAAAAACTACGAATTTACCAATTTCTCCCCCCTCTCCCCCCCAAACCCGACACTCAAAATGGTGTGACTTTTTTCTGACATTATGTGGACGGTATAGAACAATTTGGTGTTGCAGGATAACTTTCACTTTGGATGTCTGGGTTTGGGTCTAGTTATATCATACTATAGGGATTACTTTTTTAATTTTATAATCAATTTTGGCAACAATTAAATTTGTTCCATACTACCCTGCCCAATTTTCCTACCCCTATTTTTTGGACAAAGTGGTATACGGAAATTCACGAATGAAATTAGCAGAGAGCATTTACTCTCAATTTCAATATTTGTATTTTTGTGTATCATAAAAACAAATGAAGACCTAGATACATCATCAATAAAATATCGAATAGAAAATTGACAATTCTGGGAAACGTTGCTACGGTAACCTTGCGACATAAACATTCAGCCATGCCTCATTTATTTTATTTAAAATGCTAAATGCTAAACCGAGGTCATCCATGTAAATATCAAAATATATATTAACAATTTATATTTACATCTATTAAAAACGTTATGTAATTTTATTTTACTATTTCTAAAAATAAATACCTAAGTACTATAAGTATTTGTTCTCTCCTGTTATTTGTTTAAAATGATAACATCGTTATGAACTGAAAATTGAATGAGTTAGCAGATTACAAATAGTCTAACTAAATAATAGTTATACTAACTAATTATTCAGATAGATAATAATCATGTACAGTCAAACAAATATGCTGTTAATAGCAGTTTATCATAGATAATGAGTATTTAGTGATATCGTAATCAAATAGATTCCTACCTAACGATAACATACTTATTTAATTCAAAGAAACTATGATTATCTGTGTTTAAAACATAGTTTTACTATTATTTTTTATTGATAATTCTTAAATTTGTCAACACTTAAACGATTTATGAATTATTATAATACAATAATTAAATAATGTGACATTGCATGTTAAGGTCCCTACGAAATAAACAAGACAAACTTGTTAAACTATTATTATTTTATACTATTATTTTAATGGAGACAAATAATATAATATTATAATAATTCAGTACAATTATAGACGACAAGGCTCAAAATTGTTAGAGGCCATCGTGTTCATCTCCTTGGTGGTAATCGTTTGTGACTTCACTTCTATGTGTTAAATTTTGTCAAAAAGCATGACAAACCGCAGGAATAAAGGGCAATAGTGGAATTAAGTCACTGTACTTTTTTCGTTTTATTTAGCTAATGCCTCGACAACTAATGGCCATTGGCATGGTAGGTACTGAATTTTTGCTGTTAGGTACCTAGTGTCATGTGTAGTGTGTGTGTTGAGTAAGTGTCTTGTTACTTTGCAAAGTCGACGTCATTGTCTTTGCAAAGAGACGCTAATTGTATCTGAACGCCTGCGGTCCCCCGGTGAGTACCCCCGGTGAGTACCGATCCCACAAGGACAGAAACTATTTTCATTTATCAATTTATAATAAACGAAAAATCTCTGACCCTGGTGAGATTCGAACTCACGCCCATTTCGGAGCTTTCGATCCAAAGGTAGGCGCTCTTACCACTGAGCCACAGAGGGGGTCACTGTACTTTTGTTTTGTGATTGAAAATAGGTTTATTGAGCCGATTTATTTGTGCTGTAAACGTTACTTGTTGCCTTCTATACCAGTGGCGGCTCGTCAGAGGAGGCAAGGGAGGCTTTCCCCATACATTTTTTACACACACTACACTGTTTTGTTTATCATGAATCGCGAAAACAACAAGCACTCTCACTATTATACAACGTGTAAATTCCATATTATCACTAAATATCCATACGCACGGAGCATTAGCATTAGCACGCATGGTCGCGTCTCAGTTTTATTATTATTGTAGGCAGGACCCTGAGGCACTACATAATTTTCGGACCCCTAACAAACATTTAATAGTAGGTACCTAATAATAATACCTTTTTTGAATGTATTAATTCACCGGAGGGACCGCAGACGTTCAGATACAATTAGCGTCTCTTTGCAAAGACAATGACGTCGACTTTGCAAAGTAACAAGACACTTACTCAACACACACACTACACATTACACTAGGTACCTAATTGGAAAAATCCATACAGTACCATCACCATGCCAATGGCCATTAGTTGTCGAGGCATTAGCTAAATAAAAAAAATATTTAATAGAAATATAGTTGCACAAGAAATTTTTATTAAAAATAAATAAAATGTATACTTAAACAATTAAACATTGTTTAACTGTTTGAAGTCCAACAACTACCGTGGAATTTCTCTACTACGTACAGCATAAAGTCCTCACGTAAGTATATTATAAACCAACGGCTCCAACCACTAGCCAAAAATATTATTGGAGAGTATCAGACGGGCTTCAGATGAGGAAGACCGACAAAGGATCAAATATTTACAGTCCAGCAGGTCTTGAGCAAATCATGGGAACACGACATTGATGTTCACAACGTGTTTGTAGACTTCAAGCAGGCATACGACTCAGTCAAAAGGAACAGACTATATTATATATTGGCTGAATTGGCATACCACACAAGCTAATTAGACTCATTAAACCCACAATGGATGAAACTCAGGCATGTGTAAGAGTACAAAACCACCGGATAGATTTTTCCAAATCTCGCAGGGATTGAAGCAGGGTGATAGGCTGGCCCCAACATTGTTTAACCTGGCACTGGAGTATGCGGTTGTTGGGCAAATGCAAACTGGACGAGGAAACCAACTGACCAACAGAACCGTTCAACTGGCCGCTTATGCTGGTGATATTAATATTTGTAGTAGAACATCAACAGGAGCACAGGAAACATAAGCAGAGTTAAAAACGCAAACGAAAAGGCTAGGTCTGGAAATTAACACAGAAAAAAAAAACAAAAATAATGATGCAGACGAAAAGAAATATAGTTCCACAAAACATTACACATGAAGATGACATTGAAACGGTTGGAAAGTTTACATAACTGGGAGTAGAAATATATGCCGACGGATCAGAAGAAGAGAAAAAGGGGAAACACGGAAGAGAATACCGCAGGCAAATGGAGCTTATATTGCCCTCTCCCATATATTTCGGTCTAAAAGTGTCAACTGAAGTACAAAAAAGAGAATCTATAAAACCTTAATTCGACCAACAGAATGCTATGGAAGTGAAGCATAGGTCCTGAAAGAAACATCCAAAAACAAACTCGACACATTCGAAAGGAAAGTACTGAGGAGAATATTAGGACCTGTGAGGAAAAACGGAATCTTCAGAATTCGATACAACAACGAGCTTTATCAACTTTATAAGGAAACACCCATGTCAGACTCCATTAGAATACAAAGATTGCAATGGGCCGGACATGTGATAAGAATGGGAGAGGATAGGCTACCAAAAAGAGCACTGAACGCTACAATGCAGGGAAAGAGACCGGTTGGAAAGCCAAGAAAGCGCTGGGAAGACACAGTAAACAGCGACGCACAAGCCTTTTTAGAAGTCCGTGTATGGAGAAGAGCAGCGACAGATAAACAAGGGTAGAGGCAAAAAATAAAGGAGGCCCAAGGGTAAATTTGGGCTGTAGTTCCGTAGAAGAAGAAGTACAGGATGGAAGGACGAACTTCCTTTTTGTGCAATGTTGTGGGGTGTAAAATATGATAATATGCCATCTCTCTGTGCCTGTCGTTCCTGTTCTCTTAATTTTTGCTTTTTTCGTTTTTCACTGCCACTTAAATATTTGTAACTCATGGTAATAACAAAACGATTACTTAATTAAGAAAAATAAGTGTTAAAAGAAATTTAATAAAACGACTAACGGAATACCTTTTATAGGTTTTCAGAAAACGGCATTAAACATCAAACTAAATATTAAAAGTGCATTTCGAATAAATATTATGACAATACGTGCCGATACCTCTTGTCATGGACCTATAAATAAAGATATAAAGAATGCCTCTTATTATAAATAAATATAGAATGCCTATAATATAGAAATATATAATATGCTATAAATAAAGAATGCCTCTTGTTAATCCTACCTCTTGTTAATACTTCGGAGTGGTGTCTAAATTTTGCTTATTGTTATTGCTACCGACAAGGCAATCTACCTACTCTTAGTGCAGTTTTATGATAAGAACGGTTTATGGTTTATGAATATACTCTAACCTAATTTGTTATCATTTATCACTTATCCTGTTCGTAAAATGAAATAATTTTGAAAATTTATTTTGTTTTTTCAATAAAAATATTCTTTAAGTGATCTTTTCGGGCCCCATTAAAATGCGGGCCCGAGGCAGGGGCCTCACCCTAGTGGTAAAATAGGCCCTGCAAATAAACGACACAAACTTTGGTATTAAACCTTTACAATTACACTAACTATTTTTAAAATGATATGATATCATGAAATTATTAATTATGATGATATTATGAAATGTAAATAAAAAATGGTCAAAAAATGGGGACTTACATTACATTTCTTGGCGCATTTTTTGCTAGTGCAAATTTGTCTAGATATTTTACAGTTAGGTATAGTCTCCCATATTGTAAAAATCACGAGCCGCCACTGTTCTATACCTCATGAAATCCACCTCATACATATTTTTATCATTGAAATCGGTTTTATAAAAAAGCTTTCCAATGTGTTGGACTTGTAGGAAAACACATGTTGACAGCAGAACAAGCTCTTTGTTAACATTATTTTTTGTACTTACAAAAGGAGGATTAGGTGACGGTTTCTTATCTAACAGCATTTTTTGAAGTTTTTGAAATCTGCAAGTTCATGCTGATGTTTGCCTAACTAGGCTCTTGCCAGTCCCATGGTGTTAAAATGGTCAAATTTTAGAGTTTCTTTCATTTTCTCTCGATTAAAGCCTGAACACTGTCTGCTTCGATATGTATGTGCCCTTTCACTAAAAACTTTTTTGTGATTGTCTTTATTTGAAAGGGTACGTAGGCAGTATCCAAAAGTAGCACTTATATTTTTATTTGGGCTATAACAGTTTCTGATTCACAGAGTGATGTCCTCTACTTGACTCTTGACTACCTGGAATTGTATTGTCAGCCCATTTTCAAATTGACGGGACAATTTTTTTATTTACACCGCATGCCCCTTTCAATTCGTCCCACATCATACATTGTACAGAGGAGTCACCTGCATCATATACATAATGTAAACAATATCTGCGTATAACCACTCTTTTACTTTTAGTTTTGTCCACTTGTCTTTAATTATTGCATTCATCAATGTACAATTGATGCATCATTTTTATTGTAAGTTCTGTTCCCAGATAATTTCTATCGCTCCTTTCTCTGGAATAATGACTCTCGTACGTTGGGAAGGAATTGATAATGTATAAGTTAATGTTATGTTATGTTATGTTATGTCTTCGGTAATACTTTTATTTATTGGCCTATGTCTACCTCTTTGATCAGCTTTTATTAAACCTCCCGGCTCAATATTTTTCAACATATTCACTACTACTAAATTAGATTTACAAAGTTTGTTTGAAAACATAACCTTACACTCCTTCAATCGCTGATTGTTCACTGTAAAATGGTAGTGTAGTTTATTATTTTTAAGCACTATGTCCAGATGGTAAATAACAGTGCGCACATTTAGTAGAGGTAAGCAACACCAAGTCCACATGGTGTTGTTTACCTCTGACTGGAAGTGGACGTGGTGTCTCTTAAAAAGTCGGTAACTTTCCGTGAAATTGTCTCTGGACATAGTGTGGTTTACCTCTGTGTAGAGCTATTCAAAAGTGTAATAATCCCAATTTCGATAAAAATGGACATAGTGTCCTTTACCTCCGGGGTACAGATATAACCAATTATAGTTGTAGAACTATTGTTTTCCATATTTATACATCATAAAATTGCTTTCAGTGAGTGATGTTGATTGCTATTTTTTTATTACAACCATTAGTTATTTTAAACTTGATGTCACGTTAGTTTAAAGCTTGAGTATTCATACATAATATAAATATTATATATATATCATCATATAATCATTATAAAGCATTACAATCCCTAGATATTATAGTTAACACCGTGGCTCAAAATCCTATTCTTGGGTGAGGTGGATTACTCCTCTATGCCATTTATAACTTGCTGTGCGTCTTTGCTACTGCCGTGACTCTTTTCCATATCTACCTGTCCTTGCACTGAAGTTTCCAGTCTTTAACATTCATTTCTCTGATATCTTTTTCTACATCGTCCAGCCATCTTCTTCTATGCCTTCCTCTACACCTGGGCCATAGTAGGCTCTCCTTCTCAACATATCTGAGTGTGGGCGTCTTTGAATATGTCCTATCCATTCTAAGCGAAGAGATTTTATGTATATCTGACTATATTTTTCTCCTTTAATTCTTCTGCACCCACTAATGTGGGAAATAAAGAATACAACTTCGAAATTTTTATAAGTAGGTAAAACCACACCTTTTGAATATTTGCTATCCGGGATTTCCTGGGTACAAGTTTTCGGTGGTTAAAACATATTGTCAATGCATTATACCCGGGATTGCTTAGGAATTTGCTCGGGAAAGTTACTCGGTCGGATTTATGAAAGTAGAAATTATTTTTAAAAATTATTTTTAAAATTAAAAATTAAAACAAACGACACCACTACGGCCAACATACCAACACCAGGAGGAATCAGGCAGGGTGACAGCCTCAGTCCATTTCTATTCAATATGCTAATGGATGAAATAATAGAAGATGTGGAAACGCTACAACTAGGATACAGGCTCGGCCACAGTAGAATCAGTATCAGTATAGAGTATAGTGTGCTATGCGGATGATGCAGCTCTGATTGCAGAGGACGAGGATGACCTACAAAGACAACTTTATCGATTCTATCAAGCATGTCGACGACTCAACATGAACATATCCACGCAGAAAACAAAATGCATTACCATTGCGAAATAAAATATCCTATGGCATTTTTGCCGGGCAGATCCTTTCGGACAGGTTCCGGCGCCATTTACATTTTTAACCCTGTTTCAAGTAACTAGTGTCGATGTTAACACTAGCCCAGGGGGACCGACGGCTTAACGTACTCTCCGAGGCACGGTGAACAGCTCGTATCATTTTTAGAAATGAAAAATGGATTGTCTGTGCTGGGGCTCGAACCCAGGCGCTCTGGCTTATGAGAGCAGTTGTCATGCCGTTGCGCTACGGCTGTTCACATTTGCGAAAGACCCAATTAGATGCAAGCTCGTGGTAGAGGGGAAACCCATAGAACAGCCAAACCAGTTCAAATATCTAGGTGTATAGTTATCAAGTTATCATGACCCAGCCAGAGACCTAAGAAGACAAATTAACAAGGCCGCTGTCTTGTCCGGATGTTTGAGAGATGTGGTCTGGAATAACGCAGCAAAGTTAGAATTTATAAAACTTGCATCAGACCTGTTATGACCTATGGCATTGAATCAAAAGAAGACACCAATAAAACCAAAAGCATGCTACAAACAGCCGAAATGAAGACACTAAGAGCAATAGCAGGGAAGACAAGAAGAGATAAGAACATCATCAGGGAACAATGTGGCATGCAAGATGTAGTCAGATGGGGCAGGCAAAGACGAAGAGAATGGTTCAGTCATGCAAAAAGAATGGAGGAGCACAGATTACCAAGAATTGCTCTAGAAGGAAAACCAGCAGGCAAGCGTCCACCGGGGAGACCACCAAAAAGATGGAGAGATAGCTGGCAGTCTACCTCTCAAGAAATACTTCAACGACGGAATTAACAGATCGACAGATCTACAATAAACAAGTATAAGAAGAAGAAGAGGAGAAGAAATTATTTTGCGGATGATGAATGACACGTTTTTAAGTAAATAGGTAAATGATTTACTAAAAAGTCTAAATAAATCTCTCTGGATACCGTTTCCTCGGAGAAGAAAGGGCCCATTACATAATTACCTAAAATACTACCTGAAACCTTTAAAGACCACCTAGTTTGACTCTACGTAGTTATGTGGTACGGATTTGTTGTGGAGTAATAGTACTTTTCAACGCTTCTCATTTGTTTCGAGCTTCTGTCATATATCGTATATTACTATTATATACGGATTATACGACATATGACAGAAGCTCGAAACAAATGAGAAGCGTTGAAAAGTACTATAGTAGTCTGGGCAGATTATCGAAGAATAGGCCATTTTTGCAAAAAGTTATTTACCAGCAATTTTATTGCTGGAATCGCATCTTATGATTGTATATATTAATAATATAGGTATGCAAAGTCCGCAGATAGTGTGCTACTTTTTTTTATAAACAAAATGGCGCCCGAAAATCATGTTTTTTTCAATTCTTGCTCTATAACTCCAAAGATTTTAACTTTACACCAAAAACAACCAAATAAAAATTCACCGTAATTACATTCTGCATAGAGACGTGTTTTTCCCGATTTACTTCGACGAAAATTTTCCCCGGAAAATGCGGGGTTTCCAACAAAATCTTTAATTTTCAACTAAAATTTTAGATAAGTAATTTTTTATCAATAATTAAATAACTTGGTGATATGAAAGCCCTTTTCGTATAGATTATAATTCCAGAAGCCGATGGAAATTGAATAAACAGTTTAGCAACAATTGAATTGTTAATTAAAAATTTACGGTCGCTATAATAACCACAATAATTATGATGCATAAGAACAACTATGATTTTTGTATAAAACGACACTGTACCTATCTAATGTACTTTACAGAATTGAAATTGGACTATTTAAGCGGCCGGCCTCAGGAATATTTTAAAATTATAAACAATTTTTTGGCTTATAAACAAATAGAACATCTCGGTAAATATTAAATTAAATTAAATTATGAAAACGGCATTGGAAAATAACGCTTTTAAAAGAAAAACCGTTTAATTGTGATGAGTGGTTCCTGAGATACAACCAGTCAAAGTTGACCGGCATTTACGGCAGAGATATAAAAATAGGATCATAATTTTCAAACCATCAACTTTTTATTTCGGTCCTCTTTCTTCACACCAATTTTCATATCTTTAAAATACTCATAACATATATTATTATAATAAAAACTATGGATATTACGATTGAAAATTGCCAAAAATAGCAAAATTCCAATCAAAAATCAGGTTGGAGAAAATGTAATCTTAAAGTTAAAATCGGTGTACGTTAACAAAATGCATTTTCTCGGCTTCCCATGGAGCAATTTTCTTCATTCTGTTTTTGTTCCCAAGTAACTCGAGTAGAGCCATCTAACTAACGCATTATTAAATGTCAAACTTGCTTTTGTTTTGTTATAATAGATTAATTTATTTATATGAAAAGAAAACTACATATTTTTTCCAGTTGTAGACTTTTTTTAGATAAATGTACCTTTCAAGTGTACCTTTTAACGTTAAGCATTGTCTCATTTGAAAGCTGTATAATTATTTAAACAATCTTTATTTAAACAAATTTAAAAAATGTGTTATAATAAATAAATTAATTTATTATAACAAAACAAAAGCAACTTTGACATTTAATAATGCGTTAGTTAGATGGCTCTACTCGAGTTACTTGGGAACAAAAAAATAATGAAGAAAATTGCTCAATGGGAAGCCGAGAAAATGCATTTTTTAAACGTCGTACACCGATTTTGAAGTTTGAGA
Source organism: Diabrotica virgifera virgifera (assembly GCF_917563875.1). NCBI lineage: Eukaryota > Metazoa > Arthropoda > Insecta > Coleoptera > Chrysomelidae > Diabrotica > Diabrotica virgifera. The sequence goes on along the minus strand of NC_065443.1, from coordinate 60,930,992 downwards.
TTACATTTTCACCAACCTAATTTTTGATTGGAATTTTGCTATTTTTGGCAATTTTAACTCGTAATATCGATAGTTTTTATTATAATATTATATGTTATGAGCATTTTAAAGATATGAAAATTGGTGAGAAGAAAGAGGACCGAAATAAAAAGGTGACGGTTCGAAAATTATGGTCCTATTGTTTATATCTTTGCCGTAAATGCCGGTCAACTTTGACCGGTTGTATCTCAGAAACCGCTCATTACAAAAACGTTTTTTCTTTTAAAAGAAGCGTCTTGCCGCTTTTTTTCCAATACCGTTTTCATGATTTAATTTAATTCAATATTTCCCGAGATATTCTATTTGTTTATAAGCTAAAAAATTGTTTATAATTTTAAAATATTCCTGAGGCCGCTTAAATAGTCCAATTTCAATTCTGTAAAGTACATTACATATGTATAGTGTCTTTTTATACAAAAATTATAGTTATTCTTATATTTCGTAATTATTGTGGTTATTATAGCGACCGTAAATTTTTAATTAACAATTCAATTGTTGCTAAACTGTTCATTCAATTTCCATCTGTTTCAGGAATTATAATCTATACGAAAAGGGCTTTCATATCACCAAGTTATTTAATTATTAATAAACAATTACTTATCTAAAATTTTAGTTGAAAATTAAACATTTTTTTTTGGAAAAACTCGCATTTTCTGGGGAAAATTTTCGTCGAAGTAAATCGGAAAAAACAAGTCTCTATGCAGAATTTAATTTTTATTTGGGTGTTTTTAGTGTAAAGTTAAAATCTTTGGAGTTATAGAGCAAAAATTGAAAAAAACACGATTTTCGGGCGCCATTTTGTTTATAAAAATAGTAGTACACTATCTGCGGACTTAACATACCTATATTATTAATATATACAATCATAAGATTCGATTCCAGCAATAAACTTGCTGGTAAATAACTTTTTCCACCTACCTCTACCGAAAGTATACTTTTCCGGACCTGATTGTATGGAGCAAAGTTGTACTTTTCATCCCTAGGGAGGAAAATATTTTTCCTTCCTAGGGACGAAAAGTAAAAGTGACGTCATGGTATTTCATTCATGAAATGTAACTTATTGACGCCCTGTACAATATCTATTTTCTATTACGTAAGTTTCTATACATTTTACAGTAAATTGTTATTTTGATTTAACAATGTTTACATTATTAATTTGACTTATATTTGACAGTTGACAGTTATATTGTACGTACTTGTTAGTTTTAGTTCTAATAAATTTTGTTGGTTAGTTACATAAATAAATTAAGTAAAAATGAAAAAATGACTTGTTATTTGAGGAAGGTGGAAAAACCATATGTATAACATGGGAGTAAAATGCCTTTTCCTCCCTTGAATGATTACTCTTCATTCTCGGGAGGAAAAGTAGCACTTTCCTCCCTTGTTATACAAATAGCTATTCCTTGTATTTGCTAATTAGCCCAGAATATAGTGGAAGATATGCCGATTGACTCATCCGTTTTTGGAAAACGTTGCTTCATCTCCGTATAAAACAAAATCGAAAAGATTTCTTTGTACAATAATTTTTGTTGTGGCCATTCACATAAAGCTACCCATCATTGGCAGTTAAGTGTGGCTGAATGTGGTATGGGTGCATGTGGTGTCTCGATAGACTTTTCTGAATAGATCCGTAACTAATGTCTTGCTCCCTTGAAATATTTCGGACAGTTGTATGAGAATACCTCCTCTGTAACGGCCAGTAAAAAGTTTAATGGATGTTTCTTCTGTTGCAACCGTTGTGTTTTTTTAGTCTTATATAACACTGAACCATTACGGTTGAATATATAGATCCATTGCATTTTGAAAAGCTTTCGTATTCAGTTGCCGCCGATCTGGATTTCGCTCATACACGACACATTTTTTATTTTATTTTTATGTTATTGAATGGTTAATTTGAATGATTAAAATAGAACTTACCCAATAAAAAGTTGACAGTAAACCACGAAAACACTCCTTCATCAGTACCGTCCATAATTTCTACAGCATTTTCATTTGTCAAAAATGGCATCGTTTTGAACACATCTTTCACCGATTCCAGTAACTTTTCTGCTTGATGGAGAGGCAGCATCCTCAATCCTGCCGTTGCTTTTAAGACTAGGGGCGTTTTGGACCAATACTCGTCAGGAATCTCCTGTTTGGCGTGCTCTAAAAGTTTGGCTATAGTTTGAGCACCCTGAAAATTAATGTTATTATGTTAATTATATTAATTAGGTAAGATATTAAACATACAAAATATAACAATGTATTATATATAAAATACCAGAAAACTGCTTTTTACAGGTAAAAGGGGCTGACAAAAGAAGGTTACTAAGAACTGTTAAAGAATAACTAGAAAAATAAGACAAACAAAAATAGCCAAAATGCGTAAGTAAGCAGGAACTAAATGAAGGAACCTAAAGAAAGGAACTAAATGAAATTCGATAAATGGTAGACTAAACTAAGAGACACACCATGGATAACGAAGAAAATAAATTAAAATAGTTATAAGAAATTTGTCGACATATTTAGTGAGAACATCAACTAAAACCCTTAGTTAATGAGTTGTTAAATCTTAATAGTCTAAGATCCAAATATAGGTCGAGCTGCACCCATCTTCTTTCCGGATGAAACATTTTTTTATTAAATTTAATACATAGACAAAAAGGACTTGCATGGGTTGCCTATCAAAATCGTGTCATAGCTATCCTTAACCCGGCACCTGCCACGTGGCTTTGCAAGGCGTCAACTGCCACGTGGGGTGCTCACAGCACCCCTTAAAAATTTTCTGTGATCTACTTGTTTATAAACAAAATAATGTGTTGAGTTACACAAGTCTATAAAAAAGAACATGATTTATTAACTTATTAGCTACCTACTAATATATTATAAAAGTTAAAAAATAAAATTAAAAAGGTGTTATAAGCTAATTAGCAGGTACCAACCCATAATAAATTAAGTGAAGTAAAATATCTAAAAAATTAAGATTTATTGAGTATAGAGACTATATTAATAATTTAAATAAGTTTTTACAATAAAAAAATGTAAATCTGACCTGTTTATAAAAAACACAAAAAAATTTATAACTTAAACACCCCGATTCGACTTCAGAGATACAAGTTCAGAATGACACTAAATAACCACTACAAATGCAAACAGATCTATGCTATATAATATTATAGAAAGCTACTATGACGCACAGCACGGTTATCCGGCTCGAAGGACCATGTATAAATTTCGTGGGGCTTAGTGGAGGATGTTCTTCAGAGAGAATGGAAACACCAAATAGTAATGCGAGAATTTATTAATGAGACCTACACTAAGGGTGGTTACCCCGGAAGAACTTTGAGTAACGACTTATGACTTATTCGCGTTTCAGTTGAAGACTCTAATGATACTACATAGTGATTGAAGTTAAAGGCACCTCTGGCCTGGTTGAAGTGATTCTTGAGAATGATTCTAAAATGTGTATTATTTCTCAGCGGTGGCACTTAGTATTGGTGTCAAGCCACGCGCTGAGTATATTTACAAATATTGAGAACAAAGAAATATATTTGATCATCAAATTAAATAATGCAATTGCCCGAATTATTGTTTACAATTTACAATTCGTGAACTAAATTAGAAACCCGTACATGTATTATACCATAACAAATTGGCTCATGTGATATACGGGGTGATAAAAATATACTGTTCAATATCGGATATGAATAATGAATGTTTGATATTGGACAACAAACTTGAAATACCAAATATTTGATGAAAATGTGTTATGGGGTGCTGGTAACACCCCACGTGACAAGTGCCGGGTTAAGGGGGGGGGGGCGTACCGGTTGAAATCAATATTTCAAGCAAATTTTTTTCTAAGTATGGTAGAAAGACACCTCAAAATATAATGAATTTTGCGGTGGACATCAGATCAGAACTCATCATTAGATCATGGTAAACAAAAAGTTCAAAAATATTTTATTAGCTTATGAGTTTCTTGAGGTAACGCTGTCGAAGTTTTAGTTTTATCGACTTTTGACTTTTTGATATCACTCAAAAGTCAAAACAACGATTTTTTTTGCAAAAAAGGGTGAAAATCAACATATTTATTATTGTTAAACAAAAAATAAGCATAAACAAAAAATATCTCGACAGCGCTTCCTCAAGGAATGTCTAATATTATATACAAAATTCCAGGTGGGTCGGTCAAGTAGTTTTTGAATTACAATGTCTACAGCCTTTGAAAAAAGCTGTTTTGAGGAAAACGCATTTAAAGAGTATTGTCAACTTTTATTTTCAATTTCTTTTTTGTCTGTCAAATCGTAAATTGATGACACCGGAATATGCTTTTGAATCACGAAGTAATTTGCAAAAGAAAATGAGAACAGCTGTTGACCGTTATTCTCTGCGTTCAAGCGCGCTGGTGCGAACATGCTGCAAAGCGAGTCGAAGATAGGGATATTCAACACTACCTCCCTACCTTCGACTCGCTTTGTAGCAAGTTCGCGACAGAGCGCTTGAGCGTAGTGAAAAACCGTCAACAGCTGTTCTCATTTTCTTTTGTAACTTACTCCCCGATTCAAAACCATATTTCGGTGTACATCACTTTACAATTTGACAGATAAAAAAAATTGAAAATAAAAGTTGACAATACTTTAAACGCGTTTTCCTCAAAACTGCTTTTTCAAAAGCTGTAGACATTGTAACTCAAAAACTACTTGACCGGCCCAACTGGAATTTTGTATATATTTTCTTTAGACATTCCTTGACGTAATGCTGTCGAGATATTTTTTGTTTTATGCTTATTTTTTGTTTACCAATAATAAATATATTGATTTTCACCCTTTTTGCAAAAAAAAATCGTTGTTTTGACTTCTGAGTGATATAAAAAGTCAAAAGTAGATAAAACTAAAAAAACTCGACAGCATTACCTCGAGAAACTCATAAGCTAATAAAATATTTTTTGTTTGCCATGATCCAATGATAAGTATAAGAAAAAGGCTAAGACATTGTTCGGAAAAAATACTGGGGGAATACCAGGCAGGTTTTAGAAACAACAGATCAACGACTGACCAAATATTTGCCTTAAAAGAAATACAGACTACCTGTTACGAACATAAAACAGTACTACAGGCTTTGTTCATAGACTTTAAGCAGGCTTACGACACAGTAAATAGACAGCAGATGTACGAACTGATGAAAGAATTGGGGATACCAAGTAAAATTGTCAGGATGATAAAGATGACGATGGAAAACACAACAAACGAAATAGCTTGGAAAGGGTATACATCCAAAAAGTTTGAAACCAAGGAAGATTACGACAAGCAGACCCACTATCAACAATGGCATTCAATCTAACATTGGAAGGAATAATCAGGAAAAGCAGAATAAACATGCAAGAAACGATATTTAAAAACGGCCACCAATGCATAGCATTTGCAGATGATCTGACGCTATTAGCAACAAGCAAAAAAGAACTACAAAAGTTAATGAAAAACATAATAACAGAAGCCAAAAAATTCGGACTTAAAATAAATGAAGAAAAGACAAAATATATGATAATGGGAGAGATCCAAAAAGAAAAAGAGAATAACATCATAGTACAAATAGATGGAGACAAAACATACTCGTTTAAAAGAGCCAAAGAAATTATTTACCTGGGAGCCAAAATAGATGAAAATGGTCATGAAGAAGGGGAGATAAAGGCAAGAATAGCTAAAGGAAATAAAAAATATGGAGCATTACGCACATTATTGAAATCCAAATACGTATCAAGAAAAACAAAAATAAGAATTTATAAGACTGTTATCAGACCTACAGTAACATACGCAAGCGAAACATGGGTGCTCAAAAAGTCAGAAACAGACCTGTTAGAAAGATGGGAGAGAAAAATGCAAAGAGCAATATATGGAGGTGTGAAAATAGAAGGTCAGTGGAGAAGAAGAACCAATAAAGAATTGGAAGAACTATATCAAGAGCCAACGATTACGACGACGATCAAAGCACAGAGAATACGATACTTGGGGCACATAGAGAGAATGGGAAGTAAACGAATGCCAAAGATGGTACTTTCACGAAGACCAATACAAAAGAGGAGGAAAGGCAGGCCAAGGAAAAGATGGAAGGACAGTGTATATGAAGACTTGAAGAAAAGTAACATTGAGAGATGGAAAGAAATAGCATTGGACAGAAGGAGATGGAGAGAGGTTGTGAAGGAGTGTATAAAAAGACTGAAGTGTATTTAAATAAAATTTATAAGTTATGTAAGTTATATTAAGTTATTTACTATATTATTTATGTAATCAGAAATGTAAAAATTTTAGCCCTAGGCCTACAAGGCCTGTTGCGCTTAATAAATAAATGATCCAATGATGAGTTCTGATGTCCACCGCAAAACTCATTGTTTTTTGAGGCGTCTTTAAAAATTTGCCACCGTTGGCTTATTTTTCAATATTTTTCCTTGAATCTTTTCTTGAATAATATCTATGAATTGTACTGAATGTGTTTATTTAATTTAAAAATAAAATAATTCTACCATACTTTCAAAAAAAAAATGTGCTTGAAATATTGATTTCAACCCCTACGCTCCCCCCTTAAGGATAGCTGTGACACGATTTTGATAGGCAACCCATGCAAGTCGTATTTGTCTATGTACAAAATTTAATTAAAAAAATGTTTCATCCGGAAAGCAGATGGGTGCAGGTCGACCTATATTCGGATCCCGTATACTATAATCAGAGTTTCTTAATAAGAGTAAAAGAACCTCTCCCTATATTCATTCTTATTAAAAATATTCTAAATGCGAATACAGGGAAAAATGATTTACTTAAGCATACTTAAGATAAAACAGAGAACATACTTGAAGAAAAAAAGATATTTTATAAAAGACAGACTGAAGTATATCGAAAAGAAAAGATGTCAGAAGAACAAATTTCAGTAGAGAAAAATAAGTGTGGAAAAAAATGTCGAAAAAAAGAACATTTTCTAGAATACATATAACGAAGAAGTGGAAGTTTAATATTTATGAAACTATGATAAAAAACATGCAATTATAACCTCAGCAAAGATAGAAACGTGGCAGCAAAAGGAAAGAAACAGAAGATAGGAACCACGAAATGAATGCAATGAGGTAAACACTGAGCAGTTTTAGGACTAATATACAGTATGTCCCTGTAAGTTGTATCCATATGGAAAACTTTTTTATTATTAATTTTACGAAAAAAAGTGATTCTTTATAAAAAGCTCTGCATGGTCCAAAACCTACGATTTAATCATCAAATATCAAATTTTTTGAATATTATACGAGGTATGTCAAAAAGTTTGAATTTCACTCAAGAGTAAAGTAGCTTTATTTTTCGTAATATTGGAAATGGCTATTATGAAAAGTTGTTTGAAATTAAAAACTATATTCTAATATGTAATTACATCCTTCTAATTGAAAAAAAATTTTTTTTGAGAAATTATGGATAACTATCATTATTTTTTCAGTTATTTCAATTCTGATAACTCTTTTATTATTAATTTCACGAAAAAAAGTGATTCTTAATAAAAAGTTCTGGATGGTCTAAAATAAAACTTAAAATACAATCATCTTATATCAAATTTTATCAATTTTATACGAGGTATGTCAAAAAAGATAAATTTAGATCAAAAGTAAAGTACCTTTATAGTTCAGAATATTTCAATTAGAAGGATGTAATTACATATACTGAAACATAGATTTTAATTCTAAATAACTTAATAACAATTTTCGATATTGTGAAAAATAAACATATTTTACTCTTGAGCGAAATTCATATTTTTTGACATACCTCGTAAAAAATTGATAAAATTTGACAAAAGATGGTTGTATTTTAGATTTTAGACCATGCAGAACTTTTTATTAAGAATCACTTTTTTTCGTAAAATTAATAATAAAACAGTTATCTGAATTAAAATAACTGAAAATAATGTTAGTTATCCATAATTTTTCAAAAAAAAAAATTTTAATTAGAAGGATGTAATTGCATACTAGAATACAGTTTTTAATTCCAAACAACTTTTCATAATAGCAATTTTCAATATTGTGAAAAATAAAGCTACTTTACTCTTGAGTGAAATTCAAACTTTTTGACATACCTCGTATAATATTCAAAAAATTTGATATTCGATGGTTAAATCGTAGGTTTTGGACCATGCAGAGCTTTTTATAAAGAATAACTTTTTTTCGTAAAATTAATAATAAAAAAGTTTTCCATATGGATACAACTTACAGGGACATACTGTAGAATAGGTAGTGGACAATATACAAATAAAGCAGCTCATATGGTACCGACATTTAAAATGAATTGAAAACCAAAAATCCCCCAAAACAAATTCTTATATAGACACCTATAGCAGAAAGAAGAGAGCAAGACCGAAAAAATAAGGATGATGGAATATGAAAAGATGGAGGGAATAAGAAAGTCAATGAGCTCAAAGAACTTGGAGTGGAGAAGGACAATGGATAACAGGCACGAATTGAGTATTATACAATGTCGAAAGATGTTCTAAACCTATTATATATTTATATGATTTACTTACATTTTTGGGTTCTTTAGCAAATGAAGACAGCCCCGGTTTTGTATATTCAAATAGTTCCTTATCTAATATTAAATGATTTCCTAAAATATATTAATATGTTATATATGCAAAAGTTCATATCTTCTAGCAAAAGTTTGCTATTGCCCAATATATGACGAAGGAGAACAATTCGTCAACCTCTCGTATTCCAATTGATAATCAACAGACTGTTATGACGTCATTTCAGGCTCCTATACCTTCATCAGACCCTCAGGCTGAATATAAAATCAAACACGGCAGGCCAGCAAATGTCTCCTGATTTTTTTTCCATTCAAGTGGTTAGCGTACAAAGGTGGCATCTACTTTGATGGCCGTTAACGAAAACGATCTAATAATATAGTTTTCTGCCCTTTGCGCTATACGAAGTGTGCAAAAGTTCACATCTAGCAAAATTTTGCTATTGCTTATATGTATTAAAAAGCCATTATATGACGAATGAGAACAATTCGTCAACCCCTCGTGTTGTTTAACTTGATAATCAACAGAGTGGTGACGTCATTCCAGGCTCCCATACCTTCATCAGATCTTTGGCACCTGTGTACACTAACCACTGGAATCGGAAGGTTGTACATATTGACTGATTTAACTACAACAGAAAATATCATTCATTAATTTTATTGAAGTTTATATTTAGAAAAATGTAGAAAGTATTAAAACTGATACAGTAGACTCCCTCTATAACGAGAATTGAAATAGCAGACTAATTACCTCGTTATAAGCGGATCTCGTTATATCAGACAACAATAATATTGTGCATACATATGAATATATAGTTTTCTAAAACATCAACTTCCTATAATGAAGCCATTCGGAGCAATATAAAATGCTAAATATTGTTTCCTCGACAATAAGGCTTGGCCATCACAAATTGTAAATTTTCTTACAATATGACATGTATTCAATATCGGTCGATACATAAACAGAACAGGAAGGAGTTTATTATAGCCGGTGGATTTTATTACAGTACTATCCTCGATAACCGCAGAGATGTTGGGGATTTTTGTATACAGGTAGTTGGGGTATTTATTTATAGCCATTACAGCGCTAAAAACAGATAAAGATACATATTTTACGATTTCATTTTTCCTCGTTATAACCAAATATGTCTCGTTATAGAGGTGTTGGTGTTACAGTTCAATAGGAATTTCATGGAACATCTACTGTACCTCGTTATAAGCGAAACCTCGTAATAACCGTGTTCGTTATAGGGAGAGTCTACTGTATTACTTTTGATTTATTACAATTTTATAGTTTGCACAATCTAAGAGAATAATTCAAAATCAAAACCAAGTTATCATAAAACACTTACCAAAATAGGATTCGTGAAATGAATATGCTAAAACCCTAGACCCTGTGCTCCCAGCATCCATGACCACTGCATAAACGGGCTTGTGACTACCTAAAAATTTCTTCGCAAAGCTATCAACAGCTCTATGTGCCATAAACCATGGTAATTGATCAGTGTATAAAACTGAAAAGAAAAAGAAATTTAAGTGTGTTATGTTTTTCTTAAGGTATTTCATTTGTGTGTCAAAACTATATGTATAAAGGACTGAAATTTTACTAAAGGAAAACTGTAACAGATTAAAGAATCTCAAAATTTTTATACCTAATAATCTTTTTTGAGGACGATTTCTAGAGTGGAAATAAAAAAGTCAAACATTAGTTAATTAAAAATGTAATTTTCATCACACCAATAATTGTGGCTCAATCCCAAATCCCATATAAACATAATATATAGTTCAATGGGGAACTTGCACATTTTTTTAACACATAATAATGTTAAGTTTTTTTAAAAATGAGATTTCCAAAATTTCACGCTTCAAAAACTCATAATAACTTAGAAGTACAAATTTAAAATCTTCTGTGATTTAAAATAGTTCAAACGACTCGTGACGTCACATAGTTCTACTATATGGTTATAGTCTTCTGTTTTATACCGCTTTCGTGGCTTTGGGATTATAGTCTGCTATATCTAGGTCCTACGGTATACAAGGAAGGTAACAGGGCCAGTGTTACGCTTCAACCGCCTATTATTACCCCTCGTTTTACCCAAGGTACTCATTTTATTCAGGCTGAGTCGACCTGGGGCCTATAAACATTTTTAAACATGTCTAGTTGTTCTTGCCGGCGCTAAGATTTGAACCCCGGCCTACCAGCACTCGAGTCAAGCACAATACCGCCTGAGCTACGCCGGCCCGTTTAGGGTGATATTTAGGCATATTCTTCTTCTTCTTTAGTTTCTTAGCCTCCACCTACTTGGGTATTTGGCCAGCTCATCGTCGCGGAATAAGGGAAAAATATTTATATTCCAATGACATTTATCGTATGTCATTGTAATAATATATCAGTTTGTTGAGATTGGAGTTCGATATAGTTTTTGAAGGAAAGGAGAGAAGGTTTACTATCGAAAATAAAAGAAAACACTATAAGTGTTGTTTAGAGCCATTTTGTAAAAGTACAAGTTTTGTATTTAAAATAGTTCAAACGATCAAAAACACTTGTGATGTCACATAACTTAACTGTATTTTCTACTGACGTTTATAATGTTTAATTTAAAATTACACATATACAGTTTTGTTTACTTTGTTGGTGCAGAATGTAAACATATAACCATGTGACGTCACGACGCATGTTGGCCTAGCTGCTTTAATTTGAATTTAGAATCAGTCTTTAGGGGCCAAACGGAACACAAAAACAACTTTTTAATCTTTGATACATGTTTTAAATTATGTTTTGTTGTGATTTATATAATTTTTTTTTAATTTAAAATTTTATGCAAGTTCCCTATTACACATATCACAAGAAAACAGTTTCACAACCTTATTCATCAGGACTGAGTTGTTAAACATTGTGGAAGATTTCTATCGAGAACTACACAGTTAGTAGTAGACAAGACACCACAATAAAGATAAAAGGCAACTGAAAAAACCATAAAAGATTAAGTTTTCAATCCTAATAGCAACATTATTAATATTTTAAAATATTAAAATATTACTAAAAGATTTTTAAATTGAAAACTTATTGGTCTCTACTATTAAGTTATTGATTAAACTATTAAGTTTATTGAAAACTTGGTAACACTTCCATGGCTTCTAAAATTTGCAAGCCAGATGGATGCTGAAGCGAAGAAGACAAGAGGGAATTCAAAAACTTACAATTCACGACCCCGTCTGTTCAGCTGGTAAATTCTAACAGAAAATGGACCTAGTTACTCAAAGGAGTAACGACCAATAAAAATAAAATAAAAATTCCATTTTTATTCAGTTGCAATGCGAAGGCCAAACAATCTTATTTTTCACTTAGAATACGGAGCGCAGTCCAGCACTCTGAATCGACGATTTTTGACTCTTATTGGAGTCTCATCAGAGAGACGTAGGCCTGCTGCTCCATACCCTAAGTGACCAACAACGAGAGTTTATCCCCCACACCGCAACTGACGTGAATGGATCAGGTGACTAGCGTCATCTAGCAAATGAAAGATGAAGCTTTCAATCCTAATAGCAACATTATTAATATTTAAAAATATTAAAATATTACTAAAAGATTTTTAAATTGAAAACTTATTGGTCCATTTCCTTGGTAACACCTCCATGGCTTCTAAAATTTGCAAGCCAGATGGATGGTGAAGCGAAGAAGACAAGAGGGAATTCAAGAACTTACAATTCACGACCCCGTCTGTTCAGCTGGTAAATTCTAACAGAAAATGGACCTAGTTACTCAAAGGAGTAACGACCAATAAAAATAAAATAAAAATTCCATTTTTATTCAGTTGCAATGCGAAGGCAAAACAATCTTATTTTCACTTAGAATACGGATTATTGGAGTCTCATCAAGAGTCGAAAATCGTCGATTCAGAGTGCTGGACTGCGCTCCGTATTCTAAGTGAAAATAAGATTGTTTTGCCTTCGCATTGCAACTGAATAAAAATGGAATTTTTATTTTATTTTTATTGGTCGTTACTTCTTTGAATAACTAGGTCCATTTTCTGTTGGAATTTGCCAGCTGAACAGACGGGGTCGTGAATTGTAAGTTTTTGAATTCCCTCTTGTCTTCTTCGCTTCAGCATCCATCTGGCTTGCAAATTTTAGAAGCCATGGAGGTGTTACCAAGGAAATGGACCAATAAGTTTTCAATTTAAAAATCTTTTAGTAATATTTTAATATTTGATGGATTCGACCGTTACTTGATGGAAGTTCATTTTATCTAACAATAAAACACTGAAAACGTTTGTTTTCTATACTTCCACAAAATTTATTATAACTAAGTGACTACAGCTGTTTCGGCGAAGTGCCTTTCTCAAGTGATATAGTTTACAATGTGTTTGCCTTTTTAAGTCTTCAACTGAAGAGGTTGAGGAGTGGGGAGCTGTTTGTCTCGAGTTGGTCATTCAGAATTATATCTGTATTTTTCAGTTTATTAATTTCCATAGATTCTAAAAAAGATAGCTTAAGGCCTTTATTTTGAATATGTAGAATTTGAAACTCTTCATTGAAAGAATGATTATGATCTAGAAGGTGAAGTGCGTATGTAGAAGTGTCTGTTTTTCTATTGTTGAATGCCCTTTTGTGTTCTGCTATCCGTTTGTCAAAAGTTCTGCCAGTTTGACCGATGTACGTTTTCGGACAGTCACCACAAGTTAGTTTGTACACACCACTCTGTAGTTGCTTTCTCTTTCGACTTTTATTGTTCTTAATATATTTGCTTAAGTTGTTGTTAGTTCTGAAAGCTGGTGTTATTCCTTTCTTTTTTATGTATCTGGCTATTTTTGTTGTTATCTTGCCAGTATATGTGAGAGAGCAGAAGGTACTGGGTTCTTTCTGTGGTGGTGGATACACTAATTTCAGGGCTTTCTTATGGAGTTTTTGGTTTAAAATTTTGTTAACTGTTTGTTCGTTATAGCCGTTGTTTACTGCTATTTGTTTAATGATGTTTAGTTCTATCTCGAAGTTATTTTTTGTCATGGGAATTTCTGTCAGTCTATGTATCATGCTATGGTAGGCTGCTAATTTGTGTTGTGTAGGATGGGATGATGAATTGTGTATAGTTGTGTCAGTATGGGTAGGTTTATGATATACGGAGAACTCATGTTTGTTGTGTAGTCTGGAAATCGTTACATCTAGAAAGTTTAAGGAGTTATTTTGTTCTGTTTCTATTGTAAACTCAATATTATTATGAAGTGAATTAATATATGATAGAAATTGGTCAAGTTGTCTGTTAGTTCCTGTAAAGGATACTAGTATATCATCCACGTATCTCCACCAATATAAGAACAATTTCTAAACATCCCGTATTTAAACAGTTCTTATATTGGTGGAGATACGTGGATGATATACTAGTATGCTTTACAGGAACTAACAGACAACTTGACCAATTTCTATCATATATTAATTCACTTCATAATAATATTGAGTTTACAATAGAAACAGAACAAAATAACTCCTTAAACTTTCTAGATGTAACGATTTCCAGACTACACAACAAACATGAGTTCTCCGTATATCATAAACCTACCCATACTGACACAACTATACACAATTCATCATCCCATCCTACACAACACAAATTAGCAGCCTACCATAGCATGATACATAGACTGACAGAAATTCCCATGACAAAAAATAACTTCGAGATAGAACTAAACATCATTAAACAAATAGCAGTAAACAACGGCTATAACGAACAAACAGTTAACAAAATTTTAAACCAAAAACTCCATAAGAAAGCCCTGAAATTAGTGTATCCACCACCACAGAAAGAACCCAGTACCTTCTGCTCTCTCACATATACTGGCAAGATAACAACAAAAATAGCCAGATACATAAAAAAGAAAGGAATAACACCAGCTTTCAGAACTAACAACAACTTAAGCAAATATATTAAGAACAATAAAAGTCGAAAGAGAAAGCAACTACAGAGTGGTGTGTACAAACTAACTTGTGGTGACTGTCCGAAAACGTACATCGGTCAAACTGGCAGAACTTTTGACAAACGGATAGCAGAACACAAAAGGGCATTCAACAATAGAAAAACAGACACTTCTACATACGCACTTCACCTTCTAGATCATAATCATTCTTTCAATGAAGAGTTTCAAATTCTACATATTCAAAATAAAGGCCTTAAGCTATCTTTTTTAGAATCTATGGAAATTAATAAACTGAAAAATACAGATATAATTCTGAATGACCAACTCGAGACAAACAGCTCCCCACTCCTCAACCTCTTCAGTTGAAGACTTAAAAAGGCAAACACATTGTAAACTATATCACTTGAGAAAGGCACTTCGCCGAAACAGCTGTAGTCACTTAGTTATAATAAATTTTGTGGAAGTATAGAAAACAAACGTTTTCAGTGTTTTATTGTTAGATATTTTAATATTTTTAAATATTAATAATGTTGCTATTAGGATTGAACGCTTCATCTTTCATTTGCTAGATGACGCTAGTCACCTGATCCATCCACGTCAGTTGCGGTGTGGGGGATAAACTCTCGTTGTTGGTCACTTAGAGTATGGCCTACGTCTCTCCGATGAGACTCCAATAAGAGTAAAGTCGAAAATCGTCGATTCAGAGTGCTGGACTGCGCTCCGTATTCTAAGTGAAATATAAGATTGTTTTGCCTTCGCATTGCAACTGAATAAAAATGGAATTTTTATTTTATTTTTATTGGTCGTTACTTCTTTGAGTAACTAGGTCCATTTTCTGTTGAAATTTGCCAGCTGAACAGACGGGGTCGTGAATTGTAAGTTTTTGAATTCCCTCTTGTCTTCTTCGCTTCAGCATCCATCTGGCTTGCAAATTTTAGAAGCCATGGAGGTGTTACCAAGGAAATGGACCAATAAGTTTTCAATTTAAAAATCTTTTAGTAATATTTTAATATTTTTAAATATTAATAATGTTGCTATTAGGATTGAACGCTTCATCTTTCAATTGCTAGATGACGCTAGTCACCTAATCCATTCACGTCAGTTGGTCAGTGTGGGGGATAAACTCTCGATGTTGGTCACTTGGAGTATGGAGCAGCAGGCCTACGTCTCTCCGATGAGACTCCAATAAGAGTCGAAAATCGTCGATTCAGAGTGCTGGACTGCGCTCCGTATCTTAAGTGAAAAATAAGATTGTTTTGCCTGAATAAAAAATGGAATTTTTATTTTATTGAAAAAACCATATTTATACGCTTATTCTACGTTTCGCAGTCACCTTGAAGTGCGAGCAGCAAATCCCCATATAAAGCTTATGCAACCTTGCAGCTCAATGTTGCCGGTTTGAAGCAGACGGACTTAAAGTCCGTTTAAATAGAATATTCCAGAAGTCCAAAACATCTTGATTTGAAAATCTGTGGGTTTTATTATTTTTAACTAATTCATAGATAGGTACTATGAAAGATATTTACACGGTATTAACGCTGATGTCTACTTCTTAGAACAGAAAAATATCAATTGATTAAAATATATCTCTTGGCAACACTGTTCTTCGTAAGATTCTGTACTGAAAGATGACCGTGAAACGGAGGATAGTGAGATCAGACAAGCAATGGATAAAATGAAAGATATTAAATCACCAGGAGATGATCAACTAGTTATCCAATCCCTCAAGAAGGGGGCAAGACTCTGATCCTCAAAGGAACTTTTTAAATTTATGCTTATGAGAAAAGTTGATACTGTCTAATAGTCCAGAGAAATAAGGTTTTTGTTGGGACACTTGAGCAGCCAAGTTACAAATGGATTTTTTGGGTACTATATACCTAATACATTATAAATACAAAAATGCCCGTCACAGTTCGGACGAGAAACTTAGTTATTAACAAATAAGGATCAAAAATGGCAGTTTTTTCGTTTAAATCGCTACAGGTAAAAATAGGATAATTAAATATCTTATTTATAATATTCTTTTTTTTTTGTAGATGAGCCAAGGTTTAAAATGGCACTTTTTGAATTTTGGTCCGATCCTTTTTTGTTTCGGAAAGTGCAAAATAAGACTAAAATTTCAAAAATAAAAAATGTGCTATAACTTTTGCGAAAACGGCCTTAAGACTTTCATATTGCACGAAAAGTTGAGTCAAACATTCCATATAATGCACAAAAATTTTTAAGACGATTCGTGAATTACTTTAAATTTTATTCAATTTGTTTATCGCAAAGAGCTTTTTTTTTCGCAATGTTATTGTTCAGAAAATAATAATGACAGTAATTCTGTGGAAACCACATGCAAGAATAATAGTT
The DNA here is from genome assembly GCF_917563875.1 of Diabrotica virgifera virgifera. Taxonomy (NCBI): domain Eukaryota; kingdom Metazoa; phylum Arthropoda; class Insecta; order Coleoptera; family Chrysomelidae; genus Diabrotica; species Diabrotica virgifera. Next base: position 60,914,164 of record NC_065443.1, on the reverse strand, counting down.
ATATTTTTAAAGTATTGAAAAAAATCATTAAAAAGTCGTTTTTATCACTCCGAAAAAAGTTTAGTAAAACAGAGTCATTTTTGGCTTCTAAACAATTTGAATAACTTTGTTAATATTAACTATAGAGTAAATCTACTTTAGGATTTCAAAAGCTGGTATTTTTATACGAATTTTCAGAAAAAACTTTTTGCCTAGGTTAATTAGGTTCAAAGTTAGCCACTTTATTATTTAATTCGCATTTACTTCTATATACATCAAATTCTCCTGTAACAGTGTTAGTTATCATACTACTCCGAAACGGCTTGGCCGATTTTTATAAAATGTTTCACGTTTATCCTGTAGGACGTTGAAGAGGTTTTAATCTATTTTTTATACCCATAAGTTATAAGGGGAGTTGCCTCCCTGACATTTTTTTTTATTTTTTTTTTGGACAAAATTATCTACCTTAATTTTATATGATGTAGAATTAAAAAATACATACAACCCTTAATTTTCACTCTTCTATCACCAACCCCATATTTGTTAATAGCCATCTATATATTTACATCTATAAAATTCTCGTCACAGTGTTAGTTTGCATACTCCTCCGAGACCGCTTGACCGATTTTTATGAAATTATATATGTATATTCGATAGGTCTTAGAATCGGTCGTAATCTATTTTTCATATCCATGAGTGATAAGGGGAGTTCCCCCTAACATTTTGTAATGTTAGGTGGGGTTGTGTGTACATAACGTACTCTATAAGACTACGAGTACATACAAATTAAAAAAATTATGATCAAAATCCATCAACAAGTTCCAGCGATATTAATCTCAGCATATGTTTGCAGAATCAGTTTAATTTTTTGAGTGCACGTATTTTAGTAATTCCCCTCCACCGACCACGAATTAATTCCGTTCGGACGCCATTTTTAAAGCTTTATTAACCATTCTGTTGAGGTTCAAAGTTTACTCAAACTTTTACACATAACCTATATATCTTCAACTTCAAAAAGGCTCCAGTTAGGTTGCTTAATTGTTATAAACAAAGTAGCCGTCAATTAAATAAAAAAAGTGGCTAACTTTGACCATAATTAACCTAGGCAAAAAGTTTTTCTTTGAAAATTCATATAAAAATACAAGTTTTTCAAATTCCATTGTAGTTTTAGCCTACAGTCAATATTAACAAAGTTATTCAAATTGTTTATAAGCCAAAAATGACTCTATTTTAGTAAAATGTTTTCTGAGTGATAAAAATGACTTTTTAATGATTTTTTAAATGCGTTGAAAATATGACCATTCTTCTTTCATGTTGTTTTCACAGAATTGCTGTATCTAATTATTTTCTGAACAATAACATTGCGAAAAAAAAGCTCTTTGGGATAAACAAATTGAATAAAATTTAAACTAATTGACGCATCGTCTTAAATTTGTGCATTGTATGGACTGTTCGACTCAACTTTTCATGCAATATGAAAGTCCTAAATTCATTTTCACAGAAGTTATAGCAAATTTTCTATTTTCGAAATTTTAGTTTTATTTTGCAATATCCGAAGCAACAAATAATCGGACCAAAATTCAAAAAACGCTATTTAAAACCTTGGCTCATCTACTAAAAGAAAAGTATTATAAATAAGACAATTAATTACCCTATTTTTACCTGTAACGATTTAAACGAAAAAACTCTCATTTTTGACCCTTATTTGTTATTAACTAAATTTCTCGTCCAAACTGTGACGGGAATTTTTGTATTTATAATGTATTAGGTATATAGTACCCAAAAAACCCATTTGCAACCTGGCTGCTCAAGTGTCCCGAACATGGTATATTTTTGCCTTATTTCCCTGGTGTCTAAAGTCTAAATGAAATAGGGCTGTAACGATTTTCATACATAAAAAAGGAGATAAAACTGACCTAGAAAATTATCGACTCATTTGCCTGGTAAACCAAATGTACAAACTCCTCATAAAAATCATAACAACGAGATATAAACCAAGGCGAAGGACAGGAAAGAATGAAAACGGATTATAAAACAGGCCAATATCCACTATGGAATATGGAATGTAGAGCCAATGATGATGACCTAGCTAATAAACGAGAATAAAAGCAAAGAGCACTCTTTTAGGGCTTTCTCATAAAAAATACAATACAATACAAAATAATCCTATAAAGGGAAGACGAAGAATGGACATTGAGTACTGACTATTGAAGCCAGTAATGTTCAAACACACACAGAAATAAAATACTAAAAAGGTGTCTGATACATGAAAAGAATGGAAATTAATGAACAAGTTGTCCCTACAAGAGATATAATTAGAAAGAGACAAAAATACTGGTGATGTGACAATACCTCCTATCTGCTGTAACATGAGTTTTGTAGGAGAGACGAAATACCTTTCTTAGGGTTACCTCCTGTTTTCATATGATATGTTTTTGACTTGATTTATAAAATAAAATTTTGATATTTTATATATCAAGTCAAAAAAAAAATCATATGAACAGGAGGTAACCATAAAGAAGGTTTTTCGTCTCTCCTTGTCTCTCTATTGTCACACCACCGACAATATGAACAACTAAAAGTATTACAAGGAAAATCTTATCACATTATTAGATCTTGTTACATATTACAAAACAAAACCATATTTAACCCATTTCCGGAAACAACTGCATTATTAGCAGACAGGCATTTCCCTTTATTAAGTGTCTGCATATGCAGTCGTATCCGTGAATGGGTTAACCCAGGTTAAATTTTTACATTGTAATCTGCAGTTCATCATCAAAATTTCCATCATCCAGTGACTGTATCTGGTTGCCCAGTACAGATTATCCAGATTATCTGGTTTCTCAGATTATCCAGAAAATGTGGAAATATATACCAAATTAATTCCAAGCTGTTAAATACATTAAAACGTCTACTTACTTATAAATACTGTAAAAATAGTTCCACTTAAAATTAAACACAACAGTGATACATGCATAGATATACCAGCTTCTTTCTTCTTCTTTGATGGCCCTTTCTTTGGCCTATCATTGTGTTGTTTATTCTGAAAATAAGAAATAATATTGTAAAAAGAATCATATTACACATGGAGACATTAATTTTTATATATAATATTGATGCTTATCTAACAACACTGCTAAAGGCGGTGTTTGGCAGTCTTTAATCTTGAATGCCATTGGATAAAAGTTACTTTTCCTGTGTAAAACTGTATTACAATGTTTGCGATATTCCACTACGAGTTCAGTATTCAAAAATATTAAAGTAGTCAGTTTTCTTTTAATTATATGAATGTTAATAAGAACAAATACAAAAACATATAATAAAAGTCAAATAAAAATGAGTATGTATTGCCATCGATTTTTACTTTTAATTTATTACAAAATATCTTCTTTATTAAATATATATTATCTTTATTAAAAATAATTACTTACAAACTCATAAAAATAATAAAATTGTGCAGTTTTTCCCTCTCCTGTAAATTTAGTCAAAATGACTTGGGCAGTGTTTTATTAGATAAGCGATAATACATAGTTTGTTAACGATAAGGCAAGTTTGAGATATATACTAGAAAAATGAAGGAAAAATAAACAAGACTAATGTTAGCATTTATTGATAATCTATGTACTAACTATGTGCAGATATGAGCAGTTAGTTAGAAGTATTGAACTTCAAAAAGTTAAGATCTAATGATGTGTAAAGCCACTGATAGTCTGACTGAGGGATATAATGTGGAAATGTGAAATTAAAAACAAAACAAAGTATATGTTCAAAAATAGTTTATCCAAAAACATGATCTTATCAAAAGAATTTGAAATGTTATTTAATAACAGCAAAACAGTAATATGTACTTACCTAATTGGGGAGTTGCGAAGATAAAAATCTTCGCAATGAACAAGCCGGTTTTAGAAGGGGAAGATCATGTATTGACTAGATTGCTACATCATGTATCATCATAGAAGAAATTAAAGAAAATAATGCAGCACTGATAATGACGTTTGTAGACTTTGCCAAAGCGTTTGATAGCATAAAACACAAAGCTCTTTGGAACATTTTAAGCCACGCGAAAATTTTACCTAAGATCATTAGAATAATACAAATGATGTACATATAACCGAACAACATTCCAGGTATTACATAAGGGTCAAATGACGGACAAAATAGAAATAGATAAGGGGGTAAAGCAAGGCTGTAGGTATACTCTCACCACTACTCTTCAATATATGTCTCAACTACATTTTACAAAAAACCATGGACAGAAAAAACGGAATCCCTTGGAACTACTTAGATGGTAAGAAACTGGCCGATATGGAATATGCAGATGATATACAGTGTGTCAATTTGAAAAGTTGCCACCCCCTATAATTTGGTCCCTATAGAAAATCTAAAAATATGCAAAAACACGTCAAATTTATTCGTGAGGGGGACATTTTGTAGACCACTTTTCAACTAAATTACATCAACCCTTTAGCGGGGGCGGACACAACCCCCAAAATCTTTAATGGAAAGGGGGTTGAGTGATACCTCACTTTGAAGGTCATTAAATTACCTTTTCAAAAATACCACATGCTTTATATTTCTTTTCAGTACTTTTGGAAAAATCTTGGACAAAATACTCTAAAAAATTATGGAGTTCTGAACTCTATACTTAATATCTTTACTGTTTTACTTGATTTTTCCAAAAATACTTCAAAAAATACTCTAAATACTTCAACACCCCCAAAAAAAATTCAATTTGGAGTTCAATACTCCAAAAAAATTTTTGGAGTTCTGAACGGAATTATTTAATTATTTAATTGACCTATTCCTCCGACGCCCCTAAGGAGCATAAGGAGTTTCGAGAAAGAAGAAGAGAGAATTGACCTATTCTCATCAATTATTTAATTATTAAAATTAATTATAAAAAAATTAAAAATGAGGTATCACTCAACCCTCTTTCCATTAAAGATTTTGGGGGTTGTGTCCGCCCCCGCTAGAGGGTTAGTGTAATTTAGTTGAAAACTGGTCTATAAAATGTCCCAAATAAATTTGACATATTTTTGTATATTTTTAGATTTTCTATAGGGACCAAATTATAGGGGTGGCAATTTTTAAATTGACACCCTATATGCCTGGTATCACATACAATAGATGATATGAAGAACATGCTAAGTAAACTGGAGAAAGAGGCAGCAGAAAGTGGTCTCCGAATAAATGTCAATAAGACAGTTGAGATGAGAATAGATCAATTCCGACAGGAAAAATTATATATCAATCAAGAAGAAGTAAAACAGAATACAATAAAAGAAGAACAACAAGAATTTTGCTACCTGGGAAGTATAGTTGGCGTACATGGTGGAATCAAGGCGGACATTAAACATCGACTTAGAAAAGCACAACAAGCATTTGGAAAACTCTCAAACATATGGAGGTCAACCCAATACAATAGTAATGTTAAAACAGTATTACTGTATGGATGCAAAACCTGGGCAATAACAGACGGAACTGTAAAAAAACTCCAAGTATTTGTAAACAGATGCCTCCGAAAAATTTTGAAAGTATATTGGCCCAACATCATAACACATCAAGAACTCTGGAAGAAACCAAACAAGAGCCAATTGAAATTGCAATTAAAAGGAAAAAATGGAATTGGCTGGGACACACCCTGAGGAAGGACAACGCAGATATAACAAAGAAGGCTCTAAAATGGACAGTAGCAGGATGAAGAAAGCAAGGACGACCCACAATGACCAGGAGAAGAACAATTGAAGCTGACTACAAAGGTATGAGAAAGGAATGTACTGAGGAGAATACTAGGACCTATGAGGGAAAACGGAATCTTCAGAAGTCGATACAATAACGAACTTTATCAACTTTATAAAGAAGCACCCCTGTCAGACTTCATTAGAATACAAAGATTGCAAAGGGTCGGACATGTGATAAGAATGGGAGAGGATAGGCTACCAAAAAGAGTGCTGAATGCTAGAATGCAGGGAAAGAGACTGGTTGGAAAGCCAAGAAAGCGCTGGGAAGACACAGTAAACAGCGCCACACAAGCCCTTTTAGGAATCCGTGTATGGAGAAGAGCAGCCACAGACAAGCAAGGGTGGCGGCAAAAAATAAAGGAGGCCAAGGCTCAATTTGGGCTGTAATGCCGTAGAACAAGAAGAAGAACAAAGGTTTGAGAGAAGAAGAAGAACAAAGGTTTGAGAAAGAGCTGGGGAGAGGTAGCAGCTATGGCCAGAGACAGAGTCAAATGGAGAAGCTTTGTGGATGCCCTATGCTCCTTTACAGAGTAACAGGAAATAATATATATATATAATTGGGGAGTTCTACTATGTATACCATAGATCAGTGGTTCCCAACCTTTTATGTCTGGCGACCCACCTTCTGATGTTTTTTCATATTCGCGACCCATCCCTCACCCATGATGATACAGTCGAACCCGCATATTGGAATAGCCTTCGTGCTAATCAAAAGTATTCCTATAACCGGGATATTCTAATAACTGATTATTAGTCGCTAGTAGAAACGTTTTGGGACCTCAAATTTCTAGTCCTTAAACCGGGATATTCCTTTAAGGGGTATTCTAATCAGCGGGTTTGACTGTATATATGTACGTTATTCAGCTACTGTAAAAGCTACGCCACAACCCACCCGAAATCCGCCCACGACCCACTAGTGGGTCGTGACCCACCGGTTGGGAATTGCTGACATAGATCAAAGAAGCAGTATCTTAATATGTAATAGACAAAAACAATTCCAGAATTAACACAAGCAAATATTATAGTTAGTGACTACAGGTAAAATAAGACAATTTTTTCCTTTTATGGCTTTTGTGTCCATTTAGATAGCAAAATTTCTTACAATTAACGCCTAACGAAACCTACCATACACCAAGACCGTTATGAACCTAATTGAACAACCAAGGGTAGGGAAGGGAAAAAACTTTTCGCGCCCAGGGGGCGTTCACTGTAACTAACCACAGACTAAGTAGACCACGGGATCAGGGGTATTACCAGGGAGGAAATGCAAAGGTAATAAAGCTAGACCTAATCTAAAGTTGCAATAATTTACAAGACGTAACATAATCTAGAAGAGTCCTAAAAATTGATCGTTTGTTCTAAGCTAATAAGTTCAATAGGATTAAGTATATGGGGGATAAACGTTTTCTTGCAATAGCTGTATATAAAATAAGACAATATGAAACTAAAAAATCACTAATTACAATACCCTAAAACCTGTATAATTGTTTTCGATTCTTGATGTTGGAGGTAGAAAAAGACGTTTAATATTAGCAACAAATGAATTTATTTTAAAATTTCGTCAGTGTTATTATTTGCTTTATTGGTACAAAACCGAAAAAAAAATCCAGATTATCTTTACCAGAGAAAAGTGAGGTTAGTTCATGAAAAACATAGTTGTCAAGAAAAATATACTTACAGGTAAATAATACATATCCTCAGTCATTTTAATAAAAATAAAACTTTAAATAAAATTTATTTAATAAACTATTTTATAATAAATAAAACAGAAGACATGGATGACCGTCACATAGGTCCCACGTCTGCAAAACACCTGTAACTTTACAATTCCTCTTACCTTTCTTTTACGCAATTCTGAGTTAGTCATGTTTATTTTCTATTTTTAACTCGGAAATAAATGTTTTTTCTATACTAATTCTAATTATTGATTTTGAAATTATTTGAGGTTTTGCCCGTGTACTTAATGCAATGTTCTCTGTCCGCGCAGTGAGATTTTTGAACTTTATTTCACCATTCAACAAGACATCTCACTGAATTTAATTATCAGTATCAGACAATCAGAGTAATCAGACTGCGACAGTAACTTGCTGTTGCTGATTATACTGTTTAGATAATGTTGAATAATAATTAAACTATAAAATACATAAAGATGACAACCAGTATTAAAAATGATTTTAAACGTTGAACTGAACTTTGTTCAATAATTTATCTTAACATACACAAAATTAATAAATCTATTAATCAAATATTATCAGTAAATAAAAATCTATACCACTTTTTCCATAAATAGATAAATTCTGACAGTAGTTTAAACAACCCGCCAATAATATTATTCGCCAGAAAAATTAGTAGATTTTTAGTGATCAGGCCACAATTAGCTTCGTCAGTGAACGTCATAAAACCTAAAACAAACAAATATGTTTTTTTTTTATTTTCGATAAGATTTTAGCAAATATTTTAGTTTTAGTGTAAAATAATAATAATATAAAATAAAATGCTTAAAGTGTTTTAATGCCGTATATAAAATATAAAAATAAAACAAAGCTTGATCTAAAATATTTTTTAATTGGTTTTATTCAGTATTTATATCTATTTTTAACTTAAAATTAACAGTTTTGATAATCTAACAAGAAAAAATAACAAAAATACATATGTATTTTTATTTCTTAAAACAATTTCTCGTAAAATTGACTTAATTTTCAGTGTTACGACGTTTGTAATTTAGCAGTTGGCCAACCTGACCAAGTTCTTCATTCTCCGTCAACATGGTGAGTGTTGTGTATTTTTGTTGGAAGTTTTTAATTTTAAAAATATTTCAGTCATCCTTTACTTTTTGTAGAAATTTTAAATTCAGAATTGTTTTAGAATTTATTTTGATATAAATTAAAGTAGTATAGGTTTCAATATGTTTATTTTTAATACATTATTTTACAAATTGACTTTGTTGGTTATGAGTTCTGTTTTTACTTTTTTAGTCGACACACAGAAAGAAAACTAGGAAACTAAGAGGACATGTAAGCCACGGTCACGGCCGTATCGGTAAGTTTATTTTAATTTAGTCATAATTAAGCAGAATGAATGTAAATAACCTAGTTTTTCCAAAGTGATGATTGACCGAACGGGCGGTATGAATATCATTGATTCATGTTCGTTGCTGATTAAATCTCAGTGTTTCTCATTCTCGTTGTATAAATATGTAATTATCCATCTAAAATCATTTATATTTTAGGCAAACACCGTAAGCATCCTGGAGGTCGTGGTAATGCTGGTGGTATGCACCACCACAGAATCAACTTCGACAAGTACCATCCTGGATACTTCGGAAAGGTAAGTTGTAGTTTTACATGTTTATTAATAATGAAACTGTTCATATGATGATTTTTAGAACGGGCGGTATGAAAATTACTGATTATTGTTCAATTACTGACTTGAATTTTCTTTTTATGAATATTTAGCCCAAATTTTCCAATTTCTAATGATTATTTTGTTTTTAGTTGGGTATGAGGAACTACCATGTAAGGAAAAACTCCAAATGGTGCCCAGCTATTAACCTAGACAAATTATGGACACTAGTTAGTGAACAAACTAGGTTAAAATACAAGGAAAATCCAGAGGGAAAGGCCCCAGTCATTGACATTGTCAAAGCTGTAAGTATTTCTAACATATTTTTGTTCTGGAAATGAAACAATTTACCCATCTGGGCCGTCTGCTAACATTTTATATTAGTTTCTCATCATGTATGGTTGTTTTTCAAGTGTTCTATTTTTACCTGTTTCTAAATAACCCCCAGATGAGATCCATCTTTCTTAGCTTCTAGCACCTTCTATCTAATTTTGTAGTTCCAAAGTTACAAGCAATAACAGTGTTTCAGTAAAAATCTTGTGAAGTTTTAATTTAAAATTCATGACCTGCGAATCTGAAGGAAAACCATATACAGTCGGAAAAATGAAAGAATACCCATGAACGATCACATCAATCACTTATTTTGTATTTGCTGTCTTTTTCTATAACACACGTTTGTTATTTATAGAAAAAGACAGCAAATACAAAATAAGTGATTGATGTGATCGTTCATGGGTATTCTTTCATTTTTCCTACTGTATGTACAGTTTAAATGTTTTATTGGTGATTTAGTTTGTGAAAGTAATTCTGTACATTGAAGTTTGCTGTTAAGTAATGGGTTATTATATCAACCACATTTTTGACAAATTTTAATTTTTCATTTATTCTATGCTTTTTGCCTTTAACTTGAGAGGATTTATCAATACAGTAGAACCCCGATTATCCTTGCTACCTGGGAGTGAATGTGGTTCAAGATGAACAGGACGAACAATCTGAACATTTATTTTTTTATGATACATATCTCTGCTCTCAAATCATACTGACTTCTCTGTAAAAATTACGTTTTTTTAACTATGTTTATGTCATACTGATCAGTTGAATAAAACTTCACCAGGTGGCATTGCACCGATATGCTATCACAATACGATTAAATGACAGCATTGAAACTTACAATCACTCCAGCAGAAAATGTTACTTTAGCAGACAAGTCAGTATGATTTGAGAGCAGCAATATATATCGCACCCTGACTTCATTACTACCACAACCCAGGAATAGCAAACTTTTCAGGAGATCAAAAAGAGTATATGTTATATGAATTCATGTTTTTCTCTGAACTTCCTTATCTTTTTTTTCCTATCTAAGCTTTAATCAAATTCTGTACTCATGTAGATTATGTGTGTACAGTAGTAATACCTCTTCAACTGCGGGGGTTACGTTTCGAAGAGATAGGTGCGGTTGGTGAAACCGTGGTTGGCAAGGGATCCACGATCCAAAGAAGAATATGGCATAATCCCAATTTGGATTTTGTTTGTTATTATCCCAATAGTTTGTACACCTGGTTCCAAAAAAAACTGATACGACTCTTGACGCGTATTTTATAGAAAATTGAGCAGTGTATTTTGAAGGATAAATACTTAATATTTACATACTGTCCATGTCACTGTCAAATCTTAAAATTTGTCAGATAGCTTATTCTGTTCCACGGTTATTAGACTTTATTATTAATCTTTATTATTAATACTTTCTCCGCAACTGAGGGTATCTTATCAACTGTATTGTTTTTAAACAATAGATGATAAAATAAAAATATTGACAGTTCAAAAATGTGAACATTATTGCATTGTGTGTGGCCTAAGTTTGGGCTGAAAACTGAAATGTATTACATTTTTACAAAATTTTGGAATGTTTAATTACGTAGACCAATTTTAACAGTTGTTTTCAATACAGATTTGAATCATCTACAAATAGTTTCTAATGTCTTTTGATGTCAAATAATTAGGGAAGCTGGAATTCAACACTTTAGAATTTTACATTGAGTTAATGCAAAATTGTGACGCATGTCAAAATTCTCAATGTATTTTAAATTGTATTCATTTTTTTTGAATCCTGAGAAAGCTAATACATATTTTTGAAAAATTTAAACTCAGAATGAAAGACTACATTATTACCGAGGGCTGAAAGTCCCTGAAAACTTCTATAATATTTATTTTAATAAGTTACAGGGCTGAAAATAAAAAAAAGTGTGATATTTAATTTCAAATATTTCATTCAATAGAAACTGCTTGTTTATTCTAAGGGGCTTTCCGCCCTCGGTAATAATGTAATCTTTCATCCTGCGTTTAAATTTTTCTAAAATACTTATTAGTTTTTTCATGAATCAGTTGTTTGTTGTTTGTTTATTTTATTATTTGTCTGTCATAATAAATATAATGTCAGATCAATCAAATACACTGCTCAACATGATGAAATCTTACTAAGAGTCGTATCAGTTTTTTTAGGAACCGGCTGTACATAGAAAGAAACATGGTGAAATTGCATATCTGTGAAATAGTATTATCATATCAACAAAAATAAAGACACTGAGATCAGCATCTACATTCGCCAGTATTTTAAACTGTCCGAACTATAAACTAAAGCACCAGTGGCGTATCATGAGTAATTTAAGGCGACTGGTCAAATTATAAAAAATATGTTAAAATAATAAAATATTCTCATTAAAGATCAAACAGATATCGCAGTTGATGAGTCCGCGGATATCGAGGGATTACTGTATCTATCTAATGCTATTCTCTTTCTCATAGAAATCTTTCAGTGCGTCACAGTTTTTCAATTTCTTTCTAACTCATTAAATTGTATTGGACGGAAAAAAAGGCACGTCCGTGATCACAGACATTTATAACATTTATTCTAATTGTCGATAGATGGTGCTATAATCGAAAAAAAAAAAATTACGAATTATATAATATGTCTAAGAATTTAACCTGTACAATTTATAAGACGATACAAATCAAAGAAAGTACCATTTTATAAATGCAATAAACACAATTGATTTGTTTTTATGCCAAATTGCAAATAAAATGTGACAGCTGTCAGATTTAACTAAAATGTCATGTTAGAATAAATGTTAGGTATAAATGTCTATTATCACGGACTTACCTTTTTTTCTATCATTTGTGACGCACTGAAAAATGCTCATGAAAAGAAGCATAGTATTTATTTTTAATTATTGACATTCTTTTATCCTGAAATTCACCCTTATAAAATGATCAGGTGTTAATGCTAAGGGCACCCATATTCAAAATTCGAGGCTTAGGTTCTTTAGTGCCATAACCCTTACAGGTTTCGGCACCAGAGAAGTTTTACTTGCTAACTTTTTTCGGCTAACAATTGCATTATTACCTGTTAGGGCAATATTAAAAAATAAAAGTATTCAACACATATCCATTCTTGTCCACAGCATAATGCAAACTGGCTTGTGGATCTCGTGCTAATGCTGAGAGAGCCAAAACAGGAAATGGTAATAACTACAAAGGTGTACTATGCAGATTCTAAGATAACTAAATTGAGTATATCACATTATTCCACAGTGAAGGCAATGTCTAAAGGAATGTGTTAGCCAAAAAATCAGTTTTTTCATTTTTTAAGGGATATGGCACTATTGAAGTCGGGGTGCGGTATGTACACATACATAGAAGATAAATAGAATAAATTAATCTTTAAAGGTCAAACAAACTAAAGAGTTTAATCTTCTGATTATTCTGCACATATTCAAAAAATAAACAAGGTCTGAAGGTTTTTGTTACTAAAGTATAATAGAATATTGGCATTTTCCTTAGCCTCCTGATTATGCTCTTTTGGTTGATACTGTCAACTTCATTGTCTTGTAGAGGGATTTATATAAATATTTAAATATTTATTTATTTACGGCAAGCCCAATTCAGAAAATATTATTACAAAAAAAAATATTACAAAGACAAAAGCAAAACCATAAACAGTGTCAACACAAAGACCAAACATTATAATATATATTGGATAACAAAGCTAATAAGTTAAAGGAAAAAAGAACATTACGATATAAAAAACAAAGTTTAAGCTTAAAAAATTGCTGATAGAAATTATATATCACTAACATTGTATGTTCAACAAATGATTTTTAAATCTATCCAAGGAATTGCAGAATATATTCGTCATTTAGAGAATTCGCAAGTCTAAGTGTTCGTGGTAAAAAATTGTTGTAAGTATAGTTATATCTATGAAAGCTTATGTGAAAAGTTTGAGTTTGTCTTGTTGACCGAGTAGGTACAAAAAGACCAATTTTTGACAGAAGATCGGGACTGCTACTATTGCCATTAATAATGTTGAATAAGATTGTCAGATCTTTTCTTTTTCTACGGATTTCTAATGAAGTAATATTCAATAATAATTCAATATCTGTGTAGCTATGATATATATGTTTTTTAAAGCTATGTATCTGAGAAAGGTATGCTGAACTCTATCAAGTTTATTTTTATGAACTAGATAATATGGAGACCACACAGAAGAACAAAAAGCAAGATGAGATCTAACAAGTGAGCAATATAAAATTTTCATTGAATTTATATCTGTGAAATCACGAGATGTTCTTTTAATGAAACCAAGCATTTTCATAGACTTTTGGGCAACGGTACTAATGTGGTGTTTAAAGCTGAGTGAAGAGTCTAATATTATGCCTAGGTCTCTGATTTGTGTGCATGATTGCAATGCTTGATCGTTAATAGTATAGTCATGTGTTAGTAAATGGTGATTCCTACAGAAACGCATAATATAACACTTACCAACATTTAATTCCATGCCATTAAGAGAGCACCACTGGGATAATTTATTAATATCTGATTGTAGTCCAAGAATATCATCATGAGATCTTATTATTGTAAAGCACTTAAGGTCATCAGCGAAAAGGAGAGCTTTGGTATGGGAAAAACAAGTGGTAATATCATTAATGAATAGATTAAATAGTAGCGGTCCCAGGTGACTTGGTGTGAACCTTGAGGAGCACCTGAAGTTACAGGAAAAATGTTAGAATAACTGTGATTTACTCTAACCATTTGAGTTCTGTTTTCTAAATAACTACATAACCAGCTAAATACCAGACCATCAGTACCATAAGAATGTAATTTATGTAATAGAAGGTCATGGTTTATCTTATCAAAGGCTTTAGAGAAGTCAGTATACACTGAATTTAATAAGCTGAATAGGATTTATGTTAATACAGTCGAATCAATTTGATCTAAAATATTCCGAAATCTTTGTTTGTTTTATTGTTACTTCACATGTTGCAACGGCTAAATTTCTTAATCAAGGTAAAATCATCAAATCCAATAATTATTGTACCCTGCGTTTTTATTTTCGGCTTGCGATTCTAAAAATAGAACTCTAAAAGCATGGTATCATTTTTTATCATTGCCTATTTAAATTGAAATTCAATCCAGAGCCCTGAATAAAAACAAAAATTATTTACCTAAAAAATGCGGTGGTGGCATAACTGCACGTGTATATTTCAACGAATTTCGTTTGGCTTATCGCAATGCTCAAACAAAATGAATTGATGACTAAATTTTTACTTATGTAGTCGATATAACTTATGTATGGACCCTGACTGTTAACAGAGGTGACGGTTAATAGAGAGACAGATAATGGAGGTTCCACTGTATTAGCTATTTTCGAGGTGGTCGTTTTTTACCCACCCTTGGGCTTTCATGGAACCTATAAAAGGTTGGGCGTTTAAGGGTTAATCACGGCGGTAGCTGGTTTGTCATTAGTTTCATGCGTGGAAGAGAATGATGCTAGATAAAAAGTATGTGTTTTATCTCGCCAGGTATTAATGACGCATGGGTACAGACTTGTGGACTCAAGTGTAAAACTATCCACCTTCAATAACTTTTAAACCACTGATTTTTAGAAAAATAAAAAAAACACGTCAAATAATACTTGAAGGGGGAGACATTATGCCATATATTTAAGTTTGCTGGGAAAGGTACCCACTCACCCACCGTATCATCCCTTTTTTTTTTCATTATTTTCACCTTTTTTTATTTTATATTTGGATTCTCCTCTTTGTACTGATTTCAAAAATGTATAACACATTGTGCTTAAAGGGATCATGAGAAAAATAAATACAAAAGCAAAAAACTGGATTGAAAAAATTATTTTTTTCACAATTTTATTACATACAAACATTTAGAATGAACATTTCACTACCAAAAATTTTAGCAATATTTATTCAAAATTTTAACAATTATTCAAAATTTCAAGTCATTTTGAATAATTATTGTTAAAATTTTTGGTACTGAAATGTTTATTCTAAATGTTTGTATGTAATAAAGTTGTTAAAAAAATTATTTTTTTCTATGGATGCTATACAATGTACAACTTCTCTCACTACTTACATACATTCAAAATGAACAATTCCTCAGGCAGTGAGAAAAGTCGGCCATTGCAGCGAGAAATATTTTTTCTCACGGGTTCACCGCCGGTTTACATACATATGATCGCCATTTCCATGGTAACATGCACAATACAAACACAATTATTTTTATCAAACAAAATGTGTTTAAACTTGTCAAAACTTATCAAAAATTACCTTTTAAGACTGTTCAACTGTGAATTATAATTTAAAATAAATAAAGTATATAAATATTAAGAATATTAAATACCTATTTGTATATATGTATTTTATTTCAATTCAGGCATATAATATACCGAAAAGCACCTAAATTATTTAATTTTAAAGTTTGAACTCTTGACAAAAACGCATCCCCATAGAAAAAGTACAGTGTAGAACACGAGAGAAAATTACATATTTCTCTCTCGCTTGATTTGCGGCTTCTGCGCTCGTGAGAAATATGTCTTTTTTCTCTCTTGTTGTTCAATATACTATTTTCAATCTAGTTTTCTTGCTTTTGTATTTACTTTTCTCATAAACTAATCACTTTAAGTATCATGTGTTTGATGTGTTATACATTTTTGAAATCAGCACAGGGGAGAATCCAAATGCAAAATAAAAAAAGGTGGAAGTAATTTAAAAAAAAATTAAGGGATGATAAGGGGGTGAGGGGTGCCTTTCCCAGCAATCTTAAATATGGCATAATGTCTCCTCCTTCAAGTATTATTTAACGTTTTTGCGTTTTTTTCTAAAAATGTGTGGTTCAAAAGTTATTTAAGGTGGATAGTTTTATCTGAATAGCACTGTACTTATATGGCCTTAGCCACAATTGGTTGTAATGAAAATTACATTTTTACCTAAAAAGATTGATGTTTTGATGTCCACTCCAGAAATAATTTTCAAAAAATATTAATGATGAAATGAAACTGTAGGAAAATTTTTTAATTTGTTTTTGTTTTGAAAATTGTGTTTGGGCTTGTGCAGCAGCTCATGAATGCCTATCTTGTTTTTCATTAGGACACCTAAAATATTTCATCCTGCTTCTGTAATGTGTTATTCCTCATTTGAACTATCCTTTGTAGTTCTACTATATAGTTTGTCAGAGTTATAGGTTTTCTATCACAGTCAGGTAACACCATATCAGATCCACATTTCTGGGAAGTTTGCTTTTTTGCTCTCTACCAATAAAGGACTGTTTTAGTAGTACTACAGTAATCATAACTTATTTCTGGCACTTTTGCTAGTAATCATTCAACATCTACATGATCTACGGGATAGAAGGATGTTACAAAGTAAAAATATGGTAGTTCATGAGAATTTCTAGGTTTTGACCATTAATGGAACAGAAAAACACTAAATATTTATAGCTATAATGATGATAGATATGAACGGGCGGTCATAATTATTATGTTGAATGTTCAAGCACTGATATCACATTTTAGCATTATTTATTTTATTTATTTAAATACACCATTTATTCAAATGCCATTCTTTTGCAGGGTTACTACAAACTTCTTGGCAAGGGTCGCCTACCTGAACAACCCGTTATTGTTAAAGCTAAATTCTTCTCAAAAAATGCAGAAGACAAAATTAAAGCTGTTGGAGGAGCCTGTGTATTGTGTGCGTAAGATGTTAAGGATAATAAATTTGTAAAATAAGTTTATCTTTGTCTTTTTTATTTCCTTTCCTTTATGGCAAAAGTTGAGATGTCTATCTAGCCTAATTGTTCAGAATGTTTGAAAAGCCCTCTAAATTTTTGAAATTTTCAAAGCGAGTTGCCAATTTTCAATTTATACCATATTACCGGTAAAATGAAATTTATTAACTGGTATTAGATAATTGTTTAATTCAAACATTTTAACACACATAGGGTAGGTGGGGGCAAAGGTACGCATTTTCTAAATTTTCATCTCTAGTGAATCTCCTATTGCTTGAATTGGCACAGAGTATAGATAAAAGTGAAATTGATACATTTTGTAATCATATTAGGCACAACGAAATTCATCAATATTATTTTTGTAGTGTTGATAACTTTTTGAAAAAAAAAATATAAATGCGTACCTTTGCCCCACCCAATGGGGCAAAAGTACGCATGTGCGTACTTTTGCGGATTTGAGACATTTTGCAATTGAGACAAATATAGCTGATAGAATATCAAGCCCAACTTTATATTTACTTGAAACGTGCATTTGCCAAGTCTACCTCACTGGGGGCAAAGGTACGCACTGCAAACGTTTGCCCCCATTGTGTGAGTACTTTTGCCCCATCCGGCAACCAATAATATATCTAACCTAAATATGAAACTATGCACATGTGAACTTCAAACTGTCATGCAGAAGAAGTCTTCTAACAATAAACTTTCAACATGCCTAACCAATAATAATCTGAGTTTGAAAGATTAAGAATTAGAATCGATAAATTTTTACGAAAAATTAGATCAAAAGGTACAAAAATAATTTTTACCTAATTTTTGTTATTCTATTCGCCCTGATTGCGCCAAAGTTTCTCATCCAATGGTACTGAGTAGTACAAACATATGCCATAAGATGTTGTCGCCAACATATAAGAAGTTACTGAAAAATGTAAGTTCGTACCTTTGCCCCCACCTACCCTATATCGTGTTTTGTCAACTCAAACACAAGTAAGGACATATCGATTACATACTGTCAAAATAACATCAAGTTCTGCCCTACCTAATAAGTACCACAGAGGACATAAATTTTAAGGGTTGTACCTTCAACATAGACATATGTACCAAACTCTAATAACTTAAGGAAATGTTACTAAATTACATATCAAGCAAATAATCTCATTTTGGCAAAAAATGGGCATATCAAGTTGTGCTGTACCACTACAGTTGTAGAAGTAGATAAGGTATACTAGTAAAACAAGTTGATGGAAGTAGAAAACTGTAATTCTTAATTTAGCTTAAACAGTACAGTAATCCCTTAAATAATGGCGGGTTTACACGATTCAAGTATACTAGGTAAAGTGTGATTGGATGCTGCGCGTGTAACACTTGGAAGCTACTTTGATCGTGTCATCTATTTGTCCAAGTACACTTGTTCTTGTACACAGGTTCTATCTAACTTAACCAGATGTATATGTATACAAAAAGAAAATGGTCTAACAGGGAGAGCGTTAATAGAGAAAAGAGAGGAATGGGCAAATGGCGCTGTAGATTATGCAAAAAATATGCGTGAAGTGTGAATAACTTAGAATTTCCATAGAACCTCGGAGGCGCATAACAAGAAAGCATATTTTTGATGACTGAACTAGAGATGCTGACTTGTGAAAATTGAGTTGAGACGAAAGTTGTTTTCTTCGTTAGATAGAGTTATTGTAGAAATTCGTGAGCGTTTTCAACAGCTACAGAATTTAACGGATAAGTTTGCTTATCTAACACCGGCTATTGGGACCGTGCAAGTTCGGCAAAGCGACCTCTATTTCTACGCTCTGTACTTTTATTCGCACTTTTAATTATATTGGCCAATTATATTAGTCCTGGTTGCTGGATAATTGTCAAGACCATAGTCCAAAAAAATAATAAGAAGAAAAAAATAAGATGCAGGTTATGTTTAGCAAACGTAAACAATTGTATGTAGTAAATAAAATCCGTTATTAAAATGCAGTATTGCAAGCAAAATACAATTAATTAAATTTACCTTTATATAATAATTGCATATCATATCAATATTGTGGAGCAATATATAATTTTTCTAAGTCAATGACAGAAGGTATGAAATATAGGGTAGGTGGGGGTAAAAGTACGCACGGGGCAAAGGTACGCACTTACATTTTTCAGTAACTTCTTATATGTTGGCGACAACATCTTGTGGCATATGTTTGTACTACTCAGTAGCATTGGATGAGAAACTTTGGCGCAATCAGGGCGAATACAACAACAAAAATGAGGTAAAAATTATTTTTGTACCTTTTGATCTAATTTTTCTTAAAAATTGATTGATTCTAATTCTTAATTTTTCAAACTCAGATTATTATTGGTTAGGCATGTTGAAAGTTTACTGTTAGAAGTCTTCTTCTACATAACAGTTTGAAGTTCATATGTGCATAGTTTCATATTGAGGTTAGATATATTATTGGTTGCCGGATGGGGCAAAAGTACTCACACAAATGGGGCAAAGGTACGCACTGCGAACGTTGAAATGGGGCAAACGTTCGCAGTGCGTACCTTTGCCCCCAGTGAGGTAGACTTGGCAAATGCATGTTTCAAGTCAATCTTCAAAGTGGATATCAAGTTGAGCTTGATATTCTATCAGCTAATTTTGTCTCAATTGCAAAATGTCTTAAATCCGCAAAAGTACGCACGTGCGTACTTTTGCCCCATTGTGTGGGGCAAAGGTACGCATTTACAATTTTTTTTCAAAAAGTTATCAACACTACAAAAATAATATTGAAGAATTTCCATTTGCCTAATATGATTACAAAATGGATCAATTTCACTTTCATCTATACTCTGTGCCAATTCAAACATTAGGTAATTCACTAGAGATGAAAATTTAGAAAATGCGTACCTTTGCCCCCACCTACCCTACGTCAATTTGACAATTTCAATTGACAATATGAATTATTTAAGATAGTTGCAATATTTCTCCGCGACTCGCGCACGGTCGTTTCTCGTTTCCCTTTCCAAGTACTTGCACACCGCGAATATTATTAGATCCAGACAACACTGAATGTAATCTATGTAAATACACTGTAGACTAGACTACGCATCTGACGAAATTGATGAGCAGGATTTCAAGCGGGAAAAACTTCGACTGCGGACTTTCACTGCTGCTACAGGCAACGAGAATAGATTAATGCAGACTCCTTAAATTATTTAAATTTTTTATTAAATCCAAGCTGAAAGTTAATCTGTTCAATATTTTAATAATGAGAGAAGTTTTTCAAAATTGAAATTGATTAAAAATTATTTAAGATCGACAATGAGTGCTCTAAGAATAACCATGTAATTTGGCTATTTTTTCTATTGAGCAAGAGGTGTGTGATGCGATAGACATTGACGGTGCAATAAAAGACTTTACTCTTAAAAAAAGTAGACGTACTTATAAATTTTTAATCAAGACGGAAGTTTTGTTTTTAATTCTAACAAATACTCGGTATTACTTTTGTCGATTGTCAAGGTGTACCTAATCTAAGTGATAGGTACCTAAATATATCAATGTATCATTGGTTAAAGTAAAAGAATTTCTGTATTAGTAAACGTGATTGTAAAACTTAGATAAACTTTTTTATTTAAAATCTAACCTGTATAATGCAAAATAATGACTGTTCTCGCCGAAAAGTTCTCTATAATAATTAATGTATAGTACATATAAGTACATTAAATTAAAATACCTAAATAAGAGGGCGGCAAAATTGTCTTCTGCCCCGGGCAGCCGACACTCACGCTACGCGACTGGTGGACCGGAACCCTTCTGTGGCGTTACAAAGGCAGTAACAAGAACGGATATAAGTACCTACAAGAAAGTGGGAAGCTCACAAATCGTTGGAATGGTGGAGGAATTCACCAGGACAAAGACAGGTGAAACAGTTCATTACAGAACATTCGCCAAAATTTACGGCAGACCTGATAAGGAAAACAGTCAAAGCCATAGTAGGTCTGCTAACAGGGCACTTGGCCACTGTAAGCTGAATAGGCATATGAAGCTGATATGATTGTCAGGTGATGACCTGTGTACAGATTCTGGAACCTGGAAGAAGAAACAGCACAGAGCACATTCCCTGACAGTCTGGTAAATATGCGGTTCTTTGCATTGAGAGAAGAAAATCCACTAAACTATTACACTTTTTAAAAAGGGTCAGGTTATATCATGTTTGTTCCAACTCGATACAAAGCCGTTCTTGAAACGTTATGCGCAATAACGAATAATTATGCGCAGTAACACATTTTTCGTTACAGCGCATACTCGTAACCGTTCAAGAACGGTTTTGTAACGAGTTGGAACAAACCTAATGTTGTGCAGGACTAGAGGACCACAATAGATCTGAAAAGGTCGCAGTCGCACTTCTGAAAAGGTCGCACTGCTTTAAATCCATCTCAGGTTTTCGTCGGCTGCATGCAAGAGTGGCACAACTCAAATAAAAATAAAAGTATCTAAATAAACGAACCAGATTTTGAGTTGTACCACTCTTGCATTCAGCCGATGATGTGAAGGTGCTCCAAGTATCATAATATGAAGTAACTTAATATTTTGGCCTTTGATGGCTTACTACAGATATTTGTCTTAGTATATTTTTCTTTTCAAGATAAAGTTTTATACCTTTGGTTATATGCAAGGGCGGATCCAGGGAGGGGGCCATGGTCCCTCCCGAGAATGTAAAAAATATAAATTTAAATATTTGCTGTTTAAATGTTTTTAGTTTCAAACACATATATATGTACAAATAAATGTTTTCTGGACTAGAATAATTTAACAAAAGCAGTAACGGAAGCTTTAAGAATGACATAGGATATTTTTATAAATCAAAATGTCGATAATTTTACAAAGTGCCAATTGTTAGAACGACCTTGGCAGCCATCAAAATCGTATCAATTTCCATATTCTGTACACACAAAGAATAAAAAAGAAAAAAAAGAGCGTTACTTGGATCACCAGCATTTAGAACAAATGAGTTGGTGGGTACTTTCGCACAGTCAAAAGGGATTGTTTTACAAGTATTGCGTTTTATTTTTCTAATGAAAAATATGGCCACAATAAAGGGATGACAGCCCAAAGCCTTGTCCCGAAACCTTTAACATCTTTCGCGAAACTGATGGGCAAAGACGGAGTCATATAAACCCATGAAAAAACATCATACCACAACGAGTACGTTCAACTTGTGCTGAATTTTCTACAAAGTTATCGCAACCCGCAAAAGTCGGTTATTAACCAGATATACTCTCACAGCTCTAAACAGATACAAGAAAAAAAAAAGACACTATAGTAGAGTCCAGTGTTCTTAGATCGACAAAATATTCCTCTGAGAGGCCACCGTGATGATGGCCTTCTGCTTCTGGACGAAGATGCTTGACCTAGCAATGAGGGAAAGTGTTGAGGTTTAAAATCGCCTCAGGAGATAAGACTCTTAAACAACACCTATCCACAGTATCATCCTGAGCAAGATACATTAGTAGCACCAGTAAAATCAATTGATAACATGTTGTGGTGAAAAAATAATTGAACATATAATAAATCAGGTTCAAAGTGTAAATTATTACTCTGTCATATTTGACGAAAAGACCGACCTACCCCAGGTGGAACAGCTTTCTCTAAATTTGAGATAAATACAGAGTAACAACATTCGTGAAGATTTTGTCAAATTCATTGGCGCTTATCAGAACATAAAAATAATTAATGAAAATTAAGAGAAAGGGGAAGAACAAGTTCTGACAGGAGAAGCATTGAGAAAAATAGTATTAAACTTGTTGAAAGAACTGCACTTGGATCAGACAAATGTGTAGGAATATATATAGGTACTGAGTTTAATAATACTTTAATAACGATATGTTTTGAATGTATTTATGGCACCCAATAGTGTGTGAAAAGGGCCTTAAAACTCACCGGTGTAACCCTAATTTTTAAAAATTGCCCCCAAATCCTTGGTACCCCTCTCCAAAAAAAGTTCATGGCCCCTCCCGAAAATCGGCCCTGGATCCGCCCTTGGTTATATATACTATGACGGACTAGTATTATGTATATATTTGTATTTCAATTTCATGCTGTTCGGTTTTTGTGTTTTCCATGACTTTGTGACTAATAGAAAAGAACACACCATCAAAATATGCTTTTCTGCCTGTGATCACTACAATTGTGTCACTGTCTTATTTTCTGATAATTATTTAAGATACAATAAACATTAACGAATAATAGTTTTATTTAACATTTTGTACCTAAAGGGTAGGTACAGTTTAAAATACTAGTCAAAATAATCTTGTATCTACCCTGTGTTGTTTTTCTATATTTCTTGTCCAAACTGATTGGTTTCTTATTCTCTTTCTAGCCTACATAATAAAAAATATAGATTTCTCGATGAGAATGCTTTTCACCTCAAATTATCTAGAGTCTAGAGTGGTTTACGAAACATTGATGTATATCCCGTTTTTCAATTCACTATGAATGATTTACCTGATTTTGAAACTAAAACAAAATTTTCACATATTTAGAAGAGATGTATCCTGTTTTGCAATCTAAGATGTACATGGACCATGCAACAATGAATTTAATCAGAATTTCGAAAAAAAAATTTAACCTATCTGGCTTTGCAACATTAATTTCTGAGAGTAAACTGAACTTACGTCATGAAATTAGTACGTCGTGAATCCAGCGTGAGACTTGGATACCCCTATAAATGACATTCGTGTATACAATTCATTGGGTGAGGGAAATTGATCCGTGTAAATCAGGGACCACTCTATACCCTGCCTCAATGCTCCAGATCGTCCATACACTTCAGCCCCCGTAGGACGCTGATGGGCTATGAAGGCTACAATCGTCCAAAATGCTTTCCACGTGAGAGTCCTGGCTTCAAGGATCCCCACATGATATTTTTCCATGGTTATCTCCCGCTATCGTCTACTGACTTTCTGACATAATGAAATTCATTGCCTTACTCCTTTTCTAATTGAGATATCTTCTATCTATCTATATAAGGATTTTTACAGCTGTCGCCGCCTTCCTTCTTTCAACCAACGTCTCTAGTCGTTTCTGTTCTGGCATTCTCCATCTCTAAGGTCTCGTCTTTCCATGGCCTTGTCCACTTCATCCCTCCATGATCTTCGGGGTTTACCTCTTCTTCTCTTTCCAGTTGGGCTCCAATCCGAAATCTTGGATATCGACCTTGTACGATCTGCTCTTCTCACATGTCCATACCAACTTAAACGTTTTTCTTCAAAGTAACTGAGGATGTCTTGTTCTAGTGAGATTATTTGTTTGAAAAATCTTATGTTTAGTTGAAATATTGAAGACGTATTGGTGCTGTCTGGTTCCAATACAGATTGACGGCAATTCTTATGTCCTTGGCATCCAATCCTAACTCTTATAGGCATTTTATCATTAATTCGTGTTTTACATTATCGAATACTTATAATCGATGAAACACATAAAAACATCCTTTCTTTAATCTAAACCATTTTCTATACTAATGTTTGCGTACTAAAGGTCGCTTCTCTCGCGACAAGTCTATTTTTGAAACCAAACTGACTCCAGCCACTGACCTCTTCACATTCTTAAATAATCTAGTGTGTAGTATCAAGTAGTATTCTCAAAACAAGTTTTAAAAAGTGACTTTGTTTTGAATATTAGGTACTTTGTTGTTGATGTAGAATGTAGATGTAGACATGTGTGTTCCCTTGAAAGAGGTCTCATGTTATACGGTTATTATGATGCTGGTTATCAGTCTTAATTTATCTTAATTTCATTGCTGATTTGGTTTTTCTTCCTGTGCGTCCTGTTTTTGTGGCTCTGTTTTTGGTCTGTCGCGTTTAGGTATGTGTGGTGTAAAAAGTTAATGGAAGAATGTCGAATGCGTGAAAATCGCATCGAAGCAATTAATCCAGTCATCATTTACAATTCAAATGAAGATACCGACGACAGTGATTATGAGTATATTATACCTATATGGATCTAATTCTTGATTTCACTGCAAAGTCATATGTTTTCATTTTCCCATTAATGGAAATTAAAAATCACACCAAATATTTTATTTTTTTCACTCCTATAACTTATTAAAATAAACATTGTAGAAGTTTTCAGGAACTTTCGGCCCTCGGTAATACTTAATGTAATTTCATTCTGCGTTTAAATTTTTTAAAAATACTTATTACTATATTAATACTTACTATAGTTTTCTCAGGATTCGAAAAAATGAATGCATTTGAACACATTGTTGGTGTTATTATTATTATTTTGTCAGTAGGTAACTAACTACCTAGGTACCCCTACAATTTAGAAACAGTAGAATTAATAATTTTCTTCTATTTTTGAACTAATAATTGTATATTTCTCTAAATAAGTGTAAAATACATTCCCAGTTAAAATCATATTTTTGCTTGTCTTCGATAGTGCTTCAAATATTGGGACAATTTGCTATTAACACGTTGAAGGACAGTATGTACAGGTGACAGGATGTATAAGCAAGTGTTGTGACACTACCAATATGTATTTTGCAAAGTAGAATAGGGAAAAATGCAACGTCTATAGACGTTGTGTCACATTACATCAATGGCAATTAGACCTCTATAGACGTTCTGTCCGACAACGTGTTAATTTTATCCGCAAAGAGGACCATTTAAGCCGGGCTCAAACGACTAGTGTACTTGACGAATAATCGTTACTTGCCATGTCGTGTGAGTGGTTTACTAGTACAATTATTTGTCCATTAGTGTCTATTATTATCCAGATTTAGCCATACGGCTCACACTCCCATACGCTCACACGGCTCTAAGGGGAAAATTGACTCATCCCAGATACCTACGGTATCAAAAGGATTGAGCTCTGGTGGGAATCTTTCCGTGTTATCGAGCCCTAGGTGACTTGATATTCTGGAGTACATATCTCAAAAATGTTCGTATACATCTAGTCGTCGAGAGTAGTACAGCTTTATGCATTGTCTTATAAATATGTTCATCTAGACCCAGCTTTTTTATGTTTTCTGGGAGGTTCTTCGGAATAAATCCAATAGTGGACATAATAATAGGTATATTTGAAAATAGCAATCTTAAATTGGCAATCTGTTTATCCAATTGCTCACCCATATCCATAAGTCCTCTTCCTCCTAAATATACCGTGGTAATGGCGTTCTTTCTACTGCACTTCGAGGATGGTGTCTTTGTGCCTTTGTGAGGTGTGCTCGTACTTTTCACTGATGATTTTGTATATCCGTTTTTGTCCACTTAACAATATCAAATGAATAGCTAAGCGCGGAACAAGCGTAGGTGTTTTTAGTGCCTTAAAAAAAATTGTATTGTTAAACTGTGAACGAAACATCTGTTTTACCCTTCGTATAAACTCGGTACCTATTTATCTCAGTATTCTCAGTTTTCATTTGTTTATGGTCAATTTTCTGGGCTTGCTTTACTCCGAGATGTTTGTACATATCGTTTTCATCCATGGCCTTAATGTTCTGGCCATTTTGCATATCGAATCCACAGGGTTGTAACTTTCCTCTGACTATATTCAAAACACATGTCTAGACCGCACTGCATACTAATATCATTAGACAATGTTTCTACAGTTCTTAGCATCTGTCTCAAGTGGAAGCCATTAATTTCAAATCATCCATGTACAACAGATGATTAAGCTTCGCCACTACAGGTATTGTTGTTTTTAATGCTAAAGCTAAAACGTGAGTCAGTGGAGTTTAATAGATGGGATAGGGGGTTCATAGCTAAACAGAACCACAATGGCAATGGACTCGAAGAGTCTCCTTGGAAAAAGCCCCGGTTGATTGAGATATTTTTCATTTCGATATTGTTTTCACCGGATAGTTGAAGGTGAATTTTAGTTTTCTAATCTGTCATTATATGCCTTAAATAGTAGATTCGACTATTAGTTATCATCGACTTTGTATATTCTTATTACACTGCGCGTCAGAAAAAACGGGCACCCCACAAAATGGGCCATTTTTGATGTCTCGAATTTCCTAAACCTGTTGTCCGATTTGTTATTTTTTTAATGTGTTATAGCCTTATTCTTTAACAATATCGCTGTAATAATATTGTTGCTCGACAGGTAAATTGTCATTGTATACCGGGTGTACCTACCAATCAAACTGTGTTTTTTTTCTAAAAGTTCGGAACACCCTGTGGACTATTCTAGCTTTTATAAAATACTGAAATTAAAACCCAATTATAGCCTCAGGTTTTCTTAACATCCTGTTTTTGATTCATTCGCTTATATTGGATAATAAAAAAGTTAGGTACTTTAACAACTAGCCATGTTCTTCATCAGCACAGGGTGTTTCTAAATAAGTGCGACAAACATTAAGGGGTAATTCTGCATGAAAAAATAATGACCGTTTGCTTTGTAAACATATGTCCGCAAATACTTCGTTTCTGAGATGAATTTGAATGTTGATTTTTTTCTTACAAACTGACGATTTATTTATTGCTCTAAAACCGGTTGAGCAAATGAAATTTGGTAGGTTATTGCCCATTTTTTGACATGCAATTAAGAATTTTATATTCACCATTAGCGTGCATACGGGTAATATGACCCGTATGCACGCCAATGGAGAATATAAAATTCTTAATTGTACGTCAAAAAATGCGCAATAACTACCTCTTAAAACCAAACCTACCAAATTTCATTTGCAGAGCTCAATCGGATAAAGCAATAAATAAATCATCAGTTTGTAAGAAAAAATTCAACATCCCTTATTTTGGAAACGAAGCATTTGCGGACATATGTTTACAAAGCAAACGGTCATTATTTTTTCATGCCGAATTACCCCTTAAAGTTTGTCGCACTTATTTAGAAACACCCTGTATTGATGAAGAACATGGCTAGTTGTTAAAGTACCTAACTTTTTATTATCCCACATAAGCGAATGAATAAAAAAACAGAATGTTAAGAAAACCTGAGGCTATAGTTGGATTTTAATTTCAGTATTTTATAGAGGCTACAATATTCCACAGGGTGTTGCAAACTTTGAGAAAATAACACAGTTTGATTAGTCCACCCGGTATACAATGAAAATTTACTTGTTTAGCAACAATATTATTACAGTGATATTGTTAAATAATAAGGCTATAACATATTTAAAAAATCACTTAAATTGTACAACAGCTTTAGGCAATTCGAGACATCAAAAATTAACCCATTTTGTCGGGTGCCCGTTTTCTCTGACGCACAATGTATAATCTATAAGCCATTCATTCATGAGGCACTGAGTCAAAGGCTTTTTTTTATAGAGAATACAAGCAGTAAAGAGGTTCCTTTTTTTGGTGTATGTCTGATTAGAAATGACTGAGTCGATGAGAAGTTGTTCTTTGGAACCCATATGGAACCCTTAGCGCATCCTTTCTGTTAAGGCTCTATGATATTATTTAGAGCACGCAGTGTTGGTAGACACGCTGGGCTACACAAGACATGACCAATTTAGGTATACAAAGTTGGAAGATAAGTAATTGGGCGGTACTTGGCTGGATCTTAAGTGTTATATTGATCCTTCGATATTAAGTTTAGTTAGGAATGATGGTATTTCCTGCGGATTAGTGATATACCCTATTCCACGAATATACGTCTGTTTTGGATTATTTCGACAACGAATATTTTATTGTGCAAAATATGAAGAACGAAAATAAATTGCAAATTACATTGCTGTTTATTGGAATAATTATTAGAGCCATTTACTCTTTCGTACTTCTTATGTTGCACACTGAAATATTCGTTGTCGCGATAATCCATAACAGACGTATGTTGGTGGAATAAACCATATATAAATAATTACTGTTGATAAGCACTCGTGAAAACTCCAAAACTTCGCCCGAAGTTTTGGAATCCGTCTGGTCCAGGAGATTTCCAGTTATGAAGCTCTTTGATGGTATTTGAGACTTATTGAATGGTGAAGGATTTGTAGAGAGTCGTAATGTAATGTTGACAGTTGTGCGTCGTATCTTCTATCCATCCAGCATTTGTATTAAGAGCAGCTGGAGTGGAAAGTTGATTTAAAAGTTTACTATTATATTTGACATTAGTACCATAGCTGGGCTCAAACGCTCGTCTACTTGTTGTCGTGTCAAAGCTTTCATCCCTAATCCAAAATAGTCACATTTTCATGAAATATAGGTACAATAATAAGTGCTTTCAATTCATTAATTCTTGTTTCTGGGTTTTCATTGAAGTATGTTGCAAAGGAAGGGGTATGAAAGATTTAATAAAATAAAAATAGATCTTCTTGTAAAAATTATATTTATTGAAATAAAATAACTTGTCTAATAAAAGGTAAACAATTATCACATTTAATTTCTTAGACTTGGACTGTCTAATTTCTAATCACAAGTTCTAACAGCTACAATATAGTGATTCATTTAAAACATTGTTTATATAATATACATTAATTTATAAGTAATTTTTAAAAATATTAGTACCATTTCTGAATGTTTGCAAAAATATAAATTTTTAACTACAATATTATGTAATTTTATATAAGGATACAAGTTTTAATAATACCTGATACTAGAATTATTTTCATAAACCTGACAGTAAATAAAAATGAACCAAGTTGCAGAAATGACAACGAAAATGCTTAAATGCTTGAGTGAAGGGTCTAATTAAAATTAAATATATTGGGAAACGTCCAGATGTAGCAACTATCGATGCCAATATTAGAGAGTATTCTCCCAAATTATGAAAATACTCTCAAACGTATCTAGTCCCTGACACTGAAAGGGGAGAGTTAAAGAGCTGGAGAAAGACAGATGAGGCAATATGTGAATGGATTAATATTGTTAGAAGACAGCACAAACAGGAAGATTTAATTTGGAATTCGAATAATAATGTTAGATACCACATTGGTTCAAAAATACATGAAGTCAATCAACTGAAAATATAGGTATGGCTGCCAAGTTTTCACATATCAAGATATACAGTGCTCTCATCGTATCTTTTTTATAGTTTGTGGTACATAATATTTAAACAAACGACTATAATGTGTAGGTGTAGATGTTTTAGGGCTGCTTATGAGTACCTACATACATATTTCTTCAATAGTAGGTCTACAAGTTAAGATAAAATATGGAATTTTAGCAACAGTAAAAATATAGAGAGCCGGGATGGATTATTCCTAAGCAAGAAGAATTTGTTAAACAAAAGACATCAATTGGTAAACTAAACTAAGGAAAACGGAAGATATTGAAGATAAGATGAACATAGAAACATCTGATAAATATGAGGTCTGGCAATTAAGTTCCGAGGAACACGTAGGTAGGTATATTTAATATGAGTTTAAAACCATGCTGCAATACATGCAGTGGAAGATTCCAAAAGCCAAAATTCAAACCCATGTTGATTATTTTTTTCGATAATAGCCTGAGAGATAATTAATAGCCTGTAGCAAGATGACCACCGGAAGCACTACTTCGTACTCTTTCTCTTGGAGCGATATAGGGATGAGGAAGACGAGTTCCTATATTGGAGGAAAACAAATTATATAATTAGTGCAGATTGAAAGCATAGCAGGGTAGTTTGCTATTGTTTGGGCCTACGGTAGACAAGGAAGGTAGCAGGGCCAGAGCTATGATTCAATCGCATATTATTACCCCTAGTTTTACTCAAGGTACTAATTTTATTCAAGTTACGCCTACAGTCGAATCCTAGCAGAAAGAGTGACGCATTACATTACAGCTACCTCGATACCGTAATAAATGAAAAACGGTTGTCAACATTCGTCACGGCTAGGCATCTCAGGATTAAGAATCCACATGGGGTCTTTAGACATTTTGAAAATATCTAGATGTTTTCGCCGGTGCTGGAGATCTAACCTCGGTCTTCTACCATTTGAGCTCACCTGAAACGCTATCATCGTCAACCTGTATGCGTCCACTGCTGGACATAAGTCTCCCTCAGCTTTTTCCAGCTGTCTCTGTCTTGTGCAGCTTGTATCCAGTTACCGATAACATGCTTTAGATCTAGATCGTCGGTCCATCTAGTGCTTCTTGTTGTGGCCCGTGGCCTCCAGTCGACAATACGTTTTGTTCATTGGTTGTCTGACAATATGGCGACGTGTCCTGGCCAATTCCACTTTAACTACTCAATTCTTTCGACAACGTCTGTTATTTTTGTTCTACGACGTATTTTTCATTTGGGATTCGGTCTCTCAGGGAGACACCCAACATCTGGCGCTCCATATAGCCCTTTGACTTACGTGAATCTTTCCACTACCTTTAAAATATGCTAAAAATTATAAAACATACTAAATAAAGATATATACTAAATTTACAATCAAGATGCAGTTGAAATAAACCAACCAAGACACGTTAAATGCTACTAGGACCACTCCCGAATCATAATTTACAATGTATAAACTTTGGAAATCATGCTTTGGGATTTACAATGTAGATACATTGTAAATTATGATTCTAGAGTGCTCTTCGTAGTATTTAACGTATTCTACCTTGATTTCTATATCTTGATTGTAAATTTAGTAGGTATAGGTACCAATAGTCTGGGAACTTAATTGTTAGACCTCGTATGTATCTACATTTGAAGTGCAATAAACATCTCTACATATACAGGGTGTTTTAATAATAATTTGAAATATTTGAACTGTAGCTTCCTAGACTAAAATATTAGAGTTTAACCCAATTCACCTAGTCCGAAAATGCTTCTTAAGGGACCTAGAGCTCTTTGAAGAAGGCGTCTTGTAATTACTTTTTTTAAATACTTCCAGAATGCTTCTATTTAGAAAAACGAAAACTGATACGCCTATTTATCTACCGGAGACAAATATATTCCATCAATTGCGAATTTCTAGTATCGGTCACAGGCATCCATTTTGGGTAGGGAAACGGTTATTTTATCGCATAACTTTTTTGTCGTAAACTTTTAAGTTTTTTTGACATTGGATTATTAAATTTTGAGGTGCTATAGTACTAAAAGCTACGCTTGCTTTAAGTAGGTAGAATACACCCTTTTCTAGAAAAACCGATTTGAAAATTTTTCGTTTCTTGAGTTTGAAAAAAATAAAAAAAAAACTATTTAGAAAAACGAAAACTGGTACGTTTATTTATCTTCCAGAGATGAATTAATCTCATCCATTGCGAATTTCTAGTACCGGTCATATGCGTCCGTTTTGTAGCTCAATGATTACTTGTATCGCATAACTTTTTGTCTTTAATTTCAAATCGATTTTCAAATCGATTTTTCTTTTGGCACTAGTATATCGCATAATTTAATAATCCAGTGTCAAAAATGTTTAAAAGTTAAACGACAAAAAAGTTATGCGAAAAATGACCGTCCCCTTCCTGAAAAAATGACCGGTACTAGAGATTCGCAATTGATGGAATCGATTTATATCTGGAAGATAAATAAGCGTACTAGTTTTAGTTTTTCTAAATATATAGAAGCGTTCTGGAGGTATCTAAAAAAATAATTACAAGTCGCCATCTTTAAGGAGCTCTAGCTTCATTAGAAAGCATTTTCGGACTAGGTGAATTGGGTTGAGAGTAATATCTGGTAATATTTTTAGCCCAGGAATCTGCCGTAATAGGAAAATATTTCCAATTATTAATTAAACACCCTGTATAGATATACAGTATACACACATAGTTGACATTTTTATGCTTTAATTGCAATTCTTATTTGGTCATTCTTCATGACTTAAACTTAAATCACACGATAACACTTTCATATATTTTTAATTTTTTATAAACCAATTAATATACACATAAAAAATATTCTACCTTTTAAAACAAAGATACAGCATTGAGCAAATCAATTCAGCTAATAAAAAAGTAGTTTTTTTTAATCAATGGTAACATATTAAAAGTAACAGCTTTTGAATTCAGATTTGATACCTGCGGAATTAAAACATTAATTTGTTTAAGAACTCATTTCAGCGTTTAAAATTGAGCCACCCTATATATAAATGCCTAGTTCGATTTAATTATATTATCAAACGTTATGAAATAGCAATAAATAAGCTGACAGCTTACGTTGCACATAATGAATATGCACACATCATTTTATGTTGGTGCTTTCAAGATCAATTTACAAGTCACGATTTAGTTTTTGTTTATTCTTGTTTATTGTGTTCGTAGACGTTATGAATGGTCTTTAGAGAGCATTAGATTATAATATTCCAATAATTATTACTGTACTCTATTTTTACACGGATTAAGTAATCATCAAAACTAGATGCTACAGGTGGGTTAAGAGATAAAGATTTATTAATGTAAGGAAGAGCTGGTCTTACAACCATTTCCAAAGTTTAGAAAAATGTCCAGATAGCCCGATCAGGGAACAACAAATTTTACGAAAACCTCCAAAAAAATAAAGGAAGAACGAAAATTTGAGAATAGGTAGTTGAAATTGTCTATTATTATATAAGAAAAAGTTTACAATTGTACATTACTTCCATTTTACAAAAACTGGAAAATACGGGGTGAAAAATATTTCAGGAATTTGGAGGAGTAAGGGCGAACTGCAAAAACGATGTTTTGGGAAAACTGAGTTAAAGTTTGCAAACATGTTAGAATAGTAAAATTTTAATGAAATAAAAAAAGAGGAAAAATAAAATAAAAATTTTATTTTCAATTACATCTTTTAAAAAAAGAGGTTTAATACTTTTTATTCTATAAAAATAAACATCCCTAGTAGTCCAGGAACCGAAGATTTTCACCTCGCAATTTTTACAGAATGGATCGATTTGCTTGATAATTTGAGAATAACTAGTAGATAGTCCAAGGAACAAAATCTATATGACGTCGAAAGGCGCTTTTACCATGGGGGTGGTTGCCGCCCCATTGTGGGGGTTGAAATTTTTTAATATATTTTACCTGCAAAAGTTTATAAAAACATTCATTTTAAGCAAAAAATGCTCTATAAATTTTTTTGATAAAATTAATATTTTTCGGTATATTCGCTATCGAAAGTGTTAGTTTTATATCGAAAAAATCAATGTTTTTCGATATTATACTCATTTATGATTCACTCAATTTTTACCGTAGAAAAATTTTTTTCAAACCAAGTTCTTTGGAATTAAATAACCTACAATTTCATATTCAAACATTTTTTCGTATCTCTGATGCTAATATTTCTATTCTGAAGAAAATGGCATTTTTTACCAAACTACAAAAATTCGTTATTCGCTTTTAACTCCAGTTTTTTTTTAAAACTAATCATTCTAAGACAGTCAAACTTCTGGAATATATTACTAATAAATAAATAAAGAAGTATGAATGAATAGGTAAGGCCAATGACTAAAAACACCGCCAACTTACATTATTAAGCTTACAATTGGATTTCTCTTTTTTTTTTCAAAAAAATATATTGATTTTTTAACCGTAACTTTTTTCTTTTTTATCCTAGAAAGTTTGACAAAAAAGAATTTTGTAGGTTTCTACAAGATCCATAAGGCGCTGTTAATATTAAATCCTTTTAAAATCCACAGTCACAAATAGAGGTGACTGTAAAAGGGTTGGTATAGGTGGTTTTTGCCTGTTATTACAAGATTTAATTGTCAATAGCTCACTCAGTTTTTGCCATGGAAAAAATGTTTGCTAACCCCGTTCTTGGGAATTAAATAAGCGACAATTTTAGATTTAGATATTTTTTTGTATCTCTGACGCTAATCTTTCTATTCTGAAGAAAAAAGCATTTCTTACCAAACTACAAAAATTCGTTATTCGCTTTTAAATCCATTTTATTAAAAGCTAATCATTCTAAGCCGGTCAAACCTCTAGAATAGTCTAGAACCTATTAATGATACATAAATATAAATATAGAAGACCAAATAAGGTCAATGACTAATTTCAATTAGGGTGGTAAGTAGGGAGAAGTTTCCGATCACTTTTTCGCTGAAAAAAATAGAGACTGACATTCTTTTCATAATAAGTCACTTAATTTTTGAGCTAGAGACTTTATTTTTATTTCTGTAGATAGATATTTTTAAATACTTTAAATTAGTTTGAACAAGTTATCCTCGAAAAATGCACAGTTTTCCAGTCTTTTGAGTTTTAAACTACAATATTTAGCATTTGACGAAGACAAGCTAACATATAATAAACTACAGCTCGATTACTATTGGTCTTAAAAAAATTAAAAAAAAAAACTATTTTGTTTATTTTTTCAAAAGATACATTTTTGTCAAGCAAAGTTGTTTTGATAAAACGAACATTTT
Organism: Diabrotica virgifera virgifera; assembly: GCF_917563875.1. Classification (NCBI taxonomy): domain Eukaryota; kingdom Metazoa; phylum Arthropoda; class Insecta; order Coleoptera; family Chrysomelidae; genus Diabrotica; species Diabrotica virgifera. The sequence continues at coordinate 60,878,832 of NC_065443.1, read as the reverse complement.
TTGAGTTATTAGCAAAAAACTGATTAAAAACACTGATTTTTTCGATATAAAACTAACACTGTCGATAGCGAATAAATCGAAAACTACTAATTTTATCAAAAAAATATATAGAACGTTTTTTGCTTATAATGAATGTTTTACCAACTTTTGCGGTCAAAATATAATAAAAAATTTCCACCCCCGACATGGGGTGGCAACCACCCCCATGGTAAAAGCGCATGTCGGCATCATATAGATTTTGATCTACGGACTATCCACTACTTATTCTCAAATTTTCAAGTAAATCAATCAATTCTGTAAAAATTGCGAGGTTTTGTCCTATTTTAAGCTTCATTACTTGGACTATAGGGTTTTTAATAAAATTCACAAAGAAAGCTTCAATTGAATTCAATTTGATTTTACCAATTAAAATTGATAACTCAAAAAGTAAGTACTCCAGCGAAAATAATATTCTTAGTAAAAATATAGCTTATAAAAAATTGAAAAAAAAATGGTGTACGCGTGAGTACCCAGTATAAGCAGAGTTGTAGCTAATGAAAAGTATGTTCTTCTTCGTCAAATTCCAAATCGAATATTTTAATGTGAAATAACCAAAAAACAGAGCATTTTTCGGGGAAAATTCATTAAAACTTTTTTAAAGTGTTTTAAAAAGGTTTATTTTTGTTTTTTAAAAAAATCTCTAAAATTAAAAATAAGTGAGTTACGCTCAAAATATTGTTGGTCCCTTTTATTTTTTGGTACAAAAATCGCGAAAATCACCCCCTAATTAGCTTCCCAAATAAAATTAATCGTAACCGCTTCACAAGTTACTTTACTTGTGCATCGTTTATATTATCTATAAGTTTTATTGGTTCAAAGTGCTCCGTTTTGAAAAAAAAATGGGTTTAAAATAAAACATTTTTTTTAATTTTGAAAAAAAAATGGAATTGTTCATGGAATTAACTTAAAAATTATTAGTAATACCAAAAATCTTAAAGAGTAATAAAGTGTACGTTTTGCTTTTATGAATATTTTTCCTTTTTTGTTTTCTTGTTATACTAAAATTGATTATGTTATGGCTGTTCAAAATTTGCCTAAACTCGTGATTAGTTACTCGTTTAAGCTATTTTAACTACAGCTTTTTCAAAAATAAGCACTTTGAACCGATGAAAACTACAGATCATATAAATAATACATAAGCAAAGTAACTTGTAAAGTGGTAATGGTAAAATTTATTTGTGATGCTAATTAGGGGGTGATTTTCGAGATTTTTTTACCAAAAAATAGAAGGGGCCAACAATATTTTGAGCGTAACTCGCTTATTTTTAATGTTACAAGTTTTTTTAAAAACAAAAATAATCCTTTTTTTAAACACTTTAAAAAAGTTGAAATGAATTTCCCCGAAAAGTGCTCCGTTTTGGGTTATTTCACATTGGAATATTCGATTTGGAATTTTATGAAGAAGAACCTACTTTTCATTATCTACAACTCTGCTTTTACTGGGTCTACAGGCCTCAAACATACACCTTTTTTTTTTCAGTGAAATGAATGTCGACTCGATTTAAGTTTTCTGTTAACCCAGATATGAAAATATCAAAAGGCACCGCTAGGAAAATATTCCAAAAATGCGGCTCGGAGAACCTATATTTTTCGTTTCGTTTTGATTTAAATCTGTCTCCTGTCATCCCCCGATAGCGCTATTTCTAGGTCTACCTGTAGTCAGAAATATTTTAGAAATTAGTAGAATTAGCGCTATCGGGGATGGCAGGAGACAGATTTAAATCAAAACGAAACCGTCTATTTTTCTATTTTTACATTTTTTTTCAGTTTTTTATAAGCTATATTTTTGCTAAGAATATTTTTTTGCTGAAATACTTACTTTTTGAGTTATCTCCGAAAAACCGTCCAAAACATGTTTCTTTCTGTTAAAAATGAACATATTCACTTGCAAATAACTCGAAAAGTATTGACTTAGGGAAAAAACTCTATAGAACAAAGGTTACTTAGAATTAGTCATTTTATCCAATTCCGGACTTATTTTGAATGCATATTTTTCACCTTCGAGAGGGGGTATTTTCTTCTATTTTTGAAAAATGGAGGGGATGTAGAATTGTAAACTTTTTCTTATATAATAATAGACAATTTCAACTACCTATTTCCAAATTTTCATCCATCCTTTATTTTTTTGGGGGTCAGATTGTTCTTTGATCGGGCTAAGATAAAAAATGAAGATATTGAAAAAGTGGACAAAATTAAATACTTAGGAATCGGATTACGGAAGATCTAAATCCGAAATCAGAAATTCGATCAAGAATAGAGCAATCAAGAGCAGCCTTTTTGAATATGAAGAAATTTCTGAGTAACCAGAGACTCAATCTGAAAATCCGATATCGGATGGTAAAATGTTATATCCACTCTATTCTTTTTTACGGCGTCGAAGCCTGGACTGTTAATGTTGATTCAATGAGAAAGCTGGAAGCTTTTGAAATGTGGCTTTTTAGGAGAATTTTGAAAATACCATGGACCGATCATATTACGAACATATTACGAACAAAATGGTGTTGCACATAATGGGAAGAGAGAGAACTTTTGACCACCATTAAAAGGCGACAGACAGAATATTTGCGGCACATACTTAGAAATGATAAGTATGAGTTGTTGCAGCTGATTATGAAGGGTAAAATCGAAGGAAAAGAGGTCCTGGTAGGCGACAAATACAGACGCCTTTAAGAAAAGCAGAAGATAGTGATGAATTTGCAATGGTTATAACCAACCTTCATTAGTGGAGTCGGCACTAAATGAAGAACAAGAAAAAGGACGCAACACATTCAAAAACTTATCAGTATCACATCATTTATCTTAAAAATAACCGAAGAAGCTGTGGATAAGTACGTGAGATATGAAAGAAAGAAAGTTGATAGAAACGACATTGATATAATTATAAGCGAAATAGAGAATACTTTGAATATAAAACAAATAATGGTGTACGTAATTCTAGATATACAACGAGCATTTGACAATAACTCACATTCATAAGAGAACTATATAAAAGGTAGATAAATACTGTGCGATCCAAGTGGATGGCACAGCTACTTCGAACACGAATGGTGTAGATGAAAATAGGGCACGACAGCTCCTCCTCTCTTCCATATCCATGATCAGAAGCTAGCCATAAGGGAAAGTAGCGTTCCCACTTCTGTAGAGATTAGTAGTACATTAACTTTCGTGATATTTGACGAACCTCGTGGTATTATGCTAAAAAATGTCACACAGAATTATACAAAAACGAAGTGAAAAAAGATAGGACTTACGACCAACCCCACTAATACCAGCTTGATCCCATTAAACCAAAAGGAAAGCCAACCTTAAACGTGTCATACCAGATGGGAGAACAGTTTATTGGAAAATAAAGGAGGATAGAAACAATTTAATGTGGCTTAAAACACTACAATGTGCATGCATAAGAGTTACAAGGAGAACACATCCAGTGGCTGATACGGAAGTAATTTTTGTTCCTATATCTCTACAGAACACGTCACACAAAGAGGTTCTGAAAATTACGAATAAAAAAATAAAAATCTTGAATCTTGGATAAAATCAAAATAAGAAAATTGGAGTAATCTCAGACATATTAGGTAGATAGGTACACGTAGAGAGATTACAACTTGCCCCAACTGCATGATTATTCAAGTAAATATCCAAGGAAAGTGAAGCATGGGGAGATATAGAATATCATGGCTGCGCAACTGGAGAGAATGGTATGGATGTACATAAAATAACATTTGAATAGCAGCCTTCTCTAGAGTACGAATAGTTATGATGATTGCCAACCTCCATCGCGGAGATGGCACTTGAAGAAGCAGATATCCTTTCATAAAGAGCCTCGACCTTCCTAAGTCTATTACGCCAGTCAGTCATATCTATTGCCAACCGTTGCCAGTTTGCTGCGTCTATTTTTCTCCCATCCTCATCTACACCATCCTTCCATCTGAGTTTTGGCCTACCCACATTTCTACTTCCCTACTCGCCTATTTCTACTTCCCACGGGTTGTGACAAGGATTCTTCTAGGAGGGTTGTTATGCTGTGATCTCTACCACCAAATATATGTTTATATCTGTGGTATACCTCGTAGTTGTATAGATAAACTCCAAAGACCATTTTCACAGATGCCACCGAATATTCCTCTCAGGATCCTTCGTTCAAATATAAGCAGAAGGTTTCCATCTGTCTTGGAGATGGTCCATGTCTCCGAACCATATGTCAACACTGGCTGTATAATATGGTTATTTTGGTTAAGTTTGGTTTATGTATATGGGTTTTGTATATATGGGGGATAAAGGGGTAGAATGCGAAAACATGGAGTTGATTACAGTTTACTCCACTTCTACTCAAATCCGACTCTCACCTTCACGTTGGTGCTCCTGTTAACCGAGCAATCCAATCTGGAGATCCGGTATCCAACCCCGGGTGGAAAGTTGGGTCGGGAACCGACGAGAGCGGGTGAAATGGCCCTCCGACAAGGGGTTTTGGCGTTGGGTTAACTACCCAACCCCGTAAAAATCCATAGTTACGAAATCTAAAGTTAAAGATGCCGGACGGAAATCTCAACGATGACCTATGAAACGAAATATTTATAATATTATAAGTAATACGATGACAAAAACAAAGATACATGTGACATAAAAATCGCGAAGCTTACTTTTGGGTAGTCCATTATGTCTCTGTATATTATATATAGAGTAGGTATATGTATCTGTAATTAGGTATATACATATTTTATTGTCCTTGAAATAATTCCATTTTAATATCATGCCTGAATTCAATAAGAAAATTCTATAATTTGTGTAAATCAAACAGTAATGTTGAGATTTTTATAGTTGAGTATTATAGTAGTACCAGGTATCTAAGAGATAAGATAAGATAATATCTAAGCTCAGCGTGGTGATATTGTTGGAGGGGCGAAATTACCCAAACAAGGGATTATTTCATTTAAGGTCCCAGGTTTATTGAATTTTAGGTCCTGATGTTAAATACAGGAATATTTTAAACATCACAATTATTTTAATACTATACTGTAAAAAATTTAAAACTATATATGTAATATCTAAAGGGTTTTTATCCACATATCTTGGTGGCTCAGGCATGTAGGTTCTTTAAAATATAATAAGCTCTGATGACGAAATTGTTATTCCTAAAATTTTCTGTGATGTAGCCCTTTTTAGGGACTTTTATAAATACATATACCTTTTACAAAGGAATTTAATTCTTTTTTGTGATTTATGGCATACAGCCAGCTACTGGAATTGAATTTCCTCGTGGATTTTTGATTTTAATAACTTCTTATAGAATTTGTTATTTGTAAACGTCAAATCTGTTATTTATTTCATTATAAATAGTCAAACAGTTCAGTAAACATAATAATCAATATAAATCACATATGTTAAAAAAAACTATAATTTCAAAAAAATACAATATTCTTGTCTGCAAAATCAAGCATCTTCACGTAAAAAATGATTTCTTTTAATGGATGACATAGTAATACGAAGATATTGTCACATATAAATTTAAACATCTACTCGTATATAAGTTAGATTTATCTGTTTAATTTACACATATTCTAGAATCTCACTGGTAATTTGGTAACTAAATATTGTAGGCCAATAAATTTTTTTGCAACGAATGTTTAAAAAATCTTCTGAGTGTATACTGTCAAGGCTTTGTGGGGTGGTTCTGGTTTGAAAACCACTTTATCGGCCACTTTGTAGTCGGCGTAGTTGAGAGTATAATGCAGTTCAAATCCCAGCTTTTTAGCAGCACATGCAGTGTAGTGGCTGGTACAGTCTACAGTTATGAAGCCGCACCCTTTTAGTCTAGCTAGTTCTCTGAAAAGAAACAAAAAATAAGAGATAACTTAACTCAAAATAACCACCATACTAAATTTCTTGCAAACTTAATTATCTAATTATCATAAGGAGTTCAGGCGTCCAATCAGAATAGAGATAACACATTCTGTTCACTGTAAATATCAGACTCCTGGATATATGTTTACGCTTTTAATACGATTACCAAAATACCTTCAGATTATTTTTATGGTATTAAAAAATCTGATCTTCCAATACTTTTGGAGAGAGCCTCTCTCCAATACTATTTAAATGAAGCACTAAAACACTGGAGACCTTGTTCAGAGATGGGGATCCAACTTGACGACGATACAACATTGTGTATACTCTACATTTTAAGGACAACCAAGTCGTAGTGGCAGCAGACAAGGAAAATTTAGAATTCTTGACGAGACGGTTATTTCAAAAATATGAAGAGTGGGGCCTTTCTGATAATAGAAACAAAACACAATACTTACTTATGCATCTGGAATGAGGTAGAAGATCTAATGGTCAACGAACATGAAACAATCAGGAACTGTGAGGAATATATATATTTGAGAACAGCAACCAACAAAAGTGGGCGCAACGAAAAAGAGATAGAGCAAAGGATCGTGAAATGATAAAGGGTGATTGGATGCCTAAACCCTATACTATGGTCAAAAGAACTATCCAATTAAAGAAAACATCTCATCTTTAACTCTATTAGACGCCAAGGGAAAAAAGGAAGAGAAAAAGACCCAAACAATCCTGGCTAGGCGGCATTTAGAAGGCAATATCGGAAAAGAACCTTCACTTGGAAACTTGGAAACGAAAGGCGGTGAACGCTATAAAAAACCGGGATAATAAAAGAAATACTCTGATCTATTAACTACTAGAAATACTCTGAACATTACTATTAATAGCAACTAGAAGGCAGATCAGAACGAATATGGTACAGTAGAGCGTCGATTATCCGAACTAATTGGGGGACAAAGGTGTTCGGAAAATCGATTTTTTCGGACAATCGAACTGTATTGATATAGCAATATGATTTATCCATATTCGAATGAAAACTTTATTTACATATCTTTAGTGACAAATACGATAGAAATTAAACAAAAAAGTGCTGTATTTGCAACAAAATGAAGATTTTTAAGTATTAAAAAATTTCATAGAAAGGAAAATACGCTTTCGTTTAGGCATTTTCAATCGAGTTTTTACACAATTTGGGAGTTCGGATAAGCGGTCGTTCGGTTGATCGACGTTCGGATAATCGACGTTCTACTGTATTAACATAATTGGAGAGAAGCTCAGTCATTTGAGATTCGCAGGTAACATCATCTCTATAGCCGATCGCATGAATGATACAATAATAATGTTAAAAAAATTTTATCACGGTTTCTTAGAGGTCAGACTAAAGATTAACATGAACAAGACGCGAATAATGATTAACTTGGTGCTACATCGTAATATTGCTGTTGAGGGGAGGGATATTGAGCAGACTGCATCAGTTACTTAAGACAATAAATTCGGTTGGGCAGACATGTGAGTTTCCACGCTGCATAGGATTTGGTTGGGCAGCGTTTGGTAAATTAAATTATGTATTTAAATCGGATTTACTCATATGCCTCATAAGGAAAATCTTTAACCAGTGTGTGTCACCTACCTGTACCCACTTATGGAACAAAAACATTAACACTCACAAAAAAGGTAGTAAACAAGATTCGCTTAGAGGGCTATGGAGCGCCAGATGTTGGGTGTCTCTCGACAGACCGTATCCCAAACGAAGAAATACGTCGTAGAACAGAAATAAGAGAGCCTATAGAAAAAATCGCGTCGCTGACATGGAATTGGACAGGACACGTCACCAGATTATCTGACGACCGATGGACGAAACGTATTGTCGAGTGGAGGCCACGACAAGAAGCACTACGGAGCAGAGGACGACCACCAACCAGATGGGCTGACGATCTGAAGCGTATTGTCGGCAACTGGATGCAAGCCGCACAAAACAGAGAGAGATGGAAAGAGCTGAGGGAGACCTATGTCCAGCAGTGGACGCGTATATGTTGATGATGATGATAAAGAGCAATTAAAATAATGTTTTCAATTTTTTGTAATAATCGTAAAAGCAAACTTGTTACCTGGTTTTTGCCATAAGATCTTTGGCAATTCCTTTTCCTCTATAAGAACCGTCGACTGATAATATTTTAACCACCATAGCCATGTCGATTCCGGGATAAATCTGGAATGGATCAGATTCGACAGCTACATGCTCCAGTAATTTGACAATTTTGCCAAATTTTTCATCGTCACAAATAAAGTCTTCCTCTATGACTCCTCTCTCGATTACATCTGAAAGTGAAACCTGATTACCTACAATCAAAAATATCCAAATTTTGTAGAAAATAAAAATCAATAAACAAATAATTTCGAGCATGTTAAAACAAGTTTTAATCAAGGAAGTGGTGTCACCTTCGACAATAAAAATAAAATAGAAACCAATTTAGTGAAAGTGTTCGTAATTATTTTATGTTTGGTTTTATGTTTGTAGTCTGTGTTTGTAATCTATAGTAAAATAACGCAAAAGATGGAAAACACATTATTAAGTTGTGAGATAAAAAGAGATGAAACTAGTAGAGGTGGAAAATTTAGCGACAGAAACCTATAAATTTACATTTTGTTGATTGTCTCCCACCTTTAGTTGTATCAAATGAGTATGTCAACTAAAACTGTCACTGTCACAGTGGTAGTTCCCAAACTCGCCCGATGCATCTAAAGGTGGGAAACAATTAATATAATGTAAGTTTACTCGCTCCGTGCGTGACCATGGTGGGGATACACGAAAATATGCCAGCGTCCGTAGCGGCAAAATATGACAACTTTGGCGAATAATGATTGAATAAGAATTTTTTTTATTTAATAGATATTCTGCTTGCCGTTTTGATTTTTATTATTTATATTTATATTGTCATACTGACTTTCTTTCCTTCCCCGATCTAGTGGTATATTCCTATCGTCTTCTATTTCCATTTTGTGTTACATGCACACACAAAATTAATAGTTCAATAGACCCAGCTAATGTTAAAATCTGGTAATAATAATTCACACTGCCTAATTGCATTCGATGTAAACTTAATTAATGTTAACACCGACAACTAAACTATAACGAAAAAGTGAAGAAAAATCCTTAAAAATTATATTTTCTTTAGAGAACTTCCAAATATTCGCTTTTTTAATTTGACGTTTATTTGACACTCGAACTTATTGTTTGTGTGGTATAACAAATTTGATCAAAAATGGCAAAAATAAATATTCCATATATTAACGTCAAATATGTCATAAGTGTATCATATGTTTAACGTCAAAATTGTGGTCGCCAATAATGTTAGGCGACTACGCTAGGTGTCGCGTCAGTCATGCACGGAGCGAATATGTTTCTATCGCTCTAAATTTCCCACATCTGCTAGTTTTATCTCTTTTTATCTCACAACTTGATATTGTTTTCCGTCTTTTACGTTATTTTGCTGGTTATTAGCGCACTCATGACTGTATTTTTTTCTTACTCTAAGCATTTTGAAACTTTAAAATTTCTGCGCTTGATTTATTTATCGGAAACTATTAAAAAGTCATAGGCATCAACGAAACATGAAACGTGAAACATGTAACGTGAAACATGAAACAAATAAATTGTAAAAAAAGTAACCGTTTCATGTGATATTACTAATCGAAGAAACAAAAATAAAATTTGTATAGTCGGCAATGGAAAGTGATGACGTGGTCGTTGCTGTCGGCGCCGCGCTTTAATTGCTTTTTGATATCAAAGAAACGTGAAACATAAAGCGTGTAACGTGAAACATGAAACAAGTAAATTGTGAAGAACGAAACCGTTTCATGTTATTAGTGTAGGAAACAGAGGTTGAACTTCGCAAACTCGATACAAGTCCGGTTTTATTTTTTTCTGGTATATCAAGGGGTGCTTTTGAGGAGACAAACTTTTTCTTAACAGATTTCACCCCGGAACACCCATTTATATCCCTATAAAGGGGGTAGTTTGTGGTTTTTGCGAGACGTAGCCCTTCCTGTACGTTATTGCAAAAAATTCCTTAATAAAAATATGAAGAGGACTATATTTCCTACAATTTATTCCGCGACACCATATGTTTATCACACACCGTTTAGCGGGGGTGGCTCCCCAAAGTTGATAAGTTAAAAAAAATAAGTTAAAATAAATGGCTGATTTTTTGGTATAGGTTTCATCTAAGGGCAACTGTCCGTTTTTTAATTACAGGGTGTTAAATTAAAAAAAAAACCCTTTTTATACCATCTGAACCGCTTATGCTAGCGTAAAAAAACTTTCAGCGATTATACATGTACAAGTGTTACTTACAAATTTGTATAATTTACCCCCATATTTTCCCCGAAACAACCTCAAAAAAAAAGGAAAATGAATAAAGAAAATATGCAAAAATTGACTCTGGGCTATCACTGTGGCTTTAGGGTGCAAAGAAAGTGAAATATGTATAGGTCATAATGTGTAGAAGACAGTGTATTTGTCATAAGTACGTGATCAATAGAATGAATAGGTGACGAAAAAAAAAAAAAACAAAAACTGGAGCTCGCCAAATCATTTCTGAGGTTTACGGCGCCACTGTGCCGTAACGGTTGCTTATACGAAAGAAATGAATAGGACCTTATTTGTAGAGCAATTAGTGGTTTTTCATTCTGTATACGCTTTGTTTCAACAAAATATATAGGTAATGAGAAAATCGTAAAAACATGCCCGCCAAACTTATTTTCAGAGAAAGAGGTAGTTTCCGCAGGAATGTTGCAATAATCATATTATATATTTATAAAAACCCTACTCATGAAGTTATTTTACCCTACCCTAATTTTTCCCTACCCCCTTTAAAGGAATGAAAATTGGTGTTTCGGGGCAAAATCTTTTAAGAAAAAGTTGCATAATAAGCACCCCTTGATATAGCAGAAAAAAACTTGTGTCGAGTTTGCCAAGTTCAATTTCTGTTTCCTACACTAATATATTAATCAAAGAAACAAAAATAAAAGGGCATAGCCGGGTAACAATGTCAAAATTGCCCCAGTGGAAACTTGACCCCAAATGTTGGGGTATTGTTCGGCATCACAAAAGATGAAGATTCACCAAATTTTAGCCCAAAATATCGACACATAACCTCAAAATCCAATAAAACGTCAAAAATCATTTTTTGGGCATAACTCGCTTAATTTTTGACCAAAAAATATTTCTTTTTTTTTAAATTAAAGGTTTTTTTGTGCTCTACATTTTTCAAAAAAAAAAGTTGGCGGGAAATTCAAATAGATTTAAGCGTTTGAAAATTTTAAACGCCCATAAAAAAATAACAAAAAATATGGATCGCTCGAAAAAAATATATATAGTGTATGATCACCAAAGCTATGTTCCAGAATTTTTTCAGAATTTTTAAAGTGGTACAAGGGAGTTAAAAATCAAAAAAACCGGTTTTTTACCGTTTTTTCGCCGTTTATTGAGTCACATTTTTAGTCAGAGATGCGCTACTCTTTTGAAAAATATTTGAGTAAATAGCTGACAATAACATCTTTAATTTGGATTCCGGATGAACCATTTTGGACCCTTAGAACCAGAGTTATGGTGATTTAAAAAGGCGAAAATCTGATTAGAACCTTCGATTCTCCGGCGCTTTCACCGTTTCTTCGCTGTTTTTGAGTTATACTTTTAGTTAGAGAGACGCTACTCTTTTGAAAATTATCCGAGCCATCAGTTGACATCAATACCTTTAATTTGGACCCAGAATGAACCATTTTGGATCCTTAGAACAGGAATTATGATGATTTAAAAGACGAAAATCTGGTTAGAATCTTCGGTTTTCCAGATATTTCGCCATTTTTTCGCCGATTTGTGTTACATTTCTAGTTAAATTATTATTCAACTAACTTTTTTCAAAAACTGAAATCAAGACCTTAAGTTGAACCCTAGATTTGGCCCTGTGAACCACTTAAGCTAAGCAATATGAATCAAAAATTGATAATTTGATAAATAAAAAGGTTTTGCCATTTTTTTGTTATTTTTGCTTTTTTAATGCGTATTTAACTTAATCTTTTACATACAACAAATACATTTTGTAATCTGCATACATGATTATATATAATACATTAAAGAAAAAAAAACGCACCTATTATTCCTATTTATTATATGTAATCCTTATTATTTATAATTTTTACGCTGCGCATGAGACAAATGAAAAAAATTGTATTTTCCTTATTAGCTCACTTGTTCTGTGTGTGTCAAGACCTTTAGGTTGCAAGTCTATATATGCGCCGTGTAAACGTAGCGTGTATGAGTCTTAACCGGCAAACACATGTGTTTGATAATTATTAAACTGTGATTGTTTGTATTCAGTTTGACTCATTAGTAAAATAATATAAAAGTGAATCGTTTACATTTTTTATAAATAATATTCACAAAAAAGATCAAGAAAGTGTATATACAATGAAAACTTAGTGCATTAAGACAATCTTACTTGTAAGTATACTTGTAGTTCTTACATCATTTTGAAGGTTAAGAATTTATTCATTCTAAAAGTAAAGAATAAGAATAATTTAACTACTTCTGAATATATATGAAGAGTTTTTAATATTACTTAAAAGAAGTTTTAAGATTTATTTATTGTAATTCATAATATAAAATTAACTTCTTGAAAATAAAATTTCAATAAATATGATTTGAAATATATACTGATTTTAGTTTTTATAAGCTTCTTAGCAAGATGAATATTTTGACATCAAAAAATTGTCCATCAAAAAATTTTACAATGTTAAATGTCAACGTAAAAAAAGATGTGAATGAAAAGCTGAAGTGCTGTTGAAAATTTTGTTCTTGATTACACTCTTAAAATATTCAAAACATTATTATTATGCATAGAAAAAAATTCAAGATTATTTAAAGAAAAGTTTATATCTTCTTGAGCAGTTGAATTTCAAATAAATAGTTTTACCACAAAATAGTTTTAATAACAGCATTCTACTTATTCAGATAAAGATCTGAAGTATTTGTTACTTTTAATTTTTTGCTTTTTTTGGCAGTATGTTATTGAATATCTATCTTCTACTCTTATTTCATTATTTATGAAATATTTTTGATTTTGTGGCAATTGTTTTTATTTGATCTTATTCTTATTGCGAACCAGTGCTATGTCCCATCAGAGAATCATCCATAGTATAATATACTCCTTGTATATATGCATATGCAATATTTATGTATAATTGGAGGAACAATGCAAAAAAATGACATGATGTTTTTTTTTACTTTTATATAAAAGAAAGAACATACACGCTAAACCTTAAAGCGGAATAATTACAGTCTAAAATAATAATATTGATTGCATGCTTTATTTATCAGAAAGTACTTAGCGAAGACTGGCAGTTTTGATGTAAGAAGTTAAAAACATTATTTGAGTAAATATTATTAGAATGTATCAAAAAATACATTTAAAATGGTTATTTTATTATACGTAGAAAATGTATAACTTTTATATTTCACCGGTAGCTAAAAATGTTTATATAAAAAATCAAAAACCTTATATTATTAATAAAATCTATTCTCTAGCCAATATTACAGTCTAAAATAATTATATTCCTTGCATGCTTTATTTATCAGAAAGTTCTTAGCGAAGACTGGCAGTATTGATGTAAGAAGTGAAAAACATCATTTGAGTAAATATTATTAGAATGTATTTTAATAGTATAATAAAGTAACCATTTTAAATGTATTTTTTGATACATTCTAATAATATTTACTCAAATGATGTTTTTCACTTCTTACATCAATACTGCCAGTTTTCGCTAAGAACTTTCTGATAAATAAAGCATGCAAGGAATATAATTATTTTAGACTGTAATATTGGCTAGAAAATAGATTTTATTAATAATAGAAGGTTTTTGATTTTTTATATAAACATTTTTAGCTACCGGTGAAGTATAAAAGTTATACATGTCCTACTTATAATAAAATAACCATTTTAAAGGTATTTTTTGATACATTCTAATAATATTTACTCAAATAATGTTTTTAACTTCTTACAACAATACTGCCAGTTTTCGCTAAGTACTTTCTGATAAATAAAGCATGCAATCAATATTATTATTTTAGACTGTAATTATTCCGCTTTAAGGTTTAGCGTGTATATATAAAAATATTTTGGAATACACAAATAAATAAATATATTGTAGACTAGAAATTATCTCTTGCAAATTCCATAATTTTAAATTATCCTGGACATATTCATCCATTCTTATATATATGGGTGATTCTTTGACACATTTAATCTTCAAAAAAAAAAATTTTTGTCTTAAAGTGGTGGAATATGTTGTATGGCATCTTCTGAATATCCGTGAATTTTTTCAAATTTTTTGGACCCCTTTAAGTGGGTTAAATAGGAGTCTAAAAATCGATTTTTTTTCATTTTTTGGAGTTTTAAGCCCGTTTTTTGATATTGTTAACTCAAATTGACACATTTTAGGTAAAAAGTGGTAGAGACATTAAATACAGTGTTTTTAAACCTTTTTACTTTATGATTTAATTCATAATCCCATCGAACATGTTCATCTAGTAACTTGCCCAGATATTTAAACCTAATGAATGACTATAATGAACTTAAAAAATGCTTCTTTTTATTTTTTTTTTTCATTTTTTATTAAAACTATATATTTTAGGGTACGAAAAAAATATTTATTATTTATCAATGTGTAATATATTTTACTCTTGCAAAATTATTTTATTAAGGTTTACTTTTAATTTTTTTAATGCTAATTTTAGATTTCCAGTGTATTTGATATGTAAAAATGTTTCATTGCAGACTCAGAATGTCTTCTGGCAGTGCAACTAAAAAGTGTGTAAGTTGCGGGATTTTTTACAATAAAGTCCCAGGAAGTAAGAAGATTGTAACATCAGAATCCGAAGCTGAAAAATTATCTGATTTTTTTGATGTCGCTTGTACTGTAGGTAGCTATTTATGTAGAAAATGCTACACGAGGTATTCATTTAATTCAAAGTCGACTTCAGACGTAAAATGTGAAAGTCAAGAGGTAAAAAGTAGCCAAGAAGTAAAAAGCAGCCAAGAATCTTCCGCCACTACATCCGCTTTTTCACAGTCTTCTGGCTCAGTATTTGAATATAATGTTAACGAAGAAAAAGAAATTGAATATGTTTCATTACCGTTTCAAAGAACCATAGCTACGCACAGTAAATGTTTCATATGTGGAAAAATTTCTAGGACAGTTTTAGTCCCATTTGAAGCAAGAAAGCAGGTGTTTTTAGCAACTAGGATTTTTATACCAAACGGTAATCGTTGCTGTTCAGATCATTTAATAAAAAAGCGATTCTATATAGAAGACATTGGTAATTTTCCAGTATTGGTATATTCATCTTCAAGTAATGTCGAAGTGAATGAGGTGTCAAAACTCTTAGAATGTTTAAGCGTTTCTGCTAACATGGAGCTTACTGATAAAGTTGGTGACTACACTTTATCAGAAGAGCGCTTAAAAGCATTTACAGGACTCACATGGGAGCAAGTAATTGAATTAAAAGGCATGATGACTTCGATGAGAAATACTCAGAATCGTACGGTAACGCAAGCTGTAGTCGTTTTTTTATTCAGAATGAGAACCGGATTATCAAATGAAATAATACGTTCTGTATTAGGATTAGAACGTCCACAACAAGTTTCTGATTTTTCTGATTCCATTTTGAAGTCATTCGAGATCGACGTACTACCTACAAGATTTGGTATCAAATCATGCACTCGACAGCTAATACTTGAAAATACTGCTCCTATAGCTAAAGAGCTTCATCAAATTAAAGACGATGAAGTCTCTTTAGTTTGCGATGGGACTTATCTTCGTCATCAAAAGAGTAGCAACAACGATTACCAAAGGAAGTCGTATTCGGGTCAAAAAAAAGTCCCTTTGACTAAGCCTTTCACGATTTGTACTACCAATGGTTTCATCGTCGATATCATGGGACCTTATACTGCCAACATGAATGATGCTCAGATTATGGAAGATATAATTTCGGATGAAACTGGTCTATCAGCTTTGTTAGAGAAAAATGATGCATTTTTCGTTGACAGAGGATTTCGTGATGTACAAAATAAATTAGAAGAGCATCAGTATAGAGTTTTTATGCCCGCATTAAAGGGTAAACGAAATCAATTAAGTGCAGAAGAATCGAACGAGTCACGAAAAGTTACGTTAATTCGCTGGGTGGTTGAAGCAGTCCATGGGATCATTGGAATGAAGTACAAATTGCTTCACCACCAATTTGACAACAAACTGCTTCACAATGCCGGACTATATTGTCGAATCGCTGGATTTTTAGTAAACCAATTTGGCAAACGAAGCGTTTCAAAACTATCTACAAGTAACAATGTTTTAGAGCAAATTAAAAAGCAGAGTCTTAAGGAAAATTCATTGGCTGTTGAAGTTGATTCGAAAAGATTAAATCGAAGGAAAGTACCATTCCGAAGATTGACATCGGGTGAAATTTTGGATTTTCCGGAGCTAACGGAAGAAGATTTAATGGTATTTTTTACAGGTACCTATCAACTTAAACAGACAATCTCATACTTAGCTGAGATGATGGACGAAGATGGCAACATTCAAATTGACTACTTGAAGGAAACTCCTGAGATAATTAAAGTACAAGTGAGGTCTCGACATATATCGAGAAAAACGTACAATTGCTTTATTCATTATAGCCCAAATAGTATTGGTTACAACGGAATTCTACGCTATTGCTGTCAATGTGCCAATGGATTACGGACAATAGGTTGCTGCTCACACGTCGCTGCAGTTATATACTATCTCTCGTTTGCTAGATATGAATCAAAAATTTTGAGACCTGCACATAAACTTTCCAAATATTATGAAAAAGATGGTGTGTATCCAGTTATCGAAGAAGATAGTGATGAAGACTAGAGATGATCTACTCTTCATAAATAAATAAGTGTATGTGTATGTGTGTGAGTAAGAATGAATAAAGATAAAAAATGCAAGGTGGAATGATGAGTGTGAACAAATACATTATAATTCGTGTCAATTTTTAATGTAAAAGATTAAGTTAAATACGCATTAAAAAAGCAAAAATAACAAAAAAATGGCAAAACCTTTTTATTTATCAAATTATCAATTTTTGATTCATATTGCTTAGCTTAAGTGGTTCACAGGGCCAAATCTAGGGTTCAACTTAAGGTCTTGATTTCAGTTTTTGAAAAAAGTTAGTTGAATAATAATTTAACTAGAAATGTAACACAAATCGGCGAAAAAATGGCGAAATATCTGGAAAACCGAAGATTCTAACCAGATTTTCGTCTTTTAAATCATCATAATTCCTGTTCTAAGGATCCAAAATGGTTCATTCTGGGTCCAAATTAAAGGTATTGATGTCAACTGATGGCTCGGATAATTTTCAAAAGAGTAGCGTCTCTCTAACTAAAAGTATAACTCAAAAACAGCGAAGAAACGGTGAAAGCGCCGGAGAATCGAAGGTTCTAATCAGATTTTCGCCTTTTTAAATCACCATAACTCTGGTTCTAAGGGTCCAAAATGGTTCATCCGGAATCCAAATTAAAGATGTTATTGTCAGCTATTTACTCAAATATTTTTCAAAAGAGTAGCGCATCTCTGACTAAAAATGTGACTCAATAAACGGCGAAAAAAACGGTAAAAAACCGGTTTTTTTGATTTTTAACTCCCTTGTACCACTTTAAAAATTCTGAAAAAATTCTGGAACATAGCTTTGGTGATCATACACTATATATATTTTTTTCGAGCGATCCATATTTTTTGTTATTTTTTTATGGGCGTTTAAAATTTTCAAACGCTTAAATCTATTTGAATTTCCCGCCAACTTTTTTTTTTTGAAAAATGTTGTAGAGCACAAAAAAAACCTTTAATTTAAAAAAAAAGAAATATTTTTTGGTCAAAAATTAAGCGAGTTATGCCCAAAAAATGATTTTTGACGTTTTATTGGATTTTGAGGTTATGTGTCGATATTTTGGGCTAAAATTTGGTGAATCTTCATCTTTTGTGATGCCGAACAATACCCCAACATTTGGGGTCAAGTTTCCACTGGGGCAATTTTGACATTGTTACCCGGCTATGCCCTTTGTATAGTAAATAATGGAAAGTGATGACGACGAGGTCGTTGCTGTTGTGGCAACTCTTTTATTACTGTCCAAAAATCATAACCATAGTACATAATATTTGGTTGCAAACGAATTAAATAATCATTTTGCTAAATTTCAATCGTTTTATAGAATGAGTATTAAACATTTACATTGTTTTATTGTGGGTCCTGGTTTAAAAAAACGATATTTTCTTGTTATTGTCTATTCGAGTACCACTCCAGGTTATAATTGTACAACTCTTCGTTCTGCTCCACCACAGAAACCAATGCCATATTAAATTCTTGGTCAGCATTCATAATACGCGCGTAATTAATTATTCAAAACAATGAAACTGAAATCGAAAAATAGAACTATTTCATGAAACACGTTTCAAGAAGATAAAAATGTTTCATTGGCTTGAATCACACTCGTTTCATAGATGGGCGGACGTCTATTTGTTTAGCAGTGTTTTATTTCCATAGAACGTGTTTCACGTTTCATGTTTTATGTTTCACGTTTCATGTTTCTTTGGTGTGCGGCTTCCCTAAGAATTGTCTCATTTCGTAGGCAAATGCCAAATTGGATGCTTCATTGTGATATTGTGAAAATAAGACTATGCACAGTATCAAAAATGTTTTAACTATAACTAGACAAGTAATGTGACTTAATAAGTCCTAGGGTTTTACCGAATGTGACCAGAAGTTTTACCAAACTGTTTAACCGGAAGTGATATAAAACCGGAAGTATATTTATTTGTTCTAGTCTTGACAAGGGGCGTCGAATAATATATGGCTTGTACTATTTCGGCGAATTTAAAACTATGTAGGTACTTCCGGTAGCAACTCGGAACCCGAAGTCCGAGGTCACTTCAGATTTTTCATATTTGACACCATCGTTGGGTTATTAGCTGTCATTCGACGGAAGAATTGTGTTTAACAACAGACGAAGGGACAGACAGACAAGGACAATTCAAAGTTTTCACCATTTTTTAAATATTCTAAAATAAATGAGAACAAATATAAGAACAAATTTAAGCAGAAAATTAGCTTCTTATATAATTCTTAATAACACTTTTAATAATAATAATAATAAATTCATATGTAACCTTGCAAAGTTGCATATGAATTTTTTTGAAGTTTTGTATCTTTAAAAGATTTTTAAAAAATGGGCCCGATCGCTTCAGAGATTTTGCAAAATTTTCATTGCTATTTTAGGATTTTACAGAAAAAGACCACATTTAAATGGCCATCCTGCATTCGGTAATGACTAAAATATCCACTTTGATCTCATCCTCCTCACATCTAGAGGTTCTGCCGGTGACTCATTGTAGAAAAAGTTATTCTAAAAGCTTTAAACAAAAAAGAAAAAAAACTGAAATCTGTAAATTACATCACTGCTTTGAGTAGCCTACTGTGAATACAAACTATGCTATGATGTATTATGTACATATGTTACAGTTCAAGTTGATTCTCAGTTAGAGTTGACTCCAACTAGTTGGAGTCAACTCCAACTGAAACGAGCAGTAAAAGTTGATTTTAAAAATTTAAATCAACTTTTACTAGTTGGAGTTGACTCTTCCTGGATCGATTCAGTAAATGTTGATTAAACGAGAATCTCAAGTGCATTTTTGATGAGTGTGCGTTTCTTTGTTTTGACCGTTTCAACTATTTATTAGTATAGTCTGTAACGTCGCCCCCGTTAGGTAAATTATTCTGATTCGATTTTTTCCACAAACTTACTCAAAGAAATACATCCGTATAACAATCCTTATAGCAAATACACAGGGTGTCACGCGGTTCCGCGGTCGAAAAATTGTTTAACCAATTTCAGTAAAGTCAGTCAGTAAAGTGACTCTTTATCGAACGAGTCTGATATTATGAGCAGAGAAACAGACGCATTCGATAAAGAGTATTGAGGTGGTGCGTACAAAATTGTATCGTCAATCATAAAAAACATTAACACTTACTCACAACTTTGAGGAATTTTTTTTAATTTTAGACGAAATAAAAATATCGTATGACAGTAACGACAGATGACTTTTGCATGATGGCCGGTTTTGATGTTTAATCGATAGTTTTATCAATATTGTATACCTACCTAATTACTAAATCTGTAAAGTTTTGATTTATTTTGTATGAATATAATTGCGAAACACTACAGAATTTTACTTTTTGACATAAATTTTATTAATAATAAGATAAAATTTTGTACAATATTTTTAATAATTAAAGTAAATAAATTTTAATTTCACTCAAATAAATAATCGATTGCTGCCATTGACCACTTACATTCAATCTCGGTTAATTTGTTTAATTATCGCGGCAGGTAAAGTAACATTCTTCTTTCAATACAACAAAGTGTTACTTTACTGCCGAAAATGAGGGCAAATGAGTACAATAATGAATGATTTTAGTGAAGTTTGGCGATAAACAATGATTTTAAACAAATTCGCAAAAATACATAATTTTTTCACTTCGTACAATTTTTTTTTTGATCCGTTGGGCCTTTTTTTCTCTAAAATTGACTGTTATCGAGTTATTAGCGACTTAAAATTTGAAAAACGCCAAAATAACCATTTTCAAGGTTTAATAACTCGGTTAAAGATAATTATTGTGAAAGTCGAGCGAGCGGCCGTGGAGTAACGGCATAATCGCTGGCCTCATACGCCAGTGCACGTGGGTTCGAGCCCTGCTAAAGACAAACCATTCTCATTTTCAATAATGACACGAGCCGTCTCACCGTGCCTCGGAGAGCACGTTAAGCGGTCGGTCCCCCTGGGCTAGTGTATATCGACACTAGTTACTTGAAACAGGGTTAAAGATGTAATTGGCGCCGGAACTGTTCGAAAGGCAAAAATGCCATACGATATTATATATTATGAAAGTCAGAAACTAAAAAAAATCAAAGATTAAAACTACCTCTAAGATCCTGAAGAAATTTTTGTCATTATTTCATTAATAAGATATTATTTTTAATTATCAACAATGAGCGCTAACCGTGTATTGAGGCGGCCGTCAATGTAAGTGCGAGTGAGATTCACCATTGGACGGCTGGAATGGTGCATCTCTTTAGCACTCACCATTGACGGCCGCCTAATACGCACTTAGCGCTCATTGTTAATAATTAAAGATAAAGCTTAGTAATAAAATAGTGACAAAAATTTCTGCTGGATCTTGTAGAGGGGGCTATAAACTTTAATTTGGTCCCTTTCTGACTTTCATAATAATGGATTTTAACCGAGTTATTAAGCCTTGAAAATGGCTATTTTCGCATTTTTCAAATTTTAAATCGCGTATAACTCGACAACAATCAATTTTAGAGAAAAATCACAAAATACCTTTTTTTGCTCAGAATAACCAAAATGATCTAAAAAAAAATTGTTCGAAGTGAAAAAACTATTTTTGTGAATTTGTCTAAAAAAAATTGTTTAAACAATTTATCGATCAAGGTACTGCCTGACACCCAGTAGATTTGTTATAAGGACCTCTTTTTGAGTAAGTTTGTGCAAAAAATTCGAATCGGAGTAATTTACCTAACGGGGGCGACGATACAGCCTAGACTAATTTGAACATATTCAGTAACATTTAATTGCTAGAATCGGCTGTTTGTGTGAATCAGAATCAACTTTTACTAAATGGCATTAGGAAGAGTATACTTTTCCTAGTTGGAGTCTACTTTTACTAGTACATGTTGAATATAAATCTTCATTTTATATTTATAATCAACTTTTACTGAAACCAGCCGTTAGAGTTGACTCCAACTAGTTGGAGTCAACTCCAACTGGATAATCAACTTGAACTGTAAGACATACATAATATAGCGTTTCTTATACCGTATATGCATAATTTATTTCTATACAGAGCGAGTTTTATCTATGGAAGGCTTTAATTATCTTAGAAACGGCTTACATGATTTTTATAGATTTTGGTGGGGATGGTCTTCTAATGCGCCCGATGTTTTAGTGGTATTTTCATTGTTGTCAGATCTTCCATTTTTCCGTAAATCTAATGAACTTTCTTATTTCAAATGGAACATCCTATAATATTTTCTGCGTTTTAAAATTCTTAAGAAATACTGATTATTTTTCATGTAATGTTTCCTATACCTAAATGACGTAATTTCAAAGTTATTATATTTATTTAAAAAAATGTTTTTAAACAAATTATAAAAATAAATTTTTTCGTCCTCGGTAGACATTATTATACATTCTTTGGACCATTAAAAACAAAAAAAAAAAAAATGAATTATAAACAATTTAAAACTGAAAAAAAAAACGAAAAATGACAGTTTTCAAGGCCCAAAAACACAAGTAAAAAATATTATTTTTGAAATTACGAAGTGTCTATGTAAATTCAAGTTCAAACCTTCTTAATCAGCTCCCCAGAAGAATTCTCGGCATGTTTTATTCTAAAACATTTTTTTATTGCTAATAAAGCGCTTATGAGGGGATGGGCGATCGGGCTGCGTTAACAACTAAAAGCCATATTTTAAAATATTATTTTTTAATTGTATTTTTGGGCATTGAAAATCGTAATTTTTGTTTTTTTTTTCAGTTTTAAATTGTTTATAACTCGAAAACGATCAACTATGGAGAAAAATTATAAGAAACATTTTCTGTTCTAAATGTTCCAAAGAATCTAAAAAATGTGCACCAGGGCGGAAAAAAATTTATTTTTATAATTTGTTTAATTTTTTTTTTAATAAATGTGGGAATATCTCCGAAATTACGCAATTTAGATAGAGGGAATATTATATGAAAAATAATCAATATTTCTCAAGAGCTTCAAAACGCAAAAAATATACAGGGTGTTACATTTGAAATAAAAAAATTGATTAGCTTTCCAAAAAAAAAAGAGAAGACCTAACAACAATGTAAATACCTCTATAATATCGGCAACATTAGAAGACCCATACCCACCAAATTCTATAAAAATCGTGTAAGCCGTTTCTAAGTTAATTGAGGCGTTCCATACGTAAAATTCACTCTGTATAATAAAAAGTAGATTACACAAAAACTACGGGTGATCCGAAAAACCAAGACCAGATTTGGATTCAGTACGCGAAAATCAGCTAATTCTATGAACAAAATTTTCAAAAAAAATTTTTTTTTGTTGGTCTGTCTCATTTTTGCAGTTTTTTTTTAGATAAAATGGGATACAGATTACCTACATAAGAATTTAATCGATTAGAAGTGAGGCGTGTAAATGCAAAACTCGCCTTATGGATTCTATACTCTTGTGAGATAATCAATAAAAATGTTTCTTTAACGTTATAAAAAGAGAGCTTTGCATATTTCTCTGATTTTTACGTCACAAAATAGCCAGTAAGGAGACAGTTTTGCAAATATTTGGTAAGTTTTTCTAAATGTACGTTGGTGAATGAATGTTAAACTACAGTCAAGTCATATTTGGTATTTTTTGCAAAAAGCGAGTTTTGCATTTATACGCCTCAAGTATTTTTTTTGCTTTTTGCCGATCTAAGAAAATGTAAATTAAATTTTTATATCAGCCTACCATTTAAGCAAACTCCTATTATCTTTTGATTCTGCACCGCCAACAGGTTTACGCCGTTATCCAAATTTTTCAAAGTAAATCGTTCAAGGTCATAGCATCTTGGATGTTCGTCAGTGATAATTTCCATGAAGGAATTCAGCGGCTCGTCTTTGTAGAAAAACTTCTGCAGGAATTCCTGAACTGCCTCCTTATCATCAAGAGTGGCTATTTTAATTTCGAAGTCAATAGGACTGGTTGGAGTTGAAGGTGTTGAACATGATGAAATGGCACTGTCCTCTGATATTTGGGTCTAAAAATAAAATTAAGATATTTTAATTTAAAGCTGAGTTGAGTAAAAATATAACTACATATTGACAATAATATCATACAACAATCGGACACTTAAAAAATATCTGGGACACGAGATCAAAATACCCGGAGACAATCAAACACATAAAATACAAAAATGCGAATATTCCTGACATGGACAGCATTTGGAAAAATAAGCCATATTCTAAAAAGTTCAATTCCCATGTATCACAAGCGAAAGGTTTATAATTGAGGTGGCCAAGCTGGGGTGGTATAGCTCGAACCACTTTTCAAAATTCGAATTTTATTGCGAGCCGCAATTAAATTTACCTATATTAAAAAAAGATGCAAAAAGGGAATAATTTTCTTTGTATAAGTTATATTTATTGAAAACATAAATAAAATTGCAAAAAATGTGTATTAAATTTAAAGATTAAAAGATAATTAAAACATTTACACACACCGGCAAAATTAGCCGAACAGGTTAAAAATGGGACATGTTTGATGTCTCGTATTTCATAAACCAGTGGTCCAATTTGAGTGATTCTTTTAGAATATTATAGCCTTATTATTTAAGAATATCGCTGGAATAATATTGTTGCTAGACAGGTAAATACCATTTTGTACCGGGTGTACCAATCATACTGTGTTTTTTTCTTAAAGTTTGGAACACCCTGTGGAATATTCTAGCATATGTAAAATATTAGAATTAATACTCGATTGTAGATTTAGGCTTGCATAACATTTTCCTTTTCGATTCATTTACTTACGTGAGATAATAAAAAAGTTATGTGCGTTAGCAACTATCCATGTTTTTCATCAATAAATCCTCATAGTAGGGGAGGAAAGTATACTAAATTTGCAGTTACTCGAGCGTTATGGGGACCTATTGGATTGTGAAGAGTATGTGCTAAAATCAGAAAAAGATTAAGTTAAGTTTTTCATAAAGTGGGGGACTTTTCATTTTTTAATTTAATTTTCCATTTGAAACAATAATTTTTCTCCGATTATAGCGCTATCTATCCATAATTAGAAAAAATATGTCCAATAAAAGTTGCTTATTTTTACGCAAAGAATCAAAATCTGCAATAAAAGTTGGGGGCTCCTATTTAATATTTTAAATTAAATCCCCCACCCCAACTCCGTGGGGGCTCGTGACACCCCACGGAGAGGGGTGGGGGTAAATTAAAAATTATAAAACGAACCCTCCGATATTTTGCGAAATTAACATCAGATCGTAAAACTGCAAAATACACCTATTCAATATTTTTCAAAAATCTACCAAATGGCACCAAACACGACCCCCCACAGAGGTGGGGTGGGGGGTTACATTAAAATATTAAATAGGAGCCCCCAATTTTTATTGCAGATTTGGATCCTTGACGTAAAAATAAGCAACTTTTATTCGCAACATTTTTTCCTATTATGGATAAATGGCGCTATAATCGGAAAAAACGATTGGTGGAAATGGAAAATTAAATTGAAAAATGGAGAGTCCCACACTTTGTGGAAAACTTAACTTAACTTTTTTTGGTTGTAGCACCTACTCTTCACAATCCACTCCAGGTCCCAAGAACGCTCGAGTAATTGCAAATTTAGCATACTTTTCTCCCCTACTATGAGGATTTATTGATAAAAAACATGGCTAGTTGTTAAAGCACATAACTTTTTTATTTTCCAACATAAGCAAATGAATCAAAAAAGAAAATGTTAAGAAAGCATAATTCTACAATCGAGTTTTAATTTTAATATTTTATAATATATGCTGAAATATTCCACAGCGTGTTCCGAACTTTAAGAAAAAAACACAGTATGCTTGTTACACCCGGTAGAAAATGACATTTACCTGTCTAGCAACAATATTATTACACCGATATTCTTAAATAATAAGGCTATAAAATACTAAAAGAATCACTCAAATCGGACCACTGGTTTATGAAATACGAGACATCAAACATGTCTTATTTTTAACGTGTTCGGCTAATTTTGCCGGTGTGTGTATTTTACTTCTTTTGATAATTCTTTAAAATTTGTTGAATAACAAGTGTTGAGCACTTTTCAGTAATTCTTTCAGATGCTGGTTAGTTACTAGCACAGAAACAGACGAACTACTCTGCAGCACTATTGAGTGGATCCACAAAGTGGCTTAAACAGGCGATTTTGTAGCCCCAATGATTTTGTAATGGACGCCACAGTGGCGAGGATCGGCGACAGTGGTTGGCCGTAGCTGCAGTAACGCTACAGAGTGTTCATCTGTTTCTACGCTTACTGATCGGCGTTGAATTGTATGATTTTTCGAGTGAAATAATAAGTAGGTATGATTCCCTAAGTATGTTGTTTTGAATATGGAAATAATAGACAGCCTTTTTTAATTCGTGATACTTCGATTCTGGTACAAAGGACACCGCACACAAACATTTTATGGAGAATATAATGTCACTCAAATGGAATAAAATTTACTTGAATAGGTTTGTCCCGAAATTACAATCATTTCATATCATTGCGCCATCATCATATCGTCAATATTTAGAGATGGCGCAATAATATGAAATGATTGTAATTTCGAGACGAATCATCCATTCATGTAAATTTTATTTCGTTTGACGGACATTATATTTTCCATAAGATGTGTGCAGTGTCCATTCAAAAATTCAGTAATCGGCTTCGACTTATATTTTAATAATTGTAGAGCTTGATCTGCTTGAATCTCTGTTAATTCTAACTCTCCAGATGTTTTTTGGGCAATAATTATATTGGAAATGGAAAATCCCCCTTCAATTATGTTAATTTCAAATGGATTCAGAAAAAAATCAATAAATCAGAAAAATGAATCAAAAATCAATATTCCTTCTAGCTTCTGCATATATTTGTTGAGTTTTTCATGTTATTGGAACAATTTTTTAATTCGAAGAAAATGACAAAAAATTGAAAAGGATCTCGGGTGCATCTGTCGAGAGCTACAAATAATCCTTTAATAAGCCGCATGTGGCTCGCGAGCCACAGTTTGGCCACCCCTGGTTTATAAATAACCATTGTCTTTGCCTGTACAAACTTATTGACCAGAGACTCGATCACTGACGCAAAAATCAGCGAATCAACTAAGAGTTACACAGCGAGCCATGGAGCGTACAATGCTGGACGTGAGCCTTCGAGATTACATATAACAAACCAACAGATCAGGCAAAGATCAGGAGTTCAAGACATCATCGAAAGAATAGCGACGGGCAGTCAATGAGGGTATTTGGCTCCGAATTCCATCCTACTACATCGATGTACTTGATATTTTCACAGTAAGTAGGGAATAGCTCAAGAAACAAAGTCTACCTATGCCGATGTGCGCTTTTATCTTGGGGGTGGTTCTCACCCCTTCTCGGGGGTGATTTTTTTTTGGATAAAGTAGCCACGGAAGAGGCTAGAGAACGTAAAAACTGTTCCATAATTATTTTTTGAAAACTCAATACTTTTTTAGTTATTCGTGGTTTAAAATTGGCCATATTCATTGAAAAATGATACCCTTTCGGACGAATTTTTGCGAATAACTTAAAAACTATGCATCTAACAAAAAAACTATATAAAATATTTTTTTAGCTTATAAAAAACAAAGAGATTCGTTTCTTCATACATCTTCTAGTTATAAAACAAAAAGGGGTATGGTAGGTGAGATGAGTTTGTTTTTTGGTGCATGCTCAAATCGGTGTATTGAACTTGAAATATCAGAGAAACGGTTGATTTTCGGTGTATAATGGTACTAATAACTTTGGTAGTGCTTGAAAAGGCCTTTAAAAAGAGCAGTATTAAATGTCGATTACATTCAAACTAAGCGAGATATGCTGCAAAAAAATGATAACTAATTTATTTTAAGAAGAAATGAGAAGTATATTTAACTCCTCATCCATTAGAATTTAAATACATCGTTTTCCTTCTAAAATACTTTTTATTATAGTGTTATTTTTATGTTCAAAAAGTTGGACTGGTTTAAAATGAAGGATTTTTGAAAAAAGTAAGATCAAATTATAGAGCGCATTTTTAAATTTCTTTAAAAATCTTCCTTTTTCTCCATTTAACTCGAAAATGAAAAGAGATACGAAAAAATATATAATACAAAAATGTAGAGTTTTTTTAGATAATAATTTCGTTTTTATTTTTCATTACTGTATCCGTTATCATTTTCAAGTCTCATTGAGAAAAAGGAAGATTTTTAAGAAAATTTAAAAATGCGCTCTATAATTTGATGTTATTTTTTTCAAAAACCATTCATTTTAAACTCGTCCAACTTTTTGAACATAGAAATAACACTATAATAAAAGGTATTGTAGAAGGAAAATGATGCATTTACGTTCTGGTGGATGGGGGTTTCTTCTCATTTTTTCTTAAAATACATTAGTTATCAATTTTGTTTGCAAGATATCTCGCTTAGTTTGAATGTAATTTCCCTTTAATATTGCTCATTTTAAAAGTCTTTTCAAGCACTGCAAAAGGTATTGGCAGCATTATACACATAACATCGACCGTTTATCTGTTATTTCAAGTTGAATACACCAATTTGAGCATGTAGCAAATAAAAAACAAAATTTTTCACCTACCATATCTCTTTTTGTGTTATAACTAGAAGATTTATGAAGGCAAGTGTGTCTTTGCTTTTTTATAACCTACAAAAATGTTTTATACAATTTTTTTAGCTGCATATTTTTTAAGGTATTGGAAAAAAACCGTTCGAAAAGGTGTTAGTTTCAATAAAAACGGCCAATTTTCAACCACGAATAACTCAAAAAGTATTGAGTTTTCAAAAAAAGATTATAAGAGAGTTTTTACTTAGAATTAGGTTCTCTAGCGAGATTCATGGTTATCTTACCAAAAAATTTTCCACCCTTGAGAAGAGGTGGGAACCACCCCCAAGATAAAAGCACACATCGGCATAGAGTAGACTTTGAATTAGTAGATAAGTAGAGGCTATTCCCAAAATTTCATTAAAAATCCAAGCAGTAGGATAG
This sequence comes from Diabrotica virgifera virgifera, assembly GCF_917563875.1. Lineage (NCBI taxonomy): Eukaryota > Metazoa > Arthropoda > Insecta > Coleoptera > Chrysomelidae > Diabrotica > Diabrotica virgifera. The sequence goes on along the minus strand of NC_065443.1, from coordinate 60,850,020 downwards.
AATTCGGAGGTAATATCCTATTCTTGCTCCCATTGACTGGCGATATAAGTGGAACTGGGCAGAACACTTAGCTAGAACACAAGATGGACGGTGGACAAGACGAATCATGGAACGAACGTCCAGAAACCAGCACCGCATTTGGGTCAATTGCCGCCCTAGGCAATTCTCTAGTAGCCGCCCTTCAACATGTACCATTTTTGTGTATTTTTGCTTTTGCCGCCCTCTCATAATTTGCCGCCCTAGGCAACTATCTATATTGCCTAATGGATAAAGTAGCCCTGGAAGAAACTACAAAAGAAACCGAGGACGACCACCGACTACTCGTAGATGGACCGACGACATAAAAAGAGTAGCGGGAAACTGACTACAACCGGTCAAATGTGGAGAACACTGGAAAAAACTGAGGATGGCCTATGTTCCGCAGTGAACGCGATCGGCTAAATAATAATGATCATGACTTTAAAGGTAACAATTGACAACCTAACCTCAGCAAAATCACCAAAATGATAATTCATAAGACAGCAATCCGATCTGTTGTGACCTAAGCAGAAGATACAATATATACAGAGTGGACCAAAAGTCAGGAAACGCCGAATTATCTCATAAATGGATAATGCAAATTATATAAAAAATACGACTACACCTATTTTGCTATTTTGCAATATGAAGATTTGAAATTTGATGATTGTAACGTTGCCAGATATATCTACCTACCATTTTTCTGATATCGTTAGTCCCTTTTTTCTTCTTCTTCTTCTTCTTCTTCTTCTTCTTCTTATAATAGGCCTCTTGGCCTGTTCTTACCGATTTTGAGCTTGTATTCGTAGCTGTGATGTTGACTACCAGCTATCTCGCCACCTTTTAAAGGGCCTTCCTATTGGTCTCTTGCCTGTTGGCTTCGAATCCCTGGCTATACGGGCTATTCTCTCGCTGCCCATTCTCGTCACATGCTGATTCCACTCTCGTCGTCTCTGTCTTCCCCACCGTACTATATCTTGTATGTTACAGAGATCTCTTATTCTGTCGTAGGGTATTCTGTCTCTCAGTGTTTTCCCAGTTATTGACCTCAGCGTTCTCATTTCTGATGTTCTCAGTATCCTCTTGGTTTCTGCTGTGTCACATCTTGTTTCTATCGCGTACGTCATGATCGGTCTTACACATGATTTATATATGCGTACTTTCCCTTCCAGCCTCATATTTTTGTTTCTCCAGATGACATCCCTCAGACAACCTGACACGTAATTGGCTTTATTTGCTTGCTTTCGGACGCTCTCTTTAACATCTCCATAACTACATATTTCGATTCCCAGATATTGGAATCTCGAGACTTGTTCAATTAGTTCGTTGTTAATTACTAATTTGCATCTTATGGGTTCCCTTGACACTACCAGGGATTTTGTCTTGGCTGTTGATATTTTCATGTTGTAGTTCTTCGCCACTGTATTGAAAGTTTGTGCCATTCGCTGTAGGTTATCCTCGTTATCGGAGATTAAGATTGCGCCGTCAGCATAACACAGGATTTTTATTTGTTTTTCCGCCATCTTATATCCTTTTCCAGTACCTTTAATGTTTTCTATGATTTTGTCCATGACTAAATTAAAAAACAATGGGCTCAAGCTATCCCCTTGTCTGATTCCCGAGTTGATTTCTACTTCCGATGTTAGTTCATTCTCGACTTTTATTCTGGTTTTGTTCTTCGTATTAATGTCTTTAATTATCCTTATCATCTTGTTGTGCTGATTTTTTTCTTTTAGCAATCTTAGCACACCTTCCAATCTTACACAATCGAAGGCCTTAGTCAGATCTATAAAGCACATAAATGCAGGTTTATTATATTCCAGTGCTTTCTCAGCAATGTGTCTGGCTATGAATATGGCGTCTATTGTGGACCTATTTTTCCGAAAACCTTGTTGTTCCTCACTAATTGTGTATTCTTCATTTATTTTATTGGCAAGTATTTTTGTTAAGAGTTTAAGAGTTGTGCTCAGCAAGGTGATGGTGCGGTAGTTGCTACGGTCTTTCCTGTTTCCTCTCTTGTGTATAGGTATTGTTATACTCGTCCTCCACTAGTCTGGTACATGCTGGCTACATATTATTTCTTGAAAGAGGATCTCTATGTTTTCGATTAAGGTTTCTCCTCCGTATTTCAGGAGTTCATTTGGTATCCCATCGGGTCCTGGTCCTTTTTAATATTATGTTGTGGTTTAGGTTAGGTTAGGTTCAATTTGAGTAAATGCCTAAAAAAACCCTTCCACTCGACCTAAGAGGTCTATTGTGGCTTCAGCCCAGCCTTTTTAACAAAGTCTATTATGGCCATACGTGACTCCTCTACGAAGTCGTAGGAATCTAGTTGATAATGCTAAGATTTATTGAGCCTTATCCTACCCAACCCTTGACAGACCATGTTTCGCCGTCTCGTTATCAGTCTGATAGAATCGGCAAAATTCGCACTCTCTGTAAGTCCCATTTTGTTCATGTGCCCCTTGACGCGACAGTATCATGTTAGGAGTAAGTGTCTTCTAAAAATTATCAATAATTTTCTTCGTTTAAGGCTTTGGCCACACGGTCGATTTTTTACGGCGCGATAATTTACGACCATTGGTTCGACTACCTCCTCCACCAATTTTAGATGAAATGATTTCATCTAAAATTGGTGGAGGAGGTAGTCAAACCAATGGGCGCCGTAAATTATCGCGCCCTAAAAAATCGCCCGTGTGGCCAAAGCGTAAGTTATTGGAAAAATACTGGGCATACTAATTAAATATTGACAATTCGACGTTCACTTTAAAGTTACTCTGATGGTGATGCACTTTTTGACCATTAAGATTTACGTCGGCCCAGACATGAGGCCCAAAATGAGAGAAGTGCTCTGCACAAGAGAACTAAAGTTAGAGCTAAGAGTAGGGTTGGCTAGGTGTTACTTTTTCTAGACTTTGTTTTACGGAATGGAAGCTTGGACATTGAATGCGGCATCAATGAAAAAATTGGAATAATTCGGGTTGTGGGTGTATAGAAGAATTATTCTGAAAATATCATGGACAGAACACGTCACAAACAAAGTGGATCTGAGAAAGATGAATGAAGAAATGGACGTCTTAAATACGAATAAAACCAGAAAATTGGAATATCTCGGACATATTACACGTGAAGAGAGATACAACTTGCTCCAACTCATTATGCGGGTAAATATTCAAGGAAAAAGGAGCATAGGGAGACGCAGAATATCGTGGCTGCGCAACCTGAGAGAATGGTACGAATGTACATCAAATGAACTTTTGACTTTCTCCAAAGTCCGAATAGCTATGATGATTGACTACCTCCGTCGCGGAGATGGCACTTGAAGAAGAAGACATGATTATTGCGATGAGTAATGACTCTAGTTATTGTAAAGATTACTGCGTGCGTGGGTGAATAAAATATTCATATATTGTCGCGAACATGTGCCTGTCCAGTTAGTTTCTATTGGTACTTATCTGCATAACACCTTGCCGACGCCGCTACGGCGCGTCGTACCATTCCCTTGACGTTCACATATTAATAAAAAAATAAAGGAAAAGGTAGGCATGATCAATATTTCCATAGTTGTTCGGTTGTTCAATACCTAATAGGTCTGGTTCCAGCGTATGAAAAAAAAGGTGATTAATAGCAAGCTAAAAATTTGTTAATAGCTTAAGGGTGTCTAGTCGGATAAACTTTGATATATGGGAACACTGTAACAGGGGCAGTTTTAATTGTGGAACAGGATAAAAATTTGGAACGGTCAGACCACGAAAACGGCACATTTATTTTGTCCGACAGAATAGACTTAAACTCTCCAAACAGAGATTAAATTTTCATGCAAAAATCAAACTGCTATTTATCACCTGTCAGAATTCCTGTCATTTGACATATTCTACATATTCCAGTCATTAAAACGCCCATTTGGTGATAAATAGCAGTCTGATTTTTGCATGAGAGTTTAATCTCTGTTCGGAGAGTTTAAGGGCCGGTATTTCCAACCTCACTTAAGCCAAAGCTTACTTTAAGCCTTTGCTTAAGCTTAGATGCCTGTATTTCCACTTCAATTTGAGGCTTAAGCCTAGACTTAAACCAAATAATTTTAAGCTCGCGCGGGAGTTGGTTTAAGCCTTTGCTTAAAATTTGTTTTCTGTTTTTTGAGGTTATTTCTATAGAATTATAGAGTTGTTTTGAAAACCAACTCTTAAGTAGTACGTTATTATTGGATTATTAATTAATAATATATTAATTTATTAATCGTAATAACGATTATTAAAATTCTTACTACTTTTGGAAGGTGTAGGCACATGAAAATTGTTTATTTCTACAATGCTTGGTAGGAATATTTATTTTACAAAAATAAACTTACATTCTAATTTGACATTTTAAGGAATATATCCAATAAACAAAATTACAAAGACAGATCTATTGCTTATGCAAAATAACAATAAAAATATAACCAGAGAAAATATAGACAATAAACTAAAAACACATGTACCATGTACACAAAATTAGTGAAGTAAAAATAACATTGATACAGATCACAAGATAAAATTACATGTCAACAGTAGTGGTTTTTACCTCAGAACAGTTAGCCTTGGCACTTTGACGTATTCAGAGGTACCAAACCAATTAACTTTACAGCTGAGCATCAGTTGAGTTAAGAGAATGATGGAAATACGGCACCCAGCTTAAGCTTCTCCTTAACTTTTGACACAGGCTTAGCTAAGCAAAAGCTTAAGTTGCTATTGAAATACCGGCCCTAAGTCTGTTCTGTCAACAAAATACATGTGCCGTTTTCGTAGTCTGACCGTTCCAAGTTTTTAACCTGTTCCACAATTAAAACTTCCCCTGTTCCAGTGTTCCCATATATCAAAGTTTGTCCGACTAGACACCCTTAAGCTATTAACAAATTTTCAGCTTGCTATTAATCAACTTTTTTTCATATGCGGGATCCAGACCTATATGACTAAATGTATATCTACAATTTCAGAAAAACTATAATTGTTCATTTTCATTCAAATTAATTCAAACAAATATTTCATTCGCAATAACTGTCAAACCACGGTCAAATACAACAGTAATTTGCCTATTGGAATAATAAACCTGATATTTGTTAAAATTAATATCGCAATATTTTAGCTTCAGATTGAAAAAAGTGGCTGTATCTTCTATATTATATAGACAAAGCGAAAACGGCGGGTTCGTTAGAAAAAATATTCCCATGAAATTTTTTTGCTTAATCACATTCGTGAGACATCCCAGAATAAGGTTCAAGAAGTCGTCCACGTGAAAAGTGGTCCAATTTTTTTTTAACAATTTTTTTTAATCAAATTGCAAAAATCAATAGTTTTGGCCCGTACAATTTTTTGTTAGATTTTTGGACCATTCTGGACAAAAAAGATCTCTTGTAATTTTTCTCTAAAGTTGATTGTTTTCGAGTTATAAACAATTTAAAATTGAAAAAAAAAACGAAAAATGGCGATTTTCAAGGCTTAATAAATTGGTGTTAAAAGTTATTATTATGAAAATCAGAAAGTGACTAAATCAAAGTTTAAAGCCCTCCCTACAATATCCTTAAAAAATTTTTGTCATAATTTTATTACTAAACTGTTATTTTTAAGTAATAATAATGAGCGCCAGCACGTATTAGGCGGCCGTCTATGGTGAGTGCGAGAGAGATGCCATCCCGGCAGTCCAATGGGGAATCTTACTCGCACTCACATTTACAGCCGCGTCAATACGCTCTTACGGCTTATTGTTAATAATTAAAAATAACAGCTTAGTAATAAATGAATGACACAAATTTCTTCAGAATCATGTAGGGGGGCTTTAAACTTTGATTTTGTCACTTTCTGACTTTCATAATAATAATTTTTAACCGAGTTATTAAGTCTCAAAAATGACCATTTTTGCGCTTTTCAAATTTTAAATTGCTTATAACTAACTCGAAAACCATCAACTTTATAGAAAAAGTACAAGAGACCTTTTTTGTCCAGAATGGTCTAAAAAACCTAAAAAAAGTTTGTCCAGACCAAAAATAACAATTTTTGCAATTTGATTAAAAAAAATTTGGACCACTTTTCTCGTGGGCGACTTCTTGAACCTTATTCTGAGGTGTATTACAAATGTGATTATGCAAAAAAAAATCTCATGGGAATATTAGTTCCAACGAACCCGCCGTTTTCGCCTTGTCTAATAGTTAAAGGTACCATACCAAGGGTGTTATAAGGATAATAACGCATTCGGTCAACGTATCCATAATACTCGTGGTGCTTTCAATGTTCAATGTCCGACTAAATATTCTTTAATATGCAAAAAATTTGAATGAATCTTGAATTAATTATAGGTCGTCCCAAACCCTTTTTTCAGTGCGTCAGAGATTATAGAATTTTCTCTAACGCAATACAGCTAGGGGATGACAAGACACTCGAATTGAATCAAAACCAAACCGTCTATTTTTATTTTATAATAATTAGAGTATGTATTGTATAGCAGAATTATTATAAGATTATTGCAGGGAAATTATTTAATTTATTTTTAATATAATGTAATTTAATTAATAATTGATATATTTTCAAAAACGAATATACGTCGAAATAAGATTTACGGTGTTTTGAAACTTTTAACGATTCTGATTAAGAGCGTAGGCGCAAAATTTCGGGCCAATGCTTCTTAAATGCATTTATTTTCGAATCCTGAGGAAACTAATAAGTATTTTTGAAAAATTTAAATTCAGAATGAAAGATTACATTATTACCGAGGGCCGAAATTCCCTGAAATCTTCTATAATCTTTATTTTAATAATAAACATAAGTTACAGGGGTGAAAACGTAGAGAACATTGGGTGTAATTTTTAATATCAAATATCTAATTCAAAATAAATTTTTGTTTATTCTAATGGACTTTTGGCCCTCGGTAATAACGTAATCTTTCATTCTGAGTTTAAATTTTTCAAAAATATTTATTAGTTTTTTCAGGATTCGAAAAAAATAAATGCATTTAAAAAGCATTGGCCCACCTACGCAAGCAAATGTCAGGACTACGGTGTTAAATATATTTTTTTATTATTTTTTTTTAGCTAATGCCTCGACAACTAATGGCCATTGGCATGGTAGGTACGGTGAATTTTTACAGTTAGGTACCTAGTGTCATATGTAGTGTGTGTGTTGAGTAAGTGTCTTGTTACTTTGCAAAGTCGACGTCATTGTCTTTGCAAAGAGACGGTAATTGTATCCGAACGTCTGCGGTCCCTCTGGTGAGTACCGATCCCACAAGGACAGAAAATATTTTCATTTATTAATTTATAATAAACGAAAAATTTCTGACCCTGGTGAGATTCGAATTCACGACCAATCGAACCTTTAGATCCAAAGGTAGGCGCTCTTACCACTGAGCCACAGAGGAGTTCTTAAATATTTATTTGTTTAAAAAACTACGATTTAAGTACGGTTGTGTGAATTTTTTTTGTCAGAGTATCTTACAAGATTTTATGGTCTTAATTATTAAATTTAAGACAATATTCCAAATAAATTATAACGATCGAGATAGAAAAATAGACCACGTAAATTTCAATTTAATAAAAGTTTTCATTACTATCGGCACCACAAGCAGTGTAACTTTTTAAAATTTCTATTTACTTGTATAATTCAATATAGTCCATTCTTTCACGGTTTTTGCTCTAAATTTTAAAGAACCGCTTGGATTGACGTGAAATTTGGCATACGTATAGCTTACATGTGAAGGAAAAAAAGTGATATTGTGCCGATGTGTGCTTTTGCCCTGGGGGTGACTTTCACCCCCTCTTGGGGATGAAAAAATATATGTCCAAAATAAGTCCGGAAATGGGTAAACTGACTAATTTTAAGTAACTTTTGTTCTATAGAGCTTTTTCGCCAAGTCAACACTTTTCGAGTTATTTGCGAGTGAATATGTTCATTTTTCAACAAAATAACCACATTTTTAGACTGTTTTTCGCAAATAACTCAAAAAGTAAGTATTTTGTCGAAAAAATGTTCTTAACAAAAATATAGCTTATAAAAAAGTAAAAAAAAAAAATGATGTACGAGTTAGCTCTCTGGATCTCATAGAACCAGAGTTATAGCCAATGAAAAATAGATTCATATTCACCAAATTTCAAATACAATATTCGACGCGAAATATCCAAAAAATTAAGCACTTTTTGGGAAAACCCATTATAACTTTTTTAAAGTGTTTAAAAAAAACTTTATTTCTGTTTTTACAAAAAGTTTCTAGCATTAAATTTAAGCAAGTTACGCTCAGGATAAAGTTGGTCCTTTTTGTTTTTGCAAAAAAAAACGGGAAGACCACCCCCTAATTAGCAACTTAAATGAAATTAATCGTTAGCGCTCCACAAATTATTTTACTTATGTTGTTTTTATATGAAATCGGTTTCATCGATTCAAAGTGCTTATTTTTGAAAAAATTTGGTTTCAAAATAAAATTTTTAAAAATTAAAATTTTGAAAAATATGCTTTTTTTCAAAATAACTTAAAAATTATTAGAGACCAAAAATCTCGAAAAACAAAAAAAGTCAGATTTTTTTTCTGAATATCATGTATTTTTTTGTTTTTCTGTTAGACAAAAATTGATTAAGATTTGGTGTTTCTAAATTTGCATACATTCGTGATCAGTGACTCGTTCAACCCCTTTTAACTACAGCCCTTTCAATAATAAGGGCTTTGAACCGATGAAACTTACAGATCATATAGACAATATATACACGAGTCAAGAAACTTCTGAAGTCATAACGATTAAGTTCATTTAATATACTAATTAGGGGGTGATTTTCTCGATTTTTTTACCAAAACCAAAAGGGACTAACTTTATTTTGAGCGTAACTTGTTTAATTTTGATGCTCGAAATTTTTTTTATAAAACAAAAATGAAGCTTTTTTTAAACATTTTAAATAAGTTGTAATGAGTTTTCCCCGAAATGTGCTTCATTTTTGGTTATTTCACGTTAAAGTATTCCATTTGGAATTTGACGAATATGAACCTATATTTCATTAGCTATAACTCTGCTTCTATTAGGTGTAGAGACGTGATATATACACCATTTTTTAAGATTTTGTACAGGCTATATTTTTACTAAGAATGTTTTTTCGACCAAATACTTACTATTTGAGTTATTTGCGAAAAACCGTCTAAAAGCGTAGTTATTTTGTTGAAAAAATGAACATAGTCACTGCCAAATAAACTCGAAAAGTATTGACTTAGTGAAAAAACTCTATAGAACAAAAGTTACTTAAAATTAGCCAGTTTATTCATTTCCTGACTTTCTTTGGACGAATATTTTTTCCCCCAAGAGGGGGTGAAAACCACCCCCAGGGCAAAAGCACATATCGGCACAATATCACTTTTTTTCTTTGACTTGTTAGCTATGTGTATGCCAAATTTCATGTCAATTCAAGCGGTTCTTTAAAATTCAGAGATTTGGCAATATTTTACCGTTAAAGAACGGACTAATACGCTTTACTAATAATGTCAGAGTTCACAAAAATATTAAATCTCTCTACATGAAAAACGTACTTCAAAAAGCACGGACGTTAACATACATTAATCGGTTTGGCATGCCAACATTTTCCATTAATAAAAATCAACTTGAGCATATACGACCGATGGAAAATGGAAACCCCATGAAAAGCGAAATAAATTTAACGTGAAACATGGGTTAATGTTTTCAGGCTTTTCCATGTTCTCGTTAATTTTCCTGGCTCTATGTCGCTATTAGGATTCATATCAGCACGAATATATTACAGTCGTAATACTAAGAGTCGTAATACTAAGACTTGTGTCTATGACCTCATTTATCACAATCGTATAAATTCCAAGAGTAAATTAAACGACAGAATTTTTAGAATTTATTTTTTGTAAGGGATACGACGCAAATATAGGGTAACAACTTTAACAGAGGGAATGTTCATAGTAACTGTTTATGTTAAAATGATTTTAAAAACCTATAGTACACAGAAGAGATTATTGTACAGGGCACATAAATTACTATCAGCATCATCAGTTGCATCACAGGTCGTCATGACCTTTCTATAGAACAATCCTCCATTCATCCCTGTCTCTGACTATTCTTCTCAACGCTCTAACTCTTGTGTCGTGTGTTTTCACCCCCGAGAACTGTCACCCCCCAAGTAAAAGAAACCAACGGCACAAGTTCAACTTTGAAGTGGAGGGTAAGTAGAAACTAAATCCAAATTTTCACGCAATTCAGAATTGACCCTGAAAATTACACGGTATCGCCGTATTTCCCGTTCATTTACTGGGCTAATGAAGTAGAGTACCTACCAATTTAATAACCTATTTTGTATTTAACCCGGGACAGTCGCGCTCACTTCTGTCACGTCAGCAGTCGCGCGTTATTTTATCTAACAATACGAATATAAATTCGAATTTACAACAAATTTTTATTTTATAGTATTTTTATTTACTTGTTATGTTAGAAATATTATTTCTAATAATTATTAATGCTAATTGGTTCTCACCAAAGACATAAATTCCACAAAAAGAAGAAGAAGAAGAAGAAGAAGAAGAAGAAGAAGAAGAAGAAGAAAAAGAATGTGTGTACTTTATAATACGCACGTAAGAAGTTATACTTCTATTATATGATTTTAACGAAATCAATATACTTTAAACAGTTTATTTATATTTAATTTAACTAATAAACTAATTTTAATAGAGTGGAACCTCGATAACTCGGATTAATCGGGACCACGGCCAGTCCGCGTTATTGAAAATCCGGGTTAGCCGGAGAATATTGTAAAAATTAATAAAATACGGTGTACTTACAGATAAACTCCGTTATAATTGAAATAACATGGAATATATATGCACAGTACACATCTAAATTACGTATAGTTGTATAGAGTATACTTTTTCTTCTCTCACAAAATCCAAAAACCTGTTTTTATGGTCATGAGCAGCAGAAGCGTTGTTGTCCCCAGATAGACTTTCTCCAGTAATAGATACTGCATGACGGTTTTTCCATCTATCCAGCCAACCTTGACTCGCAGTGAAATTTGGTTCACAATCAGGCAAAATTTTACTCAGCTTGAGTGCTGATTCTTGAATAATTGGTTCAGACACTGGTAAACCACGTTCGCGTTCCGCACAAAACCACACATACAAACCGTCGTCGAGAGTCTCATTTTTAGCTAAATAAAAGGGGTAGTTCCCTGGGTTGGCTGTATACCTTATAGTTAAACAAACTGGAACATGAAGTAACACATTTTATTCAATCCATTGGGATTTTTAAAAAAATTTTAGTAAATATACCTTTTACATAGGCGTGGTTTTACTTCATGTTCCAGTTTGTCCCATTTTTTGCTTTATTAGCTTTACACCGATTGTCCAAACTGTCTTTTGTTATCATTTTGAAACAAAATTCTTCAATTTTAGTTCTATTTTTCTTCCAATTCGATACTGTGGATGTACCGACACCATATGAGGCTGCAATTGTTTTTAAAGATTCGCCTTTATCAATCCTACCTAATGCTTCTAGTTTCTTTTCCATATTCACTACCACATTTTTACGTTTTGTTGCCTATGTAGACAAAAAACACGCAAACACAAACCTATCTGAAGCACGATTACAGAACGGAAGCGAACAATACGACAATACGACAATACGGTCTCAATCGGAACGATTTAAGGAACAGTGGAGACTAAGACCATTGTTTAAAAAATAATTTTTTAAATAGTCCTTTAGTCTTTTTTAAACAATGCTAATACAGTTTGAAATAAATAAAGGAATACAGGTGCCTGTTGTGTCCAATAATCCGAGACAATGAACGTCGCTCTGCCGCCGTGTGCCATTTTTACTATCGTATAGTTCAAATTGCACAAGTACCCATTATCTCTCAAATATTATATTACATACATTTTTATTGTTGAAATGTTTTTCTGATGAAAATCGGTCCGGGTTAGCCGGATTTCCGGGTTATCGGGGGCCGACTTATCGGGGTTCCACTGTACTTACTATGTACTTTCCAAAAATTTTTATTAAAACAATACCAAAAATTAAAAAAATAAAAGAATCAAACACACACAAACACATTGAAACATGCCACAAAGAAATGATTTCTGAACAATAATTGTTCAGAAAATAAAAAACATAGTAACTTGCATTGGGGATCGATCCCGCCGATCGAAAGTCAAAGTGCTTTCCCATTGCGCCATATTCGCGTTTGTGTCATGTGGGAATATACACCAACTGAACGTTTACACCATAAACTTTTTGACAGTTATTTATTACTTATATGAATTTAATCAAATTAGTTTGATTTTTGTGGAATTAAAGGAATATATTGTGGAATAACAATAGATTAGGTGAATATTAGTAGACATTTTGATGGTAATTAAATTATGTAAATCAAAGCATTACATAGATACTATTTTGGTAGATTCACTTTAAATTTTCCAAATAGGTAGGTACCTATGTAATTTTTTATTAGGATACTGAAACATTTACAATTATTACGTACCTGTCCCTTTTAAAAACTATTTAAAAAGTCACTACAATTATAAACTTGCTTTTTTCTTTGCCATCACAACAATAAAAACTAATATACACTTGTTTATCCGTAATCTCCATATTGAACAATTATTGACAGATGATTTTAACACCCAATCAAATCCCGTATAACGTTTGAGCGACTATAATACCATACTGTCGGTGTGCGCATGCGCCCGGAAAATAAAAATTCACCCTCGTGCCTAAAGAAGTATAACTTCAAAAAAATAAAAAAAAAATGAACCTACACATTACTACACCCTTCCTCAAGGCACTTATGGAGTGGAAAATTATGTTGCAAATTTTTCATCAAGTTATCACGAAAAAGGGTAAAATGTTAGATTTTTTCTAACGGCGCGACTGCTCCCGGGTTAAGAAAAGCATACATTCGTAGTAAAAATCAAAGAAAATTACAGGTGCACTAATCTTGTACACATAGGGCTTGAAATCTTGTACACAAATGAGAATCGTTGAAAAGTCCTATTAATTTTGAACATCAATTGCACGTCAGTGTATAACTAGCAAATCTAATACGATATAGGGCCGGTTGTTCGAACGCTAATCAACAATGATCATTATCAAATAATTAATTACTGTCAATGTCAATCGTTAAAACATAATTAATTACAATTCTGAGACTATAATCAATTAATATAACAATAATTATTAACATAATTAATAATAAATCTCATAATTGTAATTAATTATGTTTTCAGCAACCCAAACAAAGTTGACATTGACAGTTTTGGTGACAGTAATTAAATATTTAATAATGATCATTGTTGATTAGCGTTCGAACAACCGGCCCATAATGTAATAAATCAAGCTATGTAATCAATCAAACTTAATCCATGACGCAACCAACTAGATCAACCGCTAATAAAAATGAAATCAGAGTTTATATGGTATCGCGATATCGACATAAATCTGATCTTATTGGCTGTTGCTATTATTCAGTGTTCTTTGTCATGTATGCAAAATATATAACTTTAGTTTACATATACAGTAGAACGTCAATAATCCGGATTAATTAGGACCGGACCCCATCCGGATTATCAAATTATCCGGATTATCGAAATTACCTCAAGAAAGGCCAGTATACACATTAAAGTACAACAAACGTTTTAAAATTTTATGTTTTCTCTTGTACAGTAAAGTGTCTAGAGGTGAAATTAATCACAACATTTTTTATGTTTAAACACTGTATTGTAATTAATTTATAATAGCACCATGTGTACAGTAAAAACATCAGACACTATTTGGGCTTTTAAAAAAATGTGTAAAATAGTTTTGAACTGCGGTAGAGGTTCGTTTTTCGCAACGTAGTTCTTAATTTATTTTAAAAGAATCAGATATTTTTGCTAGATACAAATCCGGATTATTGACGGTCCGGATTTTTGACGTCCGGATTATCGACGTCCGGATTATCGACGTTCTACTGTATTATTAACTATGTACAGGGTGGGCCAATGAAAACAGTACATCTCGATATTTGGCAGTAGGGGATACTCAGCTAATGGTGCGCGTCGGATAATTATGCGCATCAATGTTTCTAATTCTCTATTTAATAAAATTCCAAAAACTATATTGTCGGGCCATCTACTAGCAGCTGCCAGATCTATAGTCCAGGGCGCATCTGTTTTGAGATGGACGTTGAGAGGTGACTCAAATTTTTTTGCAGAAATTTCTTGAAAATAACTCAAACAATAATATTTCAGTTATCCTCCCACTCAAAATGGCCAGGAACATTGTTTAAATAATCAAAATGTCAAACTATGAAGGAAAAATTCGATTTTTTATTGGTTATTTGATTATAACTTTAAAACTATTCATTTGTGAGAAAAGTTGTACTAACATAAAAGTTGCCTAAGTAAATTTCCTATAACACAGAATTGGTTAAAAATTTAAGAAATAGTCATCCTTGTTGCAAAATAGCAATAATTGCGAAAAAAAACCATACAAAAACAAGTATTCGCATTTTACGTTTTTCAACGATTTATGCTACACTTAAGACCTTCATATTTTACTCAAAAAACTTTATGGTATAGTAAAAAAAACACTGTAAATTTCATTAAGGTCGTATTAATAGATTTCGCAAAATAGATTTTGTAATCCAGCTTTCGCAAAAAAATTCATTTTTTTTAAATGTTGCAGGACTGAAAATAAAGCAGATAGCAAGTTGAATTTGTTTTTGCTTATATAAGTGTACTGTACCTTTCATTTTCAATTTGCAAAATTAAAATCAATTAATTACCACGGCATCAGGAAGTTTTTTAAATAAACATTAATTTTTGGTGCTACGAGCAGGACAGCGGTGTTCGATTCACACAAGTTGATTTCCACCAAAATTTCTTCCAATCTTTATCTAATATATTATTTTCTTACTCTATATTTTGTTGTATTTTAATATTTTAATTCCACAAAAATAAAACTAATTTTATTATTGTTTGTGAAATATTGTTTAAACAATTGCATATGTTTAAAAATAATAAACTTTTATTCTCTAAGTTAAAATATATGAACAAAGAAAGTTTTTGTTAAAAAAAGTGTTATTTCAAAGGATAGAGTATGTGTTTTTGTTTTGCAATAAACAATTTATTTATTTATATCGAAATGTAATAAAAATTAAAATGTATCAATCATTATCAAAGGTCATTGGAGTGCCCAATCAGAGCAAACTATCCGCTGTCCTGCGCGTAGCACCAATAATTAATGTTTATTTAAAAAAATTCCTGACGCCGTGGTTGTTATTGAATTTTAATTTTGAAAATTGCAAATGAAAGGTACAGTAGACTTCTATACGTAAAAAAATCTTAACTTGCTATCTGCTTTATTTTCAGTCCTGCAACATTTTAAAAAAATGAATTTTTTTGCGAAAGCTGGATTGTAAAATTTATTTTGCAAAATCTATTGAACCGATCTTAATGAAATTTACAGTATTGGTTTACTGTCATAAAGTTGTTCTGGGTGAAATATGAAGGTCCTAAGTGTAGCTTAAATGGTTGAAAAACGTATAATGATAATACTTGTTTTTGTATTTCTCTTTCGCAATTATTGCTATTTTGCAACAAGGGTGACTATTTTTTAAATTTTTAACCAATTTTATGTTGTAGGAAATTTAATTACGCAACTTTTATGTTAGTACAACTTTTCTCGGAAATGAATACTTTTGAAGTTATAATCAAAAAACCAAGAAAAAAATCGAATTTTTCCTTCATTTTTTGACATTTTCATTATTTAAACAATGTTCCGGACCTTTTTGAGAGGGAAGATAACTCAAATATTATTATTTGAGTCATTTTCAAGCAATTTCTGCAAAAAAATTTGAGTCACCTCTCAACGTCCAAATGTACTAATATTTTTACAGATGCGCCCTGGTCCAAACGTTGGGAGATACTTTACCGGTTGGCAGTCATCGTTTACATGTTTTTGCGTGGTATGGCATTGTTTGTGAGTCTGAGAAAATAAGCGATAACTTTTTTTCTTTACAGAAATATAGTTTAAAAACTGCATATACAATTTATTTATTTAACATTTTAGACACTGGTATATTTAGTTTTGATCGATTCTTTTTTGTTTTTATCCAAATTTGTGTTATGTGGTGAAGTGTAAGGTCGTCTAGTGGTGCGCATTGCACACCATTAGCCGTCAAGGTATATAAAGGCATTTTTATACGTTTTGTGACTGCGTCATAAAACGTAAGCATGCGTTAAACACGCGTCAAAATAGACAAATGGGTAAAGAGAAAACCATCAAAAGATTTTTGAAAACAGCTCCGAAGATATTTCAAAAATTGAACTGTGGCATGATGATGAGTTACCAGCGATACTCAATCTTTTTTTCCCTGGGTTTCCCGATAGGTATACAGGGTGTTTCATTAAAAAACGGAAATACTTAAATGGTAAATAAGGTCACTGGGGCGGTTCTAGATATTCTACATTTATTGCCCCACCGATTTTTATAACGGACTTACAGGGTGTTTTTATCGATTTTGCCCATTTTTGTCTGGATCCATAACATCATCATCATCATTTGGCTCTACAACTCTATGTGAGTCTTGGCCGCGTTTACTATTTCCCTCCATTGTTGTCGGTCCTGAGCAGCTATTTCCCATTGCTGTACTCCCATTTTGCGTAGATCGCTGGCTACTGCGTCCTTCCATCTCTTTCTTGGGCGACCAACTGACCTTTTTCCAACGGGCCTTTCCCAGAATGTGGCGTTTAGAAGTCTTTCGTCACTTGATCTTAGTACGTGACCCGCCCATCGTATTCTGTTTGATTTAATGTAGCGTACTATGTTTTCATCTCCTGTTGTCTCTTCTCTGCAAGGCCCATAGATAGTCCGCAGTATCTTTCTTTCAAGTACCAGTAATTTTGTTGTTTCCCGCTGATTCAGAGTCCAGGTTTCGCTTCCATACGTTATTGTGGGACGAATTATTGTCTTATTTTTGCTGGTCTTGAGAGTATTTTTGATTTAAGTAGGGTCCTTAACGAGTAATATGCCCTGTTTCCTGCAATAATCCTGGATCCATAACAACCACCTTGTATATTTTTTGATATTTGATACAAGTATGTCTTATTTAGAACCCAAACCATAGAACTACTAATCAGAAGAAAAATCCAAGTCCGGATTAAAAAAAATATACTTAAATTCATCGTGACCGTGAAACAACATCCTGTATGTATATTGAAATTTTCAAAACCCGTTTGCACATTTGAAAAGAGCACAAAAAACTGAGTTTATATGCTTTAATGTTTTCCGCAGAAAATTTAATCACTTTAATTTTGAAATGAAATATGTATACATACTGAAATTTTTAAGAACTCTGAGAATACAAAGCAGGTTTTTAAAACACTTTTAATAATAAATTATTGAATTTAATGAATACATTCTCATTTTAACACTAATTAATACTTAGTCACTACATTGGAACGAGCCACTTACTACTAATGACAACAAAAATACAGGTCCAAATTAACAAAAAAAATACAAAGTGATTGTGACTTTGAAACAACACCCTGTATATTGAAATTTTCAAAACCCGTTTGCACATTTGAAAAGACCACAAAAAACTAAGTTTAATGGTTCACCTTTATTTTTTGCGCAGACAATTTAATGATTTCAAGTAATTTTAAAATGTTGAAATTTTTAAGAACTCTGAGAACTCATAACAAAAATTTTGATTTAATTTCGAAATTAATATCATTAAATTGTCTGCACAAAAAATTGAAGCGGTCAGTATACTTGGTTTTTTCTACTCTTTTCAAATGTGCAAACGGATTTTGCCAATTTTATTATACAGGGTGTTGTTTCAAGGTCACAATTATTTTATATTTTTTTGTTAATTCAAACCTGGGTTTTTCTTGTGATAAGTAGGTAAGTGTCATTCCAATGTAGTATATAATTATGAATTATTTTTAAAATGAGTATTTATTCATTAACTTTAATAATTTATTATTCAAAGTGCTTTAAAAACCTGCTTTTTAATCTTAGAGTTCTTAAAATTTTCAGTATATTTAATGTCAAAATTAAAGTCATTAAATTGTTTGTGCTCTTTTCAAATGTGCAAATGAATCTTGAAAATTTAAATATACCTACAGGGTGTAGTTTCAAGGTCACCATGACTTTATATTTTTTTGTTAATCCGGACTTGGATTGTTCCTGTGATTACTTAATGGGTTGTTCCAATGTAGTAAATAAGTGTTGATTATTTTTAAAATGGGCATTTGTTCATTACCTTTAATAATTTATTATTAAAAGTTAATAATACCTGCTTTTTAATGAAAGAGTTCTTAAAAACTTTAATATAATTTCACAATTAAAGTCATTAAATTGTCTGCCTCGCGTATAAACACAGCTGCACACTATCAAATAATTTGACAAACACGTGAAATTTGACAAATAATTTGATCGTTTACAGGGACTTTTAGTGAGCCTTCAGGCCGCATGAAAAACGCTTGAGGGCCGCAGGTTGAGTATCACTGAGTTAGACGATCTCGTGCCAGATGAAAATGACTTCTGTGTATTGTGGTGAAGGTAGAAAAAAGACGAGGTATGGTGCATGTGTTCGATAAATTGTCAATGGCCTCATGCCATGTGAATACGAAAGGATAGTCCAGAAGGATATATTTGTGATTTCCGCGATGCATAGATCTTTTTTAAAAACATCTTAACTTGGTTTCTTATCTTTTTCCGTATATTTGTTTGTCCCTTTAATATTTATGTTCAATAAACTACATTTCCGAAGCTCATTTTTAAGTTCTATCATTGCGCACACTTATCCGACATATTGACTACATTAAATGAGGACACTACTTGTCCTCATAGGACAAACGTTTCCATTCTAAACCAACTCAATACCTAACTTTACCTAGCTACGCAGACATTCTGTGTAAGAGCTTCTGTATAAGAATTTTCAAAATGTAATGCCCTATTCGGATTCAGTATAATCAAAATCAAAATAGAAAGATATTTAATCAAAATAAAATGATGAATTCAACGATATTTTTAAAATTATTTACACAAAACAATGGCTTTTGTTTAAACAATTAATAAACAATTAGCGGCAAAATCTGTGAGTAAAACTTTTTTTCTACAACCATGTTAAAAATGCAATTTTTAGCACTCCATACGAGCGTTAAAAATGCTACTTTAAGGCACTAGTGCTTTATAGTATATTAAGTATGGAGAACGGTAAGGGTTTTATACCGATCGAAGACAATTGTTTGGAGGAGGAGCGGAGCGACGACTCCAATTATTGTCTGAGATCGGTTACCTAAACGTTCGACATGCTTATAAAGTTTTTGCACGATTGATACCATTATAAATTATAAAATTAAACATTTTCGTCATATTGACTAGTTTCATTCATTTTATCAAGATAGATACTTTGGTTGTTAGGTAGTATGGGCCATTCCACGAACATACGCCTGTTTTGGATTACTTCGACAACGAATATTTTACTGCGCAACATAAGAAGTACGAAAGTAAATGGCGCTAATAATTATTCCAATAAACAACAATGTAATTTGTAATTTACTTTCGTTCTTCTTATTTTGCAAAGTAAAATATTCGTTGTCGAAGTAATCCAAAACAGGCGTATGTTCGTGGAATAGGGTATAACTAGGGTGCATAACAACAATGGAGAATTGAGTTTTTATTTAGTTGTCAATAATTTTAAGTACAATTTTGATTATTATAAATTAAAATATGAGCGAAAGTGAATTTAAAGAAATTGAACGGGCTTGGGAAAAAGGGTGTTCCGCAATTATTCCCGAAAAATCCAAAATCCGTTATCAAAATACCTACCAAAGTTTTAAAAAATGGTGCGAAGGCAAGAATTTAAGAATCGAAGAAAAGACTCTATTGGCATATTTCGTTCAAAAACATATGCAGTTGAAAGCTCCTGGAAGCCTCTGGGCAGAATATTCAATGATTAATTCCACCGTTTTTCTTTATGATGGCATTGATATTTCCAAGTTTTCAACTTTGATCGCGTATTTGAAGAGAAAAAATGTTGGCTAAGTTTCAATATTAATAAATAATTCGTTAGTTTCCTTTATTCTTTAAAAAAATAAATTAAAATTAAGAGATTTTTAACTCGACGGTAAGTGAATTACTTACCGTCGAGTTGGAGTACTTACCGTCGAGTTGGATTACTTACCGTTGAGTTGCTAGTAAATGTCACCTACTGACGTAAAATCTGTCACGGTAAACAGTCAAAAATGATCAATCGTGCAAAAAAATATTTTTAAGGCACTGCAGTTCGTATTGACCGTAGGCAATTTTGATGTAATGTCAAAAAAATATAAAAATGGAATGTCAGTCAAGTTCAAGTAAAAGTTTTTGTAGATATTGTCCTGTAATTACGTTTGTAGAAAAAATATTGTATGATATGCGTGTTAAAATAGTTATTTATAAAACGCACGCGATTTTTAGAGCACGAGCGACAACGGAGCGAGTGCTATAAATCGCGTAAGTTTGCAAAAAGTACAAGGATTGTCACCATGACAACGTGAAAGTTAAAAACAGTGCGGAAAAGTAAGTCCCATTTAAAATACATTGTTATTTCACGCACACTTTAAATCCTTCACGCACTGCTATCTATCATGACAGTTTTCACAAACTAAAATCTTATACATAGTAGATGAAGTATGTACATTTTTAAGGCACTCATGTGAATTACAGAGCTCGCTATCGCTCATTCTGCAAACTTTCACATGCGTGCCTTAAACGTGTACTTTTAACACTTATATCATAAATAACTATTACTTTAACATGTATATAAACTAACAAAAAAAGTTTTAGAAAAATATAAGCTTGTTTGAATTATTCCGAAACAATGTGTTTTCGTTCTATCTTGACTCCCCTAATAGTAATTTTGACGAAGTCAAAGCTTTGGACATTCTAGTTTTTTATTATTTAGTAAATGTAATATTATTATATAATAATATATAATAATTATTTAGTATTATAATTACACATTAAGATCGTTACAGTATAACTATATATTAAATCAATAATGACACTGCCGTCTTTAATGTATGAACAAAAGACATTTGCCTTGAAAATATGAATAAACAGAATAAATACATAAGTCCGGGAAAAAATTCTCAGAGGTATAATTAGCAGAATACAATAGCAATTAATGTATGCAAAATTTTGCAACACCCTCCCATGCAAAAGAATTGTAATTGTGATCTCTTTCTAAGCAATAATAAATGGATAATTAACCATTTGATAGTTTACTGGTATGCGGAAATAAATTAAACTGGTTTAATTCAAAATTTCAAAATCTTTGTTAAATCAATTTATTATTTTTATTTGGCAATAAGTCACAAATTTATTTAACATTTGGATTTCCACTTCGGAAATCGTTCTCAAAATACGAAACATGGCATTATCACAGTGATTCCCAAAGTGGGTTTTATCGACCCCCCCAAGGGTCGATGACAATCTGCAAATTGTAAGTTTATGCTTGCTTTAAAGTTCTCGCTATTTTGTTGCTCGAACTTCAAATGTGCTCGTTATGCTTATTCTATACAGTGATGAGCGCGCTGATAACCGGAAAAATAACGCAAAAGATGGAAAACATAATACATTGCAAAACAAAAAGAGATGAAACTAGTGGAGGTGGAAATGATCGTTATAAACGTATATAAATTAACATGACATTACATAGTTTTCCACCTTTAGACGTATCAGAGAAGTATGGCAACTGTCACTGTGACAGAAGAATTTTATAAAATCCTCTTGTCACACACTTCGCAATGTATTATATTTATGTATATCTACTATATGTACACTGTATACATAATACATATTATGTATTATGTATAAGGTATACAGTGATAAGCGTGCTAATAACCGGCAGAATAACGCAAAATATGGAAAACATAATACATTGCGAAGTAAAGAGAGATGAAACTAGTAGAGGTAGAAATTACCGGTATAAACGTATAAATTAACATTACATTACATATGTTGTTCTGAAGCTATTTCCTTGTGGCATTTTTATAATTACGTATTTTTTATGGGAAATAAGCCACAATTTTACTAAAAAATGAATTTATTAACGTTTCGAAGCCCAAATCGGGTTTCGTTGTCAAAATACAAAATACTATTAAAATAAAATAAACATGTTGTTGCTAAGTAAAAAAAAAAATTCTTCTAATAATTTATTTAATCTGACTCATTTATATTGGCAATTCAGACGTATATTATACATTTTAAAGTAGAAGACTTTAAAATGATATCGCCAATATTTATGAGTTGCGTTCCTGGGACGACTTTACTAAAAGATAGTTCATTCGATTACATGAAATCAATCCCAACTCAAGAATATCCGTCGCAAAAAAATCATAGCATGTGATCTGTCTTTAAAAAGACAACCAAATGCAACGATGACAGTAAAATTCTCGCGTTAGAGATTCCATAGTAAATCACGAGGGAAAACCAGGAAAAAACCTCGTGATACTATCCCGACATCGTAAGTATTTGGTCTTACATTTAATCTACCTTCAAAAAACTAATACCAAATTCTGACTTTAATATGTTTAAATTATTAATAATATTAATATTACATAGATATACAATAAGTAATACTAAAATATAAAATTTGTACTAACTCGATATGTTATTGACTTACTAATCGTGGTATTTTCTTTCTATTGACTTCCTCTTTCAGTATGGGTAACCACATCCTACTGCATTCTACCGAGGAATTTGCGACACAATTGGTTTCATTTAGCATAATTAGAGCCGCTTCTTTGATTTTTCTCTTTTTGCTATCTGATTCTTTCAGGACTATAATATTTGAATCTCTCCACTGAACTCTATGTTCATTATCCCATGCGTGTTGACATATCTGAGATCTATCAAATTCTCTGTTTTTAATATAAGACTGATGTTCACTTATTCTAACGTTTAATGGTCTTGATGTTTCACCTAAATAAAATTGTTCGCATTCACAAGGTATTCTATAAATGCAATTCTTTGTTCTTTCTTGTTCATTGTTAGGTTTAGTTTTATAAAGTCGTCCCAGGAACGCAACTCATAAATATTGGCGATATCATTTTAAAGTCTTCTACTTTAAAATGTATAATATACGTCTGAATTGCCAATATAAATGAGTCAGATTAAATAAATTATTAGAAGAATTTTTTTTACTTAGCAACAACATGTTTATTTTATTTTAATAGTATTTTGTATTTTGACAACGAAACCCGATTTGGGCTTCGAAACGTTAATAAATTCATTTTTTAGTAAAATTGTGGCTTATTTCCCATAAAAAATACGTAATAATAACATTACATTACATAGTTTCCCACCTTTGGATGTCTGTGATGGGAGTATTTTATAAAATTCTCCTGTCACAGTGACAGTTGTCTGCCTTCCATAGGCGGGAAACTATGTAATGTAATGTTAATTTATACGTTTACATCAATTATTTCCAACCCTACTAGTTTCATCTTAGTCCGTTCTTTAACGGTGAAATATTGCAAAACCTCTAAATTTTAAAGAACCGCTTGGATTGACATGAAATTTGGCAAACACATAGCTAACAAGTCAAAGAAAAAAAGTGATATTGTGCCGATATGTGCTTTTGCCCTGGGGGTGGTTTTCACCCCCTCTTGGGGGTGAAAAAATATTCGTCTAAAAAACGTCAGGAAATGGATAAACTGGCTAATTTTAAGTAACTTTTGTTCTATAGAGTTTTTTCACTAAGTCAATACTTTTCGAGTTATTTGGCAGTGAATATGTTCATTTTTTCAACAAAATAACCACGCTTTTAGACGGTTTTTCGCAAATAACTCAAATAGTAAGTATTTTGTCGAAAAAACATTCTTAGCAAAAATATAGCCTGTAAAAAATTTAAAAAAATGGTGTATACATCACGTCTCTACACCTAGTAGAAGCAGAGTTATAGCTAATGAAAAATAGGTTCATATTCGTCAAATTCCAAATGGAATACTTTAACGTGAAATAACCAAAAATGGAGCACATTTCGGGGAAAATTCATTTCAACTTATTTAAAGTGTTTAAAAAAACTTCATTTTTGTTTTATAAAAAAAAATTCTAGCACCAAAATTGAACAAGTTACGCCTAAAATAAAGTTAGTCCCTTTTGGTTTTGGTAAAAAAATCGAGAAAATCACCCCCTAATTAGTATCTTAAATGAACTTAATCGTTACGACTTCACAAGTTTCTTGACTCCTATATATATTGTTTATATGATCTGTAAGTTTCATCGGTTCAAAGTCCTTACTATTAAAAGGGCTGTAGTTAAAAGGGGTTGAACGAGTCACTGATCACGAATGTATGCAAAAGAAACACCAAATCTTAATCAATTTTTGTCTAACTGAAAAACAAAAAAATACATGATATTCAGAAAAGCAAATTTGACTTTTTTTGTCTTTCGTGATTTTTGGCAACTCTAACAATTTTTAAGTTATTTTGAAAAAAAGCATATTTTTCAAAATTTAAATTTTTAAAAATTTTACTTTGAAACCAAATTTTTTCAAAAATAAGCACTTTGAATCGATGAAACTTGCAGATCATATAAACACAACATAAGTAAAATAATAATTTGTGAAGCCGAAACGGTTAATTTCATTTAAGTTGCTAATTAGGGGTTGGTCTTCCCGATTTTTTTTTTGCAAAAACAAAAGGGACCAACTTTATTTTGAGCGTAACTTGCTTAAATTTAATGCTAGAAACTTTTTGTAAAAACAGAAATAAAGCTTTTTTTAAACACTTTAAAAAAGTTCAAATGGGTTTTCCCCAAAAATGCTTAATTTTTTCTAAATATTCTATTTGAAATTTGATGAATATGAATCTATTTTTCATTGGCTATAACTCTAGTTCTACGAGATCCAGAGACCTAACGCGTACACCATTTTTTTTACTTTTTTATAGGCTATATTTTTGCTAAAAACGTTTTTTTTCGACAAAATACTTACTTTTTGAGTTATTTGCGAAAAACCGTCTAAAAATGTGGTTATTTTGTTGAAAAATGAACATATTCACTCGCAAATAACTCGAAAAGTGTTGACTTGGCGAAAAAGCTCTATAGAACAAAAGTTACTTAAAATTAGTTAGTTTACCCATCTCCGGACTTATTTTGGACATATATTTTTTCACCCCCAAAAGGGGGTGAAAGTCACCCCCAGGGCAAAAGCACACATCGGCACAATATCACTTTTTTTCTTTGACATATAAGCTATAAGCATGACAAATTTCATGTCAATCCAAGCGGTTCTTTAAAATTTAGAGCAAAAACCGTGAAAGATTGGACTATCTCTCTTTAGTTCGCAATGTATTATGTTTTCTATGTTTTGCGTTATTCTCCCGGTTATAAGCACACTCATCACTGTATAGCGCATCTCTTGTAAGTAAATAGCCATTGTATTATTTTTTAAATTAATAAATTTTTACATAGTTCTTTATTTTATAATTTTGCCTTTTTTATTATTTTTTACTACTTTCTTTATTTTCAGTAAAGTTGTGTATTCTTGTATAAAAGGACTCCAAATTTTATTTTAGAAAAACCAAAACCCTAGAACCGACCTTGAATATGTGTTTCATAAATCATTATAAATGAGACAAATAAGATTAAATTAGAAGATATTTTTGTATTCCCGAGTAACAAAACAGTTATTTATGTACCAAGTCAGTAAAGTGACTCTTTATCGAACGAGTCTGATATTACGAGCAGAGGGAGCGACGCGAGCGAGGCGAGTAACAGACGAGTTCGATAAAGAGTCTTTACTGAAGTGGTCCATACAAAATGTTATAGCCAATCTTAAAAAACATTAACACTTTTAACATTTACTTAATTACATCCTTCTAATGAAAAAGAGTGTGTGTACTTTGTACGTTTTCAACGAAATAAAAATATATTTTAAACAGTTTAGTTGTATCTTTATTTAAATACTAAATCAATTTTAATACTTAAAATAACACCAAAAATTAAAAATAACGTTAATACGTTATTTTTTATGAACTTTTGAGTAATCGCTTTTCTCTTGATGAATCGTAGAAAATCTAAATAAATAATATATTTACTAACAAATTATCAGTAAATATCTATCACCGTCCTTTATACAGTGTGTCAATTTTAAAACTTACAATGGCTATATCTCACGAACAAAAGCTGAAAACGAAAAATGCTTGAAACCGTTTCTAGGATAGTAAGGGGGAACTAAAATGGCATGAAAGAGAACTCACTCCCATCAACCCCCTAGGCCCCACCCACCACAACCCAAAAAGTTTAAATTGCAAACCCCTACTTGTGATACATAATTGAAGAGAGGCTATAAAAAATGCTATCCAATGGTATAAACAATAATTATACAGGGTGAAACAATAATTGTGAAACTTTGGCTTAAATGAAAAATTTAATGAGGTTTTGTTGAATTGCAAATTTGATAAAAATGTCAATTAAATAAATTTACAAAGTGGGTTCCGTTGTTTTGTAAATAATAATACAGTCTATTTTCAAATTCTGCACGAAATTTGGCAAATGTTTTTCTAGTAATAGGGCGACATGCTTGAGTAATTATTTCTCGCAATTTCCCAAGTGATGCAAGTTAAGTTTTATAAACAACTGATTTAAGGTAAAAATAGCAAATTAAGTTTTAATTCAACAAAAAAAAGTTCGAGCGGACATTTACCATTTAAAATAATAGTCCGGGAGATAGCATTACAAATACAAAAGTCATAGTAAGCCAGCTGATATTAACACCCTGTATAATTAATTTTTATACCATTGGATGGTACTTTTTATAGTAGAATAGTATATAATTTTTTTCTATGGGGTTACGTTAAATCAGTTGTTTATAAAACTCAACTTGCTTCACTTGGGGAATTGCGAGAAAGAATTACTCAAGCATGTCGCCCTATTACTAGAACATTTGCCAAATTTCGTGCAGAATTTGATAATAGGCTGTATTATTGTTTACCAAACAACGGAATTCACATTAAATATTTACTTAATTGACATTTTTATTAAATTTGCAATTCAACAAAACCTCATTAAATTTTTCATTTAAGCCAAAGTTTCACAATTATTGCTTCACCCTGTATAATTATTGTTTATACCATTGGATAGCATTTTTTATAGCCTTTTCAATTATGTATCACAAGTAGGGGTTTGCAATTTAAATTTTTTGGGTTGTGGTGGGTGGGGCCTAGGGGGTTGATGGGGGTGAGTTCTCTTTCATGCCATTTTAGTTCCCCCTTACTATCCTAGAAACGGTTTCAAGCATTTTTTGATATCAGCTTTTGTTCGTGAGATATAGCCATTGTAAGTTTTTAAATTGACACACTGTATAATCGAATTAACAAGAACACCATTTCACACTTTATTAAATTTGCATTTTTTTTAATAGCCTTGGCGTAGCCAATTGACCAGACTATTTTGGAATTTGTATTCACAGATCTACAATCAGAGTTCGAGTTAGTAGTACCTAAATGTAAATTAAAAAGTTTGACTTGTTTTGGCTGTTACTGTTTTTTTTTTTAATTTTTTTTTTCATTTTTTTTTCATTTGATTTTTTTTTCATTTTTTATTTTTTGTCGATTTTTTGTTTTATTTTGTTTTTTTTTGTTTTATTTTTTTCTGTTTTATGTTCATTTTTTTTTGTTTATTTTTTTTGTTTCTTTTTTTGTTTATTTTTTTTGTTTCTTTTTTTTTCGTATTATAAGATTTATTACATTATTGGTGTGTTTGCAGATTTCTTACAAGTTTCATCTTAATTCTATGGTTTGTACATTATATTGTTTAAAGTTTAATAAATTTGCATTAATACCTAACTTAAAAGATTTAAGAATTTTTTTAATTTTAAACGAAAAAAAAATCGTTTGAAAATATAATGACAGGTTGCTTTTGCATGATGGCCGGTTTCGATGTTTAATCGATAGTCGATATCAATATTGAATACATAATTAGTTTTTGGGGTCGCTGAAAATGACTATGAGGTCGGCGAGAGTGTGCAAAGTACCTGGTGCCTGCAGCGGGTGTAATAAACGTTTTCCTCTGAAGTATTATGGTAATTTATCAAATAATTAGTTTAAACTCATTCCTCGGGGGTTTTTTGGGGTAATCTATTTTCTTCGATGTAACTATAGTGATCGAAAAGGGTGGTATTTTTATTATAAATAAACATAAATTTTTATGTTATAAATTTCACTATTTGTAATTGTAACTGTTAATGGGGTTTTCCCGTAATATTAATAAATAAATAAAAATAAAATAAATATTATTATAATATATTTATGGTTAAAAAAGTTCCTTATACAAAATTTATCGTAATTTATCTTTAAAATTCATTTTCTTCATCATTATCATCTTCTTCTTCATTATTGCTTTCCTCTCTCAAGCTTGCATAATTTTTGCAGGCTAAATTACAAACTAACCCATGCTTTCTGCATCCGCATGAGTTGCCGCAGTCTGCCTTACAACTACAGAATATTAAATTTAAAATGTTTGGAGGACCAGGTGGCTGATTCATTCTAACTGGAATTAATACAATATTTTGTAATTCCCATCCCCAATCAGTTGGGTTCATGTTTCTGTCCTCTCCATGCAGCCAAATTTGTGTTTGTAAATATACCCTTTTTAAATGCTGGGTAAATGCATCAACAGATGAAATAATTTTTCCAATGACAATTTTTTTATTTTCGGCAATAACCATTAAGTACATTCTGTATCTAGTAATTTTCTCTCAAGGCAAAACCACATCATCCACTTGCGCCTTAATTCAAACTGCTTTAAATGATATGAAATTAGAATTTAGTCGTTGCGATATTTATTTTCAGTGACCCCAAAGACCCCCGAGTAACAAGTTTGGGCCAATTATTTAATAAATTCCAGAGGAACACGTTTATTACACCTGCTGCAGGCACCAGGTAGTTTTCACACTCTCGCCGACCTCATAAATTCATTTTCAGCGACCCCAAAAATCCCCGAGTAATGAGTTTAAGCCAATTATATGATAAATTACCACAATACTCCAGAGGAAGACGTTTATTACACCCGCTGCAGGCACTAGGTAGTTTGCACACTCTCGCCGACCTCATATTCGTTTTCAGCGACCCCAAAAACCCCCGAGTAAGAACATTGAGTCAATTTTTCCCACTATTTACCGAAATGCATTTTTCTTATGCACAAATGCAATTTGAGATTTTTTATTCATTACATTAGTTCACAAAATTTCCTGACATTCTCGCGAATCCAACGCACCAAACTGCATTAAAATCCGTCTTACTGCTCCAAAAATCGACAGTAAGGCCTTTTTTTGTGCTTCAATGCCTCGACTATGAATATAATTGCAAAATACTACAGAATTTCACTTTTTGACATAAATTTAATTGCTAATGACGTAAATTGTGTACAATATTTTGAATAATTAAAGTAAATAAATTTTAAGTTTACTCAAATAAATAATCGATTACTGCCATCGACCATTTACATTCAATCTCGGTTAATTTGATTAATAATCGCGGCAGGTAAAGTAAAATTCTTGTTTCAGTACAATAAAGTGTTACTTTACTGCCGCAATTGGGGGTAAATGAATACAATAATGAATGACTTTAGTGACAGTTGGCGATAAATTAAATTATTTAATTTTTATTTTGAGAATGATTGCCGAAGCCGAAATCGAAATGTCAATGTATTTTCAACTAAAACTGTGGTTTTTTTTTTATTAAATATTGAGGAAAAATTGCAACAAGAAAACAGCTGCAGAATCTTTTTGCAGTAGCTTAATTAATTAAATAATATTTTCTAGACAGCTCATATCATAAATAATTGTAATATTAATAGATTATATATGCAGATATCAGTAAGTACTCATTACCATATTATAAACACATGTTGTAATTATCTATAATTAAATACATTTCTGTATTTTTTTAAGTATTTGTCTCACATGTCTTCGCTCACATTTAATATTTATTAATTGAATTCAGACAGTTACGTCTAAGAATACTAATACAATGTACAATCAGAGTAATAATAACTAAAATATATTTGATCTTGATCTTTATATCTTGATCTTTTTTATCTTTTTCATTTTTACTCAGTTTGAGTATTTAGAAACTGTCTTTCGGTCCTTTTCCTTGACGAAGGGAAGGTAAATGCGTGGCCTAAGCGTCCTCTATTTGCTTTCTCCTACTTTCGTCGTCTCTTGTGATTATATATTGTAAAATCCGGAGATACGGGATGCAGCCAGAGAGCAGTTTATTAACGAAAAGTCTTAGATTTAAAATATTGTTTATTGTATTTTTATTTCAATTATTCTAATTGTTTAAAAGGTAGTAAACTTTGTATCTGGGGCTTTTCGTTGTTTTCCTCGTAATACGAGAGATGTCTCGCCTCGCTCGCGTCGCTCCCTCTGCTCGTAATATCAGACTCGTTCGATAAAGAGTCACTTTACTGACTTGGTACATAAATAACTGTTTTGTTACTCGGGAATACAAAAATATCTTCTAATTTAATCTTATTTGTCTCATTTATAATGATTTATGAAACACATATTCAAGGTCGGTTCTAGGGTTTTGGTTTTTCTAAAATAAAATTTGGAGTCCTTTTATACAAGAATACACAACTTTACTGAAAATAAAGAAAGTAGTAAAAAATAATAAAAAAGGCAAAATTATAAAATAAAGAACTATGTAAAAATTTATTAATTTAAAAAATAATACAATGGCTATTTACTTACAAGAGATGCGCTATACAGTGATGAGTGTGCTTATAACCGGCAGAATAACGCAAAACATAGAAAACATAATACATTGCGACCTAAAGAGAGATAGTCCAATCTTTCACGGTTTTTGCTCTAAATTTTAAAGAACCGCTTGGATTGACATGAAATTTGTCATGCTTATAGCTTATATGTCAAAGAAAAAAAGTGATATTGTGCCGATGTGTGCTTTTGCCCTGGGGGTGACTTTCACCCCCTTTTGGGGGTGAAAAAATATATGTCCAAAATAAGTCCGGAGATGGGTAAACTAACTAATTTTAAGTAACTTTTGTTCTATAGAGCTTTTTCGCCAAGTCAACACTTTTCGAGTTATTTGCGAGTGAATATGTTCATTTTTCAACAAAATAACCACATTTTTAGACGGTTTTTCGCAAATAACTCAAAAAGTAAGTATTTTGTCGAAAAAAACGTTTTTAGCAAAAATATAGCCTATAAAAAAGTAAAAAAAAATGGTGTACGCGTTAGGTCTCTGGATCTCGTAGAACTAGAGTTATAGCCAATGAAAAATAGATTCATATTCACCAAATTTCAAATAGAATATTTAGAAAAAATTAAGCATTTTTGGGGAAAACCCATTTTAACTTTTTTAAAGTGTTTAAAAAAAGCTTTATTTCTGTTTTTACAAAAAGTTTCTAGCATTAAATTTAAGCAAGTTACGCTCAAAATAAAGTTGGTCCCTTTTGTTTTTGCAAAAAAAAAAAATCGGGAAGACCAACCCCTAATTAGCAACTTAAATGAAATTAACCGTTTCGGCTTCACAAATTATTATTTTACTTATGTTGTGTTTATATGATCTGCAAGTTTCATCGATTCAAAGCGCTTATTTTTGAAAAAATTTGGTTTCAAAGTAAAATTTTTAAAAATTTAAATTTTGAAAAATATGCTTTTTTTCAAAATAACTTAAAAATTGTTAGAGTTGCCAAAAATCACGAAAGACAAAAAAAGTCAAATTTGCTTTTCTGAATATCATGTATTTTTTTGTTTTTCTGTTAGACAAAAATTGATTAAGATTTGGTGTTTCTAAATTTGCATACATTCGTGATCAGTGACTCGTTCAACCCCTTTTAACTACAGCCATTTCAATAGTAAGGACTTTGAACCGATGAAACTTACCGATCATATAAACAATATATACAGGAGTCAAGAAACTTGTGAAGTCGTAACGATTAAGTTCATTTAAGATACTAATTAGGGGGTGATTTTCTCGATATTTTTACCAAAACCAAAAGGGACTAACTTTATTTTGGACGTAACTTGTTCAATTTTGGTGCTAGAATTTTTTTTTATAAAACAAAAATGAAGTTTTTTTAAACACTTTAAATAAGTTGAAATGAGTTTTCCCCGAAATTTGCTCCATTTTTGGTTATTTCACGTTAAAATATTCCATTTGGAATTTGACGAATATGAACCTATTTTTCATTAGCTATAACTCTGCTTCTACTAGGTGTAGAGACGTGATGTATACACCATTTTTTTAAATTTTTTACAGGCTATATTTTTGCTAAGAATGTTTTTTCGACAAAATACTTACTATTTGAGTTATTTGCGAAAAACCGTCTAAAAGCGTGGTTATTTTGTTGAAAAAATGAACATATTCACTGCCAAATAACTCGAAAAGTATTGACTTAGTGAAAAACTCTATAGAACAAAAGTTACTTAAAATTAGCCAGTTTATCCATTTCCTGACGTTTTTTAGACGAATATTTTTTCACCCCCAAAAGGGGGTGAAAACCACCCCCAGGGCAAAAGCACATATCGGCACAATATCACTTTTTTTCTTTGACTTGTTAGCTATGTGTTTGCCAAATTTCATGTCAATCCAAGCGGTTCTTTAAAATTTAGAGGTTTTGCAATATTTCACCGTTAAAGAACGGACTAAGATGAAACTAGTAGGGTTGGAAATAATTGATGTAAACGTATAAATTAACATTACATTACATAGTTTCCCGCCTATGAAGGCAGACAACTGTCACTGTGACAGGAGAATTTTATAAAATACTCCCATCACAGACATCCAAAGGTGGGAAACTATGTAATGTAATGTTAATTTATACGTTTATACCGGTAATTTCTACCTCTACTAGTTTCATCTCTCTTTACTTCGCAATGTATTATGTTTTCCATATTTTGCGTTATTCTGCCGGTTATTAGCACGCTTATCACTGTATACCTTATACATAATACATAATATGTATTATGTATACAGTGTACATATAGTAGATATACATAAATATAATACATTGCGAAGTGTGTGACAAGAGGATTTTATAAAATTCTTCTGTCACAGTGACAGTTGCCATACTTCTCTGATACGTCTAAAGGTGGAAAACTATGTAATGTCATGTTAATTTATATACGTTTATAACGATCATTTCCACCTCCACTAGTTTCATCTCTTTTTGTTTTGCAATGTGTTATGTTTTCCATATTTTGCGTTATTTTTCCGGTTATCAGCGCGCTCATCACTGTATAGAATAAGCATAACGAGCACATTTGAAGTTCGAGCAACAAAATAGCGAGAACTTTAAAGCAAGCATAAACTTACAATTTGCAGATTGTCATCGACCCTTGGGGGGGGTCGATAAAACCCACTTTGGGAATCACTGTGATAATGCCATGTTTCGTATTTTGAGAACGATTTCCGAAGTGGAAATCCAAATGTTAAATAAATTTGTGACTTATTGCCAAATAAAAATAATAAATTGATTTAACAAAGATTTTGAAATTTTGAATTAAACCAGTTTAATTTATTTCCGCATACCAGTAAACTATCAAATGGTTAATTATCCATTTATTATTGCTTAGAAAGAGATCACAATTACAATTCTTTTGCATGGGAGGGTGTTGCAAAATTTTGCATACATTAATTGCTATTGTATTCTGCTAATTATACCTCTGAGAATTTTTTCCCGGACTTATGTATTTATTCTGTTTATTCATATTTTCAAGGCAAATGTCTTTTGTTCATACATTAAAGACGGCAGTGTCATTATTGATTTAATATATAGTTATACTGTAACGATCTTAATGTGTAATTATAATACTAAATAATTATTATATATTATTATATAATAATATTACATTTACTAAATAATAAAAAACTAGAATGTCCAAAGCTTTGACTTCGTCAAAATTACTATTAGGGGAGTCAAGATAGAACGAAAACACACATTGTTTCGGAATAATTCAAACAAGCTTATATTTTTCTAAAACTTTTTTTGTTAGTTTATATACATGTTAAAGTAATAGTTATTTATGATATAAGTGTTAAAAGTACACGTTTAAGGCACGCATGTGAAAGTTTGCAGAATGAGCGATAGCGAGCTCTGCAATTCACATGAGTGCCTTAAAAATGTACATACTTCATCTACTATGTATAAGATTTTAGTTTGTGAAAACTGTCATGATAGATAGCAGTGCGTGAAGGATTTAAAGTGTGCGTGAAGTAACAATGTATTTTAAATGGGACTTACTTTTCCGCACTGTTTTTAACTTTCACGTTGTCATGGTGACAATCCTTAACTTTCGCGTTGCCATGGTGATGACGATATGAGCAATGAATTACAACAAATGTTTTGACATTTTTGTGGTTTGAAAGTAGTTAGAATTTTTAAATGTCAAAGTTCTAAAAGTTGTAGAATAAAAATGAATTCCAGTGACGAAGCGTTACAGCTTTTTTTATTTGTTTATCGTAGATAAAATATTGTATGAAACTGTGCGTGAAGTACTTTTTGCGAACTTACGCGATTTATAGCACTCGCTCCGTTGTCGCTCGTGCTCTAAAAATCGCGTGCGTTTCATAAATAACTATTTTAACACGCATATCATACAATATTTTTTCTACAAACGTAATTACAGGACAATATCTACAAAAACTTTTACTTGAACTTGACTGACATTCCATTTTTATATTTTTTTGACATTACATCAAAATTGCCTACGGTCAATACGAACTGCAGTGCCTTAAAAATATTTTTTTGCACGATTGATCATTTTTGACTGTTTACCGTGACAGATTTTACGTCAGTAGGTGACATTTACTAGCAACTCAACGGTAAGTAATCCAACTCGACGGTAAGTAGGTACTCCAACTCGACGGTAAGTAATTCACTTACCGTCGATACCGGCAAATACAAATAAGGAGACAATGGAGAATGGAAAGTACCCAGACAATACCTATTATTCTTTCTACTACTGGAGTCATTCCAAAGAACATCATAGAAAACATCAAAAAGCTGGGTCTAAATGAACATCTTTACCAGACTCTGCAGAAAGGTGTGCTACTCTCGACCTCCAGATGCGTGCGAAAATTTTTGGGAGATACTCCGGCGTACCAAGTCACCTAGGGCTCGATAACACGGAAAGAGTCCCACCAGAGCTCAATCCTTTTGATATGCTAGGTATCTGGGATGAGTGAATTTTTCCCTTAGGCCTTAGAGGGAGTGCGGGCCGTATGGCTAAATCTGGATGTTTATGATACACCAGAATAATTATGAATTTCGTATAATTAATTTCGTATAATTTTCGTTATTGCGACCTTAAATTGTTAATTAACAATTCAATTATTGCTAAATTATTCATTTAATTTCCACCGGCTTCTGGAAATTTAATCTATGCCAAAAAAGCTTTTACGGGTCCAAGTTATTTGATTATTGATAAATAATTTCTTACCTAAAATTTTCGTCGAAACAAATCGGGAAAAACATGTCTCTATGCAGCATTTAATTACGGTGAATTTTTATTTAGGCGTTTTTGGTGTAAAGTTAAAATCTTCGGAGTTATAGAGTAATAATTGAAAAAAACACGATTTGGGGGGTCATTTTGTTTATAAAAAAAAATAGCACACTATTTGCGGACTTTGCATACCTATATTATTAATATATGGAATCATAAGATTCGATTCCAGTAATAAAATTGCTGGTAAATAACTTTTCCTTGTATTTTGCTAATTCGTCCAGAGTAATAAACTAAACCTAATAGGGTAGTCAACATAGAACGAAAATATCCATTGTTTCGGAATAATTCAAACAAGCTTATATTTTTCTAAAACTCTTTTTGTTAGTTTATATACATGTTAAAGTAAAAAGTTCTATTCACAGATTTTGTCGCTAATTGTTTATTAAATGTTTAAACAATAACAATGATTGTTTTGTATAAACAATTTCAAAAATATCGTTGAATTCAACATTTTACTTTGATCCAATATGTTTCTATTTTGTTTTTGATTATGCTCCAGTCCAAATATGACACTACAATTTTTTTAAAACTTTTTTATTATCAATTTTACGAAAAAAGTTATTCTTCATAAAAGGCTCTGCATAGTCTAAAATCTAAAACTCAATCATCAGATATCAAATTTTATCAATTTTATACGAGGTATATCAAAAATATGAATTTCGTTAAGGAGTAAAGTACCTTTATGTTCCAGAATATAAAACATTCTTATTATGAAAAGTTGTTTGGACTTAAAAATTATGTTTTAATATACAGAGTGTCCCGAAAAGATTGGTCATAAATTATACCACACATTCTGGGGTCAAAAATAATTCGATTGAACCTAACTTACCTTAGTACAAATGTGCTCATAAAAAAGTTACAGCCCTTTGAAGTTACAAAATGAAAATGGATTGTTTTCAATATATCGAAAACTATTAGAGATTTTTTATTGAAAATGGGCATGTATCATTCTTATGGCAGGAACAGCTTAAAACAAAATTATAGTGAAATTTGTCCACCCCATAAAAAAATTATGGGGATTTTGTTCCCTTAAACCCCCCCAAACTTTTGTGTACGTTCCAATTAATTCATTATTGTAGTACCATTATTTAAACACAACGTTTTTAAAACTTTTTTGCCTCTCAGTATTTTTTTGATAAGCCAGTTTTTATCGAGATGCTTTTTATGTGTGGTATAATTTATGACCAATCTTTCCGGGACACCCTGTATAATAACATCTTTCTAACTGAAAAAAAAAATCAATTTTTTCTCAAATTACGGATACCCATCATTTTTTTATTTCAATTATGATAACTATTTTATTATCAATTTTACGAAAAAAGGTATTCTTCATATTATAATCTATCTGTTCTAAAGTCTAAGATACAACCATCAGATATCAAACTTTTTCAATTTTACACGAACAGGTATGTAAAAAATATGAATTTTGCTTAACAGTTAAGTGCCTTTATAGTTCACAATATTTCAATTAGAAGGATGTAATTGAACACTGAAACATATTTTTTACTTCCAAACAACTTTTCTTAATGACAATTTTAGATATTTTGAAATATAAAGGTACTTTACTCGTTAGTGAAATTCATATTTTTTGACATACCTCGTATAAAATTCATAAAACTTGATATTTGATGGTTGTATCATAGATTATATACAATGCAGTGTATTTTATAAAGAATACCTTTTTTTCGTAAAACTGATAATAAAAAAAGTCACCAATATGTTCCAAGTTACGTAGACATACTGTATAGGTACCAGCTAAAAAAATTTTTTTTGTTGAACAGTTATTATTGTGGAAACTTATTCTTAAATGTATTTTAGGTAAGTTTTACAGAAAAAAGTTTTGATCACTTTTTACAAACATTATTTTAGCTGGTCATTTTCGGTTTCTGTGTTACATTTTTGTTATCTTTCTTAATTTTCTCAAATAGAAATAGTTTATTTAATTTTTAAAGTAAAATAATTTAGTGCATTTTAAATACTACATTCTAAGCTTTAAAAAATCACCTACAAAATTTTAATAAATCTATTCAAGTTTGAGTAATACCATCTTAAAGTGGTGGTAATCCTGTAAAACTACGAAGTTTTCCAAAATTACATTTTTTGAGATGTCGTATCATTTGAATTAAAATTTTGAGATTTTTTTTTGAATGAAACATCGTTTAGTAAGATGATTGAGAGGTAAGTTGTGCAAATTTGAGAGTTTTATAAGTAAAATTGTATTAGTTACACATTTTTAAATCATTTTTAAACAAAATTCATGTAAGTCTCAATTTCCGATCACACCGTACTTATGTCCATACATTTTATTTCTTTTCATTATAATCATAAGATAGCTTAATTGTTCTTCTTTCATATCCAAATTGTAAAATTTTATTTAATCCATTAGTTAAAGAATTGCAATAAAATAACTCAACCGTACACTTCGCCGAACGCTAGTTTACAGTACGCAAATGTTTGTGAGAATGGTGACTTTAGCGTTATAAATAAAAAATTATAGAAGCTACAAATTTAATTTTAGAAAAATCTTTACATAAGGTTTTTTTGTAAAATTTTCTGAATTTTTCAATGGTTAAGTCAGTTTTTTTCTACAATTTATATTTTCGGAGTTATTTAAAAAAACATCTAATTTTGCAGTTCATTTGTTTAATGAAAAATGAA
The DNA here is from genome assembly GCF_917563875.1 of Diabrotica virgifera virgifera. Taxonomy (NCBI): domain Eukaryota; kingdom Metazoa; phylum Arthropoda; class Insecta; order Coleoptera; family Chrysomelidae; genus Diabrotica; species Diabrotica virgifera. Next base: position 60,811,820 of record NC_065443.1, on the reverse strand, counting down.
ACACCCACTTCTAAGGTAGAACTTTTTGATATGTTGTTTATTAAACATTTCTTAATGAAATTACAAAAAGTTCTATCTTGTTTGATTTTTTCCGAAGTGAAAATCTATATGCACTCCTCTATAATCTCAACCAAGATTATGTATGTTTCACGCCGTTTTCATTAAACTCATTCTTTTTCTACTCATATTAATTTTGTCATTATAACCCGTCTCGTGGTCTGGCGGTGTCAATAAAGTAAACGAGTTAAAGAAGTCTGCTCCCGAAAGTGTGGAGAGAGTGGAAGGTGCGTTATCTGTAGCAAGGGCAAATAATCCATTTTGGATTTTGGCCTTTGCGAGGTTTATCCCTTACCCGAGAGAAAGTGCACGTAAGCGAAAATACGAGGACCTGGAGAAGTCTCCGATATTAAAATAGGGTTGCTTTGTAAATAACACGTACGAAGTTGAGAATTATTGAGATGTGAAAATGAATCAAATTCTGTGTTACACGTAACAGTGAATTAATTTAATATATAGGATGTATATTATATCTAATCACAAAAAATATCGAATAATTTTTAAAACAGAAAAAAAAAGTTAAAAGTAATTTTTAATTTTTGGCAGAATGTTATAATACCAGTCTCTTTTAGGTGTCTACAAACCCATAACATTTCAAGTTGAGGAGTGTTTTTGCCGAAAAAAAGTTGATAAGAGACAATATTTTCTTTGGGCATTTCGACGGGTTTTTGACAAAACATCGTAAGCATAAATTTTCGAAAATAGGATTTTTATCTTTAAATGGTCCCGTACGATAGTTTACAGCTGATTAAAAATTATTTTTCCCATAATAACATCGTAAGTGTCTAAAATTGAATTTAATTTTTATCGTAACCACCGCATTTCAACCTAATTTTGTGCCTTTGGTATCGTAAACGGCAAGGTAGTACCGACTGATGATAGTAAACGCCATAAATATGGTCGGTTACGTTTGCATATTTTGCCGCTTACGATAACATTAAATGACCAAAATGACCGTTAAGGCTGATTCACATAATAGCTCAGGTCACGCTCCGCTCACGGTCAGCCGAAGCCACGATCAAAATATTCTCTCGGAGAAACCACGCGGTCAAAAAAAAATAGGGACGGAACTTGACCGTCGTGTTTAGTGCGGATAGCATGATTAAGATGCGTGTAAGAATAGTAAGACCGAACCTTGAGCTGAGCGTGAGCGGACCGTGACCTGAGCTATAATGTGAATCAGCCTTTAGGATTACTCAGTGTTATTGGTGTTATCTTAAATGTGTTAGAACTCAGTGCAAATTAGATTTCGCTAGAACAATTTAAAACGAAAATAGTGGTAGTTTTGATAGACCCTCTTATTCAATAGATGCGGTAAGTTTTTAATACTTGTTGTTATGGTTTATTGATTAATAAACACAGATAAATATACGTATTTAATTTTGTTTTTCTTTGTCGATTTTTATTATTAATAACATTTTTTCTGTTAAGATACTTAGTTATTTATGAATATTCATTTATACATATATTGATACCTTGAAACTATCGTATATTTATCTTAAGCGACAAGCTTCAACTAAAATTTACACAGACAAGGTCTAACAATGTATCGTATGTTACATAATTTAAAAAAAGGATGTTATATTACAGTGTTTTTCTTAAATTAATATTTTTTTATGTACTAATTTATCATAGTTTCAAAATTTTAATTATATTAACCAAAAAGTCGGTAGAAGAAAAAGTCGTCTCCTGTAAAATGTGCGTTTTTTCGGTTACGATGTTTTGTCAAAAACATCGTCTGCTTGATTTTTCAATGAGGAGGTATGTTCTTACAAAAATGAGTAATTTAACGTCATAAAAAGCAGCTCAAATCGTAGCTTTAATTTTAGACGGACGATCGCAGCAATATGTTGCTGATGTTCTAGTAATCCACCAATCGATCGTTTCAAGAGCTTTGAGAACGTATAGAGAAAATGAAAGTTACACAAGAAGATCAGTTCTATTACGTCCCAGTTGCACGAACCACGCTATGACCGTTATTTACGTTTGAAGACTTTGCGTACACGTCATGTGCACAGAGGCAACTGCAAAATGATCTTTCCACAGTCCGTAATGTTCTTATAAGTGTCAATTCGGTTAGAAACAGATTAAGATTATTTTTAGTTCAGACAATTTTCAGCGACACTTTACAGACTAGCGATTAGCGATTCACTCAGTGTAACACAGTCCCGGATTAAGAATCTTGAGGCCCCTAGGCAACCCAAGCTAGGAGGCCCCTTAAGATACTTTCGTCTTTCTCCTTCAAAACCTCGGGTAACCCTCCATCTCCGAGCGGTATTCCTTTGATATATTAGTGGGCATTTTGTAGATATGAACTTAAATTTTTGTTTTATTTTGTAAAACGTGTTGCTTGAAGAAATAAAACAAATAAATAGTCAAGAAACTAAAAATTATTTTAGTTTTTTTTGTTATACCTAGTTATCAAAAACGAATTTGATTTTAAAGTATAATAATTTTTCTAATAATGAAAAAAAAAGAGAGAAGGTCGTAGAAAAAGTATATTATTTTACTCACATGTAATGGCTATTACTCACTCTGATAAATAACGACACTCGTCTTCGCTTCGGCTCGTGTCGCAAACTTCATCATCATGAGTACCTAATACGTACCTACCCATCTTTACATGCTAGTTCAGTAATATGTATACTATTACTTATTACATAATTATGTAATAATAAATAATTATGGATTAAATTGCATTGGGCCGAATTTTTTAAAGATTGCAATGGGCAGGACATGTGATAAGAATGGGAGTGGATAGGCTACCAAAAAGGGCACTGAATGCTAGAATGCAGGGAAAGAGACCGGTTGGAAAGCCAAGAAAGCGCTGGGAAGACACAGTAAACAGCGACGCACAATCCCTTATAGGAGTCCGTATATGGAGAAGAGCAGCCACAGGCAAGCAAGGGTGGAGGCAAAAAATAAAGGAGGCCAAGACTCAATTTGGGCTGTAGTGCAGTAGAAGAAGAAGATGGATTAAATTAAGTTTTGAGTTTTCAAAACGTTATAATTTTTTGAAGCAACTTTTCTGAGTTTCATAGAAACAAAACTACTTAAAATATCTTCAACTTACAAATTTTCGAGCACATCATTCTCAATAGTCATAATTGAGGGAAATGCTCTTAGTCTATTTTGTGCCAGTGTCGAACGGTAACAATTTTTAGTCATTTTCATTTTTGAAAATGACCGTTCGCCTGTTGCATTTTTTGTAATCATTAGCGTAATTTAAATCGTACAAGCTACTAACAAATTTCAAAACTTCGATTCGAATTTGTTCTCATAAATAACCCAAAAAGACTATGAAGCAGGAATAAATTGTTTTGAAGATGGACTATAAAATATTTGAACTGCTGTAGTTCATCTTAAATTTCAGGTTCAATATCATCAGTATAGTTTTCATGTAGTTTTGAAGCACATTCCTTTGAGTATCACTCAGTTTTGGAAAAACACACAAAATACCAAATACTGAGTTACTCGTCCGCTGTCAAGTAATTTTAGAAGCTAAACTGCAGTTTCAAGTTCAATATCTTCTCTCTGTAATGATTTACTGACAGCGCTGATGAGTTCTAAAATTGTTGCCCAAAACTCATTCAATATGAATATTTCTGTTTTGACATTTCTTTCAACAAACACTTAGCCTCATGAACTGTTTCAGCTTTCTGATTAGGGTGTTTAGCAAGAGTATGGAGAGCAGATTTGAAGGCGTAACCTTTAGACAAAGCTACAAAGCTTTTGTTGCATCAGCCCTTGTAGTCCATCTAGTGTTGCTTGTTCTTTTAAGGACAAGGTTTAGATCGTGGCGAATGGGATCGCTTAGTTGAGTTTCATTAAAACATTTGATAGTAAATAGCTTCCCAACGGTGGGTAGAGGCTGAAAAAAAGTTGTACACGGACTGAACAAATCCAAAATACTATATTGCTCGAACGGGTCCAACGCAACTTTTAGCAGCACTTACTCCAACTAAAGCGAGTGTGCGGCACAAAAATGTAAATTGCAAGTTTGTTGATCTTAGATAAATGAGCCTGGAGACCATTGTATTTGCCTGACATGTAGCGAAAGTCATGGGTAATAGAGAGTGTAGCGAGGGGGCTCTGACTCATTTGTTGCTCTTGCTCTTACTACTTTTCTAAGAAACCATCCAGACTGATAGGCAGTACTGTTCCTTCTACCAAACGGCATTCATTAGCGACTTATTCTCATAACATAGGCTTTCTATGTGAACAAGAGTATGCATTTCAATGTAGATTTATACGTACACCATCACTTTTATGGTATTGCGCGATATTTGAATTTTCCAACATATTATGATTTATAATTTATTGTATTTAAATCTAATTATTATTTTTTCATTTTGGGACCTGCGAGGCACCCTTTTGGACCGAGGCCCCTAGGCAGCTGCCTACTTTGCCTATTGGTTAATCCGGCACTGCTGAGTGTAACATAAAAGCAGCCAGAAATTTTGAAGGTGGCTCGATTATGATATGGGGAGGAATCTGCGTTGCAATGCATCCAGAGCTCCACGATGCACAGAATACAGGATGCACGGATAGCATCCAGAGCTCCAGCTGCACAGAACGTGCATCCTGGAGTTTCAGTGCATCCAGTGCATCCAATGTCGTGCCTATTGTTGTTCCAATTATTGGAGATAATTTCGTTCTTATGCAAGACAAAGCTCGCCAGCACGTTGCAAGAATAACAATTTCAATAAGTTGAAATTCAAGTTCTCGATTGACCAGCAGTCAGCCCAGATCTAAACCCAATTGAGCAAGTTTAGCAACTACCTAGAAAGATGCATAAAAGCTCGTATCCTCGCTCTATATAATCTTGATGAACGGAAATACTTTAACGGAAGAATACATGCGGTCTCTGATAAGAAGCCCTCCACAGAGAATGAGGGATGCCATTAGAGCCAGAGGCAGTAATACCAGATACTAAAATGTTCAATTTGTCCTTGAAATTTCTTACTTCATAGATTTGTATTAGAAAAAATTAAACAAATCTGGCTGTAGAACTAAAGACATTTATAAACCGATATTGAAATGGTTCTTTATAATAGACAATATAGCAAATTCTGTTAGGAAAAGGCAGATGTTCCATGACTATGCCTTCTTTTGAGTCAATCTTTCATCCATATTTTCTTTCTTGTTTTGTTCTTCCTCAATAGCTAAGGTTACTTTCCTCAGTAATATGTTAGTAATGTTTATCAGACACTTTTTCGTAGCACAACGACGATGGCTGATGTTCATCATCAAAAAAATATCCTTTTTGGAGTATCTTGAAACTATAACGCAACCATGACCTAAAGCAAAAAGAAAATATCTTCTACCCCTACTACTTCTACCTCCTACTCGAAAGATCTATCAGATTATGTTTTCCAGTACTTTTTTAAGATGTCGAGACATGAATGTATCCTTATAGATGCATCAAAAAAAAAATTAAATGTAGCCAAATTTAACTACAGAAAAAAAGGTAAAAAAGTAGAAAGAAAGGAAGAAAAGAAAAGAAAGAATGAGTTCATTATTGAAAGGACCATATTATCCAATGAATAACTGTTATGAAGATTACATTAATGTATGAAAGTATTTCAAACAATGAAAAATTAAATATGCGAAATGACAACAGAAATTAAGTGTTAAATCCTGGAAGAAGAAGAAAGTCCTAGTTAAAGATCCCAAAGAGATGGTTTGGAACAAATTCTACAGAGCTTTTTCGCATCGCCGCCAATAACGTAAGAATGGGAATGATGATTGCCAACATAAGGTAAAAAATCGACACTCACAGAAAAAAGATGACTGATCAAAACATCAAAACTTCTAAATTAAATACGGTATACCGCTGAAATTCAAATCATTTTATTTATTGTACCTACATAAGTTTTGTGATATAGGATATAATCCACCTTGTGTATAATAGAGAAGTCCCTCCACATATCATAAAAACTATTGAAATCATTTATCAAAACAACAAAATGGAAGTCAGCATAGATGAACAACTTACAGAACCTATAGACATATGCAGCGGAATAAGATAGAGAGATTTATTGAGTCCTATGTTCTTCAATTTAATCACGGATGAAATCATCAATAGTGTCCACAAAAGAACAGGATTTTGGATACAGAATGGGAAACAAAGAAGTAAAAATAATCTTTAAAGCAGACGACGTAATATTGATAGCCTAAGATAAAAATAGTCTGCAAATATTAGTCCACAGATTTACCATAAGAGCAAAAGATTCAATATAACAATTTCAAGTCAGAAAACTAAAGTAATAGTCATCAATAAAGAACCAATTAGATGTCAAATGGCAATTGATGGTATCAGTATTGGACGAGTGATGGAAATAAAATATCTTGGAATTACATTGTCATGTTACGGAGACTAGGGCAAAGAAGTTAGAAATCAAATACAAAAAGCAAATAAACTGGCAGGATGCCTTAATAAAACTGTATGACGAAACCGCCATATTAACACTGAGATGAAGTCAATAATTTATAAAGCCAGTCTGGGACCAATAATGGCATATGCATCAGAAACATGACCCGACATACAAAGACTACTGGAAACAGCAGAGATGAGAGTACTGAGAAGAATTACAGGAAATACGCTGAGAGATCGAAAGAGGAGTGAACACACGAGAAGAAAATGTAACGTACATTGTATAAATGAATGGAAGCACATAGAAAAAAAGAATGGAATAACCACATAAGCAGAATGTGGGAGACACGTGTGGTCAAAATAGCAAGATATAAATCATCAATTGGTAGAAGTATCGGCTGACCGCGCAAAGATAGAGTGACAACCTACCGTAGAGTTATCAATCTGCCAATGAACAACCAGAATTGCTTATAAAGAGAAAGAGGAAGAGGAAGAGGAAGAGGAAGAGGAAGAGGAAGAGGAAGAGGAAGAGGAAGAGGAAGAGGAAGAGGAAGAGGAAGAGGAAGAGGAAGAAGAGGAAGAGGAAGAGGAAGATGAAGCGGAAGAAGAAGAAGAAGAAAAAGAAGAATAATAATAATAATAATAATAATAAGAAGATTAATGAAGAAGAAAGAAAGAAAAAAGATCAAACATAAATAAAGAAACTATAAGAAAAATAGAAATATAAAAAGTATAGAAAGTTACCAAAGACAGAAAGATTTTTTTCATCAGAGCCTTTCGCGCCGTTTCCAACAACATAAGGTAACGAATCCGCACTCACAGAAAAAAGATGACTTCTAAAATTTATGTCATTTTTTGTATTGTAAATTATAAGTTTTTGTTCAACAAAATAAGTTAAATAATTATTCAGCACCCCTCGTTTATTTACCCCAATGGTAGATAAATCTCGACCTCGCTGAAGGTTTTTGCTTCTGACAGATAAGAATGAGGGAGCTGCTGGAGGCCAGTTGAACGTAATTAATGGGAGTTTTCTGGAAAGAGTCAAGGTCAATTTGGAAAGGTTCTACTTGGTTAAAGCGTATTAAAATAATGCCATTGTCCCGATACTAATGGATGTGATGCGCAAAATTTCAAAATAAGGAAAAAATGATTAAACATTAATTATTATTAGGGTCATGTGTTCGGTTGTTAATATTAAAGAGGTAGATAGTTGTTTATTAATGTACTTTTTGTAAAATGTATAGATTACTTTACTGAAATAAAAATAGTCGTTATAGGAGGTCAAGGTATGTGTCAAATTTAAATACTAACTTAAATAATGTGATCAATTTCGGTGTATCCTTCAATTTTGGCAGTGACCCATTCCAGAGGTAATCGAAAAAAAAAATAGTTAACTCAGTTTTATAATGAGGTTGTTCTCTTTCTTATATTCTTGTAAGATATCATCATACTCTGTTTTTAAACTAGGAGGAGTAATTCAAATTTACCACGCCGTAATGCTTGTTTGTAATTGGTCCAACCTCAGGCAAGTTTACTCCACTGTTATGAAATTTTGACACTAATGACATTTAAGAAATTTACTCTATTGGCATTTTATAGGTTAATTAAATTATGTCAGCGATTTTTTGTGTATTCTGCGTTATTCCTTTAATCGTTGGATGTTTAGTCTGCTTTTATATAAAAAACAGTTGTTTTTAAAACTCTTTAGCGATGTATTAGTATAATGTAATATTTATGGATTACCGTCGAAGACCAATATGATCAACCAAAAAAGAAGATGTATTTGGTGATTTTTCTAGTAACTCTCTTGGGTGTAAATCTATTTTAGTCTGTCTTTAGTCTGTTTAGAATCTGTCTTTAGTTTACTGGTTTAAAAACAAACCATAGTTTGCACAGATTGAAAAGTTATTACGATTCCTCTTCCATCACAGAATCAATCGCGTACACTACTATTATTTATTTTATGTACTAAACCTTTTAGATAAAGTTCAAAGGAGTAATGATACGCACCATAAGCAGGGCCGCGTTTAGGTCAATTGACGCCCTAGGCAATTCTCTAGTAGCCGCCCTTCAAGCATGTACCATTTTTGCAAAAAAAAATTGCAAGCAAATTTTTTTATTTAAATAAGAATACATAAAAATTGTCATTCCAGTTTGATCACATCAGATTTCTTTCTTGATTTTTCTTTGGAAAAATCATCTATAATGTCATCATAATTTATCGCCTTTGTTACATCACTTTCCATTGACAAAATCGACAAATTGTTAAGAAGTTCTTGCGTCATACTTGATCGGAAATTATTTTTATGGCTATTCTTGACATTTTCGAAAATGACCTTTCAGCGGACACGTTGGTTGGCAACTGGGAGGCACAAATAAATGCGCAAAGCAATGTCAAAATTAGGGAAAATATCTTTCAATCCACTCTTCTTTAAACATTTAGATATATCAATTATTGGTGATTGGTGATTTTATTGTGGTATTCAAATGATGAGCCTTTAAGTGAATGCATTCATGTATGAATGATGTAGGTATATATTAGTGCAGTCAGTGAGGGTATTAATTTGGCTCCGAATTACATCCTACTGCATCTATTTACTTGATATTTTCACTATAAGTAGGTAATATAGCTCAAGTAACAAAGTCTATGCTATATCCTATGACGCTTTTAACTTAGATGTGGATCCCACTCGTTCTCGGGGTGGATTTTTTTTATCAAACTAACACCGAAAATTGCCAGAGAACCTAATTCTAAGCAATAACTGTTTTATAAATTTTTTTGAAAACTCAATAATTCTTGAGTTATTCGTGGTTAAAAATTTGCCATTTTCATTGAAAAAAAAAGACACTTTTCGGTGACTGATTTTTTTGGGAATACCATAAAAATTGTGCATCTAACGAAAAAAACTGTATAAAACATTTTTGTAGTTTATAAAAAATAAGAGAGATTCATTTTTTCATAAATCTTCTAGTTTTAATAAAAAAAGAGATGGTAGGTGAAAAAAGATTTTTTTTGGTATAAGCTCAAATCGGTGTATTCAACTTAAAATAACAGAAAAATTGTCGATTTTAGGGGTATAATGCAACAAATACCTTTTATAGTGCTTGAAAAGACCTTTAAAACGGGGACTGTTAAATGTCGGTTCCATTCAAACTAAGCTAGTTGTATTCTTATATATTCTTTATTAGAAATAAGACACTTAATTAGAACAGGTGCTGGTGTCATATGACAATATGAAAAGGTGATAAAGGGGTTAAAAGTAAAATTAATCAATTACATTGTGTGTATATGAAATATCTACGGTACATTTTATGATGTTTTCTTCTTCTCTTAGTCGACTAAGGCTGGGGGGCAGTTGGCACTGGTTTTGTTTTTAGACTACACAACTCTATGTGATTTCATAAGGAATGTCTACACAAATCTGAGTGATGCGCGTATGTGTCCTTAGCGTCCTCAAGCTATCTTAGTGGCTTTGAGCGGAGGTGGCGCCTACAGGACCGTATTGGTTCGTATTGTACACACACATGTTTAAACAAAATAAAATGAATAAAATAAAACTTAGGATATTAATTATTAATTATATATACAGTGAGCACGTAAAGGTTGGAATAAATTCATTTTCTCAAGAACGGACGATTTTGGAAAAAAATCCCGAAACAGGTCAATTTTTATTTTTAAATAACGACTTTTTGGCATATATATCATACTACTGACGTCACCCGTATGGGCGTGATGATGTCATCGATGATTTTTTTAAATGAGAATAGGGGTCGTATGATAGCTCATTTGAAAGGTAATTCAATTCTTTATTCAGTAGTATAAACATTAATATAATTATTTATACAGGGTGCCTAAAAAATTTTTTTTTTAATTAAATTTATTGAAATAAAAAGAAGAGTGTGTGTAATTTATTCAAAATACATTTTACTGCTATCAGAAAACAGAAAAAATGTTTTTTGGCAAATAAATGTTGTTTTTTGCTTAAATTCAATATTAAAGCAACCACCCACCAGCCTCGTGACAATTTGAACATTTAATTTAAGCCAATATCAATGATTATTTTTCAAATATTAATTTTTTTCTGTTTTCTGAGAGCAGTAAAATGTATTTTGAATTAAATAAATTACATATATTCTTCTTTATATGTCAATAAATTAAATCCAAAAAATTTTTTTTGGACACCCTGTATAAATAATTATGTTAATGTTTATATTACTGAATAGAGAATTAAGTTACCTTTCAAATGAGCTATCACACGACCACTATTCTCATTTAAAAAAATCATCGATGACGTCATCACGCCCAGATGGGTGACGTTACTAGTATGATATATATGCCAAAAAGTCGTAATTTAAAAAAAAATTGACCTGTTTCGAGATTTTTTTCCAAAATCGTCCATTCTCGAGAAAATGAATTTATTCCAACCTTTACGTGCTCACTGTATAAAAGAAAATATATGAGGAGGGACGGAACACTAGATATGGTGCAAAAAAACTTATGACTAATGTATTTTTAAGGAAAAATGAGAAGTATATTTAACCCCTCATCCACCAGAATTTAAATGCATCGTTTTTCTTCTAGAATACCTTCTACTATAGTGTTATTTCTATATTCAAAAGGTTGGACGGGTTTAAAATGAATGGTTTTTGGAAAGAATAAGATCAAATTATAGAGCGCATTTTTAAATTTTCTTAAACATGTTCCTATTTCTCCATGTAATTCGAAAGTGATAAGAGATACATAAAAAATACCTCACAAAAATGTAGGTTTTCTTTTAGATAACAATTTTATTTTTCTTTTATTACTGTATCTCATTATCATTTTCGAGTTACGTGGAAAAAAAAGAAGATTTAAAAGAAAATTTAAAAATGCTCTCTAATTTGATCTTATTTTTTTCAAAAACCATACATTTTAAACCCGTTTTTAAACATACATTTTAAACGCGTTTAAACCCATTTTAAACCCGTAAACTACTCTATAGTAAAAGGTATTGTAGAAGCAAAACGATGCATTTAAATCTGGTGGATGAGAGGCTAAAATATACATATTTCGCATTTTATCTTAAAATACATTAGTCATCCTTTTTTGTTGCACCATATTTCGCTTAGTTTGAATGTAATCGAAATTTAACAGTGCGGTCGTCTTAAAGGTCTTTTCAGGCAGTACTTACAAAAGATATTGATAGCATGATACCCTTAAAATCGACCATTTCTCTGTTATTAAGTTGAACACACCCATTTGAGCATGCACAAAAAAAATTTTTCACCTACTGTATCTCTTTTTATGTTATCACTAGAAGACTTATGAAGGAACGACTCTCTTTGATTTTTCATAAGCTACAAAAATGTTTTATATAGTTTTTTTCATTAGATGCATAATTTTTAAGATATTCGCAAAAAACCGTCCAAAAAGACGACATTTTTCAATGAAAATGGCAAATTTTAACCACGAATAATAACCCAAAAGGATTCAGTTTTTAAAAAAAATTATAGAACAGTGCGCCCGCCGCCTTTGCGGTGCTGCTGATCGCCCGTCGCCCAATAATCCCTAAATTTACGGCTTCTGTCCTTTTGAATAAATAGTGTAAAGAAAATGCAATTTGTTTTCTAGAAATGAATGCCCACTTATATTCCATTGATGGATGTACGATGTACGATGTACTTAAATGTTATTCGATTTTAATTTTTATATACAAATATTTTTTGTACAGTATTTTTGCCGCCCTCTCGTAATTTGCCGCCCTAGGCACCTGCCTATATTGCCTAATGGATGAAGCAGCCCTGACCATAAGTATTGCTGACAGGTAGCACATTTTGTCGCTTTTAGTCAATTCATATCCTCACAGGACTATGGAAACCAATATCCAGTGGAAGGTAGAAAAAGGCAGTGGAAGGTAGAGTCAGGGCCGATGAGGAAAGGAGAAATCTACCTCCACAAAATGGTTACACGTAGGGCTAACAACCCTACCTTTTAAAAGGATCGATATACGATGATTACAAAAATCTTTTTAAATAAAGTTAAATCAAACACATTCGTTACGTTCGAGGTTAGAAATCTACGGGATCTGAACGCAGACAATGACCAATTTTTGGTTAGAGCAAGAAGCTGGTTAACATCTCCGAGCCAGATAGTGGTTTTATTTAAAGAATTTTTAAACAAAAGGAAAAGTAACCATACCAGATTCCGATATGAAACACCTTCTTTTTTTTCTTTTTCTTCTTCTTCTCTTATACTTTAGACCTCTAAGGTGTCGGATATGGAACACCAAGACTTTCAAAAACATATTATGATAAATAAATCTCAAATAAAACTGCGGGCTACTTCTGTAACTGCAGTACTATTGCAAAACGGTAAAAATTTAACTACATGAAATAAATAAAAAGATGAAATAAAACTAATAAATAACAAACAATGATATAATGATTTTGCATACAAGAACTCGCTGTGAGGATTATTTCATTTACCTGGTCTCAGTTCATCATTTGCACAGCTTTTGCCAGGCAATAACATCAGTAGTATAAAGGGGATTGGAAGTTCTCTCTCAAAAATTATCCCCAAATTATTGACCCGCTTTTTTAAATCAAATTAGGTACTTGTTTCGTAGTTGCAACTAAGTCTATCAAATCTATCAATGGTTAACTATGCCATGCAATGGAGAGCTTGTGTTTGTCATCAATTTTTAATTATTAATATGGTACAATTTTCAAAGAAAATTATAATTTTTTAATGGTATGGATAATAATCTTCACCAAACAATCAGCTTTTGTTGAGTAAAATTGCATTTTTATTATTTATACAAAATTATTCTTCATTAACTGGAAATATTGCTTTTATTTGTAAAATAAATTATCAATATATTATAAAATATTATTCAAAAACAATTATTCTCTAGTTTCGTAGTATTTCAAGCCATTTAATACTATTAAATTCATAAATCAAAGTACTAATCAATTTTGAAGATAATGTCGGTATTATGTATTGACTTCAGTAATGAAAGTGTAATTACTAAAAAAAAAAAAAATAAAAATGCTTACTGTTTTTTCAGGATGTTAATAAATTGTAAATTTAACACGGTTGTTATAACGAGAGATTATTGTTTTATTGACGTGAATTTGAGTGGTTCTTGTTAAAAACGACACCAGTTGATCCAACATAAAACTCGATTTTTTATATAAAATCTATTCGCTTGAAAAGGAAATAGGAAAAGATCTATTTGGATATCGCGGTACCATAAAATGAGGTGATTTTGACCGGTTTTGTACTTTAATCCTACAAAAATCATATTTTAAATTTTGCTACATTTTGTATATGCAAATATGTTGTGGGTTTAGGCGTCTACTTTCAGTAGCTTAGATTATAATTACTTACAAGAAAATAATCATGACTTAGAAAAAAAAAACTAAAAAATGCCTTTGGTCAAGTTCACCCCATCTGGGGGGAAGTTGACCGTATATGCTTTTTGCCTGTTAAACTTATTTTTGTTTTAGGTGGGGTTAATTTGACCGTTTTTTAAACCATTGTTTCTTAATTCGTTATATCGGTGGATTAACAACCCTTGGAATATTAGTTCTTTTTTTTAATTTAAAAATGAATTCTTAGATATTTATAAATTTGAATGGTTAAAAATAATTTTAAAAATTATACAGGGTGGCTGAAGTATATCACAATAGATATTTTTCTATGTTTTCGCTCAAATTCACCCCAGCGGTCAAAGTAACCCCATTTTACGGTACTATGGAAAGGATCGCTGGAAGGAGCGGCCCAGGCCGAAGAAGAACATCTCGGCTCCGAAATCTTCGAGAGTGGTATCAAGTGGTATCAAGAGACCTCCGCTAATTGGTTTCTTCTTCTTTAAGTACCGTGCCCAAATTTTTAGGCGTGGGTAGCTTCCATAACAATTTGCCGATATCGTTCTCGATCTTGTGCGGCATGTAACAATTGATCTGCTGATAAGCCAGTCCATTGACAAAGGTTTCGGAGCCATGAATATTTCTTTCGATCAATTCCTCTTTTTCCGTCGATCTTTCCATTGAGTATTAACTGCAGCATCCTGTATCTGCTACCTCTCATTATATGCCCCAGATATTCAAGTTTTCTCTTTTTTATCATCTTCATTAAGTCACCTTCGCCTTGACCTACTCTGTTTAAGACTTCTCTGTTTGAAATGCGTTGAACCCAAGATATTCTGAGCATTCTACGATACGACCACATCTCAAAGGCTTCTAATTTGTTCATCATGTTAACCTTCATGATCCAGGTTTCACATCCATATAGTAATACAGGATACACATAACATTTTAGGAACTTGATTCTTAGTTGTAAGTTCAGCTGAGAGTTGCTCAGAATAGATCTAAGTTTCATAAATGCTCCTCTTCCAATTTCTATACGAGTTTTAATTTCTTCATCCGGATTTAGTGTCTCGTTTATCCAACATCCTAGGTATTTAAAATGGTTAACTTTTGTTATTGATTCATCATTGACAATTAGTTGCATAGGGCCGACGTCTTGTTTACTAACCACAAGTAACTTTGTCTTTGTTGCATTTATGTTAAGTCCGTTATTGGAGCATTCTCTAGTGACTCGATCTATAAGGAATTGAAGATCTTCGATATTTTCAGCCATGATCGCGGTGTCGTCTGCATATCTGATGTTGTTAATAGTTTCTCCCCCGATTCGAACTCCACATTGTCCTTCCAAGGCTTTATTAAAAATTATTTCTGAGTATACGTTAAACAAAGTTGGGGATAACACACAACCCTGTCTGACACCTCTTTGAATGCAAATTTTGTCTGTTTCTTTGCCGTCTACCAGAATAGAAGCTTCTTGATACCAATATAGATGTTGTAAAAGTCTCAGATCTTTATCGTCTATTCCAATCATTTCTAGATATTCAAACAACCTATTATGTTGAACTCTATCAAACGCCTTCTCAAAATCTATAAAGCAGACGTAAATTGGTTTCTGTACTTCCCATGATCGTTGAAGTAATGTTAACATTGAGAACAAAGCTTCCCTTGTTCCCAATCCTTCTCTGAAACCGAATTGTTTGTTTCCCATTGTCTCTTCACATTTCTGCTTGATTCTATTAAGAATTATCTTAAGAAATAGCTTGAGAGAGTGGCTCATGAGACTAATTAGTCTAAAGTCTTTACATGATGATGTATTAGGCTTTTTTGGGAGTGGAATAAATGTAGACTCTAACCATATCTGCGGCATCATGCCAGTCTCGTATATATGGTTATAAATGATTGTTAGTTGTGAGACATTGTCGTCATCCAGAAGTTTGAGCCAGTCTGATGGTATTTGGTCAGGGCCTGGAGATTTCCCATTTTTGCTCTGTTTGATGGCTTTCTCTACTTCCGCTTTTAAAATACTAGGACCAGTATTCGCATACTTTGTGGTGTTAAGTGGTGGCCTCGTATCCAGGAAGAGCTCTTTTATATAGTTAGTCCATTCTTCCTTTTTTTCATCCAAGTCGAGAATTATTTTACCTTTGGAGTTTCTCATAAAGTGAGGAGTTCTTTTTCTCTGAGTGTAGGTAATTTCTTTAAGCTTTTTATGTATATTAAACTCGTTATGTTTTCTTTGTAGTTCTTCCATTTCACGACATCTTTGTTCCATCCAGTCCTCTTTTGCTCGCTTAACCTCGTATCTTATTTGTCGATATATCTCTCTATACCGAATCTCGTCTTTGTTTTTCCAATTTCTAATTGGTTTAGAGCTGCCGTAAACAAAGTTATTATTTCCAATATGATCCCAATCTTCGATAATCGGACAGGGTACTGAAATAGGAAGATAGGAAAAAAAGTGGGTCTTTCCAGCATTTAGGTAACATGTAAAATAGGATATCGTTAACAAATAAATACTTTTCTCGATTTTAAGTTAATGTTTATATATCTACAGGGGTCCTACACATATATTTCGATCTCCACCTTTTTTGGTCACTACATTCCTCCTTATTTATGGTTTTAGCTCTCATTATTACTCTGCTTATTTCTCTACATTCTAATACTGGTTGTCTCCTCTTCTTCTATTCCTTAGTTTTACGCCTGTTTTGGTCATCGTTAATCTTTCATTCGCGTTACATGCCCGTAGTATAAAAGCTGTTTGGATTCTATTGTATCTACGGTATTGTAAATCCTTCCTGTTTCCTTCTTATTTCTTGATTTGAGATGTGAGTCTGGAGATAACCCACACGCTTTTCTTAGATAGTCAATTTCTACCACTTCCCGTTTTCCTTCTTTTTCTTTGTCATTTGCTAACATTTAGCTCCTTCTTCTTCTTCTTCTTTTTGTATAGACATGACTCTGTCAGTTTTTTCAATGTGCCTCTAGTAAGTTGTCCTTCCATCGATTTCGTGGTCTTCCCACTGATCGTCTTCCTACTGGGGAACCGTCTCTCGCTGTCCTCACTGTCCTATTTGTTGTCATTCGGGTTATGTGGTCATTCCATTCTATTCTTCTGCTTCTTACCCAGTTATTAATGTTATTCACCTTACCTCTCCGTTGTATATCTGTGCTTCTAGCTCTGTCCCATAGAGTCTTACTATCGATTTTTCGAAGGGTTTTCATCTCCGCTGTTTCGAGCAATCTTTTTGCCCTCTTTGTGTCGGGTCGTGTTTCTGCCGCGTATTTTATTATTGGTCTGATGACTGTTTTGTAAATTCCGCCTTTCATTTCTTTTCCGATATTTTTATTTCTCCATATTGTGTCATTTAGGCCACCTGCGGCTCTGTTTGCTCTATTCATTTGATCTTCCACTTCTGTTTCGAGCCTTCCGTAGCTAGATAGTGTGATGCCTAGGTATTTAAACTCTATCTCTTGTTCTATTATCTGACCTTACAGCTCCAATTTACATCTTATTGGATCTGCTGTTTTAACCATGCATTTTGTCTTTTTTGATAAAATTAACATGTTAAATTTTCTGGCGATTATGTTGAATTGGTGCAGCATACGTTTTAAATCATCTTCACTTTGAGAGATTAGTATTGCATCGTCCGCATAGCAGATTATTTTAAGTTGTTTTTTCCCATTTGGTATCCTTTTTTAGTTCTAACTTTTTTTTATTATTTCGTCCATGATCAGGTTGAACAATAAAGGACTCAAGGAATCTCCCTGTCTTATCCCATTGCCGCCTTCAATTGGGTCAGCTAGTTCATCTTCCACTTTTACTTTTATTGTGTAGTTCTGGTAGATATTTTCTATCGTTTTAATTATTCCCAGAGGTACCTCTCTCGAGTACTTATAACAAGTGGATAACGTCCTTTAATAAGACCCTGTCAAATGCTTTCTTAAGGTCCACGAAATATAAATATGCCGGTTTGTTGTATTCCAACGATTTCTCTTGAACTTGCCTCATTATAAATACGAGTATAGCGTCAGTGCATGACCTTCCCGACCTAAAAACTTGTTGTTCTTCTGCTGATGTTATAATTTCATTCAATTTGTTTGTTATCACTTTCAGCATACATTAACATTTAGCTCCGTACGTCAAAATTGGTTTTACAGCCTAGATTGTCATTTTTGCTAGTAAAATAATTTTAGGAAAACAAAGTAATGAGCTTAGTGTTTGTATTACATTTCGGCCCTGTTGTATTTTCTGGTTTCGATGTTCCTCCCTTATTCGCTATCACTGTCGCTAGGTTTTTAAATTTTTCGTATTTTTTTGACACATGTAACCGAGAGTTATGGGTCTATTTCTTTGTCCTTTATTTCAAGATATCCTCAATGTTGATTGTGAGTCACCAATTTTCGTATTCGTCGGTTAACTTTCGAATCATATAATCCATGTCTTTCTTATCGTTTGTCATAATCACTTGATCGTCTGCGAAGAAAATATTTGTTATGTACATTTTGCCAAGTTCTATTCTCATTCCTGTGCATTTTCTCCTCCAGTTTTGTAATGCTTCGTGAATATAGATTTTAAATAGAGTTGGGGACAAAGAATAT
The DNA here is from genome assembly GCF_917563875.1 of Diabrotica virgifera virgifera. NCBI lineage: Eukaryota > Metazoa > Arthropoda > Insecta > Coleoptera > Chrysomelidae > Diabrotica > Diabrotica virgifera. The sequence continues at coordinate 60,793,438 of NC_065443.1, read as the reverse complement.
CCTTGCCTTTTTAGTCTCCATTTTAACGGCACTTTTTGCATTTATGCACATGTTCGCTCTAGCATTACTTAGGCCTGCCTTGGTCAATATTTCAAATAATCTTTTTTATTAATTAATCTTAAACTATTAATCGGTAAATTTCTGGCTGTTCTTTTGTCTTTAATTTATTGAAGTACAAATATATTATCAACACAAGATCTGTCAACACGGAATCCACTCTAATCTTCTATTTCCTCATACTGATTTTGGATTCGTTCTTTTATCAATAGCTAATTATTTATATTAATGAGCTAATAACGCTTATACCTCTGTAGTTTTTACAGTATTCTTTTTGTGCCCTTTTTGTGGATAGACCTTCTATACGTCATCATCATCTTTGGCTTTTACAACTCTTCTACTATTTTCCATGGCTTACTTCCACCTTCTCCTGGTCTTCTCTGACTGCATCTTTCCACCTTTTTCTAAGCCGTTCTGCCGCTTTTCTACCGTCTGGTCTTTCCTAAAACACATTGTTAATCAGCATTCATCTGGCTTGCAATTTTTAGAAACCATGGAGGTGTTACCAGGGAAATGGACCAATAAGTTTTCAATTAAAAATCTTTTATTAATATTTTTAATATTTTTCAATATTATTAATGTTTATATTAGGTTGAAAACTTTGCCTTTCAGTGGCCAGATGACGCTAGTCACCTACTCCATTAACGTCAGTTTCAATGCGGGGATAAGCTTTCGTGGTTTTGTCACTTCGAGCAGAGAGCAGCAAGCCTACCCCTCTCCAATGATGACTCCAAAAAGAGTCGAAAATCGTCGATTCAGAGTGCTGGTTTGCGCTCCCTGTTCCAAGTGAAAAATAAGACAGTTTTTGCCTTCGCATTGCAACTGAATAAAAATGAAATTTTTATTTTATTTTTATATTGGTCTTTACTCATTTGAGTAACTATTCCGTTGGAATTTACCAGCTGAACAGACGGGGTCGTGAATTGTAAGTTTTTAAATTCCCTCTTGTCTTCTTCGCTTCAGAATCCATCTGGCTTGCAATTTTTAGAAGCCATGGAGGTGTTACCAGGGAAATGGACCAATAAGTTTTCAATTAAAAATATTTTATTAATATTTTTAATATTTTTCAATATTATTAATGTTTATATTAGGTTGAAAACTTTGACTTACATTGTTAATCAGTATGTTGTCATCACTTCGTACCACGTGGTACGGAGTGATCTAGCTTCTATACTCCACTGGGTAAATTGGAAAATATTGACACGTGTCTAACAGAACATTGATTAATCTTTGGATGAGTTGTTCTTTACTGACGGTCGGCTATAATGTTGGCGAATTGTCTTTCGTCTTATTTGCCATTATTGTTAAGTAATGTGTGCCCATTACAATTCACTTTCTAAGGTGCAGGGGTAACTTGTTGTAGACCCAATAAAAGACTACATTTTAATAATTATTTCTTGAAATGATACTTAAGAAGGCAGTACCTATACAGTAAACAACTTGTTGTCAATTGGATGTCATAGTTAGATTTTAATTGATGCTGATCTCAAGCACGGAATTCATTATTTGCTTTTTTTGTTTAGTCCACGAAATGATTTTGGGCCTAAAAAATATTTGCAAATTTGTTAGCTTCCTCATTTCTACCTGACACTAATATATAGATTATATTTTTGTTCGCAGCAAAATAGTCCTACATCAGCTTTAACTTATTATGATTAGAAGACTATAAGTAGCTTCGATGTAATCTATCCTAAAAGAATCTATACTTGCATTATGGGACTCTCTACGGATGTATTCTTGGTCACTAATATCTTTGGTGTAGATTCTTCTTCTACGGCACTACAGCCCAAATTGAGCCTTGGCCTCCTTAATTTTTTGCCTCCGCCCTTGCTTGTCTGTGGCCGCTCTTCTCCATGCACGGACTCCTAAAAGGGCTTGTGCGTCGCTGTTTACTGTGTCTTCCCAACCGGTCTCTTTCCCTGCTTTCTAGCATTCAGTGCTCTTTTTGGTAGCCTATTCTCTCCCATTCTTATCGCATGTCCTGCCCATTGCAATCTTTGTATTCTAATGAAGTCTGACAGGGGTGCTTCCTTATAAAGTTGATAAAGTTCGTTGTTGTATCGACTTCTCAAAATTCCGTTTTACCTCACAGGTCCTAGTATTCTCCTCAGCATTTTCCTTTCGAATGTGTCGAGTTTGTTTTTGGATGTTTCTTTCAGGACCCAGGCTTCACTGCCATATCATGTTATTGGTCGAATTAAAGTTTTATAGATTCTCATCTTTGTATTTCGATGGACACTTTTAGAACGAAATATAATATGGGACAGGACAAAATAAGCTCTGTTTGCCTGCGTTATTCTCTTCCGTATTTCTTCATCTTCTGATCCGTCGGCATATATTTCTACACCCAGGTATGTAAACTTTCCAGCCGTTTCAATGTCATCTTCATGTATAATGTTTTGTGGGACTATATTTCTTCTCGTCTGAGTCATTATTTTTGTTTTTTCTGTGTTAATTTCCAGACCTAGCATTTATGTTTTTGTTTTTAGCTCTGCGTATGTTTCCTGTGCTCCTGTTGATGTTCTACTCATAATATTAATATCATTGGCATAAGCCGCCAGTTGAACCGATCGGTTCGTCAGTAGGTCGTCCACTTTGCATTTGCCTAACCGCATACTCCAGTGCCAGGTTAAACAAAAGTCTGTCCGGTGGTTTTGTATTCGTACACATGCCTGAGTTTCATCCATTGTGGCTTTAGTGAGTCTTATTAGCTTGTGTGGTATTGCCAATTCCGCCAATATAGTATAGTTTGTATAGTATAGTTTGTTATTTTGATTAAGTTGTATGCCTGTTTGAAGTCTACAAACACGTTGTGAACATCAATATCGTGTTCCCATGATTTTCTCAAGATCTGTTTGATTGTTAATATTTGATCCAGTGTCGATCTTCCCCGTCGGAAGCCCGTCTGATACTCTCCAATAATATTTTCTGCTAGTGGTTGGAGCCGCTTGTTTATAATATACGTGAGCACTTTATATGCTGTACATAGTAGAGAGATTCCACTGTAATTTTTGCATTGGAGTTTGTCTCCTTTTTTATAGATCGGGCATACTATACTTTTCTTCCAGTCGTCGGGTATTTTCTCTTCTTGCCATATGTCTGTGATGAGCGCGTGGATGTGACTTGCTAGGTGGTCGCCACCTATCTTATACAGTTCTGCTGGTATTTCGTCAACTATCGGAGCTTTATTGTTTTTCTGGGCCTTAATAGCGAGAACTTCCTCTATAGTTGGAGCTTCTACTCCATCATCTACTTCATTCTCTTCTACGTAATTCATACCCATTTCATCTTCCATGTCTACTTGTGTTCCAAGTAGGATCTGAAAATAATGCTTCCAGGTTTCTGTGACTTTCTGTTGGTCACTGATTATTTGCCCACTTTCATCTTTATATAGACCTGTTTGAGGTTTATACCCACTTCTTATCTTTTTTAGGTAATCGTATGCCCCTCTAATTTCGTTGTTTTTGAAATTTTCTTCCATTTTTTCTATTTGTCTATTTTCATAGGCTCTCTTTTTCTTTCTACATTTCTTGTCTGCTTTCCGTCTTGCGACTTTAAATAATGTTCGTCTTTCCCGTGTTCTTCTTTTTATGTACATTTTGTGTGCTTCATTTCTTTCCTCTATTGCTTGTCTGCACTCGTCATCAAACCATGCTCCTCTTCTCTGCTTTTTCTTGTTTTCCAGGGTGGACGCTGCTGCTGTCAGTACTGCTGTTTTGATATTACTCCATTTGCTATCTGTGGAGTGCAGTTCTAGCATCCTTAACTCATTTACGACTTCTTGTTCGAACTTCGCTTTACATTCCTGGATCTTCAGTTTTTCCAGGTCCAGTTTGTTTATTCTTTGTTGTCTTTCGTTTCTTTCCCTGTTAACTCTGCATCTAAATTTGGTTTGTAGTAAAAGATGGTCTGATCCACAGTATGCTCCTCGTCGTGTTCTTACATCGGAGATACTACTGGCTGCCCTTTTGTCTATCAGCACATGGTCAATTTGATTGGTTGTGATTACATCTGATGAAATCCATGTCATTTTATGTATGTCTTTATGTGGAAAGCATGTGGAACTTATAACCACGTTTTTACTGGTGGCAAAATTTATCAAAAACTCACCATTCTCGCTTGTTTCATTATGCAGTGAGTGTTTTTCTAGCTCCTATCTCGAGCTGTTGGTAGAAGCTTTCCTTTGTATGTTGCCCTTGTTCTTTTGTTGGGCAGTGAATGTTTATCATTGTTAGGTTGAAGAAGTGGGTGCAAATTCTCAACTTGCATATGCTTTCACTGACTGCCGGAAATCTATGATTTTTGACTTAAAATCATTATCCACCACAAATGCAACTCCACATTCTTTGCTGTAGATTACCACTGCAAATATAATTGGGGGCTCTCAAGGAATTTGAAAAGGTTTAAATTCGGTCTCCTTATTTCTACCCCAGTTATCATATGTTTTGAATACGTATGTGGGAAAATTCGTCTTTAATTCTGATTTAGCTACCCACTTTAAAAACGTTTTAAACTGAACTGCTACAATGTCTATAATTGTAACAAATATAACTAGCCGAACTCCAATGGTATCTATTGAGTCACTTAAGGATCCCAGAGAGTGAAATTAGTTTGCATTGGAACTTGCTTTAAGGTCCTTCAGTCACTAATCAAGTTAGCTGATTTCATTTTTGTGTCTGAGGACGTCTTCAAAGCATTAGTTACTTTGTCATTCATCACTCGTGCAAAAACGGGAAACTTTTGTTTATTCTAAAACTGCTGTGCAGCATGTAGGTATTGCCACTCTAATTTCCCACATTATTATAACAAATTAACTAATGATGTCTCGTTGATTAAATTGTTATTTACCGATACATATTTAGTCTTTTGTGCAACACTATTAGTTATATTGTGTACACTAAGTTCTTTATTACTTTTTTTCAAACCACAACATGCTTTAGGTGTAGAAATCTACTGCAAATGCAATCTACAACAAGCACACACTAGGAAAGCTTACCATTTTATTCACAAATTCAAACTCTGCTGATGATGTTTTTCTATAGAAAAATATATTAATTAGCAGGCAAAATAACTAGGCGAACGAATAAAATACATGATCATGATAATTGATAAATTAATTATCTTATTCCTGTGCACTGCTCAAACTTATACTAAACGCATTTACAACTCAATGTGAACACATGAGAAAATATTTCTTGTTCTTTTTTAAAATGTTCTTATAAATGAAATACAACTTTTTTAAATTCTTAATTTATTACATATCTAGTTCCATTCATGTTTGTAAATTATAGACATTACAGTTCATTAAATTTCAAATTTTAAATATTTTACTCAAGATTAATTCACAGAAAACAAATCAGACGGTAATTATCTTATGTAATAATTAATAGTGACAAAAGTAAAATGCAACAAAATGAAGACCAAGATGAACGAAAACGTGCAATAGATAGATATAGTTCTTCCACTCTAACTTTTCCCATACGTCACGATTCATTTTCAAACAAATTAAGTCAAAACATAAAGTGAAACGAACGCCGATGTGTATGTACATTTTGTATACTGTATACTATAAACTATATACTATATACTATAGACATCGGCGTACGTTTCATGTTTTGATTTAATTTGTTTGAAAATGAATCGTGACGCATCGGCAAAGATAAAATGGAACAACTATAATACCTGAACTGTTACAGAAAACAATAGATATCGAAAACAGAGATAAGTAGAGAACCTAATAATAATAACAACTTGTGAATGTGAAACCCATGAATAGAGTAATAATAATAATGGTAAATGTGACAATGCACTTTTTGAGAATAATTCTGAGAAGGCTTTCTACCAAAAACTCAATTCTACTGTAGAAAGTGTTGACAAGCCTTACCCAAGCCAAGAAGAAATTCATGAGTTTCGGGGAAAGCAACTTTCCACACCAGCTGCTCTTAACAGCAATGCTGGCTGGATAGAAGATACGACGCACAACGGTCACCACTACGTTACTGCTAACTACGAACCATTCACGACTGAAGAGGTCTCGAATATCATCAAAGAGTATCTTCATAACTGGAAATCTCCTGGACCAGATGGAATTAAGAACTTCTGACTTAAGAAGTTTTGGAATGTTCATGAGTGTTTATCAGCATTAATTAATCATGTTATTTCAATCCGCAGGAAATGCCACCATTTTCTAACTTATTTAATAGCGAAGGATCAAAATACCACCCACGATCCAGCCAAGTACCGTCCAATCACTCGTCCGACTTTGTATAAATTGGTCACATCCTGTGTAACCCGGCGGCATATTTACAGATGCTTGCGTGTGTAGACACCAGGGTGTTGAAATCAGTTAGGGTTTGGAAAAACAGTACATTTACACATGCTAGCGCGTTTTGACACCACGGTGTTGAAATCAGTTAGGGTTTGGAAAAACAGTACGTTTACAGACGCTAGCGTGTGTTGACACTAGGGTGTTGAAATCAGTTAGGGTTTGGAAAAATAGTACAGTTACAAATACTAGCAGATTTGGACACCAGAGTGTTGAATCCAGCTAGCTTTTTTAGTAATTAATATACATGCATAAATGCTAACGGCTATTGACTTTCATTTTATATACCTACTGCTGTGGAAAAATATTTAAGTGATTTAGGTATTAGTAAATAATTAAACGTTGTTGGGATATAAACAATAATATATTAACACAAAATAACAACATAAAAAGTAATGTTGCTCTCAAGCTATTTGCTTGTGGAATTTTTATAATTAACTATTTAGATGGGAAATAAGCCACAATTAAATTGAAAAAAATAATTTTATTAACGTTTTGATGCCCAAATCCGGTGTCGTTGTCAAAATAAAAAATACTACTACAGGGTGTTTGGTAAAGAATTGGCCATAGCTTAACCTCAGGTTTCTGAGGTTAAAATAGGCCGATTTAAGCTAACTTATCTTAGTACAAAGTTTATAATAACCGAGATACAGGGTGTCAAAGTTAAACTTTTTTTATTTATTATTGAATATTTCCTGACAGGCATGAGATATCAACAAGAAATTTGGTATGTGGGGGTTTTTCGGGACGAGAAAACTAAATTCCCTACCAAAAGTTATGTGTTGCCCAGAGGGCGCCACATACGCCTTTCAGCACTCATTTAATACGTTCAATTTTTTTTATCCGTCACTCCGTATAATTTTGACATTAAAATTTGTATTCCCCTATTAGTTTTAGTTAAAAAAGGTATACCTCTTTAATCTCCCTAAACTCAACCGTTTACGAGATAAAGCATTTTAAATCTGCGGTGCAACATAATTTTTAGCATAATATCATTGTAGTTACATCAGAAAAATAACTTAAAACCATAAAATTATCCAAAAATGTATCGCAAATTTCTTCAAATGGAATTTGCGATGCAATGCCATAAATTTGAGAACTGGCACAATTATTATGGTTTTAAGTTATTTTTCGGGTGTAACTACAATGATATTATGCTAAAAATGATGGTGTATCGCAGATTTAAAATGCGTTTATCTCGAAAACGGTTGAGTTTAGAGAGATGAAAGAAGTATAGCTTTTTTAAGTAAAACTAATAGGAGAACAAAAATTTTAATATCAAAATTATACAGAGTGAGGGATAAAAAAAATTTAACGTAATAAATAAGTGCTGAAAGGCGTATGTGGCGCCCTCTGGGCAATACATAATTTTTGGTAGGGAATTTAGTTTTCTCGACCCAAAAAAACCCCACATACCAAATTTCATGTTGTTATCTCATATCTGTCAGGAAATATTCAATAATAAATAAAAAAGAAGTTTAACTTTGACACCCTGTATCTCGGTTATTATAAACTTTGTACTAAGTTAAGTTAGCTTAAACCGGCCTATTTTAACCTCAGGAACCTGAGGTTAAGCTATGGCCCATTCTTTACCAAACACCCTGTATATTAAACAAAAATGTTGCTTGGTAAAAAATTCTACTAATAATTTTTTTAATCTGACTCATTTATATTGGCAATTCATACATATATTATACATTTTAAAGTATTTTTTACTAAACAACAACATTTTTGTTTAATTTAGTAGTACGTATTTTGTATTTTGACAACGACACCCGATTTGGGCGTCGAACCGTTAATAATTTTTTTTTAATTTAATTGTGGCTTATTTCCCATCTAAATAGTTAATTATAAAAATGCCACAAGCACATAGCTTCAGAACAACATTATTTTTTATGTTGTTTTTTGTGTTAATATATTATTGTTTATATCCCAACAACGTTTAATTATTTATTAATATCTAAATCACTTAAATATTTTTCCACAACAGTAGGTATATAAAATCAAAGTCAATAGCCGTTAGCATCTATGCGTGTATAACCACTAAAAAAGCTAGCTGGTTTCAACACTCTGGTGTCCAAATCTCTTAGTATTTGTAAGTGTACTGTTTTTACAAACCCTAACTGATTTCAACACCCTAGTGTCAACACACGCTAGCGTCTGTAAACGTACTGTTTTTCCAAACCCTAACTGGTTTCAACACCGTGGTGTCATCACGCGCTAGCATCTGTAAATGTACCGTTTCTCCAAACCCTAACTGATTTCAACACCTTGGTGTCTACACACGCAAGCATCTGTAAATATGCAACCCGGCGTATCTACCAACACTGTGCTCTAGAAAATATCATTTCTCAGCCATTTCTAACCAGGCATTCACCAAAAAAAGAAACCTCGTTACTGCCTTTATTGACTACAAAAAGGCCTTTGATTCAGTGCCGGATGAATGGCTTATAGATATATTAAGAATATATAAAGTCGATGATAACATGACCTTTTTAAAGCATATAATAACAAGTTAGAAGACTAAAATTCACTTGCAAATACCTGGTGAAGACAATATCGAAACGGAAAATATCGCAATCAACCGGAGCCTGTTTCAAGGAGACTCTCTGAGTCCGTTGTGGTTCTGTTTAGCTATAAACCCCCTATCCCAACTATTAAACTCCACTGACTCATGTTTTAGCATTAAAAACAACAATACTGTAGTAGCGAAGCTTAATCATCTGTTGTATATGGATGATTTGAAATTAATGGCTTCCACTCGAAACAACCTAGAACAGATGCTAAAAACTGTAGAAACATTCTCCAATGATATTAGTATGCACTTCGGACTAGACAAGTGCCGTGTTTTAAATATAATCAGAGGAAAGGTACATCCCAGTGGATTCGATATGCAAAATGGCCAGAACATCGAGGCCATGGGTGCAAACGATATGTATCTACAAATATCTTGGAGTAAAGCAGGCCCGGAAAATTGACCATAAACAAATGAAAACAGAGATAACTACGGAGTTTATACGAAGGGTAATACAGCTGCTTCGCGCACACCTTCTCAGTAGAAATTTGTTTAAGGCGCTAAACACCTACGCATGTTCCGCGCTTAGCTATTCATTTGGCATTGTTAAGTGGTCAAAAACGGACATAAAAAATCTTCAGCGAAAAGTAAGAACACACCTCACAAAGTAGTCCTGTCGCCAGGGGGGGTACAACGGCCTCCTGTATTCAGATGGACTTACCCAAGTTTTTATTATGTATTTTGGCCCGTAGAACACGAATTTTTTGGGTAACAGTTGATCCGGATGTCGATAAGATTGTTATAAACAAAGAAGTTGAGGAATTACATAACAGCGATTTCTCGCAAAACAAAACATGTTTTTGTATTTTTTGGGCCATTCTAACCAAAAAGTGTTCCTACAAATTTTTCCGTAGGATGCATAGTTTTCGAGATAAACGCGGTGGAACTTTCAAAAATTCGAAAAATTGCAATTTTTTTACCCGAATAACTTTTGATTAAAAAATAAAATAGCAATTCTGCTTACCGCATTTGAAAGTTCAAGTCAAATTCTATCGGTTTCGAATATATACATTGCTAAAAATGTATGTGTTTATTGCTAAAAAAAGCTATAAACACATACCCGTGTTTCCCGTGCCTAATACATGCGTTTATATGCATGCTACGTAGAAATAGTCTCGCTTGCACTTGTACCTACTCTACCTACTCGTTCGATTTTAAATGAGAAATCATTGAAAACATCACTCCAGCACTAGGTGTTTATACTTTTGTTTAACAATAAAATAATAAATTTTTAGCAATGCAAATAACTAAAACCGATATATTTTGACTTGAACTTTCAAATGCGGTAAGCAGAATTGCTATTTTATTTTTTAATCAAAAGTTATTCGGGTACAAAAATTGCAATTTTTCGATTTTTTGAAAGTTCCACCGCGTTTATCTCGAAAACTATGCATCCTACGAAAAAATTTGTAGGAACACTTTTTGGTTAGAATGGCCCAAAAAATACAAAAACATGTTTTGTTTTGCGAGAAATCGCTGTTATGTAATTCCTCAACTTCTTTGTTTATAACAATCTTATCGACATCCGGATCAACTGTTACCCAAAAAACTCGTGTTCTACGGGTCAAAATACATAAAAAAAACTTGGGTAAGTCCATCTGAATACAGGAGGCCGTTGTACCCCCCCTGGCGACAGGACTAAAGGCACAAAAACACCATCCTAAAAGTGCAGTAGAAAGAACGACATTACCACGGAATTTAGGAGGAAGAGGACTTATGGATATAGGTGAGCAATTAGACAAACAAATTGCTAATTTAAGAACTTATTTTCAGCTGCATGCAAGCTGAGACATCTACTCTACATCAAGCTACCTGCGCAGTAGATGACACAACACCAATCAAACTGAAGGAACCAGAAATACGCATAAACCACGTTACTAACGACGAAAAAATGCGCGCCTGGATGGGTAAACCTCTGCACGGGCGACATTCCAATGACGTCAGCCAAGATTATGTCGACAACAAAGCGTTGAACTACTAGTTGACATCAGGAAAGATGTTCTCCGAAACAGAAGGTTCATTACTGGCCATTCAGGATCAAGTTATACCAACCAGAAATTACCTGAAATATATCGTCAAAGATCCTCAGGCTCGAAACGACAGATGCCGATATGGATGTCAAGCCCAAGAAACCATCCAACATATTACCGGGGGCTGCCAGGCATTTGCTGCAACTGAATACAGGGAACGGCATGACTCAGTTGGAAAGATCTTTCATTAAGAGATAGCTGTGAAACTGGAACTTTTCCAAACGGAATATCTCCCAAATTATCTATACGTTCCTGAGAGTATGCTTAAGAATGACAACTATATGCTATACAGGGACCGCACTGTGCTCACAGACCAAACAGTGGCACATAATAGACCAGATCTTGTATTAGTCAATAAATTAACGAGACAAACAACACTCATTGATGTGGCGATTCCTAACAACAATAATCTACGTACTAAATTTACTGAAAAGATCGCCAAGTACAGAGATCTGGAAATTCAAATACGGAAACAATGGAGAATGCAAAGTATCCAGACAATACCGATTATTATGTCTAGGCTAGACTATTATGTCCTACTGCTGGAGTCATTCCGAAGACCCTCCTCGAAAGCATAAAAAACTGGGTCTCAATGAACATCTGTATAAGATCATGCAGAAAGCTGTACTAGTCGCGACGGCCAGAAGTGTACGAAAATATTTGGGAGATACACCTGCATACCAAGTCACCTAGGGCTCGATAATATGGAAAGAATCCCACCAGAGCTCAATCCTTTTGATACCGTAGGTATCTGGGATGAGTCAACTTTCGCCTTAGAGGGAGTGTGAACCGTATGGCTAAATCTGGATAATGGTAACAACTTGTGAATGTGAAACCCGCATGAATAAAATAAAATAAAAATTACAAATTTTAGTACAAAAAATGTTGAGAGGAATTTTTGAGGAAAATGGGCCGATTTATGATATGTTTATTGACAAGATTTAACCTTTAACTACTGAAATGGATGTTTCAGGACGTAGTCTCTCATATGCATTATGTCGTACCGTTGCCTATTCTTCTTTGTTTTCAATATGAATTTGTCTTATATCACTGTATTTTTTTTACATCATCCACGGATGGATTCTTGACACTGCTGTAGAATAAATTATGCTCCACATAAAATAAACTTTATTTTTTCAAGAAAATTATGAACGCATGTAGATTATTAAAAAAATGGTGGAGGTTCTTATAAAATCCTTTATACACTGAATTACAAAAGACCTGTATTGTTAATTAAAAAATAGTACAATAATGTTAAAAACACTTGAAAGTGGAACAGTTGGATAAACTTGCTGCCATACTAATAGCGAAAGAATACTGAATGAACTGCTTTTAACCATAGAACCCTAAACACTGACGTGCGGTACGTGATACCGCAAGAAAACTTTACGTCCACGTAGTTCAAAGACAATTTTGCCAGAGCGAAGACTTCGTAATAACAAACACCCTTTTCAAATTACCTCCTCGGCGATTATATACATGGACATCTCCACAACATACCAAAGAAAAAATAGTGAGAAATCAAATAGACTACATTCTGATAGCAACGAGGTATCGTAATGCTGTTAAATGTACTAAGACGTACCCAGGAGCTGAAATAGGCTCAGATCATAACCCCGTAGTTACTGTGATAGAGGCGAGACTAAACAAGATTAGGAGACCACACAGAAAGACACTAGATTTAGATAAACTTAGAAACAAAAATATACGACAAGAAACAGGAGAAGAAATAAATAAAAACCTCAGTTCAGTGCAACAACAAATTAACGATACAGATAACGTTAACCAAAAATTAAAGTACATAAATACAGCTATACAAACAGCAGGAAAGAAACATCTGACAAAAACGACAACAAAGAACAAGGGGTGGATGACACAGGACATACTAGACTTGATGGAACAAAGAAGAAAGATGAAGAATTACCTAGACAAATACAAAGAAATAAACAAACACATAAAAAAGAGAATAAAAGAAGCCAAATAGGCGTTGATTAAAGAACGATTAAAGAACTATGAGAAAAAGTACGATGCGTTCAATATGCACAAAAAAGTAAAAGAGATAACAGGAAGCATAAAGAAATGCCAAATAGGTAAACTTAAAGACAAAGATGGAAATCTTATTGTAGATCTAGAGAATAAAATAAAAAGATGGACAGAATACCTGAATGAATTATTTTAAGACGATAGAAACAACTTAACTCAGATAATCAATGCAACTGGGCCAGACATATTGAAAGAAGAAGTAGAATACGCAATAAGAAACGCTAAAAATGGAAAGCAAACTGACCTGATGAGATCCCTACAGAACTGCTGAAGCTTTTGAACGATAAATCCGTAACCATAATATTGCATATATTCAATACAATATACAGTACCGGTATAATACCGCGAAAATGGTTGCTGTCTACGTTTATCACCATACCGAAGAAAACTAAGGCAATGCAATGTTCAGATCATCGAACAATCTCCTTGATGAGTCACCTGCTTAAAATATTTCTTAGAGTCATCCACAACCGAATCTGTCAAAAACTAGACATCGATATTAACGATACACAGATGGGATTCAGAAAAGGATTAGGTACAAGGGATGCTCTCTTTGCCTTAAACGTTCTAACACAGAGATGCTTAGATGTTAACCAAGAGGTACACGCCTGCTTTATAGACTTTGAAAAGGCCTTTGACAAAGTACGCCACAGTAAACTCAAAGAAATCCTGGAGAGTAAGAACATTGACACCAGAGACATACAAATAATATTAAATCTGTACTGGAATCAGCGAGCTAATATATAAATAGAAGACCAAACGTCAGACGAAATAGAAATATGTAGAGGGGTACGACAGGGTTGTATATTGTCACCGCTCTTGTTTAATATCTACAGCGAACAAATATGCCAAGAAGCTCTCTCATATGCAAACGAAGGGGTAATAGTCAATGGAGAAGTTATCAATAACATTCGATATGCTGACGATACTGTGATAATGGCAAGAACAGCGAAAGATCTACAACATCTAGTTGAAAGTATGAATGAGATATGTAATAACTACGACATAAGGATGAACGTTAAAAAAACCAAATATATGACCTTCAGTAAGAATCCAATAAATGACACTAGTATCACAATAAACGGTACCCAACTTGAAAAAGTAAACGAATACAAATACTTGGGAACCCTTATCAATGAAACAGGTGACCAAAATCACGAGATAAAAAGACGTATTGAAATTGCCAGGTCTACTTTTATAAAAATGAAAAAATTATTTTGTAATCGTGATATTAGTATTCATCTACGAACTAGAATGTTAAAATGCTATGTATTCAGTATTTTGCTCTACGGTGTTGAGTCATGGACTCTTAAACAGAGGAATATTAAAAATCTTACTAAAACCATACTAAAACTGCAGCAGTTGGGAGCAGGTACACACCACTTGAAGGTACACAGATGGAGTTGTAGGAATCTTTTATAAAACATTGTTTACGACAAAATATATTTTTGGCGCGGTATGGCATACCGCGGCCTGGATTCCGTGCACTGTGTATATCTACACGTCGCTTTCTATCGATGTCAATTTTCGTAAAAATATTTGAATTTTTAGCTTTAATTGAATTATTTTCTAGTTTTGATAGGTTATACTCTAATTGATGCTGAAGTGACACTTAGTAAAACAAGAAAATACTTGAATTAAAACTAAAAATTAAAATATATTGACATTGATAGAAAGCGATCGGCGCGATGTCAATATATTTTAATTTTTAGTTTTAATTCAAATATTTTCTTGTTTTACTAAGTGTCACTTCAGCATCAATTAGAGTATAACCTATCAAAATTAGAAAATAATTCAATTAAAGCTAAAAATTCAAATATTTTTACGACAATTGACATCGATAGAAAGCGACGTGTAGATATCTACAGTGCACGAAATCCAGGCCATGTCTTTGGTTGAGGGTTAAACAAGTACCTCTATTTAACAACCTGGAAATACATTTTAATTTGAAAACATACCTTTGTACAAAAACTGCGGTCAGGACGTTGTCAAAATTTATTTAAAAAAATGTTTTTTATTTATTAGGTCGTGTCAATTATTATCATAATATTTAAAGATATCAATTAGTTTTAATGCGTTATTCTCAGCAAAATAAGGTTAACTGAAAAAGCTACTCAATCACTAAGTTTTCCTTTATCCCATTTTTTAACATTTACAGAATTAATGTTTGTAATGCGCTGTTGCCATGCTTACGTCTCCCTTCTTAATTAAAAATTTATTAGTAATTCTCTTGAGTTATTTACCAAATAACTAAGTTATTTTTAAGTACAGTGGCGCTCGTTTGATAATCTATTTGTGTCGGTAACGAAGTTTGACGTCAATTTTCCTGGAGAAAATTAAAGTCGTTTCTTTGGGAAAAATTTTGCCTTGTATTGATTTTTCTGAAAGATTAATGAGTTTGTACAGCAATATTAGGGGGTATTTTCCGGGAATACTGACGACAGATTTTCAGAGAATAATTAATCATATTGAAAGTGTTTGTGAAAGATCTCAAGAATTAAATTGAATTAATAAACAAATAACACAAAAGAAACATTCCAAACTCTACTTATGGTAGGGGAGCCCAAGCGGGGATTTTACATGGGGAGAAACCTTGTACCCTGAAAATGTACCTCTACCATATATTAGCTCTTAATGCAGGGGAGTTCGTTAAGGGGGGTGAAAAAGAAATCCATCCCTAGAAAAACTCGAAATCGTCAGATTAAGATAAGGTAAAGTTAAGTACATGCAAAACAGTGTATATTTCAAAAATATCAGATCGAAAAACTAAAAAATACATACTCAATATTTTTCAAAAATCTATCGAATGATAACAAAGACGACTTCCCTCGGAGAGGGGTGGGGGTAAATTTAATATTTTAAATAAGAATCCCGCGATATTTCGCGAAATGAACATCAGATCGAAAAACTGAAAACGACACTTATTCAATATTTTTGAAAAATTTATCGAATGGTACACTTCGCGTCAAAAAAACTGGTACACTTTTTTTTCCCAATGTAAACCTGTGTTCAGACTGGACACAATGGCTCGTGAATCACGGCGTTGTTGCCAGCACAGATAATGAAATTGCACTAAATCTAAATACAAAAAATAACGTTTAAAAATCATGGTGGTGAATCGTAAAACGGGCCATAGGTAACTCAATGTAAAATTATAAACTGTTAAATTCCTGCTTCCCTAATCATTTTACAACAAAAGTCATGAGAAGCTATTTGTAGGGGATTAAAATCTGTATTAAAAACAAAAGCTAAAATATTGTTCTAGGATTTAAACACATTCCAACATTTTGAAAAATACCTACATTTGCCACAGTAGGCATGTGTGTAAAAGTTAGGCCCACGTTATTATTTACCTGATTGTTCGCACATTATTGACTGAATAAAACATCTTTATAATTATGTATTACTTTCTCCTCAACTGAGGTTATGTTATCAATTTTATTATTTTTTAAACAAGAAATGATAAAATAAAAATTTTGACAGTTCAAATTGTCAATATTTATAATAACTTCACTGTGACCGAACGCAACCGATCCACATTATGGTAATGTGTGTGGCCTAACTTTGGCGTATTTCTGTGAAATTATATTTCTCATGATTCGAAAAAAATGAATACATTTAATAAAACACATTAAACATTTTGACAGGCGACATTTTCCACCTATGTGGTTAATATTTCAGCAGTTTCGAATTTTATTGTAATACATAATATTTAAGTTCCACACTTGTTCACTGTAAAAGTTATTCATTTTGTATTAATTTCAAATTGTAATTTTTGCAGTGTGTTTTATTTATTAGTATCCCACAACTTAGAGAAACCCTTTACATTTCTCGATTTTAAATTAAACATAATAATTTAATGTCATGTCTAGAGTTATTATCTGTCATTCATGTTATATCTGTCATAAATTATAATTAGAACACGAATTAATTTATGGGTACTTAATTGAGATGATGGAACATTACAAAATTAATAAGAGAATTTTTTAGGATGCATGTTTAAATAAATGTGACTGACTAATCGAGAATGCTCGATATTGTTTTAATTTTTAGTAAACCTACTAAAAACTTGCGGTCTGCCGCACAGCCCTGCTTTTACCTGGTTTGATATAATATTTTAGTTGAACTGGCAACGTTGCCTAGAAATAAGAATGACATATGTGACAAGACCAATTAACACAACTAGAAAAACACGATTTTCGGTTATAAGACTTGTACCAGTTTTTTTTTGACGCGAAGTGTACCAAACACGACCCCCACGGAGGTGGAGTGAGGGGTTACTTTAAAATCTTAAATGGGAGCCCCCATTTTTTATTGCAGATTTGGATTCCTTACCTAAAAATACGTAACTTTTATTTGAAATATTTTTTCGAATTATGGATATATGACGCTATAATCTAAAAAACGATTGTTGGAAATGGAAAATTAAATTTAAAATGGACAAGTCACCGCTAAAATGGAAAACTTTACTTGACTTTTTTTGGTTTTAGGACCTACTCTTCACGACCCAATAGGTCCCCAAAGCGCTCGAGTGACTGGATATTTAGCATACCTTGCTGCCCTACCATATCGTCGTCATTTGTTTTACAATAACTGCTACTTATGGAAGGTCAATATTTCTAATTACAGTCCTTTAGATGTTGATTTTATTGGTTACATCTTTATTAATCCCAGTGACGGCGTGACATAACTGATTTGGAGGGGAGGTGCGCATAAATTATTCTAAAATAAGTTTTTTTAGATTCCTAAATGATATAATGTGTTTTTTACGTAAAAGCGCAAAAAACAGTTAAACGCTGACGTTTAACTTTTTGTTTTTATCATAATTACAGTTTATCCCAAACCATTTTTTCAGTGCGTCATTAATTTTGACGTCATTTAAGATTTTAAGAATGTCGGGAATCGCTGCATGACATTTTAGTCAAATCTGACAGTTTAGACAATCATGACAAATCTATATAAATATTTGCCATAATGTTAATATTCAAAATAGTTTAAGGAATTAATAAATAACTATACGTTAAAATTTCACTATAAAATGTCCGAATATACCAATTACATAAAATATTTATATTTACTTCGTTGACAAATGTCTTACCTAGAATTACAATTTTCAATTTATCCGATAAAATTATGAAAGTATTGTCACGTTAAATTACTCTTATTTCAAATTATCTTTATTCGCATCATGGATTGGTTATCATTTGGAGTATTGGAATTGTCAACCAATTATACATCTATAATGCTGGAGCCACAGTAACGTCTAATTTAGTTAATTAACGTATTATTTGCATTACAGAGATGGCAAATAATGCGTTAATTTACGGCATTAGACGTTACTGTGTCCCCAGCATACGTATAAGTCGCTGTAATATGGAAAAACTCTTTAACAAAATACATAATTTTTGAAAGTTCTATGTATAATGATCACAGACGTACGTTTTTTTCTGTCACTTCGAGCTTAATGCATTAGACCGAATTCGACTAAATATGACGAACTGAAAAGAGGGTTTGGGATAAACTGTATTCATCTTATTATGGACTATGAATTTCTTCTGAACTTTATCTTATTATGCTGTGGGTAAAATCAAATCAATTGCCGTCTTCTGTCACTTCACTCAATTTTTTTCAACATTTTAGGATTAACAAACTTTCAAAAAAATACAAATTACGTTTTTAAAATAATAAAACCATTTCCGATGTCCTAAAGGGCACTAAGGATTATGAGAAAGAAGGAGAAGAAAAAAAAATAAAAACGTATATAACATTGTATATAAACCAAGTACATATAGTGTTACATAAAGCTTTAAATTAATTTTCTTAATAAAGTAACAAATAATACTGTTTTCAATTTTCCCAAAAATTTAAATACTGGTGAAAGTTAGTAAATATTTTGAGTAAGGATATTTGAATCATCAACGTAAAACGATTTATTATGTTTATGAAAACGACACGTAAAATAGATGGGAGAGTCAATTTACTATTTACTCCCGCTAAAGAGGAGGTCGTTTGCAAACGTACACATAACTTTTTAAAGTTAGTAGTTGTTAATAAGTTCCTTTCAAACTACACTCACATTGTATTTTTGAACATTTCATTTATGTAATATTATAATTAAGGCCATCGGTACATAATTCGCAAATATTTTACGGCTATCCCTACTTTTACTGTCTTTACACGGCAAATTACGTGTAGTAAAATTCACACTGGTATGGATATGTAAACATTACTAATTAGAATGTCGTTATACTTGAAAATGTCATCATTAACTTAAAGAGATGGCTTTTGAATGTTCTTGGATAACTGTTATTTGTTTAATAGGGCTTTTCATTCACAGTCATTTGTTTCGAGCTCCTGTCATATTTCGTACAATCCGTGTATATTAATATTATACAGTATTTCTCATGATCATCTTTCAGTGCGTCACAGTTTTTCGATTTCTTTCTAAGGCATTAAATTGTATGTGACAGAAAAAAGGCACGTCGGTGATTACATTTCGTCGGTGACATTTTTATAACATTTATTCTAGTTATTCTAGTTGTCGATAGATGGCGCCATAATAAAAAAATAATTTTTTTTAATTAGATAATAATATTACAAATATAATCTGTATAATTTATAAGACTATACAAATCAAAGAAAATACCATTTTATAAATGCAAGAAACACATTTGATTTGTTTTTATTCCAAATTGAAAATAAAATGTGACAACTGTCAGATTTAACTAAAATGTCATGTTAGAATAAATGTCATAAATGTGTATTATCACGGACTTACCCTTTTTCCTATCATTTGTTACGCACTGAAAAATGATCATGAAAAGGACAATACACGGATTATACAACATTATGACAGAAGCTCGAAACAAATGACAGTCGATAAAAAGCCCTATTGCAAATTATTAATTCAGTTAATAAATGTGATAATTTTTTCACTAACTATGTACTCAGTGATTGTAATAATTTATATGTACAACAAAAACTAATACTCAATCGAGAAAAGAGGAAAAGTGTTAAAGTGATTTCTTAATAATATATTGTTATTATGGAACGCTTACAATTTTGAACACCTTTAACAACAAAATACTTGGATCACAGAATATATTATCCTGATGTATTCTCTGCTTGGATATTCCACAAATAATACACAATAAGTAACTTTTTAAGTTCACGTCTTAAATCAATTATTTATCAAATACACTATATTATATCAATATTATTTAATCAACAACTCAAAATATTCCCGATGGCATGTCAAATATTTAAAATTGTCACTGATTGTCAATGTCTGACTGACAATATTCTATTTGATTGAGTGCGTTTTTAAGACGAAGATAGATTTGGAAAATATTACCACGGACATTGTGTTCATTTTTTTTTCGAATCCTGAAAAAGCCAATAAATATTTTTGAAAAATTTAAACGCAGAATGAAAGACTAAATTATTACCGAGGGCCGAAAGTCCCTTAGAATAAATAAAAAGTTTATTTTGAATGCGATATTTGAAATTAAAAATCACACTAAATTTTCTCTTAGATTTTCACCCCTGTAACTTATTAAAATAAACATTATAGAAGTTCTCGGGGACTTTCGGCCCTCACTAATAACGTAATCTTTCATTCTGCGTTTAAATTTTTCAAAAATATTTATTAGTTTTCTCAGGATTCGAAAAAAATTAATCCCCATTTGAATAGCATTGAAGCCGAAAATACGTACCCATCCTCTTAAATTCATTATCAAGATGATATTTATATTTTATTAATAATTTAAAATTTAGTTTGACTTTCATGGACCTGTCAAACTCAAATGTACACAAGGTACGCTTTGTTGACACACAAATATAATAATTTATTATTATTTGAATATAACACAATTTGTTTACAATCTAAATAATAAATAAATAATAAAATTCCTTTATTCAGTTTTAAATAAGATATAATTTAATATAGCGTACATACCTATATAGTTTGTTTAACATATAAATATTAAATAAATAATACAATTATCCCGAAGTTAGGTACTGTCCTCGACAAACTGCACGACGTGTGACATAGGATTTTTAAGATTAGATAGTTTTGATTATTGACAACATAGCTAGATCATTCAGCAAGTTCTTGTTTTTGTTTAGACATTTTTGTTTTTTCAATGTGCCTCCAATAAGTTGTCTTTTCATCGTTCTCGTGGTCTTCCCAATGATTGTCTTACTATTGGGGAGCCGTCCCTCGCTGTCCTTACTGCCCTATTGGTTTCCACTCGGTCATTATGTGGTCATTCCATTCTACTTTTCTGTTTATTACCCAGTTATTAATGTTATCCATCTTGCATCTCCGTTGTGTACTTCTAGCTCTGTTCCATAGAGCCTCATCATCGATTTTTCGAAGGGTTTTCATCTCCGCTGTTTCAGGCAACCTTTTTATCCCCTGTGTGTCAGGTTGTTTTTCCGCCGCGTATGTCATTATTGGTCTGAGGACTTTTTGTAAATTTTGTCTTTCATTTCTTTTCCGATATTTTTATTTCTCCATATTGTGTCATTCAGGCAACCTGCATCTCTGTTTGCTCTATTTATTTGATCTTCCACTTCTTTTTCAAGCTTTCCGTAACTAGATAGTGTGATTCCTAGATATTTAAACTCCATCAATTGTTCTATTATCTGACTCTCCAGCTCCAATTTACGTCTTAGTAGATTTGGATTAGTACAGTGTTTCCCAACCTTTTTTGTACCATGTCCCACCTTAGACTTTCTAAAATTCTTATGCCCCCTTATGTAACATACATAATTTTCAATATTAAAAAATGATAGGTTTTAGGAAAAAATCACTAGAAAATTTGTAACTGAACAGACTAAGTAAATTTTTAAAACATATAATGAAAAATTCAAATTCCAAATGTGAATTTTTCAGATTTTTCTATATTAATTTATTTTAATTTTAGGGATACTTGCGCTAGATTCTTGCTGCTTGCTGCCCAGAGATTGTATATTAGGTTCCAATTTTCTTAACTTCAGTCTCAAGTCTCCACGTTGTGTCATATACAGCCGATTTTTTCGTTTACCAGTAAGTCATTTACTGCACTAAATCTACATTCAGCTAAATATGAAGATGAACTGGTAGGAATAGCTTTCTTGTACATTTGGTTGAATTTGGGTGTTTGACTTCTATTTCCTTAGAAAGCCATGCCATCGCCCCTTTTATATTAAATAAAGTTTTTCACTGACTCATTATTTCTCATTTCTACGACTTATTCTTGATACTGCATATTTTATATATCAAACAAATTCGATTACATTGGCTGCATTATCTATGTTGGAAAATATAGTTGTTTTAAAAAAATCTTTTTTTTTAATTCAGCCCATAGTATATTCAGATCATTGACAGTAACAAGTAAAGCGGTATCAGTTACTTCACATTTTTGTAGCAAATGAAACTTCAAAAATTTTATTGCTAATTAGACCAGGGCGGATCTGTAAAAATATTAGTACATTTGGACGTTGAGAGGTGACTCAAATTTTTTTGCAGAAATTGCTTGAAGATAACTCAAATAATAATATTTGAGTTATCATCCTTCTCAAAAAGGTCCGGAACATTATTTAAATAATCAAAATGTCAAATAATTAAGGAGAAATTCGATTTTTTTCTTCGTTTTTTGATTATAACTTTAAAAGTATTCATTTCCGAGAAAAGTTGTACTGACATAAAAGTTGCATAATTAAATTTCCTATAATATAGAATTGGTTAAAAATTTTAAAAATAGTCATAATAAATAATTAAGGACAAATTCGATTTTTTTCTTCGTTTTTTGATTATAACTTTAAAAGTATTCATTTCCGAGAAAAATTGTACTGACATAAAAGTTGCATAATTAAATTTCCTATAATATAGAATTGGTTAAAAATTTTAAAAATAGTCACCCTTGTTGCAAAATAGCAATAATGGCGAAAAAACTATGCAAAAACAAGTACTCGCTTTTTACGTTTTTCCAACCATTTATGCTACACTTAGGACCTTCATATTTCACCCAGAAAAACTTTATGATAGAGTAAAACAATACTGTCAATTTCATTAAGATCGGTTCAATAGATTGTGCAAAATAAATTTTGCAATCCAGCTTTCGCAAAAAAATTCGTTTTTTAAATTGTTACAGGACTGAAAATAAAGCAGATAGCACGTTGAAATTTTTTTTACGTATAGAAGTGTACTGTACCTTTTATTTGCAATTTGCAAAATTAAAATCGATTAACTGCCACGGCGTCAGGAATTTTTTTAAATAAACATTAATTATTGGTGCTACGCGCAGGACAGCGGATAGTTTGCTCTGATTGGGCATTTAAATAACCTTTGATAATGATTGATACATTTTAATTTTTATTACATTTCGATATAAATAAATTAATTTGTTTATTGCAAAATAAAAACACATACTCTATCCTTTGAAATAACACTTTTTTAGCAAAAACTTTCTTTGTTCATATATTTTAACTTAGAGGATAAAAGTTTATTATTTTTAAACATATGCACTTGTTTAAACAATATTTCACAAAAAATAATAAAATTAGTTTGATTTTTGTGGAATTAAAATATTAAAATACAACAAAATACAGAGTAAGAAAATAATGTATTAGATAAAGATTAGAAGAAATTTTGGTGGAAATCAACTTGTGTGAATCGAACACCGCTGCCCTGCGCGTAGCACCAAAAATTAATGTTTATTTAAAAAATTTCCTGACGCCGTGGTAATTATTCGATTTTAATTTTGCAAATTGCAAATGGAAGGTACAGTACACTTCTATAAGAAAAAAAAATTTAACTTACTATCTGCTTTATTTTCAGTCCTGCAACATTTTTAAAAAATGAATTTTTTTTGCGAAAGCTGAATTGCAAAATTTATTTTGCAAAATCTGTAAAATCGATCTTAATGAAATTTGCAGTGTTGTTTTAATATATTATAAAGTTTTTTTGGGTAAAATATGAAGGTCCTAAGTGTAGCATAAATGGTTGAAAAACGTAAAATGCGAATACTTGTTTTTGTATGTTTTTTTCGCAAGTATTGCTATTTTGCAACAAGGGTGACTATTTTTTAAATTTTTAACCGATTCTATATAGTAGGAAATTTAATTATGCAACATTTATGTCAGAACAATTTTCCCAGAAATGAACAGTTTTAAAGTTATATTCAAAAAATCAATAAAAAAATCGAATTTTTCCTTCATATTTTGACATTTTGATTATTTAAACAATGTTCCGGACCATTTTGAGTGGGAGGATAACTCAAATATTATTATTTGAGTTATTTTTAAGCAATTTCTGCAAAAAAATTTGAGTCACCTCTCAACGTCTATCTCAAAACAGATGAGCCCTGGACTAAATATGTTTCTCATAAAATATGGGTAATGAAACCAAAATATATTCGTTATATTTGCATCGACAATAGTTATATTTGTTTCGGCTAAAGATTTCGGCTAAATAACTCACAAATGCTCTACCAACGATTGTGGATGACAACATGATGATGTACTTAACAGATACTTTATTTCAGGTTTGTCGTTTAAAAAATCACTAACAGTATCGAACAGTTTCACAAATCTTTTCAAGCAGTTCTCTTCAGATAGCCATCTTACTTCAGTATGAAGTAAAAGTCTCACGTGGTCTTAATTTTGTTTTTCTCAAAATAGCTTGAATAGACGCTCACATTTGGCACTAGATTGTATAGCATTAACACACTTTATTACGGAATGTAGTGCGTCATTTAGAAAAGGCGAGATGTTCTTAGCTACTAAGTTTTCTCTATGAACAACACAATGCACAAGAATCATTTCTGGATTCGCATCTTTCATCAATTTAAAGCGGGAATTTTTTTTGCCCATTATAATTAGGAGCACCATCAGCAGCACCAGATGTAAGTTTTATCAATACTGCCTCACTGCCTCTCACAGTTAATTCATCCATTTGAACTGAGAAACTTCTTGTTTTCAGCTTTTCTACAAGTTGTTTTTCAATATCTTTACCCATTCCATTTATTCTTCTGTTAACAGTTACTGAGCGGCATGGCTTTTACATCTTTGTCATCTTTTCCAATAACCGTTTTAAGAAATGCTGATATTGACGGTTTTATTAAGTTATCTCCTATAATTTGATTGTTTCAGTTCTGTACCTCAGAGCTAAACTGTATTAACTCACAAAATTGAAATTTTACAAGAGAGCAGTTTAAAAGAAATATAAACAGTAAATTTTAAATACAATTTTTATTTCTTTTTCTTCAAATATGTGATAAACACTATTTGAAAAGTATAAATGATACCATATATTACTGTATTTGTTATTTTTATACCTCTTTAATTTTTTGAGAAACGTGGAGTTAATACTGTTTGGCATGAAAACAATTACCATGTTCGGGAGTTAATATAATGGTAAGTTGACACACGTGAATAAATAATCTGGAGATAATACGATACATGGAACACAATTTAATCAAGAACATTTCTTTTTTTAAATTAAATGAAATAAACAATATCTATAAAACAAAATGAGTAAACAAAACTAACGAAAAACAAAACCCAAAGGAACATGAGTATTGTTCACTTACAATAATTATTTTGGAAAATTTTTATAAATCCTCATCTACTTTATCGGAGTGGGATAAGTTTTTATAAAAATTATGAAATTCCTTTGGCTTATCGTGATTCACAGGCAGAGCCGCAGGAAACTCAACACACCTAGGATTTCTGTTAAGATCAACAGATTGGAATGTTTCCGAACTAAAATTAGTTTTGAAAAAAGCAATCCCAATTTATCGCTACATACATACTTCCTAGTGGACAACATCTGACATACGAAAGTCTGTATTCTGCTGAGTTTGTTCCTTATAATAAAAGGTTGAACAGTTAAAACAGTTGTTGTTTTAAAGAGTCTTAAAATCCTTGAAGTCATTTAGTTTTACTTTCGTTGCTTTAAAGGGTCTTAAAATCATTGAAGTCATTCAGTTTTACTTTCATTTATTTTCCACAGAATACTGAATACCAGTAGCACGCCGCGGTTTTACATCGTTCCATGGAGTTAATACTTTTATTTTGCTGGGTATTAAGTGTAAACGACTGTTAAGCTCGGAGCTACAGCTACGGAGGGACTTAATACACTTTAACGTTGCCTATCTTCGGAACCACATTAAATAGGATTTTATATCGTATCGCATATGAAAGATGTGAAATGTGTTATGTAGAAAGTGAAATAACACAATTTTTCAAAAAAATGGAGTTAATATAATTTAGCTCTGAGGTACAGAGTTTTAGCGATGTATACAGAAATTTGATTACTAGCGTTAAGCACACGATTTTAAGTTGAAGTAGCAGTAAATAGAGACTTTAATGTTCTTCACCGAAATCTAGCATTGTATTTAAATGGCTCGAGCGAAAGGGTCACATTCGGATCGCCCCCATATCGAATCGTATCGAGTCCATATTCGGATAGCCCCAGTTTAAAATCAAATTGCCCCCTTGTGGGGCGTGGGCCCCACGTTGTGAAACACTGGATTAGTAGTAGAATTGGATTTGCTGTTTTAACCATGCATTTTGTCTTTTTTGGGAAAATTAACATGTTAAATGTTCCGGCGGTTATATTAAATTGGTGCAGCATACGTTGTAAATCATCTTCACTTTGAGAGATTAGTATTGCATCGTCTGCATATCAGATTATTTTAAGTTATTTTTCTCCCATTTGGTATCCTTTTTTAGTTCTTCTTTTTTTATTATTTCATCCATGATCAGGTTAAACAATAAAGGACTCAGGGAATCCCACTGTCTTATCCCATTGCCAGCTTCAATTAGGCCAGTTAGTTCATCTTCTATTTTTACTTCTATTGTGTTGTTCTGGGAAATGTTTTCGGTTGTATTAATTATTCCTAGAGGTACCTCCCTTGAGTATAACAAATGGATAAGGTCCTTTAATTTGACCCTATCAAATGCTTTTTAAGGCCGGCAAACATAAAATACAGTCGGAAAAATGAAAGAATACCCATGAATGATCACATCAATCACTTATTTTGTATTTGCTGTCTTTTTCTATTATTTATATATTGTATATTTATATATTATATATATTATTGTTGTGATCGTTCATGGGTATTCTTTCATTTTCCGACTGTATGTCGGTTTGTTGTATTCCAACGATTTCTCTTAAACTTGCCTCATTAAAAATATAGCGTCGGTGGAAGATTTTCCCGACCTAAAACCTTGTTGTTCTTCTGCTAACGCTATAATTTAGCTAATTTGGCTTGTAACAATTTAGCAAGTTGTCTTGCATAATAAAATTTCTGAAAATAACATAATAAAAAAACTTGATAATTATTAGCAATTCTTCAAATTGGGCGGTTACTATTTAGGCATTGAACGTGCAATAATCCAACAATTGGTGTCATACCCGCCTCCAATGTATTTAATTTTTCCATTCTTTTAGTTACTGCATTTCTAATACCTCTATTTCTTTTTCTGCAGTATACAATCTACACTAAACGTTTAGATCTTCTTCTTCTAAAGTCTGGCTCTACTTTTCCAATCTAAGTCCTAATTAAATATTACACAGCAGGTCTTCGATGTTGTTTGTTTAACAATAGCACAAGACGAAGATGATCTCAGTTTTATGATGAGAAAACTGGAACAAGATTATACAAAGAATGGGATGGAACAAACCTAAAGAAAACTCAATACCTAACAACGCAGAATACAGAAATAAAACAACTGGAAATAAACGAGAGTAAACAAATTAGAGGAACAGACAAGTACAAGTATTAAGTAAGGGCAAATGAAAATGTAGTATGTCAAAGTGTGTAAATAATTTATTTCCTTAGCTGAGCGCTTTCGACATAAACGTCATCATCGGAGCTAATGGTCAAATACTAAAAAAGTACCGCTACATAGAGGTGTAAGCAAGTGCATCTTAGGAATGTAAATTTGATTTTTAAATTGTGAATGCTAACTTAGTCCTCCGTACAACAGCAAACAGCAAAAAAACAGAAAGAAACGGCCACATACACGTTGCACAAAAACATATAAACTTTTTTCATGGTACGGGTGTCGACATCACCCGTCCATCCTTGGCCTAGTAACAACAGCTGACTGATAGCTACATGGCCCCTATGCTCATTTCAGAAAGTCGCTAGTATGATATGTATGCCAAAAAATCGTAATTTAAATATAAAAATCTACCTTTTTCGGGTTTTTTCCTTAAAATTTCCGGTTTACGAAATAATGATTTATGCGTTACTTGATGGACGCACTGTATATGTACCCATAATACACTCACCGTCAAAAAATTCCGCCACTAAAAATTTTTGATTAAGTTTGACAACTTATAAATTTATTAATTGTACTCCAATTTGCATAAGTTTGCAGGTACAGGTATTGATAATTTTTGTTATTATTTCGGTATCAAAAATTGATTAAATGGTATTATACGGGGCTGAATGGAAGCGTTGTATTTTCTCTGAACTTTAAAAAATTCTGTGGAAAAATTGAAGAGCTTATTTTGTTTCATAGTCCTTTCGTATTATCACGGAGGTATCACTAAGATTTTGTTTTTGGAATTATCCGAATATCTCTTCTCTTGTAAGAGCTGCGCAATTTTTTGTAAATAAA
Source organism: Diabrotica virgifera virgifera (assembly GCF_917563875.1). Taxonomy (NCBI): domain Eukaryota; kingdom Metazoa; phylum Arthropoda; class Insecta; order Coleoptera; family Chrysomelidae; genus Diabrotica; species Diabrotica virgifera. The sequence goes on along the minus strand of NC_065443.1, from coordinate 60,764,787 downwards.
AACACTGATTGACTCATAAACATAAATATCTTAAATAATAGATGTTGAATTGATAAGATTTTCGTGGTCCACGTATTTATGTCCACGAGAGGTTGACATTTACCCGCTATTGAATTGTTTTGTTTTGTTGTTAATTTTATTTTGTGTTGTTAATTTTAGTGCCTTTTGACATTTTTAAATCATTTCAAATTTGAAATAATTGATATGATATTTGAAATAATTTATGATATGAAATAATTTCAAAGTAGTGTTTTTATTTACAGCTTTTACAAGAAAAGAGACATTTGGATAATTCAAAAAACAAAATCATAGGGATGCCTCCGAGAGAATACGAAAGGAGTATGAAACAAAATCAGCCCTTCCATTTTTCCACAGAATTTTTTAAAGTTAAGAGAAAACACAACGCTTTTACTCACCCCGATATAATGCCATATTAGCAAAAAATTTTTATTAACGAAATAATAACAAACGATATCAATACATATACATGTACATGTAAAATTATTAATTGGTAAACTTAATCAAAAATTTTAGGCGAGAAATTTTGTGCCGATGAGTGTATATAAATTAATTTTCTTATTTCTTTATAATTTGTTTTTACCTGATTGGCACACTTTAAAAGTATTTTATCATTAACAATATATTTGCAATAAAACCTGTATGTCCTTCTTATCAAATCACCTGCATGTCATTGTTACCAAATATTTTCTGTTTTTTGTTAGATAATTACCTGGTTATTTCACAATGTTACTATTGTATTTTTCTTGTAATTGTGTAAAAAGTGCCACAGCAATAGTAAAATGGTTTGTTTTTAAATCAGGAGAAGTAATTCAAATTTACCGCGCCGTAATGCTTGTTTGTAATTGTTCGAACCACATGCAAGTTTACTCATGCAATTTATCTTTATTAAGGAAGAATTATTTTCGAGCATGGTTGTTAATGTGTTTGTTCTTAGTTAAATGGAATAATGGATATTTGAAGAAAAGTTATATATATATTATTATTTGTAAGGATAAAAACGTAGGTTGTGCATTACTTCGAGCAAGACTCGCATAACCTACATGAAATGCGCTGGCAGATGCACTTGTATGCAAGCCAAAAAACGAAGAAGAAGAAGAAGAATATTTATGGATTATCGTCGAAGGCCGACATGATCAACCAAAATGGAAGATGTATTTGGTGATCTTTTTTTTAGTGACTTTCTTGGGTGTGAATCTGTCTTTTTACTTTACTCCTCTTAGTTTAAGAACAAAGCTTAGTTAGTCTTATATTTCGCTCAGTCATAACTATCTTTATATCTTCTCTTTTTGACATAATGAAATAAATTTACGTCTTAGATCTAATTTTTCTACACTTGAGAGCAAAATAATCGACTCACTTGCTGAGTAATTGTACACGTGGAATTTCCTAAACCTGTTGTCCGATTTGAGTGATTCTTTTGGTATGTTATAGCCTTATTATTTAAGAAAATCGATGTAATAATATTGTTGCTATACAGGTAAAGGTCATTTTATACCGGGTGTAACAATCATACTGTGTTTTTTCTTAAAGTTCGGAACACTGTGGAGTATTCTAGCATATAAAAAATATTTAAATTAAAATTCAATTGTAGGCTTAGGCTTTATTAACATTTTCTTTTTTGACTCATTTGCTTATGTTGGATAATAAAAAAGATAGGTACGTTTAAGGAAAAAAGCACCCTATGATTATTACACCCGGTATAAAATGACCTTTACCTATTACACCAGTTAATAGGGAAAAAAATCATCGATTTCACGTAAAAATGTTAAACAGGGTTTTGAAGGTTTTAAACGATAGATGAGCGATAAATGATGATAATTCCGTGAAGACGTACAGCTAATTTTTCTTCTTCTTTTTTTAAACAGTTACAAAAAATGAAAAACTCAGTTTTTTTACTATACAACGTTTCTTGTCCATTTTAGAAAAAAATGTTTTAAATAAGTGTTGTAGATCTTAAAAAGTTCTTTAATTTGGTAGTACTCATATTAATATACATAAATAATTGACTTAGATAATTGCAAAAAACCCTCATTTTTGCACTAATTTACAAATATTAATAACTTTACTTTTTGCATAATGATACATAATTTAACTACTTCAAATTATGCCATTTATTGAGTTATTTAAGTGTACTAAATTTCAACCAGATCGACCAAATAGTTTATAAGTTATTCAATTTGTTTATCCCAGAGAGCAATTGTTTAAACAATTGTTCTTGCCCCAACAGTGACTCTAGAGATATTTTACAAAGCGCAGTCGATTATTTGAGACATTAGTTTTAAGATGTATTGAAAATGTTTTAAGATTTTATTAAAATTATTATTAAAAAAAGCGTCTAATAAAGACCCTACTTTTTATGTTATAAACAATTAGAATAACTTTGACAGTTTTTATGTTACACGCTTGTATGTAGGCTCACTGAAAAGCTGGTGAAAAAATACACATTAAAATAGTAAAAAGGATTTTATATGACCAATAGAAATCAAGTTAGATTTTTTTTTCAATAAATCATATTTTCATTGTTTATAAACATTAAGAGCTAAAAATTGAATAAGTTGTTTAAAAATATCTATATTTTATGACCACTTCATAGATGGCATATTCAGTGAAAAAATAAAAAGTCATGAGCCGTTAATATGATGGTACTCGTGAAACACCGCCAACGAATGTGAAATTGAGAATAGCTTCGTTTTATTTTTTAGAATGGAATCCAAATTTGAAACACGTTGAAAAAATGTGCAGCTTGCTATTACTTACTTTAATTTTATAATAATTTCGTAAGAATTACTTATATTTTACTATATTAAAGTATATTATTTATATAAATATACAGTAATAATTATAAATTAATCCAATATATTATTTTTAATTTGATAGTAGTTTAAAAAGGTAAGTTTAATTCTATTATAATTTCATTTAATGAAACTATTAATATTTGTCTAGGTAGGTATCTAATTAGTATAAACAATGTTTTTATTCGTATATTTAAATTAAGATTAGTAGGTAAGTACTTAATTACTTTTTTTAATTTTCTATTCTTACTTTCTAAATAAATGGTTTTAAAATAATTTTTGAAAATATTTTTTGTAGGTACTTCATAAAAAAGGTTTATGCAAGTTGTTACATGATTTTCCTCTGATCATTCATAACAAAAAAATATATATTCAAATTTATTGATTTTGTAACACAAACAAATTAAGTAGTTGTATGATTAAATTAATTATTATATTGATACATTTATATTTTGAACGTTATTATTGCTAAAATGAATTTGAGGTTCAGTTTTCAATATCCATGTGTTCTTTAGACGTCTTCTTAGAAATATTTAATCTTAAAATTTGTCAGTTTGTTTAAATATTGCGAATGTGACATATTCGATACAGAACGTCATCATCTCCCGATTCTATTGGTTAAAGATCTGTCATCATAAAGAAAATCCTGTATCGTAAGGAGGGCCATTATGATAAATGTATTGAAATTGTAATTGACATAATACTTAGAGTACGACAGTAGCAGAAAGTTATAGTGCAAAGAGTGTTATTTCATAAAAAATAAGTAAGTTAGTAGTTTATACTTCTTTTATTATATTTTGATACGTAATAGTAATAATTTGTATATTTAATAATTCACTAAGAATATGTTTTAATATAATTTGACTATTTATTTATATTTTATTGTAGACATTTCTGAGTAAGGACTGATTTCCTACATATAGAAGGATTTCCTAATAAGAGCGGACATAATTTTATATTTTTTAGACAAGGTAATATGTAGTTTATAATTTTCTATAGGTAATAGGAGAACGAGGGCTATTTTTAAAATTTTCATCATGGGATTTTTGAAATATTTTTAAAGATATATATTACTTTGATTTTATTAATTCAAGTTTTGCTGATTTATCCAAATTTGGCTATACTGCTCACACTCCCTCTAAGGGGAAAATTGACGCATCCCAGATACCTACGGTATCAAAAGGATTGAGCTCTGGTGGGACTCTTTCCGTGTTATCGAGCCCTAGGTGACTTGGTATGCTGGAATGTCTCTCAGAAATTTTCGTACACATCTTGCCGTCGCGTCGCGAGTAGTACAGCTTTCTGCATGGTCTTATAAAGGTGTTCATTTAGACTCAACTTTTTTATGTTTTCGAGGAGGTTCTTCAGAATGACTCCAGTAGTAGACATAATAATAGGTATAGTCTGGGTACTTTGCATTCTCCATTGTCTTCGTATTTGAATTTCCAAATCTCTGTAATTGGCGGTCTTTTCAGAAATTTAGGACCTACGTAGATTATTGTTGTTAGGTATCGCCACCTCATTTAGTGTTGTTTGTCACTTTAATTTATTAATCAGTACGAGATCTGGTCTATTATGTGCCACTGTTTGATCTGTGAGTACAGTGCGGTCCCAGTATAGCTTGTAGTTGTCATTCTCAAGCATACTCTGAGGCTGAGGGACGTATTGATAATATGGGAGATGGTCCGTCTGAAGAAGTCCCAGCTTGACAGCTATCTCCTAATGAAGAATCTTTCCTACTGGGCCATGCCGTTCCTTGTATACAGTTGCAGCAAATGCCTGACAGCCCCCTGTAAGATATTGGATGGTTTCTTAGGTTCGGCATCCATATCGGCATTTGTTGTTCTGGATCTGAGGGTCTTTGGCGATATATTTCAGGTAATTTTTAGTTGGTATAACCTGATCCTGAATGGCCAATAATGAACCTTTTGTTTCAGGGAATATTTTTCCTGATGTCAACCAATAGTTCGACGCCATATTGTCAACATAGTCTTGGCTGACCTCATTCGGATGTCGCCCGTGCAGAGGTTTGCCTATCCAGGTGCGCATTTTTTCGTCCTTAGTAAGGGGGTTTATCGCATTTCTGGTTCCCTCAGTTTGATCGGTGTTGTGTCATCTACTGCGCAAATAGCGCGGTGTAGAGGAGTTGTCTCAGCCTGCATCTGAAACTAAGTCCGTAAATTGGCAATCTGTTTATCTAATTGCTCACCTACATCCAGTCCTCTTCCTCCTAAATACCGCGGCAATGTTGTTCGTTCTACTACACTTTTAGGGTGGTGTTTTTGTGCTTTTGTGAGGTGTGTTCGTACTTTTCGCTGAAGATTTTCTATATCTGTTTTTGTCCACTTAACAATACCAAATGAATAGCTAAGCGCGGAACAAGCGTAGGTGTTTAGTGCCTTAAACAAATTTTTACTGTTAAGCTGTGAATCTGTGAACGAAGCAGTTTTTTTACCCTTCGTTTAAACTCAGTAGTTATCTCAAGTTTTCATTTACTTATTGTCAATTTTCCGTGCCTGCTTTACTCCAAGATATTTTTACATATCGTTTTCGCCCATGGCCTCGAGGTTATGACCTTTTTGCATATCGAATCCACCGGGCTGTACCTTTCCTCTAACTAAATTCAGAAGACTGCACTTGTCTAGGCCGAACTGCATACTAATATCATTAGAGAATGTTTCTGCAGTTTTAGCATCTGTTCTAGGTGTTCTCGAGTGGAAGCCATTAATTTCAAATCATCCATATACAACAGATGATTGAGCTTTGCTACCACAGTATTATTGTTTTAATGCTAAAACCTGAGTCAGTGGAGTTTAATAGCTGGGAAAGGGGGTTCAAAGTTTCAACGCTAAACAGAACCACAATGGACTCAACGAGTCTCCTTGAAACAGACCCCGATTGATTGCGATATTTTCCTTAGTCCAAAGAGGTTCCTTTTTTTGGTGAATGCCTCGTTAGAAATGACTGAGTCGATGATAAGTTGTTCTTTGCAACCTATGGAACCCTTAGCGCATCTTTTCTGTTGAGGCTCCATGATATTGTTTACAGCACAGCGTTTGCTAATTTTTTAATTATTATTATTATTAACGATTTCTATATATTCCAGAATTCAAAATGGACAAAGGACTCTCTTCTCATTTTTTAGAGGATCCCCTTATTTGCATAATTTGCGACAGAACCATACAAGCCAGTGATAAAACTAAACAAGTTAAAGAATGCGGTATTGAGAGGTTCATTAAAAGTAGCAAAGCTCGGAAGGATAAGAAATATAATATAATGAGTAGCGTATCAGCCTTTACCATTCACAATACTTGCTTTTGCACGTACAACAGAACCAGCAGTATTGCCACAGCGCAAAAGAAAATGTCGCAAAGTTTGAGCAACATTAGAAAAGAGTATGCTAAATCTCGTTCGTTTGATTTTTTAACTTTGTGTTTCTTTTGTGAAAAACCATTGTTATGTAATGATGAAAAGAGCCGCATCGTAACAAAAATGGAAACTATTACAAATATAAAAGATACTGCTGAATTAAGAGACGATAAAGAAAAATTAAAATTTATAATATGTCGTTTAAAACAAATTAATGACTTAGAAAAACAGAAACCAAAATATCATAAAACTTGTTTCACTGCCTTTTATCACTATCGACCAAATAACATTAAAGGCCGTCCAATTTCTGAGGAGATGTCTGAATGTTTGAGTTTTGTCATAGATCATATTTTGAATAATGAAGAAATCTGCCAATTTTCTCTAAAGGAAATTTTAAGTGAATATAAAGGAAATTTACCAGAATTGAGATTATTGACAAAATCGTTAGAACATCATTTTGGTGACGAAATAAAAATTTACTCAACTAGGAAAGATTATTTTATATGTTTTAGAGATAGTAAAGGTCGAATTATTGACGAAGACTGGTACAACAATAGAAAAAATAATCTTGAAGAAGAGCGTATGCGTATTGTTAGAGAAGCTGCTCACATAGTTTTGTAAGATATTCGATTGCAAAAGTTCGACCTGACAAAATACAAAATTCCAACTTCAATTACAGATAATGCTACGGCTGATTTTCCCGCCACGCTGAAAGAATTTGTCGAAATTGTCGTTCTTACACACAAGAGGTGTACAAACAACGACGATGGTTTACAAAAGTGGTACAATCGTGCTGCTACCATACAGCATGTCCTAATGTCGGCAGCTAGACCCAGAACATTCATATCACAGATTCTTCTAGGATTATCTGTATTAATACATAGAAAATTTGCTTCCAAAGAATTAATCAATGTATTATCAAATATTGGTCTTTGTGAAACTTATCATGAAACATTGAAGTTTGAAGCTTCAATTCTAAAAGATCCTCAAAATTTTTCCATAAATACTGAATCATTTGTACAGTTTATTTGGGACAACGCAGATCACAATACAAGAACAATTGACGGTACTGGGACTTTTCATACAATGGGAGGAATAGTTTGCGTGACTCCATCTTCAGCAGTAACGACTAAACAATATATCACTCGTATATCGGGATTTCCAAAAGCAATTGACACTGGTGAATTTGGATTTCTTCCTCTGATTCCATATGATAAAAATTATGAAAAAGGTTTGAAAACAGTAATTGTAAAAAAATTGCCTGATCTTGATGAAAAAGTGCAAATTGCAGATTTAGATTTTTTGTGGTTGTTTGAAAAATCTTCAAATCCCATGATTACTGAAGGATGGTTGGGTTTTATGAATTCTATATTAAACAATAATGAATTTTCTGTATCAAAAGTTATTCCTTTGCCATTTATTAATGCACCAGCGTCTGATGAAAATACAATTCTGACTGCGTTAGTAGAATCTGCTGCAAGATGCAAAAAAAATAATCAAAAAACAACATTTGTTACCTTTGACCAACCACTTTATTGGAAAGCTCGCAGTATAATTGCAAATGTAGATATAAATGACGATCCTCATAATTTGTCATCGATTATTGTTAGACTTGGCGGATTTCATGCTCTGATGTCATTTTTAGGTGGTATTGGATATATTATGGAAGGTAGCGGCTTAAAAGAAGTGTTCACGGTTTTTTATGCAGATTTATCTGCCGAAAAAGCATTGAACGGGCATGCTTTTGCACGATCTATAAGAGGGCATCTTTTGGTTCAAAGTGTAATAGGAAGTTTAATTTTGGACCACTGTGATTTAACATATTTAGACAAAATTTTTCTACATGAAACGTTAAATCAAATTAAAAATTCTGAATTTGACTTACATCTTAAATCCAAGCATTTCTCAAACATAAAGAAGAAGTTCGCAGACGCTTTAAATTCTCTGAAAAATAGAGGCCCAACAGCTCAACTGTGGTTACAATATTTTGAGATGGTAACGATTGTAAAACAGTTTTATGATGCGGAAAGATCAGGCAATTGGCAGCTTCATTTAAATAGCATGCAGCGCATGATTCCTTATTTCCACGCCAGTGGGCATTTTTTATTTGCCAAGTCCTGTCATTTGTATTTACAAGATATGCACCAACTTTCCAGTATTATGGATACGGTTGAGTATGAGAATTTTTGCCATAAAGGTTCTTTTACGATCAGAAGGTCTTGTAAATTTTGGTATGGTGTCTGGAGTGACATGGCGATTGAGCAAGTTCTGATGAGAGGAATAAAGTTAGTAGGTGGAATTACACATGGTAGAGGAATTACTGATAGTACTGTGGCCAACTGGATTGCAGGTTCTATCATTTCGCTTGAAATATGTAACGAAATGGAGAAGTTTTGCATGACTAGTTTTCAAACGACAGAGCAACATGTAGAGTGTCGGCCATCCAGAATTCAGAGGGACGCTGCTGATTTAATTAAAATCAAGGAATTTTTTTCTATACACGATCCTTTTCAAGAAAGTGAATTTGTCACATCCATAATTTCAGGTGTAGTTGGAAATGCAAACATAAATTGCCATAAAGCTTTAGAAATAGGTACAGACATACAAAACAACATAATTGGGAAATATTTTGGTGATGTAAAGGCAAAAAAGAAGGATAAAGTTACCAATATTTTTGCAATTAAATCCAAAATAACCATTAACAAGCAGGTTGTACCTATCAATCCGCTCTTAATATTTCAAAGAATTTGTGCTACTATAGAAAATAAAAATGAAATGAAAGCGAAATTGCAATATGAGTTGGCACCATTTCCTCTATCATTGTTTAACGAAGGGGGTATGCGTAAAACCCAAAAATCCGCATTTTGCAATTTATTTGACGAAATTCCTTTACCTCCCACAACTGAAATTCTACACGTCGTAGATGGAGGATACTTATTACAAACTTTTATCTGGGGTTCTCTTTCTCAAGTTTCTAAAATTATTCAAGGATATGTCTCCTATGTGAAAAGACATTTTGCCAAAAACAGCATTATTGTATTTGATGGGTACGACACAGCTGGAACCAAAAGTTGTGAAAGAATAAGACGCAATGTGGCAGACAGCTCAGGCCCAGAAATTAAATTGGTTGAAAACACGATCTTATCCATAAAACAAAAAATATTTTTAGCAGTTAGTAAAAATAAAAAGCAATTGATTCAACTTTTATGTGCAGAGCTCAACAAATCTGGGTACCGAACTAAAGTAGCAGATGAAGATGCAGACCTATTAATAGTGCAGACAGCTCTTCACGAACATACATATGAAACTGACAAAACCGTTGTAATAATTGGTAATGATACCGATATACTCATAATATTGACGCAACTCTCTGCTCCGGACAATAACATATATTTTGAAAAAAAATGCGAAAAAGGAAAATCTATCTATTATAGTTGTAATAGTTTTAAACATGCTTATCTAAGAAAATACGTTGGGTTCTTATATATTTTTACTGGGTGTGATACAACTTCCTCTTTTTTTAATCAAGGAAAATTCAAATTATTAACTGCACCGTCAGAAATTTTAGATCTGATAAATATTTTTTATGACGAGAATGCTAACAAGGAGGACATCATGAATAACGGATGTGATATTATTGTTGCTTTGTATTCTGCTGCAATTGATGTTACATATAAAAAAAAACACAATAACATATTGACATTAAATGAGTTACGTTTTTTACAATTTATAAGAAATACAGGGAAAAAATCTTTTAAATTGGAAAATTTGCCCCCAACAGTAGGTGCAGGTTATCAGCATGTACTTCGCGTTTATCATCAATTACAACACTGGTTAGGTAAAAAACTGGATGCTATCCAATATGGATGGAAAAAAACTGATATGGGTTTTGAACCTATTTACACCTTAGATTGTTTGATTCCTGAAGAGATATTAAAACAAATAACATGTAAATGTTCAACGGGTTGCAAAAGTACAAGATGTGGCTGTAAAAAATATGGTATAAACTGTACGGATATTTGTACAAACTGTGCAGTGGAAGAAGAGGAGAAAAAATGTTGCAATCGAGCTGCAGTGGTTCTTGACGATGTCGAGTCAGTCTTTGTAGAGGATGAACTGTAACTTGCCGAGAAGCCATTTAGGAGTTATAGACGTCCACTAGAATAATCAAATTAAAATTCATAAACAATGTTTTATTTTTTATTTTTATACTAAATTATATGAATTTATTAAAATAATATATTACTATCAAAACAAATATATAAATTTTATTCTAATTATTGAACTTAAACATGTATCATTAAATAGTGCAAACATATTATTTATATTTATTAGATGCCTACCTAGACAAATATTAATAGCTTCATTAAATTAAATCATAATAAAACAAAAATTAGTTTTTTTTAAAACTATTAAGGACTTTTAAATACTTTTTAATTATTTCAAATAATAAAAAAATAATGTGCCTATTGTACTAATTTATAATTATTTTATATTTATATGAAAAATATACTTTATTTAATATAATTTAAAGAATACCTGTAAAATTCAATAACTTTTGTAGTAAAATTGAATCAATTGATTTTCACGGGATTTTCCAATTTTCCCTCAAGGTGAAATTTGCACAATTTTTCTGATTTTCTTGAGCTACCCCAGTTAAAAAAAGAAGGTTGCGCGTTCTATGAAAGGTGATAATATATTGCAGGTTTTTTTTTTCCAAAAAAGGAAGCGAAGCTCGAACAGTTCCCATCTTAACTTTCGTTGGTGGTGTTTCACGAGTACCATCAGTTTAACGGGTCATAAGTTTTTATTATTTTACTGCATATGCAATCTATACACTGGATCATAAAATATATAATGCCATATATACAATATGTTCAATTTTCAGCTCTTAATGTTTATAAACAATGCAAAATTTGATTTATTAAAAAAAATACTAACTTGATTCCTATTGGTCATATAAAATTATTTTTTTTTAATATATATTTTTTCACCAGCTTTTCAGTGAGCCTACATGCAAGCGTGTGACATAAAAACTGTCAAAGTTATTCTAATTGTTTATAACCTAAAAAGTAGGGTCTTTTTCAAACGGTTTTTTAATCACAATTTTAATAAAATGTTAATTTTTTCTTAATATACCTATCTTAAAAATAGAGTCTCGAATAATTGATTGCGATTTGCTAAATATCTCTAGAGTCACTGTTAGGGCAAGAACAATTGTTTAAACAATTGCTCTCTGGGATAAACAAATTGAATAACTTATAAACTATTTGGTCGATCTGATTGAAATTTAGCACACTTAAATAACTCAATAAATGGCATAATTTGAAGTAGTTAAATTATATATCATTATGCAAAAAGTAAAGTTATTAATATTTGTAAATTAGTGCAAAAATGAGGGTTTTTTGCAATTATCTAAGTCAATTATTTATGTGTATGAATATGAGTACTATCAAATTAAAGAACTTTTTAAGATCTACAACACTTATTTAAAACATTTTTCTCTAAAATGGACAACAAACGTCTTATAGTCAAAAAACTGAGTTTTTCATTCTTTGTAACTGTTTAAAAAGAAGAAGAAGAAAAATTAGCTGTACGTCTGCACGGAATTATCATCAGTTTTCTCTTATCTACCGTTTGGCACCTTCAAAACCCTGCTTAACATTTTTTCATGTTTTTTTACCTATTAACTGGGGTATATCTAGCAATAATAATATTACATCGATTTTCTTAAATAACAAGGTTGTAACATACTAAAAAATCACTCGGATCGGACAACAGGTTTAGGAAATTCGTGACTTCTAACGTGTATAATTCAGCAAGTGAGTCGATTATTTTGCTCTCAAGTGTATTTCTTCAGGACATATTTTTTGAGGTTATCATGATTCTACATCAAACTAATTACAGTTTATTTTAGATATATTTTAGATCGGTGGCACCCAAAATCTCGACAGCCAAAATCCCGAGAGCCAAAATCTCGACGCCCAAAATCCCGACGCACCAGAATCCCGACGCACCAGAATCCCGACGCGCCAGAATCCCGACACCCCAAAATACCGACATACCAAAATCTATTTGAAACGTTGATACATTGAAACACTTCATTGTATATGTTAAAAAGGAAATTATCAAACCTTGACCACAACACAGTATTTTTTATTGGATTAAAACTTGCCAAACAATGAAATGCCAAACAATTTAAGAGAATTAGAGATTTGTCGGGATTTTGGCTGTCAGGATTTTGTCGTGTCAGGATTTTGGCCGTCGGGATTTTGGCTGTCGGGATTTTGGCAGTCGGGATTTTGGGGTAGACCCATTTTAGATATAATATTGCACAAACCTTTTAAAGTTTTTAGTTTGCCTTTATTGTGTAAAAATTCAGTAGGCATACTTCCATCTTCAACGTTATATTATCCTTATGCTTTTTAAAAACAAAATTTAGAATTCCATAGCTCTGAAACTGTTTTCTTGTATCATTTCTAATAATTAAATAACTAAATATTATTGTGTTGTTTTCACCCATTTTGAAAAAATGTGAAAACCTTGAATTATCCACGTCTATCAGTAAACACAACTTCTGTGTCATTGGACCAGATAGAATGACAAATGAGGTGTCGAATAAAAGTTTATAACCCAGTGATGGTATTAAAATCAACTATTTTCAATGGGAAATAAGCAACAATTTTACCAAGAAAATGATTTTATTAACGTTTCGAAGCCCAAATCGGGTTTCGTTGTCAAAATACAAAATACTACTAAAATAAACAAAAATGTTGTTGCTAAGTAAAAAAAATTCTTCTAATAATTTATTTAATCTGACTCATTTATATTGGCAATTCAGACGTATATTATACATTTTAAAGTAGAAGACTTTAAAATGATATCGCCAATATTTATGAGTTGCGTTCCTGGGACGACTTTACTAAAAGATAGTTCATTCGATTTCATGAAATCAATCCCAACTCAAGAATATCCGTCACAAAAATCATAGCATGTGATCTGTCTTTAAAAAGACAACCAAATGCAACGATGCCAGTAAAATTCTCGCGTTAGAGATTCCATAGTAAATCACGAGGGAAAACCAGGAAAAAACCTCGTGGTACTATCCCGACATCGAAGTATTTGGTCTTACATTTAATTTACTTTCAAAAAACTAATACCAAATTCTGACTTTAATATGTTTAGAATATAAATAATATTATAATACATAGATATACAATAAATAATACTAAAATATAAAATTTGTACTAACTCGATATGTTATTGACTTACTAATCGTGGTATTTTCTTTCGATTGACTTCCTCTTTCAGTGTGGGTAACCACATCCTACTGCATTCTACCGAGGAATTTGCGACACAATTGGTTTTATTTAGCATAATTAGAGCCGCTTCTTTGATTTTTCTCTTTTTACTATCTGATTCTTTCAGGACTATACTTGAATCTCTCCACTGAACTCTATGTTCATTATCCCATGCGTGTTGACATATTTGAGATCTATCAAATTCTCTATTTTTAATATAAGACTGATGTTCACTTATTCTAACGTTGAATGGTCTTGATGTTTCACCTAAATAAAATTGTTCGCATTTACAAGGTATTTTATAAATGCAATTCTTTGTTCTTTCTTGTTCATTGTTAGGTTTAGTTTTAGATAGAATAGATCTCAATGTGTTTGTTGTTTTGAATGTTGTTGAAATGTTGAATTTATTTCCTATTGTTTTAAGTTTCTCGGATAGTCCTTTTATATAATATGGTATTGATTGATATTTTCCTCGAATTATTTCTTGTGAATGTTGTAGAATCCCGTTCTATTCGAGAAACTTAAAACAATAGAAAATAAACTCAACATTTCAACAACATTCAAAACAACAAACACATTTAGATCTATTCTATCTAAAACTAAACCTAACAAGAAAGAACAAAGAATTGCATTTATAAAATATCTTGTGAATGCGAACAATTTTATTTAGGTGAAACATCAAGACCATTAAACGTTAGAGTAAGTGAACATCAGTCTTAAGAATAAGTGAAAGAGGAAGTCAACAGAAAGAAAATACCACGATTAGTAAGTCAATAACATATCGAGTTAGTATAAATTTTATATTTTAGTATTATTTATTGTATATCTATGTATTATAATATTATTTATAATTTAAACATATTAAAGTCAGAATTTGGTATTAGTTTTTTGAAAGTAAATTAAATGTAAGACCAAATACTTACGATGTCGAGATAGTATCACGAGGTTTTTTCCTGTTGTAGATATCATTTTAATATTGGAGATATCATTTTAAAGTCTTCTACTTTAAAATGTATAATATAGGACTGCATTGCCAATATAAATGGGTCAGATTAAATAAATTATTAGAAGAATTTTTTTTACTAAGCAACAACATTTTTGTTTATTTTAGTAGTATTTTGTATTTTGACAACAAAACCGGATTTGGGCTTCGAAACGTTAATCAAATCATTTTCTTGGTATTTTGTGGCTTATTTCCCATTGAAAATAGTTGATTATAAAAATTGCCACAAGGAAATAGCTTCAGAACAATATGGTATTAAAGGTGAAAAAATTTGACCTCGGACTTCCGGTTTTAGAGTTGCAACCGGAAGTACTGTTTTAAAATCGCTGAAATAGTACAAGCGATATATTACTCGACGATTCTTAGCAAGACGAGAATGCATATATTTATATTTTTGGATTTTATATCACTTCGGGTTAAAAAGGTGTAACCAGAAGTGCCACATTATAGTCGCAGAAATAGTACATGTGGTAAATCTGTTACCGGCCAAACCCGATTTCAGTGTAAATACCCGTTTAACTGAAAACAAACAAGAAAAACTACCATCTTAGTCATTGTGAAAAATCATATCTTGCAGTCCATACCATCACACAAGAAACACACATACGGATGTTCAGAAATGATCTTGAAATACTAAATACCAAAAAACACTTGATTACTTATCTTGGTTAAAACTAGGGTCTTCATCTAAACAAGTTGTTGCTCTCAGTCAGAGCCTATTTTACTTCAAATCAGGCCGGAGACACTACACAATTTTCGGGCCTCTAATTATGATTTAATAATAATATCTTTTTTAATGAATTAATAATTATTTAATAGAAATATAGTTGCCCCAGAAATTGAAATTTTTATTAACAATAAATATAATTTATATTTAAACAATTACACATTGTTTAAATACGGAATGTGGCATTTAAGACGGAAAAAGTTATTTGGAAGAAAAGGAACTTTAGAGAAACGTTCTTCAACGAATTCTATTTAGCGTATGGCTACATCACAGGTTCATATATATACATATATATAAATTACAAACAACAGTAAATAAAAAATATTCTACAAACAAACATCTAGATTATAAATATATTCGATTGACTCTTTCGTAGCAACCAGGAAATCCGAAGGGTTGCCGTTATAGGATCTAATCGGGCATTCCTCTACCATGTGTTTTACTGTTTGCCTTTCGGCGCCGCAGTCGCAATTTGGTGATTGTATTTTTCCCCATCTGAAAAGTGAGTTGGAACATCTGCCACAGTTCGTCCTTATTCTATTGAGTGTGGTCCAAATTCGTCTCGGTTAGTTGAAGCCCTCAGGTTTGCTTGTAATACATGGCATGTTCCAGTTAGCTGGTGCAGCATTATTCTCCCATTGTTCTCTCCACCGTTCAGTTACATTAAAGTTTTGATCTACTAGCCTTTCTGCTGTTTTTAGAGGCGGGTGTCTTGAACGGAGCCTATTTATGTCTCTGGCGGAAGTTCCGACATGGGAGCGGAGCTCAGGATCAGTATTGATTTTTGTAAATTCTCTGACAAGAGCATGTTCCCGGCGGATGGGTGGTGGAGCTATATGACTCAAAGCTGGTAACCAGTAAGTGGGCGTGGCCTTGATTGTGCCCGATATAGTTTGCATGGCTTGGTTGAGTTGGACATCAACACGGTGAGTATGTGGACTGTTTATCCATACTGGTGCACAGTATTCCGCTACGGGGTATACCAGTCCTAATGCTGTCGATCTAAGTGTGGGTGCTGAGGAGCCCCATGTAGTGCCGCAGAGCTTTTGCAGGATGTTGTTACGAGTTCGGAGTTTTGCAGCAGTCTTAGTAAGATGCTCTTTAAAGTTTAGCGTTCTGTGAAGTGTAACACCTAAGTATTTTGGGTGTTTATTATAGTTAAGGAGTCTGTCCTCAAAATGGATTTGAGGTTGATAGTTGGCCATCTTGTTGTTCAAATAGAAGCAGGACACTTCTGTCTTAGTTGGATTGGGTTGCAATCTCCATTTGCGGAAATAATTCCCTAGGGCATTTAAATCGTTTGTTAGAATGCGTTCAGTGACCTCGAATTCTTTATGACTTGCGGCAAGCGTCCAGTCGTCTGCGTATCCAAACTTTTTTGATGTGGTTTCTGGCATGTCTGCTATGTAGAGGCTGAAAAGCATGGGAGCCAGCACGGATCCTTGTGGAAGTCCATTATTCAGTTTTCTTTGGGTACTAGTCTTGTCTCCCAATATAACTTTAAAACATCTGTTGGATAGCATGGCGTTAATAACCTCAGTGGTCTTTCTGCATGGGATTATTCGCATTAATTTATATATTGCCCCTTGTCGCCACACAGTGTCGTAAGCAGCAGATAGATCGATGAAGACAGCGGTTGTTTTTAATTGCTTTTGAAAGTTTGATTCCACATAATTGGTCAGGGAGAGTACCTGGTCTGTGCAGCTGCGGTTTGGCCGAAATCCTGCCTGTTCCACTGGTAAGTGTTGGAATATGGTTTTGCTGATTCTATTATACAACAGTCTTTCAAACAATTTATACACCATACTTAAGAGTGCGATGGGGCGGTAGTTTTTCGGTGAATTATTACTTTTCTCTGGTTTTAAAATGGCTATGATTTTTGCATTTTTGAGTTGGTGGGGGACGTTTCCCGTTTGAAGGATGTCAGAAAAGAATTTTGCGAGCCATTGCCTAGTGAATCTGCCGCTATGTTTGAGGAACTCAGCGTGAATGGCGTCGAAACCCGGCGCTTTTCCTGTTTTCATTTCATTTAGGGCTTGCGATATTTCTTCATGCGTAAATGGGTTGGAATATTCTGTTGAGTGTGCAAGATTAGATTTTATGGTTTTGAGGTCTTTTTTTACTTTAATTGTATGTAAACGATTTTGAGGTGCCCTAGAGGTTGACACTATGTGCGTAGCTATGGTCTGGAGTTACTAGGTTGGTTTGGCGAGCGGGTGGGTTGCTACTTTCGAGTTTCCGTAGTAGGGACCAAGCTTGTCGACTTGACTTCTGAAAGTCTAGGTTTTCTACTGTCTGGGTCCATTTTTCACGCCTGGCAGCATCAATGCTGTGGAGTAGTTCGTCTGCAATCTCCTGCTTTCCATCTTCGCAATATTCTTCATACAGTTTTTCGCTCTGTTCTGTCCAACCAGGGATATATTCTTTGCGGTGATTATTGCTCCTGTTAGTCTCCCGTAGTTCTGGCTCTTTGGTGGAATCCATCCTAGGCATTTGTCAAGGTTACTGGTGAAAGCAGACCAGTTAGCTTTCTTGAAGTTCCATCTGGGGCGTGGGAACGATCTTATAATCGGAATGCTGATACCAATCTTGATTAGGACGGGGCGATGTTGACTATGTAGAAAGTCAGGCATAACCCCTCGTGATGCTGCTAGCGGTTGGCCTTTGTTGTCAATGGTAACAAAACAGAGATCAGGGTTATATTCTCTCCTCCAGGCCGCAGATCTGAAAGTGCCTCTATCTTTGGCGTCGAATAGAAGGTGGGCACCATGTTTCTCTGCCCATTCCACAAGGGACGTGCCATTTCTGTCAGTTTCTGAGTATTTCCACATTTCATGGTGGCTGTTGAAATCCGCTACGTATATGGCTGGGTGTTCATAGGGATTAAGAACTTGAACAGGCCAGGTAATAGCAGGAGGTTTGTATATGTTAGCTATTATGACATTGCCTATTTTCACAGTTACCTCGTGGATGTTGTTCTCGGTAGAAGTGGCGAATAATGCTGCATTTTCTATGTTTGAACGGACATATGTTGCCACTCCGTAAGCTCTATCGTAGGTAGCGCCCAAAAGATCATAGCCGGGGATTTTTCCTCTTGAGTTTAGTTGACCTTCGTTTTCTGTGTGCGTTTCCTGAAGTGCTACTAGGTCAACTTCGTTGTCTTTTAAAAGTCTCTGCAGGATTTGACATTTTGCCCTGCTTATGCCTTCTATGTTAAAATGGAAAACTCGTATGCTTGGTCTGAGTTCTTTGGTCAAGTGGTCCTGATAAGGTCCATTTACAAGTGTCATTTCTGGAAAGATTTTCTGTGATATTTGAATTGCCAGGAGATTCAAGATTGTCTGGCGCCTTTTGTGCTAGTTCATTTAGCGTTACCTTAGTGTTCTACTACGGACGCGAACTAGCTTTACACCCCCTTCGACGAATAATAGCAACCATTAAATTTTTGTCCAAGAACGGTCTATGCTTTTATGGTTCAACAAACAAATTATCTACAAAAGGAAATGACATAATACAATGTGTCGCATTTAAGATTAAGACAGCTCTATATTTAAAAATAAACACAGATTTGAAGTTTTGCACAGTTATACAGGTTGAAAGTTCACATTTTTTAAGATACTCAACTGAAATTTAAATTTTAATCGCGGCCTACTGCGAATCCAAAAACAGGGTAAATTTTCTATATTTTGCTTCGCGTTAGAGATATTGGAAAAAGTTATTTGAACAATTGTTCCAAATATTATTCTAACCACACATACCAAATTACATGACAAAATTCGCCCTTTTAGTTTTTTGCAGTACATACGTATTTGTAATCAGGACCCTAAAACTCATCTCAGCTGTCTCGAGATGCATCTCGGTCCAGCCAATTTTAAGTTTTAGGGCCCTGACTACAAATAATAAATAAACTAAAAGTCCGAATTTTGTCATGAAATTTGGAATGTGGGGTTATAATAATATTTGGACAACTTTTTCCGATATCTCTAACGCGAAGCAAAATATCGAAAAGCCCTGTTTGTGGAGTAGCAGTAGGCGGCTGCTTTTAAAATTTAAATTTCAGCTGAGTATCTTAAAAAGTGTAAACATTCAACCTCTATGACTGTGCAAAACTTCAAATCTGTCTTTATTTTAATAGCTAAAATGTAGGACTGTCTTAATCTTAAATGTGACACACTGTATTATGTCATTTCCTTTTGTAGATAATTTGGTTGTTGAACCATAGAAGGATAGACCGTTCTTGGACAAAAATTTAATGGTTGCTATTATTTGTTGAAGAACGTTTCTCCAATGTTTTTTTTCTTCTAAATAACTTTTTTCCGTTAGTGGTACAATTTGTCTTGCTGTACTACTTCTCTTGACTAACGTTCTAATTGATGAAATATGTTCAGGAGATCGCTCATGTTGAAAATGTTGAACATGTCCTGCTGATATCCTTCCAGTCATTATACCCATCGAAAATTAGAAGAACAATAATTTTCGTGGAGATCAGTTTACAAACGTAACAATAAACACGGCTACATTTAGGACTGTACACTAACCAATCGCGAAGAATTTTATCCGCATTAGCTTTCATTTTATAAAAAATCGCACTTTGCGAATGTCTGGTTTTATTATTATCAAATTATTTTAATTTTATCAATACATATATGGATTCAGTTGATTATTTATAAAATATTGTTGAAATTCCAAATTCAAACGTCTTGGCCAATCCCGTATATCTCGCTAAGAAAAAGAGTTATTGACATTGTCGTTTTCTTCGGAAAATGGAGATGACGGAGATGTACTTGTGGCAGGTGGAGTCGCTTGAAAATCAACAGTGGAGTCATCATTTATCATTTCCTGTTCGTAAAATGAAAGACTTTTGAAAATTTATTTTGTTATTGCAATAAAACATTTTTTGGTGATCTGCTCTCAGTACTAAATCTCTCTCCGGATGCACCGAAAACTCTAGTACCGATTCCGACCAGCCTGACCGGTTTTGTGAGGAATTAAAGATTAAAGGCTACAGATAGGGCTAAATTGAACACTCAATAATTGTTGAGTGAAGGGATTGTCAAATATATAGTACCATAGGTTGCCAGGTAGTTTAATTACGGCATCACATCGTGATTTCATTGTATAACAATTTAAATTATTGTAAAATCTGATTTAAATGAGATATATTAAAGTGCGGTTAGTGGAATTATAATTGGAATATTATAATATTAGATTGGAGATATGTACATAACTTTTTTATGTTTATCCTATTAGTATAAAATAATCGTATTCATAAATTTTTCTCTAATTGCGTAAAATACATATTTAACAATAAAAAATGTAACAAATTAATGAGTTCATATCATTTCTCTCCAATAGTTTTTTATCCATTTCCCACACCCCGTTTATACAGGGTGTCCAGAAACTCTACCGACAAACGAAGACAGGAGATTCCTCATATAATTTTAAGACATTTTAACCCAATTCATCTAGTCCGAAAATGTTTCCCTAAGGGAGCTAGAGCTCTTTGAAGATGGCGTCATGAAATTAGTTTTTCTTAAATACCTCCAGAACTCTTCTATTTAGAAAAACGAAAATTGGTATGTATATTTACTTTTCCGAGATGAATCGATTCCATCCATTGTAAATTTCTAGTACCGGTCATAGGCGTCCGTTTTGGGTAGAGCAACGGGTATTTTATCGTATAACTTTTTTGTCCTTAACTTTTATGCATTTTTGACACCAGATTATTAAATTGTGAGGTATTCTAGTACTAAAAGGTTCTCTTGCTTTAAGTCGGTAGGACACACCGTTTTCTAGAAAAATCGATTTGAAAGTTTTTCGTTTTTGGAATTTGAAAAAAAAAATTGAAAGAACTTTTCAACAAAAAACGAAGTATTTTACCAACATAAAGTAAGAGTAACTTTTAGTACTCGAATACCTCATAATATAATAATCTAATGTCAAAAATGCTCAAAAATTCAAGACAAAAAGTTATGCCATAAAATAACTGTGACCTACCCAAAACGGACGCCTATGATCAGTACTAGAAATTCGAAATTAATGAAATCGATTTATCTCTGGAATATAAATAAATGTACCAGTTTTCGTCTTTCTAAACAGTTTTTTTTGAATTTTTTTTTAATTCAAAAAGCGAAAAATTTTAAAATCGATTTTTCTAGAAAACGGTGTGTCCTACCGATTTAAAACAAGAGTACCTTTTAGTACTAAAATACTTCACAATTTAATAATCCAGTGTCAGAAATGCATAAAAGTTAAAGATAAAAAAGTTATGCGATAAAATAACCGTTGCCCTACCCAAAACGGACGCCTATGATCGGTACTAGAAATTTGCAATGGATGGATTAGATTTATATCTTGAAGATAAATATGCGTACGAATTTTTGTTTTTCTAAATGGAAGCGTTCTGGAGGTATTTAAGAAAAACTAATTACAAGACGCCATCTTCAAAGATCTCTAGCTCCCTTAGGAAGCATTTTCGGACTAAGTGAATTGGGTTAAATTATCTTAAAATTGCCTGAAGAATCTCCTGTCTTCGTTTGTCGGTAGAGTTTCTGGACACCCTGTATATACTTGGTGATTCACGACGAGCTTACACTATCTTTTTTTTTGTTTTGATTTCTGGCCTTGGTTTAGAACCTTTAGCTAAGGATGACGGTGTTGAGAAAACACCGGTTTTCGGTTATACCGTTTTTTTTACTTACGGTTTAACCTGACGGTTATAACCGGTCAAAAACCTGTTATACCAAAAACCGGTGTTCGGTTTTTTAATCAATAGCCAAGACCCATTAGGTTACAATGTTACATTTACATTGCAGTTTGCGATACTCCATTCGAATCGGTATCAATACAGTAAAACCTGTGTTAACGGCCACCTGTCAAAACCGGCCACCTGTACTAGCCGGCCAATTTCAAAATTCCTCAAAGCAAAATTTGTGGACTACAAAACCTGGTATTAGCGGCCACCTGTTTATATCGGCCAATAGTTCTGTCATTTTTAGTGACCGTTATTGGCAGGTTTTACTGTATTATTAGTCTCGATACTATTGAAAGAATATATCGATACCAAGATAATCGATATACAAACGGTTTAGCTCTAGCTACTGCTTGTAGCAGAGCATTTCTTGATTCATTTCTCATATACATATGTATGTCCGAAATATTGTAACTTTTGAGATTTGATGGTGGTCTCGATTATTCTTCATTTTTCTGAGGACCTCCTCATTTATGACTCGTCAGTCCACGAGACCTTAAGTATTTTCTGATACAGCAATATCTCAAATACTTTCAATTTTTTGCACACATTATCTTCGTTCAAGATCCACGATTCAACGCCGTAAAAGGACATAAAAGACGTAACATCGCTGCATTCTTACTTTTATACCAAGAGCAAGGGTGTGGCTCTTAAAGTGAGGCCCTCATCCGGTTGAAAGTGAATCTAGCTTTTCAGATGAGCGCTCTTATATCCTGGTTGGTGGTCCATTCTGCATTCTTTATGGTGCCGAGGTAGCTGTAGTTCGTTACTCTTTCTATGGTTGATGTAGATTTGATCTTCTGCTCTCTTTTAGCTGTGTGGTCTTAATGTCCTATATTTACAGTAATCCTCAATTTTGGCACACTGATGAGAAGACAGTCGATATATACTAGAATAATTATTAGTTTAGTATTTCGTTCCAATTCGTGATTATCGTTTTGCCAATACCAGGTTTGAAGAATAACAAAATTATATATTAGCTGTAGCGTATAATATATGCTTTTATATTAGCT
Organism: Diabrotica virgifera virgifera; assembly: GCF_917563875.1. Taxonomy (NCBI): domain Eukaryota; kingdom Metazoa; phylum Arthropoda; class Insecta; order Coleoptera; family Chrysomelidae; genus Diabrotica; species Diabrotica virgifera. The sequence continues at coordinate 60,741,810 of NC_065443.1, read as the reverse complement.
TATAGACGTTTCGTTGTAAATATGGGAGGATGGATTATGCACCCACCTAATATATAAAAAACTTTTCCATTTTCTCTGTATTCACTATTTTTTCCAGAGGAAAGTTATCCGGTTTATACGTTTAAACGAAAAAACCAGTTATAACCCAGACAAAAAACAACCGGAAAAACCGATTATTGTAAAGTAAAAAACCGGTTTTAGGTTATAACCGGTAGGTTTTTCCCATCCCTAGCTTTTAGCCACGTAATTACATATAAAATTAGTATTAAATCATACAAAAGTGTACAGTACACCTATACTTATAAATAAAGAATAATAAAAAATATAGCTTACAAATTAAAAGTTCTACTTATAGTATGGTATAACTAGATCCAAACCCAGACATCCAAAGTGAAAGTTATCCTCCATCAAACTAAGCGGTTTAGCATGAACAACCCTCTACACAAAATTGTTCTACATTAAATTTGAAATAAAAGAGGCCCTATGCATAACCCTTCTAAAATGAACGGTTTCAATGTTACGGGTTACGGAGGTAGTATAGTATAATTGGTCCAAAAAAAGCCTAATCCAGACATCCAAAGTAAAAGTTTTCATTTAACACCAAATTGTTCATATGGTCCACATATTGTTCAGTAAAAAGTTACACCATTTTAAGCGTCCGGTTTGGGGGGGGGGGGAGATGGGGGAGAAGTCGGTAAATTAGTAGTTTTTTTATGTTTTTCGTCAATATTTCTAAAACTATGCTTTAGCGTAAGTAAAGTTCTATAGAAAAATGTTCCACATAAAATTTAAAACAAAAAAGGTTCATACATAATTGTTATAAAATCAACGGTTCCAGAGTTACGGAGGGTGAAAAGTGAAGGTTTTCGATACTTTTTATATTTACCGATTTTCCCCCCCCCTCTCCCCCCAAGCCCGACGCTCAAAATGGTGTGACTTTTTTCTGAACATTATGTGGACCATATAGAACAATTTGGTGTTGGAGGATAACTTTCACTTTGGATGTCTGGGTTTTTGGTATAGTTATATCATAAATATTGCCCAAAAAATATAAAAAGTATCGAAAACCTTGACTTTTCACCCTCCGTAACTCTGGAACCGTTGATTTTATAACAATTATGTATAGAATATTTTTTGTTTTAAATTTCATGTAGAATATTTTTGTATATAACATTGTTTACGCTAAAGCATAGTTTTAGAAATATTGACGAAAAACCTAAAAAAACTACTAATTTACCGGCTTCTCTCCAATCTCCCTCCCAAACCGGACGCTCAAAATGGTGTAACTTTTTACTGAACAATATGTGGACCATATAGAACATTTTGGTGTTGGAGGAAAACTTTTACTTTGGATGTTTGGGTTAGGCCTTTTTTTGGACCAGTTATACTATACTACCTTCGTAACTTTGGAACCATTCATTTTAGAAAGATTATGCATAGGGCCTTTTTTATTTCAAATTTAATGTAAAATAATTCTGTATAGAAGGTTGTTCATGCTAAACCGCATAGTTTTAGAAATATTGGCGAAAAACTTAAAAAACTACGAATTTACCGATTTCTCCCCCCTCTTCCCCCCAAACCCGACGCTCAAAATGGTGTGACTTTTTTCTGGACATTGTATGGACCATATAGAACAATTTGGTGTTGAAGGATAACTTTCATTTTGGATGTCTGGGTTATGCCATCTTTTGGATCAACTATACTATACTATTATTATGTTAATAAATAAAACTACTCTAATTTTTTTCTTCTATTATTATTAGCATTGTTTTTTATATTTTTTTTTCTTCTTTTTTTATTTTTTTTCACTACGATAGGAACTAAACCCGATTCAACACCTCGGAGATTTAGAACCTCTTAGTGATTTTTTTTTCATTTTTGTTTAATTATTTTTATTTTTTTTAATTTTTTTTGTATGTATTTTTATATTTTTTATATATTTTTTTACACTATCTATATAGCGAAAACTACTTAAACGATATGATGCGATACAATATTTATGAAAATTGGTTTGTGGGAACGATTGGTTCGGTGATACGATTGGTTTGTATGACGAACTTAAAGAAAATATGTTAGCAGACGTCCCACTTCCGTATATACCGGAAATTAACAACAACTTAGGTATTTTAAATAAAACAAACACATTGTATAATAATGCAGTTTTAGATTCTGCGTAAAATTCTAATATCTACACAAGATCTAAGTGTTGTTTCAATTTTTATCATGATTGTTTTTCTTTTTTTTATATATTTCTAATTTGAATATTTCTCTTTTCACTTTTGCAATAATATACAATACAATAGATATTTTGACTTCGGAAAAAATCAAACAAGATAGAACTTTTTGCAGTTTGATTGAGAAATGTTTAATAAACCGCGTATCAAAAAGTTCTACTCCAGAAGTGGGTGCTTCATTTTTTATTAAACAAATAAACTGCGAAATTAGTTGTTTTTTCAAATAACTCCGAAAATATAAATTTTAGAAAAAGACTGACTCGACCATTGAAAAATTCAGAAAATTTTACAAAAAAACCTTATATCAAGATTTTTCTAAAATTAAATCTGTAGCTTCTATAATTTTTTATTTATAACGCTAAGTCACCCAAGAAGTAGCAGAAGCAATAAGAAAGGTAAGACGCAAAAATCTCACAAATGACGAAGAAAGCACTAGAGAAGAATACAGAGAATTGACAAAAATCATGAAAAGAAAATGTAGAAGCAAAAAGAGAAAATACAACGAGAACAAACTGAAAGAAATAGAAGAAAAATTTCAAAAAAAGAAATAAGATCATTCTACCAGGAAGCAAAAAAAATGGAAAGAGGATATCAAAAAAACAACCCATATATGAGAGATGATAAAGGGATGTTGATAAATGAGCCGGAAAAAATAATGGGAAACTGGCAAAACTATTTCACAGAACTGCTAAATAAAAGCGAAGTACAAATTGAAACAAACCATGAAATTGAAGATGATCAGATAGAAATAGAAATACCCACAGAACAAGAAATAAAGAACGAAATAAGGAGCTTGACAAATAACAAAAGCCCAGGAATAACAGAAATATCGGCCGAAATGATAAAATCAGGAGGGAAAAGACTACAGAAAGAGATATATGACCTGATAAAAAGAATATGGGAAGTAGAAAAAATGCCAGAAGAGTGGACCATAGCAAGGATATGCCCTATACATAAAAAAGGTGATAGAATGCTATGCGAAAACTACAGAGGCCTCGCACTATTAGAAATACTTTATAAAATCTTGGCACAAAGTATAAGAAAAAGGCTAAGTCAATATTCGGAAAAAATACTGGGAGAATACCAGGCAGGTTTTAGAAACAACAGATCAACGACTGACCAAATATTTGCCTTAAAAGAAATACAGACTACCTGTTACGAACATAAAACAGTACTATATGCTTTGTTCATAGACTTTAAGCAGGCTTACGACACAGTAAACAGACAGCAGATGTACGAACTGATGAAAGAATTGGGGATACCAAGTAAAATTGCCAGGATGGTAAAGATGACGATGGAAAACACAACAAACGAAATAGCTTGGAAAGGGTATACATCCAAAAAGTTTGAAACCAAGGAAGGATTACGACAAGGAGACCCACTAGCAACAACGGCATTCAATCTAACATTGGAAGGAATAATCAGGAAAAGCAGAATAAACATGCAAGAAACGATATTTAAAAACGGCCACCAATGGATAGCATTTGCAGATGATCTGACGCTATTAGCAACAAGCAAAAAAGAACTACAAAAGTTAATGAACAACATAATAACAGAAGCCAAAAAATTCGGACTTAAAATAAATGAAGAGAAGACAAAGTATATGATAATGGGAGAGATCCAAAAAGAAAAAGAGAATAACATCATAGTACAAATAGATGGAGAAATAACATACTCGTTCAAAAGAGCCAAAGAAATTATTTACCTGGGAGCCAAAATAGATGAAAATGGTCATGAAAAAGGGGAGATAAAGGCAAGAACAGCCAAAGGAAATAAAAAATATGGAGCATTACACACATTATTGAAATCCAAATACGTATCAAGGAAAACAAAAATTAGAATTTATAAGACTGTTATCAGACCTACAGTAACATACGCATGCGAAACATGGGTGCTCAAAAAGTCAGAAACAGACCTTTTAGAAAGATGGGAGAGAAAAATGCAAAGAGCAATATATGGAGGTGTGAAAATAACAGGTCAGTGGAGAAGAAGGACCAATAAAGAATTGGAAGAACTATATCAAGAGCCAACGATCACGACGACGATCAAAGCACAGAGAATACGATACTTGGGGCACATCAAGAGAATGGGAAGTAAACGAATGCCAAAAATGGTACTTTCACGAAGACCAATACAAAAGAGGAGAAAAGGTAGGCCAAGGAAAAGATGGAAGGACAGTGTGTATGAAGACTTGAAGAAAAGTAACATTGAGAGATGGAAAGAACTAGCATTGAACAGAAGGAGATGGAGAGAGGTGGTGAAGGAGTGTATAAAAAGACTGAAGTGTAACTAAATAAAGCTTATAAGTTTTATAAGTTATGTAAATTATATTAAGTTATTTATTATATTATTTATGTAACCAGAAATGTAAACATTTTAGCCCTAGGCCTACAAGGCCTGTTGCGCTTAATAAATAAATAAAGTCACCCTTCTCACAAACATTGGCGCACTGTAAACTAGCGTTAGACGAAGTGCACTGTTGAGTAATTTTAATATATTAAAAAAAATTAAGTTTTCGAAACCGGTAGAGGTGCTTGCTGCACTCTCTGATTTAACTGGAATAATGATGCGGCTGTAGTTTCGTGTTGCTATGAAATTGAAAATAGTTATTCATTTTTTATTTACAGTTTACACTGATTGGAGTACGAAGGGAACCATTCTCGTTGGAACTTTACCGCGCTGAGCAGATGGGACGTGAATTATAAATTGTAAAATTCCCTCATCTTACTTAGTCTCAGCATCCGTTATGGCTTGCAAATTGTAGAAGCCTCGGAAGTGTTACCAGAGAAGTTTACCATTGTTTTCAATCTGGTAGGATGTAGAGTAGAGTAACATTTTTGGGTGTTGTTTTATGTGCTATTAGATTGAAAACTTAGTTTTTTTTGGTGTCAGTTGCCGCTAGGGCATCCCTGCCATTTCGTTCGTTGCAGTCCGTGACTGCACGCCGGGGTTTTTCCTGATTGGATCAGATAGAGCAGCATATGTGCCTCCTGGTGAGAGACTAATAAGTTTCGAAACCGGTAGAGGTGCTTGCTGCATTCTCTGATTGAACTGGAATAATGATGCGGCTGTAGTTTCGTGTTGCAACGAAATTGAAAATGGTTATTCATTTGAGCAAATTTAAATACCTGGGAACGTGGCCTTTTGAAGACTGGGAAGACTCGGACAGGGATTTACAATGTCGCATTGAGCAAGCTCGACAAGCTTTCGTAAAATTCAGGAAGGTACTGACCTGTTCAGAGTTCGACCTTACACTGAGACTAAGGTTTACTAAATGCTACGTGTTGTCGGTGCTGCTATATAGCATAGAGGGCTGGACACTCACAACGAGGGATATAAACAGATTAGAAGCCTTCGAAATGTGGCTTTATCGCCGTATCCTAAAGATACCATGGACGGCGAAAGTCACAAATATAGATGTCCTTAAAAGAATCAACCAAGAACGCCAACTTTTCGAAAACATCAAGAAAAACGGCGTATTTGAGTCACATCATGTGAAACGAAAAATACCAGTTCCTTCAACTTATAATCCAGGGTAAAATTGAAGGCAAGAGAGGAATAGAGAAGGAATGAAGAAGAAGAATTAGCGTGTAAAAACTAAAATCCACTAGAAGTATACTGACTTCAAAACTGAAAGCGTTAGAAACAAACGAACCAAAAGTTAGAAAAGTCAATTGAAATGTTCCATATATGTATACAAATTCGACTTCGATACCAATTATATAATATTTTCTGCTATACAATTTGCAAGTACCTAAATGAACAATCATTTTATATGAATCACCCTATAAAGTGTCTAGTAAATTTATTTGATAAGAATAGATTGATTAAACGAGTTAAGGTAAATAAATCAATTAGACAATCGTGTCCGTTTCTATATCCGTTCGGGATATACGAGTACTTAGGAACGACTGGTATCAAATTAATCAGACTATAACAGTAGTTTTTAAATAACTACTTATTGAAAATTCTTCAAGGTTAAATGTAGAAAATATGTAACCCAGGATAATATTCTTTGGGTTTAAGCCTGTTTTAGAGGAGAAGAGATTTAAAATTTCCGGAAAAATTGGGTGTGGAAAAAAAGGAAAAATTCGGAAAAATTGATAGATCTATATTATCAGAAGTGCCTTTTGTCTTTATGTATACAAAAGACAAAGTATTAAATATTCCCCAACAAGTTGACCAAACTAGTTCTCTTGCCGAAAGCTTGCTAAAATATTATGTTGAATCTTCTTCTTGATGGTCGCTTTAATATATAAAGGAGAACAATTGAATAAAGGACCAATTAATAGAAGCTATAGACGTCATTTACGAAATGGGTCGTTCATTAAATCTAGATGTAGGGAAGGTGGTGGCAAATCTAGCAAAATTTAAAACAAAAACTGGATTTTTTAGTCAAAATTCTTTATGGGACAGTGCGAATAGTACCTACTCATCCCGTTATATTATAGTGGCAAGGTTTGTGTACATCGCAGCCACTTATGCCAATTTTCTCCCGAATTTTAAATGGACCTCCATCTTCCTCTTCTTCACAAAGGAACTGGTTTTTACATGGACTCATACATACAAGCAAATTATCACAGGATAAAATTCAGAAGTTGGTTGCTATTCATTCAAATTTTGTTATAAACGAAACAGATATTTATTTACGATGCTAGACCAGAGCCACTTTTAGAAGAGACTAACAAAAATCATGTTATTTTGTCCGTCCAGGATGATGAAGCGGAGATTGAGTCTGAATCAGATGCTTGGTCTGAAGATTCAGCTTCAGACTCAGATGAAAATACACCACTGAACGCTTTCTACATTTGAAGTTTCTGTTTTGATATTTTCAATTATTAGATAATAATTATAATTTTTGACCCTATATACAATCTGTATATACTTATATCTTAGATATTAATATATATTATTAAGGAAGTAGACGCAAAATTTCGCGCCAATGTATTTTAAATGCATTCATTTTTCACCCATTCGGAAATTGATCCTAATTTATTTAAACAAATTATAAAAATCAATTTTTTAACAACAGTTTTTTTTATCAATTAACAACATTTAAAACTGAAAAAAAAAAACGAAAAATGACGATTTTCAAGGCTCAAAAATACAAGTAAAAATATACTAAAATATCTGATAAATCAACAGCTCAGTGATTTCAAGGTATTCTTTTTTATTTTGTACTTTCGTATGTAGATTTCCCAGTTCCCAAAGTTCAAGGTGCAATGATTTAAAAATTATTACCCAAACGGAAAACTAACTTATATATTGTCCCAACAATGTCAAAAACGTCATGTTTAATTAGAAGCAAAAAATAAGGAGTAATAATGTATCTGCCTAATACTTTAATACCATCAAAAAAAGCGGGAAATTATACAAAGAATTTTGAAAAATGTTTAGAAACTCACCCACTAGGTACCTATATAAAGTACCACGTGTTAATTTTTTTTAGTCTCTTACTTTATTGCACTTACCACAAAGAATGACTCACTAGGTTACATTCATATACAGGGTGATCTATAAATTTCGGATATTATTTTTCAGCTTTACAATATTGAAACTTATTGAAACATACGACGTTAAAAATTTAATATTTCGATCGTCTATAGTCTATATGATCCATTCACAGATTTGCCAAAATTCATTTCTGACATAAAATATAGAGTTTACATACAAACTGGTCTGCATGCACATAGGTAAATTATATGGCCATAAATGAACTTTCACAAGCTTCTGAAATATCTATAATAGTATAGGGTGGCCGAAAAGTCCCTTTACACTAATAATAATGTTTCAACACCGCGTAAATGTTTATTTGCGTTTCGGCGCATGCGCATCGTCAAGGGCACATGTCTGGTCACGCAGACAGATAACAACAGTTGCGATTGAAACATGATGGCGGCCACAAGTGAGTATACAACTGAAGCATGTCAATTACTGCTTTAACGCTTTCCGAGAGCATGTGGCAAATAAAATGTTCTATTCACCGATGAGTGCGATTTCTCGAAATCGAAATGTTTATTTCTGGGCAAAAGACAATCCTCATTTCTTAGAGGAAGTGAAAAACCTGCCTCATGTTATAATATGGCTAATATGGACTGAAATTACTTTAATTTATCTGCTTGGACCATTTTTTTTGAAGGCTCTATAATTTAACACACCTACTTATCTGCAGATAAGCAACGAGTGGTTACTACTACTACCGCAATTGACAGCTCTGGGACTGCTGACCCTGTTTATTTTCAACAAGATGGCGCCTCACCCCATTTTGCTCTCGTTGTTCGCATACGCCTGAATGGGCGAGGTTCTTCAATTCCTTGGCCTCCAAGAAGTCCAGATTTGACAACTCCGGGCAAAGCACTGTGGGATTTAATTAAAGAGAAGGTTAGAAAACGAAGATATTTATATTTCGAATGAGGACGTGCGAAACGGAGTTCGCCTAGCTTTTACGTTAGTAACTCCGGAACGTGCTGAGATGGATGAGCATACGAACATGGCGTCGTATCAAGTTGTGTTGCGGCAATGGAGGTATGCACACCGATGTTTTAGATAAATAAATAATTAATAAATAACTTACGAACAAAATTGTGTTATTATTTTTTCCCTCTGCAGTATAACAAAAACAATTCATTAGTGTAAAGGGACTCTCCGGCCACCCTATATAAACAGACGAGAATTTATATGTTTGATGGATTCAGTGGTGGATCTAGACATTTGCCTTGGGAGGGGAAATTTGCCTTAAGGAGCGGGGAACTTCCAATGAAACACCAAACAAAAGACATAAAAAGATAAATCCAAACTATGTAATAGACAAATGGATGTAGATATAGAACAGGGAACCAACCGCCAAATTTTGAAATATTGGTTTCTGTCGTTAAATAGATTGACACAATACCCCTGCACCCAGCTACAGAATATAAATCTTAAATAATACCCCTAGAGCCATCTGTTGACGAAAGGTCTATTTTCTTGTACAGGTTCGCGAAATAGTAATTTTAGAACAAAGATCCACAGCTTTAGACTACGATTTAGTGATTTCGAAATAATCTGAAAGTTTATAAGAATGTCGCGTGGAAAAAAATATGTAAATCTTTTAAAAGCCAATTCACATAATAAACAGCAGGTAAGTTTAAAAATTATTACATTTTTATATGGATTTTGTAACCTCGAATATGTTACCTGGTTCCTTTTTTAATAATGAAGTTAAGTGAAATGTGGGGGTTTGGTACTTTTTATTGTTGTTTGGTTCCATGTTCTAAAATGTCTAGTAGGAATAATATGGATTCTCTTCTTATTGGTTCATTGTTCAGAAATATGATATTTATGGAATCCGAAGTGATGTATATATAGGTATGTACCTAAATGTTTCCGTATTTTCTAAGATGTTTTTTGAAGTACGATTTGCACGATAATATTTCTAATCATCTTATTCGATGAACACAAATTACATAATACATAATTACTTTGGTGTTTTGTAATAAATCAAAATATATTTAGATACCGTTTTTTTATAGTCAGTTTGAAAAAAATACTGGTTACCATAACGAGCAAAACTTTTTTGCATCATTGCTTGCTAATGACGCTATTATAGATGATGTAGATGGTTATGATGGTGACGTTGATTTTGAGTTTGAAACTGAAACTGAATAATGAGGCAGATTTTGTTAAAGTTCTATCAAAAATAATAATTATTATCATTTTTTTTATTTTCTTTTGCCTTTATTGATACCTGTTTTTAGCATTAAATATTGTTTTTACGATTTTGTACAAGGAACCACATTACTTCGTTGGAAAATAAATCTGTTTTATTTAGTGACTTGACATTTTCTTGTGTTCATTGAAACCCATTCGTTTCAATATATTTTATGTTTCTTTATAAAAAAAAATAATCCTATTTATGCATGGAACCAAGTGACTGGTTCTTTTTAGAATTGTATTAAACTATTTTTAAAAGGAACCAAGTAGGATATTTATTTTATGAATGATATTTTTTAAACTACTTTCAGACAACAAAAGTATAAATTACCTATACTAACATTGGACGTAACCTAAAATATCTTAAAATAACCGTTGTTCAAAATAATCGATTCTAACTGACGACAATCAATTTTGTTGATTTTCTCAGTTGTTACTTGATGATGCTTGGTTCCCTGTTATATATCTACATCCAAATAATAATTAATAATAATTAAATAATCGAAAAATAAGATGGCCCTTGTTTCGTTTTACAACGAAATGATGATTTATTTATATTAGTTACTCCTTATATTAGTTATACTAGCACTCCTAACTGAGTATGCGGGACCATTTTTCGTTGGAATTTTACCGCGCTGGATAGGCGAGAAGTGAGATGCAACTTTTGGGTCTCCCTCAGCCTTCTTTCCTCCGGCAATTCGTTGGTTGGCAAATTTTAGAAACCACGAAGTTGTTACCAGAAAATTGGTCCCAATAAAATTTTATTTTTGATATTATTTTAATTTTATTAAAAATAAAACTATCGCTTGTCATAAATAACAACTTATATGCTTGAGGCTCCTTTAATTTTCCTAACTAGCTTGTTTACTGGGTTGAATTTGTCTGTGTGTGGTTTAGGTTTCATTTCAGCTAATATGTTTTTACGTTTCAACCATTCTGTTCTTTAATTTTGGTCGGCAAACGAAGACCTTAACATCATCGGAGTATACGGTCCAGAAAATAACAAGCCTCAAACAACAAGGGAAATCTTTTATGACGAATTACAAGTAATAGTCAAGTTGGAGGGAAGATAATACTGGGGGATTTTAATGCTCGAATGGGTAACCAAGTAATACCCGGAATTAAGCAAAAACACAATGAAAATGTTAAAAACGAAAATGGAGAACTTATGATAAACTTTTGCACGAATAACGAACTTAGAATAAACAACACATTTTTTGACCACAAAGACCAACACAAACATACATTTAATAACACCCTTGGACAAAGATATATGATAGATTATGTTGTAACCAACAGAGATATACATGCATCAAAAATAATCGACGGAAGATGCCTCAACTCAGCAGATGTAGGTAGCGACCATAGCTTAGTATTATGTAAAATAGGAATCATTATGAAATATTTCACACCTAAGAGGGCAGCACCAACACAAAAAAAAATCAAAGTCGAAGAACTACATACGGAATCCACGGAATACTTATACAGGAAAAGAATATCAGAAAAGATTGCTGAGAATTAAATATTAGAAAACGATAACATCGATGAAAGCTGGCAAAAACCCAAAAATAACATAATCAACCCTGCAACAGAATCACTTGGAGAGAGAAAAGTAACGAATACTCACATATTAAAGAAGAAAACCCCGTGGTTTAGAGAGGAAGTTAAGATAAAATGTGAAGAAAAGAAGAAAGCCTTTTTACAATACAGAACGAAACAAACACAACAGGCATACAACCACTACAAACGAATCAGAAACGAAACGAATACTTCAGTGAGGCACATAAAAAGGGAGCACTGGCAGAGTTTCTCAAAACAGATGGAACACGACTTCTACGGAATACAAAAAGAAGTATCGAGAATGATCAGAGGGCAAAGAAAGGAGATGAACGAATTAATAAAAGCGAAACACATTCAGAAGGAAACATGGGCAGACTACTTCCGATCTCTATTTGCTAAAGGCGACGATAATGAACCACCAACACCTGAAGTTACAACAAAAGGAAAAATAAACGTAAAGGAAGCATTTAGAAAATTAAAAAATAGAAAATCTCCAGGAGATGACAGAATATCGAACGAACTCCTAAAGTACGAAGGACAAGATCTAACTAAACAACTATTAAAACTACTTAATACAAAAAATAATAGAACAAAACAGAATACCACAAGAATGGAGGTCAAGCATCCTAATACCTCTCTTCAAAAAAGGAGACAAATCGGACCCGGAGAATTACAGAGGAATTAACTTATTAAACACAACATTAAAATTAACAACCAAAGCGATAACAGACAAATTGAATGAAATTATAACATTAGCAGAAGAACAACAAGGTTTTAGGTCGGGAAGGTCATGCACTGACGCTATATTTATAATGAGGCAAGTTCAAGAGAAATCGTTGGAATACAACAAACCGGCATATTTATGTTTCGTGGACTTTAAGAAAGCATTTGACAGGGTCACATTAAAGGACGTTATCCATTTGTTAGTCGATCGGATAGCTCAGTGCGACTAGCGGCTGACCCACACTTCACTCCGCCGTGAGGTATGTGAGTTCAAGCCCAGCCCAGGCCATCGGAAAAACAAAAAGGCTAACGCGTCAGTATAAAATTCTAAATATGAATCTGGTGCTTAGACTGGAATAAGCGGGCATCTGATCGACCTATGAGGGAGCAGTACGGCAAGGGATAAGGGCTTGCAGCTCGGTGATACTCCCCCATAGATCCCTACCGAAGGGCGTTGACGCCTAAGAACGGTGTATATATACATCCATTTGTTATACTCGAGAAAGGTACCTCTAGGAATAATTAAAACGATCGAAAACATCTACCAGAACAACACAATAAAAGTAAAAGTGGACGATGAATTAACTGACCCAATTGAAGCATGGCAATGGGATAAGACAGGGGGATTCCTTGAGTACTTTATTTTTCAACCTGATCATGGACGAAATAGTAAAAAAAGTAAGAACTAAAAAAGGATACCAAATGAGAGAAAAACAATTTAAAATGATTTGCTATGCGGACGATGCAATACTAATCTCTCAAAGTGAAGATGATTTACAACGTATGCTGCACCAATTCAACATAATCGCCAGAAAATTTAACATGTTAATTTCCTCACAAAAGACAAAATGCATGGTTATAACAGCAGATCCAATAAGATGTAAATTGGAGCTGGAAGGTCAGATAATAGAACAAGTGATGGAGTTTAAATACATAGGCATCAAACTATCTAGCTACGGAAGGCTCGAAACAGAAGTGGAAGATCAGAATTTACAAAACAGTCATCAGGCCAATAATGACATATGCGGCAGAAACACGACCCGACACAGACAGGACAAAAAGATTACTCGAAACAGCGAAGATGAAAACCCTTCGAAAAATCGATGGTAAGGCTCTATGGGACAGAGCTAGAAGTACAGATATACGACGGAGATGCAAGGTGTATAACATTAATAACTGGATAACAAACAGAAGAATAGAATGGAATGACCACATAAACCGAATACCCAACAATTAGGATAGTCAGGACAGTGAGAGACGGTTCCCCAATAAGAAGACGATCAGCGGGAACACCACGAAAACGATGGAATGACAACTTACTAGAGGCACATTGAAAAAACAGACAGAGTCATGTCTATACAAAAAGAAGATGAATAAGAAGAAGAAGAAGAAGAGAATTTTGGTCGTTGTTAGGGGGGAGTGAATTTCCCCATTTTCCTTCCCCTTAGATCCGCCACTGGATGGATTTGAAGAAGCGTTTAACAGAGTAGGATTCAAAGGTGAAATCCTGTATTACATTAGATTCTATAATATAATAGAGAAGTTACTATAAACTATTGAAAACATCTACGGAAACAACTAAATGGAAGTCAAAATAGATGGAGAATCTATAGATATATATAGGCTGCGGAATAAGAAGGGGAACTCATTAAAGTCTATGCTTAATATTTTAGTCATGGATGAAATTATCAAAAGTGTGAACAAAGGAAGAGGCTAGGGAATGGAAAACAACTCTGTTACGCAGACGATGTAATATTGATGGCCTAAGATGAAGATAGTCTGCCAAGGCTATTTCAAAGATTTAACATAAGAGCAAAAGTATTTAATATGACAATCTCAACTAAGAAAACTGTACAGTATAGTAATCAGCAAGGAATCTGTCAGACCTAAAATATAATTCGATGGCACACGTATTGAACAAGTAGGTAATAGTAATAAAATACCTTGGAATTACACTTAGAGCTTCACGATACGATACGATATCGTTACTTTTTAAGTATTGAGTATTGTATTGCTTATGCCAATGAAGTATCGTATCGTGTATCCATATCGGCAATACTTTCTTATAAAAATATCCTATTGATATTGATTTCGATACGATATCGATACAATACTCGATAAAATATCGACATAAAAATTATTAATCTTTATTAAAAAAATCTCTTAAAATCTACAAGAAATAGAAAAATTACATTGTAACCTCACAAATATTATCCTTTAAAAAGCTCTTCATCCTTGCTCTTCATCCATCTGTTCACGCAAATAAGTTCTTTGGTACTTTTATGTTCTAAAGCGCATCGTTTATTTGTTAGTACCAGCGCAGCTCTGCTTCAGAAAAAATCCGCTCGACTCGTACGGACGTCGCTTGGACACACAAAATATCCCTAGCCAACCGAGATAAAACATGGAAAACACTACTGAATACTTATATAATTTACACCATAATAAAATATTTGTGTCTGGTCAGTGCCGGCGCTAGGGTATAAAGTGCCCGCCTGCAAAACTAGCACATGCGCCCCCTCCCCCCCACACACACACATACACAAATATACTCGTACAACCCAAGCCTCGGGGACATTATGTGTGTTCTAATGGAACAGTGAGACCCACATGTCCGAAGATCAAACCGGTCACACTGCGTAACCTGAAGTGGTACGTATCTGACCTCCCGTAACCTGGAGTGGTATCTATCTGACCCCCAAGGTATACCACCACCCCTCCCCATCAACGAATGAGGAGGCTCTCTACTGAACGTTACCTTGGATGCCCTGGGTAATGGGACATCCTCTGTATTACTTTATGTGGTTAAACCACCTGATTTCAGGGGTAGCTAGCAGAGCTTTTCTCTCTATTAATGACTTGATTTTGGACTTATGTCATACAAATGTGTGTTTCGGGCAGCGAGGCACCGACTTAAGTCTCTTAAACCACCCCTCTCCATCGCAGTACCTAACGAATGAGGAGGCTTTCTACTGAACGTTACCTTGGATGCCCTGGGTAATGGGACATCCTCTGTATTAGTTACCACATATTTATGTGGTTAAACTACCTGATTTTAGGGGTAGCTAGAAGAGCCTTTCTCTCTATTAATGACTTGATTTTGGACTTATGTCATACAAATGTGTGTTCCGGGCAGCGAGGCACCGACTTAAAGCGCTGGTTTCCTCGAAAGCGGTGCCGACAACCTGTGATCGTAGCACTGCGATGAATTACGTCAGATTACGGTGAAAAATTCAAGGTTCTTCACTGTGGCAATGGAATGTGCAAGCTCAGAAAGCGGTGGCTTCCAACGCATCCTTGGAAACCACCGCTATTATTTTGCATGGTACAGTTTTTTATGATGTCATTCATCGCAGTGTTACGATCGCAGGTGGTCGGCACCGCTTTCGAGGAAACCAGCGCTTTAAGTCGGTGTCCCGCTGTCCGCAAATGTCCCCGGTAAATAAAGTTCGGTTACAGTTTTATTGGGCCCATCATCTGACAAAACAACTTCACTTTAACTTTTTTAAGAAATTGGCTAAGAAAACTAAGACTGTTTTTTGTCATTTCTGCTTTTTCGTCTTTTCTTTTTCAATTTGTGTCCCAGGTAATTTTTTTTGATTACATTTTTATTTAACTAAATAAAAATAATAACTTTATAACCTCAAGATTATGCTTCTGCAGTAATGCGAAACCGTAATTTAATATTAGTACTGAGTACTTAACAAATATAATTTTATATTAATTGAATGCAACACTAGATTCTTTCACTGCAGAGTACAATTGAAAAACTATTCTATATTACAATCACATGAAATAATACTAAATCCAAAAGAGCTCTAAACTAAATTTTATGTAAAAGGTTTATTTTAAATATTACGTTTTTATGGGATTAATACTTAACTTGATACCTTTTAATAGGTAAATAATATTTAAATTAGACAGGCTGCAAGAAAAGAGTATCATAATCTAGATTATTTTACTGGAAATCATTCAGTTCCTCTATATTTTAGAGCATAGTTGTTTGGTTAAAATATGATATCTTTGACCAATAAATTATATTACATACTACATGTGTGATATGCAAAACTAACAAACAGAGATTAGGGTATTGTAAAAAATTTAAACCACATTTAAAAAATGATTTTTTATATTGAATAATTTTCTATTTTTCATAATACCAGCAAAAAAAGCTCATTCTGGCGCCCCCCGAGCAGGGGCGCCCGCCTGCAGTGCATCCCTTGCAGGCCCGTTATCGCCGGCCCTGTGTCTGGTCCAGGTCTTGGAGATTGCAAGTAGTTTTCAATTTCCTTTTTAAAAACATCGATATTATCTGATGATTTTAAAAATAAAATATCGAAATTAATTGACTTATTGGGTTCATCGTTCTTCTCTCTCGCACTAATTGAGATCATACGCGCTTGTGCGTCTTATAACTACTCTTATAATATTTTATACAGAGTGGGCCAAATAAAAGGAGCCACCCCGATATTTGGCAGTATTTATTGGATTTTAAGAAAATAAAAAAACAGGATAATTTTTAATCTAAGGGGGACACATTTTTATGGTACAAACATCTGTCATTTCTCAACTCCCTCCTTTCCACTTCCCCCACCTCTTATTTTTAAATAGGGAATAGGGGTCATGTGCTAGCTCATTTGAAAGGTTATTCAATTCTCTATTCAGTAATATCAACATTGACATAAAAATTTATACAGGGTGTCCAAGAAAAATTATTTTAAATTAAATTAATTGACACAAAAAGAAGAATGTATGTAATTTATTTAACTCAGAATACATTCTACTGCTGATAAAAAACAGAAACCATTGTTTATTTGATAAATAAACACTGTTTGTTGCTTAAATTCAATATTCAACCTACCAAGAGGCAGATGGGTGGAAGATTGAACATTAAAATTAAACAAAAAGCAGTTTCTATTTATCAAAAAACATTTTTTTCTGCTTTCTGTCAGCAGTAGAATGTGTTCGAGTTAAATAAATTACATACATTCTTCTTTTTGTGTCAATTAATTTAATTCAAAATAATTATTCTTGGACACCCTGTATACATTTTTAAGTCGATGTTGATATTACTGAATAGAGAATTGAATAACCTTTCAAATGAGCTAGCACACGACCCCTATTCCCTATTTAAAAATAAGGGGTGGGGGAAGTGAAAGGGGGGAGTTGACAAATGACAGATGTTTGTATCGTAAAAATGTGTCCCCCTTAGATTAAAAATTGACCTGTTTTTTTATTTTCTTCAAATCTAATAAATACTGCCAAATATCGGGGTGGCTCCTTTTATTTGGCCCACTCTGTATATCGGTATAATAGGCCTTATGTAGTACTCACGTGGCGTTTGATTTTTTTCTCGGTATCGATATTCTCAATAATATCGAGGCAACCGTATCGACAATACAAGGGTATTGTATTGATTTCAGATAATGAATATCGTATCGACATTAATTGTTTTCACCCATTTTGAAAAAATGTGAAATCTTGGTATTATCCACGTCCGTCTGTCCGTCTGTCCGTAACCACAACTCCTCCGGCAATATAGCAGCTAGAATGACAAATGAGGTGTCAAATGAAAGCTGATAATCCAAGGATGGTACTAAAGGTGAGATATTTGACCTTGGCGGTCTGTCCGTCGGTCTGTACGACCGCGAATATAACTCCTCCATCATTATACCAGGTAGAATGACAAATGAGGTGTCAAATGAAAGCTGATAATCCTAGGATTGTACTAAAGGTGAGATATTTGACCTAGGCGGTCTGTGCGTCGGTCCCTCCGACCGCGAATATAACTCCTCCGTCATTATACCAGGTAGAATGACAAATGAGGTGTCAAATGAAAGCTGATAATCCAAGGATGGTACTAAAGGTGAGATATTTAACTTAGGCGGTCTGTACGTCGGTCCCTCCGACCGCGAATATAACTCCTCCATCGTTATACCAGCTTGAATGATAAATGAGGTGTCAAATGAAAGCTTATAATCCAAGGATGGTACTAAAGGTGAGATATTTGACCTAGGCTGTCTTTCCGTCGGTCCGTACGACCGCGAATATAACTTCTCCGTCATTATACCAGGTAGAATGACAAATGAGGTGTCAAATAAAAGCTGATAATCCAAGGATAGTACTAAGGTGAGATATTTGACCTGGGCAATCTTTCCGTCGGTCCGTAGGACCGCCAATGTAACTCCTCTGCCATTATACCGGGTAGAATCACAAATGAGGTGACAAATGTCAAAGTTTAGTAAGAATGACTCAACATTAGTAAATTCGTATATCAATCCACGCAAAGTTACACGTAAAATTCAAATATCGTCTTCCAGTTCTACTTTCGATTACTTTGGGTGAAAACCTAGGACTTACGAAGTCCAATTACTTGTATTGCTAAGGTATATAAATATTGTATTGGTATCGTATTGGTTTTCGATACGATATCAATACAATATCGATATTTTATCAAATATCGTGAAGCTCTAATTACACTGTCCAGCTATGAAGACCTGGACAAAGAGGAGGGTTGATGGGCCAGGTTAGCATCCTACCCATTGTAAAAGAAAACAAGGCTCAAAGAACCGATTTAAAGCCTCGGAACACTGACATGAAGTCAAGAATTGATCAAGTCAGTGTAAGACCGATAATGAAATAGGTATGCATCAGAAACAATACATAAAGCCACAACATAAAGATTACCTACTGGAAACGGCAAAGGTAAAAATAAGTTAGTGTAACCTGCTGGCGAAGGTCTAGTGTTAGGATTTTCGGCTCGCATAAATGCCCTTAACATGAGTTAACGACTACGTTCGTAACCGAGACCAACGGCTTTACGTGCCCTCCGAAGCACGTTGGCGGCTCAATGCTAAATTAGATCAACGTTAAATTAGATATTGAAAAATTTGTTAGTACCGGTACGAGAGCATCATCATCATCAATGGTGCTACAGCCCTATGAAAGAGCCTTGAGCTTCCCAAGTCTATTACGCCAGTCAGTCCTATCCATTGCTAACCGTTGCCAGTTTGCTGCGCCTATTTTTCTCCCATCCTCATCTACACCATCCTTCCATCTAAGTTTTGGCCTACCCCTATTTCTACTTCCCACAGGTTGTGACATAAGGATTTTTCTAGGAGGGTGGTTATGCTGTGATCTTGCTAGATGTCCTGCCCATCTTAGTCTTCCTATTCTTATAAGAGATACTACGTCTTTACCACCAGATATATGTTTATATTTGTAGTATACCTCGTAGTTGTACCTTTTCCTCCAAATACCATTTTCACAGATGCCACCAAATATTCCTCTCAGGATCCTTCGTTCAAATATAAGCAGAAGGTTTTCATCTGCCTTGGAGATGGTCCATGTCTCCGATCCATATGTCAACACTAGTTTTATAAGGGTTTTGTATATGGTTATTTTTGTTTTTTGGCTTAAGAAGTTTCTGCTTCTCATATGTCTACTCAGTCCAAAATAGTATTAGGCAGGGAGCCTAAGTTTGTGAATTTGTCCACCACTTCAAAGGTAGAGTTATCAACAGTGAATTGGTGACCGATGTTTCTGGCTCTATTGTTGGGTGTTGATGCCAACATCTTAGTTTTCTCCTCGTCATCTCCGGTACGAGAGCACTTAAACGAATTATAGGAAATTCGATAAGATATCGAAAGAGGAGTGAAATTAGAATAAAATCTAACGAACAGTTAATGTATAAACAAATTGACAGAAAAAAGAATGGAATAACCACATATGTCAATAACAATAATAGTCAGAACGACTCTTTAACATCAATATCTTCTATATTTTATTTGAGAGGGTCATACCTTTATAGTTTTTACACTTTAGTAGATCTTAGTTTTTATCTAGCGCCTTGATAATAGTTATTTCTTGCTAACTTCAGTTATTAACTTAATAACTTTTCACTTTGTAATAAAAAAATTCATTTGGAAAACTTGGTGAAATATTGTACAATATTCACAAATCACCCTATATAATTTAACTGTATCCGCTTCATATTGTATGTTGTCGTCATTTTTTTTTATTCGGGAAGTGTCACTTCAATTTTTTGTGTCTTGTACGGAACCACGCAAAAAATATTATATCTCGGGGTCGCCCAGCAGTTAGTCGAGTTCAGTTGTAGAAAAGAATTTAATTTATTGAATAAATTTTAAAATTGCACCGTAAGGTGGAAAGTATATGTTTAATTATAATAAACGATTTTTTTTGTTGATAAAAAATTGTAACTGTTGCTGCGCCCAGCATTGTGTAATTTTTAAAAGGTGAAGGGAACAATCTCATTTGTTTAATACTTCGTATAAAAAATAAGGAAAACATCTGTATAGAAAATGGTATCAATGTCAACAGAATAATAACATGTTTTTAACGTATTAACGGATATTAAAGATAACAAAAATAAAAATAAAAAATATCTGTACTTAATGTTTTCTTATTATTAAACTAATATAATTAGTGTAAAAAAAGATTAAATTATTTTTTTTATGATATATTTTTTAACTAAATACCATAAGACAGCGGTTCTCAAACTTTTCGAGTCATGTACCACCTACAGTTCTTTTTATTATTTTTGGTACCACATATGTATACAGGGTGTAACAAAAATACAGGTCATAAATTAAATCACATATTCTGGAACCAAAAATGGTTCGATTGAACCTAACTTACCCTAGTACAAATATGCAAACAAAAAAAGTTACAGCCCTCTGAAGTTACAAAATGAAACTCGATTTTTTCCGATATATCGAAAACTATTGGAGATTTTTTAATGAAAATGGACATGTGGCATTACTATGGCAGGAAATTATAGTGAAATTTGTGCACCGATAAAAATTTTATGGGGGTTTTGTTCCCTTAAACCCCCCCCCCCCCCTCCAAACTTTTATGTACGTTCCAATTAAATTATTATTGTGGTACCGTTAGTTAAACACAATGTTTTTGAAACTTTTTTGCCTCTTAGTATTTTTTCGATAAACCAGTTTTAATCGAGATGCGGCTTCTTTATTAATATGTTTACATAACAATTTTATGGAGGTTTTGTGCCTTTAAACCCCCCAAATGTTTGTGTACGTTCCAATTAAACTATTATTGCGGTACCACTAGTTGAACACAGCGTTTTTAAAAGTTTTTTGTCGTATAGTATTTTTATCGAGATGTGGCTTCTTTTTTAATATGGTTAAAAATATACCTCAGTCTGTAATTTATAAATAAATTTTCATATTATTATCGAGTCTCTATATACTAATCGTACAGTATACAAATATGCGGTGGATTTGACAAATATTCAAAATATCTCGATAAAAACTAGCTTTTCGAAAAATTACTACGAGGCAAAAAAGTTTTAAAAACATTGATAATTTACCTGGAACGTACACAAAAGTTTGGGGGGGGGGTTAAAGGAACAAAACCCCAATAAAATTTGTATGGGGTGCACAAATTTCACTATTATTTTTTTTTAAGATTTTAACATATCCGTTTTCAATAAGAAAACTCAAATAGTTTTCGATATATTGGAAAAAATCGATTTTTATTTTGTAACTTCAAAGGGCTGTAACTTTTTTTATGTGCCCATTTGTACTAAGGTAAAATCGAACTATTTTTGGTCCCAGAATATGTGATTTAATTTATGACCTGTATTTTTGTTACATCCTGTATTTTTAAAGTGTATTATGAAGGCTTACTAAGTACTACTATTTTAATATTTTTTTGTGTTTTGTGTACCACCGCAAGTAATGAAATGTACCACCAGTGGTACATGTACCACAGATTGAGAATCGCTGCATAAGACATTTTATTTGCCGTTTCGACCTTCACTCAGAATTCATTTTAATAATATAAATTTTTGAAAAAGTAAACAAATTATTTAGTATTTGTTGAAACACACATTCCATGTTGAAAATTGATATACTGATATACAGGATGTCCAGAAACTTCCCTGACAAATGAAAACTTGAAATGCCTCAGATAATTTTAATACAATTTAACCCAATTTGCCTAGTCCGAAAATGCTTCATAAGGAAGCTAGAGCTCCTTGAACTTGTACACCTACTTACCTTCCTATCTATTTATCTACCACATATCGATTCTATCAATTGCGAGTTTCTAGTACCGGTCATAGGCGTCCGTTTTGGGTAGGGCAACGGTTATTTTATTGCATGACTTTTTTGACTTTAACTTTGAAGAATTTTTGACATTGGATTATTAAATTGTGGGGTATTCTAGTACTAAAAGGCACACTTGCTTTAAGTTGAAAGGATGCCCCGTTCTCTAGAAAATGATTTAAATTATTTTTTTAGGAAATCGTTTTGTGAATTAAAAAAAATAAAAAAAAACGGTGTATTTCACCGAGGTAAAGCAAGACTAACTTTTAATGCTAGGATACATCATAATTTAATAATCTAGTGTCAAAAATACTTAAAAATTAAAGACAAAAAAGTTATGCGATAAAATAACCGTTGACCTACGCAAAACGGACGCATATGACCGGTACTAGAAATTCTCAATTAATGAAATCAATTCCTCTCCAGAAGACAAATAAACGTATCATTTTTCTGTTTTCCAAATTGGTTTTTTAAATTTCTTTTTCAAATTCAAAAAACTATTATTTAAAAATCGATTTTTCTAGAAAACGGTGTATTCTACCAATTTAAAGCAAGATTACCTTTTAGTAGGTACTAAAATAATAGACAACAGATAAATAAAGACAACAAAGTTCCGTTGATGACACCTTTCCAAAAAAGATGATAACCGTTGACCTACTCAGAAAGGACGCCTACGACCGGTACAAGAACTTTGCAATTATTGATGGAATCGATTTATCGATTTATATATTATTCATTTTATATATTTAATCGATGGAATATAATAAATAGGCATACCAGTTTTCGTTTTTCTAAATAGAAACATTCTGGAAGTATTTAAAAAAAAAACAAAATTACAAAACTCCATCTTCAAAGAGCTCTAACTCCCTTAGGAAGCATTTTCGGACTCAAGACCATTGGCATGGTACAGTTGATTTCGTAATCAGATGATAGTGTAATATGTAGTGTGTGCGTTGAGTAAATGTCTTGTTACTTAGTAAAGTCGACTTCATTGTCTTTACAAAAGATACACTAATTGTACCCGAACGTCTGCGGTCCCTCTCGTGATTTTAATATTTTAGTTTTAGAAGTGTGGATAATAATTTTTAATTCCTTGGAAAATATTCAGACATCAAATAATATATTTTGTAGTGCCGCTGTACACTCTTTCATCCACAAGATAATTCAGATTTGACTTCAGAAAACGAAATTTTTTTAATATTTAAACTGATCCTTAAAACCTTTTTAATAGTCTAAGAGCTAGTGAACCCTCCGACTAACGGTCGTCCTGTAAATCTAAAAATTCTAGTGATAATTCATAGCACACCAAGGCTAAAAACCATGACCTGGCAGGTCTCAGCGGTGCACGTGTATCTACCAGGTGAATCGAAAAGTGCAAATTTAGGGGGTAAAATAAACTTTCTCCTGTAAGGTTTAAATTTAAGTATGTGTTTGAGTAAGTCATTTAGAAGAAATGTGTATAATTACAGGCGATTCTGAAGAGCATAAGACCTTGCCAGGCGAGGGGAAAGATTATGGGTTTTTCCTAAAATTATTCTTTTTGCATCGAACAAATTTTTTTTAGGTTTTTTGAATTATTTCAAACAGAAAACGTTTTTTGTGATTTTTCTCTTAAGTTAATAGTTTTTGTTATATGAGCGATTTAAAATTTTGAAAATTAAGAAATCAGCCATTTTTAACCCTAAATCGGACATTTATCTAAACATTTCAATGTTGCCAAGGTACGTAGATATTCTTTAAACATTGATTGATGAAATCCCGAAGAGATTTTTGCAATAAAATATCGAAAACCCCTTTGTTTTTTTAATTGCTAATCAAGCGTGTGCGACACTGTAGTATGAGGACGTTTGAGTTTGCATAAATTCATTATCTCGAGAATGGGCAAATTTCAAGAGAAATCCTCAGACAGGTCGATTTTTATTTTTGAATTAGGACTTTTTGCCATAATATATATAATACTAGTGACGTCATCCATCTGGGCGTGATGACGTAATCGATGATTTTTTTAAATAAGAGTATTTAATTCTCTATTCAGTAATATAAACATTAACATAATTATTTATACAGGGTGTACAAAAAAATTTTTCTTCTATTTGTCAAATTTAATCAAAGTTAATTTAATAAAAAAAATTTTTTGTACACCCTGTATAAATAATTATGTTAATGTTTATATTAGTGAATAGAAAATTCAATAGCCTTTCAAATGAGTAATCACACAACCCCTACTCTCATTTAAAAAAAATCATCGATTACGTCATCACGCTCAGATGGATGTCGTCACTAGTATTATATATATGCCAAAAAGTCCTAATTTAAAAATAAAAATCGACCTGTCTGAGGATTTTTCTTGGAATTTGCCCATTCTCGAGATAATGAATTTATGCAAACTCAAACGTCCTCACTTATACTACAGTGTCGCACCTGCTTGATTAGCAATTAAAAAAACAAAGGGATTTTCGATATTTTATTGCAAAAAACTCTTCGAGATTTCATCAATCAATGTTTAAGGAATATCTACGTATCTTGGCAACATTGAAATTTTTAGATAATTGTCCGATTTAGGGTTAAAAATGGCCGATTTCGCAATTTTCAAAATTTTCAATCGCTTATATAACAAAAACTATTAACTTAAGAGAAAAATCACTAAAGACGTTTTCTGTTTGGAATGATTCAAAAAACCTAAAAAAAATTTATTTAATGCAAAAAGAATAATTTTAGGAAAAACCCCTAATCTTTCACCTTGCCTGGCAAGGTCTTATGCTCTTCAGAATCGCCTGTCATTGTACACATTTCTCCTGAATGACTTACTCAAACACATACTTAAATTTAAACCTTACAGCAGAAAGATTATTTTACCACCTAAAGGACATCGCACACATCTTATGGAAAATATAATGTCACTCAAATTCAATAAAATTTATACGAATAGATTCGTTTTAAATTAACGGTCAAATCTTATCATTGCGCCAACTCTATATTTTCAATACTAAGAGCAGAAATTGATATAAATAAATCTGAAATCAAATGGATACGTACATAAGTTAGAGAGAGAAAAAATATTTTAAAACACCCAAATTGTCGGTACTCCATAAATCAGAGGATTAGTTTCACTAATTCGCTTAGGCCCAACGGGGGGTTTAAGCTCTTTTAAATAGCACCCAGAGCAATAATGATGGTAACTGACACTTTTACTGACTCAAAAAATGTGATTTCGATAAACTTTAATTGCAATTTGCGCCGTAATTAATCATAATTAAGAATTGGCGCAATGATAAGATTTGGTCGTTAATTTAAAACGAATCTATTCGTATAAATTTTATTGAATTTGAGTGACATTATATTTTCCATAAGATGTGTGCGATGTCCTTTGCACTTTTCGATTCACCTGGTAGATACACGTGCACCGCTGATGCCTGCCAGGTCATGGTTTTTAGCCTTGGTGTGCTATGAATAATTATCACTAGAAAAATTTCTAGCCTTACAGGACGACCGTTAGTCGGAGGGTTCACTAGCTCTTAGACTATAATATGTCATACTTTTAGCAATATTTCATTTTACTTTCCAATACACGCCGGTAAGACAAAAACGACATTGACCTATCACAACTTTAACTGTTTATTAATGCAAGTGATCCTGATCTTACCGTTTAATCTCTAACAATGGTAAGCTGCAAACAAAAAATTTGCATTTATTTTACAAGATTTTTGTTCGTCTATGAATGAAGTTTTAATTGATGGAGGTCATAATTATCTCTGACGTGTATCTTCAAGTTTTTTGCATAGTTTTTGCAGGTTTGGTTAACTGACATAATGATAGTAGATATTCAGAGGCGGCTCTAGCCCATGTAGCGCCCGTGTGCAGTCGTTGCCCTGGCGCCCTTTGGTGGACGCGCAGTCAAACAGGAATAATATAATAGGTACCTACCTAGTACTAGTACATGGGGTATTAGGTACGCTTATTAGACAAGGCGAAAGCGGCGGGTTCGTTGGAAAAAAATATTCCTATGAGATTTTTTGCATAATCACATTGGTGAGACATCCCAGAATAAGGTTCAAGAAGTCGCCCAAGTAAAAATGGTCCAAATTAAAAAAAAAATTAATCTAATTGCAAAAATCAGTATTTTCGGCGCGTTCAAATTTTTTTAAGGTTTTTTGTACCATTCTGGACAAAAAGGTTTTTATAATTGTTCTCTAGAGTTTATCGTTTTCGAGTTATACGCAATTTAAAATTGAAAAAAACGAAAAATGGCGATTTTCAAGCCTTAACAACTCGGTTAAAAGTTATTATTATGAAAGTTAGAAAGTGATAGTGATGAAGAAATAATAATGAGCGCCATGCACGTATTAGGCGGCCGTCAAGGTGAGTGCGAGAGAGATGCCATTCCGGCAGTCAATGGTGCCATATTACTCGCACTCACATTTACAGCCGCGTCAATCCAATGTTACTGCTCATTGTTAATAATTAAAAATAACAGCTTAGTAATCAATGAATGACACAAATTTCTTTAGGATCACGTATTGGTGATTTTAAACTTTGATTTAGTCACTTTCTGACTTTCATAATAATAATTTTTGACTGAGTTATTAAGTCTTAAAAATGGCAATATTCGCGTTTTTCAAATTTTAAATTGCTTATAACTCGAAAACGATCAACTTTAGAGAAAAATTACAAGAGACCTATTTTGTCCAGAATGGTCCAAAAAAAACTAAAAAAAATTGTCTGGACCAAAAATATTAATTTTTGCAACTTGAATAAAAAATTTTTTTTTTTAAATTTGGACCACTTTTCGCGTGGGCGACTTCTTGCACCTTATTCTGGGGTGTCTCACGAATGTGATTATGCAAAAAAATCTCATGGGAATATTTTTTCCAACGAACCCGCCGTTTTTGCCTTGTCTATATAATGTAAACAAAAATCCAGATGCAAATATTGCAATATTAAATGATGCCGGGAGCCATTAGTTATTCACGGCGTCAGAATAACCTACCCAAATCTGTTAAAAATATTTAATTAAAAATGAACTTTTTGTATCTACGAGGTAAGGTTAAAAATTGGTTGAGGTTTGAGTACACGAGTAAGTAGTACTCTTAGGAAGGAATTGGTTAGATGAATAAAAAAGAACAACGTTGTGATTATAAAAAAAAAATTTATTAACAAATTATCACTTTTCGTGCATTTGCATTGGCAAAATCTTGAATAATATCACTTAGTTCAATTTTAATTTCATGTTCAATGTAATTTCAATCGACATTGAGACAATGTGACCTTAGATAATTTTTAATTCTTTTTATGTAATTTAGAAAAGGATTTTTCACTGTGCACTTCTGTCACTGGCAATGTGAGGTAAATTCTAAGAGCACTGAAAAAATTTGGGAACAATGAAAGTAATTTATTTATATATAAGTAATTTAAAATATCCAAAGGTGTAGTAGAATCCAATGTAATTTTTCATTAATCGTTTTAAAGCATATTTTTTGTTGAAAAACAAAGTAAAGAATCCTCTCTTTGGCGCTCGGCGCCCCCAACATCCCGGCGCCCGTGTGCACCGCACACCCTGCACAATAGGTAAAGCCGCCCCTGTAGATATTATGATATGAACAGATATTAGACGACGCGCGACGTACCCATTTATAAATATTTATGGGTGATTAATAAATAACCAGTTTAACTGGACATTACTAATTGAACTTACATATAAAAATAATTCAAATTGTTTTGTATATAAAACAATGTTAATACTATTAGGCCTGTATCCCGCGTATCAAAAAAAGTTTATTAATAGTAAGCAGAAAATTTTTTAATAGCTTAAGTGTGTCTGGTAGGACAAACTTTGATGTATGGGAACACTGAAACAGGGGAAGTTTTAATTGTGAAACATGTTAAAAATTCGGAACGTCAGACTACGAAAAGGTCCCATGTATTTTGTCGGACAGAACTTCCAATTAATTTGTTACCCTTTCATTAAACTGTCCTGCAAAAATCAGACTGCTATTTATCACCAACTGGGCATTTTAATGAGTGGAACACGTAGAACATGTCAAATGAGAGGAATTATGACAGGTGACAAATATCAGTCTGATTTTTGCATGAAAGTTTAATGAAAGGGTAACAAATCAATTGGAAGTTCTGTCCGACAAAATACATGGGACGTTTTCGTGGTCTGACGTTCCAAATTTTTAAATTGTTCCACAATTAAAACTTCCCCTGTTCCAGTGTTCATATACATCAAAGTTTGTCTGACTAGACACTCTTAAGCTATTAACAAATTTTCAGCTTGGTATTAATCAACTTTTTTTTTCATACGCGGAATCCAGACCTATTAACGATGTCTACTTGGACAAACTTTGATATACGGGAACAGGGGCAGTTTTAATTGTGGAGCAGGTTACAGATTTCGAACGTCAGACTGCGAAAACGTCAAATGTATTTTGTCGGACAGAACTTTTCATTAAACTCTAATGTAAAAATCAGAACCATATTTACCACAAAAAATCCTGTCATTTAAAATCTTCCACATGTCGGACTTATTAAAATAGACAACATATCTACCCAACATATTTGCCGGAAAAACATTTTTTCACATAATAATATATGAAGTTTGCTATTGAATAAACTTAAAAACAACCTGCTAGTTTTCAAAATCATAATCTTGTCAGGGGCAGCAGCAGAACTAATGGGGTTACATATAAATCAAAATAAAACAAAATTCATGCCGATCAACACAAACACAAAAGCTGGAAATGCAGATCTAATCATCAATGATCAAAACTTCGAAGCGGTCAAAGAGTTCATATATCTAGGGACATCGGTTAACCCCAATAATGACAGATCTGAGGAAATAAAAAGGCGAATAATAATTGCAAACAGGTGTTATCATGGTCTATCAAAGTACTTATCTAACAAACGTCTGTCTCAAAATACTCGTATAAGGCTGTATAGAACATTGATAGTCCCCGTTCTCACATATGGTTCAGAGGCATGGACGCTAACTAAAACAGATGAATCCGCTCTATAAATTTTTGAAAGAAAGGTACTACGCAAGATATTCGGAGCGGTTTGTGAGAACGGAATATGGAGGCGTAGATATAACTTTGAACTGCAGAATATCTACAAGCAAACGTTTGATGGAAAAGATATTATTACTATAATTAAGCGAAATCGCCTGCAGTGGGCAGGACATGTAGCCCGAGCCCCTGAATCGAACATGATAAAAAGGATTCTAACAGCTCAACCCGTGGGAATGAGAAGACGGGGTAGACCAAAGTTGAGGTGGATGAACGGGGTAACACAAGATGCCGAGAAGATCGGAGTCGGCAACTGGAAAGTGCAGGCAAGGGACAGAACAGAATGGCGTAGAACGCTTGAGAAAGTCGAGGCCCTCTAAGAGCTGTAGCACCAGGATGATGATGATGATGAAACTTGTCAGGATGACACGTTCTTCCCCTGTTCCAGTGTTCTCATGCATCAAAGTTTGTCCGACTAGACACCGTTAAGCTATTAACAAATTTTCAGCTTGATATTAAAAAACTTTTTTGGAACGCGGGTTCCACGCCTATGTGACTTAGATAACAATTTTTACATTGCTATGCTATCATCCATTACAATATACCGTTTTAATTGCGTTTCGATTGCAATTTATATCTAACATTCTTTTAAAATGTTAGAATGTTTAGAATTAAATAATGTATCTTTTTAATACAACAAAAAAGGACCAAAAAAAAACTGCAGCTTTTCTAAACACTTAGGGCCGGTTGTTCGAACGCTAATCAACAATGATTATTATCAAATATTTAATTATTGTCACCAACTGTCAATGTCAATTTTGTTTGGGTTGCTGAAAACATAATTCATTACAATTATAAGACTAGTTAATCAATTAACATAACAATTATTAACATAATCGATTAATAAATCTCATAATTATTGTAATTAATTATGTTTTCAGCAACCCAAACAAAGTTGACATTGACAGTTGGTGACAGTAATTAAATATTTGATAATGATCATTGTTGATTAGCGTTCGAACAACCGGCCCTTAGAGTAGTGATATTTGTGACTGGTGATTGAAATATATCCAAGTTTATTGTGGAGTGGCAGTTAACTTTTGTTCTATATAGCTTTTTCATTAAGTCAATACCTTTCGAGTTATTTGCGAGTGAATATGTTCATTTTTCAACAAAAGAACCACTTTAGACGGTTTTTCGCAAATATCTCAAAAAGTCAGTATTTTGTCGAAAAAAAAACATTCTTATCAAAAATATAGCCTGTAAAAAAGTGAAAAAAATTGAGTACGTATTAGGTCTCTAGACCTAGTAGAAGCAGAGTTATGGCTAATGAATAATAGGTTCATATTCGTCAAATTCTAAATCGAATATTTTAACGTGAAATAACCAAAGAATAAAGCATATTTTGGGGAAAACTCATTACAAATTTTTTAAAGTTATTAAAAAAAGCTTTAGTTTTGTTTTGTAAAAAAAATTCTATTATCAAAAATAAGCAAGTTACGCTCAAAATAAAGCTGGTCTCTTTTTTTTGGTAAAAAATCGGGAAAACCACCCAGTACTTAGCATCTCAAATGAACTTAATCGTTACCAGTTCACAAGTTGCTTTACCCGTGTATGTATTGTTTATATGATCTGTAAGTTTCATCGGTTCAAAGTCCTTATTTTTGAAAGGGCTGCAATTGAAAGGACTTGAACGAATCACTAATCAAGAGTGTATGCAAATTTAGAAACACTAAATCTTAACAAACTTTTGTCTTATACAAAAACAAAAAAAAATCCAAAATATTCAGAAATGCAAAGCCAACTTTTCTTACTGTTTGAAATTTATTGTCTCACTAATAATTTTTAAGTTATTTTGGAAAACAACATTTTTTTCAAAAGTAAGCACCTTGAACCGTTTAAACTTACAGATCATATAAACACAACATAAGTAAAGCAACTTATGAAGCGGTAACGATTAATTTCATTTAGGAGGCTAATTAGGAAGTGGTTTTCCGGATTTTTTTTTGTCAAAACAAAAGGGACCAATTTTATTTTGAGCGTAACCTGCTTACATTTCATGCTAGAAACATGCTAAAAAACAGAAATAAATATTTTTTAACACTTTAAAAACTTATAATGAATTTTCCTCAAAAAGTGCTTCATTTTTTGGTTATTTCACGTTGAAATATTCTATTTGGAATTTGACGAATATGAACCTATATTTAATTAGCTATAATTTTGCTTCTACTAGGTCTAAAGACCTCATGCATAAAAATATTTTTTCCAAGCTATATTTTCACTAAGAATGCTTTTTCGATAAAATACTTAACTTTTGAGTTATTTCCGAAAAACCGTCTAAAAACGTGTTTTTTTTTTGTTGAAAAATGAACATATTCACTCGTAAATAACTCGAAAAGTATTAGTGAAAAACTCTATAGAATAAGAGTTACTTATAATTAGACAGTTTATCGAATTTCGGACTTATTTTGAACATATGATATTTCACCCTCAGAATGGGTGAAACTCACCTCCTGGGCAAAAGCACACATCAGCACAAAATCACTTTTCTTTTTTGACATGTTACCTATGTGTATGCCAAATTTCATGTCAATCCAAGCGGTTCTTTAAAATTTGGAGCAAAAGCCGTGATTCAATGTACTATAGTTTGGGCCTAGGAATTTAGTAAATATTTTGGACTTTTACCTAGCTTTCTCATTTATTTAATCCTTCTTCAGGACATTCGTGATGGGATTGTATTTGAAGCTTTTGAAGCTTTCAATAATTCTACAGCTTCTTAGTTTTAGTTTTTTATTTACAATTTGTGCATCACTTTGGTAGCAGCTGAGCTTCTAGATTGACTTTTTGGACATACAAATTTCACTAGGTAATTGTTTGGGTATTGAAGTCAAACTGGGGCTTAGAAAAGTACACTATTGTCTGAATATCGAAGCTTTCGGAAAATTTTATTTCCTTTTTCTATTCTACATCATTCTCTTTGAACCATTTCTTTTCAAGAAATTCTATAATGCAAAAAAATTAGAATGTGTATGAATGTTACAACAAAAAATAGTGAGACTTACCAAAATTTAGGTTATAAAATAATGTTGGATAATTTACATAAAATTAAAAATAATAACAGGCTGTTGTACATCTTGAGTATCACAAGAAAGAACAGTTTCTCAAAAATAACATTAAAAAATTATTAAAATATTAGTTAATTTTGAAATAGATCTAAATGAGCACTTTTTGATTGATTTTTAAAAATTGTATAAATACATATGGGTGATACAGAAAAATGTAACTATAGTTATA
Source organism: Diabrotica virgifera virgifera (assembly GCF_917563875.1). NCBI lineage: Eukaryota > Metazoa > Arthropoda > Insecta > Coleoptera > Chrysomelidae > Diabrotica > Diabrotica virgifera. The sequence continues at coordinate 60,709,209 of NC_065443.1, read as the reverse complement.
ACGGATATAGGTATATTTATAAGAAATTGAGAAAATATATTATAACAAAAAATAAGGATGTTTTTGTGTTCAAAAAGCAAAATAGTTAATTAGAAGTATGGGTAAAATCTACAATTACATCCTTTCTTTTAACTATTATTATTTCTGAGTATTCGTTATAAACGTTTGGTGTTCTTTATAAAGGACGGTGGCGTTTTCTGCTATAGAAATTATGAATAGGTACTACTTATTTTTCATTGTTGGCTCTTTCAGTTTTTTGTTAGTGATGGCCATTGATTATGCTAGTGGTTTATAAAAGAACACCCGTTTCCTGTGTTTTTAGCAAAATCTCTTCCATACTTTACTTTTGTAAGAATAAATCAACCTAAGTTGTATCAGCTAGCTGTATCGGCGCATACTGAGAATACCTTGGACAGACAGAGTGACCAACACAGAGGTATTGAGACGAATGGGTAAAGAGGTGGAATTGTTAACAACTGTTAAAAGGAGGAAACCGTCATACCTGGGCCATGTGTTCCAAATACAGTCTGCTACAGCTTATCGTGGAAGGCAAGATTGAAGGTAGAAGAGGTTTAGGCAGAAAGAAGAAATCCTCGCTGAGAAACTTGAGAGAATGGTTTCAAATACCAGAAGCTGCGAACATAATACATCATCATTCTCTTTGCCTTATCCCTATGCGGGGTCGGCTTCCCTAATTGCATTTCTCCACACAATTCTATCTTGGGCCATATCAATGTTAATCCCCTTTACCAACATGTCCTGCCTTATCGTCTCCCCCAGGTCTTCTTTGGTCTTCCTCTCCTACTCCTTTCAGGAATCTGCACTTGAGCTATTCTTCGTATTGGGTGGTTAACGTCTCGACGTTGAACATGACCAAACCATCTTAACCTATGCTCTCTCATTTTGGCCTCAATTGGTGCCACACCTAGACTTCCCCTAATATACTCATTTCTAATTTTATCCTTCTTTGTCACTCCACTCATCCATCTAAGCATTCTCATTTCCGCCACATGCATTCGCTGTTCCTCTTTCTTTTTCACTGCCCAACATTCAGTTCCGTACACCATAGCTGGTCTTATGGCTGTTTTATAGAATTTTCCCTTCAGCTTCATTGGAATTTTTCTGTCACACAACACACCACTCGCTTCTTTCCACTTCATCCATCCAGCCCTAATTCTACTGCATGCATCTCCATCTATTTCTCCATTACTCTGTAATACCGATCCTAGGTACTTAAAATTATTGCTTTTTACAATCATTTCACCATCCAAAGATACCATTTTATTTGTAGTAGCTCCATCTGCGAACATAATACATGCGGCACAAAACAGAAAAACCTATCGTTTGATGGTCGCCAACCTTCGGTAGAAGACGGCACAAAAAGAAGAAAAATCAGCCTAAAAATTAAATGTTTCAAAAATGTACAAAAAAGTTTCGGCTCTATGTGCGTTATTAATATATTGTCCTACTAGTGTTTATTGATGTATATGTTTCCACATCGGACTTTTATGTAGAGTCATAACATCTATACAATGAAATAAAATACCAGTCCCAATTATCGTAAATCTGATCCTACGGACATCGAATAGTCATTAGCAGTAAACTCTGCTCCTGATAGTACGTCGCGACGTAGTAAAAGTTAATCGGTGCAGGCGCCGAAACGTAACGTGCCACTTCGGATCTAGCCGGGATACAGCGACGTCAGCGTCCGCATAGAAACCTGATACGCCTAGAGGTTGGACGGCCGAAGGACCGTATCAGTATCATAAGCTGGAAATTCAATTCAGCGTGACGAATGCTGCAACATTGGCCTCAAATCCCAGATACGCTACAGGGTGGATAACAGTGTTTAAAAAGATCATGGGAGGTGTTTATATAATATACACTAATTACAAAAAGTATCTCATACATTTTAAAACAAAAAATGTTTAAAAGTAATTTTTAATTTTTAACAAAATGTTATAATACTCATCTATGGTCTCCTTTAGGTGTCTATAAACCCATAACATTTCCTTGAAGCGTGTTTTTTACAACAAAAAAAAGTAAATAAAACGTTGAGAAAGAAAATATTTACTTTGGACATATATGTTCGAGAATTTGATTTGTGCACTAGGTCTGCTTATTTTTTAATGAGGTAGTGCGTTGTTACAAAAACGTGAGTAATTTAACGTCAGAATAAACAGCCCAAATCGTAGCTTCAATTGGAGAAGGACGATCAAAGCAATGTGTAGGTGATGTTATGGGAATCCACCAATCCAGCGTTTTAAGAGCTTTAACAAGGTATAGAGAGACGGGAGAAACGGCTTAGACAAGAAGAGCAGTTCCAGGATGTCCCAGGTGCACGAACACCGCAGATGGTCGTTATTTATGTTTGCAGACTTTGCGTACACGTTATGTTCATCTAGACAACTGCGAAATGATCTTTTCATGGTTCGTAATGTTCTCGTAAGAGTGAATTCGCTTAAAAACAGATCCAGGAAATTTAAAATCAGATCTAGAATGTCTTCTATTGCTCCACTTTTACCAAGGGCATACCGTAGGGCATGTTTAAGGTCGCACGAGAACTAGTATATTGGGATATAAACGATTGGGCTACTATTCTTTTTACTAATGAGTCAAGATTTGCTCTTTGTGGAGCTGATAGACGTATTCCAGTTTACAGACACGCCGGTGAGCGATCTGCTCAGTGTAACATAAGAGCAGCCAGACATTTTGGAAATGGTTCGATTATGATATGGGGAGGCATCTGCTTTGCAGGTCACATAGGATTAACTGTATTTCGTAGAGGGCCCTGGCAGCTGATCGGTATATAAGAGAAGTTTTTGAAGAAAATCTCGTGCCTTTTGTTCCAATTATTGCAAATAACTTCGTCCTTTATGCAAAACAACGCTCCCCGCACGTTGCTAGAATAACAATGCGATATCTTCAAGAGGTTCGTATTAAAGTTTTGATTGGCCAGCAGTCAGCCCAAACCTAAAATCAATTGACCATGTTTGGGAGTACCTAGAAAGATGCATAAGAGCCCGTATCGTCGCTCCAGGTAACCTTGATGAACTGGGAAATGTTTTAAAGGAAGAATGGGAAAATTTTGGTTTGGAGTACATACGGTCTCTGATAAGAAGACTTCCACAGTAGGGATGGCGGTTGTTGACAAAACACCGGTTTTCGGTTATACCGGTTATTTTACCTACGGTTTAACCTGGCGGTTGTAACTCAAAAAAACCAGTTTTTCCAAAAACCGGTGTTCGGTTTTTTTAGTCAATAGCCAATACCCAGTAGGTTACAATTACATTGCTCTTTGCTTTGCAATACTCCATACGAATCGATATCATTCATCATTGTTGTCAAATCGGTTTCGGACAGCTTAAAATTTCTCGTTCACGTGCGAGGGGCGAAAAATGTTCCTATTTTTTCCCTGAATGCATTATTTTTTCCACTTATCCGGTTTTTCACCGGTTATTACTTTAAAAAGAAATAACCGGTTATAACCGGGACAAAAAAACAACCGGAAAAACCGATTATTGCAGAGTAAAAAAACCGGTTTTAAGTTATAACCGGTAGGTTTTTCCCATCCCTATTCCCCAGAGAATGAGGGAAGTCGTTAGGCCCAGAGGTGCTAATGCCAGATACTAAAATGTTCAATTTGTCCTTGAAATTCCTTTTTTTTATAGATTTGTATTTTTCATTTTTGTTGAATAATGGTTATTTTCACCTTTTTGGCCTGTTAGTATTTGACTTTTCATTTTATTGGAATAAACCACTTTTAATTGTAAAATTGACGTAGAAGAGGAGTCAAGAAGACTCAATGTCACAAATTGGAGGATGAAGGCAATGGACAAGAACAGGTGAAAAAAAATGGTCAATCATGCCATGTGTCTACTACGCTTGACGCTCTAATTATTATTATAAACAAGCTTCAGATTCAAATAAGATAAATAATATCGGCGCATCAAATCGGCAACGGTTGGCGATGAACAGAAACGACTGATGGAATAGACTGGGAGAGGTCGAGGTTTAACCAGGGCTATAGAACCACTGATGATGATAGGCTGAGATGGATGTACCTAAGAAACTGGTTACGGCAACGCGAATCTGTATAAATAACTACTTTAACCCAATTAGAATAGAGTGGAAACAAAATCCTTCTACTTATATTAGGCTCTTGCAAGAAAAAAAAAATATGAAAAAACCATTTTTATGAAACGCTTTTCTTTGGTTACGAGTGATTAAAATTAAAAATATTATAAAAAAATCAAGTAAAAAGCAAAAAATAATAAAACTAAAACTCGAAGGATTATTCGAAAAAAACTGTTAGACAGATTAGATATAGAAAATCTCACACATTCGTTAAAAAATTGAAAAAATTTAACACATTCGTTAAAGAAAAAAGGATAGATACTTTTGTAGTATGAGGATAGTTTCTATCCTCAAAGTATTTATTCGATGACGACGCGCCCCACGCTTTTCTTTAACGAATGTGTTAGATTCTTTCAATTTTTTAACGAATGTGTGAGATTTTTGTATGTTTAATCTGTATAATACTTTAATCTGAATATTAATCTGTTTAAAATAATAATTTTGTTTGTTTAACAACAAACCAGCATTTTTTGGCTATTAACAATTTGACATTTATTAAATTGTTAATTGCTCATGGCCTACTTTAGGCTTGTTTGTTAAACTAAGCAGAAAATGAGGATATATTGATGAAAAACATGGGTAGTTGTTAAAGTACCTAACTTTTTTATTATCCAACATAAACGAATAAATAAAAAATGTTAAGAATACCTGAGGCTATAGTTGGATTTTAATTCCAGTATTTTATAAATGCTGGAATGTTCCACAGGCTGTTACGAACTTCAGAGTTTGATTTATACACCCGGTATACAATTAAAATTTGCCTATATAGTAACAACATTACTACAGCGATATAAAGAATAAGCCAATTATTATATATAAAAAAATCACTTAAATCGGACAAGAGATTTAGGAAATTTGTGTTAATTTCTTGGAGAAATATACATTAGAGTCCAGTTATTTTTGCTGATCAGTGTATAATGAAGGTTGTATATTGTGGTATTCATTTTATATTAACTGCTCTGGCACGTTTATTAACGAAATACCTGAAGCATTCCATAATGCATGTGGATTTGCTCCATTGTTTACTTTCTTAATTAATAAATTTCAGTCAGTCGAGAACTTGGTGTATGGAGCGCTTAAGCTCTTTTGGTATTGAATATAAAATCGACATTGAAAAACTGAGTACGTAGGTACTTTGCAATTAAATTACAAATATGTATATTAAAATTGAAATTTTTAACTAATTACAATTCCTGAATAACAGAGTAAGTATGTCATTAAAAGTAAACAGTAGCGATCAACAGGTAGCAATAAAATATAACTTCGGGAGATAGTATCATAAACTTTGGCAACATTGGTAATCTTTGACATTATGTAAGATTAATATTATTGACAATTTAACTCATAGGCGCGCTAAATGGAAGTAACCGAAAACAATTTTGTTATTAGTAAATAAATATTTATAAAAATAAACCCAAATGGGTGAAAATTTTATGTTAACATAGGTATTTGTACGAAAAAATAATAATAAATAATAATTTCATTGTGAAGCGAAACGAGAGCAGTCTTATTTTATTTAGTTCATAGAGCGCCAAAGGCACTCTAGAACACCCTTTAACCCTTCTTAGGGTCCCATCAGAGGTGCATATTTCATTCTCTTTGAACTACTAAAATTCGGGCTACCGTTATCGGTTCACAACGAAATGATGGCATGAATGCCGTGGCGGTATCTGCTAAAGACGAACGAAAGTTTTACTTCTAATATTAACAATATCAAAAATAAAATAAAACTTAGAACTAGTCTTCTGGTTAAACCAATCGTGGCTTGTGGCTTCTAAAATTTGCAAGCCAACGAATTGCCGGAGCTAAGAAGGCCGAGGGAAATCTACCAGGTTAAGTCGTACTTCATGGAATGATTATTTATTATTTTGATTAGTTCTACTCGTAATCTGAGTATTCGGAACTAAGCTTTGTTGGAATTTTACCGTGCTGGACAGGCGGGAAGTGAGATGCAGCCTGATAGATCTTCCTCGGCATTGTTAGCTCCTGCACTTTTTATAAAAATACACTTTCTTCAATTTTTTTATCCGATGCCTAGATTTTGTGTCATTTTGGAACTACTAATGAAATAAAAAATTTTAGTAGTTCCAAAATTACACAAAATCTAGGCATCGGATAAAAAAGTTTATTTGAAGAAATTGTATTTTTTTGTTCTTCTTAATGGCGGTACAGGCTCGTTTTTTTAATATTGTATTTAATTACAGAGTAATTTCCACATATTAATATATTTTTCAAATTGGGCCCTGTACCGCCATTCTTTATTTTATTACGAATACGTGTGCCAAATATCTCGAAAAAATATTCAAAATTACAGCCGCAATCTTGGACCGCGTTTTTGCTACCTGTTGATCGCTACTGTATCACCTTTAGCAAAAATAAATTTTTTCGGGTTCAAAAATTGCAATTTTTCGATTTTATGTTCAACCGCGTTTATCTCGAAAACTATGCATCCTACGAAAAAACTTGTCAGAACAGTTTTTGCTTAGAATGACCCAAAAAATACAAAAAAAAATGTTTTGTTTTGCGAGAAATCGCTGTTATGTAATTCCTCAAGTTCTTTATTTATAACAATCTTATCGACATCCGGATCAACTGTTACCCAACAAATTCGTGTTCTACGGGTCAAGATACATAAAAAAATCTTGGGTAAGACCATCTGAATAAAGGAGGCCGTTGTACCCCCTTGGCGACAGGACTATGAATATCTACCTAAAAAAAATTGGCATTTGTACTGTAGTCAGGATTTCTGTACCTAAACATAGATTTATTACGAATTTCATTTTCATGGGAAACAACTTTTCACACTTTTTTTATGTATGACAACAGTAGATTACTTCTCATAGGTACTTACATTGTTAAAATTTGTGGTGGCTCCAATTTCGATGTTCTCATAATTTTGGCACGGCTTTTAATGGACTTTTTCTTGGAATTATTCGCTTTATTTGTCGTTTGATTAACTTTTCCCATTTCGTTAAACTATTGATAATATGTTAAAAATAAAATATCCTCCTAAATCTTTATACTCGCATTAGAATTCGAAATTTTTTACGTAAAATATACTTACCTACCTACATAGAACTGAACTAAAACACAATTAACAACAATCTATTACTTCAAACAGGCCAACAACTTATACAACAACAACAAAAATATAATAAATAACTATCAATAAACACTATTTTCCTATGAAACAACTATAACGAATTCTTAAATTAACACACTACTGCACTGGACTGATATCAATAAAGATGACAGAACAAATTAGAGAAAATCTGACGCAGGTTTGTCAAAATGACACTGATAATTTCTCTATGTTGCCTAATTAGTTATTTAGTTATAATATGTTCGATTTCTTGTTAGAAATAAAAAATTTTAGTAGTTCCAAGATTACACAAAATCTAGGCATGCGATAAAAAAGTTTATTTGAAGAAAGTTTATTATTTTTTTCTTCTTAATGGCGGTACAGGCTCCTTTTTTCAATATTTTATTTAGTTATAGAGTAATTTCCACGTACTAACATATTTCTAAAATTGGGCTCTGTACCGCCATTCTTTATTATATTACGAATATGTGTGCCAAATATCTCGACAAAATATTCAAAATTAGAGCCGCAATATTGGAACGCGTTTGCTGCTACCTGTTGCTCGCTACTGTAGCCTCTTAATAGTAAACTTGTATAAAATTTTAAATTCGAAAAAATGCTATAAATCACAACAGAACAAAATTTAAAATATACAGGTTGTTTGGTAAAGAATGGGTCATAGCTTAACGTTATATTCCTGAGGTTAAAATAGCTCGAATTAAGCTAGCTTACCTTGGTACGAAAGTTGATAATAACCGAAAGGTAATAACCAGGGTGTCAAAGTTAAACTTTTATTTTATTTATTCTTGAATATTTCCTAACAGGCATGGGATAATAAAACAAAGTGTGGTAAGCGGGTTTCTTTTGGGACGAGAAATCTAAATTCGGCACCAAAAATGATGCATTACCCCGTGCCCAGACATCTCGTAACGCGACAATTGGTAACCGGACAACTGGTAACGGACAACTCGTAACAGCGACAGTTCGTAACGACGACACTTCGTAACGGCGACAGTTCGTAACTATACATGTTCGTAACGGACAATTCGTAACGTTCAAACTTAATTATTCTGTTTATTTTTGTCAACGTGGATATTAACTATTATTACAGGAATAATTGAAATTATCTTTATCAATTTAACGAATCAGTTCCGGGATAAACATATTTAACACATTTTATATTTCGTGTTTCAGAATATATTAAAAGTGTTTAAACACAAATAACTATTTACTTAAATACTTACAAACTTTTAACAATATTTTTAAAATCCCTTTTTTATCACTCTTATTGTTCCTTAAATTTGTTTATATCTAGACAAAGGGATAATGATGTAATTCGTGAAATTCTTAAGCCGTCTTAATCGTCTTTAGACATTCCAAACTTTCAAGTAAAGGAAAGGAAAGATTTTTGTAAAGCAAAGATTATAATTACCTTACTTTTTATTGTTCAAACAATTAATAACGAATTAGCGCCTAAATCTCCGAGTACAACTTTTTACTTTAACATGCATATACATATTATAAACTATTAAAAAAGGTTTTATTGAAAAATATAAGATTGCATGATTTTTTTTCTAAAACAATGCATATTTTTGATCTACATTGACTCCCCTATTTAGTGATAATACAAGATAAAATTTAAAAAAAAAATTAGTTGTTATATTAACAAAAATATATGCAAAAATGTGTATGAAATATATTTAAAAAGAAGTGGTAAGTAGAAAATATGCAAAATGCGTTTTCAAAATATTTAATAGTTGAAGAAAACAAAATTTTACACATTTTTTACGATTTTGCTGAAACTACTGGCAACATTGTAATAAAACTTGGCGGGTTTTAAGAGGTAGTTATTGTGCAGGTTTTGACATACAATTAAGGATTTGATATTCATCATTGGCGCGCATAGGGGTAATGGTCTGAACTTTTTAAAGAATAAAGATAGTACGCCACTGACATATTTCAAAGTAACAATCGTTTTTGAATTCCACGTTCAATTTGTGACAAAAAATCTATCCTCTTATTTTTTCATACGACGCTCAATTTTTATTCAAAAAATAAAAGATCTTAACCCTTACAAAGTATTCGAACTTCACTTCTACTAGTAGTTTCTACATCTATACTACATAAACTCGTACATCCATTATAAAAATTAATTCGAAAACTTTGGAAGCGTTAAGATATTTTATTTTTTGCAACAAAACGGCGCGTCGTATGAAAAAATGAGAAGCGTATGAAAAAATGAGAAGATAGATTTTTTATTGCAAATTAAACGAGGAATTCAAAAATGATTGTTAATTTGAAATATGTCAGTGGCGTACTATCTTTTTCTTCTTTGAAAAGTTCAGACTATTACCCCTATGCGCGCCAATGATGAATATCAAATCCTTAATTGTATGTCAAAATATGCACAATAGCTACCTCTTAAAACCCGCCAAGTTTTATTACAATGTTGCCAGTAGTTTCGGCAAAATCGTAAAAAATGTGTAAAATTTTGTTTTCTTCAACGCCCTGTATCTTGAAAATGGATGGCGTTACAAACAATTTTTATTAAGCAAACCCCAATTATTTTTCAGTTTTTTACCTATTCTAGTGACGGTGTTACCTTTTTTGAAAAATATGTATATAATTGTATCAAAAAACAAAAAAAAAATCCGAAAAAATGCGGTTTTTTATTTTTAAAGGTACGTTTCACCAATTTTAAAAATCTGAAAAAATTCAGGGTGAAAGATTGTACAAAAATACACATTATAATTAATTTTAGTAAAAACGAGTGTCTTAGTTTTTTTTTCAGAGTTATTTAAAAGTTTAAAATTGTTCTAAAAATTCGAATTTCCCGACAAAAAATTAAAAAAAAAATTTTCATATAGATCTTTTTGAAACTTACAACTTTTTTAAATAAAGTTTTTGGCTAGCTCTTGATGCGGCTGAGATAAAAAATAAAAACATAAAAAGCCTAATTAGGCTCTAGGGGGGTCACGTGACCACCTAGGGGGCTAAAAATTTCAGAAAGTGAGTTCCTCTATATGTGCTAAAAAGTGGCCTATATGGAATTTAAATTGAGTTGGGGGCACTTTTCACCATCTTACCCGGCTAGGCCCTTTAGTGTTGTTATCCCGTGCCTATCAGGAAATATTTAAGGATGAATAAAATAAAAGATTAACTTTTACACCCTGTATTTTGGTTATTATCAACTTTCGTACTAAGGTTAGTTAGCTTAAATCGACCTATTTTAAGCTTAGGAATCTAAGGTTAAGATACGGCCCATTAGTTTACCCATTATAAACATAAAACTATGAACTAAAACTGTATAAAATGCAACAACAATAAAATGGTTTATACTTTTATAAAACACAGGAGATCTGTCATTACAGAATAGAACTTGAGAGACTGCCACGTGAGTGGCAGTTTCTCTGTGGTAAAATTGTAACGATTTTGTTAAATGCACGGTCACACACGATCAAAATTTTTGTCAATTGGTCGAATTCGAAATTCGATAAAATTTAACGACGTCGCAGTATCGTGAGTGGCCGGCTTTACATTGATTGCGAAATCAACTGTGCCATGCCAAGGGCTATTAAGTTGTCGAGGCATTAAGCTAAATTAAAAAAAACTTTTTATTATTTGTTTGTACTCAAATTTAGGTAGCAACCTCTCGTGTTTTTTAAAATTCTACGCTTCAACTCGTTAAGATCCGAATATCAAGTAAACACGAGAGACAATAAATTAAAGAGATATTCATCCACCCGGAAGAAAATCCAGTAAATTTTTGGAAGGCACAAAATCAATACCTGGTGCTTCTGTTATTCATAATAAGATTGTGCACAAAACAAAAAAAAATATGAAATACTTGAACGATGAAAATATACAATGAATTGTAAAATTATTAGTCAATTGAAATGTTATATTTTTTAGGCCTTAATTTTCACAGGATGCCATTTTATTTTTTTGGTGCATTGGAGAGGTAAATGGTAAGTATAAGCTTAAGTGAAAATTTTGGGGTCCCCATCATCCTTTTCCCCCGATCCCCCAACCGTCAGATTAGATAAAAGGGTGCAAAGGGTTTCCACCCATATCTCGTAAACTAGCAACACTACAAAAACTTTTATGACATTATTTGTACAAAACAAAAGTATCTATAACTTTATTTCTAAGTACTTTTTATCGTAAAATGGAAAATCAATAAGTTTTTAACGAATTTTCTTTTGGGCCTATAACTTTTTGTGGCTATTTTATAATAAAATTACATCAAAGCAGTATTATAGGGGTTTTTCAACGAATAATTTTCACAATAAATTTCTTTTTTTTTAATTTCATTAATTTATTTGGATTTTATAGCGCTCCGAAGTTGACTGGGTTTTTGCATAGAATACGATAAAAACGAACCAGTGGGCTTGGTTTTCTATTATATATTTTTTTATTCATATAAATTATCATTTTCTTAGCATTCTTATGTTATTAGTAATTTATTATCGACCCTTTACCTTACCACAAAACTTAGAATATCATTGGTTTTTACAATAATTTCTAATCAATGTACATTTACGGGAATCCGAAGCAGGTAGAAAAGTTGTTATGTGTTGTCCTAGCTAGGAGGTTCATCTGTTTCTTTCACCTCTACTTATTCTTTTAGTTGTAGGTATGTACTACATATTTCGCAATTGTCAATTTATCGCAAATCTAAAGCTCTTCCTATACAAACAAGTAACAAGCAAACAAGCATACATTTGGGAAATGTACCGATAAAAAGGGTTGATAAATACAAATACCTAGGAACTTCGATTTCAGACAATAATGGTGAAACGACAGAACTGAGGGCCAGGATAGAAATAGCAAGAAATGCGTTTGTAAAAATGAAAACAATTCTCTGCAACAGAGAACTTAGATTAGAACTGAGAGTGAGAGCTTTGAGATGCTACGTGTTTTTGATACTGCAACTGCAATATAGACTTCAAAGCTGGACATTGAAGCAATAACATACAAGGTGTCCCAAAAGTAGCGGAACGGTCGAATATTTCGCAAACTGAACATCGGATCGAAAAACTGAAAAACACGTTTTCAATCATTTTTAAAAATCTATCCAATGACATCAAACACGATCCCCACACCACCCCTTGGAGGTGGGGTAGGGGGCAACTTTAAAGTCTTAAATGGAAAGCCCCAGTTTTTATTGCAGATTTGGATTTCTTATGTAAAAGTGAGTAACTTTTATTCAAGACATTTTTTCGAATTATGGATAAATGGCGCTATAATCAGAAAAAACCATTTATCGTGACACCATAGGTAAATTATAGAAACGGTCTAACATCTCGAAAAATACACTTCGAAATGAAAAGCCAAAAAATACTTATTTATTATTTTTCAAAATCCTATCGAATACCACTAAACATGATCCTCCACCCAACCCCCTAGAGGTGGGGTGGGGGATAACTTTAAAATCTTAAATAGCAACCTCCATTTTTTATTGCAGATTTGGATTCGTCATGAAAAATTAAGCAACATTTATTCGAAACATTTTTTAGAATTATTGATAGATGGCGCTATATTTGGAAAAAGACAATTTAGTAGCGCCATCTATCAACTATTCTAAAAAATGTTTTGAATAAATGTTGCTTAGTTTTTTATGACGAATTCAAATATGTAATAAAACATGGAGGTTGCCATGTAAGATTTTAAAGTTACCCCCACCCCAAGTCGTGGGGGGTAAGGTGGAAGGTCATGTTTAGCGTTTCTAGCAATATTAGACCGTTTCTATAATTTACCTACGGTATCACGATAAATTGTTTTTTCCGATTACAGCGCCATCTATCCGTAATACGAAAAAATGTCTTGAACAAAAGTTGCTTACTTTTACATAAGGAATCCAAATCTGAAATAAAAAATTGGGGTGGCCATTTAAGATTTCAAAGTTACCCCCCACCCCACCTCTAGGGAATGGAGTGAGGGATCGTATTTGATGTCATTGGATAGACTTTTAAAAATTATTGAAAACGTATCTTTCAGTCTTTCGATCCGATGTTCAGTTCGCGAAATATTCGACCGTTCCGCTGCTTTTGGGACACCCTATATAAATAAGCTACAGTCATTTGAAATGTAGTGTTACATAATGATGCTTAGAAAATCATGGGCACAGAAGAAAACGAACACGGAAGTATTGCGATAAATAAGCAACGAATACGAAGTAATAAACGCAATGAAGCAAGGAGTATAAAAAAGAAAGTGTCATGGTTAAAGAATTTAAGAACTGGTTTAAATGCAGTTCTTTAGAACTCTTCAGAGCAGCGGTAGATAGAGTAAAGATAGGGATGATGATAACCAACCACCGATTGGTTGACGCTCGACGGTCCAGAAAAAAAAAAGAAAAAGAAAGTTCTTCCCTTTAGTGCTATGAAATGTACTATTGAAGTCGAAAAATCTTCGTCGTCATCAATCCCTTACTTTAATTTCCACTGATGTGTATTTCAAGATCACAACCATTGATCACATATCATTTATCAGACAAATAATAGAAAAAAAAAGGGAGTACGACATAGATTGTAACAACTGAAACCTAAATTAACCTAAATAATAAATAATTTGTAATGAGTTTGTAAACCATGCTTTCAGAACTACACACAGAATCTTCTAAAATAGGACTGAAAATGAATTTAAACAAAACAAAAGTCATGCACTCCGAAGAAACGATGACAATAATAAACAACAAAGTTATAGAAAAAGTTGAAGAATATATATACTTAGGACAAAAAATAATACTAAATAGGGAAATTCAAACGGAAGAAATAAAAAGAAGAAGAAAGTTAGCATGGGCAGCATTTGGCAAACTAAACTATATACTCAGAAATCAGCAAATTCAACTACATCTTAGATCTAAAGTCTTTGATGCATGCATTATTCCGATATTAACATATGGGGCACAAACATTGACAATCACAAAAAAGAATATGAACATACTCAGAGTCACTCAACACGCGATGGAAAGAGCAATGCTTGGCATATCACTTAAGGACAGAAAAACAAACACATGGATAAGAGAGAAAACCAAAGTCACCGATGTGGTACAAAAATCACTAAAATTGAAATGGGAATACGCTAGACATGTAGCTAGGAGCGATCTTAACAAATGGCACAGAACAATTCTAACCTGGAGACCATACGAACACAAAAGACCCAGAGGCAGACCTCCTATGAGATGGACAGATGATCTGAAACGAACTGCCGGGAAAAATTGGCTACAAGTAGCGTACAACAAAAACAATGGAAAGGAAGACTTGAAGAGGCTTATGTTCAGATGTGGACGTGAATGGCTAGACGAAGAAGAAGAAAGAATGAGTTCTATCTCTCTCTCTCTGTCTCTCTGTCTCTCTGTCTCTCTCCCTCTCTCTGTCTCTCTGTCTCTCTGTCTCTCTCTCTCTGTCTCTCTCTCTGTCTCTCTCTGTCTCTCTCTGTCTCTCTCTCTCTCCTCTCTCCCTCTCTCTCTCTCTCTCTTCTTATTCGTAAACTTTAAGGTAGCGTCTGATACCGTTTATGGCATACTCCAATTGTATTCGTTGATGATATATTATAATAACATAAGGTCACTGGTGGATTCTGCAAAAAAAACACACCCAAAGAAATAAAAAAAATACATCTGTGGGTAATCGCTATAATTTTGGCATAGGCCCTCAACTAAGAACCAGAAGTATGTCAAAAGACGTTCAAACTTTATAAACCAATAAAATACCCAGTGCTTATTTACGGATCGGAAACATGGGCAATGACGACGCGAGATGAGGACTTACTATGAGTCTTTGAAAGAAAAGTATTGAATACCATATTGTGTATGGCGAAGTTAATGAACTGAAGAAGATATTTTCAAACGGTATACACTTTTTGTTGTTACAGATATCGTGAAAACCGTCGAAATAAACTGTTTTCCACCTACCTCTACCGAAAGTATACTTTTCCGGACCTGATTGTAGGGAGCGAAGTTGTACTTTTCCTCCCTAGGGAGGAAAATATTTTTCCTCCCTAGGGAGGAAAAGTAAAAGTGACGTCATGGTATTTCATTCATGAAATATAACTTATTGACGCCCTGTATAATATCTATTTTCTATTACGTAAGTTTCTGTACGTTTTAACGTTTATTTATAAAACACTCTGTATTTTGCAGAATGGTAAAAAACAGTAAATTGTTATTTTGATTTAACAATGTTTACATTATTAATTTGACAGTTGACAGTTATATTGTACGTACTTGTTAGTTTTAGTTCTAATAAATTTTGTTGGTTAGTTACATAAATAAATTAAGTTAAAATGAAAAAATGACTTGTTATTTGAGGAAGGTGGAAAAACCATATGTATAACATGGGAGTAAAGTGCCTTTTCCTCCCTTGAATGATTACTGCCCTCCGCTACGCGTCGGGCAGTAAACTTCATTCTCGGGAGGAAAAGTAGCACTTTCCTCCCTTGTTATACAAATAGCTATTACAATGGGTAGGCTATACTATGCGGGTGGATGAAAGAGATCCTGCTAAAATAACTATGCCAAATAGACCAGCCGGAAGACGAAGAAGTGGGCGAGTTTAACTCATATATTATCTGAACGATGTGGAGAAAGATTTATTAACCCGGCATTGGTCGCTAGGTAGGTTGTTACGCGAGTGGTCGCGCGTGAGATTTTCTCTCACATTATCAACTTTTCCCTTTCTTTACAAAATTTTACAAAAAAGATGAGGTTTCATCAACGATAAAGCCATTTACTTTAAAAAGACACGGCGTTATTCTGTTTTATTACTTTATCGTACTACATACGCAGTATGAGTATAATAGATAAAGTTATAGGATCGTGCAAAAAATTTTTTTCAGATTTCACTTTTTTTCGACGATTTGAGTCCCCCTGAGTCTAAAGAGCAAATAAAAAAAACATGTCGGAAGTATGTACGTACGTACGTATGTCGCCACCGCCCAGCAAAAACTACTGGACCGATTTCGATGAAATTCGGTATGAGTAAGTTTAAGAGAATTTTGTCGAGAAACTAAGCTTTTGAAAAAAACCTCTCAAAGGGGGGCCGAAATAGGGGGTTATTTGGGGCCCATTTTTGCAAATTTTGACCGAAACGAATGAAATTTAACTTAAAGTTAGCTCATCGACAGTTAAAGAGAAATACGGAGTTTGACATTTCCAAATCCAAAATGGCGGCCAGAATGGCCCACCGCCCACCCGATACATTTTTCTACCAATCTAAAAACTTGTTTAAGATAAATTTAATTTGAAAAAACATTTATATAGCCTAAAGATGGGGCTATAACAAGAATATTATCGTTTTTCAGAAAAAGTTATGGGTTGCCTATATTTAAGGGGTCAAAATTTGACATAAGTTTGAACTAGATTTTCTCAAAAATGACTCCAAGGAATTTGTTTATTTTTTTATATATTTTTGATATCCTATCGGTAAATTGAATAACATTAGTCAGATTTCTTAACTCCTTAATCCTTAACTCCATAGGAGGGGAGTTACGAATTTTTTATA
This sequence comes from Diabrotica virgifera virgifera, assembly GCF_917563875.1. Classification (NCBI taxonomy): domain Eukaryota; kingdom Metazoa; phylum Arthropoda; class Insecta; order Coleoptera; family Chrysomelidae; genus Diabrotica; species Diabrotica virgifera. Next base: position 60,692,484 of record NC_065443.1, on the reverse strand, counting down.
AAAAAATATTCGAGTGCCCGTAACTTCCTCTTTAATACAAACTAAAATTTGAAATTTGGCAGACATATATAGTACTTTATTATCTATTAGCACAATAAATTTTACTCACAATATGGCTTCCGGTTGAACCGGAAATGAAAAAAAAATCTTAATTTTTTAGATACGCTCTATATATTTTTCGATACTTTGAAAGAATGTAAAATTACCTTTCCAATGACATAAAACTCGTTGCTGTAACTCAAAAACTCGAAAAGTTACAGAAAATTGAAATTTTGCTAGAATCTTGTGTGTGTCCCCTCTCACGCGATCATAGCAGAGCATTATTATAGGGCAGTCAATGAGGGTATTTGGCTCCGAATTCCATCGTACTACATCGATGTACTTGATATTTTCACAGTAAGTAGGGAATAGCTCAAGAAACAAAATCTACCCTATATACTATGGCGCTTTTATCTTGGGGCAATTCCCACCCCTTCAAGGGGGTGGAAAATTTGTTGGTCAAAATAAGCATGGAAGTGGCTTGAGAACCTATTTTTAAGCAAAAACTGATCTATTCTTTTTTTTGAGAACTCAATACTTTTTGAGTTATGCGTAGTTGAAAATTGGCCATTTTCATTCAAAAATGACACGTTTTCGGACGGTTTTTTGTGAATATCTTAAAAACTATGCATCAAACTAAAAACATTATATAAAATTTTTTTAAGATTATAAATAAAAAAGAGATTCGTTCCTTCGTAAATTTTCTATTTATAATACAAAAAGAGATATGGTAGGTAAAAAGAGTTTGTTTTTTGGTGCATGCTCAAAGTGCTCATGCTTTTGTAGTGTTTGAAAAGGCCTTTAAAACGGGCACCGTTAAATGTCGGTTACATTCAAACTAAGCGAGATATCGTGCAAAAAAATATATGACTAATGTACTTTAAGGAAAAATGAGAAGTACATACATTTAACCCCTCATTCACCAGAATTTAAATGCATTGTTTTTCTTTTGCAATACCTCTTAATATAGTGTTATTTCTACTTTCAAAAAGTTGGACGGGTGAAAAAAATAAGATCAAATTATAGAGCGCATTTTTAAATTTTCTTAAAATTCTTTCTTTTGCTCCATGCAATTCGAAAATAAAAATGTTCTATCCCCGAGAAGTGGTGGGAACCGCCCCCATGATAAAAGCGCCATAGTATATAGTATATAGGATAGATTTTGAATTAGGAGATTGGGCTTTGGGCTACTCCCAAAATTTCATTACAACCCATGCAGTAAAATGCAAATATTGTAAACTATTAATTTCTCAGAAAAATGAACTAATTTGAAATGAAAGTATGACTAAGATTCTATTGATTTATGCAATAATCTATAGTGTGTCCCCGAACGTTTTCTCAAATGCAGGAATTAATGATGCGTAGAACCATAAAATATTTTCAAGTATACAAGGTGTTTCTAAAATATCAAAATAACGAGTAACTTTGTTATTTTTATAGAATGCCAGTATCTAGTACAATAACGATAATAGATCGGTACGATAAAGTTCTCGGGCGGCCCTTCCGTCCAGTCTTTTATTATTATCTCTGTATAAAATGTGACTATTGATGCCGCCAATATTTAACATTGAAAAATATATGGTAAGTGACCATCTACAACTAACCCGTGAAACAGAATATAGTATTTTCATATCATCGACCACATCCACGGCGCCTTTTAATACATCATAAAAGGATATTATTTTAGGTTTTAAGGGGAAAAATAAAATTAATTTTTATACACAGTTGGTGACGCCGGTGGTTGCTTGATGAGAGAATCTCTCACATGAAGCGCACTGACTCAACAATATGTTGATACTTAGTAAACTGAGTCACTATCTGAGTGGACGAGTCTATTAGATTGTCGAGGGAGGATAGTTAGGAGACTAGAAGGAACTACAGTGCGTATAATTTCCCAGAAAAAAAGTTGTGCGCAATTTTCTGAAACCGTGAGAGAAAATCTCATATAGCGACCACTGGCGGGTTAAGAGATATTGGAGTAAAGAGACTGAGAAGACAGGCATTTGGCAGAGAAGGACGAAAAAATGTTTACAAGTAGTCCCAGGCTCACGAAGGGCTGTAGCGCCAACTGATGAAGATGACATTAATTAAATATAAGCACAAAAACACTTATTATCAATAAAGACTATTTTTATTTTATTTTTTGCCTATCTCCACTTGACAGCTTTTGGGCAAAATTTGGGCATTTTTTCAAATAGGTAAGTAGATAGAATGTGCAGCTGAAAATATTATTTTTATTACCATTAATTTAATAAAAGACTTGTTTAGGTGTGTAACTGAACGAACAATATTTTTAACAAATTCCTTAATTTTATATTAAAATTTTATTATCATTTTAATATTTTATTTTTTTCCTTACTTTGTGATAACTGCGGGAACTGAACTCATTTGGCAAACTACACTTATTGTTGATTTTCTTATATCAATGACGATAATGCGGCGTCATATTACATTGTTCATTTTAATACTAAATACGTTATTATAATATACTGTGTGTTCCCCCGAAAATTTGACCCCCCTCCAGAAACTCAGAAACAAAGAGTAGCTTCACAAGTTAAAAAACTCGTCAATATATGTTGGAAGTGGGACGAATTTTCATGCAAAATTCATGCCCTCAAATTTAACCCCTTACTGCCCCCCAGCTTTTTAAAATAGCAAGTGTAGTCGAGTTGCATATCATTTCAAAGGTATTTTTTTTCTCTACACGACCCTCTAACTTTTTTTAATTTGTGGAATAACCTTAAAGACAATTTTGGATTTAACTAATTTATAATACATTTATTTGTGAAGTCTAAAATTATCTTCAAACTTATTACGTGAATTAAAAAAAATAGTGTGTCGTGTAGAGAAAAAAATTACCTTTTAAATGATGTACCACTCGACCACACTTGCTATTTAAAAAAAGTGGGAGTTGATGCGGGGCAGTAGGGGGTTACATTTGAGGGCATGAATTTTGCATGAAAATTTATCCCCCTCCCATTATAAATTGACATGTTTTTTTTTTAATTTTGGAGAGGCTCTTGGTTTCTGAGTTTTTGGGGGTGTCAAATTTTCGTTGGAGCAAACTTTATATTTAATTAAGTATTTACCTTGTGGGATCATTACTCACCATAGGGACCGCAGACATTGGAATACAATAAGCATCTTTTTGTAAAGACAATGGAGTCGACTTTACTAAGTAACAATACATTTACTCAACACATACGCTACACACATTACACTAGGTATATAATTGTGAAATCAACTGTACCATGCCAATGGCCATTACTTGTCGGGGCATTAAGAGCATAGGCGCAAAATTTCGAGCCAATGCTTTTTAAATGCATTCATCGTTTTCGAATCCTGAGAAAACTAATAAGTATTTTTGAAAAATTTAAACGCAGAATGAAAGATTACCTTGTTACCGAGGGCCGACAGTCCCTGAAAACTTTCATAATATTTATTTTAATAAGTTACAGGGGTGGAAAAAAAAGAGAAAAAAATGAGTGTGACTTTTAATTTTAAATATCTCATTCGAAAGTATCTTTTTGTTTATTCTAATGGACTTTTGGCCCTCGTTAATAACGTAATCTTTCATTCTGCATTTAAATTTTTCAAAAACATTAGTTTTGTCATGATTCGAAAAAATGAATGTTTTTAAAAAATATTGCCCCTTAACTTTACGCCGACGCTCTTAAGCTATATAAAAAATATGTATTTATTTTCTGCTTTTTTTAGGATATAAAATTTTACATTTAATAAATATAATTTTGTAGAAGGGGCTTTGCCCGGCCAAAAACATTTCAAATCCTACTTTAATTACAAAATTTTCGAAAATCGATATTGGAGTTTACATAAGAAACCAATTTACATGAGTTTGTTTATTCTGTTTTTAAACTCCAGCAACCATTAATTTCAATTTTAGCGCATTATACATTCACTTGCCAAATCAAAATATGCATTTTAATTGTGGACATAAAAATTAGTAAGGGAAATCTTGAGATTTTAAATATTTAATCGACAACATATGTACGTATGTTTTTAACAGTTATATGATAACTGGTGATAATAAGATGATAATAAATACAAGTATATCTAATGCAATAAAAATACGTATACAAATGCAAAATGAATTAATCATAAGTATATACGGTTTATCCTATTTGGATACCTAAAAGCTCAACAAAGAAAAGGCAGACCAGTAGTTAAAATTGACAATAGATCATGGGAAACACACTTCACAGAACTATATAGATGCAAAGAAAGCCCGGAAGAGGAGGTAGGCGCAATGGAAGACATTAGAGATAATGAAATAGGGATGCCAACACATGATGAATATTTAGCCGTCATTCAAAAAATGAAACAGAAAAGAACACCAAGCCCAGATGAAATTCCCAATGAGCTAATTAAAAACGGAGGGGAAAAGTTATTAACAAGCATCTATAACCTAATAGTTAGAATATGGGAAGCAGAAGAAATGCCCGAGGATTGGAAAGAAGGCAGAATTAAACCAATATTTAAGAAAGGAGAAGTAACAAACTGTAACAATTATAGAGCAATATCTCTACTGAGTACAACATATAAAATTCTAACAGCCCTCATCAAACAAAAACTTAATCAATTCACAGAGAAAAAAATTGGGGACTACCAGCAAGGATTCAGAGAAGGCAGATCCACTACAGATACGATCCACATAGTTACACAAACAATCGAAAAATGCCACGAACACAACATAGAACTCCACATCCTCTTCGTAGACTTCAGACAAGCCTTTGACTGTATTGGAAGAAATAAATTATTTATTGAAATGAAAAATCAAGATATACCAGCAAAATTAATCAGATTAACAAAAATGACCATGGATGGAGCTCGAGCCAAAGTAACAACAGAAGAAGGTAGCACAAAATCAATTGCAATAGAAACAGGAGTGCGACAAGGCGACTCCCTGTCAACCACATTATTCAACATAGCACTAGAAGGAACAGTCAAGGCCAGCAAAATTAAAGGAACTATAGCCCACTCCTCAACACAAATAGTTGCATATGTAGATGATTTAGTTCTTATGGGAAGAGACAAGGAAAGATTAAAAGAAGCAGTAACAATCCTGGCAAAAGAAGCACGGAAAAGAGGTCTAGAAATTAACGAAGGAAAAACAAAATATCTACTCTGCTCTAGAAGAGAAGATAACAGGATGAGAGAAATCAAAATAGAAAACTACACTTTTGAAAGAGTCCAACAATTTAAATATTTGGGAGTAATAGTGAATGGCCAAAACAAGAGAAGTGAAGAAGTAACGGAACGAATACTAACAGGCAACAAAACATACTGGAGATATCATAGGCTTATGAAGGACAAGAACTTATTCAGAAATACAAAACTGAAAATATACAGCGTTGCAATCAGACCAGTAGTTACGTACGCAGCTGAGACAATGTGCCTCACGGAAAAAGATGAAGAAAAATTGAGAATATTCGAAAGGAAAATCCTCAGACGCATTATGGGCCCGATAAGAATGGACAACGGAGAAATGAGAAGTAGAATGAACCATGAACTAAGAGACATAATGAAGGGAGAAGATATAGTTAGATTTATTAAATCACAGAGGCTGAGATGGCTGGGACACATAGAAAGAAGGAAAAACGACCGACTGATTAAGAAGATCACCAAATCGAAACCGGCAACTGAAAGACCAAGAGGAAGACCCAGAGAGAGATGGGAGGACCAGGTCATGAGAGATATCAAAATTCTGGAAGTGAGAAACTGGAGGGAACTATGCACATATCGAAATGAGTGGAAGAAAATAGTAACGAAAGCCAAGTCATACAACAAACTTTGACAACATACAAGTGGAATGCGGAGTGATTCACCGCAATAAGCGAATCTGAGAGCTCTAAGTAAGAGCGGCAAACATTCCACCTGGAATGAAAAGCCCTGATGATGATGATATACGGTTTATCAAAACAGATTAATTTTATGTAAAAGTTAACGGTATGGACAATCGTTATTAAGTTAGCTATTTTTTTAACATGATAGGTAACCTTTTGGTTCGTTAGTAAGTTCTGTAACAAGTTGTTAATGCATTTGAATACATGTGTGTGCGTGTGAATGCATTTAAATAATAATCATTTGTTGTGTAAATTAAACAAAAGATAACAAGTTAAATAATAAGAAGAATAACAGTATTTTATATAAAATCATTAAGATTTTGAATTAAATAAATTTCCAATTTCCATACATTTATTGGTTCGTTTATTAACGCGCAAACATACGATATCCTGGGCATCAAACATCTTGAAAACCATTATATTACAAAAAAAAGATAATGCTATTCAGAACCTTAATACTCCCAGTTCCAATGTGGGGTTGTGAGCCAGATGCTTTCTAATATAGATCAAAGCACACTAATATTAATATTAGAGGAGAAAATATTAGGCCCAATACATGATAGTGGGCCTTGCTCTTATCCATATGATTTCGAGCTATAGGTACAATAAGTACAATGAAATGGCCGAAGCCAAAGTGTAGCTACTGCAATAAAAATTGCTCTGCTTATAGTGGGAAGGACTTCTGTCCAGAACAAATAAAAGCTAGTTAGACGTTACAAAAATCAAAAAAAAAAATTAAAATTAAAATAGCTATGATGATTGCCAACCTCCGTAGCGGAGATGGCACCTGAAGAAGAAGAAGAAGACGTTACTCTGTTGACGAAACCCGAGTGAACTAAATGACACAATAGACCAAGGTCGAGATGGATGAATCGAGTAGATAACAAACCAAGAAAATCGCTAAACGGAGAAAAATGGAGATATCAATGCTTGGAATCTGCTTGAGGAACAGATTAAGAGACGAAAAAGTTGATAGAATAACCGGAGGCGTAGACATTATTGAACGTATTACAAGACAAAAATGGAGATTGGTGAGACATGTTGGAAGAATGAAAGATGACAGGCAGGCAAAAAATTGCTCGAGTGGAGACCACAGGCGAAGCCGGTGAAGACTCCAAACACAACGTACCGACGACCACAAAAGAACTATGACCAATTGAATAGCAGAGACATAGAAGAGAAATAGATGCAAATATCTGTAGGAGGCCTATGTTTAACAGTGGAAAAATCAGGGCTAATTGATAATGATGATATGTCGAAATACAGTAGGTGGAAATCATATCAAGTTCAGTTAATTAAATGCATTTTCCGCATGTAATAAAATGTTATTGACAGTGAAAAAATGTGTATAATAGTTATTTATGATATAAGTGTTAAAAGTACACGTTTAAGGCACGCATGTGAAAGTTTGCAGAATGAGCGATAGCGAGTTCTGCAATTCACATGAGTGCCTTAAAAATGTCTACAGTACAGGACAATATCTACAAAAACTATTACTTGAACTTGACTGACATTCCATTTTTATATTTTTTTGACATTTCATCAAAATTGCCTATACGGTCAATACGAACTGCAGTGCCTTAAAAATTTTATCTACTCTATGTCATATTATGTATAAGTTTTTAGTTTGTGAAAACTGTCATTATAGATAGCAGTGCGTGAAGGATTTAAAGTGTGCGTGAATTAACAATGTATTTTAAATGGGATTTACTTTTTCGCACAGTTTTAACCTTCGCGTTGTCATGGTGACAATCCTTAACTTTCGCGTTGTCATTGTGATGACAATATGAGCAATGAATTACAACAAAAGTTTTGACAGTTTTGTGGTTTGAAAGTAGTTAGAATTTTCAAATGTCAAAGTTCTAAAAATTGTAGAATAGAAATGAATTCCAGTGATGAAGAGCTACAGCTTTTTTTATTTGTTTATCGTAGATACAATATTGTATGAAACTGTGCGTGAAGTACTTTTTGCGAACTTACGCGATTTATAGCACTCGCTCCGTTGTCGCTCGTGCTCTAAAAATCGCGTGCGTTCGCAAAAAGCATAATTCACGAATTGTTTCATAAATAACTATTAAAGCACTAGTGCTTTAAAGTAGCATTTTTAACGCTCGTATGGAGTGCTAAAAATTGCATTTTTAACACGGTTGTAGAAAAAATTGTTTAAAATACAGTGACGGTAATTTAATATAATATAGACGTCACCTTTCGGTCGCCAGGATATCCAGGTGTACTATTTATTGTTGTCAATGGCATTTTATCCTGGAACATCCGCCAAAAATTAAACTATTGAAATACATCATATTCATAATTTAATTATAATAGATAACATATATATTTATTATCCTATCTTTTTTTCGGGGCTTTTTTTTGGAAATTCAGGATGTTACAGCTGAAAGCTACACTCAGAAATAGGAGGATAAATGAGTTGAAATAAACAAAATATACAAACATTATTAACGAGGAAAATATGGTGCTCGTCAGGAGCGACGAATTTGAACTGAGAATATGTTTGAACTGAGACTTATATTATAAGAACACAAAATAGGCGGTAGTTAGTAAGAATCGTCACTTTTGCCTTACAGATATTTGAGTTGAAGATAAATATTTTATAGTTAAACGAACAAGTGCTATAAAATCATTTTATGTCAAATTTAATTTTAGCAATGTTAACATGAAAAAGAATTTTAAAAACTCTCTTCACTCTCTTAAAACAAGAGATTATTTAAAAGTTTACTATTCATTTTGTGCTAATGTATCAATACATTAGGAATTTGCTATAAATACTCTATATGGTAGAAAATGTCTGATATAATACATAAATATAAATTACAATAAATATAAATACATAAATTTTAAGGCCAAGAGCCGAAGTGTGATATCATGACTGTCATACTGTTATCACTTTGTAAACAAAGGTTGAAAAGCCAAGATTTGCCCAATATCAAACCTTTTTAATTCTTATAAAGTTAAAATGTTGCTTCCTCTGCTGCTGTTTCTCCTTAAGGATCTGCTATTAAAGTTAAACCACCATAATTCTGTCTTAAATTTCTATGAAATATAGTTTTTAGTGATATTCACCAAGCAAAGGTTAGGAACTTTTGTGAACCATTGTATTTTGTATAATAAAAATGGTAACGTGAGCACTGCCAACATGATATATCCCCTTCATATCAACCCTCCCAGCGGTTATAGACTATTAAGGAGAGAACATTTTCGATATGTTGTGATAAATAAAAGATAGATCTCGTTGCAACTTCTTTCCACGACAAGAAAAACTTTGAGACAAAAGAAATATCATTGGTATGGTATGGACTTAGCGCGAGACTAATAGGTATATCAAGATACTATAAATCATCTATAAGTAACAATATATAGTATTTTTACTACAAAAGCGATATTACGTAGGTCAAAATTTTTGACGTAAGAGAACTGTCAAAACATTAGAATGTGACTTTTCATTATTGCCATGTTTATTATAAACATGGCAATTAGAAAAGTCACATTCTAATGTTTTGACAGTTCTCTTGCGTCAAAAATTTTGACCTACGTAATATCGCTTTTGTAGTAAAAATACTATAATATATTGCACATCCTGAAGTTGTGACGTAGGTGGAGACCTACAAGTTCGTAATGGTTCGTAATGACTCGTAATTGTTCGTAATTTTTGACAGTTATTTTGACAGGAATCTCGAGACTAAATTTTTTTCGAATAGTGATTGAGTTGGTAATGGTAGGGGAGCCCAAGCGGGGATTTTTGCAGTTACTCGAGCGCGTCAGATTATCATATGGGAGAAACCTGGTACCCTGCAGATGTACCTATACCATATATTGGCTCTTAACACAGGGGAATTCGTTAAGGGGGGCCCGAAAAAAGAAATCTATTCTTAAAAAAACTCGAAATTGTCAGATTAAGATAAGGTAAGTTAAGTACATGCAAAAGAGTGTATATTTCAAAAATCTGACGATTTGATCCGGGCGTAAGTAAATGGGTGAGTCCCAAAGTTTCACAAGAAAAAAGCGAATATTTCGCGAAATGAATGACAGATCGAAAAACTAAAAAATACATGCTCAATATTTTTTAAAAATCTATCGAATGATGCCATACACGACTTCCTACGGAGAGGGGTGGGGGGTAAATTTAATATTTTAAATACGAATCCGGCGATATTTCGCGAAATGAACACCAGATCGAAAAACTGTAAAATACACTTATTCAATATTTTTGAAAAATCTATCGAATGGCACTAAACACGACCCCCCACGGAGGTGGGGTGGGGGGTTACTTTAAAATCTTAAATAGGAGCCCCATTTTTTATTGCAGATTTGGATTCCTTACGTAAAAATAAGTAACTTTTATTCAAAACATTTTTTCGAATTATGGATAGATGGCGTTATAATCGGAAAAAACGATTGTTGGAAATGGAAAATTAAATTAAAAAATTGCAAGCGCCCACTAAAATGGAAAACTTTACTTAACTTTTTTTGGTTTTAAGACCTACTCGTCACAACCCAATAGGTCCCCATAACGCTCGAGTGACTGAACATTTAGCATACTTTGCTCCCCTACCATAAAGTACGGATCAAATATATTACATGAGATGTTGGTTCAAGTATTTAATAAATGCTTAAAAGGACAAAATATCCCTGATGATTGGAATGTTGAATACATCAGCTCCATATACAAGAAATATCAGGGGATAAACGCATATGCTGTAATTACAGAGGAATAACTGTTACCCGCTCAATAGGGAGGTTATACGGTCGAATAATAAAAGAAAGAATAGAATCAGAATACGAAAACATGAAAGAACAAAGTGGATTTCGTGCAGAAAGATAGTGCACTGATACTATATTCGTTCTACAGCAAGTATGTAATAGAAAAACGGAAGGCAAGGAATCTATCTACTCACCTATTATTTGTAGATTTAGGAAAGGCATACGATACGGTACCGTTAAAAAAACTGTTTCAAACATTGACGAAAGTAGGTCTTAGTAGAAAGTATGTGGATGCTATCACAAATATATACAAAAATGCAAGAAGTGTCGTTAAAGAAGGAAACTTTATATTCGAATCATTTCAATAACAAAGGGGCTTAAACAAGGATGTTGTCTGTCTCCGACTTTATTTAAAATGTATATTCAATCATCGCTAGAGCAGTGGAGGAAACAATTATCCGGAATGGGAATAGACATAGGCGGTGGTAAATGTCTAACAACTTTGTTTTAGTCAGGTGATCGCAGATGATCAGGTAGTCGTAGCGAATGATGAGGAAGACATGGACTACATGTTTAGAAAACTAAAGAAAGAATATGAAAAATGGAGCCTCAATATGAATATGCCAAAGACAGAGTATCTTAAAATAGGGGATGAAGAAGAAGATCCAGATTTAGAAATTAGAACTACAAAAACATGTAAAGAATATAAATATCTCTAATCTACAATATCTAAAAAAGGCACTACTAAAAGAAACATCGAAAACAGAACACAGCAGAACAAAAAAGCGGTAAACATTCTAAACTCTCTGCTATGAAACGAGATTGACAATCTGTCGAACCTTGGTAGAGCCTATTATGAATTATGGGGCAGAAGTTTGACAGATCACGAAGAAATATCGAAAAAGAATAGAAGTAGTAGAAATGGATTATCTAAGGGGAGCGTGTGGTGTATCCAAAAAAGATCAAATCAGGAATGAAGATTTTAGAAGAAGGACAAATACTGTATATTCCAGTGTAGATAAAATTAAAACGAGACAACTAGTGTGGTATGGTCACGTGAAATGAATTAATGAAAATAGACAGCCAAAGAAAGCTTTAAATTACATACCACAACAAAGAAGCAGGAGAAGTTGCCTGGGAAGAAAATGTACGGCACATCATGAGAGATAGAGCCATGAATAAAGACGAATGGATGGACAGAAAAAGATGGCGGTCGAAATGCGAGAAACGGAAGAGACTGTAGGAACTACGCTTATAGATAGATAGAATAATTTTATCACAGAATGCATACAAATCCCATTTAACTTTAACAAGAATTCAAATTCAAATTCAGGTATCCAGTTACGTCATTATGCGCGAACTCGTTTTTGCGCTACATGAAGATACTGTCTCTATATGAAGCATGAGTAATGGTATAGAAGGACACTTGACGACAAATATAACTATTTATAAAGTTGACCCGTTAATAGTAAAACTACAAATTTGTTAAAATATCATGGATAATCTAATAAACATAAAAACTATCACATTTTCAAGTATAGCATGTTCATTTTATGTATATTATACAACAAGATATAATTTAATAAAGACACCGTAGGCGTGCATAATTGAAAAATGAAATTGAGGCAATAAAAATAGAATAATTGAAAAGTTCTTGTATATTCATTTATTATTAGAGTTTTTTATGTAGGAAAGGGAATTCTGTATCTAGGAGTGTTGCAGTTAAACAAACATTGTGTGTTTCTGGTTATGTTGAATTAAATCCATATGTATACACATTATATTTTGAAAAGACAGAGTGTAGGATTGAGATAAGCCTGTTATTTTGACGTTTCGATTTCCACTTCGAAAATCGCCGAATTCCGAATATCCACGATTTCCAAAGTGGAAATCGAAACGTCAAAATTAACGTATTTGTGGTTAAATCTATTTTGGTTTCTTTTTTATTTTAATATTTTTATAATTATATTAAGAACACTTTTAACATAGTTATACAGGGTGTCCCGAAAAGATTGGTCATAAATTATACCACACATTCTGGGGTCAAAAACAGTTCGATTAAACCTAACTTACCTTAGTACAAATGTGCTCATAAAAAAAGTTACAGTCCTTTGAAGTTACAAAATTAAAATCGATTTTTTTCAATATATCGAAAACTACTAGAGATTTTTTATTGAAAATAGACATGTATCATTGTTATGGCAGGAACATCGTAAAACAAAATTATAGTGAAATTTGTCCACCCCATAAAAATTTTATGGGGTTTTGTTCCCTTAAACCCCCCCCCCCCCAAACTTTTGTGTACGTTCCAATTAATTCATTATTTTGGTACCATTAGTTAAACACAACGTTTTTAAAACTTTTTTGCCTCTTATTATTTTTTCTATAAGCGAGTTTTTATCGAGATGCGGCTTCTTTTTTAATATATTTACAATAAAATTTTATGGGGGTTTTGTTCCTTTAAACCCCCCAAATGTTTGTGTACGTTCCAATGAAACTATTATTGTGGTACCATTAGTTAAACACAGTGTTTTTAAAACTTTTTTGCCTCTTAGTCTTTTTTTTGATAGGTCACCTTTTATCGAGATGTGGCTCCTTTTTCAAAATATGCCTAAAAATGTAAATTATAAATAAATTTTTAGTTTAACAGGTCTCTATAATCGTACTTAACCATATACAAATATGTGGTGGATTCGACAAGTACTCAAAATATCTCGATAAACGCTGGCTTATGGAAAAAGTACTAAGAGGTAAAAAAGATTTAAAAACATTGTGTTTAACTAAAGGTGCCACAATAATAACTTAATTGGAACGTACACAAAAGTTTGGGGTGGTTTAAGGGAACAAAACCTCCATAAAATTTTTATGGGGTGCAAAAATTTCACTTTCATTTTTTTTTAAGATGAAGCTGCCACAAAAATGCCACATGTCCATTTTCAATAAAAAATCTTTATGAGTTTTCGACATATGAAAAAAAATCGATTTTTATTTTGTTAATTCGAAGGGCTGTAACTTTTTTTGTGTGCACTATTGTATATAGGTAAGTGAGGTTTAATCAACCTATTTTTGACCCCAGAATCTGTGGTATAATTTATGACCAATCTTTTCGGGACACCCTGTATAAATAAAATTATTCCCTTATAATATAAATTTTAATACTTAACAATATTTAAATAGGTGTCCTTTTTAGTTTTTACAACGTATTTTGAGGACTAAATTAATGAGTACCTAAGTACATAGTATTGCAAATTATGCAAAATTATACAAAAATTATACCAATCTTACAAAAAACCGTCTATAACAAATCATGCAAAAGTACAAAGATTGCGCTGGACAGGTCACCTTATAAGAAGGGGTAATGAACACCTAGTAGAACGCTTTTAGCGGAACTATGATGTGTAATCGGTCAGTAGGAAGACCAAGGAGAGGTGGATAGACGAAGTGAGAACCAATGCTAAAGAGATATTGACGGTTGATCACTGGAGAAGAGCAGCCAGGACGGAGATATTTGGAGGCTGATGCTGAGGGAGGCCAGAGTACGATTTGGGCCTATAGGGGAGAGAGGGTATTGGAAATAATTTGTTTCTTCATTCAACGCGGAAACAATTTTTGAATTATTATTGTATTTGTTTAAAGTATCAAATTAATCTTAATGTCCGACTGGTATATTATTTGACAAATAATGACATGATTTCGAAGTCAGTTAAATATGATATAATGCCCTAGTATGATATAATATGATATAATACATTTGCAACCTGGCTGCTCAAGTGTCCCGAACATGATATATTTTTGCCTTATTTCCCTGGTGTACTACTATATTTATATAATTGGAAATAACCACAATTTGAATATAAAATACGCATAATTTTAAGTGTTGGTTTCCAAAAATACTAGATCCTTTGTAATAGGTATATTTAAAAGTCCCTAAATAAGGGTTACATTACATCACATAATGTTTTCAGATTAAAAAATCCATCATCAATGTTTAAAAAAGTCCTAAAGTAAGTATATAAAATGCGCTTAATTTAAAGTACTGATTTCCAAAAATACTAGATCCTTTGTAATAGGTATATTTAAAAGTCTCTAAATAAGGGTTACATTACTTCACAGAATGCTTTCAGATTAAAAAATCCATCACAAGTGTTTAAAAAAGCCCTAAAATAAGTATAACTTAATTAATTGAGAAAAAAGTAATTTAAAATGTTGTCTAAGGTTAAAAACTGCAAGAGGTCATACTTATAATATTGTGCATGCCTGAGAGACCAAAATGTTTTGGGTAAAAACCCTTTAAATGTTGAAGAGTATTATTATATACTACATATTTTTAATAATATTTTGCGATATTGCAAATATTCCTGGAAATTACCCAGGGCAACACAGGACTCTTCCCATTTGGTCCTGTATTGCCCTGGGTAATATCCAGGACTATTTTCATCATCACAAAGTATTATTAAAAATACATAGTATATAATAACATTTAAAGGGTTTTTACCTAAAACATTTTGGTGGCTCAGGCATGCACAATATTGTAACAATGACCTCTTGGATTTTTTAACCTTAGTCAACATTTTAAATCACTTTTTTAATTAATTACGTTATACTTATTTTAGGGCTCTTTTAAACACTGATGATAAATTTTTTAATCCGTAGACGTTCTGTGAAGGGTCTTTTAAATACACTTTTTACAAAGGGCCTTGTATTTGTGTTGTTTATAGTATACAGCCAGCTACAGGAATTTCATTTTCCCCGTGGATTTTTTATTTCAACTTCCCAAAAAACAATATATGATTTTTCAAGCGGAGCTGTCAAATGCCAAACTTTCGAAATGTCAAACTAAACATATATTTTCGAATAAACTTGTGATTATTTCAAACTAAAAATTTTTCCCCGTGGATATTTTTATTTCAACTTCCCAAAAAACAATATATGATTTTTGAAGTGGAGCTGTCAAATGTCAAACTTTCTAAATGTCAAAATAAACATATTTTCAAATAAACTTGTTATTATTTCAAATTAAAAATTTTAGCTATATAACAATTCCGCAAGGAAAAAGGTTCCGAATCAAATAAAATAATGAAATGACTTGGCATATCTGATTATTTCCCCTAAATTTATTCATTTAAAATTTTTTCGAAAGATTGGTGGCCGGAGAATATTAGATAACTAAATCGTACAAAAAATTTTAATAACCCACTTTTTTCATGACGCAAAAGTGAAATATAAAACAAGATTTTAAATTAGAATTACACAATTTTTAATAACTAAGGGCCGGTTGTTCGAACGCTAATCAACAATGATCACTATCAAATATTTAGTTACTGTCACAACTGTCAATGCCAACTTTGATTGGATTGCTGAAAACATAATTATTGATGAACAATTATGAAATTAGTTAATCAATTATGTTAATAATTGTTATGTTAATTGATTAACTAATCTCATCACTTATAATCATATGCGTTTACAGCAACCCAACCAAAGTTGACATTGACAGTTGTGACAGTAATTAAATATTTGATAGTGATCATTGTTGATTAGCGTTCGAACAACCGGCCCTAGGAATAATGCATGACGATATAAAACTGATAACACAGACTACCATGTTATTAGTTTCCATGTTAACATACATAATAAATACTTCATATAATCAAGAAAATCAAAAAAGAAATTACATTAATTCAAAAGTAACTAGCTTCAGAAACATATAGTAGAAAAAACAAAATGGAAGATAACAACACAAACACTATGCTTTAAAATGGAAATTGACATTAAAAGCGATAAGTAAAAAAATGTATTCCTGTGATTTGTATAGGAAGAATACAAAAAGGAAACATCTGTTAACTAGAATAAAATAGCCAAAATCGAATACCGTGGTCAGATCGTAATCAACAGCGAAATATATGGATTACTGCAACTAATTTTACAGGGAAACGTAGAAGAAAAGCGAAGGATTTCCTGGCTGAAAAAATCTACGTACGTGGTTAAACACAATAAACGCAAATATTTTCAGAGCAGCAGTATGCAAAGTGCAGATTGCCATGATGGGTCGCCAACATCCGAAACGGATAGGCACTACAAGAATAAGAAGAAGCGGTATATGTAGCTAGTGAAAATAGCAAGGTAATTTTACGCCAGCAAATTTTAAAAAATATCAAAGTAAAAGATAGATGTGGCATCTCCTAAACCGAAAACATGGAATCACTGAATATGTCAGCAGATTGACACAACAAAGTATGAATTGTCCAGTGTGACTAGAAGCCGGTAATAGAGAAGATTTAAACTAAAGTGCAGATCTATAAAACTACATAGAATTAAAAAAGACAAAGAAATGGGCACATAATAAACAAAAAATACAAGAATGAATAATCTACACAAAAACAACAGGATATAACAGACCGGCTTACATATAATGGTAATTTACAATTCCTTACAGATTCTACAGAAGGCGACAAAATAATACGACGAATAAGATTAAATAAAATCTAATAAAAATTTGGATTAACAAAAGTATTAAAAGCATGTAGGGTAACAGTATGAGGATATATTAATAATAGAAAAGACAATTTAAGAACCATAACATAATAGACACCATAAGAAAAATATCAAAAAGTCTATTGAAATCAAAGTAAGTGATTTAAAATAAGAATTGAGAGTGAGTGAACACGTTATAGGTTCATAAAAATAGGGCAGATTTAATATATTATAAAATATCAGATTTCCCGGTCAAAAAATAAAACGATTCTATTTTCTCGTTAAACTCTATATTGCTCTAATGGTTATTGGCTTCTTCAGGAGACACTAAAATTTTAATTAAAAACAATTAATAAAAAAGAATTATTACAAAAAATCAAAACTTGACAAAAATGGAGATGGCACATCTCGAGAAATAGTCTATTTTTGTAATTATGTATTTGTTAATGATTTTAATATTTTTACGTTTTCATAATCAAACTGTGGTAGCTTGTTTGTATAAATAATATAAATAAAACATGCGCTACTGTCGAACACTTTATACAAACGGACCACCAGTTAGATTATGAAAACCTAAAGATATTAGAATTATGAACAAATTAAAAAATAGGCTGTTTCTCGAGATGTGTCATTTCAATCAAAATAAGAACGCTATTAACTATAAAACTGACACTAGTAACCTTAGTAATTATATTGCCATATTTTAAAAAGTTCATAGTAACGACAAAAATTACATAGGGTTACCTCTCTTATGGCCGGTTTCACCAACGACAAATAGTAGTTTATTCTATGAATAAAGTTATTCGACTAATAAACTGACATTTCTCCATTTTGCTAACGTCAAATAAGACTTATTTTAATTATTATTTATCAAACAAATATTTACTCTTCGAATAAATTGGCAAGTTAATGTCGCTGTAAACATCTATAAGAAAGTAAATTCGTCAGTTTAACTTTAAATTATCACAATTATATTGAAACAAAATAAAAATATAAACGTGTAATGAATTCTATTCGACGAATAACTATTCATTGATTTATTTGTTCTTGGTGAAACCAGACCTTAAAAATGTATACTTTAAGATTAACGAACAATTTTTTAATTATTTATAATTGTTTTTAATAAAAATTTTAGTGTACTCCTGGAGAAGCCAATAACAACTATTAGCGAAATATAAAGTTTACTAGAAAATATTATAATTGTTTTATTTTTTGACTGCAAAACCTGATATTTCACTGCATATTTTCATATTACTTAAAAAACAAATAATAATTTATCTAAGCGAACGCATAAATATAATAAAAACCACGTTATAGATTCATAAAAAAGGGCAGATTCTGAGCCAAAACAAAAATAATATAGGTATTATAATCTTAAACAGCAATCAAGCTGAATAATTTTAATATTATTCAAAAAATAAATAAATGTATTTACCCCGTAACGAAAAGATAATTTCTCGAATTTCTCCTGAATTTGGAATGAAAATGGAAGAGTCGTCATCTTTTTCCACAGCACTTTACCGAAAATTTTCGAATTTGCAAAAAATCGCCGCGAAATTTTCGTACACGCTGACCCGAAGAGCTACAGCGCGATTTGGCGGGAGGCAGTCGGTCTATTATTTCATTTCCCAAACATCTCTTGGTCTTTATACTCTCGTCCGTACTCTCCCGTGTACGCACACTCCCCGGTTTTTTCTCCCGTTTCGTTTGTGTATTTGACAATTCTCTTTACAGCCACTTAGAAAAACAATTGGCGTGGAGATTTGGTCGGACGGCTATTGTTTTAAAGGGATGCGAATTTAATACGAGGATAGGGTATTTAGAAATGGTAATTTTGAACAAAAATGTAAATGCAGGTTTTTAATAATTTTTAAAACAACTATTGAATATTTAAATTGTGTTGTTCATTTTTAATGTTACTTATAGCATTTTTAGCGACGAAACCCAATAGGTTTTCAGTTACAGGAAATTTATCAACGACATTCTCGCTGGTCTTACCTCGCATACTTTTTTAAATTTCCTAATTTTTTAACTTTTAATATTGTTAATGCTCAGTTATTCTGTCCTGTCGCAAGATATGAATGTCTATAAAATGAATCAAGAACTGTACGTGTGTTTTATAGAATATAATAGGGCTTTTGATATGGTTAAACATGACCAACTGATTAAAGCATTAGAAAAAAGAAGATTAGACCTCAGAAATATAAGAATTATTATTTACAACTTATACTATGGCCAAAAAGCGGTAGTGAGAATAGAAGACATAACATCAGAAGAAATAGAAATACAAAGAGGTGTTCGACAAGGGTGTGTACTTTTACCAATATTATTTAATATATACTCGGAAGACATATTGAGTAAGGCACAGGATGAACAAAACGTAGGCATTATAATTATAGCAGGATCATATATAACCTGAAATACGTTGATGATACAGTTCTTTTAGCAGAATCACATGAAGATCTACATATACTGCTTAATAAAGTGACAGCAGTAAGTGAAGAATACAGAATATCCCTCAATATAAGAAGAAAATTGATGTGAGGAGACTGGAAGCCTTCGAGATGTGGATGTACCGAAGGGTACTGAAGATCTCATGGGTAGATAGAATAACCAACTTAGAGATAATAAGAAGTGTGCATAAGGAAAGAGAAGTCTTCTTCTTCTTCTTCTTCTTCTTCTTCTTCTTCTTCTTCTTCTTCTTCTTCTTCTTCTTCTTCTTCTTCTTCTTCTTCTTCTTCTTCTTCTTCTTCTTCTTCTTCTTCTTCTTCTTCTTCTTCTTCTTGTAGATCTGTCAATCTGTTAATTTCGACGTTGAAGTATTTCTTGAGAGGTAGACTGCCAGCTATCTCTCCATCTTTTTGGTGGTCTCCCCGGTGGGCGCTTGCCTGCTGGTTTTCCTTCTAGCGCAATTCATGGTAGTCTGTGCTCCTCCATTCTATTTACATGACTGAACCATTCTCTTCGTCTTTTCCTGCCCCATCTGACTACATCTTGCACGCCACATTGTTCCCTGATGATGTTGTTTCGTATTCTATCTCTTCTTGTCTTCCCTGCTATTGCTCTTTGTGTCTTCATTTCGGCTGTTCGTAGCATGCTTTTAGTTTTATTGGTGTCTTCTTTTGATTGAATGCCATAAGTCATAACACGTCTGATACAAGTTTTATAAATTCTAACTTTGCTGTCCATTCTCATATATGGGTTATTTCAGACCACATCTCTCAAACATCCGGACAAGACAGCGGCCTTGTTAATTTGTCCTCTTAGGTCTCTGGCTGGGTCATGATAACTTGATAACTCTACACCTAGATATTTGAACTGGTTTAGCTGTTCTATGGGTTTCCCTCTACCACGAGCTTGCATCTAATTGAGTCTTTCGCAATGGTAATGCATTTTGTTTTCTGCGTGGATATGTTCATATTGGGTCGTCGACATGCTTGATAGAATCGATAAAGTTATCTTTGTAGGTCATCCTCGTCCTCTGCAATCAGGGCTGCATCATCCGCATAGCACACTATACTGATTCTACTGTGGCCGAGCCTGTATTCTAGTTCTAGCGATTTCACATCTTCTATTATTTCATCCATTAGCATATTAAATAGAAATGGACTGAGGCTGTCTCCCTACCTGATTCCTCCTGATGTTGGTATGTTGGCCGTAGTGGTGTCGTTTGTTTTAATTTTTGTCGTGTCGTTACTGTTCATTTGTTTTATGACTTCAACAATGTTTGCCGGTATCCTTTTTTGCTTAATTTTCTTTATTATATCGCTAAGTCTGACTCTGTCAAATGCTTTCGTTAGGTCTACGAAGCAAATATATGCAGGTTTGTTATATTCAATCGACTTCTCTTTCACTTGTTTCATGACAAAAATTGCGTCCGTCGTCGACCTGTCTTTTCTGAATCCTTGCTGTTCTTCTCTGTTCTTTATCTGTGATTCCAATTTATCCTTCAGTATGCCTGTAAATAACTTCATTGTCGTATTTAAGAGAGTTATTCTTCTGTAGTTAGTAGTTGTCTGGACATGATCTTTGTCCTTTCTTAAAAATCGGTATTGTGATTCTGGTGTGCCAATCTTGTGGTATCTCTGCTCTGTCTTAGATTTTGTTAAACAATGTTGTGAGACAATTAGTGAGTTTCTGACCGCCGTATTTCAGCAGCTCGTTCGGTATTCCATCAGTTCCTGGCGATCGTCTATTCTTTAATATCTTCATTCTCACTTCTAGTTAAGTTTCTTTAGTGATATACCTGTCTTCTGTTTTGTAATCGTGTTCGTCATTGGCGTCTTCATCTTTATAGAGTTCTCTGAAATATTTTTCCCATATCTCAGTTGGTATTCCCTTTGTCTGTACAAATTCAGTTACTGTTTTTTTTTATGTTTTTTAGCATTTTCCAAACTTTCCTCTGTGCGCCATAGATGTCGTGATCCATGTCACTTGTAAACTTGATCCAATGATCTCTTTTTATTGCTTTTGTTCGCGAATTTATTCTGTTTCTTGTTTCTATATAGAAAGAGAAGTACTTCTAACAATTGATAGAAGAAAACTGAGGTATATGGGACATGTGATAAGGGGATATAAATATCTAATACTACAGATCATTATGCAAGGAAAAATCCTGGGAAAAAATCCATAGGAAGAAGACGTAACTCATGGCTGAAGAATCTTAGGGAATGGATATAGTAACAACGAATTATTTAGAGCCGCGGTCTAAAATGTAAAAATCGCTCTGATGATTGCCAACATTCAAAGCGGAGACAGCACCTATAGAGAAGAAGTTATTCGGTTTGGAAGACAACTCAGATGTTTTGAGAGAAAGATCGTCAGAAGAATCTTTGAACCTTATCACGACCCGAATACTAACTAATACCGAATGAGAATAAATACTCCAGGGTAATAAGCTAGAAATACACCATGTTCGGGACACTCTAAGATCCAGGTAGCTGACTACTTTTTTAGTTTTTGTAGACCTATAGGAAGAAAACCTACCTGTTTCCTGCCTAGAGTTCGCGTCCGTTTTTTAATTACTAACAATTTAGTGCAAAAATCGCGATTTTTTGATTTTTTGGACCTCATTCAATTCAAAATTACAAAATTTAATTATTTAGAACTTTAAAAAACCTTCAAAATGCCGATTTTTGAAAGTTAAAAAGTTAATTTGTTGCTACGCAAACTGCAAAATTAGTGAAAATGATTATTTGTTAATAACTTTTACTAAAACTACCTTAAAACTTTAGCGTTTCACTCAAAGTTGGGTATTGGGGTACTTAACAAACCCTCAAAATTTGAGGCCGATCCATACTTAGTTTAAGAGTTATTCTACACTGAAAAAAATATTGTTCATAGTACCAATGAGCGCCAATCATTGACTTTTTTTACATTGATTCAATGAAAATTTCGTTAATACTATAAACACGTAGTCATTAAGTAATGACCATATTCATTATTACAATGTAATTCCATTCATTAAAAAATAATGAATAGAATCATTAATCCAATGAATCTTTTTATCTATCCAATGAATTTTTTCATAATAATAATAATTTGTTCATTGTATATATGAAATTATACATCAGGATTATGCGGTTAAATTAATGAATATAAAACGTTGCACTAATGTACAGTGTTCTTTAAATTACGAACTCGTTTATTGAATCAATGTTTTCGACTTTGATTAATAACTCGATACATTGTTTTGATGTAACGCAATCATTGTATTAATGTAATATACCTGAATCAATGATCAATTCATTGTAGCAATGATCTTGTACATAAACTGATACATTTCTTAAAACTCTATAAGTGTTTTTATTGGTGTAAAAAATCACGTGACAACAGTTGCAGCCTCCTAGCAGACAGTCACCCTGCAGACTCTGAGGAGTGGTGTTTTGCACTAGTGATTTGGTTGATTTTTCTAAGGTATGTATTTACTTATATTTTTAACTGTATTTATAAATTATTTTGTTGGATTTCTATACAAAAAAATTGTACTTCTATTTCCACTTTTGCAGATTGATATGGACTTTGGAGCGGCGTTTGGAAATGGAAATGGACTTATTGATGGATGGGACAGCAATTTCGAAAGAATTATCTCCTTTCTTCAGTGTGAAAGTCATATCAAGGATAAATCAAATAAATTTTTATTTGAAAAGATTACCCTTGAAGACATTACGGAATGTAAGTACCTATTTCATTATTCAATCCTGCATATCCAGTATTAATTAATTTTTGTTCTCTGTAAATTTTTTTCAAAAGCTAATTCGACACATAGGTAAAAGAAAATAGGAACCATTTGAAAATATTTCTTAATTGTGTAATCTTATAAAAGATTAGTAAATTAAATATTTAGGTGATTAAACCGTAAATAATTGAAAAATAATATTAACTCTTGCAGTCGGTAGTATCTATCATAGTAAAAATAAACATCTCAACATCTAGCAATTTTTTTCAGGATAAATTAAAATATTTCTATAAAAAAAAGTGATACCTAAAAATACAACTATGTTCACTATTTAGATTTATTTTTTTATAATAATTATTATAATAAATTTTAGATGGCTAACATGCAGTTATTCTTAGGGTTCTACATCGATATTTTGTACGAACTAATAAAATATACCATCAGAGATTTTCAGTAATCATTCT
Source organism: Diabrotica virgifera virgifera (assembly GCF_917563875.1). Taxonomy (NCBI): domain Eukaryota; kingdom Metazoa; phylum Arthropoda; class Insecta; order Coleoptera; family Chrysomelidae; genus Diabrotica; species Diabrotica virgifera. The sequence goes on along the minus strand of NC_065443.1, from coordinate 60,668,746 downwards.
TACATCGGGAAGACCCAGCAAGAAGTCGGAGATCATATTAGATTTTTAAAATCAAAGAAAAATGCCATTCAACCATTTGCTTTTTGTATGGGTGTTGATAATTAATCCCAGAGAGATGCTGTATTTATGGAGATGTTATTGTAGATGTATTTATTTTCACGATATCAGGTATACATTTTTTATGTAATATAAATATTGTAACGAAAGAGTTTCGAATCGGCGCAATAAACAGTCCCCGGCTTGGGAGAATTCCAACCGTCGAAATAACAGTAGCCGGGACGTCACAGAAGCTACGGCGCTGTGAGCGAAGATCTCCAGAATATTCATTAGGCCGAGGGATATGTAGACATTTCGAGAAGAGGACCTATTGGCTATTTAAGCGGAGCGCGCTGTTATTAGAGTTTAGTTTTAATCTAAAGTTTGTAAAGTAAAGTCTGTAAAAATAAATTCGTCTGTACTGTTATATAAATAAAATCGTATATAAATACGAACCGCTAGTTTTATTGTAATTATAAGTAATTACAGTAGTCACGTTATAATATATATATATTTTTATATATTTGATAAGAAGAATCAATTTCTGTTATATTTAGTTATTCAGTTTTTTCCAAATTACATTATAAAAAGTTGTTTGTGTTAATTAAAAATATATGTTTTTTTTTTCTTTAAACTTATAGATAATTAATACTTAACATTAGTTTGAGAATCGGCAAAAAACCGTTGCTTCAACCTATATTTGAAATATTTATGTAGATATTAAGTCGTCATTTTGTTTACTTATTAACGATTTGTATGTTATATACAAACATTCATGAAGATGCCATTCACTGAACCAAAAAAGTACGTAAATATAATGAAAAAAACATTGATTCAAAAACGGGGAGCATTAATTTTCGTCCAATGATCAGTATCGCTGGTCCAGTGTAAGTAGATACATTAACTAATGCTCAAAACATTAATTTTTATGAATTAGTACGTTGGTTCAATGTACTTTCTAGTTAAGAATTATTGTACCGATCCATTGATTCAATGTACCGATCCATTGATTCAATGTACCGATACATTGATTCAATGTACCGATACATTGATTCAATGTACCGATACATTGATTCAATGTACCGATACATTGATTCTTAACTAGAAAGTACATTGAATGAACGTACTAATTCAAAAAAATTAATGTTTTTGGGCATTAGTTAATGTATCTACTTACATTGGACCAATGATACTGATCTTGGGACGAAAATTAATGTTCCCCGTTTTTGAATCAATGTTTTTTTCATTATATTTACGTACTTTTTTGGTTCAGTGTAATTGTTTATCCCAGAGACCTTTATTTTGCAATAACATAAGACAGAAAATAATGAAGATAGGGCAATTCTGCGTATGCCAAATGAAAGTAGAAAACTGATACTACTAAAATGTACTAAAAAACGATAAAAAATTTATCTAATATAGTCAAAAATCCTAATGAAAAAATTTGTGAAATTTTGTAGTTTAAAAAAATTTAGAATAACTTTAAAAATATTGTCCGTAGAAAAAGTCATTTTACGTATTAGAAAAGCTGGTCTTTTACGCGAATTTTTAAAAATGCAGTTCAGTTGGTGACTAGTGATAAGTGAAGGGGGAGCTGGGAGCCGACAAATGCACGAGTTCAAAAACTAAAAAAAGCAACTTAAAACTACAGAGTACTATCATTTTCTATATCTGGGGATCTACTGAATATATTTTGATCGTTCTTTTTTTAATTTGTATATAATTTGTCTGTACATTACAAATATGCAATTTGTCTAGACATTTATTAATTAATAAACAGTCTAATTTGTCTAAACAATTTTTGAAAAAATAATTTTATCCCAAAAATCTATAATTTTAATCATACTATCCCTATTAATCATAGAAAAAGTTAAGGTATACTTTAATAAATAAATTATCTTCAATAAATAATTATCTAATAAAAATCATTTATTTATTAAAGTGTACTTTAACTTTTTCTCTGACCATTAATAATACTATGATTAAAAAAATAGATTTTGTAAAAAAAATATTTTTTCAAGAATTGTTTAAACAAATAAGACTGTTTATTAATTAATAAACTTATAAAAAAATTGCATATTTGTAATATACGTAAAAACTACATACCAATTAAAAAGAGAAAGATCAAAATCCATTGAGTTGATCCGGAGATACAGCAAATTATATGATCGTTTGAAATTATAATATCGTTTGTAATTGCTTTTTCGATATTTTAACTCGCTGGATTTGTAGGTTCCCCCTAGTAATCGTTTGCACTACATTTTTGAAAAATCGTAGAGGGTGCTTTGAAGGTATTGTGCAAATTTTTTAAGAAAAATACAAACCCATTCTTTAAAATGGCATTAATAAAATTTCTTAATTATTATAAACAAATTAGCTTTGAATTAAAAAAAAAACATATAGCTAACTTTGTCCCAAATGAGCCGAGGCTAAATTTTTTTATTTGAAAATTCGTGTTAAAATACTATCTTTTCGAATATATAAAAATATTGTTTATACGGACAACATTTTTAAAGTTATTCTAAAGGTTTTTAAACTACAAAATTTTAAAAATTTGGCATTAGGATTTTTGACTATGTTAATTATTTTTTTATCTTTTTTTAATACATTTTCATACTATCACTTCTACTTTCATTTGGCATACTCAGAATTGCTCTATCTTCATTATTTTCTGTCTTATCCTATTGCAAAATAAAGGTCTCTGGGATAAACAAATAGAATAAATCTTAAACTAATTAATGGATTGGTCTTAAATTCTGAGGATTTGTTAAGTACCCCAATATCCAACTTTAGGTGAAACACTAAAGTTCTAAGATAGTTTTAGTAAAAGTTATTAACAAATAACCTTTTTCACTTATTTTGCAGTTTGCGTAGCAACAAATTAACTTTTTAACTTTCAAGAATCGGTATTTTGAAGGTTTTTCAATGTTCTAAAAAACTGAATTTTTTAATTTTATGTCAACTATTTAGTTTTTGAATGGAGTGAAAAAAAAAATCGAAAAAATCGCGATTTTTGCACTAAATTGTTAATAATTAAAAAACGGCTCCGAACTCTAGGCAGGAAACAGGTAGGTTTTCTTCCTATAGGTCTGCAATAACTAAAAAAGTAGTCAGCTACCTGGATCTTTGAGTGTCCCGAGAAAATCCTTATTACCCTGGACTAAAAGGCCAAAGTCAAACAAATGTATAGGGCTAGCGAAATAGTCCATGAGATTAAATCCAAACTCTAAGATGACCATGTTTATAGACTCCCTAATAACAGCCTTGCCAAGTTAATCTGGGAGGAAGTCTCCACAGGAAGAATGCCCTTAAGACGTCCAAAAATGCGATAGAGAGGTAACACATGGTCAGATTTAAGAACAATGGGGCTACCCACTGACCCAACTGTCATGGACGACCGTTCGATATGGAAGCGGGTTGTACAGTCAGCCAAGACCCACACCGGGTGGTAGTGCTACGAGAAGAAGAAGTTATTGTATTTAGTGTTATTCTTCTTCACCAGCCGTACAATTATACCGCAAGCAAGCAAGCAATTTTTTTCAACCCGACCCATGGGAGATGTTCACCCTTTCGAAAAAAAAGGACATTCGGGTGTAACAATTCATTGGGGCGAGGTGTTTTGGCCCGAGTATAAATACAGGGATCACCCCACCTCGCTCCAATGCCCCAGGCCATCCCTTTCCCCCCTATAGCACGCTTATGCGCGATAGGGGCACAACTATCAGCCAAATGCTCTTCACAATGGAACCCTGGGTAATAGGATTCCAATGTGGTACCCTAATCGAATGCAAAACTAGGCCAGCGTTAAGCGCTCTAAGCCTTTTATCCTCTTATTTACTTATCCGCGGGAACTAAAATTGCTTGCTTGGGCTCCAAGCCATTGTACCGAGTCCTAATGGGCTCCGTCCAATGGCTTGACGCTCTAATTTTATGTTGGTTTTTTATTTTGTGTGGTTTTTTTGGTGGCTTACGCCTTTTTTATGATTTTTTTTAATTGTATTGTGGTTTTACCTGATCGTCTGTCTGGTATCTTGGATGGTTTCCTGGACTACCTTGGTCACTATGTTAGTGACTAGTTTGACCAGGTATTCTTCGTCTGGGAGGATCGCTGTGGTGGCTTGTTGGTTTTCGCCCTGCGTGACTTTGGCATAGGAGACTCCGTTTGCCTGTTGTCGTCTGTAGATCTGTTGTTGTGGCCTCTGTTGTGGTGGTCTATACCAGGTTGGACTTCTCGGGCATCCTCTGTAGCTTGCGGGGTGACTTCCTTTGCAGTTAGCGCAGGTTGCCTTTGTTTCCCTGGGTCTTTTACAGGTCTTCGTGTGGTGGTCTTCTCCGTATTTCACGCATTTGGGGTGTTTGTGGCACGCGTTCTGCGCATGGTGGAAGCCTTGGCAGTTGAAGCACTGCGTTGGCTCTGTCGCTTTTCTTAGGTCTACTACCTCTATCTTCATGTGACACAGATTGGTGATCAGCTTAGCCTTTTCTACGTCCTCACGATTCAGAGTCAGTACGAACATCGGTAACTGCCTTTTGGGACCGACTCTTGTGGTCATATTCTTGGCTGCTTGGCAGACTATTTGGTGTCTTGCTTCCATCTCTTCTTGGATTTCCTCCTCGGTGGTATTTGAGGGCAATCCTCTTAAAACCACTTTGGGTTTTTTATCCTCGTCTACTGGGAAGGCTACCCATTGTAGCCTTTTGTCCTTGTGTGCCTTTGCGTATTCTTCTATTACCCTCACCATTTTCCTGTAATCTTCCAGGTTTTTCGCCTGGATGAGTGTTTCTTTACCGCTCCTGGAGATTTTATTAGTCGTATAGACTTTTAGTCTTTGGGCTATGGTGAGGATAGCCCCTGTCTCATTCACGCTCTGTAATTTAATTACAGGCGGCTGTCTGTGAGGTGTTGCCTGTTGTTCGGGCAGCACGGTGGTATCTTCGTTTGTTACCATGTCCTCTGTCTCTGAATCGTTAGATCGCCCCAAGGCAGGCGTCTCACCACATGTGCTTGGTCTTCGTGACAGTGGTGGGAAGTCTTCTTTTGCCCTCGGTTTTTTAATCGGCGGTGGCTTATCGGTCGCTGGGTTATTTTCTACCTTTGGTATGGGCTTTGCCTGTTGTTGGCGTTCTAGCATCAGGTTTTTCTGGGCTTCTCGTAGCTCTTTGGTCAGTTCGTTCATCTGGCTCTTCATCTTCATCGTCGATTCTTGTAGTTCCGCTCTTTTGGTCTTTTGTCGGGCTATTTCTTCGTCCTTTTCCTTCAATTGCTTCGCAAGCTGGTCTTTCGCCCTTCTCATCGATTCTTGCAGTTCCGCTCTTTCGGTCTTTTGTCGGGCTATTTCCTCGTCCTTTTCCTTCAGTTGCCTTCTCAGGTTTTCTGTTAGTATCTCTGATAATCGCTCTGCATCTTCTTTTTCGATTCTAGTCATTTTTAGTTTCATCTCGGTTGCCTGTAGGAGAAGTTTATCTAACTTCTCTTGTTGTCTAAGTCCTCTTACCACATACTCTCCTAAGTCTTCCTCGGGTTTCATCTCGGTATCTTCTTCGGTTTCCTCTTCACTTTCATCGGTTTGTTGTTCCTGTAAAAGGCTAAGATCCACTTTGCGTGGATCTTCATGTGTTGGCGGAGTGGCCATAGGGGGGGGGGTGATTGAGACTTAGCTCGATCAATCGTCTGGGGGGGAGAATCCCTAATCTTGGCGAACCTTTTTTTCCGCCGACTGGCCCGACGCCAGCTCGGCTTCAGGGTTGGTTTCCCTACCCCTATCGCGGTTGTTCACGTACCCAGACAGAACTGGGTACGGGATCCTCTTGATGTTCTCGTTTTTACTGACCTAGGGGCCGGGGCTGCCCGATGTAGATTCCATAGAACTACACCTTGCAGTGTCTACCCTTACGGAGGCACAGTAAAAATCCCGTAGCGAGCTCCCGTCGAGCCCGCTTTGCTTCTTCTGCTAACCGATCTCTAGCTGTGGCGTCTCAGAGAATCCAATAAAATCAAATTCCCTAAGTTTCACCACATCCAGTCGATTGGCCTTTGCCTCTTTTTCTTGCCTAAGGCTTTGAAGTGCACGATTTCGCTATCACGCTTACATTCGTGATGGAATGAAAATTCCTGCTAGTCGGACAGCTTCTTCCACCGTTGGCTCCTCGTCGTCTTCTCGCCTCGGAGAGAGTGAAAACGCTCAACTGCTATCTTGCTTACATTCAAGATTGGACTCTACAATTAAACCGCTTCAGATGTTTATTTATTTATAGTTGCTCCTCTCTAGCAAGTTTAAAAAATTCACCTGCATTTGGTATTTCTCGCCAAACTCTTACATCTTTTAGCCACGAGTATTGCTTTCACCCTTGACCTCTTCTTCCTTATATGCAACCTTTTAATAACAATCTCAATGTGTCTTATTTATAACCTTATATTATACCTCTCATTATATCTCACAAAAAAGGACCTTCTCATTCTTTTTCAGTTTATAACAGTTGATGTTCCTGCTCTTAATTCTTCATTTGTCATATGATCAACCCATGAAATACATAGTAGTTTAAATAATGTCTACATTTCGAATGCTTCTATAGGAATGCATTCTTATTCTCTTTGCCCTTATCTCTATGCGGAGCCAGCTTCCCTAATTAAATGTATCCATAAGTTTCTTTCTTAAGCTACACCAATATTAATCACCTAAGTGCCTCCCAAGTCATCTTTAGTCTTCCTCCCCTATTCGTACTAAGAATTCGTAGATTAGAATTTCTTTATATTGTGTAATTAACGTCTCGACGTTTAAGATGACTTAACCATCTTAACCTATGCTGTCTTATTTTGGCATTAGTTAGTGCCACCTTTATATTTCCCTAATATGCGCATTCTTAATTTTATTCCCCTTCATCTCTCCACTTATTCATCTAATATCCTCAGTTCCGTACGTCATAGCGGGTATTATGACTGTGTTTTAAATTTTCCCTGTCATTGGAATTTTTCTGTCATGTAACGCACTATTCGCCTCCTTCCACTTCATCCATCCAACCCTAATTCTACTGCAGTATCTCCATCTACTTCCCTATTATTCTATAATATCAATCCTACTTCCCGCAGTTATAGTGCGCTGTGCTTTCATCTCTCTACCTTGTATATACATATATTTATCCTTATTTCTTTTAGACCTCTTCTAGCCTCTTTCTTCTCCCTAAGGATCCTAAGTCCCGCAGCTATAGTGCGCCTTCCTTTCCTTTCTCTACTATATTATACATACATAATATCTACACATAGTTTTAAAAGTTATGCATCACCCCTCGTATTCACGATGTTTACGCTTTTATAAATCCGTATCTTTATCACATATTTAACGAGCCTTTTTTTATAAAAAATATGCCTTTTTTGGTTTTTTATTTTATTTAAATACCCATTTAATTGACCTGGTTTAGCCAAGGTGTAAACATTTGAAAAAATTTATTCTGGTAAAATTTTTGAAAACGTGATTAAAAATGAATCGTACTTTAATTTCTGAGTTAAACCGTATAGTAATTATCGATTTAGTTGAAAAAGGCCATTTACAGCGCGCAGCGGTTCGTGGAGGAAAGAGTGGATGTTTCTCAGATATGTCTCACGGATATGGAATAGGTTCCTGGAGACAAACTCGATACGGAATAGAGTAGGTCTGGTAGACCCCGAGTTACCAATGATCGACAGAATAGATATATCAGAATTTCCAACCGTAGAAATTCTTCTATGTCTGTACCAGCCCTCCAAAAAAAAATCAGGCATGCTACAGGAGTCAGAGTATCGTTGTCTACAATAACAAGAAGAATTTTAGACTCAGGTTTGAAGAAACGCCGACCAATAAGAGTTCCTCAGCTACAACCTATACATGTTTTGGACCGCCTCCAGTGGGCTCAAGAACACATACAGCTCCCCCAACAGTTTTGGAATTTTGTGCTTTTTTCAGACGAGACCAGAATCTGCTTAAATAGTGATTACCGGCGAATTCGTGTGTGGCGAGAGCCAACAAGAACTGCACAATTAGCCACACACGAATTCGCCGGTTATCACTATTTAAGCAGATTCTGGTCTCGCCTGAAAAAAGCACAAAATTCCAAAACTGTAGGTGAGGAACTCTTATTGGTCGACGACTCCTCAAACCTGAGTCTAAAATTCTTCTTCTTATTGTAGCCAACGATAATCTGACTCCTGTAGCATGCCTGAATTCTCTTTGGAGGTCTGGTACCGACATAGAAGAATTTCTACAGATGGAAATTCTGATATAACTATTCTGTCGATCATTGGTAACTCGGGGTCTACCAGACCGAGCTCTATTCCGTATCGAGTTTGTCTCCAGGAACCTATTCCATATCCGTGAGAGATCACTCTGAGAAACACCCACTCTTTCCGCCACGAACCGCTGTGAATGGCCTTCTTCAACTAAATCGATAACTCTTATACGGTCCAACTTAGAAATTAAAGTACGATTCATTTTTAATCACGTTTTCAAAAATTTCACCAGAATAAATTTTTCAAATTTTTTACACATTTGCAAAACCAGGTCAATTAAATGGATAATCAAATAAAATAAAAAACCAAAAATGGTATATTTTTTTATAAAAAGAGGCCCATTAAATAATATGTGATAACGATACGGATTTATAAAAGCGTAAACATCGTGAATACGAGGGGTGATGCATAACTTTTGAAACTATGTGTATTATTAACTTGTCTGCTCCTCCAGGACCTCTCGATTTATTAACTGTTCAACCAGTTTTTTCACACAAAATTCACCAATCCTTCTCTGCATGAAATTAGCTAGCTCTCTTACTTTACCTGTCATACTTCCGACGAATAATACCACTTTTGTAAGGGCTACAACGCGATTTGGCGGCTCTGCTTTTATGCCTATGAAGAGTCGGCTTCCCTAATTACATTTTTACATAAGTTTATTTCTTCTTGGATCATATCAATATTAATCCCCTATACCAGGGGGCGGCAACCTTTTGAGTCGCAAGAGCCAAAAATTACAATTTACAAAATTTTAAAGTTTTTAAAGAGCCACAATTTTTTTTTGCCAGCAATAAAAATAGTACTCGCATAAATAATAGTCCTGTTTCCAGGGGGGTTACAACGGCCTCTTTTATTCAGATGGACTTACCCAAGTTTTTTATGTATTTTGACCCATAAAACACGAATTTTTTGGGTAACAGTTGATCCGGATGTCGATAAGATTGTTATAAACAAAGAACTTGAGGAATTACGTAACAGCGATTTCTCGCAAAACAAAACATTTTTTTGTATTTTTTGGGTCATTCTAAGAAAAAAAAAATGTTGTTCTGAAGCCATTTCCTTGTGGCATTTTTATGATTAACTATTTAGATGGGAAATAAGCTACAATTAAATTGAAAAAATAATTTTATTAACGTTTCGACGCCCAAATGGGGTGTTATTATCAAAATACAAAATACTACTAAATTAAACAAAAATGTTGTTGCTAAGTAAAAAAAATTCTTTTAATAATTTATTTAATTTGACTCATTGATAGTGGCAATTCAGACGTATATTATACATTTTAAACTAGAAGACTTTAAAATTATATCGCCAATATTTATGAGTTGCTTTCCTGGGACGACTTTACTAAAAGATAGTACATTCAAATGAAATTTAAAATGGAACAATTTTATTAAGGTGAAACATCAAGACCATTAAACATTAGAATAAGTGGACATCAATCTTATATTAAAAATAGTGAGTTGATAGATCTCAAATATGTCAACACGCATGGGATAATGAACATAGAGTTCAGTGGAGAGATTCAAGTATAGTCCTGAAAGAATCAGAGAGTTAAAAGAAGAAAAATCAAAGAAGAGGCTCTAATTATGCTAAATGAAACCAATTGTGTCGCAAATTCCTCGGTAGAATGCAGTAGGATGTGGTTACCCATACTGAAAGAGGAAGTCAATAGTAAGAAAATACCACGATTAGTAGGTCAATAACATATCGAGTTAGTACATATTTTATGTTTTAGTATAACTTATTGTATATCTAAGTATTATTAATATTATTTATAATTTAAACATATTAAAGTCACAATTTGGTATTAGTTTTTGAAAGTGAATTAAATGTATAACCAAATACTTACGATGTCGGGATATTATCACGAGGTTTTTTCCTGGTTTTTCCTCGTGATTTACTATGTAATCCCTAGCGCGAGAATTTTACTGTCATCGTTGCATTTGGTTGTCTTTTTAAAGACAGATCACATGCTATATTTTTTTGTGACTCATATTCTTGAGTTGGGATTGATTTCATGTAATCGAATGAACTATCTTTTAGTAAAGTCGTCCCAGGAACGCAACTCATAAATATTGGCGATATCATTTTAAAGTCTTCTACTTTAAAATGTATAATATACGTCTGAATTTCCAATATAAATGAGTCAAATTAAATAAATTATTAGAAGAACTTTTTTTTTACTTACAACATTTTTGTTTAATTACTATATACATTACATACTATAGAATAACATTTTTGTTTAATTTTGTATTATTTTGTATTCTGACAACGACACACGGTTTGGGCGTCGAAAAGTTAATAAACTTATTTTTTCAATTTAATTGTGGCTTATTTCCCATCTAAATAGTTAATAAGAAAAAAATGTTCCTACAAGTTTACCGTTGTACCTCCCCTGGCGACAGGACTATAAAGTTCTTTGATAAAAAAATTAATCTTTTTATTCATATTATATATATAGTGTTTTTCACATATGTATATTATATTTTCTTACATTTCATTTATTTAGGTAAAAAATTAAAACAAGTATTCACTTACAACACTAACTTGTACTTCAATGACAAACAATTGATCAAAAATAATCTCAATGGGAGCGGTGGCTTTGCATGGTTTTAGAAAGTTTGGATAAATCTGGCTCATAACTTGTTGTTTTAAGTTTCAAACACGACTCTAAATTTTCATTTGATAGTTCGCTTTTTAGTTTAATTTTAATTATATTCATGCAAGAGAAAGCTTTCTAGCAAGAATATGTCGATCCAAAGATAGTTAGCACTCCAAATGCCAACTTCTTTACCTCACTGTAGAACTAGCAATATGGAAGACTATTCCATGCGTCGAATATATGTCCCTCAATTCGCGGCATTTCTTTCAAAGCTGACCACTTTTGTTGCTTTACGTACATACATTTCTGGACCTCCAACTCTTCTAACTTGCTTTTCAATTCTGTAAATTTTCCACTCCACAAAGATTTTACTTTTTTAATCGATCAATTGCATTTCTAAAGATCCATTATCCATTATTCCAAATGGCTCAACGTGGATTTCGTTACTATATATGTTGAGAGGATTTACTATGAATGCTAGAGTGGTTTTATTGGTTTTGAATTGTTCAAATCTGCCAGCAAATTCATTTTTATTTTTTTTTTTGTAACTGTGCTGAAGTAATTCATGTCAACAGTTGCAAAGGTTTTATCGCGATATTTTGGTATTTATTTATTTTGGTAAAATAAATAATATTTGCGTGTGGAACTAAAGAGCCGCAGCTTCACATCCAAAGAGCCGCATGCGGCTCGCGAGCCGCAGGTTGCCGACCCTTACCCTATACCCACATGATCGTCCTAAGCGTCTCTCCCAGGTCATCGTTGATCTTCCTCTCCTACTCGCTCCAGGAATCCACAGATTAGGAATTCTTCATACTAGTGTAGGAAACAGAGGTTGAACCTTGCAAAATGGACACAAGTCCGGTTTTATTTTTTTTCTGGTATATTAAGGGGTGCTTATACAAGGTGATTGATGAGTAGGGTAAAGCTCAATAGCTCCGCTATAGTAATAGATAGCAATAAAAGTTAATAACAAAAATTTTAGCCACCTTTGAGCTTCACATTACAAAATTAGTTAGAATGTTACAGGGTGTTCGATAACACAGTGGCAGACCTAACTTTTGTTTTTTTAAATGGAACACCCTATATTTTAAACGAAGATGAAAGGAAAAGGTCTTAAGAAAATACACAAAGGATATTGGTTACTTTGGGTAGGAGCGGATACAAAAGAGAGAGCAAAAGAAGGAGTCGGGATAATAATTGCACCGAATAGACTACAACACGTTATAGAAGAAACATATGTTAACCAGAGAATATTATCGGTGAAAATTAAACTGATGGACGAAGAAATATGGACAATAATAACAGCCTACGGAGTAAATGAAGATGCAAGAAAGGAAGAGAAAGATAAATTTTTCGAGGAGCTCCAAATGCAAATTGATAATGGGGAAGAAAACATAATTGTAATGGGAGATCTAAACGGTAGAGTCGGAAACAACAACAGCGGAATAGAGGAGTGCATGGGAAAAGAAGGAGAAGAAATGCTAAACAGAAATGGTGAAAGAATAATAGAAATATGTATGGAGAATAAACTAGTTATAACAAATACAAAATTTAAACATAAAGAAGTACACAAATACACGAGAGTACAAGACAGCAGAAACGAAAAATCAATCATAGATTACTTTTTGGTAAGCAGCAACAAATGGAAAAGAGTACAGGATACGAAAGTGAAAAGAGGCTCGGAGATTGGCAGTGACCACCATCTAGTAATAATGAGAATGAGAACAACAGAGGAAAAAGAAGAAAAGAGAAGAAAGGTAGTAAATGAAAAAATAAAAAGTTACAAATTAAAAGAGGAAATATATAAGAAGAAATTCCAAGAAAAATTAGATAATACTTTGAAAGGTAGGGCAAAAAATACAAATATAGAAAAAAAATGGGAATATCTAAAAACCAGCATAATCAAAGCAGCTGAGGAAACTTGCGGGAAAGCAAAAATAGCAAACACTAACATGAGGAGAACAGAATGGTGGACGGAAGAAATACGAGAGAAAATAAAGAACAAAAAAGACAAATGGAAAAGATACCTAAGCACAAAACACCCGGAAGATTACGAAGCATATAAAGAAAAAAGGAAAGAGGTTAAAATAGCGGTGAAAGCAGGAAAGGAAAGGTCATGGGAGCTATTTGGACAAAAAATGACAAAAAATTATAGGGAAAACCAAAAACTCTTCTACGGCGCATTAAAACAACTCAGACAAAAGAAAGAGCACACGATGCCGAATATAAAAGACAAGAATGGAAACGTACTAACAGAAGAAAAACAAATAATGGAAAGATGGAGAGAACATTTCAAAGAGCTAACTCATGTAGACAAGGACAACATAGGGGAGATACAAGAAAGGAATGAAGAACAACAAGTGGAATCCATAACAAGAGAGGAATTAGAGAAAGCAATAGAAAGAGTAAAACTGGGCAAAGCACCAGGCAAGGATCATATCACCCCGGAAATGATAAAATTCATGGGGACAGAGGGAATGGATAGCATGAAAGAACTAATGAATGATATCATAAATAGAGCAGAATTACCAAAGGACTGGAAGAAAGACATTATATTACCAATACACAAAAAGGGAGACAAGAGAAACTGTAATAATTACCGAGGTATCACCATATCAAGTATCCCTGGGAAGGTATTAGCAAGAATACTAGAGACAAGAATAAAAACACAAATAGAAACAACTATGGAAGACACACAGTGTGGATTCAGGAAGGACAGAAGCACGCAAGACCTAATATTCACATTAAGACAAGTAAGTGAGAAGGTAATCAAGAAAAATAGAGAGATACATATGTGCTTCATTGACCTGGAAAAGGCGTTTGACAGAATCCGAAGAAAGGACGTTTGGAAGACACTAACAGAAAGGGGAGTCGACAGACACATAATAGAAGTAATAAAGGATATGTACAAAAATAATACAAATACAGTAAGAACCAATAACGAGGAATCCAGAGAATTTTCTACAAGTCAAGGCGTCAAACAGGGATGCGTGCTGAGTCCACTGCTATTCTCAGTGGTACTGGATGAAGCGATAAAGAAAGCCAAGAGAAGAATGAGAAAACTAACATTAGGATACTGGCAAATGAAACAGACTCAACTATCGGAGCTACTATTTGCAGACGACATGGTATTGATAGCAGAAAACAGAGAAGACTTACAGAACAATCTTGAAATCCTAGAAGAAGAACTATCAAACATAAATATGAAAATTAATACAGAGAAAACAAAAACAATGATAATTTCAAATACGAGGAAGACACACGCAATAGAATTAGACGGGAAACAACTAGAGCAAGTGGAATATTTTAAATACCTAGGAGTAATAATCGAATCAAATGGTAAACAAGACATGGAAATAAACGAGAGAATGGGACGAACAGGAAGCTTATTTAACACTATGAAAACAACATTTTTTGGGAAAAAAGGGATACCGGAAAAAGTAAAAACGGCAGTCGTTAAATCAGTAGTTAGACCAACAATCATGTATAGCAGCGAGACATGGACATTGACGCGGAGACAAAAATCCAGAGTCAATGCTATGGAAATGAGGTTCCTGAGGAAAATAGCAAACAGAAAAAGGACAGACAAAATACGAAACGAAACAATTAGACAAAACCTAAAACTAGAACCAATCAATGAAAAAATAGTAGAAGGACAACTTAGATGGTTCGGGCACGTGTGTAGAATGTCGAACGAGAGGCTAACAAAACGAGTGTTCGAAACGAGAGTGCAGGGGAAAAACAAAAGAGGGAGACCAAGAGTTATGTGGGTAGATGAAATCAGGAAAGAAGTCGAGAAGAAGGGATTGACATTGGAAAGTGCAAGAAACCTAGCGCAAGATCGGAAAGCATGGAGACTACAATGCCAAACTCAACTCCACCAGCCTTACACCTGAAGGTAGAAAGGCTTAGGACTAAGTAAGTAAGTAAGTAAATGAAACACCCTATATTTTATTTTAAATTCGAAATACTGTTAACTTCTCCATCGCAAAAATATAAGGTTTGTTGTGTTATACAGGGTATTTACAAAGTTATAACCAATTTTGTATGAAAATCGTAACAAGTTCAACTCCCTGTATAAATAAAAATAAGCAAAACAACAATGGTTTATTAATGCCATATTTTTTAGCGTATTGTCAAAATTTTCAAGAATGGTCGATATTGCCAATTTTCTTTATATCAAATACAGGGTGAGTCAAAACGCAAGTACATTATTTTCTCAGTAATTTTAAATGGAACACCCTCTATTTTATATCACTATTGAAAAGTACCATTATCGTACTTTAATTTTTAGATAACATTCCCTATGTCTAAAATTAGTTTTCGAGATATTTCCATTTTTCAATGGACCAGTAGCGTGGCCACCAAATCACCAGAATTTAATAAACTGGACTGATTTTTTTGGGGTTACGTTAATAATGAAGTTTATAAAATACCTCCAACAACAAGGGATGAGATGAAAAATAGAATACAAAGTGTATTTCGATGTGTTAATTTACAAATGCTCCGTAGAGTAAGTAGCTCATTCAATGATCGTTTTTAGGCGTACATAAATGTGTTAGGAGATAATTTTGAACACCTTATGTAATTAAATATTAAAAATATTTTATTAAAAGTAGCTTCTAATTTTTTCAAACATGTTTTTTTGCAAAATGTATTACTGATAAATTATGTTTCGTTCTTTATTTGTTACATTGGTACATTTACATACAAAAGTAGTGTTTAATTGTCTTCACAAAATATTGTATTTTGTGTTTGTGTGTTTTTTTGTAAAATTTATTACTAATTTTTTTTGTTTATTTATTGCATTTACATAAAAAGTTAGTTTTTAATTGTTTCAAAAATGTTGCATGTAGTGGTTGTGTTTTCTAACAAGGGCAGAAAGTCATTCTTTTCCGCACGCGACTGCAGTTTGCCGAACGACGCGAAGCGGGAGTTCGGCAAGCAGTCGAGTGCGGAAAAGAGACTTTCTACAAGAGTTAGGAACAATATTTTTTCTAAGAGTCTTTAAAAAATTACCAAATCTTAATCAATTAATTTAATTAATATGAAAATACATACACAAATTAATTCTTTGACAAGGTTGTCAAAACCAAACTTTCAATATAATTAGTTAGCATCACGACGATCTTGGACGACTGTTATTGTCTACCGATTTGACTTTCGATTATTATGTCAAAATAATTTTATTTCATCGAATTGTCAGTAGTAATTGCACAAGAGCTCTGAAATTATTGAATTTTTCCCGAGTGACACTTTGACAGTTTTGATTTCGCCGAAGGCGAGTGAAATTATGTCAAAGTGTCACGACAGCAAAAATTCTATATTAATTTCAGAGGTCCAGTGCAATTTGTTGCGATTATTTCATGAATAAAACGGTTCAAAACCAAAATTTTATTTTAATTTATTTATGTAACTACCATTAAACACACAGTTTTTATAAATACTTGACGATTGAAAGTCATCACTTTTATAATTTTTAAAACATTAATTGTCATTAATGTCACTGAATGTATTTTTTCGTAGCAACGAAGGGCATCTGACGTAATATACTTAACGACGGGAGATTATCAAAAATTATCGATTTAATTCAAATTTCTGTAGCTTTCTATTCGTCAGAATCTCCTATGAATGAAATAATCGCGTTAATTTCATTAAAACAGGAACACAATAAAATAAATTAATAAATTTGAAATAAATTAGTAAACAATATCTAAATATTAGTTTATTGCATGTATTATAATTACTTTAAGGCCATATTAACATATCTAAATCAACACGCGTGCGGAAAAGTAACACGCATGCGGAAAAGTAACACGCGTGCGGAAAAGTGAAACTTTCTAAAATAAAATGCGTGCGCGAAAGTAGACAGTTTTGCACGCTCGTAGAAAAAATTATTTTTATTTCTTTATTCGCTACAGTGTTACATTGATTACCGGATTGATAATCGGTAATCTTCAATTGTCAATTCAGTCATGGCTTACTAAAAATTTAGATAAATTTATACACCTAAAATAATTTTCTCTGAAAAATGAAAATATCTCGAAAACTAATAAATTTGGGCATAGGGAATGTTATATAAAAATTAAAGTACGTTAATGTTACTTTTCACTAATGATATATGTAAAATACAGGGTGTTCTATTTAACATTACTGAGAAAATAATGTACTTCCGTTTTGACTCACCCTGTATTTGATATAAAGAAAATTAGCAATATCAATAATTCTTAAAAATTTTGACAATAAATAAAAAATATGCCATTAATAAACCATTGCTGTTGTGCTTATTTTTATTTATACAGGGAGTTGAACTTGTTACGATTTTCATACAAAATTGGTTATAACTTTGTAAATACCCTGTAGAACATTACAAACCTTTATATTTTTGTGATGGAGAAGTTAACAGGATTTCGAATATAAAATAAAATATAGGGTGTTCCATTTAAAAAAACATAAGTTAGGTCTGCCACTCTGTTATCGAACACCCTGTAACATTCTAACTAATTTTGTAATGTGAAGCCCAAAGGTGGCTAAAATTTTTGTTACTAATTTTTATTGCTATCCATTACTATAGCGGAGCTATTGAGCTTTACCCTACTAATCAATCACCCTGTATTATGAGACTAAATTTTTCTAAAAAAATTTCGCCCCGGAACCCCCTTTTCACCCTTTTAAAGGGGGTAATTTATAGTTTTTGCGGAACGTAGCCTTTCACAAATAAGTGACTGATTTTTTGGTATAGGTTTCATTTAAGGGTAATCGCCCTTTTTTTAATTACAGGGTGTTACATTTTAAAAAACCCTTTTTATACCATCTGAACCGTTTATGATAAAGTAAAAAGACTTTCAGCGATTACCCATGTACTGGTGCTATTTACAAATCTTGTATAATGCACCCCCATTTATAACCATGTATAAACCACCCCAAAAAAAGAAGAATTAATAAATAAAGTGATTTTCTTGGAATCCTTCACATACAATGCCCTTTATTACATACATATTACATACATATATACATATTAGAAGAAATTATTAATTTCTTCAAATTTTAATTGGTATCAAATTATTTAATTTTTATAGTCCAAGTAATGAAGCTTAAAATAGGACAAAACCTCGTAATTTTTACAGAATGGATCGATTTGCTTGAAAATTTGCGAATAAGAAGTGGATAGTCCAAGGATCAAAGTCTATATGATGCCGAAAGGCGCTTTAACCATGGGGGTGGTTGCCACCCCGAGATGGTAATTTTTAATTTTTAATTATATTTTGACCGAAAAATTGGGTAAAAACATCCATTCTAAGCAAAAAACGTTCTATACATTTTTTTGATAAAATTAATAGTTTCCAATTTATTCGCTATCGAAAGTGTTAGTTTTATATCGAAAAAATCAGTGGTTTTAATAAATTTTCTGCTAATAACTCCAAAAGTTTTAGATTTATCAAAACAACTTTACATAACAAAAATGTACCTTTTAAAAACATAAACAAAACCGTTTTTTTATTTTCTTTAAGAACAATAGTAATCGAGCTAAGCTTTATTATATGTTAGCTCTTCTTCCTCAAATGCTAAATATTGTAGTTTTAAAGTCAAAATACGGGAAAACTATGCATTTTTCGAGGAAAACCTAATCAAACTAATTATTAAGTATTTAAAAATATCTATCTCCAGGAATAAAAAAAGTCTCTTGCTCAAAAATTAAGTGACTTATAACGAAAATAATGTCAGTCCCAATTTTTTCAGCGAGAAATTATCGGAAACAACCTCCTAATCACCATCCTACTTAAAATTAGTCATTGACCTTCATTGGTCTTTATCTATTACACAGGCCTACAGAAAAAAAAATTGTTTTAGTGCCGTGAATCCTTAAGCTGGTTTTAACTATATTAGGGGCGATAAATCGAAATATGGATTTCGTTTTTTTTTATCAGCTCTAGTTTGATGGATATGGCAAAATCCGAAATTAGGGCTTTAATATTTGAGATAATGAAGAATGTGTTACTCAAAGGAATGAACATTGTTAACTAAACTTATTCCTCAGTATATATTTGTTGTCCTCACTCTATTATGCCTTTATGCAAGAAATAATACTTTATTATCGTTACATTACTATTTTATAAGGAAATAAAACAGCTTGGAGAGTATTTTTAAACTTTTAAAATGATACATTTACCACTTGTAAACCCATTCAGCCTCCATCTAATAATGGCTCATAGCCCATGGACCATGCTTCGCCTAAATAGAAAGGAAGCTTCCCCAGATAAGTATGGAAAAACTTAAAGCTGGAATCTTTGATGGACCGCAGATCAGACTTCTTACAGAGGATCCGGCTTTTGCGGGGTCAATGAATGAAGTAGAGAAAAAAGCTCGGCTTTCATTTGTGGATATTATGAAAAATTTTCTGAGAAATCACAAAAGTGAAAACTATGCTGAGCTGGTAAACCGTTTGCTGAATGACTTCCAATCACTTGGATGGAATATGAGCATCAAAGTCAACTATCTTCACAGCCACCTGTACCGTTTTGCTGAAAACTTAGATGACACAAGTAATGAGCAAGGTAAGAGACTTCACCAAAAGATAAAAACCATTGAGGACCGCTACCAAGGAAGACGGGGCATGGGCAGCCTATGGAAAACTCAAAGACATCTTCAAAAGCGATATACCAATTTCTTTAAAACGTAAAACATGTGACCAATGTGTGTTGCCTGTGGTGACTTATGGTGCCGAAACTTTGACATTGATAGCTACAACTTCTAAAATGCTGCAAATAGCTCAGAGGAAACTGGAAAGGTCAATGCTGAGTATATCGCTTCGTGACAGAGTTGGAAATTAAGACTTAGACTAAGAACATGAGTTACCGATATAATTTCCCGAATTGCCACCCTGAAATGGAACTGCGCCGGGCACGTCGCCCGAATCAGTGATTGGAGGTAGACGAAGAGATTACTTGAGTGGAGGCCGAAATTAGACAAAAGAAGTAGAGGAAGACCCCCTACTCGTTGGACTGACGATCTCAAGAAAATGTCAAGAAATTGGATGCAAAGTGCTCAAAATGGAGCACAATGCACAAAAATGAGGGAGGCCTATGTCCAGCAGTGGAAGCAAAGGGCTGGATGATGATGATGATGAAATGGCTTAAAATATACGTATTTTTTAATTGTTTGGTTTTTATTTTAATTTAGTATATTCATATCAGCATATTCGAATTTTAATGCATAAAAGCTGGCATGATCTACGTTATCTTGAAAACTAGAGCTGATAGAGCAAAACTGAGGCCATATTCGGAATCAGCACCCCAAATATACCCAAAATCAGCTTTAAATACTTCGGCACCAAAAACACTGTAGGCCTGTGTTATTAATAGGTTCCAGAAGTTTGACTGGCTTAGAATGATTAGTTTAAAAAAAATTAGTTAAAAGCGAGTAACGAACTTTTGGAGTTTGGTAAAAAATGCCCTTTATTTCAGAATAGAAAGATTAGCATCAGAGATACAAAAAAATGTTTAAAAATAAAATTTCGGAAACGAAATGCGTGCGTGAAAGAGGCTCTTTTAGCACGGCCGTAGAAAAAATCTTTTTACAAACTTTATTTTCAAATTACACAAGAATTTTCAAATTAAAAAAAATAGCCTAGGTTCATTTGGGCCAAAGGTAGCCCTGTGTTTTTTTAATTTATAACTAATTTGTTTCTTATAATTAAAGAATCTCGTTGATGCCATTTTAAGGAATGGGGTTTTTATTTTTTGTTAAAAAATTTGCACAAACATTGTACCTTTATAAGACCCTCTACGAATTTTCAAAAATGTAGTTCAAATGGTTACTGGGGGGAACCTACAAATCCACCGAGTTCCAATACCGAAAAAGCAATTTCAAACTAATATAATATTCTGTATCTCCGGATCTACTCAATGAATCTTGATCTTTCTCTTTTTAAATTGTATGTAATTTCTACGTACATTACAAATATGCAATTTGTTTATAAATTTATTAATTAATAAACAGCCTAATTTGTTTAAACAAGTCTTGAAAAAAATAATTTTTTTCAAAAATCTATTTTTTTAATCATAGTGTCATTAATGATCATATAAAAAGTTAAAGTACACTTTAATAAATAAATTATTTTTATTAAATACAGTAAAGCTTCGATATAACGGACCTCTATTTAACGGACTTCGGATATAACGGACAAAAAATCCGGTCAAATGTAAAAAAGTTGAAAACGTAAATATTTTAGATATGCTTAACCTGGCGAATACAAAGATAAATTAAATACCAACAGGATCCCCGTGGACCCCAAACGCTACACCTAGCTACAAAACTTTAGTTGTATGTTTTTGCCAAAAAATACAACATCGCTTATTCAACCCATGGATCAGGGAATGCTTTTGGAAATCAAACGAATATCTTGCAGAAAGTTTTTATGAAGTAATGGTTGTATTGCAAGATGAAAATAATGCAGAAGATACAAAAAGGCAGCTTATCTTTCAAAAAAATTGTTTGATGGTCAAGAATCAGACATAGGTTTAGAAGGGTTGGACATTATTGATATCTGTATGAAGGTGTCACTGGGTATAACATCATGACTGAAAGTAAAATAGCAGATGAAGTTGTGAACCTAAAACATGAGGACGGAAGTGAAGGAAACATCAGTAAAGAAGACAAAACAACAGCGCCAAAAAGTTCGAAGTTCTCAGAGGTAAGATCACAACTTGACGATCTAATAACACGTATTGATTATTCGTCAAAT
Source organism: Diabrotica virgifera virgifera (assembly GCF_917563875.1). Lineage (NCBI taxonomy): Eukaryota > Metazoa > Arthropoda > Insecta > Coleoptera > Chrysomelidae > Diabrotica > Diabrotica virgifera. The sequence continues at coordinate 60,647,098 of NC_065443.1, read as the reverse complement.
AACGAAATTTAACTGTATCGTACGCAATTTCTTAATTTCTTGATTATAAAAAAATACAGCAAACTTCAAAAGTGCTAACAAAACTTGATTCCTTTTTCACAGCAGGATTACCGAAAGCAAGCGCGTCGATATCAAACAACGTCACTTCACGACGAATCTCCGAAGACAATTAAATAGAATTTGGTTTGTGTTTTATATTTTTATCTATAAGTACATTATTTTCAAAAATTAAGTTTTTTGATTTATTTTAAACCTACTTTTATATAACGGACTTTCGGCTTTAACGGACAATTAGTCCGTTATATCGAGGTTTTACTGTAATTATTTATTGAAAATAATTTATTTAATAAAGTATACCTTAACTGTTTCTTATTTTAAAAAAAATATTATTTAAAAAAATTGTTTAAACAAATTAGACTGTTTATTAATTAATAATTGTCTAGACAAATTGCACATTTGTAATATACACAAAAAGTACATACAAATTAAAAAAAGAAAAATCAAATCATTTTGGTTGACGTGTCGTCCTAGGTTTTTTAAGATTATACAGGGTGTAACAAAAATACAGGTCATAAATTAAATCACATATTCTGGGACCAAAAATAGTTCGAATGAACCTAACTTATCTTAGTACAAATATGCACAGAAAAAAAGTTATAGCCCTTTGAAATTACAAAATGAAAATCGATTTTTTCGAATATATCGAAAACTATTAGAGATTTTTTATTGAAAATGGATATGTGGCATTCTTATGACAGGAGCATCTTAACGAAAAATTATAGTGAAATTTGTGCTCCCCATAAAAATTTTATGGGGGTTTTGTTCCCTTAAACCCCCCAAACTTTTCTGTACGTTCCAATTAAATTATTATTGTGATACCATTAGATAAATTTTATATTTTTAAAACTTTTTTGGCTCTTACTATTTTTTCGATAAGGCAGTTTTTATCGAGTTGCGGCTTCTTTTTTAATAGGTTTACATAAATATTTTATGGGGGTTTTGTTCCTTTAAACCCCCCAAATGTTTGTGTACGCTCCAACTAAACTATTACTGCGATACCATTAGTTAAACAAAATGTTTTTAAAACTTTTTTGCCTCTTTGTATTTTTTCGAGAAGGCACCTTTTATCGAGATATGGCTTCTTTTTTAATACGGTTCAAAATATACCTAAAAATGTAAATCATACATAAATTTTCATATTATTACAAATTCTCCATAATCGTACTTAACCATATACAAATATGTGGTGGATTTGACAAATATTCAAAATATCTCGACAAAAACTGACTTTTTGAAAAAGTACTAAGAGCCAAAAAAGTTTTAGAAATATTGTGTTTAAGTAACGGTACTACAATAATAATTTAATTGGAACGTACACAAAAGTTTGGGGGAGTTTAAAGGAACTAAACCCCCATAAAATTTTTATAGGGTGTCCAAATTTCACTATAATTTTTTCTTAAAATGCTACTGTCATAAGAACGCCATATGTCCATTTTCAATAAAAAATCTTTAATAGTTTTCGATATATTGAAAAAAATCGATTTTCATTTTGTAACTTCAAAGGGTTGTAACTTTTTTTATATGCACATTTGTACTAAGGTAAGTTAGGTTTAATCAAACTATTTTTGGTCCCAGAATATGTGATAAAATTTATGACCTGTATTTTCGTTACACCCTGTAAATTATTAAACCTAGAATTTATTGTAATAAAATAGTCTTTCTTTAATTTTAAACATGTTTGTGTGTTGATGTCATATACTTTGGTCTCATATTGAATGTGTTCATAAGATTATCTATAAAATATCCAGAAATGGCTATAAATTGTTGTTTTCCTTTTAGATGGCAAACTTGTTAGATTCTTTCGAAAATAAAATTAAGAGCTTCATTAAAGTTTATTTTGGTAAAAATGAATATATTTTTTGAATTATAAATTACAAATAGAATGTAGTTGACATTGTTGCCCATATTAAAACGAGAGGGTGTTACTTTCAAGAAATTTATTTGCCATTAAGAGCAAGTATGTATCGTTAACTTCTTTCATAATTTTCTAAACTTGTTTTATGGTTATTATAATATATGTATAGTATATTATAATTATTATAATAAATGTCTGGTCTATTTTTAAGTGTTTGCTTAAATTCCAGCATTTAAAGATTAAATTAAATAATCAGGAAATGTCCAGAAAATAAATAGGTACCTATATCTTTTTACTTTTTTCTATATTTAGTCCAGGCTGTGGGTGAAAAATTGTGTTATAATTCAGGAAATTTTGGAACCTATTAGGCGTTGTAAAGGTCGATGTCAGGAGTGACTTCTACTAAAATGTAACACCTGATTTTGCGTGCTATTTATTTATAACGTTTTTAAATAGGTACTATAACAACTTATGGTCCATGTGACCAATGTGTGGCCAGTTTCAACTACGATGACTTGGAGTAAGTAACCACAACGCTCACTGAGTTCTATACAGAGCCGGATTTAAGGCAGTGGGGGCCCCTGGGCAGAATTGGTGTGGGGGCCCTACCTCCTACCATTAAAAAAATGTTGATCTACTTTTATAAATATATTTATAAATAATAAAAAGTACAAGAGCTGTAACTTGCTACAGTAAGTCAGTCAATATTAAAAATAATAGTAAGATGTATGGTTAAAGTCCGGGTCCGGGAACTTTTCGAGACATCTTAATTGAAAATTACTTGATTATGTGGGACATATCTAGTTGCATTAAGACATCGTGGAAAAGGCTCATTATAGAGAGATGATTTAAACACTCTTGACCCATCGTAGACCGAAGTCGATTTTTAATTCACTTAAATTTTAAGAATGATCTCTATCCACTGCAGTTAGTTAGCATCAGAACTAAATATAAACAAAGTGTCACCTCAACATTTGGAAAAGCATGATTAATATTGTTTTCTTTTAGCAGTTGGTACATTTGAAGTTCTTTGCTTGTATTTGATGAGCTGATTTCCTCTTTAAATGAATTGAAGGAACTTACAAACTGTAGCAGATGGACACATAAGTTTTCATCTAAATGATTGCTATAAATGTTAGCAAGCTTTAGTGAGTTAGCTTCAATTTCATTAAGAGTTAAATTTTCCAATTTTCCAAAATGATTTAAAAATCCAAAATTGGAATGAGTAGACAGCCTCTGACTTAAAGAGGAAATGATCTATTATAGCGATAAAATTTTGAGTTATACACTTCTCTGATGTTCTCAAATCTTTCGAAATTGCCACGTTTTGACTGTATAATTTATTTAAGTGATCTAAGTGCTGCCACGCCTGAATTAAGGTCAATATTTGGATCTTGAAGAATACGACATGCTGTTTGTCCTCCCTAATATCCTCTCTGTTTCCATTAAACACATTCGATTATAGGTACAAACCATTTGCAATGCTACAAGTTTTAAATTGTTGCTCATAGTCTTCCGAAATTTTTGATAATGCTCCTTTAATCTGAGTATAACCTTTAATTAGTTCTTTTGCGGCATCACCTCCATGATCATCTAGTAGTATTTGCTCTTTTAGGAACAATAATATTTTTGCCACGGTCTGCGTTGCTGTCGCTTAAAGACGCAGCTTTTAAACATTCTCTTAACAAGTTGTGTATTATGTAGAAGTGACAAATTACATATAGTTAGTTCTTCTAAGTTGCAGTTGCAGCTTTTGAAACTAAATTTAGAGAGTGGGCGACACAAGGAATCCACTAATCTACAACTCCAAGATATTAAGGTACGTATCCATACGTGGGTACTCCGTGGTCGGTGTAGCAGCTCCACATAATGGATACGTTCACTCACACCCTCTTTGATTCAACCGGTTTGCGGTTTTTATGTAGGGGAGCGCATGTCGTATCCATTTGAGCAGCTACACCGAGCACGGAGCACACACCTATGGATACGTACCTTTTTGTTCTATAATTGCCTGAACCCAATTGTATTTTCCACTGATAACTGACGCATTAACGTAGAACGGTCTCCTGCAGTTTTTCAAATGGATGTCATGTTCTTGCAAAAATGTCATTCGAGAATTAAATATATCTTCTGCTTTCTGACTGCGATTTGGCAAAAATATGGTAAACGTTTCAGCAGGAGTGAAACTTTCTATGTAACGAAATATCACAGTTAATCAATTGGTATGAACTGAATAATACTTTGACTTCTTAATCCGTGAAACTATTTCATTTAATACGTTTTGACCCATCGGATGTACAATTTCCTCACATATGGTCGATGAACGATAGTTGACATGTCCGCTTCCAGGATTTTAAATATTTATTAATATGGTGCTTCAAAAATTGATCATATTCAGCTAATAACACTGCTAAATGCTAAATGTCGTTCACAAATAAACTTTAGAACACTAAAATTAGTCTTTGAGTATTTTCCAATAATTCTTTATTGCTTCGGCCTGTTTTGCTATTTCAGTGTCAATACGCCCAATTCTTTCGTGTGCTTTAAACAGTTCGTGATCCATAAGCCTACTATCTGCATGTTTCCAATCATTCCTCTGTGGCTAAAATGTGTACGAACACTAGATAAGAATTTACAAACGAAGCAATACACTCACCCGGTGGAAGGTAAAAAACATAACCATGAACAGTGTATTATATATTATCACTCCTACGCTACTTCATTTTATACTTGACATACATTGTCGATGTCGATTTCCTGTATCTCCTACCAATATCTGTTTAAATGAACCTCTTATGTTTGGGCTTTGTGGGGGCCCCGAAATGTGGGGGCCCCGGGCAGCCTGCCCCCCCCCCTTTTAAATTTGGTCCTGGTTCTATAGTGTCACAACGGCAAAAATGAAGTTATGAGATAATTGACTGTAAAGTTTCATGACATAAAATACCATTCAAAATTACAATTTATGGATAAGAGGTCGAGAGAAGGAACCAAATACTTGACAATGAGAGGTTAGATATTACATATTTTTCTATTGTATGAATTTCTAGCACTTTTATATAAATATAACAGTATTGAATTTAAGTTTTATAGTGTTTTGGCAAAGATGGTCGGTCATAAGTAGTGGCATAAAGAGTTCATAAAATAAACGTTTTTATTTTTTTAATTTTTTTATCGCACTAAAGATATTATGAACACATTTATGAACACATGAACATTTTTCTTACTAATAATTAAAAAATAAACTTAAAATGATTATCAGTTATATAAAACCCTTGTTTATAGAAACAAGAATAAAAACGTGGAATGTAAGTTGATGTAATTGAAACTGTGATTTTTAATAGTAAATTGCATTGGATCGAATAATAGTGTAGGAAACAGAGGTTGAACCTTGCAAAATGGACACAAGTCCGGTTTTATTTTTTTTCTGGCATATCAAGGGGTGCTTATTATAAGACTAACTTTTTCTGAAAAAATTTCGCCCCGGAACCCCCCTTTTCACCCCTTTAAAGGGGGTAATTTATGGTTTTTGCAGAACGTAGCCCTTCCTGTACCTTTTACAAAAAATTTCTTTTATAGAAATTTGAAGAGGACTATACTTTCTACGATTTATTTCGACAGCATCTCTATATCATCCACCGTTTAGCAAGGGTGGCGCCCCAAAGTTGACAAGTTTTTAAAAAAGATGTTTTTAAAAAAAATATATTTTTCCCTAACTGTAACGGAAATTAAAAAGAAATGCTGCGGAAATTATTCACAAATAGATGATTGATTTTTTGGTATAGGTTTTACTTAAGGATAATTGCCCTTTTTTTAATTACAGGGTGTTACATTTTAAAAAACCCCTTTTTATACCATCTGAACCGTTTATGCTAGAGTAAAAAGACTTTCAGCAATTACCCATGTACTGGTGTTATTTACAAATTTGTATAATGCACCCCCATTTTTTCCCCAGAACTACCCAGAAAAAAAGAAGAATTAATAAATAAAGTGATTTTCTTGGAATCCTTCACACACAATGCCCTTCATTATTATGCTTCATATATCATTTTGTGCAAGTTATTATTACCCATGCATGGACACTAAAAGCGATTTACTAGTACAACCCCTGTAGCCAAAAACAATAAATAAAATGGGGGGTTGAAATTTTTTTTTGTTTTTTGCTTTTTGATCCATGTGGGCATATGCTTCATCAGTAGTGATTTTCAAAAATATATATGGTTATTGCAACATCCCTGCGCAAACCACCCCTATCCTTGAAAATATACTGCAGAAACTACCCCTATACCTTATCCAGCATATTTTTACGATTTTCTCATTACCTATTCATTTTTTTTAAACAAAACTTATACAAGGTTAAAGACCACTATTTACTCTAAAAATTAGGCCCCATTCATTTTTTTCGTTTACGCAACCGTTACGGCACAGTGGCGCCGTAAACCTCATATATGCTTTGACGGGCTCCAGTTTTTGTTTATTTTTTCGTCATCTGTTTGTTTTATTGATAAAGTACTTATGTAAAATAAAACAACACAGTGTAACCTACAAATCATGATCTATGCACATTTTACATTCTTTGCTCCCCAAAGCTACAGTGGTGGCCCAAAATAAATTTTTTCATATTCTGCCACCTACACGCATTTTATTGCGTTAATGCTATCTTAACAGCACAATATTCACCCCTAAGTCGTCGCTAAGCAGTGGCGGATCCAGGGAGGGGTGATGGGGGTGATGGCACCCCCACCCCTCTCAAACCAAGTGATATTATATTTGAAGATTATAAAAATATTCATTTATTTTTATAGAAATACTTATATTATATTAATATTATTTTTATAAGAATGACTTTTTATGCTTTAGCGACAGTGGCGGATCCAGAATCGTTAAGAGGGGGTGCCAATTGGTTAAATTTCTATAAAAATAAATGAATATTTTTATAATCTTTGAATATAATATCACTTAGTTTGAGAGGGGGGGAGGTGATCACCCCCATCACCCCTCCTTGGATCCGCCACTGCGTAGCGACCACCTAAGGGTAAATATTGTGCTGTTAAGGTAGCATTAATGCAATAAAATGCATGTAGGTGGCGAAAATATGCAAAAATTTATTTTGGGCCACCACTGTGGCTTTGGGAGCAAAGAATGTAAAATGTGCATAAGTCATAATTTGTAGGTTACACTGTGTTGTTTTATTTTGCATAAGTACTTTATCAATAAAACGAACAGATGACGAAAAAAGAAAACAAAAACTGGAGCCCGTCAAAGCATATATGAGGTTTACGGCGCCACTGTGCCGTAACGGTTGCTTAAACGAAAAAAATGAATAGGACCTAATTTTTAGAGTAAATAGTGGTCTTTAACCTTGTATAAGTTTTGTTTAAAAAAAATGAATAGGTAATGAGAAAATCGTAAAAACATGCTGGATAAGGTATAGGGGTAGTTTCTGCAGTATATTTTCAAGGATAGGGGTGGTTTGCGCAGGGATGTTGCAATAACCATATATATTTTTGAAAAGCACTATTGATGAAGCATATGTCCACATGGATCAAAAAGCAAAAAACAAAAAAAAATTTCAAGCCCCCATTTTATTTATTGTTTTTGGCTACAGGGGTTGTACTAGGAAATCGCTTTTAGTGTCCATGCATGGGTAATAATAACTTGCACAAAATTATATATGAAGCATATTAATAAAGGGCATTGTGTGTGAAGGATTCCAAGAAAATCAATTTATTTATTAATTCTTCTCTTTTTTGGGGTGGTTCCGGGGAAAAAATGGGGGTGCATTATACAAATTTGTAAATAGCACCAGTACATGGGTAATCGCTGAAAGTCTTTTTACTCTAGCATAAACGGTTCAGATGGTACAAAAAGAGGTTTTTTAAAATGTAACACCCTGTAATTAAAAAAAGGGAAATTATCCTTAAGTGAAACCTATACCAAAAAATCAGTCAATTATTTGTGAATAATTGCCGCAGGATTTCTTCTTAATTTCCGTTACAGTTAGGGAAAAATATATATTTTTTAAAAACATCTTTTTTAAAAACTTGTCAATTTTAGGGCGCCACCCCCGCTAAACGGTGGATGATAGAGAGATGGTGTGGAAATAAATCGTAGAAAATATAGTCCTCTTCATATTTCTATAAAAGAAATTTTTTGTAAAAGTTACAGGAAGGGCTACGTTCCGCAAAAACCACAAATTACCCCCTTTAAAGGGGTGAAAAGGGAGGTTCCGGGGCGAAATTTTTTCAGAAAAAGTTAGTCTTATAATAAGCACCCCTTGATATACCAGAAAAAAAATAAAACCGGACTTGTGTCCATTTTGCAAGGTTCAACCTTTGTTTCCTACACTATAAGATACATTAGATTTTCATACTTTTTTCTGGCAATTGGAATTTTTTTCTGATAGACCCTATTAATCTCAATGTCTTTAGAAGAGAATATTTTGTTAGGATTTATGGTTCGTATTTCTTTGAATAAGTTGAATATTTTAAAATAAAATTCTTTAAAGAAATTTTATACAGGTTTCGACTTTCAGTATTAAAACATCACTTAACTTAAAGACTTCTACCTAAAGACCTAAAGTAATACCTAAAGTCGAAGTGAAAAAAACTTTACACACTCTTACTTTTGTACCTTGTTTAACAAAATAAAAAGCATTCTTATTGGTTCTTCCGTCACTCTTTACAACAATAACCTGTTCAATCAATAATTACATTATGTACATAGTTTAGCTGCTTGCAAATGTCTCCTAAATCTCAGTGTAATTTAAAAACGCTCCTCTCTCTTCTTCTGTGAATTTCCGGTACATGTTTGCCCGCATTTTGTGATGTACCACGGATCTTTAACTGATTTTACTAGAACGTCTATCTTCCTGTTGTACATTAATTTGATAAGATTGTCCTGAGTTTCGGAGGCATTTAATTCGGATTTGTATCCACTGAGAAGGTAGGGCTTTCCTTTTCTCGTTTTCTTCTTACATTCTTCTTCTTATATTCTAAGTGAAATATAAGAAAAAGTAAACCTATACTGACACAACTTTGTTCTTTCATGGCATAAAGTGAAGTATTTGAAGTAAAGTAAATTCTATACCGACACAACCGTATGTTTTGGTGACTTAAGTAGTATGATTTTGCCAAAATATTCATTCCATACTGGCACAACTTTTAATGTGCTTTTTATAGACTAAAATATAAGATATTTTTATTGAAGGTTTTAAAAATTTTAAAGTGGCATAACTTTAAACGCCATATTAAATACGTGCCGGTATAAAGCTGCTACTCGAGCGAAATGGAGGGAAATATATATGTGATACAACTCTATCTAGGGGATTCTACGCACACTACCTTTATGTCGGTTTCGTTCAATTATAAAGTGAAATTCCGTGATTTTTAAGTAGTGGTTATTACAAAACACCATTTTCTGAAAATGTGCCACTATAGAACTCAGTGAGCGACATGTTTTAATTTTTTAACAGTCAAAATTCCACCTCTTTTTTTTAAATTACACTGGTTTACTTATTTCTAGGTGAAACCTGATGATGGTGTGATATAATAAAAAACGTTCGTTCTGTGCTGTATTTAATAATCCAATTTGGATAATTTTTAAAGAAATTTTTTTATAAAATTTATATACCAGTTACAAAGGAAGTCTTTTAATTCTTCAGACTATTAAACTTATAGAAAATAAAATAAAATTAAATTAAATAAAACTGAATAAAATTTAAAAATATGCAATTGAATAAAATTACACAAAATTGAATAAAATTAATTAAAATTAAAGAATATTAAATAAAATTAAATCAAATTAAGTAAAATTAAATAAAAATTATATAAAATAATATAAAACTATATAAAATTAAATAAAATTGTATAAAATTAAATAAAATTATATAACATTAAATAAAATGATTTCAAATTGAATATACATAAGTAACAAGTCTTATAGAAAATAAAATTAAATAAAATAATGGAATTGATTGGTCGTCTCTGAACCGCAATGAAACAAAAGATGTCTTTCATTTTTCCAGTTTCCTCAGATTGTGAGTACACGGAACCAACTTTAGCTTGAATCATAAATTGTAAAAGGCAGAGATAGTAGAAGTAGAAGTAGAAGTAATTATAAATTAAAGAACTCTAACATCGAAGTAAAACAACGCAGTTTTCGGACCTATCAGTCCATCATCAGTGAACTCATATTGCTAACTAGCCCCAGAACCAGACAATGGTTGTAATTATAATTCAATCTACCTGCTAGTGGGTTGAAATTAAGAAGGCTTAACGCCAATGTTAGAAGATACCTCTGGGAACATAGTGAAACCCTCAACGAAATCTTTAGCAACCATTTTTGGCCACGAATTTCTGACAAGTTTCTGACATTTGGCAGATATTCGTTGTTGCTAAAGTTTTCGTTTAGGGTTTCAACATGTTCCCAGAGGTATCTTCTAACATCGGCGTTAAGCCTTCTTAATTTCAACACACTAGCTAATTACAAACATTGTTTGATTCTGGGGCTAGTTAGCAAGTATATGAGTTCACTGATGATGGACTGATAGGTCCGAAAACGTTCGTTCTGAACACATTTTATGCAATCCATTGGGATTTTTAGGATTTTTTATCGTAGTAATGTAGTACGTGAAGAACAGTGTATGTTTAAAAAATCTGACGATTTGAGCGGGAAGTAAGGAAATGGGTGAGTGGAGTAAGGAGATATATCTATATGTCTGATATACATATATACTGTTGATGCTCCATTATCAATCACCACAACTCTATTCGTGCCCCAAACGTTATACCGCCTCACACAACAATTAAACATCCAAAAAAATATACAGTAAACTTAACAGGTGCATTTTGTTCTACTTGGTGTCGATAGAATCGAACAATAGGGCTTTTCATTCACAGTTATTTGTTTCGAGTTTCTGTCATGTGTCGTCTAATATTAATATATCTACGTCATACGTCTTTGGTTTGTATCATTGGTAATTACCAATAACATATGACGTAGATATATTAATATTAGACGACACATGACAGAAGCTCGAAACAAATGACAATCGATGAAAAGCCCTATAGAGAACCTGGACTTGATCTCAGTACGAAAAAAAAACAAAGTACATGGTAGTCAGTAAACGCGAAATATTAATCACAATCGTTTATGGAAAAATTAGTCATCGTCAAAAGTTATCTTCGACTATTTGCATGTTAAGATTTTGCTGATTTCGGTTAGATGCATTAAGGTCAGGTGGGGAAAGTGTATATTCGGGGTAAGTCAAGATATATGTTAATATGGTTATATACTAGTGTCGCCATCTATGATTCGTTAAAGAAGCATACAAATGCTTACATGGTCAACTGGAACCAAGATTCGCTTTGCTTTTATTTAACTAGGAAAGTGTCTTACTGTCTGAACCTAACCTTAAGTGCGATTTTCATGCGTCATGTGCCATTTAAAGTCAAGTACTATCGGCATTCTGTTTTAAATTTTAAAACTTTTTTTGTACTTTGAAAGTACACAATTACCCAGATTCCATTTCTATTGATTGATGGCTAAAAAATAAATCGTAGACACATTTCTCCCATGTGAAGGGGGAAGGGTGTACCTACTACGGACATAGAAAAAAAAATTCAAATACGGTGACGTCATTGCCGTGGAAATGAAGCAGTTGTAGGTAATACATATTAATAATAGCTCCAAATCTTACTTGGTCTCAAAATGCGGTATGTAAATATACTAACTTTTAATATTTTGCTACACAATTACCCCACCTGTCTTATATATATATATATATATATATATATATATATATATATATATATATATATATATATATATATATATATATATATATATATATATATATATATATATATATATATATATATATATATATGTCGTGTTAACTAACGACTTATCAGGATACTTAACATTGGCTGATGTCTTGCAAAGCCTAAAAACCATTACACACATGACTATACAAGTAACCACAGTTCTCACACCAAATTGACGGGTACACAAGTACCTAACCGCTAATCGGGTCTTCTGCAGGCTCATCTTTACCATTCTCTTCATCAACCGTGTAGGAAATGAATATTTGCTGTTTTGTAGCTTGCCGAATCCTATAAAATATTCAAACTCTTATGAATCACGGTTTATCTATATTCTCATCAATTTGAAAATCTTCGTCATTGTCTCTAATCATTTTATCTTGTATTTAAGAGGGTGCCAGTTTCTGATATACCTATCCCAATGGTAAGATATTTTAGATATTCTGTCAAAAACATGAAAGTTTGCAAAATCATTATTATGAAGCCTTTTCCATTGACCATTTCTTCAAACTTGATTTTCAGTCTCAACTCTAGATTGTATAACATTAGGAATTAATAATCACAGTAATAATTGTTGAGCAATTTTTTTCTTTAATTTGTGACTTTGTTGGGGGAGGGGGAAATTCCCAAATTTTATCTATGTTATACGAGGTATATCAAAAAATATGAATTTCTCTTAAGATTAAAGTAACTTCATAGTTTACAATATTTAAATGAGAAAGATATAATTGCACATTAAAACATCGTTTTCATTCTAAACAGCTTTTCATAATAGCAATTTTTCATGGTATACGACAATTAGACCGAAATCATTAGACCGAACTCATTGGACCGAAAAGCACTTTACCGAAACCTCACTAGACCGAACATCATTAGACCGAAATGGTACATAAATTAAAAGATTGCAGTAAATTATGCTAAGATTTTGTATATCTGTCTTTTTGTTTATTGTATTTTTCTTGTATTATTTTATATTATAGAATGTGTAAATTGTTACCCTGTACAGTCTGATACAAAATATTTTTCATCCGTTAAACAAATTCGTGAAGGTAAAAATAAATTAAGGGCAGGGTGCCGTTAACACCATTTTAACTGTTTCTAATAACCATCCAAAAAACATTTAGTTGTAATAATTACATTTGTCTTATCTCTTTTACAAAAAAAATTAACAAAAAAACAAAGCAAAAAAACAACATCTAAACTCGCCGGTACTCTGTGCTGCCAGTCCTAAGCCTGGATAAAAAGTGAATGGGTTGATGTTACTCTTGCTCAGATTACAATCCTGTTTGAGCACCCTGTATTATGTACCTAATTCTTTTCGCTCTCCTGCTTTTTAGTCTCCACTGTTCGGTCTAATGAAGTTTCGATAAAGTGCTTTTCGGTCTAATAAGTTCGGTCTACTGCTTTCGGTCTAATGATTTCGGCCTCTTTACAGTAAACCATTTTTCATATTATAAAATTAAATACGTAAATATAAAAAGTTTTCTTTGTAATACTGCTCGCATTTTTAGCTTATTTTTTAACCAATTAACATTTTTTTCCTTTTTTAGCTTTCCTTACTTGGTGACTGAAGTCATCAGCGAAGTCTATCAATTGATAGTTTTTGTTTTCCTATCACGCGTGCATGGACTATTAAAACTAATTTATCGATTTTGTTGATAAGACCTTCTCGCGTAATATTTTTTAACATTTTTTCTTATTTTTATTGTTTCTGAGACATGATTGTAATATTTGTCTGTTACTTTCAGTAGGTAATGGTAATGGTAGAGATAGGCAAATCACTAATATTATTTTAGTAAAATTGTGGTAGAGTGAAGTAAAAACCTTTTAAAGTTTAAACACAATATAAAATTGAAAAACAATTGTTTTCTTTAAGGATGTATCAAGAAAAACAAGATTTAATGGTGAGAGAAAGAATCCGACAGGAATAATATAATACAGTGTATTACAGTGTATTATTACAGTGTATGTACAGTGTAACAAAGTGAGCAATTCACAATTATGCCTTATGGTTGGTTAAGACTTACTCAAAGTATTTAAGCTGTTACCAAGACAAAGAATGTGCATTATGTAAAAGTCAAAACATGTTTATGGTGTACAATTTATTGTACGTCAGGCACATCTGGACTAATTAGCAAAAATTTTGATCGTGTGTGACCGTGCATCCAACGAAATTGTACAATAAGTTGAACGGAGACAGACTGGCTTATCTGCTGCAGTACTGCAGAAATTTATATTATCGACAATTTTGTCGAAGGACACCGCAGAACCGTGAGTGACAGGCTGAAAAGAACGAAGATTTGACGTGACGTTATTTAGTTCTAAACAAACAATATTTTTTTAATGGAAGGCTACTTATTGGGTTTTGACTGCTATGAAAAGTACACAGACACGTTCAGTTAAAACCACTTAGCTTAGAAAATTGGAAATTGGCACAGAATATTTTTAGGAAACACATAAAGTCTCCGAATCTAGAAATATCTTAGTAAGATTAGAAAAGACTACGTCAATGATACCGTATTAAACTGTTGGTTGCTTTGAAGTAGGGTATTTCTAAAAAGGTGGAATCCTTCTTTTTCATGTGCCGTCTTCATCATTGGAGAACAACTGTTATGGTGACAAACATTTCTGTGTCTTCAGATGTACGCATATGTTCTTCAAAGTCTACTCCTTTCCAGTTTCAATATGTTTCTAATATAATCCTGGCAGCCAGGACAATTTGTTTCTTCCAATACATCGTATTCTTTATTTTTTATGCATTTCTCAATTAATCATTACGGATTCCAGTGCTTTTTGTTGGGTAGCAAATGACCCAAATAACTGATTTTTCTTATTTTAATCTTTCTCAATAGTAACAGTTTGGTGCCAATGTAAGGAATACATATTTTTTTTGTGAATGGGCGATTTTGGAAATAAATCCCGAAACACGTCGATTTTTATTTTTAAATTATGATTTATTGGCGTTTATATCCTACTAGTAACGATTGACGATAACCTTTGACGATTTTTCCGATGATATTTAATCGATAATTTTTTAGTGAGATTAGTGGTCGTGTGCTAGCTTATTTGAAAGGATATTTAATTTTCTATTCACTAATATAAGCATTAACATAAATATACAGGGTGTCCAAAAAATAAACATTGCTTTTCACTTAAATTAAATGTTCAATCTGCCAAGTGGCATGTGGGTGGCAGCTTGAACATTGAATTTAAGCGAAAAGCAATGTTCATTTGTCAAATAAACATTTTTCTAATTGAAGAGTCTCAGATGCAGAATTCACCATTATAATAAAATTAAAATGGTAAATAGTTATCTTTTCACTGCAGGAACCAGATCTATACGTAATAGCTATTTGTATAACAAGGGAGGAAAGTGCTACTTTTCCTCCCGAGAATGAAGTTTACTGCCCGACGCGTAGCGGAGGGCAGTAATCATTCAAGGGATGAAAAGGCACTTTACTCCCATGTTATGCATAGGTATGGTTTTTCCACCTTCCTCAAATAACAAGTCATTTTTTCATTTTTACTTAATTTATTTATGTAACTAACCAACAAAATTTATTAGAACTAAAACTAACAAGTAGGTACAATATAACTGTCAACTGTCAGATATAAGTCAAATTATTAATGTAAACATTGTTAAATCAGAATAACAATTTACTGTTTTTTACCATTCTGTAAAATACAGAGTGTTTTAAAATAAACGTTAAAATGTATAGATACTTACGTAATAGAAAATAGATATTGTACAGGGCGTCAATAAGTTATATTTCATGAATTAAATACCATGACGTCACTTTTACTTTTCCTCTCTAGGGAGGAAAAGTACAACTTTGCTCCCTACAATCATGTCCGGAAAAGTATACTTTCGGTAGAGGTAGGTGGAAAAATGATTTCGTGCCCGTACAACGGGAACCGGATAAATCCTCGTAACCTTTTTCGGCATTCGCTGCGGCAACCGTATGAATCAGATATTGTTTGCGTACCTATTGTATGTTGCCTATAGAAGAGAGTTAGACATATTATATCAAAATTTACAATACTTTTAAAAATTGTATACTTTACTGCGGGAGCCGTATAAATCCGCACCTTTTTATACAGGCACGCACTCTGGTGGATTTACTTGTAAAATCTTAGGATTCCCCTTCGCTGTATTTATGCAGGATAGTGTTTATCAACTTATTTAATTTTAGTTTAGGAATTCAATTGTGCGAATTACAACTGCTGATAAACCTCTTATTGACTTTGAAAAAAGTAGAAGAGCGTTATTATCGGTAATTTGATAAATACAAAAATAATAGTAAATAATCTGAGATTTTTGGGTTGCATTTTGAAGATTTGGTGTGTGTAGCATTTAGCATCAAAATTATTGTAAATAAGGGCCGAAAATTGCAGAGTAGGGTGGAGCGAAATTTTTTTTTTCGTAATTCCCTAAAGCCTATGTGTGGAAAAGTTGCCTTTTACTACCAGTATTCACCAATAAAAAATCTCAGGTCAATCAACTTAAAACTTCTACTGCCCAAACCGCTTTGAAAATTGGAATTTTCCCTATATTTAAAAATATATATAGAATATCTTATTATTGTCACTAATATCTTATGAATAATTATTACTGAATAATTACGTCAAGAAGGTATTACAAAACATTCCTAGAACCAAAAAGCAACTCAATATAATGACCTTGAAACAATACTACATGCTCTTTGACACCGCATTGCGCCGGATTAGCGCCAACGAGGCTAACAGGATTCCACGAACTCCGTCGCAATAAATCGGTTGTGGTCGTAGACCTACGTATCATCTGCCCCCGCTGATATATGTTGTTGAAATATTTTAGTTGTTTGGCAGCATTAGAGCAGTTAATGTATGTAAAAAATGTCTTTTACGCGACGTGATTCATTGTGCCCTGTGTTTGGTGTACCAAAACCATTTAAGAACAATGTGTTGCCGACCTACGCGGATATTATTAAATGTTACTTATATCGTCGACAAGAAATTGTTGCACAACAAAGTAAACAAAGACATAGTTTCGCTGATGATGTCTGTTCCCGTTTAATAAAAGACTTGAAAAACTTGTGGCAGAAAAGTTCCATTTGTGTTGTATCAGACCAACAAATATTACATAAAATTCGAGAATACCACGGTAAATATCGTAACATAATGAAACGGCTAAAAAAGGACGGTAAACTTAATAATTCAAAACAGGTTGTTTTATTTAGAGAATTGGCCGAAAAGAAACTCTTTGATATATCTTTATGCAAATGTAAAGACTTTTTAAGAACGTGAATTTCTAACCGACCAAAGAACTTCGTGTAAAATGGTAATCGGTAGAGTTGATCAAAAAACTACAAAAGTACTCGAAAAGAGATGGAAGCGTAAAAGTAAAACCGAGGAAAGGAGAATTAGGCACGATGAATATGATGATCAATACAAAGAATCTTTAATTGGCAGAGCATACCAGTCATTGTCATCTAATCTAGAAGAAGAGACTTCAAACAACAGTTCATCAGAAGAAAATGTCATTAAATTAGAAGACAGGGTCGATACTCCTTCAACTTCTCAGATGAGAATAAAACTACCAAGTGTAGCACAGGCATGTGACAGAACGGGTGTTTCTGATAGCACGGCAGCAATTATTCTTGTTAGTGCAGCGTTAAAAGATATAGGAATAATTACTACAGAAGATTCATCAAAAATTGTCGACCGCAGCAAAATTCGTAGAGAAAGGGCAAAAGCTCGATTTGAGCTCAAGAGAAAAGATAAAGAAGACGGTTCTGAATTGGTATATGGAATATATTTTGATGAAAGAAAAGACCAAACGTTAGTTCAAACTAGTGAAGAAGGAAGTTTGTCCAAGAAAACGAAGATTGAGGAGCATATAGTCCTAGCTTCAGAACCAGGATCCAAATATATTGGTCATTTGACTCCTGCATCTGACAATTCGCAAAGTATAAAGAAGAGCATTCTAGAATTTTTGGAGCATAATTTTGACGTTTCAAATTTGCAGGCTATAGGTTCTGATGGTACAGCAGTAAATACTGGTAATAAGAATGAAATTATTAGACAGCTTGAGCTTTCGCTGAACGGTGAACAGCCGTTCGCTGTTCAGCCGAAAACAGTGAGAGAATTAGGCCTTAGAAGATTATTAAAGTGTAGGAAAACAGCAAACCAACAAGAAATACGGGAATTCAAATTTCCATCTTTAAATTTTTATGCTGAAGACTACATCGA
The DNA here is from genome assembly GCF_917563875.1 of Diabrotica virgifera virgifera. Classification (NCBI taxonomy): domain Eukaryota; kingdom Metazoa; phylum Arthropoda; class Insecta; order Coleoptera; family Chrysomelidae; genus Diabrotica; species Diabrotica virgifera. The sequence continues at coordinate 60,629,131 of NC_065443.1, read as the reverse complement.
TATGATTGACTGGCAGTCGACAACAGTAACAGAACCTCCCCTGACAAAATGTATTTCCAATGAAGAACTAGAAGAAATGATTTTAGATGTTCCAGCTGAAATTGAAATTCTAAAATATCCATGCCACACGCAAGCAGTGGAAAGGTGCATCAAATTAGTAACAGAAGCGTCAGTTGCTGTATGTGGAAATACAGCAAGGGATGGATTTTAAGGGCACGAATTGCTTCTAGAGCTAGTTTGCCAGTATTCGAGACAAAAAGTCAATATCTTCAAGTTTTTAATGAACATTAATCACAAAAGTACAAAAAGGGGTGGGAGGGCGGTGGAACTCGATATGCAACTACCTCCACGCAGTGAGTTCTGGGTTATTTTCATCAAAAATTACGAATTTTTTATGGAAATAAGCGAAGAGCTGCATCACGGCGTTAAAAAATATTTATCTTTAATTTTTTACATTTCACGGTCAAATGGGCAGTAGAAGATGGCAATATTTTAAGCCACTTTTTTTTTCTAGAATAGACCATTATATTAGGCAACTTTTCCACATATAGATCAATTGATTTAAGGATATTTTTTTTTCGAGCCAGTTTTCACTCCACCCTATTGCAGAGCATATTATATCCGGTTTTGCCACTCCTAATAAAAGTCGGGAAAATCTTCAAAAACAAAATTTCAATCAGTTGTCTTGTATAAGGTATATTATGTCCACAAATTATTAATTTTAAAAAATCTAACAGCAACAGATTAACAGTTACTTCAACAAAATTGCAAATACAGTCCTGAATACACTGTACTGACACACTGCGCGAACCGTATTTATACGCCATAGTACTACATCGACTGACCGCGGCAACCGGATTGATCAGCACAGGCATGAAACAGCCGTACCAGAGACCACACTACTTTTATAACTAGCCGCAGTGAAAAGGTTAAATCTGAGACTTTTCGTGTTGAAAGTCCTTTCTGGTACATCCTTAATCTGCGACTTTTACAATTTATAAGACCGCAGACGACGAATCTTGTCTGCAGGAAACAAAAAGGATTCCTTGCAATCACATTCCGTTTTCATTCGTCTAGGAAAATGACAGAAGAGGAACTTTCTAGTACTCAAATCTGAGTAAAGATAGAAAAGTAAAAGATGGTTTTGCTTGTTTTTGATTCAGAGGGATGCACAATCGCTGGACAGCTGTTTCCACCATTTCAGGCTTTTTCAACAGCGCCAGCGTGCACTCCTCCTGTTTGATGACAGCAGTAAAATGAATTTTTAATTAAATAAATAAACATATATTCTTCTTTTTGTGTCAATTAATTTAATTCAGAATTTTATTTTTTTCTGGACACCCTGTATAAGCAATTATGTTAATATTTACATTGCTGAATAGAGCATTGCATAACCTTTCAAATGAGGTAACACGCAATCCCTATTCTCATTAAAAAAAATATCGATTACGTCATCACGCCCAGATGGATAATGTCACTAGTATGATATAAACGCCAAAAATTCATGATTTAAAAATAAAAATCGACCTATTTCGAGATTTATTTCAAAAATCGCCTATTTAGTAAAAATGAATTTATGTCTTAAATTTACGCAATAGTGTATATTATTATTTAGTCTATTTGTAATTTTTTCGTGTGCAGTTCAAGAAATTTTTAAAATTCTTTGGTACACCCATATTTTAAATTCACATTATTTTTCTTTGCAGTCTTCGTTATTATTTTCCAGTTATTATTAGAGGTAAAGGGACATTCTGCCTAATCTGGAGTACCAATATTTTGGTTTTTATTTTCTGTAATCTTCACGCCAAACTCTCCACTAGCATGATTAAAGTGATCTAATACTTTCTGTAAGCTAGTGTCGGTATGAGTTGGTAGCACAGTGTCATTTTCACTTCTTATATTAAAAAATTCTCAAAGAATGTTTATTTTTGTAGAAAGGTTTTTCAAGAGTTTATTAATTATAGTCAACAGTCCTATTGCTATTCAAAAATTCAGAATGACTTGTAACTCCAACTGAAACATATTTTAAAAACTTAATTGGAAAATGATAAATACCAGTATGGATATCAAACATAAGGGTCGACACCTTGTGCTCAAATTCAAACACATTATCGACGTTTTTCAGGCACTTATTGCAACGTATTATAAAGAACGACTTGAGTAACCTTCAAGGGTTAGCCGACAAAGTGTAATTTCTCAAAACTAACCATCTGCTTTAAATTGAAAAATATTAGAAAATAGAAAGTAGGAAGGTCTCAGATACAGATAGTCGAGGCATTAAAGGATTGAAGTGTCGATTTTTTTGCAGTAAGACGAATTTTAATGCGGATTGGTGCGTTGGATTCGTGAGAATGTCAGGAAATTTTGTGAACTAATGTAATTAATAAGAAATCTCAAATTGCATTTGTGCATAAGAAAAATGCATTTCAAAAATGCATTTCGGCAAATAGTGGGAAAAATTGACTCAATTTTCTTACTCGGGTGTTTTTGGGGTCGCTGAAAACGAATATGAGGTCGGCGAGAGTGTGAAAACTACCTGGTGCCTGCAGCGGGTGTAATAAACGTCTTACTCTGGATTATTATGGTAATTTGTTAAATAATTGGCCCAAACTTGTAACTCCGGAGTTTTTGGGGTCGCTGAAAATGAATATGAGGTCGGCGAGAGTGTGCAAAGTACCTGGTGCCTGCAGCGGGTGTAATAAACGTCGTCCTCTGGAGTATTATGGTAATTTATCATATAATTAGTTTAAACTCGTTACTCGGGGGTTTTTGGGGTAATCTATTTTCTTCGATGTAACTATAGTGATCGAAAAGGGTGGTATTTTATTATAAATAAACATAAATTTTTATTGTTATGGTTAAAAAAGTTCATTATACAAAATTTATCGTAATTTATCTTTAAAATTCATTTTCTTCATCATTATCATCTTCTTCTTCATTATTCCCTTCCTCTCTCGAGTCCAATGCAATATTTGTGCAATCAGAGCCTACACAATTTTTGCAGGCTAAATTACAAACTAACCCATGCTTCCTCCACCCGCAGTCTGACGTACAACTACAGAATATTACATTTAAAATGTTTGGAGGACCAGGTGGCTGAGTCGTTCAAACTGGAATTAATACATTATTTTGTAATTCCCATCCCAAATCGGTTGGGTTCATGTTACTCTCCTCTCCATGCAGCCAAGTTTGTAAATCGTCGGCTTAGGGACACACAAACCTAACTATATTTCGGGTAAGGGCGAACTTCCTATGATATTGCCGACGAAATATACCCTTTTTAAATGCTGGGTAAATGCATCAACAGATGAAAGAATTTTTCCAATGACAATCTTTTTATTTTTGGCAATAGCCGTTAAGTACATTCTGCATCTAGTAATTCTCTCTCAAGGCAAAACCATATCATCCACCTGCGACTTAATTCAAACTGCTTTAAATGATATGAAATTAGAATTTAGTCGTTGGGATATTTATTTTTAGTGACCCCAAAGACCCCCGAGTAAAAAGTTTGGGCCAATTATTTAACAAATTACCATAATAGTCCAGAGAAAGACGTTTATTATACCTGCTGCAGGCACCAGGTAGTTTGCACACTCTCGCCGACCTCATATTCATTTTCAGCGACCCTGAAAACCCCCGAGCATTGAGTATAAGCCAAGTATATGAAAAATTACCACAATACTCCAGCGGAAGACGTTAATTACACCCGCTGCAGGCACCAGGTTGTTTGCACATTCTCGCCGACCTAATATTCGTTTTCAGCGACCCCAAAAACTCCCGAGTAAGAAAATTCAGTCAATTTTTCCTACTATTAACCAAAATGCATTTTTGAAATGAATTTTTCTTATGCACAAATGCAATTTGAGATTTCTTATTTACTACATTAGTTCACAAAATTTTCTGACATTCTCACGAATCCAACGCACTAAACTGCATTAAAATCCGTCTTACTGTGCCAAAAATCGACAGTAAGGCCTTTTTTTGTGCTTCAATGCCTCGACTAAGAATACATTTTAAAAAATAATATACACATATTTAAATCTAAACCCTTTCTTATCGGAACTATTCTTTGTTAGCATCCTTAATCTCCGCTTTCTACCATTTACAAGGCATACAGACGACGAAAAATATATAAATCGGAAAGGATTCCACAATATGCAATCACATTACGTTTTCCTCCATCTACGAAAAGGTACAAGAAATTGTTCCCATTACTTACAATCTGAGTAAAGATAGAAGTGAATTAAAGGCAATTTATGTTTTATTTCGATTCAAAGGCAAGGCATAATCTGCAGTATCTGTATAACCTTCATCAGTACAGATGCTCGCCGGCCTCTGAATCAACACAAAACCAAATAGTCCATTCTTTCACGGTTTTTGCTCTAAATTTTAAAGAACCGCTTGGATTGACATGAAATTTGGCATACGTATAGCTTACATGTCAAAGAAAAAAAGTGATATTGTGACGATGTGTGCTTTTGCCCTGGGGGTGACTTTCACCCCCTCTTGGGGGTGTTGGACAATATATGTCCAAAATAAGTCCGGAAATGGGTAAACTGACTAATTTTAAGTAACTTTTGTTCTATAGAGCTTTTTCGCCAAGTCAACACTTTTCGAGTTATTTACGAGTGAATATGTTCATTTTTCAACAAAATAACCACATTTTTAGACGGCTTTTCGCAAATAACTAAAGAAGTAAGTATTTTGTCGAAAAAAACGTTCTTAGCAAAAAATAGCCTATAAAAAAGTAAAAAAAATGGTGTACGCGTTAGGTCTCTGGATCTCGTAGAACCAGAATTATAGCCAATGAACAATAGATTCATATTCACCAAATTTCAAATAGAATATTTCGACGCGAAATATCCAAAAAATTAAGCACTTTTTGGGAAAAACTCATTATAACTTTTTAAATTGTTTAAAAAAGCTTTATTTCTGTTTTTACAAAAAGTTTCTAGCATTAAATTTAAGCAAGTTACGCTCAAAATAAAGTTGGTCCCTTTTGTTTTTGCAAAAAAAAAATCGGGAAGATCACCCCCTAATTAGCAACTTAAATGAAATTAATCGTTACCGCTCCACAAATTATTTTACTTATGTTGTGTTTCTATGATCTGTAAGTTTCATCGATTCAAAGTGTTTATTTTTGAAAAAATTTGGTTTCAAAATAAAAATTTTAAAAATTTAAATTTTGAAAAATATGATTCTTTTCAAAATAACTTAAAAATTGTTAGAGATACCCAAAAATCTCGAAAAACAAAAAAAGTCAGATTTTCTTTTCTGAATATCATGTATTTTTTTGTTTTTCTGTTAGACAAAAATTGATTAAGATTTGGTGTTTCTAAATTTGCATACATTCGTGATCAGTGACTCGTTCAACCCCTTTTAACTACAGCCCTTTCAATAATAAGGACTTTGGACCGATGAAACTTACAGATCACATAAACAATATATACACGAGTCAAGAAACTTGTGAAGTCGTAACGATTAAGTTCATTTAAGATACTAATTAGGGGGTGATTTTCTCAATTTTTTTACCAAAACCAAAAGGGACTAACTTTATTTTGAGCGTAACTTGTTTAATTTTGATGCTACAAATTTTTTTTGTAAAACAAAAATGAAGCTTTTTTTAAACACTTCAAATAAGTTGTAATGAGTTTCCCCCGAAATGTGCTTCATTTTTGGTTATTTCACGTTAAAGTATTCCATTTGGAATTTGACGAATATGAACCTATTTTTCATTAGCTATAACTCTGCTTCTACTAGGTGTAGAGACGTGATATATACACCATTTTTTTAAATTTTTTACAGGCTATATTTTTTCTAAGAATGTTTTTTGAGTTATATGCGAAAAACCGACTAAAAGCGTGGTTATTTTGTTGAAAAAATGAACATATTCACTGCCAAATAACTTGAAAAGTATTGACTTAGTGAAAAATCTCTATAGAACAAACGTTACTTAAAATTATCCAGTTTATTCATTTCCTGACTTTCTTTGGACGAATATTTTTTCACCCACGACAGGGAGTGCAAACCACCCCCAGGGCAAAAGCACATATCGGCACAATATCACTTTTTTTCTTTGACTTGTTAGCTATGTGTATGCCAAATTTCAAGTCAATCCAAGCGGTTTTTTAAAATTTAGAGGTTTTGCAATATTTTACCGTTAAAGAACGGACTAAAATGGCCTATTTAAGGATAAATATTCAAAGATAAATTGAAATCCCCACTAAGGATGCAAACAGCCACATCAATTAAAGAAAATAGAAAGTAGGAAGATCTCAGATACAGAACAAGTAATTGGACTACGTAATTCCTAGGTATTCACCCAAAGTAATCGAAAGTAGAACTGGAAGTCGATATTTGAACGCTTCGTGTAACTTTGCCTCGATCGATATACGATTTTATTAATTTCTAGTCATTTTGACTAAACTTTGGGTCATCATAGTTTAAACAGAAATTACTTCAAAACAGGAACAGAAGATTAAAACTCAAATTTTCAATACGCTTCGATTGATGTGTTACATGTACTATATCTGCGACTATAACGGCACTTCTGGTTAGAACTCTTTAAGTGGAAATGATACAAAAACCAAAACCAAAATTTGTTCTCATCTTGCTAAGGCACGTCGAATGATATATAGCTTATACTATTTCGGTGACTTTAGAACAGTTCATACGGTTACAACTCTAAAACCGGAAGTCCGATGCCAATTTTCTCATCTTTAAAACTATCCTTGGGTTATAAGCTGTCATTCGACACCACATTTGTCATTCTATCTGTATTAATAATGGAGGAGTTATATTCGAGAATGGAAAGCCAGATGAACAGACAGTCATGAAACCGGAAGTATATATTTGTTCTCTTCTTGCGAAATAGCGTCGAATAATATATCACGTGTACTATTCCGGTGACTTTAAAACAGTACTTCTGGTAACATTTCTAAAACCGGAAGTCTGGAAATTTCGCACATCTAGTACCATCATTAGACATGTCGGTCTTGACGGTCCAGTTAGCTGGGGCTCAGTCGATCGACAAGTTTAGTGGATTTGCGATTTGCGGTCGCTGGTTCGAGCCTCAGCTAGGTCATGAAATTTATAAAAGGCCAACGTCGTAGTATAAAACTCAATAGAGTCTACGGCTTGGTCTGGAATAAACTGGCGTCTGATCGGCCTATGGAGGAGCGGTACGGGAAGGGATAAGGGCTTCCGGCTTGGTGATACTCCTCCATAGATCCCTACCGAAGGGCGTTGACGCCTAAGAACGGTGTATACATACATACATAGTACCATCATTGGATTATAAGCTTTTATTCGATACCTCAATTCTTATTCTACCTGACATAGTGACGGAGGAGTTATATTCGCAGTCGGGCGGACAGACGGACAGACAGCCTAGGTCAAATTTCTCACATTTAGTACCAACCTTGGATTATAAGCTTTCATTTGACACCACATTTGTCATTCTACCTGGTATAATGACGGAGGAGTTATATTCGCAGTCGGGCGGACAGACGGACAGACAGCCTAGGTCAAATGTCTTACATTTAGTACCAACCTTGGATTATAAGCTTTCATTTGACACCTCATTTGTCATTCTACCTGATAAAATGACGGAGGAGTTATATTCTCGGTCGGAGGGACAGCCGGACAGACAGCCTAGATCAAATATATCACCTTAAGTACCATTCTTGGATTATAAACTTTCATTTGACACCTCATTTGTCATTCTAGCTGGTATATTGACGGATGTTATATTCGCAGTCGAACAGACCAATGGACAGACAGCTTAGGCCAAATATCTCACCTTTAGTAACATCTTTGGATTATAAGCTTTCATTTGACACCTCATTTGTCACTCTACCTGGTATAATGACGGAGGAGTTATATTCGCGGTCGGACGGACCGATGGAAAGACAGCCTAGATTAAAACTCTCCCCTTTAGTACCATCCTTGGATTATAATCCTTCATTTGACACCTCATTTGTCATTCTACCTGGTATAATGACGGAGGACTTATATTCGCGGTAGGACGGACCGACGAACAGACAGCCTAGGTCAAATATCTCACCTTTACTACCATCCTTGGATTATAAGCTTTCAATTGACACCTCACTTGTCATTCTAGCTGGTATATTGACGGAGGAGTTGTGATTACAGACAGACAGACAGACGGACAGACGGACGTGGATAATTCACAGTTTTCACATTTTTTCAAAATTGGGTGAAAACAATATATTATTAAAAATAAAATACACTAATTTAAATCTAAATCCTTCCTTAATGAAAAATAATAACTACTGTCTATATTAACCGAGTAGGTACTATGATCACTGACCAGCCAGCGATAATATACAAAAATAAAAAAGTAGGAATAACGCGTCTATAGCGATATATAAGAACAACAATATCTTTGTTAAATACCTCGAGAAAACTGCAACATATAGATACATTAAGGATAAATAAGAAGATAATTAAAAGGTATTCCGAATAAAGTACGTGCCTCCTAGTGGCGGGATACGGGCAACAATACATTGGCTTATAGGGCAGTCCTTACAGTAGGGATCCTAGCCTATACAGAAAAATGCAGGCGGGTGTAATACTGCATTTTAGTTGCATTGGTGGTGTATTGGCTAAACGTGCAGGGTAGGGTATGGTGCTGATAGAAAAGGCATTCAGGCATCAAATATCCAAAAAATCTTTTCAGGCCATAATAATGAAGAGACCTTCTCCAACGCAATAAAAACTTATACTGAAATGATGGCATCTCCTGAGGTAAAATGTTTCGGAAGTAAAATGAGCCTCCGTTCGGATCTCCGGGTGAGGACTATCTCAGGGGGAACACCATTACAGGTTAGAAAAATCAGGATAGGGTCTTGGAATCTTGGTAGTCTTACAGGTAAGAGTTTGGAGTTAGTGGATGCGCTCAAACGAAGAAGAGTTCAAATTGCTTGTATTCAAGAAACTAGGTGGAGAGGACAAAGGGCGAAAGAACTAGGTGAAGGATACATATTGTGCTATTAGTGCTATGTAGGGAGTAGTAACACTAGCAATGAAGTTGGTGTAATTGCTAATAGTGAAATGAAAGATAACGTAGTAGAAGTTGAAAGAACGAGTGATAGAATGATGTCAGCGAAATTTGTAATTAATAAAGAGGTATTGAATGTTGTGTGTGTATGCTCCTCAAACAGGTCTGGGTGAGAATGAAAGAAGAGCTTTCTATGACCAATTAGGAGACGTACTGAGTGATACTCCAGCAGAGGAGAAAGTTATAATAGGAGGTGATTTCAATGCACATGTGAGCCAAGCCAAGACAGGATATGAAACAATACATGGGGGATTAGGCTTTGGAACTAGAAATGAAGCTGGAGATGACATGCTTGAATTAGCAACCGCATTGGATATGGCGATTGTTAACACATTCTTTAAAAAGAGAGAAACTCAACTTATTACCTACACAAGTGGACAACATCAATCCCAAATAGACTACTTCATGATAAGGAAAGAAGATATACGTGAATGCAAGGACTGCAAGGTAATAGTTAGTGAGACAGTAAGCCAACAACATAAGCTGCTTGTTCTGGACATCGAAGTAAAAAGCGAAACTTAACAAAAATATCGGAGAGGACCACAAAAAATCAAGTGGTGGATGCTAAAAGATGAGAAAGAAGGTCTATTCAGGGAAAGAATAGTAGAAAAAATATGCTGGAACACGATAGGAAGCCCTAACACAGTTTGGAGAAAAATGGCCAATATTATTAGAGAGACGGCTATTGAAATTCTTGGGAAAATGTCAGGAAAGAAGTTTGAGAATAAAGAGACTTGGTGGTGGTCAAATGAAGTAAAAGGGAAAATAAAAGAGAACGGAAAATTATATAAAAAGTGGCAAGAAACCAGATCGGACATAAATCTTCAAAACTATATGGTCGCCAAAAAGGAAGGGAAAGTAGCAGTAGCAAAAGCTAAAGCAGAAGCGTATTCAAACCCATACGATCAACTTGATACCAGGGAAGGCGAAGCAAAGATATATAAAACGGGTCTACCCCAAAATCCCGACAGCCAAAATCCCGACAGCCACAATCCCGACGGCCAAAATCCCGACACGCCAGAATCCCTACAGGCCAAAATCGCGACAGACCAGAATCCCGACACGTTTGATAAGTTTGTTTTTAACATATAATTACATTTATTTCTTCTTTTTTGTTTATGGCCATCTGTTTTTTATTTTTTGTTACTAAACAAAAGTATTTTGTATTAAAAGTATTAAACAAAAGTCGGAATTTTTACTTACGCGAGGATTGTTGCATGTCGGGATTTTGGCCTGTCGGGATTCTGGCGTGTCGGAATTTTGGCGTGTCGTTGTTTTGGCCGTCGGGATTTTGGCTGTCGGGATTTTGGCTGTCGGGATTTTGGGCGGCACCGATATAAAATAGCCAAACAGAGAGCAAAGAAAGCAAGAGATTTTAATCAGATTAGATGTATCCGAGATGAAAATAATAAAATATTAATTCACGAAAAGGATGTCAAAAAGAGATGGAGAAAGTATTTTGACAGCTTATTTAATGAAGAATTTGACAGACAGCCTGTGGAGTTAACGGAGACAGTAACAGCAATGGTTACCAGAATAACAAACGAGGAAGTGGCTCAAGCGCTTCAAAAAGTAAAGAAAGGAAAAGCAGTCGGATCAGATGATATTCCTGGGGAAGTATGGAGAGCATTGGGAGAGACAGGAATAAGTTGGCTAGAAGGTCTATTTAATAAAATTATGGAAGTTGGACAAATGCCAGACGAATGGAGAAGCATTATATTAGTACCTGTCTACAAAAACAAGGGAGACATACAACAATGTACAAACTACAGGGCTATATAATTACTTAGCCACACCATGAAAATATGGGAGGGAATAATTGATAGACGGATACGTGAAGAAACCGAAATATCCGATAATCAATTTGGCTTTATGCAGGGCAGATCAACAGCATATGAAATTTTCATTGTAAGGCAACTGATGGAAAAATACAGGAATAAAGAGACCAACGCTCATATGGTATTCATTGATCATGAGAAAGCATATGATAGAGTTCCTCGAGAGATTCTGTGGTGGGCACTCAATAAGAAAGGAGTCCCTGGCGAATATGTAAAGATTGTGAGAGATATGAATGAGGGAGTAATGACTAGTGTTAGGACAGGTGTGGAAGAGACTGATAAATTTCAGGTGAAAGTAGGACTGCACCAAGGCGCGGTGCTTAGTCTTTATTTATTCTCATTAATTTTGGACCAGACAACAGCGAAACTACAGGGTAGCATTCCATGGTGCCTAATGTATGCTGATGATGTAGTGTTAGTAGGAAATAGTGAAAGAGACTTAAAACAAAAACTGAAACAGTGGCTCTGGAGGAAAAAGGTTTAGAACTTAGTAGGACAAACACAGAGTATTTGGAATGTTTATTTAAAGATGGAGTTACTACAACTATAATGGTATCTTTGGATGGTGAAATGATTGTGAAAAGCAATAGTTTTAAGTACCTAGGATCGGTATTACAGAGTAATGGAGAAATAGATGGAGATGCATGCAGTAGAATTAGGGCTGGATGGATGAAGTGGAAAGAAGCGAGTGTGTGTTGTGTGACAGAAAAATTCCAATGAAGCTGAAGGGAAAATTTTATAAAACAGCCATAAGACCGGCTATGATGTACGGAACTAAATGTTGGGCAGTGAAAAAGAAAGAGGAACAACGAATGCATGTGGCGGAAATGAGAATGTTTAGATGGATGAGTGGAGTGACAAAGAAGGATAAAATTAGAAATGAGTATATTAGGGGAAGTCTAGGTGTGGCATCAATTGATGCCAAAATGAGAGAGCATAGGTTAAGATGGTTTGGTCATGTTCAACGTCGAGACGTTAATCACCCGATACGAAGAATAGCTGAAGTGCAGATTCCTGGAAGGAGTAGGAGAGGAAGACCAAAGAAGACCTGGGGGGAGACGTTAAGGCAGGACATGTTGGTAAAGGGGGTTAACATTGATATGGCTTAAGATAGAATTGTGTGGAGAAACGCAATTAGGGAAGCCGGCCCCGCAAAGAGATAAGGCAAAGAGAATGATGATGAAGAAGATAATTAAAAATGGAAAGTATTGTATTCAAAACGTATCTACATACATTATGTATATAGTTCAGAGAAATAAGGGGAAAATATCCTGTTAGTGACACAACCCCCTCCAGGCCGAAACCAAATTTTTTGAGTAGTGTGGACATCTATAACAATAACCTACATTTATGTTTCCTGCAGCCGATTTTGATGATATACATAGTTATAAACAAATGAAGGTAAACTTTCGCTTTTTTCGTCTATTACCAAAAAGTTAAGCATTCTAAACAAATTTGAGAGTAAGAAACTCATAAATCGTATAAAAAACTTCAGTATGGCGTTCGCTGAGTCTATCCTTTTTGGTTGCTTAGATAACTGCAAAATTAATTATAAATTTTGAGTTTTTATAAATATTCATAACTTATGTAAAAATTAACTTAGAACCTTCTTATTACACAGACTGCTGAGACTTCTGGTGCTTAAATCATACCCTAAATTTTAAAGCACTTGGTCAAATAGTTTAAAAGTTATTTAATTTGTTTATCCCAAATTAATTTCTTTTGCAACACGAAAGTCAGAAAATGATGAAGTTACAGTAATACTTTTGATAGTTTATGAAAGGGGAAGATTTACACTATTCATTTAATTTAAAAAAAACGACAAAAAATAATTCTAAATATTGCAAAATTAATTTGCAAGAACATGTGAATTAAAAAAGGAGGGGACTAACTTCGTCCCTAATTGTCCTATGGTAATTGTTTTTCCTTCTAAATGTGTATAAAAGTTCAATCTGTCTAAATATGAAAAAATAATTTTTCTACGGGTAACGGTTAAAAAGTTATTCTAATTGTTTCTAAGTAAGCAAAAAATCGACATATCTTTGCAAAATAATTTTACACTGATTAAAATTACTTTTTGTCATTTTTTTAGCTAATTAATAGTATAGATGTTATTCTTTCATAAACTGTCCAAAGTGTTACTGTAACCTCATAATTTTCTGACTTATAGTATTGCAAAAAAATGAATTTAGGATACCTAACAAATTAAATAACCTTTAAACTATTTGACCAATAGCTTTGAAATTTAAAATATAATTTAAGCACAAGAAGTCTCAGCATTCCGTGCAATAAGAAGGTTAATTTTCACATAAAAAGTTAATTTTTATATAAGTTATGGACATTTATAAAATCTCAAAATTTATGAGTTATTTTGCAATGTTCTAAGCAACAAATAAGGATAGACATATTCAGTAAACGCCATGTTGAAGCTATTTATATGATTTATGAGTTTCTTATTCTCAAATTTGTTTAGAGTGCTTTAATTTAGTAATAGACGAAAAAAGCAAAAATTTACCGTTTTTAGATCTTCATTTGTTTATAACTATGTATATCATCAAAATCAGCTATAGGAAACATATAGGTTATTAATATAGATGTCCATACTACTCAAAAAATTTGGTTTCGGGCTGAAGGGGGATGTGTCACGAGAAAAATCTTATTTCTCTGGACTAATAATCGTGCCTACTAATGAGGCTATTTCTAAGAGCTTTTTAGACCCCCTCATAGATCACAGATCTCAGCACAGCTAAATATTTGTGACTAGGTACCATGTACTATATTCGTGACTAGGTACCATGTACTAGTCACTTAAATCAGACAAATTAAACGGGAACACTGGCAGAGCTTCTCAAAACTTGCTACGGAAAGCAAAAAGAAGTATGGAGAATTATCAGAGGACAAAGAAAAGAGATGAAAGAATTAACAAAAACGGAACCACATTACGATAATGAACCACGAACACCTGAAATGACGACAAACGAAGAAATAAACATGGAGGAGGGAGAGATAAAGGAAACATTAAGGAAATTAAAAAATTAAAAAATTGAAAATCACCAGGAGAGGACAAAATATCGGACGAACTTCTATAGTACGGAGGACAAGATCTCACCAAACATCTATTAAAACTAATACAAAAATTAATATGTAGAACAAAACAAAATACCACAAGAATGGAGATCAAGCATCCTAAGTGCGATGTCACATTATGCGTTTTGACTGGATGCGGTGGAGACGCATCCGTTTCCAACGCTACCGGACCGATCTGTCACTCTATGCGTTTAGTCTGGTGCAGTTGTAAGCGCGTACCGATGTCTCAAAACGCATCCGTTTCCAACGCAGCCGGACCGACCTATCACACTATGCGTTTTGACTGGATGCGGTGGAAACGCATCCAGTCAAAACGCATAATCTGACATCGGCCTAATACCTTTCTTCAAAAAGAGATACAAATTGGACCAAGAGAATTATCATCATCATCATCAATGGCGCTACAATTCTTCGTGAGTCTTTGCCGCGTTTACTATTGCCTTCCATGTTTGTCGATCCTGTGCCACTAATTCCCATTGGGACACTCCTATTTTCTCTAGATCTTCTTTGACTGCATCTTTCCACCTTTTTCTAGGCCGCCCTACAGACCTTCTTCCATCTAACCTTTCCCAGAACACATTGTTTATAATGCGATTGTCGTTACTGCGTATCACATGCCCTGCCCATCTGAGTCTATTGCCCTTTATATATCTGACTAGATTTTCTTTTCCGAATAGAGACTCTAGCTCGTTATTGTATCTGCGCCTCCATTCGTTTGTCACGCTGTCTCTGCAAGGGCCATATATCATTCGAAGGATTTTACGTTCCCACACCAGCAATTTATTAACTTCTCTTTTTGTTAGTGTCCATGTTTCGCTTCCATACGCGACTGCTGGTCGTATTATGGTCTTATATATCTGGATTTTTGCACCTCGTGATAGAAGTTTTGACTTCATGAGATGTTGCATTGCAAAGAAAGATCTGTTTCCTGCCATTATTCTCGTTTCAACTTCTCGCTCTAATTTGTTGTCATTTGTGATTGTTGCTCCTAGATATTTGAATTTTGCCTTATTCGCCGTCGCTCTTGTTTTGAGACGACCATGTATTTTGTTTTGTCTTCATTTATTTTGAGACCGATGTTTAATGCAGCTTCTTCAGAGCTCGAGAAAATATCCTTAATTTATAATGTTGTTTGTGCTACTGCGTCTACGTCATCGGCAGAAGCGAGTATGATTTTTGCTCCCTGAGCAGTTATGTCTGGTTTAATTTTGTGATATATTTTCCGCATGACGTATTCTAAGACCAGGTTAAACAACAATGGGGACAACGGATCTCCCTGTCTCAGTCCAGAATTTACGCAGAAATCGTTTGATATTTTTCCCCCTATTCTAACTTCTGCAAAGGAGTTACTTACACACATTTGTGTTACCGCAGCTAGATTCTTGGGTACGCCGAGCTCGATCATTGCCTTCCATAATCATCATCATCATCCAACCAATTTACGTCCACTGCTGGACATAGGTCTCCCCCAATTGTTTCCACACTTCACGGTTTTGTGCTGATTTTTGCCAGTTTTTACTAATCCGCCTGATATCATCTGTCCATCGTGTAGGCGGCCTTCCTCTACTTCGTTTATCTTCTCTTGGTCTCCACTCCATCAGCCTTCGTGCCCATCTTGAATCTTTCAGCCTGGCGACGTGTCCTGCCCAGTTCCATTTGAGCCTGGTGATACGTTCTACAACATCTGCGATACCGGTTGTTTGTCTGAGATCTTCATTTCTTATTTTATCCCGTAGAGTTACGCCCAGCATGGATCTTTCCATGCGCCTTTGAGCAACCCGCATTTTCGACGCTGTTGCCTTGGTTAGAGTCAGTGTCTCTGCTCCATATGTCATTACCGGTAGCACACATTGGTCAAACACTTGTCTTTTTAAACCGATCGGTATACTGCTCCTAAATATGTCTCTCAGAGCTCCGTAGGCTGCCCAAGCAAGAGTTAATCTTCTTTTTATGTCGCATGTTTGGTTATCTCTGCCAATTCTAATTTCATGACCCAAGTAAATGTACTTTTCCACTAGTTCTACTTCTTGTTCGCGTATAATCAGCTGTCCGCTAGGAATCAGATTAGTCATAAATTTAATTTTAGAAAAGTTCATTTTCAGGCCTATTTTCCAGCAGATAGCGTCTAACTCATTTAGCATTTTCTTTACTTCTCCTAGGTCATCAGTTATAAGGACTATGTCATCTGCAAAACGAAGATGATTTAACTTTTCTCCATCTATTTTGATCCCTTTATTGTCCCAGTTGAGCATCTTAAAGGCATATTCCAGAACAGTTATGAATAGTTTTGGCGAGAGTGTGTCGCCTTGTCTTACGCCGCGTTCTATGCTTATTTGTTTGGTTTTATCATGTAACTTAACACTCATTGTTGCCTCTTTATAAATATTATAGATGAGTGTACTGTAACGGTAGTCAATGCGGCATTCATTTAGAGCTTCTAAAATGCTATCCAGCTCTATCGTGTCAATGGCTTTATGAAAATCCACGAATGCTAGGACAAGGGGTTTATTATATTCTATTGACTTCTCAATTAGTAACTTGACTGCCTGCAGATGGTCGTTTGTCCCAAAGTTTGATCGAAATCCAGCTTGTTCTTTTGGCTGGTAAAAATCTAGCTTCTTTTCTACTCTTGATGTCACTACTTTTGTAAAGAGTTTGTATAAGTGGTTTAGCAGGCTAATGGGTCTATAATGTTCTAAGTCTGTCTTATCTCCCTTCTTATGCAAAAGTATTGTTACTGCGTTTTTCCATTTTTCAGGTATCGACTTTTGATGAAGGCATAAGTTGAAGAGATTTTTTATTTTACCTATAAGAATGTGGCCTCCGTTTTTAATGGCCTCTATTACGACTCCATCTTCACCTGGTGCTTTTCCATTTTTCATTTTTCTCAGTGCTTGATTGATTTCGCTAGTGGTTATCTCTGGTAGTATTTCGGAGCCTTGGTTTATTATTTTCTTTGAAACCGCTTCCCTCAGATTATTTTGATTCAGCCTTTGGCTCCTATATAGTTCCAAATAAAATTCTTCTACGATATTTAGTAAATCTTCTCTGTTTGATGTTATTTCGCTGTTTTTATTTTTTAATTTATGTATTTCGCATTTTCCGTTGGTCAATTTCCTTCGTAAAACTTTCAAACTTTTATTTTCTTCTATGGTTTTCTGGATGCTTTGAGTTTTATACTTCCTTAGATCTTTTCTGATTTCCTTTGACACTTTCTTGTTGATGTCTCTTAACGCACTTTTTTCAGTATTTTCGCTTCCTCTCATTTTACTTCGCGTTTTGATTAGTTCTCTAGTTTCTGGGCTTATTTTTTCATCTCTCTTCTTTTTTGGGCAGTTTTTTCGTTGACTTTCTTCAATGGCTCTAATTATGTTTTCATTTAAGTTATTTATACTTTCATCTGAAGTTGTATTTCTTTCCAAAGCAGCGTTTATATGGTGTTGGTATTTATCAATATTTAATGGGGGAGTCCAGGCTTGCAAGGTTTTCTTTTTTATCAAAAAAAAAAAAAAAAATTTTTTATTTGACCACTGTCTTACTCCATCATATTTATTTAAAATTAATATAGCTGATAGTTCACAATGTATTTGTGGACAGTTGGGCAATCTACAACACAAAATTTTGACCTGTTCTCTTATCTCTAATAAAGTTAATATGTTTTTAAATTCACTGTATTCTTTGACTGATGTCCACCATCCCATTAATTTAAATTATTTATTAACATTAGAAAATAATGAGTTGGTATACCGACTATTGTATAAACATATTTTAGATATTAAGCTTAAATTGTAATTGTAAAATATAGAGTAAGTATTTCTTGTAAATTGTTATATGTTAAAAGAAAAAGAAAAGAAAAGAAAAGAAAAAAAAGAAAAGAAATATAAAAAAAAATAATAAAATAAAAATAAAAAAAAAAATAAAAAAAAAATAAAAAAATAAAAAAAATAATAAAAAAAAAAGAAAGAAAAAATATAAAAAAGATATATAAAAAAAAATAGGAAAAAAAAATATAATAATTAAAAAAAATATAAAAAAAAAATATGTAGATAAAAATGAATGACGAACTTGGACAGTCCATAGTAAAATAGCTTTCGAATGAAGTAGAGGGCTAAAGAAGAATGTTGCAGTTTTTGCTGTGGAACTCTGAGAACATCATTTGGAAAAAAATTAATAAAAACATATATATATAAAAAATTATTAAAAAAAATACAAAAATAATTATTTATTAGTAGAATTGTTTGTTATATTAGTATTAGTTTTAGGATAAGATACGAAAAAATGACTAATAAAATAAAAAATAGTAAAATTGGCGAATGGATTTAGTGTCCGCAGTCATATAAACCCAAACAAACAACAACAACTTTTTTATCAAACGATTTCGTTCTTTTTTGAGGTCTATTTTTATTGTAGCTCTTACCATTCGATGGCCACTTCCTGTAGTAAATTTATTTAGGACGCTCACGTCTGTGATAATCTGTTTTTTGTCGCTGATAATGTAATCTATTTCATTTCTTGTTTTACCATCAGGACTTTCCCACGTCCACCTTCTATGTAGTTTTTTAACGAAAAAACTGTTCATTTGGAACAAGTTATTCTGTAGCAAAAAGCCTAAGAGTGTTTCTCCCCGCTCATTTCTACCTAGAGTTCCAAAATTTCCTAGTGATGTCTCTGCTTCGTCTTCTTTAAGGCCTAATTTTGCATTAAAATCTCCACACAGGATTGTAAAGTGGGTGGGTGTGTCTTTTAGAGCTACAGATATATCATCATAAAAGTCTTCAACTTCTTCGTCTGGATGTTGTGTTGTTGGAGCGTATACCTGGATAATTTTCAGTTTATACCTGTTGTTGAGCTTTAGGGTTACATAGGCAACTCTTGTAGACACACTTTTTATATCAACTACGTTTTTCTTATGTTTTTTATGGATGAAGAAACCGACCCCTCCAACTGATTCGGTTTCGGAGCCAATGCTATGGAAGAGGTGTCCTGATTTCAGCGTCTTTAAGTTTTCACCACGGTGTCGTATTTCGCAGACTCCTATTACGTCCCATTTAATTTCTTTGATTGCATCTTCCATTTCGAAGAATTTTTCTTCTGACAATAGAGTTCTGGCATTATAGGTGGCAACGTAGAATGAAAAGGGTTTTCGTATTTCTCGTTTCGTCAGTTTTTTGTCCCCCCCCCCAGAATCCTTGGGACAGACTGATAAATCAGTGTGAGACTCTGGATTTATCCTACTCACCTGGGGTCTTTCCGTCTTTGTTTTAAAATCTGACATTTCGATTTATTTGAGGGGATGTTGGCAACATAAAACACCACGCTTGCCGAACGGGTTGGTGAGTCGCAGTATAGAAGCCAATCAAACTGCTGCAGTCTTGCCTCCTACTATCCAATATTAGGCCGGTCCTGGATAAATTTCCATACGCCCCAACATGGTACTGGAAATGCTGCTTACCATTTTCAGGAATATTTATCGACCTTCCGGTCTAGATCCGTAATGTTCTGCGTTAACAGGGGCACCTCGTGTAGGATGTGGCTCTTCACCACGCATTACGGTCTTCACTAGAGAGAGGCTAAGGCTCCACTTGGAAGAGCTATATTCGCTTCATCTAGCCCTGTGAGCTTGTGAGGACCAGTGTTCAGTCAAACCGATACAAAGGTACTACCTCTCCAAGCTCACTAACCCCCGCCTTCCATAATGTTGCATTATTAATTGAATCATTAGCCTGTTTGAAGCCTATAAAGATCTAATGCACGTCCTGATTATATTCCCAATACTTTTCAAGCATTTGTCTTATTGTAAATATTTGATCAATAGTCGATCTGCCAGGCCTGAAACCACACTGGTAGTCACCAACTATTTCTTCAGCGTATGTTACTAATCTTTTTAATAATATCGAAGCCAATATTTTATACGTAGTGTTGATTAGTGAGATGCCTCTGTAATTCATGCATGATTCCTTTTTTTCTTTCTTGTGTATGGGTACGATAATACTACCACATCATTCTTTCGGCATTATTTCTTGTTGCCTTATCTATTAATTGATGGATTCTACTTATGATTTCACGACCGCCTGTTTTAATTAGCTCGGCATCAATATTGTCCAGACCAGGGGATTTATCGTTTTTAAGCGTTTTTATTGCATGCGTAATTTCTTCCATGCTTGGTGGGGGTATTTCTAATTCGGCCGTTTGATACTCGTGTTCTCCGTTGTTTTCATAGGCGCCCATACACACGGGCAGGGTTTGATTTTTTGAAAGTTCAACCGCGTTTATGTCGAAAACTATGCATTCGACGAAAAACTTAACATTTTTTGCTTAGAATGACCCAAAATATACAAAAAAATGTTTTGTTTTGCAAAAAATTGCTGTTATGTGATTCCTCGAGTTCTTTGTTAATAACAATCTTATCGACATCCGGATCAACTGTAACCCAAAAAATTCGTGTTCTACGGGTCAAAATACATAAAAAAAAACTTAAGTAAGTCTATCTCAATTAAGGAGGCCGTTGTATCTCACCTGGCGACATGACTAAAATATCTATACCTCAAACTATTTAGCTACAGAAAACTCGAAACATATAAGTGGAAGATCCAGGAATAGAGCAAACAAAGCCGCAGGTTGCCTGCATGAAACAATATAGAGAAACAGATATATGAGAAAAGAAATGAAAGACAGAATTTACAAAGCGGTCATCAGACCAATAATGACATATGCGGCAGAAACACGACCTGGTATATATTATATAGGACAAAAAAGTGCTATGCTACAAAACAGCAGAGACGAAAACCCTTCGAAAAATCGAAGGTAAGACACTATTAGACAGAGCTAGAAGTACAGAGATGGAGATAGAGATGGAGATACAAGGTGAAGAACATTAATAAATGGGTTAGAAACAGAACAGTAGAACAGTACCTAATGACCACATAAGCCGAATGACAAGAAATAGGGTAGTCAGGACAGCGAGAGACGGTTCCCCAATAGGAATACGATCAGTGGGAAGGTCACGAAAACGAAGGAACGACAGCTTATTGCAGGCACATTGAAAAAACAGACAGAGTCACGTCCAAACAAAAAAGGAGAAGATTGAAGAAGGGTTTAGAAAGTTATGACTAAAGCTCGGATTATAGGCAAAATGCAATTTTTTGCCTATTTTGCCTATTATAATGGTTTTTTGCACATTTTCCCTTTTTTCGTAAATTCCGCCTATTTGTGCCTTTTTTAAAATTTCATGGTACTACCCATGATATTATTCTATTACTAAACCATTCTATAATAAAATTTTGGGTCAATAATAAAACATCAATGGTTTGTTTATATAACAGATTTCTAGGAAAATGTACCTGATCGAGACTTGAGGGTTAACTATTTGGAAATCCCTAAGCTTTATTAGTTTATTATCAGTTGTACAGTCGGTTACTGTATCAGAGTTTAGTCAAAAATTGCTATATCCTAGTTTAGTTTTGTTGCGTATACCGAAAAGCAAAGAACACGTTTTAAAACGTTTTAGACATTTATGTGAAAAGACGACATCTAAATTAAGGCTATGGATCGCACCTTATTCGGAACTTTCTCTAGAAGGAGATGGAGCATTTTGTAAACCATGCGGCAAATCGGTAAGTTTTATTTTTTCTCTTTTTTTCTCGTCCCACAACATAACTAAATTCTAAAGCGGTTTTAGAATTCTAATTATTTTTTTTTAATTCTCAGATTTCAAGTAGAAAAAAGTACTTTATTGACCAGCATTGTGGAACCCCACTTCATAAACGTAATTTGGAAAAATTAAATTCCTCTAAGTTAGCCCAAATATTTCTGCGGGATAGTTTAAGCAGTTCAAAAAAAAAGGAGGAAGACGAATTTAAATTTGATTTATGACAGATGATGATTGCATCCAACATTCCTCTATATAAAGTTAATAACCCTAGTTTTAAATGCTTTTTCGAAAAATATCTTAATAAATCCTTACCGGACGAGAGTACATTGAGAAAACATACTGTGGAAAAATGTTATGTGGAATGTATTTCAAAAATTAAGCGGGAGTTAGAGGGCAATTTTTTGTATATTATCGTGGATGAAAGGACAGATGTATGCGGCAGGTATATAGCTAATTTAATGATTGGAATTTTGAACGAAAACTTTGCGAGAAAACCTTATTTAGTTGCCGTTAAAGAATTGGAAAAAACAAACAATTTAACAATAAGTCGATTTATACAAGATAGTTTAACAAACCTCTTTTTACCCAACCCTATACCAGTGAATAAAATAGTTTTAATGCTTTCATATGCTGCGGCATATATGTTAAAAGCTGCTGTTAATTTAAAGATTCTTTATCCTAATTTAATTCATTACACTTGTGTAGCCCACGGGTAAATAGAATTGCTGAAGAAATAAGAAATCTGTTTCCGTTGGTAAATAATTTTATAAATTTTATGAAAAAAGTTTTTGTAGAGGCTCCATTGAGGGTGCAAATATATAAAGAAAGACTTTCCGGTGTCCTTTTGCCACCTAAACCAGTAATTACAAGGTGGGGAACCTGGCTCGAAGCAGTTTTCTTTTACTTTGAACACTGCAATGAAATAGAATTAGTTATGTCAGAATATGGTAATGATATTTCCGAAGCCATTCGAGAAGCAAAAAATATTAAAAAATACCAAATTGAAACAATGACTCGCTTATATCAATGACAATTATAAATTAATAGTTACCACAATTACCTTATTAGAAAAACAAGAGATAAATTTATGTGAGTCAGTAAAATTAATAGATAATTTAAAGACGAAAATTAAATCGGCACCTGGAAGTAACGGTCAATTAATTAGAAAAAAAATAAAATATGTTTTCGACAAGAATGAAGGTTTTTCGTTTTTATCTAATGTTGCTAAAGTTTTGAATGGGACATTTTCCGAGGAATTACAAATTATGCCAGATTTATTATCCGCTCTGAAATATGCTCCAATTACATCTGTCGATGTCGAACGTTCGTTTTCAATGTACAAATTAATTTTAAGTGATCGAAGACATAGTTTTAAGACCGAAAATGTTGAAAAACATTTAGTTGTTTCTATTAACGATAAAATTTTAAGTGGTTACAATGTTTAATTATTAATTAACAGTTATTAATTACTAGTTTATTTATACTAATGTTATGATTATGATGTGTAAATATACCTGCCTTAAGTTAATATTACGTTAATTCACTTTGTACAATAAATAATAAGTTATATTCCTTTATTGCCTATATTTTGCCTAAATGTTAATATTCCTGCCTTTTTTAATAAAAATCTTTGCCTATATAGGCGCCTTTTTCTTCAATTTTTGTTGCCTATAAATCCGAGCTTTAGTTATGACAAGTTGAGAAAAAATGTGTGGTTTTGATGCGCTGGCTCAAACATACTTGACCACAGATCAATACAAATACATTTTAGAAAGACATTTCGTAAGAATGCATAAAAATTTTCAATTTCTTTGCAACCTGAAAATGCAGCAGCATTATACTCTAGTTAAATCGGAGAGTGCAGGAAGAGTCTATACCGGTTTTGGGTTAACATTTGATAAGGTTCAACATCAACATAAAAAGTTTGTAAATATATTAAATAGTAAAAATGATATAAATAAAAGTTATATCTCATCTATATTGGAATCAAATTGCCAAGGTAAGACTTGACAACCAGAACATCATATATCAAACGTAATGCAATGCTTTAATGTATGCTCTCCTGAATTTCCTTGCTATCCTAAGGTTAATTAGAAGAATACTAAGCTCATACCCGTGACTAAATCAGCAGGTGCAAACATCCGTTATTAATAATATTGTAATTGAATGCTGCAAATACTTGAGAATCTGAATAATATCAAATATGCACCAGACCGAAAAAACAAAGACATGCATTTGTATGTAGACATGTAATTGTGTACTATGTTTGGCTCAACTTCTGTGTGTTAAGACGCCTTTTCAAGAATGAACTGTATTAAAAATCTGTACCTACAGATCTCAGCTAACACATGAACATCTCAACTTCCTAATCAAAATCAGTTGCACTAAACTCATTCCAAACTTCAGACAGGTTGTACATTTAATTTACGTAGGAAACAAGTTTTTTAAACAAATTTAAGATTACCTTTTTAGTGATTTTAGATTTTTTGGGTGATTTTAAACAAAAAAGTTCTCTTGTCATTTTTCTCATAAGTTGATCGTTTTTGAGTAATAAGCGATTTAAAATCTGAAAAATGCGAAAATGCATATGCGTCATTTTCGAGCCTTAAAAACTCATGTTTAAATTATTAGTGTTCAGGTTGACAAGTGCCTAAACTGAAGGCTATACATTCAGTTTCAAAATTATAACGAGTAATCGGGGTTTATTTCAATATAGACCGTTGTTTTTAATTGTTAACCGTCGCGCGTCGCGCTTTATGGTGCGTCTCTGTATAGTATATATCTCTCACAATCTTTACATATTCGCCACGGACTCCTTTCTTATTGAGTGCCCACCACAGAATCTCTCGAGGAACTCTATCATATGCTTTCTCAAGATCAATGAATACCATATGAGCGTTGGTCTCTTTATTCCTGTATTTTTCCATCAGTTGCCTTACAATTAAAAGTGCATCTGTTGTTGATCTGCCCTGCATAAATCCAAATTTATTATCGGATATTTCGGTTTCTTCACTTATCTGTCTATCAATTACTCTATCCCATATTTTCATGGTGTGGCTAGGCACTTTTATAGCCCTGTATTTTGAACATTATTGTATGTCTCTCTTGTTTGTGTAGACAGGTACTAATATACTGCTTCTCCATTCGTCTGGCATTTGTCCAACTTCCATAATTCTATTAAATAGACCTGCTAGCCAACTTACTCCTGTCTCTCCCAATTGAGAGGTCGACTGCTTTTCCTTTCTTTATTTTTTGAAGCGCTTGAGCCACTTCCTCGTTTGTTATTCTGGTAACCATTGCTGTTACTGTCTCTGTTAACTCCGCAGGCTGTCTGTCAAATTCTTCATTTAATAAACTGTCAAAATACTTTGTCCATCTTTTTTTGACATCCTTTTTGTGAAATAGTATTTTACTATTTTCATCTCGGATACATTATCTAATCTGATTAAAATCTCTTGCTTTCTTTGCTCTCTGTTTGGCTATTTTATATATCTTTGCTTCGCCTTCCCTGGTATCAAGTTGATCGTATAGGTTTGAATACGCTTCTGCTTTAGCTTTTTTTCATATAGTTTTGAAGATCTATGTCCGATCTGGTTTCTTGCCAATTTTTATATAATTTTCCCTTCTCTTTTATTTTTCCTTGTATTTCATTTGACCACCACTAAGTCTCTTTATCCTCAAACTTCTTTCCTGACGTTTTCCCAAGTATTTCAATTGCCGTCTCTCTAATAATATTGGCCATTTTTCTCCAAATTGTGTTAGGGCTTCCTTTTATGTTCCAACATATTTTTTCTACTATTCTTTCCCTGAATAGACCTTCTTTCTCATCTTTTAGCATCCACCACTTGATTTTTTGTGGTTCTATCTGATATTTTTGATTTCAAATGGAAAGATTGCATTTATCTCAAAACTTCGTTTATGGGCTTGGGCAACTGTTGCTCTGATAGCTCCGCTCTGATAGCTCTGAAGACGAGAGGTAGTTAAGTAAACATTTAGATAGGGGCATTACATACCTAGTAAAAACATATCTTCGTGTAAATAAAATAAAATTGTTTAAAAAAGTTATATGAGCAGAGTGTACTGGAATGTATTTATCAATACATAATAAGCTCGTATACAATTCTCAGGCTTGAATTTCAATTTCATCATAATAAATTATTTGTTATAATTATTTTAATCAAATGGTTACATATGATTACCAACGCTCCTTGGTATATTGCAAAGAGATTTTTTGGAAAATACTTTAATATGGTGGCTGTATGAGTAAAGATTACAAGTAGTACATTGTTTCACGGTTTGTGCACCAAAATTTAAAGAACCGCTTGGAATGACATACAATTTGTCAAACACATAGGTAACATGTCAAAGAAGAAAAGTTATATTGTGCCGATGTGTGCTTTTGCCCTAGGGGTGACTTTCACCCCTTCTCTGGGGTGAAAAAATATACGTGCAAAATAAGTCCGGAAATGGATAAACTGACTAAAACTAAAGCAACTTTTGTTCTATAGAATTTTTTCACTACGTTAATATTTTAGAGATATGTATTTGCGAGTAAATATGCTCATTTTTCAACAACAAAAAACACGGTTTTAGGCGTTTTTTTTTGCAAACACCTCAAAAAATAAGTATTTTATTGAAAAAAACTATTCTTAGCAAAAATATAGCTTCTAAAAAAGTGAAAAAACGGTGTACGTGTGAAATCTCTAGAACTAGTAGAAGCAAAGTAATGAAAAATAGGTTCATAGCCGTCAAATTTTAAAGGGAATATTTCAACGTAAAATAACCAAAAAATTATGCACTTTTTGGTAAAAACTCATTACAACTTTTTAAAATGTTTAAAAAAATATTTATTTTTGTTTTTTAAAAAAGTTTCTAGCATCGAAAGTAAGCAAGTTCCGCTCAAAATAAAGTTGATTCCTTTTTTTTGTCAAAAACTCGGAAAAATCACCCCCTAATTAGCTTATTAAATAAAATTAATCGTTACCGCTTCACAAGTTACTTTACTTATGTATTATTTACATGATCTGTAAGTTTTATCGGTTCAAAAGGTTTATTTTTTTAAATTTGGTTTTAAAGTAATTTTTTAAAGTTTAATTTTGAAAAAAAAATTTATATTTGAAAATTAAAATTTACATTTGAAAAAAAAATTTGATGGGATCAAGCCACAGTTGGTTGCAATTAAAATTACTTTTTTGTCCGTTTTTGACGTTTCGACTTCCAACCTAGAAATCTCCCACCAATTTTCGCTCCACCAATACAATTTGATGTGAATTCTTAGAAGAATAACGAACTTAAAATTTCAAAATACCAATTTTTTAAAACGTTGAGAATTCGGATGGCCCAGAAGCCTTGTCCATGACTTCGTAATTCGGGCCATGTCCCGGATTTTCGGACTAGTTGGTCACACACACTAGCTATAAAGAGGGACGAATTCAACTGCGAATCTGAAATGACTGAGCTTTTCTCCATTTATGTTGATACCATACTCATTCAGATCTGCCGTCTACAAATATGTTCTAAAAGCGTCGTGAAAAGCTTTGAAGAGACGTTGTCTCTTTGCCGTACTCACTGTATACTGAATTTATTTTGTTTCTTGTTCAGATAGTCTTAAGCTAGCCGTGGCATTTTGGTAAATATTTGATTATGTTAGTGTAGCGTTTTATCAATACTTTTAACATTGTCTGCTGGCTTATGATATCGAATACTTTCTCGTAGTCCACGAATATGAGTGCCAATGGTTTGTTGTATGACAACAAACCATTGATTCTATAGTCTATTTTTAAACCAAGAGGAGCAATTCAAATTTCCCGCGCCGTAAAGCTTGTTTGTAATTGGTCCAACCTCAGGCAAGTTTACTCCACTCTTATCAAATTTTGACAATAGTGACATTTATAAAATTTTGACACTATTGGCATTTCATAGGTTAATTAAGTTATATCAGCGATTTTTTGTATTTTCTGCGTTATTCCTTTAATTTGTAGAATTTTAGTCTGCTTTTATACACTAAGCATCAAAATTAACGCACCACCTTAAAAATATGATATTTTGATGGCTCGTATTTCCTAAACCTGTTATCCGATTTTAGTGATTTTTTTAGTATATTATAGCTTTAGTCTTCAGAAATATCGATGTAATAATATTATTGCTAAACAAATAAGTGTCTAGAATTCTAGATACTCTCATATTTTGTAATAAAAAAAACTCCCTATATTTTACGAAAAAAAATGTTTTCCTTAATTTGGGGTCAAAGACGAACTGCCTTGGCCTTCCATGTTTTAATTTCATATTAAGTAAATACCGTCTATTATGTGGAATTGTTTGTAAGAAACATTCCAATATTGAAAAAAAGTTGTTTGTTAAACCTGTGGCGACGTAAATTAGTGTAAATTTCAAAATTTCTTTAGTTCTATGTTCAGAATGATGATTCCTGTTTTGGTTCAGTTGTGATTGAAATATGGTTTACTAATGTTTGTTTATCATTTATTGATAGAATAATAATATTAAACTTACGAATACATTATTTTATTTCTTAAAACAAATTATTTCTTTTGTCAATTGTCATTTTTGACTTGAGGTCATTTTTTACACCTGTTGGTCATCCGTGTAACAAAAAAAGGTTGGTCATCGGAAGGTTAACAATATCGCTGCAATCATATTGTTGCTAAACAGGTAAATTTTCTTTGTATACCGGGGGTACGAATCAAACTGTGCTTTCTTCTCAAAGTTTGCACCACCCTGTGGAATAATCCAGCATTTATAAAATACTGAAATTAAAACCCAATTATAACCTCAGGTTTTCTTAACATTCTGTTTTTTGATTCATTCGCTTATGTTGGATAATAAATAAAAAAATATGAAGAAAAAAAATTTAAGAAACGCTTTTTTTTTAGTTATGAGTTCTAAAATTAAAAATATTATAAACAATGAACTAAAAAGCAAAAAATAAATAGAATTGAAACTCAAAGGATTATTCGAAAAAAACTGTTAGACAGATTAAATATACAAAAACCTCACACATTCGTTAAAAAATTTAAAAAAATCTAACACATTCGTTAAAGAAAAGCAGGGGGGTGCGAAAAGTAAAAAAGTATCTACATATTTTCAAACCATTTATTCGTTGAAGACGCGCCCCACGCTTTTCTTTAACGAATGTGTTACATGTTATTCATCAATACAGGGTGTTTCTAAATAACTGCGACAAAGTTTAAGGGGTAATTCTGCATGAAGAATAATGATCGCTTGCTTTATATACATATGTCTGCAAATGCTTCGTTTCCAAGATATAGGTTGTTGAATTTTTTGTTACAAACTGATGATTTATTTATTGCTCTAAAACCAGTTAAGATATGCAAATGAAATTTGGTAGGTTTTAAGAAATAGTTGTTGCAGATTTACATACAATTAAGAATTATATATTCACCAATGGCGTGCATACGGTTAATGATACGGATATGATCGTCCATATTACCCGTATGCGCGCCAATGGTGAATATTGAATTCTTATTTGTATTTTAATAAATTTGCAGTAACCACGTCCTAAAACCCACCAAGTTCCACTTGCATATCTCAACCAGTTTTAAAGCAATAAATATTTCGTGAGTTTGTAACAAAAATTACAACCCCTATCTCGGAAACGAATCATTTGCGGACATACGATTTATAAAGCAAACTGTCATATTTTTTAATGCAGAATTAACCCTTAAAGTTTGCCATACTTATTTAAAAACACCCTGTATTGATGAAAAACATGGCTAGTTGTTAAAGTACCTAACGTTTTTATAGTCCAACATAAGCGAATGAAAAACAGAATGTTGAGAAAACATGATGCTATAGTTGGGTTTTAATTTCAGTATTTAATAAATGCTAGAATATTCCACACGGTGATGCGAACTTTGAGAAAAAATCACTGTTTGATTCGCACACTCGATATACAGTAGAGCGTCGATAATCCGAACTAATTGGTACAGGGGTAGTTCGGATTATCAAATTGTTCGGATTATCGAACATATGTTCAAAATACATACAAAGCCCATAAACATAGTACATGTACATATGTACATACGTTTTAGTTACAAGGAATAAAACGCCTGCATAATAAACAAATATATTGTATGTATTTCTGCATAAACAAAACAAAAATCCGCTGTCATATTTTGCCCATATTGTCATATTAAATCCAAAAATTCGGTCCGCGATCATATTTTTTAATTTTATAATTTTTTTGCGTTCGGATTAGCGATCGTTCGGATTACTAGGGTTCGGATTATCGACGCTCTACTGTACAATGAAAATTTAGCTGTTTAGCAACAATGTTATAACAGCGGTATTGTTAAAGAATAAGGCTATAACATAGTAAACAAATCACTTAAATTGGACAACAGGTTTAGGAAATTCGAGACATCAAAATGACCAAATTTTTAAGTGGGCCGATTTCTATGCACGCAAGTTTTTATATTGTTTCACCTGTTCCCCCTATATTAGATTAGAATTCATCATAATAATGCAAACAAACAAATATACATGCTTGACTAGGTGCATCACAAATACCCGTTAGTTGCAACTTAATTAGAGATGAACAAATAATAAAACAAGGAATGAATTTTAAGTACTTAGATATATTGAAATCTATTACCTTAATGCATATATTGCGATATTAGTGGGAGATATAATCATATTAACGTACAAATGTTCACAATAAATTTGAATGTATTTTTCTCAATAGCAAATTATTATTCTTCTCTCTTAAGTATTTTGTCCTCATAATAACTAATTCCATACTCCTTTCTTTATTCTATTACTGCTTGGAATAATGATATACCGCTCCATAACTCCATTTCCTTGACGATATTTTTTAGTCACAATGTTTTTCTTATAATGGGCCAAGAGTCGGAAACAAGCATTTTAAGACAACTGGTTCTTTAATATATATTCCCTATGCTTCCTCGAACACCATACCGGTCATCTGGTTACTGATACAGGTTGCGTTCATTACTGCGCAGCACACCTGTACAGGTAAATATATTACACCTGGATTCCGCGTACCAAAAAAAAGTTGATTAATAGCAAGCTGAAAATTTGTTAATAGATTAACTGTGTCTAGTCGGACAAACTTTGATATATGGGAACACTGGAACAGGGAAGTTTTAATTGTGGAACAGGTTAAAAATTTGGAACGTCAGACTGCGAAATCGTTCCATGTATTTTGTCGGACAGAACGTCCAATTGATTTGTTACCATTTCATTAAACTCTCATGCAAAAATCAGACTGGTGTTTATCACCAACTGGGCATTTTAATGAGTGGAACACGAAGAACATGTCAAATGACAGGAATCATGTTGGTTAGTAATAGCAGTCTGATTTTTGCATGAGAGTTTAGCGAAAGGATAACAAATCAATTGGAAGTTCTGTCCGACAAAATACATGGGACGTTTTCGTAATCTGACGTTCCAAATTTTTAAACTGTTCCACAGTTAAAACTTCCCCTGTTCCAGTGTTCCCGTACATCAAAGTTTGTCCGACTAGACACCATGAAGCTATTAAGAAATTTTCAGCTTGCTATTAATCAACTTTTTTTGGTACGCGGGATCCAGGCCTATATCGAATTTAAAATTATGTTAAGGCGAAAAATTTTTTTGTCATTACTTTTTAAACATAGTCTGGGCTGATTATCGGAGAATAGGCCATTTTTGGGAAAAGTTATTTACCAGCAATTTTATTGCTGGAATCGAGTCTTCTGATTGTATATATTAATAATATAGATATGCAAAGTCCGCAGATAGTGTGCTACTCTTTTTATAAACAAAATGGCGCCCGAAAATCGTGTTTTTTTCAATTTTTGCTCTATAACTCCAAATATTTTAACTTTAGACAAAAAACACTCAAATAAAAGTTCACCGCAATTAAATTCTACATAGAGACGTGTTCTTTCCGATTTACTTCGACGAAAACTTTCCCCGGAAAAAGCGGGTTTTTCCAACAAAATCTTTAATTTTCAACTAAACTTTTACATAAGTAGTTGTTAATCAATAATTAAATAACTTGGTAACGTAAAAGCCCTTTCCGTATATATTATAATTCCAGAAGGCGATGGAAATTGAATGAACAGTTTAGCAACAATTGAAATGTTAATTAAAAATTTACGGTCGCTATAATAACGACAGTAATTATGATGCATAAGAATAACTATGATTTTTTCATTAAAAGACACTATGCCTATCTAATGTATGTTACAGAATTGAAATTAGACTATTTAAGCGACCTCGGGAATATTTTAAAATTATAAACAATTTTTTGGCTTAAAAACATATAGAATATCTTGGGAAAGATTAAACTAAATTAAATTGTGAAAACGGTATTCGAAAGACAGCGGCAGGACGCTTCTTTTAAAAGAAAAACGTTTAATTATGACGAGTGGTTCCTGAGATACAACCGGTCAAAATTGACCGAAATTTACGGCAAAGATATAAACAATAGGATCATAATTTTTAAACCATCACCTTTTTATTTTTGTCCTCTTTCTCCACACCAATTTTCATATCTTTAAAATCCTCATAACATATATTATTATAATAAAAACTATCGATAATACGTGTGAAAATTGCCAAAAATAGCAAAATTCCAATCAAAAATTAGGTTGGTGAAAATGTAACCCTCAAAGTTCAAAATCGGTATACGTTAAAAAAAATGCATTTTCTCGGCTTCCCATGGAGAAATTTCCTTCATTATTTTTTTGTTCCCAAGTAACTCGAGTAGAGCCATCGAACTAACGCATTATTAAATGTCAAACTTGCTTTTGTTTTGTTATACTAAATTAATTTATTTATTATAACACAATATTTTAATTTGTTTAAATAAAAATTGTTTAAATAATTATACAGCTTTCAAATGAGAATATTTATGTTTTTAACTTTAAAAGGTATACTTGTAGTAAGTTTATCTAAAAAAAAGCCTACAACTGGAAAAAATATGTAATTTTCTGTTCTTATAAATAAATTAATATATTATAACAAAACAAAAGCTAGTTTGACATTTAATAATGTATTAGTTCGATGGCTCTACTCGAGTTATTAGGGAACAAAAAAAGAATGATGGAAATTGCTCCATGGGAAGCCGAGAAAATGCATTTTGTTAACGTATACCGATTTTGAACTTTGAGGGTTACATTTTCTTCAACCTAATTTTTGATTGGAATTTTGCTATTTTTGGCAATTTTCACACGTATTATCGATAGTTTTTATTATAATAATATATGTTATGAGGATTTTAAAGATATTAAAATTGGTGTGGAGAAAGAGGACAAAAATAAAAAAGTGATGGATTGAAGATTATGATCCTATTGTTTATATCTTTGCCGTAAATTCTAGTCAAATTTGACCGTTTTTATCTCAGGAACCACTCTTCATAATTAAACGTTTTTTCTTTTAAAAGAAGCGTCCTGCCGCTGTCTTTCGAATACCGTTTTCACAATTTAATTTATTGTAATTTTTCCCGAGATATTCTATTTGTTTATAAACCAAAAAATTGTTTATAAATTTAAAATATTCCTGAGGCCGCTTAAATAGTCCAATTTCAATTATGTGAAGTACATTAGATAGGTATAGTGTCTTTTTATGAAAAAATCATAGTTATTCTTATAGATCATAATTATTGTCGTTATTATAGTGACCGTAAAATTGTTGCTAAACGGTTCATTCAATTTCCATAGACTTCTGAAATTATAATACATACGAAAAGGGCTTTTACGTTACCTGGTTATTTAATTATTGACTAACAACTACTTATCTAAAAGTTTAGTTGAAAATTAAAGATTTTGTTGGAAAAACCAGCTTTTTCCGGGGAAAGTTTTCGTCGAAGTAAATCGGAAAAAACACGTCTCTATGCAGAATTTAATTGCGGTGAATTTTTATTTGAGTGTTTGTGGTCTAAAGTTAAAATCTTTGGAGTTATAGAGCAAAAATTGAAAAAAAAAAACACGATTTTCGGGCGCCATTTTGTTTATAAAAAAAAGTAGCACACTATTTGCGGACTTTGCATATCTATATTATTAATACATACAATAATAAGATTCGATTCCAGCAATAAAATTGCTGGTAAATAACTTTTCCTTGTATTTTGCTAATTAGCCCAGAGTATTATTATAAATATGAATTATAATTGCCAGACATTTCTGTGGTTTAAAAAGTAATGACAACCAAATTTTTCGGCTTAATAGTTATTTATGTACCAAGTCAGTAAAGTTACTCTTTATGGAACGAGTCTGATATTATGAGCAGAGCGAGCATAGCGAGTGAGCCGAATAACGGACGAGTTCGATAAAGAGTCTTTACTGACGTGGTGCGTACAACATTTTATCGCCAACAATTTGATATTGGTTTTAACACTTACTTACAATTTACAATTTAAAAACTTTTTAAATTTTAGACGTCATAATAATTGCATGACACTGATGACAGATAACTTTTGCAAGATGGCCGCTTTCGATTTTTAATCGATAGTTATCAATATTGAATAATTATTAAATCGGTAAATTTTTAATTTATTTTTTATGAATATAATTACAAAATACTACAGAATTTTCCTTTTTGACATAAATTTAATTGATAATATCACCAATTGTGTACAATATTTTTAATAATTAAAGTAAATTTTAAGTTCACTCAATACTCGCCATTCCATTACTGCCATCGACCACTTACATTCAACCTCGGTTAATTTGATTAAAGCTAAGGACACATTATTAACACGTGTCGTGTTAACACGCATTAACACGTGTCATAGAAGTATCTATTACGTTATTTTAAGTAGATCTACACATATTATTGTTATGTGTCGTCAGAAACCAACAACACGCTTTAACACGTCTTAACGCGTGTTTTCAAATCTAACGTGGTTAGATTTTCATCAGAGTGTGTTAAAACATCAAGACAGCGCCGGGAGTCTGTTTACATATTTTATAAGTACATTTTCTGTCCTACTAAGCGAAAATGGGGTGTCTACATTTTATAAAAAATGAGGTACTACTGTTTAGTCATTAAATACACCTTCATACATGCTGCAAACCCACATAGAAACTGTGAAACTATATACCTCATAATGAATTGGACCATACAGTAATAAAAAAATATATAGAATCTTGGAACTCATTCATATATGAGACAATATATAAACGAGTATTCGAAAAATAAAAATTGCAGATACCCCTTTTCGCTTAATAGCGCAGATTTTATACGTTTAAATATGGAGGAACAATTAGCAGAACATGATATTCACCAAATTCGTGTTTACGTTCGTTTATTGGATGAACCCAGTACTCTCTGCATTCATATCGTAGCATTAGCAATGCCGCAGAAACAGCTACCATTTCCTCTTCTTCTTCTAACCAATTCATCTCGTCTTGTAGGTGTTCCATTATAATATATTGTAAGTACTATTTCACTAGTTTAAGAACATCAAAATGTCAGCATAACACACCTTTTGCATCACAGATATGTGTCCGGCCTATCTGATATGTCGCATTCTGACGTGCCGTGTTGACACATGTTAACACGACACGTGTTAATAAAGTGTCCTTATAGTGGAGTCACTGAGGGTTTTCACCTCCGATTTCGTTGAACCTTCATCGATTTTCATGAAAATTGGTGAGTAGTTAGAAGATATTTCAGGGAACAAAGGTGACATGATGCCAACTTGCGCTTTTACCCTGGGGGTGGATGCCACCCTTTCTCGGGGGTGAATTTTTTTTTATTAAAAATAACACCAGAAATCGATAGAGGGGCAACTTCTAAGCAAAATTTGTTATATAAAGTTATTAACATAAATCAATACTTTTTGAGTTAATAAATATCAAAGATTTTATTTTTTCTTAAAAAAATGCATGTTTTAAAGCTGTTTTTCACGTATTACTCAAAAAATATAAGCTTTTGTAAAAAAGCTATTATTACCAAAATTAAAGATAATAAAAAATTTAATACACTCCCCACTTAAAGAACTAAACTAATGTTATTTTAAAGTGAGTTATGGGTAATTGAATGTATATTTTTTCGACGAGTACTCAAATCTAAGTATTCAAGCTTACATAACGGGAAAACGATGCATTTTATAGAATATACTTGTAAAACACTTGTCAAAGTACTTCGGAATACCTATCAAATGAGCTCCAGCAAAAGTTAATAGCATCAAAATTAAGCAAGTTATAATGAAAATAAGAGAACCCTTTCGATTTTTTTAGGAAAAAGTGAAAAATAAAACATACGACATTTCCACAAAAATTAAAATTTGTAGTAATCCTCAAAAGAATTTCTTTAGGTTAACACAGTTAATGATTTCAACAATTTTTACCGATTTAGAATGCATATTTTTGAAAAAAAGGTATAATGTAAAAAAATCAGAATTTTTAAAATTATCGTACTTTTCATTTTCTTTTGATAATAACTCCAAAAATACTCAATATACGTAAAAAATTATATATAACTAAATTTTAGTTTTTTCTGTTCCAAATACTTTACCTATTTTACTATTTCCGTAGAGTAAAAAATAACCGAGATAGAAACGTTTAAAATTTCAATTTTGCTGCGAGAACCATGTAACTGAGGCCATTTAACCCTTTATTTTAAAAAAAAGTAAGAGGTTTAGAAGACTAACTTCGAAGATTTTTAATAATCTTGGAATCAACTTTTAATTAGTTTTTAGGTGAACCTGATACCTTAAAAATTGACGGACTTATTTACAAAAAAACAATAACATTTTTTGGAAAATTTTTTAAAAGATATATTTTGAAACATTTTGGTGCATAAATTTTAATGCTATCAACTTGTTCGAGGGCTTATTTGATAGATATTTCTATGAACTTTGACAAATGTTTAATAAGTTTATATTATAAAATGCATCATTTTCCCGGTATCTAAGCTTGAATACTTAGATTTGGGTACTCGACGAAAGAAATATACATTCAATTACCTATAACTCACTTTTAGTTAACATTGAAAGGTTTTTCTAGTAAGGAGTTTATTTGACTTTTTATTAGCCTCAATTTTGATAATAATAAATTTTTTGTAAAAACTTATAGTTTTTAAGATATTTATGAAAAATAAGTTAAAAACATGCATTTTTTTCACGAAAAATTAAAATCTTTGATTTTTAATAACTCAAAAAGTTTTGATTTATTTTAATAACTTTATATAATAAATTTTGCTTATAATTTGTTCCTCTATCGAATTGTGGGGTTATTTTTAATAAAATAATTTTCACCCCCGAGGAGGGGTGGAATCCAACACCAGGGTAAAAGCGCAAGTTGGCACCATGTCACCTTTGTTCCTTGAGATATCCTCTAACCAGTCACCAATTTTCATGCAAATCGATGGAGGTTCAACGAAATCGGAGGTAATAGCTCATACCCACCTTCAGTGACTGCACTATTAGCTTAATCGCGGCAGGTGAAGTAAAATTCTTCTTTCAGTACAATAAAGTGTTATTTACTGCCGCAAATGAGGGCAAATGAGTACAATAATGAATGACCTTAGTGACGGTTGGCGATAAAATAATTTTAAATTCAAAATACAGGGTGATTGATTAATGTGATAAAGCTCAGTAGATCCGCTATAGTAATAGATAGCAATAAAAGTTAATAACAAAAATTGTAGCCAGCTTTGAACTTCACATTACAAAATTAGTTAGAATGTTACAGGGTGTTCGATAACATAGTGGCAGACCAAACTTTTATTTTTTTTTTTTAATGAAACACCCTATATTTTATTTTATATTCGAAATCCTCTTACCTTCCCCATCACAAAAATATAAAGGTTTGTTATGTTATATACGGCTTTTACAAAGTTATAACCAATGTTCTATGAAAATGGTAAATAGTTCAGCTCCCTGTATATATAAAAATAAGCACAACAGCAATGGTTTATTGGTGCCATATCTTTTTATTGATTGTAAAAATTTTTAAGAATTATTGCTGATTGCTAATTTTCTTTATATCGAATACAGGATAATAAATAATAGTCAAAACGCAAGTATATTCATTTCTAAGAAATTTTAAATCGAACACCCTATATTTTATATCACCATCGAAAAGTACCATTACCGTACTTTAATTTTTGTACAATATTTCATATGTCTAAATTTGTTAGTTTTCTAGATATTTTAATTTTTCAGAGCAAGTTATTAATTTAGAGTGTTCTATTTAAAATTAGTGAGAAAATAATGTACTTGCGTTTTGACTCACCCTGTATTAAATATAAAGAAAATTAGCAATATCAACCATTTTTATAAATTTTGACAACCAACAAAAAAATATGGTACCAATAAACCATTGCTGTTGTACTTACTCTTATTTATACAGGGAGCTGAACTTTTTACGATTTTCAAGACCCTGTATAGCATAACAGACCTTGATATTTTTGTGATGGGAAAGTTAAGAAGATTTTGAATATAAAATAAAATATAGGGTGTTCCATTAAAAAAAAACATAAGTTTGCTCTGCCACTATATTATCGAACGCCCTGTAACATTCTAACTAATTTTGTAATGTGAATCTCAACGTTGGCTACAATTTTTGTTATGAACTTTTATTGCTATCTATTACTATAGCGGATCTACGAAGCTCTATCACACTAATCAGTCACCCTGATTTTGTATTTACCTGTACAGGTGTGCTGCGCAGTAGTAATGAACGCAACGTGTATCAGCAGCCAGATGGCCGTTACGGTGTTCGAGGAAACATAGGGAACAATATATTAAAGAATCAGCTGTCTAAAATACTTTCTAGAAAACGTTCTTCGCTCTTAGACCATAACTTAAGCACTTGTTTCCATTTAGTTTTCCCACTAATTATTAGTTACAAGCTTCTTTCAAAAGTTGATAATCAATGATTAATTAACCATATAGTCCCCGTAGAAAAAGTCATTTTACATATTAGAAAAGCTGGTATTTACCACGAATTTTTAAAAATGTAGTTCAATTGGTGACTAGTCGCGGTAAGTGAAGGGGGAGCTGGGAGCCGACAAATGCACGAGTTCAAAAACTAAAAAAAGCAACTTAAAACTAATATCATTTTCTATATCTCGGGATCTACTGAATATATTTTGATGGTTATTTTTTTAGTTTTTATGTATTTTTTCTGTACATTACAAATATGCAATTTGTCTAGACATTTATTATTTAATAAACAGTCTAATTTGTTTAAACAATTTTTGAAAAAATATTTTTTTCCCAAAAATCCATGTTTTTAATCATACTATCCCTATTAATCATAGAAAAAGTTAAGGTATACTTTAATAAATAAATTATCTTCAATAAATAATTATCTAATAAAAATCATTTATTTATTAAAGTGTACTTTAACTTTTTCTGTGATCATTAATGATACTATGATTCAAAAAATAGATTTTTGTAAAAAAAATATTTTTTCAAGAATTGTTTAAACAAATTAGACTGTTTATTAATTAATAAATTTATAAACAAATTGCATATTTTTAAAGTACGTAAAAATTACATACCAATTAAAAAAAGAAACATCAAAATCCATTGAGCTGATCCGGAGACACAGCAAATTATATTCGCTTGAAGTTGCTTTTTCGGTATTTTAACTCGCTGAATTTGTAGGTTCCCCCTAGTAATCGTTTGCACTACATTTTTGAAAAATCGTAGAGGGTGCTGTGAAGGTATAATGTTTGTGCAAATTTTTTAAGAAAAAATACAAATCCCATTCTTTAAAATGGCTTTAATGAGATTCCTTAATTATTATAAACAAATTAGCTGTGAATTAAAAAAAAACATATGGCTAACTTTGTTCCAAATGAGCCCAGGCTAAATTTTTTTATTTGAAAATTCGTGTTAAAATACTATCTTTTCTAATATAAAAAAAGATTGTTTCTACGGACAACATTTTTAAAGTTATTCTAAATTTTTATAAACTTTTTTTTTCTCTGATTCTGGCTTTGGTTTAGAACTAGAACCTTTAGCCACGTAATTGTATAACTTATCACTAAGTCAGGGGAGTAATGTGTAGTGTGTGTGTTGAGTAAGTGTCTTGTTACTTTGCAAAGTCGACGTCATTGTCTTTGCAAAGAGACGCTAATTTTTTTATAAACTAAAAAATTTTAAAAATTTGGCATTATGATTTTTGACTATGTTAATTATTTTTATATCTTTTTTAATACATTTTGATACTACCACTCTTCTGCTTTCATTTGGCATACTCAGAATTGCTCAATATTCATTATTTTCTGTCTTATCTTATTGCAAAATAGAGGTCTCTAGAATAAGCAAATAGAATAACTTTTAAACTAATTAATGGATCGGTCTCAAATTTTGAGGGTTTGTTAAGTACCCCAATATCCAACTTTGGGTGAAACACTACAGTTACAAGGCAGTTTTAGTAAAAGTTATTACCAAATAATGATTTTCACTTATTTTGCAGTTTGCGTAGCAACAAATTACCTTTTTAACTTTAAAAAATCGGTATTTTGAACGTTTTTAAATGTTCTAAAAAACTAAATTTTGTAATTTTATGTCAACTATTCAGTTTTTGAATAGAGTGCAAAAAATCGAAAAAATCGCGATTTTTGCTCTAAATTGTTAATAATTAAAAAACGGACGCGAACTCTAGGCAGGAAACAGATAGGTTTTCTTCCTATAGGTCTACAGTTACTAAAAAAGTAGTCAGCTACCTGGATCTTTGAGTGTCCCGAGAAAATCCTTATTACCCTGGACTACTTCGTATCTGTGTCATCATGTTCTTAAACCTCTTTTAACAAACTTAACACTTTTTACTGTTACAGTGCATTTGAAAAATAGATTGAAAGGATTTATGTGAAAAGAAGCAAACCCGTCAAATTCGATGAATTAACAGTCAACGAATTCTACTATGATGAAAAATTTGGTAATTATGTGCATTTACATGCAGTCAATAAGTAGTATTTTTAATTTGCGAACTATGATTGAATCGCGAGTATTTCGAAATCACGTACCGAGAAACCAATACATTACATATTTTTAAGCCTGGCAGTGACATCTAATATAAGTCGGTTCGCTAAACTCAGACGCAACTGGCTAGATATTTTAGTCGATAATTTTTTTGTTTTTTGGCAATTTTCCAAAAGTTGGCAAAATTACTAACTATTTAGTGATTATTAACTATTTAGTAATTATTTTTTGCCAATTTTACTAAAATTGGCAAAATTACCGACTAAAATATCTAGAAAGTTGCGTCTGAGTTTAGCGAACAGACATAAAATTGATTACTGGTTGTTATTATTTTTGATACGCTAGCCTCTATTTCACATGTCGCTTTTAATTAAAATTGTTCAACAACTCGTAAACGAAAAAATCAGCTAGACAAACCAAGTACAAATGTATATAAGTTGTTTATGACAGGCAAAAAAACTTCGTTACATTGTATTAGAAGGTTGAAGAAATGACAAGAGTACCTATTCAAAAATATCAGTAAGAAAATAAATGATGACGAATGCAAGTAAATGTGAAACTGCACACAGAATTTTATGTAAAATGGTAAAAAGTATTCAGAGGATAGGCGCAAAATTTCGGCTCCAATGCTTTTTGAATGCATTAATTTTTTTTTGAATCCTCAGAAAACTAAAAAGTATTTTTGGAAAATTTAAACGCACATTGAAAGACTACGGTATTACCGAGGGCCGAAAGTCCCTGAAAACTTCTAAAATGTTTACTTTAATAAGTTACAGGTGTAAAAAGTAGAAACGTACACTTACCTAGAAACACTTATAACAGAAAATAATGACTACAGAACAGAAATCAAAGTCAGAATCGAAAAAGCACGTTCTACTTTTATGAAAATGAAAAAGGTCCTATGTAGCAAAGAGCAAAACATTAGGTCTTAAAGAACGCCTAATAAAATGTTACGTATACAGTGAACTATACTATGGAGTGGAATTATGGACGTCAAATCTAGAGACAATAAGACGATTTAACGCCTTTGAAATGTGGACCTATAGAATAAATAGTAGACCTATAGAAGAATTATGAGGATTTCCTGGGTAGATACAGTTACGAATAATGAAGTACTGAGAAGAATAGGTAAAGAGTCATTGTTTATTAGAATAAGTCCACTTTGATAATACGAAACTTTTTATAAGGACTACTAACAAGAAATGTTAAAACTCTTTAGGCCAGTACTTCTAGCTTATTACTAAAAAACTTTGTTTATTTACGTATTTAAATTCATAATATGTAAAATTGCTATTATGAAAAGTTGTTTAGAATTGTTTGAATGTGCAATTATATCATTCTAATTTAAATGTTGTGAACTATAAAGGTACTTTACTATTGATCGAAATTCATATTTTTTATATACGCTGTGAGCTCGTACGTAGAGGGGATATTTAAAAATTCGCGAGCGCCAGTAGTGACAAGTCTGTAAACGTTTACTGGAAATTTGACATAAATGTCAAAGTTATTAATTTAAAATTAAAAATAAAAACATTAATTATAAAAAATATTAGTTGGTCAAAGCTGTGGTATATATTGTTATGATCTGCTTCTTATTAGTTTCATATTAATTACTATTTATTTGATTAATTATTTAATTGTCGCAAATCATACATAAAAATTGAATAAAAAATCTCAGGGTGCCTTTCTTATACTATTACAAAAAATCCAAATTATCTCACGTTATCCTTATCTTCTCTCGTGGGTTCAGTATCTCTTAGTTGATCCTAATGGGGATAAAATAGGGAAAAGAAATAAAGCAAAATATTAAAATAAAAAATACAGAATCGTCTTTTATTTATCAAAATCAATACTCTGAAATCTATCGAATCTAATAAACCTGTGGACACAGATGTCCGAATGAAATTTTCACCACTTACATTTATTATAGTTAAAAAAAAAACAATTTATCGGTTCGTTCCCGATGACTTTGGTAAAACAAACTAAACAAAACAAATTTATGTATTCGCAAGATTACCTATATTTACTATTTACTTTTTGAAATATTGGAATTTTAATTCATATGCTTTTTACTCAAAAATTCAGTTTCCGAACATAAAAATCTCTTTCACATAAATTGACTGACCTTTTGCTTCACTCACTCTGATGTCTTCTCGTGACCCAAAACAGCTCTTCCTCGTTGACTATGTTAAAGGCTACTCCTCAAAGCCTTCTCCGTTGTCCAGCTTCAAAACTATCAGCATACCAGCACCAATTCTCCAACAAGCCGGGTCTCTTTTGACACGTACTCGATTCAAACAAAACTCCAAAAAAATTATCTGCTTTCCTTCTCACAATAATACAGAATCAAAGAGGTATTTCGTCTCAATTTGATCTGTCTCCCGTTCCACTTTTCAACACTATTCTCCACTATCAAACAGCCACTGGTATTTGCTAACTATCTATCCACTTAACACGTCGAACCGCTCCTCATCGATGCCAAAAACATAATAAATCTTTTTCAAACTCTCTCAATCATCCAATCCATTTTTCCCCTTCCACATTCAAAGAATCAGAAACATCCACTTTTCCATTCGACAAACAAAACAGTCACCCTCAAAATTATTCCGATCATCCTAATTACTTTCTGAGAACTATCTAATATTTACTCGTGTTGAAACAAAGATACTAAAATTCCAAACTTTCTCCATAAAACCACTTTTCTAGAAATTGATAGTTACCTCTAAACTAAACAATCTTTTTCCATTTTAAATCTAAATACATCGTTATTTTCACTTTAATTATTCACAAAAGTCTTTAATGGTTCATCGGAAAGCTCATTAAAAGAGAAATCTACTTACATCCAAACTACATTCTAATAAATATCTACAGCTCAATATACAGGGTGTATCAAATTTATGTGCCCGCGTTATTTAAAAAAAAAATTTAATTTAATTTTTATTTTGCTTTTGATTGATAAAATTGAAAACACAATAATATTTTTACCTTAAATATACTTACGTTTTAAATACTGAATTTAAATTTTTTTAATGTTCCGTAATATGTAATTATACATTAATCTATTAATCTTAGCGCCATCTAAACGATAATAGTGAAAGTATCCGAAGTATTCATCAATAGAACGTCAAAATGATTAGCAAAATCTTAAAAAAATGAATTACAATTTAATTACTTTTTGCGTTGTAAATATTAAGAGGATGGGTACGTATTTTCGGCTGCAATGCTACTCAAATGGGGATTCATTTTTTTTCGAATCCTGAGAAAACTAGTATTTTTCAAAAAGTATTTTTGAAAAATTTCACCTGTCATAATTCCTGTCATTTGATATATTCTACATGTTCCACTCATTTAAACGCCCATTTGGTGATAAATAGCAGTCCGATTTTTGCACGAGAGTTTAATCTCTGTTCGGAGAGTTTAAGTCTGTTCTGTCGGACAAAATGCATGTGCCGTTTTTGTGGTCTGACCGTTCCGAATTTTTAACCTGTTCCACAATTAAAACTTCCCTTGTTCCAGTGTTCCCATATATCAAAGTTTGTCCGACTAGACACCCTTAAGCTATTAACAAATT
This sequence comes from Diabrotica virgifera virgifera, assembly GCF_917563875.1. Classification (NCBI taxonomy): domain Eukaryota; kingdom Metazoa; phylum Arthropoda; class Insecta; order Coleoptera; family Chrysomelidae; genus Diabrotica; species Diabrotica virgifera. The sequence continues at coordinate 60,584,974 of NC_065443.1, read as the reverse complement.
TTCAGCTTGCTATTAATCAACTTTTTTTTCATACGCGGGATCCAGACCTATTATTTATTCCAAACAGCATTTCAGTGAATAACAATTTTCAATATTGTGAAATAAATACTTTTTACTTATAGATACTTTTTACTGATAAATTGTAGTAAAATGTTTTGAATCATCAAGAATATCTATGGTTTGTTTTTTAACCAAGAGGAGTGATTCAAATTTACCGCGCTGTATTGCTTGTTTGTAATTGGTCCAACCGCAGGCAAGTTTACGCCCAGAGATATGTCAAGAATAGATCTGGCTAAGGATATGCTAAACAATGCATCGCGGTGTAAAGTCGATTTCAAGTACGGTGGTGTAGCTATCTTTGTCTGTCGTGCGAGTGTGAGCGTAACTACCAAGAGGTGGGAGTAATGGAACGACAGTTACACAGAGGCGGCAGCCATCATATGCTAGAGAGAGAAAACTAAGCGCCAGTAGAGAGAGATAGATAGACCACCGAACCGAACTGCTCCGCGTTACGCTATTTTTCGGAGTTGGCCAAATCTATGTGTATAAGATCTTTGTTTACGCCACTGTTATAAAATTTTGACACTAATGACATTTATCAAATTTTGACACTAGTGACATTTCATAGGTTAATTAAGTTATATCGGCGATTTTTGTGTTTTCTGTGTTATTCCTTTAATTTTTAGATCGTTAGTCTGCTTTTATATAAAAAGCAGTTGTTTTTGCAACTCTTTAGCGACGTATTAATTTAATATAATATTTATGGATTACCGTTGAGGGCCGACTAGATCAACCAAAAAGACAGATATATTTGGTTATTATTCTAGTGATTTTCTTGGGTGTGAATCTGTCTTTTTAGTTTACTCCTCCTGGTTAAAAAATAAAATATAGATGGAAATGTAACAGTCCATTTATTATTAAGTACTCCCATTAAAGGGGAGGCCGTATACTCGTACAAACATTTTTAAAGTTGTTAATAAATTATTGCTTTCAAAGTATACTCAAATTGTATTTTTAAACATCTTATTTATTTTATATAATAATTAAATTCACTATCGAATGTAATTTATATTTTATTAATACCTAATTTAAAATTTAGTTTGACATTCACAAAGTATAACCTATGCTTTGCTTAACAAATTCAGATTAAAACTAGCCTACTTACTAGCAACGATTTCAGTTGGCGTTTAGTGTGTCGGCAGAAAATATATATTTGAAGAAGGATTGTGACATCATATTTTAGATTTTGAGGTCGGTTATCTCGAAGATGGTTACAGATATCGAAATGCCGTTTTCAGATTTGGATTCAAAAGACAGAAGAACTACATGAAAATCCATAAATCGGCTCTAAGTATTGCAGGAGCGGCGACGCACGAACGAACAGACTTTTCGAATTTATAAACGAAAAGTTTTCGTTGAAAATATAAATACACTACGCATCAAAATTAACGCACCACCTTAAAAATGAGACTTTTTTGACGTTTCATATTTAAATTAAAACTCAACTGTAGCCTTAGGCTTTCTTAATATTTTGCTTTTTGATTTATTCTATTATGTTGCATAATAAAAAAGTTAGGTATTTTCACAACTAGCAATGTTTATCATCAATACAGGGTGTTTCTAAATATGTAAGTGCAACAAACTTTAAGAGGTAATTCTGCATGGAAAAATAATGACAGTTTTCTTTATAAACATATGTCCGCAAATGCTTTGTTTCCGAGATACGGGATGTTAAATTTTTTCTTACAAACTGACGATTTATTTATTGCTCTAAAACTGGTTGAGATATGCAAATGAAATTTGGTAGGTTTTAAGGGGTAGTTATTGTGCATTTTTTGACATACAATTAAGAATTTTATATTCACTATTGGCGTGCATACGGGTACAAACATTTTAGATACATCCCGTATGCACGCTAATGTTAAATATAAAACTCTTGATTGTATGTCAAAAAATGCGCAATAACTACCCCTTAAAACCTACCAAATTTCATTTGCTCATCCTTCATTCATTTCTTTCATTCATCTCAACCATTTTTAGAGCAATAAATAAATCTCAGTTTGTAAGAAAAAATTCAATTCCCGTATTTCGGAAACAAATCATTTGCGGACATATGAATATAAAGCAAACGTCATTATTTTTTCATGCAGAATTACCATTTAAAGTTTGTCGCACTTATTTAGAAACACCATGTATTGATGAATAACATGGATAGTTGTTAAAGAACCTAACTTTTTGACTATCCCATATAAGCGAATGAATCTAAAAGCAAAATGTTAAGAAAGCTTAAGGCTAGGTTTTAATTTCAATATTTTATATATGCTAGAATATTCCACAGAGTGTTCCAAACTTTGAGGATAAAACACACTATAATTGTTACACCCGGTATACAATGACACTTACCTGCTTAGCAATAATATTATTACATCAATATTCTTGAAGAATAAAGCTATAATATACTAAAAAAAATTACTGAAATCGGATAACAGGTTTAGGAAATACGAGCCATCAAAAATGTCCCATGTTTAAGGTCGTGCGTTAATTTTGATGCTTAGTGTATAAAACGACTCTAGAGGATATAAAGAGATATAAGACATATTAAAGTGAATAAGTAAATAAAAAACTACCATAAACTGCTTGTCCTATATACGCTACTGCTTTTAAATGAATTATTGATTATGAAGATTTCTCACAAAACTATGTTCGCAAAACAAAGAGGGAATTAACCGAAATCACTATTCGGTATGCGCTCCAGGTGAATATCTGGCAGTTTAAATTTAAATCCGGCTTTAGAAGATGAGATCCGAAGCTCAAAGACGGCATCCAATTAACTCGTTTATTTAACTAATTAGTTAATTACGGATTTGAGACGATTTTAAAATGAAAAAAAAAAAGCCCAAGAATGTAAAAGGAATATAAAATTCGTGAGAGCTATATTGGTTTATACTCTATGAGTCGTTTTTTATTTACACAAAACATCACGATAACCAAGAGTTTTTAAAGATGGAAATCATAAATAATATTTATAATTTACAATTTTATATAAGGTTTACGGATTTAAGACAGTTTATTTTTGAAGATATTCTTCTTTAGCGGCGAATCGATTGAGGGTAAAATTGTACATGATCCGCGCGCCTGCGCACACTGACAGTATGTAGTTCTGACAGTATGTAGTTCATTGCTAAACTTTCAAGATAGGTATGTATGTATCTGTAACCGTGCAAATAAGTCATTAAAAGAATAGTGTAGGAAACAAAGGTTGAACCTTGCAAAATGGACACAAGTCCGGTTTCATTTTTTTTCTGGTATATCAAGGGGTGCTTATTATAAGGATAACTTTTTCTGAAAAAATTTCGCCCCGGAACCCCCCTTTTCACCCCTTTAAAGGGGGTAATTTGTGGTTTTTGCGGAACGTAGCCCTTCCTGTACCTTTTACAAAAAATTTCTTTTATAGAAATATGAAGAAGACCATATTTTCTACGATTTATTTCCAACAGCATATGTCTATCATCCACCGTTTAGCAAGGGTAGCGCCCCAAAGTTGACAAGTTTTAAAAAAAGGTGTTTTAAAAAAATATATCTTTTTCCCTAACTGTAACGGAAATTAAGAAGAAGTCCTACCGCAATTATTCACAAATAATTTATTGATTTTTTGGTATAGGTTTCACTTAAGGGTAATTGCTGATCTTTTAATTACAGGGTGTTACATTTTAAAAAACCCCTCTTTATACCATCTGAACTGTTTATGCTAGAGTAAAAAGATTTTCAGCGATTACCCATGTACTGGTGCAATTTACAAATTTGTATAATGCACCCCCATTTTTCCCCGGAACTACCCCAAAGAAAAGAAAAATTAATAAATAAAGTGATTTTCTTGGAATCCCTCACATACAATGCCTTTTATTAATATGCTTCATACACCATTTTGTGCACGCTATTATTACCCATACATGGACACCAAAAACGATTTCCTAGTGCAACCCCTGTAGCCAAAAAAAAATAAATAAAGTGGGGGGTTGAAATTTTTTTTTTGTTTTTGCCTTTTGATCCATATGGTCATATGCTTCATCAATAGTGCTTTTCAAAAATATATATGGTTATTGCAACCTCCCTGCGGAAACCACCCCTATCCTTGAAAATATACTGCAGAAACTACCCCTATCCCTTGGCGAGCATGTTTTTACGATTTTCTCATTACCTATGCATTATTTTTCAACAAAACTTATACAAGGTTAAAGACCACTATTTACTCTAAAAATTAGGTCCTATTCATTTTTTTCGTATAAGCAACCGTTACGGCACAGTGGCGCCGTAAACCTCATATATGCTTTGGCGGGCTCCAGTTTTTGTTTTTTTTTTTCGTCATCTGTTCGTTTTATTGATAAAGTACTTATGTAAAATAAAACAACACAGTGTAACCTACAAATTATGACTTATCCATATTTTACAATCTTTGCGCCCCAAAGCCACAGTGGTGGCCCAAAATCAATTTTTGCATATTTTCGCCACCTACACGCATTTTATTGCATTAATGCTACCTTAATAGCACAATATTCACCCCTAAGTGGTCGCTAAGCAGTGGCGGATCCAGGAAGGGAAGCTGGGGGTGATCACCCCCCACCCTCTCAAACCAAGTGATATTATATTTAAAGTTTATAAAAATATTCATTTATTTTTATAGAAATTTAACCAATTGGCACCCCCCTCTTAACGATGCTGGATCCGCCACTGTCGCTAAAGAATAAAAAGTACGCCATTTTTATAAAAATAATAATATAATATAAGTATTTCTATAAAAATAAATGAATATTTTTATAATCTTTAAATATAATATCACTTGGTTTGAGAGGGGGGGTGATCACCCCCATCACCCCTTCCTGGATACTCCAGTACTTAGCGACCACTTAAGGGTGAATATTGTGCTATTAAGGTAGCATTAATGCAATAAAATACGTGTAGGTGGCGAAAATATGCAAAAATTGATTTTGAGCCACCACTGTGGCTTTGGGGCGCAAATACCGTAAAATTTGAATAGGTCATAATTTGTAGGTTACACTGTGTTGTTTTATTTTACATAAGTACTTTATCAATAAAACAAACAGATGACGAAAAAGAAAACAAAAACTGGAGCCTGCCAAAGCATATATGAGGTTTACGGCGCCACTGTGCCGTAACGGTTGCTTATACGAAAAAAATGAATAGGACCTAATTTTTAGAGTAAATAGTGGTCTTTATTATTGTAAAACTTTTGTTTAAAAGGAATGCATAGGTAATGAGAAAATCGTAAAAACATCCTCGCCAAGGGATAGGGGTAGTTTTTGCAGTATATTTTCAAGGATAGGGGTGGTTTCCGCAGGGATGTTGCAATAACCATATATATTTTTGAAAAGCACTATTGATGAAGCATATGCCCATATGGATCAAAAAGCAAAAAACAAAAAAAAATTCAACCCCCCATTTTATTTATTTTTTTTTTGGCTGCAGGGGTTGCAGTAGCAAATCGCTTTTGGTGCCCATGCATGGGTAATAATAACGTGCACAAAATGATATATGAAGCATATTAATAAAGGGCATTGTGTGCGAAGGATTCCAAGAAAATCACTTTATTTATTAATTCTTCTTTTTGTTGGGGTGGTTCCGGGGAAAAAATGGGGGTGCATTATACAAATTTGTAAGTAGCACCAGTACATGGGTAATCGTTGAAAGTCTTTAAACTCTAGCATAAACGGTTCAGATGGTATAAAAAGAGGTTTTTTAAAATATAACACCCTGTAATTAAAAAAAGGGTAATTACCCTTAAGTGAAACCTATACCAAAAAATCAATCAATTATTTGCGAATAATTGCGGTTAGATTTCTTCTTAATTTCCGTTACAGTTAGGGAAAAATATATTTTTTTTAAAACATCTTTTTCAAAAACTTGTCAAATTTGGGGCGCTACCCCCGCTAAACGGTGGATGATAGACATATGCTGTTGAAAACAAATCGTAGAAAATATAGTCCTCTTTATATTTCTATAAAAGAAATTTTTTGTAAAAGGTACAGGAAGGGCTACGTTCCGTAAAAACCACAAATTACCCCCTTTAAGGGGGTGAAAAGGGGGATTCCGGGGCGAAATTTTTTCAGAAAAAGTTAGTCCTATAATAAGCACCCCTTAATACACCAGAAAAAAAATTAAACCGGACTTGTGTCCATTTTGCAAGGTTCAACCTCTGTTTCCTACACTAGAATATATTAGTGGTTTTAGGAAATGTATTATTTATTATAATTCTTGTGTTTTTGGATTTGTGTTTCCCTGTAGTAAAATAATAAAATATTATGTAAGCATAATATTACACTATATGTCGCCGTGTTGTGTAATTATATCCGAAACTTACATGTCTATTTCTAGGGCCTCGCTGGAGTAGTGGGAAATGCATTAGCACTGAGATTGGAAGGTTGCGGGTTCAATTCCTGGGCGATTCATATTTTTTTTTATTTTTGGTTGTTTTAATAAAAATTTTTTGAAAGTGGTAGATAAGAAAGTTAGTTTGAATTTTAAATAAAATACAAATAACCTTTTAAGTATATTTACTTCGTGTATAAATTACCTATTATATAATAGAAGAATATCTTCGTACGTGCGTACAAAGTACACACACATTCTTTTTTTTATTAGATATATTTCGTCTAAAAGATGAGAGAGGTTGTTTGATAAACCAAGGCAAGATGGCTATTGATCATATCATTAATTAATAAATGTCTGATATTTAAAACATTACACATTAGACAATTTTGGAGTATTGTTATTCAACTCGCACCTTACATCGTAACCGTTCCATATACATCCGTATCAAACTGACTGGGTTTTTCTTGGAAAGCCAAGTTACCCCTATTAAGCTCCACCCCCCACCATCGCGAATAAAGTTCGGACTAGGCAAAAAATTTTGTGCTATGTATGTGCTAATTAGTTGCTCTCATCCGAATTTTGTTGCTCAAACCGTTAACCAGGAAATCGCGTTGAAACTGGGGGGGGGGGGTCCAGCTTAATGGCAAGCTGGGGGGCGGGGCCAGCATATCATTAGACGTACAACGAAAGACTTGTATTTCGATGGTACGTGTTCCCTAAATTATTTTAGTACCAAATATGTACGAGCAACTAATTTATTTAATATAGAACAGAGACACATATAGCGCGGAGCAAGGTCGGGTGGGATAAACTATAGCCCAGTAAATGAAGGGGAAATCCGGCGATACCGTGTAATTTTCAGGGGCAACTCCGAATTGCATAAAAATTTGGATTTAGGTTCTACTCACCCTCCATTTTAAAGTTGAAATTGTGCCGTTGGTTGCTTTTACTTGGGGGGTGACAGTCACCCCTTCTCGGGAGTGAATAAACATATGTTCAAGGTAAGACCAGAAATGGATAAATTGACTGATTTTAAGCAACTTTTGTTCTATAGAGTTTTTTACGTAAGTCAATACTTTTCGAGTTATTTGCCATTGAAAATGTTGATTTTTCGACAAAAAAACTACGTTTTCAGGCGGTTTTTCGCAAATAACTCAAAAAGTAAATATTTTATTGAAAAAATATTCTCAGGAAAAGTGTAGCTTATAAAAAACTCAAAAAAATGGTGTATCAGTAAATTCTATCAATCAAATAAAAACAAAGTTGTAGCTCATGAAAAATACGTTCCTATTCGTCTAATTACAAATCGAATATTTCAAGGTGAAATCACCGAAAAATTAAGCACTTTTCGGGAAAATCCCATTTAAACTTTTTTAAAGTGTTTATAAAAAGCTTTGTTTTAATTGTTACCAAAAGTTTTACCATTAAAAATAAGCGAGTTACGCTCAAAAGAAAGTTGGCCCTCTTGTTTTTTGTAAAAAATCATGAAAATCTCGCCGTGTTTAGCTCCCCAAATGAAATTAATCGCTACCGCTTTACAAGCAGTTTACTTACCTGTCTATTTTTTATATGATCTGTCAGGCTCACCGGTTTAAAGTGTTTATTTTTGAAAGGGTTTTAATTGAGAAAGCTTGAATGGGCCACTAATCACGAGTGTATGCAAATTTTGAACAGCCATATCTTAACCAATTTTTCTCTTACAGAGAAACAAAATGAAACTAGCATATTTATAATAGCAAAACCTACTTTTTTTACTCTTTAAGATTTTTCTTATCACTAATACTTTTTAAATTACTTTGAAAAAATGAAATTTTTCAAAAGTTTTTAGAAATTTTTTTTTACTATAAAACCAAATGTTTTCAAAAATAAGCACTTCAAACCAATCAAACTTACAGATCATATAAACAATACACATACAGTTAAAATAGATGGTAAAGCCAAACGATTAATTTCATTTAGGGTGCTAAATAGAGGGAGTTTTTCACGACTTTTTTTACCAAAAAAAGGGGCCAACTTTCTTTTTCAGTGTAACTCGTTTAGTTTTGATGCTGTAAACTTTTGTAAAAAACAAATAATAAGCTTTTTTTCGATACTTTAATAATGTTAATAAGGTTTTCCCGAAAAACGCTTCTTTCTTCGGTGATTTCGCGTTGAATTATTCGATTTGGAATTAGACGAATAAGAACGTATTTTTCTTGAGCTACAACTTTGTTTTTGTTTAACTTTACTCTGTTTTTCTTTTACTCAATTTGTAGATTTTACTGGTACACTATTTTTTCGTTTTTTTATAGGCTACACTTTTGCTAAAAATAATTTTTCGATAAAATATTTACTTTTTGAGTTATTTGGGAAAAACGGTCTGAAAACGTAGTTTTTTGTCGAAAAATTAACATTTTAAATCGCTAATAACTCGAAAAGTATCGACTTAGGTAAAAAACTTTATAGAACAAAAGGTGCTTAAAATAAGTCAATTTATCCATTTCCGGCCTTATTTTAAACACGCGTTTGTCACCCCCCGAGAACGGGTAAATGTCACCCCCCAAGTAAAAGTAACCAACGGCACAAATTCAACTTTGAAGTTGAGGATAAGTAGAACCGAAATCCAAATTTTCATGCAATTCGGAGTTGCCCCTGGAAATTACACTGCAAAACGGTCATTTATTGGGCTACTAATGCATTTGCAAGTTATACGGTTATGTTAATAAAATTAGTAGCAATTTAGCAAATTAACATATTAGTAATAAAATCGGAAACCAATATATTTCGATAGTACGTGTTCCCTAGAATATTATAGTACTAAATACGTGCGAGCAACTAATTTATTTTACACGAGACACAGGATTTTAAAGCGCGGTGTAAGGTTGGGTGGGATGAACTAATTAATTTTTAACTTCTACGGTTAGCAACAAAATCGGGTACCGGCATATTTCGATAGTACGTGTTCCCTACAATATTTCAATACTAAATATGTGCGAGCAACTAAGTTATTTAACGCAGAACGGAGACACAACATAGAGCGCGGAGCAAGGTTAATTGGGATAAACTAATGAATTTGCAAGTCTTACGATTAGCAACCAAATTGAATACCAATATATTTCGATAGTACCTGTTGCCTACCATATTGTAGAACCAAATATGTGCGAGCAAAAAATTTATGTTATACGATACAGAGGAATATAAAGCGCGGTGCAAGTGGTGCTTGAGGTGCACCGCACAATGGCAGCATGTCTAGGGGGCGGCAAATCAAAAACAAAACAAATAGAACAAAGTAATGACGAAGAGCAATAAGATACTATTTTTCATCCGAAATATAGCGTCAGTGGAATCACCAACTGAAAATGTAGTTGTAAGAGTTTAGCTTATTTATAAAAGTCTGCCAGTTTAAGTTATTAATCTGATTGCATTGCAGCTGAATACGTATGTTTGAATATAACTACAGTCGGAAAAATGAAAAAATACCCATGAACGATAACGTCAATCACATATTTTGTATTTGCTGTTCTTTTTTCATAAATAACAAACGAGAGAGATAGATTATTAATAATCTGAATAATATGTGATTGATGTGATCGTTCATGGGCTTTTCATTCACAGTCATTTGTTTCGAGCTTCTGTCATGTGTCACATAATATTAATATATCTACGACATACGTTATTGGTATATAAAATAATACAAACCAAAGACGTATGACGTAGATATATTAATATTATGTGACACATGACAGAAGCTCGAAACAAATGACAATCGATGAAAAGCCCTATTCTTTCATTTTTCCGACTAGATATATTTGCAACCTGCGATATAAGTAAAGTAGCACTTACCTTATCTTAATGTATACTTGCATTTGTTCTATGTAATCTCAAGAACTTTATACATATTCGCCTATAGTTAATTTATTATATTATGCTATCATTTATTACACTAATACTTTTTATTTATCACATTATTAATTGATACTGAGCTTGTATTTTATCCCTAAAATTTTTTTCTCTTGGTAATTTTCATTTTCAGTATACATTACTCAGAAAACTTCCACCAAGTACGCTTCATGTTGATGTACGATACGAATACGAGTGTGAACTATAAATTTCTAAAAAAATAAAACATCTTTGTAATTGTGGATTGTGAGTGTTTTAAAAATAAAACTATTGAATATTAGTGTTAGGGGTAGTGTTAAAGCGGCTGAAGTTTCATTTTTCGATGAGGCATCTTAAAGTCCGACCAGATTCACTTTGTATTTGAGATTTGGGTGCGCACTATGATTGGCGTTCGGTTTTTCAACATTTTCTGAATTTTATTGTGGTACCGTGCAGGTATTTTGCTTGACGAGACGTTACCAAAATAAAATTCAGAAAATTTGGAAAAACCGAAGATCAACAACAGTGCTACATCCAAATCTCAAATACAAAGTGAACCTGGTCGGACTGTAAGATGCCTCATCGAAGAATGAAACTTCAGCCTCTTCAACACCACCTCTAACACTAATATTCAATTGTTTTCCTTTTAAAACCCTCACAATCCACAATCACAAAGATATTTTATTTTTTTAGAAATTTATAATTCACACTCGTATTCGTATCGTACATCAATATGATGCGTACTTGGAAGTTTTCACTAGTAATACCACTAGAGGTCAAATTATTTCCGGAAAGTTTTTTGAGATCATGAATATTTTGAAAATTTCCCGAGTCGCAGACGAGGGAAATTTTCTAAAAATATTCATGATCAAAAAAAAATTTCCGGATATTAATTTGACTTCGCGTGGTATTCGGTAAGAAAATTCCACACCAAATTTGCATTTGAAAATCCAAAGCTGCATGAACAGATTAATAGCGCGCCATAGCTTTGTCAGCAATTATTTAGGCTTTCAAATTCGTAATTTCTACTCATTGTAGTTGCATGGGAATACCATTTCAAGATAGAAAATAGTATATTCTTCAATTTTACATAAGTTTTGAGTAACTACAAGTGATAGAAAATGAATCAAAACTAAATTATGTAAACAAATAAAAACCAGTCTGTCAAAAATGTTCTGTTATTGTAAACGTCAAAAAATTTCCACTATAATTCGCTGTTGGGTACCCCACGAGCAAAAAATTTCCGATAAAATACCTCCGTTGCCATGGTGATCTGTCAAAATAACGTATTTTGATTGGTTCAAAATTACAGGTGTGGAATTTTCTGAGTAATGTGTGTATAATGTGTAATACTGAAAATGAAAATAACAAACAGAAAAAAGTTTAGGGACAAAATATAAGCTCAGCATCAATTAGTAATGGGACAAAAAAGTGTTAGTGTAATAAATGATAGTATAATATAATAAATGAACTATAGACGAATATGTATAAAATTCTTGAAATTATTTCAAAGTTTACATAGAACAAATGCGAGCACTCCGCGTTCTATGTGTCTCTGTTCTGCGTTAAATAAATTAGTTGCTTGCACATATTTAGTATTACAATATTTTAGCGAACACGTACTACTATCGAAATATACCGGTATCCGATTTTGTTGCTAACCGTAGAAGTTAAAAATTAATTAGTTAATCCCACTTTAAATTCCTCGGTCTCGTGTAAAATAAATTAGTTGATCGCACATAGGGATTGCAATCCGGTCCGGCGGATCCGGTAATCCGGCGGATCCGGTATTTTTTCACCACTACCGGATCCGGCAAATTTTGCCGGATCCGGTCCGGTAACTACGGAAAGAGTTATTTTCACACGCTGGAAAAGCCTTCTGGCTATGGTCGAAAGATTTTATAAGCTTAAACAGTGTATCGAAAAATCTTTAATTGACATAAAATCCAGTATCAAATTTACGGACCATGAATGGTCATCAATTAAAGGTTTAATTGACAGTCTGCAGCCATGTAAACTGGCTGTAGAAGCATTAAGCAGACGAGAGTCTACCCTTCTGACTGCAGATACAACCTTAAAATTTATTTTAGAACAATTAAACAAACAAGGCACGACCTTCAGTAGCGAATTAGCAGACACATTACGTGAAAAAATAAAACAACGCCGGATTTTTATTACCGGTATATTAATTTATTTACAAAATCCAGCAAAGTATAATGAATATTCAAAACAATCTGATGATACATTTTTCATGCCAAAGAAAACTTTCATGCGACATAAAATGACAGAAATTTTAAAGAGACTTACAACAAATGATGAGGAAAATGTAAAAACTTCGGAAGAAGAAGATGGCAGCTCTGATTCAGATTCCGAATTGGTGAAAACTAATTTAACATTAAAAGAAGAATTAGAAAATCAAATCAATCACGAAATGAAAGATTACAAATACGGCAAGCAAACAAATTACAAAACAGCCCTCGATTTTGAAAAAATATTACAAAGGGAAATGACATGCTACGAATTAGATGGAATAAAAGGAACGTATTTAACCCTTCTATATAACTATTTATTGACCATTAAGCCAACTAGTGTTGAGGCAGAAAGGGCCTTCTCGGCTGCAGGATATATTTGTACTTCTTTAAGAAGTAGGTTAGGAGACGACACAATTAATACAATATGTTTCCTTCGTTCATATTTTCAAATGCAAAAATCAAATTGACTTTTTTAATTATGTGTTTGTTTTTGTTTATTAATTATAGTTAAAGTATAAAAAGTTTATGTTCTTATGCAAAAATTAATGTTTTATTTATGTTTTTATGTTTTAAATCATATATAATACTTTACTTAGTGTATCTTGCCAGTGCCAATGGCAATACCGCAAATTGCAAATATAATCAGGTATACTGCCAATCCGGTCGGATCCGACCGGATCCGGCCAGATTATCCTAAATCCGACCGGATCCGGCCGGATTCGAAACCATACCGGATTGCAATCCCTAATCGCACTCGCACATATTTAGTATTATAATATTTTAGGGAACACGTAGGTACTATCGAAATCTATTGGTATCCGATTTTGTTGCTAACCGTAGAACGTGCAAATGCATTATTCCAGGGTAATAAGCTAGAAAAAGACCATGTTCGGGACACTCAAAGATCCAGGTAGCTGACTACTTTTTTAGTTATTGTAGACCTATAGGAAGAAAACCTACCTGTTTCCTGCCTAGAGTTCGCGTCCGTTTTTTAATTATTAACAATTTAGTGCAAAAATCGCGATTTTTTCCATTTTTTGCACCCCATTCAAAAGCTAAATGGTTGACATAAAATTAGAAAATTTAATTTCTTAGAACATTATAAAACCTTCAAAATGCCGATTTTTAAAAGTTATAAAATTAATTTGTTGCTACGCAAACTGCAAAAGAGTTGAAAATCGTTATTTGTTAATAACTTTTACTAAAACTACCTTAGAGCTTAAATGTTTTACTCAAAGTTGGGCATTAGGGTACATAACAAACCCTCAAAATTTGAGACTGATCCATTAATTAGTTTAAGAGTTATTCTAATTGTTTATCCCAGAGACCTTTATTTTGCAATAACATAAGACAGAAAGTAATGAAGATATGGCAATTCTGCGTATACTGAATGAAAGTAGAAAGCTGATATTATCAAAAGGTACTAAAAAAAGATAAAAAAATTATCTAATAAAGTCAAAAATCCTAATGTGAAATTTGTGAAATTTTGCAGTTTATAAATATTTAGAATAACTTTAAAAATATTGTCCTTAGAAAAAATCATTTTACATATTAGAAAAGCTGGTATTTTACACGAATTTTTAAAAAGTAGTTCAATTGGTGACTAGTCGTGGTAAGTGAAGGGGGGCTATTAGCCGACAAATTCACAAGTTCAAGAACTAAAAAAGGCAACTAAAAACTACTATCAATTTCTATATCTTGGGATCTACTGAATATAATATTTTGATCGTTCTTTTTTTAATTTGTATGTAATTTTTCTGTACATTACAAATATGCAATTTGTCTAGATATTTAATAATTAATAAACGGTCTAATTTATTTAAACAATTTTTGAAAAAATAATTTTTCCCACAAATCCATGATTTTAATCATACTATCGTTATTAATCATAGAAAAAGCTAAGGTATACTTTAATAAATAAATTATCTTCAATAAATAATTTTCTAATAAAAATCATTTATTTATTAAAGTGTACTTTAACTTTCTCTATGATCATTAATGATACTATGATTAAAAAAATAGAGTTTTGTAAAAAAATATTTCTTCAACAATTGTTTAAACAAATTAGACTGTTTATTAATGAATAAATTTATAATCAAATTGCATATTTGTAATATACGTAGAAATTACATATAAATTAAAAAAAGAAAGATCAAAATCCATTGAGTTGATCCGGAGATACAGAAAATTATATTCGTTTGAAATTGCTTTTTCGGTATTTTAACTCAGTGGATTTGTAGGTTTCCCCTAATACTCGTTTGAACTACATTTTTGAAAAATTCGTAGAGGGTGCTGTAAAGGTACAATGTTTGTGCAAATATTTTAAGGAGAAATACAAATCCCATTCTTTAAAATGGCATTAATGAGATTCATTAATTATTATAAACAAATTAGCTGTGAATTAAAAAAAACATATGGCTAACTTTGTCCCAAATGAACCCAGGCTAAATTTTTTTTTGAAAATTCGCGTTAAAATACTATCTTTTCGAATATATAACAGTATATTATGCAACGAGCATTTAATGATGGTCATTATGAAGCGAGTATGAGGATTACGAAACGAGCCTCCTAGCGGCGAGTTTAGTATAGAGTACGAGCTTCATAATGATAATTAAATGCAAGTTGTATACTCGATGTTTTCCATGATCGTTCACAACAAAAAATATATTCAAATTTATTAATTTTGTAAGGCAAACAAATTAAGTAGTTTGTCAGTTTGACAGTTTGTTTACATATTGAGAACTTTCAAAGCGTATGTATTTGACTAGCATTGGTCACTGCGCTTGTGCCACCTTTATCGCAAATGCCATATCGCAATTCTACTGGTTAAAAATATCTATCTTAATGAAAATCTGTATCATAATAGAGTTCATTATGATAGAGGTACTGATTATAGTATGAGAATAGAAAAAATATTGTTTCTACGGACAACATTATTAAAGTTACTGTAAATGTTTATAAACTACAAAATTTAAAAAATTTGGCATTAGGATTTTTGACTATATTATTTATTTTTTTATCTTTTTTTAATACATTTTGATACTATCACTCTTCTACTTTCATTTGGCACTCAGAATTGCCCTATCTTCATTATTTTCTGTCTTATCTTATTGCAAAATAAAGGGATAAACAAATAGAATAACTCTTAAACTAATTAATGGATCGGTCTCAAATTTTGAAGGTTTGCTCCGTGAAGTACGCCAATACCCAACTTTGGGTGAAACACTAAAGTTCTAAGGTAGTTTTAGTAAAAGTTATTAACAAATAACGATTTTCACTTATTTTGCAGTTTGCTTAGCCACAAATTAACTTTTTAACTTTTAAAAATAGGCATTTTTGAAGGCATTTCAATGTTCTAAAAAACTGAATTTTGTAATTTTATGTCAACTATTTAGCTTTTGAATGGAGTGCAAAAAATCGAAAAAATCGCGATTTTTGCACTAAATTGTTAATAATTAAAAACGGACGTGAACTCTAGGCAGGAAACAAGTAGGTTTTCTTTCTATAGATCTACAATAACTAAAAAAGTAGTCAGCTACCTGGATGGATTTGAGTGTCCCGAGAAAATCCTTATTACTGTGGACTATTAGTTTATCCCACCCGACCTTGCTCCATGCTATATGTGTCTCTATTATATGTTAAATAAATTAGTTGCTTGTACATATTTGGTACTAAAATAATTTAGGGAACACGTACCATCGAAATATACCGGTATCTAATTTTATTGCTCATTGTTATAGTGAATATACAAGTATTTCGTTGTACGTTAAATGAGAAGCTGGCCCCGCCCCACTTTCAACTTGATTTCCTGCTTAACGCTTAGAGCAACACAATCCGAAATTGAGCAACTAATTAGCACATAAATAGAACTAAATTTTTCACCAAACAAATCAAGAAATTTGAACTTTTTTCGGTGTGGGGGAGTCCAGCTTGCCATTAAGCTGGACCCCCCCACTTTCAACGCGATTTCCTGGTCAACGGTTTGAGCAACAAAATTCGGATTAGAGCAACAAATTAGCATATAAATAGCACTAAATTTTTGCCTAGTCCCAACTTTGTTCGCGATGGTGGGAGGTGCAGCTTAATAGGGGTAGCCAAGTTCCTGCATCGCTGTCCACAGTCTAACCCTGCGTACTCTATCAAATGCCTGCTTAAAATCTATGAACATTTGATGAAGCTCACGATTAAACTCCCAGCATCTTTCCAACACCATTTTTCATAACGTTGTCAATATCTGGTCAATTGTATAGCGGCCCGGAATAAATCCACTTTGATAATCCCAAAAGATTTCTTATTTGTATATTTTGTTGTGGTTGGTTTTTCTCTAGCAGAATGTTTGCAAAGATTTTGCAGGTGGTATTTAGAAGCAGTATTCACCGGTAGTTAATACATTGCTTTTTGTTTTCTTTTTTGTGGATTGGTACAACAACTCATTCTTTCCATTGATCTGTCATTGTTTCTTCTCTGTTATGGTTAATTTAGTATAGTCTTCTTCCTCTGTTATAATGACGTAATCTACTAATCGCATGACATTATTGATGTGTGTCCAACGTACTATATCATTTATTATAATACTAATAGGTCTGGATCCCGCGTATGAAAAAAAAGTTGATTAATAGCAAGCTGAAAATTTGTTAATAGCTTAAGAGTGTCTAGTCGGACAAACTTTGATATATGGGAACACTGGAACAGGGGAAGTTTTAATTGTGGAACAGGTTAAAAATTTGGAACAGTCAGAGCACGAAAACGTCACATGCATTTTGTCCGACAGAACTTCCAATTGATTTGTTACTCTTTCATTTAACTCTCATGCAAAAATCAGATTGCTATTTATCACCTGCCATAATGCCTGTCATTTGACATATTCCACGTGTTCCACTCATTATTAGTACTCAGTATTAATACTCATACGCTTATGAATCTGGCATACGCACCTGGCGGATCATAAGGGCCTTAACATTTTACTTTCTTTCAACTTGTCTGAAATGTCTTTCAATCTTTCCTATCAGCCTCTCTTGGCTAAATCTTGTTTCTCCGATTCCGAATGGCGATTAGGTTTCCGAAGACAGACGGGTCACTATATTTCCTTCTACTACACCCTCTACTAACCAAACGATTACCGGTATAAGTAATCCTCCATTTGTTGGTCAACAGCTAAGGGTGGAAGAACCGACACTTGGTAGGGCACTTCATTGCCCTGGAGCTGGGAAATTGACTCCGAAGACGGATGAGCCAAACTAGCCAACGGCATTGAGATGTGGAAAGCCTCGGGATGACTACCACATTAAAGATCCGTAAGGATATCCCAAGGACACCACAATGGCTGAAAACCCAAAACAAACAGCCCTCAGTCCCGGGCAACCCTTAAGTGGGGAGAGGTTGCTAAAAATCCCCCGGTCAGCCAATAATGTCCCCAAAAGTGAAAAAGATCGGTACGTGGAACATTCGAAGCATGTACCAAGCATGCAAGGCAGAAAATATTATTCAAAGAATGACTCGCCTAAACATAGATATTTTAGGATGCAACGAAGATCGATTGCCAAATTCTGGCATAAAAATTATGGGTGAATACCATATCTATTATTCGGGAGATGACACAACAAGAAACAAAAATGGTGTAGCGATAATAGTAAAAAGGGAAATAGCCAAAGCATTAATAGGATTTACGATATCAGACAGAGTTATGCTATTGAAGATTAATTCAAGTCACTCTAATATAAATATCATTCAGGTCTACGCACCGACATCTGAATCAACTGAAAAAGAAATAGAAAATTTCTACCAGACTCTAGAAAACTCTCTAAAGTTGACAAGAAACATGAGCTAAAGTCGGGTCCATAGATATTTCGCCCGTCGGCAAATTCAAACAGATAACATTTGTATTGTTATGAAATTCGAGTAAACCGATGTCCCTTTGTGATAAGGCACACGCCGGTATTTTTACAACCGGGTTACTTATTGTAAATCAATCAGTAACACTTGAAAATGTATACTTGGGCATTAGTACAGTTAAAATTGTTAGACGATTATATTTAGATGAAATATTAAGCAATAGAATTGAAACTTTTTTCTACTTTTAAGGACAAACAAGCAAGTTCATTAGCGGAACGTGATTCAAAATTATTCTGCAGATTATATTTGAAGCAATATTTGATTAAAACATCTCATTTTTGGTGGTAAAAATATATTAAATACATATATTAATTTGTCTGGACTAAAGGTTGTAAAATATGGTCTGGAGTTATATTTTTGTTTGAATTGGCCGACGGGCGATAGATAGATGGTGTCAACTTTAACTATTATCATGGGCGATTTCAACGCCAAAATAGGACAAGGTACAGTCGTACATATATTATATGACCCCACAACATTCACGACTGTACCTTGTCCTATTTTGGCGTTAAAATCGCCCATGATAATAGTTAGCTCATGTTTTTTGTCAACTTTAGAGAGTTTTCTAGAGTCTGGTAGAAATTTTCTATTTCTTTTTTAGTTGATTATTATTATCAGCATATTATGGTCTTGGCACAAGAAACGAAAGAGGAGAAATGCTGATACAATTCTGCCAAGAGAAGGATATGGTTGTAATGAACACATTTTTTAAATTACATCCAAGAAGGCTTTATACATGGAAAGCACCCGGTGATACTCCAGGGAAAAGCATAAGAAACCAAATTGATTTTATCAACATAAAGAAAAGGTTTAGAAATTCTGTCACCTCAACAAAAACATATCCAGACGCCGATGTCTTCCCAGATCATAGTCTATTAGTTGCAAATATCAACATACGACTCAAAATAACTTATAAGGAAATGAGACCCAAGGTAGATATAAAACTACTGAAAGAAAATAACATCCAGGACAAAGTAAAAACAGAAATTAATAAGAATTTGGCGAAAATGGTTGAAGACGCTCCTAGTGGCATAGAAGAACAATGGAACGAAATGAAGACATTTATTAACACACTTTCGCATGAAACTGATCTATTTCGAGCTGCCGTAAATAAAATAAGATGTGTCAATGTGGTCGCCAACATCTCCAGAAGATAGGAACTTTTAGAAGAAGATAAATATAATTTTATCTAAAAACAAATACAAAGCTGCTGTTTCCACCCCTTTTTGACATCCCCTCCTTGAACATCTAATCTAATAAAAATCTTTCTTGAACATTTAATCTGAAAAAATCTGTTGCTTTCTTTATTTTATGGTTGGCTTTTTGGTATGTATAGCTTTTTCCTTACCTTATCTGGTATTAGGCTGCTCGTATAGATTTATAGCTTCTGCTACTGTTACTCTTTAGTCTAGGCGCCAGAGGGGTCACCGTGTCATATTCAATTCTGATGGACAAACTCAACGGTTTCTTATGGATTTTTGGCTGCTGATTACGAATTTCGAGGGGGGATTTCGATCCGAGTGGTCAAAAAATTGTTATAAACAATTTAATTGTTTATAAATTGTTTATAAGGCTCTGGCTCATAAACTAAAAGAATTAAAAAAAATGTTTAAAAAAAAATTGTTCCTTAATAAAAAACGAAGAAGAAACCGTTTACTAAACTTAAATCTAATAATTAGAACTCAAGATATTGTAAAATTAGTGCACAATGCAAATTGCAAATTGCAAAATAAGTATTTTTCGAAGCTTTATCGATCGTAACTCGGCTTCTACGTATGCAAATAAGTCTTAGAAGATGTCGTTTTAAAGCTTAATTAACAGGCTTCCAAACAAAGTTTGTAGAATTAATTGATCTTCATTTGTTTTAAAGTTATACCCGTTTGAAGTTACAATTTTCTTAAAAATATTGTACATTCATTTGTTTATAAGGGTTTCAAGCAAATTTGAGCTATAAACATATATACTTTACTGAACAATAATGATAGAAAAACTCAAAAGGAACAATTTGAGGTTATGAAAATGTTCATAAGTTTATTTTTGGCAAAGATGTCGATATTTTAATGGCGCGCGCTATGAGGCGCAAGATCGGCTCACTGCGTAAAGGTTCACACGCTAACTTCTCGATGCAAATTATAATTTCTATGTATACATACGTTATCTTCATTTTTCATTTTTGAAGATCCTAATAAAATTTTATCATATAATTCTTATAATTAAATCATCATACTGTACCTCGTATCACCTTTCATTCTATTTATATTGTCTTCTATTTTTTTTTTTCACTAAATGAGAAAAAAACATTAAAAACTAATATTTCAGAAGTGTAACTAAAAAGTAAGTTGATATTATTTATTAATACTATTTTTACAAACATTTTTTTCATGCATCTGCAAATCTGCATAGAGATATACAGGGAATATCAGCTTTTTTACATCTACATTAGTTCTTAGCGAAATTTTAACAGTTACATATTGGTACAAGTCTGTTCTTGTAGGCAGCAAAACTAAAACTTTTTGAGGCTTCAGAGTCTAATTATCTATATGATATCCATATAAAGTGGATCTAGTTCTTTTGCAGCATCATCAAGGCCCGTCAATTGTGTGTATGCCGCCACATCATAAATGCTCGTTTTATATGCAATGATGATGCTGCAAAAGAACTCGATCCATTTTTATATAGATATCACATATTGGCTCATTTTCATGCATAGAAGCCGAGTTACGATCGATAAAGCGTCGAAGAATACATACTTACTTGACTGTGAGCCAATCTTGCGCCTCATAGCGCGCCATTAAAATATCGACATCTTCGCCAAAAAAAAAACTTACGAACATTTTCGTATGCTCAAATTGTTCCTTTTGAGTTGTTTTATCATTATTGCTAATTAAAGTGTAAATGTTTATAGCTCAAGTTTGCTTGAAACCTTTATAAACAAATTAATGTACAATTTTTTTAAGAAAATTATAACTTCAAACGGGTATAACTTTAAAACAAATGAAGATCAAATAATTTAACAAACTTGGTTTGGAATCCTCTTAATTAAGCTTTAAAAGGACATCTTATAAGGCTCATTTGCATGCGTAGGAGCCGAGTTACGATCGGTAAAGCTTCGAAAAATACTTATTTTGCAATTTGCAATTTGCATTGTGCACTAATTTTACAATATCTTGAGTTCTAATTGTCGGATTTAAGTTTAGTAAACGGTAGTTTCCTCGTTTTTTATTAGGGAACAAATTTTATTTGAAACATTTTTTATCTCTTTTAGTTTAAGAGCCAGAGCCTTATAAACGATTTATAAACAATTAAATTGTTTATAACAATTTTTTGAACACTCGGATCGAAATCCCCCCTCGAAATTCGTAATCAGCAGCCCAAAATCCATAAGAAACCGTTGAGTTTGTCCATCAGAATTGAAAATGACACGGTGACCTCTATTTGGCGCCTAGACTACTTGTTCCTGTGTGGTTACTTTATAGTTTTAAAGACATGTGTGTCAAACCTATTTTTATGCCACTAATTATATAGTTATCTCTTCTTTTTTATTTTTTTTGTAACAAATTTTTTTATAAAAAAAATAAGAAAAATTAGTTTCTTATGTGAAAAAATACTCTTTTCTTCTTATTCGATAAAAACACCTCAGATGTAGTTCAATTAACAAAAAAAATTTAAATTTATGCCAACATATACTGTAACTTTTTTCTTTTGATGTAACTAAAAAGGTCGGTAATTGATATAATGCAAACCTAAATGGTTACAATAGAACAAATTACCACAGATAAGAATAAAAGACAGGAAACGTAATTCTCCAGGCAGGTGTGCTAACCTAACCTGGATTCTCTTCTACGACTAGGATACAACTCAGAGACAGCAGAATGGGTATAATTTAAGAGAATGAGGACGACCTACAAAGGCAACCTCGCAGCTTCTACAAATCTTACTGTCATGTCGGCTTGAGGCCATCGGTACATAATTCGCAAATATTTTACGGCTATTCCTACTTTTTCTGTCTTTAGACTGCAAATTACGTGTAGTAAAATTCACACTGGTATGGATATGTAAACATTACTAGAATGTCATTCTACTTGACAATGTCATGATTAACTATAAAGAGATGGCTTTTGAATGTTCTTGGATAACTGTTATTTGTATAATTGCAAATTATTAATTCAGTTAATAAATGTGATAATTTTTTCACTAACTATGTATTCAGTGATTGTAATAATTTATATGTACAACAAAAACTAATACTCAACCGAGAAAAGAGGAAAAGTGTTAAAGTGATTTTTTAATAATACATTGTTACTATGGAACGCTTACAATTTTGAACATCTTTAACAACAAAATACTTGGATCACAGAATATTATCCTGATGTATTCTCTGCTTGGATCTTCCACAAATAATACACAATAACTTTTTATTAAGTTCACGTTTTAAATCAATTATTTATCAAATACACTATATTATGTATATGTATCAATATTATTTAATCAACAACTCAAAATATTCCCGATGCCATGTCAAATATTTAAAATTGTCCCTGTCTGACTGACAATATGCTGACAATATTCTATTCGCCTGAGTGCGTTGTAAGACAAAGGTAGATTTGGAAAATATTACCACGGACATTGTGTTCATTTTTTTTTTCGAATACTGAAAAAAAAACCAATAAATATTTTTGAAAAATTTAAACGCAGAATGAAAGACTAATTTATTAACGAGGGCCGAAAGTTCCTTAGAATAAATAAAAAGTTTATTTTGAATGAGATATTTGAAAATAAAAATTACACTCAATTTTCTCTTAGTTTTTCACCCCTGTAACTTATTAAAATAAACATTATAGAAGTTCTCAGGAACTTTCGGCCCTCGCTAATAACGTAATATTTCATTCTGCTTTTAAATTTTTCAAAAATACTTTTTGGTTTTTTCAGGATTCGAAAAAAATGAATCCCCATTTGAATAGCATTGCAGCCGAAAATACGTACCCATCCCCTTAAAAATTATCCACAAACAGAACAAAAATCATTATTATAGCTAAATATCCAATTAGTTGTAAGCTCTTAGTGTAGAGAACAAACAGTTGAATCAATTCCAATATTTCGGCGTAGATTTGGGTAGCTACCAAATGGTTAGCTTGGGATCCAGCTACCACGACCCAACCAGAGAACTAAAAGGGCAGATAAATATAGTCGCAGCCATATCTGGATGTTTAAGATATTAGGGATGACTAAATAAATTTTTGTCGTCATTTTTTACATCTTAATTAGTTTACATTTACTATGTAGGTATATTATTTATTACATTATATACATTATATATTATATATTATTTATTATATATTATTAATTATATATTATTTAAATTATATATTATTTACATTATATATTATTTAAATAGATAATTTTCTGTCAAACTCTGTATTATCTCTATAAACTGTGGGAGCTACTTGGTCAAATTGTTAGCTCAAAAGCGAAAATAATAGATACAAATGAATTTAATAATGATTGTTATCGTAATATTGACTCCAATTGCAGAGTTCGCGCGTGGAGTGTTGGTTAACCATTATTCATCCATCCGTAAAATTTTTTAAACTGTTAAATGCATGGTAAGGCTTAGCAGTACACGCTACTACATTCATGATTATAGTGCACGACTTGAGGCGTGATTTTGCTAGTTGGACTCTCATGTAAAAAATCACTGATTTATGGTATCTTTGTGTGGATTAATGTTGCAACGTTTTCTGGGGGCGTGGTAACGTTTGTAGTTTGAAAAAAATTGAAAAGTTTAATGAGAATTAATATGAGTTTTCATAAAAAGTAGGTGCTCTAGTCTTTACAGGTTTTTTTTCTAAGCGCACAATTTAAAAGGACACAAAAAGAGAAAGACCACCACAAACTTGAGATAAAACACTTTATTATATTAGGGGAGTGCAATTAGAACGAAAACATGCATTGTTTCGGAAAAATTCAAACAAGCTTATATTTTTCTAAAACTTTTTTTGTTAGTTTATATACATGTTAAAGTAAAAGGTTCTACTCGCCGATTTGGCCGCTAATTGTTTATTCATTGTTTAAACAATAACAATTATTTTGTATAAATAATTTTAAAAATATCGATAAATTCATTATTTTACTTTGATCAAATATGTTTCTATTTTGTTTTTGATTATGCTGAATCCGAATATGGCATTGCAATTTGAAAATTCTTATACAGAAGCTTTTATACAATGTGTGTGCGTAGCTAGGAACCACATGGAAAATGTTTTTATTGTCAATTTTACGAAAAAAAGTTATTCTTAATAAAATGCTCTGGATTGTCAAAAATCTAAAATTCAACCATCAGATATCAAATTTTATCAATTTTATACGAGTTATGTCAAAAATATGAATTTCGTTAAAGAGTAAAGTACTTTTATATTCCAGAATATCAAAAAATGATATTATGAAAAGTTGTTTGAATTTAGAAACTATGTCTAAATATACAATTACATCATTCTAATCGAAAAAAAAATTCAATGTTTTCTCAAATTACGGATATTCATCATCATTTTATTACAATTATGATAACTATTTTATTATCACTTTTACGAAAAAAAGTTATTCTTCATAAAATGCTCTCCCTGGTCTAAAATCTTAGATACAATCATCAGATATCAAACTTTTTTTTTATTTTATACGAGGTATGTAAAAAATATGAATTTTTCAAGAGGTAAGTGCCTTTATTATTCACAATATTTTAATTAGAAGGATGTAATTGAACACTAAAACAATTTTTTTAATCCCAAACAACTTTTCTTCATAACAATTTTCGATATTGTGAAATGTAAAGGTACTTTACTCTTGAGTGAAATTCATATTTTTTACAAACCTCGTATAACATTAATTAAATTTGATATTTGATGATTGCATCTTAGATTATATACGATGCAGAGTATTTTATAAAGAATAACTTTTTTCGTAAAACTGATAATAAAGAAAGTTATCAATAGGTTCCAAGTTACGCAGACATACTGTATAAGAGCTAAAAAAAAAAAATTTTTAGCTGAACATTTATTATTGTTGAAGCTTATTATTTAATGTATTTTAGGTCAGTTTTACAGAAAAAAGTTTTGATCACTTTGTATAAACATTTGTTTAGCTGGTAATTTTCGGTTTTTGTATTACATTTTTGTTATCTTTTTTAATTTTCTTAAAAATAAATAGTATATTTCGTTTCTAAAGTAAAATAATTTAGTGCATTTTAAATATTACATCCCAAGCTTTAAAAAAGCACTTATAAAACTGTAATAGATTTGTTCAAACTTGAGTAATACCGTCCTAAAATTGTGGTAATTCTATAAAACTACGAAGATTTCAAAAATTACAATTTTTGAGACGTCATATCATTTGAACTAAATTTTTGAGATTTTTTTTTGATGAAACATCATTTAGTAAGATGCTTGAAAGGTAAGTTGTGCAAAATTGAGAGTTTTATAAGAAAAATTGTATTAGTTACACATTTTTAAATCATTTTTAAACAAAATTCATGTAAGGCTCATTTTCTGCCCACACCGTACTTATGCCCATACATTTTATTTCTTTCTATTATAACCATAAGATAGCTTAATTATTCTTCTTTCATGTTCAATTAGTAAAATTTTATTTGATCAATTAGTTAAAGAATTACATTAAAATAACTCAACCATGCACTTCGCCGTACGTTAGTTTACAGTGCGCCAATGTTTGTGAGAAGGGTGACTTTAGCGTTATAAATAAAAAATTATAGAAGATACAGATTTAATTTTAGAAAATTCTTTATATAAGGTTTTTTTTGTAAAATTTTCTGAATTTTTCAATGGTCAATTCGGTTTTTTTCTAAAATTTATATTTTCGGAGTTATTTAAAAAAAAACATCTAATTTCGTAGTTCATTTGTTTAATAAAAAATGAAGCACCCACTTCTCGAGTAGAACTTTTTGATATGTTGTTTATTAAACATTTCTTAACGAAATTACAAAAAGTTCTATCTTGTTTGATTTTTTCCGAAGTAAAAATCTATATGCACTCCCCTCTATATACCATATAAAGTATCTTAGAAAGGAGATGAAAAGCATGGACGGTAATAAGAACTTTGGTAAGCGATTGGATCAGAAAGAATGAGCAAATGTCTGCACAATTAATGTAATTTATTATGTAAAATGGTAGGGGAGCCCAAGCGGGGATTTTTGCAGTTACTCGAGCGCGTCAGATTAGCATATGGGGAGAAACCTGGTACCTGCAGATGTACCTCTACCATATATTGGCTCTTAACACAGGGGAGTTCGTTAAGGGGGGCCCGAAAAAAAATCTATCCTTAAAAAAACTCGAAATTGTCAGATTAAGATAAGATAAGTTAAGTACATGCAAAAGAGTGTATATTTCAAAAATCTGACGATTTGAGCGGGGCGTAAGGAAATGGGCGAGTTATAAAGTTTCACAAGAAAAAAGCGAATATTTGGAAAACGAAACGATTGTTGGAAATGGAAAATTAAATTAAAAAATGGCAAGACTAAAATGGAAAACTTTACTTAACTTTTTTTGGTTTTAGGACCTACTCTTCACAACCCAATAGGTCCCCATAACGCTTGAGTGACTGCACATTTAGCATACTTTGCTCCCCTACTAAAAGTATGTTTTAAGTTGTATTATATTAATGTCCTGTACAAACTGATCTGCTCATTGCGCATCTAACCATTTGTCACATGATTTAGATTTCAGTCAATCAGATGCCGTAATTCAAAAAGTAGTGACACCGCGCAAGTCGTCAACACCTGTATCATGGTCAACACCGCACAAATCGCTCTGTGATTATTACGTTTGTACGTGAGTTTAACTGCTGATCTCTAGTATCCTAGTATCCAAGAAGTTTTTATAGAAGATTAAGAGGTTAGCTATATAATAAAGTAATGTTTATTCATTTACGCGTATTAATATAGAAAGAAATGATAATAAAAAAACTTAAGCGGTGTTTACTAACGGTATTTTTTTTAACTTAGGCCGTGTTTCAAAAAGTAGTTTTTTTCGTCTCCTGTAAAGTTGGTAAAAATGACTTATGCGGTGTTGTTAGCTAAGGGACGATGACTTGGACTCTTCGCGCACGCGAGCGCCACAACATTGATGCTTTTGAAATGTGGTGCTGGAGAAGAATGCTGCACAAACCTTGGACAGTTCATAGGAGAAACGTTTCCATTCTAAACCAACTCGAGATTAATAAAAGGCTCTCCACAATATGTCTGCAACGAGTTCTGCAATTATTTGGTCACGTGGTTCGCAGAGGTGACGACAGTTTGGAGAGATTAATTGTTTATGGAAACGTCCAGGGGAGAAGATTAAGAGGACGATCACCAACTAGATAGTCCGACCAAATAAAGAATACAGCTAGAACTCATTCTGCGAAGGTCTTAGAGCAGCTGAAGATAGCGACCAATGGAAAAGAATTGTTAGGAATATTGGAAGAAATCACGATCCTCAGTAACGGGGAAACGAGAAGAGAGAGAGAGACCCAGGTTATCGACTAAGTCCATAAAAATATGCAGATATCATATGCAAATTTACAATGAAATGCTGGTATTATCCTTTTAGTAACCGAATTTATCATATCATTTTTCTGTCTTTTTTTTTCATTGATAGCAAGTGTTCTAAGGTAAGCTGGAATTAGAAGAGTCATCACGATGTTTTTGCTCTGGTTGTTTCTTTTCTGCACTTCCTCTTAAACATGCCCATACGATGTTTTGATGTAAAAGGTATGAACCTCTTTCAATTCTATAATTATTCGCTTGTTCAAGGATAAAGATACTTGGGAGTTCTTCACTGCTTTTTTATTGAAGAAGTCGTTATGGCTCAATTCATACACTTGGTAAGGTATACCAATTTTTTGTCAGTTTTTATGGCCATTTCATACTGGCATTGCAAGTATATTGGTCCGATACGGGGAGTTCTTTTAACCTGTTTCTCTGTGGTTTAATGAGCTACATTTCCTTCGTTTGGGTATGACCTTTAATAAGAAATTCGTGCCTAATTAATTTTATGTTTGCGAATGTTGTAACCATATATTTGGAAATAACTATCATGTAGCTATTGTTTTACTACCCGCAGCAGTTGTATCTATAAAAATTACGCCAATCGCATTATCAGATTGTTTATAGAAACAAAAGAAAATATTTGAGCACACAGCTTGCAACTACTCTGAC
This sequence comes from Diabrotica virgifera virgifera, assembly GCF_917563875.1. Taxonomy (NCBI): domain Eukaryota; kingdom Metazoa; phylum Arthropoda; class Insecta; order Coleoptera; family Chrysomelidae; genus Diabrotica; species Diabrotica virgifera. The sequence goes on along the minus strand of NC_065443.1, from coordinate 60,556,381 downwards.
CCATTTTTTCTTCTGACTTAACCCAGATGTAGCATTGCATTTGACTAATAACCCTTTGGATGAATCACTGTTTTTGCTATATTAAAAAAAATATGTTGCTCTGACAAAAAGAGCTCTGAAATACTCCTATTAATTCATACACTTGGTAAGGTATACCAATTTTTTGTCAGTTTTTATGGCCATTTCATACTGGCATTGCAAGTATATTGGTCCGATACGGGGAGTTCTTTTAACCTGTTTCTCTGTGGTTTAATGAGCTACATTTCCTTCGTTTGGGTATGACTTTTAATAAGAAATTCATGCCTAATTAATTTTATGTTTGCGAATGTTGTAACCATATATTTGGAAATAACTATCATGTAGCTATTGTTTTACTACCCGCAGCAGTTGTCTCTATAAAAATTACGCCAATCGCATTATCAGATTGGTTATAGAAACAAAAGAAAATATTTGAGCACACAGCTTGCAACTACTCTGACCCATTTTTTCTTCTGATTTAACCCAGATGTAGCATTGCATTTGACTAATAACTCTTTGGATGAATCACTGTTTTTGGTATATTAAAAAAAAGATGTTGCTCTGACAAAAAGAGCTCTGAAATACTCATATTAAATAGATGGACTGGGAGGCAACCATGGTGAATTTTAATTCAAGTAATACTGGAACCATATAACTTTTAAGGAGAAACAGTCATACGAAGAATGCTATTAGGAACAGTTAGATGAATTGATATAATAGTGACTGTTATGAGCCTCAATTTAACTCTTATATAAGGTTTCTTATTTTTTCTGATATTCTTCTCTATGAATGTCAATAAATCTCATAGTTTCAATCGTTGCTTCTATTCCGGTCTCACAGGCACTTTTGCCGCCATATCGCATTACCAGTAATACCTGAATGTTTCGTAACTCAAGCGAATATGATATTTTTTTCAAAAATTAATAACTATTTTCAATTTCGTTGCAACACGAAACTACAGCCGCATTGTATTCCAGTTCAATCAGAGAGTGCAGCAAGCACCTCTACCGGTTTCGAAACTTATTAGTCTCTCATCAGGAGGCACATATGCTGCACTCTCTGACCCAACCAGAACAAACCCCGGCGTGCAGTTAGGAATTTCAACCAAAGGAAAGGCAGGGATGCCCTAGCGGCAACTGCTAGCAAAATACTAAGTTTTCAATCTAATAGCGCATAAAATAATACCAAAAATATTACTCTACATCCCACCAGATTGAAAACAATGGGAATCTTCTCTGGTTACACCTCCGATGCTTCTAAAATTTGCAAGCCATAACGGATGCTGAGATTAAAGAAGATGAGGGAATTTTACAATTTATAATTCACGTCCCATCTACTCAGCGCGGTAAAGTTCCAACGAGAATGGTTTCCTTCATACCCCAATCAGAGTAAACATGTAAATCAAAAATGAATAACCATTTTCAATTTCGTTGCAACACGAAAGTACATCTGCATTGTATTCTAGTTCAATCAGAGAGTGCAGCAAGCACCTCTACCGGTTTCGAAACTTATTAGTCTCTCTTCAGGCTGCTCTCTCTGACCCAACCAGGACAAACCCCGGCGTGCAGTTACGGATTGCAACGAACGAAATTGTAGGGATGCACTAGCGGCAACTGCTAGCAAAAGACTAAGTTTTCAATCTAATAACACATAAAATAATACCAAAAATATTACTCTATATCCCACCAGATTGAAAACAATGGGAACCTTCTCTGGTTACACCTCCGAGGCTTCTAAAATTTGCAAGCCATAACGGAGGCTGAGACTAAAGATATTTTTTTGTTTCGGCATTAAAGACCATAGTTTATATTAAATGTTTGTGTATTATAGCGTTGCTAAAATGTTTAATAGGGGATCCAATAAATTCTTGCAAAACCGATGTATATCACTGCTAACTCATTCCCTTAGGACCAATTTTAAAATAACGTTATAATTTATACCTACATCAAAAATTAGAATAGTTGGGGAATAGAATGAGCGGTTTATATAACATAATTACAAAATGATACATCATGTAGAATATGTACGTGTTACATTGTTTAATATATTTATTAGGTATATACATTTTTATCAATAAAAGCATCAACCCATGGAGGAGAATTATTTTTTTCGTATTAAGGATTTGTTAGGTTAGATTCTCAAAACAAGAAAAGATTGTCAAAATTGTTGACGATATTTGACGGAAGAAAGCTATCCAAGGATAAGTGGCGTATTGCAAATGAAGAATAAAGAATCTAATTAAAAATAGGAAAAATAAATATTTGCTCTAAAGCTTTAACCCATTTAGCGCCAATGGTGCGAAAACGCACAATTTTTTTGTAGATTTTTTTTGAAAATTCGTTAATTTTTTTTTTAAATCTTTGTATTTTTTGAGCAACCAGAAGATATAAGTGTAACTAAATTTAATTTTGTTTAATTTCCAAACTCTGACTGTTATGATATTACATATCATAACACTCAAACTCCATATTTAATCATTAATACTTTTACCTTATACTTATCATTTAATAGATTTCCTTTACTTTTCTTTATTTTTTCTTTATTCTTTTCTTCTTTTCGAATAAGTGTCGTCATCATCTTGTTGGCAAAATTTTCGCTTTCAATCGTCATAGAATTATCATAAATAATTTTATGTTATTATTAATTTAAATTGTTTTATTCTCACTAATTTATTTAATAGCTAATTAGATTCATTTATTTAAGTTAAATTTTTTTTTTGCATTTTTACAATATAAAATAACTGTATTCACATAGAAGGTCACATCCCTATCTAGAAAGTCTTGTCAATATTCTTTCAATATCATATTTCACTCTGTCAGTTTGAGGCCAAGATGAAGATTCCATTATAGTCTCATTATATTCTTTTACCATCGACCTATTGTCGACATTGTTGTAGCCGAAATGGCTTAATTTTTGTAATGCTAAGGTGATTCGACCTAACTATGTAGCTAGTTCCAACTACTTTGGACCTGAAGTAAGTAATCACATGTTTTAATTTTTCCTAACTTTCTAACAGTCAAAATTTCAACTTTGCCTTTTTATACAGTGGTTTGGTTATTTTAGGTTTCAACCTGATGGTGGACTGATTAGTCCGAAAACGTTTGTGTTTTTTATACTAGTGATGTAGGTACCCACTTTAATCCAACTTGGATGTTTTTAGAAAAAAAATTTTTAATAAATTTATATACCATCGACCTACAAGTGAAGTTTTACTTCCTTAGTAGTTTTTTATTATGGTATACAGCCAATGAGAGAAATCTTTTCCTTTATATTTTAATAAAAAAAGGATTATGATATTCAAGGACAAAAACGATAATCAGATAATTAAATAACTGTTTAAAAGTATTTAGATCAACAAAAAACATGGAACATTTACCCTCCATATAAAGCGTCACCTTGCTTAAACAAATTGTAGTAATTATTTACTAAAATATACGAATTCAAGATCTAGATAAATAATTAGCTATCTAAAGCAACATCTCAAGATTTTTACATGCTCACTAACCAGTTTTTGTAATATATTGCTTGTCTTCCTGAAATGTTAGTTTACACTTCTTTCTATAGAGAATTTTGCATCTCAAGGTAAAGAAAGATTTATGTTAGCTGCAACATTGTTGTATTGCTTGGATATATTACCTTAAATGTCGAATAATACTTAAATGTTTCATTGCAGGGGGTATTCTATATGTTCGTATAGCGTAAAACGTTATATTTATATGACTAAGTTTTCACTCTAATGGCATTTAAAACAACGTAATGTTACTCTATCTATATCCCACCATACCGAAAACAATTGGAACCTTCTCTGGTTACACCTCAGAGGCTTCTACAATTTGCAAGCCATACGGATGCTGAGACTAAGGAAGATGAGGGAATTTAACAATAAAACACTGAAAACGTTTGTTTTCTATACTTCCACAAAATTTATTACAACTATGTGACTACAGCTATTTCGGCAGAGTGCCTTACTCAAGTGATTTAGTTTACTATGTGTTTGCCTTTTTAAAGTCTTTAACTGAAGAGGTTGAGGAGTGGGGAGCTGTTTGTCTCGAGTTGGTCATTCAGAATTATATCTTTATTTTTCAATTTATTAATTTCCTTAGGTTCTAATAAAGATAGCTTAAGGCCTTTATTTTGAATATGCAGAATTTGAAACTGTTCATTAAAAGAATGATTATGATCTAGAAGGTGGAGTGCATATGTAGACGTGTCTGTTTTTCTATTGTTGAAAGCCCTTTTGTGTTCTGCTATCCGTTTGTCAAAGGTTGTACCAGTTTGACCGATGTAAGTTTTCGGACAGTCACCACAAGTTAGTTTGTAAGCACCACTCTGTAGTTATTTTCTCCCTCGGCTCTTATTGTTCTTAATATATAAGAATAATATATATAAGATATATACAAGAATATATAGAATATATAAGAACAATAAGAGCCGAGGGAGAAAACAACTACAGAGTGGTGGTTACAAACTAACTTGTGGTGATTGTCCGAAAACTTACATCGGTCAAACTGGTAGAACCTTTGACAAACGGATAGCAGAATACAAAATGGCTTTCAACAATAGAAAAACAGATTTGTCTACATACGCACTCCACCTTCTAGATCATAATCATTCTTTTAATGAACAGTTTCAAATTCTGAATATTCAAAATAAAGGCCTTAAGCTATCTTTATTAGAATCTATGGAAATTAATAAATTGAAAAATAAAGATATAATTCTGAATGATTAACTCGAGACAAACAGCTCCCCACTCCCGAACCTCTTCAGTTAAAGACTTTAAAAAGGCAAACACATAGTAAACTAAATCACTTGAGAAAGGCACTCTGCCGAAACAGCTGTAGTCACATAGTTGTAATACATTTTGTGGAAGTATATAAAACAAATGTTTGCAATGTTTTATTGTTAGATAAAATGAACTTCCATCAAGTAACGGTCGAATACATCAATTATGAGGGAATTTTACAATTTATAATTCACGTCCCATCTGCTCAGCGCGGTAAAGTTCCAACGACAATGGTTCCCTTCGTTCTCCAATCAGAGTAAACATGTAAATCAAAAATGAATAACCATATTCAATTTCGTTGCAAAATGAAAATAAATCCGCATCATATCTCTGATTGGACTAGAATATTATGCGGCTGTATTTTCGTTTTGCAACGTAATTGAAAATGGTTATTCATTTTTGATTTATATTTACACATTTTTTTATTGCATAAAAAAATAAGAAAATGGCCAAATTATTTAAAGTTTGGTAGCAAGGATCAATGTGAAAATTACAGAGGCATTGCGGTAAACAGCACAATAAGTAGGATGTATGGGAAACTTATTAAGAACAAAATAGAAAATGACTATACAGATTACGAAGCAGAGGAGCAAGCTGGCTTTAGAGCTGGGAGGTCCACAGTAGACCACCTGTACTCGATTACGCAAGTTATTGAGAAAAAACAGCCGTCAATAAAGAAGTTCACCTGGTATATGTAGACTTACAAAAAGCATATGACAGTGTGCCCCTCAGCAAAGTATGGTCAACCCTACATTAAACCAACATTAAACATGGTCTTATCAAAGCAGTCCAAAGTCTGTATAATGGAACGGCTGCAAAAATTAAAACTGGATCAAAGATATCTGAGGGATTTAAGTTCACGAAAGGATTGAAGCAGGGTTGTTGTATTTCGCCTACCCTTTTTAAAATTTATCTGGAACAAACACTCAAGCTGTGGAAAAGAAAATGTAGTGGCATGGGAATCCCTCTCAATGACGACACAACACTATACACCTTATGTTTCGCTGATGACCAAATTCTGATTGCTCAGGATCATGACGACCCGAGTTACATGACCCGGAAGCTAATAGAAGAATATAACAAATGGGGTCTCGAAATCAACATTAAGAAAACTGAAGCCATGTGCATTGGAGGAACAAAGCAGTCCATTACATTAGACGATGGGGTAGAAATTAAACACTGCGATAAATACAAGTACTTTGGCATGAAGATAACTCAAGATGGAACACTCGATGCTGCTATAAAAGACAGAAACATACAGGGTAGAAAAGCCATGTCCATGATGAACGGCATTCTGTGGGACCAGACAATATCTAAAGCGAACAAACAGCTCATATACAATGGCATACTTAAAAGTATAATCACATATGGCAGTAAAGTTTGGCCACTGAAACAAAGAACGGAGAAAATGCTACTAGTAACAGAAATGGAATTCTGGAGAAGAGCAGCAGGCAAATCAAGAAGAGATCGGATACCAAATAAGAGAATACGAGAAATGATGGGAGTCACACATACAATAATTAATGACATAAAAACAAAACAACCAATATGGTACGGCCATGTACAGAGAATGACAGATGACAGGATCCCTAAGTAGATTTTGGCATGGACACCACAAGGGAAAAGAAAAAGAGGAAGGCCGAGAAGAAGCTGGAGGGAGGGAATTGAAAAAGAACTAGAGGAAAGAGAAATCCCTCCAGGTCTATGGTTAAACAGAGAAGAATGGCGGTTAGGAGTTGGAAGGCGTCGGAGAACGCTGTAAACCGATAGTAGGAGTAGTAGTAGCAAGTATCAAGTAAATTTAAAATCTATATATTATATCTATATCTATTATCTTCTTCTTCTTCTTCTTCCTGCTTCCTCAATAGGCTTGCGCCTGTCCCATCTTCGGATGCTTCGTCACCAGATATCCAGGTTGTCACTTCATCTCTTCTTTGGCCTTCCTATACCCCGACCGTTTGGTGATCTGTCTCGCGTTATTTTTACCAGTCTTCCTTCTCCCATTCTGCTTATATGGCTATACCATTTTTTTTTCTTTTTAGAGTTCAGTCATTTATGTTGGCTATGTGCTATTCTGTTGGCTTTGTTTATATATTGGGCAACTTCCGCTTATGTATAACTGTGCATTAGTACTCCCAGGTAGCTGATACTTCTTTCTTGCTAGATTACTTTGCTATCCACTTTCAGCTTGCACTTTATTGGATCTTTAGAGATTACCATACTTTTTGTTTTATTTGGTGATATTATCATGTTGAACTTTATTGCTGTTATATTAAATTGATATAAAAATAACAAATTGAAGAGTTTAGCACAGAGTTTAGAACAGAAAGCAGTTTATTAACGAAAAGTCTTAGATTTAAAATATTGTTTATTATATTTTTATTTCAATTATTCTAATTGTTTAAAAAGTAGTAAACTTTGTGTCTGGGGCTTTTCGTTGTTTTCCTCGTAATACGAGAGATGTCGCTAGATTGCGTCTCAAAAGGTGGGTTCATTGCATCGCGATGGTTTGCCTTAAAAGAGGCAGAATCTTTATATTCCCTTCAGAGTTGTGACTGCATAAACTTCACTGATGATGCATAAGGATGCTGAAATAGTTGCTATATGGAGATGGTAGTCTAACTCTGAATCGAATATAAACAAAACCTGCCTTGAACCCTTTTTTATCTTTTTCATTTTACTCAGTTTTTGAGTATTTAGAAACTGTCTTTCGGTCCTTTTCCTAGACGAAGAGAAGGTAAATGCGTGGCCTAAGTGTCCTCTATTTGCTTTCTCCTATTTTCGTCGTCTCTACGTGATTATATATTGTAAAATCCGGAGATATGGGATGCAGCCAGAAAGCAGTTTATTAACGAAAAGTCTTAGATTTAAAATATTGTTTATTGTATTTTTATTTCAATTATTCTAATTGTTTAAAAAGTAGTCAACTTTGTATCTGGGGCTTTTCGTTGTTTTCCTCGTAATACGAGAGATGTCGCTAGATTGCGTCTCAAAAGGTGGGTTCATTGCATCGCGATGATTTGCCTTAAAAGAGGCAGAATCTTTATATTCCCTTCAGAGTTGTGACTGCATAAACTTCACTGATGATGCGTAAGGATGCTGAAATAGTTGCTATATGGAGATGGTAGTCTAACTCTGAATCGAATATAAACAAAACCTGCCTTGAACCCTTTTTTATCTTTTTCATTTTACTCAGTTTTTGAGTATTTAGAAACTGTCTTTCGGTCCTTTTCCTAGACGAAGAGAAGGTAAATGCGTGGCCTAAGTGTCCTCTATTTGCTTTCTCCTATTTTCGTCGTCTCTACGTGATTATATATTGTAAAATCCGGAGATATGGGATGCAGCCAGAAAGCAGTTTATTAACGAAAAGTCTTAGATTTAAAATATTGTTTATTGTATTTTTATTTCAATTATTCTAATTGTTTAAAAAGTAGTCAACTTTGTATCTGGGGCTTTTCGTTGTTTTCCTCGTAATACGAGAGATGTCGCTAGATTGCGTCTCAAAAGGTGGGTTCATTGCATCGCGATGGTTTGCCTTAAAAGAGGCAAAATGTTTATATTCCCTTCAGAGTTGTGACTGCATAAACTTCACTGATGATGCATAAGGATGCTGAAATAGTTGCTATATGGAGATGGTAGTCCAACTCTGAATCGAATATAAACAAAACCTGCCTTGAACCCCTTTTTTATCTTTTTCATTTTACTCAGTTTTTGAGTATTTAGAAACTGTCTTTCGGTCCTTTTCCTAGACGAAGAGAAGGTAAATGCGTGGCCTAAGTGTCCTCTATTTGCTTTCTAATATTTTCCTCGTCTCTACGTGATTATATATTGTAAAATCCGGAGATATGGGATGCAGCCAGAAAGCAGTTTATTAACGAAAAGTCTTAGATTTAAAATATTGTTTATTATATTTTTATTTCAATTATCCTAATTGTTTAAAAAGTAGTAAACTTTGTATCTGGGGCTTTTCGTTGTTTTCCTCGTAATACGAGAGATGTCGCTAGATTGCGTCTCAAAAGGTGGGTTCATTGCATCGCGATGGTTTGCCTTAAAAGAGGCAGAATCTTTATATTCCCTTCAGAGTTGTGACTGCATAAACTTCACTGATGATGCATAAGGATGCTGAAATAGTTGCTATATGGAGATGGTAGTCTAACTCTGAATCGAATATAAACAAAACCTGCCTTGAACCCTTTTTTATCTTTTTCAGTTTACTCAGTTTTTGAGTATTTAGAAACTGTCTTTCGGTCCTTTTCCTAGACGAAGAGAAGGTAAATGCGTGGCCTAAGTGTCCTCTATTTGCTTTCTCCTATTTTCGTCGTCTCTACGTGATTATATATTGTAAAATCCGGAGATATGGGATGCAGCCAGAAAGCAGTTTATTAACGAAAAGTCTTAGATTTAAAATATTGTTTATTGTATTTTTATTTCAATTATTCTAATTGTTTAAAAAGTAGTAAACTTTGTATCTGGGGCTTTTCGTTGTTTTCCTCGTAATACGAAAGATGTCGCTAGATTGCGTCTCAAAAGGTGGGTTCATTGCATCGCGATGGTTTGCCTTAAAAGAGGCAAAATGTTTATATTCCCTTCAGAGTTGTGACTGCATAAACTTCACTGATGATGCATAAGGATGCTGAAATAGTTGCTATATGGAGATGGTAGTCCAACTCTGAATCGAATATAAACAAAACCTGCCTTGAACCCCTTTTTTATCTTTTTCATTTTACTCAGTTTTTGAGTATTTAGAAACTGTCTTTCGGTCCTTTTCCTAGACGAAGAGAAGGTAAATGCGTGGCCTAAGTGTCCTCTATTTGCTTTCTCCTATTTTCGTCGTCTCTACGTGATTATATATTGTAAAATCCGGAGATATGGGATGCAGCCAGAAAGCAGTTTATTAACGAAAATCTTAGATTCAAAATATTGTTTATTATATTTTTATTTCAATTATTCTAATTGTTTAAAAAGTAGTAAACTTTGTATCTGGGGCTTTTCGTTGTTTTCCTCGTAATACGAGAGATGTCGCTAGATTGCGTCTCAAAAGGTGGGTTAATTGCATCGCGATGGTTTGCCTTAAAAGAGGCAGAATGTTTATATTCCCTTCAGAGTTGTGACTGCATAAACTTCACTGATGATGCATAAGGATGCTGAAATAGTTGCTATATGGAGATGGTAGTCTAACTCTGAATCGAATATAAACAAAACCTGCCTTAAACCCTTTTTTATCTTTTTCATTTTACTCAGTTTTTGAGTATTTAGAAACTGTCTTTCGGTCCTTTTCCTAGACGAAGAGAAGGTAAATGCGTGGCCTAAGTGTCCTCTATTTGCTTTCTCCTATTTTCGTCGTCTCTACGTGATTATATATTGTAAAATCCGGAGATATAGGATGCAGCCAGAAAGCAGTTTATTAACGAAAAATCTTAGATTTAAAATATTGTTTATTGTATTTTTATTTCAATTATTCTAATTGTTTAAAAAGTAGTCAACTTTGTTTCTGGGGCTTTTCGTTGTTTTCCTCGTAATACGAGAGATGTCGCTAGATTGCGTCTCAAAAGGTGGGTTCATTGCATCGCGATGGTTTGCCTTAAAAGAGGCAAAATGTTTATATTCCCTTCAGAGTTGTGACTGCATAAACTTCACTGATGATGCATAAGGATGCTGAAATAGTTGCTATATGGAGATGGTAGTCCAACTCTGAATCGAATATAAACAAAACCTGCCTTGAACCCCTTTTTTATCTTTTTCATTTTACTCAGTTTTTGAGTATTTAGAAACTGTTTTTCGGTCCTTTTCCTAGACGAAGAGAAGGTAAATGCGTGGCCTAGGTGTCCTCTATTTGCTTTCTCCTATTTTCGTCGTCTCTACGTGATTATATATTGTAAAATCCGGAGATATGGGATGCAGCCAGAAAGCAGTTTATTAACGAAAATCTTAGATTTAAAATATTGTTTATTATATTTTTATTTCAATTATTCTAATTGTTTAAAAAGTAGTAAACTTTGTATCTGGGGCTTTTCGTTGTTTTCCTCGTAATACGAGAGATGTCGCTAGATTGCGTCTCAAAAGGTGGGTTCATTGCATCGCGATGGTTTGCCTTAAAAGAGACAGAATGTTTATATTCCCTTCAGAGTTGTGACTGCATAAACTTCACTGATGATGCATAAGGATGCTGAAATAGTTGCTATATGGAGATGGTAGTCCAACTCTGAATCGAATATAAACAAAACCTGCCTTGAACCCTTTTTTGTCTTTTTCATTTTACTCAGTTTTTGAGTATTTAGAAACTGTCTTTCGGTCCTTTTCCTAGACGAAGAGAAGGTAAATGCGTGGCCTAAGTGTCCTCTATTTGTTTTCTCCTATTTTCGTCGTCTCTACGTGATTATATATTGTAAAATCCGGAGATATGGGATGCAGCCAGAAAGCAGTTTATTAACGAAAATCTTAGATTTAAGATATTGTTTATTATATTTTTATTTCAATTATTCTAATTGTTTAAAAAGTAGTAAACTTTGTATCTGGGGCTTTTCGTTGTTTTCCTCGTAATACGAGAGATGTCGCTAGATTGCGTCTCAAAAGGTGGGTTCATTGCATCGCGATGGTTTGCCTTAAAAGAGGCAGAATCTTTATATTCCCTTCAGAGTTGTGACTGCATAAACTTCACTGATGATGCATAAGGATGCTGAAATAGTTGCTATATGGAGATGGTAGTCTAACTCTGAATCGAATATAAACAAAACCTGCCTTGAACCCTTTTTTATCTTTTTCATTTTACTCAGTTTTTGAGTATTTAGAAACTGTCTTTCGGTCCTTTTCCTAGACGAAGAGAAGGTAAATGCGTGGCCTAACGGCCGGTTTCACAATCTGTGGTTAACCCTAGCGGTCAACTAACCTTTACCCACAGTCTAACTGACAGTTGCTGTTTCACAACCACAGATTCAATCATGGTTAGTTGACCCTAAGTTTTGTTTTATTTTTCTTATGTTGGTAGGAAATTATGGACAATGATCACCAGAAATAACATTTTTCTGGAAGAATTATCAAATCAGCTGATCAGTCAGATGAGTTTCCATTGATTTTTATTAGGATAAATTCAATAAATTGTTATATTTCTTTATGACTATGTATTAATTTGTTGTATATATTTTTTAAGGATTTTATATTTAGTTGTGGAGTTTATTTTGCAGATTAAGGAAAAATAAATGTGTGTATATGTGTGGTTAGGATATTCAGTCAGACTTGTGGTTGATTTGCATAATCATATTTTTGATGTTGATTCTTGCTACCTTGCTTGCTTTAAAAATTCATATATTTTAACATACCTCCTATGGGATTAATAAAATTTCATACATGATGGTTGCATCTTAGATTTTGGACCATAAAAATTACTATGCAAAACTTTTTTGAAGTATCTTTTTTTCGTAAAATTAATATTAAAAATGCTTCCCATACGTGGCCAACTAAAGTACACACACTGTATATTACATGCACATTATACATTTTAAGTTTTGTTTAAGAATAATATTTGTTTTAAGGTCTTTCGCCAATATTGTTAAAATTAAATTGTTAATATAAAAACATGTAGCAAGCAAGAGACTATAGTATGTATTAATAATTACCCCAGGAAGCAAATCATTTAAAAATCGAACAATTATTGGCCGCTGAAATGCTAAACGCATTTAAGTACATCATATAAATTCATATCTGTAATTAATAATTTACGTGTATACACTCTGTCCTGTCAATAAAACGAAATTAGGTTAGGATAACCTCTGGTTAAGAGCTTAACCATCACTCCAAGCTCTGGTTAAAAATTCTGTCGGTTAACCACAACTTCGCCGTTGACCTGATATTGTGAAACACATATTTCGGGGTAACTTCTGGTTATCTCTTAACCACAAGTTAACTTCGACTTGTGAAACCGGCCGTAAGTGTCCTCTATTTGCTTTCTAATATTTTCCTCGTCTACGTGATTATATATTGTAAAATCCGGAGATATGGGATGCAGCCAGAAAGCAGTTTATTAACGAAAAGTCTTAGATTTAAAATATTGTTTATTGTATTTTTATTTCAATTATTCTAATTGCTTAAAAAGTAGTAAACTTTGTATCTGGGGCTTTTCGTTGTTTTCCTCGTAATACGAGAGATGTCGCTAGATTGCGTCTCAAAAGGTGGGTTCATTGCATCGCGATGGTTTGCCTTAAAAGAGGCAGAATGTTTATATTCCTTTTAGAGTTGTGACTGCATAAACTTCACTGATTATGCATAAGGATGCTGAAATAATTGGTGAAATATGGAGATGGTAGTCCAACTCTGAATCGAATATAAACAAAACCTGCCTTGAACCCTATTTTAAATTGAAGAGTCTTAAATGCAGAATTCACCACTCAATAAAATTAAAATGGTAAATAGTTATTTAAATCTGAGACTCTTCGTGTTGAATGTTCTTTCTGGTACATCCTAAATCTGCGACTTTTACAATTTATAAGACCGCAGACGACGAATATAGAAAACAAAAAGGACTCCTTGCAATCACATTCTGTTTTCATTTGTCTAGGAAAAGGATAGAAGAGGAACTTTCTAGTACTTAAATCTGAGTAAAGATAGAAAAGTAAATAGATGGTTCTGCTTGTTTTTGATTCAGAGGGTTGCACAATCGCTGGACAGCTGTTTCTACCATTTAAGGCTTCCTCAACAGCGCTAGCATGCACTCCTCTGAATCGAAAAACAGCTCAACCATCAATATAAGAACTTAAATTGATGGTTGAGCGGTTTTTCGATTCAGATGAGTGCATGCTAGCGCTATTGAGGAAGCCTGAAATGGTGGAATTGTGCAATCCTCTAAATCAAAAACAAGCAAAACCATCTATTTACTTTTCTATCTTTACTCAGATTTGAGTACTAGAAAGTTCCTCTTCTGTCCTTTTCCTAGACGAATGAAAACAGAATGTGATTGCAAGGAATCCTTTTTGTTTTCTATATTCGTCGTCTGCGGTCTTATAAATTGTAAAAGTCGCAGATTAAGGATGTACCAGAAAGAAATTTCAACACGAAGAGTCTCAGATTTAAATAACTATTTACCATTTTAATTTTATTGAGTGGTGAATTCTGCATTTGAGACTCTTCAATTTGTTAAGCGATGTCGCTGTATCGCATCCCAATGGGAAATTAAATTGATTTTGGAAGTTCCCTTAAATTGATGGTTGAGCTGTTTTTCGATTCAGAGATGCGTCACGTAACTGGTACAACCTCACTTTTGCGACTGACAGTGACAGTTGTTTATAGTTAAATTTTATATTATATATGTTTTATTTTATATTTTATTTATTTTTCTAGTTAAATTTTATATTTCATATTTATTTAATACCTATTTGTCAAAAATATTACATCATTTTCTATTTCACATTTCTAGAACATCAAGTTCTATTCTGTAACTGGTGCACAATGTCAAATATTTCGGTCCCAACAAAATCAATGATAATATCTGATGGTACGTTTCGTTCATCTATTGTATATATGTTATAATTCAAATTATTTTTTAATAATTGTCAAATAAATGTTACATAATAATCTACATATATTACAAAAATAAATCCCTGTTTTACTTGGTCTCGCCACAACTTCAATACAACTTTACCGAATTAAGTCATCTGTTTTCTTAGGTTTTCTTATACGTTGCACAAGGTTAATACGGAAAGTAAATTTTAAAAAATGGCACAGAAGTTCGAAGAGTTTCAGAGAACATAACCAATATTTTAGAAATTATGCACGAGACTCCGGTGTGGTCACCTTTAAGTTGTATACTTAAGAGGAAAGGAACATTTTGACGCCTGTCAAAGTTTTCAATGTATTTTAAATGTAATTATTTTTTCGAATCCTGAGAAAACTAATAAGTATTTTTTAAAAATTTAAACGCAGAATGAAAGAATACTTTATTATCGAGTGCCGAAAGTCCCTTAGAATGAATAAAAAGTTTCTTTTGAATGAGATATTTGAAATTAAAAATCACATTACATTTTTTCTCAAGTTTTCACTCCTGTACTTTATTAAAATAAACATTATAGAAGTTTTCAGGGACTTTCGGCCCTCGGTAAGAACGTAATCTTTCATTCTGCGTTTAAATTTTTCAAAAATACTTATTAATGTCAATTATTGTTATTAATATCAATAAATACTTAAAATAATATCCGATGTGGACGTCGAAACGTTAATAAAATAATTTTTTTTTTAGTTAAGGCTATGGGTACATAATTCGCAAATATTTTACGGGTATCCCTACTTTTTCTGTCTTTACACGGCAAGTTACGTGTAGTAAAATTCACACTGGTATGGATATGTAAACATTACTAGAATGTCATTCTACTGAAAATGTCATCATTAATTTAAAGAGATGGCTTTTTAATGTTCTTGGATAACTGTTATTTTTATAATTGCAAATTATTAATTCAGTTAATAAATGTGATAATTTTTTTACTAACTATGTGTTCAGTGATTGTAATAATTTATTTGTACAACAAAAACTAATACTCAATCGAGAAAAGAGGAAAAATGTTAAAGTGATTCTTTTATAATATATTGTTATTATGGAACGCTTACAATTTTGAACATCTACAACAAAATACTTGGATCACAGAATATATTATCCTGATGTATTCTCTGTTTGGATCTTCCACAAATAATACACAATAAATAACTTTTTATTAAGTTCACGTCTTAAATCAATTATGTATCAAATACAATATATATCAATAATATTTAATCAATAACTCAAATATTCCCGATGCAATGTTAAATATTTAAAATTGTCACTGATTGTCAGTGTCTGACTGACAATATATGCTGACAATATTCGGCTGAGTGCGTTGTAAGACAAAGATAGATTTGGAAAATATTACCACGGCATTGTGTTCATTTTTTTCGAATCCTGAAAAAATCAATCAATATTTTTGAAAAATTTAAACGCAGAATGAAAGACTAAATTATTACCGAGGGCCGAAAGTCTCTTAGAATAAATAAAAAGTTTATTTGGAATGAGATATTTGAAATTAAAAATCACACTAAATTTTCTCTTAGCTTTTCACCCCTGTAACTTATTAAAATAAACATTATAGAAGTTCTCAGGGACTTTCGGCCCTCGCTAATAACGTAAACTTTCGTTCTGGGTTTAAATATTTCAAAAATACTTATCAGTTTTCTCAGGATTCGAAAAAAATGAATCCCCATTTGAATAGCATTGCAGCCGAAAATACGTACCGATCCTCTTAAATTGTGGCTTATTTTCCATTTTGAATAGTTAATTTCAATATTAAAAGAATTAAATAATAGAGAATTATATTTTATACTATTTTATCTGTTTAATTTTTTGCTAAAATTAATATTTAAGGTCGCACGTATGCTTTAAAGGCGCGAGCTTAAGATATTGTAGAAAATAGTTATATTATACGAATCGTTTTTGTTCAGTATCTCGGCCATTGTAAACTCTTCGACAAAATGGTAAGGACCTAAATTGTTGCAATTGCAATTTCGTACAATTTTTCGAGTCGGTGGGAAATAGTGATTTTATACAATTTTGATTTTTTGTGCTACAATCAACATTTAAGAACCCGTATAATTGATTTTATTTCTTTCCTATCCTTGAAAACATTAATAACAATTCAGTTACAACAGATATAATATGTAAACACTTAATTGGAACGGAGCAAAATGCAAAATTTTGACGCATGTCAAAATTTTCAATGTGTTTTTATTGTATTCATTTTTTTCGAATTCTGAGGAAGCCAATAAGTATTTTTGAAAATTTTAAACTCAGAATGAAAGACTACTTTACTACCGAGGCCGAAAGTCCCCTAAAATAAACAAAAAGTTTTTTTTAATGAAATGTTTGTAATTAAAAATCACACTAAATTTTCTCTTTTATCTTCACCTCTGTAACTTATTAAAATTATCATTATAGAAGTTTTCAGGGACTTTCGGCCCTCGGTAGTAAGTAATCTTTTATTCCCGTTTAAATTTTTCAAAAATATTTATTAGTTTTCTCAGGATTCGAAAAATATGAATACATTTTAAAACACATTGAAAATTTTGAAATGCGTCAAAATTTTGCATTTTGCTCCGTTCCCCTTAAAAAAGTAATTACATACTTAAAAGTAATTATAATAAAGACTTTTTATTAATTCCATATATAAAATAAACAAGCATATACAGACTATTGAAAAACATAAAACAAAAGCAAAAAAGTTCCCTATTGGGATAACATCTGGCGCGAAGTCTAGCTAAGCTACTCTTACTTAACCAAATGTTAATCCCCGACGCTTCTACTACTATTCTAAAAATAAACCTAAGCTACCTAATTAAAAAAAAAAGAAATGTAAATTAAAAAAAAAAGATGGGAAAAAATTAATAATAAATATTAACCAAGTACTCAAAAAAATATTTTTTTTCAAACTCATCATTGAGAAAAAGAATTCCTTTAAACAGCCCAACCAAAAACATGTCCATGCAGTTTAATGCACAACGTTATTGTTAAGCAATGTTATTGCTTATCAAAATGATATAAATGAAATTGATACTGGATTGATTAATTGAATATAGTTTAATATTATGAGAAATTGAATTATACAGCTTTACTGCGTTGTAGGTAAAACTCCTTTCGAACAAACTCGATCTATGTTGTGGCATTGTGAAAGTGTCTTTCAATCTCACGTCTCGCATATGAATTTCCTTTCATCGGACAAGCTTTTGTTTAATGATAGTGTATTTGGCATTAGAAATAACTTGTGAATAAAGTAACCTAGATGATATGTGCTTCTATTTTTCATATTAAGCCAACCACATTCTTTTATGTTTATGTGAAATGTGGTCATATTTTTTGATCCCGTAAATCAATCTACAACAGGAGTTTTGCATTTTCTGAATCCTATTCTTCTCCGCCTCCAGTAAGTAGACATGGCATAAAGATAAAATCACCATAAGAGTAATGAGACAGAACAAGGCTCTCACAAAGAAGCCTTTTTAAGTCCTTACTTAAAATGTGACGATTCATAAAAATTAGTTTCAATGATTAAAAAGGCGTTATTGCTAATGTTTTTGATATGTTCCTGAAATCTTAGATTTTCGTCAAATATAATTCCAAGGTTTCTAGCTGAGGCTGTGAAAGGTAAACTAACATGATCAATTTTTATGTTTGAATTGTTTTTTACAAGTTGGCGGTTGACTTCATTTGCGATACTTAACAGTTTTGATTTGGTGGAATTAAGTTTTAAGTTGTGTTCGTCAGAGAGCTCTTTTGTTATTTCAAGATCCAAATTAATTTTATCCAAAGCATTAAATAGATCTTCTTTATCAAAACTAAGGTACAATTGAGTGTCGTCAACGTAAGCAACTATGTTGTAATATTGTAAAGAGTTTATAATGTCAGTAGTGTAAATTAAAAACAGTAAGTAATGGAGAAAGGATTGACCCTTGGGGTGTACCTGAAAGAATATTAATTGGTGTAGAGTGTTTGTTATCTACAGATATTTTTTGTGTTCTATTTAATAAAAAAGATTGTGAAAGATAAAAAAGATTGTATTAGGTTTACAGACTCTGCATCAAACCCATAGTATCGCAATTTTGAACATAACAACTCATGATCTACGGTATCAAACGCTTTGGAGAAATCTAAAAGAACGAGCAGACTTATTTGACCTTTATCAGAAGCTCTCAGGATCTCATCCATAACCGTTACGAAAACAGTAGCTATGCTATAGTTTTTCCGGAATCCACATTGTTTGTCAGACAGAATTTTATTGTTTGTAAAGTAAAGATATATTTGATCATATAGAATTCTTTCCATCACATTGGAAAGGGCTGGAAGTATACTTATAATTCTTAAATCAGAGAAAGTCTGAGGATTGTTGTTTTTTGCTAATGGTTTACCAGTAGCCATTTTCCATAAATATGGAAAATATGTTTTTTCTATTCAAGAATTTACTATATGGAGAATATAAAAATCTATGAAGGGGCTACAAAGTTGAAGCATTTTAGCTGATATGTTATCTACTCCGCAAGAACTTGTTTTACTGGAATGCAATGTCAAGTTGATGCTATTCAGTGAGGTGAGTGAAAAAGCGAAATTTAGATTATTATTAAATTTCTTTTTACCCTTATTAGAAACATTGGCAATTATATAGCCGGCCATACACTAATATTGGTAGATTGATGTAGAAATTCATTATTTTATAATCATTGCAATTTAAAACAATGTGTTACATTTTAACAGGGTGGCTCGACGAAAATGAATGAGGTATCATCAGCAACTACGACAACATGTTTGAAGAACCCAGAAGGTGAAAGGCGCAAAATGTCGTCTGTCAAAATTTTTTTAAAACATTTAAAGATTATGCAAAAAAATAAAAAATTTATATTTTGTCAACAAAATATTAAATAGGCATCACACCTTTATAATCTTTCTAAGTTTGATCAATGTCTCATGATTATTTTGGTTGTTATTGCGACTGTAAATTGTAAATTAGCAATTGAATTGTTGCTAAAATATTCGTTTTATTTTCACCGGCTTCTGAATTTATAATCTATACCAAGAAAGCTTTTATTTCACCAAGCTATATAATTATTTATAAATGATTACTGGCTCAAAAAATTTATTTGAAAATTCGAGATTTTGTTGGGAAAACCCACATTTTCCGAGGAAAATTTTCATCGGAGCAAATCGGGAAAACATGCCTCTATGTAAAATTAAATTGGGGTGAATTTTTATTTGAGTGTTTTTGGTGTAAAGTTAAAATGTTCGGAGTTATAGAGCAATAATTGAAAAAAATACGATTTGTCGGCGCCATTTTGTTTATAAAAAAAGTAGCACACTATCTGTGGACTTTGCATACCTATATTAATAATATATAGGATCTTATAATTCGATTCCAGCAATAAAATTGCTGGTAAATAACCTTTCTTTGTACTTTACTAATTAGACCAGCGTATTATAACTATTTTTTTTTTCAAAATTTAAAGATTATGCAAAAAAAAAATTTAGGTTTAGTCGATAAAATATTAAATAAGCATCTCATCTTTATAATCTTTATAAGTTTGATTAATGTATCTTGATTATTTTGGTTATTATTGCGATCGTAAATTGTTAATTAACGATTGAATTGTTGCTAAAGTATTCGTTTAATTGTAACCGGCTTTTGGAATTAAAATCTACACCAAGAAAGCTTTGATGTCACTAAGTTATTTAATTATTGATTAATAATTACTTACCTAAAACTTTATTTGAAAATTATAGTTTTTGTTAGGAAAACCCGCATTTTCCGAGGAAAATTTTCGTCGGAGCAAATCGTGAAAAACATATCTCTATGCAGAATTTAATTGCGGTGAATTTTTATTTGGGTGTTTTTGTTGTAAAGGTAAAATCTTCGGAGTTATAGAGCAATAATTGAAAAAATATGATTTGTCGGCGCCATTTTGTTTATAAAAAAAGTAGCACACTATCTGCGGACTTTGCATACGTATATTATTAATATATAGGATCTTATAATTCGATTCCAGCAATAAAATTGCTGGTAAATAACTTTTCCATGAATTTTGCTAATTAGCCCAGAGTATTCTGAGTTTAAATGTTTCAAAAATATTTGTTAGTATTCTTCTATTTAAAACACATTGAAAATTTTGACGTGCATCAAAATTTTGCATTTTGCTCCGTTCCCCTTAAAAAAGTAAAATTCTATAGCCGGCCATACACTAATATTGGTAGATTGGTGTAGAAATTCATTATTTTATAATCATTGCAATTTAAAACAATGTATTACATTTAAACAGGGTGGCTGGACGAAAATGAAAGAGGTATCGTCAGCAACTACTACATGTTTGAAGAACCCAGAAGGTGAAAGGCGCAAAATGTCGCCTGTCAAAATGTTCAATGTGTTTTAAATGTATTCATTTTTTTTTCGAAACCTGAGAAAACTAATAACTATTTTTGAACAATGAAAGAATGCATTATTCCGAGGGCCGAAAGTCCGAAAGAACGTAATAAAGTTTCTTTTGAAGGAAATATTTGCAATTAAAAATCACACTAAATTTTCTCTTTAATTTTCACCCCTGTAACTTATTAAAATAAACATTATAGAAGTTCTCATATACTTTCGGTCCTTGCTAATAACGTAATATTTCATTCTGCGTTTAAATTTTTCAAAAATATTTATTAGTATTCTTCTATTTAAAAACACATTGAAAATTTTGACATGCATCAAAATTTTGCATTTTGCTCCGTTCCCCTTAAAAAAGTAAAATTCTATAGCCGGCCATACACTAATATTGGTAGATTGGTGTAGAAATTCATTATTTTATAATCATTGCAATTTAAAACAATGTATTACATTTAAACACGATGGCTGGACGAAAATGAAAGAGGTATCATCAGCAACTACGACATGTTTGAAGAACCCAGAAGGTGAAAGGCGCAAAATGTTGCCTGTCAAAATGTTCAATGTGTTTTAAATGTATTCATTTTTTTTTTTTCGAATCCTGAGAAAACTAATAAGTATTTTTTGAATAATTTAAACTCAGAATGAAATATTGCATTATTACCGAGGGCCGATAGTCCCTTAGAATAAATTAAAAGTTTCCTTTGAATGAAATATTTGAAATTAAACATCACACTAAATTTTCTCTTTTTGATTTTCGCCCCTGTAACTTAATAAAATAAACATTACAGAAGTTTTCAGGGAATTTCGGCTTTCGGTAATAACGTAATCTTTCATTCTTCGTTTAAATTTTTCAAAAATACATACTTATTAATTTTCTCAGGATTCGAAAAAAATTAATAAATTTAAAACACGTTGAACATTTTGACAGCCGACATTTTGCGCCTTTCCCCTTAAATTTTCCCAGAATTTTCGATTATTTTACTTTTATCCCTAAGCCAAGGTAAGAATCAGCTTAACATTTTTTAATGGCATGTGGGTCAAATAAGATATCGTTTTAAAGCTCTTACAATTCCCTACACATTACTTTTTAATTTTTTAAATTCGATCCAGTGCTCGTATTTTATTTTTTAGAAAAGAAAATATATTGTCCAATTAATAATTTTTAGCTGATTACTTATTCCTTAGTTGACTAAATGGTGAAACTGATGAAGTCCGGCATCCATACAATGATAAATGTTTATAGGGCTTTTCATCGATTGTCATTTGTTTCGAGGTTCTGTTATGTGTCACATAATATTAATATATCTACGTCATACGTCTTTGGTTTGTATCACGGGTATACGCTCTGAGCTTCGCTGGTGTCGCTCCTAGCGGATTACTAATTCAACTTTCACCGGTAATTTTTAAATTTATTATTTAAATTTTATCGTTTAATATTTACAACGCTAAAGAGTAATTAAATTGTAATATATTGTTTTAAGAGTTTGCTAATCATTTTGACGTTCTATTAATGAAATACTAATTTCTTACTTCGGATACTTTCACAATTATTGTGTAGATGGCGCTAAGATTAATAGATTAATTTATAATTATATATTACGGAACATTAAATAAACGTAAATTCAGTATTTAAAACGTAAGTATATTTAAGGTAAAAATATATACCACAGCTTTGACCAAGTAATATTTTTTATAATTAATGTTTTTAATTTTAATTTTAAAATAATCACTTTGACATTTATGTCAAATTTCCGGTAAACGTTTACAGACTTGTCACTACTGGCCCTCGCGAATTTATAAATATCCCCTCTGCGTAAAAGCTCACAGCGTATACGCTCTGAGCTTCGCTGGTGTCGCTCCAAGCGGATTAGTAATGCAACTTTCACCGGTAATTTTTAAATTTATTATTTAATTGTTATCGCTTAATATTTACAACGCAAAAAAGTAATTAAATTGTAATCGATTTTATTAAGATTTTGCTAATCATTTTGACGTTCTATTGATGAAATATTATTTTTTTAATTCGGATACTTTCACAATTATCGTGTAGATGGCGCTAAGGTTAATAGATGAATTTATAATTACATATTACGAAACATTAATAAAACTTAAATTCAGTATTTAAAACGTAAGTATATTTAAGGTAAAAATATATACCACAGCTTTGACCAACTAATAATTTTTATAATTAATGTTTTTATTTTTAATTTTAAATTAATCACTTTGACATTTATGTCAAACTTGCGGTAAACGTTTACAGACTTGTCACTACTGGCGCTCGCGATTTTTTAAATATCCACTCTACGTACGAGCTCACAGCGTATATGCCAATAACGTATGACGTAGATATATTAATATTATGTGACACATGACAGAAGCTCGAAACAAATGACTGTGAATGAAAAACCCTATTCGAAAAGCACTGCCCTCATGAAAAATCGAATAATCATCATACTGTTGAACATTTTTAATAATATGAGATATCAGTCAAGGCAGAATAAATGACATTTTCCAGTCATTGTAAATATAATTCACCAGTAAAACTGACAGGTAAAAAATTGTTATATCATTCTATAAACAAAAATACCAGCCATACCAGCAATACCAGCCTATTCTAACTAGGTGTATTAAATAGAAATCCTTCAGATTCTCATTTTTTTATTACCTTTGTTCTCAATTTCCTGAAATAGTTTACTAACTTCGTACTATTTTCTCAGGATTCGAAAAAAATTAATAAATTTAAAACACGTTGAACATTTTGACAGCCGACATTTTGCGCCTTTCCCCTTAAATTTTCCCAGAATTTTCGATTATTTTACTTTTATCCCTAAGCCAAGGTAAGAATCAGCTTAACATTTTTTAATGGCATGTGGGTCAAATAAAATATCGTTTTAAAGCTCTTACAATTCCCTACACATTAGTTTTTAATTTTTTAAATTCGATTCAGTGCTCGTATTTTATTTTTTAGAAAAGAAAATATATTGTTTAATTAATAATTTTTAGCTGATTACTTATTCCTTAGTTGACCAAATGGTGAAACTGATGAAGCCCGGCGTCCATACAATGATAAATGTTTATAGGGCGTTTCATCGATTGTCATTTGTTTCGAGCTTCTGTTATGTGTCACATAATATTAATATATCAATGTCATAAGTCTTTGGTTTGTATCACGGGTATACGCTTTGAGCTTCGCTGGTGTCGCTCCTAGCGGATTACTAATTCAACTTTCACCGGTAATTTTTAAATTTATTATTTAATTTTTATCGTTTAATATTTACAACGCTAAAGAGTAATTAAATTGTAATGTATTGTTTTAAGAGTTTGCTAATTATTTTGATGTTCTATTAATGAAATATTAATTTCTTACTTCGGATACTTTCACAATTATTGTGTAGATGGCGCTAAGATTAATAGATTAATTTATAATTACATATTACGGAACATTAAAAAAACGTACATTCAGTATTTAAAACGTAAGTATATTTAAGGTAAAAATATATACCACAGCTTTGACCAAGTAATATTTTTTATAATTAATGTTTTTAATTTTAATTTTAAATTAATCACTTTGACATTTATGTCAAATTTCCGGTAAACGTTTACAGACTTGTCACTACTGGCGCTCGAGAATTTATAAATATCCCCTCTGCGTACAAGCTCACAGCGTATACGCTCTGAGCTTCGCTCGTGTCGCTCCTAGCGGATTACTAATTCAACTTTCACCGGTAATTTTTAAATTTATTATTTAATTTTTATCGTTTAATATTTACAACGCTAAAGAGTAATTAAATTGTAATGTATTGTTTTAAGAGTTTGCTAATCATTTTGACGTTCTATTAATGAAATATTAATTTCTTACTTCGGATACTTTCACAATTATCGTGTAGATGGCGCTAAGGTTAATAGATTAATTTATAATTACATATTACGGAACATTAATAAAACTTAAATTCAGTATTTAAAACGTAAGTATATTTAAGGTAAAAATATATACCACAGCTTTGACCAACTAATAATTTTTATAATTAATGTTTTTATTTTTAATTTTAAATTAATCACTTTGACATTTATGTCAAACTTCCGGTAAACGTTTACAGACTTGTCACTACTGGCGCTCGCGATTTTTTAAATATCCACTCTACGTACGAGCTCACAGCGTATATGCCAATAACGTATGACGTAGATATATTAATATTATGTGACACATGACAGAAGCTCGAAACAAATGACTGTGAATGAAAAACCCTATTCGAAAAGCACTGCCCTCATGAAAAATCGAATAATCATCATACTGTTGAACATTTTCAATAATAGCAGATATCAGTCAAGGCAGAATAAATGACATTTTCCAGTCATTGTAAATACAATTCACCAGTAAAACTGACAGGTAAAAAATTGTTATATCATTCTATAAACAAAAATACCAGCCATACCAGCAATACCAGCCTATTCTAACTAGGTGTATTAAATAGAAATCCTTCAGATTCTCATTTTTTTATTACCTTTGTTCTCAATTTCCTGAAATAGTTTACTAACTTCGTACTATCGTATTACTCGTACTAAACGAGAATATAAATTTAGATTTTCTATAACTTCCTTTGTATTTTGTTAGCATCATAATTATTAAATTTTATTGATAACTCATCATACAAATTTTTTTTGCGGTTCCTGTATAAATAGGGAACTTGCATAAATTTTTAAATTCGAAAAAAAAGTTATAAATCACAACAGAACATAATTTAAAACATGTATCAAAGATAAAAAAGTTTTGTTTGTCTTTCGTTTGGCCCCTAAAGACGATTAAAAATTCAAATTAAAACAGGTGGTCCAAAACGCGTCGTGACGTCACTTGGTTTTACGCTTACATTTTTCCAATAAAGTAAACAGAATTTTAAATTAGACGTTATAAACGTCAGTAGAAAATACATTTGTGTGACGTTACAAGTGTTTTTGATCGTTTGAACTATTCATAGAAAATGTCTACTTTTACAAAATGGTTTTATTTTCAATAGTAAACCTTCGTTCCTTTCCTCCAAAAACAGTATAAAACTCCAATTTTAACAAACTGGTATATATTATTACAATGACATACGATAAATGTCATTAGAATATAAATATTTTTAACTTATTCCACGACGATGAACTGGCCAAATACCCAAGTAGGTGGAGGCCAATAAACTAAAGAAGGAGAAAAAGAATATACCTAAATATAAGGTTGTGTCTAGGTATACGCTAACGTGTACGCAAATAAAAAAGTTAGAGTGTCAGTAATTTCTTACTTTTTAATTTGTTTAGTGTTTGTTTTTAAATTAACTATGGAGTGTGGACAATTATTTAGTTCTTTTAATGAGTTTAAGAACATTTTAAAACAGTACGAAAAAGATAAGAGACTATAAATTAATATATATTTTTTAGTTATAAATGAAATAGTATTACCGTCCAAGACTAAAATAAAAGGAAGACCTAAAGCTTTCACAATAATAATTAACTTGTTCTGAAGCTATTACCTTTGTGGCATTTTTGTAATCAACTATTCTAAATGGGAACTAAGCCACAATTTAACTAAGAATTGATTTTATTAACGTTTCGACGTGTAAACCGGATGTCGTTGACAAAGTACAAAATATTATTAAATTAAACAAAAATGTTATTGCATAGTAAAAAACTTTTTCTAATAATTTATTTAATCTGACTAATTTTTGTATTTTGACAATGACATCCGATTTGGACGTCGAAACGTTAATAAAATAATTTTTTTAGTTCAATTCTGGCTTATTTTGTATTTAGAATAGTTGATTATAATAATTCACTTACGTATAAAAATTATTTTAACAATATTTTGGACCTACATGCCATGTCAACTAAATACATATAATTATTTTGCTAACCTAAATATATACTTTTATATATATATATATATATATATATATATATATATATATATATATACATTGATTTATTACAATTAAGTTTGAAACATCTGAATAGTTCTGCTTCCCTTCCCTTAACAAATATTTTTCTATTAAACAAACACTAAATATATCAAAATAGCATGTACCAAAATATATAGTCACTGCGCAAGCTAAATAATGATGTCACTGGCTTGATAAAGTTTTATTTGCGTCTACCTAACTTTTTTATTTTCGTACACGTTAGCGTGTACCTAGACACAGCGAAATATAACCATAATCAAAACTAATGCAAAACTATGTGACGTCACGGGCCGTTTGAACTATTTTATACCGCAGAAGACTTTAAATATGTATTTCTAAATTATTACGGGTTTTGAAGCGTGAAATTTTGGAAATCTCATTTTTAAACAAAACTGAACATTATTATCTAATAAAAAAAATGTGCAAGTTCCCTATTGTGGTAAACATTTCATAAGAATTCTTTTTATTAATTGCAAAATTTTATCATCGGTCCAATGTCGCGCACTCATTTTTTGCAAGTCAGTATTTACTTTTTCACTTACGACCAACCTGAGACTAGTGTCAGCTCTTTTGGCATAGACAGACAGAAGACTGGAGATTACACCGAGAGAAAAAAAGTCTTGACATAAAGAAACTTCATTAATATTTAAGAAAGATCGACTTGGCATATTGCCTAAGAAATATATCTTTGTATGTAAGATATAATTTTCTAAAATATTTCAAATAAATTCTACTATAGCCAAAGAAATATATCTTAAACATGATTGAACTATCACTTTCTGGCAAATTTCAAACCCATTTATCAGAAAGAAATTACACTTGATGTTAATTAATTTTATTAGTCATAAAAATATATTTTCTACACATTGGAAAACTGTTCTTTCTGAGCAATAATATTTCTTAGTAAGGAATATTATTATTTTACTATTAATAATTTATTTATTTAATGTTAAGAAATATATTTTGCAGAGATAAACGTATATTTAGAGTTACGTTAATATTTCTTGAAAATAAAGTGATATTACATACGGCGAAATAAATCATTGTGTTAAGGTAAAATCATTATTTATTAATAAAACAAGATATAAAACGTTATTATTACATACAAATATTTTCTCCACCCTTAAGCCACTGGCTTCTACACAACAATAAAAGGATGGAGAGGCAAATCCAACTTCCTCAAATTTTCCTTTTTTTTGTTAATAGCACTTTGTATATCAGCAATTCACTAAAACAAAATCGTTATGTAGAAAGAGTAAACTCACTTTAATAAAAAAATTTTTATAAAGATATATATATTTATTTTGACAAATTTAGGAAATACAAAAAAAACAAATACACGGCCCCACGTAAGAACTATTAATACTAATAATAATCAATCATATTTAGTTCAAACATATGGCATTATTTAACCTAGATCTCGAGATCATAAATAGTCATGTACACTAGGGTGGAACAAAAGGATAGGAATTTTTTTTTCAAAAAACTTTCTAATTGCACTCGAAAGTTGCCTTTTCATGTCTACAATAAAACTACAGAATATTTTTGTTCTAGGTTTACATCTTGAGGTGTCGCAAGAGCATTAAAGAATAGGTTTTTAACAAAAAAATACAGACATTTTTAAATATTTTATATATTTAACCTGGTGCCATAGCTAACATTTCTTAGTCAAATATTGTTTATAATAACAGTTAACATTGCTATCATTGCTATATGTACACATTGCTGTAAGATTTTTTAGTTACAATATTATTCTTGATACTCAAAACATTGTTTTTTTGTCTAAAACTTGGGCATAATCTTTTGGGAAGCAATATTTGCTCTAGCAAAGCCATTTCTTGCTTCTAGACCACAGACACTAAGAGACGACTCAGTTACGAGCTTTATGACTCTTTCCACTGCCTGTGTATGACAGGGAAAACACTGAAAATCCATACACTGCACCTGACAACTAGGGTCTCTTGCTTCACTGATATACTTTAAATCCTCGTCAGTTATATGTTTTGTCATAGGAGGTTCAGTAATTCCTTCTTCCGTCCAGTTAATTATATCAATGTGGTCATTGGCATTAAAGTTAAGCTTCGGGACAACAAAGTTCCTTACACCATTTATGAGTTCCGATCTTGCCTTCAAAAGTCGCCGTAGTCTCTTATAATGTTTTCTCTTGTCACATAGCATGGAGAGAAGCATATTTTCTGGGTGAGAGAATAATTATTCCTTTGAATTACTAGATCAGTCATTTGGAGATGTTCCTCACAAAAATAACGTGAAAATTTGATGAGTCCCCATAGATGTTTTGATTCATTTACACAAAATGGTTTTAGTTTGATATGAGACAAGACTGGGACATACACCTTCATCACATACATAGTTAAAGTTTTCAGATTATCTGAAGGATTCTTTGTTGCAAGATATAACCGAAGAAAGTGATTGGCCAACGTAAGCCATCGTGAATGAGCTAATTTCCCAGTGGCTTTTAAAGAAAGATCAGAAGGATATACATATCAGATTGCTTTGCACATTTCAAGTAAATATTTTCGATCTCTGCTTATATCATCCTCAATCTCTAGAATAGGGAGGTTGTTTTGTATGGGAGCGAAATTAACCACAGGAAGCTGGTTACAAATTTCAAGTTCTTTGCTTAAAACTTCTTAAAATTCATTAGGGTTTTTAGTTTTTCCATCCAATGTACAAAACAAATGACGCAAAGGCAATTCATGGCTCTGCTTATATCATCCTCAATCTCTAGAATAGGGAGGTTGTTTTGTATGGGAGCGAAATTAACCACAGGAAGCTGGTTACAAATTTCAAGTTATTTGCTTAAAACTTCTTCAAATTCATTAGGGTTTTTAGTTTTTCCATCCAATGTACAAAACAAATGACGCAAAGGCAATTCATTGGTATGAAACAAACAAATCAGCCACTGCAGCGGCTTATTTACCAGTGATAGTGGCAGTTCCATCACATCTGACAGCTGTTATATTGGAAATGTTCAAAGGATTGTCACCTTGAAAATGCTCCACTATGCTATCTTTTATAGCTTCACCTGTTCCGGAAGCAGGAGTTATATACCCTAGGAAGGTTGATCCAGGTTCCTCTACCATTGAAATGTGCTCTTCTAGTATAGCTTTTTGTAAAATTTGTGCCCTTGTTTTTCTTGATTAATTGTTTTGTCTTTTCTTAAATCAAAGAATAACTCTGCGTTTTTTTTTTAATTTGCGTGAAGCTAATTTCTGTGGCTTTTGTACGATTTTTCAACCTTGCTCGACGTATTTTCATCCTGTCAATTACGTTACTTTTATTATCTTCCAGAATAATGCCAACACCTTATACAGCTCTGGTGATTGCTGCTGCTATTCTGTTTGAGACACCAGTCCTGTCACAGATAGAAGCTACTGTTGAGGGTTTTTTGGAATTATAAATAAATTCTTGCTCGTAACTTTGATCATGATCATCAGCATGTAACACATGTAATGTTCAAAGCAGTGTTACCATTAGCTACTGATTATTGTTTGTAATTCAAATGCTGCTGTACTAGTTTTGCCTTCTTTCCTCCCTCGTTGCCAGAACCTTTAAGACTATCTTGACAACTCTACCAATACACATTTTCCTCACGTCTTGGCTTTCATCTGCTACTAAGAATGTTAAAATATATTAAGGAATGAAATAAATATTTACTACTAAATATTTCTTTAAATGTGGAATTCTAGTTGAAACTTTGTCAGTTTTAGTAAAAATAAATATTGGATTGTTGCAAGCTAAAACTAAAATTATCTTTAAAGAGTAGTTTTAGAGTGTATATTTATCATTTAAAATAGGAATTAAGACATTACAAAATAAAATCATCAAAATTCGCAAAATTTAACTAAAAATTCTAATTTTCAACCCTTTTGCGGCAGCTCTACAAATATTTTGTTTTGAAAAATATTTTATCTACCCTATGTCATATATGTATAAGTTTTTAGTTTTTGAAAACTGTCATTATAGATAGCAGTGCGTGAAGTGTTTAAAGTGTGCCTGAAGTAACAATGTATTTTAAATGGGACTTACTTTTTCTCACTGTTTTTGACACACATTCATATAATCAAATATCCTTAACTTTCGCGTTGTCATGGTGATGACATAATGAGCAATAAATTGCGACAAAGTTTTGACCGTTTTGTGGTTTGAAAGAAGTTAGAATTTTTAAATGTCAAAGTTCTAAAAATTGTAGAATAGAAATAAATTAAAGTGACGAAGAGTTTTATGAAACTGTGCGTGAAGTATTTTTTGCGAATTTACGTGATGTATAGCACTCGCTCCGTTGTCTCTCGTGCTCTAAACATGGCGTGCGTTCGCAAAAAGCAGACTTCATGAACTGTTTCATAAATTACTATTATTTGTGGCTTCACAATGGCTATAGGCACATTTCTATCACTATTACACTTTGAAATTATAAAAACATTTTTTTGGTTCCAATGTACACTTGTAACAAGTGCAGTCTCGGCGACAACTCATAGCTTGTCTCAGAGAGCACTGTCAGACCCATATAATATATTATTTGTGGGTTAATATGTGGGTTATTAGTTTCAAATGGGCTTAGCTTGCTAGTTGGTTTGTTTTATAGTTAACCATTTAAATGCTGATGACGCTTAAATACGTCATACCATTACTAGCAGTGGCGTAACAAACTCCGTCGCCCCCCCCCCGCAGAATAGGATATAGGGCCCCCTTTAAAAAATTACTAAATGCGACTTGTGTAACAAAAACGTATATATTAGGTCTGGATCCCACGTATGAAAAAAAAGTTGATTAATAGCAAGCTGAAAATTTGTTAATAGGTTAAGGGTGTCTAGTAGGACAAACTTTAATATATGGGAACACTGGAACAGGGGAAGTTTTAATTGTGGAAAAGGGTAAAAATTTGGAACAATCAGACCACGAAAACGACACATGTATTTTGTCCGACAGAACAGACTTAAACTCTCCGAACAGAGATTAAACTCTCATGCAAAAATCAGACTGCTATTTATTACCAAATGGGCGTTTTAATGAGTGGAACATGTAGAATATGTCAAATGACAGGAATTATGACAGGTGATAAATAGCAGTCTGATTTTTGCATGAGAGTTTAATCTCTGTTCGGAGAGTTTAAGTCTGTTCTGTCGGACAAAATAAATGTGCCGTTTTCGTGGTCTGACCGTTCCAAATTTTTAATATGTTCCACAAATAAAACTACCCCTGTTCCAGTGTTCACATATATCAAAGTGTATTCGACTAGACACCCCTTAAGCTATTAACAAATTTTCAGCTTGCTATTAATCAACTTTTTTTTCATACGCGGGATCCAGACCTATATGTGTTAGGGTATTTATGAACTGTCTATAAAAACTTACATTTTTGATCTTTATTGGTATAGAAGGAAATAGAACAAAAAGTGAGAGCGTAGGCGCAAAATTTCGTGCCGATGCTTTTTAAATTCATTTTTTTCGAATCCTGAGAAAACTAGTAAGTATTTTTGAAAAATTTAAACGCAGAATGAAAGATTTCATATGAACCCTGAAAACTTCTATAAGGTTTAATTTAATAAGTTACAGGGGTGACAAAAAAGAGAATGTTTAGTATGATTTTTAATTTGAAATATAACTAAGTAACTTTCAGCCCTCGGTAATAATCTAATCTTTCTTTCTGCGTTTAAACTTTTCAAAAATTTTATTAGTTTTCTCAGGATTCAAAAAAATTGATGCATTTAAAAAGCGTTAGTCCGATATTTTGCGTCTACACACTTTAAATTATTGCATTATTAAATAGTAGTATTCTATGAGATGAACAACTTTCTTTGTGCACTACTATCAGCGAATATATCTATAATTATTTTATTAATATCTATCTGATGGGCAACTTCGTTTTCAATACTTATAAGCGCCAGAGAAGATAACCGTGCTTCTGACATTGTACTACGAAGGTATGGTTTTATTAATTTAAGTTTAGAAATATATCGCTCTGAACTAGCGGTCATAACAAGTAAAGATGAAAACAAGGTGTACGCATGACACACTTCTGGTACGCAAGATGCAAGCACTAGTGCAATGAAAATCTATAAGAATAATTTTGGCTGCATCATAAATTGAGTTCGCTGATTCCAACTGTGTCCTTAATGATTTTCTAACAAATTGCAGTTGCTCCAAAAACTCATTACTTAAATCTGACGGGTACGCAGCAACTAATTTACTGGCTCTTGCAAAAACTTCTGAATCCGATTTGAAAAGATATTCTTTTAAGATGTAAGACTTCAAAATCGTTGTTCACTTTGTACATAAGTAATTATAAATCCAGCTTAAATTTGTTCAATGGCTACATCGAGATTTCCGAAAACACGCCTACTCTATATTATATTTCTTCAGGGTTTGAGATGCGTTGATTATGTAATAATTCATCAAAATATTTCTTAACTTTACCAAACTTTTGATTTTAAAAGTACAAGGAAAGACTCAATTAGTAGCAAAATCTTTGTATTCTTGCAAAATGACGTATCGTTTTGCCTAAAGATTTGACAAAAATTCTTTAGAGTTATGTAAAAGTACCACTATTTTGTAAAATAGGTGCGAAGATATATTATTCAAACTGTTCCATTTTACTTTTTTAAATATTAGTTGTCATTCTCTACTCACGATCTGTGGTAGTTAATAATATTTTAGACAGTGTTTTTAAAATTTTCATGTAGGTCTGCTTTACACCAAGCAGAGTTTGAAATCTGGATGCCCACCTAGCCACCGATAACGTTTTTAGAGTAAGCGATTTTGGTTGGACGTTTTTCTGCATTTTTTGGTAAATCAAATCGAGGGAAGTTTTTGAAGATTTCCAGGCACTGCTTAAAAACGTTGCGTATGCATGCGTAAAATAAGATATCAATAACAAATTTTTATATATATTAGACGACAAGATGGGGCCCCTGATATATTGGGGCCCCCCGCAAGCTTCATGCTGATTACTAGTGTCAGGTGCGCATGACGGCTTCAGGCGTCTAATACAGATATGCACAACATTCGTTTAGAAGTTAGTATTTGAATTTGACTGAAACGGGTTGTCGTTCTATTAAGTACGTAGGTCAAAGTGTTTTTATAGCGTCAGTTTAGATTTATATTATTTATGAAGCACTTCCTAAGTCATCTCGACCAAAACACTGCAATGTAAATGAAGCGAAAAATCGAGTTAGCATCCAGGACTTCGATTTTTGACACTTCGCTTCGTTATCGATCATTCGCTATCTGTACGCTGTACAGATGCGAAGCGAATACGTTCGATAACGAATCGAAGGGTCAAAAATCGAGGTCCAGGTCGCGTTAGGCATATTTCGTCAGCAATGAAAGGAAAAAGAATTTACTATTGACTAGATTTTCACCTTTCCAATAAGTTTTCCAATTATGCGCATTTAGTCCTGTCGCCAGGGGGGTACAACGGCCTCCTTTATTTAGATGGATTTACCCAAGTTTTTTTATGTATTTGGACCCGTAGAAAACGAATTTTTTGTGTAACAGTTGATCGGGAAGTCGATAAGATTATTATAGACAAAGAACTTGAGTAATTACATAACAGCGAGTTTTTGGCAAAACAAAACATTTTTTTGTATTTTTTGCGTCATTCTAAGCAAAAAATGTTCTTACAAGTTTTTTCGTAGGATGCATAGCTTTCGAGGTAGACGCGGTTGAACCTTCAAAAAATCGAAAAATTGCAATTTTTGCACCCGAATAACTTTTGATAAAAAAACTATAATAGCAATTCTGCTTACCGCATTTGAAAGTTCAAGTCAAATTATAGCGCTATTGATTATTTGCATTGCTAAAAATTAATTTTTTTATTGTTATACATAGCTATAAACACATTGTGATTGAGTGTTATTTTCAATGCATCTCTCATTTAAAATCGAACAAGTATGCGCACCTACAAACAGGCAATTTCTACGTAACATGCATTAAAACGCATGCATTGGGTACGGGTCAAAACACTCAAACATTATTTATGTATAGCTTTGTTTGACAATAAAAATTAATTTTTAACAATTCAAATAATCAAAACTGATATAATTTGGCTTGAACTTTCAAATGCGGCAAGCAGAATTGATATTTTATTTTTTAATCAAAAGGTATTCGGGTTCAAAAATTGCAATTTTTCGATTTTTGCAAAGTTCAACCGCGTTGATCTCGAAAACTATGCATCCTACGAAGAAACTTGTAAAAACATTTTTGCTTAGAATGACCCAAAAAATACAAAAAAATATTTTGTTATGCGAAAAATCGCTGTTATGTAATTCCTTAAGTTCTTTATTTATAACAACCTTATCGACATCTGAATCAACTGTTACCCAAAAAATTCGTGTTCTAAGGGTCAAAATACGTAAAAAAAAGCTATGTAAAGTCAGCAGCACCATTTTATAAGACCGAATTCAAACTAAGACCATATTTTATTGCTAATTTATTGCTAATTTATTACGCAAAGAAAAAATTTATTGCTGTAGCCGTTTCCGAGAAACAGTGGCTGCTGCTAGCCTTACGGTAAAGCTAGCAGCACCCAATCTATATCTCGGCAATGAAAAGAAGTACAGGGATAATTTTAATGACATATTTTATTGCTATTTAATTGCTCTTGATTAGTATATTAACCAATCCCAAAAAATTTCCCCATCATCCCCTAGCGTAAAACTCACCCCCAAAAAGATGATGAAAATCGAAAATTCAACCTCAAGGAATTAATTGCTAATTTATTGCTAATTTATTACGGAAAGAAAAAATTTATTGCTGTAGCCGTTTCCGAGAAACAGTGGGTGCTGCCAGCTTTACGGTAAAGCTAGCAGCACCCACTCTATATCTCGGCAATGAAAAGGAGTACAGGGATCATTTTAACGGCATATTTTATTGCTATTTAATTGCTCTTGATTGGTATATTAACCAGTCCTGAAAAACTATCCCATCATCCCCTAGTGTAAAACTCACCCCCAAAAAGATGATGAAAATCGAAAATTCAACCTCAAGGAATTAATTGCTAATTTATTGCTAATTTATTACGGAAAGAAAAAATGTATTGCTGTAGCCGTTTCCGAGAAACAGTGGGTGCTGCCAGCTTTACGGTAAAGCTAGCAGCACCCACTCTATATCTCGGCAATGAAAAGGAGTACAGGGATCATTTTAACGGCATATTTTATTGCTATTTAATTGCTCTTGATTGGTATATTAACCAATCCTGAAAAACTATCCCATCATCCGCTAGCGTAAAACTCACCCCCAAAAAGATGATGAAAATCAAAAATTCAACCCCAAGGAATTAATTGCTAATTTATTGCTAATCTATTACGGAAAGAAAAAATTTATTGCTGTAGCCGTTTCTGAGAAGCAGTGGGTGCTACCAGCTTTACGGTAAATCTAGCAGCACCCACTCTATATCTCGGCAATGAAAAGGAGTACAGAGATCATTTTAACGGCATATTTTATTGCTAATTAATTGCTCTTGATTGGTATACTAACTAATCCTGAAAAACTACCCCATCATCCCCTAGCGTAAAACTCACCCCCAAAAAGATGACGAAAATAAAAAATTCAACCCCAAGGAATTAATTGCTAATTTATTGCTAATTTATTACGGAAAGAAAAAATTTCTTGCTGTAGCCGTTTCTATATTGTTCGAAATTTAATTACGCAACTTTTATGTCATTACAACTTTTCTTGAAAATGAATACTTTTAAAGTTATAATCAAAAAACGAAGAAAAAAATCGAACTTTTCCTTCATTTATTGACATTTTAATTATTTAAACAATGTTCCGGACCTTTTTGAGAGGGAAGATAACTCAAATATTATTATTTGAGATATTTTCAAGCAATCTCTGCAAAAAAATTTGAGTCACCTCTCAACATCCAAATGTACTAATATTTTTACAGATGCGCCCTGGTCTAAACAGTGATATAAGTCATACTTATTACACTGTTTATGTTCGTCGGTGCAGTTTCTGATGTGTCAGGACAGGAGATTCTAGACCAGCGATACTCAACCTTTATCTTTTCTGGGCCAAATAGTAGCTATTGCCACAGCTTGCGGGCCGCAATCAAGATGTAGTAGTATACAGGGTGTTTCATCGGGAAACGGAAATACTTGAATGGTGGATACAGGTAAATGAGGCGGTTCTAGACATACTAAATTTATTGCTCCACCGACTTTATAACGGAGTTACAGGGTGTTTTATCGATTTTGCCCATTTCTTTCTGGACCCATAACTTTAGAACCACCTTGTATATCTTTTTGATATTTGGTACACATATGTCACATTTAGAACCCAAACCACCCAACTACTAATCACAAGAAAAATCCAGGTCCGGATTAAACAAAATTATAAATCCGTTGTGACCTTGAAACAACATCCTGTATATTGAAATTTTCAAAACCCGTTTGCACATTTGAAAAGAGCTTTAATGGAGCTTCCATTTTATGCGCAGACAATTCAATGACTTTAATTTTGAAATTACGCCGAAATTTTTAAGAACTCGAAACTTTCAAAACAAAAATTTCGATATATGTAATTTCAAAATTAATGTCATTAAATTATATGAGCAAAAAATTGAAGCGAGCAATTAAACTTAGTTGTTTGTGCTCTTTTTAAATGTGCAGACGAATTTTGAAAATTGTAATATAAATAGTGTTGTTTCAAGGTAACAATTATTTTAATTTTTTTTTTTGTTATTTCGGACCTGAGTATTTGTTCATTAACGTTAATAATTTATTATTAAAAATTAATAATACCTTTCTTTTTAATCAGAGTTCTTAAAAATTTCAATATAAGTTAAAATTAAAGTCATTAAAAATTGTCTGCCTCACGCCCAAACACGCCTCAAACACATAGACACACTATCAAATAATTTGAAAAACACCTAAAATTTGAAAAATAATTTGATCACAGGGCCATTAAGTTAGCCTTCGGGCCGCATAAAAAACCCTAGAGGGCCGCATGCGGCCCGCGGGCCGCAGGTTGAGTATCACTGTTCTAGACGGAAATATTTTGTTACGACCTTCATTACATTTAATCATTCATATTTCTTGTCAGCAATTTAAGACGTTATTTTCTATAGAATATTTTAGTAACTTTTTAAAATAATAAGACAAAATTGAAAAGGAAAGAAATTAAATTTGAAGGAATATGTAACTGGATTTATTTGTATATTTGTAGTCTGATAAAGTCAAATGATTTTTACGTAATGACGGTTTTTACGTTAGGGGATGATGGGATATACCCTATTCCACTAACATACGACTGTGTTGGATTATCTCGACAACGAATATTTTATTGTGAAAAATATGAAAAACGAAAGTAAGTTGCAAATTACATTGTTGTTTATTGGAATAATTATTAGAGCCATTTACTTTCGTACTTCTTATGTTGTACACTAAAATATTCGTTGTCGTGATAATCCAAAACACTCGTATATTCGTGAAATGAACCATAGCAATTAATTAGAAATAAAATATGCCGTTAAAATGGGCTCTGTCCGCTCTGTACTTAACGGAATGGGCATCGGCATACGGAATTACACTTTGTAAGGAATAATGATACTCAAAGCTTCAACAAAATTAACTACTATTTAGATACTCGCATATTTATTCTTGTGGTTTAGAACACATATTTTCATAAAAAAATAAGTTATTTCAAAACTACCTCCAAAGAAGAAATTAAATTTGAAGGAATATCTAACTGGATTTATTTGTTATAGTCGGATAAAGTAAAATGATTTTTATGTAAAGACGGTTTTTATGTTAGGGGATGATGGAATAGTTTTTATATGTTGGTCAATTTAGCAATAAATTAGAAATAAAATATGCCGTTAAAATGAGCTCTGTACTCCTTTTTATTGCCGAGATATAGGTTGGGTGCTGCTCTAGCTTTACCGTAAAGCTTGCAGCACCCACTGTTTCTCGGAAACGGTTACAGCAATAAATTTGTTCTTTCCGTAATAAATTAGCAATAAATTAGCAACTAATTCCTTGGTGTTAAATTTTTGAGTTTCATCATTTTTTCGGGGGTGAGTTTTGCGCTAGAGGATGATGAGGTAGTTTTTCGGGATTGGTTAATATACCAAACACGAGCAATTAATTAGCAATAAAATATGCCGTTAAAATGGGCTCTGCACTCCTTTTCGTTGCCGAGATATAGTTTGGGTGCTGCTAGCTTTACCGTAAAGCTAGCAGCACCCACTGTTTCTCGGAAACGGCTACAGCAATAATTTTTTTCTTTCCGTAATAAATTAGCAATAAATTAGCAAATAATTCCTTGGGGTTGAATTTTTGATTTTCATCATCTTTTTGGGGGTGAGTTTTACGCTAGGGGATGATGGAGTAGTTTTTCAGGATTGATTAATATACCAATCAAGAGCAATTAAATAGCAATAAAATATGCCGTTAAAATGATCCCTGTACTCTTTTTTATTGCCGAGATATAGAGTGGGTGCTGCTAGCTTTACCGTAAAGCTAGCAGCACCCACTGTTTCTCGGAAACGGCTACAGCAATAAATTTTTTCTTTGCGTAATAAATTAGCAATAAATTAGCAATAAAATATGGTCTTAGTTTGAATTCGGTCTTATAGAATGGTGCTGCTGACTATACCGACATAAAAAAGCTTGAGTAAGTCCATCTGAATAAAGGAGGCCGTTGTACCTCCGTGGCGACAGCACTAATTCTTTCCAAAACAAATTTGATAGATAAATGAAATATATATTTAAATGAAAAAAATAACTGTTAATCTAAACTTTAGATTCTTTTCTATATTCTCACTTTTGTCATTTTAATATCATATTTCGCTGTCCTGGTTCTATTTTCATTTTTGTATACATTTTATTTTGTCATGTTGGGCCAATTAAGAAACTCTCTCATTAAAACTTAAATTTGACGTCAGTGAGCTCGTAATCATCCTTTGTTCGGAAACAACTTTGCATAAACGAGAAGTTTGCTTTCAGGGAACTCTCAAGAGACAGAACAGTGGTGCACACTCAGGGACTTGTAAATATGAGGACCATTTTCTCAACTCGAATAAAAAACACTCTATAAGAAGTGACAGAATGAATATTTCATAAGCTCAACGAAATACCGTATGATAAGAATCAAAATATGATATCAAGAAAAAATTGAAAATATATGGATGGTTATTAATAGGCCTGGATACCGCGTACCAAAAAAAAAGTTTATTAATAGCAAGCTGAAAATTTGTTACTAGCTTAAAGGTGTCTAATCGGACAAACTTTGATGTAAGTACGGGAACACTGCAACAGGGGAAGTTTTAATTGTGAAACAGGTTACGGGTTTCGAACATCAGACTACGAAAAGGTCCCATGTATTTTGTCGGTGAGACATAGACATTCCAATTGCTTTGTTACCCTTTCAATAATCGCTCATGCAATAAGCAGACGGCTATTTCCACCAACATATTTCCTGTCATTTGACATGTTCTAGATGTCGGGCTTATTAAAATGTCCAACTATTTGTCGGACAAACATTTTTTTATATTATTATATAAAGTTTGCTATTGGATAAACTTAAAAACAAGCTGCTAGCTTTCACAATCATAAACTTGTCACGATGACACGTTCCACTTAAAATCACGTTCCACAATTAAAACTTCTCCTGTTACAGTGTTCCCTTACATCGAAGTTTGTCAGACTAGACACCGTTAAGCTATTAACAAATTTTCAGCTTGCTATTAATCAACTTTTTTGGTACGCGGCATCCAGGCCTATAAGGAAGAAGTTAAGCTCTATAACAAATGGAAAATAATCTATAGGTTACTAAAAATAAAAACTTACAGGTACTTCCTTTTATTAAATGGCATAAACTGGGATATCATCCGAAAAACTCGAAAATGTACCTCTAAACAATACATAATAAAATAATATTTTTTTTATTTAGCTAATGCCTCGACCAATAATGGCCATGGGCATGGTACAGTGTACAGTAGATTTTTCCAGTTAGGTACAGTAGGAAAAATGAAAGAATACCCATGAACGAACATATAAAACACGCTGTATTTTGTCACCTTGTCAGACAAAAAAAGGGCCAGCGCAAGTACATGTAATAATTATTGTTACATGTACTTGCACTGGACAATTTTCTTTGTGATGCGGTGACAGGAAAATACAGCGTGTTTTATATGTTCGTTCATGGGTATTCTTTTATTTTTCCGACTGTACCTACCTAGTGTAATGTGTAGTTGTGTGTTGAGTAAGTGTCTTGTTACTTTGCAAAGTCGACGTCATTGTCTTTGCAAAGAGACGTTAAATTGTATCCGAACGTCTGCGGTCCTCCGGTGAGTACCGATCCCACAAGGACAGAAACTATTCAATTTATAATAAACGAAAAATTCTCTACCAGGTGAGATTCGAACTCACGACTATTTGGACCTTTCGATCCAAAGGCACGCGCTCTTACCACTGAGCCACAGAGGGGGTAGAAGAATAATTAAAAATAGTAAACTAGTACATTTACTCACGGTTTTAGCTGTAAATTTTAAAGAGGCGATTGGATTGACATGAAATTTGGCATACGCGTAGCTAACATGTCAAAGAAAAAAAGTGATATTGTGCCGATGTGTGCTTTTGCCCTGGGGCAGAGTTTCACTCCTTCTCGGGGGTGAAAAAATAGAGGGGGATGAAAAAATACGGGGATGACAAAATAAGTCCGGAAATGGATAAACTGACTAATTCTAAGCAGTTTTTATGTCAAAGAGTTTTTTCAATAAGTCAATACTTTTCGAGTTTATATTTTTTAGTTTTTTTGCGAGCGAATATGTTCATTTTTCAAAAAAAAAACACATTTTTAGTCGATTTTTCGCTCATTAATCAAAAAGTAAGTATTTTATCGAAAAAACCATTCTTAGCAAAATATTGAGTTAAATATACAGTGAGCACGTAAAGGTTGGAATAAATTCATTTTCTCGAGAATGGACGATTTTGGAAAAAAATTCCGAAACAGGTCAATTTTTATTTTTAAATTGCGACTTTTTGGCATATATATCATACAAGTCACGTAACCCATCTGGGCAACCAACAGTTGGTCTGTACCCATTGAACTGGCAAGTACCTAGTTTTTTCGAGCAGGGAAGCATGGTGCCCTTTAAGCATGTACTTAATTTAATCTTGTAACATCGACTAATAGTCACCATATTTTCATAAAATTTA
Organism: Diabrotica virgifera virgifera; assembly: GCF_917563875.1. NCBI lineage: Eukaryota > Metazoa > Arthropoda > Insecta > Coleoptera > Chrysomelidae > Diabrotica > Diabrotica virgifera. The sequence continues at coordinate 60,514,549 of NC_065443.1, read as the reverse complement.
AAATGTAAACCATATATTATGAAGTTACCACTTTAAATAGTGTGCTAGTTACAACTACTTAGCAGAATGCACTGAAGATGTTCTGAATTAGAACGAAAACGTTTTGCACGACATTTTATGAAGTTTTTTAATAAACAATTTTATACCAATATACAACTTGAAGTTTTTACTTCTGTATAAGTTTTTTAAACTATGGTATACAGCCAACTATTGAGATTTTCCCATTGATTTTAGTTATTGTTGTTCTGAAGCTATCTTCTTGTGGCATTTTTACAATTTTAACTATTTATAATGGGAAATAAGCCACGATATTATTAAAAAATGATTTTTATTAACGTTTCGACGCCCAAATCGGGTGCCGTTGTCAAAATACAAAATACTACTAACAGAAACAAAAATGTTGTTGCTTAGTAAAAAAATTCTTCTAATAATTTATTTAATTTGACTCACTTATATCGGCAATTCAGATACATATGATACATTTTAAAGTAGAAGACTTTAAAATGATATTGCCAATATCCCATGAACGCAACTCATAAATATTGGATATATCATTTTAAAGTCTTCTACTTTAAAATGTATCATATGTATCTGAATTGCCTATATAAATGAGTCAAATTAAATAAATTATTAGAAGAATTTTTTTACTAAGCAACAACATTTTTGTTTCTGTTAGTAGTATTTTGTATTTTGACAACGGCACCCGATTTGGGCGTCGAAACGTTAATAAAAATCATTTTTTAATAATATTGTGGCTTATTTCCCATTATAAATAGTTAAGATTTTGGTTATATTTAGCTTTTTCTTTGAGATACTTCTTAACTCTGGCTGTAACTTATTTGCACATTATGTAATTTTCCAGAGTGCTATTTGTTTTATAAATGTGCAGTTTGTGTTTTCTCTCTTTTATAGCTGCCTCACATTCGTTGTCCCGCCAAGGTGGTAAAACTTTTGTAAATTTATTTCTAGGAGCCTTGTTTATAGGTATTGCTTGAGGCCGCAGCGTTAACCTTCTATTAAAAAATCGTATTTAAATTGCGATGTATTATCTTCAGGATGATTTTCGGTAAAAAATGTACACGCTGTATCTTGCCTTGCGCACATTCCATTTAGTCTTAGGATTGAAAGTTGTATCAATTGGGTGTAATAAATGTTTGTCTATTTCGATAATAACTGGAAAATGATTTGATCCCATCACATCCTTAAGTGTATACCACTCACAATCAATAGCAAGATCTGATGACGAAAATGTTAAGTCAACCACAGATCTAGTGTTATTTCTTGTAAATCTGGTAGGTTCTCCAGTATTAAAAAGCACTAGATCAGTATTCTCAAAAACGTCTAATACCTGAGTTACTTTGGGATTTATTTTATAATATAAAATAAATCCCAAAGTAACTCAGGTATTATATTATAATATAAAATAAATCCCAAAGTAACTCAGGTATTAGACGTTCTTGAGAATACTGATCTAGTGCTTTTTAATACTGGAGAACCTGAATATGAGTTATTTCTTGTAAATCTGGTAGGTTCTCCAGTATTAAAAAGCACTAGATCAGTATTCTCAAAAACGTCTAATACCTGAGTTACTTTGGGATTTATTTTATAATATAAAATAAATCCCAAAGTAACTCAGGTATTATATTATAATATAAAATAAATCCCAAAGTAACTCAGGTATTAGACGTTCTTGAGAATACTGATCTAGTGCTTTTTAATACTGGAGAACCTACCAGATTTACAAGAAATAACTCATATTATGAGCCCCACATCTCATGGTGTTCATTGAAGTCGCCTCCTATGATACCTGTACCATTTAGTGTGTTTAATACATTTTCCCAATCTGAGCGGCTTGTTCTTATGTTGGGTGGTCATAGGCGTCCGTTTTGGGTAGGTCAACGGTTATTCTATCGCATAACTTTTTGTCTTTAACTTTTGAGCATTTTTGATACTGGATTATTAAATTGTGAGGTATTATGGTACCAAAAGGTACTCTTGATTTAAGTCGGTAGAACACACCGTTTCCTAGAAAAATCGATTTGAAAATTTTTCGTTTATTAAATGTGAAAAAAAAAATGGAAATTTTTTTCAAAAATATACGGTGAATTTTATTTTACAATACGGTGAATACTTAAAGCAAGATTAACTTTTATCTAGAGCCAAAATTCTTTAAAAATTAAAGACAAAAAGTTATGCGATAAAATAACCGTTGACCTACCCAAAACGGACACATATGACCGGTACCAGAAATTCGCAATTAATGAAATCGATTTATGTCTGGAATATAAATAAACGTACCAGTTTTCTTTTGTCTAAATGGTTTTTTTTTAATTTTTTTTGTAAATTCAAAAAACGAAAAACTTTCAAATCGATTTTTCTAGAAAACGGTTTATCCTACTAGTCTGGGCAGATTATCGGAGAATAGGCCATTTTTGGGAAAAGTTATTTACCAACAATTTTATTGTGAGGTATTATGGTACCAAATGGTACTCTTGATTTAAGTCGGTAAGACACACCGTTTCTTAGAAAAATCGATTTGAAAATTTTTCGTTTATTAAATTTGAAAAAAAAAAAGGAAATTTTTTTCAAAAATACACGGTGAATTTTACAGTACAATACGGTGAATACTTAAAGCAAGAGTAACTTTTAGTACTAAAATACCTCATAATTTAATAATCTAGAGCCAGAATTCCTTAAAAATTAAAGATACATAAAAATAACTATGGTTTTTGTATAAAAACAAACTATACCTATCTAATGCACTTTACAGAATTGGAATTGGACTATTTAAGCGGCCTCAGGAATATTTTAAAATTATAAACAATTTTTTGGCTTATAAACAAATATAATATTTCGGGAAATATTAAATTAAATTAAAACATGAAAACGGTATTGGAAAAATGCGGCAGGACGCTCCTTTTAACAGATAAAATGTTTGAGAGTTTAACAGATAAAACGTTTGTCATTAGTGAGATACAACCGGTCAAAGTTGAGCGGCATGGACGCCAAAGATATAAACAATAGGATCATAATTTTCGAACTATCACCTTTTTATTTTTGTCCTATTTCTCCACACAAATTTTCATATGTTTAAAATATTCATAACATATATTATTATAATAAAAACTATCGATATTACGAGTGAAAATTGCCAAAAATAGCAAAATTCCAATAAAAAATTAGGTTGGTGAAAATGTAATCTCAAAGTTCCAAATCGGTATACGTTAAAAAAATAGATTTTCTCGGCTTCCCATGGAGCAATTTTGTTCATTCTTTTTTTTGTTTCCAAGTAACTCGAGTAGAGCCATGAAACTAACGCATTATTAAATGTCAAAAATGCTTTTGTTTTGTTACAATAAATTAATTTATTTATTATAACAAAATTTTTTAATTTGTTTAAATAATTGTTTAAATAATGAAAAAGGTTTCAAATGAGAATATTTGCGTTTTTAATGTTAAAAGGTACACTTGTAGTAAGTTTATCTAAGAAAAGTCTACAACTGGAAAAAATATGTAGTTTTCTTTTCTTAGAAATAAATTAATTAATCTATTATAACAAAACAAAAGCAATTTTGACATTTAGTAATGCATTAGTTATAAGGCTCTACTCGAGTTACTTGGGAAGAAAAAAAGAATGAAGAAAATTGCTCCATGGGAAGCCGAGAAAATGCATTTTTTTACGTATATCGATTTTGAACTTTGAGATTACATTTTCACCAACCTAATTTTTATTGGAATTTTGCTATTTTTGGTAATTTTCACTCGTAATATCGATAGTTTTTATTATAATAATATGAATATTTTAAAGATATGAAAATTGGTTTGGAGAAAGAGGATAAAAATAAAAAGTGATAGTTCGAAAATTATGATCCTATTGTTTATATCTTTGCCGTAAATGCCGGTCAAATTTGACCGGTTGTATCTCAGGAACCACTTACGACAATTAAAAGTTTTATCTGTTAAAAGGAGAGTCCTGCCGCTTTTTTTCCAATACCGTTTTCATGTTTTATTTTAATTTAATATTTCCCGAGATATTCTATTTGTTTATAAGCGAAAAAATTTTTTATAGTTTTAAAATATTTCTGAGGCCGCTCAAATAGTCCAATTTCTATTCTGTAAGTACATTAGATAGGTACAGTGTCTTTTATATAAAAATCATAGTTATTTTTATCATAATTATTGTGGTTATTACAGCGACCGTAAATTTTTAATTAACAATTTAATTGTTGCTAAACTGTTCATTCAATTTCCATCGGCTTCTGGAATTATAATCTATATAAAAAGGGCTTTTACATTACCAAGTTATTTAATTATTGATTAACAATTACTTATCTAAAATTTTAGTTGAAAATTAAAGATTTTGTTGAAAAAACCTGCATTTTCCGGGGAAAATTTTCGTCGAACTAAATCGGCAAAAACACGTCTCTTTGCAGGATTTAATTACGGTAAATTTTTATTTGGGTGTTTTTGGTGTAAAGTTAAAATCTTTGGAGTTATATAGCAAAAATTGAAAAAACACGATTTTCAGACGCCATTTTGTTTATAAGAAAAGTAGTACACTATCTGCGGACTTTGCATACCTATATTATTAATATATACAATCATAAGATTCGATTTCAGCAATAAAATTGCTGGTAAATAGTTTTTCCTTGTATTTTGCTAATTAGCCCAGATTATACTGACTTAAAGCAAGATTACCTTTTATTATTAGAATATCTCACAATTTAATAATCCAGTATCAAAAATACTTCAAAGTTTAAGACATAAAAGTTATGTGATAAAATAACCGTTCCGTACCCAAAACGGACGTCTATGACCGGTACTATAAATTCGCAATAGATGAAATCTATTTATCTCTGAAAAGTAAATATGAGTACCAATTTTCGTTTTTCTAAATGGAAGCGTTCTCGAGGTATTTAAGAAAAACTAATTACACAATGCCATCTTCAAAGAGCTCTAGTTCCCTTGGGAAGCATTTTAGGACTATATAAATTGGGTTAAAATGTCTTAAAATTATCAGAGGAATATCCTGTCTTCGTTTGTCGGTAATAGAGTTTCTGGACACTCTCTATAAGCAATACTTACACAAGTAAAGTAACTTGCGGAGCGGTAACGAATAATTTCATTTGGGATGCTAATTAGGGGGCGATTTTCACGATTGTTTACCAAACAAGGGACCATCATTCTGCGTAACTTGCTTTTGATGCTTTTTTAAACAACAAAAATAAAGCCTTTTTATACACTTTAGAAAATTTGTGAATGGTTTTTCTCTAAAAGTGCTTCATTTTTTGGTTATTTCACGTTGAAATATTTGGAATTTGACGAATAACCTAATTTTCATTAGCTACAACTATGCTTCTACTGGATCCCCCTACTGAACCCTTCAATATATCACTTGTGATTCGTGCTTGAAAATTTTGTAATCGCAAAAACATAATCTTCCATAATTAACATATTTACCTTGTCCGACTAAAGAAACGAGGCTGTAAATTTGTCGGACAAGAGATAAACAATCTTTTGTAATTAATTATAAGTACTTTCAAGTTTTGTAATAACAAATCTGTACCGCGCTAAAGTGACATCTTGCGGGTGTCGGACCCGACGATCGGTTCCTTTTTTGTCCGACAAAAATAATTTATTTTGTTTTAACGTATCATTTTTTTTTATAGCCTTTTTTTTTCTATTCGAAATGTCGAATAAAGGCCTCTCCCATTTCTCGCTATTCATCTCTGTTGTGTGTGAGGCGTTTCCACATTGGTCCTGCGACTCTTCTGATGTCATCGCTCCAGCGCATTTGAGGTCTTCCTCTTGGTCTCTTCGCTTCGTACGGTCGCCAGTTTCCATCTTCCTTGCTCCATCTACCATTTTCGAGACGTTCGTTGTGTCCAGCCCATTTCCATTTTAATTTAGCCGCTTGTTCCACGGCATCCCTTACTTTTGTTTTGTTTCGGGTTGCTTCGTTTGTTTGCCGATCTATGAGTGAGATACCAAGCATCTGTCGTTCCATGGCTCTTTGAGTTTTTCTAATCTTGTCCATGTTCATTTTTGTGAATGTCCAGGTTTGAGCTCCGTAAGTGAGAACGGGAAGGATACAAGAATCGAACACTTTGGTTCGAAGGTATTGTGGTATCTTTTTGTCTTTTAGTATATATGAGAGTTTTCCGAATGCAGCCCATCCCATTCTTACTCGTCTGCTTATTTCGGTAGTTTGGTTTTCTTTGTTTACCTTGATATTCTGACCTAGATATATATATATTCTTTTACATGTTCCACTTTTGTTCCTTGGATGGTTATCGTTGGTTGATCATCTTTGTTCGACATTAGCTTAGTTTTGCTTAAGTTCATTTTTAGTCCTTTTTTAAGGATTCTCTATGAAGCTCATCGATCATCACCTTCAGTTCTTTCCAGCTGTCGGCTATTAGTACCACGTCATCTGCATATCTTAGGTGGTTTAAATACTTTCCATTTATCGAGAGTCCCTTTGTTTCCCAATTTAATGATTTAAAGATGTATTCAAGTGCGGCAGTAAATAGTTTTGGAGATATGGTGTCTCCCTGTCTTACTCCTCGGTTGATTTTGATTGGCCTAGTTTTCATGTCGTTATCCATCGTGACTACCATTTCAGCATGTTTGTATATATTATGTATTAATATCCTATATCTAGAATCGATTCTGCTATTGACCAGTGCTTCCTCAATAGCCCATAATTCTATGCTGTCAAAAGCTTTTTCGTAATCTATAAATGCTAAGCAGATTGGTAAATTGTATTCGTTAACTTTTTCTATTAGGATCTTTAGTGTGTGAAGATGGTCGCATGTACTGAAGCCTTTTCTAAAACCGGCTTGTTCTGCTGGTTGATATACATCGAACTTTGTTGTCAATCTATTTGTAATTATTTTTGTGAATGTTTTATAAAGTTGTGATAGTAGTGATATTGGACGATAATTTTTCAGATCTGTATTGTCACCTTTTTTGTGTATTAAGATTGTGTTAGCAGTATTCCATTCCTTTGGTATGTTTCCTTCAAATAGGCATTTATTAAAAAGTATTTTTAGGTATCTGATAACTTCTTCCCCGCCGTCTTTCAGCATTTCTGCCAGAATTCCATCGTTACCCGGTGCTTTATTTCTTTTCATTTCTTTAAGTGCATTTTCTATTTCTGCTTCGCTTATTTCGGGCATTAATTCAGAGTTTACGTTTGTTATTTGTCTTTTCAGATTTTGCTTTGAACAGTCGGGGGGATCGTTTTCATGTTTTGACTAAAATTAAAAATTCAGGTTTTGCAATAACAAAACATAACCGCGCTAGAGCTACAAATGAGGCGTTGAGCGCAAAAATGGCCCAACCCACAAAATTTTTAAAAATGAGATATTCAGAAATGGCCTGCTAGTACAACAAAGTATATAACGCAAATGCGACCCAACCCTAATCATGCTTCCCTTCGAAAAATGGCAGTAAACCACTTTTGCACTCTCAATATTCCAAGTCATTTTAAATGCAAAAATGGCCCAAATCTCATGGGCCGCTTTTGCATTAGCAGATTTGCAGATTTGACGTAAAGCTGATTGGGTACAGTCCGAATTTTGTTCCGCTAAAACCGTTAATTGTTGTGTTAATTACTATATTATGAGTGATACAATTAGACAATACGACGAAACAAGTTCAGGTGAGTATCTACAAACATTTTTTTAATATTACGACATCCTATCTCCCGATCTAGACATAATAAAATTATTTAATTTATACAAGGCTGAGGTACCAAATAACGTTTCAATGTTTGTATTCCTTCTCATTTTCAATCGGAACTTCAATTTGAGCTTTGATCCTCCAATTTCAGACAGTTGTCGCAAATGTGATGCATTTAACGTTAAAATTAAATCCGCTATAACAAATAACGAATATTATCACATTATTCAAGCAGGGCAAGAACTACATCAAAGAAAGGCAGACGCCGCACAAATAGGTATGAATCAGGACACACCAGGTGCTGTTCTCGACAACGGCCTGACAGCTATTTCATTTGACCTTATGAAAACGTTAGCAACACCAATAATTTCTACGGGAATTGCCTACTACAAAAGGCAATTGTGGACGTTTTGTTTCGGAATTCCTAACTTACAAACACATGTGGAATGAAAGCATTGCTTCACGTGGACCCCGCAGGAAATAGGATCCTGCATTGCACATTACATAAAGAACTATGTTGGAACGAAAAAATTGATTATGTACAGTGATCAATGTGGAGCGTAGAACAGAAACTTTAAAATAGCTGCCCTTTGTACTTACATTGTTGCAAGCAACGAATTTACAGTAGAAAGTATAGATCATAAATTCTTAGCCTCTGGACGTTCATATCTACCGAATGACCAAGATTTCGGACTTTGATTGAGAAAAACAAGAAGCACTATAAAAACATCTATGTTTCTAGTGACTGGATGCAAGTAGTGTCTGACACTCGAAAAAAGAAAAAGTTTCCTGTGGTCGCAATGAAATCCACAGAATTTTTTTTCCACGCAAAGTTTCGGAAAAGGCGTTAACGCAACGTAAAACAACTAAAACAGGAGAAAAAGTAGAGTGGTTGTGCATACAGTGGCTACACTACATTAAAGAAAAACCTGGATTTATTCAATTCAAATATTCCAACAACGAAGAGGTCCTTTTTTATGAAGCTAACATGAGAAAACGGGACAAGAAACACTTTTTGGAACTTGCCACATTCAATCAGCGATTATTTGCAGGACCAAGGCCGATACAAGTAGCAAAATACAAAGATTTGCTAGCGTTACTTGACTGTATTCCTCCCGTCTATCACGAATTTTATAAACTTCCTACACAGTGAACGTTCTGCAATAACAGGACCTGGGCGCAATAGCAGATGATGACCATTGAAAAATATTGTAAATAAGGTTTATTTGCCTTAATTAAATTTAAATGCTTGTATTTTCCTTTTTTTTTTTGTATCACAAGCCCTTATTGCTTTGATCAGTTATAACAAAACCGTAAATGCAAAAGCGGCCCAAACCACAATCAAATCTTTATTTTTTCAATCACATGCAAAAAAAAGTAATATTACCATACCTAACATCATTTTACATACAAACATAAAAAAATAAATGATACAATTTAAGTTTAAGAAACTTTAATTTGCATTTAAAAAAGAGCAAAATTTCTTTTGCGATTTTCTCCAAGTTGAATATTTTGGGCTTGGGCCACTTTTGCGCTCAACGCCTCAAATTTAGTTGTCGTGCGTGCGAAAACGGGTACAACATACACTCTGAAAATTCTCAGAAAGTGGTAGACTCGCTCAAACGAACCAGTTAAAGTTAAAACCATTTTTAAGACCTTTGTAATCAGTTTTAAAAAAGGACGGTACACTGGGGACTAATATTATTACGTATATGGTCAATTATTCCCAGATTAATGTTTGTGCATTAACATTGCCATTAAATAACATTTTTTAAACCAAATCGATTTAGTGATAAGTAGATAATATCAATCATTATTATATAAACTAGCTATTAACTTGACAACAGTCGCGTCAGCCTCATACATATCCTGATATACATGAACTATCGCGGTGTTATATGTTATACCTTTAAAATCGAAGTAATTTATAATAAGGTAAAGATATAAAACTTCATATAAGGAAAACATATTTCTTTAACTATTTAATTGCACAAAATTAAATATTATTACCTATAAAATTAAACAAAAAAGCCGGAATGTTCTTTGCACCTTGGAGAACGACATATTACAATAATTATTATGTCTGGTTCTTAGATTGTTTTCTTGTAGCATATTAAATATTAATTTATAGTCCAGAGTAATAAGGATTTTCTCGGGACACTCAAAGATCCAGGTAGCTGACTACTTTTTTAGTTTTTGTAGACCTATAGGAAGAAAACTTACCTGTTTCCTGCCTAGAGTTCGCGTCCGTTTTTTAATTATTAACAATTTAATGCAAAAATCGCGATTTTTTTGATTTTTTCCATTCAAAAGCTAAACAGTTGACACAAAATTACAAAATTTAATTTTTTAGAGCATTGAAAAACTTCAAAATGCCGATTTTTGAAAGCTAAAAAGTTAATTTGTTGCTGCGCAAACTGCAAAATAACTGAAAATCGTTATTTATTAATAAGTTTTACTAAAACTACCTTAGAACTTTAGTGTTTCGCCCAAGTTAGGTATTGGCGTACTTAACATACCTTCAAAATTTGAGACCGATCCATTAATTGGTTTGTTACGTCCATTAGTTTGTAACGCGGCCCTTGCGTTTCGTTGCTCCAGGTAACTATCAGTCGAAGAAAAAGAGTTCGCCTTTTAAAACATTTTTATTCGGAATCAAAATAAACAGAAGATAATATAATTAGCCTTAATTACTCATTAAGTTCGTTAATAAAATATATTTATAAATTCTACGCATCGAGCTTATTGTTCGGGTCGATGTGACGATATTTTTGTACATGAATGAATGATTTTGATGATCGCGCGAAATAGGAATTGCTTTTATTAATATGACATCAATATATAAAGAAAGGGGAGAAAGGAGATCCCGCTCACCCCGCCAGATTGAAAAGACATATAAAGGATATATGATCACCGCTCATATAAGGATAGGTAAAAGGATAGGTAAGAAGAAAACTGTCGGATTCGCTCAGCTCGCCAAAACGACAGCGGAAAATAATCGAGAAATACTACCTACATAAACTCACCTCTTGTACCTCGCTGATGTCTATTATTCTTCGATCAACGCTCCAAGAATAATAATCAACTAGGCTTTTCGATCCGATTTTTATATCGTTCGAAACAGTACAAAAACGTGTTTCACTTAATTCATTGGCGTACTCTAGACGATAAAATTATATTATCGTCACACCCCCTCTCCTAAAAAAAATTTTGGTTCAAAATTTTAGCTACTTAACTACGACTTATAACTATAACAAAAGAGAGAGAGAAAAAATACGTCTTTCTGAAAATAAAATTCACGAATAACCTTTAATGCACTAGCACTAGCACTAACGTCTGTATCGTTTCCTGGTGTTGTTTCCATATTGTCCTGGCGTTTCGTCCTGGAGTGGGCGGCGGCGTTCTTACGGCGCTGTTCTGTGACAGTCTCAACACTGCTGAGATCTCGATGATGACTTTAATTTTGATAAATGTAAGAAATATAAAATCTTTCCGAAAGTCCCTTTTTAAAAAATATTTATTTAACACAAGAAAGTAGTCTTTACAGTTTGAAAGCAAAATCTGAACTAAACAATTATAATTCTAAACTAAGAAATGAAAATGTAATATTTTGATAACTATGAACGTATGATGTCTTCGTCAGCGTTTCTCTGGTTCAGGGACTTACTCTTCTCACGGTCATTACCGTGTTCTAGCTGATGTTGCGGAATGTGGGTCGTTAACTCCTCTTCCCCAAGAGTGAAGCCATGCGAGGGAGTTCTATGCCGGGGTTAGGACTTTCTTCTTTTTCCTCTATGGAATCGTTTCTCTTTGTTTTTGCTATTTTCCTTTTGAGTAAAATAATAAGTGTTGTAATTATTCCAATGTACAACAGAATTGTCCAAATACTTGGAATGTGGTACAGAGCCGTATTTTGAAATATTGGTTTTATTTCGTGATTTGGAATATCTTTAAGTTTTAGCGAATTTAGTTTTATTTCCATTGGTGCTATTTTAATTATATCGAAATTTAATTGTGGTGAGTTTATCATCATTGGTTGCCCTGATGTGACGTCTTGAAAGGTTAATTCTTGATTTTGGAAAATAATTTTACAAGGTGCATTCTCTATCAGATAAATGCCGTTCAGAATTTTTATTTGCGTTTCTTCTGCACATTTAATGATAGTTTTTCTTCTTTAGGAAAGACAGCTAAATATTGGTTGATTTCTGGAATAATTTCGATATGGTTTCCTGGAATTTTCGCTTTTAGGTATTGGCAGTCTGTAGAGTTGCCAAAAAATAAAATTTGGTCTTCACATGAGTGCTCGTGATTAATTTGCAGATAACCAGGACATTGGAAGATCTTACTATGTGTGCAGATGTCATTTAGAGGAAATATAATTTTTTCATTTTTTAATAAATATCTTGAGTTTGGTAACATGATGACAAATTCTGACTTACTTTTTGTGGGAATTGGCAATAAATGATAAAGATCAAAATTGGATTCATAGTCAATAGGGATTGAAAGAAAATATTGTATTTGATTCTTTTCTATTTTGCAAGTTATTTGTAAAATATCTTCGAAATCTAAAATGTTTTCATATTTTACTTCAAATGGTAGCTGTGCTTTGTAATGTGACGAAATTTTTTGGAGTTCGTTAAATAATTCGTTTGATTTTATTATGCTAGGATGTAATGTTTTCAATTTGCAAAATGTAATCGAATTCTGGACATTTTCCATTGTATCGAGTATTAAGTTGTATGTTATTATAATTTCATTAAACATGTCTTTCAAATAATTGACATTTTCAAGATTTGTTTGGAAATCTACTATATCTTTTATTGCTAAAATTTTGGATTTTAAATTAATTTCATTTTCTTGAATATTTTGAATTGTTTCATTAAAGTTACTGATAATTTCATGGCTTAGCGAATATTGATTATTGATTTGGCTTTGCAAGTTTGCTTCGTTTGTCTTTAAGTGTTCTAGTATTGAGTTAATTTTTTCGCCGTCTTCAGCATCTAAATTTCCTGTTATAGCTTTTATAATTGAACCGAAACCGTTGATAATACCTCTTTTATTTTTTTGTAACTTGGTATGTATGTTTAGGTTTTCAAATTTTTCCTCAATATTATCTTTGACGTACTCTACTAAATTAACATAATTTTTTGTTTCATTATTGAAAAATTTACAATTAGAAAGATTATTTTTTAGGTGATCATATTGCATATTTAAGTTATCATACTCTTCTAAAAGTGGATTTAAGTTATAGTAATGGACAAAAGTGTGGCTAGATTTTTGAAGTTTGGCAGGTCCCAATTTGATTGGTAATATGCCTAGATTATGGGTAACATCTTTTATTTGGATTGCTGCGCATCCGATTGCGAGGTACCTGAAAATTTGTAAGGTTTTCTTTTAGGTCGTTTAACATTAGAAAAATGAATATTTTCGGCAGTATTTTTATGTCTAGTTTTTATTTTCGCGGTTTTTCTTTCTTTATTAATTTTACTTATTTCTTCAGCTTGGTATTTATTTTTTGTTTTACTTTGATATTGCTTATTACGAACAAATACTTTAGTAGGGATTGTTTCGGGCAATTCTTCTCGATTTTCGTTAGCTTTAGAGATTACTTTTTCTTTTACGTTTTGCAAGGATTTATTGATATTAGAATAAAGTATTTTCATTTTTTCTTTATGGTTTGAAATATAATTATTTAAAATTTGTTGCTCGATATTGATATCAAAAGGAGAATTACTATCTATATGTCCCGTAATCAACTCATGTGGTTTCATTTTTGTTACTGAATGGATGCTGTTATTATAAGCTAGTAAAGCGTAATTTATTTTTTGTTCAATATGGTCATTTTTGTACTCTTTTTGATTATTTAGTAGTCTAATATGTTCGATTATGGTTGAATGGAATCTCTCAGCAATTCCATTAGATTCTGGATGTTGAGAGCTTATAAAATGTACTTTTACTTTATGTAGCTCTAAAAGTTCTTTGACAACTGAATTTTTTAATTCGGTCCCATTATCAGATATTATTTGCTCTGGTATGCAGTGATGAGTAAAATATCGAATTAATGCATTTGCTACTTCGATACCTTGAGCTGAATTTATTTTATATAATTGACCATATTTAGAAAAAGAATCTATTATAGTTAAAAATTTTGTTTTTTCTAATGTGACTGAATCTAGGTGAACAATTTGGAAGGGTCTAGTTGCAGTAGGTGTTATATTAAATAAGGGTTTGATAGGTCTCCTATCGTATTTTGTTAATTGGCAAATTTCACAATCGTTTATATAAGTTTGGATAGATGCTCTTTGATTCGGCCAATAATATAAGGCTTTTATTCTATTTTCTGTTTCATCTACTCCTCTGTGGTTCTGTTTTCCTTCGTGATAATTTTTTATTATTTCTTCAATTTCGTTTGGTGGGATATCGATTAACTTCTTGGTGCATTTAATAAGGTTTATTTGCGAATTTTTGAAATATTTTTGTACAACGTACTAAAAGTTTCGTATATAGGATCTTCGAAGTACAGATGATATTTAACTTTAGGTATTATATAGTCTTTTACAAATTTAACTATGTCACGTTCAGTGTCATTTTTTGAAAATTGTACGAGAGTTCTTTGTTTTTTATCGTAAAGTTTTATAATAGATGGTTCTGCTGGTTCGTAATTAACTTGAGAAATGATAATTTGATTCATTCCAGTGTTTACTGATCTTTCTGATATGGGTATACCTGTGATGGGATTTTCTTCATTTGTGTGGATTGTAGCACCGTCATTTTCATTGATATCTTCTTCATTTTGGCCATTTATTGTTTCGTCAGGTTCAACAATCAAAGACTCTGAGTCGACGTTATGTGGGGTACCTAATAAAGTTTCATCAAAATTTTCTACATAATCTAAGAAGTCTTGATTTGTTTCAGGTTCTATGTCATGAGTTTCGTTTGCGTTTAATCGTATTCTTGATAGACAATCGCTATTTGTGTTTAGAGCACCTTTTTTATATACAATCTCATAATCATATTCTTCGAGTTTTAATCTCCAGCGAACTAATTTTGAGCTGGGATCTTTTAATGAAAATAGCCATTGAAGAGGCTTGTGATCTGTCACGAGAGTCACGCGACGTCCAAAAATATAGGGTCGGAAATACTTAACTGCCCAGACTATAGCTAGGAGTTCTTTTTCAATGGTAGAGTAGTTTATTTCTGAATCATTCAGTGTTCTACTCGCGTAGGCAATTGGGAGATCAGAACCAATTTTTCCTTGACTTAAAACTGCACCTATTGCATAGTTACTTGCATCTGTTGTCAGATTAAATGGTTTAGTAAAATCAGGATATTGCAGAATTGGTTCATTTGTAAGAAGATCTTTACAGATATTAAAACACTGTACATAGTCTTCGTCTTTAATATTTATTTCATTATCTTTTTTAGTCGCAATGTTAAGGGTTTTGTAATTTTTGAAAAATCTTTAATAAATTTTCGATAATATCCTAATAATCCGAGGAAGCCTTTTAACTGTTTGGTAGTAGCAGGTATTGGGAAATTTTTAATAGCCTTTATTTTATCCGGATTGGGCTTTACTCCTTCCGGAGTGACAATATGACCTAAGTAAGCCACTTCTTTCTTTAAAAATTCGGATTTGTCCAACTGTATTTTAAAGTTAGATTCACGTAGTCTCTGAAATACTTCTCTTAAATTTGTAATATGTTCTTGCAGGCTAGTGCTAAATATAATAATATCATCTAGGTAGACAAGGCATTTTTCGTTTTGTATGCCTCTTAGTATGTTATCCATTACTCTCTGGAATGTAGCTGGGGCATTTCTAAGTCCAAATGGCATTCTAAGAAACTCATAGTGACCATTTTCGGTGTTAAAAGCGGTTTTTGGGATATCTTCTTCTGCCATTTCTATTTGATGGAACCCAGAAGCCAAGTCTAGCGTGGTAAAGTACTGACAACGCCCTAATTTGTCTAAGAGGTCAGTGATATTTGGAAGGGGGTATCTATCTCCTAAAGTAATAGCATTTAAACGTCGATAATCGACTACAACACGAAATTTACGTTTATTGGAGGCATCAAGTTTTTTGGGGACAACCCAGATAGGCGAGGACCAGGCAGAATTACTATGTCGGATAATATTTTGATCTTACATGCCCTGAATTTGATTTTGGACTTCTTTACGATATATTTCCGGATATCTATATGATTTAGAATATACTGGAATCTCATTAGAAGTTTTTATACTATGCTTAATTTTATTGGTGAAAGACAATTGGTTGCCCTCAATATGAAAAATGTCCGAAAATTCTCTTATCAGCTTTAAAATTGAATTCCGCTCTTCGGTATTCATATGTTCCGTGCGGATTTTAGAAATATCAAATTTGAATTTTTCGGCATAAATAGAATTAAGATTAGGATGATTTATTTGTTCGTATTCATCGAACTTTTCAACTTCTATTGGTGAAGTTAAATCAACTTTAAAATGTGACTCTGATGAGTTAGTAATAGTGCATAAAGCTTCTTTATTAACAACTTTAGTAAGACATTGGGGAATTTCTAATTTCCCTATTTTTATATAAGGTACGATAACGTCACCATTTTCTATATTTTTTATATTTAATTTAATTACTTGTTCGGAACGTGGAGACACTACTATACAATTCGTGCTCCCAGCGCTCGGACTATAATAGTTAATTTTAATTGAAGAACAAGGTGTTCTTAATAAATTATTTACTAAATCGATATTTGCTTGTAATAGTTTTAAATTATCTAATCCTAATAAGCAATCAAAATGATCATGAAACTTAAAAATATGATAAGTTAATTTTATTGGCTTTTTATGCCTAAATATAGAGGAAGAAGGAATTACGGTACAGAAATTTTCCTTAGTAGTTCCAAGAGCAGTGGAAATTTGAAATGGTTTTTTAAATATTGAATTTTTAAAATATTTTTCACCTATTTTTGGTGTAATAAAAGATTTAGTGCTCCCAGTATCTATAAGGACCTTTAAATTATGCTCAGGGAAAATTATGTACGGCAATTCACATTCTTTGTTAGTTAAGTTTAATAATTCTACATGCTCTGGTTTTCTTCCGAGGCTATCTCTTCTAAAAAAGGTTCTTGGGATGAACTTTCAGGACAGTCTGTATTATCTATGTTATGCAGTTCTTCCGGAATAATATTTTGGCTTGCGAAATTATTGGGGTTACGGAAACGAGTCCTATTTTGGAAGTTTTGTGATGGTCTGAAAGTATTATTGGTTGTGATAGTCATTGGAGTAGGGTTTGAGAATTTTCTGTTTGGATTTGGCTGGAATACATTGGAGTTTCGATTAAAATTCCTACTTGTACTAGGATTATTTTGGAAATAATTATTTTGATTATTTTGTCTCATATTTTGAGGATTCGGTTGGGGATTCGGAGGATCCATAGTATTTCTCTGTATTGGAAATTGATTCCTTGGTTGATATTGAGTTTGGGGTTGATATTGAATTTGGGGTTGATAATTATTTTGTTGGTTTTGTCGGAAATTGGATTTGGTCTAGACGAATAATTGTTATTTTGATAAGATTTGTTATTTTTGCTTTGAGAAGAATTATTTTGGTCGAGGTATATCTGAAAATCATTTGTGAGGATGCCTAACGCAGAATTTAAATCTGGAGGATTCTTTGTACGCATTAAGGTACCAAGAGGTTCTTTTAACCCACGTAACAAAACTCTTAATGCTAAATTTCGGAAGAAGCTACCAAGAATATTAATTTCAGCAGCATGTTCAGTTTTTGAGGTCAAGACAGATATTTGAAGATTTAATAATTTTTGTATTCGGTTATAAAAATCAAATGGGGATTCATTATTGCCTTGTTTCAAATCTGAAATTTCTATGTTTAAAGTATAAATATCTCTTTTGTCTGAATAAGAATTAATTAAAGCATTTTTTAAATCTTGCCAAGTTCTAAGATTACAAGAAGAAATATTAACTGCGGCTTCGCCTTTTATTTTTGCAATTATGCTTGACATCAAATATTCATTTTGAAAATCATTCACATCTGTAGCATTATAAAATTTGGTTACAAGTTTTTCGGAAATTACTAAAAATCTAGGAAGTAACGTATGATTTCCTTCAAAATCTGGAATCATATCTAAGTATTCTTTCTTTAGTTGAGGAACTTGTGGAACAGCCATTTTAAATTTATTATTTAATTCTAATATTTTCGAAAAACTTATATTATTTTTATTAAAAGGTAAATTAGCTAAATTAGTTAAATTTGAGTCAGAATCTGTATCTGAGTTACTACTGTCTGAATAATCAGAATCTAGTGTTAAATTAGGCTATCTATATGACATTAAACACTTACAGTAATGTAGCGATCTTGTCCATGGAACTGCTTCGGAACTGGGTCGAGACACTCACAATATTCGCTTGAAAGTCTCTCCGGTACGAATCTTCTCGTCAGGTTACTCAATTCGCCCAACTGGAATTCACTTCACGAAAACTGTTCGAATAGTCAAAAAATCGTAAAAACGAACCGAGAGTTATATTCGCTAACGCCCGTTTGACTATCCTACTGACTGCGCCAGAAATATAAAATATTTCCGAAAGTCCCTTTTTAAAAAATATTTATTTAACACAAGAAAGTAGTCTTTACAGTTTGAAAGCAAAATCTGAACTAAACAATTATAATTCTAAACTAAGAAATGAAAATGTAATATTTTGATAACTATGAACGTATGATGTCTTCGTCAGCGTTTCTCTGGTTCAGGGACTTACTCTTCTCACGGTCATTACCGTGTTCTAGCTGATGTTGCGGAATGTGGGTCGTTAACTTGTATGTAATTCAGAAGTGTCGTTGTATAACTGGTGTGAAGAGTGTGAGTGTGTGGTTCGAGATTGGTTAAGGTAGAGGATGGAATCATGTACTATCGTCGTGAGCCGGTTTCATATCTTTGATGTGAACTTTGTTAATTGTTTTTACCGTTGCGTCCTTTAACTGAAAAATTACTTTGGATAGTACTTTGTGAATAGTATATGGACCGGAGAATTTGGGAGCTAATTTGGCGTTCAGTTGTTTGGCGGCATTGGAAATGTTGTAATCTTTCTTCATGACTTTGTCTCCGATTTTCGGAGTCCACTCTCTGCGGCGTAGATTATAGTAATGGCTTTGTGATGTAAACGCTTTAGCCAAGTTGATTCTTACCAGTTCGAAAGTTTTATCATAATTTATTCCATTTGTACGTTGGTGGAATTATGTCGGGCGGATTAGGCGCTTCTATAATTTTATTGGGTATGTCTAGTTCGTGTCCGAAATTTAAAAATGCTGGAGAGAATCCGGTAGAGTCGTGTTTTGCTGAGTTGATTGCGAAAGTCAGTTCTTGGATGTATGCTTCCCATTTCTTGTGACTGTTGTCGCAAAATTGAGCAATCATTGTCTTGATTACCCTGTTTGTTCTTTCTACTGGGTTATTCTGTGGGGAATATGGTGGAATTGCGATTTTTTCGATGTTGAATTCTTTCAGTAGGCTTCTGAAATCTCTGTTCTCGTATGAAGTGGCATTATCTGATATAAGTTTGATTGGACATCCATATCTCAGTATTACTTTGTCTTTTAACGCTTGACATACGACGGTGGCTGTGGCACGTCTTACGAGATCAATTTCTACCCATTACGAAAAAGTGTCTTTGAAAACGATTGCGTAGATGTTGGCTTTGCTTGATCTTGGCAGTGGTCCGATCATGTCGGTTGTGACGGTGTGCCATGGTTGTTCTGGGATGGAGGTTGAGTACATTTTTCCGGGGGTCTGTTGCTGTGAAGGTTTGTACATCTGACAGTTGTGAAAACTTCTGACGAATTTTGCGGTGTCTCGAAACATGTTTGGCCGGTAATATTTTCGTGCCAGTCTTGCTATTGTTTTGGCTATACCTAAGTGTCCGGATGTTGTTGTTTCGTGGTTTTCGGATATCAGATGTTTTTGTTTATTTGATGGAATACAGAGTTTCCACGGATTTGATAAATCTGTTTCTTTGTAGTCATATTTATCCCAGAAATGTCGGTAGAGTCGATTGTCTTTTACCATATAATCTGGAAATCGTTGTGGGTTAGTTTTCACCTCTTCTAGTTTCTTCTTGTACCAATCGTCTTGTAATTATCCGAATGTAATGGTACTAATTGAGTCTATTGGTTCCCGAGAGAGGGCATCTGCTAAGTAGTTTTGTGCTCCTTTGCGGTAAATGACGTCGAAATCGAACTGTTGTAACGCCATAGCCCATCTGGCTAATCTTCCTGACGGATTTTCTATGGTTTGTAGGTATTTTAAACTTTGATGATAGGTTACGACTGAAAATTAATATCCTTCCAAGTATGGTCGCATTTTCTCTATTCCGTATACGATAGCTAGTAGTTGTTTTTCTGTTACACTGTAGTTTTTCTCCGCATTTGACAAAGACCTGCTGGCGTAAGCTATGACTCGATCGTGTCCTTGTTCGTCTTTCTGGATTAGAGCTACTCCGAGACCGTAGTCTGATGCGTCTGTTTGGAGAAAGAATCTTTTGCTGAAATCTGGACAAATTAGAACGGGAGCCTGTGTCAATATCTTTTTAATTTTCTCAAAAGCGATTGTTTGTTTTGTACTTCAAATCCACTTCTGTTTCTTTTTAATAATTGTGTTAGTGGTGCTATTTTCGTAGAGTAATCGTGAATAAAACGTTTGTACCAAGATGTGGTTCCTAGGAATTTCCTTAGTTGTTTGATAGATTTTGGGGCTGGGTAGTCGATGATAGCCTTAATCTTGCTTTCGTCAGTTTTGATGCCTTGCCTATTGACTACATGACCGAGGTATACGATCTCGTCTTTGCAGAACTCGCATTTTTCTAAGTTAATTCTTAGCTTTGGATCTTGTAATCGTTTAAGTACTTCTTTTAAATTCCGCATGTGTTCTTCGAACGTTTCTCCTAGAACTATGATATCGTCTAGGTATGCGAAAGCGTAAGGTTCCATTTCGGGTCCTATAACTGAATCCAATAGGCATTGGAACGTGGCTGATGCTGCGTGTAGTCCGAACGGAAGAACTCTGAATTGAAATAATCCTTTACCCGGTGCTATGAACGCTGTCAAAGGTTTGCTTTCTTCTGCCAGTGGTATTTGCCAATAACCGTTTTTTAGATCCAATGTTGAAATGTGTTTTGCTGCTTTTAATTTGTCCAATATGTGATTGATGTACGGAAGTAGATAGGCGTCTTTTTCGGAAATTTCGTTGATACGTCTGAAATCTATGCAAAATCGGTAACTACCGTTTTTCTTCTTTACTAAGACAATTGGTGAGCTGTAGGGGCTGTTAGACTCTTCTATTACTCTCTCTTTCAACATGGTGTCTATCTCGTCGTTTATGATCTGTTGCATGGCGGGGTTTCTCGGTCTGTATCTTTGTTTTATTGGAGTGTTGTGTGTCAGTTTAATCGTGTGTTTGATTAATGGGGTTAGTCCTGCGATCTTATCAAATCTGGTCACTTGTGTTTGTAAGAAATGTTCCAATTTGTTTTGTTGTTTTTTCGTTAAAGTGGGTTTAATGTTGAATTGGCTTTTTTGCTACGCCGTCGTTGTAAGTACTTTCTGTGAAGTCACTAGTATCTCGTTCCTGTATTGCGGTAACCAATTCATCGACTTGTGTTGCAAATTCGGTGTTGACGTCTGTATTGTCTTTACTGCCGTTGAAGCTTTTCGAAAAATCCATGCAGAATTCACATTTTCTTATGTCATCGATGCCTAGTATCGCTTGTGAGGAGAGATTTGGCACGTAATAAAACTTAATTTGATGCCATTCATCATTGATTAGGCATATAGTATGATAGCTGTGCCTTATTTCTTGAGTGCTACCATCTGCAAGCCTAATATCTGTTCTTTCCTCTTCTTCGGTTATGTTATCTTCTAACAATGTCTTTCGAGCTGTTTTCCCGATGAAAGATTTCTGTGATCCAGTATCTAACAGTGCTTGAAACGTTTCTCCGTTTGTGAACGTCAGTGAACAATGCGGTCTGTTGTCGGAATTGGTTGTTTGATTACGGCAAGATGTGACAGAGGACCTTAATTCTGGTTTGGGTTCGAGATGCCTCTGGGTGTCTCGACCCTTGTGTCGTTTCCCGGATTTGGGCAACTGCAATCTTTGTGTGATATATTCAATGTTCCGCATCTACTGCAGAAAAGTATCGGCGTTGAGTGGCATGTATCACGATTGTGGCCCTTTCTTCCACAATTCCAGCAGCATGTTCGTCT
Source organism: Diabrotica virgifera virgifera (assembly GCF_917563875.1). NCBI lineage: Eukaryota > Metazoa > Arthropoda > Insecta > Coleoptera > Chrysomelidae > Diabrotica > Diabrotica virgifera. The sequence goes on along the minus strand of NC_065443.1, from coordinate 60,492,607 downwards.
ATCTAAGTTGAGTAGTTTGTTTGTTGATGTTTCCTGGGACATTCTATTAAAACGGGAGCTTCTTCTTTGTGAAGTGTTGTCTACCTCTATTTTTCTTATGTTGCTTTGAATCGTTTCGTATTCTTCAGTCTGGCGTATAAGGTCTTTGATGGACGTGACATATTTTTCCTTGATGTATAATTTGTAATTTGGGTGCATGTTTTTGTAAATTCTTTTTAATTGTTTTGTTTTGTCCATTTTGCCGTACCTTCTGATTAGCGTTTGAAGTTCTAATAGAAAATCTTTAAACCTTTCGTTTGTTTTCTGCGTTCTCGTTCTGATTTGGACTTCCAAATCGTCTAACCAGCTTGCTGATTTGAAAGCAAGATTAAAGTGCTCCGTAAAATTGTTCCAGTTTTCCCAGGAGTCGACGTTGTTTCGGAACCATAGTATCGCTTTTCCCCTAAATACTTCTGGTAGTGCTTTTAATAAAGCATTGTCTCGAATCCGGTAACAGCTTTTAAGTTCGGATAGCCTTTCCAAAAATTCTGTGGGGTCTTTGGATCCGTCAAAATGTAAGCCCCATTTTCTAACTGTGTCCATTATTTGACTGTGTTCATTTTCCGTGTGTGTGTTGTGTGTTTTAGGATCCTCAGTTTCGATATTGGTAACTGTGCCGGTCTTTTTTGAGCGTAAGTTTAAGACCATTCTTGATCGAAGATCGTCTAATTTACTTGTCGTATCTAAGTTAAATTCTGCCAAAACGTTGATTAATTCCTCTTCCTTTAGTTTATATATCCAGCCTACCGTCTCAGCCGCTATTTCTAAGCCCACCATGCCGTCTGATTCCGCCATGTTTTAATATAAATTCGTACAATCCGTTTAAATGTCTTAAACCCTTTTAAAATATCTGCTAGGGCGCCAATGTAACGCGGCCGTTGCGTTTCGTTGCTCCAGGTAACTATCAGTGGAAGAAAAAGAGTTCGCTTTTTAAAACATTTTTATTCGGAATCAAAATAAAGAGAAGATACAATAATTAGCCTTAATTACTCATTAAGTTCGTTAATAAAACATATTTATAATTTCTACGCATCGAGCTTATTGTTCGGGTCGATGTGACGATATTTTTGTACATGAATGAATGATTTTGACCATCGCGCGAAATAGGAATTGCTTTTATTAATACGACATGAATCTATAAAGAAAGGGGAGAAAGGAGATCCCGCTCACCTCGCCGGATTGGAAAGACATATAAAGGATATATGATCGCCGCTCATATAAGGATAGGTAAAAGGATAGGTAAGAAGAAAACTCTCGGATTCGCTCAGCTCGCCAAAACGAGAGCGGAAAATAATTGGGAAATACTACCTACATAAACTCACCTCTTGTACCTCGCTGCTGTCTATTATTCTTCGATCATGAAACGCTCCAAGAATAATAATCAACTAGGCTTTTCGATCCGATTTTTATATCGTTCGAAACAGTACAAAAACGTGTTTTACTTAATCGATTGGCATAGTCTAGACGATAAAATTATATTATCGTCACAAAGAGTTATTCTATTTGTTCATCCCAGAGACCTTTATTTTGCAATAAGATAAGACAGAAAATAATGAAGATAGAACAACTCTGAGTATGCCAAATGAAAGTAGAAAACTGATAGTATCAAAATGTATTAAAAAAAGATAAAAAAATAATTAATATAGTCAAAAACCCTAATGCCAAATTTTTGAAATTTTGTAGTTTAAAAACATTTAGAATAACTTTAAAACTGTTGTCCGTAGAAAAAATCTTTTTATATATTCGAAAAGATAGTATTTTTACACTAAATTTCAAATAAAAAAAATTAGCCTGGGTTCATTTGGGACAAAGTTAGCATATATTTTTTTTTAATTCACAGCTAATTTGTTTATAATAATTAAGGAATCTCACTAATGCCATGTTAAATAATGAGATTTGTATTTTTTCTAAAAAAATTTGCACAAACATTGTACCTTCACAACACCCTCTACGATTTTTTAAAAATGTAGTTCAAACGATTACTAGTGGGAACCTACAAATCCACCGAGTTAAAATACCGAAGAAGCAATTTCAAACAAAATAAGTTTCTGTATCTCCGGATCAACTCCGAATATCTCCGGATTAGAAATATGCAATTTGTTTATAAATTTATTAATTAGTAAACAGTATAATTTGTTTAAACCATTCTTGAAAAAATATTTTTTGAAGATATTCTTCTTTAGCGGAAAATCGATTGAGGGTAAAATTTGATTGATCCGCGCGCATGCGCACACCGGCAGTATGGTATTAGTTGTTATACGGGCTCTGATTGGGTGTTGAAATTTTGAAATGATCTGTCAATAATTGTTCAATATGGAGGTTATCGGTAAACAAAAATATTGTATAATATTAGTTTTTATTGATGTGTGGACAGAAATAAAATCAAATTTATAATTATAGTGACTTTTTAAATAGTTTTGAAAAGCTGCAGGTACGTAATTCTAAATGTTTCAGTTGGAAATACCTAATAGTTTCAATACCTATCTGGAAAATGTAAATTCATATAAATTTATGGTGTAAACGTTTAGTTTGTGTATATTCCCACATGACGTATACGAGAATTTGGTGCAGTTTGAAATGGCGTCAACTTTCGTACGGCGCGGTAGACGTGAAGTGGGTTCAAGCCCCAAGCAAGTTATTATTTTTTTTATAGATTTTATGATTGTAAGTATATTATTATACAATTTTTGAAGATATTCTTCTTTTTTGAAAGTGGTAGATAAGAAAGTTAGTTTGATTTTTAAATAAAATAAGTACAAATAACCTTTTAAGTATATTTACTTCGTTTAAATTACCTATTATATAATAGAAGAATATCTTCTTACGTGCGTACAAAGTACACACACATTCTTTTTTTTACAAAAATCAATTTTTTTAATCATAGTATCATCAATGACCATAGAAAAAGTTAAAGTACACTTTAATAAATACATGATTTTTATTAGATAATTATTTATTGAAGATAACTTATTTATTAAAGTATGCTTTAACTTTTTCTATGATTAATAACGATAGTATGATTAAAATCATGGATTTTTGGGCACAAATTATTTTTTCAAAAATTGTTTAAACAAATTAGACTGTTTATTAATTAATAAATGTCTAGACAAATTGCATATTTGTAATGTACAGAAAAATTATATACAAATTACAAAAAGAACGATCAAAATATATTCAGTAGATCCCGAGATATAGAAAATGATAGGAGTTTTAAAGTTGCTTTTTTAGTTTTTGAACTCGTGCATTTGTCGGCTCCGAGCTCCTCCTTCACTTACCACGACTAGTCACCAATTGAACTACATTTATAAAAATTCGTGTAAAATACCAGCTTTTCTAATATATGTAACATGATTTTTTCTACGGACAATATTTTTAAAGTTATTCTCTTAATGTTTATAAACTACAAAATTTCACAATTTTGGCATTAGGATTTTTGACTATACTAGATAATTTTGTATCTTTGTTTAGTACATTTTGATAGCATCAGTTTTCTACTTTCATTTGGCATACGCAGAATTGCCCTATCTTCGTTATTTTCTGTCTTATGCTATTGCAAAATAAAGGTCTCTGGCATAAACAATTAGAAAAACGTTTAAACTAATTAATGGATCGGTCTCAAATTTTGAGGATTTGTTAAGTACCCCAATACCTAACTTTGGGTGAAACACTAAAGTTCTAAGGTAGGTAGTTTTATTAAAAGTTATTAACAAATAACGATTTTCACTTATTTTGCAGTTTGCGTAGCAACAAATTAACTTTTTAACTTTCAAAAATCGGCATTTTGAAGGTTTTTTAATGTTCTAAAAAATTAAATTTTGTAATTTTATGTCAACTATTTAGCTTTTGAGTGGGGTGCAAAAAATCGAAAAAAACGGACGCGAACTCTAGGCAGGAAACTGGTAGGTTTTCTTCCTATAGGTCTACAATAACTAAAAAAGTAGTCAGCTACCTGGATTTTTGAGTATCCCGAACATGGTATATTTCTAGTTTATTACCCTGGAGTATTAATATTTATGTCTACATGGGATTAAGCCACAATTTTTGGTGTTATGAAAATTACACTTCTCAGTCCGCAGTCCTCAAAAAATTTAAAAAATTAGGTTTGAAAATTCTGGATAGTAGTTATTTATGTACCAAGCCAGTAAAGTGACTATTTATCGAACGAGTCTGATATGACCAGCACAGGGAGCGAAGCTAGGGAGGCGAGTAGCAGACGAGTTCGATAAAGAGTCTTTACTGACGTGGTGCATACAAAATTTTATCGTCAATCATAAAAAATATGAACACTTACTTAACACTTACTTAATTACATCCTTCTAATGAAAAAAGAGTGGGGGTACCTAAGAAGTTATACTTCTGTTATTATTATTTCAACGAAATAAATATATTTTAAACAGATTAATTGTATTTTAATTTAAATATTAAACTAATTTTAATACTTAAAATAATACCAAAAATTGAAAATAACGTTAATAGTTACGTCATTTTTTATGAACAGTAGCCTCCCCGCAGTTACTTTTCCCTTGATGAATCGTAGAAAATATAAATAAATATATTTACTAACAAATTATCAGTAAATATCTATCACCGTCCTATATCTAATCGAATTAACAAAAACACCATTTCACACTTTATTTGCATTAATACCTAACTCAAATGTGATTTTCGATTGCGCAAACTTCCAGATGCTGAATCAACAGTCATATAAGAATCTACAAACAGTAGGAGTTACTCTCCCCACCAATTTAAATTCCATTTTATGTACACGAAATATAAATTTGTATAAAATTGTTTATAACCACTTAAAAAATATGAAAATTGATATTTAAAAAAAAATATATATATATATAAAAAAAATTTTAAAAAAATATATATATAAAAAAAAGAAAAAAAATAATAAAAAAAAATAAATAAATATTAAAAAACAATAAAAAAAAAAACAAAATAAAAAAAACAAAAAAACAAAAAAAAAAAACAAAAAAATCACAAAGAAGGCCTAAACCTCCGCGAGGATGAATCGGGTTTAGGTCTTAGCGCGAAACAAAAAAAAAATTAATATCAATTAGTGGTTTAGTATAAGTATTTAGTAATAGTGTTTTATTAGTATGTATTTTTAATGTAATGTATGTAATATATGTTTGTGATTATTAAAATATAATGTATATCAGTTAAAATTAGGAAATTGTGTCTATGAAAATAAAAAAAAAAAAATTTGAGCTGGCCAATTGGTTCAAACCAAGGTCATAAATCTAAACACACACACACGCACACCTAACTTAAAACATTTAAGATTTTTTTTAAATTTTAGACTAAATAAAATGTAATGTTTCGCATGACAGTAATGGTAGAAGGCTTTTGCATGATGACCGGTTTCGATGTTTAATCGATAGTTGTTACCAGTATTAAATACCTAATTACTAAATCTGTATAGTTTTGATTTGTGCTGTATGAATATAATTGCAAAATACTACAGAATTTCAGTTTTTGACAAAAATTAATAATAACGTAAATTTTATATAATATTTTTAATAATTAAAGTAAATAAATTTTAAGTTCACTCAAATAAATATTCGATTAACTGCCATCAACCACGTACATTTAATCTCGGTTAATTTGATTAGTAATCACGGCAAGTAAAGTAAAATTCTTCTTTCGGTACAATAAAGTGTTACTTTACTGCCACAAATGTGGGCAAATGAGTACAATAATGAATGACTTTAGTGACGTTTGGCGATAAATTTCATGACCTGATCTTTTTAGGTTATGTGTACTTTCCATACATGTAATTTTGGTCCCGTTATTATAGACTGACTATAAGCAATCTGTGGTTGAAAAAACATTGTTTGAAATGATGTTTCTGCCACCATGGGTATCAAATTCTGACTCTTTTTGTGTGTTATTTTTGTGTTAGTTTGTTTGTGTAATCTGTATTAGTGTAGGAAACAGAGGTTGAACCTTGCAAAATGGACACAAGTCCGGTTTTATTTATTTTTTTTGGCATAGCAAGGGGTGCTTATTATAAGACTAACTTTTTCTGAAAAAATTTCGCCCCGGAACCCCCCTTTTCACCCCTTTAAAGGGGGTAATTTGTGGTTTTTGCGGAACGTAGCCCTTCCTGTACCTTTTACAAAAAATTTCTTTTATAGAAATATGAATAGGACTATATTTTCTACGATTTATTTCTGACAGCATCTCTCTATCATCCACCGTTTAGCAAGGGTGGCGCCCCAAAGTTGACAAGTTTTTAAAAAAGATGTTTTTAAAAAAAATATATTTTTCCCTAACTGTAACGGAAATTAAAAAGAAATTCTGCGAAAATTATTCACAAATAGATGATTGATTTTTTGGTATAGGTTTCACTTAAGGATAATTGCCCTTTTTTTAATTACAGGGTGTTACATTTAAAAAAACCCCTTTTTATACCATCTGAACCGTTTATGCTAGAGTAAAAAGACTTTCAGCGATTACCCATGTACTGGTGTTATTTACAAATTTGTATAATGCACCCCCACTTTTTCCCCGAAACCACCCAAAAAAAAAATTAATAAATAAAGTGATCTTCTTGGAATCCTTCACACACAATGCCCTTTATTAATATGCTTCATATATTATTTTGTGCACGTTATTATTACCCATGCATGGACACTAAAAGCGATTTCCTAGTGCAACCCCTGTAGCCAAAAAAAAATAAATAAAATGGGGGGTTGAAAATTTTTTTTTGTTTTTGCTTTTTGATCCATATGGGCATATGCTTCATCAATAGTGCTTTTCAAAAATATATATGGTTATTGCAACATCCCTGCGGAAACCACCCCTATCCTTGAAAATATACTGCAGAAACTACCCCTATACCTTGGCGAGCATGTTTTTACGATTTTCTCATTACCTATTCATTTTTTTTAAACAAAACTTATACAAGCTTAAAGACCACTATTTACTCTAAAAATTAGGTCTTATTCATTTTTTTCGTATAAGCAACCGTTACGGCACAGTGGCGCCGTAAACCTCATATATGCTTTGGCGGGCTCCAGTTTTTGTTTTTTTTTTTCGTCATCTGTTCGTTTTATTGATAAAGTACTTATGTAAAATAAAACAACACAGTGTAACCTAAAAATCATGACCTATGCACATTTTACATTCTTTGCTCCCCAAAGCCACAGTGGTGGCCCAAAATCAATTTTTTTATATTTTCGCCACCTACACGCATTTTATTGCGTTAATGCTACCTTAATAGCACAATATTCACCCCTAGGTGGTCGCTAAGCAGTGGCGGATCCAGGGAGGGGTGATGGGGGCGATCACCCCCACCTCTCTCAAACCAAAGTGATATTATATTTGAAGATTATAAAAATATTCATTTATTTTTATAGAAAAACTTATATTATATTAATATTATTTTTATAAGAATGAATTTTTATGCTTTAGCGACAGTGGCGGATCCAGCATCGTTAAGAGGGGGGTGCCAATTGGTTAAATTTCTATAAAAATAAATGAATATTTTTATAATCTTTGAATATAATATCACTTGGTTTGAGAGGGGGGAGGTGATCACCCCCATCACCCCTCCCTGGATCCGCCACTGCTTAGCGACCACCTAAGGGTAAATATTGTGCTATTAAGGTAGCATTAATGCAATAAAATGCGTGTAGGTGGCGAAAATATGCAAAAATTTATTTTGGGCCACCACTGTGGCTTTGGGGAGCAAAGAATGTAAAATGTGCATAAGTCATAATTTGTAGGTTACACTGTGTTGTTTTATTTTACATAAGTACTTTATCAATAAAACGAACAGATGACGAAAAAAAAAACAAAAACTGTAGCCCGCCAAAGCATATATGAGGTTTACGGCGCCACTGTGCCGTAACGGTTGCTTATACGAAAAAAATGAATAGGACATAATTTTTAGAGTAAATAGTGGTCTTTAACCTTGTATAAGTTTTGTTTAAAAAGAATACATAGGTAATGAGAAAATCGTAAAAAAAACATGCTCGCTAAGGGATAGGGGTAGTTTCTGCAGTATATTTTCAAGGATAGGGATGGTTTCCGCAGAGATGTTGCAATAACCATATATATTTTTGAAAAGCACTATTGATGAAGCATATGCCCATATGGATCAAAAAGCAAAAAACAGAAAAAAATTTCAACCCCCCATATGATTTATTTTTTTTTGGCTACAGGGGTTGCACTAGGAAATCGCTTTTAGTGTCCATGCATGGGTAATAATAACGTGCACAAAATGATATATGAAGCATATTAATAAAAGGCATTGTGTGAAGGATTCCAAGAAAATCAATTTATTTATTAATTCTTCTTTTTTTTTGGGTGGTTCCGGGGAAAGAATGGGGGTGCATTATACAAATTTGTAAATAGCACCAATACATGGGTAATCGCTGAAAGTCTTTTTACTCTAGCATAAACGGTTCAGATAGTATAAAAAGAGGTTTTTTAAAATGTAACACCCTGTAATTAAAAAAAGGGCAATTACCCTTAAGTGAAACCTATACCAAAAAATCAGTCAATTATTTTTGAATAATTGCCGCAGGATTTCTTCTTAATTTCCGTTACAGTTAGGGAAAAATATATATTTTTTAAAAACATCTTTTTTAAAAACTTGTCAACTTTATGGCGCCACCCCCGCTAAACGGTGGATGATAGAGAGATGCTGTCGGAAATAAATCGTAGAAAATATAGTCCTCTTCATATTTCTATAAAAGAAATTTTTTGTAAAAGGTACAGGAAGGGCTACGTTCCGCAAAAACCACAAATTACCCCCTTTAAAGGGGTGAAAAGGGAGGTTCCGGGGCGAAATTTTTTCAGAAAAAGTTAGTCTTATAATAAGCACCCCTTGATATACCAGAAAAAAAATAAAACCGGACTTGTGTCCATTTTGCAAGGTTCAACCTTTGTTTCCTACACTATATCGTAGATGTGATTATTGATTATCAAATTTTTAAATATTACAATAACAATAATTTGTTTAAAAAATTAATAACCAGAGAAGGTTCCCATTGTTTTCAGTCTGGTGGGATGTAGAGTAACATTATGTTGCTTTATATGCCATTAGAGTGGAAACTTAGTCTTTTAATAATTTGTTTTTATTCAAATTAAAAATATAATTTTTTTCAGAGTTGTGTTGTGTGTTGCATACCTATATGTACTGGATATGAGACTTTCCATGGTATGTTCTTCGTTCGGCTATTGTTGGTATTTTTCTGTTCTTGACTTCTTCTGTTAGTATTGGTAACCAGAACCTGCTGCATTCTTCTGATGGATTTGCTACACATTTTTCTTCGTTGAGTAAAATGTGGGATGCTTCTATGACTTTTCTCTTTTTCATGTCTTTTTCTTTCATGATAGCCAGCATGAACCATTAACCCTTAAACGCCCGAGGGTGGGTAAAAAATGGCCACCTAATGCGTACTCCCTTGTGACATATTTATTACGTGTTTAAAAATTTTTAAAAAAATTTTTATTGTTAAAAAGACAGCCCTTTATCAAATGTTAATTTGGTTCTACTGATATTTTTGAACATAAAAGTAGCATCTTGAGTTAAATAATATGGGTGGGCATAAAAAGTACACCCTTGGTAAAACTTGTTACTAAAGGTTTCTATATAATCTCTCGTTGGTAGGAAGATAATCCATATAATTATTGACGTATAATTACATAATCTACATAATTATCCGCCAATGAGAAGGTTGAAAGGAAGAATGTGGAGAAAATCGACAAATCTGAATTACTGGCTTTTACTGGTATGTTGATTTTGATGTACATTGTAATTTTGTTGTAAGGTTTGTAAATTGTTTATATTAATATTTTAGAAGATGCTGTGTTTATTAAGCATAAGAATCTCAAGTTTAATCCATTTTCAACAACTCTCAATAAATATATTAGCTATTTTAGAGGTGGACATTTTTTACCCACCCTTGGGCGTACATGGAACCTAAAAAAGTTGGGCGTTTAAGGGTTAACAGAGACTTCGAGAAATCCCAGATATTGAAACATGCCTGGGACAAGGAGCACATACCACAATGAAAAGATGCATCAATAATCATGCTCATTTTTAAAATCTGCTTCGGCCTAAATAGTTACAGGGATTGTCTGGTGCCCAATGAACGTCTTCTTTTAAAATAATATAAATAATGTTCAGCATATTTAGTGTGACCAACTAGCCCGAAAAATCAGGGACATGGCCCGAATTACGAAGTCGTGTCCCGGCGTCCCGGACAGGGCTTTCGGGTCATCCGAATTTTCAACGGTTTGGTAAAATTATATTTTCATATTTTGAACACGTTATTCTTTTAAGAATTCACATCAAACTGAATTGGTGGGATGAAAAAAAGTCGACAATTTCTAATAGTCGACCTAAACTATCTGTTTAGTGTAAAGTGTAAAACTAATATCACATCAAAAACGCATGCATTTTATTTCGTGCTACTATAGTTCTACCAAAACTCAAACTCTGGGTTTTTTCCGTTTCTGTATTTTAAGTATCGTCTTCCGAAAAAACGATTTAAAATCATGACAATGTAGTCATGATAATTATATTTTTATATTAACCTAAGGTTCTATTTACATTGAAGTCCAACATCAGTTGATATTCTAATTTTTCCTTCTTTGAGAACAATTTCCGGATTGAAATCCGAGACGTCAAAAACTAACAAAAGTATGATTATCATTACAACCCATCCTATAAAAATTTTTTTTTCAACATTATCAATATAATGATTACAGTTCTATATTTAAAAAAAATGGCCCGATTTGCATGTAGTCCTGTCGCCAGGGGGGGTACAACGGCCTCCTTAATTCAGATGGACTTACCCAAGTTTTTTTTATATATTTTGACCCGTAGAATACGAATTTTTTGGGTAACAGTTGATCCGGATGTCGATAAGATTGTTATAGACAAAGAACTTGAGGAATTACATAACAGCGATTTCTCGCAAAACAAAACATCTTTTTGTATTTTTTGGGTCATTTTAAGCAAAAAATATTCCTACAAGTTTTTTCGTAGAATGCATAGTTTTCGAGATAACCGCGGTTGAACTTTCAAAAAATCGAAAAATTGCAATTTTTGAACCCGAATAACTTTTGATTAAAAAATAAAGTAGCAATTCTGCTAACCGCATTTGAAAGTTTAAGTCAAGTTATATCGGTTTTGATTATTTTCATTGCTAAAAATTATTTTTTTTATTGTTAATCTAATCTATAAACACATAGTGTTTCCCGTGCCTAATACATGCGTTTTAACGCATGCTACGTAGAAAATGCCTCGCTTGCACTTGTAGTACTCTACCTACTCGTTCGATTTTAAATGAGAAATCATAGAAAACATCACTCACATACTAGGTGTTTATAGCTTTGTTTAACAATAAAGTAATAAATTTTTAGCAATGCAAATAATCAAAACCGATATAATTTGACTTAAACTTTCAAATGCGGTAAGCAGAATTGCTACTTTATTTTTTAATCAAAAGTTATTCGGGTTCAAAAATTACAATTTTTCGATTTTTTGAAAGTTCAACCGCGGTTATCTCGAAAACTATGCATTCTACGAAAAAACTTATAGGAATATTTTTTGCTTAAAATGACCCAAAAAATTCAAAAAGATGTTTTGTTTTGCGAGAAATCGCTGTTATGTAATTCCTCAAGTTCTTTGTCTATAACAATCTTATCGACATCCGGATCAACTGTTATCCAAAAAATTCGTATTCTGCGGGTCAAAATATATAAAAAAAAAACTTGGGTAAGTCCATCTGAATTAAGGAGGCCGTTGTACCCCCCTGGCGACATGACTAATGGGAATATCCCGGATTTTAGGTATTTTTTTTTGCCTTGTCCCGAATTCGACTGAATTGGAGTTGGTCACACTAAGCATATTATGTCTTAAACCATTTTTGCCAATCATAAAGTTTTATGTCTTGGCTCTTGGCCAAATTGTCTTGGTTTTATGGCTCTTGGTTTTTTAATGTTTTAATAAAAAAAAATGTCTTCTCGTCATTCACTAGAAGAAAAAAAAAGCTGAAACAAAACATCGGAGGGAAAGTTAACCGAAAAATATAATTTATGTATGAAGCGTGAGACGACGCACGCTTGGATGAATATAAGTGTAAGTGCAATACCAAGATTATTTAGTTCAATAATTTATTTAACAGGTTTAGTATAAGTTTTTTGTTATAGGTTCCTACTAAAAGTTATTACCAGAGAACATCAGTTCTCGCCATTGGCGCACACCTACACCTCTCTTCACGCGACACTATACAGGGTGAGGCAAATAAAGGGCCTATTAGAAATATCTCGAGAACTAAAGGCAACAGAATCATGAAAATTGGAATAAAGGGGTTTTGAAGGATGATCTATCAAATGAAAATATTTTCATCTCTTTGCAACTTCCGGCTATACCGGAAGTCGCTTATAACTTCGTTTTTTTTTAAATGGGACACCCTGTATATTTTTACATTTTTGGATTTTATTTGATGTCTTCTTTTTTAAAATATCAGGTTTCGTAATATTATACAGGGTATTTTAAAAGAAAATTACGTTTTTTTATTAATTTCGTAGCAAAATTAACACCCTATAGAATTGTAGTAGTTTGACATCTAAAACTCTACTTACGTTCAAATGATTTTTAATATACTCTACTATTGTTAAGAATCATTAGTATAGCTAAATTTTTAATTTTAGTATACAGGGTTGGTCGAAACTCGGAATGAGTATTTTCTGAGTTTTCTTAAAAGGAACACCCTGTATGAAATGAAATGATATTTTGTGGTACTTTTTTATTTCCTAAACATTCCCTATAGCTAACTGCTTTAATTTGTGCTTAATTTTTAATCGCACCAACAATCTTAACTACGTAGGTATTTTGATAGCTAAACCATTATTGGTAATTTTAAGGACCAGTCTGGATTAATATGTATTTATTTCTGAAAAATTATTTGGGATTGAGTATTTTCACGGCCAACCTAATAAAATTTCACGTATTTTTTTGCAATTAATGTTTAGCTTGAATCACCAATAACTCACCAATTAAAGCAGTTAGGTATAGGGAATGCTTAAGAAATAAAAAAGCACTATAAAATATCATTCCACTACAATACAAAAATACAGGGTGTTCTATTTAAGAAAACTCAGAAAATACTCATTTCGAGTTTCGACCAACCCTGTATACTAAAATTAAAAATTTAGCTATACTAATGATTCTTAACAGTAGTAGAGTATATTAAAAATCATTTGAACGTAAGTAGAGTTTTAGATGTCAAACTACTACAATTCTACAGGGTGTGAATATTGCTACGAAATTGATAAAAAAAACGTAATTATCTTTTAAAATACCTAGTATAATATTACAAAACCTCATATTTGAAGAAAGAAGACATCGAAGAGAATCCAAAAATGTAAAAATATACAGGGTGTCCCATTTAAAAAAACGAAGTTATAAGCAACTTCCGGTATAACCGGAAGTTGCAAAGAGATGAAAATATTTTCATTTAATAGATCATCCTTCAAAACCCCCTTACTCCAATTTTCATGATTCTGTTGCCTTTAGTTCTCGAGATATTTGTAATAGGCCAGTTATCTGCCTCACCCTATATATACCTACACCACCTACACGAAATTTTCGACTTTCTAAATCTGACTGAATTGAAAATTGGGCCAATTCCCGTCTTAAAGTTCAGGAAAAGACTCACCTATTCATATGTCAATCATCTATTTTGGTCCAAGGGTGTGGATTTTACGGCCCTTCCTATTTTGGGTCTGTTTTTCGTTCTCGTCCCCAAAACATTCAAAAACTTCAAAATTTAAGTCCGACCTTTGCGGCTTTTAATAGTACTGATCATTACCTTTCCAACGCATGTCCAATTTTAAAAATCGGTTATACCATTCAAAAGTTACCGAACTCAGAAATATAACTCAATGTCTATTTAAAAAAGGGGAAATATTTGTGGATATGATGTATGTATGTACATGTATGTATGTATGTGTGTGTGTGGAAAAGTTAAACCGATCTGATTTTTTTCTTCTATATTTGAAGAGGAGATCAGGGTTGATTCAGAACCGGTGCAGTTTGTGACTTTTGACCACCCATAAGCCAGCTGTAGGACTTAGTAGGTACAAAACGGCATATTTTTGGGGGGTATATATCTTCGGTTCAAGAAGAGACAGGAGAACCGCAAATAAAATAAATCAATAGCGTTGCATTCTAGTTCGGATCTCTGAACAGTAAACATATCGAATACCTGCTCCGCATAGCAATTAGTGATAAGTTTTTAGTGTAATTACTTTTACGATTAAGGTTGTATATTTAGATTATAGTTTTAACAAACTGTATAAAGGTAAGAGATTTTAATATATTTATTTTCCAATGAGCGTTACATCTGATGGGGGTAATAAACCCCCAGATGATATGATTATTGAGGAAAATGACATAGGTAAATATTGTAGCGTGATTAGTGTAATTACTTCTAATTACAATAAAACTAGCGGTTCGTAATTTATATACGACTTTATTTATACAAGTTACAGACGAATTTATCTTATACACTAAAACTCATTTACAAAATATGCCCGTATTTATACCCAGTTGTTATTCTGGAACAATCGACTCCCATCTCGAGCTATCGGCTTGTTCCGCCTACGTGACGTACCTTCCAGAATTCTCCGGCGAGGCCTAGCACATCCGATTACGTCATTCTCGAGGTGTTTACTGTTATACGGGGATCGGCCAAGATTTCTCTTCCGCTACACTGCTCCCCTCTTAAGATCTGAGCGTCTCGATCAGCAACTCTAAATGAAGGCCCAGGATGGCGGAATCTACACGACTCTCCAGCTCTGCATACACCCTTCAAGAAGAAATAACAGTCTACTGTCTTTGAAGGGTACGACATCTTCGGGTTCATGCAACACACAGTGATTTGTACACCAGTTCCTCTGAAGACCACTTCAAGCATGCTTCTCACAATCTTCCAATCCAGATTTTCTACTGCATGGCCTATTTTTGGTAAAGCCAAATTTTTGATGTCATAATTACACACGATTTTCTTCAAATTAGTTAGAGCACGCCATATGTTCTCGTAGCTTGGCGTGTCCGTATAAGACTTTCTGGTCACCATATACAGCAAAGATCGAGGACCATCTTCCAATCGCAGTACTCTTCCAATTTTAGGCTGCTGATTTCTTAACTCGTCCAGGCGGCCGAACTTTCTATTGAATACGGACGATATTCCTTTAGTCATCTCGAGGTCTTGGGCAACACAGTGGGCCAGAGAGACGTTTTCTGGAACACCAAACAGATCTTGCTGAACTTCTGTGGTCACGCCGAATCTAGCACTCTTTCTCGCTGCGTAATTTGACATAAATTGATTAAAACTTGGCTGTGCGACATCTTTCATCTCCTGTTGGAGGACTCGTGCTTCTTCTGTTTCATTTGAGCCAGCATATGGTGCAAGACGATTTATGTGAATAACTTTTGGTTTACCGTTTGGCAACTTCTTAATTCTATATATTACGTCATTTATTTTCTTCTTAACTTCATATGGACCTTCCCATTGTCTTTGCAGTTTAGGACATAAGCCTCGACGACGTTGCGGATTATAAAGCCAGACAAGATCACCTACTTCGAAGCTTTCATTCTTGCATCGAGAATCATATTGATCTTTCATTCTGTCACTGGCTATCTGGATGTGTTGTCGGGCAAGTTCATGAATGTTGTTCATTCGTAATTTCAGGCGGTCAACGTAGTCTTCGCCTGCAACATGTTCCTCGGAAGGTCCGCAGCCAAACTCTAGGTCGCAGGGCAACCGAACTTCACGACCCAACATCAGGCAGGTTGGTGTTTGACCTGTAGTTTCATTTACGGCCGAGCGGTAGGCCATCAGGAATAAATGAATGTGTTGGTCCCAATCTCGCTGATGTTCAGATACAACTTTGGACAAGTGTTTACCCATCGTTCGGTTCATCCTCTCGACCATCCCATCTGATTGAGGATGCAGGGGTGTTGTTCTGGTCTTATTGGCACCAATCAATTTACAAACGTTTTGGAAAAGAGCTGACTCAAAGTTTCGCCCTTGGTCGGAGTGGATCTCCAAGGGAACACCAAATCGGCTAAAGAATTCTTTAACAAGTACCTCTGCAACGGTAGCAGCTTCTTGATTTGGTAATGCATAGGCCTCAGTCCATTTTGTAAAATAATCCATGGCTACCAGGATGTATTTATTTCCAGCATCGGTTTCTGGAAATGGACCTGCAATGTCGATAGCTACTCTTTCCATAGGACTTCCAACATTGTACTGTCTCATGGGTGCTCTCTTTTTACCAACCGGACCATTACCGGATGCACACAGTTCACATTTTCGGCACCATCTTCTTACATCATCTTTACAGTTCACCCAATAGAACCGTTCTCGAACCTTTTGCAGAGTCTTCGTAATACCAAAGTGTCCACCTGATGTACCGTCATGCAACTGACGCAATACTTCTGACACTTTACTTTTAGGTACAATTAACTGAAGCTTAGATTCTGTACCATCATCGTTCTCAAAGGTTCTGTACAGAAGATCATCTTTTAGTACCAGACAATTCCATTGGCTCCAGTAGGCCTTGACTTCTGGACTACATGCACTAATGTTCTGCCAACTAGGTCTTTCACCTTGCCGCATCCAATCCAATACTCTTTTTATACATGGATCATCTTCTTGGGCGTTTTGTAACTGTTGGGGCTGCCATTGCTCATTAACTACGGTGGTTCGTCTCACGGGGCAAAATCGTT
Source organism: Diabrotica virgifera virgifera (assembly GCF_917563875.1). Classification (NCBI taxonomy): domain Eukaryota; kingdom Metazoa; phylum Arthropoda; class Insecta; order Coleoptera; family Chrysomelidae; genus Diabrotica; species Diabrotica virgifera. The sequence continues at coordinate 60,475,800 of NC_065443.1, read as the reverse complement.
CCTCTAATTTGGCACAGTGATTACAATTTGCACTGCATGGTCGTCTCGAAAGGGCATCAGCATTTGAATGAACTCTTCCGGCCCTGTGTTCTATCTCATAATCATATTCTTGCAGTCGTTCTAACCATCTTGCCATCTGGCCCTCTGGATTACGGAATTGTATGAGCCATTTTAGAGCAGCGTGATCTGTTCGAAGAAGGAACTTTCTGCCGTACAAGTATTTATGGAAATGTTCGCAAGCCTTCACTACACCCAGCAGTTCTCTTCTGGTAACGCAATAGTTTCTTTCTGGTTTCGACAGGACTTTGCTGAAATAAGCGATGACTTTTTCCTGTCCATCCTGGATTTGTGAGAGAACAGCTCCTATGGCACTGTTGCTAGCATCGGTATCCAAAACAAATTTTCCTGCCTGTCCCGGGTAGCTTAATATCGGTGCACTGACCAGAGCCCTTTGTAGTTGTTCGAAAGCTTTTTGACACTCCTCACTCCATGTATATTCTTTGCCCTCCTCCGTCAACTTTGTTAGGGGCTTGGAGATATTGGCAAATCCTTTGACAAATCGTCGGTAATATGTACATAGGCCAAGGAAACTTCTAATTTCGTGTTTATCTTTTGGTACTGGCCAATCTTTAATTGCTTCAATCTTTTCAGGATCAGCTGTTACACCATTACTCGATACAATATGTCCCAAATACTTAACTTCTCGTCGAAACATGTGACATTTCTTCGGACTTAACTTCAAGTTCGCTGCCCTCAATCGTTGAAAGACTTCTATTAGATTCTTGGCATGTTCATCAAAGGACCTTCCAACCACAATTACATCATCCAAGTAAACCAGGCATGTTTTCCATGTTAGACTTCTTAAAACTGCCTCCATTAATCTTTCAAATGTGGCAGGGGCATTACATAAACCAAACGGCATAGCCGTAAACTGCCAAAGCCCTGATCCTATCGAAAATGCGGTTTTCTCCCGATCGGCTGGCTCCATGTCTACTTGCCAATATCCACTTTTTAAATCGAGTGTGGAAAACCAACGAGAACCGGAGAGAGTATCCAATGTATCGTCTATTCTGGGCAAAGGATAACTATCTTTTTTTGTTACCGCATTGAGCTGGCGGTAGTCGATACAAAAACGCGTTGAACCATCTTTCTTCTTTACCAGAACTACTGGTGATGTCCATGGACTGTTCGATGGTTCAATTACCCCTTGTTTGTCCATATCCTTGATAATCTCTTCGGCTTCATCTCTTTTCGCGAATGGAAGTCGTCTAGGCCGTTGTCTGATTGGCTGAGCGTCTCCGGTATTTATTTTATGCGTCACTATGCTTGTTTTTCCCTTATCCTTCGTGTCAATAGCAAAAACATCTTGATACTCTATCAGCATAGACGTCACTTTTTCCGTTCGTTCATGATCAAGATCTTGGCATCTTTCAATGATCATCTCAACAAGCTCCTTTGGATACTTCGCCTTCGATGATTTCTCATTGGTATTCACAGAGCAAATTGAAGCCACGGGAACACACTGCCCGATCAAAGCTCCTCTACTTAACTTGATAGCAGTTTCCCTTAAATTCATAACTCTTACAGGGATCACATCTCGAACTTTTACCAAAGTTTTCGCCGTTAGGAACTCGACATTATCCACATCTTCGACCATCCTTAAACTTCCCTCTCGGCAGTGTCCATCAAGCATGGTCATCAGAATTTTCTCACTATTACCGGGTATGGTTACGTCGCATGTAGTAAGTAAGCGGATGACATCTTCTTTGTCGTCGTGAAAAGGCAACTCTTCACCATTGATCTTGAGAACTCCATTTTGAACATCCAATATTGCCCCCACTTTCCTTAGTACGTCCATCCCCAATATGAATTCGTCGGAGATCTCGGCAATTAATACTTGATGTTCAACTGTGGTCTGGCCAATGGATACTGACATATTAGCCTCGCCATATGTATTAATTAGCTGACCAGTCGCTGTTCTAAGCTTTACTGTTGCAGGTGATAATTTATTATGGTCTCGTACTACATCTGGACGTGCGATAGTTCTCGTTGCACCTGTATCCACCAAAAATGATCTACATCTATTACTGATACGACCTTCGATGTATAAGTTGTGGATTCCACCGGAGGACGTGAGGTTGACAGTTACTATGGGGGCTCTAGTTCTCGAGGTCGGCAGTTGCCCCTTGGTGTCGACCCGCTCTAGTTTTCCGACGGCTGTACGATCTTCTTACAATTACGACGAATGTGGCCTACGTCTCCACAATTCCAACATCTAGGCTCGCGTCTCTTTGGCATCTGATTACTTAATACTCTCCGTATCATTTCCTCCAGACGTTCATCGTTGTGTTCGTCACTTTCTTCAATGGTTCTTACTCTATGGCCTCGTGAAGTTTGACTAGCCGTTTCATGTTCCAATGCAATAGCAAGTGCTTCATCTAAAACTTTCGGCCTTGCTAGTCGTAAAGCTTTCTGTAGTTCATTATCTTTCAGCCCATTGACGAAGGTATCTACTGCAATTTCTTCTAAAACGCTGTCTGGCACCTCTGGATAAGCCAACCGCACCACACGAGCCACATCTGCTTCAAATTCTTGCAGATTTTCACTTGCTCGTTGACTTCTACTTCGCAGTTGTGCTTTGTATACTTGTTGTAGATGGGCATTTCCATAGCGTTTTTCTAGACGAGTGAACAAGGTCTGGTAACAATTTTCTTGACCCTTAGGAATTGATCTTAATATATCTGCAGCATCACCTCGCAAAGCAGCAGTCAAGGAAACAGCCTTTTCCTGTTCGGTCCAATGATTGGCGGTCGCAATAGCTTCAAATTGTCTAAGATATATGGACCAAGAGGACTTTCCATCGAATGGTGGTAATTTGAATCTCATATTATGCGACGTTTCGTCTCTCGGTAGTTCATCTTTCACTACAGGATCTAAAGCTACTGCATTAACTGACGGTTGCACTTTTGTATCGGTTATCATGCTCTCTAATTCTTTGATCTTCTCTTCTACGGACAAAACTACTGCATTAACTGAAGGTAGAACTTTCGTATTGGTTACCATAGTCTCTAGTTGTTTGATCTTCTCTTCTAACATTTCTTTATTGTCGTCTACACTTTTCTGTATCTTATCGAATGTTCTAGAAACTTCTTCAAATTTCTCATTGTTCTGTTTACAAACTTCTTCAAGTTTTTCGTTGTTTTGCCTACAGACCTCTTTAAAATTTCTTCAATCTTTTTAGAAGTCTCGTCGAATCTTTTAGCAACGTTTTCGAATTTCTCGTCGCTTTTTCTACTAACTTCTTCAAGTTTCTCGTTGTTCTGTCTACTAACTTCTTTAATTACTTGAGAAACACTTTCAAATTTCGATAAGATCGCTTGTTCTGCTGTCTGGAAGTGGAACGTCTTTGGGTCCTCTCCATTCTTCTTGAGGACCTCGTCGAGTCGTGCTTTCAGGACTTTCTTGGACCCACTGGCATCTTGCTCGTACTCTTCTAATTGTTCACGGAGCTGTTTTAGCGAGAGTTCTTCTAGCAACATCTTTAGTCGGCACACACGTACTTTTCACAATGTCTTTTAAGTCTTTCCGAATACCGAACAATCAACGCACTCCGGTTATTCCCGACGAATAAAGTTCAAAAGTCTTTTAAAGTCTCTCTGTAATTCACTTATTTATATCGCACTAAGTTTACCGAACACCGACACCAACTGTAGCGTGATTAGTGTAATTACTTCTAATTACAATAAAACTAGCGGTTCGTAATTTATATACGACTTTATTTATACAAGTTACAGACGAATTTATCTTATACACTAAAACTCATTTACAAAATATGCCTGTATTTATACCCAGTTGTTATTCTGGAACAATCGACTCCCATCTCGAGCTATCGGCTTGTTCCGCCTACGTGACGTACCTTCCAGAATTCTCCGGCGAGGCCTAGCACATCCGATTACGTCATTCTCGAGGTGTTTACTGTTATACGGGGATCGGCCAAGATTTCTCTTCCGCTACAATATAATTTGGATAACAAATATTCAGAAAATGATATTGGTCCCTATTATATTACTGTAGGACCAAAAGAAAAAACAAACCGTTTGTCAGCGGTAAAAATGGGTTTCTATCTTTTTAATAATAATACATTTAAAAATGACGTTTTAGATATTAAAAATGTAGGGAAGGACAAAGTTAAAATTATTTTTAAAAGTTTTAATGTTGCTAATTCAATTATTGGTCATGAAATAATAAATTCAAATAAATTAATAGCGTACATTCCTCTTTTTTTCAACCACAAAAGAGCCATAATACGCCAAGTGGATACATTCTTTGACGAAAAATATCTATTAGAACACATTGAAAGCAATAGGAAAGTTGTTGAAGTAAAGAGAATGAAGCGCAAAATTATTGATTCAGATAAAGAAGTACAGTTAGTTCCTAGGCAAATGATTATAGTTAACTTTTTAGGAAACAGCCTACCGCAAACAGTAAAAATTAATTTGGTTCCTTTTACGGTAGAGCCGTATATTTATCCGGTAGTTCAGTGTTTCAAATGCTTTAGATTTGGACACACGGCAAAGTACTGCAGGAGTACAAACTTTAAATGTAAGAGATGCAGCCAAGAGCATAGTGACGAGAATTTTCAATGTAATAATGTAGAATTCTGCATTCATTGTAATAAAACTGGACATCAATCTATTTCAAAAAAGTGTCCAAAATATCAAACTCAACACAATATTAAAAAAATAATGTCAGAAAAAAATATAACCTTCAAAGAAGCAGAAACACTAGAAAAAAATCCAACTTATTCTAAAATATTTCTTAATAATAGATACGATTTATTGAACAATAAAGAAAATTTTCCTTCTCTTCAACATAATGAGGATAGTAATTCATCGGCTAAAAATTGGGTACCTAAGCCAGTACATCATTTTCCTAAAAAGCGTAAAGCCAACTCACCCATAGAAGTTAGAAATGCACCTACTTTCACACCTAAAGCAATTACCCGACCATCTACTTCTAAAACCATTTTACCCAATCCTTATAGAGACGAATTTCAACAATATAAAGAAAAACTTCAACTAGGAATTTTAGAGAAAATACCCAAAATCTTTGAAAATATTTTCAAAAAATTTGAAATGACGGTACCAAATAAACAATTGTTTTATGAAACACAAAACGAAGTAAAATACATATTAAACTCAATATCAATTAGTGATAGCGAAGACGATAACTATAGTTAAAATGTTACATATACTTCAATGGAATTGTAACTCAATTATTAAAAATAAAGCTAACTTACAATATTTCTTAAATTCTTCTAGCTTATCATTTGATATTATTATTTTAAATGAGACTTGGTTATCCAAGAAAAGAACTTTTTCTCTTAGTGGATTTAATTTTGTTCATGTGGATAGACAAGATGGTTACGGAGGGGTTGGTATACTTATTAAAGACAACTTATGTTTTTCGGAGTTAAATTTAATAAAAAATTATAACAGTGATATTGAACTTTGCGGAATAAAACTTAATACTTTCAAAATTTCTCTGGTTTGTATTTACAAACCTCCTAACGTAAAGGCTACTACAAATGATTGGTTATCAATATTTTCACAACTACATGGTGATGCATTGATATGTGGTGATTTCAATGCCCATCACACCAATTGGGGATCCGCACTAAACAGTACACAAGGGAACAAGTTGTCAGATGCAATCGAAGAGACTAAATTAACTATATTAAATGATGGTAGGCCAACTAAACTAAGTCGTCCTAATGAAAGACCATCAGCTATAGGCCTTACTCTTGCCTCCGGAAGCTTAATAAGCCAATGTGAATGGAACCCATTAGATGATGATTTCGGTACCTTACATTTTCCAATTGTTATTTCTATAGGTAGGAACCAACATTCTCCTTCTCCTAACTTAACTAGGAAATGGATTGAATCTACTGCCGATTGGCAGCTTTTTCAAAACCTGGTAAATGAATATATAATAAGCAATAGGGAAGATAAAAAACAAAATAATAATTTTCAATTACTTACAAATGCTATAAATATTGCAGCTTCTAATTCTATAAAATCTCGTACCTGCAAAGTAATTAATCACAAAAAACCAATTTGGTGGGACGAAGAATGTACCCGAATGGTTTCAGAACGAAAATCGGCATTGATTGATTACAATCAATTGTCAAACTTTCATAACTACATCAACCTTAAACATGTTCAGGCCAAGACGAAAAGATTGTTTAAGACAAAACAACAGGGCAGTTGGATAAAATTTGTTAATGGATTGAATAAAAATACACCAATATCGAAAATTTGGTCCTTTGCAAAAAAAATTTCAAATAAAAATTCTTTTTCAAAAAAACCACCTATTTCAGAATCCATTATATCAATCAAATTTTCGATATAATATCTCCAAGTCTTGCTCCGAACATTCCTTATAACTTTCATACAGATCAAAGAATATATGAAATTGAAAACCCGTTTGATATCATAGAATTAGAAGCTGCAATAAAAAATGGGCCGAGTACGGCCCCTGGAAAAGATTTCATTACGTACGAAATAATTAATAATCTATCGAGTGAAGCTAAAAATATCTTGTTGGAAATATATAATGATTGGTGGGTTAATGCAAATTATATTAACCAACTAAAAGAAATAACTATTTGTCTCATTTTAAAACCGAAAAAAGATAAGAACATGGCAACTTCTTATCGTCCTATATCCCTTATGTCTTGTCTAACAAAAACTTTTGAAAGAATGATCAAAACACATGTTGAGTGGTTTATTGAACGAAATGCCTTATTGCCGCAAAATCAATATGGTTTTCGTAGGGGTTGTAGTAGTTTAGATGCAGTTACCCATTTAGTTAATGATATTCAGATGACACTCTCAGAAAATAAATATTTAGTTAGTCTATTTCTTGATATAAAAGGTGCATATGACTCCGTGGATTTAAATTTACTAAAAAATAAAATGATAAATATTGGTCTCAGTAATAATGCTTTTCATGCTATAGTGCAGATTTATCACTCGCGCAATATTTACATTAGGGATCATAATAACGTATTACATGGCCCCAGAACTGTCTATCAAGGTATACCTCAGGGTTCTATATTAAGTCTTACACTTTTTAATATATATTCAGCTGATATACACTCCTTGGTTAACAAAATTCACGGAATTCACTGCATTCAATTTGCGGATGATATCTGTATATATTCCATCCAACAAACCTATGATGGTTGTGTGGGGGCTTTGGAAACCATGATGCAAACTGCAATTAAGTGGACTGACGATACTGGTATGACATTATCAACAGAAATATGCTCAGTTCTCTTCTTTACCAGGCACAGGCTGCGCTCGCCGAGGAACCTAGCCTTGTGTGGGCGTACCATAGCAGTGGTAAATGAATATAAATATTTGGGCATAATTCTAGATACTAAATTATTATGGACTAAACATATACAGTACGTCAACAGTAAATGTGACAAAGGTTTTAATTTATTAAGGTATGTCACAAATTGTAAATGGGGCGCCACTCCAGATATTGCAGTTATGTTTTACAGAGCCTATATACGATCTATTATGGATTACGGATGTTGTCTCTACGGATCCGCGAGTAACACAAATCTATTATATATTGATAGACTCCAGTACAAATGTCTTAGGACTTGTATGGGGGCAATGAAATCAACACCTGTGAATGCTATATTAGCTGAATGTAATGAACAACCATTACGGTTCCGTAGAAAACTGCTTGCCCAAAAATATATTATTAAACTAAAAACTCGGGAGTGTACAATGATAGACAAGGTAAACAAATTAGCAATCGAAGACCTAACCAATAAATATTGGAAAATTAAAAACAGTCCACCACTAGCAGAAGCTGTTATTGATACCAAACACCTTTCCGTTACTTACGGCAATTATAAAAAACTACCAATGTTTAACATAAATTATATGCAATTAATTAAAAAACATAGAGTCATAATACCGAAGTATACAGAGTCCAAACAAATCAACAAAGCAATACTAAATTCCGTACTAGAAGATTTTGTAGACAAAGACATAACTACTCTTTACACTGATGGATCTAGGACGATAAATGGCGTCGGTTGTGCCGTTTTTATTCAAACCTCCAACCAATCATTATTGTATCAGCTCCCAAAACATAGCAGTATATACACTGCAGAGTTATTTGCTATTCAAAAAGCCATAAGTTGGTTAATATCAAAAAATATTGAACAAGCAGTTATTATGTCAGATTCTCAATCTTCATTGATGTCTATTCAAAGTACCAAATTCGAGACGCTAAAATATCCAATATTATGCGACATTAAAAGATACCTTCAAAATATTGATGTATCTTTTGTTTGGGTAAAAGGACATATAGGGATAATGGGTAATGAAAAAGCTGATCAATTGGCTAAACTTGCAATTACAGAGGGAGAATTCTGTAATATAATTACTGAAAGAGATAACAAAAATATTATACAATTTAACATCCAGTCGCAATGGGAAAATCAATATATTAATCTAGCAAATTCATCATTCAACCCATACTTTAGTATTCATCCAAAATTGCCAGGTGCGGGAGCACGCCAAATAGAATTCTATTTTAGTGACGTCACGTTGCCTAGCAACCGTCGATTCTCCCATTATGAAATTCTATTTTGTGACGTCAGCAAAATAGAATTCTATTTGGCGTGCTCTGGGCCCAGGTTCTTCTTATTTTAAATTAATGCACACACACTCTAAATTATTTTCCGCCTGTTATTTCGTATTAAAACAAACCATGGCAAATTTCCTGCTCATTTATCCAAATTAGGTATAACACAAAATGCATTATGTAGCTGTGGGTCTTTCGGAGACTTAAATCATATATTTTTTAATTGCAATAATTATAACTTAAATACAAAAATCCTAATACAATCACTTATTCAAAAGAATTATTTACCACCTTACCATATCCATAATGTTGTCTGTACCACTGATATGAACATATTAAATCTGCTAGTTAGTTTTCTCAAAAGTAATAATATATATTTATAAATGTTTATAATATGATTTTATTTTATTATCGTACATAATTATCTTGATAAGTATGACATAAAAAAAATCTGTGGCAACACACACACACACACACCCACACACACACCCACACCCACCCACACACACACACACACACGCACACACACACACACACACACACACACACACACACACACACACACACACACACACACACACACACACACACACACACACACACACACACACACACACACACACACACACACACACACACACACACACACACACACACACACACACACACACACACACACACACACACACACACACACACACACACACACACACACACACACACACACACACACACACACACACACACACACACACACACACACACACACACACACACACACACACACACACACACACACACACACACACACACACACACACACACACACACACACACACACACACACACACACACACACACACACACACACACACACACACACACACACACACACACACACACACACACACACACACACACACACACACACACACACACACACACACACACACACACACACACACACACACACACACACACACACACACACACACACACACACACACACACACACACACACACACACACACACACACACACACACACACACACACACACACACACACACACACACACACACACACACACACACACACACACACACACACACACACACACACACACACACACACACACACACACACACACACACACACACACACACACACACACACACACACACACACACACACACACACACACACACACACACACACACACACACACACACACACACACACACACACACACACACACACACACACACACACACACACACACACACACACACACACACACACACACACACACACACACACACACACACACACACACACACACACACACACACACACACACACACACACACACACACACACACACACACACACACACACACACCACACACACACACACACACACACACACACACACACACACACACACACACACACACCACACACACACACACACACACACACACACACACACACACACACACACACACACACACACACACACACACACACACACACACAATAGCGTTGAGTTAAGCCTTCAAATGGTATTTAAACCGTCAGGATCAGACATACACACGGCTCAGTATAGCTGAAAAACTGAAAAACTAAACTTTGAAAATTTTGGTTTTTCGACAATTACTCAAAATTTCAACCTACGAATTGCGCCAATAACTGAGAGTTTGTAGAAGGACTCTAGACGAATTTAACGGTGTATACCTCATATCCGGGAAAATTCGAATTTTTAAGTTATAGGCTTCATAAGTATGATCAAATCTATTATCTATGGGGAAAAACGGTTTCTCAAGCTCAATCATTCCTGTAACAGCTTCAGTTATCATACTTGACCTTAGATGCATCAGAGACTACTTGTCAATACGTTTCAAACTCATGTTTAGTAGTTTAGTGACCAAAATCGGTTAAGCCGTTTAGAGGTTATTAAGCTACAAAAGTATAATCCAGTTAACGATTATTCCCGAAATGGTTTATGTAGTTGTAGTGGTTACGACGCTAAATTTGATCTGGCAACGGGCAATCCGAGTTTATTTACCGGCCATCCCAATATTTTTTTTTTCAATCTTTTTCGAATAGAAAAAAAATCTAGTGTACATTCGATGGACACTAGATCATTTGGGAGGTAATGCGACAAAGGCGACCATTTATAAAGCTTAACGTGTAATCGAGAGATATTGCATTTAACTTCATACATTTAATTTATAAATAACTAAACAATTTATAATTAACTAAAAAACTCCTGATAAAAGAATAAAAAACCGCTAAACGCCGTAAAAATGAGTGCCGAATACAATATTCCAGCTACAAAAGATCTGATATGAATATTACGTGGCACGAAAATGTTTTTTAATTTTGATGCAGAACAAAATTCTGGTTTTATTTTAAAAGATTTTTCCATAATATTTGTTAAATTTGAAGTAAACGCGCCACAAAAGAGTTTCAAAATTCAAACTGTATCAAAGTTACTCTCTTATGGCGCGTTTTACTTCAAATTGAGCAAATATTATGAAAAAATCTTTTAAAATAAAACTAGAATTTTGTTTTGCATCAAAATGAAAATACATTTTCGCGCCACGTAATATTCATATCAGATGATCTTTTGTAGCTGGAATATTGTATGCGTCACTCATTTTTACGGCGTTTAGCGGTTTTTTATTCTTGTACAGAATGCTGCAAATGTTTGGAATAAATTGGGTATTTCGTAAGCAGGCGTCTTTTAAGGAAAACTCCTTAACCCGGCATGGGTCGCTAGGTAGGTTGTTACGCGAGTGGTCGCGCGTGAGATTTTCTCTCACATATCCAACTTTTGCCTTTCTTTACAAAATTTTACAAAAATGATGAGGTTTCATCAACGATAAAGCCATTTGCTTTAAAAAGACAAGACGTTTTTCTGTTTTATTATTATTATCTTTATATAAAATGTGACTATAGATGCCGCCAATATTTAACATTGAAAAATATATGGTAAGTGACCATCTACAACTAACCCGTGAAACAGAATATAGGATTTTCATATCATCGACCACATCTACGGCGCCTTTTATTACATCATAAAAGGATATTATTTTAGGTTTTAAGGGGAAAAATAAAATTAATTTTTATACACAGTTGGTGACGCCGGTGGTCGCTTGATGAGAGAATCTCTCACATGAAGCGCACTGACTCAACAATATGGTGATACTAAGTAAACTGAGTCACTATCTGAGCGGACAAGTCTATGAGATTGTCGAGGGAGGATAGTTAGGAGACTAGATGGAACTACAGCGCGTATAATTTCCCAGAAAAAAAGTTGTGCGCAATTTTCTGAAACCGTGAGAGAAAATCTCATATAGCGACCACTCGCGGGTTTTTTTTCACTTCAAACAGGTCGATTTTTATTTTTAAATTATGATTTTTTGGTATACATGTAATTCTAGTGACGCCATCCATCTGTATTTTATGACGTAATCGATGATTTCTTTAAATGAGAAAAGGGGCCGTGTGCCAGCTCATTTATCAAGCTATCTCAAGGATATTTAATTATCTATTCAATAATATAAACATTAACACACTTATTTATACAGGGTCTCCAATTATTCTTAAATTAAAATAATTGACAAAAGAAGAAGAATATATGTAATTGATTTAATTCAAAATAAATTTTGCTGCTATCAGAAAACATAAAAAAAAATGTTAATTTGACAAATAAACATTGCTTTTCGCTTAATTTCAATGTTCAAGCTGCCACCCACCTGCCTCTTGGCAGTTTTATCTGCTCTAATTTAACTTAAGCGAAAAGCAATGTTTATTTGTGAAATAAACTTTTTTTATGTTTTCTGTCAGCGGTAAAATATATTTTGAATTAAATAAATTACATACATTCTTCTTTTTGTGTTAATTTAATTATGTTAAAAAAAGTTTTTTTAGACAGCCTGTATAAATAATTACAAAATTTATATTAATATACTTATAGAATTAAATAAACTTTAAAATCAGCAAGCAGACGACCCCTATTCTCATTTAAAAAATTCATCGATTACATCATCACGCCCAGATGGAAGACGTCACTAGTTTTAGTGACGTCACGAGATAAAAAAGAGATGTTAAAAAAATCATAATTTAAAAATAAAAATCGACCTGTTTCGGTATTTTTCCTGAAAGTCACTGGCTTACGAAATAACGAATTTATTCCATACATTTGCACCATAGTGTAGTCTATTGTGAATTGTATACGTATGTATTATATTATAAACTTATTTAAAATATATACATGCAGTTATGAGTTACCTCTGATATTTAAAGTACCTTGAATATTTTTATATCTTTCAAAATCAAATCAAAGAGATAAAAAGTTATTTACATACCTATCATAAAGTATTCGAACCTGTATTAGAAATTGATCAAAAATTGCTACCTGTCATATGCTGCTATGTCAATGTAGTGATAATATCGATTCTAATATCTCTTTTATAGCATACCGTATTTAAATGAACTAATAAATATGTCAGCTGTAAAAATTAAAATTCACATGTATATTAATTGTAAATTAAAATAGTTGTAAAATGCCGCTTTCAATTTTTCTTTCAATATAACACATATGACACATTTTTTCCCTGGGTTATTAATAACAAAACTTGACTATAAACGTTAACTAGATTATAAATGAAATCATAAAATGAACAGAGTGAAAAAATAGGAGAACAACTAACAATATGATAATACGTAACACAATCGAACCCGCTTATTGGAGTAGCCTTCGTGTCAAGCAAAAAATATTAGTATAACCGGGATATTCTAATAAGTGTACCAAATATGCGTAATAATAATACATACTACACGGACCAACAAAAATAACCGGGCACTAGTGTACCTACCCTTCTCCAAGAAATTAACTTAAATTTGACAGCTAATTTGTCACTGTACACCGGGTGTATCAATCAAACTGTGTTTTTTTTTCTCAAAGTTTGCAACAGCCTGTGAAATATTCTAGCTTTATAAAATACTAAAATTAAAACCCAAAGGTTTTCTTAACATTTTGTTTTTTGAACCCGTGTTGAGCTGGCCTTCTCCACTTGCAAAAATCAAAAAACAAATAGCCTCGATTTATGAGCTATTTATGAGCTTTCATATTCCGCAAACTAAAAATTTTGAGCTTGTTCCACTGGGCAGGAATTTAATACTTTAGTGGGGGGCTGAGTCAGCCCCCTGACCCCTACTTAAAAATAGGAATATTGAATCGGTTTTTGCGGCAGAATTACGAGCTATTTATGAGCTCTTGGAATTATATAGTTTGGATTTTTGAGCTCATCCCCTTCACCCCCAAACAACCCTTTAATTGATTTAACTTAAGAGAAAAATGCTGAGAAAACTTAAAATATATCGTATTGCGGATATAATTCCTATAGCTTATATACTCTAAGAATAAACTATCAAATCACGTGCATTTCGATTATTGAGCTACAACCCCTTCGCAAGAAAACCACCCTATCTTCCCGGCTTAAGAGAAAGTTATACTTAAAATGCATTAAATTAATTATTTGGCGACTACATATCATTTAATAATTTATAAGCTTCAAAATTACGCGCATTTAGATCAGTAAATTGCAATTTATTTTGTATAGTGCAGTCACTAAAGGTAAAAATTAGCGATTACCTTCAATTTCGGTGAACCTTCATCTATTTTCACGAAAATTGGTCAGTGGTTAGAGGATACGTCAAGAAACCAAGGTGACATGGTACCACCTTGCGCCTTTACCCTGAGGGTGGATACCGCCCCTTCTCGGGGGTGAAATTTATTTTATAAAAAATAACTGCACAAATCAATAAAAGAACAAATTAAAAGCAAAATTTATTATATAAAGTTATTAAAATAAGTCAATTCTTTTTAAGTTATTAAAGATCAAAGATTTTAATTATTCGTGAAAAAAAAATGCATGTTTTGAAGCGGTTTTTCGTAAATCACTGAAAAATTGTAAGTTTTTACAAAAAGGTTAATAGTAGTTTAATTCGGATAGCTTATATTCTAAGAATAAACTCTTAAATCACGCGCCTTTCGACTATAGAGCTACAACCCCTTCGCAAGAAAACCATCCCATATTCCCGGCTTAAGAGAGAGTTGTACTTAAAATAATTTAAATTAATTATTTGGCGACTACATATCGTTTAATAATTTATGAGGTCGCCAAATATACGCATTTCAATTATTGAATTGCCATTTTCTTTCTATAGTGCAGTCACTGAAGGTAAAAATCAACTATGACCTTCGATTTCGGTAAATATCCATTCATTTTCACGAATTGACAATAACAACTTGCGGTTTTAGCCTGGGGTATATGTCACCCCTTCTCGGGGATGAAAATTACTTTATTAAAAATAACTTCACAAATCAAGAGAGGGACAAATTGTAAGCAAAATTTGTTTATAATGTTATTAATAAATCAATACTTTTTGAGTTATTAAAGATCAAATATTTTAATTTTTGTGAAATAAAATGCATGCTTTAAAGCAATTCTTCATAAATAACTCAAAAACTGTAAGTTTTTACAAAAAAGTTTTTATTACTAAAATTGAAGCTAATAAAAAATATAATAAATTGCTTACTTGGAAAAACCCTTTAATATTAATTTAAAGTAAGTTATTGGTAATTAAATGTATATTTTTTTCTGCTACTGTTCAAATCTAAGGATTCAAGCTTAAATAACGGGAAAGAGATGCATTTTATAACACTTAGGTACTAAATACTTGTCAAAGTACTTAGAAATACCTATCAAAAACGAGCTCCAGAAAAAGTTGATAGCATCAAAATCCGCTCACCAATTTTCGTGAAAATAAATGGAGATTTACCGAAATTAAAGGTCATAGTTGATTTTTACCTTCAGTGACTGCACTATAGAAAGAAACTGGCAATTCAATAATTGAGATGCGTATATTTTGCGAGCTCATAAATTATTAAACGATATCTAGTCGCCAAATAATTAATTTAAATTATTTCAAGTACAACTCACTCTTAAGCCGGGAATATGGGATGGTTTTCTTGCGAAGGGGTTGTAGCTCAATAATCGAAAGGCGCGTGATTTAAGAGTTTAGTCTTAGAATATAAGCTATACGAATTAAACTACTATTAACTTTTTTGTAAAAACTTACAGTTTTTCAGTGATTTACGAAAAACCTGAAGCGGTCAAAACATGCATTTTTTTTTCACGAATAATTAAAATTTTTGATCTTTAATAACTTAAAAAGTATTGACTTATTTTAATAACTTTATATAATAAATTTTGCTTATAATTTGTTCTTTTATAGATTTATGCAATTATTTTTTATAAAATAATTTTCACCCCCGAGAAGGGGCGGTATCCACCCTCAGGGTAAAGGCGCAAGGTGGTATCGTGTCACCTTTGTTTCTTGAGGTATCCTCTAACCACTGACCAATTTTCGTGAAACTCGTGAAGGTTCACCGAAATTGAAGGTAATCGTTGATTTTTACCTTCAGTGACTGCATTATACAAAATAAATTGCAATTTACTGATCTAAATGCACGTAATTTGGAAGCTTATAAATTATTATATGGTATGTAGTCGCCAAATAATTAATTTAATGCATTTAAGTACAACTTTCTCTTAAGCCGGGAAGATAGGGTGGTTTTCTTGCGAAGGGGTTGTAGCTCAATAATCGAAATGCACGTGATTTAATAGTTTATTCTTAGAGTATATAATCTATAGGAATTATATCCGCAATACGATATATTTTAAGTTTTCTCAGCATTTTTCCCTTAAGTTAAATCAATTAAAGGTTGTTTGGGGGTGAAGGGGATGAGCTCAACAATCGAAACTATATAATTCCAAGAGCTCATAAATAGCTCGTAATTCTGCTGCAAAAACCGATTCAATATTCCTATTTTTAAGTAGTGGGGTCCCCTAAAGTATTAAATTCCTGCTCAGTGGAACGAGCTCAAAATTTTTAGTGTGCGGAATATGAAAGCTCATAAATCAGGGCTATTTGTTTTTTAATTTTTGCAAGTGGGGGGGGGGGCAGCTCAACACGGGTGTTTTTTTATTCATTCGCTTATGTTGGATAATAAAAAAGTTACAGGCCTGGATCCCGCGTACCAAAAAAAGTTGATTAATAGCAAGCACAAAATTTGTTAATATGATCTATTAACCCGCGAGTAGTCGCGCCGTTAGATAGAATCTCACATTTTATCCTTTTTCTCGATAACTTGCCAAATTTCGTGAGTGCCTCGAGGAAGGGTGTCGTAATGCGTAGAATTTTTTTTGTTTTTTTTTTCTTCTTCTTTTTGTGGAATTTATGGCTTTGGGAAGAGCCAATTAACTTTAATAATTGTTAGAAATAATATTTCTAACATAACAAGTACAAAAATACTAAAAAATAAAAATTTGTTGTAAATTCGTATTTAAATTCGTATTTTGAGATAGAATCTAACACGCGACTATTCGCGTTACAGAAGTGAGCGTGACTACTCCAGGGTTAACAATGATCTGTTAACTTGATCTATTTTATGAAAAATAACTTTTTTTCGTAAAATTTATAATAAAATAGTTATCATCATTTTAATAAAATGATGTTGGGTATCCGTAATTTGAGAAAAACTTGCATTTTTTTTTAATTAGCTTAACTTTATAATGTGTAAAAAAATAAAACAACGTAATACAAAACTTTCATTTTAATCATTCTTGAAAGAGACCTTATACAGTTACAAAAGTCAGCCATTAAATATTATTAATAATAAGTAGAATTTTTTTATGAGTAATTAAAAATAATGTCAAAAATTCCATCTTGCCCTTACCCTGAGAGCAGGATGGAAAGCTTGTTCGGGCAAAATGGAATGTAGAGGAAAGCACTACATTTTACACTTTACACACATAAAACTGCCATCTTCTATGTCGGTACACAATTCATGTGCCCAACCATTACATACAGGACATTGTACCCAGTCCTCTGTGGGCGGTTCCACATAACGTTCACCACATACACAGAACACATCATTTTGTGAAGACTGTTCTAAATGTTGTACAATATTTTTAACTTTTTCTGTTTTTGTCCCTTTTCCTTTACCTTTTCTTTTATTCTCGCAGGTTTCTATTTCCTTGCTTTTATTTTTGCTCAACTATTATCTTCCAACTTGCCCTAAGTTGCAATTTTCCATCTTGCCCATATGCCCCTTTCCAATAATAATATCAATATTTTAAAAATGCTTTATTATTTCTCTTATTTAAATATCAATTCAGATAACCTGTACCTAATAGATACTGTGTATAAATGCATAATAATAAAATTATACACCTTGTTTAAATAATCGTATCACAAAAATTCACTAATTGCGTAATATTTAACTGCGACAATAAGAAGGAAGCGTGTACAGTACACTTAGCTGACCTGGGCCTAGATTCCGTGCACTGTAGATATCTACATGTCGCTTTCTATCGATATTTGAATATCAAAATATTTGAATTTTTAGCTTTAATTGAATTATTTTCTAGTTTTGCTAGGTTATACTCTAATTGATAAACTAGAGCAAAACTAGAAAATAATTCAATTAAAGCTAAAAATTTATATATTTTGATATTCAAATATCGATAGAAAGCGACATGTAGATATTACAGTGCACAGAATCTAGGCCCTGAACTGACTGAGCCGTCGTTTGTAAATGGAAGAGGTTCACCTGCATCTGTGTGAGTGTGGGTCCGGGCGCTTCATTGCGCAGTTCGGGTTTTATAGGTAATTTCCATCTTGCCCTATCTTTCCATTTTGCCCTCCTGTCCCCTAGAAGGATGTAATTGCATATTAAAACACAGTTTTTAATTCCAAATAATTTTTCATAATAACTAGTCTTGATATTCTGAAATATAAAGGTACTTTTCTCAATGTTGTTGTGAAGCTATTTATTTTTCTCTTTAACGAGCTGCATATTTTTGACATACCTGGTATAAAATTGATAAAATGGGATATCTGATGGTTAGTTTTAGATTTTAGATTATGCAGAGCATTTTATGAAGAATAACTATTTTTTGTAAAATTGATAATAAAAAGGTTTCCCATATGAACGCTACAGGCAAAGAATTTTGACTATGACAATTTTTGTAGAAAATGAGTTTCTACAGCGATATCGACTAATATTCTATAAATCATTCACCGGCTATGAACGTGTTGAGTCAGGAATAACAATTTATTTTAATTTCTCTAGTCAGGGAAGAAAGTGACAAGTCCGCGCTGTCCCGGCGAAAAAAGTGCTATGTCATGTTGTACACATAGGTTGATGCCATCGCTGCAATTCCAGCAAATTTAGTAAATAAACTGGTTTTCGTCAGTGCATAAATAATAAACAAACACCAGAGAGTCTTAATCTTTAAAACCATTTTTCTCGAAACTTATTATTTTGACATAGCACCTTCTTTGCCTGTACCCTTCATATGGTTCCTAGTTACGCAGACAAACTGTATAAGAGCTCAAAATTTTTGAATTTTCAAATTTTAATGCCATGTTCAACGATATTTTTATAATTATTTATACAAAAAAATTGTTACTTTTTAAACAATTAATAAACAATTAGCGGCTAAATCTGTGAGTAGAACTTTTTACCTTAACATGTATATAAACTAACAAAAAAAGTTTTAGAAAAATATAAGCTTGTTTGATTTTTTCCGAAACAATACATGTTTTCGTTCTCTGTTTGCTCCTCTATAAATGAAAATAGTTTATATCCATAGGCGTAACCAGGGGGGTTTTGGGGGTTATAACCCCCCCATTGGGATGTACTTTGAGCTCTATACGCTTAACACCATAGTCCTCAGAGACCTTCCAGTAGTTGTAACCCCCCCCCCTTAGGATCATCCTGGTTACGCCTATGTTTATATCCTTATGGGATCGGTACTCACCGGAGGGACCGCAGACGTTGGTATACAAATGGCGACATTAGCGTCTCTTTGTAAAGACAATGAAATCGAATTTGCTAAGTAACAAGACATTTGCTGAACACACACACTACACATTACACTAGGTACCGATTGCATAAATCTACTATACCATGCCAATGGCCATAAGTTATCGAGGCATTAAGCTAAATAAAAAAAATACATACAACAGAATTACTTATTTTTTCTTGATAAATAATAGGTAATCTTAGCCTGATCTTTTTGTTATATAAAATATTAGTCACTCTAAATTATAAGAATTAGATTAGTTTCATTGTTTGACTGTAGATCTTCAGTATCTTCGAAAACCGAGAAATTATCGCCAAATCTTTAAATAAAAAAAATTTGAAGAAAATTCTTCTGCATAAAAGGTATCATCATCATAATCATACATCTCCAAGTGGAGCAAAGGGCACCTTGCGGTGTTTCAAGTAGCATGAGGAATGATGGTGAGGTTGCTAGTCCCACGCATCATCTGTTGAGTTCCGTCCAATTTTGTTTACTAGTTTTCTCCATTCTCTTCTGTTTTTTGCTATCTTTTTTGCATCGTTCCATGTTAAATTATTTTCTTTGAGTTCTTTCTCTATTGTTCTTTTGCACGTATAAGATGGTCTACCCATTCTTCTTTTGCCTTGAGCATTGTAATGTAGAGCTTGTCTAGCAATATTTGTTGCTGGTTTTCGTAAGGTGTGTCCTATCCACTTCTATTTCCGTTTTTTTATTGTATGTTCTATCCTTTCTTCATTTGTTATTCTCCACAATTCGTCATTAGTAATTTTGTTTGGCCAAAATATTCTCAGTATAATACGTAGGCACCTATTAATGAAGGATTGTATTTTCTGAAAGAATTTTTTATGGTGTTTCCATGTTTCTGCTCCATATAACAGGACAGACTTTACATTAGTTTCAAATAATCGTAGCTTTGTTCTTCTGCTGATGTTTGTCGAGGCCCATATCTTGCGCAAAGAGTTAAAAGCGTTTTGTGCGAAGCTTATTCTTTGTGTTATGTCCTTTTCTGTGCCTCCTGTTGTGTTTAGCAGACTGCCCAAATAACAGAAATCTTTTACTTCTTCTATTTGTTTCCCTTCCAAATATATATTGTTTCCGTTCGTTTCCCCATTTGATAGTATTTTCGTTTTTTTGGGATTTATTTTTAAGCCGGTTGTTTTTGCTATGTTGTTCAATCTGGTGATTTTGTTTTGCATGTGTTGTCTGTTTGATGTTATGAGACATATGTCGTCAGCGAACTCTAGATCCTCTAGTTTTGTAAATGGTGACCATTGTATACCTGTTTTTTTATCTTCAGTTTGTTTCATTATCCAATCTATGACTATTATAAACAATGTCGGTGACAAGACACAGCCCTGTCTTACTCCTTTTTTGATGCTTATTTGTTGGGATAGTTCCCCTTCATGTTCAACTCTGGCAAAACATTCGTCGTAGAAAAGCCTTATTACTCTTATATATTTGTCTGGTATTTCATAGAGTTTTAATATCCTCCACATCATATTACGATTTATTGAATCAAACGCTTTTTCGAAGTCTACAAAGTTGATATAAACTTCCTGATTCATTTCCGCTAATTATTCCAGGATGATTCTTAGGGTATTTATATGGTCAATACAGGAACTGTTCGGTCTGAATCCTATTTGGTTAATTCTTAATTTTTCATTTATGGGATCTTTAATTCTCTCCAATATTATTCTGGCCATTATTTTGGTAGCTACAGTGAGAAGAGTGATTGGTCTCCAGTTTTCGCATAGTGTAAGATTTCCTTTCTTTGGTAGCTTTATTATAACTCCTTCACCCCAATCTTTTGGTATCTTTTCCTTGATCCAAATTTTTTTAAATGGTAAGTAGTACATATCCACTGAGAAGTTTAAGTGTGATTTTATCAGTTCTGCGGGAATTCCATCAACACCAGCCGCTTTGTCGTTTTTTAAAAGGTTTATAGCATACCTTATTTCGTCCTTCGTAAATTCGTCGTTTCTTACGATTAATGTTTCGTTTCTCTCTGTTTCTTCCATCTCTATTTGTGATTCAATTCCTTCTTCATAGAGTTCTGCGAAGAATTGTGTCCATCTTTGGGCAATTTCTTTTTGAGTTGTGAGTGTTTCTCCTTCTTTCCCCATTAGTTTCGTTCTTTGCTGGCTCTTGCCCCCTTTAATTTCTTTGGTTATTGAGTAAAGTGTCCTTGTGTCATGTATTATCGCTGCTTCCTCTGCTTTTTCTGCCATTTGTTCAATATACAGCCTTTTATCTGTTCTGGCTTGTTTTTTAACTTCTTTATTTTTTTCTGTGTATTTTTCCTGCATTTCTTTTTGTTTTATCGGGTTTGTTGTTTTGATCAATTCAGTTTTGATTGCTCTTCTTTCCTTGATTTTTGTTTTAGTGTCCAGCGTTATCCATGGTTGATCAGCTTTCTCCTTGCACCCTAATATCTCTTTCCCTGCTTCCATGTACACGTTTTTATATATTTCCCATATACCTTCAATGCTAGATTTTCCTACTTGTTCCAAGTTCCCCACATGCCTCTCCAACGTTTGTTGGTATTTGTTTGTTATGCTAGAGTCTCTTAATTTATTTGTATTGAATTTTCTATGTTTTTTGTTTGATTTATAATTAGCCTTGAGGCTAATTTTTATTTTTGCTCTCACTAATTCGTGGTCTGATGCACAGTCGGCTCCTCTCATTGCTCTCACATCTTGTAAGGAATTTTTCCACTTGTTTTCAATGAGAATGTGGTCAATTTGGTTCTTAAATTTTCCTCCTGGTGACGTCCATGTTGTTTTATGGATATCTTTATGTTGGAATAATGTTCCCCCAATCATCATATCGTTTGTCGAGCAAAGTTCTATTAATCTCGTGCCATTTTCATTCCTTTCTCCCATGCCATGAATCCCCATTACATGTTCCTTTCCACTATTATTAGATCCTACTTTGGCGTTCCAATCCCCCAAAACGGTTTTTATATCCCGTTTATATGTTTTTTGTATTTTTGCTAGCAACATATACATCTGGTCGTAGAACTCTTCCTTTGTTTCATCTTCTTGTTGATTTGTTGGAGCATACACATTAATTATTATTAAGTTTCTAAATTTGCTTTGAAATCTTCCCCATATAATTCTCTCAGAGACATTCTCCCACTCCACCAATGCTTGGGCCGATGCTTTATTTAACATTAATGCCACCCCTTTTTCTTTGTCTGAGTTTATATCTTTGCCAGAATAGATGACAGTAGTTCCACACTGTAATTGGATTCGTCCTGACCCATTCCATCTAGTTTCACTGATCCCTAGTATGCTTATGTTGTATCTACCCATTTCTGTTGCTATCTGATGTGCTTTACTTATTTCCGCCATTGTTCGTACATTCCAACAACCTATAAATATGTTTTACCTTGTATCAATTTCTCCTTCTATTGATTTCCAAGTTTTGTTTCTTTTTCTTTTTTCTTGCTATTTACCCTATTTCTCCCCACCTTGTCTGTTTGCAAAACCATACTCATATCCATTTCGCGCGATGTTGTCTCCGTATGTTGTTCTGGTTTTAATCTTAGTTTTTTGCTGGATGGGTTACTTTCATCATTTTTTCTCTTTGGTCATTTTCGCTGTGTGGAGATCTATCACTCATTGTTCTGGCTCTAGTTTTATCTATGGGAGTTTCTGTAATATTTTCCTTTCTTTGTTCATCCGTTGGCCATGTTTTGACTTCTTCTATTCCGTATTCATCTCCGTTTATTATTAGCTTGTCATATTTAATCTTCGCATTATATCCTTTTGTTCTTGCTTCTTTCATGTGCTTTAAAAGTATTTTTCTTTGTTCCAAGATGGTTTTTTGTTAATCCTCATTTACGAACCATTTTGTCCCTTTTAATTTCCCGCTTGCCTTTAGGATTTCCATTTTTTTACTTCCACTTGTTAGCTCAACAAGGACCGGTCTTTCCGAGTTGTTAGTTTTACCGCCTAATCTTCTAATTTCTGTTGTCTCTTGGTCTGCTCTGCAATGTACTTCCATTTTGTTCATGACTTCCTGCACTTTGTTTGACAACATTTGGGTATCTTCATTTTCTGTTTCTTCAAGACCGTATATAATTAAGTTTTTTCTCTTAATCTCTCTCTCTCTCTCTCTCGATTTTCTCCATTCTATTTCTCTGTTGGTTTATTTCTTGCTTTAGTAGCATATTTTCTCTTTTGAGCTCCTGGTTTTGATTTCTTAATTCTTTAAGCTCTTCTTGGATTCCATCCAATTTTTGCTCTATCCTCGTATCCCTTGCTTCCATTCTGTCCAATTTTTCTCGCAAATCTTTTATGAATTCTTCCATGTTGTTACTATTTCACTGTGGCTTTAGGGAGAATTTCCATAAAGTTTGCGTCTCCCGCACTGTTACCGCCGAAAACCTGCTGCAATTCAGCCCTCAGCCCGTACGGAAGCTAGCTTGACTTGCTTCGTTCTCTCTTTTTCTTTTATTTTTTCGTATCCTCCTAGAACCGACTCTGGGTATTCAATCGTAGTCAATTAGATACTAAAGTATATTTTTACACGCGAATAATTTGGCTGTCTGCGGTAAGTGCAAAAATCCGATTAGACCTCGCGGAGATTTTTGCCCTTCTTAGACTGGCCTATTTAAAAGGGTATTTATTTTCTCCTTCCCTATTTCTCAGTGCTTTTTTCAGATTTGGCAACACCGTCAAAAATTGTTCAGCGGTTACCTTCTTATGGAATTAAATAATTAATTGTTTTGTTTATTTATAGCTAACCTTGTTTTTTGACTTGCACTTGCTCTGCAGGTTTTATTCACTTAAAAATGTTTGTTTCACTCGGAATTTTGATGTACACTTCACTGTTGTCTTTAGGTACCACTTGGTATGGTCTTTACATTTTATTTTCACCTCCGTTTTAAGAATTTTCGCGATTTGTTTACAGTGATTTTTCGAACTTATTTATCTAGCCAAACCCATGTTAGTCTACATGTTTTCGTTCTCTGTTTACTCCTCTATAAATGAAAATAGTTTATATCCATAGGCGTAACCAGGGGGGGTTTTGGGGCTTATAACCCCCCCATTGGGATGTACTTTGAGCTCTATACGCTTAATACCATAGTCCTCAGAGACCTTCCAGTAGTTGTAACCCCCCCTTAGGATCATCCTGGTTACGCCTATGTTTATATCCTTGTGGGATCGGTACTCACCGGAGGGACCGCAGACGTTGGTATACAAATGGCGACATTAGCGTCTCTTTGTAAAGACAATGACGTCGAATTTGCTAAGTAACAAGACATTTGCTCAACACACACACTACACATTACACTAGGTACCGATTGCATAAATCTACTATACCATGCCAATGGCCATAATACTCTGGGCTAATTAGCAAAATACAAGGAAAAGTTATTTACCAGCAATTTTATTGCTGGAATCGAATCTTATTATTGTATGTATTAATAATATAGGTATGCAAAGTCCGCAGATAGTGTGGTTCGATTCACTTCGACGAAAACTTTCCCCGGAAAAAGCGGGTTTTTCCAACAAAATCTTTAATTTTCAACTAAAATTTTAGATAAGTAATTGTTAAACAATAATTAAATAACCTGGTAATGTAAAAGCCCTTTTCGTATAGATTATAATTCCAGAAGCCGATGGAAATTGAATGAACGGTTTAGCAACAATTGAATTGTTAATTAAAAATTTACGGTCTCCATAATAACGACAATAATTATGGTGCATAAGAATAACTATGATTTTTGTATAAAAAGACACTATACCTATCTAATGTACTTTAAAGAATTGAAATTGGACTATTTAAGCGGCCTCAGGAATATTTTAAAATTATAAACAATTTTTTGGCTTATAAACAAAGAGAATATCTCGGGAAATATTAAACTAAATTAAATTGTGAAAACGGTATTCGAAAAACAGCGGCAGGACGCTTCTTTCAAAAGAAAAAACATTTAATTACGACGAGTGGTTCCTGAGATACAACCGGTGAAAGTTGACCGGAATTTACGGCAAAGATATAAAAAATAGGATCATAATTTTCAAACCATCACCTTTTTATTTTTGTCCTCTTTCTCCACACCAATTTTCATATCTTTAAAATGCTCATAACATATATTATTATAATAAAAACTATCGATAATACGTGTGAAAATTGCCAAAAATAGCAAAATTTCAATCAAAAATTAGGTTGGAGAAAATGTAACCCTCAAAGTTCAAAACCGGTATACGTTAAAAAAAAATGCATTTTCTCGGCTTCCCATGGAGAAATTTCCTTCATTCTTTTTTTGTTCCCTAATAACTCGAGTAGAGCCATCGAACTAACGCATTATTAAATGTCAAACTTGCTTTTGTTTTGTTATAATAGATTAATTTATTTATAAGAACAGAAAACTACATATTTTTTCCAGTTGTAGGCTTTTTTTTAGATAAACTTACTACAAGTGTACCTTTTAAAGTTAAAAACATATATATTCTCATTATAAAGCTGTATATTTATTTAAACAATTTTTATTTAAACAAATTAAAATTTTGTGTTATAAAAAATAAATTAATTTATTATAACAAAACAAAAGCAAGTCTGACATTTAGCAATGCGTTAGTTCGATGGCTCTACTCTAGTTACTTGGGAACAAAAAAAGAATGAAGGAAATTGCTCCATGGGAAGCCGAGAAAATGCATTTTTTTAACGTATACCGATTTTGAACTTTGAGGGTTACATTTTCTCCAACCTAATTTTTGATTGGAATTTTGCTATTTTTGGCAATTTTCACACGTATTATCGATAGTTTTTATTATAATAATATATGTTATGGTGTAGAGAAAGAGGACAAAAATAAAAAGATGATGGTTTAAAATTCCGGTCAACTTTGACCGGTTGTATCTCAGGAACTATTCATCACAATTAAACGTTTTTCTTTTAAAAGAAGCATCCTGCCACTGTTTTTCGAATACCGTTTTCACAATTTAATTTAGTTTAATATTTCCCCAGATATTCAATTTGTTTATAAGCCAAAAAATTCTTTTTAAATTTAAAATATTCCTGAGGCCGCTTAAATAGTCAAATTTCAATTCTGTAAAGTACATTATATAGGTATAGTGTCTTTTTATGAAAAAATCATAGTTATACTTATGCATCATAATAATTATCGTTATTATAGCGACCGTAAATTTTTAATTAACAATTCAATTGTTGCTAAACTGTTCATTAAATTTCCATCAGCTTCTGGAATTATAATCTATACAGAAAGGGCTTTTACATTACTAAGTTATTTAATTACTGATTAACAATTACTTATCTAAAAGTTTAGTTTAAGATTAAAGATTTTGTTGAAAAAACCCGCTTTTTCCGGGGAAAGTTTTCGTCGAAGTAAATCGGAAAAAACACGTCTCTATGCAGAATTTAATTGCGGTGAATTTTTATTTGAGTGTTTTTGGTGTAAAGTTAAAATCTTTGGAGATATAGAGCCAAAATTGAAAAAAACACGATTTTCGGGCGCCATTTTGTTTATAAAAAAAGTAGCACACTATCTGCGGACTTTGTATACCTATATTATTAATATATACAATCATAAGATTCGATTCCAGCAATAAAATTGCTGGTAAATAACTTTTTCCAAAAATGGCCTATTCTCCGATAATCAGCCCAGACTATAAGTTGTCGAGGCATTAAGCTAAATAAAAAAAATATATACAACAGAATTACTTATTTTTTCTTGATAAATAATAGGTAATCTTAGCCTGATCTTTTGTTATATAAAATATTAGTCACTCTAAATTATAAGAATTAGATTAGTTTCATTGTTTGGCTGTAGATCTTCAGTATCTTCGAAAACCGAGAAATTATCGCCAAATCTTTAAATAAAAAAATTTGAAGAAAATTTTTCTGCATAAAAGGTATATTTATTAATAAATAAATATTCAAGTTTTTGTAATTAATGGTATACAGCCAGCTACAGGACATCCTTCCTTGTGGATTTTAAATCTATAAATCTTCGTACATCATCTTTAATCCGGTCAACTTAGACATCAAAACAGTTGGCAAATAACAAAAATTGCCGGAGAGCCAAATTTTGGTGGAGAACTAGAGTTTACCATAACAAATAAAGTTTTAAAAGTGCCCATCGATCCCATGCGTGCAACAAAAGTTATTCGGGGTCAAAGGTCAAAATTTGAGATTTTTGGATTTTTCTCGAAAACGGTAAGTTTTATCAAAAATTAACATCAAAAAAGTTGTAGATCTTAACATTCTCTACAAAAATAGTCCTTGCATTTTTTTTTATTAAGAGTTACCATTCCTGAGATATCGCGATTTTAAAAGTTACATTATACATGATATGCACATATAAGCCACGTATATACATATCAGGCACTTAAGACAAGTATAAATGCCTATTTGTGTCTCTTTTATATAATATATTACAATATTCTGAAAATATTTCTTCAAAAGATAATCACTCCCAAACTGAATTTCCTCTATCCACGTGGCCTTGAAAAACATTTGGCAATAGGTTTGTTCTTGCATCAGTTTCAAACAGTTTGAAACCATCAGCGAATAGTGGACCAGCGCGAGTAGAGGGGATAGCACTGGTGACTGTATTATGTTCCCTCACTGACCAACTGTTTGCTGACGGTTTCTTACTAGTTTGACTGTTTGCTAGAACAAACATTACACCATTGTTTAAAAAAGAACAGATGGTTTATTGTAAACAATGGCTACAGTATTGTCCGTAGGTCTTGTTCATTATTATCTGTTTCTTTTAGTGCTAAAGGTTCAGTTCAAGTGAATATACGTGCTTATTACAAGCGTCTACCATTTAGCAGACATTACGGGCTTACAGTGACAGTGGTATTTGACGGCTACAGTGACTTGACAAAGAATATTAAAGCTGCAGAACAACGTCGTCGAACTACAAAAACATCATCAAAATTATCTTTGATGAAAATATAACTGTTCCAGCGAATCAACAACAATTTTTCGCTAACATTAATAATAAATCTCGTTTCATTCCATGTTAACTGACAAATTAACAGCTGCGAATATTAGAGTGAAACAAGCTAAAAATGACGCAGATTTCCTTTTAATTGAGACAGCAATTGAAAAATTTAAGGCAACAAACACAACAATTGTAGTTGTTGAAGATGTTGATTTGTTAGTACTGCTTATTACAAGGACTCCAGTAGA
Organism: Diabrotica virgifera virgifera; assembly: GCF_917563875.1. Lineage (NCBI taxonomy): Eukaryota > Metazoa > Arthropoda > Insecta > Coleoptera > Chrysomelidae > Diabrotica > Diabrotica virgifera. The sequence continues at coordinate 60,447,008 of NC_065443.1, read as the reverse complement.
TAAAGTTATTTATTTTCTGAAACATGGAAAGGCTCAACAGCGAACAGAGATATATTCTTCGAAAAGTTTATCGGCTTATCCCAAATGCCAAAAGTACATTGTATTTTTACAAGCGATAACCTGCTGCGATACTACGTCATGTACAGAAGGGGCAAAACGTCAGTACTTAAATTATTCGAAGAAAAAAGATTTGACTGACTGCTGTAAAATTTTTACAGAACTTGATTCCACACCGTAAACAATAATTATGGAAGGAATTCGCTTTCTTCTTGCGGTTTATGGAGCTCAAAAAAAATTAGTTGTCTTGATAAATACCGATACTTAACTTTTGTAAAAAATACGCGAAACAAGAAACAAGTACAATAGTCCTGTCGCCAGTAGGGGTACAACGGCCTCCTTAATTCAGATGGACTTACCCAAGTTTTTTTTATGTATTTTGACCCGTAGAACACGAATTTTTTGGGTAACAGTCGATCCGGATGTCGATAAGATTGTTATAAACAAAGAACTTGATGAATCACATAACAGCGATTTTTCGCAAAACAAAACATTTTTTTGTATTTTTTGGATGATTCTCAGCAAAACATGTCTTACAAGTTTTTTCGTAGGATGCATAGTTTTCGAGATAAACGCGGTTGAACTTTTAAAAAATCGAAAAAGTGCAATTTTTGAACCCGAATAACTTTTGATTAAAAAATAAAATAGCAATTCTGCATACTGCATTTGAAAGTTCAAATCAAATTATATGGGTTTTGATTACTTTCATTGCTAAAAATTAATTTTTTTTATTGTTAAACAAAGCTATCAACACATAGTGATTGAATGATGTTTTCAATGCATTTCTCATTTGAAATCGAACGAGTAGGCGTAATATAGACAATTTCTACGTAGATTACGTACATTAAAACGCATGCATTGGGCACTTGAAACAGTATGTGTTTATGGCTTTGTTTAACAAATAAAAACTTAATTTTTAGCAATGCAAATAATCAAAACCGATAGAATTTGACTTGAACTTTCAAATGCAGTATGCAGAATTGCTATTTTATTTTTTAATCAAAAGTTATTCGGGTTCAAAAATTGCACTTTTTCGATTTTTTGAAAGTTCAACCGCGTTTATCTCGAAAACTATGCATCCTACGAAAAAACTTGTAAGACATGTTTTGCTGAGAATCACCCAAAAAATACAAAAAAATGTTTTGTTTTAAGAAAAATCGCTGTTATGTGATTCCTCAAGTTCTTTGTTTATAACAATCTTATCGACATCCTGATCAACTGTTACCCAAAAAATTCGTGTTCTGCGGGTCAAAATACATAAAAAAACTTGGGTAAGTCCATCTGAATTAAGGAGGCCGTTATACCCCCCTGGCGACAGGACTAAACTATCATGCCTTCCTCCAATATCAGCATCTGCTTTTCAACATTTGTATCGAGTATATTATCAAGTTCAAACATGGCTAGGCAATGAACTGAATCCAGAGGGTTTGAAATTAAGAGATAATACTCTGGAACCGATTAAAACCTTACTCCCACCTGCTCCAGAAAAACTCCTTAACACTATTTTTTGTAATTGCAAAAAAAGTTGTAGTGCCAAATGTGGATGTAAAAAAGTCGGGTTGCTGTGTTCAGCTTGTACCAACTGCCAAGGTCAGTCTTACTCAAATGTCCAGTTTAGTACAACAGAGGAAGACTTCTGTGATTTTAATGAAGAGACCAATGACTCAGTCACATTTGAACAATTTTTGAACATCCAGCAAGAGGAAGAGGAAGAAGATGAAATCGAAGAAAACTTGACTGTTGAAGTAGACTTTCAAGAATATGAATCTCATTAAAATATCTAAAGAAATCAAAACAAAAGTTAACCTAATAATCAATAGCAATATCAATAATCAATATCAATAATAAGGTAATATCTAGAACTTCATCGGTATTGTTTCCTTAAATTATCCTAAAATTGTCAAAACAGTTAGTAGAGTAGGCCTACAGGGGAAACCAAGGTAAAAAAAACGCGCCGAGTACACTACCTCACAGGTGGTGTGGAAACGTGTGCATATCATGTATAATGTGACTCTTAGAATCGCGATATCTCAGGAATGGCAACTCTTAGGAAAAAAATAGTAAGAACCATTTTTGTAGAGAATTTTAAGATCTACAACTTTGGTTTAATATTCTTTTTTGATAAAACTTACCGTTTTCGAAAGAAATCCAAAAAATCTCAAATTTTGACCTTTGACCCCGAATAACTTTTGTTGCACACATGGGATCGATGGGGACTTTTAATACTTTATTGGTTATGGTATACCCTAGCTCTCTACCAAAATTTGCCTCTCCGGCAATTTTTGTTATTTTAAATGTCTATATAGACTGGGTTACTTGTCGAGTTCTGGGTTCAAAAGAATAAGTAAAATCTTAGGAAGTCCTAAAGAAATAGAGGACTGCTAAAAAGTAGCGTAAAGAGATAATATTTAACTATTGATAGAGTCAAGTAGAGTCAATAACTGTTTAGCAACTAGACTAAATAAACAACTAGCTTAATTCAGGGGCAGAAATGTTACAGCAATTTTTACCTTAAGTGGTCAAGATTAGATAAAATAAATGCAAATGCGGTACAAAATATGTACCACTGCCCATTTCATTCATTTTTTTATGGTACATTTTGGGTACCTAAGAGATATTCAAGTAGTGGTAGAAGTAATTACACTAACTAGATTAACTTGCAGTGTACGCGGTGAAACGCACCAAGGTATAAAGACATTAATAATTTATAGTCTGATCTTGGGCTAACCACCAAAAAGAAAAAAGAAATAAGAAAAATTAACAAAAATACAATGAAGACAAAATAAATGTTTTAGATAAATAAATAACATACAGAGCGGAAGAAGACGTTGACCACATCGCACTCGACTTTCGTTAGTGAGATAACCCTAAAAAAAATTGATTTTTTCGCCTAACAGGTTCCTTTAGGCTTTGTCTTCATTGTTCAATAATGTCATAGAATTTATTTATCTAAAATCTAGATATGGCGTCTGTTTCGTTATAACCTTTTCCGGTTTTGGCGCTCCCAGCAATTCCAGCCTTAGCAAGCCCTCAACAAACCATTTTGCGTCACACTGTGGTCGAGAGTTGATGTGTGATAAGTATCGATTATTGAATGTTGCCATCACATATTATGATAATGCATTTAACAATAAAACACTGAAAACGTTTGTTTTCTATACTTCCACAAAATTTATTATAACTATGTGACTACAGCTGTTTCGGCAGAGTGCCTTTCTCAAGTGATTTAGTTTACTGTGGGTTTGCCTTTTTAAAGTCTTTAACTGAGGAAGTTGAGGAGTGGGGAGCTGCTTGTCTCGAGTTGGTCATTCAGAATTATATCTGTATTTTTTAATTTATTAATTTTCATAGATTCTAATAAAGATAGCTTAAGGCCTTTATTTTGAATATGCAGAATTTGAAACTCTTCATTAATAGAATGATTATGATCTAGAAGGTGAAGTGCGTATGTAGAAGTGTCTGTTTTTCTATTGTTGAAAGCCCTTTTGCGCTCTGCTATCCGTTTGTCAAAGGTTCTGCCAGTTTGACCGATGTAAGTTTTCGGAAAGTCACCACAAGTTAGTTTGTAGACATCACTCTGTAGTTGTTTTCTCTTTCGGCTCTTATTGTTCTTAATATATTTGCTTAAGTTTTTGTTAGAGCTGGTGTTATTCCTTTCTTTTTTATGTATCTGGCTATTTTTGTTGTTATCCTGTCAGTATGTGTGATAGAGGAGAAGGTATTGGGTTCTTTCTGTGGGGGGTGGAGAGACTAATTTAAGGGCTTTCTTATGGAATTTTTGGTTCAAAATAAAATTACTTTTTTAACTGCTGAGGTCATTCAATTACTAATGAAGGTCTATAGGATTGTTTTCTGTAAAGTTGAAGGGTAAATATTTCACATAAAACTTACTAAATTAAATTTGACCCCCCTTTTATTTAAATAATTATACATAAAACTTTAAAAACAAATTTGCAAAAAATTATTTTTAGCGTTTTAAATAAGCACTATAAAATATCTTATTTTACAGGATAAGTTACGCTATGTTATCAGTATTAATAAAATAAAATTGGTCAAAAAATATTTAATATTTTTTGAGATATTGAATTTGTTTATTAAATGTTACTCTATTTTCAATTGCAAAAACGCGGTTGTTGCCAAAGAAATATTCACCTGTATTAAATCTCATTATTTTTATTTTTATGTATATTTTTGATAAATGTATTGATAAATTCAAATTTGAATTAAACTTCCCCCTGAAATGGCATTTGAAAATAATTCAAATTTGTTTATAATTTGTTTTTTTAATAACTTCACGGGGATTTAATATTTTGAAAGGTTGTTTCGATAATTGGGTTTCTGGGAATTTTTCACTAATTAACAAATTTTTTTTGTCTTTTTTTCCTCTTCTTTTTTTTTCTTGGCATTATATTATTACGGGCCCTTTTTGGGTTAAGTTTCATTAAGAATATCGAATCTCTAAGTTGTAGATTCTAGACCTAAAAATATTAAGATTGGTCTAAAATCACTTAAATAAATTGTGGCTACTTACTGAGTTACAGGGTGTTTTATTTAAAAATTATTTTTACCAAGTACTTTCAAACTATTTGACCTATCCTTATCATACTTGCAAGAAAGTGTGGGTACTATACAATCTACTAAATTGTGATAAATAAAAGTTTCTATCTACCACCAGAGGCGTACGACAGGGGCCAGTTAATGGTTGACGCTTCCCAAATTCTACGCCACTGAGGTAATTACTATTTTAGCGAAATTTTTCGATTCTCCAATACTTTCTATGTAAATAATATACTCTTTACTGATAACGATTAAGTCATTAGTTTTCGAGATATTGGACGTTAAAAATGAAACGGCATTGTTATTTTGATTGATTCATTCATTCATTTTAAACTTCCAATATCTCTCAAACTGATAACTTTATCGATACCAATAAAGTTATTTACATACAAAGTATTGGACAATCGAAAAATTTCGCTACAATAGTAATTCACTCAGTGGCGTAGAATTTGGGAAGGGTCAATCATTCACTATCCCCTGTCGTACGCCTCTGGCACTAGCTAGACGCGTTTATTAATCACAATTTATAATATGTATAATAGCCACACTTTATGCCAAGTATGATAAGGATACGTCAAATAGTTTTAAAGTACTTGGTAAAACTAATTTCTAAATTTTTAAATAAAACACCCTGTAAATCAGTAAGTAGCCACATTTTATTTAAGAGATTTTAGTTAAATCTTAATATTTTTAGGTATAGAATCTACAACTCAGAGTTTCGACATTCTTAATAAAATTTAACCCTAAAAGGGCCCGTAGTAATATACCTCCAAGAAAAAAAAGAAAAAGAAAAAACGACAAAAAATTTTTGTTAATTAGTAAAAAATTCCCAGGAATCCAATTATTGAAACGGCATTTTAAAATAATTAACCCCCGCGACGTTATCAAAAAAAAAACAAATTATAAACAAATTTGAATAATTTTCAAATGCCATTTTAGGGGGGAGTTTAACTGAAATTTGAATTTATCAATAAATTTATCGAAAATATACATAAAAATAAAAATAATGAGATTTTAAGCAGGTGAATATTCCATTGGCAACAACCGCGTTTTTGCAATTGAAAATATAGTAACATTTAAAAAACAAATTCAATATCTCAAAAAATATTAAATATTTTTCGACCAATTTTTTTGGTTAATAATGGTAACATAGCGCAACTTAGTCTGTAAAATAAGATATTTTGTAGTGCTTATTTAAAATGCTAAAAATAATTTTTTGCAAATTTGTTTTTAAAGTTTTATGTATAATTATTAAAATAAATAGGGGGTCAAATTTAATTTAGTAAGTCCTATTTGAAGGATTTACCCTTCAACTTTGCAGGAAAAAATCCTATAGACCTTCATTAGTAATTGAATAACCTCAGCAGTTAAAAAAGTATTTTTTTTTTCAAAAATTACCCCTTTTTAATTATTTAAACAATGATCCCCTTATATTATTTGGATACTTTCTTAAAAATATCTTTTGTACCCACCTAACCTTTGATATAAAATTTGTTTTAACCTGTACGAATTTACGTATTGACTTTTTTTATTTTATTAGGCTATTAATGATGTTCAGTTATATTTCGAAGTTATTTTTTGACATGGGAATTTCTGTCAGTCTATGTATCATTCTACGGTAGGCTGCTGGTAATGCATTTGTTTGCCATTAATATTAATATAGTATAAATAACAGTACAAATTAACATTACATTAATTGTTTTCCCACCTTAAAACGTATGTGACAGGAGTATTTTATGAAATTCGCCTGTGACAGTGACAATTGTCATACTCCTCCGATACGTCTTAAGATGGGAAACTATGAAATGTAATGTTAATTTATACGTTTATATCGATAATTTCCCCCTCTACTAGTTTCATTTTTTTTTACCTTACAATGTATTATGTTTTCCATTTTTGCGATATTTTGCCGGTTATTAGCGCGCTCATCACATATTAGATTTCTTGTTATAGATAATCAATTTTAGTAGTTCTAATGAGGCACAAAATCTAGGCATGGGATAAAAAAGTTTTTTTGAATAATGTGTTTTTTTTCTTCTTAATGTCAGTACAGGCTCGTTTTTGTAATATTTTATTTAACTGTAGAGTAATTTCCGCATACTAACACATTTCTCAAATTGTGCTCTGAACCGCATTTTTTACTATATTACGAATATGTGTGCCAAATATCTCGACAAAATATTCAAAATTAAAGCTGCAATTTTGGAATGCGTTTTCTGTTTTGATGAGGCAGTGATGTAGCCTCTTAAGGGTGAATTTCAGGGTAAAGCAATGTCTATAGATACTAGCATTAGTTAACTACAGATAATCAACATGACTGAAGCATTTCGTTAACTTAGATTGTGAAGTTGTAAAGTAAAAAAATGAAGAGTTCACATAAAATATTGTTTTTGTTCTCCTGAAAATTTTGCTATTTCGGAATTAAGGTACTAACGAAGTCGGGGTGCGATATATTGATGCGATATGGTGCGATATATCAATATGTTGGACTTCATTTTACAAAAATTTAAAATAGTTTTTTTATTATTTATTACTTTTTCAGTAAATATTTTACATTATTGACATTCGGCTTGACTTCCCCCACTTTAAATTAATTATATTACAGTTTATACACAAATAGTTGCACTGCTTTATGGGGATGAGCAGGCTTTAGTACTACTTCACCATTAACTTTGTAGTTTTCGTAATCCATTGACCATATTAACTCGTATCCCAAAGATTTGGCCACAGCAGCTGAAAAGAAACTACTGCATTCCAGAAACATCATTTGGGCTCCATGTTCTTTGGCCAGTTGTCTAAAATATAAAACATATATTGGTACAAAGAAAAGCTAACGTTACAATAAAGTTACTCTAAAGGTGTAATTCTCTTTATTTTAATATATTTTATTTGGATAAAATTGAAAATCACGAAAAAACGCATCAATAGTTGAAGAAAATAGAAACTGACAGTCAAAAATACTACATTTTTTAATTGAATGGGTTGTACTAATAAATACCAATAATTATATGTTATAACTATATATTATTTGTTTAATAGAAGGAGACCCTGGAATGTAAAAAAAATACTGACAATATTGTTCTCTCTTGTTGACAGCCCTTTGGTTTAGAGATGTGTCCGACCCTCTATTTTGATATAGAAATATCAAACAAAGACATTGTAATGATAATAGGCGACTTCAATGCCAAAATTGGTCGAACTCAGCTTGATCATCATATAAGATTCACCTTGGGTCCTTTTGGTCTTGGGGAAAGAAATGAACGAGGCGATAGATTAATAGAGTTCTGTGGCCAAAGAAAATTCTCTGTAATGAATACCTACTTCCAACACCACCCACGAAGTCTCTACACTTGGAAATCCCCGGGCGACAGAACAAGAAATCAGATAGATTTCATAATGATAAATTCAAGGTGGAAGTCCTCAGTTAAGTACGCAAAAACTTACCTAGCTGCAGATTGTGGAAGCAATCACCAACTCCTTGTAGCTGTATTCCGAATACATTTTAGAAACAAACACAACCCCACTCCTAGAACTCCCAGGTTTACAGAGACTGAACTTTTAACTTTCAAAGAAAGAATAAACCCAGTGTTAACTGAGACAAGTACTACCCCCATAGATGATATCGAGATTTTCTGGGGAGGTTTTAAAAGAGATATATTAGATACAGCTAAGAAAAGTCGCCAACCCATAAAAAACAACAGTAGTAAACCATAGATCACTGACCAAACATGGAAAATTATAGAACAAAGAAGTCAACTTAAAGTTGGCAGTTTTGATTTAAACGACTATCGAAGCTTATCAAGAGAAATCCAAAGAAATTGCCGGAAAGATAAAGACAAATATTTGTGTAACATTTGCCAGGAAGTAGAAATCCACTTACATCGAAATGAAACAAGAGATCTCTTTCAGAAAGTAAAGTTACTGGCTCGGGAATTCAAACCCAGAAATTACGCTATAAAGGATGAGACAGGTAATATGGTAAGCGATATGGATGCGGTTCTGGAGACTTGGAAGAAATACTGCACAGAACTCTATAAAGCTGAAACCTCTAACATTAATCATATAACAGCACTGCAAGTCTCAACAACAACCCTAGAACCAGATATTCTAAGGTTTGAAGTCGATGAAGCCATAAAACACCTTAAAAGAAATAAATCACCTGGTTGCGATGACATCACGGCAGAAGTTTTATAGAACATGGGTGAACATGGTCTCCAATTAATGTAGAGACTGTGCAATCATGTATGGAGAATCGGCAAATGGCCCAGTGATTGGTGTACCGAACTATTTACTCTTATTCATAAGAAAGGCGTAACCACAAAATGTAGTAACTACCGAACCATTTCCTGGATAGACAAATACCACAAGAACAGGCAGGCTTCGTGAAGGGTAAAGGCACAAGTGAGCAAATTCTTAATATGCGACAACTCATTGAGAAACCACGAGAATTCAAAATCTGCTTGTTGGATTATTAGAAGTCATTTGACTGTGTAAACTGAACAGTTTTGTGGAAAGTTCTACATGAGATGGTGGTTCCCGATCATCTGTCAGCTTTGGTGAAAATCCTATATGAGAACAGTGAAACCAGAATAAGAATTGAAAACCGTAAGTCCGATCCTTTTAAAATAGGTAGAGGAGTCCGACAAGGATGTATTCTATCTCCAAGTCTTTTTAATTTCTATGGGGAATATATAATGAGAAAAGCACTCGACAAATGGAATGGCGGTATTTCTGTCGCAGGAAATAAGATCTCTCCAATCTCAGATTTGCAGATGATTCAACATTAATAACTGCATGCGAAGAAAAAATGTCCAGCCTGCTGCAGCTAGTGGAAGCCGAAAGCAATAGATGTGGTCTCAAGATCAATAAACAAAAAACAAAAATTATCATAGAAGATTATTCAAATTCACTTCAGACAACAGGAGCCTTAGACCAGTTTGAAGTGGTTAACGAGTTCAATTATCTAGGATCCTATATCAGTAATACAGGATCTTGTGAAACAGAAATACGTAGGAGAATAGACATGGCCCAAAACGCTACGAGTCGATTATCGAAAATCTGGAAAGATCGCTCTTTGTCGAAGAACACCAAAATAAGATTAGTACGTGCCTTAATTTTTCCCATATTTAATTACGGATCCGAAACATGGACAATTAAATCGGACGACAGAAAAACCTTTGAAATGTGGTGCTGGGGAAGAATGCTTCGGATCTCATGGACGGAACACAAAACAAATCACTCAATCCTCCAAGAGCTTTATATTCAGACTCGACTTTCCTCTATTTGCCTCTCCACCGTGTTAAAATTTTTCGGCCATATTGCAAGAAGAAGTGATGATAATCTTAAGAGACTTAAAATTTCGGGAAACGTTGAAGGGCGCAGAAGTAGAGGTCGCTCACCTACTCGATGGACGGATCAAGTACAGAAAACCAGTGGAAAAACATTCTCTGAATCCATGAGGAAAGCTCAGGACAGAAGCCGATGGAAAGAGATAGTTGCTCGTATTATAGGGAATCACGACACTCAGCAATGAGGAAAGGACTGAGGAGGAGGAGGTGTGTGTGTTCATCAAGAGGGGATGGCATTAGATAAACTTTTTGCCACAGATATTTGAAAGTTGAAGATTGAAGATGTCATATTAAATTTTTATTTTAGAATCTTTAAGAAATTGTATGATAATATCATTAATAGTTTTGGTGTTGAAGCTTAGTAGGTGTGAAATATTCAGCGGTAAACTGATATAACAGTTGCTTCTACTACTGCTAAATGAAAATAGCAGTTAAAAACACCTGTTATTTTAACAGCAGTTGCTTTTTCAACGCTTTCATGATGATATAAAAAAAAGTAATCATATTTGTTTGTATTTCAGAAAGCATTTTCGTTGTATTTAATGTGAACATATAAATATCTAATAATTGTTGCTAAAATTATACATCTAAGTACGGACATTTTCTTAAATAACAAAAAAAATTGTAACAAAATACATGGATGATGGTTGTAACTGATAGAATTTATTTACATTTACTATTTTAACGGGGAATAAGCCAAAATATTAGTTAGAAATTAAATTTATTTGGCGTTTTGATTTTCACCTCGGAAATCGTTTCAAACGAAATATACAGGGTGTCCCGAAAAGATTGGTCATAAATTATACCACACATTCAGGAGTCAAAAATAGTTCCATTGAACCTAACTTACCTTAGTACAAATGTGCTCATAAAAAAAGTTACAAAATTAAAATCGATTTTTGTCAATATATCGAAAACTATTAAATATTTTTTATTGAAAACGGACATGTATCATTCTTATGGCAGGATCATCTAAAACAAGATTATCGTGAGATTTGTCCACCCCATAAAAATTTTATGGGTATTTTGATCCCTTAAACCCCCCAAACTTATCTGTACATTCCAATTAATTCATTATTGTGATACCATTAGTTAGACACAACGTATTTAAAACTTTTTTGTCTCTTAGTATTTTTTCGATAAGCGAGTTTTTATAGAGATGTGGCTTCTTTTTTAATATATTTACATAAAAATTTTATGGGAGTTGTGTTCCTTTAAACCCCCCAAATGTTTGTGTACGTTCCAATTAAACTATTATTGTGGTACCATTAGTTAAACACAGTGTTTTTAAAACTTTTTGTCTTTTAGTCTTTTTGATGTCACCTTTTATCGAGAGGTGGCTTCGTTTACTTAACCATATTACGCCAGTCAATGGGAGCAAGAATAAGGATATTACCTCCGAATTCTATCCTACTGCATGGATTTTAATGAAATTTTGGGAATAGCCTCTACTTATCTCCTAATTCAAAGTCTACCCTATGCCAAAGTGTGCTTTTATCTTGGGGGTGGTTCACACCCCTTCTTAGGGGTGGAAAAATTTTTGGTTAAAATTACCACGGAATTCGCTAGAGAACCTAATTCTAAGCAAAAACTGTTCTATAATTTTTTTTTGAAAACTCAATACTTTTTGAGATATTCGTGGTTGAAAATTGGCCATTTTCATTGAAACATAATACCTTTTCGAACGGTTTTTTGCGAATACCTTAAAAACTATGCATCTAACTAAAAAAACTCTATTAAGCATTTTTGTAGGTTATAAAAAAACAAAGACACTTGCCTTCATAAAAATCTTCTAGTTATAATACAAAAAGAGATATGGTAGGTGAAAATACTTTGTTTGTTGGTACATTCTCAAATTGGCGTATTCAACTTGAAATAACAGAGAAACGGTCAACTTTAGGTATATAATGCTACTAATACCTTTTGTAGTTCTTGAAAAGACCTTTAAAATGAATGAGCTATATTAAAAGTCCATTACGTTAAAACTAAGCGAGATATGCTGCAAACAAAATTGATAACTAATGTATTTTAAGAAAAAATGAGAAGTAATTTTAACCCCCATCCACCAAAATGTAATGCATCGTTTTCCTTCTGCAATACCTTTTATTATAGTGTTATTTCTATGTTCAAAAAGTTGCACGGGTTTAAAATGAATGGTTTTTGAAAAAAAAAAAAAGATCAAATTATAAAGCGCATTTTTAAATTTTCCTAAAAATCTTCTTTTTCTCCATGTAGCTTGAAAATGATAAGAGATACAGTAATGAAAAATAAAAAGAAAATTTATATCTGAAAATTCCCTACATTTTTTGTATCTTTTTTTCGTATCTCTTATTTTTTCGAGTTACATGGAGGAAAAGGAGGATTTTTAAGAAAATTTAAAAATGCGCTCTATAATTTAAGCTCATTTTTTTCAAAAACCGTTCATTTTAATAAAATCCAACTTTTTGAGCATAGAAACAACACTATAATAAAAAGTATTGTAGAAGAAAAACCGTGTATTTAAGTTTTGATGGATGAGGGGTTAAATATACTTCTCATTTCCTCTTAAAATATATTAGTCATCAACTTTTTTGCAGAATATCTCACTTAGTTTGAATGTGATCCACATTTAGTATGGATCATTTTAAAGGTCTTTTCAAGCCCTACAAAAGATATTAGTACCATTATACACCTAAAATCGACAGTTTCTCTGTTATTTCAAGTTGAATAATCCGATTTGAGCATGCAGCAAAAAAACAAACTCTTCTTACCTACCATACCCCTCTTTATATTTTAACTAGAAGATTTATGAAGGAACAAATCTCTTTGTTTGTTTATAACCTACAGAAATATTTTATATAGTTTTTTTGTTAGATGCATAGTTTTTAAGGTATTCTCAAAAATCCGTCCTAAAAGGTGTAATTTTTCAATGAAAATGGCCAATTTTCAACCACGAAAACTCCAAAAGTATTGAGTTTTAAAAAAATAATTATAGAACAGTTTTTGCTTAAAATTAGGTTCTCTAGCTCTTCCGTGGCTATTTTAAACAAAACATTTTTCACCCCCGAGAAGGGGTGGGAACCACCCCCAAGATAAAAGTGCACTTCGGCATAGGGTAGACTTTGTTTCTTGAGCTCTTCCCTACTTACTGTGAAAATATCAAGTAAATCGATGTAGTAGGATGGAATTCGGAGCCAAATACCCTCATTGACTGCCCCATATGCAAATATATGGTGGATTCCATAAATATTCAAAATATCTCGATAAATACTGGCTTATCGAAAAAGTCCTAAAAAGCAAAAATATTTTAAAAACAGTGTGTTTAACTAATGGTGCCACACTAATAATTAAATTGGAACGTACACACAAGTTTGGGGGGTTTAAGGGAACACAACCCCCATAAAATTTTGGACATCATGGTTATTGGTGCACCCTATGTAAGCCACAGCTGAATCTTATGTTTGTGCGTCACAGTGTTGCCGTGCTGTTTATTTCTTTCATAATTTCAATCACTGTTAAATGTACCTACAAGAATAATAGAATAAGAATGTGTATTAAATAGTGTGATGTATAATGCCTTTTAGGTCCAAACTAATTAAAACTCTCTTTCTTGGTTCAGATACATTATATTTACACTCAACTCCATCAATGACTAACTATAACAACGTGTTTACATATAACAGTAACGACCTAGTACAATAATTAAATACTGAGTACAATAATCTTTCTCCACCGAGTTAATGTTTATATACACATTTAAATAATAACAAAACATGACAATTCAATGTTACTTGCGGTTATTGATACAAGAACAGATACTACATGGATTAATGACTTTGAATGAGTTTTAAACATATTTTGTACAGGGTGATATTATAATACCACACCTCCCCGTTTTGTTAAAATTACATATTTTTAAAATAAGATTGATTGTCTATCATCGCCGTTTTTTAAAAAAAAAAGAAAGTCCTAAGAAGAGAAGAAGAATATCTGAGTGTATATCCCTCTTTCCCTTTCACAGAGTGTTTATGATTACCTAATACTATTTTCAAAAATTAAATTTCCTAACTATCCTAACTAACTGTAACATGGTACATTTCAGATCAATCGATTTTTCCCTAAACATGTATATTCTTTTTCCTATTTTACACAAAAGTTCATATTTTCCCTTTACTAAAACTGGTATTTTATAACCTATTACTAGTTCACGTACTTTCACGTCGTGTCTTTTCGTCCTTTTTTTTTTCGTTCACTAATTCACTTCATCAAAACAGTGTCCACAGTGAATGAAGTTGATCCTAACTTTTAAATAGTCTTTTAGTGCCTATAAGCCGTAACTAATCTAATTGTAATAAAATCTCGACTTTAATACTTCCTAAGCTAAGCTAAATATTACCTAAACTTCTATTAAATGGTATATAAAAAAAAGAATTTAACCTTACTTTACTATTTCATCTTATTATTTCAGTCTTATTTTGATTTATTTATATACGCCTTACTAACTTTAAAATATTGTACCTATAATAGAAATGTAATCTCTCTAAAAAACTTCTAATGTGTCTCTAAAAACTTCTAATAACTCTCTTGTACCTATAATAAAGATTTAATCTCTCTAAGAACTTCACTTTTTGTGTCCCTTTACTTACTATCTACTAACACTATTGTAAGATATTATCTATCCTTAATTCAAACACTTCCATTTTCCGCGAAAATTTAACCTGAATTCATTATCTACATTTAAAAATAAGTTATTTATAATTAACATTACTTTAGAGAAAAAAAAATTTACAGCTTTAATTCTTAGACATAATTCAATGATTAGCTACTTATTTGATATTATTCTTAATTTTGCTTCTTTTCTTGCAATTTTTATGTGTCTTCTTTCATTTTTCCCACATATTTTAATAAAAAAATTATCTTTTTTTTTCTCTTCTTCTTCTTGTCTGGTACTACAACTATATTTCTTCATTTTCTCCACATAATAACACTTCTACAGTGTACATAATTCATCTTCATATAACAATCATTTGTCATTTAATCATCAATATATCATTTCATAATATAACATCATAATAATCACTTCCTTTACTTATCCCTCAATGCCTACGTTCGACTAATCAAAGTGGCTTTACTCGAGAGAAAAGTTCCAATTCTTCTACATATTCCATATAACAATCATAATACTCAATACTAGCCACGAAACCTCTACAATCTACCTTAACAGAAGCGGGTATAACATCGTTGGCTAGATCAAATTCTTTTACAAATTTCACAACCTCAATCCCTTGCTTTGAGGCCGTTGTTTATTCACGAATAATCATGAATAAAATAGGTACTCTCAAAACACAGAGTGGGTCTCTAATAAGCTTTCAAGCTTCTATAAATCACTTAGTATTAGTACCCTCCTAATTTGACAAGAGCAGTGGGTTTCTTATTTTCTCTAGTTGCCTCATAATATTTAGCTTATAATATTGTTAGTTCTTCTTCTAATCTATATAGTTCTTCTTGAAATTCCTTATCTCGACTCATCAGGTCGGTTCGTTAAAAATATATATCTTGCTTATAGCAATGTTTATCGTATGTCATCACTAATCATTAGTTATTAAAAAAATATCATTTATCACTCAAAAAATATTAATTCAGGTTCATATCATACAAAATTTAACACAAAATCGATTAAAATGTATCTATAGAATCAATAAATATCAATAATAAAAACAACTGGCTAAAAATTCAATAATAGTATACATATTCGACAAAAATTCGATAAAAATTCAAAAATAGCATATGCAAAAGTTAGATAAAAATATTCAAAATAAGTTTATATCTCAAAATTCGATAGAAATTTTTGAAAAAAAAATTCGATATTCCATAGAATATTCAAAAATACCCGTACTAAAAATCGAAATCGGATAGAGATTTTTCAAATAAATTCAATAAAGATTCAAAATTCAATAAAAATTCAAGAATAGCATATATAATAAACTTCGATAAAAATATTCAATTCAAAGATCACTTCATATTTCAAAATTTATAGATATTCTTAAAAAAAAATCGATACTTCATAAATTATTCAAAAATCAGCAAAGATAAATATTCAATGTTCAATAATAATATAAAAACGAGGGAAGCATTTTTAATAAAGATAGACATTCTTACTTACATTTTATTTCCACTTTTGTCTTTTTTTCACTGGGTTTCCTGTATCGTCCTGGTCCATCTTCGCCGTCTCCGTTTCCAAGCTGGTGCCGCCATCCCTGCTCCTTTCAGAAGACCTCCTCTAGTCTGCAGGATCGCCATGTATTAAATAGTGTGATGTATAATGCCTTTTAGGTCCAAACTAATTAAAACTCTCTTTCTTGGTTCAGATACATTATATTTACACGCAACTCCATCAATGACTAACTATAACAACGTGTTTACATATAACAGTAACGACCTAGTACAATAATTAAATACTGAGTACAATAATCTTTCTCCACCGAGTTAATGTTTATATACACATTTAAATAATAACAAAACATGACAATTCAATGTTACTTGCGGTTATTGATACAAGAACAGATACTACATGGATTAATGACTTTGAATGAGTTTTAAACATATTTTGTACAGGGTGATATTATAATACCACAAATGGACGGACGGACAGACGGACGTGGATAATTCAATATTTCCACATTTTTTCAAAATTGGTGAAAACAACAACATAATAAACTTTACTTAATTGGTGTTTCAAAACTACTTATTTTTAACACATTACACAATATTACAAGGTTTCTAGTAAGTTAAACTTCACAATGTTTTAAAATAATCAAGTAAAAACCTATCTTTACATAACATATTAGAACATACCTAAAATACACAAATGATACATTTCACACACAAAAATATAATATCACAAAAAATTGTAATATGATATTATGAAAAAATAGAGGATACGGCAACGGTGTTACATGTGATGGTCGGATCCAATGCCAAATCTACACAGACATATTAGGGTGCACTAATATCGAAGATGTCCAAAATTTTTATGGGGTACACAAGTTTTACTTTTATTTTTATTTAATATGTTGCTGCCATAAGAATGGCACATGTCCATTTTCAATGAAAAATCTCTAAGAGTTTTCGATATATGAAAAAAAAAATTGATTTTCATTTTGTAACTTCAAAGGGCTGTAACTTTTTTTGTGTGCACTATTGAATATAGGTAAGTGAGGTTCAATCAACCTATTTTTGACACCAGAATCTGTGGTATAAGTTATGACCAATCTTTTCGGGACACCCTGTATAGAAATGCTCTGCATTTTCCCAATAAACAGCAAGTAAAATAGTACTGCAAAAGTATGATGGTATGGGAGCCCAAGCGGGGATCTTTGCAGTTACTCGAGCGCGTCAGATTATTCCATAGGGAGAAACCTTGTACCCTGAAAATGTACCTCTATCATATATTGGCTCTTAATGCAGGGGAGTTCGTTAAGGGGGGCCGAAAGCAAAAGCTATCCTTAGAAAAACTCGAAATCGTCAGATTAAGATAAAGTTAAGTACATGCAAAACAGTATATATTTCAAATATCTGACGATTTGAGCGGGGCGTAAGGAAATGGGTGAGTTTACCCACCACGCAGAGGGGTGGGGGGTAAATTTAAAATTTTAATTATTAATCCCGCGATATTTCGCGAAATGAACATCAGATCGAAAAACTGAAAAATACACTTATTCAATATTTTTGAAAAATCTATCAAATGGCATCAAATTAGACCCACCACGGAGGAGGGATAAGGGGTTACTTTAAAATCTTAAATGGGAGCCCCCATTTTTATTGCAGATTTGGATTCCTTAGGTAAAAAATAAGTAACTTTTATTCGAGACATTTTTTCGAATTGTGGATAGATGGCGCTATAATCTAAAAAAACAATTGTGGGAAATGGAAAAATAAATTAAAAATGGAAAGTCCCCACTAAAATGGAAAACTTTACTTAACTTTTTTTGCTTTTAGGACCTACTCTTCACAACCCAATGGGTCCCCATAACGCTTGAGTGACTGCACATTTAGCATATTTTGCTCTCCTACAATAAGACATACAGTTGTCGAAAGTTGTCAGTTTAAAATTATTAATCATTTAATTGGCAAAAACCTGAATTACTGTTCACTCACACCGTTCGCGATGTCATAGCCATAGTCATAGTCGATCAAAATAGCAGTTCGCAGAACTTAAAATAGTCGAAATTACTGAAACCCACCTGACTTGAAGATCAGCCTCGGCTCGTGTCAGTTACTACTTACGAACCTGATAGCAGTTAAAAAAAGCAGTCTGCTATTTGGTCTGCATCACTACTTTGGTTTTCTGTTTTTTTTTTAAGATTTTACCAGTTTGACCGTTGTATTGAGCAGTGGCAGTAACCAGCATAAGTTTGTGTATAGACCACTGTGTAAGTGCTTTTTCTTATGGCTGTTGTTGTTCTTAATATATTTGCTTATTGTTTGTTCTGAAAGTCATTGTTTGTTCTGAAATCTGGCGTTTTTCCTTCCTTTTTTGTGTTTAACTGTTATTTGTTGATTTTATGTAATCGAGCAAAAGGTACTAGGTTGTTTCTCTGGTAGTAGAAAGACTAATGTCAGGACTTTCTTATGCAGTTTTTGGTTTAACAGTTTTTTATAATATATTGTTTGTTCGTTGAATCCATTGTATACTACTAAGCAGCAAAATTAACGGAACACCTTAAAAATGGAACATGTTAGATGTCTCAAATTTCCTAAACCTATTGCCCGATTTGAGTGATTTTTTTAGTATGTTATAGCCTTATTAAAAAAATCAATTTAATAATATTGTTGCTAGACAGGTAAATGTCATTTCATACCTGGTGTAACACTCTGTGAAATATTCTAGCATATATATAAAATATGAAAATTTAAACTCAATTGTAGCCTTAGGCTTTCTTAACATTTTGCTTGTTGATTCATTCGCTTATGTTAGATAATAAAAGGAATATGTACCTACTTTTATATTACAAATGTAATGCTACTTGGTATTGATCAATATCATTCCAAGTCTCGAGAGCTACTGTTTCTACCTCTTGTAAGGTCATAGAAGGTGGCAAACGCTGTTGTAATCTTTTGCCAATTATGTCCCACAAATGATCAATCAGGTTAAGATCTGGACTACGTGATGGCCAATTCAAAGTCCGAAGATTAACCTATTGTAAATATTCGGTTGTAGTTCGTGAACGTGAGGTCTTGTTTTATCGTGCATTAGCAAAAAATTGTTACCAATATAAGGAGCCGATAGCATGGTAGCTAAGTCTTTCGCTATGTAAGATCACTGCTTGAACACACTAATCGCGAATTAAATTCCTTCCGCGAATTAAGTTCCATTTCCACCAAACAACAACAAAAAATACGGAGTTAATTTAAACTTTAAATAATTCATCTACTAATTTTCACAAAAAAACAGACACATTTGGACTGTTAACAATTTGAGATCTATTAATTTCTTATTGCCTACTTCAGAATTGTTAATTAAACTAAGGAGAAAATGAGTATTTATTGATGAAAAACATGGCTAGTTGTTAACGTACCTAACTTTTTTTATTCTTCTTCTTCAGGTGCCATCTCCGCTACGGAGGTTGGCAATCATCATAGCTATTTTAATTTTTGAGGCAGTAGCTCTAAATAGTTGTTTCGAGCTGCATCCAAACCACTCTCTCAGGTTCTTCAACCATGAAATTCGTCTTCTTCCGATGCTTCTTCTGCCATCTATCTTTCCCTGCATTATGAGTCGTAGGATACCATACTTCTCGCCCCGCATCACATGTCCGAGATACTGTAGCTTCTTTTCTTTAATTGTAAGTTCAACTTCCTTTTCTTTACCTATTCTTCTCAGTACTTCATTGTTTGTAACTCTATCTACCCAGGAAACCCTCATAATTTTTCTATAGGTCCACATTTCAAAGGCGTTAAGTCGTCTCATTGTCTCTATATTTAACGTCCATGATTCCACTCCATAGTATAGAACACTGTAGACGTAACATTTTGTTAGGCGTACTTTAAGAGCTAATGATAAATCTTTGCTACATAGGACCTTTTTCATTTTTATAAAATTAGAACGTGCTTTTTCGATTCTGACTTTTATTTCTGCAGTGTAGTCATTATTTTCTGTTATAAGTGTTCCTAGGTAAGTGTACTTTTTTACTCTTTCGATCTGCTGGCCCTCTACTATCAAGATTTCGTTAGTATTATGGTTGTTTTTACTAATTTTCATAAACTTCGTCTTTTTGATATTGAGAGAGAGTCCGTACTCCCTATTACACCTTACTATTTTACTCATGAGTCTTTGCAGGTCTTGTAAACTATCGGCTATTATTACTGTATCATCTGCATATCTGATGTTGTTAACTAAGACTCCATTTACTCTTATGCCGACTGTTTCATCTTCCAGAGTTTCTCGCATTACCTCTTCAGAATAAGCGTTAAATAATAGAGGTGATAGTATGCAGCCTTGCCTGACTCCTCTCTTTATTTCCATTTCTTCAGATGTTTCTTTTTTCAATTCTTACTATTGCTCGCTGATTGTAATAGAGGTGTGTTATTAGTCTTAAATCTCTTTCATCTAGGTTTTTATTTTTTAGGATTTCCATGAGTCGATCATGTTTTACTTTATCAAACGCCTTATTGTAGTCTATAAAACAGACGTAAAGAGGATGGTTAACATCCAAACATCTCTGTGTCAGCACGTTGAAGGAGAATAATGCCTCTCTGGTACCCATACCATTGCGGAACCCATATTGAGTGTCACTAATATCCAGCTCCAGTTTAGAGTGTATTCTGGCGTGGATAATTTTCAATAGAATTTTCAAGGTATGTGACATTAAGCTTATGGTTCGGTAGTCACTGCATTCTTTTGCATTCACCTTCTTTGGCAAACACACAAAGGCTGATGTCAACATTTCTCTAGGGATGATTCCAGTAGTATAGATAGCGTTGAACAGTTCTACTATTATGTCCAGGTTTTTCTCGTTGACCAACTTTATCAGCTCGCTAGGCAATTCATCTGGACCAGCAGATTTATTGGTTTTCATAGAGTTTATTGCCTGACTAACCTCTGATTTGGTTATCTCTGGGCCTACATCTCCCGTTTGGCTATCTACGGATGTACTAGCTTCTCTCTGGTCATGAAATAGTTCCTCGATATACTCTTTCCATCGTCGTAGTTTTCGTTTTGTCTCCATTATAATATTTCCATTTTTGTCGAGCAATATATTTGAGGTTCTTCTATTTCCTATTCCGGCTAGTTCTTTGACTTTTTTATGTAGGTTGAAGTTGTCATATGTGTTTTGCAGTTCTTCTATTTCTTTACATTTTTCAGAGAAGTAGGTTTCTTTAGCCTCCCTAATTTTTCTTCTTATTTGGTTTTGAAGCTGTTTATAGCGAGTCTTATTAATGGTTTTGTTTTTTCTTCTTTCATTCATCAAGTCTAGAATTTCCTCCGTCATCCATTCTTCTTTCTTACATTTGGTTGTAGTAAGTACTTTCTTACTTGGTTCTAATATAGAGGTTTTGAAGAATTGCCACTGCTGTTCTACGTTGCAATTATTTCCTGGGTTTCTGTCTAGATTTGTGTTGATTTCGTGTTTCAGATTTTCTTTTGTTTCTTCTGACTTTAGTTTCTGTATGTTAAGTTTATTGTTGTTGCGGCTTTTTTGGGTCTTTTTTAGTTGAAGTTGAAACCTAGCAATAAGAAGACTGTGATCAGAGGATACGTCTGCTCCTGGATATGCCTTTACTGCCTGAATTGAGTTTCGATATCTGTGCTTTATTAGGATGTAGTCAATTTGATTTCTGACAATTTTGTGCTCTTTGTCAGCTGGTGATTTCCATGTATACAGGCGTCGCTTAGGTAATTTAAAGAATGTATTTGCGGCTATAACATTATGCTCCTGGCAAAATTCTATTAGGCGATCTCCTATGTCGTTTCGTTCGCCAAGCCCATATGATCCTACATTAGGGTAGCATTTTCCTTCGCCAATTTTTGCGTTGAAATCACCCATGATCACTGTTATGTCTCTAGATGCTGTGAGATGTAATGTTTTCTGGAGTTCGCTATAAAAGTTTTCTATTTCTTCTTCATTTTTGTCAGCAGTTGGCGCATAAATCTGGATTAGGTTCATTTTTCCATGGGTTGTCAATAACTGCCACATTATTATTCTTTCGGACATCGGAACGAAGCCTGTTACTGATCTCGTTACTTTTTCGCTGAGGATCATAGCAACTCCATATCTGTGTTGGGTGTCGCTGCTTCCAGAGTAATAGATTCGTCCATTGTCTGTATTGAGTTCGCCAGAGCTGACCCATCTTGTATCGCTTATTCCTAATATATCGATATCTAGTCGCATCATCTCTTGCTGTATATTCTTCAGTTTCCCAGGTTCATACATACTTCTTACATTCCATGTAGCGATTTTGTAGGTGGATTTGTATATATTTAGTGAACAGGGATTTCGCTGACTAACGGCCTGGGAAGCCCTGTCGTTACTGTTGTTTCTTCCCCTGCCGAATCTTGGCATCCGAGAACCATGATTAGTAGGTTGTTGGTTGTCATTTCTGTGAGCCATGACGATTTCTAGGGATACTCCATGAGTCTTTAATGCAGTGGTTTCCCGTTGCCTTCTGCATCCTTATACCGTTGACCATTCTGTAGGGTTCATCCGCCTTCGAGACCGATTTCTCAGTCTCAGGACAAAAGAGTGCCCTGCCACTTACCAACTCATCCGCCCGAAGCCGTTGGTCAGTAAGTGGGGGGATTGCTTATACCGGCAATCATTCGGTGAATTGCTTTTTTGCAAAATATGGTGAGATTACTCGGTGAATTGGTGAGATTGCTTTTTTTATTATCCAACATTAGTAAATGAGTCAAAAAAGAAATAATAAAGTTGGTAAATCCTAAGGCTATGGCCAGACAAGCGACAATTACGGTGCTGTAAAAGCAGTAAAATGAAGCTCGAAAATGGGTCCTCAGTGAGTAAAGTAGATCGCTGCAGCGATATTTACAGCGATGTTTGGCCCTCCACTACACTCACCGTGGGACCCATTTTTCGAGCTTCATTTTACTGCTCCTACAGTGCTGTAATTGTCGCTTGTTTGGCCGTAGGCTAAGGCAACAATTGAGTTTTAATTTAAATATTTTATATGCTAGAATATTCCACAGGGTGTTCCTAACTTTAAGGAATAAACACAGTATGATTGTTACACTCAGTATAAATTGGCATTTACCTGTCTAGCATTTACATCGATTTTCTTAAATAATAAGGCTGTAACGTACTAAAAAAATCACTATGTCGGTTCGCTAAACTCAGAAACAACAGGCTAGGGATTTTAGCAGGTAATTTTTTTGTTTCTGACCAATTTTGCCAAAATTGGCAAAATTACTAACTATTTAGTAATTATTAACTATTTAGTAATTATTTTTTTGCCACTTTTACCAAATTGGCAAAATTACTTATTAAAATCACTAGCCACGTTGGTGTCTGAGTTTAGCGAACCGACTTTAATATCGGACAACATGTTTGGGAAATTCGAGCCATTTAACATGTCCCATTTTAAGGTGTTCCGTTAATTTTGCAGCTTAGTATTAGACGGAGAGGCAGCGCTAAAAAATCTCTTTGAATTTACTAAAGCTAAATTTTTCACAGTTGATTACTGTGATTGTGTAGAGAAACATACTGCGATCGGTCAAGCGAATCGTAGAACAGGGGTTACTGAGAGGGTATCAAAGCTGCTTTCCTACGAAGGTAATTAAATCCATTTACTAAGGCTCAAAATCAGTACACACATTCTAAATTGAATATAAATAATAGTTATTATAGTCGGTCAGCTGTATGACGGGACAGAGCCGGTCGGTCGGCCCCAATGAATGTACAGGGTTATTCACTATATTTTGACCCCCTTGTAAACTGCTTTATTTACAGAATTAGAAAAAAATGTAAAATACAAAAGTTATTCTATTTTTTAATTATGATTTATTGACGTATATATGATGACGTAATCGACTATTTTTTTAAATGAGAATAGGGGTCGTGTGCTAACTCATTTGAAAGGTTGTTCAATTCTCTATACAGTACTGTAAACATTAAGATCATTACTTATACAGGGTGTCCAAAAAAATTTTTTGAATTATTAATTAAACAATTAATTTAATTAAAAAAAAATTTTGGACACCCTGTAAAATTAATCATGTTAATGTTTATATTACTGAATAGGGAATTGAATAACCTTTCAAATGAGCTAGCACTCGACCCCTATTCCCATTTAAAAAAATAGTCGATTACGTCATCACACCCAAATGGATGACGTCACTAGTACGATATATGTCAAAAAATAATAATTTAAAAATCGAAAATAACTTTTATAGTTTACATTTTTTTCTAATTCTGTAAATAAAACAGTTTACAAGGGGGTCAAAATATAGTGAATAACCCTGTACATTCACTGGGGCCGACCGACCGCCTCTGTCCCGTCATACAGCTAACTGACTATAATAACTTTCATTTATATTTAATTTAGAATGTGTGTACTGATTTTCAGCCTTAGTAAATGGAGTTAATTACCTTCGTAGGAAAACAACTTTGATACCCTATCAGTAAATCCTGTTCTACGTTTAGCTTGACCGACTGCCGTATGTTTCTCTGCACAATCACAGTAATCAACTGTGAAAAATCTAGCTTTAGTAAATTCAAAGACATTTTTCAGCGCTGCCTCTTGGACTATATAGTTTACTCCAAATATTTCAAGAAATTGATATGACACGGGAAAACAGTTATAACAGTATTATTTCATACAATTGGAAATATGTAATTTATTTCATGATATTCTCAAATTTGTTGTACCTACTTAAATTAAAAGAGACTAGGGCCGGTTGTTCGAACGCTAATCAACAATGATCACTATCAAATATTTAATTACTGTCACCAAAACTGTCAATGTCAACTTTTATTGGGTTGCTGAAAAGATAATTGATTATACAGGGTGTTTCATTAATAATTGTCCATAGTAACTGGAGAAACCTTAGCACAAAATACGAAGGTTTAACCTAAAACACTTAAATAAAATGTGGTTCCTTACTGAGTTACAGGATATAACACAGGGTGTTTTATCTAAAAATTTAAAAACTGTTTTTGCTCAGCATTTTAAAACTATTCGACGTATCGTTTTCATACTTGTCAGGAAGTATAGACACTATACAAGTTACTAAATTGTGATAAACAAAGGTTTCTAGCTACTACCAGAGGCGTACGACAGGGGATAGAGAATGGTTGACCCTTCTCAAATTCTACGCCACTGGAGGAATTACTATTTTAGTTCCATTTTTAGATTCTCCAATACTTTCTATGTAAATAATATAGTCTTCGTTGGTAACGATAAAGTTATTAGTTTTCGAGATATTTGAAGTTAAATATGAAACGGCGCAGTTATTTTAATTAATTTATGATATGATTCATATGATTAAAATTTAAAAATGATTTGTACCCAGTACTTTAAAACTATTTGGCGTATCCTTATCATACTTGACAGAAAGTGTAGGCACTGTACACCCTACTAAATTAAGATAAATAAACGTTTCTAGCTACTACCAGAGGCGTACGACAGGGGATAGTGCCTGGTTGACCCTTCCCAAATTCTACGCAACTGACGAAATTGCTATTTTAGTGTAATTTTTTGATTTTCCAATACTTTTTATGTAAATAATATACTCTTCATTCGTAACGATAAAATGATTAGTTTTCGAGATATTTGAAATCAAAAATGAAGCGACACAATACATTAATCAAAATAACCGTGTCGTTTCATTTTTAACTTCAAAGATCTCGAAAACTAATGACTTTATCGTTACGAATGAAGAGTATATTATTTTCATAGAAAGTATTGGAGAATCCAAAAATTTAACTAAAATAGCAATTCCGCCAGTGGCGTAGAATTTGGAAAGGTTCAACCATTCACTTTCCCACGTCGTACGCCTCTGGTAATAGCCAGAAACGTTTGTTTAACGTAATTTAGTAGTTTGTACCGTACCTATACTTTCTGCCAAGTATGAAAAAGATACGTCGAATAGTTTTAAAATTCTGAGCAAAAATAATTTTTAAATTTTTATAAAAAACACCCTGTAACTCAGTAAGGAACCACATTTTATTTAAGTGTTTTAGGTTAAATCTTCGTATTTTGTGCTAAGGTTTCTCCAGTTACTGTATGGACAATTATTAATGAAACACCCTGTAATTATGAGATTAGTTAATCAATTAACATAACAATTATTAACATAATTGATTAAGTAGTTTCATAATTGTAATCAATTATGTTTCCAGCAACCCAAACAAAGTTGACATTGACAGTTGGTGACAGTAATTAAATATTTGATAATGATCATTGTTGATTAGCGTTCGAACAATTGTATCAGATTAATTAATCAACTTTTACATCTTAACAATCTAATGGACATAAAATTTAGGAGATAATTCTTATTTCCGCAGAGGAACTGAAGTCAATACATTTGGCAGAAAGTGAAAACAATGTAAACATTGAAAGAGAAATAAATAAGATGGAATATTGTATTAATATAAAACAATTAATTTGAAGTAATAAAATCCATGCGTGATAAAATATTTCCTTATATGCATTTATTACCTATATTTTACCACCAATAGATACAAATTATATAGAAGAAAAACGTTCACTAATTATTGTAACTTAATGAAAGATATACAAGATGAAATTACCATGTTTAGTAACTATTATTATCTAATAAAATTCTCGGAAATACTTTCTGTTCTTGTGGTTTAATTTACCTAAGCTATTTAAACAACTTTACACGATTTTACACATTTTTAAAATCTTTACAATAGAATGCAATATTGCATGTACAATATGTTAAGTATCAATTTACCATTTCGAAGTCAAAATATTGACTTCGATATTATTAAAAAGATTAGTACCATACGCCGAAGAAATAGTTGGTGACTACCAGTGTGGTTTCAGGCCTGGCAGATCGACTATTGATCAAATATTTACAATACGACAAATGCTTGAAAAGTATTGGGAATATAATCAGGACGTTCATCAGATCTTTATAGACTTCAAACAGGCTTATGATTAAATTAATCGTGCAACATTATGGAAGGACGGCGTACCCCATAGGCGTAACCAGGGGGGGTTTTGGGGGTTGTAACCCCATTGAGATGTACTTTGAGCTCTATACGCTTAACACCATAGCCCTCAGAGACCTTCCAGTAGTTGTAACCCCCCCCCCTTTCAGGTAGTTTAACCCCCCCCCTTAGGATCATCCTGGTTACGCCTATGGCGTACCCAAGAAACTAGCTGCGGTAACACAAATGTGTGTAAGTAACTACTTTGCACAAGTTAGAATAGGGGTAAAATATCAAATGATTTCTGCGTAAATTCTGGACTGAGACAGGGAGATCCGTTTTCCCCATTGTTGTTTAACCTGGCCTTAGAATATGTCATGCGAAAAATGTATCCAAAAATCAAACCAGACATAACTGCTCGGGGTGCAAAATCATACTCGCCTTTGCCGATGACGTAGACGCAGTAGCACAATCAACATTAGAAATTGAGGATATTTTCTCGAGTTTTGAAGAAGCTGCATTAAACATCGGTCTAAAAACAAATGAAGACAAAACAAAATACATGGTCGTCTCAAAACAAGAACGACGGCGAATAAGGCAAAATATTACTATAAACGATCATAACTTCGAAGTGGTTAAAGAATTTAAATATCTAGGAGCAACAATCACAAATGACAACAAATTAGAGCGAGAAGTTGAAACGCGAATAATGGCAGGAAACAGATCTTTCTTTGCAATGAAACATCTAATGAAGTCAAAACTTCTTTCACGAGGTGCAAAAATCCAGATATATAAGACCATAATACGACCAGCAGTCGCGTATGGAAGCGAAACATAAACGCTAACAAAAAGAGAAGTAAATAAATTGCTGATGTGGGAACGTAAAATCCTTCAATTGTTTTATGGCCTTTGCAGAGACAGCGTGACAAACGAATGGAGGCGCAGATACAATAACGAGCTAGAGTCTCTATTTGGAAAAGAAAATCTGGTCAGATATATAAAGGCTAATAGACTCAGATGGACAGGGCATGTGATACGCAGTAACGACAATCGCCTTATAAACAATTTGTTCTGAGAAAGGCCAGATGGAAGAAGGTCTGTAGGGCGGCCTAGAAAAAGGTGGAAAGATGCAGTCAAAGAAGATCTAGAGAAAATGGGAGTGCAACAATGGGAATTAGTGGCACAAGACCGACAAACATGGAAGGCAATAGTTAACGCGGCAAAGACTCACGAAGAGTTGTAGCGCCAATGATGATGATGATGACAATTTACCATTTAGAGAAGGGACTCAAAACTGTTTATTTGTTGTTATTTTAGCTAGGTGTTTTCGATACAGCAATATGAACCTTAAAGCTGGACATTGAAACAAGAACACATAAATAAGCTACAGTCATTTCAAATGTGGTGTTACAGAAGGATGCTTAGAATAGCATGGACACAGAAGAAAACGAACACGGAAATATTGCGAGAAATGATCAAAGACTACGAAATAATAGACACAATAAAAATAAGAAAGTTACAATATCTGGGACACGTAATGGTAGGGGAGCAAAGTATGCTAAATGTGCAGTCACTCGAGCGCTTTGGGGACCTTCTGGGTGGTGAAGAGTAGGTCCTAAAACCAAAAAAAGTTAAGTAAAATTTTCCATTATAGTGGGCGCTTGTCATTTTTTAATTTAATTTTCCATTTTCAATAATCGTTTTTTCCGATTATAACGCCATCTATCCATAATTCGAAAAAATGTTTCGAATAAAAGTTACTTATTTTTACGTAAGGAATCCAAATCTGCAATAAAAAATGAGGCCTCCTATTTAAGATTTTAAAGTAACCCCCCACCCCACATCTACGGGGGACGTGTTTGGTGCCATTCGATATATTTTTCAAAAATATTGAATAAGTGTATTTTACACTTTTTCGATCTGATGTTCATTTTGCGAAATATCGTGGGATTAGTATTTAAAATATTAAATTTACCCCCCACCCCTCTCCGTGGGAAGTCGTGTTTGGTATCATTCGATAGATTTTTAAAAAATATTGGGCACATATTTTTTAGTTTTTCGATCTGTCATTCATTTCGCGAAATATTCCCTTTTTTTTTCTGTGAAACTTTGGGACTCACCCATTTCCTTACGCCCGGCTCAAATCGTCAGATTTTTGAAATATACACTCTTTTGCAGGTACTTAACTTACCTTATCTTAATCTGACAATTTCGAGTTTTTTTTAAGGATAATTTTTTTTTTCGGGCCCCCCTTAACGAACTCCCCTGTGTTAAGAGCCAATATATGGTAGAGGTACATCTGCAGGGTACCAGGTTTCTCCCCATATGCTAATCTGACGCGCTCGAGTAACTGCAAAAATCCCCGCTTGGGCTCCCCTACCATAATGAGAGGACGGCGATATGACATGTTAAGACTGATAATACAGGGAAAGATAAGAGGAGGAAGGAGTATAGGAAGAAGGAGAGTGTCACAGTTGAAAAATTTAAGGGACTGGTTTAAATGCAGTTCTATGGAACTCTTCAGAGCAACGGTAGATAGAGTCTACAGGGTGATTGATTAGTGGGGTAAAGCTCAATAGATGCGCTATAGTAATAGATAGCAATAAAAGTTAATAACAAAAATTTTAGCCACCTTTGAGCTTCACATTACAAAATTAGTTAGAATGTTACAGGGTGTTCGATGACACAGTGGCAGACCAAAGTTATGTTTTTTTAAATGGAACACCCTATACAGTCGAACCCGCTTATTAGAATCCCTATTATAGGAATATTCCGGTTAATGGAATATAAATTCGAGTTCCCGAAACGTTTCGATTTACTCCTTAATAAATTTATCCTTTTATTGGAATAGGTTTTAATTAAATAATACCGCTTATTAGCATATTTTGCAGGTCAACGAATATTTTTTTTTACAATTTTAGTGTAGGAAACAAAGGTTGAACCTTGCAAAATGGACACAAGTCCGGTTTTATTTTTTTTCTGGTATATCAAGGGGTGCTTATTATAAGACTAACTTTTTCTGAAAAAATTTCGCCCCGGAACCTCCCTTTTCACCCCTTTAAAGGGGGTAATTTGTGGTTTTTGCGGAACGTAGCCCTTCCTGTAACTTTTACAAAAAATTTCTTTTAGAGAAATATGAAGAAGACTATATTTTCTACGATTTATTTTCAACAGCATCTCTCTACCATCCACCGTTTAGCAGGGGTGGCGCCCTAAAGTTGACAAGTTTTTAAAAAAGATGTTTTTAAAAAAAATATATTTTTCCCTAACTTTAACGGAAATTAGGAAGAAATCCTGCGACAATTATTCACAAATAATTGACTGATTTTTGGTATAGCTTTTACTTAAGGGTAATTGCCCGTTTTTTAATTACAGGGTGTTACATTTTAAAAAACCTCTTTTTATACCATCTGAACCGTTTATGCTAGAGTAAAAAGACTTTCAGCGATTACCCATGTACTGGTGCTATTTATAAATTTGTATAATGCACCCCCAATTTTTCCCTGGAACCACCCCAAAAAAAAGAAGAATTAATAAATAAATTGATTTTCTTGGAATCCTTCACACACATTGCCCTTTATTAATATGCTTAATATATCATTTTGTGGACGTTATTATTACCCATGCATGGACACCAAAAGCAATTTCCTAGTGCAACCCCTGTAGCAAAAAAAATAAATAAAATGGGGGATTGAAATTTTTTTTTTGTTTTTTGCTTTTTCGATCCATATGGGCACATGCTTCATCAATAGTGCTTTTCAAAAATATATATGGTTATTGCAACATCTCTGCGAAAACCACCCCTATCCTTGAAAATATACTGCAGAAACTACCCCTATCCCTTGACGAGCATGTTTTTACGATTTTCTTATTACCTATGTGTTCTTTTTAAACAAAACTTATACAGGGTTAAAGACCACTATTTACTCTAAAAATTATGTCCTATTCATTTTTTCGTATAAGCAACCGTTACAGCACAGTGGCGCCGTAAACCTCATATATGCTTTGGCGGGCTCCAGTTTTTGTTTTTTTTTCGTCATCTGTTCGTTTTATTGATAAAGTACTTATGCAAAATAAAACAACACAGTGTAACCTACAAATTATGACTTATGCACATTTTACATTCTTTGCTCCCCAAAGCCACAGTGGTGGCCCAAAATAAATTTTTGCATATTTTCGCCACCTACATGCATTTTATTGCATTAATGCTACCTTAACAGCACAATGTTTACCCTTAGGTGGTCGCTACGCAGTGGCGGATCCAGGGAGGGGTGATGGGGGTGATCACCTCCCCCCCTCTCAAACCAAGTGATATTATATTCAAAGATTATAAAAATATTCATTTATTTTTATAGAAATTTAACCCATTGGCACCCCCCTCTTAACGATGCTGGATCCGCCACTGTCGCTAAAGCATAAAAAGTCATTCTTATAAAAATAATATTAATATAATATAAGTATTTCTATAAAAATAAATGAATATTTTTATAATCTTCAAATATAATATCACTTGGTTTGAGAGCGGTGGGGGTGATCGCCCCCATCACCCCTCCCTGGATCCGCCACTGCTTAGCGACCACTTAGGGGTGAATATTGTGCTATTAAGGTAGCATTAACGCAATAAAATGCGTGTAGGTGGCGAAAATATGAAAAAATTTATTTTGGGCCACCACTGTAGCTTTGGGGAGCAAAGAATGTAAAATGTGCATAGGTCATGATTTGTAGGTTACACTGTGTTGTTTTATTTTACATAAGTACTTTATCAATAAAACAAACAGATGACGAAAAAATCAACAAAAACTGGAGCCAGTCAAAGCATATATGAGGTTTACGGCGCCACTGTGCCGTAACGGTTGCTTAAACGAAAAAAATGAATAGGACCTAATTTTTAGAGTAAATAGTGGTCTTTAACCTTGTATAAGTTTTTTAAAAAAAAAATGAATAGGTAATGAGAAAATCGTAAAAACATGCTGGATAAGGTATAGGGGTAGTTTCTGCAGTATATTTTCAAGGATAGGGGTGGTTTGCGCAGGGATGTTGCAATAACCATATATATTTTTGAAAAGCACTATTGATGAAGCATATGCCCATATGGATCAAAAAGCAAAAAACAAAGAAAAAATTTCAACCCCCCATTTTATTTATTGTTTTTGGCTACAGTGGTTGCACTAGGAAATCGCTTTTAGTGTCCATGCATGGGTAATAATAACTTGCACAAAATGATATATGAAGCATATTAATGAAGGGCATTGTGTGTGAAGGATTCCAAGAAAATCACTTTATTTATTAATTCTTCTTTTTGTTTGGGTGGTTCCGGGGAAAAAATGGGGTGCATTATACAAATTTGTAAATAACACCAGTACATGGGTAATCGCTGAAAGTCTTTTTACTCTAGCATAAACGGTTCAGATGGTATAAAGAGGGGTTTTTTAAAATGTAACACCCTGTAATTAAAAAAAGGGCAATTACCCTTAAGTGAAACCTATACCAAAAAATCAATCATCTATTTGTGAATAATCTCCGCAGCATTTCTTTTTAATTTCCGTTGCAGTTAGGGAAAAATATATATTTTTTAAAAACATCTTTCTTAAAAACTTGTCAACTTTGGGGCGCCACCCTTGCTAAACGTCGGATGATAGAGAGATGCTGTCGGAAATAAATCGTAGAAAATATAGTCCTCCTCATATTTCTATAAAAGAAATTTTTTGTAAAAGGTACAGGAAGGGCTACGTTCTGCAAAAACCATAAATTACCCCCTTTAAAGGGGTGAAAAGGGGGGTTCCGGGGCGAAATTTTTTCAGAAAAAGTTTGTCTTATAATAAGCACCCCTTGATATGCCAGAAAAAAAATAAAACCGGACTTGTGTCCATTTTGCAAGGTTCAACCTCTGTTTCCTACACTATTTACTAAAAATTTAAATTATGTTTGGTATTATGGTCAGTCGTCAAGGCCTGTAGTGCTGGATTAGATATTATTAGGGTAATAAATATTTATTACTTTGTTACGAGTACCTACCAATTCGATCTTTAGCCGGGTGCAAAATGCATGGGTCATAAAGTAGTTTTTATTTGTCGACACAAAGGCACTGTTGCCTGCTATAAAATTGTTAGAAGCAGTTTATTTAGAATTCACCCAGAGAGTATTTACCTACTTGTTTGCAAGATGTGAATTATGGCTTTGTTAAATTCATCCATTTCTTGCCGCCAATAAAAGTTCCATTCAACCAATGGATTAAGGATGACCACATGGATTAACAATAAAAAACTATAATTACCGATAATTTCTCAAGAAAAAATAAGTAATTTTGTTATATGCATTTTAATAAGAAAATATTTACATATCTACATATTGCATACATTTTATATTAATTACCTACTGCTACTGTATTTATTCACATACATAATATAATGTAATTTGCTATTTAACACATATATAGATAAGAATATGTTACACTACTGTATTATTGACGTAAAAAGACCTAAAAACATTTACATATACTGATTATGTAGGTATATATATGATATACATATTGGCATAGTATGTAAAACTACATATTGGCATAGTATGTAAAACTACACATTGGCATAGTATGTAAATAATATTATTACGTATATTCGGTACACTTATTTCGACTAGCCACCAATGATCAGTTATTAGAATATCCCGGTTATAAGAATATTTTTGCCTGGTACAAAGGCTATTCCAATAAGCGGGTTCGACTGTATTTTATTTTAAATTCGAAATCCTGGTAACTTCTCCATGACAAAGATATAAAGGTTTGTTATGGTATACAGGGTATTTACAAAGTTATAACCAATTTTATATGAAAATCGTAAAAAGTTCAACTCCATATACAAAAAAATAAGCAAAACAGCAATGGTTTATTAATGCCATATTTTTTTCGTATTATCAAAATTTTCAAGAATTATTGATATTGCTAATTTTCTTTATATCAAATACAGGGTGAGTCAAAACGCAAGTACATTATTTTCTCAGTAATTTTAAATGGAACACCCTGTATTTTATGCCACTATCACTATTGAAAAGTACCATTACCGTACTTTAATTTTTAGATAACAGTTCCTATGTCTAAATTTATTAGTTTTCGAGATATTTTCATTTTTCAATGGATCAATAGCGTGGCCACCCAAATCACCAGAATTTAATAAACCGGACCGATTTTTTTGGGGTTACGTTAATAATGAAGTCTGTAAAATACCTTCAACAACAAGGGATGAGATGAAAAATAGAATACAACGTTTATTTCGATGTGTTAAATTACAAATATTTCGTAGAGTAAGTAGCTTATTCAATAATCGTTTTTAGGCGTGCATAAATGTGTTAGGAGGTAATTTTGAACACCTTATGTAATTTAATATTAAAAATATTTTATTAAAAGTAGCTCCTAATTTTTTTAAACATGTTTTTTTGCAAAATGTATTACTGATAAATTATTGTTCGTTCTTTATTTGTTACATTGTTACATTTACATACAAAAGTAGTGTTTAATTGTCTTCACAAAATGTTGTATTTTATGTTTGTGTGTTTTTTGTAAAATTTATCACTAATTTTCTTTCTTTATTTGTTACATTTACATAAAAAAGTAGTTTTTAATTGTTTCAAAAATGTTGCATGTGGTGATTGTGTTTTGTTTTTGTAAAATGTATTACTAATAAATTATTTTTATTTCTTTATTTGCTACATTGTTACACTGATACCG
Organism: Diabrotica virgifera virgifera; assembly: GCF_917563875.1. NCBI lineage: Eukaryota > Metazoa > Arthropoda > Insecta > Coleoptera > Chrysomelidae > Diabrotica > Diabrotica virgifera. The sequence continues at coordinate 60,412,215 of NC_065443.1, read as the reverse complement.
GATTGATAATCAGTAATGGTCAATTGTCAATTCAGTTATGGCTTACTTAAAATTTAGATAAATTTAGACACCTAAAACTCTGAGAATTGAAAATATCTCGAAAACTAATAAATTTGGACATAGAGAATGTTACATAAAAATTAAGTACGGTAATGTTACTTTTCAATAATGATATAAAATACAGGGTGTTTCATTTAACATTACTGAGAAAATAATGTACTTGCGTTTTGACTCACCCTGTATTTGATATAAAGAAAATTAGCAATGTCAATAATTCTTGAAAATTTTGACAATAAATAAAAAAGGCATTAATTAACCATTGCTGTTTTACCTATTTTTATTTATACAGGGAGTTGAACTTGTTACGATTTTAATACAAAATTGGTTATAACTTTGTAAATACCCTGTGTAACATAACAAACCTTTATATTTTTATAATGGAGAAGTTAAGAAGATTTCGAATATAACATAAAATACAGGGTGTTCCATTTAAAAAAACATAAGTTTGGTCTGCCACTGTGTTATCGAATACCCTGTAACATTCTTACTAATTTTGTAATGTGAAGCTCAAAGTCGGCTACAATTTTTGTTATTAACTTTTATTGCTATCTATTACTATAGCGAATCTATTGAGCTTAATTCCACTAATCAATCACCCTGTAGATAGTGATGATGATATCCAACCTCCGATTGGGAGACGGCACTTAAAGAAGAAGAAGACTTTAAAACTTACATGTTATATCCTCGATATATTACTGATTTCTTCTTTTAATATTTGTAGGAGCAACCTTTTTCTTCTCTTCTTCTCTGAACTCCTTATTCGTCACCCTTAGGGTGAGGAATTTGTTGTGTTGGTGTATATTCTATTTTACGTTTTTCTTTATTTCTCGATATCATTTTCATTTCTGTGTAGTTCATCCCTCTGGCTTTATCTGCTTTTATAATTTCATTTATCCAACTTTTTCTTGGCCGTCCTCACTTCGTCCGTCCTTCGTTTTTTTTATTCTTTTAGTTTCTAATATTCTCTGCCTCTCTACTTGCCCAAACCATTCCAATTTTTTTCTGGTTATTTTACTTATTATAGATTGTGTCTTTCTGTCTTTCTTTTCTTTTAAATGTTATGGATTGTGTCTTGATTCTGTCTTTCCTGGTGCTGCGTGTTATTTTCCTTAATACTTTCAATTCAAATTTTTATCTCATTATGTTACTCATTATTATGTCTCAATATTATGTTTACTCATTTTTGCATCTTGTTGTGATTGTGCACTAATAAGAACTTTGTTGTTCTAGTTGGCACTTTACCACGCTGAGCAGATGGGACGTGAATTATTTAAAATTCCCTCATCTTAATGTTCGTCTCAGTACCCGTATGGCTTATGATTTCTTAAAGTCACGTGAGTAGTAACCAGAGAACTTCCATCTAGTGGTATGGGAACGATATTTATTGTCGTTTTCTGTGCTACTGGATTGGTAACTTATTTTATTTCTTGGTAGATGTCTCTACGATATCAGTGGCATTTCTTTCTTTGCACTCCGGAAAGGCTTAAAGCAAGGTACTTGGTTGAATTGGAGAGAAGAGGGTATGGGCCTACTGATGAGGGGAAAAAATCCCCGAAACCGGTATAGACTCTTCCTGCACTCTCCGATTTAACTAAAATATAATGCTCCAACATTTTCGGATTGCAAAGAAATTGAAAATGTTTATACATTATTAATTTATTTACTCTTTTGTGGAGTACTTAGGAAGCTTTCTCGTTGGCACTTTACCACGCTGAGCAGATGGGACGTGAATTATTTAAAATTCCCTCATCTTAATGTTCGTCTCGGCACCCGTATGGCTTATAATTTTTGAAAGTCAAGGGGGTAGTAACCAGAGAACTTCCACCTGTTGTCAATCTAGTGATATGAGAACGATATTTATTGTCTTTTTCTGTGCTACTGGATTGAGAACTTATTTTGTTTTTAAGAACTTTGTCGTCTGCGATTGGTTTAAGGGTAGTCGATTGTTTCAAACTGTTGGTTATGGTCTTCGTTCTAAAACTTGTATTCTTTTTTAATCTATGATTATTATTAATTGTAGAGGGTTCAGGCTATCTTCTTATTTCACTCTTGTTTCTAAAAAGACCTCTTCTGATCTTTCTTCCGTGATTTGTATTTTCGCTTTAGTGTTTTTTATATTGATTTTACTACTTGCATTAGTTTTCTCTGGGTTTTTAGCTTTTTTAAACATTTGTCAAATATTTTTCTATTATGTCAGTTGCAGATATTACATAAGTCTACGAATTCTAGTACCTAGTTAGTTCCTCCCCTGTCTCCATTTTCTCTCTGTGTTTCTCATTACAAAAATATGATCTCTTGTTTATCTTTGTTGTCTGAAGTCAGCTAGTTCTTCTAGGTTTTTTTCAATTTCTACTCTTAATTGTAATATTCTAGTATATACACTTCTCCAAGAAATTAACGCACCACCGTAAAAATCGGTAATTTTTGATGTCTCGAATTGTCTAAACCTATTGTCAGATTTAAGTGATATTATTCTTTAAGAACGTCCCTGTAATAATGTTGTTGCTAGACAGGAAAATTGTCATTGTATACCGGGTGTACCAATCACTGTGTTTTTTCTCAATGTTCGCAACAGCCTTGGAATATTGGAGCATTTATAAAATACTGAAATTAAAGCCCAACTATAGCTTCAGGTTATCTTAACATTGTGTTTTTTTTATTTATTCGCTTATCTTGGATAATAAAAAAGTTAAGTACATACTTTAACAACTATTTAGCCATGTTTCTTAACAATATAGGGGGTTTTAAAATAAGTATGATAAACCTTAAGGGGTAATTCTGCATAAAAAAAATAATGAGAGTTTGCTTTATACACGTATGCTCGCAAATGTCCTAAAGCAAAAAGATGAGACTAATAGTCTAAGAGCTAGGAGTGGATTTTGTGCGTGATAAGTAATATGGAAAAACTATACGGGGATATGTTGAATTAGTTGTGTACAAGTCTTTCACCAATGGCCGGAAACCAGAGTTGGGGCCGAGGGTAGTTATAAGGGGTCAAAATCGCGGTTTTTATTATTTTTTTTTGTGACGCTAATGATAGAGATAGTGCACCAAAATTTGGAAAAAAGTAGGTCATCACGTACCTAAGTAAAATCTCTAGGGGCGCAACGCTGTGTGGCCGACAAAGGGGTGGGGGTAGGGGTGAATATAAAAAATATAAGGTTCTTTTTGCGACGTTCGTGATTGAGATAGTACACCAAAATTTGGATATAAGTAGACCATGATATAAGTAAGTAAAATCCCCAGACCCGGAAACCAGAGTGGGGAAGGAAGGTAGTTATAAGGGGTCAAATTCCCTTTTTTTATTATTTTTTTTGTGACGCTCATGATCGAAATAGTGCACCAAAATTTGGGAATAAGTAGGTCATGACGTAACTAAGCAAAATCTACAGGGGCGGAACGCTGCTTGGGGTACAGAGGGGTGGTAGGCAGGGGTGAGTATAAAAATATATGGGGGTTTTTTTGCCGTTTGTGATCGAGATAGTACACCAAAATTTGGGAATAAGTATATCATGATATTACTAATCAAAAACTCCAGGGGCGGAACGCTGCGTGGCCGACAAAAGGGTGGGGCAGGGGTGAATATAAAAAAATGTAAGGGGTTTTTTGCGACGTTCGTGATTGAGATAGTGCACCAAAATTTGGGAATACGTAGACCATGACATAACTAAGTAATATCCCCAGAGGCGGAAACGAGAGTGGCGGACGAGGGTAGTTATAAGGAGTAAAATTCGCAGTTTTTATTATTTTTTTTGTGACGCACACGATGGAGATAGTGCACCAAAATTTGGGAGTAAGTAGGTCATGACGTAACTAAGTAAAATCTACAGGGGCGGAACGCTGCTTGGGGTATAGAGGGGTGGTAGGCAGGGGTGAGTATAAAAATATATGGGGGTTTTTTTGCCGTTCGTGATCGAGATAGTACACCAAAATTTGGGAATAAGTAGATCATGATATTACTAATCAAAAACTCCAGGGGCGGAACGCTGCGTGGACGACAAATGTTGTGCAAGGTCAAAAAAAATAATACACACTGCGACTTTGAGCCCTTAAAACTGCCCTCGTCTTCAACTCTGGTTTCCGGCTCTGGGGATTTTACTTAGCTTAGTCATGGTCTACTTATTCCCAAATTTTGGTGCACTATCTCAATCTAGAACGTCGCAAAGAACCCCTTATATTTTTTATATTCACACCTAGCCCCACCCCTTTATCGGCCACGCAGCGTTCCGCCCCTGGAGATTACACTTAGTTACCTCATGACCTACTTATTCCCAAATTTTGGTGCGTCGTCTCGATCATGAGCGTCACAAAAAAAAATTATAAAAACGGCAACTTTGTCCCCTTATAACTACCCTCGTCCCCCACCTCTGGTTTTCGGCTCTCAGGATTTTACTTAGCTTTGTCATGGTCTACTTATTCCCAAATTTTGGTGCACTCAATCACGAACGTCGCAAAAAACCCCTTATATTTTTTGCATTCACCCCTGCCCCACCCCTTTCTCGGCCACGCAGCGTGCCACCCCTGGAGATTTTACTTAGTTACGTTATGATCTACTTATTCCTAAATTTTGGTACACTATCTCGATCATGAGCGTCACAAAAAAAAATAATAAATACGGTGATTTTGACCCCTTATAACGACCCTCGTCCCCCACTCTGGTTTCCGGCTCTGGGTATTTTACTTAGTAATGTTATGGTCTACTTATTCCCAAATTTTGGTCCACTATCTCAATCACGAACGTCGCAAAAAACCCTTTATATTTTTTATATTCACCCCTACCCCCACTCCTTTGTCGGACACGCAGCGTTCCGCCCCTAGAGATTTTACTTAATTACGTCATGACCTACTTATTCCCAAATTTTGGTGCACTATCTCGATCATGAGCGTCACAAAAAAAATAATAAAAACCGCGAATTTGACCCCTTATAACTACCCTCGGCCCCAACTCTGGTTTCCGTCCATTGGTGAAAGACTTGTACACAACTAATTCAACATAGCCCCGTATAGTTTTTCCATATTACTTATCACGCACAAAATCCGCTTCTATCTCTCCGACTATAACAATGAATATAAATAAAACCAAATAGGTACATGGTGATCTCAAAAAACCCTTTTGACAATATACATCTGATATTGGAGGGTAAACCGCTAGAGAGGGTCGACAAGTATAAATACCCCGGAGCAACTATAAACTTACAATTAAGGAGATAAAAGTCAGAATAGAAATAGCTCGAAAAGGATTTATAAAATACAAGTCAATGTTTACAAATAAGAAATTGAGTATGGCCATTTGATTGAGGTCTTCGAATGTTATGTTTGGTCGCAATTACCATGTGTAGAAGCTTAGACTCTAAAAGCTCAATCCGTAAAAAAATTGGAGGCATTCGAATGGGGCTATATAAGCGTATTCTGAAAATTCCTTGAACTGTAGAAGTCTCAAACGAAGAAGTGTTAAGACGAATTGGACGTGGCAGAAAGCTTATGAGCACAATTAAAATAAGAAAAACATCGTGTCTGGGCTACATACTTCGTAACGATAATAACTCTCTGCTACACGTCATCATGCAAGGAAGAGTAGAGGGAAAAAAAGGCTTGGGAAGAAAGAAAAAAATCTTGGCTGAGGAATGTCAGAGATTGGACTAACCTCAGTGTCGAGCAGATATTTTACGTTGTAAAAGACAGAGAAGCGTTTAAAAAAGTGATCGCCAACTTTCGTTAAGAAGACGGCACAAGAAGAAGAAGTTTGTTTAATATGTTTTGTTCAGTACCACCAAATGCGAATACTTTAGAATAAATAGAAAAAGATAAAGTTATTTTACATAATGTCAGAAATATTGGATTGATCAAATGGCCACGACGACCTCAGTGTACTTTCATATGTCAAAGAGAGACCCTTAGTTCAGTAAGCATGTAGTACATGCTAACGACTTGTACGGCACTTTTCTTGTCATTTCGTTCGACCGCAAAGGGTTAAGACACTATAAACCCGATATATATTTACACACAAAAATAATAAAATTGGAAATAATCATCAGCTTTGGACTTACTTTGATTCATTGGTAAGCTTCTTTGCAATTCCTTTGCCTCTAAGAGATGCATCAACAGATAGGACAACAATAGAGAGTATTTTATTAACTTCGGGAAATCTGTTGAAGAGATCACCTTTCCTTTCTGCGTACTCTAACATTCGTAAGATTTTTTCAAATTTTTTGTCCGTTACAGGGTATTCTTCGAACTCATATTTATCTAAAAATGGAAGTATATTATATGCTGGGAAACTAAATATGTGAAAGTGGAATAAATGTTTTGTATAGTAAATACCGATATATGATGAAATAATACTAATTGCTTAACTATCCAACAATGGCTTGTTGTGGCTAAAGGTTCCAAACCAAGGCGAATAAAACAATAGCTTGTTTAAAAATCAAACAGAAAATTTTAAAGCCAGCTCTTTGGAAAAGCGATCTTTCGGTACTCTATTCCGCTTTCTGCTTTCTATCTTACTACTCTCATATTATACTTAAATATTCTACTCTCAAATTGTAATTAAATAGTACGCAACTAAATAACTACCTACCTAATATGTAAAAAAATCTTTTGAGAGCGACTCAAAATTCTAAATACTCATTGTTCTAGTGTCCAAATCTACGAGTTTCGGTATAGCTAAATCGAAAGTTACCTTTTTCCAATAGTGCAGTAAGACAAACTCCCACAATCCGTCCATTATATTCTGCAATAAGATTTAAACCTTTATTAAAATACTGTAGTGTATACGACTCCAAATCGGGACAAATTGGTCGTTCTTCCGTTACTACTCCAAGAGATGCACAAGTAGGTTCTTGTTTGTAAAAGGATGCTCGAAGACGATCTCGAACTGCGTTTTCTTCATCAGCACGCGCCCGTCTAATCTTGATATCTTCCTTCTAAAAATATTAATAAAAAAAATGTTTTCTTAAATGAAAAAAATAAGTTACGGCAATTGTAGGATAAGTTATAAATAATTTTTAGGATCGAAATATCACGTAATAGTCCAGAAAGCCACTGCGCATCCGCTAGGAAAAATATTCCGATTCGGATTTTTTGCAAAATCTTACTCAAAAAGGACCCCCTTTAACAAATTTGCATGTTGCCAGCTCCAAAAGTGGGTCAAAATTTTTCTTAACGTTTTTTTTTTTTTTTGTTTTTTTCCTAAATTTTTTTTTTGCATGGAACAAAGTTTTTTAGGTTCATGGAACAAAGGTCTTTAGTGAGTTTTCTCTAACGTTGATAGTTTTTGACATATAAGATTGAAAATTGAAAAATTGCGAAATCGGCCATTTTTAACCCATTTAAAAAACTATGTGAAAAACTGAAAATTTAAATGTTAGGTAGGTAGATATTCTTTAAACATCTATTGATGAAATCTCGAAGAGTTTTTTGCAATACAATATTCAAAACTTGTTTCAATACAACTCGTTGCCATACAACTTCAAAAACTGTTTTTTAATTGCTAATCAAGGGTGCGCGACACTATTTTCCACCGTTGCATGTGCATACAGTGTGGTGCAAATGAAAGGAATAAATTCGTTATTTCGTAAACCGGTGACTTTAAGGATAAATCCCAAAACAGGTCGATTTTTATATTTAAGTTATGATATTGTGGAATATATGGTATACTAGTGACGTCATCCATCTGGGCGTGATGACGTAATCGATGATTTTTTTAAATAAGAATAGGGGTCACGTGCTAGCTCATTTGAAAGGTTCTTCAACTCTCTATTCAATAATATAAACATTTACATAATTATTTATACAGGGTGTCCAAAAAAAATTTATTTAATTAAATTATTTGACAAAAAAAGAAGAATGTATGTAACTTATTTAATTCAAAATACATTTTACTGTTACCCGAAAACTAAAAAATGTTTATTTCACAAATAAACATTGCTTTTCGATTAAATTCAATGTTCAAGCCAGCTCCCGCCAGCCACCTGCCTCTTGGAAGTTTGAACATTTAATTTAAGCGAAAAGCAATGTTTATTTGTGAAATAAACATTGTTTTCTGATTTGTGAAGGCAGTAAATTTTATTTTGAATTAAATAAATTACATACATTCTTCTTTTTTTGTCAAATAATTTAATTTAATAAAATTTTTTGGACACCCTGTATAAATAATTATGTAAATGTTTATATTACTGAATAGAGAATTTAAGAACCTTTCAAATGAGCTAGCACACGACCCCTATTCACATTTACAAAAATCATCTATTACGTCATCACGCCCAGATGGATGTCGTCACTAGTATTCCATATATGCCACAATATCACAACTTAAAAATAAAAATCGACCTGTTTCGGGATTTTTCTTTAAAGTCGCCGGTTTACGAAATAACGAATTTATTCCTTTCATTTGCACCATACTGTATAAACATGCAACGGTGGAAAATAGTGCCGCGCACGCTTGATTAACAATTTAAAAACAAAGGAGTTTTGAATATTGTATTGCAAAAAACTCTTCGGGATTTTATCAATCGATGTTTAAAGAATATCCACCTACCTTGGCAACATTCAAATTTTCAGTTTTTCACATAGTTCTTGAGGGTTAAAAATGGCCGATTTTGCAATTTTTCAATTTTTAATCGCTTATATGTCAAAAACTATCAGCTTTAGAGAAAAGTCACTAAAAACCTTTTCTGTTTGGAATGATCCAAAAAACCTAAAAAAACTATTCCATGCAAAAAAATAATTTTAGGAAAAACATAAAAAAAACGTTTAAAAAATTTTTGACCCACTTTTGGACCTGGCAACATGCAAATTTGTTAAAAGGGGTCCTTTTTGATTAAGATTGTGCAAAAAATCTAAATTTTCCCTAGCGGGTGCGCACTGGCTTTCTGGACTATAAGGCTATTATGACCTGGAAACCAGTTGTATGAAACTGTCTAGAAACCTGTCGATGAATATTCGCAAGACGGTCCTGAAATATTATGTGATCTATCTTATTATTTTATGGTTATGAGACATTTACGTTAAATATCACAATGCCAGACAAATTAGAAGGATTCGAATTGTGGTGCTATCGACAAATCCTAAAGATATCTTGAGTTTAGCATACTTCCAATGAATATGTTCTTCAATAATGATGAATTCAGAACGTCTGCTCATAAACATCATAAAGAGTAGAAAAACAAAATACTTCTAGTCCAGGGCGGATCTGTTTTAAAATAGACGTTGAGAGGTGACTAATATTTTTTGCAGAAATTGCTTAGAATTAAGTCATATAATAATAATTGAGTTTTCCTCTCACTCAAGAAGGTCCAGAACATTGTCTAAATAATCAAAATGTCAAAAAATAAAACAAAAATTCGATTTTTTTCTTCGTTTTTTGATTAAGTATAACTTTAAAAGTATTCACTTCCAAGAAAAGTTGTACTGACATAAAAGTTGCGTAATTAAATTTCCTGCAATATAGGATTGGTTAAAAATTTTAAAAATTGTCACCCTTGTTGCAAAATAGCAATAATTGCGAAAAAACCATAAAAAAAACAAGTATTCGCATTTTACGTTTTTCAATCATTAAATGATTTCCTAAGTGTATAAGTGATAAAAGTTCCTAAGTGTAGAATAAATTTTATTCTACACTTAGGAACTTCATATTTTATCCAGAAAAACTTTCTGATATAATAAAACAATACTGTAAATTTTATTAAGATCGGTTTAACAAATTTTGCAAAATAAATTTTGCAATCCAGCGTTCTCAAAAAAAATTAATTTAAATAATTAATTAAAAGAATATACCTTACCTTTCATTTGCAATATTCAAAATTAAAATCGGTTAACTACCACCGACGTCAGGAATTTTTTTAAATAAACATTAATTTTTGGTGCTACGCGCAGGGCAGCGGTGTTCGATTCACACCAAAGTGAAGTTGATTTCCACCAGAAATTTTTCCAATATTTATCTAATATATTATTTTCTTGCTCTATATTTTGTTGTATTTTAATATTTTATTTCCACAAAAATCAAACTAATTTGATAATTGTTTGTGAAATATTGTTTAAACAATTGCATAAGTTTAAAAATAAAAGAAATCTAAGTTAAAATATATGAACAAAGAAAGTTTTTGCTAAAAATGTGTTATTTCAAAGGACACAGTATGTGTTTTTATTTTGCAATAAACAAATTTATTTATTTATATCGTAATGTGCTAAAAACTAAAATTTATCAATCATTATCAAAGGTCCCAAATGCCCAATCAAAGCAAACGTATCCGCTGTCCTGCGCGTAGCACCAAAAATTAATGTTTATTTAAAAAAAATCCTGACGTCGTGGTAGTTAACTGATTTTAATTTTGCAAATTGCAAGTGAAATGTACAATATTCTTCTGTATGTGAAAAAAATTTAACTTCTGTCTGCGTTATTTTCAGTCCTGTAACATTTTGAAAAAATGAATTTTTTTGCGAAAGCTGGATTTCAAAATTTATTTTGCGAAATCTATTTAACGGAAATAAATAAAATTTACAGTATTATTTTAATATGTCTTTAAGTTTTTCTGGGTAAAATATGAGGGTCCTAAGTGTAGCATAAACGGTTGAAAAACGTAAAATGCGAATACTTGTTTTTTTATGCTTTTTTTGCAATTATTGCTATTTTGCAACAATAGTGACAATTTTTAAAATTTTTAACTAATCCTATATTGTAGCAAATTTAATTACGCAACTTTTATGTCAGTACAACTTTTCTCGAAAATGAATACTTTTAAAGTTATAATTAAAAAACGAAGAACAAAATCGAATTTTTCGTTCATTTTTTGACATTTTGATTATTTAAACAATGTTCCGGACCTTTTTGAGTGGGAGGATAACTCAAATATTATGATATAGTTATTTTCAAGCAATTCTTGCAAAAAAATATGAGTCACCTCTCAACATCCAAATGTACCTACTAATATTTTTACAGATGCGCCCTGGTCTATTCGGCCATATAGTTAAAGGATATAAATACCATCTCTTCTTCTTTAAATGCCGTGTCCGGATTCAGAAATTGGCCGTCATTATGTTTACAAGTTTCTGAACCCTTTCTCTATCTGCTGCTGCGCGAAATAATTCTTCTACCGTGGAACAACACCATTGTCTAATATTACGAATATTAAATACCATCTACTTTTCCTTATAATACAAGTAAAAGTGGAGGGAAAGAGATGGATTGGTCGAATGAAACTTTTATGGTTGCGTAATATTAGACAACAATGATGTGGTTCCACAGTAGAAGAATTATTTTTCTCAGCAGCCGATAGAGACAGGTTTCAAGAAATCGTAAACATGATGACGGCCAATACGGGCACGGCACCTAAAGAAGAAAAATAAATAATTTGTATTGGTTAGAACTTCAAGAAATGTAACATTGTATTTTCAAAATGAACATCTGTTTTCAACATGAACAATTGTTACATCTTCCTCCATGTCTTACCTATGTATATAGGCTTCCTCTCCCAATTTTGCTAATTTGTTAATTCCAGAAACTTTCTAATTGGTGCCATCCCTAGACTTACTTTATTTACTGAGTATAATAATTTTGTAATATTTGTCTTTTTTGCCAATTGACTCATCTGATCCAAGCTTTCTTATTTCCGCCCCATAATTTCGCTCTTTATGGCAATTTTATAGAATTTTTCTTTCACTTTCATTGAAATATTTCTCTTAGATAGCACACCACTACAAAAAATAGCTTCCTTTCCCTTTATACTTTCCGCTCTAACTCTACTGCATGCATCTCAATATAGTGCATGGGTAGTAGGCGCAAAATATGACTCTGCATCCAGTTAGACTCTGCGTTTACTTCTTTACTAGTCTTTATTTTTTGAAGTACTTGAGCATCTTCCTTGTTTGTTATTTTTTGGCCATTGTTGTTACTGCCTTGGTTGGACCAATTTTCCATCAAATTCTTCAGTTCATGGACTTCTTTTTCCATCGCTTTTTGACATACTTACATACTTAAGCTAGTATTTTATTGTTTTCCTTTCAGATACGTCTAATTTACTTTGTTATAGTCATACGCTACTTTTTTATTTTGCTTTCTTACACTAGAATAGGCGAGAAGAGGAAGCAGAACGTACTAAAAAGATAGTAATATTTTATCACAAATTGGCAGGTTTTTTGAGTAAGGACGTAAAGAGATCACTATAGAATCCGAGCTAGCAAAATAAGATTTCCCAGAAATACAATTTCAGAAAAAGAGAGCCTATGAAAATGGACAAATAGAAAAAATGGAAGAACATTTCAAAAACAACGAAATTAGCGGGGCTTACGAATACCTAAAAAAGATAAAAAGTGGGTATAAACCTCAAACAAGTCTATGTAAAGATGAAAGTGGGCAAATAATCAGTGACCAACAGAAAGTCACAGAAACCTGGAAGCATTATTTTCAGGCACTACTTGGAACTCAAGTAGACATGGAAGATGAAATGGGTATGATCTACGTAGAAGAGAATGGAGTAGAAGCTCCAACCATAGAGGAAGTTTTTGAAGCCATTAAGGCCCAGAAAAACAATAAAGCTCCGGGAGTTGATGAAATACCAGCAGAACTATATAAGGTAGGTGGCGACCACCTAGCAAGTCACATCCACGCGCTCATCAGAGACGTATGACAAGAAGAGAAAATACCCGACGACTGGAAGAAAAGTATAGTATGCCCGATCTATAAAAAAGGAGACAAACTCCAGTGCAAAAACTACCGTGGAATCTCTCTACTATGTACAGCATATAAAGTCCTCACGTATATTATAAACCAGCGGCTCCAACCACTAGCAGAAAATATTATTGGAGAGTATCAGACGGGCTTCCGACGGGGAAGATCGACACTGGATCAAATATTCACAGTAAAACAGATCTTGAGCAAAGCATGGGAACACAATATTGATGTTCACAACGTGTTTGTAGACTTCAAACAGGCATACGACTCAGTCAAAAGGAACAAACTATACTATATATTGGCTGAATTGGCAATACCACACAAGTTAATAAGACTCATTAAAGCCACAATGGATGAAACTCAGGCATGTGTACGAATACAAAACCACCGGACAGACTTTTTTAACATTTCGCAGGGACTAAAACAGGGAGATGGGCTGGCCCCAACATTGTTTAACCTGGCACTGGAGTATGCGGTTAGGCAAATGCAAACTGGACGAGGAAATCTACTGACCAACCGAACGGTTCAACTGGCCGCTTATGCTGATGATATTAATATTATGAGTAGAACATCAACAGGAGCACAGGAAACATATGCAGAGTTAAAAACACAAACAAAAATGCTAGGTCTGGAAATTAACACAGAAAAAACAAAAATAATGACTCAGACGAGAAGAAATATATTCCCAGAAAACATTATACATGAAGATGACATTGAAACGGTTGAAAAGTTTACATACCTGGGAGTAGAAATATATGCCGACGGATCAGAAGATGGAGAAATAAGGAAGAGAATAACGCAGGCAAACAGAGCTTATTTTGCCCTCTCCCATATATTTCGGTCAAAAAGTGTCCACCGAAATACAAAGATGAGAATCTATAAAACCTTAATTCGACCAATAACATGCTATGGCAGTGAAGTCTGGGTGCTGAAAGAAACATCCAAAAACAAACTCGACACATTCGAAAGGAAAGTACTTAGGAGAATACTAGGACCTGTGAGGGAAAACGGAATCTTCAGAAGTCGATACAACAACGAGCTTTATCAACTTTATAAGGAAACGCCCCTGTCAGATTTCATTAGATTACAAAGATTGCAATGGGCCGGACATGTGATAAGAATGGGAGAGGATAGGCTACCAAAACGAGCACTGAATGCTAGAATGCAAGGAAAGAGACCGGTTGGGAAGCCACGAAAGCGCTGGGAAAACACAGTAAACAGCGACGCACAAGCCCTTTTAGGAGTCCGTGTATGGAGAAGAGCAGCCACAGACAGGCAAGGGTGGAGGCAAAAAATAAAGGAGGCCAAGGCTCAATTTGGGCTGTAGTGGCGTAGAAGAAGAAGAAGAAATACAATTACAAGATTTAAGAAGGCATAAAACAACAATTAAATGTATACCCGATCAATAAGAAAATATAAGAATACAGAACAAATTGGAAACAATATGGACGAATGTCAGATAAGTATTAAATATTAAATTACAGACCAAAGAGAAAAAGAAGTGTAGGACAAACCTTGAAAAGATGGTATAAGGGTTTATACCCGAATAAGCAAAAAAATAATTCAATAATATTGAAATGAATTCAATCTAATTCAATCGATAAGGAATTGTTATTTAGAAAAGAAAATATAAATTTATTGATACTTACGTCTACCATAATGTTACAGCTCTTGTATATTCACAATCTAATAACCAACCAAAAAATATTTTTTTAATTGTATTTGAAAATATATACCTACTCGACCCACCGCAAATAATTTGTCGATACTAATCGATAAAATTTACCTACGCAAATAGAGATAGTGTATGATAACATGTAGTGCAGTCGCAGGTGGATATGAGTTATTACCTCCGATTTCGTTCAACCTTCGTCGATTTGCATGAAAATTGGTGAGTGGTTAAAAGATATCTCAAGAAACAAAGGTGACATGATGCCAACTTGCGCTTTTACCTTAATGGTGGATGTCACCCCTTCTGGGGGATGAAAATTATTTTATTAAAAATAACCCCATAATTAGATAGGGGGCAAATTATAAGCAAAATTTTATATCTAAAGTTATTAAAATAAATCAAAACTTTTTGAGTTATTCAAGATCAAAAACACTTGTAGTGCAATATACTATTTTGCCATAATATGAGCTAGAAAAAATTAGCTTACAAGCATAATACGTGTATCAAAAGCAAGACAAAGAGTTATTATATCAAAAGAATTTATAAAAAAGTGATTTTGCCTATAAACAATTAAAATAACTTTTTTGCTATTGGCCCTGTAAAAATATTTTTTTAATTTAAAAAGCTTGTATTTTTACACAAATGAGAAATAAGCTTACAATTTTGCTGTTACATCTGTAAAAATAATTTTTGAAGTTATACTTCTTTAGGCGCGATTGAGAGTAAAATTTCATAATACAGCGCGCATGCACACACAGACAGTATGGCGTTTAGTTGCTGAATCTTTCAAGTTATGTATAAATATATCAGTGCAAAAAAAGGTGTGAAAAGAATATATTAGTGTTTTTAGTAAATATATTTATTATAATTTTTGTGTCTTTGGATTTGTCTTCCTCACGAGTAAGATGAGTATTATTAAAACATTTTATTGTATATTTATTTACCTTGTCTGTTTGTTACCGTGAATTGTCATTAGGTACACTTCGCGTCAAAAAAAACTGGTACAACTCTTATAACCGAAAATCGTGTTTTTCAAGTTGTGTAATTTGATCTTGTCACAAGTGTCATTCTAATTTCTAGGGCAACGTTGCCAGTTCAACGAAAATATTATATCAAACTAGGTAAAAACAGGGCTGTGCGACAGACCGAATTTTTTAATATACGAAAAACTAATACAATTGTAATTTTCCGTCATCTCAATTAAGTATTCATACATTGATTCGTGTTTTATTATAATTTATGAAAATATTTCAATTCAAAAATAATGAGAGATAATAAATCTTGACATGACTTTAAATTATTATGTTTAATGTCAAATCGAGAGGTGTGATTGGTTTCTCGTAAATTGTAGGAAAAACTGCATTAAGCTGTGTAGAATAAATAAAACACATTGGAAAAATTAAAAATTTAATTTGAAATTAATACAAAATGAATAACTTTTACGGTGAACAAGTGTGGAATTTAAATATATGTATTACAATTGGAAATATACATTTTAAACGTTATTTTTTTGTATTTAGATTTAGTGCAATTCCGTTGTCTGTGATGGCAACAACGAAGTGATTCACGAACAATAATTGTCAGTCTGAATACAGATTTACATTGGGAAATAAAAGTGTACCAGTTTAATATGACGCGAAGTGTACGTCCGAACCGATACAGACACAATCGCCGTAGCGTGTTTGGTATAGCATTCGGCCAGAGATCGAGAGGTCTTGAGTTCGAATCCAGTGCAATCCTATACTTTGTTTATTTTTTTTTTTTTTGAAAGCGGTAAGCAAAAAATTAGTTTGGTGTTTAAAAAAAATTAAAACAAACTGTTTAAAGTATATTTATTTTTAAGAAATCATATAATAGAAGTATAACTTCTTAAGTGCGTACAAAGTACACACACATTCTTTTTTTTTTATATTAGAAAAGCTGGCATTTTTACACAATTAAAAAAAAATTTAAAATTGTCGTATGGCAATTAGGAAAGAAGTTAGTCACTTATTTTTAAATTCATAGCTTATTTATTCATAAAAATTAAGAAAACTGATTAACGGCATTTAAAATATTAAGGACTGAAGTTTTAATGTACGAAGTTTGTAAAATATTGTCTATGAACAGTCGACAAAGCCTCAAAATGCGGAGCTCCAATTCAGTCTGCTTGGAGTTGTGGAGGCCAAAAAATAAATCAACAACAAAGAAGATTTACCTAGTACCTATTAATTGTATTTTTATGAAAAACATAACAATTATCAATTATTTATTATTGTTAATTTATTAAAGTTATTGTAAACTCAAGTGTAAATGATCCACTTATATGATTGCCTACAAAGTCATGCTAAAATTATCGTAAAAAAATTTCCATAATTAATTAAATATTAACTTTATTAACAAAACACATATATACAGAGTGTTCAACGAAAATTGGACGCCTCCCCCAGAAACTCAGAAACCACGAATTTCTTCAGAATTAAAAAAAACATGTCAATTTGTATTGAAAGGGGGACGAATTTTCATGCAAAATTCGTCCCCCTTTCCCTACCCCGCATCAACCACAGTTTTTTTTAATATCAAGTGTAGTCAAGTGGCACATTATTTGAAAGGTGTTTATTTTCTCTACAGGACCCTCTAATTTTTTTAATTTGCGGAATAACTTTAAAGATAATTTTGGATTTAACTAATTTATAATAAATTTATAATAAATTATAATAAATTAAAGTCCAAAATGATCTTCAAACGTATTACGTAAATAAAAAAAATAGAGCGTCGTTTAGAGAAAAAAGAATGTGTGTGTACTTTGTACGCACGTACGAAGTTATACTTCTATCATATTTTATAATTTCAACGAAATAAATATACTTAACAGTTACAATACCAAAAATTAACAATAATTACCAAAAATTAACCAAAACTTGACAATACCAAAAAAAATGAATATGAATATGAATCATCCGGGATTCGAACCCGCGATCTCTCGATCTCTGGTCCAATGCTATACCAACCGAGCTATGAAGCCCTGTGCTAATAACGTGTCGGATATAATTACACATCACGGTGACAAATAGATCAAAGTGAAGTATAAAAATAGATATTTTATTATCTTACGCCCGAGGAAGACAAATCTAAAGACACAAAAATTATAATAAATAATACATTTACTAAGAACACTATACTAAGAACATTTACTAAGAATCTATAAAGCAGCAATTAGACCTATATTGACATACACGTCGGAGACAAGACCTGACACATCTCAAACGAGACGACTACTAGAAACAACAGAGATGAAAATACTTCGGCGAATATCAGGGAAAAGTCTGTTGGATAGGGAGAGAAGCGAAAACATAAGATCATGCAATGTAGAAGACATAAATGGATGGGTGACAAAACGGAAACAGGAGTGGAACGAACACATTAGTAGAATGGCAGAGGATAGGATATTACAAATACCACGAGATAAGTCACCAAATAGACGAAGAAGTACTGGCAGACCAAGAAAAAGATGGTGCGATATCTTAAACAACTTAGGAGGTTAATATTGAAGAAGAAACAGGCTTTAAAGCCTACATAAAAGAAGGAAGAAAATAAGAAGAATAATAACACTAATATATTCTTTTAATGACTTATTTGCGCTGATACATACATAATTTGAAAGATTAGCAACGCGTCTGTCCCTGTCCCTGTCCCTGACCCTGTGTGTCTACGCATGCGCCAGGGAATTATAAAATTTTACCCCGATCGTAAAGAAGTATAACTTCAAAAAGTAAAAAAATTAAAGTTTCCATTGGGGTCCGAACCCGCTTATCAGCGCAGTTAGTATTGAAATTCATTCACTTTAAACTTTTACCCACGGAGACCATGTGTCATCATGTGCGAAGATCAACTAACTAAACTGATTAAACTTTTGACGGTTCTGAATTTAACCAAATTATTTTGATTTTGAATTGAAATTATTTAGAATTGAAAGAAATATTAGAATACAACAAAACATAGAGTAAGAAAACAATATATTAGGTGAATATTGATAGAAATTTTGATGGTAATCAAATTATGTAAATAAAAGCATTACATACTATTTTAGTAGGTTCTTTTTAAATTTTCCAAATAGGTAGGTCAAACCTATGAAATTTTTTATTAGGATACTGAAACATTTACAATTATTACGTACCTGTCGTTTTTAAAAACTATTTAAAAAGTCACTACAATATTATAAACTTGCATTTTTCTCTGCCATCACAACAATAAAAACTAATATACACAACATTAATTTGTTTATCCAAAATCTCCATATTGAACAATTATTGACAGATGATTTTAACACCCAATCAGATCCCGTTTAACGTTTATACCATACTGTCTGTGTGCGCATGCGCGCAGAATTATGAAATTTTACTCTCAATCGCGCCTAAAGAAGTATAACTTCAAAAATTACCTTTTTTAAATGATGTGCCACTCGACCACACTTGCTATTAAAAAAAAAAGTGGCGGTCGATGCGGGGCTGTAGGGGGTTACATTTAAGGGCATGAATTTTGCATGAAAATTCGTCCTCCTTCCATTAAAAACTGACGTGTTTTTTTAAATTTTGAAGAAGCTCTTGGTTTCTGAGGGGGTCAAATTTTCGTTGGAACAGACTGTATATTCGTAACGTACGCAAAGAGTACATACAGATTAAAGAAAGAAGCCTCAATTTATTCTAATAAAATATCTGGTACAAGAAGATCTGTTGATCAGATCGGTACGTTTATCTCTTGTTTGGTCGACTTATCAATTGGTAATATCCCACTGTCGTAAATTCTGTTAAAGAGACAACACAGTGCTTTAACTCCAATTTCTGTCAAATACTTTGATATTTCAGCACTCACTTCTTCGGAGCTAGAGCTAGGTGATTTTTCAATTATACGACTGCATTCTACTATTTCATCTTCAAACAATTAAGAAATGTAGTTTTTTCATTATTTTAACTGTTTATTGATATCTAATATTCTGTATCCGTTTTTCTCTTCTAAACTTTAGGATAATTGTTTCCGTCTGTTTCCGGTGATCTCTTTTAATTTCTTGTGCATAAGTTGCGTTTTTTCATAGTGTTCAACTTCATTACATTTTCTACTATGAAATTGTGTTTTCGCATATCTTCTCTTCTGCCTTATTATGGAGTGACTCAGTTTATATCTGACCTCTTCTTTGTTTCATGAGTCTCAGTATTTCTTCTGTCATCCACCTTTGTTTTCTTCTTGTTTTTACTGCACTTAATTTTGTTTCTCGAACAGTTTTTAATATCATTAATGCTCGTTCAGTTTTCCTCAGTACTTTCCTCTTTGATTGATGTCAACTTTACTTTTTGTTCTAATAGACCATGTATTTATTTTTTTACGGTATCATTTGACATATTTTCTCTAGCAATAGTAACTGTTTGCATATTCGTCCTTTTAACCCTTTTCAATATCAGTCTTATTTTTTATAGATACCAAAATATCCAAATTGTTGGATAATAATAATTGACGAAAATTTCGAATATTCTTTTATTATTTAATATTTTTCAGTTACTGATAAAATATATATTCAGTTTTTTATAAAATACATTCTACTTGACTTTCTAACTTTAAATTAAATATATCACAGTTTGTACACAAAAAGTTGCAATGACTTATGCGGATGGACAGGTTTTAATACTACTTCACCATTAACTTTGTAGTTTTCATAATCCAGTGACCATACTAACTCATATCCTAAAGATTTGGCCACAGCGGCTGAAAAGAAACTGGTACATTCCAGAAACACCATTTGGGCTCCGTGTTCTTTGGCAAGTTCTCTAAAAGATCAAATATTTATTGATAACGAGAAAAGCTAATGATAATCTTATTAAAAAAAATTAATCTTATTTTGAAGCTTTTAGACAAGAAAGTAAACTATATAAAAATGGTTTAAGTAATGATGGAGTTTTATCAGACTATAATTTGAAAGATTTTCTAAAAACAAACTTAAAAAAATAGAAAACAAATATATAGCATTGGAACAGCTTTATTATAGTATACTGTATGAACTTCCATTATCCATTCTTATATGCTATCTATAATGAACGTGTTTCCAGTGCCTGTCTTAAACTATGCGGGACGGAATCTCTGAATGGACTTGTTACAGGGCAGAATAGTCTAAGATCTGGGAGCGGATTTTGTGCGTGATAAGTAATATGGAAAAACTATACGGAGATGTGTTGAATTAGATGTGTACATGACTTTCAATCTTTTAAAGCACTTTCGAGGTACATTTTAAAAAAGTGGGGGACAGGCAACGTCCTTGCGTTAATCCTTTGATGTTACAAATCCTGTTGTTATTTGTGTCCCTGTTTTTATTGTTGTTATGGGTTGATTGTATACCAGTTTGACGGCTTTTGTTAATTCATTATTAATGTTCGTGCTTTCCATTGATTGCCACAGCTTCTTCAGTGGAACGCTATCGTAGGCTTTCCGTAGATCGACGAACAACATATGAATTTCTTGATTTCGTGCCATCTTTTTTCTATTATCTGGGTTGAGGAGAAAATGTGGTCAATAGTGGATCGACCCGTATGAAATCCTGCTTGTTCTTTTGCTTCAGAATCTAAGTATTCTCTCTCGATTCGATTATTTTAAACCTTTTCATATATTCGACTAATAGATCCGGTTACAGCTATTCCTCGGTAATTTTCACATCTTATTTATCGCCCTTAAACAATTTGTACTTAAACAATTCTCCGGGTATATCTCCTGGTCCAGGTGCTTTATTCCTCTTCAGCTGTTTACATACATTTTTAATTTCTTGTGTTGTTAATATTATTGGCAGGCCGACTATTGCAATTCCGTCTTGGTCTTGGTTTCCACGTTCTTGAATTTCGACTTTATTCTCTACCAAAAGTTCTTTGAAATACTTCCCAGTCTTCAGGTTTTATGTTTTATATTATATCTTATTTGTTTTATTTTCTCAAATTTTTCATCAATTTACAGCTTTCTGTGCTTCTGGTTCCTTCTAGGTAAGTATTTATTCATTGGCAGCTTCTTTCCACGTAGTGAGAGGAGAAAAGTACTCTCTGCTAAGACTCATAATCCAAGGAAAAATCTAGGGAAAGAGAAATGTGGGACGTAGGAGGATTTCCTGGTTGCGAAATTTAAGGGAGTGGTATGGGTGCAGTTCAATACAGTTGTTCAGAGCTGCAGCCAACAAAGTTAAGATTGCTGTGATGGTAGCCAACCTCCGATAGGAGACGGTACTGCAAAAAGAAGAAGCTTCTTTCCCGAGACTCGTTCTTCTTAGAATTTTTTCTTAGGAACATATATATTATAATACTAAAAAGAAAAAGACAAATAACCATTACGACGTAAATATGCTGTACTTACTTTGATTTATTGGTAAGCTTCTTTGCAATTCCTTTGCCTCTAAGAGACGCATCCACCGATAAGACAAAAATAGAGAGTATTTTATTAACTTCGGGATATCTCTTAAAGAGATCTACTTTCCTTTCTGCATACTCTAACAATCGTACAACTTTTACAAATCTTTCGTCCTTTACAGGATATTCTTCGAACTCAAACTTGTCTAAAAATGGAAATAAATTATGTAGGCAAGTATAACTTATATGTAAGTTGGAAACTGGATGAAATATTCTTTATAGTAAATAACGTATTTTTTATATTAAATATTTAATATATTAAAAGTAATTGATTAATTACCGATCATTAATTTATTTAAAAACAAGAAACAAAATGTTAAACCGACTCTTTCAAAAACAACGTAATATCAGTTAAACTTCGATATTCAATAGATATGAAGTGTCAAACTACAATGACCAAGAAACCAGCGAGAAATAGATAAAACAGATAAAAGTAATTCAAACTATCATCACTATTTATCAAAGGTGTCACTACGATTTTTCTGCTTATTGAACTACTGAACTATAACCTATACTCGACCACAAAGAAATTATTTATCCCTGCCAATTTGGATTTCGCAATAAACATTCAACAATAGACCAAATACATCGCATAACAGATATTATAGACAGATCTCTAGAAGAGAATAAAATATTCTCAGCTATTTTCCTAGTCGTAGCAAAAGCATTGACAAAGTGTGGCACAAAGGCTTGTTACTGAAATTAAATAGATATCTTCCCATCCAATATGTACATCTAATACAATCATATTTGGAAGACAGACCTTCTAAACTTAAACACGAAGGCGAATATTCAGAATCGCGACCAATTAAAGCAGGAATCACACAGGGCAGTGTTCTGGGACCCATACTATATTTATTATATACTTGTGACATCCCTGTTACAGAAAATATTAAACTGGGAATATTTGCAGATGACACTGCAATACTAGCAGTTGTTGAAACATTCGAAGAAATAACTAGATACCTCCAAAATGCAGTGAACAAAATAAACACTTGGAATACTAATTGGCGCATAAAAATCAATGAAGGGAAATCTGCCCATATCGATTTCACTTACAAGAAAATAAATAGTCACCCAGTCACAATAAACAATAAAATCGTTCCGTACAAGAAAACAATTAAATATCTAGGGCTACATTTGGAGAGCAAATTAAAGTGACAGGAACATATCAGAAAAAACTGAAGAACTAAAACTGAAGTACAAGAAGTTATATTGGTTATTAGATAGAAGCTCACAACTTACAATCAAAAACAAAGTATTAGTTTACAAACAAATGCACCAACCAGTATGGTCCTATAGTTTACAGTTATGGGGCTGTACTATAGTGAGAGTAACTATGCTTGCCTTCAAAGAGTTCAAAACCGAATATTAAGAAACATAGTCAACGCTCCATGGTATATCCGCAACAAAGACCTACATCGGGAACTTCGTATAGCAACAATCAAAGAAGAAATAAAGAAGATTGTCAAGGGTCACGAAAACCAACTCCACAACCATACAAACAGCAAAGTGTTAGAACTTTTAGATAATCAACACCTAGTCCGCAGGCTCAAACGCACCAAACCTTTTGAACTTGTGTGATAGTGATAAATCTATAAATGTCAGTGTCAGATTAAGTTCAGGTAATAAATCTACCCACAACAGTGATGTGTGCAACAATAGTTATTAAAGTACCAAGGGTATTATAAGGATAATAACGCTTGAGGTATATACGTTGACCGAAAGCGTTATTCTCTATAATACCCGTGGTGCCTTCAACGTTTAATGTTCGACTAAATTCTTCTTTATATGCAAAAAATTTAAATGAATTAGTTTTAAATAAGTACATTTAGCAGCAATAGTCGTAACGTAATTGTGGTATCCATAGTTTTACGTTTTACTTAGGGTTTTATTTGTCAACTTGACAGTATTTAACTAGTTTTTTAAATTTAACGCCCAAGGGCGTTATTTTTCAAAATAACGTCCTATGGCATTATATCATATTTAACTGACTTCGAAATCACGCCATTATTTGTCAAATAATATAGCGTCATTCCATTTCAAATCACTCAATTTTGGAGCAAAAAAAATTTTGGACCTCCGATTTGTCTGAAAATTGTTATATAGCTTCTGCGGGACGTAAAAATAAGATATTTAAGGTCAAAAAATCTTCTTCTTCTTTTTTTTTCTCAAAATGTTATTTTATGCGATTTTACAGTGATTTGGTGTTTATTTATACAAATTTGCATTTTCTATCGTAAAGTATCAATGGAAAACATATTTTAATAGAAGGGACTCAAAAATGTCATTATATGGCATTATAACAAGTTACTTTGATTCAAAACAAGCTTTTGATCAAATTTTATAGTGTAGAAAACGTTAAAATACCGTTTTTTTACATTTTTCTTCATTCCCAAAATACATCATAATTGATTTGGCTGAAAATTTGCCGACAGATAGACAAAACATAGGACTTTTAGTGGTGAGAAGAATTTGAATTATATTACAATACTAAAAAAGTTACACGCAATATTATATTCAAAAATATAGGCGTCTACTGTACGTAAAATTAACTCGAAAATATCGACCTCACGACAAAAATTGTTAAAAAGAAATTGTAATAATTGTAAATACGATTTATTTGGAACAATTTCAGTTCCTACCATTTTTGTCGAAAAGTTAAAAATGGCGGAGATATTGAGCAAAACAAGTTCTCCTTTAAAATCAAGATGGCGGCTAACGTAACGGAGTAATTCATTCGTGATTTTAAATTTAGGCTACTATTGACTTCCCTAAAGATCAGAAAAATAAAATTTTGGGCAGCTCGGCATTCAAGGTCAAATGCTATTCCGACTGGACTAATATATACTTTTGAGTCTGATATTACTACATGTAACTTTTTTGGTATTGTAATATAATTCAAATCCTTCTAACCACTTAAAGTCCTATCTTTTGGCTATCTGTGGGCAAATTTTCAGCCAAATCGATGATGATGTATTTTGGGAATGGAGGAAAATGTAAAAAACGGTATTTTAACGTTTTTTACACTATAAAATTTGATCAAAAACTTGTTTTGATTCAAAATAACTTGTTATAATGCCATATAATGACATTTTTGAGTCCTTTCTATTAAAATATTATGTTTTTCATTGATACTTTACGACAGAAAATGCAAATTTGTTTAAATAAACACCAAATCACTGTAAAATCGCATAAAATAACATTTTGAGAAAAAAAGAAAAAGAAGATTTTTTGACCTTAAATATCTTATTTTTACGTCCCGCAGAAGCTATATACCAATTTTCAGACAAATCGGAGATCCAAAATTTTTTGCCTGAGTGATTTGACATGGAATGTACCTATACCAGTTGGACATTACAGTGAGGACGTTGTTTGAGTTGGAATAAATTCATTATCTCGAGAATGGCTGAATTTGGAAAAAAATCCTGAGACAGGTCGATTTTTATTTTTAAATTTGGACTTTTTGGCATACTATATCATACAAGTGATGTCATCCATCTAGGCGTGATGACGTAATCGATGATTTTTTTAAATCAGAGTAAGGGTTGTGTGATAGCTCATTTGAAAGGCTGTTCAATTCCCTATTCACTAATATAAAAAATAACTTAATTATTTATACGGGTGGACCAAAAATTTTTTTTTGATTAAATTATTTGACACAAAAAGAAGAATGAAAGCAATTTATTTAATTCAAAATGCATTTTACTGCTGTTAGAAAACAGGTAAAAATATTTATTTCACAAATAAACATTGCTTTTCGCTTAAATTCAATGTTCAAACTGCTAAGAGACAGGTGGGTGGCAGCTTTAACATTGAATTTAAGCGAAAAGCAATGTTTATTTGTGAAATCAACATTTCTTTCTGTTGTCTGACAGCACTAAAATGTATTTTAAATTCAATGAATTGCATACCTTCTTCTTTTTGTCTAAATTAATTTAATTCAAAATTAATTTTTCTTGACATCCTCTATAAAGTATTATGTTAACATTTATATTACTGAATAGAGATTTAAATAACCTTTCAAATGAGCTATCACACAACCACACAACAAAAAAATGATCGATTACGTCATCACGCCCAGATGCATGACGTCATTATTATGAGATATATGCCAAAAAGTCATAATTTAAAAATAAAAATCACCCTGTCTCAGGATGTCTCTCTAGATTCGTCCATTCTCGAGATAATGAATTTATTCCAACTCAAACGTCCTCACTATATAATTATTATTATTAAATTCTAAGGTAAACCATTAAGGCGCATTTAAATCAAAGCGAACACGAACGAACGAACGAATTCTTTCGTTAACTTTATTGTATTTGTACAGCGAATCGAGCACGACCGAACGAATTCGTTCGCATTCGCACATGTTCCAACCGATGTCGGTAAGTGAGCGAATCATCAAAGGAAATCGTTGTTCAATGTGGACAGTGGGTAGACGGTAGCGAACGAATTCGTTTAGAAGTACTGATTTAATTTATTTACAAACATTAGTTTGAGAGGGTTGTTTATTGTGTAGTTGTGAAAACATAATTTTGCATTATGGAATATGCCTATGAAACCCAAAATCGAAGATATATAAAATAATGAACAGAAAAACTGATACTTGTTTTAACATTTCTATAGGAATGGGTTGTGATGTCTCTGAACTAAAAAAATGAATTAGCTTCTGGCATCATTTAGACGAGAAAGACAAAAAAAGGGTTCGAAGTGGTTTGCTTTTAAAAACCTAATGTTTTTATTGGATAAATTTCAACCCAGAAACACTAATGAGGTAACCAAATCAAATTAATTGCTAAAATTAATTAAAAGCAAATTTATTTTGATACACCAATTTTACAATTTATTATTTGAACATACTATAGTCATAATATCAAGAGCAAGTAACTTTTTCGAGGAAGAATTTTAAGAGAGCTGGTTCTTTATTACATATGTTATTTTCTAAGCTCCCTCAAACAGCGTATAATACCTGCTACCTGCTATTTTTGTAAGCTATTATTGTATTAAAATTTACCCAGCAAGAAACACGAAAATAAACTTAAACACAATGTGTGACTGGCACTGGCCCATCAGCCCATCTTAAAAACATCTGCGGGCAATATGCACTCCGGATCATCAACGAATGCGAACGTTCGCTTCAATGTAAATGGCCCTACTTTGTAGCGAACGAATGACCAAGTGAACACCTACGAATTCGTTCCTTCGTTCGTTCGTTCGTGTTCGCTTTGATTTAAATGCGCCTTTAGGAATACCTAGGACAATACAGTAGTACAGTCGTAAAAATGAAAGATTACCCATGAACGGTCACATCAATCACTTATTTTGTATTTGCTGTCTTTTTCTATAACAGACGTTTGTAATTTATAGAAAAAGACAGCAAATACAAAATAAGTGATTGATGTCATCGTTCATGGGTAATCTTTCATTTTTCCGACTGTAGATTAAGTTAAATGTAAAATGCTGTTTAGTCTTAGGATTAGGTGCATTGTTAATTTAATAAATAATAAAAAAACTGAACTACTCGGTAAATAGAGAACTGTTGAAGACATTACATGGCAATTGATATTCGTTTGGAACCACAGCACAAAAAATTACTGCCAACCCATCCACGAAAAAATCTTGCTCTGTTGGACTTTGATAAACCGTTTTTTGCGATTATAGCGCCATATATCCACGATTCGATAAATGTCTGAAATAAAATTTGCTGATTTTTATGTAAGGAATCTAAATCTGCAATAAAAATGTGGGTTCCTATTTAAGTTTTTAAAATTACCTCAAACCCCACCTCCAGGAGATGGAGTTGGGGGGTCGTGTTTGGTGTCATTCGATATATTTTTGAAACATATTTTTCATCAAAAATGAATAACCATTTTCAATTTCATTGCAATACGAAACTACAACCGCATCATTATTCCAGTTCAATCAGAGAGTGCAGCAAGCACCTCTACCGGTTTCGAAACTTATTAGTCTCTCATCAGGAGGCACATACGCTGCTCTCTTTGACTCAACTAGGACAAACCCCGACGTCCTGTCGAGTTTGTTTTTGGATGTTTCTTTTAGGACCCAGGCTTCACTACCATAGCCTGTTATTGGTCGAATTAAAGTTTTATAGATTCTCATCTTTGTATTTCCGTGGGCACTATTAGACCGAAATATATGGGAGAGAGCAAAATAAGCTCTGTTTGCTTGCGTTATTCTCTTCCGTATTTCTCCATCTTCTGATCCGTCGGCATATATTTCTACTCCCAGGTATGTAAACTTTCCAACCGTTTCAATGTCATCTTCATGTATAATGTTTTTTGAAACTATATTTCTTCTCGTCTGAGTCATTATTTTTGTTTTTCTGTGTTAATTTCCAGACCTAGCATTTTGGTTTGTGTTTTTACAGATCTTGTGTTATAGTTTATACAGTTCTGCTGGTATTTCGTCAACTTCAGGAGCTTTATGGTTTTTCTCGGCCTTAATAGTTTCGAAAACTTCCTCTATAATTGGCGGTTCTACTCCATTATCTATTTAATTCTCTTCTACGTAGTTCATACCCATTTCATCTTCCATGTCTACTTGTGTTCCAAGTAGGGTCTGAAAATAATGCTTCCAGATTTTGCACACTGATTATTTGCCCACTTTTATCTTTACATAGACTTGTTTGAGGTTTATACCCACTTCTTATCTCTTTAAGGTATTCGTATGCCCCTCTAATTTCGTTGTTTTTGAAATTTTTTCCATTTTTTCTATTTGCCCATTTTCATAGGCTCTCTTTTTCTTTCTACATATCTTGTCTGCATTCCGTCTTGCGACTTTAAATAATGTTCGTCTTTCCCGTGTTCTTCTTGTTATGTACATTTTGTGTGCTTCATTTCTTTCCTCTATTGCTTGTCTGCACTCGTCATCAAACCATGCTCCTCTTCTCTTATTTTTCTTGTTTCCCAGGGTGGACGCTGCTGCTGTCAGTACTGCTTACTCCATTTGCCCTCTATGGAGTGCAGTTCTAGCGTCCTTAACTCATAACGACTTCTTGTTCGAACTTCTCTTTACATTCCTGGATCTTCAGTTTTTTCAGGTCCAGTTTGTTTGTTGTTTGTTGTCTTTCGTTTCTTTCTCTGTTAACTCTGCATCTAAATTTTGTTTGTAGTAAAAGATGGTGTGATCCACAGCATGCTGCTCGTCGTGTTCTCACATCGGAGATACTACTGGTTGCCCTTTTGTCTATCAGCACATGGTCAGTTTTATTGGTTGTGATTCCATCTGGTGAAATTCATGTCATTTTATGTATGTCTTTATGTGGGAAGCATGTGGAACTTATAGCCATGTTTTTACTGGTGGCAAAATTTATCAAAAAGTCCCCATTCTCGCTTGTTTCATTGTGCAGTGAGTGTTTTCCTATTGTGCCATAGAACTACGGCTCCTTGCCTATTTTAGCATGCATATCACCCATTATAATCTTGATGTCATTTTTTGGCGCATTATCATATACTATCTCCAGCTGGATCTGGATGCATCAGACCATAATCTCCAGAAAATTACTAAACGCAAGAATGTAAGAGAAAACACCTGTTGGAAGACCAAAAAAGAGATAGGAGAATGAAGTACATGATGATATGTCAAAAATCTTCCCAAGAAGCAATTGGACGTAATATTACGACGTCTTAACGTTGGATTAAATGCCCCAACGTTAATACTCGACGTTGCGACGACGGTCAGAAAACCGCTATTTGCACCTAAGTGGGGAATAGAAATACGGGTTGCCGCGACGTCCCCCTCTCGACTTCTCAGCTCGAGATATTTTATCGTCACATTACGTTAGTATTTAGGACTTTGGTCTTGCAAAGTAATAGTATAAAATTCTCTACCACAAAAGTACGGCCGACACACTTCATTTTTACCAAATAGGTTAATAATCTTGGAGGATATTAAATCATCAGAAACTAAGATGCATGACGGCCTGTTGATACTTATTTAAGTAGGTTCGTACTCTATTCAGAATATAACCTAAGTGACTTGTATAATTATTTTATTAATCATCTGTCTCATTACATAATGCGGACGAAAATTTACAAAAGCAAGGAAGTGTACTGTTAAACTAGGTATAAAAATTGCTAAAAACTGAAAGCGCCTCAGAAATTTACAGGTTAAATCGAAAAAAACGGTAAAAATAGAAATAACCATCGTAATTAAAAAAACATATTATTATGTCTAGACCCATACAAAATTATCCTTGATTTATATATAAACAAAATTCGTTAATTAAAATCAAATATTCACTAAAATCTAGCAAAAAAATTGCCAAATATTATGTTTCAAAAAATGGCTGAACCATGGCGATCTTTCATTAATGGCGGATTTGACTCGCGACACCCCTACCGACCTTTAGTATAACCTATTTTTACCTTGCACACCTCGAATTTACCTATTGGTATACCTAATACGTCCTAAAGTAAGCGCAAACAACCTGGTCTTGACGACGACCGGTCGTCGTGAACACGCCTTAATCTGGTGGACGATTTGAGATTGACATTTGACGGGTGACTTGCATTTTCTTTTGTGATTTTTATAAACAAAAATAAACTAATTTTCCAGTTTTTAATAACAACAGTAAATTTAATAAAAAATAGAAGCTAAGCTCTGGCTATATAATGTCGCAGAAACCAACGTTCAAAATCATTTACATTAAGTCCCTTCATGAATTGGAGCCCTTCATGAAAAATCCCTTTATGAATAAAAAAACTTTGACGTCAGGTTAACGTATACAACTTTACTTAAGTTAAAACACCAACGTCCTCTGAACGTTGGCATCTATCCTAAAAAATACGTTGTAATTCCCGACGTTGAGTAGTCGTTGATGTATTCCACTTAATTGCACTTATACTACAGATAGGTTAAGACCGACGTCAGCTTAACGTCAAACCTTATCCTAATAATTGACGTCGTTATTCCCGATGTCGGTTGGTCATCAGATTATATTACTTATTAGCAGCAACGTTGGTCCATAGGAAAAACAAACGTTGTCCTTGGTTAAGGCTTATTGTGAACCAATGTTGTCCTTAAATTTAACGTCCCATTAGGACAAAATTGATTTCAGGTCGTGAAATTGCTACTTGGGTTTGGAAAAGCTTAGTGAAGAAGACCAAGATCCGACTTGGGCTGTAGTGACACTGGATACATTAGGTAACAACATTAGTGTTAATAAACTCATATTTGCTTTTCTAAACTACTAGGTTAAAATTAATTAATTGTCTCATTAGTTAATTCTCAACTTATTCTCAACTTATATTGGAATCAGAAAGCTAACATCAAAATAGAAAATGAGATATCAAAAGAAATAGAAAGTCGTAGAGGAGTACGACAGTGATGCGTTTTGTCACCATTGCTATTTAATGTATATAGTGAAAGCATCTGCCAGGAAGCCCTTTTGAAAGCAAATGAAAGAATCGTAATCAATGGATAGGTTGTAAATAATATTCGATACGCGGACGACACTGTACTAGTTGCAAGAACAGCAGAAGAATTACAACGATTAATTACAATCATAAATATTGCTTGCAACAATTATGGCATAAAGATTAAAACATAAAAAAACAAGTATATGGTCTTCAGTAAAATCATGACACAACCAGCACATATTAGTATAAACGGCATTCAAATTGAAAAAGTATCAAGTTACAAATACTTGGGAACTTTAATAAACGAAACTGGAGACCAAAACAATGAAATAAAAAGGCGTATCGAAATTGCCAGGGCCACCTTCATAAAGATAATAAAATTCATCTGCAACAGAGATATAAGCATCCCTCTACGATTAAGAATGCTAAAGCAAGCCGCGCACTGAATCGGCATAGAGCGATCGGCTCGGCTAAGGCCAATCGGCAGCCTTTGCTATCCATTGAAATAAATGAGCCACCGCGAACGTTCGACTCGGAACGGTCAGATCGCTTCGGCTTCGGCGGAGAATGATAGCAGAGGCAAAACCCGCCGAATGATCCGATGCCGTTGCCGCCGTTGTGTATGTTTTAGTTTTAGTAGTGTTTTATGCATCGCAAGGTACACGTCTATAATTTTTAAGAAACGCAAATTCCTATGCTTTATTAACTGCATCATACAAATCTTGATACTTATGTTGTTTTGATAACAACGCCATTTCTTTCATTATAGAAATACAATGTATGTACCTACTAACTAAATAGAATATAATATTTTATTTCTATTCATTCTTTTAAGAATTGTTTCATACAGAATATTCAGTAAATAAATGAACAATAGTTTAATATTTATCTATTGCTGCCAGACGTTCGGTACAAAAGTGCTATATGGTAACATTATGACTGTGACTGATAAAAAGGAAATATGAAACGCAATGAAAAGTATGCGATAAAAGTAATATAAATTCTTGTTTATTCTAAAATTGGGTATAATTATATCCGTAAACCTTTTGTTTAAATTAAATTAAATTTAAATATACCAGACAATCCCACAAATAATAAAAATATACGACGTGCACCGTCGTAATAAACAAAGTCCCCCTCCCCCTTATTCCAGTTTATGGATGTTCCCTTAGTACTAGATACATTTATCTAACTTCAAAGTTTGACTGATTAATTGAAAATGTGCCAATTTTATTGTACTTATACAGTGCGCTAGAATAAGTGCTACATACCTCCATATTAACTTATTTATTTTTAGCACATAAGCAAAACGCTCAGACAGGCCGATTTTTAAAATAATCATAGTATATTATAGCATCAATGTTTCGAACTTTACTCGATTCTTCTTCAGGTGACAGTCATAACTTTGATTTTTTTAAATAGGAAAGTACATCATGTGACACCTCATTTAAAAGCTTTTGAAATACTGATTACAAAAATTTATAATAATATATTTGAAATTAAAAATCATGCTAAATTTTCTCTTCGTTTTCATCTCTATAACTTATTAAAATGAAACGTTATGGAATTTGTTAGGGACTTTCGGCCCTCGGTAATAATGCAATCTTTCATTCTGCGTTTAATTTTTTCAAAAATTCTTATTAGTTTTCTCAGGATTCAAAAAATGGATGCATTTAAAAAGCATTGGACCTAAATTTTGCCGCATTGGATTTCGTTTTTGTAATTCATTGTACTCTAAGACAATCATAACATCTTCTTCATAATCTGATGAACTATTAGAACTCATTTTTAAAATGACTGAAGTCTATATCACACTGTTGCTGAGACGAAACTGCAGTCGCGGTGAGAAACTGCCGATACCGAGGACGCCGAGGTGACCGAGTCAGTGCGGATACACTTTGCCGATCGTACCGTTCCGAGCCCACTGCTCTATGCCGATTCAGTGCGTGGGCTCCTTAAGAGGCTACGTATTTAACACGCTATTATACGGTGTAGAGCCTGGACTCTCAAACAGAACAACATAAGAAATATTAAAAGTTTCGAGATGTGGTGCTACCGTCGAATGCTGAAGATAAGTTGGGTTGAAAGAATCACAAACCTTAAAGTAATACGAAGGATAGGAAAAGACCCAGAGATTTTGTTAACGATAAAACGAAGAAAACTCGAATAATTGGGTCAACTGATGAGAGGTCATAAATACACATTACTTCAAAATATAATGCAAGGAAAAATAGAAGGAAAACGGAATCCAGGCCGTAGAAGAATGTCATGGTTGCGGAATATGAGAGGGTGGTTTGACTGCACCACTAATGAACTTTTTAGGTCAGCTGTAAACAAGATCAGGGTAGCCTTGATGATTTCCAATCTCCGATAGGAGTGGCACCAGAAGAAGAAGAAGGTTAAAATATTCTTGTGTGGGCATGTTTTATGTCAAAACTAAGTAATAAGCAACTGTATAACTAATAGGTATGTAAAATACTCTTTTGAAGCTAACTTAAGTTCTAGTTTCGATATATCTCTGTGTATGTCTATCTAAATAAAAAAAGTACCTCTTTCCAACATTACATTAAGGCAAACTCCCACAATCTTTTCATTATATTCTGCAACAAGATTTAAACCATTATTGAAAAATTGCAGCGTAAACGACTCTAAATCGTGGCAAATTGGTCGTTCTTCTGTTATGATTTGTACAGATTCATTGCAAGGTTCCTGTCTGTAGAAAAATTTTCTGAGATGATCTCGAACTGCTTCCTGTTCATCTGGACGAACAAGTCTGATATTGACATCATTCTAAAAAATATTATTAAATATTAAAAAAATGAAATTTTTTTAAACAAAATAGAAATAAATCAGAACATGAAGTTAAAGAAAGAATTTACGACAATTATTATGTCAAATCTATTAGCTGTTATTTTAAAAGGCCTACATACATCCCGACCTAACTAACCTCCTGACACCACAGAATTCTCCGACCATTCTTGTCGGGGTCAGCTCTACACAAGTCCCGACCAAACTATATGACAAAACGTTAGTAGTCGACTGCCTAGTGCAATTGTTTGAATTGCAGCCTTAGTGTAATTGTTTATCCCGCGTAATAATGTATGTGTGCTAGTGTAAGCAAATTGTTTTTTTTTTTTAGTCTTAATCAAGTTTGTATTAAATAGCACATAAAATAAAATTAAAAATATTATTTTATATTCCACCAGATTAAAACCTACTGGGACAATATTTCTAGTTACTCCTTCGAGGCTTCTAAAAATGCAAGCCATAACGGATGATGAGACAAAAGAAGATAAGGGATTTCTAAAATTTGCAAATCCCGTCCCATCTGCTCAGCGCGGAAAGTTCCAACGAAAGATGGATCCCCGTACTCAGTAGGAGTAATGTTAGTTAATCTGGTGAAATATAATATAATATTTTAAATTTTATTTTATATGCCAGTAGATTAAAACTTGGACTTTTTTCTAATAGATGTCGCTTCCTGCCATTTGGTTTGTTGCAATCCGAGACTGGAGGCCGAGGATTATTTTGATTCAGTCAGAGAAGGCTGCTTATGCACTCTCTTCCGAGAGACTAATAAGTTTCGAAACCGGTAAGGGTGCTTGCGGCCTCTCTGATTGAACTAAAGTATAATACGGCTGTAGGTTTCGTTATTCATTTTTTATGTTTTTTATTAATAATTAAACTTGTGCATTTATATGTTAATAAATATAGAAAACACAAAGTACACAACGTATTACCAATATATGGTAATGGTATATCTACGTAAAATTGTTATTTTACTTACATTTTTCCTAAACATAATGTGTATAAGCCGTATTTTTTAATTTTTAACGTCATAAGAGCGTACAAAAAATATAACGTTTTAAAATGTACAACTCCTAGTATAGGGGAGTGCATATAGATTTTTACTTCGGAAAAAATCAAACAAGATAGAACTTTTTGTAATTTCATTAAGAAATGTTTAATAAACAACATATTAAAAAGTTCTACTCGAGAAGTGGGTGCTTCATTTTTTATTAAACAAATGAACTGCGAAATTAGATGTTTTTTAAATAAGTCCGAAAATATAAATTGTAGAAAAAAACTGAATTGACCGTTGAAAAATTCAGAAAATTTTACAAAAAAAACCTTTTGTAAAGATTTTTCTAAAATTAAATCTGTAGCTTCTATAATTTTTTATTTATAACTCTAAAGTCACCCTTCTCACAAACATTGGTAAACTAGCGTACGGCGAAGTGCAGGGTTGAGTTATTTTAATGTAATTCTTTAACTAATGGATCAAATAAAATTTTACAAATTGATTATGAAAAAAGAATAATTTAGCTATCTTATGGTTGTAATACAAAGAAATAAAATGTATGGGCATAAGTATGGTGTGGACGGAAATTGAGACTTACATGAATTTGGTTTAAAAATGATTTAAAAATGTGTAACTAATACAATTTTTCTTATAAAACTCTCAATTTTGCACAGCTTACCTTTCAGACATCTCACTAAACGATGTTTCTCTCAAAAATTTAATTCAAATGATACGACGTCTCAAAAAATGTAATTTTTGAAAACTTCGTAGTTTTACAGAATTGCCACCAATTTAAGACGGTATTACTCAAGTTTGAACAGATTTATTACAGTTTTATAGGTGCTTTTTTAAAGCTTATGATGCAATCTTTGAAATGCACTGAATTATTTTACTTTAGAAATGAAATACACTATTTCTTTTTGAGAAAATTAAGAAAGATAACAAAAATGTAATACAAAATCCGAAAATTACCAGTTAAAAAAATGTTTATACAAAGTGATCAAAACTTTTTTGTATAAAACTTACCTAAAATACATTTAATAATAAGCTTCGACAATAATAACTGTTCAACAAAAAATTTTTTTTAGCTCATACAGTATGTCTGCGTAACTTGAAACCTATTGATAACTTTTTTATTATCAGTTTTACGAAAAAAATTTATTCTTTATAAAATACTTTGCATCGTATGTAATCTAAGAAGCAACCATCAAATGTCAGCTTTTATTAATTTTATACGAGGTATGTCAAAAAATATGAATTTCACTCAAGAGTAAAGTACCTTTATATTTCACAATCTGGAAAATTGTTATTAAGAAAAGTTGTTTGGAATTAAAAAATATGTTTCAGTGTTCAATTACATCCTTCTAATTAAAATATTGTGAATAATAAAGGCACTAACTCTTAAGTAAAATTCACATTTTTTACATACCTCGTATAAAATTGCAAAAGTTTGATATCTGTTTGTTGTATCTTAGATTTTAGACCAGGTAGAGCATTTTTTGAAGAATAACTTTTTTCGTAAAATTTATAATAAACTAGTTATTTGAGAGTAGTAGTAGTATAGTACTAGTATTTAATAGTAATTTAAAAAAATTGAAAAAAAAATTTTTCAATTAGAATGATGTAATTGTATAATAAAACATAGTTTTTAAGATGAAGTTTTCGATCCTAATAGCGTTATTAATAATATTTAGAAAATATTAAAATATTACTAAAAGATTTTTAAATCGAAAACTTATTGGTCCATTTCCTTGGCAACACCTCCAAGGCTTCTAAAATTTGCAAGCCCAATGGATGCTGAAGCGAAGAAGACAAGAGGGAATTCAAAAAACTTACAATTCACGACCCCGTCTGTTCAGCTGGTAAATTCCAACAGAAAATGGACCTAGTTACTCGAAGGAGTAAAGACCAATATAAAAATAAAATAAAAATTTTATTTTTAATTCAGTTGCAATGCGAAGGCAAAACAATCTTACTTTTCAATTAGAATACGGAGCGCAGTCCAGTCCCTTGAATCGCGATTTTCGGCTCTTATTGGAGCCTCATCGGAAAGAACGTAGTCTTGTTCTCCATATCCCAATTGATTTTTTTTTAAATCTTTTAGTAATATTTTAATATTTTCTAAATATTATTAATAATGCTATTAGGATCGAAAACTTCATCTTTTAATTGCCAGATGACGCTAGTCACCTAATATTTTCACTTCAGTTTCAATGGGTGGAAAAACCTCTCAGTACGGATCAATTTGGATATGGAGAACAAGCCTACGTTCTTTCCGATGAAGCTCCAATAAGAGCCGAAAATCGCGATTCAAGAGACTGGACTGCGCTCCGTATTCTAATTGAAAAGTAAGATTGTTTTGCCTTCACATTGAAACTGAATTAAAAATAAAAATTTTATTTTATTTTTACATAGTTTTTAATTTCAAACAACGTTTCCTAATAGCATTTTTTGATATTCTGGAATATGAAGGTACTCTTTAACGAAATTCATATTTTTGACATAACTCGTATAAAATTGATAAAATTTGATATATGACGGCTGAGTTTTAAATTTTTGACTATCCAGAGCATTTTATAAAGAATAAGTTTTTTTTTCGTAAAATTGATAATAAAAAAGTTTTGTACGCATCGGACGCATCGTACGCATCGGATTAATTTTTAAAACTGCGTCCACTGTATCGACAGCGATCGGATTGCCGATGGCACTACCTGCTAGGGTAGAAAAATTACTAAGGTAGACTTTAAAATTGGTTGTTTATTTATTTATTGGTTGTTTATTAGTTGGTTGTTTATTTAATTTAATAATTAATTTATGCATATTAACTACATTTATTCGTTACTCTGGGCTAATTAGCAAAATATAAGGAAAAGTTATTTACCAGCAATTTTATTGCTGGAATCGAATCTTATTATTGTATGTATTAATAATATAGGTATGCAAAGTCCGCAGATAGTGTGCTACTTTTTTTATAAACAAAATGGCGCCCGAAAATCGTGTTTTATTCAATTTTTGCTCTATAACTCCAAATATTTTAACTTTACTCCAAAAATACCCAAATAAAAATTCACTGCAATTAAATTCTGCATAGAGACGTGTTTTTCCCGATTCACTTCGACGAAAACCTTCCCCGGAAAAAGCGGGTTTTTCCAACAAAATCTTTAATTTTCAACTAAAATTTTAGATATGTAATTGTTAATCAATAATTAAATAACTTGGTAGTATAAAAGACCTTGTCATATAGATTATAATTCCAGAAGCCGATGGAAATTGAATGAACAGTTTAGAAACAATGGAATTTTTAATTAAAAATTTACGGTCGCTATAATAACTACAATAATTATGATGCATAAGAATAACTACCATTTTTTCATAAAAAAACACTATACCTATCTAATGTACTTTACAGAATTGAAATTGGACTATTTAAGCGGCCTCAGGAATATTTTAAAATTATAAACAATTTTTTGGCTTATAAACAAATGGAATATCTCTGGAAATATTAAACTAAATTAAATTGTGAAAACGGTATTCGAAAACAGCGGCAGGACGCTTCTTTTAAAAGAAAAAACGTTTAATTACGACGAGTGATTCCTGAGATACAATCGGTGAAAATTGACCGGAATTTACGGCAAAGATATAAACAATAGGATCATAGTTTTCAAACCATCACCTTTTTATTTTTGTCCTCTTTCTCCACACCAATTTTCATATCCTTAAAATACTCATAACATATATTATTATAATAAAAACTATCGATAATACGTGTGAAAATTGCCAAAAATAGCTAAATTCCAATCAAAAATTAGGTTGGAGAAAATGTAACCCTCAAAGTTCAAAATCGGTATACGTTAAAAAAATGCATTTTCTCTGCTTCCCATGGAGCAATTTCCTTCATTCTTTTTTTGTTCCCTAATAACTCGAGTAGAGCCATCGAACTAACTCATTATTAAATGTCAAACTTGCTTTTGTTTTGTTATAATAGATTAATTTATTTATAAGAACAGAAAACTACATATTTTTTCCAGTTGTAGGCTTTTTTTAGATAAACTTACTACAAGTGTACCTTTTAAAGTTAAAAACATAAATATTCTCATTTGAAAGCTGTATAATTATTTAAACAATTTTTATTTAAACAAATTAAAATTTTGTGTTATAATAAATAAATTAAATTATTATAACAAAACAAAAGCAAGTCTGACATTTAACAATGCATTAGTTCGATGGCTCTACTCGAGTTACTTGGGAACAAAAAAAGAATGAAGGAAATTGCTCCATGGGAAACCGAGAAAATGCATTTTTTTAACGTATACCGATTTTGAACTTTGAGGGTTACATTTTCTCCAACCTAATTTTTGATTGGAATTTTGCTATTTTTGGCAATTTTCACACGTATTATCGATAGTTTTTATTATAATAATATATGTTATGAGTATTTTAAGGATATGAAAATTGGTGTGGAGAAAGAGGACAAAAATAAAAAGGTGATGGTTTGAAAATTATGATCCTATTGTTTATATCTTTGCCGTAAATTCCAGTCAACTTTCACCGGTTGTATCTCAGAAACCACTCGTCGTAATTAAACGTTTTTTCTTTTAGAAGAAGCGTCCTTCCGCTGTTTGTCGAGTACCGTTTTCATAATTTAATTTAGTTTAATATTTCCCGAGATATTCTATTTGTTTATAAGCCAAAAAATTCTTTATAATTTTAAAATATTCCTGAGGCCGCTTAAATAGTCCAATTTCAATTTTGTAAAGTACATTAGATAGGTATAGTATCTTTTTATGAAAAAATCATAATTATTCTTATGTATCATAATTATTGTCATTATTATAGCGACCATAAATTTTTAATTAACAATTCAATTGTTACTAAACTATTCATTCAATTTCCATCGACTTCTGGAATTATAATCTATACAAAAATGGCTTTTAAATTACCATGTTATTTAATTATTGATTAACAATTACTTATCTAAAAGTTTAGTTGAAAATTAAAGATTTTGTTGGAAAATATTTTAATGTATCTGTTTAGTAATAAAAAATCCACAAAAACGTAAAATGTATAGTTCTTTTTTAAATATCTACAAAACGAAACATGCTAGGTACATACAACCTGATATTAAAAGAAAGCCTGTAATATTTACTACAAAATGCAATACTAATATACAATATACAGGGTGTACCACTTAAAAAAATGAAAAAAAAAATTGTATTTGCAAATAGTGATCACATTGTATTTTATATTGATATACCATATACCTATGTCAAAGATATTAAATTGTTTAAAAATAACACTATACTGATAAAACTCTCATATGTCATTTTGAATATTTCGAAACATTTTTTTATCGGCATAGTAATATTACAGCTTACACACCAATTCTCTCGGTAGACCGCAAGCTATAGCAGAAACACGATGGTAGACCGCATAATAGCACCCATTTTTCTAAGTAATTATACATTTGAATATAAAGGAATACACAAAGCTGTTACAATTTGATTTAAATGGAAAATAGTAACTGTATCAGTAAAAGTTTCTTTAAAGATTAATTAAAGGTGCCTTTCTGAAATTGGTTAAGAGCAAACAGTACCGATCAACAGGTAGCAACAAACTCGTTCCAAGATTGCGGCTCTAATTTTGAATATTTGTCGAGATATTTGGCACACATATTCGTAATATAATAAAGAATGGCGGTACAGAGCCCAATTTCAGAAATATGTTAATATGTGGAAATTACTCTATAACTAAATAGAATATTGAAAAAAGGAGCCTGTACCGCCATTAAGAAAGACAAAAAATACACTTTCTTCAAATAAACTTTTTTATCCCGTGCCTAGATTTTGGGTCACATTGGAACTACTAAAAATCAATTTTTTTATAACAAGAAATCCGACGTCACTGACTTGGCAACATTTCGCGCCTATGTGTATAAAAATTATTGTTTTTGATCACGGTTCTTAGACATTACTACGGTTGCCTAGATCGACTAACCAATGAACATTAAGGGTGCGATTACGTCACGAGAGTGTACTGTCATTTGAATCGTAATATGATTTTTTTCGAATCCTGAGAAAACCAAATATTTTAGAAAAATTTAAACGCAGGATGAAAGATCACATTATTACCGAGGGCGGAAAGCCCCTTAGAATAAACAAGCAGTTTCTATTGAATAAAATATTTGAAATTAAATATCACACTTCTCTTTTATTTTCAGCCCTGTAACTTATTAAAATAAACATTATAGAAGTTTCCGTGGACTTTCGGCCCTCATTAATAATGTAGTCTTTATTGAATGAATACAATTAATTATTTATTTATTTATTGATTAAAAAATGAATACAATTAAAACACATTGAGAATTTTGGCATGCGTCAAAATTTTGTATTAACTCAATGTAAAATTCTAAACTGTTGAATTCCAGCTTCCCTAATTATTTTACATCAAAAGACATTAGAAACTATTTGTAGAGGATTGCAATCTGTATTGAAAACAACTGTTAAAATTGGTCTACGTAATTAAACATATTCCAAAATTTTGTAAAAATGTAATACATTTTAGTTTTCAGCCCAAACTTAGGCCACACACAATGCAATAATGTTCACATTTTTGAACTGTCAATATTTTTATTTTATCATCTATTGTTTAAAAACAATACAGTTGATAAGATACCCTCAGTTGCGGAGAAAGTATTATGAATAAAGATTTTTTATTCAGTCAATGGTGTGAGCACTGTCAGTTAAATAGTAACGTGTGGCCTAGTTTTTACACGCATACCTATTGTGGCAAAGGTATCATATTTTTCAAAATTTTGGAATGCATTTAAATCGTAGAACAATTTTAACTTTTGATTTTAATACAGATTTTAATTCTCTACAAGTATTCTCTCATGACTTTTGATGTAAAATAATTAGGGAAGCTATTAAGCAGTCTATGTAACGTTCGAGGACACTTAAAACTGGTATGTAGAAATAGATTTTTAAATTTATTGGAAGAAGGAACTGAATCACCTGTATTATTTATATCATCAAATAATGATCCGCCAATTTACATTGATATTAATATTATGGGTAAAATGTTTAAATTTGAATTAGATTCGGGCGCCGCGGTTTCTGTCCTACCTTTTAGTGTATATAACAAATATTTCAATACACAACCATTATCTCAAGTTAATGTATCGTTAGTTAATTTTTCGGGAGGCAAGGTTAATCCCAAGGGCAAAATTAACTTACTTACCAGTAACTTTTTCAAAACAAACAAATAATTTAGATTTTTATGTTATGCATCGAGAAACTCCAGCCTTGCTAGGTAGAAATTTTATTAGGTGTTATAATATGGGTTTCAGGGAACTAAATTTTATTGAAGCAGATAAAAATAATGAAATAATGGGGTGGTTAATGAAAGATTTTCCCACTGTAGTTTCTGACAAATTGGGCACATTTAATAAATTTCAGTTAAAATTTAATATTAAACCAGATGCTAGACCTAAATTTTTTAAACCCAGAGTGGTTCCTTTTTCTTTAAAGAACAAGATAGAGATGAAATTAAATAAAATGGTCCAGGAGGGCATTATATCTGCAGTTGAATTTTCGGAATGGGAAACGCTCATAGTACCGATTTTAAAAAATGATGGAGGTGTTAGGATTTGTGGTGATTTCAAAATAACTATCAATCCTTTAGGTCAAGAGTTTTCTAAAATTGACCTGAGTCAAGCTTATCAGCAAGTTGTGATTCATCCAGATTTTCGGAAATATACGGTTATTAGTACTCATAAGGGATTATTTGCATTTAATCGTCTACCGTACGGAAATGTATTAGGTCCATTCCAGTTCCAACGTATTATGGAACAAATATTTCTCAATATGCCAAGTATATCTATTTTTTAGATGATATTCTAATTACGGGAAGGAATAGGGAAGAACACACTAAGAATTTGTGTAAAGTTTTAGCGATTTTACAAGAATGTGGTCTTACAGTAAAAAAGAAAAATGTACGTTTTTCGCGGAATCAGTATCTTATCTCGAATTTATAATCGATAAAAAGAGCTTGCATAAAAGTCAAGATAAAATTCGCGCTATTGAGGAAATCCCGGAACCTACGAATGTGACACAACTAAAATCGTTTTTGGGAAGTATAAATTATAATCGATTCATTCCGAATCTCCCAAACATTTTTCATTGTTTATATAAGCTTTTAAAACAACATGTAGTTTGGCACTGGGATGAAGAATGTCAATAGGGCACTTGCATAAATTTTTAAATATTAAAATGATATTAAAAAACATAAGGTAACATGATCTTAAAATGCTTGCATGCGAAAAAAACAAATTTAACCCGTACGCTAATTACGACGCTTTGAAAATGCTATAAAATTCAAATATCTTAGCAGGCTCTTGAACGTCCTTCTATTGGTTCGACGTCAACCGGGCTAGCTAGTCAGAAACAACAAGATTAGGGTAGGTATCACGGGTATATTACATTTTAATCGTCTTTAATGGAAAATTCCTAGGTATTATTTATGTTCATCTTATATATTGTAATAAGTAGTTCCCCAATCAGCTTAGTTTTAAACTGAAATTAATAAAGTTGAGTGCTACTTTGTAGAGTTTAAAACGCATAATATGATGGACGAGGGTTTTTCAAAAGGTCAATCTGACTAACTTACCTACCGTTGATGTCTTCATCGTGGCAACTTTTATAATAATAATAATAATAATAATAAGACGTTTATTGTTCCAAAAAAAAAATATATAAATTTACAAAAAAAAACATAGATTTGAAATGTGGTAGGAACAATGCGTTTTGATACCAGCATCTGTACTTTACCAGAAAATACAGGGCTGTTGAACGCCAACTATCTAAATAAAAAAAATTGTTACTTTATAATAATAATTAATCTAATAACCTAACCTAAACAAAAAGAAAAAATCTAATTCTAAATTCACATAGAAGGAAGAAGAAGAAAAAAAGGAAAGGAAAAGTACAAGAAAAGAAAAGATGAGAAAGAGAAAAATAAACGAGAAGAAGAAAGAAAAGAGCTGTTTACACATTTTTTACTGATAATTTAATAGTAGAGCTTTAATTTTCTTTTTGAAAGTAATAGGAGATAAATTATAATTAAAAATTTTATATTTATTAATAAGTGATGGAGCGATATAAGAAAATATTTTCTTAAAGATTTGCATATTATGCTGGGGAGTTCTAAGTAAGGTTGTAGGTCTCAAGTTTCTTCGGTGCATTTCATTACTGAAGTTTAATTTATTGTACAGATACTTGGGTGTTTTTGTTTTAATGATCTTGTATGTAAAGTTTAGCGAGTGCAAAGTTCGCCTGTTGAACATGTAAAAAGTAGTAAAAGCTATTCTATTGGAGAAATGCGAGGTGTCAAGGCAAATAAGTAAGAGTTATTAATAAGCATGTTTAAACCGTTTATAACAATAGTTTGGTACCATTATATTATAGTATACGGTTT
Organism: Diabrotica virgifera virgifera; assembly: GCF_917563875.1. Classification (NCBI taxonomy): domain Eukaryota; kingdom Metazoa; phylum Arthropoda; class Insecta; order Coleoptera; family Chrysomelidae; genus Diabrotica; species Diabrotica virgifera. The sequence goes on along the minus strand of NC_065443.1, from coordinate 60,367,748 downwards.
ACCCCGTGGGTTTGATCTACCTACCTCTAATCGAAGGATTTCGTATATCCTGGAAAAGATTACGGTGTAATTTGCATTATAATAAAGATTATATTTTATTGTAATGTTTATTAGTACCTACTGGAGCCTTTCATTATTGTGTTCAAAGCCTTCTGAGAAAATATTATGGTGATTAGCAGACGTACCGATAGAACGTGTACATAGCCAACAAAATCCTTCTTTACAAAGTTAATAATACGCATAAATAAGAAGAATCATTATTGTAATTTTACAAGTTAATATCTTTATCATCTCAGCTTATACTTACACCGCATCCGTCGGTAGACCGCAAGCTATAGTAGAAACCCGACTGTAGACGGCATACTATAGTAGCACCAATACTTTTTAATTACTCTTACTTTTATTACTAAAAGTTTTGTTTATTTTTGAGTTACTTGTTTCTTCTTTGTTCTTCAACACAAGAAACGACAAAAGTAATTTCATAAAAAAGAACTTTTTGATACATGTCAACAGAGATAAAATGTTAATATTTTGCCTGTCACAGAATAAATCATTTTTGCCACCGAGTAAAACAAGATATTTCAACTATATTATTTATCTATGGGCAAACTGCATTAAATACAATAGCCCACCCCGAACGGGCAAACGATACGAGTGGCCTGTGACGTCAGACCCCAGGTCTCGCTTTTGAAGTTGTTTAAAACGGAAATTTTAGGCGCGAAACTTTGATTAGATGTTGTACGTATACTATTATTCATTGTTAAGACGTAATATTTTGAATATAACATTTTAAAACATAAATTAACAATTTTATGCAAAAAATTTTTTAGTGCAAGTTCCCTATTAGCTTTTGACACTATTAAACAAATGTTAGCTTCAGACAGGCGCGGATCCAAGGAGGGTCAATGGGGTCAATTGCCCCCTCCTTGAGACTTCGCCTGGTGTCGCCTTTTTTTAAGAAAGAGATCATTACGATTGAAAATAAATAGTGAGTTTTGTGTCCTGTTGACAACTGAATAACGGAATGTAACATAAAACAGAATTCTTTCTCCAAAGTACGTGTTCTCGGTCTTACTGTATGGTGTCGAGTCTTGGACTGTGAATAAAATCGATCTACTTACCTAAATCGCCTTGAGGCTTTCGAAATGTGGTTCTATAGAAGAAAAAGTATCTTGGGTGAAGAAAATTCAAAACTCCACAATACTAGAATGTCTCAGCAAGACTACTGAGATTATAGAAGGCATCAAGAAGAGAAAAGTGGAGTATATTTTGGACATGTAATGAGAAGTTTCAAATATAGGTTGCTGCAAAATATTATGCAAGTGAAAATAGAAGGCAAACGCAGTCCAGGACGAAAAAGCACTTCGTGGTTGATTTAGGGTGGCAGTGAATAAAATTAAGATAGCTATGATAATAACCAACGTTCTGAAAGGACATGGTAGGTACATGAAGAAAAATAAAGTAACAGCCCATACCGAAAGAGAATCCTGCGTACGCGAGTGACGAGAAAATTTTTATTTCATTGCACCCTCCTTGCAAGGTTGCTGGATCCGCCATTGGCTTCAGATCTAGTATTAGTTCATTACGACCCAACCCTAGAATTAAATTTGACGGTTGATAGTTCAGATTATGGGATCGGGGCTGTTCTCTCACATAGTTTTAAAGATGGTAGCGAAAAACCAATATATTTTGCTAGTAGAACGCTCAGAGATGCCGAAAAAGCTTATTCGACTCTAGATAAAGAAGCAACGGCTATACATAGTGTGGGAAATCAAACGTTTTTACCAATTTTTATATGGGAAGAAGTTCAATTTAATCACAGACAACAAGGCGTTAGTATCCATTTTTGGCCCTAAAAATGGGATACCGGTTACGGCGGCCAATAGATTGCAGCGATATAGTCCAGAAAGCCACTGCGCATCCGCTAGGAAAAATATTCTAATTCGGATTTTCTGCACAATCTTACTCAAAAAGGACTCCTTTTAACAAATTTGCATGTTGCCAGGACCAAAAGGTGGTCAAAAATTTTTTAAACGTTTTTTTTTTTGTTTTTTTTTTCCTAAAATTATTTTTTTTGCATGGAAAAAAGTTTTTTTAGATTTTTTGGATCATTCCAAACAGAAAAGGTATTTAGTGACTTTTCTCTAAAAATGATAGTTTTTGACATATAAGCGATTAAAAATTGAAAAATTGCCAAATCGGCCATTTTTAACCCTCAAAAACTATGTGAAAAACTGAAAATTTTAATGTTTCCAAGGTAGGTAGATATTCTTTAAACATCAATTGATGAAATCTCAAATAGTTTTTTGCAATACAATATTCAAAACTCCTTTGTTTTTTAATTGGTAATCAAGCGTGCGCGACACTATTTTCCACCGACAGTATGGTGCAAATGAAAGGAATAAATTCGTTATTTCGTGAACCGGCGACTTTAAGGAAAAATCCAGAAACAGTTCGATTTTTATTTTTAAGTTATGATATTGTGGCATATATGGTATACTAGTGACGTCATCCCTCTGGGCGTGATGACGTAATCGATGATATTTTTAAATGAGAATAGGGGTCGTGTAGTAGCTCATTTGAAAGGTTCTTCAATTCTCTATTCAGTAATGTAAACATTTACATAATTATTTATACAGGGTGTCGTTCAACCTCTTTTTTTGTAAAATAATTAAATTTAATAAAAAAATTTTGGACACCCTGTATAAACAATTATGTAAATGTTTATATTACTGAATAGAGAATTTAAGAACCTTTCAAATGAGCTAGCATACGACCCCTATTCTCGTTTAAAAAAATCATCGATTACGTCATCACGTCCAGATGGATGACGTCTCTAGTATACCATATATGCCACAATATCATAATTTAAAAATAAAAATCGACCTGTTTCGGGATTTTTCCTTAAAATCGCCGGTTTACGAAATATCGAATTTATTCCTTTCATTTGCACCATACTGTCGGTGGAAAATAGTGTCGCGCACGCTTGATTAGCAATTAAAAAACAAAGGAGTTTTGAATATTGTATTGCAAAAAACTCTTCGGCATTTCATCAATCGATGTTTAAAGAATATCTGCCTACCTCGGCAACATTAAAATTTTTAGTTTTTCACATAGTTTTTGAGGGTTAAAAATGGCCGATTTCGCAATTTTTCAATTTTTAATCGCTTATATGTCAAAAACTATAATTTTTAGAGAAAAGTTACTAAAGACCTTTTCTGTTTGGAATGATCCAAAAAACCTAAAAAACTTTTTTCCATGCAAAAAAAATAATTTTAGGAAAAAAACAAAAAAAAAACGTTTAAAAAATGTTTGACCACCTTTTGGTCCTGGCAACATGCAAATTTGTTAAAAGGAGTCCTTTTCGAGTAAGATTGCGCAAAAAATCCGAATTAGAATATTTTTCCTAGCGGATGCGCAGTGGCTTTCTGGACTAATATGCAGTACCTATTTTTAAGTGGTTTCAATTTTAATATAAATGTATCGACACAAAAAAATGTAGCTGACTCTTTAAGTAGATTGCCTTCAAATAAGTCGATAAGGCTAAATTCTTCTAAGTTTAATATAGAGGAAACTGTTAATTTACATTATTTAGCAGAAAGCGAAGAAATTCCTATTAATGTGAATGATATAAGGAAAGAAACAGAATTAGACCCGATTTTGTCTCGTGTAACTAAATATGTTATGGCCAAATAAAAAACAAATGTTGAATTAGAAATTAAACCCTACTTCCTTAAACGAAATGAAATATCTATTGAAGATGGCGTCTTATTGTGGGGACAAAGAGTAATTGTTCCTAGTAAACTACGAAATAAATTACTGAATGAATTGCATTCAGCTCACTTTGGTATAGTTAAGATGAAATTATTAGCTAGGTCTTATATTTGGTGGCCATCATTAAATACAGAAATTGAAGTTTTCAGCAAGAATTGCATTCCTTGTCAGATCATGTAGGCAGATCCACCTAAGGTTCCTTTGCAAGGCTGGAGCATTCCTCAAAATGTTTGGTCACGCGTGCCTATAGATTTTGCCGAAACACGAAAAACTAATTTTCTTATAATTTTGGATGCTTTTTCTAAATGGGTGGAAGTTTGTCCAATGTCTTCAATCACCTCAATGGCTACGATTGCTAAACTTAGGGAGTGTTTTGCTCGTTATGGTTTACCGGAAGTACTTGTCAGCGATAACTGCCCGCAGCTAACATCGCAAGAATTTAATTATTTTACTTTAATTAATGGTATTAAACTTATAACAATATATATAAACACATTGCAACGGTACTGCTGAAAATAGCGTTAAAACAGTAAAGCATTTTTTGTTAAAAGATATTGATCAAATAAATATTAATTTATCATTGTCTAAATTTTTATTAACATATAGGAACACAGTGCACCTGTCGACAGGTACTTCTCCTGCTATGATATTTTTTGGAAGGCCGTTGCGAACGCGTCTAGATTTAATTAAACCTGATGATTTACAAAAGCAACAATCGAATCCAGTTGATTTAACAGAAAATAGACATAACTTGATGCAAGCGCAAGAAAATAATAAGAAATATTATAGAGGAAGGAGACAGGTAGAGTTTGTAGTGGGGGATATCGTTTTAGTTAAAGATTATAGAAACACAAAGGTGTCGTGGTGCAAAGCAAAGATTTTGCAAATTTTAGGTAGAAGAGCATATTTGGTAAATCCGTTAGGTAGTAAACTTACGTGAAAAGGACATTGTAATCAAATTAAAACAGTTTTTAATAGTAATTTAGAAGGTATTACATTTGCGGAGAGGATGCACGATAGTTCAGAGGAAAATGATATTCCAAATAACGAGGAAAATGTTATCCAAGCCGCTACAAACTCAACAGGAAATCTAAGTGGGGAGCCTCAGCTAGACTCTCAAAATGATAGTGATGTTATCCAAGAGCCAGGCATCCCACATAGATGTCCAGTAATATCTAGAAAAGAACCAAAACGTTTTGAATTCGAAATGCAATATTTAGTTTTGTTGTGTTCCTAACTTTTGTGATAAGTAGATTTTTAGGGTGGGGTGATGTAATTATAAACCTCACTCGCAACGCTCATGTATTGCTAATTTCGCATTATATTTCAGTTAGTTACAGGTAAAAGAATTAACCAGTTGTGTTTGATATATAGTCAAAACAAAACAATCAAAACGTCAAACTTAGTTTTGTGATCATAACTTAAAAACTTGTTTATTTAGAGATTTGACGTCCACAGGTAACTTTTTTAGAAAAAAAGATACATCGAATGAGATGCGCCAAATGAAAATCGGTTAATAAACAAAAAAGTTATTGCAAAACGGGCGGACGACAAAATCGCTGTTTTTGAATATTGTTAATAAGAATTTTATTGTTTATTAAAATATGTTTAAATATACTTAAACTTGGGGGCATTATGGTGTTTGAATGGTGTGCAAAAAATGGTCCAGATCTGTTAAATAGTTTTTGCAAAATTGAATTTGTTTATAAAATTTTTTGAAAAACGAGCTAATTTCTGAGGCTGGTCCAGTTAATTTGGCTGAATGTATCTCAATAATCCGGGGCTCATTTCCTTCGTTAAGATGTATACTAATAGCCTATGAAAAAAAAGTACAAAAAATTACATGTACGTACACAAAATTATTTGTTAATAAATAGCAGTTTTTAAGCTTATAAACAATTACAATAATTTCGTAGAAATTAGATCAAATTAAATGGCAATAAAAATACGGAAAGCTGATTAAAATACACAACTTCTAAAAAAAATTTTTAGGTCCTACGACCCATGGGGTCTGAGATGGCCCCTTTTTTGGAAAAATCACTGTTACGTTAATTAACAACACTAAGAGCTGAAACTAACGAATCTTTTATAAGAAAAGTCAAAGTTTTTAACAAAGTTTTTGGCAAGAAAAAATGTTAAAAATTGTTTAAACAGGAGGGTTTAAAAAAAAGTATTTTGCGTTCCGACTAAAGTAAAAAAATAGGGGGCGTAGCCGAATGAAAATAAATTCGTGCACTACCATTCGCTAGACCGTTGCAGCTCATTTTTAACATTGACCGTATACCGGATTTGAAGCTTAATATTATATTTGGTAGAGACTTGAATTTTATGAATATTATTCTGTTGCACATTTATTTAGTAGAATTATATTTGAAATAAATAAATTTAAAAAGTAACAATAAAGAGGCCATTTCAAAAAAGGTTTATGCATCCCATTAGCTGCTTTGTTTTGAATAATTTTGCGATGAAAATAAGATAAACGTTATTATTTTAATTTGGTACCATAGATAAAAAAATTAGTAAACTTGGTACAGTAGAACCCGATAGGTAAAGGCTATTTTTTCCGGGCGCTCTATTTTGAATCCGTGTGTAGTCCAGGCTGTATCGGCGACCCCGTTAGGTAAATTATTCCGATTCTTATTTTTTGCACAAACTTACTCAAAAAAAAATCCTTATAACAAATCCAGATGGTACCAAGAGGTACCGCGGTCGGAAAATTGTTTAAACAATTTTTGTCAGATTTCATTAGTTTCATGTTTACTTATAAAAGTTGGGTGACAAATTGTTTAGTTTATAATTTTAATCAACGCAGCATTAAAACATAGGTCATGAAGAAGTTTTCTGCATGTCACGTAACTTGATTAAACAGCTAAATTTCAAATTTTGTCACTCAACTTGTGCGATTAAACTTTGCAATTCAAGAATCTGCACCTTTTACTTCAAACAATTTATAACTTTTTTTATAGTAGGACAAAAAGATTGAAGCTGGTCCCATTGTCTTCAGAAAGGTGAGAAATATATACTATAAAAATTTCAGAAAAAAATATTAAAATGGAACAGAGTTGTAGCAAGTTAAACGCAAAAAACGTGATTTTATTTTTTTTTATTTTTAGGGTAAAATTGCGATTTTGACAATGTTCTCCCACGTAAAATTCAAAACAACCCTAAATTTCGTTTTCAGCACCATCAAAAATATAAAGTATGACCAAAATTAGCCATTCACCACACCGTGGTCAGTATCTCGAGAAATAAGCTTTTTTGGAGTGCGCCGCTTGTCTATAAAGTCACATAACATTTTTTTCTATTTCATATTTTGAATTAAATTTTTTTGAAAAACTTCTTAATGAATTATATTTTATTGCTGTTTTGATTAAAATTATAAACTAAAAAGTTTGTCACTCAACTTTTTTAAGCAAACATGAAACTAACGAAATCTGACGACAAAATGTTTAAAAATTAACAACTTTAATTTGTTTAAATATCTCGGACAAATCTCATTGTTATCTAAATGTTCAAATATGACACAGTAAAATTTTCAAAAAGAAATATTTACAGCGACCAAAAATACAGCGAGGTAAAATTGAAAAATCATCAAAATTTATTTTTCACATTTTTGCATAACATTTGATTTTGAACATGTTCCACTAATTCTAGAAAAAAATAAACTCCATATTCGGATTCAGAGACCTCGAAAACATAAGGAATGACCGAAAATTTGTCATTCACCTTAAAGTTGATTTTTGTGGTTGCTGGCGCTCGCCAGCCGCGCCCACGATTCAGTCAGTCGACTACGCCCGCTATTTTTTACTTTAGTCGGAACGCAAAATACTCTTTGTTTATAACAGTCCTGTTTAAACAAGTTTTAACATTTTTTCTTGCTAAAAACTTTGTTAAAAACTTTGACTTTTCTTATAAAAGATTGGCTAATTTCATCTCTTAGTGTTGTTAATTAACGTAACAGCGATTTTTTCAAAAAAAAAGGGGCCATCTAAGCCCCCAAGGGTCGTAGGACCTAAAATTTTTTTTAGTAGGTTGTGTATTTTAACCAGCTTTCCGTATTTTTATTGCCATTTAATTTTATCTAATTTATACGGAATTATTGTAATTGTTTATGAGCTTAAAAACTGCTATTTATTAACAAATAATTTTGTGTACGTACATGTATTTTTTTTTACTTTTTTTTTCATAGGCTATTAGTATACATCTTGACGAAGTAAATGAGCTCCGAATTATTGAGATCCATTTAGCCAAATTAACTGGACCAGCCTCAGAAATTAGCTCGTTTTAAAAAAAAAATTTATAAACAAATTCAATTTTGCAAAAACTATTTAACAGATCTGGACCATTTTTTGCTCACCATTCAAACACCATAATGCCCTCAAGTTTAGGTATATTTAAACATATTTTAATAAACAGTAAAATTGTTATTAACAATTCAAAAACAGCGATTTTGTCGTCCGTTTTGCAATAACTTTTTTGTTTATTAACCGATTTTTATTTAGTGTATCTCATTCGATGTATCTTTTTTTATAAAAAAGTGACCTGTGGACGTCAAATCTCTAAATAAACAAGTTTTTAAGTTATGAGCAAAAAACTAAGTTTGACATTATGATTGTTTATTTAAAAATTGTTCCACTAAAAAATTGATGAATCCCAAGGTAGTCTTTTTGTAATATCTCGTACTACATTTCGACTGTCAAACCTCGTCTTTTCCGTTATGTCAAGTAAAAACCTAACTTGCTTGGCCTAGTAACATTTATCACAAATTGGCATGTTTTTTTAGTAAGGACGTAAAGAGATCACTATAGAATCCGAGCTAGCAAAATAATATTTCTTAGAAATACAATTACAAGATTTAAGAAGGCATAAAACAACAATTAAATGTATACCCGATCAATAAGAAAATATAAGAATACAGAACAAATTGGAAACAATATTGACGAATGTCAAATAAGTATTAAATATTAAATTACAGACCAAACAGAAAAAGAAGTGTAGGACAAACCTTGAAAAGATGGTATAAGGGTTTATACCGGAATAGGCAAAAAAAGGAATTCAATGATATTGAAATGAATTCAATCTAATTCAATCGATAAGGAATTGTTGTTTAGAAGAGAAAATATAAATTTATTGATACTTACGTCTACCATAATGTTACAGCTATTGTATATTCACAATCTAATAACCAACCAAAAAATATATTTTTTAAATGCATTTAAAAATATATACCTACTCGACCTACCGCAAATAATTTGTCGATCCTAATCGATAAAATTTACCTACGCAAATATGTAGAGATAATGTATGATAACATGTAGTGCAGTCACTGATGGTGGATGAGCTATTACCTCCGATTTCGTTCAATCTTCATCGATTTGCATGAAAATTGGTGAGTGATTAGAAGATATCTCAAGAAACAAAGGTAACATGATGCCAACTTGCGCTTTTACCCCAAGGGTGGATGTCACTTCTTCTCGGGGGTGAAAATTATTTTATTAAAAATAACCCCATGATTAGATAGGGGGGCAAATTCTAAGCAAAATGTGTTATATAAAGTTATTAAAATAAATCAAAACTTTTTGAGTTAAGTACTCAAGATCAAAAATTTTAATTTTTCATAAGAAAAATCAATGTTTTTCACCGATTTTTTATAAATAACTCAAAAACTATAAGTTTTCACAAAAAAGTTAACATTACCATTATTGAAGCTGATAAAAAACGAAATAAACTCCTTACTAAAAAACCTTTTAATGTTAACTAAAAGTGAGTTATAGGTAATTGAATGTATATTTTTTTCGGCGAATACCCAAAGCTAAGTATTTAAGTTTAAATTACGGGAAAATGATACATTTCATAACATAAATTTATAAAACGTTCGTGAAAGTACTTAGAAATATCTATCAAATGAGATCCCGAACAGGTTGATGGCATTAAAATTTATACTCCAAAAATTTTTCAAACTTTATCTTTTAAAAAATTTTCCAAAAAATATTATCGTTTTTTTTTAATAATTTTTAAGATATTAGGTTCACCTAAAAACGATTTGAAAGATAATTCCAAAGGCTATTCAAACGCGTTAAATTTAATCTTTTAAATAACTTAATTTTTTTAAAATCAAAGGTGAGATACCCACGGTTACATGGTTCTCACAGCAAAATTTAAGCTTTAAACGTTTCTATCTCGGTTATTTTTCACCCTACAGAAATAGCAAAAAAGGAAGAATATTTGAAAATTAACATTTGGTTATATATAATTTTTTAGGTATATTGAGTATTTTTGGAGTTATTATCAAAAGAAGATGAAAATGACGATACTTTTAAAAATTATGATTCTTTTAAATTATATCTTTTTTTTATTATATATTCTAAACTGGTAAAAATTGTTGAAATCATTACTTATGCTAGTACAAAGAAATTCTTGTAAGGATTTAGTATACATTTTAATTTTTGTGGAAATGGCGTATGTTATTTTTCACTTTGTCCTAAAAAAATTCGAAAGGGTTCTCTTATTATGAACATAACTTGCTTAATTTTGATGCAATTAACTTCTTCTGGAGCTCATTTGATAGGTATTATGAATTACTTTGACAAGTGTTTAGCAGGTATATTTTATAAAATGCATCGTTTTTCCGTTATTTAAGCTTGAATATTTAGATTTGAGTAATCGTCGAAAAAAATATAGATTCAACTCACTTTGAATTAACACAAGTTTGGTTCTTTAAAAGAAGAGTGTATTCAATTTTTTATTATCTTCAATTTTGGTAAGCGTGCAGTCACGGATTGCAACGAACGAAATGGCAGAGATGTCCTAGCGGCAACTGCTAGCAATAGACTAAGTTTTCGATATAATGGCATGTAAAGCAACATAATGTTACTCTACATCCCACCAGACTGAAAACAATGGGGACCTTTTCTGGTTACACCTCCGAGGCTTCTACAATTTGCAAGCTATAACGGAAGCTGAGACTAAGGAAGATGAGGGAATTTTACAATTTATAATTCACATCCCATCTGCTCAGCGCGGTAAAGTTCCAACGAGAATGGTTTCCTTCGTACTGCAATCAGAGTAAACATGTAAATCAAAAATGAATAACCATTTTCAATTTCGTTGCAGCACGAAACTACAGCCGCATCATTATTCCAGTTCAATCAGAGAGTGCAGCAAGCACCTCTACCGGTTTCGAAACTTTTTAGTCTCTCATCAGAAGGCGCATATGCTGCTCTCTCTGATCCAACTAGGACAAACCCCGGCGTGCAGTCACGGATTGCAACGAACGAAATGGCAGGGATGCCCTAGCGGCAACTGCTAGCAAAATTTAAGAATTTGTTAAATTAATTAATTTGTTAAATTAATCAAGAAAGCCGTAAAGCTTAAGGGGATGGGTACGTAGTTTCGACTTTATGCTATTTATGGGATTAATTTTTTTCAAATCCTGAGAAAACTAATACATAAGTATTTTTGAAAAAATTAAACGCAGAATGAAATATTACGTTCTTACCGAGGGCCAACAGTCCCTGAAAACTTATGTAATGATTATTTTAATACGTTGCAGGGGTGAAAAACTAAGAGAAAATGTAGTGTGATTTTTAATTTCAAATATCTCGTTCAAAAGAAACTTTTTATTTATTCTAAGGGACTTTCGACCCTCGAGTATAATTTAGTCTTTCATTCTGCGTTTAAATTTTTAAAAAAATAAAAATATTGAATGGGTTGCATATGTGAGTCCATATTAAATGAAGTAAAGAAACACAGACTTACTCACAATCATTTAATAATACTTTGACGACCGGTTTCGATCTCTACACTATTCAGATCATCTTCAGGTCGGCGTTACAAGTAGTTAAATGCTACAATTAAAGAGAGCCAGAGTTAGAACATTGTCTGGTTGTACAAATTCTAATAAAAAGCCAAAATTTGAAAAGTATGCAACTGTTGACATTTCAGAACAACTGATACATACTCATAAGCATGCATACGCACATGGATGCATGCGGTTTATGACTATTTGTTGAACGAGTTGAAATTTTAAAAAAATTTTAAAAAACAATTAAAATTATTAAAAAACCTTATTACAAGTTTTTCTATCAATAATGCTTTCAAAATTCAAAAAATAAATAATAATATCATTTTGATCCACTTACATGCCGTTACAAGGGATGCGTTGCAAGTTCATCGATAACATGTTTAAACGTCCAACTTATGCTAATAGGATAGCTAGGTGAGGGACAGGGTAAGCGCACATGCTTCGTAGGTCAAAACATATTGAAATTTGAGAATATTTGTAAAAATATTTATTAGATTTTACAGGATATTTTCCAAATCGAGCATTCGCTATCTTTGTCATACAACGCACTGAGTCAAATAGAATATGATGACAAGACAGTGACAATTTTAAATATTTGACATGGCATCGGGAATAATAAATTTCAGTTGTTGGTTAAATAATATTGATAGTGTATTTGATAAATAATTAATTTAAGACGTGAACTTAATAAAAAGCTAATTGTTTGTTATTTATGGACGATCTAAGCAGAGAATTGACCAGATTCTGTGATCCAAGTATTTTGTTGTTAAAGATGTTCAAAATTGTAAGCGTTCCATAGTAACAATATACAGTCGAACCCGCTTATTGGAATAGCCTTCGTGCCAATCAAAAATATTCATATAACCGGGATATTCTAATACCCGATCATTGATGGCTGGTAGAAATAAGTGTACCTACTGAATAGACCTACATAGTAATAGTACATACTATGTATGTACCTACATTTACATTATATTTATATGGTTTTAGGCTCGTTTATGTCAATGATACAGCAGTGTAACTTATTTTATTAAAGAACCAAATTACATCTTCTGTGCATAAATCCATTAATAAGCATAAAATGTGTGCAATATGTAAACATGTATATAATATTATCTTATTTAAAATGCATACGCCAAAATTACTTCTCATTTTTTTTGAAAAATCTTTAAGTTATACAAATTAGAAAAAATTACATTGAATTGGCCCTCCAGAAATCTTCTTATAATATTACAAACGGTTAGGACTTGCGAAATATCCACAAAATCGAAAAAATCTTCATCTTTTGCCTCATCTTTCGCTTTAAGATTGAGTTGGGTGGTTTCATTGTTTTGTTCTAAATCTTCAGTATCTTCGAAAACCGATAAATTATCGTCAAAAGAAACAACCTTTAAAAATATTCGTCCTTTATTTTGTCGAATTCTGTGTTTTGATGAATTGGCAGACAAAAACGGATTGTTAAAATATTCAAACTCATGTCGGGTTTATGGACAGGGCGGTTATCAATAAAAGAGAACATTTCTATTCTTGTCTGCCATTGTATTGTCGAAGTCAATAAACCATTAACCAATAAAATTTATAACTGCAACGAGGTAGAACTGCAATAGAAATTTTTACTTTGTGAGACAACTAAAAGTAGGTATTTTATAGCCTGTTGTATTTCGTAAAAGGGTCCAACTGGTGCGTAATAAAGTATTTATTATCTGAAAATATAATAAACCAGACATAATTTTAATTTTTTTGGAAAATATGAATAAAAAGTTGCTCGTCCACTTGAATAACATTCGATTAAGCGATATTAATTCATTAAAACGCATTCTTATAAGCGGATAAATTTATTAAAGAGTAAATAGAAACGTTTCGGAACCTCAAATTTCTATTCCTTAAACCGGGATATTCCTATAACCGGTACTCGAATAAGCGGGCTCGACTGTATTATTAAAAAATCACTTCAACACTGTTCCTCTTTTCTCGATTGAGTATTAGTTTTTGTTGTACAGTATATAAATTATTACAATCACTGAATACATAATTAGTGAAAAAATTATCAGTAGTAATTGCACAAGAGCTCTAAAATTCCATATTAATTTTAGAGATCGAGTGCAATTTGTTGCGATTATTTCATGAATAAAACTGTTCAAAACCAAAATTTTATTGTAATTTATTTATGTAAGTACAAATTAGTACAATTAAACACACAGTTTTTATAAATATTTGACGGTTTAAAGTCATCACTTTTATAATTTTTAAAACATTAATTGTCATTAATGCCACTGATCAAAATGATCAAAAATTATCAGTTTAATTTAGATTTCTGTAGCTTTCTATTGGTCAGAATCTCCTATGAATGAAATAATCATATTTATTAACTGAATAAAATGTTTGTGAAAGTACTTAGAAATATCTATCAAATGAGATCCCGAACAGGTTGATGGCATTAAAATTTATACGCCAAAAATTTTTCAAACTTTATCTTTTAAAAAATTTTCCAAAAAATATTATCGTTTTTTTTTTAATAATTTTTAAGATATTAGGTTCACCTAAAAACGATTTGAAAGATAATTCCAAAGGCTATTCAAACGCGTTAAATTTAATCTTTTAAATAACTTAATTTTTTTAAAATCAAAGGTGAGATACCCACGGTTACATGGGAAACAATAAAAATACAAATAACAAAAACTACACGGGAAAAAATGCATAAAAATAACAATTAACTAATTAATATTATTTACAATTATGTTCGAATTGTAGGCCACCTACTGCAAACATACATTTTGAATCGTTAAACCCCCCTTTATTTTTTTTTGGCTACAGGAGTTGCATTAAGAAATCGCTTTTGGTGTCCATGCATGGGTAATAAGAACGTGGAAAAAACGATATATGAAGCATTTTAAGAAAGGGCATGGTGTGTGAAGGATTCCAAGAAAATCACTTTCTTTATTAATTCTCTTTTTTTTCTGGGGTGGTTCGGTGAAAAAAGGGGGTACATTATAGAAATTTGTAAATAACACCAGTATATGGATAATCGCTGAATGTCTTTTTACTCTAGCATAGGCGGTTCAGATGGTATAAAAAGGGGCTTTTTTAAATGTAACACCCCGTAATTAAAAAATGGGCAATTGTTCCTAAATGAAGCCTATACCAAAAAATCAGCTGCTTATTTGTGATTAATCTCCCCAGGGTTTCTTCTTAAGTTTCATTACAGTTAAGGAAAAATAATTTTTTTTAAAAACCTATTTTTTAAAAACTTGTTAAGTTTGGGGCACCACCCCGCTAAACGGAGGGTGATAGACATATGCTGACAGGAAATAAATAGTATTTTACTATTAAGTAAATTTTTTTCAAAACGTACAGGAAGGGCTACGTTTTGCAAAAACCACAAATTACCCCCTGTAAAGGAAAGAAAAGGGGGGTTCCAAGGCGAAATTTTTTAAGACAATGTTAGTCTTATAATAAGCACCCCTTGATATACCAGAAAAAAAATAAAACCTGACTTGTGTCCATTTTGCGAGGTTCAACCTCTGTTTCCTACACTATAAAGAGAAAAAAAATTGACAACAAAACAGTGCTTTTTGCTTAAATTAAATGTTCAAGCTCTCACCCACCTGCGTCTTGACAGTTCGAAAATTTAATTTAAGTGAAACGCAATGTTTATTTGTCAAATAAACATTTTATTTCTGTTTTCTGTTAGCAGTAAAATGTATTTTCAATTTAATAAATAACGCAGATTATTTTTTATGTCAATTAATTTAATATAAAAAGATGTGGACCCTCTTTATAAACAATTATGCTAATGTTTATATTGCTTGATAGAGAAATGAATTATTTGAATGGATTATTATTAACACGACCCCTATTATCATTAAGGGTATATAAAAAAAGAGACATGTTTTGTAAAAGCTTCAAATATCCGTTAGAATTTTTTGAAATTTTAAAATTGATTGCATCCCACCAAAAAAATAAAAACCAAAAATGACGTTTTTGATTCAAGCATTATGAGGCCCCCATTTGAGCAATCACAAAAATGTAAGTTATTTTTACAAAATTCATAAACAATTTACTTAACTGTTTTTGGAATAATAAATTAATTTAGAAAATTTTAGAATAACTTATTTTGAAGGTTTTTCTATTACTTAATAGATAAAACTTTAAGTCTAGATATATTTTTATTAATAAGCGAAAATTCGAAAAATCATGTTTCGCACTAAATGTTTAATAATTACCTATAAAACTACGAGGAGATTTCTAAAGAAATCATATTATTAGGTATAGGTTACTTACTAGGTATAGGTATATATTATATGTATATTAATGGGAAACTTATCGAATACCTACAGCGGTCCTAAAGGTAACATTTTCCTAAACTAATTCTCTGGAAAACAGCAGTGCAACAAGTAGAAAAAAAAATAAGTTTTTGGCTAATGAAAAAAGGCGACAATAATTTGATATTTAAGTTAGAGTAAAACAGTATTTATGTCACTAGCCAGATTCTTCTGTTAAGAAATTGTCATTTTATAACGAAAAGATATTATTTAGAAAAAAAAATAAATTTATTCATACTTACTGCTGCCATAATGTTATGACATTTGCACAGTCAAAATCTAATAACCAACTAATAAAACTATATTTTTAGTTTGTGTATTGTGAACTTCAAATAATTGTCGATACTCCAATAGATAAAATATACACCAATAAAGATTAACGTATGATAACATATATGTTAAGTGAATTATTTATCCCAAATGATAACTTTTATCCATAAAAGTCGTTTAGTTTCTTTTTCAATCACACAACAAGGACTTTTGTTGCATATATCAATAATTCTTTTGGGGTTACTTGGTCACAGATCGTGTCGCTTTAAAAATGTTTTATCTTCTAATGCAAGGGTCATATTATGCAGATTGCTAAAGTGCTATATGAGACGGGAAATATCAATTTATATTCGACTAAATATATTTGGATTATATTCAACATAAACAATTGAATTAAAAAGAGAAGTACAGTGGTTTCAAAACTGCGGATGCATCCTTTAAAAGAGCGCAAGTTTGAAGTTTGAAAAATATTCTACAAAGAAAATGAAATCATCATCATTCTTTTTGCTTTATCCCTATGCGGGGTCGGCTTCCCTAATTGCATTTCTCCACACAATTCTATCTTAGGTCATATCAATGTTAATCCCCTTTACCAACATGTCCTGCCTTATCGCCTCCCCCCAGGTCTTCTTTGGTCTTCCCCTCCTACTCCTTCCAGGAATCTGCACTTCAGCTATTCTTCGTATTGGGTGATTAACGTCTCGACGTTGAACATCACCAAACCATCTTAAGCTATGCTCTCTCATTTTGGCATCAATTGGTGTCACATCTAGACTTCCCCTAATATACTCATTTCTAATTTTATCCTTCTTTGTCACTCCACTCATCCATCTAAGCATTCTCATTTCCGCCACATGCATTCGTTGTTCCTCTTTCTTTTTCACTGCCCAACATTCAGTTCCGTACATCATAGCCGGTCTTATGGCTGTTTTATAGAATTTTCCCTTCAGCTTCATTGGAATTTTTCTGTCACACAACACACCACTCGCTTCTTTTCACTTCATCCATCCAGTCCTAATTCTACTGCATGCATCTCCATCTATTTCTCCATTACTCTGTAACACCGATCCTAGGTACTTAAAACTTTTGCTTTTCACAATCATTTCACCATCCAAAGATACCATTTTATTTGTAGTAGCTCCATCTTTAAATGAACATTCCAAATACTATGTTTTTGTCCTACTAAGTTTTAAACCTTTTTCCTCCAGAGTTTGTCTCCACTGTTCCAGTTTTTGTTCTAAGTCTCTTTCACTATTTCCTACTAACACGACATCATCAGCATACATTAAGCACCATGGAATGTTACCCTGTAGTTTCGCTGTTATCTGGTCCAAAACTAATGAGAATAAATACGGACTAAACACAGAGTCTTGGTGCAATCCTACTTTCACATGAAATTTATCAGTCTCTCCCACACCTGTCCTTACACTAGTCGTTACTCCCTCATACATATCCCTCACAATCTTTACATATTCACCAGGGACTCCTTTCTTATTGAGTGCCCACCACACAATCTCTCGAGGAACTCTATCATATGCTTTCTCAAGATCAATCAATACCATATGAGCGTTTGTTTCTTTACTCCTGTATTTTTCCATCAACTGCCTTATAATGAAAATTGCATATGTTGTTGATCTACCTAAATATAAAGCCAAATTGATTCTCCGATATTTCGGTCTCTTCACGTATCCGTCTATCAATTACTCTTTCCCATATTTTCATGGTGTGGCTTAGCCAGTTTTATAGCCCTGTAGTTTGTATATTGTTGTATATCTCCCTTGTTTTTGTAAACAGGTACCAGTATACTGCTTCTCCATTCGTCTGGCATTTGTCCGACTTCCATAATTCTATTAAATAGACCTGCTAGTCACCTTGTTCCTGTCTCTCCCAATGCTCTCCATACTTCCCCAGGAATATCATCTGGTCCTACCGCTTTGCCTTTCTTTATTTTTTGAAGCGCTTGAGCCACTTTCTCGTTGGTTATTTTGGTGACCATTGCTGCTACTGTCTCCGTTGACTCTACAGGCTGTCTGTCAAATTCTTCATTTAATAAGCTGTCAAAGTACTTTCTCCACCTCTTTTTGACATCCCTTTCGTGAACTAGTATTTTATTATTTTCATCTCGGATACATCTAATCTGATTAAAATCTTTTGCTTTCTTTGCTCTCTGTTTGGCTATTTTATATATCTTCGTTTCCCCTTCCTTGGTATCAAGTTGATCATATAGGTTTGAATACGCTTCTACTTTGGCTTTTGCTACTGCTACTTTCGCTTCCTTTTTCGACACCATATAGTTTTGAAGATCTGTGTCGGATCTGGTTTCTTGCCACTTTTTATATAATTTTTTTTTCTCTTTTATTTTTCCTTGTACTTCGTTTGACCACCACCAAGTCTCTTTATCCTCAAACTATTTTCCTCATATTTTCCCAAGTATTTCAATAGCATTCTCTCTAATACTACTGGCCATTTTTCTCCAAATTGTATTAGGGCTTTCTTCCAGTTCCAACATATTTTTTCTACTATTCTTCTCCTGAATAGACCTTCTTTCTCATCTTTCAGCAGCCACCACTTGATTTTTTGTGGTCCTCTCCGATATTTTTGTTTAGTTTCGCTTTTTACTTCGATGTCCAGAACAAGCAGCTTATGTTGTATTGGCTTACTGTCTCACTAACTATTACCTTGCAGTCCTTGCATTCACGTATGTCTTCTTTCCTTATCATGAAGTAGTCTATTTGGGATTGATGTCCACTTTTGTATGTAATAAGTTGAGTTTCTCTCTTTTTAAAGAATGTGTTAACAATCGCCTCTACAAAGAAAATGAAAGGAAGTAAATATTATTGGCACGTAACTAATCTATAGTAGTTATTGTTTTACTCTCAAGATCTCGACAATTCAAAATATGAATAAAAAACGCTTGAAAATAAGATGCTGATTGAAAAATGTAGTGATTTTGATCTCCAGACAGCAAAGCAATTAACTGCATTCACTTATTTTCTGATAAGAGTTTAAAATACACTTGAGAACAAAATAATGGACTCACTTCCTGAATTGTACACGTTAGAAGTCTCGAATTTCCTAAACCTGTTGTCCGATTCGAGTGATTTTTTTAGTATGTTACAGCCTTATTATTTAAGAAGATCGATCTAATATTATTATTGCTAGACAGGTAAAGGTCATTTTATACCAGGTGTAACAATCATAGGGTGTTTTTTTTTTCTTAAACGTAGCTAACTTTTTTATTACCAACATAAGCAAATGAGTCAAAAAAGAAAATGTTAATAAAGCCTAAGCCTACAATTGAATTTTAATTTAAATATTTTTTATATGCTAGAATGCTCCACAGCGTGTTCCGAACTTTAAGAAAAAACACAGTATGATTGTTACACCCAGTATAAAATGACCTTTACCTGTATAGCAACAATAATATTACATCGATTTTCTTAAATAATAAGGCTATAACATACTAAAAAAATCACTCAAATCGGACAACAGGTTTAGGAAATTCCACTTGTACAATTATTCAGCAAGTGAATACAAGTCCATTATTTTGCTCTCAAGTGTAGTTATTTTCCTAACAAGTGCAGAAAGTCATACTTTTCCGCACGCAACTGCAGTTGCCAAACGACGCGAAGCGGGAGTTCGCAAGCAGTCGAGTGCGGAAAAGAGACTTTCTGCAAGAGTTAGGAACAATATTTTTTCTACGAGTCTTTAAAAAAGGACCAAATCTTAATGAATTAATTTAATTAATATGAAAATTCCACACCTGTAATTTTGAACCAATCAAAATACGTTATTTTGACAGATCACCATGGCAACGGAGGTATTTTATCGGAAATTTTTTGCTCGTGGGGTACCCAACAGCGAATTATAGTGGAAATTTTTTGACGTTTACAATAACAGAACATTTTTGACAGACTGGTTTTTATTTGTTTACATAATTTAGTTTTGATTCATTTTCTATCACTTGTAGTTACTCAAAACTTATGTAAAATTGAAGAATATACTATTTTCTATCTTGAAATGGTATTCCCATGCAACTACAATGAGTAGAAATTACGAATTTGAAAGCCTAAATAATTGCTGACAAAGCTATGGCGCGCTATTAATCTGTTCATGCAGCTTTGGATTTTCAAATGCAAATTTGGTGTGGAATTTTCTTACCGAATACCACGCGAAGTCAAATTAATATCCGGAAATTTTTTTTTGATCATGAATATTTTTAGAAAATTTCATGATCTCAAAAAAATTTCCGGAAATAATTTGACCTCTAGTGGTATTACTAGTGAAAATACATACAAAAATTAAGTCTTTGATAAGGTTGTCAAAACCAAACTTTCAATATAATTAGTTAGCATGACGACAATCTTGTTTTCCATAACGATGATTCAAAACGACTGTACTGTTATTGTCTACCGATTTGACTTTCGAATATTATGTCAAAATAATTTTATTTCATCGAATTATCAGTAGTAATTGCACAAGAGCTCTAAAATTATTGAATTTTTCCCGAGTGTCACTTTGGCAGTTTTAATTTCACGAGCCGAAGGCGAGTGAAATTTTGTCAAAGTGTCACGAGGGCAAAAATTCTATATTAATTTTAGAATTCGAGTGCAATTTGTTGCGATTATTTCATGAATAAAACTGTTCAAAACCAAAATTTTATTGTAATTTATATATGTAAGTACCAATTAGTGAAATTAAACACACAGTTGTTATAAATATGTATTTGACGGTTGAAAGTCATCACTTTTATAATTTTTAAAACATTTGTCATTAATGTCACTGAATGTATTTTTTCGTAGCAACGAAGGGCATCTGACGTAATATGCTTAACGACGGGAGATTATCAAAAATTATCACCTTAATTTGCATGTCTGTAGCTTTCTATTGGTCAGAATCTCCTATGAATGAAATAATCACGTTAATTTCATTAAAACAGGAACACAATAAGATACATTTGAAATAAAATAGTAAATAATATCTAAATATTAGTTTAAAGCATGTATTATAATAATTATTTTAAGGCCATATTAAAATATCTACACGCGTGCGGAAAAGTAAAACGCGTGCAGAAAAGTAAAACGCGTGCGGAAAAGTGAAACTTTCTAAACTAAAACGCGTGCGCGAAAGTAGACATTTTTGCACGCTCGTAGAAAAAACTATTTTATGTGGAACACATTTAGCGCCACGCTGTAATTATTGGTTATTTACTCCCTGGGAACAAATATAAAAAATTCCTTTTTTTTTTTTCGAGAAACCTGCTTTTTAAATGTTTATTATTATATTTTAAACCACACTTTTTTCTTTTCAGTTTTGTTTTTGTGATTTTTTTAGTGTCCACCGGTAGTCACGCGTTCCAGGTTTTAATTTTGCAGTGTTGGACCAAATGTCCACCAGTGGTCACGCATTTCCTTAGTGGAAACCCTAAACAACAAACAGAAAATATAATCCCCCAGGAGTGGAAAAAGCTAAATTCTGAAAGGTTGAAGTCGTGGCCCAACAAAAAGAAAATAAAACAAAACGATGTTTTAGGTAAAAATGATCAGTGCCAAACATGACGACTCGATGGTGACAGTAAATCGCAGAGGACAAGAAGTTCATAAAGCAGCGATGGCTGTAGATTACACCAAAGGAAAAGCTTTTGCCGACATTTCTAACCAGATGGCATCTTATGCACCATACGTGAGAAGAACCATCAAGTGGTATAAGCGACTCGTTTTTCATTTTGCTACTTCAACAACTATGGTAAATGTTCTGCATCTGTATAACAAAATTAATAACAAGAAATTGGGTATAATAGAATTCAAAGAAAATATCGTCGAAGCTCTGGTTTATCAAAATTTAAATACAATAGTATCAAGGCCCTCCACTTCCAGGATAAAACACTTATTGAAAGAATACCATGGACAAACGAGGATTACCAGAAAAAGGTGCAGCCCATGCTACAAGACTATTTTTTTATTTACATTTACATATACTTTGTATAAGACAATAGATAGGTTCACAAACGCACATCTAACTTATTTACATAGTCTATCGACTCTGGAGTCGCCATCAGGAAATCCTCTGACCTGCCATGATATAATCTTGTGGGACACTGTTCTGTGATGTGATAGATGGTTTGTGGTTGTCCACAGTCACAGAGTGGGGATGGTCGTTTACCCCATTTGTGCATCATGTAACCACATCTGCCGTGTTGGGTTCTGATTCGGTTCAGCACAGACCATGTGTTGCGTGGTAAGTCAAAGCCTGGTGGTTTTTGTGTGATGCAGGGTAAGTTGCTATTTTGTTGTTCCATCCATTCTCGAGTCCACGTTGTCGTTAAATTGAACTCACCCTCCACAGCAACCTTTGCTGTTTTTATTGGTGGTCGGCTGGAGCGTAGACGGTTACCGTTGGCGGCATCTATATCTTGATGGATTGGCAGGTTCTCGTTACCTACTATCTTTCTACTCGTTACAAGACTATGTCTCAGCATCAAAAACCAGTTTATGCTCGTAAAAATGCGAAAAGAATTATAGCCCGATTAGGGAACACAAAATTTTACGAAAACCTCCAAAACAATAGAGGAAGGATGAAAATTTGGGAATAGGTAGTTGAAATTGTCTATTATTATATAAGAAAAAGTTTACAATTCTACATCCTCACCATTTTACAAAAATTGGGAAATACGGGGTGAAAAATATTTTCTCGGGAGTAAAAAAATATACGTTAAAAATAGGCCCGAAATTGGATAAAATGACTAATTCTAAGCAACTTGTGTTCTATCGAGTTTTTTCACTAAGTTAATACTTTTCGAGTTATTTTCGAGTGAATATGTTCATTTTTAACAAAAAAAAAGCATGTTTTTGGACGGTTTTTCGCAGATAACTCAAAAAGTAAGTATTCTAGCGAAAAAAATATTCTTAGTGAAAATATAGCTTATAAAAAATTTTAAAAAATGGTGTACGCGTGAGGTCTGTAGACCGAGTAGAAGCAGAGTTGAAGCTAATGAAAATAAGTTCTTCTTCGTCAAATTCCAAATCGAATATTTCAATGTGAAATAACCAAAAAACAGAGCATTTTTCGGGGAAAATTCATTTTGACTTTTTTAAAGTGTTTAAAAAAGGTTTATTTTTGTTTTTTAAAAAAGCTTCTAACATTAAAAATATGTGAGTTACGCTCAAAATATTGTTGGTCCCTTTTATTTTTTGGTACAAAAATCGCGAAAATCACCCCCTAATTAGCTTTCCAAATAAAATTAATCGTTACCGCTTTACAAGTTACTTTACTTATGTATTATTTATATTATCTATAAGTTTCATTGGTTTAAAGTGCTCATTTTTGAAAAAAAATTGGGTCTAAAATAAAACATTTTTTTTTTATTTTGAAAAAAAAAATGGAATGTTCATGGAATTAACTTAAAAATTATTAGTAATACCAAAAATCTTAAAGAGTAATAAAATGTACGTTTTGCTTTTCCGAATATTTTTTATTTTTTGTTTTCTTGTTAGACAAAAATTGGTTATGCTATGGCAGTTCAAAATTTGCTTAAACTCGTGATTAGTTACTCGTTCAAGTCATTATAACTACAGATTTTTCAAAAATAAGCCCTTAGAATCGATGAAACTTACAGATCATATAAATAATACATACGCAAAGTAACTTGTGAAGTGGTAATGATAAAATTTATTTGTGATGCTAATTAGGGGGTGATTTTCGCGATTTTTTTACCAAAAAATAAAAGGGACCAACAATATTTTGAGCGTAACTCACTTACTTTTAATGTTACAAATTTTTTTAAAAAACAAAAATAAACTTTTTTAAATATTTTAGAAAAGTTGAAATGAAGTTTTCCCGAAAAGTGCTCCGTTTTTGGGTTATTTCACATTGAAATATTCGATTTGGAATTTGATGAAGAAGAACCTACTTTTCATCAGCTGCAACTCTGCTTCTACTGGGTCTACAGACCTCAAGCAGACACCATTTTTGTCAGTTTTTTATAAGCTATATTTTTGCTAAGAATATTTTTTCGCTGAAATACTTACTTTTTGAGTTGTCTCCGAAAAACCGCCCGAAAACATGTTTTTTTCTGTTAAAAATGAACATATTCACTTGTAAATAACTCGAAAAGTATTGAATTAGGGAAAAAACTCTATAGAACAAAAGTTGCTTAGAATTGGTCATTTTATCTAATTCCGGACTTATTTTAAATGCATATTTTTCACCTTCGACAGGGGGTATTCCCCTCCAGTGAATTTTACAAATGTAGTGCTACTTCCCATCAAAATTTAAACCACTTGGTGTTTTATCTGTGTAGTTATAAAAATCCTATGTGTTCTGTGTTAATTTATTTATTTATTTTAATAATTTCTCAATGTAAGTGGCTGCACCCTGTACTTAATTATTTATTCAATATTTCTTTCTGAACATACACTATCATACAATAGCTTAAACAAACCCCTTCTTTTCTCAGATCACCTTTAATTTTCTACAGTTTTTCAACCAATTTTTAATTTGACAAACTTTTTTATCTAATTAATTATTGTATAATCCTCTACATTTCATAGATTTCCAAGTGTTAGGCACCTACAATGATACATAATAACTGATATCCCGTAGTCCTGTGACCGGAAACAATACAAACTTGAATATTTATTCCTATTTGTCATTTTCCTTACTTCGACCTTTGCCCATAGCTCAAAACACCTAAGAGCAAAGGCCTTCACAATCGTACCGGGTGTCCCAATAAGAATGGCTCTCGGCTATATCTCAGGAACCGTTTATAGTAGAGCTTTGAAATAAAAAATTTTATAACAAAAGTTGCCTCAGGAAAAGCCTGGAAATTATTTTCATAATTGTGGGACCGCCGCTAGAGGGCGTAATTGAATATCAAAAATTAAAAAATCTAAATTTTACAAAATTTTCCTAATGAAGGGGCACTGGAAATCCGATCGTCGTATTCTTCATAAAATTCTACGCATATTTGATTTAACAAGTTTAGGTCTACCTTTAGAAATAAGAGGTGGGGGTGAGTGGGAACCTTGTTATGAAAAACTGGCTGTGAGTCCGGTTCTACTTAATCAAATTTTGCAAACTTGGTCTTGTTGAAGACAGATCTTTTTCGTCAACGTAAAAGTTATGATTTCGAACCAACTTACTCAGTAATATGCCAGCTAGAAGGCGTTATTTAATTTTTTTCAGAAATCTAGTGTTCCTTGGAAAATATTAAATACAAACATGCATTTTTAATACCATATTACAAAATTAGACAAAATTAGCAACAGAATAGCGAAAACCGCATGTTAATACCTTTTTTCTATCTCGAGATATCTTACAAAACGTGTAAATTTAAAAACATAACTGTTACTGTCACCGGTAAACGAAATTCATTAAAAGTAGTGTGCTATGGAAACAACAAAGAAACATTTTCCAGCTGTCAACGTATATTAGGTCTTTTCAACGCTTCTCATTTGTTTCAAGCCTCGTGCATATCTCGTATATTAATATTATACACGGATTATACGGCATATGACAGAGGCTCGAAACAAATGAGAAGCGTTGAAAAGCCCTATTACAAAGAAATAAAAACAACTATTTAGTGATGACATAAACGTTCAAATTTTTGCCCATCATTTTCGTTGCAAACATTTACTCTTTCAAGATTAGATTGAAAAGCAGTCTCAATTTCTGCTCTCGATATGCTTTGAATGGCGTTTATTATTCTCTGAATAATGTATTCTAGAGTAGTGTATGATGGACAACAATTTGAATATTTAGGTCGTCACTAAGTAGTTCTTTTTTTTCTGTGTTTTATTTAATTTTAATAGTATTGTTTCTCTTTATATTGTTGTTTTAATTAATTATATTTTTATACGTTGACATCTGGAAAACGTTATTTTGTTTTTTTCCACAGCACACTACTTTTCATTAACTTAGCTTACCGGTGATAGTAACAGTTATGTATAAAATTTACACGTTTCTCGAGATATCTTGAGATAGAAAAAAGGTATCGACCTGCGGTTTTCGCTATTCTATTGCTAATTTAATCTAATTTTATAAAGTATGATTAAAAATGCATACTTGTATTTAATATTTTCCAAAGAAAACTAGATTTCTGAAAAAAATTAAATAACGCCTCCCAGCTGGCTTATTACTTATTAGGATGGTTCAAAATTATCACGCTTACATTGAAGAAAAAGATCTGTCTTCAACAAGACCCAGTTTTCAAAATTTGATTTAGCAGAACCGGACTTACAGTCATTTTTTCATAACAAGGTTCCCACTCACCCCCACCTCTTATTTGCAAAGGTAGAGTTAAACTTGTTAAATCAAATATGCGCAGAATTTCACGAAGAATACAATAATCGGATTTCCAGTGCCCCTTCATTAGGAAAATTTTGTAAAATTTAGATTTTTTTATTTTTGATATTCAATTACGCCCTCTAGCGGTGGACCCACAATTATGAAAATAATTTCCAGGCTTTTCCTGAGGCAACTTTTGTTAAAAAAATTTTATTTCAAAGCTCTACTATAAACGGTTCCTGAGATATGGCCGAGAGCCATTCTTATTGGGACACCCGGTACAAGTGTTTACAATAAGTCTATTTCCACCTCAGCTACATTCCCACCCGAACGTTGTCTTTCTCATAACTAATACATCTGTCTCTGTTTCACAACACACATCTGCCTTCAGGAATCAGGATCCATTCCAATTCACTGTGTTTTGACCTACGAAGCTTGTCCGCTTACCCAGTCGCTCACCTAGCTATCCTATTAGCATAATTTGGACATTTAAACATGTTATCGATGAACTTACAAAGCATCCCTTGTAACGGCATCATTTAACTACTTGTAACGCCGACCTGAAGATGATCTGAATAGTGTAGAGATCTAAACCGGTCGTCGAAGTATTATTAAATGATTGTAAGTAAGTTTGTGTTTCTTTACTTCATTTAAAATGAACTCACATATGCAACCCATTCAACAAAGGTTAATGAGCTGTAATACATTCATTAAATTTTTAAAAATCAGATACTTATGCAGAATTTTGCAGCGAAATACCTGTCTAATGATGCGACACACACTGGAGGGGGCGGTATTGAGATGTCTACCTATATCGTTAAAATAAGCCCCATCGGAATAAAAGTCGACTTAAAATATTGCTAAATCTCAGGGTGGGCTCTTTTGACTGACCCACTCTATATATAATGCGTATAATATTTTAAAACAATAATGCTGAAATAAGAGTATGTAATGCATCTCGTAAACTGATAACGCATGGCTAAAGTATTCCGTTTATCTTATGTATGTATATGATCTGTTTTTATTGCACTTAAAACTATTATTACTTATAATAAATTACATTTATTTTTTAGTCCATTAAATATATTATAATATTACGTAAGTAAAAGTATTATGATTTAATGTTAGTAAGTTGTTAAGGAAATTGTTGGATTACATATACCAATTTTTTCATAAATATAGAACCAAAAGAAGTTTGGCAACCACTGAATCAATGTGTCCCCATTCGGTTGAAATAGATATATATGTTGTAATTCAATATGAAGGGACGGTGATTGTCATAATACCAAAAGTGAGTTCTCCAATTAAAGCTCATTTCACGTTGTAATGCATTGTGGTATACAGCGTATTCATTAAAATTCATTAGGGCCTAAAATGAATTATGTTTTATTAATAAACCATTCAACAGGTGTTGCTTATCATTGATTTTATTAATTTTATGTGAATTACTTTTAACAATACTTACCTTGACAAACTTTTAACAATCTTTAGTAGCTCTAGCTATCAATAGTAAAGAATCTCATTCACTCATTGTATTAAAATACAGTGGAACCTCGATAAGTCGGATTAATAAGGACCGCGGCCGGTCCGGGTTATCGAAAATCCGGGTTAGCCAAAAAAATATGGTAAAAATTAATAAAATATATATAAATAATAAATAAATACACATTAAAATTGCAAAAACATGAAATACACATGCACAGTTAGTACATCTATTTTAAATTACATACAGTTGTATACAGTATTGTTTGTTTCTTGGTAAAAAACTCAGTCAAAGTGAAAAAATGTTTGTGTTGTCTGACGAAAATCGGTCCGGGTTAGCCGGACTTTCGGGTTATCTAAGGCCGACTTATCGGGGTTCCACTGTACTTATTCTTCTTGTTTTCGTAGCACTTCAGTTCTGAGTAGGTCTTGGCCTGTATCTTGGCTGACTGCACCAGTGGCGTAGCTAGCCCCACAGGGGCCCCCTATCAAAGTTTGTCGCGGGGCCCTTTTCCACGAATGATATGGAATAGTGCTAAAAAATGTTCAACAAAAGCAGCAAAAAAGCGTGCATAGCATAGAATAGAAATATACTTTACTGTTACTGAAAATTTTACAATTTTATGGACAAAACGTAGGTACAGAAAGTAGGAAAAAACAACAACAAATACAGTTTACTGAAATTACGGAAATCGTCAATATTACTACAAAATAAAAGATAATGAAATAAAACAAAACAATACAGGGTGTTTCATTGCTGGACTCAAAATATTACGGTTTAACCCAAATCACCTACTCCAAAAAGTCTTCGTAAGGGATCTGGAGGTCTTTGAAGATGGTGTCTTTTAATTAGTTTTTTTGAAATACCTTCAGAACACATCTATTTAGAAAAACTAAAACTGGTACGGCTATTTATCTTCCAGAGATAAATCTATTTCATAAATTGCGAATTTCTAGTACCGGTCTTTTTGTCTTTAATTTTTAAGCAATTTTGACACTGGATTATTAAATTGTGTGGTATTCTAGTACTAAAAGTTACTCTTACTTTAAGTCGGTAGGATACACCGTTTTCTAGAAAAATCTATTTGAAATTTTTTCGTTCTTTGAACTTGATCAAAATGTAACAAAATTTTCAAAAAATCAGTATATATTACCGACCTAAAGCAAGAGTAACTTTTAGTACTAGAATACCTTATAATTTAATAATCTAGTGTCAAAAATGTTTCAAAATTAAAGACACAAAAAATAATGCGATAAAATAACCGTTGACCTACTCAGAACGGACGCATATGACCAGTACTAGAAATTCGCAATAATATTGATGAAATCGATTCATCTCTGAAATAAACGTACCAGTTTTCATTTCTTGTTTTCACAGTTTTTTCTGAAAAATTTTCTTACATTAAAAAAAACACAAAATTTTTAAATCGACATTTCTATAAAACCTAATCCTACCGACTTGAAGCAAGAGTACCTTTTATTACTAGAATGTCTCACAATTTAATAATCTAGTGTCAAAAAGGCTTAAAAGTTAAAGATAAAAAATGAAGCTAAACAGACGTACCAGTTTTGGTTTCTCTAAATAGAAGCGTTCTGAAGGTATTTTAAAAAAAAGCGAATTACAAGACGCCTTTTTCAGACTAGGTGATTTTGATTAAATCTTAATACAAATTTTGAGCCCAGGAATCTACAATTAAATTATTTCCAATTATTAATGAAACACCCTGTATATTGCAAAATTTAAATAAATTGCAAATAGCATAATAGGTAGAAAATAGATGCTACCTGTACAGTACATAAATATAGTTTGTAATAAAAAATAAAGAGTCCATTACACGAAAATATCCCAACAATATATTATGTACACTGTTTCAAAGCGTTTTAATAGTGAAATAATTGCAGAATATTTTATTCAATTTTTTGAATGGAATTTTGTTTCGACATGCCGCGTTGGGGCCCCCGAATGTCCGGGGCCCCGTATAATTGATACGGCTGATACGGCGGTAGCTACGCCTCTGGACTGCACAATACGCTTCCATCTCGAACGGTCGGCCATGATAGCTGATAGCTGACTCTGGGCTATTGAGATTAAGTGATATTATTAGTTATATATAACGTTATCAGTATTCATTCAGAAATGAAATTTGTCAAATTCTAGTTGAAAATTGTTTCGAATTACTAATATCTTACATTTAGGACCATTGCCGGCGTAGCTCAGGCGGTAGTATGCTTGGCTCACGTGCTGGTAGGCAGGGGTTCAAATCCTAGCGCGCCGTCAAGAACAACTAAACATTTTTAAAGTGTCTATAGGCCAAAGGTCGACTCAGCCTGAATAAAATTAGTACCTTGGGTAAAACCAGGGGTAATAATAGGCGGTTGAAGCAGGGCCGCGTTTAGGTCAATTGACGCCCTAGGCAATTCTCTAGTAGCCGCCCCTCAACCATGTACCATTTTTGCGAAAAAAAATTGCAGAAATTTGCAAAAACACTAAAAATGGGTTTAAACTACGATGTGTATATACCTATAACAGAAAAAATTGTCATTCCAGTTCGATCACATCAGAGACTTCTTTAAAAAAAGACTTTTGAAAACAAAAATTTTCTTGACAAAATCGACAAATTGCACGTTCTTGCGTCATACTTGATGAGAAATTATTTTTAATTCTTGAAAATGATCTTTCAGCGGATACGTTGACACCTGGGATGCACAAGTAAATGTGCAAAGCAATGTCAAAATTAGGGAAAATATATTTTACAAATTAGACAAAGAGGCAATTAAAATGGCATATTTATTTTTCCCCACACGATTACTTAATTTTTTATTAAAAAATCAAATTCGTAAAAATCGCAATTTCACCATAAAAATAAAAAAAATTAAACAACGTTTTTCTTCAAATTAAAAGTTTCACAATTTTTGTTCTATAACACGTCTAGATCTAAAATTCCCCAGAACACTTCTCTTTGGACTCTATAGTTTAACATAGACGTGATCAAATAGATAAATTTTAAATTTTTTCACTTAAGAGGATCGGTACGTTTTTTCGGCTGCAATGCTATTCAAATGGGGATTCATTTTTGTCGAGTCCTGAGAAAACTAATAAGTATTTTTTAAAAATTTAAACGCAGAATGAAAGATTACGTTACTAGCGAGGGCCGAAAGTCCCTGAGAACTTCTATAATGTTTATTTTAATAAGTTACAGGGGTGAAAAACTAAGAAAAAATTTAGTGTTATTTTTAATTTCAAATATCTCATTCAAAATAAACTTTTTATTTATTCTAAGGGACTTTCGGACCTCGGTAATAATTTAGTCTTTCATTCTGCGTTTAGATTTTTCAAAAATATTTATTGGTTTTTTCAGGATTCGAAAAAAATGAAGACAATGTCCGTGGTAATATTTTCCAAATCTATCTTTGTCATACAACGCACTTAGTCGAATAGAATATTGTCAGTCAGACACTGACAATCAGTGGCAATTTTAAATAATTATTTGACATGATTCGAGAATATTTTTAGTTGTTGATTAAATAATATTGATATATAGTGTATCTAATAAATAATTGATTTAAGAGGTGAACTTTATAAAAAGTTATTTATTGTGTATTATTTATGAAAGATAGAAGCAGAGAATACATCAAGATATATTCTGTGATCCAAGTATTTTGTTGTTAAAGATGTTCAAAATTGTAAGCGTTCCATAGTAACAATATATTATTAAAAAATCACTTTAACACTTTTCCTCTTTTCTCGATTGAGTATTAGTTTTTGTTGTAGGTACATACAAATTATTACTCACTGAATACATAGCTAGTGAAAAAATTATCAGTAGTAATTGCACAAGAGCTCTGAAATTATTGAATTTTTCCCGAGTGACACTTTGACAGTTTTAATGTCACGAGCCGAAGGCGAGTGAAATTATGTCAAACTGTCACGAGAGCAAAAATTATATATTAATTTCAGAGGTCGAGTGCAATTTGTTGCGATTATTTCATGAAAAAACTGTTCAAAACCAAAATTTTATTGTAATTTATTTATGTAAGTACCATTAAACACACAGTTTTTATAAATATTTGACGATTGAAAGTCATCACTTTTATAATTTTTAAAACATTAATTGTCAATTATGTCACTGAATGTATTTTTTCGTAGCAAAGAAGGGCATCTGACGTAATATACTTAACGACGGGAGATTATCAAAAATTATCGATTTAATTCAGATTTCTGTAGCTTTCTATTGGTCAGAATCTCCTATAAATGAAATAATCAGTAGTAATTGCACAAGAGCTCTGAAATTATATATTAATATCAGAGGTCGAGTGCAATTTGTTGCGATTATTTCATGAATAAAACTGTTCAAAACCAAAATTTTATTGTAATTTATTTATGTAAGTACCATTAAACACACATTTTTTATAAATATTTGACGATTGAAAGTCATCACTTTTATAATTTTTAAAACATTAATTGTTATTAATGTCACTGAATGTATTTTTTCGTAGCAACGAAGGGCATCTGACGTAATATACTTAACGACGGGAGATTATCAAAAATTATCGATTTAATTCAGATTTCTGTAGCTTTCTATTGGTCAGAATCTCCTATGAATGAAATAATCACATTTATTAACTGAATTAATAATTTGCAATTATACAAAAAATAACAGTTATCCAAGAACATTCAAAAGCCATCTCTTTAAGCTAGTTATGACATTGTCAAGTAGAATGACATTCTAGTAATATGTACATATCCATACCAGTGTGAATTTTACTACACGTAATTTGCCATGTAAAGACAGAAAAGGTAGGGATAGCCGTAAAATATTTGCGAATTATGTACCCATAGCCTTAATTTTTGCGATTTATCTTTACAATTCACGAATCTGCACCTTTTATTTTTAAAAATTCATAACTTTTACGAGAACAAGACTGAAAGTCTACAACAATTTTCATAGTCTTCACCATGGTGAAGACTATAAGAGATATGTGCTGTAAAAATTTCAGAAAAAAAAAATATTAAAATGGAACAGAGTTGTAGCGAGTTAAACCGTGATTGACCGTGGTATTGACCCGAACTCCGTTTTTTATTTTTAAGGGGTGAAACAACCCCTTAATGGAAAAATTTACATTGAGCCGTTTTATCGCTAGAAAACGTGTTTAATAATAAAGAGTGACATTGTGAAGTGTTTTCTGACACAATAACCTCATGTTAAACTCATTTTTATCCCCTTGAAAACCTTACAACCATTGCAAACAACCCCTAAATCGAAAAAATTTACAAAAAATTAATTTAGTATGACATAAAAAGATTTAAATATAGAGTAAATGATATTTTACGTTCTCTATCTTAATTATCATATTTTAACCCCCTTTCAACCCCCTTTTTCAAAAACAACCCCTAAATAGAAAAAATGACAAAAAATTAATTTGGTTTGACAAGAAAACTTAAATATAGAGTAAATAATATTTTACGTTCTCTTTCTTAATTATTTAATTGTTAACCCCTTTCAACCCTTAAAATCAACCTTTCGATTAAAAATTGTATAAAAAATTTCTTTTGATAAATTAAAAAGGATTTAAATATCGTTCCACGTTCTAGAAAAAGCTATGCTGGAAAATCATATGCTCAAGTTCTTTAACCCTTAAAACTACCCCTAAATTAAAACATTGAATATGTACGATTATACATTTAAAAATGTTTAGTTTACTAAGTAGAAAAAAATACGATTAGTTTTTGGGCCATAACTACTTCAATTTTGAAGCTATCACAACTTATAAAAAACCATTTTGAAGGTAATTAAAAGAGCTACAACTTTTTTCAGTATAATATGTAGTGAAAAACTTTTTATTTTAAAACTGTGAAGGGTCAAAGGGCTCGAGAGAGACTGTGGTTGCGCTACCGCGCGCTCTTTAATCAATCATATATCTTCCTCAATTTTTGTGTGATAGGAAAAACGAACAAACCAAAATTTTTGTGAGAAAAAACCTATTTTTTTATTATTACACTTTTTTACGTATCTTTCAATATTTTTGAGATACTATCAGAGGCGGCTCTAGCCCATGTAGCGCCCGTGTGCAGTTGATGCTCTGGCGCCCTTTGGTAGACGCGCAGTCAAAATGGAATAGTCGAATAGGTACCTACCGATTCCTAGTACTAGTACATAGAGTATTAGAGGGTATTAGGTACACTTATATTGTAAACAAAAATCCAGATGTAAATAGTCCAATATTAAATGATGTCGGGAGCCAATAGGTATTCACGGCGTCAGAACAACCTACCCAAAAGAGCCGTCGCAGACTGCAGACGTTTTATCGGCAGATAGTTTGCCTTGAAACTAATTTTTCGGCCAAATATCGGCCGACAGTTTAATCAGTATGAGCTAACTAGGACTTGCGCACACACGACGATTGTTTATCGGTCGATAGTTCAATTCTCTCCTAGTTTTGGTATCCAATACTTGTGCCGTGCTAATATTTTTTAACATTTTGCGAGAAAATAGCATCGTCTAATTCACAATCGTTAATTATAGAAACCTGCATGGCCCAATTAGCATAACTAGTTCATTGAAGGTGACTAAGATCATTCGATAAAAGGCGAAAAACTTTTTTGGATAATCAAGCAATTTAGAATACATTGTGTAGAAGTTTCCACTTAATAATCTGTCACTGAGAATTCCATCCATCGCCAGAAGAAAGCCTTCCTTAGGTGTATCCATTCATTTTAGTTTCTTGTTTTTTGCATCCATTCGTGGCCAGCCATTCACTTGATGTCATCAGTCCATCTTGTTTGAGGTCTGCCTCTACTTATTTTGCTAGTCGTTGGTCGCCATTTAAGAATTTGCTTCGTCCAACGGTTGTTTTCCATTCTTCTTATGTGTCCTGACAGTTCCATTTTAACATGACAATCTTCTGGATCCCGTCTGTTACTTTTAACCGTCGCGTCGTCTTATTCCTTTCACTGTAAATTGGATGCACTCAATACTCTCGGAATCTCTTCTTGGATTTCCTCCTCCATTATATGAGAGAGATAATAACATTTTTGGATAATTTTTTCATTGTGCGACTACTAACTTCAACAGTCAAATAAGAACTTTAGTACTAAATCGTTCGAGAATAGTCGGTCGGCTGTTGATATCGTGCGCCCTCTTCACCAACCCGACTGTTTAGTTGGCTCGGTATGCGCACTAACAGCCCATCCCGACTAAACTATCGGCCGATAAATAGTCTGCAGTATGCGGGGCTCCGCTTACTGCAGTGTTTTAATTTTTGAAGGAACGAACAAGTGTCATTATTTTGCTTTAAAAGTTCGAAGGGTTCGTCAAATTTAGTAGTTGCTGTATCTAATAGGTAATAGTAAAAGTTTACTTTAAAATGTATTTTCGCGTCAGTTACTAATTCACCTTCCGCCTCCTATTTAAAAAAAAATCATAACTATTTTATGTTAAAACAAAATAAAGGACCCGCTCTTTGGTGCTCGGCACCCCTAACATCCCGGCGCCCGTGTGCACCGCATACCCTGCACAATAGGTAAAGCCGCCTCTGGATACTATGAAAAGAAGGTGGCTTTTTTTAAATTAGAAATTTTTTTTTTCTTAAAATCGTGATTTTTTCAAAAAATATGTGTTCCAAAACAGCGAAACTGCTAGAATCCATCAAATTCTTAAAGTTGATTCTAGGCGGAATACGATTAATTTTAATTTTGGTGGAAATGACACCCATGAAATACATTGATTTAAAAAAACATTAGATGTTTCTCTTTTTTTCATTACCTACACCTCACTCATTTTACGTACAAAAGACTTTTAACAGTGCTCATTTTAAAACTTATTTTAAGCACTATAAAGTTCTTTCTCATTAGCATGCATAAAATTTATTCGCTCTCCACTAGATGGCATTGAATACATCGATTAAATTTCACGCAAAATAAAAAACGACTTGGATCTTCAATATCTCGCTTAATATTGCACTTAAACAATCTTTAAAAAAACAATTTGTTCATTTTTTTACCTGCTACAATTTTGTTTATTATAATATTATCGTTAAAATTCATATTTTTGGAGATATTTGCAAAAAAACTGTTGAAAATCGTGAGAAAATTCCGAATTTTCAATTGCCAATAACTTCAAAAGTATTGGGTTTTTGAAAAACTTTATACAACATTTTTTGCTTAGAATTAGGTCTTCTATCGATATCTGAGGTTATTTTGAAAAAAAAAGTCCACCATCGAAAAGGGGTGGCAACCACAGACAGGGCGAAAACGGAGTTCGGGTCAATATCACTTTTGATGTTAAGGGTAGGATAAGCCTAATTCCAAAATTTCATGTAATATAAGTCGGTTAATAGTAAAAAATTTCTGAGCTAAAAAGCTTCAATGACTGCACTACTATATTCACGATTCACATCGTATTTATTAAACGCACATTACACTTCATATATTAATGTTTGTACGATATTATGGGGAGGTGTTGTTTTGAAGACTATCTCGTTGTTAACTCTGTACTCTTCGAATTCGCTTTTCCAAACCAATTGAAAGCCCAAAGATTTCACTGCAGCTGCTGAATATATGCTCGTGCACTCAATCATTATTAGTTTGGCCTCTAATTCCTTGGCTAATTCTCTAAAAAGGATAATACGAGAAATATAAAATAAAATACATGCCCAAAAAATCATATATGATTAACTACACTAAATAGCCTAATAAAATAAAATAAAAATCAAAATGTAATTCCGTACCGGTTGGAATAAATTTTATATCAAAGTTTAGGTGACTACAAAAGATATTTTCAGAAAAATTTCCAAATCATATGAGGGGATCATTGTTTAAATAATTAAAAAGGGGTCATTTTTACACAATATTTACTTTTTTAATTGCTGAGGTAATTTACATTTTAATGAAGGTCTTTAGGGTTTTTTTCTACAAAGCTGAAGGACAAATCTTTCACCTAAGACTTAATAAATTAAATTTTACCCCCTATTTATTTAAATAATTATATATAAAATTTAAAAATCAAATTTGCAAAAAAATATTTTTTGCGTTTTAAATAAGCACTATAAATTTATTTTATTTAATAGGAGAAGTTGCGCTATGTTACCAGTATTAAGAAAAAAGATTGGTTAAAAAATATTTAAAAATTTATGAGATATTTAATTTGTTTATCAATTGTTACTATATTTTCAATTGCAAAAACGCGGTTGTTACCAAAAGAATATAAACCTGCTTAAAATTTTTATGCATAATTTCGATAAATGTATCGAACAACTTTTATTTTTATGCATAATTTCGATAAATGTATTGATAAGTTCAAATTTCAATTTAACTCCTCTCTAAAATGACATTTGAAAATTGTTCTAATTTGTTTATAATTTGTTTTTTTAATAACGTCGCGGGGATTAAACATTTTGAAATTCTGTTCCGATAATCGGGTTCCTGGGAATTTTTCACTAATAACAATTTTTTTGTCGGTTTTTTTTTTGTTCTTTTTTTTCCTTATAGTAAAAGATATAGTTTGGCTTATAGAGGGGGTTTCATTAAGAATGTCCAATCTCTGAGCTGTCGATTCTAGACCTCAAAATATTAAGATTTAATTAAAATCATTTTAATAATATATGTCTTCTTATTGAGTTACAGGGTGTTTTATTTAAAAATTATTTTTGCTCAGTACCTATTTGAAAACTATTCGACATATCCTTTTCATACTTGGTAGAAAGTGTAGGTACTATACACCCTATGAAATTATGTTAAATACAGTTTTCCGGCTATTACCAGAGGCGTACGACAGGCGGACAGGGGAAAGCAAATGTAAACAAACACCACGTGGTTAATGTAAACAAACAACCGCCATCTTGAATGACGTCATCAAAAATAACCACGTGATTAAATGTAAACAAACAGCCGCCATCTTGAATGACGTTTAATTAATTTATTGATTATAACAAAAAATTTTAATTTGTTTAAATAAAGATTGTTTAAACCATTATACAGCTTTCAAATGAAAATATTTGTGTTTTTAACGGTAAAACGTACCTACACTTTTAGTAAGTTTATCTAAAAAAAGTCTACAACTGGAAAAAATATGTAGTTTTCTTTTCTTATAAATAAATTAATATATTATAACAAAACAAAAGCAAGTTAGACATTTAATAATACGTTAGTTAGATGGCTCTACTCGAGTTACTTGGGAACAAAAAGAGAATGATGAAAATTGCTCCATGGGAAGCCGAGAAAATGCATTTTTTTAACGTATACCGATTTTGAACTTTGAAATTACATTTTCTTCAACATAATTTTTGATTGAAATTTTGCTATTTTTGTCAATTTTCACTCGTAATATCGATAGTTTTTATTATAATAATATACGTTATGAGTATTTTAAAGATATGAAAATTGGTGTGGAGAAATAGGACAAAACTAAAAAGGTGATGGTTCGAAAATTATGATCCTATTGTTTATATCTTTGCCGTAAATGCCGGTCAACTTTGACCGGTTGTATATCAGGAACCACTCATCACAATTAAACGTTTTTTCTTTTAAAAGAAGCGTCCTTCCACTTTTTTTCCAATACCGTTTTCGTAATTTAATTTAATTGAATATTTCCCGAGATATTCTAATTGTTTATAAGTCAAAAAATTGTTTATAATTTTAAAATATTCCTGAGGCCGCTTAAATAGTCCAATTTCAATTATGTAAAGTACATTAGATAGGTGCAGTATCTTTTTATACAAAAATCATAGTTATTCTTATGTATCGTAATTATTGTGGTAATTATAGCGACCGTAAATTTTTAATTAACAATTCAGTTGTTGCTAAACTGATCATTCAGTTTCCATCGGCTTCTGGAATTATAATCTTACGAAAAGAGCTTTTATATTGCCAACTTATTTAATTATTGTAAACAATTACTTATCTAAAATTTTAGTTGAAAATTAAGATTTTGTTGGAAAAACCCGCAATTTTCGGGGAAAATTTTCGTCGAAGTTAATCGGAAAAAACACATCTCTATGCAGAATTTAATTACGGTGAATTGCCCTCCGAAGTACGGTGGAGGTCCAGTTAAATTGAAATTGGACAATTTCTGGTATATGTGCCAAGGATCGAACCCGGGCTTAAAAGCTGGTGCCATAGGCACTGAACTATACCCGCTACGTCGGCAGTGTTTAGTAAAATCATGTCATCTGCAAGCAGACTTGTTGGCTTACAACAACTAGACGTTTTTTATTTTATACGTGGTGAATATGTATATTATATTGAAAGAAAAAAGAAAATCTGTTCCGGCCTTATGAATAGAGCTTATTTGAACTATTTTGGCGTCAACTTGGGAAACCAAAATAAAGATTGGTGTCCACTTTTGGTATGCATTGAACACTTGCGGCGATGGTCGATGGAAAAGTGGCTAAAGTTTAAAATACTTATGATTTGTAGGAAATCAAGAAACCATAACGATAATTGTTGCGTTATTAATTAGCATTAATCGGAACAATAAAGAATAAATAGACTACATTCTGAATACATACGCATTACAACATTCGGTAGTCTACAAACAGTCACAGAAGTTCACAAAGAAATACCAACCTCCGATGAAATTGAGTACTAGCAATCGGATAACGACAGTGATTTTTAAGATCCGAAGAATATGCCAATCAACAAGAACTGAATGATCTTGTTAAGGACCTGATTCTATCCAAGAAGTCGTTTGAATTACTTGAATACAGATTAAAAGAAAACAATCTACTATATTTAGGTACTAACATTATCTTTTATTGGAAAAAGTGAGTTTATCAAGATACACACTGGTAAAACGGCTTTTTTTATGGTCTGTGTATTTAACCTGGTCCAGTTGCGAATGTACTTCAGCCAGGATATTTGTCGTCTACCAGGACCTCTTTTCCTTCGATTTTACCCATTATAATCAGCTGCAACAAATTGTCTCTCGCTCTCTTCTTCCAATATTCCTAACAATGTTTCTCCATTGGTCTCTATCTTCAGCTGCTCTAAAAGCTTCGCAGAATGAGTTTCCAGCTGAATTCTTTATTCACTTGATCTTCTCCCCGGAACGTTTCCAGAAACAATTAATTTCTCCAAACTGTCGTTACCTCTTCGAACCACTTGACCAAATAATTGCAGTATTCGTTGCAGACGTATTGTGGACAGCCTTTCTTTAATCTTGAGTTGGTTTAGAATGGAAATAGAATGGTATTCATAAAAAAGGAGACAAACTGTTGTGTCAGAACTATAGAGGCATCTCTTTACTTTGTTCGGGATACAAAATATTCACAAACATCCTTAATCGAAGACTTCAACCTCTCACGGAAAAAATCATCGGGGAATATCAAGCAGGGTTTAGGCAAAATAGATCTACCATTGACCAACTATTTACAGTTCAACAAATACTAGCCAAAGCATGGGAATATGACATGGACGTTTACAATCTCTTTGTAGATTTTAAACAAGCCTATGATTCAATAGATAGAAGAATTCTACCTAATATATTGGAAGAATTTGGCATACCATCAAAATTAATACGACTAGTGCAAATGACAATGACAGAAACAGAAGCACAAGTATGTATTCAAGGACAGATCATTGATGCGTTTACGATAACGCAAGGACTGAAACAAGGCGACGGACTGGCTCCAACGCTTTTTAATCTTGTTCTTGAATATGTAATTAGACGGTTGACGGTAAGCGGAAATAACATACTTACAAACAAATCTACCCAATTAGCAGCATACGCGGATGATATAAACATAATGAGCAGAACAATGAATGAAGCGGAAGAAACCTACGTTGAGTTGAAACAGAGTGCAGAAGCAGTAGGGCTAGCAATAAACACAAATAAAACAAAACTACTCATACAAACCAGATCAAATAGACCGGCGCAACAACACTTTATTGACGATATAGAACATGTGAATAGATTCACGTACTTAGGAATGGATCTGGTTGCAAGCAATGAAGAAGAACCGGAAATAAATAGAAGGCTTGTGCTGGCAAATAAAGCCTATTTTGCGATGGGCCACATATTCAAATCGCGAGACGTACACCGGAAAACAAAACTCCGGGTATATAAAACAATAATCAGGCCCATAGTAAGTTATGGCTGCGAAACATGGGTGGTGACACAAAAATCTGCCAATGCATTAGATGTGTTTGAAAGAAAAGTATTACGTAGGATACTGGGCCCAATAAGTGAAAATAACAACTGGCGAATTAGGTATAATAGAGAAATATACGAGCAATATAGCGAACCAACTCTAGCACAACACACTAAACTGCAGAGATTACGGTGGGCAGGGCACGTGGTCCGCATGCATGAGAGTAGAATCCCCAGAAAATTGCTGAATGCAAGAATGCAGGGAAGAAGACCTGTTGGAAGACCTAAAAAGAGATGGGAAGACGAAGTCGATGAGGATGCCAGGAACTTTCTGGGAACGCGTTCATGGAAAAGAACAGCGGTAAATCGAAATGATTGGAGAAGCTTATTGAAGGAGGCCAAGGCTCGATTTGGGCTGTAGTGCCATTGGATGGATGGATGGTTTAGAATGGAAACGTTTGTCCTATGCGCTGTCCAAGGTATGCGCATCATTCTTCTCCAGCACCACATCTCAAAGGCATCAATTTGTTGGCGCTCGCATGCGCGAAGAGTCCAAGTCTCTGCTCCGTATAGAAATATTGAGAATACAAAGGCATTCACCAGTCTCATCTTGATATTTTGAGAGATAGATCTGTCTTTCCAAACGTTAGTTAGGCGACCCATCGCATTTTTTGCAATACCAATACGTCTCCGAACTTCTGCTTCACAGTTATCATCTTTAGTTATACTAGACCCGAGATAGACAAAGGTGTTTACTATCTGGTATTCTTGTAACATGTTAGTCAGTTGAATAGTGTCGAATCTGTCGACCAACATTATTTTTGTCTTAGCTTTATTGATAATTTCTAAATATTATATTCCCCAAATATGCTGTCTTTCTCCTTTTAATGGTGGTCAGAAGTTCTCTGTCTCTTCCCATTCTTGGCTACACCATTTCGTTCGTAATATGATGGATCCATGGTATTTTCAAAATTCTCCTAAAAAGCCACATCTCAAAAGCTTGCAGCTTTATCATTAAGTCAGCATTAACAGTCCAAGCTTCGGCACTATAAAAAAGAATAGAGTGAATATAACATTTTACCATCCCATATCGGATTTGCAGATTTAGTCTTTGGTTACTCAGAAATTTTCTCATCTTCAAAAAGGCTCGAATTATTGATCGAATTTCTGATTTCGGATTCAGATCTTCCGTAATCCAGACTCCTAAGTATGCCATTTTGTCCACTTGTTCAATATGTATCTTCATTTTTTACCTAGAGCCTTGTTATGACTTTACCCCTCTTACTGATAACCATGGTTTTTGTTTTCTTTATTAACTAAACCAGTAGTAAATAATTAAGTTAAACCAGTAGTTAATTTTTCTTTATTAAGTAATTAAACCAAACTGTTCCCCAGTATAACAAATTGTGTTTAGTAGCGTCTGCAGGTCTTTCTCCCTTTCAGAGATAATAGTCCATGCGGTAAGACCGCTCCCGTCTGAAAAAAATTTCTGATTCGGTTTCTTTGTGGATTCCTATTCAAAAATATCCCCTTTAAGCAATTCTAAAGGGTGCCGGGCGAAATTTTTGGGCAGAAATTGTTTAAACAATTTTTTTAAACAAATACAAAAGATCTTTTTTTTGCTCTGGAACTTTTGCTCTTTTTAGATTTTTTTGGTCAATCTAAACAAGAAAGGTATCTTGTAATTTTTCTCGGAAATTGATAGTTTTGGAGTTATAGGCGATTTAAAATCTGAAAAATGCGAAAATACGCATTTTCGAGGCTTAAAAACTCATATTTAAATTAGTATTTATGATGTTTCCAGATACGTAGATTGAAGACTGAACATTCAGCTTCAAGATTCTGAAGAGTGATCGCGTCTAACTTTAATTTATACCGTTGTTTTTTAATTGTTAAATATGCGTGTTTATCCGATTTCTTTGCCGGTGCGGCGCGCTCCATTTCAAAAATCTCCTATTTTCCTCCGAAAAATATTTTTTCTAGATTCTTTGTGATATTCTAAATAAAAGAAGTTTCTTGCCATTTTTCTCAAAAGTTAATAGTTTTTAAGTTATAAGCGATTTAAAATTCGAAAAATGACAAAAAACGCATTTTCGGATTTTAAATCGCTTATAACTTTAGAACTAAGTATTAACTTTTGAGAAAAATGTCAAGAAACTTGTTTTATTTAGAATGTCTCAAAGAATCTAGAAAAAATATTTTTCGGAGGAAAATAGGAGATTTTTGAAACGGAGCGCGCCGCACCGGCAAAAAAATCGGATAAACACGCACATTTAACAATTAAAAAACAACGGTATAAATTAAAGTTAGACGCGATCACTCTTCAGAATCGTGAAGCTGAATATTTATTCTTCAATTTAAGTATCTGGCAACCTCAAAAATACTAATATGAATATGAGTTTTTAAGCCTTGAAAATGCGTATTTTTGCATTTTTCAGATTTTTAGTCGCCTATAACTCGAAAACTATCAATTTCTGAGAAAATTTACAAGATACCTTTCTTGTTCAGAATGAACCATGAAACACAAAAATATATGTTCCGGATCAAAAAACGTGATCTTCTGTATTTGTAAAAAAAATTTTTTAAACAATTTCTGCCCAAATATTCCGCCCGGCACCCTTCAGATTTGTTTATAGGGGACATTTTTGAATAGGAATCCACAAAGAAACCGAATCAGAAATTTTTCCAGACGGGAGCGGTCTCACCAAAGGAACTATAATGACTGTATCGTCAACATAACGAATGTTATTTATATTTTCACCATTTATCTTGATCCCTTCTGTACATGTTTTAAGTGCTTGTGTAAATAACTCTTCGGATTATAATATATTAAATAGTATAGAAGGTGGTAAAATAATCATCAATAAACATCAATAAAAGAAAATAGGGAAACCAAGCTCGCATTGGTATAAACACATAAATGATTATATTGATTTCTTCTTTGTCAGTAAATTATACACCAGATACATACTTACATTGTTCTTTTACATAGAAGCGTTCCTATTCCAAGATGTCTGTGTTTCATATCTACCGATAAAATCAATAAATTGATTGCTTTGTTTACATCCGGATATCTTTCAAAAATATTAACCTCTTCGAATATATGGTCTAAAAAGTCTTTTATTTTTATACATTTTTCGTCTGTCGCTACAAATGGTGCTTCTTCGACTCCTAAAAATTGAAGAAAAAAAATAGATTGCGCAACGTTTTTTAGCATTATTAAGATTATCAGACGATGATCGCGGACTATTTTTCAACCCATTATACTATGTAGGTCAGTTGTCGGAAAACTTATTAGCCAAAGAGCCAAATATGAACATTATAGGTCTGGATCCCGCGTATGAAAAAAAAGTTGATTAATAGCAAGGTGAAAATTTGTTAATAGCTTAAGGGTGTCTAGTCGGACAAGCTTTGATATATGGGAATACTGGAACAGGGGAAGTTTTAATTGTGGAACAGGTTAAAAATTTGGAACGGTCAGACCACGAAAACGGCACATGTATTTTGTCCGACAGAACAGACTTAAACTCTTCGAACAGAGATTAAACTCTCATGCAAAAATCAGACTGCTATTTATCACCAAATGGGCGTTTTAATGAGTGGAACATGTAGAATATGTCAAATGACAGGAATTATGACAGGTGATAAATAGCAGTCTGATTTTTGCATGAGAGTTTAATCTCTGTTCGGAGAGTTTAAGTCTGTTCTGTTGGACAAAATAAATGTGCCGTTTTCGTGGTGTGACCGTTCCAAATTTTTAACCTGTTCCACAATTAAAACTGCCCCTGTTCCAGTGTTCCCATATATCAAAATTTATCCGATTAGACACCCTTAAGCTTTTAACAAATTTTCAGCTTGCTATTAATCATCTTTTTTTGATACGCGGGAGCCAGACCTATTACAACAATTTCAAAAAAATTGGGAGC
Organism: Diabrotica virgifera virgifera; assembly: GCF_917563875.1. NCBI lineage: Eukaryota > Metazoa > Arthropoda > Insecta > Coleoptera > Chrysomelidae > Diabrotica > Diabrotica virgifera. Next base: position 60,322,801 of record NC_065443.1, on the reverse strand, counting down.
CAAATCTGCTTATTTAGTAGGTAAACTTTTTTTACACTAGCTAAAGTCAGTCACCAATAAACAGAAAACCACAGAAGACTAAGGTCAACGACGAAGAAAGCATGAAAGAGTTAAAAGAAATCAGATATAATATAAAAAGTCTAGAACAAGAAAGTGTACTGAAACTATATCAAAACAGGTTAGATAGTAAATTAAATAGAATGGATTTTGGAAACATAGAAGAGCAATATGAGTACATCAAAAAAGATGTACACGAGTACACGCACACGCTGGAGCGGAAGAAGCCTTGGGTCGTTTGGAAAGCACGAGAAACAACAATAAGACTTACTGGTGGGACCAAGCAATAGAAGAAGAAATAGAAGACAAAAGAAAAAATATTACAATTACCTAAACACGCAAGCAATAACTGATAGGGTAAGGTATAAAGAGGCACAAGCTAAAGTTAGGAAGCTTGTTTGTAAGAAAAAAATGACAAATGGGAGAGAACATGCTCTAAGTATTAGAATAAATACATATCTAGGAGGTAGGAGAAGTACAGAAAGTTGGAAAATTCTAAAAAATATGAGAAAAGATAATACGAAAGCCCTAATATCACCAATAACAGCACGTAAATGGAAGGATCACTTTGAAAAAATGCTAACAGAGAACAGAGACAAATTTAAAAACAGTGAAAACACAAATGACATCGCTATTGCTCAAGGATCCCCTCTTAGACTAAAACGGTAAGGCTCCAGGTCCAGGAAATATAGTAGGAGAACTTATAAAATACGGAAGTGCGAAACTATATTCATTACTGAAAGACCTGTTTCAGAAGTGTGTATAAATAAATCGAGAGTCCCAGAAGAATGAAAATTATCCTATATATCAACAATACATAAGAAAGGAGATGAAAACAACTGCGCTAATTACCGAGGAATTATTGTAATAAGTAGGTACGCTCAGTAGAATCTATAGCAAGTTATTAAAAAAGAGAATTAAAAAGGAAAGTCAAATGGAGGCAGAAGAACAAGCCGGTTTTAGGTCGGGAAGATCAACATAGACTAGTTGTTTAAACTAACACAAATTATAAAGAAAAAATAAGCATATATCCATGAAACCCATATATTGTACGTTGACTAAAAGAAAGCCTAAGATAGCGTTCCCTTAAGCAAACTATGGAAAACTCTACAAGTACTCTGGGCTAATTAGCAAAATACAAGGAAAAGTTATTTACCAGCAATTTTATTGCTGGAATCGAATCTTATTACCCTATATATTAATAATATAGGTATGCAAAGTCCGCAGATAGTGTGCTACTTTTTATAAACAAAATGGCGCCCGAAAATCGTGTTTTTTTTTCAATTTTTGCTCTATAACTCCAAAGATTTTAACTTTACACCAAAAACACCTAAATAAAAATTCACCGTAACCGCGTTTTTTTAACGTGGTTTTCCTAGTAGGCCTATTCCACGGTTCTGTTATGATTCTGTTTAATTTGAAGCTATTGAATAATTGATACTGGCCAGGGTTTAAAATGATAAAAGTTATAAAAAGCAATATAAATTTTAAAAAAGGGATATTTATCCAACTGGTTCATAATTTTCTAATACTTCTACTTCCTCTTCTCCTTGTTCTTCTTCTTCTTCTTCACCTTTTAGTTCTTCTTCTTCTTTTTGTTCTTCTCCTTATTCATCCTGAGTGCAAGTAAATTGCCCCAAAATGACACATCGCATTGCTCCTCGATAGAATCAAATGAATCCTCAATTGTTCGTGGTTCAACATTAGAGCACGACCGGTTTTGACAATTAGTGCATGCTACCGAACAAAACAGTCCAACTTTTTTGCAACCACATTTAGCGCTACATCCCTTTTTACGGTTGCAAAAAATTGTGTTCAGGAGTTTTTCCGGCGCAGGTGGGAGTAAAGTTTGAATTGGTTCTAATGAACTGTCGACTAATTTCCATCCCCAGTCTTTTGGATCTAGCTGATAACCAAGCCACACTTGAACTTGGTAATATACCCGAAAAAAATGTTGATGAGCAGCCGCTGAGGTTGGAGAAAGACAAGATAACTGCACTTGGTTTTTATTTAGAGCATTTTTTAAAAAACATGCATATCGAAACTTATTATCTAAGCACGTAGTTTTTTTAGGCGCTCCATACATAGAGAGAAGAAAGCTAATTCTATTGGAAATAACTTCTTGTGGAGTTGAATTAGTTTTTTTAAAAACTTTTAAAAACTCCAGAGTAGTACTAGACTTAAGACTAATAATACCTCGAGGGTGTCATCTACCTGAAGGATTTCGCCACCCAGGAAGATAACGGTGTTATTTGCATAATAGTAAACAAACTAAATTTGTATAAAGTTTATTGTATATTGAAATGTTTATTAGTACTTAACAATAAACATTTTGCCTAGAAAGTTGGCTTTTATTTTTATGTTCAAACCCTTCTGAGAAAAGAATAGGTAGGGTGATTAGATTAGCCGACGTACCGATAGAACGTGTTTATTCCGACAAAACCCATCTTTACAAATTGAATAAGACGCATAAGTAAGAAAAATTATTATAAGTTAATACTTTGTCATATCAATTTACTATTTTTGTTGGGAATAAGCCTTAAAATTGAAATAATAAAATTCTTATTATTTTCGAGTTACATTCACTTTGTAAAGATTTTCTTGTTGGCACTGTAATATAATACAGCTTATACATTGCATCCCTCGGTAGACCGCAAGCTGTATAGTAGAAACATTATCATATTTATAATATCTTATATTATTATGTGTAATATAAGATAAGTTGATCGATAGAATCTTATGTTTACTTGTATTATAGCTTCAGTGATGTATATACGTGGTGTATACATATTTATTATGACGATTAGAACTCTTTCAATTCTTTGAATCGTTGTATCTCAAAAACGGTGGCTCTAACGGAAAATAGTATTAAGATATTTTTTATAGATAATTGTCTAATCTACATTTTTTGTTAAAACTAATTTTATGATAAAACTTACCATTTCGCTGAAAATCGCTAAAAACCATATTTGGTGACCTTTGACCCCGCGTAAATTTTTTAGCTCGGGTCGGATTTATGAGGACTTTTTAGATTTCATTTATGATGGTATTTGGAACAATCCTGTCAATTTTCAGCTTGATGGTAATTATTGTAACATCACTCTTATTTTTGAGTCTAACTAGACCGGTCTATTATTGCTTCGACTATACAGTTTTAATATGGATTCTATATTTCCGATCCTTAAGTCTCCGCAGGCAAGCAATGAATACTTACTAATATACTGCAATAATTACATGTTTTTATTTTTACATAACCCTCTCAGACGACTGCCGATAACATGCCCTTTTCAGGTATAGAAAAATTAACGCCAATGCTGTGCTACGCTCTCACGTTGATATCACCGGCGCGGCGGGGACATGTAAGTAGTAAGTAGGCTTCGTTCAAGAAACGATCCTGAAGATTCTGCAAGAATTCTAATTAAAAGGGGTAATGCACAGGGTGATTCACGCAGACTTATAAAGCATTAGGTTTATTTTTAATGGACCACCCTGTATTTTTTATATTTTTAAAATCTACTTAATATCACAACCTGATCTCAACAAACTATACTATATCATGTAGGGTGGGTGTATTATAAATATTAGAGGGTGAAATTTTGAAATTTTAAAGTGTTTTTTAATATTTTTTTAAAACTTTTTTATTGGATACCTAACTGGTTATATAAAAATGTTGAAAAAGCTTCGTACCTCTTTCCATTAATACATTTAAACACAGTCCCACTATCTTTCCATCACATTCGGCTACCAAGTCTAATCCATTACCAAAAGTTAATAAAAAGTAATTTTCCAAATTTTCACATAACGGTTGTCCTTCGGCAGCAACTCCCAAGGACTTACAACATGGCTCATCTTTGTAAAAACAAAGTCTCAAGTGTTGCTGAATTTCTTCTTTATCCTTCAGGCTAGCCGTTCGGATAACAATATTCGGTTTCTAAAAATATAATCCAAAGCTAGGTCGATCTTCACACATTTGTTTACTGGATTAAACATTTTTTTATTAAATTTCATACATAGACAAATACGACTTGCATGGTTTGCCTATCAAAGTATGTTCATAGCTATCCTTAAGAGGAAACAGTAGCGATCAACAGGTAGCGAAAACGCGTTCCAAGATTGCGGCTGTAATTTTGAATATTTTTTCGAGATATTTGGCACACGTATTCGTAATATAATAAAGAATGGCGGTACAGAGCCCAATTTGAAAAATATGTTAATATGTGGAAATTACTCTGTAATTAAATACAATATTAAAAAAACGAGCCTGTACCGCCATTAAGAAGAACAAAAAAATACATTTTCTTCAAATAAACTTTTTTGTCCGATGCCTAGATTTTGTGTCATTTTGGAACTACTAAAAATTTTTATTTCATTAGTAGTTCCAAAATGACACAAAATCTAGGCATCGGATAAAAAATTTATTTGAAGAAAGTGTATTTTTTGTTCTTTTTAATGGCGGTACAGGCTCGTTTTTTTAATATTGTATTTAATTACAGAGTAATTTCCACATATTAATATATTTTTCAAATTGGGCTCTGTACCGCCATTCTTTATTATATTACGAATACGTGTGCCAAATATCTCGAAAAAATATTCAAAATTACAGCCCCAATCTTGGAACGCGTTTTGGCTACCTGTTGATCGCTACTGTATCACCTTAAGGAAGGGGGTGTAGGGTTTGAAATCAACATTTCAAACACATTTTTGTGAATTGTTTTTTGAAAGTATGGTAGACTTATTTTATTTGTTAAATTAAATAAATATATTCAGAACAATTATTCAAAGAATATTAAAAAAATTCAAGGAAAAATATTGAAAAATAATCCAACGGTGGCAAATTTTTACAGACACCTCAAAACAAAATGTATTTTGCGGTGGACATCAGACCTCGGCATTGGATAATGTGAAACAAAAAATTTAAAAAGTAATGAGTTTCACAGGGTAACGCTGTCGAGTTTTTTAGTTTTAACGATAAGCTAATATTTAGATTTTTTTGTTTCACAATATACAATGACGAGTTCTGATGTCCACCGCAAAATACATTTTTTGAGGTGTTTGTAAAAATTTGGCGCCGTTGCGTTGGCCTATTTTTCAATATTTTTCCTTGATTTTTTTTTAATATTTTTTGAATTGTACTAAATAAGTTTATTCAAGTTAAAAATAAAATTATTCTACCTACTGATGTGAGTCGAGAATATTTCCAAGCGAATATTCGCAAACATTCGAAAGTTTTCAAGAATATTCGCCTATAAAAAATGAAAATATTTTCCTGACCGCGAATATTCCTGGAAACTTTCAATGGAAAATTCTCGAGAATATTTCCGAGAATTTTCAAGAGGGTTTCCGAGAACTTTCGCTATTTAATTCACACGGCCGGCGAACCTATACGACTGCCAAGTACAAAAGGAATATTATTTTGAACATTACCTTCATTATTTTTATACTAAAAATGCCTAAAGCTATACTAAAATCACAAAACATACCTAAAGATGCACTAGAAATAACCAAACCAAGACACGTTGAATGTTAAGAGGAGTACTCCCGAATCATGATTTACAATGTATAAACTTTGCAAATCATGATTTGGGATTTATAATGTACATAAATATTGTAAATTATGATTTGGGATTCCTCCTCGAACATTCAATGTGTCTTTGTTTGTTTATTTCTAGTGCATTTTTATTGTGATTGTAGTATAGGTATAGTATAATGTATGGGAATATTTCAAAAGAGAAATAATAAATAAAAAGAAAAAATTCAAAACTACAATAAAGTTATATCATTAATTGCACTATGCTGCAAACTTACTTGATTCTTCTTTAACAGGACAATGCCTCACTGGTGAAGAGCATATATTAGCTATGTAGTGAACAGACAAAATATTAACCAATCATCCCAAGTTTATTAAAAAATAGAGAACATTTTTACAGAACTAGCAAAATTATGTGCAAAAGCAGACCTTTGGTCAATGGATTTTATTTGGCTTTCAGTACGATCAGTAGATTGTATAAGCTGGTGACAAGGAATGTGCACCAAAGCTTTTTTAAAGATTTGGCAATTACAATACTGGGGTTACCAACTCCCTACGACGCTGAAACAGAGCGTAGTTATGGCACATACTCATTCATACATAATAAAAGGAGAAATAGACTGACTATAGATAGAGCAGGGAAGTTAATGTATAATAGCTCATAATGAAAAACTCATAAAATATCATAAACATGGAAAAATGGTATTTGGTGAGAATCTTTCTATAACTCATCTGTTGGAACCAGGGCAAGACTCTAAATCCATATCAGAAAATGAAAGATTAAGCGAGACGGAGAGAGACTCATTATATTCTCTTCATAATACAGAGTCCAGCTTGTGTGAAGAAAGTTTCTCCGACTCACAAGAATAGACTCTACTTATTTATATATTTTATAATTATAATTCCTAAGAATTTTGTAGTGTATTTTGTTATTATTAGTTAAGAACAAAGTTCCTGCTTTAATACTATATAGGAATACAAATTACCTGAAGTAAGTTCCTATTTTGGTTTGTTTATTGTATGTTATCTTTTTTATTTTAATATATTTTTAAATAAAATAACTTTTTTAGTTTTAATTATAAGTAATGACTAATAACAAATATTCAGAGTATTTTTTTAATTAAGTTAAATTTTAAAAAGTGTTTTTGGACATTTAATTTTTAACAGATTTTTTCTGTAATCGTAATACCACAACAATAAGTAAGGCTAACTAATGATTTGTATAAGTTATTATAATAATTTTAATAAAAATGCAATATTTCCATAAGTTTCCGAAAGTTTCCAATATTCTCGTAAAGTTTACGGAAACTTTCCAGCGTTCGAATCTTGCCGGAAATTTTACATCACTAATTCTACCATACTTGTTGATATAAATGTTGATTTCAAACCCTACGCCTCCCTTTAAGGATATCTACGATTGATAGACAAGACATGCAAGACGTATTTGTCTATATACCCTATCACAAATTTAGTGTCGTAACCACTAGATCATTTGGGCGATAATGCGACAAAGGTGACAATTTATAATGCGTAACATGTAATCGAGAAACATTACATTTAAGTTCATACATTTAGTTTATAAAAAACTTTGAATTTTCAGTCACTAGCCGGTCCCGAGCGCCAGCGTGGGTATAGTGATATAACCATTGTAACCAGAAATGAGTCTGGTAACAGAGTATAATAAAGTGCAACTGAGTCACATAAACTCGCCAATATTTTCGTGTCTACGAGTAGTTGGTTATTTACTGAGTTAGGTACTATTACCACATAATATAATAATATATGTATTTCTATTGGTAAAAATATTGGTAAATAGAATTATTCATCGTCATAAAATATTTATTTGCAAGATTTTTAACTGTTACCAATGGTAACAGTGGTTACATGGACGCTTCGCCAGTGCAATTAATACTGTCTAAATATAATCTTATCCCTACTTTTTACCTCATCATTCGAGAATAACTTTACGTTTTGTTTAAACTCGTGTAACCATGTCATTTTAAAGCTTGTTTTATGTTTTAAAAGGCAAGTTTTGTTATGTTAAAACAAATATTAATGTTTTTAATGTAACTAAAAAATCGAAAAATGACATTTTTTACACTAAATCGTTAATCACTGGACAGTGTTCTGAGACCCATACTATATTTATTATACGTAAATCGTTCGGCTGGACATAGGGGTTACACATTGAGAGAATTGTGGCAACTGCGGTAACCTGTGTTAGTTGAAGCTTCTGTTCGAGTACGAGTTTTTGGTGCAATAGAGCTGTTAGAACGAATAGAATGAGTGAATTTTGAAGCAAGGCTGTCCATAAATAAATCGAAAACAGAGTTTATGATTAATGAGTTAATAATTTTACTTTAATTTTTAAAATATTTATTTTTAAAAACTAATTTCAAAACTAAACAGTTTTCCCATTCCCTTAGGCCAAAAATATTTAGCTACTACATTGTAATATTTTGACGTTTATTTGTGTCAGAGTTGTCAATTTTGAGGTTAATGCCGCTTACTGCTAACAACCATAGAGTTATATATTAGCATAGAGAGAGTGTCATTCAGAGCGAAGTGACGACACCATCTTTTTTATTTGGATTAGTGCTGTCTCACTCTTACGCATAGTAAAGCTGCTACAGTTGTCCTTCTCTTCCATGCCTATCTTCACACTAAATGTCATCATAGATTTTCAATACAATGTGTTAGAAAGAGATGCAGCAAACCAGTCCATGAGATCTTGTCGTCAGGAAGCGCGGAAGATAGGCTCCCTCTATGTTAATATATACCTCTATGCTAACAACCATATTGTCATCGAGAGAGCTTAGTTGCCACAATTGTCTCAATATAATAGGTACAGTGTATGTACAATGCAATATGTACAATGTATGTTCCCTATGTCCAGCTGAACGATTTACGTACTGTATACTTGTGACATCCCTGTAACAGAAAATATAAAACAGGCCACATTTGCATACGACACTGTATTACTAGCAGTCGGTCAAACATTCGAAGGAACAACTAGACACCTCCAAAATGTAGTGAACCAAATAAACACTTGGAATAATAAATCGCATTGGAATAACAAAGTTTTAACTGCCTACGGTGCCATTTTTAGTTTCTGTTTCATTTAGACTGTTTAAAGTTTCTATGTTATGTATTTATTTTACTATTATCGCCACTTGTATGTGTTAACAATGTAAAAATATATACAAAAAATATATATTTTTATTAACAGTAAAAGATTACTTCAATAGTTAGTACAAAGGATTTCTGATTTGAGAAATGAATTAAACTTATTTAATCAAGTTCTATCTTCCACATATACCCTTGTTTAACAATTAGTATATAATAAAACAACTTCAAGTTATTTAATAAAGTCTTATTGTTAACTTATAAACACTTTTAGTTCTTGCAGATAGGACCTTGTGTACTTAGTTGACTGTTCTTTATTTCAGTTAGAACCTTGTTAACTTATCAACATTTAAAATTCTCTCAGATAGAACCTTGTAACTTAAGTATTTCAGCCACCTGTTAATAGATGTCGGTGCTAGTATCATATTAAGGTGAAGAACATAAAATATAACCAAGTTACATAAAAAAAGAATGTGTGTGTACTTTGTACGCACGTAAGAAGTTATACTTCTATATATGATTTCAATGAAATAAATATACTTTTCCAAACATAAATATACTTTTTACTACTTTCCAAACATTTTTATTAAAACAATACTAAAAATTAAAAAAAGATTAGAAAACACCAGGATTCGAACCGGGGTCCTCTTGATCTCCAGTCCAACGCTCTACCACTGAGCTATACCCTTTTGATTATCCGGGCTACAAGATTTCTCAGACATAGTGACAAACAGACGAAGTGAATTATAAAATACTTTTAGGGCTGGTTGTTCGAACGCTAATCAACATTGATCACTATCAAATATTTAATTACTGTCACAACTGTCAATGTCAACTTTGGTTGGGTTGCTGAAAACATAGTTAATTATAATTATGAGATTAGTTAGTCAATTAACATAACAATTATTAACGTAATTGATTAACTAATTTCATAATTGTCATCAATAATTATGTTTTCGGCAACCCAACCAAAGTTGACATTGACAGTTGTGACAGTAATTAAGTATTTGATAGTGATCAATGCTGATTAGCGTTCGAACAACCGGCCCTAAATTTAACTTATTATCTTATTCCCGAGGTAGACAAGTCCAAATACACAAAAATTATAATAATACATAGTTATTTATGATATAAATATTAAAAGTACAATTTTAAAGCACGTATGTGAAAGTTTCGTGTGAAGGATTCGCTTCGCTCATTCTGCAATTCACATGAGTGCCTTAAAAATGTACTTTTTAACACACGTACCTATGTCATACAATATTTGTTCTGCAAACGTCTTATATATCAACAATTATAATTTATTCATTCTCAATTACAGGACAATACCTACAAAAATTTTTACTTGAACTTGACTGACATTCCATTTTTATATTTTTCTTGACATTACATCAAAACTGCCTATACGCTGTGAGCTCGTACGTAGAGGGGATATTTACAAATTCGCGAGCGCCAGTAGTGACAAGTCTGTAAACCTTTACCGGAAATTTGACATAAATGTCAAAGTGATTAATTTAAAATTAAAATTAAAAACATTAATTATAAAAAATATTAGTTGGTCAAAGCTGTGGTATATATTTTTAACTTAAATATACTTACGTTTTAAATACTGAATTTAAGTTTTTTTAATGTTCCGTAATATGTAATTATAAATCAATCTATCAATCTTAGCGCCATCTACACGATAATTGTGAAAGCATCCGAAGTAAGAAATTCATATTTTATCAATAGAACGTCAAAATGATTAGCAAAATCTTAAAATAATCGATTACAATTTAATTAATTTTTGCGTTGTAAATATTAAGCGGTAACAATTAAATAATAATTTTAAAAATTACTGGTGAAAGTTGAATTAATAACCGCTAGGAGCGACACCAGCGAAGCTCAGAGCGTATACGGGTGTGGTAATCTAAAAACTGCATATACGCTGTGAGCTCGTACGTAGAGGGGATATTTACAAATTCGCGAACGCCAGTAGTGACAAGTTTGTAAACGTTTACTGGAAATTTGACATAAATGTCAAAGTGATTAATTTAAAATTAAAATTTAAAACATTAATTATAAACAATATTAGTTGGTCAAAGCTGTGGTATATATTTTTAACTTAAATATACTTACGTTTTAAATACTGAATTTAAGTTTTTTTGATCTTCCGTAATATCTAATTATAAATAATCTATTATAATCTTAGCGCCATCTACACGATTATTGTCAAAGTATCCGAAGTAAGAAATTGATATTTTATCAATAGAACGTCAAAATGATTAGAAAAATCTTTATAAAATCGATTACAATTTAATTACTTTTTTGCGTTGTAAATATTAAGCGATAACAATTAAATAATAAATTTAAAAATTACCGGTAAAAGTTGAATTAGTAACCGCTAGGAGCGACACCAGCGAAGCTCACAGCGTATACTGTCAATACGTAAATCAGAATAACATCTACTTTTATTTTTGTATATTCTAACAAATTTTAATAGTTTTTTTCTACAAACGTGTTAAAAATGCAATACAGTTTAAATTAAATTTTAAAAAACTTTTTAAACCACCTTTTTCAAATTGCGCAAGTTGTATTATAGTATAAGAGCTGTGAGACATTTTTGAGTAGGTATTTTAGGCAACCTGAAAATTTTTCAGGTGACTCTTCTATGATAGCCTAATACAAAAATGCCGGTCTGGCTGGAGGGTAGCGGTTATTTTCCCCAAAAATCCCCCCCAAATTAAAAAAAAGGGTAAAAATTGTTATTACAAAAAATATCATTGATATGACTTAATAGTAAATTTAAATATTCAAATATAAAGAAAATAAACAGACCAGGCGATTTGAGGGCGATTTTAACTCTGCAAGATACTTGCATGGGCGCCCCAGGATTACTTTCGGGGGGTGCATCTGAACTTCAGAAGATGTCATCTAAATCTGTACATACTATTAACGAGTATAAAATATACAACTAGACATGCATAGCTATGTACATTCATTCCGGACAGGGAGGTGCAATTGTTATTTTGACAGGGTATTTTTTAATTTTAAAAATAAATATTTTAAAAAAGACAGGTTTTTTGGTGAAATTATCCAATTGCCATGTGATCAAACAAATTACTTGTGCATATAAATGAAACCGCTATAGGTAAGCAGCAGTGTGAGAAAGAGCGTATACCCATAGCTGTTTGCGTCCTCTGTTGTAGCTGAGCGAGTCCCTTCACTCGAGAAAATCACGTGACCTGGCGATATCCATGTTGTTGTGCCTCGAAACGTTAGAATAATTATTATATATATTATAGTTTTTTAAGTAATTTTTCTTAATAAAAGGAAAATAATACGTACTATACAATAGATTTTGCAAATATGATAGAAAAAGACAAGTTTATTATTATAAATATATAGGTAAAAAGTATAAAACTTTTAAACTAAATTAATTCTGTGTCCGAATCTTGTACTTCTTCTTCAAACTCCTCATCTGAGCTTCAATGTTCATTCTCTTCTTTTTCGTCAGACTCCCCTCGAGACTCAGATTCCTCTTCTACATGATCTCTAAATAGTTGTCCTCTTTTACGGTAAATAGTATTCTCCTCTGTAAATAGTATTCTCTGTCCTCTTTTACGGAGTCGAAGCCTGGACAATCACGGACGCATCTGAAGAAAGACTTGCCATTGTTGAGATGTGGTGTTATCGAATAATGTAAAAAATATCATGGACACAACACTTAACAAACAAGGAAACATCAAGAAAGATGAAAAAGGCAAAAGAAATACTCAACACATGCTTACATACAATGCTCAATACTTTTCCTTATATAACCAATCACATCACGTTTTTTATTTCTTAGTATATGACCAAAGTAGGTCATGTTTCTTTCCTTCATAGTGTTGAGTATTTCTTTTGCCTTTCTCATCTTTCTTAATGTTTCCGTGTTTGTTACGTGTGTCCATGATATATTTAACATTATTCGATAACTCCACATCTCAACAATGGTAAGTCTTTCTTCAGATGCACCCATGATTGTCCAGGCTTCTACTCCGTATAAATGGACGGAGAATACGTAGCAACTCAACTAATTAATGACTAATTAATTTTTAGATAATTCTACATACATATTACAACTATTTACAGATCATGTAGAAGAGGAATCTTAGTCTCGAGGGGAGTCTGACGAAGAAGAAGAGAATGAAGATTTAAGTTCAGATGTTTATTTTGAAGAAGAAGTACAAGATTCGGAAACATAATTAATTTAGTTTATAATTTTATACTTTTCTACCTATATATTTATAATAATAAATTTGGCTTTTTTCTATCATATTTGCAAAATATATTGTATAGTACGTATTTTTTTCTCCTTTAATTAAGAAAAATTAGAAAACTATAATATATAATAATTACTCTAACGTTTCGAGAAAGAACAACATGGATATCTAAAGGTCACGTGATTTTTCTAGCTACAACAGAGGACGCAAACAGCTATCGATATACGATCTTTCTCACACTGCTGCTTACCTATAGCGCTTTTCATTTATATGCACGCGTAATTTGTTTAATCACCTGGCAGTTGGAAAATTCCAACAAAAAAACCTGTCTTTTTTAGAATATTTATTTTTAATATTTAAAAATACCCCGTCAAAATAACAATTGCACTTCCCTGTCCGGAAGGAATGTACATAGCTATGCATGTATAGTTGTATATTTTATACTCGTTAATAGTATGTACAGATTCAGATGAAATCTTATGAAGTTCAGATGCATCCCCTGAAAATAATCCTGGGGCGCCCATGCAAGTATCTTGCAGAGTTAAAATCGCCCTTAAATCGCCTGGCCTGTTTATTTTCTTTATATTTGAATATTTAAATTTACTTTAAAGTCACGTCAATGATGTTTTTTGTAATAACAATTTTTACCCTTTTGTTTAACTTTGGGGGGGATTTTTGGGGAAAATAACCGCTACCCTCCAGCCAGACCGGCATTTTTGTATTAGGTTATCATGGAAGAGTCACCTGAAAAATTTTCAGGTTGCCTAAAATACCTACTCAAAAATGTCTCACAGCTCTTGGACCATTATTAATATCTATTAATGTTAATAAATGAAATATAAATATTTTGACGTTTCACAATTTGACAATTCACTTTTAACTGCAGTGCCTTAAAATTTTTAAAGTACCGGTGCTTTAAAGTAGCATTTTTAACGCTCCTATGGAGTGCTATAAATTGCATTTTTAACACGTTTGTAGAAACATATATTTAAAAACACTAATATATTCTTTCCACACCTTTTCTGGACTGATAAATACATAAATTAAAACATTTAGTAACGAACTCCATACTGCCTGTGTGCGCATGCGCGCAAATTAATAAAATTTCACCCTCAATGAAATCGCGCCTAAAGAAGTATAACTTCAAAAAATCTCAGTTTAGACAAAAATTGAGGATAGAACCTTGTTATTCTGACGCAACGAAATGGCACATAAAAATTAATGAAGGAAAATCTGTCCATATCGATTTCACTTACAAAAAAATAAATAATCGCCCAGTTAGAATAAACAATAAAATAGTTTCGTACAAGAAAACAGTTAAATACCTAGGGCTACATTTGAATAGCAAATTAAAGTGGCAGGAACGTATCAGAACGAAAACTGAAGAACTAAAACTGAAATACAAGAAGTTATATTGCTCACAACTTACCTACAATAAAAAACAAAGTATTAGTTTACAAACAGGTGTAGGTGTTCCAACCGGTATGATCCTATGATTTACAGTTATGGGGCTGTTTTAGTGAGAGAAACTATGCTTGCCTTCCAAGTGTCCAAAACCAAATACATAGTCAACGCTCCATAGTATATCCGCAACAAAGACCTACATCGGGAACTTCGTATAGCAACAATCAAAGAAGAAATAAAGAAGATTGTCAAGGATCACGAAAAACGACTCCGCAACCATACAAACAGGGAAGTGTTGGAACTTTTAGATAATCAAGAGCTCCTCCGCAGGCCCAAACACACCAAACCTTTTGGACTACGCTTTTGGACTAGTGATAAATATATAACCGTCAGTGTCAGTTTAAATTCAGGCAGTGAATCTAGCCACAACAGTAAAGTCTGCAACAATAATTATTAGATTCTAAGGTGAACCGTTGGGAATATTTAGGCAGTAGCGTACTGATAGATCCGCGGACCCTGGTTCCAATTGGGATGCGGGCCCCCCGCCTAATAAAAACGCACATTGTATATCAAAAGTTTTTAATAAACATTAAATATAAATCATCAGACACTAAGCAGCAAAATTAACGTACCAACTTAAAAAGGGGACATTTTTGGTGTCTCGTATTTCCTAACCTTGTCCGATTTAATATGGACCTTGTCCGTGATTTTTTGATATGTTATAACGTTATTCTTTAGCAATATCGGTGTAATAATATTGTTGCTAGACAGGTAAATCAGTGTATACCGGGTGTGCCAATCAAAATGGTGTTTTTTTCTCAAAGCTCGCAACACCCTGTGGAGAATTCTAGCATTTCTAAAATACTAAAATTAAAACCCAAATATATAGACCTGGATCCCGCGTACTAAAAAAAAGTTGATTAATAGCAAGCTGAAAATTTGTTAGTAGCTTAACGGTGTCTAGTCGGACAAACTTTGATGTACGGGAACACTGGAACAGGGGAAGTTTTAATTGTGGAACAATTTAAAAATTTGGAACGTCAGATTACGAAAACGTTCCATGTATTTTGTCGGACAGAAAATCCAATTGATTTGTTACCCTTTCATTAAGCTCTCATGCAAAACTCAGACTGCTATTACTAACCAACATGATTCCTGTCATTTGACATGTCCTTCGTGTTCCACTCATTAAAATGCCCAGTTGGTGATAAACGCCAGTCTGATTTTTTCATGAGAGTTTAATGAAATGGTAACAAATCAATTGGAAGTTCTGTCCGACAAACTACATGGAACGTTTTCGTAGTCTCACGTTCCAAATGTTTAACCTGTTCCACAATTAAAACTTACCCTGTTCCAGTGTTCCCATGCATCAAAGTTTGTCCGAATAGACACCATTAAGCTATTAACAAATTTTCAGCCTGTTATTAGTCAACTTTTTTTTGGTACGCGGGATCCAGGTTTTCTTAAAAAAATTTTTGATTCATTCGCTTATATTGAAAAATAAAAAAGTTAGGTATTTTAACAACTAGCCATGTTTTTCGTCAACAAATCCTTATTTTCTGGTTAGTTTAATAAATAAGCCTAAAGTAGGCTACCTATGATAAATTAACAATTTGATAAATAACAAATTGTTAACAGTCAAAGAGTGTCTGGTTTGTTGTAAAAATTAGTAGATTTATTATTTATGTCTGGAATTTTGTTTGTTGTTTGGTGGAAATGGAACGCACTACAAAGAATTTGACCCGCAATGGGTTCAAGCAGTAACCTTACAAAGCGAAGAACTTAACTACCATGTTATCGGCTCCTTATATTGGTAACACTTTTTGCTAATGCAAACAGGTAAACCGTCGGATTTTGAATTGGCCACCGTATAGTCCAGATCTTAACCCAATCGAACATTTGTGGGACACAATTGGTAGAAGACTACGACAGCTCTTGCTACCTCCTAGAACCTGTAGAAACAGTAGCTCTCGAGATTTGGAATGATATTGTTAAAGACCAAGTAGCAAACCTCATTTGTAATATAAAATAACATATCTCTTATATAAGAGAACATAGGCGAATTAATCAAAAAATAAAATATTAAGAAAGCCTAAGACTACAACTCCACCATTGCCTGGTCCCAAGCCCAGGATGAGAAAGGAGGAGGGTTGTGCGTGAGGTTAGCAACCTCACCACATAAAAAATATTATTGCTAAAGAAACCTCTACAAGCCTCGGAAATAGGACGGATAACGCGATGACGAAAATGGCCACGGAAATGGATTTGAGAAAAACAACGTACATAGGATGTTGGAATGTCCGAACAATGTTTGAAACAAGTAAAACACATCAAGTGGCAAAAGAAATGGATAAAAATAACATTAGTATATTAAGATTATCTGAAATTAGATGGAAGGGATGTGGAAAAACAAGAATTGAACACGCCAAAACGGTTATATACTCGGGAAAAAGTGGCGAAAAAGACCGACACGAGAGTGGTGTTGCATTCATGATTTCAAAAGAAGCAACAAATGCCCTAATAGAATGGGAAGCCATCTCGGATAGAATAATAATGGCTAAATTCAAAGCGAGATATAAAAATCTAATAATTGTTAATGTATATGTACCAACAAATGAAAAGGAACAGGACATAAAAGATGAGTTTTACCAACAGCTACAGATGGCATACGATAAAATACAAAATAAATATAAAAAAGATATTGTGATGATAATCGGAGATATGAATGCCAAAATAGGAACGAATAATAGTGGAAGAGAAACTGTAATGGGGAAAGAAGGATTGGGACAAATTAATGAGAATGGTAACATGTTTATAGATTTCTGCACCCAAAATAGTTTAGTCATAGGTGGAAGTATATTTCAACACAAACGCATACATAAAGTAACATGGACATCCCCTGATGGACAAACACACAATCAGATTGACCACATAACCATAGATAAGACATGGAGGCACTCACTCTTAGATGTTAGAGCAATGAGAGGGGCAGACATAGGGTCCGACCACATGTTGATTAGAGCCAAAATCAAACTCAAACTAGCCAGAAGTAAGAAAACGCCAATGGAACAACGAGAAAGTTATAACGTTCACTGGCTCAAAGACGGAAATGAAAGTACTGAAGAATATAAGACCAAGTTAAGAGAATTATATAATAAAACTTACAACACAGAAAATGCCACGATAGAAGAGCTGTGGGATAAATGCAAGTATGTATATACACAAGCAGCAAAAGAAACGATAGGAATACAAAAAAGAAGTAATAAACCATGGCTATCGAGAAGCACGTGGGAAAAAATAAACGAAAGGAAACTACTTAAATGTAAAATGCTAAAAAATGATCTAAGAGATAGGGAACAAATGAAGAGAGAATATAGAGAGAAAGATAAAGAAGTTAAAAAAGTGCGAGAAACGACAAAAGACAATATAACGAAGAACTGTTAATAAAAGCAGAAACAGCAGCAAAAAACAACGACATGGGAACTCTATATAAAACGACGAAAAAACTAAGCTCGCGCGGAAAAATGAACGTTGAGCATGTAAAAGACAAGAACGGGAAAATATTGAAGAATGAAAAGGAAATAGTTGAGAGATGGATCGAACATTTTAGAGAAGTATATGCCAACAGAACAATAGAACACGAAATGGAAAATGAAGAAATAAAGGAAGAACTAAACTTCACCGAATCGGAATTCACAAAAAAAGAAGTAAGTAAAGCAATACAACAGCTGAAAAGAGGGAAAGCAGCTGGAATAGATAACATTACCACAGAACTACTGAAAGCAGATAGAGAAACATCGGAAGAAATCCTGCATGTACTAATAAACAGAATATGGCAGGAGGAGAGAATACCTGATGATTGGAAAAAAGGTATAATTGTAAAGATACCCAAGAAGGGAGATCAAACGAATTGCAACAATTGGAGAGCAATAACACTACTTTCTACAGTGAGTAAAGTCATGAGAAGGATGATACTAGAAAGAATGAAAGAAACTATAGACCAGTTGTTAAGACCAAACCAAGCGGGCTTCAGAAGTAATAAAGCATGCACAGATCATATTAACACATTAAGAAACATTGTAGAACAAACAATAGAATGGCAGAGCAAAATCTATATAAATTTCATTGACTTTAGACAAGCCTTTGACCGGATTAACAGAGAAAAAATGTGGGAAATAATAAAGAGATATGGAATTCCATTAAAATATATAAGAATTATCAAAATGTTCTATGAAAACTATACCGCACAAATCATGCACAATGGGAAACTCACAGAACCAATCAACATAGACAGTGGAGTCAGACAGGGGTGTATTCTATCTCCAACCATATTTCTGATCTTAATTGACTGGGTCATGAAGAAGGCAACGAAAAATAAAACAGGAATTAGATGGAATGCTTTCGGTCAGCTTGAAGATCTAGACTTTGCAGATGATATATGTCTGGTGTCCGAAAAAAGACAACATATGCAGAAGAAAACAGAAAAGGTGACAAAAGAAGTAAGAAAAATAGGACTAGAGATTAACACAAGAAAAACCAAACTTATGAAGATAAATACGGAAAGAGAAATGGGTATATTCATTGAAGGAGAAGAAGTAGAAAATGTACAGAAGTTTTGCTATCTGGGAAGCATAATTGACGCTAGCGGTGGAATAGAAGAGGAAATTAATGGAAGGATAACTAAAGCCCAAAATGCGTTCTATATGCTGAAGAAAACATGGGAGTCCAATAGATTAACAACCAAAACCAAAATCAGGATATTTAATACAAATGTAAAGAGTATTTTGCTATATGCAGCAGAAACTTGGAAAATAGAGAAAAAGATTATACAAAAGGTTCAAACATTTGTAAATAGATGCCTTAGACGAATATTGCAAATATATTGGCCAAATCGGATAAGTAACAAGGAACTTTGGAGAAAAACTAATCAAGAGCCGATAGCCAAAACGATAAACAGACGCAAATGGAAGTTTATTGGACACACATTAAGGAAAAATGAAGATGATATAACCAAACAAGCCCTGGATTACCAACCAACTGGAAAAAGAAAACAAGACAGACCAATGACATCATGGAAAAGAAATATTACCAGAGAGCTAGAAGACAATGGGTTAACATGGAAAGAAGTGAAAGCCCTGGCCAGAAACAGAGATGAATGGAGGGGGACTGTAGAGGCCCTATGTTCCAAATGGAATCAAGAGGAGTAAAGTAAGTAAGTAAGTAAGACTACAACTGAGTTTTAATTTCAACATTTTGTAAATGCTAGAATATTCCATACAAACCATACAAACGAGAATACTGGAATATGTAGGCCACATAATGAGAGGGGAAAAGTACTTCCTGCTAAGACTAATAACTCGTAATCCAAGGAAAACTCTCGGTAAAGAAAAATGTGGGACGTATGAGAATTTCCTGGTTGCAAAATTTAAGGGAGTGGTACGGGTGCAGTTGAATACAATTGTTCAGGGCTGCAGCCAACAAAGTTATTATTGCTGTGATTGTAGCAACCTCCGATAGGAGACGGTACTGCAAGAAGAAGAAGAATATTTCACAGGTTGTTCCGAACTTATAGAAAAAAAACACACTATGATTGGTACACCCGGTATACGATTTAGGAGGTTTAGGAAATTCGAGACATCAAAAATGTCCCATTTTTAGGGTGGTGCGTTAATTTTGTTGCTTAGTGTATATTTATAAAAACTCAAGAGTCTTAGATCACGGTCTTAGCTTTTAGATTTTTCAAACTGTACTGATTCAACTTACTGACTGCTTCCACATAGGAAGGGCGAAAGTTCTGATACGTACCTGTTAGTTCAGTTGTATTCTTTTTCTCATGATCATCTTTCAGTGCGTCACATTTTTTCGATTTCTTTCTAACGAATTAAATTGTATATGACAGAAAAAGGCACGTCGGTGATTACTTTGGCAATTATTCTAGTTCGGTGATTATTCTAGTTGTCGATAGATGGCGCCATAATAAAAAAATAATTTTTTTTAATTAGATAATAATATTACAAATATAATCTGTATAATTAATAAGACTATACAAATCAAAGAAAATACCATTTTATAAATGCAAGAAACACATTTGATTTGTTTTTATTCCAAATTGAAAATAAAATGTGACTGTCAGATTTAACTAAAATGTCATGTTAGAATAAATGTCATAAAAATGTGTATTATCACGGACTTACCCTTTTTCCTATCATTTGTTACGCACTGAAAAATGCTCACGAAAAGGACAATACTCACTTTTGTCTATGATAAGAATTTAATTTAAATTCTTATTAATAACCGAAAACTAAATGCTGAAGAACGATGGTGCTATAAATACTAACAAAAGGAGCATCGAACGTTGAGTTTATTGTCTTGGGATTATTTTTATAACACTCCATATAAAACTTGCATTGAATATGTCCATTTTTACAACTTTGTAGTTTACACTATTCATGGATCGTGCTGATATAAACATAATGAATAAATCATGTCACACATGAATAAATGTCATAAAAATGTGTATTATCACGGACTTACCCTTTTTCCTATCATTTGTTACGCACTGAAAAATGCTCATGAAAAGGACAATACTCACTTTTGTCTATGATAAGAATTTAATTTAAATTCTTATTAATAACCGAAAACTAAATGCTGAAGAACGAGGGTGCTATAAATACTAACAAAAGGAGCATCGAACGTTGAGTTTATTGTCTTGGGATTATTTTTATAACACTCCATATAAAACTTGCATTGAATATGTCAATTTTTACAACTTTGTAGTTTACACTATTCATGGATCGTGCTGATATAAACAAAAGTGTTTGGGTTAGTAGGTACAGGTGGTTATTCTTTACAACTGTTGAAACCAGGGCTTTGGTAGCAGGTAAAACGAGTACAGAACCTTGTTTATTAATAAATGTTGTTTTAAATTTTTTTTAATAAATCGGTATTCTTCGTTTTTATTTATAAGTAGGTACCTACACAAAAATAAAAATTTATTTAGCAGTTAAATTTCCTAGTTTGTACTTGTGTAGTTCAACACGTTCCCATCAAATTAGAAAAAAAGAAATAAAAAGCGTGTTTGAGCGGGAACCGTGCCCTGGTTCCGCGGAACCATGTTTAGTACGCCACTGTGTCTAGGACATTGTTAAATGTAAAATGCTGGTTAGTCTTAGGATTAGGTGCATTGTTAATTTATTAAATAATAAAAAAAATTGTTAATAATTAAAAAAAGATGCCGAAATCTGCAGAAAACCTATAGGTTTTATTTATATAGGCCTATATTAACTAAAAAAATCAGATATGTACCTGTATTTTTCACAGTCCCAGACATTGTCTCTTTTTGCTTATTTCCCTGGTGTAATAAACTTAACCTCAAAAGTCTTGCATCACCAAAAGTTACTCATTTTAAAAGTTGACTTTCTCGTGCACCTATTAACGGATTTCGATAATTTTTTTTATTTTATATTTTTCTTTGGTATTTACACTGTTGGGCAAAGATTTACTCAAACTTCTTTTTTGAACTTAGACCGAGTGGAAGAAAAGAAATGTGTTTCTTATGTTAAGTTTGAGGTACCCTGTATGGAGGACAAGGTACAAGGGTGGTATACATCAAAATCGTATTATAGTCTTATGTTTTGTGAACATTTTGTTTTTTAAATTTCCCTGATATGTTTAAAAACAAAGAAAATATACGGATTTATTCTTTAACATGTGCTTAAGGGCTTGTTTTCATGTAGGTGGTTTGCCAGCGGTTGACGCCGCGGTTAGCCGAAGTTTGCATCTTACATATGAGAGCGATTGACTGGCGGTCTCATTCCTCCCATATTAAACTTACAACCGCCGCGGTTTGACGACGGATCGGTTGCATATGTACGATTCCATTTGTTTCTTGGCAACTCGAACCGCGGCCGTTGGGGTTTTCAGGTAAACCGCGGCGTCAAACGTTGGCAAACCGCCCTATCTGAACAAGGCCTTAACTGAAACAATAGGTACTATATTGATAATTAAAATAAACAGTTAGCAAAACTTTCAAAATAAAAAGATACATAAAGTAAACGCACATTCCAGAGCTGCAATACTTATATAGTTGGGGAAGATGGTGTCGCCCTGTCTAATTCCTCGCTCAATTCTATATTGATAAAGTCATGGCGTTTAGCTGATGCTGTTGCGTTGTTGTATATAGTAAGGTCTCTTTTATGCGGAGTATTTTAATGCAATTTTGAAGTTATGCGGTTTGTATTTGATCCAAAAATTTCTATTATTACCAACTCATATAATTTATTAATATTAACTATTTACATCCAGGTGTCAGTAATCTGAGAGTTTGCAATTCGGGTAATCCACTTGTTACATGATGTACCATGTAACTATTACATTAATCTGAGTTTCGCATTGAAAGGTATAACCTGTAATTGTTTTGAAATTAAATTTAAATGTTTAAGTATTAAGAGTTTAAATTTTGCTGATTTCAAATTGCATTATAATAAACAGCACATTTCGATTTCTGGATTAAAACATTTAATTAAGTGTAGTAAAGTTTTATGTTCCATTATAAGAGGCCTTTTCAATCTCAATATCGTAAGTCTGTGTTTTTAATTTCTTTTTTAAGATTTTATTTGGTCCATTGGAGAAAAAAACATCAAAGACATACAATTTTTGGTGGACAAACGTCCACCATTTTATGTGATTTTAGAAAAGTACGGAACGTATCCCTACTTTTTCAATTCACATTAAGTCTTTTTTAATGCGATTTTTTTATATGCGCTTTTCTGTAGAACGTATCCGCCGCATAAAACGAGACCTTACTGTATTATGTTTTATCAAACTTGTGTATCTATAGTCTATTCGGGTTTGTTCCAATGCTCTTAATATCGCTTGCAATTCCACGGTATCAAAAGGTTTCATGAAGTCGATGAAAATCAACGGAATTGGGCTAAAAAGGGGGAATAAATATTGATGGTGAATATCTGAACCTGAGCCACTTGCGCTTTGCAGATAACATTGTCATTATAGTTTAAATGAAGCTCACAAAATGATGGAAGATCTGGCAGAACTAAAACAGGCAATAGAACAAGTAGGTGTAAACATAAACTTTCAAAAACAAAATACATGACCAATTTACTTCCAAGTGATGTTACGAGAGTTGGTGGGCACGAAGTACATCAGGTTTTTAGCTATAGCTATTTATGGTGTGAAATTTGAATAGGAAAAGACAATCAAACTTGTGAGATCCAGCATCGTATAGGCTAGGGATGGTCAGTATTTGGCAAGATTCAACATACTCTAAAAGAAAAGCTATCGATTTGCTTGAAGAGAACAGTTTACAACTTTACAACTAGTGCATACTGCAACTAGTTCCGAAACCATAACTTTGACTAAACATTCTGGAAATAAATTGAGAATAACCCAAAGAAAAATGAAGAGTGAGAGAGGTAAGTGGATAGTGAGAGAGAGAACCAAAGTGACAGATGTCATAGAAAAAATTGCACAATCCAAATTTTCACTTTCATAGAATGAAGACATAGAGAAGATAGAATACACCGAGGTAGACCTCCAAAAAGATGGATGGATGACTTAAGTAAAACAGTGGGAAATTGGATACAGAAAGCACAAGATAGAAAACAATGGAAGAATATGGAGGAGACCTATATCCAATAGTGGATGCAAGAAGTTGAGGAATGATGATGATGATGATATAACATATCTCAACACCTATAAGAGTTCTTTGTCGACCAGATTGCAAATTAAGCGGAATCCCTTAATCCGTTCACGAGAAAATCAACTATTAAAATGAGCAAAACTTTTGGTGGTGCAAAAATATTTTGCGATTAAGGCTAGTTTCACATAGGTAACAAGCTGTTGTTAAAAAATGCAAATAGCTATGATAATGGTCATGACAGATAGTCTAAAAACAGAAAAAACTGATCCAGTTTTGTACCAAGAGCAATTAACTAATTAGTACTTACCTCTGTCATTTCTACAAACTATATAAACCTTGGGCATGAACTTGATAAAGAGTTTTATCTATATTATTCGTAGTTTACAGATTGTGAAATAAATGTATTTTTTGGTTGCAGTTAAATTTATAATTATTTGATATGCGCATTAACGTATATACAAAAGAAATAAACATATGCTTGGAAGTTATTCACTATAATATCTAAAGTCTCATCATTTACTGCATATGGATATAAGATAATTGAAGACGATGAATAGTGGTGCAAAGTATTGAAACATTGGCAAAAAGAGCATCAGATATGTTCCATGACAGATATGACAGATATGTTCCAAATATCAAAAAAATATACAGCGTGGTTCTAAAGTTATGGGTCCAGAAATAAATGGGCAAAATCGATAAAACACCCTGTAGCTCGGTAATAAAAATCGGTAAGGCAATAAATATGGTATATCTAGAACCGCCTCAGTGGCCTCTATTCACCATTCAAGTATTTCAGTTTCCCAATGGAACACCCTGTATAAACAAAGGTTTAATTTTATAAAACAGGTAGATCCATTGTTTATCTTCTTCTTCTTCTTGTGCCACTCCTATCGGAGATACTCTCTCAAATTCCGCAACCATGACATTCTTCTACGACCTGGATTCCGTTTTCCTTCTATTTTTCCTTGCATTATATTTTGAAGTAATGCGTATTTATGACCTCTCATCAGGTGACCCAAATACTCGAGTTTTCTTCGTTTTATCGTTAACAAAATTTCTGGGTCTCTTCCTATCCTTCGTATTACTTCAAGATTTGTGATTCTTTCAACCCAACTTATCTTCTGCATTCGACGGTAGCACCACATCTCGAAACTTTCAATATTTTTTATGTTGTTCTGTTTGAGAGTCCAGGCCTCTACACCGTATAATAGCGTGTTAAATACGTAGCCTCTTAGCATTCTTAATCGTAGAGGGATGCTTATATCTCTGTTGCAGAAGAATTTTCTCATCTTTATGAAGGTGGCCCTGGCAATTTCGATACGTCTTTTTATTTCATTGCTTTGGTCTCCAGTTTCGTTTATTATAGTTCCCAAGTATTTGTAACTTGATACTTTTTCAATTTGAATGCCGTTTATACTAATATGTGCTGGTTGTGTCATGATTTTACTGACCATATACTTGGTTTTTTTGATATTAATGTTTATGCCATAATTGTTGCAAGCAATATTTATGTTTGTAAGTAATCGTTGTAATTCTTCTACTGTTCTTGCAACTAGTACAGTGTCATCTGCGTATCGAATATTATTTACAACCTCTCCATTGATTACGATTCCTTCATTTGCTTGCAAAAGGGCTTCCTGACAGATGCTTTCACTATATACATTAAATAGCAGTGGTGACAAAATGCATCCCTGTCTTACTCCTCTACGTATTTCTATTGCTTTTGATATCTCATTTTCTATTTTGATGTTAGCTTTCTGATTCCAATATAAGTTGAGAATTATTCGCAGATCTTTATTATCTATGTCTTTTCTTTCAAGAATGTCTCTCAGCCTCTCGTGGCGTACTCTGGCAAACGCTTTTTCAAAATCGATAAAACATGCATGTACTTCTTGATTAATGTCTAGGCATCTTTGTGTAAGAACATTCAAACCGAAGAGAGCTTCTCGAGTACCTAGTCCTTTTCTGAACCCCATCTGCGTATTACTAATATCTGACTCCAACTTTTGATAAACTCGGTTGTGGATGATTTTTAGAAATATTTTTAGTAGATGGCTCATTAAAGATATTGTTCGATGTTCTGAACATTCTTTTGCATTGGATTTCTTTGGCGGTGTAAAGAATGTAGACAGCAGCCACTCTTGAGGTATAATACCAGTATTGTATACTGTTTTAAATAAGTGCAATATTATACCTATTGATTCATCATTCAAGAGCTTTCGTAATTCAGTAGGAACCTCATCGGGTCCATTTGCCTTTCCAGATTTGGAATTTCTAAGTGACATTTCTACTTCACATTTTAGGATGTCAAATCCCGTTTCACCATTTACCTGGACAATGTTATTTCTGTTGTCCTCAAACAATTCTCTTATGTATTCACTCCATCTATTAATTTTTTATAGAATTATCCATTGTTTATACAATTTCTCAACTCGGAAAATAGCACCCCACTCAGTTGAATATTAATTACTCTCTTAGATAGTTTGCCAGGCTTTAGAAGTCTTTTATTTCGAATTATTGTGCTTAGAATTTGCAATTGCTGGACCCAGCATCCAGCAATCCAGCTGGATCCAGCGATTTTTTTTACATGCTGGATCCAGCCAACTGTGCTGGATCCAGCAGTGCGGATCCGCAAACATGTCCAATTTGAAATAAGTTACTTTATGTCTTCATTAGCCTTTTTATTCAAAGCTGTGAATGCTCAGTATGCTGGAACGTTTCATCAGCCTAAAAGTTTGCATCGATAAAGGGTTGATAGATATTGATTCTGTGATAGAATTCTGCTCCGAGTGGTTAATAATTAACGAGTTGATCGCCACTATTCAACCAGTGAAACTGGCTGTAGAAACTCTTTGCAGAAAAGAGCAATGAAATTTGTCTTAGACAAACTAAATAGCCAGGACTCTAGCCTTAGTGCCGAGCTATCGGAAGCACTACGCAACAGAATCGAGGAACTTAATCTCTGAAATTACAGGTACATTAATGTACTTACAAAATCCAAAAAAGTATTATGAAGGACTTAAAAGTTATTTCCTCGTGCCGAAAAAGAATTCAATGCGACAAGAGATGAAAAATTTGTTGAGACGTATAAATATTATGGAACCAGTGCAAGAGGACAAAATGGAGGAAGTAGAAGATCAGCCGCCTAATCTGGAGCCTGTGAATAAGAACTTGAGATTGAACTGAAACGGGAGAGAGAGAGAGAGAGAGAGAGAGAGAGAGAGAGAGAGAGAGAGAAAACTTGGTTCTCCCCAAACCAAAATCCAAAAAAATGGTTCTCAAAAAGATTACGAAAAGATTTTGAAAAAGGAAATGAGCGTTTATGAGTCCGAAGAAGTGAAAGGTGATCATTTATCTATGGTTTATGACTATTTAATGACCTTAAAACCGACCAGCGTAGAAGCAGAAAGGGCTTTCTCCGCAACCGGCAGTTGCAGTTCTATGCGAAGTAAGTTAAGCGATAAGACGATAGATAAAATATGTTTCTTAAGGTCTCACTTTCAAAAAACTAAATATTTCATGTTTCTGTTTAGAAATTTAGAATCTAGACTGATATTTATCAGTTTTTTATAAAAAAAAAAACTTTTATAAAAAAAAACTAAAAAACATATTACTTAACTTGTGTCAGCTCAAAATTGCCATCAATGAAATTTTCCTTCAAGTTAACTACTCTTACAACAGATAAGATCATTTGGATAAAATAGGGCTTTTCATCGATTGTCATTTGTTTCGAGCTTCTGTCATGTGTCACGTAATATTAATATATCAACGTCATACGTCTTGGGTTTGTATCATTGGTATATATCAATAACGTATGACGTAGATATATTAATATTATCTGACACATGACAGAAGCTCGAAACAAATGACTGTGAATGAAAAGCCCTATTTCATTCGTGACAGTGGACCGTGATAGTCGTGACGTCAAAACGTCAAAAAAAGTTTTCCAAACACGTTGTGTCTAGGTACACGCTAAAATGTACGCAAATAAAAAAGTTAAACTAGTGACTATTTAGCGACTAGCAAATAAAAAAGCTAGTGACTATTTAGCGTGAGCAGTGACTGTATATTTTGATACACGCTATTTTGATATGTTTAGTGTTTGTTTGATAGAAAAATATTTGTTATGACGTTTAATTCTACCTAACTTTTTTATTTGCGTACACGTTAGCGTATACCTAGACACAACGTGTTTGGAAAAATTTTGACGTTTTGACGTCACACTATCACGGTCCATTCTCAGTCAACACAAGCAAAACTCTATGTTTCACTTTCAAGCTTACTGAGGATTAGTTTTTTTTTAATTTCATGATAATTGTATCGTTTGCTCTAGCCATTTTGTTAAAGAGAGGAAAGATTGATTGGGAATTGGGACTGATTATATGTCCTTATTTGATTATATACATACACTATACATCTAAGATAATTTTTATTTTGAGTTTTTTTTATTAGTTTGTACTAAAGAGCTTAAGTAATAAATGAACCACAAAATTTTTGAAGTTATACTCCTTTACGCGCGATATGAGGGTGAATTTTTATATGTTAAAACCTACTATCCTGGCGCATGCGCATTATAACTTTGTTCTGATTGGATGTTCAAATGACATGTCAAAAATTATCCAATATGGCAGCTGTAGCGCAGCTGTGGTTTGGACGGTTGACGGTTTGGTTATGTATGGTTGTTGCGTTTTAAAATTTGTGGGAAGAGAAACAACAAAGGTTAGTTAATAGTTATACTGCATTTTTAAATAGTTTTCATATTATATTTTTGAAGTTATACTTCAAAATGTTTTAATTTATGTATGTATCAGTCCAGAAAAGGTGTGGAAAGAATATATTAGTGTTTTTAAATATATTTTTCTACAAACGTGTTAAAAATGCAATTTTTAGGACTCCATAGGAGCGTTAAAAATGCTACTTTAAGGCACTAGTGCTTTAAAAATTTTAAGGCACTGCAGTTAAAAGTGAATTGTCAAATTGTGAAACGTCAAAATATTTATATTTCATTTATTAACATTAATATTAATAATACAACTTGCGCAATTTGAAAAAGGTGGTTTAAAAGGTTTTTTATTATAATTTTGTGTCTTTGGATGTGTCTTCCTTGGGCGTAAAATAATAAAACATCTATTTTTATATTTCACTTGTCACCGTGATATATAATTATGTATATCTGAAAGGTAAGTGCATGCGGCTTGATGGCCTTGTTGGTAGAGCATTGGACCAGAGATCAAAAAATCGCGAGATTGCGGGTTCAAATCCCGGATGATTCATATTTTTTTTTCTTTTTTCTTTTTTTTTTAATATTTGGCACTGTTAAGTTTTGGTTAATTTTTGGTAATTATTGTTAATTTTTTGTATTTTAACTGTTAAGTAGGTATATTTATTTCGTTGAAATTATATTATAATAGAAGTATAACTTCTTACGTGCGTACAGAGTACACACACATTCTTTTTTTTTTTTTGTTGTGTTTTTATTTTGATTCCACATTTTGCTGGATCCGCGCCGGATCCAGCTGGATTCGGGTCAATCTTGCAAAAATCCATCTGGACTGAAAATGCTGCTGGATTGCAATCCCTAACTGTACTGTGCCGTAGGAGCATAAACTTTGAGCACTTAGAGCAACTTAGAGCATAATTTGGATAAGCTTTAATATAGAAATTATTCGGTTATTTATATCATTATAATCACGAACTGAATCAATAATGTTGTTTTTAATTGCAACGGCAATTAAAATATTAATTGCATAATGAATTAACAGAACACGCATCATACATTCTGATAGATTTGGCGATATTTTTCACAATGACTGATAGGTTATCGAAAGATCAAATTGTTATAATAATCTGAAACTATAAAATATGTAGATAAGACAAATAGATCAACTAAGTCAAGTATCACATAAATAACAAAATGCTCAACATTATAAATAATGAAATAATTCAGTGGATATGATCATTTATAGATTTACTTAATTAGATAGATAGTTTTAAGATCAATTATATCCGTCGAACACTTGTCCATAGGTTTTCTAAACCTTTCTTCCATAACTTCATATGTTTCATATTGATCTTCCATAACTTCATATGTTTCATATTGCATCTCGCTTTAAATATTTTTTTTTATTTATACGCCAGTTAATGCGAGAGCAAAAACAGGATATTACCTCCGAATTCTATCCTACTAAGTGGATTTTAAGGAAATTTTGGGAATAGCCTCTACTGATCTCCTAATTCAAAGTCTACCCTATATACTATGGCGCATTTATCTTGCGGGCGGTTCCCGCCCCTTCCGGGGGTGGAAAATTTTTTGGTTAAAATAACCACGGAAGTGGTAAAGAACTGTTCTATAGATTTTTTTTTGAAAACTCGTTACTTGTTGAGTTATTTGAGGTTGAAAATTGGCAATTAGGGTATTGATGCCATATTTTTTATTTATTGTCAAAATTTTCAAAAATGATAGTGTAGGAAACAGATGTTGAACCTCGCAAAATGGGCACAGCTCCGGTTTCATTTTTTTTTTCTGGTATATCAAGGGGTGCTCGTTATGAAACTAACTTTTTCTTAAAAAATTTCGCCCCGGAACCCCCCTTTTCATCCCTTTTAAGGGGTAATTTGTGGTTTTTGCGAAACGGAGCCGTTCCTGTACGTTTTGCAAAAAAAAATTA
The DNA here is from genome assembly GCF_917563875.1 of Diabrotica virgifera virgifera. Classification (NCBI taxonomy): domain Eukaryota; kingdom Metazoa; phylum Arthropoda; class Insecta; order Coleoptera; family Chrysomelidae; genus Diabrotica; species Diabrotica virgifera. The sequence continues at coordinate 60,292,117 of NC_065443.1, read as the reverse complement.
CTTAATAGTAAAATGAAGAGGACTATTTTTCCTACTATTTATTTCCCGACAGCATACGTCTATCGCCCATTGTTTAGCGGGGGTGGTGCCCCAAAGTTGACAAGTTTTTAAAAAAGATATTTCAAAAAAAAATATTTTTCCCTACCTGTAACGAAAATTAAGAAGAAACCCTAAGGAACTTAATCACATAGAAGTGGCTGATTTTTTGGTATAGGTTTAATTTAAGGGTAATTGCCTATTTTTTAAATACAAGGTGTTACATTTTAAAAAACCCCTTTTTATACCATCTGAACCGCCTATGCTAGACTAAAAAAGCTTTCAGCGCTTATCCATGTACTGGTGTGATTTACAAATTTCTATAATGCACCCCCATTTTTTTCCGGAACCACCCCAAAAAAAGGAGAATTAAGAAAAAAGTGATTTTTTTGGAATCCTTCACACACCATGCCCTTTATTAAAATTCTCCATATACCATTTTGTGCACGTTCTTATTACCCATGCATGGACACTAAACTCGATTTCTTAATGCAACCCCTGTAGCAAAAAAAAGTAAAGAGGGGGTTGAAAATTTTTTTTTTTGTTTTTTGACCCATATGGACATATGCTCCATTAACGGGGTTTTTCATAAATAATATGATTATTGCAACATCCCTGAGGAAACTATCCCTACCCTTGAAAATAAACTGCAGAAACTACCCCTATCTGTTGGAGAGCATGTTTTGACGATTTTTTCATTACCTATGCATTTTTTTAAAACAAAGCTTACAAAATTAAAGACCACTATTTTCTTTACAAATAAGTTCCTATGCATTTTTTTCGTATATGCAACCATTACGGTACAGTGGCGCCGTAAACCTCAAAAATGCTTTGGCGGGCTCCAGTTTTTTGTTTTTTTTTTTTTCGTCACGTATTCATTTTATGGATAACGTGCTTAAAGAAAATAAAAGCACACACTGTCTGCTACACATTATGACTTATGCATATTTTATTTTATTTGCACCCTAAAGCCACAGTAGTGGCCCAAAATCAATTTTTTCTGGGGGGTTTCTGGAGAAAATATGGTGGTGCATTATACAAATTTGTAAATAACACTAGTACATGGATAATCGCTGAAAGTTTGATGATATAAAAAGGGGTTTATTTTAAAATATAACACCCTGTAATTAAAAAATTTGCAATTGCCCTTAAATGAAACCTATACCAAAAAATCAGCCATTTATTTGTGATTAATTGCCTCAGAGTTTCTTCTTAATTTTCGTTACAGTTAGGGAAAAATTTTTTTTTTTAAAAACACCTTTTTTAAAAATTTGTCAACTTTGGGGCGCCACCCCGGCTAAACGGTGAGTGATACACATATGCTGTAGGGAAATAAATAGTAGGAAATATAGTCCTCTTCATTTTACTGTTAAGTAAATTTTTTGCAAAACATGCATGAAGGGCTACGTTTCGCAAAAACCACAAATTACACCCTTTAAAGGGATGAAAATGGGGTTCCGGGGCGAAATTTTTTAATAAAACGTTAGTCTCATAATAAGCACCCCTTGATATACCATAAAAAAAAATAAAACCGGACTTGTGTCCATTTTGCGAGGTTCAACCTCTGCTTCCTACACTATGATTGATAATAAACTATTTTTAATGGGAAATAAGCCACAACTTTACCAAAAAAAAAAATGATTTTATTAACGTTTCGAAGCCCAAATCGGGTTTCGTTGTCAAAATACAAAATACTACTTAAATAGACAAAAATGTTGTTGCTAAGTAAAAAAATTCTTCTAATAATTTATTTAAACTGACTCATTTATATTGGCAATTCAGACGTATATTATACATTTTAAAGTAGAAAGACTTTAAAATGATATCGCCAATATTTATGAGTTGCATTCCTGGGACGACTTTACTAAAAGATAGTTCATTCGATTACATGAAATCAATCCCAACTCTCAAGAATATCCGTCACAAAAAAAAATCATAGAATGTGATCTGTCTTTAAAAAGACAACCAAATGCAACGATGACAGTAAAATTCTCGCGTTCGAGATTCCATAGTAAATCACGAGGGAAACCCAGGAAAAAACCTCGTGATACTATCCCGACATCGTAAGTATTTGGTCTTACATTTAATTTACTCTCAAAAAACTAATACCAAATTCTGACTTTAATATGTTTAAATTATAAATAATATTATTAATATATATAGATATACAATAAGTAATACTAAATATAAAATTTGTACTAACTCGATATGTTATTGACTTACTAATCGTGGTATTTTCTTTCTATTGACTTCCTCTTTCAGTATGGGTAACCACATCCTACTGCATTCTACCAAGGAATTTGCGACACAATTGGTTTCATTTAGCATAATTAGAGCCGAATCTTTGATTTTTCTCTTTTTACTATCTGATTCTTTCAGGACTATACTTGAATCTCTCCACTGAACTCTATGTTCATTATCCCATGCGTGTTGACATATTTGAGATCTATCAAATTCTCTATTTTTAATATAAGACTGATGTTCACTTATTCTAACGTTCAATGGTCTTGATGTTTCACCTAAATAAAATTGTTCGCATTCACAAGGTATTTTATAAATGCAATTCTTTGTTCTTTCTTGTTCATTGTTAGGTTTAGTTTTAGATAGAATAGATCTCAATGTGTTTGTTGGTTTGAATGTTGTTGAAATGTTGATTTATTTCCTATTGTTTTAAGTTTCTCGGATAGTCCTTTTATATTATGGTATTGATATTTTCCTCGTATTATTTCTTGTGAATGTTGTAGGATCCCGGTCTAAGTTGTTCTGTTCCATTCGATCCAATCTTGACAATTTCTTATTTATAAACGATAAGGGATAATCATTTTTTAATAAAACAGATGTTAACAATTGTTTTTCTTCTAAAAATGAATTTTCGTTAGAACAAGTAATTTTGGCTCTATCATATAAGGATTTAATTATTCCCTTTTTAACGTTGATGTTGTGATTTGATTTGTAATTGAGATATCTGTTGGTGTGTGTTGGTTTTCTATACACTTGAGTCGCATATCCAGTATCCTTCTTTGAGACTAAAACATCGAGGAAAGGTAAAGTGTTATTGTATTCCTTTTCCATTGTAAATTTTATTGTCTCTTCTTGATCGTTTATAATATTCAGGAATGTGTCCAACAATTCTGATCTATGAGGCCATATTGAAAACACATCATCTACATATCTCCATCATACTGTGGGTTTTAAATTTTGTTTAGAAATGATATTAGTTTCGAACTCCTCCATAAATATATTAGCCAATAATGGAGATAAATCGTCGATGTTTTAGACTCAAAGAAGGATACTGGATATGAGACTCAAGTGTATAGAAAACCAACACACACCAACAGATATTTCAATTACAAATCAAATCACAACATCAACGTTAAAAAGGGAATCATTAAATCCTTATATGATAGAGCCAAAATTACTTGTTCTAACGCAAATTCATTTTTAGAAGAAAAACAATTGTTAACATCTGTTTTATTAAAAAATTATTATCCCTTATCGTTTATAAATAAGGAATTGTCAAGATTGGATCGAATGGAACAGAACAACTTAGAACGGGATCCTACAACATTCCCAAGAAATAATACGAGGAAAATATCAATACCATATATAAAAGGACTATCCGAGAACCTTAAAACAATAGGAAATAAATTCAACATTTCAACAACATTCAAAACAACAAACACATTGGATCTATTCTATCTAAAACTAAACCTAACAATGAACAAGAAAGAACAAAGAATTGCATTTATAAAATACCTTGTGAATGCGAACAATTTTATTTAGGTGAAACATCAACACCATTGAACGTTAGAATAAGTGAACATCAGTCTTATATTAAAAATAAAGAAATTGATAGATCTCAAATATGTCAACACGCATGGGATAATGAACATAGAGGTCAGTGGAGAGAAAAATCAAAGAAGCGGCTCTAATTATGCTAAATGAAACCAATTGTATCGCAAATTCCTCGGTAGAATGCAGTAGGATGTGGTTACCCATACTGAAAGAGGAAGTCAATAGATAGAAAATACCACGATTAGTAAGTCAATAACATATCGAGTTAGTACAAATTTTATATTTTAGTATTACTTATTGTTATCTATATATTAATAATAATATTTATAATTTAAACATATTAAAGTCAGAATTTGGTATTAGTTTTTTGAGAGTAAATTAAATGTAAGACGAAATACTTACGATGTCGGGATAGTATCACGAGGTTTTTTCCTGGTTTTCCCTCGTGATTTACTATGGAATCTCTAACGCGAGAATTTTACTGTCATCGTTGCATTTGGTTGTCTTTTTAAAGACAGATCACATGCTATGATTTTTTTTGTGACGGATATTCTTGAGTTGGGATTGATTTCATGTAATCGAATGAACTATCTTTTAGTAAAGTCGTCCCAGGAACGCAACTCATAAATATTGGCGATATCATTTTAAAGTCTTCTACTTTAAAATGTATAATATACGTCTGAATTGCCAATATAAATGAGTCAGATTAAATAAATTATTAGAAGAATTTTTTTACTTAGCGCAACATTTTTGTTTATTTTAGTAGTATTTTGCATGTTGACAACGAAACCCGATTTGGGCTTCGAAACGTTAATAAAATCATTTTTTTTGGTAAAATTGTAGCTTATTTCGCATTAAAAATAGTTTATTATAAAAATGCCAGGGAAATAGCTTCAGAACAACACTATGATTGATATTGCTAATTTTCTTTATATCGAATACAGGGTGAGTCAAAACGCAACTACATTATTTTCTCAGTAATTTTAAATTACATACATATTTTATATCACTATTGGAAAGTACCATTTCCTTACTTTAATTTTTATATAACATTCCCTACGTCTAGATTTATTAGTTTTTTATTTTTCAATGGATCAGTAGCGTGGCCACCCAGATCACCATAATTTAATAAACTGAACTCATTTTTTGGGGTTATGTTAAGAATGAAATATATAAAATAGCTCCAACAACAAAGGATAAGATAAAAAATAGAATACAAAGTGTATTTAGAACTGTTGATTTACAAATGCTCCGTAGCGTAGTAACTCATCCAATGGCCGTCTTTAACCGTGCATAAATGTTTTACGTCATTTTGAACACCTTATGTAATTAAATATTTTATTAAAAGTGACTTTTAATTTTTCCAAAAATGTTGTATTTTGTGTTCTCGTTATTTTTTTGTAAAATTTATTTCGGATAAATTATTTTTCGTTCTTTATATTTGTTACATGGTTACATTTAAGTACATACAAAAGTAGTTTTTAATTGTTTTCACAAAATGATGTATTTTGTGTTTGTGTCTTTTTTTGTAAAATTTATTACTAATAAGTTATGTTTCTTTCTTTATTTGTTACATTTACATACAAAAGTAGTTTTTAATTGTTTTCACAAAATGATGTATTTTGTGTTGGTTTTTTTTTGTTAAATTTATTAGTAATTATTTTTTTCTTTCTTTATTTGCTACAATTTTTACATTGATTACCGGGTTGATAATCAGTAATAGTAAATTGTCAGTTTTGGCTGAATTAAAATTTGGAAAAATTTAGACACCTAATTAATAATTTTCGCTGAAAAATGAAAATATACGAAAACTAATAAAAGACATAGGGAACGTTGTATAAAAATTAAAGTACGGTGGTGGTATTTTCCAATAGTAATATAAAATACCGAGGTTAATTTAAAATTACTGAGAAAATAATGTACGATTGCGGTAGAATAAACAGTACCTACTGAAATTCGTATGCCTCAAATTTGTATGTGTCAGGCGCCAAAACGTACTGAGTGGTTTCTGAACGTTTGTCAATATCATGTTAAAGTTAGATACTTCAGGAGGGTTTTCAGTTTTGCAGAAAAAATTTTAATAATGGAGTACTATTTTCGGCCATACACGGAAAAGGTCACGAAAATGGTCCAAGCTTAAAATCAATACTGGTTTCAGCAGGACAAGTTAACCTGTCACACTGCCAGAGAGTCTCTTCGAATACTGTGCGATCATTTTTGGAACTTCCACTCATCAGAACTAACGCTGCTAATTAACTAACTGCTATTTCGGAATTGAGGACTAAACTTAAAGATTTTTTTCGTGCCAGAGGCAGTTGCGAATCTAGAAATTTGCCTTGGGAGGGGAAATTTGCTTTAGGAGGAACATCCAATGAAAAACCAACCAAAAGACATAAAAAGATAAACTCAAATTACATAAAAGACGGTTTACTGTAAAGAGACCGAAATCATTAGACCGAAAGTAGAAGACCGAACTCATTAGACCGAAAAGCACTTTACCGAAAACTCACTAGACCGAACAGCAGAAGACCGAAAAGCAGTTCTTTTTACTTGTCGCAGTAAAAGAGATAAGACTAATGTAATTACAACTAAATGTTATTTGGATGGTTATTATAAACAGTTAAAATGGTGTTAACGTCACTCTACCCTTAATTTATTTTTACCGTCACTAATTTGTTTAACGGATGAAAATTATTTCATATCAGACTGTACACAGTAACAATTTACACAGTCTATATATAAAATAATACAAAAAAATACAATAAACACAAAGACAGATATACAAAATCTTAGCATACTTTACTGCAAACTTTTTAAATTTATTTACCATTTCGGTCTAATGCTGTTCGGTCTAGTGAGATTTCGGTAAAGTGCTTTTCGGTCTAATGTGTTCGGTCTACTGCTTTCGGTCTAATGATTTCGGTCTAATTGCCGTGTACCATAAAAGACATAAATAATAACTTATATCATAGGCATTAAGTTCCCTTATTTTTCCCAACTAGCGTGTTTATTGGGTTGAATTTGTCTTTCTATGGTTTCGGTTTCATGTGAACTAATATATTTATATGTTTGAACAATTTTTTTTTATTTAATTTTGGACCTATTGTTATGTTGGAGATTTTCTCATTTTCCCTCCCCGTAGATCCGCCACTGGCCAGAGGGCATCTTTAACATCTGTTTTATCGGGAACGTACGTCGTCGTGAATGATGTTTGCAAGGCATGTATGTATTATAGATATATAAATAATCATAAACATTTCAATATTCATTTCAGTACTGTTTATTTTGCCGCATACTGTACTTGCGTTTTGACTCACCCTGTATTCGATATAAAGAAAATTAGCAATATTAATCATTTTTGAAAATTTTGACCATAAATAAAAAAATATGGCATCAATAATCCATTGCTATTGTGCTTATTTTTATTTATACAGTGAGTTGAACTTGATACGATTTTCATATATAATCGGTTATAACTAGAGAGCGGAATATATGCAACACAACATTACCAAAATATGCGCATATATATGCATTACTTTTACTACAAATATGCAGGTATTTTTTCTAAATTTTTCTAAATATGCAAATGAATATTAAAAATACTCAAAAATAAAACAATATATTAAGACGTAAGATCTTCAGAAAAGTTGCCTTCAAAAATACGTACAACTTTCCTCAAACAATCGAAGCCCTCATTTTTTTCTAAAACATTTTTTAATTTATTTCTAATTGTAATCCCTGTATTTCCGGGAATTTTTTGACAATGAGCAGAAAAAGTGTTAACAAGATTAACCGAATCACTTAATTTGTAAATTCCTTTGTTCTAATGACTTTATTAGATCGGGTAAAAAACTAAAATTAACTTTTATGAACATAAGTTCTTTAGCAATTTGTACGTTACTTAAAGAACAAAGTACGTTACTTAAGCTGAAGAACAAAAGCGGAATTGTCTACAATTTGATGGATTTTTGTATTTTGATGCTTCTCTCTATGTCCGTCTTTATAGAAGTAAAAGCGAATTTGTCGAATAAAAACACTCTTTCCAGAAAAATTTCTTTTGTGGAACATGATGCTTTTGTTTGTCAGTTCCTCATTTAAAAAATGAAATGTGAAAATGAATGTAACTTACGATTTTGGAACAGGCCTTGCAAAATACTTTGTCTCCACTTAGCTTTAACTCGGGAAAACACTTTATCCAAGCACTTTTTTGAATGGTAGACATATGTAAATTTAATATATACCAATCACTTCAAAAACACTAAATACGATACAACGTTTACTTTAAACAAATGTTGGCCGGAAACTGACAAAATAATTATTAGACCCTTAAAAGCAGGTAGGTACCTACGACTTGCTACGCTAATAAAATAATATTTTTCTGGGAACACCCATAATTGTTAAATTCAGGTAGTAATGGGAAAGTCAAGATGAGCGATAGATAGATAAATAACGAGCTCGTCCATATCGATAAAATTCCAACTAAGAGAGGAAAATTTTAAACTTTTATATAATTTATTTTTAAAATATGCAAAATAAATCGTGTTTAGCTTAAATATGCAATGTTGTGTTTGTTGTCTGAAAATATGCAATATATGCATCTACATGCACTTTGCATATATTCCGCTCTCTAGTTATAACTTTGTAAATACCCTTATGAATAACATAACAAACCTTTATATTTGTGTGATGGAGAAGTTACGACGATTTCGAATATAAAATGAAATACAGAGTGTTCCATTAAACAGAAACATATGTTTGATCTGCCACAATGTGAAGCTCAAAGTTGGCTACAGTTTTTGTTAACTTTTATTGCTATCTATTACTATAGCGGACCTACTGAGCTTTATCACACTAATCAATTACCCTGTAGATAAAGGACATCGCACACATCTTATGGAAAATATAATGTCACTCAAATTCAATAAAATTTATACGAAAAGATTCGTTTTAAATCAACGGTCAAATCTTATCATTGCGCCAACTCTATATTTTCAATAATAAGAGCAGAAATTGATATAAATAAATCTGAAATCAAATGGATACGTACATAAGTTAGAGAGAGAAAAAATATTTTAAAACGCCCAAATTGTCGGTACTCCATAAATCAGAGGATTAGTTTCACTAATTCGCTTAGGCCCAGCGGGGGGTTTAAGCTCTTTTGAATAGCACCCAGAGCAATAATGATGGTAACTGACACTTTTACTGACTCAAAAATGTGATTTCGATAAACTTTAATTGCAATTTGCGCCGTAATTAATCATAATTAAGAGTTGGCGTAATGATAAGATTTGACCGTTAATTTAAAACGAATCTATTCGTATAAATTTTATTGAATTTGAGTGACATTATATTTTCCATAAGATGTGTGCGATGTCCTTTAGTGAAAAAAGTAATTTCTCCATAAATCGGTTAGGTCTCTACCCATTAAATGATTTCTCTGCATAGGTACATTAAAAATTATTTCGTGAAACATCTTTTCTCCACAAATTATTAGTTACGTCTTAATCGCGATTAATAAATTATAAGGATTTTTAGGATTAATTGACTCGATGACCTCGACATTTGTTCTCATTCGACATCGGTTAGTATTCGGGTCGTAATAGAATAGGGTCCCAAGATCCCTCTGACGATTTTTCTCTCAAAACGTCAGAATTTTATTTTCAAAACTTTTATGAACGTCCACCTTTCACCTCATACATGAGCACCGGTCGAATCACTGTTATATCCTATAACACGCTGCCTAAAGATTTATTTTTTGAGAATTTTTCCTTATCTACAAGGAATAATTTCGTAAAAAAACTCGTTTCTCCATAAATTAATTACGTCTTCATATATTTTTGCAGTTTCTTTTCCCTTTGGAAGCAGTCTGAACGCATTCTACGGTGACACTGCAGCTTTTAGGCGTGTTGTACTTACCTTCCCTGTTATTTTACGGCAAATATGTCAAAATGCTTTCACCCCCACCAGTTTGTCTTGTCGTTTGGGTGGGTGCCATATGCATTTGGACTTAGTCTGAAGTCTCCATTATATTGCTTGTGTTCTGCGATCCAGTGCCTCGAAGTCGCACAAAATATGCCTGTCTCAGATCTCCGTTGTATAGTCTCATCCCATTCAGATGTCCTTTTACTGGCGCATGCCCAGTTAGTAACCCTGTAACGATATTTAGCTGCTTTCTGTTTATTTTGCACAGTTCTGCAAATCTCTTTTCGCAGGTCCGAGGTATGAAATTCTTCCCATGACTTTGTGTGGGAATTTGTTCTCAGTATATTTCTGTTTTCGCCGAATCCAGCATCTTATTCGGTTTCTGATGCTTTTCGGTACACCCAGAGAAGATTCTAGACTGAAATATCTTGTTGCCGATCGGCTTCTGGTGAGTTCATCGGCTCTTTGATTACAGTCGATTCCTTGATGATCTGGCACCCAAACAAGTTTTACACTGTTGCTTGTCAAGTTCTTCGCGATATTACCGCACCAGTTTTAATGTAATCCTTAGATTAGGTAGAAGGCACTGTCCGATTGTGAGTAGAAATTGATTCGCTTATTGGCATCAGTACAAATATTGTTTACCCTTGCACAATGAAGGATTTCATAAATCTATGACCGGAATACAGATATTTTCTTTCCCAGTGAAACTGATGAACAACTGTGGTTGTTCTTATCATCACTTACACTCCTGTTCATAACACCAGTCCTTGAATGTCCTCTGGGGCCGTTACATAGTACCTTTCTTGTGGTTAGCTCCAGCTGCATCTTGATTCTATCTGGTGGCTATGTGATCTGTTACATCTCCCATATCTAACAAAACATGGCCTAGGTTTTCTTGAAGTCTTCTCCCATTCTCGTTTTTCCCTTTATTATGGTATGCAAGGAAGGGAGGTCCATAGCGTTTCCATTGCTATGCTTCTCATAGCAGCCGTTATGTTAAGGCAAGGAAGTCTTTGAAATTTGCCGAGCCTCAACGTTGCACCTTTGGCCATCATACCAGAGATGCATATGTTGTATATCCAATGTCCCGTCGGAGTCCCCATGTTTTGATGAGTGCGTCTCGCTACGGTTCTTCTGGTTATTCGTTCTAGAAGTTGGTTCCAGGTAAATCTCGATTATATTGGTACTTCCAGATATTCGACGTCTCCTTCCATCTTCAGATCAAACCTCCCCATTGAGATTTAATAGTCATATCGTCGGTCTAATAAGCAAATTGCTTAAGTCCATTTTTTCCGAAAATTGTTTTTTGGTGTTATCTAGTAGTAAAGGGTAAAAGCTACCGCCTGACGATTCCCATAAGCGCCATTATTATTTTATTTCGCTAAAAGAATTTTGATGAAGTCCAAACGTTCTTTCCCATTCATACGAATATTGCCTATGTCAGTGTTTCTGAAGTTGTTTTGATTGAAAACGTTAGAAAATGTAAGTAAATAAATATATTTTGATTATTATTATTATTATTAATAGGCTATTGATTATGTACTATAGAAAGGAACTACAACGTTAACGGGGTTTTATTATTTCATATGGTCAATGAATCTCTATATATGAAAAAACCGTGGAGTGCTACCATTTAAAGGGGTACGTTTTTGAGAAACGGGTGAATTAGTCCCTGGGCACAGGTTACACTAGGGTGAGTTCTATGCACTTTTGGTGCAAATACGTCTACATAAAAATTGTTCCTGGTTAAATTTCCTATCTAAATATAACTTTTTAAAGTCAAAGATACTTTTTTTTACAAAAATATATTCAAAAGAAAAAGCACAAAGAAACCCAAAAGAAAGAAATTTTGTTTTTTGTCCCATAACTTTTGTCCACGGGGATATAGGTATAGACATTGCTTCACAGAAAAAAAACTTACATATTTTCTCTTTAAAATGATGTTTGGTAGAGGTCATTAGGATTTACAGTTTTTGAAATATGATTTTTCAAAGTTCGCCACTCACAGCAATGTTGGACAATTTTCCTTGTTATTTCGCAAATATTGTTCTGTAACTTTTTTCTACGTAACTTTAGGTATATGCAATGGTACATGTAAGAGGAATAGAAATCAATTACCTTTAAAATGGTCTACTGTATAATGTTGTACGACTTCTTTTAAAGAGGTTATCTTTTTCAAGACTTTATACTTTTAACGAGTTTTTATATTTTTTACGATTATTTTTAAATTTCCCATTATAACTTTTTTTCTATATGGTATATATTATATAATAAAAAAGAAAGCTTATTCTGTTTACTTTAAAATGGTGTATTATAAAAAATTCTAGGGTTATTTTTGAATAAGATATGCTTTTTCAAATTGTAATAAGTACTTGCAACGATTTTTGATTTTAGGATTATTTTTTAAATTCCTCATTATGACTTTTTTATGTGATTGTGTGTTATGATTGAATCTTATTTTTTATAGGTAATACTTTGGATTCACTTGACTCGGCGGGGCAAACTTCAAAATATGGATTAATTCCAATATTTACTGTCAAAGCTCCTGCATCACAACCTTTGCTTGAAAAAATAGCATGTAAATGTACCAAAGGATGTACAAAAAACTGCGGTTGTAGAAAGATAGGAATAAGTTGTTCAATATTGTGCAAAGGGTGCATGTGCATGGGTACTAATTTGTGGGAACTCTAAGATAACTGAGGTGTCAGAGGAAGATATTGAAGCTAATGCTAACGAAGAGATGGACTTTGATTTGTAAAATTTTTTAAATGTCAACGTTTAATTAATTTTAACTAAAGTGATGTTTTTTAATACTAATGTTTATGAAATTTTTGGAAAAGAAATAATTTTAAATAATACTGTTAAACAAATATCAAAGAATCACTCGGTTTCCATTAGGTATTTAAATATAGATGATACACCATTTTAAAGAAGAGAAAGTAAGCCCTCTTTGTTGCGCAATATATAGATAGTATATTCATGTACAAGAAAAAAAAAGTTATAATGAGAAATTTCAAAAATAATCGTAAAAAAATGTAAAAAATAATATATTTTTTATATTAGGTATTATATAATATATTATATAATAATTTTATTTTATTTTATGTTATATTATAAAAAAAATCGTTAAAAGTATAAAAGCTTGAAAAACCATAATCTCTTTAAAAAAAATCGTACAACGTTATACAGTAGACCATTTTAAAGATAATTGATTTCTATTCCTATTACGTGTACCATTGCCTATACCTAAAGTTACGTAGAAAAAAGTTACAGAACAATATTTGCGAAATAACAAGGAAAGTTGCCCGAAATTGCTGTGAGTGGCGAACTTTAAAAAATCATATTTCGAAAACTGTAAATCCTAATGACCTCCACCAAACATCATTTTAAAGAAAAAATATGTAAGTTCTTTTTCTGTGAAGCAATGTCTATACCTATATCCCCGTGGACAAAAGTTATAGGACCAAAAACAAAATTTCTTTCTTTTGGGTTTCTTTGTGCTTTTTCTTTTGAATATATTTTTGTAAAAAAAAGTATCTTTGATTTTAAAAAGTTATATTTAGATAGGAAATTTAACCAGGAATAATTTTTATGTAGACGTATTTGTACCAAAAGTGCATAGAACTCACTCTAATGTAACCTGTGCCCAGGGACTAATTCACCTGTTTCTCAAAAACGCACCCCTTTAAATGGTAGCACTCCGCGGTTTTTTCATATATAGATGTCCATTGAACATATCAAATAATAAAATCCCGTTAACGTTGTAGTTCCTTTTAGCTATCTTATTTTGAATATAATCAATAGCCTATAATATGGATATAGTATAATAACTAGAAAGTTTGTGTAAATAGTTTGTTTAATTAATTTTGGTCAATTATGTATTGCATGTAATTAGGCAATTTTCTCTTTTTTTAACTTTTGATCAAAAGTTTTTTGTCTCTCCTGTAAAATTTTCAATTTGTGACTTAGGCAATTTGCTTATTAGACCGACGATATGCCCTCTAATTTCCTTCTTCTTGTGAAGGTTATTTTAGACTTTTGAGGAATTATGGATAATAATCCTACCTCTCTAGTCCATATTGATACTACGTTCATAACCAGATTCCACAGCAGATGTGATAATATTCTAAATAAATATTCTAAGCATGTATTCTAAACACCTTTAATTTAAATGTCTAAGTTTTCACTCTAATGGCATATAAAGCAACATAATCCTACTCTACATCCCACCAGAATGAAAACAATGGGAACCTTCTCTGGTTACACCTCCGAGGCTTCTACAATTTGCAAGCCATACGGATGCCGAGACTAAGGAAGATGAGGGAATTTTACAATATATAATTCACGTCCCATCTGTTCAGCGCGGTAAAGTTCCAACGAGAATAGTTCCCTTTGTACTCCAAACAGAGTAAAGTAAATCAAAAATGAATAACCATTTTCAATGTCGTTGCAACACGAAACTACAGCCGCGCGATATTCTAGTCCAATCAGAGAGTGCCGCAAGCACCTCTACCGGTTTCGAAACTTATTAGTCTCTCATCAGGAGGCACATATGCTGCTCTCCCCGATCCAACCAAAACAAACCCCGGCGTGCAGTCACGGATCGCAACGAACGTGACTGCACGCCGGGGTTTGTTTTGGTTGGATCGGGGAGAGCAACATATGTGCCTCCTGATGAGAGACTAATAAGTTTCGAAACCGGTAGAGGTGCTTGCGGCACTCTCTGATTGGACTAGAATATCGCGCGGCTGTAGTTTCGTGTTGCAACGACATTGAAAATGGTTATTCATTTTTGATTTACTTTACTCTGTTTGGAGTACAAAGAGAACTATTCTCGTTGGAACTTTACCGCGCTGAGCAGATGGGACGTGAATTATATATTGTAAAATTCCCTCATCTTGCTTAGTCTCGGCATCCGTATGGCTTGCAAATTGTAGAAGCCTCGGAGGTGTAACCAGAGAAGGTTCCCATTGTTTTCATTCTGGTGGGATGTAGAGTAGCATTATGTTGCTTTATATGCCATTAGAGTGAAAACATAGACTTTTGATAGCAGTTACCGCTAGGGCATCTATGCCATTTCGTTCGTTGCGATCCGTGACTGCACGCCGGGGTTTCTTTTGGTTGGATCGGGGAGAGCAGCATATGTGCCTCCTGATGAGAGACTAATAAGTTTCGAAACCGGTAGAGGTGCTTGCGGCACTCTCTGATTGGACTAGAATATCGCGCGGCTGTAGTTTCGTGTTGCAACGACATTGAAAATGGTTATTCATTTTTTACCTTTAATTTACTTCGTCTATTCCATTTAGACGAATGGCCTCATGACTACTTCAAATGGAGTATTGATGAATGCAGCAAACTCCTCTACATCGACAAAGTCCCCAGCATCATCACTTCCTTGTTTTCCAGAACGTACTCCACCACCCTTTGTACTAGATAGTGTGAAGTGATGTTTCTGTTGAACTATTGATCAAATTTAATAAATAGTCCTGGTTATCATTACTTCTCCCATGCTGCTTTCTTTGTAACTCTCTATGTGTTTCTTTTGCTGTTTTCATCAACAGAAGAAGTATTTGAAGCATTTTTAAGCTTAATTGGCTGGATTATATTGAATCCTCCCCCTTCTCGTTCTTCCATAATAATTTTAATGTATAAATGGATAAATACCTATTTGTCCACTTAAAACCGATTTTTAGTGCTTTAAAGATTGCACTCTGGGCATAACAAAAGGATTTAGAGAGAAGTAGCAATTAAAATACATTTTACGGGAGAACAGTTTATTTCAATGAGATCTTCTACATATAGGCTGCTCTTTGAAAGAGGTAACATTAAGACAATCCTCATATTTTTCCTAATATTAATTATAAGATATCTCAAAAAATAAAAAAAAATCAAAAATATGGCAAGAACGAAGAATGCAGCGCTGCATTCTTATCAAAAATTTCAGTTATACACTATTATTAATACACCAGAAGAAACAATAAGAGTAAAACATGAACTATTTCAGAAAAGAACTCCTTGTATTTTACTTATTTTAAGAATTATTACTTGTAAATTCGTTTCTAGATCTATTTTCTATTTAGTTATTCTAGAAATTACAAATGTAGGACCAGATATATCATAAATACGTGTATACATCATTATAGTGATCATTCGAAAATATACAATTAAAAAATAACAGCAGCCATTTTGTAAGGGGCGGAGCTACAATTGATACATGACAGATGGCACGGCCGTGAAGTCATAACCCTCATTTTTAAAGAGGCGCTAGAAGTTCTACACATGACACAAATGATAGATGCTGAAAGTAATCTCAGCCCACATTGTGTAAAGGACGGGGCTAGAATGTATAAGAATGCCACAAAGTGCACGACAGATAATATGAAAGTGATACAAATTACATAACCAATGACATGTAAATATGACGTTACAACAACCATTTCGTGCTGGGCGAAACTAAAATGTATATGACAGGCATTACGTGACAGATGACAGTCATTACGTGACAGACGATTGAGATGACATGCAAATCAGCTCAACATTCATTGGTTAGTGTTGGGGCGCAATTTATACTCCAAACTACCTGACAATGAGTATGGCCTCATAGCCATCATTTTGTAAGGGGTGGAACTAAGAATGCTAACAGAATACAAATACAAAATGTTCCAGTGTGTTAGTGTTTCACTGCCTACGTTTACTAATGATTTGGTATGTTGCTGAATTTTCTGTTGTGCACAACTGTTCTTTTTAGCGTATGTTTTTGCATTTTGCTAAAACTTGTAACAACCTGTAAATTGCATGAATCTGATTACGATTAGTATAATGTAGACCCAAACAATAGCTGCTTTTTCTCTCTTTGTTACATTCATCGTCGTTTCTGAATTATTGCACAAGACTGAAAGTATCTTCATGTTAAAAGTAAATCCTGTTTAGGTCTGCAGAATTACTGCAGATGCTGAAAAGTACCATCTTGTTATAGTAAAATAAATGATATTATTATACAAAGAGTTTATGATAACAAATGAATTTAAAATACTAAAAAATCATAAATTTTCAACCTAGTTATTACAAGTATAAGTTCCAGATATGCAGTTGCCTAATTACGAGATTTGCCTTTTTAGTTTTGCATACAGCCGCTTAGAGGGCGCTACCAATAAAACATTCCGACAAAAAATGTAGCCTCAATTGTTGACATACATACAGAGTTTCACTGCGATACAATAAGTCGTATAGATACAGTGAATTTTTGAAATTAGAAAGTCTGTCGAAAAATGGATCTTAGCCGAGAACATTTTCGAGCAATAATTTTTTACAATTTTCGGATTGCAACCCTAACAACACAAAACATTCCAGGAATGTACTATCAAAGTTCTATTAATGTTTGAATGTCCTGGACATTCAAGGAACATTCGGTGAACATCTTATTAAATTATTGGTGGAATGTTACCACAAGACATTCTATGAACATACTACCAATGTCCTATATTTTAAGAGAGGCCATTTACTATTCAATTTGCGTTCATTTTCAAATTTGCCGCGCGTGTATCTATTTGGGCAATCCAAACCACGTGACTTCTGGTTGGCATACAAAAAGTTAGAGGTTATGTATGTTTCTAATATCTATTTTTCATTGTTTATCGTCGTATTTTGTCTATTTTGGATTTCGTTTGCTGTATTTTGTGAACTTTATAAACTTTACCACAATGCAAAGTGATTATTTAAGGAAATTATTATTGGAAACTCCAGATGTTGGAGAAAGGTAGGGGAAACAATGTTTATTTACTGTTAATTTTTCCCTGATATTTATCAATATTGATGAATTTTGCAAGTAATAACATTATTTCTTTTATTGTTCTAGATATTTATTGAAGCTGAAAATAATTGGGGATTTAGATCCATATACAATTCAGTCAGAATTGGATTTTACAGTAAAGTGCATTCCACCAAATTACTATTATAGATATTTATACATATCTGGTGGAGTCTCACAGTTACTACTCTAAGCAGCAGATAAAAGCATACAAAAGACTTCAGGAACATAAATATTTTACAGCTGGATTTGTTTTTAAAGTTGGAAGTCATGAGCAACAACTTCATAAGTTCCTACAAGAATATTGAGGAAATCCAGCTCCTCGATACTACTGGGCAAACTAGAAGATTGAAGAGGACAAAGCCTTTTGAACTAGTTTCAGTAATAAGTGATAGTGAAAAGCAGAGCATAGTGCTTGTGTGCCTGTGTATGTTAGAATAGTTGACGATCTTGTTAGACTAGATAAGAGACGCTATGGGGTTAGCTCTTCATTTTAAGGAACAGTAGTAATTTAGGTTAAATTAAAATTGCTTATTGGTCAGTTATGACCAGATTGTAATTGTAATGTACAATTCAATACAATGAATCATCATCGTAGTGATGATTATGGAAAAAATATATGACAAGATTTTGTGCAATAAAAATGTTTATATTTATCAAGGACGTATTATTTGGTATGGCCACATATACTTCAGGTTTTATCGTCGGTGATGTGACAATACCTCCTATCTGCTTTTTCATGAATTTTGTAGGAGACGAAAAACCATTTTTAGGGTCATCTCCTGTTTTCACATGTAAATTTTGACATGTTTTGTAGTAAATAGATAGTTTAATTTACTCGAGACATGTCAAAAAATATCATATGAAAATAGGAGGTGACTGTAAAAAAAAGTTTTTCGTCTCTCTTACAAAACTCATGAAAAAACAAATCGGAGGTATTATGTCACATCAGCGACTATATGCAGGGAATGTATAAAAAATATACTGTGAATGTCCAAAGAACATTGGTAGACATTCATGGAATGTTCCAACAAGACATTCAAGGAATGTTTAAAATGCTGACAGAGTTTCCTGGGACATTTAGGGGACATTCTTGTGCTTTTGAGTACATTCCAGGAATGTTTGCAATATCCTGTGTGTACATTCTAGGAACATACATGGAATGTTTGGTGTTATTAGGGAATATGTCTCGCTAAAATGATTTCTGTGTTTAGGAATGAAGCATCACACCAGTCAACTATTTCCCGCTGGTATTGCGAATTTCAACGGGGTCTCTCCAGTCCCGACGATGAATCCAGGCCAGGTCCACCCAAAACAACAGTCACACAGCAAAACATTGATGTGGTTCGTCAGCTAATTAAGGATGACCGACGTGTAACATACCGGGAGGGAGGCATCTTTGGGCATTTCAAAGACCTCGATCCAAAAGACCCTATATGGAGAACTAGGTGTGACGAAGTTGGTTTACCGTTGGATCCCTCATTTGCTCACAGAATGTTTGAAAGAAGCCTTTAAAACAGCGATTTTGCAGGTGTCAACTGAAGACTGGAATAACTGTTTACCAATTGGTTTGAACTTATGCAAAAGTGTATTGACCTTGGTGGGACATGGAAAGCAATAAAGTGCTAGTCGATATATTTTTTGTCTTTATTATGGCTATATGCAAAACTAAAAAGACAACCCTCGCCTCGTATTAAAAAGTATAAAAACCTATTTTATTCGAACATTTTACTCTTATTTCCCCTCTATTACAACTAGGACTTGACAATTTCCGAACACTCAATATTCACTATCCAAAGAAAACTACAAAATAGTTTTCCACTTACAAAAATATCCTCTAACTAAAAGCTCACAGATGCTTCTTTGAACATAACTATGGTAATTATGATAGTTTCTGGATTAAAGAAAGTAATCATTTAAAACTGCGAAAATAAAAATATTCTTCGTCATTTTTAATAATCTGACAAAGTCATTACGATTTCTGCACGAATATTCGAATATTTCCTGACTGATGCCGAGTACTAAAATTTTAAATTTTTTATAATTATTTATATGTTAACGAGACACTATTATAGACGGAGAGGTAGCGCTGAAAAATCTCTTTGAATTTACTAATACTAAATTTTTCACAGTTGATTACTGTGATTGTGTAGAGATACATACCTACTGCGGTGGGTCAAGCGAAAGGGGTTACTGAGAGGGTATCAAAGTTACTTTCCTACGAAGGTAATTAAATCCATTTACTAAGGCTGAAAATCAGTACACACATACTAAACTGAATATAAATAAAAGTTATTATAGTCGGTCAGCTGTATGACGGGACAGAGCCGGTCGGTCATTCCCAATGAATGTACAGGGTTATTCACTATATTTTGACCCCCTTGTAAATTGCTTTATTTACAGAATTAGAAAAAAATGTAAAATACAAAAGTTATTCGATTTTTTAATTATGATTTTTGACATATATACCGTACTAGTGACGACATCCATCTGGGCGTGATGACGTAATAGACTATTTTTTTTACATGAGAATAGGGGTCGTGTGCTAGCTCATTTGAAAGATTATTCAGTTCTCTATACAGTACTATAAATATTAAGATCATTACTTATACAGGGTGTGCAAAATTTTTTTTAATTATTAATTAAACAATTATTTTAATTAAAAAAAATTTTTGGACACCCTGTATAATTAATCATGTTAATGTTTATACTACTGAATAGGGAATTGAATAACCTTTCAAATGAGCTAGCACTCGACCCCTTTTCGCATTTAAAAAAAAATAGTCGATTATGTCATCACGCCCAAATGGATGACGTCACTAGTACGATATAGATCGAATAACTTTTGTATTTTACATTTTTTTCGAATTCTGTAAATAAAGCAGTTTACAAGGGGGTCAAAATATAGTGAATAACCCTGTACATTCACTGAGGCCGGCCGACCGGCTCTGTCTCGTCATACAGCTGACCGACTATAATAACTTTTATTTATATTTAATTTAGAATGTGTGTACTGATTTTCAGCCTTAGTAAATGAATTTAATTACCTTCGTAGGAAAGCAACTTTGATACCCTCTCAGTAACCCCTGTTCTACGTTTCGCTTGACCGACCGCAGTATGTTTCTCTACACAATCACAGTAATCAACTGTGAAAAATCTAGCTTTAGTAAATTCAAAGAGATTTTTCAGCGCTGCCTCTTGGACTATTATGGTTAAGACTAAACAATAGGGTCACTGACGAATAACTACAACATCTAAACCATATACCTAGAGGGTAACTAGATGGACCTGGTTAGGAAAAGCCTCTAGAATAAAAATGTGTAAAAAAAGTCGCAGAAAAATATATACCATGTACTTTTTAATTTTAATGTTACTAGGATTCTAACCGCCATAATAATTCTTCGTACATTTGATCGAGAATATCAACATTGATAATATTTCAATATACGACGGCGCGCGGTCCAATAAGTACCTAGCCTAACAACCCGATAGCGTCACTATAGCAAGGGAAATTTACTACCGTGTACTACATTCTGGTAGGTAGACGATTAATGTCAAAATTTCAGCCGATTCGAACGCATAGTTTTGTTTAAGGCGCGTGTGAATGCGGACGTACTGAGGATTTTATAAAAACGTAAAAAGAGCAATATCTGTGTGATTCGATTATTGTTTTTTGAAGGAGAATCGCGCAGCTAAATCAAAGAGCGTTTGGATGCTGTGTATGGTGATTATTCTCCTTCGATTGCAACCGTCAAAAATAGCCCTTTTGTCTCACAGCAACCGTGAGACCACTTCAGAGCAGTGTTTGGCACTGTTTAACACCATCGGTGACCATCTTGAACAAGCGCCAATTGGCTGGTACCACGTGCTTAAATCGTTCATTTAGTAACACAGTACTACCGACGCCACTTATGCATCGTCGGTACCTTTGATAAAACCTTCGTGACGCTACTCGTGCGTCATGGGCACCGAACGTGTTAAGCGAAATTCGAAGGATTTTCTGCGTCGCTTCCTGACCGTCTACGAAACATCGATCCACTGGTACAACCGGAGACCAAGGAACAGTCGACACAGTGAACTTCATCCGCCGAACGTGCTCCGAAGAAGGCGAAAACTGTCCTATCGGTCAGAAAGTTGATAGCAACCGTTTTCTGGGATTCACAAGGTGTGATCTCCATTGAGTGCCCGAAGAAGGGCAAAATGGTCATATGTCTCTACTTTGCCCAATTCTTGAACCGATTCGACTTGAATTACAGAAAAAATAGTGTTATTTGGCGAAGAAAAAAGTGATTTTCCACTATGACAACGCACCTGCTGACACCTCTGCAGTCGTCACGGCCAAATTGGGCTACGAACTGCTACTCCATCTACCGTATTCTCCAGATTTTGGTTACGTGTGACTTCTTTTTAACCTCACCGGCCAGAAATTTAAGTCGAATGAAGAGGTCGTCGCCACCACGAAGGCCTACTTTCCATAGAGCGCTAAAATCGTAAAGACCGTATGTTTCACACGGCTTGAAGAAATTGGAGCATTGCTGGGTCAAGTGTATCGAGCTAAGAGGAGACTATCGGGAAATAAATTGCTACTTTTCCAAAATTTTCATTTTTTTTGTATTTATGTAAAAGTATTTATGGAACCACTGTCGTAAATTAGGCAAAAATTGATCGGTCGTATACAGGGTGTCCCCGAAAATAGTGCGTTCCTTAAAGGTATAGGTTGAAGGCACCATGTAGAGCAAAAGACTCTTTCTTACATTCATAAACATAAGTCAACATTTTTTTCTAAATGCAACCGTTTGGCTAAAAAACCAAAATACATTTTGGTATGCAAATTGAAATCTGACAACTATGTATACAAAAATCTAAACATAGACAATCACAATTTAAAAATAGTTGCAGCATTTTAACCATAAGTATTTACATTAAACTCTGTCTTCATCCTAAACAAACAAACAAATTCTTGTTTTGTTGGATTTTCAAACATGGGGTGGTACAATTATTTTGCAGGTGTACCTGTCTGACCTACATTTGTGGTGTCAATAAACTAAATCACAAACAGTTCTTGTACAGTGATGCCAAATTAGTTAATTTTATGAAAATAAAAGTTCGCTTATATGGCGAACAATGTAATTTTTTTTTGGAAACGGTAAACTTTAGAAAAAAATGTTATAGGACTTTTTTGTTCTACATTGTGTATTATATCCATACCTTGAAGGAACGCACTATTTTCGGGGACACCCTGTATAAAAACAGATGCCATATATTGAGCAAGTTAACAAGAAAAAGTTACATTATTTTATATCCAGAAACAATCATTTTTGGGACCTGATATATCTAACACTATACCTAAACAAGAAATTTGTTAACATACCTTTAACAATACGTGTTTAAAAAACCATTTGATTTTAAATAATGATTGTATAAATGTTTTATTAATCATCTACGTTAATCATACAAAAGGCTATGCGATAGTTAACTCAAATAAGAATATGGAGCAGACCTAAAATAAAAAACTGAAGCCATGTAATTTGAGTCATTTCAATCTTGAAGAGTGAAATCGGATCTATTAAAGATAGAAATAAAATTTTTCACTGCTAATGTAGTTGAAAGAGAGATAAAAGAATATAGTAACACTAAAAAAGTAAAAAAAAAGTTCTATTCGATGACAGAAAAAAATCGAAACAACTTTCTACAAACTATACAGTCAAATAATTATACAAAATCACGAAAAACAAGTATTTATTGTGATTTGTATTAAAGCTGCTATTGGAAGCATAATTTTAGCTGTACCACACTAGCCCGGGAGGTAGTGTCAAATTTAACCGGAGCATTTTAGCATGGCTGTTTTCATTTTTATTTAGTTAGGTGTTCCAAAGCTTATTAACAAATGATGTGTCAGCTGGACCAAAACCGGGGATTTTAGGCAAAAAAAGGTAAAATATGAAACTTGATGGAAAAACGCTACAACTTATATGTCAAATATTTATCTCCGTAACTTACGTGTATAATGGCCTAGAATACCTAGCTACTGACTTTCATTCAGACGACTCGGGTTCGATGCCTCACGTTGGATTTTTTTTTTGTTTTTAAAATTAACATTTTGATGTGAAAAATAATTATTTTTATAATACCAAGTTTTTAATATTTATACGAGACAATATAAAAATGTCTGTATGTCTTTTATAGAATCGTAAACTATGCATTTGATCATAATAATTATGATTGACCTTAATAAGCAAATTTGTTGTACATGAACCCTTGAAGCTTCCTGAGTTGGCACGACCCCCCTTTTCACTTAGATTGGTCGTACCAACTCAGGAACCTTCAGGGGTTTATGTACAACAAATTTGCTTATTAAAGTCAATTATAATAATATGATCAAATGCATTGTTTACGATTCTATAAAAGACATACAGACTTTTTTATATTGTGTCGTATTTAAATAATAAAAACGTGGTATTATCAAAAAATAATTATTTTTCAAATCAAAATGTCAATTTTAAAAACAAAAAAAAATTCCAACGCCAGGAATCGAACCCGAGTCGCTTGGGTGAAAGGCGGTAGCTAGGTATTCTAGGCCATTATACACGTAAGTCACGGAGATAAATATTTGATTTGCCTAAAATCCCCGATTTTGGGACAGCTGACACATCATTTGTTAATAAGCTTTGGAACACCTAACTAAATAAAAAGAAAACAGCCATGCTAAAATGCTCCGGTCAAATTTGACACTACCTCACGGGCTATACATCTTTGGCGCAGCTAAGATTTTTCAAAGCTTGTCTAAAATGCGACTTTTGAGTTTTCAAGCAATTTATCAATTATTTTCTGTTCTGTCCAAAGCATGTTAACAAATTCCCAATAAAATTATAAAAAAACTCCTACATGATATATTGCACAAAAACTTACTTTGTTGTGTGCATAAAGACAAAGGTACAATTAATCTTAAAATTACTTAATTCACATTTTTTTACTTCACTTGCAAGACTTTAGACTAGAACGTTCTGCGTTGAAATATTTACAACATAAATAAATATTTGTCATATCAGCTGAGAGAGTAAACAAAACAATATCGTTTCCGTATCACAGAGAAGAAGAGTTTGGGTAGCAACTATTCGAGTATATTGAAGTATTGATAGAGGCTCTGAAAATTCGATTTGAGAAAGGATTATTGGTCAATTGCGGCAAATGATATATACATTGCGACAAATATTGTATTGAGTGTTTCCACAATAGGATATAAAAGCTCCGGGTCTTCACACATTAAAATTTCGCTCAAAATATAATATCTTTAACCTCAACTAACCAACAATTATCTGATAAAAGCCTCTAGAGATTTATAAAATTTGTAAGGAATGAATTAAAAGCAGATTTACTGCTTCTTCCCAAAGATACTATCGTTAAATCCTAAAATAATATTTGTATTTTGTTTCGGTACTTATTGTAGAATTAGTGTGCTGCAGCAGTCGAAAGCTTTTTACTAAATAACGAGTAGCTATTGGCTAGATGTGGCTTATGTCGGGCAAATTACTGAAACAAAAAAACAGAAATATCAAACAAATGTGTAAACGCTTAACGCAAGACAAATGTTATAAATTATACAGGGTGTCCCGAAAAAATTGGTCATAAATTATACCACACATTCTGGTGTCAAAAATAGTTCGATTGAACTTAACTTACCTTAGTGCAAATGTGATCATAAAAAAGTTACAGCTCTTTGAAGTTACAAAATGAAAATCTATTTTTTTCAATATATCGAAAACTATTACACATTTTTTACTGAAAATGGACATGTCCCATTCTTATTGCAGGAACATCTTAAAATAAAATTATAGTGAAATTTGTCCACCCCATAAAAATTTTATGGGGGTTTTGTTCCCTTAAATCCCCCCAAACTTTTGTGTGCGTTCCAATTAATTCATTATTGTGGTTCCATTAATTAAACACAAAGTTTTGAAAACTTTTTTGCCTCTTAATATTTTTTCGATAAGGCAGTTTTTAACGAGATGCAGCTTCTTTTTTAACATATTAACATAAACATTTTATGGGGGTTTTGTTCCTTTAAACCCCCCAAATGTATGTGTACGTTCCAATTAAACTATTATTGTGGTACCATTAGTTAAACACAGTGATTTTAAAACTTTTTTGTCTCTTAGTATTTTTTTGATAAGTCACCTTTTATCGAGATGTGGCTTCTTTTTCAAAATACACCTAAAGATGTAAATTGTAAAAAAATTTTCAGATTATTAATAGGTCTCTATAATCGTAGTGGATTACCTAACCATATACAAATATGTAGTGGATTCGACAAATATTCAAAATATCTCGATAAACACTGGCTTATCGAAACAGTACTAAGAGGCAAAAAGTTTTAAAAATATTGTTTTTAACTAATGGTGCCACAATAATAAATTAATTGGGACGTACACAAAAGTTTGGTGGGGTTTAAGGGAACAAAACTCCCATAAAATTTTTATGGGGTGCACAAATTTCATTTTAAGTTTTTTTAAGATGTTGCCTCCATAAGGATGCCACATGTCCATTTTCAATAAAAAATCTCTAATGAGTTTTCGATATATGAAAAAAAATCGATTGTCATTTTGTAACTTCAAAGGGCTGTAACTTTTTTTGTGTGCACTATTATATATAGGTAAGTGAGGTTCAATCAACCTATTTTTGACCCCAGAATCTGTGGTATAATTTATGACCAATTTTTTCGGGACACCCTGTATAACCCCTTCTCGGCATATTAAAATATATATGCCTCTTCTCGGCATATTTACCATCGACATCACAATTTATAGTATATTTGCTACATTAAAAAGTGTAAAATGGAGTTTAAAGCTAGTTCGGCTCCACGTGGTGTCCCCTGGTAACGCTAAATGAACTATCAGATATTGGCAACCAAAAAATCTTCGGATCTCGTGACAGTAAGCGTGTGCTCACTACGGAGACCAAAGTATGGTATCCTAGCCTAGAGCATAGTATCCTACTCTTCATATTCGTGAATTCTGGCATTCAAAATAATGAATTTATTTTACATAGCGATCGATAATATAGTTTCGATCGCCGGTGTCCGTGATTTGAGGAAAAAAAATTTTCAATTAGAAGAGTGTAAATGCAGATTATAACATAATTTTTAATTACAAACAACTTTTCTCAATGACAATTTTTGATATTGTGAAATATAAAGGCACTTTACTCTTGAGCGAAATTCATATTTCTGGACATACCTCGTATACTGTTGATAAAAGGCTAGAGCGGGATAAGATGGTCAAAAATGCCCCCGCACCGATCAGCCCCGCTACTTATGTTTTCGATAAAGGATATAAAATTATGCCCTCATGCAAATTTTTAGCTTCCCAGAGGTCCTAAAACGTCTGAAATCAAGAAAAGAAGAATTTTAAGGTTTTATTATCTTGTGAGCGCAATTTTACTTTAAAAAATCTGAAAAAATTCAAGAGGTTGTATCTTTTGAATACAAAACAACCTATTTTTTTCAGATTTTTGTAATGAAAAATGAGCACAGGAATAATTTTTGAAATTTTCAAAAAAATTTTAGGTTATGATAATATGATTTGGCCAACTTTTAAATAGTATTTTTTTGTGTACTTTTTGCCGTTCTTTTAAATAGCAGAGGCGAAATTTTTAATATCTGAGCGGAAAGAACGAGAAAATCGAGAAAACCGTTTTTGGCTGTCTCGAGATGCATCTCGGGACAGCCAATTTTAGGATTTAGGATCCTGACTACAACAACTGAACAAAAACTAAAATTGTAAATTTTATCATAAAATTTGGTATGTGGGGTTATAATAATATTTGGAACAACTTTTCCAAATATCGTTTATCGATATCTGTAACGCGAAGCAAATCGAATTGCATATCGAAAATTTACCCTGTTTGTGGATTCGCAGTAGGCCGCATTTCAAACTTAAAGTTCAGTTGACTATTTTAAAAATTGTGAACCATCAATCTGTATGACTGTGCAAAATTTCAAATCTGTATATATTGTCATAGCCGAAACTTAGGGGTGTCTTCATCTTAAATGCGACACACTGTATCTTACCAGTTCGATAATTTATTGCAACTAATATAGTCGTATTTTTTATAGATTCAAAATATACAATGAGAATACTGACTAATTCACTAATTTTATCATAAAAAGTTCAAATTGACTGCATTGAAATATTGAACCAATTAATGCGTATTAATATATTATTATAATTATTATAATATTTATAATAGAGTGAGTTTTACGTATAAAAACCCTCAAGTATCTCGGAAACGACTGGCACGTTTTTCATAGGTTTTGGTGGGTAGGGGTTTTCTAATGCAGCCGATATTACAGTGATAATTACATTGTTGTCAGATTTTCCGTTTTCTGGAAATCTAATGAAATTTCTGATTTCAAATAGAACACCCTGTATATTTTTTGCGTTTCGAAGTCCTTAAGATATACTGATTATTGTTTATGTTATATTCTCTATACCTAAATGCCATAGTTTCGGAGTTATTGCTACATTTATTTAAACAATAATTAAAGAAATTATAAAAATCAATTTTTTCGGCCCGTTTAGACATTATTTTAGGTTCTTTGGATCATTGGGAACAAAAAAGGTGTTTTGTAATTTTTCTCCAAAGTTAATCGTTTTCGAGTTAACAATTTAAAGCTGAAAAAAAATCGAATAATGACGATTTTCAAGGTTCAAAAACAAAAATAAAAAACATTATTTTTGAAACTGCGGAGTACCCAAAATCCTTCTTCCAGGGGCTCGCTATAAAATTTTTTGGCACGTTTTATTCTAAAACATTGCTTTTTAATTAATGTTAATGAAGCGCATATGAGAGGACGGGCGATCGGGCTGCATTAACAATTAAAAAACAATATTTTAGAATGAAACTAGCTCAAATTACTTATTGGTAATTGATAAAATAAGGCTTTAGCTTAAATTTCTATACTTGGAAGTTTCAAAAATAATATTTTTGATTTGTGTTTTTAACCTTGAAAATCGTAATTATTCGATTTTTTTTCAGTTTTAAATTATTTATAACTCGAAAACGATTAACTTTATAGAAAAATAACAAGAGTACTTTTTTTGTTCCCAATGGTCCAAAGAACGTAAAATAATGTCTACGCAAGCCGAAAAAATTGATTTTTATAATTTGTTTAAAAAGTTTTTTTAAATAAATGTAGCAATAACTCTGAAATTATGGCCTTTAGGTATAGGGAATATAACATGGAAAATAATCAGTATTTCTTAAGAACTTCAAAACGCAAAAAATATACAGGGTGTTCTATTTGAAATAAGAAAGTTAATTAGATTTTCAGAAAAAAGGAAGATCTGACAACAATGTAAGTATTACTATAATATCGGCCACATTAGAAAACACCAACCCACCACAATCCATAAAAATCGTGCAAGCCATTTCCGAGATAATTGAGGGTATCCATACATAAAACTCACTCTGTACATTATATTATATTATTACACATAATTATATAAACATTATTTATTAATACACATTAATAATTGGTTCAATACTTCAATGCAATCAATTTGAACTTTTTATGATAAAATTAGTGAATTAGTCAGTATCTTGATTGAATATTTTGAATCTATAAAAAATACGACTATATTATAGTTGCAATAAATTATCAAATTGATAAGATACAGTGTGTCGCATTTAAGAAGAAGACACCCCTATGTTTTGGCTATAAAAATATGTAAAGATTTGAAATTTTGCACAGTCATACGGGGTGATGGTTCGCAATTTTTAAAATAGTCAACTGAACTTTAAATTTTAAACGCGGCCTACTACAAACAGGGTGAATTTTCGATTTGCTTCGCGTTACAGATATCGATAAAAGTTATTTGGAAAAGTTGTTCCAAATATTATTATAGCCCCACATACCAAATTTTATGACAAAATTCACAATTTTAGTTTTTTTTTCAGTTGTTGTAGTCAGGATCCTAAATCCTCATATTGGCTGTCCCGAGATGCATCTCGAGACAGCCAAAAACGTTTTTTTCGATTTTTTCGTTCTTTCCGCTCAAATATTAAAAATTCTGCCTCTGCCATTTAAAAGAACGGCAAAAAGTACACAAAAAATACTATTTAAAAGTTGGCCAAATCATATTATCATAACCTAAAAATTTTTTGAAGATTTCAAAAAATTTTCCTGGGCTCATTTTTCATTACAAAAATCTGAAAAAAATCAGGTTGTTTTGTATTCAAAAGATACAAACTCTTGAATTTTTTCAGATTTTTTAAGTAAAATTGCGCTCACAAAAAAATAAAACCTAAAAATTCTTCTTTTCTTGATTTAAGACTTTTTAGGACCTCTGGGAAGCTAAAAATTTGCATGAGGGCATAATTTTATATCCTTTATCGAAAACATAAGTAGCGGGGCTGATCGGTGCGGGGGCATTTTTTACCATCTCATCCCGCTATAGCCTTTGATATCTGATGATTGCATCATAGGTTTTAGACTATGCAGAGCACTTTATAAAGAATAACTTTTTTTCGTAAAATTGATATTAAAAAAGTTTCCCATATGGTTACAAGTTAGGCAGACACACTGTATATATAGCCGCTACTCCCGTTGCGAAAGTTTCGCCTATCCATGATCACGTACAAAGAGACAAAGATGAGTAAAACTTTACGTACCTTTTAATATATAATCTGTCAATAAAGTGGGCACCGTCGGACTATCTTCATTAATAGCTTTGAGAACTAAAAATATAAAAAAAGTATTAGAACATGAAGAGTTTAATCGCACATATAACTCAATTTAAAAAAAAAATGCCATATGCCGTGATTAATAAGCACTGAACAAAAGTTAAATTCCTAATATGGGTAATATCAAAATATATAGCAGTATAGTAAGTTATTTTAACTGGATAAAAGATTATGTAGATATCATAAAAAAAAACCCCTCTGTGGCGCAGTGGTAAGAGCGCCTACCTTTGAAACGAAAGGTCGGGAGTTCGAATCTTACCAGGGGCAGAAATTTTTCGTTTATTATAAATTAATAAATGAAAAATAGTTTCTGTCCTTGTGGGATCAGTACTCACCGGAGGGACCGCAGACGTTCGGAAACAATTAGCGTCTCTTTGCAAAGACAATGACGTCGACTTTGCAAAGTAACAAGACACTTACTCAACACACACACTACACATTACTCCCCTGACTTAGTAATAAGTTATACAATTACGTGGCTAAAGGTTCTAGTTCTAAACCAAAGCCAGAATCAGAAAAAAAAATCATAAAAACCCTAATAGTGGAGTCACTGAAGCTGGATATGAGCTATTACCCCCGATTTCGTTGAACCTTCATCAATTTGCATGAAAATTGGTGAGTGGTTAGATGATATCTCAAGGAACAAAGGTGACATGGTGCCAACTTGCGCTTTTACCCTGGGGGTGGATGCCACCCCTTCTAATGGGTGAAAATTATTTTATTAAACATAACCCAATAATTCGATAGAGGGACAAATTTCAAGCAAAATTTGTTATATAAAGGTATTAAAATAAATCCAAACTTTTTGAGTGTAGGGCCGGCGTAGCCGAGTGGTAGTGTGCTAGGCTAGCGTGCCGGTGGTCCGGAGTTCAAATCCTACCGCCGGCAAGAACAACTAGACATTTTTAAAATGTTTATAGGCCCCAGGTCGACTCAGCCTGAATAAAATAAGTACCTTGGGTAAAACCAGGGGTAATAATAGGCGGTTGAAGCGTAGCACTGGCCCTGTTACCTTCT
Organism: Diabrotica virgifera virgifera; assembly: GCF_917563875.1. Taxonomy (NCBI): domain Eukaryota; kingdom Metazoa; phylum Arthropoda; class Insecta; order Coleoptera; family Chrysomelidae; genus Diabrotica; species Diabrotica virgifera. The sequence continues at coordinate 60,260,796 of NC_065443.1, read as the reverse complement.
TTGTATACCGTAGGCCCTAGATATAGCAGACTACCCTGCTATACTCCCAAAGCCACGTGAGGGGTATAAAACGGGAGACTATTATTATATAACTTTTTGAGTTCTTAAAGATCAAAGATTTTAATTTTTCTTGAGAAAAATGCATGTTTTTAACCAATTTTTCATCAATAACTCAAAAAGTGTAAGTTTCTACAAAAAAGTTATTATTATCAAAATTGAAGCTAATAAAAAAATGAAATAAACCCCTTACTAGAAAAACCTTTTAATGTTAACTAAAAGTGAGTTACAGGTAATTGAATGTATATTTTTTTCGGTGAGTAAAAAACTCGAAGTATTCAAGCTGAAATAACGGGAAATTGATGCATTTTATAACATAAACTTATTAAACATTTGTCAAAGTACTTAAAAATATCTATCAAATGAGCTCCCGAACATGTTGATAGCGTTAAAATTTATGATCAAATTTTTTTTTTTAATTTATCTTTTAAAAATTTTTCCAAAAAATGTTATTGTTTTTTTTTAATAACTCCGTTCGTGTTTACGATAATCGTTCGTATTCGTGTTTATCTAAAAACTGTTTGAAAGTTAATTCCAAGTGCTATTTAAACACGTTGAAGCTAATCTTTTAAACCCCTTACTTTTTTAAAAATAAAAGGTTAAATGACCCCGGTTGCGTGGTTCTCACAGCAAAATTTAAGATTTAATCGTTTCTATCTCGGTTACTTTTTACCCTATAGAAATATTAAAACAGGTAAAATTTTTGGCACAGAAAAAACTAAAATTTGGTTATATGTAATTTTTTACGTATATTGAGTATTTTTGGAGTTATTATCAAAAGAATATGAGAATTACAATAATTTTAAAAAGTATGATTTTTTAAAATTATATCTTTTTTTCATAAATATGCATTCTAAACCGGTCAAAATTATCAAAAACATTACTTATGCTAATATAAATAAGTTCTTGTAAGGATTACTATAAATTTTAATTTTTGTGGAAATGGCGTATGTTTTATTTTCCACTTTTTCGCTATTACCTTGTTTGAAGCTCATTTGATAGGTATTCCGAAGTACTTTGACAAATGTTTAGCAGGAATATTTTATACATTGCATCGTTTTCCCGTTATTTAAGCTTGAATACTTAGATTTGAGAACTCGTCGAAAAAAATACACATTCAATTGCCAATAACTCACTTTGAACTAACATTAGTTTAGTTCGTTATGTGAGGAATATATTAAATTTTTTATTATCTTCAATTTCAGTAATAATAACTTTTTTGTAAAAGCTTATCGTTTTTTATGTATACGTGAAAAACCGATTTAAAACATGAATTTTTTTACGAAAAAATAAAATTTTTGGTCTTTAATAACTCAAAAAGTGTTGATTTATTTTAATAACTTTATATAATAAATTTTGCTTATAATTTGTCCCAAGATGAAGATAGTATGTAAAGACTTGTCCATAATATTACAATCTCATCTCAGAAAACTAAAACAATAGTAATCAGCAAAGAACCAACCTACGTTTCGTACAGTGCATTTTTGGATTGGTAATTAGAATAATTATTATTCAAAATAACGTAGGTACATAACACTGACTGTACTCTTCTAGACATATGTACTCATTTAAAAATTGAGTTACTACAAATAAAATGCATATCTTTGGATGGTGAAATGATTGTGAAAAGCAATAGTTTTAAGTACCTAGGATCCGTATTACAGAGTAATGGAGAAATAGATGGAGACGCATGCAATAGAATTAGGGCTGGATGGATGAAGTGGAAACAAGCGAGTGGTGTGTTGTGTGATAGACAAATTACAATGAAGCTGAAGGTAAAATTCTATAAAACAGCCATAAGACCGGCTATGATGTACGGAACTGAATGTTGGGCAGTGAAAAAGAAAGAGGAACAACGAACGCATGTGGCGGAAATGAGAATGCTTAGATGGATGAGTGGAGTGACAAAGAAGGATAAAATTAGAAATGAGTATATTAGGGGAAGTCTAGGTGTGGCACCAATTGATGCCAAAATGAGAGAGCATAGGTTAAGATGGTTTGGTCATGTTCAACGTCGAGACGTTAATCACCCAATATGAAGAATAGCTGAAGTGCAGATTCCTGGAAGGAGTAGGAGAGGAAGACCAAAGAAGACCTAAGGGAAGTAGATAAGGCAGGACATGTTGGTAAAGGGGATTAACATTGATATGACCCAAGATAGGATTGTGTGGAGAAATGCAATTAGGGAAGCCGACCCCGCATAGGGATAAGGCAAAGATAATGATGATGATGATGATACTAGATAATATCACAGATTTGATATGATGTCGCTAGTTAAACATACTAAATTAATCTAAAATTTGTACTTTGATGGCAATAAAAACAGCGTTTAATATTTTATCCAAATAAAAGCCCATTTTTGTTTATCGCTGCAACAAAGAAAGTATCAGACAGTAAAGAAATCTTAAATTTTGCCAATATTCTACCAAAAAAGAACTAACAAATATTTTACAAAAAATATAAGCGATAATTAGATGTGCAGGGTACCGATTACATTTTTGTTGTAGATAAGTAGGTAAATTTTGAAATAGTTTGACGTTACATACAGTGGGGGATCATATTATTAGAGCCACCTCAGAAAATTTTACTTTTGTTTAATAATGGTATGTAAGTTTTTTCTTTATACGGTCCACGTTGCCTTTAAAACTTTAGAAATAGATGCTATGTTTCTGTTGAAGTGATTGGTATTGAATATTAAAGTGTTTATTTCTGCTATTTTCCTTGGTGAGATGCCTTTGGATTGCCCATGATGTTCTGGTACCACTAGTGTAACGAACGCGCAATTTTTACTAAATTCACAAAAAATACTATAGGCCTGTCGGAATATCACTAGAGAGCAATGGAAACTCGCAAAGTTTATTATAACTCTAAACACCAAGAATACAAAACAATAGGCACACGAGTTGCAAGCTAGGCTGGGCAGCACCGACAAACAATGGCATCTGAGTTACGCATTGCCACACATGCGTGTTGCCACTATTGTCAGACTATTTATTGCACTTTCAGAAAGTGTAACAAGACAGCCAAATGGAAACAAATCCATTAATATATGATACAGCTCAATTATATACCCTTCCTCTAAAATATTGAATTTTACTAGGTGGCTCTAATAATATGATCACCCACTGTATTCTGTAAGCGCGCATGATGCTCTCAAGCAACGTTGACTTCAAACTCTAAAATTTCGATATACGTCGGACGTCGAATTTTGCCACAGTAGGACGGTGTGGTATCCAAGCGACAACCGTTCGTCTATGATTCCGGCATGTGCGCCACCTGTATTAAAATATTTTAACTTAGTAAACATCATTTCGAGTGTGAGGTTTCAATGGAAGTGTTGTAGTGCCGACGTTGCTAGTTAAATATAAATAAATCGGTAAGTAAAAACACGTATTTTGCTGTAATATTTGTAAAATATATTTAGGAAAGGTTTATTTATAATCTAAAACATACAGCTACTTTCGAGTGTTTAGTTGCAGATTCGGGAGATGAATATGATGAAATACAAATAGGTAGAAATAAATATGTGGAGTTGATAATAGAAGAATCTGATATTGAACAGGAAGAAATTGCTTTGGAAAAGCCACAACCCAAGAAGAAGAAGATCAAAAAAGGAAAGAAACCAGTAGTAACATATACTTGGTCAGAAGAAGACACACCTACAAATGATGTTCCAGATTTACCTCCATCTGAAATAACTGAAATTTTATAACCAATGGAATATTTCACACACAGGACACTGGCCCATCTATGGACCAAAAGGAAGATGCCGCTTTTGCAAGAATGGCTACAGGACAATTATGTGTCAAAAATGTGACATGAGAATATGTTTTACACCGGGCGAGAATTGTTTCTTTAATTTCCATAACTCTTCATAAATTTTTATCTTTGTTTATTCTTGTAACTGTGTAAGTAATAACGTTCATGTTTGCTTATTTTTGTAGCTTTTTTTACATATTGTAAGCCCTAAAAAAATTGCTTTTGTTAATGGTAATTCCTCGTTTGCACAATGCAAAAATTTTAACCTCAATCGGATACTGTTGCTTTGGAGCAACGTTCTCATTATACCACTAATGGACAATGTTACTTGAGGGCAACGTTTTCAAACTCCACTTATTATACAAAAATTGCATATACCAACCCTACTGATACGTTCATAGCCGCTTAAAAAACGCCCACACGAATTTTTAGAATTTTATTTCAATGAATTTAATGTGTGACGGTTACAGGGTTAAGAAATGATGTATAACTTACTTTTTATTAGAACTTGAAGACTCTGATTATCCGGCGGTCCATTTCCTATGTGGTATGGAATAACGGTGGTCAAATACTAAAAAATAAAAGATGTTACATGTATGTATAATTATATCTAAAAAAATTGAGAATTCAATTAGATTACGGATTACGGCCTTCTTGCAACGGTATAATATAAGATTATCTTGGTCAGACGTTGTTAGTTCAAGGACTTTTACTGGTATTGTTCTCTTGTATGGTCTTTAAAGTATTTTTTAATATGCCTTATTTTGTACTGTTCGTTCTTTTCCGGCTCATACATTATTTCTGCATACTGAAGCTCCCCTCTACATAATCTTTATTTAGCAATACTTATACACCGACCATAATACTCTATAACAGGGGTCACCAATTAAGTTCCCTGAGGGTCCGTTTCGCAAACCTATGACACTTGCGGGTCCGGATTGAATGCTACCTGTGTCTGGTAGTTCTGATTCGGTTTATTTGCGGATTCTTGTTAAAAAATATCCCCTTTAAAGAAATCAGAAAGATGCCGGGCGAAATCTTTGAACAGAAATTGTTCAACATTTTTTGTAACAAATTCAAAACATCACCTTTTTTTGCCAACGAAAATATGTTTTTAGCATTTTTGGGGTCATCTTAAACAAAAAAGATCTGTCATTTTTCTCAAACGTTGATAAATTTCGAGTTTTAAGCGATTTAATATCTGAAAAATGCGAAAATAAGCGTTTTCGATTTAATATCAACTAAGAGTTGAAAACTCATGTGTAAATTATTATTTTTGTGGTCATCAAGCACCTAAACTGAAGTTTAAACATTAAATTTCAAGATTCTGATGAGTAATCGGGGCTTATTTCAATTTAGACCATTGTTTTTAATTGTTAATTATGCACGTCCACTCGACTCTTAAGACGCTGCGGCGGTGCACCACACTATATGGTGCGTATCGCACTATATGATTGGCGTATTTAATTAGCACATTGGCAATAATTAACTGAATACTTGGTATACGGACGAACATTACCAAGTTCGTAACAGTTATATGCCAAATCGAAGGATAAGTGTTATCCAGAAACGTGGTGACAACACGCATTATTAAAACGAGTGAAGCAAGAAACCCATTATGAACGCCCGGCACGGCACAGCCCGGTCCGGCACAGGACAGTCCAAATTCATTTGTATAGTTTTAAATGCAACGTAACCCATTATGAGCGGCCAGCTCGGCCCGGCACAGTCCAGCACGCAAACGGAACGGCCAAAATTCTCCGAGGAGAATAAAATCCGTTGAAGTCGAACGGCCAGTCGGCGCCAGTGCGTCATAATTGTTGATAATAAGCAGATTATATATTGTTGATTTTTTAATTGAAAGCGCGTTGTTTCTTTTGAAATAAAATAATATGGAAGAGCTTTTCATTGGGAGTGTCAGAGAATACCCATTTTTGTATACATCGGACTCAAGTTATCATGATAGTAAGAAAAAAGGCAATACATGGGTACAAATATCCGAAAATTTTGATCAATGGACAGGTACGTAAATTATCTTTTAACCATGAATTCGTTTTTTTTTTCATGATGCATATTCATTAAAATTGTGTAGTTTATGACTTTCAAAAACTTTTAGTTTTTAAAATATATGATCATTTTTCCGGTGCCGTGCCGTGCCGGCCGTTACAAATGGGTTTTTGGACGTGCCGGCCTGTGCTGTGCCGTGCCGGGCGTTCATAATGGGTTTCTTGCTTAATGCTTGCCTTCTTTTGACTCTATAATTAAATGATTGCTAGAGCTGTAACTGTAATGGTATATTGAAATTTTCAATACATTTTCTCAAATTGTTCCTTGTTTTTGATTTGTTACTAATGATAATGTCGGGTTTTGTGTTACATAAGTAACTGACTCAATACCCAACAGATTTAATTTGATTCAAATAAGAAAAAAATAAATAGAAAAAAGTTTCTTAAATTTTATGGGTGGACTGTTTTCTCTGACGCGCAGTGTATTTTCTACTCAAACTAGAACTATTAAAAAATATTTTTACGGTACGAGGGTGAATTTTTACATTCCCTGGCGCATGCGCACACCGACAGTATGGTATTAGTCACTCAAACGTTATAAATATAAGGGATCTGATTGGGTGTTAAATTCATCTGTCAATAATTGTTCAATATGGAGATTATGCATAAAAAAATGTTGTGTATATTAATTTTTATTGTTGTGATGGCAGAGAAAAAAGCAAGTTTATATGTGTAGTGACTTTTTAAATAGTTTTTTAAAAGCGACAGGTACGTAATAATTGTAAATGTTTCAGTACCCTAATAAAAAATTACATAGTACCTACCTATTTAGAAAATTTAAAATGAATCTACCAAAATGTATGTAATTAAAATTTTTGGCAAACATTATTGTTCAGAAATCATTTCTTTGTGGCATTTTTCAATGATTTTGTGTGTGTTTTATTCTTTTATTTTTTAAATTTTTGGTATTGTTTTAATAAAATTTTTGGAAAGTAGTAAGTATTAAAATTAGTTTGATAGTTAAATTAAACATAAATAAACTGTTTAAAGTATATTGATTTCGTTGAAATCATATAATAGAAGTATAACTTCTTACGTGCGTACAAAATACACACATTCTTTTTTTTATTGAGTTATACTTGTATAAATCTATGGTTTGTTTTTTAACCAAGAGGAGTGATTCAAATTTACCGCGCTGTATTGCTTGTTTGTAATTGGTGCAACCGTAGGCAAGTTTACTCCACTGTTCTCCTGGTTAAAAAATAAACTATAGACATATATTTACCTTAGGATCGTTTGGAGTTTTATTGGAAGAATTCTTAGTCGATCGTTTCTTTTCAGCGTGGTACTGTCTCCGTCTGTTTTATACATAATTTGATTACCATCACAATTTCTACCGATATTCACCTAATATATTGTTATTCCACAAAATATTCCTTTAATTCCACAAAAATCAGACTGATTTGATTAAATTCATATAAGTAATAAACAACTACTGTCAAAAAGTGTATGGTGTATATTCCCACATGACAGACACGCGAAGTTGGCGCCATGGGAAAGCACTTCGGTTTTCGATCGGCGGGATCGACGGGAAGCGGGTTCGATCCCCAGTGCAAGTTACTATTTTTTTTATACATTGTATGAGTGTAAGTATATTATTATATAATTTTTACGTATTTAGTTAAAATTTTTGGCAAAAATTATTGTTTAGAAATAATTTCTTTGTGGCATTTTTCAATGTAATTGTGTGTGTTTTATTCTTTTATTTTTTTAATTTTTGGTATTGTTTTAATAAAAAATTTTGGAAAGTAGTAAGTATTAAAATTAGTTTAATAGTTAAATTAGATATAAATAAACTGTTTAAAGTATATTGATTTCGTTGAAATCATATATAATAGAAGTATAACTTCTTACGTGCGTACAAAATAAACACATTCTTTTTTATTGAGTTATACTTGTATAAATCTAGACACATATTTACCTTAGGATCCATCCCGTTTGGAGTTTTATTGGAAGAATTCTTAGCCGATCGTTTCTTTTCAACGTGGTACTGTCTCCGTCTATTTTGCACCGCAAGTAATAACGAGATGAACGTGTTTTTCAACTCTTTCTCGTACTCTAATTCATCTCTGAGAGCCAACTCCGAGATCAACGTTTCCGAAAATTCTCTTATCAGCACCTCCAGTTCCAGGAAGAGCTCGTTCAGTTGCGACAGGCTCAAGTCACGTAACTCTGGAAATATGAAAAGGAAATGAATTATGTTTTGTCGTGCAATGCGGCGAAAGAAAATTAAAATGTGGTCGTAAAAATGTTGTGCAAAGTGTAGGAAAAATGAAAAGAGACACGAATATGAATAATAATAAATAATAATATGTACCTATATGTACGATGCTTGTTCAATTAAAAAGCATCTTTGATCCAGAAAAGAATTATTAGCAAACATACACTGCCTAGTTTTCAATTAGATATATGGACTTAAAATAGCAACACTACTGGCTACCCATACACATAATCCAATGAGCTATTCTTTATTACATATTATAATTTATAGACAAGTAAACATAAACACTGTTACTAATAAAACACTCGTATTCTAAGGCTATTCCGTATTTATATCTAGAATAGTTTTCCGAAGTATAAAAAGCGGAAAACATACCAACGCGATCTCGGCGCGATAGCGTTCACGATGGCGATCGCGATTCAACTCGTTTCAAGCAAACAAGTGAATCAGCACATATTTACCTGTTGCGATCTACTGGCGATGAAATGAATTTGTGCAGCGTTCTGACTGCGATCGCGGCGATATAAGCAGTAATAAAATTGATTGAAAATTGTAAAATAATATGATATATTCTTCGACCTGTCCCACAGTCCCACCCAGGTTATAAGAACATGCGTATTAGAAATAAATGTTCCATCAAAACTTTCCAAATTCATTCTAAAATATGTATAGAAACCGTCTATACCTCTCTGCGAAATTCTGGAAATAATTTTTGAAATTCTCCTTATTGCTTGTACCTCAGGTTAATGTCATATACCTACCCAAACATCTCTTCTTTTTCTGCAAAATAAACTAAATAGGTACATGTCATTATTAAATGGAAAAAATAGAACGCCCACGCATACCTTTTATTAAATTTCTTTCTTTATCCGAATTAATTCCGAATAATGAAGGTGGGTTTTGGAAATTCACCGTTTAATTGCGATAATATCCACCAGCTGAAATGCGTATTATACAAAACACGGAATGGTCTATTTGTCTATTATATTCAATAGCGTTTTCTAATCTCTCTCTTCAATCCTGACCCCCCGGAGGGAGTGTAGTGGTCGACGAGATGTCGTGTATTGTCCGTCTCCAAAGATATCTGTCTCTGGTCATTTCTTTTAACTTATGCATAGGTCTTTTGCACATTCCTGTAATTTGATCTATCCATCTTGTTGGGGATCTTCCTCGTGATCTTCGGCCTTCCACCTTTCCTTGTATAATAGTCTTTCCGTGTTTTCTGTGTTTGCTCTCATAACATGTCCAAAGTATTTTAATTATTGAAGATGGACTTTACTGGAGAGTCGTTGGCTAACTTTTAGCTCTCTTAAAATTGAATTATTTGTCCTATGGTCGGTCCAATGAATTCGTAGCATTCGTCTCCAACAGAACATTTCAGTGACGTGTATTTTTCTTCTTTCCGATTTTCTCCGGGTCCAAGATTCACATCCGTAGGTCAGCATTGGAAATATTAAGCAGTTGATTAACCTCATCTTTAACGCTCTTGAAATGACAGTCCTTCCATATTGTGGTCATTTTTGCTGTGGCAACTTTTGCTAGATCACATCTACGTTTTATATTTTTCGCATAATAAATTTATGCATTCCTCTTAAATTATGAGAATACACTCCTGTTTCCCATACGTTATTAATATTGACTATTAAAGTAGTTTGCATTTCCTTTCTGAAATTTGCTCGAAATGTCAAAGGGGTGAATTTATGGGAAATATTGATTTTTTTCGCAACTGAGGACTGAGAATTTCACGGAATAATTTCCAGCATTAACCCAATTAATTTATATTATGATAGCTCAGGGAGCTTACTTAAAACAATTGGTATAGTCGGTTCGCTAAACTCAGACACAACTGGCTAGTGATTTTAGTAAGTAATTTTGCCAATTTGGTAAAATTGTGATATACAGAGTGCGGCAAAAGTCATTTCCCGTTATGTAGTTTCGTGCATAAGCGCGATAAGTACATGCTAACAATCGGCCTCGCATACTGTTTGTAGGGTTAACCTTGAGTTTCGTTCATCTGCCTGTCGCGTGTTGCTGTTCGTTGTGGGGTCTGCTCTTAGATTAATGAAAACACCTGCTGAAGAATGGTGTGTATGCTAGGCTAGACTAGGCGACCGCAAACTCTCCCACAGCTTAGTTGAAGACAAAATTATTGAGGAAGAATTTGAACACCTCCGTCAGAACAAGGCAATCCTCAATCGAACATGCCGTAGCGTTGCGAGCCGTTGTGAACGTTGTATCGAGGAAGATGGACACCAGTTTGAACATAAAGCTTAAATTTTTATATGCACCTTTGTAACCCAAATTTGCGAGTTAATTAAACGTTTTGCATTTTTATTTTCCGATATTTTTATTATTTTTTCCGTTTAATTTGAGACTTAATTAAACGTTTTGCATTTTCATTTTCAGATATTTTTATTATTATTTTTTTCGTTTAATTTGCGATTTAATTAAACGTTTTGCATTTTCATTTTCCGATATTTTTCGATTGTGCAAATCGGGGAACTGACTTTTGCCGCACCCTGTATGTAAAAGCATAAAATTAAGAATGAGTATATAAGGGGAAGTCTAGATGTTTGCGTGGAGTGATATAAAAGAATAAAATTAAGAATGAGTATATAAGGGAAAGTCTAGGGAGTACCACCAATTGTCACGAAAATGAGAAGGCATAGCTTAAGATGATTTGGACAGGTCTCGACAGATCGAGATATTAATCACCCAATACAAAAATTGCTAATAAGCGAGTTCCTAAAAGGAGTAGGAGAAGAAGACCAAGAAGACCTGGAGGGAGACACTTAGTCAGGACATATCGGTAAAGGGGATTGACATTGATGTGACCCAAGATAGAAACTTACAGAGAAATGTAATTAGGAAGACGACCGCGCATAGGGATAAAGGAATAAAACGAAAACAAAGAAAGTTGGTTTACGAATTGTCGGTAAATAATGTGAAACCATAAACAACAAAAATATACGAAAGTTACAATATTTGGGACAGTATGAGATTGGTTAGATCGATGGTGTAAAAGTAGATGAATGGAATTTTTCCGGGCCAGTAAAAAATATTAAATACTATCCTGATTCCTCTCAAAACATATTTGAATTACATCAGCAATATTTTTTTAAACGCTCTATCTTTCAATTTTCTTTTGTCAATCTGGCATTAAACTCCGAATCCAAAACGTACGCCACTCAAATCAGAAAAACCCTCCAATCCGTCAAATTTATACAATAATAAATTAAACTTTCAAAATGATTGTATACTCTAAACGCGTCTTTAAATAATAGAATTTCTCCCTGGATTTAGGTTTCTTACAACCAAACGAAAATAATCAATTTCATTTAAACTGGGAGCGATACTGAATCTTCTATAAACCCAAGATTCGCTTGATTAAACATCCTGGAAAATCCAGATGTTCCTGTAATTCCCATTTAAAGTAAACCTCAGCCTTTGGGTAACTAGTACAGTAAATTTATCAGAGCTATTGATTTCTGGTTTTAAAACAGACGTGCACCAGAACCGGCCTTTTAGATTGTGGGTCGTTTGAGGTCAAATAAGAACACATCAGTATTACAAAAGCATTTAATCAAGCTGTGATACTTCACTTATTTCGACATACTGATTAAAAATAATTTTATTGTGTAGTCCTTCGTATATACCTAATCATTTCTAATAATATTCCTTCTTCACCTGGGGCTTCCAGTTTTTCTTCTAAACTTTGTGTCCGTGTGGTGAATGTAGCTGTGACCACTAGTTTCTGTGGATGTTTTCAATGTCTGTCACCCCCAAACCCTCCCCTCCAAATCTATAGGAATACCTCAAGTTTCAGTACGAGATTCAGGACACAATCTCTGCTCGCCTGTCGACATGTTATAAGGGAAGGATTCATAGTCTTCTTCTTCTTCTTCAAGTGCCGTCTCCTAATGGGAGGTTGGATACCATCATCACTATCTTTACTCTATCCACCGCTGCTCTAAAGAGTTCTAGAGAACTTCATCCAAACCAGTCCCTTAAATTATTTAACCATGACACTCTCCTTCTCCCTATACTCCTTCCGCCTCTTATCTTTCCCTGTATTATCAGTCTTAGCATTTCATATCGCGGTCCCCTCATTACGTGTCTCAGATACTGTAACTTTCTTATTTTTATTGTGTTTATTATTTCGCATTCTTTACCCATTTCTCGCAATACTTCCTTGTTCGTTTTCATCTGTGTCCATGCTATTCTAAGCATCCTTCTGTAACACCACATTTCAAATGACTGTAGCTTATTTATGTGTTCTTGCTTTAATGTCCAGCTTTCAAGTCCATATTGTAGTATCGAGAACACGTAGCATCTCAAAGCTCTTACTCTCAGTTCTAAGCTAAGGTCTTTGTTGCAGAGAACTGTTTTCATTTTTACAAACGCATTTCTTGCTATTTCTATCCTGGTCTTCTATAGTCTTCTTAAGTTAAGTTAAATATTGATTCAGAAGAAAGAAATAGAAATGCAACTATCTTGCGAGAAAATTTTGAATGTTCTCAAATATAACACCTGCTGTTTTATTGATCTATCTAGATATCTCTATCTCCATATCTAATTATTTTTTAGGAATCTTTTGCCTTGATTACGTAAATATCAAAATTTCAAATCTACTCAGAATCTTATAAATGTTTATGGCTATTTTTCAAAACCTACGCATCTCACAATGGGTACAAATCAACCTTGAAATCTAATTTGTTTTAATTGCACTGAATTACTTAAGTAGTTTTTCGGTGTTGGGTTTATCATCTACAAAGACATTTTTGTGTTAATTTCATGCATAATCAGGTGGTACTCTGTGTTAAATTATACAAGGTCTTCAATATTGAAATACGTAACGTGTTTATTCATTCAATGCGACGAGCCACGATTGCATAATATATTAGTTTTGAACTTCTGTGTACATGCAAAACAACAATAAAAAATGTTTCGACATTAAAATATCTAAGATCTAGTAATAATCATACCAGAAAATAAAACAGATATAGAAATATCAAACAGAGCAAAAAAAAATAAATAAAAGAAATATTAGGGAAAAAAATTGAAGGCACAGTGGAACCAGGATAAGTAGGCCTCCGATAACCGGGACCGATTTTCACCAGACAAAACAAGCATTTTTTCACTTTGACTAAGTTTTTTACCAAAAAATAAACAATACTGTACACAACTGTACGTAATTGAAGCGTTTATTTGAAAAACAACACTTGTCCAAAAATTAAAATTTTGGCAAATCAAGAAAAGCGGCCAAGTTTCAATTTACATATTTCAAATCTTACTTTTACTAAGATATTCATTGGAAGTAATGTGGATATCAAAATAATTATACAAGGTGGTTTCATACTTTTATTGATGTTTTAAGCAAAAATATATAGGTACCAACTAAGCAAAATATAATGGAAGATATAGCGGTATTGTGTTGAACAGTTTCCCCAATGCTGAATGCATAAAATCGAATTTGCGAAAAAGGGACATGTGTTGTTGTTCGAATAAACGCTTCAATTTAGATGTATTGTGCATATGTATTTCATGTTTGTGCAATTATAATGTGTATTTGTTTATTATTTATATATGTATTTTATTAATTTTTACCATATTCTCCGGCTAACCCGGATTTTCGACAACCCGGATTTTCGACAACCCGGATCGGCCGCGGTCCCGATTAATCCGACTTATCGAGGTTCCACTGTATGTATATCTAATATAATATACAGACTACTAAGTATAATACTGAATATTAACATAATATAAAAGAGAAGCATGAAGGAACAACACTACAATAAACAATAGTCTAAAGGAGGTAGAGATGAAACATTTGAGCAAAATAGAGAAAAATGACAAAACAAAATTAGTAGGAACAACAAGTGAGGCTACGAAAAAATACCTAAAAAGAAACCAATATAACCAAAAATTCAAAAAATTAACTAAACCGGTATATGTACATTAACAAAATGTACTAATAAGGGATATTACCAAACCTGATAATGAAATCCAAAAGTTATGTAAAAGAACAAAAAGGAAGACCAAGGAAAAAATATATACCAGATATACCAAAATATATACCAGACACAAAATATCTACAAATGAAATAATTTGAAAATAAATCGAAAGACCGGGAGGACTTAAATAAATGGGTAGAAGAAAAATAAGAGTGAAAACTGTGGTTACACTGCTGAAGGAGTCTAAGAAAAGAAGAAGTACGTTGTGTGAATAAAAAAGAAAACGGTTAAATCAATTCGGCTGTCCCAAGTAGAAACACTGTAAGCGCCAATTCGAAAAATGTTCACCAGGGTAGAAAACGTAAAGGACTCAACTTTCCAAATTTCTATTTTATTTGAAATAAAAGTGAACACACATTAATTGAGTAAAAAATACTCATATTTTTCAGTAAATATTTTTATGTCTGAATTTTATTTTCTGACTAGGTTTTGAACACATACAGTGTTTTTATTTGGGAAACCTGAAAATATAGTATAAAATTTCCCACTTTTTAAAGACATTAAGTACCACAAATGATACTTTATTTAAGTTCCTTTAACAAATATATAAAAAATTGGAACAATTTAATGGTCAGTGTCAGGGTCATGTAATTGCTGTCATCCAGGGTTATGGAAAAGCTTGTCCACTAGTGTCTCTGAGACTAACCAAGTACGCCAAAACGATCATCCGTTTTCAGGCATCAAAGAAATAAGTTTCTCTATTATTTCTGTATAGGTACATATTTATACAACTTATATTAAATTCTCTATAAACAAATTATATTATGCAGTTTTTATTAAAAAATTTTCGTTTATTGTTATAGCTTTGTATATATAATATTTACATTGAGGTTTAGTTTTACAGCTTGTAGTTTTTTTTTATTAATTTGGGCTATTATAAAGTTATCTTACTCAAAATTTAGCCGACTTACAAGTGAAAAATCTACTAAATTCTGTAATTTTGCAATGTTTTTGCAGCATCTGTGTTCCTAATCATTGGTCAAGGTTTACCAAACAATATTTTGTAGATTTTTTAAGAACAAAATTCATTTTGAAAAGACTATTTATATTTGTTAGTTTACGAATTATAATAACTTAAACAATTTAATTGTTTATAATAAATTCTCGTCACTTCTGGCGCAAAAGAAAGTTATAAATTCGAATTCAGCAGGTCAAAATATTATTCGATTTTTATTCATATTTGATAATTAATAGGTAACACCCAGTTTAATTTTAAAAATATATTTTAAATAATTAATACAATAAACTTAAATATTTTATACACTACAAATTTCTACTGCACTTATCACAATAACCATCAATAACTAAAGTCCACTTTACATCAACAATAATTGAACAAGAAATTGACAACAAGTTATTCAAGGTCAAATTTGACTTATACAAAACACAATTCTACATCCAATTTTGCCGTGAATAAAAAGAAAATAAAGAAATTTGACAAAATAAAACATATCCAATTGTTCTACTTCATCAAATTCCTTCATTTTCTTTTACAAACCATACATTTTGTACAGGTCAAATTTGGACTTGAAGAACTTGGTCAATTTCTTGTTCAATTTATTGTCGATGTAAAGTGGACTTAACACAACTAAAAATTGCCTTGGAAATATCAATGGTCTTGGCGAATGTAAAATGCAAATTATGCGATTCCCACGGTAAATCACTATAAATCCCAAAAACCAAATAAAAACACTGTATATCTCGTATTTACAGTGTTTATACTTGGGGATATGAATACAGGGTGTAACGAAAATAAGGTCATAAATTAAATCACATATTCTGGGACCAAAAATAGTTCGAATGAACCTAACTTAGCTTAGTACAAATATGCACATAAAAAAAGTTACAGCCCTTTGAAATTACAAAATGAAAATCGATTTTTTGGAATATATCGGAAACTATTAGAGATTTTTTATTGAAAATAGACATGTGGTATTCTTATGGCAGGAACATCTTAAAGAAAAATTATAGTGAAATTTGTGCACCCCATAAAAATTTTATGGGGGTTTTGTTTCCTTAAACCCCTCCAAACTTTTGTGTACGTTCCAATTAAATTATTATTGTGGTACCATACGTTACATTCAATATCATTAAAACTTTCTTGCCTCTTAGTATTTTTTCGATAAGGCAGTTTTTATCGAGTTGCGGCTTCTTTTTTAATATGTTTACATAAAAATTTTATGGGGGTTTTGTTCCTTTAAACCCCCCAAATGTTTGTGTACGTTCCAATTAAACTATTACTGCGATACCATTAGTTAAACACAGTGGTTTTAAAACTTTTTTACCTCTTGCATTTTTTCGATAAGGCACCTTTTAACGAGATGTGGCTTCTTTTTTAATATGGTTCAAAATCTACCTAAAAATATAAATCATAAATAAATTTTCATATTATTACTAAGTCTCCATAATCGTACTTAACCATATACAAATATGTGGTGGATTTGACAAATATTCTAAATATCTCGATAAAAACTAACTTTTCGTAAAACTACTAAGAGGCAAAAAAGTTCTTAAAATATGGTGTTTAACTAATGGTACTACAATAATAATTAAATTGGAACGTACACAAAAGTTTGGGGGGTTTAAAGGTACAAAACCCCCATAAAATTTTTATGAGGCTTCCAAATTTCACTATAATTTTTTCTTAAGATACTACTGACATAAGAATGCCACATGCCCATTTTCAATAAAAAATCTCTACTAGTTTTCGATATAATGGAACAAATCGATTTTCATTTTGTAACTTCAAAGGGCTGTAACTTTTTTTATGTGCATATTTGTACTAAGGTAAATTAGGTTCAATCGAACTATTTTTGGTCCCAGAATATGGGATTAAATTTATGACCTGTATTTTTGTTACGCCCTGTATAATGTGTTTTAAATTGGTGAAGTGAAGATGGAATGTGATATAATGTGTTTCATAGCAATGTTAAATTGTGGTTCTACTAATTTTTTATTTTTTTCTTCCTCGGTAATTGGTAGATAACAACACCCTAAATCCAAAAATGCAATAAAAGTGATTTTGAAAAAAAAAAAATGGATATACAGTGTTTCTACTTGGGGCGACCGAATTTTTCTGTCGTCAAACGAGATTACTGCAACGAATAAATAAAATTCCTGAACACTATGGTTTGTTTTTTAACCAAGAGAAGTGATTCAAATTTACCGCGCTGTATTGCTTGTTTGTAATTGGTCCAACCGCAGGCAAGTTTACTCCACTGTTATAAAATTTTGACACTAATTACATTTATCAAATTTTGATACTAGTGACATTTCATAGGTTAATTAAGTTATATCGGCGATTTTTGTGTTTTCTGTGTTATTCCTTTAATTTTTAGATTTTCAGTGTGCTTTTATATAAAAAGCAGTTGTTTTTGGAACTCTTTAGAGACGTATTAATTTAATATAATATTTATGGATTACCGATGAGGGCCGACTAGATCAACCAAAAAAGAAGATGTATTTGGTTATTATTCTAGTAACTTTCTTGGGTGTGAATATATCTTTATTAGTTTACTCCTCCTGGTTAAAAAATAAACTATAGGAGCTCCAAATATCACGCTGAGTATATTATTACAACAAAATAAAGTACATAAAGACAAACGTGAATTCTTCTTCCGCTAGTTCCACGACCG
This sequence comes from Diabrotica virgifera virgifera, assembly GCF_917563875.1. Taxonomy (NCBI): domain Eukaryota; kingdom Metazoa; phylum Arthropoda; class Insecta; order Coleoptera; family Chrysomelidae; genus Diabrotica; species Diabrotica virgifera. The sequence goes on along the minus strand of NC_065443.1, from coordinate 60,243,044 downwards.
TTATAGATCGTTCGATATAATGTTGGTTACCTATTCGCTATCGTGACTTTATTGACAGCAGCTCGGAATAATATCAGACATGAACTATACTAAATTTACAATCAAGATGCAGTAGAAATAAACAAACCAAGGCACGTGAAATGCTACTAGGAGCACTTCCATATCATAATTTACAATGTATATACATTGTAAATCCCAAATCATGATTTCCAAAGTTTATACATTGTAAATTATGATTCGGGAGTGATTCTAGTAGCATTTAACGTGTCTTGGTTCATTTATTTCTACTGCATCTTGATTGTAAATTTAGTTAGGAAGTTAGGAAGGATTTAGTTAGTTAGGAATCAAATTATCTAGCCACAGGAATAGAGCAGTGGCATGGCTAAATGAGTCTTTAAGGAGAAATAAATATTTACAACGGAAACTACGATACACAAAACAAAAATAAAGCCTATACTGACATATACTTCAGAAAGAAGGAGGAGATGGACCAAAACAAAAATTATTGGAAACAAGTGTTACAAAGCATTACAAAGCAAAGATAACAAACGAGACACTTGCGGGCAGAATAGATACTGAGGATCAAGAGTAGAAGATGTGGGATAGAACAGATAAACCAATGGACTAAAAGTGGAAAATAGAATAGGATCCGATAGATAGAAAGAATGGTAGAACATATCCGATGAATATAGCAAGAGCCCAATTGTCAAATTAACGAACAGCAATAGGACGACCGAGAAAAAGATGGCGAGATAATTGAGGTTAAAATGAGGAAGTATCTTTCAAAATACTATGGAATTCCACCACAAAATTAAATATCGAGGTATCTGTAACTTCCATATTTCCATGGAATTAATAGTATAATTTATTTTGGAAAGCCTACATCTTGCTGAATAATATATTAAACTTTGATTATTCACATCACATTGTATTTAAGTACCTAATCATATACCAACTTGACAAACCTGTAAACAGTGTCATATATTTGCAATAAAATCACACACGATGAGTCAACAATAGTAATTAAGACCAGTTAATTTACCGGAATCCGCACTTTTTTCCAAACAATGATTTTAAACAAAACATCTAAATGCACAGTTCTATATAATGGTTTGATAGTTTAGATTTGTATTAAATGTGAGAACTCCTAGATTAAGGTTAACAAAAATGAGAAAAAGAGAAATCTGTGTTGTCGAATAATACAACAAAATATTGTTTAATTAAATGTCATGTTATAGTTATAGTCTATTTCTGCGTTCTTAGAATGTGGGTCATAACTATTGTAACATCATACGAGGTAAATAAACAAACATTATATGTAAAATTCGATTTGATTAAATTTATTTAGGCAGATAAAACATGAAATTAAAAACAGATCGTCGAATAACGTCAGAACGAAAAATATGAAGATGGAAAAAAAATATTAGACGTTGAAGATCAAAGTGTAACAAAAGCATTGCCTAATTCAGCTAAACAACAAAACGCTAAATTCTAATATAAAAGTATTAATAAATGGTAGTTCACTGAATTTTTTTAGGAGTTTGAACTACCAAATAATTGGCTAAGCACTTATGATTCAGATCCTTGAATTAAAGAGAAACAGACACTATATCTAATAATTATTGTATTATAATATAATTAATATTATTATAATTAATATTAATTTTGAATTTGATACTAGTTTCTTGGCTTTAAACATTATTAACAAACATTTGGTATAGGAAACCAATGGCTCCCAACAGGTTTTTTAACTACGTTTAAGTATAAAATCAACCTCATTCAAACCCTTAGTTCTAGGTTATACACAGGTTTACACATTCGGTTCATTCTTGTTGAAAACTCGTATCCTCCTTCCTTGATTAATACATATCTTTCCTCAAAGAGTCATGGTTTCCTAATTTTTTAATTCCTAATTCCTAAAACGATTTACCCAATGGTGACCAATGTAGGTCAATTTCTAATAGTACAGTTCTGCAAACCACAATATATAGGACTTCTTAATATGCAAACCTTTGTCTACGTTAATATCCCATTTTTCATCATTACCATACTTTTCTCAAGTTACAGACAAACTTATTAAATTGCTCAGAATTTTACCAGTTAAAATTGCAATTAAGAACGCTAAGACTGTCAGGAACTTGTTTTCCAAAACTAAAGCTTCTTTGCCATTGAATAAATTAATGTTGTTTACTACATCCCTTGTGCAGAAAGTAACAATTATTACATAGGGCAAATCGGACGATCACTCAACTCAAGGGTAGATTAACCTCACATCACAGTGCGATGTAATATTTATTTATCAAAACATTCTTGCGCCTTAGCACAACATGCTATTTCACTTAACCCAAGGTCAATTTTGAAAAGGTTAATGTTCACTGCTTTCTCTAACTGCGAAAAGGGGACTTCTACAGCAGAAGTATAACGAAAAATAATCGAATAAATAATAGTTTTGCCTTCAACGCCAGCTTACTCTGAAAAACGTCCATTAATGGCATCCAAGTTTGAAGACATTAGAAAAATGCTAAGATTCATCGACGATGACAATATCCCATTTTGGAGGGAAATAAAAGAATGGCCCACTTTCCACCAAGTTGACAAATAATACTATTTTCTACTCATATACTTATATTACATGTTTATAATGGCAAATAAAGGTGTTTTCTTACAAGTAATGTTTATCATATTGATTTATTCCTGATAATTTTTATTTGAATTCCAGTTAACTCCAAAAAGTCAAAAAGGGACTTATACACAACATTAAAATGTGAATATTATACAATTTTAATTACAATACAATGTGTAATACAATAACACCTGGTAGGCAAATTGTGAGGTTGATTAACGTCTGTTCCGTGAATAATCCAATTTCCATTGGAATTACGAATAGATAAATCGCCAAGTTAACACAGTGTGTAAATAAAAGTACAAGTGCACTAGTGAGTGAAAATAAATCGTCCAAAGCATCGAAAAAGTAAGATCTCTCCATTATTTACTGTAAACAGGTATTTTAGATGCCAATAATTATTCGAACAATATAAATAAAATAAAACCACTGATAAGAAATTCAAGTTTTGATGGGTCAAGCAGACTTGATTTATTTTCGCAGTGCAGAGTCGGACTTATAAAATAAATCTAAAATAGTGCGAGAATTAAAAATCAATAATTTTAATTTTTACGGTGATTACGAACTGGCTTAAAGTTAATTTCTAAATTAAGTTTATAGATTGTGTCTAATATAGGTTTATTTTTTAAACTAACCTTATATTTTATATTGTATTCTATACAGATTTTTCTAATTGTAACATTTAGCGGGGCACTTTTAGAAAATGGAAAGAAAGGATAATGACACAGGAAGTGAAACCGATGACGAAACGAAACGCAAAAGAGAAAACTTGGATGATTGTTTTAATAGAAGTAAAATTACAAAACGGTCACCAAGCAAAGCAGGCAACGAAAAAAATGAAGACATGGAAAATGTTATGATTACGATGATGAGAGAGCTCATGAATAAAAATGATGAAATGCTTCAGGAAATAAAACAAATAAGAAAAGAACAACAACAAACCAATAAAGAGTTAATGGATGTAAAAGTAGAGAATCAAAAACTAAAAAAAGAAGTAAAATTGCTACATGAAAGAATGGAGCAACTGGAGAAATTTAGCAAAAAGAAAAGCTTGATCGTAACTGGGTTGAAAGTACAAACAAATGATGATAAGAAATTAAAAGAAGAAATGGAAAATTTCATAGCCCAAGAGTTGCAAACACAAATAAAACTAAGAAGTGCAACAAAAATAGGAGAAACAGTATGCGCGATAGAGACAGAAACTTTCACGGATAAAATGGAAATCCTAAACAAGAAAAGTAAACTAAAACAGCATAAAGACCGTATCTATATAAACAACGATTTGACATCGAAAGAAAAAGAAATACAAAAGGAAATAACTAAAATAGCAAAGGAAGAAAGAAGCAAAGGTAAGCAAACGAAAATCGGCTACAAGAAATTAATAGTAAATGGCAAAATCTGGATATGGGACGAGGAGAGAGAACAGCTGATAGAAAATTCAAAAAACTAATAAACGAAGAACAGCGGCTGAAATATGGTATTGACATGGCAAAAAAAGGAATAACGACTTTGGAAAATGAGGGAAAAAACGATACAAATAAAGAAAAACATGAGGAAATAATAAAAATTGGAACCTGGAATGTACGAAGTACGTACGAAGAGGGTGCCTTAAAAAATTTAGATAATATTATGGAGAATTACAAAGTAGACATCCTGGCCTTACAAGAAACAAAACAGTTGGGAACTGAAATAGTCAAAATAGGAAAAAGAACCTTTTTTAAGAGTGGCGGGACAAACAGATATTTTGGAGTTGGATTTATGGTGACAGAAAAAATAAGTAAATTAGTTATAGACTTCCAAGCAATATCAGATAGAATATGTTATTTAAGAATAAGAGGAAAGTACAGAAAAATTAGCATCATTAATGCACATGCCCCCACTGAAGAAAAAGACCTAGAAACCAAGACAGAGTTCTATGAGAAGCTAAGTAATTTGATGGATAAAATTCAGAAATATGACATAAAGATAATCGTAGGAGATATGAATGCCAAAATAGGAAGAGAAGAGATTTACAGAAGTATAACGGGTGGAAAAAGTTTGCATAAGGAATCAAATGAAAATGGGAAAAAATTAATTGAATTTGCAACAGAAAATAAAATGAAAATTGTAAGCACAAGATTTGACCATAAGGATATTCATAAGATAACTTGGATATCTCCAGATGGAAGGACAAAAAACCAGATAGACCACGTATTAATAGAAAGTAAACATATCAGAGCAATTACCGATTCCAGAAGCTACAGAGGGGCAGATACCAATAGCGATCATATTCTAACGATAGCCAAACTTAAACAAGAGCTGCCAAGAAACCCAAGAACAGCAAAAGAAAGATTAACATACAAGATAGAATTACTTAAAGAAGAAAAAACGGCAAACAAATTTGTGGCAGAGATAAATAAAAGACTTCGTTACCCCACCGCAGAAGATATTGATGAAGAATGGAGGAATATACAGATAGCGATGACAGAAGCAACGGAACTATGTCTAGGAAAAGCACAAGCAGAGAAACGAAGAGACTGGTTTGACGAGGATTGTAAAATAGCATTGATACGTAGAAATAAAGCAAAAATAGAAAAAGACAAAAATAATACACAGGATACTACAGAAAAATATAAAATGGCAAGAAGAGAAGTAAAACAAATCTGCAGAAAAAAGAAAAGAGAACATCTTGACAAACAGTTGAAAACAATAGAAGAATCATACGTAAACAAGGAAATAAGAAATTTCTACCAAGAAGTAAAAAAATCTCGAGGAACTGCAAAGAGTAAAACAAGTTATTGTAGAGGTAAAGACGGTGTGCTTTTAGGAGAAACAACAGAAAAATTGAACAGATGGGCGGAGTATTTTGAAGAACTATTAAATGAAAATAAACAAGCAGAACCCCAGGAAATAAAACAACATGAACAGGATAACACAGAACAACAACGTGAAGAAGAACCTACACTACAAGAAGTAAAAGAAGCAATATTGAAGCAAAAAAATAACAAAAGCGCAGGAGAAAGCGGAATTCCGGCAGAGATTTTTAAAGTAGGAGGAGAAAAGCTGCAAGAAAAAATTTTCCGACTAATATTAACAGTCTGGCAAAAAGAGGAAATGCCGCAACAATGGAACAATGCACTCATCTGTCCAATCTACAAAAAAGGTGATGAAACAAGTTGCGAAAATTATAGAGGAATATCGCTATTAGAAGTGGCCTATAAAATACTTGCAAAAATCATCCGAAATAGATTGCAAAAGGAGGTAAATAAGATCATTGGAGAATACCAAGGAGGTTTTAGACCAGGAAGATCAACAACAGATCAAATATGTTTATTAAAACTAATACAGAACAACAGCTACGAACAAAATTTGGGACTACACATGTTGTTCATTGACTTTAAACAGGCTTACGACTCAGTAGACCGAGATATGCTATATGAAGCAATGAGATCCTTGGGTATTTCAGGAAAGCTGGTTAAATTAGTGAGAATGACGCTCAACAATACAAAAAACAGGATAACACTGGAAGGAAATTTTTCAAAACAATTCACAGTGAATAAAGGACTGAAACAGGGTGACCCTCTATCTACAGACTTATTTAACTTGGTACTAGAACACATAGTAAGAAGGATAAAAATTAATACAAGCGGTACCATATTTAACAACAGACAGCAGTTTATAGCTTACGCTGATGATCTAGTCATCCTAACAAGAACAAAGGAACATCTCCAAAAAATATTCCAAAAGTTCGAAGCGGAAGCAAAAAGGTATGGATTAAGAATCAACCAAGGAAAAACACAATACATGGTAATGAAAGGAGATATAAATAAAGAGGATAACTATATAAAAATGAAAGGAGAAGGAGATGAATATAAATTTAAGGAAGTAGCAGAATTCGAATACCTGGGAGTGACTGTAACCAGTACTGGAAGGGAAGAAAAAGAAATAGATAAAAGATTATTGAAGGGAAGTCGAGTTGTGGGTGCCTTAAACACGATATTAAAAGCAAAAAATGTATCAATAAACGCGAAAATCAGAATGTATGAAACGATAATACGGCCCACAGTGTTGTATGCGAGCGAAACGTGGGTAATGAATCAACAAGAGGAGAAGAAGATACAGATATGGGAAAGGAAGATCCTGAGAAAAATTTTTGGAGGTATACAGATAGCGGAGAAAACCTGGAGGAGACGAACAAATGAAGAAGTAATGAGGATGTATGGGAGACCAAAAATAACGACAAAAATACGAGCCCAAAGAGTTAGATGGCTGGGACATATTACTCGAATGCCAGAAACTAGAAACGTCAAACGAATATTGAATGACAGAGCATTGGGAAAAAGGAGACGAGGTCGACCAAGGAAGAGATGGTTAGAGGCTGCAGAGAGGGATTTGGAAGAAATCGGGGTGAAGGACTGGAGAAAGAGTGCAGAGGACCGAACAGAATGGAGAAATATTATCCAGAATTTAGAAGCCGTAGGCCTATAAGGCCTGTTAGCGCTGTTATATATATTTTATATAAAAAGCAGTTGTTTTTGGAACTCTTTAGAGACGTATTAATTTAATATAATATTTATGGATTACCGATGAGGGCCGACTAGATCAACCAAAAAAGAAGATGTATTTGGTTATTATTCTAGTAACTTTCTTGGGTGTGAATATATCTTTATTAGTTTACTCCTCCTGGTTAAAAAATAAACTATAGGAGCTCCAAATATCACGCTGAGTATATTATTACAACAAAATAAAGTACATAAAGACAAACGTGAATTCTTCTTCCGCTAGTTCCACGACCGTTATAGATCGTTCGATATAATGTTGGTTACCTATTCGCTATCGTGACTTTATTGACAGCAGCTCGGAATAATATCAGACATGAACTATACTAAATTTACAATCAAGATGCAGTAGAAATAAACAAACCAAGGCACGTGAAATGCTACTAGGAGCACTTCCATATCATAATTTACAATGTATATACATTGTAAATCCCAAATCATGATTTCCAAAGTTTATACATTGTAAATTATGATTCGGGAGTGATTCTAGTAGCATTTAACGTGTCTTGGTTCATTTATTTCTACTGCATCTTGATTGTAAATTTAGTTAGGAAGTTAGGAAGGATTTAGTTAGTTAGGAATCAAATTATCTAGCCACAGGAATAGAGCAGTGGCATGGCTAAATGAGTCTTTAAGGAGAAATAAATATTTACAACGGAAACTACGATACACAAAACAAAAATAAAGCCTATACTGACATATACTTCAGAAAGAAGGAGGAGATGGACCAAAACAAAAATTATTGGAAACAAGTGTTACAAAGCATTACAAAGCAAAGATAACAAACGAGACACTTGCGGGCAGAATAGATACTGAGGATCAAGAGTAGAAGATGTGGGATAGAACAGATAAACCAATGGACTAAAAGTGGAAAATAGAATAGGATCCGATAGATAGAAAGAATGGTAGAACATATCCGATGAATATAGCAAGAGCCCAATTGTCAAATTAACGAACAGCAATAGGACGACCGAGAAAAAGATGGCGAGATAATTGAGGTTAAAATGAGGAAGTATCTTTCAAAATACTATGGAATTCCACCACAAAATTAAATATCGAGGTATCTGTAACTTCCATATTTCCATGGAATTAATAGTATAATTTATTTTGGAAAGCCTACATCTTGCTGAATAATATATTAAACTTTGATTATTCACATCACATTGTATTTAAGTACCTAATCATATACCAACTTGACAAACCTGTAAACAGTGTCATATATTTGCAATAAAATCACACACGATGAGTCAACAATAGTAATTAAGACCAGTTAATTTACCGGAATCCGCACTTTTTTCCAAACAATGATTTTAAACAAAACATCTAAATGCACAGTTCTATATAATGGTTTGATAGTTTAGATTTGTATTAAATGTGAGAACTCCTAGATTAAGGTTAACAAAAATGAGAAAAAGAGAAATCTGTGTTGTCGAATAATACAACAAAATATTGTTTAATTAAATGTCATGTTATAGTTATAGTCTATTTCTGCGTTCTTAGAATGTGGGTCATAACTATTGTAACATCATACGAGGTAAATAAACAAACATTATATGTAAAATTCGATTTGATTAAATTTATTTAGGCAGATAAAACATGAAATTAAAAACAGATCGTCGAATAACGTCAGAACGAAAAATATGAAGATGGAAAAAAAATATTAGACGTTGAAGATCAAAGTGTAACAAAAGCATTGCCTAATTCAGCTAAACAACAAAACGCTAAATTCTAATATAAAAGTATTAATAAATGGTAGTTCACTGAATTTTTTTAGGAGTTTGAACTACCAAATAATTGGCTAAGCACTTATGATTCAGATCCTTGAATTAAAGAGAAACAGACACTATATCTAATAATTATTGTATTATAATATAATTAATATTATTATAATTAATATTAATTTTGAATTTGATACTAGTTTCTTGGCTTTAAACATTATTAACAAACATTTGGTATAGGAAACCAATGGCTCCCAACAGGTTTTTTAACTACGTTTAAGTATAAAATCAACCTCATTCAAACCCTTAGTTCTAGGTTATACACAGGTTTACACATTCGGTTCATTCTTGTTGAAAACTCGTATCCTCCTTCCTTGATTAATACATATCTTTCCTCAAAGAGTCATGGTTTCCTAATTTTTTAATTCCTAATTCCTAAAACGATTTACCCAATGGTGACCAATGTAGGTCAATTTCTAATAGTACAGTTCTGCAAACCACAATATATAGGACTTCTTAATATGCAAACCTTTGTCTACGTTAATATCCCATTTTTCATCATTACCATACTTTTCTCAAGTTACAGACAAACTTATTAAATTGCTCAGAATTTTACCAGTTAAAATTGCAATTAAGAACGCTAAGACTGTCAGGAACTTGTTTTCCAAAACTAAAGCTTCTTTGCCATTGAATAAATTAATGTTGTTTACTACATCCCTTGTGCAGAAAGTAACAATTATTACATAGGGCAAATCGGACGATCACTCAACTCAAGGGTAGATTAACCTCACATCACAGTGCGATGTAATATTTATTTATCAAAACATTCTTGCGCCTTAGCACAACATGCTATTTCACTTAACCCAAGGTCAATTTTGAAAAGGTTAATGTTCACTGCTTTCTCTAACTGCGAAAAGGGGACTTCTACAGCAGAAGTATAACGAAAAATAATCGAATAAATAATAGTTTTGCCTTCAACGCCAGCTTACTCTGAAAAACGTCCATTAATGGCATCCAAGTTTGAAGACATTAGAAAAATGCTAAGATTCATCGACGATGACAATATCCCATTTTGGAGGGAAATAAAAGAATGGCCCACTTTCCACCAAGTTGACAAATAATACTATTTTCTACTCATATACTTATATTACATGTTTATAATGGCAAATAAAGGTGTTTTCTTACAAGTAATGTTTATCATATTGATTTATTCCTGATAATTTTTATTTGAATTCCAGTTAACTCCAAAAAGTCAAAAAGGGACTTATACACAACATTAAAATGTGAATATTATACAATTTTAATTAACATTATTTACCACTTATTTACAGTATTGTATGTATATAAAACTATATTGAACATGTATAGATGTATACCAAGTTTCCTGATTCTAAGTGATTTGGTTACATAATTATTTAGTTTTTACCTTCTCCTGTAAAATTTACTTTTATGCAGATGTCCCCTTTTTGCAGTTAGCAGTTCATATAATTTATAATTCAACTTGCTCTCCATTACTGATATTTTATGGATTTTACAGTATTTAAGCTTTTTTATGCTTGATGTAGTCATATTGTGACTGTCTGATATTATTCATTATTGCTACATAATTGAACTGAACTTTTCATTCAACCTACAAATTTCATATCTTTAATAATTTTAAAATTACATACTATAAGGGCCGGTTGTTCGAACGCTAATCAAAACTGATCATTATCAAATATTTAATTACAATTATATTTGATTAAGCGTACTTCTGACAGATGTCGCATTTTGAGGTTATGTTGACTGATTTATTTTATTATTTTGGTTTTAATTTAAAATAAAACATAATTAAACTCTTTCTGATGTTAATTTCTTGTTTTTACTTACAAATCAATAATAATAATAAGCAATTTTTAATAATTTAAGAGCTGCGGCTATATTTTAATTACTGTTTTACCTACCATCAATAACTGATTAGTGTTTTACATGTATTTTTCATGTCGCGATTTGATTTCCATCAAGAAAATTGATTACAATAAATGATTGATTATAATCAACTTCTTGATTAGCGTTCGAACAACCGGCCCTTAGATTATTGCTTGAAATTACATACTATTAGTTGTAAACTGAAATAATTAATTACCTATTCGAAACAAATATTTTCAAATGCCCGTTTTACGTACTGTAGGAAATAATATGGTCACCCACACCTAAAATTGTCTGCTTCTACAATTTGATTTTTTTGTGATTCCACAAAAGTACGTGTTAACGAACAGCTGTCAGAGGAAATTGAAATCAGACGTGGGGTGAGACAGGGATGCGTGTTGTCGCCAATTTATTTTAATGTCTACTCGGAAGAGATCTCAAAAACAGCTATTTGGCGTGAAACAGCTGGAATAAAGGTAAACGGAGTTCATATTAACAACATTAGAGATGCGGGTGACACTGTCATCTTAGACCCGTTTGCCATTATACTAATTTCAGTACTGATTTCAGTACTAAAAATATTGGTTAGTTGCGCGAGTCGATTTAGTATGAAAAAGTCAGTTTGTGCCAAGTTTGTGTTTGCAACTATCCGAATTGTAATCAGCATATAGGCATGCGCTCTACCTACTAAATTTACATGAGCTTTACTCAAGGTTCATAGATAGGAGCTTTACTAATTGAGATTGCAAGTTGCAAGCCATTAACTTATTAACAATAAAAGATGGGAAGAAGTATTTTTGCAAAACTGGCAAACTTGGCTTTTATTACTGCTATTAGAGATATATCCACACCTAGTTTGGCTAATTCTGCCTTTATTTCTTCCAAAACTTTAATTCGTGCGTTCCTATTCTTATAGAGAGGGTGCTTTGGCACATACAAACATTGATCATTGATTCGATTTGTAAAACTCTATTAATGTTTCAATCTGCCTTTTTCTCCACATGTTGAAAGTTGAAATCACTATTATTATTATGTACCTATAAACAAAACAAAAGTACCTAATATACAAGACAACCTCACTTTTTAATATTGTGTCAATTTCAGTACAAGAAATTAGAACATGTTTTAATTTTTAGTACTAAATCGGCGCGCGCATCTAATTTGTAGATACAATATTTTTAGTACTAATTTCAGTACTAAATTTAGCATAGTGGCAAGCGGACCTTAGCCGAAAATATTGAGGATGTTCAGAGGCTGGTGACCAGAATAGCGGAGTTTATACAAGAATACGGTCTAGCAATGAACGTCAAGAAGACAACATTTATGAGAATATCGAAAACTCAAAGAAATAACGAGAATCTGTTCATAAACAGAACCATGTCGAACGAGTAGACCAATATGCATATTTTGGAACAATCATTAACTCCACAGGTAATTACTTCCAGGAAATCCAAATCAGAATAGAAAACGCTAGAGCAAATTTTAACAAAATGGGAAAAGTGCTCTACACATGAGATTTGAAGTTGGAGCTAAGAGTTAGGTTGGCTAGATGCTACGTTTTCTCGACTTCGTTTTATGGAATGGAAGCTTGGAACTTAATACTGCATGGATGAAAAAACTATACTAAAATCAACATAAAGATGCACTAGAAATAAACAAACCAAGACACGTTGAATGTTAGGAGGAGCACTTCCGAATCATGATATAAAATGTATAAACTTTGTAAATCATGATTTGGGATTTACAATGTATATACCGTTATATTCCTAATTGATATAAGAAATAAAAGTTTATAATTATAAATTAAAGTCAAATTAAAATAAAGGTTTTCATTTTTCTCGAACACGGGCATGTAAATTTGGAACACCCTGTATAAAACAAATTATGTATAGGTAGCTTTTAAGAGAGTGATTCGGAGAAGTGTTTACGAACCTCGGAAACAATACGACTAAAGTAAACAATTAGAGTGATGTGTACAAAGAAAGTGTTCGCGGAAGGATTTGTCATTAACCACCGCTAACTAAAGTCGACTTTACACTACATGATTTATCATGTGATTTGTCATATGATTTTTCCCATGACGAGCCGCATGACAATGCTTATAACAAAACGAGCCGTATAAACAATGCAAAATCATATGACAAATCACACAGTGTAAACATGTAAATTTCACTCCATGACCAAATCATATGACAAATCACATGATAAATAATGTAATGTAAAGTCGACTTAATACTCTAGTGAATAAGATAATAGGTCATTAAATTTGTAAATGTTGTATTAATGTAGAAAGTAAAATTGAAATGGGGAATATTATTTTTTCTTGAAATCCATTAAGATATTTAGAAAAAGGAATGTTTTGTATTGATGAATACGGATAATTGAAAGTTGCTTGGGATTGGTTGATTTTTGAATGCTGGAAGGGGTAATTTGGAAGTAGGAGAATGGATGACAAATGTGAAGGCAGAATGTTTTGAGCGATCGAAAGGCGAAGTCCAGTGTTCGAGAAGAGTGTACAAAAAAGTGAAACGCCGGTATAGTTAGTTTGTTGTTGAAATTTAAAAAGTAAGATATCGTGGAACGAGTGTTAGGCCGAGTCGAGATAAGATATAACTCCTTGAGTCTAGAGTATCCCGGTTTTTGTTGAAGTGTTTGAAAAAGGTAGAACACGGCATCAGGAGAAGGCAGGAACGAGGGCGGTACGAGGCGTAGTTTGCAGAAAGGAGCAGAGGCTTTACTGGGAAGCTGGTACGAGTCGTTTGATCGCAACCCAAGATAGGAGGAAACGTGTTTTGTGTGAAGACAATCATCAGACAATCATCAGTAAAGGTCAGTCTATTTTGTTATGACATGAATGTATGGTTTATGTATTAAATACCACATTGAAAATTGAGGCACACAATCATTATTAAAAATTTTTCATCAAACCTAAATCAATTTATCACTGATAAATCATAATAGTTCATTTTAAATAAAATAACTTTGGAGATAAAAAGAAATAAGATTCCCATGTTTGTAAATGTTATATTAAATAAAGATAGAAAGATAAGATATAAGAAATATTAAGCATTGAATGCCATTTAGATAAAATAAACGATTTTATAATTTCTAATTGAAATTCATATGTGTGTATTATTTTACTCTCTTTTATCTATCCCGATTAGGAATCCACTGAGAAATATTTTGAAGCCACGAAAGTAAGTAATTAATATTATAATTTAGCCCTGAGATTGACACTATATTGGTATTTGATCTGTTTGATTAATGAGATAATCATTAATTAATTAATTAAAATAAATTACATCTGAGAACAGCATCAGATTTCAAAAATAAGATCACAACAATACATTATCAATCATGATTTGGTAGTGCTCCTTGTAACATTCAACGTGTCTTGGTTTAGTTTGTTAAAGAAATGGAAATCTTAAATACCATCAAAACAAGGAAATTAGAATATCTCGGACATATTACACGTGGAGAGGTACAACTTGCTCTAATTGATTATGCAGGGAAAGATTCAAGGAAAAAGAATTATAGTGAGACGCAGAATATCATGGCTGCGCAATCTTGAGAAAATGGTATGGATGTACATCAAAAATGTCGTTTCTAAAGTTCGGATAGGTATGATGATTGCACTTGAAGAAGAAAGCCTCCGTACAATTTGAGTACTCCGTGAGGATTGCGAAAATACTATAAACATAATTTTTAAATTTTCGGTGTGGCTTCAAGAGCAACATTATCTTCAAGTTTATGGAACTTTAGTAAAATTTAATCAAAATATTGTTATTATAATTCATGCGTTATAATCTTATTAATATAAGTTTTTTGGTAAATTTTGCCAAAAAATAATATATTAAGAGGCAACATCAGCGCGCGGAAAACGCGTTCCAAGATTGCAGCTTTAATTTTGAATATTTTGTTGAGATATTTGGCATACATATTCGTAAAGAATGGCGGCACAGAGTCCAATTGGAGAAATATGTTAAGTTGAAATTCTATAATTAAATAAACTATTTAAAAAAACGAGTCTGTACTGCCACTAAGAAGAACAAAAAAATACACTTTCTTCAAAAAATTTTTTTTATCCCTTGCCTAGATTTGGTGCCACATTGGAATTACTAAAAATCGATTATCTATAATCTATAACAGGAAATCGAACTTAATTGACTTGACAACATTAAATATTTATTATACTCATAGGAGCGCTAATATGAGTATAATAATTATTGTTATCACAATATTGTGCATTCGTTTTTGACAGTATAGTGTGATTGTCACTGTCGTACTGCCAACGTACTGTTGAAAGTTCGCAGAACTTTCGAAAAAAAAAAATATTGATGACTCGCTGATATAGCCCCTTAATAGACCAGGGATGATCTGTTTTGAGGTGGATGTGAGAGGTGGCATTCGGATTTTTGCACATAAAGTTAGGTGACAACCATAGGGCAAATATGCCTGGAACATTAATAAAAAAATTTAAATATTTAAAAATTTCGAAAAAGACCGATTTATTTTCTACTTTCATTGCTTATAACTTTAAAAAGATTGATTTTGGAACAAAGTCGTAACGAAATAAAATAAAGATAATTGAATTTTGTATAATATACGACTAGATTAAAATGTCTTAAATTATTACCCTTTCTGCAAAATAGCAATAAATGGACAATAAGGGGGCAAAAAAGACTGTTCTTATTCAATGTTTTAAAACCACTTTGGTTGCACTTAGAATATTCATAATTCGCTTAGAAAATTCTTACAACATACTTAAACCGTCCACCAAATTTCATTAAAATAGACCTAATAGATTTTGCATAATAATTTTGTAATCTAAATGTTTTAAAAAAAGTTCAAATTTTTTAAAAAGTTTCTGAAAAAAAAGTAGACCATTTAGAAATTTGCTAATTTTTTTACTTATAAAGAGGTTCTATACCTATCTAATACACTTTACAGAATTAAAATCGGATTATTTAAGCGGTTTCAGCACTGTTTTAAAGTTATAAACAATGTTTTGGCTTATAAACAAATAAAGTGAGAACGTTTGAGTTGGAATAAATTCATTTTCTTGAGAATGGCCGACTCTGGAGATAAATCCCGAAACAGATAGATTTTTTATTTTTAAATTATAATTTTTTGCCATAAATAGCATACTAGTGACGTCATCCATCTGGGTGTGATGACGTAATCGAAATATTGCAATTAATTTAACTCAAAAAAATTTGTTTAATTCAAACCCTGTATAAATAATTATGTTAATGTTTATATTAGTGAATACAAAATTGAATAGCCTTTCGATTGAGCTATCACACGGCACCTATTCTCATTTAAAAAAAATCATCGATTACGTCATCACGCCCAGATGGATGACGTCACTAGTATGATATATATGTTATAGTCAAAGCCCGAATTTCAGGCACTCCTAGGTTTGACTAGGCAATCCTCAGGTCTGACTGACGGTCTTAGTCAAAGCCCGAAATAAATGACAGTTTCGGCCTTTGAATAGTCACATCTAGGAGTGACCAAGTTGGTCAAGCAAAGGTCGAAATTTAATTTTATGAAATCGGCGTTTGACTAGTCAAACCCCAATCAGCTATTATAATGTTGTAATTTGTTAGATTAGGTTTAATAAAACGTCATTTTTTAATTTTAATATTAATTATTTTTATATTGTCGTAATTAAAATAAAAAAAATTAGTGTTTATTCTCACATGTTGAGGCATTATGGCATTTAGAGAGTTGCACAATACGTTAGACCTTTTAAATAATTTTGAATAGCATTTTTTATGCAGTAGCATTTTATAAAGCCTTGTCCTTCAAATTTATAATATTTTGTACCTACTAATTTCTCTTAGAGACAGCTTAACGTCTGGAGCATCTTCGAAATTAAGAAAATTATCTTTGCATTCTCTTATTTGATTTCTTGAAAAAAGTGTGTTTATTGTTCCGTATTTAGTATCAACTCCATATAAACCGTCAATAATTATTTTATCTTGTATGATGCCCAAAATATTTCGAGTATCTCCTTTGGCTCTATCAAAGCTGGGGATAAGTAGGTATTGTTACAGTTTTTCCGATCTAAATTGGAGGAAATTTTTTTCACTTAATTGTTTCATAGCATTAGCCTGGGCATGAAGATGTTCAATCGCCAATCGCCTTTCCTTTATTTATTTAAATAGAACCAAAGGAGATGCTCGAAATATTTTGGGTAGAAGATAAAACAATTGACGGTTTATTTAGAGTTGGTACGAAATACGGAACAATACATACAACTTTTTTCAAGAAATCAAATAAGAGAATGCAAAGAGAACTTTCTTAATTTCGAAGATGTTCCAGACGTTAAGTTGTCTCTAAGAGAAATTAGTACAAAAGATCCTAAATTTGGAGGTTAAGGTTTTATAAAACGCTACTGCAATAAGACATGCTCTTCAAAATTATGTAAGTGTAAAATGTCTAATATATTGAGCAACTCTAAATGCCATAATGCCTCAACATGTGAGAATAAACACTATTTTTTTAATTTTAATTACAACAATATAAAAATAATAACCACTAAAATTAAAAAATGACGTTTAATTAACCCTAATCTAACAAATTACGACATTTTAATAGCTAATCGGGGTTGGACTGGTCACTGTATTTGGACTAGTCACTGTATTTGTTTATAAGCCAAAAAATTGTTTATAACTTTAAAACAGTGCTGAGACCGCTTAAATAATCCGATTTCAATTCTGTAAAGTGTATTACAGGGGTGGCCAAACTGTGGCTCGCGAGCCACATGCGGCTCTTTGAAGAATTACTTGTGGCTCTCAATAAATGTACCCGAGATCCTTTTCAATTTTGTGTTATTATTTAAAAAATTATTATCGTTACATGTGTGTTTCAGAATGTTTTTTAAATTACTGACAACAAATATGAAAGACCAAATGGAACTTTATAACAGATTCCCTTTCCATCCAAGCTAAGAGTGATATGACTATAGTGATAAGAATATTAAGAGTGGCGCGACAAAAAAGTCAGTAATCAGCCCACTCCAGACCGATTTGTATATTTAGTCATTTTACTCGACTTAAAAAAATTTGTTACAATATTAAACTAGAAAAACTTAACGAGTAAATAAAAAAGCCAGAAGGAATATTGACCGAAGTCCAAAATTTATTTTAAGACTTAAAATATTTTAAATCGTCTCTTCATTTTTTTCTGAATTAATTTGAAATAAACATGGTTCATAAGGTGAATTTTTTATTATCATAATATGACCCAAACAACATCTGGAGAATTAAAATTAATAGAGACGCAAGAAGATCAAGCTCGAAAATAAACCTATAAGTCGACGCTGATTATCGAATTTTGTATATTTGTACCAAAATCGAAGTACATGCTCTAAATTAAAAAAGGATGCTTGTCGAATTATTTCCATATTAGAAACAACGTACTTGTATGGACCATTTCATTCCATTTTAAAATTCGTGAAATCCTAACACATACATCAGTATTAACTAACCAGCGCAGCATCTGAAAGAATTACTGAGAAGTGCTACCACAAATTATTCACCAAATTTTAAAAAATTACCAAAAGAAGGAAAACAAGTGTTGGACAAGGAAAGGAACGAAAACACTGAAAACATGCTAAGACAGGGACCAATAGAGAAAAAAATTGAAAAAAGAAACCTGAATTAGTTTGGACATACATATAACTAGAATGAACGAGAACAAACTAGTAAAGAGGGTGACAGATGCCAAGAGACAGGGGAAAAGAAGAAAAGGCAGACCTAGAAAGAAAGGGGTGGATGGAACAAATCCAGGAAATCGGAACCAAGAGACGGAAAACAGCGCAACAGATGAAGGAAATGGGAAGAAGACCCGAAGGCGTGGAAGAAATGGGTAAAAGATGGATAGGTGATAGCAAAGTTTGACTCTCTTATTGGGAATAAGGGCAACGAGAAAAAGAATAAGGAAAACAAATGTAATTAAGTTTTAATATTTCGTAATTTTATTTCTGTTTTCAATAAATAAAAGTTCTGTTATAAAACATTGTACATACCTTCTTTACATACTTTTTGAATACGTTTTTAATTGCGGCTCGCGAAAAATTTTAACTTGTGAAAAGTGGCTCTGGCTATCAAGGAGCTTGGCCACCCAGGTAGAGAACCTCTTTATATGTAAAAAATTAGCAACTTCTAAATGGTCTACTTTTTCTTCAGAAAGTTTTTAAAAAATTTGAACTTTTATCAGGTCGAATTTAATGAAATCTATCAGGTCGATTTTAATGAAATTTGGTGAACGATTTAAGTATGTTATAAGAATTTTCTAAGCGAATTACGAAAGTTCCAAGTGCAACCAAAGTGGTTGAAAAACAATGAATAAAAACAGGCTTATTATGCCCCCTTCTTTTATATTTATTGGTATTTTCCAGAAAGGGTAACAATTAAGGATATTATTAACTAGTTGTTTATCATACAAAATTCAATTATCTTTATTTTATTTCTCTACGACTTTGTTCCAAAATGAATCGTTTTAAAGTTATAAGCAGAGAAAGTAGAAAAAAAATCGATGTTTTTCGAAATTTTTAAATATTTTAATTTTTTTATTAATATTCCGGGCATATTTGAGAAGGAGCATAAGTCAATTATTATTGTTGAAGTTGTCACCTAACTTTATCTTCAAAAATCCGAATGTCACCTCGCACATCCAAAAATCGACGTTTTTTCACAGATCCGCCCTGGTCTATAATAATACTTTATAATTATTATCTCGTAATTTGACAATTATGAAGTCTGTTTATAATTCATAGCTTCAGATACTCGTGCGATTATTTCTTATAGTTTTATTAGTAAAATAATCTAATAACTTACTGTCTTCATACAAGGGTGAACTCAGCACCTCTTTAGCTTTTTCCATAACTTCGTTATTCTCCAGTTGTGCTTCTCTCGCCTCGGGATTTCCATCCACTGAACACAGATCGTCCTGCATCATATCGTCAATCTCCCTGATGACCTCCTCGGCGGTCTTAAGAGGCTCATCGGCATCGTGACTGATACCACCGAGAATCAGGGCGTGCATATCTAGGTCACTGGCTACGGCCTCATCTTCGGAGCTCAGATCAAGATCGTCTTCGGGCGTCTGTGGTTCCTGTAATAACAGTTTTGTGTTTAGGTTAGGTCAATAACATTGGAAACTGTGAAATAGGGCAGTCAATGAGGATATTTGGCTCCGAATTCCATCCTACTGCATCGATTTACTTCATATTTTCACAGTAAGTAAAAAAATTACTCAACAAACAAGGTCTACCCTATATGCTATGGCGCTTTTATCTTGGGGGCGGTTCCCACCCCTTCAAGGGGGTGGAAAATTTTTTGGTCAAAATAACCACGGAAGTCGCTAGAGAACCTTGTTTTAAAAGCAAAAATTGTTTTATAATTTTTTTTTTGAAAACTCATTACTCTTTAAGTTGGCCATTTTCATTGAAAAATGACACCTTTTCGGACGGTTTTTTGCGTTAAAAACTACTTAACCTTTGCGGTTAAATTCCTTAAAAACTATTCATCTAACTAAAAAAACTATACAAAACATTTTTGTAGCCTATAAAAATACAAAGAGATTCGTTATTTCATAAATCTTCTAGTTATAATACAAAAAGAGATATACACTAGGTGAAAAGAGTTTGTTTTTTTGGTGCTCAAATCGGTGTATTCAACTTGAAATAACAGAGAAACGGTCGATTTTAGGTGTATAATGTACCAATATCTTTTGTAGTGTCTGAAAAGGCCTTTAAAATGAGCAATATTAAATGTCGATTTCATTCAAATTAAGCGAGTTATGCTGCAAAAAAAATTGACGACTCATGTATTTTAAGAAAAAATGAGAAGTATATTTAATCACTTATCCACCAGAATTTAAATACATCGTTTTTCTTCTACAATACCATTTACTATAGTGTTTTTTCTATGTTCAAAAAGGTAAACGGGTCTAAAATTAATGGTTTTTGAAAAAAATAAGATCAAATTATCGAGCGTATTCTTAAATTTTCTTAAATATCTTCCTTTTCTCCATGTAACTCGAAAATGATAAGAGATACGAAAAAAAGATACCATACAAAAATGTAGGGTTTTTGTAGATAATTCTTTTTTCAAAAACCATTCATTTTAAACCCATCCAACTTTTTAAAGCTAGAAATAACACTATAGTAAACAGTATTGTAGAAGTAAAACTATGCATTTAAATTCTGGTGGATGAGGTGTTAAATATACTTCTCATTCTTGCAGCATATCTCGCTTAGCTTAAATGTAATCGACATTTAATACTGTTCAAGTTAAAGGTCTTTTCAAGCACTACAAACGGTATTGGTAGCATTATACACCTAAAGTCGACCATTCCTCTGTTATTTCAAGTCGAATACACTGATTTGAGCATGCACCAAAAAAACAAACTTTTTCACCTATCATATCTGTTTTTGTATTATAACGAGAAGATTTATGAAGAAACGAATCTCTTTCTTTTTTTATAATCTACATAAATGTTTTATATAGGTTTTTTAGTTAGATGCATAGTTTTTAAAGTATTAGCAAAAAACCGTCCGAAAATTTTTCAATGAAAATTGCCAATTTTCAACCACGAATAACTCAAAAAGTATTGAGTTTTCAAAAAAATATATAGAACAGTTTTTGCTTAGAATAAGGTTCTCTAGCCACTTCCGTGGTTATTTTGACCAAAAAATTTTCCACCCACTTGAAGGGGTGGTAACCGCCCCCAAGATAAAAGCGGACATCGGCATAGGGTAGACTTTGAATTAGGAGATAAGTAGAAGCTATTTCCAAAATTTCATTAAAATCCATGCAGTAGGATAGAATTCGGAGGTAATACTCTCTTCTTGCTCTCATTGACTGGCGTAAAAGTAGTAACAGTGTGGAAAATTTGGCCAAAATAAACAATATCGAAATTAACATAACAACTAATATTAGCCCGATCAAAGAACAATCTCACCCCAAAAAATAAAGGCAGGATGAAAATTTTGGGGATAGGTAGTTGTAATTATTGTCTAGTATTATATTATAAGAAAAAGTTTAAATTCTACATCCCTTCCATTTTACAAAAAATGGTAAATACCCCCTTCTCGGGGGGTGAAAAAATATGTATTCAAAATAAGTCCGGAATTGGATAAAATGACTAATTCTAAGCAACTTTTGTTCTATTTTTAGAGTTTGTTCACTAAATCAATACTTTTCGAGTTATTTGCGAGTGAATACACTTAGCAGCAAACTTAACGCACCATCTTAAAAATGAGACATTTTTGATGTCTCGAATTTCCTAAACCTGTTGTCCGATTTGAGTGATTTTTTTTGGACGTTATAGCCTTATTCTTTAAGAATATCGATGTAGTAATAGTGTTGCTGGACAGGTAAATGTCATTGTATACCGGGTGTAACAATCATACTGTGTTTTTTTCTCAAAGTTCGGAACACCCTATGGAATATTCTAGCTCGTACAAAATATCGAAACTAAAACCTAATTGTAGTCTTAGGCTTTCTTAATATTTTGTTTTTTGATTCATTCGCTTATGTTGGATGATACAAAAGTTAGGTACGTTAACTACCCATGTTTTCCATCAATAAATCCACATTTTCGGCTTAGTTTAATGAACAAGCCTAAAGTAGGCCATGAGAAATTAACAAATTGTTACCAGTCAGAAGATGCCAAATTGTTAACAGTCAAAAAGTGTCTGGTTTGTTGTGAAAATTAGTAGATTTGTTATTTAAAGTTTCAATTAAGTCCGTAATTTTTTTCTTGTTTAGTAGAAATGGAAAGTGTTACAAGGAATTTGTCCCGTGATGAATGGTGTTTTCAAGCAAAAGAGATACATATGTACTTTTATAATGCAAAAAACCTGTGATTCATAGCATGGTAGCTAAGTCCTTCGATGTGTAAGGTCACCGCTTGAACCCACTCATCACGGGTCAAATTTCTTGCAGCACCTTCCATTTTACCAAACAAGAAAAAAACTTACGGACTGAGTTGAAACTTTAAATAATAAATCAACTAATTTTCACAACAAACCAGACACTTATTGACTGTTAACAATTTGGCATCTATCAAATTAATTTCTCATAGCCTACTTTAGGCTAGAAAATGAAGATTTATTGATAAACAACGTGACTAGTTGTTAACGTTCCTAACTATTATCCAACACAAGTGAATGAATCAAAAAACAGAATGTTAAGAAAGACTAAGGCTACAATTGAGTTTTAATTTCAATATTTTTTATATGCTAGGATAGAATATTTCACAGGGTGTTCCGAACTTTGATGAAAAAACACAGTATGATTAGAGAGATATTGCAAATTTAACACAGCCTACGTTGCGCTATTTAAACCGCGCTATTTTGACAGAATTGACATTTCTCGGACGTGTCATAAATACAGATATTGCTCAACATTTTGGTGGCGGTATTTTTACAGCTCAATTAAGATTAGTTGTTTGTCTAATTTGTATGCAATTTTGGATCAATATTTAGTTAGAAGCTCTCATTTTGGCCAATGCTAATGATGAAGACATCTAGTTTATCATCTTGCATAACATTCTGAAAGATGAATATACACCTATTACATGCTAAAAATAAATAATTTGATTTAAATGGAAGGAAGGTTTGAATTCTCTTCCAAATATCGAGCATGAGAAACAATTGATCCTTGAGTGTTCTTAAAATAAAAAAAATTTCCTGTTGTACACTTCATGTTTTCCTGAACTAACGTCCAATTTTCTGAATAAGTCAATTGATTCTGACCTAAAACTTATTTTAATAAACACAAATCGTCATCAGATGTAAATCTTTCGTTTGCTACTGTCTGAGGTATTCATTTTAGAAAATTATTACAAATAAACTTGGTTTAAATGAAAGACAAACAACAAACATAACCTTAAAATAAAATAGCGCATCGAATACCGCACAGCGTAACGACTCCCCTAATAACGGCAGGCACTATTTCCAATAACGCAGCGTAAGCCAAATATCACATCTGCGCATGCTCTACTGTCAAAATAACGCGTGCTGTAATACAGCAAGTGCAAAAGTGACTATGCAATATCTCTCTATTGTTACACCCGGTATACAATGACATTTACCTGTCCAGCAAAAATATTACTACACCGATAGTATAGCGCTTTTCATCGACTGTCATTTGTTTCAGCATTCTGTTATGTGTCACATAATATTATTATATCTACGTCATACGTCATTGGTTTGTATCATTGATATATACCAATAACGTATGAGGTAGATATATTTATATTATGTGACACATGACAGAAGCTCGAAACAAATGACTGAATGAAAAGCCCTATTAAACAATAAGGCTATAACATAGTAAAAAATCACTCAAATCGGACATGTTTAGGAAATTCGAGGTGTACATTTAGGATGGTGTGTTCATTTTGCTGTTTAGTGTATGTTTATTTCTAACAAAAAAAACATGATTTGGACGGATTTTAGCAAATAACTCAAAAATTAAGTATTTCTTACTTACTTTCTAATGTAAGTGAAAGATTTCTACGGAAAATAAACAAAATAACAATAATTGTATTATTGTAAGCCATAACACTATTACTAATATGAAATTAGGTGGGAAAATTACAAGATCATTCCTAACTGTGATAATGGTAGGGGAGCCCAAGCGGGGATTTTTGCAGTTACTCGAGCGCGTCAGATTAACATATGGGGAAAAACCTGGTACCCTGCAGATGTACCTCTACCATATATTGGCTCTTAACACAGGGAAGTTCGTTAAGGGGGGCCCGAAAAAAAAATGTATCCTTAAAAATACTCAAAATTGTCAGATTAAGATGAGGTAAGTTAGGTACATGCAAAAGAGTGTATATTTCAAAAATCTGACGGTTTGAGCCGGGCGTAAGGAAATGGGTGAGTCCCAAAGTTTCACAAGAAAAAAGCGAATATTTCGCGAAATGAATGACACATCGAAAAACTAAAAAATATGTGCTCAATATTTTTTAAAAATCTATCGAATGATACCAAACACGACTTCCCACGGAGAGGGGTGGGGGTAAATTTAATATTTTAAATACGAATCCCGCGATATTTCGCGAAATGAGCATCAGATCGAAAAACTGTAAAATACACTTATTCAATATTTTTGAAAAATATATCGAATGGCACCAAACACGACCCCCCACGGAGGTGGGGTGGGGGGTTACTTTAAAATCTTAAATAGGAGCCCCATTTTTTATCGCAGATTTGGATTCCTTACGTAAAAATGAGTAACTTTTATTCGAAACATTTTTTCGAATTATGGATAGATGGCGTTATAATCGGAAAAAAACGATTGTTGGAAATGGAAAATTAAATTAAAAAATGGCAAGCGCCCACTAAAATGGAAAACTTTACTTGACTTTTTTTGGTTTTAAGACCTACTCTTCACAACCCGATAGGTCCCCATAACGCTCGAGTGACTGCACATTTAGCATATTACTTTGCTCCCCTACTGTAAGAATCTTGTATACAAAAAAAGATTTGCGGGAACCTGAAGACAACATTGAATATAAACTAGTCCAATGTTAGAAATAACGTTTGATTTGTACATAATGGTAGGGGAGCCCAAGCGGGGATTTTTGCAGTTAATCGAGCGCGTCAGATTATCCCATGGGGAAAAACCTTGTACCATGTACCTCTTCCATATATTGGCTCGTAATAGAGGGGAGTTCGTTAAGGGGGTCCGAAAAAAATCGATCCTTAGAAAAACTCGAAATCGTCAGATTAAGATAAGGTAAGTTAGGTGCAGACAAAACAGTGTATATTTCAAAAATCTGACGATTTGGGCGGGGCGTAAGGAAATGAGCGAGTCACAAAGTTTCACAAAAAAAACGAATATTTCGCGAAATGAACGTCAGATCGAAAAACTAAAAAATACGTGGTCAATATTTTTCAAAAATCTATCGAATGATACCAAACAATACCCCCACGGAGATGGGTGGGGGGTAAATTTAAAATTTTAAATACGAATCCCGCGATATTTCGCGAAATGAACATCAGATCGAAAAACTGAAAAATACACGTATTCAATATTTTTGAAAAATCTATCGAATGACACCAAACACGACCCCCTCCACGGGGGTGGGGTGGGGGGTTTCTTTAAAATCTTAAATAGGAACCCCCATTTTTTATTTCAGATTCGGATTCCTTACGTAAAAATAAGTAACTTTTATTCGAGACATTTTTTCGAATTATGGATAGATGGCGCTATAATCGGAAAAAACAATTGTTAGAAATTTAAAAATTAAATTAAAAAATGGAAAGTCCCCCACTTTATGGAAAACTTAACTTATTTTTTTTGGTTTTAGGACCTAATCTTCACAACCCAATAGTAACGCTCGAGTAACTGCAAATTTAGCATAATTTCCTCCCCTACTATAAATTAAAGTCATTCTTATTAGATCAGTAAACTTTGAGGCACGGCAAGACGTGTTAATTACACCGCTAAACGGGAAAGTAATTTCACACTTTTCTAGTTTACTAAAAATTTCACGCTTTTATTATTTGCTGTTTAAACCTGAATTAAAAGAAAAACGTTCACTTTATCCCACACACAATGTCTTCCTAAACTATTTTTATTAAACTATTTATAATCATTTAACGATAAAAACAATCTGCCATGAAACTAAATAAATTCGCTAATGTTTATTAAATAATAAAAGGTGAAATCAATAAAATGTCTGCCCGTTATACCGCAGAATTGCTGGTTAGAATAACACGTACGCATTATCCAGTGAGTATAGGCATAAAATACCTATTACTTGGAAAAAATAGGATTTGACAAAATATTTGTTTGCTTCGATGTAATAGACTAAGAGCCGCTATAGGTGAAATTTCTTAATCATTTTAGGCACGATGGGACCCTATAACCTAAATACAGTCGGAAAAATGAAAGAATACCCATGAACGAACATATAAAACACGCTGTATTTTCCTGTCACCGTGTCACAAAGAAAATTGTCCAGTGCAAGTACATGTAACAACAATTATTACATGTACTTCCGCTGGCCAATTTTTTGTGTGACACGGTGACAGGAAAATACAGCGTGTTTTATATGTTCGTTCATGGGTATTCTTTCATTTTTCCTACTGTAGTAGAACCTAAAAGAAAACGTTTGAACACTGTACCGTCACTTTTCAGTGGCACATGCGTCGACAGTGGCGCATCAAACTTTCCACTTGTGGACGGGATAAATAAATTAAAAGTTAACAGAACTTACTAACAGAATTAAATTTTTTTTATTTTTTTAAGTTCTATGTGATTAACACATAGGATTCATCGTGATTTTAACCCACCACCCCCCTTCCCCCTGCCCCCACCATCACAAACTTCATTTTTCGTTTTTATTTTTTTTTTTTTGGTGGGATGTAATCAATTTTAAAATTTCAAAAAATTCACACGCATAGTTGAGGCTTTTATAAAACATGCCTATTTTTATAGACCCATAGGTAGAGTGTACATAACCTCAAAAAATTAAAAGAAATTTTTTTTTTTCAAAAAAGCGTATAACTTTTTTTGAGGAATAGCTGCCGGTCTAATTTTTTCTTAATATTGTGTGTTTTATCAAACACTATATTTTAAATTTTTTTCAGATTTTTCCGTAAGTCTCCCCACCTTCAAAAATCCGAAAAACTGTTTTTTGGGGGGTTTTGGGGGATTTTCCCTATTTTATATACTTCATAATATATCAAATCAATTTTGTTTTTATAGGTTATATGTAACTTGAAGTAACTGAGTTCTTTAGAATATTTAAAAATCAGAAAAACACGTTCAAACCCCCCAAAACCCCCTTAAAAAACAGTTTTTTGGATTTTTGAAGGTGACCAACGTTACAGAAAAATCTGAAAAAAATTAGAAATATAGTGTTTGATAAAATACACAAAACTAAGAAAAAATTAGATCTGCAGCTATCCCCAAAAAAAAGTTATATACTTTTTTTCAAAAAAAAAATTTTTAAATTTTTTTGGTTATGTACACTCAACCTACAGGTCTATAAAAAATAGACGTGTTTTATAAAACCGTTAACTATGCGTGTAAATTTTTTGAAATTTTAAAATTGATTGCATCCCACCAAAAAAAAATAAAATCGAAAAATAAAGTTTTTGATGGTGGGGGCAGGGAGAAGGGGGTGGTGGGTTAAAATTACGATGAATCTTATGTCTTAATCACATAAAACTTAAAAAAATGAAAAAAATTAAATTCTGGTAATTAGGGAGGGTATTTTTTAATTTATGTATCCCGTCCATAAGTGGAAAGTTTGATGCGCCACTGTAGACGCATGTGCCACTGAAAAGTGACGGCACAGTGTTCAAACGTTTTCTTTTAGGTTCTACTATTTAAGTTATAGGGTCCCGTCGTGCCTAAAATGATTAAGAATTTTCACCTATAGCGGCTCTTAGTCTATAACGAGCCTAAAGTCCATTTACTCACGGCTTTTGCTGTAAATTTAAAAGAACCGCTTGGATCGATATGAATTTTGGCATAAAAATAGCTAACATGTCAAAGAAAAAAAAGTGGTGTGCCGATGTGTGCCTTTGCCCTGGAAGTGAGTTTCACCCCTTCTCGGAGGTAAAAACAAATACGTTCAAAATAAGTGCAGAATTGGATAAACTGATTAATTCTCAACTAGTTTTGTTCTATACAGTTTTTTCACTAAGTCAATACTTTTCGAGTTATTTGCGAGGGAATATGTTAATTTTTCAACAACAAAAAAAATACATTTTAGACGGTTTTTCGCAAATAACTAAAAAAGTAAGTATTTTGTCAAAAAAATTTTCTTAGCAAAAATTTAACTTATAAAAAAGTGAAAAAAATTGGTGTATTTATGAAGTCTGTAGACTCAGCACAAGCGGAGTTGTAGCTAATGAAAGGTAGGTTCTCATTTGTCATATTCCAAATCTAATATTTCAACGTGAAATACCGAAGTACTTTTCCGGGAAAACTCGTCACAACATTTTTAAAGTGTTTAAAAAAGCTTTATTTTTGTTTTTTAAAATAGTTTCTAACATGAAAAGTAAGGAAGTTACGCTCAAAACGAAGCTGGTCGCTTTTTTTGGTAAAAAAATCGTAAAAATCCCCACGTAATTACTTAGTATCCCAAAAGAAATTAATCGTTATCGCTTCACAAGTCGTTTTGAAAAAAAATTGGTTTTAAAGTAAATTTGTTTTTAATTTTTAATTTTGAAAAAAAAATGCTCTTTTTCAAAGTAACTTAAAAATTATTAGTGATACCAAAAATCTCTAGGAGTAAAAAATGTAGGTTTTGCTTTTCTGAATATTTTGGATTTTTTGTTTTTTTGTAAGACAAAAATTGGTTGATATGGATGTTCAAAATTTGCAACTTGTGAAGCGGTAACGATTAATTTCCTTTGGGATGCTAATGTTAGGGGGTGATTTTCACGATTTTTTTTACCAAAAAAAAAGAAGCAACTTTATTTTGGGCGTAACTTGCTTACTTTTGATGCTAGAAATTAAAAAAAAAAAAACAAAGATAAAGCTTTTTTAAACACTTTAAAAAAGTTGTAATGAGTTTTCCTCGAATAGTGCTCTTTTTTTGGTTATTTTACGTTGAAATATTCGATTTGGAAGTTGACGAAAAAGAACCTACTTTTGGTTAGCTACAACTCTGTTTCTACTGGGTCTACAGACTTCATGCATACACCATTTTTTAATATTTTTATAAGCTATATTTTTTCTAAGAAAATTTTTTTCGATGAAATACTTTTTGAGTTATTTGCGAAGAACCGTCCAGAAACATGTTTTTCTTTGTTAAAAATGAACATATTCACTCGCACATAACTAAGTATTGACTTGTGAAAATTCTCCTTTTTTGGGGTGGTTCCGGGGAAAAATTGGGGTGCATTATACAAATTTGTAAATAACACCAGTACATGGATAATTGCTGAAAGTTTTTTTTACTCTAGGATAAGCGGTTCAGATGGTATAAAGAGGGTTTTTTTTAATGTAACACCCTGTAATTAAAAAATGGGCAATTACCCTTAAATGAAACCTACACCAAAATATCAGCCACTTATTTGTCATTAATTACCGCAGGGTTTCTTCTTCATTTTTATTACAGTTAGGGAAAATAGTTATTTTCCTAAAAAGTGCAGAAAGTCATTTTTTTCCGCACGCGACTGCAGTTTGCCGAACGACGCGAAGCGGGAGTTCGGCAAGCAGTCGAGTGCGGAAAAGAGACTTTCTGCAAGAGTTAGGAACAATATTTTTTCTAAGAGTCTTTAAAAAATTACCAAATCTTAATCAATTAATAACTGGAATCAAACAGCTGTCGTCAAGGTGGACAATGAAACAACGCAAGCTCAAAAAATTCTCAGAGGTGTAAGACAGGGATGCATTCTCTCCCCACTACTGTTCAATCTATATTCAGAAAGTATCTTCCAGGAAGCTCTTGAGGAATGCGAAAGCGGCATCAAAGTGAATGGTACCTGGGTCAATAATATACGATATGCGGATGTTTCGGTCTTAATAGCAGACAATATAGAAGACCTCCAAAACCTTCTTAATAAAATTGGAGAGCATAGCGAGAACATGGGACTTAGCATCAACATAAAAAAGACAAAGTTCCTTATAATCAGCCGTCAATTATGTCAACATCAAAATGCAAGACTAGCATATAACAACCAAGATGTAGAGCGCGTAAGAAAGTTTAAGTACCTGGGAACCTGGCTATGTGAAGACTGGATGTCGGATATGGAAATTAAATGTCGGATAGAAAGAGCCAGAAGTGCATTCATGAAATTCAGAAACGTCTTTACGAACTCTGACTTTGACCTAAACCTAAGATTAAGATTCACAAAATGCTATATATGGTCGGTGCTCCTATATGGCATGGAAGGATGGACTTTAAAAATAAACACAATGAATAAGCTAGAGGCATTTGAGATGTGGATCTATCGACGAATCCTTAAAGTTCCCTGGACCGCAAGAATAACAAATGAAGAAATCCTGAGAAGAATTGGTACAGAACGACAACTGATGTGCACAATTAAACAGAGAAAAACGGCATACCTGGGACACATAATTAGAAATGAAAGATATCAGTTTCTGCAAACCTTAATTGAAGGAAAGATCGAAGGAAGAAGGGGAGTGGGCAGGAAGAAAATGTCATGGCTCCGTAATGTCAAACAATGGACAGGACTAAAAAACATAGGAGACCTAATACATACTGCAAGGGATAGAGAAAAATGGTCAAATGTGATCGCGAACATCCATTAGTGGATTGCATAAGAAGAAGAAGAAGAATCAATTAATTTAATTAATATGAAAATACATACACAAATTAATTATTTGACAAGGTTGTCAAAACCAAACTTTCAATATAATTAGTTAGCATGACGACGATCTTGGTTTCTATGACGATTATTCAAAACGACGGTTATTGTCTAGCGATTTGACTTTCGAATATTATGTCAAAATAATTTTATTTCATCGAATTGTCGTGTTAATTTCATTAAAACAGGAACACAATAAGATATATTTGAAATAAATTAGTAAATAATATCTAAATATTAGTTTATTGCATGTATTATAATTACTTTAAGACCATATTAACATATCTAAATTAACACGCGTGCGGAAAAGTAAAAACCGCGTGCGGAAAAGTAAAACGCGTGCGGAAAAGTAACACGCGTGCGGAAAAGTGAAACTTTCTAAACTAAAATGCGTGCGCGAAAGTAGACATTTTTGCACGCTCGTAGAAAAATAATTTTTTTAAAACATCTTTTTTAAAAACTTGTCAACTTTGGGGCGCCACCCCCGCTAAAGGGTGGGTGATAGACATATGCTGTCGGGAAATAAATAATAGGAAATAATATAGTCCTCTTCATTTTACTATTAAATAAATTTTTTGCAAAACGTACAGGAAGGGCTACGTTTTGCAAAAACCGTAAATTACCCCATCTAAAGGGATGAAAAGGGGGGTTCCGGGGTTTTTAAGAAAAAGTTAGTCTCATAATAAGCACCCCCTGATATACCAGAAAAAAAATAAAACCGGACTTGTGTCCATTTTGCGAGGTTCAACCTCTGTTTGCTACACTAATTAGCATAAGCCACATTATAACAAGCACAAGTTCTAACGACAGGCAAAACAAAGATATAGTGCAAACAGCGGTAAAATGGAGATGGAAAATGGAGATGGGCAGGTCATGTGGCTAGGGTCGACACTGATAGATGGACAAAAAAAAACAACAGAATTGAAAACCATTATGAATTAAAGGGTATAGACAGGACTGTACCGTCGCCCCCGTTAGCGAAATTATTCCGATTCGATTTTTTTGCACAAACTTACTCAAAAAGAAGTCCTTATAACAAATCCACAGGGTGCCAGGCGGTGCCGTGGTCAAAAAATGGTTTAAACATTTTTTTTAACAAATTCACAAAAATAATTATTTCATTTCGAACAAATTTTTTTAGATAACTTGGGTCATTCTGAGCAAAAAAGGTCTCTTGTCATTTTTCTCTAAAATTGATTGTTGTCGAGGTATAAGCGATTTAAAATTTGAAAAATGCGAAAATGGCCATTTCCAAGGCTTAATAACTCCATTAACCCTCGTAAGGCGGTGCGGGGTTCAGCTGCACCCCAGACCTCGTTTTTTCCACCTATATTTTTTAATAATTTTGTTTGATTTTTGTCCATTTTTGAATTTATACTTCTTTACGATCGAGAGTGAAATTATGCGTATGTAGTTCGTTGCTAATCTTTCAAGATAGGTATGTATATATCAGCGCAAATAAGTCATTAAAAGAATATATTAGTGTTTTTAGTAAATGTATTATTTATTATAATTTTTGTGTCTTTGGATTTGTCTTCCTCGGTAGTAAGATAATAAAATATCTAGATATAACATTTTTATACTTTACATTATGATCTATTTGTCACCGTGTTGTGTAATTATATCCGAAATACTATATGTCACTTACAAGGGGCTCGATAGCT
Source organism: Diabrotica virgifera virgifera (assembly GCF_917563875.1). Classification (NCBI taxonomy): domain Eukaryota; kingdom Metazoa; phylum Arthropoda; class Insecta; order Coleoptera; family Chrysomelidae; genus Diabrotica; species Diabrotica virgifera. The sequence goes on along the minus strand of NC_065443.1, from coordinate 60,210,267 downwards.
TGGTTAGTAGAGCATTGGACCAGAGATCGAGAGGTCCCGGGTTCCAATCCCAGATGATTCATTTTTTTTTTAATTTTTGGTTTTAATAAAAATTTTTTGAAAGTGGTAAGAAAGTTAGTTTAATATTTAAATAAAATACAACTAACCTGTTAAGTATATTATTTATTTCGTTGAAATTATATAATAGAAGTATAACTTCTTACGTGCGTACAAAGTACACACACATTCTTTTTTTTTTTATTCGCATTAAATTCAATTCTAAACGCATTCCACCCATTACAGCATTTAAAACTCTTTGCGTTTACGTGTTTTTTTTGGAGAAATGACTGTAAGGTGCAAATGATGAAAATTTCATATCCTGAATTAGACGTTTCTGATGTTCCACCTGGAGTTAACAGGGCTACGGGACAAGGTCAGTGTTACTTATGTCAGAGAAAAAAGACCGAAAGTCCCGGCATAACTGTATTGTGTGTAAAAACTTTGTGTTGCTCACTCTGTGAAAAATTTCATGTGTTCGTCTTGCAACGATAATAATTTTTTTTAAGAAGAAATGAGTACTTTATTTGTAAAACTATGTTTCAAAGTATAAAAAACAAGTCCTAATTATCTTTCAAATCAATTTCACGACGTTCACATATAAAAAAAATGGATATACAGATGAGGTGAAAATGGGGTTTACGTAAGAATCTAAGCACCGTCTTACGAGGGTTAAAAATTATTATTATGAAAGTCAAAAAGTGACCAAATCAAAGATTAAAACACCCCTTCAAGATCCTGAAGAAATTTTTGTCCTTGTTTTATTACGGAGCTGCTATTTTTAATTATTAACAATTAGCGCTATAGTGTAGGCTGTATCGTCACCCCCGGTAGCGAAATTATTTCGATTAGATTTTTCTGCACAAACTTACTCAAAAAGAGGTCCTTATAACAAATCCAAGGGTGCCAGGCGGTACCTTGGTCGAAAAATTGTTTAAACAATTTTTTTTTAAACAAATCTACAAAACAAATTTTTTTACAATAATTTTCAAGGTTTAGTAACTCGATTAAGAATTAATATTATGAAAGTCAGAAAGTGACCAAATCAAAGTTTAAAACCCCTCCTTCAAGATCCTGAAAAATGTCTTCAGGGTGTTGAAGGAGGGGTTTTAAACTTTGATTTGGTCACTTTCGACTTTCATGATAATAATTTTTAATCGATTTATTAAGCCTTGAAAATGATCATTTTCGCATTTTTTTTAGTATTAAATCGCGTATAACTAGACAACAATCAATTTTAGAGAAAAATTACAAGAGACCTTTTTTGCTCATAATGACCCAAATTATCTAAAAAAAATTATTCATAATAAAAAAATTATTTTTGTAAATTTGTTTAAAAAAATGTTTAAACAATTCTTTGACCAAGGCACCGCCTGGCACCCTGTCGATTTGTTATAAGGACCTCTTTTTGAGTAAGTTTGTGCAAAAAAATCTAATCGAAATAATTTCGCTAACGAGGGCGACGATACAGGACTATAGCGCTAATTGTTGATAATTAAAATAACAGCTTTGTAATAAAAGCATGACAAAAATTTATTCAGGATCTTGAAGCAGGGGTTTCAACTTTTATTTGGTCACTTTTTGACTTTAATAATAGTCATTTTTAATAGAGTTATTAAGCCATGAAAATGGCCATTTTCGCATTTTTCAAATTTTAAATCGCGTATAACTCGACAACAATCAAAGAGAAAAGTGACAAGAGACCTTTTTTGCTCAGAATAACTCAAATTATCTAAAAAAAAAAATTTATTCGAAATGAAAATAGTTATTTTCCTAACAAGTGCAGAAAGTCATTCTTTTCCGCACGCGACTGCAGTTTGCCGAACGACGCGAAGCGGGAGTTCGGCAAGCAGTCGAGTGCGGAAAAGAGACTTTCTGCAAGAGTTAGGAACAATATTTTTTCTAAGAGTCTTTAAATAATTACCAAAATTAATTTAATTAATATGAAAATACATACACAAATTAATTATTTGGCAAGGTTGTCAAAACCAAATTTTCAATATAATTAGTTAGCATGACGACGATCTTGGTTTCCATGACGATGATTCAAAACGACTGTTATTGTCTACCGATTTGACTTTCGAATATTATGTCAAAATAATTTTATTTCATCGAATTGTCGCGTTAATTTCATTAAAACAGGAACACAATAAGATATATTTGAAATAAATTAGTAAATAACATCTAAATATTAGTTTATTGCATGTATTATAATTACTTTAAGGCCATATTAACATATCTAAATTAACACGCGTGCGGAAAAGTAAAAACCGCGTGCGGAAAAGTAACACGAGTGCGGAAAAGTGAAACTTTCTAAACTAAAATGCGTGCGCGAAAGTAGACATTTTTGCACGCTCGTAGAAAAAATTATTTTTGTGAATTTGTTTAAAAAAAAATTGTAAACAAGTTTTCAACCACGGCACCGCCTGGCACCCTGTGGATTTGTTATAAGAACCTCTTTTTGAGTAAGTTTGTGCAAAAAAATCGAATCGGAATAATTTCGATAACGGGCCGACGCGACGGTACAGTCCCGTCTAATAATACATGAAGACCTCTGCAGTAGGGTTAGGTCAGTACGGATGATTGGGAGGTAGCGAATGATAAGTTGTGTTACAGGAATACTCCTATGAAACTGAAAGCCAAATGAAACACTTCTATATGACTAGCTTTGTTAGGCATGGAAAAAATATACTAGGGGAAGCCTAGGTATATTCCCATTACCTAATTCCAAAATGAGAGAGCATAAATTATGGTGATGATTAGTATACATGTTAAATACCAAATGTTACACGTGTTTACATTTTGGTAAAATTTGGTGGGAAATAGTGACTTTTAACGTAACAAAAACTGGAACAGTGGAGACAAGCTCTTGAGGAAAAAAGGTTTAAAACTTAGTAGAACAAAGACAGAGTATTTGGCATGTTCGTTTAAAGATGGAGTCTTTTTTTTATTTAATGGCATAGACATTAGTCATTCAGCCAAAAAAGATGCAGTTACCACAAATAAAATGATATCCTTGGATAGCGAAATGATTGTGAAAAATGAGAGTTTTAAATATCTAGAATCGACCGGGGGGCCGGTCCTGGAAATCGAAAGTGAACAACGTGAAAAATTTAGCTCTCATAAAAATCAAAAATTAAGTGGTATAAACAAATAATAAAATATTAAAAGTAAGATTAATAGTTAAAGGAAAGTGCAGTGTACGACACAACGCAAAAGCCTTCAGAAAAACTGTAAGTTAATGCATGCCTAGATTAATATTCATAAAATCAAAAATCCAGTACCTAATATTTAAGCATATTATAATCAAAAACTAAATAAAATAAACCAGGAACAAAAAACTTGTCGAGAATAGATTAAGACCAGCCGTTTAGCAAAATTAAATATAAAAGTCAGGGACGGCTTTGGAAAATTTAATCAGGTGGAAGATAAATTAAATTAAAGTAGGTAGGTAGTGTTTTTTTCTGAACGGATAGGGTGGAAGACACTGCCTGACGCCAACTTTAAACAAAATAAGGTTACGGGTATAATCCCACTCGAATGAACAATAAAAGGAGCAAACCGGAGCATGATAATTCGTTTGACAAAGAGGAAGCATTTAAGAAAAGTAAGTCAACAATAAGAACACCACCCCAAAAAGACGATAAGGAAAAGCAAGAAATGGATGAAATAAAGAACATATTAGCAGAACTGAAGCAGGAGATTAAAACAGAAATAAATAACTTAAAAACAGAAATGAAGGAAGAAAATAAGAAGACCAGAAGTGATATAAAAGAACTAAAAGAAGAAATAAAACAAAATAATGAAGAAATAAATATTATAAAACTAGAAATCCAAAAAATGAAAAATGAATGGACTAAGGAAAGACAAGATTTGATAGAAGAAAATGAATTGTTTAAAAAAGAAAATAAAAAGATAACAGAAGATATAAAAGAACTCCAACGAACAATAGAAATAATGGACAAAGACAAAAGGAAAAATAATTTAATTATTAGTGGGTTAGAAATTGATATTGACGATTCAGCAACACTGAAAGAAAGAGCAACAAATATGATTGGAAAACATTTAGGTGTAAATATTAATATTAAAAGAGCATGTAAGATTGGAATAAGAACATGCTTAATAGAACTAGGAAACGAAACAGAAAAAACAGCCATTCTACGAAATAGGAACAAACTAAAGAATGTTGAACCCAAGAAAATATGGATAACAGAGGACCTTACAAAAAAAGAGAGAGAAAAAATGAAATCTCTAAGAGACAAAGCAAGGGAAATTAGAGATAAAGGAAAAACAGTGAAAATTGGGTACAACAAAATTACAGTGGATGGTAAGGAATGGAGATGGAACTACAATGAGGAAAAGGTAGTGGAGGTAGCGAGTCCAAAAAACTAGCAGAGCGACAGAGAAGAGACGAAGTAGATGCCAGACAAGGATCAGAAAACAAGGAAATTACGAATACACTGGACAATGAAAATAAAAGTATAGACTCGATTAGTGATAAGATTAGGTTTAGGAGTTCAAATGTTAAACATAATAATAGAAATAGGATGGGTGGTGGAAATATTGGTAGTATAGGTAGTATAAATAGTAGTAGTAGTAGTAGTAGTAATAACAATAATGGAAAATCAAATACTAGTTTTGTAAATGAAGAATCAGAACAAATAGGAATAGCAACATGGAACGTGACCTCTCTAAATGGAAAGGAAATAGAAATAACTGAAGAAATGGAAAAAATGGGTATCCAAATAATGGGAATAAGTGAAACAAAAAAGGTAGGAGGAGGGCACATAAATCTAAATGAGGAATATAGTCTTTATTATTCAGGAGTACCGCAGGGACAAAGAGCAAAGGAAGGAGTTGGTATAATAGTAAATAAGAGACTAGAACCAAGAATAACACACTATGAAACATTATCATCTAGAATTATAACAATGCAAATGGACCTAAAAGACAAAATAGGATTCATACAATTATATGGACCAACTGAAGGCAGAGATGAAGAAACGATGACAGAATTCTACAATGAACTCCAAAGAGCACTAGACAAATTAAGAGAATCGAGAGAGAAAATCATAATTTTAGGAGATTGGAATTCAAGAGTGGGCAAGGATGTCAACAAAGGATTAGGATGCATTGGAAAATACGGAGAGGAATGTTTGAACAGGAATGGTGTCAAAATGCTAGATTTCTGCCAAGCAAATGACCTACTAATAGGAAACACATTTACAAACCAAAACATCGAAGACAAATATACGTTCGTGGCGGAAGAGAGAAGAGCGAAAAGTTTGATAGATTACATAGTTTATACGATAAACCTAGAAGATAAAATACATAACGTCTTAACTGAAAAGGAACCGGAACTAGCTACAGAGCACAGGATGGTTACTGCAAAACTCGAGGATGAAAAAATAAAGGAGGTGGAAAGAAAAGATTACCAAAGAGTAAAAGTAAATAAGCTCAAATTAGAACAGGTGCGAGAACATTACAAAAAAGAAACAAATAGAAGATTAAGACAACTAGAAAACCAAAAAGAGGCATGGACACTGGAAGAAAGATGGAACGCCTTCAAAGTAGTCATAAAGTCTACAGCAACAGAAATATGTGGAATCAGAAAACATAACAAACTCCATAAAAGAACGAGATGGTGGAACAATGAAGTTAAAACAGCAGTGAAGAAAAAGAAAATAGCATGGAAAAAATACATTGAGACCGAACTGGAAGAAGATAAAGAAGAATACAAAAGGCTGAGAGGATTAGCGAAAAACACCATAAAACAAGTAAAAACAAAAACGTGGGAAGAGTTTGGAGAAGAATTACAACAAAACTATGTAACAAATAATAGAAGCTTCTGGACAACAATCAGACATATGAAGAAAGGAAAACATAAAGAAATAACAGCCGTAAGGGATACAACAAACCAAATCCAAACAACTCCAGAACAAATAGCTAAAGTATGGAAAGAATACTATGAAAACAAATTTAGAAATGCAATAATAGATGATAGAAATGAAACATATCAAGATAACGAGAACAAAGAATTAGAGCAAATAAATAGAGAAGAAGTAATATTGGAAGTATCAAACGTAAAAATAGGTAAAGCTGGAGGGGATGATGACATAGACCCGGAAATGGTCAAGTACATGGGAGAAGAAGGGATAAACTGGTTGTTGAAAATATACAAAGAGGCATGGGAAAAGCAGCAAATCCCAAAAGACTGGCAAAGTAACCTTATAGTGCCAATATACAAAAAGGGAGAACACGTCAACTGCGAAAATTATAGAGCAATATGTTTATCATCGGTATGTTTTAAAATATACACGAAAATAGTAGAGAAGAGGCTAAGACAAGAGGTAGAAAAAGAACTGGGAGAAGAACAAGCAGCGTTTAGACCAGAAAGACAGACAAACGATAACATTTACATCATTAGAAATATAATAGAAAGAAGTATTGACTCGGGGGGAAAGCTCATTCTAGCATTCATAGATCTAAGGGCAGCATTCGACTCTATAGAAAGACAAATTATATGAAAATGCTTGCAGAACATGAAAGTACCAAGTACACTGATAAAAATAATTGAAAATATATACGGAGTAGTAAAAGGACGTGTACAGATAGCAGGAGAAAGATCTGAAGAATTCAATTGGGAAAGAGGTATCAAGCAAGGAGACAGTCTTAGTCCGCTACTATTCATAATAGTCATGAATGAATTGACTAGAAATACTGGAGAAAGAACGAACCAAATACAGACAACAATAGGATACCAAAGATTACAGCCAATAAAAATAGAAGCCCTATTGTATGCGGATGACATAGTCCTTATAGCAGATTCCGTGACAAAAATGCAAAAACTCATAAATATATGGACAGAAGAAATAGAGAAATTAAAAATGGAAATAAACATCGAGAAAAGTAAAATAATGGTCATCGGCGAAAAGGAAGAAAATGAAGTAATTATAAAATGCAAAAATACTCAACTGGAAATAGTTACAGCATATGATTATCTTGGAAGTATTATTACCAATGATGGGAAAATAGACCTCGAAATAACAAACAGAACTAAAAAATCAAATAAACTGTACTCACTAGCGCCAATTCTGAGGAAAAAAGAATTGTCCCACGAAACAAAAATTAAAATATATAATACGATTGTGATACCGACGATACTGTATACAAGCGAAAATTGGACTTTACAGAAAAAGCATAATAGTAGGATAAATGCAATTGAGATGAGACATTTACGTGCTATAGCCGGAAAGACCAAATGGGATAGAATAAGAAATGAGACAATAAGAGGGATAACTAAACAGGAACCAATAATGAATAAAATAATAAAGAGGCAATTAAACTGGTATGGACATCTGATGAGAATGAAACCTAGTAGACTAGCAAGGAAAATTCACGAAACAAGGAATATTACAAAAAAGAAAAAAGGCAGGCCGAAGAAAAAATGGATACAGCAAATAGTAGAAGCAGGAAAAATCAAACAGAAAACGCTAGAAGAAATGAAACTAATAGCACAGGACCGAAAAGAATGGAAGAGATGGGTGAATATGTAGCTAAATTAAACCCAAATCCGACACCTGAAAGGGTATAAGGAAGGGGAGAAAGAAAGAAAGAAAGAAATACCTAGAATCGGATTAAAGCGTAACGAGGAAATATATATCGAGATGCATGTAATATAATTAGGGCTGGATGGATAAAATGGAAAGAAGAGAGTGGAACATTGTGTGACAAAAAATTCCAATGAAGCTGAAGGGAAAATACTATAAAACAGCCATAAGACCGGCTATGATGTATGAAAATGCGGAATGGGACGTTTCATCGCCGCCGTTTCGATGCCGCCGGTTCATCGCCAGTCCATTTCATCGGCGTCATATCTCGCATTTCCTAGAATTCCTAATTAATACTAAAAATAAATAATAATTGTAACTGTCGAAAATTCGGAAATATATCAGATAGCGATTAATTGACTGGCGATGAATCGGCCGGCATCGGCATCGAATTGGCGGCATCGAAACGGCGGCGATGAAACGTCCTAGGCCCATGAAAATGAATGTGGGCAGTAAAAAAACAAAGAGGAACAGCGAATGCATGCGGCGCAAATGAGAATGCTTAGATGGATGAGTGGAGTAACAAAAAAGGATGAAATTAGAAATGAGTGGGGAAGTCTAGGGATGGGACAAATTGATACCAAAATGAGGAAGCATAGGTTAAGATGATTTGGTCATGTTCAACGTCGAAACTTTAATCAAATCACCCAATACGAAAAATTGCTGAACTGCGAGTTCCTGAAAGAAGCAGAAGAGAAAGCCAGCCCAAAGAAGATCTGGGGGCAGACGCTTAGGCAGGACATGTCGGTAAAGGGATCGATGTTGATATGACCCAAGATACAAACTTATGGAGAACTATAATTACGGAAGCCGACTCCGCATAGGGCATAGGGATAATGGCAAAGATAATGATGATGATGGTGACTCAAATTTCTCAAATTACGGTATCTGAGGAATAGTGAATCAGAGAAAAAAAAGTATCTATTTGAACGATTTTTGTAGGCACCTGGCACCTGCATGATGTTTAACAGTTATAACTAGGAAACACATATCCTACTTTTTCGCTAGATACGAATTACCTACCTCAGACTTAAATGTCAATTTTAACTGGACTATGGATTATATTTCAAAATTATATATGCTACGGTAGTTATTTTCAAACTGATAGTTTTGCCTCATTCGAAGAGTATTATAAATTACCGGATTAATTTTTCAAACGTATAATTTTATGATGTAATGGTTTAATTATACCAATTTTCTTTTTATAATAGACTAGTTAATGGCACATTCCTGATCGTTAATTCTTTCAGAGATAGAGTGTATTAATGATTACACCTCATAATTAGTTTTTGTTAATAGAAGAATTTTTTTCGAATGTGTTATTGGGAATAAATCACAATAAAATAAAAAATAAACCCGTTGGTTGAAGTTACACCTGGCAGATCTTTTTCATAATAACGTATGTCCCTAAAGTTTTCGGAAATAATAAATTAATATGTATTTTGTAGTTGTAAATTACGTTTATTTTATTAAATAAATACAGGAAATTAAGTTTACATATTTAAGGTTTATAATGTATTTTTATAGAACAGAAAGAGGTCCGTGATCTTGGATGTCACGTAAATTTGGTCTTGCATGTGTAATAAGCCTTTGGACTGTTTCTAAATCGATGTCATGAAATTGTTGCAAAATTCTTCGCCTTAGCTGATCTTCATTTTGGGCTTTTCAGACATTATTATACACTATTCGACTCAAAACAGCCCAAAACTCTTCTAAAGGCATCGCCTGAGGCACATTTGGAGGGTTGTCACGTTTGGGAATAAAATTTATATTTTGAGCAGTTAACCAATCTGTCGTTCCCCTGGCGTAATGGCATGACGCTAGGTCGGGCCAAAATATGATTTCATCATTAAGCTGATGAGTATTTATAAATTGAACAAGCTTTTTAAGACACCTGTCAACGTAAATGTCAGCCTTGAGAGCTTTACCAGAGAACAACGACCACAGCTTTACCGCGAACACACCCAACAAACGGCTGCGAAACACCAGCTTCTGAGATGGCACACCATAACAAAATTTTATAAATTTCACTTTCTCTTGAACCTAACTTCGTCCGGTGCATCTTGTACATTGCGTGTATAAAATCCGTCGTTGCCCTTCATTTCAGAATTGGATAAAGTAATAGTTATTTATGAAACAGTTCGTAAAGTATGCTTTTTGCGAACGCACGCGATGTTTAGAGCACGAGCGACAGCGGGGCGAGTGCTATACATCGCTTTAGTTCGCAAAAAGTACTTCACGCACAGTATCATACAATATCTTAACTGATTATCTACGATAAATAAATAAAAAAACTGTAACTCTTCGTCACTGGAATTCACTTCTATTCTACAATTTTTAGAACTTTGACATTTAAAAATTCTAACTTCTTTCAAACCACAAAACTGTCAAAACTTTTGTTGTAATTTATTGCTCATTATGTCATCACCATGACAACGCGAAAGTTAAGGATATTTGATTACATGAAAGTGTGCCAAAAAACAGTGCGAAAAAGTAAATCCCATTTAAAATATACTCAGTGACATTAGAAGTGTTACACCCAGCAGGAATCATTTCTTGAACTTAATTTTTTGGCAGCACAATGACTATATTTAAAGCATGCTATGATAACAATATCAATGTTTTATCTTTTATAGTTTTTGTAAAAATAAAGTTTTATCTTTAAATTTTTTTGTGAGAAGACCCCTTTATGAAGACCGGTTGGTACATAAATGTTTAGTTTTTATTCCTCAGTCTAATTGTATCCAGTGCAAGAATATCTCTAATTTTAGCGATTTTGACAGGGGCAGAATTACTGCCTATAGAGATATGGGTTTGTCGTATGACGAGATTGGTCGTCGTGTTAATTGTACGGCAATGACAGTTATGCGAGTGTGTCGTGTGTGGACAAACGAAGGTAGAGGAACACGAAGAAGACCAACTGGTCAACCGAGGTGTACCACAGGGTGTCAAGATGGGCGCTTTAGACTCCTGGCTCTGCGAGACCGTTTTGCTACTACGCGTCAAATCGCTGATCAATGGTTTGGAGTAGAAGGTAGACTTGTTACTATACGTACCCTATACCGTAGCATTCGAGCCTTTGGACTGTTTTCTTTCCTCCCACGACGAGTGCTTCCTTTGACTGCGGACCAATGTCATCAACGTTGGAATTGGTGCAGAGAACGGCAGCATTGGGTGGCAGAATGGCATAATGCAGCATTCAGCGATGAATCGCGATTTGTTTAGGTATGCATGTGGTACCGTAAGATGATAAGACGCCGGTCGCGATGGAGAGTGACGAGATATCGGGTTTGCTGTTGAGAGGCATATATACAGGACAGTTGGAGTAATGGTTTGGGGGGTTATTGCCTATGGTAGCGGATCACCACTTTTGTTTATTCGAGGTAGTATGACAGATCCGTGTTAAGTTGATGACATCTTACAAACCACTTTACTGCCTTATCTAGACGGCCGTCGAAACGCCTTTTTTCAGGAAGACAACGCGCATCCCCATATTGCTCGTCGAAATATGGACTTTTTCCAAGAAGCTGGCGTTAATTTTTTGCTGTGGCTACCCCGTTCAGTGGGTTTAAATCCTATCGAACATGTGTGGGATGTGATGGGGAGGAGACTGTCCACTTTGCAACATCCTCCACAGACTCTGGCACAGTTAATCCATGAAATTCAAGTTGCTTGGAACGAGGTGCCTCAAACAGACATAGATCATCTCATTTTGTCAATGCCTAGACGTATACAGGAGTGTTTTCAGCTAGGGGGTCGCCCAACACATTATTAACTTTTTATTGATTACATGTCAATAAAAATTCTTGCCAATGTTATCGTTTCATTCTTGATGAAAATGTACCATGTAGCCAAAAAATTAAGTTCCAGAAATGATTCCTTCTGGATGTAACGCTCAGTAGCGGATCCAGGGGTGGGGCACGGGGGCACGTGCCCCCCCCCCCCCAGACGGATCAAAAATACACTAGATAGAATAGATTTTATCGGGGTATATTCCAGATTCCTTGAGTTTGTACCCTATGTGCCCCCCTCTAATCGATTTTCTGGATCCGCCCCTGGTAACGCTTATAATGTCACTGAGTATACATTGTTACATCACGCACACTTTAAACCCTTCACGCACTGCTATCTATAATGACAGTTTTCACAAACTAAAATCTTATATAGAATATGACATAGAGTAGATAAAATACTTTTCATCATCCATAATGAGAATTTTACCAGGAAAATGAATACGTATCAATGCACGGCAACATCTAGGAATTTTTTCTAACTAGGATGGTGTGTACTTAGGAGCTTTTTTATCTTTTATATCGTTTTAAATTATTTCTAGAAATTGTTTCATTCGTGAAACACTATATCTTCGTCCAACATTTCGCAAAGACTTTCCTAATTGGTTTTCCATACTCTGAATTAATCTCTGTTCCCGAGCAGGAGTTAAAACTCTTAGTCTTCCACTTTTGGGCAAATTAAGGCATTAGCATGGTATACCATTTTCGCATTCATTAGGTTTGTTCCAACTCGATACAAAACTGTTCTTGAATCGTTACGCGCATGCGCAATCACGAATAATTATGTGCAGTAACATATTTTTCGTTACTGCGCATACTCGTAAGCGTTCAAGAACGGTTTTGTATCGAGTTGGAACAAACCTTTTAATTGGCTGGTAAATCTTTGAAACAGAAATTTTTGAGCACTCAAAATCCTTACAATATCGCCTTTTGGTACATGTTCAACTAAACGATAAATACTTTGACGAATATCAAGTTTGTACATCTTAACGAACCGTATTTTTCAAAACTGACATTGTTTATATCGTTTAAGTTGTTTACTAACTTTGGTTTCCAATGGCAACTTGATCCAATGCTTCCTGCTAATAATGCTTTTAAATCTATAATTTTCCAAAAACTTTAGGGACATACGTTATAATCTCTATTTTCCATATTATTTAAACAATAAATATTGGTATCTGAGTTCATCAATATCTTTATTCCTCCTTAGAGAAAAAAATATTGGAAATATGAAACCCTCAGAAATTATAAATACTCTGGGCGTATTAGCAAAATACAAGGAAAAGTTATTTACCAGCAATTTTATTGCTGGAATCGAATCTTATGATTGTATATATTAATAATATATGTATGCGAAATCTGCAGATAGTGTGCTACTTTTTTTATAAACAAAAGGCGCCCAAAAATCGTGTTTTTTTCAATTTTTGCACTATAACTCCAAAGATTTTAACTTTACACCAAAAACACCCAACTAAAAATTCACCGTAATTAAATTCTGCATAGAGACGTGTTTTTCCCGATTTACCGACGAAAATTTTCCCCGGAAAATGCGGGACAAAATCTTTAATTTTCAACTAAAATTTTAGATAAGCAATTGTTTATCAATAAATAACTTGGTAATATAAAAGCTCTTTTCGTATAGATTATAATTCCAGAAGCCGATGGAAATTGAATTGAAAAGTTTAGCAACAATTGAATTGTTAATTCAAAATTTACGGTCGCTATAATAACCACAATAATTATGATACATAAGAATAACTATGATTTTTGTATAAAAACACTGTGCCTATCTAATGTACTTTACAGAATTGAAATTGGACTATTTTAAATATGGCCTCAGAAATATTTTAAAATTATAAACAATTTTTTGGCGTATAAACAAATAGAATATCTCGGGAAATATTAAATTAAATTAAATCATGAAAACGGTATTGAAAAAAAACGACAGGGCGCTTCTTTTAAAAGAAAAAACGTTTAATTTTAATGAGTGGTTCCTGAGATACAACCGATCAAAGTTGACCACCATTTACAGCAAAGATATAAACAATAGGATCATAATTTTCGAACCATCACCTTTTTATTTCAGTCCTCTTTCTCCACACCAATTTTCATATCTTTAAAATACTCATAACATATATTATTATAATAAAAACTATCGATATTACGAGTGAAAATTACCAAAAATAACAAAATTCCAATCAAAATATGCTTGGAGAAAATGTAATCTCAAAGTTCAAAATCGGTATACGTTAAAAAAATGCATTTTCTCGGCTTCCCATTGAGCAATTTTCTTCATTCTTTTTTTGTTCCCAAGTGACTCGAGCCATCTAACTAACAAATAGCAAACTTGCTTTCGTTTTATGATAATAGATTAATTTATTTATAAGAAAAGAAAACTACATATTTTTTCCAGTTGTAGACTTATTTTAGATAAACTTACTACAAGTGTACCTTTTAACGTTAAAAACACAAATACATATTCTCATTTGAAAGCTGTATAATTATTTAAACAATCTTTATTTAAACAAATTAAAATTTTTTGTTGTAATAGATTACTTTATTATAACAAATCAAAAGCAAGTTTGATATTTAATAATGCGTTAGTTAGATGGCTCTACTCGAGTTACTTGGGAACAAAAAAAGAATGAAGAAAATTGCTCCATGGGAAGTCGAGTAAATGCATTTTTTTAACGTATACCGATTTTGAACTTTGAGATTACATTTTCTCCAACCTAATTTTTGATTGGAATTTTTCTATTTTTGGACATTTTCACTCGTAATATCGATAGTTTTTATTATAATAATATATGTTATGAGTATTTTAAAGATATGAAAATTGATGCGGAGAAAGAGGACTGAAATAAAAAGGTGATGGTTGGAAAATTATGATCCTATTGTTTATATCTTTGCCGTAAATGCCGGTCAACTTTGACCAGTTGTATCTCAGGAACCACTCATCACAATTAAACCTTTTTTCTTTTAAAAGAAGCGTCCTGCCGCTTTTTTTCCAATACCGTTTTCATGATTTAATTTAATTTAATATTTCCCGAGATATTCTATTTGTTTATAAGCCAAAAAATTGTTTATAATTTTAAAATATTCCTGAGGCCGCTTAAATAGTTCAATTTCAATTCTGTAAAGTACATTAAATAGGTACAGTGTCTTTTTATACAAAAATCATAGTGTTGTTCTGAAGCTATTTTCTTGTGGCATTTTTACAATTTTAACTATTTGTAATGGGAAATAAGCCACAATATTATTAAAAAATGGTACTACTAGTAGTAGTATTTTGTATTTTGACAACGGCACCCGATTTGGGCGTCGAAACGTTAATAAAAATCATTTTTTAATAATATTGTGAAAAATAGTTTAAAACTATATACGTACAGCACTGATTACTTTTCTAAAGAAACAAATTCGTATTTTATTTTTGGTGCACATCTGACCTTGCTGTAAAATTTTATAGGGAAATAGTCGTCGATTGAATTTTCTGGTCACGTTCAAGGCGGAAATTATTTTTTCAAAGTCTTAAGTGGAAAATTACGTTTCAAACAACCGAAGGCCTTTCATTCCTTTACTTTAAATTTGTTGGAGTTGGAGAGTTGGAGCTACGAGAGCAAGTTGAAAAGTTCTGGAGTTTATTCTGTATTTATTTATTTGTCGTATTACTGTTCGACAACTGTATGGACATAAAATTACATTTACCCTATAAAAATCAAACTTGATGTAAATATGAAAACCGACTGCAAGGTTAGATGTATAATTTATAGTCTCTGGCTTGGCAAGCAGAAGAAACTTGGGGGCTACCTGCTAGTCCATAGGCGTAACCAGGGGGTGGTTTTGGGGGGTTATAACCCCCCTTTTGGATCTACTTTGAGCTCTATACGCTGAACACCATTATTATTCCATACACCCCAAGACCTTCAAGTAGATGTAACCCCCCCCCCGCTCTTAGGATCATCCTGGTTACACCTCGGCTGCTAGTGATTGTTGTACACATTGTAATTCTTTGGACTCATCTTAGTCCCATTAGAGAATTGTTGTTGGTTTTGTCATTCGTGACCCATTTATCTTACATTAGGAGTATGTTGACACACTCTCGCCAAAACTATTCATAACTGTTCTGGAATATGCCTTTAAGATGCTCAACTGGGACAATAAAGGGATCAAAATAGATGGAGAAAAGTTAAATCATCTTCGTTTTGCAGATGACATAGTCCTTATAACTGATGACTTAGGAGAAGTAAAGAAAATGCTAAATGAGTTAGACGCTATCTGCTGGAAAATAGGCCTGAAAATGAACTTTTCTAAAACTAAATTTATGACTAATCTGATTCCTAGCGGACAGCTGATTATACGCGAACAAGAAGTAGAACTAGTGGAAAAGTACATTTACTTGGGTCATGAAATTAGAATTGGCAGAGATAACCAAACATGCGAAATAAAAAGAAGATTAACTCTTGCTTGGGCAGCCTACGGAGCTCTGAGAGACATATTTAAGAGCAGTATACCGATCGGTTTAAAAAGACAAGTGTTTGACCAATGTGTGCTACCGGTAATGACATATGGAGCAGAGTCACTGACTCTAACCAAGGCAACAGCGTCGAAAATGCGGGTTGCTCAAAGGCGCATGGAAAGATCCATGCTGGGCGTAACTCTACGGGATAAAATAAGAAATGAAGATCTCAGACAAACAACCGGTATCGCAGATGTTGTAGAACGTATCACCAGGCTCAAATGGAACTGGGCAGGACACGTCGCCAGGCTGAAAGATTCAAGATGGGCACGAAGGCTGATGGAGTGGAGACCAAGAGAAGATAAACGAAGTAGAGGAAGGCCGCCTACACGATGGACAGATGATATCAGGCGGATTAGTAAAAACTGGCAAAAATCAGCACAAAACCGTGAAGTGTGGAAACAATTGGGGGAGACCTATGCCAGCAGTGGACGTAAATTGGTTGGATGATGATGATGATGAGGAGTATGCTGGTGGTTTGTTAAAGTTTCGAGATTTTTGTTGGTGTCTGCAATATATTGTGTTTCAGTTGTAAAATTATGTGTGACGCTACCGTTTAGCTCAGGACTCCAGGCATTTACCAAAGCATTTACCAAAAATATGGAGGCTCATAAGGTAACTTTTAAACCCACAGAATTTCAAAATCAATAAATATACCGAAGGAGGAATTTAGATGGAATAAGCAAATTCTCTAAACTTGAATTGTACAGATCTAAATCAGGTGAGTAATGTAAAGTACGTTGCAGTGATGTCAGAGTAGAGGCTTACTTGGAAACAGATATAGCAAATACACAAGATAAAAATGACTACGTTAGCCAGGCACACTCATGGAACAATGTGGAGTTTAAGAACAGACATATTATGTACAGTAGGATAAATGAAAGAATACCCATGAACGAACGTATAAAACACGCTGTATTTTCCTGTCACCGTGTCAAACAAAAAATTGGCCAGCGCAAGTACATGTAATAATTATTATTACATGTACTTGCGCTGGGCAATTTTCTTTGCGACACGGTGACAGGAAAATACAGCGTGTTTTATATGTTCGTTCATGGGTATTCTTTCATTTTTCCGACTGTATTCTTTAAAACATTGTGGTAAAACGCATCAGTGGTATGGTGGCTTAAGTTGCAGCAAAAAGATGCCATCCTCAAACTAAGCAAGGTGTAAAGACATGCGTATCTTGAAATTACAGGAGCTCTAAGTGACACATCAACAGCAACTATTGAGGCCCTACTGGACCTCCCTCCGCTGCATATTATTATAAGGGGCAAGGCTGGATTGAGATATTATAGGCTGAGAAAACCGTTATAAACCTGAACAACTAGCAACGTAATTGATAAATCCATACCGTAACTTCATACATGAAATTGGGGATAAAAAAAATTTAATTATAAAAGAAACATCCATGTATTTCAAATGAAACGTAATTGGAAAAATTCAGTTATCCAATACTGAAGTTAGCTCGGGAAGTTGCTTCAGTCAATTTGAAGTTTTTAATAATTAGTTTCTAAGCTACCATCTCCTATTTGTTCCTCGTCTGAGTGAAATAAGAACCAAAACACTAACTGAACTATTAATTTTGAACAGAGGATTATAAATGGATAATATTAGTTGCCTGTCACCTCTTATAACATAATGACATAATTAATTAACCCACTTACCACGTGTGGGAGTCATATGTTGCCCTAAAGCCACATCCATAGGAATTTTATCCATCCTTTGGATTTTACGATGTTTACATTTATATGTGACTTAGTCTATTTTTAAAACGTTTCAACCTTTGATTTTTGGGTGGCTCACCATGTTCTTGTAACACTGATGATGCTCTTGTTACAGAGCGAAAACGTTTTGTTTCTATGTTTGTAGCCCTATAGGCGCTTTTTAAACTAATACAGTGGGTGATCATATTATTAGAGCCACCTAGTAAAATTCAATGTTTTAGAGCAGGGGTTCCCAAATTGTGGGGCGCGCCCCCCCTGGGGGGCGTCAGGACATATCAGGGGGGGGGGGGGGGCGCGAGACAAGTTGAACATTAAATTAAATTTAGTTATCCGCTTGTTAAATTGTGTCTGGTAACGCAGAGTAAGCAAAAGTTATCTCAAATACCTCTTTTTGACAACACTGTGAAACGCCGCATTGATGATATGACCGAAGACATACAAAACCAGGTAGTTTATGCAGTAAAATAATCGCCATTTTTTGATATTCAGCTAGACGAGAGTACTGACATAGCACAACGTTATCAGTTAATTGTTTATGTTTGGTATATTCAAAACGAAAGAATGAAAGACGAGCTACTCTTTTCTTCAGAGTTGGAGACTGGAGACCACGACAAAAGCTATTAATGTTAGATATGAAAGCAGTGTGAGAGTTTTTTGACAAACATGAACTCTCTTGGCAAAAACTGATCAGTTTATGTACAGATGGTTTTCGTTCAGGCTATTTGCAATTAGTAATAGAGAAAAATGTTGATGTGATTGGGATACATTGTTTTATACATCGACAAGCTTTGGCAGCAAAAACCCTTCCAAATGAACTTATGGCTGTCTTAAAGTTGTGTATTAAAGTAGTGAATTTTAACTATTTAGAATGGGAAATAAGCCACAATATTATTAAAAAATGATTTTTATTAACGTTTCGACGCCCAAATCGGGTGCCGTTGTCAAAATACAAAATACTATAAAATCATTTTTTAATAATATTGTGGCTTATTTCCCATTCTAAATAGTTAAAATTGTAAAAATGCCACAAGAAAATAGCTTCAGAACAACATAAAGTAGTGAAGTACATAAAAAACAGTGCGTTGAATACTCGACTGTTTAAAACTCTTTGTGAAGATTTAGAAAGTGTTCACAAAACACTGCTACCTCATACAGAAGTACGATGGCTCTCAAAAGTAAACATGTTGGCAAGATTATTTGACCTTTGAGATGAAGTAATTACCTTGGAACATCAAAAGCAATATGAGCTAAACATGGCTTTCAAAAAACATTGTACCCAAGTAATTGGGTAATGGCTTATTTGTCAGATATCTTTGACTCGTTGAACAGCCTCAACCTAAAGCTGCAGGGTAGAGACTCAAATATAGTAGTTACTCATTGTGATGAAGGCTTAGTTACTCAACTTTGGAGGCGTAAAATATCAGCAAACTCCTGAAATTATTCAAATTTCTCTAAAGTAGAGCCAATCTCAGAAGGAACACGCTTCAAGGACATTTGTGAAGGATCAAGTTTGAAAATCCAAATATCAAACCATTTGGAGAGCTTAATTAAAGAGTTCCAGAAATACTTCCCAAACACTTGTGACAATTTTATTTACAGAATGTCAACTGATCCATTCCATGTCAACATAGACTCCCTGCCTGAATCACTTCAAGAAGATGCTTTGCAAATAAATCCAAATGATTTTTTGCATGATTCGTCTGCCAAATACTTTGTTATAATTAATAATTATAATGGACAAACCTTCATTTTGGTTAAAATATTTCAAAGTGTATCTTAGTGTATCACGTGAAGCTCTTCATTTATATTTGCCTTTTTCAAGTAACTATTTGTGCGATTTTCAACACTTGTGGCAAAAAAACAAAGTATCGGAATGAACTTGATGTTGCTAATGACTTATGCTGTGCACTTACTAAAACTCGGCCACGAATAGGCATACTATAGTAAATAAAATGCAAGCACATCCTTCTCACTAACCAACCTAATATATTTTTCTTTTATTAATAATTTTTGTATTTTATGGAAACTGATATTGTTGTATCTTATGGCAGAATAAATAAGTGTTTTGTTTTCAAGCTAATACTTATTTGTTTTTGTTTTGTTCCTATTTAGGCCCATACAATTTATTGTAAAGGGGGGGCGGGGGGCGAGAAGCTTTCATTTCAACAAAAGGGGGCGTGGTACAAAAAAGTTTGGGAACCCCTGTTTTAGAGGAAGGGTATATAATTAAGCTGTATCATATATTAATGGATTTGTTTTCATTTGGCTGTCATGTTACACTTTATGAAAGTGCAATAAATAGTCTGACAATAGTGGCAACACGCATGTGTGGCAATGCGTGACTCAGATGCCATTGTTTGTCAGTGCTACCCAGCCTAGCTTACAACTCGTGTGCCTATTATTTTGTATTCTTGGTGTTTAGAGTTATAATGAACTTTGCGAGTTTCCATTGCTCTCTAGTGATATTCTGACAGGCCTTTACTATTTTCTGTGAATTTAGTAAAAATTGCGCGTTTGTTACACTAGTGGTACCAGAACATCATGGGAAATCCAAAGACATCTCACCAAGGAAAATAGCAGAAATAAATACTTTAATATTCAATACTAATCACTCCAACAGAAACATAGCATCCATTTGTAAAGTTTCAAAGGCTACGTGGACCGTATAAAGAAAAAACTTACATACCATTAATAAACAAAAGTAAAATTTTCTGAGGTTGCTCTAATAATATGATCACCCACTGTATACCTTTTACCAGGACAAAAATTTTTTATTAAATTTTAAGTGGAAAACTTTACTTAACTTTTTTTGGTTTTAGGACCTAATCTTCACAACCCAATAAGTCCCCATAACGCTCGAGTAACTGCAAATTTACCATACTTTCCTCCCCTACTATTTTTGTAAAAATTGTCATTTATTTCTGCTAGTTCTTGCAGGAATTGTGAGTTTTTAATGTATGTTGTTGTGTTATGTGCTAGATGTTTAATTATGTTCAAGAGGAACTTAGACAGTTTGCTGCAAGGTTGTACATACCTATTTAACAAATTTCTCTAGTTTTCTTTTGTTAATGATTTCCGGAGTGAAAGTCGAATCATTAAGTATTTTAGGTAAAATATGTCATTGTCATGATAACCTAACTGTGTCTAATTCCATTTAAATATACAGTTTTAGAACCCTATTGCTATTCACTTTCTCAGCAGCGCAGACCGTTTAAGTTCAAGCTTTCATCCCTAATCCAAAATAGTTGCAAATTCGTGAAACGTACTATATACCGAGGTTTTACTATACTTCAAGATGAGTTGATCAGTAGTGATGTTGATTATAGTTACTTTCGAGTATTCGTTACAAATTGTTACTTTTGTAAAAAGTAATCATTTACAGTATTCGTTACTTTGATTACTATGATTACTTTTGTTTCTTTTGTATTTGAGTACCGGTAATCATATCGAGAATCGTATTTCTCCATAGGTATTTTGTATTAAGTAATCATTTTACAGTATTCGTTACTTTGATTACTATGATTACTTTTGTTACTTTTGTATTTGAGTACCGGTAATCATAATATCTAGAATCGTATTTCTCAGTAGGTAGCTATTTTGTATAGGTATTCCGATATAACAACGACCTTCGCCGATCTGTTTAAGGGATAAAAATGATTTGATTACCATGATTACTTTTGTTACTTTTGTATTTGACTACCGGTAATCATATCGAGAATCGTATTTCTCAGTAGGTAGGTTTGTATAGGTATTCCGATATAACAACGACGTTCACCAATTTTTTTAAGGGATAAAAATGATTTGATTACTATTACTTTTGTTACTTTTGCATTTGAGTACCAGTAATCATATCAAGAATCGTATTTCTCAGTAGTTAGGTATTTTGTATAGGTATTCCGATATAATAACGACCTTCACGAAGTACGAAGTAATCAGAGTTATCAAAGTAATCAAAGTAGATACAATAGTCGTTACTCGCTCTGTTACGATTGGTATGAAGTAATCAGAGTAATCAAAGTAATCAAAGTAGATATAATATTCGTTACTCGCTCTGATACGATTGCTACGAAATAACGAAGTAATCGGAGTAATCAAAGTAATCAAAGTAGATACAATAGTCGTTACTCGCTCTAATACGATTGGTATGAAGTAACGAAGTAATCAGAGTAATCAAAGTAGATACAATAGTCCTTACTAGCTCTGATACTATTGGTACGAAGTAACGAAGTAGTCAGAGTAATCAAAGTAACGATTTGCCTCTCTGTATAGTAATCGTTACTTTCAGTATTCGTAAGTAAAGAGTACTTTGTAACGAATAGTTACTTTTTCAACATCACTATTGATCAGTCCACCGCCAATATCTAACAGACAACATCTCCCGATGGAGTAAAGACTCATCGCGTATCGAATATCGATTCATTAGTATAAAGCTTACCTGATCTAGATGCAGTGCGTTGATTTGTAATTTCCTAGCGTACGATTTCGACCAGTCTATTGGAAGAATGTTACCGAAGTTTCCTGTCAACGTCCACCACATTCTGTAACAAAAAAATGGGTTCAAGTACGACGAATGATATGAATATATATTATGTTCTAAGTGCTTTCACTTTCAAATTTAAATATCATTTAAAATCAAATCACTGTTTAATAGGTCTATTTTTATTTACATCACATAAAATAATGAGAATGTTTTTATTAAAAATGTTTTGTTTGTAGTCTAATTGTTTGGGAAATTTGAAGAAAGAGAATCTTTAGATAAATTATTCTTTGTAAATGGTTTGGCTTGGAAAAATACACAACCAAGTTTCTCGGATATACAATGGAAAAGCGAAATGTTTTGGGTTTAACACTAAAAAAGAAATTTTTGAAGTTATACTTCTTTAGGCGCGATTGAGGGTGAAATTTTATTAATCTGCGCGCATGCGCACACAGACAGTATGGAGTTCGTTACTAAATGTTTTAATTTATGTATGTATCAGTCCAGAAAAGGTGTGGAAATAATATATTAGTGTTTTTAAATATATTTTTCTACAAACGTGTTAAAAATGCAATTTATAGCACTCCATAGGAGCGCTAAAAATGCTACTTTAAAGCACCAGTGCTTTAAAATTTTTAAGGCACTGCAGTTAAAAGTGAATTGTCAAATTGTGAAACGTCAAAATATTTATATTTCATTTATTAACATTAATATTAATAATACAACTTGCGTAATTTGAAAAAGGTGGTTTAAAAGGTTTTTTAAAATTTAATTTAAACTGTATTATTGCATTTTTAACACGTTTGTAGAAAAAAACTATTAAAATTTGTTAGAATATACAAAAATAAAAGTAGATTCTGATGTTATTCTATAGTTGTTATGATTTGCGTATTGACAGTATAGGCAGTTTTGATGTAATGTCAAGAAAAATATAAAAATAGAATGTCAGTCAAGTTCAAGTAAAAGTCTTTGTAGGTATTGTCCTGTAATTGAGAATGAATAAATTATAATTGTTGATATATAAGACGTTTGTAGAAAAAATATTGTATGATATACGTGTTAAAAAGTACATTTTTAAGGCACTCATGTGAATTGCAGAATGAGCGAAGCGAATCTTTCACATACGTGCCTTAAAATTGTGCTTTTAACATTTATATCATAAATAACTATTATAATTTTTGTGTATTTGAACTTGTCTTCCTCGGGAATAAGATAATAAGTAATGTTTAAAGTATTTTATAATCAACTTAGTCTGTTTGTCACTATGTCTGAGAAATCTTGTAGCCCGGATAAAGAAAAGGGTATAGCTCAGTGGTAGAGCGTTGGACTGGAGATCAAGAGGTCCCCGGTTCGAATCCTGGTGTTTTCTAATCTTTTTTTAATTTTTGGTATTGTTTTAATAAAAATTTTTGGAAAGTAGTAAGTAAAAATTAATTTAATCTTTAAATAAAATACAAATAAACTGTCCGAAACTATATTTATTTCATTGAAATCATATTTAGAAGTATAACTTCTTACATGCGTACAAAGTACACACACATTTTTTTTTATTTAAAAAATGTTTTATGTCTCAGACAGTAAAACAAACAACTGTTTCAAGAAGACGCAGGGGCAGTGAGCATCAACAGATAATGCTGGTATATTTGACTAGACCAGTGATTCCCAAAGTGGTTTATATCGACCCCCCAGGGGTCGATGAGACCTGCAAGGGGGTGTATGAAATGAAAATAGGGGTCAATGGCAAGAAATTTAAAAAAATACAAACATAATATTATTAATATAATAATTAAGATCAGTCTGAAACTGCGTCTAACTCCCAGAGCACAGACGTAGCCGTTATACACAAATATTTTTAGCCATTTTCGCCAAAGTAGGGTATACTTCTTCCATCGTTTTATACCATTTCAGTTCTTTCCCTTTAACGTTTTGCTTCTCCGAATATTATTTTGCTTCACTGATGGAAGTCGCTTACGTTGACTTAAAGATTTTAGCAACAAAACTCTGCCATATTAGACCAGGACGCATCTGTAAAAATATTAGTACATTTGGACGTTGAGAGGTGACTCAAATTTTTTTGCAGAAATTGCTTGAAAATAACTCAGATAATAATATTTGAGTTATCCTCCCTCTCAAAAAGGTCCGGAACATTGTTTAAATAATCAAAATGTCAAAAAATGAAGGAAAAATTCGATTTTTTTCTTCGTTTTTTGATTATAACTTTAAAAGTATTCATTTCCAAGAAAAGTTGTACTGACATAAAAGTTGCGTAATTAAATTTTCTACACTATATAATTGGTTAAAAATTTAGAAAATAGTCACCCCTGTTGCAAAATGGCAATAATTTCGAAAAAAAAAACATACAAAAACAAGTATTGGCATTTTACGTTTTTCAACCATTTATGCTACACATAGGACCTTCATATTTCACCCAAAAAAACTTTATGATACATTAAAACAACACTGTAAATTTCATTAAGATCGGTTCAATAGATTTTGCAAAATAAATTCTACAATCCAGCTTTCGCAAAAAAAATTCATTTTTTCAAAATGTTACAGGACTGAAAATAAAGCAGACAACAAGTTGAATTTTTTCTTTTGATTATTCTTTGAATTTTTAATTATTATATTTAAGAATTTTTCTTTGAATTAATAAACATTAATTTATTGGTGCTACTCGCAGGACAGCGGATAGTTTGCTCTGATTGGGCATTCCAATGACCTTTGAAAATGATTGATACATTTTAATTTTTATTACATTTCGATATAAATAAATAAATTTGTTTATTGCAAAATAAAAACACATACTCTATCATTCGAAATAACACTTTTTTTAGCACATACTTTCTTTGTTCATATATTTTAACTTAGAGAATAAAAGTTTATTATTTTTAAACATATGCAATTGTTTAAACAATATTTCACAAACAATAATAAAATTAGTTTGATTTTTGTGGAATTAAAATATTAAAATACAACAAAATATAGAGTAAGAAAATAATATATTAGATAAAGATTGGAAGAAATTTTGGTGGAAATCAACTTGTGTGAATCGAACACCGCTGTCCTGAGCGTAGCACCAAAAATTAATGTTTATTTAAAAAATTTCCTGACGCCGTGGTAATTAATCGATTTTAATTTTGCAAATTGCAAATGAAACGTACAGTACACTTCTATATGCAAAAAAAATTCAACTTGCTATCTGCTTTATTTTCAGTCCTGAAACATTTAAAAAAATGAATTTTTTGCGAAAGCTGGATTGCAAAATTTATTTTGCAAAATCTATTAAACCGATTTTAATGAAATTTACAGTGTTGTTTTACTATATCATAAAGTTTTTCTTGGTAAAATATGAAGGTCCTAAGTGTAGCATAAATGTTTGAATAACGTAAAATGCAAATACTTGTTTTTGTATGATTTTTTTCGCCATTATTGCTATTTTGCAACAAGGGTAATAGGTCTGGATCCCGCGTATGAAAAAAAAGTTGATTAATAGCAAGCTGAAAATTTGTTAATAGCTTAAGGGTGTCTATTCGGATAAACTTTGATATATGGGAACACTGGAACAGGGTCAGTTTTAATTGTGGAACAGGTTAAAAATTTGGAACGGTCAGACCACGAAAACGGCACATTTATTTTGTCCGACAGAATAGACTTAAACTCTCCGAACAGAGATTAAACTCTCATGCAAAAATCACACTGCTATTTATCACCTGTCATAATTGCTGTCACTTGACATATTCTACATGTTCCACTCATTAATACGCCCATTTTGGTGATAAATAGCAGTCTGATTTTTGTATTGAGTGTTTAATCTCTGTTCGGAGGGTTTAAGTCTATTCTGTCGGACAAAATAAATGTGCCGTTTTCGTGGTCTGACCGTTCCAAATTTTTAACCTGTTCCACAATTAAAACTTCCCCTGTTCCAGTGTTTCCATACATCAAAGTGTATCGGACTAGACACCCTTAAGCTACTATCAAATTTTCAGCTTGCTATTAATCAACTTTTTTTTCATACGCGGGATCCAGACCTATGACTATTTCTTAAATTTTTAACCAATTCTATATTGTAGGAAATTTAATTACGCAACTTTTATGTCAGTACAGCTTTTCTCAGAAATAAATAGTTTTAAAGTTATAATCAAAAAACCAATAAAAAAAATCGAATTTTTCCTTCATATTTTGACATTTTGATTATTTAAACAATGTTCCGGACCATTTTGAGTGGGAGGATAACTCAAATATTATTATTTGAGTTATTTTCAAGAAATTTCTGCAAAAAAATTTGAGTCACCTCTCAACGTCCATCTCAAAACAGATGCTCCCTGGACTATATGGAATCTTCCGACTAGTGCAACTGTAGTAGAATCAAGAGCGACTACTAACATTCTGAATCCTTCATTTCCCACAATTGAAAAGGCTTGTAAATCTTGTATCATCATATTCAACACTATTTCATTTAGTAGCATTTTTATCCGCGAATTTTGCGGACGTACCCTTACGCGAATTTTTCGGACTTACCGAAAAAAGTGGATAATTTAGTTTGAATCGGACTTTTTCGAACAGTTGTTTTGCCGACTTTAGTGGACAAATTACAATTTACTAGAAAGTCCAACAGTTTTGGCACTGACTTTTAAAATATTTGAAGCAACTGAACACTCACTCGCTTCAAATTGAACAGATGACTGGTGCTGCTCAACAGCCTCCGCACTTGTTAAGACTTGTTCATTAAAAGCAGCATAAACGTTTCGTTTTCAAATATTTTTGTAAATTACGGGTATTCCCACCTTTGTAAGATAAAACTAACATTTTTACATATATCATACTTTCACTTATCTTGATGATGAAGACGATGTTTCGATCTATATCCAACATAGAAAAAACACCTGAAATCCGTGACTTTTCAAAATCGGCCCATTTTTTTAAATATTTTAATATCATCATTTTATTGATTATTTAACATTTTATGTTGACAATGACATGTTTGATGGAATTAAGCCACAATTGGTTGTAATGATAATTGCATTTGTGTTAGTTTCTGACGTTTCAACTTCCAATCCGGCAATCGTTCTCAAAACAGGAAAAATTAACTGATGTTGGATTTCCATATAAATATCACCTTAGGTTAATATAAAAATGTAATTATCGGGGGTAATTACACATCAATAATAATAATAATTATCGATAATTTTGCTTGAAAGCGTATTGTCTAAAAATTACTACTATAAATTCGCAATCAAGATGCAGTAGAAATAAACAAACCAAGACACGTTAAATATTACTAGGAGCACTCCCAAATCATAATTTACAATGTATTTACATTGTTAATCCCAAATTATGATTTACAAAGTTTATACATTGTAAATTATGATTCGGAAGTGCTCCTTGTAACATTTAACGTGTCCTGGTTTGTTTATTTCTACTGCATCTTGATTGTGAATTTAGAGTAGAGTTCATTTTCATATTTTGGCGAAAGAGCCCGACTCCGAAGGTGGAGGGCTCTTTCGCCAAAATGTGAAAATGAACGAGAGTAGTTTTTAAAAGGCAATAGTTTTTGAAAGCCAAATTATCTGATTATTTTGATCCACGAGTGTAATTTAGGGAGAAAATTACTCGAAGAAAGTAAAACTATCAAATGAAGAAATAATAATTTTCTAAACAATTTATTTAACAATACAACAAAACCCAATCTTAAAAAAACTAATAATTATTAAAGACACCGTTATAATAACTGTTTACATTATTTCCCGATTCCTTTGGATGTGGATTTAAATTTTTGGAACAACTAGGTTGGGGCTCCGTTGTATTGGTTATCATTTTTGTTGAATGATCATCTCATGATGATCATGATGAAATATATGAAAAGTCAAACTGATATATTAAATAAACAAAGCTGTTGTTAGCAGATGGTTGTCAAATTCAACAATTAAAAACATGACAGTGCAATTTTCGATTTATATATACTATGCAATTATCAGTAGTAATTGCACAAGAGCTCTAAAATTATCGAATTTTTCCCCGAGTGACACTTTGATAGTTTTAATTTCACGACCCGAAGGGGGGTGAAATTATGTCAAAGTGTCACGAGGGCAAAAATTCGATAATAATTTTAGAGATCGAGTGCAATTGGTTGCGATTATTTAATGAATAAAACTGTTCAAAACCAAAATTTTATTGTAATTTATTTATGTAAGTACAAATTAGTACGATTAAACACACAGTTGTTATAAATATTTGACGGTTGAAAGTCATCACTTTTATAATTTTGAAAACATTAATTGTCATTAATGTCACTGAATGTATTTTTTCGTAGCAACGAAGGGCATCTGCCGTAATATACTTGACGGGATATTATCAAAAATTATCGGGTATAATATCACAAGAGAGTGAGAATAAATTGAAAATAATGCGAGTTTTT
Organism: Diabrotica virgifera virgifera; assembly: GCF_917563875.1. NCBI lineage: Eukaryota > Metazoa > Arthropoda > Insecta > Coleoptera > Chrysomelidae > Diabrotica > Diabrotica virgifera. The sequence continues at coordinate 60,181,695 of NC_065443.1, read as the reverse complement.
CGAAAATTTGTGCGACTCGAGCCCTGCGGGCTCTCGTGTCTATTGCCCAATGACAACAAATTTGAGTAAAAATGAAGCATTATTTTCTTATTTATTCTTACTGTCGTGTGATATTCGTTTATTTGATTATTTTTTAATACGTATATTATGGATATTTTCTTAAATGTGACAGTTGTCAAAACTAGGAAACTGGTTGCCATTAAACAGAAACAATCTACTTAAAAAAATTCTATCGGCAATTTTCTACAGTAGATAATTCTCAGTATAATAGTCTAAGAGCTAGTGAACCTTTTGACTAACGGTCGTCCTGTAAGGCTAAAAATTTGTAGAGTGATAATTCATAGCACACCAAAGCTAAAAACCATGACCTGGCAGGCCTCAGCGGTGCACGTGTATCTACCAGGTGAATCGAAAAGTGCAAATTTAGGGGGTAAAATAAACTTTCTCCTGTAAGGTTTAAATTTAAGTATGTGTTTGAGTAAGTCATTTAGAAGAAATGTGTACAATGACAGGCGATTCTGAAGAGCATAAGACCTTGCCAGGCGAGGGGAAAGATTAGGGGTTTTTATTAAAATTATTCTTTTTGCATCGAACAAATTTTTTTTAGGCTTTTTGAATCATTCCAAACAGAAAAGATCCTTAGTTATTTTTCTCTTAAGTTAATAGTTTTTGTTATATAAGCGATTGAAAATTTTGAAAATTGCGAAATCGGCCATTTTTAACCCAAATCGGACATTTATCTAAAAATTTCAATATTGGCAAGGTACGCAGATATTCCTTAAACATTGATTGATGAAATCCCGAAGAGTTTTTTGCAATAAAATAACGAAAACCGCTTTGTTTTTTTAATTGCTAATCAAGCGGGCGCTACACTGTAGTATAATTGAGGACGTTTGAGCTTGCATAAATTCATTATCTCGAGAATGGGCAAATTTGAAGAGAAATCCTCAGACAGGTCGATTTTTATTTTTGAATTAGGACTTTTTGGTATATATATAATACTAGTGACGTCATCCATCTGGGCGTGATGACGTAATCGATTATTTTTTTAAATAAGAGTAGGTGTTGTGTGATAGCTCATTTGAAAGGTTATTTAATTCTCTATTCAGTAATATAAACATTAACATAATTATTTATACAGGGTGTACAAAAAAAATTTTTTCTTCTATTTGTCAAATTTAATCAAAGTTAATTTAATAAAAAAATTTTTTTGTACACCCTGTATAAATAATTATGTTATTGTTTATATTAGTGAATAGAGAATTAAATAACCTTTCAAATGAGCTATCACACAACCCCTACTCTCATTTAAAAAAATCATCGATTACGTCATCACGCTCAGATGGATGACGTCACTAGTATTATATATATGCCAAAAAGTCCTAATTTAAAAATAAAAATCGACCTGTCTCAAGATTGCTCTTGAAATTTGCCAATTCTCGAGATAATGAATTTATGCCAACTCAAACGTCCTCACTTATACTACAGTGAAGCGTCCGCTTGATTAGCAATTAAAAAACAAAGGGGTTTCCGATATTGTATTACAAAAAACTCTTTGGGATTTCATCAATCAATGTTTAAAGAATATCTACCTACCTTGGCAACTTTGAGATTTTTAGATAAATATCCGATTTGGGGTTAAAAATGGTCGATTTCGCAATTTTCAAAATTTTCAATCGCTTATATAACAAAAACTATTAACTTAAGAGAAAAATCACCAAAGACCTTTTCTGTTTGGAATGATTCAAAAAACTTAAAAAAATTTGTTCGATGCAAAAAAAATAAATTTAGGAAAAACCCCTAATCTTTCCCCTCGCCTGGCAAGGTCTTATGCTCTTCAGAATCGCCTGTCATTTTACACATTTCTTTTAAATGACTTACTCAAACACATACTTAAATTTAAACCTTACAGGAGAAAGTTTATTTTACCCCCTAAATTTGCACTTTTCGATTCACCTGGTAGATACACGTGCACCGCTGAGGCCTGCCAGGTCATGGTTTTTAGCTTTGGTGTGCTATGAATTATCACTCTACAAATTTCTAGCCTTACAGGACGACCGTTAGTCAAAAGGTTCACTAGCTCTTAGACTATAATTTTAATCTGATTGGACAGAATTAAACACGTGATCAAATATCTTACTATACGATTGGAAGTTAAAATAATTAAAAAATAATCGTATATAATATCACAAGAGAGAAAATTTTGCCGGCAATATTTTCGACTGGTATGAAAGTTTGTTGCCTGGCAATTTTCGCGAATTAAATTTTGACTTAAATCACGAGACGTCAGTCGAGTGATTTTGTCAAAATTTCATAAGCGAAAATTACCAAAAGGCAACAAACTTGAATGAAACCAGGAGAACATTTTGCCGGTAAATAATTTTCTCTCGAATGATATTCGACAAGACTATTTCACGAGACAATTAATGCACCATATCAACGAAATATAATCTTTATTTTTTGTCAGTAGGAAACGATGCGTTGCTATGACGTTTTATCAGTTAAAATAGTCTAGTGAAATAGTCACTGTAATCAAGCGATAATTAATATCAAAAATATAATTGTCAAACAAGCCACAAGAAAACAGATTAAAAAAATTTAAAATTTGAATATTACCAATACGTTGAAAATTCGGATGGCCCGGAAGCCTTGTCCATACGCCGGGACACGACTTCGTAATTCGGGTCATGTACCGGATTTTTCGGACTAGTTGGTCACACTAGCATGGGTAATCTTTCATTTAATACAGTTACAGTATAATATAAGTTTAATTAGAATATTTTTAACTCCACAGTGTAACGGAATATTTACTCGTTTACTCATGAATACAAATTTTACTTCACCTTCATTTTAAATGTTTTCATGTTTACACACCGATTACGACATGTTGATTGACATAACACCGAAGATTTTGACGAAACTCATTTGTTATTCCACCTCATCCGAAATAACATCGAGAATAACAAAAATAACAAAACGGGTAAGATGGCATTGAAGAGTTGTAAATTTATAAGATGAAGTATTTATTTCAAACATAAAAATATTTAAGTGGTAAGAGCACTATAGTCCAGGGCGCATCTGTTTTGAGATGGACGTTGAGAGGTGACTTAAATTTTTTTGCAGAAATTGCTTGAAAATTAATCAACTAATAATATTTGAGTTATCCTCCCTCTCAAAAAGGTCCGGAACATTGTTTAAATAATCAAAATGTCAAAAAATGAAGGAAAAATTCGATTTTTTTCTTCGTTTTTTGATTATAACTTTAAAAGTATTCATTTCCGAGAAAAGTTCTACTGACATAAAAGTTGCGTAATTAAATTTCCTACAATATAGAATTGGTTAAAAATTTTAAAAATAGTCACCTTTGTTGCAAAATAGCAATAATTGCGAAAAAAAAACATACAAAAACAAGTATTCGCATTTTACGTTTTTCAACAATTTATGCTACACTTAGGACCTTCATATTTCACCCAGAAAATCTTTATGATACTGTAAAACAATACTGTAAATTACATTAAGATCGGTTTGATAGATTTTGCAAAATAAATTTTGCAATTCAGTTTTCGCAAAAAAAATTCATTTTTTCAAAATGTTACAGGACTGAAAATAAAGCAGATAGCGAGTTGAAAATTTTTTTGCTTATAGAAGTGTACCGTATCTTTCATTTGCAATTTTCAAAATTAAAATCGATTAATTACCACGGCGTCAGGAAATTTTTTAAATAAACATTAATTTTTGGTGCTACGCGCAGGACAGCGGTGTTTCATTCACACAAGTTGATTTCCACCAAAATTTCTTCCAATCTTTATCTAATATATTATTTTCTTACTCTATATTTTGTTTTATTTTAATATTTTAATTCCACAAAAATCAAACTAATTTTATTATTGTTTGTGAAATATTATTTAACAAATTGCATATGTTTAAAAATAATAAACTTTTATTCTCTAAGTCAAAATATATGAACAAAGAAAGTTTTTGCTAATAAAAGTGTTATGTCAAAGGATAAAGTATGTGTTTTTATTTTGCAATAAACAAATTTATTTATTTATATCGAAATGTAATAAAAATTAAAATGTATCAATCATTATCAAAGGTCAATGGAATGCCCAATCAGAGCAAACTATCCGCTGTCCTGCGCGTAGCACCAATAATTAATGTTTATTTAAAAAAATTCCTGACCCCGTGGTGTTAATCGATTTTAATTTTGCAAAATTTCAAATAAAAGGTACAGTACACTTCTATAAGCAAAAAAAATTTCAACTTGCTATCTGCGTTACTTTCAGTTCTGTAACATTTTGAAAAAATGAATTTTTTTTGTGAAAGCTGGATTGCAAAATTTATTTTGCAAAATCTATTGAACCTATCCTAATGAAATTTACAATATTGTTTTACTGTATCATAAAGTTTTTCTGGTTGAAATATGAAGGTCCCTAAGTGTAGAATAAATGGTTGAAAAACGTAAAATACTAATACTTGTTTTTGTATGGTTGTTTCGCAATTATTACTATTTTACAACAAGGGTGACTAATTTTTAAATTTTTAACCAATTGTATATTGTAGGAAATTTAATTACGCAACTTTTATGTTAGTACAACTTTTCTCGGAAATGAATACTTTTAAAGTTATAATCAAAAAACGAAGAAATAAATCGAATTTTTCCTTAATTTTTTGACATTTTGATTATTTAAACCGGACCTTTTTGAGAGGGAGGATAACTCAAATAATATTATTTGATTTATTTTCAAGCAATTTCTGCAAAAAAATTTGAGTCACCTCTTAACGTCCAAATGTACTAATATTTTTACAGATGCGCCCTGGTCTACTATAGAAATGTCAAAAATCAATCAATTATTTGCCATTGACTTAAAAAAGATGCTTTGAATCTTCTAGAATAAGGAGAAAATGTTTTATATATCTACAATGGTTCCTCCAATTTCCAAGCCCTTTCCCAAATTCACTAGCTACAGTAGGAAGATACTTGCTGGAAAGATAATTTGTACTTGTTCTAATGACTTTAATTTTTTTTTAATTTAACTTCTCTAATGCGTAAACAGATGTTAGACGAAGATAGTGTTCAGTTAAGGGTGTAGGCGCAAAATTTCGCGCCAACTTGTTTTAAATGTATTCATTTCTTTCGAATCCTGCGAAAACTAATAAGTATTTTTGAAAAATTTAAACGCAGAATGAAATATTACATTATTGACGAGGTCGGAAAGTCCCTGAAAACTTCTATAATGTTTATTCTATAGTGTGATTTTTTATTTCAAATATCGTATTCAAAATAAACATTTTGATTATTCTAAGGGACTTTCGGCCCTCGGTAATAATGTAATCTTTTATTCTGCGTTTAAATTTTTCAAAAATACTTATATAGTTTTCTCAGGATTCGAAAATAATTAATGCATTTAAAACATATTGTTGCGAAATTTTGCGCCTACGCCCTTAAAGCATTTTAAGAAGAAAGTGCGTTATTACAGCGCCATTCCCTAATTTAAAGCGAAGTCCAACAATATACATTATTACTCTCTCCACATTCTGAGCATATCTTTCCAATAACATTCCAAAGAGAAATAAATACGAGATTTTTCTCTTAGTTTTTTTCTAACATTGAACTGATTATTTCAAACTCTTATCAATCATATAAAAATTCATATCTTCAATGTCCCCTATGTAGCTACTTATTATGTACATTAATATGCAACACAGACAATTTTTTTATATAGATTCAAATTTGCGTCAGTTATAGTAAGTGCTGCAGAGTGAATTAAATTCAATTAACCTTGTGAGAATATCAAGCACTTCGCCATTTTCTACTATTATTGAACAAAAAATACTGAATTCCATGTTTTAATATTGTTTTACTTATGCGCGGTGTGCACGTACTTGGAAGGGATACGCGAAACGATCGTGCGCGAATAGCGGAGAAATATTGCAACTTTCTTAAATAATTCATGTCAATCAAAATTGTCAAATTGACGTACATTTCATAACTACTGTCATTGAAGGACAAAAATTATATATTGCTCCACAAATTGGTATGATATGCAATTATTATATAAAGGTAAATTTAATTAATTGTATTTTGCTTGCAGTACTGCATTTTAATAACTAATTTTATTTACTACATACAATTGTTTACGTTTTAATAATATAACCTAAATCTTATTTTTTCTTATTATTTTTTTTTTGAACTATGGCCTTGACAGTTATCCAGTAACCAGGACCATATGATTGGCCAATATAATTAAAAGTGCGAATAAAAGTGCAGAGCGTCGAAACCAGGTGTCGCTTTTCCGAACTTGCACGGCCCCAATAGTTTTTAATACATACAGTAACTATACAGGATATTTCATTAAGAATGTCCATCCTCTGAGTTGTAGATTCTAGAACTCAAAATATTAAGATTTAACCGAAATCAATTAAATAAAATGTTACTCCTTACTGAGTTACAGGGTGCTATATTTAAAAATTTAAAAACTATTTTTATCCAGTACTTTAAAACTATTTGACGCATCCTTATCATACTTGGCAGAAAGTGTGGCTACTATACACCCTACTAAATTCTGTTAAATAAACGTTTCTAGCTACTACCGGAGGCGTACGACAGGGATAGTGAATGGTCGACCCTTCCCAAATTCTACGCCACTGCGAGAATTGCTATTTTAGCGCAATTTTTCGATTCTCCAATACTGTATACAAATAATATACTCTTCATTGGTAACGATAGTCATTAGTTTTCGAGATATTTATGAGTTAAAAACGAAACGACAAAGTTATTTTGAATAATGTATTGTGTCGCTTCATTTTTAATTTCAAATATCTCGAAAACTATATCGATACGAATAAGGAGTATATTATTTACATAGAAAGTATTGGAAAATCTAAAAATTACACTCAAATAGCAATTCCGTCTGAGGCGTAGAATTTGAGAAGGATCAACTAGTCACTTTCCCCTTTCGTAAGCCTCTGGTAGTAGCCAGAAACGATTATAATAATTTAGTAGGGTGTACAATTAATACCTACACTTTCTGCCAAGTATGATAAGGATACATTAAATAGTTTTAAAGAACTGTATACAAATAGATAGTTTTTAAAACAAAGTAAGTTATCAATCGAAGAAGCACAGAAAACGACAATAAATATCGTTCCCATTCCACCAGATTGACAACAGGTGGAATACTTTCTTTGGTTACACCTCCTGAGATTTTCAAAATTTATAAATCAAACAGGATGCCGAGGAAATTAAGAGGATATGGGACTACTTAGACTACTAAGAGATTAAGAGAAGAGGATATGGGACTACTGATGAGGGGGAAAAGATCTCCGAAACCGGTATAGACTCTTCCTGCACTCTCCGCTTTAACCAGAGTATTATGCAGCTGCTGCATTTTCGTGTTACAAAGAAATTGAAAATGTTTATACATTTTTAATTCATTTACTTTCTTGTGGGAGTATTAAGGAATCTTTCTTGTTGCAACTTTTACCACGCTGAGTAGATGAGTTGTAAATAATTTAAAATCCTCTCATCTTAATTTCCTCGGCATCCTGTTTGATTTATAAATTTTGAAAATCTCAGGAGGTGTAACCAAAGAAAGTATTCCACCTGTTGTCAATCTGGTGGTATGGGAACGATATTTATTGTCGTTTTCTGTGCTACTTCTATTGATAACTTATTTTGTTTTTCGGTAGATGGCTATAGTTCATGCGTGAAATTTCTTTCTTTGCAATTCGGGAAGGCCCAAAGTATGATACCTGGAGAAATCGGAGAGAAGAGGATATGGGACTACTGATGAGGGGAAAAGACCTCCGAAACCGGTATAGACTCTTCCTGCACTCTCCGATTTAACCAGAGTATTATGCAGCTGCTGCATTTTCGTGTTGCAAAGAAATTGAAAATGTTTATACATTTTTCGATAGTTTTTAAATATTAGCGATAGCATAAATTAATCAAAATAACTGTGCTGTTTCATTTTTAACTTCAAATATCTCGAAAACTTTATCGTTACCAATGAAGAGCCTATTATTTACATAGAAAGTATTGGAGAATCGAAAAATTGCGCTAAAATAGTAATTCCTCTAGTGGTGTAGAATTTGGGAAGGGTCAACCATTTACTATCCCCTGTCGTGCGCGTCTGGTAGTAGCTAGAAACATTTATTTATAATAATTCAGTAGGGTGTATGGTAGCCACACTTTCTGCCAAGTATGATAAGGATACGTCAAATAGTTTTAAAGTACTGGGTAAAAAATAGTTTTAAAATTTTTAAATAAAGCAGCATGTAACCTCTGTAAGTTAGGGATGGGAAAAACCTATCGGTTTAAACCTAAACCCAGTTTTTTTACTTTGCAATAACCGGTTTTACCGGTTGTTTTTTTGTCCCGGTTATAACCGGTTTATGCTTTTTAAAGTAAAAACCGGTTATTAGGTTTTTACGGTGATTAGGATAGGTATTATTTTGGATTCCAATCATAATTATTATTATCAAATAATTATTCCAAACAAAACCACGATTCAAATTTTATTTTATAAATACAGAAGCAAACTGAAAGTGCAAACTCACATCAGCCAGAAACAATCAAGTTTTATTATAATATTTCGTTGAAAAGGTATTTGTAATCATAATATTTACATAAGAAGTGATTTGGTCGAACTAAATAGACGCAAGCATCATCTATTTTTCACACTTGACTCTTGACATTGAAAGTGGGTGAATGACTTTTTCTGATTACCAAAATAACGTTCTGACTATGAATATTGAATTACCGATTACGAATACGAATCTCCAAGGATTTCCCTACGTTTTCAAAACGATACACCCATACAGGAAGTATTAAATGACTTAAAATGTACCTACAAATATACGAACGTGTTAAAAGATATAGATGATATTTTTTTTTGATGGTAGTAAAAATAAAAGATAAATTGCTTTATCCAATTAATTTTTAAGTAAAATATTTATGTTGATGTTATTCTTTTTAAATCCCATTTAAAAGATTCTGGGAAATTCTTTATAAGTTGCAATGGTTGGGTTAAATTGTATAATATTGCAATATGTATATATTAATTTTACGCTATATTATATTTAATAATAATCAATAAATATATAATAATAAAATAATAAATAAATATAATAATTAATAAAATAAAATGGTTTTATTAAAAATTGTGTTTTATTTATATTGATATTGATGTTCTTTCGATAGTACTAATTTTGATCACATTTATATCGAGTATCGAGTCTAGTGGAGTATCGCAAACTAAAGTGCATTGTAAATGTAACATTGTAACCTATTGGATTAAAAAAAAAACGAAAACCGGTTTTTGGAAAAACCGGTTTTTTGGCCGGTTATAACCGCCAGGTTAAACCGTAAGCAAAAAAAAACCGGTATAACCGAAAACCGGTGTTTTGTCAAAAACCGCCATCCCTACTGTAAGTCAGTAAGGAGCCACATTTTATTTAAGCAATTCGGGTTAAATCTTAATATTTTGGTGTCTAGAGTCTATAACTCAGATATTGGACATTCTTAATGAAACCCTTTATAAAGCGCTTGAACACCCAAAAACAGGGAAAATGGTCTGTATTTTTGGCATCCATATCTTGTTTTATTTAAACATGTCAAGAATGCATCAAGAGGCAGACGTACTCATTCGGTTTATAATTTCTGTGGGTTGGGAATATTAATTCCTTCTCATCTCGTTTAATTGATACTAACCCTCCCAACAAAATGCTAATATGCACTTGAAAATGCAAATGGAGAAAACTTACTAGTCATGCAACAGCGGGTTGAGTCCACGTCGACCGCACGAAACCAGACGCAATGACGCGGCGCTAAAGACGCCTGGCGCCGGTGTATTTACAGTGGTGAATAATTTTCCTATTTATATTAAATTGAATATCGAAAAATCATTTGGTAATGTAAAAAATCTGCTGGGTAGTAATAACATCTATAAAATCGACTCAAAACAGTATGAATATGAAGTAAACTAAAATAAATTAACGTTATCTTTCTCAAACTGTTTCTTTGTGGCGTCTACGTTTATTTTTTAAATAATGAGCCATTCACAATTATTTTCATCAAAGCTATCCGAGCAAAAAATTACGTATATTTTGTTTTAATGTAAATCGATTAATATTCTTTTTTTAAATACAATGAAGCCAACTTTACGTAGTAACAAGGCAATTACTATGTTTACACACTTTCCACAAAGCACTAGATTAGATCAGCTTATTGCTATAAATTACAGTCGGAAAAATGAAAGAATACCCATGAACGAACATATAAAACACGCTGTATTTTCCTGTCACCGTGTCACACAAAAAATTGGCCAGCGCAAGTACATGTAATAATTATTATTACAAGTACTTGCGCTGGGCAATTTTCTTTGTGACACGGTGACAGGAAAATACAACGTGTTTTATATGTTCGTTCATGGGTATTCTTTCATTTTTCCGACTGTATTTACAATTTAAAATAGACCAGGAACCGAAGCTATTCACCTCGCAATTTTTACAGCATGAATCGATTTGCTTGAAAATTTGAGAATAAGTAGTGGATAATCCAAGGATTAAAATCTATATAATGCCGCAAGGCGCTTTTACCATGGGGGTGGTTGCCACCCCATCTCGGGGGTTGAAATTTTTTATTATATTTTGACCGCAAAAGTTGATAAAAACATTCATTGTAAGCAAAAAATGTTCCATACATTTTTTTGATAAAATTATTAGTTTTCGATTTATTCGCTATCGAAAGATTTTGTTTTGTATAGAAAAAATCAATGTTTTTCGATATACTCATTTACGATTCACTCAATTTTTGCCGTAGAAAAAATTTTTCAAACCAAGTTCTTGGGAATTAAATAACCTACAACTTTATATTGAAACATTTTTTCGTATCTCTGATGATAATCTTTCTATTCTTAAGAAAGCATTTTTATCAAACTACAAAAATTCGTTATTCGCTTTTAACTCTTTTAAAAACTAATCATTCTAAGCCAGTCAAACTTCTAGAATCTATTAATAATAAATAAATAAATAAGAATGAATAAGTCCCATGACTAAAAACACCGCTACCTTACATTATGCTTCCAAATGGATTTCTTCTTTTTTTTTAATTTATTGATTTTTTAACCTTAACTTTTTTATTTTTTATCTTAAAAAAATAATTTTGTAGGTTTTTGCAAAATCTATAAGCCTTGTAATATTAAATCTTTTTAAAATCCTCAGTCGTAAAAAGAGGTGACTTTGAAAGGGTTGGCAAAGGTGGTTTTTGCATGTTATTACAAGTTTTAATTGTCAATAGCTCACTCAATTTTCGCCGTAGAAAAATTTTTTGCAAACCAGTGTCTTGCGAATTAAATAAGCTACAATTTCATATTCAAACAGTTTTTCGTATCTTTGATGCTAATCTTGCTATTCTGAAGAAAAGGCCATTTTTTTCCAAACTACAAAAATTCGTTATTCGCTTTTAACTCCATTTTTTTAAAAACTAATCATTCTAAGCCGGTAAAACTTCTAGAACCATTAATAATACATAAATAAAAAAGACCAAATAAGGACAATGACTAACTTTAATTAGGGTGGTGATTAGGGGGTTGCTTGCGATCACTTTTTCGCTGAAAAAAATAGGGACTGACATTCTTTTCATTATAATTCACTTGATTTTTGAGGGCGAGACTTTTTTTATTTCTGGAGATAGATATTTTTAAGTACTTTAAATTAGTTTGAACAAGTTGTCCTCAAGCTTCATTACTTGGACTAAAAGTTTTCATTGAAAGGTAAGTCATAGAAATAAAAAGAAAATAGCAGTTTTTAAAGTGTTTGCGTTAAAGTTTAAAACTCATATTCAACATTATTTTTGCTTGTACTATACTATAATTTCAAACTTCCATTTTTTTATAGTAGAACATTACATCATTAGACAGACATCCTATGGGCTAATTGTATTCGGAGCTCCTCGCAGGCGAATATGCGTATGAGTAAGTTAATTCACGCGAAAAATACATCCATCAGTAATTTGTTCAATTAAGGCTCATTCTTCATAATTGTTTAATAGGGAGCGTCGTTCCCCGCTGTTCTTTTGTTAAACGTTTGCGGGTCCACGTATATCGCATGCAAGCAAATTTCTGAAGTGAAAACTTCTTTAGGAACGTTGTGCGATTTTTGGATAGGGGAAAAAGCATTGAATTCGCGACCGTCATCGCGACCGTCATCGCTTATGCTATATATTCTTTGTATGTATATATAAATTGTAGTATTTAAATTTAAAATAAATGTAAAATCTATTTAAGGATGGAGAAAAAGGATTTATTTAGCGACCGTCATCTCTTCGACGAAATAAATTTTGTACGTATATTTATTGAAGTGAAAACTTCTTTAGGGACGTTGTGCACTTTTTGGATGGGAAAATGTATTAAATTGGCGACCGTCATCGCGACCATCATCGCTTCGAAGAAATACATTTTTGAAGTGAAAACTTCTTGAGGGAAGTTGTGCACTTTATGGATGGGGAAAAATATTAAATTAGCGACCGTCATCGCTTCGGCGAAACAAATTTTTAAAATGAAAACTTCGTTAGGGACGTTGTGCACTTTTTGGATGGAAAAAATAATAAATTAGCGACCGTCATCTCTTCGATGAAATAAATTTTTGAAGTATTAACTTCTTGAGGGTCGTTGTGCACTTTTTGGATGGGGAAAATTATAAATTACCGACCGTCATCGCTTCGACGAAATAAATTTTTGAAGTGAAAATTTCTTTAGGGACGTTGTGCACCTTTAGGATGGGAAGAAGTATTAAATTAGCGTACGTCATCGCGACCGTCATCGCTTTGAAATAAATATTTGACCGAAATAAATATTTGAAGTAAAAACTTCTTGAGGGACGTTGTGCACTTTTTGGATGGGAAAAAGTATTGAATTTGCGACCGTCATCACTTCGCTGGAATAAATTTTGTACGTAGTATATAAATTACGTGTATGTATACATAAATATAGCATAGGGCAAGCGCATCGCTTATATGATATACATAGGTATAACAATTCTTTTTGGATGGGGAAAAATCATTGAGCTCGTAATTCATTTACTATAAGAAGTTTTCACTTCTGTCGTCACTCCCACGAGTGCCTTCAATTTTTTTTTAATTGGGGTATACAGGGTGGCGAGAAACTCTTCTGACAAACGAAGACCGGAGATTCCTCAGATAATTTTAAGACAATTTAACAGAATTCACCTAGTCCAAAAATGCTTCATAAGGAAGCTAGAGCTCATTGAAGATGGCGCCTTTGGCACCATTGGAAATACCAAGAATATAGTTCCAATTCGTCTTCTCAAACCAAGAATTGCTCAATAATATGGAAAAAATGCATCATCAAAACTTCCATGAGTCTCCAAATATTTGAGACATCCTTTATAATAAATCTATAAAGGAGATACCACCATTTCATTTCAGCTACCTTCATAATTTATGAAAAGAAATGATACTTGACTGTTTGTCGTGAATTTCCGTACTCAGCACGTGTGCTCGTAAACGATTACTATAGAAAACGCGGAAAAAGGAAAACAAACCGGGAAACTGGCGCCCGAGTCTACTTATTGATTTTCCCCACCGGTCGCGACAAATAAACTACTCTCGCTCTAACTACCCCATACAATTTGTGGAGACGAAGGTAGAATCTCAAAACCTGAAATTAACCGAACAATGGGGGGAGAAGCTAATTCAATTAGCTATTACTAGGCAAATTTTTAGGCTAAATTAGCTTACTTCAGATTTTTGTCAAGGTCAATGGCAATTTTTGGATGGTGGGTTATAAGTGAATAAGTGAAGTAAAAATTAGAAAACCTATTTTTTTTTTAGGAAGCGTCCGTATAATAATAGCATATAGACCAGGAACCGAAGCTTTTCACCTCACAATTTTTACAGAATAGATCGATTTGCTTGAAAATTACAGAATAAGTAGTGGATAGTCCAAGGATCAAAATCTATATGATGCCGAGAGGCGCTTTTACCATGGGGGTGGAAATTTTTTATTATATTTTGACCACAAAAGTTGATAAAAACATTAATTCCAAGCAAAAAATGTTCTATACATTTTTTTGATAAAATTAATAGTTTTCGATTTATTAGCTATCGAAAGTGTTAGTTTTATATCGAAAAAATCAATGTTTTTCGAAATAGGTACTCATTTACGATTCACTCAATTTTTGAGGTAGAAAAAATTTTTTTCAAACCAAGTTCTTGGGAATTAAATAACCTACAATTTTATGTTGAAACATATTTTCGTATCTCTGATGCTAATCTTTATATTCTGAAGAAAATGCAATTTTTACCAAACTTCAAACATTCGTTATTCGCTTTTAACTCTAGTTTTTTAAAAACTAATCATTCTAAGCCTGTCAAACTTCTAGAATCTATTAATATTACATAAATAAATAAGAATGAATAAGGTCAGTGACTAAAAACACCGTTAACTTACATTACTATGCTTCCAATTGGATTTCTCCTTTTTTTTTTTCTTCAAAAAAATATATTGATTTTTTAACCGTAACTTTTTTATTTTTTATCTTAGAAAGTTTGTTAAAAAAGAATTTTGTATATTTTTACAGGATCTATAAGCCTATTAATATTAAATTTTTATGCTTTATTATGAATAGATGCGTCCTGAAAGTTCAATAATTTGATACCATTGCGCCAACTTTGTATTTTGATTAACAAGAGCGTAAATTGATAAAAATAAATCTAAAATCAAATAGGAATGTAGGTGTGTCAAAGAGAAAAAAAGATCTTGTGATTTGCTTTCTGAGAGATTTAGGCAATGGCTTACTCTTAGTCCTGTCGCCAGGGGGGGTACAACGGCCTCGTTAATTCAGATGGACTTAACCAAGTTTTTTTTATGTATTTTGACCCGTAGAACACGAATTTTTTGGGTAACAGTTGATCCGGATGTCGATAAGATTGTTATAGACCAAGAACTTGAGGAATCAAATAACAGCGATTTTTGGCAAAACAATACAATATTTTGTATTTTTTGGGTCATTTTAAGCAAAAAATATTTCTACAAGTTTTTTAGTAGGATGCACAGTTTTCGAGATAAACGCGGTTGAACTTTCAAAAAATCGAAAAACTGCAATTTTTAAACCCGAATAACTTTTGATTAAAAAATAAAATAGCAATTCTGCTTAGCGCCTTTGAAAGTTCAAGTCATATTATGTCGGTTTTGATTATTTGCATTGCTAAAAATTTATTGTGTTATTGTTAAACAAAGCTACAAACAACTAGTGCGTGAGTGATGTTTCTATGATTTCTCATTTAAAATCGAACGAATAGGTAGAATAGGTACTAGTGCAATCAAGACTATTTCTACGTTACATGCGTTAAAACGCATGTAAAAGCACGGGAAACCGTACGTGTTTATAGCTTTGTTAAACAATAAAAAAATAAATTTTTACCAATGCAAATAATCAAAATCGATATAATTTGACTTAAACTTTCAAATGCGGTAAGCAGACTTGCTATTTTATTTTTTAATCAAAAGTTATTCGGGTTCAAAAATTGCAATTTTTCGATTTTTTTAAAGTTCAACCGCGTTTATCTCGAAAACTGTGCATCCTACGAAAAAACTTGTAGAAATATTTTTTACTTAAAATGGCCCAAAAAATACAAAATATTGTTTTGTTTTGCCAAAAATCGCTGTTATTTGATTCCTCAAGTTCTTGGTCTATAACAATCTTATCGACATCCGGATCAACTGTTACCCAAAAAATTCGTGTTCTACGGGTCAAAATACATAAAAAAAACTTGAGTAAGTCCATCTGAATTAACGAGGCCGTTGTACCCCCCCTGGCGACAGGACTATCTTATCTTTTCCTATTTTATTGATAATAAAGTAGGTATAATTTGGTCAGGCCATGTAGTTGGGGTGTGCACATTGTTAAAATGGCGTGCACTCTATACTACATGCTATGGCATGCTGGACGAGCCATACAGTCTGTAGTAAACACCCCGAAGTATGAGCGGGAATACAAGGTGTATCAATACCCATACGCTTATGAAACGCACCTGGAGGATCATAAGGGCCTTCACATTTTGCTCTTTTTCAACTTGTCTTGAGTGAAATGTCTTTAATCTTTCCTATCAGCCTCTCTTGGCTAACTCTTGTTTCTTCCGACCCCGAATGGCGATTAGGTTTCCGAAGGCAGACGGGTCGCTATATTTCTTTCTACTACATATTCTTCACCGAAAGATTGCCGGTATAAGCAATCCCCCACTTACTGACCAACGGCTTCGGGCGGATGAGTTGGTAAGTGGTAGGGCATCCTTTTGTCCTGAGGTTGTGAAATCGGCCCCGAAGGCGGATGAACCAAAATTTTGGTCAACGGTATAAGGATGGGGAAGCACAAGTAGGGCAAACACCCCATTAATGATCCAGAGCGATACGCCCTAGTCAATCAATCATGATAATGCTTAACACTAAAATAAATTCCGGAGTAAGTCCTCCGATCGGTTCTCCGGGGAGGACAGTTTTGAGTTCACCACAAGATAATAAATTGAAGTGTAGAAAGAATATCAAGATTTGTACATGGAATGTCAAAACCTTATATAAAGCAGGAAAAATCCACAATGCAATACAGGAGATGAAGATAATGCATATTGAAATCATGGGAATAGCAGAAATGAGATGGCCAGATTCTGGGGAAATACAAGTGGAAAGTCACAAGGTATACTACTCGGGAAAAAGTGATGGATCACATGAATATGGAGTCGGATTTATCGTATCACCCAAAGTTGCCAAATGCGTTACTAACTTTACGCCAATATCAGAGAGAGTGATGTTACTACAAGTACAAGCCAACCCCGTCAATATAAATATTATCCAAGTTTATGCTCCCACTGCAGACAAAGAAGAGGAAGAGGCTATTGAGTTTTATGAGAATATCAACAGAATTATACAGAAAATTCCACGACAGGAAGTTCTTATCATTATGGGAGACTTTAATGCCAAGATTGGAGCTGGAGATAAGACGCAGTACATCGGCTCACATGGACTTGGAGTCAGAAACGACAGAGGAGACCTCCTAGAAAAATTCGCAGAAGACTCAGAACTCGTTGTCACTAACACATTTTTCCAATTACCACCTCGAACGCTGTACACATGGAAATCCCCTCAAGACAAACCCGGGAGAATTATTAGAAATCAAATATATTACATTTTAGTAAACAAAAGATTCCGAAACAGCTTTACATCTGTCAAGACTTATCCTGGAGCAGACTTAGAGACGGACCACGTTCCACTGGTGGGAGTATTTCGCGTCAAACTCAAAATAGTTCAGAAAAACAAGCCATTCTACAAATACATAGGTACATTATTATAAGTACAATATAATATAATATGTTTTATGGGACTGAGCCACAATTGTTGATGTAATGAAAATTGCATTTCTTAAATAATTATTATTGTTTGACGTTTCAATTTCCACTCCGGAAATCGTTCTCAGGAAATTAAAAAGAAAAATTAGGTTTGAAAATTCTAAGAAAACCTTCAGGGAAAATTTTTAGAACATTGTTAACCAATAGGTATAATAAATGTTACAAAAACAAAACTATTCGTAAGAAAGATTCTGACAATTCATTTTTATAAATAAAATATGTAGGGCACGACCCGATTATAATCATACCAGATATTTTATATTTTGATACTATTTTTTCTCATTTCTTTCCAGAAAAACAGCAGAAACGTCACGTAATAAATTAAAACTGTGAGTCGAATCCCAGATAAGATACTGCAGTGGATTTAGTTTGTTGCGGTGCCAATCCAAGGTTTTTTGAAGTTTCTGGAACCGGTCCTTTGCAGAGAAGCAAACTGAGAGAAGAGAAAATTGGAATAATCGTAAATCTAGAGTTGAAGGCCATGCAATAAAAATAATAGAAGACTGAGTTTTAGATGTATCCAGCTGTTTTCGTTCAAATAAATTGAAAACTTTTACTTTTCCAGGGTTTTAAAACGATTTTGAAAAGACTTTCCGGTTGATTTAAGAGATTTTCATCGACAAAATCCATGAGGAAAATAAATTCCTGTATACCATATGTAAATAAAGATTTAACATATCTGAAAAAACGGGAAAAATTGGGAAAAAACAGATTTTTTTCGTTGCTTTCCAGACCACTGGAAAAATTGGAAAAAATGGGAAAATTCAAATATTCATTGAGACTTAAAACGTGAAAAAATACCAATTTTAAACTCGATTAAATATATTTTTAAAAATAATAATAATAATATCTAAGATATAAGAAAGTATCTATATTTTACGTATATACGGTAAAAAATTATAATTATTATCTAATAATTCAAAGTATCAAAACCGAAACTTCAAACGTAGAAAGTACATTATTTAACCAAAGTGCTCAGTGGTACATTTTAATCTGAGTCTGAATCTTCAGACCAAGCATATGATTCAGACTCGAACCCTGCCTCATCATCCTGGACGGATAAAACCACATGATTTTTGTCGGTTTCTTCTAAAAGTGGATCTGGTCTAGCATCGTAAATGAATATCTGTTTTTCGTTTATAACCAAATTTAAATGAATAGCAACAACTTCTAAATTTTATCCTGTGATAATATATTTCGTTTGCTTGTTTGTATGAGGCTGTGTAAAGACCAGTTTTTTTCTGAAGAGGCGGAAGATGGAGATCCATTTAAAATTTGGGAGGCAATTGGCATAAGTGGCTGCGATGCACACAAACCTTGCCACCATATAACGGGATGATTATTATTCGCACTATCCCATAAAGAATTTAGACCAAAAGAATCCAGCTTTTGTTCTAAATTGGGCCAGGTTTGTCACCACCTTCGCTACATCTAGATTTTGTGAATGAGCCATTTCAGAAATGTAAGTCTATAGCGTCCCTTAGTTGGTCTTCATTCAATTGTTCTCCTTTAAAGCGAGCACCAAGAAGATTGGCTGCAAAGTGAATCTACTTGGAACAAAATTCGTAGCGTTCTTCAACATATTTTAGCAAGCTTTCGATAAGAGAACTAGCCTGATCAACTTGTTGGAGAATATTTAATATTGTGTCTTTTATAATTAAAGACAAAAGGCACTTCTGATAATATAGATCTATCCAATTCTACAAATTTATCTACTTTAATACGGGATGCAGAATTTGTTTAGTAAATTGTAACAAATTTAAATTTTTCCGTATTTTTCCTTTTTTTTCCTGTTTTTTTCCGGAAAAAAACAGGTTTTTTTCCTGTACCCACTTTTTCCGGAAATTTTAAATCTCTAAATAAGCACTGATGATGGAATTATTATTCCGAAGAGGTTCTGTGATGTAGCCCTTTATAGTGATTTTTTTAAATATACCTTTTACAGAGGAAATTATCTATTTTTGTGATTTATGGTCCATAAATCACAAAAATAGATAATTTCCTCTGTAAAAGGTATATTTAAAAAAATCACTAAAAAGGGCTACATCACAGGACCTCTTCGGAATAATAATTCCATCATCAGTGCTTATTACCGTTCAAAGTACAGCTGGTTCCAAAAAAAACTGATACGACTCTTGAAGCGTATTTTGTAGAAAATTGAGCAGTGTATTTTGAAGGATAAATACTTTTATTTACATTCTGTCACTGTCACTGCCAAATCTTAAAATTTGTCAGATAACTTATTCTGTTTAACTTGGTTCAACCTCAAAAAATGGCTCCACATGCTAGCAAAGAACTAAAAATCAAGCAAGAATTGTAAAAATTAGAAGATGGTTGGTCATTATCTGCCGTAGCTAACCATTTTAACGTAAGCAGAATAACAGTTTTTAACAATAATAAAAGATGGAAAGAACAAGAAACTCTCGAAAGAAGGCAAGGTTCTGGAAGACCAAAAATATTTACCGCGCATGATGATCGTACGCTTTTGGAGATATTAGAAGAGAATCCTTTTGAAGATGCGAAAACTGCAAGAAATATGTCACAGTTTCCGGGAAGAAAGACAACAACTTGGCGCAGAATTAGTTTAAAACAACCATATTTTATTTAAAAACTATCATTTATATGCTCTTATAAAATGCAGGAACTCCAAATAATACCAAAATTTAGACCTAAATAATTATTACAATTTATGAATTAACATTATGTAATATATGTAATCAGTTGTTTGTTTATTTTATTATTTGTCTGTCATAATTCATAATAAATATAATATAATGTCAATCCAATCAAATACACTGCTCAACATGATCAAATCTTACTAAGAGTCGTATCAGTTTTTTTAGGAACCAGCTGTTCATGCCCGAGCCAATAAGATATTTGGGTAAAAACCCTTTAAATGTTATACAGTTTATAAATTGTTTACATTATGTTGTTAAAGCTTGTTGTTGCTATCCTCTGGACATTGCAATCCGCGTGGGGAGAGTCATGTGATGCCTGAAGTTAAATCCAGGAATATTTTAAATATCACATCTTTTTAACAATATAATGTAAACAATTTAATAACTTTATAACATTTAAAGGGTTTTTATCCAAATATCTTGGTGGCACAGGCATGTACCCGTAATAAGCACTTAAGATGGAATTATTATTCCAAGAACGTTCTGTGATGTAGCCCTTTTTATAGATTTTTATAAATATATCTTTTATAAAGGAATTTAACTAGTTTTTATTGACGATTTAAATAAAAAAAAAGAATTTGTGTACTTTGTACGCACGTAAGAAGTTATACTTCTATTATATGATTTCAACGAAATCAATATACTTTAAACAGTTTCTCTACTACTTTCCAAAAATTTTTATTAAAACAATACCAAAAATTAAAAAAATAAAAGAATAAAACACACACAAACACATTGAAAAATGCTACAAATGATTTCTGAACAATAATTGTTGCCAAAAATTTTAATTAAATACGTATTTTCTGAAAAAAATTATATAATAATATACTCATAATCATAAAATCTATAAAAAAAAATAAAAAATGATATAACTTGCATTGGGCTTGAACCTACTTCCCGTGTATCCCGCCGTACGAGAGTCGAAGCGATTTCAAACTGCACCACCTTCGCGTATACGTCATGTGGGAATATACACAAACTGAACAACTTTTTGACATTTTGTTTATATGAATTTTTATTAGTTTGATTTTTGTCGAATTAAAATACAACAATATATAGAGAAAGAAAACGATACATTAGATGAAAATTTGTAGAAAGTTTGTTCGTAATCAGATTATGTAAATTAAAGCATTGCCTACTAGGGGTATAGCATAGCAAGTACTAGGTAAGTACATTATTTTTTTTTACATTTTCCAAATAGGTATGAAGATAATTTTTTATTGAAATACAACTGAAAAATTTAGAATTACGTACCTGTGGTTTTTCAAAACTATTTAAAAAGTCACTATAATTATAAATTTGATTTTATTTCTGTCCTCACAACAATAAAAACTAATATATTATACAACATTTTTGTTTACCGATAACCTCCATATTGAACAATTATTTGACAGATCATTTCAACACCCAATCAGAGCCCGTATAAAGACTAATACCAAACTGTCGGTGTGCGCATGCGCGCAGATCAATATAAATTCACCCTCAATCTCAATCGCGCCTAAAGAGGTATAACTTCAATAAAAAGAAAAATAAGTGAAATAGTTATTACATTACTATAGGTAAAAAATTGTAAAGTTCATTCTAATGAGTATGACTACTTTCAAATGAGAAAAATATCGAAATAATCCTCTCCAATTAAAGTTTCTTGCTGAATTTTCATTCAGTGATGAGCGCGCTAATAACCGGCAAAATAACGAAAAAGACGGAAAACATATTAAGTTGTGAGATAAAAAGAGATGAAACTAGTAGAGGTGGGAAATGTAGCGATAAAAACCTATAAATTTAGATGATATTGATTTTCCCACCTTTAGGCGTATCGGACGAGTTTGGCAACTACCACTGTGATAGTGACAGTTTTAGTTGACATACTCCTCTGATTCGTCTAAAGGTGGATACAATCAATATAATGTAAATGTATAGGTTTTTATCGTTAAATCTCCCACCTCTACTAATTTCATCCCTTTTATATCACAACGTAATCTGTTTTCCATCTTTTGCATTATTTTGCCGGTTATTAGCGTGCTCATCACTGTATGTATATTCCATATATTCCATATAAGTATCGTGTAATCTTGTTTCCAGAGTACCTTTGACAAAAGTTGCCGTTTGAATCTTTTTTGTAGCGAGTTTTACTTCAAATATTATGAAAAATCTTTCAAAATAAAACTAGAATTTTATTTTCCATCAAAATGAAAATACATTCTTGCGATACCTAATATTCGTATCAGATCTTTTGTAGCTAGAATATTATAATGCGCCAGTCATTTTTACCGCGTTTATCGGCTTTTTATTCTTCCTATATAAATATATAATTATCTATTTAACGTTTTAAAGGTGTAGACCTAGACCTATAACGCATTTTACATATTCCGAGCACACATTGCGTCAACAAAAAGTACATTCTATTGAAAAAAGATAATATTCATATGTTTGCTCAAGCGCCGCCTTTTTTTATTGAACCAGCATTACAACACCTAATAAATAGATAAGTATCTACTCAAATTACATATTGCACCGGAAGTATTGTGGTTTACTTGTCTTAAAGCTTAAGATTGTAATCCTGAAATCGAAATGTAAACTCTCTAGAACTCCAGACCAAAACCTTTGGTAAAGTTGCCTGGGCTGTATTTATTGGGAATCTCTTTTTTGTTCGGTATGTAAGTATTATCGAGTGCACAACTCTGATTAACATATTAATTTGATTTCTATAATGAAATTTAATTGCATGGCGGATAATTGAATTAGTAAATTATTATCAGTTTTCTCTTTAATATGGTATGCGAGTTTATTAATGAAGGCACAATGAATTAATAAACGGAATACGCAAATTGACGAAACCTAGTAAACCAAAAAATTCTCATAACTCGTATTTATCTACTACAGCAGGGCTTCCCAAACTGTGCGTCGCGACGCCCTGGGGCGTCGCGGCGTTGTCCCAGGTGCGTCGCTCGTCAGCGCGGATTTTCAATATAGAAAATATATTTATGTCTGGACAGTATGGAGGACTACGAGCTCTCATCAAAACAAATGCTCCAAGTGTAAAATGGATACATTTTGTCATACATAGAGAGACCTTAGCAACAAAGAACATTACACCTGAATTAATTGCTATGATGAATAGCATTATTAAAGTAGTGAACTACATTAAGACATGACCCGTGAAATCAAGTCTTTTCGATAAACTTTGTGAAGAAATAGGGGCCGAGCACACCTCTTTAATTTATTATTGTAACTCTCGTTGGCTGTCCAAAGGCAACGTACTCGCACGTGTATATGAATTAAGAAATGAATTTTACACGTATCTACATACAGAATCACATATTGATGCGCAAAATTTTATTAATTCAGAGTTTATAATAAAATTAGCATACATCTGTGACATATTTAACAAATTAAAAGATCTTAATAAGTCTTTGAACGGAAACAATACTCATATCCTGCAATTGGCAGATAAAATTACTGGGTTTTAGAAGTTGCTCTTATGGAAGAGAAAATTAGAAGATCAAGAAATTGACTGTTTTCTTGCTTTAAAAGGTATTAAGAAAAATCGATAGAAATCCTCGATCTCTTTTTAAAAAATATGTTTACACAACACATGTTATCATTAAGCGAACACTTTGAGAAATATTTTTCCGAAGATCTGGAACAATATGATCTAGGTCAGACAGAAACCCTTTCCAGTTATCCACACCATCGACACTTTCAAAAGAGGAAGAACAACTGACATAATTGTCCTGTGATTCCATAAAGCTTCGACACGACAAGGACAAACTGTTTGAATTTTGAAGCTCAGTTTCTCATGAATATATTGCGATCAGCACTGCTGCATTAAAGGTTTTATTACAATTTGCTGCACCGTACTCGTACGAAAGGGCTTATCTGCAGTTGCAGTAACAATTAAAGATCAAACATAAACTTAGAAAAAGAAATGAGTGTGGCAATTTCCAAAGTGGAGCCCCGGTTTCATAAGCTGTGCTCAAAAAAGCAAGCACACCCCTCAACTTAAATAGCTAGTTACATAAATAAATTAATATCCCCTTTTATTTTTGTGCCAATGTTTTGATTTCGTTCTTAATTTCTAATAAAAATTATAAATGTTCAAATAGTGTTTTTGTTATAACTATAACCTGTTACTAGGCTAGTACTAAAATTGGTAAGTGTTATTAATTGGGGGTTGGGTTGAGGGGCGTCGCAAAAAAATAGCAAAATCCCAAGGGCGTCACAGTACGAAAAAGTTTGGGAAGCCCTGTACTACAGTAAAACTTCGACAGAACGGACCTCTATTTAACGGACTTCGGTTATAACGGACAAAAAATTCGATCAAATGTGAAAAAAATTTTAATGAAAAAATATGAAATATCGAATTTTATAAGAAAAATCAGCAAGGATAGGATCTCGGTACTGCTTTGTGCTAACGCCGATGGATCGCATGGATTGACTGTTATAATATTATTGTTGGCAAATCTCGTAAACCTAGAGTTGTCGAAGATATAATGCATCATCTGTTGGTTTCATACTATAGGTCTAATAAGCATGGTTCACCACAGATATTTTCAAAAATTGGTTTTTTAAAGAACTTGTAACTGCAATGAGAAAATTTTAAGAGAAGAAACTGGACATACCGCCAAAAAAGGTGAAATGTTTATTGATTTTAGACAACACTATGTATTTGGATCTTTTTGCTAAAAAATTCATCGCTTATTCAACCCATGGATCAGTGAATAATTTTGGCAACCAAACGAATATATTGCTGAAAGTTTTTAGATAAAGTAGATAAGTAAAAAAGTAGTAAACAAAACTCGATTCCTTTTTTAACTCACAGATTTGTACACTGCACCTAAATACATTACATATTTTCAAAAAAATTGATTGATTTTAAGCTATTTTTGTATAACGGACTTTCGGCTTTAACGGACATCCCGTCCCCCCAATTAGTCCGTTATATCGAGGTTTTACTGTACTATTAACCACATGTTACGATTTATTAAATATTTGGGAGTAATAATTGTAAATAGTAATATAAAAATATGAAAATGAAAATTTTTTTTAAGAATCGCTTTTCTTTAGTTACGAGTGACTAAAATTAAAAATATTTAAAAAAATCAACTAAAAAGCAAAAAAAATCACACTAGAAGGATTATTCGAAAAAAACTGTTATGATAGATTAAATGTACAAAAATCTTACACATTCGTTAAAAAATTGCAAAATCTAACACATTCGTTAAAGAAAAGCGTGGGGCGCGAAAAGTAAAAAATCCTCAAACCGTTTATTCGATGAAGACGAGCCCCACGCTTTTCTTTAACAAATGTGTTAAATTTTTTCAATTTTTTAACGAATGTGTGGGATTTTTGTACCTACATTTAATCTGTCTAACAGTTTTTTTCGAATAATCCTTCGAGTGTGATTTTTTTTTTGCTTTTTAGTTGAATTTTTATATTTTTAATTTTAGTCACTCGTAACTAAAGAAAAGCGTTTCTTAAAAATTTTTTTTCATATTTTTTTATTTTTTTACTTTTTAGTCTTACACTGTTCAAACATTAAAATATATCGTCATGTTTAAAAAAAGGATGTATATGATAGACGCATTTTTGCATTTATTTCAACATTTGATACATACATTGTACATTTTCTGTAATTTCTTCATACATTTCTTAAATCAAAATCATTATTTAAACCTATTACAGTTTTCGCAGTCTTTCCATCTATTCTAATGCTTTACTATTGCACGGTGTAGACCCTGTTAATTTCTCGCAGTGCAGTTCTTCGATGCGCAGGCCGTCTAATGATCGCACTCGGCTCAATGCAGCCTGTCCTTCCGCAAAAAGTTTCGGGCAAAAATTAATTGTTTCGGTCCTAAACAATTAACGTAAAAAGTGAAATTATGTATAGTTCATGCAATTAGCTACATTCTGTAAAAGTTTATTTATAAAAATTAAAACAGTTTTAATTTTACGAGTAGAATGGGAGTGAAATTATGTCAAAGTGTCACGAGGGCAAAATAAATCGGTGATTTTTAAGAGCTCAAGAGTAATTCGGTAAGCTTATTTTATGAATAAAACTGCCTTTTTAAATCATTTTAACTAATATTTTATTGATATCTTCGTCTGAATATTTGCTAAACCTGTTCATGGTGTTCTCTTTGACAAGTTGTAAAATATTAATTGTCATTAATGTCACTGAATGTTCAATTTTGAGTAGCAACGAAGGGCATCTGACGTCATACTTGACAACGGAAACTTATCTAAAAAAATTACCGCTGAAATTTTTTTTGTAGCTTTCTGTTGGTCAAAATCTATATGAATGAAATAATCACGATAATACGTACATTGTACAAATACAATTCTAAGGAAAATAGGATTGAAACTCAAATATTAAATAAAACAAGACCACCAGGCAATTTACACTCGATTTTGTATATGTTGTTAATTTTAAGAGTTTAAGTTTCCTTTAAAATTATTTGTGTTTTCGATATAAACCAATATTTTATTGTTCCAATACTAGTATTGATTCTTACGATAAGATAAGAAAGTATTGACATATACAAAAGCTATCGATAAGCTGAGACAATTTCATAGTTTAACAATACGGACCCAGAGTTTCGGAAATGGAAATGTGTCTTGTTAAAGGTCGGAACACACATAGCCGCACCGATCGTGTGTTTTATGTTGAAAAATGAACATATTATTCACTCGAAAAGTATTGACTTAGTGAAAAAACTGTATAGAACAAAATTTGCTTAGAATTAATCAGTTTAACCACTTCCGGACTTATTTTAAAGGTTTCTTTTTTCACCCCCGAAAAGAGGTGAAACTCACCCCCAGGGTAAAAGCACACATCGGCACAATATCACTTGTTTTGTTTGACATGTTAACTACGACTATGCCAAATTTCATGTCAATCCAAGTGGTTTTTAAAATTTAGAGCAAAAACCGTGAGTAAACGTACTATAAACCGTTATTTTAGCAATAATTTATTAATAACAAAGTCAGAACGTGGTTTAAGCTATCACGACTAGGGGCAATCGATTTAGCGTATAAAAATACTATGAAAAAGACTACAAAATTGCTGTAGATAGCTCATTATTTCGAGCTGTTCGGCGAATAAACAATTATTTTGTTATTAACAAAATAAGAACATATTTTGAA
The DNA here is from genome assembly GCF_917563875.1 of Diabrotica virgifera virgifera. NCBI lineage: Eukaryota > Metazoa > Arthropoda > Insecta > Coleoptera > Chrysomelidae > Diabrotica > Diabrotica virgifera. The sequence continues at coordinate 60,154,446 of NC_065443.1, read as the reverse complement.
CTAAAAGGGAAGTTCCCTAGGTTGGCTGTATACCATATAGTTAAAAAACTCTAACAAGAAGTAAAACCACTTCTATGTAAATTGGTATATTTATTAAAATACCAATTTACATAGAAGTGGTTTTACTTCTTGTTAGAGTTTTTTAACATATTTTGAGTAATCGCGACTAGTCGCATTCGATTCAGCGACCAATACATCAGAGAAGACCTTAACACTATCAACTAATTTACAGGGTTTATAATAATACCTGAAAAATACCTAGTTTTACCATAATTTGTTAATAACAATTAAACACACCATATTTGGGCTTCCAGACCACTTCCATTGGATCCAGCGTCCCAAAAAAACCTATAATACCACCATCAAATCACGGCGAGCTAGAATTTCTCACGGGACTTGTTCAATTTTCACATGCAAAAAATATTCTTATAATTTTTACTGCATTAAATCTCTTATTACAACCCTTAATTTAAACAAATCTCAAGCCAGCCCTGTTCAATAGTACCATTTCATCCCTCCTATTTCTTACCCTCTCTCCTCACCCTAACAGACAGACAATATTTGAACAATTTGGGATTGAGAATTCGCACTCTTATCCTACACCCGCCAAAGGGTGAACCTCTCTCTCTCATCAGCCGTTCGACGGTCAACAAGTACCACTCACACCTCACACGTGGGGGTGCAATCTCTTCGCCACGATCTTTGTGGTCTGTTTCGTTTCGAATAATAGCAATACGTGCACGAACAGTAATTCGGTAGTGACGCCATACACGATTTCGCAACAGTCAAAACGCGAGGTACGTGGTACGGAAACAGTCATCTCGTATGTGACCGGCTTCAGTGTTCCGGACAAAGTTTCACAACTTGGTAAGACTATTATACATATGAATATTGTCTGTATAAAACCCTATATTTTATATTTCCACCTGAACCTAACAATCCTAACTACAGTCCACACCCTCTGAAAGTATATTCATACTCTCACATTATGTACAAGTTATCGTACACCCCCTATGTTGCGACCTTGCGACTAGACTAAACAGCATTAGAACTATTCAGAGCAGCCATAAACAAACTTATGTGGATCAGATTGATCGCCATCGTTCATTGAGGATATGGTATTGGAATAAGAATAATTGGTTCCTATTAAAGCCAACCAAAGTAAAAACAAATACAGAACTATAAATCGTTCGAATTTGTATCATAATCATAACTGTTTTCGGCCTCTCAGTTATCGAAAAATCCTCAGATATAGAACACAAGCGAACTTGACAACTGGAAACCATAGAAAACAGACACATATCTACCCGTTTATTAAATTTCGTCCATTTGCTTGTACATACTACAATTAGCAGAATATATCCAATTAGGTTCTCTTAATTCCATTTATTACATCACTGCGTTATGGTTCATATTGATTTATTTATTTAGCGCTAAAACGTAGAGACACGAATATCTAGGTCAGTGTTAACAAAAATTCTTGGCAACCAACGAGATTTTGCCTACGGCAGTGCAATTTACAGACGAGAAGAGGGTTTTCTGTTTACTTTTGTTCGCTAGTGCCGTTTATTTTTTAAAGAAAGTTTTGCAGTGAACGCTAGATTTAGATTGCATTTGCTTTTCTTTCGACTATTATACAAGCAATGAAGTCTTGTTTGTAAAAGAATATATACGTGGAAGCTAAAACGTGATGTATTTTTTATTACTGTTTCCAGTTGATTTTTTCCTGAACAGATAACGGATTCCTCTAATTTTTTTTATTATTTTAGATTTTTCTTTAGTATTTACACAGTTGTGCAAAGAATTACTCAAACTTCTTTTTTCTACTTATACCCAGTGGAAGAAAAGAACTGTTTTTCTTATGTTAAGTTTGAGACACCCTGTAGGGAGGACGAGGTGCAAAATAATGTGAGTATATAATATCGGAATTGTATTGTAGTCTTATGTTTTATAAATATTTTGTTTCTTGAACGTCCCTGATATATTTAGAAACAAAGAAACTAGGTGGTTTTACTATTTTAAGTGTGATTTGATGATATATGTGTTGTAGCTGTTATAAATTAACAATAAAAAACAGTTAACAAAACTTTAGAAACAGAAAAGCACATAACGTAAACAGTTCTTATCGATACCTATAAGAGTTATTTGTCGACCAGGTAAGCGGTATTCACAGCGCAACATAAGAGAGACAAGATTGTTTAATGGAGGCTCTGTGATGTTTTTGGTGGAATTTCCTTAAGAGTAAGTACGAATACTACGTGGAGGCTCTTGAAATAGCGAGAGGAACATTACACAGATTTTTTTCTGTGAACACTCTGTTCGTTTCGAACTAATATAAGAAATAATTTCATCTTAGTGGTATGATAAGACATTACTTCCTCATCTATCACAAAGCTAGGACAAATAATCCCGGACAAAATATCCCAACAAATTAGCCCTGGACAAAAAATCCGCACAAAAAATCCCCAAAAATAATCCCCGGACAAAAAATCCCCACAAAAAATTCCTAACAAATAATCCCCACAAATTTGTTTAGGCAAAATATCCACACAAAAAATCCTGAACAAAAAATCCCCAAGAAATATTTGCTACCGAATAGTTCTCTATTGCAATCGACGCTTATGTTTTTCAGCCTCAAATTTCAAATGTTCTAAGGACAGAATGTGATCTGTCTATCAGGCTGTTATCATTACCAGATCATTGGCCTAAATATTTAGTCACACAAAACAAATTTTTCAATTCTGTATACATACATACTGTACAATGATGCATACACATAGTATTCGTATTCGCAGATAACCAGACAGGATATGAGTATCGTTTGTATCACGTAATCATGTACAACACTGATATCAATTTAAGTAGTCTATAAGAACATTGCACTACCAAATTTTCGATTTACAATAATCAGAAAATTAATCATGTTATATTAGTCATATAGACCTGGATCCCGCGTACCAAAAAAAAAGTTTATTAATAGCAAGCAGAATGTTTGTTAATAGCTTAACGGTGTCTAGTCGGACAAACTTTGATGTACGGAAACACTGGAACAGGGGAAGTTATGATTGTGGAACAGGTTACAGGTTTCGAACGTCAGACTACGAAAACGTCCAATGTGTTTCGTCGGACAGAACTTCCAATTGATTTGTTACCCATTCATTAAACTCTGGTGCAAAAATCAGACTGCTATATTTACCACCAACATAATTCCTGTCATTTGACATGTTCTACGTGTCGGAATTATTAAAATGCCCAACATATCTCTCGGACAAACATTTTTTCATATATACATATTATATAAAGTTTGCTATTGAATAAACTTAAAAACAACCTGCGGGTTTTCACAATCATAAACTTGTCAGGATGACACGTTCCACAATTAAAATCAGGTTCCACAATTAAAACTTCCCCTGTTCCATTGTTCCCATACATCAAAGTTTGTCCGACTAGACACCGCTAAACTATTAACAAACTTTTTAACCAAAAATAAATAAATATATTATTGTTCGTTGTCTTACACTTATTTTAATTTCATTTAATTGTTTCCGTAAACCACCAACGGAACAGTTGCAATCCGTGACTGCACGCCGGGGTGCATCTAAACATTCCGTATATGTATTTGGAACATAGGAGTTTTCTATTGGTTCGTTGCAGCACGCGGTAATATTTTAACCAATAGGCGGCGAGGTTCCAAATGCATATACGGAATGTTAGTCGGTCCCAAATTCATATACGGAATGTTAAATATCGTACACCGAAAAAGATAAGTTTTTTTAGAGTCTTTTAAAAGGAGATTGATATTAAAATACTTGTTACTGTATTATTAAATAAAAATAAAACAGGGTTCGCGTAAAGTTCGAAACATAAAACAATTATAGTATTTGGAATGTTATTTGGTGCGAAATTCATATGCGGAATGTTAATTATTCGTAGACCAAAAAATGGGACTATTTATTAATCAGTTAAAGGAGACTGATTTTAGATTACCTATTTTATTAATGTATTATTAAAGAAAAATAAAACAATGATTAGGTACCTATTTGGTGCGAAATTCTTAAATGGGATGGTATAGATTTGAGAGACATATTTCTTTATTTGACTAAGGTTTCGCTTTCTCAGAATTTTTAATGACTTGCACGTGTTGTTAAGTATGTTTAGATCTGTTTCAGCTATTCAATTATTGAATTCTGTTGAAGTTTAGGGCTGTGTGCTATCAGACGAAAATAAATGTTAACTTGGTTATAACGTTTGCGGTTGTATTTTAAATATTATTTATTCTATAAAATATTGTATATTTACATAATGGATTTGCCAAAAAGTTTTAAATACATTGTAATCAATGAAAATAAGTACCGAGTCGACATTAGAAATGAAGAAGACATGAATAAATGGCTAAATGAATACAAAAGTATTTATTTTTCAAGCTGGAGAGCTACACATACGAAAAAAAAATACTGCTCACTATTTTTATGCAGGTAAGTTCTTATAAGATAATATTTGATGAAATATAAATAATAATATTTTATATACATACAGTGCACTGGAATAAGTGTTACCCCCCCCCTTATTCACCTATTTATTTTTAGCACATAACCAAAACGCTCAGACAGGTCGATTTTTAAAACAATCATAGTATATTATAACATCAATGTTTCGAACTTTACGCGAACCCTGTTTTATTTTTATTTAATAATACAGTAACAAGTATTTTAATATCAATCTCCTTTTAAAAGACTCTAAAAAAACTTATCTTTTTCGGTGTACGATATTTAACATTCCGTATATGAATTTGGGACCGACTAACATTCCGTATATGCATTTGGAACCTCGCCGCCTATTGGTTAAAATATTACCGCGTGCTGCAACGAACTAATAGAAAACTCCTATGTTCCAAATACATATACGGAATGTTTAGATGCCGCCGGGGTTTGTCCTGGTCGGGTCAGAGAGAGCAGCATATATGCCTCCTGATGAGAGATTAATGAGTTTCAAAACCGGTAGAGGTGCTTGCTGCACTCTGTGATTGAACTAGAATATGATGCGGCTGCAGTTTCGTGTTGCAACGAAATTGAAAATGGTTATTCATTGGAACTTTACCGCGCTGAGCAGATGGGACGTGACTTATAAATTGTAAAATTCCCTCATCTTCTTTAGTCTCAGCATCCGTTATGGCTTGCAAATTTTAGAAGCCTCGGAGGTTTAACCAGAGAAGGTTCCCATTGTTTTCGATCTGGTGGGATGTAGAGTAATATTTTTGGTGTTATTTTATATGCTACTAGATTGAAAACTTAGTCTTTTGCTAGTAGTTGCCTCTAGGGCATCTCTGCCATTTCGTTCGTTGCAATCCGTGACTGCACGCCGGGGTTTGTCTTGGTTGGGTCAGAGAGAGCAGCATATGTGCCTCCTGATGAGAGATTAATGAGTTTCGAAACCGGTAGAGGTGCTTGCTGCACTATCTGATTGAACTAGAATATGATGCGGCTGTAGTTTCGTGATGCAACTAAATTGAAAATGGTTATTCATTTTTGATTTACATGTTTACTCTGATTGGAGCACGAAGGGAACCATTCTCGTTGGAACTTTACCGCGCTGAGCAGATGGGGTGTGAATTATAAATTGTAAAATTCCCTCATCTTTTTTAGTCGCAGCATCCGTTATGGCTTGCAAATTTTAGAAGCCTCGGAGGTGTAACCAGAGAAGGTCCCCATTGTTTTCGATCTGGTGGGATGTAGAACAATATTTTTGGTGTTATTTTATATGCTATTAGATTGAAAACATAGTCTTTTGTTAGCAGTTGCCGCTAGGGCATCCCTGCCATTTCGTTCGTTGCAATCCGTAACTGCACGCCGGGGTTTGTCCTGGTTGGGTCAGAGAGAGCAGCATATGTGCCTCGTGATATAAGACTAATAAGTTTCGAAACCGGTAGAGGTGCTTGCTGCACTCTATGATTGAACTAGAATATGCTGCGGCTGCAGTTTCGTGTTGCAATGAAATTGAAAATGGTTATTCATTTTTGATTTACATGTTTACTCTGATTGGAGTACGAAGGGAACCATTCTCGTTGGAACTTTACCGCGCTGAGCAGATGGGACGTGAATTATAAATTGTAAAATTCCCTCATCTTCTTTAGTCTCAGCATCCGTTATCGCTTGCAAATTTTAGTAGCCTCGGAGGTTTAACCAGAGAAGGTTCCCATTGTTTTCGATCTGGTGGGATGTAGAGTAATATTTTTGGTGTTATTTTATATGCTATTAAATTGAAAACTTCATTTATTGATGTTTTTTTGCCCGGAAAATAGTTGCATTGGATGAGACTTCAAACCAGCATTGTTTCAAGCAATACGATGTAATATAGTTTTTTTATTATCTTTTGATAATTTTATTTTCAGTATAATTGTTGTGACCTCATGATATTTATAATAATTCCAGTAGCCAACTTTGGTTAATAAAATTTGATTCAATTAATGCAAATTGGTATGCATATTGATATAAATTAGCAACAATTAACTGTATATTATCAGCATTCCTTAAGTTTTTTGCATTAACATGTGGTTATCAAATAAATAAACAAACACACATGTGTTCGTCGACATGCAGGCGGGTTGGGTTGAGGTCATCATCGCAAACGATTATGGTCGTGGACCGTGGTTTACTTTCGTAATAAAATGTTAACTGATTAAATTTTTATTACTTATCCAATACTTATAAAGAAACTTGCTTGGAAAACTTTCTAAATTTTTTTACTCTCAAATCTCTTTGTTGGCGTTGTGTGCGATACCATTGTTATTATTGAAAACATCAAAATTAAAACGATACCAGGGCAGAGTATCAGAAGTTCATCTTTTCACTAAATACACTGGCCTGCGTCATTTTTGAGGTCGATACGTTTTTAAATAATGATACTTTATAAAGTATTACATAACATTCCATTTTTTCTTTGCCCAAACGTAATGATTCATTTTTAAACAAGTTAAATCAAAACATTAAGTGAAACGTACGTGCGTCGGTGTGTAATATCATTGATACATACTGTCAATGTAATAATTAAGAAATGGCTATTATCCCGGTGGACGTATTTTATAAAGTTATTTTATTGAAGTGTTTAATCTTTTTTCGCTATTGATGAGATTGATGGACTCAACATTAAACAGCTTGAACATCATACCGCCTATTACTATGCAGTTATAGGCGTATGCAGAGTTATAGAGCTCTGTAGTTGCAGCACTTAGTTGGATCCCCTTTCTTAAAGATTGGTGTGATATGTCCGTTTTTCCATTCTATGGGCATGCTTTCGTCCTTCCAAATTGTAACCATTGACTTGTGCATTCGCCTTGTAAGCTCCTCTCCTTCGTTGATGATCAGTTCGTTGTTGATTTCATCTGGCCCGGGCGTTTTGTTTACTTTTAGTTGTTTTAATACCTCAATGAATTCCTGATAAGCCTTCCTCTTCATCTCTGTTATCTCTTATATCCTCATCCTCTGAATCTGCCTTGTTGTTTTTGTATAGGTCCGTGAAATGTTTTTCCCAATCTTTTTTGTTTATTTTTGTGACAGTTTTTTTGATACTATTTCTTGTTATCTTTATTATTCGTTTCAAATGTTTGCATTTGTTCAGAGATCCATGTGTTCTTCTTTCTTCTATATAGTGTCAATGCTTCTTGTTTGTCTTTTCTATATTGGTCCAGTTGTTCCTGTTCGGCACTCTATAGTCATTTGTTTCTTGCGAGGTGCTTCAGTTGTCTTTTTTGGTGACATTCCTCATCAAACCATTCTTTCGATTCTTTTTTTTAATCCTATTATTTGTTCTGCTGCCTCTATTGTGCTGTTGGTAAAAAGATTTAATATTACCTACGGTTGAGATGGCCCCTAGTCCCCGGCAGATCTTAGATGATCAAGGGATGCGAAGAATCCCCGGAAGGAATAGGAATAGAAAGTTTGTATTCAAAATATTTAAAGATTGCAACATGGAACGTTAGAAGTCTGTTCGAAATAGGAAAACTCGCAAATGCATGCCACGAGATGAAACGTTTAGGATTGTAGATATTGGGTTTGAGTGAAGTTATGGCCAGGTTCAGGTAAAGTAAAAACCATGAACAAAACTTTCTATTACTCTGGTAATAATGATCCGGCTCATCGTAACGGAATTGGAGTAATTTAAGAAGACAAATACAACAATGCCGTCACCGATGTCTACTTATGACCTATCCGGAAAGCCAGTAAATATTAACATCATTCAGACTTATGCCCCTACGGCCGATAAACCCATGGAAGAGCTAGAAACGCTAGATAACGCTATCATCAGTGCAAAAACATATCCTGGAACTGACATCAATTACGATCATAACCCTGTTGTCGTAAAAGCGCGCAAGAAACTAATAAAGAAACAAAAACCTCAACACAAACTAGACATCCGATTATTGAAAAACGACACCATACAACACACAGTAAATAAAGAATTAAATAAAAGTTTAGGAAATATTGACCACCACAGAATTATCGAGTCCGATGACATAAACGTTCTTTGGAAAACTATTAAAGAACAAATGAACAATGTAATAGAAAAACATCTAAAAGTATCACCCAGAAATAACAAACAGGAATGGATGACAGATGAGATTTTACAATGAATGGATAAACGAAGAGAATCTAAAGGAAAAGATGACCAGGATGGAGAATACAAAAGACTAAATCGAGGGGTTCGTGCGAAACCCGTACATTGTTTCGATATAATCGCGATTAAAGATTTTAGGAAGGTTGAAGAAGATTTCAAATCGTCATAGAAAGTTTAATGACGATTTGATTAAACTTCCTATGACGATTTGAAACCTTCTTCAAACTTCCTAAAATCTTTAATCACGATTATTTCGAAACAATGTTATTTTTAGTTATCGGGTTTTCGCACGAACACAAAATGCTGGACACAAAATGCGTCGAAACAGAAGACCTGCAACAAAGGCACGATTTTTTTAATTTACATAAAAAGGTTTACATCAACTACCAAGCGAACAACTTTTCAGACCATGTTGAACACGGATGGTAAACTGCTAGAATCAACTTTCTTTGGTGGCTCAGCTGGCATCCAACCTGAGAATCAACACTGATGATGATTTTTCTATAAAATCGAAAACGTTCTGTGATGTAGCCCTTAAAGGGATTTTTAGTAAAAAATTTTATACCTTCTACAAAGAATTTTTTCCAATTTTTGTGATTGATTGTATACAGCCAACTACAGGAAAAATTTTTCTTTTCCTTGTGGATTTTATATGTTTGTTGTTGTGAATGATCGTAGAAAAAGTCATTTATAAATACTACTTGTAGTTAATTGTCATTATAATGCTCGTATTATATCTGTCGTATTCTGTTGCATCCCTCATAATCGCGTCATAATGACCATTATTAAAATGCTCGTCGCATAATATACTATATTACATAAAATACGCTACTATTCTCCTTTTCATGAACATTTTTCAGTGCGTCACAAATTATAGAAAAAAAGGTAAGTCGGTGATAATACACATTTATGACATTTATTCTAACGTGACATTTTAGTTAAATCTGACAGTTGTCAAATTTTATTTTCAATTTGGAATAAAACCAAATCAATTGTGTCTATTGCATTTATAAAATGGTATTTTCTTTCATTTGTATAGTCTTATAAATTGTACAGATTATATTGATAATATTATTTTATTTAATAAATAATTCTTTTTTGATTATGGCGCCATCTACTGACAACTAGAATAATCACCGAACTAGAATAATTACCAAAGTATTCAGAGACGTGCTTTTTTTTCTGTCACATACAATTTAATGCGTTAGAGAGAAATCGAAAGACTGTGACGCACTGAAAGATGATCATGAGAAAAAGAATATTTAGTGCCTGTTTTTTTTTTCATTATGTTGCTTAACTTCTGAAGAACGACTTGTCTTTTCTTAAATTAGATGTTTTAAAATACATAGTAACATAACTAATCAAAGAGTATTTTAGTTAGTCTAACAGCTAATGCTAATGTTATAAATATATAACTTTAATATTAGATAAGATTCTGTCATTTTTACATTACACATTCCATCGCATTTGATTTCATTTATCCGATAAATACCTGACATTATCGCATTAGAACACGAGATCGTTAAAGATTATAGTAACGGGTGAAATATATGATAATCTTATCCATTTTTATGGGTATTATAGGTAGACAGGTTCTCCCAACGTCCCAACCCTGTTTATAGTATGTCTGGGTATAAAAAGACGCGTCGAGAAATTTTTATAGATGCCAACTGTATCGATTTTAAAAGCAATAAAGGATTTTATTGACTGTGGCAGTGAATTTTCTGTACTAATAAATTTAACACGGTCTAAAGACCCGTTTTCACGGGTACGTTTTCTTGTACGTTTTGTGGGTCATACACAACGTACGACAAAACGTACGTTTTGTCAATACGTGGATTTTATTTTTCGATTCGACAAGACGTACGTTTTGCTGTTTACACGCCACATTTTATTGTATAGGATTTGTCCTATCACACAAAACGTACAATAAGACGTAGCGTGAAAACGGGTCTTAGGATTTGTCCTATCACATCACACAAAACGTACAATAAAATGTGGCGTGTAAACAGCAAAAGCAAGTCAATACTTTTCTAGTTATTTGCGAGTGAATATGTTCATTTTTCAACAAAAAACCCACGTTTTTAGACGGTTTTTCGCAAATAAATCAAAAAGTAAGAATTTTTTCAAAAAAAATTTCCTAGCAAAATATAGACTATAAAAAAGTGAAAAGAATGTTGTATGCGTGAGGTTCGTAGACCCAGTAGAAGCGGAGTTGTAGCTAATGAACAACAGGTTCATATTCGTCAAATTCCAAATCGAATATTTCAACATAAAATAACCAAAAAATAAAGCACTTTTTGAGGAAAACCCATTACAACTTTTTTAAAGCTTTTATAAAAAACTTTATTCTTGTTTTTTGAAAAAGTATCTAGAATCAAAAATATGCAAGTTACGCTCAAAATAAAGTTGGTCCTTTTTTTTTGGTAAAAAACGGGAAAATCGCCACCTAATTAGCATCTCAAATGCAATTAATCGTTACCGCTTCACAAGTTGCTTTATTTATGTTGTATTTATATGATTTGTAAGTTTCATCAGTTCGAAAGTGCTTATTAAAACCACCAAAAACGTGGTTTTTTGTTGAAAAATGAACATATTCACTCGCAAATAACTCGAAAAGTATTGACTTAGTAAAAAAAACTGTATAGAACAAAAGTTGCTTAGAATTAATCAATTTATCCACTTCCGGACTTATTTTAAAGGTTTCTTTTTTCGGAAACTCACCTCCAGGGTAAAAGCACACATCGGAATAATATCACTTATTTTGTTTGACATGTTAGCTACGTGTATGCCAAATTTCATGTCAGTCCAAGTGGTTTTTTAAAATCTAGAGCAAAAACCGTAAGTAAACGTACTAGAAACCGTTATTTTTGCAATAATTTATTAATAAGAAAGTCGGAAGGTGGTTTAAGCTATCACGACTAGTGGCAATCGATTTAGCGTATAAAAATACTATGAAAAAGACTATAAACTTGCTGTAGATAGCGAAATATTTCGAGCTTTTCGGCGAATAAACAAGTACTTTGTTATTAACAAAACAAAAACATATTCTGAGTAATCGCGACTAGTCGCATTCGATTCAGCGACCAAAAATACACCAGAGAAGATCTTAACACTATCAATTTATTTACACGGCTTCTAGTAATTCCTGAAAAATACATAATTTTACCATAATTTGTTAATAACAATTAAACGCACCATATTTGGGGGTCCAGACCACTTCCATTGGATTCAGCGACCCAGAAAACCTATAATACCACCATCAAATCAAGGCGAGCCTATGTCCTATGTTGCGACTAGACTAGACTAGAATAACGCGTGAAGAAAAAATTGTGAACAAATGCAGTTAGCATATTCGCTTGTCAACTTTAGTCGTCGATATCTATCTACATAGTTTTAACCATTTTCCTGAGAAAAATAAGGTCTTATTAACACGCGGTGATCTCAACTTGACATTAAAAAAATATCAAGATAATCAGTCATTCCATGCTAAACTTTAGTCAATTTTAGTTAATAAATGCCTCGACAACTAAGGCCATTGGCATGGTACAGTTGTTGATTTCGCAATCAGATAAGTAGTGTAATAATTATAGTAGGTATGTGTGTTGAGTAAATGTCTTGTTGCTTAGTAAAGTCGACTTCATTGTCTTTACAAAGAGACGCTAATTGTATCCGAACGTCGGCAGTTCCTCCGGTAAGTACCGATTCCACAAGGATAGAAATTATTTTTATTTGTTAATTTTTAATAAAGAAAAATTTCCTACCCACGTGGGATTCGAAGTCACAACCCTTGGATCCAAAGATAGGCTCTCTTACCACTTAGCAATAAAGGGGGAAAAGTAAAAAAATTGAAATTGCTTTGATTCTTGGAAAAAATTATAAAACACATAAAGAACAGCAATTATTTTTGACAACTGACATTACCCTAGTGACAAATCAAGTGCTTAGATAGAAAATAGTATAGTTAAGAGCTAGTGAACCCTCCGACTAACGGTCGTCCTGAAAGGCTAGAAATTTGTCTAGTGATAATTAACCCAAGGCTAAAAACCATGACCTGGCAGGCATCAGCCGTGCACGTGTATCTACCAGGTGAATCGAAAAGTGCATAGTTTAGGGGTAAAATAAACTTTCTCCTGTAAGGTTTAAATTTAAGTATGTGTTTGAGTAAGTCATTTAGAAGAAATGTGTACAATGACAGGCGATTCTGAAGAGCACAAGATCTTGCCAGGCGAGGGGAAAGATTAGGGGTTTTTCCTAAAATTATTTTTTTTGCATCGAACAAATTTTTTTTAGGTTTTTTGAATCATTCCAAACAGAAAAGGTCTTTAGTGATTTTTCTCTTAAGTTAATAGTTTTTGTTATATAAGCGATTGAAAATATTGAAAATTGCGAAATCGGCCATTTTTAACCCTAAATCGGACATTTATCTAAAAATTTCAAAGTTGCCAAGGTAGGTAGATATTCTATAAACATTGATTGATAAAATCCGAAAGAGTTTTTTGCAATATAATATCGAAAACGACTTTGTTTTTTAATTGCTAATCAAGCGGGCGCGACAGTGTAGTATAAGTGAGGACGTTTGAGTTGGCATAAATTCATTATCTCGAGAATGGGCAAATTTCAAGAAAAATCCTCAGATCGATTTTTATTTTTAAATTAGGACTTTTTGGCAATAAATATAATACTAGTGACGTCATCCATCTGAGAGTGATGACGTAATCGATTATTTTTTTAAATGAGAGTAGGGGTTGTGTGATAGCTCATTTGAAAGGTTATTTAATTCTCTATTCACTAATATAAACATTAACATAATTATTTATACAGGGTGTACAAATTTTTTTTTTATTAAATTAACTTTGATTAAATTTGACAAATAGAAGAAAAAAATTTTATTGTACACCCTGTATAAATAATTATGTTAATGTTTATATTACTGAATAGAGAATTAAATAACCTTTCAAATGAGCTATCACACAACCCCTACTCTCATTTAAAAAAATCATCGATTACGTCATCGCGCTCAAATGGATGACGTCACTAGTATTATACAGGGTGTCTGCGTAACTTTGCACCATATGGGAAACTTTTTTAATATCAATTTTACGAAAAAAAGTCATTCTTTATAAAGTGCTCTGCATAGTCTAAAACCTAAGATGCAATCATCAGATATCAAATTTTGTCAACAGTATACGAGGTATGTCAAAAAATATTAATTTCGCTCAAGAGCAAACTACCTTTACACTTCAAAATATCAAAAAATTTTATTATGAAAAGTTATTTGTAATTAAAAACCATATTCAAATATGCAATAACAGCCTTCTACGTGAAAAAAAAATTTCTGAGATTTTCCTAAATTACCGATTCCGAACATCATTTTTATTTATTAGACATGTAATAACTCTTTTATTAATAATTTTAGGAAAAAAACTTATTCTTCATAAAAATCTGTGCATGGTCTAAACCTCCAGATAAAACCATCAGTTTTCCAAGTTTGTTAATTTTATACGAGGTGTGTCAAATAATATGAATTTAGAAAGAATATAGAAAGAATTCTTTCTAAATTCATATTATTTGATACACCTCGTATAAAATTAACAAACTTGGATAACTGATGGTTGCATCTTGAGGTTTAGACCATGCACAGATTTTTATGAAGAATACCTTTTTTTCCTAAAATTATTAATAAAAGAGTTATTACAGGTCTAATAAATAAAAATGATGTTCGGAATCAGTAATTTAGGAAAATCTCAGAAATTTTTTTTCTCGTAGGTGGCTGTTATTTCATATTTGAATATGGTTTTTAATTACAAATAACTTTTCATAATAAATTTTTTTGATATTTTGAAATATAAAGGTAGTTTGCTCTTGAGCGAAATTAATATTTTTTGACATACCTCGTATACTGTTGACAAAATTTGATATCTGATGATTGCACCTTAGGTTTTAGACTATGCAGAGCACTTTATAAAGAATGACTTTTTTTCGTAAAATTGATATTAAAAAAGTTTCCCATATGGTGCAAAGTTACGCAGACACCCTGTATATATGCCAAAAAGTCCTAATTTAAAAATAAAAATCGACCTATCTGAGGATTTCTCTTGAAATTTGCCCATTCTCGAGATAATGAATTTATGCCAACTCAAACGTCCTCACTTATACTACAGTGTCGCGCCCGCTTGATTAGCAATTAAAAAGCAAAGTCGTTTTCGATATTATATTGCAAAAAACTCTTTCAGATTTTATCAATAAATGTTTATAGAATATCTACCTACCTTGGCAACTTTGAAATTTTTAGATAAATGTCCGATTTATGGTTAAAAATGGCCGATTTCGCAATTTTCAAAATTTTCAATCGCTTATGAGTATAACAAAAACTATTAACTTAAGAGAAAAATCACTAAAGACCTTTTCTGTTTGAAATGATTCAAAAAACCTAAAAAAAATTGTTCGATGCAAAAAAAATAATTTTAGGAAAAACCCCTAATCTTTCCCCTCGCCTGGCAAGGTCTTATGCTCTTCAGAATCGCCTGTCATTGTACACATTTCTTCTAAATGACTTACTCAAACACATACTTAAATTTAAACCTTACAGGAGAAAGTTTATTTTACCCCTAAACTATGCACTTTTCGATTCACCTGGTAGATACACGTGCACCGCTGAGGCCTGCCAGGTCATGGTTTTTAGCCTTGATGTGCTATGAATTATCACTAGAAAAATTTCTAGCCTTACAGGACGACCGTTAGTCGGAGGGTTCACTAGCTCTTAGACTAGTAGGTGTCTAAATAAACCCAAAACTTGTGGTAGGTAGTAATAACCTAATAATAACTAATCCTAAAAATAAATTTGAGGTCTACGTGTTTAATAAGGTGTTAATGGTGGTAACATAATTTTTTTAAAAAACATATTGAGAAAAAGAATAATCATTCAGTTCCCAAGAAATAGTGGAATAAATCGATAATTTCATATAACTTTATATTTTATCCATACCCAATATCCCAACAATGACCAACTTTTTTAAGATGTCAAAAATAAAGACTAAGTATTCTTGAGCAACATTCATATTTTTTGACAAACGTAGTAGAAAACTATGCTATGAAAAAATAAAATAGCTTTCCATAATGTTCCAACTGAGAATATAAATTATTGAGACGTACTGTATAAAGAAACCGAGGCATCAACTTCCTGACTCGTAGTGTAGGAGGAGAAGGACAAGTGAAGATAATACAATTCTTTATTTCAAATGGTGGGATAAAAACGTTACAACTATTTTTCACCCTTTGTGTAGGAAGTCGGAAATGTATTATCCCACTAACGAAGCGTCACAACGTTAATCATCTCGTCTGGAAACATGGCCCAGTGATCTAAATATCAACTTGACGATACTCCACACTCCACGTACTAATTATGCATTCAGGTTGAAGAATAATAGACCAGGATAATAAGCTAGAAATAGACCATGTTCGGGACACTCAAAGATCCAGGTAGCTGACTACTTTTTTAGTTTTTGTAGACCTATAGGATGAAAATCTACCTGTTTCCTGCCTAGAGTTCGCGTCCGTTTTTTAAATATTAACAATTTAGTGCAAAAATCGCGATCTTTTCGATTTTTTGCACTCCATTCAAAATCTAAATAGTTGACATAAAATTACAAAATTTAATTTTTTAGAACATTAAAAAACCTTCAAAATGACGATTTTTGATAGTAAAAAAGTTAATTTATTGCTACGCAAACTGCAAAATTAGTGAAATTCGTTATTTGTTAATAACTTTTACTAAAACTACATTAGAACTTTAGTGTTTCACCCAAAGTTGGGTATTGGGGTACTTAACAAACCCTCAAAATTTGAGACCGATCCATTAATTAGTTTAAGAGTTATTCTAATTGTTTATCCCAGAGACCTTTATTTTGCAATAACTTAAGACAGAAAATAATGAAGATAGGGCAATTCTGAGTATGCCAAATGAAAGTAGAAAACTGATACTATCAAAATGTACTAAAAAAACGATAAAAAGATTATCTAATTTAGTCAAAAGTCTTAATGCCAAATTTGTGAAATTTTGTAGAAAAAACATTTCGAATAACTTTAAAAATATTGTCTGTAGAAAAAGTCATTTTACATATTAGAACAGCTGGTATTTTACACGAATTTTTAAAAATGTAGTTTAACTGGTGACTAGTCGTGGTAAGAGAAGGGGGAGCTGGGAGCCGACAAATGCACGAGTTCAAAAACTAAAAAAAGCAACTTAAAACTACTATCATTTTATATATCTCGGGATCTACTGAATATATTTTGATCGTTCTTTTTTTAATTCGTATGTAATTTTTCTGTACATTACAAATATGTAATTTATGTAGACATTTATTAATTAATAAACAGTCTAATTTGTTTAAACAATTTTTGAAAAAATAATTTTTTCCCAAAAATCCATGATTTTAATCATACTATTCCTATTAATCATAGAAAAAGTTAAGGTATACTTTAATAAATAAATTATCTTCAATAAATAATTATATAATAAAAATCATTTATTTATTAAAGTGTACTTTAACTTTTTCTGTGATCATTAATGATACTATGATTAAAAAAATAGATTTTTGTAAAAAAATATTTTTTCAAGAATATTTTAAACAAATTAGACTGTTTATTAATTAATAAATTTATAAACAAATTGCATATTTGTAATGTACGTAAAAATTACATACCAAAAAAAAAGAAAGATCAAAATCCATTGAGTTGATCCGTAGATACAGCAAATTATATTCGTTTGAAATTGCTTTTTCGGTATTTTAACTCGGATTTGTAGAATGTTTGTGAAGTATAATGTTTGTGCAAATTTTTTAAGAAAAAATAGAAATCCCCTTCTTTAAAATGGCATTATTGGGATTCCTTAATTATTATAAAAAAATTAGCTGTGAATTAAAAAAAACATATGGCTAACTTTGTCCCAAATGAGCACAGGCGAAATTTTTTTATTTGAAAATTCGTGTTAAAATACTGTCTTCTCGAATATATAAAAAGATTGTTTTTACGGACAACAGTTTTAAAGTTATTCTAAATGTTTATAAACTACAAAATTTTAAAAATTTGGCATTAGGATTTTTGGGTCTAGGACATTTCGCCGTCGCCGTTTCGCCGTCGAGCCATTTCGCCGTCGCCATTACTTGTATATAAGTTTTGAATGGTTTTCGAACAATTATATTTCGAACACTTTTGCATAATGAGGTTTTTTATTTTTGATACAGTAAAAACAATTGAAATTGAAATCCCTTTTCTCAATATTGTTTATTTCCGGGAATCTGATAATAGTCATATTTTTTAATACTGTAAATATTTTATTTTTCAGACGAAAACAATGTATAGTTGAATACGAAAATATAACTTGGTTTAACTACCAACATCAGAATTTTATTTACACTGACATTTAGTATAAAAAAGTTAGTATGTTATCACGTTCTTGTAAACCTAACCAATGTCTAGTGTGACCAACTAGCCCGAAAAATCCGGGACATGGCCCGAATTACGAAGTCGTGTCCCGGCGTCCTGGACAAGGCTTCCGGGCCATCCGAATTTTCAACGTTTTGGTAAAATTCTATTTTGAAATTTTGAATACGCTATTCTTCTAAGAATTCACATGAAACTGAATTGGTGGGACGAAAAAATTCATGGTGGGTCACCGTCATTGTTATAAAGCAAATTTCATTGCAAGACAAATGTATATTTTAAGAAACAAGCAATGTAAACAATGAATATATTTTCTTCGTTGGGGTCAATTTAAAATATTAATGGATTGATTTTCAAAAGTGTTTTTCTCATTTTTAAGTAAATTCAATTGTTCGACAAATATGATAGTAAGAAGTAATCAGCATAATGATGTTCTGAAGCTGTTTTCTTGTGGCATGTTTGACAATTATATTTTTGATGGGATTAAGCCACAATTGGTTGTATTGATAATTACATTTCTATATTCACCTAAATTTATATTTACATAGAAATCCAACATCAGCTGATTTTCTAATTTTTCTTTTTTTGAGAACGATTTCCGTATTGGAAGTTGAAACATCAAAAACTAACAAAAATGTAATAATTATCATTACAACCAATTGTGGCTTAATCCCATAAAAACATCATTGTCAACATAAAAATGTTAAATAATCAATAAAACGATGATATTAAGTTTCTACATACTGTTATATTTCTATTTGATCTGAAAATTAAATTTTGATAATTATAAGCAGAATTCAATTTAATATAAAATATTTTCAATTTTCTCAACCACGGGCATATAAATTTAGAACAACCTGTATACAACAAATTGTTATATTTAATTTTAAGAAGTGATTAGAATAAGCTTACGAAACTCGGGACAATGCGCCGAGAATAAACAAAGTGAATGGCGCGTACCATTATCGTTGTTCGCGGAAGGTTCGATCATTAGCCTATGCTAAATAAGACTCAGTTGAAATAGACAATAGGTCATTATCGTTGTTCGCGGAAGGTTCGATCATTAGCCTATGCTAAATAAGACTCAGTTGAAGTAGATAATAGGTCATTAAATTTTGTAAATAGTAGAAAGTAATTTTAGAATGGGAATTAACTATTTTCTTTGAAATCCATTAAGCATATTTAGAAAGATTAAAAATTGGTTTTGAGGAAGACTGCGAATGAGAGTTGGTGGTGGAAGTTTAATTTGTGAATCTGGAAGGGATATTTAGAAAGTAGGGGAATGAATGAAAAGATAGATCAGAATGTTTTGAGCTGTCGAGAAGTGAAGTCCAGTAGTAGACGGTAGTGTACGGAGAGTGAGAAAGCCGGTGTAGTTCCGTGAGTGTGGAGTATCTATCGTGGAACGAGAGGTAAGCCAGGTTGAGAGTAAAAGAACCTCCTTGAGCCAAGAGTGTCCCGGTAGCTGATTGCAGTTTCGAAAAAGGTAGAATACAGCATCACGACAGAAGTAGGAACGAGAGCTATACGAGCTAGTTTTCAAAGGAGAACATTACTGAAAGCCAGGACGAGGTTTTGATCGCAGCCAAGGATAGCAGGAAACGGGTCTAGTGTGAAGACATTCTCAGTTCACCAGAAAAAGGTCAGTCTCATTTGTTTGGACATGAATGTATGGGTTTTTCGTATTAAATACCACATTATAAATTGAAAAACATAATAAATAATATCAGAAAAGCTTCATCAAACTTAAATAGAATTGTTGCTAATAAATCCTAATAGTTAAATGTTAATAAAAACTTTCAATTGGAAACCAAAAGGAAATAAGATTCCCATGTGTAAATGTTATGTTTAAGAATAATAAGATATAGCAAATATTAAGCAGTGATTGCCATTTAAATAAAATAAACAATATTTTGATTATAATTGTAACCCATATGTGTGTATTATTTTACTCTTTTCTTTCCTATCCCGATTAGGAACCATTGAGAAATACTTAGAAGCCACGTAAGTAAGTAATTAATTTTATAAAAGGCCCTGAGATTGAAAACATATTGATATGTGATCTGGTAAATTAATTAGATTATTATTAATGCATTGATTAAATTAAATGACATATAGGAATATTATCTCATATCAATAATCAAGATCACAACAATACATATTAAAAAATGGCCCGATTTTCATTGAAAAGTCCCGGATTTCCGGTATTTTTTTAAGCCTTGTCCCGGATTGGACTGAATTGGAGTTGGTCACACTACCAATGCCGAGATGGCGGCGGCGAAACGGCCGACGGCGAACTGGCTCGACGGCGAAACGGCCGACGAGCCGTTTCGAGGGTTTGTTAAGTACCCCAATATCCAACTTTGGGTGAAACACTGAAGTTATAAGGTAGTTTTAGTAAAAGTTATTAACAAATAACGATTTTCACTTATTTTGCAGTTTGCGTAGCAACAAATTAACTTTTTAACTTTCAAAAATCGGCATTTTGAAGGTTTTTCAATGTTCTAAAAAACTGAATTTTGTAATTTTATGTCAACTATTTAGTTTTTGAATGGAGTACACAAAGTCGAAAAAATCGCGATTTTTGCACTAAATTGTTAATAATTAAAAAACGGACGCGAACTCTAGGCAGGAAACAGGTAGGTTTTCTTCCTATAGGTCTACAATAACTAAAAAAGTAGTCACTAAAAAACCTGGATCTTTGAGTGTCCCGAGAAAATCCTTATTACCCTGCACTATAAACGTATTCAGACTATTCAATGTTAGTAGGCGGTATCTGACCAAATAGAACAAACGCATACGATGATTCATGGAATTCGTTTTCCTCTGACATACTCTTTCTAGTTAGTTCATTTGACTGATAAAAATAATTAGATCATTTTGTGGCGGCGGTCAACAAAGCTCATAATTTATAGTTTTTGTGTTCTTAGAACAACTGACGTAGAACACACTTTTATGTAGAAAATATTTGAACTCCATATAATTTTTAAATGATGAGCTGACTGTGCCGATAAACATTAAATTAGCTATAATTTCCGCATTATTACTACAATTCAACCTAAATCTAAGATAAATATTATTAGAAAAATTAATATCAAACTTATTTCCTCGTCAAAAATCAATTCTACAGACAAATAAATGGTGCCCCAATGGGCTCCCCACTCTCTACAGTAATTGCTAATATATTTATGGCAGATTTCGAGACCCATGTTGGCTACAGGGGCCCGGACAAATAATCCCCACAAATTTTTTTGGACAAAATATCCCCACAAAAAATCCCGGACAAAAAATCGTGGACAAAAAAACCCCAAGAAATATTTGCTGCCGAATATTTCTCTAAAAGTTTTCCCGAAATTTTTTACAAATTTCCAATTCCATGCCGAAAACTTCAAATTTTGCATGACAAAAGAGAATGCATGAGTTTTTTCAAAAATCGTGGAAGATATGGGGAATCACCTAAGGGCCCATTTTCATGACAGGCGCTTAACGCGCGTTTTGATAACGCGCGATTAAAACTACATACATTTTACTGAAGACCGTTGACATGCTAACGCGCGTTTTAGGTCATTAGATGCGCGTTGGCATGTGAACGGTCTCAAGTAAAATGTATGTAGTTGTAATCTCGCGTTATCAAAATGTGCGTTAAGCGCGTGTCATGAAAACGGGGCCTTAGCTCGTTCCCCATATTTTCCACGATTTTTGAAAAACCTTATACTTTTTTGTCATGTATAATTTAAAGTTTTCAGCCTGGAATTGGAATTCGAAATTTGTTAAAATTTCAGGAAAACTTTTAGAGAACTATTCGATAGCAAATATTTCTTGGGGATTTTTTGTCCGGGATCGTTTGTGGGGATATTTTGTCCAAAAAAATTTGTGGGGATTATTTGTCGGGGATTTTTTGTCCGGGGATTATTTGTCCGGGGAATATTTGTCCGGGGATTTTTGTCCGGAGATTTTTGTCCATGGATAATTTGTGGGGATTTTTTGTCCGGGGATTATTTGTCCTAGCTTCTGGCTACAATATGTTGACGATACATTCGTCATTTGGCCCCACGGCAGGGATGCTTTGGTATCCTCTCCAACACATCTAAATCGATCATTCTACATCCTAGTATCCAGTTCACTATAAGGAGATGGAAACTGATTCATCCCTACCATTCCTCGGCGTTCTCATAATGAAAAATCAAACTCCAAGATTTTCACTACACTGCTTACCGAAAACCCACTCATACCAACCGCTACTTGCATGCTAACTCCTATCACCTTATTCTTCTTCTTCTTCTTCTTGTAGTGCCTATTTGTTTCGGATGTCGGCGATCATCATGGTAATCTGTATTTTGCACACTGTTGCTCTAAAAAGGTTTGTGGTTGTTATGTTGAACCACGTACATACGTAGATTTTTCAGCAAGGAAAATCATTCGCCTTCTGGTCCTCGTTTTCCTTCTACTTTTCCCTGTAAGATTAGTTGAAACGATCCATCACGCTGTTCCTCAGGATGTAACCGAGTTATTCGATTGTGGCTTCTTTTATTGTGGTTAACCCGCCATTACACGCGCTATGAGGAAATCCCTCACCATATTTGTTTATAACCAATGAAATTGTGTAAACTAATACGATAACCTTAAGCACCCAGGAATGCCTTTAGCATGGTTTATGAGAGGGTATGAAAAAGTTATAGAATATTTCAGGCGGCCAGTGTGCTGTGTGATAGTTGAAAGAAGAGACATCCCTCTTTAAGTGAGGGAATTCCTCACTGCGCGTGCAATCACAGTGAAATCACGTTTCTGTTATCTCAAAGAAACTTTTAGGTTTTTATTTAATATTTAGGTAGGTTTAATTAAAATATTATTGTTTGGATTAGGTTAGGAACAGTGGCACACCGAGGGGGGTTTGGGGGTTAAAATCCCACCCAGAGCATATAGAAATATATATAAAAGAAAGTAGGAAAATGTAACTTGTCTTTCACAAATAATACAAAAAACTTTCGGTGCCCAAGCAAACGGGTCTAGGACGTTTCATCGCCGCCGTTTCGATGCCGCCAGTTCGATGCCGATGCCGGCCGATTCATCGCCAGTCAATTAATCGCTATCTGATATATTTCCGAATTTTCGACAGTTACAATTATTAGTTATTTTTAGTATTAATTAGGAATTCTAGGAAATGCGAGATATGACGGCGATGAAATGGACTGGCGATGAACCGGCGGCATCGAAACGGCCGGCGATGAACCGGCGGCATCGAAACGTCCCATTCCGAAGCAAACCCCCCTCCCCCCAGAGGAAAATTCTAGGTGCGCCACTGGTTAAGAACCCATTTTTAAATTTACCTATTCTATTTGGGAAATAAGCCACAATTTAACTTGAAAAATTAATTTTATTGACGTTTCGAATTCCACCTCGGATGTCGTTATCAAAATACAAAATATTAATAGTTAATTACATAAATGCCACAAAGAAATAGCTTCAGAACAGTTTTTAATTTTAATTTGTATTTTTAGTAAAATGAATTCGCGTAAAGAACGTTCATTTCTTCAGTGGCTTGCTGAAATTGAAAATTAAGAAAACTTGCTTTTGATCTATATTATTTTTACTTTTTTTTTGTTAAATTAATAAAAAAAATTGGTTCACGAGACTTTCTATAATATGTGAGCACAACCCATTTTATATTTTTATACATGTTGACATTCATTCTTCCTCGAAATAAGTCGAATTTGCGTAGGTGAGGGCGACGCTCATACGCGTGCAACCACGTCACAATAGAAGACGCGTGTAACGGCGGGTTAACAGCTCTTTTTTAATTCTTAATAAAACACCCTAATTAGTAATGTGACGGGTATAAGAGATCTTCAGGATTCGTCGATAAAGCCACATTTCGAAAGCCTCAAATTTCTTGGAGGTGACGTCTGTGAGGGTCCATGACTCAACTCCGTACAACAGTATAGGAATAGGAAAGATATAATATTGTAGTAACCACGATTTTTATGGGTATTGATAAATCATGGCATTTGAATAGCTTAGCCATTTTTTGAAATGTAGATCTTGCTTTCCCTATCCTACATTTGATTTCTAGCGAATTTCATCACCTACCTTCATAAATTAAGTCAGTAATTAATACCCTTGTTTTCAGATCAATCAATCATTGCGATTATTTAAATACATCTGCTGAACTCTCTTCTTTAAAATAAAACCCCATCCAAAATAGTCACCGCGAAAAACAGCAACAGGAGCATACACAAGCATCAATCTCAAAACCCAATACAAAGTTCAGATCTTTATCATACGAAAACTTTTTTCCATATACCAAAGGTGTCACTGACAAAATCTGTTGACTGTCGGAAGAGTATAATGGCATCATAATTTCAGTTTTCATTGAATATGGTCTCCAAATATTTGTAGTAATGTACCTCTTCTACTTGCTCATTCGTTATGAACTGAAAACAAAATTCTACACATACAGTTTGTTTCCTTTATATTCAGTTTCATTCTTGCAATTTTTCTTTACACTCAAACTTGGTAATAACTTCTGCAGCTCCTTCAGACTAATCGCAATCAATATAGTGGGCTCGGAGTATCCCAAATTTTAATACCGGTAACAGAAATACCACTGTCATTGTCCAGTGTTTTATTGACGATATCCTCAGAATAAATAATATTAAATACTCAGTTAATTGGGCCGTTTTTTATAGGTTATTTTTTAATGATTTTAACTTTTAATTTCCAATCAATCGTGTAGTAAGATTTTTCATCACGTGTTTAATTCTGTCCAATCAGATTATTCTTATGGTGGGAATTTTCTACTGTACATTATGACAGTGGGAATAATTTTAAGGTACATTGTTTCTGTTTAATTATGAGTTTACTAGTTTTGACAACTGTCACATTTAAAAAAACGAACCATAATAAACCTTTAGTTCTTCATCTAATGTCAAATTTTCACGAGCATAACATAAATCGGCAATTTTAAACGCTCGAGTTTCCTTCGGTAAGATAATTTCATGAATAAAACTGTATTATAACTAATATTAACTAATATTTTATTGATATATTCGCCTGAATATTTACTAAACTGGGCTGTTCACTTTGACAACTTGAAAAATGTGTGTCACATTAATTGGGATTAATGTCACTAAATGTTTTTATACAAAGACTTGAATTTTGTATGTAAGTACTTATGTATTAAAAAATAACCTGCCGAAAATTACACAATAGTAAGAATAAATAAGAAAATAATGCTCCAATTTTGTTCTTAAACTTGTTTCCATTCGGCAATAGTAACTCGAGCCCTGCTCTCGTGTCTATTGCCAGGCAACAAGTTTTCGAAAAACTGTCGCATTATTGTCAATTTAAGTAGTATTGAGATTAAGCAGTATTGACTGGCCTCCTCGATCCCCGATTTGAATCCAAAGGCTGGTCATCCATTGGTCATCCACTGCAGGCGACTATATACTGCTAGTTCGCGACTGTCATCATTGAAAGAAAGTGTGCTTTGTGAATAGCGTGTAAAATAGATTTAAAAGACATGTACCTTTTGGAGCAACCTTACATAATAAGGCGTTTGCGAGCTTGTCGTGATAAGAAAAAACGTTTGTGTTGGATAAATTACTTAGTTGAAGGAATTTACTGGGAGAATTCCACCACCTGCAGGACGATTTACTAAATAATCCGCGAAAATTCTTTGATTATTATCGGATGAGTCAAAAGTAACAAAGGTAAGCCATCTATCATGAAAAGGAAATAAAAGAAGTACCTACTTAATACTTCAGAGGACATGCAAACTTTTTGTAATTCTTATTGCGCTTAATTGGTATTAGCCTACATAACACACTTACTGGATATCTGTACAGTTCCTGAAATATTGTGGCATACCAAGGTTAATACCTATCTAGAAGGTGAGTTAGACGTTTCAATTGTCCATGGGGTCCACTTGTTTTGCTGGTCCAACGCGACGGTGCCGGTGTTATGTAGAGAGTTGGGGTATCAATAAGAACTTTCGGAAGTTTATGTCTTACATTCAATTTGCAGTGTTCTGGAACTTTTTTTTAGGTATGGAAGGAGGCTAACCAAAAACTGGTAGTTGCAGTTTCCTTTATTTATAATATGTTCGGTAAATAACTGTAACTTAGCCCTCTCAATTTCTAGAAATTTACCATCAAGCGTAATGTCTGCTGGTTTATTTTTTTTACGTTTAGTATTGCTAGTTGTAGGTGATAGCTGTGGAATAATCGAGCATTTATAAAATACTGAAATTAAAACCCATATATAGCCTCATGTTTTCTTAAGGCTGATTCTCATTATAGCGCAAGGCAAGTGCTCGGCATGGGCAAGGCATCGGCTCGGCAAAATACATTTTACATAAAATCTTATGCACTGCACGGGATGTAATTCACACTATGCGTGCCAGGCACCGGCAAGCGACGGGCTTTGCATGCGACGTTCTTTTCGAAACAATCTTTGCCTAGCATGTGCCGTGAAGGTCACTACAGTGTGAATCCCGTACCGTCAAGCAATCTGCAATCGTGGTTGTTTGACGTTTGATATCAGTTTCATAGTGACAATAGACGAAGAAGCGTCAACAGAGACCTGCTTTTTCATCGGAGCAAGATGAAATGCTCATTGACTGTGTTCGAGAACGGGGGCAAGCCTGTCTCAATGTGAATTGGCTGTGAAAACCTTGCCCGTGCCGAGCGTGTGCCTTGCCGTTGCCCGTTCCTTGCACGTCTAATGAGAATCGGCCTTTAACATTCTGTTTTTTGATTAAATTCGCTTATGTTACATGATAAAAAAGTTAGTTACTTTAACAACTAACCTTGTTTTTCGTCAATACAGGGTGTTTTTAAATAAGTACGACAAACTTTAAGGGGTAATTCTACATAAAAAAATAATGACAGTTTGCTTTTTAAACGTATGTCCGCAAATGCTTCGTTTCCAAGATTTTTCGGTGTTGAAATTTTTCTTACAAACTGACGATTTATTTATTGCTCTAAAACCGGTTAAGATATTAGGAATGTAATATTCACCATTGGCGCGCATACGGGTAATAGGCTAGTTGTTAAAGTAAATACCTCACTAATTTATTATCCAACATAAGCCAATCAATCAAAAAGCAGAATGTTAAGAAAACATGAGGCTATAGTTGGGTTTTAATTTCAGTATTTTATAAATGCTAGAATATTCCACAGGGTGACGCGAACTTTGAGAAATAATCACAGTTTGATTGGTACAGCGGGTATACAATGACAATTTACCTGTCTAGCAACAATATTATTACAGCGATATTGTTAAAGAATAAGAGACCGTTCACACGACAGGCGCTTAACGCGCGTTTTAATAACGATCTCAAGTAAAATGTATCAAGTTGTAATCGCGCGTTATCAAAACGCGCGTTAAGCGCTTGTCATGTGAACAGGCTCTAACATGTTTAAAAAAATCACTTAAATCGAACAACAGGTTTAGGAAATTCGAGACATCAAAAATGACCAATTTTTAAGGTGGTGCGTTAATTTCTTGAAGAAATGTAGTTTGTATCAAAAAAATTTGTTGAGACGATTAGGCGTTTCTACGGTTTTGTTTATCTTTTTAAGAAGTTCCTAAAATCGAAAGTGAACCTTAAGACTGAACCTTAATATTAAGAAAACTAAATTCATGGTTGTCAGCCGTGTAAATTTAGATCCCGGGGCACTAATGGCAGATAGCGAAGAGATCCAGAGAGTCGACAGATTCACTTACCTCGGAACTACCCTCAACTCACAATGGGACCACGCTCAAGAGATTAGATCCAGAATTGAAATGGCACGGTCTACATTTATCAAGCTGAGATCTTTGCTGTGCTGCGGTGATCTCAGTTTGGGAACCAAGATGCGGATAGTGAGGTGCTACGTTCTTCCAGTGCTACTGTATGGAGTTGAAGCCTGGACACTGACGCAAGCCACTGAAAAGCGGATTGAAGCCTTTGAGATGTGGATCTACAGGAGGATACTAAAAATATCTTATGTGGACCATGTCACCAACATTGAGGTCCTACACCGCATGACAAAAGAAAAAGAAGTGCTTAATTTAGTAAAACAACGTAAGCTTGAGTACCTTGGCCACGTGATGCGGAACGAAGAAAAATATCGAGTTCTTCAACTCGTCATGCAGGGCAAAATATTTGGCAGGAGAGGACCGGGACGCCGTCGTATCTCGTGGTTGAAAAACCTCCGACAACGGTTTGGGATAACCTCCGCGGAGCTGTTTCGCAGAGCAGTCAACAAAGCAATGATAGCCTTGATGATCGCCAACATCCGGACCGGATAAGGCACTGAAGAAGAAGAAGAAAATCGAAAGTATTGCATACGGTTAAATTGATATTGACGTGGAGATTAAATATAGGGTATTAATGTAGTATCTAAACAATTCATTGCTAAATACGACAGTAAATATTGCTGCAGTTGATGTCGTTCTTCTATTTACATAACACAATTAAAGCAGTCAATACAATATTATTAAACAAACACTGAATAAGTAGGTGTCGCATTTAACCACACGAGGACAACCTGTATTGACAATGATGTCACCTACACATTCTCTTCATTTAACTGGTGTTAACTAAGCCGAATCCTTAAAAGGAAACGTAGAAGGTTGTCAAAAAGTCGTTTGTGATTCTAAATGCTTGAAAATACAGATTTGTACTGGATGGCTCATTAAAAAAGAACCTAGATATAATGAAAATATAAACAAAAATTAATATTATATGTTATTTTTAAGAAAGCGCCTTACTAGTAGGTTTGTTAATAAACGTACAAATAAATTAATTAATTAAGTAATTACACAACCAAACTTATATGGAATCATCTGATATTTCTTATTATTTCGTGCGAATTTAAAAAAAAACGAACAAACGAAGTCAAACAATGGTACCCCGTCAAAAAAGCTCCGACAAAATAGCCCCGACATAATATCCCGCATACAAAATAGCCTACAGACAAAATAGCCGAGGAATAATAGCCCGCCGACAAAATAGCCCCGACAAAATAGCCCCGACAAAATAGCCCCGACAAAATAGCCCCGACAAAATAGCCCCGAAAAAAAGCTCCCTTCAGAATTCATCATGAAATAATTCCTTAAAAATACATTTTTTCGGAAATGGTAATTATCCTCTATTCAAATGTTTATCTTAACCACATTAAATAAAAATAGTCTTTTCAGAGAACTCGAGTCCTGTCTTTCCTGCCTCTTGGAAGTTTGAACATTTAAGTTAAGCGAAAATCAATGTTAATTTATGATATAAACATTTTTTTCTGTTTTCGGGCAACAGTAAAATGCATTTTAAATTAAATAAATTAAATACATTCAAATACAAATTAAATTAATTAAATACATTCAAATACAAATTAAATTAAATTCCTTTTTGTCAAATAATTTTTAAAAAAAGTTTTTGGACACCTTGTATAAATAATTATGTAATTTGTTTATAAGAGGCTGTTTTAGCCGGGGCTATTTTAGCCGGGGCTGTTTTGACCGGGGTTATTTTGTGTGCGATCTATTTTGTCGGTGCTATTTTGTTTGCGGGCTATTTTGTCGAGGCTATTTTGTGTTCGGGCTATTTTGACGGGGCTTTTTTGACGGGGCTGTTTTGACCGGGCTATTTTGACGGGTCACGCAAACAATATTTATTTTAAAGCAATTTAATAACAAATACATAACAATTAAATAAAACAATAAAATATTTAAAAAACAAATTGAAACTAGTTGTTTTAAAGTCAATAGCATAAAAAATTTCAATGTAAAACGAATAATGTTTAAATTGTCTTTATTTATCTTTTTGTTTTTTTCTGTAGTCAGTGTTATCACCTCTAGTCCTTATTCAAGCTTCAGTTTGCGTGGGCACGCTCCTAACTAAATTATCAACATATTGTTGTGGTAGGTTGCGGTAGGTAGCCAGAGCAAAACTAACAGACAGAACAGCAAAAAAGCCACTAATTTCCATTTTCCCAATATTCTTTATCTATGCATTTTCTCATCAGAAATTTTTAGGTTATCATGAAATGTGATGACCACACGACACTAACATAGATACACGCGCGGCAAATTTGAAAATGAACGCAAATTGAATAGTAAATGGCCTCTCTTAAAATATAGGACATTGGTAGTATGTTCGTAGAATGTCTTGTGGTAACATTCCACCAATAATTTAATCAGGTGTTCACCGAATGTTCCTTGAATGTCCAGGACATTCAAACATTAATAGAACTTTGATAGTACATTCCTGGAATGTTTTGTGTTGTTAGGGAAATAGTGTTGCTGACAGTTAGTCACCTTGTCTCACTCCTTTATTTATTTCGAATTCTTCTGTTTCCCCTTTTTGTGTTAGAATACTGACTTTTGATTTGTTCATTGACATTTTTATTAGGTTTCTTAGTTTTATACTTACTCCTTGATATTTTAGTGCTTTCATTATTTCCTTTCTCTTTATTGAGTCAGGCTAATTGATCTCCGAGTCTCAGGTAATTGATCAAGGCTTGTTCAAAGTATATACATAATATTTCGATTTCGTGTACTTTTTTCATGATTTGTTTATAGTCTGGGCTGATTATCGGAGAATAGGTCATTTTTGGGAAAAGTTATTTACCAGCAATTTTATTGCTGGAATCGAATTATAAGATCCTATATATTAATAATATATGTATGCAAAGTCCTCAGATAGTGTGCTACTTTTTTTATAAACAAAATGGCGCCCGAAAATCGTGTTTTTTTCAATTATTGCTCTATAACTCCGAAGATTTTAATTTTACAACAAAAACACTCAAATAAAAATTCACCGTGATTAAATTCTGCATAGAGACGTGTTTTTCCCGATCTGCTCCGATGAAAATTTTCCTCGGAAAATGCGGGTTTTCTTTACAAAATCTTTAATTTTCAAATAAAGAAGTAATTATTTACCAATAATTAAATAATTTGGTGACTTAAAAGCCTTCTTGGTTTACATCATAGTTCCAGAAGCTGATAAAAATTAAACGAATATTTTAGCAACAATTCAATTGTTAATTAATAATTTACGGTCGCAATAATAACCAAAATAATTATGATACACCGATCAAACTTTTAAATCTTATAAAGATGAGATGCCTATTTAACATTTTGTCGACAAAATATAAATTTTTTGTTTTTTTGCATAATCTTTAAATGTTTAAAAAAAATAGTTATAAACAAATTAACGTTTCTCAGAAAGTTTTTATTATATTGTAATTTTAAAAAATAGCTAAAATGCGCATTTCAAATTTCTTGAAAATGAATGCTTTAAAACTTTTTTGCAACCATTTGCAAAAAAGTTATGAAACAGCAAAGTAAACATACGATTACTAGGGTGTTTATATATTTTTTTAATTCTTTCAAAGCGTAGAAGTGAGTTTAAAGTACAAGCTAATTATTTACAAAAAAATATCGATTATCAGTTTAATGGTTCTATTTTAATTAAAGATTATAAATATATTTTTTTGCAATTTACACGCGCGAAAGTAGAATAATACAGTAATGTAGCTAAAATTTTCACTCGGAGCGACGACCGGCCGCGCGAGACGTACACTTTTATAAATAATAATATATGCTGCGTGTCAGTCGCTTCGAGTGAACATTTTAGCTCCGACTCTGTATCAGGCCTACTTTTGCGCTAAAAATTACAAAAATAAGTATTTTTAATCTTTGATTAAAATATAACCATTGCACTAATTTTTTACATACTTTGTGAGTAATTAGATTGTACCATAGACTCACTTTTAAGCTTTGAAACAATTAAAACAAATTATAAATAACGGAGAAATCGTATATTTACTTTGCTGTTTCATAACTTTTTTGCAAATGGTTGGAAAAATTTTTTAAAGCATTCATTTTCAAGACCTATGAAATACGCATTTTAAGTATTTTATAAAATTAGAATATAATAAACAATTTCTGAGAAATGTTAATTTTTTTATCATAATTTTTTTAAATATTTAAAGATTATGCAAAAAAATGAAAAATTTATATTTTGTCAACAAAATATTAAATAGGCATCACACCTTTATAATCTTTCTAAGTTTGATCAATGTCTCATGATTATTTTGGTTGTTATTGCGACTGTAAATTGTTAATTAACAATTGAATTGTTGCTAAAATATTCGTTTCATTTTCACTGGCTTCTGAATTTATAATCTACACCAAGAAAGCTTTTATTTCACCAAGCTATATAATTATTGATAAATAATTGCTGGCCCAAAAAATTTATTTGAAAATTCGAGATTTTGTTGGGAAAACCCACATTTTCCGAGGAAAATTTTCGTCGGAGCAAATCGGAAAAAGCATGCTTCTATGTAGAATTAAATTGGGGTGGATTTTTATTTGAGTGTTTTTGGTGTAAAGTTAAAATCTTCGGAGTTATAGAGCAATAATTGAAAAAAATACGATTTGTCGGCGCCATTTTGTTTATAAAAAAAGTAGCACACTATCTGCGGACTTTGCATACCTATATTAATAATACATAGGATCTTATAATTCGATTCCAGCAATAAAATTGCTGGTAAATAACCTTTCTTTGTACTTTACTAATTAGACCAGCGTATTATAACTATTTTTTTTTTCAAAATTTAAAGATTATGCAAAAAAAAGAAAAATTTATATTTTGTCGATAAAATATTAAATAAGCATCTCATCTTTATAATCTTTATAAGTTTGATCAGCGTATCATGATTATTTTGGTTATTATTGCGATCGTAAATTGTTAATTAACAATTGAATTGTTGCTAAAATATTCGTTTAATTTTCACCAGCTTCTGCAATTACAATCTATACCAAGAAAGCTTTGATGTCACTAAGTTATTTAATTATTGATTAATAATTACTTACCGAAAACTTTATTTGAAAATTAGAGTTTTTGTTAGGAAAACCCGCATTTTCCGAGGAAAATTTTCGTCAGAGCAAATCGTGAAAAACCTATCTCTATGCAGAATTTAATTGCGGTGAATTTTTATTTGGGTGTTTTTGTTGTAAAGTTAAAATCTTCGGAGTTATAGAGCAATAATTTAAAAAAATACGATTTGTCGGCGCCATTTTGTTTATAAAAAAAGTAGCACACTATCTGCGGACTTTGCATACCTATATTATTAATATATAGGATCTTATAATTCGATTCCAACAATAAAATTGCTGGTAAATAACTTTTCCATGAATTTTGCTAATTAGCCCAGAGTATTAATGGTATGTATTATGTGTTGCATCTGCCTTTTATGAAACCGCATTGGTATTGTCCTATGATATTTTTTGTTTCATCCGTTAATCTTTTTTGTATTATTGACGATATTATTTTATAGGCAACGTCTATCGTACCTATAGTGTAATCCTATAAACAAAGGTCAAATTGGATTTTTGTGAAAGAGATGAAGTTTCACAGAGAATATTAATAATTTTACTTTCCGTTTTCCAATTCACAGTATCGTCAATAAAAACGTTGTATATCCGTAAAACGTACCCACGTATTTTTTAGTCATCGTCTCTTGCAAACGAGTAGGATGTACGATCTTAAAGGAAGAATTAACTCTTTGGATATTCGCAACTGAAAAGCAGTTTGTGGTACAATACAACGGAAATACATTGTATTTGACTACATAAAAGACATATTTATAATCTACGTTTACGATGCCGACGGTCTTGGCTATTAAACAAAAGATGTAAAATAGTCACATAAGAGTAAACGAAGTACATAGACGATGTACAGTTTATCCCAAACCCTTTTTTCAGTGCGTCATTAATTTTGACGTCGTATGAGATTTTAAGAATGTCACTAATCGAGGCATGACATTTTAGTTAAATATGGCACTTGTCATAATATTTATTTCGTATTTACGTCATATTTACCTATGTTTATATAAATATCAATATTTATATAAACCCCCTCTGTGGCTCAGTGGTAAGAGCGCCTACCTTTGGATCGAAAGGTCCGAATGGTCGTGAGTTCGAATTTCACCAGGGTCAGAAATTTTTCGTTTATTATAATTTTTTTTAATGGAATGGACTTTATGTCATTCAGCCAGTCACAACATGAGTATTAGTGTCATGTGTAGTGTGTATGTTGAGTAAGTGTCTTGTTACTTTGCAAAGTCGACGTCATTGTCTTTGCAAAGAGACGCTAATTGTATCCGAACGTCTGCGGATAAATTAATAAATGAAAATAGTTTCTGTCCTTGTGGGATCGGTACTCACCGGAGGGACCGCAGACGTTCGGGTACAATTAGCGTCTCTTTGCAAAGACAATGACGTCAACATTGCAAAGTAACAAGACACTTACTTAACACACACACTACACATGACACTAGGTACCTGACTGCAAAAATTCACCGTACCTACCATGCCAATGGCCATTAGTTGTCGAGGCATTAGCTAAATAAAAAAATATTTATACTTATAAATATTTGCCAGGATATTAATAATTAAAATATTTCAAGGAAAAAATAAATAAGTATTGAATACAATTTCACTATTCGCGGAGTGCAAGTACTTGGAAGGGATACGCGAAACGATCGTGCGCGAATAGCGGAGAAAAATTGCAACTTTCTTAAATAATTCATATTGTCAATTGAAATTGTCAAATTGACGTACATTTCATACCTATTGTCATTTAAGAAGAAAAATTATATATTGCTCCACAATATTGAAATGACACAATATTGAAATTGTCAAATTGACGTACATTTCATACCTATTGTCATTTAAGAAGAAAAATTATATATTGCTCCACAATTATTATATAAAGGTAAATTTAATTAATTGTATTTTGCTTGCAGTACTGCATTTTAATGACTAATTTTATTTACTACATACAATTATTTAGGTTTTAATAACATAACCTAAATCTTATTTTTTCTTATTATTTTTTTTTGACTATGGCCTTGACAATTATCCAGTAACCAGGACCATATGATTGGCCAATATAATTAAAAGTGCGAATAAAAGTGCAGAGCGTAGAAACCAGGTGTCGCTTTTCCGGACTTGCACGGTCCCAATACAATGTCCGAGTACGAATGACATAAAATATTTATATATATTTACGTCGTTGACAAATTCCTAACCTCGAGTTACAATTGTCATTTTATCCGTTAACATTGTGAAAGTACTGTCACGATATATTACTTTAGATAGAGGGCAAAAAAAGTCATAAGGGCTAAAAAGAAAAGATCAAAACGTAATGTGGACTAAGGGGTGACTTCAAACTGGTAATAATCCGCTCGAATATAAATAATATTATGGGGGTATGGATACGACTTAGAGAAACAACAGATGGACAACACATAGATAGCAATTAGCAACAGTTTGACAAAAGGAAAACATGAAATACTGAATTCTAAGAACTACAGAATCATAGGGTGGCAATAAATCTTAACCGGAGATTTATAAAGGACTAAAATCAAACTAATAAAACTTTATATCAAAATTGCACCAAAGGAATCACTCTAATAGACTACAAAATATTTTCAATGCTTACCTATTCCCTCCGTGCATGACTGACGCGACATCTAGTGTAGTCGCCTGACATTTATGGCGGCCACAATTTGGCGTTGAGCATATGACACACATATGACATATTTGACGTTAACATGTATTTATTTACCATTTTTGATAAAATGTGTTATACAAATAATAAGTGTGTTCGCGGAGACAGTCAGAGACTAGACCACGACAAGTGGAGCATGCGCACTTTAAAATAATATAAATAATACCATTGATAGATAAATATACCAAAGTATATTTACTGTTAATTAATATTATTAATTAATTAATAATATAATGGTATATTTATCAATAAACGATGATACATTAAATAAATATATGGAATTAAAGTGCGCATGCGTTGTCGTGGACTACAAGTCACCGACAGGGTCCGTGAACGGAACGATCATAATGACACTGACATTACAAAAATTCACTAAAATTGTTACATTTCACCGCTACAGACGCTGGCATAGTTTCGTGTATCCCCACCATTGTTAAGCACGTGGCAATAGGAAATTAAAGAAAATAGTCAATAAAGTAAAATTATATGCAATAAACTTCGAAAAAATGTATTTATTTACTATTAAAAAAGGGCATATCGTGATAATAATACTCTAATACCTAAGAAAAATTGCGGTCCTCAATAAGATCTAAAATAAGTTGGTATTAGCGCCGATTGAATAACGGTATTAGCAAGCTAAATTAATTATTACTTAAAATTTTCTTGAATTGTAAATAAAAAGGCTATTGAAGCTACTGCAAGCTACACGACTAGTAAAACTAAGCTAGGTGGAGAGATAGATATCAGCAGACCCTTAGAGGCCTGAACCAAATAACAAAACTGATCGATATAATGAAGATACGTAAGAGGGACTACTTCCGTCACATTATGAGACACCCTGAAAAATATTTCATCTTTCAGGGAAAAGGTCCAAGGTGAACGTGATCCTGGTAGAAGATCATGACTGAAAAGTACATGGAACTACATCATCGTTTAGAGCTGCTGCCAATAAAGTCACGATAGCGAATATGGTAGCCAACATAATATCCAACGATCGATAACGCTCATGGAAGTAGATGAAGAAGTTGGATTTAAAAAGTCCATATAATTTCTTTCACGAATACTTAGATAACTGTTGACAAAAACTTGCCCCAGACATAAGGAACCTTCTCAGCTTTCTACAAAAATATCGGGAATACCAGAGTGCCCATATTAGGGACTTCTACGTTCCCGATATCAGCATATTGATAACGTTTTGGAGAGATCGAAGAGTGAAAAGAAGACTGACATGAGCTTATATCAGATTTTAAAATGTTTAATTGAAAGCTTCCAGAGAACACTTTTAGAACTGCTTCACTATAAAAATTGTTTTCCAAATGGCAATAATCGTTACATTAAAAGATGAACCTATCTTTTTAGCTTTAATAAAAATCAAATCTTAAACCATCAAACATAATAAATATTTTTTTTATTAACCCCACATTTATTACAATATATCTATACAATCTACAGACAATAAGTAATATAATAAATAATAATAATAATATTGTGTCAGATTTGCAGTTTATTTACCAACGTTGCCATATTGCAAAATTTAATTAGCAGGCCTTGTACGTTTATGCATAAGCTTTTACATAAATGGTAAAATTTTGCAAATATTGATTACAGTCGGTAAAATGAAAGAATACCCATGAACGAACATATAAAACACGCTATTTTTTCCTGTCACCGTGTCACAAAGAAAATTGTCCAGCGCAAGTATATGTAATAATAATTATTACATGTAATTGCGCTGGCCAATTTTTTGTACGACACGGTGACAGGAAAATACAGCGTGTTTTAAATGTTCGTTCATGGGTATTCTTTCATTTTTCCTACTGTAACTAAATTTAAATTTAGGTGAAGTATGATGGGTAATGGTATCAAGTAGTGTCAAGGTAGCAGCCGTATGGAAATCTATATTATCACGTACACGAGAGTTCCATACTGGGTAATTCTGATATTTTTACACATGTATGCTTTCCTTGACACTTTAATTTAAGGCTTACATGCAGTATGCAGCAAAATAAACAGTACTAAATGGATATTGAAATGTTTATGATTATTTGTATAATATTTAGTATAATAGCCTTCCAAACATTATTCACGACGACGTTCTCGATAAAACAGATGCTAAAGATACCCTCTGGCACGAAAAAATCTTTAGTTCTAGTCCGCATTAGTCTAGTTCTAATTCAAAAATGTCATACTGTGAATCGGTCTGCCTCCTTCAGCATTCCCCATATGTACGCATCAGATGGTGTTAGATCTGGTGACTGGCAATCTCCCAAAATGATCACATGGTAGAAGAGACTCCCTGGCCGTGTGACAGGCTGCCCCGTTCTGCTGAAGCCATTGTTGATTTTAAGCTTGACGGAAGCATGAGGAAAAATTACACTTAACGATAAATTGTTTTTCTGCAAAACTGAGAACCATCCTGAAGCATCTAATATTTTCACGACATTCACATAAGTTACAGCTACTTTCGGAAACCACTGAGTACGTTTCAGCACATGACACATACAAATTTGAGGCATACGCTATTTCAGTACTACTGTTTATTTTGCCGCCTACTGTATTATAACCTGTTATACAGGATGATTCATTAAGAATGTCCAATCTCTGAGTAGCAGATTCTAGATTTCAAAGTATTAAGATTTAACCCAAATCACTTAAATAAAATGTGGCTCCTTACTGAGTTACAGGGTATTTTATTTAATAATTTAAAAACTATTTGTACCCAGTACTTTAAAACTATTTGATATATCCTGTATACTGTATACCCTACTGATACTGTACACCCTACTACATTATGTTAAATAAACGTTTCTCGCTACTACCAGAGGCGTATGACAGGGGAAAGCGAATGGTTGACCCTTCCCAAACTCTAAGCCTCTGGCGTAACTGCTATTTTAGCATAATTTTTAGATTCCCCAATACTTTCTATTCAAATAATATACTCTTCATTCGTAATGATAGAATCATCGAGATATTTGAAGATAAAAATGAAGGGGCACAATACATTAATCAAAATAACTGTGTAGTTTCATTTTTAACTTCAAATATCTCGAAAAATAATGACTTTATCGTTACGAATGAAGAGTATATTATTTTTATACAAAGTATTGGAGAATCCAAAGATTGCACTAAAATGACAATTCCGTCAGTGGCGTAGAATTTGGCTAACCATTCACTTTCCCCCATCGTATCCCTCTGGTAGTAGCCAGATTCAACATAATTTAGTAGGGTGTACAGTAGGGTGGAACGAAAAAAATGTTTTAGTAATTTCAATGTGTAATAGTGATAGAAAGTTGCCTATAGCCATTGTCAAGCCACAAATAAAATATTTTTCCAAACAAAATATTTTTAGAGGTGCCGCAAAAGGGTTGAAAATTAGAATTTTTAGTTAAATTGTGCGAATTTGGATAATTTTGGTTTGATAAAAATTAATGATATTGTAATGTTTTAATTCCTATTTTAAATGATAAATACACACTCTAAAACTACTCTTTAAAGATAATTTTAGTTTTAACTTACAACAATATATTATTTATTTTTACTAAAACTGGCGAAGTTTGAACTAGAATTCCACATTTAAAAAAAATATTTAATAGTAAATATTTATTTTATTCCTTAATATAATTTAAGATTCTAACTATAGTAGAAGAGCGCATTTCAATAGTAGAGGAACCTGGATCAACCTTCCTAGGGCATATAATATAACTCCTGCTTCCGGAACAGGTGAAGCTATAAAAGATAGTATGATTGAGCATTTTCAAGGTAACAATCCCTTGAACATTTACAATGTAACAGTTGTCGGATACGATGGAACAGCCACTAACACCGGTGTTAACAATTGTGTAATTGCTTTAATAGAAAAAAACTAAATAAGCCTCTGCAATGGCTGATTTGTTTGTTCCATATACCAATGAATTGCCTTTGCGTCATTTATTTTGCACATTGGATGGAAAAACTACAGGCCCTAATGAATTTCGAGGGGTTTTAAGCAAAGAACTTGAAATCTGTAACCAGCTTCCTGTGGTTAATTTCGCTCCCATGCAAAACAACCTCCCTATTCTAGAGATTAAGCATGATCTAAGTACAGATCAAAAATATTTACTTGAAATGTGCAAAGCAATCTCCAGTGGTGTATGCCCTTCTGATGTTTCTTTAAAACCCCCTGGAAAATTAGCTCATTCACGATGGCTTACGTTGGCCAATCGCAATCTTTGGTTATATATTGCAACAAAGAATCATTCAGATAATCTGAAAACTTTAACTATGTATGTGATGAAGGTGTATGCCCCAGTCTGGTTTCATATCAAACTGAAACCATCTTTTGTAAATGGATCAAAATATCTATCGAGACATCTATCATTAAAAATAATTTTCACGTTATCTTTGTAAGGAACATCTCCAAATAATTGATCCAGTAAGTCAAAGGAATGGTTACTTCTCTCACCCAGAAAATATGCTTCTCTCCATATTATGCGACAAGAGAAGCACATAGAGAGCTAGGTCTGCGACGACTTTTGAAGGCAAAATCGGAACTTATAAATGGTGTAAGGAAGTTTGTTGTCCCGAAGCTTAACTTAATGATACTGACTACATTGATATAATTAACTGAACGGAAGAAGAAATTACTGAGCCTCCTATGTGACAAAACATATAACTAACGAGGAGGAGTGTGTGGATTTTCCGTGTTTTCCCTGTCATACACAGGCAGTGGAAAAAGTCATAAAGCTCGTGACTGAGTCATCTCTTAGTATCTGTGGTCTTGAAGCAGGAAATAACTTTGTTAGAGCAAATATTGCTTCCCAAAAGATTATACCCAAGTTTGAGACAAAAAAAAACAATTTATTTAAGTATCAAGAGAAATATTGTAACTAAAGAAATCTTATAGCAATATGTACATATAGCAATGTTAACTGTTATTCGAAACAATATTTGACTAAGAAATGTTAGTTATGGAAACAGGTTAAATAAAATATTTGATATTTGCTGTATTTTTTGTTAAAAAGCTATCTTTTCAAAGCTCTTGCGGCACCTCAAGATGTAAATCTAGAACAAAAATATTTTGCAGTTTTATTATACACATGAAAAGGCAACTTTCGAGTGCTATTAGAAAGTTCTTTGAAAAAAAAATGTTTTTCCTATCCTTTCGTTCCACCCTAGTGTACAGTACCTACATTTTCTGCCAAGTATGATAAGGATAGGTCTGATAGTTTTAAAGTACTGGGTACAAATTAATATTACTTAAATTTTTAAATCAAACATCCTGTAACCCAGTAAGGAGCCACATTTTATTTAAGTGATTGGTGTTAAATCTTAATATTTTAAGGTCTAGAATCCACAACTCAGATATTGGACATTCTTAATAAATCACCCTGTATAGGAATATACCCACAGCTGAATATAATAGGGATAGTAAATATGGAAGCACCAAAATATCTATTTAATATACCTACATAAATCATTCAAATTATAGGACCGCAAAAGTTCTTTAAAAGTGTAGGGGCAAAATTTCGGGACAATGCTTTTTAAATGAATTTATTTTTGCAAATCCTGAGAAAACTAATAAGTATTTTTGAAAAAATTAAACGCAGAATGAAAGATTACATTATTACTGAGGGCCAAAAGTCCCTGAAATCCTCTATACCTAGGTCCGTAAAGTTGGCTTGTCCACTTTTATATAACAATAAAATTTTCATGCCATAATTTAGTGCTCATTTAGTGCTAATTTTGTACCGCAGTCCCGAATTTTGTGCTCTTTATTTATTTAAAAAAGCAGGTGGACAAGCCAGCTTAACGTTAAGCTGGCTTGTCCACTCTTACTACACAATGAAAAAATAAAATTATTCAGATTCTAAATAGGCTATAATTTAGTGCTCATTTAGTGCTAATTTTGTACCCTAAACATTATAATGAAATATTTGTTTAAACAATTTGTTATAAACAAAATTTAAAAAAATTATAAAATCGAAAATTTTTTTATGCTAGAATTTAGTGCTCATTTAGTGCTAACAAAATATCCATATCCTGAATTTTGTGCTCTTTATTTATTTAAAAAAGCAGGTGGACAAGCCAGCTTAACGTTAAGCTGGCTTGTCCACTCTTAGTACACAATGAAAAAATAAAATTATTCAGATTCTAAATAGGCTGTAATTTAGTGCTCATTTAGTGCTAATTTTGTACCATAAACATTATAATGAAATATTTGTTTAAACAATTTGTTATAAACAAAATTTTAAAAAATTAAAAAATCGAAAAATTTTTTATGCTAGAATTTATTGCTCATTTAGTGCTAACAAAATATCTATATCCTGAATTTTGTGCTCTTCATTTATTTAAAAAATCAGGTGGTCAAGTTTACGTTCAGCTGGCTTGTCCACTCTTAGTACAGAATGAAAAAATAAAATTATTCAGATTCTAAATAGGCTATAATTTAGTGCTCATTTAGTGCTAATTTTGTACCATAAACATTATAATAAAATATTTGTTTAAACAATTTGTTATAAACAAAACTTTTAAGAATTAAAAAATCGAAAATTTTTGTATACCATAATTTAGTGCTCATTTAGTGCTAACAGAATATCCATATCCTGAATTTTGTGCTCTTTATTTATTTAAAAAATCAGGTGGACAAGCTAGCTTAACGTTAAGCTGACTTGTCCACTCTTAAAAATTAAAATATCGAAAATTTTGTTATGCAGGAATTTAGTGCTCATTTGGTGCTAACAAAATATCCATATCCCGAATTTTGTGCTCTTTATTTATTTAAAAAATCAGGTGGACAAACTAGCTTAACGTTAATCTGGCTTGTCTACTCTTAGTATAAACAATGAAAACATAAAATTATTCAGATTCTAAGTAGGCTATAATTTAGTGCTCAGATAGTTATAAACATTATAATAACATATTTGTTTAAACAATTTGTTATAAATAAAATTTTTTAAAATTTGAAAATAGTAAAACAAATTCTTTTTTAATAATTTGTTATAAACAAAACTTTA
Organism: Diabrotica virgifera virgifera; assembly: GCF_917563875.1. Taxonomy (NCBI): domain Eukaryota; kingdom Metazoa; phylum Arthropoda; class Insecta; order Coleoptera; family Chrysomelidae; genus Diabrotica; species Diabrotica virgifera. The sequence goes on along the minus strand of NC_065443.1, from coordinate 60,111,843 downwards.
AAAAGGTATAAAAATGTAAATATTTTTATTCTGCAACTACAGTAAAACCCAGATACAGTAGGAAAAATGAAAGAATACCCATCAACAAACATATAAAACAGGCTGTATTTTCCTGTCAACATGTCAGACAAAAAATTGGCCAGCGCAAGTACATGTAATAATTATTGTTACATGTACTTGCACTGGACAATTTTCTTTGTGACACGGTGACAGGAAAATACAGCGTGTTTTATATGTTCGTTCATGGGTATTCTTTCATTTTTCCGTCTGTATATATTATTTTCGGTCCTTTACTGTAATAATAACTAATAACTTACTTTTTGCTAACAAAATATATATTCCTTGAATGTTGTGTCCTTTGTTTATTTTAATCGAGCCTAAATCATATTATGTGATATAAAAAAATATTTTAATAATTTATATACTGTAATGTGTAATGTATTATAAATAGTTTATTCCGTTTAAGATAATTTGACCTTAGGAGCCAGGATATCACATCTTTAAAGATGGCACGTCATAAACCCTTTTGTATTGAAAGGGACTTTTATGCGTGAAATATACCTCCAATAGTGTTTTCTCATGGTTTTTAACTACAGTAGAAAAAATTGGAGACTTTAACCTTCGTCGGGCGGCATAGGTATAATTGTAACTTTTGCAATGGAAAACAAAGAAGATAACTTGGATCAAAACCAAACTACTTTTGATTCACTGTTTCAAGATAATTTGCAGAAAGTGCCTATTCTGAAGAATGGAAATGCTTTAAATTTAAAGGTAAAATTAATCAGTTTATATTAACTATTACTTTGTGTTGCAAAATAGTTAATAGTGAATAATTACTTAATTTAAATGAACTCAGTTCAATCAAATTATGAATTTATTACGATAAACAAAATAATTAAAATATTTAAAATTTTATACCGGTTTCTTTTATTCTAGGGCCTAGGGTGTGAAAATTAAAAAAACAATTGTATTCATTTTATAACACGTGTGCAATAGATTCAATTGTACAATTGTTTATTGTTGGAGCAATAGACCATTCTGAAGTCGAAAATGCATTAAACACATTACAAAAGGATTGTCCATTTATTGCACTTGCACTATATATAAAAAAGATGGGAGTTGCACAATCTTATGTAAAACGAGGCAGAATTTTACTGGAGTTTCATGAAAGTGCTATACAGAAGACACTAAACAAAACAAATAATGAACTTCAAAAAGTAATACACGTAGACTGCAACACAAATGCTTTTGACATGATGTTAAACTTAATTGAAAAATTACCAATTAACAGAATAGTTATAAACTGTAATAATGGTTGCCCTCAAAGAACCCGAGAAACGAATTATTATTTTTTGGATAACTTACTCTTTAAGGAAGCTTTAAGCGAAGTGGAAATGCAAGAAGCATTAACAGCTGACAGAGATTGTAGCAGAAGAGGATGCTTAGGACAATCAGAAGTGCAATATGATTCAAGTGGTACGTTTTAAATGATTAAAATCAACAAAAGTACTTTTATTTTTCACGTGTACACATAAATTAAAGAAAATCCATATACTTAAAATAATTTCTTTACAGGTCTAATTATCTTAATTCAATTAACGGACATCAGGACATTAACTCATCTGGATAACATCCCGATAAAATTTCCCGATGTACTTGGGAACTCTGATTATTATTTACTGGTAGGAGTAATCCGTTACATTAACAATGACCTTACGTCGACTAATGGATTAGGAAAACTGTCCATGGGACACTACACAACAATCTGTCGCAGAAATAATCTGTGGACCGAGTTTAATGATCTCAATGCAGGAACACAAAGAACTCTAACCAAAGATGTGGACAAAAAAGTCAACATAGAATTTCTAATATACATTAAAGTTGAAAAAACGTATATACCCCAGGCTGTGGGTGAAAAAACGTGATATAATTCAGGAATTTTTGAAACCTATCAGGTGTTGTAAAGGACGATGCCAGGAATAACTTATACTAAAATGTAACCAAAAATATTGTGCGCTTTTTTTTAATTGCGATTTTCATTTGTTAAATTTGCAATTTTTATTGATTTTTAATTTTGTAGCTTAGGATATTGATTCTAGAGAAAAACTTTTTAATAGAAAGTTGTAGTAAATTAAAAAACCTACAATTTGAGGTACGCTAAGTTTAATTTGGTTAATTGGTTATTGCATAACGGCTTGCGAAAGGTCCAAAATGGCCGTTTTTTACAATTGTATTATTTATTGTACAAATAATTTTTTTTATTTTTTAAAGCTTTAAAATGAAGATCTTTCGATTCCAAATATAAAAAAAAATTTAGAGCCAGATTAACGAATTTGTTGCTTAGATATTATAAATTGTTTATCACAAGAGGTCAAATGTCGAAGGCTATAACTTTTTGAAAAAAAATCGTAAAAAGTTGGTGAAACATCCAATCTCCTTCGAAAGAGTTATATTTTCATATTCTGATGTAAATAAATGCTTAAAACATTTTTAAACCTCTAATTTTTGGATTTGAAAATAAGGGGGCAAATTTCATTATAAACATTTAGAGCTGAAGCGGCCCTGTACATCCCATGAGTTTTTAACTTACACATTATTGTTGCCGAAGATGAAACGAAGATTTATAAAAAAATACGACCAACTGAAGCCGAGATAATTTTTGGGTTTGAAAATAAGGGGGCAAATTTCGTTATAAACATTTAGAGCTGAAGCGACCCTGTATATCCTATGAGTTTCTAACTTACAGATTATTGTTGCTAAAGACGAAACGAAGATTTATAAAAACATTAAAATTTTCTACAACCAACTGAAGCCGAGATAATTGTTTTTTTTTCTTAAATCATAGTGCCTTTATTTATAACAATTAAGAAATTATTTTACAATCATTGACTAAAGAAAGACTTATATTATCTTAAAATAAAAATTATTATAAAATATAATTACATTTAATTATTAAATATTATTTTTTAAATCGGTGCTTTTGCAAGCGGCCGAATTTTGCAAATCGCCCGGCTCGCTTCAAATCCGCGTGCTCGGAAAATTTTTACGTAACTTGTATTACATTTTGACAGAAAACAATTTAATAATATTACCATTATAATATACAGTCTATTTACCACTGTATTTGTTTTTCTTGATAAACTTTTATATGTGAAATCCAAAAAGAATAGACACTACAAGAAAAAAAAGTTTTATATTGTATATTATAGTAAGAAGTAACACTATTATTATTATATTTATATAACAATGAAAAAATTAAAAATATAGTTATATATTTCATATATATGTATAATTTGTGTAATATTATTTCTTCAGAAATGAAATTTCACATATAAAAGTTTATCAAGAAAAACAAATACAGTGGTAAATAGACTGTATATTATAATGGTAATATTATTAAATTGTTTTCTGTCAAAATTTAATACAAGTTACGTAAAAATTTTCCGACCGCGCTGATTTTAAGCGAGCCGGGCGATTTGCAAAATTCAGCCGCTCGCAAAAGCACCGATTTTAAAAATAATTTTTAATAACTAAATGTAATTATATTTCATAATAATTTTTATTCTAAGATAATATAAGTATTTCTTTAGTCAATGACTGTAAAATAATTTCTTAATTGTTATAAATTAAGGCACTACGACTTAAGAAAAAAAAGACAATTATCTCGGCTTCAGTTGGTTGTAAAAATTTTTATTTTTTTTATAAATCTTCGTTTTGTCTTCTGCAACAATAATCTGTAAAGTAGAAACTCATAGGATTTGCAGGGCCGCTTCAGTTCTAAATGTTTATAACGAAATTTGCCCCCTTATTTTCAAACCTAAAAATTATCTAGGCTTCAGTTGGTCGTAGAAATTTTTTATTTTTTTTTATAAATCTTTGTTTCATCTTTAGCAACAATAATCTGTAAGTTAAAAACTCATAGGATGTACAGGGCCGCTTAAGCTCTAAATGTTTATAACGAAATTTGCCCCCTTATTTTCAAACCCAAAAATTAGAGGTTTAAAAATTTTTTACGCATTTATTTACATCAGAATATGAAAATACAACTCTTTAGAAGGAGATTAGATGTTTCACCAACTCTCTACGATTTTTTTTCAAAAAGTTATAGCCTTCGACATTTGACCTCTTGGGATAAACAATTTATAATATCTAAGCAACAAATAAGTTAATCTGGCTTTAAAATTTTTTTATGTTTGGAATTGAAAGATCTTCATTTTAAAGCTTTAAAAAATAAAAAAAAAATATTTGTACAATAAATAATGCAATTGTAAAAGACGGCCATTTTGAAACTTTCGCAGGCTGTTTTGCAATAACCAATTAACCAAATTAAACTTACCGTACCTCAAATTGTAGGTTTTTAAATTTACAACTTTCTATTAAAGAGTTTTTCTCTAAAATCAATATCCTATGCTACAAAATTAAAAATCATTAAAAATTGCAAATTGAACAAATGAAAATCGCAATATAAAAAAAGCGCACAATATTTTTGGTTACATTTTAGTAGAAGTTATTCCTGGCATCGTCCTTTACAACACCTAATAGGTTTCAAAAATTCCTGAATTATATCCTGAAATCGACCTATTTTTTTACCCACAGCCTGGGGTAATAAATAAAATCAATTAAAACTGTATCACCATGCCTTTATATTTAGGCTGTAATTCTTTTCTACATTAATAAAGAGCACCAAATTTGATCTCACGATGTCTTATTTAGTTATTTGCACACAATTTGCGCTAAATTGGATAACCAAAAATTTTCGTTTTTATTACTGTTTAAAATTTTAATGTTTTATAATAATCTTTATGGTACAAAATTAGCACCAAATGAGCACTAATTTATTGCATAAAAAAATTTTCGATATTTTAATTTTTAAAAGTTTTGTTTATAACAAATTGTTTAAACAAATATTTTATTATAATGTTTATGGTACAAAATTAGCACTAAATGAGCACTAAATTATAGCCCATTTAGAATCTGAATAATTTTATTTTTTCATTGTGTACTAAGAGTGGACAAGCCAGCTTAACGTTAAGCTGGCTTGTCCGCCTGCTTTTTTAAATAAATAAAGAGCACAAAATTCAGGATATGGATATTTTGTTAGCACTAAATGAGCACTAAATTCTAGCATAAAAAAATTTTCTATTTTTTAATTTTTTAAAATTTTGTTTATAACAAATTGTTTAAACAAATATTTCATTATAATGTTTATGGTACAAAATTAGCACTAAATCAGCACTAAATTATAGCCTATTTAGAATCTGAATAATTTTATTTTTTCATTGTGTACTAAGAGTGGACAAGCCAGCTTAACGTTAAGCTGGCTTGTCCACCCGCTTTTTTAAATAAATAAAGAGCACAAAATTCGGGACTGCGGTACAAAATTAGCACTAAATGAGCACTAAATTATGGCATGAAAATTTTATTGTTATATAAAAGTGGACAAGCCAACTTTACGGACCTTCTATACCTAATGTTTATTTTAATAAGTTACAGGGGTGAAAATTGATTGTGATTTTTAATTTCAAATATCTCATTAAAAAAAATTTGTTTATTCTAAGAGACAGTCGGCCCTCGGTAATAATGTAATCTTTCATTCTGCGTTTAAATTTTTCAAAAATATTAATTACTTAATGTTTTCAGGGTTCGAAAAAAATTACTGAATTTAAAAAGAATTGGCCCAAAATTTTGGGCCTACACATGCTAAAATCTTAAGTAAAATGAATGCCATAAATCTTCAATTAAAAGTAAATTACATCGAGTTATACAGAATAAATTAAATTAAAGAGTTTCAACAACAAGGCAAAACTGTTAAGTTCGCATGGATTAAGAGCCTAATTGGCCAAAAATGCGGTGGCACAAGGAATATTACGCCATTATCTTTGTATGTCTTTAAATATAGAATCAGCCATGTTCAGAGAACATAAATACAGTACTTAAATGAAAAATTTATTACAAGGGTTACCAAAGGAATCAATAACTGAGTAAGATCACTGAAGAAATGAGGAATATCAAGGAAAACTTAAAAAGGGAGAATAGCAAAAGCTATGAATTGCTTAGAGAAAAGAACATCAATAGAATAACCGAATGGTACTGGAAATAGGTTTTGGACATAGGCAGATAATATTTTAAACCCACTATAATCTAGAAAAGTCAACAACCACACTACAAGCATTTATTTATTAGAAAAACATCCCATGCAGGATTTAGCATGCCATACCTGCAAATTTTGCATGTGTATGGCCTTCGAGATGAGGTAATTATTTGTCTTCGTATAACATTATGTCCTGCAAACTTCTGTTTATATTGTAAAATATGAAGAGATTGACAATTCAGTTTATGTACAGTAAAACCTCGATAGAACGGACTAATTGGGGGGACAGGATGTCCGATAAAGCTGAAAGTCCGTTCTAAAAATAGGTTTAAAATCAATCAAAAATTTTTTTCTGAAATTATGTAGGTACTGTATTTAGATACCTACAGTGTACAAATATATAAGTTAAAAAAGGAACAAAGTTTTGTTCGCTACTTTTTTACTTTTCTACTTCATCTAAAAACTTTCTGTAATATACTCATTTGGTTGACAAAATTATTCACTGATTCATGGGTTGAATAAGCGATGTATTTTTTGGCAAAACATACAATTAAAGTTGCCATCTTCTGAATTTAGAATACTTTCAGCTTTGTCTAAAATCAATAAACATTAAATTTCACCTCTTTAGCTGGTATTACCAGTTTCTTCTCTTGAAATTTTTTCACTGCAGGTACAAAACCAATTTTTGAAAATATCTCTGGTGAACCATGCCCTATTAGAGCTATAATATGAAACGGGCAGATGATTTTGTATTTTGATGATTATATCTTTGACAATAAGTACTAGGTTTACGAGATTTACCAACTATTATAGAAGTCAATCCATGCAATCCATCTGCGTTGGCACAAAGCAGTGCCGAGATCCTGTCCTTGTTGTTTTTTGTTGTTTTTCCTTCTAGAATTCGATTTTTCATATTTTTTTGCATTCAATTTGTTTTACATTTGATCTTATTTTTTGTCTGTTATATATGAAGTCCGTTAACTATAGAGAGGTCCGTTCTATCGAGATTTTACTGTATTTGTAAAAAAAACTCAAATATAACATGTCTGGATGTAAAAGATCATAATAAACTGCCTTTGAAAAGTTATAAAAACATCAAGGAATAATGTTACATTGTTTTTATATAGGAGGTGCTCTTATTTCTTCGAAATCTTTTGTCTATGCATCATCATCAAAGGTGATGGACTGTTTACAGGTACTGTCATGAGTTAGTGACTGAAAGGTACGACTGCTTCCTGACCACTCTCGATATTGTTTGCTGCAGTTACATAAACGACAGAAGTATATAATTACAAACATAATGTCACACATATAGACCCCCTAAAAGAATGTAGGTATCATCAAAGTTGTGAAATAGCCCAGAATGACAATAAAGAAAACATTCTTATTAAGAGGACATAGGTTCATCAAATCCTTATAGGAAAAAAAATTGTCTGATACTTTTGTCCATCTTTTGCACAGTTGTCTGATACTTCTACAGATTGGTGATTTTTTTCTATCTAGTGCCCATTCATTTATATACTGCATGTTATACCCTATTCCACGAATATACGCCTGTGTTGGATTATTTCGACAACGGATATTTTATTGTGCAAAATATGAAGAACGAAAATAAATTGCAAATTACATTGCTGTTTAATGGAATAATTATTAGAGCCATTTACTTTCGTGCTTCTTATGTTGCACACTGAAATATTCATTGTCGCGATAATCCAAAACAGGCGTATGTTGGTGGAATGAACCATATATGTATTTTCTTCTAATATTTTTACTCCTCTTTGGTTCTCTTAGGGTATTTCCTGTAATTTGTCCCAGTACTCTCATCTATGCTGTTTCCAGTAGTCTTTGTGTTGTGGCTGTATGATAGACCAAGAAGAGGCAGCGCTGAAAAATCTCTTTGAATTTACTAAAGCTAGATTTTTCACAGTTGATTACTGTGAGTGTGTAGAGAAACATACTGCGGTCGGTCAAGCGAAACGTAGAACAGGGGTTACTGAGAGGGTATCAAAGTTGCTTTCCTACGAAGGTAATTAAATCCATTTACTAAGGCTAAAAGTCAGTACAGACATTCTAAATTAAATATAAATAAAAGATATTATAGTCGGTCAGCTGTATGACGGGACAGAGCCGCTCGGTCAACCCCAATAGTCGATTGAGGAAATGAAGCATTTTGGCTTGCAATTTTTTCGTCCAGCATGAATTTACCTCGGAATTTACTTGAAATTTTCACAGAAGGTAGGGAATAGTTCAAGGATCATTTTCTATATCATGCCGCTATCATACGCTAAAACCTTGGGGGTGGTTGCCACTCTATCTCGGGGGTGGGAATCTTTTATTACATTTTAACCATGTAGTTCGATGGGAAAAGTGATTCTAAGAAAAAAATGCATTTTACATTTTCTTCGTAAAACTAATATTTTTCGAGTTATTTGCGCTTGAAAATAACAGTTTTTCGACGAAAAAATCGACTTTTTTAGAGGGTTTTTTGAGAATACCTCGAAAAATATTCTATACAGGGTGTCCCAGACTAATTTACCCAAGCTATATCTCTTAAACGAATAGAGATTTTCGAATGGGACAAAAAGTGATCTATTCTACTTGTAATACACTTTAATATGCCGTAGAAAAAAATCATCCCCTAAATATTCATCCCTTAGTCACAACCCCTAACTTTAATTTTTTTAATAGCACCCTGTATATTTTTTTATAGTTTTGGATGTGGTCTTCTATCATCTATTCAACACATTTTTTGAAAAAATAATCGGTTTGTAAATAACCAAGAAAATACCAGTTTAGTTTTGTTAATTATGTGTCCCAGACTAATTATTTATCCAGGCTATATTTCTTAAACGAATTGAGATTTTCGAATGGGACAAAAATTGATCTATTACATTTGTAATACACTTTAATATGGCGTAGAAAAAAAATTATCCCCTAAATATTCATCCCTTAGTTACAACCCCTAACTTTTTTTTAATAGCACCTTGTAAGTTAGGGATGAATATTTAGGGGAAGAATTTTTTCTACGCCATATGAAAGTGTATTACAAATGGAATAGATAAGTTTTTATCCCATTCGAAAATCTCAATTCGTTTAAGAAATATAGCCTGGATAAATTAGTCTGAGATACACATTTATTAACAAAAATAAACTGATAGTTTCTTGGTTATTTACGAACCGATTTTATTTTCAAAAAATGTGTTGAATAGACGGTAGAAGACCACATCCAAAACTATAAAAAAATATACAGGGTGCTATTAAAAAAATTAAAGTTAGGGGTTGTAACTAAGGGATGAATATTTAGGGGATGATTTTTTTCTACGCCATATTAAAGTGTATAACAAGTAGAATAGATCAATTTTTGTTCCATTCGAAAATCTCTATTCGTTTAAGAGATATAGTGTGGGTAAATTAGTCTGGGACACCCTGTATATTCTTGACAATCAAAAATTTCTTTAAAAATGATTTTGTAGGATTTTTTAAGAGCTATAAGACTGTGTACTTAAATGAAAATCCGTAAGATCCCTTAGTTTTTAATTGGGGCGGGTTTAAGGGGCTCGAATAAGGGGGTGTTTGCTGGTAAATAGAGGTTTTAAACAGCTATATCTGGCTAACTATTCACTGTAATGAAAATCTATGCACAGGGTAATTTTAGTCATTAAAAAAGCTAAAATTTAGTAGGTTATAATTTTTTTCGTATCTTCAGTATTTTCTGAGATATTTTGAAGTAAAAGGTGAAAAATACCAAAGCAAAAAATCAATTTTTCTTTAAACTCCAATTTTTCCAAAATTAGGCATTTTAAATAGGTCAAACTCCTTGAGTGCATTGATAATATAGATATAAAAGGAACTACAAAAAAGTGAAGACCAATTTTGAATTAGGAAGGTAGTTAGGAGGTGGTTTTCACTGATTTTTTCGTGGAGAAAAGCAGGTACCGACATTTTTTTGATTATAAGTCGCTTAATTTTTATGCTAGAAACTTTTTATTATTTTTTTTGAAAGGTCTAATTGTATACCTACTTGAAAAAACATTATTTAAGTTTTCCTCTAAAAATGCAAATTTTTCCCATTATTTGGCTTTGAATATTTCAAATTATGCATTTGACGAAAAAAGCTAACCTTTAACATGCCGTATATCAGTTTGTATTGGTCTTAAAGATGAAGAGTACAGGGGAAAAACAAGGAATGTTACTTTTTCATGAATTTTGGCTTTTCTCGCCATGTGGTAGCAAAATCTGAGTACTATCGACTAAACTATCGATTCAGAACAATAACCAGAAAGATCAGTCTATATAAATTTTTTAAGAATTTGTATCCAGGCGAAGTACCAGGATTGTCCGCACGCCACTGGATAAAAATAAGGAATGTTAGCAGTTTTTTGGTGCATTATTAAATTAATAACTTAATATAGATTAATATTATATTAAGATTATAGACCAATAATTGAATGGTGGGCTACAACAATGTTGTAAGCGACAGAATTAAGATTATGCAGGAGATGAAAAAAACTTATTGACAAGTCATTTATGACGATACGGATACCAATATTGCGGTACGAAAAACTCGGGGAAGGTAAAATGTTTTTAGCCTGATTGAAAGATGCTCGCATTGGTCATTGGATATACAATAATATTGCATTAAAACCTGACTTTGACCCAATCTGTTGCTTACAATGTTGTTGTAGCCCACCATTCAATTGCTAGAATTCTGCTAGGAATCTCCTAAGTAGTTTTTAGATATCATAAGAATTAAACCTTCATTGGTGTTTATCTCAATATGTATAAAATGTGACATTCCTTGTTTTTTCCCTGTACTCTTCAGATATTATTGGAAAAGAATGTGGTTTGTTACTAACAGATACAATTTTGATATCCACAGTTCTTTTGATTAAATGCATATTTTTCGAGGTATTCTCAAAAAACCCTCTAAAAAAGTCGATTTTTTCATCGAAAAACTGTTATTTTCAAGCATGAATAAATCGAAAAATATTAGTTTTATGAAGAAAATGTAAAAAACATTTTTTTCTTAGAATCACTTTTTCCATCGAATTACAGTTAAAATGTAATAAAACATTCCCACCCCCGAGATGGGGTGGCAACCACCCCCAAGGTTTTAGCGTATGATAGCGGCATGATATAGAAAATGATCCTTGGACTATTCTTTACCTTCTGTGAAAATTTCAAGTAAATCCATGCAGGACGAAAAAATTGCGAGCCAAAATGCTTCATTTCCTCAATCGACTATTGGGGCTGACCGACCGACTCTGTCCCGTCATACAGCTGACCGACTATAATAACTTTTATTTATATGTCCCATATAGGTAGGGTTACCATAATTTATTAAAGCCAAATCCGGACAGGGGTAGTCCAAGGGGTTGTAGAAAATGTAAAATGTGAATTTGACTGTGTTACTACCTCTACATTGTACATATATGCAAAATGCTTAGTGTGTACTGGGCCTAGGGATAGGTTGTTCTTCATATGTTCTTCTTTTGTACTTTTCAGAAGACATAATTTTTCTCAAAAGTGGCTTGTCATTTTTTATTTTGTCATGGAATTCGGAACATGACATTACAGAATTTACTTTAATATTGAGAAGCTTCTTTACAACAGGCAGAGATAATCTTCCTCTTTCAGCCGTCCGTATAAAATTCAACATCGAAGAGATACGTTCAGCAGGAGCCGAAGTACCAGGCAGACAAAAGATGAATTCTACTATTTTAAAAATATTCGTGAAGGAAACGTTGCTTTTAGAAAATGCTTCAAATATTTTTTGCCATTTGTCATGAGTGTTTGGGGTTTCTTCTTTAGGTAGTAAAGTCCATTTGGGTTTCAGCTTTTTTAGAACTTGGAGAAGTGACGAGCGCTCATCAAATAATTTATCCACATTGACAGAATTCGGTACAACGCTGACTATAGTTAAAGCGCTCTCTTCCATCTCTTTCCAGGTAGAATGAAATTTCCCACCGTTGGGCTAAGTGTTTTCCAATTTTTTTTAGTAAAAAAAATCCGGACATTTCTCATATCCGGACGCCAATCCGGACATGTCTTTCAAATCCAGACTGTCCAGACGAAATCCGGACGTATGGTAACCCTACATATAGGTATCATTATTGGTCTTACACTGGCTTTATAAATTCTTGACTTCATCAGTTGATTGAAATATTAATACATATTAATATTTCAATCAACGCTTCATCTCATTGTGAATATGTTGGTTTTGCCAAGTTATTAAGGCATCTTGCCAGTCTATTTGCTTTTTGTACTTTTTCTCACTTCTTTTTTTAGGTGTCAATAGCTGAACAGTGTAATAGCAAGGTATTTTATTTCCATTACTTGTTCAATACTGATGCCACCAATTTCTATTTTACATCTAATTGGTTCTTTACTGATTAGTGATTACTAATGTTTTAATTTTCTGAGATATAGAGAATGATGTTAGTTTTGTGCCCAAAAATTAATGGAACTAAGGGTCTCTAATACTCGTAAATGATAGGAAATAAATGTAAAACATGCATTAGCATTGCAGATATCTATCAAAATAAACAGGTTGCTGTGCTAGGCCAGAGAATAAATGAGGTGGAGCTGTCGAAACACATTTATAGCCAGAGACCAGTTAGAGTAAGGAGAAGAGGCAGGCCTAGAGCACGAATTAAGGACCAGGTGGAAGATGACTTGCAAGTGTTAGGAGTGCGAAATTGGAAAACCAATGCGACTGATGGGAAGCAATGGAAGCTGATTCTGGAACAGGCCAAGACCCACCATGGGTTGTAGAGCCAATGATGATGATTAGAGCCAATGACATTAATAAACCCTTAATGTCCCGAATTTTCTCAATTTTAACTCCTATGAAACAGCTGTTAAAAAAGGGGATGTTTAAAAATGTTTTCAAAAAATCAAAACTGTCAGTGTAACATACCTACTGATTATTTGGAATTCAAATATTTATGTACAGCTGTGGTCACTGAATAGTTTACAGTTTACACCTTCATTATTATATTTATTTTGATTTATTTTTTGATTTATTTCTTTACCTTTTATTTTGATTTTTAATTTTAATCAACCTATTCTGGGCCCTTCTCTGGTAATTAACGTCAGTAAAAAGTGCGTTTAAGAGGCAAAAATTCTAAAAATCGACTAAAAGATATTTAAGGGTTTACACTATTCAGTGGCCTCAGCTGTACATATTTCTATATTTCGACATGTATGTTAGATAAAAATGAAATAATATCATTTAAAAAAAGTTTAGAACAATGATTTAAGGTAAAAAAAATAGTTTTTACTCAAGACAATCGTTCATGAGTTGCGTCTCATAATCATAATAATTATGTGATATTGAAATGTTAAATTATTAACAAAAGAAATTTTATAAAAACTTACTGGCATTCATTCATAATTTCCTCCTGAGTCCTGACTTGAACAGGTGCCAACTTCTCCACTGACTCCTCGTAATTCCCGAAACATTTAGTTATTTTCTCGTCGAAAGTATTCACTAGATCTTCCAGAGAACCAGAAAAGGTCTCGGTAAAATTATCGGCCACCGATTGGGTCTCCCCGTTTTTCAAGATCAACGTCTTAGCGGGCACTTTTTGGGGTAGAGAATTATTGAGTATATTATCCTCATTGAAATCGTTCAGGACATCATTGATGTCCTGCTTTTTCTTGTTTATATTGTTCAGATTTTCCTCGTTTTTGAGGTTTGCCGTCTGGAATTCTGTCGAACCCCATTCATCTGTTTCTTCAAATTGTGCAAGGGGAGCTTCAAATTTTAATTCAGCCATTTTAGTGGCCAAATCACGCATCGCGAACACCACTACACAAACACAACCAACCCGGCCACTACGCAGTCTGACAGGAGCAAAGCAAAGCAAATCGAAATTGATAAAAAACACTTGCGTCTAGAGAAAACCAAATACTTTGCTTCGGAGCTTCTAGACAATTGACAGTTCTCTGGATTTGGCGGGAAATTTTAAAAGTATATATATTGTACCTATACATACTACTTATACGAAAAACCTCACTTCGCTTGGTAGATTATCTATATAAATGTAAATGAAATTCAAAATATACTTATTAACCTAATTATATAGTACATATTAGCAATATTTTAAATAAAAAACTTTGTCATGTAGGTACCTTATAATGTACTTAAGGATATGTTAAGTTCGGTACCTCTTGGGGACTTAATAATTTTACCAGTATTTTGAAAATTTCTCTATAAAATAATTAACCATAGGAAAGTTATAAATTACAGTCAAATAATTAACCATATTATAAAAGTTATATTATTACCACATCAAAAACAGTAGGTACCTACTACCAAAGAAAAACATAAATATTTCACATAATAAAAATATTCTTAAACAAAAATGATTGTTTTCAATTAATAAGAAAAACCTTCAAGGAAAATTTAGGGTTTAAACAAACCATCTATCAGAGAAATTCAAAATACGGGTGTAAAATTTCTAAGTCCCCAATAATTCTAACTGTCAATTGTCTAGAAGCTCCGAAGCCAAAGTATTTGGTTTTCGCTAACCGCAAGTTAAAAAACATGGACAAACATTTCGGGACTGCGCAGATGCGAAGATTTGTAAACCAGCGCAAGGGACGTATTAATGGGGATTTATATTAAATATTTTAAAGGTCAGAAATTTGTACACAATTTAAATTATTTTTAAAAATACAACTGGATATTGCGAACGTAATGAATGTTTCATTATAAATAAGATTAATATATTTCCAGCCCGAAAAGTATGCAACCACTTATACAGCTCCAGAAAATGCTAGAGTTGGGACATAAATATCACAACCTGTTACTTGGTCAAGTGATCAAGTGTTACATTAAGAAGGAGGTGTTTTCTCCTGTATTTTTAATTATAATCATTAATTATCTTTACAATTGGTCCTATAGAGTCGTTTTTTTGAAGATATTCTTCTTTAGGCGCGATTCGATTGAGGGTAAAATTGTACATAAATCAGCGCGCCTGCGCTCACAGACAGTATGTAGTTCCATAGCCACCTTTACTTTACAAGCCATGAAGTTGAAACTTGGCAACATCTAAGCGTAGACCGGTTAATTCTGACAGTTCTCATTTATTTTTAAATGTTTTTAAATAATATTCACTGTATTTACAGAAAAACTCAAACATTTTACAATATTTCGTGCTCCAAATTATAAAGAATATTAAAAGGTATGTATTAAGATGATTTTAGTTCAATATAATATATTTTTATATAATATATTTTATAGTATAATATATTTTTATATAAACTTACGTGCATATAGAAATGCGTCCACTTAAAATTTTTGTCATTTTTGATGTCTTATATTTACTAAACCGATTCAAGTGATTTTTTTAATATGTTATAGCCTGATTCTTTAACAATACCGCTGTAATAATATTGTTGCTAAGCAGTTAATTTTTTATTGTATAACGGGCATTTATAAAATAGTGAAATTAAAACCCAACTATAGCCTCAGGTTTTCTTAACATTCTGTTTTTTATGCATTCGCTTATGTTGGATAATAAAAAAAAGTTAGCTACTTTAACAACTAGATAATATGTCTTTTATCAATACAGGGTGTTTCTAAATAAGTGCGACAAACTTTAAAGGGAAAGTAACAAAATGCAAAATTTTGACACCTGTCAAAATTTTCAATGTATTTTAAATGTAATCATTTTTTTCGAATCTTGAAAAATCTAGTAAGTATTTTTGAAAAATTGAAACGCAGAATGAAAGATTACTTTATCACCGAGGGCCGAAAGTCCCTTAGAATGAATATTCCACAGGGTGATGCGAACTTTGAGAAAAAAAGACAGTTTAATTCGTACACCCGGTATATATATACAATGGAAATTTACTTATTTAGCAACAATATTATTACAGGGGTATTGTTAAAGAATCAGGCTATAACATATTAAAAAATCAATTTAAATCGGCCAACAGGTTCGGGAAATACGAGACATCAAAAATGACCAAATTTTTGAGTGGGTTGATTTCTATGCACGCAAGTTTATATAAATTTCTTTAAGTTTGGTATTTTACATACGGCATACCTACTTATAATTTTTGTTTTTGTAGATGCCACGCCGTTGCTGTGTGCCAGAGTGCAAAAGCAATTACGATAGCAGTCTTAAAAAGAATGAACAACCAGAAAGCACTTTTTTATTTCCAAAGGATCCAAAGCTGCGAGAACTTTGGTTGCAGTTTATCCACAGGAAAAATTTTGTTATTGGAAAATCAGCGGTAGTATGTGCCAAACATTTTTATTCTGATGACATCGAGAGAGTTAGAGAATGGGTAGATAAGGAAGGCAACAAACATGTAGAGAAATTAACGAATCCTAAGTTAAAACCTTCTGCAGTTCCTCGTATTTTTCCACATCAGCCAAAATATCTAACAACTCCACAAACTGTTGAGAGAACAGATCCCGAAAATAGGCGTATGACTATTAATAAAAGACACGAGGAAGTGCTTAGCGAGATTGAACAGAGTGATATGATAGAGTGTTTTGATTCGCTTAAAGACAGTTTCCAAATTAAATTGTCTTTAAGTAACTGGAACTACCGAGAAGGATCTACAGGTTTACACTTTTTTACTTTAAACGTTGATACCCCTGAAAATGCAGATTTATAAGTTAAAGTGCTAAACAGTGTAGCAGTATTAAAAGACTTAAGTGTTACAGTATATATAGGTAAAAATGAATTAAGTAAAAATGATTAAAGGTGGATTTTACCTAACGGTAAATTATCAAGATGGTTTCAACTTGACAATTTGTTAGCGCGGTATATGTTACCTCCCAAAGAAAATTCAGTCGATACATTTATGTACAATATAAAAAAATCGTATGAACATATTTAAATTGCGATAGAAGTAATAGGTGAAAATGATACTTTTGAGGGTTCATTACTTTTGATCCAAGACCAATTAAAATTAATGCTTCAGAAGAAGCGTCAATATAATTTACATACTTTATTATTTTCACTTAATATTTACAATCAGTCCCCAGCTGCATATGAGTGTCTGGTAGACTACTTTTGTCTACCCACAAAAAGACATTTGCAACAGCTAACTATAGTAGTTTAAATGTGTCTCCAGATAATAATATAAATAATAACCATTACCTAACACACATTTGTTCGACTTTGTCTGAGAGAGAAAAAGTAGTTGCTCCTTTTTGTAGATGAAATTTATTTAAAACAAAACTTACATTATAAGTCAAAAACTATAACTGGTTATGCAGTTAATAACCCTACCGATTTAGGGCATACAGTACAAACATTAATGATATCTTCTGTTTTCGGAAATTTTAAACAAGTAGTAAAATTAATTCCTGTACATAATATTAAAGGTTCAGATCTGGCCAGTATAATATATGAAACTATTAAATTAGTTCAAAAGTTTGGTCTGAAAGTTTTATGTGTTGTAACCGATAATAATAAAGTCAATCAAAATATGTTCAGTCAGTTTACAGACGATATCTTCATTACAAATCCTACCTTCCCAAATGAAAAAATATTTTTATTCTATGATATGGTCCACATTTTTAAAAATATACGTAATAACTGGTTAAATCTAAAAGATATTTCTAAGACATTTGTATATCCAGATCTTGAAGACAATATTACACGCAGAGCTTCCTTTTTAGAAATTAGAAACTTTTTTAAATTGGAAATGAATAAAATTACTAAGCGAGCTTTTAAATTAAATTTTAAGACTGTATATCCCAATAATCTTGAACGCCAGAATGTAAAATTAGTTGAAAATTTGTTTCATGACTCAACAATTAGTGGAATAAAATGTATTTCAGAAGATACTTCCATTTTACTACAAATTATAAAATATTGGTGGAATATTGTAAACGTAAAAAATAAATTTAAAGGAATTCAGAAAAGAGATTACTACTGTAATCCAATTTATTCCACAGAGAGTGAAAACATTAAATTTCTTCAACACTTTTTAAATTGGCTTGACATTTGGCACAGTAACAGCAATAATTATATAGGTTTGACTACAGATACATATAAAGCTTTAAGAAGAACAACACTAGCATTAATAGATATTGCTAAATATACGTTTTCAAATTTTGATTAGAATATATACTGTTAGGCAAATTTCAAACCGATAACTTAGAAAAAAGATTTGGGCAATACAGACATCGGTCAGGCTGTAATTACAATGTTTCATATACCCAAATTTTAGAGTCTGAAAAAAAAATTCGCATTCATAATATTTTAAAAGGAAAGACTCAAGATTTGAAACAATTCAAAAATTTACTTTCTAATGATTTAGAGAATGAATGTTCTGAATTATTGGAGTGGAATGAAGAAATTATTGGTGATTTTCATCAAATTTTTAAATCTAACTATTTAGAAGTGTATAAATTGGATGAACCAACCCAGTTATATATTTGTGGATATGTGGCTCATCAAATTCATAAAAGTAAAAACTATTGTGAACATTTCAAACAGCTTGTTTTCTGCAATAAAGGAGAGACAACTGGAGCAGATTACTAAGATTATTTGCAGAGAGATGGTTTGTGCTTAGCAACAGACTCAGTAAAATTTATTTATTATCATCTTTGCTCAACATTCGAATTTATTATAAATAGTCCCAATCTTGAAAAAAAATTTTTGCAGCACAATTGTCACCCTGAAGCTGTTATCATGTTTGGTAATGAAAAGTTTACAACATGGGCTTTCATTTAAATTTTGAATTTGAGTGTGAATGTGGGGAAAATACCTTCAAAGTTTATTCTGCTATTATAAAAATTATGTGTAATATTGTTTTAAATAATTATACAAAAAACAAAAATAGCAGGCATCAAAGTGATGAATTTTCAAAAAAGTATAAAAAGAAAAGTAATGCTAAGGGGAATAACAAAAAAAGAAAGTTATCGACTCTAAACCCCAACACTTCACATCAAACCATGTGAGAAATTGTTGTTATAGTTATTTCTAGCAATATTTGTATATAATTTAAAATAACATATTATTTATTTAAAATAAAGTATTTTACACATATTCTTGTTATTAGTTTTTTTTTGTATAATAATAATAATAATATATTAAAACCCAAATATAGACTCTGGTTTTCTTAATAACATTCTGTTATTTTTTATTAATTCGCTTATGTTGGATAATAAAAAAAGTTAGCTACTTTAACAACTAGATTTTTGTTCTTTATCAATTCAGGGTGTTTCTAAATAAGTGCGAAAGACTTTAAAGGGAAAGGAACAAAATACAAAATTTTGACGCCTGTCAAAATTTTCAGTGTATTTTAAATGCAATCATTTTTTTCGAATCCTGAGAAAACTAATAAGTATTTTTGAAAAATTTAAACGCTGAATGAAAGATTACTTTACTACCGAGGGCCGAAAGTCCCTTAGAATGAATGAAAAGTTGTTTTTGAATGACATATTTGAAACTAAAAATCACACTAAATTTTCTTAATTTTTCGGCCCTGTAACTTATTAAAATAAACATAGAAGTTTTCAGGGACTTTCGGCCCTCGGTCCTAACGTAATCTTTCATTCTGCGTTTAAATTTTTGAAAAATACTCATTAGTTTTCTTAGGATTCTAAAAAAATTAATCCCATGTATATTCTTGTTATTGGTTTTTTTTTTGTATAATAAACGTTACTTACAAGGAAGTACTTTTAATTTTATTTTGTAAAAACTTCTAATTAATAATATTTTCTTGTTCGACTCAAAAAATACTATAAATTTTACCAGAATTTCTACTTTAAAATTGTGTTTTCAAAAGCGGTAGTCCGAAAGTCGGACTACGCACGTCATCAATTGCGATGTTGCCTTTTTCTCTTCATGGCTTGTTAAGTAAAGGTGGCTATGGTAGTTCCTTGCTAATCTTTCAAGATAGGTGTTTATGTATCTGTATCCGTGCAAATAAGTCATTAAAAGAATATATTAGTGTTTTTAGTAAATGTATTATTTATTATAATTCTTGTGTTTTTGGATTTGTGTTTCTCTGTAGTAAAATAATAAAATATTTACACTATTTGTCGCCGTGTTGTGTAATTATATCCGAAACTTACATGTCAATTAGAAGGACCTCGCTGGTGTAGTTGCTAGGGCGTTAGCTCCGAGATTGGAATGACGCGGGTTCGAATCCTGGGCGATTCATATTTTTTATTTTTGGTTGTTTTAATAAAAAATTTTTGAAAGTGGTAGATAAGAAAGTTAGTTTAATTTTTAAATAAAATACAAATAACCTGTTAAGTATATTTACTTCGTTGAAATTACCTATATAATAGAAGAATATCTTCTTACGTGCGTACAAAGTACACACACATTCTTTTTTTTATTTAGCTTAATGCCTCTACAACTAATGGCCATTTACATGGTACAATTATTGATTATGCAATGAGATACGTAGTGTAATGTGTAGCGTGTGTGGTGAGTAAATGTCTTCTTACTTTACATTAGTCGGTTTTTTTTGTAATTATATTTTTGTTGATTTGTCACTTTGGTATTTTCCGATACCTTTCCTTTTTTTATAGAGCGTAGGTACAGCCGGGATCACTGAATAGTTTACACCCTTTAATAGGGCTTTTCATCGATTGCCATTTGTTTCGAGCTTCTGTCATATGTTGTATAATCTGTGTGTAATATTATTATACACGGACACAGAATAAATAACCATACAGAAGCGAAACTCACTTTTGGTGCAACCTCACTTTTGCGACTGACGTGTCAGTTGTTTATAGTTAAATTTTATATTTATATATGTTTTATTTTATATTTTATTTATATTTTATAGTTAAATTTATTAATAACAACTTGTCAAAAATATTACCTAATTTGGAATGGTCTATTCCTTAGAACATCAAATTCTATTCTGTAACTGGTGCACAAGGTCAAATATTTCGGTCCCAACAAAATCAATGGAAAAGGCAGTCAGATTCGCGGTTATATATCGACGCTGTCAAGCCAAAACGGCATAAACGACATTAACTTGATTTTTCAGGAAACACAAAAAACTGATTATTTTCATTTTTACCAATTCTGCTTATCTGCAAAGTGAATCAAAAAAATTGGTGAATTTTTTTACAAATTTTAATATTTTGTAAACATTAATGTGGCTGAAAATACTATGTGAAATAAATTAAAAACTAGAAAATGGCGCTTATGTCCAATCAAGATATAACATTGGTGAATATGCCAAACTTACCTCTGGCGTTTGTGTCGATCGCATTGTTGTAAGGTTAGCCAAAATGGCGCTTAAAAGGGATATATGCCATTAATGAAAAAAAAAAACGAAAATTAAAAATAGTCGTTTATGCCAACAAGAAAAAATATGAAATTACGAAGATTTTTGATAGGTTTTATTTTTTATTAATCAAAAATACATTGTAAGTTAAAAACAAAACACTAAATTCTTTAAAGATGTTTTTGGTGCTAGGATGAAATACTTAAAAGTAAATAATACTCAAATAGAAGAGCTATACAAAAATTGGTATAAAAATAAAACTCAAAAAACACTTTCAAACAACAACAACTTAAAAGCTAAGAAAAAACAAAAATCAGAGGTACATAAAAATATTTATTTTTTAATTTCTAAAACAAATAAGAAAATAATTATTCACAATTTTTCCGCGGACGTTAATATATTCTCTTCCAGAATCTTTTAAAAACTCTTGTTTTTTCTTCTTGTCTGTTTTACAAACAATACCATCTTCTTCATTATTATTATCACAATCTTCACTTCTATGGTTTTCTATTTTGCTTTTATTTTTATTCTTTTACTCTCTTTTTCTTTTCTTATCGGGATTTATGTCCTCATCAGAATCATCAGTTGTTTCTGAATCGGCGGATTCTAATTCACAATCACTGTCAATATTTGGTTCAACATCCGTATTGATTTGATTGCTTGTATTTTCCTTATTTTGATCACCACTTATATCGGCACCCAAACCATTATCTGCTGCTAAGTTGAAACATGATGTGAGATCGTGACTAAATATTTCTTCTTCTGCTGCAACGTCTGGTGTTTCCTCAAAGATGATAATGTCATTGCTAAAAGCTTCTAGAATGTTGGCATTATAAATGTCATAAACCTCTAAGGGGAATATAGGGGAATTATTGCCAGTCTGTATATCATTTTGTGCTGCTTCGGTATATGGTTTATTTTCATTTAGTAAGGCCAATATTTTTTTACTTCTGCTATTCATCTGCAACACAAATATGGCATAAACGCTAAAAATCGATCGCCATTTTTAGCTATATAAAATTGATTTGAACTATATGCTGTAGTACAAAAAGAATTGTTCATCACACTAGTACAAAGTTACAATAAAAAATTTTAAAATAAACTTTTTATTTGCGCAATTTTTAAAAAAGAAACCTGCATAAGAATACCATTGAGGAATGGCGCTTGTGTCAACCACGATGTAAATATTTGGTTTTGGCATAAACGCCTCATAGTTTTTAAAGAAATTCAGGGTGTTTACGCTTCAAAAATCAATACAAATTGAAAATATTGCAGAGGTAAGTAGTATCATGTTACTTATCCATAAAAATTGTAAAAATACATACCTTTACTATTATTACTGGACCGAATTGTACACAATGATAATCTTACGGGTACTGGCGGTTGTGTCAATCAGTGTTCACGTCGATCTTCACGTGCGTGACTAGACTGGCGTTTATAAAAACTTTAAACCGATATTACACCTATTTCACTTTGTTTTCGGTTATGCCGCGGTGACTGTCTGGTGCGGAAATTAAAATCCTATTTTTTCGTGCATCTACCTCAAAACTGGTCATTTTGGCGTTTATGCCGTTTTGGCTTGGCAGCGTCGATATTCTGTGACACGGATTATACGACATGACAGATGCTCGAAACAAATGTGTGTGAATGAAAAGCCCTATATCCAGTGGTCAAGTTTTTGCATTTTTACCTCGATTGAATGCACCTTTTATGCCAAAGTGACATTACCAGTGGCGGAACCAGAATAGGTTGATTAAAATTGAAATATCAAAATAAACTAATTATTAATCTATTTTACAAAACGTGACAAATTATAGAAAGAAGTTTTTTTTTTGAATAAAATTGAGTTATAATTTTTAATTTTCTCAATTCCTCTTGGTTGTGCGCGTCATTCAAATGCCTATAGGAATTTTGGACGCGTTTAATAGCTTTTTATTTTTCAATACGCGCGAAATTTTTGAAAAGCAATTTGACATTTGGTAAATCAGTACGACACTGCTATTTTACAGTATTACAATATAAAAACGAAGACGTAAACTATTCATTGACTGCGAATGTACCTAAGGTCTTCGTATCTCCATTTGATATATTTTTTAAGTTACCCAATTAAAAATTACACATGTCTAAGGATCTGCGTCTTCCCTTCTGGGACACATCACATCCGTTCCTTTTTACAGTTTTACGGTTACAGGAGCTTGTAAGTTACTCTATACGTATACCAATCTTGAACTGGTCTCTTCTCCTGATAGATATTTTCCCTTTCCCTTTTAGATATTTCCCTTTTTTTATAGATGCGTGTTTGTTTATATATTTCCACAATTCAGTTTGTAAATACAATATCATAATATGTTTTATGCTTTATCAGCGGGATTCTCTGGGTCGCAGTCACCGAATGCGTGTGTTCCACTTTCCAATTATGTTGTAATACATCGATATATTTAATATTATGTAACCAAAAAAATAGTATTAAACAATAATTAATCAACTATTCTAAATGGGAAACCGTTACCCGTAGAAAAATTTTTATACACATTTAGAAAGAAAAACAATTGTCCTAGGACAATTAGGGAAGTTAGCCCTCTCGTTTTTTAAATTCACATGTTCTTGCAAAATAATTTTGCAATATTTAGAATTATTTTTTTGTCATTTTTTTAATTAAATTAATAGTGTAAGTTTTCTTCTTTCATAAACTATCCAAAGTATTACTGTAACTTCATTATTTTCTGACTTATATAGTGTTGCAAAAAAAATTATTTTGGGATAAACAAATTAAATACCTTTTAAACTACGTATTTGACCAATTGCTTTGAAATTTAGGGTATGATTTAATCACAAGTAGCATTCCGTGTAATAAGAAGGTTCTAAGTTAATTTTTACATAAGATATGAATATTTATAAAAACTCAAAATTTATTATTTATTTTGCAATTTTCTAAGCAACCAATAAGGATAGACATATTCAGCGAACGCCATATTGAAGTTTTTTATACGATTTTTAAGTTTCTTACCCTCAGATTTGTTTAAAATGCTTAACATTTTGGTAATAGACGAAAAAAGCTAAAATTTACCGTTTTTTTTATTTTCATTTGTTTATAAGTATGTATATCATTAATATCGGCTGCAAGAAACATATAGGTTATTATTATAGATGTCCATACTACTCAGAAAATTTGGTTTCGGCCTGGAGGGGATTGTGTCACCAACAGGATATATTTTTCCTTATTTCTCTGAACTACTATTTTAGGATACTCTGTCTTTGACATATTCATATTATGGTCCCATTTTTCATATTCTTCCTTTAGTTTTCTAAACATGTAGTCCATGTCTT
Source organism: Diabrotica virgifera virgifera (assembly GCF_917563875.1). Taxonomy (NCBI): domain Eukaryota; kingdom Metazoa; phylum Arthropoda; class Insecta; order Coleoptera; family Chrysomelidae; genus Diabrotica; species Diabrotica virgifera. The sequence goes on along the minus strand of NC_065443.1, from coordinate 60,087,194 downwards.
CCTCATCATTCGCTACGACTACCTCATTATCTGCGAAAAACAAAGGTTAGAGATTTAAAAGAAAAGAAGTAAAGACCGGCTGTCTTTACGTAAAATTTAAGTCACTGCATAAAATTATGTACAAATTACGGTTTACGAAATTATAACGGTTTACGTTCATCTAAAGGCCGCGTCCCACCATCAAATAATTTGATCAAATTTTAACTATTTATAATGGGAAATAAGCCACAATATTATTAAAAAATGATTTTTATTAACGTTTCATATTTTCATATTTTCAAACTTAAAACAATAGGAAATAAATTCAACATTTCAACAATATTCAAAACAAACAACACATTGAGATCTATTCTATCTAAGACTAAACCTAACAATGAACAAGAAAGGACAAAGAATTGTATTTATAAAATACCTTGTGAATGCGAACAGTTTTATATAGGCGAAACATCAAGACCATTAAACGTTAGAATAAGTGAACATCAATCTTATATTAAAAATAGAGAGTTTGATAGATCTCAAATATGTCAACACGCATGGGATAATGATAGAGTTCAGTGGAGAGATTCAAGTATAGTCCTGAAAGAAACAAATAGTAGAAAGAGAAAAATCAAAGAAGCGGCTCTAATTATGCTAAACGAAACCAATTGTGTCGCAAATTCCTCGGTGGAATGCATAGTAGGCTGTGGATACCCATACTGAAAGAGGAAGTCAATAGAAAGAGAATACCACAATTAGTAAGTCAATAGTCGAGTTAGTACATATTTTATATTTTAGTATTACTTATATATAGTATTTTTACTACAAAAGCGATATTACGTAGGTCAAAATTTTTGACGTAAGAGAACTGTCAAAACATTAGAATGTGACTTTTCAATATTGCCATGTTTATAATAATAAACATGGCAATAATGAAAAGTCACATTCTAATGTTTTGACAGTTCTCTTACGTCAAAAATTTTGACCTACGTAATATCGCTTTTGTAGTAAAAATACTATATCCATGTATTCTTGATATTATTTATAATTTAAACAAAATTATAGTAAAGTCAGAATTTGGTATTAATTTTGAGAGTAATTTAAATGTAAGACCAAATACTTACGGTGTCGGGATAGTATCACGAGGTTTTTCCTGGTTTTCCCTCGTGATTTACTATGAGATCTCTAGCGCGAGAATTTTAATGTCACCGTTGCATGTGGTTGTCTTTTTAAAGACAGATCACATGCTATGATTTTTTTTGTGACGAATATTCTTGAGTTGGGGTTGATTTCATGTAATCGAATGAACTATCTTTCAGTAAAGTCGTCCCAGGAACGCAACTCATAAATATTGGCAATATCATTTTAAAGTCTTTTACTTTAAAATGTATCATATGTATCTGAATTGCCGATATAAGAGTCAAATTAAATAAATTATTAGAAGAATTTTTTTACTAAGCAACAACATTTTTGTTTCTGTTGGTAGTATTTTGTATTTTGACAACGGCACCCGATTTGGGCGTCGAAACGTTAATAAAAATCATTTTTTAATAATATTGTGGCTTATTTCCCATTATAAATAGTTAAAATTGTAAAAATGCCACAAGAAAATAGCTTCAGAACAACAATTTGATCAAACTGGTTTGAGCAAACTGAAAGTGACAGTTAGTGACGTCACATCCTGAGTGTTCATTGTGGATAATAATGAAAAATTTTAATTTTAAATAAAGTACAAACAAGTTAGACAACTCAATACAAAAAATTTGATCAAACTAGACTGATAGTGAGAGCACAGATCTTTAGAATTTCAAAAAAACTGCAATTGTGTCGTCACTTTGACGTACTTCCGGAGTTTGCTCAAACTGTTTGATCAAATTATTTGATGGTGAGACGCGGCCTTTATGGTTACGTCCATTGTGAACAAGCGCTTAGTAATTTTTTTATTTTTTTAAAACATACATTTATGTTAGATACCATGAGACGAAAAAAAATATTTTGTAAATTTTTTATTTATTTTATTTGAAAATAAAATTTTATTTGTATAGACCTAATTAAAATGGGATACAAGCCTCAGAAAACCCACTCTATGAGCTATGGGACTGGACTATAAAATGCTGCGATCGGCTGCGATGCTGCGATCGATTCATCGATTCCTTTTCTGTCAATCTGTCATCAATCAAGTGTCACATTGCGATTTTCTGAGATGAGATTGAAAAAAAATCCTCTCTTGACCTGTGCTTGGTGGTGTGAACAGCGCTTGGCTCCGCGTTCTACGAATACGAGGTCTTTCCTAAGTACTAACGTACCTAACCTACCCCAAATTGTTTTTGTCTGGGTAAGTTGAGCATTAGCTTAATCATTTGAATACTTCTTTCTTTTTTATAGGCTTAATTTGATATATTTTGTTATTTTTCTTTTTTATATATTGTTTATTACAAAACTTGCACTGACTGGCTTTTTGTATTATGAGTAACGAACAGGGGGGTACGTCCCCCCTCAAACCCGTCGAGAACATAATTTTAGATTCCGCATCAAATAGTAATAACGATATTTCAAATAGTAATAACGATATTTCTAACTCCCATAGCCTATCTCAGAACGATAAAACCCATCAGGAACAAAAAATTATCAACCTCTACTCCGAAAAAGATAATGGGCCCTTTTTTGTGTATTTAGAATCAACAAACATAGATACGAAAGTAGGTTCGTTTAATGGGATTAAAATTGCTAGAGATATTTTCAATTTAAAATTAAAAGATATTCGAAAAATACATAGTAAAGGCCTTAATCGAATTGCAATTGAATTTATTAATTTTGAATCAGCTAATCAATTTTTAAATAATAAAACTTTGTTAGACAAGGGTTATAAAATTTATATTCCCTTTAATTTTGTTACTTGTAAGGGTATAGTTAGACAAATTGATCTGGAGATTGGTGACAAAGAATTGTTGGATTGTTGCAGTACAGGCTCTGACATCGAAATACTAAATGTTAGAAGACTCAATAGGAAGGTATTCAAGAATGACGTAATCACGTATGAACCAACAGGCACAGTACTCTTTACTTTTAAAGGTGTAATAATGCCTAAAATAGTAAACTTTTATGGCATGCCGAAACTAGTTAACGTTTACGTAGCACCAGTTACTCAGTGTTTCAATTGTTTAAGGTTTGGGCACACTAAAACAATCTGTAAGAGTAAAGATCGTTGCATTAACTGTGGTGAACTTGCCCATACTGAAGCATGTGAAGTCAGATGCTTCTTCTGCAAGGGACCCCACAAAGCCACTGATAAGAACTGCCCCGAATTCCTGAGGCAAAAAAACATTAAAGAATTAATGGCATACGAAAATATGACTTTCTATGATGCCAACGAAGCAGTCACAAAAACATATGTAGAAAAAGATAAGTTTATTATGTATGCCAGTGACTTCCCAGTTCTTAGGAATAGGAAGTCCAATAATATCCCAAACAATAATGTTAGCATCAACGACTCTGTCACGCCCTCCCAAAGAAGAACTCATAACTTCAAATCCTCCACTACCAAACGCTCATTTCAACAGGTGGTCTCTAACTCAAACAACAAAAGACGAGTCATTCAAAAAGGGTACGACAAGAAAGCTCATGAAGAAAACCTCTTTTTCCCTAATTCACGCCCCGAAAAATCAACATACTCTCCCTCCCAACAACAAGCCTCAACATCATATAACACAAACACAGAAAAACCCTCATCAAACTCTCTACAAAACTTAGCCTGGCATCCCAGTGCATTGCAACATATTCAACATTCTGACTCAGATACTTTATATAATACCAGAAACGCTTGTCTACATTTTCTCAATAATGCGACATTCGATAATTTAAATATTCTCAAAAATATATTATCCCAGACAAACTTGGACTATATGGACCAAGATTCAATCTCAGACTTTGACTCTTTATAACTTCCTATACACCACAATGTCTCACAACCCAAAACTAAAAATAATACAATGGAATATCAGAAGTGTTAATGCAAATAGGGATAACCTGATTAGTCTAATATCCGAAATGGATCCAGATATCATTTTCATCAATGAAACATGGCTTAAGCATGATGCCAGATTTTCTTTAAACTTTTATAACATCATCCGACAAGACAGGGATGATTCATTTGGTGGGGTGGCAACATGCATTAAGAAATCCATAAGGTTTTCGACAATCAAAAAATTCAATTCAGCTCTAGTTCAATACATAATAATTAGTATCAGTAACCTATACCTTATAAATATATATTCTAGTTCAAATATGGCAATCACTGCCACCTTACTAAACGAAATGGTAGAAGGTATACCCTTAAATAATCTAATCATTATGGGGGATTTGAACTCACACCATCCCGCTTGGGATAAAGGGGTATGCAATAAAGGTGGTAAAGTTATTTTTGATTTTTCCTTTGATAATGACCTTACAGTGTTAAATGATGGCTCAGCAACGTTATTTCAAGACTCTAATAAGAACATCAGTGCAATAGATCTTGCAATTGTGAGCAACAGTATGTGTTTGTCGTCTGAGTGGGGTGTTATCCAAGACTGCGGTAACAGTAACCACTTTCCCACATACATTAAATTAAATATAGAGGACCTTAATGGAATAGAAAGACACCTACTTAAACCATACAAAACAAGAAACACTAAAAAAGCTGACTGGAATACCTATTACCAGAACATATTATTAAACAAGCAAAACTTGTCAGAAATCAAAGACTATAAGGATTTCCTTACAGTCATAAACACAGCGGCAGATGAAGCAATCCCTTTCAAAAATTGTGGGGTACAGGGTAGACCCAGGAATCCATGGTGGGACGAAGAGTGTTCCTTATGGATCAAAACACGAAAAGAAGCAATCTCCAATTTTAATAATTCCCCCTCTATAGAAAATTTCATCGAAACAAAACGCATCATCGCTATGACTAGGAGGAACTTAAAAACAAAAAAGAAATACAAATTTAAAAACTTTTGTGAATCCTTAAACAGAGGATCCAATATCACTTACGTTTGGAATAAAATTAAAAAATTTTCCAATTATCACAATAATAAAGTTGTTCATAATCCGCCAGATAATATCAAATTAGAAATATTAGGTAAAATGTCTTCAATAAACATTGATCCCAATTTTAATATGTCATATGATAACCAAGAAGTTGCTCCCTTTTCAATCCATGAGTATAATTTGGCGTTAAATAATAAAAAAGATTCTGCGCCAGGTATCGATGACATATCTTACTTGATGTTAAGAAACCTCCCACTGGCAGCCAAAAACACACTGTTAAGAATTTACAACCTTTGTTTGAGTGGGGGTCCTGTTCCTGTGGAATGGAAAAAATTTAATGTAATTAACATCTTAAAGCCTCAAAAAAACCCTACTTTGTCTGAGAGTTTCAGACCAATAGTCCTATCATCCTGTGTACTTAAAACTCTCGAAATCATAATTAAAAATCGTCTGGATTGGTTTATGGAACACAATTCACTATTTAAAATTAATCAATCAGGTTTCAGGAAAGGTAGAGGGACATATGATAATTTAGCTCTTTTACACTCTACGATTTTAGAAGCATTTGAATCTTCCCAAACGGTATTAGCCATTTTTCTAGATATTAAATCAGCCTACGACAATGTTGAAATATACAACCTTTATAATAAACTTAAAAATTTAAACCTCCCCTTGGCTTTAATCAACCTTATCCTTAAAATCCTACAAAATAGACTTTTATATTCAAGAGCTGATGACGGCAATTTCTTGGGACCATACCAAACTTCTAAGGGGCTACCTCAAGGCTCTCCCTTAAGCACCATTCTTTTTAACATATACATTCATGACCTTTTCTATTTATTCTCTAACGAAGTGAAAATATGTGGGTATGCAGATGATTTAGTGTTGTATATTAGCGGTAAAGACATTCATAGTATGACAAATAAGATCATCCCAGAAATTACAAACACTCAAAACTGGCTAGAAGCTCATGGGTTGTCTATTTCAATTGATAAATGTGAAGCTGTGTGGTTCACAAGAGGTCAACGCAAAACAAACCCCCCTATAATCACTCTTAATAATAACAATAACATTCCCTTCAAAAATCAGGTTAAATTCTTGGGCATCACTTTTCATAAAAACTTGAAATGGGACCCTCACATAGACAAAATTGTACTTAAAGCAAAGAAAAATATCAACATATTGAGAGCATTGTGTGGAGTTTGGTGGGGTGCAGACCCCAAGATTCTAATTATGGTCTTTAATGCTTTGATTAGGTCTCATATGGATTATGGTTCCTTTCTGTTCAGCCCAATTACACAGAAATGTAGCAATAACCTAAATAAAGTATTTTTCGAAGGGCTCAGAGTATGCCTGGGATGCATGAAATCCACTCCGCGCTTAGCAATCTTAGCTGAATCTGCTCAGATTGACCTGGAACATAGAAGTCTAATACTAGCGTCTAAATTCATATCTAAAATTATCAAAATTAACAATCACCCAGTAATAAAGACGCTTCTTAACATACGTAGAAAAATCATAAATAAACCCATTTTCCACAAGGCAAACCTTGTACCTCTTCTTGTAATGGCCCTTGAACATTTTTTCCCTTATCAAAACAAAATACACAAACATCCAAACTTTCCTTGTTATGACTTGGACTTCAACACATTAAGCAATCCAATACAAACGTTAAACTGTAATCTTAAGAAAAATGAATCATCAATCAAACAAAAATTTTCAATATTCACCCAAAAGTACAATAGGGATTTCTCCTTTGTATATACTGACGCCTCCAAAAGTAATGGGAGAATAGGTTTTGGAGTCAACATTCCCAACATTAACTTCAAGTTTTCTTCTAGGCTTCCTGGTGAGTTATCTATAACAAAAGCCGAAAATGTGGCAATTTACCAAGCAATTAAAATCATAATATCTAAAGACATCAAGAAGGCTATTATCTTCTCAGATTCTCTAAATGCTATATCTAAAATTAAAAACCCTAAAATATCAGCCACTGATGACTCAATCTCCCTCAAAACAAAAAATCTCATCTTATCAGCATATAAGAAAGGTTTTGACATTTTAATCTCATGGATTCCAGGACATTCTGACATTCCTGGTAATGTAGAAGCTGATTTACTAGCCAAAATAGGGACAGGCTTAAATATTCCGTTGGCTATGTTATTAGACTCCCAAGATATTCTAAACTCCATAAAGGAAAAAATTATTACTAAATTTAAAATCAATTGGGAAGCCATGCTGCGGAGGAAAAACTACCAGTATATGAGAATGCAAACCTCTTTTTCCTTTAAGGCATGGTTCTCAACCCTAACATTTAAAAACAGAAGACATATCACCACAATAATAAGAATGAGAACAGGTCATTGCTTAACTAAACAACATCTTTTTAAAATCAAAATAATAGACAGTCCAGCATGTGAATGCGGAGTAGTGGAGGATTTAAACCATATTTTCTTTGAATGCCCCATTAATGTTATTCCCAACATGGATTTATACACAATCTTTATTTCAATGAAATTCAAAACACCAATCTCAATAGATACAATCTTAATATCCCCTAACGAAAGGTCGGTCAGTGCAATCTTACAGTTTCTTGACTATAATAAAATTAATTTGTAATTCATGATGCTCAACTTTATTTTAATATGTTTAATATTTTTGCCTTCCAGTTTCTCCTCTGTGGCGTTCCTATTACCATTTGTTTACAATCTGTGTTTGTGTTTCCTATTTGTATATAACACCTTAACCTCAAATTTTTAAAAGTCAGGAAAAAATGCTACCATCTCACGCAAATGTCAGCGGCCCTGATATGGTTTAGAACCAGATTACATCACGGTCGCCAACAAATAGTGCTGGCGAATCGCCTCGTAGCGAAGCCATAAAAAAAGAGAAGAAGAAGAGATTGAAAAAGGCAAGCCGGTTCCTCGTGCTAGTTTTTAATGAAAATTCAATGTCATTTTCATAACAAAATTAATAAAGGGCAGTGAGGAAAAGTGTATATCAAATAATATAGTATTTGAAATTAAGACCACAGCAATTTCGCTGACTTGAAAACAAATGAAGATGTCAAAATTTTGAAGTTTTCAATATTTTCATAAAAAATATTCGCAAATATTAATTTCATACACAAACATTAATAATACCCTGCATTTCTTAGTTTTCCGGTACCAGTACTATTTAATTTATACATTTTGGATATAAGTTCGTATGTTATATAAATATTAATTATTCAGTCAACAATGTTAAGAATTCGGCAGATATCTAAAGTATTGGCTGTAGCCCCACTGAAATTTACTTCTATGAGACATCTAGCACACTCACCATTCAAGGGAATCCGTAAGCATTCAGTGTTATTTATATACATTATGTAAAACTGTCATAAATTTATTTTTATTTTGTAGTAACAAGAGCAAGCCTATGTAGTAGTATAAGAACTTATTCAAGCAAAAATGATGATTGTAAAGATGATCCTAAAAAGAATAAAAAGAAGGTATGTGAAAAAACTGATGAAAGTATCCAGTCCCATCCTTCCCCTGCTAAGCCCCCAGAAAAAGATGCAAAGCCAACAGGGCTAAGATTAAAAGAATGTCGTGCAGTTGATATAAATCCATGTAAACCTACTCCTACTTCGGTAAATCCTTTCATCCATAAGCATATATCCCCAATCTTTACCACATGTTGCCACTGTAAGGTTCTTTTTCAAATTTAAACTTCTATTTCTTTCAGAAAATACCTTCAATTAAAGATTGTAAGCATCCTAATTTAATGAGTGAGATACCTGACCCAAAATGTGACTGGAAGGAAAAGGATAAAGCTGCAAGGGATAGAAACAAAAAGCTGCTCATCTTTGGATTATTACTAACTGCATTTACAATAGGAGTAGTAAGTATAGTGTAGTATTGGATTATGATGCTGGCACCATACTTCGCTATGTGTTATTTGTTATGAGACTACGCTGTACCTATGTGCCCAAATATTTGTTCTTTGAAGTGTGTCAAAACTGACAACTGGATGGATAGGCTTATTTGCTATTAGTGCTTAAGTGTTGTGTGCGAATAGACGAATGAACCACACTTCGTCTTCTGCAGCCCATTTAGGCACATAACAAATAACACATAGCAGTGCTGCCATAAGCATAGGACAAACAATTATAGTAGATGCACAAAAGAATTATGGACTAATAGTATCATTAATAATTCAATGCATTATATATATCATTTAAGACGTAATTTTATTTAGATATTGTATGCAGTTTTTTATTTGTAGCTATTTTGGCTTAATCCATTTCATGTAGAGGAAGTGAAGCAAAAAGTTGAGAAAAAAGAGAAAAGTAAGTTTTTTCATGAAAATATTTCAGAAATTTTTAATTTTTTTTGTTTTGTTGGGTATTTTTGGAGTCCTGTACTGCACTGAATATTTGCTTATAAATCTGTTCCATCATCAAATTTTGAAATTATGGGTTTCACATAGAGCTGTAGTAGTAATAAAATAAAAAAAGTCAAAATGTAAATTCCTACAGGTTAAAACAAATTTTATATCAAAGTTTAAGTGGGTACAAAAGATATTTTCAAGAAAGTATCCAAATCATACAAGCGGATAATTGTTTAAATAATTAAAAAGGGGTCAATTTTGCAAAAAAAATACTTTTTTTTGAGATATTGAATTTGTTTATTAAATGTTACTACAGTAGAGCGTCGATAATCCGAACTAATTGGTACAGGGATAGTTCGGATTATCGAACATATGTTCAAAATACATAGAAAGCTCATAAACATAGTACATATGTACATACGTTTTAGTTACAAGGAATAAAACACCTGCATAATAAACAAATATATTGTATGTATTTCTGCATAAACAAAACAAAAATCTGTGGTCATATTTTTTACCAATTTATTATTTATTTCTTGTCTTATCAGGTCACGTTGAGCTGATCTTCTGGTTCCAGAGTTCTGAAGAAATTTATTTGCTACTTTAAAATTTAAAAATGTCGGTACTACATTTTTATCCAAGCAAGTGACGAGGAATTTAATGTCGAGTTCACTTCGTCGATGTTAGAAAATAGCCTTTTCAATCTTCCTAGATTTTTCTAATAGTTCGTGTCCATAGGTTTGGGTAATGTATGTAGATAAGGACACACCCTTAAACTTGATAAAAATAATAAACTTAAAGATAAAACCCATAACTAAATTAAAATTCATGGTGACGTTTCAATTATTACTTTAATCATCGTCAGAATAATAAGCTTCTTGAGCTTATTATTCTGACATATAGTTCCAACAGAACTCAGTATCAAGGAGGCATTATCCATATTTCTTTTGAAGCCACCCTTAAACACGCAACAAGACATGGCGTGTTTGAAATTATTAACTTAACCCAATGATTGTCAATGTCATTTTTTACGTTTTCATTAATTATGTTTGTTCCTTTAAAATTATTTAAAAGCATCCGCTCAAGAAGCTTATTATTCTGACGATGATTAAAGTAATAATTGGAATGTCACCATGAATTTTAATTTAGTTATGGGTTTTATCTTTAAGTTTATTATTTTTATCAAGTTTAAGGGTGTGTCCTTATCTACATACATTACCCAAACCTATGGACACGAACTATTAGAAAAATCTAGGAAGATTGAAAAGGCTATTTTCAAACATCGACGAAGTGAACTCGACATTAAATTCCTCGTCACTTGCTTGGATAAAAATGTAGTACCGACATTTTTAAATTTTAAAGTAGCAAATAAATTTATTATTTATTGACGGACTGAAGTCCATTAGTATATGATACAATTAAAATGTCACACAAATTATAAAAACAATTCAAAATAAGAACTAGTGCTAGTAGGTACAAAATTGGTAAATACATAATAAACAACAACAAAAAAATAAAATTACTTGCTCTCATTTAACAATGGAGAGCTAGTCCTATAATATAAAGTAAAAAGTCTAAATATCTAAGTCTATCTAAAAAGACAATAATAGTAATTGACAAATCAGTCTTGAAATTAGAACATTAAGTTAAATATAAATGTAACTGTGTAGAAAACGCATGTAATTGTATGGATGCCCATATTGTCATATTAAATCCAAAAATTCGGTCCGCAATCATTTTTTTTTAATTTTATTTTTGCGTTCGGGTTAGTGAACGTTCAGTTTACCAGGGTTCGGATTATCGACGCTCTACTGTATATTTTCAATTGCAAAAACGCGGTTGTTCCCAAAGAAATATTCACCTGCTTAAGATCTCATTAGTTTTATGTATATTTTCGATAAATGTATTGATAAATTCAAATTTCAATTAAATTCCCCCCTAAAATAGCATTTGAAAATTATTCAAATTTGTTTATAATTTGTTTTTTTAATAACGTCGCGGGCATTAAATATTTTGAAATGCCGTTTCGATAATTGGGTTCCTGGGAATTTTTTACTAATTAACAAAAATTTTTTGTCGTTTTTTCTTCTTTTTTGCTTCGAGTTATATTACAACGGGCCCTTTTAGGGTTAAATTTTATTAAGAATGTCGAATCTCTGAGTTGTAGATTATAGACCTAAAAATATTAAGATTTAACTAAAATCTCTTAAATAAAATGTGGCTACTTACTGAGTTACAGGGTGTTTTATTTAAAAATTATTGCTTAAGTAAGTAAGTTTACCAAGTACTTTAAAACGATGTGACCTATCCTTATCATATTTGGCAGAAAGTGTGGCTATTATACACCCTACTAAATTGTGATTAATAAATGGTTCTAGCTAGTGCCAGAGGCATACAACAGGGATAGTGAATGATTGACCCTTCCCAAATTCTACGCCACTGAGTGAATTACTATTTTAGCGAAATTTTTCGATTCTCCAATACTTTGTATGTAAATAATTTTATTGGTATTGATAAAGTCATCAGTTTGAGAGATATTGGAAGTTTAAAACGAATGAATGAATGAATCAAAATAACTATGCCGTTTCATTTTTAACGTCCAATATCTCGAAAACTAATGACTTAATCGTTACCAGAAAAGAGTATATTATTTACATAGAAAGTATTGGAGAATCGAAAAATTTCGCTATAATAGTAATTCCCTCAGTGGCGTAGAATTTGGGAAGGGTCAACCATTAACTATCCCCTGTCGTACGCCTCTGGTAGTAGCTACAAACTTTTGTTTATCACAATTTAGTAGACTGTATAGTACCCACACTTTCTGCCAAGTATAATAAGGATACGTCAAATAGTTTGAAAGTACTTGGTAAAAATAATTTTTAAATTTTTAAATAAAACTCAGTAAGTAGCCACATTTTATTTAAGTGATTTTAGACCAATCTTAATATTTTTAGGTCTAGAATCTACAACTTAGAGATTCGACATTCTTAATGAAACTTAACCCTAAAAGGGCCCGTAGTAATATAACTCCAAGAAAAAAAAAAGACAAAAAAATTTGACAAGTAGTGAAAAATTCCCAGGAACCCAATTATCGAAACGGCATTTCAAAATATTTAATCCCCGCGACGGTTTTAAAAAAACAAATTATAAACAAATTTGAATAATTTTCAAATGGCATTTTAGGGGGACATTTATTCAAAGGGTTAATTTGAATTTATCAATACATTTATGGAAAATATACATAAAAATAAAAATAATAAGATTTAATACAGGTGAATATTTCTTTGGCAACAACCGCGTTTTTGCAATTGAAAATAGAGTAACATTTAATAAACAAATTCAATATCTCTATAATTTTGTTTTATTAATACTGATAACATAGCGCAACTTCTTCTGTAAAATAAGATATTTTATAGTGCTTATTTAAAACGCTAAAATTAATTTTTTACAAATTTGTTTTTAAAGTTTTATGTATACCTAATTATTTTAATAAATAGGGGGTCAAATTTAATTTAGTAAGTCTTATGTGAAAGATTTACCCTTCATCTTTGCAGAAAACAATCCTATAGACCTTCATTAGTAATTGAATGACCTTCAGCAGTTAAAAAAGAAATTTTTTGCAAACATGGCCCCTTTTTAATTATTTAAACAATGATCCCCTTGTATGATTTGGATACCTTCTTGAAAATATCTTTTGTACCCACCCAAACTTTGATATAAAATTTGTTTCAACCTGTACGAATTTACATTTTGAACTACATGTAGTGTAATTTTATTTTACTAGACTATTGTATTGTCAAGATAGTAGAGAATGTGGAGATGTATGACATACGGAACATGTTAGGTTTAGATCAGTGTTTTTCAATCTGTGGGTCTCGACCCGCCGGGGTCGCGAAGCTTTTCGGGGGGGGGGGGGGGGGCAAATGCTCCCCCTGACCCTATCAAATGACGCCATTGATTAATTTGTATAATTATTAGCAACTGGTGTCCGGCAGAACGTCAGTTGCTAAGAAATATACAAATTAATAGTGCAAAATAATGCCGTCGTCCTGGCTACAACTGCAACTGCCATCGAAGTCGGAATCGTGCATTTAAGAGGTGAAATTTGAAGTTGGTAGAGCCTTTTTATGTTTAAATATGTTCTATTTATCTTAAATTAATGTTTTCATTATGAACAATTCTCCATCTCACATATCAATTATCATCAGTTCGTATGATGAACTATTTCTTTCAGAAAAGACACACATTACATACATTTCTTTTTTAGAAAAGAGAAAACTTATAAAACATCCACTACATTCAAAAGATATACCCAAAGACGTGCCTTACTTGTTAATAGGAGGAGGAACAGCCTCATTTACAGCATTTCGTGCCATTAAATCTGCGGATCCTACTGCAAAGGTAATACAGAGATTGTTTTCCAAAAAATATATTAAAATCTTAAACAAATAAACAAACAAGAAATTTTTATAGGTACTGATAATTTCTAGTGAATATTTTTATCCTTATATGCGACCACCGTTATCAAAAGAGATATGGTTCAATGATAGTAAGGAATCTGTGGAAAAGTTGAATTTCAAACAATGGAATGGTTCAGAAAGAAGGTAAGTTTCTATGGATCTGTACGTTTTCACTTACTATGCCTAATATTTTATAATATCGCCTTCTTCTCAAGTGTATTCTTCTTCTTCTGCAAATGCTGTCTCCATTAATGAAAGCTAGTGGTTTTTTTTCTGAAAAATGGCTTTGACAGGGCCAATTAGCGAGACTTGTTTGTGATTGATTGCTTCATGGGCCAATTAGCCAGACTTGTTTGTGATTTGTTGCAGATTCATAGTCATAAATTTCTTATTTCATAACATAAGTACTACAATATTATTTTTATTGATTCAGCAGTGGTTGTAAAAGCAAACTCGTCTCTGTCTTCAGCTGTTCTGATTATTTCTTCGAATCCCAGCCTGTTGATTCCAATACAGATTTCTTTTGCTTCTTCGCTACATGGATAGGCTTTCACTGTTCCATCTTGCCTTTATGTCATTATAAGGTGTAGTATTATATTCAAGTCTTTGTTCCACTAATAATGATTTGTAATGTTTTTGCTATTTTTGAATGGCTTATTTTTACCTCTATTTTTCCAGATCGAATTCTTTTATGAATTTCCATGATGCTCTAGATTGTCGTCCTCCTAAGTAAATATCTAATTCCTGACACTGGTGTTCTCAGCTTTTGTTCTTGATTTCTTTATAGATCTTCATCATCATAGATTTAATCTTGATAAACCAACTTTGTATTCTTTTTTATTTCTTGTATTTTGCTGCTTTTGGAGTTGCTTGTTCCACCAGAAATTTTTTGTTGTTTACCTAATTTTTTTTATACCCTAGTGCTTCTTTTGCTACTTTGTGCATTCCTTTAATAACTATCTTGATTCTGGGGTTTTTGTGTTATATTCTTGTTTTGTATAAGGTGTTAGTACTTACATTCTCGAAATTTTTTAAATTATGCTACATCCAATTCTATTAGTTTATTTTTATTTTCCAGTTGGCTTTATTGGTATTTGGTATTTCGAATTATAGCTTTTATTAAATGGCGCTCACTTTCACGTTATGCGGATCGATTTACTCTGACATCCCATTATCATTTCTTATGTTTTCACTATGAGGGCCTACTTTTTCATGTTGATTTTTCTTTTCGACTCTGGAATTAAGGTCCCCTACTATTATTATTTTTAGATTTTTGCCTATTTGGGATGTGTAATTTATTACGTTAATAAACTTTTTTTTCACCAGTATGTTGTTGTTAGGTTTCTAGGAGGTAATTATTGTAATCTTGCACCCTTTCGTGTTTATGTTGACTTGTATCAGTCTGTCACTTACCACTTTCTTCGACCTAGATATGTTCTTGTATTTTTCAGCAATTAAATCTAGCAAAGTAAAAAAACTCGGAAGATGTACCACAAACGTTTGTGGTACTTCTTTGTACAATAAAAAACTTTGGTACTTTGTTACTTCGAGACCACATTTGTGAAATATGGATACTTCTCTTCATGTAATTAAATCTAGCTTACCTATGTATTTCAACTTCCTGTAGAAAGTCTTATGTCTTTGTTCTTATTCCTTGTATGTTATTGCTAGAGTCTCTTATCTGCTCTTATCTTTTGTTATAAATCTGTGAACATTTCTCAGAATTTTGTTACTGTATGAATATCGGCACTTTATACTGCCTCCAATATCCTATCCCATAAGCTTTTTTTTTAGAGAGGTGGGAATTTTCTCAAGACCCTCTGGGAAGGTGTCCCAGGTGTGTCGGATCGGTCCGTCCTATCTGTATCTTGACGGGCCGCCTACCGACGGAACCCACCCCCTCTTTCTCCAGCCGACGGGTCTGGAACCGCTCTTAGCGAGCATATCTGACCGTTGATCTTACTCATAGCTCCCCTCTGACACTTCTAGCCTGCATTCCATGGATTGGTTGGCCGCTCCGCCGTCCCCCCGTCCACTCCTCACACCAGACCGGTTGGTGAAGCGACCTTCTAGCGCAACCCGCACACGGGTTGCCCCCGGGGTGGTCGACCGGGGTGCCCCCTAACCCAGGATGGAACTAACCAGAGAATGTCAGTTGGCAGTTACGAGTAACTCGAGTCATTCATACTTTCATCTATGCACGCTTTCTCATCCACCCATCCATACTTTCTTTCATTCAACTCCATTCCTTTCATATATACACACTTACTCATCCACCCATTCATTCTGACATTTAGATGGGGCAGTCTGTGTAGGTCGGATGTAAAAGATCCTTCCCCATTGACTGTCCCAAAACGATAGAAAACATGCTATAACATACAAGGAAAGAACTATTGTAAAGGGAGATGAAAAGAAAAAAGCAGAGATAGAATTAGAGAAAATAGAAGGAATAGAAAAGACGAAAAGAAAAAATAGGAAAGAAGCAAAAAAGGAAAAGAAGAAAGAAAAGATAGAGAACATAAACAGGAAATAGAAAAATAAAATTGTTCAAAGAACGATGACTTGTATAGATAAAATTAAATAGATAAATAAATAAACTACGTTAAAATAAATAAGTAAAACCATGTAAAATAAAATAAAAGCAAATAGGTTTGGATGTAAAGGACCATGACACAAACACATTTTAAAGAAATAAATATAGTGGTCATCCCGTCTGCAGACGCCTCTCCTTCTCTTCCTTGTGTTTCATTGTCTTGGTGACAAAAGCAATGACCAGGTCGAAGTCTCTCTTGCTATTAATGGCTTTGTGGCTCGCCTTGATAGGATGGATTGTAACAGCACTGTTCTTTTCTTTGATCCTGCGATCCTGGGCCCCCTATGTTTGATATTAACTTGTTTAGTACAGAGGTCCTTTTTTCAGCTTATGCCATAAGTTACCTACCTATATTATATTCTTATTGCTTATATGTATCAGATGAGATTGAGAGGTTCAACTTCGCATGCTATGGAGATAAGCTTAGTTTCTTGCCTGGATCTGACTGCCAAAATACTGTGAAAGAACTTTATTATAGTTTATACTATACATTACCCTCTAATATATCTATAATATCACGTTTTCATAAATTTCTTATTTATAGTTTGATGTACGAACCAGATGACTTCTACATCGATTGCAAATCATTAATGTCAAATCCAAACGGAGGAGTAGCTGTTGCCAGAGGTTGGAGTATAAATAAACTGGATGTTTTTGAAAGAATTGCTTATCTGGAAGATGGCTCAGAAATAAGATATAACAAGTGTCTCGTTGCAACAGGTAAACTTTATTCCGATAAGCAATGCAGAGGAGTTAAACACATTCTATATATATCCTATTCCACGAACATACGCCTGTTTTGGATTACTTCGACAACGAATATTTTACTGTGCAAAATAAGAAGAACGAAAGTAAATTGCAAATTACATTGTTGTTTATTGGAGTAATTATTAGCGCCATTTACTTTCGTACTTCTTATGTTGCACAGTAAAATATTCGTTGTCGAAGTAATCCAAAACAAGCGTATTTTCGTGGAATGGCCCATATATTTTTTCTATTTGAATCTTTCGAGATAGGGGTATAATGTTCGTAGGTGCTATTTACGAATGGTTACTTTGTCCCACTTTTCATTAACCCAAAAGCCCAAATAATTGTATAATTGTACCTACTCTCTCCACTAGTTCTCCATGTATCCCGATTTTAGTTAGATTGTTAGCTATGTTTTTGTTTTTGCTGAAGACTATCCACTTGGTTTTCTTGACTATCCACTTGACCCTTATACAGGGTAGCGAGAAAGTATGGAAACACGGTGATTTCTCGGAAACCGGTCGAACGATTTTTATAAATTTTGGTGGGTGGGGGTGTCCTAATACGACCGATATTATAGTGGTAATTACATTGTTGTCAAATCTTCCGTTTTTCTGGAAATCTAATGAACTTTCTTATTTTAAATGGAACACCCTGTATATTTTTTACGTTTTAAAGTCCTTAAGAAAAACTGATTATTTTTCATTTATGTTCCCTATACCTAAATGCCATAATTTCAGAGTTAATAATTAACAATAATATATTTTTCAAATAGGCCAACAACTTAGTTCTATTACACAAAATATAATAAATTAACTAAATAAACACTACTTTCCTATCGATAAAGATAACAGAACAGATAAGAGAAAATCTGACGCAGGTTTGTCAAAATGACAGTGACAATTTCTCTATGTTGCCTAATTAATTATTAGTTATAATATGTTTGATTTCTCGTTAGAAATAAAAAAATTTAGTAGGCCCAAAATAACACAAAATCTAGGCATGGGATAAAAAAGTTTATTTGAAGAAAGTGTATTTTTTTGTTCTTCTTAATGGCGGTACAGGCTCTTTTTTTAATATTGTATTTAATTACAGAGTAATTTTCACATTCTAATATATTTCTCAAATTGGGCTCTGTATCGCCATTCTTTATTATATTACGAATATGTGTGGCAAATATCTCGACAAAATATTCAAAATTACAGCCGCAATCTTGAACCGCGTTTGTTGCTACCTGTTGATCGCTACTGTTGCCTCTTAATATTGGCTTATTGAAACAAAATATTTCTTCATAACAAAATCTTTTCATATTCTGTATTCACTTTTTTTTTTCTCCAGGTGCAAAACCTAAGATTCCGCCAGTGTTCGAGGCAGCCAAGGAGGATGATAAGTTGAAAGATTTGATAATGACTTACAGAGATATCTTAGACTTCGAAGAATGTAGCGAGAAGTTTGAGCACGCACAAGCCGTAGCCATCATTGGTGGCGGATTTTTGGGTAGCGAGTTGGCGTGTGCCATGGCAAGAAAAGCTTCAAAAGGTAAATACAGAAATTTATTATTGTTTAAAATATATCAATTAGTTTTAAAGTAAGTATGTATAATGTATAATTTAAATATATTTTTAGATTTATTTTTTCACCTTGCTTTGTATGTCATGAACTTAATTTGTATATTTTGTTCTTTTTCTTCTTCTTCTACTTCTTCTTTTTTAATCAGTTCATATTTCAGTATTTCCTTGTTATGAATCCAGATTCCTTCGTGTTGATATATGTATGACACCATCTCAAAAATGTGTCATCAATAATTTATCTAAAAAAAAACCTTAATCAAAACAGGTAACGACGCTTTGTTCTTGTGACATGTCTATTAATTTTATATAAAATTAAGATTGCCATTATTGACTAATGAAAATTAGATTTTATAATTTTTATTTGACGTTTCGATTTTCATTTCGGAAAACTTTTGTCATCATCATTCTGGTTTTACAACACTCTGTGGATCCGAGTCTCCCTAAGAATTTCTCTTAAGTCATCCCTACCCAGTGGTAATATCCCCGTTAAAAAATCTTTTGTTTCAACAAAAACCAAACTGAACGTATCAGCTATGTATAAGGGAAAATATAAGCGGTGGTATCTACATATTTTATAAAAATGTATACAACTGTGTAATTTTAGAAAAAACACCGTGGTGGCTATTTTGCAGACTGGTTTCTCCTTCGGAAGAGTCTATTATTATTTGCACAGTATATTTTAAACCGTCCTTAGATATTGTGTATATTCTAGAACTTTTTCAAGTATCTCTGTCGGAAATTCTAGAAAACCATTTCGATGTTCCGCTTCTAATTGGCGGTGACTTTAACAGTAGAATATCAGATATTGGAGAAGTTCCGCCAGAGATGCTGGAGGGCACAAATCTATCGGAGTATCGTCTAAGCAATGACATGGTTTTAAATACTAAGGGGCGCCATATTATTGACTTCATGAACACCAACTCTTTCTGTCTACTTAATGGGAGGACTGAGTCTGATACACCGGCACAATTTACTCACATTAGCAAAGCTGGAAATAGTGTAATTGACTTAGCATTTATCCAGAACAGTGCAATACCTATTATCCAAGATTTATGTGTAATGAACCATAACAGCCCTTCTGACCACTTTGGTATACTGGTAACTTGCGTTTCCGACTTTTTTCGAGAAAGTCGTTTCAAAAAAGCACTTCCTATACAAAAAAAAACTATATATCAATGGAATACTGACCTTGCCTTTTTCTATAAAATTTCTATGCAACATTCGAATAAAACGTCTCTTTCTATAAATATTGATGCACAGGAACTATACAATAATCTAATGTCAGCAATTAAAGAAACTGCTTCGCAATTACAACTTTGTAAAGAAAAATCTTTCCCGTCGTGTATCAGGCAAAGTCCTCCATGGTTTGATCATGAATGTACCTCAGCTAAAAACAACATGAAACAAAGCCTCAAAACAGCTAAATCAAATAACTTCCGCGACCCCTATAAAACAAATTTTTTGACATCAAAAAAAGCCTATAGACAAATAATTAAAAAGAAAAAACATATATATTTTCATAACCTGTATTCTCAACTTGCAAACAGCAGGGACTCCAAAACATTCTGGTCAGTGATTAGGAAATTTCGGAAAAATCACAATACTTCTTTTATCGATGTAGACGTATGGGAGCAATTTTATTCGAATATATATCCCCCAAAACTATATCATAATGCCCGTTTTTTTGATGCAAGACATCCCATTTTTGACGCTATTATAACCAGTGACGAAATATATAGAGTCCTAAATAACTGTCCCAATCGTAAAGCACCTGGAACTGACCATATTTCTTATGAATTCTTTAAAAATCTTCCAAATAATTGGATACTGTATTTAACGGGCATGTTTAATAGAATACTGGAAACAACCATTACGCCGCATAACTGGAGTGAAGTCATTTTTACTATGATATTTAAAAAGGGCAACAGAGATGATCCAGCAAACTATAGAGGTATTGCCTTACTTAATTGTGTTGAAAAAATATTTACTAATATTTTGTTAAACAGACTCAGAGATTGGGTTGAAGTAAATAATGTTCTCCCCGAATGTCAGTCGGGTTTCAGGGGATCAAGGGGTTGCATTGATAATGTATTCACCCTCACTTCTGCTGTACAACTGCAACTACGACTGAAAAAACGCAAAGTGTACGCTGCCTTTGTAGATTATAAGCGGGCTTTTGACTCCATTATCCATCATTTGCTGTGGCAAAAGCTATTTGGCCTTGGGGTGAGTTCTAAAATAATAGCCATTTTGAAAAACATTTATGATAATGCTAGGATGTACATCAAAACTCCAAACGGCTACACAAGACCATTTGATATTTCAACAGGAGTCTTACAGGGTGAACCTTTGAGCCCACTATTATTTAGTTTATTTATTGCGGATATAGAACAGTTTTTTATTAGTCAAGGATCACAAGGTATCTCCATTGATAGCCAAAATCAAATAATAATGCTATTGTATGCTGATGATTTGGTCATTCTTTGTGACTCGGAAGTTGAACTCGGTAAAAATTTAAGTTATCTAGAAAAATACAGTGACAAAAACCAGCTAACTGTAAATGTTGGCAAAACCAAAATTCTTCCATTTGCCCGAAGCGGTCAAATTGGCAATAAAGGCGTTAAGTTCCTATATAAGAATGAAAAAATAGAAGTTGTTAACAAATTTGTATATCTTGGAGTCACCCTAACCACAACATTACTTTTTAAAGCAATGGCCGATACAACAGTGGAAAGAGCAAAACACGCAATTGGTAACGTGATAGGTTTAATGGCTAAAACCAAAATGAATTCTTGGACATCTCGTGTGCAACTTTTCGATTCGCTAGTTCAAAGCCTTGTTATGAACTGTGTGCCCGTTTGGGGAATGAGATATGCTGACCAGTTAGAAAGAATACAAATAACTTTCTTTAAAAAACTTTTACATCTCAGTATCAATACACCTGATTATGCTGTTAGGTTGGAGACAGGAAGAGTAAAAATTTCTTTTACTATTTTCAAGCTAACTTTAAATTGGCTTATCAAGCTATCGCAAATGCATGATTTAAGACTTCCTCTTATTTGTTTTCTGCGTCAGCTTCAAATTTCTTCAGCAAATAATTCAATAAATACGAACAGATACAACTGGGTTTCACAGTTTAAGCAATATTTTCAAATATTAGATTATGAATTTTCTTGGGATGAAAACATCTCTGATTGGCTATTAAAAAACAAGAAAAGCATGTTAAAAAAGTATATGGATATGCTTCATCAAGAAGACATTCAAGCAGTCTCCATGTCAACATTCTCAACTATTTACAAACATTTATCCGTAGATACCTCAGTACAGAAATATCTGGAATTTCAAATTCCCATAAAATACATTCGTGCCATGGCGCAACTTCGAACATCTAATCGCCATGTGTTAAAATTTACCTATAATGGTATAACATATCATATACGACCATCTGAAATCTGTACTATTTGTAACACAAACAAGTTGGAAACTCTTGAACATTTACTGTTTGAATGTCCCATTTACAGTTCAATGAAACCGGTTAATATGGCCCCCCTTAATAATTGCACCGACCTTATTGGTTGTCTTAATAATGTAACTATAATATCTCTGAAAGCAATTTCAATATATATTTGGAATATCATAAAACTTAGATCTTTTGTTTTAAATGAATAAGCTTCAGTTTCTCCTTCATTGGTGTTTATTTAAGAAAACAAGTCTCCATTTCAGTTAGTAATAGCGATTAACTTTTGTTTAAATTTGTTAATAGTTACTTATGTTCTAGACTAGTTGTTAGTTATATTCTGTACTTCAGTTTCTCCTTCATTGGTGTTTATTAAAAAAACCAAGTTCTCCATTTCAGTTAGTGATAGCGCTTAACTTTTGTTTAAATTTGTTAATAGTTATTTATGTTCTAGACTAGTTGTTAGTTATATTCTGTACTTACTAAACTCATTGTTATAAAACTGTAGTTTTTAAAAACAATAAATGTCTATCTATCTATCTATCTATCTATGTATAAGGGAAAATCACTGATAACACTCATTTTCAGCCTGATAATCATTTTTACTCACAATCGGTTAGTAATTTATGGATTTCTAACCTTTGAAGTAATCAGGAAGCGACTTATTACTTACTTTACTTTCCCAGCTAGCCGGGAAAGTACTTTCCCGGCTAGCATCTGTCACTTTTCTACCTGTCGTGTATCGCCTAAATGTCAGATTCAACAAACTTGTTTTGTTACCTAGCAACGATCTCACAGGTTACTTAAAATAATTCATATTATCACATAATGAAAATAGATACAGATATTTGAAACGAAATTATTATTGGTAGATTGTGAGTATTAGAAATCCATAAACTACTAACCGATTGTGAGTAAAATAGTATACAAACCTCGCGGGAACTTATTCTAGCCTCGCGTCTGTAGTTTACCTCGGTGCTTCGCACCTCGGTAAACTACCTTGCCGCTCGGCTGAAATAGAGTACTTTCCCGCCAGGTATGTAATATACTATTACAAACAAATTTTTGGATTAGCCATGGGCTCATGCAGCTCCGATCTTACTTAGAAAAATGTGTAGCAAACTCATCAACGGAATGTAGGAAGTTCTGGTTGCCAATACGAAAAGAAGAAGTCGCCTAATAGAAAGTCAGAGACACATCATCTACAACACGATACACTTACAACGATATGCCGACGCGCATCTCCAGTGACGTCATGTCGATGCAAATCCATTAAATTGTGGTGTTGGTTAGGTTGAGTTTTTCGTTTTTAATTTATTTCATTGTGTATTAAATTTCCGGTATATGTAATTCCAAATAACATTACTTTTTTTTTAAATTCATGTTGTAAAATTCATGTAAAATTTACAATTTTTAAATCTAATACAGTTGTAAATAGGACGACGAGATTGAGGTACAAAAATGCTTGACAATTTGTATGAGGTCCTATTATATTAAAATACCTGTTTTTCCTTCTCTATATCTACTTTGTTAGATATGTCTCATCGAACGATGAGACACACAGTTTTTCATTATCATTGAACCCATCAACGTAATAATTTAACCATTTAATATACCCTGCGATATTGATACGCTTTAAGCGTCGTTTAAACACAACGACAAGTCACAGCAACTAGTTGTGATGACAAGTTGAAACGCTGTTTAGACGCTGCGATTCAATGCGATACCACCTTCAACCCAACTCCAACTTTGATAAGTTGTGCGATGCACCGTTTACACACAATGATAAGTTGCAACAACTCGATTGACCTTGATAAGTTGTTTGATTTATCGCTGTGTTTAAACGATCCTTTAGAACTAACACTGCGCAATGAAATAGCAGATGCTAGATATATCTTGTGGCGACCATCGCAATTTTTTTCTTTCGGCATGTAATATCTTTTCTACCTGGCCAGTAGTAAACAATTTTCCTAACAAAATTTCTACATTAATAGTTTCTTCTGTCATTACCTCTATAATGCTGGTTAGTTTTGAATTTTCTTTTTCCAGATTAAAAATTGTTTGCTGAAGTTCTACTATTTGTCGTTGATCATTTCTAAAAATGTTATAAAATTAGGTACTTGGATAACTATTTTTAAAGACCTAAATAATATAAACTAACTTACGAAAATTACACGTTTATGTTCTCATTTTCTTCCAGTTCATTGTTGCTTAAATTATTATTTATTATAAATTCATATTTAATTTATACCGGGTAGACCAAAAGTCAGTTAACCGTTTTGTATATTAATAAAAGCAAAAGTAACTGAAGTAAAAAAACATTTATTGTGTATTGTTTATTGTAAATAAGTAGGTAAAAATAAAAGCATGCTTTACATTTTATGTTCAAAATGTAAACCACCTTCATCAATACATTTTTGTCAACGCTTATACGCAGTGAAACAAGTCTTTGTACAGACTTCCAAGTTAGCACGGAGAACTTCAAATTGGCAAAAACTATATCTTTAAGTACTCCCCACAAGGCAAAATCACAGGGCGTCAAATCTGGCGAACGCGCGGGCCATTCAGTTGTGTCTCTTCTCCCTATCCAATCACTAAACTGGTCATTTAGAAACTCACGAACTTACAATCCGTAATGAGGCGGTGCACCGTCTTGCTGAAAATATCGAATACCTTGTAACTGTGAATTATTTGCAAGGCCCTTCACAGAGCATGATATATTTTCTTGGATGCGCCGCAAACTTGCCCGTGACTTTTTTTGATAGCGTTAACTGACTTTTGGTACACCCGGTATATGTAATTCCAAATAATATTACTTTTTTTTTAAATTTATGTTGTCCGCTCGACGGCAAGCTATAATCCATTTTTTAGAAAGTTGATTATGTATATTTTGGAAATTTGAAATAGGTATTTTTGAAATAGGTATATTTATTTTTTTTCAGATACAAAAGATCCTAGAAAGATATACCAACTTTTTAAAGAAGGCGGAAATATGGGTAAAGTATTACCGGAATATCTTTCTCTTTGGACGACTGAGAAAGTAAAAGATGAGGGTGTGCGGGTAAGTCACTTTTAATTTACTATACTATTAAAATAACAGGGTGTCCCGAAAATATTGGTCATAAATTATACCACATACTCTGGGGTCAAAAATAGGTTGATTGAACCTGACTTACCTATATACAATAGTGCACACAAAAAAAGTTACAGCCCATTGAAGTTACAAAATGAAAATCGATTTTTTTTAATATATCGAAAATTCTTAGAGATTTTTTATTGAAAATTGACATGTGGAATTTTTATGGCAGCAACATCTTAAAAAAAATAAAGTGATTGGTGCACCCCATAAAAATTTTATGGGGTTTTTGTTCCCTTTAACCCCCTCAAACTTTTGTGTACGTTCCAATTGAATTATCATTGTGGCAAAATTAGTTAAACACAATGTTTTTTAAACTGTTTTGCCTCTTAGTACTTTTTTGGTAAGCCAGTGTTTATGGAGATATTTTGAATATTTGTCGAATCCACCACATATTTGTATATGGTTAAGTATGATTATATAGACCTGTTAATAATCTGAAAATTTATTTATCACTTACCTTTTAGGTATATTTTGAAAAAGAAGCCACATCTCGATAAAAAAGACTAAGAGGCAAAAAAGTTTTAAAAACACTATGTTTAACTAATGGTACCACAATAATAGTTTAATTGGAACGTACACAAACATTTGGGGGGTTTAAAGGAACAGAACCCACATAAACTTTTTATGTAAATATATTAAAAAAGAAGCCGCATCTTGATAAAAACTGGCTTATCGAAAAAATACTAGGAGGCAAAAAAGCTTTAAAAACATTGTGTTTAACTAATGGTATCACAATAATGAACTAATTGGAAGGTGCACAAAAGTTTGTGGGGGGTTTAAGGGAACAAAACCCCCATAAAATTTTATGGAGTGGACAAATTTTACTATAATTTTGTTTTAAGATGTTCCTGCCATAAGAATGATACATATCCATTTTTAATAAAAAATCTCTAATAGTCTTCGATATATTGAAAAAAATCGATTTTCATTTTGTAACTTCAAAGGGCTGTAACCTTTTTTATGAGCACATTTGTACTAAGGTAAGTTAGGTTCAATCGAACTATTTTTGATTTCAGAATGTGTGGTATAATTTATGACCAATCTTTTCGGGGCACCCTGTATAACTGTGGTGTCTGTTATCCAAGGCACTACAGAGCATGTTCACTCCATAGAGTGAAAAATTCTTTGCATTATATTCGTTTTTCTTTTGTATTTCTTCTTACATTTCTTTGTTACACCATCTATAATTAAATCGAACAATAGTGGAATAACTGCACATCCTTGTTTTAATTCTATTTTTGCCTATAATCTGAAGGTTCTTGATTGTATGTTCTTAATTTGTTGCTATTGTTATTGGATAAAGCTCTAGTAATTTTTATCACATTCTTTTCTACTCATTTCTTCTTCAAAAATTTCCAAGTGCCGTCTGTTATTACTTTGTGGAAAGCATTTTTAGGCCAATGAAATACAGAAGGAATAGCTTTCTTTTCTCCTGTCGCACAGTGGTTCCAAATGCTGAAAACGTGGTCATGGTGTAAAATAAAAGTCCCTATTGAGGGATTTTCATGTTTACAGTTGTTTTCTCATACTATCGTAGAGTCGTAATATGCAGGTATAAAGATCAGTTGGGATGTATTCCGAATCATAGCTAAGAAACAAATGAGTCATGTCCGAGATTATGTTGGCCGACAGAAAAAGTGAAAAAGAACGCGTATATTGAAAACGCTGTAAAACGTTTTGTAGCTTATCAGTTTTATCGCTGTAAAGCACATTCTTCTTTTTTAAGCATGTGGTAATGTAGGATGTAAGTCAGCTTAATATTTAGTAACAATAAATGCCTTACATTTGTTAATGCATAAATAGTGAAAATATTCTTGAAATAATAAAATTTTTGTAAAGATACATTCAAAAAGTACAAAATTCTGCATAACTCTGCGACTAATGTTTATTAATCCTAAAATATATTGTAAAAAGATACAGAATCACTTTGATTTTGCTGTCTATAACTGCCTATGTATTTCTGGCAGTTGTTGGAATACAAAAGTGGCAAATGACGCATATTACATGATTCTGGCGATTGTTGGGAATGTATAGGCGGTTGTACATAAGTAATAGGTTCTGTATATTGTACTTCATAAAGAAAATGTATTGGTCATCAACAATTTCTATAGTCCCCTATAATATAAAATTTTAAACAAATATGCGTTTAAAATAAAATTGTCGAATTTCTTTCGGTCATATTGGATCTGCCATAAAAAAATTTGCGTTTCAATTGATATTTTCAATTTCTTTCCACCATGTTTCTGCCATTTTGTTTTTCAGAAAAAATAATGTCAGATTCGTAATCAGCGATGGCAAAAATCCTAAAATCAAAAATTAACAACGAAAGTAATTCCAAAGTATAGACAATATACGCTTTTAAAGGTCCATGACCATGTTTTCAATCTTGCGTAAGTACTCCTTCCTTTCCTGAATCCATGTTAAAATTATTTTAAGTCTAATTCCAATTTTTCCCGTAATCTTTTGTCCATTACCCTTCTAAAGGCGGCTACGCTTGACTGTAATTCATGTGAACATTTGAGCAATTTTTTGTATCTCCTTTCTTAAAAATTGGTACTATATATAGAGCTTTTCATTCAAAGTCATTTGTTTCGAGCTTCTGTCATATGTCGTATAATCCGTGTGTATTAATATTATACACAGATTATACAACATATGACAGAAGCTCGAAACAAATGACAATCGATGAAAAGCCCTATTATCGGTGGTCTCATTTTTGGTATTTTTTTTTGTTCTGACTACTTATTTTTTTTTTCGTGTGTCCGAATTCTGGTTTTCTCTTTTGCGTTTTTGATTAGCTGTTTGACTTCATTTCTAGCAATTTTATATAC
Source organism: Diabrotica virgifera virgifera (assembly GCF_917563875.1). Lineage (NCBI taxonomy): Eukaryota > Metazoa > Arthropoda > Insecta > Coleoptera > Chrysomelidae > Diabrotica > Diabrotica virgifera. The sequence continues at coordinate 60,059,021 of NC_065443.1, read as the reverse complement.
TTGGTAGTCATTCAACTCGATATTGTTCTGAAGCTATTTTTTCGTGGCATCTTAATTTGATTTACTATGTTTACTGAGAACAGTCCACAATTTTACTTTAAAATAAATTTCTGTTGACGTTTTGATTTCCACTTCCGAAACCATTGAGTATTTTGTGAACGATTTCCGAAGTAAAAATCGAAACGTCAAAATAAACTTATTCTTCACAAAGTATTCTTATATTTGATCATTGATTTTATTTCTGGTGTTCACCATTTGCTTTTCCTAAATGAATGAATCAAGTAATAAATATAATAAAAATGTATACCATTTTTATTCAGTTGCAATGCGAAGGCAAAACAATCTTATTTTTCACTCAGAATACGGAGCGCAGTCCAGCACTCTGAATCGACGATTTTCGACTCTTTTTGGAGTCATCATCGGAGAGGCGTAGGCTTGCTGCTCTCTGCTTGAAGTGACAAAACCACGAAAGCTTATCCCCGCATTGCAACTGACGTTAATGGAGTAGGTGACTGGCCACTGAAAGGCAAAGTTTTCAACCTAATATAAACATTAATAATATTGAAAAATATTAAAAATATTAATAAAAGATTTTTAATTGAAAACTTATTGGTCCATTTCCCTGGTAACACCTCCATGGCTTCTAAAAATTGCAAGTCAGATGGATGCTGCAGTGAAGACAAGAGGGAATTCTAAAAAGTTGTAATTCACAACCCCGTCTACAGCTTGGTAAAGTTCCAACGGAAAAATGGACCTAGTTACTTTATAGGAGTAATACTAATAAAATAAAAATGTATACCATTTTTATTCAGTTGCAATGCGAAGGCAAATCTGTCTATTTTTCACTTAGAACAGGGACGGCAAACCAGCAATCTGAATCGACGATTTTCGACTCTTTTTGGTCATCATCGGAGAGGCGTAGGCTTGCTTGCCGCTATGCGGGGATAAGCTTTCGTGGTTTTGTCACTTCGAGCAGAGAGCAGCAAGCCTACGCCTCTCCGATTATGACTCCAAAAAGAGTCGAAAATCGTCGATTCAGAATGCTGGTTTGCGCTCCCTGTTCCAAGTGAAAAATAAGACAGTTTTGCCTTCGCATTGCAACTGAATAAAAATGGTATACATTTTTATTTTATTAGTATTACTCCTATAAAGTAAGTAGGTCCATTTTCCGTTGGAACTTTACCAAGCTCTAGACGGGGTTGTGAATTGCAACTTTTTAGAATTCCCTCTTGTCTTCACTGCAACATCCATCTGGCTTGCAATTTTTAGAAGCCAGGTGTTACCAGGGAAACGGATTGCTAAGTTTTCAATTAAAAATCTTTTATTAATATGTTAAATATTTTTCAATATTATTAATGTTTATATTACGTTGAAAACTTTGCCTTTTAATAAATATAATAGTTTGTTATAGAAAAAGACAGCAAATACAAAATAAGTGATTGACGTGATCGTTCATGGGTAATCTTTCATTTTTCCGACTGTATAAACGTCAAATACAGCTGTTCTATCATTTTTCAATTTGTTCTATCGTTTGTCAAAGCTGTTTAATCGTTTGTCAATTTTCTATAATTCGGTTTCTATACATTTTCTGACGTTCTAAACGCCACTAGACATAAAAATAAACATTGCAACAAGTGAAGGGCCAGGACTGTAATAGCTCAATGTTCCAGTGTGTCTAGTAGCATGGCGGTTACTGTATATTATAACGACTTATTTATTTGATATTTTTATAATAAAAATGTTTAATTATTTTTTATGTAATATTTTTAAGGTAAAACCTCATACAGAAGTAATAGGTGTGAAACACGACGGAAAGAAAGGAATGATTTTAACATTAAACGATAATTCAACTTTGCACGTTGATTGTGCTATCGTGGCTATGGGAGTTGAGCCAAATACTGATCTAGCCGAAGAATCGGATTTGGAAGTTGATCCAGAATTGGGTGGATTTTTAGTTAATACAGAATTACAAGCAAGAAGCGATGTCTATATTGTAAGTGTAATGTAAATGGGATTTTTTCATTTTTCGGATTTTAAATCGCTTATAACTTTAAAACTATTAACTTTTGAGAAAAATGTAAAGAAACATATTTTATTTAGAATATCCCAAAGAATCTAGAAAAAATATTTTTCGGAGAAAAATAGGAGATTTTTGAAATAGAGCTCGCCGGACCGGCAAAAAAAATCGGATAAACACCCATATTTAACAATTAAAAAACAACAGTATAAATTAAGGTTAGACGCGATCACTCTTCAGAATCTTGAAGCTGAATGAATTAAATCTTCAATTAAAGTATTGGGCAACCTCAAAAATACTAATTTACGTATGAGTTTTTAAGCCTCGAAAATCGCCTAAAAAACTCGAAAACTATCAATTTTTAAGAAAAATTACAAGATACCTTTCTTGTTTAAAATGACCCAAAAATTTCGCCCGGCACCCTTCAGATTTGTTTAAAGGGGACATTTTTGAATAGGATCCACAAAGAAACCGAATCAGAATTTTTTTCAGACGGGAGCGGTCTCACCACATGGACTAACAGTATGGTGCAAATGAAAGGAATAAAATCGTTATTTCGTAAACCGGTCACTTTAAGGAAAAATCCCGAGATAGGTCGATTTTTATTTTTAAATTATGATATTTTGGCATATGTGGCATATTAGTGACGTCATCCATCTGGGCGTGATGACGTAATCGATGATTTTGTTAAATAGGAATAGGGATCGTGTGCTAGCTCGTTTGAAAGGTCATTCAATTCTCTATTCAGTAATATAAACATTTACATAATTATTTGTACAGGGTGTTCAAAAAAAATTTACTTAAATTATTTGACAAAAAAAAAAAAGAATGTATGTAATTTATTTAATTTAAAATACATTTTACTGTTGACCGAAAACAGACAAAAATGTTTATTTAAGAAATAAACATTGCTTTTCGATTACATTCAATGTTCAAGGCAGCTCCCGCAAGTCACCTGCCTCTTGGAAGTTTGAACATTTAATTTAAGCGAAAAGCAATGTTTACTTGTCATATAAACATTTTTTTCTGATTTTTTGACAGCATTAAAATGTATTTTGAATTAAATAAATTTCATACATAATCTTCTTTTTTGTCAAATAATTTAATTAAAATTTTTTTTTTTGAACACCCAGACAGATAATTATGTATATGTTTATATTACTGAAAAGAGAATTGAATGACCTTTCAAATGAGCTAGCACACGACCCCTATTCCTATTAAAAAAAATTATCGATTACGTCATCACGCTCAGACGGATGACGTCACTAGTATGAAATATATACCAAAATATCATAATTTAAAACTAAAAATCGACCTATTTCGGGATTTTTCCTTAAAATGGCCGGATTACGAAATAACCAATTTCTTTCCTTTCATTTGCACCATACACCATACTTAGTGTGACCAACAAGTCACTCGAATCCGGGACAAGGCTGAAAAAAATACCTGAAATCCGGGACTTTTCAATAAAAATCGGGCCATTTTTTAAGAACACAATAATTAAAATACAGAAACGAAAAAAATCCACCATTTTAGTTTTTATAGAACTATCTTCTTCTTCTTGATGTGCCTATCCGTGACGAATGTTGGCGATCATCATGGCAATCTTCACTTTATCTGCAGCAACGCGAATAAGCTGCACAGATGTTGTGTTGAGCCAGGTTCTGAGGTTCTTTAACCAGGATGTTCTTATTCTTCATGGACCTCGCTTTCCAAATATTTTTCATTAATGGTTTGTATTAGGAGGACATATCTGATATTCGCTACAACTTTCGAAGAATTACAGGCCATGATGACGCAACTATTTCAAGCTTCGGAAAAAGTAGGTCTTAAGATGAACTTGGAAAAAAGAAAAGTAATGACGAATACACCGAACATTACAAAAATAACGTTGAATGACATAGATTTAGAAACAGTAAGCGAATACATCTACCTGGGATAGATAATGAAAGTTAACAAAGAAAATCAAACTGCCGAAATTACTAGAAGAATAAGGTTAGCATGGGCAGGATTTGGAAAACTGAGTTGGATCTTGAAAAACACTAAAATATAACAATATTTGAGAACCAGAGTTTACGATCAGTGTATCCTCCCTATACTTACGTATGGTTCACAGACGTGGACACTCACCAAGGCCAATATGGATAAAATAGTAAAGGCACAGAGAGCGATGGAAAAATCAATGCTCGGAGAGAGGCTCATAGACAAAAAAAAAACAAATACATGGATTAGAAGCAAAACCAAAGTAAAAGACGCAGGAGAACATTCTGCCTAATTAAAATGGAGCTTCGCAGGACACAATGCCCGACTGAAGGATAAAAGATGGAATCACGAAATACAGCAATGGAGACCGTGGTTAGGAAGAAGAAGTAGAGGAAGGCCACAAATGAGATGGGCCGAGATGACATAAAGAAGTTTGGAGGACACAACTGGAAACAGGTGGCGCAAAATAGACAACACTGGATTGAATTGGGGAGGCCTATGTCCAAAGTTGGATTACTGAAGGCTGAAGAAGAAGTACTTTTCGGTTCTTCCCCATTCTTCTAAGGACCTCCTCATTTGTGACCCGATCAGTCCTATAGAACTATAGGAGTTCTATAGGATATCCTATAGTCCGTAGAACTATAATCTATAATACCACGGTATAAAATGCATGGGTTTTGGATGTGGTGTTAGTATTATACTCTAGAAATTGTCGACTTTTTTTTCACGAATTCAATTTGATGTGAATTCTTAGAAGAATAACGTATTCAAAATTTCAAAATATAATTTTACCAAAACTTTGAAAATTCGAAAGGCCCGGAAGCCTTGTCCGGGAAGCCGGGAGACGATTTCGTAATTCGGGCCATGTCCCGGATTATTCGGGCTAGTTGGTCACACTAACCATACTATATGTAGTGTAATAACAATTTGTAGGTTAAAACGTATTACTTGTCTCATTAGCTTAAAAATAAATAATTATTGAAAGTAATCAAATAAGAGAGCCACAGCTAATCGTTTTAACAATTATGTTGTTCTGAAGCTATTTCCTTGTGGCATTTTTGTAATCAACTGTTCTAAATGGGAAATAAGCCACAATTTAACTAAAAAATGATTTTATGAACGTTTCGACATTCACATCGGATGTCGTTGTCAAAATACAAAATACATCAATTTCCTCAATAGTGAAAAAATATCAAACACTTCAATAAAATAACTTTATTAAATACGTCCACCGGGATAATAGCCCGTTCCTAATAATTACATTAACAGTACATGCCGACGTACGTTTCACTTAATGTTTTGATTTAATTTGTTTGCAAATCAACCATTACGTTTGTGCAAAGATCCTTTCGAACAACTGTATGTAATTGATTCATGTTACAAAGTCTTCCCTGATCAAACGTAGATGTTGAAAGACATGGCGAGAAACTCGAATTTAATCGAAATGCAACCATCTCTATTTATTATGTTAAGAATGTCCGAGTTTTAATTTTAATGTCAGTTTTTATTACATTCCATGTCAAATCACTCAGGCAAAAATTTTTGGATCTCCTATTTGTCTGAAAATTGGTATATAGCTTCTGCGGGACGTAAAAATAAGATGTTTAAGGTAAAAGTCTTCTTCTTTTTTTTCTCAAAATGTTATTTTATGCGATTTTACAGTGATTTGGTGTTTACTTAAACAAATTTGCATTTTCTATCGTAAAGTATCAATGAAAAACATAATATTTTAATAGGGCTTTTCATCGATTGTGATTTGTTTCGAGTGTCTGTCATAAGTTGCATAAACTGTGTATAATATTAATATACACGGATTATACGACATATGACAGAAGCTCGAAACAAATGACTGCGAATGAAAAGCTCTATAGAAGGGACTTAAAAATGTCATCATATGGCATTATAACAAGTTATTTTGATGCAAAACAACTTTTTGATCAAATTTTATAGTGTAGAAAACGTTAAAATACCGTTTTTTACATTTTCCTCCTTTCCCAAAACACATCATCATCGATTTGGCTGAAAATTTGCCCACAGATAGCCAAAATATAGGACTTTAAGTGGTTAGAAGGATTTGAATTATATTAGAATACCAAAAAAGTTACATGCAATAATATCAGACTCAAAAGTATATTAGTCCAGTCGGGATAGCATTTGACCTTGCATGCCGAGTTGCCCAAAATTTTTATTTGTCTAATCTTTAGGGGGTCAATAGTAGCCTAAATTTAAAATCACGAATGAATTCCTCCGTTATCTTAGCCGCCATCTTGATTTTAAAGGAGAACCTGTTTTGCTCAATATCTCCGCCATTTTTAACTTTTCGACAAAAATGGTAGGAACTGAAATTATTCCAAATAAATCGTATTTACAATTATTACAATTTCTTTTTAACAATTTTTGTCGTGAGGTCGATACTTTCGAGTTAATTTTACTTACAGTAGACGCCTATATTTTTGACTATGATATTGCATGTAACTTTTTTGGTATTGTAACATAATTCATATCCTTCTCACCACTTAAAGTCCTATGTTTTGGCTATCTGTGGGCCAATTTTCAGCCAAATCGATTATGATGTATTATGGGAATGCATAAAAATGTAAAAACGGTATTTTAACGTTTTCTACACTATAAAATTTGATCGTTAAAACGTTTTGAATCAAAGTAACTTGTTATAATGCCATATAATGACCTTTTTGGGTCCCTTCTATTAAAATATTATGTTTTCCATTGATACTTCACGATAGAAAATGCAAATTTGTTTAAATAAACACCAAATCACTGTAAAATCGCATAAAATAACATTTTGAGAAAAAAAGAAGAAGATTTTTTTACCTTAAATATTTTATTTTTACGTCCCGCAGAAGCTATATACCAATTTTCAGACAAATCGGAGGTTCAAAATTTTTTTTGCTCCAAAATTGAGTGATGTGAAATGGAATCACCCTTTTATTAAAAATATTTTTTAGGCTGGCGATTGTGCTTGCTTCTACGATACAAAACTAGGCAGACGACGTTTCGAACATCACGACCACGCCGTGGTCACAGGACGATTAGCAGGCGAGAATATGACTGGAGGTCGAAAGCCTTACTTACACCAGAGCATGTTCTGGTCAGATCTGGGACCAGATGTAGGATACGAAGCCATCGGTATTGTTGATTCGGCTCTTCCTACAGTTGCGGTATTTGCCAAAGCCACCGACAAAGATAATCCTAGGGCGGTAGTCACTGCTACCGATGAGGGAATTAGATCTAAAACGGAAGAGGTAAGAGTTTGAAATTTTCAATAATTGATTTTAAGATAAAAAAAATTGGGAAAAATCCTTTGTAAAAGGTATACATTTTTTTATTAAAATCCCTTTAAAGGACTTAATGGCAATTGCAAAGTCATTGGAATGTAACCAACTCAATTTGCATCCCACGTGTTGGGAAATTCAATACATTACCTTAGGGCTTTATCCTAGTTGGCATGTGACCATCATAAGGCATTTTATTAAAGTATGCACTTTTAATGCATCCATGTTATATTTAAAGAGTTTTTACCCGAATATTTTTCTTTGGTGGCTCAGCTAGCATCCAGTCTATCTAACACTGATGATGATTTTTTATAAAATCGAAAACGTTTTGTTGTGATGTAGCCTTTTGAAGGGATTTTAATAAAATTTTATGCCTTTTACAAAGGATTTTTTTCAATTTTTGTGATTGATGGTATACAGCCAACTACAGGAAAAACATTTTCGTTTCCTTGTGGATTTTGATTTTAAGATAATTTTTACGTATTTATAACTCGTGTAGAGTGTATGCCGAATATGCATTTTTGTAGTCAGTATAATTGCCTTTTTTATAGTGTTTAACATTTATAAATTGTATAGTATACAGGGTGACACTGAACTTGGTGTTCGATATATCTGTTATCTGGTCAGATACAGAAGAAAATTGATACAGATATTAAGGGCATAGTTGCAAAGTTTCGCGCTAATGTGTGTTAAATGTATTCATTTTTTTCGAATCCTGAGAAAATTAATAAGTATTTTTGAAAAATTTAAACGCAGAATGAAAGATTACATTATTACCGATGGCCGAAAATTCATGAAAACTTCTATGTTTATTTTTGTAAGTTACAAGGGTGAAAAAAAATGGGAAAATTTAGTGTGATTTTTAATTTCAAATATCTCATTCAAAATAATCTTTTTGGTTATTCTAAGGAACTTTCGGCTCTCGTCTCGGTAATAATGTAGTCTTTCATTCTGCGTTTAAATTTATCTAAAATACTTATTAGTTTTCTCAGGATTAAAATAAAACAACCCGTATTTTACGAATTGCAACTAAAATTTTGGTGAACCTACTATTGTTCTAAAGGCGCGTCTGGATAAATTATCAGATTGTCTAATAATTATAAAGTGCTTATTCAGAGTGGCGAAGGTAACCAAATCGTTTAAACATTGATTATATTCAAAATAAGATAGCTAAAAGGAACTACAACGTTAACGGGGTTTTATTATTTCATATGGTCAATGAACATCTCTATATGAAAAAACTACTACTACTACATTGTTTGATTTGCTTGTCTGGATAATGATCAGAAGAAATGCGTTCAATGTGCTTCCCCGTTTAGGATTTTGTCCTCTTCAGGGTTTGTGGTGAATGTTTAGTGTTGGCAGCAAAAGCAAACAGTCCGAAAAACACACTGGGGCAAGCGCCGTGTCCTGGTGTTCTTGGATCCTTGGTTATGCCGGACGGTGGTGTCCAGAAGGCTAAGAAGTCAACAGAGAAGAAAGTTTGATGGATTGTTGTTGGTTCCATAGACATTTACGTGTACTGTCCGTGCTTTGCTCTCGACCAGTCTCCCTAGAAACCATTGTACAACGACAGGCGAACCTGCGTCCCTCGTCGGCGGTCAGGAGGTGGCTTTGAGCGCAGCGTGGACAGTGAGCGTTCGAGTGGAGAAAATAGTTGCGGCTATTTTCTTGGGACGAACAGGTATAATTGTGCAATGAAGTTGGGAAACCGCAAAAAACCAACTTCTCCCTGTTCGGGGTAGGGAAGAGGAAATGTTAGAGGTGGGTACGGTAGGCTAACGGGGTAGCCTCAAGGATGTTTTCGTACTCCACCGGGAGTTCGTCAATGCATGTTTGCATTAGAGCGGACGGTACATGAATCTTTTTGCGTTTGGGCTTTCGGTGGAGTACGTGGCCGGAAGATGAACAGGAACATTTGAGAGATTCTTGGGTGTCGGAAGGGGGGCCGTTGATTACTTTGATTGTGAAGTTCCTGTTCAGAGAGTTTATTCTCTCGGTGATTTTGGGGGTGTTCGAGATGTTATGGATTTCGTTTGAGGGATATCGCCAGTGCTCATAGTTACATCTACGCAAGACTCTACGCTCTGTCCTCAACAACCTCTCTTGTTTTTGTCTTGAGCAAAGAGAGTAGATACATGACTTGTACTCCATGACGGGTCGAATAAAGGTCTTGTAAGTGTGAATGAGAGTCTTCTTGTGTGTCTTGCCAATTTTTCCAGAGAGAGCGTTGAGAAGTCTGGCCCTGTTCCTTACCCTATCTAAAGTTGCCTTTAGATCTGCGTCCCAGTTGAGAGTCCTGGTAAACAGTACTCCCAAATAGTTCGCAGTCGGGCTAATAACAAGCCTTTCTCCCAACAGACTCAGAGGATATTGGTCGTCTTCATTGCGAATGATTCTATGTGACACAGAAGGGGCGCGAAACACAATTGTTGTTGTTTTGTTCGCGTTCAGCGTGACTCTCCACTTACAACACCATTCGCCGACGCCGTCCAACAGAGCCTGGGCTCTTCTGAAGAGGAGTCTTGGGTTGTATCGAGAGGTAGTTGAGAGCAAAGTCGTGTCGTCTGCATAGAGAAACAGCCGAGTACCTGGGATATTTTGGTTAGTGATGTCGCTGTTGTAGATGATGTACAACAGCGGCGCTAGGACTGAACCCTGGGGAACTCCAGCTTGTGGAGTGAAGGGGGTGGACTTTTGATCGCCTATTTTAACTCTGACAGTACGGTTGTGGAGGTAGGAGTGTACAATTTTGGTAAATTGCAATGGTAGCCCGATGTCCAGAAGTTTCCGAACAAGCCCGTCGTGCCAGACCTGGTCGAAAGCCTTCTGCACATCCAGAAATGTGGCTATGGCGAATGAACCATCGTTGATGGTTTGAGTAACTTTGGTAGTGAAATCTATTAATGCATGTTTAGTAGATTTACCTGACTGGAATCCATATTGGAATTTTGGAATGATATTGTGACTTTCGAGAAAGTTATTGAGCCTCTCTTTTAGGATTAGCTCAAGAACTTTACCCAGAGTATTGATTAATGAGATTGGTCTATAGGATTCCACGTCGGTTGGGGGTTTGCCTTTTTTCAAAAGCATGATGGTGTTTGCCACTTTCCAAGGAGTAGAAAAGTGGCTGTTTTTGAGACATGCATTGAATATTTTAGTTAGAAGAGGAATGATACTCTCTGGAAGTTTTTTGAGGCACCTTCGGTTGATGCCATCAGGTCCGGGAGCGCTGTTTTTGCCGATTTGGCAAAAGCTCTCCGTTTCCCTGTCGGTGAGGGGGTCCATGATAGGATCATAGACTGGAATGTAGTGGTTGAGAGTAACATTTACTATGTATTCTGTGTTGAATTTAAATATGCGATCAAAGTTCGGGTTATCTGGCGTTTGAAAATTGTTTTGAAGCGAATTTCTGAATGCTTCGGCTTTCCCTTCTGGGGAATTGACTATGTGATTGTTGACCAACAGATGAGATGGTTGAGATAATTTTTGTTTTGTTAGGACTTTGAATTTTTGCCAGAATTTACCTCCGTCTCTGTAGTCCAGTTTTGAGGTAGCATCTTCCCATCGGCGAGCCGTTAGGACAGATATCTCCCTCTTTATCCTGGCACAGATCCGGTTGTACTCTGTTTTGATTAGTGGGTTTCTGTTGGCCTTGTATTGACGTAGAAGACGTCGTTTTTGTTGAATTTTGGCAATGATGTATTGTGGAAGTGCCGGTGATGTATAGGTTATTTGTTTGAGTGGAATTGCGTGCGTGATCGCCTCAGTGATGAGGTTCTCGATATCGGTTGCACTTGTGTCGATACTATCGTTAGTATCGAGTTCGCCTAACATAGGGAGATTTTGTGTGATGAAGTTTTGGAATTCAGTCCAGTTAGCGTGACGATAGTCTCTTATAGATCTTGGAGGGTTTGGTTGTTTTGGAATGAGTATGTCGGTGTCGACAAGAAGAGGTAAGTGGTCTGACGTTATCGAATCGCCTATGTGACATCTATCCCCGAACCGATCCAGAATGTTACTAGTAACTAGGATGTGGTCGACAATAGAAGCCCCATTGGCGTTCAAAAACGTGAATTCAGTGTTGGTGATTCTTGAAATAGGAAGGTCTAGTAGATAATCCGTGAGGCGGATGCCTTCTGGGTTTTGACGATGATCACCAAACTGTGTGTGTCTACAATTTAGATCGCCCATCAACACAGCCTTGCCGAGCCTCGAAAAGTACTCTAGCAAATGCCTGTTGAGTGGTTGATCCGGGTGTTTGTAGTAAGAGACTATCGTGAGGGTTTCGTTATTGGGGATGTGCACGTCAATTGCCAGGAAGTCCACATCAGGTGGACGAAAATTTTGTGGGAATGTGTGTGTGTTGTGCGGTATTCCGTGTTTCACGAGAATACCATTCCCACGTGAAACCTGACAACGGCTTCGATGGATGATCGAATATCCTGCGAAGTGTGGATCGTTTTTCGACAGAGTATCTGTGAGTGCGAGGATCTGGATGTTATGCTTCGACAGGATATTCTTGATGAGGGGTCTCTTTTTGGAGAGACCCTGACAGTTGACTGTGCCTAGGGTGAAATCCATAAAGGGAGGGTGTTTAGTGGTTGGGGCGGAATGTCACCGTGACATTGCTCCCGTACCCGTGGACCACTGTGGAGTGGTCGTAGACTTGGCTAATCAGATTAGCCGTGATTGCAGCGATATGCTCGCGAAGTTCGGGCAACAAGTTGAGCAACAGAGCAGTCTGAATAGACAAGATGTTTTTTGTTTCTGTAGGGAGTTCGAAAGGGGGGAATGATCTTTCGATCGTAAGTGGCTGTATTTCGTGTTGGGCGGAGGGGATGGTGTGTCTTTGTGGACACTTGTTGGAGTATGCGGGGTGGTCACCGCCGCAATTCGGGCATTTGGGTTCCTGCTGTTTGGTGCAGGCGCTGGACTTGTGGTTACCGCCGCAGTGGGGGCAGACGAATGCTTTTTGAGGGCATTCGTCGATTGAGTGTCCGTTTATGCAACATTTGCTGCAATATTTTGGAGTGGGGATTGTAGGGTCGGAGCCATGAGGAAGTTCGGCATTGTAGATTTCGCCATCTAGAGTTATGCCTCGACTCAGTGCTGACGTAAATCTCTCCAAGGATTTGGTCACCACCTTGATCACTTTAGAGTCCTTGCCTGTTTTATAAGCTTTGACTCTCCACAGTCTTTCGACCGGGAATTGCTGTTCTGTGAGCAAGTCGGTGACCTCCTGCTCGGAGTAATCTACGTCGATTCCGGTAATGCAGAGGAGGTAGGTGGGCTCTTTAGCGGAGGTGTTAGCATTTCTGCTACGGCTATGAACCGTAACCATGGTTTGGCCAGTTGTTGAGTGGATAGCTTTCTCGATATCTCCTGCATTTATAGGATTGAAAAGTCGAAGATGTGCGATTCCATGTGAGAGAACTTTGCAAGAATGAATTTTGTTGGACAAAAGAGTGGTGGCATTTATTTGCCGAAAGAAGGTACGTTTGTTACAAAGATCTTTTGGGAGATCTTTGATGAGATACTCGGACAGTGTGGGATCGTTTATGGCGTTGATGACGTTTTGATTTCTGGCTTGGGTTTTGGGGCGTGGATTGGCTGCGGCATTGGCGTAAGACATTTGTCTTATTTGTCTTCTTTGGAAGACGAAATCGTTGGGTTCAGGATTGTTTGCAGTGCTGATGGTTGCTTGTTGTTGAGAAGAGGGTTGCTGTTGAGATGGTTGTTGTTGCGAAAGTTTGGGTGCTTGTTTTGACGTTTGGGTTGGGACTTTTGGTATGGCACCATGTATATTCCGAGCGCTCTGTCGCTGAGGACCAGCCTGTGCTGGTGTTCTTAGAGGCGGAAAATCGTTAGCATATCGCTGCAGAAGGGGGTTGGAGGCGTCGTCCTGCTCGATGCGAAGGTAGGCCTCGCGATACTTGTTGCGGACGATTTCCATCTCCGCGCTAAGCGTCTCGAGGTCTAGCTCCGCCGTGAGCCGGTTGTAACCTCTGGATGGGGGTACAGTGCCTTCCTGATGTAAGGAAGAGAACTGATTGGCAGTAGTGGTGGCTGTAGTGGTGGTGGTGGTGGTGGCAACGCTTGTCGAGGTCGTCGTCCGAGGACGAAGCGACCGGGTGGAGCTGACTGACCTTACAGATGAAGGCATGACAAATGGGGGAGGATGCAAGTCTAGCGATCGGAGGGCACCTCAGCCTCAAGGTGTTCTGGGGGGTAAACCCCAGGGATAAAGGTGGCTTGTCCACCCCTCCGTGCTTTTCCGGCGTTAGACAGTGACTATACTACCTGATGGGTGCAGTTTACCCTGCTGCTGGTGGGTCCCTCGTTGAAAGCCTTTTTCGCAGTTAGTTTGGCCCCCTTACTCGCACTTGTTCTTGTAACCGTGTGTGAACACTAGGTAGAGTTCGGGGCGAGCGAACTCGCTCGAGCCCAGGGCCAGAGTATTCCTCTGAAACCCCGCAATCCGTCTACCTTTTTGGTTTACACGGCCAAGCGTCGTTGGTTTTTCACTCTGGTTCCAAACTAATAGCTTAGGGCTAACCGTGCGCCGTTACTTCAGCACTTGGTGCTCTCAGGCTTCTCGCTGTTCGTCGGTAAGAGTGGGGTGTGCTAGCAGTGACCTTACTCCTCGACGTCCGGGACGAGAATGATGAAAAAACGCGGAGTGCTACCATTTAAAGGGGTGCGTTTTTGAGAAATGGGTGAATTAGTCCCTGGGTACAGGTTACATTAGGGTGAGTTCTATGCACGTTTGGTACAAACATGTCTACATAAAAATTGTTCCTGGTTAAATTTCCCTTTTAAATATCATATTTTAAAGCCAATGTTACTTTTTTTTACAAAAATATATTCAAAAGAAGAAGCACAAAGAAACCCAAAAGAAAGAAATATTGTTTTTTGTCCCATAACTTTTGTCCACGAGGATATAGGTATAGACATTGCTTTACAGAAAATAAACCTACATATTTCTTCTTTAAAATGTTATTTAGTATAGATAATTAGGATTTATAGTTTTAGAAATATGATTTTTCAAATTTCGCCACTCACAGCAATTTTGGGCAATTTTCCTTGTTATTTCGCAAATATTGTTCTGTAACTTTTTTCTACGTAACTTTAGGTATATGCAATACACGTAATAGCAATAGAAATCAATTACCTTTAAAATGGTCTGCTGTATAACGTTGTACGACTTTTTTTTAAAGAGATTATGGTTTTTCAAGGTTTTATACTTTTAACGATTTTTTATAATATAATATAAAAATAAAATAATATTATTAGGTATATAATATACAGGGTGTAACAAAAATACAGGTCATAAATTAAATCACATATTCTGGGACTAAAAATAGTTCGAATGAACCTAACTTACCTTAGTACAAATATGCACACAAAAAAAGTTATAGCCCTTTGAAGTTACAAAATGAAAATCGATTTTTTCGAGTATATCGAAAACTATTGAAAATTTTTTATTGAAAATGGATATGTGGCATTCTTATGGCAGGAGCATTTTAAAGAAAAATTATAGTGAAATTTGTGCTCCCCATAAAAATTTTATGGGGGTTTTGTTCCCTTAAACCCCCCCAAACTTTTCTGTACGTTCCAATTAAATTATTATTGTGGTACCATTAGTTAAATTCACTAGTTTTAAAACTTTTTTGGCTCTTAGTATTTTTTCGATAAGACAGTTTTTATCGAGTTGCGGCATATTTTTTAATATGTTTACATAAAAATTTTATGGGGGTTTTGTTCTTTAAACCCCCCAAATGTTTGTGTACGCTCCAATTAACCTATTACTGCGATACCATTAGTTAAACAAAATGGTTTTAAAACTTTTTTGCCTCTTTGTATTTTTTCGAGAAGGCAACTTTTATCGAGATATGACTTCTTTTTTAATACGGTTCAAAATATACCTAAAAATGTAAATCATACATAAATTTTCATATTATTACCAAGTCTCCATAATCGTACTTAACCATATACAAATATGTGGTGGATTTGACAAATATTCAAAATATCTCGATAAAAACTGACTTTTCGAAAAAGTACTAAGAGCCAAAAAAGTTTTAAAAACATTTTAGTAATGGTACTACAATAATAATTTAATTGGAACGTACACAAAAGTTTGGGGGGGGCTTAAAGGAACTAAACCCCCATAAAATTTTTATAGGGTGTCCAAATTTCACTATAATTTTTTCTTAAGATGCTACTGTCATAAGAATGCCATATGTCCATTTTCAATAAAAAATCTTTAATAGTTTTCGATATATTGGAAAAAATCGATTTTCATTTTGTAACTTCAAAGGGTTGTAACTTTTTTTATATACACATTTGTACTAAGGTAAGTTAGGTTCAATCAAACTATTTTTGGTCCCAGAATATGTGATTAAATTTATGACCTGTATTTTCGTTACACCCTGTATAATATTATATTATATATTATATATTATATATTATATATTATATATTATATATTATATATTATATATTATATATTATATATTATATATTATATAATACCTAATATAAAAAATATTATTTTTTACATTTTTTACGATTATTTTTGAAATTTCTCATGATAACTTTTTTTTTCTTATACATGAATATACTATATTATATTGCTCAATAAAGAGGGCTTACTTTTTGTTCTTTAAAATGGTGTATCATCTATATTTAAATATGTAATGGAAACAGAGTGATTTTTTGATATTTTTTTACCTGTATTATTTAAAATTATTTCTTTTACAAAAGTTACATAAACATTAGTCTTAGAAAACATCACTTTAGTTAAAATTATTTAAACGTTGACAATTAAAAAATTTTCAAAATCAAAGTCCATCTCTTCGTTAGCATTAGCTTCAATATCTTCCTCGGACACCTCAGTTATCTTAGAGTTCCCACAATTAGTAACCATGCATATGCACCCTTTGCAGAATATTGAACAACTAATTCCTATCTTCCTACAACCGCAGTTTTTTGTACATCCTTTGGTACATTTACATGCTATTTTTTCAAGCAAAGCTTGTGGTGCAGGAACTTTGACAGTAAATATTGGAATTAATCCATATTTGAAGTTTGCCTGGCCGAGTCAAGTGGATCCAAAGTATTACCTATAAAAATAAGATTCAATCATAACACACAATCACATAAAAAAGTTATAATAAGGAATTTAAAAAATAATCCTAAAATCAAAAATGGTTGCAAGTACTTACATTACTGCAAGTACATACATACTTGCAAGTACTTACAAGTTACATTTTGAAAAAACATATCTTATTAAAAAATAATCCTAGAATTTTTTATAATACACCATTTTAAAGTAAACAGAATAAGCTTTTTTTTTATTATATAATATATACCTAAATAAAAAAAGTTATAATGGGAACTTTAAAAAATAATCGTAAAAAATATAAAAACTCGTTAAAAGTATGAAGTCTTGAAAAAGATAACCTCTTTAAAAGAAGTCGTACAACGTTATACTCTAGACCATTTTAAAGGTAATTTATTTCTATTCCTATTACGTGTACTATTGCATATACCTAAAGTTACGTAGAAAAAAAGTTACAGAACAATATTTTCGAAATAACAGGGAAACTTGCCCAAAATTGCTGTCAGTGGCGAACTTTGAAAAATCATATTTCGAAAACTGTAAATCCTAATGACCTCTACCAAACATCATTTTAAAGACAAAATATGCAAGTTTTTTTTCTATGAAGCAATGTCTATACATATATCCCCGTTGGCAAAAGTTATGGGACAAAAAACAAAATTTCTTTCTTTTGGGTTTCTTTATGCTTTTTCTTTTGAATATAGTTTTGTAAAAAGAATATATTTGACTTTAAAAAGTTATATTTAGATAGTAAATTTAACCAGGAACAATTTTTATAGTATTTTTACTACAAAAGCGACATTACGTAGGTCAAAATTTTTGACGTAAGAGAACTGTCAAAACATTAGAATGTGACTTTTCATTATTGCCATGTTTATTATAAACATGGCAATAATGAAAAGTCACATTCTAATGTTTTGACAGTTCTCTTAAGTCAAAAATTTTGACCTACGTAACATCGCTTTTGTAGTAAAAATACTATATGTATATATGTTTGTATCAAAAGTGCATAGAACTCACCCCAATGTAACCTGTGCCCAGTTACTAATTCACCCATTTCTCAAAAACGCACCCCTTGAAATGGTAGCACTCCGCGGTTTTTTCATATATAGAGATTCATTGACCATATGAAATAATAAAACCCCATTAACGTTGTAGTTCCTTTCTATAGTACATAATCAACTATACCGACAGTTCCAGGAATTAAAGTTTCTATTTAAATTACACAAGGTTGATCAATAAGTTTTGCGGTTCGATAAGAAATACACAATTTTATGATTTGAAATACACTTTCTTATTAAGGTCGATTCGCTTTTCTGAGACGCAACTGTCTAGTGACGTTGGTAATTTCTTTTTTGGGAAGTTTAATTGCTAGACGTTAGTGGAAATTATTACACAACCAAACATACCTGCCAATCTTATTAATAGTAAGCAGACATAAATAACATAAACCTTACGTCAATCAATAATTATTTATTTACAAAATGATACAATTATTTATCGCCAACCGTCACTATAAAGTCATTCATTATCGTACTCATTTGCCCTCATTTGCGGCAGTAAAGTAACACTTTATTGTACTGAAAGAAGAATTTTACTTTACCTGCTGCGATTAATCGAGATCGAATGTAAGTGGCCGATGGCAGTAATCGATTATTTATTTGAGTAACTTAATATTTATTTACTTTAGTTATTTAAAAATATTGTACACAATTTGCAATATTATCAATTAAATTTATGTCAAAAAGTGAAATTATGTAGTATTTTGCAATTATATTCATATAAAATAAATTAAAACTTTACCGATTTAGTAATTATTCAATATTGATAACTAAAGCCGCCATCTTGTAAAAGTTATCTGTCATCACTGTCATGAAATTATTAGATATGACGTTTAAAATTTAAAAAGTTTTTAAATTTTAAATAAGTGTTAAAACCAATATCAAATGCGATAAAATTTTGTATGCACCACGTCAGTAAAGATTCTTTATCGAACTCGTCTGTTATTCGCCTCGCTCGCTATGCTCATAATATCAGACTCGTTCGATAAAGATTATCTTTACTGACTTGGTACATAAATAACTATTATTTTACAAAATAAAAATTTTTGTAGAAATAAACTCCACAAAATTTTATGAGATTAGTATACACTCCCACTATTTCTAATAATTCTTCTTTTTTTAATGAAAGATTAAGTTGATTTGAGCAGTTAATAGTGTGAGGTAGGAATTTTTGTGTTGTATGATTCCTATTCGCCATGTGCAAGTGTGCAAGTACTTAAAGGGGATATGATAAACGATCGTGCGCGAATAGCGGAGAAATCTTGCAACTTTCTTAAATAATAAGAAGAAAAGTTATATGTTGCTCGACAGTATTGATACGATATGCAATTCTTATATAAAAGTAAATTTAATTAATTGTATTTTGCTTGCAGTACTGCATTTTAATAATTAATTTTATTTACTACATAGAATTGTTTACCTTTTAATAACATAACCTCAATCTTACTTTTTCTTATAATTTTTTTGGGCTATGGCCTTGACAATTATCCAGCAACCAGGACTAATATATAACCAGGCCAATATAATTAAAAGTGCTAAAAATGTTGCTGAGCTAAAAAAACAGGTGTCGCTTTTCCGAATTCGCACGGTCTCAATTCCGAATGTGTCAAACTGAATCTCGGCAGAGCGAATTCAGTATAGAAGAGAATCTGGAAGGGCTGCAAAATACGCTCCCACATCTGTTATGTATTCATCATTTGATGAAACACGCTTTCCACGCATAAATTTTTTTAGGTATTGAAACAAATAGAAGTCGCTAGTAGTCAAATCTGATTAATACTGTGGATGTTCCAACAATTCGAACTTTAATTCATGGATTTTAGCCATTAGTAAAATCAGTTTTCAAGTATTCCACGAAAAAAGTTCCTCTTGCATCCCAAAAACCGATGCTAAAATCTTCTTGGCCGATTTCTGGACACATACTTGATTCGGAGTCAAAAGGTTCTACCACTCTTTAGCCTCTTGTTTTGATTCAGGATCATGGTGATAGAGCAAGTCTCATCCATTGTGGATGAATCGACGCACAAAATTTACTTTATCCTTTCGAAAACGCTCTAAATGTTGCTGAGAAAGTCGCATTCGAATGTGTTTGTGTTCCGTTGTTAGCGAATGCGGTACCCATTGTGAACACATCTTTTTGAAACCCAATACTTCAGCCAAAATACTGCTTACACTGCCCAAGATGCCTAGGGATTCTACTAAATCATTTTTAGTCACTCGACGAGTTTCCAATTCCATATCCTGTATTTTTTCTACGATTTCTGGTGTTGCTGTTTTTGGACGTCCTTGACGTGGATCGTATTCAAGGCTTGTATGGTTCAAGTGGACATCGGTGGAACTGTGCATTTTATCAATGAAATTAGATATGTCTCAGACACTTCAGAAGCCGCTAACGATAAAATGTTTTAACATCGCATTAATCATTGTAAATTAGTCGACGGATATTAGTACAGTGAAAATAATAAGACGAGAACTGGACGATAATGATTATAAAGAATAAATTGTTAAAGTTTTTTCTACTTTAATGACAAAAAAAGCAAGCTCATTAGCAGAAACAAATTCAAAATTATTTTGCACATCATATGTGAAACATTATTTGGTTGAAAAATCTCATTTTTGTTGGCACAAAAATATATTAATTTGTCTGGACTAAATTACAGTTCTGTTTATTTTAAAAGGGATATGTTACTATCAACATTCACACAGTGTTGCCAAACTGAATTTTGTTATTTTGGGTGTAAATTTTTTCCACGGATCTCCGAAGGTACAATACTACTACGTTTAAATCCAGAAACTCATCTTTCTACTGTAATATTTTAAGGCGAAGAGTCCTTATACACTTTTAACATTCGTTCATAAATGTCATTTGCTTTTAAACCTTCCAAAAATAAAAATTCAATCACTGCACGATACTTGACTATTTCCATTGTAAAAAATACTGTGACACATCGATACTAAATGACTTCTAAACAAAGAATTAATTGACAGATTGAAATGAAACTTCACATACGTTCATATGAAGAGTGTACCAACATAACAAAAAAAATCAGGCTAGTAGCAACGCAAAACTTATTGAACAACTCAGTATATTTATTCCCTTTTTAAAATTAGTATTTTCAACTGGAGTTATGGTTAATTCCCATTAAGGGGGGTATGGTTTTAAATACAGTTGAGTCCGCGAATCTTTACCCGTGCGTCATCATTTAAAGCATACGAAATAAGTCGATGATAAGTCGGAAATTTAAATTTACTAAACGCAACAGCAAGTGACAGTAAGTGACTTGCTGTTGCGTTTAGTAAATTTCAGTTTCCAACTCATCATCGACTTATTTCGTATGCTTTAAATGATGACGCACGGGTAAAGATTCCCGGACTCAACTGTATTTAATTTTTTTATTATTTCAAATAAAAGTACATCCATTCAAGAATACTCTGAAAATTTCAAAATAATCGGAGTAAAATTACCAGAGATACAGCGTGTTAAATATCTCTACCTTCGACTAGCTTTGCCGCGACTTCGCGCCAGCACGCTTGAGCGTAGTGAGAAACGTTAAACAACTGTTCGCCTTCTCTTTTGTAGATTACTCCTCGATTCAAAAAACATATTCCAATGTGCATCACTTTACGATTTGGTAGACAAATAAGAAGATGAAGATGCAGTTGTCAATACTTTAAACGCATTTTTCTCAAAACTGCTTTTTCAAATGTGGTGGACATTGTAACTGAAAAACTACTCGGCCGATCTACCTGATATTTTGCACAGATTTTCTTGAGACATTTCATGAGGTAACAACGTCGAGATATTTTTCTTTTTTTTGCTTATTTTTTGTTCAACAATAATAAATCTGTTGATTTTCACAAAATTTTTACCAAAAATTTCATTTTTTTGATTTCTGAGTGATACCAAAAATTCAAAAATCATTAAAAATAAAAAACTCGACGTTGTGACCTCGTGAAACTCATAAGCTAATTAAATCTTTTTGAATTTTGTTTCGTATGATCTAGTTCTGATGTCCACCGCAAACTCCATTTTTTTGTGAGCTGCCTGTCAAAATTTGTCACCAATGGCTTACTTTTCAATATTTTGGATTGAATTTTTTTCTAAATATTCTTTTGAATTGTACTGAATATGTTTATTTAATTTAAAAATAAAATAATTGTACCATAGCTTCGAAAAAAATTCACAAAAATGTGCTTGATATGTTGATTTCAAACTATACCCACCCCCCCCCTTAAAGATAGTAAATAATAATATATGTACTTATGATTAAAAAATACTTTTTCTGTTCTCATACTATAATAAATATATCAATTATGATTTCACTACCTGTATCATAATGAACTTCATTATGATACAGATTTTCATTATGATACATATTTTTAACCAATAGAATCGCGATATGCCATTCGCGATGAAGGTGGCACACACGCAGTGACCAATGGCGAGTCAAATACATACGCTTTGACAGTTCTCAATAATATGTAAACAAACTGACAAACTACTTAATTTGTTTGTGTTACAAAATTAATAAATTTGAATATATTTTTTGTTGTGAATGATCATAGAAAAAATCGTGTATACAACTTGCATTTAATTATCATTATGAAGCTCGTACTCCATACGAAACTCGCCGCTAGGCTGCTCGTTTCGTATCCCTCATACTCGCTTCATAATGACCATCATTAAATGCTCTATAAGTTTGTTTCTATTATTATACTATAGATGATATATTTTTAGGTACCAGAAGAATGCAATAAGTACCTAACCGAAGAACAGAAAAAAGAACTGGAAGAAAAAAGACGATCTCTTAATATACCGAACGTTGCCGAAGGTGAAGATTTCGGCAAGGGAATTATCTTCTATTTAAGAGACGATATCGTAGTGGGTATAGTACTGTGGAATGTTTTTAACAGAATGAACATAGCGCGACAGGTGCTCATGGATCAGAAAAAATATGAAGACCTCAATGAGGTAGCCAAATTATTCAATATTCACGACGAAAGTGTGAGTTCGGAAAGTTCGGAAAAAGCGGAGGACTCAGAAAAATCTGAAAATTCAGAACATTCGAAAAAACCAGACAATTCGAAAAAACCGGAAAATTCGAAATAATCAGAAAATTGTGAAAAATGTGTTGCAATGTGTGAATAGAAATACCTCGTTTTTAGTTCAAATATAAATATCTAGAAATGGTTGACTAGTTAAATTTTTAATTTTGTTATTTATGTATATTACTGCAAATACAAATTCGTTAAATTTTTTACAACAGTTCTATTTTTACGAGACTTATGGTCCGTGTCAGGCTTTCCTGTCATGTAATTGTCAGATGCCCCCTATTATTTTGGGTGCATCCAAAAACATTCCTCTATGGTAAGGAATCGAGTCAAATATTTCTAGATTTAATTTACTTTTACGACCTGTATCCAGGAGTTAGTAAGAACTTATTAAACGCATTTTTACCTACAAAATTCCATATCCTTCTCCATCAAACTCCAATCCTATTGTATTATATTTGTTAGTTTCTGATACTTTTTTTGAGATTTATGTAATTTTTAAAAAGTACTGGTGCAACTGCATTTTGTTTCGTTAATAAAGTATATAAAGTGTTATTAGTGTAGGTGTTATTTTAATTTAATCTTTTTCCAACTCAAGAAGTCAACGAGAAACATAGGTATTGAAGTCAAAGTTTTTAACTTAATAAAATATAAAATAATATTGCATCAAAAACTTTATTTGGACCATTTTCTGGTTACACCTCCGTGGCTTCTAAAAATGCAAGCCAATCGGATACTGGAGCTAGGACGATGAGGGAATTCTATAATTTGCAATTCACGTCCCATCTGTCCAGCGCGGAAAAATGCCAACGAAAATGAAACCCTACATACTCAGATAGGAGTAATATTAATACACTTCTCCAAGAAATTTTTGATGTCTCGAATTTCTTAAACCTGTTGTCCGATTTAAATGATTTTTTTAATATGTTGTGGCCTTATTCTTTAAGAGGATCGGTACGTATTTTCGGCTGCAATGCTATTCAAATGGGGATTCATTTTTTTCGAATCCTGAGAAAACTAATAAGTATTTTTGAAAAATTTAAACGCAGAATGAAAGATTACGTTAATAGCGAGGGCCGAAAGTCCGTGAGAACTTCTATAATGTTTATTTTAATAAGTTACAGGGGTGAAAAACTCAGAGAAAATTTAGTGTGATTTTTAATTTCAAATATATCAATCAAAATAAACTTTTTATTTATTCTAAAGGACTTTCGGCCCTCGGTAATAATCTAGTCTTTCATTCTGCGTTTAAATTTTTCAAAAATATTTATTGGTTTTTTCAGGATTCGAAAAAAATGAACACAGTGCCGTGGTAATATTTTCCAAATCTATCTTTGTCTTACAACGCACTCAGCCGAATATAATATTGTCAGTCAGACACTGACAATCAGTGACAATTTTAAATATTTGACATTGCATCGGGAATATGTTGAGTTATTGATTAAATATTATTGATATATAGTGTATTTGATAAATAATTGATTTAAGACGTGAACTTAATAAAAAGTTATTTATTGTGTATTATTTTTGGAAGATCCAAGCAGAGAATACATAAGGATAATATATTCTGTGGTCCAAGTATTTTGTTGTTAAAGATGTTCAAAATTGTAAGAGTTCCATAACAATATATTATTAAAAAATCACTTTAACACTTTTCCTCTTTTCTCGATTGAGTATTAGTCTTTGTTGTGCAAATAAATTATTACAATCACTGAATACATAGTTAGTGAAAAAATTATCACATTTATTAACTGAATTAATAATTTGCAATTATAAAAATAACAGTTATCCAAGAACATTCAAAACCCATCTCTTTAAATGAATGATGACATTTTCAAGTAGAATGACATTCTAGTAATGTTTACATATCCATACCAGTGTGAATTTTACTACACGTAATTTGCCGTGTAAAGACAGAAAAAGTAGGGTTACACGTAAAATATTTGCGAATTATGTACCCATAGCCTTAAGAATATCGCTGTAACAATAGTGTTGCTAGACAGGTAAATTTTCATTGTATACCGGTTGTACCAATCAAACTGTGATTTTTTCTCAAAGTTCACTTGATCTTGTGGAATATTCTAGCAACATTCTGTTTTTTTTATTCATTCGCTTATGTTGGATAATAAAAAAGTTAGGTACTTTAACAACTAGCCTTGTTTTCGTCAATACAGGGTGTTTTTAGGCACAAAGAAAGAACAAAGAATTGCATTTATAAAATACCTTGTGAATGCGAACAATTTTATTTAGATGAAACATCAAGACCATTAAACGTTAGAATAAGTGAACATCAGTCTTATATTAAAAATAGAGAATTCGATAAATCTCAAATATGTCAACACGCATGGGATAATGAACGTAGAGTTCAGTGGAGAGATTCAAGTATAGTCCTGAAATAATCAGATAGTAAAAAGAGAAAAATCAAAGAAGCGGCTCTAATTATGCTAAATGAAACCAATTGTGTCACAAATTCCTCGGTAGAATGCAGTAGGATGTGGTTACTCATACTGAAAGAGGAAGTCAATAGAAAGAAAAGACCACGATTAGTAAGTCAATAACAAATCGAGTTAGTGCAAATTTTATATTTTAGTATTACTTATTGTATATCTATGTATTATTAATATTTATAATTTAAACATATTAAAAGTCAGAATTTGGTATTAGTTTTTTGAAAGTAAATTAAATGTAAGACCAAATACTTACGATGCGTGATGTCGGGATAGTATCACGAGGTTTTTTCCTGGTTTTCCCTCGTGATTTACTATGGAATCTCTAACGCGAGAATTTTACTGTCATCGTTGCATTTGGTTGTCTTTTTAAAGACATCACATGCTATGATATTTTTTGTGACAGATATTCTTGAGTTGGGATTGATTTCATGTAATCGAATGAACTATCTTTTAGTAAAGTCGTCCCAGGAACGCAACTCATAAATATTGACGATATCATTTTAAAGTGTTCTACTTTAAAATTTGTAATATACGTCTGAATTGCCAATATAAATGAGTCAGATTAAATAAATTATTGGAAGAATTTTTTTTACTTAGCAACAACATTTTTGTTATTTTAGTAATATTTTGTATTTTGACAACGAAACCCGATTTGGGCTTCGAAACGTTAATAAAATCTTTTTTTGGTAAAATTGTGGATTATTTCCCATTATAAATAGTTGATTATAAAATTGCCACAAGGAAATAGCTTCAGAACAACATGGTTTTATAGTTCATTTCGTATACAGGGTGAGGCATTAGTCTGACAAAGTCCAATCACTCGTTTGTCGTAAGAGATACGAAAAAAAGTTATTTAGGTAAAACGTGGGGCAAAGAGAGGATCATAATTTAAAAATAGTTTCTAATATACAGGGTGACACAAACTTATGTTTTTTAATGGAACACCCTGTATATAATTTTAAGATTCCTAAGATAATTTTAAGACAATTTAACACAATTCACATAATCCAAAAATGTTTCCTAGGGGAGCTAGAGCTCTGTGAAGATGGCGTCTTGTAATTTGATTTTTTTTATCTCCAGAACGCTTCCATTTCGATAGACAAAAACTGGTCCGCCTTTTTATCTTCCAGAGATAAATCGATTCCATAAATTGCGAATCTCTAGTACCGATCATAGGAGTCCGTTTTGGGCAGGGCAACGGTTATTTTATCGCATAACTTTTTGTCTTTAACTTTTAAGCATTTTTGACACTATATTATTAAATTGTGAGGTATTGTAGTACTAAACTCTTGCCTTAAGTGGGTAGGATGCTTTTTTAGAAAAACCAATTTATAAAAATTTTTCGTATTTTGAATTTAAGAAAAATTTGAAAAAAAAAGAATAAAAAAACAGGTGTATTTACCGACTTAAAGAAAGAGTAACTTTTAGTACTAGAATACCTCATAATTTAATACTCTACTGTCAAAAATTATTAAAAATTAAAGCAAGAAATTCACAATTGATAAAATATTCATCTCTGGAAGAGAAATAAACGTACCAGTTTTCGTTTTTCTGAATAGTTTTTTTTTATTTTTTTTTTCAAATTTAAAAACCGAAAAAATTTTCAAATCGATTTTTCTAGAACACGGCTTATCCTACCGACTTAAAAAGCAAGAGTACCTTTTAGTACAAGAATACCCCATAGTTTAATAATCCAGTGTCAAAAATGCTTAAAAGTTAAACACAGAAAAGTTATGCGATAAAATAATCGTTTCCCAACCCTAAACGGACGCCCATGACCGGTACTAAAAATTGACAAATGATGGAATCTATCTCTGGAAGATAAATAGGTGTACCAGTTTTTGTTTTTCTAAATCGAAATGTTCTGGAGCTATTTAAAAAAAAACTAATTAGAATACGCCATTTTTAAAGAGCTTAGCTTCCTTAGGAAGCATTTTCGGACGAGGTGAATTGAGTTAAATTTTCTTAAAATTATCTGTGGAATCTCCGGGGTTCGATTGTTAGAAGAGTTTCTGGACACCCTGTATAATAGGTACAATTCCTACTATATATTTACAATTAATTGTAAAATTATTGATTTTCTTCCTATTACTTTTATTACGTTTACTTAGATACAAATATGATCTAATCGCTTAAAATAAATATGTTACAGTTTTAGGTCTGCATCCCGCGTATAAAAAAAAGTTGATTAATAGCAAGCTGAAAATTTGTTAATAGCTTAAGGGTGTCTAGTCGGATAAACTTTGATATATGGGAACACTGGAACAGGGGCAGTTTTAATTGTGGAACAGGTTAAAAATTTGGAACGGTTATTAGAACACGAAAACGGCACATTTATTTTGTCCGACAGAATAGACTTAAACTCTCCGAACAGAGATTAAACTCTCATGCAAAAATCAGACTGCTATTTATCACCTGTCATAATTCCTGTCATTTGACATATTCTACATGTTCCACTCATTAAAACGCCCATTTTGTGATAAATAGCAGTCTTATTTTTGCATGAGAGTTTAATCTCTGTTCGGAGAGTTTAAGTCTGTTCTGTCGGACAAAATAAATGTGCCGTTTTCATGGTCTGACCGTTCCAAATTTTTAACCTGTTCCACAATTAAAACTTCCCCTGTTCCAGTGTTCCCATATATCAAAGTTTGTCCGACTAGACACCCTTAAGGTATTAACAAATTTTCAGCTTGCTATTAATCAACTTTTTTTTCATACGCGGGATCCAGACCTATTTGGTGTTAGATTTGAAAGGTGTGTAAAAATCCCAGACATTACTCAGGAAAATAATATTTAATACCGTACGATTCTTTTAACGATATAAAAATTAATTTTTATGTATTAAATATCTTTGCGGTTATCCTGCCACGTTGTAAACGGTTTTAGATTAGTGTTTTTTAAGCACACTTGACATGGCATGCATGACTCAGAAAATTGTGGTGATATGAATATGTTTGTATAACAACCTGCAATAATTTTACTAACTTAAAATTTTATTTTTATATACGAAATAACTACCTGCCTATTTGTAAATAGCTTTATACAGTAAAACCTGTGTTAACGGCCACCTGTCAACGTCGGCCACCTGTCCTAACGGCCAGTTTAAAAATTTCCCAAACCAATTATATGTAGACTACAAAAACTGTCAATAGCGGCCTCCTTTCTATATCGGCCAATATAGTCCTTTCATTTTTAGTGGCCGTTACTGACAGGTTTTACTGTATTAACATTCTTGAGATATGTCGAAAATGGCATGACTCAGAAAATCGTGTAACTTTCCACGAATTTTCTTACACATTTTTTAACTATGTATAGTAAAAAAGGTGTAACTAAACATCCTGCCATTTTGAATAATGTCTACTTAAATTATTTATTTTATAATAAAATTTATTTTATGACTCAGAAAATCACGGAACCAGGGTGAAAATTTTTAAGTGCCCAGTGCAGTTAAACATTAGTAGACGTCATGCCAACATTTTTTTCGATCATTTTTAAATAATTATGTTTAATTTATTAAGTTGGCAGGACTCAGAAAATTATGAAAATTGCATTATTTTCATTACATGTTCGTATATCCATATACTCCCTTTGCAACCCTCCTGCCCAAAAAATTTTCTTCATAAAATTGATAGTATCCTGTCATTCTATGGATATGGCAGGACTCAGAAATTCATCGCAACTCCCCATTTCTTTCCTCATGGAAAATCTAATTTTCACAAGAAAATGTCACAGGAAACCCGTGGATTTTTCCATAAATTGTAAGTACCTTTTCTAACCTTCCAGTATTGCAAAGAGCAGGACTTAGACAATCGTGGTTGAAGTTCTGTTAATATCTCCCGGTTTATAATTGTTAATAAATGCTTTAAAAAAATATTACTAGAATATTACAAATAAAAATTTTAACATTCAAAATGTATAAACATTTCAATTTCGTTGCAACCCGAAGATGCAGCAGCATTACATCCCAGTTCAATCAGAGAGTGCAGCGAGAGTCTACACCGGTTTCGGGGCTTTTTTCCCTTCATCAGTAGACACATATGCTCTTCTCTCTGACTGAACTGGGATACTCCGAAGCCTGCCGTCCCGGATTACAACGAACGAAATGGCTGGGATGTCGTAGCGACATCTGCTAAGAAACAAACTAAGTTTTCAATCTAATAATACATAAAACGACAATAAATATTCTACATATTACCAGATTGAAAACAGTGGGAACCTTCTCTGGTAACAGCCTCCGAGGCTATTAAAAATTATAAGCCATGCGGATGTCAAGACTATCAGAAGATGAGGGAATTTTAAAATTTGTAATTCACGTCTCATCTACTCAGCGTGGTAAAGCTTCAACGAGAAGGTCTCCTACGTACTTCAAAAAGAGTAAATAAATTAATCATTACAAATGTATAAGGTACATTCCATGTCAAATCACTCGGGCAAAAACTTTTGGATCTCCGATTTGTCTGAAACTTGGTGTATAGCTTCTGTGGGACGTAAAAATAAGATATATAAGGTCAAAAAGTTTTCTTCTTTTATTTTCTCAAAATGTTATTTTATGCGATTTTACAGTAATTTGGTGTTTATAAATAAATTTGCATTTTCTATCGTAAAGTATCAGTGGAAAAAATAATATTTTAATAGAAGGGACTCAAAAATGTCATTATATGGCAAGTTGTTTTGATTCAAAACAAATACATCATAATAGATGTGGCTGAAAATTTGCCCACAGATAGCCCAAACATAGGACTTTCAGTGGTTAAAAGGATTTGAATTATTATATTACAATAACAAAAAAGTTACATGCAATAATATCAGACTCAAAAGTATAGTAAAGTCGGGATAGCATTTGACCTTGCATGCCGAGCTGCCCAAAATTTTATTTTTCTAATCTTTAGGAGGGTCAATAGTAACCTAAATTTATAATCGCGAATGAATTCCTCCGTTACGTTAGCCGCCATCTTGATTTTAAAGGAGAACCGTTTTTGCTCAACATCTCTGCCATTTTTAACTTTTCGACAAAAATGGTAGGAATTGAAGTTGTTCCAAGTAAATCGTATTTACAATATTACAATTTCTTTTTAACAGTTTTTGTCGTGAAGTCGATATTTTCCGAGTTAATTTTACTTACAGTAGACGCCTATATTTTTGACTATGATATTGCATGTAACTTTTTTGGTATTGTAATATAATTCAAATCCTTCTAACCACTCAAAGCCTATGCTTTGGCTATATGTGGGCAAATTTTCAGCCAAATCGATTATGATGTTATTTGGAAATGGAGGAAAATGTAAAAACGGTATTTTAACGTTTTCTACACTATAAAATTTGCTCAAAAACTTGTTTTGAATCAAAATAACTTGTTATAATGCCATATAATGGCATTTTTGTGTCCCTTTTATTATTAGGTTTTCCATTGATGCTTTATGAGAGAAAATGCAAATTTGCTTAAATAAATACCAAATCACTGTAAAATCGCTTAAAATAACATTTAAGAAAAAAATAAGAAGACAATTCTACCTTACTTTTATTTCTACATCCCGCAGATGCTACATACCAATTTTCAGACAAATCTGAGATCCAAAATTGAGTGATTTGAAATGAAATCACCCATAAAAATGCAGCAGCATTATATTCCAGTTCAGAGAGTGCAGTAACAGTCTATACCGGTTTCGTGGCTTTTTTATAACTTTATAATTTATAACTTTAAGAAATTTTTTTAAATATCAACTGAAAGTCTATTAAAAAATGACCTTTTCAGTAATTTAAAGGAATGTTATACATAATTCATGTAATTAGTTACTAAAACACAATAGTGTTGACAATCTATTTGATTTGGTACTTTTGGTAAGTAGATCACAAATGTGTTAATTGATTGTGTTGAATGGTTAATATATACAAGTTGTGTTGTGGGTCATACCTATATTTAGATTTTATAGTAAAGTTTTTTTTAATAACAGTTCAACCTTTAATAGTTATTTATGATATAAGTGTTAAAAGTACACGTTTAAGGCACGCATGTGAAAGTTTGCAGAATGAGCGATAGCGAGTTCTGCAATTCATGAGTGTCTTATGGTAGGGGAGCCCAAGCGAAGATTTTTGCAGTTACTCGAGCGCGTCAGATTATCATATGGGGAGAAACCTGGTTCCCTGCAGATGTACGTCTACCATATATTGGCTCTTAACACAGGGGAGTTCGTTAAGGGGGGCCCGAAAAAAAATATATCCTTAAAAAACTCCACATTGTCAGATTAATTGTCAGATATATTTCAAAAATCTGACGATTTGAGCCGGGCGTAAAGAAATGGGCGAGTCCCAAAATTTCACAAGAAAAAAGCGAATATTTCGCGAAATAAATGACAGATCGAAAAACTAAAACATTTGTGCTCAATATTTTTTAAAAATCTATCGAATGATACTATACACGATCTCCCACGAAGAGGGGTGGGGGGTAAATTTAATATTTTAAATACGAATCCGGCGATATTTCGCGAAATGAACATCAGATCGAAAAACTGTTAAATACACTTATTCAATATTTTTGAAAAATCTATAGAATGGCACCACACACGACCTCCCACGGAGGTGGGTTGGGGGGTTACTTTAAAACCCTAAATAGGAGCCCCCATTTTTTATTGAAAATTTGGATTCCTTACGTAAAATTCCTTACGTAACTTTTATGCGAAACATTTTTTCGAATTATGGATAGATGGCGTTATAATCGGAAAAAACGATTGTTGGAAATGGAAAATTAAATTAAAAAATGGCAAGCGCCCACTAAAATGGAAAACTTTACTTAAGTTTTTTTGGTTTTGGGACCTACTTTTCACAATAACCCAATATAGGTTCCCAAAGCGCTCGAGTGACTGCACATTTAGCATACTTTGCTCCCCTACCATTAAAAATGTACTTTTTAACACGCATATTATACAATATTTTTCTACAAACGTAATTACAGGACAATATCTACAAAAACTTTTACTTGAACTTGACTGACATTTCATTTTTATATTTTTTTTACATTACAACAAAATTGTCTATACGGTCAATAAGAATTGCAGTGCCATAAAAATTTTAAAGCACTATAGTTGATTTTTTAACCAAGAGGAGTAAACTAAAAAGACAGATTCACACCCAAGAAAGTTACTAGAAAAGTCACCAAATTCATCTTCATCTTCTTTTTTCGTTGATTATATCAGCTTTCGATGACAATCCATACCTATTATATTATACTAACGCATCGCTAAAGAGTTCTAAAAACAATTGTTTTTATATAAAAATAGACTAAAAATCTAAAAATTAAAGGAATAATGCAGAAAACACAAAAAATCGCCGATATACTTAATTAACCTATAAAATGACAGAAGTGCTAAACTTTCATAAATGTCATTAGTGTCAAAATTTAATAACAGTGGAGTAAACTTGTCTGCGGTTGGACCAATTAGAAACATGCATTACGGCGCGGTAAATTTGAATCACTCCTCTTGTTTAAAAAACAAACTCTAGTTCCTTAAAGTAGCATTTTTAACGCTCGTATGGAGTGCTAAAAATTGCATTTTTAACACGGTTGTAGAAAAATTAATTTTTTTATCTCAAAGAAATCAAACAGTGGTTTAATATCTCAAATAAATATATCTAGACAAATTATCTTTCTTCTTTAGGCATTCATTAAGAGCGCAGGTGCAAAATTCCGGGTCAATGCTTTTTAAATGCATTCATTTTTATCGAGTCCTGAGTAAACTAATAAGATTTTTTTTTTAATTTAAACGCAGAATGAGAGATTACATTATTACCAAGCGCCAAAAGTCCCCGAGAATCTTTATTAAGTTACAGGGGTGAAAAAAAAAGAGACAATTGAGTGGGATTTTTAATTTCAAATATCTCATTCAAAAAAAACTTTCTGTTTATTCTAAGGGACTTTCGGCCCTCGGTCTCGGTAATAATGTAGTCTTACATTATGCGTTTAAATTTGTCAAAAATATTTATTAATTTTTTCAGGATTCGAAAAAAATAAATGCATTTAAAAAGCATTGGACCGAAATTTTGCGCCTACTCTCTTAATGATATTTCATATTATCACATCAGTTTTTCCGTGGATGTCGATTCTTGATTTTTATGAAAAGTTAAGTAAACAATATCGGTACCTACGAGTGTCAGTATCCAATACTGCCATAGTCCGTCCCATAGTCCTTATGAGAGTTTTTAGCGCGGTAATACCGATTTTATCGAAAAGAATTTGTAATCAAACATTAGAGAGATTAAATTAAAACTGTTTAAAAAGACAATCTACAATTTTTCGAATTCGTATGCGTTTAAGTTTATTTAATATACCTACTTTAGTTATTACGCATATGAATCCTAAAATTGTAGATTGCCTTGCTAAAACAGTTTTAATTTAATCTCTCTAATGTTCGATTACAAATTCTTTTTGATAAAATCGGCAACACCGCGCTAAAAACTCTCATAAGGACTGCATTACCTATGTTCCCTATACTGTAAAGTCAAGGTGGGACGGACTATATAGGGTCCTAGCCCCTGCCTGTCGCAAGAGGCGAATAATAAGATGGAATGAGAGGTGGCAAGCCATCTACAAAGGTGTCGAGACCTTAGAAACTCAGAAACGTAATCTATCACTTCAATGCATGTAAGAACAGTAACGTGGACGACGTTTAAGGTGTCCTTAGTCCATATGGAGGCCACTAGAAGCAAGCCGAGATTAGTCTTACTAGTCACCGGTCCGCGCTCTTAATATCCGAAACGAACTCACGTGGGACCACTCTACTCTCATTCCACATAACTTCTGTGCTGAGGACTTTCATATGTCTAATCCCAAGCCGGACGTAGGTACACTTGCAGGACGTACCGCACTTTGGACATGAGTGATAGAAGAGTAGGCTCCTCGGCGGTGACCTGCCCAACGTAGCGGTCGGGACCTTTATTCCTACATGCGTTCACCGCTTTGCATAAACAGGGATACCGAGCAGGTATTCATGTCGCAACAATGTCAGACAAAACTCGCTCTTATGCAGTGTTCTACCCAAACCTGGGCTTGTCTGCGTTCATGAGATATCACCGGATGGGGGATCTTCGTTGACAGGTTTCTATTCTTGTTGACACATATTTCTTGAATGGGGAGAAGGTCCGCACATAGGTCGGAAAATCGCGTAGTCATACGGGTCTTAGCAGCTCTTGGAAATGCAATCTTAGCAATTATCGCCTGATCTTTGTAGTTAGATTTATACACTATACCTGATTTTTAAAAAATTCCAGTTTATGCTTGAACGAAATATAAAACTTTGTTGCAGGTGACGTCTCCAAAAGCTTTGAGGGCTTGAATGCCACATTTTGGCTTATGCCGTACCATTAATTAATAAAAATTAATTTCAATACATGGTTGTGTTGGTATTAAATAAATGGTACCTACGCATGTTCTTTGGCAGTTTTCCCATATTTTTGTAGCAGTTTTTATTTATTCTGCGTAGTTTTCTAACTAAACAAATAAAGATAATTTCTATTATGCATTCACAGACAAAACAAAATAAATTTCAAACTATAGCACAGCGTAAGGTCCTAGGTCCTAGACTCTAGACCAACTGAATCTGCTAGAATGTACTATGTCACAGTGATCATTCCTACGAGAAGTTTGCTGAATATTTCAAGATATTTCTGGACGGTTCTCATGGATTATTATTATGAACGAATACAGCTGGGGAGAAATAGGCTAGACCAAAGGTGATGCATTAATAAAATATAACAAAGAAGGAGACATCCCTGTGCAAAATTATTTAAAAATAAACTACAAATTAGATGGACCTGGACAGGATATAAAGAAGCAATTAAACATAAAATAGGTTATATTCTATCCTCAGCAAAATAATTCACAACAGACGTAAAAGAACGTAATTTTTCATCTATGCAAACAATTTTTGAACTTGTAATACAAAGTTCTTTCGTGTACCTACTTATTCATTATTATCATTAATTATTTATTATTCTCATATAATTATACTTTTAGACTGTTTTATTAGTTTTGCATTAGTTTCTTATACTTTAAGCTTTATTCACTTGGCTATATTTTTGATATCTCTATAAACTATCCGTTTTCCTCGTCTATATTCTCCCAACAATTTGTTGGTAGATCTTCCAGACAGTCAGGTATTAGAACAGTGTCATCTGTAAATCGTACATAGTTGATTATTCAAACTTTTACGTTTTTAATCGTCAGTGATTATTTAATTAAATTACTGTTCCTGGATTATTTCTTATAAATATAAACGGGATAAGGACAACTCAGTCTGATATCTCTTTTAAGATATACAGTCTGGAATTAAATGCCGTAACGCGCCTTATTATCACCAAAATCTTATCAGTTCAGTCTCAGTCAGTAGATTTACATATTTCATGGTAGATGAATCTAAAAAATTATTGTTAGTTTGTTGTATGAAAATTATAAAAAACGAAATACGGAAAGTGAATTTGTTACTTTATTTTATAATATATTCGACTATCAAGACAAATTTGATCAATACTTTAGAATAGGGAACTGAATAGCTCAATTTTTTTTATTAGGTATCTTAATAATGTTCAGTTTTATTTAAAAATGAGATTTCCATTTCACGATTCAAAATATCATATATAATAACTTAAAAATACCAATTTAAAATCATCTGCGATTTAAAATAGTTCATACGACCCGTGACGTCACATAGTTTTACTAGATTTTTATGTTCATGGTTATATTTATTCATCGTCGGGGAATAAGGGAAATTTTAATGCCATTTATCGTATGTCATTGTAATAATATATACCAGTTTGTTGAGATTGGAGTTTAATACAGTTTTTGAAGGAAAGGATAGAAGGTTTACTATGGAAAATAAAACCATTTTGTAAAAGTACAAGTTTTCTATGAATAGTTTAAAGTTTAAACGATCAAAATTACTTGTGACATCATATAACTGTATTTTCTCCTGACGTTTATAATGTCTAATTTAAAATTGTATACATACATAGTGCAGTCACTGAAGGTGGATATGAGCTATTACCTCCGATTTCGTTGAACCTCTATCGATTTTCATGAAAATTGGTGAGTGGTTAGAGAATGTCTCAAGAAACAAAGGTGACATGGCGCTTTTACCCTGAGGGTGGTTGCCACCCCTTCTCGGGGTGAAAATTGTTATCTTAAAAATAACCCCATACTTCGATAGAGGGACAAATTCTAAGCCAAATTGGTTATATAAAGTTATTAAAATAAATCAAAACTTTTTGAGTTATTAAAGATCAAAGTTTTTAATTTTTCGTGAGAAAAATGCACGTTTTTCATCGATTTTTGATAAATAACTCAAAAACTATAAGTTTTAACAAAAAAGTTATTATTACCAAAACTGAAACCAATAAAAAATAAAATAAAAACCTTACTGGAAAAACCTTTTAGTGTTAACAAAAAGTGAGTTGTAAATAACTGAATGTATATTTTTTTCGGCGAGTACCCAAATCTAAGTATTCAAGCCTAAATAACGGGAAAATGATGCATTTTATAACATAAACTTATTAAACATTTGTGAAAGTACTTAGAAATATCTATCAACTGAGCCCCCGAACAAGTTGATTGCATTTAAATGTATGCTCCAAAATTTTTTCAAAATTTATCATTTAAAAATTTTTCCAAAAAATGTTACATATTGTGTTTTTTTTTTAAATAACTTCATTAATTTTTATGATATCAGGTTCACCTGAAAACCATTTGAAAGGTAATTCCAAGGGCTATTAAAACGCGTTAAATTAAATCTTAAAACTTCTTTACTTTTTTAAAAATAAAAGGTTAAATGGCCCCGGTTACATGGTTCTCGCAGCAAAATTTAAACTTTAAACGTTTCTATGTCTAAATATTAAAACTGATAAAACATTCAATACAGAAAAATCTAAAATTTAGTTATATATTGTCCTTTTCATGATCATTTTTCAGTGCGTAACAAATGATAGGAAAAAGGGTAAGTCCGTGATAATACACATTTATGACATTTATTCTAACATGACATTTTAATTAAATCTGACAGTTGCCACATTTTATTTTCAATTTGGAATAAAAACAAATCAAATGTGTTTCTTGCAGTTATAAAATGGTATTTTCTTTGATTTGTATAGTCTTATAAATTATACAGATTATATTTGTAATATTATTATCTAATTAAAAAAAATATTTTTTATTATGGCGCCTTCTATCGACAACTAGAATAACTAGAAGAAATGTTATAAAAATGTCACCGACGAAATGTAATCACCGACGTGCCTTTTTTTCTGTCACATACAATTTAATGCGTTAGAAAGAAATCGAAAAACTGTGACGCACTGAAAGATGATCATGAGAATTACTGTATCATTTTTTACGTATATTGAGTATTTTTGGAAGTATTATGAAAAGAAAATGAAAATTACGATAATTTTAAAAATTCAGCTTTTTTTAAATTATACCTTTTTTTCAAAATTATGCATTCTAAACCGGTCAAAATTGTTGAAATCATTACTTATGCTAGTATAAAGAAATTATAGTAAGGATTACTATAAATTTTAATTTTTGTGGAAATGGCGTATGTTTTTATTTTTCACTTTTTCCTAAAAAATTCAAAAGCGTTCTCTTATTTTCATCATAACTTGCGTAATTTTAATGCTATTAACTTCTTCTGGAGCTGATTTGATAGGTATTCCGAAGTACTTTGACAAGTGTTTGGCAGGTATGTTTTATAAAATGCATAGTTACCCCGTTATTTAAGATTGAATACTTATATTAGATATCAGTACTCGTCGAAAAAAATATACATTAAATTACCCATAACTCACTTTGAATTAACATGAGTTTAGTTCTTCAAGTGAGGAGTTTATTAAATTTTTTATTATCTTCAATTTTGGTAAGAATAACTTTTTTGTAAAAGCTAATAGTTTTGGGTTATACGTGAAAAACAGCTTTAAAACATGCATTTTTTTACGAAAAAATAAAATCTTTGATCTTTAATAACTCAAAAAGTAGCGATTTATATTAATAACTTTATATGTATAACAAATTTTGCTTATAATTTTTGCCTCTATCCATTAGTGGTATTTTTATCCCCGGGAAGGGGTGGCAACCAGCCCCAGGGTAAAATCGCAAGTTGGTATCATGTCACATTTGTTCCTAGAGGTATCCTCTAACTACCCACCAATTTTCATGAAAATCGATGAAGGTTCAAAGAAATTGCAGGTGAAAACCTTCAGTTACTGCACTAACAGTTTTGTTTACTTTGTTGGTTCAGAATGTAAACATATAATTATATGACGTCACGACGCGTTTTGAGCTAGCTGCTTTAATTTGAATTTGGAATCGTCTTTAGGGGCCAAACGGAACACAAAAACAACTTTTTTATTTTTGATACATGTTTTAAATTATGTTCTGTTGTGATTTATAACATTTTTTTCGAATTTAAAATTTATGCAAATTCCCTGTTAAGCTAAAGTTTTACTATTAGCAAAATTAAAATAATATCAAAAACATAACTTTATTGGGCCAAGTTTCCTGGTAACACCTTCGTGGTCTCTAAAATTTGCAAACCAACGAATTGCTGGAGCAAAGAAGGCTGAGGGAGATCTAAAAGTGGCATCTCACTTCTCGCCTGTCCAGCAGTTAGGAATAAAACTAATATAAATAAATAATCATTTCGTTGTAAAACGGAACAAGAGCCGTTTTATATTTCAGTTCGTTCAGATAGCACCATAAGCATCTTAACCGGTAGCTATTACACGGGGAATAATACTCCTAGATACTTCAGTTTCTTGTTTTATTGTAGTTATGGACAAACTAAACTGATTTCATACTATTTATTTTACTTTTTTTGAAATATATTACGTTCCTCTTAGGGTTTGACAATTTAGTGAATATAATAGCGATGTGACAGTAGTGTGACATAAACAGTGACTTGTGTATATATTTTTACAAGTACCTACGTAACACAGGTTTTAAACCTTATTAGGTTATCATCAGAGATTGGTCATAAATTATACCACAGTTTCTGGGGTCAAAAATAGGTTGATTGAACCTGACTTACCTATATACAATAGTGCACACAAAAAAAGTTACAGCCCTTTGAAGTTACAAAATGAAAATCGTTTTATTTTCATATATCAAAAACTCTTTTCTATCGAGATTTTTGATTGAAAATGGACATGTGGCATACTTATAGCAGCAACATCTTAAAAAAAATTAAAGTGAAATTTGTGCACCTCATAAAATTTTTATGAGGGGTTTTGTTCCCTTAGACCCCCAAACTTTTGTGTACTGTCCAATTAAATTATTATTGTGGCACCATTAGTTAAACAGAATGTTTTTAAAACTTTTTTGCCTCCTAGTACCTACTTTTTCGATAGTTCGCCAGTGTTTATCGAGATATTTTGAATATTTGTCGAATCCACCACATATTTGTATATGGTTAAGTACGATTATAGAAACCTGTTAATAATCTGAAAATTTATTTATAATTTATATTTTTAGGTATATTTTGAAAAAGAAGCCACATCTCGATAAAAGGTGACTTTTCAAAAGACTAAGAGGCAAAGAAGTTTTAAAAACACTGTGTTTAACTAATGGTACCGACCGGGTACCGCAATAATAGTTTAGTTGGAACGTACACAAACATTTGGGGAGTTTAAAAGAACAAAACCCCCCATAAAATTTTTATGTAAACAAAAGAAGGCGCATCTCGATAAAATCTGGCTAACCGAAAAATACTAAGAGGAAAAAAGTTTTAAAAACGTTGTGTTTAACTAATGGTACCACAATAATAAATTAATTGGAACGTACACAAAAGTTTGGGGGGGAGGGGGGTTAAAGGGAACAAAACCCCCATAAAATTTTTATGGGGTGGACTAATTTCACTATAATTTTGTTTTAAGATGTTCCTGCCATAAGAATGATGCATGTCCATTTTTCATAAAATATCTCTAATAGTTTTCGATATATTGAAAAAAATCGATTTTCATTTTGTAACTTCAAAGGGCTGTAACTTTTTTTATGAGCATATTTGTACTAAGGTAAGTTAGGTTCAATCGAACTAGTTTGGACCCCAGAATGTGTGGTATAATTTATGACCAATCTTTTCGGGACACCCTGTATGATTATCTCTGGACAAACTAAAAATCGGGCTGCCAGTATCGATTCACAATGGAATAACATGTTGATAAGGATGTCGTGGCGACATATCTGTTTAAAACAAGCGAAGGTTTTACTTTTAATAAAATTAAAATAATATAAAAAATACAGGGTGTCCAGAAACTCTCCCGACAAACGAAGTCCGGAAATTCCTCAGATGATTTTAAGACAATTTAACCCAATTCATCTAGTCCGAAAATGCTGTTTAAGGGAGCGCTACAGCTCTTTAAAGATGGCGTTTTGTAATTAGTTTGTTTAAAATACCTCCAGAACGATATGGAGTCTTAATACAGAGGCGTGCATTGAGAGCACTCCATAAAAAATCTATCCTCAGAAAAACTCAAAAACGTCAGATTAAGACAAGGTAAGTTAATTACATAAATAATAGTGTATATTTCAATATTCTGACGATTTGAGCCGGGCCTAAGGAAATGGGTGAGTCACAAAGTTGTAAAAAAAACGTCATTTTTGAATACTCCTTTAAGAGGAAACAGTAGCGATTAACAGGTAGCGAAAACGCGTTCCAAGATTGCGGCTGTAATTTTGAATATTTTTTCGAGATATTTGGCACACGTATTCGTAATATAATAAAGAATGGCGGTACAGAGCCCAATTTGAAAAATATATTAATATGTGGAAATTACTCTGTAATTAAATACAATATTAAAAAAACGAGCCTGTACCACCATTAAGAAGAACAAAAAAATACACTTTCTTCAAATTAACTTTTTTATCCAATGCCTAGATTTTTATTTCATTAGTATTAGATTTTTATTTCATTAGCAAAATTTTTTATTTCATTAGTAGTTCCAAAATGACACAAAATCTAGTAGGCATCGGATAAAAAAGTTTATTTGAAGAAAGTGTATTTTTTTGTTCTTCTTAATGGCGCTACAGGCTCGTTTTTTTAATATTGTATTTAATTACAGAGTAATTTCCACATATTAATATATTTTTCAAATTGGGCTCTGTACCGCCATTCTTTATTATATTACGAATACGTGTGCCAAATATCTCGAAAAAATATTCAAAATTACAGCCGCAATCTTGGAACGCGTTTTTGTTACCTGTTGATCGCTACTGTATCACCTTAAGGATTATGGAAAAAATATAATCTGGCACTTTTCATAGGGTGATGTAGGGTGAGCCATATACAGTGAGCACGTAAAGGTTGGAATAAATTCATTTTTTCGAGAACGGACAATTTTGGAAAAAAATCCTGAAACAGCTAAATTTTATTTTTAAATTACGACTTTTTGACATATATATTATACTAGTGACGTCATCCATCTGGGCGTGATGACGTCATCGTTGATTTTTTTAAATGAAAATAGGGATCGTGTGATAGCTCATTTGAAAGGTAATTCAATTCTCTATTCAGTAATATAAACATTAACATAATTTTTTATACAGGGCATCCAAAAACAATTTTTTTGAATTAAATTTATTGACATAAAAAGAAGAATGTGTGTAATTTATTTAATTCAAAATTCATTTTACTGTTATCAGAAAACAGGAAAAAATGTTTATTTGGCAGATAAATATTGTTTTTTGCTTAAATTAAATATTAAAGCAGCCACCCACCAGCCTCGTGACAGTTTAAACATTTAATTTAAGCGAAAAGCCATGATTATTTTTCAAATAAACATTTTTTTCTGTTTTCTGAGAGCGGTAAAATGTATTTTGAGTTAAATAAATTGCATACACTCTTCTTTTTATGTCAATAAATTTAATCCAAAAAATTTTTTTTTGGACACCCTGTATAAATAATTATGTTAATGTTTATATTACTGAATAGAGAATTGAATTACCTTTCAAATGAGCTATCACACGACCCCTATTCTCATTTAAAAAAATCATCGATGACGTCATCACGCCCAGATGAGTGACGTCACTAGTATGATCTATGTGCCAAAAAGTCGTAATTTAAAAATAAAAATTTACCTGTTTTGGGATTTTTTTCCAAAATCGTCCATTCTCGAGAAAATGAATTTATTCCAACCTTTACGTGCTCACTGTATATAGGGTGAGCCCAAAGTAGCGGGAAGGTCGAATATTTCGCGAAATGAACATCAGATCGAAGAACTGAAAAATATGTGTTAAATATTTTTCAAAAATCTATCGAATGACACCAAACACGACACCTCAAAACACGACCCCCCACTTTGAGGTGTCGTGTTTGGTGGATGGTAATTTTAAAATTTTAAATAGTAACCCACATTTTTTATTGTAGATTTGAATTCCTTATTTAAAAATAAGTAACTTTTATTCGAGACATATTTTGTCTCGAATTGTGGATAGATGGCGCTATAATAGGAAAAAAGATTAAATTTGTACCGCTGCTCCCCCCGTCCCCCAAGTAAAAGGGAAAACTTAACTTCCTTTTTTTGCTCTTAAGACCTAATCTGCACAACCCAATAGGGTCCATGACGCTTTAGTAACTGCAAATTTAACATCCCAGACTCCCCTACTGAAAAATTATAAACTTACTTATAGTAGTACTTATATAAACTTACTTATAGTAGGTATTGGAAAACATTTATGTATTGGTCAAACTCGTCTTAAAGTAAACTATTTTTTATATCGGCAAAGTACACTTTGCTACTCATAACAAAATAAGTAAACTATTACAATATTCTATGGCAAGTGCTCCCAATAAAAATATAATTCTTGTATTTATATTAGAGATACAAAAGATGTTTCTCTTTACTGTTATGTTTATTGAATTTTTAAATTTCTTGTACACTTGATACAGTTGGATAAATATAAGATGAAGCCCTTAATACGAAACAGTAAAGCAGTTATAAATTTGTTAAAAAAATCAATTATAAAACGTTTTCCAGGTCTTGAGGTCATTTCACCAGTTCGACAAAATGTTTTGAATCATCTTTTTCACTCCCAACGGAACTTTCTCTTACACTCTTTCAAAAAACTACGTAACCAGTACGTCTACCACATTTTCTGGAAAATCCTGAAATATCTAGAATATATTTAGATGATAAAGGGTATATCAATACCTCGATTAAGTTTGAATTTTATCTGTTTTCTTTGAATACGTATTTGGGTACCGCTGGTGTCGAAGACCGTACAGCTTTGAAGGAAGAGGTAAGTGGGTCATGTATATAAACTCAAGTTCAAGGTATTTAGAAGTCATTTGGTAAAGATTTCTTTTACCGTGAGTACTAGTGAGAGAGTTAAGAACGGTTTAGTGACATCTTCAATTTAAATTTCGAAAAGTAAGTGCATTTAAAACATTTAATTTTTTTTTGTATTTTCAGAAATATTTTTAAAGAAAGAAGAAATAACTGTTTCACGGTTTTTAAGAAATTTTTAACAGTTGCGTCACTTTTCCGGGTGCCCTAATTATTTTTGTATGATGCACCATTTAAAAGTTTTGCTTTTTAAGGAAAGATAAGACTCATGTATTAAATTGACGCATTGGAAAATGCAATAAAATCATATTTTGTTTTCTCGATTTTTTATTTGATGCAAATATATTTACACAATATTTCTTTGATATTGTTGTGAAACTCGACCATACTTAATAGTTAAGGTACCAAGGGTATTATAAGGTTAATAATAACGCTTGAGGTCAATGGGGTAAAGACCGAGGGCCTTCGGCCCGAGGTATATACGTTGACCGAAAGCGTTATTATTATAATACCCGTGGTGCCTTCAACGTTTAATGTCCGACTAAATTATTCTTTATATGCAAAAAATTTGAATGAATTTTGAATTAATTAATTTTCAAATAAGTACATTTACCAGAAATAGTCGTAACGTAATTGTGGTAACCATAGTTTTACTTAGAGTTTTATTTGTCAACTTGACAGTATTTAACTCTTTATTTAAATTTAATAGGCCCTAGGTCGTTATTTTTCAATAATACGCCTTTGGGCGTTATATCGTACTTAATAGACTTCGAAATAATGTCATTATTTGTCAAATAATAGACCAGTCGGACATTTAATAGGTACATCACGACCAAATTCACTTTATATTTGAGATTTGGATGCGCACTGTTGTTGACGTTCGTTTTTTCCACATTTTCTGAATTTAATTTGATGAGACGTTACCAAAATTAAATTCAAAAAATTTGAAAAATCCGAACGTCAACCCCAGTGCGCATCCAAATCTCCAATAAAAAGTGAATTTGGTCGTGCTGTACCTACTTCATTTAACTCTTAGGTTTTCAGATCGCAAGCCGGTTTTAAAATGCATTTTTTTCGGCTTGCATCGATTTACATAAAAATGTGGGATTAGGATCATCTCACCCTGTACTTCATATTCTATATCATGCTTAAGGGGGTTAATTATTTTTAGGGGTGTAAACTACCCCCTATTGTCAAAAATTATATAAAAACATTGTAAACTTTAATATGGATAAAATTTGGTTTTGATTGGTTAAATAATGATTGTTTTATACTTTAGGATATAACATCATAATATTTCAACCCTTAAAAATCACCCTTAATAACATTACAGTTTTTACAAGTAGACATTTTAATAGATTATACAGA
Organism: Diabrotica virgifera virgifera; assembly: GCF_917563875.1. Taxonomy (NCBI): domain Eukaryota; kingdom Metazoa; phylum Arthropoda; class Insecta; order Coleoptera; family Chrysomelidae; genus Diabrotica; species Diabrotica virgifera. The sequence continues at coordinate 60,014,358 of NC_065443.1, read as the reverse complement.
AAAAAAAGTAGAATTAAAGAATTACAAAAACATTTATTTACACAAAAATACGAATTTACAAATATGTGCAAATACAAATGCAAATAGTTTTTAAGTCATCTTCCAGTATATGAACCTTTTCTGTGGTATTATACATACATTGAAAATTATCCATAAGGGGACTATCCGAATTTTTCGAAAAAAAAATCATTTTATAAACATAGCTCCTTCATTTTTGGCGATAAAAAGTTTTTTAAAAATGACTTTGTAGGAGTTTTGAAGAGTTATAAGACTGTGTAAATTAAATTCCGTAAGATCCCTTAGTTTTTAATTAGGGTGGGTTTAAAGGGCTCGAATAAGGGGGTGTTTGCTCGTAAATAGAGGTTTTAAATAGCTATATCTCACTAACTGTTCACTGTAATGAAAATCTATGCACAAGGAAATTTTGGTTATTAAAAAAGCTACAATTTAGTAGTCCATCATTTTTTTCGTATCTCCAGTATTTTCGGAGATATTTTGAGGTAAATGGTAAAAAATGGGTAATTCCAAAAAATTAATTTTTCTTTACACTCCAATTTTTCTAAAATTAGCCCTTTTAAATAGGTCAAACTTCTTATGTGTATTGATAATACAAATATAAAATGAATTACAGAAAAGTGAAGACCAATTTTTAATTAGGAGGGTAGTTAGGGAGTTGTTTTCACTAATTTTTTCATAGAGAAAAGCAGGTACCGACTTTTTTTGATCATAAGTCGCTTAATTTTCATGCTAGAAACTTTTAATTATTATTTTTTAAAAAGTCTAACTGTATGCTTGAAAAAATATAATTTACGTTTTCCTCGAAAAATGCAAAGTTTTTCCGTTATTTTACTTTGAATATTTCAAATTATGCATTTGACGAAAAAAGCTAACTTTTAACATGCCGTATCTCGGTTTCTATTGGTCTTCAAAGATATAACAGAAAAATAATTTTGGTTTGTGTTACTAAGAGATACAATTTTGATATCTACAGTTTTTGTGATTAAATGCATATTTTTCGAGGTATTTTCAAAAACCCTCTAAAAAAGTCGATTTTTTCATCGAAAAACTGTTATTTCAAGCGCGAATAACTCGAAAAATATAAGTTGTACGAAGAAAATGTAAAAAACATTTTTTTCTTAGAATTACTTTTTACATCGATTTACATGGTTAAAAAATAATAAAAAGTTCCCGCCCCCGAGATGGGGTGGCAACTACCCCCAAGGTTTTAGCGTACAGCGGCATGATATAGAAAATGATCCTTGGACTATTCCCTACCTTCTGTGAAAATTTCAAGTAATTCCATGCTGGACGAAAAAATTGCGAGCCAAAATGCTTAATTTCCTCGACTATTACATTTGAAACAAAAAATAAATTTACTATTCTAACTGGGAAATAAGCCACAATTTAACTTAAAAAACGATTTTATTGACGTTTCGGCTTCCACCTCATAATAGTAAATTACATAAATGCCACAAGAAAATAACTTCAGAACAATATTAAAAAAATAAATGTTCTGGTAAATAAACCTTTCTATCTCAATTATACTGACAATTTAAATATGTTGTTAAATACATTTTAAAGTATAGGATATCTGGATAAAAGAAAGACTTTCTGGCTCTACTTTATTTGATCATAACAATTGGTTTGACCAATTAGTTGGTTTAGATAAATAAGATTAATTTTAACTTATACGTCTATCGGGCCAACTTTTGGCCTTTATTATTTCTATGCATTCTGTAATATCCATTCACGCCATCAAAACCCTATTGTCCAGTAATTTGATTGTAAACATTGTGGTTTACAAGAAACCCCGGAAATCTCATGATACTATCCCGAAGTCATGTACCTATAGAAACTCAAGTTCAATGTACTTAGAAGTTATTTGGTAAATATTTCTTTTCCGTGAGTACTAGTGAGAGTGAAGAACGGTTTATAGACCAGGGCGCATCTGTAAAAATATGAGTACATTTGGACGTTGAGAGGTGACTCAAATTTTTTTGCAGAAATTGCTTGAAAATAACTCAAATAATAATATTTGAGTTATCCTCCCTCTCAAAAAGGTCCGGAACATTGTTTAAATAATCAAAATGTCAAAAAATGAAGGAAAAATCGATTTTTTCTTCGTTTTTTGATTATAACTTTAAAAGTATTCATTTCCGGGAAAAGTTGTACTAACATAAAAGTTGCGAAATTAAATTTCCTACAATATAGAATTAATTCAAAATTTAAAATATGGTCACCCTTGTTGCAAAATAGCAATAATTGCGAAAAAAACATGCAAAAACAAGTATTCGCATTTTACGTTTTTCAACCATTTATGCTACACTTAGGACCTTCATATTTCACCCAGAAAAACTTTATGATACAGTAAAACAATATTGTAAATTTCATTAAGATCGGTTCAATAGATTTTGCAAAATAAATTTTGCAATCCAGCTTTCGCAAAAAAAAATCATTTTTTCAAAATGTTACAGGACTGAAAATAAAGCAGATAGCAAGTTGAATTTTTTTTTACTTATAGAAGTGTACTGTACCTTTCATTTGCAATTTGCAAAACTAAAATCGATTAACCATCACGGCGTCAGAAATTTTTTAAAATAAACATTAATTATTGGTGCTACGCGCAGGACAGCGGATAGTTTGCTCTGATTGGGCATTCCAATGACCTTTGATATTGATTGATACATTTTATTTTTTATTACATTTCGATATAAATAAATAAATTTGTTTATTGCAAAATAAAAACACATACTCTATCCTTTGAAATAACACTTTTTTAGCAAAAACTTTCTTTATTCATATATTTTAACTTAAAGAATAAAAGTTTATTAATTTTAAACATATGCAATTGTTTAAACAATATTTCACAAACAATAAAAAAATTAGTTTGATTTTTGTGGAATTAAAATATTAAAATACAACAGCATATAGAGTAAGAAAATAATATATTAGATAAAGATTCGAAGAAATTTTGGTGGAAATCAACTTGTGTGAATCGAACACCGCTGTCCTGCGCGTAGCACCAAAAATTAATGTTTATTTAAAAAATTTCCTGACACCGTGGTAATTAATCGATTTTAATTTTGCAAATTGCAAATGAAAGGTACAGTACACTTCTATAAGCAAAAAAACTTCAACTTGCTATCTGCTTTATTTTCAGTCCTGCAACATTTTAAAAAGTTAATGAAATTTAAAAAAATGTAAATGTAAAATGCGAATACTTGTTTTTGTATGTTTTTTTTTCGCAATTATTGCTATTTTGCAACAAGGGTGACTATTTTTTAAATTTTTAACCCATTCTATATTGTACGAAATTTAATTACGCAACTTTTATATCAGTACAACTTTTCTCAGAAATGAATAGTTTTAAAGTTATAATCAAAAAACCAATAAAAAAATCGAATTTATCCTTCATATTTTGATATTTTGATTATTTAAACAATGTTCCGGACCATTTTGAGTAGGAGGATAACTCAAATATTATTATTTGAGTTATTTTCAAGCAATTTCTGCAAAAAAATTTGAGTCACCTCTCAATGTCCATCTCAAAACAGATGCGCCCTGGACTATTAGTGGCATCTTCAATTTAAATTCCGAAAATTAAGTGCATTCAAAACATTTAGAAAAAAGCGTATTTTCAGAGATATTTTTAAAGAAAGAAGAAATAACTATTGTACGGTTTTTAAGAAATTTTTAACAGTTGCGTTAAGGTCTGGAGAACGAGCAGGTCATTCTATGAATCATCTACGACCAATCCATTGATTTGGAAAATATGCATTCAAAAAATTTCTAACCCGTCGATAATAGCGGGGAAGCGCTCCATCTTGTTGAATCCAAAACAAAAATTTTTAGTAAATAGTCATTCTATTGAAATGCAGTAATAATCTGGTTATTTAGTAAATATAAATACTTGTCACTACTCAAGTTTCCGTCTACGAAGGATGTGCCTATACGCCTATTTTAGACAATTTTCATCCAAACATTCAACTTTTTTAGATGCTGTTCTAACACGATTATCCTAACCGATCATTACTAATATTTCAATACGATATTTTTCACTTAAATCAGCCATTTTTATTCTACAACTTATTAATGTTGTGTGGTATATTGTGTTATATCTTTAATACCATCAAAACAAGAAAATTAGAATATCTCGGATATACTACACGTGGAGAGAGATACAACTTGATCCAATTGATTATGCAGAGAAAGATTCAAGGAAAAAGAAGCATAGGGAGGCGCAAAATATCGTGACTGCTCAACCTGAGAGTACGGATATAAAGTGTGCACGTAAAGGTTGGAATAAATTCATTTCTCGAGAATGGACGATTTTGGAAAAAATCCCGAAACAGGTCAATTTTTATTTTTAAATTACGACTTCTTGGCATATATATCATAATATCATACTAGTGACGTCACCCATCTGGGCGTGATGACGTCATCGATGATTTTTTTTAATGAGAATAGGGGCCGTGTGATTGCTCATTTGAAAGGTAATTAAATTCTCTATTCAGTAATATAAACATTAACATAATTATTTATACAGGGTGTCCAAAAAAAAATTTTTTTTACTAAATTTATTGACATAAAAAGAAGAATGTATGTAGGTTATTTAATTCAAAACACATTTTACTGCTCTGGAAAAACAGAAAATATGTTTATTTGAAAAATAATCTTTGCTTTTCGCTTAAATTAAAGGTTCAAGTTGTCACAAGGCTGGTGGGTGGCTGCTTTAAAAAAAAAACAAAATTTATTTGCCAAATAAACATTTTTTCCTGTTTTCTGATAGCAGTAAAATGTATTTTGAATTAAATAAATTACACACATTCTTCTTTTTATGTCAATAAATTTAATTAAAAACATTTTTTGGACACCCTGTATAAATAATTATGCTAATGTTTATATTAATGAATAAACAATTGAATTACCTTTCAAATGAGCTATCACACGACCCCTATTCTTATTTAAAAAAATCATCGATGACCTCATCACGCCCAGATGGGTAACGTCACTAGTATGATAAATATGTCAAAAAGTCGTAATTTAAAAATAAAAATTGACCTATTCGGGGTTTTTTTCCAAAATCGTCCATTCTCAAGAAAATGAATTTATTCCAACCTTTACGTGCTCACTGTATAATCGGATGTACGGATGTATAATGTTATACATCAAATGAACTTTTCAGACCACTCGTCTCTAAAGTCTGTATAGGTATGATGATTGTCGACCTCCGTCGCGGAGATGTCACTTTAAGAAGAAGAAGGTAATGGAAAGATCCAAATGAAAGAAGCTTCTTGCCGAAGAAAATCCTCATGGACGACATGGCAGATGTTTCTGTCTGTGCTGGACAGTTTCATGTAGATATGCTCGTGTATCTCGAAACAATTCTTGCCAGACGTCCAAGAACAGTTCTAGGACATTCTGGTCGCGCTAATAAGTAAAGAATCTGAACACGCATCTTTTAAGTGCGCATCCACCAAAAACCACCATTTTTTGACCTGATTTTTTTGCATGAGGTTATCTAAATCCACCTGATTACATTAGGCGTTCAACATGTTACCAGGATTTGAAACAAAGAAATATTGATGAATGTGAACTAATACGTCTTGAAAAGACTAACTCACGATCACGAATTCAATACTATGCTTGCACATTTTCAGGAGGTGAAAAGCGAGCATTTTGAACATTTGATATTTTGGTATTTTGTAATATTTTCTCACTTTAACAATTTCGATCGACGTTTAAATGTACCATTTATTGTCAAATTATATAACCTTGTCTAATGATAACAATATCATAGTATCTATTTATAAACCTAAACATAAATTTACATATTAAATATATGAAGTTTCTCGAAAAAAAGTTCATTTACCTTTATCAAAAGAATTTAAAAGTAGAAATCGTCAATGGATGAATCATTTCTGTTACACGAATAATTAAATAAAGTCTCGTAAGTTAAAGGATGTAAGTCTGATTGTTTATACGGATTTCAGTTTAAACATTGTACTTTGTAATTACTTTATACTTTATACAAGGAGTACTTTGAGCTATTTTTGCTACAATTTGTCAAAATTTAAAAATAAGGTTCGATCATGAATATTTCGAGTCTCAAATGGAATAAGACGAAAATGTAGCTAGATAAAAGAACTATAAAAAACGCATGACAACTTCAATCAGCACAAGAAACAGAAATACCATACAGACACAGAAATAACAATATTAATTATCTATTATATTTAATGGAATAAAACACAATTTTAATTAAAATTATATTATATTTGACATTTCGATTTTCACAAATCGTACCATCTAAACAATTCTTCTAGAAAAATTTCCGAAGTTGGAATCGAAAGGTCACATCACAATAATATTATCCATTAATCTGGTATTGGATTATACTGAATGGATATTATCCATTCGTCTGGTTCTTAAACTGATAACGTCAATGTACGTTTATTTTGACGTGTAAGTTTCCACTTCGGACTTTCGGACATCGTATTTTAAGTGGAAGTCGAAACTTCAAAAAAAAATAATTTATAGAAAAATTGTGGTTAGTTTCCATTACAAATAGCAAATAATAATTTAAAAATGCCACAAGGAAATAGAGTCAAAACGAGATCAATGGATAGTACTGTAAGAATAATACTGAACGTACCAGGACCTGATAATTTCCATTCAGAACACAGAACACAGTCAATTTGCCGGTTACGCTATATATATTATGTAGTGTTATTAAGGGACCCTGCTGATCTATTTGCTCTTTGTACTTGATATCTTACTTCTTTTTCAGCGTCTCCATACCTGGACAATGAAATCCGTAGATACTTATAGCTGTTACTTGTTCATTGCTAATTACATGAACTTCCAGTTTACATCTTATTGGTCCTTCACTGTTGTTCTAATTTTCTTAGTTTAAATCGTCTTGTTAGTTAAATCTGTGAACTAGTCTTTGAAGGCTATCTTCATTTTAGGTTATCAATATTGCATTGTCTGCGTAAGAGAGAATTTTAATTTCATTGTTTCCTATTCTATATCCTCCTTCTTTCCTTTCTTGACGCTCTTTATTACTTCATACATGATAAGATTGAATAGCACAGGGTTTGAATAACCCCCTGTCTTATACCATTGCATGTATCTATAGGTTCCGTAAGTTCTCCATCTATTATATACAGGGTGGTTGAGTAATGAGGTAAAGCTCCGTAGATCTGTTATAGTAATAGATAGCTATAAAAGTTAATAACAAACATTGTAGCCAACCTTAAGCTTTATATTACACAATTAGTTAGAATGTTACAGTGTGTTCGATAACATATTGGCAATATGTTTTTTTTTTTAATGGAACACCCTCTATTTTATTTTATATTCGAAATTCTGTTAACTTTTCTATCACACAAATATAAAGGATGGCTATGTTATACAGGGTATTTACAAAGTTATAACCAATTTTATATGAAAATCGTAACAAGTTCAACTCCCTGTATAAATAAAAATAAGAACAATGGCAATGGTTTATTGATGCCATATTTTTTTACTTATTGTCAAGACTTTAAAACATGATTGATATTGCTAATTTTCTTTATATTGAATACAGGGTGAGTCAAAACGCACGTACATTATCTTCTCAGTAATTTTAAATAGAACATCCTGTATTTTATATCACTATCGAAAAGTATTATTACCGTACTTTAATTTTTATATAACATTCCCTATGTCTAAATTTATTAGTTTTCTAGATATTTTTATTTTTCAGGGCAAATTATTAATTACGGGTCTAAATCTTTCCAAATTTTCAGTAAGCCATGACTGAATTGTCTAAAACTGACAATTTACGATTACTGATTATCAATCCGGTAATAAATTTAACAATGTAGCAAATAAAGAAAGAAAAATAATTTATTAGTAATAAATTTTACAAAAAAAACACAACCACAACATACATCATTTTTGAAACATTTGGAAACTACTTTTGTAGGTAAATGTAACAAATAAAGAAAGAAAAATAATTTATTAATTATAAAATTTACAAAAAAAACACAAACGCAAAATACAACATTTTGTGAAAACAATCAAAAACTTTGTATTGTACGTTGTTTGCTTTTGTACGTAAATGTAACAATGTAACAAATAAAGAACGAAACATAACTTATCATTAAAAAACTTTACAAAAAAAACATAAACACAAAATACAACAATTGTGAAAAAATTAAAAGCTATTTTTAATAAAATATTTTAAATATTTAATTATATGAAGTGTTCAAAATGACCTCCTAACACATATATGCATGTCTAAAAACGGTCATTGAATGAGTTACACTACGAAGCATTTGTAAATTAACACTTCGAAATACACTTTGTATTATTCTATTTTTCATCTTATCCCTTGTTGTTTGAGTAATTTTTTAACCTTCATTCTTAACGTAACCCCAAAAAATCAGTCCAGTTTATTAAATTCTGGTAATCTGGGTGGCCACGCTACTGGTCCATTTAAAAATTAAAAATATGTCGAAAACTAATAAATTTAGACATAGGGAATATTGTATTCAAGTCTTAAGTACGGTAATGGTATTTTTCAATAGTGATGTACTTGGGTTTTAACTCACCCTGTATTAGATGTAAAGAGAATAAGCAACATCAATCATTTTTTAAAATTTTGACAATAAGTAAAAAAATATGACATCAATAAACCATTGCCGTTGTTCTTATTTTTATTTATACAGGGAGTTGAACTTATTACGATTTTCATATAAAATTGGTTAAAACTTTGTAAATACCGTGTATAACATACCCAACCTTTATATTTTTGTGATGGAAAAGTTGACAGGATGTTAAATATAAAATAAAATAGAGGGTGTTCTATTTAAAAAAAACATAAGTTTGGTCTGCCACTATGTTATCGAACACCCTGTAACATTCTAACTAATTTTGTAATATGAAGCTCAAAGCTGGCTACACTGTTTGTTATTAAATTTTATCGCTATCTACTACTATAGCGGATCTACGAAGCTTTACCCCACTAATCAATCACCCTGTATATTCTATATTGAATAAAAGGATTAGCTCGATTGTGCTCCATTTTCTGGTATTTTAATGTACTATTTCTCTTAAATACCTTCTTTAGATAGTCAATCCATACATTCTTTCGAAGTGTGTCGGGTCTATTATTGGTTCATTCACCTGCAGGGGTCTAGAATAGGTATATTAGATCTCTTATAAAGCGCCATAAATATTTTTGTAAACCCTAAAAATCAGGATCTAGGACATCTGGGCGTCGCTGTTTCGGCGGGGCCATTTGGGCGTCGCCGTTTGGGTGTCGAGCCAAGTGGACGTCATCCGTTTCGGCGTCGGTCATTTTGGCATCGGAATTAATTGGTAACGTTATAGATTACTTCTATCAGTTGTTTTCACCCAATTTGGAAAAAATGTGAAAACTTTATTATTTACGTCCGTCTGTCTGTCTGTCTGTGAACACAACTCCTCAGTCATTATACCAGGTAGAATGGCAAATGAGGTGTCAAATGAAAGCTTATAATCTAAGGATGGTACTAAAGGTGAGAAATTTGACCTAGACTGTCTGTCCGTCTGTCCGTCCGACCGCGAATATAACTCCTCCGTCACTATACTAGGTAGAATGACAAATGAGGTGTCAAATGAAAGCTTATAATCCAAGGATGGTACTAAAGGTGAGAAATTCGACCTAAGATGTCTGTCCGTCTGTCCGTCCGACCTCGAATGTAACTCCTATACCAGGTAGAATGACAAATGAGGTGTTAAGTGAAAGTTTATAATCCACGGAGTGTACTAAAAGTGAGAAATTTGACAAAGGCTGTCTGTACGTCCGATCCCGAATATAGCTCCTCTGTCATTATACCAGGTAGAATGACAAATGAGGTGTCAAATGAAAGCTTTTAATCCAAGGATTGTACTGAAGGTGATAAATTTGACCTAGGCTGTTTGTCCGTCTGTCCGTCCGAGCGCGAATATAACTCCTCCGTCACTATACCAGGTAGAATGAAAAATGAGGTGTCGAATGAAAGATTATAATTAAAGGATGGTACTAAATGCGAGAAATATCGACTTCTAGTTCTACTTTTGGTTACATTGGGTGAAAACCTAGGACTTACGAAGTCCAATTACTTGTTCAATAATTAAAAAGTTTATTTGATCTCTATGAACATTTCATTTGTAGTGCGGCAGATTCGTGCAAATAATTATAAGAATTGTGCATTTATTGATAGAAGCATATAATTTGGACCACATATACTACACATACAAAGGTTCAAATTTAGATAGAAGGCCATCTCAGATTTTGCCTTTTACAAAAATGGCTGGGATTCAAAATGGCGACTATACATATGTGACTAATAGCACGATAACTTTTGAACGAGACTTCAGATTTCAACCAAATTTGGTATATAGGTTCTTTTTTTGATGTATAATATCGTGGTATTGAACAGGAAGAATAGGTTTACCAGAAGTTGTGTTTTCCTGGTTTTTACGTAAAAATATGTTGTTTTTTTTCTCAATTCTTTCACCCTGTATGTATTAATTTTTCAAAAAGTTAACACTGCCATTAAAAAGAGCGTAAAAATAGTTTTTAGAAAATATTTGTATCTTTTTAGTTATGTTAATTACCATTTAATAAATGCAAAACGTATCTTCACATGTACCTATATGCGGCAGATTGGTGCAAATATTATAAGAATTATTGTGCATTTAATGGTAGAAGCATATAATTTGGACCACATATGCATACTACACATGTAGAGGTTCACATTTAGATACGAGGCCATCTTAGTTTTTGTTCCTTTTATAAAAATGGCGGGCATTCAAAATGGCGATTATACATATGTGACTAATAGCACGATAACTTTTGAACGAGATAACAGATGTAGGTTGGATATACACACATAATATTCTGTAATATGTGTAATACGATATTTACAAATAAAATATTTTTTATAGTGGTACTATTTTTTGTTTATTTAAACAACGCTGTAGAGTGCGTAAATCGAGTTTTCTAAAACGCGCGTGTTTTAAAGTGACAATGCTGACATCAGTAACCTTAGAAACGTAAAGTCTAGAGTCAACTTTTTTAATTATTGAAGTGACAGAAGTAACCTATAACGTTACCAAGTAATTCCGATTCCGAAATGGCCGACGCCGAAACGGCTGACGTCCATTTGGCTCGACGCCCAAACGGCGACGCCTAGATATCCCATCCCCTAAAAATCATATTCCAATTCAAAGAAGCATTCCAAGTGTTCGTCTTTAATTTTTCTTACAAATGTATGTGTTTTTTTATAATTCCTCTTATTTACTAATAAAGAATAAGAAAAAGAAGATGACCAGATAATAGCTGAAGAAGAACTGTGACAAGAGTTCATGAAATAATTGGCCTAATATGGAGAAAGGTCTACCAGAGAGCTAGAAATAGAGAGAACAGTTGTAGAGGAAATTGCGAAGGAACAAAACAGAAGAAAATGCGCTGCTCCAGCCGATCGGCCATCTTTCACTTTTGGATAAGAAACGCAAAAGCGACCAATACTCCATAAGAAGGGAACACAGTAGAGAGAGACGATTTTACTTATTAGTCCATTTCATTTTTTTGTCGCAACACACATCTACGGACAGAAACAAAGACCAAGATTTATAGGACAGTAGTTAGGCCTATAATAAATGCCTGAATGGAGAAAAGATACCATCCGAATGGAGAACTGCAAGCATAAGCTCCATACACAAGAAAGGGAGTAAACATGACTGCACAAACTACAGAGAACTCAGTGTTATAGCTTCCGCAGGTAGACTGTACGGCAGAATACTACGAGATAGAATAGAAAGTCAATATGAGGACTGGGAGGAACAGAGTGGTTTTAGAGCAGGAAGATAGTGTATTGATAACCTGTTTCGTATAAAACAATTAACTGAAAAATCACTAGCATATGGGATTCAGCTACATCTAGTATTTATAGATTTGAGGAAAGCCTATGACAGTGGACCGGTAAATAAACTTTGAGAATCTCTAATAGAGAACAATGTACAACCACAGTACATTAATGTGGTGAAAAGTTTTTACCAAGGAAACAGTAGTTATATAAAAATGAGAGATGGACACTCAGAATACTTTCAGGTTAACAAGGGTCTAAGACAGGGATGCTGCCTGTCCCCTACCCTCTTCAAAATTTATATAAACACGGCTCTGAAAAAATGGTTCAGAAAATGTAAGAAAATGGGAGTACAAATAGAAGAGGGTAATCTGATTACTTTGTTATTTGTTGAAGATCAGGTGGTTCTAGCGGAGGATACAGAGGACGCTGCTTATATGGTTCGAAAACTGATAGAGGAGTATGAAGATTGGGCTCTGGAAATAAATACAAACAAAACAGAATATATGACAATAGGCTGCACAGGCAAAGACCTAGACTTAGAAGGAAAAATAATAAAAAACACTAAAGAATGTAGATACCTGGGAGTTACATTGACGGAAGATGGAAACGACGAAACAGACATACAACCAAAATTAGTTAGAGGAAGAGCCATCACAAGTCAGATAAACTCATTACTATGGAGTAAAGATATACGAGAAAGTACAAAAAAACAACTATATAAAACATTTATTGAAAGTACAGTTACATATGGCTCAGAAATCTTTACAATAAATAAGAAAATGCAGAACCGAATAAACGCAGTAGAGAACAATTTTTAGCGAAGATGCTGTAGATTAACATTACCCGATCATGTAAGAACCGATAGAATAAAAGAAATGATGAAGGTGGAAACAACATTAACGGATACGATAGAGAGAAAGCAACTATCCTGGTACGGACACATGAGAAGAATGAATGATAAAAGATTACCGATTAAAACCTGGAGGTGAATCCCAAAAAGAAGAAGGAAAAAAGGAAGACCAAAAAAGTCTTGGGAAAAAGGGATCAATATTGCCATGAACAGAAGAAATATAGAAATAGATTTATGGCAAAACAGAAAACAATGGCGTTCGAATTGCGATAAACGGTCTATGATGCTGTAAAACGGTCGCTATATACAGGGTGTCCCGAAAAGATTGGTCATAAATTATACCACACATCTGGGGTCAAAAATAGTTCGATTGAACCTAACTTACCTTAGTACAAATGTGCTCATAAAAAAAGTTACTGTCCTTTGAAGTTACAAAATGAAACTCGATTTTTTTCAATACTTATATCGAAAACTATTAGAGATTTTTTACTGAAAATGGACATGTATCATTCTTATGGCAGGAACATCTTAAAAAAAAATTATAGTGAAATTTGTCCACCCCATAAAATATTTATGGGGATTTTTTTCCTTTAAACCCCCCAAACTTTTGTGTACGTTCCAAGTAATTCATTATTGTGGTACCATTAGTTAAACACAACGTTTTTAAAACTTTTTTGCCTCTTGGTATTTTTTCGATAAGCCAGTTTTTATTGAGACGCGGCTTCTTTTTCAATATATTTACGTGAACATTTTATGGGGGTTTTGTTCCTTTAAACCCCCCAAATGTTTGTGTACGTTCCAATTAAACTATTATTGTGGTACCATTAGTTAAACACAGTGTTTTAAAACTTTTGCCTCTTAGTCTTTTTTTCATAAGTCACCTTTTATCGAGATGTAGGTTTTTTTCAAAATATACCTAAAAATGTAAATTATAAATAAATTTTCAGATTATTAACAGGTCTCTACAAATCGTATGTAACCATATACAAATATGTGGTGGATTCGACAAATATTCAAAATATCTCGATAAACACTCGCTTATCGAAAAAGTACTAAGAGGCAAAAAAGTTTTAAAAACAATGTGTGTAACTAATGGTGCCACAATAATAATTTAATTGGAACGTACACAAAAGTTTGGGGGGGGGGGGGTTTAAGGGAATAAAACTCCATAAAATTTTTATGGGGTGCACAAATTTACTTAAATTTTTTTTTAAGATGTTGCTGCCATAAAAATGCCACATGTCCACTTACAATCAAAAATCTCTGAGAGTTTTCGATATATGAAAAAAAATCGATTTTCATTTTGTAATTTCAAAGGGCTGTAACTTTTTTGTGTGCACTATTGTATATAGGTAAGTGAGGTTCAATCAACCTATTTTTGACCCCAGAATCTGTGGTATAATTTATGACCAATCTTTTCGGGACACCTAATATATAGTTAGGCCAATTATGACTTACACTGCGGAAACAAGACCTGACACCACAAGGACAAAAAGACTGATGGAAATGTGTGAAATGAAAATAGTGCGAGATATCACAGGAAAATCATTATGGTAAGGACAACGTAGCACAGACCTCAGGCAAAGCTGTAATATAGAGAACATAAATGACTGGACACTGAAAAGAAAAAAGAATGGTATAGCTATATAAGTAGAATGGGAGACGGAAGACTGGTAAAAATACCACGAGACAGATCACCAAACGGTCGAAGAAGTATAGGAAGGCCTAGGAAGAGATGGAGTGACAACCTGGATATCTGATGAGGAGGCATCTGAAGATGGAACAGGCGCGAGCCTATTAAGGAAGCAGGAAGAAGAAGAGGAATATTTTTTTGTCAAAATGTATGTCGCATACGTTAATTTGGCTATATAAGATTTTTAGTACCTAAAAAAGTACGTAATTAATAAATAAAAAAGCATGGTTGAAAATATTACTAAATTACTCGACGATGCAATGACTGCAATTTTTGTTTCCTATATTTATAGAACAATCGTGGTATTATATATAAAACAATGAATTCTGGTTCTGCTACAGAAAATATTGTATAAGCTGCAATAGGAAATAGTCGAACAATAAGATCATTTGGCAAAAAGTAAAATTCGAATAATATGATGTGATATTTAGTAACTTAGTCACCAAAATTCATCATTATCCTAATTAAATTCCTCCTGCTACCTGCAAGACAAACTAACTTTCATAACCTATCATATAGACAGACTTGGGTCGATAAACTTTCCCCTTCTTGCCGATACTGATGTCAAAAAATTTCACATTTCACCATATGTAACACAAGAAAATTATTTAAAATAAACGATGTATACGCCTTCTTTAAGATGCTAGTTTTAGCTCAAAGGCATGGTTGCGGTTTAATTTTTTTTAATGACAAATAATTATACAATAAAGAGACATTCGAGAGGTTTGTAGTAGCATTGTAATTCATTAGATAAAAGCTGAATGGGCGAATATTGTTAATGAGTGAAGTTTGTTCATCAATGGTCCTCTATCGCGTGTAACTCGGAACTTTTGGCATTCTTTTTTTTCTTGTTAGAAATAATAATAGGAAAGGCGTAATTTACTTATCTAAAATAATTCCAAAAACTTAACAATTTGAGGACATTGAGGAGAACTATTTGAGACTTAATGATTAAAGTGTAGGAAGTCCTCATCTCACTAATTAATGATTCTTTTGAGAAACGTAATTTTCCAGAGTGCCTAAAGACAGCCATCATTAGTCCTCTTCATAAGGGTGGTGAAAAATCTAATACCTACAATTATAGACCTATTGCACTACTACCGGTACTCTTCAAAATTATTGAGTGACTCATAAAAGCCCGACTTTATGTCCTTTCTCGTTGAAAAAAACATTTAATCACAAAATCAGTTCGGCTTTTTAAATAATAAATGCACCACTGATACCATGTTTTCTGTACTACATGAGGTTTATCAAACACTGAACAATAATCTTCCTTCACACTGCCACAGTTTTTTGTGACCACGCCAAAGCTTTTGATTGTGTAAATCACGACATTGTGATAAAAAAACTGAATTTCTACGGAATTCGAGGCATTTCTTTGAAGAGGTTCCAATCTTACTTGGATGATAGGAAGCAACTGGTTAGAGCAAATGATACAGACTCTAGTCTCAAAACCATTGTATGTGGCGTACCTCAAGGTTCAGTATTGGGTCCTCTACCTTTCCTTGCCTTTATTAATGACATCAATAGTTCAAAAATAGATGAAAAAATCTTTCTTTTTGCTGATGATACCAGTATCACTTGGATCAACTCAAATATTGCAACTTTTCATTCTACTATAACTTCTGATCTACTTACAATAAAAACCTGGTCCGACTTTAATTTACTCTCGTTTAACGTAGATAAAATGTAACAATAACTTATAAAGGAGCTCTTCAACCCTTACCTCTTAATAACAGCCAGGTCAGTACCGTTGATTCTGTAAAATTTCTTGGTATTTTTTTAGACAGCAACCTTAAATGGTCCCTTCATATCGATTTGTTAAGGAAGAAACCATCTTCAGCTTGCTATGCTATAAGATCTATTTCGAAGGAACTCAATTTAGCATCTTCCAAAATAACGTATTTTTTTTTGTTCGAGTCACATCTTCGATGTCTTACTTTTTTTGGGGTTCTGGTACAGCTGCCCAATCCGATGTTATTTTTAAATTACAAAAAGAGCAATAAGATATCTGTTTGGCCGCAGAAGAATAACACATTGCAGAAGCTACTTCAAAGATCACAGGATTTTAACACTTGCTTCTTTATTCTTCTTCTTCTTATGCAATCCACTAATGGATGTTCGCGATCACGTTTGACCATTTTTCTCTATCGCTTGCAGTATGTATTAGGTCTCCTACGTTTCTTATTCCTGTCCATTGTTTGACATTACGGAGCCATGACATTTTCTTCCTGCCTACTCCCCTTCTTCCTTCGATCTTTCCTTCAATTAAGGTTTGCAGAAACTGGTATCTTTCGTTTCTAATTAGGTGCCCAGGTATGCCGTTTTTGTCTGTTTAATTGTGTATAGCAGTTGTCGTTCTGTACCAATTCTTCTCTATATATTCTATGCTTCTTTATATATTTTAGAAACTGTTTGCTTAATTCGTAAACATCTACATGTCTTTCCAGCAAGACCTAATCATGACTATTCCACCAGAAATTCTACTTTTGACGTCAATTTACCGACCCCGTCCTCTGAGTTAGTAAAGAAATCTATATTATATTCCGCAAAAAAACTGTACAACCATCTCCCTCTTCAACTTAAAGCTTTCCTTTCCCCAAAGCATCTTTCCCCAAATTCCGTAAAATGACAAAAGCCTACCTATCTGAAAGACTTATTAGTTACTAAGGTAGATTATATAGTTTGCAATTTATTTAAATTTTGCAATTTATTGTTTCTGTTTTACTTCATTATTATTTTTTTAATTATATTGACAATTTATGTAATTTTAGTCAATTGTTTTGTTCTTTTTCATGAGTTTTTATAAGCTTTGCCGATAAAATTGTACAATTTTCCATGACAATAAAGCATATTTATATCTATCTAAGTGACTCTTTGTGTGATTTTATTCCGAAGAAAAGATACTTAAAGTCTGATAAGATATAATGTTAAGATTTCATACTATGCATTTCTGTTTTGTTTTTCCCCTATGCAGATAATCTCACCCCATTACATTGATAGTGTCTCCAATGGTCTGAATTTTGCAATACATGAGTTTATTAGGTCCAACTACCACATTTTAATCTGAGTTAGGATCATAAGAACAACAGCTATTTGGCTTATTAATAATAATAATAATTAACGCGTCGAGCCTATAGGCACATGTATTGATTGACCATTCTCCTTCATTGCTTTTATTCTCCAATTTGTGATGTTGGATATTTTTAGATCGTCTTTTTGACCCGTAACAGTTGGTCAGGATGTCGATAAAAATGTTATATAAACAAAAAACTTGCAAAATTACATTATTCTAAAAGCCATTTTGCGCAAAACAAAATATTTGTTTGTATTTTTTGGACGATTCTAAGCAAAAAATGTGCTTACAAGTTTTTTCGTAGGAGGCATAGTTTTCGAGATAATCGCGGTTGAACTTTAAAAAATTGAAAAATTTCAATTTTTAAACCCGAATAACTTTCGATTATAAAATAAAATAGCAATTCTGCTTACAGCATTTAAAAGTTCAAGTCAAAATATACCGGTTTTGATTATTTGCATTGCTAAAAATTAATTTTTTTATTGTTAAACAAAGCTATAAACAAATAGTGTTTGAGCGTTTTGACGCATGTCCGCTATGCATGCTACGCAGAAATTGCCTGTTTGCGGGCGCTTGCACTTGTACTACTGAGGTTTATAGATTTTAAATGAAAGTACATTATTGAGTAAATTGTTATAAATTATGGTTCTATCATATATTTAATTGTCAATTATTTTACAGACTGCTCTCCATTTAATATTGAAGAATGCAGAAGAATTTCTAGTTAATATTACTAAGACTGTTGATTGCGATTGTTAATCATTCAATGAATTGAGAGTTTGTATTTATAAACACAAAAATTAATTAACAGAAAATTTGCCACCCACCTCTAATTCAATGAAACTTCATATTTTGATAGTTTTTATGTTGTTTACATTTAGACAAATGTTTTGAATACATATATGGATGCATTAGATCCGACATCATATGGATTTGTTATAGAAGATAATTTATTAATGGCACGGAAAATAAATATTTTAATTCCTCTACCTGAAAATTTACCAGCTGCGTGTAATTGTTCATTTTGCGGTCCAAGATGTAACTGCCGCAGGTGCGCGACCGCGTAGAGTACAAGTGCAAGCGACTGTAAACAGGCAATTTCTGCGTAGCATGTCTAGAAGGCACGCGTCCAAACGCTCAAACACTATTTGTTTATAGCTTTGTTTAACAATAAGAAATTTAATTTTTAGCAATGCAAATAATCAAGACCGGTATAATTTGACTTTTATTACTCCAATTTATTTAACAATCTGTTCCGTTAGGAACAATCAGTTAAAGTTATGACTTTCTTAGGCTATGACATGTAGGTAAGAATTCCAATGAAAACTTTCCTTTCTAAATTATCAACAAATGTATAGATAGTACTACTAGTAAAATAAAGTAAAACTTAAAATAGTTCTAATTTATCTAAAATCTATTTGGTAAGTCAGTTGGTTTATAACGCTTAAGTCTGCGAACTTCACCCTCCATGTTTAATAATTCACTCGCGAAATCATTTTAATGCGCACTAAGTCTTTCTTCATACTTTTCACTGTATTTGCTGATTTCTTCTTTGATGCTGGGAACTTTCAGGTCTCTTTCTATTATTGCGTTGGGGACGTACAATGGAGCGTTTACTATGGTTCTTAATGCCTTATTTTGAAAACGTTGTATGATTTCCAAGTTAGAATTGCTGGCTGAGCCCCATAGCTGTATGCCATAGGTCCATATGGGTTTAAGTATGGCTTTGTATACCACTAATTTATTTTCAATTGACAGTCTTGAATGTCTACCCAGAATCCAGTACATTTGTTGAAGTTTGAGTCCAAGTTGCTTTCTTTTGGAGAAGATGTGTTTTCTCCATGTTAGTCTTTTATCTAGATGTATGCCCAGGTATTTGGTTGTATCTACTTGTAATAATTGTTTGTTGTTTATGTATACTGGTGGACAGCTCTCTCTTCGCATGGTAAATGTCTTGTGGGTCGATTTTGTTTCATTAGCTTTTAGTTTCCATTTTTTAACCATTTTTCTATTTTATTTAAGTGGGCTTGTAAGTTATGCGAATCTCTTTGGGGGTCTGTGTGAGATGCGATAATACCTGTGTCATCTGCGAATGTTGCGATTGTTGTCAATATAGTTGTAGGTAGGTCAGCAGTAAATAACAGGTATAGTAAGGGACCAAGTACACTACCTTGTGGGACACCGGATTTTATTTTAATTAGTTCTGAGCGAGCATCTTGTTGTTTAACTAATGAAAAGCGATCTGTCAGATACGATTTTATAATTAAATAATATTGATATGGAAGATTTTTCTTCAGCTTATGAGGAGTCCTGTATGCCACACTTTGTCGAATGCTTGGCTGATATCTAGAAAAGCTGCACTATAGTACCTCTTGTTTTCTAGATCATTGCTGATTTGTTTGACTATACGATGTGTTTGCTCTATTATTCCATGTTTGCTACGAAAACCAAATTGGTGTTTTGGAATTAATCTTATTTCTTCTATTATTAATTCTAATCGATGTAGAAACATTTTTTCAAATAGCTTAGGTAATATAGGTAAGAGACTAATGGGTCTATATGAGTTCAGTTCTTTGGGGTCTTTTCCTGGTTTTTGTTACATTATGATCTCTGCTACTTTCCACTGATTAGGAAAATGTGCATACGTAAGTATTGCATTAAATATATGTGTTATTGCCATGATTGTTTTCTTAGTTACGTTTTGCAGGATTTTTCCAGTGACGAGGTCATTTCCAGGAGCCTTTTTTGGATTGATTTCATCCATGATTACCATTCGGATTTCTTTAGGTTTAAATTTTTTGATTGGGAGATCCATTTGAAAAGATATATCAAGAAAATTTAAGATTTCATTATTATCTTCGTCGTTTTGGTCCATGTTGTAAGGTTTAAAGACGTTGCTTAGGTGTTCAGCAAAGGCCTTTGCCTTTTCATTATTACTTCTGGCCCATGTTCCCGCAGAGTCTCTAAGCGGAGGTATTTGTTGTATTGGTCTTTTCATTTTCCGTGTAGCACGCCATAGAGAATAATCTGTTGCTTCCGTAGGTGTTAGTTTTTCGAGGTACTCTTATACATTCTGATTCCTTATTGTGTGTAGTAGTCTTTTTAATTCAGATGCTGCTCTGTTATAATTCCTTTTATTGATTTCAGTTCTATTGTTTTGCCACTTTTTACGAAGTCTTCGTTTCTCAATGATTTTTTCTTTTACAATAATTGGATTATTACCTTTGGATTTATTATCGGCAACATTGGGAGTTGCGTGCCAGGCTGCTGTTTGAATTCCTTTTGTTAGATTTGCGACGGCTTCATCAATGTTCTGTGGTGCCTTGAGTGGAACGTTTAGTTCAATGTTCTTTTCAAGTTTTTGTCGAAATAACTCCCAGTTGGTCTTTAGGTTGCATAATTGAGGTTCTTGGTATTTTCTTATTAGTTTTGCATGTAACGTCAATAGGAGAATGATCTGATGAAAGATCATAGCTGCTTTCAATTTTTAGGTAGTTTGGGTTAATACCTTTTACGATGAAGAAGAAATTTCAAATGCTGCAAGCAGAATTGATATTTTAGTTTTTAATCGAAAGTTATTCGGGTTCAAAAATTGCAATTTTTCGATTTTTTAAAAGTTCAACCGCGATTATCTCGAAAACCATGCATCCTTTGAAAAAACTTGAAAGAAGTTTTTGCTTAGAATGACCCAAAAAATACAAAAAAAAATGTTTTGTTTTGCGAAAAATGGCTTTTTAGTAATTTTGCAAGTTTTTTGTTTATAACAATCTTATCGACATCCGGACTAACTGTTACCCAAAAAATTCGTGTCTACTGGTCAAAATACATAAAAAAAACTTGGGTAAGTTCATCTAAATAAAAGAGGCCATTGTATCCCCTTGGCGACAGCACTAAATGTGTGATGTTTAAAATATTCCTAGATTTTACATCAGGCAACGTAGGACTCCCCACAACCAGTGGCGGATCCAGAAATATTTTTAGGGGGGGTTATGGGTCTTGATTGTCTATATACTTGGTATACTTGTCTCTGATGCTAGGTCAATTAGTCTTACCAACCCTAGGATAAGTGGGTATAAAATTTGGGGGAGTCATGACCCCCGTGACACCCCCCTGGATCCGCCAGTGCCCACAACACGTGGGTTGCTAGTTCTGAGAGTCAGAACCTCACATTACTGACTCTATATAGCAACTCAGTTGATTTATATACAGTGGAACCCCGATAAGTCGGCCTCCGATAACCCGGAAGTCCGGCTAACCTGGGCCGATTTTCATCAGACAAAACAAACATTTTTTCAGTTTGACTGAGTGTTTTAATAAGAAATGAACAAAACTGTAGTGTAGTATACAACTTACGTATTTTAGATGTACTGTGCATATGTATTTCAATGTTTTTGCAATTATAATGGAGTTTATCTCGAAGTATAGTGTATTTTATCAATTCTTACCACATTCTCCGGCTAACCAGGATTTTCGATAACCCGGATCGGCCGCGGTCCCGATTAATCCGACTTATCGAGGTTCCACTGTATAGATTTTGTGTACAGTAGCCAACTTTTTTAAGTGGAACTAAAGTGTAAATGTCATAATCGAATAAGTAGAAGAGGAAACCAATAGGAAAAGTTCGTGTACCATTAAAATTAACACATTGAATGAACAATTATCACGTTAAAATTCAAATTCTTTCCACACAATTGACCAAACATGCTCTCATTTAATCTAGGATATGTAACGGAGAAATTATAGGACTTCAAGCACGACGCAACGGACAATATTTTCATTGCAGTGTTTACCAGAGTATAAACAGTATAAAGATGAAATGTTTAATCTTATTTTTTAGATTTTGAAATAAATTTTGTAGAAAATAGGAAGTTTATATGAAGGTGATGATCACAATTAGCTTGTTTATGACAATATAGTAGAGCAGAGATCACCAATTATGTTCCGTGAGGGTCCGTTTCGAAAACCTATGACACTTCCGGAGTCCGAATTTAATGCTGTCTGTTTCTGGTTGTTTTTTTTTCTGGAACTATAGTGTTTAACAATTTTATGGAATAAATTTGAAAAACAATACATTTAAGTGCGCCATTAAAAACGCACGTGACAATTTTACATTACAGTTTACTACTTAAATTCAAAATTAATGGTCAAAGTTTTCATGTAATAAAAATATTTAAAAATATTTTTAAAATATATTTAATTGAAAGCTTAATGGACCATTTTCCTGGTAACACCTCCAGATATTAATTGCACTACAAGCCTTAAAGTCCCTTGCCGTCGATAGTCTTGACTAATTTCTTCCACTTTTTGTGGTCCTGTACTTGTCCTCTCCAGTCTCTTGTATCCATTTCTTCTAGGTCAGTCCGGACGGCATCAAACCACTTCCTTCGTGGTCTCCCTCTTCTTTTCTTCCCTTGTTCTCCTGCTGATAAAACTCTTAGGACGTTTCTTTCTTGTGGCATTCGTAAAACATGACCCAACCATCTAACTCTCTGTGCCTTGATTTTCTGAGTTATTTTAGGTTTCTTATACATCTCCATGAGCTCCTGGTTTGTTCTTCTGCGCCATTCTCCGTTAGCCTCCTTTATACCACCAAAAATTTTTCTCAATATTTTTCTCTCCCAAATCTCTAGCTTTTTTCTTCTTTCTGGTTCATTGTCCAAGTTTCACATGCATACAACACCGTTGGTCTCACTATTGTTTCATACGCTCGGATCTTGGCTGTCCTGGACACGTTTTTTGCCTTCAACAGTGCGTTTAATGAACCTACTGCTTTGCTACCTTTCAACAACCGTTTATCTATCTCTCTCTCTCTCTTCGTCTCCTCTATTTGTAACTGTTACTTCAAGGTACTCAAATTCAGTTACCTTCTCAAATTTATAATCTTTGGCATTTGCCCTTAGAGTAATCCACTTATTTTCTTCAGCATTTTCTCCTCTCATTTCCATATACTTGGTTTTTCCTTGGTTTATAGTCAGGCCATATGTTTTTGCTTCTTCTTCAAATTGCTTGAACATTTTTTGAAGTTCTAGTCTTGAACGTGTCAGAAACACCAGGTCATCTGCAAAACCTACACACTGTTGTCTTCTGTTAAGAATCGTGCTGCTTGTCTGGATATTGGCTCCTCTAATTATCTTTTCTAGTACTAGATTGAATAAGTCTGTTGACAGGGGTCCCCTTGTTTGATCCTCTGTTGACGTTAAACTGCTTTGAAAAACTGCCTTCTATCATGACTTTATTGACTGTGTTGGTTAACTAATCGTATAAGTTTCTCTGATATCCTTAGTGCTCTCATTGCTTCGTATAGCCCGTTTCGTGAGATGGAGTCGTAAGCCTGATTAAAATCGATAAAAAGCATATGCAAGCCTAGATTTTGTTCATAACTATTGTTTTGTAATAATTTTAGCAAAAAAATTTGATCGGTTGTTCCTCTTCCTTGTCTGAAACCAGCCTGGTATTCTCCTATTATCTCTGATTCATAAGTTTTTAATCTAGATCTTTGCTAATACCTTATACACCACTTCTTCCTCTGTAATTTTCACATATGGTCTTATCACCTTTCTTGTGAATTGGGCAGATGAGTGCTGTGTTCCATTGCTCCGGCATTTTTTCGTTTTCTCATATTTTCGTTATAATTAAGTCGAGCTATTTTTTGCTGCAGTATATTTCCTTCTATCTTTAATATCTCTGCTGGCACTCCGCTTTCTCCGGCACTTTTATTATTTTTAGGTCTTTTATTACTGTTATTATCTCCATTTCTGTCGTTGATTGTGTTTGTTGTGGTTCCGCTTCTTGTATTTGTTGTTATTCTATTTCTTGCCCTCGCTGTTGCATGTCTGTTTCTGTTTGGTTTTTATCTTTTAACAATTCTCCGAAGTATTCTGCCCATCTATTCAATTTTTCTGTCTTGTCTCCCAGCAACACACCATCTTTATTTCTGCAAAACATTGTGCATTTATTTTGAGTCCCTCGTGTTTTTTTTACTCCTTGATAAAAATTTTTAACTTCTTTTTGGACATAGTTTTCTTCTATTATTTCTAGTTGCTTTTCCAGTGATTTTCTCTTCTTTTGCCTACATAATCGTTTAGCTTCTCTTCTTTTGTCTTTATAATACTCTTTACCTTTTTCTGTGTTGTATCTAATATTTTCCATTTTTGCGCTGTTTCTCTGCTCTAGAATTCTTTTGCAGTCTTCATCAAACCATTGTTCTCTCTTTTCTTTTTCTGCTTTCCCAATGCTAAGGTCTGCCGCTTCTCTCACAGCTGCTTGTATTAGTTCCCATTCCTCTTCTATGTTCCCCGTCGTGATTCTTTCCCATCTCTTGTTTATCTCTTCCACTGTTCTTTTTGCTACCTCTGGAGCCCCTCTAATTGGTATTTCTTCCGTTGTGTTCCTTTTCTTGGTAGTTTGGGAATTTTTTGCTTAAGTTTGACTATTGTCAATATATGATCACTGTCCGCGTCTGCTCCTCTGTAGCTTCTACAATCAGTCACAGATCTGTTGTGTTTTCTTTCAATGAGAACATGGTCTATTTGGTTTATCGTTTTCTCATCAGGAGAGATCCAGGTTATTTTGTGTATATCTTTATGATCAAATTGTGTACCTACTTACTATCTTAAGGTTATGTTCCACTGAAAGTTCTATTAGTTTTTTGCCATTGTCATTGCTTTCTTTATGTAGGCTTTCACCCCCTATTATATTCTTATAAATTTCTTCTCTTCCTACTTTCGCATTTATATCTCCCACAATTATTTTTATATCATATTTTGGTATTTTCCCAATTAGCTCACTGAGTTGTTCATAGAACTCATTTTTTCTTTCCATGTCTTTCTCTTCTGTAGGAGCATGTGCATTAATTATGTTGATTTTTCTATACTTCCCGCGCAATCTTAAATAGCACAGTCTTTCTGATATTGCTTGGAAGTCAATTACTACTCGTTTTATTCTGTCTGACACCATAAAACTCATCCCCAGGTATCTATTTGGCCGGCCGCTTTTAAAAAAGGTACTTTCCCAACTTTTACTATTTCACTTCCTAGTTGCTTGGTTTCTTGCAAGGCCATTATTTCGATTCTATATTTCTCTCTTATTTCACCTAAATCTATTAATGCTCCCTCATCGTAGGTCCCTCTTACATTCCATTTGCCCACTTTCAATACATTTTCAATTTGTTTATTTCCTATCTTATCTTCTTTTCCTTTCGCCGAATTCATCGTCCTTATTGTAGCCATATCGTTCCCATTTTTCCATGTTGATTATTATGTATTAGTTTTTTGACCGCTCTTGTGTAGCTTCTCCTTTTTTTATTTCGTATAGCTGCTCCTTCTCTTCATCCCATGTCCATTCTCTACCGTTTACTGTTAACTTTTTGTACCCAATTCTTGCCCTCTTTCCTTTTTCTCTTTGTTCTTTCGCCACTTGGCTTATTTGTTTCTGTATTTCTTGTTCTTTCATCGTTAGGTGTTTGTTTATGTAAATGCATTCGTTGTGTTTTTTAACTTTCTCTTGTTTTTCAATATCTCCATTTTTTCAGTCATTGTTTCCGTTTCTATAACGCAGAGCTTCTCCCCAATTTTTGTGGCGTTCCTTAATTTCACTTTTGGAGAACCTGATGTCTATAGTCACTCCTAAGGAACGTCACCTTCTGGAGTTTCGAAGGTTTTCGGCACCGAATGCATTCAAATCGATTATTAGACTTTGTTCGGGGTCGCTGAATATGAATACATCATCAGAACTGACCCCCGGACCACTTGGTGACCAGGATCACTGCTAAGGCATGTTATCTTCCGAGTTTGGAGAGTTTTTGGGCACCAGGTGCACTGTTTGCATCAATTTAGTGTCGAAAAACCATCGAAACTCAAGATGTCGTGCCTTCACTCACAGTTAACCTGGCCACCAGGTGTTTCGGTGGTCGGTTCTAATGGCGTATTCGTCTGCAGGGACCCCAAAAATCCCCCAGTAACAAAATCTGGTCCTTAACACGTTCAGTGCTATTATAATACCAGTAACTTTCCAGCCGGCCTTATACATATTTTTGAAGTTTTTGTTCTGCATTGTTATTAATTTGTCTTATTATACGAGTTAAATGTTAAAATTAAACAAACAATTGAGTAATTTTTGTGTGACGCACCGGTGCGTTATCAGCACGACAGACCGAATATTGATCTAGTATGCGCATGACGCACCGGTGCGTTATAGATAGTAATAGTTTATTATTGCATATTTTTCTTCTTCTTCTTCTTCTTCTTTTTGTGTAGACATGACTCTGTCTGTTTTTCAATGTTGCATATACAGTAGTTGTTGGTAATATAAAAAAACTAAGAGGATTGAATAACATTTATTTAAATAAAATTGATGAACATAGAAGAGAAAATCTTAAAACATAATTATAAAGTACATATATAAATAAAAAATTAGTTTGTGCAAAAACCTAACCCTTGTGGTATTCTTCTAAACATTTTCCAATACACAAACCTGGCTGATCAGCACATTGAATACAATGGTAAGCAAAGTCTTTCCTTATTTTTTTGCTCCAACAAATTTTGCATCGTTTTCGCATAATTCTTCCATCTGCATTCCTTATTTTAATTTTCTCTAGCAGGTGATGTGTAGTTTTTTTTACAATAGTAGGTTTAGTAGTACACCTTTCAGGAAGAAGTTTTTCGAGAACTGACATACGATACTCGTAATAGGACAGTCGTGTTTGGAAATGTTTTTTAAAACTTTTTATACTATCTAAGTCAAGTGCTTTTCGGATTATCAGGTAATATGCTACCATTTGGTCCATACGATCACGATCTATACCAATCATATTTATGTCGATTGTACTCTGCGATAGGTAAAGACATTTTCTTTGTTACTCCTTTTCTGTTTTCTACGTCAATAATGTTGTTTTCAATCACTGTCGATATATACAACACATACCTCTTATCCCTCCATTTCTCGATCATTACACCATCCTTGTAGGCAACTGTTGTATAACCTTTGTCCAATGTTGCAGATTCGACATCTTTAAGATTTTCCTTTCTTCCTGTCCTGGGTACCAGTGCAGTAAGTTTGTGCTTCTAGCAGTCGCTTTACTAAAACAAACTGTTGTAGAAATTATCCATAAACACGGCATGCCCTGAATTTGGGTAATTTCTCATTAGGCGCATAAAAATTTTTCAGTATGTCCAGTCCAGCACTTCCAAGCTCATCTGATTATCCTGAATAACATGCTTTCATATTCTGCATATTATATAAACAAAAACATAATTTTAAATCCCACATTATTTTTTGAGACGACCTTACCACAAGTGCTATCACTCCTACGATACTCACACTACAAGTGCTAGCATACAATTAAAAATTATATTCGATAAGGTATATGACGCACCGGTGCGTCATCCGCCCCTCTACAATAAACAGCTTGACGCACCGGTGCGTCATCAGCACTGAACGTGTTAATACACTTATTTTGACATGTTTACCTATGCACCTTTGGATGCATTTAGTGCACTTTGGATGCATTTTATACTCTTTAAAATGCAACTATGCATTTCCACCCATTTTTTTATTGTAGACTTTTTTCTTAACATCATCCTGAACATAATGCAAAAAGTTCTAAGTTTCCAAGTGCTGTATTTAAAAGTCTATCTATTTTGTGCTAAATAGCCGTGGTCTACTGGTTCATATTCATCAATTCATCATCATGTGTTGTCAACAGGCGCGGATCCAAGGGGGGGTCAATGGGGTCAAATGCCCCCTCCTTGAGACTTCGCCTGGTGTCGCCTTTTTTTAAGAAAGAGATAATTACGATTAAAAATAAATAGTGAGTTTTGTGTCCTGTTGACAATTGAATAACGGGAATAACGGAATGAAACATAAAACAGAATTCCTTCTCCAAAGTACGTGTTCTCGGTATTACTGTATGGTGTCGAGTCTTCGACAATGAATAAAATCGATCTACTTACCTAAATCGCCTTGAGGCTTTCGAAATGTGGTTCTATAGAAGAATTTTAAAAGTATCTTGGGTGAAGAAGATTCGAAACTCCACAATACTAGAACGTCTCAGCAAGACTAGGTACTGAGATTATAGAAGGCATCAAGAAGAGAAGTGGAGTATTTTGGACATGTAATGAGAAGTTTACTACAAAATATTGCAAGTGAAAAAAGAAGGCAAACGCAGTCCAGGACGAAAAAGCACTTCGTGGTTGATTTAGGGTGGCAGTGAATAAAATTAAGATAGCTATGATAGTAACCAACGTTCTGAAAGGACATGGTACATGAAGAAAAATAAAGTAATAGCCCATACCGAAAAAGAATCCTGCGTACGCGAGTGACGAGAAATTTTTTATCTCATTGCCCCCTCCTTGCAAGGTTGCTGGATCCGCCGTTGGTTGTCAATCATAAAGATGAATCATTTTAATGAAAATTACATTAAAAGAAATCTTGAATAATAAACCAAGAGCATCATTAAAGAAATTCAAAGTAAAGATTTTATCTTTAATAATAAACCAATTATATATAGTAATCAGTAAGGAAAGATTGCAATGAACAATAAATACGGGCTCCTAATGTAACAGCTAACGGCCACCATCTCTCGGTTCGTTAACCCGATAATTTTTCCACCTGTTACTGTTATTAGCTCACATTCTGTTAATTTAACTGTTTAACAAGATTTTAGAGATATTATTCTTTCGATTTTATTATTTTTTGGTTGCTTCTCAACTGGTTTTTGCGTCCATTTTTATTTTTGACCTACTTACATAAGTTGCAACGTTTATAGCCCAGGACGATTATCCTGCAAAGTCAAGTTATGCATTAAAAAATAATTTGCAGCCGAACCAAAGCTATACCGGCAGAAAATCGCCTTGACCTTACTTTCTCCGTTTTTATTTGGCTCAAATTATAACGGATAATTATAAAAAAAAAACAAAGAGAGCTACATACCGTTAATATACTGTGTGATACTGAAGATGCAATACAACAAACCAGTGTTGTACTGAAAGTACAGGACCGATAAAAATTTGGTTTTGAAAGATGAATGAATGAATTCCACTTTTTGCGAAATTTTTACAGCTGGTGATGATTGTTTTCTACTTACATAATATTAGGAATTTTTAAAATGATTTAGCTTTAAAATGATGGTCTATTTGCATACATAAATTATCATCATCATCATCATCATCATCATCAGTGGCTCTACAACTCATGGTGGGTCTTGGCCTGTTCCAGAATCAGCTTCCATTCCCTCCTAGACTTCGCCTTGGTTTTGCAATTTCGCAGTCATAACACTCGCAAATCGTCTTTTACCTGGTCCTTAAATCGTGCTGGGCCTGCTCCTTCTCCTCACTCTATCCGGTCTTCTTTTTGCAGTACCGTCTCCTATCGGAGGTTGGCTACCATCACAGCAATCTTAACTTTGTTGGCTGCAGCTCTGAACAACTGTATTGAACTGCACCCATACCACTCCCTTAAATTTCGCAACCAGGAAATCCTCCTACGTTCCACATTTCTCTTTCCCGAGATTTTTCCTTGGATTATGAGTTTTAGCAGAGAGTACTTTTCTCCTCTCATTATGTGGCCTAGATATTCCAGTTTTTTCGTTTGTATGGTTTTTATGACTTCGCATTCCTTCCCCATCTTCAGCAAAACATCTTGATTTGTTACTCTTTCTGTCAATGGAATTTTCCACATTCTCCTTTAGCACCACATTTCGAATGCCTCAATGTGTTTGATGTTTATCTTTTTCGGTGTCCAAGCTTCCATGCCATACAGCAGAACGGAGAAAACATAGCACCTTAACATTCTCGTTCTGAAGTTTATATTTATGTCCCGGCTGCATAGGAACTTTTTCATTTTGACAAACGATTGTCTCGCTATCTCTATTCGCCTCTTGATTTCTCTTGTCTGGTCATTAGTATCAGTGAACCAAACCCCTAAATATTTGTAGGACGTAACTCTTTCAACTGGCTGATCAATTAAGTTCACATTGGTGTATAGCTTCTTTGTTACTATCATGAATTTAGTCTTTTTGATGTTCAATTTTAGACCATATTTATTGGTAAGAGTGTTTATGTTTTCCATCAAATACTGTAAATTTGCTAGGTTATCTGTTACTATTAGCGCGTCATTAGTGTATCGTATATTGTTAAATAACTCTCCGTTAATGTTCATACCAATGTTTTGCTCTAGGAGCGCTTCCTGACATATTGTTTCGTTATATATATTGAATAGTAGTGGAGAAAGCACACAACCCTGACGCACACCTCGACGAATCTCAATTTCATCGGTTTACTCATTATCAACCTTGATTTTTGCTGTTTGTCCCCAGTACAACCTGGATATGATGTTAATGTCGCGACTGTCGATGTTTTTGCTTTTTAGGATTTCATACAGCTTTTGGTGTCTGACTTTCTCGAAGGCCTTCTCAAAATCTATGAAACCTACGTAGAGGTCTTGGTTTACATCCAAACATCTTTGCATTAACACACTCAGACCAAACAAAGCTTCCCGTGTTCCCAGTCCACTTCTGAATCCAAACTGTGTGGCGCTTATATCCTCTTCTAATTTATTAAATATTCTTTTGTGAATTATTTTTAAAGATACTTTTAGTGTGTGGCTCATCAATGCTATAGTTCTGTGGTCTGAACACTCTCCGACGTTATTCGTCTTCGGGATTGTGACAAGAGTAAAGGAGAGCCATTTCTTTGGTATGATGCCTGTTCTATAAATTGTGTTAAATAGGTTCACCATAATTTCAAGTGTGTCGTCGTCTATAAGTTTCAACAATTCTACAGGAATTTCATCTGGTCCTGCAGCTTTACCCCCTTTAGTGTTCCTTATAGCATATTCTATCTCGCTAAATTATGAGAGGGCGGCATAAATACTGTACAAAAAAATATTTGTATATAAAAATTAAAATCGAATAACATTT
Organism: Diabrotica virgifera virgifera; assembly: GCF_917563875.1. Taxonomy (NCBI): domain Eukaryota; kingdom Metazoa; phylum Arthropoda; class Insecta; order Coleoptera; family Chrysomelidae; genus Diabrotica; species Diabrotica virgifera. The sequence goes on along the minus strand of NC_065443.1, from coordinate 59,982,939 downwards.
AAGTAAATCCATCAATGGAATAGAAGTGGGGATTCATTTTTAGAAAACAGTTAGTGAAACTAGGTGGTCCGCAAGGGCGGACGCAACTAAAGCGTTATACACTGGCTTCAGCGAAATAAAAAATGCGATTTTTAATATCTCTAACAATGTCAAACTGCAGCTGTGAAACATCAAGCACTTTCTATATTTGAAAAAATGGACACTTTTGAAATGGCTTTATTAGCTGTCATTTTGCAACATATTTTAGAAAGAGTGAACCTATCCAATAAGTATGTCCAGTATGTCCAATAAGCTCTTTCAAATTAATTTACCTCAATCAGAAATAATTTTGCCATTTATGAAGAGGAAGCCAAAAAATTGTGCCCAAATAAAACATATAAAGAAATAAGAAAGAGAAATAGAACAATTCAATTTGCCGAGGGGGCCGATGATGAACTAAACTTTTCAGCTAGTGACGAGATGAAAATCCACACATTATATATTATAATCGACACTCTGATAAGAGACCTGAATAGACGTCTGGAATCTTATCGATTTATTTATCAACGTTTTCATGTTATAACAGATTTAAATTAAACAATGAAGAAATTATTAAAGAGGCTGAAAATCTGATACAAAATAAAGACGACCTAGATACGTCATTCATATATGAATGCATTCGCTTAAAGGGTCATTTGGATACCACAATAAAATCACCAATTATTGACATATCTCAATTAGGTCTGGATCCCGCGTATGAAAAAAAAGTTGATTAATAGCAAGCTGAAAATTTGTTAATAGCTTAAGGGTGTCTAGTCAGATAAACTTTGATGTATGGGAACATTGGAACAGGGGCAGTTTTAATTGTGGAACAGGTTAAAAATTTGGAACGGTCAGACCACGAAAACGGCACATTTATTTTGTCCGACAGAATAGACTTAAATTCTCCGAACAGAGATTAAACTCTCATGCAAAAATCAGACTGCTATTTATCACCTGTCATAATTCCTGTCATTTGAAATATTCTACATGTTCCACTTATTAAAACGCCCATTTGGTGATAAATAGCAGTTTGATTTTTGCATGAGAGTTTAATCTCTGTTCGGAGAGTTTAAGTCTATTCTGTCGGACAAAATAAATGTGCCGTTTTCGTGGTCTGACCGTTCCAAATTTTTAACCTGTTCCACAATTAAAACTGCCCCTGTTCCAGTGTTCCCATATATAAAAGTTTATCCGAGTAGACACCCTTAAGCTATTAACAAATTTTCAGCTTGCTATTAATCAACTTTTTTTTCATACGCGGGATCCAGACCTAAATATTTAAAGAAGAGTGGATTGAAAGATATTTTCCCTAATTTTGACATTGATTTGTGCATTTATTTGTGCACCCCAGTTGCCAACGTGTCCGCTGAAAGGTCATTTTAGAAAATGTCAAGAATTAAAAATAATTTCCGACAAGTATGACACAAGAACGTCTTAACAATTTGTCGATTTTGTCCATAGAAAGTGGAATGACAATATTTTCTGTTATATGTATTTGGAATTGGATTTGGAATGACAATATTTTCTGTTATATGTATATAAGCATCGTAGTTTAAATCCATTTTTAGTGTATTCTTATTTAAATAAAAAATTCTGCTTGCAATTTTTTTTTCGCAAAATTCTTTGGGGATTGTGCCAATCCTATGTATGAAAGCCTCCTCTACACATCGGCAGACGCGTCTGCGGATGCATCTGCCGATGTACCGTCACACGCTGACCACACATCTGCAGGTACACATCTGTAAATCGTTCAGTCTTTGTTAATTCTAGGGCGACGCAATATCTACTTTGAATTTACTGCGAAAAAGAGGTCCGAGGCCAGACAACAGACGATCAAATTACCCCATCTACACATCTGGGGATGCATACGCAGATGCCGTCCGCGGACACGTCTGACGATGTGTAGAGGAGGCATTAGATCAAAACCAACAACCTCAAAACGTTCATCCGCACATAAATGACATTAAAATACTTTTTTAATTGCATGGGCTCGTCGTCTGGTTCAGTAGCCATTTTTTGTATTTTGAATGGCAGATATTATGTCTTCTTGTAGTATTGGTGATCTGGTGTCTTCAGGCAGTTATACATTTAATATTGTAACTAAAGTACCGAAAAATGCGTTTAGAATTAGTAGGTACATTCGATTTTTATAGAATACCGTTGATCTATGCAACATTTATGGAAATTAATACCGGCTGTTCAAAAATATCGTCAAAACTCAAAATTCGGTAAACATTAAGAAAAAAAATATATATACTTTAATCTTTCGGTGATCCTCTAATTTAGTGAAGAATTGTACAACGTAGTTAATTTCCCCTGTAACGTAAAAAACTGAATTTCTTCTGTTTACAATGCATTTTGAAAGAAAGTTTATCAGTATTTTCACTTTAGAAGAATTCTAGATAATGGTCTAGTGTACAGACATAAATTCTCGAATGTTAAAATTCTTCAAGTAGGTCAATCGTACACTTTTCATCAGTGTCTTCTCATCGTCGCCGTTAACTAGTTGATTAATACATGGTCGAACTGGCTGGTTTTGTTGTAAAGGTGATGTGCACTGAATTTCTTCGTGTTATACAGGGTGTTTCACTAAGAATTGTCCATATAGTAACTGGAGAAACCTTATAGTACGGGATCCGAATATAGGTCGATCTGTTATTAAATTTCATAGATAGACAAATATACACGGGTTGCCTATCAAAATCGTGTCATAGCTATCCTTAAGGGGGGGAGGGGTTGAAATCAATATTTCAAGCACATTTTTTTGAAAGTATGGTAGAATTATTTTATTTTTAAATTAAATAGGCATATTCAGTACAATTCATAGATTGTTCAAGAAAAAATTCAATGAAAAATATTGAAAAACAAGTCAACGGTGGCAAATTTTTAAAGACACCTCAAAAAAGAATGAATTGCGGTGGACATCAGAACTCATCGTTGGATCATGGTAAACAAAAAATTCAAAAAGATTTAATTAGATTATGAGTTTCTTGAGATAATACTGTTGAGTTTTTTAGTTTTATCGAATTTTGACTTTTTGCTATCACTCAGAGGTCAAAACAACGAATTTTTTTGCAAAAAGGGGAAAAATCAACATATTTATTATTGTTACACAAAAAATAAGCAAAAAACAAAAAATATCTCGACAGCGTTAGGTACTTCAAGGAATGTATAAAGAAAGTATATACAAAATTCCAGGTGAGGGTGAGTTTTTGAGTTACAATGTCTACAGGCTTTGAAAAAAGCAGTTTTGAGAAAAACGCGTTTAAAGTATTGTCAACTTTTATTTTCAATTTCTTTTTTGTCTGCCAAATCGTAAAGTGATGCACACCGGAATATATTTTTGAATCACGGGATAATTTACAAAAGAAAATGAGAACAGCTATTGACCGTCTCTCACTACGCTCAAGCGCGCTGGCACCAACTTGCTGCAAAGCGAGTCGAAGGTAAGGAGGTAGGGAAATAATGTTGAATAGCCCTACCTTCGACACGCTTTGCAGCAGGTTTGCGCCAGCACGCCTGAACGTAGTCAACAGTCAACAGTTGTTCTCATTTTCTTTTGTAAATTACTCCGCGATTGAAAAAGATATTCCGGTGTGCACCATTTTACGATTTGACAGACAAGAAAGAAATTGAAAATAAAAGTTGACAATACTTTAAACGCTTTTTTCTAAAAAACTGATTTTTTCAAAGACTGTAGACATTGTAACTCAAAACTACTTGACCGACTCACCTGGAAGTTTGTATATATTTTTTTTAGACATTCCTTGAGGTAACGCTGTCGAGATCTTTTTTATTTTATGCATATTTTTTGTTTCTTCTTCAGCCTTCAGTAATCCAACTTTGGACATAGACCTCCCCCAATTCAATCCAGTGTTGTCTATTTTGCGCCACCTGTTTCCAGTTGTGTCCTCCAAACTTCTTTATGTCATCAGCCCATCTCATTTGTGGCCTTCCTCTACTTCTTTTTCCTAACCACGGTCTCCATTGTTGTATTTCGTGATTCCATCTTTTATCCTTCAGTCGGGCATTGTGTCCTACGAAGCTCCATTTTAATTTGGCAGCATGTTCTCCTGCGTCTTTTACTTTGGTTTTGCTTCTAATCCATTTATTTGTTTGTTATCCTAGGGAATCCCCCCTGAGGGGAGGGGGAGGGTTACAACGGCCTCCTTTATTTAGATAGGCTTTATTTTTTATTATTTATTTTGACCCGTAAAACACGAATTTTTTGGGTAAAAATTGATCCAGATGTCGACAAGATGGTTATAAACAAAGAACTTGCAGAATTACATAACAGCGATTTTTCGCAAATCAAAACATTTTTCTGTATTTTTTGGATCATTCTAAGAAAAAATATTTTTACAAGCTTTTCGCAGGATGCATAGTTTTCGAGATAAACGCGTTTGAACTTTCAAAAAATCGAAAAATTGCAATTTTTGAACCCGAATAACTTTTGACTAAAAAATAAAATAGCAATTCTGCTTGCAGCATTTGAAAGTTCAAGTCAAATTATACCGATTTGGTTATTTTCGATGCTAAAAATAATTTTTTTTTTGTTATTAAGCAAAGCTATAAACACATAGTTCTTGAGTGATGTTTTCAATGAATCTCTCATTTAAAATCGAACGAGTAGGTATAAGTGGAAGCGCCTGTAAACAGGCAATTTCTACGTAGCATGCATTAAAGCACATGCATTTGGGCTCTCGTCAAAACGCTCAAACACTATTTGTTTATAGCTTTGTTTAACAATAAAAAAATTAATTTTTAGCAATGCAAATAATCAAAACCGGTATAATTTGACTTGAACTGTCAAATGCGGTTAGCAGAATTGCTATTTTATTTTTTAATTAAAAGTTATTCGGGTTCAAAAAATGCAATTTTCGTTTTTTTTTTAAATTCAACCGTGATTATCTCGAAAACTGTGCATCCTACGAAAAAACTTGTAAGAACATTTTTTGCTTAGAATGACCCAAAAAATACAAAAAAAAAATGTTTTGTTTTGCGAAAAATCGCTGTTATGTTTCATGTTATCAAAAAATTCGTATTCTAAGGGTCAAAATATATAAAAAAACTTGGGTAAGTCTATCTAAATAAAGGAGGCCGTTGAACCCCCCCCCCTGGCGACAGCAGTATCAGTAATAATGTAAATGTTAAAAAATGTTTTAAAATCGAAATTAGCTAATTCGATTCAGTCATTCTGGAGCTGTTTTAAAAAAGATATAATAAAATAAAATGACGTTTATTAATCGTCATTCAATGTTTAGATATCGAAACCGCACCGGACAAACTTAGTGACTTGTCGTATTAGGATTTTATAGGATTAGATATTCTAAAATGATTTTAGCCCATTGTTTTAACACCTTCCAATATTTTTTGTTCAAACTTGACAAACAGTTTACACATGTTAGGATAATTTAACTAGTGTTAAAAGATAGTTTTCCGCTGTTACCAGAGGCGTGCTATAGAGATAGATACTTCCTTTTCTCCCCTCACAATCTACGCTAGTGTCGTAATAATAATCATTTCAGCATGTTTTTTATTCTTCGTTACTTTTTACGTAAATATCATCCTTTTATCTTAATGCAATAGAGTAAGTAGTTTTCAAGCAATCAATTTTGATTCCATGAGGTAACTTTTCTTCCTCTAAAGTTCAATTTCATTTATTTCGTTATTTCAAGATCTAAAATTTCTTTTGTCTAAAATTTTGATGTGGGATGTTATGTAAAATTTACTATTTTTTGAATGATGAAAACGATTTTATCTTTGTTATGAAGATGCTCTTTGATTCTTTGAGAAAGCTTTCTCATTGTTCTACAATCCCCACAAGACAGTTTGTAACTTACGCCATTGAAATAAGGTAAAAATATACCATGTTCGGGACACTTGAGGAGCCAGATTGCAAATGGGTTTTTTGGGTACTACATACCTAATAGATTATAAATATAAAAATGCCCCAGTTCGGACGAAAATATTAGTTATTAACAAATTTGGGGTCAAAAATCGCAGTTTTTTCGTTTAAATCGCTAAAGGTAAAAATAGGGTAATTGGATATCTTATTTATAGTATTCTTCTTTTAGTAGATGATCCAAGGTTTAAGATGGCAGTTTTTGAATTTGGTTTCATCATTTTTTGCCTCGGAAATTGCAAAATAAAACTACTTACTTACTTACTTAGTCCTAAGCCTTTCTACCTTTAGGTGTAAGGCTGGTGGAGTTGAGTTTGGCATTGTAGTCTCCATGCTTTCCGATCTTGCGCTAGGTTTCTTGCACTTTCCAATGTCAATCCCTTCTTCTCGACTTCTTTCCTGATTTCATCTACCCACATAACTCTTGGTCTCCCTCTTTTGTTTTTCCCCTGCACTCTCGTTTCGAACACTCGTTTTGTTAGCCTCTCGTTCGACATTCTACACACGTGCCCGAACCATCTAAGTTGTCCTTCTACTATTTTTTCATTGATTGGTTCTAGTTTTAGGTTTTGTCTAATTGTTTCGTTTCGTATTTTGTCTGTCCTTTTTCTGTTTGCTATTTTCCTCAGGAACCTCATTTCCATAGCATTGACTCTGGATTTTTGTCTCCCCGTCAATGTCCATGTCTCGCTGCTATACATGATTGTTGGTCTAACTACTGATTTAACGACTGCCGTTTTTACTTTTTCCGGTATCCCTTTTTTCCCAAAAAATGTTGTTTTCATAGTGTTAAATAAGCTTCCTGTTCGTCCCATTCTCTCGTTTATTTCCATGTCTTGTTTACCATTTGATTCGATTATTACTCCTAGGTTTTTAAAATATTCCACTTGCTCTAGTTGTTTCCCGTCTAATTCTATTGCGTGTGTCTTCCTCGTATTTGAAATTATCATTGTTTTTGTTTTCTCTGTATTAATTTTCATATTTATGTTTGATAGTTCTTCTTCTAGGATTTCAAGATTGTTCTGTAAGTCTTCTCTGTTTTCTGCTATCAATACCATGTCGTCTGCAAATAGTAGCTCCGATAGTTGAGTCTGTTTCATTTGCCAGTATCCTAATGTTAGTTTTCTCATTCTTCTCTTGGCTTTCTTTATCGCTTCATCCAGTACCACTGAGAATAGCAGTGGACTCAGCACGCATCCCTGTTTGACGCCTTGACTTGTAGAAAATTCTCTGGATTCCTCGTTATTGGTTCTTACTGTATTTGTATTATTTTTGTACATATCCTTTATTACTTCTATTATGTGTCTGTCGACTCCCCTTTCTGTTAGTGTCTTCCAAACGTCCTTTCTTCGGATTCTGTCAAACGCCTTTTCCAGGTCAATGAAGCACATATGTATCTCTCTATTTTTCTTGATTACCTTCTCACTTACTTGTCTTAATGTGAATATTAGGTCTTGCGTGCTTCTGTCCTTCCTGAATCCACACTGTGTGTCTTCCATAGTTGTTTCTATTTGTGTTTTTATTCTTGTCTCTAGTATTCTTGCTAATACCTTCCCAGGGATACTTGATATGGTGATACCTCGGTAATTATTACAGTTTCTCTTGTCTCCCTTTTTGTGTATTGGTAATATAATGTCTTTCTTCCAGTCCTTTGGTAATTCTGCTCTATTTATGATATCATTCATTAGTTCTTTCATGCTATCCATTCCCTCTGTCCCCATGAATTTTATCATTTCCGGGGTGATATGATCCTTGCCTGGTGCTTTGCCCAGTTTTACTCTTTCTATTGCTTTCTCTAATTCCTCTCTTGTTATGGATTCCACTTGTTGTTCTTCATTCCTTTCTTGTATCTCCCCTATGTTGTCCTTGTCTACATGAGTTAGCTCTTTGAAATGTTCTCTCCATCTTTCCATTATTTGTTTTTCTTCTGTTAGTACGTTTCCATTCTTGTCTTTTATATTCGGCATCGTGTGCTCTTTCTTTTGTCTGAGTTGTTTTAATGCGCCGTAGAAGAGTTTTTGGTTTTCCCTATAATTTTTTGTCATTTTTTGTCCAAATATCTCCCATGACCTTTCCTTTCCTGCTTTCACCGCTATTTTAACCTCTTTCCTTTTTTCTTTATATGCTTCGTAATCTTCCGGGTGTTTTGTGCTTAGGTATCTTTTCCATTTGTCTTTTTTGTTCTTTATTTTCTCTCGTATTTCTTCCGTCCACCATTCTGTTCTCCTCATGTTAGTGTTTGCTATTTTTGCTTTCCCGCAAGTTTCCTCAGCTGCTTTGATTATGCTGGTTTTTAGATATTCCCATTTTTTTTCTATATTTGTATTTTTTGCCCTACCTTTCAAAGTATTATCTAATTTTTCTTGGAATTTCTTCTTATATATTTCCTCTTTTAATTTGTAACTTTTTATTTTTTCATTTACTACCTTTCTTCTCTTTTCTTCTTTTTCCTCTGTTGTTCTCATTCTCATTATTACTAGATGGTGGTCACTGCCAATCTCCGAGCCTCTTTTCACTTTCGTATCCTGTACTCTTTTCCATTTGTTGCTGCTTACCAAAAAGTAATCTATGATTGATTTTTCGTTTCTGCTGTCTTGTACTCTCGTGTATTTGTGTACTTCTTTATGTTTAAATTTTGTATTTGTTATAACTAGTTTATTCTCCATACATATTTCTATTATTCTTTCACCATTTCTGTTTAGCATTTCTTCTCCTTCTTTTCCCATGCACTCCTCTATTCCGCTGTTGTTGTTTCCGACTCTACCGTTTAGATCTCCCATTACAATTATGTTTTCTTCCCCATTATCAATTTGCATTTGGAGCTCCTCGAAAAATTTATCTTTCTCTTCCTTTCTTGCATCTTCATTTACTCCGTAGGCTGTTATTATTGTCCATATTTCTTCGTCCATCAGTTTAATTTTCACCGATAATATTCTCTGGTTAACATATGTTTCTTCTATAACGTGTTGTAGTCTATTCGGTGCAATTATTATCCCGACTCCTTCTTTTGCTCTCTCTTTTGTATCCGCTCCTACCCAAAGTAACCAATATCCTTTGTGTATTTTCTTAAGACCTTTTCCTTTCATCTTCGTTTCTGTTATTCCTAGTATTTCTATTTTTTGTCTTATCATATCTTCTACCAGTTCTTCCTCTTTTCCATTGATGCTTCTCACATTCCATGTTCCCATTTTTATCTCTCCTTTTTTCTGCAATCTAGCTTTCCCCTTTTTCCTATTTTCATCCTTGTTTACCTTTGCATCATCTTTTTCCCTATCGCTTTTCCCATTCATTGCCTTGGTTGTCATTGTTGTGGGTCCGGTCTCATTATTTTCTTTTAGTTTTTTGAAGTCCCTTCCCCGATATTTCTGTGAGTTAGTATAAGTTTCTCTTTATTATGGTCCCATTTCCACTCCTTTCCATTAATCTCCAGTTTCATATATCCTATCTTCGTAGTATTACCTTTGTCTTTTTCTTCTTTTGCCATTTTCCTAATTTTTGCTTGTATTTCCCTTTCCTTTCTTGTTAAATCTGATTCTATATACACCTTTTGTCTTGTCCCTGTAGATTTTTCAGTTTTCCTTTGTTTTTTTAGTACACTCATCTTATCCGTTAGGTTTTCCATTTCTGCTACAAAGATTTGGTCGCCGATCTTCACCGCTCCTCTCAGTCTGACCTCTAATTTCAGATTTCTTCCTATGAAGTGTTCTACTGACTCCTTTACAGGCTTTCCGTCGGTAGCATCTAGTGTTAGGCCTTTTAATACTATATTATTTCTCCGTCTATCTTTTTCCAATTGTTCTATTCTATTGTTTGCCATTTTTAAACCTTCTTCCAATTTTTCGTTTTTTTCTTTCAGCTCCTTAATATATTCCATCGTTTCTTTTTGGTCTTTCCGTATGGTTCTTATTTCTGCCATCATTTCATCATTTTTCCACATAACTTCCCGCATCATTTTTATCATCTCTTCATTTGTGTCGTTGCTTTTATTCGGTGTTCGTCTCGTCAGGTTACTCTTTTCAAAATATAATTTATCTTCTTTATATTTTTTCTTCTTAGATTCTTCGTCGCCACTATCAGATAGTTCTTCATTCTTTCTATAGGTTTCCTTTCGGATTGTTCCTGTTCCGCCACTGGCCATTTTAAATTAAATGTTAACCTCAGCACTAATATAAATATTATTATTATACACTTAGAAGTTTATTTTTATTTCGCACAAGAACGCTTTTTAAGTTTAACGATTATCGATAACGATAGGTCTTTTAAAAAACCGGTGTTTTTATTGTGATAGGTTTCGAATTCGAAATTACCTTATCGCCAATACACCTGCCACACGACCTCTCGCCTCGCTTGCCAAACTCGAACTCCGCAAAATAAAACTAAATATTTCGAAAATTAAAAAATTGCTATATCTTTTGTGAAAATGACATTAAGATTTTCATATTGCACGAAAAGTTGAGTCAGACTCCACATAATGCACAAAAAATTTTAAGACGATTCGTCAATTAGTTTAAATTTTATTCAATTTGTTTATCCCAAAGAGCTTTTTTTTCGCAATGTTATTGTTCAAAAAATAATAATTATATAGCAATTCTGTGGAAATCACATGAAAAGAGAATAGTCATATTTTCAATGTATTTAAAAAATCATTAAAATATCATTCACATCAATCCGAAAGCATTTTACTAAAGTAGAGTCATTTTTGGCTTATAAACAATTTGAATAACTTTGTTAATACTGACTGCAGGCTAAAGCTACAATGGGATTTGAAAAGCTGGTATTTTTACACAAATTTTTAAAAAATAACTTTTCGCCTAGGTTCATTTCGGTCAAAGTTAGCCACTTTTTTATTTAATTGACGGCTACTTTGTTTATAACAATTAAGCAACCTTACTAGAACAATTTTGAAGATGAAGGTATATAGTTTATGTGTAAAAGTTTGAGTAAACTTTGAACTTCAACAGAGTGGTTAATAAAGCTTTAAACATGACGTTTTAATGAAATCGATTCGTGGTTGGTGGAGAGGAATTATTAAAATCCGTGCACTCAAAAATTGAAGCTGATTCTTCAAACGTATATGCCTCTATTAATATCTCCGAAGCTTGTTGATGGATTTTGATCATAATTTTTTTAACTTGTATGTACTCGTAGTCTTATAGAGTACGTTATGTACACATATCCTCACCTAACATTACAAAATGTTAGGGGGAACCCCCCTTATAACTCAGGGATATAAAAATATATTACGACCGATTGTAAGAGCTACCAAATATACAAATATAATTTCATAACAATAGGTCAAGCGGTCTCGGAAGAGTATGGCCACTAACACTGTGACAGGAGAATTTTATAGATGTAAATATATAGATGGCTATTAAAAAATAGGGGTTGGTGATAAAAAAATGAAAATTAAGGGTTGTATGTATTTTTTAATTATACATCATATAAAATTAAAGTAGACAATTTTGCCAAAAAAAATAAAAAAATAATGTCAGGGGGGCAACTAGTGCAATAGGTCTATAATTACAGGTTTTAGATATTTCATCACCCTTATGGAGAGGAATAATGATGGCTGTCTTTAAGCACTCTGGAAATTTACTTTTCTCTCAAAAGAATCATTAATTAGTGAGATGAGGACTTCCAACACATGTTCTGGGAGATTTGAAAAAATTTAATGTTTGAATTACCTTGTAGAGCATCCATTGGTTAGTTTTAACCTATGAAAGTGAAACTCACACACTAATTCATAGAACCATGACAGCGATTGGGAACACATCAAGTATGCCGTGGAATGTTGGGTAAGGAAATATGTCGCAGTGGAACAGTGCACCGTTATCCGTCAGATAGTTTATTATTAATTATGCAGCCATTCTAGGCCAGTTAATAGCGAAAAAGAGAATAACAAAAACTGTGATGGCAAGGTTCTGATACTGTAATTTTCATTACACCAATAATTGTGGCTAAATCTCATATAAACACAATACTTGAAAAAACTGTGATAAACTTTGTTCCCATACATTATAATAGTGTTCAAGAGTTTGATGTAATAATTATTGTAGTGTTCGTTTAATATACTCGTAATAGGTGCATGGGAACTATTTCAAGTTGCATTCAAGAAGTTTGGATAATAATTCATGTTTTTCTTTGGTTTTGTTTGAAAATATTTAATTACCTGCACGGAAAATTGACGGAAATTGGGAATTTTCAGACGATGATATAAAATGTAATAAGGAGATGTAATTTTGACAGCTGGTACAAAAATAGATTCAAAATTGATACTTTGATGAAACCAAAAAAGTAAGACAGAGCTTCAGTAAAAGGAGGACTACGGCAAATACAGAAAAAAACACATTTTAATAAAAATAGTATGGACTACTAGACACTAATAATTTGTTAATATTTCAAAATCGTTAGCATTATTTTTCAGTTTTTCACGATCTAAAGAAATTATTCTTCTTGTTTCTAATGATACTGACCTTTGACCTTTTAATACTGACTAATTGTTTTCATTGCAATCACTTTTTTAAATTATCCTTGTAGTCTTATATTCTCCAAATCATCTTGCACCCCACATTGCGTTATTCATTGTTTCTTATGTGGTCTCTTCTATTTTTACCCGCTATGCTTCTTAATAATATGTTTATTTACCCTATTCTAAGCATACTTTGGTCACAATAGTCATAATAAATCTATTGGAAGTCATGTATATTACTATTTTCGCGAAACGAAGATTCGCTTTGCTTTTATTTAACTATACTAAATTTAAAATGTAAATCCCAAATTATGATTTCAAGAGTTTATACACTGTAAATTATGATCCGGGAGTGCTCCTAGTAGTATTTAACGTGTCTTGGTTTGTTTATTTCTACTGCATCTTGATTGTAAATTTAGTATAAAAAAGTGTCATTCTGTCTGAACCTAACGTTAAGTGCGCATTTCATGCGAGATGTGCCATTTAAAATCAAGTACCATCGGCATTCTGTATTGAATTTTAAAACTTTTTTTGCACTTTTAAAATACACACTTACCCAGATTCCATTTCTATTGATTCATGGCTAAAAAATAAATCGTGTACCTACTACGGACATAGTTTAAAAAAATTAAAATATGGTGACATCATTGCCGTGGAAAGTTATAAAATGAAACAGTTGTAGGTAATACATATTACAATATTATATTAAAATATTAGCTTCAAATCTTACTTGGTCTCAAAATGCGGTATGTAAATATACTAACTTTTAATATTTTGCTATAAGTGCGCACCCTCTAGACATAAATATAATTCAGGTTTATGCTCCCACATCTGAGAGTACTGATGAAGAAATTGAAGAGTTTTACGAACAATTAGACGAAATCATAAAAAACCTAAAGAAACAAGACATAACCATGGTAATGGGAGATTTTAACTCCAAAATAGGAAAAGGCGAAGTCAGTGATGTAGTTGGCAAGTATGGGTTGGGAACAAGAAATGAACGAGGTGATCGACTAATACAGTTTTGCCAGGAGAAAAACTTAATTATCACTAATACTTGGTTTAAGTTACCATTAAGAAGATTGTACACTTGGAGGTCACCACAGGACAAGTCTGGGTACATCAGATAGACTTTATAACAATCAACAAACGATTCCGTAACGCAATAATATCAGCCAAAACATATCCTGGAGCTGATATAAACTCTGACCATAATCCTCTTGTAGCCCAATTACGAGTCAGACTAAAAACCTTAATCCAGAAACAGAATAACAAAAGATTAGATATGGATCAACTTAGAAATCCCGAGATAAAAGTCAAGCTTACAAATAGCATTAATAGTAATGTTGCTTTAACAACAAATACGGATGATATTGAAAGAGACTGGATCAACTTAAGGGACGCTATATGCAACGGTGCGAAAGAAGTAATTGGTGACTACGAGCGGAAGAAGAAGAACGAATGGATGACAGATGAAATACTACACCTCATGGACAGAAGGAGGGAAAATAAGAATAATCCCGAACAATATAAAGAACTGGATAGAACTGTCAGCAGAAAGATAAAAGAATCCAAAGAGAAATGGTTACAAGAAAAATGTCAAGAGATAGAAGAGCTAGAACGAAGACACGATAGTTTTAACATGCATAAAAAAATTAAGGAGTTTTCTTATACTCACAAGAAAAAACAGTTTGGTAAGTTAATAGACGAGAACAACAAACTTATTGTAGATAAAGAAGAACAGTTACAGACTTGGGCAATTTACATAAAAGATTTGTTTACGGATTATCGTCATATTTCTACGAACTCTCTTGATCTGAATGGACCAAAAATATTGAAAAGTGAGGTGATAAAAGCTATAGATCAAACGAAAGATGGGAAAGCAACAGGATGCGATGAAATACCAGTCGAATTTTAAAAAGTTTTTAACGAGAACAACATGAATGTAGTATTGAAACTGTTCAATAAGATATACGATACTGGTCAAATTCCATCGGACTGGCTGAAATCTACATTTGTGCCCCTTCCCAAGAAATCCAATTCTAAGACGTGTAGCGAATATCGCCTTATAAGTTTAATGAGTCATACCCTTAAAGTATTCTTGCGTATTATCCATTCCAGAATACGAGCAAAATTAGAACACAGCATAAGTAAAACACAGTTCGGTTTTAGATGCGGTTTTGGAACTCGAGAGCCCCTATTTGCAATACAAGTCTTGATTCAAAAATGCCTGGATCAACAGAAAGATGTTTACGCCTGTTTTATCGACTATGAGAAAGCATTTGATGCTATCAAACATGACAAACTCATAGAACTATTACATCTTTCAGGACTTGACACTAAGGACATCCAGATTATAAAAAATCTATATTGGAATCAAACAGCCCACATAAAGAATGGACATATGGTGAGTGAAAACATAACCATTTATAGAGGGATTAGACAGAGCTGTATTCTTTCGCCACTGCTTTTCAACGTGTACACGGAACAAATATTTCTAGAGGCACTAGAAGAGTACAATGAGGGCATCAAGATTAATGGCGTACCAATAAGTAATTTTCGATATGCAGATGATACTGTTATACTAGCCGATAACATCGAAGATTTACAGATGATGCTAAATAGAGTAAATACAACTGGCAACCAATTTGGACTGAAGATCAATAGAAAGAAAACTAAATTTATGGTGATCAGTAAAAAGAACATTCAACATATCGACCTGAATATTGAAGCCGAACGTATTGAAAGAGTACACCGATTTAAATATCTGGGATATACAGTAAATGATAAGTGGGACCCAGACGTAGAGATTAGGATCCGAATTGAAATAGCAAGATCCAAATTCATAAAAATGAGAAAGCTCTTAAGCAACCGCAACCTAAGCGTTAACCTCCGATGGCGCGCCACAAAATGCTATGTACTCTCTACGCTACTTTACGGAGTAGAAGGGTGGACGTTAACAGCAGCAACTATAAAGAAGTTAGCGGCTCTAGAAATGTGGCTGTATCGACGCATACTGAGAATTCCTTGGACAGACAGAGTGACCAACACAGAGGTATTGAGACGAATGGGTAAAGAGTTGGAATTGTTAACAACTGTTAAAAGGAGGAAAGCGTCATACCTGGGCCATGTGTTCCGTAATGATAAGTACAGTCTGCTACAGCTTATCGTCGAAGGCAAGATTGAAGGTAGAAGAGGTTTGGGCAGGAAGAAGAAATCCTGGCTGAGAAACTTGAGAGAATGGTTTCAAATACCAGAAGCTGCGAACATAATACATGCGGCACAAAACAGAGAAACCTATCGTTTGATGGTCGCCAACCTTCGGTAGAAGACGGCACATAAAGAAGAAGAATATTTTGCTACACACTTACCCCACCTGACCTTAATTCTACATGAAAAATAATGACAGCTTGTTCTTAATATACGTCCGCAAATGCTTCGTTTCCGACATACGGGGTGTTGAAGTTTTTCTTATAAACTGACGACTTAGTTATTGCTTTAAAGCCGGTTGAGATATGCAAATGAAATTTGGTGGGTTTTAAGAGGTAGTTATTGCGCATCTTTGACATACCTACAATTAAGAGTTTTATAGTCATCATTGGCGCGCCTACGGGTAATGGTCTGAAATTAAAAAATATAGTACGCTACTGAGATATTTCAAATAAAAAATCATTTTTTAATTCCTCGTTATTCAATCTTCCCTTTTTTTTTCATTCGACGCGCCGTTTTTATGCAAAAAATAAAACATCTTAACGCTTACAAAGTATTCGAAATAAATTTCTATACATTTATGTAGAAATATAGATTATTCTCATTTATGTAACTTATTATTATGCGAAATATTATTATTATTATATAGAAACGTATGTCGAATACATACTTTATCTACTCTATCTCATATTATGTATAAGTTTTTAGTTTGTGAAAACTGTCATTATAGATAGCAGTGCGTGAAGGATTTAAAGTGTGCGTGAAGTAACAATGTATTTTAAGTGGGATTTACTTTTTCGCTCTGTTTTTGGCACAGTTTCATATAATCAAATATCCTTAACTTTCGCGTTGGCATGGTGATGACATGTGAGCAATAAATTACAACAAAAGTTTTGACAGTTTTGTAGTTTGAAAGAAGTTAGAATTTTTAAATGTCAAAGTTTTAAAAATTGTAGAATTACAATGAATTCCAGTGACGAAGAGTTACAATTTTTTATTTGTTTATGGTAGAGTAGATAAAATATTGTATGAAACTGTGCGTGAAGTACTTTTTGCGAACTTACGCGATGTATAGCACTCGCTCCGCTGTCGCTCGTGCTCTAAACATCGCGTGCGTTCGCAAAAAGCATACTTTACGAACTGTTTCATAAATAACTATTTTAAGCGTTAAGATGTTTTTTTTTCATGAAAACTGCGTCGTATGAAAAAAAGGGAACATAGATTTTTGTCACAAACTGAACGAGAAATTATAAAATAATATTTAATTTGAAATATCTCATTGCCGTACTATTTTTTTTTCTTTAATAAATTTCAGACCTTTGCCCATAAGAGCACCAATGGTGAACATAAGATTCTTAATTTGTATGTCAAAATATGCGCAATAACTAACCCTTAAAGCCACAAAATTTCATTTGCATATCTTAACCGGTTTATCATACACCCCGTATGTAATTAACTATTTCTAATTGGGAAATAAGCCACAATTTAACTTGAAAAAATAATTTTATTAACGTTTCGCGTTGTCAAAATACAAAATATTAATAGGTGAATTAAACAAACATGTTGTTGCTTAGTAAAAATTTTTTCTAATAATTTAATTTAAATCTGACTCATTTATATCGGCAATTCATAATTTTTTCAAATTAAATTGTGGCTTATTTCCTAATTAGAATAGTTAATTACAAAAATGCCACAAAGAAATAGCTTCAGAACAACACCCCGTATGTGTACATAGGAAACGAAGCATTTGCGGACATATGTTTATCGAGCAAACTGTGACTATTTCTGCATGTAGAATTAGAATGTAGAATTACCCCTTAAAATGTGTCATACTTATTTAGAAACACCCTGTATATCATTGTCACCTTGTAAACGTTATCCAATTATTGGTTTTCATTTCTACGTCGGTTATTGATATCAAAGATGAATGCAAAAATTGATAACAACAGTATTATCTATTCCATTACATCAACCATCTGCATATACATAAATATTCATTAATTTCAAACTATTGAATGTTGAAACCCGCAAAAAATTATTTTGTTACCTACAGAAACCAACAAAAAGTTTATTGATAATTAACACTTGTGTATTTCTGAATACCTACCCAAACAAGATATTATCAATATACAGTTATCAAATTATAAGGAACAAGATGCAGCATCTTTCAGACGTGTGTATGTATTTAAAACCGCCGTTTACTGTTATATACCACATTATGTATTTGCAAATATCAGACTTGACCTTTAACGAACGGCGTGTATTTTAAACAGGTGAATAACATGCTATTTACGAGGGTCAATACTGTTTAAATAATTTACCTATGTCTATATACATATGTTATAGTCAAAGCCCGAATTTCAGGCACTCCTAGGTTTGACTAGGTAATCCTCAGGTCTGACTGACGGTCTCAGTCAAAGCCCGAAATAAATTACAGTTTCGGCCTTTGACCAGTCAAACCTAGGAGAGACTAAGTTTGTCAGGCAAAGGTCGAAATTTAATTTTATGAAATCGGGGTTTGACTAGTCAAACCCCGATCAGCTATTTAAATGTCGTAATTTGTTAGATTAGGTTCAATAAAACGTCATTTTTTAATTTTAATGTTTATTATTTTTATATTGTCGTAATTAAAATAAAAAAATATAGTGTTTATTCTCATATGTTGAGGCATTATGTCATTTAGATTTGCACAATACGTTAGATCTTTTTCCTCACATAATTTTGAAGACCATTTCTTGTTGCAGTAGGATTTTATAAGCCTTGTCCTCCAAATTTAGAATATTTTGTACTAATTTCTCTTAGAGACAGCTTAACGTCTGGAACATCTTCGAAAATTCTCTTTGCATTCTCTTATTTGATTTCCTAAAAACCGTGTGTTTATTTTTCCTTATTTCGTATCAACTCTAAATAAGCCGTCAATTGTTTTATCGTCAACTGTGAAAGAAGATATTGGAATCATAGACAAAACTAAGGATCACCATAATACTAACGAAGCCCATGGACCGTCGTCACTAGGAGAGGAAGACAATGGTCAAACAATTCAGATTACCTCTTTAGATATGATTTGTTGTATTGGCCAAAAAGAGTGCTCTGACGCACATACGTGCATAATTTGTAGTCAGGTGGTGCATATTGTATACGCACACATATTTTGACAGCACACTTGGTGCATACTATGAAGGTTTTGAAAGAAAAGCTACATGCATGCGTTGTGCACACACAGAAAAGATTAAAATAAATAAAGGAAAAGCGACTGAAGGTCTTTATGCTCAAGCTAATGCTATGGAACGATTAAGTGAAAAAAAATTCCTCCAATTTCGATCGGAAAAACTGTAACAATACTTATCCCTAGCTTTAATACAGCCAAAGGAGATGCTCGAAATATTGTGGGTATCATACGATTGCAATATGTTCTTTCACAGTTGACGATTTATATAGAGTTGGTGCGAAATAAAAACAATAAACACAGTTTTTGCAAGAAATCAAATAAGAGAATGCAAAGGAAATTTTCTTAATTTCAAAGATAACGTTTCAGACGTTAAGCTGTCTCTAAGAGAAATTAGTACAAAATATTCTAAATTTGGATTACAAGACTTTATAAAATGTTACTGCAATAAGAAATGCTCTTCAAAATTATGCAGGTGTAAAGATCTAACGTATTGGGCAACTCTAAATGCCATAATGTCTCAACATGTGAGAATAATCACTAATTTTTTTTATTTTAATTACTACAAAATAAAATAGTAAACATTAAAATTAAAAAATGACGTTTTATTAAACCTAATCTAATAAATTACGACATTTTAAGCTAGATCGGGGTTTGACTAGTCAAACCCCGATTTCATAAAATTTAATTTCGACCTTTGCCTGACCAACTTAGTCTCTCCTAGGTTTGACTAGTCAAAGGCCGAAACTGTAATTTATTTCGGGCTTTGACTAAGACCGTTAGTCAGACCTGAGGATTGCCTAGTCAAACCTAGGAGTGCCTGAAATTCGGGCTTTGACTATAACACATATAGTGAGGGACAAAATTATGGAATAAATTCATCTTTTAGATTAGACAATAGGCGATTTTATGGAATATATCGACCTAAACTCACCGGCACAATTACCCGCACACTTTATATTTCTTTCAGTTTGCAGATATTGTCAATCTTGGACCCCATTTAATGAAAGATACAGTGAAAACTACCTTCGAGGAAAAGAAAACAATACAATTACAGTGGAACCTCGACAAGTCGGATTAATTAGGACCGCTACCGATCCGGGTTATAGAAAATCCGGGTTAGCCGGAGAATATGGTAAAAATTAATAAAATACGGTATACTTACAGATTAACTCCATTATAAATGCAAAAATATGAAATACATATAATACACAGAACATCTAAATTACGTACAGTGGTATACAGTACTGTTTATTTCTTGGTAAAAAACTCAGACAAAGTGATCAAATGTTTGTTTTGTCTGATGAAAATCGGTCCGGGTTAGCCGGACTTCCGGGTTATCGGAGGCCGACTTATCGGGGTTCCACTGTATTGAAAAAAATCGTTTATCACGGGATGCTTAGCAAACATGCAATGCTTAAAAATCTTCAAAGAAAATTCAAGCAAACATAATTTTGAAAATCATAGTTTAATTAAAAAAAATTCAAAGCACTCATGGGAGTGCCGACAGAAGTGAAAACTTCTTATCTTATAGTATATAAATTACGAGCTCAATGCTTTTTCCCCATCCAAAAAGAAGTGCTATAGCTATATTATATACGCGTTGCGTACGTTCTATGCTACTTATGTATACATAACATACCCATAATAAAATGATGTTGAATAATCTAGTACAAACATAAATATATAAGCAAAATTATTGCCTAATACTCGTAAAGTGAATGTGGAAATGGAAATATATAAAATGATGAAGGGCCATCATTCCATACATTTCTGGGCAACTATATGGGCAAATATATACACGTGTTTCGGCCTAATTGGATCTCATCAGTATAGTGTAGCAAGTTAAAAAAGTTGTATGTTAACTTGTAAATGGATCACTACAGGAGCAATGTTACCATTTTTGGTCATATTGTTAGAAGACCCGCATATCGCAAGGCTACAACTAACACTGCCAAGGTCCAATTAGGCCGAAACACGTGTATATAGTTGCCCAGAAATGTATGGAATGATGACCCTTCATCATTTCTGCCCATCCAAAAAGTGCACAACGTCCCTAAAGAAGTTTTCATTTCAAAAATTTATTTCGCCGAAGCGGTGACGGTCGCTAATTCAACACTTTTTCCCCATCTAAAAAGTGTATAAGGTCCCTAAAAAAGTTTTCGATTCAAAAATTTATTTCGTCGAAGCAATCACGGTCGCGATGACGGTTGCCAATTCAATACTTTTTCTTCATCTAAAAAGGGCACAAAGTCCCTAAAGAAGTTTTCACTTAAAAAAATATGAGTATTAATAATGGGTGTTGCCGCCTCTGGCCCTTAGGACTTCTTGGAGCCGGTTTGGCAATCCATTCATGATAACCTGGATATCAAATTGGGGAATATTGTGCCACTCCTCTATAGCAGCCGTCTTGAGCTCTCCGAAGGATATAGGACTGGTACTCTTGCTCTTATCCGTTTTTTTGAGGTTGTCCTAAATGTGTTCAATTGGGTTAACATCAGGTCTGCATGCACGCCTGCACTGCAATTCGAGATGAGCAGCTTCATTGTCAGCATCGCGTTAATATTTGTCTATAATAAAATTAAAACTAAGGCTTTCTGAAATATTACTAACCCATCATAAATGAATTAATAATTGGCTTAAAAAGTTGACATAATTTAAATAATTTATCGCATTTTAATTTTTTTGGGAAGGGGGTAAATTCGCCTCAAACCCTTGGCGCCCTGTTCGAGCGCACGGCTCGCACGGCCCTCGGGCCGGCTCTGGATAATATTTACAGTCGGAAAAATTAAAGATTTCCCATGAACGATCACATCAATCACATATTTTGTATTTGCTGTCTTTTTCCACAAATAAAAAACGAGACAGACAGAGATAGATTATTATTAATATGAATAATATGTGATTGATATAATAATATGATCGTTCATGGGTAATCTTTCATATCTCCGACTGTAGAAACCTTAACTGACACCACTTCATGCTCATGCCTTTATAGGTAAAACAGAGTTGGTATACCGTTGTTGTCTAGTCCTTTTGCATCTATAATTTCCATTAACTTAGAGTGGTTAACACTGCGCAATCTTTGAAGCAAATGTATACTATCTTTATTACCAATCTTTTGGTAGTTGTCCTAGTACTTATGTCTATAAAACCTGTAGGTAATTTTTTTTTTATTTGTGAGCTTTTAATTTTCTCGGTATATTCCAACTGGTGTTACTACTTTGTCCGTATTGATTTCTTTTTGGAAAACTAATAAGTATTTTTGAAAAATTTAAACGCAGTCCTTGAAAACTTATATTATGTTTATTTTAATAAGTTACAGGGGTGAAAAAGAAGAGAAAATTTAGTGTGACTTTTAATTTCAAATATCATATTCAAAAGAAACATTTTGGTTATTTTAAGGGACTTTCGGCCTTCGGTAATAATGCAATCTTTCAATTTGCATTTAAATCTTTCAAATATATTTATTAGTTTTCTCAGGATTCGAAAAAAATGAATACATTTAAAAAACATTGAACATTTTGACGACATTCTGCTCCTATTATGAACTTAACTTGTTTGTATTTCCTCTAATTAATTATTATGTTTCCTCTTGTAGTTTTTCTTCCTCCTTCCTCGCTCAATGATGTCATCAGCTTCTTAATTGTGCGCCTTATTTATATAATGTTAATTAAGGTAATAAAAATATTGTTCCAACAATAACATAATATTTTTTCGATTACATCGAACACAATAGAAACTTTCTCTGTAAATGCCATTGAAAAAATGTGTTTGTTACCTACTTCAAATAATGTCGCATTTTGGCATCATAAAATTCAACGATATTCCGGACAATAATAGGCTTCAAATCCATTAAACATGGATGCATGACTTCCGAAAGACAAAAGACGAAAGACAGGCCAATTTTTAAAGAATTAATTTAAATGTGCGGATGTTGCATATTCATGCTTTCTAAATAGTTATTTTAAAGTGTGTAATGAATCTGCAAAACTTATATAAACAGGATAATTCAGTTTTCAATATTAATCGACAGTAATAATATTATCATGTATGTATGTTCTAAAATATCTATTATCTGTATCATCTTACTTTTAAGATTGGTTATCATTGTAATTATTTCGGTGCTCAAGCCAACCCCCCAGAGGAAAATTCTGGGTACGCCACTGATTTTACCTCTCCGAAATACTCTAGCTTTCTGTTGTTGATGCTTTTTATAATCTCAGTTGTCTTGCTGAGACGTTCTAGTATTGTGGAGTTTCCAATCTTCTCCACCCAAGAAACTTTTAAAATTCTGCTCTAGCACCACATTTCGAAAGCCTCGACAACCAAGACTCGACACCATAAAGTAAAAAAGTCTTAAGACAGACAACACGTAGCAGCGAAGTAGGAGGATCCTCAATACCAATTTTATATCTGTCACTTAATACCTTGGGCATCCTTTTAAAATAGGATGACCAAATCATAAACTTGAAAAAGCGGGAGTAGTAGCGCACCTAGAATTTTTCATTTTTCTCTGGGGTGGCTTAAGCACCAAACTTTTTTTTGTAGACAAGTTACATTTTCCTACTGTTCTTTATATATTTTTCATATTCCCTGAGATAATGGGTTTTAACCCCCCGTTGGAGCGATACCTTATCAGGTAGGGGTGATTGAAACAACATGGTCTTTTAGTTAA
This sequence comes from Diabrotica virgifera virgifera, assembly GCF_917563875.1. Classification (NCBI taxonomy): domain Eukaryota; kingdom Metazoa; phylum Arthropoda; class Insecta; order Coleoptera; family Chrysomelidae; genus Diabrotica; species Diabrotica virgifera. Next base: position 59,959,490 of record NC_065443.1, on the reverse strand, counting down.
TTTGGGACCTATAAATCCTTTCGAATTTACCTTTGAATATGCAATTTAGGTACGATCAAGACAGAACAAAAGAAAACTCTGCGAGAATGACATGGATCAACATCAACAACCGATCAGAACAAAACAGGGAAGAATATGAAATAGCGAGAAACAAAGCCAACTCAACAAATTAAAAGAAGAAAAATGACTGCTTTGACTGGAGGATATTGATAAAGACAGAGAAAACCATAAAATAAAAGAAGTTTACAAACAAGTCAGAGCAACAAAACAATAAGAGTAAAAAACCATAAAGGAGAAACCGTATTTGAAGACAAACAGAAAAATATGAGAAGAATATTATGAAAAAATGCTGTTCACTATGAAGGAAACACACTGCGATGAAGAAATGAGGCCGTACAAGATAACGATGAAGTAGAAATTTTCACAGAAGAAGTACAGACTACCAGATGACTGGAACACAGGTACCTATAGATATATAAAAAGGAAATCGGGAGGAACTTTATTAAATGCCACATATAACATTCTAGCAAATATACCTACTAAACATGAGACTTAAATCATGCGCTGAACGAATATTAGGAGAATACCAGAATGGGTTAAGATCGGGGAGGTCAACGATTAATAATTCCATACATAGGTACAGTGGAGCAAATAATTCAAAAATCGAGAGAATGCAACAGAGAAATGCACCTAATATTCATAGATTTCAAAAGCGCTTTTGATACAATCAATCGGACGAAAATGATAGGAGTTAGAGAATGTTGGAATACCAGAAAAATTAAGGCAATATGCTAACAGTGCTCAAAGGAACAACTTCTAAGGGGATCAATGTAAACAAAGGCGTGAAACAAGGTGACCCTATCTCCCTGAGACCATTTAATCCGATTTTGAAAGTAATCATAAGGAGGACAAACTTTACAAACAAAAACATTATTACATATCAACTTTAACTAGTAGCATATGCAGATGATAGCGAAGACGAAGAAGATGACACTAATGAAAGCAGTTGGAAATTAGATAAGGAAGCAAATACAATAAGACTGGAGATAAACCAGTACAAAAAGAATACATAACGATAGGGAAGGATGACACTCAGAAATAACTAATAACACAGAACCATAAATTTGAAACTGTATCCATCTTTAGCTACTTGGGAGTAACAATAGGAGAAACCGGAAATATAGTACAGAGGAAAGAATTCTGAAAGGCGGAAAAACATATGGAATGAATAGAAATCTGCTGAGAATCAAGACTCTAAGTATAATATCCTATATAAGACCTGTTGTAACGTGTGGGATGGAAACAACGACGATTGACAAGAAAGAGGAAGATAGCCTTCTGAAATTTAAAAGAAAAATAATGAGAACAATTAATACTGGACCACAATGTAACAAGAGAGGGAGAAATAAGAATGAAAACAAATTCCGACATTGAAGAAGAATTAAAGAGAGAAAATATAGTCAGATAAAATCAACCTAACGCAAATACGGGACATTTCGGGACAGATCGTTAAAAACGGGGCAATCCCGTTTTTACGGGACGTTTGGTCACCCTATTCTAAAAGCGCCTCTGGCCTGCTCTATTCTGGATCTAATTTCACTGAGATATTCTGGATATAATTTCACTCTCTGCATTACTATTTAACTGATATCCATGGTAAACAATTTGGTCAACTATCTCAAGTTTGGTATTTCTAGATATACAATGTGGCAAAGCCAAATGGAATAAATTAATTACTTCGTAAATGGGCGATTTTGGAAATAAATCCTGAAACAGCTCGATTTTTATTTTTAAATTATGATTCTTTGGCATATATATCATACTAGTGACGTCGTAATCGATGATTTTTTTTAAATGAGAATAGGAGTCGTGTGCTAGCTCATTTGAAAGGTAATTCAATTCTCTATTCAGTAATGTAAACATTAACATAATTATATATACAGGGTGTCCAAAAAATTTATTTTATTTTAAAATGCATTTTACTCCTGTCATAAAACATAAATAAAATGTTTATTTGAGAAATAAACATTAGGTACGTTTCGCTTAAATTAAATATTAAAATTATCAAGAGGCAGGTGGGAGGCAGCTTGAACTTTTAATTTAAGCAAAAAGCAATGTTTATTTGTCAAATAAACATTTTTTAGGTTTTCTGACAGCAGAATTAAATAAATTACACACATTATTCTTTTTGTGTCAATTAATTTAATTAAAAAAAAAATTGGACACTCCGTATAAATAATTATGTTAATGATGAAAGGATTGCCAATGCGAGTCCATTATACAATTGGATATAGTAATTGAATTAATACTCGCAATCTTAAGTTTGTATTTTATTAGTTGTTATATAATCATGGGGCAACCGGTTTCGAGTCTTACAATATATGACTCATCTTCAGGCCCAGTACAAAAAGTCTTCACAATACAAACTACAAGCTAAAATCACAAAACGAGAGACATGTACATATACATATATAAAAAACATAAAAAACAACTTTGTCTTGGTTTTAATCACATAATAAAGCCAAACAACTGTATAGTATTGAACTCAATAGTCTATAGCATGTAAACTGAGACATTTTGCCATTGGGAGCGACCAATCTGATGAGAATTGCAATTATCATGTTGCCCCGGTTGTCTCACCGGTTGTATAACAACTAATAAAATACAAACTTAAGATTGCGAGTATTGACTCAATTGCTATATCCAATTGAATTATGTTAATGTTTATATTACTGAATAGAGAATTAAATTACCGTTCAAATGAGCTAGCGCACGACCCCTATTGTCATTTAAAAAATCATCGATTATTTCATTACGCCCAGGCGGATGACGTCACTAGTATGATATATACACCAAAAAAACTATTATTTTAAAAATAAAAATCAAGCTGTTTCGGGATTTATTTCCAAAATCGCTCTTTCACGAAATAATGAATTTATTCCATTTGGCTTTGGTTTACTTATTATTATTATTATTATTCGCATTTGGCTACTTATTACGAGTATTTTGGTTTTCCGTATGTTCAAATCCAGACCTGCTTCCCAAGCTCTCAACGACACTATCAAGTATCTAATATTTGCAGATTTTCTTGAGTAGAAGCTAGGAGTATTGTGTCGTCCGCATATCGCAAATTATGGATGACTTCACCATTCACAATTATTCCTTCTTGTTTTTCAGAAACTGCATTTCTAAAAATTCTTTCGGAGTAAACCTTGAAAAGTAGGGCCGACAAGATGCATCCCTGCCGTACTCCTCTTTTAATATTAAGAGCTTGTGATTCCAAACCGTCTACTAAACTGATGTTGTTTGATTCCATTACAAATTTGCAATTATGCGAACGTCTCTGCCGTCCAAGCCAATGTCTCTTAGAAAGAATAATATAGAGTGCTTAACACGATCAAATGCCTTTTGGAAGTCAATAAAACAGTATATCTGTATCCAGGGGGTCCGGACAAACAATCCCGGACAAAAAATCCCCACAAATTATCCCTGGACAAAAAATCCCCTGACAAAAAATCCCCGGGCAAAAAATCCCCACAGAAAATCCCGGACAAATAATCACACATTTTTTTGGACAAAATATCACCACAAAAATCCCGGACAAAAAAATCCCCAAGAAATATTTGCTGCCGAATAATTCTCTAAAAGTTTTCCCGAAATTTTAACAAATTTCGAGTTCCAATTCCATGCTCAAAACTTCAAATTTTACATGACAAACGAGTGTGAGTTTTTTCAAAAATCGTGGAAGATATGGGAATGAGCTAATGCCCCATATTTTCCACGATTTTGGAAAAACTCACACTTTTTTGTCACGCATAATTTAAAGTTTTCAGCATGGAATTGGAATTCGAAATTTGTTAAAATTTCAGGAAAACTTTTAGAGAACTATTCGACAACAAATATTTCTTGGGGATTTTTTGTGGGGATATTTTGTCCAAAAAAATTTGTGGGGATTATTTGTCCGGGATTTTTTGTGGGGATTTTTGTCGGGGGATTATTTGTCCTAGCTTCGTATCCAGATATGAAGCTAGGACAAATAATCCCCGGACAAATAATCCCGGACAAAAAATGCCCACAAATTATCCCTGGACAAAAAATCCCGGGACAAAAAATCCCCGGACAAATAATCCCGGACAAAAAATCCCCACAAAAAATCCCGGACAAAAAATCCCCAAGAAATATTTGCTGTCAAATAGTTCTCTAAAAGTTTTCCTGAAATTTTAACAAATTTAGAATTCCAATTCCATGCTGAAAACTTTATTTGTGTTATATTTTTGTTAACTTTATTTGTTTATACATGACAAAAAGTGTGTGTTTTTTTCAAAAATCGTGGAAAATATGGGAAATGATCTAAGGCCCCGTTTTCATGACAGGCGCTTTGATAACACGCGATTACGACTACATAAATACATTTTACTTGAGACCGTTCACATGCCAACGCGCGTCTTAATGACCTAAAACGCACGTTAGCATGTGAACGGTCTTCAGTAAAATGTATGTAGTTGTAACCGCGCGTTATCAAAACGCGCGTTATCAAAACGCGCGTTAAGCGCCTGACATGAAAACGGGGCCTTAGCTCATTCAACATATGCTCCACGATTTTTGAAAAAACTCACACTCTTTGGTCATGTAAAGTTTGAAGTTTTCAGCATGGAATTGGAATTCGAAATAGGTTAAAATTTCGGGAAAACTTTTAGATAACTATTCGGCAGCAAATAATTCTTGGGGATTTTTTGTCCGTGATTATTTGTGGGGATAGTTTGTCCAAAACATTTTGTGGGGATTATTTGTCCGGGATTTTTGTAGGGATTTTTTGTCCTGGGATTTTTTGTCCGGGGAGTTTTTGTCCAGGGATAATTTGTGGGGATTTTTGTCCGGGGATTTTTTGTCCAGGGATAATTTGTGGGGATTTTTTGTGGGGATTTTTTGTCCGGGATTATTTGTTGTTTGGGAGCGTTTATCATCTTTCTACATCTTAAATATCGATTAAACCTAAGCAACAACAAATTTTCACAAAAATAACAACAGTTATGACTTTTGACTATTGAGGTCACAAAAACCATCAGAAAGTAAAATACCTCAACCATTTTTGATTTAACTATTTATCTCTAATGTTATCCGAACATAAACGTCAATAAAACCAACAAAAAATTAGGCAAATTAGACGCTAATCGATAATAATTCAGCTAACGGTTCCCTATGGCTTAAGCAAGTTGACTTAACTGACACCAAGTTGACCTAGATCCTCTTTAGATGCACTGCACATTGATTGCGATGTTGTGGAACAGACGCACGTAGCTGGGTGAAGGTCGTTGAAATTCCGATTTCCTTCCAATGTTCCGTTAGGATTTATGTACCGGAAAGAAGTAAACAAATAGTCCGGTGAAGTAAGTAAACCAAATGCAAATCAAAAAGTGTTACATGTCGTGGTTTTAATGAGCAAATATCAGAAGAATATCTTTTTTGGAACAAAAACAGATATCTTTATCACTCTTTAAGATATGAATTTCTTAATGGTGCCACTAAAGTATACGGTCTGAATTTCTTAATGGTGCCACTAAGGTATACGGTCTACCGTCGCGTTTATGCTATAGCTTGCGGTCTACCTGTGCGCCTAATCAACACCATAATATTTTCTCAGAAGGATTTGCACACAATAATGAAAGGCAGCAAACAGTTTGTGGGCAAAATGTTTATTGCTATGTAGTAATAAATATTGTATATAATATCATAAGAAAGAAAATTTTACCGGCAATATTTTCGACTGGTATGAAAGTTTGTTGCCTCGCAATTTTCAGGAATTAAATTTTGACAGTCTGACAGTTAAATCACGAGACATCAGTCGAGTGATTTTATCAAAATTTCATAAGCGAAAATTGCCAAAAGGCAACAAACTTAAATAAAACCAGAAGAAAATTTTGCCGGTAAATAATTTTCTCTCGAATGTTATTCGACAAGACTATTTCACGAGACAATTAATGCATCATATTAACGAAACATAATCTTTATTTATTTGTTAACAATATTAAATGTACAATTATTATAAGATATAGTAGTTTGTCCATTATTTTCTACCAAAGCATGATTTTGTGTATTATTGACCTGTGGCATTTGGGAACTCGAAGGTCCAGCTTCATTTGTTGTTCTGAGATTTTCGATCAACTTCTGGTGGTGACTGGAATCCAGCTGCAGATATGGTTTTAGAGAGCTTGCATTTGAGTGACCCGTTAATTTAATTAACTCCTGTTCAGAAACACCTTGCTTGAACAAGGCTGACACAGCTGAAGATCGATGAGAATGGTTTGTTATTTTATGTTTTTTTGTGTCTATTCCAATTTTTTCAGCTGACATTTTTGTCCATTTAGATACGGTGTTGATTCCAAGTGGACAGTTTTTGAACCAAGATCGATCCTAATAGTTATGGTGAACGGCAAGAAAGAGTCTGCCTGATAAAATCTTTGGTCCCCTTTTTTCCATTAATTTCAAAAATATTCTAACTGCATACATTTTCGTTTGATGATTTTCTTACCAGCCATTTGCTGCTTGCCAAACTTTCCGAACCGCTTTAATTTGTTTTGGAAAAAATGATTTTGTATTCAATTCGGCCCGTAAATTCTCCCATAACATCAAATTCCTTCTGGAAAAAGTGAATCTTGCAGTTTACTGCCTCATTGCCTCTCCAAGCAAGTTCAAATAAGTTGCTACGACGTTTTATCAGTTAAAAATAGTCTAGTGAAATAGTCAGGAATATACCATAAACTTATTTCTTTACTATCATATAAATAACACTATAATCCTCTTGGTTAAGGTGTCTATATGACTGTTTTAAGCGGGAATCATTGACTGCCTTTCTCTCTTAAATTAAGGTTCATGAATCTTTTCTTTAATAATAATTAGGCTGTATCGTTTTGTAAATAATTAGGTTACATATCAATTTTTTGTAAATTGTTTGGGAGAATTTTTTAGTAAGTTATTAGTCCCTTTTCAATTTACATTTATTTTCCTCCAAATGTTTATTAGATACATGTGAATAAATATTTTTTCTACAAGAGTTTTCTTGCATTTCATTAGTTTGTGCAAATCCTTCAGACATTTTCAGATTTCTATCGGTACACCGCACAGATAGACCGCATCCTCGGGGTAGACCGCATAGCATACTAGCACCTATATATCAACCCTTTAATAGAATTTTCAAAATACATTTTTGAGATTTTTGGTAACGATTTCTGAAATAGAAATCGAAACGTCAAAATTAACATATTTTAAAATAAAATTGTGCTTATTTCTCAATAAAAATAGTAAATAATTCAATAAAGTTACTACCACAAAACCCCAGTGTAATTTTAAGATGTGTCTCAGATATGATAATATCTGTATCATCTTAGTCAGTACATATTGGAGGATAATTAAAGAAAAGTAAAACACACTTTTCCAATGTTCAAAAAGGCATGGAGGAATGGAATATAAATTGTTTATATTTTTTTTGTTTTTTGTATTTTGACTAAACAACAATGTAGAATTCACCAATTAATTCCAATGTTCTGCCGAGAAACAGCAGATCACATTGAAATCACATCACATTGAAAAAAAAGTTACTATTTTTCTTAATAAATATTACAATATTTAATAATCTTTTGTTGTTTCAGAATGTACAGAGAAGCAGTAGGTTGGGCTTTTACCGCCCTTTTGGTCTCCAGTTCTCTAGTAGGAACATTCTCTTATCCAAATGTCCAAATTAACTCCAGGCCAGTATCTTCAGACGCAGCTGCATCACCGTCAGAACCACGTAACTTCTATCCAGTGAAAGGCCCCAGAGACGTGCCACAATTCCAGAGAGCGGAAAGAAAATTCGCAGAAAAACCAAATGCAATTAAAAAGGTGGCTTTGGATCGACTGGATGATGTCGAGAGTAATTCCATTGCAGAGAGCAGCGATAACGGTCTTGCCAGTGGAGGAGGATTCTCTTGGTCAAATCTCTTAGGTAAGTTGGTTTTATCAAAGGAACAAGTTACGTGGGTGGCCCAATAAGTACTTAGCCTCTTCGTACGATGGCGCCTCTATCAAGAGAGATCTACTATTGTGTAATACATTCTTGTAGACGGCCTATGATAAAATCTCAGACGAATCGGACTCGTAGTTCGTAGTTTTATTTTGAACGGGTGTGGAACCGGGGGTGTGCAAGCGGGCGTGTCTGAGGATTTTAGAAAAAATGAAAAAAAAAGCAATATCTGTCGGTGATTAAATTCTTGATTTTGGAAAGAAAATCGCGCAACGAAATCAAAAAGTACTTGAATGCTGTATAGTCCTGTCGCCAGGGGGGGTACAACGGCCTCCTTAATTCAGATGGACTTACCCAAGTTTTTTTTATATATTTTGACCCGCAGAATACGAATTTTTTGGGTAACAGTTGATCCTTATGTCGATAAGATTGTTATAGACAAAGAACTTGAGGAATTACATAACAGCGATTTCTCGCAAAACGAAATATCTTTTTGTATTTTTTGGGTCATTTTAGGCAAAAAATATTCCTACAAGTTTTTTCGTAGAATGCATAGTTTTCGAGATAACCGCGGTTGAACTTTCAAAAAATCGAAAAATTGTAATTTTTGAACCCGAATAACTTTTGATTAAAAAATAAAGTAGCAATTCTGCTTACCGCATTTGAAAGTTTAAGTCAAATTATATCGGTTTTGATTATTTGCATTGCTAAAAATGTATTATTTTATTGTTAAACAAAGTTATAAACACCTAGTATGTGAGTGATGTTTTCAATGATTTCTCATTTAAAATCGAACGAGTAGGTAGAGTAGCTACAAGTGCAAGCGAGGCAATTTCTACGTAGCATGCGTTAAAACGCATGTATTAGGTACGGGAAACACTATGTGTTTATAGATTTGTTTAACAATAAAAAAATTAATTTTTAGCACTTCAAATAATCAAAACCGATATAATTTGACTTAAACTTTCAAATGCGGTAAGCAGAATAATAATTATTAAGTAGCAATTATTGCTACTTTATTTTTTAATCAAAAGTTATTCGGGTTCAAAAATTGCAATTTTTCGATTTTTTGAAAGTTCAACCGCGGTTATCTCGAAAATTATGCATTCTACGAAAAAACTTGTAGGAATATTTTTTGCTTAATGACCCAAAAAATACAAAAATATGTTTTGTTTTGCGAGAAATCGCTGTTATGTAATTCCTCAAGTTCTTTGTCTATAACAATCTTATCGACATCCGGATCAACTGTTACCCAAAAAATTCGTATTCTACGGGTCAAAATATATAAAAAACAGTTGGGTAAGTCCATCTGAATTAAGGAGGCCGTTGTACCCCCCCCCTGGCGACAGGACTAGTATACGGTGATTCTTCTTCCTTCAAGGACAACACACGATCACCGTTTTCTGGGGTCCACAAGGTGTGATCTATGTCAATACTATGCCACATGATGGAGCCAATTCGGCGCCGAGTTGCAGAAAAAACCGACCTAATTGGGAAAGAAAAAAGTGTGCTTCTACCGTGACAACGCACCGGCTACACATCTGCCGTCGCCATGGCCAAATTGGTCGATTTGGGCTACGAAGTGCAATCCCATCCACCGTATTCTCCAGATTTGGCCCTATACGACTTCTTTTTGTATCCAGACTTTCCAGACAGAAATTTAAGTCGTTTACCTCCGCTGCGGAAGTCTACTTTGCAAACCTCGAGAAAACGTATTTTTCAGACGGTTAAAGAAGTAAGAGCATCGCTGAGTCAAGTATATTAGTGCAGCCGATATGTGAAACAATTGTGCATTTAATAATAGAAGCATATAATTTGGACCACATATACTACACATATAAAGGTTCAAATTTAGATATGAAGGCCATCTCAGATTTTCCCTTTTACAAAAATGGTGGGCATTCAAAATGGCGACAATACATATGTGACTAATAGCACGATAAATTTTGAACGAGTCGTCCGATTTCAACCAAATTTGGTATATAGGTTCTTTTTTGATGTATAAGATCGAGGTCTTAAACGGGAAGAATCGGTTTACCAAAAGTTGTGCTTTTCCTGGTTTTTATGTAAAAATATGTTGTTTTTTTTTCAATTCTTTCACCCTGTACATTTTATTTTTTCAAAAAGTTAATACCGCCATTGAAACGACCGTAAAAATATTTTTTAGTAAATATTTTGAATTTTTTAATTATGTTAATTACCATTTAATAAATGCATAACGTATCTTCACATGTACCTATGTGCGGCAGATTCGTGCAAATATTATAAGAATTATTGTGCATTTAATGGTAGAAGCATATAACTTGGACCACATATACTACATATATAAAGGTTCAAATTTAGATATAAGGCCATCTCAGATTTTGCCTTTTACAAAAATTGAGGGCATTCAAAATGGCGACTGAACTTATATGTGACGATAACTTTTGAACGAAAAGTCCGATTTCAGCCAAATTTGGCATCAATGTTCTTTTTTTGATGACTAAGGTCGAGATCTTGAACCGGAAGAATAGGTTTACCAGAAGTTGTGTTTTTACTGTTTTTTTATGTAAAAATACGTTGCTGTTTTTTCACTTCTTTCACCCTGTATATATTAATTTTTCAAAAAGGTAATACCGGCATTGAAAAAAACGTAAACATATTTCTTAGGAAATATTTTGAACATTTTAGTTATGTTAACTACCATTTAATAAATGCATAACGTATCTTCACATGTACTATGTGCGGCAGATTTATGTTGAATGCCCGCCATTTTTGTAAAAGACAAAATCTGAGATGGCCTCATATCTAAATTTGAACCTTTGGATGTGTAGTATGTGTGGTCCAAATTATATGCTTCTACCATTAAATGCACAATAATTCTTATAATATTTGCACGAATCTGCCGCACATCGGTTCATAGGTGCATGTGAAGATACGTTATCCATTTATTAATTGATAATTAACATAACTAAAGAGTTCAAAATATTTCTTAAAAAATATTTTTACGCCCTTTTCAACGCCGGTATTACCTTTTTAAAAATTTATATATACAAGGTGAAAGAATTGAAAAAATAAACAACATATTTTTACATCAAAAATCAGGAAAAACACAACTTCTGGTGAACCGATTCTTCTGGTTCAAGACCTCGATCTTATACATCAAAAAGAGAACCTATATAGCGAATTTCGTGGACATCCGACTTTTTGTTCAAAAGTTATCATGCTATTAGTCATATATGTATAGTCGCCATTTTGAATGCCCGCCATTTTTGTAAAAGGCAAAATCTGAGATGGCCTCATATCTAAATTTGAACCTTTGTATGTGTAGTATATGTGTTCCAAATTATATGCTTCTACCATTAAATGCACAATAATTCTTATAATATTTGCACGAGTCTGCCGCATATAGGTACATGTGAAGATCAGTTATTCATTTATTAAATGTTAATTAACATAACTAAAAAGTTCAAAATATTTCCTAAAAAACATTTTTACGCTCTTTTCAATGCCGGTATTATCTTTTTGAAAAATTAATATATACAAGGTGAAAGAATTAAAAAAAAACAACATATTTTTACATGAAACATCAGGAAAAACACAACTTCTGGTAAACCGATTCTTCCGGTTCAAGAGCTCGATCTTATACACCAAAAAAAGAACCCATATACCAAATTAGGCTGAAGTCGGACTTTTCGTTCAAAAATTATCGTGCTATTAGTCACATATGTATCGTCGCCATTTTGAATTCCCTCCATTCTTGTAAAAGGTAAAATCTAAGATGGCCTCGTATCTAATTTTGAACCTTTATATGTGTAGAGGAAAGTAACCAAATATGGAATAGTGCCCTAATATGGAATTCCTTGATTTCTCCGAAAGTATAAGTTGGAAGCGCACTACAATATCATCCTCTATTTCAGTCGCTCTCTTTATTTTCGTATTCACACCTCTGTGTCAGATGCGCGAACGATACGTGTCTGACAGGTGCGTTTTGTTTTATCGTCTTGCAGAAAATTTCAAAGGTAAATATATTCAACGAGTATTATTGGTTATTATGCATGAATACAGACTTGTTATGTTATTGCATATATCAATAGTATCTTTATTTTGATATTTTATGACCTTCTGTAATTAAAACATTACGACTTGAAAAAATGTTGATACTAGTTTGAACTAATGTACAAATCCAAATGTGGACAGTCGTTAGGGCCTAATTATGGAATAGTGGATTAAGTGTAAGTGGGCTCATTATGATTGTGCTGGTCCAGAGTTTCATACATGGATCTGTGATGTGTCTGCAAGTGAATTAAGCTTCTTCTTCTTCTACGGCACTACAGCCCAAATTGAGCCTTGGCCTCCTTTATTTTTTGCCTCCACCCTTGCCTGTCTGTGGCTGCTCTTCTCCATACACGGACTCCTAAAAGGGCTTGTGCGTCGCTGTTTACTGTGTCTTCCCAGCGCTTTCGTGGCTTCCCAACCGGTCTCTTTCCTTGCATTCTAGCATTCAGTGCTCGTTTTGGTAGCCTATCCTCTCCCATTCTTATCACATGTCCGGCCCATTGCAATCTTTGTAATCTAATGAAGTCTGACAGGGGCGTTTCCTTATAAAGTTGATAAAGCTCGTTGTTGTATCGACTTCTGAAGATTCCATTTTCCCTCACAGGTCCTAGTATTCTCCTAAGTACTTTCCTTTCGAATGTGTCGAGTTTGTTTTTGGATGTTTCTTTCAGCACCCAGACTTCACTGCCATAACATGTTATTGGTCGAATTAAGGTTTTATAGATTCTCATCTTTGTATTTCGGTGGACACTTTTTGACCGAAATATATGGGAGAGGGCAAAATAAGCTCTGTTTGCCTGCGTTATTCTCTTCCTTATTTCTCCATCTTCTGATCCGTCGGCATATATTTCTACTCCCAGGTATGTAAACTTTTCAACCGTTTCAATGTCATCTTCATGTATAATGTTTTCTGGGACTATATTTCTTCTCGTCTGAGTCATTATTTTTGTTTTTTCTGTGTTAATTTCCAGACCTAGCATTTTTGTTTGTGTTTTTAACTCTGCATATGTTTCCTGTGCTCCTGTTGATGTTCTACTCATAATATTAATATCATCAGCATAAGCGGCCAGTTGAACCGTTCGGTTGATCAGTAGATTTCCTCGTCCAGTTTGCATTTGCCTAACCGCATACTCCAGTGCCAGGTTAAACAATGTTGGGGCCAGCCCATCTCCCTGTTTTAGTCCCTGCGAAATGTTAAAAAAGTCTGTCCGGTGGTTTTGTATTCGTACACATGCCTGAGTTTCATCCATTGTGGCTTTAATGAGTCTTATTAACTTGTGTGGTATTGCCAATTCAGCCAATATATAGTATAGTTTGTTCCTTTTGACTGAGTCGTATGCCTGTTTGAAGTCTACAAACACGTTGTGAACATCAATATCGTGTTCCCATGCTTTGCTCAAGATCTGTTTTACTGTGAATATTTGATCCAGTGTCGATCTTCCCCGTCGGAAGCCCGTCTGATACTCTCCAATAATATTTTCTGCTAGTGGTTGGAGCCGCTGGTTTATAATATACGTGAGGACTTTATATGCTGTACATAGTAGAGAGATTCCACGGTAGTTTTTGCACTGGAGTTTGTCTCCTTTTTTATAGATCGGGCATACTATACTTTTCTTCCAGTCGTCGGGTATTTTCTCTTCTTGCCATACGTCTCTGATGAGCGCGTGGATGTGACTTGCTAGGTGGTCGCCACCTACCTTATATAGTTCTGCTGGTATTTCATCAACTCCCGGAGCTTTATTGTTTTTCTGGGCCTTAATGGCTTCGAAAACTTCCTCTATGGTTGGAGCTTCTACTCCATTCTCTTCTACGTAGATCATACCCATTTCATCTTCCATGTCTACTTGAGTTCCAAGTAGTGTCTGAAAATAATGCTTCCAGGTTTCTGTGACTTTCTGTTGGTCACTGATTATTTGCCCACTTTCATCTTTACATAGACTTGTTTGAGGTTTATACCCACTTTTTATCTTTTTTAGGTATTCGTAAGCCCCTCTAATTTCGTTATTTTTGAAATGTTCTTCCATTTTTTCTATTTGTCCATTTTCATAGGCTCTCTTTTTATTTCTACATGTCTTGTCTGCTTTCCGTCTTGCGACTTCAAATAATGTTCGTCTTTCCCGTGTTCTTCTTGTTATGTACATTTTGTGTGCTTCATTTCTTTCCTCGATTGCTTGTCTGCACTCGTCATCAAACCATACATGGATCTGTGATGTGTCTGCAAGTGAATTAAGCTACTTCTTTCATTTTTCACAATTTTCTTATTTAAATTTATTTGATCTCAGATGTTTATGTCTATTTTTGTTATTGATATGTTGGTTTATGCCTATATTCCATATATGGGTACCTATTCCATATTTGGTTACTCATTTGGGATTTTGTTTTTTTGTTCGATTTTTTTTTTGTTAATTAAGATATTTAATAGAAGGCTTTTAATTACTACATAAAAATGTATGACTGATGTGTCATAACATTAAATTGTTTTCATTTCTATAAAGGTATTATTTTATATCCCCAAAATTAAATGGTATTCCATAATTGGCGACTTTCCTCTAGTATTTGTGGTCCAAATTATATGCTTTTATCATTAAATGCACAATTTTTATAATATTTGCACGAATCTGCCGCACTATATCGAGCTAAATGGAGACTAAATTCAGAAATAAATCACCACTTGCAAAATTTTCCTTCTTTTGTAGGCTAAGTACTTATGGGACTGCTCTAGTACGCTGAGTAGGCTTCTTTGATATTGTTAAATGTGGTATTTCTTCTGCAGAAATACTAGTGTCTTCCTACTAGTAATAAATATGTCTTTATCTAATCTTTTGAACCTGAACTGAATAGCTGTTGTTGTTGCAAGGTGTCTTTACTTTCGTTAATATGGAAACATTCCAATGACATATCTGTTAATAGCATAAAGATCTGTTGGTCATATCCGGTTCTTAAACGATCTCGTCGTTCATAACTATGTTAAAACTGCTGATCACTTATTGATATAGTTTCTGTAGGTACAGGTACAGATCAAACTTTTTTATAATATAATAGTTACTAGCTTATCCTCTCAAATAGCTACTATTCCTCCCTCTGCTAATAGTTTCAATATTAATTTTAGTATACTATGGTGATCCTGTTTTGTAGAATAACTTTTCATTTATAGTTTAATACTTTAAGCTAGTATTTTAGTCAATACCTTAAAAAGTATGCTCAGTTGAGTATCTACAACTGAACATACTTTCGAGTTTTAACAATTTCGCATAAGTTAACAACTTTACTAAACTCATAGTTTTGAAGTGAATCGCCTATAAAACTCCAAAGATATATTTGTTTATTAATACTTGGGTTTTTTAAATTTCTGTAAGTAATTTGGATTCAAGTTGTATTATAATGTGATTTTTCTATATTTTTTGCCACTTCCTTATTAATGTTTTTCTGTTTAATCGCTTTAGTATAATAATAATAATACAAGTCTTTCTTTGGGTTATAATAGTGAATGTGGATTTGCTTCTATTTCTATTAAAATTATTAGGTCTTCAGATTTAAGATCGTTACGGTCCTGCAAGACCATTTATGTCTTCCTTTCGTTACGCTATATTTTTTGTTTTAGCACCGGAGAACTATATTGGTAAGTTGCCCCTATCTACTTCCTTTATTCTTTAGATTCATCGGTAAGTTGTTTTTATGCACCTATCCTTTCTACTTTCTGTTCTAATGTATATATTTTTAAGTCGTCACAGGAAGGACACCAGACAAGGATGTATTATGTTGAATACATATAAAAATGATAATGTACACATACAGTATAAAGTAATGAGAGCTATGTATGAAAGGGTGAAAAATAAATCCTTAACAACCAATATCTGATGACAATTCACAGATAAACAAATATGCAAATGTTTACGTACGCAATGTACCTACGTATTGGATTAAGAATATGGTAAAATATATAAATATATTGTATGATATTTTATAAGATTCTTTGGTCATATATTTTTGCAAAATATTACCAAGGTAGCCATATGAACAGGCAGGTTTTAGAAAAGGCTATTCAACTTCCGATCACCTGTTAACCACAAAAATACTAATTAGTCCTGTCGCCAGAGGGGGTACAACGGCCTCCTGTATTCAGATGGACTTACCCAAGTTTTTTTATGTATTTTGACCCGTAGAACACGAATTTTTTGGGTAACAGTTGATCCGGATGTCGATAAGATTGTTATAAACAAAGAAGTTGAGGAATTACATAACAGCGATTTCTTGCAAAACAAAACATGTTTTTGTATTTTTTGGGCCATTCTAACCAAAAAGTGTTCCTACAAATTTTTTCGTAGGATGCATAGCTTTCGAGATAAACGCGGTGGAACTTTCAAAAAATCGAAAAATTGCAATTTTTGTACCCGAATAACTGTTGATTAAAAAATAAAATAGCAATTCTGTTTACCGCATTTGAAAGTTCAAGTCAAAGTATATCGGTTTTAGTTATTTGCATTGCTAAAAATGTATTATTTTATTGTTAAACAAAAGTATAAACACCTAGTGCTGGAGTGATGTTTTCAATGATTTCTCATTTAAAATCGAACGAGTAGGTAGAGTAGGTACAAGTGCAAGCGAGGCTATTTCTACGTAGCATGCATGTAAACGCATGTATTAGGCACGGGAAACACTATGTGTTTATAGCTTTTTTTAGCAATAAACACATACATTTTTAGCAATGTATATATTCGAAGCCGATAGAATTTGACTTGAACTTTCAAATGCGGTAAGCAGAATTGCTATTTTATTTTTTAATCAAAAGTTATTCGGGTTCAAAAATTGCAATTTTTCGATTTTTTGAAAGTTCAACCGCGTTTATCTCGAAAACTATGCATCCTACGAAAAAACTTATAGGAACATTTTTTGGTTAGAATGGCCCAAAAAATACAAAAACATGTTTTGTCTTGCGAGAAATCGCTGTTATGTAATTCCTCAACTTCTTTGTTTATAACAATCTTATCGACATCCGGATCAACTGTTACCCAAAAAATTCGTGTTCTATGGGCCAAAATACATAATAAAAACTTGGGTAAGTCCATCTGAATACAGGACCCCCTGGCGACAGGACTAAATAGAAAAATGTAACGAATACAAGTTTCCAGTTTTTATAGCATTTGTAGACTACGAAAAAGCTTTCGACACTATAGAACACACGGCCGTAATAAACGCAATGCAAAATTGTAGAATATATTAACTTAATAAAAGAAACTATGAACCAAGCCACAGTTACATACTACCTAAATGAAAATTAATACACGAACCATGTACTATTAAACAGGGGAGTCAAACAGGGAGACACTCTATAACTTAAACTGTTCACATTAGTGTTGGAGTTCGTGTTTAAAAATCTAAATTGGAAATATAAGGGAATAAACATCAATGGCCGCTACCTCAGTAATCTACGATTTGCGGATGACATAATCCTGATAGCTACAGACCTACAAGAACTGCAAACCATGCTTTTATACCTACACACAGAATCTTCTAAAATAGGACTGAAAATGAATTTAAACAAAACAAAAGTCATGCACTCCGATGAAACCGTGACAATAATAAACGAAAAAGTTATAGAAAAGTTGAAGAATATATATACTTAGGACAAAATAAGGATAATATTTACTTAGGACAAAATAAGGATAATACTTAGGATAATACTAAATAGGGAAATTCAAAGAAGAAGAAAGTTAGCATGTGCAGCATTCGGCAAACTGAACTATATACTCAGAAATCAGCAAATTCAACTACATCTTAGATCTCAAGTTTTTGATGCATGCATTATTCCGATATTAACATATGGGGCACAAACATGAACAATCACAAAAAAGAATATGAACATACTCAGAGTCACTCAACATGCGATGGTAAGAGCAATGCTTGGCATATCACTTAAGGACAGGAAAACATACACATGGATAAGACAGAACACCAAAGTCATCGATGTGGTACAAAAATCATTAAAATTGAAATGGGAATAAGTACTCTGAACATGTAGCTAGGAGCGATCTAAACAAATGGCACAGAACAATTCTAACCTGGAGACCATACCAACACAAAAGACCCAGAGGCAGACCTCCTATGAGATGGACAGATGATCTGAAACGAACTGCCGGGAGAAATTGGCTACAAGTAGAGTACAACAAAAAACAATGGAAAGGAAGACTTGAAGAGGCTTATGTTCAGATGTAAACGTGAATGGCTAAACGAAGAGGAAGAAGAATTACCAAAGTAAAACAAAACTGTAATGTAAGAAATAATCAATGACCTCAGTAAACCGGATAACAGGTGGATACAAAGAATCCGAGAATGGAAAACAATGGAAAGTGGTCGACGAAGAAAATAGAAGAGCGCAGTAAACCTGTAATAGGAGAAATAGTCGATGACCGAAGATGAAGAAATATATCTTCAAGGTGCTCTACAGATCTGAATTTAGTTGTGTTTGATATAAAGGAGATACCAACCACAAGATATAAATTCTCCAGGCTTGAGCTGGAGAAGAGAAACATATTTAAACCTATTTTAACAGTACCATATCTTTTTTTAATAATCCACACGCTTGATAGCACTTAAAAAGAAATAAAATTTTCGCACCAAAAAAACTTCTGAGAAACAATAAAGCTCTAAAAATGATGCAATTACTGACATTTACCAAAGATAAAATACAAAAAAAAAGAAAACAAATTAAAGATTAAGGCTTCCTCCTAAAATGTTTACAACTAATTGCATGATCGTCTCTGTATCTACTGGTAGTTTATCTACTGCTGTATGACTCGAAATAGTGATCTGGTGCTAACTCCATACCATTTACAATAATTCTTTAACCACGATGTTTTTATTCTATATCGATAAATAAAGCAGCTATTTATAAATTGAGTTTGATTCTTATTTTCCACATCCATTTTTCTTTAGCTTTGTTAATTGTCACAAAATCCTAACAGTTGCCATCAACTACTTACAGAGTTTACACACAATAACGGCGAAGATATACAACCTTGTCTTACTCCTTCCCAAAGACTTATATCTTCCGATTGTCTTCCAAAACACGAAAGTATTTTAGTTTAACACAAAGTTGTAATTATACGAGTATTTCTTCTGTCTCTTATTTTTTGCTCTCGTTAAGAACTTTTGCCATTGAAAACTTTGTTAAAAAAAATCTATGGAAAGTTTTCTTTTTCTATTTGTAGGCCCGTCTTTTATAGAAGGTTTTTTTCCTATTTGTTGCAATAATACATATTCCTTATTTAGCATTATATATCAAAAATTTCCCAGTTTACTTGATTTTATGTAAAACAATAGCTCTGTCCGTATCCATTCTTCGAAGAACTTCCTCTTTCTTCCCTCCATGATACTTTTAACATTCTGCGAAATATTCTGACCTTTAATACCATGTATAATTTATTCTTCCTGAAATATTGAGTGTCCATGTTTCGACGTCGTACTAATGTGGATTGTGTATAACTTTTAATCATTTTAATCTTTTTTTTAATCACAGAATTTCATTTTAATAAATGCGCCAGTACCTAAAGTGTGTCCGCTATAACTTTTCTCATGCGGTACGATTCATTTTCAATCAAATTAAGTCAAAACAGAAAGTGAAACGTACGCCGATGTGTGTAGTATATAGTATACAGTATACAAAATGTATATACACATCGACGTTCGTTTCAATTTATGTTTTGACTTAATTTGATTGAAAATAAATCGTACCGCATGGGAAAAGTTATAGCGGACGGACTATAGCTCAATGGGCATTTTGATTTCTACAATAGGAGATATTTTACTGTGTGAGATATTTTACACTGTCCACATATTTATATCCCAAAATCTGGCATATGCAGATGACGTGGACCTAGTTGCCCGCACAATACGCAAACTAGAAGAAATGTATACCACCTTCTCAAATGCCTCAAAAAATATGGACTTGAAAGTAAACGAGGATAAAACTAAGATGATGGCATCAACACCCAACAATAGAGCCAGAAACATCGGTCACCAATTCACTGTTGATAACTCTACCTTTGAAGTGGTGGACAAATCCACATACTTAGGCTCCCTGATCACCAAGGAGAACGTCATGATGGAAGAAATCAAGCGAAGGATAATCCTAGCGAACAAATGCTATTTTGGACTGAGTAGACATATTTATGAGCAGCAGAAACTTAAGCCAAAAAACAAAAATAACCATATACAAAACCCTTATACAACCAGTGTTGATATATGGATCGGAGACATGGACCGTCTCCAAGGCAGATGAAAACCTTCTGCTTATATTTGAACGAAGGATCCTGAGAGGAATATTCGGTGACATCTGTGAAAATGGTATTTGGAGGAGGAGGTACAACTACGAGGTATACCACAGATATAAACATATATTTGGTGGTAAAGACGTAGTATCTCTTATAAGAATAGGAAGACTAAGATGGGCAGGACATCTAGCAAGATCACAGCATAACAACCCTCCTAGAAGAATCCTTATGTCACAACCTGTGGGAAGTAGAAATAGGGGTAGGCCAAAACTTAGATGAAAGGATGGTGTAGATGACAATGGGAGAAAAATACGCGCAGCAAACTGGCAACGGTTGGCAATGGATAGGACTGACTGGTGTAATAGACTTGGGAAGGTCGAGGCTCTTTCATAGGGCGGTAGCACCATTGATGATGATGATGATGATGACATATTTATATTTATCGACTATGTTTAGCTGTCGACTTTAGTTTTATCTGGTGGTCTGATAAGTAACATTCTTCGCCTATTAGGGCATAGCGATCTCAAAAAACATTTATAGGCATATTTTTGACAGCTGCATTCTCCTGCCGATGGGCGCCACCTTTGCTGACCATTGACCAAAAACGTAATCGAGTGATAATTTCTCAGCAATGTTTGGGCCTTAAGAAGAGCAATTCGGTAAACTTTTGCCGTGGATTGGTCACTATTGATGAAACCCAGATCCACTATTGCACACCATAGAACAAAATGAATGCACAGCAGTGGACTTAAGCCGACAAAAGTGTTCCGAAGCTGCCAAGAGTCGATCAATGGATCGAAAAGATCATATCCACTGTATTTTGGGATTACAAAGGTATAATTTTATTTAAAAAAGATAATAATCGTTTCGTTTTGATTCAATTCGAGTATCTTGCCATCCTCTAATACTTGAAGTTTTGGAATCTATTCCTTGTCCAAGAGACTTTGCAAGTAGGCTGAATTGGACCATAACGAAACGAAGAAGAAGTGCAAATATTAAAATATTTGCACCGGAGTATGGTTAGACTGTCTTCTAACGGGGAATGATGAAATAAGTGAAAAATAATTTCGACCACGAATCAAGTAATCTGTTAACCGAGGTACACAGATTACTTGATTTGTGGTCGAAATTATTTTTCACTCATTTCATCATTCCCCGTTAGAGGACAGTCTAACCATACTCCGGTGCAAATATTTTAATATTTGCAATATTTTAATATTTGCACTTCTTCTTCGTTTCGTTATGGTCCAATTCAGTCTTCTTGCAAAGCCTCTTTGACAAGGAATAGATTCCGAAACATCAGGTATCAGAGGATAGCAAGATTCTCAAATTGAATCAAACGAAACGATTATTTTCTTTTTTGTCATGCCTTACTCGGTTTTAGAGTACAAAATGACCACGTTTCATATAAGTAATCTGCGAAGCATTATTTTTCACTCATTTCATAATTTTATTTGACTATCTTTAAAAAAGGTAAAACTATCAATAGCCAATATCATTGTGCATTATTGGATAAACCGAAGAAGGAACTTCGTAAGAAACGGCCCCATATGCAGAAGAAAACTGTGTTGTCCCTCCAAGATAATGCACCGATTCATAAGAGGGCAAAAATTGGATGGGCTTCGAATTGCTTTCTCATCTGGCTTCTCCTCCTGATTTGGCCCTCTCCGATTATTAAGACATAGCTCGTACCTAAATAAAAAATTCGGCTCGAATGAACCGATAATTGACGAAATAAACACCTATCTTGGAAATCCTCCAGAATCATATTATTGGGACGGCATAAAGAAGTTGAAAAATCGTTGAAATCGTTGTATTGAGCAAAAAAGGAGTCTACATCAAATTAAGTAAAACAACTCTCTGGAAAAACATATTCAATTTTTAAATCAGCACTTAAGGTCTTATAATATAAGATAGTCTATTATATAGGGTGTCCCAAAAGTAGTGGAACGGTCGAATATTTCGCGAACTAAATATCGGATCGAAAAACTGAAAATTACGTGTTCAATCATTTTCAAAAATCTATCCAATCACACCAAACACCAACCCCCACTACACCCTCTGGAGGTGGGGTGGGGGTTAACTTTAAAATCTCAAATGGAGACCCCTAGTTTTTCTTGCAGATTTGGATTCGTTACGTAAAAGTAAGCAACTTTTATTCAAGACATTTTTTCGAACTGTGGATAGGTGGCGCTATAATTGGGAAAAACGATTTATCCTGATACCATAGGTAAATTATAGAAACGGTCTAATATCTCGAGAAATACACTTCCAAATGAGAAACCAAAAAACAGGTTTTTAATATTTTTCGAAAACCTATCGACAAACACCAAAAATTACCCTCCAACCCACCCCCAGGAGACGGGGTGGGGGGTAAATTTAAAATCTTAAATAGCAACCCCCACTTTTTATTGCAGATTCGAATTCGTCATAAAAAATTAAGCAACATTTATTCGAAACATTTTTTAAAATTGCTGATAGATGGCGCTAATAAATCGTATTTTTCCAATTAAAGCGCCATCTGTCAACAATTCTAAAAAATGTTTCGAATAAATGTTGCTTAATTTTTCACGACGAATCCGAATCTGTGATAAAAAGTGGGGGTTGCTATTTAAGATTTTAAAGTTACCCCCCACCCCACCTCAAAGGAGTGGGTTGGAGGGTCATGTTTAGTGTTATTCGATAGGTTTTCGAAAAGTATTATAAACCTTTTTTTTGGTTTATCATTTGGAAGTGTATTTCTCGAGATATTAGACCGTTTCTATAATTTACCTATGGTATCAGGATAAATCGTTTTTCTCAATTATAGCGCCATCTATCCACAGTTCGAAAAAATATCTTGAATAAAAGTTGCTTACTTTTACGTAACGAATCCAAATCTGCAAGAAAAACTAGGAGTTTCCATTTGTGTTTTTAAAGTTACCCTCCACCCCACCTCCAGGGGGTGTAGTGGGGGTTGGTGTTTGGTGTCATTGGATAGATTTTTGAAAATGATTGAACACGTATTTTTCAGTTTTTCGATCCGATGTTTAGTTCGCGAAATATTCGACCGTTCCACTACTTTTGGGACACTCTGTATAATATAAGGACATTATTATTGTCCTATATTAACTGTATCATCAGTCAATAGAACATTAGAACAGGTTTATTCAATTTATTTTTATTCCTATTTGCATGTCTTTTAAGGCCAACAAAGAAATCATTTCAGAAAAGATGTTAAATACTATAGCAGATGATAAAACGGAGATTTCTATCCTTATATTGGCTTTTGTTTTATCCAAGATTTTTATGATCCTTGTATCATTTTTAAATAGTCTTATGTTATTCAATATTTTCCTTGGGATTTGATAATGAACTCAATCGAGGGTTATTTCGAAATCCACAGAGCATGTAAATACAGTTTTTGTTGGTTCAAACATTTTTTTGCTAGCATTTGAAGGTAGAACATAGCTTCCCCAGTTTCCTTGTCTTTCTTGAAGTCTTCTGATCCTAGTTTGTCTGGATGGACTTTGTTCCGTTCTGAACAGAAATCTTAAGTAATTTGCAGAATATTATTTGTGTTTGTTTTAGTATTCCTATCTTTACTTTTAAACATAGAAATGTTTTTGATACCTTAGATAGTTCATTTTAGACGGCAACTCTTTTAGACTTTTGTTCTCTTCCATATCTTTGCGCTACATGGCTTCAAATCACCGCATGCTTTCTTCATAACCATTCATTTACGAAATAAAAATTTTGCATGTTCATTTTTTCATCCATTGTTTATTCCACTATTGTTTTTGCACTTAATTATTGTCCAAGAACTAAAGAGTTTATGAGTTGGAATATTATGCTGATTTTTTTCGAATATTATTAAAATGTTCAAGGTTGTATCGCTTTATATGCTTTTCATACATCTTGGAGCATTAAAAATATTTGTAAAAGCATTTTTGAGAATATTGGAATGATGTTGATGGTAATTGGGACGCATATCATCGAAGATGATAAAGAGGTATTGGACATTGAAATTTTGATATCATTCATTTTGTTCAGAAATTTATACGAATAAATATGTATAACACTTTAATTTTGTATTAGGTATGTTGATGCAGATGATCTTCAACCCCGGTGGCAACCAAGGCCCCAACAAATCTGACGATCTGGACACTGCTCCCGTCCCAACATCCCCATGGGCCAACTTGCTCTCTGTAGGTCTTAAAATCCTCACTGCAATATTGGGAGGTGGAAACACCGGAGGAGACGGTATCGACAAAGTAGATAATGGAAATTCTCCAATGCAGGTGAGTGATTTTTAAATAAATATAATGCATTCGCAACTAAAGGACCCATAGGAAAAAGGAGGAATGCCGGTTGTTATAAAATATTCAAGAGCACATTTTTGATTTCGTAATTCTATAGTCTGTTTTAAAGGTCTTGTACCCAAAATCAAATTATTGAATATTTTGACGTTCCAAATTTTCCTATGTGCTATTCAAATAATATAATTAATAATTTTTATACTGTGGTACATATCCTAATTTTTTTAAGTCTCATAATCAATCATTAAAAGCATGTTGAAGTGATATGGAGTACGTTCTTCAAAATTCATGTACAAAAACACAAAATCTAGATTTTGCTACAAAAATCTGTTCAATCAACTAAAATTTCACATATTATATCAGGCTATCTAGAAAGTACGTTACGTTTTGGAATAAGTAGAAATAAACAAGTATGTACAAGCAAAAGATTTTATTATATGCATATCAAAGAGACACTCAAATACTATTTTTCTACATAACCTCCCGACAAATTCAGGTACTTATAATCTTCTTATAATAGCGGCAAACTAGCTTTGAAATATCATTGTCATAAAATGTTGCCGCCTGAGACTTCAACCAGGTGTTCAACGCCGTCCCATAGTAGTCCAATAAGGATTTTCTCGGGACACTCAAAGATCCAGGTAGCTGACTACTTTTTTAGTTATTGTAGACCTATAGGAAGAAGCTACCTGTTTCCTGCCTAGAGTACCCGTCCGTTTTTTAATTATTAACAATTTAGTGCAAAAATCGCGATTTTTTCGATTTTTTTGCACCCCATTCAAAAGCTAAATAGTTGACATAAAATTACAAAATTCAGTTTTTTAGAACATTGAAAAACCTTCAAAATGCCGATTTTTGAAAGTTAAAAAGTTAATTTGTTGCTACGCAAACTGCAAAATAAGTGAAAATCGTTATTTGTTAATAACTTTTACTAAAACTACATTAGAACTTTAGTCTTTCACCCAAAGTTGGGTATTGGCGTACTTAAAACCTTCAAAATTTGAGACCGATCAATTAATTAGTTTAAGAGTTATTCTATTTGTTTATCCCAGGGACCTTTATTTTGCAATAATATAAGACAGAAAATAATGAAGATAAGGCAATTCTGAGTATGCCAAATGAAAGTAGAAGAGTGATAGTATCAAAATGTATTAAAAAAAGATAATAATAATAGTCTCCCGTTTTATTCCGCTCACGTGGCTTTGGGAGTATAGCAGGGTAGTCTGCTATATCTAGGGCCTACGGTATACAAGGAAGGTAACAGGGACAGTGCTACGCTTCAACCGCCTATTATTACCCCTGGTTTTACCCAAGGTACTCATTTTATTCAGGCTGAGTCGACCTGAGGCCTATAAACATTTTAAAAATGTCTAGTTGTTCTTGCCGGCGCGCGGTAGGATTTGAACTCCGGACCACCGGCACGCTAGCCTAGCACACTACCACTCGGCTACGCCGGTCCAAAAAAAGATAAAAAAATAATTAATATAGTAAAAAATCCTAATGCCAAATTTTTGAAATTTTGTAGTTTATAATCATTTAGAATAATTTTAAAAATGTTGTCCATAGAAACAATCTTTTTATATATTCGAAAAGATAGTATTTTAACACGAATTTTCAAAAAAAATTAGCCTGGGTTCATTTGGGACAAAGTTAGCCATATGTTTTTTTTAATTCACAGCTAATTTGTTTATAATAATTAAGGAATCTCATTAATGTCATTTTAAAGAATGGGATTTGTATTTTTTCTTAAAAAATTTTCACAAACATTGTACCTTCACAGCCACCTCTACGATTTTTCAAAAATGTAGTTGAAACGATTACTAGGGGGAACCTACAAATCCACCGAGTTAAAATACCGAAAAAGCAATTTCAAACGAATGTAATTTTCTGTATCTCCGGATCAACTCAGTGGATTTTGATCTTTCTTTTTTAATTTGTATGTAATTTCTACGTAGGTACATTGCAAATATGCAAATTGTTTATAAATTTATTAATTAATAAACAGTCTAATTTGTTTAAACAATTCTTGAAAAAATATTTTTTTTACAAAAATCTATATTTTTAATCATAGTATTATTAATGATCATAGAAAAAGTTAAAGTACACTTTAATAAATAAATGGATTTTATTAGATAATTATTTATTAAAGATAATTTATTTATTAAAGTATACCTTAACTTTTTCTTTGATTAATAACGATATTATGATTCAAATCATGGATTTTTGGGAACAAATTATTTTTCCAAAAATTGTTTAAACAAATTAGACTGTTTATTAATTAATAAATGTCTAGACAAATTGCATATTTGTAATGTACAGAAAAATTACATACAAATTAAAAAAAGTACGATCAAAATATAGTCAGTAGATCCCGAGATATAGAAAATGATAGTAGTTTTAAGTTGCCTTTTTTAGTTTTTGAACTCGTGTATTTGTCTGCTCCCAGCTCCCCCTTCACTTACCACGACTAGTGACCAATTGAACTACATTTTTAAAAATTCGGGTAAAATACCAGCTTTTCTAATATGTAAATTGATTTTTTCTACTGACAATATTTTTAAAGTTATTCTAAATGTTTATAAACTACAAAATTTCACAAATTTGGCATTAGGATTTTTGACTACACATATTAGATAATTTTTTATCTTTTATTAGTACATTTTGATAGCATCAGTTTTCTACTTTCATTTGGCATACGCAGAATTGCCCTATCTTCATTATTTTTTGTCTTATGTTATTGCAAAATAAAGGTCTCTGAGATAAACAATTAGAATAACTCTTAAACTAATTAATGGATCGGTCTCAAATTTTGAGGGTTTGTTAAGAGTACCCCAATACCCAACTTTGGGTGAAACACTAAAGTTCTAAGGTAGTTTTAGTAAAAGTTATTAACAACTAACGATTTTCACTTATTTTTCAGTTTGCGTAGCAAAAATTTAACTTTTTAACTTTCAAAAATCGGCATTTTGGAGGTTATTTAATGTTCTAAAAAATTAAATTTTGTAATTTTATGTCAACTATTTAGCCTTTGAATGGGGTGCAAAAAATCGAAAAAATCGCGATTTTTGCACTAAATTGTTAATCATTAAAAACGGACGCGAACTCTAGGCAGGAAACAGGTAGGTTTTTTTTCTATAGGTCTATAATAACTAAAAAAGTAGTTAGCTACCTGGATCTTTGAGTGTCTCGAACATGGTCTATTTCTAGCTTATTACCCTGGAGTATAGCTCCGCATCGTCATTAAAGCGCTGCGTTGCAAGCTAGGTCTCCATTGCTCGAAACAGGTGGTAGTCGTTAGGTGCAAGATCCGGACTATACAGCGGATTCGAAAATACCTCCCATTGAATTGAAGAGACAAGTTCATCAGTCACCATGCTTGGTGCACATTGGTTCGTCTACTTCGTTCCTCATCGTGCGCATTGGTTCGGCTATTTTTGAATTTAATGCACCATTGACACTCTCCACCTTCAATGATCACATTGTTCCCATAAACAGCACAAAATTTCGCGATAAATTTCAATTGGCTTGTTGTTTTTAACCAACAAGAACCGTATTATCGCACCTCACAACTGGCGGGGGTTTCGATCGCAGCACACATTTCAAGCAGCTGTTTTAAAATAACGAGAAGAGACAGTGACTTCGCGCTAGCACGTATGGACAGCTACTGAACGAAGGAACGCGGAACGCCACGATGCTGAGATTGCCGCGCTAGGCCCGCCTCTAGCGGCTACAGATCAAAACGTAACGAACTTTTTGGATAGCCCTCGTATATTATGTATGTTTTTCTATATCCCTGAATAAAGCAACACCAATAACATATCCTAGCTGAAATCATGGTGAAAAACTTAACATATGATTATTCTGGAAAATATTAGGGATATTAGTAACTGAAAAATCAGCAACAAGGAAAAACTAGGAGAAATAAAAAATAATTGGACGATAGCAATAAACAACAATAGTGCAATGTACAATTAATTTAATAGGAGATACAATAAAATCTTACAAGTGATATTACAAGGAAAAATGATATAAGGACTGAGAAAAAATCCTGGTATTAGTTAGAGTTATCTGACGGTTCTGTTTTAAATACCAATAATAAAATAGAGATCCCTGAAATAAATCGGTTTTGGTAAGGGTAAATCATTATCTTTTTTACTTTCATCTCTATACGAGCTCGACCTATTTATTTATATTTTTTCGTAAGTTTCTATCCTGAGTAATATTAACATTAATCCTGGTAACAGCCATGTCTCGTCTTACTGTCTCTTTCTGTCACAAAACACACCAGTTGCCTCCTTCTATTTCGTTCATCCACCTCTAATTAGGCTAGTGCGCTAATGTTTTTGTGACTTTTTATATAGTCTCTTTTTGTAGTCTTTAGACTGTTTTTCTTGGATTTCATTAAACCACCATCAGATCTTTTTATTCTCAAATATCTTTTTCGAGGTTTTTCCAATTACAATCTTGTTGCAGTATCTCTAACAGTACCTACATATGTACCTACTATCTATATTTCTCCAACTTTAAGATTCCCTTTAATACTTTAACTAATTTAGTATCCACCATTTGAGTTTTTGTAGTCTACTCCCTAATTTTGATTTCGCTTCGCTTATTACCTTAATGTCAAGCAGAACAAACTCATGCTGTTGGCTTATAGTTTTACCAACTTAGGTACCTTACAGGCTTACATGTATTCTTTAAGAACATGCTACTGACAAAAATATGGTGTAAAGTGTAAAACATTGTTTTACAATTTTACAAATTTGTTTATATTTTCATAACGATTTCCAAAGTGGAAATCGAAACGTCAGATTAAAATGTAAACACAGAAAAGTCAATAAAAATATAAACTACCACAATAACATCATGAACAAAGCAATCTTGGACGACATTTTGAATACCACTAACATAAAGGTTCATAAAAAGACAAGAAAAGAACGATATAGAAACTAGAAAGCAAATCTAATAACCAATATTGGATAAAGTTGATGCAAATCTTTACATAATTTTATTATAAAATTGAACAATATTAATGAAACTAAGAAAGAGAAGTAAGCAAAAATACCTTTAAACATAGAATACTTTCCTTTTTTATATCCTTCTTTATAAAAACTGTGTATATAATGACAAACAACCAAAAGCTTTGCTGTTAGTTAATTAGTTTATGTAAATATATAGTTAAAAATGGCACTAGTAGTAGCTTAAACATTGCACAGGGTGTTCTGGCGGCCGTAGTAGAAGCTGTTGTGGGAGACAGAGATCCTGAACAAGTTAACAAGATTGCTAGACAAGCTGGTGAGGTACGTCATTACAAAACTAACCAAAGTTCTTTAATTACTAACCCAAACTTTGTTTTATCCGAAGAACTGTTTCATATTAAGTGATGTTAAGATGATTATACAGAGATTGATTCAAATAATTTAAGAAAAAAATTTTGCAGTTGATAGTTTCACTGCTTTTTAATAATACAAGTAAAAATATGGAAGCATTCTTACGTAGTTACTTCCGATGGCCATTCAAGCCTTTAAGAATTTTATCCTAGCCGCATGTGCCTCCACGCTTTACGGTCCATGACAGCTCTTTCCAATGGTGTAGATACATTGAGCTCCTGTATCCATACTCCCTGTAGCTCCTGTACTCCCTGGTCCCAGTAATGTTGTTAACCAGTCTTTGTCGCAGACGACCGGACGGTTGGGGCATTCCAATTGGCATCAACACAGCTATACAAACAACACAGCTACATTTCTGGTAGATCTCTCATTACCACTTCTCAGGACATGACCCATTCATACAAATATCCTGGATCTGACTATGCTTGTTATTAGGGGTTGTTTAGAGAGGTTTATAATTTCTGTGTTTGAGCGAATGTTATAAATTACCTTCAAAATCTTACTTGAGCCCTAGAATATTTCTTAATATTTTGTTTGAAAAGGTAAGGAGGCTTTGTTGTCCTTTTAGTGTAAGGTACCATGCCTAGCAACCATTTGCTGGTGTAATAATATAAATTTTTAGTTTTAGATTTTTGATGGTAATTTTGGTTTTAACATTTTGTTAAAGTTCCCACAGCCTTATTTCTCGCTGTTTTTCATCGCTAATATTTCTTTACCTTCATTGTTGCTATTCAGTATTGTGCTCCCACTTACAGTTCTTTCCTCTATCCAGATTTTCGGAGTTACTCCGGTTTTTACGTGCCACTTACCTACCTGAATTTGGTCTTGCCTATATTGCCTGTCAGTCCCATTTGATAATACATTGCTTGAATATGGTCTATTTTTCTGTCCATAATGTGTATGTCGTCATCATATGCCAATATTTTGTACTTGTTGCCACCCAATGGATTCCCCCTTGTGTCTATTGCACTCTAAAAACTTCTGTCATCTGATTATAGATTTTTACACTGGATTTAGAGTTCTCTGACGCATGATCTTTTCATATTTATCAGTTTTTGAGAGAAATCGTACCCTCTCATTATCCTCCATAAACTTTTTCTTTCAGTGCCGTTGTAGGCTTGTTTAAATACACGAATAGGCTGAGAACATCTAGATTATATTCCCATCGTTTCTCCAAGATAAGTTTATTGCAGTTTTTTTAACTTATTGTTGACGTACACTATATGCATGTCTATCATGCTTTCCACAATAGTATATTGTTCCTTAGTGAGTGTTTATTTCTCCTAATTCCGTCTAGCGACTTTCTGTATATAGCACATAAATGTAAATTTTTTCCTGGACAATTCCTTTGTTAACTGTTACGCTACTCCAGGTTTATGTAGTGATTGTACATTCCATGTTCCATGTCGTAAATCATTTTTCGTTAGCAGCTTTCGTCTCCATTTCTTCCATCCTTTGGTCGAGGTATGTTTGGGTTTCACAACCAAATGTTGTACAAAAAAGGCTTGTTACTTCTGCTCTACACCCACCTCCTTTATCTGGACTTGGAACCAGCAGTGGCTCGTACGTACACATTACATAATTATAAATAAATATACCTACTATACTTAATTAGTAGGGGAGACCGGGACAAAACGAGGCTCGGGGCAGAACGGGAAATTCATCGGTGTGCATAACTTATAGTCGTCATAATATCGGCAATAGCACTGTTCCTGGGTTGACTCACTTCAGTCGTTAGAAAGAAACTTCTAGTCGCGTAGTGTGCTTCTTTACAGACATAAAATCAGTTTTCTTTTGTTTTGTTAAAAAGTTTGGTGATATTTATAGAAGTGCTATAAGGCGAGTAAGCAAGTTTTATCACGTTTTCCATTCAAATATGATAGATATGTTACTGATTTTTAAAATTGCGTGCTATGAACCATTTTATACCTTTTACGTTAGAAGTTACTAATTTTATTTGAAATGATGTCTGTTGGGGCAAAGCGGTCGAGGAAAGACGGGATATTATCCCATCTTGTCCCGCTCTCCTATACTGCCACTACTTTACAGCATTTAAACTTTGTAAGAAGAATCTGACTAAAACTGAAACTAATAAAAAAAATCAAACAAAACTAAAGAAGAAAACGAGATGGACTCTGATTCATCAGAAGATGATGAAGATTGTGGTTGCATCTACTGTGGATATTGCAGATGAACTGAAGGATAGGTAGTGTGTAGTGTCTGCCATGTATGGGCTCATAATTCATGTGCAGGTGTTGAGGATGAAGGCGAAGGTACTCATTTTTGTGAACTCTGTCAGCCTGAATAAAATACATTCCCATTTTGCCCCGTAACCGGGGCAAAATGGAATTTTCTAACTAAGCAATTTTAATTATAAATAAAGTCAGTTATAGGAAGTTTAATAGCAAGTGATCATGTCTGACTTTGTTGTTTTTTAACACACAGTTTAGTTTTCTTTCTTAAGTGTCCCGTTTTGCCCCGGTCTTCCCTACACTAATACTACTCTGTCAGTACCTTTAGGTCGGTACACATATGCGAGCCGAACTGTTTGCGAGCTCTATAGGTTCGTTCCAAGACGACACATTTGTACGATCCCTTGAACCGTCACGAAATCGATTGGACTGTTTTAATGCGCAGAATCGCCCTTGAACGGTTTTCTTTCGATCCCGAACCGATTACCGGTACGTTACCCTCTTGGAACGTATTTGTGTACCATTTCAATTTCGAGTTGCGCCTGAGCCATTTTCAGTACGAGTACCACAGTACCACTAGTAATTTGCTAGATGGTTAGAAATTATCATTTCTATTAAACATCACTTCAACTTCAAAATCTTCCTCAGGATCGATATCTGACATTTATGTCGTACGCTGTCTTCTATGAAAAAAAAATAAATTATCCATATTTTTAAGATTATTTTGAAAAAAGGAAAGAATTAATAATTATTTAAACGAAAATCAAGATATCACAGGTACTAATAGCGTGGATTGTGGATTATTCTATTATTGAATCATCAGCTGATCTCATAGCAGTGGCCAGTAAAAATGAAAACAATCCTAACTGCGCAAGTCAGTACAAATAGTTTCTGCTTGAAGGCATGTAGCAAAAGGACCGTTCAGATACCGATTTCGAAACGGTACATGGATCGCTTGAAACAACACAGTGTACGATACGAATCATCGTTCATGTTTGCTTGGAACGCATTTTTTATAATGCGCATGACGAGGGCAGTACGAAGGACGGTTTTCATGTCACTTGGAACGCGCCTTATATTCGTGTAATTTGCACGGCGGGACAAACCGCTTGCGAGCCGTTCGTTCGTGGCTCGTCACGAGCCACGGTCTGCCGGTTCTTGGGACGAACACAAAGAATATTCGCAGTTCAATTTCGAACGCGTACGCAGCGATATTGTCTGTACGTGTCGTCGCATCGAGATTGTGTGAATGACGTGTTCCTTCCTGACTAGAAAAAAATAAGAAACGAGAGAAACGCACTGTAATTAATACCGAAATTAAATGAATGATTTATATAAAATTCGCACAAATGTTGGTTCATCGCTTTCCATGGATCGTGATGAGTTTGCGATGAGTTCGCTGTAAATATATTTTTAATGAACTATACTCGAGAAGTTCGTGAACAATTTGGCTCGCATATGTGTACCGACCTGCCAGGTAATTCATTCTTGGGATATTGACGGTTTTGTGCATGTCACTTTTTTAAGAAAAATTACATAACTTCTGTTAGTAGTTAGTATTTAAAGTTTGTACCTACTGTTAAAAGGCGAGAAAGAATGTGCATCATGGGCAAAAATAGAATGAGCTGAAAGATGAAAATGAAAGCGAGTCCTAATATAATTTAAAGAAATATGACTAGTGTTCTTAGAGATACTAATGTAAATCAAATACTTGAACAAACCATACGAAAACAATTGAGAATACTGCTGAAACACGGTGGTAGTCAAGTAGAGTCCAAAAAATAAAAAGAGAAGATGAAACTGTATAAAGAAATGCAAGGAAATTGCCCTGACAATAAATTTCAAAAATTATTGTAAGTTCGACTAAAAAACAGCGGAAATAGTTCCATTAAAAACTTAAGGCTAAGCGTATAAAGATACATATATAGGATGAATTTTAAGACTAAGAATGTAAGAATGTATGAACACCTTAAAATAAAAATATCCAAAAGAAGGTAAAGAAAGTTGTTCAAGCACTACAAATAAAAAAATATGAAAAAAATATTTTTAAGAAACGCTTTTCTTTAGTTACGAGTGACTAAAATTAAACATATTATTATATAAAAAAAATTAACTAAAAAGCAAAAAATAAAAAAAAATTGAAAAAATCTAACACATTCGCCAAAGAAAATCGTGGCACGTCTTCATCGAATAAACGGTTTTCGCACCACGCTTTTCTTTAACGAATGTGTTAGATTTTTTCTTTTTTTTTGCTTTTTAGTTGATTTTTTTTATATGTTTAATTTTAGTCACTCGTAACTAAAAAAAAGCGTTTCTTAAAAATATTTTTTTCGTATTTTTTGATTTTTACTTTTTAGTCTTACACTTTTCAAACATTAACATATATCGTCATGTTTATTAAAATATGTATAAAACATATCATGTACAAACATGTCATGTACAAACATATGTACAAAAGTAGTCGGAATCGGCAAAAAATTTAAAACTTTATTGTTTATTTATGAAGCATAACGTAAACAATTAACGTAAAAAGTGAAAATATGTATAGTTCATATAATTAGCTACAATCTGTAAAAGTTTCAAGTTTCTTCATTGTAAAAAACAAGAGAATTCAGGCATTTTCCATTAAAATAGTTTTTTTTATCGACTATTCGTGTATTGTTCCTGCGAATGCATATGTCTGCAAATTTTTATTCATTTGCATTGAAGAAAAGTCAGTCAGATTAACGTCTAAAGATTTGATGCAAACTATTGAAGTAAAGAAATGCGTTTAAAAATAAATAAAGGTTGGATCTAAACTAGTTGGATAAGATAATATCCCTGAATAATTACGACAGCATAAGGAGAGGCAGTTTCAATGATGTTTATTTGACTGGTGGTATCTCTGAAGATTGGTTAAAGTCTGAATTCATAACCCTGCCAAAAAAAAACAACGTCCGAAAAACTGTAGCGATTATAGAATGATAAGTCTTATGAGCCACACTTTGAAAATCTTTCTACGTATCATCCACAGTAGAATCAGAGATAAATGTAAAGAAGACCAGGATGAAACACAATAATTTGGCTTCAGAAATAGACCAGGAAATTTGGAACCAGGGACGCATTCTTTGCACTAAATGTATTATTGTAAAATGCCGAAATCAAAGGAAAGACGTCTTTGCTGTATTTATTGACTATGAGAAGGCATTTGATCGAGGACAACATCACAAATTAATTAAAATATTAAAGGATAAAGGAGTCGATAGTCAAGATGTACGAATCATAGAACAATTATACTGGCGTCAAACTGCGACAGCTTGCATAAATGGAAAATCAACAGAAATATGCAAAATACACAGAGATGTCAGACAGGGTTGTATACTGTCCCCACTGTTATTCAATTTATATTCAGATAGAATATTTAAGGAAGCGCTGCATAATTTGGAATGGGGTGTGAAAGTTAATGGAATTCTGATAAATACAATCAGATATGCAGACGATACAGTTATTTTAAGTGATGATATGAATGGATTACAACACCTTTTAAATGCGATTGACATAGTGGGAAGAGAGTTTTTCCTAAACATAAACTGTTCAAAAACAAAATACATGGTATTTAGCCGTTTGGCCCATCAAGATTCACGGTTATATGTTGATGGTCATATAATTCAAAGAGTACCCAGTTTTAAATATTTTGGTTGCCATATTACATATTACTGAACAACTAGATCCAGATAAAGAGATAAAATGTAGAATCGAGATATCCCGCACGACATTTTTAAAAATGAGGTCATTCTTCTGTAATGATAACTTACAACTTCAACTTCAAAAGCGCATGATTCAATGTTACATTTGGTAAGTCCTCTTGCATAGTGTCGAAGCATGGACATTAAAAGTATCCACCATTAATCGTTTGGAGGCCTTTGAAATGTGGCTGCATAGACGTACACTGAAAATACCATAGACGGCTATGCTGACAAATGTGGCAGTCCTTAACCCTTAAACGCCCAAGGGTGGGTAAAAAATGTCCACCGAATGCGTATTTCCTTGTAACATATTTATTACGTGTTTAAAAAGTTTTAAAAAATTATTTATTGTTAAAAGACAGCCCTTTATCGAATGTTTATTTGGTTCTACCGATATTTTTGAAAATAAAAGTAGCATCTTGAGTTAAATATGGGTGGGCATAAAAAGTACACCATTGGTAAAACTTATTACTAAAGGTTTCTATATAATTTCTCGTTGGTAGGAAAATAGTCCATATAACTATCGACGTATAATTACATAATTTACATAATTATCCGCCAATGAGGAGGTTGAAAGGAAGAATTTGGAGAAAATCGACAAATCGGAATTACTGGCTTTTACTGCTATGTTAATTTTGATGTACATTGTAATTTTGTTGTAAGATTTGTAAATTGTTTATATTCATATTTTCTAAGATGCTGTGTTTATTAAGCATAAGATTCTTCAGTTTATTCAATTTCCAACAACTCTCAATAAATATATTAGCTATTTTCGAGGTGGACATTTTTTACCCACCCTTGGGCATACATGGAACCTAAAAAAGGTTGGGCGTTTAAGGGTTAAGAGAGCAAATGCTGCCCGCGAGCTGCTTGATAACATCAATTATAGAAAGATGGCCTATTTTGGACACGTAGTAAGGGGATACCGGTATAATATTCTTCAACTTATTATGATGGGTAAAATCAAAGGACGCAGAGGAATTGGTAGAAAGCAGGCCTCTTGGTTGAAGAATATCAGGGAGTGGATAGGAATAAAGAAAGCAGATCAACTATTTAGAATAGCTTGCGACACAGATAGTTTCGCTATGTTAATCGCCAACGTCAAGGGGACTTGATAGATAGGGCACGTTAAGAAGAAGAAGGAGAGGCAGAAATAAATAAGACAAATGGCATATCAATGGAAAACCAGTATCTATAACAGATACAATTGTATTAAGAGGTTTTTTAAAATCTAAGAATAGGGAAACAAATGCTGATATGGTACATCTGGGGATTATGTGGTTCTCTGATTGTGAGAGTAATGTAGAACGAAGTAGCAACTAGTAATTATTGTAAGGGAGTATTTCGATATTACAGGATGGAGATTACTACGAACTAGATGGAGATCCATGCAGTGTAATTAGAGCAGGATGAATGAAACGAAGGAGACGATTGGTGTGTTGTGGTGATAGAAAGATTCCCATGCAACTAAAATGCAAATTCTATAAACCTGCCATAAGGCTTGTTATGATATACGATGCATTTACTATGAGTTTTTGATATATTGTAGTACTTACTTAAAACCAACAGAGACAAGCACATGACAATGTATTGTTCAAGGAATATGTGATTCAAACCACCATATAATATAAGAAAATTTGGATAAAATATATTTTAGCTATAGTTAAAAATTACATTATACATTAATTCTTTGAAAATAATAATAATATGTACATATACATACTTCTTAAATTTTCACATTTTCTTAAAATCATAACCTAATATTACCCCTAACAGTCCTATTCAGATAAAACATTAATATTCATATGTTCAGTTCATAAACATCGTGGTCAACCTTTTGGACGCCTTGAAGACCTCATTCTCCCACCGTTCCCTCCAAGCCAGAAGTCTAGGCAAGAAAGACTCAGTCAGTGATGCCGCAGTAGCAAGTCTTTCCATGATGAAAGGTTACATGAGGTCGTTGTCAACTGGAGACACCAAATGTATGGAGAGATATGTATGCCAAGCCAACAGTGAGTGTTCAAAGAACGTCGGACAGAGCTCATTGTACTGTCATCTTGGAAGGTAAGAAAACAAAATTTTTATTGTATTTTTATAGGAAGTCCAATTACTCGTTTGTCGTAAGAGATACGAAAAAAATGTATTTAGGTAAAAGTGGGGCACAGATAGGACCACAATTAAAAAATAAATTCAAATATACAAGGCCACCCGTATTGACAGGGTGTATTGACAAGCGTATGTTTTTTTTAATGGAACACCCTATATACTTTTTTACATTTTTGAACATCGTACATTGGAGACCACGCGAGCACAGTCGTAGTAGAGTAAGACCACAAAAACGATGGCTAGACGACATCAAAGCAAAAGTTGAGAGAAACTGACACCAAATAGCACAAAATAGAGAAGAGTGGAGAACTCATGGGGAGGCCTTTGTCCAGGAGTGGATGCAGACAGGCTGAAGAAGAATTATCTTTTAAACTAATTCGTATAATATTGCAAAACCTTACATTTTAGGAAAGAAGACATCGAGAAGTATCCAGAAATGTAAAAATATATAGGGTATTCCATTAAAAAAAAACATAAGTTTGTGTCACCCCGTCCATACGAGTGGCCCTGTATATTTAAAAATATTTTTAAATTACGGTCCTATCTGTGGTCCAAATTTTACCTAAATAAGTATATTTTTTTCTATCTCTTACGAAAAACTATTAATTTGACTTCCACGTACCTACTAACGCCCCACCCTGTATAATAGAATGGAAACTAAATTAGCCAAAATAGGTGCAAAAATATAGAGGAGAGGAGGGTATTATAGAATAGTCGGGAAATATGGAATACCGAGTTTACAGCTTTGTTAGGTGCTACCATATCTTGTGAAAATACCATGAATTACCGAATAATACTGCCATTACATTATGTATTCAGAGTTGGCCGCTTGTTATTGCTGTACAACGAGCTACAGAAAAAAATTGTATTGTGACCTTCAAAAGTTTTTGCAGGCCATTTTTAATAGTTATTTAATCAACAAGTGTATTAATAAGGGCGATTAACAATTGAGATATTTTAACGCGTGAGCGGAGCGAGCGCGTTAATG
Organism: Diabrotica virgifera virgifera; assembly: GCF_917563875.1. Classification (NCBI taxonomy): domain Eukaryota; kingdom Metazoa; phylum Arthropoda; class Insecta; order Coleoptera; family Chrysomelidae; genus Diabrotica; species Diabrotica virgifera. Next base: position 59,920,484 of record NC_065443.1, on the reverse strand, counting down.
TTCGAGATTGTTAATCGCCATTTTAATTCACGAGTTCGTTACAAAACTTTTCCGTCGACCGTACTTTTCAGAAATAAAGATATATCCATCTTTTGATTTTTCAAATACACAGAATTTTAAACAATAAAGTAAATAATGACATACAATGACAGATAGTACTAACAGCGGCTACTTGATTTTAAATTTTTTAGTGGGAATATAAATAGGTATATGTTTGGTTGCCTACACCACAGGTCACTGCCAATCACAGAGCGTTTCATTAATTTATGCAAGCAATGTATGTTGTGTTGTCTATAATGAAATCGTTCATTAATATAAAATCATTCATTAATAGGGGTCATTAATCAATGAATTTGTGAATGTTAAAATTGATCATAAATGGACGGTCGACGGAAAAACATTTTAATCTACTACTATACATTTGATTTAAACATTGAGGTTAATCATAATGTAAAGTAGGTGAAAGAAGTGTAATTTTTCATAGCTTGGTCGTTTGTTAGCTAATAGTGTTTTGTCGATCAGTTTAAAGGTTATTTTTCCAAGATGGCGTGTCGGTTATTATGGAATAGTAGGCATTTCTAGAAGAATGGCTCTAGGGAACCAAAAAAACAAAGATTCTGAATGTATCTTCTGTAATGGAAAATTCTCCGAAGATGAACGAGGAGAGATTTGGATTCAATGCTTAAACTGTATTTTGTAGGCCCCCCTTGACTGTACCGGAACAGATAAAAACGAGTATACGTGTGATTTTTGTAAATAGAGTAGAAGTAGATATTGTTTTTATAGTTGAAAATATTTCTTTTCAGTTACCGTTTTATAAACTCTATTTTTTTTTCAATGATTATAACATGTATTCCATATTACCCGACTATTTCATATTAACCTCCACTTGTAACTTTTTTTGTAATAAATATTTTTATAAAAATCAAATAAATATTTCATCTCTTATAAGTGATAGTTTATTGAAATAAGTTGTAGTATGGAGTCATGATGATTTTGGAAATTTTTATTCCAAATTGAGTAGGTACCTATCTAAGTTATTTTTAAAAATGTAAATAGTATTCCATAATACCCTCCTCTCCTCTACATATTCTAAGACCAGAACCCTTTTGCGCTAATTTTGTGACAATTTTATGATGGAAGAAATGGAAAGAAATAGTTTGGAAAAGATCCAAAAATCGGACCCACGACTTAAAAGGACTACGATAGTCAAAAATACTTCTAGGGAACCAGAAATATGCATAAAATAAAGAAATTGCATTCAAAAAAATACATTAATGTCCGGTTCACATTATTCCAGCCCAGCATTTCAGAACAGCGGTAGAATGCCACTGGAATAACGTGAACTTGCACTGGAGTGAACCATTCCAGTACATAAAAAAATATGAAAAAAATATTTTTAAGAAACGCTTTTCTTTAGTTACGAGTGACTAAAATTAAACATATAAAAAATCAACTAAAAGCAAAAAATAAAAGAAATTGAAAAATCTAATACATTCGTCAAAGAAAAGCGTGGCGCGTCTTCATCGAATAAACGGTTTTCGCCCCACGCTTTTCTTTATCGAAAGTGTTAGATTTTTTCAATTTTTTTTATTTTTTGCTTTTTAGTTGATTTTTTAAAAATATGTTTAATTTTAGTCACTCGTAACTAAGAAAGCGTTTCTTAAAAATATTTTTTTTATATTTTTTATTTTTTACTTTTTAGTCTTACACTTTTTAAACATTAAAATATAACGTCATGTTTATTAAAATATGTATAAAACATATGATGTACAAACATGAAAAGTAGTCGGAATCGGAAAAAAATTTAAAACTTTATTGTTTATTTATGAAACATAACGTAAACAATTAAAGTAAAAAGTGAAATTATGTATAGTTCATATAATTAGCTACAATCTGTAAAAGTTTCAAGTTTCTTGATTGTAAAAAACAAGAGAATTTAAGCATTTTCCGTTAAAATAGTTTTTTTATTTCAACAATTAATAAACAAAAAATTTTTTTATAGTCCAGGAACCGAAGTATTTCACCTCGAAATTTTGACAGAATGGATCGATTTGCTTGAAAATTTGAGAATAAGTAGTGGATAGTTCAAGGGTCAAAATCTATATGATGCCGAAAGGCGCTTTTACCATGGGGTCGGTTGCCACCCCATCTTAGGGGTGGAAATTTTTTATTATATTTTGACTGCAAAAGTTGATAAAAACATTCATTCTAAGCAAAAAATGTTCTATACATTTTTTGATAAAATGAATACTTTTCGATTTATTCGATATCGAAAGTGTTAGTTTTATATAGAAAAAATCAATGTTTTTCAATATATACTCATTTACCATTCACTCAATTTTTGCCGTAGAAAAAATTTTTTCAAACCAAGTTCGTGGGAATTAAATAACCTAAAATTTCATATAAAAACATTTTTTTGTATATCTGATGCTAATCTTTCTATTTTGAAGAAAATGGCATTTTTTTTACCAAACTACAAAAAGTCGTTATTCGCTTTTAACTCTAGTTTTTTAAAAATTAATCATTCTAAGCCAGTCAAACTTTTAAAATCTATTAATAATACATAAATAAAGAAGAAATAATTGGGCCAATGACTAAAAGCAAAGCTAACTTACATTATTATGCTTCCAATTGGATTTCTTTTTTTTTGAAAAAAATATATTGATTTTTTAACCGTAACCTTTTTAATTTTTATCTTAGAAAGTTTGTTAAAAAATAATGTTGTAGGTTTTTACAAGATCTATAAGACTATTAATACCAAATCCTTTTAAAATCCTCAGTCGCAAAAAGTGGTGACTTTGAAAGGGTTGGTAAAGGTGATTTTTGCATGTTATTACAAGATTTAATTGTCAATAGCTCACTTAATTTTGACTGTAGAGAAAATTTTTGCAAATCAAATTCTTGGGAATTAAATAAGCTACAATTTTATATTTAAATATTTTTTTGTATCTCTGATGATAATCTTTCTATTCTGAAAAAAGGGAATTTTTTACCAAACTTCAAAAATTCGATATTTGCTTTTGACTCCATTTTTTTTAAACTAATCATTCTAAACCAGTTAAGCTTCTAGAACCTATTAATAATACATAAGTAAAGAAGGCGAAATAAGGTCAATGACTAATTTTAATCAGGGTGGTGATTAGAGGTTTGCTTTCGATCACTTTTTCGCTGAAAAATATAGGGTCTGACATTCTTTTCATTATAAGCCACCTAATTTTTGAGCTAAAGACTATTTTTTTTATTTCTGAAGATATATATTTTTAAATACTTTAAATTAGTTTAAACAAGTGATCCTCGAAAAATGCATAGTTTTCCCGTCTTTTGACTTTGAAACTACAATATTTAGAATTTGCCGAAGAAGACCTAATATATAATAAAGTATAGCTCGATTACTATTGGTCTTAAAGAAAATTTAAAAAAATGGTTTTGTTGATTTTTTCAAAAGGTACATTTTTGTTAAGCAAAGTTGTTTTGATAAAACAAAAACTTTTTGAGTTATTTGCAGAAAACTGATTAAAAACATTAATTTTTTTAATATAAAACTAACACTTTCGATAGCGAATAAATAGAAAACTATTAATTTTATCAAAAAAATGTATAGAACATTTTTTGCTTAGAATGAATGTTTTTACCAACTTTTGCGGTCAAAATATAATAAAAAATTTTCACCCCCCACATGGGGTGGCAACCATCCCCATGGTAAAAGCGCCTTTTGGCATCATATAGATTTTGATCCTTGGACTATCCACTACTTACTCTCAAATTTTCAAGCAAATCGATCCATTCTGTAAAAATTGCGAGGTTTTGTCCTATTTTAAGCTTCATTACTTGGACTATTATTGATTATTCGTGTATGTTTCCCTCGAATGCATATGTCTGCAAATTTTTAGTCATTTGCATTGAAGAAAATGCAGTCAAATTAACGTCCAAAGATTTGACCCAAACGATTGAACTAAAGAAAAGCGTTTAATTAATTAATACGACAAAACGAGTTCTAATGTTAAATTGTAGCACAAAACGTCTCTACCGGTGGCTTTTCTAAGACTACGATAAAAACACGAATTTTTTGAATTCGAGTTTTGGTTGAAGTTTTGTTTCGTATCGAATTGAAATTTGACACGAATAAACGCCGATTTATATATAAACAAATATATGAGCGGTCAAAAGTTGAGACTTTATTGTTTATTCATGAAATATAACGTAAACAATTAAAGTGAAAAGTGAAATTATGTATAGTTCATATCATTAGCTACAATCCGTACAAGTTTCAAGTTTCTACATTGTGAAAAACAAGAGAATTTAAGCATTTTCCATTAAAATCGTTTTTTTATGTAAATAATTAATAAAAATAAAAAAAAATTTTATTGACTATTCGTGTATTGTTCCCGCAAATGCATATACCTGCAAATTTTCATTCATTTGCATTTAAGAAAAGTCAGTCAAATTAACGTCTAAAGATTTGATGCAAACTATTGAAGTAAAAAAAAAGCGTTTAGAAAGCGTTAAAAAAATGATAAGTATCACATTCTTCAGTGTATAATAAGAAGTAAACCAAAACAAGCAAATTATTGGGTAGTCAATAACCTCATGTTCGAAAAGTATAAAAAGTGAAGAGATAAAAAAGGCATTGAAACTGTTCAGAGCTGCTTTAAACGAAACAAAGATAATCACCAACGTCCAATAGAATATGATACTCAAAAATAAAAGTTGTTGTAAGTAAAATAAAAGTTCTATACAGAAACAGACGACTTTTAGAAAATCTTAAAACAAGTCAACTTTAATTTTTTAATGGCCAATTAGTTGAATATTTATTTCTATCAGTTTAACCAAAACGTTGATTAATACGATTTACTTATAATAAATGTTTAGTAAAATACAATCACATAAAAAAATGTTGAAATCATAAAAATCTCTAACGAGGTCAAATCTGGAGACCTTGGTGCCCATTCAATAGATCCCCTTCTACCCATCCACCTACCGTGGAAAACGTTATTTAGAAATTTCGTACCTCAAAGCCATATGTGGGGGAGACCCATCCTGCTGGAACCACAAATCGTTTTTGTTTGGAAATAGCTGATTCAGATGTGGGATCAGATAATCCTAAAGAAATTCCAGATAACGAGGAGCAGTTACGTTTTCATCAAAAAAATATGGTCCTATAATATGATTATTTTAATGCCGGTCAAAACATTCACCCTCTCAGGATACTGCGTCTTATATTCTTCTATCAGATGTGGATTTTCACTTGCCCTGTATCGATATGTCTGGAGGTTTACGTGACCGTTTAGAGTAAATCTCTTTTCATCCGAAAAAAGTAGGTACAGTTTCTATGAAACTTTGATCTCTGTTACATAATTTCATAATCATAATGCTTTCACAGAAATCGATTCTTCTATCAAAGTCATATTCTAACAGCTCCTGAAGCAGATGTACTTTATATGGATGCCGCCACTTCTCCTTTTTCCGCACAAGTAGTTGAGTGGTGAACATTATTATCTAGTTCGACCTGCCCCGAACTGGTGTGAGAATTTTCTTGAAACATCAGTACAACGTCTAGTTTCTTGGCTTTGGGTATTGGTTTTTTGTCACTCTTAGAAAGATCTTGAACATGGTCCGTTTCTTGATTTTTTTTTCAATTTCGCTAATTGTTAATAAAAATCTGTAACAGTCTGTAAAAATAAATATTCCAATAATACATCGTTGTAAAGGCGATTAAGAGACCTTTCAAATGAGGCGTCCCGTGACCTCGGTTTGTATTTAACAAAATCGTCGATTAAGTCATTAAGGCAACACTGATGACGTAATGTCCAACACATATAGCAATTATTGGCCATTCAAAAATTAAAATTCACGCGTTTTAAGATTTTTTAAAAGTAAGTTTTGTGAATTTATTCCATACATTTGCACCATACTGTACAAAAATCTTATACATAAATATGTATATGCTTTTTCTCATGAGGATCTTTCAGTGCGTCACAGAAAATAAAATAATTTATATTTATATAATATATCTACGATTATAATCTGAACCATTTATAAGACTATACAAATCAAAGAAAATACCATTTTTAGTGTGGCCGATATGTGAAACAATTGCACATTTAATGATACAAGCATATAATTTGCACCACACATACTACACATATAAAGGTTCAAATTTAGATATGAGGCCATCTCAGATTTTGTCTTTTACAAAAATGGCGGGCGTTCAAAATGGCGGCTATACTTATGTGTTTAATAGTACCATAACTTTTGAACGAAAAGTCCAATTTCAACCAAATTTGGTATATAGGTTTTCCTTTTGATTTACAAGAGAGATATGGTGAATCGGAAGAATCGGTTTACCAGAAGTTGTGTTTTTACTGGTTGTTTATGTGAAAATATGTTTTTTTTTCAATTTTTTCCCTCTGTATATATTAATTTTTCAAAAAGGTAATACCGCAATTGAAAAGAGCGTAAAAATATTTTGTAGAAAATATTTTGAACTTTTTAGTTATGTTAATTATCATTTAATAAATGCATAACGTATCATCACAAGTACCTATGTGTGGCAAATTCGTGCAAACATTATAAGAATTATTGTGCATTTAATGGTAGAAGCATATAATTTGGACCACATATACTACACACATCAAGGTTCAAATTTAGATATAAGGCCATCTCAGATTTTACCTTTTACAAAAATGGCGGGCATGCAAAATGGCGACTATACATATGTGACTTATAGCACGATAACTTTTGAACGAAAAGTCCGATTTCAACCAAATTTATTATATATATTCTTATTTTGATGTGTTAGACCAAGGTCTTGAAGCGGAAGAATCGATTTACCAGAAGTTGTGTTTTTCCTGATTTTTATGTAAAAACATGTTGTTTTTTTACCAATTCTTTCACCCTGTATATATTAATTTTTCAAAAAGTTAATACCGACGTTGAAAAGAGCGTAAAAATATTTTCTAGGAAATATTTTGAACTCTTTAGTTATATTAATTACCAATTAATAAATGCATAACGTATCTTAACATGTACCTATGAACCTATGTGCGGCGCATTCGTGCAAATAATATAAGAATTATTGTACATTTAATAGTAAAAGCATATCTATAATTTGGACCACACACACTACACATACAAAGATTTAAATTTAGATATGAGGCCATCTCAGATTTCGTCTTTTACAAAAATGGCAGGCATTCAAAATGAATCTACCGCACATAGGTACATGTGAAGATACGTTATGCATTTATTAAATGGTAATTAACACAACTAAAAAGTTCAAAATCTTTCCTAAAAAATATTTTTACACTATTTTCAATGGCGGTATTACCTTTTTGAAAAATTAATATATACAGGGTGAAAGAATTGAAAAAAACAACAACATATCTTTACGTAAAAAACAGTAAAAACACAACTTCTGGTAAACCGATTCTTCCGGTTCAAGACCTCGATCTTATGCATCAAAAAAAGAAACTTGATACCAAATTTGGCTAAAATCGGACTTTTCGTTCAAAAGTTATCGTGCTATTAGTCACATATGTATAGCCGCCATTTTGAATGCTCGCCATTTTTGTAAAAGGCAAAATCTGAGATGGCCTCATATCTAAATTTGAACTTTTGTATGTGTAGTATATGTTGTCCAAATTATATGACTCTACCATTAAATGTATAATAATATAATTCTTATAATATTTGCACGAATCTGCCACATATAGGTACATGTGAAGATACGTTATGCATTTATTAAATGGTAATTATCCACAGAGAACGACAGTTCTCACCAGTGGCGCACAACACCCCTACAAGCGACACTATATATACACGAAATTTTCGATTTTCTAAACCTGACTGAATTGAAAATTGGGCCAAATCCCATCTTAAAGTTTAGGAAAAGACTCGTCCATCCATATGTTACCTCTCCATTTTGGTCCAAGGGTGTGGATTTTACGGCCCTTCCCATTTAAAGCCTGTTTTTCGTTCTCGTCCCCAAAACTCCACAAAAATTTCAAAAATTTAAGCCCGACCTTTGCGGCTTCTGATAGCACAGATCATTACCTTTCCAACGCATGTTTAATTTTGAAAATCGGTTATACCATTCAAAAGTTATCGAGCTCAGAAATATGACTCAATTTTTATTTAAAAAATTAGAAATTTTTGTGGATATGTATGTATGTATGTATGTATGTATGTATGTATGTGTGTGGAAAAGTTACACCGATCTGAATTTTTTTTTCTGTGTTTCAAGAAGGTGTGAGGGCCGATTCAGAACCGGTCTAATTTTTGACTTCTGACTACCCGTAAGCCAGCTAGAGGACTAGGTAGATACAAAATAGCATATTTTTTGGGCGTATATATCTTAGGTTCAAGGAAAGACAGGAAAACCGCAAATACACCAAATAAATAGGGTTGAGTTAAGCTTTCAAATAGCGTATAAGCGATCAAGCTGAGACATACACACTGCTCACCAGAGCCAAAAAACTGAAAAATTAAACTTTGAAAATTTTGGCTTTTCGACAATTACTCAAAATTTCAACCTACGAATTGCGCCAATAACTGAGCGTTTGTAGAAGGACTCAGGACGCGTCTAACGGTGTATACCTCATATCTGGGAAAATTCGAATTTTTAAGTTATAGGCTTCATAAGTATAATCAAATCTATTTCTTATGGGAAAAACAGTTTTTCAAGCACAATAATTCCTGTAATACGTTCAGCTATCATACTTGATCTTGGATGCGTCAAATACTACTTGTCAATACGTTTCAAATTCATGTTTAGTGATCAACATCAGGTAAACCGTTCAAAAGTTATAGAGCTCCAAAAGTATAATTAGTCCAGGAACTGAAATCTTTCACTTCGCAATTTTTACAGAATGGATAGATTTGCTTGAAAATTTGACAACAAGTAGTGGATAGTCCAAGGATCAAAATATATATGATGCCGAAAGACGCTTTTACCATGGGGTGGTTGCCACCTCATCTCGAGGGTGGAAATTTTTTATTATATTTTGACCGCAAATGCTGGTAAAAATATTAATTATAAGCAAAAAATGTTCATTATACATTTTTTTGATAAAATTAATAGTTTTCGATTTATTGGTTATCGATGCTGTTAGTTTTATATCGAAAAAATTACCAGAGAACGGCAGTTCTCGCCAGTGGCGCAGAAATACACCCCCCTACACGCGACACTATTATATACACGAAATTTTCAATTTTCTAAATCTGACTGAATTGAAAATTGTGCCAACTCCCATCTTCAAGTTCAGAAAAAGACTCACCCATTTATATGTCAACCATCGATTTTGGTCCAAGAGTGTAGATTTTACGGCCCTTCCTATTTAGGGTCTGTTTTTCGTTCTCGTCCCCACAACTCCCAAAAACTTTAAAAATTTAAGTCCAACCTTTGCGGCTTCTAATAAAACTGATCATTACCTTTCCAACGCATGTCTAATTTTGAAAATCGGTTATACCATTCAAAAGTTATAGAGCTTAGAAATGTGACTTAATTTTTATTTAAAAAAGGGAAAATGTTTGTGGATATATATGTATGTGTGTTTGAAAGTTAAACCGATTTGATATTTTTCTTCTGTGTTTGAAGAGGGTGTCAGGGCCGATTTAGAACCGGTGTAGTTTGTGACTTTTGACCACCCATAAGCCAGCTATAGGACTTGGTAGGTACAAAACGGCATATGTTTTGGGGGTATATATATCCGGATCAAGAAGAGCCAGGAGAACCGCAAATACATCAAATGAATAGTGTTGACTTAAACTTTCAAATGGTGTCCAAGCCGTCAGGATCAGACATACACACGGCTCAGTATAGCCGAAAAACTGAAAAACTAAACTTTGAAAATTTTGGTTTTTCGACAATTACTCAACATTTCAACCTACGAATTGCGCCAATAACTTAGCGTTTGAAGAAGGACTCAAGATGAATTTAACGGTGTATACCTCATATCCCGGAAAATTTGAATTTTTTAGGTTATAGGCTTCATAAGTATGATAAAATCTATTTCCTGTGGGAAAAACGGTTTCTCAAGCTTAATATTTCCTGTAATAGCTTCAGTTATCATACTTGACCTTAGATCCATCAGATACTACTGGTCAATACGTTTCAAACTCATGTTTACTAATCAAAATCGGTTAAGCCGTTTAGAAGTTATTAAGCTACAAAAGTATAATCCAATTAACGATTATTCCCGAAATGGTTTATGTAGTTGTAGTGGTTACGACGCTAAATTTGATCTGGCAACGGGCAATCCGACTTCATTTACCGGCCATCTCAATATTTTTTTTTTCAATCTATTTCGAATAAAAAAATCTAGTGTACATTCGATGGACACTAGATCATTTGGGAGATAATGCAACAAAGGTGACCATTTATAAAGCTTGACGTGTAATAGAGGAACATTGTATTCAACTTCATACATTTAATTTATAAATAACTTTGAAAAACTCCTGATACAAGAATAAAAAACCGCTAAACGCCGTAAAAATGAGTGGCGCATAAAATATTCCAGCTACAAAAGATCTGATATGAATATTACGTGGCGCGAAAATGGATTTTCATTTGATGCAAAACAAAACTCTAGTTTTATTTTAAAAGATTTTTCCATAATATTTGCTAAATTTGAAGTAAACGCGCCACAAAAGAGTTTCAAAATTCAAACTGTATCAAAGTTACTCTTTTGTGGCGCGTTTACTTCAAATTTAGCAAATATTATGGAAAAATCTTTTAAAATAAAACTAGAATTTTGTTTTGCATCAAATGAAAATCCATTTTCGCGCCACGTAATATTCATATCAGATCTTTTGTAGCTGGAATATTTTATGCGCCACTCATTTTTACGGCGTTTAGCGGTTTTTTATTCTTGTAATTAATATAACTACAAAGTTCAAAATATTTCCTAAAACATATTCTTACGCTCTTTTCAATAGTGGTATTACCATTTTGAAAAATTAATATATATATATATAGGGTGAAAAAATGGAAAATAAATTATTTACATAATATAAAATAGTTTTACATAAAAAACCAGGAAAAACAAAACTTTTTGCCATTTTTGTAAAAGGCAAAATCTGAGATGGCCTCATATCTAAATTTGAACCTTTATTTGTGCAGTATATGTGGACCAAAATATACGCTTGTATCATTAAATGTGCAATTCTTATAATATATTGCACGAATCTGCCGCACTATTTATAAATGCAATAAACACAATTGATTTGTTTTTTTGCCAAATTGCAAATAAAATGTGACAACTGTCAGATTTAACTAAAATGTCATGTCACTAAAATGTATATTATCACGGACTTACCTTTTTTTCTATCATTTGTGACGCACTGAAAAATGCTCATGAAAAGAAGCATACTACATAATATATTAATAAAATCATTTAGGTAAAAAGACTTGTATTTATAAAAATTTAACGTTTTCAGTTACGCTATTAGCTACGTTATGGAAAAATCACTGGGATCTTCATTCGACGTCTTCTACGAAGCGGGAAGAAGAGGAAGATACGGTGATAACTGCCAGGAGAAGTATTTAGAATGTAACGAAGTATAAAAACAAAACAGCATTGGACTCAGAATAACATTTTCGCGAAAAAACCAATAGATAGGTACTTATTTAAACTGAACAGAGCGACTGGGAAACAACAGTTGTACAGATTTTTAACCGTAGTAATTATAAGAACTTTACAGTATATTTTAGTATTAAATTAATCATATATATGGCACTGTTCTATGGTTGTTTCAACTGTTAGAAACGTAGAAGGTGCGTAGTCATTTGAGTCCATTTAGTCGCATGACATACCTCTTTCAAAAATAAACACTCTGTATATGAAATTACTTTATGAAAGAGAACAAAACTATATTTTGTCTTCATTTTTGATCAAATTTTATGTTTATCTGTTTGTGTTAAAAATCTGATATGTTGTTTCCGAAATTAACAAAAAAAGGTGTGCAAAAGCAAATGAAGACAGAGAATTACTTAAGTATACAAAAAATTTAATTCAAGTACACATTATTGTTTACCTGAATTTTATTTTTCACTTTTAGTTGACATATATTCTTGTAATATATGCGTGCCTAACCATTGATTTTTTGTTTTGCGTAATCATTATGATTTTGATTATAGTCCTACAATCTATTTAAGAGACTCAAGAACATTCAGCTCAGCGGGGTGCTATTGTTCGAAATGTGTACTTACATAAACAACGGATCATTCCATAAAACAGGTAGATCCCTTGTTTGTGGAATTTCACACCTCGAACAATATCATCCCGCAGAGCTGAATATTATTGAGTATATTAAATAGATTGTAGTACTATAGGATATTTATTTGCATAGCTTGTTTTGTTGTATTGTAAAATGACTGGAGTTAAGAAGTGGTGTTAGAAGCCACAACGGTTTAATTTATTCGTGTTCAGTTGGTGTATGAATGTGATGATTTTAAATCGAGTGATAGACTTTTTAGTTATTTATTTTAATGTTTTTCACTTTTTTGTGTTTGTAAAGATGTTTTGTTTTAAATATTTTGCAAATGTAGGTGTATTTATTTTAATATATATTATATTTATTAATTTGCTTACATTTACTACTTCCCTCCTATTTGCTTCATTTTCCTACAAGTAATTAATATGCCCAATCCACAAGAAGGAATACAAACTCAGCTACAAAAACTATAATAGGCCACGGTAATAAGACAAAAATATACCCTGTTCGTGACACTTCAACAGCCAGGGTACTGAAGCGTTTTTTCGACAGGTAATACCTATAAGAACAAATTGTAACTATTTCCTGCGCAGGATATGGCGGCCATTTTTATTTATAAACAATTTAGTGTCAAAAAAAGCATTTTTTTCGAAATTAATGGAAAACAGTAGGTCTTATGGTTTTCTTAGTACATACATCATCGAGAGAATGGAAAAAGCTTTAAAATGGCGTATTACAAAGTTTAATACTCACTTTTTAATATAATTGCGAAAAAAGGTCGAAATTTCAAAAAAATTAATTTCGCAAGAACTATTGTTAAAATAAGTGTAGGTACAGCTTTAAAATTTTTGTCAAATGAGGGTTCTTTAGTGCTAAATATGTGACAAAAATTTCAAAGCGATTCATTCAATTGATTAAATTTTATTCAAATTGTTTATCCCAGAGAGCTTTTTTTGCAATAACATAAATCAAAAAAAAAATAATGCTAGAACCATTCTACAGGTGTCGAATGAAAGAGCATGAACTAAACTTTCAAATTGTTTTAAAAAAGGTGAATAAAAAATGCATTTATTAGAAATAAATATGTGTGCAAAAGCATCGTCAATTTTTCCTCATAAATTTTTTGAATAACTTTTTTCGAAAAATCATTTTTTTACCGTTTTTTAGGTGCACAACTACCCAGTACATAATGTTATGTATATGATAATTGATGAAAAATTGTAATAAATATATGTAATTTATTGTATAAAAAAATAAAAAGTTTATAAGGAGAAATTTAACATACTTTTGCATAATTATTTATTACTAATAGATGCATTTTTTATTCACTTTTTTTAAACCAATTTGAAAGTTTAGATCATGCTCTTTTATTTGTCACCTGTAAAATGGTTCTGACATTATTTTTTTCTGACTTATGTTATTGCAAAAAAAGCTCTCTGGGATAAACAATTTGAATAAAATTTAAACAATTGAATGGATCGCTTTGAAATTTTTGTCACATATTATGAGCACCAAAGAATCCTCATTTGACAAAAATTCCAAGGCTGTACACTTAGTTTTACAAAAGTTATTGCGAAATTAATTTTTTTGAAATTTCGACCTTGTTTCGCAATTATATTAAAAATAAATGAGTGTATTAAACTTTGTAATACGCCATTTTAAGGCTTTTTCCATTTTCTCGAAGATATTTGTACTAAGAAAAACATGTCTTACTGTTTTCCATTAATTTGAAAAAAAAAAAAAGAAAAAAGTCCGTTTTTTGACACTAAATTGTTTATAAATAAAAATGGCCGCCAGATCCTACGCAGGAAATATTTATAATTTGTTCTTATAGGTATTACCTGTCGAAAAAACGCTTCAGTACCCTTGCTGTTGAGGTGTCATGGAAAAAACCTTATTACCCTGGACTATAAAGGCATATCCTTATTCTGTGTGAGTTATAATGTGTTTACGTGGATCATGAACCGGAGATTAAGTCACTTCATAGAACCAATCATAGGAGAATATAAGGCCTGATTCAGACCAGGACGATCTACTACTAAGCAGCTATTCAACGTAAAACAAATATTAGCTAAAGACTGGGAGCACGACATAGATCTCTACCAAATCTTTGTAGATTTTCGACAAGCTTATGATAACACACATAAAGGTAAAATATATGTAGGTACCTAATTATACAAGAATTTGGTATACCAAGGAAATTGGTAAAGTTAGTTCAAGCCACCATGACTAGTCTAGTCGCAACATAGCGGGTCCCGTGGACACTTTTGGGTCGCCGCGATTTGATGGTGGTATTATAGATTTTTTGGGTCGCTTAATCCAATGAAAGTGGTCTGGAAGCCCAAATGTGGTGCGTTTAATTGTTATTAACAAATTATGGTAAAATTAGGTGGTTTTCAGGAATTATTAGAAGCCCTGTAAATAAATTGATAGTGTTAAGGTCTTCTCTGGTGTATTTTTGGTCACTGAATCAAATGCAACTAGTTGCGATTACTCAAAATGTGTTCTTATTTTGTTAATAACAAAATAATTGTTCATTCGCCGAAAAGCTCGAAATGCGTTATCTACAGCAAGTTTATAGTCTTTTTCATAGTATTTTTATACGCTAAATCTATTGTCACTAGTCGTGATAGCTTAAACCACGTTCCGACTTTGTTATTAATAAATTATTGCAAAAATAACGGTTTACAGCACGTTTACTCACAGTTTTTGCTCTAAATTTTAAAAAACCACTTGGAATGACTTAAAATTTGGCATGCACTATTAGCTAACATGTCAAACAAAACAAGTGATATTGTGCTGATGTGTGCTTTTACCCTGGGTGTGAGTTTCACCCCGTTTCAGGGGTGAAAGAAGAAACCTTTAAAATAAGTCCGGAATTGGATAAACTGTTTAATTCTAAGTAACGTTTAATCTATACAGTTTTTTCACTAAGTCAATACTTTTCGAGTTATTTGCGAGTGAATATGTTTATTTTTAAACAAAAAAACCAAATAAGTAGAAAAGTACCTATTGAGTTAGTGAAAAAACTGTATAGAACAAAAGTTGCTTAGAATTAATCAGTTTATCCACTTCCGGACTTATTTTAAATGTTTCTTTTTCACCCCCGAAAAGGGGCGAATGGTAAAAGCAGACATCGGCCCGGCACAATAGCACTTGTTTTGTTTGACATGTTAGCTACGTGTACGCCAAATTCCATGTCAATCCAAGTGATTTTTTAAAATTTAGAGCAAAAACCGTGAGTGAACGTACTATAAACCGTTATTTTTGCAATAATTTATTAATAACAAAGTCGGAACGTAGTTTAAGCTATCACGACTAGCGGCAATCGATTTAGCCTATAAAAATATTATGAAAAAAACTACAAACTTGCTGTAGATAGTCGCATTCGATTCAGCGACCAAAAATACAGCAGAGAAGACCTTAACACTATCAATTTATATACAGGGCTTCTAATAATTTTTGAAAAACACCTAATTTTACAATAATTTGTTGATAACAATTAAACCCACCACATTTGGGCTTCCAGACCACTTCCATTGGATTCAGCGACCCAAAAAACCTATAATACCACCATCAAATCGCGGCGACCTAAAAGTGTCCACGGGACTCCCTATGTTGCGACTAGACTAGACTTACACAGAAGCGCAAGTACTAGTTAAAAATCAATTGACAGATCCCTTCCAGATATAACTAAAGGGCTAAAACTAAGAAATGTCATAAGAAAAATGTCCGTAAACCCAAAAAATTTATTGTTTAACAGAGCAGCAATTTAAGTCTCAGCAGATTGTAATGTACGCAGATGATGTAAACTTGATGGGAAGAACCGCAAGAAAGAAACAATAAAAAACTTTATGTGGAGCTTCAAGAAAATGTGAAAGAAATAGGGCTAGCCGTCAAAGATAACACTAAAGCCCTAATACAAGCAAGGAAACAACGAAACTTACAGAATTTGACAATAGACGACACTAATATTGAAGTAGTAAAACAGCCCACATACCTGGGTGTACAGATAATTGAGGATGGCAGCGAGGAGGAGGAAATACGGAAATGGATAATGCTTGCTCACGAAGCATACTTCTCTCGGTCGCACGTGTTTGGATTCAAAGACATCCGCAGGGAAGTAAAGTTTAAAATATATAAAACCATCATACTACCAATAGCAACATATGGCGTAGAAACATGGATCATAACTGAAAAGACAATAAACCTTATTAATAATTTTGAATGACAGATATTAAGAAGGATATATTGGGATCCATTTCAGGGCCGGATTTAAGGGGTGGCAGGCTGGGCAGCTGCCCGGGGCCCCCACAAAGCCCGAAACTTAAAAAAGCTGCACATTATTCATAATAATTTTTGTTTATCAATTAACTCTGATATTTCGTTACATGGAAGGTTTCTCTCCTGTTGAAAATGTATTTTTGCGAAATCACGAGCATAAAGCAGAAGATATATTTAATTCTCTAATTCTTCTCTTTCAAGGAGATGATATCGATTTGAAAAACTGCATGGGACAGTCCTACGACAACGCGTCAGTTATGAGTGAAAAATATTATGGTGTTCAGGCTGAAATTAAATAACATAATATCTTGGCGTTGTGGATTCCGTGTGCCGTCCACTCTCTAAATTTAGTTGCAAAAGCTGCACTGTGTTCTCCTGCTGCCATAGCATTCTTTGATTTCTTACCCAAGTAGCAATTTTTCGACGCATTGGTTGTCAGTACAAACAAATGCACTGTATATAACGTTGCCCGAGAGCATTTTCAGTTGTTTCGGCCAACGACCCCTAACCCGACTGACATTACGATGTTACAACGTTAAGTAATATCTTTAGTTATATGATAAACTAAGTTATTACTATTGTGACAACTACATACCACAGTCAAGTTTTTTCAACAATCGCAACTACTTAAAAACGTTATAATGCTAAACTAATTTACGCCCATGGGTTTTCTGGCCGACTAGGTAGTTGTCTCCACAATACATGTTCTCTCACGACCACAGGGCCTTTACGTATAGTTCTATAGATATGTGACACGTTTACGGCAACTTCAGGAGCAAAAAAAGAATTTACTTTATAACCTTACTTTTTTCTTATTATTTTATATTTTATTTTGCTGGAAATTTTCGATTTATTTAACAACCTCTGTTTATTTGTTTTTTATTAGCTGGTTTCTCCATTGTCCATTGTTTTATCAGTAGATTTGATAAGCTCTAATCTTTGTATCAGCTTTGCTAGACAGGGTTGCCAGGCCAGTTTCTTACTCTTTCAGTACTATATCCGTTGCAAGATAATTTGGCTGAAACTCCGACAAAATATGTACTTTTTCTACATATTTTGTCTGAATTCCATCCGAATTATCTTGCAGCGGATAGTAGTTTTGCTTTCAAAAAATTAATAGAAATCAGTAGATTCTTTTTAGGCCCTGTAAATACAGTAAAATCTGTGTTAACGGTTACCTGTCAAAATCGCCCGATTTCATACAACTTAAAGTAAACATTAAGTAAAGTTCACTTTAAAGTTGACATTTACCCATATATGAATTGTGATAAAGTTAGAGGTACCAACTTACTTAAAATTTAAAAAACTGATTATGAAACCGAGCGTTACAATCATTTTGAAAATTCTCCAAACCAATTATATGAAGATTTCCTTATTTATATCTGGTATTTACCAGTTTCATTTCTAGACAAGGCGAAAACGGCGGGTTCGAAGGGAAAAATATTCCCATGAAATTTTTTTACATAATCACATTCGTGAGACATCACAGAATAAGGTTCAAGAAGTCGCCCAAGTGAAAAATGGGCCAATTTTTTTTTAACAATTTTTTTTAATCAAATTGCAAGAATCAATATTTTTGGCCCGAGCAATTTTTTCTTTAATTTTTTGGACCATTCTGGACAAAAAAAGGTCTCTAATAATTTTTCTCTAAAGTTGATCGTTTTCGACTTATAAGCAATTTAAAATTGAAAAAACGAAAAATGGCGATTTTCAAGGCTTAATAACTCGGTTAAAAGTTATTATTATGAAAGTCAATATATGACTAAATCAAAGTTTGAAGCCCCCCCTACAAGATCCTGAAGAAATTTTCGTCATTATTTTATTACTAAGCTGTTATTTTTAAGTAATAATAATAAGCGCCATTCACGTGTGCGGGGCTGTAAATGCTGAGTGCGAGAGAGAAGCTATTCCAGCAGTCCTCGCACTCACATTTACAGCAGCGTCAATACGATACAACCACTCATTGTTATTAATTAAAAATAACAGCTTAGTAGTAAATTAATGAAACAGATTTCTTCGGGATCATGTCCCTAATAGCACACGACGTCCAATGGACGTCCAAAATAGGTCCATTTTTGGTCCTAACGTACATGGACTATAAATGGACGTCCTTTGGACGTCCCACGTTGGACGTCCTTCGGAAGGAATAAATATGGACGTCCTTTGGACGTCCGACTTTGGACGTCCTTTGGACGGAATAAAAATGGACGTCCTTTGGACGTCCGACTTTGGACGTCCTTCGGAAGGAATAAATATGGACGTCCTTTGGACGTCCGACGTTGGACGTCCTTCGGACGGAATAAAAATGGACGTCCTTTGGACGTCCGACGTTGGACGTCCTTCGGATGGAATAAATATGAACGTCCTTTGGACGTCCATATACTGGACGAAATACGGACGTTTTATGAACGCTTCCCTAATAGCACACGACGTCCAAAATAGGTCCATTTTTGGTCCTAACGTCCATGGACTATAAATGGACGTTCTTTGGACGTCCGGCGTTGGACGTCCTTCGGTGGACTAAATATGTACGTCCTTCGGACGTCCGACGTTGGACGTCCTTCGGTGGACTAAATATGTACGTCCTTCGGACGTCCGATGTTGGACGTCCTTCGGGTGGAATAAATATGAACGTCCTTTGGACGTCCGTACTGGACGAAATACGGACGTTTGCTGATCGTCTATATTGGACATATTATACGAATTACGGGATAAAATAGCAAAATAATTCAATAAAATATTTTATGTTAATAAAATAGTTTACATCGAAAAGATAATTATATTTAATTCAAAATTGCACAGTTTAATATTCTAAACATGTTTTTGTTTTTTTTTTGTAAAGTGTGAAAATCTTATTTGTAAATTATTTGTTACAATGTTTTATTATTCTAGTTACCAAGATCACATAAGTTTGCTAATTAATTCTAGTAAGCAAAAATATAATTTTTATCAATGTATCCGTACTACAAATGAATCTTAAGAGCATCTTTTTGAAGTTGAATATACGTGCTCAAAATAGGTCCAGTCTTAGTCCTAATGTCTATGGACTATAAATGGATGTCCTTTGGACGTCCGACGTTAGACGTACTTCGGGTGGAATAAATATGAATACGGTGGACTAAATATGTACGTCCTTCGGACGTCCGATGGTGGACGTCCGATGGTGGAATAAATACGAACGTCCTTTGGACGTCCGTACTGGACGAAATACGGACTTTTTGTGGACGTCTGAAAATCACCCCCACTACTTGGTTCCTCTGTTGACAAAACTATAACGATAGGCGATAGATTTTCGATTCACCCACCGATATCAGTATCAGTTCGAAGTTGGAGAGTTGATCTCTCAGTCGTTGTCGTCGTTAGGGCTCCGCGTAGAGTTTTATTCATTAACCACTGATTTTCATAATGTAAGAAATTATATTATATACGAATTAAAGTGTAATATACTTATACATATACTATATATTACGTAAAACTATGAAGACGCTGTTTCACAACATAACACAGAGTCCGACCGCCTCATCGGGCCATTTAGAGCATCAATGCATAAGTCCATCCAATGGATTATTATGTGCCCCTTTGACATAGGCGCACAACATTTTAATCTACCACCCTGAGGATTCCTGCTCCTGGAGATTTTCTGAAGTGCCGAAACAGTCTATGTTCCTGATTCCTCGATCAGATGAGAAGTTTTCGGAGCCATCAACCCCAGACAGCTACTGGAGCTCCACGTTGCAGCCAGTCACTTCTTGGTAAGTGAACGCCAAAGAGGAAGCATTCAGACTCTGCTGCTACCACCGTCTGGACATAGCCTATCGATTCCTGATGGCCTAGAGGACAAACTCGCCGAGAATGGTGGACAAAACCACCAGCCAGGACAACTGGTATCCAAACATTGGTATTATTTACGTTTTTTATTACATTTACATATTTTTTCATGCTCTTTGATATATTTCTTATGCTTTCTGGTATATTTTTCATACATTTTTCAATCTTATGGGTGTTTGGTAAAGAATGGGCCATAGCTTAACCTTGGATTACTGAGCTTAAAATAGGTCGATTTAAGCTAACTTACTTTAGTACGAAAGATGATAATAACCGAAATACAGGGTGTCAAATTTAAACTTTTATTTTATTCTTGATTATTTCCTAGGCAATACATCATTTTTGGTGTTGAATTTAGATTTCTTGTCCCAAAAAACCCCCGCTTACCAAATTTCGTGATATTATCCCATGCTTGTTAGGAAATATTCAAGAATAAATAAAATAAAAGTTTAAATTTGACACCTTGTATTTCGGTTATTATCAACTTTAGTACTAATGTAAGTTAACTTAAATCGACCTATTTTACCCTCCGAAATCTAAGGTTAATCTATGGCCTATTCTTTACCAAACACTCTGTATAAGTACATAATTGCATTCTAGCCAATCTTTTTGATTTTCTATAAAGTATAGACTTCCTTGAATTTTTACTGCAATGTAACTTCTTGGATTTGAATTTAAAATTTATTGTTAAAGGAAATTTCCGCTAGCTCGGTGGCCCCTTTGTTCGTCTTACTACTTACCTCTACCCAACGGTTCTTTTTTCAAACAGATTGGGTTGGTATGTACCTGGTAAGCAAAAGGTATTTATCTCAGTATTTTATAATCTATTTATAATATTGAAATATCTAAGCGAAGGCGGATGAAAAAAAATTAGACAAAAGTTGAATGATTATTATAATATTATAATATAATATTACACTATATAATAAGTATACATAGATAGAATATTTTCTTTTTAAGAAATTGTCCATTATCTCCAAATGAGCAAGGTGTCGATTTGAAATATATGTATAATATACAGCCCATTACGCACCACCTTAAAAGTTGAGCATTTTTGATGTCTCGAATTTCCTAAACCAGTTGTCCCATCTAGGTGATTTTTTTTATAATATCCTCCTTAAGGTGATACAGTAGCGATCAACAGGTAGCAAAAACGCGTTCCAAGATTGCGGCTGTAATTTTGAATATTTTTTCGAGATATTTGGCACACGTATTCGTAATATAATAAAGAATGGCGGTACAGAGCCCAATTTGAAAAATATATTAATATGTGGAAATTACTCTGTAATTAAATACAATATTAAAAAAACAAGCCTGTACCGCCATTAAGAAGAACAAAAAATACACTTTCTTCAAATAAACTTTTTTATGCGATGCCTAGATTTTGTGTCATTTTGGAACTACTAAAATTTTTTATTTCATTAGTAGTTCCAAAATGACACAACATCTAGGCATTGGATAAAAAAGTTTATTTGAAGAAAGTGTATTTTTTTGTTCTTCTTAATGGCGGTACAGGCTCGTTTTTTTAATATTGTATTTAATTACAGAGTAATTTTCACATATTATTATATTTTTCAAATTGGGCTCTGTACCGCCATTCTTTTTATTATATTACGAATGCGTGTGCCAAATATCTCAAAAAAATATTCAAAATTACAGCCGCAATCTTGGAACGCGTTTTCGCTACCTGTTGCTCGCTACTGTTTCCTCTTAAGCTTGTCATGCACGGGGAGCTATATACTGTAATATATATTATATCACATCGCTCTCTATAGTAATGAGTGAGCCTGCACACACGGAACCATTAGTTCCGTGTGCCACATCAATGAGGGTTGTTTGTCTCGTTAATTTATTGACTAATACGAGATCTGGTCTATTATGCGCCACTGTTTGGTCTGTGAGCACAGTGGGGTCCCAGTATAGCTTGTAGTTGCCATCCTCAAGCATACTCTCAGGGACGTATTGATAATATGGGAGATGGTCGGTTTGGAGATATGGGTTTATTATTATTATTATTATTAATTATTATTGTAGTACCATTTAAACACAACGTTTTAAAAACTTTTTTGCCTGTTATTGCTTTTTCGAAAAGTTAATTTTTATCGAAATATTTTGAATATTTGTCAAATCCACCACATATTTGTATATGGTTAAGTACCATTATGGAGACTTGGTAATATTATGCAAACTTATTTATGCTTTACATTTTTAGGTATATTTTGAACCATATTAAAAAAGAAGCCAGATCTCGATAAAACGTGCCTTATCGAAAAAAATACAAAGAGGCAAAAAAGTTTTAAAAACATTCTGTTTAACTAATGGTACCTCAGTAATAGTTTAATTGGAACTTACACATTCAAAATTACTGAATAGAGAATTGAAAACCCTTTCAACTGAGGTGCCACACAACCCCTATTCCCATTTAAAAAAATCATTGATTACGTCATCACGCTCAGATGGATGACATCACTAGTATGAAATATATGTCAAAAAGTTGTAATTTAAACACAAAAATCGACCTGTTTCCGGATTTTTCTCTATAGTCGTCCATTTTAGAGAAAATTAATTTATTCCATAATTTAGGACCTCTCTGTATATATTATATCACATCGCTCTCTATAGTAATGAGTGAGCCTGCACATACGGAACCATTTGTTTCCTGTCTGCAGGCTCACTCATTACTATAGAGAGCGATATGATATAATATACATATATTACAGCATAGCTCCCTGTGCATGACAAGCTTAAGGAGGTAACCTATAGCCTAGGCTATAATATTATAAAAAAATCACTTAGATGGGACAACAGGTTTAGGAAATACGAGACATCAAAAATACCCCATATTTAAGGTGGTGCGTTAATTTCTTGGAGAAGTGTATTGTAATTTAATGTAAATAATGTAATATCCAATAATTGTAATTTAATATAAGATGTAATATAAGTTTCTTAAAAAATATATTTTTTATTTCCCACAATACATTCTTCACAGGTCTAAATATCAACTATAGACGTCCACCGAACGTCCTCCCAGGACGTTAGATGGATGTTCGGCAGCAAGACATTGGACCAAACTGGGACGCCCTATGAAGACCCAATTGACGTCCACCGAACGTCCCCTTGGACGTTAGGTGGACCTCCATTGGACGTTTGGCAAAGTGGAATTTGGACCAAAATTGGACGTCCTGTTAAGGTCCAATTCACGTCCCCTAGGACGTCCGATTAAGGTCCGATTAAGGTCCAATTTACGTCCAATTAAGGTCCCATTTACGTCCGATTAAGGTCCAATTTACGTCCGATTAAAGTCCAATTTACGTCCGATTAAGGTCCAACTTACGTCCGATTAAGGTCCAATTTACGTCCGATTAAGGTCCAACTTACGTCCGATTAAGGTCCAATTTACGTCCGATTAAGGTCCAAGTTACGTCCGATTAAGGTCCAATTTACGTCCGATTAAGGTCCAATTTACGTCCGATTAAGGTCTAATTTACGTCCGATTAAAGTCCAATTTACGTCCGATTAAGGTCCAATTTACGTCCGATTAAGGTCCAATTTACGTCCGATTAAGGTCCAATTTACGTCCGATTGAGGTCCAATTTACGTCCGATTAAGGTCCAATTTACGTCCGGTTAAGGTACAATTTACGTCCGATTAAGGTCCAATTTACGTCCCCTAGGACGTCCGATTAAGGTCCAATTTACGTCCGATTAAGGTCCAATATACGTCCCCTCGGACCTTAGATGGACGTCCAATGGACGTTCGGTAGCGCGACATTTGGACCAAAATAGGACGTATAAAGGACGTTCCTCGGACGAAAACGGACGTCCAATGGACGTCCCTAAAGTACGTGAAGGACGTCCAATGGACGTCCATTGGACGTCCTTGTGCTATTAGGGGTAACGGTGACTTTAAACTTTGATTTAGTCACTTTCTGACTTTCAAAATAATAATTTTTGACCGACTTATTAGGCCTTAAAAATGGCTATTTTCGCGTTTTTCAAATTTTAACTTGCTTCTAACTCGAAAAAGATCAACTTTAGAGAAAAATTATAAGAGAACTTTTTTGTCCAGAATGGTCCAAAAAATCTAAAAAAAATAGTCAGGGCCAAAATATTTATTTTTGCAATTTGATTAAAAAAAAATTGTTAAAAAAAATTGGCCCACTTTTCTCGTGGGCGACTTCTTGAACCTTATTCTGGGATGTCTCACGAATGTGATTATGCAAAAATATCTCATGGGAATATTTTCCCAACGAACCCGCCGTTTCCGCCTTGTCTATTCTCTGTCCATCTATTATCATCATCTACGTCCTGAATCTTATTTTCGGTAATGACATTGGGAAATTGTAACAAAATGTCTGAAAATTAATTTAGAAATGGGGTGAATACTATTAAAAAGCAAATTTTATTTTAGTGATAACAAAATATTGAAATATACCAAACATCTAATAAAAAACATTGCCTACTAGAATTTTTTAAATAATATCAAAAATATACCAAAACAGTAGATATCTACTAAATGTGGCAACGCTGTTAAGGAGAATGATGCACTTCATTGCACTGGTCACATGACCTCTGTCACCCAATAAGAGAGTGCGTTCTAAAGTGGTTGGGATAGTCGGTCCAGGCCGCGTTTGGTCGGCGATTGGACTTCTCGGTTGTGTCATCCGTCTATGGTTGGTAATAAGGTATATTTTAAGTAATATTGGTAATGTTGTTTAATGCACCATTTTGGTTTTTTTGGGATGTAATGAAAATAAAAACACAAAATATAAAAAATGCAGGCATTTTCTAATACCTTTAAAAGCACCATCAATACATTAAATTTATACAAAACATCTTTAACATAAATTCTGGCTTTTATATTAAAATTAGATTTTTTAAATTTACATATTTTTTGTTAAAAAGGTGATAAAAAATGAGCGCGTGTGTTTTTTAAAGGTTCCTACGACAACGCGTCAGTTATGAGTGAAAAATATTATGGTGTTCAGGCTGAAATTAAATAACATAATATCTTGGCGTTGTGGATTCCGTGTGCCGTCCACTCTCTAAATTTAGTTGCAAAAGCTGCACTGTGTTCTCCTGCTGCCATAGCATTCTTTGATTTCTTATAGAAGCACTATATGAGCTATATGTATTGTTCACTTCCTCTACATATAGATACAACTTTATAATAGAATTTTTAAAAGCTGCGTCTTTAAGCGAGAGCAACGCCGACCGTGGCAGAAATATTATTGTTCCTAAAGGAGTAAATACTACTAGGTGAGCATCTAGAAGTGATGCCGCATAAGCACGAGTTACATATACGTTTTAATCAGATTAAAGGAGCATAATCCAAAATTTCTGAAGACCATGCGAGGAACAATTTAAAACTCGTAACAATGCGAATGGTTTGTATTATCGAATGTGTTTACAGGAAGGATATATTTGCAATATTTTGGAACGAAATCTTAGAGAGGACAAACAGCACAATACGTATTCTCCAATATCCAAATATTGACCTTAATATTAAGGAGTGGCGGCACTTAGATCACTTAACGAATTTATGTTCTTTTTAAAGGAATATTCGACTGCCTCCACTGGATTATGGAACATCTCTAGAGACTGAAATGACAAAATCCGAGAAATTTAGGACTCAAAATTTTATCGCTATTATAGATAATTTCATTTCGTCTTTAGTCACAGGCTTTCTGCATATGAATCTATTCATTCTAATTTTGGATTTTTACATACCTAATTTGGAAAATTTAAGTAACTCCCAATGAAATTGAAGCGCACTCACTGAAGCTTACCGACTCGTACAACAATGATTTAGGTGAACACCTAGGTGTCGAACTGGTAAAATTTGTAGAATTTTTCAATTCATTTAAAGATGAGGTTGGCTCATCAATAATAAGTAAGTAAAGAGCTTCAAATGTACCGACTGATAAAAGAAAAGCATGTGAATGATGCGTTTCCAAACGTTGAGGTGGCACTTCGTTTACATTTAGTTCTGATTCTAACTAACTGCAGTGGAGAGATCATTCTCAAAACTTAAGTTAATTAAAAATCGACTTCGGTCTATGATGAGCCAAGAGCGTTTGAATCATCTCTCTATAATAATGAGCATTGAACACGATGTTTTAAGATATCTACCCATATAGCACACAACGTCCGATGGACGTCCATGTAACGTACATTTAAAGTCCAAACGTCCATGGTCCAAAACTGGACGTACTATGTACGTACATTACGCGACGTCCATTGGACGTTTGATTTCAACGTACACTGGACATCCATTTGTGGTCCATGGATATTTTACACAAAACTCGATTATTATTATGAGTAATTATTAGCTTATTGTTTTAATCAAAGCAGTATTATTAGTAGAATATAAAAATCTTCCAATAATAGAGTCACATATTTTTTCGTCATCGAATTAAAACATATGAACCACTAAAATTAAACCTATATAATAAAATTAGACGATGATAAAATGATCGTAAACTTTCTCAGTATAACCGTATAACAGAGCTACCATCGGTAATTAATTATAGACCTTACCATAATATAGACACTATCAATTGAAATCTTAAATGTGCATTTGTAACTGTTAAATTTCCCGCCTTGCAATATATTTGTCCGCCATCGAATGTCTTTTTAGTTACCAACAGTGTTGCCAGAGAAATTTTTGTAAATGCACTGGAATGACTGAAATAGTGACACAAAATGTACTAAACCAACACATTTTGTACAATAACTTAAAGAAAACGTCGTTTAATGTTATTTGAAGCAAATTTCTTATATCACAAAATTTGAGGTTTTCACTTTAAGATACTTTAGTATCAAAAGTTTGGTTGTTAATTGTATCAAATTGGTACAATGTATCAACTCTGGCTACCAACTGGCCCGGCGGCGAGATTACGGATCCTAATTAGTGTCATGTGCAGTGCGTGTGTTGAGTAAATTTGTTACTTTGCAAAGTCGACGTCATTCTCTTTGCAAAGAGACGCTAATTGTATCCGAACGTCTGCGGTCCCTCCGCCGAGTACCGATCCCACATGGACAGAAACAATTTTCATTTATTAATTTATGATAAACGAAAATTTTTTGAACCTGGTGAGATTCGAACTCACGACCATTAGGACCTTTCGATCCAAAGGTAGGCGCTTTTACCACTGAGCCACAGAAGGGGTGACATGTAATATAACTACTTGGAATTATGGAAATTAATGAGTTATTGAAATATGTTAAATCTCAGCTAGATCTACAAAATAGTTTGTAAGTTATTCAATGTATTGATCCCGGAGAGTGACTATTTAAACAACTGTACTTGCTCAAACAGTGACTTTAGAGATAATTAGCAGATCACAATTGAGTCTTTGAGGCTTCAATTTTAAGATGTATTTAAAAAATTTAAACATTTTATCAAAATTGCTATTGAAAAAACCGTAGATTCGTAAAGTGTGCGAACGTCTCAGGTAAATACTTTAACATTGTTTTCCTTACTTCGTTGCATAAGTTATCCTAGAGAGTTCTGTCCAGCAAATTTAACTTTGGATTTCATAACAATGGATTTTTACAAAGTAGGGGGGGTTAGCTATACGCCCAACCTGGAGTGCCATTGACTCTTCTGTTGGGGTTGCCATACCTTACACAAAGGTTTCCAGATATATGGAAACTCCTCACCTTCGCCCATGTGTGTAAACTGTGGCGTTGCTTATAGTCCAGTCGGGTTAGACGAATAACAGGCCTAACCTTGCATTAGGAGCTGCCCCAAATTTTATTTTTCTAATCTTTAGGGAGGGTCAATAGCAGTGTAAATTTAAAATGTCGACTGAATTCCGTTGTTGCGTTAGCCGCCATATTGATTTTAAATGACAACCGTTTTTGCTCAATATCTCCACCATTTTCAACTTTTCGACAAAAAGTATACGAACTAAAATTGTTTAAAATGTGATTTTCTATAATTTCTATTACTACAATTTTTTCGTGCGGTCGATATTTTCCGAGTTATGGTGGAAAATAGTGACAGTTAAGAATATAATTATTGAATTATCTCGTTTATTATTAGTTTTACGACAAAAATGTACCTATACAGAAATAGAGAAAACAAAATTCTACAAAATGTTGATCTCTTTCATTTTTTTGCTAAAATTAATATTTAAGGTAGTACGTATGCGGTAATGGCACGAGCGTAAGACCCGATTGATTTTATGGCAATTGTTTTTGTTCAATATCTACGCCATTTTCAACTAAAATTGTTCCAAATATGATTTCCTACAATTTCTTTTTAACAACTTTTTTCATGCGGTTGATATTTTCCGAGTTAAGTGCGAAAATAGTAAAAAGGGGTGGGGGAAGCATAATTATTAAATTGAATCTTATTTCCGAGCTGCCCCAAAATTTTATAATTCTATGCCTTAGGGGAGATCAATAGTAGTGTAAATTTAAAATCTCGACTGAATTCCTCGGTTGCATTAGCCGCCATATTGACTTTAAAGGAGAACCGTTGTTGCTTAATATCTCCGCCATTTTCAACTTTTCGACAAAAACGGTAGAAACTAAAATTGTTGGAAATGCAATTTCTTAAAATTTTTTTTGCATAATTTTTTTATACGATCAATATTTTCCGAGTTAAGGGGGAAATAGTGGAAGCGGAGGGGAAGCACAATAATTATTGAATTGTCTCATGTATTGTTAACTTTACGACATAATTTTACATAAACAAAAATAAAGAGAATTATACTTTATACAATTTTTGAAACTTCCACTGAAACACCAACCAAACTAAGTAAATAAAAGGCATAAAATAACTTATATGCATTAAGTTCACTTAATTTTATTAACTAGTGGGTTTTATTGGTTTAATTTGTGTGTTGATATTTTAAGCTTTATGTCAGTTAATATATTTTTATATATCTATATATATATATCAAACAAATGAAATAGAGAATGTGGAAAAATCCCCTTACGAACAATTCACACATCCACCATTTCAGGTTGGGAAAAATTTTTTGAATAGAATCAAAGATCCAAACACCTGTTCTTAGAAATGTGTTTCGCCCTCTTATATATATATATATATATATATATATATATATATATATACTTATATATATATATATATATATATATATATATATACTTATATATATATATATATATATATATATATATATATATATATATATATATTTTAATTTTGGACCCCGTTTGAGAGAATTACCCCATCCCCCTCGTGGACCCGCCACTGGTTCTCTCGAAAAGTTGTAGTAAATCGTAATTGCAACAATTTCAGTTCTTACACTTTATGTCGAAATGTTGAAAATGGCGGAGATATTGAACAAAAACAATTGCTATAAAATCAATCAGGTCTTACGCTCGCACCTTTACCGCATATGCACTACCTTAAATATTGATTTTATCAAAAAAAATGAAAGAGATCAAAATTATACAAAATTTAATTCTCTTCATTTTTGTATAGATACATATTTGTTGTAAAACTAATAACAAACGAGATAATTCAATAATTCGATAATTATGCTTCAACTGTCACTATTTTCCTCCCATAACTCGGAAAATATCGACCGCACGGAAAAAATTATAATAAACTAAATTATAGAAAATCTCATTTTCAACAATTTCAGTTTATATACCTTTGTCTAAAAGTTAAAAATGGCGGAGATATTGAGCAAAAACAGTTCTCGTTTAAAATAAAGATAACTGCTAACGCAACGGTGGAATTCAGTCGAGATTTTAAATTTACACTACTATTGACCTTCCCGAAAAATAAGAAAGATAAAATTTGGGGCAGCTCGTAATGCAAGGTCAAATGCTATCCCGACTGGGCTATAGTAGTAAATGACAGAAACTACTTCTCATAGCTACTGTCACCAAGACCCATCACTTACCATTTACCTCCCCCCTTTCTAATTCAGGCTTGTGACCAGCAATGGCAGAGTTCACTGAAGGATGATCACTGTACATGGCACATATTTTGCTCATATTATGTTTCTTGTTTTTATATACACTGAAGTACTCTGGACAATAGTATACTTTAAAGTATTTCACATTATTTCAAACTGTACTTATATCATAATTTCTCATGGTATTTTGTCAGGGATCATTACATAATCTTTATGATTTTCTTACAAAAATAACACTAATTTTTTGATTTTTTATTAAAAATATTTAATACAAAACACCAGCATTTAACTAACATTAATACTTTTTTAAAGTTTTTCTTATGAGCGCTATTCTCTGTTTATGTGCTTCAGTGGTTAGACTTCTCTTATAAGGCCTCAATTCGTCTGTACCAAAACCAGGTGTCCACATATTGTAATTTCTGTTCAAAAATTGCTGCACATCTTTAACCTCAATTGTGGTGTTGTGGCGATTTTTGGCAATCAGAGCTGCACCATTAAGGCATCTATCAACAAATTCATCAACATATCCTAAAATAATTTCTTCTACTTCTTCTTCAAGATTCAGTGTTTGATCTGTTTCTCTAACAAGATCCTGAAGACGTTGTTTTGTTAATACCTGCAGAGGTTCACTTGACGATGTACTGTTTTGTTGGATGACTTTTTGTGGAGGCTGTGCATTTTGGACTGGCATGTTTTGGACTTGTATATTCTGTACACCTACTAAATTTGTACCTAAAAAAGAAAGAAATTATTAAAGATAGTTATTTAAAGTAGGTCTATGGATCTACAATATTAAAACTTTGTGGATCTATGGATCTACAACATGTTTTTACATAAAAATCAGGAAAAACACAACTTCTGGTAAATCGATTCTTCCGGTTCAAGACTTTGGTCTTGCACATCAAAAGAAGAACCTATGTACCAAATTTGGTTGAAATCGGACTTTTCGTTCAAAAGTTATCGTGCTATTAGTCACATATGTATAGTCGCCATTTTGAATGCCCGCCATTTTTGTAAAAAGTAAAATCTGAGATGGCCTTTTATCTAAATTTGAACCTTGATGTGTGTAGTATATGTGGTCCAAATTATATGCTTCTACGATTAAATTCACAATAATTCTTATAATATTTGTACGAATCTGTCACACATAGGTACATGTGAAGATACATTATGCATTTATTAATATATATATATATATACAGTGGAACCCCGATAAGTCGGCCCCCGATAACCCGGAACTCCGGCTAACCCGGACTGATTTTTATCAGACAAACATTTCAACAATAAAAATGTATTGCTGTTACAAAATCTCGTAAACCTAATTCATTCATTTGGTGACGTCAATATACGAACGAAACGATTGATGAATCCGACATTACTGAAAATATCAGGGCAATCAGGGTGCAGATGGGACCCTGTCGCGCAATTCGCAGCAAATAAAATAGTCGTATGTTTTTGGCTTCATTTTATTTCGTTTATACATACGCATTTTCAAGGTTCACGAGGTTTTGTACCAACTCTATGTAATATAATATTTGAGAGATAATGGAACCGGATTGAACTACATATAACATAGTAAAAATGACTCATGGTACACCACATTCATTGTCGAAAACAACATGCACCTGTATTATCCTTTATTTTTTTGAAACTGTCTGTGTTAGCATTGTTTAGAAAAGACTATTAAAATTCTTTTTTTAACAATGGTCTTAGTCATCACTTTTATTAAATAACATAACATCAGAGACGGTATTATGTGTAGTAAAGTCGTATTATTGTTCGCTTCCGTTTTGTAATCGTTCGTAAATTTATTCAGATTTTGTGTTTGTGTGTCTTTTGTCTATAAGGGCAACAAAACGTAAAAATGTTGTAGTGACAATGGAAAAGAAACTAGAAGCATTAAGTAGAATTGATAAAGGTGAATCTTGCAGCATTATATTATGGTGTCGGTACATCTACAGTATCGGATTGGAAGAAAAATAGAACTAAAATCGAAGAATTTTTTTTTTCAAAATGATAACAAAAGACAGTTTAATCGGTGCAAAGCTAATAAAGCTAAGAATGAGACTTTTGACGACGCTTTGTATGTGTGGTTTTGTGTGGAATGCGAACGTGGTTTACCAGTGTCTGTGTGACAATTATAACGGAGTTTATCTGTAAGCATACCATATTTTATTAATTTTTACCATTTTCTCCGGCTAACCCGGATTTTCGATAACCCGGATCGGCCGCGGTCCCAATTAATCCGAGTTAACGGGGTTCCACTGTATATATATATATATATATATATATATATATATATATATATATATATATATATATATATATACACTATACTATATATACTGTTCAAAATAATTGGGAGAAACATGTTTTTCTGGTCTGAATTAATATTTAATTACCAATGATGTTCCAAACTGCCTCAAACCTAAAGGCTGTGTGATGGATCGATGTTGACTATAATTTACTTGTTTGGCTGGTTTTAGGTTGTCATTAGTTCAGTTGTAAACCTTTCTGCGCAGCACTTGTTGGTTATAATGTGTATAATATACACAATATACAGTCGGAAAAATGAAAGAATACGTATGAATGATCACATCAATCACTTATTTTGTATTTGCTGTCTTTTCTATAAATAACAAACGTTTGTTATTGGGTATTCTTTCATTTTTCCGACTGTATGTTACGGACAATGACGTAAATCCGGCCAATAACGTTATTGACCGGCCAATAACGACAATGGCCGGTTGAATATTAACGACAATATTAACGTTATTGTCCATAGAAACTGGACATTGATGATAATTTTAAACTCTTGATAACATTCAAAAGTACTGAATGAAAACTACATTACACCGGATGAAGACATCGAAGAAAGTTGGAGGAAGATCAGAGATAATATCAAAATGGCAGCAACGGAAGCACTTCGAGAACGTAAGATAAGTAAACATATACGAAAAAAAAAAGGAGAACTCCATGGTTCTGTGAAGAAATAAAAATAAAATGCCAAGAAAAAACGAAAATATACCTAGAATACAAGTCCAAAAGAACGAGACAAACATATGAAGAATATAAAAGAGTGCAAAATGAATTAAACTCAATAGTAAGAAGGAAGAAAACAGAACATTGGGAAGCATTTTCAAAAGAGATAGAGCACGACTTTTATGGGATGCAAAAGGAAATGTGGAAAATGATAAGAGGTCAAAGAGCAGAGATGAAGGCATTGATAGAAGTAAAACATATTGATACCAATACGTGGACACCTTACCTAAAAAACCTCTGTCAAACAGCTAATCACAAAGAACTGGAAACACCAGGATTAGAATCGGATGAGAAAACAGAAATTAAAGAGGAAGATATAAAGAACGCCTTAAAAAAGATGAAAAATCGAAAAGCTCCTGGGAAAGATGGAATAGCTAATGAACTTTTAAAATACGGAGGAGATAGACTTCACAAAGAACTGAATATCCTTATAAGTAAAATAATAAATACAGGAAGAATTCCAGAAGAATGGAGAACCACTCAAATGATAGCGTTATTTAAGAAAGGTGATAGGGCAGACCCCAGTGACTATAGAGGGATAAATTTACTGAGCACTATACTGAAACTCACAACAAAAATACTTATGGAGAAAATAATGGCGTCCATAAATATATCGGATGAACAACAAGGATTTAGAAGTGGAAGATCATGTAACGATGCAGTTTTTGTGATAAGGCAAATAGCGGAGAAATTATTAGAATATAACAAACCAGCCTTTTACTGTTTCATAGACCTAGAGAAAGCGTTTGATAGAATCCAATTAAAAGATGTGATACACCTGTACAAGAATTCATCTGTACTCAGTAGATATATCTTAAAAACACCCTGTAATTATCTACGATAATTACTTTCAGTTATTTATGTCATCATAACAATATTACAACCTTCATTCGATTATACAAATATTGTTATCCTAGATCACGATTCACTAATAATTGCAGAGTCAATTATAAACACTTTTCATGGTCGATGCTGAATAGGCATTTCTAAATATATAAACAGCAAAACTATAACAAGGGAATTCTTATTATTATATTAGACATTCGTCATTCTATTTTGTGATCAGACGTAATATTTCCACATTAAAGATAGTGTCTCTTTTTCTTCACGAGACGTTCTTTGGGTGCGGTGCTACCAGCTTATGCTCATGCGAGTGTAAATAAAACAACTCAACAAGTAAAAGCGTATCAATTATTCCACCCCTCGGATAAGGGATAACCACCCTCACCGGGAGTAGATAGCCTTAATGCCAGGGCTGTCATATGGCGATCCAAGACCAGGCGAGAACGTAAGGGACAAGCAGTCTAGAACGAGAAATGGAGAAACACGTCAATGTTCTGGCACCTCGACCACCCTAGAACAGTGTGGTATATAGAAAAAGGATGGAGACATCAGGCCCGAGACGGAAATGGAACATGGTATGGAGATGGAACTTCGTGTGGACAATGGACAATGCTATGGAACGTGCAGCGAGGACTTTTTGGTGATACGAACAAAGACGTGTAAAAGTGGTAAGTCCATATTAGCTATTTTTATGGTATTTCCTGATTAATATAAAGTATAAAGTATAAACATTATGTGCTACCTTAATTATATTAATATATGTTTCAAGTTTACCTATTTTTACTTAATTATTCTATTCTATTACCAATATTTATCAATATACAAAGATTTTTTTTTACCCTCATATTAAGTTATTATAGGACGCAATGATACAATTTTATATGATTTTTTTTTACATATTTATCAACGTATACTTTATCCTTGCTGACTTTTATTCATTTATTATTTGACTACTGATGTTTAGTACATTTTTGCAATTTTTTTATGATTTTAATATTTGCTATCGTAAATATACCTATCAAAATAAATATACGATATATAACAAATATACGCTATATGCATAATACATTTAAATTATTATTCTAACTACTTATTTACAAGGGTTAATATAACGTTATTTATTTTTGAATTTTTTATTACCACTGCAATTTTTACATATTTTTACCATATATTGACGTATTATTTTATCTCCATATTTTTTTACTATATATCTATATACTAAATATCTATATACACCGTAAGACTATCGAATTTATATTTTCGCTAAGAAGTGCAGAAGCTGAAAAAAAAAGAAAAAAAATTATGTATAAATGAGTAGCAACAAAGTTACTTGGGAAGATTTTGTCAAAATAGTTGAGGAAATTGCACAAGAAATAGACAGGCAAAGCAGAAGAGTCTTAAAGAAAAAAGTTCCGAAATCTAAGGACATAAAGGAAGAAGTGACGACACAGCTAATTAAAGCTTATAACAAGTTCACGCAATTGACTAGGAAAAACTGGGAAGCACTTTCGGACAAACAAAGGGAATCGTGCAACAAATATTTTGGAAAAATCAGAGACAAAGTTATACGATCATTTCAAGCAGTAAATGTGAGAACAGTGGTTCCAAGTTCAATACATCAACCAATCGACAAGGAAGTTGAAGAGGAACAAAGCGATGAGGAAATAGAAGAAGGAAAAAGCGACGAGGAAGGAGAAGAAGAAATAATTAACGACGGAATAAAAGAGGAAAAAGGTGACATAAAACAAGATATAACAATATTAAACATGGCTTTGACAATCAATGAATTTTTCAATATCGCAAGCAAGATATTGCCCAACGAGTTCGATGGAAGCGCAGGGAAATTACAACCATTTTTAGACGCATTAGAACTACTTGGAAAATTGGCAGAAGGTCATGAAGACACAGCTGTAACGCTAATAAAAACGCGACTCACCAATAAGGCTAGGAACCTAATAACCACAGAAGATACGATTCCACGGATAGCTGAAGCACTAAAGAAAGAATTAAAAGGTGATAATCCGAAGAATTTAATAGCCAAATTAGCCAAAAAAAAGGCAAGGGCATAGAGATGCAGCAGTGTACGCATCTGAAGTGGAAGAGTTAGCAGAACAATTAAAAGTAGCATACATAGCGGAAGGAATGCCACTTGACTTAGCAAAGAAATATACGACGGAAGCAGTAGTAACAACAATGAAACGAAACGCTAATGCAGAGAAAGCTAAGCTAATACTGGAAGCAGGTAACTTTATATCACCGCAGGAAGTAGTATCTAAATTTTTGTCGATCGATACGACTGAAGAAAATGCACAAGGAAGAGTCTTAAATTATAGGACAAACTACGAGAATAGGAGAGGACAGCAGCAATACAGAAGAGGATACCATAACAAATATGACAGAGGAAGAAGAAATAACTTCGGACAACGGAACGAAGGAGAAGCAACGGACAATCAACGAAATTATTCGAACAGAGGATACAGACAATTTAACAATCAAACATACAGAGGAAACCAGAGAGGCGGACGTAACAGGAACGTAAGGTTACTAGAAATAGAGGACAGTCAAGAAGAGCAAGAAAACCAGCAGTTGGGGTTTTGAATGAACAAGAAGTTGGAGTACACAGGCAGAAATAAAATATAACATTTACAACTTCGACCTAAACCTAACGAACTTTGTACGAATGAAAACAGGAATTCTTGAAAACACAAGCACTTTTATCATAGACACAGGAGCTGACATTTCAATACTAAAATGTTCACAAGATTTTATGAAGGAACAGGTGAAACCAAACACAAAGGCGAAAATAAAAGGAGTCACTAAAGGAGAGTTGCAAACAATGGGAGAAGTTGAGACAACACTCGAAGTAAAAGGAACTCGATTCGAACACATCTTTCAATTGGTAGAACCTAACTTTCCAATTCCAACAGACGGAATCATTGGGAGAGACTTTATTTCTAACTTTCAATGTATACTAGATTACGCAAACCTTAAAATGCACATTAAAGAGGACAACGATTGTTACATTAGTACGAAAATTCTGGATAATATAGACAATGACACCATAATAATACCGCCTAGATGTGAAATTTACAGAATCGTAAAAATTTTTCAAACGTTAAAGAAAGACAGGATAGTGGAACAGCAAGAAATACAACCAGGAATATTCATAGCAAGAGCAATTATTTCAAGTAATAATCCATACATCAAAATTTTGAACACAACGTACGAAACAGTAAATGTAGACGCAAGCACAATCAGGACGTTGGATATTAAACTATTCAATATATATAGGCTAGTCAACGACAGCAAGGACAGAAAAAAAGAATTACGAGAATCACTGAAATTAGACATACCAGAATACATACGAGACAACTTAGTATCGTTATGCGAGGAATATTCAGACATATTCGCCCTAAGGCATGATATGTTAACCTGTAACAATTTCTACGAACAAAAACTAAGAGTTAAAGACCAAACTCCGGTATATATCAAGAATTATAGGACACCTCATGCGCAAACAGAGGAATTAAATCGACAAGTACAAAACCTAAGAGACCAAGGAATCATAGAACCATCTACATCCGAGTACAACAGCCCAGTAGTACTGGTACCGAAAAAAGCTATAGATGGAGGAAAAGCATGGAGATTATGCATAGATTTTAGACAACTGAACAAGAAGATAGTTACAGACAAATTTCCATTACCAAGAATAGATTCGATATTAGATCAACTAGGAAGAGCAAAATGGTTTTCAGTTATAGACTTAATGTCAGGCTTTCACCAGATACCATTAGAAAAATCATCGAGAAAATACACATCGTTCAGCACAGAAAATGGAGCATTTCAATTTACCAGATTACCTTTTGGATTAAATGTAAGCCCAAATAGCTTTTCAAGAATGATGTCAATAGCATTTTCAGGATTAACACCAGACAAAGCATTTCTTTACATGGACGATATCGTAGTAATTGGAATATCCGAAAAACATCACTTAGACAACCTGAAAAAGACATTCGAGACATGTCGAAAATTCAATATGAAACTTAACCCAGGAAATATGACATACACCTACTATATGAGAAAAATTTACCACTGGATATCATAAAACTGATAGAAAACATATATGTAAGAAATAAAATAGAAATGAAAGTCAATGGAATAATAACAGAACCCATAGAAACAAACACAGGAATCAGGCAAGGAGATTCACTAAGCCCTCTACTGTTTAACATAATATTGGATGCAATAATAAAACAAGTGAAGAAAAAAAGAGGGTACAAAATGGGCAATAGAGAGATAAAAATACTCTGTTACGCTGATGACACCGTGTTAATAGCAGAGTGCGAAGACGACCTACAAAGATTATTGCACGAGTTCAACATTAACGCGAAAGGAATGAATATGAAAATATCAGCCCAAAAAACAAAAAGCTTAGTAATTGCCAAAGAACCAATAAGATGCAAATTGGAGTTAGACAATCAAATTATGATGGCCTAATAATGAGGATGGCACAATGAGGGCCTAATAATAAACGGTGAGCCACTTAATAATATAAGATATTCTGACGATACCGTACTTCTAGCGGGAACACTGGAAGAATTGCAACACCTTGCTCAACAACTAAATATACATTGCAACGATTATGGACTAAAAATAAATTTGAAGAAAACCAAGTTCATGGTATTTACAAAAGCACAAAACATCAGAGTTAGACTAGTACTGGATAGTACAGAAATTGAGCAAATATCTTCGTACAAATGCCTTGGAGCATGGATCAAAGAAGATACTGATCAGACAAAAGAAATAAGATGCCGCATTGAAATTGCACGATCCATTTTTAACAGAATGAGGAAACTTTTCTGTAATCGCAATGTCAATATAACGCTCCGGATAAGAATGCTTCGTTGTTATATTTTCTCCACCCTTTTGTATGGGGTTGAGGCATGGACACTAAAACAATCCAACATTAAAAACCTGGAAGCATTCGAAATGTGGTGTTATAGACGTATTCTGAAAATATCATGGACAGATCGTAAAACAAACGCACAAGTGCTCGAACAACTAGGAAAACAATGCGAAGTTTTAAATTCCATAAAAATCAGGAAGTTGGAATACTTGGGGCACATCATGAGAGGTGAAAAATATGAATTATTAAGGAATATAATGCAGGGCAAAATCAAAGGCAGAAGAAGCGTAGGAAGACGTAAAATCTCGTGGCTACGCAATCTCCGTGAATGGTTTGGATGCAGCTCAATTGAACTATTCCGGCGCGTAACCGACAAAATTATAATTGCCAGAATGATTTCCAATCTCCGATAGGAGCGGAACTTTAAGAAGAAGAATCAAATTATACAACAAGTAATGACTTTCAAATATCTGGGAATTAATCTATCAGCCGACAACAATATCGAAGAAGAGGTAAAAGACCAAATAATTAAAGCCAGTAGAACGGCCGGATGCCTGAACGACACAATTTGGAAAAACAAACACCTAAGATTGGAAACAAAGGCCCGAATACATGTCAGTTATTAGGCCAGTTACAAGAAACAAGACCAGATACAAGCAAAACACGAAGACATCTGGAAACCAACGAAATGAAGGTCTTAAGAAGGATTGCTGGAAAAGGACTACAGGATAGGGTAAGAAGTGAGGAAATCAGACGCATATGTGGGGTAGACAATATAAATACCTGGGTAAAGAACAGAAAAGAAGAGTGGAATGAGCACATAAGCAGGATGTATGAATCAAGGATAGTAAGAATAGCCAGGGACAAGTCACCGTTAGGCAGGAGAAGTATAGGACGCCCAAGGAGAAGATGGAATGACAACTTAGGGGCAGAATGAAAGGCACTGTTGAAGAAAAACAGGCAGTACTGACTATATAAAAGAAGAAGAAGAAGAAGAAGAAGAAGAAGATAACATTTCTATCATTGCCCGGCCAATGTCGACAATGCCCGTTGTTAATCGGTCAATGTTGAAATTTTGACTAAAAGATAGGTTATGTGTAGGTTTACTATTGTTTACTTCATGTGTGTATATTGTTTTCGTGCTGAAATTACTCGTAAATTTATTTAATAAGTGTTATCATGGATATGAACGATGTGCGCGCTCGTTTTAATAATTATAGGTTTGTTCTAGCGAACAGTCAAACTAGTTAGAAAGCGTCAGCAAATAATTGGTCAGGGAGAGAACATAATACAGTCACCAGTGCTATCCCCTCTACTCGCACTGGTCCACTATTTGCTGATGGTTTCAAACCGTTTGAAACTGATGCTAGAACAAACCTTATATAAACTTAATAGTCAAGTCAAAACTTGATGACAATAAATCATTTTTAAACTGTGACGAATACAATAGAAGAATAAGTGCAATTAAAGAAGCGAAAAATATTTTGAGCACACCGGATGCTAAAAAAACAACAAAGCACTATAGAATGGTTTGTAAATATGATGTAATTACAATAAGTGGTAAAGAGCGACTGATTATGCCAGTTGACGAAAACACCCAGTCTAAAGTATTATATTATGCTACAACTGAAGAATTATTTTTGATATCATTCATAATGCACACTTAGCAATTGGGCATGGTGGACGCAATCGTATGGTTTCCGAAATAAATAAATTTTATTGTATGGTGCTCCGTTTTTATGCAAAAAAATAAAACATCTTGCGCGTATTTTTCATTTCATAATACATTATCAATACCTAACTATCCAATATAATAATCTAAACTAGAACAATAACAGAAAATATTACTAATAAGATTTTAACTAGGTGCAAAGCTACAACAAATGTTCAAAATTACCTGCTTCACTGGTGACAAAAGAATTTATATTCATCATTAGCAAGCAATCGGGTAATGGTCTGGATTTTTTTAAGAAAAAAATAGTGCGCCACTGATATATGTCAAACTAAAAATCATTTTTGAATTCCTTGTATAATTTGTGACAAAAAATATATCTTGCCTTTTTTATATGAGGCGCCGTTTTTATACAAAAAAAATAAAACATCTTAACGCTTACAAAGTATTCGAGGTAGATTCCATACGCTTATAAACTTACTTCAAATACTTTGTAAATGTTAAGATGTTTTATTTTTTTGCATAAAAACGGCGCCTTATATGAAAAAAGGTGAGAAAGACTCTTTGTCGTAAATTGGATGAGGAATTCAAAAATGATTTTTAATTAAAATTCTCCTGTCATCCCTAAAGGAGGTCATTTTGAACATTTCTTGTAGATTTGCACCTAGTTAAAATCTTATTAGTGATATTTTCTGTTATTGTTCTAGTTTGGTATTATTGTATTGGATAGTTCTTGTAATGTATAATCTATTAAGAAATAAAAAAAGACAAGAAAGGTTTTTTATCATAGATTAAACGTGGATTTTAAAAACCATTTTTAATTTGACATATCTCAGTGGCGTACTATTTTTATCTTTAACAAAATTCAGACAATTACCTGTATGCACGCCAATGATGAATAGAAAATTCGTAGTTGTATGTTAAAAAATGCGCGATAACTATGTCTTAAACCCCATCAAATTTCATTTTCATAACTCAACCAGTCTTAGAGAAATAAATAAATTGGGAGTTTCAAATAAAAATTTTAACACCCCGTATCTCAGAAACGAAGCATTTGTAAACAAACATTTTTAGAGCAAACTGTTATATTATTTTTTCATGTAGAATTACCTGTTAAAGTTTGTCATACTTATTTACTAACACCCTGTATATGGGAACTTATCAAATATTCTCAAGAAACATTAAAATTAGATGAATTGTATTAAAAAAAGAAAAAAATGATTAACAAGTTGTGTTCCACGATGATCAATTTAAGAGCATGTTAGCTAAACTAGAGTAGTTAATCCAAGATGTGATGGATAGGTCACATCTGATAGAGGACATATTTTATACTAATATATAGATTGTTCAGTCTATTTATGGTATTTAATGATTTTAATAAGTTGGGGAAAGAAGACACTTTCGAAAACATATTTGGGAAACATAGTTTGCATAATGAAACCAGTCAAAATGGACTTAGGGTTGCACAATTTGCAACAGTAAATAACTAAGTGCGTTCACGGGTAACTGTAGGCGACAAATTGTCAGCAAATCGCATGCACACTTAAAAAATATATAAATAATATTGTTAATAGATAAATATACAAGGTATATTTACCTAGTATAATTTAATAATTAGTTATTAATATTAATTAAAAGTAAATATACCTTGTTTATTTATCTTTTAACAGTATTATTTATATTAGGTGAGGTTAGGAATTGTCAACGACTAGTCGCTGACAGGTAACGAAGGCTCTTATTATGTAGTTGTCAGTACTAACTTCCAGGGAAAAGATATCCATAAAGGAACATGGAAAATACCAGGAACCAATGAAAAGACGAAAAGAGAATACAAACAACTAGAATATGCAGAAGAAAAAAAGGGAGGCTTTGAAGAAACAAGTACAAGAAATTCTAGAACATAACAACAGACACGAAAGCAGAAAATTCTATAAAAGAATAAAAGCATGCAGTCATTTAGACCAAAATTGACAATATGCGAAGACAAGGACAGAGAACTACTAATAGAGAAACAAAAAATTATAATCAGATGGAAAGCATACTTCGAGGAAAACCTAAATGCAGACAAGGGAAATGATCAAAAGAGACAATATATTATACAGCAGAGCAGTTATGAAGAAGTAGTTCAAATAATAAAGAAACTAAAAAAGAGTAAAGTGCCAGGAATGGACAGAGTTTTGGCAGAATTGTTGAAATATGGAGGATCTGAACTCTGGGGAAGAATCCATTACCTGATAAAGTTGGTATGGACCAAGGAGCAAATGCCAGAGGAATGCGCAGTTGGTCTTATACAGCCAATACATAAAAAAGGAGATAAGAGGGAATGCCAGAATTACAGACCAATTACATTGCTATATGTATTATCTACAATAAATTGTCAGAATACTCCAAAAATAGAGCCACTACAGACAACATATTCATACTAAGAACAATACAAGAGAAAGCTTATGAATACGACCTAGAACTATAGAATATGTATATATGTAGACTTTCTACAAGCTTTTGATATTGTGAAAAAAGACAAATTTCTGGAAGACCTCAGTAATCTAGGTATACCAAAAAATATATCAGTCTCATAAAAATGACGTTGCAGGGTTCAAAAGCCGCAGTTAGAGTAGATGGAGAACTGTCTCCCCTGTTTGACATCAACATGGGGGTGAGACAAGGAGACTCACTTTCAACAATGCTGTTCAACCTAGTTCTTGAGGCAGTCATTAGAAAAACCAATGTAACTGGCCATATAAATACCAAAACAGTACAAATTACTGCATATGCAGACGATGTCGCCATTATTAGTAGAAGCAAGATACGACTAATAGAAACGTTCAAGGAAATTGATCCTGAAGCACAAAAAGAGGGCTTAAAATAAACGAAACAAAAACTAAGCATATGACCATCA
Source organism: Diabrotica virgifera virgifera (assembly GCF_917563875.1). Lineage (NCBI taxonomy): Eukaryota > Metazoa > Arthropoda > Insecta > Coleoptera > Chrysomelidae > Diabrotica > Diabrotica virgifera. The sequence continues at coordinate 59,876,893 of NC_065443.1, read as the reverse complement.
AAAGAACCTCTGAGAATGAAAATAATATAGTAATAGACAACTATACTATTGAACGTGTAGATGCCTTCACATATCTGGGCACAGAAATCAATCAGAAGAATTCCGTAAGTAGCAAAATTAATGCACTTATTTCCAGTGGAAATTGTACATACTATGCTAATGAAAAATTGATGACATGGAAATTATTAGACAAAAGAACCAAAATGACCATATGGATACCTCAGAAGTCAAACAGTGTGTCACATTCTCCCTAAAAATGACTTATGAGATATAACACTTATTATTATATATAATAATATTATTATTTCCTTGTTTGTAGTTATGAATATGTTACCCATATTATGATAAATAAAGACAGCTTATTTGTTTTTAATAACTACTTATATTTCTACAACTATTAGAAACATCCTAGTATCTCATTTCAAACAGTTATTGACTTACACCGATTGGCTTCTGAAGCATCAATATACAGAATATACAGAACCTTGATTAGATCTGTGGTGACCTATGGTCGTGAAACCTGGGTGATGACAAAAAGGGATGCCCAACTCAGGACATTCGAGAGAAAGATACTGAGAAAAGTATATGGCCCGGTGCAAGAGGAAGACGGCACATGGAGAATCAGGAGAAATAACGAGGTTAATGAACTGAATGAAGGGTATGATATTGTAAGATTTGTGAAAAGTCAAAGACTGTCATGGCTGGGATATGTTCAGCGACAAAGACGATATTACAGTGGAAGCCGGTAGGAGGCGAAAAATAAGTTAAGGATTTAGAAAAAAAGAATGTGTGTGTACCTTGTACGCATGTAAGAAGTTATACTTCTATTATATTATAATTTCAACGAAATAAATATACTTTCGAACAGTTTATTTATATTTTATTTAAGGATTAAACTAATTTTTATTTACTACTTTTTAAACAATTTTATTAAAACAATACCAGAAATTAAAAAAAATTAGAGAACACCCTGATTCGATCTGGGGATCTCTTGATCTCCAGTCAAACGCTCTACCACTGAGCTATACTCCTTTTGTTTGTGGGGTACAGACTACAAGATTTCTCAGACAATGTGTCAAATAGACCAAGTGAAGTATAAAAATACTGTAAATATTACTTTTATTATCTTATTCCCGAGGTAGACAAATCCAAAGATACAAAAATTAGGTATAAAAATATATTTACCAAAAACACTAATATATTATTTCCACATCTTTTTTGGCTATAATACATACATAACTAACATTTAGCAACGAACTCCACACTATCTGTGTGCGCATGCGCGCAGAATAATAAATATTCACTCTCAATAGCGCCTAAAGAAGTATAACTTCAAAAATGTTTTTTTCATTTCTTCCAATAATTGATACAGTAGAATATCTAAAGGGTAAAAAAATTGTTTTTAAATTAAAACAAGATTTCCTTGTAAGAGCAACAAGCACATATCTATGCATAAAATCAATTGCTACTGCCTCCTCTAGTGTTAATCACCATCTGGTGGTACTATATCCCATTTGGGAATATGCAGCCACTGATATTCTTTACGAATCTAATCCACTGGAGCTCTGCAATCAGTGGAATGTCTTCAGATAATTATTTTATATCTGAGAAGAATTAAAATTAAAGTATATGAACAAGAAGACATCCCAAAGCCCACATCACATCACATTGTTCCTTCATTCATACCATAATATGCAAAACTTATACACTATGTGTAAAAAAGTATATTATGCAACTTTAATAGGTATTGGCCAAAGTGTGACTGTGACCAGTGAAAAACTACTGCAAATGCAATTATTCATGAATCAATAATTAAAATGCTTAATGCTACTAATAATTCTAATATGGTCATATTTACCTCCCATTGAATCTACAATAGGTATTCCAGTCTTGATATCTTCTTTGTGGTCATTGGAATTTGTATGAGATATAGCATTGACTATAGGAACCCCATTATTAACATTTGTCATTATTGTATGTGTTATCGGAACTTGATTTATCACTATATTTTGTTGCTGCATCAAGCTATTCGTTAAATTGGGTACAGACATGTTTCAAACTAATTATTGTGATTCTCTTCGCAGAATTATTCTATATAATGATAATGACTACCAAGAATAGAAATTAGAAATAGATTTTTGTAAACTTTCAACTTTCTCTATTATGACGTTTTCAGTTTGACATTTATTGTCAATGTCATACTTCATACATAACTATTTCGTTGATAGGCAATTTCTACATTGACAAGTAGTGACGTCATTGAAATTTGACAGTAGTTTTGTCTCAATAATGACAGTGACAGCACTGACACTGACAGCTGCTTGTTGATGACATTCAAATGTAAATATTGCTATTGTAATACTAAATTTAATATTGATTATTAAAATAGAATATAAGCTTCAAATCAATGGTATATAATGGTTTATAAGTGAGACTAGTTAAACAGTGGATTAAACATTAAAACCAAACACAATGAGCAACCTGACAGCGGCAGATGCAAGTGCTCTAACACTGGAAATAGGCCCCTTTGAAACTGTTCATAGATGGAAACGAATGCCAGAATGTGACGAATTTGTGGGTGCTAGGTACGCACACAATTTATTTTCACGAGAATATATGCTCAAGTTTATGTTTTTAGGAGAAGTAAGCATACTGTGGTAGCATATAAAGATGCCATTTATGTATTTGGAGGAGATAATGGAAAGAGCATGTTAAACGATCTTCTGAGATTTGATGTTAAAGAGAAAAGCTGGGGAAGAGCTTTTGCTACTGGATGTCCGCCAGCTCCAAGGTTGGTACCGACAAATATTTGAATTTCATACAATCATCATTCTCTTTACCTCTATCCCTATGTGGGGTGGCTTCCCTAATTGCATGAATTTTTCTCTCACACAACACACCACTTGCTTCCTTCCACCTCGTCCAGCCAACCCTAATTCTACTGCATACATCTCCATTTATTTCGTAATTACTCTGTAAAACCTGTCCTAGGTAAGTACTTAAAACCATTATTTTTCACAATTGTTTCACTTTCATCTCATTTTATTTGTAGTGACCCCACCTTTAAATGAACATTCCAAATAAGTACTCTGTTTTGTCCTACTAAGTCAACCTTTTTCCTCAAGTGCTTGTCTCTTTGTTCTAAGTTACTTTCACTATTTCCTACTAACACTACATCATCAGCACACATTAAGAGCATAGGCGCAAAAATTTTACAGTTATCCCTACTTTTTCTTTCTTTACACAGCAAATTATGTGTAGTAAAATTCTCACTGGTATGGAGATGTAAACATTAGTTGACAATGACATTGTCATCATTAGCTTAGAGATGGCTTTTGAATGTTCTTGGATAACCTTTACTTGTATAATTGCTTAAATTATTATTAATTCAGTTAATTAATATGATAATTTTTTCACTAACTATGTATTCAGTGATTACAATAATTCATATACTATACAATAAAAACTAATAATCGAGAAAAGAGGAAAAGTGATAAAGTGATTTTTTAAATAATATATTGATACTATGGAACCCTTAAATAAATTTTGAACATCTTTGACAACAAAATACTTGGATCACAGAATATATCCTGGTGTATTCTCTGCTTGGATCTTCCATAAAATAATAAACAATAAATAACTTTTTAATAATTTCACGTTTTAAAACAATTACTTATTTATGAAATACACTATCAATATTATATAATAAACAACTCAAAATATCCCTGAAGTCATGTCAAATATTTAATAGCCTTGTTTGTCACTGTCTTGTTACCACATTCTGTTCGACTAAGCGTGTTGTATAACAAAGGTAGCAAATGTTCGATTTGGAAAATACCACGGAATTTTTTTTCGATTCCTGAAAAAACTAATAAACATTTTTGAAAAATTTAAACACAGAATGAAATACTAAATTATTACTGAGGGCCGAAAGTCCCTTAGAATAAATAAAAAGTTTCTTTTGAATGAGACATTTGAAATTAAAAATCACACTAAATTTTCTCTTTTTTTTTTCACCCCGTAACTTATTAAATTTTTCAAAAATACTTATTAGTTTTCTCAGGATTCGAAAAAAATGAATGCATTTAACACTAGAATGTCTGGTTTAGCATACCTACCTAGAAAGCCGGAAGGGATCATTTTGGCCCCACGTTCTTTAATCAATTAAAACTCAGTTTAAAGAAATTAAATCAACTCTAGACGGTAGAATCTAATTTTATTTTTTACTTTTATTGTTTAACACATTCGCTGCCCATCAAAAACATTCGGAACACCATACAATTTGCAGTTTTTGATATTTGCCACACATTGCCTTGTTATGACCGTGGCAGTGATTTGAAGTATGATTTCCTTTACAAAATATTTTCAACTGATATTTTTTTCGTTTTTGGATAGTAACAGTGATAGTTGTTGGTAGACCTGGTGTTGCTAGACGTAGTTCCAGATTTCGGGAGACAAGATATGGGGCTCATAATTCTTCACACAGCCGAAGAATAAACTTACGGAAACTGAGTCTACTTCCAGTTATTTCTTTATAAATATTCCATGCATTTATTGCTTCCAAGTCAAGAGTATGATAAAACACGTACATAGGCCATCGTCTTGAAGTTGCTTTTGTAGTACGAAGACGCATCATTTGGTCCTCTACACCAACAATTGCATCTTTGTGTTCACTTGTGTTCGCCAACAATTGTATCTTTATTACGTAGATGATCAGTACCAGTATAAGGGTAACCATTTACAATAAACATACATAAATATAATTTTACCCATTCGACAGGAATTTGAAAGAATGGATCGTCGAATTTACCAGAAAACGATAATAACTTACACAGGGCCAATTTGGCCCCTTTAGACTTCTATGGTAGATTTGTTAAAAAACCATTAAATAAATTTAGTAAACAATATTTTTTTGTTTTAAATAAGGCTTTGTAACAAAATATTAAAAGTCATAAAATATGAAAATATTATTGCCTCAAATAAAAAAACTACAATAACTTTAAATCGCAATCCCCTTAAGCACCAGGGAATGTTACCCTGTAATTTCACTATTCCAAATCCAATCTGGTCCAAGACTAATGAGAATAGATAAGGACTAAGCACTGAACATTGGTGCAATCCTACATTTACATGAAATTTATCAGTCTCTCCCAGACCTATCCTAACACTAGTTGTTACTCTCCGTACATGTCTCTCACAATCTCTACATATTCACCGGGGACTCCTTTGTATTGGGTGTCCACCATAGAATATCTCGAGGAACTCTTATCATATGCTTTCCAAAGATCAGTAAATACCATATGAGCGTTTGTTTCTTTATTCCGATACTTTTCCATCAACTGCCTTATAATGCAAATTGCATTTGTTTTTGATCGGCCATGCATAAAGCCAAACTGATTAGTGAGATACTTCAGTTTCTTTACATATACATCTATCAATTACTCTCTCCCATATTTTCATGGTGTGACTAGTAAGTAGTTTTATGGCCCTATAGTTTGTACATTGCTGTAGTTATCCCTTGTTTTTGTAAACTGACATCAGTGGACTATCAGATTATCCATGCTCAACAGGACCAGACGTGGCACAGATAATTGAAAAGCACAGATAATCCGAACATTTATTTTTTATACATGACACAAATACATATCCTGTCTGCAGAAACCACTTGGATGGAAAGTGATTCGTCAAGTTACTAAAAGTTGATCTTTTCAATAATTTCCGTGCAGATATACCTTTAAATGAGTCACACTGAGACATGAAATTTTGTAGATTCACTTTGTATTTATTTATATGGCGTATTGGTTGCTTGCCAACTTCATAGATTCGCGATAATGATGTGATACATTTACTCTTTTCAGTTCTGTTTAACCCGGTATCTGGCAAGACCAAAAATAGATGTCTCAATAGATGACTCAAATTATTTTTTTCAAATATATCTACTGAATGTTAGATGTTACCACCTGTTTTATATAAATAACACGACTTGTTGCTTACAGTTATCATTGTCACATAACAGCTATATACAGGGTGTCCCAGACTAATTTAGCCACGCTATATCTCTTAAACGAATAGAGATTTTCGAATGGGGCAAAAAGTGGTCTATTCTACTTGTAATACACTTTAATATGACGTAGAAAAAATCATCCCCTATATAATCATCCCTTAGTTACAACCCTTAACTTTAATTTTTTTAATAGCACTCTGTATATTTTTTTATAGTTTTTAATGTGGTCTTCTATCGTCTATTCAACACATTTTTTGAAAATAAAATCGGTTCGTAAATAATTAAGAAAATATCAGTTTAGTTTTGTTAATTATGTGTCCCAGACTAATTTATCCAGGCTATATTTCTTAAACGAATAGAGATTTTCGAATGGGACAAAAACTAATCTATTACATAATTGTAATACACTTTAATATGGCGTAGAAAAAAAAATTATCCTCTAAATATTCATCCCTTAGTTGCAACCCCTAACTTTATTTTTTTTTAAATAGCACCCTGTAAGTTAGGAATGAATTTTTTCTACGCCATATGAAAGTCTATTACAAATGGAATAGATCAGTTTTTGTCCCATTCGAAAATCTCTATTCGTTTAAGAAATATAGCCTGGATAAATTAGTCTAGGACACACAATTAACAAAAATAAACTGATAGTTTCTTGGTTATTTACGAACCGATGTTATTTTCAAAAAATGTGTTGAATAGACGATAAAAGACCACATCCAAAACTATAAAAAAATATACAGGGTGCTATTAAAAAATTAAAGTTAGGGGTTGTAACTAAGGGATGAATATTTAGGGGATAATTTTTTTGTACGCCATATTAAAGTGTATTACAAGTAGAATATGTCACTTTTTGTCCCATTCGAAAATCTCTATTCGTTTAAGAGATATAGCGTGGCTAAATTAGTCTGGGTAAAGTATAGTAGAAATTGACTTAGATACTTATAAAGATGATGTTGCCTGAGAGCATCAAAACCAGATATCGGGTTAAAATCCCTACTTTTTTGCAATCCGTAAAATATTTACTTGCATTTAATACTAGTTATTGCCATTTTGAGGCAAATCATAAGCTAATTTATTTCCAGGAATTCCCTGACCAATGTTGCTATCTATTTTGCATTATGCATCTCCCTCATATTGTATAAAGTTTCCGTCGTCTGATTTATGATGACAATATTTCTATGAAACCTCAAAAATGCAATTTGAGTAATGGAAAATCAGAGCACGGATAATCTGCAGTCCGGATAACCGGGGTTCTACTGTATACTAGTGATGTAACGAATATTCGTATTCGCATTCGCATTCGCGAATATTCGCATATTTTTGCATATTCGCATTCGTATTCGCATTCGAGAAATTTGTGCGAATGTTTTTCGAATATAAATATCAAAAAAAAAAATAATTTGAAGATAATATTGGGTTGATAAAATCAAAATCTGTTAATTTCTTATCTTTTTTATATCAAGAAATGGTAACTTTACCTTGTATAATCACATTATCAGCCTTCACTTTATTTTATTATTTGGTATTATGTAGTAAAGCTTAAGATTCAGATTGATTTACACTATATATCAATTAACTTTTCATTATAAATTTAGAAAACCTGTCAAAAATTAAAAAAAACAGAATATTCGCATCCGCATTCGCGAATGTCGCTAGCAGATATTCGCATTCGCATTCGTATTCGCGAATGTTCAAAAAATGACATCCGTTACATCACTACTGTATACTGCTTTTCCATTCATCTGGCATTTGTCCAACTTCCATAATTCTATTAAACCAACTTGTGCCTGTCTCTCCTAACGCTTTCCATCTGGTCCAACTGCTTTTCCTTTATTTATTTTTTGAAGTGCTTAAACCATTTCCTTGTTTGTTATTTTGGTGACCATTGTTGTTACGGTTTCTTTTAACTAAACTGGATTTCCGTCAAATTCTTCATTTAATAAACCGTCAAAGTACTTTTTCCATCTCTTTTTGACATAGTTTTGGCGAATTGGTATTTTTTTTTCATCTTGGATACATCTAATCTGATTAAAATCTTTTGCTTTCTTTGCTCTCTGTTTGGCTATTTTATATATTTTTGACCTTCTCTGGTATCAAGTTGATCATATAGATTTGTATGAGCTTCTGCTTTAGTTTTGCTTTTTTGCTTTTGAATTTCATACAATATAAATTTTAGTTATTAATCATATGGTTTTAGTAATAATATTAGTTTAAGGTTTAACATTGTAGTCACAGTTTACCAAATGCTATGTTTTACAGGGATCAGTCTGCTTCTAATGGGCAAGAAATTGCTACTTTGTTCAAAGACTTCTTTCAATCTGTCTATACCCCTAAGGTTAATAACCTTCAGATACCCAATATCCCCATCAATAACAATTTTGGCACAATTATAATGTCTCTGAAATCACCCTCGTTGATATCTTTGGTTGTATAAGTTCGCTTAAAAATAAGATTACTTCTGCTGATGGTGTTCCCAATTATCTTTTCAAAAAGTGCATCTGCACTGTTACCATGCCGCTATAATACATACTTTATTTAATAGATCGTTACAGTCATCTTTATTTCCGGATGTTTGGAAGGAGAGCTTTGCTGTACCTATATTCAAATGTGGTCAGAAAGAAAACAGAAAATTACCAAAGTATATGCATTCAGAGTAAAGCTTTTGATCGCATTGATCATCAGATTCTTCTTACAAAATTGCTTCTGTGGGATTTAATGCTCAGTTTGTTGAATGGATCAAAAATTCGTTGTCAGGTCGTAGTCAAAGAGTTAAGGCTGCTGGTAGCTAATACTTCAGAGTCAATAATGGTCCCCTCAGGCGTTCATCAGGGAGGACACACATCACCTATTTTTTCAACATATTCGTTAATGATGTTATGAAATGTTTAATGTTTTCTGATGACTTAAAGTTCTGGATGGTTACTGATGACTTTAGAGATCAATTGTCTCTACAAGCTGATCTTGATCGTCTATCCAATTGGAGTAGTAGGAATGGTCTTCATTTAAATGTTAATAAGTGTTGTTATTATCAGTTTTATCCGAAAGATGAAGAGGATAGGTACAACTTATTTCATAGATGGGCAACCTCTTAAGTATGTCTCTTCCATTAAAGACTTAGGAGTTACATTGGATGAAAGGCTTTCCATGGTGGATCATATCAACTTAATCTCCATAAAGGCTTCTAAATTACTTGAGTTTATCATAAGAAATTGTAAGTATTTTTCCACAAAAGCAACTAGATTAGTTTATTGTTGTCTTGTAAGATCCATCCTGGAATATTGTTGTGTAGTTTGGTCACCCTACTATCAATGTCATATTGGAACATTAGTGGCTGTTCTGCTGTTCAACGTAGGTTTTTGAGACACTGTGCATTTAGAACTCACAACATTGTTGTAATTTACAAGGATTACCACCATTTAGTATTAGGCGGGATATTTTAGGTTCTGCTTTTATTTTTAAAATTATAAATAGTCTTATTGATTGCCATTACCTTCTGAATGAAATCAGATTTAATGTACATTATTTAGGTTTGTGCCATATAGCTACTTTTAATATCCCCCTTCATCGAATATCGTAGTAATCAACAGTAATAGTGTGTTACACAGATATATGAGTTTTTTTATCACCGGAGGGACCGCAGACGTTCGGATACAATTAGCGTCTCTTTGCAAAGACAATGACGTCGACTTTGCAAAGTAACAAGACACTTACTCAATACTCAACACACACACTACACATTACACCTGAGTTAGTGATAAGTTATACAATTACGTGGCTAAAGGTTCTAGTTAACCAAGGCCAGAATCAGAGAAAAAAAAAAGATATATGAGATTCTTGACTACAACAGATATTGACTTATTTAACATCAGTTTAAGTCAAAATCGATTTTTTCCGATATATCGAAAACTATTAGAGATTTTTTAATGAAAACGGACATGTGACATTCTTATGGCAGGAACATCTTAAAAATAAATTATAATGAAATTTGTGCACCCCATAAAAATTTTATGGGGGTTTTGTTCCCTTAAACCCCCCAAACTTTTATGTACGTTCCAATTAACTTATTATTATAGCCTCGAATAGTTTTTGATATATTGGAAAAAATCGATTTTTATTTTGTAACTTCAAAGGGCTGTAACTTTTTGAAGTTATACTTCTTTACGCGCGATATGAGGGTGAATTTTTATATGTTAAAACCTACGATCCCGGCGCATGCGCATTATAACTTTGTTCTGATTGGATGTTCAAATGACATGTCAAAAATTATCCAATATGGCAGCTGTAGCGCAGCTGTGGTTTGGACGGTTGACGGTTTGGTTATGTATGGTTGTTGCGTTTTAAAATTTGTGGGAAGAGAAACAACAAAGGTTAGTTAATAGTTATACTGCCTTTTTAAATAGTTTTCATATTATATTTTTGAAGTTATACTTCAAAATGTTTTAATTTATGTATGTATCAGTCCAGAAAAGGTGTGGAAAGAATATATTAGTGTTTTTAAATATATTTTTCTACAAACGTGTTAAAAATGCAATTTTTAGGACTTCATAGGAGCGTTAAAAATGATACTTTAAGGCACTAGTGCTTTAAAATTTTTAAGGCACTGCAGTTAAAAGTGAATTGTCAAATTGTGAAACGTCAAAATATTTATATTTCATTTATTAACATTAATATTAATAATACAACTTGCGCAATTTGAAAAAGGTGGTTTAAAAGGTTTTTTATTATAATTTTGTGTCTTTGGATTTGTCTTCCTTGGGCGTAAAATAATAAAACATCTATTTTTATATTTCACTTGTCACCGTGATGTATAATTATGTATATCTGAAAGGTAAGTAGCATGCGGCTTGATGGCCTTGTTGGTAGAGCATTGGACCAGAGATCAAAAAATCGCGAGATGGCGGGTTCAAATCCCGGACGATTCATATTTTTTTCTTTTTTTTTTTTTAATATATGACATTCTTAAGTTTTGGTTAATTTTTGGTAATTATTGTTAATTTTTTGTATTGTACCTGTTAAGTAGGTATATTTATTTCGTTGGAATTATATTATAATAGAAGTATAACTTCTTACGTGCGTACAAAGTACACACACATTCTTTTTTTTTATGTGCACATTTGTACTAAGGTAAGTTAGGTTCAATTGAAGTGTTTTGGGTCCTTGAATATGTGATTTAATTTATGACCTCTATTTTTGTTACATCCTGTATACAGGGTACTTCATAAAGAATTGTCCATGTCGTAACTGGAGAAGCCTTAGCACAAAATACGAAGATTTAACCCAAAACACTTAAATAAAATATTCTTCCTTACCGAGATAAAGTGTTTTTTTACAAATGTTCTAAAATGATTTTAGCCCATTGTTAAAGCACTTTTTAATATTTTTTGTTCAAACTTGACACACTTTACACATGTTAGGATACTTTAACTAGTGTTAAAAGATAGTTTTCCGTTGTTACCAGAGGCGTTCTGTAGGGATATAGACTTCCTTTTCGCCCCTTTCCCCTCTTACAATCTACGCCACTATCGTAATAATCATTTCAGCATGTTTTTTTGATTCTTCGTTACTTTTTACGTAAATATTATCCTTTTGTCTCAATGCGATAGAGTAGGCAGTTTTCAAGTTACAGTCGGAAACATTAAAGAATACCCATGCACGAACATATAAAACACGCTGTATTTTCCTGTCACCGTGTCACAAAGAAAATTGCCTTGCGCAAGTACATGTAATAATGATTATTACAGTAGGAAAAATGAAAGAATACCCATGAACGAGCATATAAAACACGCTGTATTTTCCTGTCACCGTGTCACAAAGAAAATTGCCTTGCGCAACGCCAAGTACATGTAATAATAATTATTACATACACTTGCGCTGGCCAATTTTTTGTGTGACACGGTGACAGGAAAATACAGCGTGTTTTATATATTCGTTCATGGATATTCTTTCATTTTTCCTACTGTATTTGCGTTTTAATGTAATGGATTCAATAAGATTATGTATTTTAAACACATAATCTTATTGAATGTAGTTAAAAATACACAGTCTTATGGAATCCATTATCTTTAAATGCAAATAACTTGAAAACTCCTTACTTTATCGCAATGAGACAAAAGGATGATATTTATGTAAAAAGTAACAAGGAATAAAAAAACACTGAAATGATTATTACGACCGTGGCGTAGATTGTGAGGAAAAAAAAGGGGCGAAAATGAAGTATATATCCCTACAGCACGTCTCTGGCAACAACGAAAAACTATATTTTAAGACTAGTTAAAGTATCCTAACATGTGTAAAATGTGTGTCAAGTTTGAACAAAAAATATTAAAAAGTGCTTTAACAATGGGCTGAAATCATTTTAGAATATTTGTAATAAAACACTCTGTATCTCGGTAAGTAATAATATTTTATTTAAGTGTTTTGTGTTAAATCTTCGTATTTTGTGCTAAAGTTTCTCCAGCTACGATATGGACAATTCTTAATGAAACACCCTGTATATAAATTGTAACTTTCCTACAATTTGTATTCAATATCGGTCGATAGATAAACAGAAAGAAGTTTATTGCAGGCGGTGTTTATTACACCACTGGCCTCGATAATAACACATATGTTGGGAATTTCTATATACAAGCAGTTGGAGCATTTATTTATAGCCATTACTTCGCTAAAAACAGGTAGAAAAACATATTCTTCGATTTCATTTTTCCTCGTTATAACCAATTATGCCTCGTTATAGAGGTGTTATAGTTCAATAGGAATTTCATGGGACATCTAGCGTACCTCGTTATAAGCGAAAACTCGTAATATTCGTGTTCGTTATAGAGAGTCCACTGCATTTCTGTCTAGATTTATGAAACCTAACTTTTTCTTTATTGTATTTTACTGTTATTGGGGTTATCCTGTTAATAAATAAATAAAAGGGCATATTGTTATTAGACATATTGGTTCGTAGCACTTTATACCAATATTATACATGAATATTTTGTAGACTAATCCCTAATAATTGTTATTTGTTAGATACCATCACTCTGCTGTAGTCCATAACACATCTATGTTTGTTTTTGGAGGATATACTGGTGATATTCATTCTAACTCTAATCTTACAAACAAAAATGATTTATTTGAATATAAATTTCATTCTGGGCAATGGATAGAATGGAAATGGTTTACGGGGCAAACTCCTGTTCCAAGATCAGCTCACGGGGCTGCTATTTTTGATAACAGGCTCTGGATTTTTGCAGGATATGATGGAAATGCCAGATTAAATGATATGTGGACTATACCACTATTTGTAAGTTATACAACATTACTTCTCTAACGTATTCACAAAATGTGTGTTTTATTATCCTATTATAGTTTTAGATCATTTTATTGTTCATATACAGGGTGATTGATTAGTAGGGTAAAGCTCAATAGCTCCGCTATAGTAATAGATAGCAATAAAAGTTAATAACAAAAATTTTAGCCACCTTTGAGCTTCACATTACAAAATTAGTTAGAATGTTACAGGGTGTTCGCTAACACAGTGGCAGACCTAACTTATGTTTTTTTTTTAAATGGAACACCCTATATTTTATTTTATATTCGAAATCTTGTTAACTTCTCCATCACAAAAATATAAAGGTTTGTAATGTTATACAGGGTATTTACAAAGTTATAACCAAATTTGTATGAAAATCGTAACAAGTTCAACTCCCTGTATAACTAAAAATAAGCACAACAGCAATGGTTTATTAATGCCATATTTTTTAACGTATTGTCAAAATTTTTAAGAATTATTGATATTGCTAATTTTCTTTATATCAAATACAGGGTGAGTCAAAACGCAAGTACATTATTTTCTCAGTAATGTTAAATGGAACACCCTGTATTTTATATCATTATTGAAAAGTAACATTAACGTACTTTAATTTTTATATAACATTCCCTATGCCCAAATTTATTAGTTTTCGAGATATTTTCATTTTTCAGAGCAAATTATTTTAGGTGTTTAAATTTATCTAAATTTTAAGTAAGCCATGACTGAATTGACAATTAAAGATTACCGATTATCGATGCGGTAATCAATGTAACACTGTAGCAACTAAAGAAATAACAATAATTTATTAGTAATATATTTTACAAACAAAAACACAACCACTACATGCAATATTTTTGAAACAATTAAAAACTATCTTTTTATGTAAATGCAACAAATAAACAAAGAAAATTAGTAATAAATTTTACAAAAAAACACACAAACACAAAATACAATATTTTGTGAAGACAATTAAACACTACTTTTGTATGTAAATGTAACAATGTAACAAATAAAGAACGAAACATAATTTATCAGTAATAAATTTTGCAAAAAAACATGTTTGAAAAAATTTGAAGCTACTTTTAATAAAATATTTTTAATATTTAATTACATAAGGTGTTCAAAATTATCTCCTAACACATTTATGTACGCCTAAAAACGATCATTGAATGAGCTACTTACTCTACGGAGCATTTGTAAATTAACACATCGAAATACACTTTGTATTCTATTTTTCATCTCATCCCTTGTTGTTGGAGGTATTTTATAAACTTCATTATTAACGTAACCCCAAAGAAATCAGTCCAGTTTATTAAATTCTGGCGATTTTAGTGGCCACGCTACTGGTCCATTGAAAAATGAAAATATCTCGAAAACTAATAAATTTAGACATAGGGAATGTTATCTAAAAATTAAAGTACGGTAATGGTACTTTTCAATAGTGATATAAAATACAGGGTGTTCCATTTAAAATTACTGAGAAAATAATGTACTTGCGTTTTGACTCACCCTGTATTTGATATAAAGAAAATTAGCAATATCGACCATTCTTGAAAATTTTGACAATACGTTAAAAAATATGGCATTAATAAACCATTGTTGTTTTGCTTATTTTTATTTATACAGGGAGTTGAACTTGTTACGATTTTCATATAAAATTGGTTATAACTTTGTAAATACCCTGTATAACATAACAAACCTTTATATTTTTGTGATGGAGAAGTTAACAGGATTTCGAATTTAAAATAAAATATAGGGTGTTCCATTTAAAACAACATAAGTTTGGTCTGCCACTGTGTTATCGAACACCCTGTAACATTCTAACTAATTTTGTAATGTGAAGCTAAAGGTGGCTAAAATTTTTGTTATTAACTTTTATTGCTATCTATTACTATACCGGAGCTATTGAGCTTTACCCTACTAATCAATCACCCTGTATTATAAAAAACTTTTGTAGGTATTATCAATTTTTTGCTTTTTTGTTATTAATTCTTATTGTTTAAACTAGGGTGAGGCAAAAAGTTGGGAAGAAGTTGACCAAAAAGGAGAATGTCCACCGACTTGTTGTAACTTTCCAGTAGCAGTAGCTAGAGACTGTATGTTTGTCTTTAGTGGTCAAAGTGGAGCAAAGATAACAAATTCTCTCTTTCAATTCAGCTTTAAAGAAAAAACGTAAGTACTGTTATAATTTTGTGTTAAATGTGTGTTCTTATTATTCCCCTTTTTCTTAGTAGCCCAATAAATGACCGTGTTGGAGTGTAATTTTCAGAGGCAACTCCGAATTGCATGAAAATTTGGATTTAGGTTCTACTTACCCTTCACTTCAAAGTTGAATTTGTGCCGTTGGTTGCTTTTACTTGGGGGTGACAGTCACCCCTTCTCGGGGGTGAAAAACGCGTGTTTAAAATAAGACCGGAAATGGATAAATTGACTTATTTTAAGCAACTTTTGTTCTATAAAGTTTTTTACGTAAGTCAATACTTTTCGAGTTATCCGCGATTTAAAATGCTGATTTTTCGACAAAAAAACTACGTTTTCAGACCGTTTTTCCCAAATAACTCAAAAATAAATATTTTATCGAAAAAAATATTTTCAGAAAAAGTGTAGGCTATAAAAAACGAAAAAAATGGTTTACCAGTAAAGTCTACAAATTGAGTAGAAGCAAAGTTGTAGCTCATGAAAAATACGTTCTTATTCGTCTAATTCCAAATCTAATAATTCAACGCGAAATCACCGAAGAAAGAAGCGTTTTTCGGGAAAACCTTATTAACATTTTTAAAGTATCGAAAAAAGTTTATTTTTTTTACAAAAGTTTACAGCATCAAAAATAAACGAGTTACACTGAAAAAAAAAGTTGGCCCTTTTTTTTTTGGTAAAAAAAAATCGTGAAAACCTCCCTCTATTTAGCAACTTAAATGAAATGAATCGTTTGGCTTTACCATTTATTTTAACTGTATGTGTATTGTTTATATGATCTGTAAGTTTGATTGGTTTAAAGTGCTTATTTTTGAAAACATTTGGTTTTATAGTATAAAAAAAATTTCTAAAATTTTTTTAAAATTTTTATTTTTTCAAAATAACTTAAAAGGTATTAGTGATAAGAAAAATCTTAAAGAGTAAAAAAATGTAGGTTTTGCTATTATAAATATGCTAGTTTCATTTTGTTTCACCGTAAGACAAACATTGATTAAGATATGGCTGTTCAAAATTTGCATACACTCGTGATTAGTGACCCATTCAAGCTTTCTCAATTATAACCCTTTCAAAAATAAACACTTTAAACCGGTGAGACTGACAGATCATATAAAAAATAGATAGGTAAGTAAATTGTTTGTAAAGCGGTAGCGATTAATTTCATTTTGGGAGCTAAACACGGCGAGATTTTCATGATTTTTTTACAAAAAAAAAGAGGGCCAACTTTATTTTGAGCGTAACTCGCTTATTTTTAATGCTAAAACTTTTGTTAACAATTAAAACAAAGCTTTTTATAAACACTTTAAAAAAGTTTAAATGGGTTTTTCCCGAAAAGTGCTTAATTTTTCGGTGATTTCACCTTGAAATATTCGATTTGGAATTAGACGAATAAGAACGTACTTTTCATGAGCTACAACTTTGTTTTTATTTGATTGATAAACTTTACTGATACACCATTTTTTTGGGTTTTTTATAAGCTACACTTTTGCTAAGGATATTTTTTTCGATAAAATATTTACTTTTTTGAGTTATTTGCGAAAAACCGTCTGAAGACGTAGTTTTTTTGTCGAAAAATCAACATTTTCAATGGCAAATAACTCGAAAAGTATTGACTTGCGTAAAAAACTCTATAGAACAAAAGTTGCTTAAAATCAGTCAATTTATCCATTTCCGGTCTTAATTTGAACGTATGTTTTGTCATCCCCGAGAAGGGGTGACTGTCACCCTCCAAGTAAAAGCAACCAACGGCACAATTTCAACTTTCAAGTGGAGGGTAAGTAGAACCTAAATCCAAATTTCCATGCAATTCGGAGTTGCCCCTGAAAATTACACGGTATCGCCGAATTTCTTGTTCATTTACTGGGCTATAGTAGATTTACTTTTTTTCAGTTGGACACGAATATCTACAGAACACATACTGCGAGGAGCTCCAGCTCCACCTGCTCGTCGATATGGTCACACAATGGTTGCATTTGACAGACACCTTTATGTATTTGGGGGAGCAGCTGATTCGACTCTGTCCAATGATCTGCACTGTTTTGATTTAGACTCACAAAAATGGTCTGTTGTTTTACCAGATGTAGAATCATTTGTTCCATCTGGTAGATTGTTCCATGCAGCAGCTGTGGTTGGAGATGCTATGTTTATTTTTGGAGGAACTGTGGATAATAATGTTAGGAGTGGGGAGATGTACAGGTAAAGTTTTAATATTTTTTTTTTATTAAACACAAGCTGTGTTTAGACTACTGAAATCTGGTCATCAGTTGACCAATTATCAGTTCTTCTTTAACTTATATTACTAAATGATACATAATCTAAGATATTAACCCTATGGTGTCCTCTTATTTTTTTTAACAAGTATGCATTTTAAAACTAAAACTAACACACAATACAACACTATGCTCTGCTTTTACACTAACACTTTACACTAACTCAAACGGTTTTCTTCGTTTGAGTCTTCTTTCTAGCTCAGTATTATCGAGGAGCTGGATGGCCTCGATGTTTACATGACTATGGAGCCGTTGTTCGTGACTACCTGCCATCTTCTTGATAACTTTGTCTACATCTTCCATCTCAAGATCCTTGTGGAGGTCGACATTTCGGATATACCAAGGAGCATCAACGATGTTATTCTGGAATCTCTGGATAATCTGAATATTACTTGAATTGGCACAGCCCCAGAGTTGGCAACCATACATCCATACTGGTCTAAGTATTTGTTTGTATAGAAGTATTTTGTTATATGTGGACAATGCAGAGTTTCTTCCCATCAGCCAATACATTTTTTTGTAACGGATACCTAATTCTTCCCTTTTCTTTTTAATGTGGACTTTCCAGCGAAGCCTTGCATCAAGTGTGATACCTAAATATTTTTCAGAAGATGCATATGGTATTTGGGCATCATTTATTCTAATTGGAATGTTTTCGATTTTTTTATTTGTAAAATTGACATGAATAGATTTAGATTCATTTAATTTGATTTTCCATTTTTTAGTCCAGTTGTGTATTTTATTTATTGCCAACTGTAATTTTTCTGCTGCTTCTTCGATGGTATCACCTACTGCTAAGATAGCGGTGTCATCTGCAAATGTGGCTATAGTATCATTTTCCATTTCAGGTATATCGTATGTGTATAACAGGTAGAGAACAGGACCTAATACGCTTCCTTGAAGGACTCCTGCTCTGATTTCTTTTAGATCAGTGTACACGTCTTCTTGCTTAATTCTGAAATATCTGTCAGATATACAGATTCGGCACTTTTTTAACTACCCTATGGGTTATTCAGTGTGTGGAATAAAGATAATACTTAATTGTTTGAATGCGAGTGAGACACAATCCACTCATGTTGTGGATCGTCTCCCCACTCCAGTCAAGTAACGAGTCTGACAATTCGACAGTGTTGCTATATTTCTGTTATATCATTCCTTCTAAAATATTAGTCGGATATTGAATGTAAAATAATATTTAAATCCGTTACAGTTTACTGTCGAATGAAAATTAATATTGTCCCAACAAAACTTAAATGAAGTAGTCATGTAATTGTTATTTTTTAAACGATTCCATCAATTACTGGATTAATTAACACAGAACACTGACTTTACAAATTGATGAGTGACAACAGCGCAACTTTACTAGACAGACAGCAATATTCCCCTCATTTCCCTAAAAGGCTAGGCGGGGCTTATGATTTGCTTCTATTTTTCGTATTTTCGCGTTCAACAGGTCGAATTTCAGATTTCAGGTTCTATTGTTTACATTTACAAGCTGTTGTCACATAAGGTTGAAAATTAAAAAATAATTAACATGCCAAACTTTTATAAACGAGAAGAAAAGATCCAAATGATAAAATGGTATTATGTGGGACATTCTATTCTGACAATAATACATTTATTTATTGGTGATTTTGAAAATCGCCCAATTCCAACAAAAAAAAACAGTCCGGTCAATAATTAAAAATTTCGAAAATTTTGGTTGCATAAATAACTGTAGAAAATGTCCTGCGAATCAACCACGACCGAAAGTAATTTCTGTCGAACGCGAAGCTCGCGAAATGCAAGTCTGCTTAGCTGCTGAGGAAAAGCCTTGTTCGAGCAGACAAATTGCCGACGAAGTTGACCTAAAGGAGAGCACTGTGAGGAACATTTTAAAGCGAAATGGATACAAGTGCTATAAAGTGCAAACCACACAAGAACTTTTCCCAGACGATCATTTTAAACGTATGCAATTTTGTCAAGCTATGATTATGTCGACAATAACTTTTTAAAAAATATTGTGTTTACCGATGAATCTTCATCACAGACGTCATAATCCATTTGTCGTCCGCTATTAGTCTAGGAAAAATAAACAATTGAGTATTGCTGTGCGAACACAATACCCAAAAAAATTAAATGTGTGGACTGGACTTTATAGCGATCATATAATTGGTCCATTTTTTATTATGGGAAATCTGAATGGACGTAAGTACCTAGAATTATTGCAAAATCAGATTATTCCCGCAATTCGAAACGTCGCGCCCAACTTCGACGATGTCTGGTTTCAACAGGATGGTTGCCAGCACACAATTCAGCCGCAGTCAGAAATTATTTGGAACAAACAGTCCCGGGACGATTAATTTCTACTCGAGGGACAATAGAATGGCCCCCTAGATCACCAGACTTAGCACCTTTAGATTTTTATTTCTGGGGTATGCTAAAATCCAACATATATCAGCATGAATTTGAACGAGCAACCACTTTAGCAGAATTACAACAAAAAATTGTTCAGCTCTGCAGTGAGGTAGAGCCAGATCAGCTGAATCATAGCCACCTTTACTTAACAAGCCATGAAGAGAAAAAGGCAACATCGCAACTGATGACGTGCGTAGTCCGACTTTCGGACTACCGCTTTTGAAAACACAATTTTAAAGTAGAAATTCTGGTAAAATTTATAGTATTTTTTGAGTCGAACAAGAAAATATTATTAATTAGAAGTTTGTACAAAATAAAATTAAAAGTACTTCCTTGTAAGTAACGTTTATTATACAAAAAAAACCAATAACAAGAATATACATGGGATTAATTTTTTTCGAATCCTAAGAAAACTAATGAGTATTTTTCAAAAATTTAAACGCAGAATGAAAGATTACGTTAGGACCGAGGGCCGAAAGTCCCTGAAGACTTCTATGTTTATTTTAATAAGTTACAGGGGCGAAAAATTAAGAAAATTTAGTGTGATTTTTAGTTTCAAATATGTCATTCAAAAACAACTTTTCATTCATTCTAAGGGACTTTCGGCCCTCGGTAATAAAGTAATCTTTCATTCAGCGTTTAAATTTTTCAAAAATACTTATTAGTTTTCTCAGGATTCGAAAAAAATGATTGCATTTAAAATACACTGAAAATTTTGACAGGCGTCAAAATTTTGCATTTTGTTCCTTTCCCTTTAAAGTTTTTCGCACTTATTTAGAAACACCCTGAATTGATAAAGAACAAAAATCTAGTTGTTAAAGTAGCTAACTTTTTTTTATTATCCAACATAAACGAAATAATAAAAAAAAACAGAATGTTATTAAGAAAACCAGAGTCTATAGTTGGGTTTTAATATATTATTATTATTATACAAAAAAAAAACCAATAACAAGAATATGTGTAAAATACTTTATTTTAAATAAATAATATCTTATTTTAAATTATATACAAATATCGCTAGAAATAACTATAACAACAATTTCTCACATGGTTTGATGTGAAGTGTTGGGGTTTAGAATTAACTGCTTAGCAACAATATTATTACAGCGTATTGTTAAAGAATCAGGCTATAACATATTAAAAAAATCACTTGAATCGGCCAACAGGTTTAGTAAATATAAGACATCAAAAATAAAGACAATAATTTTAAGTGGACGCATTTCTATATGCACGTAAGTTTATATAAAAATATATTATACTATAAAATATAGTATATAAAAATATATTATATTGAACTAAAATCATCTTAATACATACCTTTTAATATTCTTTATAATTTGGAGCACGAAATATTGTAAAATGTTTGAGTTTTTCTGTAAATACAGTGAATATTATTTAAAAACATTTAAAAATAAATGAGAACTGTCAGAATTAACCGGTCTACGCTTAGATGTTGCCAAGTTTCAACTTCATGGCTTGTAAAGTAAAGGTGGCTATGGCTGAATGCAATGAGATCGTCATTGTATGATCGATTCGGTTTTTGTTCACTGCAAGAGGGTGATTTTTTCGAATATTTACTTGTTTAGAATTGTTTTTGCCTTTAATTTTAATTTAATTATTTAGAATAAATTTTTCAGTTGGTTTTCTTATAAAAAAAATATTTTTTAAAATGACTTTAATTTTAATTTAATTATTTAGAATTGTTATTGTTATGTTGGTTATATTTTTATAAAAAAGTACTTATTTTGTTATTTAGGTTAAAAATTTTTTTGGGGGATAAAGGGGTAGAATGCGAAAACATGGAGTTGATTCCAGTGTACTCCAATTAGCCTCTTCTACTCAAATCCGACTCTCACCTTCACGTTGGTGTCCTCTCTTAACCGAGTAACCCAACCTAGAGATCCGGTATCCAAGCCCGGGTGGAAAGTTGGGTCGGGAACTGACGAGAGCGGGTGAAATGGCCCTCCGAAAAGGGGGTTTGGCGTTGGGTTAACTACCCAACCCCGTAAAAATCCATAGTTACGAAATCTAAAGTTGAAAATGCTGGACGGAAATCTCGACGACGACCTATATATGCAACGAAATAAGGACAAATATTAAATTGTATGAAGCCATGGATGAATTCCACATCCCTGATAAACTGATAATATTGGTTAAGGCTACAATGCGTAAAGTTGTAAAGTCGAAATACAGGGCGAACAATGGCGTTTGAAACGCATGTTGGGCTGCGACCGGGAGATGCGCTGGTGTGTCTCATTTTCAACATAGCTCTGGAAAAGTCGGTTGAAATGCCCGAATAGACAACAGAGGAAATATTTTTAATAAATCATCTCAAATTTTGGCATATGTAGATGACGTGGACCTAGTTTCCCGACAACACGCAAGCTAGAAGAAATGTCACCTTCTCAAATGCTTCAAAAAATATAGGGCTGCAAGTAAACGAGGAGAAAACTAAGACGATGGCATCAACACCCAACATTAGAGCCAGAAACATCGGTCACCAATTCACTGTTGATAACTCTACCTTTAAAGCGGTGGACAAATTCACATACTTAGGCACCCTGATCGCCAAAGAAAACGTCATGACGGAAGAAATCAAGCGAAGGATGCCTACAACATTTTTGTTCAATTTATTAGATAATATTTTGTATTTTGACAACGACATTCGAAGTAGGAGTTTTTTAAGTTAAATTGTGGCTTATTTCCCATTTAGAATAATAAATTACATAAGTAAATGCCACAAAAAATAGAAGCTTTTTATTAGATAGAACAATAGAAGAAATAGAACAATGTTTTAGGTGAAATATGTTTTAAATACGTATCCATAAACTTATAAAAATAAGAATCCATTCGTAAATACCGCGTAGATATGCATAGAAAGCTGCAATCGTGCAAGTATGTAGTTAGTTTCATTCGGTTCCCTTGGCGCGATGCAGACCCTTAAGTCACATATCGCACCGGCAGAGGATATCGGACTGAACTGAAGTTTAATTTTGGCAGGCGGGCGTGGCTTCTTTTGCTACGAATTGAGAGGAATAACGCATAGTTGCCACGCATCAATTCCTTAAGTCAATGTTCTTTGTTAACTAATTAAGTAATTAATAGAATCGCTTAGAAAATAACTATTACATTGCTACTTTATTTAAGTTTTTTTTGTGACAATATTAATTTTAATTTTACAATGAACTCTAGTGAAATTAAATATTATTTTACTCTTATGTATCTCACTAATATTTTAGAAGGAAAGATGTAACAGAAATGTAGCAACACTGTTTCAAGATCAAACCCACTCATTCGAGATCGTGACTGCATCTCACTTGTATTCACACAATTAAATATTATCTTTATTCCACACACTGAATAACCCATAGGGTAGTTAAAAAAGTGCCGAATCTGTATATGATTGTAAAATTTCTGAGTATTGTTTAGGCATAAGAATTTTGAGTTCGTAGACTAAACCTTCATGCCATACTTTGTCGAAGGCCTTAGCTACGTCTAAAAAGATTGTAGAACAGACTTTCTTTTCTTCTAATGATTTCTCAATTACGTTAGTAATTCTGTGTACCTGATCAATCGTAGAATGTTTATTTCTGAAGCCAAATTGGTGGTTTGGAATAATTTTTTCTCTTCTATTATTGGTTTTATTCTTTTTAGCAGAAGTTTCTCAAAAAGCTTCGACATCACTGGTAAAAGTGATAATGGTCTATATGAAGACACTTCATTTGGTGATTTTCCTGGTTCTGGTATCATTATAACCTCAGCTGTTTTCCATAAATTTGGAACATATCGCAATCTAAATGCAGCATTGATGATGTTGGTCAATTTGACTAAGGCTTTACGACGCAGGTTTTTTGGTAATTCTCCAGTAATTAGATCATATCCTGGTGCCTTCTTAGGATTTATATTGTCTTTTATTTCATCAGCTACTTCCTTCGGGGATGTTGGTCTGATTCTCTCCTCTGTCTGATTAGGCTCTATCGATATTTGATCATTATTTTGGTCATCATGCGGTTTTAACGTATTTTCTAAATATGTGGCAAATCTCTCTGCCTTTTGCTCATTACTTCTAGCCCAGCTACCGTCTTCTAGTTTAATGGGTGTATAATGGGTTACTGGTCTTTTTAGCCTTTTTGTTGCTTTCCATAGAGAGTACTCCGTGCTACTATCATCCGTCAACTCTCTCAGGTAATAACTGATCGACTCTTTTTTTATATTTTGAATCTCTCTTTTAAGTTTTTGACTAGCATTGTTTAAATTTGTTTTATCTTGGGGTGCTCTGGTTTGTTGCCACTTCCTTCTAAGTTTTCTTTTCTCTTTAATTAACTTTTTAATTTCTTTCGGATAGTTGTTTCCTTTGACGTTTGATCTTATAGTAGGAGTACTTTTCCATGCTGATTTTTGTATATTTTGTACAAGCAACTCAACTTCCTCATCTAGTTGTTCAGGTTTTTTTAATGGTACTGCTAATTCAGTTCTATCTTCAAGAATTGATCTAAAACTTTCCCAGTCTGTTAGTTTATTTGTTAGTATTGGGTTACAATCCTTTTTGATAATCGTGTCACTCACAGTGAGTATTATGGGTGAATGATCTGAATTCATATCCCAACCTTCATTAATATCTACATAATTGGATGAAATATTTTTAATAACAAAGAAATCAATTAAGTCCGGTATTTTGTTTGTATCTGTTGGCCAATAAGTCGGTCTACCTGTTGATATTACTTCACATTTCTGTTCTTTTATGGCTGCCAGTAACTCTTTTCCTTTAGTTGTTGTTAATCTTGATCCCCATTGGGTGTGCTTTGCATTAAAGTCACCTCCAATGATACAGTCGGAAAAATGAAAGAATACCCATGAACGATCACATCAATCACTTATTTTGTATTTGCTGTCTTTTTCTATAACAAACATTTGTCATTTATAGAAAATGACAGCAAATACAAAATAAATGATTGATGTGATCGTTCATGGGTATTCTTTCATTTTTCCGACTGTATATCTTTTTCGCAAACTTTTCAAATATTCTACATACTGTTCTTTTTTAATGGAATGCCTAGGGGGGCTATAAATTGAGCTTACATTAACTTCGCAATTAGTTTTGAGTTTGACACATACCGTAGTTGCTTGTATGTGTTTTGTTTCATATTTTAGCTCCTCATAATGTTCAATGTTGTCTTTTATTATTAGTGCGCTGCCTCCTTTTGCTGCATTGTCAGGATGTATAGTGTGGTATACCCTGTATCCTCTAAACTTGATAAAAGATTGTTTCGTGAAATGTGTTTCAGCTTATTCATCTATGAGACATAAATCAACTTCTTCTGTATCTAGGATAGTTTGCAGTTCATTTTTATGTTGTAGAAGCCCATTTGCATTCCATTCCATGATTCGTAGTTGCTTGGCCATTTCGAATTTTCGGTATAGCTCCTTTAGCGCTATGTTCCAATCTAGTAACGCGTATATCTATTTGTGTTATTTTATCATCTATCTTGATAAGTTTTTCTAATATTATTTTTAATGTATTCTCGGTTTCCAATTCTTTTTTTTATAGGCTTTAGGATTAGACCATGCGGCCAGAAACAAAGTAAATAGTACATACATAAACATAATATATCTTATCTAAACTATCTAATTAGTAATCTAAGTTAAGGTTATCTAAGTCTGACCGTCCTTTTTGTTAAGAATAGATATAATAAACATTTTATTTTCAAAGTGAATTTTTGCTAAATTAATCTTAATAAAAATTTTGGGATAAGGACGAGGGTCACACTTTTCTCATTCAAGGGTTTTTCTTTTTTCTTAATAATTATTGATTACCTATATACCCACCCCACAAGGTAAGGCAGGCATGTAGGAAATCAAAAGGAAAGACATTTAAGGTCACAAGCCTAATCTAGTCATTCTATAACTTAATTTTACAGTCATATAGGAAAAACAAAATAAAATCAAAAATACGTTTATCACTCAGTGCCAAAAGATACATAACATTATAGGGACCGTAAACGTTTAAACTTCTTAAATTTTTTGTAAGAATGTCCGACTGATGTGTGTACTTCTTACAATTAAAAAATATATGATCCAAGTCCGCCGTTTCATTGCAAATATCACAAAGATTGTTATCAATTGTTTTTATTTTGTATAAATATGCCGGATAGCAAGCATGTCCAAATTTCATCCGAGATATGGTTGTTATGGAACTTCTCGGATAATCGTAATTTTTAAACCAGTAATTTTTTCGAATATCGGGTTCTAGCCATGTATATCTTGTGCCTTTTGTCAAAATAAAATGTTTGTATTGTTTAGACCATTTTTTATATAAATTATCCTTAGCAATATTTATTCTCTCATCTAATGTTAATAAGTATGCTTTCTTTAGCCGCTTTATCAACTTGTTCATTGAATGCGATACCTAAGTGTGCTTTCACCCACACAAAAATAAATTTTCTAGTTTTTTGCATTTGAGAGAGAGAGCAAAGTTTTTATTTTGGCTATGTAAGGATGACTATATGCGGAGTTGATTTGTAAATGTGATTGTAAACTATTTAAAACCGAAAGTGAATCAGAAAAAATTATGGAGTATTAAATGTCATTTTCCATTATAAATTCTATAGCTTTCAAAATAGCAAACGCTTCTGCTGTAAAAATGCATGTTTTTCTACTCAATTTAAATCTGCGTTGTACTTGCAGTGGGACAATAAACGCCGCACCTGTGCCATAAGGATCTTTTGATGCATCTGTGTAAATAGCAGTATACATTTGATATTTGTTTAATAGCTGATTGATTATTTCATTATTAAGATATCTTAATTCAGAAT
The DNA here is from genome assembly GCF_917563875.1 of Diabrotica virgifera virgifera. Taxonomy (NCBI): domain Eukaryota; kingdom Metazoa; phylum Arthropoda; class Insecta; order Coleoptera; family Chrysomelidae; genus Diabrotica; species Diabrotica virgifera. Next base: position 59,849,917 of record NC_065443.1, on the reverse strand, counting down.
ATCTAGGTATAATTACCTGAATGTTCAACAATAAAACATTTAAGTTAACTTTAACTGTTGTAGGGGAGAAGTCTATTAAGTTTCTAAATCCTTCACATAAAGAGGTTTCCAATTCTTGGTCCGTTTGTTTTACATTATTAACTACATCACTGTATTTTCTATTTACAGTGACGTTTTGTGCTTTTGGCTTTTTCTTCTCATTGGCCCTTTGTGGTGGTTTTGGTAGACTAGCCTTATTTGTTCTCTGATTTCTCAGCTTTTGTATTTTTTTGGCTACATAACATCCTCGGTAGCTTGCAGGATGATTTTCACCACAATGGATACACTTTGGTTCCTCTTTTAGTGGTTTCGGACAATCTTTGGTAAGGTGCTTACATATGCTTACCGATGCATTTAACACATCTTGGTTCCTTATTACAATATTTCCAGGTATGACCATAAGCCTGGCATCTTTTTCACTGTGGTACCAGCTTCAAGCTCCTTAGTGGTTCAATTTCTACTCTCATGCTCAAAATGTCAGTTATTCCAAAGATTTTGTTTATATCTTCATCTTGTCTGAACGTCAGGATGAACATATCAAGAGGTTTTTTAGTTCTCCACTTCAATTTCTTATCAGCTTATATAGCTTTATATCCTCTTCTTTGTAGCTCCTTTACTATGTCATTTGGCTGATAGGAATGATGTAGTTTCTTACCCATTACTCTGATTGGTCTTTCTTGTTTATTTTCATATGTGTGATAGGAAAGTTTACTCGTGTTTAAACTGTTTATTAGTTTTCTATACTCATTACTGTCGGGTGTATTGATCTTTATGACTTCACTGTTTATTATTGTCATGGTGAATTTAATACTAGCATCGACTAGAGTCTTACTTAAGTTGGCAGCATCTTCGAAACCTTCTACTACAACCGGTGGTGGCAGTTTTGGCTTTTGAATTTGCTTTACTGCTGTTGCTTTCTCTGGAGAGGGAGCAGATAATGAAGTATCCATTTTGCGTTTTTTGGTCCTCCTGTTCTTTTGTCTTATCCACTCCGTTTCGTTGGCTAAATCTTCTTCATCGGTAAAATATTCAGATTTATCTGTTTTTTCTTCGGTTTTTGTTTTATCGGCGCTTGCTGTTGACCCTATATCTTGTTGGGTATTCTCAAGCTTTGCTAATCTTTGCTCCATTGCGATAATTATTTGATTTAGCCGCTGATTATCTATATTAAGTTTTTGAACATTATTTTCTGATTGAACCCATGCATTATATAATGCTTGTTCATTTTGCGAACGTTGTGCATTTTCTGAAAATAAAACGTTCTTTTCCTGGACTAATATTGCCTCAGTTGGTTCGACTTTTGGTTTCTGGTTTTGTGATAACATAACGACCATTTAATTAGATCGTCGGACATCACTCACGATAAATAATATCCTTAATTTACTAATTTAATTACTCGTTGATAAGAACGTCTCGGATACAACCTTACCGTTCGGAAGTCTATTTGCTACTTTAATATTTTTGATACCATAATTTTATGTTATTCTCTGTGAAGATACCAAGGCTTCTTCTTCTTCTTCTTAGCCTTCTATCGTCCACGTTTGGACATAGGCCTCTCCCAACTCCTTCCATCGGTCTCTATCCTGAGCAACATATTTCCAATTCGTTCCGGCTACTATTTTAATATCATCAACCCATCTCATCTGTGGTCTTCCTCTCGGTCGTTTACTTTGGTAAGGTCTCCAATGTTGTATCGTTGCATTCCAACGTTGGTCTTTTTGTCTAACAGTGTGGCCTGCGAAGCTCCATTTAAGTTTGACAACTTTTGTTGTTATGTCCTCGACTTTTGTTTTTGATCTTACCCAGTCGTTCCTCTTTTTATCTGACAGTCGTATACCTAACATTGCTCTTTCCATAGCTCTTTCTGTTGTGGCTAGTTTATTCATATTTGCCTTGGTTAGGGTCCAGGTTTGACACCCATATGTCATGATAGGAAGGATGCACTGGTTGAACACTTTGGTCCTCAAATATTGAGGTATTTTGCGGTTATTAAGTATCCAACCAAGTTTTCCAAATCCTGCCCATGCTAGTCTTGCTCTCCTATTAATTTCCGCACTTTGGTTTTCTTTGTCTAGTTTCAGGATTTGGCCTAGGTAGATATATTCCTGGACTTTTTCTATCTCACTGCCATTTATAGTTATGCGTCTGGGGTCATCTGTGTTTGTCATTATTTTTGTTTTCTTCATGTTCATTTTCAGACCGACGTATTGGGAGCTGCCTGCGAGTTCCTCCATCATAATTTGCAGTTCCTCGAATGAGCTCGCTATAATCACAATGTCGTCAGCGAATCTGAGGTGGTTTAGCTTCTTGCCATTAACGTTAAGGCTGTTTTATCGGTGCACCAAAACTTAGGGACAGTGTTTTCTCGGTTATTTACCGACAGAATGTCTTGAAATTTGGACACGTTATTCGAAATTATGTTGCCTTTAAAATGATGGTTTTACTTTTTTTATTTTTTTGAAAATTCTGTTGAAAAATTAGATTATAATGTTTAACGTTCTATTATAACCAAACTTTTTACTCCCATCACTTGAAAGAGTTTTTTTTTCTGTAATCGTTGATTTTTTTTTCACCTTTCTGTGTCCAGTAATAATCGAGAAAAGCGTGTTCCAACTTTGAAGAAAATTTGCTAAAAATATTGAAATCTAATAATGAAACGTGGTACGCAGCATTGGCGCTTAGTTTCATCGTTATCGCCTTCGTGACGACAAATCTCATGAACGTACCGTCAGTCGGTCAGTTCGCTTGAATTAGAATCCATTTCCAGTTATTCATTCTTGTATTTTCTTCATCAACTTGCTTAGTGTTTACAGTTTACAGTATTCTTAGTTATTTTGAAAACATTAAACTTATTTAGTTTACGGGTATTTTTAAGTACTTAATATATTATTAGTTTAGTGGTATAAGTTACAAGTTCTTTAGTTTACGCGTATTTTTAAGTATTTACATTAGTTTAGGGATATAAGTTGACAAGATAAGAAATGAGTCCCAGGGTGTTTTAAAATAAGACAGAAAATTATACTATTATCCACGATTTGTGTTTTATTCAATTGGATACTTTTCTTATGTAACTGCAACCTATAAATATATTAAAATAATGTATATTACCGGCCAAACCCGATTTCAGGACAAACTAGTTTGGCCTAGGCCAAACTACTTTGTCCTAACCGCCTAGGATAAACTAGTATGACCTAGGTCAAACTAGTTTATCATATCACGCGTAGGCTAAACTAGTTTATCCTGATATAAATAAACACACTTCAGGCCAAACTAGTTTATCCTGATATAAAGACGCACTTCAGGCCAAACTAGTTTATCCTGATATAATAAAGATTCACACTTCAGGATAAACTAGTACGGCCTTCTTCTTATTCTTCTTGTAGTGCCTATCCGTTTCAGATGTTGGCGATCATCATGGCAATCTCTACTTTTCTCACTGCTGCTCTGAAAAGACTTGTAGTGGTTGTGCTGAACCACGTACGTAGATTTTTCAGCAAGGTGTTAAATGAAAGCTTATAATCCAAGGATGCTACTAAAAGTTAGGAATTTGACCTAGGCTGTCTGTCTGTCGATCTGTCCGACCGCGAATATAACGGCTTCGTCACTATACCAGGTAGAATGACAAATGAGGTGTCAAATGAAAGCTTATAATCCAAGGATGGTACTAAAAGTGACAAAATTCACCTAGGCTGTCTGTCTGTCGGTCCGTCCGACCGCGAATATAACTGCTCTGTCACTATACCAGGTAGAATGAAAAATGAGGTGTCAAATAAAAGCTTATAATCCAAGAATGTTACTAAAGCCCAAACTAGTTTGGCCTGAAGTGAGCGTCTAGAACCGGAAGTCCTAGAACAAATGACCCCACAGAAACTTTATGGGAAATGGCTCTCTGTCAAATGCTCTGAAACTTAGGATTGTGGTAGTTCTTGATGTGTAGAACAAAAGACTCCATGGACGCGTAGCTCCAAAAAATCATAGTTCTAAGATATAAGCCTCTGAAGATATAGGTATAGTGAGGACGTTTGAGTTGGAATAAATTTTCTCGAGAATGGGCAACTCTGGAGATAAATTAGGAATCAGGTCAATTTTTATTTTTAAATTATAATTCTTTGGCATATATATCATACTAGTGACGTCATCCATCTGGGCGTGATGACGCAATCGATGATATTTTTAAATAGGAATAGGGGTCGTGTGATAGCTCATTTGAAAGGCTATTTAATTCTCTATTCACTAATATAAACATCAACATAATCATTTATACAGGGTGTCCCATTTTTTTTAATTAAATTAATTGAGACAAAAAGAAGAATGTATATAATTTATTTAATTCGAAATACATTTTACTGCTGTCAGAAAACAGAAAAAAAATGTGTATTTGATAAATAAATATTGTTTTTCGCTTAAATTCAATATTAAAGCTGCCACCCACCTACCTCTTAGCAGTTTGAACATTTAAGTGAAAGGCAATGTTTATTTTTCAAATTAACATTGTTTTTCTGTTTTCTGACAGCAGTAAAATGTATTTCGAAATAAATAAATTATATACATTCTTCTTTTTGTCTCAATTAATTTAATTAAAAAAAATTTTTGGCCACCCTGTATAAATAATTATGTTAATGTTTACATTAGTGAATAGAGAATTGAATTACCTTTCAAATGAGCTATCACACGACCCCTATTCCTATTTAAAAAAAAATCACCGATTGCGTCATCACGCCCAGATGGATGACGTCACTAGTATGATATATACGCCAAAAAATTATTATTTAAAAATAAAAATCGAGCTGATTCGTAATTTATCTCCAGAGTCTCCCATTCTCGAGAAAATGAATTTATTTCAACTCAAACGTCCTCACTGTACCTATAACTTCAGAGGCTTATATCTCACAACTATAATTTTTTGGAGCTACGCGCCCATGAAGTCTTTTGTTCTACATATCAAGGACTACCAGAATCCAAAGTATCAGAGCATTTGACAGAGAGCCATTTCCCATAAGGTTTCTGCGGGGTCCTTTCTCACCTTTAGTACCAGGCTTGGATTATAAGCTTTCATTTGACACCTCATTTGTCATTATATCTGGTACATTGACGGAAGAATTACATTCGCGATCGGACGGAAAGACGGACAGACAGCCTCGCTAAGATTTCTCACCTTTAATAACATCTTTGGATTATAAGCATTTATTTGACACCTCATTTTTCATTGTACCTGGTATAGTGACGGAGCAGTTATTTTCGCGGTCGGACGGACCGACGGACAGACAGCCTAGTTCAAATTTCTCACCTTTGGTACCATCCTTGGATTATAAGCTTTCATTTGACACCTTATTTGTCATTCCACCTAGTATAGTGACGGAGCAGTTATATTCGCGGTCGGACGGACCGACGGACAGACAGCCTAGGTCAAATTTCTCACTTTTAGTACCATTCTTGGATTATAAAGGACGTAATTTGGGAATTCCCCGCATGTAAAAGTCCTTACATGTTCGTCAAATTACTTTCGACTCGGCTAAATTAGTGTAGGCTAGGCCGTACTAGGCGAAGGATTTCCTGGCTGAAAAATCTACGTACGTGGTTCAACACAACCACTACAAATCTTTTATGAGCAGCAGTGTGAAAAGTAGAGATTGCCATGATGGCCGCCAACATCCGAAACGGATAGGCACTACAAGAAGAAGAAGAAGAAGGCCGTACTAGTTTATCCTAGGCCAAACTATGTGACAAAAATGTGATAATTCTTTTTAAAATATTACCTACGATAAAATCAATCTAAAAAGGTATTCCCGACAAAACTAATTTGAATGGAGAATAATGCATTTTGTTGTCATTAAAATACTTGTCCGCCGGCGCCACTGAGTAAAGATCGAATTGTCGGTCGCACTCCCTACTTCCAATCAATTTTAAATAGGGAGTCACGTGTGTCTGACGTCAGCAGTCTACGAAAGTAAGTGATACGCCCACTTAACATTGCAATGTGCTTCAACTGATAAAACAGCCTTAATGCCATAGGTTGACCAATTTGTCGTTTTGAAGACGTCTCCTAGTGCTAGGTTGAAAAGCTTTGGCGATATTACGTCTCCTTGTCTCACGCCTCTCTTAATAGGGATGGGATTTGTATTTTCGTCTAGTTGTACTATCATAGTTGCATTTTCATATATATTATGTATTAGTTGTCTATATCTCGAATCTATTCTACAATTATTAATAGCTTGTTCTATGGCCCACATCTCGATACTATCAAACGCCTTTTCATAGTCTACGAAGGCAAGAAATACGGGTAGTTGGTATTCATTTGCCTTCTCTATCAATGTTCTCATTGTCAGCAGATGGTCTGATGTACTATATCCTTTGCGGAAGCCAGCCTGTTCCACTGGTTGGTAATTGTCCATTTTGTAGGTCAACCGGTTGTTAATAATTCTCATGAATAGTTTGTATACTTGACTGAGCAACGATATCGGTCTATAATTCTGTAGGTCACATTTGTCCCCTTTTTTGTGTAAAAGTATTACTAGACTTTCGTTCCAGTCTTTAGGGATCTTGCTATTATGGAGACATTTATTAAATAGCTCTGTTAGTATAGGGATTGTTACTGTTTTGCTTGTTTTCAAGAGCTGGGCAATTATACCGTCCTGTCCTGGAGCTTTATTATTTTTTAGTTCTTTTAAAGCTCTTTCTATTTCGAATCCCTTTATATTTGGTAGTACTTCTGATCCCACGTTTTTTATTTTTCTTTTGACGTTCTCCTTTGTTGATTCATTAGGCTGGCTTTGCGAGCTGTACAAGCTTTTGTAGAAGTCTTCGACTATTTTTGTAATTTTATATTTGTCCTTCTCTTCCTTACTATTGGCGTCTTTAATTTTGATGATTTTTTGAACACCCAGTGCCGGTCTTAGACATTTTAAGCCTCTGTTGTTTTCAATGACTCGCTCTATTAAGTTCTCGATCCATTTTTTAAGTCGCGTTTTAGTTCTTTTCTAATTGTTTTATTAAGTTCTATGTATTCTTGAGTATGGCGTTTGTTTTGCGTTAGTAGTTGTCGTCTTTCCGTCATTAGTTGTTTAGTTTCGTTGCTTATTTTGTCTTCTTTAGTACTTGTTTTCTTTGCGACCTTTAGTCCGGCTTTGAGAAGGTTCTTATTGATGTTTTTGTTAATTTCGTCAATTTCATCTTGATTATGTGAAGGATCATATTTGAACTTATCCGCTAAGACCTCTCGGAATTGCTCTTCATTTGTTTTTACTTTAAAGGCATCTATTCGAGTTTTTTTTTTAAATATTCTTTTTCTCTCTTCTTTCATGTTAATATTTATTTTTGCTCTAACTATACGATGGTCACTACCCGTTGTTACGTTGTTGATTGTTGTTACGTCTTCAAATATTCTTTTGTTGCTTGAGAGAAAATAGTCTATTTCATTTTTGGTGGTTCCGTTAGGTGCAACCCATGTCCACTTTCTGTTTGGTTTCTTTTTGTAGAAGGTATTCATAACATACATGTTTTCTTGTTCCAGGAATTCCATAAGTTTTTCTCCCCTTGTGTTTCTTGTGCCGAAGCCAAAATTTCCAATCTTGCTTTCAGAGTCTTCAATCTTACTTCCAATTTTGGCGTTAAAATCTCCCATTATTATTATTTTGGATTCTCTGTTGGTGTCTATAGCTGTTTTAAGATCTTCGTAAAAAGTATTTATTTCTTCATCAGTTGCCTTTTCAGTTGGAGCATAAACTTGCACAATCTTTAATTTGGTTTTTGGATTTAGTTTTAAAATCTTGTATGTAACCCTGTCTGAGATGCTGTCAATTATTTGAATTTGTGATTTTCTCTTCTTGTTGATTAAGAAACCTACTCCACCGTATGTATAGTCTTCATTGCCTTTATAATAGAGCCTGTTGCCTGAATGTAAGTCCACATACCCTTCACCCCTTCTTTTAACTTCTGATAGTCCCATTATATCCCAATTCATATTCCCTAATTCCTCTTCTAGTTCGTAGAGTTTTTCGTCTTTTGCCATGGAACGGATGTTGTAAGTTGCTATATGGAGTTGCTTGTTGTTCTTCTTTTTCAATGTCGACTGGATACCAAGGCTACCAATTCATATAGAATGAATAAAGTAAAACTTTCTGATGGTCATACATTTGTTTGTTAAGTTTTCAATAGAATAGCAATGTGAATCATGCACATAAAATTTCCGGCTTTATGCTAATGATAGGAAATGGGGGGTGGGGAGGGAGCATTTGTATTGGAGCAAATAATAACTCAAATATGTTTCAATTCAAAATAAAATGTTTTGTACTATTATGTATTTATTTATACTGTTTGATGTTATAGATTCCAATTTTCAAGTTATCCAAAATGCACCCTACATGAAGATTATGGAAAATTGCTTGAAACAAGAATGTTTTGTGATGTACAATTCTTGGTAGGCCCGGAAGAACAAAAAATAACTGGACATGTAGCATTAGTGGCTGCAAGATCTGGTTATTTAAGGAAACTGATTCGGCAAGCAAGAGAAAACCGGGATTTGCATTTGGAAAGGTTATTTGGTAAGTGCTCAAATCACGAAAAAGTAAACTTAAAAATAAAAATAAACTATTATAAAATATTATTGAATACGAAACCTATGGTTTCATTTGCCTAACCATATTTGACTTTGATGCTAAATAATTTTGAAAGAAAAGATGAAAAAAACTGCATTATAATGATAGTTTCCCTTTATACCTGTAGCTAAGAGAAGGAGCCCGAGAAGACGAAGACCCAAAATAAGGTCCCTTGATGACAGATCATAGATGATAGAATAATAGAAAATAGAAATAGTAAATATACCCATTGATAGAATAGCAGAAAACAGAATAGTAAGAATATCTGGAGACGAATCGATAATAGAGCCATGAGTCATTGGACGACCTAAGAAAGGCGGGTGTACATGTTTGGGAAATATCGAAGATTGAGCAGATACTTTCTCTATTAATAATAATGAAGAAGAAGACTTGCTCAAGGATATATCATGTTAAAATATGATAAGTTGGGCTTACCTTTACATTTGAACAGCAAATTACTTGTACTATCAAGTAATCCGATCTTCCAGACTAAGTGTAAATATTGGATCACTTAGTCTTCTAGCACTTAACCAGAGATTATCATGAGTAGCGAATGGAAAACAAGGAAAAATTTAAGAAATGAATAAATGTATTGAAAATTTCTACATAAGGTTACACATACAGTTATAACAAGAATTGAAATATAGAGTCAAGGAAAGGAGAGTATCATTTTTTTTAATAATGTTTTGTCACCACGGTTCTTGATGGCAATCCTCGTTCGATTTGACATATAACTGATCACATTTTGGATGTCACTTTGGGAAAAAGTGATATATTGCTCAATGAGAGCCATTGCAAGCCCTTCATATATTATCGTATTAGGTATGCAACATCTTATACATCTTTTGAGCAGACTCCATATATGCTCCATAGGATTAAGGTCTGGGCTTTGAGCAGGTCAGTTGACTTTTGGAATACCAACCTCTTCAAGACCCCATGTTACAATCCTTGCTGTGTCTTCCGTGCAATCTTGCATTACCAAAAAGGCATTGCCAATAAACCCAGCGTATGGTATCAAATGATGTAGGATCTCAGGTCAGGAATATGTGCGCTATTAAAGCATTTGTAAAAATTTTATAAGGACGAGATCCGTGTGTGCCTCAACAGAAATCCCTGTCCAAAACATTACTGAACCATCACAAAAGCAACACGGTGTGACCGATTGCAGGCACAGTATAACGTTCTCCAGCCCTTCTATAGACTTATTTCGAACATTTTTTCCATAAATTGATATTCTACACTTATCCGTAAACAATCCTTTTTACAATTACTTATATATTGCCCGATACGATGGTAACTGTGAAGCAGAAGTTCGGAGAGGTATTGGTATGGCAAAAAATGCGATGAGTCGCCTAACTAAAGTTTGGAAAGACAAATCTATCTCTCAAAATATCGAGATGAGACTGGTGAATGCTCTTGTATTCTCAATATTTCCGTACGGGGCAGAGACTTGAAATCTTCGCGCACGCGAGCGCCAAAAAATTGATGCCTTTAAGATGTGGTGCTGGAGAAAATGCTGCGCATACCTTGGACACCTAAAACAAAAACGTTTCCATTCTAAACCAACTCGAGATTAAAAAAAGGCTGTCCACAATATGTCTTCAACGAATTCTGCAATTCTTCGGTCACGTGGTTCGCAAAGGTGACGATAGTTTGGAGATATTAATTATTGTTTCTGGAAACGTTCCGGGGAGAAGATCAAGAAGACGATCACCAACTAGATGGTTCGACCAAATTAAGAATTCAGCTGGAAACTCATTCTGAGAAGCTCTTAGAGCAGCTGAAGATAGAGAGCAATGGAAAAAAATTGTTAGGAATATTGGAAGAAATCATGATCCTCAGTAATGGGGAAACGACAAGATACATATATATATATATATATATAACAAGGAGACAAGGAGAGGTTAGCGCGAGTTAATAAATATCGGCATGGCTCGCAATAAGTATGAAAAACAAAATATGCACAAGGTGGAATGCAACCATAGACACGTGTTTCTGACTTATTAGTCGTCATCAGTATGATATAGCTAAACAGGAGCAATGCAACCAATTTGTGGCTATAATGTTAGAAGACTCTCAGGATTCGAGAGCAACAACTAACAAATCCACGGAGGAAGCTACAGCTACCTGAGGCAAGGAATGCCAAACGTTTAGAACGTTTTAAACAATCAAACAAGGAGAGGTTAGCGCGAGTTAATAAATATCGGCATGGCTCGCAATAAGTATGAAAAACAAAATATGCACAAGGTGGAATGCAACCATAGACACGTGTTTCTGACTTATTAGTCGTCATCAGTATGATATAGCTAAACAGGAGCAATGCAACCAATTTGTGGCTATAATGTTAGAAGACTCTCAGGATTCGAGAGCAACAACTAACAAATCCACGGAGGAAGCTACAGCTACCTGAGGCAAGGAATGCCAAACGTTTAGAACGTTTTAAACAATCAAACAAGGAGAGGTTAGCGCGAGTTAATAAATATCGGCATGGCTCGCAATAAGTATGAAAAACAAAATATGCACAAGGTGGAATGCAACCATAGACACGTGTTTCTGACTTATTAGTCGTCATCAGTATGATATAGCTAAACAGGAGCAATGCAACCAATTTGTGGCTATAATGTTAGAAGACTCTCAGGATTCGAGAGCAACAACTAACAAATCCACGGAGGAAGCTACAGCTACCTGAGGCAAGGAATGCCAAACGTTTAGAACGTTTTAAACAATCAAACAAGGAGAGGTTAGCGCGAGTTAATAAATATCGGCATGGCTCGCAATAAGTATGAAAAACAAAATATGCACAAGGTGGAATGCAACCATAGACACGTGTTTCTGACTTATTAGTCGTCATCAGTATGATATAGCTAAACAGGAGCAATGCAACCAATTTGTGGCTATAATGTTAGAAGACTCTCAGGATTCGAGAGCAACAACTAACAAATCCACGGAGGAAGCTACAGCTACCTGAGGCAAGGAATGCCAAACGTTTAGAACGTTTTAAACAATCAAACAAGGAGAGGTTAGCGCGAGTTAATAAATATCGGCATGGCTCGCAATAAGTATGAAAAACAAAATATGCACAAGGTGGAATGCAACCATAGACACGTGTTTCTGACTTATTAGTCGTCATCAGTATGATATAGCTAAACAGGAGCAATGCAACCAATTTGTGGCTATAATGTTAGAAGACTCTCAGGATTCGAGAGCAACAACTAACAAATCCACGGAGGAAGCTACAGCTACCTGAGGCAAGGAATGCCAAACGTTTAGAACGTTTTAAACAATCAAACAAGGAGAGGTTAGCGCGAGTTAATAAATATCGGCATGGCTCGCAATAAGTATGAAAAACAAAATATGCACAAGGTGGAATGCAACCATAGACACGTGTTTCTGACTTATTAGTCGTCATCAGTATGATATAGCTAAACAGGAGCAATGCAACCAATTTGTGGCTATAATGTTAGAAGACTCTCAGGATTCGAGAGCAACAACTAACAAATCCACGGAGGAAGCTACAGCTACCTGAGGCAAGGAATGCCAAACGTTTAGAACGTTTTAAACAATCAAACAAGGAGAGGTTAGCGCGAGTTAATAAATATCGGCATGGCTCGCAATAAGTATGAAAAACAAAATATGCACAAGGTGGAATGCAACCATAGACACGTGTTTCTGACTTCGTCACTGAAACGTTCTAAACGTTTGGCATTCCTTGCCTCAGGTAGCTGTAGCTTCCTCCGTGGATTTGTTAGTTGTTGCTCTCGAATCCTGAGAGTCTTCTAACATTATAGCCACAAATTGGTTGCATTGCTCCTGTTTAGCTATATCATACTGATGACGACTAATAAGTCAGAAACACGTGTCTATGGTTGCATTCCACCTTGTGCATATTTTGTTTTTCATACTTATTGCGAGCCATGCCGATATTTATTAACTCGCGCTAACCTCTCCTTGTTTGATTGTTTAAAACGTTCTAAACGTTTGGCATTCCTTGCCTCAGGTAGCTGTAGCTTCCTCCGTGGATTTGTTAGTTGTTGCTCTCGAATCCTGAGAGTCTTCTAACATTATAGCCACAAATTGGTTGCATTGCTCCTGTTTAGCTATATCATACTGATGACGACTAATAAGTCAGAAACACGTGTCTATGGTTGCATTCCACCTTGTGCATATTTTGTTTTTCATACTTATTGCGAGCCATGCCGATATTTATTAACTCGCGCTAACCTCTCCTTGTTTGATTGTTTAAAACGTTCTAAACGTTTGGCATTCCTTGCCTCAGGTAGCTGTAGCTTCCTCCGTGGATTTGTTAGTTGTTGCTCTCGAATCCTGAGAGTCTTCTAACATTATAGCCACAAATTGGTTGCATTGCTCCTGTTTAGCTATATCATACTGATGACGACTAATAAGTCAGAAACACGTGTCTATGGTTGCATTCCACCTTGTGCATATTTTGTTTTTTATATATATATATATATATATATATATATATATATATATATATATATATATATATATATATGAAATAAACGAAAGGATTTCTCTGGTGTACAGAAGAAATCCTTTCCGTAGCGGCCGTGACCATGTGAATTCAAAGTCTTGATAAAAGACTATGAAACGACAAAAGATACCTCTTTGTATCACAGATTTGTCTACAAAGCCACGTTATTCGCTACGCATTCCTCAATAACGGAGAAACCGTGATAATATGAAAGAACGGCGATTGCATTTTATTACACTTCGACCACCACCGGTATTCTACACGACGTGTTTCGCAGGTTATGTCAACCGCTCGTCAGGAACACCTAGGTGAAGTGGTCGAAGAGGAATAAAATGCATGGGGCCTTCCTGGTAATAATAAAATACCAGACTTCAGTACACTAGGTACGGCATCTATATGAAATAAACGAAAGGATTTCTCTGGTGTACAGAAGAAATCCTTTCCGTAGCGGCCGTGACCATGTGAATTCAAAGTCTTGATAAAAGACTATGAAACGACAAAAGATACCTCTTTGTATCACAGATTTGTCTACAAAGCCACGTTATTCGCTACGCATTCCTCAATAACGGAGAAACCGTGATAATATGAAAGAACGGCGATTGCATTTTATTACACTTCGACCACCACCGGTATTCTACACGACGTGTTTCGCAGGTTATGTCAACCGCTCGTCAGGAACACCTAGGTGAAGTGGTCGAAGAGGAATAAAATGCATGGGGCCTTCCTGGTAATAATAAAATACCAGACTTCAGTACACTAGGTACGACATCTATATGAAATAAACGAAAGGATTTCTCTGGTGTACAGAAGAAATTCTTTCCGTAGCGGCCGTGACCATGTGAATTCAAAGTCTTGATAAAAGACTATGAAACGACAAAAGATACCTCTTTGTATCACAGATTTGTCTACAAAGCCACGTTATTCGCTACGCATTCCTCAATAACGGAGAAACCGTGATAATATGAAAGAACGGCGATTGCATTTTATTACACTTCGACCACCACCGGTATTCTACACGACGTGTTTCGCAGGTTATGTCAACCGCTCGTCAGGAACACCTAGGTGAAGTGGTCGAAGAGGAATAAAATGCTTGGGGCCTTCCTGGTAATAATAAAATACCAGACTTCAGTACACTAGGTACGACATCTATATGAAATAAACGAAAGGATTTTCTTCTATACACCAGAGCTCACACGTCATCACCATGACAACGCGAAATTAAGTATATTTGATTATATGAAAGTGTGCCAAAAAACAGTGCGAAAAAGTAAATCCCATTGTTACTTCACGCACACTTTAAACCCTTCACCGTACTGCTATCTATAATGACAGTTTTCACAAACTAAAAACTTGAGATAGAGTAGATAAAGCATATTATTTCTATTCTATTCTAAAACTCTTTAGAATGAGACAAAATTGCATACAGTTTTCAAAATAAACATTTCCACGAAGCTTCGTTGATTCGTAAATATAATGAGTTCTGAGAATTTGGTGGTTTAATAGGTATTGATAAATTGTTTATTCTCTTTACAGGTTCGGTCTAGCTTTGCAGTACACGTGATAATCCATTTAATTAATTAACAAAACAAACTTTTAGGCACACCGAAAGTTCCATTTACGGACATTCCTCTACTAGAAGTAAAATTACCGGATGCAGACCCCGAAGCTTTCGAAATGGTACTCAACTATATTTATATGGACTGCATTGATCCAACAAAACAAGCCAGAGAGGATGAAGATCCGTTTTCGAATAGAATTGTGCTCAGAATGATGGACGTTTACAGGTAAATATGTCAATATTTACACAGAGTAATTTATAAAATATTATAAAAGATATATAAGTTAAAGACCATCTTAATGGTTAGTGTGATTGTAAACATGTGCACATGGGCTCCAGAAAATATGTGCTTTTATTGTGAAATACGTTAAACTTAGAGGAGAAACTTATACCTATCAAAAGGAAAATTCCAGGACTTTCTTATGAAATGTTGAGCTCAAAAATATAATAAGATTTGACATCAATATTGTAAATATTAAGCAAGTATTAAATTGATAGTAATTAAGGAAGACTGATAACAACTGACTAAAAACTGATCTGACTTTTTTGTGTCATTACCAATTTTTTTGAAGATAATTAGAATTAGGCCAGGAGTTGAGGTGACTGATTATTAAGATAATAAGACATTATATTTGGAAGATGGCAAGTGTATTTCCATTGAGTGTATCACTTGTTGCTCATGGGTCCATAAGGGATGCACGGGTTTGACTAAAAGTGAATATGAAAAAATCTGTGCTGACTTTCGCAAAACTAAATCGCATAACTGGGAATGTAAAGTATGCAAAGAGACGGTGGTGAAGAGATTATCTTTGAATTCTGCTTCAAATAGCCGGAAAAATTCGGTTCAAAAGAAATTGCTGACAATGGAAAACAGGTGCCCAATGCTGATTTTTCAAGTCTACTGTGCAATACTGTGGATGCTGTAGAGAGTGAAACTGCAATCAAGGATGAAATAAATAATTTATTAAAGAAAAGTACCACTACCAATAAAGATGTACTAGTAGTTATTGTTCACATAATTAACCTATTGTTAAATCAGAGGACTGAAGTGCATTCAACAATAGATACAATTAAAGCGTCTGTAAAATCTAATGAGGCGAAAGTTGAAACTTTAGAAAAGAAACTTGAAGGGTTACAAGAAAAAATTGAAACCATGTGTGGAAATGGAAGTGAAGAGATAAGAAATCAAAGTGTATCTATTATCAAAGATGAGCAAGATATGTTCCTGGAATTAGAAGAAAGAAGTAGTCGATCTAAAAATATACTAATCTATAATGTTGATGAGAGCCAATCTAAGGTTACTAATGAGAGAATAGATCATGACAAGACAAATACTCGAGAAGTACTAACGAAACTGTAGGTTGGAGCAACTGAGTTTAAGGTTTTGAGGGTAGGACGTGGTAATAGCAGTAGTGACAGGCCAAGACCACTTAAGGTAATTTTTCAAAATAATACCACAGTGATTGCATGTCTTAAAAACAAACATAAGTTGAAGCCATCGAGCATATTGATTAAATCAGATCTTACTCAAATGCAACGAAATCATCTCAAGAAATTATATGAAGAACTTGATAGGCGTAGAAGAAATGGTGAATCAAACTTGGCAATACGATACAAGAATGGTAACCCGTTTATTTCAAAAGGTAAAAGAACAAAACCACCAGAATCCAAAAAACTCCCAAATGCGAACATAAGTATGAATAGTCTATCACTTTACTACCAAAATGTGCGTGGTCTGCGTACGAAGTTAAAGGACATATATTTGACATCCTGTTCAGCTACATATGACGTTATTTTCCTAACAGAGAGTTGACTTGGTCCTCAAATTAAAAGTAATGAAGTTTTCTGTGATTTTTATACCGTATACCGTCGTGACCGTGATCATATTTCCAGCGAGAAATCAAGAGGAGGTGGAGTGTTAATAGCAGTTAGAAGTGATATCAGTTCTTGTCTAGTGGAAATTGCCAGTTCAAATGTAGAATAGGTGTTTGCTGGAATTGCTATTAATTGCATTAAGTATGTTTTTGGCTGTGTCTATATTCAGCCCAGATCTAGATTGGATGTTTATTCCAATCACATTGATACTGTAAAGCTAATTATGAATAAGTATAAAGATTCTAAACTAGTATTATTTGGGGATTATAATCTACCAAATCTAATATGGGACGGTGAGAGGACTGCTAAAAATATAAGTAATGTTACTGAAATTTTGTTTTGTGACGAGTTCAATTTTTTAGGATTAGGTCAATATAATTATTTTAAGAACCAGTATGACTCAATTCTGGATCTGTGTTTCTCTGATACTTATTTAAATCTAAAAAAAGCGGAAGCTTTAATGACGTGTGACAGGTATCATCCCTCACTTGAAGCATTAATATTATTTGATAATCAATATTTCAGTTGGGAAACTAATATTTATTATAACTTTCACAAGGCGGATTATGGTGCCTTGAATAATTATTTGCTTCAGATCAATTGGATTGAGTTGTACTGTTTAGAGGATGTAAATGACATTTTAGATGCTTTTTATTCCATTATTTGGAACGCAATTGAACTTTTTGTACCAAAGATATCTGTAAAAAGATCGAATTTTCCTGTTTGGTTCTCATCTGAACTTAAGAGTAAAGTCATTGCCAAAAAGATTGCGCATAAAAAATATAAAACTACAAATAAGTGTCACCACTATATTGAATTTACAAATTTGAGAGATGAATGCTCATCACTCACTAAGCAGTCTTACAATGCTTACGTTTCAAAGATGGAAGTGAGAATGAATGAGAACGCTGGAGAATTTTGGAAGTTCATCAAAAATAAAACCAACGGACATGGTGCTCTCCCTGTCTCTATGTTTCTAGGTGAGGAAAGTGAGAATGACAAACAAAAAATAACAGAGTTGTTTGCGAAACATTTTGGTACTGTATACAGCACTTTTAATGGTAAATCTCTGGATAACCTGGAGTGTAATGAAATTTTCTCACAACAGCTGGAGGTGGAAATTAGTAACCTCGAAGTCACATTTGACAATTTACTGAATGTGTTGTTGTCATTAAATGTCAATAAAGGGGCTGGCCCTGATTTGATACCGAATTTGTTCCTAAGAGAAAGTGCAGTGTCCTTGTGTGAACCATTAGTACATGTTCTTAATAAATCTCTCCAGACGAGAATTTTCCCGAACAGATGGAAACATTCCTTTGTGTGTCCTATTTTCAAGGCAGGAGATCATAGTGATATCAAAAATTATCGGCCAGTTTGTATTCAGTCAGCCTTATCTAAAGTATTTGAAAAAATGGTTTTGCCAAGTTTGGATGATTGTTTTAGGAACATTATTACGAACAACCAACATGGATTTGTAGGCGGACGTTCTACTCTCACTAACCTCTTTTTGTATATCGATAGTATAGATACAGCAATGGATGAGGGTTACGAGGTGCACTCTATATACACCGATTTCAGTAAGGCCTTTGACCTACTAGATCATAATGTCTTAATTACAAGGCTGAGAAACTTTGGTATCACTGGTTCTTTATTAGCTTGGTTTACTTCGTATTTGCAAGGAAGAACATTGCAAGTAAGATCAGCAGGATGTGTTTCTAATGGATTTGTAGCCGTGTCAGGGGTTCCGCAGGGTTCCCATTTGGGTCCTAAGCTTTTTCTGTTGTTGGTAAATGATATTGGTAGGAACTTTAAATCTGAATATCTGATATTTGCAGACGACTTAAAGATATTTAAATGCATTAGGTCAGAATCTGATTGTGAGGGTTTGCAGAGAGACTTGGATTCTTTAGTACATTGGTGCCAGGAAAATAATCTTAGATTGAATGCTTCGAAATGGTCATATACTATTTTTTCACGTAATAAGACCACCAGTGATTTTAAATACAAGATAGGAGATGTGGATTTATCTAGGGTTCAGGTAATTAAGGATTTAGGTGTGTTACTGGATAGTAAGCTAAGTTTCGTGTACCATTATGATGCCATTATTGCGCGTGCTAATCGGACATTAGGGTTAGTCATCAGAATGTCATATGATTTTAATAATTTGTTTGTAATTGTGAGATTGTTTTTGAGTTATGTTCGTTCATTACTAGAGTATTGTTCAGTAATTTGGAGTCCAAGTTATGAGAATCACAAATATCGAATTGAATCGATTCAAAATAAATTCGTTAGATATCTGCGGTATAGATTAGGTACTAGAGGAATGCAATTTAATTCCAGTCAGGTCATGCAGATGTTTCATTTGCACCGTCTAGAGGATCGCAGGCGATACTTTGACCTTAATTTCGTATTTAAGGTGTTAAATGGTATTATTGTTGCACCTAGTATTCTGGGTCGAATATATTTTTATGTTCCAGCTAGGAATTTGAGAAGATGTCCCTTGCTATCCGCTAGATCGTGCAATACACGTTATGCAGAAAATATGCCTTTAAATAGAATTGTTTCTAGTGTAAATGAGTTTCCAAATATAGACTTTATGGGAGTCACACTAAAAGCTTTTAAAAGGACTATTTCACGTGAATTATTTTAATTTGATTTTGATTTTTTGATATCGTTAGTTTAATTGTAAGTAATGTAAGTTAACTTGTGTTCAATGTTTAATTTTTACTTTTAATTTTAATTGTAAAAGTGAGTTTTCCGTCAATAAATATTAATTTAATTATATAAAAGTTATAGTCGAAATAATCGGACAAGTACTTTTTACTTTAATAAGTTACTTTTTCCTTAAGTAGGTACTCCGATGTGGCTTTTCTTTTGAATCCCTACTATCTCTTACTTTTTTGTACACATTGAAGCCATCATATTTTTTTGTTATAGTTTTCCATTTCTTCACATTGGATTTTAATCTATAACTCTTTGGCATCTTTTACTCTTGATTTTTTACGTCTTGCGTTTGATTGATCAATTTAGATAGATAGAATAATTGCATCGGTTAATTTAAGAGCTGGAAGACCTACTTAGAAGAAAATTTAGAATAATTGCATCGGTTAATTTAAGAGCCGGAAGCGGAATGGGACGTTTCATCGCCGCCGGTTCATCGCTGCCGTTTCGATGCCGCCGATTCTTCGCCAGTCCATTTCATCGCCGTCTGTTTCATCGCCGTCTGTTTCATCACCAGTTAGTCAGTTGATTTTGTAGTATGGGAGATAACACGACACGACGTTAAATTCAGTTTAAAACTTATGACAATTAAAAAGATACAAAATAATATTATATTTACTGTTCTATTTCTACTTCCCCTAAATTTGATACTAAATAGTACTAAATTTGTAGTGTTAAATGGCCTTTGTAGAAATATATATGTTCAAATTTATTTAGTATTAGGTTGGGTTAGATTAGGTTAGGTCATTTCCTAGAATTCCTAATTAATATTAAAAATAAATAATACATGTAACTGGTCGGAAATTCGGAAATAAATCAGTTAGCGATTAACTGACTGGCGATGAATAGGCCGGCGATGAATCGGCCGGCGATGAACTGGCGGCATCGAAAGGGCGGCGATGAAACGTCCTAGACCTAGCTGGAAGACCTACTCAGAAGCAAATTGGGACATCCTTTAGTTTTAAAGACCTAGTGAGAGGAATAATACGAGACTTAAAAACAGAATAAAAATCATTACAATATGTACTGAGGTACACGATGTTAAACGCTTGATCAAACGATTTGCTGTGCTCTTCAATTGGCATGATTGATTTTTTGTTTGCCTGACTTGTCGTCATCTTTTAGGTTGGCAGTACAATTCAACATGGCACGATTAGAACATCTTTGTGTTCAGTACCTAAATGCAACAATTTGTTTAAAGAACGTGTTGGTAGCGTTACACAACGCAGATCAACTTCAGTTAGACTTCATCAAAGAATATTGCTTGCGATTTATCGTAAAAGAAAGTAATTACAACCAAATAGTCATGAGTTCAGAATTTGAGTCTCTAGAAAGAAGTCTGATGGTGGAAATTATAAGAAGAAAACAAATGCCTCAATACAAGGTATGTAAAACATTTCAAAATATATTTGGTTTGGAAATGAAACACAGCTTATATTTCAATTCGTTTCAGAGGTGACCAGCATCCTCTTACGTACCGGGTGATCAGTTAAGGGTAGCGAGCGGCCATATCTCATAAGATATTGGTCGTATAGAATTGAGAAAAAAAAAATCATGGTAAAAGTCGCCAAGAGAAATTGCTGGAAATTATTTTCGAGTTTATCAAACGTCCGCTTGAGGGCGTAACAACCAACACAAAGTAGAAAAATGGGATTTTTATAGAATTTTGTCCAATGAAAGTTTATCGATGATATCATTTTCATATTAACAGACCATTTCCCTACATTTTTTGTCTAAAACGTTTTGTTCTATCTATCAAAATAAAGCGGTGGGGGAAGTTCAATTGTTTTTTTAAACAAACCAAGATTTCTTCCGTTTCTTTTGACCGATTTTAGAAAACTTAGGCTCATATGAAAGAGCATAATTTGCACTACAAAACTCTTATTTGGTTTTTAATTTTTGACGTTTTCTGTCGCCGCTAGATGGCGTTAACTGAAATGGTAGCAAATTTTTGAGTTTTTTTCAAAAAAAACAAATGTAATGATATATTAATTTTTATATATTTTAAAAGAGGATAAATTTCTCTATAATTTAATGAAAATAATTTATTATCTACCTTTTTTTGAACCGTTGATATTGACCAAAATATAATTTTATTACATTAAAAAATGGCACGCCACTGTTTTTTATCAAAATAAAAATCAGTTTTGTAATCTCTTATTAGTTGCTAACAAAAAGAACCTCTTGACTTTTTTTCGTTAGACAAACGGTTTTGGATTGAAAAAATAAAATAGGTTTACATACTGATAATTATAAGGTTCAAAATTATTTTTAAATATTACATCTCACAATAATAAAATTATTACCTATTATTTTTATCATTAATAATTATTTAATTAGCGAGAGAATGCATTAGTTCATAATTTATTAATAATAATAATTATTATTATTTCATAAATTAAATTAAAAATCAAACTTAACTAACATCGCATTTAAGCGAAGCAGGCCATGATCTACGAAACTGAAAATAAAATGAAAGAAAACACCAAATTGTCAATCACGCTGATATTTATTTTGACAGTTCCTGCCATTGACATCTAATTTAATGTTATGTAAAAAGTATTTTTACAACAAATCATGCCTTTTACGAATGAAGAAGCCTTTGATATGTTGAGAATTTATTTTCAATGTTTTGAAAATGCGGCGATTGCTTCTAGGCAGTATGCACTGCGTTATCCCCTCCGTAGACGGCATTCGAGAATGGTTTTTCGTCGTTTAGCCTTACGTTTAAGGCAACATGGCCAAGTGCAACCAACTCCAACTTTGAGAAGAAATCGTAGAGTAAGAAGAGAAGATAACATTATAAATGTGTTGGCTTATATTCATGCAGACCCCCATTTAAGCATAAGAGAGATCTCCAGATATTTAGGAATATCCTATGGCTCAGTGCAAAAAATATTAATGGATTTTAAAATGCATCCGTATCACGTCGTGATTCATCAATCCTTAAAAGAGACTGACTTTGAACGTAGGCTCGATTACAGCTACTGGCTTAGAGACTTCATTAGGGAAAACCGTCTTATTTTGTCACAAATATTATGGACAGATGAAGCATCGTTTAGCAGTAATGGCAAGGTAAATCTGCATAACATGCATTACTGGTCGGACACTAATCCACACTGGTTACGTGAAGATTATCAGCAGGGTCGATGGAGCGTTAACGTCTGGTGCGGTGTTATTAATGGTACTATTATCGGTCCGCACATATTTAATGGCAATCTAACCGGTGACATGTATTTGAACTTTTTATTGAACGATTTACCAGGACTCTTAGAAAACGTGCCTTTAGAAGTAAGAAGAAACATGTGGTTTCAACAAGACGGATGCCCGGCACATTATTCTCGAAATGTGCAAGATTTTATGAACAGGCATTTTCCTAACCGTTGGATTGGTAAAGGCAGCCTATTTTTCTGGCCACCACGGTCCCCTGATTTAACCTGCCTTGATTTTTATCTATGGGGCCGAATAAAGGATTTAGTGTATAAAACTCGACCAACTACTCGAGAAGACATGATAGTCCGAATTCAAAACGCGATAAATATTATACCAAGAGCGGAAATTGAGGCAGCTGTCAACTCCACCCAGAAGAGATTGGACCAGTGCATTCAAAATAACGGACAACATTTTGAACATTTACGACAAAATTATTAATTTAGTTTTAACGTTTATTTTTAAAGTTCTGTGTTCTTGTTTTTAGTGTTACTGCTCTTGCTGTTGTTGGACAGTTTTATTAAGATTTTTTTCCAAATATGTAAATTAGTATGTTTCGAGATATGGGCGCCCCATGTAAACATATCTTATTTTTTCAATCCAAAACCGTTTGTCTAACGAAAAAAAGTCAAGAGGTTCTTTTTGTTAGCAACTCATAAGAGATTATGAAACTGATTTTTATTTTGATAAAAAACAGTGGCGTGACATTTTTTAATGTAATAAAATTATATTTTGGTCAATATCAACGGTTCAAAAAAGGTAGATAATAAATTATTTTCATTAAATTATAGAGAAATTTATCCTCTTTTAAAATATATAAAAATTAATATATCATTACATTTGTTTTTTTTGAAAAAAGCTCAAAAATTTGCTACCATTTCAGTTAACGCCATCTAGCGGCGGCAGCAAACGTCAAAAATTAAAAACCAAATAAGCGTTTTGTAGTGCAAATTATGCTCTTTTATATGAGCCTAAGTTTGCTAAAATCGGTCAAAAGAAACGGAAGAAATCTTGGTTTGTTTAAAAAAACAATTGAACTTCTCCCACCGCTTTATTTTGATAGATAGAACAAAACGTTTTAGACAAAAAATGTAGGGAAATGGTCTGTTAATATGAAAATGATATCATCGATAAACTTTCATTAGACAAAATTCTATGAAAATCGCATTTTTCTACTATGTGTTGGTTGTTACGCCCTCTAGCGGACGTTTGACAAACTCGAAAATAATTTCCAGCAATTTCTCTTGGCGACTTTTATCATGATTTTTTTTTTCTCAATTCTATACGACCAATATCTTATGAGATATGGCCGCTCGCTACCCTTAACTGATCACCCGGTACGTTTCACACTCTTTAGGGTTCATCGGAGGGGCACTATGCTCTACTTTCCCCGTATGATGATCCCTAAAGAGGATGAAACATACATAAGAGGATGCTGGTCACCTCCAAAACGAATTGAAAGCTGTTGTTTTAAATTTCGTTTAAACATACGAAATAATTTAAGAGAGTTGAATTTTTTCTTTTGTAAGAAGCAATACCTCTCAGACATAATTTTGAGCAATACTTTGTGTAAAAGTCAAGATAGTTTTTACTCTCAAGAAACAATACTTTGTTCCTCCAAGTTTTTACGCAATACTTTGCATAAAATATAGTTTTTTGCACTGATTGTGAGAAGCAATATACGCCAGTCAATGGGAGCAAGAATAGGATATTACCTCCGAATTCTATCCTACTTCATGGATTTTAATGGAATTTTGGAAATAGCCTCTACTTATCTCACAATTCAAAGTCTACCCTATGCCGATGTGTGCTTTTATCTTGGGGGTGGTTCCCACCCCTTCTCAGGGGTAGAACATTTTTGGTTGAAATAACTACGGAATTCGCTAGAGAACCTAATTCTAAGCAAAAACTGTTCTATAATTTTTTTTTGAAAACTCAATACTTTTTGAGTTATTCGTGGTTGAAAATTGGACATTTCCATTGAAACATAACACCTTTTCGAACGGTTTTTTGCGAATACCTTAAAAACGATGCATCTAACTAGGAAAACTATATAAAATATTTTTGTAGGATATAAAAAGACAAAGAGACACTTGCCTTCATAAATCTTCTAGTATACACAAAGAGATATCGTAGGTGAAAAGAGTTTGTTTTTTTGGTACATGCTTAAATTGGTGTATATAACTTGAAATAATAGAGAAACGGTCGATTTTAGGTGTATAATGCAACCAATACCTTTTATAGTGCTTGAAAAGAGCTTTAAAATGAGCAATATCAAAGGTCCATTACATTCAAACTAAGCGAGATATTCTGCAAACAAAATTGATAACTAATGTACTTTACGAAAAAATGAGAAATAATTTTAACCCCCATCCACCCGAATGTAAATGCATCGTTTTACTTCTATAATACCTTTTATTATAGTGCTATTTCTATGTTCAAAAAGTTGGAAGGGATGAAAATAAATGGTTTTTGAAAAAAAAAATAAGATCAAATTATAGAGCGCATTTTTAAATTTTCTTAAAAATCTTCCTTTTTCTCCATGTAACTTGAAAATGATAAGAGATACAGTAATGAAAAATGAAAACGAAATTTTTATCTAAAAAACCCTACATTTTTGTGGGGTATCTTTTTTCGTATTTCTTATCATTTTCGAGTTACATGGAGAAAAAGGAAGATTTTTAAGGAAATTTAAAAATGCGCTCTATAATTTCAACATACTTTTTTCAAAAATCCTTCATTTTAAACCAATCCAACGTTTTGAACATAGAAATAACCCTATAATAAAAAGTATTTTAGAAGGAAAACGATGTATTTAAATTCTGATGGATGAGGGGTTAAATATACTTCTCATTTTTTCTTAAAATACATTAGTCATCGATTTTTCAGCAGCATATCTCGCTTAGTTTGAATGTAATCGACATTTAATACTGCTCATTTTAAAGGCCTTTTTAAGCACTACCAAGGTTATTAGTACCATTATACACCGAAAATCAACCGTCTCTCTGTTATTTCAAGTTTAATACACCGATTTGAGCATGCACCAAAAAACAAACTCCTTTCACCTACCATACCTCATTTTGTATTATAACTAGAAGATTTATGAAGGAATGAATCTCTTTGTTTTTTTATAAGCTACAAAAATATTTTACATAGTTTTTTGTTAGATGCATAGTTTTTAAGTTATTCGCAAAAATCCGTCCGAAAGGGTATCATTTTTCAATGAAAATGGCCAATTTTCAACCACGAATAACTCAAAAAGTATTGAGTTTTCAAAAAATAATTATGGAACAGTTTTTGCTTAGAATTAAATTCTCTAGCCTCTTCCGTAGCTATTTTGTCCAAAAAATGTTTACCCCCGATAAGGGGTGAGAACAACCCCAAAGATAAAAGCGCACATCGGCATAGGGTAGACTTTGTTTCTTGAGCTATTCCCTACTTACTGTGAAAATATCAAGTAAATGGATTTAGTAGGATGGAATTCCGAGCCAAATACCCTCATTGACTGCCCTATAACGTCAATTTGTCATTATAATGTTATACTTGTAGGTCATGAAGGTAGATTTTAAGATTAGCAATAAGTGACAATGTGTAAGAAAATAATAATTCACCGTGCTCTGTCAGTCACTAAAAACTTCAAGCAAAAAAGTCATTGAATTTTTTCTTTTGTAAGAAGCAATACCTCTCAGACATAATTTTACGGAATACTTTGTGTAAAAGTCTAGATAGTTTTTACTCTCAAGAAACAATACTTTGTTCCTCCAAGTTTTTACGCAATACTTTGCATAAAATATAGTTTTTTGGACTGGTTGTGAGAAGCAATACTTTGTTCTCACATTTTGTACTCCAGATAACACAATACTTTGTGCTACCAGTAGACAACCTCAGCCTCCACCCTTTGTGATCCGAAGACAAACCTTTTTTGCGTTTATTCTTATAAGTTTTGTATCACGGATTATTCACAACATATCTGTTTTTAAGTAAGTTTTTAAGTTAAGAGGCTACAGTAGCGATCAACAGGTAACAACAAACGCGTTTCAAGATTGCGGCTGTAATTTTGAATATTTTGTCGAGATATTTAGCACACATATTCGTAATGTAATAAAGAATGGCGGTACAGAGTCCAAATTGAGAAATATATTAGTATGTGAAAATTACTCTGTAATTAAATACAATATTTAAAAAACGAGCCTGTACCGCCATTAAGAAGAACAAAAAAATAAACTTTCTTCAAATAAACTTTTTTATCCCATGCCTAGATTTTGTGTAATCTTGGAACTACTAAAATTTGTTATTTCTAATAAGAAATCGAACGTATTATAACTAATAACTAATTAGGCAACATAGAGAAATTTTCACTGTCATTTTGACAAAGCTGCGTCAGATTTTCTCTAATCTGTTCTGTCATCTTTAACGATATCTGTTCAGTGCAGTAGTGTGTTAATTTAAGAATTCTTTATTGTTGTTTCATAGGAAATTAGTGTTTATTCATAGTTAATTTAATATATTTTTGTTGTTGTTGTATAAGTGTTGGCCTCTTTGAAAGAATAGATTGTTGTTAATTGTGAGTTTTAGTTATATGTACTTAGATAGGTAAGTATATTTTACGTAAAAATATTTCGAATTCTAATGCGAGTATCTATATAAAGTTTTAGGAGGATTTTTTATTCTAAAAATATTATCAATAGTTTAACAAAATGGGAAAAGTAAATCAAACGACAAATAAAGTGAAACCGTCCAAGAAAAAGTCCATTAAAAACCGTGCCAAAATTATGCGAAAATCGAAATTTGTTTCGCTTCAAAACGAAGAATGATTATTTATTATTAGATATTTCATGCAAATACCTATCTTAACATAATATTTTCACCCATTTTGGTTTATTTTTATAAATATTTATTTACTAATAATAAAATCGTTTTCTATTACTTCCATTTAGCGCGACTATGATATTGTCAAAATATTAATCTTAGATAATGTCAAAGTTTACCACTGTTGCCAAAGTTTATGATACTATCTCCCGAAGTTATATTTGGTTGCTACCTGTTGATCACTACTGTTGGCTCTTAAGTTATTGTTACATTTATTTCTAAAGTTCAGCTAGAATAGGTTTCAGTTTTTTTTTTCATTTAACCATATATTTTTTGTACTCTTGTTTGCTATTATTATTTTTTCTCATTTAAAATATACAATTGTCCTGGTTATACGTTCTTTTTAATTTATCTTTGCTTAGTGGAATTATATGTCACCTCATTTTTCTCATTAGTACCTTTGCCATCCACAGTTTTTCTTTTGAGGCCCAATATTGATATTTCGAAATTAAAGCAAGAGTTCTTCTATTTACATTTCTGCACCTGTGTTTGTACATGTCTAATCCAAGATCTTTTCAAGATATTTGGACACTTGGTTAACTCAATTGTTAACAGCTGTCTTTTATTATCTATCTGAGTACAGGGAACCAAAATTCGTTGGAATTTTTACCTAGATGAATGGTGTCCTGGAATAAGATTGTGAGATTAAGATTTTTATAAGTATCAGAAGATGAATTAATATTAAACAATGTCCAATATTGAACTGGGTCAAGATTTTGTAATATCGACTAACATTTACCTTCATTGTTTATTTAAATATTAGGTGTTCTAAATATTGAGCCATGGGTGCTGAATAAGCAACCCGTGGATGATTACAATAACATAGTTCGATTGTTAAAAATAACATAATAAAAGAACAGAATAAACTTGTTGTTCGTCGAGGTAAGATGTTTCATTCTCCCTTAGCTACTTAACATTGAAAAGAACCTGAAGTATTACCAGCCTTAGCTCCCAGGGTGACAACACATATCAAGTTATATTAGAATGGACATGTAATGGAATGCACTCTTAGATTCCCCGTCTTCGTCTAATTCATCGTTTGTTTGCTTTGCAAGTTTATAAAGCACGAAGTCGGGCTGTGTACTAGAACTTGGTTCCAATAGAAGCCTTTAGTTCTTAGGATTTAAAACTTCGAACTGTTTTATATTTCAAAATAAACGGTTTCGTTTTGATTCAAATCGAGTCTCTTGCCATCCTCTGACACTGTGTTTCTGGGTCTAGCCGTTATCAAAGAGGCTTTACAAGAAGACTGATTTCAATCAAAACGCACCGAGAGATTGGTGTAAATATTCAAATATTTACACCGGAGTATGACTGACCTCTAACGGGGAATGATGAAATTAATGTCGACAACAATTCAAGCAAGCTGTTAGCCCAGATATAAATATCAAACGGACGACGCTTAGGAAAAATATTCCATCGATGCATCTCAGCTTGTCTATCCGAATCGTCATCATTTTTGTACTCGTATACTGAGTTAAGTGTAAAAACAAAATAAACGGTTTTGTTTTGATTCAAATCGAGTCTCTTGCCATTTGAATCAAGACGATTTGAATCAAAACGAAACCGTTTATTTTGTTTTTATACTTTAAGTTGGATTTATAGTTTGACATAGCGTAGACGTAGACGTAACGTAGACGCACTGGAAAAGTTCAACACCGAATTTTTTTTACTCTTGTTTATAAATGAACGTAAGCGCATGACGGGACGTAAGAGAAACGTAACGGAACGGAAGAGATGACCAACTTTCATCTTTTACAGTGCGTTTCTTACGTCTGGCCAATCATAAGGAACAATTTTGTTCTGTCACTCAAAGTGGACTCGCCCCCTCATCCCTTGTGTAAAAAGTTGTTTGTCAACATATTCGAATTTTGTTAATTATTTGTTACAATGGATGTTTTTATTAATTTAATAAAAATATATCATAGTGTAGTTTCAATATTTCAGATAAATATAAGTTGTTTATTAGCCTGTTAATTCGGGGTTATCCACACATCCGATAATTAAATCCAATGAACATTTTAAAGACCAGGAATCCAGGAAATGAAACAACATAGTTGGAAATTCCACGGCACCAAGGAGCATTCCTTCGTTTATTTCCTAATCCATTGTAACACACAAAACGGATAAATATTATAATAAATAATAGTATAAATAAATAAACACAAAGTTTGTTTACGGTTCGTATAATTTATAGGCTATGTTGTTGAATTAAGTCATTGTTTCTACTTATGCGCAAAAGTTCCGCTACGTCGAATTATAAATTGACATATTATTTTCTTAACGTCTCCAGTCCGTTTCTTACGTCTCCGTTGCGTCTACGTCTACGCTTCGTCAAACTATAAATCCAACTTTACTCAATATACGAGTACAAAAATGATGACGATTCGGATAGACAAGCTGAAATGCATCGATGGAATATTTTTCCTAAGCGTCGTCCGTTTGATATTTATATCTGGGCTAACAGCTTGCTTGAATCGTTTTCGACATTCATTTCATCGTTCCCCGTTAGAGGTTAGTCTAACCACTTCTTCTTCTTTTAGTGCCTATTCGTTTCGAATATTGGCGATCATTCTGGCTATAATTATTTTATTAACTGATGCTTTAAATAGATTAGTTGTTGTGGAGAACCATTTCCTCAGGTTCTTTAACCATGATATTCTTCTTCTCCTGTATTTAGTGCCGTTTCTCATTATTTGTCCGAGATATTCTAACTTTCTCCTTTTAATGGTATACATCACCTCTCTTCCTTTGCCCACTCTTCGTAATACGGTCTCGTTGGTTATCTTGTCCGTCCATGATATCCTTAGGATTCGCCTGTATAGCCACATCTCAAAGGTTCAAGTTTTTTCTCCATTGCTTCAGTGAGTGTCCAGGATTCAACTCCGTAATCCAATATTGAGAAGATATAACATCGTAGGAGCCTTATTTTTATCTCTAGATTAAGGTTGTGGCTTTTAAAGAGTTTGGCCATGTTATTGAATGCACTCCTAGCCTTCTCTATTCTACATTTTATTTCTTGTGAGTGATCCCATTGTTCTTTTACTATTGTTTCAAGATAGTTATACTGTTTTACTCGGTCCACTGGTGTATTATTGATAAGTAGTTGGGCGTCTCTAATTTTATTTTTCCTGATGATCATAAATTTAGTTTTTGATATATTTACTTGAAGTCCAAATCTTTCACTTACTTCATTTACTTTGTTTATTAGTTGCTGTAAACTGTTCAAACTGTCTGCAAAAATAACGGTGTCGTCTGCATAGCGGATGTTGTTTAGGCGTTCTCCATTTAGAAGTATTCCATGTTCGCAATTTTCCAAGGCTTCACTAAATATTTCCTCTGAATATAGGTGAAAGTATACAACCTTGTCTAACGCCTCGTAGAATCTGGATCGCTTCCGTTGGTTCACCTCCAAGATTCGTTCTTGTTGTGGCTGATTGGTTCCGGTATACATTTTGGGGTCTAGGACATTTCGGCGTCGCCGTTTCGGCGTGGCCATTTCGGCGTGGCCGTTTGGGCGTAGAGCCGTTTCGGCGTAGGCCGTTTCGGCGTCGGCCATTTCGGCGTCAGAGATTTTATTTTAGTTGACTAAATACCTACATTGGAGTCTATTAGTAAGACATTATTTTGAAAAAAATCTTTTAATATAGTTATTTAAATAGATACATTGGAGTCCATTGATCACAAAATTTTAATATTAATGGTAGATTTGTATATGTCAATTTTATACTTATGTGTGTGTGCTTGTTATTTAGCTCATAGTTAATGTAATATCTGTAATTGGCTTCTAGCTGTAGATATTATATATAAATAAATGAATAAACAAGATTTTGGAAAAATGAATATTTTATTTTAGTTATTATTTACATGTTATAATTAGATATGTGCTAGTCCAATTAAAAATCCTGAAACATTTATATTTACATACAAAACATTTATATTTAACCTACAAAACTTATTCACGAAATATTAATTAAAATAAAGTATTTACATGTTATAATTAGATATGTGCTAGTCCAATTAAAAATTCTGAAACATTTATACTTACATACAAGACATTTATATTTAACCTACAAAACTTATTCACGAAATATTAATTAAAATAAAGTACCTACTTACATATTATAATTATGTGCTAGTCCTCTTAAAAATTCTAAAACATCCCCGTTTGCATCAAAATTTCCCACAAGCCGTGAAATGCGATCATCTGCGTCTCTGTATTTTCTTAATTTCAATGGTGGGAGATTACCTGCCACAAGTTGCTCGAAATAGACATCTCGACCTTTCTGCACCTGACGCAGGCCATCTATAAATTTCCATATGGTTGGATGATCTGCTCCCAATTCCATCTTGAGTCTTCTATGGGCGGCCTCAGCGTGATTATTTGTCCGGTCTTCTCCATCCAGAGTTCTCTGGTAGAGGTTCCACATCCTTTGGGGAAATAAACTTGGTCTTCTGCCATTTCCTCTTCTGTTCATACGTCCAATATAGTAGTCTTCAAACCAGTCTACAAGTGGTTGGTGTTCAGCAGGTAGAGCTTCCGCTAGAACGGCAAAGGCATCATCTAAATGTTCGATAGGAACAAATGCTAATGCTGTCAACATTCTGCAATTTAAAGCGAATTGTGGATCAGCATTATACTCTCTCGTATATCCCATAGCAGCCACTTGTTTCTTCATATTTTGTGCCAAATGGAAAAAACATCCATTGATGTCGACGCCTGGAAAACAATCTTCCATTGCCTTAAATGCCGCCTGTTCGAAATCGCAATGGATTGCTCTGGGTTGCAAATTTGGTACAATTTGTCTGATCAATTCAAACATACGGGTATATGTGGATCTTGTTTTATTCGGCAGCATGGCATAAAATATTGGATGGACTCCATTATATTTTGTGGCCATAACTGTGTATACTTGTAAAAATAGAGATGGTGCTATAGCAAATGTACCGTCACCATACCACACATCTGAGGTCTGTAGATGTTGCAGCCACGATTCTCTCCCGAAAATCAAAATTCTTTGCAATCCTTCTCCATCATCTGCTAATAAAAAATTTTCTTCTACACCATCTTGTAACGTGTAAACACGATAAGACTCGGGAATTACTAACTCTTCAACAGTTGTCGGATTTGATGGGGCTGCATGAACTTCGTTACGTTTTCGTCTGATGAATTTTCTCATCGCGCCAGTGTTTGGGAGCCGACCATGACAAGCTTGACTTGTATTTCTCAGGCACTCATTGATTACCACTATTGTCCCTTCGTTTGTTTCTGTAGCACGCTTTTTCATTTTTGTAACAACTTGTGCTACTTCCACGTCCATCGCCGAGGAGTCGTGAGTGTGAACATTTACTTTCTTGATGACTTCACCATCTCTTGTATGTATTCTTGCTTTGCACGTTTGTTTCCTCTCACACCTCCAAAATTTTAGGGATTCATCGCTTTTACTAACAGCGTCAAAAACATACATGAAACCATCAGTGGTAAATTTCTCTCTTCCTCTGGTCGATAAAATTTTTCGTTCCATAGCTTAAAAATTCTTCGTCTGTATATCGTATAAATACTACTATGAAATATTATAAGACACTACATAAACTCTTAAACTGATCTCTGTTTATATAGCTGTACCCTCAATAATCCAACCAATCAAATCAATAATAGGTAGGTACCTACTTAAAATTTCCCTTAAGATTAAAAATCAACAAATTACTTGCATCTCTCGTTAATGACATTATAATGTAATTTTTGAAATCAACAACTAATTTAGTTTTCGAATATTTAAAATCAACAAATAACTTGCATCTCTCGTTAATGACATTATAATGTAATTTTTGAAATCAACAACTAATTGATACATGATAATGTCATTTGGAATTAACAGGTAATTTAGTTTTCGAGGAAATGTTAATAACATTATTATGTGATTTATAGAATTTTGTATTTAAATTTTCGAAGAAACTGCAATAAATATAGGGATAACTATTATTATACTAACTAATGGTAAATATTTTAAAAGCAGATTCCTTTCAAGAAAATATTGTATAATTTAATTTTTTTTAAAAATATACATTCTGCAAATATTTTTGCTTAAAAAAGATATTTTAACAATATTAAAATTCTCCGTCTATATACCATATAATGTATGTCTAATTAAAGTTGAAAAATGTCAGTTATCATCTAATTAGCTCTGGGACAATTAAGAGAACAGCAATTATTATTAATATGCATTAATAAAAAATCCAATATAGGTATTTGCAGAATAAAATATAACAAAATGTTTATAAAAGAAATATATTTAGTTTATTTTTCTACTTGACCATTAATGTTAAAATTGTGTGACCAATGAACTCCAATGTATTTAAATAACTATATTAAAAGATTTTTTTCCAAAAAATTGCCTGACCAATAAACCTCAATGTAGGTATTTAGTCAATTAAAATAAAACTTCTGACGCCGAAATGGCCGACGCCGAAACGGCCTACGCCGAAACGGCCTACGCCGAAACGGCTCTACGCCCAAACGGCCACGCCGAAATGGCCACGCCGAAACGGCGACGCCGAAACGTCCCATTCCGTACATTTTGTATTCTACGTCGGTCTTTTTCATCCATTTGGGCTTTTGTTAGAACACCTATCATTTTTCGGTGTTGAACTGTATCAAATGCTTTTTGGCAGTCCACAAAGCAGGTGTAAATATCGCAAGTCATATCTCTGCATCTTTGAAATAAAACCTGTAGACTAAACACTGCATCTCTTGTACCTACGCCTTTCATGAATCCAAACTGTGTGTCTTGTATTCTCTCTTCGCATAGTTTGTATATTCTACGATGTATAATTTTAAGAAAAAGTTTTAATGTATGGCTCATTAGACTTATTAGCCTATATTCTCCGCACTTTTTTGCTCCCTGTTTCTTTGGTAAGGTAATAAATTCTGAAACTAGCCAATATTTTGGGATATTGCCTGTGTCATAGATATTATTGAAGATTTTACATATAGTAGAGGATACGATATAAGGTCGAACTGCACCGATCTGTTTAATGGAAAAAAATTATTTTATATATAAATTAGTATGTTAAACATTATAAAAAACAAGGGGTGCCTAATATAATCCTGTTATGACTATAATTAATTAGTAATTAAAAAATGATTTTTTTTATAAATTTGACTGACGTGTTTAACAAAAAAAATTAACACTATCAGTAAGTGCAAAGCCTATAGGATATGTAAAAATAGGGTTGCCTGTAAAAAGCCTGTTCTAAATGGGGGTTGCCTAATTTTTAAAATTTTACAGCTTCTACTTATGGATAATTGAACATGTGTAAAACTTTGTTATTACTAATTTTACGAAAAAAAGTTACTTACTTACTTAGTCCTAAGCATTTCTACCTTTAGGTGTAAGGCTGGTGGAGTTGAGTTTGGCATTGTAGTCTCCATGCTTTCCGATCTTGCGTTAGGTTTCTTGCACTTTCCAATGTCAATCCCTTCTTCTCGATTTCTTTCCTGATTTCATCTACCCACATAACTCTTGGTCTTCCTCTTTTGTTTTTCCCCTGCACTCTCGTTTCGAACACTCGTTTTGTAAGCCTCTCGTTCGACATTCTACACACGTGCCCGAACCATCTTAGTTGTCCCTCCACTATTTTTTCATTGATTGGTTCCAGTTTTAGGTTTTGTCTAATTGTTTCGTTTCGTATTTTGTCTGTCCTCTTTCTGTTTTCTATTTTCCTCAGAAATCTCATTTCCATAGCATTGACTCTGGATTTTTGTCTCCCCGTCAATGTCCATGTCTCGCTGCTATACATGATTGTTGGTCTGACTACTGATTTAACGACTGCCGTTTTTACTTTCTCCGGTATCTCTTTTTTCCCCAAAAATGTTGTTTTCATAGCGTTAAATAAGCTTGCTGTTCGTCCCATTCTCTCGTTTATTTCCATGTCTTGTTTACCATTTGCTTCGATTATTACTCCTAGGTATTTAAAATATTCCACTTGCTCTAGTTGTTTCCCCTCTAATTCTATTGCGTGTGTATTCCTCGTATTTGAAATTATCATTGTTTTTGTTTTCTCTGTATTAATTTTCATATTTATGTTTGATAGTTCTTCTTCTAGAATTTCAAGATTGTTCTGTAAGTCTTCTCTGGTTTCTGCTATCAATACCATGTCGTCTGCAAATAGTAGCTCCGATAGTTGAGTCCGTTTCATTTGCCAGTATCCTAATGTTAGTTTTTTCATTCTTCTCTTGGCTTTCTTTATCGCTTCATCCAGTACCACTGAGAATAGCAGTGGACTCAGCACTCATCCCTGTTTGACGCCTTGACTTGTAGTAAATTCTCTGGATTCCTCGTCATTGGTTTTTATTGTATTTGTATTATTTTTGTACATATCCTTTATTACTTCTATTATGTGTCTGTCGACTCCCCTTTCTTTTAGTGTCTTCCATACGTCCTTTCTTCGGATTCTGTCAAACGCCTTTTCCAGGTCAATGAAGCACATATGTATCTCTCTATTCTTCTTGATTACCTTCTCACTTACTTGTCTTAATGTGAATATTAGGTCTTGCGTGCTTCTGTCCTTCCTGAATCCACACTGTGTGTCTTCCATAGTTGTTTCTATTTGGGTTTTTATTCTTGTCTCTATTATTCTTGCGAAAACCTTCCCAGGGATACTTGATATGGTGATACCTCGGTAATTATTACAGTTTCTGTCAAAAAATGTTAATTTCGGCCAAGAGTGACTTCGGCCTTTCGAAAATTGTTATTATAAAACGGTATTAATAATCAAAAAATATGTTTTAGTGCGCAATTACATCATTATAATTAAAAGAAATTTGCAAATTTTTCTGAAATTCGATTTCTAAACTTCATTTTTATTTCTTACAAGTAGGATAACTCTTTTATTATCAATTTTGCTAACGAAAAAAAGCAATTGTTCATAAATAGCTTTGAATTGTCTAAAACCTAAGGTGCAGCCATCTTCAATTTTATATACTGTATACGAGGTATATAAAAAAAAATTTGAATTTCGCTCCGGAGAAAAGTTATTCAGTATTAAATATATGTTGCAATATAGAAGAATATCCTTATAATTTGAAATATTCTGAAATATATAAAGGTATAAAGAATCTCTTAAGCGAAATTCATTGGCAAAATCGGCAAACTTGGCAAAATTGGCAAAAAGGAAAACTCGCAATATATGTATATATAATTACAAGTACTATGAAATATCCAATAATTTGGAAACTTATTTATATTAGATTAATTTAAAAAACTGTAAACATTAAATATTAAATATATTATATATTATTCATTATAAATAAACCATTTAAATGTCGGTATAAATTGCAACCAGAAAGCAACACATAGTTACTTGAAACGTTTATCTTTTTCAAGGATGTAAATATAAATGAACAATGTCAGTTGTCAAAAATTTCAAATTAAAAAATAAAAAATAATTATTAGATATTTTATTCAGTACAAGAATTTTATTATTCAAAACCATAAGTTATGGACCATGGACGTTAAATGTGTAGACAATGAGACGACTTAACGCCTTTGAAATGTGGACCTTTAGAAGAATTGTGAGGGTTTCCTGGGTAGATAGAGTTACGGACAATGAAGTACTGAGAAGAATAGGTAAAGAGAAGGAAGTTGAACTTACAATTAAAGAAAGAAGGCTACAGGAACTCGGAAATGTGATGATTTTATTTCAATTTATGCATATAATATACCTAAAAGCACCTAAACTATTAAATTTGAAGTTTGAACTCTTGACAAAACCGCATCCATAGAAAAAGTACAGTGTACAACACATGAGAAAATTACATATTTCTCCCTCGCTTCTCCTCGGCTCGTGCCAACAAATGTCTGCGCTCGTGAAAAATATGTCGTTTTTTCTCATTTGTTGTACAGTATACTATTCCTTACAGTAAGAAAATAAGATTTCCATACAGATATTTTTCGTTTCCAGGCAACAGCTAAATATATGGAAATATCGAACGTTTCTTTCAAAAAAGTTGTCAAAAATGTCTAAATTCCTGACCGATTTTCGGATTTGTATTGAAAAATATATTATAATACATTTCAATATTTAATGTTTACAGTTTTTTTTAATTAATCTAATATAAATATATTTCCAAATTATTGGATATTTCATAGTACTTGTAATTATATAAGTACCTACATATATTGCGAGCTTTTGGCAGTGATTTTCCTTTTTTGCCAATTAATTTCGCTCAAGAGTTGTTTCATACTTTTATATTTCAGAATATTCCAATTTTAAGGATATAATTCTATATTGCAACATATTTTTAATGCTGAATAACTTTTTTCCCGAGCGAAATTCATATTTTTTGACATACCCCGTATAATATTTATAAAATTGATGATGGCTGCACCTTAGGTTTTAGACAATTCAAAGCTCTTTATGAACAATTGTTTTTTTTTTCGCAAAATTGATAATAAAAGAGTTATCCTACTTGTAAGAAATAAAAATGAAGTTTAGAATCTAATTTCAGAAAAATTTGTAATTTTTTTTTAATTATAATGATGTAATTGCGCACTAATACATATTTTTTGATTATTAATACCGTTTCATAATAACAATTTTCGAAAGGTCGAAGTCACTATTGACCGAAATTAACATTTTTTGACATAACTCGTATAAGATTGACAAAATTTGACATCTGATGGTTGAATCATAGGATTTACATCATGCAGAACTTTTTATAAAGAATAACTTTTTTCGTAAAATTAGTAATAACAAAGTTTTACACATGTTCAATTTTTCCTTAGTAGACGCTGTAAAATTTTAAAAATTAGGCAACCCCCATTTAGAACAGGCTTTTTACAGGCACCCCTATTTTTACATATCCTATAGGCTTTGCACTTACCGATAGTGTTAATTTGTTTTGTTAAACACGTCAGTCAAATTTATAAAAAAAAATCATTTTTTAATTATTAATTAATTATAGTCAGAACAGGATTATATCAGGCACCCCTTGTTTTTTATAATGTTGAACATACTAATTTACATATAAAATTATTTTTTTCCATTAAACCGATCGGTGCAGTTCGACCTTATATCGGATCTTAGACTAATAGTATTCGTAAAGATTCATCATCAAGAAGTGTAAGAAATTCAGATTGTACTCCGTCTGGTCCTGGAGCCCTACCTTCTTTTAGTGATATTATGGCTGCTCTTATTTCTGCCACTAGTATAGGTGGTCCAGTTTCCGTAGGTATTGGGGACTGGTTCTCCCTCTCATCAAAAAATAAACTAACCTAACTAGTCTAACCACACTCCGGTGTAAATATTTGAATATTTACGCCAATCTCTCGGTGCGTTTTAATTGAAATCAGTCTTCTTGCAAAGCCTCTTTGATAACGGGTAGACCCAGAAACACGGTGTCAGAGGATGGCAAGAGACTCGATTTGAATCAAAACGAAACTGTTTATTTTGTTTTTACACTTTACTCAGTATACGAGTACAAAAATGATGACGATTCGGGTAGGCAAACTGAGATGCATCGATGGAATATTTTTTCTAAGCGTCGTCCGTTTAACATTTATATCTGGGCTAACAGCTTGTTTGAATCGTTGTCGACATTCATTTCATGTTTTATATTTGTTTTGTTTAAAATAATAAATATCCATATGATATCTCGACAGATTAATTTAGAATATATTTGTTGCAGCCTAACAATGACACCCAGTTCGATACAGCTGGTGGTTCCCTGGAACAAGATATGGCGATGTTTCTGAGAGTGACAGGTAAAGAATTCTGTGATATAGATCTGAAGTTGGATGGGAACCTTATCTCTGCTCACAAAACCATTTTGGCTGCGCGCTGTGGATACTTCGAGGCTATGTTCAGATCGTTTATGCCCGCAGATAGCAAAGTAAATGTAAGTTTTTTAATGTGATAAGTAAGTCTTTCACGTGGAACTATTAAAAGATATATGTAAATTAAAAGTTCGTGATGAATTAAGAAGTAACTTAAATAATAAAAATAAAGCTGTGTGGAATCTTGTTAACAAGGTGATTGGCAGGAAGTGTATCGAAAAAATATAACATTAACTAAAGCTTAGTTATGTTCAGTATTTTAATATGTTTGGCTTTGTTTTAAACAGCTCCAGTATTATATTTATAATTACATAATTTGTATATAGTAAGTGAGTGTATAAATTGGTAATTTGTGTATAAATTGGTAATTTGAATGTGATAAATGCAAAAATGAAAAAATATGGTGTAGTAATAATTTTTTCAATCTCAGTTTTATCTGGTTACCTGTACAAATGTTTTCATTTCTACCTTCTGCCTTTCTAAATTATTGTTACCTAGGCAACAAGAAACAAATAATTATTTAACAAATAAATTATATTTAAAATTTATGATACTCGAAAAATTGTCGTAAATTTTGTTCAGTAAATTTTAAAATGTAAGTGCATAAAGGATCTATGTACAATTTTTATATATAAAAAATATATAATAAATATATTTTTTTAAGTTTTTTTAATAGTGTTAATAAATATATTAGTTTTAGGACTACCTATCCTATAAATTTAGTCTATTTATATCTTATAGTAAAAAACTTCTAGTACTTTAACTTCATTTTTCTCAATAACTTGCAAATGCCACATAGACCCTTCATGCACTTGTGCCTTCAATTATCAGTTTATCAGTAATATTGTTCTTAATATGAATGAAAATTAAACTTCCATCACGTTATGTCTATTGTCTAGCAGCTGATTGTCATTTGTCTTTAGATATTTTTCGACCAACCAAAATTACAGTTTGATCAAACTGACCTTGAAAAGTGGAAGATCCACTATTTTTTACAGGGTTTTGATCAAACTCAGTGTATGACGTCACTTGCCGTCGCTTTTCGGTTTGCTCAAACTAGTTTGATAAAATTATTTGACCGTCTGACATGGACTTTACAATACTGCTGACCTACAATCTCTTGAACCGTTAAAAATAAATTGCTAATTTTTAGATACAAATCGGGGAAATGATTCCATCAAAGGAATCATTCGACTCCCTCCTACGGTACATATATTATGGAGACGTCAACATGCCACCTGAAGATTCTCTCTATCTCTTCTCTGCACCTTTCTTCTATGGTTTTACCAACAATCGGCTCCAAGCATTTTGTAAACAGAATCTCGAGATGAATGTCACTTTTGAGAACGTCATTCAAATTTTGGAAGCGGCGGATAAAATGCAAGCTACGGACATGAAGAAGTATGCTTTGGATTTGATTGTTCATCATTTTACTAAGGTAAGCGACGTTAATAATAACTCAGACATTCTCCACCGACCGCTATTTTATCTACATTAATTATTTTTCTTTAGAAATACTTTTTCCGTTTGTCTTATACTCTTAATTCGAGCCTTACATTTTGCTCTCTAGTATAGGGTTTCGTCCCAATGGGGTTGGGGCCCAATGATGCTTTAGTCTTGCAGTGCTATTTAAAAATGCAGAGATCAGACAGTATGTGTTTATATGTGTTTCGCAGATTATAAAAAAGCTTTTGACAGAGTAAAACATGCCAAGCTCATTAACCTGTATTGGAAACAGATAGCCTTAGTAAAAATGAGCGAAAACCTACCCAGTAGTATCACCATAACAAGAGGAATGCACCAGGGTTGTGTTCTGTCACCTGTTCTCTACAACCTTTATTCTGAAGAAGTGTTCCAGAACGCACTCTTCTCTTTAACCTTTATTCTGAATAAGTGTTCCAGAACGCACTGGAAAACATCCAAGAATTAAAGTTAAAAGAAGGTTGATCAACAACCTAAGATATGCCGATGATACCTGTCATCCTGGCAGACACCCCGGAAGGACTTCAACGACTCCTAAGCGCAGTAACAGAAGCTGCTTCTGGTCTTAACATCAACACCAGTAAAATGAAAGCAATGGCTTTTGGCAAACGCCCAAATCTACAAACTAACATTAAAATTTATAACACCGCCATGGAAGACGTCAATAAATTTAAATACGTCATGGATAACCAAAGATAATGAGGTTGAAATCCGATCTCTAATTAAATGTTCAAGATCTGCATTCCTTAAAAGGAAACACCTTTTGAATAATACAACTCTGTGTATTCACAGAGGATACCTGTATACGAAGTATCGATTCATGAAAACACATATATTTTATATTCTAGACTAGACTCTTATATGGGATAAAGGTATGGATAATGAACCTAAGTAATATTGGAGGCCTTCG
The DNA here is from genome assembly GCF_917563875.1 of Diabrotica virgifera virgifera. NCBI lineage: Eukaryota > Metazoa > Arthropoda > Insecta > Coleoptera > Chrysomelidae > Diabrotica > Diabrotica virgifera. The sequence goes on along the minus strand of NC_065443.1, from coordinate 59,808,327 downwards.
AGATGTGGGTATTTAGAAGACTCATAAAAATACAATGTACGGACCATGTCACTTAGGAGACAGTATTACGTAAAATGGGCCATGGCAGAGAGCTTTTTAACATTATCAAGAAGCCCAAAACCAGTTATCTAGTACATGTGTACCGGGGAAGACATTATGAGCTCTTAAGGTTGTTTGTTGATGGATGGGAAATTGAAGGAAGCAGAGGTCCAGGTAGGAGAAGATGTTTATGGTTGAAAAACATCAGAGAGTGGACGGGTCTCGATAGTCAATCCTTATTGAGAACCGTACAGGATAGAGAAAGATTTGTCAAAATTGTTACCGGCCTTCAGAAACGAAGAGGGCCATTCTAAGAAGAAGTATAGGGATTTCTTGTAAAAATATTTTCAATATTATTATTGATTTTCAAGATCACTATTCATCTTCTTAGAAATTTTTGGAAACGCTCAATCTAATCAAAAACACACACGAGTAAACACTTTTTTTATATTAAATTTGGTGCTTCGGCAAACATGAACATTGGTACGAAGCGGCTGGTATACCTACATTATACAGGGTATATCATTAATAATGTCCAATATCTGAGTTGTAGATTCTAGACCTCAGAATATTAAGATTTAACCCAAATTGCTTAAATAAAATATGGCTCCTTACTGAGTTACAGGGTGTTTGATTTAAAAATTTAAAAATTATTTTTGCCCAGTACTTTAAAACTATTTGGCGTATCCGTATCATACTTGGCAGAAAGTGTGGCTACTATATACCCTGCTAAATTATGATAAATAAACGTTTCTAGGTACCACCAGAGGGGTACGACAGGGGATAGTGAATGGTTGACCCTTCTCAAATTCTACGCCACTCTCTGAATTACTATTTTAGCGCAATTTTTCGATTCTCCAATACTTGTATGTAAACAATATACTCTATGTAAAAACAAAAAACCATAAAATCCTTTATAAAAGGTATATTTGTTAAAATCCCTTTACAGGGCTACATCACAGAACAGAACTAGTTTTCAAACAGACCGGTCATCATCAGTGTTTGCTTGAATCTAACATGCTAACCACTAAAGTAAAAAATATTTGGGTAAAAACCCTTTACAATTAATCCGTCATAGGAACAGAGATAAGATGTGAATTTAAACATGGATGTTACAAATATTTTTTACTTTGGTGGTTAGCATGTTAGATTTAAGCAAATACTGATGATGATCGGTCAACCGATTGAAAACTAGTTCTGTTCTGTGATGTAGCCCTGTATAGGGATTTTAACAAATATACCTTTTATAAAGGATTTTATGTTTTTTTGTAATAAATGGTATACAGCCAACTAAAGGAAAATTTTTTTCCTCGTGGACTTTCTATGTAAATAATATACTCTTCATTATTAATGATTAATTCATTAGTTTTCGAGATATTTGAATAGTATATCAAAGTATCAGTCTTTCAACTAAATTTTTTTTGTATAATAAATCCAGGAAGGCTTCCTTTATAAATGCTGGATGTATGTCGAGTTTGTTATAAACAATAAGAGAGGTGTTGACTAAATAACGGTGTTTGGTCAGGTTTGGGATGAGTAGCGATGAGATAATTGGCGTGAGGAGAGGTGCATCATCATCACGTAGCGCTACAACCTTGGGTGGGTCCTGGCTGCCTGTACAACTTTCTTCCAATTTGTTCGGTCTTCCATCAACCTAGGGTCAAATGGGATGTTCATTTTTCGGAGATCTGCTTGGATGTTACTCTCCATCGCATTCTGGGACGTTCGAGTGGTCTTTTGCCTGTAGGAATCTCCTCTTATACCAGTCTTACAAGTCTCTCGTTATGAAGTCTGTGCACGTGGCCTGCCCATCTTAGACGCTGTGATTTAATTTTTTGGACAATACCGGTGTCATTGTAGAGTTCTTTTAATTCGAAGTTGGTTATGATCCTATACTGGTTTGTGTTAATGTCGTGGTGAGGTCCGAAAATTTTTCTAAGTATTTTTCGTTCACAACGTCTGAGCTTTTCTTCGTTTGATTTGGTCATGGTCCACGTTTCGCAACCATATGTTAGTACAGGTCTTATGTTTTAAGTCATATGTTTCGATTAGAGATTTGAACCATATTTTCTTTGAATGCAAAATTAACGAGAGATATAAAAATCAATTGTATTACAATTTACGACAAACACAAGTTCATTTTCCAATTAGTATAGAATATCTACTAAGTTGTCATAAAATGGAAATATTTAAATTACTCATAAACTACTTGAAAGAAACAAATATAGTCATTTGAGTCAGATAGGTGGGAATATAACAAAACTAATAAATTGAGGTAAAAATAAAATAAAAATCTGTGGCTAACGGACCCGCATCCAAGCCATTTTTTCACACACACACACTTAGTACAGGTCTGGCGATGGATTTATAGATTTTGATCTTGGAACTTCTTGTAAGATTTTTTGATTTTATAAGCTTATCCAGTGCGAATAGACAGCGATTTGCTCATTGGATTCTGTCTTTTATTTCTTAAGTAACATCGTTGTCAGCTGTGATTACGGCCCCCTGATACTTAAAACGTTGTACTCTTTCGAAATTGAAGGTGCTGACCGTCACATTTTGTCCTATCCTGTCTCTTCGTGTCGTTCTATTTATACACATATATTTTCGTCTTCTCTTCATTAATCCTCAGCCCTACTTCGCTTGTTGCTCCTTCCACCTTGTTGAAAATGGCTTTTGTGGATAGGATGGAGTCTCCAACGAGATCAATGTCATCTGCGTATGCTAGTAATAACTTGGGACCTTGAACCGATAGCAGTTCTGTTTTTATTTCGGCCGACCTCATGGCTTTTTCTAATACAAGGTTAAAGAGTAGTGGAGATAACGCATCACCCTGTTTGAGTCCACTGTTGATTTCGAAGCTGTCAGACAGTTTATTATTTACACGTACTTTTGATATTCCACCCTCCATACAGACTTTGAGGAGAGGTTGACGTCATTTAATAAAGGGGTAAGAAGTTGAGGGAAGGTTTTATTGCTGAGGGAGAGAGGTTGCTGACAGAAGGGTCGGATACAAAGGTAGCCAGAAGGTGAATTGCCAGTGTTTCAAATTGAATATGAAATTTGCCTGTTTTCCTGTTGCTTTGATTATTTTTTCGGCCAAAACAATATACAGTGGAACCCCGATAAGTCGGCCCCCGATAAGCCGGAAGTCCGGCTAACCCGGACCGATTTTCATCAGATAAACATTTTGATTTTCAATATTTTGTATTTTTCAATTTAATTGTGGCTTATTTCCAATCAAAATAGTTAATTATCAGACAATCCTTTCAACAATAAAAATGTATGTAATATAATATTTGAGAGATAATGTGTATGTGCGTAATTTGAACTATACGATATTAAAAATGATTCATAGCACACGCCGAAGAAACAACAGCCACCTGTCTGTAGTATCTATTCCTTTTTATTTCAAACTGTCAGCATTGTTTAGGAAAGACTATTTAAAAAATTCTTTTATAAACAATGGTCTTTAGTATTGTGTGTCTTGTATTGTTCGCTTCCATTTGCTGACGTTTGGGTTTGGTGTTTTTTAGTAATTTTAATGAGTAGGTATTACTGTGAATACTGTGCATATATTTATAAATATATTTCATGTTATTTCAATTCTAACGGAGTTTATCTGTAAGTATACCGTATTTTATTAATTTTTACCATATTCTCCGGCTATCTCGGATTTTCGATAACCCGGATCGGTCGCGGTCCCGATTAATCCGAGTTATCGAGGTTCCACTGTACATGTTTTCTTCTTTGTGTGCCGTGCTTGTTTTCAAGCGTTGGCTATCGGCGTATTAACAAACTGATAAAATGTTTCTCGGTCGGCAGCTATATGAAACAATTCCTCGACCGTTCGACCTGTCCATTGTCTAATGTTACGCAGCCAGGACAATTGTTTTCTTCCAACCCAGCGTTTTCCTTCTATTTTGCCCTGAATGATCAACCGGAGTAAGCGATACGTAGGTCCTCTCATTATATGACCGAAATATTGAACCTTTCTCATTTTTATGACGTTGATTCTGAGCATACGACGGTAACACAACTCGAACGCTTCTAATTTGTTGAGATTCTTCACTTTTATTGTCCAAGTTTCACGTCCATAGAACAAAACGGACCAGACGTAGCACTTTAGTACTTTTAGACGTGTGGTCAATGAAAGACTTCGACTGCTCAATACAGAAAGCCAGCTAATAAAGTGTTTTCGGGCAAGTTCTATTCTGGTCGAAATTTCATCATCACTTTCAACCCTGCATCAATCCAGCTACCCAGATATCTAAAGTGTTCAACCCTTTCCAGGATTTTGTTATATAATTTTAGTACTGAGTCTTCGATATTAATTTTTCTGACAATCATCCATTTTGTTTTCTTTGCGTTGATTATTAAGCCCTTTGCAATGCATTCGTTCGTTACAGCGTTCAACAGGGTATAAAGGTCTTCCAGACTCTCTGCCATTATGTCGGTGTCATCTGCGTATCTGATGTTATTAATGATTTCACTACCGATTTTAATACCTTCACGACGATTATTTAACGCTTCATCAAAAATTGGTTCGGTGTAGGCATTGAACAATGTCGGTAACATAACACATCCCTGTCTGACACCACGTTTAATAGAAACTTTAGCTGAAACTTCTTGGTCCAACTTAATACAAGCGGTCTGATTGTACCGGGTGTCCCAATATGAATGGCTCTCGGCCTTATCTAAGGAACTGTTTATAGTACAGCTTTGAGAAAACAATATTTATAACAAAAGTTGCCTCGGGAAAAGCCTGGAAATTATTTTCGTAATTGTATTTTGTATGTCCACCGCTAGAGGGCGTAATTGAATATCAAAAATTAAAAAATCAAAATCTTACAAAATTTGCCTAATGAAAGGGCACTGGAAATCCAATAATCGTATTCTTCATAAAATTCTGCGCATATTTGATTTCACAAGTTTAAGTCTACCTTTGCAATGAACAGGTGGGGGTGAGTGGGAACCCTCTTATGAAGAAATGGCTGTAAATCCGGTTCTGCTAAATCGAATTTTGCATACCTGGTCTTGTTGAAAGCAGCTCTTTTTCGTCAATGTAAGAGTCTTATTTTCGAAATAGCCTAATAAGTAATGTGCCAGCTAGTAGGCGTTATTTAATTATTTTCGCAAATCCAGTTTCCCTTGGAAAATATTTAATACAAGTATGCATTTTTAATCCTGTATTACAAAATTAGACCAAATTATCAACATAATACCGAAAACCGCATGTCGATACCTTTTTTATATCTCGAGATATCTTAAGAAACGTGTAAATTTTAAACAACTGTTACCGTCACCCGTAAACGAAGTTAAGGAAAAGTAGTGTGCTATGGAAAAAACAAAGAAACATTTTCCAAATGTAAATGTATATAATTAATTAAAACAACAATAAGACAAACAACACTATAAAATATAACAAAGAAATAAAAGCAACTACTTACTTAGTGACGACCTAAATGTTCAAATTGTTGTCCATTATTTTCGATACAAGAATTTACTCTATCAAGAGTAGATTGAACAGCAGTCTCAATTCAATTTCTGCTTTCGCAATGCTTTGAATGGCGTTTCGTATTCTGTAGATTCTAGATCATGTTTTCTCGAATAGTGGGCCTATCGGCAAAAACAAGGTCTTTAATCCGTCCCCATAAATAAAAGTCTAAAACTGTTAAATCTGTTGCTATTCAATCTAGAGCTTGCATCGAAAATGATGGGCAACAATTTGAACGTTTAGGCAGTCACTAAGACTAAGTAAGTAGTTGCTTTTATTTATTTGTTATATTTTATAATGTTGTTTGTCTTATTGTTGTTTTAATTATTTATATAAGTTTACATCTGAAAAATGTTTATTTGTTTTTTCCATAGCACACTACTTTTCCTTAACCTCGTTTACCGCTGACAGTAACAGTTATGTTTAAAATTTACACATTTCTTAAGATATCTCGAGATAGAAAAAAGGTACTGACATGCGGTTTTCGGTATTATGTTGATAATTTGGTCTAATTTTGTAATACAGGATTAAAAATGCATACTTGTATTTAATATTTTCCAAAGAAAACTAGATTTCTGGCAATAATTAAATAACGCCTCCTAGCTTGCATATTGTTTATTAGGCTATTTCGAAAATAAGACACTTACATTGACGAAAAAGAGCTGTTTTCAACAAGACCAAGTATGCAAAATTCGATTTAGTAGAACCGGACTTACAGCCGTTTTTTCATAAGAAGGTTCCCACTCACCCTCACCTCTTATTTGCAAAGGTAGACTTAAACTTGTGATATCAAATATACGCAGAATTTTATGACGAATACGATGATTGGATTTCCAGTACCCCTTCATTTGGTAAATTTTGTAAAATTTTGATTTTTAAATTTTTTATATTCAAGTACGCCCTCTAGCGGTGGACCTACAATTATGAAAATAATTTTCAGGCTTTTCCTGAGGCAACATTATAAATATTTTTTCTCAAAGCTGTACTATAAACAGTTCCTGAGATATGGCCGAGAGCCTTTCTAATGGGGACACCCGGTACATGTGATACATGTCTTGTACAGGAGAAATTGTCACTTTTGTTTGTAATTTTAGTAGTTTTTCCTGGTAGACACAATTTCAGTATTTTGAAGCCATGCATTTTTGTTTACTTAATCTTATTTTTCAGGTGGCAAAACTTCCAAGACTGCGCATGCTCAGCAAAGAATTAATCTTAGACATCTTGGAAGTACTCGCCGAGAGCATGGAGTCCAATATGCGTAACGACGTGTCCAATGGACTGCTCAATCTGGATCCGTGATTAGCAACAAATTTAAGAGAGATGAGCCTAACACTACGAGGAGTGTCTATTATTTTATTTACTGTGATTTCCGCTATCATCGATAGAAATTTGTTGAATAAACTCGAATACGAAGAAGACTGAGCTGTGACCTGGACTAGATTTTAGGAGAGTTTATTCATAGAGTTTATAAGAGTTATATAAGAATACTGAATGTATATTAATAGTAAAATAATTATCGTTTCACTTCACAGTTTTAATGACAATCGAAGTAAAGGGTGATGCCAAAAATTTCAACAAAATTTTTATCTTAGAAGTTTCTCAAATCCTAGAAAGTGTGTAATTTTATCATATGGCCTCTGCAGTATTTATACATTTTATCTTAATTGTGTTTTCAAATATTTTTAATTTTTTTAACTAAGTAAAACATTGATATACTCGGTTCGTTGATCCCGGTACCAATACGCATATGTTTATTTTTCATTGTATTCTCTACAACTCTTTATGACTCACTACAACCAATCTAAACTACACTTGCGATCATAAAAAGCGGGTCACTCGATGATTTATTTAAGTTTTTTTTTTGCTTGAAAAATGGCTTTAGCAGAGATAATTAGCCAGATTTATTCGAGTTAGATGTCTCGAATTTTCTAAACCTGTTGTCCGATTTGAGTGATTTTTTTAATATGGTATAGCTTTATTCTTTAACAATATCGCTATAATAATATTGTTGCTAGACAGGTAAATTGTCATTGTATGCCGGGTTTAACGCTCATAGTGTGTTTATTCCTCAATGCTCGGAACACCATATGGAATGTTCTAGCATAGATAAAATATTGAAATTAAAACTCGATTGTAGCCTTAGGCTTTCTTAACATTTTCTTTTTTGCTTTATTGGTTTATGTTGGATAATAAAAAAGTTAGGCACGTTAACAACTAACCATGTTCTTCATCAATACAGGTTGTTTCTAAATAAGCGCGACAAACTTTAAGGGGTAATTCTTTAATGACCGTTTGCTTTATAAACGTATGGCCGCAAATTATTCGGTTTCGAGATACGGGATGTTGAATTTTTTCTTACAAACTGACGATTTATTTATTGCTCTAAAACCGCTTGCGATATGCAAATGAAATTTTGGTAGGTGTTAAGAGGTAGTTATGGCGCATTTTTTGACATACAATTAAGAATTTCATATTCACCATTGGCGTGCATACGGGATGTATCTAAAATGTTTATACCCGTATGCACGCCAATGGTGAATAGAGAATTATTAATTGTATGTCAAGAAATGCACAATAACTGCCTCTTAAAACCTACCAAATTCTATTTGCATATCTCTACGGGTTTTAGAGCAATAAATAAATCATCAGTTTGTAAGAAAAACTTCAACATCCCTTATCTCGGAAACGAAGCATTTGCAGACATGTTTATAAAGCAAACTGTCATTATTTTTTCATGCAGAATTACCCCTTTTGCACTTTGTGCGACAAACTGCAGAAGTTTGTCGCACTTATTTAGAAACACCCTATATTGATGAAGAACATGGCTAGTTATTAACGTGCCTAACTTTTTTATTGTCCAACATAAACAAATAAATCAAAAAGGAAAATGTTAAGAGAGCATAAGGCTACAATCGAGTTTTAATTTCAATATTTTATCTATGCTAAAACATTCCAGAGGGTGTTCCGAACTTTGAGGAATAAACACTGTATGATTGTTACACCCGGTATACAATGACAATTTACCTGTCTAGCAACAATATTATTATAGTGATATTGTTAAAGAATAAGGCTATAACATACTAAAAAAATCACTCAAATCGGACAACAGGTTTAGAAAATTCGAGACATCTGACTTGAATAATTCATCGAGTGACCTGCTTTTTATGATAGCAAGTGTATTTTTGTATGGATCAGAATTGGATTAGAAACTGTTATATTATATTCGTCAAAAAATATCAGAAACTTGACAGTTGTCTACTTTTTATTCTCATGTTAAACAATCCAAAACATATTTTTTATGGAAAAAATATAATAACCTACTAATGCTACTATGCATGCTACTATGCTATAGACGGATTGTAGTGAAGAGTATGGTTCTCAGCTATAAATTTTAAAATCCTTCCAATGTACTATGCTTTGTTTTTAAACCAGGAGGAATAAGCTAAAAAGACAGATATACACCCAAGAAAGTCACTAGAAAAATCACCAAATAATCCATAAATATTATATTATACTAATACCTAAAGAGTTATGAAAACAACTGTTTTTTATATAAAACAGACTAAAAATCCAAAAATTAAAGGAATAACGCAGAAAACACAAAAAATCACTGATATAACTTAATTAACTTATGAAATGCCAAAAGTGTCAAAATTTCATAATAGAGGAGTAAACTTGCCTGAGGTTGCACCAATTATAAACAAGCATTACGGCGCGGTAAATTTGAATTACTCCTCCTAGTTTAAAAACAGAGTATAAAATGTTTATAAAGCATTCATTTGAAGTGTATTCTATTAATATATTGTAAGATACCAAATGTTAATGTTTTTAATTGTTTTCTTTATTAACTATTAAAAAGACTGGATGTATGTAAATGAAAATAAAACATATTTAAATTAAAATTAATTTTTTAGACCTTTTTATAAGCAGACAACAAACAACAACATCGGTAAAGTATGGAATAATATTCCCGAATAACAAAAGAAATATTATAAAACTGTTAAAAAACGGATGTAAAGCAAAACAAAAAAAAATAATCATTCCAGTGACCAAACCCTTTATTAATATGGTACATCATGCAGGTTTGTTCCAGAAACATGGTATCTTGACACTTCCTTGATTATATAGGGTGTAACAAAAATACAGGTCATAAATTAAATCACATTCTAGGAACAAAAATAGTTCGATTGAACCTAACTTACCTTAGTACAAATATGCACATAAAAAAGTTATAGCCCCTTTGAAGTTACAAAATAAAAATTGATTTTTTCCAATATAGTGAAAACTATTAGAGATTTTTTTATTGAAAATGGACATGTGCATTCTTATAGCAGGAACATCTTAAAAAAAATAAAAGTTAAATTTGTGCACCGCATAAAAATTTTATGGCGGTTTTGTTCCCTCAAACCCCCCAAATATTTATGTACGTTCCAATTAAATTATTACTGTGGTACCATTATTTAAACAAAATATTTTTAAAACTTTTTTGTCTCTTTGTAATTTTTTGATAAGTCAGCATTTATCGAGATATTTTGAACATTTGTAAAATCCAACACAAATTTTTACATGGTAAGATTATAGAGACCTGGTGATAATATGAAAATGTATTGGGAATTAAGATTTTTTAGGTATTTATTGAAACATAATGATTTCTCGAGAAAAAATCGTTTATCGAAAAAATACTAAGAGGCAAAAAAGTTTTAAAAACATTGTGTTTAACTAATGGTAACACAATAATAATTTAATAGGAACGTACACAAACATTTGGGGCGTTTAAGGGAACAAAACCCCTATAAAATTTTTATGTAAATATATTAAAAAAGAAGCCACATCTCGATAAAAACTGACATATCGAAAAAATACTAAGAGACAAAAAAGTTTTAAAAACACTGTGTTCAACTAATGGTACCGCAGTAATAATTTAATTGAAACGTACACAAAAGTTTGGGGGGTGGGGGGTTTAAGGAACAAAACCCCCATACATTTTTTATGGGGTATAAAATTATCACTGTTTTTTGAGATGTCCCTACTATAAGAATACCACATGTCCATTTGCAATAAAAAATCTCTAATAGTTTTCGATATATTGGAAAAAAAGAATGTGTGTGTACTTTGTACACACGTAAGAAGTTATACTTCTATTATATGATTTCAACGAAATAAATATACTTAAAAGTTTATTTGTATTTTATTTAATTAATAAACTTATTTTGATATTACTACTTTCAAAATTTTTTTATTAAAACAACACCAAAAAAAAAGGATAATCGTTCGTGTCAGGATTTGAACCCGGGACCTTCGCGTTATGTAGTCGAATGCTCTACCAATAACCCATCAGGATTTTGTTTTTACGGCTTCTGGAACGTAATTACAAACGACGGTGACAAATAGATCAAGTGAAGTATTAAACAGAAAAATGTTTAAAATACGTATTATCTTACTCCCAAGGAAGACAAATCCAAAGACACAAAAATTATAATAAATATATTTACTAAAAACACTAATATATTATTTTCAAACCTTAGTTGCGCTGATACATACATAAATTGGATGATTTAGCAACTAGCAATATACTGTCGGTGTGCGCATGCGCCAGGGAATGTAAAAATTCACCATCGTGCCTAAAGAAGTATAACTTCAAAAATCGATTTTCATTTTGTAACTTTTTTATGTGCACATTTGTATGAAAGTAAGTTAAGTTCAATCAAACTATTTTGGCTCCCAAAATATGTGATTTAATTTATGACCTGCATTTATGTTATTATATCCTTGAATTAGCGTGCTTAATTTTTAAGAAACATAAAGAGGATATTCGGACAGATTCCCTTTAAAATACTTATCTAACTTATGTCATTACACTTCCAATTCCCTATTCTGCATGAATTAAAAAATCATTTATTTACACTGGAAAGAAAGTATGAAGTGAAGTGAAGTAAAAGAGAGACGTACTCTCAATCATACTCTCATGATTGAGAGTACGTCTGTCTTTACTTCATTCAAAATGAAATCTCATATGCAACCCATTCGCAACATTTGGAAAGAAAGTGTTTAAAAACCTACCACTCGATATAAGAGTGGTATCCTAAAGCAATATTTTTGTATTCTGAAGAGCAATCAAGAAGTTTTTACATATTATCTAAGTGTTACTATAGTATCGAGAAATTTTTTGAGGACAGTTGCGCTAATTGATAGCGTTTCTTATGGAAATTTAGCCCTACACCACCATGTGGTAACAGGGTTTTTTGAAAATATATATTATGGAAATTTTATAATTAGTATTTTAACATATCTTGTACTTTGTACTGTGTCATATTGTGTTTTATAAATGGTAACGGGTAGCTCTTTCAGCACGACAGACTCAGTAAAACGCAGGTTAACAATAAAGTAAGGGCCGGTTGTTCGAACGCTAATCAACAATGATCACTATCAAATATATAATTACTGTCACCAACAGTCAATGTCAACTTTGGTTGGATTGCTGAAAACATAATTGATTATAATTATGAGATTAGTTAATCAATTAACATAACAATTATTAACATAATTGATTAACTAATTTCATAATTGTAATCAATAATTATGTTTTCAGCAACCCAATAAAAGTTGACATTGACAGTTGGTGACAGTAATTAAATATTTGATAGTGATCATTGTTGATTAGCGTTCGAACAACCGGCCCTAAATATATTTAAGATAATTATTGTTAAGTATTTATTAAAATGTATAGAACACGCCACTGTTCATGTCATACTGTCACATCGCCATTGTAAAAAAAATAGAATTGATTGTCAAACTACAAAAAAGGCGTCATGTACTTTTAGAATAAAAAATATTTAATTCAGATAGAACAACAAAAAAATAAGAAACTAAAGTGTCAATGGGCTTTCCCTGTGTAATAGCTCCAAACTAATGGTCCTTCTAGCCTCGATACCAGTGGAATATTGGTAAATTTTGAACGAATTTCAGTGTCGTTCCAGCATCATATTCAAGATTGGTAAATTTTGGACGAATTTCAGTGTCGTTCCAGCATCATATTCAAGATTGGTAAATTTTGGACGAATTTCAGTGTCGTTTCAGCATCATATTCAAGCAATCGTTACTTGGACAAACAAACGATTCAAAGACTCATTTTACGTCGCTCATCGAGAACTTCAGTCTGTGAGTCAGTTTTTACCTAAAATATTGCTTTCTTATCTGATCATAAATAAAAGTGTCGATAATTGTCATATTTGAGATCTGAATTTGCAATTGTTCTTTGTTTTTTAAAACATTAATAAATAAAATAGCGGTAATAAATTTTTTTTCTTTTTTGGCTTGGACTATGGTCATTCAGCCAGTCTCAATCAAAAGTAAATGTATTAAAGATATTGCCAATTAGTGAAACTTGGTTATTATAATATTATTACAATTTTTTTACTTCTTATTTACCTACTCATTACAGCTAATGTACATACTATGTTAATAAATATAAATATATTATACTACTTAATGTTTATCAAGAACACATAGTGTATACATTTTACAAATAAAAATATTAATCTTAATATTAAAATAAATGCATTCTTTTTTGTATTTTATTTTAGTTTTTTTTTGTCACTACGATAGGATGTCAACCCAGTTCATCCCTGCGGAGGTTTAAATCCTCTTAGTGATTTTTTCTTTAATTTTTTATTATTTTTTTTAAGTATTTTTTTTTAATTATTAATTTTTTTTTATTCATTTTTTTTGTTTCATGTTTTTATTTTTTTTTTATATTTTTTAAACATATTTTACAAATACTTATAACTAATTACAATAATATTTTACTATCCGACAAGAAAGATACCAAACAGTCAAAAATTTTCTTTTTATTCAGTGACAGAATAAAGAGAATTAATAAATGACAGAATAAATAAAATTAACTTAATAATTATTTCTAAATTACATTAAGATTAATTAGTAATTGATTTCTATAAAGTTTAATAATTTCTATACAGTGTATTTAAAATCTCAAACCATTTATTGCTACAAATAAATGTCAAAAACTAAAAAATCAAAAACGTCAAAAATGTCAGAAGCTATTGATAAATTACGTAAAAATAGAAATTCTGTCAAAATCAACTTAACTTTATTTAGTAAATTCGTAGATAACTTTAATACAACAGATGGATCTGTTACTGAGTTGCAAGCTAGATTAAATAATGCAAAACATTTAATACACGAATTTGAAGATATTCAACGTGAAATCGAAGCATCTTTGGATCAAATTTCCGAAGAAGAAATAAATTACCGCATAGAATTCAATTCATTGTACTATTCAACGATAACAAATGCTCAACTAATAATTAATAAATCTAGTTCTACTCCTAATCATAATTCTTCTTCAGCACAGCAGTCTACAAATATTGTAGGCATAACCAAGTTTGGTTGGATAATACCAGGCCCAATTCTTCAATCATCTTCTACCACTACTCATTGCAATCTATTGCATGGTGAAATGTGTTCTGATCGTAATCAATTCAGGGAACTAGAAGAATGCAATGCTTCCAGCTCCAAATCTCTGTCTCAAGAAGAAAAGGATTGCGAATCACAGTTCCAAAATACTTATCAAAGGCTAGCAGATGGTGGATTTGGTGTATCGTTGCCTCTCAAGGATTCTGTTTCCAAACTAGATTCTAAAACAATTGCTACTAAACGTTTTTACACTTTAGAGCGTAAGCTTCAACTAGACGATAAGTTAAGGCAAAGCTACACTCAATTCATATCTGAGTACTTGTCAATGGGACACATGACGCAATGTGAGCCAACCAGTCGTATTTCAAATAAAATAGAATTTTATCTTCCTCGTCACAGAGTTATTAAAGAAAGTCTAACTACTCAACTCAGAGTTGTTTTTAATGGTTCTTTTCAATCATCTTCAGGTATTTCTATTAATGATTTACAGATGATAGGACCAGTCATACAAGATGATCTCATTTCCATCTTATTACGCTTCAGACAGCATTCATATGTCATTTCTGCAGATATAGCAAAAATGTATAGGCAAATTCTCATCGAACCTTCTCAAAATGCATACAGAAAATAATTTGGAGATCTGATCCAACTCAACCTTTAAATTCTTACGAATTAAATACGGTTACATATGGAACCGCTTCGGCCAGCTTCTTAGCTGTTAGATGCATACGTCAGCTTTCATTAGATTTTGCAACTGAATTTCCAGAAGCTTCTCAAATTATTTCTAATGACATGTACGTAGATGACATTCTAACGGGTTCCGAATCGGCAGACGATCTATCGCGGTTGTGTTCAGAAATAATACACATTCTGAAATCAGGGTGTTTTTCTTTACGTAAATGGATTTCAAACGATCCTAATATTCTTCATAAATTACATGATTCTATATCTTCGTTAGATGTTCCATTTTCATTTGGCTCAAATGAAAATACGAAAACCTTAGGCCTTCAGTGGTGCTCTCAATCGAACACACTTTCTTACAAGGTTAATTCTCTACGTATATCAAAGGTTACGAAACGTACTATATTATCAAGTATATCCCAAATATTTAACCGTTGGGACTAGTCAGTCCAGCAGTGATTAAAGCCAAAATTCTCTTGCAGCAATTATGGTTACAGAAAATTGATTGGGATCAATCTGTTTCTCCAGATATTTATACCCAGTGGTTAACATTTTACGATCAATTATTCTATTTAAATGAACTAAAAATTCCTAGGCATGTGAAGCTAAAGGGTTCTGTTGTGTTAGAAATATACGCGTTTTCTGATGCTAGTGAACTAGCATATGGTTCTTGTATCTATGTTCGTAGTATCAATGAACAAGGTGAAATATCCGTAGACCTATTAGTTGCCAAATCAAAGGTAGCTCCCCTCAAACGAGTTTCCATACCTCGTCTAGAACTATGCGCAGCCCTTATATTGGCTCAGCTTGTTAATAAAGTAAATAATTCTTTGAAACTTCAATTTCGAAACTCATACAATTTCTACAATATTTTATTCCTATTTATATAAGCGACCCCTATTTCTACGCTCTATACTAAAATTCGCACTTTTAATTATATTGGCCAATTATATTAGTCCTGGTTACTGGATAATTGTCAAGGCCATAGTCCAAAAAAATAATAAGAAGAAAAAATAAGATTCAGGTTATGTTATGAAAACGTCAACAATTGTATGTAGTAAATAAAATTAGTTATTAAAATGCAGTACTGCAAGCAAAATAAAATTAATTAAATTTACCTTTATATAATAATTGCATATCATATCAATATTGTGGAGCAATATATAATTTTTCTGCTTCATTGACAGAAGGTATGAAATATACGTCAATTTGACAATTTCAATTAACAATATAAATTATTTAAGATAGTTGCAATATTTCTCCGCGACTCGCGCAGGATCGTTTCTCGTTTCCCCTTCCAAGTACTTGCACACCGCCAATTGGACCGATTCTACAATAGTTCTTGGTTGGATCAAAGAATACTCCATTGGATGGAGTATTCTTTGGTTGGATAAATACGTCATCTCATTTACTCAAAACATTTGTTGCCAATCGTGTCAGTGAGATTCAATCAATGACAGCAGCTCACAATTGGAGACATGTTACATCAAGTCAAAATCCAGCTGATTTACTTTCACGCGGCATAAGCCCCTCCCTTCTTAAAACTTGTGTTCTTTGGTGGCATGGCCCACAATTCTTGTCTCTTCCTGAAGAGTCATGGGAACTATCTAGTACTGATCCCCAAATGTCTCTTCCCGAAATGAAGAATTCAGTTCAATCTTTAATTGTATTCAATTCCTTCAAGTTTCCATTCAATGATTTCTCCTGTCTTATTAAACTAAAAAGACTCGTTGCTTATTAGTTACGTTTGATTTATAATTGTTCCACACGCGATAAAACTCAAAGAAAGTCAGGTCGCCTTTGTGCTGACCAGTTAGATCAATCTCTACGTATTTTAATCAAGTTAGCTCAAGGTGAAGGATTTTACACTGAATTATCTGATCTTTCAAAAGGAAAAGTAATTTCCCCCAAGAGTAAAATTCTTTCTCTTAATCCTTTTCTTGACGACAAAGGTATAATTAGAGTTGGTGGAAGAATATGTAATTCTAGTTTTGAATTTGTTAAGAAACATCCTATCTTGTTACCAGCTAAGCATCATTTAACAATACTGATATTTCGTTTGAAGCATAAACTATTATTTCATTCAGGTGCTCAACATCTTTTAGCAGTTGTTAGAGAAAATTTCTGGCCTATTAATGGCAGAAACACAGCAAAAAGAATAGTAAGAGAATGCATTCATTGCTTTCGTTTCAATCCTAAACACGTCTATCCGATAATGGGCAACTTACCCAAAGCTCGTGTTACTCCTTCATTCCCATTTTCCGTTACGGGTGTTGATTACGCTGGACCCTTTACCTTAAAAACCAAAAAGGGCCGTAATCCGTCATTTTATAAAGCATACGTAAGTTTATTTATTTGTCTTTCTACCAAAGGAATTCACTTGGAACTAGTAACCGATCTTACTGCTCAATATTTTATATCTACGTTAAAACGTTTTATATCAAGACGTGGAAAACCAGTTCAGATTTTATCTGACAATGGTACAAATTCCATAGGATCTTATAATGAATTAAAGGATTTAGGTAACTTTCTTAAAATTAATCAATCAAATAAATTGGCAATTTATACCAGTATATTCACCTCATTTCGGAGGAATTTATGAATCGGGTATTAAGTCGATGAAATCTCATTTGAAAAGAGTCATTTCAAATTCACATCTTACTTATGAGGATTTCAACACTGTTCTTGTTCAGATAGAGGGTATATTAAATTCTCGACCTTTGACTCCAATGTCAGCTGATCCTTCCGACTTTACCCCAATCACTCCTGCCCATTTCTTGATTGGACGCTCAATGGAATCAATTCCAGAAGTTGACCTTACAGACATAAATCCCTGAAAACTTCATCAATTCCAAAGACTCCAGCAGATCCGACAACACTTTTGGCGACGATGGTCTTTGGAATATATATCCGAACTGCAGAGTCGACAAAAATGGAAAATACACATGTCAAATATTCAGCTTGGAGATTTAGTCCTGATAAACGATAAGGGACAGCACCCGTTAAATTGGTTGATGGGTCGTGTTCATTCACTTCATCCTGGTCCAGATGGTGTAATCAGAGTGGTTACTATTCGCACTTCAAAGGGTCTTACCAAAAGAGCAGTTAGTACGATATGTCCGCTTCCTATAGACACAGTGCAATGATAATTGATGAACAATATCAAAGTGTTTATTATTTTTTTGAACTCTATTACTAATAATTTAAATGTTAAGTTCTTAATAATTTCATTTGATTATGTTTGTTTATTTATTATTTTGCTTATGTTCAGTATAATTTCATAAATATTATTTGAAAGGTGTGCCTTTCAAGGTGGCCGGTATGTTAAGTATTTATTAAAATGTATAGAACACGCCACTGTTAATGTCATACTGTCACATCGCCATTGTAAAAAAAATAGAATTGGTTCTCAAACTACAAAAAAGGCGTCATGTACTTTTAGAATAAAAAATATTTCTAGATCTAAGAAACTAAAGTGTCAAGGGGCTTTCCCTGTGTAATAGCTCCAATTATATACAGCTTAAAGCAAATAAAATAAAACATAATTCCGTCTTCTGCAAAGGAAAAACAATATTAAATTTTATTACAGTCATCCGAACATAATAGTAACATTAAAATGATACGATAAACAATAAAATATAATACAATAACAACCTCGCTACGTTAAATCAACCTAGCCATATATTCCGATCTGGAGATACCGCATTTCACTTCAATGCGGCACAGCGACAAGCAGGGCCGCGCCGTCCACGTGTGCAATGTGTGCGGCGCACACAGGCGCCAGCAATTAAGCGGCGCCACTAAGAGTTGTTACAAAAATTTTACACAGGTCAAAATAACACTTACCCATTTAACGACCTTACCACCCTGCATATCTAAACTTCAAAGGTAGGTAGGTACATTATGTATGGATTTACCTATACAATCTACATAAACAAGAAAACTCCTGTAAAGACATGCAGCCACCGGTCCAGCAGAATTTACGCTTTAAAGCCATTATACAAAAATTTGATAGAAATATTTGATGCTTTATGTGATATAACACATTCGGATAAATTTGATCTTGACTCAAAATATGAAGCTATGTTTAGGAAAATACCATCATTTACATTCATATGCTCAGTCCACATATAGGTATACTTCGTACTACTTCATAAAAGTTAACTTCGTTAGCAAAATTTTACAATAAAAAACAATGAATATGCAGCCTGCCTTAAATACTTTACAAGAGTTAAGGGTATAGTCGCAAAATTTCGCGGCAATGTGTTTTAAATTCATTCATTTTTTTTTTAATTCTGAGAAAACTAATAAATATTTTTAAAAGATTTAAACCGAGAATGAAATATTGCATTATTGCCGAGGGCCTAATGTCCTTGAAAACTTCTATAATGATTTTTAATTACAAATATCTCATTTAAATGAAACTTTTTGGTAATTCTAAGAGACTTTCTGCTCTCGGTAATAATGTAATTTTTCATTCTGCTTTTAAATTTTTCAAAAATACTTGTTAGTTTTCTCAGGATTCGAAAAAAATGAATTCAATACATTGGAGAGAAATTTTGCACCTACGCCCTTAAAACGATTCTTGCTCTTTCGATAGATAGCAAATTTAATGATGTTATTACTACAGCAAATTAAACAGAGAAACTGGATGAGAATCCCAGTTTTCAACCAGACAAACAGTTCGGCGTCGCAATAAAAGCAGACAGTTCGATTACGAACATACAGACGAACTGATTTTGAATCCTAAAATGTCATACAAAGTTCATTTCTTTTATTGTGTACTCGACCAAGCATTAATTTCAGTAAATGAAAGATTTTCCACATTGGAAAATCATGTTGATTGTTTCATATTCTTATAT
Source organism: Diabrotica virgifera virgifera (assembly GCF_917563875.1). NCBI lineage: Eukaryota > Metazoa > Arthropoda > Insecta > Coleoptera > Chrysomelidae > Diabrotica > Diabrotica virgifera. The sequence continues at coordinate 59,788,815 of NC_065443.1, read as the reverse complement.
AATTTAAACGACTGTACAGAACACTCACAATTAAAACATTTGTGTAGAATTTTGCAAAAAAATGAGATGTAACGATCATCTAGATATATGGGGACACTATTTAATTGAAGAAATTATACAACTTCAGCGTTTGTTAAAAGAATTAAATAATGTTTGTAAACTTTTAAAATTTATATTTTAAACGAATTTACTGCAGTAAACCCAAATTTAGCAATAGCTCTTTGCATTCTGATCTCTCTGGTCATATCTGATGCCACTGCTGAACGATCTTTTTATAAACTGAAACTTAAAAAATATTTGAGATTGACCATCAGTCAAGGGCGGTTGACAAATTTATCTAGCATCTCGCATCTCTTTAAAGTCGTCAGTATTAAATCAAATTGATATTCACTATATTATAAAATAATTGTTAGTAAAAAAAGGTAATTTTTTATAAAATAGTTTTTAAAAGTATTTTATGCTTTCCTACCTATATCTTTAATTTTTATGCTGTTATGCCAAAGATTTATTTTTATTTAATTATTTTAACTTACTTTATTTTCCTATTGCATGTGTAAGAATTTTTAGTTATTTGTTTTGTCATAATAAATAATTGTTCATTTTGGGCGCCATTAAATGTTTTGCACACAGGCGCTACCACGTGCTGGAGCGGCACTGGCGACACGCAGTCACTCGTTCCTCGCTACTACCGTCCACTGCGATAACGGTCATGGCAGAACTCCAGTTCACCACGGTGGCGTCCGCCTAGGCGCAGTTCCACCTCAAGATACGGTGCATCTTTGCCAATCGAGCTATTGCTAGTTCAACACGCTAACAACAGCTGATTTTCTCATTCTCATGGCTCGCCTTAAATATGCTCTCGATGCAACTACTCCTTCTATTTCCCCCAGCGGTGCTATGCGCCAACACGGATACTCCTACGGTTGTCTCTGGTCAACCGGTCCATCGCTCGCTCTGGCATCATATCATTACAAAATGTAACTCATTTTAGAAACAATAAATATCTCTCCCTCTCTCATGTTAACTTCATTCCCGTGTGGAGCCTCGCATGCAGATAGGTCTAACGAAACCTGGACGCTACTTGATGCCTGCAGTTGAGCCATCCTTAGCTTCCACTCAGTTGTGCTCAACTTAAACAATCCATGACTGAGCATAACGATCCTTTCTGCACAAAAATACCTCACAGCTTCCAAAGAGAAAGATTGAGAATAAAGCACAATTGGAAGTACAGTAATACCTGGACTTACTCTACCTTGAGTTATGCGAACCCGTTGTCACAGTATATAGAGGTTCCACAGTAAAACCACTCGTCTGTCGGCGCTTTGATCTCAAGAAGTAATACCGGCAGTAAGCAATTGGTAATTCACCAGTGGAGGATGCGGGTTTTCCCTGTTAAAACCCGTACGTTTCTACGCGACTAGCAATGCAAGAGTGGTGGTCTAGCGACTAAGAACATTGCGCAGTCGCCATGCGCGACTACAGGTTTTAATTCCAATTTTTCGGAGAGTAGTTCTACAGTCCCTCTTTATACTGGGCCGTAGTTTGCAATTTTTAAATCTCATCAATTCATCTTTTGAGCGTAACACAATCTCTCGATTATCGATTATAGACTTATCACCTCCACACTATTGCTCAGCCAATGTACATGTTCAGACTTTACGCAAAATCAACATATAGCTACAGTTTATTTTGTATTACTATTTCTTATTTATTGAGTGCAAATTGTTATTTTTATAGCCAGATTTTTTTTATTTTATATGTATCTACGAAGACTTAAAAGACTACTAATGTCATACAAACGAAATAAAACTGGTTCTTTGGTATCAAATATGAAAAGAAAAACGAAACGCTTTGAATTAAAATCAATACTTTAAACGCATTATTTATAAGCTACGTGAGTTATAAAAAAGCAAAATTTTCAGTAAAAAAAGCTAAATTTTGGTCAGAACAGTTTTTTTCATAAATCCAATACTTTTTGAGATATTTTGAAAAAATAACGTCAAAATCGTCAACTCATTACATAGGTAGCACAACAAACAATAATGGAGAAAGATTATGTAATTTAGCAGCGGCATTAAACATGGACATAAGTAGCACGAGATATAAACACAAAAACATACACAAGATAACATGGATGAGACCAGGCAGTCTGGAGGGGAATCAAATAGACCATGCACTTATTAAAAAGTCACACAAACAGTCGATAAATGACGTGAGATCTCACAGAGGGGCAAACATCGATTCGGACCATATGCTAGTGATTGCAAAATGTAAAATAAAAACAACAAAGAATGAAAGACGAAAAGCACAGGGAAGATGGGACGTAGATAAATTGAAAGATAAAGGAGTAAAAAGAAGATTTGTAAAAGAAGTAAATGTAGAGATGCAGTTCAAGGAGGAACAAGAAATGGAGGAGCAGTGGAAAAAAATCAAACAAGGAATAAACACTGCAGCAGAGAAAGTAGTTGGAAAAATGCAAAAAGAAAGAAGAAACAATTGGTTTGACGAAGAGTGCAAACTAGCAGTGGACGAAAAGAATAAAACAAGATTGAAATGGCTAAGCACAGGTAAAGAAGAGGAACGAGAAAAATACCAAGATCAAAGGAAAAAGACAAAGAAATTGTTTAAATCAAAGAAAAATAAAAAAGTAGACGAAATTATGAACGAGATCGAAACAGAAAATAAGAGACACAATTCAAAACCACTGTACCAATACTTAAAGCTAGGTAGTAGAAAACGGACAGCTAATGTAGCCATAGAAGCAGAAACATGGCAGAAGTATTTCGAAGAAATGTATCAAGAAACGGATGTAGAAGAAGAAAGAGAAACAATAATGAACCCGGAACAAGGTGAAGAAGAAGAATTGACCTATACAGAAGTAAAAGATACAATATGCAAACTGAAAAACGGGAAAACAGCGGGAGACGACGGAATATGTGCAGAACTCATAAAATACGGGGGTGAAGCACTATACAGAAAGATTTATGAACTAATACAGAATATATGGAATAAGGAAACAATGCCCGAAGAATGGAAGAAAGGAATTATTGTGACAATCCCAAAACAAGGAGACCACAGGATATGTAAAAACTACCGAGCAATTAATTTACTGAATGTAACATATAAAGTACTGACTGGTATAATTAGAGACAGACTAACAATATACACAGAACAAAGCATAGGAGACTACCAGTACGGTTTCAGAAAAGGAAGATCCACGATAGATGCTATCCGTACACTAAAACAAGCGATAGAGAAAACATACGAGTACGACGGAGAAGCACATATACTTTTTCTAGACTTTAAACAGGCTTTTGACAAACTAAGTAGAAGAAAAATGATCCAAGACTTACAAGAGAGCAAAATACCAAATAAAATTATAAGAATGATAGAAATGACAATGCGAGATTCCCAAGCAACAATAGACACCGGAAGAGAGAGAACAGAAATAATAAAAATTAAAAATGGAGTAAGACAAGGAGATGCGCTCTCAACTGTACTATTTATTCTATCATTAGATAAGTTAATAAAAAAGTTGTCAAACGCAGGAACTATAAATAAAAATACAGTACAAATAATTGGATATGCGGACGATATAACCATAGTAGCAACAGATAAAAAGGCATTAAAGAAAACCTTTCAAGAAATAGAAAACGAATCCAAACTAAGAGGACTGGAAATAAATGAAAATAAAACAAAATACATGAATGTAAGTAAAAAAAAGAAGACGCAACTGACAGAAATGACAATAGACGCACACAGCTTCGAAGAGGTTGAAACATTCAAATATTTGGGAGTATTAGTCAACAGAAGAAATGAAAGTGTAGATATGAAAAGAAGAATTCAAGCAGGAAACAAAGCATTCTACAGAAATAAAAAAATTTTCAAAGATAAGAAGATAAGCCGAAATACAAAAATGAAAATCTACAAAACGACCATAAGACCAATAGTGCTACATGCTTTGGAGACATTCACATTAACAGCAAGAGAAGAAGAGCAGCTGAAAGTTCTTGAGAGAAAAATTCTGGGACCAAAGAGGGAAAACGAAGAGGATGCAAGGCAATGGATGAACCACGAAATACAAGAATGGATGGGTCAAGAGAACATAGTAAGAGCAACAAAAGCACAGAGAATTAGATGGTATGGACACATAATGAGAAGAGAGAAGAACAATCCGTTAAGAGTTATAACCGAATGGATACCACCAGGTACAAGAACCAGAGGCAGGCCTAAACTCAGATGGAGACAACAAGTGGAAGAAGACTTAAGAAGTATGGAAATTAGAAATATAGGAAGCAAAATCAGAGAGAGAGAAGAATGGAGAAAGGTAGTGGAAACAGCGAAGTCACACCAGCAATTGTAAAACCAAAGTCAGAATGGGATGATCCCCCACAAAAAGGATCTTCAAGTGAAAACAGCTTCAGCTTCCTCGGGAGCGTACAGCTTGTATATATATATATATATATATATATATATATATATATATATATATATATATATGACGTCAAAATCGACCCTACGCCGAACCGGTCTTTTGCCCTGGACAATGAAAACAACCCCATCTAGGAGATGAAAACTTTTTCAATTAAAATAAGTATGGAAGTCGATAGATTGACTAATTCTGAATAAATTTTATTCTATAAAATTTTTTTGTAGAGTTGATACTTTTCAAGTTATTTCCGATTGAAACTGCATTTTTCATTGAAAAAATACACGTTTTATAACCGTTTTTCATGAATAACTTTTCTTAAAACACCTTTCAAATAAGCTCTGATAAAAGTTTTTTGCATAAGATCTGACTGACTTAAGGCGAAAATAAAGTCACTCTCTGCTTTTTGAAATGTAAAAATTAAACCCTCGTCATTACAATCCTAATAGAAATGAATAGCTTCCCACTTAAAATTAACTTTATTTAGGTATAATTGGTACGATCCATGCGATTAGACCGGTTTGGAATGCTTAGTTTAGAAAAAATAGGTGATTAAATCGAAAATGACATTATTATAATTTTAAAAAAAAATACATTTTTCTTAAATAAATCTAAAAGTATTCATGAGGTTTGTTCCAACACAACTAGAAACCGTCCATGTAATGATCACTGTCTTGCGCAGTACCATGGAAAGTATTATTTTGTTCCCATGGACCGTTAATTATTATCTAGTAACGTGATTGTTACATGACAGTTCTTCATCGTGTTGGAACAAACGTGTTATATGAAAAAATGTTTCAAATATTAATTAAAGGATTTCTTTTACTGAAAATTTTGATTTTTTCTTTGTTTTTGTATCATGAATACTTTTAGGTTTATTTCAGAAAAATGCACTTTTTTTTAAATTATAAAAATGTCATTTTCGATTTAATCAACTATTTTTTCTAAACTAAGCATTCCAAACCGGTCAAATCACATGGATCGTATTAATTATATCTAAATAAAGTTAATTCCAATTGGGCAGCTTTTCATTTCTATTAGAATTGTATTGACGAGGGTTTAATTGTTACATATCAAAAAGAAAAAAGCAGAGTGCGACTTTATTTTTGTCATAAGTCAGTCAGTTTTTATGCAAAAAATTTTTGTCAGAGCTAATTTGAAAGGTTTTTTAATGAACTTTAAAAGATGTCTGTTGAGTTTTACTAAAAAATTGCACCACATTCGAATTATTTGAGATTGAAGGTTCTCCATTTCAGGTTCTTCGAAAATAACCATACTTTAAAGAGCAATAACTCAGTTGTTATTGGGTTTATATAGGTCTTTCCGACGCGAATCTCTTTGTTTTTTTATTAGCCACAATTTTGTTCTTAATGATTTTTTCTATAGAATTAAAATTTTTTAAGGTATTCATGAAAAATGCATAGTTTCAATCGCTAATAACTTAAAAGTATCAATTTTGCAAATAAAAAATATTATAAAACAAAATTTACTCAGAATTGGTCACTCTATCGATTTCCAGTTAATTCGATTAAAAAAATTTTTATCCCCTAGATGGGGTTTTCACCCCTATGGCAAAAACCCGTTTAGGCATAGGGTGGATTTGAAGAAGAGGGTCAACCGAGGTTAAACCCAAATTTTCATTAAAATCGTTGATCTGCTGAGTGGTCTAAATAGAAAATTTTGAGGGGTAATGACAGTATATTTTAGACTACATGTACATCAAAATACCTATATATTTTGGTACCAGAGATACATTTTTGACTTAAGATGTTGTACATGATAATATATACAGATATAATTAATAATGACTTCTAGCTTAACACTTATTTAGCAAGCTAGTTATCACTATCCAGATACATAGTTTAATAAAAACTCTAATTTTCAAGATATTCTATAAAATAAACTATTCAAAACTGTCTTTTTTCTAAAAAGTATTTCACAGCATTTACAAAGTCACCATTCATCCTAATAAACCCAGCGAATTCATGTACTTGACTCCTGATAGGCTGAAATGATTGTGGCTGCAAAAATTCCAATAACTCTTTCTCTAACAAATTGATATCACCTTGTATTTTTCTGATAATTGTATGTCTCCTTAATCCCCTTTGTGTTATATCTAGGTAAACTGGAAGCATGTGGTTTTTCGTTCTTTGTATAAAATAGGGTCTATCTAGCAAGTTTTCGGCTTGTGGCTTCCATCCTGAGGGATACTTATCTTTCTGGATGGGTTCCGGAATAATTGTTGGTGGTAACGCTCGTTCGACATACTTCCATTCCTCGGGGTCTTTCGATATTTCATATTTTGTGTTTACTTCGCCCAAGTCTTCTAGGTATGGTGAGGATTGGTAGCTACCCAGTCTAATCTGGTATCTCAACTAAAAATGAAATAATATGTTATGATGGCATATTTTAGATTTTATATACGTACGTTATCGGCAACAGAAATTAATCTCTTATTTACTAGTCGTGTTAAATTATACTTAAGAGACATTTTAAATAAAAAGTTTGTATAATATTAACCTCTAAATATACATAACCTAAATGTAAACTATCGAATTCTTCTTTTTTTAGTATTAAAACATTGTTTAGCTCAGAATTCAAGAATAGAACCACCTTTACTTTACAAGCCATGAAGTGAAAAAGGCAACGTCGCAACTGATGACGTCGGTAGTCTGATTCTCGGACTACCGCTTTCGAAACCACGATTTTAAAGTACAAATTCTAGTAAAATTTATAGTATTTTTTGAGTCCAACAGGAAAATATAAGAAAACATTAAAAGGGTAAACCCTGTAGTTGGCTGTATACCTTTGTTAAGACAACGTAGAATGAAGTAAACACTTCTGTTGTATATAGGTATATTATAAATTTATTAAAAAATTTTTAAAATTCATCCACAAGGGAGTGGTTGTACAAAACGTTTTCGGTCAAACTGACCATCCTCAGTGTAAACGTCCAGTGTACAAGTAATTGAAACTAGCCACTTGAATAGGTGTAAAACCTCAAAATAACATTATTGCTACATTATGAGCTGTATAGTAATCGACAATAAGTCGATGTCTTAAGATTAAAAATGTATCACATGTGGATGTATGTCATCCTTGCTCGGAATTAGCACAAGGTTGTGATCAGGTGAGAGGTTAACAACCAACTGATTAGACTGTCTAATCAGTTGGTTGTTAACCTCTCACCTGATCACAACCTTGTGCTAATTCCGAGCAAGGATGACATACATCCACATGTGATACATTTTTAATCTTAAGACATCGACTTATTGTCGATTACTATACAGCTCATAATGTAGCAATAATGTTATTTTGAGGTTTTACACCTATTCAAGTGGCTAGTTTCAATTACTTGTACACTGGACGTTTACACTGAGGATGGTCAGTTTGACCGAAAACGTTTTGTACAACCACTCCCTTGTGGATGAATTTTAAAAATTTTTTTAATAAATTTATAATATACCTATATACAACAGAAGTGTTTACTTCATTCTACGTTGAAAATATAAGAAGCTTTTATAAAATCAAATTAAAAGTAATTCCTTGTAAGTAACGTTTATTATACACAAAAACCAATGACAGGGATATGTGTAAAATACTTTATTTTAAATAAATATATCTTATTTTAAATTATATACAATATATCGCTAGAAATAACTATAAAAACAATTGCTCACAATGTTTGATGTGCATTGTTGGGGTTTAGAGTAAATAATTTTGTTTTTTGTTATCGCCCTTATTATTTTTCTTTTTATACTTTTTTGAAGATTCATTACTTTGATGGCTGCTATTTTTGTATAATTATTCAAAACGAAATTACACAAAATTTTTATAACAGCATCATAAATTTTGAAGGCATTTTCCCCACATTCACGCTAAAATTCAGAATTTAAGTGAAATCCTTCTGTAAACCTCTTGTAAACTTTTCTTTACTAAGATGATAATAACTTCAGGTGAAAATTGTTTTGCAAAAATAATTTTTTAAGATTGGGGTTGTTGATAATAAATTCAAATGTTGAACAAAGATGATAATAAATAAATTTTATTGAATCCGTTTCTAAGCACAAACCATCCTTTTGCACTTTGCACATAATCATAGTAATCTGCTCGTCTCTCCTTTCTTTACTGAAAAAAACAAGCTGTTTGAACTAGAATCATCTTAATAACATACCTTTTAATGTTCTTTCTAATTTGTAGCACGAAAAATTGTACCATTTGTCAGTTTCTCTGTGAATATGGTGTATAGTATTTTTACTACAAAAACGTTATTACGTAGGTCAAAATTTTTGACGTAAGAGAACTGTCAAAACATTAGAATGTGACTTTTCATTATTGCCGTGTTTATAATAAACATAGCAATAATGAAAAGTCACATTCTAATGTTTTGACAGTTCTCTTACGTCAAAAATTTTGACCTACGTAATAACGTTTTTGTAGTAAAAATACTATACCAACAAATCTGAACTCGGTCTACCATTAGATGTTGCCAAGTTTCAACTTTATGTCTTGTTAAGTAAAGGTGGCTGTGTTAGTTAGTAGTCAATTGTTTTTGTTCTGTACCCCTACCCCTCAAATAAGTTAAAAAGCATGGCATGGTAAAAAAAGAAAATGTAAATAAAAATAAACATGCAAATTCATATTATTCTTATATTCTTGGTAAGTTACATAAACTTTATCTTGTATTGAGAACCTATTGATTCATATTACCTTATTTTATTCATACTACATTGAATACAACTTAATCTATCATTATTTTCTATATTTCATAATTTACGCTCCGTGATAGTGATATAAAAAAGTATGTTAACAAGTTGCAAATTAATGAAATGTTTTTTTAGAATACATTAGATTAAAAAATGAAATAAAAATTATTTGTTAATAAAAACGTAAATGACTAAATGACACAAAGATGATTATTTTTTAATGAAAGTTAAATATTCTAGTCTTCACTCAATTACTGTAAATTATTACATTAAACAAAGATAATCTAATAGTTGACCTACATTTTACTAAAATTTATCAAAAGGAATAAAAAAATATTACTATAATGACTGTTGATCTTGATAATGTTGATAATGAACTTTGATTTTGCTTTAAAAAGGTCACTTTTCCCATGGTTACTTGATTTTTATATAACTGTTTATTATATCCTTGGTGTGAAGAAGAATGTCACAACCATGGACATATAAATAAAGATCTTAAGAAATAAATCTTTATTTATACATCCATGGTCACAACTCAAAAATTGCCATTTTTGAGGTTGACCCTCTAACCAACTCTAAATGTTAAACTTTATTATGGGAAAAATTGTCAGAAGTTGCACTCATATAATTTCTGCTAGATGGCGACTTATGACAGTTTGACTTTGTCAAACCCATGCATTACATTTTATGGAAGAGCGGCCCAATATGCTGGGTTGGGATAAAATATGGAACCAAGCAAATATCTTTGGACCGAAAAGAACAATATTTATGAAACTTTGCATGCAAGTACAGTGACGCAAGGCAAAAGGCATCTGTTGTCATCTTTTTTGTTACTACTCCACTTCCGGTTTCACCGGAAATACCCTTAAGTTATTTAATTTAAATGGGACACCATGTATATTTTTGCGAAGTCATAAAAACCATACAAACGAGAAAACTGGAATATCTAGGCCACATAATGAGAGGGGAAAAGTACTCCCCACTAAGGCTCATAATCCAAAGAAAAATCTCGAGAAGGAGAAACATGGGACGTAGGAGGATTTCCTGGTTGCAAAATTTAAGAGAGCACGGGTGCAGTTCAATACAATAATTGTTCAGAGCTGCAGCAAACAAAGTTAGGATTGCTGTGATGGTAGCCAACCTCCGATAGAAGACGGTACTGCAAAAAGAAGAAGAAGAACAATCCAATAAAGAAGAATATAGTGGATATAACATGTTTATTATTATCCCAGTTTTTCATGGTGTTCTCCGCCTTCCGGTTACCAGTTTTCAGCTTCGTCGGTTGTTGGTTTCGCCAGGGTGATGGTTTCTTTCTGACATTGCCTTCTGAATGCCCCCTAGTGAGGATTGTTTCGGCCTTCCTCTCTTCCTTCTTTCCCTTGGCGTCCATTTTTAAATTTGTTTTGGCAGTCTGTCATCGTCCATTCTTTCTACATAACTATACAAGATCAGTTGTCTCCTTTAAATTTCGTCTATGATGGTTGACTTTACATACCATTTTACCATCCGATATCAGATTTGCAGATTGAATCTTTGGTTACTCAGAAATTTCTTTATCTTCAAAAAGACTGCTTTTGATTACTCAATTCTTTTTTATCTGGATCCTGGTTATGGCTTAATATAATGGACCATATTAAAAATTTTGTAATTTTACTGGGCATAAATTTTTCGCATGTACACCCAAGTAAGACAATTTATTATTACTATTATTTATTATTAACAGTCAAACGTACTTGTCCAAATGTTTTAAAATGATATTTATCGTATTTTTGTCATAAAATTTCTTGGGCAGACAAAAACTACCAAAAACATTAGCTTGTGCGTAGCATACATAATGGGTATACGCACAGACACAGAATAGGAAACAATTGTTTCCTATTCTGTGGTATAGTTCTCTGGCCCGGGAGACATTTTGAAAATTTCATTTTGGCCCGCGCTTAAAAGTATTTGCCCACCCCTGATCTATACTGTAGACTAAAATTGTTGTTTACATGTACTGCATGACTTATTTGAATTTAGTATAGTAGGTAAAACTGTTACTGAACTAATTACCAGAAATAAGTTGTATTAAAAATGGTCTCTTTAATATTGTAAAAGATTTTACCTCTGATTTTTTACCTTACCAAAATTATAATGAAAACTAGCACATTAAAATTTTAAAATGCCTTTCCTGAAAATTAGAACTTTTTGACTTGTGACAGCGTTTTTCCAAACCAACGATATATAGTTCTTCCTCTCTAACTTTTCCCATGCATGAAATTATTCACGAATTACTTTTTATAGTAGGTCTCTTTTTAACTCACAGAAAGTAGTATCGAAAAATTTAGCCGCTTGTCCATAGAAACCACAATAAGTTAAACAAGGATAAACAATATGGCATGTCGCTGATATCTTGTTTGCTATGAATTTTGACCTTTATGATTTTAAGTGATAGTGACATTAGCACATTTGTCGTGTTTGGTATATTTTCATTTATTGTTTATTTGGTTTTATAAATCATTAAAGTTTTATTTAAGAAAAATACGAAAAGCCCCAGATACAAAGTTTACTATAATTAAATAATTAAAAATAATAAGCAATATTTTAAATCTAAGACTTTTCACTCACTTTTCAAAACTAAATACAAAAACTGTCTTTTTTCCCAAAGTTTTAGTTATTTATCCATAAGTAAAGTTTATTTGGTTTTATATTTATAAAAAATAAATATAATATTTCAGTTAAATAAAGGAAAAGTTTCAATTCTGACTTTGGGGTCCCCAGACAAAGACGAGTAATATTAATATTGTAGTGTTGATAACTCAATTTGTGAAAAATTTGCATTTGTATCACTGTTTCCCCAAAGGTATGATATATTAAAAATATGAATTGTTTTTTTATGTAATTCACTAGATAGTTTAACTCTGTTATTGTGACTTACTTTTTAATTTATTTATGACGGTTCTATATTTATCTTTATATTAGTAATAGTCTGTATGGTATTCAAGCTGTTTATGTTGAGTCCATCAATCTCCCTAATAGTGAAAAAATATTAAACACTTCAATAAAATAACTTTATAAAATACGTTCATGGGATGATAGCCATTTCCTAATTATTACCACTGACAATCTGACAGTACATATCAATACTACACATCGACATATGTTTCGCTTTATTTTTTGATTTGACTTGTGTGAAAATGAATCGTGACGCATGGGAAAAGTTAGAGTGGAAGAAATATAATTAAGGTTATAGTAGCGGAGCCTTGGATGCTAAATTTTCAGTTACTAAAGCGTCATGGGGACCTATTAAATTCCTAAGATTTATTTCATTTAAAAATCACCAAACAGTTGACGAAATCAATTATTAGGTACTCTGACATCGAAAGTTCTTTCAACATCACAACTCTTCAGGTCAGACGCATGCGCAAGTATCTAACTATGCTGTACAATATGTTGCACTCCCTTAAGAGTAAACAGTAGCGATCAACAGGTAGCAACAAAATATAACTTCGGGAGATAGTATCATAAACTTTGGCAACAGTGGTAATCTTTGACATTATCTAAGATTAATATTTTGACAATATCATAGTCGCGCTAAATAGAAGTAATAGAGAACGATTTTATTATTAATAAATAGATATTTATAAAAATAAACCAAAATGGGTGAAAATTTTATGTTAAGATAGGTATTTAGAAAGGTATTTGCATGAAATATCTAATAATAAAACAATAATAAATAATCTTTTTTTGTTGTAAAGCGAAACAAATTTCGATTTTCGCATAATTTTGGCACGGTTTTTAATGGACTTTTTCTTGGAAGGTTTCACTTTATTTTTCGTTTGATTTACTTTTTCTGTTTTGTTAAGCTATTGATAATATTTTTAGAATAAAAAATCCTCCTAAAACTTTATATACTCGCATTAGAATTCGAAATATTTTTACGTAAAATATACTTCCCTACCTACATATAACTAAAACTCACAATTAACAATATATTCTTTCAAAGAGGCCAACAACTTATACAACAACAACAACAAATATATAATAAATTCACTATCAATAAACACTACTTTCCTATGAAACAACAAAAACGACTTCTTAAATTAACACACTACTGCACTGAACAGATATCGTTAAAGATGACAGAACAGATTAGAGAAAATCTGACGCAGCTTTGTCAAAATGACAGTGATAATTTCTCTATGTTGCCTAATTAGTTATTTAGTTATAATATGTTCGATTTCTTGTTAGAAATAAAAAATTTTAGTAGTTCCAAGATTACACAAAATCTAGGCATGGGATAAAAAAGTTTATTTGAAGAAAGTTTTTTTTTCTTCTTAATGGCGGTACAGGCTCCTTTTTTCAATATTTTATTTAGTTATAGAGTAATTTCCAAGTACTAACATATTTCTGAAATTGGGCTCTGTACCGCCATTCTTTATTATATTACGAATATGTGTGCCAAATATCTCGACAAAATATTCAAAATTAGAGCCGCAATCTTGGAACGCGTTTGATACTACCTGTTGATCGCTACTGTAGCCTCTTAATTTCAGTCAACTGTTAGAAAAAATTAACCTCCATGTCCCTTCAACTCCAAATGTAAGGTTTCAATCCTCCTTATATTCCAGACATCGTGGGAAGAGGCCTTTGTTGCCCTGGGTAATATCCAGGAATATTTGCAACATCACAAAATATTATTAAAAATATGTGGTATAGTCGATTCGCTAATCTGAGACACAACTGTCTACACCACAATCACAATAAAAATGTACTATATAGAAATAAACAAACCGAGACACGTTGAATGTTCGAGGAGCACTCGAACTTGGTTCTTGTTTATTTCTAGTGCATCTTTATTGTGATTGTAGTGTAGACAGTTGTGTCTCAGATTAGCGAATCGACTATATATAATAATACTTTTCAACATTTAAAGAGTTTTTACCAAAAACATTTTGGTGGCTCACGCAAGCACCTTATTAGCTTTTTTACCACTGATGATGGCTTTTTTAATCCGAAAACGTTCTGTGATGTAATGTAAACCTTATTTAGGGGCTTTTAAATATACAGTGGAACCTCGATAACTCGGATTAATCAAGATCGCGGCCGATCCGGGCTATCGAAAATCCGGGTTAGCCGGAGAATATGGTAAAAATTAATAAAATACGGTATACTTACAGATAAACTCCTTTATAATTGAAATAACATGAAATATATATGCAGAGTACACATCTAAATTACTTATAGTTGTTTGTATAGTATAGAAGGTGTAAAGTAACATACACAAATAAATATAAAGTTTGTATTGTTGGACAAATATATTGTTGAAATGAAAAATATTTTTTAAACTCTAATTTGGCATTTTTCTCTGAAAGACTATTAACCAGTTTTTTAATAGTCTAGGAAACTTGTCTTTAGCTATTGTGGATTCATTCCTGCCTGGTCCTGTTTTTCATTCCTCAACTATTTTGCGCCACATAATCATCATGGGTCTTGTTGCGTCTTGACATACATTTAAACTTTTTGGACAGCAGTTCTGATTGCAGAAAACCGTATAAATATTTATTTCAAATTTACGGAATCCACATTTGGTCTTTCGAGCCGGATGCTGATAATTAGTGCCCATAATAATTGTAAAAATTGTGTTAATTAATACCACGCGTGGTTGAGAACTCTGTCAGAAGTTTTTTTTGGATTGGAGACGATAGCTAACCGCTAGAAACTTGCAAGGTATGGTTCTTTCTATTCTCTTTGTGTGGATCAATATAATATCTATAATTTGTTGTTAGATGAGATATTGTTTCGTTTGGTCTAACACTCTATGGAGATGTTGGATAAAAAAGTAATTTCTAATATGTGGGGTGAATAGCAACACGGTAAATATTATGTTCCTATCCACTCCACATATCTCAAACTTATGACGTCAACAGTAATAATTGTTGTTAACAAAAAAAGTTAACAGATAAATCAAAATAGTATATTATATTGTTGTAAAGGTTAGAATAAACAAAAAAACAATACTCTTCAATCCATTTTGACAGACATTTTGTACTTACTGAGAAAGTTTTTTAGGATGAGAAATATCCTCAAAATTAACGACTTTGTTTGCACGCCGAGAACATAGAAACCAGTGACATCAACAACACAAACCTAAATTTCCTAAAGCCATATCACGTTAGCCAACTTGAAAAAAAAAAAAATAGTCCAACGAAAGTAATAAAAACTTACGTGCATATAAATCGGCCCACCAAAAATTTGGTCATTTTTGAAGTCTCGTATTTCCTAAACCTGTTGGCCGATTTAAGTGATTTTTTTAATATGTTATAGCCTTATTCTTCAACAATATCGCTGTTATAATATTATTGCTAAACAGGTAATTGTTATTTTATACCGGGTGTAACAATGATAGTGTGTTTTTTCCTCAAAGTTCGGAACACCCTGTGGAATATTGTAGCATATATAAAATATTGAAATTAAAACTCAACTGTAGCTTTAGGCTTTCTTAACATTTTGCTTTTTGATTCATGCGCTTATGTTGGATAATAAAAATGTTAGGTATTTTAACAACTAGCAACGTTCTTCATCAATACAGGGTGTTTCTAAATAAGTACGACAAACTTTAAGGGGTAATTCTGCATGAAAAAATAATGACCGTTAGGTTTATAATCATATGTTCGCAAATGCTTCGTTTCAGAAATAGGGATGTTGAATTTGTTCGTACAATCTGATGATTTATTTATTGCTCTAAAACCGCATGAGATATACAAATGAAATTGGGTAGGTTTTAAGAGGTAATTATTGCGCATTTTTTGGCATACAGTTTAGAATTTTATATTCACCATTGGCGTGCATACGGGTAATATAACCGGGTAATATGACCGGTGAATATATAATTCTTAATTGTATGTCAAATATGCGCAATAACTACCTCTTAAAATCTACCAAATTTCATTTGCATATCTCAACCGGTTTTAGAGCAGTAAATAAATCGTCAGTTTGTAAAAAAAAATCAACATCCCCTATCTCGAAAACGAAGCATTTGCGGACATATATTTATAAATGAAACGGTCATTATTTTTCATGCAGAATTTCCCCTTAAAGTTTGTCGCACTTATTTAGAAACACTCTGTATTGATGAAGAACGTTGCTAGTTGTTAAAATACTTAACCTTTTTTATTATCCAACATAAGTGAATGAATCAACAAGCAAAATGTTAAGAAAGACTAAGGCTACAGTTGAGTTTTAATTTCAATATTTTATATACGCTACAATATTCCACAGGGTGTTCCGAACTTTGAGGAAAAACACACTATCATTGTTACACCCGGTATAAAATAACACTTACCTATTTAGCAATAATATTATTACAGCGATATTGTTGAAAAATAAGGCTATAACATATTAAAAAATCACTTAAATCGGCCAACAGGTTTAGGAAATACGAGACTTCAAAAATGACCAAATTTTTAGGTTGGCCGATTTCTATGCACGTAAGTTTATACAGGGTGAGTCACGAGGAACTGTACATACTCCTACCTCGTATAGAGGCTCCTATGGGGAATAACAAGTGACCATTAAAAAGTGTCTGCTCCCATTGTTTAATAATATACAGGGCGAGTTTCACATTGTGACAGAAATTTGTATTCGTCATAATTTTTGAACGGTCAGATCGATGTGTCTCTTATTTTGGTCAATCGTTACACTATTACCACCTAATCAACTGATTGATTCAAACTAGAAAAAAATCAGGTCCGGCTTCAAAAAAATTAGTTCGATTTGGTCTTAGAAAAAATTTCACCTTGTATACGCTTTTTAAAAAATATAATATGAATTTTATAAATTAAACAAACAAGCAATTAAAATGACATATTTATTTTTTCCCCACACGATTACTTAATTTTTTATAAAAAAATCAAATTTGACTATGAATTAAAAGTTTGGTAAAGTGAACCATATATTTAAAAAAATAACTTTTATTACAAAAATTAATTTTTTTTGAAGAAATATTTAATTTATGTTACCACTCAATCAACTGATTTATACAAGCTAGAAAAAAATCAGGCCCGGATTTAAAAAATTAGTTCGTTTAAGTATTTTACAAATTAGATAAATAGGCAATTAAAATGGCTTATTTATTTTTTGCCCACACGATTACTTAATTTTTTATAAAAAAATCAAATTTGACTATGAATAATTAAAAGTTTGGTAAAGTGAACAATATTTACTAGAAACCAGATTTAAAAAATTAACTTTTATTATAAAAATTAATTTTTTTTGAACAAATATTTAATTTATGTTACCACCCAATCAATTTTAGATTTATTCAAACTAGAAAAAAATCAGGCCCGGATTTAAAAAATTAGTTCGTTTTTGTCTTAGAAAAAATTTCACCCTGTATACGCCTTTTGAAAACTCTGGGATGAATTTTACAAATTAGACAAATAGGCAATTAAAATGGCTGATTTATTTTTTCCCCACACGATTACTTATTTTTTTATTAAAAAATCAAATTTGTCAAAATCGAAATTTTACCATAAAAATAAAAAAAATTAAACACCGTTTTTCCTAAAATTAAAAGCTTCACCATTTTTTTTCTCTACCACGTCTAGATCTAAAACCCATAACACTTCTCTTTGGACTCTATAGTTTAACATAGACGTGATGAAATAGATAAATTTTAAATTTTTTCTCTTAATTTTTGCGATTTAACTTTACAATTAACGAATCTGCACCTTTTATATTTTAAAATTCATAACTTTTATGAGAAGAAGACTGAAAGTCTACAACCATTTTCATAATCTTCACAATGGTAAGAGGTATGTGCTGTAAAAATTTCAGAAAAAAATACTAAACTGAAACATAGTTGTAGCGAGTTAAACCGTGATTCCATTTTTTTTTTCATTTTTAGGTTAAAATTCCGATTTTGACAAATTTGATTTTTTCATAAAAAATTAAGTCATTGTGTGGGAAAAAAATAAATATGCCATTTTAATTGCCTATTTGTCTAATTTGTAAAATTCATATTAGACATTTCAGAAAGCGTATACAGGGTAAAATTTTTTCTAAGACCAAAACGAACAAATTTTTTAAATCCGGGCCTGAGTTTTTTCTAGTTTGAATAAATAAGTTGATTGGGTGGTAACATAAATTAAATATTTGTTCAAAAAAAATTAACTTTTGTAATAAAAGTTAATTTTTTTAAATCTATTGTTCACTTTACCAAACTTTTAATTATTTATACTCAAATTTGATTTTTTTTTATAAAAAATTAAGTAATCGTGTGGAGAAAAAAATAAATATGCCATTTTAATTGCCTATTTGTATATTTGTAAAATTCATATTGGAGTTTTCAAAAAGCATATACAGGGTGAAATTTTTTCTAAGACTAAAACGAACTAATTTTTTAAATCCGGGCCTGATTTTTTTCTAGTTTGTATAAATCAGTTAATTGAGTGGTAACATAAATTAAATATATGTTCAAAAAAAATTAATTTTAGCAATAAAAGTTATTTTTTTAAATCTATGGTTCACTTTACCAAACTTTTAATTCATAGTCAAATTTGATTTTTTATAAAAAATTAAGTAATCGTGTGGGGAAAAAAATAAATGTGACATTTTAATTGCTTATTTGTCTAATTTGTAAAATTCATATTATAGTTTTCAAAAAGCGTATACAGGGTGAAATTTTTTCTAAGACCCAAACGAACTAATTTTTTTGAAGCCGGATCTGATTTTTTTCTAGTTTGAATAAATCAGTTGATTAGGTGGTAATAGTGTAACGATTGACCAAAATAAGAGACACATCGATCTGACCGTTCAAAAATTATGACGAATACAAATTTCTGTCAAAATGCGAAACTCGCCCTGTATATTATTAAACAATGGGAGCAGACACTTTTTAATCGTCATTTGTTATTCCCCATAGGAGCCTCTATACGAGGTAGGAGTATGTACAGTTCCTCATGACTCACCCTGTACAGTGGAACCTCGATAACTCGGATTAATCGGGACCGCGGCCGATCCGGGTTATCGAAAATCTGGGTTAGCCGGAGAGCATGGTAAAAATTAATAAAATACGGTATACGTATAGATAAAGTCCCTTATAAGCAAAATAATATGAAATATATATAGGTCTGGATCCCGCGTATGAAAAAAAAGTTGATTAATAGCAAGCTGAAAATTTGTTAATAGCTTAAGGGTGTCTAGTCGGATAAACTTTGATATATGGGAACACTGGAACAGGGGCAGTTCTAATTGTGGAACAGGTTAAAAATTTGGAACGGTCAGACCACGAAAACGGCACATTTATTTTGTCCGACAGAACAGACTTAAACTCTCCGAACAGAGATTAAACTCTCATGCAAAAATCAGACTGATATTTATCACCTGTCATAATTCCTGTCATTTGACATATTCTACATGTTCCACTCATTAAAACGCCCATTTGGTGACAAAGAGCAGTCTGATTTTTGCATGAGAGTTTAATCTTTGTTCGGAGAGTTTAAGTCTGTTCTGTCGGACAAAATACATGGGCCGTTTTCGTGGTCTGACCGTTCCAAATTTTTAACCTGTTCCACAATTAAAACTTCCCCTGTTCCAGTGTTTTCATCTATCAAAGTTTGTTCGACTAGACACCCTTAAGCTATTAACAAATTTTCAGCTTGCTATTAATCAACTTTTTTTTCATACGCGGGATCCAGACCTAATATGCACAGTTACCTATGGTTGTATAGAGTTTAGTATAGACAATATAGAGTATTATTAATTTCGTAAAAAAACTCAGTCAGTTTGGTTGTGTCAATAATTTCGTCTGGTCTGCTTATGTAATGTAAGAACAGTGACTCTTTCATTGTTTAAAAGACCATTGTTTAAAAAACAATTTTTTAAAAGACAGTTGAAAATAAATAAAGGATAACAGGTGCCTCTTGTTTGCGATAATGAATGTCGCTCTGCCGCCGCCGTGTGCATGAGTCATTTTTACTATCATATAGTTCAAATTAGACAGATACCCATTATCTCTCAAATATTATATTATGATTGAAGGGAAGTTTTATCAATGAAATTCGATATTTTTAAGACATTCCAGAAGCGGCTGCAGATAAAATGTTTTAACATAATACATACATTTTTATTGTTGAAATGTTTGTCCTATGAAAATCGGTCCGGGTTAGCCGGACTTCCGGGTTATCGGGGGCCGACTTATCGAGGTTCCACTGTATATGTTTAGGAAGATTATTGTAATTGTTTAGTGAAGCTTTGTTCATATTCACCCCATTTTACGGTAATCTCTATCCAATTCTACACGTCCATATTTTTAACGTCTTCTGCTATAATATTATCTTTTTACCAGAGTCTAGATCGTCTACGTGGTCTTCTTTCAGTGGGAACTTCCTCCCATATCAGCCTTACTATTCTTTCGTCAGAATGTCTTTTAAGGTGTCCTGCTCACTTGAGTCTTCTGGACTTTATTTCTTTTATTATGTTAATATCTGAATAGAATAGAAATGTGCTTTATAGTCACTGAAAATTTTTACAATTTTATGGACAAAGAATAAAAAAAAATAACAATAACAAATAAAATTTTCTGAAATTAGATAAATCGTCAACATAAAAAAATATATATAAGTTAATAAAGTCAAGCAAAAAACAAAACCAATATATTGCAAAGTTAATATAAATTGCAAATTGAACATACAATATAATAAAATACAAAATAGGAAATAAAAAGTTTAAGCTGCTGTATGTGACACCCAAATATTGGCGGTGTGCAAGTACTTGGAGGGGATATGAGAAACGATCGTGCGTAAATATCGGAGAAATCTTGAAACTTTCTGAAATAATTCATATTGTCAATTGGAATTGTCAAATTGACGTACATTTTTCAGGGATAACAGGATAACTTTCACTTTGGATGTCTGGATTATGCCATCTTTTGGATCAATTGTATCATACTATTAGTAAAAGTTTCTAATTAGAACACGATTATAATTATTTTTTTTTACAAAAAAAAAATTTTTAATAAAAAATCCGCAAAAACGTAAAATCTATAGTTATTTTTTTTAAATATCTACAAAATGGAACATTCTAGGTACATACAACCTTATACCATCGGTACTCACCGGAGGGACCGCAGACGTTCGGATACAATTAGTGTCTCTTTGCAAAGACAATGACGTCGATTTTGCGAAGTAACAAGACACTTACTCAACACACACACTACACAAGACACTAAGTACCTCATGTTGTGACTGGCTGAATGACATAAAGTCCATGCCATTAAAAAAAACCTTATACCAAAAGAAAGGTTGTAATATTATTAACTACAAAATGAAATACTAATATACAGGGTGTTTCATTTAAAAAAAATGAGAAAATTTTGTATTTGCAAATAGTGCTCACACTGTATATTTTATGGCTATATGTAAAAGATATTAAATTATTTAAAAATGACACTACACTAGAAAAACTTTGACATGTCACTTAAATTGTTATTACCTTGGTAACATAATCCACGTCTCTATGTATAATTATTACTTTACCATTTTTCTCAATAAAAGTGTAAATATTTCGAAAATTATTTACTTTAAACCTATAAGACCTTATGCAAAATGTTCATATTTTTAAAAAATATATTCAAAAATGATTTAATATATAGGGTGTTCCATTCAAAAAAACACAACTTTGGTTCATACCGTCGTTCTGACTCACCCTGTATAATCGAAAATAATTTTAAATTGTAGACGTCTTTGATACACATTAGTTTTGTTATATCTGTATCCCATAGTTTAGCCGTAATCAAACAAAACCAGAGGTTTGGCGCACCCTGTATATGAGTACCTACATCACTCCGTGAATAAAAAGGGCACTGTGTAGAAAAATAAGTCCACTGTGGACATTGTGTTAAAATTCCTTCACATATTTCGATATTTTTTAGCCAGTTAAATCTTTAAAGCTTTTTTCTTAAAAATGTTGCTAAACGTTTTTATCTAAATTTTATTTGGAAGATAAAAGTTCTTATCGCTAATCAATAATAATAGGTTGTAATTATAAAAATGTACCCAACGGATTAACAGTTATTATTGAAGTGAAGATAGATGCTGCGTTGAAAAAAGGGGAATATAATAGAAAATTGACAAAAAACTGTAAGTTATGTACGTAGGATAATAGCAATTTTCCATATTATGAATTGAAATACATAGATAAACAAAGTTTTCTTTCTGATAATGCTCACATTTTTAGCTATTTTTAGTTTGTTTAATTCTATTATTATACACTCACCGGCACAAAATTCCGCCACCCTAAATTTTTGATTAAGTTTGACAATCTGTAACTTTATTGTTTGTACTCCGATTTTCAAGATTCTTGCATCAGTTTGTAGACACATGTATTGATGTCGTTTGTTATTATTCCGGAAACAAAAAATTTTTGCTTAGATGGCATTATACGGGGGTGAATGGAAGCGTTGTATTTTCTCCTAACTTTAAAAAATTCTGTGGAAAAATCGAAGGGCTGATTTTGTTTTATCTCCTGTTACTCCTTTTGTATCATCCTAGAGGTATCACTAAGGTTTTGTTTTTTAATTATTCGAATATCTCTTTTCTTGTAAGAGCTGTAAATAAAAACACTGCTTTGAAGGTTTATTTAATTAAACATATTAAACGCACTAAAATTAACAAAACAAAACAAAATTAACAACAAAACAAAACAATTCAATAACTGGTATGTCCTCTTACAGGAACGACTGCTCGCAATCTGTTTAGCATCGAATCAAGATGTGTTATCCTTGACTGGGGAATAGCACGATATTCCTCTACCAGAGCCATAACTGTACCAAATTTTCTGGAGGCCTAGGATGACGGCGAATAGCTTTTTTTAATTTATCCCATAAATGCTCAATAGGATTGATTTTCGACCTCTATTTTATGAGTCACTCAGTGTTTTATTTACAAAAAATGGTACAGCTCTTACAAAAAACGCTGGACGGAAGGGCCGCCCGAGAACTTTATCGTACCGATCTATTATCGTTATCGTACTAGATACTGGCATTCTATAAAAATAACAAAGTTACTCGTTATTTTGATATTTTAGAAACACCTTGTATACTTGAAAATATTTTATGGTTCTACGCATTATTAATTCCCGCATTTGAGAAAATGGTCGGGGACACACTATAGATGTTTGCATAAATCAATAGAATATTAGTCATACTTTCATTTCAAATTAGTCCATTTTTCTGAGAAATTAATAGTTTACAATATTTGCATTTTACTGCATGGATTGTAATGAAATTTTGGGAGTAGCCCAAAGCCCAATCTCCTAATTCAAAGTCTATCCTATATACTATGGCGCTTTTATCATGGGGGCGGTTCTCACCACTTCTCGGGGATAGAACATTTTTATTTTCGAATTGCATGGAGCAAAAGGAAGAATTTTAAGAAAATTTAAAAATGCGCTCTATAATTTGATCTTATTTTTTTCACCCGTCCAACTTTTTGAAAGTAGAAATAACACTATATTAAGAGGTATTGCAAAAGAAAAACAATGCATTTAAATTCTGGGGAATGAGGGGTTAAATGTATGTTCTTCTCATTTTTCCTTAAAGTACATTAGTCATATATTTTTTTGCACCATATCTCGCTTAGTTTGAACGTAACCGACATTTAACGGTGCTCGTTTTAAAGGCCTTTTCAAACACTACAAAAGCATGAGCACTTTGAGCATGCACCAAAAAACAAACTCTTTTTACCTACCATATCTCTTTTTGTATTATAAATAGAAAATTTACGAAGGAACGAATCTCTTTGTTATTTATAATTAAAAAAAAATTTTATATAGTATTTTTAGTAAGGTATTCACAAAAAACCGTCCGAAAACGTGTCATTTTTAAATGAAAATGGCCAATTTTCAACTACGCATAACTCAAAAAGTATTGAGTTCTCAAAAAAAGTATAGATCAGTTTTTGCTTAAAAATAGGTTCTCTAGCCACTTCCATGCATATTTTGACCAATAAATTTTCCCCCCCTTTTGAAGGGGTGGGAATTGCCCCAAGATAAAAGCGCCATAGTATATAGGGTAGATTTTGTTTCTTGAGCTATTCCCTACTTACTGTGAAAATATCAAGTACATCGATGTAGTAGGATGGAATTCGGAGCCAAATACCCTCATTGACTGCCCTATAATAATGCTCTGCTATGATCGCGTGAGAGGGGACACACAAGATTCTAGCAACATTTCAATTTTCTGTAACTTTTCGAGTTTTTGAGTTACAGCAACGAGTTTTATGTCATTGGAAAGATAATTTTACATTCTTTCAAAATATGTAAAAATATACAGGGCGTATGTAAAAAATTAAGATTTTTTTTCATTTCCGGTTAAACCGGAAGCATATTGTGGGTAAAATTTATTGTGCTAATAGATAACAAAGTACTATATATGTCTGCCAAATTTCAAATTTTAGTTTCTATTACAGAGGTAGTTACGGGCACTCGAATATTTTTTTATAAAAAATTCATAACTCCCCTCCTATGAGGAGTTAAGAAATCTGACCAATGTTATTCAATTTACTGATAGGATATCAAAAATATTTCAAAAAATAAACAAATTCCTTGGAGTCATTTTTGAGAAAATTTAGTTCAAATTTATGTCAAATTTTGACCCCTTAAATATAGGCAAATAATTTTTTCTGAAAAACGATAATATTCTTGTTATAGCCCCATCTTTAGGCTATATAAATGTTTTTTCAAATTAAATTTATCTTAAACAAGTTTTTAGATTGGTAGGGAAATGTATCAGGTGGGCGGTCGGCCATGCTGGCCGCCATTTTGGATTTGGAAATGTCAAATTCCGTATTTCTATTTACCTATCGTTGAGCTAACTTTAAGTTATATTTCATACGTTTCGGTCAAAATTTGCAAAAGTGGGCCCCAAATAACCCCCCTATTTCGGCCCCCCTTTGAGAGGTTTTTTCAAAAGCTTAGTTTCTCGACAAAATTCTCTTAAACTTACTCATACCGAATTTCATCGAAATCGGTTTGGTAGTTTTTGCTGGGCGGTGGCGACATACGTACGTACATACTTCCGACATGTTTTTTTTATTTGCTTTTTAGACTCAGGGGGACTCAAAACGTCGAAAAAAAGTGAAATCTGAAAAAAACTTTTTTGCGCGATCCTATAACTTTATCTATTATACTCATACTGCGTATGTAGTACGATAAAGTAAAAAGAGATATTCGGATAATTCAAAAAACAAAAATTTAGTGATGCCTCCGGGATAATATGACAGGACTATGAAACAAAATCAGCTATTCCATTTTTCCACAGAATTTTTTAAAGTTAAGAGAAAATACAACGCTTTCATTCACCCCTGTATAATGCCATGCAAGCAAACTTTTTTTTGTTACCGGAATAATGCCAAACGATATCAACACATGTACCTACAAACTGGTGCAAGAATCTTGAAAATCGGAGCACAAATAATAAAGTTATAAATTGCCAAACTTAATCAAAAATTTTGGGTGGCGGAATTTTGTGCCGGTGAGTGTAGTTTCCAATCTTTTGGGTAGGTACTGTAAATTCTTATGTTCCGAAATGGATCAATTAAGGTACCTACATATTTTTTCACTGCTTTTTGGAAACTTTGCTGCTTTTAGAAATGATCTAAGTTTCCCAAAAACGTGTGAGTGTTGTGTGGTTGTGGAGAAATTCTCCGAGTCAAAATATAATATAGACAAGGCGAAAACGGCGCGTTCGTTGGAAAAAATATTCCCATGAGATTTTTTTGTATAATCACATTCGTGAGACACCCCAGAATAAGGTTCAAGAAGTCGCCCACGCGAAAAGTGGTCCAAATTTTTTTTAACAATTTTTTTAAATCAAATTGCAAAAATCAGTATTTTTGGCCCGGACAATTTTTTTTATATTTTTTTTCGTCCATTCCGGACAAAAAAGGTCACTTGTAATTTTTCCCTAAAGTTGATCGTGTACGAGTTATAAGAAATTTAAAATTTGAAAAACGCGAAAATAGCCATTTTTAAGACTTAATAACTCGGTTAAAAATTATTATTATGAAAGTCAGGAAGTGACTAAATCAAATTTAAAGCCCCCCCCACCCACATTATCCTGAAGAAATTTGTGTCATTAATTAATTTATTACTAAGCTGTTATTTTTAATTATTAATAATGAGCGGTAAGATCGTATTGACGCGGCTGTATTAGTAAATGTGAGTGCGAGAGATTCGCCATTGGACTGCCTGAATGGCATCTCTTTCGCACTCATCATGGACGGCCGCCTAATACGTGCATGGCGCTCATTATTACTTAAAATAACAGCTTAGTAATCAAATAATGACAAAAATTTCTTCAGGGTCTTGTAGGGGGAGCTTTAAACTTTGATTTAGTCACTTTCTGACTTTCATAGTAATAACTTTTAACCGAGTTATTAAGCCTTGAAAATGGCCATTTTTCGTTATTTTCAATTTTAAAATGCTTTTACCTAGAAAACGATCAACTTTAGAGAAAAATTATAAGAGACTTTTTTGATCCAGAATGGTCCAGAAAACCTAAAAAAATTGTCAGGGCCGAAAAAATTGATTTTTACAATTTGATTAAAAAAAAATTGTTAAAAAAAATTTTGACTACTTCTCGCGTGGGCGACTTCTTGAATCTTATTCTGGAATGTCTCACGAATGTGATTATGCAAAAAAATCTCATGGGAATATTTTCTCCAAAGAACCCGCCGTTTTCGCCTTGTCTAATAACTAATTTAGTAAAAAAATCGTATTCAGACCACAGGGTGATTGATTGGTGTGATAAAGCTCAGTAGATCCGCTATACTAATAGATAGTAAAAAAATAATATTAACAAAAATTGTAGCCAACTTTGAACTTCACATTACGAAATTAGTTAGAATGTTACAGGGTGTTCGATAACATAGTGGCAGACCAAACATTTGTTTTTTAAAATAGAACACACTGTATTTTATTTTATATTCGAAATATTATTAACTTCTCCATCACAAAAATATAAAGGTTTGTTATGCTATATAGGGTATTTACAAAGTTATAATTAATTTTATATGAAAATGGTAACAAGTTCAACACACTGTATAAATAAAAATAAGCACAACAGGATTATTGATGTCATATTTTTTTATTCATTGTCAAAATTCTCAAAAATGATTGATATTGTTAATTTCATTTATATCGAATACAGGGTGTGTCAAAATGCAAGTACAATATCGATACATTTTTGGCAAAGTAACGTAAGTGACATTTTTGGCAAAAATCATGTTTTTACATTAAACTAACACCATTATTGCTTAGAAGGTACTGCCAAAGTGTAGTAAGCCTAGAATTACTTTAAACATAATATATGTATAGGCTTACTACACTTTGGCAGCGCCTTCTGAACAATAATAGCGTTAGTTTAATGGAAAAACATGATTTTCAAAAATGTCACTTACGTTATTTTGCCAAAAATGTATCGATATTTTCTCAGTAATTTTAAATGGAACACCCTGTATTTTATATTATTATCGAAAGGTATCATTACCGTGCTTTAACTTTTATATAACATTCCCTATGTCTAAATTTATTAGTTTTCGTGATGTTTTCATTTTTCAGAGCAAATTATTAATTAGGTGTCTAAATTTTTCCAAATTTTAAGTAATCCATGACTGAATTTTCTAAAACTGACAATTTACGATTACTGATTATCAATCCGGTAATCAATATAACAATGTATACTTTGGGCTAATTAGCAAAATATAAGGAAAAGTTATTTACCAGCAATTTTATTGCTGGAATCGAATCTTATGATTATATATACTTAATAATAATATAAGTATGCAAAGTCCGCAGATAGTGCGCCACTTTTTTTATAAACAAAATGGCGCCCGAAAAACGTGTTTTTTTTTTAATTATTGCTCTATAACTCCAAAGATTTAAACTTTACACCAAAAGTATCCAAATAAAAATTCACCGAAATTAAATTCTGCATCGAAAAATGTTTTTCCCGATTTACTTCGACGAAAATTTTCCTCGGAAAATGCGAGTTTTTCCAACAAAATATTGAATTTTGAACTAAAATTTTGTTATTTATCAATAATTATATAACTTGGTGACATTAAAGCCCTTTCGGTATAGATTGTATAACTAGAAGCCAATGGAAATTGAATGAACAGTTTAGCAACAATTAAATTGTTAATTAACAATTTATGGTCGCTATAATAACCACAATAATTATGATACGTAAGAATAACTATGATTTTTGTATAAAAAGTCACTGTACCTATCTAATCTACTTTACAGAATTGAAATTGGACTATTTAAGCGGCCTCAGGAATATTTTAAAATTGTGAACAATTTTTTTGTTTATAAACAAATAAAATATCTCGGCAACTATTAAATTACATTAAATTATGGACGCTACAGGACGCTTATATTAAAATAAAAACCGTTAAATTGTGATGAGTGGTTCCTGAGATACAACCGATCAAAGTGACCGGCATTTACGGCAAAGATATAAACAATAGAATGGTAATTTTCAAATCATCACCTTTTTGTTTCGGTTTTCTTTCTCCACGCGAATTCTTTCATATCTTTAAAAGACTCATAACATATATTATAATAATAAAAACTATCGGAATTACAAGGGAAAAGTACCAAAAACACCAAAATTTCAATCAAAGATTAGGTTGTAGAAAATGGAATCTCGGAGTTCAAAATTGGTATACGTTAAAAAATGCATTTTCTTGGCTTCCCATAGAGAAATTTTCTTCATTCTTTTTTTGTTCCCAAGTAACTCGAGTAGAGCCACTTAACTAACCCATTATTAATGTCAAAGTTGCTTTTGTTTTGTTATAATAAATTAATTTATTTATTATAATTTTTTTTTTAATTTGTCTAAACAAAGATTGTTTAAATAATTATACACTTTTCTCTATGAATTTGTAGTTCATTGGATTCAATCGCAGTTATGAGGTCTACAATAGGTTCGAGCTTTATCAATTTCTCAATTCTAGTCCAAAAGCTTTTTCACGAACAGCTCATGTTTGTAGCACGACTTTATTTGATTGTTAACCTGTAATCAAAAAAGATGACTTCCCAACGGGTCTTTCCTGGCAGCTTCAAAGAAATGAGGCGAAAAAAATTATTTAGGATTTACAATGTATATACCTACATTGTAAATTATGATTCGGGAGTGCTCCCAGTAGCATTTAGCGTGTCTTGGTTTGTTTATTTCTGATTGTAAATTGTCAGTATCAGCTTTCTAAATATCTAAATCAAGTTCGTTATCTTTTTTTATTCAAACTAAGGGCTGGCTCTGGTATTGGATTCTGTAAATCATTCTGGGATTTATTACGGTAGTTAGCTTTAACTATGTCTTCAAATTTTTATACTGCCTCTGATTGTAGAAACTTTCTCCAAGATGAAGAGGAAAATGCCTCTACTCTGTGCCGAGGATCCAAAATAAGAACTATACAGTATAATACACAATTAGTTTTATTATAGTTTTTTAGTATTTAATCTCTCGCAGCTTGAATGAAGTAACGTCTCTCTATCAATGTTATTATCAAGTTCATGAGCCCAATATTTTCAGTTTATCTAAAAGTAAGTTTACTCCAATTGCCACAATTGGGAGTGCACTATTTTTCCCCTTCGAGTATTGAAGAAAGTGTTTTAAAGCTTCTCAGATACTGACAAAATTTAGGTACTGATCAGAACCCATTCTTCATCTAATATTTTGCAATTATTTAGATTTTTGATGTCGCAAAATATAGTTAAAACATTTTTTACACATAAACACCATGTTGGCATCTCGAAAGTTGAATGCCACTTTGTAGGCACATCTAATTTTGGCAGTCATTTAGTCATTTTACAATTATGGCCTCGCAAGCACTTAAGTTTAAGTTGCATTTGCCCTGAGTCTTTGATACTTTTTGACAAGATGTTTAATTTGACTTACAGGAGAGTTAAAATCCAAAGCAGTCTTATTTATATCATTTTCCACTTCGATCTTATCCTCCAAATAATCAAAATCCTTTTCGATGTCGACACTGTTATGGTTTGGTTCAATCATTTTTATGAAATCCTGGACAGCCAAGTTAAGAATATGTGCGAAGTAGCGTTACCAGGTGTCCCGATTTGCGCGGAACGTCCCGATTTTCAGGGGTCTGGGGACGCGTACCGATTTGTACCTGATCGGGACACTAAATGTCCCGATTTTCACCCACGAAAACCAATTTCAGGAGGACTTAGTGAATTTTATAACTATGTATGTTATAAAAACAAGGCACTCCTAAAAGCGTCAAAATTGAATGAAAAATATGTATAATTTTAATAAGAAATAAGTAATTTAATTAATCTACGATTTTTTTTTGTAAATGAACGGGAAATACGGCGATACCGTGTAATTTTCAGGATCAACTCCGAATTGCATGGAAATTTGGACGGCTTGTGCCGTTGGTTGGTTTTACTCGGGGGGTGACAATCACACCTAGTTGGGGGTGAAAAACCGTGCGTTTAAAAGAAGTCCGGAGATGGATAAATTGCCTAATTCTAAGCAATTTTAGTTCTATAGAATTTTAACTTAGTTAATAGTTTTCGAGTTATTTACGATTGAAAATGTTTATTTTTCGACAAAAAAATCCGTTTTCATTCAGTTTTCACAAATAACTCAAAAGTAAGTATTTGATCGAAAAAAATATTCTTAGCAAAAATGTAGCATAATATAAAAAAATGAAAAAATTGTGAACTCGTAAAGTCTATAGATCCAGCAAAAGCAAAGTTGTAGTTCATGAAAAATACGTTCTTATTGGTCAAATTCAAAATCAAATATTTCAACATGAAATAACCAAAAAATGAAGCACTTTTCGGGAAAAATCAATTAAAACTTTTTTAATAAAGCTTTATTTTTATGTTTTAAAAAAGTTGCTAGCATCAAAACTAAGCGAGTTATGCTCAAAATCAAGCTGACTCCTTTTTTTTTGGTAAAAAAAATCGTGAAAATCTCCCCCTACTTAGCACCCCAAATGAAATTAATCGTTACCGCTTTACAAACAATTTACTTTACTTATGTATTTTTTACATGATTGAAAGGTCCTAACCGAGTCATTAAACCCGAGTGTATGCAAAAGATGAACAGCCGTATTTGAACCATTTTTTGTGTAACAGAAAAACAAAATGAATCTATCATATTTATAAAAGCAAAACCTACCTACTTTTTACTCCTTGATTTAGCATTCCTAATACTTTTTAAGTTATTTTGAAAAAAGGCTTTTTCCAATATTTTAGAAAAACATTTTTTTACTATAAAAACAATTTTTTTTAAACTAAGCACTTCCAATTGGCAAACCTTACAGATCGTATAAACAATACACATATAAAGTAAATGGTAAAGCGGTAACGATTAATTTTATTTTTTTACCAAAAATAGGAGCCAACTTTATTTTTAGTTTTAAACTTGCTTAGTTTAATGCTAGAGATTTTTATATAAAACAAAATTAAAGATTTTTTTAAACACTCAAAAATTTTAATAGGTTTTGCCCGAAAATTGCTTAACTTTTTGGTTATTTCAAGATGAAAAATTCGATTTGGAATTTGACGAATAAGAACGTATTTTTGATGAGCTACAACTTTGCTTTTACTGGTCTTTCTGAACATACATTTTTTTTTGCTTTTTTAAATGCTACATTTTTACTAAGAATATTTTTTTTTTGATAAAATTACTCGAAAAGTATTGACTTAGTTTAAAAATTATACAGAACAAAAGTTTTTTAGTTAGTCAGTTGATCCATTTTGGGACTTACTTTAAACGCGAGTTTTTTTACCCCCGAGAAAGGGTAACTGTAACTGTCACCCCCCAGGTAAAAGCAACCAACGGTACAAGTTCAAATTTATACTAGACAGTAAGTAGAATCTAAAACCAGATTTTTATGCAATTCGGAGTTGACTCTCCGAAAATTACATTCCAAAACGGTCATTTACTGGGCTATTGTTGTTTATTTGTCCCGATCTCTAACCCTAAATCCCGATTGGTTTTTGCTTATGTACCGATTAAAAACAAATCGGACCTGGCAACACTAGTGCGAAGCATGCAACTATTTCATACAAATCAAATTTGACGTTCGTCAAGGAAACAAATGCAGATCGGGGACTCCCCCAGTGGTAGTGGAGGCCGTGTTAGCAAGCAACGCAATAAAAAGGTCGCCGGGGAATTACCGGACCAAGTAATCAAGAAATTTCAACCCGTGTTGAGCTGGCCCCCCCCACTTGCAAAAATTAAAAAACAAATAGCCCTGATTTATGAGCTATTTATGAGCTCTCATATTCCGCAAACTAAAAATTTTGAGCTCGTTCCACTGAGCAGGAATTTAATACCCTAGTGGGGGGGGGCTGAGTCAGCCCCCCCCACTACTTAAAAATAGGAATATTGAATCGGTTTTTGCGGCAGAATTACGAGCTATTTATGAGCTCTTGAAATTATATAGTTTCGATTTTTGAGCTCATCCCCTTCACCCCCAAACAACCCTTTAATTGATTTAACTTAAGAGAAAGATGCTGAGAAAACTTAAAATATATCGTATTGCGAATATAATTCCTATAGCTTATATACTCTAAGAATAAACTATTAAATCAAGAGCATTTCGATTATTGAGCTACAACCCCTTCGCCAGAAAACCACCCTATCTTCCCGGCTTAAGAGAAAGTTGTATTTAAAATGCGTTAAACTAATTATTTAGCGACTACATATCATTTAATAATTTATAAGCTTCCAAATTACGTGCATTTAGATCAGTAAATTGAAATTTATTTTGTATAGTGCAGTCACTGAAGGTAAAAATCAACGATTACCTTCAATTTCGGTGAACCTTCATCGATTTTCACGAAAATTGGTCAGTGGTTAGAGGATACGTCAAGAAACAAAGGTGACATGGTACCACCTTGCGCCTTTACCCTGAGGGTGGACACCGCCCCTTCTCGGGGGTGAAAATTATTTTATAAAAAATAAATGCACAAATCAATAAAAGAACAAATTAAAAGCAAAATTTATTATATAAAGTTAATAAAATAAGTCAATACTTTTTAAGTTATTAAAGACCAAAGATTTTAATTATTTGTGAAAAAAATGCATGTTTTGAAAAGGTTTTTTGTAAATCACTGAAAAGCTTTAGGTTTTTACAAAAAAGTTAATAGTAGTTTAATTCGTATAGCTTATATTCTAAGAATAAACTCTTAAATCACGCGTCTTTCGATTATAGAGCTACAACCCCTTCGCAAGAAAACGACCCCATATTCCCGGCTTAAGAGAGAGTTGTTCTTAAAATAATTTAAATTAATTATTTGGCGACTACATATCGTTTAATAATTTATGAGCTTGCAAAATATATGGTGAGCGGATTTTGATACTATCAACTTTTTCTGCATCTTATTTTTCATAGGTATTTCTAAGTACTTTGACAAGTATTTAGTACCTAAGTGTTATAAAATGCATCTCTTTCCCGTTATTTAAGCTTGAACCCTTAGATTTTAACAGTCGCGGAAAAAAATATACATTTAATTACCAATAACTTACTTTAAATTAACATTAAAGGGTTTTTCAAGTAAGCAATTTATTATATTTTTATTAGCTTCAATTTTAGTGATGAAAACTTTTTTGTAAAAACTTACAGTTTTTGAGTCATTTATGAAAAATCGCTCTAAAGCATGCATTTTCTTTCCAAAAATTAAAATATTTGATCTTTAATAACTCAAAAAGTATTGATTTATTTTAATCACATTATATAACAAATTTTGCTTACAATTTGTCCCTCTCTCGATTTGTGGGGTTATTTTTAATAAAGTAATTTTCACTCCCGAGAAGGGGTGACATATACCCCAGGCTAAAACCCCAAGTTGTTATTGTCAATTCGTGAAAATAAATGGAGATTTACCGAAATCGAAGGTACTAGTTGATTTTTACCTTCAGTGACTGCACTACAGAAAGAAAATGGCAATTCAATAATTGAGATGCGAATATTTTGCAAGCTCATAAATTATTAAACGATATGTAGTCGCCAAATAATTAATTTAAATTATTTTAAGAACAACTCTCTCTTAAGCCGGGAATATGGGGTCGTTTTCTTGCGAAGGGGTTATAGCTCTATAATCGAAAGACGCGTGATTTAAGAGTTTATTCTTAGAATATAAGCTATACGAATTAAACTACTATTAACTTTTTTGTAAAAACTTAAAGCTTTTCAGTGATTTACAAAAAACCTTTTCAAAACATGCATTTTTTTCACAAATAATTAAAATCTTTGATCTTTAATAACTTAAAAAGTATTGACTTATTTTATTAACTTTATACAAAAAATTTTGCTTTTAATTTGTTCTTTTATTGATTTGTGCATTTATTTTTTATAAAATAATTTTCACCCCCGAGAAGGGGCGGTATCCACCCTCAGGGTAAAGGCGCAAGGTGGTACCATGTCACCTTTGTTTCTTGATGTATTCTCTAACTACTGACCAATTTTCGTGAAAATCGACGAAGGTTCACCGAAATTGAAGGTAATCGTTGATTTTTACCTTCAGTGACTGCACTATACAAAATAAATTGCAATTTACTGATCTAAATGCGCGTAATTTGGAAGCTTATAAATTATTAAATGATATGTAGTCGCCAAATAATTAGTTTAATGCATTTTAAGTACAACTTTCTCTTAAGCCGGGAAGATAGGGTGGTTTTCTTGCGAAGGGGTTGTAGCTTAATAATCGAAATGCTCTTGATTTAATAGTTTATTCTTAGAGTATATAAGCTATATGAATTATATCCGCAATACGATATATTTTAAGTTTTCTCAGCATCTTTCTCTTAAGTTAAATCAATTAAAGGGTTGTTTGGGGGTGAAGGGGATGAGCTCAAAAATCGAAACTATATAATTTCAAGAGCTCATAAATAGCTCGTAATTCTGCCGCAAAAACCGATTCAATATTCCTATTTTTAAGTAGTGGGGGGGGCTGACTCAGCCCCCCCACTAGGGTATTAAATTCCTGCTCAGTGGAACGAGCTCAAAATTTTTAGTTTGCGGAATATGAGAGCTCATAAATAGCTCATAAATCAGGGCTATTTGTTTTTTAATTTTTGCAAGTGGGGGGGGCCAGCTCAACACGGGTGAAATTTCAAGATCTTGCAATATCTTAAGTCAAGACAAGATATAAGATGTCAAGACAAGAGTTTTTAAAATTCATTGATTTTTTCTCGAGACAAGACAAGAAGTTGTTGTCAAGACAAGAATTGTTCTCTTGTCGACCCCTAGGTATTTTAAAATATAATTACTTTTTTTATTAATTTAGTAGCAACATTCACGCCCTGTAGAATTGTAGTAGTTTGTCATCAAAAACTCTACTTACGTTCAAATGGTTTTTAATATAGTCTACTATTGTTAAGAATTACTAGTATAACTAAATTTTTAATTTTAGTATACAGGGTTAGTCGAAACTCGGAATGAGTATTTTCTGAGTTTTCTTACATGTAACACTCTGTATTTCAGTATTGTATTGAAATGATATTTTATGGTACTTTTTTATTTCTTAAGCATTCCCTATACCTAACTGCTTTAATTTGTGAGTTATTGAAGATTCAAGCCAAACATTAATTGCAACAAAAAATACGTAAAATTTTATTAGGTTGGCCGTGAAAATATTCAATCAGAAATAATTTTTCGTAAATAAATACATATTAATCTAGACTGATCCTTAAATTTACATACCAATAATGGTTGAGTTATCAAAATATCTATGTAGTTGAGTTTGTTGGTGCAATTAACAATTTAGCACAAATTAAAGCGTACCACACAATGTCATTTCATTACAATACTAAAATGCAGGGTGTTCCATTTAACCCGGCACCTGCCACGTGGCTTTGCAAGGCATCAACTGCCACGTGGGGTGCTCACAGCACCCCTTAAAAATTTTCTGTGATCTACTTGTTTATAAACAAAATAATGTGTTGAGTTACACAATAGCGTGTTACACAAAAAACATGTTTTATTAACTTATTAGCTACTAATATATTATAAAAGTTAAAAAATAAAATTAAAAAGGTGTTATAAGCAAATTAGCAAGTACCAACCCATAATAAATGAAGTGATGTAAAATATCTAAGAAAATTAAAATTTATTGAGTATAGAGAATATATTAATAATTTAGATCAGTTATTACAATAAAAAAAATGTAAATGTGACCTGTTTATCAAAAACATAAAAAAAATTTACTGCTAGATGATGACACCCCAATTCGAATTTAGAGCTACAATTTCAGAATGACACTAAATAACCACTTCAAACACAAACAGATCTATGCTATATAATATTATTGAAAGCTACTATGACGCACAGGACGTTTACAAATTTGAAATACCAAATATTTGATGAAAATGTGTTATGGGGTGCTGGTAGCACCCCACGTGGCAGGTGCCGGGTTAAGAAAATTCTCATTCCGAGTTTCGACCAACCCTGTATACTAAAATTAAAAATTATCTATTCTAATAATTCTTAACCATAGTAGACTATATTAAAAATCATTTGAACGTAAGTGGAGTTTTTAATATCAAACTACATACTACAATTTTACAGGGTGTGAATATTGCTACGAGATTAATAAAAAAAAAAACATAATTATCTTTTAAAATATCCTGTATAGCATTACAAAACCTCATATTTTAAGAAAGATGAGATCGAGGAGAATCCAAAAACGTAAAAATATACAGGGTGTCCCATCTAAAAAACGAAAAATATTTTCATTAAATAGATAATTCTTCAAAACCCCTTCATTCACATTTTCATGATTCTCTTTCCTTTAGTTCTCGAGATATTTCTAATAGGCCATTTATCTGCCTCACCCTGTATACCTGGCCTGAACATCGATCAGACAAAGATGAAGTTTAATTTTTTTTATTAAAAATTCCCACCTCCTACTACTCTTGACGCGATTGCCATTGCGCCACCGTTAATCGGAACGCTTTGTCACCTTAAATTTTGAACTTTGTATTTTTGACACAAAATAAATAGAATACCATCAAATATTTTAATGGTGTCGAGACATATGAGAGACATACAGTGCCTAATTATTAAAAACATTTTTTTTTCTATTTAAAACGTCTATTCAAGGCATAATCAGTTGAAAGATAAAAATTTTATCTTAAATTATTATTTAATATGCAAATAAGTTTTTAATCCCAAAATACTACCTTAAGGAATTTACTCAAATATTAACTTAATGTTTTTTCGTAGATATGTGAATGACATAATATTCTTTATGAGGCATCAAGATGGATAGCAAAAATGACAAGAAGATCGAAGAACATGTGTACCCAGAAGGAGGCTACGGTTGGGTGATAGTGTTTGCCATAATTTTACTCAATGTAAGTATCCTTATTACCATTTTTTTAATATGTTGTACATACTTACAGGGCAAAATGCAATAAAAGATTTTTTAAATACGTCTAGAGATAAATATTATTAGGGGAGTCAATATAGCACGAAAACGTGCGTTGTTTCGTAATAATTCAAACAAGCTTATATTTTTCTAAAACTTTGTTAGTGTATATATATATATATATATATATATATATATATATATATATATACATCCCGCTATTAAATTGGCATCTTTTCACGTTGCAGTCATTTGGCATCACCTAGAAATGCTATCATTTTCTAGGTATAATCCGTGAATGTTCGCTTAGTACACTTCTTTAAGCTTGGCACCGTTGTCGGATTTTCAGTAATCCGATTTATTTATATATTTTATTCCTTACACTATAACGACAATTTGACCCCCGTAGGTCAAAAACATTGCTTAAACATCACTTTGGCAACAACAGGATGTTGCCAAGATATACATTTTTACGGAAAAGACAGTACCTAGTTAGATACATAATATCGATCGCTTCACGTTACAAGTCTTCCACTCGCACTCAGGTAAAAACCAGTTGTGGGCTCTTTTGTCTGAACGGGTCCCTGAATGAGTTTAATAATTCACTTTTATTGTGTATTTTGTTTCGTTTAGTTGAAATATCAGATTTTGTTTGTAACGAATTTCATAATAGATATTTAAATTATTTTTTTGTTAACAAAAACAAATTTTAAAGTTTGACATTTGAAAAATTAATTTTATATTGCCATTTTCATGACATGGTCAATGGTTAATTGCATTTATAATAATTTAATGGGTCATTGCGAAACAATATACAGTGCGTCCATAAAGTAACGCATAAATTCATTATTTCACAAACCGGACACTTTCAGGAAAAATACCGAAACAGGTCGATTTTTATTTTTAAATTACAATTTATTGGCATACATATCATACTAGTGACGTCATCCATCTGGGCGTGATGACGTAATCGTTGATTTTTTTAAATAAGAATAAAGGGCATGTAATAGCTCATTTGAAAGGGTATGTAATTCTCTATTCAATAATATAATTGTTAATATAATTATTTATACAGGGTGTCCAAAAAATGTTATTTAAATTAAATTAATTGGTATAAAAAGATGAATGTATGTAATTTGTTTAATTCTAAATATATTTTATTGGTGCCAGCAAACATAAAAATGTTTTATTTAAAACCTAAATATTGATTTTCGCTTAAGCGTAATCTTAAACTTCCAAGAGGCAGGTGGATGGCAGCTCTAACATTTAATTTTCTGACAAAAGTAAAACGAATTTTGAATTAAATAAGTTACATACATTTTTCTTTTTGTCTCAATTAATTTAATTAAAGAATTCTTTTTGGACACCCTGTATATATAATTATGTTATTGTTTGTATTAGTAAATAGAGAATTAAATACCCTTTCAAATGAGCTATCACATGACCCCTATTCTCATTTAAAAAATTCATCGATTACGTTATCAAGCCCAGATGGATGACATCACTAGTATGATATGTAATATGCCAAAAAATTGTAATTTAAAAATAAAAATCGACCTGTTTCGAAAATTTTCCTTAAAGTCGCCGGTTTACGAAATAATGAAATTATGCGTTA
Organism: Diabrotica virgifera virgifera; assembly: GCF_917563875.1. Classification (NCBI taxonomy): domain Eukaryota; kingdom Metazoa; phylum Arthropoda; class Insecta; order Coleoptera; family Chrysomelidae; genus Diabrotica; species Diabrotica virgifera. Next base: position 59,749,670 of record NC_065443.1, on the reverse strand, counting down.
CTTTATGGAAGCACTGTATGTTACAATGTGTAAATTTTTCAGGAAACGTAAAAATCTTTCCATTAGTAGTTAGAGATTCTGATAGTAATACTATATTTTATATAAGTATTATGGGTTATAAATGCATCTATTAGGTCTGGATCCCGCGTATGAAAAAAAAGTTGATTAATAGCAAGCTGAAAATTTCTTAATAGCTTAAGGGTGTTTAGTCGGATAAACTTTTATATATGGGAACACTGGAACAGGGGCAGTTTTAATTGTGAAACAGGTTGAAAATTTGGAACGGTCACACCACGAAAACGGCACATTTATTTTGTCCGACATAACAGACTTAAACTCTCCGAATAGAGATTAAACTCTCATGCAAAAATTAGACTGCTATTTATCACCTGTCATAATTCCTGTCATTTGACATATTCTACATGCTCTACTCATTAAAAGGCCCATTTGGTGATAAATAGCAGTCTAATTTTTGCATGAGAGTTTAATCTCTGTTCGAAGAGTTTAAGTCTGTTCTGTCGGACAAAATACATGTGCCGTTTTCGTGGTGTGACCGTTTCAAATTTTTAACCTGTTCCAAAATTAAAACTGCCCCTGTTCCAGTGTTCCCATATATCAAAGTTTATCCGACTAGACACCCTTAAGCTATTAACAAATTTTCAGCTTGCTATTAATCAACTTTTTTTTCATACGCGGGATCCAGACCTATATCTGAAAGACCAAAAAAGTTTAAATGTTGCTTATTTTTTTGATATTATGTTTTAAAGTTTGTGGACTTATGTTGTTTTCGAAATGAAACCATAATTGGTAAAGTTTTTTCTTTATTCTCAACAAGAAACAGTCATAATACGGACAACGCACACATCTTATGGAAAATATAATGTCACTCAAATTCAATAAAATTTATACGAATAGATCCGTTTTAATTTACCGATCAAATCTTATCATTGCGCCAACTCTTAATTATGATTAATTACGGCGCAAATTGCAATTAAAGTTTATCGAAATCACATTTTTGGAGTCCATAAAGTGTTAAAAGTGTTAAAGTTACAATCATTATTGCTCCGAGTGCTATTCATAAGAGCTTAAATCCCGCTGGGCCTAAGCGGATTAGTGAAACTAATCCGCTGATTTATGGAGTACCGAAAATCTGGGTAGTTTAAAATATTTTTTCTCTCTCTAACTTATGTACCTACCCATTTGATTTCAGATTTATTTGTATCAATTTCTGCTCTTATTTTTGAAAATAGAGAGTTGGCGCAATGATAAGATTTGATCGGTAAATTAAAACGGATCTATTCGTATAAATTTTATTGAATTTGAGTGACATTATATTTTCCATAAGATGTGTGCGTTGTTTTCGAAATGAAACCATAATTGGTGAAGTTTTTTCTTTATTCTCAACAAGAAACAGTCATAATACGTAGAAATTTATACTAAATTTAAAATCCAGATTCAGTAGAAATAAACAAACCAAGACACGTTAAATGCTACTAGGAGCACTCCCGAATCATAATTATTTACAATGTATTGTTATATTTCTATTTGATATGAAAATTAAATTTTGATGGTTGTAAACAGGATTCAATTTAATATAAAATATTTTCAATTTTCTCAACCACGGGCATATAAATTTAGAACACCCTGTATACAACAAATTGTTATATTTAATTTTAAGAAGTGATTAGACGGAACTCGGGACAGTGCGCTTAAAATAAACAAAGTGAATGACGCGTACCATTATCGTTCTTCTCGGAAGGTCGATCATTAGCCTATGCTAAATAAAACTCAGTGAAATAGATGATAGTTCATTATCGTTTTTCGCGGAAGGTTTCGATCATTAGCCTATGCTAAATAAGACTCATTTGAAAGAGAGAATAGGTCATTAAAATTTGTAAATAGTAGAAAGTGATTTTAGAATGGGAATTAAATATTTTCTTTTGAAATCCATTAAGCATATTTAGAAAGATTAAAAATTGGTTTTTGAGGAATACTGAGAATGAGAGTTGGTGGTGGAAGGTTGATTTGTGAATCTGGAAGGGATATTGAGAAAGTAGGTGAATGAATGACAAAGTGGGATCAGAATGTTTTGAGCTGTCGAGAAGTGAAGTCGAGTAGTAGACGGTAGTGTTCGAGGAGTGAGAAAGCCGGTAGTTCCGTGAGTGTGGAGTATCTATCGTGGAACGAGAAGTAGGCCAGGTCGAGAGTAAAAGAACCTCCTTGAGCCCAGAGTGTCCCGGTAGCTGATAGCAGTTTCGAAAAAGGTAGAACACAGCATCACGACAAAAGCAGGAACGAGAGCTATTCGAGCTAGTTTTTCAAAGGAGAACATCACTGGAAGCCAGGACGAGGTTTGATCGCAGCCAAGGATAGCAGGAAAGGGTTTTGTGTGAGGACATTTTCAGTTCACCAGGAAAAGGTCAGTCTCATTTGTTTGGACATGAATGTATGGGTTTTTCGTATTAAATTCCACATAAAAAATTGAATAACATAATCAATAATATCAGAAAAGCTTCATCAAACTTAAATAGAGTTGTCCCTAATAACTCCTAATAGTTAAATGTTAATAAAAACTTTCAATAGAAAACCAAAAGGAAATAAAATTCCCAGTTGTAAATGTTATGTTTAAGAATAATAAGAAATAGCAAATATTAAGCATTGATTGCCTTTTGAATAAAATAAAAAATATTTTGATTATAATTGTAACCCATATTTGTATTTTTTTTTACTCTTTTCTTTTCTATCCCGATTAGGAACCATTAAGAAATATTCAGAAGCCACGAAAGTAAGTAATTAATTTATAATTCGCCCTGAGATTGAAAACATATTGATATGTGATCTGGTTAATTAATTAGATTAGTATTAATACATTGATTAAATTAAGTGACATATAAGAATATTATCTCATATCAATAATCAAGATCACATCAGTATATACATTGTAAATTCCAAGTCATGATTTCCAAAGTTTACACATTGTAAATTATGATTCGGGAGTGCTCCTAGTATCATTTAACGTGTCTTGGTTTGTTTATTTCTACTGCATCTTTACTGTTTCTGTTAACTAATCTAAACGTAGAGATATTTTTTGAGATTCTTTAACTCTTTCAATGCTGGGGTTTGTCACATCCCACCTGTCTGTTAGTGGCAAAAAAGTTCACCTGTCGGATGCCGGGTTAAAACATGACAAATTAGATGTGGAATGAAAGCTTATAACCCAAAGATGGTACTAAAGGTGAGAAATTTGGCCTCCGACTTCAGGATAAAGAGTTGCAACCCGAAGTATTGTTCTAAATTCGCAGAAATAGTACAAACTATGTATTACTCGACGCGCCTTAGAAAGACGAGAACAAATATTTATGCCTGTCCGGTTTTATGCCTGTCTGTCCGTCCGTCTGTCAGATATAATCACAGAGGTTGAATGAAAGATTATAACCCATAGATGGTACTAGCGATTAGAAATTTGACGCGCATTAGAAAAATGAGAACAAAGAAATACTTTTTTTAGTTTTACACCACTTCCGGTTAAAATGGTGTACCCGGAAGTGACACACATAGTCACAGAAAAATATACTTGATCAATTTACGTGTATTAAGAGGTCGAAACCGAATTTTTTTAATTCTGGTTTTGATGTCATATGCGGTTAAAAAATTGTCTGGAAGTGGAAGAAACCAGTTTAATAGTTGTCCCCTTCGAGTAGCGAAAAATAAACAATACTTTGTAAAAACATTCAACATTGGTTGATATTCCGCTGTTTTCATATTATTTATTGACCTAAGTTTTTGTAAAATGCACTAGTCTTTTTTAAAGATATCATTGGACAATTTACTCACTGTTTTTGGATTTTACAAAATCGCTTGGATTGGCATGAAATTTGACATAAGCATAGCTAACATGTCAAAGAAAAAAGTGATATTGTGCCAGTGTGTGCTTTTTTCTGGGGATGAGTACCACCCCCTTCTCGAGTGTGAAAAAATATAGGTAAAAATATGTCCGTAAGTGGATAAACTAATTAAATTCCTTGTATTTTTTGTTTTTAGATGGTTTTTCGTAAATAAATCAAAAAGTAAGTATTTGATCGAAAAAACTATTCTTAGCAAATATAAAGCTTATAAAACAGTAAAAAAAATTATGTATGTATGAAGTCTGGACACACAATAAAAACAGAGTTGGAGCTGAACAACAGTTGGTTCTTATTCGTCGAATTCCAAATCGACTAGTTCAACGTAAAATATCCAAAAAATAACGCACTTTTCGGGGAAAACTCGCCACAAATTTTTTAAAGTGTTTAAAAAAGTTTTATTTTTGTTATTTAAAAAGTATCTATTCTATCACCATCAGCATCAAAAGTAAGTTACGCTTTAAATAAAATATGTCCCTTTTTTTGCTAAAAGAAATCGTGAAAATCACCACCTAATTAGCATTCCATATGAAATTAATAGTTACCGCCCTAGTTAATTTACTTATATTATACTGTTTATATGATCTATAAGATTTATTGGCAAGAAATGCTTATTAAAAAAAATTGGTTTTAAAATAAAAAAATTTTAATTTTGAAAAAAAATGCCTTGGTTTAAAATAACTTAAACATTAGTGATACTAAATATCTCAAAGAGTAAAAAATGTACATATCACATAAACAATACATAAGTAAATTAGGCGGTGATTTTTACATTTTTTTAACAAAAAAGAGACTTCATTTTGATGCTAACTAACTTTTGATGCTAGAAACGTTTATAAAAATACAAATAAAACTTTTTAGACATTTTATAACAGTTGTAAGTCATGAGTTTTTCCCGAAAAGTGCTTCGTTTTATGGTTATTTCATGTTAAAATATTCGATTTGTATTTTGACGAAGTAGAACCTGCTTTTCATTAAGGTGATACAGTAGCGATCAACAGGTAGCCAAAACGCGTTCCAAGATTGCGGCTGTAATTTTGAATATTTTTTCGAGATATTTGGCACACGTATTCGTAATATAATAAAGAATGGCGGTACAGAGCCGAATTTGAAAAATATATTAATATGTGGAAATTACTCTGTAATTAAATATAATATTAAAAAAACGAGCCTGTACCGCCATTAAGAAGAACAAAAAAATACACTTTCTTCAAATAAACTTTTTATCCGATGCCTAGATTTTGTGTCATTTTGGAACTACTAATGAAATACAAAATTTTAGTAGTTCCAAAATGACACAAAATCTAGGCATCGGATAAAAAAGTTCATTTGAAGAAAGTGTATTTTTTTGTTCTTCTTAATGGCGGTACAGGCTCGTTTTTTAAATATTGTATTTAATTACAGAGTAATTTCCACATATTCATATATTTTTCAAATTGGGCTCTGTACCGCCATTCTTTATTATATTACGAATACTTGTGCCAAATATCTCGAAAAAATATTCAAAATTACAGCCGCAATCTTGGAACGCGTTTTCGCTACCTGTTGATCGCTACTGTTTCCTCTTAACTACAACTCTACTTTTACAGGGTCTACAGACTTCATACATACACCATTGTTTTCACTTTTTTATACGCTATATTTTTGCTAAGAATATTTTTCGTTAAAATACTTTTTGAGTTTTTTTCTAAAACCGTCTAAAAACGTGACTTTTTTGTTGAAAAACGAACATAATATATTCACTTGCAAATAACTCAAACAGTATGTTAAGAAAAAATCTATAGAACAAAAACTAGCTTAGAATTACTCAGTTTATCCACTTTAGGACTTATTTTGAATGTATGTCTTTTCACATTATAAAAGTGGTTGTACTAACTCCCAAGGCAAAAGCACACGTCGGCACAATATCACTTTTTCTTTGACCTGTCAGCTATGTGCATACCCAATTTCATGTCAATCCAAGCGGTTGTTTAAAATTCGGAGGTTTTGCAATATTTACCGTGAGTGGATGGACTACAGATATATGTATATTAGATAAAAATTATAGTCTCAGCGAATCTTTGAAATATCTCCATTCCTTTGAAATGTTACATTTTTTAAGCCTTGAGGGAGTAGGCGCAAAATTATGACCAATGCTATTTAAATGCATTCAGTTTATTCGAATCCTGAGAAAACTAATAAGAATTTTGGAAAAATTTAAACGCAGAATGAAAGATTACATTATAACCGAGGGCGAAACTCTCTAAAAACTTTTATGTTTATATTGATAAGTGAAAGGGTGAAAAAAAAAGAAAATTTAGTGTGATTTTTTATTTCAAATATTTAATTCAAAAGAAATTTTTGTTTATTCTATTCTTTTTGACATGAGGCTGTATTTGATTTCTCTATGTCATTGTATGCTATTGGTTAGTTCCTATCATTTCAGCCGACGTACGTCACGATTGGATCAATAGGGCCGAACATACATAACTAAGGCCCTTTTGGCATGATGCTGTATTATTTTGAAGTCGATACAGCCTGAATATTTTTTTTTATTTTTTTACGTTCTATGTGATTAAAAAAATTAAGAATCACCGCAATTTTAGCCCACCACCCCCTTCCCCTTTCCCCACATCAAAAAATGTCAATTTTTCGATTTTATTTTTTTTTAAGTTGGTTTGCAATTAAATTATAAATTACAAAAAATTCACACGCACAGCTGAGGCTTTTACAAAACATATATTTTTATGGACCCGAAGGTCGAGTGTACATAACCTCAATGTTTTTTGTTTTTTAATAGGTACGTATAACTTTTTTTGGCGATGGCTGCATGTCTAATTTTTTTGCGTTTTGTGAATTTTATCAAAATCTGTATTTCTGACTTTTTTCAGATTTATTCGTAAGGTGCGCCATCTTCAAAAATCCGGAAAACTGGTTTTTTCGGTAGTTTTTTGGGATTTTCTCCATTTTATATACTTCAAAATAGACTAACTCAAGGTTTTTTATAGGTTACGTATATATAATTTGAAATAACTGAGTTTTTAGGGATATTCAAAAATTGTGTAAAACACCTAAACCCCCCAAAAACTATGTTTTTTCAAATTCTTAAAAGTTTCTTAATTCTTTCGTACCCCATGAAGTTAAATTACAAAGCCATTAAAATATAACTAGAGGTGATTCATACCTACTTACCATCTCAATTGAATGCAATCATCGGCAAAGCCATCTTTTAGTGTCATTGTGTCATCCCCAAAAATCTACCTGGGTCTTAAAATGCAGGTATGCATACTTGTTCCGTTATAACTCTTATCTTTTAAAATTTTGTAGTAAAAGCATTTCTATAGCTATAGTGAGTTTATTGCCCTACCTCTTTATGTGGCTTAATGATTTGGATTGTAAACACAGATAAGAAAGGGTGTGATAGACCAGAGAAATTAGCAAATAAATGGCCTCTTTCGTGACATCCGTTGATACAGGTAAGAACTGCTTATGGCATTAGGGTAAATTTAGTTACAACAGTATCCAATATAAAAATTATGCAAAAAATCAAACGTACTTTTTAACTTATAAACAATATATAAACAATTAAAGATCGCTATTTGATTGTAAATATTAAAGGTGGAGACCGGTATGCTGTATGGAAAGGTGATACAATTTTACTGAAGAGCATAGAAAATTCTTTAAAATGAGTGTTTGGAAAGTTCTTTTTGTTAATTTGTTGCTTAGTTATTGGGAAAATAGCTTCAAAAGTCGATTTTTTGAAAATAATTAATAACTTTTCTAAAAATACACTAAAAGCTTTATTTTCGCGTAAGTAAAGGAACAATATTAGAAGTATTCAGCCGTTAAAATTTCAAGAAGTTTTACCTAATAGTTATTGCAAAATTGAAATTGTTTATCCCAAAAAGCTTCTATCTACAGCGTTATTATGCATAAACTATTAGGTCAACATAAATTCTAAAGACATCAAACCAAAGAGAAAGGTTCAATTTATCAAATTAGATCAAGTCTTGAATAAAAAGTTTATAATAAATATTATAAATAATTATAAAATAATTTTGAAAAAGTAGTGTTATTTTAAGCTTATTCGCGAACTCAAGCGAGGGTGCTGCCGCTTATTTTGAACTAGAGGAATTGGGATGAAGATTTAAACAAAACATCCGTTAACCTATATATCAATGTCGATTGAATGCTTGTCTGGTGTGTTCATTTAATGAATGATTTATTTATATTAATTAATTACATCAATAAAAATATTAATTATATCAAAATGCATTATCCCAATTACATCGGCCATTTTCATGCAACTGCACTGCCACCTATAGTCGATTGAGTTCGCGAATAAACAATTAAAATAACAACCGCATTAACATGTGGGAATTAACTAATTTTGATGGGAAATAAGCCACAATTTTACTAAAAAAAATGGTTTTATTTTGACAACGACACCCGATTTGAGCGTCGAAACGTTAATAAAATCAGTTTTTTTAGTAAAATTGTGGCTTATTTCCCATCAAAACTAGTTAATTCCAAAAATGCCACAAGAAAATAGCTTCAGAACAACAACACGTAGGAAGTTAATTTTTTTTATTCGACATGTTGGTATTCTTATAGAAACTGAAACAAAAATTTAATGCCCTACAACCCTTAAAACCCGAGTTAGCCACTTTTTTCAAAAATTCACCGGGGCTTTGTTTATAAATATTAGAAAATTTGAAAAGCAACATTTAAACGAATGAAAGAGCATGTTTATACAAAAAAAAATTAAAACGATTCTTTTAAAAACGAGCCGTCCATGATGCGCCAAAAGTGAAGAGTTTAAAAGTAAAGCGATTCTTACCCTCTTGATTTTATTATCAAAAACTTAATTCACAACTACACATTTATAAAAGGCGCAATACCTCCGGTAAGATTTAGGTACAAAATTAACAAAACCCAAAAAAAATATATAATACAATATTCCAGTTACCCGTCGTTTGTCACCATTAATCCCTTTATCCTAAAGATAAATAACAGTTTGTCGACGAAAATTCCATTCGATCAAATGTTCGTCGATGAATTGTCCATTCGATGAATTGTGCATTCGACCAACTGTTTGTCGACCAACTGTTGTCGACCAATTTTCCGTCGACGAAGTGTTCTCGACCAGCTTTCCGACACCGGATTTGGGTGTCATTGTATTCTGTTGGTTAATTCCTACCATTTTAGCCACCGTACGTCATGATTGGAAAAATAGCAGCGAATATACGTAACTAAGGCCCTTTCAATATTTTACTGTAATTGATTTTTCTGTGTCATTGTATTCTGTTGACTGATTCCTATCATTTGAGCCGCCGTACGACACGTTTGGACCAATGGGAGTGAAGATACGTAACTAATACCTAACAAGAGGTTTACTCAAACTTCTTTTTTGTACTTATACCACTCGGTAAAAGTACAAAAAAAAGTTTGGGTAAACTTTTGCACAACTGTGTAAATACTAACGAAAAATCTAAAATATTAAAAAAAAATATTGGAATCCGTTAATCTGTTCTCGAAAAAATTAGCTATGAAAATGAGCATAATTTTCTATATCCCTAACTTTTGACGAGCAGTTTAGCTTAAGGTGGTATGACACAATGTTAAAATTTATATAGTTTTTAGGTACAGTTACCGTCACTATTTCAAAACCAATCTTCAACTTAGGGGTATGTACGTGAACTGTAGACTTTCTATTTTAATAGTATCTAGTTAAAATTTTCAAAGAAAGCAGTATATTTTTTATAACTGTACATAAAGGAGTCCATGTCATAAGTTACTTAGTAACTTGCTATAAAAATTCGTTTTGCATAATAATTTTTGAACTTGGGTGGAAAATAACTACCAGAAACGATTAACTATGCAAAAAGCTTTATTTTAAACAAAATTTCATTGTCCATACTGCCATAATTTTTAAATTAACTGTACCTAAAAGTAAAAATTTTAGTTAAAAGCTGCAATCTGGGGATTTTGTTGAAATTACAGCAATAAGTTGGCATTTTTCTAGTGATAAATTAGTTCCGCTGTCACTTAATAGATGAGAAGATGAGTTCACGTGTCATTTAGTAGATGGCAGCAGTGATGTATTAAATGGAGACAGATGCGCGTTTGCCGGATTTTAAGAAAATCTACAAACAATTGAAAACGAGTTTTGTAACCACGGAAATACGATGAATCACGCGGTTTTGTTTAGAAAAGTGGCCCCACCCCCTCCCAGTACGCATTTTGGACCTTGTTTGACTTTCACTTTCAATCATGATTGTATAACGTCACAGTGTCTTAACAATACAAATATACATTTTTTATGCTTGAAACTGTGACGTTATACGAATGGTTGAAAGTTAAACGAGGTTCAAAATGACTCAAAGTGTTTACTGAGGGATTATACTAGTTTTGACATAATACATAAATAACATAAGTAAGCTCTAGTATGTTATGTGGGGCGGATCTAAAAACAATTTCAGTTTTATTCACTTTCTGGCAAATTTAATTTTTATAGGGCCGCAAATAATGCATTGTTCGGATACAATTAGCGTCTCTTTGTAAAGACGATGACGTCGACATTTTTACACACATTACACATGCCAATGGCCATTAGTATTTGTTGAGGCATTATGCTAATGAAAAAATTGTAGACAAAACAATATTGTATAATCATTGATTAATTTATGTCAAATATTTCCGTAAGTGAAAAAAAATATTGAAATTTACTGGAGTAATAATTAGATAAACCGATATGCAGACGATACAGTTTTGGTTGCTAGCAGTATCGACAGGCCTGTCATACCCGGGTACCTACAAAGAGCGAGTGAAAAAAGAGATTTTAACCATCAACATAAATAAAACAAAAATGGACACTGGTGAGCAAAACTCAAAAACCTGCCAGACAATTGAAAATAAAAAACCAATTCAACACGTAGAAGTATATGTATACCTTGGAACAGTCGTCAACTAGAAATGGGATCAAACAACCGAAATACAATGTAGAATTGAAAAGGCCAGAGCTACATTTAACATGAGAAATATATTCAATCATTGCGACATATCTGTCCCACTAAAAATACGGCTGCTAAAATGCTATGTATTTCCAGTCTTGTTGTATGGAGCAGAGACCTGGACAATAACGGAAACATTATCGAAAAGGCTAGAGGTATTCGAAATGTGGGTGTACCGACTTATCCTCAAAATGTCCTGGACGACTCACACTACCAACGTGGAGGTATTGCGCTGAGGAGAAAACAAAAATGAGAAATCTGTTTCACAATAGAAACGGAAACCTGAATACCTCGATCATATTATGAGACATGATAAATATCGTATACTGCCACTGACAATACAGAGTAAAATAGAGAGCAAACGTGGACCCAGAAGAAGAAGACACTCATGGCTTCAAAACTTACGCCAATGGTTTGGACTAACGTGCCAATGTCCGCAACGGACGAGGCACATGAAGAAGAAGAAGAAGAATTTAAAATGAGATATTCTTCTTCTCACGGTGCTTATTCGTTCCGAATGTTGGCGATCAGCATGGCTATCCTAACTTTGCATGCTGCTATTCGGAATAGTCTGTTTGTCGATGTAGGTATTGAACCAGTTTCTCAGATATATTCTTCTTCTCCCTGGTCCTCTCTTCCCAATACCTTGCCCTGAAGAATGAGTAGCGGCAATCTCTATTCATTCCTCATAACATGGCCAAGATATTCTACTTTGCGCTCTTTGATAATAATGTGTGTTAATAATCTCGCATTCCTTGCCCATTCTACGTAAGACCTCAACATTAGTCACACGACCCATCCACGAAATTCTTAAAATGCGACTGTAATACCACATCTTGAATGCCTTGAGTTTTCTTAAAGAAGTTTCGGAAAGAGTAAGAGTCCAGGCTTCTACTCAGTATAATAATCTAGAAAATACATAGGATCTGATAATAGAAATTTTGTTAACAAGTGGTAAATGTGACTTCTGAAACGAGACTTCATCATTATCAACGCTGATCTCGCTTTTCCTATGCGTTGTTTTATTTCACTAGAGTGGTCTCATTGACTGTTTATGTAGGTACCAAGGTATGTGTAGCTGTCCACTCTGTCAATTGGTTGTTGGTTAACCAAAAGCCGTGTATGTAATATATTTCGCTCTTAATGACTACCATTACTTTCTTTTTTTTTTCGTATTGAAATTCCATGTTCACTACTTATATCTTATATGCGCGACATTATTCTTTGCAAATCATCTAGGCTATCTGCAAAAACTACTGCGTCGTCGGCATATCTAATGTTGTTTAGATCTATCATCTAATCCAGTTTCCTCCAAGATAATTTATGAGTATGTGCAGCTTATCATGTTGTACTCTATCAAATGCCTTTTTGTAGTCGATAAAACAAATATATAGCACTTAGACAGTCAATAGAGCCTCTCGGGTGCCTAAGGGCAAGGCATTGCGGAATCAAATCTTTGTCCGTGATACTTGTTCTTCGCATTTTTTATATAGGTATTCTGCAGTATATTACTTTTAAAAATGTTTTAAGTAAGTGGTTCATTAGGCTAATTATTATTCTGCCTCGCATGTTGAAAGGAGAAATGAAATGAAAATGTGAAATTTTCCGAGGAAAAAACTTTCCCTGTTGAAAAAACATTCAATATGAAAAAAGTTATTGTAGTGACTCTGTTTTTCAATTGACTTACGTATTTTACATTTATTAAAAATACTAATTTTATACTCGATCTTCATTCCGAGAATTAGCATAATTCTTTTTTGGTCATTTAGATAGGCACTTACTTGTATTTCAAATAATTGCAAATTTCTTTAGTTTGAAATAAATCCTTTTGAGCAGGTAAAGAATTACGAATTGCCGTATAATACAATATTAAATAAACTATATCCAAATGAATGAACGTTTAGTATCTATTAATGAGAATTTACCCTAGGCAGGTAAAGAAAGGATTAACAACTGTCGTCTGTAAATACAAAGTACGATTAAGATCGAGATGTGCCGAGCCTAAGTTGCAATACATGGCATCAATGCGGTGTCGTTCAGAGAACTAAATTTAATAATAAAATATATGTACGTGCTGTCATCTATTCAAAGAACTGTTAAACGTTAGTTTAAAAATTGGCCACCTATTTTGACCATAGCGTACTAATACCCCCTTAAATGGGGAAAAGCGGTAAGCTTAGACCAAACACCAGTAGGAGGCATTCAATTAATTGAGGAAAAAAATTAAATGGATAACAATATTTATTTCAGTTACACAAAAGGCATTGTCCCGCTAGAATGTTTGAAATCACAATTAATAGTCCTACAAAAAAGACAGGCGTTTAAAAGTGATAAGACCATTGAACAATAAGCCTGTGAGCTACCTTTTAAACACATTCTTAAAAATAATCCATAACACAATTAAAAAAAGGTTTGTTAAGAAATTCTTTTATAGACTTCAGAAATTCAACAACTTCTCCTGATTATGTTTAAAAAACGTACGGAATGCACTAAATGAAAAAAAAAAAAAGAAAAAGATTTATCATACCGTTATACTATAATATATCCTTACGTTGAATATTTGATGCTTCCCTGTGGAGTATAAAACGGACAGTTGTGTTTTTCCCGTGATCTGCCTTGTTTAGTCTTCTTTGTCGTTTTATTCGTTAAATCCTATCCTCTTAAGTCACAGCGTCAGAAAGCAGTGGGTATATGCAGTGAACGGGAGGCCTATGTCGAACAGTGAACGTTGGGGCCCTTTCGCGTTTATCATATGTAGAGAAGTCGCTTGTCAAAAACTGGACGTATGTAATCGTATTCTATTTGTTAAATACTCTCACATAATATGTCATACCATGTGCGTTAATCCATTTTATTTCTACAATTTTAAAGTGTTATTACATGCCGTCATTTTCATGTGTCTACACCATCGTATTCTGCCAGTTAAATCCCATCGTTTCAGGCGCTGTACGTCACGATTGAACCAATAGGACCGAAGATACATAACTAAGGCCCTTTTGACCTGCTGCTTGTTTGATTTTTCTGTGTCATTGTCTTCTATGATGCCTAAGGCATATTTATGACATGTCTTATTTTTAAAGAAAACAAGTAATTGGACTTCGTAAGTCCTAGGTTTTCACCCAAAGTAATCGAAAGTAGAATTGGAAGTCGATATTTGAATTCTTCGTGTAACTTTGCGTGGATTGATATACAAATTTACTAATTTTGAGTCATTTTTACTAAACTGTTTACACAGAAATAACTCTAAAGATTCAAACCTTTCAATACGCTTCGATTTATGTGTTCGTATACTATTTCTGAGTCTATTGGGACCGTGCAAGTTCAGCAAAACGACACCTGGTTTCTACGCTCTGCAACTTTATTCGCACTTTTAATTATATTGGCCAATTATATTAGTCCTGGTTACTGGATAATTGTCAAGGCCATAATCCAAAAAAATAATAAGAAGAAAAAATAAGATTCAGGTTATGTTATTAAAACGTAAACAATTGTATGTAGTAAATAAAATTAGTTATTAAAATGCAGTACTGCAAGCAAAATACAATTAATTTAATTTGCCTTCATATAATAATTGCATATAATATCAATATTGCAGAGCAACATATAATTTTTCTTCTTCAATGACAGTAGGTATGAAATGTACGTCAATTTGACAATTTCAATGGACAATATGAATTATTTAAGAAAGTTGCAATATTTCTCCGCTATTCGCGCACGATCGTTTCTCGTATCCGTTCCAAGTACTTGCACACCGCGAATAATGGCATTTCCGGTTATAACTTTTTAAGCGGAAATTACGTAAAAACCAAAATTTTACATTTGTTCTCATCTTGCTAAGCCACGTTGAATAATATATCACTTATTCTCTTTCGGCAACTTTAAAATAGTAAATACTTACGGTTGCAACTCTAAAACCGGAACTCCGACGTCAAATTTCTCATCTTTAATAATACCATCCTTAAGTTAAAAGCTTTCATTCGACACCCGATTTGTCATTCTATCTGTATTAATAACGGAGGAGTTGTATTCGCGGATGGACAGACATACGGACAGACAGCCTAGGTAAAATTTTTCATCTTTAATACCATGCTTGAACTATAAGCTATCATTTGGCACCTCATTTGCCATTATACCTGGTATAATGACGGAGGATTTATACTCGCGGTCGGAGGGATCGACGGACAGACAGCCTAGGTCAAATTTTTCACCTTTAGTATCATCCTTGGATTATAAGCTTTCATTTGACACCTCATTTGTCATTCTACCTGGTATATTGACGGAGGAGCTATATTCGCGGTCGGACGGACCGACGGTCAGACAGCGTAAGTCAAATTTCTCACCTTTAGTACCATCCTTGGATTATAAGCTTTCATTTGACACCTCTTTTGTCATTCTACCTGGTATAGTAGAGGAGTTATATTCGCGGTCGGACGGACCGACGGACAGACAGCCCAAGTCAAATTTCTCACCTTTAATACCATCCTTGGATTATAAGCTTTCATTTGACATCTCATTTGTCATTCTACCTGGTATAATGACGGAGGAGCTATATTCGCGGTCGGACGGACAAACGGACAGACAGCCTAAGTCAAATTTCTCACTTTTAGTACCATCCTTGGATTATAAGCTTTCTTTTGACACCTCATTTTTCATTCTACCTGGTATAATGACGGAGGAGTTATATTCGCGGTCGGACGGACCGACGTCTCACCTTTAGTACCATACTTCGATTATAAGCTTTCATTTGACATCTCATTTGTCATTCTACCTGGTATAATGACGGAGGAGCTATATTCGGGGTCGGACTGACCGACGCGACGGACAGACAGCCTAAGTCAAATTTCTCACCTTTAGTACCATCTTTGGATTATAAGCTTTCATTTGACACCTCATTTGTCATTCTACCTGGTATATTGACGGAGGAGCTATATTCGCGGTCGGACGGACCGACGGTCAGACAGCGTAAGTCAAATTTCTCACCTTTAGTACCATCCTTGGATTATAAGCTTTCATTTGACACCTCTTTTGTCATTCTACCTGGTATAGTAGAGGAGTTATATTCGCGGTCGGACGGACCGACGGACAGACAGCCCAAGTTAAATTTCTCACCTTTAATACCATCCTTGGATTATAAGCTTTCATTTGACATCTCATTTGTCATTCTACCTGGTATAATGACGGAGGAGCTATATTCGCGGTCGGACGGACAGACGGACAGACAGCCTAAGTCAAATTTCTCACTTTTAGTACCATCCTTGGATTATAAGCTTTCTTTTGACACCTCATTTTTCATTCTACCTGGTATAATGACGGAGGAGTTATATTCGCGGTCGGACGGACCGACGTCTCACCTTTAGTACCATACTTCGATTATAAGCTTTCATTTGACATCTCATTTGTCATTCTACCTGGTATAATGACGGAGGAGCTATATTCGGGGTCGGACTGACCGACGCGACGGACAGACAGCCTAAGTCAAATTTCTCACCTTTAGTACCATCTTTGGTTATAAGCTTTCATTTGACACCTCATTTGTCATTCTACCTGGTATAATGACGGAGGAGTTATATTCGCGGTCGGACGGACCGACAGCCTAAGTCAAATGTCTCACCTTTAGTACCATCCTTGGATTATAAGCTTCTATTTGACACCTCATTTGTCATTCTACCTGGTATAATGACGGAGGAGCTATATTCGCGGTCGGTCGGACCGACGGACAGACAGCGTAAGTCAAATTTCTCACCTTTAGTACCATCCTTGGATTATAAGCTTTCATTTGACACCTCATTTGTCATTCTACCTGGTATAATGACGGAGGAGTTATATTTGCGGTCGGACAGACCGAAGGACAGAAAGTTTAAGTCAAATATCTCACCTTTAGTACCATCCTTGGATTATACGCTTTCATTTGACACCTCATTTGTCATTCTACCTGGTATAATGACGTAAGAGTTATATTCGCGGTCGGACAGACCGACGGACAGATAGTTTAGGTCAAATTTCTCACCTTTAGTACCATCCTTGGATTATAAGCTTTCACATTTTTTCAAAATTGGGTGAAAACAACTTGATGCCAGAATGATTTGTTGATGAAAATAATATATACATTCTCAAATTGCCTATTTTTCGTTGTGGATAATATTGTATTCAACAGTGATGCCAAATTTCTGATGCCAAAATGATTGATAATGAAAGTGGGATATACGTTTTCATGTATATAGCGGCAGCGACAAAACGGTAAAACACTGAACTAAATGTATATAATATTTTCACTGTGCCATCATTTTGAACTCAAACATTTTATGGAATAAACTTATATAAGTCAGTAAGGAATAAACAAAGAAAGCTGATATATTAAAGTAACATCAAGGAATCAAATCTCTAACTACAGAGTTGATTAGACTTCTGCTAACAAGTACAGGAAAAAAGTTATTAAGGTAGTGTAAAGTGGCATCGATATACAGATGCCACTTTGCAAGACGATGCCAAATTGATGGTAAATGCATAATGTATCGATGCCAAATTGATAGTAGGATTTATATATATATATATATATATATATATATATATATATATATATATATATATATATATATTTATATTTATTAAAAAGTTCTACTCGCAGATTTTGCCGCTAATTGTTTATTAATTGTTTAAACAATAACAGTTGTTTTGTATAAATGATTTTAAAAATACATGTTTAGTGTTATTCGATAGGTTTTCGAAGAGTATTAAAAAAATGTGTTTGGTTTCTCATTTGGAAGTGTATTTCTCGAGATATTAGACCGTTTCTATAATTTATCCATGGTATCAGGATAATTCGTTTTTCCCAATTATAGCGCCATCTATCCACAGTTCGAAAAATGTCTTGAATAAAAGTTGCTTACTTTTACGTAACGAAACCAAATCTGCAAGAAAATCTAGGGGTTTCCATTTGAGATTTTAAAGTTACCCCCCACCCCACCTCCAGGGGGTGTAGTGGAGGTTGTTGTTTGGTGTCATTGGATAGATTTTTGAAAATGATTGAACACGTATTTTTCAGTTTTTCGATCCGATATTCAGTTCGCGAAATATTCGACCGTTCCACTACTTTTGGGAGACCTTGTATAAAATTTTATTAATTTTATACGAGGTATATAAAAAATATGAATTTCGATCAAGAGTAAACTACCTTTATAGTTCATAACATTTAAATTAGAATGATATAATTGCACATTAAAACATAATTATTAATTCTAAACTACTTTTCATAATAGAAATTTTCCATATTATGAATTAAAATACGTAAATATACAAAGTTTTCGTTATGACAATGCTCGCATTTTCAGCTTGTTTATTATCAATTTTACGAAAAAAAAGTTATTCTTCATAAAATGCTCTGCTTAGTCTAAAATCTAAAACTCAGCCATCAGATATAAAGTTTTATCAATTTTATACACGGTATGTCAGAAATATGAATTTTGTTAAGAGTAAAGTACATACCTTTATATTCCAGAATATCAAAAATTGTTATTATGAAAAGTTGTTTGGAATTAAAAACTATGTTTTAATATCCAATTACATATATCCTTCTTATTGAAAATTTTTTTTCATTTTTTTTTACAAATTACGTTTACCCATCATCATTTTTTTACAATTATGATAACTATTTTATTATCAATTTTACGAACAAAAGTTATTCTTCATAAAATACTCTACTTCTTCTCTAGTCTAAGTCTAAGATATCAAACTATTTCAATTTTATATGAGGTATGTAAAAAATATGAATTTCGCTTGACAGCTAAGTGCCTTTATAGTTCACAATATTTCAAATAGAAGGATTTAATTGAACATTGAAAGAATTCCAAACAAATTTTCTAAATAACAATTTTTGATATTGTGAAATATAAAGGTACTTTACTCTTGAGTGAAATTCATTAATAAAATTTGATATCTGATGATTGAATCTTAGATTCTATACGATGCAGAGTATTTTATAAAGAATAACTTTTTTTCTTAAAACTGATAATAAAAAAGTTATCAATAGGTTCCAAGTTACGCAGACATACTGTATAAGAGCTCAAAAAAAACATTTTTTGTTGAACATTTGCTATTGTTGAAGCTTATTATTAAAGGTATTTTAGGTAGGTTTTACAGAAAAAAGTTTTGATCACTTTGTATAAACATTTTTTTAGCTGGTAATTTTAGCTAGTATATTTTAAAGATTACATCCTAAGCTTTAAAAAAACACCTATAAAATCGTAATAAATCTGTTCAAGCTTGAGTAATACTTATAAAGTGGTAGTAATTCCGTAAAACTACGAAGTTTTCAAAAATTACATTTTTTTGAAACGTGTCATTTGAATTAACTTTTTGAGATTTTTTTTGAATGAGACACCATTTAGTAAGATGTTTGAAAGGTAAGTTGTGCAAATTTGAGAGTTTTATAGGTAAAATTGTATTAGTTATGTACACATTTTTAAACAAAATTCATGTAAGTCACTTTCCGCTAGGGATGGGAAAAACCTACCGGTTATAACCTAAAACCGGCTTTTTTCCTTTGCAATAATCGGATTTTCCGGTTGTTTTTTTGTCACGGTTATAACCGGTTTTTTCTTTTTAAAGTAATAACCGGTAAAAACCGGATAAGTGGAAAAAAATACTGAATTTAGAGAAAAAATGGGAAAATTTTTCGCCCCCGTGCATAACTGAGAAACTTTAAGCTGACTGAAACCGATTTTACAACACTGATGACTGCTTTCTAGACTGATATGAACTGATATCGATTCGAATGTAGTATCGCAAACTAAAGCGCAATGTAAATGTAAGTTATTTGGTATTGGCTATGACTAAAAAAAAAACCTAACACCGGTTTTTGGAATAACCGGTTTTTTGACTGGTTATAGCCGCCAGGTTAAACTGTAGGTAAAAAAACCGGTATAACCGAAAACTGGTGTTTTTATCAACAACCGCCATCCCTACTTTCCGCCCACATCGTACTTATGCCCATACATTTTATTTCTTTTTAATATAACCATAATATAGGATAATTGTTCTTCTTTCATGTCCAATTTATAAAGTTTCATTTGATCCATTAGTTGAAGAATTATATTAAAATAACTCAACCGTGCACTTCACCAAACGCTAGTTTACAGTGCGCCAATGATTGTGAGAACGGTGTGATTGTGAGAACATTGCTCATTGCGTATGTGCCACCTTCGATACAGAACGTCATCCTGCGATTCTATTGGTTAAAAATCTGTATCATGTGTATCAATGAAGCCCATTATGATACAGCTCTATTGAAATTGTAATTGATATTTTTTAAAGTATGGGAGTAGAAAAATTATATGAACGCATTTCTATAACAAGCGATCCACAATTATTGGGATCAAAGCTATCCGTGCAAAAAATTACGTATGTCTTGTTTTAATCTGAAAGACCGCCGGAGTGTGACGTCACGGCCAACTGCGGCTATATTCAGTGTTGTTATGATCACTTTTCAGAACAAAGAATAAAGATTGAAAACACGTTGAAAAGATACCCAATCTCAAGACCTTTTAATTCATATAAAGTTAAAATTTTGCTTCCTCTGCTACTTTTTATGTTCAATTATAGTGTTTTTTAAGTTGACGTACGTACACTGACAAGTATCTGTCAAAGTTGACGTAAACTGGAAAGTATATCTGAGTTAATAATAAACATGCACTGTATAGCTGTCTCTGTCATTCAGAGCCACCTATGGTGACAATAATTTTGGATCACACGTTATTTTTCTTTCACTAATTTGTTTCGCCCGGTATCGATATAAAGAAGGAAGTGTACTGGAAGCACGTGGGCAATTTTTGATAGTACTAAAGCAATAAACACATCAAGATTAGTTTTCTTCCGGATCATTCATAAAAAATATCTAGGTCACGTAGGTATCACAGGAAAAACTCGAATTAAAGGTCAAACCGATTACAAAATATGTTGGAATCATTATAATGACACAATGGGCCGATCGAGGCGGGAGTTTTCAAAAGAAGCTGATAAGTTACAGTCAAGTTTTTTTTATTAAACGCCGTTTACACTTTCGCCGAAGTCGATCGAAGTTCAACAAGTACGAGAGTGTAGACAGCCACCTTAGGGCTGTTTCACATTATAAGAATTTTGAACGTGCGAGGGTTTTCTCGTGCGATAGTTTTGACGCACTGTCCTTTTCACACAATCAGAAAATTGAGTCGCACGAAGATATTTTGCTGTGTTGTTTTGTATATTATTTTTATTTACACTTTGTGGCTGAGGTAGGTACATAATACGATGTCTGATATGATGTATCATTACGATGTATCATTACAAATGGGTATTTTTTGTCTATACTTTTGTCCTAATGTACTGTAATGCGTATTAAAAGTCTTAGTATTTTTAAAAGTATTTTTAATTAAAAGTCTTAATTTGTTTTTATAATCTGCATATCGTTGTTTTACTAAGTTATTTGTGGGATCTTGGATTAGCTCATCTTATTAGCTCATACAATCATTTTTACAACATTCACAACATTTTACATTCGTACAGGATTTAAAAGACCCTCTGTCATCCACTCGTTTTTAAATTATGTTTCACTCGTTTTAAATGTTGTTTTTAGACAATTTTACACAAGACGTGACGACCGCCCTACTACATTCTTCACCGAGTCGTTTACCCTATAATACTAAATATAATTTCGTAAAATAGAAGGTATAGTGTATAGTATATGGAGCGAAATGAAATCAAAAAATATGAAAAAAAAAATTAAGAAACGCTTTTCTTTAGTTATGAATGACTAAAATTTAAAATATTATAAAAAAATCAACCAAAAAGCAAAAAATGAAAAAAATCAAACTCGAAGGATTATTCGAAAAAATCGTTCGTTAAAAAAATGAAAAAAATCTAACACATTCGTTAAAGAAAAGCGTGGGGCGCTATCCTCAAAGCGTTTATTCGATGAAGAAGCGCCCCACGCTTTTATTTGACGAATGTGTTAGATTTTTGCATTTTTTTAACGAACGATTTTTTCGAATAATCCTTCGAGTTTGATTTTTTCATTTTGCTTTTTAGTTGATTTTTTTATATTTTAAATTATAGTCATTCATAACTAAAGAAAAGCGTTTCTTAAAAATTGTTTTTCATATTTTTTTATTTTTTACCTTTTTGTCTTACACTTTTCAAATATTAAAATATATCGTCATGTTTTAAAAAAGGATGTAAGTATATGACAGATAACTTTTTTGCATTAATTTTAACTTTTGATACATACATTGTACATTTTCTGTAATTTCTTCATACATTTCTTAAATCAAAATCATTATTTACACCTATTACAGTTTTCGCAGTATTTCCATCTCTTCTAATACTTTACTATTGTACGGTGTAGACCCTGTTAATTTCTCGCATTGCAGTTCTTCGATGCGCAAGCCGTCTAAAGGTACGTATCCATACAAGGGTAAACCTCGCTCGGTGTAGTAGCTTCACATAATGGATACGTCGGTGATCGCCGCTCGGCGCTTACCCCCTTCGATTCAACCGGTTTGCGGTTTATATGTAGGGGAGCGCATGTTGTATCCATTTGAGCAGCTACACCGAGCGGGGTTCACCCTTGTATGGATACGTACCTTAATGATCGCACTAGGCTCAATGCAACGTAAGCTTTGCAGGCTTTTAAGCCTGTCCTTACGCAAACACTTACTTCGGGCCCAAGTTCACGACAGCGTAGTCAACAGTCGAACCTTGCATTTTATGGAAAGTCGAAGCCCACGACAATACTAAGGGAGCATTCGTCTCTCTGCGGTGCCATAACTTTTTCGCTGAAAACTGGATAGAAATCGGACAGAAACTGGATAAATTTGAAACTTTATTGTTTATGTATGAAGCACAACGTAAACAATTAACGTAAATAGTGAAATTATGTATAGTTCATATAATTAGCTACAATCTGTAAAATTTTCAAATTTTTACATTGTAAAAACAAGAGAATTTAAGCATTTTCCATTAAAATAGTTTTTTTATTTAAACAATTCATAAACACAAAAAAAATGTTTTGATCGACTATTCGTGTATTGTTCCAGCGAATGCATATGTCTGCAAAATTTCATTCATTTGCATTGAAGAAAAGGCAGTCAAATTAACGTCTAAAGATTTGACGCAAACTATTGAACTAAATAAAAGCGTTAATTATAGCGTTGTGGTTACTTTATCGTCGAGAAAAGAGAAATTAGAGGAACCGAAATTCATTGGGTCCATCCTATTACCGCAAAAAGATACGATTGATATATTTTTATATTCACACATATTGATGGAACACCCTCTATACTCAACGTTAATTGCAACTATGTTAAATAAAGTTTATGCAGTTTTAATTATTGATGTTATCAGTAACATATAAATAATTTTGCTGTATTTACCAAATGTGTTTTTTCTTTATCACTTAATTCGTCAAATTTCGTCAATACGTCATTTCTCGTCAAGTTTCTATCTTTAAATTATAGTTCTAATGGTTTGTCCCAAAGAACAAGTCTCGTTTCAATTAATGTTATTAATATTTCACTATCAATCTAAGACATCATAATATAAAATATATGCACCTACTTCAAACAGCCACAAAGTGTAAATGAAAATAACGTACAGGGTTATTCACTATATTTTGACCCCCTGTAAACTGCTTCATTTACAGAATTAGAACAAAATGTTAAATACAAAAGTTATTTCATTTTTAAATTATGATTTTTTGACATATATATCATACTAGTGACGTCATCCATCTGAGCATGATGACGTAATCGACTATTTTTTTAAATGAGAATAGGGGTCGTGTGCTAGCTCATTTGAAATGTTATTCAATTCTCTATTCAGTAATATAAACATTAAGATAATTATTTATACAGGGTGTCCAAAAAATTTTTTTAATTAAATTAATTGACACAAAAAGAAGAGTGTATGTAAATTATTTAATTCAAAATACATTTTACTGCTGTCAGAAAACAGAAATAAATGTTTATTGATCAAATAAACATTACTTTTCACTTAAAATCAATGTTCAGGCTGCCACCCATCTGCCTCTTGGCAGTTTGAACATTGAATTTAAGCAAAAAGCAATGTTTATTTGTGCAATAAACTTTTATTTCTGTTTTCTAACAGCAGTAGAAGATATTTTGAAATAAATAAATTACAAACATTCTTCTTTTTGTGTCAATTAATTTAATTAAAACAATTTTTTTGGACTTTTCAAAAAGTTGATTAATAGCAAGCTGAAAATTTGTTAATAGCTTAAGGGTGTCTAGTGGGATAAACTTTGATAAATGGGAACACTGGAACAGGGGCAGTTTTAATTGTGGAACAGGTTAAAAATTTGGAACGGTCAGACCACAAAAACGGCACATTTATTTTGTCCGACAGAATAGACTTAAACTCTCCGAACAGAGATTAAACTCTCATGCAAAAATCAGACCGCTATTTATCACCTGTCATAGTTCCTGTCATTTGACATATTCTACATGTTCCATTCATTAAAACGCCCATTTGGTGATAAATAGCAGTCTGATTTTTGCATGAGAGTTTAATCTATGTTCGGAGAGTTTAAGTCTGTTCTGTCGGACAAAATAAATGTGACGTTTTCGTGGTCTGACCGTTCCAAATTTTTAACCTGTTCCACAATTAAAACTGCCCCTGTTCCAGTGTTCCCATATATCAAAGTTTATCTGACTAGACACCCTTAAGCTATTAACAAATTTTCAGCTTGCTATTAATCAAGTTTTTTTTCATACTCGGGATCCAGACCTATAATGTTTATATTAGTGAATAGAGAATCCAATAACCTTTCGAATGAGATATCACACGACCCCTACTCTCATTTAAAAAATAGTCGATTACGTCGTCACGTCCAGATGGATGACGTCACTAGTATGATATATATGTCAAAAAATCATAATTTTAAAATCGGATAACTTTTGTCTTTTATATTTTTTATAATTCTGTAAATAAATCAGTTTACAGGGGGGGTCAAAATGTAGTGAATAACCCTGTAAGAAACAACCAAGGAAACTACATTCCATTCGTGCGACTGAACGACAGTATCATATGAAAGAATGCATTAAATCCCCTATGCTACTGGGTGCGTAAATACGGCACGGCTGCCGTCTGTTATGGACGGCATGAACACGGAGACTTCACCGAACGTTCCAACCACCGCACCGTCTAATGAGAAAGGCTCCATATGATTACATGAGCCATTATTGGAATGTCGTGTGTTCTAATCCTCGCACGTTTAAATTCTTATAATGTGAAACAGCGCTTATGCTACTTTGCTGTGCCTTGGCCTACTTCCATTCGGTGGCGGTCAAGTCAAAGGAACGAAGTACTTATCGCCCAGCGTGAATGTGTTCCTCGCGAAGTAGATCGAGTGTGTAGTGACGGTACTTCGGACTTCGGTCAACTTTGGCGAAGTAACTTCGCCGAGAGTGTGGTGCTCGCTTTATTCACAAATCTTTGCCGTCAAATCAATTATATTTTGGCACTTACTGTAGTGTACGTGGGTGGTCCGGTAAGTACTTAGCCTCTCCGCCCGATGGCGCCACTATCGCAAGAGAAATCTACCATCGTGTAATACATTATTTTAGACGGCCTGTCAAAATCTCAGCCGAATCGGACTCAGTGTGGCCAGATTGGACGATTTATCGCCAATTGGGCTACTTTTAACAAGTCTTTGCGACAAAAAATTTAAGAAAATCGCAAGTCGCAAATTGGGCGATTTTATACTTTTTAGCACCAGTCACTTTTTCATAAATAGATATATTTCATATTTTCCTCCAATTAAGTTTGTTGCAATCTCTGACGTCAACAACGTGACTACACAACTGGCCGCCAACCGAAAACATGTTTTAAATTCCGTGTTGTAAAGTGTATATTGTATTCCGTGAATATTTATGCACTCACTCATGCACTGCACCTGTGAAGACGGCAACCTGCGTTGCTACCTAACCTAACTAAAAAAACTGTTTTCAGTGTCAGCCATTTTTTTCATAGCTACCATTTTTTGTAAACAGGGGTATTGTCCTTTTTATGAGCATTTTTCAGTGCGTAACAAATGATAGTAAAATGGGTAAGTCCGTGATAATACACATTTATGACATTTATTCTAACATGACATTTTAGTTAAATCTGACAGTTGTCACATTTTATTTTCAATTTGGAATAAAAACAAATCAAATGTGTTTCTTGCATTTATAAAATGGTATTTTCTTTGATTTGTAGAGTCTTATAAATTATACAGATTATATTTGTAATATTATTATCTAATTAAAAAAAATATTTTTTTTATTATGGCGCCATCTATCGACAACTAGAATAACTAGAATAAAAATGATATAAATGTCACCGACGAAATGTAATCACCGACGTGCCTTTTTTTCTGTCACATACAATTTAATACGTTAGAAAGAAATCGAAAAACTGTGACGCACTGAAAGATGATCATGAGAAAAAGAATATTAGGCTAGATTAGTATAGTAATATAAATAACAATAAAGTGCATTTTAACATATAATTAAGAAAAACAACAAAGAAAGTTTAGTTACTGAAAAGAAATACGAAACTATAAAAAGTTCCTCAATGAGCAAATAACTTCTTAATCCATTATTATTATAATACCTGTAGGAAACGACAATATCTACATAATATTACTTTAAAAATTTTCAGTCTTTATTTCTTTATAAACAAAGATATTTTTTAATAAATAAAAATATTTATTTATAAACAAGTGACGTATGACGTCATTTATGAAAACAGTACGAAAACATGGCGGCCGATACTAGTGGCGACATCTGTCGAAAATTGGCGACATTTTGAGGTTGGATTGGCGACAGGAAGAAAATAAATCTGGCCACACTGATCGGACTCGTAGTTTTGTTTTGACCACTTGTGGAAATGGACGTGCCTGGACATTTTAGAAAAATGAAAAAAGAGCAATATCGGTCGGTGATTCCACTTTTGTTATGGAAAGGAAATCCCACAGCGAAATCAAAGAGCGCTTAAATGCTGTGTACGGTGACTCTTATTCTTCGAGGTCGACCGTCAAAAATTGGTTTAACGCCTTTCAACGGGGTCGCTAGCCAGTATTTGATAAGTCACGCCCAGGTGCCCGGAAAACGGCTACCACGGAGGATAACGTGAAAGAAATCCACGATCTCGTATTGAAAGACTTAAGATTGAAGGTGCGCGAGACAGCTGAGACAGTAGGCATCTCAAAAAATCGCGTAGGTCGTATCCTGCATGAAATTTTGAGCATAAGAAAGCTGTCGGCGCGATGAGTGCCGCATTTGCTCACTCCAGACAATAAGCGCAACAATCAGACTAATTCAGAGCAGTGTCTGAGGCCGTTTAAGCATAATCCAAACAAGTTTCTACGTTGTTTTATTAGTGTCGACGAAACATGGTTCCAATGGTACACACCAGAGACCAAGGAACAGTCGAGACATTGGACGTCACCCGCGAACGTGTCCCGAAGAGGGCGAATACTGTCCAATCGACCGGAAAGGTTATGGCCACCATTTTTTGGAGATCATAAGGTGTGATCTATGTCTATCTCCATATCTACTTCTTGGAAAAAACAAAATGGTCACAGAGCCTTACTATACATATTGTTATATTTCTATTTGATATGAAAATTAAATTTTGATAATTATAAACAGAATTCAATTTAATATAAAATATTTTCAATTTTCTCAACCACGGGCATATAAATTTAGAACAACCTGTATACAACAAATTGTTATATTTAATTTTAAGAAGTGATTAAACGAAACTCGGGACAATGCGCTTAGAATGAACAAAGTGAATGGCGCGTACCATTGTCGTTGTTCGCGGAAGGTTCGATCATTAGCCTATGCTAAATAAGACTCAAGTGAAATCGATAATAGGTCATTATCGTTGTTCGCGGAAGGTTCGATCATTAGCCGATGCTAAATAAGACTTAGTGGAAGTAGATAATAGATCATTAAATTTTGTAATTAGTAGAAAGTAATTTTAGAATGGGAATTAACTATTTTTCTTTTGAAATCCATTAAGCATATTTAGAAAGATTAAAAATTGGTTTTGAGGAATACTGCGAATGAGAGTTGGTGGTGGAAGTTTGATTTATGAATCTGGAAGGGATATTTAGAAAGTAGGGGAATGAATGACAAATAGAGATCAGAATGTTTTGAGCTGTGGAGAAGTGAAGTCCAGTAGTAGACGGTAGTGTACGGAGAGGGAGAAAGCCGGTGTAGTTCCGTGAGTGTGGAGTATCTATCGTGGAACGAGAGGTAGGCCAGGTTGAGAGTAAAAGAACCTCCTTGAGCCAAGAGTTCCCGGTAGCTGATTGCAGTTTCGAAAAAGGTAGAACACAGCATCACGACAGAAGCAGGAAACGAGAGCTATACGAGCTAGTTTCAGAGGAGAACATTACTGGAAGCCAGGACGAGGTTTTGATTGCAGCCAAGGATAGCAGGAAACGGGTCTTGTGTGAAGACATTCTCAGTTCACCAGAAAAAGGTCAGTCTCATTTGTTTGGACATGAATGTATGGGTTTTTCGTATTAAATACCACATTTAAAATTGAAGAAACATAATCAATAATATCAGAAAAGCTTCATCAAACTTAAATAGAATTGTTGCTAATAAATCATAATAGTTAAATGTAAATAAAAACTTTCAATTGGAAACCAAAAGGAAATAAGATTCCCATGTGTAAATGTTATGTTTAAGAATAATAAGATATAGCAAATATTAAGCAGTGATTGCCATTTAAATAAAATAAACAATATTTTGATTACAATTGTAACCCATATGTGTTATTATTTTACTCTTTTCTTTCCTATCCCGATTAGGAACCATTGAGAAATACTAAGAAGCCACGTATGTAAGTAATTAATTTTATAAAAAGCCCTGAGATTGAAAACATATTGATATGTGATCTGGTAAATTAATTAGATTATTATTAATGCATTGATTAAATTAAATGACATATAAAAATATTATCTCATATCAATAATAAAGATCACATCAACTGTCGTCCAACGTGGAAAGCATTGTAAAGTATTTCTAGTGGCAAATTTGAAGGATAGAAAGAGTAAAGCCGGTATTTGAAAATTTATATGCCTGTGGTAAAAAGTGAGATACTTACATTTGATAACATAAAATTTTAGATCTCTTTAGGTACAAATTTTACATAACTGATTTAATATTTTATTTTTACGATATTTACATTTGATATATTTATTGACAATTTATAATATTTGGGTGAGAAAAAGTCGTCTTGGTAACATACTAGTAAAATTTCATATTTGGCGGGGATAGTACTTCTTGAAAACAAATGTCTGTGACAAGAAGCCAAAGCAAAGACAACTAAAAACAAAAAGAACATTCAGACCAAGAAGATATTTTAGACACGACAATCATGGCATCAGAACAGCAAGAACTATCAGGAATAGATAAACTATTACAACTGATGCAACTCCAGTCACAAAAAATGGATGAAGCAAAAAGGACAATGGATAAAAATCAGGAAGAAACATCAAAGAAAATGGATAAAGTGGATCAAAAAATGGATGAAACACAGCAAAAAATGGATGACAATCAAAAGGAAACAAAACAAGCAATAGAAGAGAACAATAAGAAAATAGAGGAACGCATAGAAAAGTATGAAAAGGAAATAAAAGGATGTTTGACAACAATGAAAAACGAGATAGAACAGCAAGAAATGAAAATTAAAGATCACATGCAAGAACAAGAAATTAGAATGAAGGACCACATGAAAGAACAAGAAATGATAATTCAAAACAAAATGGAGGAGTTAACGAATGGCCAGAAAAAGGAACTAGAAAATTTGGAAAATAAGTTAGAAAAGGCTATTCAAGTAGACAGAGAAGAAGTGGAAAAAAGAATCACAGAAATAGAAAAACAAGTCACCGAAAACAGGACGCAACAGAATGTCGGAGAAAGAAGAGAAATGGTGATACATAGCACAGATGACGTGAAGATAAGGTTTGGCGGGGATGTAAGAAGATTACACCCAGTGCCGTTCATAAATAGCCTGAAAAAGAAAATACAGCACATCGGAAATTTCGAAACAGCAAAAGAAACTATCAGAAACCATCTAAAATATGAAGCAAGCCTATGGTTCGATTGCAAAGAAGAAGAATTTGACAGTTGGCAACAATTTGAACAAAAATTTTTGAATTATTTCTGGGGAAAAGTCCAACAATTGGAAATTAACAAGGAATTGCAAAATGGGAAATACAATGATAGGATGGGTATATCAGAAAGGACATATGCATTACAAATTTACTATAACGCAAAACATCTACAATATAATTACTCATCGGAACAATTAGTCGAACTGATTGCAAGACATTTCGAGGAAACGCTGGAAGACCATATCACATTGCAAAATTACAAAGACATAGATAGTTTATGCCAATTCCTACAAATAAGAGAATCACGTATAAGAGAAAGAAAATCAAGAAGGTCGCGAGAAGATTACAGGCCCCGAGAAACACAAGATTACAGAGATAGAAATCAAAATAGGAGGGACTATACAAGACGAGATTTCAATCCCAGAAGGGAAAACGAAAATAGAGACAACGGAAGAGGAAATTATGAACAAAGAAATAGGCAATGGAATGAGGACAGAAATCGAGAATACCAGAATAGAAACACCACACGCTCAAATCAAGAAAACAGAAATAATGGTAGACAAAATGAACAGGGATATCGAGAAAACCGAAACAGATCCGACAGACCAAGAGAAAATAGAAGAGAAGTAAATAATACCCAGACAGATGAATATGACGGAGAGAGACATTATGACGAAAATATAAACAACGATGAGCAACCGGCGTTTTTTCACGACGGCGCTCACTAAAAACCAAAAATCAAACAGGAATCTTTTGTAACCCCAAGGAGTTTATTAAATTGGCAGGAAACAACGAAAAGAAAAATGGAGTTAATTTAAAATTTGTGGATGGATTTATCAACGAGAAACCAATTAAAATTATGATAGACACTGGATCTGAAATAACATTGGTCAACAGAAAACTAATAGAAGAAGTTAACTTAACAAATTTAATTTACAAAATACCTAGGGTAAATTTAGTGGGCGCAAACAAACGGACATTGGCAACTATAAATGAAGGCATACGAGTAATAGTACGACTGGGTAAGAAGATGTATGCACTACAATGTGTAATAATGCCAAACATGTCACATGACATGATAGTAGGAGTTGACGAATTGGCAGAAAAACATGTAGTGATAGATTTTAAAAATAATACGATGAATCTAACAGAAGAAAAAGAAGAAGAACAGGACAAGGAACAGGAGAAACAAAATACGGACGAATCAGGTAAAGAACAAACAGTGGAAATGAATTTGGCAACGAAGCAAGGACAAAGAAGAAAAGGGAGAAAAAGTCAGAAAAAGACAAAAGAAAATGAAACCTGTGGCTCCTCAAAAGAAGAGTTGAGCCCAGAAGAAGAAAAATTGAGAGTATCAAAAGCAAAAGAGAACTGGGATTCCTCAAAAGAAGAGATGAGATGAGATCAGGAGAAGAAGAAATAAAGCTAACAAATGAAAGCGAAAAAGATATGATCGAAACAGTGGCTTTTGAAGAGGAGGCATATGAAAACGAGGATGCAGAATACACGGTAAAAGTATGTGAAAAATCTGAGGAAAAAGACAGAAGATTGATATGGGAAAAAGGGAAAGACAACATAATAGCCGACACTCTAACACAGGATGAGGACACTGAAAATAAGGAAACAATTACTCTACAGGTGGGACTAATTAGAGTAATACAAGAAGAAGGGGTATAAGACGTAGATTAAAGTAAGGAAATATACAGGGATTTGGTTTTGCCTCGAGAAAATTTATTTAAAAATGCAGATAAATTTTATCGAATACAAGGCGGGGATTTGTTATATTTCTATTTGATATGAAAATTAAATTTTGATAATTATAAACAGAATTCAATTTAATATAAAATATTTTCAATTTTCTCAACCACGGGCATATAAATTTAGAACAACCTGTATACAACAAATTGTTATATTTAATTTTAAGAAGTGATTAAACGAAACTCGGGACAATGCGCTTAGAATGAACAAAGTGAATGGCGCGTACCATTGTCGTTGTTCGCGGAAGGTTCGATCATTAGCCTATGCTAAATAAGACTCAAGTGAAATCGATAATAGGTCATTATCGTTGTTCGCGGAAGGTTCGATCATTAGCCGATGCTAAATAAGACTTAGTGGAAGTAGATAATAGATCATTAAATTTTGTAATTAGTAGAAAGTAATTTTAGAATGGGAATTAACTATTTTTCTTTTGAAA
This sequence comes from Diabrotica virgifera virgifera, assembly GCF_917563875.1. Lineage (NCBI taxonomy): Eukaryota > Metazoa > Arthropoda > Insecta > Coleoptera > Chrysomelidae > Diabrotica > Diabrotica virgifera. Next base: position 59,717,417 of record NC_065443.1, on the reverse strand, counting down.
TCCATTAAGCATATTTAGAAAGATTAAAAATTGGTTTTGAGGAATACTGCGAATGAGAGTTGGTGGTGGAAGTTTGATTTATGAATCTGGAAGGGATATTTAGAAAGTAGGGGAATGAATGACAAATCGAGATCAGAATGTTTTGAGCTGTGGAGAAGTGAAGTCCAGTAGTAGACGGTAGTGTACGGAGAGGGAGAAAGCCGGTGTAGTTCCGTGAGTGTGGAGTATCTATCGTGGAACGAGAGGTAGGCCAGGTTGAGAGTAAAAGAACCTCCTTGAGCCAAGAGTTCCCGGTAGCTGATTGCAGTTTCGAAAAAGGTAGAACACAGCATCACGACAGAAGCAGGAAACGAGAGCTATACGAGCTAGTTTCAGAGGAGAACATTACTGGAAGCCAGGACGAGGTTTTGATTGCAGCCAAGGATAGCAGGAAACGGGTCTTGTGTGAAGACATTCTCAGTTCACCAGAAAAAGGTCAGTCTCATTTGTTTGGACATGAATGTATGGGTTTTTCGTATTAAATACCACATTTAAAATTGAAGAAACATAATCAATAATATCAGAAAAGCTTCATCAAACTTAAATAGAATTGTTGCTAATAAATCATAATAGTTAAATGTAAATAAAAACTTTCAATTGGAAACCAAAAGGAAATAAGATTCCCATGTGTAAATGTTATGTTTAAGAATAATATGATATAGTAAATATTAAGCAGTGATTGCCATTTAAATAAAATAAACAATATTTTGATTACAATTGTAACCCATATGTGTTATTATTTTACTCTTTTCTTTCCTATCCCGATTAGGAACCATTGAGAAATACTTAGAAGCCACGTATGTAAGTAATTAATTTTATAAAAAGCCCTGAGATTGAAAACATATTGATATGTGATCTGGTAAATTAATTAGATTATTATTAATGCATTGATTAAATTAAATGACATATAAAAATATTATCTCATATCAATAATCAAGATCACATCAATATATAATATCGGTTTACAACGGTCTTTGACGTCTTCCGATTTCCAATTTCCATCTCGTTCTGTCATCCCATAGATCGACCTCGAGTTCTCTGTCCCTGATTTCTCTATCAACTCCTTCTCTCCAACTTCTTCTAGGCCTTCCTGGTCTGCGCCTTCCTCTTGGTTGCCATTCGAGGATTTGTCTTGGTATTCTATTCTCCCGCATTCTCCTTACGTGTCCGTACCAGCTGAGTTGTTTCGTCCTGATGTCGTCAACAATAGTATGTGTAACCCCCATGATTTCTCGGACTCTCTCGTTTGTTATTCTGTTGCTCTAAGCATTTTCTCTGTTCTGTCTTTTAGGGGCCAAACTTCGCATCCATATGTTGTGATGCTTTTTATTATAGTGTTATATATTCTTTTTTTATTTTCCTTAGAAATATTTTTATCCCACAGTACGTTGTTCAGTAAGGATATGCCTTTCCTTCCCTGTATATTTCGTTCCTTAATAGCTGCATCTAATTTCCCGTCTTGAGTGATCTTTACTCCCAGGTATGTGTAGTCTTCACATAATTTTATTTCTTGATTTTCCTCTACTCGGAGGCTATGTTGGTCTCCTCCGATACTCATGTATTCAGTTTTTTCCATATTCACTTCTAGGCCCCCCTCTCTAAACTCTTCTAATAGTTTTCGCATCATGTAACTAAGATCTTCAGAGTCCTGTGCGATGATCACCTGGTCATCCGCAAAGCACAGCGTGTACAAAGTTGAGTCCGTTAGTGGTATGCCCATATTCGTACATTTTTTCTTCCATTTGTTGAGTGCTGCTTCGAGGTATATTTTGAATAGTGTTGGTGAGATACAGCATCCTTGCCTTAGTCCTTTAGTTACTGTGAATCCAGGTGTTATGAGATATCCCGTTTTAATTCATGTTGTTTGTTGGTAGTACAACGTTTTTACGGCTTCAACCAATTCTATATTTACATTTGTTTTCTCCAGTGCCTCCCATAATTTAACCAGCGGGACACTATTATACGCTTTTCTAAGGTCTACAAACATCAGATGGACTCCTTGGCCACGAGCAACTGTCTTTTCAATTATCTGAGTAATGGAGAAAACATGATCTATTGTAGATCAACCTGCGCGAAAACCAGCCTGTTCTTCGGCTTCCATATTTTGGTATTCTTCTTCTATTCGATTTTTAATAAGTTTTCCATATATTCTGCTGATACTACTAGTGACTGCAATTCCTCTATAGTTTTCAGGTTTTGATTTATCTCCCTTTTTGTGAATAGTGCTCAGATGTGACTCTTTCCATTCTTCAGGTGTTTCATGGTTATTCAAGCATTGCTGGAAAAGTTGTCTTAGCCGCTTAATTAGAACTTTAGGTCCATATTTGACGAGTTCCGGAGCTATATTTCCTGGGCCAAGTGATTTGCCATTCTTCAACTGTTCAACTGCATATGGTTTCTCTCTCATTTACTCTGATTGGTGATCCTATCAACCTGACGCCTTGTATACCGTTGGATTGTATCTGTTTGAAGGGCTCTCTTGTCTCTGTTAGTAAATCTTCAAAGTATCCTTCCCAAGTTTGTGGTGATATGGACTGAATAATGTCTTTCTTTATGTCGTTTCTTAAATTTTTTAATAGTTTCCAACTTTCTGAACTTTGGCTTCCACCTATGTATGTTTTAGCATGGTACACTTTTTTGTCCAGGATTCGTTTTTCTGTTGACATATTTTTCTTCTGACGCTCGCTTGCATTCTATTATAATGTATTCTGTCTTCCACGTTTTTTGTGTTCAGATATTTTTGATACAATTCTCTTTTCTTTGTTATTTCCTGTGAAATATCTTGATCCCACCAATACGGTTTTCGATGTACGGTTTTTTCATATCGCCCTAGTGCTTCTAAGGCAGCGGCGTGTATACATTCTTTGATGTTTTCGTATGGCTGATTCACATTTCTGGTGTTATCTTCCGTTTCAATTAGTTTTTCTTCCAGTCTACGTTTATATAGGTTTTTAACACTTTCTTTGTGTGAACTATTCAAATTGTATCGTACTTCTTGGAGCTGTTTATTTGAATGATTACCTTGCGGCGTTTCTTTTTCTATTTTCGGTGGAAATGAAATATCTGAACGTAGGAGATAGTGGTCGTTGCCGCAAATTGGTCCTCTACATGCTCTCACATCTGTTGTTTTCAGAGCCTTACTATGTTGCATTATTGGACCGACTCAACGCCGAATTGCAGAAAAAACACCCTTAATTGGGGACGAAAACAGTTCTCTTCTGCTATGACAACGCACCAGCTCACACCTCTGCCGTCGCCATGTCCACATTGGTGTAAGTGGGCTACAAACTATTGTACCATCCACCGTATTCTCCAGATTTGGCCCTGTGTGACTTCTTTTCGTTTCCAAGCTTGGAAAGTCACTCTCTGGGAAGAAATTTAAGTCGAATGAGGAGTCTATCACCGTCACAGAAGCCTATTTTGCAGACCTCGGGAAAACGTATTTTTCAGACGGATTAAGACGGTGAAGCATCGCAGGGTCAAGTGTATCGAGCTTAAAGGACACTACGTTCAAAAATAAATTACCTCTTTTCCAAAATTTTAGTTTTTCTTTTGAAGGCTAAGTATGTACTTATCAGACCGCCCTAGTATTGTTTTGAATTTGTCCAATTGCTTTTTTAATAATCTGTAAAACAGCAAGTTGCTTGAATTGTAATCCCTATCTCCAAACAGTATCGTATGCTGCTGTTAGATCCATGAATGTTGCGACTGTTTTTTGTTTCTGTTCTACAAAAGTTGTTAGTGACAAGACTTGGTCAGTATAGCTTCGATGAGGGTGAAAGCATGCTTGTTCAGTGGGTACATTTTCAAGTATCCTTTGACTAATTCCGTTGAGAAGTTTTTCTAATAGTTTATTTACCATATTGAGTAGGGCTATGTGGCAATATTTTTCTGGTTAATCATTTGGTTTGCCCGGTTTCTGAATTGCAATTATATTTGTTCGCTTAAGTGAGGAAGAAATGTTATGTTGCCTGTGTGAAGTATATCAGTGTAGAACAGCGGTGCTCAAAAGGTCGATTGCGATCGACCGGTCGATTGCCAAAGTTTTTGAAGTGGATCGCGATTCACTGAAAAAAATACAAATGGGAAAAGACGGGGACTGTGCTGACCTAACTCACCACACTTGCTGACTCTTTTGTCAACAAATTGAAATTATTGATTGATCAAAGGAAGAGAAAGGAGTTAAACAACATTCCATTGTTGAAAAAAGGGTAGCCGTTAATTTGAATTATGTTTAAATGAACGGCTATGATATTGTAACATTCATGTGTGATCCATTTTATTGTGAAGACGTGGAAAAAATTGCCACTGAAATATCCGTTACTTTCAATATGGAGATCATTTCCGTCCAAAATGAGGTACTGAAAATAAAAGTCCAGAGCGACCGATACGAAATTGTGGTCTTTCATATCCCCTGACAAATATCCCTCTTTGAGGCAAGTAACTCTTAAGCTCACAGCATTCTTTGGATCAACGTACTTGTCTGAGGGTCTGCATTTCCCAAATAAAGGTGGTAAAATTAAAGTGTCGTAAACTGACGAACATCTCTCATCATGCTTGCTTTTGGCAATTACGTACCATCATACAGTCCGTCTAATTTACTTACCATTGCACGTCATTATCTACGTTAGAGATCTAAGTTGACATTGTTGCCCAATTACAAAAAATTCTTGAATTCATTTTAAATCAAATACATCACACAATGTTTGCGGAAGTGGATTATACAGCAAAGCAATTTAATATTCAATGAAAATGAATAAAAACTTTAGAATTAGAAAATAAGAATTAAGTTATAATCTTACGTTAAAGTGCATAATAAAAACAGTAAATATAATGAAACAAATACTTATAGTAAAGAATATACACAAATATGAAGTGTCATCACCGCAACTGTCAAATAAATGTTACCAATTTATGCCAAAATATCACCTTCGTTCGATTATAGTTACAGTATATTCCGAACAAATGTGCTTCATAAAAACGCTTTATAATCCATTTATACAAATTAAATGAAACATATTATTGTCTATTTCTTTAAGTTAACATTAATAGAAATCTTTAAATATTATTTCTACGTGTATATAATATAATATGTCTAGTGGCTGTAATGCCTATGCGGGGTCGGCTTCCCTAATTGCATTTCTCCACACAATTCTATCTTGGGTCATATCAATGTTAATCCCCTTTACCAACATGTTCTGCCTTATCGTCTCCCCCCAGGTCTTCTTTGGTCTTCCTCTCATACTCCTTCCAGGAATCTGCACTTCAGCTATTCTTCGTATTGGGTGATTAACGTCTCGACGTTGAACATGACCAAACCATCTTAACCTATGCTCTCTCATTTTGGCATCAATTGGTGCCGCACCTAGACTTCCTCTAATATACTCATTTCTAATTTTATCCTTCTTTGTCACTCCACTCATCCATCTAAGCATTCTCATTTCTGCCACATGCATTCGTTGTTCCTCTTTCTGTTTCACTGTTTTATAGAATTTTCCCTTCAGCTTCATTGGAATTTTTTTGTCACAGAACACACCACTCGCTTCTTTCCACTTCATCCATCCAGCCCTAAATCTACTGCATGCATCTCCACCTATTTCTCCATTACTCTGTAATACCGATCCTAGGTACTTAAAACTATTGCTTTTCACAATCCAAATTCCAAAGATACCATTTTATTTGTAGTAACTCCATCTTTAAATGAACATTCCAAATACTCTGTTTTTGTCCTACTACGTTTTAAACCTTTTTCCTCCAGGGCTTGTCTCCACTGTTCCAGTTTTTGTTCTAAGTCTCTTTCACTATTTCTTATTAACACTACATCATAGCATACATTAGGCACCATGGAATGCTACCCTGTAGTTTCGCTATTATCTGGTCCAAAACTAATGAGAATAAATAAGGACTAAGCACCGAGCCTTGGTGCAATCCTACTTTCACCTGAATATACTCCCTCATACATATCTCTCACAATCATTACATATTCGCCAGGGACTCCTTTCTTATCGAGTGCCCACCATAGAATCTCTCGAGGAACGCTATCATATGCTTTCTCAAGATCAATGAATACCATATGAGCGTTGGTCTCTTTATTCCCGTATTTTTCCATCAGTTGCCTTACAATAAAAAATTGCATCTGTTGTTGATCTGCCCTGCATAAAGCCAAATTGATTATCGGATATTTCATCGGTTGTTGATCTGCCCTGCATAAAGTCAAATTGATTATCGGATATTTCGGTTTCTTCACGTATCCATCTATCAATTACTCTCTCCCATATTTTCATGGTGTGGCTAAGTAGTTTTATAGCCCTGTAGTTTGTACATTGTTGTATGTCTCCCTTGTTTTTGTAGACAGGTACTAATATACTGCTTATCCATTCGTCTGGCATTTGTCCAACTTCCATAATTCTATTAAATAGACCTGCTAACCAACTTATTCCTGTCTCTCCCAATACTCTCCATACTTCCTCAGGAATATCATCTCTTCCGACTGCTTTTCGATTCTTTATTTTTTGAAGCGCTTGAGCCACTTCCTCGTTTGTTATTCTGGTAACCATTGCTGTTACTGTCTCCGTTAACTCCACAGGCTGTCTGTCAAGTTCTTCATTTAATAAACTGTCAAAATACTTTCTCCACCTCTTTTTGACATCCTTTTCGTGAATTAGTATTTTATTATTTTTATCTCGGATACATCTAATCTGGTTAAAATCTCTTGCTTTATTTGCTCTCTGTTTGGCTATTTTATATATGTTTGCTTCGCCTTCCCTGGTATCAAACACGACCCGACACAGAGGGGACAAAAAGATTGCTCGAATCAGCGGAGATGAAAACCCTTCGAAAAATCGATGGTAAGACTCTATGGGACAGAGCTAGAAGTACTTACAGTTATACCACGCAGATGCAAGGTGGATAACAATAATAACTGGGTAAGAAACAGAAAATAGGTGGAATACCACGATACAACAATGGAGATCATGGACAGGAAAGAGAGCAAGAGGATGACCCCAGATGAGATGCGGAGACGACATTAAAAAGATCGGAGGAACGCACTGGAAACAGAAAGCACTAAACAGAAGCGAGTGGAGGAAACTTTGGGAAGCCTATGTTCAAAATTGGACGAATTAAAGGGCAAAAGAAGAAGAAACAGAAGAATAGAATGGAATGACCACATAAGCCGAATGACAACAAATAGGGTAGTCAGGACAGCGAGAGACGGTTCCCCAATAGGAAGACGATCAGTGGGAAGACCACGAAAACGATGGAACGACAACTTACTAGTCACATTGAAAAAACAGACCGATGTCTATACAAAAAGAATAATAATAATGTTTATTTAGGAATAACAATAAAGATTTACAAAAGAATAAAAAGCATAATGAGTATTACCTAAATAAACATAAATAACTCACTGAAGTTATTAGAAGAAGAAGATATTGAGATTCTTGCCAAAACTAACAATTCTTGTATTATACTTATGTGGCTTTTGGTATTTGTTTGATGGTAACTCCTTTATGTCGAATGGTACAGCTGTTGACTCTCAACCTGGGCTAGATGGTCGACCTCAGGTCAATGCAGCTCTAGTCTGTTGGTGATGTTTAGCTGGTACAACTACAGATGTTGGATAGCTGCTGCAACTGCAGATGGTGGATAGCTGCGTGTAGTGGCATCGCCGGTGATGGAGGCTTAGGTTCCCGAAGGGGAAAGGTTCAATTTATTTCCAAAAAACCCAAAAGATATGCTGGTCTGGAATTAAAAATATTCTGACTCCGTTTTTTTCGTTTGCTTTAATACCCTTAGTCTCTTTTCATCTTGGTAGTATTACTCACTAAAAAATCGTATAAGCCGTTTCCAAGATAATCGAGGCGTTCCATACATAAAACTCACTGTGTATATTAGTTTATAAAAATCCAACAGATATTTGCATTCATTAAAACATTTTTCTGTTGTAGGTTAGTTTATTAACTCTTATACAATGTTTTGGGATCATTTTTGGGAAAGACTTCGAACTGATGGGCGTCACAGCTGCTCAAACGTCATTCCTACTCCACTTACAAAGCTCACTTTACTGTATAACTGGTAAATAGTTTTTATTTTTTAACTTTTTTTTTATTAAATAAGTGTATTTAAGTGTAACCTAATCTCATCTCTCTAAAATTACTTTGTTTTGTTTAAACACTATCAAGAAAATTTGAATTACCTGCCTGCTTGGTGGTGATTGGTTGAAACACGATTAATTTTACGTTTTTTTCTTGTTATTTTTATTTCACCTCACCACTTCAAAGGTCCATATCTTGGTATGCTAGTTAGCACAGTTCACCCAGAAGGTCCCTGCGCTAAACGTTGTTTTATTAAATTGTAAAAGATGATTGTAACTTTCGATAGTAGCCTCATCTAGTGCTTATTTCAATTTATTGACCATCAAGTCTGCTCGAGTCTGATCCAGTTATGTATCAGAAAGGTGTCTGTGTACTATTGTTATTGTAAATGCTTTTAAATAATTTATGGATTCGACCGTTACTTGATGGAAATTCATTTTATCTAACAGTAAAACACTGAAAACGTTCGTTTTCTATACTTCCACAAAATTTATTATAAATAACTATGTGACTGGAGCTGTTTCGGCAGAGTGCCTTTCTCAAACATAGACTGACAGAAATTCCCATGTCAAAAAATAACTTCGAAATATAACTGAACATTATGAAACAAATAGCAGTAAACAATGGCTATAACGAACAAACAATTAATAAAATTTTAAACCAAACTAGTCTATCCACCACCACAGAAAGAACCCAGTACCTTTTGCTCTATCACATACAGGGTGAGTCATGAGTAGTGTGACCAACTAGCCCGAAAAATCCGGGACATGGCCCGAATTACGAAGTCGTGTCCCGGCGTCCCGGACCAGGCTTCCGGGCCATCCGAATTTTCAATGTTTTGATAAAATTCTATTTTGAAATTTTGAATATTCTTCTAAAAATTCATATCAAACTGAATTGCTAGGAGGAAAAAAAGTCGACAATTTCGAGAGTGTAATATTAAGATCAATGCTCGGGGTGAGGCTTAGAGATAAAAAAAACAAATAAATGGATTAGCAACAAAACCAAAGCAAAAAAACGCAGGAGAACATGCTGCCAAATTAAAATAAAGCTTCGCAGGGCACAATGATCGACTGAAGGATAAAAGATGGAATCATGAAATACAACAATGGAGACCGTGGGTAGGAAGAAGAAGCAAAGGAAGGTCACAAATGAGATGGGCTGATGACATAAAGAACTTTGAAGGACACAACTGGAAACATGTGGCGCAAAATAGACAATACTGGATTGAATTGGGGGAGGCCTATATCCAAAGTTGGATTTCTGAAGACAGAAGAAAAAGAAGAATATTAATACCACATCAAAAACGCTGCATATCATGGTGTTTGGTATTATAGGTCTACAAAAACTCAAACTGTGATTTTTTTTTCTTTTCTGTATTTTAATTATCGCCATTATCATTACAACCAATTATTGTTGCTTAACCCCATTAGAAATATCATTGTCAACATAAAAATGTTTAATAAATAAAATCACGATATTATGAAAGTTCTATATTAAAAAAAATGGCCCGATTTTCATTGAAAAGTCCCGGATTTTAGGTATTTTTTTCAGCCGTGTCCCGAATTTGACCAAATAGGAGTTGGTCACACTAGTCATGAGGAACTGTACATACTCCTACCTCGTATAGAGGCTCTTATGGGGAATAACAAATGACCATTAAAAAGTGTCTGCTCCCATTGTTTAATAATATACAGGGCGAGTTTCGCATTTTGACAGAAATTTGTATTCGTCATAATTTTTGAACGGTCAGATCGATGTGTCTCTTATTTTGGTCAATCGTTACACTATTACCACCTAATCAACTGATTTATTCAAACTAGAAAAAATCAGGTCCGGCTTCAAAAAAAAGTTCGTTTGGGTCTTAGAAAAAATTTCACCCTGTATACGCTTTTTGAAAACTATAATATTAATTTTATAAATTAGACAAATAAGCAATTAAAATGACATATTTATTTTTTTCCCCACACGGTTACTTAATTTAAAAAAAAAATCAAATTTGACTATGAATTAAAAGTTTTTTATAAAAAAATCAAATTTGACTATGAATTAAAAGTTTGGTAAAGTGAACCGTAGATTAAAAAAAAATAACTTTTATTACAAAAATTAATTTTTTTTTAACAAATATTTAATTTATGTTACCACCCAATCAACTGATTTATACAAACTAGAAAAAAATCAGGCCCGGTTTAAAAAAGTTAGTTCGTTTTAGTCTTAGAAAAAATTTCACCCTGTATACGCTTTTTGAAAACTCTAATATGAATTTTACAAAAAAGACAAATAGGCAATTACAATGGCATATTTATTTTTTCCCCACGCGATTACTTAATTTTTTATAAAAAAATCAAATTCGACTATGAATAATTAAAAGTTTGGTAAAGTGAACCATAGATTAAAAAAAATTCACTTTTATTACAAAAATATTTTTTTTGAACAAATATTTAATTTATGTTACCACCCAATCAACTGATTTATGCAAACTAAAAAAAAAACAGGCCCGGATTTAAAAAATTAGTTCGTTTTGGTCTTAGAAAAAATTTCACCCTGTATACGCTTTTTGAAAACTCTAATATGAATTTTACAAATTAGACAAATAGGCAACTAAAATGGCATATTTATTTTTTCCCCACACGATTACTATTTTTTTATTAAAAAATCAAATTTGTCAAAATCGGAATTTTACCATAAAAATAAAAAAATTAAACAACGTTTTTCTTAAAATTAAAAGCTTCACCAGTTTTTTTTTCTATACCACGTCTAGATCTAAAACCCATAACACTTCTCTTTGGACTCTATAGTTTAGCATAGACGTGATCAAACAGATAAATTTTAAATGTTTTCACTTAATTTTTGCGATTTAACAGGTTCACTGTCCAGGTTTTAGAGTGGAAATTGCTCATAAGTCCAGTAATGTTTTTGTAAAAATTGATATCTTCTGGCTTTAAATAAATAAATAATGTTGTAAAATATATAAATATGTAATTAAAATATATTTGTTTTAAAGCATACCACATATGGACTGTGGACTCTATAGAACAAAAATGACCAAAAGTTTTCTCGTGAGTCCACAGACCATATGTGATATGTGCGTACTTTCGTCATTTTATCCATTTTTTCCCTGTATCAAATAAGAAATGGCATAGACAACTCATCAATTACGATAAACTTAGATCGTCTTTATGATCTAAGACAACAAAATACGTAAAATTAGCTACCAATTCGCAAGACCTTGACCTGATACAAAAAAGTTGCTGTCAATGTTCCGTTTGGAGTGGGTATCATAAATACAGTTTATTTGTTCAATAAATTGAACCAGCAAAATAAATGTACAATATTGCAGGCCCAAATGAGTATTGTGAAAAATCTTTTGGGTATAAACGTTGTCCAGAAACCTGCTATACCTACGCCGTCCATGTCACAAGTAGGTACAGCATTTTCTTAGACCGCTGGATAGAAAAGATGGAAAAATTACTAGACGTAGGTGTGCCGGATGCTATAATGAATTTCGTCAAAAAGAAGAAACATCAGCAGCTGCCACTAATAAAGCCAAAAGGGTTTCACAAATATGCCACATCTGTACCAAACCGTATTGTCTACAATGTTTTCAAAAAGTACATTGAACATATAATTTTTTTTCAATATTTTTCTTTTTCAATAAATATTTACTTTTCATTATATTGTATATTATTTTATCTTACATATCCATTTTTAGTTCGCTAAAAGTGAAAACGCAATAAAATATAGGTGTTTAGTTTCGATATTACATTTATCGCAATTACGATAAAATTACACATTTTTTCTCTTTGTCCCAACACTATTTATAATATATGGGATATGTTCTGTCAAGTTCAAGTCTAATAAAGGCCATTCTCTTCACGTCCACTTTTATAAACAACCTGAAAATTGTATTTATCATTTTTTTTTATATCCTTCGCCAATTTGGCGAATATTTTTCAAATAATAATGTTAATCGAGAGATCTAAAACGTTTTTGCTCTATATGAATTGATGTATATGAAAATTGTATCTACGAACAGACCACATATGGTATGTGAACTGGTAGTGCTTTTAGTACACAGACCATATGTGGTCTGTGGACAGTGAACAATTAACGAATCTGCACCTTTTATTTTTAAAAATTCATAACTTTTATGAGAAGAAGACTGAAAGTCTACAACAATTTTCATAGTCTTCACAATGGTAAGAGATATGTGCTGTATAGTCCAAGTAATGAAGCTTAAAACAGGACAAAACCTCGCAATTTTTACAGAATGGATCGATTTGCTTGAAAATTTGAGAATAAGTAGTGGATAGTCCAAAGATCAAAATCTATATGATGCCGAAAGGCGCTTTTACCATGGGGGTGGTTGCCAGCCCATCTCGGGGGTGGAAATTTTTATTTTATTTTGACCGCAAAAGTTGGTGAAAACATTCATTCTAAGCAAAAAACTTTCTATATATTTTTTTGATAAAATTAACAGTTTTCGATTTATTCACTATCGAAAGTGTTAGTTTTATATCGAAAAAATCAATATTTTTAATCAGTTTTCTGCTAATAACTCAAAAAGTTTTCGTTTTATCAAAACAACTGTGCTTAGCAAAAATGAACCTTTTGAAAAAATAAACAGAACAGTTTTTTTATTTTTCTTTAAGACCAATAGTAATCGAGCTATACTTTATTATATGTTAGCTCTTCTTCGTCAAATGCTAAATATTGTAGTTTCAAAGTCAAAAGACGGGAAAACTATGCATTTTTCGAGGATAACTTGTTGAAACTAATTTAAAGTATTTAAAAAAGAATGTGTGTGTACTTTGTACGCACGTAAGAAGTTATACTTCCATTATATGATTTCTTAAAAATAAATATACTTTAAACAGTTTGTTTTAATTTTTTTTAAACACCAAACTAATTTTGTGCTTACCGCTTTCAAAAAAATAAAAAAAGTATAGGATTGCACTGGATTCGAACTCACGACCTCTCGATCTCTGGCCGAATTAGTCGAGGCATTGAAGCACAAAAAAAGGCCTTACTCTCGATTTTTGGCGCAGTAAGACGGATTTTAATGCAGTTTGGTGCGTTGGATTCGTGAGAATATCAGGAAATTTTGTGAACTATTGTAATGAATAAGAAATCTGAAATTGCATTTGTGCATAAGAAAAATTCATTTCAAAAGTGCATTTTGAAATAGGCAATTATTATAAATTTGCAACCCGGTAAATAGTTGGGCAACATCCCGATTAATTATTTTAATTATTTTTAATTATTTTTAATCATTTATAAGTCCATATAATAATAGTCTAAGATGTCAATAACCATTAATAATAAACAAAAAAAATTTCCTTACGTGGGAATTGAACCAAGTACTAACGGGTCCGTAGCTAAATACACATACCGCTAATCTACGAAGACACTTGCTAGACAACGGCGATATTAGGTATAAACAGGTATATTGACAGGTATATTGACAGGTGTATTAGATATATTGACATGTGTTAAACACTTGTGTTATTGACATGAATAAACGAATCTGAATCTGAAACAAAACAAATTGGTAAGTAAAAATTGTAAAGAAAATTCATACATACTTAAATGTATTATAAAATTAATATATTCCTAAATTTTAGAAGAAACATTCGTAAATAGGTATTATTAATATCTATTAACGTTACTAAATGAAATATAAATATTTTGACGTTTCACAATTTGACAATTCACTTTTAACTGCAGTGCCTTAAAATTTTTAAAGCAGCGGTGCTTTAAAGTAGCATTTTTAACGCTCCTATGGAGTGCTATAAATTGCATTTTTAACACGTTTGTAGAAAAATATATTTAAAAACACTAATATATTCTTTCCACACCTTTTCTGGACTGATAAATACATAAATTAAAACATTTAGTAACGAACTCCATACTGCCTGTGTGCGCAGATTACTAAAATTTCACCCTCAATGAAATCGCGCCTAAAGAAGTATAACTTCAAAAAGGCAGTATAACTATTAACTAACCTTTGTTGTTTCTCTTCCCACAAATTTTAACACGCAACAACCATACATTACATAACCAAACCGTCAACCGTTCACACCACAGCTGTGCTACAGCTGCCATATTGGATAATTTTTGACATGTCATTTGAACATCCAATCAGAACAAAGTTATAATGCGCATGCGCCGGGATCATAGGTTTTAATATATAAAAATTCACCCTCATATCGCCCGTAAAGAAGTATAACTTCAAAAATATCTATCTCTAGAAATAAAAAAAAGTCTCTAGCTCAAACATTAAGTGACTTATAATGAAAAGAATGTCAGTCTCTATTTTTTTTTCAGCGAAAAAGTGATTGAAAACTTCCCCCTACTTACCACCCTAATTAAAATTAGTCATTGACCTTCTTTGGTCTTCTTTATTTATGCATCATTAATAGGTTCTAGAGGTTTGACCGTCTTAGAATGATTAATTTAAAAAAAAAATTGAGTTAAAAGCGAATAACGAATTTTTGTAGTTTGGTAAAAATGCATTTTTCTTCAGAATAGAAAGATTAGCATCAGAGATACGAAAAAATATTTAAATATAAAATTGTAGCTCATTGAATTCCCAAGAACTTGATTTGCAAAAATTTTGTCTACAGCAAAAATTGAGTGAGCTATTGACAATTAAATCTTATAATAACATGCAAAAACCACCTTTACCAACACTTTCAAAGTTACCTCTTTTTGCGACTGAGGATTTTAAAAGGATTTAATATTAATACCCTTATAGATCCTGTAACGACCTACAAAATTATTTTTTACCAAATTTTCTAGGATAAAAAATAAAAAAGTTACGGTTAAAAAATCAATATATTCTTTTGAAAAAAAAACGACAAAATCCAATTGGAAGCATATTGTTGTAAGTTAGCGGTATTTTTATTCATTTGCCTTATTCATACTTCTTTACTTATGTATTATTAATAAATTCCAGAAGTTTGACTGGCTTAGAATGATTAGTTTTTAAAAAACTAGAGTTAAAAGCGAATAACGAATTTTTGTAGTTCGGTAAAAAATGCAATTTTCTTCAGAATAGAAAGATTGAAAGAACTTGGTTTGAAAAATTTTTTTCTACGGCAAAAATTAAATGAATCGTAAATGAGTATATTATCGAAAAACATTGATTTTTTCGATATAAAACTAACACTTTCGATAGCGAATAAATCGAGAACTATTAATTTTATCAAAAAAATGTATAGACTATTTTTTGCTTAAAATTAATGTTTTTATCAACTTTTGCGGTCAAAATATAATAAAAAATTTCCACCCCCGAGATGGGGTGGCAACCACCCCACGGAAAAAGCGCCTTTCGGCATCATATAGATTTTGATCTTTGGGCTATCCACTACTTATTCTCAAATTTTCAAGCAAATCGATATATTCTGTAAAAATTGCGAGGTGAAAAGCTTCGGTTCCTGGACTAGTAAAAATTTCAGAAAAAAAAAATATTAAACTGGAACAGAGTTGTAGCGAGTTAAACCGTGATTTCATTTTTTTTTTTTTTTCATTTTTAGGTTAAAATTCCGATTTTGACAATTTGATTTTATAATAAAAAAATTAAGTAATCGTGTGGGGAAAAAATAAATATGCCATTTTAATTGCCTATTTGTCTAATTTGTAAAATTCATATTAGACATTTCAGAAAGCGTTTTCAGGGTGAAATTTTTTCTAAGACCAAAACGAACTAATTTTTTAAATCCGTGCCTGTTTTTGTTCTAGTTTGAATAAATCAGTTGATTGGGTGGTAACATAAATTAAATATTTGTTCAAAAAAAATTAATTCTTGTAATAAAAGTGAATTTTTTTTAATCTATGGTTCACTTTACCAAACTTTTAATTATTCATAGTCAAATTTGATTTTTTTATAAAAAATTAAGTAATCGTATGGGGAAAAAATAAATATGCCATTGTAATTGCCTATTTGTCTTTTTTGTAAAATTCATATTAGAGTTTTCAAAAAGCGTATACATGGTGAAATTTTTTCTAAGACTAAAACGAACTAATTTTTTAAATCCGGGCCTGATTTTTCTCTAGTTTGTATAAATCAATTGTTTGGGTGGTAACATAAATTAAATATTTGTTCAAAAAAAATTATTTTTTGTAATAAAAGTTATATTTTTTAAATCTATGGTTCACTTTACCAAACTTTTAATTCATAGTCAAATTTGATTTTTTTATAAAAAATTAAGTAATCGTGTGGGGAAAAAAATAAATGTCATTTTTGTCATTTTATCAATAAATAAATATTGTCTAATTTGTAAAATTCATATTATAGTTTTCAAAAAGCGTATACAGGGTGAAATTTTTTCTAAGACCCAAACGAACTAATTTTTTGAAGCCGGACCTGATTTTTTCTAGTTTGAATAAATCAGTTGATTAGGTCGTAATAGTGTACCTAACGATTGACCAAAATAAGAGACACATCGATCTGTCCGTTCAAAAATTATGACGAATACAAATTTCTGTCAAAATGCGAAACTCGCCCTGTATATTATTAAACAATGGGAGCAGACACTTTTGAATGGTCATTTGTTATTCCCCATAGGAGCCTCTATACGAGGTAGGAGTATGTACAGTTCCTCATGACTCACCCTGTATACTGGCAACATACCAACAAAAATAGCCAGATACATAAAAAAGAAAGGAATAACACCAGCTTTTAGAACTAACAACTTAAGCAAATATATTAAGAACAATAAGAGCCGAAAGAGAAAATAACTACAGAGTGGTGTCTACAAACTAACTGGTGGTGACTGTCCTAAAACTTACATCGATCCAAACTGGCAGAACTTTTGACAAACGGATAGCAGAACACAAAAGGGCTTTCAACAAAAAAAAAACAGACACTTCTACATACGCACTTCACCTTCTAGATCATAATCATTCTTTTAATGTAGAGTTTCAAATTCTGCATATTCGAAATAAAGGCCTTAAGCTATCTTTATTAGAATGTATGGAAATTAATAAATTAAAAAATACAGATATAATTCTGAATGACCAACTCGAGACAAACAGCTCCCCACTCCTCAACCTCTTCAGTTAAAGACTTTAAAAAGGCAAACCCATAGTAAACTAAATCACTTGAGAAAGGACTCTGCCGAAACAGCTGTAGTGACATAGTTATAAGAAATTTTGTGGAAGTATAGAGAACAAGCGTTTTCAGTGTTTTATTGTTAGGTAAATGCTTTTGTGTTGTTTATATTAGATCTAGTCAGCTTTTATGCTGTTTTATGTTTTTATCATTTATATACAGTACCTACTATAGTTTTTCTATCGATACAACCAATCTCGGTGTTAACCGAGTTTTTTCCGTATCCGTGGTAGTCACGGTCCCAATTACCTCGGATAATCGCGAGTCTACTGTATCAAAAATAGTGAAATGCCATGAATTATACCAATAGGTTATACTTCATATCTAGCTTTTATACAGCTATCTATTTTCCCGCAAGAGTCTATTGCAACATATTATGTATATGCTAATATGTGCAGTAGTTACTTTGTTTTTATTTTACATATTTATTATAGGCAGCACATTTTTATTTGCTATTAATATGTATTATCAATTTTGTTTATAAAGATTTGTATGGTAAAACTGATTATTTTTTTAGGGTTTTTTGGAAGTCCTTTATTAAAAACATATGAATTTCGGACGGTGGCCTTCATAGGTACCACAATATGGTGCACAGGAATCCTTTTAACCAGTTTTGGTAATTCTTATACTGCCTTCATCTTCACGATATCAGTGTTAACAGGTAATTAACATTTTTTTAAATTTTTTCAAACAAACGTTTTAATAAAACGGATAATTTAAAGTTCGTTACTATCAATGCTACTAACTTCAAAATAACTATACTCCGTTTGAAAATTATTGATAGCACAGTTTTTATGACACTGCTCATTTGAATTTTATGTTGTGTTGTATTGTATTCAAAGTTTGTCGAGGTGGTCATATACCTCGATATCTTTGAATACAATATGTACAACATAAAATGCAAATGAGCTGTGTCATAAAAAATGTGCTATCAATTATTTTCAAACGGATTATACTAAACTATATAAAATTAAGAAAAAATGGTAACAGATTAAGGAGTAATATTAACAGATTCTAAATCTGCATTAGAGTGTATAAAAAAACACAAAATTTGAAGGAATCAGGTGACCTGTGTTATGTTGTTTAAAAAACATGATTGCTGATTTAAATGTCACATTTAATTGAATGTTTTGTTTACATGGGGTTAACCACAATTGGTTGTAATAGCAATTACATTTTTTTGACTAAAATATTTCATGTTTCGATTTCCACTCCAGGAATCATTTTCAAAAAGGTTATTATTAAAGAAACTGTTAAGAAGACTGTATAACCGCCAAGGTGTTGAGGTTATGTATTTACAAAATTGAGGTTGACATACATGGCCGTGGTGTTGTAGGCAGTAGTCTTCCTTTTTCTGAAAAGATCTAATGGTGGATGTTTTGTGTCCCATAGTACATCAAATTCTGATTATTATGTGTCTTGTGTTCGTATTGCGGTTGTGTATTGTGTGTTGCATATGTATTTATTTATGCGGACGTTTAAATATTTATTAATTAAATGGGAAACTACAATTGTAGTATGTATTTAATTTATTCATCAAAATAAGCTTTAACTCAAATAAAATTAGTATGATTGAATAGATATTTTCAGTACCTTTCAAACGAGGCGTGACTTGCCGTAAGGTCCCATTTAAAATTATCGGTCACAGTGGCGCTGTAATGTCATCTGTCACTATTACGTCACCTGTTATGACTAGTTGAGAAGCCTAATGTCGTTTATTTCCTCCTTTCAAATTTCACTATTATAAGTAAAGCGTAAAGCCGTTCAAAAGATACGAGGGGGACCAGACTTTTGACTAGCACTCTATATGTTATAATCGGATTAATGATTATATTTAAGATGCTAGAAAACCGGAATATACATACTACATGAAATAAAATAGAATTTAATATTCTGAAAAAGCGAATAATTGGATTAAGTATTGCAAAAATACAATATTCGGGCATATTTTCAATTGTCCTTGTATATATCTTCGATTGTTTTAAGTTTTAATGATATCTAGTGGTATTTTTGTATCTTCAAAGAAGTATGACAGCCCTGGCATTAAGGCTATCTTCTCCCGGTGAGGGTGGTTATCCCTTATCCGAGGGGTGGAATAATTGATACGCTTTTACTTGTTGAGTTGTTTTATTTACACTCACATAAGCATAAGCTGGTAGCACCGCACCCAAAGAACGTCTCGTGTAGAAAGAGACACTATCTTTAATGTGGAAATATTACGTCTGATCACCAAAATAGAATGACGAATGTCTAATATAATAATAAAGAATTCCCTTGTTATAGTTTAACTGTTTATATATTTAGAAATGCCTATTCAGCATCGACCATGAAAAGTGTTTATAATTGACTCTGCAATTATTAGTGAATCGTGATCTTGGCTAACAATATTTATATAATCGAATGAAGGTTGTAATATTGTTATGATGACATAAATAACTGAAAGTAATTATCGTAGATAATTACAGGGTGTTTTTAAGATATATCTACTGAGTACAGATGAATTCTTGTACACCTTCCCTTTTTAGGAATTTTCCGACTACGGGGAGGGAAATTTGCAAGTCGTGCTACCAACCCATACTGTGTTGTAATCAATACAAAAAATTTATTTTATATACAAACTTCCTAAGCCTACGCAAATACATAAATAATATAAAATGTTCGTTTAACAACATTGTTTCGTAACACTTGTCACTCACTGTGTTTTCGGATTGTAAGCATATAATCTATTCTTATGTATTTCCTTGATTTTATTGTTTTCTATTCTGATTTTACAATTAACGTTATTTACTTCTGTTATCGTGAAAGGACCTACATAAAGACTATCAAACTTACCATTCTCTTCCCTTTTTACAAGGACTAGGTCTCCTATTTTAAAGTGTTGTGGTGTCGCTTTGAGCCTATTCTTTTCTTCTTGCCGCTCTTTTTTGTCTTCATTGCTTCTAGTGAGGTGACCTATCGTGTCTATGTACGCTGTGTCCTCTGGTTTCGAAGAAGTGTCCGATATCACGTCTTCTTTGACAAGTGTTCTATTCGGTTTGTTAATGTGACATTCATGGCATTGTTTAACGTATTTTCTTACGTCTTTTTCTAAATTTTTCCATCTAAATCTTGCTTTTAGCTTCTTTATTAGTCTATTTTTCTTTAAGTGTCCTCCGAACATCGGGTGATTATGGTATTCTTCTATTAATCTGTGTTTTTCTTTGTCATCTTTTATTGTTTCTGGTACTTCACATATGTATATTTCTATATTCTTCAATTTTTTATTTCCTTCTTTAATAAATTCATCAATTGTGCACATTTTAAAAATAATATCATTTACGTATATTTTTACTTTACGTACTGCATTCTCTACCGCCAGCTTATCAAGCTGTACCAACGCTTGGTTTAAATCGAAATGATTCAATCCTGTGGCTATGCTTTTGCTGCATTTTATTTTGTTTTTGGCCCTAATGCTCAGTCTTGGTGAGATTAGTTCTGCTCCAAAGGACAAAATTGGTAGTCTATGCGCCTCTAAATTATTTAGTACCTTCCTTACTGTCTGTTTGGTGGCTTCTGGCTGTAGTGCGAGTTCACTTTCAGCCTTTGTTTGTCTTGCTTCTTTCTCCTTTTCTTTTGCTTGAGCTCTTGTTATAGCTAGTATATGGGCGTTGTCTATGTATAGGTTTTTTAGTTGATGCAATGTTATTCTTGAAAGGCTGTCTGCGTAGTTACTTTTCCCTGTTATATACTCTATTTCGAAGTCATATTCTTCTAGGTCTAATCTGATCCTCGTGAGTTTTGAGGTTGGTTCTTTCATTGCAAATAGGTGTGTCAAAGGTTTATGGTCTGTTTTTACTTTGAATGTTGGTGCTCCATATAGATAACATTTAAAATAATTAATTCCCCAATGAATCGCTAGTAATTCCTTAACGATTATAGGTTTATTACATTCTCCTTTACTAAAACTTCTTGATGCATATGCTATAGGTAGGTCAATTCCGTTGTAATCTTGACTTAGGATTGCTGAACAACTCTCATTAGATGCGTCTGTTGTTAAGATAAACTGTTTGTTGAAATCGGGATATTTTAAAATTGGTGGTTTCGTCAGAGATGCTTTAAGCTTTTTGAATGCTTTTTCACACTCCTCGGTCCACGAAAATTCTACTCCTTTCCTCGATAATTTGTTGAGTGGTCTGCATATTTCCGCAAAATTTTTAATAAAACGTCTGTAATAGTTGCAAAATGCTACAAATCTCTTTGTTTCTTCCGCTGTCTTAGGTGTCGGATATTGTTCAATTGCTGCATACTTCGCTTTGTCTGGTGATACTCCCTCTTGAGAAAGATCATGTCCTAAATATGTTACTTCCCTCCTAAAGAATTGACATTTTCCTGGGTTAAGTTTCAAATTGAATTTCCGACATGTCTCGAATGTCTTTTTCAGGTTGTCTAAGTGATGTTTTTCGGATATTCCAATTACTACGATATCGTCCATGTAAAGAAATGCTTTGTCTGGTGTTAATCCTGAAAATGCTATTGACATCATTCTTGAAAAGCTATTTGGGCTTACATTTAATCCAAAAGGTAATCTGGTAAATTGAAATGCTCCATTTTCTGTGCTGAACGATGTGTATTTTCTCGATGATTTTTCTAATGGTATCTGGTGAAAGCCTGACATTAAGTCTATAACTGAAAACCATTTTGCTCTTCCTAGTTGATCTAATATCGAATCTATTCTTGGTAATGGAAATTTGTCTGTAACTATCTTCTTGTTCAGTTGTCTAAAATCTATGCATAATCTCCATGCTTTTCCTCCATCTATAGCTTTTTTCGGTACCAGTACTACTGGACTGTTGTACTCGGATGTAGATGGTTCTATGATTCCTTGGTCTCTTAGGTTTTGTACTTGTCGATTTAATTCCTCTGTTTGCGCATGAGGTGTCCTATAATTCTTGATATATACCGGAGTTTGGTCTTTAACTCTTAGTTTTTGTTCGTAGAAATTGTTACAGGTTAACATATCATGCCTTAGGGCGAATATGTCTGAATATTCCTCGCATAACGATACTAAGTTGTCTCGTATGTATTCTGGTATGTCTAATTTCAGTGATTCTCGTAATTCTTTTTTTCTGTCCTTGCTGTCGTTGACTAGCCTATATATATTGAATAGTTTAATATCCAACGTCCTGATTGTGCTTGCGTCTACATTTACTGTTTCGTACGTTGTGTTCAAAATTTTGATGTAAGGATTATTACTTGAAATAATTGCTCTTGCTATGAATATTCCTGGTTGTATTTCTTGCTGTTCCACTATCCTGTCTTTCTTTAACGTTTGAAAAATTTTTACGATTCTGTAAATTTCACATCTAGGCGGTATTATTATGGTGTCATTGTCTATATTATCCAGAATTTTCGTACTAATGTAACAATCGTTGTCCTCTTTAATGTGCATTTTAAGGTTTGCGTAATCTAGTATACATTGAAAGTTAGAAATAAAGTCTCTCCCAATGATTCCGTCTGTTGGAATTGGAAAGTTAGGTTCTACCAATTGAAAGATGTGTTCGAATCGAGTTCCTTTTACTTCGAGTGTTGTCTCAACTTCTCCCATTGTTTGCAACTCTCCTTTAGTGACTCCTTTTATTTTTGCCTTTGTGTTTGGTTTCACCTGTTCCTTCATGAAATCTTGTGAACATTTTAGTATTGAAATGTCAGCTCCTGTGTCTATGATAAAAGTGCTTGTGTTTTCAAGAATTCCTGTTTTCATTCGTACAAAGTTCGTTAGGTTTAGGTCGAAGTTGTAAATGTTATATTTTATTTCTGCCTGTGTGCTTCCAACTTCTTGTTCATTCAAAACCCCAACTGCTGGTTTTCTTGCTCTTCTTGACTGTCCTCTATTTCTAGTAACCTTACGTTCCTGTTACGTCCGCCTCTCTGGTTTCCTCTGTATGTTTGATTGTTAAATTGTCTGTATCCTCTGTTCGAATAATTTCGTTGATTGTCCGTTGCTTCTCCTTCGTTCCGTTGTCCGAAGTTATTTCTTCTTCCTCTGTCATATTTGTTATGATATCCTCTTCTGTATTGCTGCTGTCCTCTCCTATTCTCGTAGTTTGTCCTATAATTTAAGACTCTTCCTTGTGCATTTTCTTCAGTCGTATCGATCGACAAAAATTTAGATACTACTTCCTGCGGTGATGTAAAGTTACCTGCTTCCAGTATTAGCTTAGCTTTCTCTGCATTAGCGTTTCGTTTCATTGTTGTTACTACAGCTTCCGTCGTATATTTCTTTGCTAAGTCAAGTGGCATTCCTTCCGCTATGTATGCTACTTTTAATTGTTCTGCTAACTCTTCCACTTCAGATGCGTACACTGCTGCATCTCTATGCCCTTGCCTTTTTTTTGGCTAATTTGGCTATTAAATTCTTCGGATTATCACCTTTTAATTCTTTCTTTAGTACTTCAGCTATCCGTGGAATTGTATCTTCTGTGGTTATTAGGTTCCTAGCCTTATTGGTGAGTCGCGTTTTTATTAGCGTTACAGCTGTGTCTTCATGACCTTCTGCCAATTTTCCAAGTAGTTCTAATGCGTCTAAAAATGGTTGTAATTTCCCTGCGCTTCCATCGAACTCGTTGGGCAATATCTTGCTTGCGATATTCAAAAATTCATTGATTGTCAAAGCCATGTTTACTATTGTTATATCTTGTTTTATGTCACCTTTTTTCTCTTTTATTCCGTCGTTAATTATTTCTTCTTCTCTTTCCTCGTCGCTTTTTCCTTCTTCTATTTCCTCATCGCTTTGTTCCTCTTCAACTTCCTTGTCGATTGGTTGATGTATTGAACTTGGAACCACTGTTCTCACATTTACTGCTTGAAATGATCGTATAACTTTGTCTCTGATTTTTCCAAAATATTTGTTGCACGATTCCCTTTGTTTGTCCGAAAGTGCTTCCCAGTTTTTCCTAGTCAATTGTGTGAACTTGTTATAAGCTTTAATTAGCTGTGTCGTTACTTCTTCCTTTATGTCCTTAGATTTCGGAACTTTTTTCTTTAAGACTCTTCTGCTTTGCCTGTCTATTTCTTGTGCAATTTCCTCAACTATTTTGACAAAATCTTCCCAAGTAACTTTGTTGCTACTCATTTATACATAATTTTTTTCTTTTTTCCAGCTTCTGCACTTCTTAGCGAAAATATAAATTCGATAGTCTTACGGTGTATATAGATATGTAGTATATAGATATACAGGGTGTCCCGAAAAGATTGGTCATAAATTATACCACAGATTCTGGGGTCAAAAATAGGTTGATTGAACCTCACTTACCTATATACAATAGTGCACACAAAAAAAGTTACAGCCCTTTGAAGTTACAAAATGAAAATCGATTTTTTTTCGTATATCGAAAACTCACAGAGATTTTTTATTGAAAATGTATATGTGGCATTTTTATGGCAGCAACATCTTAAAAAAATGATGAAAGTGAAATTTGTGCATCCATGAAAATTTTATGGGGGTTTTGTTCCCTTAAACCCCCCCAAACTTTTGTGTACGTTCCAATTAAATTATTATTGTGGTACCATTAGTTAAACACAATGTTTTTAAAACTTTTTTGCCTCTTAGTACTTTTTCAATAAGTCAGTGTTTATCGAGATATTTTGAATATTTGTCGAATCCACCACATATTTGTATATGGTTAAGTACGATTATGGAGACCTGTTAATAATCTGAAAATTTATTTATAATTTACATTTTTAGGTATATTTTGAAAAAGAAGCTACATCTCGATAAAAGGTGACTTATGAAAAGAAACTAAGAGGCAAAAGTTTTAAAAACACTGTGTTTAACTAATGGTACCACAATAATAGTTAAATTGGAACGTACACAAACATTTGGGGGGTTTAAAGGAACAAAACCCCCATAAAATTTTTACGTAAATATATTGAAAAAGACGCCACATCTCGATAAAAACTGGCTTATCTAAAAAATACTAGGAGACAAAAAAGTTTAAAAAACGTTGTGTTTAACTAATGGTACCACAATAATGAATTACTTGGAACGTACACAAAAGTTTGGGGGGGTTTAAGGGAACAAAATCCCCATAAATTTTGTATGGGGTGGACAAATTTAACTGTAATTTTGTTTTAGGATGTTCCTGTCATAAGAATGATACATGTTCATTTTCAATAAAAAATCTCTAATAGTTTTCGATATATTGAAAAAAATCGATTTTCATTTTGTAACTTCAAAGGGTTGTAACTTTTTTATGAGCACATTTGTACTAAGGTAAGTTAGGTTCAATCGAACTATTTTGGACCCCAGAATGTGTGGTATAATTTATGACCAATCTTTTCGGGACACCCTGTATAGTAAAAATATAGAGACAAAATAATACGTCAATATATGGTAAAAATATGTAAAAATTGCAGTAGTAATAAAAAATTCAAAAATAAATAACGTTATATTAACCCTTGTAAATAAGTAGTTAGAATAATAATTTAAATGTATTATGCATATAGCGTATATTTGTTATATCGTATATTTATTTTGATAGGTATATTTACGATAGCAAATATTAAGATCATAAAAAATTGCAAAAATGTACTAAAAATCAGTAGTCAAATAATAAATGAATAAAAGTCAGCAAGGATAAAGTATACGTTGATAAATATGTAAAAATCATATAAAATTGTATCATTGCGTCCTATAATAACTTAATATGAGGGTAAAAAAAATCTTTTTATATTGATAAATATTGGTAATAGAATAGAATAATTAAGTAAAAATAGGTAAACTTGAAACATATATTAATGTAATTAAGGTAGCACATAATGTTTATACTTTATACTTTATATTAATCAGGAAATACCATAAAAATAGCTAATATGGACTTACCACTTTTACACGTCTTTGTTCGTATCACAAGTCCTCGCTGCACGTTCCATAGCATTGTCCATTTTCCATTGTCCCACGATGTTCCATCTCCATACTATTCCCTTTTCAGCTCCGCGTCGGCCTGATGTCTCCATCCATTTTACATACCACACTGTTGTCTAAGGTGGTCTAGGTGCCTGAACATTGACGTGTTTCTTCATACCTGTCCTGTTCACCAGTCCTGAGTTCTTCCCTGGTTCTGGATCGCCATATGACAGCCCTGGCATTAAGGCTATCTTCTCCCGGTGAGGGTGGTTATCCCTTATCCGAGGGGTGGAATAATTGATACGCTTTTACTTGTTGAGTTGTTTTATTTACACTCACATAAGCATAAGCTGGTAGCACCGCACCCAAAGAACGTCTCGTGTAGAAAGAGACACTATCTTTAATGTGGAAATATTACGTCTGATCACCAAAATAGAATGACGAATGTCTAATATAATAATAAAGAATTCCCTTGTTATAGTTTAACTGTTTATATATTTAGAAATGCCTATTCAGCATCGACCATGAAAAGTGTTTATAATTGACTCTGCAATTATTAGTGAATCGTGATCTTGGCTAACAATATTTATATAATCGAATGAAGGTTGTAATATTGTTATGATGACATAAATAACTGAAAGTAATTATCGTAGATAATTACAGGGTGTTTTTAAGATATATCTACTGAGTACAGATGAATTCTTGTACAGAAGCCTTTGACAGAATGAGGATTAGATGTGATATAATAATAAAATTAACCCTTTCAGTTCCGGTGACGGGTATGTGCGTCCAAATATGTGCGACTACAGGTGAGTGGCATGGACGCGTAAGCGCGTCCATGCCACGTAAGTATTCAAACGAAACTATTTCTGCACTGAGCTGAGGTTGAAAATATTAAAGAGGAACTGAAAGGGTTAATGTGTAGTATCTATAAACATCAATGACATTGTGTCAACACTTGTGCACATGGAAACAAGTTCAAAATAAATAATGTTCATTCCTGATGTATTCCATATTTCAACTATCAAACTTGATCTGTAATTAATTTAATTGGTCTCATGTATTACTCACAAAGCCAAGACAATAACCTATCGCATATTTTGTAGGTATTGGACAAGGAATCCTAATGCCGTCCACATACCTGGCCACAAACTCGTACTTCAAAGAAAGACTGACTCTAGCCGTTAGCATATCAACTACTGGTGCTAGTATTTTTTCTATCGTTTCTCCCAAATTATGTGATATTTTAGTTAGTAATGTAGGAAGAAAGTATACAGTTTTAGTGTTATTCGGCTTATCTCTTCTATCGTATGTTGGATGTTTCTTAATGAGACCCATCCAAAAGAAAACAGTTGAACATCCGGAAGAATTGACCAAATTGGAAACTAGTCAGGTAAAAGTGCTATTTGTTACATCCATCTTATTTATATTTTTTAAACAATTGGATATAGTGATTGAGTCAATACTAGCAATCTTAAGTTTGTATTTTATTAGTTGTTATATAATCATGGGGCAACCGGTTTCGAGTCTTACAATATATGACTCATCTTCAAGCCCAGTACAAAAAGTCTTCACAATACAAACTACAAGCTAAAATCACAAAACGAGAGACATGTACATATACATATATAAAACATAAAAAACTTACATACAATATAGCCAAACAACTATATAGTATTGAACTCAATAGTCTATAGCATGTAAACTGAGACATTTTGCTATTGGAAGCGACCAAGCTGATGAGAATTGCTTGGTATATAATTTAATATATACTACCATCAATCCTTAAATAGTTAAGGGTTGATGGGGTTGATGGAGTCCTGACAAGATGGTATGCGATCAAACAACATATAAAGTTAGTAGTAATCGGTATGTACTTACATAACAGCTACTGAAAGTGTTCTACAGCTAAAGATGTGCCTGGAAGTCACCAGCCTCATAAGAACAGTTGACCAGTCAAACAGCCCTTACTCCCTTAATTATTTGTTATGTTCATAACAAACAATTAAGAGACTAACACAAACAATCAGAACATAACAAACAATTAAGAGACTAAGGGCTGTTTGACTTGTCAACTGTTCTTATGGGGCTGGTGACTTCCAGGTACATCTTCAGCTGTAAAACAGTTTCAGTGGCTGTTATGTAAATACATACCGATTACTACTAATATGTTGTTTGGTCGCATACCATCTTGTCAGAACTCCATCAACCCTTAACTATTTAAGGATTGATGGTAGTATATATTAAATTATATACCAAGCAATTCTCATCAGATTGGTCGCTCCCAATGGCAAAATGTCTCAGTTTACATGCTATAGACTATTGAGTTCAATACTAAACAGTCGTTGGGCTTTATTGTATGTGATTAAAACAAGACAAAGTTTTTTTTATGTTTTATATATGTATATGTACATGTCTCTCGTTTTGTGATTTTAGCTTGTAGTTTGTATTGTGAAGACTTTTTGTACTGGGCCTGAAAATGAGTCATATATTGTAAGACTCGAAACCAGTTGCCCCATGATTATATAACAACTAATAAAATGCAAACTTAAGATTGCGAGTATTGACTCAATTACTATATCCAATTGTATAATGGACTCGCATTGGCAACCCTTTCATCATTATATTTTTTAAATTATCTTCACAAATGTAGAAACAACTACAGAGACAATCTAGAGCACAAAAATTTTGCAGTGACTTTCTAGTTTATCCATAAAAATGCTTGCTGATTTCAAACTCACAACCCTCAGGAAGATTTTTAGTCTTAAGGTGTAGTCTAGGGTTATATTGGGCGATATCTACTTCACTATTTGCACTTTTTCTGATTTTCAAAAATGATTTGAGTTTTGTCTCACTAATACATATGATGTGAAAATTAGACACAGGCCATTTGGTTTCAACAATGTTATTCAATATGTCAGTTTTAGTTTAGCCTTATCATGATGTTAATTTTGGGGTTTGTGCGTGTTTCTTGAGACAGATATCCCGTCTGCCATTTCGGAATTGCTGACTAGAATTAAAGATTTTTTCGTGCCTGGGGCAGTGGCGGATCTAGAAATTTGTCTTGGAAGAGGAAATTTGCCTTAGGGATAACTTCCAATGAAAAACCAACCAAAACATATAAAAAGATAAACTCAGATTACATAAGAGACAAATAAAAACTTATAGCCATTAAATTTCCTTAATTTTCATAACTAGTGTGTTTATTGAATTTGTCTTTCTGTGGTTTCAGTTTCGTGTCAGCTATTTTTTTTTCTTTAATTTCGGTTCTTGTTAGCGGGGGAGGATTTTCTTATTTTCCCTCCCCGTAGATCTGCCACTGGCCAGAGTGTCTATTTAACATCTGTTTTATCGGGAACGTGCGTCGCCGTGAGTAATGTTTGCAAGGCTATATCATGTATACAAAATATATAAATAATCATAAACATTTCAATATTCATTTCAGTACTGTTTATTTTGCCGCATACTGTATATTTCACTGATCATTACAACTTCTTTTTTAGCTAAACTATACTAATGAAGACTCAAACAACGTTTATAAAGAAACTACTCAGCCAATCAAACGAAACCCTGTTATACTAAAACTAATAAACGTCTTTGACTTGGAGCTGCTCAAAAAACCATCATTTATAATAGCCATAATTTCACTGGGAGTTTCATTTGCAGCTGAGCTTAACATGGTTTTGATGATGCAATTCGTTCTTCCAGAGCTGTCCAAATTTAGCCGAAGCGATGTAGCGAATATAACTTCAGTTCAGTTTATTTTTGACATACTGGGGCGATTGGCGATCCCATTCGCTTGCCACACTATTCATGCACCTCCGAAATGGGTATATGCAGGTGCTTTAATAGCTGCTACAGGAGCTAGAACTAGTAAGCTTGCACATTGATATTCCCCTTAAACATTGGGTGCGTTCGGACGACCATAGCGGCTGGCTGTCAGCAGAAATCGGCTGAGTGGTTGTATCCAGCCGTGATAGAAAAGCTTAGTAAATCTCTCAGCGCCTGACTTCCAGCGGTGACGTCTGACAGCTACTGCTGGCTTAGCTGTCCAGCCGCTGTGGTCGTCCGAACGCACCCATTACTTTATACTTTATTATGTAGTGTCATAAAAATAATAGCTGAATAATCACTATAATCAATTCGTTTTTATATCTTAAGACTGTATTTTATTACCGACTTGTTTCAGTTCATATTCTGAAATGCTGATTGAGGATTTGCCGACACTAATTCGCAAAATTAAATTCCAACAGAGGGTGCTCAAAATTTCAAAGATGGACGACAACTCTAGGAAAACAATTCATTTTGTCATTTGAAATCACAGTTTGAAATCACAACAAGAAACCTTCAATACATAGTAGGATATAAAAACTTAAATGCAATAAAGATCAACTCCCTTCTATACGCTGATGATATAGTTTTAATCACAGACACAGTAGAGAAAATGCAGAAACTAATAGATATTTGGCAAAAAGAGATTCATAAATTAAAAATGGAAATGAACCTCAACAAAACAAAACTTATGATAATAAATGAAGATGAGAAAAGAGAAAGGAATACTAATATAATAGTAAAGGAAAAAGTAATAGAACATGTATCTACTTTTGAATATTTGGGAAATATAATAACAGATGATGGGAAAACGGACTTGGCAATAAGTAATAAACTGAAGAAGGCAACTAGCGTGTACTACTCTTTAAATAATACAATTTTTGGAAAGTCAGAAATAAGCAACAAAACTAAACTCAGAGTATATAACAGCATAGTAAATCCGATAATGACATATGGGGCGGAAACATGGATTGTCCAAAAGAAACATGAATCAATGATAAACGCGACCGAGATGAAATACATGAGAAGAATAGCCGGAGTTACGAAGTTTGACAGATTCAGAAATGAAGATATAAGAAGAGAGCTGGAACAAGAACCGATAATTAGGAAGATCGAAAACAAACAATTAAGCTGGTTTGGACACATACAACGAATGGAGCAAAATAGACTTACAAAGAAGGTACATGAAGCCAAAATGGGAAACAAAAGAAAAAAGGGAAGGCCGAGGAAGACATGGATGGACCAGATCCAAGATGTAGGTGAAAGGAGACACATCAGTATGAGGGATATGAAGAACCTGGCCACCAATAGAAGCAATTGGAAGAAGTGGATAAAAGGCGGAACCCGACATCCGACGCCCTGAAGGGCACTAAGGATTATGAGAAATAAGAAGAAATCAGTGTTTTGCCAAAGTAACCACTAAGTTTTGCAACTAAGACATCTTATAAGTTAAAGACGACTCAAAATTATGTTTAATCTGTATGCATTCATTAAAATTTGATGGTAACTACTGATTTGTTTTTACCTTTTTTTCATAAAAAAATCTGGCCCCCCGATAATCACACAGCGTTCTAAAAATTATTAATCTATCTTAGGATTTCTAATTTTGTTTTTAATTTAATTAATAGGTGCACTACAGTTTATTTTACACCAACAGATAACAATTTTTAATTAAATAAAAACTGGAAACTTGGAAACTAAGTAGGTGAATTTATTTTATAATAATTGTGTTCTGAAATGTTTCCGTATGGAATTACGAGGTGGTCGGGATATTTTGCATAACAATGTACATTCTATGTACAGAATATAATATACTACATTTTATTTATTTATTTAATTTTGCAGTCGCTTAAACATTAAAAAATACTACGTTTAATCCAAACGTTAAATTAACAAAATGTGTGATTTGGCATTGGTTAATTTAGGTCATTACGTAGAGTATAATAGGAATGAATACTGAGGAACACTAAAATAGTTTTTTTAAGTCAAAATTATTGTTAATTACAACATAAACTGACCGCAAATATGTACACAAATTAATGGCAAAGTCAATGTTTTCCTTGAGTTGATGCTTTTCAAATTCGCCACCAGGCGTCGCCCACTTTGCGGTTCCTCGCGAATAGAATATTTTCCACCACTCTTTTCTAGAAGAGTGGAGGCCTGGACCTTAACGGAAGCAATATCTAAACGACTAGAAGCTTTCGAAATGTGGAGCTATCATCCACCGTGTCACAAGCAACACAGCTATCCAACGTGTGAAAAAAGATCTGGAAGTTATGTGTACTATGAAAATCAGAAAGATGTCCTACTTAGGGCATGAGATGCGCAATGAGAAGTAATCCAGCTGAAATGAAATAAAAATGTATACCATTTTTATTCAGTTGCAATGCGAAGGCAAAACTGTCTTATTTTTCACTTAGAACAGAGATCGCAAATCAGCACTCTAAATCGACGATTTTCGACTCTAATTGGAGTCATCATCAGAGAGGCGTAGGTTTGCTGCTCTCTGCCCCAAGTGTCGAAACTCCGAGAGCTTATCCATCCCCGCATTGCAACTGACGTTTATGGAGTAGGTGTCTAGCGACATCTGGCAACTGAAAGTCAAAGTTTTCAACCTAATAGAAATATTAAAAATATTGAAAAATATTAAAAATATTCCTAAAAGATATTTAATTGAAAACTTATTGGACCATTTTCCTGGTAACACCTCCATGGGTTCTAAAAATTTCAAACCAGATGGATGCTAAAGCGAGGAAGATTGCAGCTGATTTTGCAAGGGAAGGGGCATCGAAGGACGTCATGCCTGAAGAATATCATTGTGGCGGAAATAACAAGCGTGCATTTATTCAGGGCTTCTTCTTCTTAGCCTTCTATCGTCCATAGGCCTCTCACAACTCCTTTCATCGATTTCTATCCTGAGCAACGTACTTCCAATTTGTTCCGGCTATTAGTTTTATGTCATCTATCCATCTCATCTGTTGTCTTCCTCTTGGTCGTCTACCTTCATAAGATCTCCAATATTGTATTGTGGCATTCCAACGCTGGTCTTTTTGTCTAGCAGTGTAGCCTGTGAAGCTCCATTTGAGTTTGGCAATTTTTGTGGTGATATCCTCGACTTTTTTTATCTTACCCAGTTGTTTTCTTGGGGGGGTGAAAAACCGCGCGTTTAAAATAAGTCCGGAGATGGATAAATTGACTAGTTCTAAACAATTTTAGTTCTATAAAATTTTAACTTAGTTAATACTTTTCGAGTTATTTACGATTAAAAATGTGTATTTTTCGACAAAAAAAATCACGTTTTCAGGCGATTTTCACAAAAAACTCAAAAAGTAAGTATTTTATCGAAAAAAATATTCTTAGCAAAATGTAGCATAATATAAAAAAATTAAAAAAAATTGTGAACTCGTAAAGTCGATAGACCCAGCAAAAGCTGTAGCTCATGAAAAATACGTTCTTATTCGTCAAATTCCAAATCAAATATTTCAACGTGAAATAACCAAGAAATGAAGCACTTTTCGGAAAAACCCAATTAAAACTTTCTTAATAAAGCTTTATTTTTATGTTTTAAAAAAGTTTCTATCACTAAAACTAAGCGAGTTATGCTCAAAATCAAGTTGACTCCTTTTTTTTGGTAAAAAAATCGTGAAAATCTCCCCCTACTTAGGACCTCAAATGAAATTAATCGTTACCGCTTTACAAACAATTTACTTATGTATTTTTTACATGATTGAAAGGGCCTGAACTAGTCACTAATCACGAGTGTATGCAAAATAAGAACAGCCATATTTTAACCAATTTTTGTCTTACAGAAAAACAAAATGAATCTATCATATTTATCAAAGCAAAACCTACCTACTTTTTACTCCTTGGAATTTTTAGTATCCCTAATACTTTTTAAGTTATTTTGAAAAAAGGGCATTTTCAAATATTTTAGGAATTTTTTTTTTTTAATATAAAACCAATTTTTTTCAAAACTAAGCACTCCCAACCGGTAAACCGTACAGATCATATAAACAATATAAAGTAAATGGTAAAGCGGTAACGATTAATTTTATTTACGGTGCTAAATAGGGGGATATTTGCACGATTTTTTTTATTAAAAAAAGAACTTTAAAAAATTTTAATCGGTTTTGCCCGAAAATTGCTTAATTTTTTGGTTATTTAAAGTTGAAAAATTCGATTTGGAATTTGACGAATAAGAACGTATTTTTGATGAGCTACAACTTTGCTTTTACTGGTTTTATAGACTTTATGAACATACATTTTGTTTGCTTTTTTAAAAGCTACATTTTTGCTAAGAATATTTTTTTCGATAAAATTACTCGAGAAGTGTTGACTTAGTTTAAAAATTATATAGAACAAAAGTTTTTTAGAGTTAGTCAGTTGATCCATTTTGGGACTTACTTTAAACGCGCGTTTTTTTTACCCCCGAGAAG
Source organism: Diabrotica virgifera virgifera (assembly GCF_917563875.1). NCBI lineage: Eukaryota > Metazoa > Arthropoda > Insecta > Coleoptera > Chrysomelidae > Diabrotica > Diabrotica virgifera. The sequence continues at coordinate 59,683,016 of NC_065443.1, read as the reverse complement.
GGGTAACTGTAACTGTCACCCCCCAAGTAAAAGCAACCAACGGTACAAATTCAACTTTGAAATAGACAGTCAGTAGAACCTAAAACCAGATTTTCATGCAATTCGGAGTTGACTGAAAATTAAACTCCAAAACTGTCATTTACTGGGCTATTGTTGTTTATTTGTCCCGATCTACACCCCTAAATCCCGATTTGTTCTTGCTTATGTACAATTACAAACGATTTGTTTGTACGATTACAAACAAATCGGATCTGGCAACACTAGTCTGGGATCATCTGTGTTTGTCATTATTTTGTTTTTGCCTTATTCATTTTTAGGCCGACATATTGGGAGCTGTCTGCGAGTTCCTCCATCATAATTTGTAGTTCCTCGAATGTGCTCGCTATGCAATCAGCGAATCTGAGGTGGTTTACCTTGTTGTCATTAACATTAATACCATATGTTGACCAATTTGTAGTTTTGAAAACGTCTTCCAGGGCTAGATTAAAAAGTTTTGTTGATATTACGTTTTTTTGTCTAACTCCTCTCTTAATGGGGATGGGATTTGTATTTTCGTCTAGTTGTACTATCATAGTTGCGTTTTTGTTCTATGGCCCACATCTCGATACTATCAAACGCCTTTTCATAGTCTACGAAGGCAAAGAAAACGGGTAATTGGTATTAGTTTGCCTTCTCTATCAATCTTCTCATTGTCAGCAGATAGTCTGATGTACTATATCTTTTGCAGATATTATTCAGGGCAGCTTTCCACTTAAGTGGCAAAGTTATGTGAACTAACGTGATTGCCAATATCCATAGACGATAAGCATCAACAAAAGTAGAAGATAGGAAGTTAATAGAGAGTTTTTAGACCCTCTACTTTTTGACATACGTTAAACGTAAAACGTTATACTTGTCATGCGCATTGAGTAGTAAATAAGGGATAACGTGTTTACCTAAAATAGTTTTTGAATCCTTTCAGAAGCTACTCACACAGATCAACGTTAATTGACATTTGGCAAACGTAACCTATAAAACGGCAGTTGTGTGCTATGACCTATTTTATTGAATTAGTTGCCATAATGGAAGAAAATATTGAAAATGTATTAAGACGTTCACCAAAAACAATTTACTACTTTAAGAACACAAAACATACATACCAAGTTTAACAAGACAATTCAGGCAAGTATCAAATTTCTCAAATTCTAACAGGGTTGCCAAGCAGGTTATGTGTTATGTTTATTAAGTGATAGTTTTAAAGAAAAACAAATTTTGATTACAATTTTATACATCGTTATTGCATCATTACTATATTTTTTATTCTAGTTGTCCTTGGTTTAGCTCATGACTTATTTTTATTTTTTATGATTTAGATATATGGCATTTGGCAATCTTACAAATACGTAATCCCTTAATAACGTGAACCTTATTTCTACCTAAATAAGGGGCCTTATCCGCTAATAAAGTAATACGTTATTTTTCTGTTACTGCGCATGAGCAGAATAGCGTATAACGTTTAACGTTCCTGAAATAAGAAGCTTAAAAACTCTATTGGCTGTGATCTTCTGTGTTCGTGTGAACAACACATCGACAAAAGCCCAAATAAAGACCTACATCGGAGACTCCACATGGAAACAATGAAGAAATAAAGAAGATTGTCAAGGGCCATGAAGAACAACTCCAAGACCATTTAAATAGTGAAGAGTTACAACTGCTAGATCTAGATAATCAAGACCTAGTCCGCAGTCTCAAATGCACCAAACTTCGAACTTGTGTGATAAGTGTCATTTTAAACAAAGTCACATCAGTGAACTGCTCAAATTCAATTATTAGTTCTAAAGTGAACCATTAGAAATGCATTGGATAAAAATGTATTATTACATTTTTGTTTTTTTTTTTAGTGCTTGCTACATATGCTCAGTCCTACACAGCTGCTTATGCTGCGTGTTGCATAATCGGAGCTACAAAGGGTTTGAGAGCTGTCTATCAGTCGGTTATAGTTCCAAAGCTAGTTCCTCTAGAAAAATTTGTGGCTGCTAATGGTTTACAGATGTTTTTTACTGGAGCTGTATCTTTAGCCATTGGTCCTATCATAGGTAAGATAAGTGTGCGTTTATAGAATATACATATGTTTATAGAATATACCAATCAGAAAATTTGCAATTTTTTTAAATTAGAACTACAGTAAAACCTCCGTTAACCGAAACAGCCGACAGTTTCAATAATTTCGTCAATAAAAAGTAAATTTTTATCGCAAAACGGCAACAATTCGATGTTAATTTGTCAACATTGCTTTCCGGAGTAACCTAGTTGAGTCTCAGAATTTATAATCCGTCTTTCCCATAATAGCCGAGTTGAGTCCTGAAGTTGGGTAAATTGAGTCCCGCGCCTACCTGAGGCTTAGTTGGTGTACGTAATGTTTTCTAGGAATTAGAAAACAATAATTTATTCTATGATTTTGTGGCTGTATTAATGACAAATCTTCAACAGAACAATCTCCTACATCTTCTGTGTCGAGAAATGGCATTCCAAAGCAGTATGTTAAATATTTTCCTACATCACCCTCTTGTCGAATTGCTTTTTCAAAATCTGCAAAATACTGTTCTTAAAGCGAGTTTTTTTATTGCATTTGCCAATTTGTTTTGTAAGGTATTTAAATGCCAGCGTATATGTATATTTTTGTTTATTTGACAATAAGAAGAAAACCAGAGGTATATAATAATCTTCTTTTAGACAATGGATGGAGAACATTTGCTTAAAGAACTTTGGGCAACATTCAAAAGTTCCATCTATATAAATGGTGTCCAAATCTGCTAAAAATTGTAAATTACTGTTGCAGGAAAACATAATAATTTGGTTTTCTATGTCGTTTACCATTAGAAAATCCTCGTTTTTGTTGGTTTTCACTGCAAATGTTTTTAATATATCATGAGTTTTTTCCATACGATTTGTCAATTTAGGCAGAAGAGGTCGTCGGGCGTTATACATATTTTTTCGGACCAATTCCACATCTTTGGTAGTCAAGGTACGCATATCGCCATTACCTAATTTCTTGTGCAAAATTTTCATAGGTCCGCTGATATCTTCTACAGCCTTTCACTTTAAGGAGCTACTTAACATTTAAAAACCTATTAAAAGGTGATAAGAAGGAATACGATGCCCCGGACTCAATTCGACCAACTAAATATTTTGACCTTTCTTAATTGAGGTATACGGGACTCAATTTACCTATGCCCTTGCTTTCATACAACTAATGAACGCAATTTTCCCAGAATCCCAGAACGTTTGTTCATATGATTTTGGATATAATTAGGTATGGCTTATTGTATTCTTTCATTAGATATAGCCTCAAAATCAAAGGAAAATATAGAAGCAAATAGATTCCTTAAAAAAACATGTTCCCTTTCCTTAATTTTATTGGTTTATTCTGTATTTACATATTCTGGTAACAACTTTTCATAATAACAATTTTCGGTTATTGTGAAGTATAAAGGTACTTTACTGTTGAGCCAAATTCACATTTTTTTCAAATACTTAGTATAAGATTAATATAATTTGATATCTTATGGGTACATTTTAGGTTTTAGGTCATACAGAGCTTTTTATGAAGAATAACTTTTTTTCGTAAAATTAATAAGAAAGAAGTTTCCATGTGATTCCAACTTACGTAGACACCCTGTATATATAGAATAAAAGTAACAGTTCATTATGTTTTTTCTTCATAATTTTTTTAAAAAACTTATTATATTTAGGTCAAAACGGCAAACAGGTGAATGTTCTCAAAAAACTTTTGATAGTGTGTAAAAAATGTTTTATTATCAGCTAAGTACTTTCAACACATAACGTGCCATCATCAGAGCTTCCTAAAAGGACACTTAAGATAAGATTTCTTTATATAAAAAATTAGTGAAAAACTTACGTCATCATCATCATTTGGCACAACTCTATGTGAGTCTTGGCCGCGTTTACTATTTCCCTCCATTGTTGTCGGTCCTGAGCAGCTATTTCCCATTTAAAAAAACTTACGTCCTTTTATAAAACCTTCATAGAAGAGCAATTGCTAAACGACACAATAAAATACATGGATACTAGGCAAATGCCACAGATATCGGGTATAACAACCCCTTAAAATGAATAAATCACATCTAAATTCTTTTAAAAATTAAAAGACAACATGGCTGAGTCAAACCATTTTGAGCCCACGTGAACAGCTCAGCTGAGGAAGACTGTCATTTATTAAAATGATAGAGAAGGTGCCACAATCTTAAGCGACCTCTATATTCGTAAATAATAATTAAAATTAATTAAAAAATGAAAATGATTAAAAAGCCATGTATAGGTTAGATGAATTTTAAATTAAGATACTAAATGTTTTAAAGTTAAATTTTCAAAATTACTAATATTAATATTGAAGTGAATATAAGTTATCAAAATTCTTCTAAAAACAAAACTGTTATAGTTTGACCAAGTGTAGAAGAAGTTAAATGAAATCAAACCTAGGAGAAATTTCATTTGATAAGCTCAGAGGTTGAAAGCTGTTATTTTTATAAATTAACAATCCAATTAATTAATTCAGACAAATCTCAAATATTTTACTTGTTTACAAAATATGTAATCAAAGAAAGAAAACTCAAGAATACCTAAAGTAATGTTCAAAAAACTTTCATAAATTGTTGAGTGTACTTTCTACTAAACTAAAATTATTAAAGAAATTTCTTAAAAATAGGATCAAATTTACAATTTAATTGAATCTGGGTGTTAACACAGTTTTGAGGGTTTCTTTTCATTTCTCTACTTATTTCTAGATCTTCTAGTAGATTCATTTTGGTATAGTTATTATTAGGTATGCTATGTAGGATCCTACTATCTCTTTGTGGACTAAAGTTATGTTTCGATGCATGCAAATGATGACCAAAGCTAGATTTATCGATCTTTGACAGATGTTCTTTGATACGAGTATCCAAAGGTCGCATCGTTCTACCCACGTAGGTCACAGGGCAGTCACCACATGACAATTTATAAATGCCACTGTTTGAAGTTTTTTATTTTTTTTTTTTTTAAGATGCCACTGATGAAATTTATAAATGCCACTCAAAGAGTGGCAGTTATAAATTGTCATGTGGTGACTGCCCTGTGACCTACGTGGGTAGAACGATGCGACCTTTGGATACTCGTATGAAAGAACATCTGTCAAAGATCGATAAATCTAGCTTTGGTCATCATTTGCATGCATCGAAACATAACTTTAGTCCAGAAAGAGATAGTAGGATCCTACATAGCATACCTAATAATAACTATACCAAAATGAATCTACTAGAAGATCTAGAAATAAGTAGAGAAATGAAAAGAAACCCTCAAAACTGTGTTAACACCCAGATTCAATTAAATTGTAAATTTGATCCTATTTTTAAGAAATTTCTTTAATAATTTTAGTTTAGTATAAAGTACACCCAACAATTTATGAAAGTTTTTTGAACATTACTTTAGGTATTCTTGAGTTTTCTTTCTTTGATTACATATTTTGTAAACAAGTAAAATATTTGAGATTTGTCTGAATTAATTAATTGGATTGTTAATTTATAAAAATAACAGCTTTCAACCTCTGAGCTTATCAAATGAAATTTCTCCTAGGTTTGATTTCATCTAACTTCTTCTACACTTGGTTTTACTATAACAGTTTTGTTTTTAGAAGAATTTTGAAAACTTATATTCACTTCAATATTAATATTAGTAATTTTGAAAATTTAACTTTAAAACATTTAGTATCTTAATTTAAAATTCATCTAACCTATACATGGCTTTTAGTCATTTTCATTTTTTAATTAATTTTAATTATTATTTACGAATATAGAGGTCGCTTAAGATTGTGGTACCTTCTTTATCATTTTAATAAATGACAGTCTTCCTCAGCTGAGCTGTTCACGTGGGCTCAAAATGGTTTGACTCAGCCATGTTGTCTTTTTAATTTTTAAAAGAATTTAGATGTGATTTATTCATTTTAAGGGGTTGTTATACCCGATATCTGTGGCTTTTGCCCAGTATCCATGTATTTTATTGTGTCGTTTAGCAATTGCTCTTCTATGAAGGTTTTATAAAAGGACGTAAGTTTTTCACTCATTTTTTATATAAAGAAATCTTATCTTAAGTGTCCTTTTAGGAAGCTCTGATGATGGCATGTTATGTGTTGAAAGTACTTAGCTGATAATAAAACATTTTTTACACACTATCAAAAGTTTTTTGAGAACATACACCTATTTGCCGTTTTGACCTATTTAGAAGTGTGTACAAGTCTTGCAGTCTTTTCCAATTTATTATATTTAGACTAAATAAACATATTAATATATTTAGACCGGGCAGTCGTCGCCCCCGCTAGCGAAATTATTCCGAATCGATTTTTTTTGCAAAAACTTACTCAAAAAGAAGTCCTTATAACATATCCACAGGGTGCCGGGCGGTGCCGTTGTCGAAAAATTGTTAAAACAATTTTTTTTAAAACAAATTCACAAAAATAATTTTTTCATTTCGAACAATTTTTTTAGATAATTTGGGTAATTCTGAGCAAAAAAGGTCTCTTGTCATTTTTTTCTAAAATTGATTGTTGTCGAGTTATATGCAATTAAAATTAAAAAAAAAAATGCGAAAATGGTCATTTTTTCAAGGCTTAATAACTCGATTAAAAATTATTATTATGAAATTCAAAAAGTGACCAAATCAAGTTTCAAACCCCTTCTTCAAGGTTCTGAAGAGATTTTTGTCATTATTTTATTACAAAGCCGTTATTTTTAACTACATATTAACAATTAGAGTTATAGTCCAGGATGTATCGTCGCGTCGCTCTTGTTAGTGAAATTATTCCGATTCGATTTTTTTTGCACAAACTTACTCAAAAAGAAGTCCTTATAACATATTCACAGGGTGCCGGGCGGTGTCGTGGTCGAAAAATTGTTTAAACAATTTTTTTAAAACAAATTCGCAAAAATAATTTTTTCACTTCGAACAAATTTTTTTTAGATAATTTGGGACATTCTGAACAAAAAAGGTCTCTTGTGATTTTTCTCATGGCCATATAACTCGACAACAATTAATTTTAGAAAAAAATGACAAGAGAACTTTTTTGCTCAGAATGACCCAAATTATCTAAAAAAAATGTTCGAAATGAAAAAAATATTTTTGTGAATTTGTTTAAAAACAATGTTTAAACAATTTTTCGACCACGGCACCGCCCGGCACCCGGTGAATATGTTATAAGGACCTCTTTTTGAGTAAGTTTGTGCAAAAAAATCGAATCGGAATAATTTCGCTAGAGGGAGCGACGATACAGCCCGGTCTAATTAGAATCCGGGCTAATAAATGATTTATTTTTTAGGTTCCGTTCATGATCACTTTAATTCTTATGTACCAGCACTTCACGCTTCGTCAATCTTGTCTTGTGCGTGTGTGCTGCTTTGGATTTTAGAATCTATTTTTTCTAGAAAAACTGAAAACAATGAATGATAGTTTAGTATAGGTTTTTGATTTTTTCTAAATAAATGTTTAAAAATGTTACAAAAAATAAAATGTTTCTGTTAGTTTTTGTTTTTTTTTTATTTCAAGAAACTTGTCATTTCAATACTTTCTGAATCTCATCGACTGGTTTGAATCGTGATAATTAGTTGCACCGGGCTGTCAATGGTCCCTATTGGATTATGCTATAACACATAACGAAAGTGTCGTGTGACGTGTGACATGGCGATTATTGCCTACACTAAATAAACATAGACTAACCAAACCCAGGTATGTTGTCAATCCATGGGGCCTTATTATTTTTCAGTGCTTTATAATAAAGCCCCAGCTCACATACTTGGGTGTACAGATAACAGAATGGCAGCGAGGATGAAGAAATACGGGAACGGATAATGCTTGCTAACAAAGCATACTTCTCTTTGTCGCAGGTGTTTGGTTCCAAAGACATCCATAGGGAAGTTAAGTTTAAAATATATAAAACCATCATACGTCCAATAGCAACATATGGTGTAGAAACGTGGATCATGACAGAAAAGACAATAAACCTTATTACTTTTGAAAGAAAGATAGTGGGACGGAGGATACTGGGACCCATTTGTGACAATGGTATATGGAGAATAAGGTTCAACCACGAGCTATACAGAGAACCCTCTATAGCAAATTATGCAAAAATACAAAGATTGCGCTGGGCAGGTCACCTTGTAAGAATGGATAACGACAGAACACCTAGCAGAACGCTTAACGGAACTATGGTGGGACGTCGGCCAGTAGGAAGGCCAAGAAAGAAGTGGATAGACGAAGTGAGAACAGCTAAGCGCTAAAGAGATATTGAGGGTGGACAACTGGAGGAGAGCAGCCAGAGACAGAGATACTTGGAGGCGAATGCTAGGGGAGGTCAGGGCCCAACTTGGGCTGTAGCGCCATAGGAGAGAAGAACCATCCAGGCACCCTTTTGCCCTGAAATGACAACATCTCAAAGATTCCAACAGCCTAAACCGGTCAACGGCATAGCATGTGAAAGGCAAGTGGGAAACCATTGCATTATTTTTCCCAAGCATATCAGAATTTGGCCTCTACTCCTCGGCAGATCTTTAATGGTCAGACGGTACTAAGAATCCCCGGATGGAAAATTAAAATATTTACATGAACTGTAAAAACATACAAAGCAGGAAAACGAGCCAATGCAGAGAGCGAGCTAAAAAGGATGAACTGGATCATACTACGCATGGGTGAGGTGACATGAAAACAAGAAGGGTCAATAGCTTTTTCTACTCAGGAGGACAGACAGCTCAAAATTGTGTTGGAATTCTAGTCACTGCGGCAGTTGCAAAATTCGTTAAGATTTCTACCAAGCAGTGATCGAATAATGCTGTTCAAACTAAACGAGCAGTCATGTGATATACAATATGGTGCAAATGAAAGAAATAAATTCGTTATTTCGTAAACCGGTGACTTTAAGAAAAAATCCTGAAATAGGTCGATTTTTATTTTTAAATTATGATATTTTGGCATATATCGCATACTAGTGACGTCATCCATCTGGGCGTGATGACGTAATCGATGATTTTTTAAATGAGAATAGGGGCCATGTGCTATCTCATTTGAAAGGGTATTCAATTCTCTATTTAGTAATATAATCATTTACATAATTATTTATACAGGGTTTCCAAAAAACATTTATAAAATTAAATTATTTGACAAAAAAAAAGAAGAATGTATGTAATTTATTTACTTCAAAATACATTTTACTGCTGTCACAAATCAGAAAAAATATTTATTTCACAAATAAACATTGCTTTTCGCTTAAATTAAATGTTCAAACTTCCAAGAGGCAAGTGACTGGCGGGAGCTGGCTTGAATATTGAAATTAATCGAAAAACAATGTTTATTTGTGAAATAAACAATTTTTTCTGTTTTCGGGTAACAGTAAAATGTATTTTAAATTACATAAATTACATACATTCTTCTTTTTTTTGTCAAAGAATTTAATTTAATAAATATTTTTTGGACACCCTGTATAAATAATTATGTAAGTGATTATAGTACTGCATAGAGAATGAAATACCCTTTTAAATGAGATAACACACGACCCCTATTCTCATTTAAAAAAATCATCGATTACGTCATCACGCCCAGATGGATGACGCCACTTGTGTGATATATATGCCAAAATATCATAATTTAAAAATTAAAATCGACCTGTTTCAGGATTTTTCCTTAGAGTCACCAGTTTACGAAATAACGAATTTATTCCTTTCATTTGCACCAGACTGTATACCTAGTAGAAGTATGTGCTCCAACTAAAGTTAGCACTAAAGAAGAACTGAACAACGATGACATAAAAATTTTCATTGTCAACTGGAATGCAAAATTGATTAGTCTGAATAGTAAGTTCTCACGGACTTGGTTCTATGAATACCAAAGGCACTAGATTCATCTAACAAGAAAACAATCTTGTCATAACTATCACTTTGTTTAAACTCTCGAAAAGACGAATATACACATGGAGGTCTTCTCAAGATGAAGACCGTATTAGAAACCAAATAGACTAGAATTCAATCAACGTAAAATATAAAAATCGCATCGTTGATGCCAAACCCTGGTTACAACTTACAAATAGATTATCCCATCGTATTAAGTTTGAGAGTGAAACTTAAAAAAATGCAAAAACCCAAAACAAGCAACAGAATCGAATGAATTAAAGCATCTGAAAATCAAATAAACCAGCAACATGTCGAAATAACTTAGAGAAACTCTGAAATAACCAAAGTTGTTCAAGGAATGGTAACATAAATTACATGGACAATCCTGACAAACCCTGGATGACCGATGATATACTACATTTCATGGAGGCCAGACGCATGATGGAGATACACATTACATATAGTCAAAATAGCAAGAAATAAATTACCAATCGGTAGAAGTATCGGTCGACCACGCAAAAGATGGAGTGACAACCTTCCATAGACGTATTAATCCGCCAATGAACAAGCAGAATTGCTGATAAAGAGAAAGAAGAAGAAGAGAAATAATTATACAGAGTGTTCCAACGAAAATTTGACCCCACCCCAGTAACTCAGAAACCAAGAGTTTTTTCAGAATTTAAAAAAACATGTCAATTTGTATTGAGGGGGGATGAATTTTCATGCAAAATTCGTCCCCCTGTCCCGCATAAGCCCCCCAGTTTTTTTAAATAGCAAATGTAGTCGAGTGGCACATCATTTGAAAGGTATTTGTTTTTTCTACAGGACCCTCTATTTTTTTTAATTTGCGGAACAACCTTAAAGATAATTTTGGATTTATATTTATTTATTAAGCGCAACAGGCCTTGTAAGCCTAGGGCTAAAATGTTTACATTTCTGATTACATAAATAATAAATAACTTAATATAACTTACATAACTTATAAATTTTATTTAATTACACTTCAATCTTTTTATACACTCCTTCACCACCTCCCTCCATCTCCTTCTGTCCAATGCTAGTTCTTTCCATCTCTCAATGTTACTGTTCTTCAAGTCTTCGTACACACTGTCCTTCCATCTTTTCCTTAGCCTGCCTTTACTTCCCATTCTCTCGATGTGCCCTAAATATCGTATTCTCTGTGCTTTGATCGTCGTCGTGATCGTTGGCTCTTGATATAGATCTTCCAATTCTTTATTGGTTCTTCTTCTCCACTGACCTTCTATTTTCACACCTCCATATATTGCTCTTTGCATTTTTCTCTCCCATCTTTCTAAAAGGTCTGTTTCTGACTTTTTGAGCACCCATGTTTCGCATGCGTATGTTACTGTAGGTCTGATAACAGTCTTATAAATTCTTATTTTTGTTTTTCTTGATACGTATTTTGATTTCAATAGTGTGCGTAATGCTCCATTTTTTTTATCTCCTTTAGCTAATTATATCCTATTCTTGCCTTTATCTCTCCTTCTTCATGGCCATTTTCATCTATTTTGGCTCCCAGGTAAATAATTTCTTTGGCTCTTTTGAACGAGTATGTTTTTTCTCCATCTACATGTACTATGATGTTATTCTCTTTTTCTTTTTGGATCTCTCCCATTATCATATACTTTCTCTTTTCTTCATTTATTTTAAGTCCGAATTTTTTGGCTTCTGTGTGTGTGTTCACAAAGAGGGGATGGCATTAGATGAACTTTTTGCCACAGATATTTGGAAGTTAAAGATTGAAGATGTCATATTAAATTTTTATTTTAGAATCTTTAAGAAATTGTATTATTAATAGTTTTGGTGTTGAAGCTTAGTAGGTGTGAAATATTCAGAGGTAAACTTACATTCTGCTCCTGAAGTCTAGCAATTAGTGATTTCGTATGGTATTTATTAAGTTCACAATTAAAGATTATATGATTTAAATCTGCAGTAGAGTAGTTATCACATGAACAGAGAGAGTTGATACGCATTCCTATTTTAGCTAAATGTGCAGGAAAATTGCCATGATTTAATCTTAAGCGACTTAGGTTTTTGGCTTCTGTTATTATGTTTTTCATTAACTTTTGTAGTTCTTTTTTGCTTGTTGCTAATAGCGTCAGATCATCTGCAAATGCCATGCATTGGTGGTCATTTTTAAATATCTTTTCTTGCATGTTTATTCTGCTTTTCCTGATTATTCCTTCCAATGTTAGATTGAATGCAGTTGTTGATAGTGGGTCTCCTTGTCGTGATCCTTCCTTGGTTTCAAACTTTTTGGATGTATACCCTTTCCAAGCTATTTCGTTTGTTGTGTTTTCCATCGTCATCTTTACTATCCTGACAATTTTACTTGGTATTCCCAATTCTTTCAACAGTTCGTACATCTGCTGTCTATTTACTGTGTCGTAGGCCTGCTTAAAGTCGATGAACAAAGCATATAGTACTGTTTTATGTTCGTAACAGGTAGTCTGTATTTCTTTTAAAGCAAATATTTGGTCAGTCGTTGATCTGTTGTTTCTAAAACCTGTCTGGTATTCTCCCAGTACTTTTTCCGAATATGTATTGGCTTAGTCTTTTCCTTATACTTTGTGCCAAGATTTTGTAAACTATTTCTAGTAGTGCGATGCCTCTGTAGTTTTCGCATAGCATTCTATCACCTTTTTTATGTATAGGGCAAATCCTTGCTATGGTCCACTCTTCTGGCATTTTTTCCATTTCCCAAAATATTTTTTTTGGATTTAACTAATTTATAGTTATTAATTTTATTTGTCAAGTCCAAAATTATCTTCAAACTTTTTAAGTAAATTAAAAATAAATAGAGCGTCGTTTAGAGAAAAAAATTACCTTTCAAATTATATGCCACTCAACCACACTTTTTAACGTTATTTAAAAAAAGTGGTGGTCGATGCGGGGCAGTAGGGGGTTACACTTGAGGGCATCAATTTTGCATGAAAATTCGTCCCCCTTCCATTAAAAATTGACGTATTTTTTTAAATTTTGAAGAAGCTCTTGGTTTCTGAATTTCTGTGGGGGTCAAATTTTCGTTGGAACAGACTGTATAGGTAAACATATGTAAAATGATTATGAATAAAACATATATGTTTGCGTAAATGAGGTTCTAGGTTTCAAATTTCAATACTGTGACAGTTGATGGATAATACTAAAACAACATTAAAAACCGTGATTTTTGCAACAGCACAGATTAACCCAACACAGATGCGAAAGCTATGCTATGATGCCGGTACAAAAATTGGTAACCTTGAAACTAAGGAGCGCAGTTGTTGTGCCGGTGTTTGCACCAATACAATTGATAACTTACAAAATAGTTCATTTGGTCTATAATACTTACTTTTACACCTGATTTGATGTTTACTATATTTACACTAAAAATTAAGACTAACAAAACATTGGTCATTTAATAAATTTATGTGTTAAACGAAAAAGGATTTGTAATTTGGCAATTCTAGGTACATATGTCCTTAACAAAACCAGAGAAAGTTAACTAATTGTTAGAAAAATGACAATCGTTAAAGATTTATATATAAATGGTCATTTATTAAATTTCTGTGTATATTGAAAAATAATAAAAAGTTGCTTGGAAGTGAACACGATATAAAAATGGGTGAAGTCGAGTTCGCTCCGCTTCGTTCAGGTATATTTTAGAAGGGTACGAATTGGCTCCCGCATGAATGCGGGTAGGCTCTCATATAATCGCGAAAACATTAGACATTGTTGCCAAATCGTGTAATATTTATAGTGATATAGACTTTTTATAGGAAAATTATACTTTTAGACAAATACTTTTAGAGTTTGTTTTAGTTCAACATTGGCATATGTGGCAATTTTAACACAAATTATCGGTGTCGGCCGGTATGCGCTCGACCGTTTTGCGCTCTTACTTGAAATCGGCCGGTTTGCGCTCTACACTCTAATACCCGAAAGTTAAGTTAGGACCGAAGGGTTAGGTCTTCCTCCTTTCCCATAGATATTTCTAGGAAGGTACCTGTTTCTAACAAAAAGAGAAAATTTGAAAGAAGTGACAACGCTGGGTGATATTTTCGACATGTTTAGGTAAAATAAATTTTGTCTATGGGAGCCAATTCGGACTCTACCTTTTTTAGTTCAGGTAAAATTCTTACCATTGGGAGCGAACTCGACCCCGTCCATAAAAATAGGGTAATTTGGGAATTCTAGGTAGGTACAAAACAAGAGAAAGTAAACTAGCTACAAAACAAAACAAAGTTTTTCCTTAATAAAAAGTGACAGTCGTTTGGTGACAGTAATTTGTGAATTCCAGGTATGACCTTCCAGAAAAAAACCAGATAAAGTGTCGTTAATATAATAATTTTCAAGTTCCAGGTTATTTAATTATATAATCAAATTTACTTATATAAACAACGTTTAGTTGGTAAATAAAGATTTTTTTTAAAAAGTGATAAGTTTTGGGTCCAAAAAAGTATAATGAGCGAATTGTTTGTATTCCTAAGAATATCTTCTGGCCTTTGGGACTTTTTTCTGCAACAGTGCCTGAGTTTTTACAATTTCGGCCAATGATTTATTAAGAAATTTGTCACATAATTTTTTAAACTCCTCTCTCTTGTTTTGTACCGTTTTGTTTTTTACATATATTTTTCTATTCAAAAGTTTTCTTTTTAAAAACCTGATTTTATATTTCAGTTTAGATTCACGTGGCAAGTTATACATAAAAGATGCTAGTGTTTGTAATAATACTGAAGGTGATAACTGGGAAACATCTTTTGTAATTCTTGTAGTAATGTGTCCATCTTTTTTTTATTGGGGCTGATAGAAACTTGTTTAGAGGATATTAACTGTAAATTTTCCGCCGCAGGCGTTATTCTATTATCTGAAAAATCATATCCTTTTATTATTGAAATTATTGATATTTACCTAATTTTTATCTTTTATTTTAAATTCTGTATCTAGTTAAATCCTCCTCTAACAAATCTTGTCTTTTTGTAGCTTTTAACCATAGCTCACTCCTATAACATAAGATGTTTTTTAATAAAAATTTAATGTCTTGTTAATATCTCTTTTATTTTTTAAGATTATTTTGACTATCTTCAATAACAGAGCGTTATTCATTCTTACTAGTAACTAAAATTTACTGTTTTCAAGACAGGATTTTTTTCAGACTTATCAAAATATTTCTTGAAAAAATACTATTGGAACTATTTCTAACACACATAGCTTGAGTAACCATTTTATGTGTGTTTCGAGATTAATATAATTAATATGATATAAGTAATATGCCGCTTAATCAGTATTTAGAAAGTAAATCAATTTATTAATGACACTACATACCTTATTTTATCCTTTGGCAATCTAAAAAATGATATTCCTTGACCCGTCTTGGATGAACACCTTTCACAAATACACGTATATCCAACCATTTTTAAAAATATAACAAAACTATTTAAACACAATTGATAAATAGAAAAAATTCCCAATAATCAGCCCGTCAATTTAACACTACAATAAACGCATGTACTGTCGAGGTTATTCAGGAACTGACAATAAGCTTAAGCCTACATACTAAGCGAGATACTAAGCGACTACCCTTTTGGTAACTCAAAGTAGGAGGAGTTTACGAAAACTCGGTACCAGAGTTATCGCCAGGGTTTCGCATCTGTGTTGGGTTAATCTGTGGCAACAGTAATACAATAATTATTTACTATGTAACTTTAATGACGGGTAATATTCATAAAACAAATATCATACACGTTTAGGCAAATACATCTATAATAAAGTATAAATATAATATACCTTAACTACAGTCTTTTTACAGAATCTCTATTTTCTAAAGAAATACAAAAATATGTACAAATTGTCCCATTTCGTCTTAAAATTATTAGATAAGTACACATGAAGAGGATTTTCAACGATTTATCCCACCATTCAGATATAACATATCTCTACTGCCGATCTGGTATAATACTGTTCTTTATCTTACCCCATATCCTTCAGACCTGAACCCTACAGAAATTGTTTGGGTAAAAATAAAATATATAATTAAACAACAAGATGTTTATATTAAGTTATTTTATAGTGTTAATTAAAGAGGAATTTGCCTCAGTGAAAACTATGTGAACATTTTGTTAAGGTCGATCAAAGGTATTTGGAAAATGAACGCTACGTAGACATAATGACTAAATAATAAGCAACAAGTAAAAAACGACAAATGTTGAAGAAATAATATCACGCTTCCTAAGCCAAGCCGCACACCAAAGAAACATGAAACATGAAACGAAAAACATGTTTCATGAAACTAAAACACTGCTAAACAAATCTCAAAGTCCGCCTACCAATGAAACGAGTGTGATTCATGCTCATGACACGTTTTTATTTTCGGAGAGTTTCATAAATGGCCGGACGTATATTTGTTTAGCAGTGGTTTATTTCCATGAAACGTAATTTACGTTTCATGTTTCTTTGATGTGCGGTCGGGCTTAGAGGTCGGACTAAAGATTAATATGAAAAAGAAGCAAATAATGACTAATCTTGTGCTGAATCGTAATATTGTTGTTGATAGAATGGTTACCGAACAAACTGCATCTTAGAAGTACTTGGGATATGAAATTAGGTTAGAAAGAGATAATCAGACGTGTGAGCTCCCACGTCGCATAGGATTAGCCTGGGCAGCGTTTGGTAAACAGAACTATTTATTTAAATGGGACTTACCAATATGCCTGAAAGGGAAAATCTCTGTACTCACTTACGAAGCAGAAACATTAACACTCACAAAAAAGGTAGTGAACAAGATTCGCGTAAAGAGGGCTATGAAGCATCAGATGTTGGGTGTCTCTCTGAGAGACCAAATCCCAAACGAAGAAATACATCGTAGAACAAAAACAACAGACGCCGTCGAAAGAATCGCGTCGCTTAAGTGGAATTGGGCAGGACACGTCGCGTCGCCAGATTATCAGACAACTGATGGACAAAAGTCATTGTCGAGTGGAGGCCACGAGAAGAAACACTACAGATGAAAAAAAGACAAGTTTGAAGAAATTATTAATCAAGCCCATGCTAAGGAAGATCAATACTGGGAATATTTCAGTCTGAAAAACTCTCGATTCCACAGTTACCCACAGTATCATCAACATGACTAAAAACTCGGATTCAAAAAATTCAAATTGTTAACAGGAATTAGGGAAGGCTGTGAACTGTTGTCGTTTCTTTTTAATTATTATTCATAATTTTTCTCATTCCTTAGATGGTAGCATTTAAGAATAACCTATGAGATCTACTAAGAAGTATAGAAAGAATAGGTCGACTACTTACCTTGTTGGTTAAATTACAAGTAGGACTTTTTTAACTTTATTTTACATGGTTTACATTTTTCTCCTTGAAATTAAATGTTATACAACGATTATACATTGAAAAATTGTGTACCCACATAACAATGATGTTCGCATCATGTTCTAAGCATATACTACCAACATTCGTCGGAGTATATTCTTTTTAGTATATGTGTAGTACAAGCATAGCATCTACCTTAAAAAACATTCTAAATTTCATGTTCTTTGCATATACTTCAACGTATATTCTCGTACCGAATATACTAAGTATATTCGTGTACGTAGGATCTCGGAATATTCGTAAAAGTTTATTCTTAGAATATACCTTTATCGAATATTCTTAACACATACTTATAAGTACATTCTTAACACATACTTATAAGTAGATACTTTTAAAATATCTTAAAAATAATTTGTATGTATAGGAAGTATAATATTAGCCTTATAGATTATCAACTTCGTTATTTTTTAGAATACATAATTAATAAAATTTATGTATGTAGGTAGTATTGGACGAATTTCATTTCAAAATTGTTGTAGGGTAAAAAAGTTTAAACATTAATTGTATTAACGTTTACATAGATACTATTAAAAATTCGTTTTCATAATTGAAATGACTTTACCATTTCGAGTTTATCATGAATCATTAGTATTTTTAGATCCTTGGAATTTGAATTTAGGTACATTCAATTCAATAGGCCATTTCGCAGAACCAAAACGTGCCAAACTGCACAACCAAAGCAACCAAAGGCTTTGGCGTTGCCAACCGTCGAGTAGGCTTTTTCCGTCAACTTACCTTAAAAATTCCCACTTTTATAAAAAAAAACTTCCCTCCTGTTTACAAAATCTCAGAAGATATGTTGAATTATTTTCAAATATTTTGATTTTTTCTTAATATGTTACAATTTGGACTGGAACAATAATTCCCTTTTGAGTTAACTTTTTCCCTTTATCACTTTTTATGTTGAAAATTCCCGCAAAAAGGGAAATTTCTCTCCGTTTGGCAGCACTGACCACCGATTTTGTTATTCCACAATACATTCATACATTCGTGTTTACACCTTCATATTCCACTATCCCCTGGCGATTATGTTTTTTCATTTATAATTATTTTATTTAACTTATTCTCGTATACAATGATGAACGCAGTAGCCAAGCTGTTGTCGTCTTTATTATTGGGTAGAATAAAGTTTAACTTGACAAGCATAATTAAAATACGAAGAGCAAGGGGTTATAAGAGAACCTATGCTTTGTGGACTTCAGTAAGGCATTTGATACGATTGATCGACAAGCTTAGTTGTATGGGGTTGTCTTCCAAAATGCGGGAAATTATCAAATGCATTTTTGCAGGAACACAATCTGCAGTATGGGGAACGAATGGTACGTCACGTTGGTTTAACTGTGAGATGGGAGTTAGACAAGGCTGCATTCCTAGTCCGCTGTTATTTGCACTATTTCTTATGCCAGGTTGCACCAACAGATCTTAAGCTTAAGTCGAGAATATCATAAGAATTAATATAATATAATAATAATATATTACAATAAGAATACCATAATATGATAATAGGTATAATTAATAATAAGGTAAGAATCTAAAATTATGATGCAACGTAAGTGATACTCAAGGAGGCCCTATATATAAGTAGAGCTTACCTAAACTGGAGCTTAAGATCTGTTGGTGCAACCAGCCATTAATGACTTACATGATTTTCTAGTAGGAGGCGTTGATTTAAACGGATTTATCATTAGAATATTGCTGTATGCTGATGATATGGTAGTGTTAGCAAGCAGCCCGAGAGTTTTACAAATTATGATCAATAAATTAGGAGTATTGCAGACTATGGAATTTGAAGATCAACATGGACAAGTCAAAAATTGTGGTGTTTAGACAAGGAGGTGGAAAAATTAAAGAAGAGTGGAAAATAAATGGAGAAGTGGTGGAAGTTGTTAATAATTATGGCTATTTGGGAGTGAAACTAACACCGCGGCTATTTTTTAGTTCCCACTTTATCGAAAAACGACGTGCAGCTAGAGCAGCTATAAACACAGCTTGGCAACAGGTATTAGCTAAGGCGAATCTTCCACTATCATCTAAGGTGCGTATATATGAAGGGGTAGTCCGATCTATTCTGACTTATGGTACTCAAGTTTGGGGATTGGCGAAATTTAAGGAAGTTGTGGAGGTAAGAAGGTTTTTTATAAAAAAAATGGTGAATATTCCGAGTTACTGTCCAAACTACATGTTGGACTTAGAAACGAACATTGAGCATGTGTATCTATTTACGATGAAGTTGCATAAAAAATATGTCAAGAGAGTGTTAGAGTATGAGGAAGGACGTCTGCCTAAATTTTTGCTTCAGGAAATGATAAGAGCTAACTGTGGTTGGAGAAGAGATTGGGAAAACTTGGGAGAGAGATGGGAAGTGAAATTTAACACAGAGTGGGAAATAGGAATTTTTGGGAGCATAAGTTGGAACAGGTGATAGGAGCCATTCGTATAGGGATAAGGGAAAGAGCATTGGAGAGAGCAACTAGATCAAGTTTCTGCAATCATTATAGAGAGTTAATGGGACTCAGCGTTGACATGGGTTATATGAGGGAAGAGGTGAGTTTCAATGATATAAGGTAGATATTCAAGATTAGATGTGGAGTATTGCATCTCAATGATAGACCTGGTAGGGCTGATGATAGCCTAAAAGTGTGCTTTGTGTAATAAGAGGGAGGTGGAAAATATATTGCATTTCATGGGACGATGTCCGATACTACGTCAATACAGAGTGAAGTGGTTCAGAAAAAGTAGATTAGATAGGGAAGAATTGTTGGAACTTATGAGAGGTTTGGGCTGGAGGGAACTGGTTGGATATGCAAGGAATGCATGGAAGTATAGATGCAATCTAGTGTTGGAATATAACTATTAGACTCATAACATTCTATTATTCTTCGTGTATTGTGGCTCTTCACCAGTTCTTAACCGATTTTGAGCTTGCATTCACGACATTCTAATAGTAAAATTTGATCTATATTTTTTTACTGCAGTTAATGCTTATCAATTAAAGAGTGACCTTTTATTCTTTATTCAATCTTAATTAATATTGAATGGAATTGTGTTTATATGTTTATTTTAGTATGTACATAATACTTTATAAAATTTCATTATATGTATTCTGGTGCCTAACTAACCACGAGCCAATGATAAGTGGAATATTGGATATGTGCCAGACAATCGTTTAAAATCATATTCGTGTGTGCAAAACTAATAATATTATTTATAATTGAAATAAATATTTATATCTAAGCACAATAAATAACAGACGTTTGTGCTTCGTCGGAAGCCCTTCTTAAAAAGTTTGCTTTGTCGGTTACTTCATCGACAATACCATCGATGCAGGCAACGCCGTTGATATTTTGAATATCGTAGAAACCAGTATGGGTCTCGATTCTCACTTTCTTCTCTTTAAAATATCTGATAATGTTCGCCAAGGAGCTACAACTGTAGAAATTATCTTCTATACTTATGAACTTTATCGTAGGAGCCGCGGAGAAAATAAGGTGGGCGTCTAAGTAGTAAATGTTGTTTCCTTTGATATCCAACCTCAGTAGGCTCTGCATAGGTAGCAACTCATTACCTTCGAAGTTCTTGATTGAGTTATTTGCTAAAACTAAAGCTGTAAGACTGCTTAAACCAGAAAAGGTACCCAAGGAAAATCTGCTGAGCTTATTATTTGCTAAATTAAGATAACTTAGGTCTTTGAGGTTCTTAAATACACCTATAGGGATGTAACACAAATTGTTATTGTCCAGTTCCAGGTATTCTAAGTAAGTTAAGCCCGAAAACGAATCATAGTTAAGCTTTTTTATTTTGTTTTGAGAAAGAATCAAATTGGTGATCACCACAACATCTTTGAAAGCATAATTTGGAATTTCAGATAGTTTATTATTGGCCAAAGATAAATAAGTCACTTCAAGATCGCGCACAAAACCTGGCGTTAAATCAACAATTAAGTTATTCTTCAGATTTATTTCATACACCTGTCTTAACCCTTCAAAAGCTCCCGCTGATACGTTGGTAATCATGTTATTCTGAAAATAGATGTTTTGGAGGTTCCCCAAATGCTTGAAAGCAGATGGTTGTATAGCTCGTAATCCGCTGTGCGATATATTTATGGACAACAGGACATTGTCGTGTTTAAACGTGGACGATGAGAAGACCGTTATGTGGCAATTGTCGCACTGCAGGTTTTTGTTGCCGTAGTACATATTATCAGGAAAGTCTGTTGAAACATCTTTGCAAACCAAATTCGAATTGTCGCTGGTATCGACAATGCAAATTGGCTCGGATCTGGACAGCGATATGAGCGTGGCAGAAATGAAGAGGTTGATGATTAGTGTTACATCCATATCTGAAACTAAAATATAATTCATATAAATTATAATTAATTTTATACACAATATAATTTTATAAAATGGTTAAAAACAATGTATACACACAACAAAACTTATATGTAATAACCATGTATTTCAAAGTAATATTTATTTCTTTTAAAACAAATTGTTATTGTTGCGAAGAATAAAGGTTTTTATTGAAAATAAACAAGTCCATAAGACAATCAGATAGTACAGCTCGGTACGGTATATAGTCCATAGGGTGAGACCGCTCCCGTAAAATTTCTGATTCGGTTTCTTTGTGGATTCCTATTCAAAAATGTCCCCTTTAAACAAATCTGAAGGGTGCCGGGCGGAATTTTTGGGCAGAAATTGTTTAAACAATTTTTTTAAACAAATACAAAAGATTAGGTTTCTTTGCTCCGGAACATATATTTTTAAATCTTGAATGGGTTGCATGTGAGAGTTCATTTTAAATGAAGTAAAAGTCAGACTTACTCTCAATAAGATTGAGAGTAAGTTTGACTTTTACTTCATATATTTTTAAGTTTTGTGGGTCATTCTAAACAAGAAAGGTATCTTATAAATTTTCTCAAAAATTGATAGTTTTCGAGTTAAAGGCAATTTAAAATCTGAAAAATTCGAAAACACGCATTTTCGAGGCTTAAAAACTCATATTTAAATTAGTACTTTTGAGGTTGCCAGATACTTAAATTGAAGATTAAACATTCAGCTTCAAGATTTTGAAGAGTGATCCTTTATATAAACGGTTATTTTTTAATTGTTAAATATGCGTGTTTATCCGATTTTTTTTACCGGTGCGGTAAAAAAGTGTGGTACTCTATTTCAAAAATCTCCTATTTTCCTCCGAAAAATATTTTTTCTAGATTCTTTGGGATATTTTAAATAAAATAAGTTTCTTGACATTTTTCTTAAAAGTTAATAGTTTTAAAGTTATAAGCGATTTAATATCCGAAAAATGCCAAAAAAACGCATTTTTGGATTTTCAATCGCTTATAACTTTAAAACTGTTAACCTTTGAGAAAAATGTCAAGACACTTATTTCATGTAGAATGTCCCAAAGAATCTAGAAAAATAAATTTTCGGAGAAAAACTGGAGATTTTTGAAATAGAGCGCGCCGCACCGGCAAAAAGTCGGATGAACGTGCGTATTTAACAATTAAAAAACAACCGTTTTGAATTAAGGTTAGACGCAATCTCTCTTCAGAATCTTAAAGCTGAATGTTTAATCTTTAATTTAAGTATCTGGCAACCTCAAAAATACTAATTTAAATATGAGTTTTTAAGCCTCGAAAATGCGTGTTTTCGCATTTTTCAGATTTTAAATCGCCTTTAAATCGAAAACTATCAATTTTTGAGAAAATTTACAAGATACCTTTCTTGTTTAGAATGACCCACAAAACTTAAAAATATATGTTCCTGAGCAAAAAAACGTAATCTTTTGTATTTGTTTAAAAAAATTGTTTAAACAATTTCTGCCCAAAAATTCCGCCCGGCACCCTTCAGATTTGTTTAAAGGGGACATTTTTGAATAGGAATCTACAAAGAAACCGAATCAGAAATTTTTCCAGATGGGAGCGGTCTCACCACATGGACTAATAGGTTATTTGCTTGAGTTGCAAATGGAACGAAAATAAATAAACTAACTTTTGCGTCTCAAAATGAAAATATGCCTCATGTGGGGTTATAGAATTTACAACGGGGAAAGATTATTGGCCTTGTGGAACAAGTAATGTTCCCAGAGGTATATAGCTGCAGAGCTAGGCGTAACACAGGGCGTTCTGTCCAAAACCCATGCTAGGTAATAGGAACTAGGAAAGCTCAAAAATAAAGCAAGAGAAAGTCGCCAAAAAGTAATAACGGCTCGCCACGATCGTTTAATTGTCCAATCAGCTGGAAGACATCCAACCATTTCTCACCCACTTTCTCACAAAGGCAGCTTTTGGAAGCTACAGTTGTAACTGTTTCAGTTGAAACGATAAGAAGAAGAGTTCGTGTCAAGAAGTATACTGCAGGAGACATTTATGGGTTCCCGAGTTATCCAGGCAGCACAAGATTGATCGCCTAAATTGGTGTCTTCACCACCAAAACTGGAACACTGGGAATTGACAAAATGTGTTATTTTCAGAAAAAGTTAGAATTTGTGTAAAATCAGATGACCCACGAAATCGTGTACTTAGAGGTCGAGAACATCTAGAAAGAACGAAAACTGTCTGATCTGTCCACAAATATACAAGGAAAAGTGTAATGGTCTGAAGAGGAATTGTGATCCGTAAAAAAACTCCTTTAATTTTCATCCAATCAACTTTAACTGCTCACAGGTATGTTGACAACCTGTAGTTAGGCTCTGGAGAGGTGCAACAGGAGAAAATTTGATTTTCTTACATGATAATTGAACTCCACATACAATTAGAGTGACCAGAGACATCATTGAAGCAGAAGGTATCCCTTGTTTGGAGGGGCCTGCTTGCTCACCCGAGCTGAACCCTATAGAGTAATTGTGGGATATGCTTAAAAGAAAAATTAGAGCTCGCCGGGATAATCCACAAAACACCGCACGGCTAGTACAAGATGCTCTTAAAGGATGGAGCAACCTACCACAACAAAATGTTGATAATTTGATTAGGAGCGTGTTCACGCAAACTGACGCTTGCGTAAGGACTAGAGGTGATAACACTGACTACCAAAAAAAAAACAAAAAAAAAAAACGATTTAAACATTATTCGTTTTGCATTGAAATTGTTTATACTATTGACTTTAAAACAACTAGTTTCAATTTGTTTGTTAAATACTTTATTGTTTTATTTAATTGTTATGTATTTGTTATTAAATTGTTTTAAAATAAAAATTGTTTGGATTTGTGTGTTCGTTTTTTTAAATTCGCACGAAATAATAAGAAATATCAGATGATTCCATATAAGTTTGGTTGTGTGTAAATATTGGACTAATAGGGGAAAGTGGGGGAATGGTGCGCACTTAAGCAGAAATCGGTTCTGTTGTAAATTCTTTCAATCTATCATAACATCCAGTACGTTAGAGTAAGCCCTAACTATTCTACTTTGCATATGTAAAATAAGTTTTAGAGAAATACAAAGTGCAAACGCATAATAATAAAAAATGAAAAGAAGTGCCTTTGCGCACGATTTCCCACCCATTAGGGTAATCATGCGCACAGATTGGGAAATGGTGCGCACTAAATTAATGTTAGAAAAAAAACATTAATATTTAAAATTAATGTAATAAAAACACTTCTTTCAAAAGTAAAAAAATATGAAGAAATAAGAATTGTATGGTATAATTAAATGTCATATTTTTAACGTAAACAAAAGTTGCATTTATAATTTTCTGGGGTATTTACAGCTGTACATTCTGTGTGATTCCCCGAGGCACATAACACACATGTATATCATAATCCTTTTTTTTTCCTCTTTCCCCACAAATAGAGCATGTCTCGTTACGTGCAGCTGGCTTTTCTAATGGTGGTGGAATGAAGTTTCATTCAACATCATCTAATTCGTCTTCATCGATAATATCTGACAAATAACCGTCTGTTACATCAGACGACTCAGGTGTTAGCTCTTTCTGCACTGTCTTCTTTTTTTGTTTGCCTTTTTTTGTTTTCTTCTTTTCTCTGTCTGGTGAGATATCTGGCGATTCTTTATCAAAACATCTTCAGCAGTTGCCTTTCTTGCTGTTTTCTGTTCCTCCTTTCTCTTAAGATTCTCGTCGTCCATTAATCATCTCTTTTCATGGGCTTCCTCCAATTTTGTCTTTATTGGTGTGCTTGTAATTGTTATCTTAATGTTATATCAGGACTCCTTTTTGTAAACCCATAAAGCGAATCTTTGCTAGCTAACTTCTTCTCTTTATTAAAATTATTTAGGATATTATTTTCTTCAGCATACCTGAATACCAATAATCTAAGTTCTTTATGTTAAGCCATAGAATAATTTAGCAAGCGTTAACACACACATATATATATATATATATATATATATATATATATATATATATATATATATAAAGGGTTGTCTACAGCTAATGCCGTTTCCCTTCCGTCAGCCAGGACTTCCATTTTTTTCGATCTTCCCAGTCTCCGTCTTCCAATCCTTTCTTTGACATGGCTTCGTCGACTTCATTTTTCCAAGATCTTCTAGGTCGTCCTCTTCTTCTCGTTCCTCTTGGGCTCCATTCTGCAACCTTGTTTATCCAAGTGTTTTCTGCTCTGCGTACGTGGCCGTACCATTTCAGTCTTCTCTCGTCTATATATTGCAGGGCATCTTTTTCCACTTGCATTCTTCTCCTTATCTCCTCATTTGTTATTCTGTCTCTTCTGGTGAGACCACAGCATCTTCTCCAGTATTCCATTTCGGTTGCCAGAATGCTTTTTTGGGTTTTTTTGTTTATGACCCAAATTTGCGGCATATGTCATGATGCTTCTTACTATTGTCTGGTATATCATTCTTTTTGTTTTTCCCTTGATGTTTTTATTTCAGATTACATTATGGAGTTGTCTGATGCAAGATCTTGTTTGTCCCAATCTACTTTTTATTTCTGCTTCTGTTGTTCCGCTTTTCGACATTATAAAGCCCAAATATTTAAAATTCTTCGTTCCTTTTATTTCAACTTGTTCTTCTACTTCTAAGTTTTTTACGTCTTCTTCCTATATTACTAAGTATTCCGTTTTCTTCATATTTATTTCCAGGCCCACCTTTTTGTATTCCTCTTTTAGTTTTCTTACCATGTAACTGATATCCTCTTCATCTTGAGCCATCACCACCTGATCGTCTGCAAAACACAATGTGTAGAGATAATCGTCCCTTATCGGTATTCCCATACCCCTACACTTTGTCTTCCAAGTTGTTAGTGCGTGTTCTAAAAATATTTTAAATAGAGTCGGTGACGTTGGGCATCCCTGTAGTAATCCTTTTGTTGTTTTGAAGTTAGCAACTACCTTGGCGTTACTAAGGCGTTAACACAACATTCTCTTAATTATTTTTCTACTTCACCTGAAACACAGCTGTACAGCTGTGCGGCCTAAACGGGTGCCGTGTGCAAACCTGTTAATCTTTTTTTTTAATCGATTCGGGAATATTGAAAGCCCTCCCGTTTCTTGTATTTTCTGCCATCATTTCTGATTACATCCATTTTTAAATCTTCGTCAGTATATTTAAGAATCGTAGATTTTCTAGAGTAGGTTCGTGGCATCTGGCAATAAAAATGGTAATTTTTATATTTACCATTTCATTGTTTGTGGGGTAATCGTGCGCACTCCTGCGCACTATTACCCCTTTGTGCCCTAAATACTAATCATCATCACAAACGGAAAACTACTGAACCATATCAACCAACAGATGCACCAAAATACACGTTAAACAACATAATTTAAATGAATTATAAGTCCAAAGCAATTGAATAAAGCCTTAGGACTTACCGTCCTATTTTTTGGAGTAGAAAGACTAGAAGAATTCTTGCAATTTTCAATAACCGGATCTGACTTAGTCCACGTGCAATGGTCGACTGAAGATAATGGCGTAAACCGTTCATGAGATCGGTTGAAAGGTACAGGACTGGTTGAGTTCGTAAAACCTTCCACGGAATTTGAAATACAATTACGATTACCCGCCGCGCACCATTCCCCCACTTTCCCTTACCAGAAAAATAAGGTACAGCGCCCTCGGGGCAACTGTTTTAAGACTTCTGTCTGAAACCGATTGCACGCGCAACTATTTTGTTATCTCAGGGCGTCGATTTTTGACCCTTCGCTTCGTTATCGAACGTATGCGCTACGTATACTAAACAGATAGGGAGCGAATACGTTCTATAACGAAGCGAAGGGTCAAAAATCGAGGCCCTCAGCGCAAAAGCACGGGGATTCGCTTGAAACTTGTTTCCAACTAGTTTTCAACCGTTGAGTTGTTTTAAAACAATTGATTTACGGGCGTTGGACCTTAAATGAACAAAAATAATGCAAATTGTACAAGTAGACACAAAAATAAGTAGCATTACCAGTTACACAGGACACTTAAATTATTTTTATGTAGGTATATTTTCATTTTTAGATAAAAACTTATTAATGTTTTTTTTTAATTTTATTTTATGTCTTATTAGAAATAACGTTTTTTCCTTGTTTGTATTAGTACATTCTTTCACGGTTTTTGCTGTATATTTTAAAGAACCGCTTGGATTAACATGAAATTTGGCATACGCATAGCTAACATGTAAAAGAAAAATAGTGATATGGTACCGATGTGTGCTTTTGCCCTGGGGGTGAGTTTCACCCTATCTCGGGGGTGAAAAAATATATGTCCAAGATAAGTTCCGAAATGGATAAATTGACTAATTTTAAGCAACTTTTGTTCTATAGAGGTTTTTCACCAAATCAATACTTTTCGAGTTATTTGCAGGTGAATATGTTCGTTTTTCAACAAAATAACCACGTTTTCAGACGGTTAGACGGAAAAATATTTTTAGCAAAACTATAGCATATAAAAAAGTGAAAAAAACGGTGTATATATTATTAGGTCTCTATACCTAGCAGAGTTATAGCTAATGAAAAATAGGTTCATATTCGAAAAATTCCAAATAGAATAATTCAATGTGAAATATCCAAATAATGAAGCGTTCCTGGGAAAAACACATTACAACTTTTTCAAAGTTTTTAAAAAAGCTTTATTTCTGTTTTTATAAAAAAATTTCTAGCATCAAATGTAAACAAGTTACGCTCAAAATAAAGTTGGTCCCTTTTGTTTTGGCAGAAAAAAAATTGGGAAGATCACCCCCAAATTAGCAACTTAAATGAAATTAATCGTTACCGCTTCACAGTTCTATGCTGTGTTTATATGATCTGTAAGTTTCATCCATTCAAAGTGGTTATTTTTGAAAAAAATTGGTTTTAAATTAAAATTTTTAAAAATTTTAATTTGCTTAAATGCTTTTTTTCAAAATAACTTAAAAATTGTTAGAGATACCAAAAATCTTATACAATAAAAAAGTCGGCTTTACTTTTCTGAATATTTTGTATTTTTTTGTTTTTCTTGAGACAAAAGTTGGTTAAGATTCGGTGTTTCTAAATTTGCATACACTCGAGATAAGTGACTCGTTCAAGCCCTTTTAACTACAGCTCTTTCAAAAATAAGGACTTTGAACCGATGAAACTTACAGATCATATGATCAATACGTACTCGAGTAAAAAACTTGTGAAGTGGTAACAATTAAGTTCATTTGAAATGCTAATTAGGGGGTGATTTTCCAGATTTCTTACCAAAAAAAAGGGAACAACTTTATTTTGAGCGTAACTTGTTTACTTTTGATGCTAATAAACTTAAAAAAAAACAAAAATAAGCATTTTTTAAACGCTTTTAAAAAGTTGAAATCAGTTTTCTCCAAAAAAGTGCTTCGTTTTTTGGTTATGGCACGTTAAAATATTCGATTTGAAATTTGACGAATATGAACCTATTTTTCATTAGCTATAACTCTGCTTCTACTAGGTATAGTGACCTAATATATACACCATGTTTTTCACTTTTTTACGTGCTATATTTTTGGTAAGAATTTTTTTGCGACCAAATACTTACTTTTTGAGTTATTTGCGAAAAACCGTCTGAAAACGTGGTTATGTTGTAGAAAAATTAACATATTCACTCGCAAATAACTCGAAAAGTTTTAACTTGGTGAAAAACCTTTATAGAACAAAAGTTGCTTATAATTAGTCATTTTATCCATTTCCGGACTTATTTCGAACATATATCTTTCACCCCCAAAAGGGAGTGAAACTCACCCCTAGGGCAAAAGCACACATCGGCACAATATCACTTTTTTTCTTTGACTTGTTAGCTATGTGTATACCAAATTTCATGTCAATCCAAGCGGTTCTTTAAAATTTAGAGGTTTTGCAATATTTTACCTTTATAGAACGTACTATATCTGTTTAGATAATTTTTGCGAACAACAACAGTTCTACACAAACTTTTTGTTATTAATGTGGAACACAGTCTTAAACTAAACAATGTGTTTTAATTTTTTTTTTTATTTTAAGTGTTTACAAGTTTGGCTTTAGTTTTTTTATTCTGTCCTGTTGAAAATTGAAATAAAAAAAAATGACACGGAGGAAGTAGTACAAGCTGTTGCTTTACAGGAAGATGGGCGGAGCATTCGTTATATCGCAAATGCTTTTGGAATTTCACGAAGTAAAGTGTTTGATGTAATACAAAGATATTGGCAAACAGGACAATATACCAGAAGGGGAAGTCAGTGTAGACGAAGAACCAAAAATCAAGCTAAAGATCGCTTTATGATATTGCAAGTAGAAGCAGAAAACCCCGGACAGCGATGCAGACCATCGAAGATATGAAGAGCAAATGGTGTTCGTGAGTTATTGAAAACTATTAAACTAAGAAAATTTTCATACGTAGGGTATGTTCTTCGTGGAGACCGGTACATAATCCTTCCGCTTATTATGAAAGGTAAAATCGAAGGCTTACAAATGAATTGGACAGGAATACGCAGTGCTGAACTGCCGAACAACTATTTCGATTAGCTGAAAACCGTGGACAACTTGCCAATGTAATTAATTGCCAACGTTTAGGGGCTTAAAATGGACCCAAAGAAGAAGAAGAAATATGTTTATCAACAGTACATCAAAATTAAAACGAAACGCGAAGTAGGAAAACGTGATAAAATCTTACCAAAAATTTTTAAAACGCTGATAAATTAGGTTTAAGAAACGGCTTGTTGAGGAGTATCTGAGTATCTTAAAATAGGGTATTAGCCCATAGACCAGGGCGCATCTGTAAAAATATTAGTACATTTGGACGTTGAGAGGTGACTCAAATTTTTTTGCAGAAATTGCTTGAAAATAAATCGAATAATAATATTTGAGTTATCCTCTCTCTCAAAATGGTCCGGAACATTGTTTAAATAATCAAAATGTCAAAAAATGAAGGAAAAATTCGATTTTTTTCTTCGTTTTTTGATTATAACTTTAAAAGTATTCATTTCCGAGAAAAGTTGTACTGACATAAAAGTTGCGTAATTAAATTTCCTACAATATAGAATTGGTTAACAATTTAAAAAATAGTCACCCTTGTTGCAAAATAGCAATAATTGCGAAAAAACTATACAAAAACCAGTATTCGCATTTTACGCTTTTCAACCATTTATGCTACACTTAGGACTTTCATATTTCACCTAGAAAAACTTTATGATACAGTAAAACATGTAAATTTTATTAAGATCAGTTCTATAGATTTTGCAAAATAAATTTTGCAATCCAGCTTTCGCAAAAAAAATTCATTTTTTCAAAATGTTACAGGACTGTAAATAAAGTAGATAGCAAGTTGAAATTTTTTTTTACGTATAGAAGTGTACTGTACCTTTCCTTTGCAATTTTGCAAAATTAAAATCGAATAACTACCACGGCGTCAGGACTTTTTAAAATTAAACATTAATTGTTGGTGCTACGCGTAGGACAGCGGATAGTTTGCTCTGATTGGGCATTCCAATAACCTTTGATAATGATTGATACATTTTAATTTTTATTACATTTCGATATAAATAAATAAATTTGTTTATTGCAAAATAAAAACACATACTCTATCCTTTGAAATAACACTTTTATTAGCAAATACTTTCTTTGTTCATATATTTTAACTTAGAGAATAAAAGTTTATTATTTTTAAACATATGCAATTGTTTAAACAATATTTCACAAACAATAATAAAATTAGTTTGATTTTTGTGGAATTAAAATATTAAAATACAACAAAATATAGAGTAAGAAAATAATATATTAGATAAAGATTGGAAGAAATTTTGGTGGAAATCAACTTGTGTGAATCGAACATCGCTGTCCTGCGCCTAGCACCAAAAATTAATGTTTATTTAAAAAATTTCCTGACGCCGTGGTAATTAATCGATTTTAATTTTGCAAATTGTAAATGAAAGGTACAGTACACTTCTATAAGCAAAAAATAATTCAACTTGCAATCCGCTTTACTTTCAGTCCTGTAACATTTAAAAAAAAATGAATTTATTTTGCGAAAGCTGGATTTCAAAATTTATTTTGCAAAATCTATTAAACCGATCTTAATGAAATTTACAGTGTTGTTTTACTATATTATAAAGTTTTTTTGGTTAAAATATGAAGGTCCTAAGTGTAGCATAAATGGTTGAAAAGGTAAAATGCGAATACTTGTTTTTGTATAGTTTTTTCACAATTATTGCTATTTTGCAACAAGGGTGACTATTGTTTAAAGTTTTAACCAATTCTATATTGTAGGAAATTTAATTACGCAACTTTTATGTTAGTACAACTTTTCTCGGAAATGAATACTTTTAAAGTTATAATCAAAAAAACAAGAAAAAAATCGAATTTTTCCTTCATTTTTTGATATTTTGATTATTTAAACAATGTTCCGGACCTTTTTGAGAGGGAGGATAACTTAAATATTATTGTTTGATTTATTTTCAAGCAATTTCTGCAGAAAAATTTGAGTCACCTCTCAACGTCCATCTCAAAACAGATGCGCCCTGGACTACCAGTAAATGACCGTTTTGGAGTGTAATTTTCAGGGTCAACTCCGAATTACATGAAAATTTGGCTTTAGTTTCTACTTAGTCTCCACTTTAAAGTCGAACTTATGCCGTTGGTTGCTTTTACTTGGGGGGTGACATTAAAATTTAGCTTTAGTTTCTACTTAGCCTCCACTTCAAAGTCGAACTTATGCCGTTAGTTGCTTTTACTTGGGGGGTGTCAGGTGACAGTCACCTCTTCTGTGGGGTAAAAAAACGCGTGTTTAAAATAAGCCCGGAAATGGATAAATTGACTGATTATAAGCAACTTTGAAAGTTAAAACGAAATTCGTTCTATAGAGTTTTTTTATGTAGATAAGTCAATACTTTTCGAGTTATTTATAATTGAAAATGTTTATTTTTCGACAAAAAACTACGTTTTCAGAAGGTTTTTTCGCAAATGACTCAAAAAGTAAACATTTTATCGAAAAATATTCTTAGCAAAAGTGTAGCCTATAAAAAACGAAAAGTGGTGTATAATGTCTATAAACCGAGTAGGTAAAAGCAAAGTTGTAGCTCATGAAAAATACGTTCTTATTCGTCTAATTCCAAATCGAATATTTCAACCTGAAATCACCGAAAAATTAAGCAAATTTTGGGAAAAACGTATTAACATTTTTTAAATTGTTTAAATAAAACTTTATTTTTATTTTTTACAAAAGTTTCTAGCATCAAAAATAAACGAGTTACGCTGAAAAAAAAGTTGACCCGTTTTTTTGGTAAAATAAAAATAAATCACATATTTCCGAGAAAAGTTGTACTAACATAAAAGTTGCGTAATTAAATTTCCTACAATATAGAATTGGTTAAAACTTTAAACAATAGTCACCCTTGTTGCAAAATAGCAATAATTGTGAAAAAACTATACAAAAACAAGTATTCGCATTTTACCTTTTCAACCATTTATGCTACACTTAGGACCTTCATATTTTAACCAAAAAAACTTTATGATATAGTAAAACAACACTGTAAATTTCATTAAGATCGGTTTAATAGATTTTGCAAAATAAATTTTGAAATCCAGCTTTCGCAAAATAAATTCATTTTTTTTTAAATGTTACAGGACTGAAAGTAAAGCGGATTGCAAGTTGAATTATTTTTTGCTTATAGAAGTGTACTGTACCTTTCATTTACAATTTGCAAAATTAAAATCGATTAATTACCACGGCGTCAGGAAATTTTTTAAATAAACATTAATTTTTGGTGCTAGGCGCAGGACAGCGATGTTCGATTCACACAAGTTGATTTCCACCAAAATTTCTTCCAATCTTTATCTAATATATTATTTTCTTACTCTATATTTTGTTGTATTTTAATATTTTAATTCCACAAAAATCAAACTAATTTTATTATTGTTTGTGAAATATTGTTTAAACAATTGCATATGTTTAAAAATAATAAACTTTTATTCTCTAAGTTAAAATATATGAACAAAGAAAGTATTTGCTAATAAAAGTGTTATTTCAAAGGATAGAGTATGTGTTTTTATTTTGCAATAAACAAATTTATTTATTTATATCGAAATGTAATAAAAATTAAAATGTATCAATCATTATCAAAGGTTATTGGAATGCCCAATCAGAGCAAACTATCCGCTGTCCTACGCGTAGCACCAACAATTAATGTTTAATTTTAAAAAGTCCTGACGCCGTGGTAGTTATTCGATTTTAATTTTGCAAAATTGCAAAGGAAAGGTACAGTACACTTCTATACGTAAAAAAAAATTTCAACTTGCTATCTACTTTATTTACAGTCCTGTAACATTTTGAAAAAATGAATTTTTTTTGCGAAAGCTGGATTGCAAAATTTATTTTGCAAAATCTATAGAACTGATCTTAATAAAATTTACATGTTTTACTGTATCATAAAGTTTTTCTAGGTGAAATATGAAAGTCCTAAGTGTAGCATAAATGGTTGAAAAGCGTAAAATGCGAATACTGGTTTTTGTATAGTTTTTTCGCAATTATTGCTATTTTGCAACAAGGGTGACTATTTTTTAAATTGTTAACCAATTCTATATTGTAGGAAATTTAATTACGCAACTTTTATGTCAGTACAACTTTTCTCGGAAATGAATACTTTTAAAGTTATAATCAAAAAACGAAGAAAAAAATCGAATTTTTCCTTCATTTTTTGACATTTTGATTATTTAAACAATGTTCCGGACCATTTTGAGAGGGAGGATAACTCAAATATTATTATTCGATTTATTTTCAAGCAATTTCTGCAAAAAAATTTGAGTCACCTCTCAACGTCCAAATGTACTAATATTTTTACAGATGCGCCCTGGTCTATGGGCTAATACCCTATTTTAAGATACTCAGATACTCCTCAACAAGCCGTTTCTTAAACCTAATTTATCAGCGTTTTAAAAATTTTTGGTAAGATTTTATCACGTTTTCCTACTTCGCGTTTCGTTTTAATTTTGATGTACTGTTGTGGTTCGATTATTTATGGTTGTTGCGTTTTGAAATTTGTGGGAAAAGAAACAACAAACAAAAGTTAGTTAATAGTTATTCTGCCTTTTTAAATAGTTTTCATATATATTTTTGGACTTTTGGACTATTTTGGACAAGGAAAACTCATTCTAATTTGGTAAGTAGTTTTTATGATAATCATATTGTAATTATACATTTGGATTGGGTTGGAATACATTTATTTTCTCGAGAATGAGGATTTTAGAGAGAAATCCGAAATTAGGTCCGATTTTTATTTTTAAGTATTTGTAACTTTGTACGTGTACTTTGTAAGTACGGAAGTATGTGTACTTTGTACGCACGTAAGAAGTTATACTTCTATTACATATTATGTGATTTTAACGAAATTGATATAATGTACTTTAAACAGTTTATTTATATTTTATTTAAATATTAAACTAATTTTAATACTTACTACTTTCCAAAAATTTTTATTAAGACAATACCAAAAATTTTAAAAAATAAAAGAATAAAACGCACACAAACACATTGAAAAATGCCACAAAGAAAAAATGATTTCTGAACGATAATAATTGTTGGCAAAAATTTTAAATACGCATTTTCTGAAAAAAATTATATAACAAATATACTTACAATCATAAAATGCATAAAAAAAATAAAGACTTTCATCGGGATTCGAACCCGCGAATTTGGGGGCGCTTTGATTCGTAATCGAAGCCTAGACTCACTCATCCAATTACACATTATTTGTCATGTGGAAAAATAGGGTAACTGAACGTTTTACTGTTTGACAGTTGTTCTGAATTATGTAGTTTGTTCAAATTATGTAGTTTGATTTTTGTGGAAGAAAATATTAAAATATAACAAAACAGTAAAAAAACAATATATTAGATGAAGATTGGTAGAACTTTTGTTGGTAATCAAATTAAGTATGTAAATCAAAGCATTACATACACACTAGATAAATAAATCTACGCCAAAAAATCATAATTTAAAAATAAAAATCGGACCTAATTTCGGATTTCTCTCTAAAATCCTCATTCTCGAGAAAATAAATGTATTCCAACCCAATCCAAATGTATAATTACAATATGATTATCATAAAAACTACTTACCAAATTAGAATGAGTTTTCCTTGTCCAAAATAGTCCAAAAGTCCAAAAATATATATGAAAACTATTTAAAAAGGCAGAATAACTATTAACTAACTTTTGTTTGTTGTTTCTTTTCCCACAAATTTCAAAACGCAACAACCATAAATAATCGAACCACAGCTGTGCCACAGCCGCCATATTGAATAATTTTTGACATGTCATTTGAACATCCAATCAGAACAAAGGTATAATGCGACTGCGCCCAGATTGAAGGTTTTAATGATATTAAAATTCACCCTCATATCGCGCCTAAAGAAGTATAACTTCAAAAAATCGTGAAAATCTCCCTCTATTTAGCACCCTAAATAAAATTAATCATTACCGCTTTTTACCATTTACTTTAAATGTATGTGTATTGTTTATATAAATATAATGTGTAAGTTTGACCGGCTTAAAGTGCTTATTTTTGAAAAAATTTGGTTTCATAGTAAAAATGTTTATAAAAATTTTGGAAAAATTTCCTTTTTTCAAAAAAACTTAAAAAGTATTAGTAATACGAAAAATCTAAAAGAGTAAGAAAATGTAGGATTTTTTGTTATAAATATGCTAGTTTCATTTTGTTTTTCTGTAAGTCAAAAATTGGTTAAGATATGGCTGTTCAAAGTTTGCATACACTCGTGATTAATGACTAGTGCAAGCCCTTTTAACTAAAACCCTTTCAAAAATAAGCACTTTAAACCGGTGAAACTAACAGATCACAGATCATATAACAAATAGATAAGTAAAGTAAATTGTTTGTAAAGCGCTAACGATTAATTTCATTTGGTGAGCTAAACGGGGAAGATTTTCATGATTTAAAAAAAGGGAAATACAACTTTATTTCGAGCGTAACTCGCTTATTTTTAATGCTAGAAACTTTTATAAACAATTAAAATAAAGCTTTTTTAACACTTTAAAATAGTTTAAATGGGTTTTCCCGAAAGGTGCTTCACTTTTTGGTTATTTCACGATGAAATATAAGATTTGGAAATGGACGAATAAAAATGTATTTTTCATGAGCTACAAATTGGTTTCTGCTGGACCTATAGACTTTACGAATACACAACTCTCTTCGTTTTTTTTTTCTAAGCTACATTTTTGCTAAAAATATTTTTTCGATAAAATATTTACTTTTTAAGTTATTTGCGAAAAATCGTCTGATAACGTAGTTTTTTGTCGAAAAATAAATATTTTCAATCACAAATAACTCGAAAAGTATTGACTTACATAAAAACTTTTTAGAACGAAAGTTGCTTATAATGAGTTAATTTATCCATTTCTTCCGGGCTTATTTTAAACACGCGTTTTTTGCCCCCGACAAGGGGTGACTGTCACCCCCCAAGTTAAAGCAACCAACGGCACAAATTCAACTTTGAAGTGGAGGGTAAGTAGAACCTAAATCCAAATTTTCATGCAATTCTCAGTTGCCCCTGAAAATTACACGGTATCGCCGTATTTCCCGTTCATTTACTGAGCTATATGATAAAGAAGATTCAGAGTTAGAAATTAGACCCACAAAAACATATAAAGAATATAAATATGTATCTCGGATCTATAATATCCAAAGAACGCACTACCAAAAGAGACATCGAAAACTGAACGCAGCAGGGCAAAAAAGTGGCAAACACTCTAAGCTCTCTACTTTGGTCTAAAGATATAAGACAAAAAACGAAATTAACAATCTATCGAACCTTGGTAGAGCCTATTATGACTTAGGGAGCAGAAGTTTGACAGATCACGAAAAAATATAGAAAAAGAATAGAAGTAGTAGAAATGGATTATCTAAGGAGAGCTTGTGGTATATCCAAAAACGATCACATCAGGAATGAAAATATTAGAAGGAGGATAAATACTGTACATTGTATATTCCAGTGTAAATAGAATTGAAACGACACAACTAGTGTGGTGTGGTCACGTGAAACGAATGAATGAAGATATATGACCAAAGAAAGCTTTAAATTACATACCTACCACAACAAAGAAGAAGTGAAAGACCTTCAGTTGCCTGGAAAGAAAATGTACGGCTCATAATGAGAGGTAAAGCTGTCAAGAAGACGAATGAATGTACAGAAACATGCCAGATACGGCAGAGGCTGTAAGAACTTCGCTTATAGATAGATCATCTGTTGTCAAAAACTACTTAAGCTTTGCTAACGAAATCATGCCGATTTCACATAATCTCAAACAAGCTCAAGATTTGTTAAGTAGTTATGCTGAATTCTGGGTCAATTGAGGTAAGTTTAAGAATTAACCCTAAAACAACCCAATACGACAAACTTGGTCCATAACAGCAATATATTAACAATAATCAAAGTTGCAAAATTAAAAAAGGATTCTCACGTTCGGCTTTGAGCAAACTAAGTATAAATAAAAAAAGTACAAATAAAATATTAAGTACTTACTGACGAAGTAAAACCAATATGCCGATATGTTCAAAACGGAAGGTTTTTGAACAATGTTGTCAACTCCTGAAGCAGTGCTTTCAAAATTGACTTATATGCAGAGTTTTAATACCTACTAAAAAATCTATAAAAATGAAAACAATAATTCTCTGCAATAAACACAGATTAGAACTGATACCCCAGGCTGTGGGTGAAATAACGTGATATAATTCAGGAATTTTTGAAACCTATCAGGGGTTGTAAAGGACGATGCCAGGAATAACTTCTACTAAAATGTAACCAAAAATTTTGTGCGGTTTTTTATTTATGACGATTTTCATTTGTTAAATTTGCAATATTTAAAGATTTTTAATTTTGCAGCTTAGGATATCCATTTTAGAAAAAAACTTTTAAATAGAAAATTGTAGCAAATTAAAAAACCAACAATTTGAGCTATGGAAAGATTAATTTAACGAATACGTTATTGCAAAACAGCCTTCGAAAGGTCAAAAATGACCGTTTTTTTTGCAATTGAATTATTTATTGTAAAAATAACTTTTATTTATTTTTTAAGGCTTTAATATGAAGACCTTTCAATTTTAAACACAAAAAAAATTGTAGAGCCCATTGGTGAACTTGTTGCTTAGATATTACAAGTTGTTTATCCCAAGGGGGCAAATGTCGAAGGCTATAACTTTTTGAAAAAAAATTGTAGAGAATTAATCCAAGGTCCACTCTCCTTTTAAAGACTTGTATTTTCATATTCTGATGTAAATAAATGCGTAAAACATTTTTCAACCTGTTATTTTCGGTTTGAAAATAAGGGGGCAAATTTCGTTATAAACATTTAGAACTGAAGCCGCCCCTATACATCCTATAAGTTTCTATTTTGCAGATTATTGTTGCTGAAGACAAAATAAAGATTCAAAACAAAATAAAAAATTTTTACGACCAACTGAAGCCGAGATAACTGTTTTTGTTTTCTTAAATCGTAGTGACTTTATTTATAACAATTACGAAAATATTTCACAGTCATTGACTAAAGAAATAATTATATTATTTTAAAATAAAAATTATTTTAAACGAAAATTACATTTTATTATTAAAAACGACTTTTAAAGTGTAGTTGAGATTTATGTTTCTTTATGAATGTGATTTATTGTGTCGGTTGCCCTTAGCAACGGTTATCAACTTATAGTTCATTGAATCACGGTTTTTGCTCCAAATTTTAAAGCACCGTTTGGATTGACATGAAATTTGGCAAACATATAGATAACATGTCAAAGCAAAAAAATGATATTGGACCTCTGTGTTTTTGCCCTTATAAGGGGTGAAAAAATATACGTTCAAAATAAGTTCGGAAATGGATAAAATATTTAATTCTAAGCACCTTTTATTCTATAGCATTTTTTCACTAAGCTTAAACTTTCCGAGTTATTTGCGAGTAAATATCTTCATTTTTCAACAAAAAAATACACGTTTTTAGCGGTTTTTGGCAAATAACTCAAAAAGTAAGTATTTTATTGAAAAAAACATACTTAATAAAAATATAGCACATTAAAAATTAAAAAGTAAATGATGTATGCGTGAACTCCGTACACCCAGTAGAATGTTCTAGCTAATGAAAAATATGTTCATATCCGTCAAATTTCAAAGTGAATTATTTCAACGTGAAATAACCAAAAAATCATGCAATTTTTAATAAAAATCATATTAACTTTTTTAAAGTGTTTAAGAAATATGTGTATTTGTTTTTTAAAAAAGTTTGTAGCATCAAAAGCAAGCAAGTTACGTTCAAAATAAAGTTGGTCTCTTTTTTTAGTCAAAAAACTTGGGAAAGTCACCCCCTAATTAGCATCAAAAATGAAATTAATTATTTTTACCTCAGAAGTTGTTTTACTCGTGTATGTGTCGTTTATATCTGTAAGTTTCATCGGCTCAAAGTGGCTTATTTTTGAAGGGGCTATAGTTGAAAGACTTGAACTGGTCAATAATCACGAGTGTATTCAAATTTAGAATAGCCATATCTTAACCTATTATGCCTTACCAAAAAAAAACAAAAAATCCAAAATATTCAGGAAAGCAAAAACTACCTTTTTTACTCTTTGTGATTTTTGGTCACACTAATACATTTTATTTTGAAAAAAAAAACATTTCTTTTCAAAATTAAAAATTAAAACAGATTTACTTTAAAACCAATTTTTAAGATGGTAATTAGGGGGTGACTTTCCCGAGTTTTTTAACAAAAAAAAGAGATCAACTTTATTTTGAGCGTAACGTGCTAACTTTTGATACTAGAAACTTTTTTAAAAAACAAAAAATAATATTTTGTTAAACACTTTAAAAAAGTTCTACTGAGTTTTCTCCAAAAAGTGCATCATTTTTTTGGTTATTCTACGTTGAAATATTCACTTTGAAATTTGACGGATGTGAACCTTCATTAGCTAGAACTTTGCTTCTGCTGGGTCTAGTGAGTTCATGCATACACTATTTTTTTTTTAATTTTTAATGGCCTATATTTTTTGCTAAGAATGTTTTTTCAATAAAATACTTACCTTTTGATTTATTTGCCAAAAACTGCCTAAAAACGTGGTTTTTTTTGTTGAAAAATGAAGGTAGGCATTTACTCGCAAATAACTCGAAACGTTTTAACTTATTAAAAAAATGCTATAGAATAAAAGGTGCTTAGAATAATTAGATGTTTTATCCATTTCCGAACATTAGCAGATTTATTTAATAGAATTATGGAAGTTGGACAAATGCCAGACGAATGGAGAAGCAGTATACTAGTACCTGTCTACAAAAACAAGGGAGATATACAGCAGTGTACAAACTACAGGGCTATAAAACTGCTTAGCCACACCATAAAAATATGGAAGAGAGTAATTGATAGACGGATACGTGAAGAGACCGACATATCCGAGAATCAATCTGGCTTTATGCAGGGCAGATCAACAACAGACGCAATTTTCATTATAAGGCAGTTGATGGAAAAATACAGGAGTAAAGAAACAAACGCTCATATGGTATTCATTGATCTTGAGAAAGCATATGGCAGATTTCCTCGAGAGATTCTGTGGTGGGCACTCAATAAGAAAGGAGTCCCTGGTGCATATGTAATGGTTTTAAAATGCTGAGCAAGAATAGTTTTTAAATTTTTAGATAAACCACCCTGTAACTCAGTAAGAAACCACATTTTATTTAAGTGTTTTAGATTAATTTTTCGTATTTTGTGCTAAGGTTTTTCCAGTTACTATATGGACAATTATTAATGAAACACCCTGTATAGGTAAGATTGGGTCGTAGATAGGATCATAATTTTTAAAATATTTCTTAATATTAGTCTGGGCAGATTGAATTATCGGAGAATAGGCCATTTTTGGGAAAAGTTATTTACCAACAATTTTATTGCTGGAATCGAATCTTATGATTGTATATATTAATAATATAGGTATGCAAAGTCCGCAGATAGTGTGCTACTTTTTTTTATAAACAAAATGGCGCCCGAAAATCGTGTTGTTTTCAATTTTTGCTCTATAACTCCAAAGATTTTAACTTTACACCAAAAACACCAAAATAAAAATTCACCGTAATTAAATTCTGCATAGAGACGTGTTTTTGCCGATATACTTCGACGAAAATTTTCCCCGGAAAATGCGGGTTTTTCCAGCAAAAAATTAATGTTCAACTAAAATTTCAGATAAGTAACTGTTTATCAATAATTACATAACGTGGTAATATAAAAGCTCTTTTCATATAGATTATAATTCCAGAAGCCCATGGAAATTGAATGAACAGTTTAGCAACAATTGAATTGTTAATTAAAAAATTACGGTCGCTATAATAACCACAATAATTATGATACATAAGAATAACTCTGATATTTGTATATAAAGAGACTGTACCTATCTAATGTACTTTACATAATTGAAATTGGAGTGTTTAAGCAGCCTCAGGAATATTTTAAAATTATAAACAATTTTTTGGCTTATAAACAAATAGAATATCTCGGGAAATATTAAATTAAATTAAATCGTGAAAACGGTATTGGAGGAAAAGCGGCAGGACGCTTTTTTAAAAGAAAAAACGTTTAATTGTAATGAATGGTTTCTGAGATACAACCGGTCAAAGTTGACCGGCATTTACGGCAAAGATATAAATAATAGGATCATAATTTTCGAATCATCACCTTTTATTTTTGTCCTCTTTCTCCACACTAATTTTCATATCTTTAAAATACTCATAACATATTATTATAATCAAAACTATCAATATTACGAGTGGAAATTGCCAAAAATAGCAAAATTCTAATTAAAAATTAGGTTGGAGAAAATGTAATCTCAAAGTTCAAAATCGGTATACGTTAAAAAAATGCATTTTCTTCGTTTCCCATGGAGCAATTTTCTTCATTCTTTTTTTGTTCCCAAGTAACTCGAGTAGAGCCATCTAACTAACGCATTATTAAATGCCAAACTTGCTTTTGTGTTGTTATAATAGATTAAGTTTTGCGGACTTTGCATACCTATATTATTATTAATACATATATACAATCAAAATATTCGATTCCAGCAATAAAATTGCTGGTAAATAACTTTTTCTAATTAGACCAGAGTATTTTGCTAATTAGCCCAGAGTATATACAGGGCCAGCCATATTGAAATAATGAAACACTTCTTTTTTTTTTTAATCGAACACTTTGTATTTTTTTAATTTTTGGAATCTCCTCGATGTTTTTTTTCTTAAAATATAAGGTTTTGTAGTGTTATACAAAGTAGTTTCACATTTTTTTAGAGATAATCACATTTCTTTATTAATTTCATAGCAATATCCACACCCTGTATAATTTTAGCGATTTGACATAAAAAAATCTATTTATGTTCAAAATGATTTTTAATATAGTCTACTATTGTTAAAAATTATTAATATAGCTAAATGTTTAATTTTAGTATACAGGATTGGTCGAAACTCAATGAGTATTTCTTGAGTTTTCTCAAATGGAGCACCCTGTAT
Source organism: Diabrotica virgifera virgifera (assembly GCF_917563875.1). Lineage (NCBI taxonomy): Eukaryota > Metazoa > Arthropoda > Insecta > Coleoptera > Chrysomelidae > Diabrotica > Diabrotica virgifera. The sequence continues at coordinate 59,639,854 of NC_065443.1, read as the reverse complement.
TTTAGCATTGTAATGAAATGCTATTTTATGATACTTTATTATTTTCTAAGTATTCCACATACTTAACTACTTTTATTTGTGAGTTATTGGTGATTCTTTCCCAACATTAATTGCAACAACAATTACCTACGTGAAATTTTATTAGGTTGATTGCGAAAATATTTAATTAAACATATTTTTTGTATGATTTTTGATTTAAGCGGAGGTTGCCAAAATCGGTAGAAAAATTAATGAAACTCATAAATCATGCACAGAAATGTTAAAATACATTTATTTTATTTGATTAAACTAGATTAGGTACTTACGCCATTATGCTCATCGCCAGAATCTACATTTTTACCATTTAAAAGAGGGTGAATTTCACCCCTAGAATGCAAAAAGCGAAAATTGTCACCATATCACTTTGTTTCTTGAGATATTTTCTAACTATTTATCAATTTTCATGAGAATCAATGAACGTTCAATGAAATCGGAGGTGAAAACCTACGGTGACTGCACTTTCAGAAATATAGAAAATTATTAGCAGGGGTGGATTTCATTTCTAAAATGCAAAAACCGCAAGTTGGCCCATATCACTTCTGTTTCTACTACTCTCCAATTTTCATTAGGTATCCTCCAACTACTCTCCAATTTTCATTGGAATCAATGAAGGTTCAACGAAATCGGAGGTGAACATCTTCGGTGACTGCACTTTCAGAAAAATAAAAAATAATTTTAAAACAAGGGTGGATTTCACTCATAAAATGCAAAAAGCGCAAATTGACACCAGGTCACCTTTGTTTCTTAAGTTATCCTCTAACCACTCACCACTTTTCATAAAAATCGATGGAGGTTCAACGAAATCGGAGGTCGGAGGTAATAGTTCAAATCCACCTTCAGTGATTTTAATTAATGGATTTCTCGTTTGTTGCCATATGCGTCAAGCTCTTCTTTTTTCTGCTACAAATTCTCTTATATGGAGGGGGATATTAACACTTCTTTGACGCTGAGGTGTTGCTTCCCACGCTGCTGTTTGTAAGTAAATTGTAAAACTGTTGTTAAATAGTCTACTGCTCTCTCTACCTCTTGGTTTTCTTTTATCCTAATTAGTCAAATCTTTGTATTTACAGAATTTTGGAAAATATTCCAGTAGTGGGAGTACGCAAAATAGAATTCTATTTTAGTGACATCACGTTGCCTAGCAACCGTCGATTCTCCCGTTATAAAATTCAATTTTGTGACGTCAGCAAAATAGAATTCTATTTTTCGTGCTCTGGGCTCAGTTTGTTTCTTTAGTTGATAGTTTGGGTGGTGATGTTCTACATGTGTGTGCTTAAAGTTATTATTATTGTGCTGTGTTTTATGCTTAAATCGAAGTTTGACTCTATTGCACCATGGATGTCAGATATCTCTTTTGTTACAGCAAAATCTACCAAATCTACAAAATGAAAATAGATTTTTTCGAGTATATCGAAAACTGTTAGAGATTTTTTATTGAAAATGGACATGTGGCATTCTTATACAAGGAGCGTCTTAAAGAAAAATTATAGTCAAATTTGTGCACCCCTTAAAAATTTTATGGGGGTTTTCTTCTTTTCTTTATATTTCTTGTTTTCTTTGTATTGTTTCGATAAGACACCTTTTATCGAGATGTGGCTTCTTTTTTAATATGGTTCAAAATATACCTAAAAATGTAAATCATAAATAAATTTTCATGTTATTACCAAGTCTCCATAACCGTACTTAACCATATACAAATATGTGGTGGATTTGACAAATATTCAAAATATCTCGATAAAAACTGACTTTTCGAAAAAGTACTAAGAGGTAAAAAAGTTTTTAGAATATTGTGTTTAACTAATGGTACTACAATAATAATTAAATTGGAACGTACATAAAAGGTTGGTGGGATTTAAAGGAACAAAACCCCCATAAAATTTTATGGAGTGTCCAAATTTCACTATAATTTTTTCTTAAGAAACTACTGCCATAAGAATGCTACGTGTCCATTTTCAATAAAAAATCTCTAATAGTTTTCGATATATTGGAAAAAAGTCGATTTTCATTTTGTAACTTTTTTTCTGTGCACATTTGTACTAAGGTAAGTTAGGTTAAATCGAACTGTTTTTGGTCCCAGAATATGTGGTTAAATTTACGACCTGTATTTTTGTTACACCCTGTATATTAATTTTGTTGAATAGTATTCATTAATGCTCGACCTTTAGGCGTGATTAATCTGGAACACCATGTGATGTGTTTGGCATTACAGTCTCCTGCTACTATGAATTTGGATCCAACAGTTTATATGTACAGGGTGTCCCTGATAATAGTGCGTTCCTTTAAGGTATGGATATAATACACAATTTAAAACAAAAAGTCCTATAACATTTTTTTCTAAAGTTAACCGTTGCTAAAAAATAAATTACATTGTACTCCATATAAGTGAATTTTTATTTTCATAAATTTAAATGACCTGGCAACGTGGCCTAGGTGAACTTGTTCGTGACTGTTGAAATTTAACCTAATGGAACCCCTTGCTATACGGATATACATTACTATAACGGATCTACGGAGCTTCACCCCACTAATTATTAATCACCCTGTATAATAACAGTAAAATATTGCATTGTTAGATAGTTCTAAGCTATCCTGAAAATTTCAGATGTCTAGGTAGCCTAGAACTATTTTTAAAATGGATTACAAAATTTGCGGAGTCCGTGACACCAACCAACCCAAGTATATAAAAAGGTTTTAAAATGTGGCTAATGCAATGATATTTTAAAGTACGTTAATAAATCGATATCTACAAATTGATGGTGGGTCAGTGGCATTAGACTGCAGACCGAGAGTTCCCTAGTTCGAACACGGCTGTTGCGTATCTTTCTTTAATTTTTTTAATAAATAATTAAAAGTTGATATACTTAAAATTCGTATTTTATAAGTTAATTATTATAATATAAATATTATATATACAATTTTAAACAACCGTGGTGTTATAAAAAGTACTTTTTTATACTAGTGTAATTTTTGGAATTATAATTTTAACAGTTAATACACCTACTAAAAATTCTTATTTTATTCTTTAGAAACATGTTGTGTCCTATATAATATAACAAAACCGTGTTATTATAAAAATTACTTTTTTATTATAGTATAATTTTTGGGATTTTAAGCATTTTATATCGTCAAATTATTTTATATTCTCTCCTATAAATAATAATAAACACGTTTTATTATAAAAAAGTTCTTTTTTATAAAAGTGTAATTATTTATTCTACATTGTGCCTTCTACCTATACCGCTATACCTTTAAGGAACGCACTATTTTCGGGGACACCCTGTATAAAATCATGATACTCTTCGTTTGAAATGGAAAATTCGATAAAATTGAATGACGTCGCAGTATCGTGTGTGGCTGGCTTTAGAGCTCTGAAATGCGTTGCGTTTTCGACACTGCAATATAGACTGTATAGACACAGTATAGACTTAAAATCAAAATCTGGACACTGAATCAAGAACACATAAATAAGCTACAGTCATTTGAAATGTGTTGTTAGAGAAGGATACTTAGAATAACATAGACACAAAAGAAAACGAACACGGAAATATTGGGAGTAATGGGTAAAGAATATGAAATAATAGATAAACACAGTAAAAATAAGAAAGTTACAATATCTGGGACACGTAATGAGGGAACAGCGATATGAAAGAGATAATTGAGGTAGACCTATGTTCAGCAGTGAACCTCCATAGGAGACTTAAGAAATTCTCGTTAAAAATAAAAAGTGGCATGTGGTATATTATCATAATATGGTGTGTTTAGAATGATTGGAATCTGTTTTCATACCAATACCGATAAAACCAAATTCGAAGAAAAGACTAATAAATCTTGGAAGCCGGCCTCTTAAAATTTTATTAAACATAGTCACGACAGGAAATTGGAAGTGATCAGTTTGGATTTCGAATTTCGACTCGATAGGCAAGAGCTGTAAATACCGTTGCTGCAAATACCGTTCGCGCTGTACAGTATAAAAAATTGCAGGAAGCTCTTGTTAATAATTTAGGCTGGATCCCGCGTACCAAAAAAAGTTTAATAATAGCAAGCTGAAAATTTGTTAATAGCTTAACGATGTCTAGTCGGACAAACTTTGATGTACGGGAACGCTGGTACAGGGGAAATTTTAATTGTGGAACAGGTTACAGATTTTGAACTTTAGACTACGAAAACGTCCCATGTATTTTGTCGGACAGCGCTTCCAGTGGCGGCTTGTCCTATGAGACAGGTGAGGCAGTGCCTCACCAGTATATCAATCGACTATTTACGTTATTTCGTTATTTCATAATCAGTTTTTTAAATATAATTTAGTTTTTTGAAATTTCCTAAATAACTTTATTTTTATGAAAAAGATTAAAATCGGTACAGCCCTGACTCTTTATCTTTGTATCCTTCTTTCACGTGCCAGTATTATATGCATCATCCATCTCATTCCAACTTTCTCAAATCATTACAGATGAGGCTTGCTTCAAACCTCTTTGTCTAGCGTACTACCCTTTCTTAAAATGGGACAGTAAAAGCTGCAAAATTTGAAAAATGTGCCACCAATTCTGGGAACGATATTCATCTATCCTTGAGGCACGCCTCAAAATGTGTTTTTTTTTAGTTATGAAGTTAAGTACTTGACCTTGCTTCCCTTATTTGCTATGGACGCTTGTATTGTAGTTTTGTAAAGTAGTTTTAGATATAGTTTTATATTAGTTTAGATTATGTTTAGAAGATTTTATCAATGTCATACTGGCTGTGTGGCATTTATCAATGCCAATTAAATAAATAAATAAAAAATTTAGATGAGGCTTGCTTGAGGATAAATCATTACAGATGAGGCTTGCTTCAAACCTCTTTGTCTAGCGTACTACCCTTTCTTAAAATGGGACAGTAAAAGCCGCAAAATTTGAAAAATGTGCCACCAATTCTGGGAACGATATTCATCCATCCTTGAGGCACGCCTCAAAATGTGTTTTTTTTTTTTTAGTTATGAAGTTAAGTACTTGACCTTGCTTCCCTTATTTGCTATGGACGCTTGTATTGTAGTTTTGTAAAGTAGTTTTAGATATAGTTTTATATTAGTTTAGATTATGTTTAGAATATTTTAGCAATGTCATACTGGCTGTGTGGCATTTATCAATGCCAATTAAATAAATAAATAAAAAATTTAGAAATCATGCTTTCTTTTATAATGATTTATTTTCTTAAAGCACGCTTTTTATAAAAAAAACATAAAATAAAATACCAAAAAACGAAGTTTAACCCTTAGTTTACTTAACATAAAAATCAATCTTATAATATAACAGTAATTTGCTTACTTGCTTGTTTGTATTTCCCTATATTTAATACATTTACAATATAAGATTGGTTCTAATCGAGGCTAACGCCCTAGCGAGGGTTCGGCAAATAATCCCCGGACAAATAATCCCGGACAAAAACTCCCCACAAAAATCCCGGGACAAAAATAATCCCCGGACAAAAAATCCCCACAAAAAATCTCGGACAAATAATCCCCACAAATTTTTTTGAACAATGGCAATGTTTTGAACATGGTTATTCAAATCAGAGTGAGCAAAAGATTAAAGCAAATAATATTGGAACATGATTCTCACAGTCTTACCTCATACCCCATATCTTCCACAATTTTTGAAAAAACTCACACTCTTTTGTTACCTAAAATTTGAAGTTTTCGATATGGAATTAGAATTCAAAATAACTCTATACACTGAGGCTGAAAGCATTTAAGTCGATCGAATTCACGGGAAAACTTTTAGAGAACTAATTGGCAGCAAATATGTCTTAATGATTTTCTGTCCGGAATTTTTTGTGGGGATATTTTGTCTAAATAATTTGTGGATATTATTTGAACGGGATTTTTTGTGGGGATTTTTTGTCCGGAGATTATTTGTCTGGGGATTTTTTGTCCAGGGATAATTTGTGGGGATTTTTGTCCGGGATTATTTGTCCTAGCTTAGTCCTAGCGTTATAACGTCACAAAATCGACCTTCCGGCCATTAAAGAGAAGCTAACCATCATAATAAAATTCCTCAGATGTAGTGTGCCTCACCACCATCTACGCATCTACTATAACGAGCCGCCACTGAGCACTTCCAATTGATTTGTTACCCTTTCATTAAACTCTCATGCAAAAATCAGATTGCTATGTACCACCAATTGACATGGTCTACGTGTGGGACTTATTAAAATGCTCAATATATTTGTCGGACAAACATTAACAAATATTTAGCTTGCTATTAATAAACTTTTCTTTGTACGCGGGATCCAGGCCTAATTCAGAGCAGGACAAAGATTTAAGAACAAAAAAAACTTTTACTGCCAACAAAATTCTGGCATTTGAATTAACCATCAGTCTCCAATAGCATTACCATTAGTGCAGGAGTAAGACAAGTCTGTATGTTGTCTACCATGCTAGTTGATCTACAGGGTGTCCCCGAAAATAGTGCGTTCCTTAAAGGTATAGATAGAAGGCACAACGTGGAACAAAAAAGTCTCATAACATTTTTTTCTAAATTCAGCCGTTTGACCAAAAAACGAAAATACATTTTGATATGCAAATTGAAGTCTGGCAACACCGTGCAACACAAAAGCTAAAGCACGCATGTTGACACATTTAAAAATAGTAGGTTTGTAGGTCATATGTATCTGGTCGATAGTAAAGTAAAAATGTAAATATCAACCAAATGGCTAGTGTTTACATTTTTTCACACTGTCCTCGTCCCCTTATATCAAACAAACCAAGATTATTTTGTTTTATTCCAAAAGAACAGGTATTCCTTAACAACGAGAAATTTGTAAAGGATACAGAAAGGGTAAAAGATACAATATTTAATACAAGGATACAAAGGTACAATATTTTATGAATTACCCAGAACACTAAATGGAGAGGCCTATAAGTTTTTTTGCAAAATGTTTTGCCGGTACTTCTTGAAGACGTGCAAAAGACGTTCTTCACAACGGAGCCCCAGAACATTTTTCCAGAGCTGTGAAAAATCTTCTGGATACCACTTATCCTCGTCGTGGGATTGATAGGAATGGACTCGTTCTGTGGCCACCGTGAGTCCCGAATTCAATGTATTAGATTTTTTGTTAATGTATGATAACCGACATAAAATCCAAACAGAAGCTGAATTACAGAAACGAATTTTTGGTGCTGCAGAAACTATCCGACATAATTTAGTTGACTTTGGCATTACTAACAACTGAATTCGTCGTATCGATGCATGGTAGTTTTAACATTTATTATAACAATTATTGTCAATTAAGTACAAACATTTAATTTAATTTTTATGCCACAAGTAAACATATTGCTGATAGTCGGAGCATAATGTAAAAAACTAAATTAAAATAAATATTAAACGTTGTCTGTTGTATTATTTAATTTCCACTGTAAACTATAAGTATTTTTACTACAAAAACGTTATTACGTAGGTCTGTGACTTTTCATTATTGCTATGTTTATTATAAACACGGCAATAATGAAAAATCACATTCTAATGTTTTGACAGTTCTCTTACGTCAAAAATTTTGACCTACGTAATAACGTTTTTGTAGTAAAAATACATATGTAATTCAGTTAAAATCATTGCATTCAACACCTATAAAGCTTAATAAATACATAATACTAGTTTAGTTAAAAGATAAAGTGTTTCTTATTGTAAATGATTCGATATTTTATCAATTCGTTTAAAATTATTCCATATTTCAATAGATTTCAGAAAAACAATTTTCGTTTATTATTATATTTATGCGAGGGACCGCAGACACTCGGAAATAATTAATGTCTCTTTGCAAAGACAATGATGTCGACTTTGCAAAGTAACAAAACACTTACACACACACTACATATTACCCCTCTGAGTTAGTGATATAGTCTAGAAAATCATTATGCAATTGACTGCCCAGTTGGTTGTGAAAACCAGTGCCAATAAAACACAAAACACACACACACACACACACACACACACACACACACACACACACACACACACACACACACACGCACCCACACACACACACACACACACACCCACACACACACACACACACACACACACACACACACACACACACACACACACACACACACACACACACACACACACACACACACACACACACACACACACACACACACACACACACACACACACACACACACACACACACACACACACACACACACACACACACACACACACACACACACACACACACACACACACACACACACACACACACACACACACACACACACACACACACACACACACACACACACACACACACACACACACACACACACACACACACACACACACACACACACACACACACACACACACACACACACACACACACACACACACACACACACACACACACACACACACACACACACACACACACACACACACACACACACACACACACACACACACACACACACACACACACACACACACACACACACACACACACACACACACACACACACACACACACACACACACACACACACACACACACACACACACACACACACACACACACACACACACACACACACACACACACACACACACACACACACACACACACACACACACACACACACACACACACACACACACACACACACACACACACACACACACACACACACACACACACACACACACACACACACACACACACACACACACACACACACACACACACACACACACACACACACACACACACACACACACACACACACACACACACACACACACACACACACACACACACACACACACACACACACACACACACACACACACACACACACACACACACACACACACACACACACACACACACACACACACACACACACACACACACACACACACACACACACACACACACACACACACACACACACACACACACACACACACACACACACACACACACACACACACACACACACACACACACACACACACACACACACACACACACACACACACACACACACACACACACACACACACACACACACACACAACCCTAAAAAACACACCTAAAAATTCATGAAAATAAAAATTCACTCATATGGAGAACAATGTAATTTTTTTTGGAAACGGTTAAGTTTAGAAAAAAATGTTATAGGACTTTTTGTTCTAAACTGTGTATTATATGCACACCTTAAAGGAACGCACTATTTTCGGGGACACCTTGTATATTCGAAACTACTGTGGAAATAAAAGATAATGGCATTCAAATATCAATATTTGTATGGTCTCCAAAAGGAAATATGGTGCTTTATAAGAGGTCAAAAAAGAGGTAAAGGAACTAATAGAATCAAAACGGAGAAAATGATACCTACATGTATTGACTGCCTCTATGTATAGAGAAAGAACAAATGACGCTAGAGCTGGACACACAGAAATGACCACAAATAAAGAAGTTAATATACTTAAATACTCAGGAAGTTAAAAAAAAAACAATTGAAAAGCTGAACAACAAAAAAGCTGCAGATATAGACGAAATACCAAGCGAATTAGTGAAATATTCTGGAGCAGTAATGACCGAACAATAAAAAACAACAATAATGAAAAAATTATAAAAGACGGTTTTATTGAAAAGTCTATTTCTACGGTTCCTACCTTTGTAATTACTATTCAACATTAGTGTACATTGAGTGATGTCATTGTGATGTTACGTTGAAATTTCTATTAGCACTAAATAGAAAGATGAGAATTTAGCACTGCACTGACCCCTGATGAATCATACTTTCACCATGAATTTAGTATTCATCACTTCACCTGCCCTAACACTATACACCATCACTCATAATATATCTTACAATTTTCACATGCTCATTGGGAACTGCTATTTATTTCACAATCACAATTTTTTTACAATTTAATAACAATGTATATACTTCTTTAATATAAGCCTCTAATCTTTATATGCCAACGCTTTGACTTACCAGAAGATTACTTTTTCTTTACTATTTGCAAATCGTTGTGGTTAAACTGGAATGTTGTTCCTAAAATCAGGAAACACAAATTGTGTTTTTATCGCGAAGGTCACTACTTCAAAATCAGTATCTTGGAGTTTATGGTATAATTTGACCAATTTTTTAATTCGTTCGTATGCACGTGCTTTTGTAGGTGTTAATAATAGTGCAGTAAATATGTTAAATTTTCTGCGTTTAGCTGTATAGGTATTTTCCCCGAAAAGTGATTCATTTTTTGGTTATTTCATGTTAAAATATTCGATTTGGAATTTGGCGAATCAAGACGAATTTTTCATGAGTTACAACTTTGCTTTTACTGAGTCTATAGACTTCATGAATACACTATTTTTTCGTTTTTTTTTATATGCTACATTTTTGCTAAGAGTATTTTTTTCGATAAAATACTTACTTTTTGAGTTATTGGCGAAAAATTGCCTGAAAACGCTATTTTTTTCTGTTGAAAAATATACATTTTAAGTTGAAAATAAATAGTTGATAGCAGTTGAAAAATAACTCGGAAAGTATTGAGTTAAATAGTTAAAAAACTCTACAGAACAAAAGTTGCTTGGAGTGAGTCAATTTATCCATTTTCGGACTTATTTTAAACGTATATTTTTTCACATTCGAGAAGGTTTAACTTGTCTCCCCCCAAGAAAAAGCAACCAACGGCACAAGTTCAACAAAGTGGAGGGTAAGTAAAACCTAAATCCAAATTTTCATACAATTCGTAGTTGAGCCTGAAAATTACACGGTATCGCCCTATTTCACGTCCTATTTAATAATATTGCAGTAAATATGTTAAATTTTCTACGTTTATCTGTATGGGTATTTTCCCCGAAAAGTGATTAATTTTTTGGTTATTTCACGTTAAAATATTCGATTTGGAATTTGACGCATCAAGACGAATTTTTCATGAGTTACAACTTTGCGTTTACTGAGTCTATAGACTTCATTAATACACTATTTTTTCTTTTTTTTTTTATATGCTACATTTTTGCTAAGAGTATTTTTTTTCGATAAAATACTTACTTTTTGAGTTATTGGCGAAAAATCGCCTGAAAACGCTGTTTTTTATGTTGAAAAATATACATTTTCAGTTGAAAAGAAATAGTTGATAGCCGTTGAAAAATAACTTGGAAAGTATTGAGTGAGGTAGTTAAAAAACTCTACAGAACAAAAGTTGCTTGGAATGAGTCAATTTATCCATTTCCGGACTTATTTTAAACGTATATTTTTTCACAGTCGAGAAGGTTCAACTGTCACCCCTCAAGAAAAAGCAACCAACGGCACAAGTTCAACTTTGAAGTGGAGGGTAAGTAAAACCTAAATCCAAATTTTCATACGATATACAATTCGTAGTTGACCCTGAAAATTACACGGTATCGCCCTATTTCACGTCCTATTTTAATAATAGTGCAGTAAATATGTTAAATTTTCTGCGTTTAGCTGTACGGGTATTTTCCCCGAAAAGCGATTCATTTTTTGGTTTTCACGTTAAAATAATCGATTTGGAAATTGACGAATCAAGACGAATTTTTCATGAGTGACAACTTTGCTTTTACTGAGTCTATAGACTTCATGAATACACTATTTTTTCGTTTTTTTTTATATGCTACATTTTTGCTAAGAGTATTTTTTTCGATAAAATACTTACTTTTTGAGTTATTGGCGAAAAATCGCCTGAAAACGCTGTTTTTTATGTTGAAAAATATACATTTTCAGTTGAAAATAAATAGTTGATAGCAGTTGAAAAATAACTCGGAAAGTATTGAGTTTGGTAGTTAAAAAACTCTACAGAACAAATGTCTCTTGGAATGAGTCAATTTATCCATTTCCGGACTTATTTTAAACGTATATTTTTTTACAGTCGAGAAGGTGTAACTGTTACCCCCAATAAAAAGCAACCAAAGGCGCAAGTTCAGCTTTAAAGTGGAGGGTAAGTAGAACCTAAATCCAAATTTTCATGCAATTCGGAGTTGACCCTGAAAATTACACGGTACCGCCCTATTTCACGTTCATTTACTGGGCTAATTTGGCAAATATGAACCTCCACAAGTATGACAATATCAGTTCCACAAAACTAACAAAAACAAACACTCTAGGATGGTAACAAAGTTACGATAGTCGAAACGTACAAAAAATATATTTCTAATTACAATCATTGAGTTGTATATTGTATTCCCAAAAAATATAAAATATTTAAGGAAAAGATGGATATCATTTCTAGGGAGAAGTTGTACAATCACAGAACGGAACAACGTAAATAACGCATTACACGAGGATATAGACAATACTGCCGTGCTAAGCCCAAAGGCGGTAACTGATTTTTTATCGAAAATGACATTTTTGTATTTCTAGGTGGGTTTCATTATATTATAATGCTTCTACAACTCCAAAGACTTTGTAAATATATTCTAGATACCCATTATAATAGTTCTACAACTCCAAGGACTTGGTAAAATATATTCTAAATACCCTGTTCTACGTAGAAATACAACGATCTGATTTTCGATAAAAAATCAGTTACCGCCTTTGGGCTTAGCACGGCAGAATAGGCCTGGATTCCGCGTACCAAAAAAAGTTGATTAATTGCAAGCTGAAAATTTGTTAATATCTTAACGGTGTCTAGTCGGACAAACTTTGATGAAGGGGAACACTGGAACAGGGGAAGTTTTAATTGTGGAACAGGTTATAGGTTTCGAACGTCAGACTACGAAAACGTCCCATGTATTTTGTCGGACAGAACTTCCAATTAATTTGTTACCCTTTCACTAAACTGTCATGCAAAACTCAGACTGCTATTTATCGTTAACATTTTCATGTCATTTAAAATGTTCTACGTGTCGAACTTATTAAAACGCCCAATATATTTATCGGACAAAAATTTTTCCATATACAGTTACTATCTAATAAACTTAAAAACAACCCTTTCACAATCATAAACTTGTCAGGATGACATGTTCCACAATTAAAATCAAGTTCCACAATTAAAACTTCCCCTGTTCCCATAATAGTCCAAGTAATGAAGTTAAAATAGGACAAAACCTCGCAATTTTTACAGAATGGATCGACTTGCTTGAAAATTTGACAATAAGTAGTGGATAGTCCAAGGATCAAAATCTATGTGATGCCAAAAGGCGCTTTTACCATGGGGGTGGTTGCCATCCCATCTCGCGGGTGGAAATTTTTTATTATATTTTGACCTCAAAAGTTGGTAAAAACATTAAACATTCATTCTAAGCAAAAAATTTTCTATACATTTTTTTGATAAAATTAATAGTTTTCAATTTATTCGCTATCGAAAGTGTTAGTTTTATATCGAAAAAATCAATGTTTTCTGCTAATAACTCCAAAGGTTTCCGTTTTATCAAAACAACTGTACTTAACAAAAATGTATCTTTTAAAAACTAAAGAAAACCGTTCTTTTTTTTATTTTCTTTAAGACCAATAGTATTCGAGCTATAATTTATTAAATGTTAGCTCCTCTTCGTCAAATGCTAAATATTGTAGTTGCAAAGTCAAAAGACGGGAAAACTATGCATTTTTCAAGGATAACTTGTTCAAACTAATTTAAAATATTTAAAAATATATATCTCCAGAAATAAAAAAATAGTTTCTAGCTAAAAAATTAAGTGACTTATGCCAGTCCCTATTTTTTTCATCGAAAAAGTGAAAGGAAGCAACCTCTTAATCATCATCCTAATTAAAATTAGTCATTGAACTTATTTGGTCTTCTTTATTTATGTATTAATAATAGGTTCTACTAGAAGTTTTACCGACTTAGAATGATTAGTTTTTAAAAAAATGGGGTTAAAAGCGAATAACGAATTTTTGTAGTTTGGAAAAATGGCCTTTTCTTCAGAATAGAAAGATTAGCCTCAGAGATACGAAAAAATGTTTAAATATGAAACTGTAGCTTATTTAATTTCCAAGAATCTGGTTTACAAAAATTTTTTCTACGGCGAAAATTGAATGAGCTATTGACAATTAAAACTTGTAATAACAAGCAAAAACCACCTTTACCAACCCTTTCAAAGTAATCTCTTTTTGAGACTGTGGATTTAAAAAAAATCTTGTAAAAACCTACAAAATTATTTTTTACCAAACTTTCTAAGATAAAAAGTAAAAAAGTTACGGTTAAAAAATCAATATATTTTTTTGAAAAAAAAAGGAGAAATCCAATTGGAAGCATAATAATGTAAGTTAACGATGTTTTTAGTCATTGACCTTATTTATTCTTCTTTATTTATGTATTATTAATAGATTCTAGAAGTTTGACTGGCTTAGAATGATTAGTTTTTAAAAAACGAGTTAAAGGCGAATAAGGAATTTTTGTAGTTTGGTAAAAAATGCCATTTTCTTCAGAATAGAAAGATTAGCATCAGAGATACCAAAAAATGTTTAAATATGAAATTGGAGGTTATTTAATTCCCAAGAACTTGGCTTGAAAAAAATTTTTCTACGGCAAAAATTGAGTGAATCGTAAATGAGTGTTATCGAAAAACATTGATTTTTTTCGATATAAGACGAACACTTTCGATAGCGAATAAATCGAAAACTATTAATTTTATCAAAAAAAAATGTATGGAACATTTTTTGCTTAGAATGTATGATTTTATCAACTTTTGCGATTAAAATATAATAAAAAATTTCCACCCGCGAGATGGGGTGGCAACCACCCCCATGGTAAAAGCGCCTTTTCATATAGATTTTGATCCTTGGAGTATCAACTACTTATTCTCAAATTTTCAAGCAAATTGATCCATTCTGTAAAAATTGCGAGGTGAAAAGCTTCGGTTCCTGGACTATAAGTACATCAAAGTTTTTCCGACTAGACACCGTTAAGTTAATAACAAATTTTCAGCTTGCTATTAATCAACTTTTTTTAGTACGCGGGATCCAGGCCTACACCTCTCTAACTTTTTAAAAGTGAGACGGATCGTTATGAAAACTTTTGCATTCGATTCGGGAGAGCTTCAGGAAAATTGTTGACCACTTGGATTGAGGGACAAATGAAAATTGCATTGTTGTAGACTGAAAAACAATTTTCCAAAGTGCATTCTTAAAGTGTTCAAAAAATAAAAATTAACAACTCAGAAAATAATCATGGAAATGTGTATAACTTTCAGACACGTGGGTTTTTGAGGTCGCTGAACAGGAATATCGGATCAGTGAAGCCGTAAAGCCTTGGCTTGCTCGAAAGTGGCACCGACAAACTGCGACCGTAACACTGCGATGAATGACGTCATAAAAAACTGTACCACGCAAAATAATAGCGGTTATTTCCAAGGATGCGTTGGAAGCCACCGCTTGCTGAGTTTACACATTTCATTGCCGCAGTGAAGAACCTTGAATTTTTCACCGTAATCTGACGTCATTCATCGCAGTGTTACGGTCGCAGTTTGTCGGTGCCGCTTTCGAGGAAACCCAGGCTTAATGCCGCGTCCGCATTGGTAAATTTTTCGTGCGTACCAGCCGTTCGTCGCAAATATTTGCGTGCTTGAAGTAAATTGTGCTAGTGTGGAGTGTGGACGTATTCGTCGCATAAATCGGACGCAATAATTTTCGACGCACACAACGCACATGCTCCATCGGTTATCGTTTTCGAGCGAAGATCAAATAATTTGAGCACCGCGACCTCACTGATAAAAATTTGCGACGAACCATTAATTCAATACGCACGAAAAATTTACCAATGCGGACGCGCCATAAGAGGTACCTGGTGCCCGGTGTCCCGGTATGTACGTCGTATCCTGGAGTTTTATGGAAATTTATTATGAAAATCGTTGAAACTGATTATCCCGAGGTTTTTGAGGTCGCTGAACACCAATATTTGGCAATGCTGTACGATGTACCTGGTGCTCTGTATCTACGTTGTCTCCCGGAATTTTATGGGAATTCGTAATAACATTTGTTGAAACTTGTTATTCCGTCGTTTTTAAGGTTATTGAGTGTTTTAAACATATACACGAGGTTCTGATATCTTTATATCCAAACAAAAAATTTTATTAAATCTAAAAAAATTCGAATTGTTTATTCATAATTCGTGCTCTGAATTAAAATAACTTATTGTTACTGTTACTCACTGTTGAATTTTATAACGACTTTCTATAAAACTCCAGGAGGCGACGTATATGCCAGACACCATGTACCTACCTCTTACAGCATCTTCGATGAAATATCCGTGTTCAGCGACCTCAAAAAACCAGAGATAATAAATTTCAACTATTTTCATAATGAATTTTTATAAAACTCCAGAAGATGAAGTAGATGCCGGCACCTGGTACCTCATACAGCATCCTCGATGCAATATTCGTATTCAGCGACCTCAAAAACACCGAGGTCAAACATTTCAACTATTTTTATAACGAATTTTCATAAAACTCCCGGAGATGACGTATATACCGTGCACCAGGTACCTCGTACAGCATCGCCGAACAATATTTATGTTCAGCGACCTCAAAACCATCTCAAACGATTTAGTCCAGGGCGCATCTGTTTTAAGGTGGACGTTGAGAGGTGACTCACATTTTTTTGCAGAAACTGCTTTGAATTAACTCATATAATAATAATTGAGTTATCCTCCTACTCAAAAAGGTCCGGAACATTGTTTCTTCTTCTTCTTCTTGTAGTGCCTATCCGTTTCGGACGTTGGCGACCATCATGGCAATCTGCACTTTGCACACTGCTGCTCTGAAAAGATTTGTAGTGGTTGTGTTGAACCACGTTCGTAGATTTCTCAGCCAGGAAATCCTTCGCCTTCCTGGTCCTCGCTTTCCCTCTACTTTTCCCTGCAAGACCAGTTGCAACAGTCCATATCTCTCACTGTTCCTCATGATGTGACCGAGGTATTCGATTTTGGCTGTTTTTATTTTGATTAACAGCTCTTTTTCTTTTTTCATTCTCAGCAAAACACCCTCATTAGTAATGTGGTCGGTATAAGATATCTTCAGGATTCGACGATAAAGCCACATCTCAAAAGCCTCAATTTTCTTGCAGGTGGCGTCTGTGAGAGTCCACGACTCAACTCCGTACAACAGTATAGGAAATATATAACATCGTAGTAATCTGACTTTTATGGGCATCGACAAATCATGACATTTGAACAACTTTGCCATTTTTTGAAATGCAGATCTTGCTTTCTCTATCCTACATTTGATTTCTATAGAATGGTCCCAATTTTCATTGACGTTCGTACCAAGGTAGGTGTATGTTTTTACTCTCTCTATTTGTTGACCATTCACACTGATTCGTCCAAATTGCTGTTCATTCTTAGAGATCATCATACATTTGGTTTTCTTAGTGTTTAGTGAAAGTCCGTATCTCTGACTGACTTCTGCGATTCTGCTCATTAACTCCTGTAGGGCTTCAGAACTGTCAGCGAATACCACAGTGTCGTCTGCGTATCTTATGTTATTGATACATTCTCCGTTAATTCTAATTCCGGCTTCAACATCATCCAATGCTTCTTGAAAGATTTCCTCAGAGTAGATGTTAAACAGCAGTGGGGATAGTATACATCCCTGACGGACCCCACGTTTGATTTTGATATCGTCGGATTCTCCTGCCTCTGTCCGGATAGATGATGTTTGATTCCAGTACAGATTGCTGATAATCCTTAAATCACAGGTGTTTATTCCAATATTGGTTAATATCTCCATCAGCTTGTCGTGCTTTACTGTATCGAACGCTTTATGGTAATCAATGAAACATGCATAAATATCGCAATTCACGTCTCTACATCGTTGAAATAGCACTTGTATACTAAATAGAGCCTCTCTTGTACCCACTGCATTTCGAAAACCAAACTGTGTTCGGCTGATTTTTTCTTCGCACAGTCTATATATCCTTTGATGTATAATTTTTAGAAATAGCTTTAAAATATGGCTCATTAAGCTGATGGTTCGGAAATCACTGCAGGATACGGACTTTGTTTTCTTTGGTAAAGCAACAAACGTCGACTTCAACCATGCTTTTGGTATTACTCCGCTTAAATATATGTCGTTAAATATTTTGGTTAGGCGTTGAGTACCGTCGGTGTCAAATAGTTTTATGAGTTCAGCATATGCATTGTCAGGTCCAGGAGCTTTGCCATCTTTTAGTTGTGATATTGCTCTTTCCACTTCACCTGATGTGATTGGTAAGTGGTCATCACATATGTAGGATGGAGGTTGTTCGGATCTAGTATCATCAAAAAGTTCCTGTATGTATTTTGTCTATATGCAGATTTCTTGATTTCTGTCTGTGATGATATTCCCCTGTTGGTCTCGCAATTTGCTAGCTGTGTTGGATTTCTGAAGACCAGCTGCTTGTTTCACCTTTTTATGCATGTTAAACGTATCATGTTTTTGCTCTAACGACTCTATCTCTTTACACTGTGATTTTAACCAATTTTCTTTGGCCTTTCTTATTTCAGTTCTTACTTGTCTCTGAATCGTGCTGTACATTATTTTGTTGTTTTTTGATTTTCTTCTTTCTTCCATAAGTTGTAGTATATTGTCGTTCATCCAACTTTTTCTCATCTCTTTCTTTTCTATTAGATGTTCTTCTCTGATGTTGTTAAAGGTTTCACATATATTTTGGAGTGATTCTTCGGCATCATATGTTTGCTCCATATTAATTAGCTTCTCTGAAAGAATCTGTGCGACTGTCTCTTTTGTTTTCTTATCTTTTAGTATTCTCATATCGCACTTTTTGTTGCTGTTCTTTTTTGCAACCTTCTTGAATCTAAACCTAAATTTACCAACAACAGGAACATGATCTGATGATACGTCAGCACCGGGGTAACCCTTAACCGATAGGCATCCATTACGGAATCTCTTGTTCACCATTATGTAGTCAATTTGATTCCGTATTACGTTTCCTGGTTGATCTTGCGGGGAGACCCAGGTGTACAAGCGTCTTGGTGGTAGTTTGAAGAATGTGTTAAGTATTGTAAATTCTTCTTCTTCTACAAACAGTTTTAATCTGTCTCCCCTTTCATTTCTCTCTCCTAGACCAAAATCACCTATGAATTCACCGCTTCTCCCTTTACCAATTTTCGCGTTGAAGTCACCCATAATGATTGTTATATCTTCTTTTTTAAGTCGTTTAATTGACTTTATCAACAACTCATAGAATTGCTCTAGATCTTCTTCTGGTTTATCGCTCGTGGGGGCATACACTTGTAATATATTTAATTTGACGGGGCTAGTATTCAGTTGGATTATTCTTAATCTTTCAGAAATAGGTATAACATTTGTAACATATTGACGTAATTGGGGAGACACGATTATTCCAACCCCATATATATGTTGACCATCGTCATTTCCTGAGTGGTATACCATATGGTTGTCAACAATACAAGCACCACTATTAGGCCACCTCATTTCGCTTATGCCCATTATACCGATTCCGAGTCTGGTCATTTCTTGAATGGTATTATGAATTTTTCCAGCCTGATACATTGTCTTCACATTCCAGGTACATATTTTAATAATCAACTCTGCTGTTCTTAGAGACACTTTTCCAGTTCTGTCACAGGGGTTTCGCTGGGTTACGACCTGGGAGGCCCTGTGGTCTAAAGGTGGATCACCTCCCCTGCCGAATCTTGGCTTCCGTATTCCATGATTAGTAACTATTTCCACTTTAGTTGGATTTGCCATGATAGCTTTTCTAGAGATGTCATCAGGGACCTTTAATGCAGTGGTTTCTCGTTGCCTTCTGCATTCTGATGCCGTTGACCACTTTCTTGGTTCTTCCGCCTTTGAGACCAGTTTCCCAGTCTCAGGACAACAGAGTGCCCTTCCATTTACCAGCTCGTCCGCCCGAAGCCGTTGGCCAGTAAATGGTGGATTGCTTATCCCGGCAAACACTCGGACGTCAGAGCCTCGTTAGTTGTCTAGCAGGATGTACCAGATGACCATGATCTAGATCACCATACGAGCAGGTGAGGTTGACATTTGAACAGGAGAGGCTATATCTTACGCATCACTATCCCTTAACATCCCTTTGTTTAAATAATCAAAATGTCAAAAAATTAAGGAAAAATTCGATTTCTTTCTTGGTTTTTTGATTATAACTTTCAAAGTATTCACTTCCGAGAAATATTGCAATAATATAAAAGTTGCACAATTAAATTTCCTACAATAAAAAGTTGGTAACAATTTTAAAAATTGTCACCCTTGTTGCAAAATAGCAATAATTGCCAAAAAACCATAAAAAACAACTATTCGCATTTTACGTTTTTTAACTATTTATACTAGGCTTAGGACCTTCATATTCTAAACAGAAAAACTTTATGATATATTAAAGCAATACTGTAAATTTCATTAGGATTGGTTCAATAGATTTTGCAAAATAAATGTTGCAATCCAGCTTTCGCAAAAAAATTCATTTTTTCAAAATGGTGCAGGTCTGAAAATAAATCAGATAGCAAATTGAAAGTTTTTTTAAAGATAGAAGAATACTGTACCTTGCATGTGCAATTTGCAAAATTAAAATCTATTAACATCCACGGCGTCAGGAATTTTTTTAAATAAACATTAATTTTTGGTGCTACGCGCAGGACAGCGGTGTTCGGTTCACACATGTTGATTTCCACCAAAATTTCTTCTAATCTTTATCTAATATATTATTTTCTTACTCTATATTTTGTTGTATTTTAATATTTTAATTCCACAAAAATCAAACTAATTTGATTATTGTTTGTGAAATATTGTTTAAACAATTGCATATGTTTAAAAATAATAAACTTTTATTCTTTAAGTTAAAATATATGAACAAGGAAAGTTTTTGCTAAAAAAAGTGTTATTTCAAAGGACAGAGTATGTGTTTTTATTTTGCAATAAACAAATTTATTTATTTATATTGAAATGTACTAAAAATTAAAATTAATCAATCATTATCAAAGGTCATTGGAATGCCCAATCAGAGCAAACTTATCCGCTGTCCTGCGGGTAGCACCAAAAATTAATGTTTATTTAAAAAATTCCTGAAAGGCACAGTATTCTTCCACCTACATGCAAAAAAAACTCAACTTGCTGTCTGCTTTATTTTCAATCCTGCAACATTTTTAAAAAATGTTTTTTCTTTGAGAAAGCTGGATTGCAAAATTAATTTTGCCAAATCTGTTAAACCGATCTTAATGAAATTCACAGCATTGTTCTATTGTATCATAAAGTTTTTCTGGGTAAAACACATGAAGGTCCTAAGTGTAGCAAAAATGGTTGAAAAACGTAAAATGCGAATACTTGTTTTTTATGTTTTTTCACAATTATTGCTCTTTTGCAACAAGGGTGACAATTTTTAAAATTTGTAGCTAATCCTATATTGTAGGAAATTTAATTACGCAACTTTTGTGTCAGTGCAACTTTTCTCGAAAATAAATACTTTTAAAGTTATAATCAAAAACGAAGAAAAAAATCGATTTTTTCCTTCATTTTTTAACATTTTGATTATTTAAACAATGTTCCGGACCTTTTTGAGTGGGAGCATATCTCAAATATTATTATATGAGTTATTTTCAAGCAATCTCTGCAAAAAAATATGAGTCACCTCTCAACGTCCAAATGTACTAATATTTTTACAGATGCGCCCTGGTCTAATTCTCAACGAGTTTCATAATAAATTTCCATACAACTCCAGGATACGACATACATACCGGGATATCGGGCACCAGGTACCTCTTGCAGCTTCGCTGACCCGACATTCCTGTTCAGCGACCTAAAAAACCCCTCGAGTATGAAAATTGAACTCATTTCCGTGATTATTTTCTGAGTGGTGAATTTTTGTTTTTTGAACAGTTTGAAATACCTACACTTTGGAAAATGGATTTTTCGCCTACAACAATTCAATTTTTATTGGTCCCTCATGCCAAATGGTCAACAATTTTCCTGAAACTCGCCTCAATCGAATGCAAAAGGTTTCATAACGATCCGTCTTACTTTAAAAAAAGTTAGAGGTGTAATACTTAATTTCCATTAAAAATAAAGGTGATGACTATGCTAGACTTGAGTGAATTTTATATGTTTAAAAAACGCAAAGAATTTAAAAGTTGACGTGTCCAGTGCTTTTTATAGTCGTTTAAGGCACCGTTCTCATGACAGGCGATCAACGCGCGTCTGATAATGCGCGATTACAACTACATAAATTTTACTTGAGACCGTTAACATGTCAACGAGCGTTTTAATGACCTAAAATACACGTTAGCATGTGAACGGTCTCAAGTAAAAGGTATACAGGGTGTAACAAAAATACAGGTCATAAATTAAACCACATATTCTGGGACCAAAAATAGTTCGAATGAACCTAACTTACCTCAGTACAAATATGCACACAAAAGAAGTTACAGCTCTTTGAAATTACAAAATGAAAATCGATTTTTTTGAATATATCGAAAACTATTAGAGGTTTTTTGTTGAAAATGGACGTGTAGCATTCTTATGGAAAGAGCATCTTAAAGAAAAATTATATTGAAATTTGTGTACCCCATAAAAATTTTATGGGGGTTTTGTTCCCTTAAACCCCCCAAACTTTTGTGTCCGTTCCAAATAAATTATTATTGTGGTGCCATTAGTTAAATTCAGTATTTTTAAAACTTTTTTGTCTCTTAGTATTTTTTCGATAAGGCAGTTTTTATCGAGTTGCGGCTTCTTTTTTAATATGTTTACATAAAAATTTTATGAGGGTTTTGTTCCTTTACACCCCCCAAATGTTTGTGTACGTTCCAATTAAACTATTACTGCGGTACCATTAGTTAAACATAGTGTTTTTAAAACTTTTTTGCCTCTTTGTATTTTTTTGATAAAGCATATTTTATCGAGATGTGGCTTCTTTTTTAATATGGTACAAAATACACTTAAAAATGTAAATCATAAATAAATTTTCATATTATTACCAAGTCTCCATAACCGTACTTTACCATATACAAATTAATATGTGGTGGATTTGACAAATATTCAAATATTTCGATAAAAAATGACTTTTGAAAAAAGTAATAAGAGACAAAAAAGTTTTTAAAAACTTGTGTTTAACTAATAGCTCTACAATAATAATTAAATTGGAACGTACACAAAAGTTTGGGGGGATTTAAAGGAACCAAAACCCCATAAAATATTTATGGGGTGTCCAAATTTAATTATAATTTTTTCTTAAAATTCTAATACCATAAGAATACCACATGTCCATTTTCAATAAAAAATATCTAATAGTTTTCGACATATTGGAAAAAATCGATTTTCATTTTGTAACTTCAAAGGGCTGTAACTTTTTTTCCGTGCATATTTGTACTAAGGTAAGTTAGGTTTAATCGAACTATTTTTGGTCCCAGAATATGCAATTAAATTTATGACCTGTATTTTTGTTACACCCTGTATAGTTGTAATCGCGCGTTAACCGCCTGTCATGTGAACGAGCTCTAAGTCTGAAACAATAATAAGCAATTTTATTCCCTAAGTTGTTTCCACACTGAGTAATTTCAAAATATTACCCTGTAATATTCATAAACGACCGTACCTACATGATACAGTTCGTTGATATCGAGTTGTTAAGGAGCTTTTAAAAATATAAAAGTATGGGTACTGGATTTTCCATTAAAAATAAAGCTTATGGACTATGCTAGGTTTGCGTGCGACTAAGCTAGGGAGAATGGATTTATAAGAATATCACGTGATAAAAGTAACAAAGCGCCCTGTATAGAATAGCAAACAAATATAGACCTGGATCCCGCGTACCAAAAAAAGTTGATTAATTGCAAGCTGAAAATTTGTTAATAGCTTAACGGTCAACGGTGTTTAGTCGGACAAACTTTGATGAATGGGAACACTGGAACAGGTTAAAAATTTAGAACGTCAGACTACGAAAACGTTCCATGTATTTTGTCGGACAGAACTTCCAATTGATTTATTACTATTTTATTAAACTCTCATTTTAATGAGTGGAACACGAAGAACATGTCAAATGACAGGAATCATGATGGTTAGTATTAGCAGTCTAATTTTTGCATGAGAGTTTAATGAAACGGTAACAAATCAATTGGATGTTCTGTCCGACAAAATCCATTGGACGTTTTCGTAATCTGACGTTCCAAATTTTAAACTGTTCCACAATTAAAACTTTCCCTGCTCCAGTGTTCCCGTACATCAAAGTTTGTCCGACTAGACACCGTTAAGCTAGTAATAAATTTTCAGCTTGCAATATTAATCAACTTTTTTTTGGTACGCGAGATCCAGGCCTACTATATTTATGATATAGGGAAACAAGAAATAATTTAATTAAAAATGATACATCGAATATTTATTTTATTTAAAGATGTAAACTAGATTAAATTATACGGATATTAAAAACTCACCTTTGAAGAAATTCACTGACAAAATACTAGTTAGTACTAAAAAGAGTTCATCTGCGTGAGAAATTTTATCATCGATTGGCAGTCAAGCAGTGAATTTGTAATCTTCACGCCAATTATTTTTATATTCATCAATAACATCATTATTCTTCGAAGTCAACGAATTATCATAAGCAGTGTTTTTAAGGTTGGAATTCCCATCTTTAGTGTATAGAGTTTATTATTATTAACAATGACTAATTGTATAACAAAATTTGAATTTCTAATAATAAATAACGCACTCCACTTCTTCTTAAGGTGCCGTTCATTTATGCGTAGGCGTCCACCGTACATTGTCTGGTCTTGTGAGATGTTCGATAGTCAGGATTAAATTAATCTATTAGCAGCATTGCGAAGCATTACTTTACTGTTGATTCCTGTCCATTGGTGAATATTAGCCCCCCCCCCTCCATGACATATTTTTATAGTTTTACGTGCTATACCTCTCTTACCATTTAGCTTTCCTTCGAGTACCAGTCATCATTATCATAAATGGTGCCACAGCCCTATAAAAGAGCCTCAACCTTCTTAAGCCTATTCTATCTATGTCTGTCAGTTCTATCTATTGCCAACTGTTGCCAGTTTGCTGCGCATATTTTTCTACTATCACATCTACACCATCCTTCCGAATTTTGGCTTACCCCTATTTCTATTTCCCACAGGTTGAGACATAAAGATTCTTCTAGGAGGGCTGTTCTGCCTTCAAGTACAAGTTACTGAAAAATGTATCGTTGTCCTCGTACTATGTGCCCTAAGTATGCAGTCCTCTTATTTTTTACATAATCAAAAAGTTCCTTATCTTAGAAGCCTGCTCTTTTTAATATTTTTATTTATGTCTGACCTTCAGCATTTATTTATTAATATTATCCCGGTTTTTTATTGTGTTCTTCGCCTTCCGGTTCCCAGTCTCCAGCTTCGTTGGTCGTTCCATTCGCCATGGTGAAGGTTCCTTTCCGATATTGCCTTCTGAATGCCACCTAGCCAGGATTGTTTCAGCGCTTCTCTCTTCCTTATTTCCCTTGACGTCCATTTTAAAATTTGTTTTGGCAACCTAGCGTCGTCTATTCTTTCTACACAACCTAAACAGATTAGTTGTCTCCTTTGAATTTAATTTATGATAGTTGACTTGACTCGCATGATATGTCTGATTTTGTTTTTGAAGTTATACTTCTTTAGGCGCGATTGAGAGTAAAATTTCATAATACTGCGCGCATGCGCACACAGACAGTATGGCGTTTAGCTGCTAAATCTTTCAAGTTATGTATAAATATATCAGTGCAAGAAAAGGTGTGAAAAGAATATATTAGTCTTTTTAATAAATATATTTATTATAATTTTTGTGTCTTTGGATTTGTCTTCAGGAGTAAGATGAGTATTATTAAAACATTTTATTGTATATTTATTATACTTCACCTTGTCTGTTTGTTACACCGTGAATTGTCATTAGGTACGTCCGAACCGATACAGACACAGTCCTCGTAGTGTATTTGGTATAGCATTCGGCCAGAGATCGAGAGGTGTTGAGTTCGAATCCGGAGCAATCCTATACTTTTTTTTATCTCTTTGAAAGCGGTAAGCATAAGCGGTGTTTAAAAAAAATTAAAACAAATTGTTTAAAGTATATTTATTTTTAATAAATCATATAATAGAAGTATAACTTCTTACGTGCGTACAAAGTACACACACATTCTTTTTTTATATTCTTTCAAGCCTTGAATTTCTAGCTGATCTTCTCCAGAATTCCATTTTCAATACAAGTAGGCGTTGTTTCAGGGATTTAGTAGGTTACCATGTTTCGCATCCATACAGCAATATACTTTTAAAAATGGGCTTAAAGATTAGATGTTTTCTTTGATTTGATAGTACATACCTATCGAGTTTAAGCATCCAATCACCCTTTTTTCGACTTTCCAATCTCTTTTTCGGTGCGCTCCCTAAATTATTGATTGTTATTCCCAAATATTATACAGTAAAACGTCCGTTAACCACAACCTTTATTTTAACCGAAACATCGTTTAACCGAAACGGCTGACAGTTTCAATAATTTCCTCAATAAAAAATAAATTTTTATCGCAAAACGGAAACCATTCGATGTTAATTTGTGAACATCATCAACATTACTTTCATACAACTAATGTAAATAGGTAAAGCAATTAAATATGCAAGATATGTTTTTTATTACTCTAGTTATTTAACTCTGGAATGCATATCATGGGCATTTTCGACCCAGAACGTTTTTTTCATATCAATTTTTTCATATGATTTTGGATATAGGTAATTAGATATGGCTTAATGTATTCTTTCATTAGATAGACAAAGACTTCTTTAAAAAACACTTGAAACATAAATATGTTCATTTTCTTTACTTTTATTGCTTTATATTATTTATATATTAAAGAAAACCTTACCGAAATCACCTCAGTATTTTTTAATGCCAACTTTAGCCAAGAATACTATTAATTTGATATAAGAAGAATACAAAAAAAAGTGTGTGTGTACTTTGTACGCACGTAAGAAGTTATACTTCTAAATATGATTTCAATGAAATAAATATACTTTCGGACAGTTTATTTGTATTTTATTTAAAGATTAAATTAATTTTTACTTACTACTTTCCAAAAATTTTTATTAAAACAATACCAAAAATTAAAAAAAGATTAGAAAACACCAGGATTCCAACCGGGGACCTCTTGATCTCCAGTCCAACGCTCTACCACTGAGCTATACCCTTTTCTTTATCCGGGCTACAAGATTTCTCAGACATAGTGACAAACAGACAAAGTTGATTATAAAATACTTTAAATATTACTTAATATCTTATTCCCGAGGTAGACAAGTTCAAATACACAAACATTATAATAGTTATTTATGATATAAATGTTAAAAGTACAATTTTAAGGCACCTATGTGAAAGTTTCGTGTGAAAGAATCGCTTCGCTCATTCTGCAATTCACATGAGTGCCTTAAAAATGTACTTTTTAACACGTATATCATACAATATTTTTTCTACAAACGTCTTATATATCAACAATTATAATTTATTCATTCTCAATTACAGGACAATACCTACAAAAACTTTTACTTGAACTTGACTGACATTATATTTTTCTTGACATTACATCAAAACTGCCTATACTGTCAATACGCAAATCATAACAACTATAGAATAACATCAGAATCTACTTTTATTTTTGTATATTCTAACAAATTTTAATAGTTTTTTTTCTACAAACGTGTTAAAAATGCAATAATACAGTTTAAATTAAATTTTAAAAAACCTTTTAAACCACCTTTTTCAAATTACGCAAGTTGTATTATTAGTATTAATGTTAATAAATGAAATATTTTGACGTTTAACAATTTGACAATTCACTTTTAACTGCAGTGCCTTAAAATTTTTAAAGCACTGGTGCTTTAAAGTAGCATTTTTAACGCTCCTATGGAGTGCTATAAATTGCATTTTTAACACGTTTGTAGAAAAATATATTTAAAAACACTACTATATTATTTCCACCCTTTTCTGGACTGATACATACATAAATTAAAACATTTAGTAACGAACTCCATACTGTCTGTGTGCGCATGCGCGCAGATTAATAAAATTTCACCCTCAATCGCGCCTAAAGAAGTATAACTTCAAAAAACAATGTTATTTTTAACCGAAATTCTTGTTATCCGAAATGGCCTCCCTCCAATTATTTCGAACAACGGATGTTTAACTGTATATTGCCATTGATTAATATTAATAACTACTACACAGGGTACTGCACCATTAATTAATAACTATTACACAGGGTACTACACTAGGTAGCTTTTAATCAATGATATTGCTCACAATTCTTGATTGTTTCATGTTCGTTGGCCATATAGATCTTCTGCTTCTGCTTCATTCTCGATGCATAAGTATTGTGTTACATTATTTTCGGAGATAATTACTGTCAGATGTAAATGTACTACCTTAACGAACTAGTACTCAGGGGACAAACACTTTTTGGAGTCAACCGAATGGCTCCAAAAAAGATACATGGTTTAACAATTATGAAATGGTTATCATAAATAAATCAAATATAAATCACGAATAAACCAAGGAACTGCAAAGCGACAGTTGTTTATAACAGACTACTTCCAGAAAAACGATGATTGGATCTATTTAGGTTTTAGATCGACATTAATTCATGAGTAATTGCTGTTCTTCTATTGTAATATACTTAAAAAAATAATTAATCCAACATTTCGGGTTCTGCTACTACGATTTCTACTTACGAATCTAATCATAAAAGAAATTCTGAAAATTAGTCTTTGTTCAAATCAAGTTTTTCAAGATGTCCTTGTGCAATGAGCTTCTACTAATACATAAATACTTATTTATTCAGTTAACAAAGTAGTAGCACTCGAAAAAAAATTGTTATTTATGAGTTACGTCATCAGCAGGGATTCCTTCGTTATAAAACAAATAAATGGTAAATATATGACTATCTACAGGTGGGCAATAAAACATAATATTAATTTTTTACTTAAAAAATGGTCTAATATTTTTGGTTACCAATCAAAAATAATGAACAACTCTATGAAGAATCAGAGAAACTAACCATAAATAACTAGATACAACAAGCAGCATGGACTAATAGAAAACCCAAAGCTTAAAATTATTCCAAAGAAATTCGAGAACTGATGTAAAGAAAAAGGAATACTTAGCAAAAACAGAACAGCAGAAAATAAAAATATAATAAACAACCACACACAGATAGTACGTTCTTTGACGGTAAAATATTGTAAAACCTCTAAATTTTAAAGAACCGATTGGATTGACATGAAATTTGGCGTAAGTACACATAGCTAATAAGTCCAAGAAAAAAACTGGTATCGTGCCGCTGTCTGGTTTCCCCCTGGGGGTGTCTTTCACTCCTTCTTTGGGGCGAAAAAATATACGTCCAAAATAAGTCCGGAAATGGATAAACTAACTGATTCTAACTTTTGTTCTCTAGAGTTTTTTCATTAAGTCAATAATTTTCGAGTTATTTGCGAGTGAATATGTTCATTTTTCAACAAAATAACCACGTTTTTAGATGGTTTTTCGCAAATAACTCAAAGAGTAAGTATTTTGTCGAAAAAACATTAATACATAATAAAAATATAGCCTGTAAAAAAGTGAAACAATGGTGTATATATTAGGTCTCTAAACCTAAATAGTAGAATCAGAATTATAGCTAATGAAATATAGGTTCAAATTCGTCAAATTCCAAATCGAATATTTTAATGTGAAATACCAAAAAATGAAGCACTTTTTGGGGAAAAACCATTACAACTTTTTTAAAGTGTTTAAAAAAACCTTTATTTTTGTTTTTATAAAAAGAATTTCTAGCAACAAAAGTAAATGAGTTGCGCTCAAAATAAGGTTGGTACTTTTTTTTTGGTAAAAAAATCGGGAAAATTACTCCCTTATTAGCATCTCAAATGGACTTAATCGTTACCATTTCACAAGTTGCTTTACACGTGTATATTTATATTGTTTATATGATCTGTAAGTTTCTTCCGTTCAAAGTAGGTACTTATTTTTGAATGGGCGGTAGTTGAAAGGGCTTTAACGAGTCACTAATCACGAGCTAATATTGAACAGCCATATCTTAACCAATTTTTGTATTGACAGAAAAACAAAAAAATAAAAAATATTCAGAAAATCAAATCCGACTTTTTCTGCTGTTTGAGATTTATGGTGTTTCAAATAATTTTTAAGTTATTTTGAAAAAACTTTTTTTTTTCAAAATTAAAAATTTTAAAAATTTTATTTTAAAACAATTTTTTTTTAAATAAGCACTTTAAATCAATGAAACTTACAGATCATATAAACACAATATAAGTAAAGCAACTTGTGAAGCGGTAACGTTTAATTTCATTTAACCCGGCACCTGCCACGTGGGGTGCTACCAGCACCCCATAACACATTTTCATCAAATATTTGGTATTTCAAATTTGTTAACCGTCCTGTGCGTCATAGTAGCTTTCAATAATATTATATAGCATAGATCTGTTTGTGTTTGAAGTGGTTATTTAGTGTCATTCTGAAATTGTAGCTCTAAATTCGAATTGGGGTGTCATCATCTGGCAGTAAAATTTTTTTATGTTTTTGATAAACAGGTCAGATTTAAATTTTTTTATTGTGATAACTGATCTAAATTAATATTCTCTATACTCAATAAATTTTAATTTTCTTAGATATTTTACATCACTTCATTTATTATGGGTTGGTACTTGCTAATTTGCTTATAACACCTTTTTAATTTTATTTTTTAACTTTTATAATATATTAGTAGCTAATAAGTTAATAAAATATGTTTTTTTTTTATATTCTTGTGTAACTCAACACATTATTTTGTTTATAAACAAGTAGATCACAGAAAATTTTTAAGGGGTGCTGTGAGCACCCCACGTGGCAGTTGATGCCTTGCAAAGCCACGTGGCAGGTGCCGGGTTAAGTTGCTAATTAGGGGGCGATTTTCCCGATCTTTTTTGCCAAAACCAAAGGGACCAACTTTATATTGAGCGTAATTTGCTTACATTTGATGCTAGAAACTTTTTTTTATAAAAACAGAAGTAAAGCTTTTTTTAAACACCTTAAAAAATATGTAATGAATTTTCCCCAAAAAGGGCTTCATTTTTTGGACATTTCACGTTGAAATATTCTATTTGAAATTTGGAAAATATGAACCTATTTTCATTAGCTATAACTCTGCTTCTACTAGGTCTACAGACCTCATGCATATACCATTTTTTTTTTAGTTTTTTACAGGCTATATTTTTGCTAAGAATATTTCTTTCGATAAAATACTAACCTTTTGAGTTATTTATCTCGAAAAGTATTGACTTCATGAAAATAGTCTATAGAACAAAAGTTGCTTAAAAGTAGTCAGTTTATATCCATTTCCGGACTTATTTTGAACGTATATTTTTCCAAACCCGAGAAGGGGTGAAATTCACCCCAGGGCAAAAGCACACATCGCCACAATATCACTTTTTTCTTTGACGTGTTAGCTATGTGTATGCCAAATTTTATGTTAATCCAAGCAGTTATTTAAAAGCAATACCTAAACGATCTGTCATAAAGAATTTTACTTTAAAAAAGTAGCCTACAGCTATTTTTTGGCTCTCTATAGGTGACCCTGGGCCTGATATATTCCCCTCGAAAAGGTCAAAAATAGCCCTTTTTTACCCTATATAGGAAGAGCCCGGTAGATCTATTTTAACGTAGGTACATCTCATTTTTCTTGTTCTAGGTAATATAATGTCAACTTTTTGATAAAATAATTTTCAAATCCGTTAAAGATACGGAAAATAAAACTTACAAAATTCTATGATTTTCACCTAATTGTCAAAATTTAACTAAACAAAGAAGAAAAATGTAGATATTGGTACTTAAATCAAAGTGTTTTTAAATACCTTTCAAACGAACATTTGTAATTTCAAATCTATTTACTAGTATAGTCGATGATAGAGCTGTTTAAAAATAACTAAGCTTTGTTTTTAAACCAAGAGGAGTAAACTAAAATATATGGAATTTATAGTTAAAAAGGCAGATATCGAGCACTCCTAGAGCATCATCAAAGGCATTTCGTCAAATCAGAAACATTTTACCAGGTATCCTGGTAAAATGTCATAACATTTGTTTTTAGAGAGAATTGGCAAATTAACACTTAACATAAAACACACACTGGACAAAACAGATTAAATCAATAAATGCTGGTAGGTACTACATCATTAGCAAGTCGAAGATGGAGGAACCTCCATCAAAAAACTATTATCAACAGAAAACGAAACACCACAATATACCATTAACGTGACAAAAACCGGAGAAACTATAGAAGGAACGCAGACACTGCAATAATATGGAAAGAATTTACACAAGGACTGACAAAAATGAAAAACGGAAAGTCACCAGGGCATGATAAAATAACAACGGAAATGCTCAAATATATGGGAGTACAAGGACAACAGATATTATTACAATTAATAAACAAGATATGGAAAGCTGAAAAAATACCAGAAGAATTGAAGATCGCGTTGATACTACCCGTATTTAAATCTGGAGATAAAAGGTAGTGCAAAAACTATAGAGGTATTATGCTCTTGTGCCCGGCAATGAAACTGTACGAACAAATATTAGGTACCAGAAAAGCTGACAAAGATAATACATTACAGAATCTCAAAGTGGCTTTAGAAAAGGAAGAAGTGGGCAAGACAATATCTTTCCTATTAAACAGATCAT
Source organism: Diabrotica virgifera virgifera (assembly GCF_917563875.1). Lineage (NCBI taxonomy): Eukaryota > Metazoa > Arthropoda > Insecta > Coleoptera > Chrysomelidae > Diabrotica > Diabrotica virgifera. The sequence goes on along the minus strand of NC_065443.1, from coordinate 59,607,178 downwards.
TGATAAAACGAAACGTAGAAGAGTGCGTTTATAGACTTACAATAAGCATTTTTGATCTCGCTCCTCGACAAAAAGTATGGCCGCTCCTGGAACAAAGAGGAATAACAACTAAATCAAGGAAGAATATCGAATGTTATATAAAAATACGACGAATTGTGAATAATTAGAAACCTCAAGTCAGCAGTTTTTATAACAAAAAATGGTCTAAGACAGGGAGGGATACTAAGTCCAACATTGTTACTTTATTTATGGACGAAAAAAAATTAAGAAATGTAGTCAGAAAAAATATAAAGCATAAAAATAAAAGATTCAGGACAACAAAAATTTTCGGATATCTATAAATGTATAGAGAAAGCAATAAATTCATATTATGCAATGAACACAACGTTTATAGGAAAAAAGGAAATAATGTAGAGTACAACAATGAAAGTATTAAGAGAATATTATAGACACATAGTCACCTTCGGTTTCGAATCGTGGACATTAACAGAGAGGAAGAAGAGCAGAATAAAAGCGACGGAAATAAAGTATGTACCCAAGAAGAAGATCTGGAGGTGGAATCAATCCTAGAATTTATAGAAAAAAAAATAAACTGGTGGGGACATTTACAAGGACTAGGCGATAGAAAACCAGTAGCCAATAAAAATGATTTGGGAAGCGCGACTAAATACCAAGAGGAAGAGAGGAAGACCAAGAGAAACATGGGACCAAGCTATTGGAGAAGTTCTGCAGAAGAGAGGCAAATCCTGGAAAGAAGCAAAAATCGTGGCACAAAAAAGAAATCAGTGGCGCTAATTTGTACACAATATCTAAATTATGCTAATACCGACACCAATAGGGTAGATGGGAACCTGATTATATGTAAACACATATCTATACGTTATTTTATTAGTCCAGGAACCGAAGCTTTTCACCTCGCAATTTTTACAGAATGGATCGATTTGCTTGAAAATTTGAGAATAAGTAGTGGATAGTCCAAGGATTAAAATCTATATAATGCCGAAAGGCGCTTTTACCATGGGGGTGGTTGCCACCCCATCCCGGGGGTGGAAATTTTTTATTATATTTTGACCGCAAAAGTTGATAAAAACATTCATTCTAAGCAAAAAATTTTCCATACATTTTTTTGATAAAATGAATAGTTTTCCATTTATTCGTTATCGAAAGTGTTAGTTTCATATCGAAAAAATAAGTGTTTTTCAATAATATACTAATTTACGATTCACTCAATTTTTGCCGTAGAAAAAATTTTTTCAAGCCAAGTTCTTGGGAATTAAATAGCCTACAATTTCATATTTAAACATTTTTTCTTATCTCTGATGCTCATCTTTCTATTCTGAAAAAATCGACATTTTTACCGAACTACAAAAAATCGTTATTCGCCTCCAGTTTTTTAAAAACTAATCTTTCTAAGCCAGTCAAACTTCTAGAATCTATTAATAATACATAAATAAAGAAGAATAAATAAGACCAATGACTAAAATCACCGCTAACTTACATTATTATGCTTCCAATTGGATTTCTTCTTTTTTTTTTTCAAAAAAATATATTTATTTTTTAACCGTAACTTTTCTATTTTTTATCTTAGAAAGTTTGGTAAAAAAAATTTTTGTAGGCTTTTGTAAGGTCTATAGGCTTATTAATATTAATTCTTTTTAAAATCCTCAGTCTCAAAAAGAGGTGACTTTGAAAAGGTTGGTAAAGGTGGTTTTTGCATGTTATTACAAGTTTTAATTATCAATAGCTCACTCAATTTTTGCCGTAGTAAAAATTTTTGCAAACTAGTTTCTTGGGAATTAAATAAGCTACAATTTCATATTTAAACATTTATTCGTATCTCTGATGCTAATCTTTCTATTCTGAAGAAAAGGCTATTTTTTTCCAAACTACAAAAATTCGTTATTCGCTTCTAACTCCATTTTTTTTTAAACTAATCATTCTAAACCGCTCAAACTTTTAGCACCTATTAATAATATACAAATAAAGAAGACCCAATAAGGTTAATGACTAATTTTAATTAGGGTGGTGATTAGGAGGTTGCTTCGGATCACTTTTTCGCTGAAAAAAGAAGGGACTATCATTCTTTTCAATATACGTCACTTAATTTTTGAGCTAGAGAGTTTGTTGTTATTTCTGGAGATAGATATTTTAAAATGCTTTAAATTAGTTTAAACAAGTTATCCTCGAAAAATGCATAGTTTTCCCGTCTTTTGACTTTGAAACTACAGTATTTAGCATTTGACGAAGTTAATAGTGTATAGCTAACAGTTAATAGTGTATAACTCGATTACTATTGGTCTTAAAGGAAATTAAAAGAAACGGTTTTGTTTATTTTTTCAAAGGATACATTTTTGTTAAGTAAAGTTGTTTTGATAAAACGAAAACTTTTGGAGTTATTAGCCGAAAACTTATTAACAACATTGATTTTTTCGATATAAAACCAACACTTTCGATAGCGAATAAATTGAAAACTATTAATTTTATCAAAAAAATGTATAGAACATTTTTTGCTTAGAATGAATGTTTTTACCAACTTTTGCTGTCAAATGTTATAAAAAATTTCCACCCCCGAGTTGGGGTGGCAACCACCCCCATGGTAAAAGCGCCTTTGGGCATCATATAGATTTGGATCCTTGGACTATCCACTACTTATTCTCAAATTTTCAAGCAAATCGATCCATTCTGTAAAAATTGCGAGGTTTTGTCCTATTTTAAGCTTCATTACTTGGACTATATATAGAAAAAAACGTAAATATTTATCAATTTACATACTTACATTTATCTAAGAGTCTAAGATCTTATTCCCCGTATCTAGTAACACATTGCCTCAACATGTGTGAGTAGAACTGTTTCGTCGGACAATTTCCTTTAACAGTAATGATCTTTCTTCCTCGTTGAACCAACGTATTATTGGACTCTTCGTGTATCGGAAATAATGTATCACCTCGAAGAATATACCCGGAACTCACTAAACTCGTTGCCATATATATGATTAGTAAAATTGTCAGTATTTTGTTCATCGTTTCTAAATTTTTCGTTAATTTTACTTGTGGTTTTAGTTTACGTCATGTTTCATACACTAGTCAAGCATTTAGTAATTGTTTTATGCTTTGGTAATAATTAAAGGTTGGAGGTTATCGTTAAAAAGGAAATAAATACGAGGGGATAACGAAATTTATTTTTATAAGCCATAACATTAAGTGAGCAGACACGATTGAACTATTTTTAAATTTGAGATATTTTGTTTATTATTAAGAAGCATGGAGACGGGGAAGAGTATTTCAAAAAACTTTTAGTAGAAAATGGAGTCGAATTTTAAGAAAGTGGAAACTGAAACTAAGGTGAAATTACAATAGGCTTGCCAATCAGATTAACAACACAAGAAATTAAAAATGTAGGTATGTAAACATCTGAAGAGGTACGAAGCAACCGGACCAGAGAATAGACCCAGAGAATTGTTTAACTATGAAAGGAACAAATTATACAATCATCTTTGGGATGGTAACTATTGCAGGAATGCATAAACACAAGCGAAATCCTTAAGAGGCTGCAGTAGCGATCAACAGGTAGCAACAAACGCGTTCCAAGATTGCGGCTCTAATTTTGAATATTTTGTCGAGATATTTGGCACACATATTCGTAATATAATAAAGAATGGCGGTACAGAGCCCAATTTCAGAAATATGTTAGTACGTGGAAATTACTCTATAACTAAATAAAATATTGAAAAAAGGAGCCTGTACCGCCATTAAGAAGAAATAAAACCTTTTTCCAAATAAACTTTTTTATCCCATGCCTAGATTTTGTGTAATCTTGGAACTACTAAAATTTTTTATTTCTAACAAGAAATCGAACATATTATAACTAAATAACTAATTAGGCAACATAGAGAAATTATCACTGTCAGTTTGACAAACCTGCGTCAGACTTTCTCTAATCTGTTTTGTCATCTTTATCGATATCTGTTCAGTGCAGTAGTGTGTTAATTTAAGAATTCGTTTTTGTTGTTTCATAGGAAAGTAGTGTTTATTGATAGTAAATTCAATTTGTTGTTGTTGTATAAGTTGTTGGCCTCTTTGAAAGAATAGATTGTTGTTAATTGTGAGTTTTAGTTGTATGTAGGTAAGTAAGTATATTTTACGTAAAAATATTTCGAATTCTAATGCGAGTATATAAAGTTTTAGGACGATTTTTTATTCTAAAAATATTATCAATAGTTTAACAAAATGGAAAAAGTAAATCAAACGAAAAATAAAGTGAAACTTTCCAAGAAAAAGTCCATTAAAAACCGTGCCAAAATTATGCGAAAATCGAAATTTGTTTCGCTTCACAATAAAAAATGATTATTTATTATTGTTTTATTATTAGATATTTCATGCAAATACCTATCTTAACATAAAATTTTCACCCATTTTGGTTTATTTTTATAAATATCCATTTATTAATAATAAAATCGTTTTCTATTACTTCCATTCAAAATATTAATCTTAGATAATGTCAAAGATTACCACTGTTGCCAAAGTTTATGATACTATCTCCCGAAGGTATATTTTGTTGCTACCTGTTGATCGCTACTGTTTACTCTTAAGAAATGATAAAACACAATATCTTATTAGTACCTACCTACTATACATAAAAAGGGTGACAAGAATAATAATTGTGAAAATTACCGGGGAATAACTAACTGGATTTATTAGTATAATTACATAGGAATATTGTGAAGAATGGACTCATGAAAGAATATTTAGATTCTGAAGCAGAATAACTAGCAGAATTTCGTCCACTATTGACCACATTTTCTCCTTATAGGCCTGGATCCCGCATACTAAAAAAAGTTAAGTAATAGCAAGCTGAAAATTTGTTAATAGCTTAACGGTGTCTAGTCGGACAAACTTTGATATATGGGAACACTGGAACAGGGGGGTTTTAATTGTGGAACGTAATTTTAATTGTGGAACGTGTCATCCTGACAAGTTTATGATTGTGAAAACTAGCAGGTTGTTTTTAAGTTTATTCAATAGCAAACTTTCTATATTATATGGAAAAATATATGTCCGCTAACTATATTGGGCATTTTAATAAGTCCAACACGAAGAACATTTCAAATGACAGGAATTATGTTGGTGATAAATAGCAGTCTGATTTTTGCATGAGAGTTTAATGAAAGGGTAACAAATCAATCGGAAATTCTGTCCGACAAAATACATGGGACGTTTCCGTAGTCTGACGTTCGAAACCTGTAACCTGATCCACAATTCAAACTTCTCCTGTTCCCGTTCATCAAAGTTTGTCCGACTAGACTTTGTTAAGCTATTAACAAATTTTCAGCTTGCTATTAATCAACTTTTTTGGTACGCGGGATCCAAGCCTATTAACTCATGCAGATAATAGAAAAAAAATATGGCATGGAATCAATAAGAAATTCGTATGTTATTCGTTGACCTGAAAATACGAATATTAATATAGAATTAATAAAAGCTCTCATGGTACTATAAAGTCAACTCCTACCAAAAATAAAAACACGGACACAAATAACAACATGATTTGTAACATCAAAGCAAACATGAAGCAAGGATGTTGCTTGTCGCCCACTTTATTGAAAGTATACCTCGAAAGTGATTCAAAAGGATGAAAACAAAAATATAGAACAATGGGAATTCGCTCAACTTTGCAGACGATTAACTAATAGTGGCTAAAGAGTATAATTGAAACTATACTGTCCGAAAATTAATTGAAGCGTACGATATGTGGGATCTGAAGTCAACCTAAAGAAAACTGAAAACTTCTGCATTGGAGGACAACAAAAAGATCTCATATTGGACGACAAAACCACGATAATCTATTGTTACGACTACAAAAAATAACAGGTATCAATATTTCGCACGATGGAACATTAGACAAAGCCATAAGAGAAAGACATGCGACAGGTAGAAAAGTCATTACAATGTTAAATAGTATTTTATAAAACCAATCCATCAACGAGGAGAACGATACACTTTTCAGCAACTGATACTCGAAGAAAAGATAGAGGGTATGAGCGGTCTGAGACTTAAAAAATGTCATGGCTGCGTAATATTCGTCAATGGACAGGAATCCACAGCTACGAATTGCTTCGCAATGCTGCTACAAAGAGAACTATTTAATTCTGACTATCTAACATCTCTTTATAGAAGAATGCTGAGAATATCCTGGACAGCAGGGATCACGAACAAAGAAGTCCTAGGAAGAATGAAGAAGGACCCGGTAGAAGGAGAATATCATGGCTGCGGAATTTGAGAACATGGTTTAAGAAAACTTTAACGGAACTGTTTCGAGCCGCAGCGAGCAAGGTTATGATTGCCAATATGATTTCCAACATCCGAAACGCATAGAGAACCAGAAGAAGAAGAACATCTCACCTGACAAGCTAATGTTCGGCGGAAGCTTACGCAGGAATGCTCGGCACCTTAAGAAGAATAATCCATCAGCAATGAAAATAAAAAGAGGATTTATGAGACTATGTATAGTGAAAAGTATCACTTCATATACAGTGTGAGGTATGGCCGCCACCGCAAAGAAAGACATTGGCAAAGCTAAGAGCAACGGCAATGGATTTTTGGAGAAAAGCGGCAGGAAGATCTGCAAGAGAAAGGATTAACAACTAACGCGTTATAGAAACAATGTGATTCAATCGAACTATCACGATCACAGATTAATGTAGGAAACAGAAGTTGAACCTCGCAAAATGGACACAAGTCCGGTTTTATTTCTTTTTTATAGTATATCAAGGGGTGCTTATTATGAGACTAACTTTTTCTTAAAAAATTTCGCCCCGGAACTCCCCTTTTCGTCCCTTTAAAGGGGGTTATTTATGGTTTTTGCGAAACGTAGCCCTTCCTGTACGTTTTGCAAAAAAAATACCTTAATAGAAATATGAAGAGGACTATATTTCCTACTATTTATTTCCCGACAGCATATGTCTATCACCTACCGTTTAGCGGGGGTGGCGCCCCAAAGTTACCAAGTTTTTAAAAAAGATGTTTTAAAAAAAAATTATTTTTCCCTAACTGTAATGGGAATCAAGAAGAAATCCTACGGCAATTTATCACAAATAAGTGGCTGATTTTTTGGTATAGGTTTCATTTAAGGGCAATTGCCTATTTTTTAATTACAGGGTGTTACATTTTAAAAGAACCCCTTTTTATACCATCTGAACCGCTTATGCTAGAGTAAAAAAACTTTCAACGATTACCCATGTACAAGTATTATTTACAAATTTGTATAATGCACCCCCATATTTTCTCTGGAACCACCCCAAAAAAAGGAGAATTAGTAAAGAATATAATCAAAAATTGATTTTGGGCCACCACTGTGGCTTTAGGGTGCAAAGAAAGTAAAGTATGCATAGGTCATAATGTGTAGCAGACAGTATGTTCTTTTATTTTCCATAAGTACGTTATCAATAACATGAATAGGTGACGAAGAAAAAAAAACAAAAACTGGAGCCCGCCAAAGCATTTCTGAGGTTTACGGCGCCACTTTGCCTTAACGGTTAAAGGACCTTATTTGTAGAGAAAATAGTGGTCTTTAATTCTGTATAAGTTTTGTTTCAAAAAAATGCATAGGTAATGGGAAAATCGTAAAAACATGCTCGTCAAGGGATAGGGGTAGTATCCGTAGTTTATTTTCAGGGATAGGGGTAGTTTCCCTGGATGTTGCAATAACCATATATTTTTATGAAAAACCCTATTGATGGAGCATATGCCCATATGGGTCAAAAAGCAAAATAAAAAAAATTTAACCCCCCATTTTAATTTATTTTTTTGGCTACACGGGTTGCACCAAGAAATCGCTTTTGATGTCCATGCATGGGTAATAAGAACGTGCACAAAATGATATATGAAACATTTTAATAAAGGGCATGGTGTGTGAAGGATTCCAAGAAAATCACTTTGTTAATTAATTCTCCTTTGTTTGGGGTGGTTTCGGGGAAAAATGGGGGTGCATTATATAAATCTGTAAATACCACCAGTTCATGGGTAATCGCTGAACGTTTTTTTAATCTAGCATAGGCGGTTCAGATGGTATAAAAAGGGGTTTTTTTTTAAATGTAACACCTTGTATTTAAAAAATAGGCAAATACCCTTAAATGAAACCTATACCAAAAAATCAGCTACTTATTTGTGATTAATTGTCGCAGGATTTCTTCTTGATTTCCATTACAGTTAGGGAAAAATATTTTTTAAAAACATCTTTTTTAAAAACTTGTCAAATTTGGGGCGCTACCCCCGCTAAACGGTAGGTGATAGACATATGCTCTTGGGGAAAAAATAGTATGAAAATATAGTACTCTTCATATTTCTATTGGGGAAATTTTTTGCAAAACGTACAGGAAGGGCTACGTTTCGCAAAAACCACATATTACCCCCTTTAAAGGGATGAGGCGGTTCCGGGACGAAATTTTTTAAGAAAAAGTTAGTCTCATAATAAGCACCCCTCGATATACCAGAAAAAAAATAAAACCAGACTTGTGTCCATTTTGCGAGGTTCAACCTTTGTTTCCTACACTAGATAACTTTTCAACAAAATAACTTATCTGATTCAGACATGTACGAAGAATTCATGAACAACGAATACCAAACTAAGAGGAAAATTTAACTTGCACTGAATGAGTCCGGTTGAATGTGTTTAGCAATAATTATTGTTTTTTATGTTTATCCTTATTATGTAATATTGTCTCCCTGTGAAAGTTCATTAAGTAGATTTTGCAGGGAGGTAATAAGAATAGAATTGTATAAAAGTTTATATTGAAAAAATTAAAAAAAAAAAAAAAAATGTATACAAAAAAAAATGTATAAAAAAAATTAAATCTTATTAAAAAAAAAAAAAAAAAAGTATAATAAATTATAAAAAAATAAAAAAGAGAAAAAAAAAATTAAAAACACAAAGAGGGTGTAAACCTCCGCGGGGTTGATCCGGGTTGAAGCCTTATCGCTGTGTAAAAAAAACATATATTTATTAGCATTTAGTATTAGTATTTAGTATTAGCATGTAGTTTTTTTTGTCGATTTAATTATTTGTAAATTAATTTAAGTTGGTTAGGGCCATGAATGAGGAGTATACCTACTGGTCAATTAAATGTTTCCACTTCTACATATGTATGTATGTATGTGCGTGCATAAGTATTATATGTGCGCACATGTACCTAATGTATTATGTAATGCAATGTATTATATTTGGAATATTGTAGCAAACAGTAATTTATTATCTATCGTGGCTGAATGGATCAAGTAATCCAAAGCCAATAAGAAAGAAAAAAAAAAAAAAAAAAAAACGAATACCAAAGTAAATACTGAAATGGCAACCATAAGGCAATAGAAAGGGGGTCGATCGAGAACAGGTTGAAGAGTAGGAATAGACAAAAAGGTGAGAGAGGGAAACATCTGCCTAGATGCAGATTGGCTCCGATTGCATTTTATTTTCCAACTAAAATAGTGAATTGCATAAGATGCCACAAGGAAATAGCTTCAGAAGAATAAACGGACTGATTGCTCCAACATATACTTCCAAGAAGGAGTCTTGCTCTTAAACAAACCGAGCAAGAGCGAATAACTGCAATAGACAACACAAAAGTACCCACCAAGCGTGACGCCAAACTAGTCAAAAATTGAAAGATGAAAAATGTGAAAAATAATAATCAAAATAAAAAAGTCAAATAATAAGAGGTATAAGAAAAAAATAGAAGACAAAGAACTAGGAAGAGCCCAAAATGAATAACCAAAAAGTTAACCTATATAATTACAATTAGCAATTGATTATACAGGTGTCTCGAAAAGATTGCTCATAAATTATACCACAGATTCTGGGGTCAAAAATAGGTTGATTGAACCTCACTTACCTATATACAATAGTGCAGACAAAAAAAGTTACAGCCCTTTTGAAGTTACAAAATGAAAATCGATTTTTTTTCATATATCGAAAAATGTTAAAGATTTTTTTACTGAAAATGGACATGTAGCATTCTTATGGCAGCAACATCTTAAAAAGAAATTAAAGTGAAATTTGTGCACCCCATGAAAATGTTATGGGGGTTTTGTTCCCTTAAACCCGTCCAAACTTTTGTGTACGTTCGAATTAAATTAATATCGTATTACCATTAGTTAAAAACAATGTTTTTAAAACTTTTTTGCCTCTTAGTACTTTTTCGATAAGCTAGTGTTTATCGAGATATTTTGAATATTTGTCGAATCCACCACATATTTGTACAGGGTGTCCAGAAACTCTACCGACCAACGAAGAGAGGAGATTCTTCAGATAATTTAACCCAATTCACTTAGTCCGAAAATGCTTCCTACGGGAGCTAGAGCTCTTTGAAGATGGCGTCTTGTAATTAGTTTTTCTTAAATACCTCCAGAACGCTTCTATTTAGAAAAACAAAAATTGGTACGCGTATTTATCGTCAAGATATAAATCTAATCCATCCATTGCAAATTTCTAGTATCGATCATAGGCGTTCGTTTTGGGTAGGGCAACGGTTATTTTATCGCATAACTTTTTTATCTTTAACTTTTATGCATTTCTGACACTGGATTATTAAATTGTGAAGCATTCTAGTACTAAAATGTACTCTTGTTTTAAATCGGCAGGACACACTGTTTTCTAGAAAAATCAATTTGAAAATTTTTCGCTTTTTGAATAAAAAAAAATTCAAAAAAAACTGTTTAGAAAGACGAAAACTGGTACATTTATTTATATTCCAGAGATAAATCGATTTCATTAATTGCGAATTTCTAGTACTGGTCATAGGCGTCCGTTTTGGGTAGGTCAACAGTTATTTTATAGCATAACTTTTTTGTCTTGAATTTTTGACACTAGATTATTAAATTATGAGGTATTCGAGTACTAAAAGTTACTCTTACTTTATGTTGGTAAAATACTTCGCTTTTTGTTGGAAAGTTCTTTCAATTTTTTTTTTTAAATTCCAAAAACGAAAAACCTTCAAATCGATTTTTCTAGAAAACGGTGTGTCCTACCGACTTAAATCAAGAGTACCTTTTAGTACTAGAATATCTCACAATTTAGTAATCCGGTGTCAAAAATGCATAAAAGTTAAGGACAAAAAAGTTATGCGATAAAATACCCGTTGCTCCACCCAAAACGCACGCCTATGACCGGTACTAGAAATTTGCAATGGATGGAATCGATTCATCTCTGAAAAGTAAATAGGCATACCAATTTTCGTTTTTCTAAATAGAAGCGTTCTGGAGGTATTTAAGAAAAACTAATTTCATGGCGCCATCTTCAAAGAGCTCTAGCTCCCTTAAGAAGCATTTTCGGACTAGGTGAATTGGGTTAAATTGTCTTAAAATTATCTGAGGAATTTCCTGTCTTCGTTTGTCGGTAGAGTTTCTGGACACCCTGTATATGGTTAAGTACGATTATAGAGACCTGTTAATAATCTGAAAATTTATTTATAATTTACATTTTTATGTATATTTTGAAAAAGAAGCCACATCTCGATAAAAGGTGACTTATCAAAAAAAGACTAAGAGACAAAAAAAAGTTTTAGAAACACTGTGTTTAACTAATGGTACCACAATAATAGTTTAATTGGAACGTACACAAACATTTGGGGGGTTTAAAGGAGCAAAACCCACAGAAAATATTTATGTAAATATATTAAAAAAGAAGCCGCATCTCGATAAAAACTGGCTTATCGAAAAAAATACTAAGAGACAGAAAAGTTTTAGAAACGTTGTGTTTAACTAATGGTACCACAATAATGAATTAATTGTGACGTACACAAAAATTTGGGGGGGGGGGGGGTTTAAGGGTACAAAACCCCCATAAAATTTTTATGGGGTGGACAAATTTCACTATAATTTTGTTTTAAGATGTTTCTGACATAAGAATTATACATGTCCGTTTTCAATAAAAAATCTTTAATAGTTTTCGATATATTGAAAAAAATCGATTTTCATTTTGTAACTTCAAAGGGCTGTAACTTTTTTTATGAGCACATTTGTACTAAGTTAAGTTAGGTTCAATCGAACTATTTTTGACCCCATAATGTGCGGTATAATTTATGACCAATCTTTTCGGGACACCCTGTATATTAATCAATGGGCCTATGCGGACCCTGTTGACTGCCACTCTAAATAGTTCTGCACTACTGCATTCGAACCATTCCCTCAAGTTCTTAAGCTAGAATATTCTTCTTCTTCCCACATTTAGCTTTCCTCGAATTTTTGCCTTGCGCAATAAGTTGTAAGAATAAGTATTTTGTCCCCTCATCAGATGTCCTAAGTACTCAAGTTTTCTCTTTTGGTAGGTAATATTATTGTTTCCGCTCATTCCCTATCCTTCTCGTTACTTCCACGATTGGCATTCTTTGAATCCATCATATTCGTAGGATTCTTAGGCAATACCAAAATTCAAAGGCGGCCAACTTATTCAGATGCACTTGTTTTAGTGTTCACGCTTGCAAACCATATAATAAAGAAGCGTAGAATCACGTAACGCCGAATCATCCTTACACTTATAAACTTATATCCCGTCAACAAAGAAACTTTTAATTTGAATGAATGATGCAAGTAATAATCATTTCAATACGCGTCTGAATTTCTTTGGTTTCATCTACATTTGATGTTATCCTCGTGCGTAAGTATTTGTATCTATCCGCAATAACAATTACAGTATCTTCAATCAATCAACTGGATGTTTGCATCTGCTTATTTAGACATGGACATGCCCATTTAGTTTTCTTGAAATTCATCTGCAGTCCGTATTCGGTACAGCATTCATTAAGGCGTTACATTAAGGTATGTATAGATATGCGCGCAGTGCGTTCTTGGCGCCGACAAAAGTTGGATCGTGTGCGCACCGTTTGTGCCACTTGAAAACACGTAATAATCTAACCCGCCACGAACGCGTAACGCACATACGGCGCGGAGTGCTCGGCGCTATGTTCGCCAATAGAGCCATATGGACCTTTCAGTCGTAGTTTCGCTGTCAGTTTAGCCTTTAATACGCATTTAATCAATTGCTTCTTCTCTAGTTCGTCCAAAAATTCGTTGTATAATTCGATTGCATTCGAGAATGCCTTGATCGACTCTTCTGTGCTTCCAATATGTGGGACCAGGTTCCCTGCGGTTTTGAGATCAAATTTTTCTGCCATTGTATCGTTTTTAGGCTTCTCCTTTCTTTTCTCTAATACTACTGTATTCGTTATTCGTCATTATTACTGTATCGTCTACACAACATAAGAACGATAGCAGTAACCCAAGCGGACTCCTCTCTGTATTTTGATATCTCGGATGTTCTAGTTGTTAACTCTTACCTTGGCGGATTCATTCCAATATAGATTAGATATAATTTTCATATCAACAGTTAACATTTTTTGCTTTTTAATAAATCTACAAGCTTTTTATATTGAACCTTGAACTTAACTTCTCAAAGTCTACAAAACATAAGTACATGTCCATGCATCTCTGGACCAGCAGATTCAAGCCGAACAAAGCACCTCTTGTGCCCATTAGGTACCATCTCTAAAGCCAAATTGTCTGTCACTAATTTCATATTCAAGAGTTTTAACAATTCTGCTGTGCAGTATCTTCAAAAATATTTTAAGGATGTGACTCATTAAAGCTATTGTTCTATGATATGAGTAGCTTGTTGCATTTGATTTTTGGAAATTGCTATAAATGTCGATTGTAACCATTGTCTAGGGAATGTGGATCTTTACATTAGAAATAAACAATCATTTTAAAACTTTATTGTTTAATCAAAGTATAAAAATACATAAACTTAAAACTTACATAACTTCATTAAAACTAAAAATAATACATTTCATAGGCACATTAAGGTATCTACTGCATTTCCAAATTTATATACTTTCTTTTAGAATGCTGTTTCTGCAGTTTCAATTGGAATGGAAATTATTACCTTGTTGACATCAAAATATGTCATTTATGACGCAAAATTTACAAAACCTAAATTATTAAAAATTGCAAAAATAAAAAGAAAAGAGAATGTCTATATAATTGAAAGTAATTAAGAGAATACGGTCATGGAGTGTTAACTCCTTATCACTACGAATTCAACGCTATTGAATTAGTTTGAGCAAACTGCAAGTCATAAATATTATAATACAATACAGTGATGAGCGCGCAAATAACCGGCAAAATGACGCAAACGATGGAAAACATATTAAGTTGTGAGATAAAAGAGACGAAACTAGTAGAGATGAGAAATTTAGCGATAGTAACCTATACATTTACATTAATTGATGGATTCGACCGTTACTTGATGGAAGTTCATTTTATCTTACAATAAAACACTGAAAACGTTTGTTTTCTATACTTCCACAAAATTTATTACAACTATGTGACTACAACTGTTTCGGCAGAGTGCCTTTCTCAAGTGATTTAGATTATTATAGGTTTGCTTTTTTAAAGTCTTTAACTGAAGAGGTTGAGGAGTGGGGAGCCGTTTGTCTCGAGTTGGTCATTCAGAATTATATCTGTATTTTTCAATTTATTAGAATCTATGGAAATAAATAAATTGAAAAATACAGATATAATTCTCAATGACCAACTCGAGACAAACAGCCCCACTCCTCAACTTCTTCAGTTGAAGACTTTAAAAAGGCAAATCCATGGTAATCTAAATCACTTGAGAAAGGCACTCTGCCGAAACAGCTGTAGTCACATAGTTGTAATAAATTTTGTGGAAGTATAGAAAACAAACGTTTTCAGTGTTTTATTGTTAAATTTACATTATATTGATTGTTTCCCATCTTTAGACGTATCGGACGAGTTTGGCAACTAACACTGTGACAGTGACAGTTTTAGTTGACATACTCCTCTGATACGTTTAAAGCTGGGGAACAATCAACATAATGTAAATTTATACGTTTCCACAGCTAAATTTCTCACCTCTACTAGTTTTATCTTTTTATCTCACAACTTAATATGTTTTCCATCTTTTGTATTATTTTGCCGATTATTATCGCGCTCATCACTCTATTATTCAATAAGTATATTAGTAGAGATATGTGAAAAGAGGTACTAAACCAATGTAACACAGATTGGAAAAAATATTTTTGACATACTCACGAAATTATTAAAAAGTGACATATCCGCGAAAAAAATATGGTTGACCAATAAATAAAACCAGAAGTATAAAAATGTTCATGGTAATATTAGCCACGTTCCAATTCTTATAACCGATGTAAATTGGGCTCATATGTTTTGGTTTATTTCCTATAATAGGAATGATCGCATGCGCAAAGAACCAGCGGATTTACTGTAAAATATACAACATTTAGAGATGACTGTTTTAAAGAGTAAATTATCAGTAGTAAATAATTGTGAAACAAATATTAAGACGAACCAGAACCAATTATGGACTTACGGCTCCGTAACCCTCATTGAATGATCTCAACCGGGATGCGTTAAAACACGAGAAAACCGGAATATACTTTAATCCTTTTATCGTTTAAGATAATAGGATAAGACTACCGACAAAATTTGGAAGAGTTTTTAAATCTCTATTTAGAAAATTTAAAACTCAAGCAGTTACTGCATCAAATGTCTTCCTTACTCTTTCACTTATAGCACCATAGAGAAAGTATTCTATTCTAATGAGGACTCTATCCACTTTCTGTACTTCATAAAGTCAGGTATGGAACAACATGATTCCCCAACTAAAATATACATTTTTCAAAACTATCAATTTACATTTAATAGCACCATTAAAAGCGAAAGGCAACTTTATCACACTTTTTCCCTACAATATTTTCTTTGGGATAGCTATAAAATAGTAACAAACAGTTTTTTTAACAACTAAACATATTATTCACAAATATTGTATATACCTATTATTAATATCTTATCTTCTATACTATCAATATCTAGTTTAAAAGGTTGCGTCAGCTGATGTCAAAATAAAATAAGCCCCCACATAGTGTTTATTTAAAAAAGTGGGTTACTTTCTTGATTCACGGTGTTCAAGAGAAAATCTAAATAAAAGTTGATCGAACACCCTATTTTTTTTTGCTTTTATGCTTGCAGTATCCCTTGTAGTTCAAAAATACGTCAAAATTAAAATCGGCTACTTTAAAGTTAAAAGTGCACACTTTTTTGCGCTAGCGTAAAAGAAGATATTTTCTATTTATTATTTTGTTTTTTTATTTTTCTTTATCTGTATAATTGGATTTTCGTGTATTTTAATATGTTTGAGTATGTATACGATATGTATACACACTCACATATACACACAGACATACACATACACACAAATATACCGGGTGTTGAATAGTCAAACGGGCCATAGGAAACAATGGGAAATTATAAACTGTTGAATTAGTGCTTCCCTAATTATTTTAAATCAAAAGTCATGAGAAACTATTTGTAAAGGACTTAAATCTGTATAAAAAACAGAATTCATTCCAGAATTTTGCCAAAGATGTAAAACAATTGCCAAAGTATCTAATCCCATCGACAACTAAAAGTCAGATTTTATCTCTAAAAATCATACGAACTAGCTAAATTTTGCTAAGAATATCAATTTTGGAACCCTAAAAAAGATGAAAACAATATTGCCACTCCTACCCTCGGACTTCCCCCTAAAACCACCCCTCGTACAGGGGAATCAGAAAACTTCATATTACCAAGAATATGTTTATGCCGTATAAAAAAAATGTTTTAAACAACAAATGTAGCTCAAATTTTATACAAAAATGTTTGTCAGCATTTTTTGTGCAGAATGAACCATTGTCTCGAAAACAACGCTTTAAGCGACCGGCGATTTTGAATGTCAGTTACGAGCGAACTCAATTTTTTAAATGGAAGTTGTATCAACTCGACGGTAAAAATTCTATATCTTTTGTTAAGAGTGTCCTATTACCAAAAATAAAAATGCGTTTGAAAGATAAAAAATGTGCTGGTATCCAATTGTTGCACTTTGAGAAAATGAAGTCAGTTTCTATATAAATATTAAATAAATAAATTTAATGTTAAAGCGATTTTTGCCATTTTTTAAGATTCTCATGAGATCGATATGATTTATTATTTTTATTTACTGGTCGCTATGGAGTTTCCATTATTAGAGTAGAGCAGAGTCTTTAAAACTTGTAACGTAATATTACGATTTTGAGTTTTGGCAACCAATATGAGGCATTTGAAATATGTCTAAATCGCATTACAAATTATCTCACGCCAGGGACAATGCTTCCACGAATAAATAAGTGAGTGGAATTTGTGTTTAAAGTTGTTTAATTTCAAAAAACTTACTTGTGCTATCGAACAGAAGCAGGTTACAACATTTTAGATCGTTTGTAACGTGAAAATTTAAATTCAGCGTGTTTTAGTCATATTTCAAATACCTCATATTTGTTGCCAAAACTCAAAATCGAAATATTCTGTTATATGTTTTGAAGATTATGCTCTAATAATGAAAACTCCAAAGCGACCAGCCAATGGAAATAATAAATTGTATTGATCTCATGAGAATCGTAAAAAATGTGGCAAAAATCGAGTAATGTTTATTTGAAAAATAAAATAATCGTTTTCGTTTTGATTCAATTCGAGTCTCTTGCCATCCTCTGACACAGTGTTTCTGGGTCTCTACCCTTTGTCGAAGAGGCTATTGCAAGTAGACTGAATTGAATCAACTCGAGACGAAGAAGAACTGCATCTATTAAAATATCTGCAGTATATTGTGGTTAGACTGTCCTCTAACGGGGAATGACAAAATAAATAAAATAAATTTCGACCAAGAGTCAGGATTCTGTTAACGGAGATACATAGTATCAAGCGGCGCCGCTAGGAGGAGCTTCTCCAACAATGCGTCTCAGAATACCTTAAGAACACTTGGTCATTTTGTACTCTAAACCGAGTAAAGCATGAAAAAGAAAAATAAAATAATCGTTTAATGATTATTTATTTAACAGCTATACAGAAACTGACTTAATTTGCTACAAAATGCAAAAATTAGACACCAAAGCCGAACATATTTTATCTTTAAAACGCATTTGAATTTTTGTCAAAAGCACGCTCTGATCAACCAATATTATGTTCATTATACAAATTGTATTTAAAAAACTGAGTTCGCGCGCGTCGTTTCTGAAAGAACGGCTATCAAACATTCTTGTTCAAAATCTCGCTACATTTTGTTTCAATCATTTTTTTATACGGCGTAAACATATTCTTGGTAATATAAAGTTTTCGATTTCCTCCTCTACGAGGTGTGGTTTTAGGGGGAAGCCCGGGGGTAGGAGTGGCAATCTTTTTTGCATCTTTTTGGGGTCCCAAAATTGATATTCTTAGCAAAATTCAGCTAGTTCGTATGATTTTTAGAGGTAAAATGTGATTTTTAATGGTCGATGGGATTACATACTTTGACAATTGTTTTACATTTTTCCAAACTTTTGGAATGTGTTTAATTCATAGAACAATTTTAACAATTGTTTTTAACACGTTGACACCGCAATGTATATAATATTACGGCTCTCTGGGCCGACTTCACTCTGAGCCGTGATCCATACAGTATAGCAGTCACTGCGAAGCAAGTGTGATTCGCGCGGCCCTCCAAGTAAAAGCAAGCGTGAGTCGTATATGATTCGCGCGGCGTTTAACGTGTATACAGATTTCAGTCCTCTACAAATAGTTTCTCATGTCTTTTGATGTAAAATGATTAGGGAAGCAGGAATTCAACAGTTTAGAATTGCCCATTGTTTCCCATGGCCCGTTTGACTATTCAACACCCGGTATATTTGTGTGTGTATGTGTATGTCTGTGTGTATATGTGTGAGTATGTATACATATCATAATATACATACTCAGATATATTAAAATATATGAAAATCCGATTATAAAGATAAAGAAAAATAAAAAAATACAGAAAAATAAATAGAAAAAATCTTCTTTTACGAACGCTCAAAAAGTGCCCCGTAGCCGATTTTAATTTTGACGAATTTTTGATCTACAAGGGATACTGCAAGCATAAAAGCAAAAAAAAATAGGGTGTTCGATCAACTTTTATTTAGATTTTCTCTTGAACACCGTGGATTACATTCTACAACTGAATGTGATCCAACCGGATTATAGAATCTCAAGAATTATTTGGGGCAGTAGTTCAATTGGTCAATTGGATTAAAAGTATAAAACAAGTTAAACCCAGTTTTTTGAACTTTTAATATTTTGGGAAAAATAAAATATGTTAAGGTAATGCACATTTTTACTTTTACCATATCAAAAAAAATTTTTATTACCTGGCTGAATTTGAATTGTGATTGATTTGTTGATATTTTAAGGAATACAACATGAGATCGAAATAAGACAATGTCCAATTACGTAGAACTTATTAATAAACTGAAGTTGCTTTTGGGGTTTGGTTGAACAGATCCAGATAACTGAGAAATTCGGTAACAGTGATCCAGTTCAAATTATTGAATAATAAGATTAGTTTTAATGTAATAATTAAGTGAACTTTACAAAATCTGTGTTTCTGATTATTTATATTTGTACTAAAACACGATTTTAGAACTTTACCTTCCAAGTTAAAACGGACATGACATTTTATTTTGTCGTCAGCAAACTTTACCAAGGCACAGCCACAGCCACAGCCAGTCTTATGCTCACAATGTATCAAAAATACAAAAATGTTTATTATGTCAAATACTAAGCAGGTACATAGGTACAATGGTTCACATCTTGTGTTCTCATCACAAAAAAAATTTCATGTTGGACACACCATATCTCAGTTTGAACATATAAAATATATGTATTAGGAATCATAATAGTATGAAGAGTACAGGGGAAACATTTGAAGAGTACATTTTATACATATTAAGATAAACACAAATAAAGGTCTTATGATATATCTAAAAACTACTTAGGAGATTCTTAGCAGAATTCTAGCAATTCTTATTTTATAATCTTTATATAATATACATATTTGGATTCTTAAATCCAATCCTGGTCCTTTGCGTGGATACAAATTCTTAAAAAATATATATATCCAGAAACTCTACCGACAAGCGAAGACAGGAGATTCCTCAGATAATTTTAAGATATTTTAACCCAATTCACCTAGTCCGAAATGCTTCCTAAGAGAACTAGAACTCTTTGAAGATGGCGTCTTGTAATTAGTTTTTCTTAAATAATTCCAGAACGCTTCTATTGAGAAAAACGAAAATTGGTACACATATTTATTTTTCAGAGATAAATCGACTCCATGAATTGCGAATTTCTAGTACCGGTCATAGGTGTCCGTTTTGGGTAGGGCAACAGTTATTATATCGCATAACTTTTTTATCTTTAATTCTTAAGCGTTTTTGATTCTGGATTATTAAATTGAGAGGTATTGTACAACTAAAAGGTATTCTTGTTTTAGGTCGATGGGATACACCATTTTCTAGAAAAATCGATTTAAAAATTTTTCTTTTTTTGAATTTCCAAAAAAAAATAAAAAAAACTATTTGGAAATCTTAAAACTTATACGTTTATTTATATTTCAGAGATGAATCGATTTCATTAATTGCGAATTTCTAGCACGGGTCATATGCGTCCGTTTTGGGTAGGTCAACGGTTATTTTATCACATAACTTTTTTATCTTTAATTTTTAAGCATTTTTGACAAGATTATTAAATTATGAGGTATTCTAGTACTAAAAGTTACTCGTGCTTTATGTTGGTAAAATACAGTTTTTTTTTAAATTTTTTCATTTTTTATTCAATTTCAAAAAACGAAAAATTTTCAAATCGATTTTTCTAGAAAACCGTGTATTCTACCGACTTAAACCAAGAGTGCCTTTTAGTTCTAGAATACCTCACAATTTAATAATCCAGTGTCAAAAATGCTTAAAAGTTAAAGACGAAAAAGTTATGTGATAAAATGACCGTTGCCCTACCCAAAACGGACGCCTATGATCGGTACTAGAAATTGGCAATGGATGGAATCGATTTATCTCTGGAAGATAATTACACGTACTGATTTTAGTTTTTCTAAATTGAAGCGTTCTGGAAGTATTTAAGAAAAACTAACGCCATCTTCGAAGAGCTCTAGCTCCCTTAGGAAGCATTTTCGGACTAGGTGAATTGAGCTAAATTGTCTTAAAATTATCTGAAGAATCTCCTGTCTTCGTTTGTCGGTAGAGTTTCTGGACACCCTGTATATACTGATCTTTCTGTTTGTTGTCCTGAATCGATTGCCTAGTCGATAGTACTCAGTTTTTGCTACCACATGGCGGGAAAAGCCAAAATTAATGAAAAAGTGACATTCCTTGTTTTTTCCCTGTACTCTTCATATATACTTCTATACTCTTACTTATTTTGATACAATTCTATGACTACAGAAGTTACCGATTGATAATTTTATAATGTTAATGTACTTAGACAAGGCGAAAACGGCGGGTTCGTTGGGAAAAATATTCTCATGAGATTTTTTGCATAATTACATTCGTGAGACATCCCAGAATAAGGTTCAAGAAGTCGCCCACGTGAAAAGTGGGCCAAATTTTTTTTAACAATTCTTTTTAATCAAATTGCAAAAATCAATATTTTTGGCCCGGACAATTTTTTTCTAGGTTCTTTGGACCATTCTGGATAAAAAAGGTCTCTTATAATTTTTCTCTAAAGTTGATCGTTTTCGAGTTATAAGCAATTTAAAATTAAAAAAAAAAAAACGAAAAATGGCGATTTTCAAGGCTTAATAACTCGGTTAAAAGTTATTATTATGAAAGTCAGAAAGTGACTAAATCAAAGTTTAATGCCCCCCCCCCCCACAAGATCCCGAAGAAATTTTTGTCATTATTTTATTACTAAGCTGTTATTTTTAAGTAATAATATTGAGCGCCATGCACGTGGTTGCCGGCCGTAAATGCCGAGTGCGAGAGAGATGCCACTCCGGCAGTCCAATAGTGAATCTTACTTGCACTCACATTTACGGCCGCCTACCACGTGCATGGCGCTCAATTTTATTAATTAAAAATAACAGCTTAGTAATAAAATAATGACAAAAATTTCTTCGGGATCTTGTAGGGGGGATTAAACTTTGGTTTAGTCACTTTCTGACTTTCATAATAATAACTTTTAACCGAGTTATTAAGCCTTGAAAATCGCCATTTTTCGTTTTTTTCAATTTTAAATTGCTTATAACTCGAAAACGATCAACTTTAGAGAAAAATTATAAGAAACCTTTTTTATCCAGAATGGTCCAAAAAACCTACAAAAAAAATTGCCTGGGCCAAAAATATTGATTTTTTGCAATTTCGTTAAAAAAAATTGTTAAAAATTTGGCCCACTTTTCACGTGGGCGACTTCTTGAACCTTATTCTGGGATGTCTCATGAATGTAATTATGCAAAAAAATCTCATGGGAATATTTTCCCATTGAACCCGCCGTTTTCGCCTTGTCTAACTGGATTTATACATCATGGACCACATGGAAAACATTATTTATAGACGTAACTTACTAATGGATAACGTATAACAGAAGGACAATATTTAAGTACTATGTTTATACGGGATTGAGCCACAATTATTGTTATAATGAAAATTACATTTTTTTATTTGGGAAGATTGTATCTAGATTTATTAGGTTACGTATTTCTTTTCAAAAATTGACACATTTGGCCAAGATCTCAAAGGCCACAGCACATGTGTGGTTGAAATTGCTTGAAGGTAGTGGTATTACCCTAGGAGTACCAAATTCCGACAGTATTTTGAGTTATTTTGGAAATCGATACGTCAAATATTAGTTAATTAAAAATGTAATTTTCATTAGATCAATGATATTGTGGCTCAGTCCCATATAAACATAAGTACTTCAAGAAAACAGTTTCAGGACCTTGCAAGAAGAATATTGGTGTTATCTAAAGGGTTCACTCTATTTTTAATGAAATGATTAGTTTTCTTAAACACATTTTTCTATTTTCCCTATGCAAATGTAACACACATATAATATATAAATACAAGGAAACAGGTATGTCCAACCATTTTGGTTAAAGCTCTTTTACAGAGAAGATCCAGCTTGAGTGGACCTTCATATATTTTTATTCTAGTTATAATATCTTGTGCCAATATATTTTAGTAACATTTAATACTTGAACAAATGATATATCATTAAAAATGTTTGATAAATCTTTAAAATCACAATATTTTCAATTGCAAATAAAACGTGATTATTTTCACGTTTTCACCTTATTTTACAAATAAAATTACCAATATCACCATCAAAATGGAAAAGGCGTTTGTCAATAGCCAATCTAAAAACGAAATGCCTAAAACAATCGAAAAATAAAGTATCAGCAGGTATCTGATACGAATCAACAACAAATCCTCTGGCGCAATGGATTCGCAATTGGTATATGGAACCAAAGCGTTGCATGCAGAACGAATCATTTCCTCCACATGGGATACTCCTGGTAAGAATTCTTCAAGTTTGGTGTTCAAGTCAATAGTATGGTCCGTAGTACCTAAAACAAAACAGGCTTTACTAGACACCTTGAAACGACAAAACAGCAAGAACTTTTAAAAAATAAGTAAAAAAGTGAGCAAGTAAAAAATATATATTGAAAAGAATCGAGCCATTGGAAATATCGTAATTAGTGTTCGAAGTGTAATAACACTAAAATAATCTAAAACACGTTTAAACCTTTTTGGATACTTTTATAAAATGCAGGATAGTTATAGTCCTGGATCCCGCGTACCAAATAAAAGAGTATTAATAGCAAGCTGAAATTTTGTTCATAGCTTAACGGTGTCGAGTCGGACGAACTTTGATGTATGGGAACACTGGAACAGGGGAAGTTTTAATTGTGGAACGTGATTTTAATTGTGGAACGTGTCATCCTGACAAGATTATGATTGTGAAAACTAGCAGGATGTTTTTAATTTTATTTAAGGGGATGGGTACGTAGTTTCGGCTCTAATGCTATTTAAATGGGATTCATTTTTTTCGAATCCTGAGAAAACTAATAAGTGTTTTTGAAAAATTTAAGAAGTTGAATGAAAGATTACGTTCTTACCGGGGGCTGAAAGTCCTTGAAAACTTCTGTAATCTTTATTTTAAGTTACAGTGGTGAAAAACTAAGAGAAAATGTAGTGTGATTTTTAATTTCAAATATCTCATTCAAAAGAAACTTTTTATTTATTCTAAGAGACTTTCGGCCCTCGATAATAATTTAGTCTTTCATTCTGCGTTTAAATTTTTTTAAAATATTTGTTAGTTTTTTCAGGATTCGAAAAAATGGACACCATTGATATTTTCCAAATCGAACATTCGCTATCTTTGTCATACAATGCACTGAGTCGAATAGAATATGGTGACAAGACAGTGACAATTTTAAATATTTGACATAGCATCGGGAATATTTTGAGTTGTTGATTTAATAATATTGATAGTGTATTTGATAAATAATTGATTTAAGACGTGAACTTAATAAAAAGGTATTTATTGTTTAATATGTCTACAGCTTATGGATGATCCAAGCAGAGAATACAGGAGGATATATTCTGTGATCTAAGTATTTTGTTGTTAAAGATGTTCAAAAGTGTAAGCGTTCTATAGTAACAATATATTATTAAAAAATCACTTTATCACTTTTCCTCTTTTCTCGATTGAGTATTAGTTTTTGTTGTACAGTATATAAATTATTACAATCACTGAATACATAGTTAGTGAAAAAATTGTCATAGATATTAATTAACTGAATTATTGATGCAATTATACAAGTAACAGTTATCCAAGAACATTCAAAAGCCATCTCTTTATTAATGATGACATATGTCAAGTAATGTTTACATATCCATACCAGTGAGAATTTTACTACACGTAATTTGCCGTGTAAAGACAGAACAAGTAGGGATAGCCGTAAAATATTTGCGCCCATGCCCTTAATACCCAACGTTATATATAATATACGAAAAAATGTTTGTCCGACAAAAATTTTGGGCATTTTGACCAGTCCGACACGTAGAACATGCCAAGTGACAGGAAATATGCCGGTGATGAATCGCAGTCGTCTGATTTTTGTATGAGAGTTTAATGAAAGGGTAAAAAATCAATTGGTAGTTCTGTCCTACAAAATTCAAGGAAGTTTTCGTAGTCCGACGTTCGAAATTGTCTATATCTTACAGGTTTAGAAAGTCGGACTACGAAACTTCCTTGAATTTTGTCGGACAGAACTTTCAATTGATTTTTTGCCTTTTCATTAAACTTTCATGCAAAATGGACTGGTTAA
Source organism: Diabrotica virgifera virgifera (assembly GCF_917563875.1). NCBI lineage: Eukaryota > Metazoa > Arthropoda > Insecta > Coleoptera > Chrysomelidae > Diabrotica > Diabrotica virgifera. The sequence continues at coordinate 59,581,954 of NC_065443.1, read as the reverse complement.
AATGCCCAATATTTTTGTCTGACAAACATTTTTTCGTATATAACGTTGGCTATTGAATAGACTAAAAGACAGCCTGCTAGTTTTCACAATCATAAACTTGTCAGAATGATACGTTTATCACGTTCCACTATGAAAAGCTATGAACAAATTTTCAGCTTGCTATTAATAATCTTTTATTTGGTACGCGGTATCCAGGACTATTATTTGTCCGTAATGTAAAGGTGCGTACTGACTGACTAGAGCATTTTCTTTCAAACGAACCGAACGAGTCTAGCGCGCAAAAGCAAGTAAATGCTTAGGTTATTCCAAGTGTTCGTTCTAACACCCGAAAAAATGCTCAAGTCAGTACGCACCTTAATAAAAATAAGAACGGAGGCTGTTTTAAGTTAAACCTCTTGGTATATTTTCAAAAATGGCTTAAGGTAACCTAAGTAGTGACCTAAATCTGGTAATGAATGTCGTAAGCAGTATAATAGGATATCGATAATTATCCAATCTTATAAAATCCTAAAGGCGCATTTAAATCAAAGCGAACACGAACGAACTTACGAATTCGTTCGTTAACTTTCTTGTATTTGTAAAGCGAATCGAGCACGACCGAACGAATTCATTCGCATTCGCACATGTTCCAACAGATGTCGGTAAGTTAGCGAATCATCAAAGGAAATCGTTGTTCAATGTGGACAGTGGATAGACGGTAGCGAACGAATTCGTTTAGAAGTACTGATTTACTTTATTTACAAACATTAGTTTGAGAGGGTTGTTTATTGTATAGTCGTGAAAACATAATTTTGCAATATGGAATGGACCAATGAAAAGATACTTCAATTAATTGAGTTATATAGAAATGAAGAATGCCTATGAAACCCGAAATCGAAGCTATATAAAATAATAAAGAGAAAAACTGATGCTTGTTTTAACATTTCTATAGGAATGGGTTGTGATGTCTCTGAACTAAAAAAAAATGAATTAGCTTCTGGTATCAGTTAGACGAGAAAGACAAAAAGAGGGTTCGAAGTGGTTTGCTTTTAAAAGCCTAATGTTTTTATTGGATAAATTTCAACCCAGAAAGACTAATGAGGTAAGCAAATAAAATTAATTGCTAAAATTAATTAAAAGCAAATTTATTTTGATACACCAATTTTACAATTTATTATTTGAATATAATATAGTCATAATACCAAGAGCAAGCAACTTTTTCGAGGAAGAATTTTAAGAAAGCTGGTTCTTTAATATATTATTCTCTATGCTCCCTCAAACAGCGTATAATACCTGCTACCTGGCTGCTGATACAGATTGCTTTCATTAGTTTGAAGTACATTACAGGTGCCTACCTAAATATATTGAATTCAAAATGATTTTAAGAAGATAATTTTTTTTGTCATTACTTTTGTCATTATTAGAAATATGAATACAAATATTTTGTCAGCAATTTATATGCTAAAAAGTGTTAAGTTTGACCTGTGCTCTTGTGCAGAATGGAAGCATGGACGTTAAAGGCCAGTTCCATTAACAAAGAAGTGTTTGAAATGTGGTGCCTACGTCGAATGCTTAGAATATCATGGACGGACAGAGTCAGAAATTATTAAGTATTAAGGAGAGCGGGTTTGCAGGATAGGGAACTTTTTAATTATGTTAAAAGTAAGAAGACTGCATACTTGGGGCACATGTTACGAGGGGAACGCTAGTGGACAAGAATCCACGGCTATAAAATGCTTTGCAATGCTGCTAAAAACAATAATATTTTATAAACAAGACAATGTACGATGGACGCCTACGCAGAAATGCACGGCATTTTAAGAAGAAGAAGAAATATGAATTTATAATTGCTAGACATTTTTGGACGTTTTATTTATCTCAAACTTTAGTTGATAATGCCAGATTTAAATAAAATATTAATAAATAAAACATTTCATCAAAATTTTCAATAAAATAATAAAAAATAACTGGATAAATTATTTTTGAGTAAGGAACTAATTTTTATTTCATTTTAATAAATAAAATCAAATTTTTTAAATTAAATAATTATAGAATAGAGACAGGACAAAATCATATCAAAATTTATACTTTTATTTATGAATATGACATATTTTTTCCTTACAGAACACACATTGCATTTTATAAGCTTACAATAAGCTATTATTGTATTAAAATTTACCCAACAAGAACACGACAATAAACTTAAACACAATGTGACTGGCCCATCTTAAAAACATCTGCGGGCAATATGCACTCCCGATCATTAACGAATGCGAACGTTCGCTTCAATGTAAATGGCCCTACTTTGTAGCGAACGAATAGCCAAGCGAACACCTACGAATTCGTTCCTTCGTTCGTGTTCGCTTTGATTTAAATGCGCCTTAATGCGACTCGTCGTGCAGCTTGTCCGGGACAGTAATGAACTTTAACGGGATAATTTTATTATTTATTATTTATATTTTAATAGTATATTATGCAACTAGCATTTAATGACGGTCATTATGAAGCGAGTATGAGGGTTACGAAACGAGCCGTATGCGACGAGTTTCGTATAGAGTACGAGCTTCATAATGATAATTAAACGCAAGTTGTATACACTATTTCTTCTATGATCATTCACAACAAAAAATATATTCAAATTTATTAACTTTGTACCACAAATAAATTCAGTAGTTTGTCAGTTTGACGGTTTGTTTACATATTGAAAACTGTCAAAGCGTATGTATTTGACTCGCCATTGGTCACTGCGCATGTACCACCTTTATCGCGAATGCCATATCGCGATTCTATTGGTTAAAAATCTGTATCTTAATGAAAATCTGTATCATAATGAAGTTCATTATGATACAGGTAGTGACATCATAATTGATATATTATAGTATGAGAATAGAAAAAGATTATATTAAAATAAGTATTTTAGAATTGAATAAATGAGCTTTATTATTTATTTATTACTTATTTAGATTTTAAACAAAATGAGTTAATTTAATTATTTTAAATTAAATAAAACATATAAATATCATTTTATAGTAAATTTCATTATTATATAAAATAAAAAGATGTTTAAATCAAATATGACAGTGGAAATGGAATTCCTCAGAAGGGCGGGGAACATAGAAGAAATGAAGACACTAGACAGAAACAAATGGGAGTGACAGACAAGAACACCGACAAAGTAATAACCCGACAGCTTATGACGCGTGGAAAGAATAAATCACAATAGATGGCCAAACACGGTTAAAATATCATACTGAAAATAGAAGAAACTACCTTACCTAGTTAACCTAATAAGAAATCCGTATGAATAAAAATCAGTTAAAGCTCGGCTAAAGTTAATGTACATGTAAATACACAGTGCGTTCATAAAGTGTGGAAACGGTCTATTATCTCATGACTTTATTATTTTCAGAGTTAAAGCTCTGACAGGTCGATTTTAAATTATGATTTTTTGACGTATATCCCATAATAATGGCGTCATCGAATTTGGCGTGATGACGTCATCAATGATATTTTTAAATGGGAATAGGGGTCGTGTGGTAGCTCATTTGAAAGGTGATTCAATTTTCTATTCAGTAATATAAACATTAACATCATTATTTATACCGGGTGACCAAAAAAATAATTTTTGAATTAAATTAATTGCCGCAAAAAAAAGAATATAAGTAATTTATTTAATTCAAAATACATTTTACTGCTGTCAAAAAAGAGAAAAAAATGTTTATTTGACAAATAAACATTGCTTTTCGCTTAAATTAAACAAACTGTCAAGAGGCAGGTGTGTGGCTGTTTAACATTTAATTAAAGCGAAAAGCAATGTTTATTTCTGAAATAAACAATTTTTTTTTATATTATGTGGCATCAGTAAAATGTATTTTGAGTTAAATAAATTACATACATTCTTCTTTTTGCGTCAATTAATTTAATTGAAAAATTATTTTTTTGGCCACCCTGTATAAATAATTATGTTAATGTTTATATTGCTGAATAGACAATTGAATCACCTTTCAAATGAGCTACCACACGACCCCTATTCCCATTTAAAAAAAATCATCGATGACGTCATCACGCCAAATTCGATGACGCCACTATTATGGGATATAGGTCAAAAAATCATAATTTAAAATCGACCTGTCAGAGCTTTAACTCTGAAAATAATAAAGTCATGAGATAATAGACCGTTTCCACACTTTATGAACGCACTGTGTATTTACATGTACATTAACTTTAGCCGAGCTTTAACTGATTTTTATTCATACGGATTTCTTATTAGGTTAACTAGGTAAGGTAGTTTCTTCTATTTTCAGTATGATATTTTAACCGTGTTTGGCCATCTATTGTGATTTATTCTTTCTACGCGTCATAAGCTGTCGGGTTATTACTTTGCCGGTGGTCTTTTCTGTCACTCCCATTTGTTTCTGTCTAGTGTCTTCATTTCTTCTATGTTCCCCGCCCTTCTGAGGAATTCCATTTCCACTGTCATATTTGATTTAAACATCTTTTTATTTTATATAATAATGAAATTTACTATAAAATGATATTTATATGTTTTACTTAATTTAAAATAATTAAATTAACTCATTTTGTTTAAAATCTAAATAAGTAATAAATAAATAATAAAGCTCATTTATTCAATTCTAAAATACTTATTTTAATATAACGTAGGTATCTTTTTCTATTCTCATACTATAATATATCAATTACGATGTCACTACCTGTATCAATGATATAGATTTTCATTAAGATACAGATTTTTAACCAATAGAATCGCGATATGGCATTCGTGATAAAGGTGGTACACGCGCAGTGACCAATGGCGAGTCAAATACATACGCTTTGACAGTTCTCAATATGTAAACAAACCGTCAAACTGACAAACTACTGAATTTATTTGTGTTACAAAGTTAATAAATTTGAATATATTTTTTGTTGTGAATGATCATAGAAAGAATAGTGTATACAACCTGCATTTAATTATCATTATGAAGCTCGTACTCTATACGAAACTCGCCGCATACGGCTCGTTTCGTAACACTCATACTCGCTTCATAATGACCATCATTAAATGCTCGTTGCATAATATACTATTGTCCTTTTCATGAGCATTTTTCAGTGCGTAACAAATTATAGGAAAAAGGGTAAGTCCGTGATAATACACATTTATGACATTTATTCTAACATGACATTTTAGTTAAATCTGACAGTTGTCACATTTTATTTTCAAGTTGGAATAAAAACAAATCAAATGTGTTTCTTGCATTTATAAAATGGTATTTTCTTTGATTTGTATAGTCTTATAAATTATACAGATTATATTTGTGTAACATTATTATCTAATTTAAAAAAAATTATTTTTTTTATTATGGTGCCATCTATCGACAACTAGAATAACTAGAATAAATGTTATAAATGTCACCGACGAAATGTAATCACCGACGTGCGTTTTTTCTGTCACATACAATTTAATGCGTTAGAAAGAAATCGAAAAACTGTGACGCACTGAAAGATGATCATGAGAAAAAGAATATTATAATTCGTTTTTCTATTCTTATACTATAATATATCAATTATGATGTCACTACCTTTATCATAATGAACTTCATTATGATACAGATTTTCATTAAGATACAGATTTTTAACCAATAGAATCGCGATATGGCATTCGCGATAAAGGTGGTACGCGCGCAGTGACCAATGACGAGTCAAATACATACGCTTTGACTGTTCTCAATATGTAAACAAACCGTCAAACTTACAAACTACTGAATTTATTTGTGTTACAAAATTAATAAATTTGAATATATTTTTTGTTGTGAATGATCATAGAAAAAATAGTGTATACAACTTGCATTTAATTATCATTATGAAGCTGGTACTCTATACGAAACTCGTCGCATACGGCTCGTTTCGTAACCCTCATACTCGCTTCATAATGACCATCATTAAATGCTCGTTGCATAATATACTATTAAAATATAAATAATAAATAATAAAATTATTCCGTTAAAGTTCATTACTGTCCCGGACAACCTGCAAGACGAGTCGCATTAGGATTTTATAAGACTGGATAATTATCGATATCCTATTATACTGCCTACGACATTTATTACCAGATTTAAGCCACCACTTAGGTTACCTTAAGCCATTTTTGAAAATACTTTAAATATAACAAGAGGTTTAACTTAAAACAGCCTCCGTTCTTATTTTTATTACGGTGCGTACTGACTTGAGCATTTTTTCGGGTGTTAGATAGAACGAACACTTGGAATAACCTAAGCATTTACTTGCTTTTGCGCGCTAGACTCGTTCGGTTCGTTTGAAAGAAAATGCTCTAGTCATTAAGTACGCAACTTTACATTACAGACAAATAATAGTCCTGGATACCGCGTACTGGCGCGTACCTAGTGATGTTAGAAGAGAATATTCTCAAGAGAATATTCTCGAGAACGAGAATATTCTCGAAAATTCTCTCGAGAATATTTTCATCAAAAATTTTCTATATTTTCAAAAACCGAAACAAAAATAAAAAGTAGATACGGGTCAAATTATTATAATTTAAAAAATATGTAGGTATATTGTTTTTGCCAATTCCATGAACCTCTAGGAAGGTTGTTTACAGTGTCAATACTTATTGTTTTGGTGCAATATTAACATGCAAATATTTAGAATGGTGTTAATTTAAGCAGAGAAGAACAAGTTGAGGAAACTGAGTTTGTAGATAATTTAGCAACTTTAAAATATGATGATGAGTCGGCTGAAATAATGGCAGATTTATACTCTGGGCTAATTAGCAAAATACCAGGAAAAGTTATTTACCAGCAATTTTATTGCTGGAATCGAATCTTATTATTGTATGTATTAATAATATAGGTATGCAAAGTCCGCAGATAGTGTGCTACTTTTTTTTATAAACAAAATGGCGCCCGAAAATCGTGTTTTATTCAATTTTTGCTCTATAACTCCAAAGATTTTAACTTTACACCAAAAATACCCAAATAAAAATTCACCGCAATTAAATTCTGCATAGAGACGTGTTTTTCCCGATTCACTTCGACGAAAACTTTCCCCGGAAAAAGCGGGTTTTTCCAACAAAATCTTGAATTTTCAACTAAAATTTTAGATAAGTAATTGTTAATCAATAATTATATAACTTGGTAATGTAAAAGCCCTTGTCGTATAGATTATAATTCCAGAAGCCGATGGAAATTGAATGAACAGTTTAGCAACAATTGAATTGTTAATTAAAAATGTACGGTCGCTATAATAACGACAATAATTACGGTGCATAAGAATAACTATGTTTTTTTTTTATAAAAAGACACTATACATATCTAATGTACTTTACAGAATTGAAATTGGAATATTTAAGCGGCCTCAGGAATATTTTAAAATTATAAACAATTTTTTGGCTTATAAACAAATAGAATATCTCGGGAAATATTAAACTAAATTAAATTGTGAAAACGGTATTCGAAAAACAGCGGCAGGCCGCTTCTTCTAAAAGAAAAAACGTTTAATTATAACGAGTGGTTCCTGAGATACAACCGGTCAAAGTTGACCGGAATTTACGGCAAAGATATAAACAATAGGATTATAATTTTCAAGCCATCACCTTTTTACGTTTGTCCTCATTCTCCACACTAATTTTCATACCTTTAAAATGCTCATAACATATATTATTATAATAAAAACTATCGATAATACGTGTGAAAATTGCCAAAAATAGCAAAATTCCAATCAAAATTAGGTTGGAGAAAATGTAATCTCAAAGTTCAAAATCGGTATACGTTAAAAAAATGCATTTTCTCGGCTTTCCATGGAGCAATTTCCTTCATTCTTTTTTTGTTCCCTAATAACTCGAGCAGAGCCATCGAAATAATGCATTATTAAATGTAAAACTTGCTTTTGTTTTGTTATGATGGATTAATTTATTTATAAGAACAGAAAACTACATATTTTTCCAGTTGTAGGCTTTTTTTAGATAAATTTACTACAATTGTACCTTTTAAAGTTAAAAACATAAATATTCTCATTTGAAAGCTGTGTAATTATTTAAACAATCATTATTTAAACAAATTAAAATTTTGTGTTATAATAAATAAATTAATTTATTATAACAAAACAAAAGCAAGTTTGACATTTATTAATGCGTTAGTTCGATGGCTCTACTCGAGTTACTGGGGAACAAAAAAAGAATGAAGAAAATTGCTCCATGTGAAGCCGAGAAAATGCATTTTTTTAACGTATACCGATTTTGAACTTTGAGGGTTACATTTTCTCCAACCTAATTTTTGATTGGAATTTTGCTATTTTTGGCAATTTTCACACGTATTATCGATAGTTTTTATTGTAATAATATATGTTATGAGTATTTTAAGGACATAAAAATTGGTGTGGAGAAAGAGGACAAAAATAAAAAGGTGATGGTTTGAAAATTGTTATCCTATTGTTTATATCCTTGCCGTAAATTCCGGTCAAATTTGATCGGTTGTATCTCAGGAACTACTCATGATAATTAAACTTTTTTCTTTTAAAAGAAGCTTCCTGCTGCTGTTTTTCGGATACCGTCTTTACAATTTAATTTAATTTAATATTTACCGAGATATTCTATTTGTTTATAAGACAAAAATTTTTTTATAATTTTAAAATATTCCTGAGGCTGCTTAAATAGTCCAATTTCAATTCTGTAAAGTACATTAGATAGGTATAGTATCTTTTTATGAAAAAATCATAGTTATTCTTATGCATCATAATTATTGTCGTTATTATAGCGACCGTAAATTTTTAATTAACAATTCAATTGTTGCTAAACTGTTCATTCAGTTTCCATCTTCTTCTGGAATTATAATCTATACGAAAAGGGCTTTTACATTTCCAAGTTATTTAATTATTGATTAAAAATTACTTATCTAAACGTTTAGTTGAAAATTAAAGATTTTGTTGGAAAAACCCGCTTTTTCTCTGGAAAGTTTTCCTCAAAGTAAATCGGAAAAAACACGTCTCTATGCAGAATTTAATTGCGATGAATTTTTATTTGAGTGTTTTTGGTGTAAAGTTAAAATCTTTGGAGTTATAGAGCAAAAATTGAAATAAAACACGATTTTCGGGCGCCATTTTGTTTATAAAAAAAGTAGCACACTATCTGCGGACTTTGCATACCTATATTATTAATATATACAATCATACGATTCGATTCCAGCAATAAAATTGCTGGTAAATAACTTTTCCCAAAAATGGCCTATTCTCTGATAATCAGCCCAGACTATTAGCACTTTATCGGTCTAAGGAGGGATTTTTTGGAAAACCATACGTTGTAAAATCAATTAAAAAACTAGACCCATTCATATGGTGAAAAGGTACATGTTTCGGAACAAAATTAACTAAAATAGCAGTTGATATATTAAGCATGCCTTGATCCAGTGCAGAGACTAAAAAAAGTTTCAGTACTTATGGTTTTTTTTATCCACTCCTCTATGGCCACTCGTGAAAAACAAAATCTCACACCTTCTCATCAGTACATTGAAATTCAGAATGTAGGTGACTAGGATGAGCTAATTATAGAAATAGATTCTGAATCTGAGGCCTCATCTTTTATCATACCACATCGATTATTTGCTGTAAGAAGAAAATTTAATTTTTTTATCAAAGAAATTTTGTGTTTTCTGTTGTTTTTGTATTTTTTTATATACAAATAACACTGTTGTTTCGTCTCAAATTTTGTATATAAGATCATGATTTTTAATACCCTATTTTCCATCTTCAACAATATTCTTAAGCACGTCATGGGGTTCATTCTCAGAAAATTCTCCATATCGAGAATATTCTCGAGAATATTCTCCGATTTTTCATTCTCGAGAATTTTCCAACACTACGCGTACCAAATAAAAGATTATTAATAGCAAGCTGAAAATTTGTTCATAGCTTTTCATAGTGGAACGTGATAAACGTATCATTCTGACAAGTTTATGATTGTGAAAACTAGCAGGCTGTCTTTTAGTCTATTCAATAGCCAACGTTATATACGAAAAAATGTTTTTGCTGAATAGACAATTGAATCACCTTTCAAATGAGATACCACACGACCCCTATTTCCATTTAAAAAAAATCATCGATGACGTCATCACGCCCAAATCGATGACGTCACTATTATGTAGTATACATCAAAAAATCATAATTTAAAAATAAAAATCGACCTGTCAGAGCTTTAACTCTGAAAATAATTAAGTCATGAGATAATATACCGTTTCCACACTTTATTAATGCACTGTATAATGAGGAAGATACTAGTACTAGACGAACGACACGGAGGAATAGAAATAGAGGCAGAAAAATTAGTAACCTGCGTTGCGCAGATGACACACTTATACAGTCCGTCTAATTTACTTACCGTTGCACGTCATTATCTACGACAGAGATCTAAGTTGACATAGTTGCCAAAGTAAATAAAAATGCTGAATCCATTTTAAATCAAATAGATCAGATAATTATTGTAAACATGGATTTATACAACAAAACAAATCTTACGTTAAAGTAAATAATAAAAACAGTAAATGTAATAAAACAAATACTTACAGTAAAGAATATAAACAAATATGAAGTGTCATCACCACAACTGTCAAATAAATGTTACTAATTTATTCTAAAATGTCACCTTCGTTCGATTATATTCCTTATTATATTATATTTATTCAAATTAAACGAAACATATTATTGTGTATTTCTTTAGGTTAACATTAATAGAGATCTCCAAATATTATTTCTACGAGTATATAATAAAATATGTCTAGTGGCTGTAATTCCAGTGTACCTACTAGGCAAAATGATTCTAAAAAAGAACACACCTACCGCCTAAATATTTCGTGTTGGTATCATGTGACGTCACAGGCTATTACGCGGATGACGTGCAACGGTAAGTAAATTAGATGAAGTATACTAGCAACGAATGAAGTTGAAATTATTACCATCACTGAACGGCTAAGCCCGATGAGCAAAAAATTCGGACTTCAGATCAACACAGGGAAAACAAAAATAATGATACCTAGTAGACAAGACAATAATAATCTACCTAATAGCCCGAACCGCAACATCTCAATCAATTAAAATATGAAAATACCGAACAAGTAATGCTAAGCTCAGGTTACTCAATACCCTTATTTTTCCTATTGCTACAAACGCAGCTGAAACATGGACTATTAAAAAAAAATCAATAGAAGTAAGATCGAAGCCTTCGAAATGTGGGTCTATATAACACAGAACCAACCTAGTCTATGTAACCAAGTCTATTTAAACGTTTAAACATCACTTATGTGTCAAAATTATTTAATAAATGTTGTTCCGATACTTTCAGTTTTTGTAATTTCTTCTGTGGGTAATTTTTAAACATTCCGAAATACAGAGTGAGTTTTATGTATAGAAACCCTCAATTATCTCTGAAACGGCTTGCACGATTTTTATAGATATTGGTGGGTAGGGGTTTTCTAATGCGGCCGATATTATAGTGATAATTACATTGTTGTCAGATATTCTGTTTTTCTTAAAAACTAATTTAAATTTCTTATTTCAAATGGAACACCCTATATATTTTTTGCGTTTTGAAGTCCTTAAGAAATACTGATTATTTTTCATGTTATACTCCCTATACCTAAAGGCCACAATTTCCGAGTTATTGCTAGATTTATTAAAAAAAAATTAAACAAATTATGAAAAAATTAATTTTTTCGGCCCGGGTAGACATTATTTTACGTTCTTTGGACCATTGGGAACAAAAAAGTTCTTTTGTAATTTTTCTCTAAGGTTATCCTTTTCGAGTTATAAACAATTTAAAACAGAAAAAAATCGAATATTGACGATTTTCAAGGTCTAAAAGCACAAATCAACAATATTATTTTTGAAACAGCGAAGTACACAAATTCAAGTTCAAGCCTTATTATATCAGTTACCAACAAGTAATTCGAGCTTGTTTCATTCTAAAATATTGGTTTTTAGTTGTTAATGCAGCCCGATCGCCCGTCCTCTCATATGCGCTTCATTAACAATTATTAAAAACCAATGTTTTAGAATGAAACGTGCCAAAAATTTTTATAGCGAGCCCCTAGAAGAAAGGTTTAGCTTGAATTTGGGTACTCCGCAGTTTCAAAGATAATATTTTTTATTTATGTTTTTGAACCTTGAAAATCGCCATTATTCGATTTTTTTTCAGTTTTAAATTGTTTATAACTCGAAAACGATTAACTCTAGAGAAAAATTATAAAAGACTTTTTTTTGTTCCCAATGATTCAAAGAACGTAAAATAATGTCTAGACGTGCCGAAAAAATTTATTTTTATAATTTGTTTAAATTTTTTTTTAAATAAATGTAGCAATAACTCCGAAACTATGGAGTATATCCGAGACTACAGTAGAACTCCAATTATCCGGACTCCAATTATCCGGATCGCCAATTATCCGGATCAGATTGAGAATATGACTCTGCCTGATATGTTAAAAAAATAATTCATTTTACTGTGATTCAGTATTGTGTGTCAATATTACGTAATGTAAACTTTGTCATTTACATATTGTTGTGTATACTGTATTGTTTTTCATAATAAATACCGTATATGTTCTCCATTGTGTTTTGCTATAATTACGTTTCTTTCCCGGAAAAGGCCTTTTTTCGAGAAAAATCCAATTATCCGGATTTTTGATTATCCGGATCGGGTCCGGTCCCAATTAATCCGGATAATTGGAGTTCTACTGTATATATAAAAAATATACAAGGTGTTTCATTTGAAATAAGAAAGTTGATTAGATTTCCAGAAAAACGGAAGATCCGACAACAATTTAATGATCACTATAATATCGGCTGCATTAGGGCACATCCATAAACTACGTCGTAGAAAAGGGGGAGGGGGGACTTTGCTTATTACGACGGTATTCGACACGGGGGAGAGGGCCACGAGTGCACATATTTAGATTTGTAGCTGTCTAAATATATTTTTTTTTCTAGCAGAGAGCAACATTATTAAAAGTATCAGATAGGTAATGGGTAACAAAAGCTTCTATACAGAACAACGTCTGGAAGCAATAAATATTAAACTGTTAGTTCATTTATTTACTGAATACTGTAGGTGAAACAATTCTAAAGAACGAAAAAATATTGTGTTTTACTTAGTTGGCATCGAAATCAAAACAAAATAAGTATCAAGATATGATGGCAGTTAAGAAAGCATATGAACATACGAGCTCCGATAAAAATGGTGTCTTTTGTCAAAATAAAAAAGTATGTACTATTGAAATAATTAGTTGTGTAGTGAAATTCGTAAATACAGTTTGAGAGTTAACTTTAAAAAAATCCAGAAATAACAAGAAATTAAAAAAAAATCACTAAAGGGGGGGGTCATGAGTTGCAATTGCGACGTTGACATGGGGGGGGGGGGGGTTCGACTGTAAATGATGCTTTAACCCTTAAACGCCCAAGGGTGGGTAAAAAATGTCCACCTAATGCATATTCCCTTGTAACATATTTATTACGTGTTTAAAAATTTTCCAAAAATTATTTATTGTTAAAAAGACAGCCTTTTATCAAATGTTAAATTGGTTCTACCGATATTTTTGAAAATAAAAGTAATATCTTGAGTTAAATATGGGTGGGCATAAAAAGTGCACCATCGGTAAAACTTGTTATTAAAGATTTCTATATAATTTCTCGTTGATAGGAACACAATCCATAAAATTATCGACGTATAATTACATAATCAACATAATTATCCGCCAATAAGGAGGCTAAAAGAAGAATGTGAAGAAAATCGACAAATCTGAATTACTGGCTTTTACTGGTATGTTAATTTTGATGTACATTTTAATGTTGTTGTAAGGTTTGTAAATTGTTTATCTTAATATTTTATAAGATGCTGTGTTTATTAAGCATACGATTCTTAAGTTTAATCAATTTCTAACAACTCTCAATAAATATATTAGCTATTTTCGAGGTGGACATTTTTTACCCACCCTTGGGCGTACATGGAACCTATAAAAGGTTGGGCGTTTAAAAAGTTTAAAAAGTATTAAAAAGTCCAAAATTTTTACGACGTAGTTTATGGATGTTCCCATTAGAAAACCCCTACCCACCAAAATCTAAAAAATCGCGCAAGCCGTTTCCGAGATAATTGAGGGTTTCTATACATGAAACTCACTCTGTATGTATATTTTCTATAAAAAAATACAATAGCTTACCTGTGCTGGTATCTACTTGTTGATTCTCTAGAGAATACGTAGATAGTGTCTGAATATCTAACCTTGAGACTAAGTCATTAGTGGAATGATGTTCGCATCGATCAATAGTTGCTTCATTTACACTGTGACGACTCACACTGTAGCTCAATCCATCAGGGCGTTCACTATTATATCCGTTTTTCAGGATATTTTCGTTTTGGGTATTAAATATACTCCGACTTTCAATAACAGGAGGTAGCATAACTGTTTCCCTTTGATTGGCTTTTGAAGCTGATGACCAAAAGTCAAAGTTATAGGTGTTGGTATCTATCAAAAAAATATATTATGTAATAGTTTTAAAAAGTAAGAATAAATAATAACTGTTATAAATAAATAAAAAATAATCAAGCCACGAAATATTTTACAATTGCACTTAAGGGGGTCTACTGTGACGAAGGAAAAAACAGGCCGATTTTCCGGATTTTTTTGTAACAAAATATGACTCGTACATTAAACTAAACCGTCATCTTTATTATATATTCAGTATTTGTAAAAAAAGTCGAAATATTCAAGTTTCAAGTCGAAATATTCACAATTGCCGTCGTGGCACTCCATAGTATTGACTCTCGTCTAACGGAGGATTTTGTCGATAAAAAATTTTGGCGCCGAAAAAACAAATTCTTGAAATTATTTTCTATTTTTTGCCCAAATTTGATGTTATTATTGTTTATAACAATTAAACAAAAAACGATATCAAAAAAATTCTCCGTCAGGCGACAGTCAATACTATGTAGATAATAACCATGTTTTGTTTTTTGTTTCAGATCACCCAGACGTGAGATTTCATGTACACCGTTTGGGCACCTACAAAAACGGACCTGCGCCTGCGCTTGAAGGAGTGCCACGACGGCAATTTTGAATATTTCGACTTGAAATTTTTTTAACAAATACTGAATATATAATAAATATGACGGTTTAATTTAATTTAATGTACGAGTCATATTTTGTTAGAAAAAAAATCC
This sequence comes from Diabrotica virgifera virgifera, assembly GCF_917563875.1. NCBI lineage: Eukaryota > Metazoa > Arthropoda > Insecta > Coleoptera > Chrysomelidae > Diabrotica > Diabrotica virgifera. The sequence goes on along the minus strand of NC_065443.1, from coordinate 59,566,764 downwards.
GGAAAATCGGTCTATTTTTTTCCCTTGTCACAGTAGACTTCCCCCTTAAATAGTGTGGTGCAGTGCATCAAAACGAAAGCAAAACAAAAGTTGTTTCACGTCACATTTCATATTTCAAATTTTTCAGCACGTCTAGCGCCGCGATCGGTTGCATTGGATAGTAGTAGTGATGATGCTTTTAGACATTTAGTCCAGTCGTCAAAATTTGATCTCTAAAAACGAAACGAACAAGCTGAATTTTGTGGAGGATGTCAATTTTGGGACCCCAAAAAAATTGCAAAATGTAAATGATGCTTTACGACGGAAGGGGGGGGGAGGGTATTAGAAAGTCCAAAATTTTTACGACGTAGTTTATGGATGTTCCCATTAGAAAACCCCTACCCACCAAAATCTAAAAAATCGTGCAAGTCGTTTTCGAGATAATTGAGAGTTTCTATTGGGACCGTGCAAGTTCGGCAAAGCGACACCTGCTTTCTACGCTCCGCAACATTATTCGCACTTTTAATTATATTCGCCAATTATATTAGTCCTGGTTACTGGATAATTGTCAAGGCCATAGTAAAAAAAATAAGAAGAAAAAATAAGATTCAGGTTATGTTATTAAAACGTAAACAATTGTATGTAGTAAATAAAATTAGTTATTAAAATGCAGTACTGCAAGCAAAATACAATTAATTCAATTTACCTTTATAATAATATAATAATTGCATCATATTATATCAATATTGTGGAGTAATATATAATTTTTCTTATCCCGAATAGAGTAGTATCCCGAATAAAGTACGTGTCTCCTAGTGGCGGGATACGGGCAACAATACATTGGCTTATAGAGCAGTCCTTACAGTAGGGATCCTGGCCTCTACAGAAAAATGCAAGCGGGTGTGGGGTAATACTGCACTTTGGTTGCATTGGTGGTGTATTGGCTAAACGTGCAGGGCAGGGTATGGTGCTGATAGAAAAGGCATTCAGGCATCAAATATCCAAAAAAAATCTTTTCAGGCCATAAAAATGAAAAGACCTTCTCCAACGCAATAAAAACTTATACTGAAATGATGGCATCTCCTGAGGTAAAATATTTCGGAAGTAAAATGAGCCTCCGTTCGGATCTACGGGTGAGGACTATCTCAGGGGGAACACCATTACAGGTTAGGCACATCAGGATAGGGTCTTGGCATCTTGGTAGTCTTACAGGTAAGAGTCTGGAGTTAGTGGATGCGCTCAAACGAAGAACAGTTCAAATTGCTTGTATTCAAGAAACTAGGTGGAAAAGACAAAGGGCGAAAGAACTAGGTGAAGGATACAAATTGTGGTATGTAGGGAGTAGTAACACTAGAAATGGAGTTGGTATAATTGCTGTTAGTGAAATGAAAGATAACGTAGTAGAAGTTGTAAGAACGAGTTATAGAATGATGTCAGTGAAATTTGTAATTGATAAAGAGGTATTGAATGTTGTGTGTGTGTGTGTGTGTGTATGCTCCTCAAACAGGTCTGGGTGAGAATGAAAGAAGAGCTTTCTATGACCAATTAGGAGACGTACTGAGTGATATTCCAACAGAGGAGAAAGTTACAATAGGAGGTGATTTCAATGCACATGTGGGCCAAGCCAAGACAGGATATGAAACAATACATGGGGGATTAGGCTTTGGAACTAGAAATGAAGCTGGAGACGACACGCTTGAATTAGCAACAGCATAGGATATGGCGATTGTTAACACATTCTTTAAAAAGAGAGAAACTCAACTTATTACCTACAAAAGTGGACAACATCAATCCCAAATAGACTACTTCATGATAAGGAAAGAAGAGATACGTGAATGCAAGGACTGCAAAGTAATAGTGAGACAGTCAGCCAGCAACATAAACTGCTTGTTCTGGACATCGAAGTAAAAAGCGAAACTAAACAAAAATATCGGAGAGGACCACAAAAAATCAAGTGGTGGATGCTAAAAGATAAGGAAGAAGGTCTATTCAGGGAAAGAATAGTAGAAAAAATATGTTGGAATATGAAAGGTAAGCTCTAAAACAATTTGGAGAAAAATGGCCAACATTATTAGAGAGACTGCTATTGAAATACTTGGGAAAACGTCAGGAAAAAAGTTTGAAGATAAAGAGACTTAGTGGTGGTCAAACGAAGTACAAGGAAAAATAAAAGAGAAGCGAGCATTATATAAAAAGTGGCAAGAAGCCAGATCCGTCACAGATCTTCAAAACTATATGGTGGCGAAAAAGGAAGCGAAAGTAGCAGTAGCAAAAGCCAAAGCAGAAGCGTATTCAAGCCTATACGATCAACTTGATACCAGAGAAGGCGAAACGAAGATATATAAAATAGCCAAACAGAGAGTAAAAAAGCAAAAGATTTTAATCAGATTAGATGTATCCGAGATGAAAATGATAAAATACTAGTTCACGAAAAGGATGTCAAAAAGAGATGGAGAAAGTACTTTGACAGCTTATTAAATGAAGAATTTGACAGACAGCCTGTAGAGTCAACGGAGATAGTAGCAGGAATGGTCACCAAAATAACAAACGCGGAAGTGGCTCAAGCGCTTCAAAAAATAAAGAAAGGAAAAGTGGTAGGACCAGATGATATTCCTGGGGAAGTATGGAGAGCATTGGGAGAGACAGGAACAAGGTGGCTAGCAGGTTTATTTAATAGAATTATGGAAGTTGGACAAATGTCAGACGAATGAAGAAGCAGTATACTGGTACCGGTACCTGTCTACAAAAAAAAGGGAGATATACAACAATGTACAAACTACAGGGCTATAAAACTGCTTAACCACGCCATGAAAATATGGGAAAGAGTAATTGATAGACGGATACGTGAAGAGACCGAAATATCCGAGAATCAGTTTGGCTTTATGCAGGGCAGATCAACAACAGATGCACTTTTCATTATAAGGCAGTTAATGGAAGAATACAGGAGTAAAGAAACAAACGCTCAAATGGTATTCATTGATCTTGAGAAAGCATATGATAGAGTTCCTCGAAAGATTCTGTGGTGGTCACTCAATAAGAAAGGAGTCCCTGGTGAATATGTAAAGATTGTGAGGGATATGTATGAGGGAGTAACTACTAGTGTTACGACAAGTGTGGTAGAGACTGATAAATTTCATGTGAAAGTAGGATTGCACCAGGGCTCGGTGCTTAGTCCGTATTTATTCTCATTAGTTTTGGACCAGATAACAGCGAAACTACAGGTTAACATTCCATGATGCTTAATGTATGCTGATGATGTCGTGTTAGTAGGAAATAGTGAAAGAGACTTAGAACAAAAACTGGAACAGTGGAGACAAGCTCTGGAAGAAAAAGGTTTAAAACTTAGTAGGACAAAAACAGAGTATTTGCAATGTTCATTTAAAGATGGAGTTACTACACATAACATGGTATCTTTGGATGGTGAACTGATTGTAAAAATCAATAAAGAGACTTAGAACAAAAACCGGAACAGTGGAGACAAGCTCTGGAAGAAAAAGGTTTAAAACTTAGTAGGACAAAAACAGAGTATTTGCAATGTTCATTTAAAGATGGAGTTACTACACATAACATGGTATCTTTGGATGGTGAACTGATTGTAAAAATCAATAGTTTTAAGTACCTGGGATCGGTATTACAGAGTAATGTAGAAATAGATGGAGACGCATGCAGTAGAAATAGGGCTGGATGGATGAAGTGGAAGGAAGCGAGTGGTGTGCTGTGTGACAGGAAAATTCCAATGAAGTTGAAGGGAAAATTCTATAAAACAGCCATAAGACCGGCTATGATGTACGGAACTGAATGTTGGGCAGTGAAAAATAAAGAGGAACAACGAATGCATGTGGCGGAAATAAAAATGCTTAGATGGATTAGTGGAGTGACAAAAAAAGGATAAAATTAAAAATGAGTATATTAGGGGAACTCTAGGTGTGGCACCAATTGATGCCAAAATGAGAGAGCATACGTTGAGATGGTTTGGTCATGTTCAACGTCGAGACGCTATCACCCAATAAGAAGAATTGCTGAAGTGCAGATTCCTGGAAGGAGTAGGAGAGGAAGACCAAAGAAGACGTGGGGGGAGACGATTAGGCAGGACATGTTGGTAAAGGGGATTAATATTGATGTGACTCAAGATAGAATTGTATGGAGAAATGAAATTAGGGAAGCCGACCCCGCATAGGGATAAGGCAAAGAGAATGATGATGAATATATAATTATTCTTCTTAAATGACAGTAGGTATGAAATATACGTCAATTTGACAATTTAAATTGACAATATGAATTATTTAAGAAAGTTGCAATATTTCTCCGCTATTCGGGCACGATCGTTTCTCGTATCCCCTCCAAGTACTTGCACACCGCAAATACATAAAACTCACTGTGTATGTATATTTTCTATAAAAAAAACAATAGCTTACCTGTGCTGGTATCTACTTGTTGATTCTCTAGAGAATACGTAGATGGTGTCTGAATATCTAACCTTGAGACTAAGTCATTTATGGAATAATGTTCGGATCGATCAATAGTTGCTTCATTTACACTGTGACGACTCACACTGTAGCTCAATCCATCAGGGCGCACACTGTTATATCCATTTTCCATGTTATTTTCGTTTTGGGTATTAAATATACTCCGACTTTCAATAAATCTAGGTAGCATAACTGTTTCCCTTTGATTGGTTTTTGACGCTGATGACCAAAAGTCAAAGTTATAGGTGTCGGTATCTATCAAAATAATATATTATGTAATAGTTTTAAAAAGTAAGAATAAATAACAACTGTTATAAATAAATAAAAAATAATCAAGCTACGAAATATTTTACAATTGCACTTAATAGCCCAATAAATGACCGTTTTTGAGTGTAATTTCCAGGGGCAACTCCGAATTGCATGAAAACTTGGATTTATGTTCTACTTACCCTCCACTTCAAAGTTGAATTTGTGCCGGTGATTCCGTTTTTCCCAAATAACTCAAAAAGTAAATATTTTATCGAAAAAAATATTTTTAGCAAAAGTGTAGCCTATAAAAAAATGAAAAAAATGGTGTACCAGTAAAGTCTACAAATTGAGTAGAAGCAAAGTTGTAGCTCATGAAAAATACGTTCTTATCCGTCTAATTCCAAATCGAATAATTCAACGCGAAATCACCGAAGAAAGAAGCGTTTTTCGGGAAAACCTTATTAACATTTTTAAAGTATAGAAAAAAAGCTTATTTGTTTTTTACAAAAGTTTACAGCATCAAAAATAAACGAGTTACACTGAAAAAAAAAGTTGACCCCTTTTTTTTGGTAAAAAAAATCGTGAAAACCTGCCTCTATTTAGCACCCTAAATAAAATTAATCGTTTGGCTTTACCATCTATTTTAACTGTATGTGTATTTTTTATATGATCTGTAAGTTTGATTGGTTTGAAATGCTTATTTTCGAAAACATTTGGTTTTATAGTAAAAAAAAAATTCTAAAAATTTTTGAAAAATTTAATTTTTTTCAAAATAACTTAAAAAGTATTAGTGGTAAGAAAAATCTTGAAGAGTAAAAAAATGTAGGTTTTGCTATTATAAATATGCTAGTTTCATTTTGTTTCTCCGTAAGACAAAAATTTTTTAAGATATGGCTTTTCAAAATTTGCATACACTTGTGATTAGTGACCCATTCAAGCTTTCTTAATTATAATCCTTTCAAAAATAAACACTTTAAACCGGTGAGACTGACAGATCATATAAAAAATAGATAGGTAAGTAAATTGTTTGTAAAGCGGTAGCGATTAATTTCATTTGGGGAGCTAAACATGGCGAGATTTTCATGATTTTTTACAAAAAAAGAGAGCCAACTTTATTTTGAGCGTAACTCGCTTATTTTTAATGCCAAAACTTTTGTTAACAATTAAAACAAAGCTTTTTATAAACACTTTAAAAAAGTTTAAATGGGTTTTTCCCGAAAAGTGCTTAATTTTTCGGTGATTTCACCTTGAAATATTCAATTTTAATTAGACGAATAAGAACGTATTTTTCATGAGCCACAACTTTATTTTTATTTGATTGAGAGACTTTGCTGATACACCATTTTTTTGGGGATTTTATAAGCTACACTTTTGCTAAGGATATTTTTTTCGATAAAATATTTACTTTTTGAGTTATTTGCGAAAAACCGTCTGAAAACATAGTTTTTTTTGTCGAAAAATCAACATTTATAATGGCAAATAACTGGAAAACTATTGACTTACGTAAAAAACTTTATAGAACAAAAGTTGCTTAAAACCAGTTAATTTATCCATTTCCGGTCCTCACCCCCCGAGAAGGGGTGACTGTCACCCCCCAAGTAAAAGCAACCAACAGCACAATTTCAACTTTGAAGTGCAGGGTAAGTAGAACCTAAATCCAAATTTTCATACAATTCGGAGTTGCCCCTGAAAATTACACGGTATCACCGAATTTCCCGTTCATTTACTGGGCTATAAATAGTGTGGTGCAGTGCATCAAAACGAAGGCAAAACAAAAGTTGTTCCACGTCACATTTCATATTTCAAATTTTTCAGCACGTCTAGCGCCGCGATCGGTTGCATTGGATAGTAGTAGTGATGATGCTTTTAGACATTTAGTCCAGTCGTCAAAAATTTGATCTCTAAAAACGAAAGGAACAAGCTGAATTTGCAAAAAAGTCTGCAACTCCTACCCCGGGTTGTGAACTTGTGACTTATGATATGAGTGACAATGGGGTTATGTTGCTTTTTCTTTTGTTTATGATCATATAGATCAGGGGTGGGCAAATACTTTTAAGCGCGGGCCAAAATGAAATTTTCAAAATGTCTCCCGGGCCGGAGACCTATTGGCTGTGAGTTTCGACGGTAGCGCTATCTCGCGGTTTGAAACTTATACTTTTCTGATAAAATTTATGTATGTGAAATATACAAAACGAGAAAAATAGATACTTATCTAGAAAGACACAAATTATGAACTGAAATATTATTGTAACCTGATTACTAAATGAATACACAGAATTAATAGTAATATTAAATATGTTTTTTTTATTTTATTCATTATAATTTTAATATTTAATATATAAGTTCGTGCGACTGGATGACTGCTTACGCAAGAGACCATTGAGAAAAAGAATAAGTTTAAATGAATTATTTAACGTTTTAAATGTTACCTCTGTTTATTTTTGTGTGCTTACTGATTTGCTTATTAAAATTTGTAATTTGTATGAATTGTAATTTGTTTGAATTCTATCAAAATGGATATTAAACATTATACTGGATTCAAGACTTATTTCCCATGATATTCAATTTCAATCAGCAACACCAAAAAAGGCAGCGGCGGCTCGTGGGTCAATCTTCAGGGGGGTCATTTTGGTTTGAAAACTTCAAACTGTTGATTTTTTAAAGTATTTAAAAGATCTTTTAGCATTTATATTTTAGATAAAAAATACAGACTTAGATAAAACTCAATACTATTTACCCTAGTTTTCCGAAAATTAAATTTGTCTTTTTTTAGAGTAAATCTTTTAAAAAATATAGGAAAAATGGTATGAACAGGTTATTGACTGATATATAGATAGGAATATTTATAGTATAATAAATTGTAAATTTATTAAAACGAAACTTACTTTAAATATTTTTATATTTTAAGTCAATTCTTCTATCCTTTAGTTCTGCAAAATAGTCTATGACCTTCTCATTGAACAAGCAGACGGTAACTAACTAAACGTGAGGCCGTCGACTCTACTACAGGTATACGACGGAAAGGTCACTCCCACTCTCGCCCACGAAATTGCTATCTGCCGTCTCTTTTCTATTTTACATGCATTTGTCCATAAGCCATAAGAACTGTATGTAGACAATTTAAAATACGGCCCAGCCACGGGCTTGTGTATAGCGCGAGGCGCGACGTTATTATATCTATTATATTTGTTTTGCCAATGCAGACTGCTGAGAGTATTTCAGAGTGAAGTTTTAGATAAAAGATATTTTTAATAAAATTGGTATTTTTATGAGATTATTTTAGGGGGGTCATTGACCAATTGACCCTAAGGAGGAGCCGCGCTTGAAAAAAGGAAAGGATTTTTGATGCAGGACATGTACGCAATGTTTCCGAATATAATAAATGCATCCAGTACTGTTATATTCAGTATTTTTACATGAATCAATACAACAGCTGCAATATCTTGTTTCCTTTTTTGAAAAATCCATATTATCCGCCATTTCAGTTTATAAAGTTTATCAAATGCACAAAACAAAACTGCCAACTGCCACTAACACAGCGTTGCCACATTTTATTTAGAAAATCTACTGTAAGTTTAGCTTACTAAAATCTACTTATCAAAAACTAAAATATACTATAAAACTTTATTAATATATTTGTATATAATTTAGGACTTTTTATAATAAAAATAACAGCTGACTAACTAGAAATTTTTTTATTTAGCTAATGCCTCGACAACTAATGGGCATTGGCATGGTGATGGTACAGTGGATTTTACCAATTAGGTAGCTAGTGTTATGTGTAGTGTGTGTGTTGAGTAAGTGTCTTGTTACTTTGCAAAGTCGATGTCATTGTGTTTGCAGAGACGCTAATTGTATCCGAACGTCTGCGGTCCTTCCGGTGGGTACCGATCCCACAAGGATAGAAACTATTTTCATTTATTAATTTATAATAAACGAAAAATTCTCTACCCTGGTGAGATTCGAACTCACGACTATTCGGTCCTTTCGATCCAAAGGTAGGCGCTCTTACCACTGAGCCACAGAGGGAGTTTAACTAGAAATTAATATAACTGTTTGTAAACAAAAACCAAACTTTTTTATATTTTAACTGGGGAAAAATGACCAACTATTATTAATTTTTATCAGTTTTATATTTAATATTTGTATATAATATTTTGTCATCCACTGATTTTAACATCTGCATGTCTGGATCATATTCTTCAAACAATTATTTCGCATTTTACATTAGAAACACGCAAACACAACATTTGTTGTTTTGCAAAGTTACATATATTATAATGTAAGATATTTTAGTTTTCCATCGTTAGCTTCTAACAGGCTCACCGAATGCCAGAACTCTTCAATAACACCTGAAATAGGTACTGATTGCACTGCTACTTGAAATCTGCAAGTTTGTTACCAGAATCCAGTTTCATTTCTGTTTAATATTCATCATCTACGTCCTGGGGCTAGATTCCGTGCACTGTAGATATCTACACTTCGCTTTCTATCGATGTCAATTGTCGTGAAAATATTTGAATTTTTAGCTTTAATTGAATTATTTTCTAGTTTTGCTAGTTGATGCTGAAGCAAGCAAGCATAGTGATTTAACCCAGCCTGAGAGACTTGCTCACCCCTAGAGAATGACATTCGGTTGATGCTGAAGTGACACTTAGTAAAACAAGAAAATATTTGAATTAAAACTAAAAATTCAAATATATTGACATTGATAGAAAGCGGTCGGCGGTGTTAGCGATTGTACACAGAATCCCACCCCTGAATATTATTTTCATTAATGACATTGGGAAATTGTAACAAAATGTCTAAAAATTAATTTAGAAATGGGGTAAATACTATTAAAAAGCAAATTTTATTTTTGTCATAAGAAAATGTTGAAATATACCAAAAATCTACTAAAAAATATTGCCTACTAGAATTTTTTAAAAAATATCAAAAATCTACCAAAAAAGTAGAAATCTACTAAATGTGGCAACGCTGCACTAACAGCGCTGGAGAAAACCGTCAAATCCCCTCTCCTCTACCCATGGCGCGCCATTTAAATTTATCAGATAAATGCACAAAACTGCCACTAACAGCGCTGGCGAAAGCTGTCAAATCCCCTCTACCCATCGGCTCACGGCCAATACCCAGTATGTACGCTGCGCACACGCTAATATTTTTGGTGGAGGATTTTCTCTGTCCAAGAAAGTTTTTTGACATAAATACTATAAGTATAATTTTAAAGCATTTGGACAAATACATTTAACTGTTAGTAATAAATAATATTAATAATAAATTGTCTTACTTGTGTGTACATGCGAACAATTTGTTCTCGGTAAAATTACGAAATTTTTAATATGGTCCATTAAATTAAGCCATAACAGGGATCCAGATAAAAAATGAAATTCAGAAATTCAAGAACAGCCTTTTTGAAGATAAATTTCTGAGCAACCAAAGATTCAATCTGCAAATCTGATATCGGATGGTAAAATGTTATGTCAAGTCAACCATCATAGTCGAAATTTAAAGGTGTGAACTGACCTAGTATGGTCATGTAGAAAGAATGGACGACGACAGGCTGCCAAAACAAATTTTAAAATGGATACTAAGGGATAGAAGGCAGAGAGGAAAGCCGAAACAATCCTGGCTGGGTGGCATTCAGAAGACAATGTCGAAACGGAACTTTCACCTTGGCGAATGCAACGACGGACGAAGCTGGAAACTGGGAACCGGAAGACGGAGAACCCTGTAAAAAACCGGGATGATATTAAAAATGTTATGTCCACTCTATTCTTCTTTATTGGATTGTTAATGCTGACTTAGTGAAAAAGCTGGAAGCTTTTGATATGTGGCTTTTTGGGAGAATTTTGAAAATACCATGGACCGATCATATTACGAACGAAATGGTGTTGCACAGAATGGAAAAGGAACAGAGAACTTTGACCATCATTAAAGGCAGAAAGACAGCAAGGAGAAAGGGCACATACTAATAAATGATAAGTACGTTGTTGCAAGTTGTTGCAGCAGCTGATTATGAAGGGTAAAATTGAAGGAAAAAAGTCCTGGTAGACGACAAATACCCTGGCCGAAAAATATTCGCGCCTGGACCGGGTTAAACACACAGACGCTTTTAAGAAAAGCAGAAGATAGAGATTCATTATTTATATGAACACTACAAACAATAATACTGTTGAATTCAACAAAATCGCATAAAAGAGATTAATAGCGTAGGCGCAAAATTGCGGACCAATGCTTTATAAACGCATTTCTTTTTTTCTAATCCTGAGAAAACTAATAAATATTTTTGAAAAATTTAAACGCAGAATGAAAGATTACATTATTACCGAGGGCCAAAAGTCCCTTAGAATAACAAAAAGTTTCTTTTGAATGAGATATTTGAAATAAAAAATCACACTAATATTTTTCGTTTTTTTTTTCACCCCTGCGACTTCCTAAAATAATCATTGTAGAAGTTTTCAGGGACTTTCGGTCCTCGGCAGTTTAATTTTCTCAGGATTCGAAAAAAATGAGTGCATTTAAAAAGCATTGCTCCTATGCTTTTAAAAAAAGCTTGCGGGATTTTTCAACGGGCCGGATAAAGAAAGCTAAAGGGCCGCGGGCCGCCTTTTGCCCACCCCTGATATAGATATTAGTGGACGTTCACATACACTGCAATGGCGCGGTCAGCGATGCGATGCTATGCGATGATATCAAACACTTGTATCTTAAGAACCTTGTTCAAATAGCGAGTGATTTAGTGCGATGCTAGTAGCGGCTAGTATGCGTTTTTTTGGTTTTCAAGAATGTTTGATTCCATCGCCAGTAGTAGCATGCCCAATGAGCGATATGGATGTAAAAAAATTAATAAATAATTATTAATTTAAGTTATACTTCTCTGAATGTAGTCTAATTGTAATAATAAGTGACTAAGAACATTGCGCGGTAGCTATGCGCGACTAAAGATTTTACTTCCAATTTTTCGCAGAGTGGTTCTACTGTGGTATAGGGGACAGTTAGATTTATAAACTGTTATACTGAAAAATGAATATTTGCTTATACTGGCTTCCTGTCTTTTAATAATAACGCGTCATACGCCTGCAACAACTGCGTATATCTAATAATTAGTACGAAGAAAAAGATCAGAAGCCTTTGGGATCGAAGAGATAGTTAGAGATAGATAGATATCAACTTTAGTATTTACTGAATTTAAATTCGAAGACCTAGCAAGTTTTAAAAATTGTTGCCGCATGTCATCAAATGCTTTTGACGAACTTTTATATTTATTATTTATATAACTTTACTGAATTTACATAAAAATAGGGCGCGATATTTAAATATGTCGTTGTTATACCAGTATCACATAAAGAGATTACCGAGAATTATACAGGGTGTCCAAAAACTCTACCGACAAACGAAGACAGGAGATTCATCAGATAATTTTAAGACAATATAACCCAATCCATCTAGTCCGAAAATGCTTCCTAAAGGAGCTAGAGCTATTTGAAAATGGCGTCTGGTAATTAGTTTTTCTTAAATATCTCCATAACGCTTCTATTTAGAAAAACAAAACTTGGTACACATAATTATCTTCCAGAGTTATATGCGTCGCAGAACACGAAAAATTTCCAAATCGATTTTTCTAGAAAACGGTGTGTCCCACCGACTTGAAACAAGAGTACCTTTTAGTACTAGAATACCTCAAAATTTAATAATTCAGTATCAAAAATGCTTAAAACTTAAAGACAAATAAGTTATGCGATAAAATAACCATTGCCCCACCCAAAAAGAACGCCTATGACTGGTACTAGAAATTCACAATGGATGAAATCGATTTATCTCTAGAAGATAAATATGTGTACCAATTTTCATTTTTCTAACTAGAAGCGTTCTGGAGGTATTTAAAAAAAAACCTAATTACAAGACGCCATCTTCAAAGAGCTCTAGCTCCCTTAGGAAACATTTTCGGACTAGATGAATTTGGTTAAATTGTCTTAAAATTATCTAAGGAATCTTCTGTCTTCGTTTGTCGGTAGAGTTTCTGGACACCCTGTATATAAGAAAAAGTCTAACGGCCCAAGATACAAAGTTTAGTATTATTAAATAATTAAAAATAAGTAAAATAAAAATAATAGACACTATTTTAAATCTAAGACTTTTCGTTAAAAGAAACTGCTTTCTGGCAGCATCCTAAATCGCTTGCTTTTACAATTTATTTACAGATACGACGAATATAGAAGAAAGCGGAAAGGACACGGTCACGTATCCACTTTCTTTTCGTCTAGGAAAAGGTCCGAAAGACAGTTTGGAGTACTCAAAATCTGAGTAAAGATGAAAAGGGAAAAGACTCTTTTTGTTTTTATTTGATTCAGAGTTGGACCACTATCTCCAGACAGCTGTTTCTGCCTCCTCAGGCTTTATCAATGAAGCTATGTATTCACAACTCTAGTAAAGATGAAAAGGGAAAATACAGTTTTTGTTTTTATTTGATTCAGAGTTAAACCACCAACCCCAGACAGCTGTTTCTGCCTTCTCAGGCTTTATCAATGGAGCTATGTAGTCACAACTCTGAACCAAACCAAACTAATCTAAATGTACAATCAAGATGCAGTAGTAATAAACAAACCAAGACACGTTAAATGCTACTAGGAGCACTCCCGAATCATAATTTACAATGTATAAACTTTGGAAATCATGACTTGGGATTTACAACGTATATATATTGTAAATTATGATTCAGGGGTGCTCCTAGTAGCATTTAACGGGTCTTGGTTTGTTAATATCTACTGCATCTTGATTGTAAATTTAGTATAGTAAAGATGAAATTGCGATATGCATGCTTTATTGATTACCATAAAGCGTTCGATACAGTAAAGCACGACAAGCTGATGGAGATACTAACCAATATTGAAATAAACACCTGTGATTTAAGAATTACCAGCAATCTGTACTGGAATCAAACATCAACTATCCGTACAGAGGCAGGAGAATCAGACGATATCAAAATCAGACGTGGGGTCCGTCAGGGATGTATATTATCACCACTGCTGTTTAACATCTACTCTGAGCAAATCTTTCAAGAAGCAGTGGACGATGTTGAAGCTGGAATTAAAATTAACGGAGAATGTATCAATAACATAAGATACGCAGACGACCCGGTGGTATTCGCTGACAGTTCTGAAGCCCTCCAGGAGTTAATGAACAGAATCGCAAAAGTCAGTCAGAGATACAGACTTTTAATAAATACTAAGAAAACAAAATGTATGATGCTCTCTAAGAAGGAACAGCAATTTGGACGAATCAGTGTGAACGGTAAACAAATAGAAAGAGTAAAAACATACACCTACCTTGGTACGAACGTCAATGAAAACTAAGACCATTCCATAGAAATTAAATGTAGGATAGAGAAAGCAAGATCTGCATTTCAAAAAATAGCTAAGTTATTCAAATGTCATGATTTATCATTGCCCATAAAAGTCAGGTTACTGCGATGTTATATCTTTCCGATACTGCTGTACGGAGTTGAGTCATGGACTCTCACAGACGCCACCTGCAAGAAAATTGAGGCTTTTGAGATGTGGCTTTATCGTCGGATCCTGAAGGTATCTTATACCGACCACGTTAGTAATGAGGGTGTTTTGCTGAGAATGCAAAAAGAAAAAAGCTGTTAACCACAATAAAAGCAGCCAAAATCGAATACCTCGGTCACATCATGAGAAACAGCGAAAGATATGGACTATTGCAACTAATCTTGCAAGGAAAAGTGGAGGAAAAACGAGGACCAGGAAGGCGAAGGATTTCCTGGCTGAAGAATCTACGCACATGGTTCAACACAATAACCACAAGTCTTTTTAGAGCAGCAGTGTGCAAAGTACAGATTACCATGATGGTCGCCAACATCTGAAACGGATAGGCACTATAAGAAGAAGAAAGATGAAAAGGGAAAAGACAGTTTTTGTTTTTATTTGATTCAGAGTTGGACCACCATCTCCAGACAGCTGTTTCTGCCTCCTCAGGCTTTATCAACGGAGGTATGTAGTCACAACTCTGAACCAAACCAAACTAGTCTTTCTACCATTAAGACTGGCAAATCTTCATGGTACCACAGTTTGACCTGATACCGTAAAGAGAACGCATTGTCCAATGTTGCTTCACTCCTTGGGTACCGTTTGGTGGTGGAGGTATAATGATAGCTACATAAGGGAATGTGTGGACGAACCTGTGGAACCTTATATGGTTATGTTTTGAAGGTAAAATCTTCTCCTAATGCATGGTAATGCTCGGCCGCACATAGCTTGAAGACAAAGCAATACTTTATAGATGTTGGTATTCGAGTAGTAGCCTGGCCTCCTAGAAGTCCGGACCTTAACCCGATACAGTATTTGTGGAAAAACTTATGGAGAGTCGTTGGGCAAAATTATGGTGAGCTTGAAACTGTGGTGGCGTTATAACATGCGCTGGCAAACGAGTCGGAACAAATATCGCAAAATGAGATTACGGTTTTGATCCAGGCTATGCCAGCATGAAAGCCGTTATTCGAGTTCAGGAAGGAAATAAATTTCCTTTGAATCAATTTTTAAATTTAAATTTTTATTTGTTGTTAAATTAATTAATTGTGGAACTTGTTTTTTTATTTTATGGTTTGTTATTGAACATTAGAATTAAAATTTTTATAATACTTTTTGATTTTATTTGAAAATAAACTTAGTGTCCAGTTGAAAACGCCCGAACTATCTTTTAGGCAGAAATACATGTTATAGATATTAGTGACCAAGAATGTCTCAACCGAGACACTCGTATGCCAAAAGTCTTTATTTTATCAGACAACCAAGCTGCCTTAAAGGCTCGAAAGTCATTTACTTGTGAGTCAAAGTTAGTTTGGGACTGTAAACAAAACAATCCCCCAAGAAGCTGGCGGAACGCAACAAAGTAACTTTGATGTGGGTGCCAGCAGTGGGAGCACGCAAAATAGAATTCTATTTTCCTGACGTCAAAAACGAATTTCGCAATGCGAGAATCGACGGTTGCTAGGCAACGTGACGTAACTAAAATATAATTCTATTTTGCGTGCTCCCACAGCAGGTCACTAGGGAATAACAGGCAATAAGGAAGCTTATAGCCTCGCAAAAGAATGAGCTAATACCTCATTCCAAGGTAAAGTACCTTTCTGTGAACTATTGAAAAGTCACATCAAAGAGGAACTCCGGACCTGGGAACTCAATCAACTACAACTATACTGGTCGAACACACCAGGACAAAGGCAAGCAAAAAGCTCAAAAGTGTCGCCTATTGCAACAAACCGCCTTCTAGAAATGAGTAAAAAAGATATTAAATAGTGAAACTGTTGTTTCAGTGACAACGAAAAAGAAACAGCAGAACATACACATACTATGCAAATGCGTAGCACTGTTGTGCAAACGACTAAAATTCCTAAAAGAGGTCAGCCTGCCTAGCTTTCTGATAGGAAACAAGTCACCAAGGAGGCTAATCAACTTCATCAGAAGTATTGGCATCCTAGAGTTTAACTAGATTAGATATGGACACAAAACACATCTCTATATGCCAACGTACGGAGAGGCTGCATGGCCTTAACGACCTCACATAATCTAATCTAATCTAGTATCTAGGTTATTCGACGGGTCAGCGAATTTTATTCAAGTAAATCAATCGCCATATACACATTTCTCTTCAATCTGCCTCCCACCTTGTCTTTGGACTACTTCTTCCAGTTTTTGCAGGAACTTTGCCATCAACTGATGCCACATGCCCGAATAAATTGATTATGAATTTTGTCTTTTGTTACTCCATCTCCCCATTTAAGTACTCAAATTTCTGCAAAATGCATGTGTTTCTCTTTATGGTGTTCGCATGCTCAATAATAAGTGCCGTAATGTCGTTGTTTATTTTAACTGCTCAACACGAAGTTTCGAAATTAGAACTTGTTGTACTGATATCTCTAATATTCTCTTTTCAGTATCATTGAAATTTATCTGTTACACCACACATAAGTCGCTTTCTTCTATTTCATCCATCTTGCTGTATTTCTACTGTATAACTGAACAGATTTAATTGAAACCCTCAACGTCATCCTCAACGTCACTTGCACACCGCATTAACGAACGTCTGTCGTATCTTTACTCGCGGTTGCAGCTAAATGAAACTGTTATTTTCATTATCATTTCACCATCTAAAATGATCATTTTGTTTGTATAGTATTGACTTCATACCTCGACACCGTAAGGACCTCGACACCGTAAGGTACAAGAGGACGGCTTAAGTAAGTAAGTAAGTATTGACTTCATTTTCAAATGAACTGTCTATGTCCGTCCCACCTTGACTTTACAGTATAGGGAACATAGGCTTTATGAGAGTGTTTAGCGCGGTAAGCAACATAGTCCTTATGAGAGTGTTTAGCGCGGTGATCTTATCAAAAAGAATTTGTAATAAAACATTACAGCTTGTCCACATGAGGTCGGTTTGCCAACGTCGACGTCGCGGTTTACCTGAAAATCCAAAACCGCCGCTGTTCAAGTTGCCAAGGAACAAACGGAATCGTACCGCAATGCAACCGCTCCGTCGTCAAACCGCGGCGGTTGTTAAGTTTGCTAGGGGAGCAATGGGAACGCCAATCAACCGATCTCATGTGTACGATACAAACGTCGGCTAACCGCGGCGTCAACCGCTGGCAAACCGCCCTCATATGGACAAGCGCTTAGACAGATTAAATTAAAACTGTTTTGGAAAGACAATCTACAATTTTAGGATTCGTATGGCTTTAAGTTTATTTGATATTTATACTATAGTTATTAAGCATATGAATCCTAAAATTGTAGATTGCCTTACTAAAACAGTTTTAATTTAATCTCTCTAATGTTCGATTACAAATTCTTTTGATAAAATCGGCATCACCGCGCTAAAACTCGCATCTGCATTGCCTATGTTCCCTATACTGTAAAGTCAAGGTTGGACGGACATTAGATATTATATTTTTGTCTAAAGTCTGAATCTTTCTCCTTAAAAACTTGTCTTCACTGCGAAATCTATGTCCAAATTCTCTTTCCGCTTAGTTCATCTATTTTGGAATTATCAACCATTTTACATTTTTGGTTTGTTTTTGATAGATATCAAGGTAATACATAAAACTTAAAATTTTAACTGGTGCATGGACTCCTAACAAGTCTACAATCCATAAAAACGATGAATGAGTGAAAAAAGAATCTTGTTATGTCAATAAAGAATATTACGATGGGACAATAACGATAGATATTGATTTTTTTTATTTCATTTCATTGACACTTGCTGCCATACTGTCACTATGTGAACAAGTCCAACCATAGCTCAGATGTTATCTGGGGCGTATTAACGAAATATTTCTAACATCCATGCTTAAGTTAGCATTTTTAACCGATGTTTCCTTGACGGATCACTTGTAAAGGGCTATGACCCACATATGTTTGTAAAAATATATCTTGGTGGTTAGCATGTAAATTTCACGTAAGCACTGATGATGATTGGTCAACCAATCGAAAACTAGTTCTGTGATGTAGCCCTTTTTAGGGATTTTAAATAATATTTATATATTATATACCTTTTATAAAGAATTTTATTGTTTTTTGTATTACATGGTATACAGCCAACTACAGGAAAACTTTTTTCTTGTGGATTTTTTTTGTGAAAAATGATGTCACCTTCTCTTTAACAAACCTCATATTCTAACAAAATTTAAAGTACCGCAGTTGAAACAACTAATGTTTCTCGCCTTTACTTATATTTATATTCCCGGTGATTCTGATCACGGTTGACACGTAGGCCTCCTGTAGACTTCGGTTATTTTCATCGAACAAACCGTGCTTTTTTACTAGATTCATAGTGTTGCTAACTGTGTAATGAATATGTGTACATGGGGGTACATGCACCGGATATCAGTCCGCTGAACAACCCGCCTGAAGTGCCTCGATGTATTTGCGATGTATGATGGTGCAGTAGGCCCACAGATATAAGAAAAATAGATTAGGTAACATATGGGCCGCTCTGTGTATTGAGGTGTAACGCCGATATCAAGGACGTCATTGGTCAATATTCACTTTGAGTGGTCTAGCCATCTTTGTCTGTCACATGAGCGAGATTGATTTGTGAAAAGAGATAGATAGACCACCGATCGACTGCCCGCGCGTTACGCTATTTTGCCCAGCATGCCTTGTCTATCCTTATTATGTCTGTGGGTAGGCCACGCTAGTGTATTAATGTGTGTAGATGCCCTCAAACGTATATACCGTCCGATGAAAAAAAAAACTGACGTCTATAAAAGGCCTGAACTTTACTTGATCTGTATTTTTGTTTAGGCTACACTTTTTTAATCATTTTTAAAATTATGCCTCAGTATGAAATATTTCCCCTAAAAAATATTATTTGCTTACTTTTATTAGTTCGTTCTTTTTTAGGAACTTCTACAACTTTACTTTTTTGGGGATAGGTATATGGTTCCTGAACATGTGTTTCTGGGATTGGCGTATTTGATTTTGTATGGGGTCGTTGATTCTTACTTTATTTTCCTTTTTACTACCAGTAGAGGTCAAATTATCAAGACACTCGTTGTCCACTGATTTTTTCTTTTTCTTTTTTTTTTATTTTCTTTTTGGGTGTCCAAACTACTCTGTCTTTCAATTTCACCATTATTTGTAGGTGTGTTTTGGCCTCATTAAATTTATTTCATTCGAAGTACCTGGCCTATTTTCTTGCCCAGATATTGTACTAAATTTTTTGTTTTCTCTGTAATTACCTTTCGTTAGTACTAACTAGTCGTGGTCGTCAGTAAGTAAGAACAAATTGAATTGTTAAGTCGTTTCCTGTAGTTATCAAGTGTCGCCAAAAAACGCCGGTTTCAGTTATAGTAAAAAATAAATTAACCCTTTCTCCCTCCTTCCTTCACCTTACTAATAACTGAAGACTTCTCGACCTACCAGTTAAAATAAGGTAAGAATTTTTTTGTTATTATTTCCATACAGTCCGCTTTAAATTCGATTGCGTAATAGACCAGCATAGCCCAATCGCCACCCCATAAGTTTGGCCTTCTAGCCGGATCGTCTTGAATCAATTTCGTTGTTGCTTTGCCGGTTCAAGATCTGATCTATCGTATTTTTCGCATTGGATAAATTTATTTAAAATTATAATTGTAATCGGTATAGTATATTTGTCGTGTTAAAATCTAATTAAATCGTAGTGTACCCTTTTTTTGTCGTGTATCGAAAAACCTTGTTCTTCGGTCGACTATAGTTGGAACATTGAATTCGTGTTTTTGCTTCTGAACCCATCGCTTAGTGAAATCGATTTTGATTAAGTAAATATATTTGATTTGGATATTTTGCAAACCTAAAAATAATTTGTTTGGATTTAGTTTAATAAAATTTTAGTAATTGTTGAAAAAATATATACACCTAACTACTATTCTTGACATATTTTGGGTTTTGTTCCATTTTATTTCTTCATCATTGATAATTTTTTGAAAGAATTTCAATATTTATTATTAAACATGCCTAAAAGTCAAAACGAACTAAAATTGGAGCGATTATGCTCTAAACGTGAAACTATCTTTCGTAGGGCTCAATTATGTTACGATGCCGGGTCGGCCTTAGAAAAAGATCCAGAAAATGCCTCAAAAATGCGTAACTTTGCAGTTAGATATAGTACTTTCGAAAAAACTCTATCAGAATATGAGGAAATTGTTCAAGATATCGTTATATTAAAACAAGAGATGGAGCCAGATGCTGGCGTTGCATACCATACGCATTTAGATGCATTTTATGATCTCTACTCCAATATTGAATATTTAGCTGCATTATTAATAAATAAACCTGCTGTTTTGAGTAATAATCCCAATAGTACTAATAATTCTACTATTAAAATGCCCAAATTTGAATTAGTTAAGTTTGATGGTGAAGATATATCTCTGTGGCCTGTTTTCTATGAAAATTTCAAACAATTTGTTCATAACAAAATAGAATATCCCAAGTCCGATAAGCTACAGTATTTGTTGAGTTGTATTTCCGGGAAAGCCTTGAAAAGCTGTAGCTCAATAGAACCCATTCCTAATAATTATGACATTATTTGGAATATGCTTGTTGAAAGATATAATGATAAAAAATATTTGTTTAATCTCTATATGGATCGAATTGTTAATTTTCGCGGTTTGCAATCTAATAATCCATCATATTTGGAAATATTTTTGGAAAAG
Organism: Diabrotica virgifera virgifera; assembly: GCF_917563875.1. Classification (NCBI taxonomy): domain Eukaryota; kingdom Metazoa; phylum Arthropoda; class Insecta; order Coleoptera; family Chrysomelidae; genus Diabrotica; species Diabrotica virgifera. Next base: position 59,545,860 of record NC_065443.1, on the reverse strand, counting down.
TTTGATACTAATGTTTCTGCACTAAAACGATTAAATCTCGATAATTTAGATGATCATATTTTAACTTATTTAGCTATGTTAAAATTACCACAAGATACCATAGATTCATTTGATTTAATAAGAAATAATAATGATTTACCCGCTTATGATGATTTATTGAAATTTTTACGCCAACGTAGTAAATCTCTTATTAAAAATGATAGATCAAGGAATTCCAAAAATAATTTTTCGTTTCAAAAACCGAACAAATCGTTTCATTTGCAAGAACAGAATACGTATTCCTCCATAGATTGTGTTGTTTGTAAAAAAGGCCCACATTTAATTAAAGACTGTAAGCACTTTTTAGGGCTACCATTTGAATCCAGATTTAAATTAGTGAAGGAAAATAATTTATGTTTAAATTGTTTTTCTTCAAAGCATCGAGTATCCAATTGTCCGTCAAAATTTTCTTGTGTTGTGTGCAAAGCTAGGCACCATTCCAAGTTGCATAAGCCAAATACTACTCGGCCTAATGAGAATGTTCCATTTCCCTCCACTAGTACTGAGCCTACCTCTGGTTCTTCTGATAATCCTTCTAGTTTACATGTCCGCCATTCTAAAAATATCCCAAATGAATCAGAATCGAGTTCTGTTAGTCTGTTTGGGACAATAATGGTTAAAGTTGTTGATAAATGGGGTAGTGCTCACAAGGTTAGATTTTTGTTAGATAGTGGTTCTTCTGCTAATTTTCTTACTTTTGATTGTTCCCGAAAATTAGGCCTAAGTTATTCGAAATTAAATTTGACAGTTTCTGGTATAGGAGGATCAACCACCCCGATAGTAGGTAAAACCAACATTGTTATCTTTTCCCATTTTGATAAAAAAATACAATATCCTATAGAAGTGTTGCTTATAGACACAATCTCTAATAAGTTGCCAGATCAACCAGTTGACAAAGACTGTATTAACAGTATAGAACACTTGAAATTAGCTGACCCGAATTTCTTTTTTCCTGGCAAGATAGATGGTATTTTAGGCTTATCTGTCTTTTCAAATATCATTGGTTGTAATAGAGTGTCATGCGAAGATTCTCTATCAGCTATTGAGACTAGTTTAGGTTATGTAGTCATGGGCTCAGCTGCACCAAATTTTGAAAAAATCCACACATATTTGTCTTTCGTCTGTAACCCTTTGTTGAATTTAGATTCCTTGGTCGAAAGAATGTATGAATTAGAGGATTTGCCCACTGTTACTAATAGTTCATCAGAAGATGAAATTTGTGAAAATTTATTTTTAGAAAATGTATGTAGAGATGCAGATGGTAGATACACAGTTTCATTGCCGTTCCAAAATGATCCTAATGTACTGGGTGATTCTTTTGTTCTTGCTAAAAATAGATTGTTGTCCTTAGAAAATCGCCTAGCACCAAACCCAGAACTTAGAAAACTTTACTGTGATATCTTTCAAGACTATTTAGACCAAAAGCACATGAGTTTAGTTCCCATTCAAACCATTGATTCGTTGTCGTATTATATTCCCCATCATTGTGTTTTTAAATCAGATAGCCCTTCCACTCCTTGTAGAATAGTCTTTGATGCCTCTATGAAAACTAGTAAAGGACCGTCATTAAATGAAATTCTTTATAAAGGTCCAAAATTACAAAATAATCCTACCACAATATTGTTGAATTTTCGTCTTTTTCCAATCGCAATTGTCGCTGATTTGAAACAAATGTATAGGCAGGTTAAAGTGGTTGAATCTCATTGTTCGTTTCAAAGAGTTTTGTGGAGATTTGATACCAATGATCCTATTTCTATTTTCCAATTAAATACTTTAACTTTTGGAGTAAAAGCCTCACCATATCTTAGTCTCAGGGTAATAAAACAATTATGTAATGACGAATCTAAAAGTTTTCCTGATGCTATCATCCCAATTTTAAGAGATATGTATGTAGACGATTTTATTAGCAGTTTTCCAAATGTTTCTGAAGCTATAGTTACACACACTCAGTTAGTGAATTTGTTTCAAAAAGGTGGTTTTAAATTAACCAAATGGATGTCGAACTCGAACGATCTACTATCGACAATCCCCGAACCCCTTCAATTGGTCAAAACCAAACAATTTGATAAGTCAGTCTCCAAAGTGTTAGGATTGCAATGGGAAGAAAAATGTGACAATTTTAGTTTTGGGTTAGAAATACCCTCATCGACCCGTTGTACAAAAAGAAACATGCTCTCACTTGTTGCTCGTATGTTTGATCCCTTGGGATTCCTATCTCCTATAACCCTCTTGCTTAAAATTTGGATAAAGAAACTTTGGACTCTAAAGGTAGATTGGGATAGTACCGTACCAAAAGAAATCGAAATAGCATGGGAAAAGTTTCAAAATGAATTTCATGTCCTATACAAAATACAAATTCCACGCCATATAGCAGTTACACCTAATTCGTCGTTGTCTTTTGTAGGATTTTCAGACGCAAGTGCTGCTGGATACGCAGCCATTGTTTATTCCAGGGTTGTTAATTGTACAGGTCAAGTTAAAGTTACTTTACTGTACTCTCAATCTAAAGTATCTCCAATGTCTAAAATAACTCTTCCTCGATTAGAGCTTTGTGGAGCGCTTCTTCTCTCAAAGCTTCTTTCACATGCTATTGAAACTTATTCTCCTAGACATAATATTGATAAAATTTTTGCCTTAAGTGATTCCATGATTGTATTAAATTGGATAAAGTCCTCAGAGAAAAATCTCAAAATATTTGTTCAAAATAGAGTTGTTACAATTCATAAGATGGTTCCGTCAGAGTATTGGTTTTTTGTTCCTGGAAAGGAAAATGTTGTTGATTGCGCCTCTCGAGGTTTGTTTCCTTCTTCGTTAGTCAACCACTCCACATGGTTTACTGGTCCAAATTGGTTACTGTTGGAGCCAGAATATTGGCCTATTCAGTCTGTCAACGGACAGGAAATTATGATTTGTGATTCTGAATATAGATCACAAACCTTCTTTGGTAATGTCACTCGTGTAATTTCTCCGCTGTATACTCTTATTGAATATTTTTCCAGTTGGTCGAAACTTTTAAATTCCACAGTATACGTATTGAGATTTCTTAGAAAATTGTCTTTAAATAAACGGATATCTCTATTTGATTTAAAAATTGCAGAAATTGAATTAATTCGAGCTGTCCAGCAAAAGCATTTTTCTGAAGAATATAAAGCCCTTTCTCAAAATCTCGTTGTAAAATCTTCCATACGTCGTTTGAATCCATTTATTGAAAATGGAATAATTAGAGTAGGTGGACGTTTGTCCAACTCCCAATGTAGTTTTGAACAAAAACATCCGATTTTGTTGCCCAAAGCCGATCCTTTAACCATTTTGTTAATAGATTATTTCCATAAATTGCATTTACATGCTGGAGCGTATTTGTTGCAAAATCTTCTGAGAACAAATTATTGGATACTATCTAGTCGTCAGGCCATCAGAAATAGAATTTGGAGATGTAATCGTTGTTTTCGTCTTAATCCTAAACCTACCTATCCTATGATGGCTGACTTACCCGCCGTAAGAGTCAATCAGGCAAAAGCCTTTTTACACACTGGTGTAGATTATACTGGTGCGTTTTCCATTACTATAGGAAAATATCGTGGCGTAAAAACTCAAAAGGCTTACGTATGTTTGTTTGTTTGTCTAAGTACGAAAGCCATACATCTTGAATTAGCCTCCTCGCTCTCTACAGATTGTTTCTTAGCCACTTTCAAAAGATTTTTATCTCGTCGTGGAAATTGTAAGGTTTTATATTCAGATAATGGCACAAATTTTGTGGGTGCCAAGAGAGTCCTCGATGAAATATATCAATTAACTACTTCAAAAACTTATAAAGATGCATTCCAACAGGAACTTAATAATACCAAAATTTCTTGGAAAATGAACGTACCTTATGGCAGTCACTTCGGTGGTATTTGGGAAAGCAATATAAAAAGTGTAAAACTTCATTTAAATAGAGTTGTGGGGAATCAAATCCTTACTTACGAAGAATTTTTAACTGTTCTGACACAAATCGAGTGTCTTTTGAATTCGCGTCCTCTTTGTGTTCAAAGTAACGACCCTGAAAATCCAGTCGCGCTGACTCCATCGCATTTTTTATGTACAGAACCTTTAGTGTCATTACCCTCGATGGATATTGATCTTGATAAAAATATGAGTACTTTGAAAAGATATAAATTATTAGATTGCATTGTTCAACATTATTGGAAAAGATGGCATTCAGAATATTTGTCTTCTATGCAGTCTCGTTTAAAATGGAACACTAACTCGAACCCTCCCAAAGAGGGAATGGTAGTTATAATAAAAAATGAAACTATCCCACCTTTACAGTGGCCTCTGGCAGTCATAGAGACTTTGTATCCTGGAAAAGATGGGATTGTTCGAATCGTAAAAGTGCGAACCAAGCACGGTAGTTACATGCGCCCAGTCGTTAAACTGTGTCCTCTACCCAGTCAATAAACTGGAGAGGATTTTTTTATTTTATTTGATAGTTAAAATTTTAGTTTAGGGTGATGGGTTCATGTGCAGACTTAGCATATTAAAATTAAATTAGTTTTCGTTGATTTTTCGTTTATTTTAAAAATAAACTCGGGGGGGCAGGATGTTTTGGCCTCATTAAATTTATTTCATTCGAAGTACCTGGCCTATTTTCTTGCCCAGATATTGTACTAAATTTTTTGTTTTCTCTTTAATTACCTTTCGTTAGTACTAACTAGTCGTGGTCGTCAGTAAGTAAGAACAAATTGAATTGTTAAGTCGTTTCCTGTAGTTATCAAGTGTCGCCAAAAAACGCCGGTTTCAGTTATAGTAAAAAATAAATTAACCCTTTCTCCCTCCTTCCTTCACCTTACTAATAACTGAAGACTTCTCGACCTACCAGTTAAAATAAGGTAAGAATTTTTTTGTTATTATTTCCATACAGTCCGCTTTAAATTCGATTGCGTAATAGACCAGCATAGCCCAATCGCCACCCCAAGGTGTGTTAGGCATCTTACCTAATAATAAAAAAAAAATAAATAAACAACTGTTTTTTCATTGTTGCTTATTACCTAAATAAAAATATTGATTATACCAAAAATTAATGTCAAAGGTAACATAAAACATAAAACAAGCCTCGAAAGCCATACCAGTTACAGCACATCCAAATATTCTCAAACAAAAAATTAGCATATGTCAAACTACAAACAAAATATTTCCCGCTTATACATATATACAAATAGGTTCCTTCTGGAATGTTCGTCCATCTCTATCTATCAAATGTCCTTGCATCTAGCCGGTTTTAGTAACAGCGCCGAGAAACTTCTGGACTTCCTCGAACCAACCTACAAGGTACAACCGTTCTGCGGGATCGCCAGTTTCACAAACCACCTGATTTAGGGGCTATCCCTAATGTAAAAGTATGAAATCAATATACTTTTTTGGGAATTTCTAAAATAAAAAGTACTGTACCATTGTTTTGAAAATTTGCATGAGCATTTATTATAAAAAGAAGTACATGTAAAACAATTTTCATAAAAAAATATTAAAAATTAATCGATTTATGCGCCATCTACTGGCACCGTGAAAATAAAAACATGGCTCCACTCTGCAGTGATTGAGACTAATAGAGATCCTGAAACATAAAATTTCAAAGTGATTATTGAAACATAAGTTATTTCCTATACCATCAAATAGGATTTTTGAAAAATATTACAATTTGAAAAAATGACGAAGTGTTGAAAATTTTTTTTTAAATTAGCTAAAACATTTTCAGTTTCAAAAACCGCCAAATTGACATTTTTTTATCCGATCAAAAAACCCCTAGTTGATGGTATAGAAAATAACTTATATTTCAATAATAACTTTGAAATTTTATGTTTCAGGATCTCTATTAATCCCAATCACTGCAGCAGTGAAGCTATGTTTTTATTTTCACGGCGTCAGTAGATGGCGCATAATTCGTTTACTTTTCAATATTTTTTTTATCAAAATTGTTTTACATGTACTTCTTTTTATAATAAATGCTCATGCAAATTTTCAAAACAATTAGTATAGTACTTTTTATTTTAAAAATTCCCAAAAAAAGTATATGAATTTCGTACTTTTACTAACGAACTGAGTAACAACTAATTGGTCTGCTAATAGCATGGAATGTAGTCTGTCGCAGTCGGTAACCTAAATAATTTATTATAATAACCTTTATATTATTATTTTCCGGACTTAAAGCTGTGGTTTGAAATTATTTCTTTTGGCATTTGGTGTGCTACGACGGACGGTAGACATTGTCAACGGTGATGGTGTTCTTTCGAGCGTCTTACTATATTGCATAGGCCAGCTTCTCCATGATGGGTGAATTTGAGTACGTGATTCTTTGTATACCCTTTTCCGTTGTTTGGAGTATTCTCTAGGAATATTTGGATTAAAGTGGGGAATTGTTTCTGATTTTAATCCTATGCCTATTGCCTACATTGTTATCATTGTACACAGAGTGTTTTTACACCTTTTGTTGATCTTCGATATCGCTCATTGCTTCCCATAGTTTTGTTCTAAGCATTGAGTGGTATGCCTTTTTGATATTGGCGTTAATTGACAGCACATAGTAGTGGAAGATTTTCTCTTCATATTAAATGGTAAATTTTTTATTTCACCTTTTTGAAGGTTTAGATTAGAGTACTCGGCACTATGTTTGAATAAAGTACTAGATTGCTAGTTCTATTATGTTTTGTTTTTAAACCAGGAGGAGTAAACTAAAAAGACAGATTCACACTCAAGAATGTTACTAGAAAAGTCACCAAATACATCTTTTTTGGTTGATCATGTAGGCATTCGACGGTAATCCATAAATATTATATTATACTAATACGTCGCTAAAGAGTTCGAAAAACAACAACTGTTTTTATATAAAAGCAGACTAAAAGTTTAAAAATCGAAGGAATAACACAAAAATCGCTGATATAACTTAATTAACCTATGAAATGCCAATAGTGTCAAAATTGTCAAAAATGTCATTAATGCCAAAATTTCATAACAGTGGATTAAACTTGCCTGCGGTTATAGACCGGGAGATATACAGAAGTTCAGCCACAATTTTCTAAGTCCTGCCTTTTGCAATACTGGAAGGGTAGACGATGTACTTACAATCTGTGGAAACATCCACAAATTTCCTGTGACATTTTCCTGTAAAAATTAGATTTTCCCAAAAAATAAAAATAAGGTTTTGTGATGAATTTCTAAGTCCTGCCATATCCGTAGATAGATAGGATACTATCGATTTTATGAAGACAATTTTTTGGGCAGGAGGGTTGCAAACGGGGTAACGGAGTATATATGTATACAAACATGTAAGGAAAATAATGAAATTTTCATGATTTTCTAGGTCCTGCCAACTAAATAAACTAAACATATTTATTTCAAAATGATCAAAAAAAATATTGGCATGACGTCTCCTAATGTTTAAGTATACTTGTCCCTTGGAAAATTCTGCGGAAAATTTTCACCCTAATTCCGTGATTTTCTTAGTCCTGCCTTTAAAAAGTTATAACACTCAAATACAATCAATACCTTTTCGGTACTCGGCAGGATAGTCCTGTCGCCAGGGGGGGTACAACGGCCTCGTTAATTCAGATGGACTTACCCAAGTTTTTTTTATGTATTTTGACCCGTAGAACACGAATTTTTTGGGTAACAGTTGATCCGGATGTCGATAAGATTGTTATAGACCAAGAACTTGAGGAATCAAATAACAGCGATTTTTGGCAAAACAAAACAATATTTTGTATTTTTTGGGTCATTTTAAGCAAAAAATATTTCTACAAGTTTTTTAGTAGGATGCACAGTTTTCGAGATAAACGCGGTTGAACTTTCAAAAAATCGAAAAACTGCAATTTTTAAACCCGAATAACTTTTGATTAAAAAATAAAATAGCAATTCTGCTTAGCGCCTTTGAAAGTTCAAGTCAAATTATGTCGGTTTTGATTATTTGCATTGCTAAAAATTTATTGTGTTATTGTTAAACAAAGCTACAAACAACTAGTGCGTGAGTGATGTTTCTATGATTTCTCATTTAAAATCGAACGAGTAGGTAGAATAGGTACTAGTGCAATCAAGTCTATTTCTACGTTACATGCGTTAAAACGCATGTAAAAGCACGGGAAACCCTACGTGTTTATAGCTTTGTTAAACAATAAAAAAACAAATTTTTACCAATGCAAATAATTAAAACCGATATAATTTGACTTAAACTTTCAAATGCGGTAAGCAGACTTGCTATTTTATTTTTTAATCAAAAGTTATTCGGGTTCAAAAATTGCAATTTTTCGATTTTTTTAAAGTTCAACCGCGTTTATCTCAAAAACTGTGCATCCTACGAAAAAACTTGTAGAAATATTTTTTACTTAAAATGGCCCAAAAAATACAAAATATTGTTTTGTTTTGCCAAAAATCGCTGTTATTTGATTCCTCAAGTTCTTGGTCTATAACAATCTTATCGACATCCGGATCAACTGTTACCCAAAAAATTCGTGTTCTACGGGTCAAAATACATAAAAAAAACTTGAGTAAGTCCATCTGAATTAACGAGGCCGTTGTACCCCCCCTGGCGACAGGACTAGGAAGGTTAAACGGTTCTTGTAAGACGGCAGGAGTCCTAGATTTGTAAGAAAATTCGTGAAAAGTCAAGGATTATCTGAGTCATGCCATTTTGCACATGTTTCAAGAATCTTAATATAAGTCTATTTACAAAGAGGCAGGATGCTTTTATGGTTATTTTGTATACAGGGTGGGGCATTAATGTGACAAAGTCCAATTACTCGTTTGTCGTAAGATATACGAAAAAAGTTATTTAGGTAAAACATGGGCCACAGATAGGACTATGATTTAACAGTATTTTCTAATATACAGGGCTTCCCGTTTTCACAAGGTGACACAAATTTATGTTTTTGTAAATACCCTGTATATTTTTACATTTTTGGATTCTACTCGATGTTCTCTTTAATAAAATATAGTGTTTTGAAATATTATACGAGGTAGTTTAAAATATAATTACGTTTTTTTTTGTTAATTTATTAGGAACATTCACACCCTATACATATTGTTAGTGATTTGATATCCAAACTTCTATTAATTTATGTTTAAACGATTTTTAATATAGTCTACTATTGTCAGTTATTAATAGGATACCAAAATGTTTAATTTTAGTATACGGGGTTGGTTGAAACTCGGAATGAGTATTTTCTTAAATCAAATGGGACACCCTGTATTTTAGTATTATAATAAAATGATATTTTATGGTACCTTTTTATTTGTTAAGCATTTTCTATACCATATTTATTTATATATTAATTTCGGCAGTAAATTGATACAAACATATTACTCAGGTGGTTTTTGGGGTTTCTGAACAAGAATGTCACATTAGAACAGATATCTTCCCTAAGGCACACCAACGAAACATGAAACATAAAACATTAAACATGAAACGTAAAACACGTTTCATGAAAATAAAACACGGCTAAACAAATCTTAAAGTCCGCCTAGCAATGAAACGAATGTGATTCATGCTCATAAAACATTTTTATTTTCGGAGAGTCGCATAAATGGCCCGACGTCTATTTGTTTAGCAGTATTTTATTTCCATAAAACGATTTACGTTTCATGTTTCTTTAATGTGCGGCCTGCCTAAGGGAGCTAAAGCTCTTTACAGATGGCGCGTTGTAATTAGTTTTGTATATCTCCAGAACGCTTCCAATTCGAAAGACAAAAACTGGTCCGCCTTTTTTTCTTCCAGAGATAAATCGATTCCATCAATTGTGAATCTCTAGTACCGGTCATAGGAATATTTTTTGTCTTTCCCTTTTAGGTATTTTTGACACTATTAATAGATTATTAAATTGTGAGGTATTCTAGTACTAAAAGGTACTCCTGCTTTAAGTCAGTAGGATGCACGGTTTTCTGGAAAAATCCATTTTAAAATTTTTAGTTTGTTGAATTTAAAAAAAAAATTTAAAAAAATTAAAAAAAAAACAGTGTACTTGCCGACTTAAAGCAAGAGTAACTTTTAGTACTAGAATACCTCATAATTTAATACCCTACTCTTAAAAATGTCTAAAAATTTAAAGACCAATAAGTTATGAGATAAAATATCCGTTGATCTACCCAAGACGGATGCCTATGACCAGTACTAGAAATTCACAATTGATAAAATCGATTCATCTCTGGAAGAGAAATAAACGTAGCAGTTTTCGTTTTCGTAAATAGAATTTTTCTAAATTCTTTTAAACTCGAAAAATCAAAAAACGAAAAATTTTTCAAATCGATTTTTCTAGAGTTCTAGAGTTAAAGCAAAAGTACCTTTTAGTACAAAACTATCCCAGAATTTAATAATCCAGTGTCAGAAATGCTTAAAAGTTAGACAGAAAAGTTATTCGATAAAATATCCGTTTCCGTACCCAAAACGGACCCCTATGACCGGTACTAAAAATTGACAATTGATAATTGACATTTGACAATTGACCTCTGGAAGATAAATAAGTGTACCAGTTTTCATTTTTCCAAATAAAAGCGTTCTGCAGCTATTTTAAAGAAACTAATTAAAAGACTTCGATAATATATGCTTCTTCTAGACGAAGCATATCGAAGTATGTAGAGGTCGTCCACCAACCAGATGGTCTGATGATATCAAACGGATCGACAGAAACTTGATGCAGACAGCACAGGACAGAAATTCATGGAGAAGACTGAGGGAGACCTATATCCAGCATTGGATAGATCCGGGTTGAATTATGACGATGATGAATTACAAGACGCCATCTTTAAAGAGCTCTAGTTTTCCACGGAAGCATTTTTGAACTAGGTGAATTGAGTTAAATTTTCTTAAAATTATCTGAGGATTCTCCGGTTTTCGTTTGTTATGAGAGCTTCTGGACACCCTGTATAATATAATGGGTAGGTAAATTCCCTACTATAACCAATAAATTGTAAAAATTGTTTATTTACTTTTATTGCGTTTACTTAGATAAAAATATGATCTAATCACTTAAAATAAAGATGTTACAGTTTGCTATTAGATTTGAAAAGTGTGTAAAAATTCCGAGACATTATTCAGGAAAATAATATTTAATAGAATACGATTGTTTTAATGATATATAAATTACGATATATTTTACGATAACGATATCGAAATTACGATAACGATATATAAATTAATATCAGTTGCCATTAAGTCATTGAAATGTGATCAACTCAATTTGGATCCCACGTGTTGGGAAACCTGTATACCTTACCTTAGGGCATTATCCTGTTTGCCATGTGACCATCACAGGCCTTTTTACTGAAGTATGCACTTTTAAGGCATCTATATTTTATGTAAAGGGTTTTTACCCAAATATTTTTCTTTTGTGGCTCAGCTAGCATCCAGTTTATCGAACACTGATGATGATTTTAAAAAAAAATCGAAAACGTTTTGTTGTGATGTAGCCCTTTTAAGGGATTTTTAATAAAAAAAAATTTTTATACCTTTTACAAAGGATTTCTTTCCAATTTTGTGATTGATGGTATACAGCCAACTACAGGAAAACCTTTTTCTTTTCCTTGTGGATTATATAAATTAATTTTTTGTATTATTCATGTTTGCGGTTATCCTGCCAAGTTGTAAACGGTTTTAGATTAGTGTTTTTTAAGCATACTCGACATGGCATGACTCAGAAAATTGTGGTAATATGAATATGTTTGTATAACACCCTGAAATAATTTTACAGACACACAATTTAATTTTTTTATACGAAATAACTATACAACCATCCTGCCTCTTTGAAAATAATTTATATTAACCTACTTGAGATATGTGCTAAATGGCATGACTTAGAAAATCGTGTAACTTTCTTACAAATTTTTTAACTATATATAGTAAAAAGGTGTAACTAAACATCCTGCCATTTTGAATAATGTCTACTGAAATTATTTATTTTATAACAAAATTTATTTTATGACTTAGAAAATCACGGAACTAGAGTGAAAATTTTATACAGAATTTTCCAAGAAACAAGTGCAGTTAAACATTAGGTGACGTCATGCCAACATTTTTTTTGTCATTTTGAAATAAATATGATTAATTTATTAAGTTGGCAGGACTTAGAAAATTATGAAAATTTCATTATTTTCATTACATGTTTGTGTATCTGTATACTCCCTTAGTCCTTTTGCAACCGTCCTGCCCAAAAAATTTTCTTCATAAAATAGATAGTATCCTGTTATTCTATGGATATGGCAGGACTTAAAAATTCATCACAACTCCCAATTTTTTTTTCATGGAAAATCTAATTTCCACAGGAAAATGTCACAGGAAACCCGTGGATTTTTCCACAAATTGCAAGTACCTTCTCCAACCTTCCAGTATTGCAAAGGGCAGGACTTAGAAAATCATGGTTGAACTTCTGTTAATATCTCCCGGTTTATTAGGCTAATTACAAACAAGAATTACAGCGCGGTAAATTTGAATCACTTTTACTTCTCCAGACTTTATTCTCGCAAAGTGTAAGTCTTCATTATCTTTGGTGTTTAAACATTTTATATGATGTTCTTAAAAAAACTACAGTATATGATACATGAGCAGCTTATAAAATTCAAACAAAACAAAATAATATTTTACTAATAAACTATTTAGGTGCAATATATTTGGTATACGTCTTGTATTCACAAAGCGAAGTAAATTGGTTAGGTTAGCATGCATAACGCTATTGTCCACTAGAAACAAATCACAGCACAACACAAAAACAAACACAAAAATAATTTTATTTTTTTACATTAAAATTTAGACTATTTAGCTCCTTTTGTTTGAAAACTCAACAGGTGCAGTTACTCACATATCTTACTATACTCACTATACTTACCAGAAGATAAGAATTTATTAGAAGTAGGACATAAGTAGAAACAATTCGAAATATATTATTTGCGAAATATTTTTTTAAAGGCTATATATACCAGTATGGCCGATGTGATCCCACTAAATATTTCGGTCATAGCTACTGGACACATTCTCCAGTCAGAGTCATTATTATCTGAAAATTATCACATTGCGACATAAACCATCACTCGTTTTCCATTAAAATTAGAATATGGCAGCGATATTAGTTCAATAGCAAACTTAGTGTACATGCATGATAACTACTGACAGCACACTCGCCTACAATAAAACACCAAAGTACCTTGGGGTGACTCGTGACAAAACCCTATCCTTCAAGGAACATCTGACAAAAACAGCGGAAAAACTTAAATCCAGAAGTAAAATCATCCAGAAGCTGTGCGGCACAACATGAGGAGTATTGGCTTCTACCTTGCGATCATCTGCCCTGGGCCTTGTCTTCTCAACCGCGGAATACTGCTCTTCAGCCTGGCTTAACAGCCCACACATACACAAAATATATGCATGATGGAACAACAAAGTACCAGCTTACCCTGCATCACACAAAAACCACCAGGTTTTGAGTTACCACGCAACACATGGGCTATGGTGAACCGAATCAGAACCCAACACGGAAGATGTGGTAACATGATGCACAAATGGGGTAAACGATCATCCCCGCTCTGTGATTGCGGACAACCACACACCATCTGTCACATTACAGAACAGTGTCCCATAAGATCATATCATGGCAGGTCAGAGGATTTCCTAATGGCGACTCCAGAGTCGATGGACTATGTAAATAAGCTAGATGTTTGTTTGTAAACCTATGTGTTATGTTTTAAATATTATGTAAATGTGTCAAGTGCCATACGATAAATAAGTACCTAACTACTGAAGAATTCGATTGAAGACGGAAAAATTTGTGATCACGAACAACAGTGCAAAGAATGGGAAAGATACATCACTGACCTTTTTGACCATGTTTCTCGAGAAAATGCTCCACATACTACCTAAGGTCCTAAAATGTTACGTGTGGTCTATATTATTGTATGGTTGTGAGACATGGACGTTAAAAACCACAATGCTAAATAAATTAGAAGCATTCGAATTGTGGTGCTATCGACGAATCCTAAAGATATCGTGGGTTTCGCACACTTTCAATGAAAATGTTCTCAAAATGATGAATTCAGAACGTCTGCTCATAAACATCATAAAGAGGAGAAAACAGAATACTTCGGCCATATAATTAGAGGACCTAAATACCATCTACTTCGCCTTACAATATAAGGAAAAGTGGAGGGGAAGAGATGGATTGGTCGAAAGAAGCTTTCATGGTTGCGTAATATCAGACAATGGTGTGGTTCCCATAATCCCCTCATATGAATCATATACTTTCTTGAAAATATCTTTTGTCTTGACCTAAAGTTTGATAAAAAATTTATTCCAACCTATACGGAATTACATTTTGTTTTAAATGTATGTATTGTAATTTTACTTGATCGGGCTAATAAATACATATAAAATTGTCGTTTGGCATTAACTTAATAATGATTCAAACGTCCGCCTATGGTTATTTGTCAAAAAAGTAGACGTTGATGTAAAAAATTAGAAAATTGAAAAACGTAAACTTTTTTGACTTCCCATGTTATAAAGTCCCTTATAATACACTGTGTAATATAGTGAAGACAGTCCAATTGAATCTAAAAAAATGATCCCATGATCAAAGAACAATTTTTTATAAACAATGAAAAATATAAAGCAACCCATACCTTTATATTCACTGATGCATCGAAGAAAGATCTTACAACAGGGTTTAGAATCAGTATACCAGATATGAACATCAAATACTGCTTAAAGTTACCAAATCACCTCTCCATATTTAAGGCGGAGGTCATAGGAATCTATGAGGCAACATAAATTAGCACTTAGGAAAAACTTATTCAGAATAATCATTTTTTCTGATTCAAGCAACGCAATTGAAAATCAGCAGTTGTGCAGTCAAAAATGTATCAGTTTTGGCCTATTCAAACAAAAAGATTTATAGTTCATGCAACTGAAAATGGCTTTGACATCAGATTAGCATGGATACCAGGACATTCAAATATCCCAGGTAACGAAGAAGCTGACACCCTAGCTAATATAGGAAGAAATTTGAACATACCAATGGCCATCCCTCTCGATGTCCAATACATATATATTGACATCAACTCTAAAGTGTATGATGAATTTAGAAATAAATGGAACAACCTAACCAGAATCAAAGACTATCAATACCGAAAAATACAACCTACCTTTCCTAAAAATAAATGGTTTGCCATTCTTCCATTCATAGATCGAAGACACATCACTACAATTATTAGGTTACGGACAGGGCACTGTCTAACAAAAGAAAACTTGCATAGAATGAACCTGACAGACAATCCCTATTGCGAATGTGGGTCCATAGAAAATCTTAATCAAATAGTTTTTGAATGCCCTATTAACTCCATTCCAAACTGGGATATCTATAATTTTTTCGCCAATAAAGGACTTCCAACCCCGATAACAATATATTCAATTTTACATAACATAGATGAAGAATCAATCAAAGCAATTATGAAGTTTAGTAGCAAAAACAGAATAAAACTATAATGCTCAACTAGCTACGCCTTATTTCTAATTCATGCTTATTACCAATAGGTTGTGTTTGTTATTGCCGAACACACATATGTTCGCTTACTAACCTTGTACAAAAAGTAAATATTTAAAATAAAAATGCACCTAGTTACTCTACGGAGTAATACGACTATAAATGTATACCATTTTTATTCAGTTGCAATGCGAAGGCAAAACAATCTTACTTTTCAATTAGAATACGGAGCTCAGTCCAGTCCCCTGAATCGCGATTTATGGTATACATTTTTATAAATAAAAAATGGTATAAATTTTTAAATTATAGTCGTATTACTCCGTAGAGTAACCAGGTGCATTTTCCGTTGGAACTTTACCAAGCTGCAGACGGGGGATGTGAATTGCATAGTGTAGAATTCCTTCCCTTTGTCTTCACTGCAGCATCCATGTGCTTGCAAATTGTAGAAGCCTTGGAGGTTGTCACCAGGAAAGTGTACCAATAAGTTTTCAATTTAAAAATCTTTTAGTAATATTTTTAATATTTTCAATATTATTAATTTTGTTATTAGGATTGAAAACAAACTTCATCTTTCAACTGCCAGATGACGCTAGTCACCTAGTACCTTCACTTCAGTTGCAATGGGTGGGAAAAGCTCTCGGTGCTGGTCAATTGGGGTATGGAGAACAGTGCCTACGTTCTCTCTGATGAGGCTCCAATAAGAGCCGAAAATCGCGATTCAGGGGACTGGACTGAGCTCCGTATTCTAATTGAAAAGTAAGATTGTTTTGCCTTCGCATTGCAACTGAATAAATATGGTATACATTTTTATTTTATAGTCGTATTACTCCGTAAAGTAACCAGGTGCATTTTCCGTTGGAACTTTACTAAGCTGCAGACGGGGGTTGTGAATTGCATAGTGTTGAATTCCTTCCCTTTGTCTTCACTGCAGCATCCATGTGCTTGCAAATTGTAGAAGCCTTGGAGGTTGTCACCAGGAAAGTGTACCAATAAGTTTTCAATTTAAAAATATTTTAGTAATATTTTTAATATTTTCAATATTATTAATTTTGCTATTAGGATTGAAAACAACCTTCATCTTAGTAAATATTTAGTCAAAGTTATCACCATAGCCAATTTACTTAAAAAAATCAAGAAGTAGACATATTCGGCGGGCCCGACATGGTCATGATCCAGTCAACGTCGTGACCGCCAACCTGATCGAGCTGGCCAAATTGCATAAAGCAAGGCCAAAACCAAGCAAGCAAGTAAGCAAACTTTTTTCACAAATAACCATAGGCGCACGTTTGAATCTTAATCTTAATTAATTGAAATTAATTTATCGGACCGGCTATTTGGCACCCAATTTTTATTTTTTATCCGACGTGCTATATTTGGATAAAGGACCCTCTACCGACGTGCTATATTTGGATAAAGGACTCTCTAATCTATCACTTGTGATTCGTGTCCGAAGTTGTGTAATCGCAAAACAAAACCTGCCATAATTAGCATATTTACATTGTCGGACTAAAGAAACGAGGTTGTTTTGTCGGACAAGAGATCGACAATCTTTTGTAATTAATCATAAGTATTTTTAATTGAAAATTAAGAGTTTTGTAATAACAAAACTGTACCGCGCTAGAGTAACATCTAGCTGGTGTCGGACTCATCAACGATCGCTTCCTCTTTTTTGTCGGACAAAAATAATTTATTTTATATTAAGAGGCTACAGTAGCGATCAACAGGTAGCAACAAACGCGTTCCAAGATTGCGGCTCTAATTTTGAATATTTTGTCGAGATATTTGGCACACATATTCGTAATATAAACAGAGCCCAATTTCAGAAATATGTTGGTACGTGGAAATTACTCTATAACTAAATAAAATATTGAAAAAAGGAGTCTGTACCGCCATTAAGAAGAAAAAAATAAACTTTCTTCAAATAAACTTTTTTATCCCATGTCTAGATTTTGTGTAATCTTGGAATTAGTAAAAATGTTTTTATTTCTAACAAGAAATCGAACATATAACTAAATAACTAATTATTCAACATAGAGAAATTATCACTGTCATTTTGACAAACCTGCGTCAGATTTTCTCTAATCTGTTCTGTCATCTTTATCGATATCTGTTCAGTGCAGTAGTGTGTTAATTTAAGAATTCGTTATTGTTGTTTCATAGGAAAGTAGTGTTTATTGATAGTTAATTTATTATACAGGGTGTTTGGTAAAGAATGGACCATAGCTTAACCTCAGGTTCCTGAGGTTAAAATAGGCCGATTTAAGCTAAGTTGCCTTAGTACAAAGTTTATAATAACCGAGATACAGGGTGTCAAAGTTAAACTTTTTTTTTATTTATTATTGAATATTTCCAGACAGGCATGAGATATCAACACGAAATTTGGTATGTGGGGTTTTTTGGGACGAGAAAACTAAATTCCCTACCAAAAATTATGTGTTGCCCAGAGGGCGCCACATACGCCTTTCAGCACTCATTTAATACGTTCAATTTTTTTTATCCGTCACTCCGTATAATTTTGACATTAAAATTTTTATTCCTTTATTAGTTTTACTTAAAAAAGGTATACCTCTTTCATCTCCCTAAACGCAACCGTTTTCGAGATAAAAGCATTTTAAATCTGCAGTGCAACATAATTTTTAGCATAATCTTATCAGTAGTAATTGCACAAGAGCTCTAAAATTATTGAATTTTTCCCGAGTGACACTTTCGACAGTTTTAATTTCACGAGCCGAAGACGAGTGAAATTATGTTAAAGTGTTACGAGGGCAAAAATTCTATATTAATTTTAGAGATCAGGTGCAATTTGTTGTGATTATTTCATGAATAAAACTGTTCAAAACCAAAATTTTATTGTAATTTATTTATGTAAGTACAAATTAGTACAATTAAACAAACAGTTGTTATAAATATTAATTTGATGGTTAAAAGTCAAAAAAGGGTAAAAAGATAAAAGGTATAATTTTTAAAACATTAATTGTCATTAATGTCACTGAATGTATTTTTTCGTAGCAACGAAAGGCATTTGACGTAATATACTTGACGACGGGAAATTATCAAAAATTATCGATTTAATTTAGATTTCTGTACCTTTCTATTGGTCAGAATCTCCTATGAATGAAATAATCATTGTAATTACACCAGAAAAATAACTTAAAACCATAAAATTATCCAAAAATGTATCGCAAATTTCTTCAAATGGAATTTGCGATGCAATTACATAAATTTGAGAACTGGCACAATTATTATAGTTTTAAGTTATTTTTCGGTTGTAACTACAATGATATTACATATGCTAAAAATGATGGTGTATCGCAGATTTAAAATGCGTTTATCTCGAAAACGGTTGAGTTTAGGGAGATGAAAGAAGTATGCCTTTTTTAAGTAAAACTAATAGGAGAATAAAAATTTTAATGTCAAGATTATACAGAGTGAGGGATAAAAAATTGAACGTAATAAATGAGTGCTGAAAGGCGTATGTGGCGCCATCTGGGCAACACATAATTTTTGGTAGGGAATTTAGTTGTCTCAACCCAAAAAACCCCCACATACCAAATTTAATGTTGTTATCTCATACCTGTCAGGAAATATTCAATAATAAATAAAAAAAAAGTTTAACTTTGACACCCTGTATCTTGGTTACTGTAAACTTTGTACTAAGGTAAGTTAGCTTAAATCGGCCTATTTTAACCTCAGGAATTTGAGGTTAAACTATGGCCCATTCTTTACCAAACACCCTGTATATTTGTTGTTGTATAAGTTGTTGGCCTCTTTGAAAGAATGGATTGTTGTTAATTGTGAGTTTTAGTTATATGTAGGTAGGTAAGTATATTTTACGTAAAAATATTTCGAATTCTAATGCGAGTATATAAAGTTTTAGGAGGATTTTTTATTCTAAAAATATTATCAATAGTTTAACAAAATGAAAAAAGTAAATCAAACGAAAAATAAAGTGAAACCTTCCAAGAAAAAGTCCATTAAAAACCGTGCCAAAATTATACAAAAATCGAAATTTGTTTCGCTTCACAACAAAAAATGATTATTTATTATTAGATATTTCATGCAAATACCTTTCTAAATACCTATCTTAACATAAAAGTTTCACCCATTTTGGTTTATTTTTATAAATATCTATTTATTAATAATAAAATCGTTTTCTATTACTTCCATTTAGAGCGACTATGATATTGTCAAAATATTAATCTTAGATAATGTCAAAGATTACCACTGTTGCCAAAGTTTATGATACTATCTCCCGAAGTTATATTTTGTTGCTACCTGTTGATAGTACTCTAAGGGCCGGTTGTTCGAACGCTAATCAACAATGATCACTATCAAATATTTAATTACTGTCACAACTGTCAATGTCAACTTTGGTTGGGTTGCTGAAAACATAATTGACTATAATTATGAGATTAGTTAATCAATTAACATAACAATTATTAACATAATTGATTAACTAATTTCATAATTGTAATCAATAATTATGTTTTCAGCAACCCAATCAAAGTTGACATTGGCAGTTGTGACAGTAATTAAATATTTGATAATGATCATTTTTGATTAGCGTTCGAACAACCGGCGCTTAACGTATAATCTTTTAATTAAAATTAAAAATGACAGTTTTGTAATAACAAAACATAACCGCGCTAGAGCTACAAATTTAGTTGTTGTGAGTGCCGAAACGCGTCCAACCTGCACTCTGCAATTTTTCAGAAAGTGGTAGACTCGCTTAAACGAAGCATTTAAAACCACTTTTAAGACTTTTGTAATAATTTTCAAAATAATAATAATAATAGTATCGTATAATAATAGTATCGTATGGCATTTTTGCCGGGGAGATCCTTTCAATTACATCTTTACCCTGTTTCAAGTAACTAGTGTCGATGTACTGTACACTAGCCAAGGGGGACCGACGGCTTAACGTGCTCTCCGAGGCACGGTGAAACGCTCTTATCATTTTTAGAAATGAAAATGGATTGTCGTTGCCTGGGCTCGAACCCGTGCGCTCTGGCTTACGAGGCCAGTATCATGCCGCTGATCTACGGCCGTTCACCTCATTTTCAAAAAAAGGACGGTGTACTGGGGACTATTGTTCCGATACTTTCATTTGTAATTTCTTTTGTTGGTAATTAAGACCTCACGAAATATATATATTTTCTATAAAAAAATATAAAAGCTTACCTGTGCTGGTATCTACTTGTTGGTTCTGTAGAGAATACGTAGATGGTGTCTGAATATATAACCTTGAGACTGAGTCAATTGTGGAGTAATATTCTAATCGATCAATATTTGCTTCAGTTACACTGTGACGACTCATACTGTAGCTCAATCCATCGGGGTGTTCACTGTTAAATCCGTTTTCCATGATATTTTCGCTTTGGCTCATAAATTTTAGTAGACTTTCAATTACAGTAGGTTGCATAATTGTTTCACTTTCATTTATTTCTGATATTATTTCTCCCGGTTTGGTCTCATCAGACGAATGCGAAAAGTTAAAGTCATCACTGTCGGTCTCTATAAAATAATATACTATGTAATAGTTTTAAAAAGTAATAATAAATAATAAGTGTTATAAATAAATAAAATCAAGCCTCGAAATATTTAACAATTGCACGTGAATAGTGTGGTGCAGTGCATCAAAATAAAGGTAAACCAAAAGTTGTTTCACGCCAAATTTCATTTGTTGCCATATTTCAAATTTGGCAGCATGTCTAGCCTCGCGGTCGGTTGCATTAGATAGTATTAGCATTGTTTAACCTTCGGATGACCAAGCGAGGGAAATTGTGACCCCAGCGTATGTTTTTCTTTAATAAATTCAAAAGTATTTTCAATTTTTAACTAATTTTTTTATTTGACTTTAATATCATTCTAGATATCCTCATATTTTGAAATAAAAAAAATTCCCTTTATTTTACGAATAAAAAATATATTCTGAAGTTGATGTTTAGTAAAATAACGTCTATTATGTGTAATTCCAAGTAGTTTTACGCTAATGACGTCGACTTTGCAAAGTAACAAGACACTTACTCAACATACACACTACACATGACACTAATACTCATGTTGTGACTGGCTGAATGACATAAAGTCCATGCCATAAAAAAAATAAAAAAAACTTCATTTTTTTGTTAATTGTCATTTTTGACCTGGGGTCATTTCCCCCCCCCCCTTGGTCATCCGTGTAACAAAAAAAGGTTGGTCATCGGAAGGTTAAAAAAGAATAGTTGGTCAACGCAATAAATATATTTGTTTGATTCTAATTGAGACAGTCACCAGATGTCACCACCATCTCTGTCAGGGTTGCAATGTCACGCGTAACCACGATAAATCCGACACGCTGGATACGACATATTAAGATTTCTAGATATGTTCTTTCATATATATATATATATATATATATATATATATATATATATATATATATATATATATATATATATATATTTATGTATGCTAGTTGGTGTGTTATGAATAGGATCGTATCCAACTTGGTGCCTATGCATTTTGGATTTATCAGAAATGGTGGTGATATGTGGTGACTGTCTCAATTAGAATCAAGCAAATTTATTCATTGCGTTAACCAACTATTCTTTTTTAAATGATGATGGTAGTATTGATATACCGAATTCACTCAGTCGAGTTGAGCCGAGACACAACGGTCTAGTGACGTTGGTAATTTCTTTTTTGGGAAGTTTGGGTTGCTATACGTGAATGGGAATTACATACTACACAGCCAAACATACCCGCTCACAGCAAATATTATTAATAGTAAATAGACATAAATAACATAAACCATACGCCAATCAATAATTATTATTTATTTACAACATTATAATGTATTGATAACAAATGAGAAAATGATTTATTGTACAAAATAAAAATATTTTGTAGAAATAAATTCCGCAAAATTTTATGGGTTTAGTATACAGTGGAACCCCGATAAGTCGGCCTCCGATAACCCGGACGTCCGGGTAACCCGGACCGGTTTTCATCAGACAAAACAAACATTTTTTCAGTTCGACTGAGTTTTTTACCAAGAAATAAATATTACTGTATACAACTATACGTAATTTAGATGTATTAGGCATATGTATTTCATGTTTTTGAAATTATTATGGAGTTTATCTGTAAGTATACTGTATTTTATTTTTTTTACTATATTCTCCGGCTAACCCGGATCGGCCCAGGTTCCGACTAATCCGACTTATCGAGGTTCCACTGTACACTCCCACTATTTCCAATAATTCTTCTTTTTTAGTGAAAGATTAAGTTGATTTGAGCAGTTAATAGTGTGAGGTAGAAATTTTTGTGCTGTATGTCTCCTATTCCGAATGTGTCAAAATGAATCTCGGCAGAGCGAATTCAGTCTACTATACCTACAAAAAAACTAGTGTTATGAGTGCGGGGATATAAAGACATTGTTGATAACGAGATTGCTGATAGGTTTGCTAAAGAAAGAGCTAGTAGTTACTTTATCAGACCAGAGCCATTCTGCGGTGTATCAAAAATCCACATAGTGTAAGATGTCAAAAAATTAGAAAAGCAGCGTAGTGCAGTATACTAGGAAAATATTTCGGAGCAATGGATCGGTTTCTTAGACCTGTAAGTGCTTCGAGAGGGACATTTGCTGTTACAGCTTTGAGTAGGAGACTGGCTAATCTTCATGGTACCACAATTTCTTCTGATACCGTATCGTATGCATGGGATTAAGCGAACAAAATTTATCGTTTTATATACTTGCTGCAGGCCCTTTATTGGAGGCAATTCATCGAAGACAACGCTTGCTCATGCAGATGGAGATTGTGTCATTAGACCAATTACATCCAACAACTATTTAATGATGAAAGAGGAGAACTCTCATTAGAAATCACAGAGGATACTGGACCACCAATATTAAGAGAAGAAGTCATCTATGCCATTAAAAACACGAAAGAGGGTAAAGCTACTGGACCAGATGATGTGCCCATCGAATTATTAAAACTTATTGATGAAGGTGGTATTGATGTAATGGTTGAACTCTTTAATCTAATATATCAGACTGCCACAATCCCCAGACAATGGCTGCAATCGACCTTTGTAGCAATTCCCAAACAGCCAAGTGCAACAACCTGCTCGGATCACAGAACAATATCTTTAATGAGACACACACTTAAACCATTTTTGAAAATAATACAAAGCAGAATTGTTAAAACTCTCGAATATGAAATCAGTGACACACAATTCGGGATTAGAAATGGTATGAGCACACGAGATGCTTTGTTCGGCTTGAATGTGCTGGCCCAGAGATGCATGGACATGAATCAGGATATGTACTTATGTTTTGTAGACTTTGAAAAGGCATTTGATAAAGTTCAAAATAAAAAGCTTGTAAATATATTAAAAAGCAAAAATATTGACAGTCGTGATATGAAAATTATATCTAAAATATATTGAAATCAAACTGCCAAGGTAAGAGTTGACAACCAGGACACCCAAGATATCAAAATACAAAGAGGAGTCCGTCAGGGTTGCGTGCTGTCTCCACTACTTTTCAATGTCTACAGTGAAGCGATATTTCAAGAAGCGCTCTCAGATTCAATAGAAGGTATATCTATCAATGGAGAAGTTTTGAACAACTTACGT
Source organism: Diabrotica virgifera virgifera (assembly GCF_917563875.1). Lineage (NCBI taxonomy): Eukaryota > Metazoa > Arthropoda > Insecta > Coleoptera > Chrysomelidae > Diabrotica > Diabrotica virgifera. The sequence goes on along the minus strand of NC_065443.1, from coordinate 59,521,717 downwards.
TTTGCAGACGATACAGTAATAATAACGGATAACAACAATGATTTACAGAACGTAATGCAACGCCTTCATGAACGCTGTCATGACTACGGACTGAAGATGAATTTAAAGAAAACTAAATGCATGATCATAGCTGAATCAGCACACGCAAATATCCAATTAACTATTCAAGATACTGTAATTGAGAATGTGATATAAGGTTAGAACTACGCCTAAGGATGCTTCGATGTTACGTGTTCTCTACTCTTCTTTAAGGCTTTGAAGCGTGGACATTGAAGTCCATTTGAATAAGTTGGCCACGTTTGAATTTTGTTGTTACAGAAGAATCCTACGAATATCATGGATTCAAAGAATGTCGAACGTGGAAGTAACTAGAAGGATAGAAAATCAACCGGAAATAATACTAACTATCAAAAGACGAAAACTTGAGTACTTGGGACATGTGATGAGAGGGCAAAAATACTCATTATTACAACTTATTATGCAAGGCAAAATCCGAGGAAAGCGAAATGTGGGAAGACGAAGAACATCCTGACTTAAGAACTTACGAGAATGGTTCGAATGCAGTAGTGCAGAGCTATTTAGAGCGACAGTCAACAGGGTCCGCATTGCCATGATGATTTCCAACCTTGATGATTTCCAAGATGGAACTTAAAGAAGCAGAAGATGGGGATAATGAAGATAGGTGAAACATTCTGTTTACAGATGAGTCTCGTTTTACGAGAATTTCACCTGATGGTCGCCAAAGAATGTGAACAAGGCCAGCAGAAGTCTATGCCCAATGTTGCTTCTATCCTAGAGTACCGTTTGATGCTGAAGGTATAATAGTATTAGGCGATATTTCTTTGGAAGCACATACAGACCTTGTTATGTTCCGGAAATGGACTTAATGCTGATAGGTGCATTAGGAAATGTTTGGAAGAACCTGTAGTACCTTATATGCATTTTATACGTAAAAATTTTCTCCTAATGCAAGATAATGCTCGGCCGTATATGTCCAGGGTAATAATGCAAAATTTTACAGATATTGGTATTTCAGTCCTAGCCTGGCCTCCTAGAAGTCCAGACCTTAACTCCATAGAGCATTTGTGGGATAACTTGGTACCACAAATTGTGGTGGCGTCAGAACAGGTGCTGGTAAACGAATAGGAATAAATCAAGTCTACGCCAGAAAGCATAAAAGCTGTTATTCGAGCTATAGACGGAAATCTCGATTTTCATATCCATATTTTATAATTATTTTATGAGTTTGATTTGAAGAAAGCTTGCTCCTAAATATTTGGTAAACTCTTATTTGTTGTTAAATTAGTCAATATTTTAGAACTGGTTTTTTATTTTATGGTTTGTAACATGTAAGAAAAAAATTAATTGAAATTAAAATTTTTCTAATACTGGGTCATTCCATATCAACTCAACACACCTAATTCTCCACCCGTTTTCAGATTTGGTTATAATTGGAATTCTCATAGTGGCTAATGAGGTAACCAAAAATACAAAATTCTAAATTTTTATCTCAAACCGTTTCCGAAATATGGTTACGTAAAATAGATCAGTTTTTGTCCCATTCGAAAATCTCTATTCGTTTAAGAAATATAGCCTGGATAAATTAGTCTGGGACACACAATTAACAAAAATAAACTGATAGTTTCTTGGTTAGTTACAAACCGATTTTATTTTTAAAAAATGTGTTGAATAGACGATAAAAGACCACATCCAAAACTATAAAAAAATATACAGGGTGCTATTAAAAAAATTAAAGTTACGGGTTGTAACTAAGGGATGAATATTTAGGGATTTTTTTGTACGCCATATTAAAGTGTATTACAAGTAGAATATATCACTTTTTGTATCACCTCTCACAGCATTCTAGCTCAATTAGGACAGCTTCTACAACCATTCCAAAAGAGTATGGTCGCGGTGTTTTAAATTTTTTTGGAAAACTTTACATAACCATATTTCGGAAACGGATTGAGATAAAAATTTAAAATTTTGTATTTTTCTTCACCTAATCATCCACTATGAGTACTCTAAATTTTAACAAAATCTAAATAGGTCAGGAAAAAAAATTAATTCAAAGTGTGTTGATTTGACCTGGAATAGCTCTACTACTACTGCTCCTACTAATACTACTACTAATACTACTGCTGCTACTACTACTAATACTACTACTACTAATACGACTACTGCTAATACGACTTCTGCTAATACTAATTTCTAATACTACTACTAATTTTACTTAAAATATAAACTTAGCGTTCAGTTAATTTGGCGGGTCAGTGTATTTTAATCAAGTCTTCTTCGACTTTTTCCAGCAACATTGTCATCAATTGAAGCCACATGGCCTAATGCATTAGTAATTTTGTCTTTTGTTACTCCTATCTATCGATTTAAGCATTCATGTTTCTGCAAGACGCATGTTGTTCTTTTTGCGGTGTTAAACTGCCCAATAGTAAGTGCCACAATGTTGTTCTTTCTTTTTAACTGCCCAGCAAGAAGCTTCAAAATTAGAGTTAGGTTTATGGCTGTTTGTATTAATTTCTTTTCAGTATCATTGAAATTTATCTGTGACATAACATATCACTCGCTTTGTTCCATTTCATCCATCTTGCAGTAACTCTTACTGTAAGGTTCTCCATGTATTTCTACATTGCACTGTAATACTGTTATAAAATGCAAAATTATCATTTCGTCTGTAGTATTAACTTTACCTTCATCTTCAAATGAACTTTCTTTGTCTCAAGTCTGATATTTTAGCTTAAAAATTTATCTCCACTCTTCCACTCTTATTCCTAATTCCTTTTCAATCTTTTTAAATAACACTTTGTACACACTATCAAAAGTTTTTTGAAAACATACACTTGTTTGACGTTTTGACCTATTTAGAAGTGTGTACAAGTCTTACAGTCTTTTCCAATTTTTTAAATAACAGCAGTAGTAGTGATGATGGATGTGTAAAGGGATAGTGAACAGCAATACATGATGTCGTACCCTTTTGGCATCTCTTAGCATCTCCTACTCAATTCCTACCTTCACCTCCAAGTTGGTACATACCGGTAACCTGAACAACTCCACTGGAAATTGGGTAACCAATCCCCAGTGGAAGGTGGGGTCAGGGCTGACGAAGAAGGGAGTCTTGGTCCTTCGATAAAAAGGGGGTTGAGCGAAGGGCTAACAACCCTTGCAAAACTCAACTGTTGCGAGTACAATTGCTAATGAAACAAACGGACGGATCTCACAAAGACGAACTCAGTAAAGAAAAATGGACAAGATAATGCATTGAAAATTTGAAACATGGAATGTGCGAACCCTCTTAAAGGCAGTAGTTATGATAAGTATGGCAGAAGAACTTTGAAAATATGGAGTTGAAATATTGGCACTGCAGGAAATCAGACGGAAGAGCCAGGGAAAAACTCGTAAATATAAATTTTCATTATACTACTTCGGAAACGAAATGTGACAAGGTGAAAGAGGAGTAGGGTTTATATTAAACAAAAAATTGCGCAAAGCCATTATCAATTTACACCAAAATCAAACAGAATTGGCACCATAAAACTGAAAAGTAAACTACATAACGTGACAATGGTTACTGTATATGCACCGACGGAAGAGACTGATGAAGAAGAGGTTGAAAAATTCTATGGAGAACTACAAAAAGTATGTAATAAAATACAAAGACACGATGCTGTTAGGGCATTAGGCGATTTTAATGCGAAGCTGGGGAAAAAAGAAACTTTTGTAAATATACACTGCGCGTCATAGAAAACGGGCACCCTAAAAAATGGGTAATTTTTGATGTCGCGTATCTCCTTAACCTGTTGTCCGATTTAAGTGATTTTTTGAATATGTTATAGCCTTATTCTTTGTCAATATCCTTTGTAATAATATTTTTGCTAAACAGGAAAATTTTCATTGTATACTGGGTGTACGAATCAAACTGTTTTTTTCTCAAAGTTCGCAACACCCTGTGGAGTATTCTAGCCTTTATCAAATACTGAAATGAAATCCCGAATATATCTTCAGGTTTTCTGAACATTCTGTTTTTTGATTCATTCTCTTATGTTGGATAATACAAAAGTTATGTACTTTAACAACTAGTCATGTTCTTCATCAGGTTCATCAAGTATAGGTTGTTTGTAAATAAGTGCGACAAACTTTAAGGGGCAAATCTGCATGAAAAAATAATGACCGTTTGCTTTATAAACTTATGTACGCAAATGCTTCGTTTACGAGATACGGGATGTTAAATTTTTTTTTACAAAAAGACGATTTATATTATTGCCCTAAAACCGGTTGAGATATGCAAATGAAATTTGGTAGGTTTTAAGAGATAGTTATTGCGAATTTTTTGACTTGCAATCAAGAATTTTATATTCACTATTGGCGTGCATATGGGTAATATAACCGATCATATTACCCGTATGCACGCCAATGGTGAATATCAAATTCTTAATTGTATGTCAAAAAATGTGCAATAACTACGTCTTAAAACCCACCAAATTTAATTTGCATATCTCAACTGGTTTTAAAGCAATAAATAAATCGTCAGTTTGTAAGAAAAAATTCAACATCCCGTATCTCGCAAACGAAGCATTTGCGGACATACGATTATAAAGCAAACTGTCATTATTTTTTTATGCAGAATTACCCCTTAAAGTGTGTCGCACTTGTTTAGAAACACCCTGTACTGAAAAAGAACATGGCTAATTGTTAAAGTACCTATAACTTTTGTATTATCCAACATAAACGAATGAATCAAAAAACAGAATGTTCAGAAAACCTGAGGCTATAGTCGGGATTTCATTTCAGTATTTTATAGATGCTAGGATATTCCACAGGGTGTTGCGAACTTTGACAAAAAAACACAGTTTGATTCGTACACCCGGTATACAATGAAAATTTACCTGTTTAGCAAAAATATTATTACAGAGATATTGACAAAGAACAAGGCTATAACATATTCAAAAAATAACTTAAATCGGACTACAGGTTTAGGAGATACGCAACCTCAAAAATTACCCATTTTTTAGAGTGTCCATTTTCTATGACGCGCAGTTTATTTGGGAAACATAGTTTACATACTGAAATCAGTAAAAATGGACTTAGGGTTGCACGATTCGCAGCACTAAATATAGTTGTCAGTACTAACTTCCAGAGAAAAGATATCCATAAAAGATCGTAGAAAATACAAGGAACCAACGTATCCAATCAAATTGACCACATCCTCATCTCAAAAAGATGGGCAACAGACATAACTTATGTCAGAACGTATCGCGGGGCGAACTCTGACTCTGATAACTATCTTATGAGGGCAAAATTGCGGCAGAAAATCGCGACAGTGGCAAAAGGGGCAAAGAGTCTAATTAAAAAACGGAATGTTGAAGTCCAACAAAGAGACAAGAATATCGAAATGCTCTCCAAATAAAACTCAACGGAACCGGAGAGGAAGATACTGCAGAGGAGGAATGGAGACAATGAAAAACAATACTAACGAAATCTGCAGAGGAAAAGTGTCGGAATAGCCAAAAAGGTAAAGAAATTCGGAATGGTATGATGATGAATGCAGAACTGCACTAGAGGAAAAAAGGCAAGCTATGCTTAACTAACTTCAAAGAAAAAAAAGAAAGGATTTGAAAAAACAAGTCTAAGAAATCCTAGAACATAACAACCGACACGAAAGAAAAAAATTCTGTAAAAGAATAAAAGAAATCAGCAGTCATTTAGATTTATTTTTTGTTGAGAAAAATTACGCCACCCTTTTTTTTAACAAACCTGTAACAACATTTTAAAATACCGCACGTGAAACAACTAATGTGTCTCGCCTGATTCAGCGTGATCTTATCCTCATCACAGTATATAGAGGTTCCACAGTAAAACCACTCCTCTGTCGGCGCTTTGATCTCAAGAAGTAATACCGGTAGTACGCAATTGGTAATTCACCAGTGGTGGATGCGGGTTTTCCCTGTTAAAATCCGTACGTTTCTATGCGACTAGCAATGCGAGAGTGGGGCAAAGGCGACTAAGAACATTGCGCGGTCGCCATGCGCGACTACAGATTTTACTTCCAATTTTTCGGAGAATGGTTCTACTGTCCCTCTTTATACTGTGTCCTTATACACCTGATAATTCTGATCGCGGTTGACAGGTGTAGGCCTCCTATAGACTTCGATCACTTCGGTCATATTCATCGAACAACGGACCACGTTTTTTAGTAGATTCATAGTGTTGATAATGAATACGGGTATAGTATAAGTAAAAAATATATTATAGCACGGTCAGATTTGTAGGTTTTTGATAGTTCTGCTTTAAGTTATAGTGAGGCGGCTGGTTTTATCTGGTAATTAAGTATGTAATTAAAAATACTTAATTTTTACTTAAGTATATAATATAGCGTAAGCAGGATTGTGCTAAAATTAATTTGGCCATTTTTATTTAGATTTAACCTTGCAATTACTCGTGTTATTGTTAGAATTATTGATACTAAAATAACTTTATAAAAACATAGTTAAATCTAAAATTACTTTAGAATCTACCAACGAACTGCTAAATCACATTCAAAATTATTAAATTTCAGTTAACACACCTACACTCTAGTAAGGAACTGCTTCCCGCCCAAAACCAAAAACGCTTCGTACAGGCTGATTCGGTGTAAACAGAAAAGGTACCGAAGGTTCCACTCTTAAAGTCTTTCAATATTTCTTACTTATACTATACATTCACCGGATATCTGTCCGCTGAACAACTTTGCCTGAAGCGCCTCGGTATATGTCCGATGTAAGAAAGTGCGGTAGACGACTCATAGTGTATATATGTCTCAAACGTACATATAACGCCGGTCCGGAATAAGAATGACGTAACTGCAAATTTTGTCAATTCCTGTTTATTGCGTAATTAACTTTTAAAATACTGTGTACAGGTGGTACAAAAGCGACAGAACTGTAACTATGTGTTGAGACACTACAGGTACTCTGGGCTAATTAGCAAAATTTATGGAAAGTTATTTACCAGCAATTTTATTGCTGGAACCGAATTATAAGATCCTATATATTAATAATATAGGTATGCAAAGTCCGCAGATAGTGTGCTACTTTTTTTATAAACAAAATGGCGCCGACAAATCGTATTTTTTTCAATTATTGCTCTATAACTCCGAAGATTTTAACTTTACAACAAAAACACCCAAATAAAAATTCGCCGCAATTAAATTCTGCATAGAGATATGTTTTTCCCGATTTGCTCCGACGAAAATTTTACTCGGAAAATGCGGGTTTTCCCAACAAAAACTCCAATTTTCAAATAATGTTTTAGGTAAGTAATTATTAATCAATAATTAAAGAACTTAGTGACATCAAAGCTTTCTTGGTATAGATTGTAATTCCAGAAGCCGGTGAAAATTAAACGAATATTTTAGCAACAATTCAATTGTTAATTAACAATTTACGATCGCAATAATAACCAAAATAATCATGATACATTGATCAAACTTATAAAGATTATAAAGATGAGATGCTTATTTAATATTTTATTGACAAAATATAAATTTTTCGTTTTTTTGCATAATCTTTAAATTTTGAAAAAAATAGTTATAATACGCCGGTCTAATTACTAAAGTACAAAGAAAGGTTATTTACCAGCAATTTTATTGCTGGAATCGAATATTATGATCCTATATTTATTAATAATATAGGTATGCAAAATCCGCAGATAGTGTGCTACTTTTTTATTAACAAAATGGCGCCCCCAAATCGTGTTTTTTTTCAATTATTGGTCTATAACTCCATAAAATTTTAACTTTACACCAAAACACTCAAATAAAAATTCACCCCAATTTAATTCTACATAGAGGCATGTTTTTCCTGATTTGAAACGAAAATTTTCCTCGGAAAATGTGGGTTTTCCCAACAAAATCTCGAATTTTCAAATAAATTTTTTGGGCAAGTAATTATTTATCAATAATTAAATAACTTGGTGAAATAAAAGCTTTCTTGGTATATATTATAACTGCAGAAGCCGGTGAAAATTAAACGAATATTTTAGCAACAATTCAATTGTTAATTAACAATTTACAGTCGCAATAACAACCAAAATAATCATGAGACATTGATCAAACTTAGAAAGATTATAAAGATGTGATGCCTCTTTAATATTTCGTCGACAAAATATAAATTTTTCATTTTTTTGCAAAATCTTTAAATGTTTAAAAAATAGTTATAAACAAATTAACATTTCTCAGAAATTGTTTATTATATTCTAATTTTAAAAAATACTTATAATGCGTATTTCAGAGGTCTTGAAAATGAATGCTTTAAAAAAAATTTCCAACCATTTGCAAAAAAGTTATGAAACAGCAAAGTAAATATACGATTGCTCCGTTGTTTATAATTTGTTTTAATTGTTTCAAAGCTTAAAAGTGAGTCTGTGGTACAATCTAATTACAGTGGAACCTCGATAAGTCGGATTAATTGGGACCGCGGCCGATCCGGGTTATCGAAAATCCGGGTTAGCCGGAGAATATGGTAAAAATTACTAAAATATAGTATACTTACAGATAAACTCCATTATAATTGCAAAAACGTGAAATACATAATGTGTACAGTCAAAACGTGAAATACATAAAAATTTTCAGGGGAGCCAGACGTGAAGATTTTGCACATTACGTTTTGTACACTATAGATAACAATATATAGTTTAAAGCATTCAAAAAGCTAGGGGGGCCACGGCCCCCCCTGCCCATGGGTATGGGCGCCTATGTGCACAGTACATCTAAACTACGTACAGTTGTATACAGTATTGTTCATTTATTGGTAAAAAACTCAGTCAAGCTGAAAAAATGTTTGTTTTGTCTGATGAAAATCAGTCCGAGTTAACCGGACTTCCGGGTTATCGGAGGCCGACTTATCGGGGTTCCACTGTACTCACAAAGAATATCAAATATTAGTTCGATGATTATATTTTAATCAAAGATTAAAAATACTTTTTTGTAATTTTTAACGCGAAAGTAGGCTTGATACAGAGCCGGAGCTAAAATGTTCACTGGAAGCGACTGACACGCAGCATACATAATACTATAATTTTATTTATTAAGTGTACGTCGCGCGGCGGTCGTCGCTTCGAGTGAAAATTTTAGCTGCAGTACTGTATTAGTCTACTTTCGCGCGTGTAAATTACAAAAAAATATATTTATGATCTTTAATTAAAATATAACCATTAAACTAATAATCGATATTTTTTGTAAATAATTAGCTTGTACTTTAAACTCACTTTTACGCTTTGAAAGAATTAAAAAAAATTATAAACAACGTAGTAATCGTATGTTTACTTTGCTGTTTCATAACTTTTTGCAAATGGCAGCAAAAAAAATTTTAAAGCATTCATTTTCAAGATATTTGAAATCCGCATTTTAACTATTTTTTAAAATTAGAATATAATAAAAACTTTCTGAGAAACGTTAATTTGTTTATTACTATTTTTTTAAAACATTTAAAGATTATGCAAAAAAATAAAAGATTTATATTTTGTCGGCAAAATGTTAAATAGGCATCTCATCTTTATAAGATTTCAAAGTTTGATCAGTGTATCATAATTATTTTGGTTATTATTGCGACAGTAAATTATTAATTAACAATTGAATTGTTGCTAAAATATTCGTCCAATTCTCACCAGCTTCTGGAACTATAATCTAAACCAAGAAGGCTTTTAGGTCACCAAATTATTTAATTATTGGTAGATAATTACTTATCTAAAACTTTATTTGAAAATTAAAGATTTTGTTGGGAAAACCCGCATTTTCCGAGGAAAATTTGCGTAGGAGCAGATCAGGAAAAACATATCTCTATGCAGAATTTAATTGCGGTGAATTTTTATTTGAGTGCTTTTGTTGTAAAGTTAAAATCTTCGGAGTCATAGAGCAATAATTGAAAAAAACACGATTTTCGGGCGCCATTTTGTTTATTAAAAAAGTAGCACACTATCTGCGGACTTTGCATACCTGTATTATTAATATATATATAATCATAAGCTTCGATTTCAGCAATAAAATTGCTGGTAAATAACTTTTCCCAAAAATGGCCTATTCTCCGATAATCAGCCCAGACTAAGGGTAGTTGCGTCGTTATTGAAATATGCACCATTTTAGACCTTGTTTCAGATAAATAATGACGCAACTGTAAATAGGGCTGAAAATGGGGGACTAAATTAAGATAATGAATTTCGGACAAATAGGGATGAAAATAAAAATCATCGCTGTAAGAATAAACGGCATACTAAATATTTAAAAATAGTTTTTTTGTACAGAAAAATTTTCAGATCAAGAATGACGCAACTGTAGATAGGGTTAAAATGGGGGGATTAAATTAAGATAATGAAATTCGAACCAACAGGGATGAAACTAAAAGCCATCATTGTAAGAATATACGCCATATCGATGCTCCTTTCCGATTCCTCCTCATTTAATCTCTATTTTAAATAGTTAAAAATCGTTTTTTTTGCTCTCCTGAGAAATTTGGCTTTTTGCAGTTACGTCATTCTTATTCCGGACCGGCGATATGTCGTCCGATGAAAAAAAACTTATGTCTATAAAAGGCCTGAACCCCATTAGTCCAGGGTAATAAGGTTTTTTCCATGATACTTGAACAGCCAGGGTACTGAAGCGTTTTTTCGACAGGTAATACCTATAAGAGCAAATTGTAACTATTTCCTGCGTGGGATCTGGCGGCCATTTTTATTTATAAACAATTAAATGTCAAAAAATGGCATTTTTCACTTTTTTTTTAAATCAATGGAAAACAGGGAAACTTATGGTTTTTTTAGTACAAATATCTTCGACATTATGGAAAAAGCTTTAAAATGACGTATTACAAAGTTTGATATACTCATTTATTGTTAATATAATTGCGAAAAAGGTCGGAATTGCAAAAAAAAATATTTTCGCAATAACTGTTGTAAAAATTAGTGTACAGCTTTGAAATTTTTGTCAAATAAGGGTTCTTTGGTGTTTAATATGTGATAAAAATTTCAAAGCGATTCATTAAATTGTTTAAATTTTATTCAAATTATTTATCCCAGAGAGCATTTTTTTTCAATAACATAAGTCAGAAAAAAATAACGTTAGAACCATTCCACAGGTGTGAAATGAAAGAGCATGAGCTATATTTTCAACTTGGTTTAAAAAAAAGTGAATAAAAAATGCATTTATTAGTAATAAATAATTATGCAAAAGTATCTTAAATATTTCCTTATAAACTTTTTATTTTGTTATACCGGGTGTCCACTTATATTTTCCCCCATTTTAACTGCCTATAACTTCTAAACGGCTCAAAATATAAATATGCGGTTTTCGCTGAAATGTTTTATTTTAGTAAAAGTTTTGTCTGAATGGATTGAATTTTTTATATCGCTTCCAAATACGAAAAGAAAAATGGCGGATTTTTGAAAAAACGTTGTTGACTTTTTTTAATGGAACACCCAGTATATTTTTTTATAAATTGAAAGAAAGGTCCTTCACCTATCCAGCGATTTAAAGTTTTTCAAAATCGGTTGTCAAATAACTGAGTAATTAATTTTTAAAATGAGAGGTGCAACGTGGATATTACATACCTAAATAACATAACTAAGCAAATTGATATTATAGTCCTGTCGCCAGGGGGGGTACAACGGCCTCGTTAATTCAGATGGACTTACCCAAGTTTTTTTTATGTATTTTGACCCGTAGAACACGAATTTTTTGGGTAACAGTTGATCCGGATGTCGATAAGATTGTTATAGACCAAGAACTTGAGGAATCAAATAACAGCGATTTTTGGCAAAACAAAACAATATTTTGTATTTTTTGGGTCATTTTAAGCAAAAAATATTTTTACAAGTTTTTTAGTAGGATGCACAGTTTTCGAGATAAACGCGGTTGAACTTTCAAAAAATCGAAAAACTGCAATTTTTAAACCCGAATAACTTTTGATTAAAAGATAAAATAGCAATTCTGCTTAGCGCCTTTGAAAGTTCAAGTCAAATTATGTCGGTTTTGATTATTTGCATTGCTAAAAATTTATTGTGTTATTGTTAAACAAAGCTACAAACAACTAGTCCGTGAGTGATGTTTCTATGATTTCTCATTTAAAATCGAACGAGTAGGTAGAATAGGTACTAGTGCAATCAAGACTATTTCTACGTTACATGCGTTAAAACGCATGTAAAAGCACGGGAAACCCTACGTGTTTATAGCTTTGTTAAACAATAAAAAAATAAATTTTTACCAATGCAAATAATCAAAACCGATATAATTTGACTTAAACTTTCAAATGCGGTAAGCAGACTTGCTATTTTATTTTTTAATCAAAAGTTATTCGGGTTCAAAAATTGCAATTTTTCGATTTTTTTAAAGTTCAACCGCGTTTATCTCGAAAACTGTGCATCCTACGAAAAAACTTGTAAAAATATTTTTTACTTAAAATGGCCCAAAAAATACAAAATATTGTTTTGTTTTGCCAAAAATCGCTGTTATTTGATTCCTCAAGTTCTTGGTCTATAACAATCTTATCGACATTCGGATCAACTGTTACCCAAAAAATTCGTGTTCTACGGGTCAAAATACATAAAAAAAACTTGAGTAAGTCCATCTGAATTAACGAGGCCGTTGTACCCCCCCTGGCGACAGGACTATTATTATGTGATTTCCACATTGCATCCCTCATTTTAAAAATTAAATTCTCAGTCATTTGACAACCGATTTTAAAAAATTTTATATCGTTGGATAGGTAAATGACCGTTTTTTTCAAGTTTTTAGGTAAATGACCATTTTTTATATCGCTTTTAAATAAAAAATGGCGGATTTTTGAAAAACAAAACGTTGCTGACTTTTTTTATTCAAACACCCAGTATATTTTTTGTAGCTTGAAAAAACGGTCTTTTACCTATCCAGCGATATAAAAATTTTTAAAATCGGTTGTCAAATGACGGAGCAAATAATTTTTAAAATGAGAGATGCAATGTGGAAATCACATAACATAATATCATTTTGCTTAGTTATGTTATTTAGGTATGTGATATCCACGTTGCACCGCTCATTTTAAAAATTAATTATCCAGTGATTTGACAACTGATTTTGAAAAACTTTATATCGCTGGATAGGTGAATGACCTTTCTTTCAATTTACAAAAAAATATACTGGGTGTTCCATTAAAAAAAAGTCAACAAAGTTTTTTTCAAAAATCCGCCATTTTTTTTTTCGTAATTGAATGGGATATATCAAAAAACTCAATCCATTCAGACAAAACTTTTACTAAAATAAAACATTTCAGCGAAAACCGCATATTTCTATCTTAGCCGTTTAGAAGTTATAGGTAGTTAAAATGGGGGAAAATATAAGTGGACACCCGGTATAAGAAATTATACATATTTATTACAATTTTTATCAATTATGGTATAGATAACATTACTTGGTAGTTGTGCACTTAAAACAAAGCAAAAAAGTTAATTTTTTTGGAAAAAGTTATTCAAAAACTTTATAAAGAAAAATTGACGATACTTATGCATAATTATTTATTACTAATAAATGCATTTTTTATTCACTTTTTTAAACCATGTTGAAAATGTAGCTCATGCTCTTTCATTTGACACCTGTGGAATGGTTCTAAGGTCATTTTTTTCTGACTTATGTTATTGCAAAAAAAATGCTCTCTGGGATAAACAATTTGAATAAAATTTAAATAATTGAATGAATCGCTTTGCAATTTTTATCACATATTAAGCACCAAAGAACCCTTATTTGGCAAAAATTTCAAAGCTGTACACTAATTTTTACAATAGTTATTGAGAAAATATTTTCTTTTGCAACTCCGACCTTTTTTCGCAATTTAGGAGTTTGCTGTAAGAAGGATGCAGCTCCATATTTAGATCGTTTTGGGTGGAAACTTATGCCATAATTAAAAAAAAATTGGCGGATTGACTGGTATAAAAACGATGCAGATCCGATAATAAATAAAGGAATTATACGTCTTTATGGATCTGCCTCCTCAGTCACTTGGTGCAAGAAGGGTGCAGCTCCGGACCTGAATCCTTTTTGCACCAAACGATTGTGAATGTTCGGTGATTTTCGTGGAATGCAAGGTCTTTTTCTGTTGGCGCTGGGCCGGCAGGGCAGCTGATTTGTTTTGACTTGTTTGTTGCTATCATTACTGCGTGGCTTTAAGGTAGATGAATGAAGGATGTGTTTGGCCGTGTGTTTAATGTTTTATTTTTTTCTGAATGCTATTTTTTGACACCAACCTGTTTCTTTTTACTGATTTTTTCTTATTTGTGTAGTAGGCAAACCATAGTCGTTTGATTCTTGTAACCGAATAAAAGAGTTTTTGTTGGGAATTTGTTTTTTTTTCTCAAAAATGGTGATAAAGAAGCATTATTTCACGTGTTTGGTGCAAGAAAGATGCAGGTCCAACATTTTTTCAATTTTTTTTCTTATTTTTTCAAAAATTATCTACTTCAAAATAGTCTAAGTATTGACTAAATCTGTTTGTCATCGATTGATATTATGTCTTTCGGGTTAAAATAAAAACTTTTATTAAAAAACAGTTTTTTTCAATTTCCCAACAATTACCAAATATGGAGCTGCATCCTTCTTACAGCAAACTCCTCAATTATATTAACAATAAATGAGTATATCAAACTTTGTAAAACGTCATTTTAAAGCTTTTTCCATAATCTCGAAGATATTTGTACTGAAAAAATCACAAGTTTCACTGTTTTCCGCTGATTTGAAAAAAAATGGAGAAAATGCCATTTTTTGACAGTTAATTGTTTATAAATAAAAATGGCCGCCAGATCCTGCGCAGGAAATAGTTACAATTTGTTCTTATAGGTATTACCTGTCGAAAAAACGATTCAGTACCCTGGCTGCTGAAGTGTCACGAACAGGGTATATTTTTGTCTTATTACCCTGGCCTACATGGCTTGATCTGTATTCTTGTCAAGGTTATACTTTTTTAATTCATATTAAGAATATTTCTCACTTGCAATATTTCCCTTAAAAAATAATATTGCTTACTTTTATTAGTTCGTTCTTTTTTAGGAAATTCTACAACTTTTTGGGTATCGATATATGGTCCCTGAAGATGTGTTTCTGGGATTGGCGTATTTAATGCATGATTTTGTACGGGTTCGTTGATTTTTACTTTACTTTCACTTTTACTACCAGTAGAGCTCAAATTATCAAGACACTCGTTGTTCACTGCCTTTTTCTTCTTCTTTTTCTTTTTCTTATTTTCTTTTTGGGCGTTCAAACTACTCTGCCTTTCAACTTCACCATTATTTGTAGGTGTGTTGGACATTTTACCTAATTCTACAAATATAAAAAACAAAATGAAACAAATGTAAATCAAATAAATGAATAAAAAAACAACTGTTTTTTCATTGTCGCTTAATACCTAAATAAAAATATTGATTATACCAAAAATTAATATCAAAGCTAATATAAAACATGCACAGAAAGCCATACCAGTTGCAGGTCATCTAAATACTATCAAACAGCAAATACTATGTCAAACTACAACAAAACCAACATATTATACAAAAGACAACAATCTTCACGGTATGCGGCAGTCGACTTTGGACTATCTTCACGAAATACGTTATTAAGCGAACTTTGAGTAACAATTAATTAGTCGATAATTGATGGATTCGAAAAATTAGTCTGCTAATAGCATTAGACCAGGGCGCATCTGTAAAATATTAGTACATTTGGACGTTGAGAGGTGACTCAAATTTTTTTGCAGAAATTGCTTGAAAATAACTCAAATAATAATATTTGAGTTATCCTCCCTCTCAAAAAGGTGCGGAACATTGTTTAAATAATTAAAATGTCAAAAAATTAAGGAATAATTCGATTTTTTTCTTCGTTTTTTGATTACAACTTTAAAAGTATTCATTTCCAAGAAAAGTTGTACTGACATAAAAGTTGCGTAATTAAATTTCCTACAACATAGAATTGGTTAAAAATTTAAAAAATAGTCACCCTTGTTGCAAAATAGCAATAATTGCGAAAAAAACCATACAAAAACAAGTCTTCGCATTTTACGTTTTTCAACCATTTATGCTACACTTAGGACCTTCATATTTGACCCAGAAAAACCTTATGATACAGTAAAACAATACTGTAAATTTCATTAAGATCGGTTCAATAGATTTTGCAAAATAAATTATGCAATCCAACTTTCGCAAAAAAAATCATTTTTTCAAAATGTTACAGGACTGAAAATAAAGCAGATAGCAAGTTGAATTTTTTTTTGCTTATAGAAGTATACTGTACCTTTCATTTGCAATTTGCAAAACTAAAAACATTAATTATTGCTGCTACGCGCAGGACAGCGGATAGTTTGCTCTGATTGGGCATTCCAATGACCTTTGATAATGATTGATACATTTTAATTTTTACTACATTTCGATATAAATAAATAAATTTGTTTATTGCAAATTAAAAACACATACTCTATCCTTTGAAATAACCCTTTTTTTAGCAAAAACTTTCTTTGCTCATATATTTTAACTTAGAGAATAAAAGTTTATTATTTTTAAACATATGCAGTTGTTTAAACAATATTTCACAAACAATAATAAACTAGTTTGATTATTGTGGAATTAAAATATTAAAATACAACAAAATATAGAGTAAGAAAATAATATATTAGATAAGGATTGGAAGAAATTTTGGTGGAAATCAACTTGTGTGAATCGAACACCGCTGTCCTGCGCGTAGCACCAAATATTAATGTTTATTTAAAAAATTTCCTGACGACGTGGTAATTAATTAATTTTAATGTTGCAAATTGCAAATGAAAGGTACAGTACACTTCTATACGGAAAAAAAAGTTCAACTTGCTATATCCTTTATTTTCAGTCCTGCAACATTTAAAAAAAATGAATTTTTTTTGCGAAAGCTGGATGAAAAATTTATTTTGCAAAATCTATTAAACCGATCTTAATGAAATTTACAGCGTTGTTTTACTATATCATAAAGTTTTTCTGGGTAAAATATGAAGGTCCTAAGTGTAGCATAAATGGTTGAAAAACGTAAAATGCGAATACTTGTTTTTGTATGGTTTTTTTTTCGCAATTATTGCTATTTTGCAACAAGGGTGACTATTTTTTAAATTTTTAACCAATTCTATATTGTAGGAAATTTAATTACGCAACTTTTATGTCAGTACAACTTTTCTCAGAAGTAAATAGTTTTAAAATTATAATCAAAAAACCAATAAAAAAATCGAATTTTTCCTTCATATTTTGACATTTTGATTATGTAAACAATGTTCCGGACCATTTTGAGCGGGAGGATAACTCAAATATTATTATTTGAGTTATTTTCAAGCAATTTCTGCAAAAAAATTGAGTCACCTCTCAACGTCCATCTCAAAACAGATGCGCCCTGGACTACATGGAATGTAGTCTTTCGCAGTCGGTAACCTAAATCATTTATTATTATTATTTTCCGGACTTATAGGCGTCCGGTCGCCTAAAAAAAGTGATGCTACAACGGTCATCGTTCATAGTGCTCTTCCGAGCATCTTACTATTGCATGGGCCAGCTTCTCCATGACGGGTGAGTTTTACGTCATTCGCGACTCTCCTTGTAAAACGATGAAACTCCATATATATTGATAGTACTGTATAGACTTCCTGTTTTCTCACATGCATAATGCTGTAACCAGAATAAAATCGAGAACAAACTAACATCGGAAGTAGAAATCAATTTGGAAATCCGGCAAGGGGATATCTTGGGCCCATTGATTTTTAATTTAGTAATCGACAGAATCATAGAAGACATTAAAAGTACAGGAAAAGGATATAAGATGGCAGAAAAGCAAATAAAAATCCTCTGTTATGCTGACGACACAATTTTAATCTCCGATAACGAGGATAACCTACAGTGAATGGCACATACTTTCAACACAGTGGCGAAGAACTACAGCATGAAAATATCAACAGCTAAGATCAAATCCCTGGTAATATCAAGGGAACCCATAAGATGCAAAATAGTAATTAACAACGACCTAATTGAACAAGTCTCGAGATTCGAATATATGGGAGTCGAAATATGTAGTTATGGAGATGTTAAAGACAGCTTCCGAAAGCTAACAAATAAAGCCAATTTCGTGTCAGGATGTCTGAGGGATGTCATGTGGATAAATAAAGATATAAGGTTGGAAGGGAAAGTGCGCGTATACAAATCATGTGTAAGACCGATCATGACCTATGCGATAGAAACAAGATGTGACATAGTAGAAAGCAAGAGGATACTGAGAACATCAGAAATGAGAACGTTGAGGTCAATAAATGGGAAAACACTGAGAGACAGAGGGTGGAATAAAACGTAATACCTGCTAATGCTTCAAGTATGTACTACATTTTTGAAGATTTTACTAGGGTTACAAAGCATTACTACACTTACAAATGCTTTGTAAGTGTTTTACTACAATTTAAAGAGCATTCCATGCTTTGTAAGTGTAGTAAAATCTTCAACAATGTAGTACATACTTGAAGCATTAGCAGGTACTGCGTTTTATGCATTCCACCCAATGTTACAATGGATGGAATGCATAAAACGTATTACCAGCTAATGCTTCAAGCATGTACTATATTTTTAAAGATTTTACTACACTTACAAAGAAGATGCTGTAACCAATACGGATACTTAAGTCCTCCGGCTTGTCTTTTCGTAATCATCACCATTATCTGTTGATTCTCCCCAAGGTTAATCCGCATTTCATTAATAAGACACTGATTCTGTTTCATTTCCACATTAGGAATAACATTCCAAACTTAGGTTCAGTGCTCCATACCTCAGGCACATACTTTTGCCTTTATTTTTTTCAATTGTTCACCATAGTCGACTTAATTTAAGTGTAAGAAGCAGATCCCTGAACGAATTTTGTTCAGACACATGTTTTTTATAAGCCGTTTGTTAACCGGCCTTACTTTACCCAATTGACTTATGCTACATCTGTTAATTAGAAACTGAATGTTAAACTATTAACAAACTTAAATTGATTTTTGTTCTACAACTCTGATACTTTTTCCAGCCAAAGACAAACCGTTTGCAAAATTATTCGAAGTGTTGCTGTAGTGCTATTTTAAATATCAAATAATTCCATACCACAGCTCAAACATCAATACTTGTATGATTATAAAATGCCTGCCGTAAAAGTCTACCTTCCGTGATATTTCTTT
This sequence comes from Diabrotica virgifera virgifera, assembly GCF_917563875.1. Taxonomy (NCBI): domain Eukaryota; kingdom Metazoa; phylum Arthropoda; class Insecta; order Coleoptera; family Chrysomelidae; genus Diabrotica; species Diabrotica virgifera. Next base: position 59,502,512 of record NC_065443.1, on the reverse strand, counting down.
GGCACTTCAAAAAACTACAGTAGGTACTACGAAAGCAGCCTAAAAAATGAAAACAAGAAGATTTCAACTTTTACTAATAAACTAATTGCAGTGTATTCGCTGTGAGCTTCGCTGATATCGCCAACTAACGGATTACTTGTGCAACTGCGGTTGGAAATTTATTTAATTCTTATCGTGTAATATTAGTACAGGGCGCATCTGTTTTGAGATGGACGTTGAGAGGTGATTCAAATTTTTTTGCTGAAATTGCTTGAAAATAACTCAAATAATAATATTTGAGTTATCCTCCCACTCAAAATGGTCCGGAACATTGTTTAAATAATCAAAATGTCAAAATATGAAGGAAAAATTCGATTTTTTTATTGGTTTTTTGATTATGACATTAAAACTATTCATTTCCGAGAAAACTTGTACTGACGTAAAAGTTGCGTAATTAAATTTCCTACAATATAGAATTGGTTAAAAATTTAAAAAATAGTCACTCTTGTTGCAAAATAGCAATAATTGCGAAAAAAACATACAAAAACAAGTGAAGTAAAGAAACACAGACTTACTCACAATCATTTATTAATAATACTTCGACGACCGGTTTCGATCTCTACAATATTCAGATCATCTTCAGCTCGGCGTTACAAGTAGTTAAATGATGCCGTCACAAGGGATGCTTTGTAAGTTCATCGATAACATGTTTAAACATCTGGACGTTTAAACATGTCATCGATGAACTTACAAAGCATCCCTTGTAACGGCATCATTTAACTACTTGTAACGCCGACCTGAAGATGATCTGAATATTGTAGAGATCGAAACCGGCCGTCGAAGTATTATTAAATGATTGTGAGTAAGTCTGTGTTTCTTTACTTCATTTAAAATGAACTCACATATGCAACCCATTCAACACAAAAACAAGTATTCGCATTTTACGTTTTTCAACCATTAATGCTACACTTATGACCTTCATATTTTACACAGAAAAACTTTATGATATATTAAAACAACACTGTAAATTTCATTAAGATCGGTTTAATAGATTTTGCAAAATAAATTTTGCAATCCAGCTTTCGCAAAAAAAATTCATTTTTTTAAAATGTTGCAGGACTGAAAATAAAGCAGATAGCAAAATGATTTTTTTTGCTTATAGAAGTGTACTGTACCCACGGCGTCAGGAAATTTTTTAAATAAACATTAATTTTTGGTGCTACGCGCAGGACATCGGTGTTCGATTCACACAAGTTGATTTCCACCTAAATATCTTCCAATATTTATCTAATATTGTAACAAAACGATCCCTTCTACGCCGTCTATGTAGGGAACGCGTCGGTAAGACGCGTACCATAGGATAAGACTTTCCGGGAACCAACGGTTTTTAGGTAGCACAATGCATCGATGGAAACGGATGTATTTACCTGAGAAAGATACAAAAGACCTTTCTCAGTTTGCTGTTTTTATTTTAGTTAGTTAGCATTGAGATCTTGTAACGTATAGACGAAAATACACCTTTTGTTCGATTATCGTGATTTTCTTATAATCAACCCTACAACCTGAGATCATTACCCTAAGTAATCTTCACATTGTCGCCCAACTCGTGGCTTGGGGATTTCGCGATAAATCGTATATTTCGGTAGTTTGAATGAAAAAGCGTGCTTCAGCATATTTGGACACTCTTTCGCGTGAAAAGTGAGTTTCGATAACTTAATCGGACTATTTTCACTGTTATAACCTCGCTAACTCCAGTTAAAATAATATTAAGTGCTTCGCTGGTTAAATAAATAATCAAGTGGACTTTTGTTTGTTAATAAATAACAAAGTGATTCGTTTTAGTTATTCAGACACTTCTGTGTATTTTTATTATGTATTAAACGATTGATTGCTTTCGGTTACGTGTAAAAACCTTGTGTTTTGTGAAACTCGGAAGTGAATTAGTGCTAGAGCTGTTCCAAGAATTGTACAGGTGGTATGCAGAAAGCTGTTGGAGGTATCCCTTATCCAAGCGTGGACACAGGAGAGCTATTTACTGGCAAGTACATTCCAATTTTGCATGACCAATCATTTTTACAATTTGCGTTCCACGCAAAACATTGAACATTCGAGTACCATAAAAATTATTTCTAAGTCGGACTCTATTTCAAATAGATCGGTGGCAACAAACATTAACGACATGGCTCAAAACGTAGTATTGACAAACGAACAATTTAAAGAGCTGTTATCGAAATTAGCGGTACAGAGTGCTCCCGTTTCGCCGGCGTCGGTTCAAAGTGGCAACCTATCGAAATGCCATTCGCGTTTTGATGGACACAAAGACACCGACGTTAATGCTTTCATCAGCGCTGTCGAAATCTATAAAGATTGCGCATTAGTGTCGGACGAGAATGCTTTTCGGGGAATCGGTATGCTTTTCGATAATTTCGCGGCAAAATGGTATCAAGGCGTCAAAGACACTATTAAGACATGGGAGGAACTTCTTAGTCTGCTTAGAGTTACGTTCGGTCCTAAAAAACCTGCTTATCGCGTGTACCGCGAGTTATTTGCCGAGGAGCAAAACGAAAAAACAACAGTAGATGTCTTTGTTTGTCGTTGTAGGGCGGTTCTGGCACAACTAGACCCAGGCAGCCTTACAGAAGAGATCCAGTTGGATATGGTGTACGGACTATTAAACAAGGGGATTCGAGAGAAGATTTCGAGGGATTCCGTTTCCACTTTTACCGCGCTGCTTACGGCGGCACGAAAGGTCGAAGATGTGTTTGAGAAACCTTGTTCTGACGATAACAAAACTCCAAACAATCGACAAACTTACGAAAAACGTCCGCGATGTGGATTTTGTCGCGTTCCGGGTCATTCTAAGGACGAGTGTCGAAAGTTACGTGATAAACAATCTAAAGACACACCGACAATTCCGAAAGAAACCGCGAGTTCTTCGCGTACGATTAGTGCTACCGTCGGAGCATCCACTTCGAACTCGTCGCGAAATAGTGTAAACAACCCGTTATCATGTTACGGATGCGGGAAACCGGGTTTTATCAGAGCCAACTGCCCAGTTTGTAGTCATACAGTAACATCTTCGCTAGATTTCTCTTCCTTAGACACGTTTATTTCACCTCAACCCAGACCTGTTCTACGTATTAATATATTAGGTCATGAGGGCCAAGGGTTAATAGATACAGGTGCTAAACAAAGTATAGCTGGTACAACGTTGTACAACCTTTTAGAAAACAAAGGACAAAGTTTTAAGCCCGAGCAAATTTCTGTAAAATTCGCTGATGGTGTTGGGAGAACAGAACTAGTGTTGACAACTTTAGTCGATGTACACATAAGAGGTAAAACGGTGCCTACAAAGTTTATAATTTTTCCTGATGCACCTAATAAAACTCTGCTAGGTATCGATTTTTTGATAAATGCACAAATCGCTCTAGATTTTCACAATAAAGAATGGTATTTTGCAAATGACAGCACACGACAGCAGTTGCTTTTTGAAGATACAGGTACAGAATGTATTGAAATTCATTTTTGTGAAAACTTGAGACCAGATGAAGGAACGATGCTAGCGGATTATGAACGCAATCGACTGGATGAATTTTTAGAAGGTAGGAAGGATTAGTGATGTAACGAATGTCATTTTTTGAACATTCGCGAATACGAATGCGAATGCGAATATCTGCTACGACATTCGCGAATGCGGATGCGAATGCGAATATTTAGTTTTTTTTAATTTGTTTCTATTTTTGTAATATTTTCTAAATTTATAGTGAGAAGCTAATTGACGTCTAGTGTAAATTAAATCTGATTCTTAAAGAATCTTAAGGCTTAATAAAAAAGACCAAATAATAAAATAAAGTAAAGGCTGATAATGTGATTATACGAAGTTAAGTTACCTTTCCTTAATAAAAAAAAAGATGAGAAGTGAAGATATTTTGATTTTATTAACCTAATATTATCTTCAAATTACTTTTTTCTGATATTCATATTCGCAAAACATTCGCACAAATTTTGCGAATACGAATGCGGATGCGAATATTCAAAAATATGCGAATATTCGCGAATGCGAATGCAAATACGAATATTCGTTACATCACTAGGAAGGATACTTTCAGAATGGGGGGAGAGCCTACAGCCTACGCTGAGCATCGCATTAACACAGGAAATAATGCACCCATCGCACTGCCACCATATCGGATGTCACCTGCAAAGAGAGAGGTATTGAAAACCGAGCTAGATAAACTCCTGGAGGAGGGCATCATCGAAGAATGCGAAAGTGCGTGGGCCGCGCCGGTAGTATTAGTACCGAAAAAGGATGGCGGTACGAGACTTTGCGTTGACTATCAACGTTTAAACGCCGTAACTACTAGTGACTCGTATCCGTTACCGCGTATGGACGATTTACTACACGCCGCGAAACGAACATTTTACATGTCTACGATAGACTTACGATCGGGGTATCATCAAGTCAACGTCGCGGAAGCGGACCGTGATAAGACTGCGTTTGTGTCACCATTCGGGACTTTCCGATACTTACGGATGCCTTTTGGTCTCAAGGGAGCCCCAATGACTTTTCAAAGACTCATGGACCGTTTTCGTCGTGGTCTTAGTAACGTAGTGGTTTTAGGTTATTTAGACGATATCATCGTACTATCCAGCTCTTTTGATGAACATTTAAACGATCTAAAGTTAGTGTTCGATAGACTAGACCAATTTAACCTTCGGGCAAATCGGAAAAAGTGCGTGTTTGCTCGCGAAAAAGTAAAATACTTGGGACATTTGATCACTCAGCAAGGAATTTCGGTCGATCCGGATAAAACCGCTGCTATATCGGAACGGTTACCGCCGAGAAACGTTAAGGAAGTGCAATCTTTCCTTCAGACGGCTAGTTGGTTCCGCCGGTTTATAAATAATTTTGCGGACATATCCAGACCCTTGAGTGACTTAACCAGGAAAAATAAGCCATGGAAGTGGACGGAACTGGAACAGAACTCATTCGAAACACTTAAGAAGTTACTGATTACCGCTCCAATTTTACGGCAAGCAGATGAAAACCAACCGTATATCATTCGTACTGATGCCAGTGGTTACGCGTTAGGAGCAGTGTTGCTACAAGGAGATATCGATGACGAGCATCCCGTGGAATACGCTAGCAGACTTCTTACCGCTGCCGAGCGCAACTATTCTACTTCGGAAAGAGAAGCTTTAGCTGTTGTATGGGCCTTAGAAAAGTTCAGAGGTTATATTGAAGGTACGAAGATAACGCTGCAGACTGATCACCAACCCTTAAGGTGGCTGCTAAGCCTGAAAGCTCCCACAGGAAGGTTGGCAAGATGGTCACTATTGGTCCAAGGTTATAACTTAACCATCGATTATCTGCCAGGTAAACGTAACATGGTAGCCGATACACTTTCCAGACCGCCATGTGAACACAATGATGTACTGTCTTGCGAGATATGTGAAGTGCAAATTGACTTGCCTCATCGATCGGCATATGAGACTAGGGTGGAACAATTGAAAGACCCAGATGTCGCCAAAATAATTCAATCATTCGAAGACCCAAATTCGAATGAATATGTAAAATGGACAGATCGTGGATACTTGCTTACACAAGGAGTACTCTACCGTTATTCATCGGAAGAAGACGAAGAAGAGGCTCAGTTAGTAGTACCCACACACGAGCGTGAAGCCATTATGAGAGAATATCATGATGCACCGACGGCTGGTCATTATGGTATCGAACGTACGTTGAGAAGAATTGCTCAAAAATTCTTTTTTCCAGGCATGCGTCGTTTTATTGCTGAATACATTGATAAATGCCAAGATTGTCAAAGATATAAGGCCTCTAATCAGAAACCAGGTGGACTATTACAAACCCCTGTGTATGCGCAACGCTTCGAGACACTTGCCATCGACTTATTTGGACCGTTACCTGAAGGATCGAAAGGTGAACGTTGGATTCTCATAGTTGAAGACTCCTGTACTAAGTGGGTGGAGTTATTTGCCTTAACTCAAGCAACTGCACAAGAATGCGCTATGAAGCTTATTGACGAGGTATTCTTACGATTTGGCCTACCGAGAAGGATTATCAGTGATAATGGTGTGCAATTCGTGTCTGACGTGATGCAACAAGTTTGCTATGTGTTGCAAATCAAAGAGACCTTTACTCCACTCTATCACCCTTCTGCTAATATGGTAGAGCGCAAGAATAGAGATTTGAAGCCGAGACTTGCTATGCTTGTAGGAACGGAGCATAACATTTGGCCTGAGAAGTTGCCAATGGTTAGATTTGCCATGAACTCAGTATGGAGCGAGTCTACAGGACAAACCGCTGCTTACTTAACTTTTGGACGTGAGCTGCGAACTCTAGACCAAGTTAATCGAGATATTCGCCAAGTTGTAGAAACTGAGAATTTTATACCTCAAATATCTCCATACTTAAAACGCATGACTGAAACATGGCATGAATCGAAGATTAAGCATGACAACGCCCAAGATGGGCAAAAGAAATATGCTGATCGACGCCTGAAGGAACCCAGTCCATTCAAAGAGGGAGATTTAGTGTGGGCCAATACAACTGCTCCTAGTAATAGGTCGAAAGGACAGACGGCTAAATTCTACCCGAAGAGAGATGGACCCTATAGGATCAAGCGAGTGGTATCGCCTGTAAGTTATGAGCTTTGTGGAGTGGACACCCCTACTGCCCTCGGTGTGTTCCACGTATCGGCGCTTACACCTGCGAAGCTCAATGACTCTGAAGTTCCAACCCCTGTAGTGCCAAAACGAAGACGAGGACGTCCCAGGAAGAAAACTACATCTTCTGCTGGCCTCTCCTCTAACGATATCGATGCCAGGGGGGGAGACTGTAACAAAACGATCCCTTCTACGCCGTCTATGTAGGGAACGCGTCGGTAAGACGCGTACCATAGGATAAGACTTTCCGGGAACCAACGGTTTTTAGGTAGCACAATGCATCGATGGAAACGGATGTATTTACCTGAGAAAGATACAAAAGACCTTTCTCAGTTTGCTGTTTTTATTTTAGTTAGTTAGCATTGAGATCTTGTAACGTATAGACGAAAATACACCTTTTGTTCGATTATCGTGATTTTCTTATAATCAACCCTACAACCTGAGATCATTACCCTAAGTAATCTTCACAATATATTATTTTCTTACTCTATATTTTGTTGTATTTTAATATTTTAATTCCACAAAAATCAAACTAATTTTATTATTGTTTGTGAAATATTGTTTAAACAATTGCATATGTTTAAAAATAATAAACTTTTATTCTCTAAGTTAAAATATATGAACAAAGAAAGTTTTTGCTAAAAAAAGTGTTAGTTCAAAGAATAGAGTATGTGTTTTTATTTTCTTCTTCTTAAAGTTCCGCTCCTATCGGAGATTGGAAATCATTCTGGCAATTATAATTTTGTTGGTTACGCGCCGGAATGGTTCAATTGAGCTGCATCCAAACCATTCACGGAGATTGCGTAGCCACGAGATTTTACGTCTTCCTACGCTTCTTCTGCCTTTGATTTTGCCCTGCATTATATTCCTTAATAGTTCGTATTTTTCACCTCTCATGATGTGCCCCAAGTATTCCAACTTCCTGATTTTTATGGAATTTAAAACTTCGCATTGTTTTCCTAGTTGTTCGAGCACATGTGCGTTTGTTTTACGATCTGTCCATGATATTTTCAGAATACGTCTATAACACCACATTTCGAATGCTTCCAGGTTTTTAATGTTGGATTGTTTTAGTGTCCATGCCTCAACCCCATACAAAAGGGTGGAGAAAATATAACAACGAAGCATTCTTATCCGGAGCGTTATATTGATATTGAGATTACAGAAAAGTTTCCTCATTCTGTTAAAAATGGATCGTGCAATTTCAATTCGCATCTTATTTCTTTTGTCTGATCAGTATCTTCTGTGATCCATGCTCCAAGGTATTTGTACGAAGATATTTGCTCAATTTCTGTATTATCCAGTACTAGTCTAACTCTGATGTTTTGTGCTTTTGTAAATACCATGAACTTGGTTTTCTTCAAATTTATTTTTAGTCCATAATCGTTGCAATGTATATTTAGTTGTTGAGCAAGGTGTTGCAATTCTTCCAGTGTTCCCGCTAGAAGTACGGTATCGTCAGCATATCTTATATTATTAAGTGGCTCACCGTTTATTATTAGGCCCTCATTGACTTCGGCCAACGTTAATTCTGAGATGGCTTCACTATATAAATTAAATAACAATGGTGATAAAATACACCCTTGGCGCACCCCACGACGAATCTGGATATCCTCAGTCAGTTCATTTTCAACTTTCACTTTTGCTGTTTGATTCCAATAGAGGTTACATATAATTCTAATGTCTCTACTTACTCCAGGCTGTGGGTGAAAAATAGGTCGATTTCAGGATATACTTCAGGAATTTTTGAAACCTATCAGGTGTTGTAAAGGACGATGCCAGGAATAACTTCTACTAAAATGTGACCAAAAATATTGTGAGCTTTTTTTGTTATTGCGATTTTCATTTGTTAAATTTGCAATTTTTAAAAATTTTTAATTTTGCAGCTTAAGATATTGATTCTAGGGAAAACTTTTTAATAGAAAGTTGTAGCAAATTAAAAGACCTACAATTTGAGCTATGGTAAGTTTAATTTCGTTTATTGGTTATTGCAACACAGCCTGCGAAAGGTCCAAAATGGCCGTTTTTTACACTTGCGTTATTTATTGTACAAATAATTCTTTTTTATTTTTTAAAGCTTTAAAATGAAGATCTTTCATTTCCAAACATAAAAAAAATTGTAAGGCCGGATTAACGAATTTGTTGCTTAGATAATATAAATTGTTTATCCCAAGAGGTCAAATGTCGAAGGCTATAACTTTTTGAATAAAAATCGTAGAGAGTTGTTGTAACATCCAATCTCCTTCTAAAGAGTTATGTTTTCATATTCTGATGTAAATAAATGCGTAAAACATTTTTAAACTTCTAATTTTTGGGTTTGAAAATAAGGGGGCAAATATCGTTATAAACATTTAGAACTGAAGCGGCCCTGTACATCCTATGAGTTTTTAACTTACAGATTATTGTTGCTAAAAACGAAATGAAGATTTATAAAAAAAAAATTTCTACGACCAACTGAAGCCGAGCTAAATGTTGGGCTTGAAAATAAGGGGGCAATTCTCGTTATAAACATTTAGAGCTGAAGCGGCCCTGTACATCCTATGAGTTTCTAGCTTACAGATTATTGTTGCTGAAGACGAAACGAAGATTTATAAAAAAATAAAAATTTTCTACAACCAACTGAAGCCGAGATAATTGTTTCTTTTTTCTTAAATCGTAGTGCCTTTATTTACAACAATTAAGAAATTATTTTACAGTCATTGACTAAAGAAAGACTTATATTATCTTAAATTAAAAATAATTATAAAATATAGTTACATTTAATTATTAAAAATTATTTTTAAAATCGGTGCTTTTACGAGCGTCCGAATTTTGCAAATCGCCCGGCTCTCTTCAAATCCGCGTGCTCGGAAATTTTTTACGTAACTTGTATTAAATTTTGACCAAAAACAATTTAATAATATTACCATTATAATATACAGTCTATTAACCACTGTATTTGTTTTTCTTGATAAACTTTTATATGTGATATCTCATTTCTGAGGAAATAATATTACAAAAATGATACATATTATATATGAAATATATAAGTATATTTTTAATTTTTTCATTGTTATATAAATCATCATCATTCTCTTTGCCTTATCCCTATGCGGGGTCGGCTTCCCTAATTGCATTTCTCCACCCAATTCTGTCTTGGGTCATATCAATGTTAATCCCCTTTACCAACATGTCCTGCCTTATCGCCTCCCCCCAGGTCTTCTTTGGTCTTCCTCTCCTACTCCTTCCAGGAATCTGCACTTCAGCTATTCTTCGTATTGGGTGATTAACGTCTCGACGTTGAACATGACCAAACCATCTTAACCTATGCTCTCTCATTTTGGCATCAATTGGTGCCACACCTAGACTTCCTCTAATATACTCATTTCTAATTTTATCCTTCTTTGTCACTCCACTCATCCATCTAAGCATTCTCATTTCCGCCACATGCATTCGTTGTTCCTCTTTCTTTTTCACTGCCCAACATTCAGTTCCGTACATCATAGCCGGTCTTATGGCTGTTTTATAGAATTTTCCCTTCAGCTTCATTGGAATTTTTCTGTCACACAACACACCACTCGCTTCTTTCCACTTCATCCATCCAGCCCTAATTCTATTGCATGCATCTCCATCTATTTCTCCATTACTCTGTAATACCGATCCTAGGTACTTAAAACTATTGCTTTTCACAATCATTTCACCATCCAAAGATACCATTTTATTTGTAGTAGCTCCATCTTTAAATGAACATTCCAAATACTCTGTTTTTGTCCTACTAAGTTTTAAACCTTTTTCCTCCAGAGCATGTCTCCACTGTTCCAGTTTTTGTTCTAAGTCTCTTTCACTATTTCCTACTAACACGACATCATCAGCATACATTAAGCACCATGGAATGTTACCCTGTAGTTTCGCTGTTATCTGGTCCAAAACTAATGAGAATAAATACGGACTAAGCACCGAGCCTTGGTGCAATCCTACTTTCACATGAAATTTATCAGTCTCTCCCACACCTGTCCGAACACTAGTCGTAACTCCCTCATACATATCCCTCACAATCTTTACATATTCACCAGGGACTCCTTTCGTATTGAGTGCCCACCACAGAATCTCTCGAGGAACTCTATCATATGCTTTCTCAAGATCAATGAATACCATATGAGCGCTTGTTTCTTTACTCCTGTATTTTTCCATCAACTGCCTTATAATGAAAATTGCATCTGTTGTTGATCTACCCTGCATAAAGCCAAATTGATTCTCGGATATTTCGGTCTCTTCACGTATCCGTCTGTCAATTACTCTTTCCCATATTTTCATGGTGTGGCTAAGCAGTTTTATAGCCCTGTAGTTTGTACATTGTTGTATATCTCCCTTGTTTTTGTAAACAGGTACCAGTATACTGCTTCTCCATTCGTCTGGCATTTGTCCGACTTCCATAATTCTATTAAATAGACCTGCTAGCCATCTTGTTCCTGTCTCTCCCAATGCTCTCCATACTTCCCCAGGAATATCATCTGGTCCTACCGCTTTTCCTTTCTTTATTTTTTGAAGCGCTTGAGCCACTTCCTCGTTGGTTATTTTGGTGACCATTGCTGCTACTGTCTCCGTTGACTCTACAGGCTGTCTGTCAAATTCTTCATTTAATAAGCTGTCAAAGTACTTTCTCCATCTCTTTTTGACTTCCCTTTCGTGAACTAGTATTTTATTATTTTCATCTCGGATACATCTAATCTGATTAAAATCTTTTGCTTTCTTTGCTCTCTGTTTGGCTATTTTATATATCTTCGTTTCGCCTTCGCTGGTATCAAGTTGATCGTATAGGTTTGAATACGCTTCTGCTTTGGCTTTTGCTACTGCTACTTTCGCTTCCTTTTTCGCCACCATATAATTTTGAAGATATGTGTCGGATCTGGTTTCTTGCCACTTTTTATATAATTTTCTCTTCTCTTTTATTTTTCCTTGTACTTCGTTTGACCACCACCAAGTCTCTTTATCCTCGAACTTTTTTCCTGACGTTTTCCCAAGTATTTCAATAGCAGTCTCTCTAATACTACTGGCCATTTTTCTCCAAATTGTATTAGGGCTTCCTTTCATGTTCCAACATATTTTTTCTACTATTCTTCTCCTGAATAGACCTTCTTTCTCATCTTTCAGCAGCCACCACTTGATTTTTTGTGGTCCTCTCCGATATTTTTGTTTAGTTTCGCTTTTTACTTCGATGTCCAGAACAAGCAGCTTATGTTGTTGGCTTACTGTCTCACTCACTATTACCTTGCAGTCCTTGCATTCACGTATGTCTTCTTTCCTTATCATGAAGTAGTCTATTTGGGATTGATGTTGTCCACTTTTGTAGGTAATAAGTTGAGTTTCTCTCTTTTTAAAGAATGTGTTAACAATCACCATATCCAATGCTGTTGCTAATTCAAGCATGTCATCTCCAGCTTCATTTCTAGTTCCAAAGCCTAATCCCCCATGTATTGTTTCATATCCTGTCTTGGTTTGGCCCACATGTGCATTGAAATCACCTCCTATTATAACCTTCTCTTCTGCTGGAATATCACTCAGTACGTCTCCTAATTGATCATAGAAAGCTCTTCTTTCATTCTCACCCAGACCTGTTTGGGGAGCATACACACACACAACATTCAATACCTCTTTATCAATTACAAATTTCACTGAAATCATTCTATCACTCGTTCTTACAACTTCTACTACGTTATCTTTCATTTCACTATCAGCAATTATACCAACTCCATTTCTAGTGTTACTACTCCCTACATACCACAATTTGTATCCTTCACCTAGTTCTTTCGCCCTTTGTCCTTTCCACCTAGTTTCTTGAATACAAGCAATTTGGACTCTTCTTCGTTTGAGCGCATCCACTAACTCCAGACTCTTACCTGTAAGACTACCAAGATTCCAAGACCCTATCCTGATTTTTCTAACCTGTAATGGTGTTCCCCCTGAGATAGTCCTCACCCGGAGATCCGAACGGAGGCTCATTTTACTTCCGGAACATTTTACCTCAGGAGATGCCATCATTTCAGTATAAGTTTTTATTGCGTTTGGAGAAGGTCTTTTCATTATTATGGCCTGAAAAATTTTTGGATATTTGATGCCTGAATGCCTTTTCTATCAGCACCATACCCTGCCCTGCACGTTTAGCCAATACACCACCAATGCAACCAAAGTGCAGTATTACCCCACACCCGCCTGCATTTTTCTGTATAGGCCAGGATCCCTACTGTAAGGACTGCCCTATAAGCCAATGTATTGTTGCCCGTATCCCGCCGCTAGGAGGCACGTACTTTGGTTATTTCGGGATACTTTCATTGTTATATAAATATAATAATAATAATGTTACTTCTTATTATACAATATAAAACTTTTTCTTCTTGTAGTGACTATCCGTTTTGGATGTTGGCGACCATCATGGCAACCTGTATTTGCACACTAAATCGGTACTGCTGCTCTGAAAAGATTTATAGTTGTTGTGTTGAACGACGTACGTAAATTTTCTAGCAAGGTAATCCTTCGCCTTCTTGGTTCTCAGTTTCCAAAAATGGGGTTTGCCAAATTGCCATGATGGTCGCCAACATCCAAAACGGATAGTCACTACAAGAAGAAAAAGTTTTATATTGTATAATAAGAAGTAACATTATTATTATGATATTTATATAACAATCCAAAAATTAAAAATATAGTTATATGTATCATTTTTGTAATATTATTTCTTCAGAAATGAGATTTCACATATAAAAGTTTATCAAGAAAAACAAATACAGTGGTAAATAGACTGTATATTATAATGGTAATATTATTAAATTGTTTTCGGTCAAAATTTAATACAAGTTACGTAAAAATTTTCCGAGCGCGCGGATTTGAAGCGAGCCGGGCGATTTGCAAAATTCGGCCGTTCGCAAAAGCACCGATTTTAAAAATAATTTTTAATAATTAAATGTAATTATAGTATATAATAATTTTTATTTTAAGATAATATAAGTCTTTCTTTAGTCAATGACTGTAAAATAATTTCTTAATTGTTATAAATAAAGGAACTACGATTTAAGAAAAAATAAACAATTATCTCGGCTTCAGTTGTTTGTAATTTTTTTTTATTTTTTTCTAAATCTTCGTTTCGTCTTTAGCAACAATAATCTGTAAGTTAGAAACTCATAGGATGTACAGGGCCGCTTCAGCGCTAAATGTTTATAACGAATTTGCCCCCTTATTTTCAAACCCAACATTTAGCTCGGCTTCAGCTGGTCGTAGAAATTTTTTATTTTTTTATAAATCTTCGTTTCCTCTTCAGCAACAATAATCTGTAAGTTAAAAACTCATAGGATGTACTGGGCCGCTTCAGCTCTAAATGTTTATAACGAAATTTGCCCCCTTATTTTCAAACCCAAAAATTATAGGTTTAAAAATATTTTACGCATTTATTTACATCAGAATATGAAAACATAACTCTTTAGAAGGAGATTGGATGTTACAACAACTCTCTACGATTTTTATTCAAAAAGTTATAGCCTTCGACATTTGACCTCTTGGGATAAACAATTTATAATATCTAAGCAACAAATTCGTTAATCCGGCCTTGAATTTTTTTTACATTTGGAATTGAAAGATCTTCATTTTAAAGCTTTAAAAAATAAAAAAATTATTTGTACAATAAATAACGCAATTGTAAAAAACGGCCATTTTGGACATTTCGCATGCTGTTTTGCAATGACCAATAAACGAAATTAAACTTACCATAGCTCAAATTGTAGCTTGTTTAATTTACTACAACTTTCTATCAAAAAGTTTTTCTCTAAAATCAATATCCTAAGCTGCAAAATTAAAAATCTTTAAAAATTGCAAATTTAACAAATGAAAATCGAAATTAAAAAAAAGCTCACAATATTTTTGGTCACATTTTAGTAGAAGTTATTCCTGGCATCGTCCTTTACAACACCTGATAGGTTTCAAAAATTCCTGATTTATATCACGTTTTTTCACCCACAGCCTGGGGTAACTGTCTATATTTTTATTTAACAAAATTTCTTTGAGACGATTATGCTGCACTTTGTCAAATGCCTTCTCAAAATCAATGAAACAGGCATATACTTCCTGATTCATATCTAGGCATCTCTGCGAAAGAACACTTACTGCAAACAGTGCGTCCCGTGTTCCCAGACCTTCCCTAAATCCCATTTGTGTATCACTTATGCCTTCGTCTAATTTCTTATGTATTCTATTGTTTTTATTTTGCAATAAACAAATTTATTTATTTATATCGAAATGTAATAAAAATTAAAATGTATCAATCATTATCAAAGGTCATTGGAATGCCCAATCAGAGCAAACTATCCTTTAAAACTATTATTTAAAAAAATTCCTGACGCCGTTGTAGTTAATCGATTTTAATTTTGCAAATTGCAAATGAAAGATACAGTACACTTCTATATGCAAAAAAAATTCAACTTGCTATCTGCTTTATTTTCAGTTCTGCAACATCTTGAAAAAATTTATGAATATAAAAATTTATTTTGCAAAATCTATTGAACAGATCTTAATGAAATTTACAGTATTGTTTTACTGTATCATAAAGTTTTTCATCATGAAATATGAAGGTCCTAAGTGTAGCATAAATGGTTGAAAAACGTAAAATGCGAATACTTGTTTTTGTATGGTTTTTTAGCAATTATTGCTATTTTGCAACAAGGGTGACTATTTTTTAAATTTTCAACCAATTCTATATTGTAGGAAATTTAATTACGCAACTTTTATGTCAGTACAACTTTTCTCGGAAATGAATAATTTTAAAGTTGTAATCAAAAAACGAAGAAAAAAATCGAATTTTTCCTTCATTTTTTGACATTTTGATTATTTAAACAATGTTCCGGACCTTTTTGAGAGGGAGGATAACTCAAATATTATTATTTGAGTTATTTTCAAGCAATTACTGCAAAAAAATTTGAGTCACCTCTCAACGTCCCAATGCACTAATATTTTTACAGATGCGCCCTGGTCTATATTTACAACGCAAGAAATAATTAGATTGTAATCGATGGTTAACATCAGTAAGTACAGAATTTATGATTCATTATGATTATTATTTTAAGACTTTACTTATCATTTTACCGTCATATTGACTAGTTTCCTTCTTTCCTACTTCCGATACTTTCATAGTTATCGTGTAGATGGCGCTAAATTAATAGATTAATAATTATATTATAGAATTAAAAAACAAATTTCAGTATTTAAAAAGTAAGTATATTTAAGATAAAAATAATAGCCACAGCTTTGGGCAACTAATATTTTTTCCTATTAATGTTCTTAATTTCAATGTTTTAAATTATTCACTTTGACAGTTATGTCAAATTTCCAACCGAAGTTCACTGACTTGTCACTACTGGCGCTCACGAACTTTTAAGTATCCCCTCTACTTACGAGCTCACAGCGGATATGGAAAATATGTAGTAGGTATTGTTTGTATTCATCTTAACCTAGATCTGCCACCGTTCAAGTCATTTCACCCCCGAAGCGAAGTAAATTGGTCAGGTTAGCGGGCATAACACTATTGTCATCCAGAACCGAATCATAGCGTCTAACACAAAAATAGTTTTATTTTTTACGTTAAAATTTACACTATTTAGCTAATTTTGTTTGAAAAATCAACAGGTGCAATTACTCATACGTTCAGCGGATACTTTACTTACCAGAAGATACGTATTTATTAGAAGTAGGATTGAGGTAGAAACGGTTCGAAATAATATATTATTTGGAAAATATTTTTTTTAATGCCATATATACCAGTATGGCCGATGTGATCCCAGTAAATATTTCGCTCACAGTTACTGGACATATTCTCCAGTCAGAGTCGTTATTACCTGAAAATGATCTTATATGACATTACGACATAAACCATGACCTTTTTCCCGTTAAAATTAGAATATGACAGCGGCATTAGTTCAAACGTAAATCTAGTTTATGGTAGCATGCATGATAACTACTGAAGAAATCCATGGCCACATCAAAGAGCGGGAAAGAAAACTCATATGGTTCTTTTCATGAACATTTTTCAGTGCGTCACAAATGATAGAAAAAAAAGGTTAGTCCGTGATAAATGCACATTTATGACATTTATTCTAACGTGCCATTTTAGTTAAATCTGACAGTTGTCACATTTTATTTGAAATTTGGTATAAAAACAAATCAATTTTGTTTATTGCATTTATAAAATGGTATTTTCTTTGATTTGTATAGTCTTATAAATTGTACAGATTAAATTTTTTTATATAGAATAAAATAATATTATTTAATATTATATTATTAGCGCCATCTATTGACAACTAGATTAAATGTTATAAATGTCACCGACGAAATGTAATCAGAGACGTGCGTTTTTTTCTGTCACATACAATTTAATGCGTTAGAGAGAACTCGAAAAACTGTGACGCACTGAAAATTGCTCATGAAAAGAACCATCGATATTCCTATTCCTATAATGGTTTATTAGCAATCATCGGTTTATGTTATTAAGAGAGCAATTCCACCAATTAGTTTTTACAATGGTAAAATAACGCTATTAACTATTTATTACAATGGCATTACACTGCCGAAAAGTATTTATTCAACACTATTTTTCTGACACATTTACTGTATAAACTATTTGAAAATATAAATATGGAGTTAGGAGAAAATTCCAAAAGAATGGACATCATTAAAATCACTATCCCGAAAAAAGGCGACACTCAAAATGCGAGAACTGGAGACCTATAACACTCTTATGTGTTTTTTTTATATACTGCATTTTTACAATCTACTCTAAACACAAAGTAATAAGTAAATAGTCTGAAAGTAAATTAACGTGAATTAGGTACCATCCAGTGACGGTTCTCTTTTAGTAATTAGTAATAAGTATTATTCTTTATTGTGGTAGGTCGTCTGGCCATATTCTCTTTAGTCTTCTTTTAGCAAGTGGTTGGGTGAATAAATTATTTATCAAGTCGTTGGTGTGGTCAGTGGTGCGATTTTGATATTTTATTGAACGATTTTTTATTAAGTCCTTGATTAGTGGGATGTCCAGATCATTGTGGAGTGTCTGGTTGGATACATACCATGGAGCTTTACTTATCATACGGAGAATTTTGGATTGGAATGTTTGGAGTATCTTCGTATTTGAAGGTTTACTGCAGCCCCATAGTTCTATTCCGTAAGACTAAACTGGTATAAGTATAGCTTTGTACAGAAGCAGTTTATTTTCAAGAGATAACTGAGACTTCTTGTTAAATAGCCAGTTCATATTTTTTAGTTTAAGATTTAATAGGGAACTTGCATAAATTTTTAAATTCGAAAAAAATGTTATAAATCAAAACACAACATAATTTAAAACATGTATCAAAGATAAAAAAGTTTTGTTTGTCTTTCGTTTGGCCCCTAAAGACGATTAAAAATTCAAATTAAAACAGGTGGTCCAAAACGCCTCGTGACGTCACTTGGTTTTACATTTACATTTTTCCATTAAAATAAACAGAATTTTAAATTAGACGTTATAAACGTCACTAGAAAATACATTTATGTGACGTTACAAGTGTTTTTGATCGTTTGAACTATTCATAGAAAAATTCGTACTTTTACAAAATGGTTTTATTTTCAATAGTAAACCTTCGTTCCTTTCCTTCAAAAACAGTATAAAACTACAATTTTAACAAACTGGTATATATTATTACAATGACATACGATAAATGTCATTAGAATATAAATATTTTTGACTTATTCCACGACAATGAGCTTACCAAATACCCAAGTAGGTGGAGGCCAATAAACTAAAGAAGGAGAAGAAGAATATACCTAAATATAAGGGTGTGTCTAGGTAGACGTTACCGTGTACGCAAATAAAAAAGTTAGAGTGTCAGTGATTTCTTATTTTTTATTTGTTTAGTGTTTGTTTTTAAATTAACTACGGAGTGTGGACAATTATTTAGTTCTTTTAATGAGTTTAAGAACATTTTAAAACAGTACGAAAAAGATAAGAGACTATAAATTAATATATATATATATATATATATATATATATATATATATATATATATATATATATATATATATATATATATATATTTTAGTTATAAATGAAATAGTATGTATTACCGTAAAAGATTAAAATAAAAAGAAGACCTAAAGCTTTCACAATAATAATTAACTTGTTCTGAAGCTATTATCCTTGTGGCATTTTTGTAATCAACTCTTCTAAATGGGAACTAAGCCACAATTTAACCAAAAAATGATTTTATTAACGTTTCGGCGTCTAAATCGGACGTCGTTGTCAAAATACAAAATATTATTAAATTAAACAAAAATGGTGTTGCTTGGTAAAAAATTTTTCTAATAATTTATTTAATCTGACTAATTTTTGTATTTTGACAATGACATCCGATTTGGACGTCGAAACGTTAATAAAATCATTTTTTTAGTTAAATTGTGGCTTATTTCCCATTTAGAATAGTTGGTTATAATAATTAACTTACGTATAAAAATTATTTTAACAATATTTTTTACGTGTTATGTCAACTAAATACATATATTTATTTTGCTAACCTAAATATATACTTTATTAGTATATACATTGATTTATTACAATTAAGTTTGAAACATCTGAATAGTTCTGTTTTAACAAATTCTTCCCTTCCTTTAACAAATATTTTTCTATCAAACACACGCTAAACATATCAAAATAGCATGTACCAAAATATACAGTCACTGCGCACGCTAAATAATAACGTCACTGGCTTGATGAAGTTTAATTCGCGTGTACATACCTAACTTTTTTTATTTGCGTACACGTTAGCGTGTACTTAGACACAGCGAAACATAACCATAATAATAACTAATGTAAAACTATGTGACGTCACGGGTCGTTTGAACTATTTTATACCGCTGAGGAATTTAAATACGTATTTCTAAGTTATTAAGAGTTTTTGAAGCGTGAAATTTTGGAAATCTCATTTTTAAACAAAACTGAACATTATTATGTAATAAAAAAAATTGTGCAAGTTCCCTATTGTTTACGGTTAATTTTAATGTGCGTTTTCCATATGAGTTTTTCATCCAGATGCAATCCCAAGTATTTGACAACTGGCTTGATGGGAATCGGAGTATTATTTATAGAAACTTGAGGACATGTAGATTTTCTGGTTGTAAAAGTAATTTGTACTGATGTGCTGGCATTAACATTTATTTTCCATCGCTTGAGCCAGTTTTGTAATTGGTCTAAATGATTTTGAACTTTTTGTGATGCTACATTAGGGTCGACATCCACTGCTAAGATTCCCGTATCATCGGCAAAAGTAGCTAATAAGGTATCATTTCTGGTTGGAACGTCGGCTGTAAATATCAGATAGAGAAATGGGCCGAGAACGCTACCCTGTGGTACGCCAGATTGGATGATGTGGTAATTTGAGAAGTTGTCTTCAATTTTGACTTGGAAATATCGGTCAGTCAGATACGATTTTAGAATAAAGTATAGTTTATATTACTCTTATGTGTTGCGAGTAAAATAATCACCCGTATCATGCTTAATAGAATGAAAAATAAAATAGACTAAAAATTAAGACCAAATCAAGCTGGCTTCCGAGCAAATATGTCATGTATAGACTAGATCTGCACGCTCAGAATGATCATAGAGCACTCAGCGGAATGGCAAAGTAAACTACCTATATCTAAACTTCAATGACTTTAGGAAGGCTACGATATCCTACACAGAGAAAAATTTTTTGAAATAGTAGAAAGTTATGGGATTATTGTCATGGACTGGCTCAAGAGAAAAAGCAACAACGGTAAAACTGTGATATACTTGAATGCCTTTGAACAATTAGAAGATCTTGAATACGCAGATGATGTATGCCCTACTGTCAGAAAAGAGACAGAGTATGCAGAAAAAAGTGAGAAATTAGCCAAAGAAGGTAAAAAAGTGGGTATGGGGATAAACATAAATAACACTGAATTAATGAAGATTAACACACCGAGAGAAATGAGCATACAAATAAAAAACCATAAGCTGAAGTCAGTGGAGAGTCAGTTATCTAGGAAGTATACTGAACACGACATGAGGAGCAGAGGAGGATATTCAAACACGAATTGACAGAGCACAGACAGCATACTATATGTTAAATAATATGCTATGGAAATTTAATAAGATAAAATTGGACACAAAAGTAAAAAATCTTCAATAGTAATGGCAGTACTATTATATGGATCAAAAACTTGGAGAATAACAAAACACAACACTGGAAAGATTCAATCCTTCACCAATAAATGCTTAATAAAAATTCTAAGAATATTTTGGCCCAATCGGATCACAAACTCAAACTTAAGGGAAAAAACTAAACAAGAACCAATACATAAAGAAATAAGAAAGAGAAGATGTAAATACTTGGGCCATACTCTGCGGAAAACGGATACAGATATAACAAAACAAGCATTGGAATTCCAACCACCACGAAAACGGAAACATGGGGGGCCAATAAATACATGGAAGAAAACAAATATTAAAGAAGCAGAAAACGTCGGCATAACCTGGAAAGAAGTCAGAGAAACAGCACAAGATCGGCAAAAATGGAGAGTGAGAGTAGATGCCCTATGTTTCAGTGGAGACGAAGAGTATAAGTAAGTATTTTCTGAGAAAACCCTTTCTTGAATAAGGAATATTTCTGTAATTCTGTTTAAATAATAGATTGTAAAAGAAAAGCACACAATACTATCAATAACTGGATATTTAAAGCAATAGTGTAAAAATATAAATTGGCAATTGGCAAATCATTTCGTCCTGAATACCAAATGCCTTGGAGACCATGGCCGATACGGTTTGCATCTAAACATTCCGTATATGTATTTGGAACCTAGGAGTTTTCTATTGGTTCGTTGCAGCACTCGGTCATATTTTAACCAATAGGCGGCGAGGTCTCAAACGCATATCCGGAATGTTATTCGGTTCCAAATTCATATACGGAATGTTAAATATTCGTACACCGAAAAAGATAAGTTTTTATTAGAGTCTGTTAAAAGGAGATTAATTTTAAAATATTTGTTACTGTATTATTAAATAAAAATAAAACAATTATAGTATTTGGAATTTTATTTGGTGCGAAATTCATATACGGTATGTTAAATATTCGTAGAACAAAAAGACGATTTTTATTAAAGCCAGTTAAAATGAGACTGGTTTTTAATAGTTTATTATACATTTTATATACATTCTATTATACATTTTATCATACATTTTTAATAGTATATTTAACGATGGTCATTATGAAGCGAGTATAAGGGATACGAAACGAGCCACCTAGCGACGAGTTTCGTATAGAGTACGAGCTTCATAATGATAATTAAATGCAAGTTGTATACACAATTTTTTCTATGATCGTTCACAAAAAAAATATATTCAACTTTATTAATTTTGTAACGCAAACAAATTAAGTAGTTTGTCAGTCTGACAGTTTGTTTACATATTGAGAACTGTCGAAGCGTATATATGTGACTCGCCATTGGTTACCGCGCGTGTGCCACCTTTATCGCGAATGTCATATCGCGATTATATTGGTTAAAAATCTGTATCATATTGAAAATCTGTATCATAATGAAGTTCATTATGATACAGGTAGTGACATCATAATTGATATATTATAGTATGAGAATAGAAAAATTATTGTTAATGTATTATTAAAGATCCATAAGGAAAAAGGTTTTCCTGTAGTTGGCTGTATACCATATAATACAAAAAAACGAATAAAGTCTTTTATAAAAGGTCTATATTTAAAATCCCTAAAAAGGGCTACATCACAGAACTAGTTTTCGATTGGTTGACCAATCATCATCAGTGCTTTCCTAAAATGAATATAACCTTATAAAATGGTGCAAAGGTTTTAAAATTTTGACTACGGTTAAAAAAAGTTGTACGTTATACTCACGTGATCTTACATGCTAACCACCAAAATATTTGTAATTATGTAATATATGTAAATAAAATTTGTAATCTTATATTTTGGTGGTTAGCATGGTAAGAACACGTGAGCAGGTATAACCTACGACTTTTTTTAAACGTAGTCAAAATTTTAAAACCTTTGCATCATTTTATCAGGTTATATTCATTTTAGGAAAGCGCTGATGATGATTGGTCAATCAATCTAAAACTAGTTCTGTGATGTAGCCCTTTTTAAGGATTTTAAATATAGACTTTTTATAAAGGACTTTATTCGTTTTTTTGTATTATATGGTATACAGCCAACTACAGGAAAACCTTTTTCCTTGTGGATCTTTAATAATATATTAACAATAATTTTTTTATTCTCATACTATAATATATCAATTATGATGTCACTACCTGTATCATAATGAACTTCATTATAATACATATTTTCATTAGGATACAGATTTTTAACCAACAGAATCGCGATATGACATTCGCGATAAAGGTGGCACACGCGCAGTAACCAATGGCGAATCAAATACATACTCTTTGACAGTTCTCAATATGTAAACAAACTGTTAGACTGACAAACTACTTAATTTATTTGCGTTACAAAATTAATAAATTTGAATATATTTTTTTGTGAATGATCATAGAAAAAATCGTGTAAACAACTTGCATTTAATTATCATTATGAAGTTCGTACTCTATACGAAACTCGCAGCTAGGCGGCTCGTTTCGTATCCCTTATACTCGCTTCATAATTACCATCATTAAATGCTCGTTGCATAATATACTATTAAAAACCAGTCTCATTTTAATTGGCTTTAATAAAAATCGTCTTTTTGTTCTACGAAAATTTAACATACCGTATATGAATTTCGCACCAAATAACATTCCAAATACTATAATTGTTTTATTTTTATTTAATAATACAGTAACAAGTATTTTAAAATTAATTTCCTTTTAACAGACTCTAATAAAAACTTATCTTTTTCGGTGTACGAATATTTAACATTCCGTATATGAATTTGGAACCGAATAACATTCCGTATATACGTTTGGGACCTTGCCGCCTATTGGTTAAAACATGACCGAGTGCTGCAACGAACCAATAGAAAACTCCTAGGTTCCAAATACATATACGGAATGTTTAGATGCATACAGTTTAGGGTCCTGCGACCTCAAAACCACCCCCACTTTGCGCTAATTTTTTATAGAATTTTCACAAAACTTCAACTGGCGAGGCTCGTCCTTGGCACTAGGAGCCTCAGAGACCATAGCCGACATGATATTTGTTATCAGCTATCCTAAAACCCCCCAAGTGACGTGAATTACCAAGGGTCTAGTCGGTTAAGATAGTGAAAAATGCCCCCAGCGATATTCCAAAAGTAAAAATACCATGTTGTTCTACATTAGTAGTATTCGACCAAAAAATTTTTTAGACCTTTAGCCCCACCCATAAGCAACCAAAAAATTAAAACGTGTTATTTTGTTTTTTGGCGATATCTTGGGTTCTAATCATCGTAGAAACTTCTTTTTTCTTTCATTTTGTAGGGTTTTTTATTTTCTATAACACAATATTTTTTTTCAAAGCTTTTGGCGAGAAATTCAAAAATTTTTGTTTCTGAAAATTTTAAACTTTTTTGACGTTATCTTCGATTCTAATCATCGCAGAAACTTCTTTTTTACTTTAAGTTCGGCGGTTCTCAAACTTTTTGAGTCATGTACCACCTACAGTTCCTTTCACTATTTTTCGTACCATCTATATTTTTCGATTGTATTATCAAGACTGCTACTATTGTAAGTACTACTATTTTAATTTTATTTGTGTTTTGTGTACCACCGGAAATAATGATATGTACCACCAGTGGTACATGTACCACATATTGAGAACCGCTGTTTATTTTATAGGTTTTTTATTGCTTACATGTTATTTTTTTCAAAATTTTTGGGGCGAAATTCAAATTTTTTACGTTTTTGAAATTTTTATAGACGGTGTTTCTAAATAAGTGTAACAAACTACATAAATAAATACTGACAGTTTGCTTTATAAACGTATGTCCGCAAATGCTTCGTTTCCAAGATACGGGGTGTTGAAATTTTTCTTAAAAACTGACGATTTATTTATTGCTCTAAAACTAGTTGAGATATGCAAATTAAATTTGGTGGATTTTAAGGGGTCGTTATTACACATTTTTTGACATACTGCTAAGAATTTTATATTCACCATTGGCGCGCATACGGGTTATGGTCTGAATTTTTAGTACCTACGCCACTGAGATATTTCAAATTAAGAATCGTTTTTGATTTCCTCGTTCATTTGTGACAAAAAAAAACTATCTTCCCTTTTTTTCAAAGCGAAGTTTTCAATTTTTTTGTTTTCGTATTCTTAACGCTTACAAAGTATTCGAAATAAGATTCTATAAACTTAATTTGATTGATTTGCTTGAAAAATGATTCTTAAGGCGGGTTGACACGATCCAAGTTGCATCCAAGTGTACTTAGTCTAAGTCCACTTGGATGCAGCGCGCGAAATACTTGGATGCTACTTTGATCGTATGAGGGGGTTGACACGTTCCAAGTGTTTTTTATCTTCATCCAAGTCCACCCTCCTAGTCTACTTGGACGCTGCGCGCGCAACGCTTGGAAGCTCCTTTGACCGTGTCACCACCCTCGTCAAGTATATTTCCATCAACAGGTTCTATCCAAGTCGCATCCAAGTCTAGTAGGACCGTCGACGGTGGCCAACTTTCTTCCAAGTAGCATCAAAGTATAGTTAGAATGGCGTGGCATCGGAAAATATAAAACGGGATATAAGTACAAATAGAAGAATATATATAGTTAAATATAGCACCTAGAGACTTGCAGTTTTTTGCATTATGTTCAGGATGACGTCAGGAAAAAAGTCTACTATTCAAAAATAAATGGAAATGCACCAAAAATTGCATAAATATAAAAATAAAGTCAAAATCAGTATACTAAGGAACAAAATTTATTATTTGGGGGTTTTTGGGGTCAATGAATACGATTACGCCATCAGAACTAAACCCCGGATCACCTGGTGCCCAAGCTCACGGCAACAGACGTCATCTTCTGGAGTTTCGATGGTTTTCGGCATTAAATCGATGCAAACGGATTACTAACGGGTTTTAGGGGTCGCTAAATATATTGTCAGATATAAATAAAGTTTATATAAATTTGATATATACATAATAGACAAACAGAGGGCATTTAGCACAAAATAAATCAATTTTTAAATACAGCACCTAGAGACTTGCAGTTTTTTGCTTTATGTTCAGGATGACGTCAGGAAAAAAGTCTACTATTCAAAAATAAATGGAAATGCAGAATTGCACTTTAAAGTGCATAAAATGCATCCAAAAGTGCTTCAACATGTCAAAATCAGTATACATGGACCAAATTTTGTTATTAGGGGTTTTTTTGGGCCACTGAACACGGGTACGCCTCAAAACCGACCCACGGATCATCTGGTGTCGAAGGTCACTGCAAGGGACATCATCTTTTGGAGCTTTTAGGGCATTCGACAAATTGATGCAAATGGATTGCTTACGGGTTTTTAAGGTCGCTAAACACAAATATGCCATCGGAATTGAATTCCGGGGTACCTGGTGCGCAGGATCGCTACTGAGGCACGTCATCTTCTGGATTTTTAAGTGTCTTTGGCATTAAATTGATGCAAATGGATTACTCAAGGGGTTTGAAGTCGCTAAACCTGAATACGCAATCAGAATCGACCTCCAGAGCACCTAGTACCTAAGATCATAGCAAGGGACGTCATTTTCTGGAGTTTCAAAGGTATTTGGCATTTAATTGATACAAATGGATTACTGAAAGGTTTTTGAGGTCGCTAAAGACGAATATGCTATCAGAACGGACCCCTGGTGCCAAGGATCACAACAAGGGGCGTCATCTTCTGGAGTTTCGAGTGCCTTTGGTACTACATTGATGCAAATGGATTACTCATACGTTTTTGGGGTTGCTGAATACGAATACGCCATCAGAACAGACACCGGCGTACCTGGTGCCTAAGGCACGTCATCTTCTGAAGTTTCTAGAGTTATCGGTACTAAATTGATGCAAATAGATTACTCTTATGTTTTTGTAGTTGCTGAATACGAATATGAATTAGATGGAAGACTTTGGAGTATCTAGTGACCACGAAGGATCACACTATCAAAATGAAATATAATAAATCGATTTTGAAATAAATGAAGGAAAAAAGCTGTCAGATATAAACTGAGTTTATATATATAAAGAATTAAAAAAATTGTATAGCACAACATAGTTATTTTAATAAACAGTCTAAGTAAAATAGCAAAAAAAATGTTACCAATCTGAACGTTTTCTTTGAACAGCAACTCAAAAAACTTCCGAGTACTCGGTGTGTACCAATTTAGTGTCGGAATGCCTCAAAATTCTAAAACATGATGTGCAAAGCAGCCACTCTGGCCACTAGGAACGCGGGGTTCGGTTCTAATTTGATATTCGTGTTCAGCAAACCCAAAAACCTTTAAGCAATTTGTTTGCATCAATTTAGCACCGAAATTTCTCGAAATTCTATAAGATGATATACCTTAGCCACCAGGTGCTCTAGTGTCTGTTCTGATGGTGTATTCGTATTCAAAAGGTGTTTTCGATCAAAAACTCTCGAAAATCCAGACGATAACGTGCCTTAGGCTTATAGGTACTCCGATGTCTCTTTTGATGGCGTACTTGTGTTCATCCATCCCAAGAACCCGTTAGTAACCCGTTTGCATCAACTTAGTACCGAAAACCCTCGAAACTCCAGAAGATTACCTGCCCTAGGCGCCAGGTGCCCTGGTGTCTGTTCTGGTGGTGCATTCGTGTTCAACAACTTGCAGTGACTTTGGGCACCAGGTAATCCGGTGGTCTGTCCTGATGGTATATTCGTGTTTAACGACTTAAAAACCCCGAGTAATCCATTTTTATCAGTTTAATGCCGAAATCTCTCGAACTGCAGAAGAGGACCCCCTTGCAGTGACCTTTGGCTCCAGGTGCACAGAGAGTCGGGTTTGATGGCATATTCATGTTTAGCGAATTCAAAAACCCGTAAGTAATCCGTTTGCATTAATTTGATACCGAAAGCCCTCGAAACTCCAGAAGATGACGTCCCTTACAGTGACCTTGGGCACCAGGTGATCCTAAGGTCTGTCCTGATGGCATCTTCGTATTTAACCACCTCAAAAACCCCCCGAGTAATCCAGTTACATCAATTTAGTGCCGAAATCCATCAAAACTCCAGACGATGACGTGCCTTTGTCGCGACCCTGGGCACCAGGTACTCCGGTGGTCAATTTTGATGGCGTAATCGTATTCAGTGACCCCAAAAACCCCCAAATAATAAATTGTGTTCCTTAGTATACTGATTTTGACTTTATTTTTATATTTATGCAATTTTGGATGCATTTTATGCACTTTGCAGTGCAATTATGCATTTCCACCCATTTTTGAATAGTAGACTTTTTTCTAACATCATCCTGAACATAATTCAAAAAACTGCAAGTCTCTAGGTGCTGTATTTAAAAATCTATTTATTCGGGTGTTTTTAGTGCTAAATAACCTGGTCTATTTATACTTTGGGTATTGTTATGTATGTACAAATATCCGTTACTTGACGTTACATTACATGAGTTACGCTACATGATAATTGAATAATTTATGCACATGTTCATACAATTTTTTTTCTTTCATATTTGTATCAACTTTTTAAATTTTTGGATTGACCATTTGCAATAGTTGTTCAAATTATTCGGTAGTTATTTTTAAATAGTTTTTAAATGTATCTTAATCTTCATTTTTACTACTCCACTTAGAAAATTAGACGAAGCTCCAAACGCCTCACGTATCCAATAAAGAAACCAAATTTTCCTTTTTTTTTTCTTTTTAATTTCTTTTTTCTGGATCTCAAGCTCATGTATTAACATATCAGCAGTCAGCAACCACTTGAATACCCTCCATAATCACTTTCGCCATCTTTTCAATGTTTATTTGTTACTTTTATTTGACATCCAAGTAATTTCCACGATCAAAGTAGCTTCCAAGTAGCGCGCGCAGGGTCCAAGTTGACTTGGACCAAGTACACTTGGATGCAACTTGGATCGTGTCAACCCGCTTTTAATTTGAAATATCTCAGTGGCGTACTATTTTCTTCGTAAAAAAATTCAGACCACTTCTCGTATGTGCGCCAATGGTTATTATAAAATTCTTAGCAGTATGTCAAAAAATGTGCAATAACTATCCCTTAAAACCCACCAAATTTCATTTGTATATCTCAACCGGTTTTAGAGCAATAAATAAATCGTCAGTTTGTAAGAAAAATTGCAACACCCCGTATCTCGGAAACGAAACATTTGCGGACATACGTTTATAAAGAAAACTGTCATTATTTTTTATGTAGAATTACTCCCTGTAGAATTACACTCTATGTAGAACAACTCCAACTACTACTAAACAAAACAAACAATTTCTGTGAAGAATATAGACTAAAAATGAATATAAAAAGACCAAATACATGATAATAACTAAGAAAACAAACATACAAACAGCATACATTTGGGAAATGTACCGATACAAAGGGTTGATAAATACAAATACTTAGGAACCTAAATTTCAGAGAAAAATGATCAAACAAAAGAAATAAGGACCAGGATAGAAATAGCAAGAAATGCGTTTGTAAAAATGAAAACAGTTCTTTGCAACAAAGACCTTAGCTTAGAATTGAGAGTAAGAGCTTTGAGATGCTACGTGTTCTCGATACTACAATATGGGCTTGAAAGCTGGACATTAAAGCAAGAACACATAAATAAGCTACAGTCATTTGAAATGTGGTGTTACAGAAGGATGCTTAGAATAGCATGGGCACAGAGGAAAACGAACACGGAAGTATTGCGAGAAATGGGTAAAGAATGCGAAATAATAAACACAATAAAAATAAGAAAGTTACAATATCTGGGACACGTAATGAGGGGACCGCGATATGAAATGCTAAGACTGATAATACAGGGAAAGATAAGAGGCGGAAGGAGTATAGGAAGAAGGAGAGTGTCATGGTTAAAGAATTTAAGGGACTGGTTTAGAACTCTTTAGAGCAGCGGTGGATAGAGTAAAGATAGTGATGATGATATCCAACCTCCGATTAGGAGACGGCACTTGAAGAAGAAGACTCCTTAAAGTTTGTCACACTTAAAAGTTAAAAAATTTGAATTTCGAGCCAAAAATTTTGTAAAAAATAACATATTGTAGGCATAAAAAAAAACCTACAAACTAAAAGAAAAAAAGTTTCTACGATTGTTGGAAACTAAGACATCGTCAAAAAACGGAAAAATACGCTTCGTATTTTTTTAAGGTGATGTTCAGGTCTAGGGGTCTAAAAATTGTTTGATCCTTTTTGGGTTGTATTTGAAGAAAAATATGGCAGAAAATGATTTTTAAATTGAAATAGAGTCAAAAAGGGTTAAAGAAAATACCAAAAAATGAACTTTCCTTATTTTGACCATGATTTCCCTATAAAAATCTGACAAAAAATCATGGAGATAATTTGACATCTAGCAAATAATATATTTTTTTTCGGTATTTTGTTCGGCCTATTTTTTTTTTAAACGAAGTTTAAAATTTTCAAAAGCAAAAAAAATTTTGACTTTCGCACCAAAAATTAAATAAAGATTGTGTGATAGAAAATAAAAATACCTACAAAATGAAAGAAAAAAGAAGTTCCTACGATGATTAGAACCCAAGACATCGCAAGAAAACGAAAAAACAAGTTTCAATTTTTTGGGGAGTTATGGTGGGGCTAGGGGTCTAAATCTAATCTTTGTGGCCGATTACTCTTTGATGTAGAACAACACGGTATTTTTATTTTTGGAATATCGCTGGGGACACTTTTCACTATCTTAACCGGCTAGACCCTTTATTTTTCACCAATTCGACATTCACTTTGGAAAATACATTTTCCTTGTTCAATAATGCAATCTTCATTTCGACATCGCCACTTTAGTTCACATTTCGTAACGCTCGTACGAATCGAATGCAACAAGTTTCATTGAGATTCATCACACATCACAAAATTTGGTAAGTTTTGAGATTTTTACTGCTTCATTGCCTCGCCTATATTAGTCCAAGAGCAAGCAACGTTTTCGAGAAAGTATTCTATTCGAGAAAGGTTATTTTTAAATAGTTTTTAAATGTATCTTAATCTTCATTTTTACTACTTCACTTAGAAAATTAGACGAAGCTCCAAACGCCTCACGTATCCAATAAAGAAACCAAATTTTCCTTTTTTTTTTCTTTTTAATTTCTTTTTTCTGGATCTCAAGCTCATGTATTAACATATCAGCAGTCAGCAACCACTTGAATACCCTCCATAATCACTTTCGCCATCTTTTCAATGTTTATTTGTTACTTTTATTTGACATCCAAGTAATTTACACGATCAAAGTAGCTTCCAAGTAGCGCGCGCAGGGTCCAAGTTGACTTGGACCAAGTACACTTGGATGCAACTTTGATCGTGTCAACCCGCTTTTAATTTGAAATATCTCAGTGGCGTACTATTTTCTTCGTAAAAAAATTCAGACCACTTCTCGTATGTGCGCCAATGGTTATTATAAAATTCTTAGCAGTATGTCAAAAAATGTGCAATAACTATCCCTTAAAACCCACCAAATTTCATTTGTATATCTCAACCGGTTTTAGAGCAATAAATAAATCGTCAGTTTGTAAGAAAAATTGCAACACCCCGTATCTCGGAAACGAAACATTTGCGGACATACGTTTATAAAGAAAACTGTCATTATTTTTTATGTAGAATTACTCCCTGTAGAATTACACTCTATGTAGAACAACTCCAACTACTACTAAACAAAACAAACAATTTCTGTGAAGAATATAGACTAAAAATGAATATAAAAAGACCAAATACATGATAATAACTAAGAAAACAAACATACAAACAGCATACATTTGGGAAATGTACCGATACAAAGGGTTGATAAATACAAATACTTAGGAACCTAAATTTCAGAGAAAAATGATCAAACAAAAGAAATAAGGACCAGGATAGAAATAGCAAGAAATGCGTTTGTAAAAATGAAAACAGTTCTTTGCAACAAAGACCTTAGCTTAGAATTGAGAGTAAGAGCTTTGAGATGCTACGTGTTCTCGATACTACAATATGGGCTTGAAAGCTGGACATTAAAGCAAGAACACATAAATAAGCTACAGTCATTTGAAATGTGGTGTTACAGAAGGATGCTTAGAATAGCATGGGCACAGAGGAAAACGAACACGGAAGTATTGCGAGAAATGGGTAAAGAATGCGAAATAATAAACACAATAAAAATAAGAAAGTTACAATATCTGGGACACGTAATGAGGGGACCGCGATATGAAATGCTAAGACTGATAATACAGGGAAAGATAAGAGGCGGAAGGAGTATAGGAAGAAGGAGAGTGTCATGGTTAAAGAATTTAAGGGACTGGTTTAGAACTCTTTAGAGCAGCGGTGGATAGAGTAAAGATAGTGATGATGATATCCAACCTCCGATTAGGAGACGGCACTTGAAGAAGAAGACTCCTTAAAGTTTGTCACACTTAAAAGTTAAAAAATTTGAATTTCGAGCCAAAAATTTTGTAAAAAATAACATATTGTAGGCATAAAAAAAAACCTACAAACTAAAAGAAAAAAAGTTTCTACGATTGTTGGAAACTAAGACATCGTCAAAAAACGGAAAAATACGCTTCGTATTTTTTTAAGGTGATGTTCAGGTCTAGGGGTCTAAAAATTGTTTGATCCTTTTTGGGTTGTATTTGAAGAAAAATATGGCAGAAAATGATTTTTAAATTGAAATAGAGTCAAAAAGGGTTAAAGAAAATACCAAAAAATGAACTTTCCTTATTTTGACCATGATTTCCCTATAAAAATCTGACAAAAAATCATGGAGATAATTTGACATCTAGCAAATAATATATTTTTTTTCGGTATTTTGTTCGGCCTATTTTTTTTTTAAACGAAGTTTAAAATTTTCAAAAGCAAAAAAAATTTTGACTTTCGCACCAAAAATTAAATAAAGATTGTGTGATAGAAAATAAAAATACCTACAAAATGAAAGAAAAAAGAAGTTCCTACGATGATTAGAACCCAAGACATCGCAAGAAAACGAAAAAACAAGTTTCAATTTTTTGGGGAGTTATGGTGGGGCTAGGGGTCTAAATCTAATCTTTGTGGCCGATTACTCTTTGATGTAGAACAACACGGTATTTTTATTTTTGGAATATCGCTGGGGACACTTTTCACTATCTTAACCGGCTAGACCCTTTATTTTTCACCAATTCGACATTCACTTTGGAAAATACATTTTCCTTGTTCAATAATGCAATCTTCATTTCGACATCACCACTTTAGTTCACATTTCGTAACGCTCGTACGAATCGAATGCAACAAGTTTCATTGAGATTCATCACACATCACAAAATTTGGTAAGTTTTGAGATTTTTACTGCTTCATTGCCTCGCCTATATTAGTCCAAGAGCAAGCAACGTTTTCGAGAAAGTATTTTAAGACAGCTGATTCTTTAATATATTGTTCCCTATGCTTCCTCGAACACCGTACCGGCCATCTGGCTGCTGATACAGGTTGCGTTCATTACTGCGCAGCACACATGTACTGGTAAATACAAAATCAGGGTGATTGATTAGTGTGATAAAGCTTAGTAGATCCGCTATAGTAATAAATAGCAATAAAAGTCAATAACAAAAATTGTAGCCAACTTTGAGCTTCACATTACAAAATTAGGTAGAATGTTACAGGGTGTTCGATAGCATAGTGGCGGACCAAACTTTTGTTTTTTTAAATGGAACACTCTATATTTTATTTTATATTCGAAATCTTCTTAACTTTCCCATCACAAAAATATAAAGGTTTGTATATCAGGGTATAATGTTATACAGGGTATTTACAAAGTTATAACCAATGTTCTATGAAAATCGTAATAAGTTCAGCTCCCTGTATAAATAAAAATGAGCACAACAACAATGGTTTATTGGTGCCATATTTTTTTTATTGTCAAAATTTACAAAAATGGTTGAAACCTAATTAATAACTTGCTCTGAAAAATGAAGATATCTCGAAAACTAACAAATTTAAACAGGGTATTAAACAAAAATTAAAGTACGGTAATGGTACTTTTCGATAGTGATATAAAATACAGGGTATTCCATTTAAAATTTCTGAGAAAAGAATGTATGTACTTGCGTTTTGACTCACCCTGTATTCGATAGAAAAAAAATTAGCAATATCAACAATTCTTAAACATTTTCACAATCAACAAAAAAATATGGTACCAATAAACCATTGCTGTTGTGCTTATTTTTATTTATACAGGGAGCTGAACTTACGATTTTAATAGAAAATTGGTTATAACTTTGTAAAAGCTCTATATAACATAGCAAACCTTTATATTTTTGTGATGGGGAAGTGCAGAAGATTTCGAATACAAAATAAAATATAGGGTGTTCCATTAAAAAAAACATAGGTTTGGTCTGCCACTAATCGAACACCCTAACTAATTTTGTAACGTGAAGCTCAAAGTTGGCTACAATTTTTGTTACTAACTTTTATTGCTATCTATTACTATAGCGGATCTACTGAGCGTTATCACACTAATCAATCACCCTGTATATTGAATTTAAAATTAAAAAATAAAAACCCTATCTTGTAAAAGGTATATTTAAAATCCCTAAAAAGGGCTGTATCACAACAAAACGTTTTCGGAATCAATGTTCCATCATCAGTGTTATCACAGGTTTACATGCTTTAAGTCACCAAAATGTACGGGTAAAAACCCTTAAATAGATAGGTATTTAACAGTTGGGGTTACATTATATAATCTGATTTTAAAGGATGTTAAAAATATTTCCAGATTAACCCCTGGCATCACATGACATCAACCATATTGGTTGGGAAATTGTAGGTAGAACCTTACATGGCAGAGTTTAGGTGACAACTTGTTACCTACCTACAATTTCCCAACCAATATGGTTGATGTCATGTGATGCCAGGGGGTTAATCTGGAAATATTTTTTCCACCTACCTCTACCGAAAGTATACTTTTCCGGACCTGATTGTAGGAAGCAAAGTTGTACTTTTCCTCCCTAGGAAGGAAAAGTAAAAGTGACGTCATGGTATTTTATTCATGAAATATAACTTATTGACGCCCTGTACAATATCTATTTTCTATTACGTAAGTATCTATACATTTTAACGTTTATTTAAAAACACTCTGTATTTTGCAGAATAGTAAAAAACAGTAAATTGTTATTCTAATTTAACAATGTTTACATTAATAATTTGACTTATATTTGACAGTTGACAGTTATATTGTACCTACTTGTTAGTTTTAGTTTTAATAAATTGTGTTGGTTAGTTACATAAATAAATTAAGTAAAAATGAAAAATGACTTGTTATTAATTTGAGGAAGGTGAAAAAACCATATGTATAACATGGGAGTAAAGTGCCTTTTCCTCCCTAGAATGATTACTGGTAAACTTCATTCTCGGAAGGAAAAGTAGCACTTTCCTCCCTTGTTATACAAATAGCTAAACCCTGTATTGCCCCTTGTAACTCTCAAGTTACATATTGAATAAGAGTCGTTAAATACTTTATAAACCTGATATTTCCGTAAACGTCAGTTGTTTCTATAAAGTTACAGGACATCTGTCTACCACAGAACATTCCAATCCTCCGTAAGCTCATATTTTTATGCATAAGTTCTAGCAATTGTCGTGTGTTGTCATTAGTAGTGTCACAGCGTTGTAAGAGGCGACTTTGATCACAATTTCAAGTACTTTCGATACTAGCTGACGAAATAAAAAAAATAAAACTAAACGTAAGTACATTCTGACATTTATTGTAGCAAATATATGCTCTGATAATAAAATTTTAGATATTTTATGAGTAAAAAATGTTGTGCAACTTTGAAGTTACAATGGTCCATAATGTATAACATAATTTTTTTTGCAGGTGGCAACAGAAATGGAACCTATTTGTGTAAAATCATTTTATGGCAAGAAAGAACTAAATAATGTTCAAATTAGAGACATTTCTGGGTATGACTCTGAAGATTCCATTATAGAATCCGACAGTGAAGATGATGAAGTGGTACATATTTTAGAAAATGTTTGTTCGGAAGACGTGAGTATGGGAGATATGGAAGACAATAACGAGCACCAGGAAGATGATAATGAAAAAGAGGATGGCAGTGACAACGAAAATGACGTGCCCAATCATCAGGATATCACATGGAAACGAATTACCAGTCGTTCTGCACAGCCTATTCGACCTTGGAAAGGTAGTTTACCGCCAGGACACTGATAGACGACAATATATTGGACAATATTGTTTATCAAACAAATCTCTATTCTACCCAAAAGAACACAGAAAAATCTTTAAATGTGGACAAGAACGAAATAGAACAGTTTTTCGGTGTATGTTTGTTCATGTCAGTGTATGGTTTACCCTCAACGAGAATGTACTGGAAAGCGTCTACTCGAATTCCAGTTGTTGCAGAAACTATGAGTCGGAATCGCTGGGAACAAATAAAAAACAATATCCACTTCAATGACAATAGTCAGATAATTCCCGGAGATAAGTTGTACAAAATCAAACCGCTTTTAGAACCAGTTATAGCAAATTTTCAGAAAATTCCAATTACAGAAAAACTATCCGTGGATGAACAAGTTATTCCTTTCAAAGGAAAACATAGTCTAAAAATGTATATAAAAAATAAACCAAAAAAGTGGGGCTATAAAGCGTTTCTCCTATGTGATACCAACGGAATTGTATATAATTTTGAACTGTATACTGGTAGAGAAGAGCATCCACAATATTTACCAAATGTTGGAGTCAGCGGAAATGTGGTTCTTAGATTGGCCACAATAATTCCAAGAAATTCTTACCATAAGATATATTTTGATAACTGGTTTACAAGTATGCAATTGCAAACTGAACTGGACAAGTTGGGTATTCCTTCTGTAGGTACGGTGCGTCCTAACAGATTGAAAGGATGTAATTTCTCTACCGACAAAGATATGAAAAAGAAAGGAAGGGGCAGTTTCGAAGAACTTGTTTACAAGAAAGAAGGTATAACCCTTAGAGCAGTCAAATGGTACGACAACAAGCCAGTGTATTTACTGAGTTCGTTTGTAGGCACGTATCCTACAAGTCAAGTACAAAGATGGGACAAAGCAAAGAAAGAAACCATTCTTGTGGAATGTCCTAATATTGTAACGTTTTACAATAAATGTATGGGCGGAGTGGACTTAATGGACTCGTTGATGGCTTTGTATAGAACTAAGATTCGTTCTAAAAAGTGGTACCTCCGCATTGTGTTCCATATAAGCAGTTGTGAATGCTTGGTTACTTTATAGAAGAGACACCCAGTTACTTGGTGTAAGAAAAAACGATGAACTAAGTCTTTTAGATTTCAAAGCATCTATTGCCGCTTGTCTTTGTCAAGAGGGTAAAGAGAGGCTCAAGAAGAGAGGAAGGCCCAGTATATCTATAATAGAACAAGAAATAGAGCAGAAAAGGAAAAGAGGACTTATCGCTACTCTACCGGAGAAAAGCATACGGAAAGATGGAATAGACCATTGGCCTAAATTTGCAGAAAAGCGTGGTCGTTGCAAGAAACCGGGATGTCTAGGCGTGCCAAAAGTGTTATGTGAAAAATGTAATGTAAATTTGTGCTTTACGCCTAATTCTAATTGCTTTGTGGACTTTCATAAAAATTAACTTTTTTTCCCATTGTAACCTGAGAGTCACAAAACCCTTTTTAAACAAAGGAACTAAAGAATTAAAAAAAAATTTCAAAAATGTTTTAATTTGATCCTATCCTTGAAGTATATAACACCAGAAATTTTTTTTTGCAGTTAAAAAAAAATTGGGCAGTACAGATCCTTTAAAATCAGATTATATAATGTAACCCCAACTGTTTAATATCAATTTAAGGGTTTTTACCCGTACATTTTGGTGGCTTAAAGCATGCACACCTGTGATAACACTGATGATGGAATATTGATTCCGAAAACGTTTTGTTGCGATACAGCCCTTTTTAGGCATTTTAGATATACCTTTTACAAGATAAGGTTTTTATTTTTTGTGATTTATGGTATACAGCCAGTACAGGAATTTTTTCCTTATGATATTTTTGGAATTTAAAATTATTTTAAGACGGAAAATTTTTTTGTCATTATTTTTTAAACCACAGAAATGTCTGGCAATTATAATTCATATTTCTAATAATGTTTAAAAAGTAATGACAAAAAAATTTTTCGTCTTAAAATAATTTTAAATTCGATTAATTTACCAGTACAGGTGTGCTGCGCAGTAATGAACGCAACCTGTATCAGTAGCCAGATGGCCGGTACAGTGTTCGAGGAAACATAGGGAGTAATATATTACAGAACCAGTTGTCTTAAAATACATACTTGTTGTTCCGACGTTGCTAGCTCTTTGTCCATATTGTCGTGTACTCATTTCTAATTAGCTTCTATCTACGTCAGGATTGTTTGGAAGATTATGTTAAACGAAAAGCATTAGCTACTATAGCATTAGTTATGTAGATTGGGTGATTAATATAGAATGGCTAGTGTTTTACCTGCAGTTCTATCGCGAAAAAATAAATTATTGCAATGTTTTTAAAAGTAACTGGCTCACCAATATTTAGTTAAAGTAAATAAACAATTCAGTACTGTTGATGTAAAGCAGTTATGTTATTTTTTCCAAAAACAATGGACATATAAAAATAAAAATTTATTTTTCAAAAATGCTATCAATCCACTTTTATATAAGATTATAGTCACTTAGAATGGAGTTATTTTTATGCACATAGAGCAAAAACGGCACTGCATCTTTTTGTACAGAGGGTGGGGTACGTCCTGGAAACCAAAGAGATGATGCTGATGCTAAGTACAGTGCATGTATATGGAGTACGATATGGAGTATAGAGGAAACATCTTAGTACAGAAATTTTCGTTATTTCTTGTATGAGACCAAGGTCGGACCTCAGTTTGATACCATGTAAATCTATTTTTTTCGTAATATATTTTTTTATCTTTTAAATTTTCTTCGTCAACATTTTGAACTAACTTGTTATCATAAGTTTCTTCAATATTTTTGTCCATACAGATATTTTTTTCCATGAACTATCCATAGCTCATTTAGTACTTAGTAGCACAAACTGATAGACGATATATGTAGATATGAGACAGATGTCTCATAAGCTATCAGCACTTTATTTTATCCTGTATTTCAGGTACAACTTCTCGTGCTGAGTCAAAATTCAATGGAAGGATAACTGACAAGTAGGATTAGAATTAAGAGGCGTGGCTATTTTGTCGGTTAAGGAGAATCGACAAAATAAGAAATTAGCTGTATTCGCGGAGCATTCCTCGAACATATTCAGAATATAAAATCCTTTATAAAAGGTATATTTGTTAAATCCCTATACAGGGCTACATCAAAGATATAACTAGTTTTCGATCGGTTGACCGATCATCATCAGTGATCTTAGAATCTACATGCTAACCACCAAAGTAAAAATATTTGGGTATAAACCCTTTATAATTGATCCGTCATAGGAACATATTATGAAGAAGATGTGATTTATAACATGGATGTATAAAATATCCAATGTTATACGCCCGAGGTACCAATGAGCTCAATCTGACAAGTTCACATCATGGCTGTATGGAAGCAAGTCAATGCGCTCATTGAGCTCATTGGTACCTCGGGCGTATAACATTGGATATTTTATACATACATGTTATAAATCACATCTTCTTCATATGTTCCTATGACGGATCAATTATAAAGGGTTTATACCCAAATATTTTTACTTTGGTGGTTAGCATGTAGATTCTAAGATTACACTGATGATGATCGGTCAACCGATCGAAAACTAGTTATGTCTTTGATGTAGCCCTGTATAGGGATTTTAACAAATATACCTTTTATAAAGGATTTTATGTTTTTGTAATGGTATAGAGCCAACTACAGGAAAATTTTTTCCTCGTGGATATTCAGAATAAGTTCGGAATGAGTTTTCAAGGCGCAGGCGTCAACGTAAACTTATCCTGGACATGTTCAGGATTTTATTCACCGCGAACACTTTTCTGATTAGGAATGTAATGATGGTTTGCATACAACAAGGTTAGACAAGGAAGCCATTCGTTATTTTAAAATCGAATTCAACAAATAATACCAATGTAACAAATTTGTATGTCAACAACAGAAATAACAGGCAAGGGATTAGCCTTTCTTAGAAAATTAGAAATTTGATTAGCGTCTTTTATTTCGACAATATAATTTTGTGTTTTCACACCGAAATTCCGATTAAATAGAAAGTAGAAACATTGTTAGGGGCAGATAGGTATTTCCAGATAAAAATTACCGTTAATTTGGAGGGGACTGAAAATTAGTTGAAGGAAGGAATAATTTAGTGACGCAATAATTTCCAATTATGATATTGAACTTATAGGTTGTGGTTTATTACACCAAAAGCTAATAAAATGTAACATGACACAAGAAATAGTTTCAGAATAAGTTTGATGTGTTGTTTATGTTTCATTATAACACGAGACTAACTTAACTCATAAAATAAAGTGAAAAATAAACCACAAGAATATTTATAAACAAGCTCATCCACATGGAAGACATTTACTGCAAACAGTTTTTAATAACAAAATAGTAAAGTTGTTTACATAGTAAACATATTTACTATTTTGTTATTAAAAGCTCATTTAGATGGAAGATATTGACAAAAACAACTAAAAAAGTTTTAGGTAATATAAAAAATGTTAAAATTTGTTTGAGGAATATTTAAATTTAAAAGCCAGAATCTGTGAGTTGTTTAACCTTCGGTTGACCAAGGGGGTAAATTTTGACCCCAATGTATGTTTTATTCAATAAATTCAGAAATATGTTAAACTCATTTTTTTATTTGACTTTAATATCATTCTAGATACCCTCATATTTTGTAATAAAAAAATCCCTATATTTTACGAAAAAAAAATATTTTCTGAATTTGGGGTCAAAGACGAACTCCCTTGGCCTTCCATGTTCCAATTTTATATTGGGCCTATTGAATAAAAAGAATTATTTGCTTTTACTTACAAGTATTTAAGTATTTACTTAATACTAATTGAATAAAATCATTTCTTTAATGCTTTATTCAATTACTATTAAGTAAATACTTAAATACGAGGAAGTAAAAGCAAATACTTCTTTTTATTCAATAGATCCATTAAGTAAATACCGTCTATTACGTGGAATTGTTTGTAAGAAATATTCCAATCTTGAAGAAAATTGTTTGTTAAATGGTGGCGACGTAAATAATTAGTGTATATTTTAAAATTTCTTTAGTTCTATGTTCAGAATGATGATTCCTGTTTTTGTTCAGTTGTACTTAATAGTTATTTATGATATAAGTGTTAAAAGTACACGTTTAAGGCACGCATGTGTAAGTTTGCAGAATGAGCAATAGCGAATTCTGCAATTCACATGAGTGCCTTAAAAATGTACTTTTTAACACGCATATCATGTTGCCCCCACCAACTTAATTGTTTATTTTCTACAAACTCCAACACAGACGGAATTTCTAATTCTGCTCTGACATCTACATTTCGTATTATATCTCTCCTAGTTATCCCCTTGACCTTACGTAAATATTTCATATCCATCGCTTGTATTCTGCTTTTTTCTCTGTCATTAAGGACCCATGATTCAGACCCATAAGTTAGAATTGGTCTGAATATAACTTTTTATACATTCATTTTTGTGGCTTTTGATACTTCTCTTTTACTTATAAAACCTTTATTTAATGCATGGTATGTCCGAGCCGCCTTCTCTATTCTGTCATTTATTTCAACATTATGTTTGCCTGTTTCTTGTATAATTACTCCCAAATAGCGATACACTTGCTCCAGTTCTTCATCTTGTAATTTAATTTTTAGATTTTGTTGTTC
Source organism: Diabrotica virgifera virgifera (assembly GCF_917563875.1). Classification (NCBI taxonomy): domain Eukaryota; kingdom Metazoa; phylum Arthropoda; class Insecta; order Coleoptera; family Chrysomelidae; genus Diabrotica; species Diabrotica virgifera. The sequence goes on along the minus strand of NC_065443.1, from coordinate 59,460,858 downwards.
ATGTGATACTGCCATTACTTTGGTTTTACTTTTATTTATCTGCATCCCATTTTCTGCTAGTATGTCGTTCCATATTGTAAGGTTTTCTTGCAAAACTCTTTCACTTTCTGCTGTAATGACAATATCGTCTGCAAATGCACATTCCGTGATTTCTATTCTCTGAAGATTTTTAAATCCTACATACAGCTTTCTTTTTATTGTATTGTTACACTGTTTCAGGATATTATCTTTAAAGATAATGAATAGTAAAGGGCTCATAGGGCTCATCACACCACCTTGCCTCAGACCTTCAGCGGTTTTGAAACTAGTTGACTTTGAATTTTGGCTTATGACACAATTAATATTATTTTGATATAGGCTTTGTGTAATCCTTATTAATTTTTCATGGACGTTTTTTAGGTGCAACGTTTCCCAAATCTTTGCTCGTGGCACTTTATCAAATGCTTTTTCCAGGTCTATGAACGCAAAGCACATCTTTTGTTTTTTCTGATACGGCAGCGCGAACACTACTAATATTAAATTAGGCTACTATTGGAGAGAAAATTAAATATCCTTTAAACGATATACCGCTTATCCTCCTTGTTATTTAAAATTGTTAGGTTAACATTTCACCTTGCTAGGAAAGAAGTCTCCCCCTTAAAAACAAAATTGACCTATCTTTCTGTTTTCAGATCATTTACAGGAATGAAGATATTAACGGTGGGAAGTGTTCAAATTTTCATCATTGATTCAAAATCTTTTACGAATAGGAGAATATTTTTTGTGTCTCTATTTATATTTTTGTTTAAAAATAGAACTGAAATATACAAAACAGCCAGTATCTTATCCAGTATACACATTAATATCAAGTACCTTTAATTAAAACAGTTAGACATAAGACCGCTATTCTACAGGAATCTACAGGAAGATATCTATTCTGTATGAATTAGCCCGTACAGAAAAAAAAATGTAAATATAATAACAAGAAAAACTTACCTGACTCTTCTGTTGTACAATCGTTATTAATTGAAACTGCTTCACTGGAATGATTATTTGATAAAACCATATTTTCAGTAGATTCAGTATTTTTCACCTCTACTTTTCCACTAGTTGAGGCTTGGTCAATGGCAGCCAAGAGTAATTGTTGTAGATCATTTTTGGCTTTCCTCTTTTTCCTCCTTTTCTCTTTTGGTATAGCTCCACTAGACGGTAATACAACTCTGTTTGTAATATTTAACTCCGAGCCTGGGTTGCGAGAATTATTTGCGAGATTTAAAGTTGGTACTTCTGTTTTTTGAGTATTATTATTTATTAAGTGTTCTCTGAAACTCTTTCTGGAAGTTTCTGAAAGAACTGGGAAATCTTTGTCGTAGCTGTCCTTTGACCATAGTGAATTTAATGGTGGTGTGTAAGACCGTGAATCATAACTGTTGAAATTGTTCTGTATATTTGCCGGGGCATAATAACTGTTTGGGATGCATAAGTCCGGTAATAAATATCCGCTGTAAGTACTATCTAGAACTGGCAATAAAGTTCCAACGTTCTGATCACATCCAAAGCTATAAAAATTGCTTGCCGATTCTACAGTATTATGTACCTGGAGTACTGAAGGCACACAATTGAACTCTTTTACTTCTGGAATTAACAACTCTTCTACTTTTCTATATAACAGACAAAAAATCTGATCATTGGGTAGAATTGTTAGATGTGCCATCATCTGTTTAAAATGAAGCTTCACTTCTCTCTTTAATGAAACTGGATCAACTTCATATCTGCACAAATGATTTATTGCTTTTTTAATGTCTATTTCAAAAAGAAGTGCCACACTCACTGCCCTTACTACATCTTTTACAGTAAGCTTAGAAGGTAAATCACTTAGATGTAAGGTTGTTTTGCCTACAATTTGGTAATAATGGTTCTCTATTAATCTTCTATGTCCTTCACTAACTGCTGACAAAATCCTATTCTTGTGACACACAAATTGATTTTTTGATCGAATAATAATGTAAATTTGAGCTGCAATTTTTGACAAATTTAAACTCGCCATAAGAAAATTTAAATCTGAAAGGCGTTTTTTTACAGATATTCTTATTTTAATTTTGTCGATTTGACTCACTTCAGTATTTTTTTGTGTATTTTCAACATTACTGTGAAGTAACGCAGAGGACTGAACATTTCTCTGAATTATCAAATCTTCCAATTTTGTGTATAACTTAAAAAATATTGGATTTTCAGGTGGGACCTGTAAAAGTGCCATCATCTCTCGGAAATGTTTTCTTACTTCAATTTCAAGCAAAGGTGGTTCGATATCAATTTGCAAAATATCGCTTTTCAAAGGATGGATAAATGACTTGCTTACATTTATTCCAAAAAGAAGTGCTACAGTTATTGCTCTGACCAACTCTCTTATTCTCGTATAAACTGAATTATCTGGACTGGGTTTTGCACGAAGAAAACTTCTTTCAAGGTCCATTTGAATTTTCTCACTAATTAATGGATCATCCTGCTTTTGAGATGTACTAGTAGATGACCATCGAGTATGTTCTTTAATGCCCAAATAAATTTCAACAGCTTCGCTTGAAAGTTGTAGAACAATATCTAGAAATTGAATATTACCAAATAAAGATTCTGAAACTTGATTATTGATATCCTGTTTAGTAATAGAATTAACATCTTTTTCAATTTGATTCTGCGCCATATCAATAGGACTAACAGTCCTACTCAGACGTCCATTTAGACATGGTTGATGAACTTCCTTGTATCTTTGAAGTAGTAACCTTTCCAGTTTTTCGTGAAATTCAAAAAAAAGTACATTATTGGGGGGTATCATAATTTGTGCCATCATATTTCTAAAATGTAGTTTAAGGTCATGCTCCAACATGGATATGTTAGTTGTTATTTGAAACATATTATCAATGGTCGATTCTTGTACATCTATATTAAAAAGAAATGCCACTACCAAGGCTCTCACTAGATCTTTAATAGAAACAGGAAGTGGAAAAGTAGTATTTACACGTAGTTTTGTACTTTTGAATTTCTCCTCAAATTCTTGCATTTTTTTCTTACTAGTTGTTGGAAATTGATTATACGTTTTAATTATATCGTATATGTGAAAAGATTTTTCTGAAAGTTGCACACTACCTTGCTGATTTAAATTGATTGCATATCTGTTCGTATTTTTAGTACTCTTAGTATTATTTTTGTTCTCGACTATTTTCTTACCCATTTTATATTCATTGTTTGTAACATTTTGATGTACAGCGCCTGTGTTTTGAGGTATATTTTGCCAAGGATTGGCAGCAACAGCATTTTCCTCTTCCCATTGGTTCGTTTGTGTTATAGTATACACATGACATTTTGATATATCTATGGGAGGAGGCTCATATTCTTTATAATCTTCGGTGTCCATTCCCTCATCAGAATCACTATCAGAAAATGCCATCCCTTTTAGTCCATGTATTTTGAAGGCCTCTTTGCTGTGGAGGTCCTAAAATGAAGATAAAAATTGACATGACCATGATAAAAATAGAGGGTGTTTTTACGGCAATATGAAATATTTTTGTAGACGATTCATCGTTTAATTTTAAGACTAAAAATTCCTACAAACACGAATAATCAGCTTTGTCCTTATAGATATACACGGTGTCAAAAGTTTAAAATTGAAATTAAAAATTATAGATCACAAACGCTTATGTTTTTTACATTTGGTCAATAATAGACTCTATAGCAATGATTTGACATCAACTGACTTTTAAAAATATTAACCAGTGACACACTATCACTGAATTATCTAAATTATAGTTATTAAGGTACCAAGGGTATTATAAAGATAATAACGCTTGAGGCAATGGTGTATACAGGGTGAGGCAAATAAAGGGCCTATTAGAAATATCTCGAGAACTAAAGGCAACAGAATCATGAAAATTGGAATAAAGGGGTTTTGAAGGATGATCTATTAAATGAAAATATTTTCATCTCTTTGCAACTTCCGGTTATACCGGAAGTTGCTTATAACTTCGTTTTTTTATATGGGACACCCTGTATATTTTTACATTTTTGGATTCTCTTCGATGTCTTCTTTCTTAAAATATGAGGTTTTGTAATATTATACAGGGTATTTTAAAAGATAATTAGGTTTTTTTATTAATTTCGTAGCAAAATTAACACCCTGTAGAATTGTAGTAGTTTGACATCTAAAACTCTACTTACGTTCAAATGATTTTTAATATACTCTACTATTGTTAAGAATCATTAGTATAGCTAAATTTTTAATTTTAGTATACAGGGTTGATCGAAACTCGGAATGAGTATTTTCTGAGTTTTCTTAAATGGAATACCCTGTATTTTAGTATTGTAATGAAATGATATTTTATGGTACTTTTTTATTTCTTAAGCATTCCCTATACCTAACTGCTTTAATTTGTGCTTAATTGTTAATCGCACCAACAATCTTAACTAAGTAGGTATTTCGATAGCTAAACCATTATTGGTAATTTTAAGCACCAGTCTGGATTAATACGTATTTATTTCTGAAAAATTATTTGGGATTGAGTATTTTCACGGCCAACCTAATAAAATTTTACGTATTTTTTGTTGCAATTAATGTTTAGCTTGAATCACCAATAACTCACAAATTAAAGCAGTTAGGTATAGGGAATGCTTAAGAAATAAAAAAGTACTATAAAATATTATTTCACTACAATACAAAAATACAGGGTGTTCCATTTAAGAAAACTCAGAAAATACTCATTCCGAGTTTCGACCAACCCTGTATACTAAAATTAAAAATTTAGCTATACTAATGATTCTTAACAATAGTAGAGTATATTAAAAATCATTTGAACGTAAGTAGAGTTTTAGATGTCAAACTACTACAATTCTACAGGGTGTTAATTTTGCTACGAAATTAATAAAAAAACGTAATTATCTTTTAAAATACCCTATATAATATAACAAAACCTTATATTTTAAGAAAGAAGATATCGAAGAGAATCCAAAAATGTAAAAATATACAGGGTGTCCCATTTAAAAAAACGAAGTTATAAGCAAGGTAAGCAACGAAGGTATAGCCGGAAGTTGCAAAGAGATGAAAATATTTTCATTTAATAAATCATCCTTCAAAACTCCTTTATTCCAATTTTCATGATTCTGTTGCCTTTAGTTCTCGAGATATTTCTAATAGGCCAGTTATCTGCCTCACCCTATATACCGAGTGCCTTTGGCCCGAGGGATATACGTTGACCGAAAGTGTTATTATCTATAAAACCCGTGGTGCCTTCAACGTTTAATGTCCGACTAAATTATTCTTTATATGCAAAAAATTTGAATAAATTTTGAATTAATTACTTTTCAAATAAGTACATTGACCAGCAATAGTCGTAACGTAATTATGGGACCGTGCAAGTTCGGCAAAGCGACCCCTATTTCTACGCTCTATACTAAAATTCGCACTTTTAATTATATTGGCCAATTATATTAGTCCTGGTTACTGGATAATTGTCAAGGCCATAGTCCAAAAAAATAATAAGAAGAAAAAATAAGATTCAGGTTATGTTATGAAAACGTCAACAATTGTATGTAGTAAATAAAATTAGTTATTAAAATGCAGTACTGCAAGCAAAATAAAATTAATTAAATTTACCTTTATATAATAATTGCATATCATATCAATATTGTGGAGCAATATATAATTTTTCTGCTTCATTGACAGAAGGTATGAAATATACGTCAATTTGACAATTTCAATTGACAATATGAATTATTTAAGATAGTTGCAATATTTCTCCGCGACTCGCGCAGGGTCGTTTCTCGTTTCCCCTTCCAAGTACTTGCACACCGCGATTGACACTGACGTTAGTAATTTCTTTTTTGGGAAATTCAGTTGTCAGAAGTGACTGGAAATTACTACACAACCAACGCACCTGCTCATCATAGCCAATATTATTAATAGTAAACAGACATAAAAATAACATAAACCTTACGCCAATCAATAATTATTTATTTACACCATTATAATTATTAGTCTAGGTGCCAAATAGAGGTCACCGTGTCCTTTTCAATTCTGATGGACAAACTCAACGGTTTCTTATGGATTTTTGGCTGCTGATTACCAATTTCGAGGGTGGAATTCGATCCGAGTGGTCAAAAAATTGTTATAAACAATTTCATTGTTTATAAATGGTTTATAATGCTCTGGCTTATAAACTAAAAGAGATAAAAAATAATGTTTCAAATAAAATTTGTTCGTTAATAAAAAACGAAAAAAAAAACGTTTACTAAACTTAAATCCAACAATTAGAACTCAAGATATTGTAAAATTAGTGAAAATGCAAATTGCAAAATAAGTATTTTTCTAAGCTTTATCGATCGTAACTCAGCTTCTACGCACGCAAATGAGCCTTAGAAGTTCTAATTTTAAAGTTTAATGAATATGCTTCCACACAAAATTTGATAAATTAATTTGTCTTAAAGTTATATTCGTTTGAAGTTAAAATTTTCTTAAAAAAAATTGTACAATAATTTGTTTATAAGGGTTTCAAGCAGATTATAGTTATAAACATTTATACTTTATTTAACAATAATGATATAAGAACTCAAAAGAAACATTTTGAGCTTAAGAAAATGTTCGTATGTTTATTTTTGGATATCGATATTTTAATAGCGCGCTCTGAGGCCCGAGATTGGCTCACCGCGTAAAGGTTCACGCGCTAACTTCTCGATGCAAATTATAATTTCTATGTATATATACGTTATCTTCAATTTTCATTTTTGAAGATCTTAATAAAATTTTATCATATAATTCTTATAATTAAATCATCATACTGTATCTCGTATCACCTTTAATTATATTTACTTTGTCTTCTATTTTTTGTACTAAATGAAAAAAAAACCATAAATACTAATATGTCAGAAATATAACTAAAAGGTAAGTTGATATTATTTATTAATACTATTTTTACAAACATTATCTTTCATGCATCTGCATCGAGATATACAGAGAATCTCACCTTTTTGACATCTGCATAAGTTCTTAGAGCAATTTGTTACACTCACATGGTGGTACTAAGTCTGTTCTTGTAGGTAGTAAAACTAAAACTTTCTGGGGCTTCAGAGTCTAATTATCTATATGATATCCATATAAAGTGGATCTAGTTTTTTTGCAACATCATCAAGGCACTTCAATTGAGTGTATGCTGCCACAACATAAATGCTCGTTTTATATGCAATGATGATGCTGTAAAAGAAATCGATCCATTTTTATATGGATATCACATATTGGCTTGTTTGCATGCGTAGAAACCGAATTACGATCGATAAAGCGTCGAAAAATACTTATATACTTGACTGAGAGCCGATTTTGCGCCTCATAGCGCGCCATTAAAATATCGATATCTTGACCAAAAATAAACTTACGAACATTTTAAAAAGCTCAAAATGTTCCTTTTGAGTTGTTCTATCATTATTGTTAATTAAATTATTGCTCAAATTTACTTGAAACCCTTATAAACAAATTAATGTACAATTTTGATTGATTAAAATTATTAAAATGAAGATAAAGTAATTTAACAAACTTTTTTTGGTAGCCTATTAACGAAGCTTTAAAATGAGACCTTCTAAGGCTCATTTTCAATCGTAGAAGTTGAGTTACGATCGATAAAGCTTAGAAAAATACTTATTTTGCAATTTGCAATGTGCACTAATTTTACAATATCTTGAGTTCTAACTGTTGGATTTAAGTTTAGTAAACGCATTTTTCTTCGTTTTTTATTAGCGAACAAATTTTATTTGAAAAATTCTTTTTTATCTCTTTTAGTTTATCAGCCAGAGCCTTATAATTATAACAATTTTTTGACCACTCAGATCGAAATCCACCCTCGAAATTCGTAATCAGCAGCCAAAAATCCATAAGAAACCGTTGAGTTTGTCCATCAGAATTGAAAAGGACACGGTGACCCCTCTGGCGCCTAGACTAAATGTATTAATAACAAATGAGAAAATTATTTATTGTACAAAATAAAAATATATTGTAGAAATAAACTCCACAAAATTTTATGAGATTAGTAGTCACTCCCACTATTTCTAATAATTCTTGTTTTTTTAATGAAAGATTAAGTTGATTTTAGCAGTTAATAGTGTGAGGTAGGAATTTTTGTTTCCTATTCCGAATGTGTCAAAGTGAATCTCGGTAGAGCGAATTCAGTATAACCATAGTTTTACTTAGGTAGTTATTTTTCAACTTGACACTACATTTAACTAGTTATTTAAATTTAATACCCTAGGGCGTTATTTTTCAAAATAAAGCCCTAGGCCATTAACTTCGAAATCATGTTTATGTATTATTTATCAAATAATATACCAGTCGGACATTAAGTTAATTTTTGTAAAAAAAAACCTAAACTTTATATACTAGGGCAGTTCGATAAGTACTTAGCCTCTCCGCCAGAATTGCGCCACTATCGCAAATGAAGTGTACTGTCATTTAATGCGTTCTTGTAGATGGCTAGTGGTCGGTGATTCGATTCTTGTTTTTGGAAGGGAAATCACGCAGCGAAATCAAAAAGCGCTCGGATACGGTGTAAGGTGACCTTACACTTGAAGGGCAAAACGATCACAGGGCTCTATTATGCCGAATTATTGTGCCGATTCGACGCCGAATTGAAGAAAAAACGACCCCATTTGGCAAAGAAAAAAGTGCACCGGCTCACACCTCCGCCGCCGTCGGCATGGCCAAATTGCTCGAATTGGGCTACGAATTGTTGCCCCATCCACCGTGTTCTCCAGATTTGGCCCCGTGCAACTACTGTTTGTTTCCAAACTTAAAAAAGACACTCGCTGGGCAGAAATTTAAGTCGAATGAGGAGGTCACTGCCGCTACGGAAGCCTATTTTGCAGACTTCCAAAAGGTATTTTTCAGACGGGTTAAAGAAGTTGGAGCATGGCTGGGTCAAGCGTATCGAGCTAAAAGGAGACTATGTAGAGAAATAAATTGCCGCTTTTTCAAAATTTTTCTTTTTCTTTTGTAGACTAAGTACTTATCGGACTGCCCACGTACATACCTAAAATGAACAATGCCGTTGATATAAGCAACTATAATAAACAAGTTCTTAGAAATAAATTACGATTTCTAGAGCTATTGCCGTATTGTTAATTAGATTTTAAATGATACCAAAGCGGAAATAATTTAAAAAAAACACTAAGAACCACTTAGAGTAAATATTATGGTAAATATATAGATAATATAAATTTTTTGTTTGAAAAGTTTTGGATATCTGCGGAAATATATTTTACTTCTGCCAGAAAACAGAAAACAATGTTTAGTTCACAAATAAACATTGCTTCTTGCTTAAATTAAATGTTCAAACTGCCAAGAGGCAGGTGGCTGGAAGTTTTAACATTGAATTTAAGAGTGTAGGCGCAAATATTTTACGGCTATCCCTACTTTTTCTGTCTTTACACGGCAAATTACGTGTAGTAAAATTCGAAATAAAAGTGAGTATTTAGTATGGATATGTAAACATTACTTGACAATGTCATCATTAACTTTAGAGAGATCTTTTAAATGTTCTTGGATAACTGTTACTTGTACAATTGCTTATTATTAATTCGGTTAATTCATATGATAATTTTTTCACTAACTATGTATTCAGTGATTGTAATAATTTATATACTGTAGGTACAACAAAAACTAATACTCAATGGAAAAAAGAGGAAAAATGATGAATGTAAAATGTAAGTGATTTTTTAATAATATATTGTTACTATGGAACGCTTGCAATTTTGAACATCTTTAACAACAAAATACTTGGATCACAGAATATAATCCTGGGCCCAGAGCACGTAAAATAGAATTATATTTTGCTGACGTCACAAAATAGAATTTCATAATGGGAGAATCGACGGTTGCTAGGCAACGTAACGTCACTGAAATAGAATTCTATTTGGCGTGCTCCCACTACTGGTGTATTCTCTGCTTGGATATTCCATAAATAATAAACAATAAATAAAATTGGAAAGAAATCCTGTGTAAAAGGTATAAAATTTTTTTATTAAAAATCCCTTAAAAGGGCTACATCACAACAAAACGTTTTCGATTTTTATAAAAAATCATCATCAGTGTTCGATAAACTGGATGCTAGCTGAGCCACAAAAGAAAAATATCTGGGTAAAAACCCTTTACATATAATATAGATGCCTTAAGTCATTGAAATGTGATCAACTCAATTTGGATCCCACGTGTTGGGAAACCTGTATACCTTACCTTAGGGCATTATCCTGTTTGCCATGTGACCATCACAGGCCTTTTTATCGAAGTATGCACTTTTAAGGCATCTATATTATATGTAAAGGGTTTTTACCCAGATATTTTTCTTTTGTGGCTCAGCTAGCATCCAGTTTATCGAACACTGATGATGATTTTTTATAAAAATCGAAAACGTTTTGTTGTGATGTAGCCCTTTTAAGGGATTTTTAATAAAAAATTTTTATACCTTTTACAAAGGATTTCTTTCCAATTTTGTGATTGATGGTATACAGCCAACTACAGGAAAACCTTTTCTTTTCCTTGTAAACAATAAATAACTTTTTATTAAGTTCGCGTCTTAAATTAATTATTTATCAAATACACTATCAATATTATTTAATCAACAACTCAAAACATTCCCGACGCCATGTCAAATATTTAAAATTGCCACTGTCTTGTTACCATATTCTATTCGACTCAGTGCGTTGTGTGACAAAGATAGCAAATGTTCGATTTGGAAAATATCACCACGGACATGGTGTCCATTTTTTTCGAATCCTGAAAAAACTAATAAATATTTTTAAACAATGTAAACGCAGAATGAAAGACTAAATTATTATCGAGGGCCAAAGTCCTTAGAATAAATAAAAAGTTTCTTTTGAATGAGATATTTGAAATTAAAAATCACACTACATTTTTTCTTAGTGTTTCACCCCTGCAACTTATTAAAATAAACATTATAAAAGTTCTCATGGACTTTCGGCCCTCGATAATAACGTAATCTTTCATTCTGCGTTTAAATTTTTCAAAAATACTTATTAAGGAAATAGGGTGTAGGTATACAGGGTGTTAGTAAATAAGTATGAAAAATTGTAAGGGCTAATTTTACATGAAAAAGTAATGCCGGTTTGCTCTATAAACATATGTCCGCAAATGCTTAGTTTCCGAGATACCGGGTGTTGAAATTTTTATTTCAAACTGCCAATTTATTTATTGCTCTAAGACCAGTTGAGCTATGAATATGAAATTGGTGAGCTTTGGAAGGTAGTTATTACGCATTTTTAAGATACAATTAAGAATTTTGTATTCATCATTGGCGCGCCTACGGGTAATGGTCTGAATTTTTTTAAAGAAAAAAATAGTACGCCACTGAGATATTTCGAATTAAAAATTATTTTTAAATTCCAAGTCTAATTTATGATAAAAAACCTTTCTTGCCTTTTTTTCATGTGGTACACCATTTTTATGCAGAAAAATAAAACATATTGACGCGTATTTTTTAAACAAACTGGAACATGAAGTAAAAACCACTTCTATGTAAAAGGTATATTTACTAAAAATTTTTAGAATCCCAATGGATTCAATAAAATGAGTTCATCAGAACGTTTTCAAACCTATCGGTCCATCATCAGTGAATTTGAATACTTGCAAAATAGCCCCAGAACCAAACAATGGTTGTGATTATAAATAGATCTACATTATGTTAAAATAAATTTAAAATGGCTAAACGCCGATGTTCAGGGATTAAACCTCTGGGAACATGGTGAAACTCTACCCGAGGACCCAATCAACCATCTTCGGTCAACGATGACTACTAAGTGTAGTCATCGTGTAGTTCACTTAGTAGTCATCGTTGACCGAAGATGGTTGATTGGGTCCTCGGGTAGAGTTTCACCATGTTCCCAGAGGTTTAATCCCTGAACATCGGCGTTTAGCCATTTTAAATTTATTTTAACATAATGTAGATCTATTTATAATCACAACCATTGTTTGGTTCTGGGGCTATTTTGCAAGTATTCAAATTCACTGATGATGGACCGATAGGTTTGAAAACGTTCTGATGAACTCATTTTATTGAATCCATTGGGATTCTAAAAATTTTTAGTAAATATACCTTTTACATAGAAGTGGTTTTTACTTCATGTTCCAGTTTGTTTAACTATAAGGTATACAGCCAACCCAGGGAACTACCCCTTTTTAGTTTTTATTTTTTAATACATTATCAAGAAATATCCAATATAATAATCCTAAACTAGAACAATAACAGAAAATATTACTAATAATATTTTAACTAGGTGCAGAGCTACAACAAATGTTAAAAATGACCTCCTTTAGAGGTTATAGAAGAATTTTATATTCATCATAGGCGCGCGTACGGGTAATGGTCTGAATTTTTTTAAGAGAAAAATAGTACGTCACTGAGATATGTCAAATTAAAAATCATTTTTGAATTGCTGGTTCAATTTACGACAAAAAATCTTTCTTGCCTTTTTTCATGTGCGTCGCTGTTTTTATGTAAAAAAATAAAACATCTTAACGTTTACAAAGTATTTGAACTAAGTTTTTATGCATATGGAAACTACCTCAAATACTTTATATACATACGTTAAGATGTATTACGTACTATTGTTTTCTTCAAAAAATTCAGACTATTACCCGTACGCGCGCCAATGATGAATATAAAATTCTTCTGTTACCTGTAAACTAGATCAGTATAAACATTTTTTGCAGCTTTGCACCTAGTTGAAATCTTATTAGTAATATTTTCTGTTATTGTTCTTGTTTAGTATTATTATGTTGGATAGTTCTTGATGTGTTAAGAAATGAAAAATACGTGCCAAGATTTTTTATTTTTCTGCATAAAAACGGTGCATCATATGAAAAAAGGTAGGAAAGGTTTTTTATAAAAAATTAAACGTGGAATTTAAAAATAATTTTTAATTTGAAATACCTCAATGGCGTACTATTTTTTTTTTCTTTAAAAAAATTTAGACTATTATCCGTATGTGCGCCAATGATGAATCAAAAATTCTTAATTGTATGTCAAAAAATGCGTAATAACTACCTCCTAAAAGTCACCAATTTTATTTTCACAGCTCAACTGGTCTTATAAAATATACAGGTTTGGTATGTTATACAGGGTATTTACAAAGTTATAACCAATTTTATATGAAAATCGTAACAAGTTCAACTCCTTGTATAAATAAAAATAAGCACAACGGCAATGGTTTATTGATGCCATATTTTTTATTTATTGTCAAAATTTTCATAAATGATTGATATTGCTAATTTTCTTTATATTGAATACAGGGTGAGTCAAAACGCAAGTGCATTAGTTTCGGAGTAATTTTAAATGGAACACCCTGTATCACTATCGAAAAGTACCATTACCGTACTTTAATTTTTATATAACATTCCCTATGTCTAAATTTATTAGTTTTCGAGATATTTTCATTTCTCAGAGCAAATTATTAATTACGGGTCTAAATATTTCCAAATTTTAAGTAAGCCATGACTGAATTGACTAAAACTGACAATTTACGGTTACTGATTATCAATCTGGTAATAAATGTAACAATGTAACAAATAAAGAAAGAAATATAATTTATTAGTATTTAATAAATTTTACAAAAAAAAAACACAACCACAACATACAACATTTTTGAAACAATTAAAAACTACTTTTGTAGGTATATGTAACAAATAAAGAAAGAAAAATAATTTATTAGTTATAAATTTTACAAACAAAATACAAACACAAAATGCAACATTTTTTGAAAACAATTAAAAACTACTTTTGTATGTAAATGTAACAATGTAACAAAGAACGAAAAACAATTTATCAGTAAAAAATTTTACAAAAAAAACATAAACAACACAAAATACAAAATTTTTGAAAAAATTAAAAGCTACTTTTAATGAAATATTTTAAATATTTAATTAGGTACAATTAGGTAAATAAGTTGGTCAAAATGACCTCTTTACATTTATGCATGCCTAAAAACGGTCATTGAATGAGTAACTTACTACGAAGCATTTTGTAAATTGACACTTCGAAATACATTTTGTATTCTATTTTTCATCTGATCTCTTGTTGTTGGAGGCATTTTATAACCTTCATTCTTAAAGTAATCCCAAAAAAATCGGTCCAGTTTATTAAATTCTGGTAATATGGGTGGCCACGCTACTGGTCCATGGAAAAATGAAAATATCTCGAAAACTAATAAAGGACAACACTCCTAATGGAAAAGTGGTCTCGTTCAAATTTAATGAAAGTTTTGTCAATAATACTTCTCGATGTGTAGATTAAAAAAGTCCACGGGACCTGGGTCTGAATAACTTCTATTCTTGAGCAACAGCCTTCTGAAGTTATTGGATTCGAGTGCTCGTAAGTGCACTAATTCACGGACAAGTGAACGAAAATATTTATTATTGGACGAAGAGAGACTCATTTTCGTCATGCATACTTGCGTGTTGTATATGAATTAGTGGTCAAAAATAGATGCATGTATTTTAGTCTTCAGAAAACCTCCGAAAATTCCTCAGAAAACTAAAGAAGTGTGATATAAAATGTGGTACTAGAGCGATATAGGAATTATCATGTTTTCATGAATGCTTCATAGTTAAGCAAAACCAGAAAAGCTGCAGTTCCGCCTTATCTTTAGAATATTACTAAACAGTGGGGGATCTAGGGGGGGAATGGGAGAATTCCCACTCCAAAAAAGTTATCAGATATAAGACAAGTAGAGAACATGGACTTAACACAGGTTTAAGTCATCTTCGACTATTTGTACGTTAAGATTTTGCTGATATCGGTTAGATGCATCATATGTTGTGTTAACTAACAACCTATCAGGATACTTAACATTGGGTTGATGTCTTGCAAATCCTAAAAACCATAACACACTGGTTATATGAGCACAAGTACCCACAGTTCTCGCACCAGAAGGACATGTACAATAGTGCCCGCTAATCGGTTCTTCTACAGGCTCATCTTCATCAACCCTGCAGGAAATGAATATTTGGTGTTTTGTAGCTTGCCGAAACCTAAAAAATATTCCAACTCTTATGAATCCCAGTTCATCCATATTCTCATTAATCTGAAACCCTTCGTCAATATCTCCAATTATTTTATCTTGTATGTAAGACGGTGCCAGTTTAATTTGATGTATCTCAATCATAAAGTCTTTTAGGTATGTTAGGTATTCTATGTCAAAAACGGGAAAGTTGGCAAAATCATGATTATGAAGGCTTCTCCATTAACCATTTCTTCTAATCAGATCATCAGTCTCAACTCTAGCTTATACAACATTGGGAATTAATAACCTCTGTAATAATTGTTGAACATCTTTAGGTGTAGCACCTTCCATTGTACAATATTTTGTATTAAAAAGTTCATCATCACTGGCTCTAGAACCCCTGGTGGACCTCATCCTGTTCAAGAATCAGCTTCCATTTCTTCCTATCCTTTGCCTTGGTTTTCCAATTTCGCACTCTTAACACCCGTAAGTCGTCTTGGTTATAAATGTGTTTTGATGGTTCCATCTCGTTCATTCTCGTTAAATGAACAACCATTTTTTCTTTAATTTTGGAGCATGTTACGGGTGGAATTACCCCGTTCCCCCTAGATCCACCAGTGTTCAGTAATATTCTAAAGATAAGGCAGAACTGCAGCTTTGCTGGTATTGCATAACTGTGAAGCATTCATCAAAACATGATAATTCCTATATTGCTCTAGTAGCACATTTTATATCGCACTTCTTTAATTTTCTGAGGTTTTCTGAAGACTAAAATACGATGCATCTATTTTTGACCACCAATTCCTATACAACACGCAAGTATGCATGAAGAGAATAAGTCTTTCTCCTTCCAATAACAAATATTTTCGTTCACTTGACCGTGAATTAGAGCACTTAACGTAAACCGAGCACTCGAATCAAAACTTCAGAAGGCTGTAGCTCGAAAATAGTAGTTATTCAGACCCAGGTCCCATGGACTTTTTTAATCTACACATCAAGAAGCATCATTGACCAAACTTTCGTTAAATTTGACTGGGACCACTTTTCCATAAGGAGTGTTGCGGGGTCCTTTAGACATAGGGAATGTTGTATACAAATTAAAGTACGGTACTTGTACTTTCCGATAGTGATATAAAATACAGGGTGTTCCATTTAAAATTTCTGAGAAAATAATGTACATACTTGCGTTTTGACTCACCCTCTATTCAATATAAAGAAAATTAGCAATATCAATCATTTATGAAAATTTTATGACAATAAAATAAGAAAATATGGCATGAATAAACCATTGCCATTGTGCTTATTTTTATTTATACAGGGACAGAGGCGTAGCTACCGCCGTATCAATTATACGGGGCCCCAACGCGACATGTCTAAACAAAATTCTATTCAAACAATTAAACAAAATATTCTGCAATTATTTCACTATTAAAACGCTTTGAAACAGTGTACATATTATAGTGTTGGGATATCGACATTTTCTTGTAATGGATTCTTTATTATAAACTATATTTATGTACTGTACAGGTACCTATCTATTTTCTGCCTCTCGCCGTTCTTTAACAACAGAGGTTTTTTGTTTCCAAGCTACTTCTTATTGTCTATTCACCGTTGGCTGTGTGAGACATTGTATAATGTATAATGCGAAATTGCAATATTTGTAATCACTTAACCTTTGATAAGTTGAAAAATTGAAACACTGTGTATTGTTTGGGTATATTTTTCTGTAATATGTTCTTTATCTAATTGTATTTAGGTATATCTATTTGCCGGTCACTCGCCCTTGGAGAACAGAGCTTCTTTGTTTTCGTTCCTTTTCAATGCCTATTCACCCTTGGCTTGAAAAAACTGAATCTGTTTTAAAACAATGAGTCTCAATTAAAATCTCTTTTTCAACTTTGGATTATTAGAGTTTATTAGATTTATTATTATTATCTATATTTGAGTGTTATACGCTGAACTTGTTCCTAAGGTTGTATTACGCAATTTGCAATTTATTTAAATTTTGCAATATACAGGGTGTTTCATTAATAATTGGAAAACATTTAACTGTAGATTCCTGGGCTCAAAATATGTACCCAAATCACCTAGTCTGAAAATGCTTCTTACAGAAGCTGAGTTTTTTTGAAAAAGGCGTCTTGTAATTAGTTTTTTTTTTCAAATACCTCCAGAACGCTTCTCTTTAGAGAAATCAAAACTGGTACGCGGTACACCTATTTATCTTCCTTTTTTATCTTTAACTTTTAAGCCTTTTTGACACTGGATTATTAAATTGTGAGGCATTCTAGTAATAAAAGCTACTCTTGCTTTAAGTCGGTAGGATACACCGTTTTCTAGAAATGTCGATTTTAAAATTTTGTGTTTTTTAATACGAGAAAAACTGTCAAAAAAACTATGAAAACAAAAAACGAAAACTGGTATGTTTATTCTAGAGATGAATCGATTTCATCAATTGCGAATTTCTAGTACCGGTCATATGCGTCCGTTTTGAGTAGGTCAACGGTTATTTTATCGAATTATTTTTTGTGTCTTTAATTTTAAAACATTTTTGACACTAGATTATTAAATTATGAGGTATTCTAGTACTAACAGTTACTCTTCTTTGGGTCGGTAAAATACACCGTTTTTTTTTAATTTTTTTAAATTTTGATCAAATTCAAAAACGAAAAAATTTCAAATCGATTTTTCTAGAAAACGGTGTATCCTACCGACTTAAAGTAAGACTAACTTTTAGTACTAAAATACCACACAATTTAATAATCTAGTGTAAAAAATGCTTAAAAGTTAAAGACAAAAAAGGTATGCGATAAAATATCCGTTGCCCTACCCAAAGAGGACGCATATGACCGGTACTAGAAATTCGCAATTTATGAAATAGATTCATCTCTGGAAGATAAATAGCCGTACCAGTTTTAATTTTTATAAATACAGTAAAACCTCGATATAACGGACTAATTAGGGGGACGGGATGTCCGTTAAAGCTGAAAGTCCGTTGTATAAAAATAGGTTTAAAATCAATCAAATTTTTTTTTAATTATGTACAATTCATAGGTACAGTTACGGTCACTGAATAGTTTACAGGCTTACGTATCTAGGAGCGGATTTTTTTAATTTTTACCTCGTTTAAACTCACCTTTTACGTCAAAGTGACGTTGCCAGTGGTGTACCTAGAATAGGTTGATTAGAATTAAAAAACCTAAATATTACAAATAAATATATTTTACCTCGTAAATATATTTTACAAAACTTAACAAAATGGAAAGTATAGAAAGAAGTTTTTTTACTAAAATATATTATGGTCTTAATAACGAAAATAAGGAAGTCTGGTTTTAAAATAACCATTTTATTTTACATCTATTTTACATTAAATAATGACAAACGATGATAAATAATAAACAATAATTAATTTTTGGTGGAAGCCCCATTATTGCAATACAACTTTGCAGTCCTCTGTTCATAGATAGATAACACCAATTCCCTCATATTATAGTCACCAAACTCTTCACATGCCTGCTCAATTGCTTCCCATCTTATACTCTTACTCGGCCATTGCTATATGACTGAAATACTTTTTCATCGGTAACCCTAGACCAAACCTTCTTCGTGTTTGGCAATTGCTGTTGCTTTTTGCGCATCATTTAAATGCATTCTAACTATTTTGGAGGAATTTGATATCGTCTTATTTTATTTTTCAACACTCGCGAAACTTCTGACAAGCACTGACTGTTTAAAATTTTTTGACTTTGACATTTATCAAATCCGTACGACACTGCAATTTTACAGTATTACAATATAAAAATTAAGGTGTAAACTGTTCAGTGACCGTAACTGTACATACAGTATTTAGATACAGTGTACAAATCTGTAAGTTAGAAAAGGAATAACGTTTTGTTTTTATTTTCCTACTTCATCTAGAAACTTTCTGGATATACTTATTTAGTTGACAAAACTATTCACTGATTCATGCGTTGAATAAGCGATGTATTTTTGGCAAAACATACAATTAAAGTTGCCATCTTCTGAATTTAGAATACTTTCAGGGGAATTAGCAGGAGCTTTGTCTAAAATCAATAAACATTTCACCTCTTTAGGGGGTATTACCAGCTTCTTCTCTTAAAATTGTCAAGCCAAACTATGCCCTATTAGGGCTGATTATATCTTTGACAACACTAGGTTTACGAGATTTACCAACAATTATAGTAGTCAATCCATGCGATCCATCGGCGTTAGCACAAAGCAGTGCCGAGATCCGGCCCTTGTTGTTTTTCCTTCTAGAATTCGATTTTTCATATTTTTTGCATTCAAATTTGTTTTACATTTGATCTGATTTTTTGTCCGTTATATCCGAAGTCCGTTAAATAGAGGTCCGTTTTATCGAGGTTTTACTGTAGATGTGTTCTGGAGGTATTTCAAAAAAACTAATTAAAAGGCACCATCTTCAAAGAGCTCCAGCTCCCTTAGGAAGCCTTTTCGGAGGTGATTTGTGTTAAACCGTAATATTTTGAGCCCAGGAATCTACAGTTATAATATTTCCAATTATTAATGAAACACCCTGTATTGTTTTATTTTATTTCATTATCTTTTATTTTGTAATCATAATGATGATTTCTGTAATTTCAGTAAACTGTATTTGTTGTTGTTTTTTTTCTACTCTTTGTACCTACGCTTTGTCTATAAAATTGTAAAATTTTCAGTTTCTATTCTATTCTATACACGCGTTTTTGCTGCTTTTGTTGAACATTTTTTTAGCACTATCCCATATCAGTCGTGGAAAAGGGCCCCGCGACAAACTTTGATAGGGGGCCCATGTGGGGCTAGCTACGCCACTGTACAGTGAACTTGTTACGATTTTCATATAAAATTGATTATAACTTTGTAAATATCCTGTATAACATACCAAACCTTTATATTTTTGTAATGGAGAAGTTAACAGGATTTCGAATATAAAATAAAATATAGAGTGTTCCATTTAAAAAAATATCATAAGTTTGGTCTGCCATTATGTTATCAAACACTCTGTAACATTCTAACTAATTTTGTAATATGAAGCTCAAAGTTGGCTACAATTTTTGTTATTAACTGTTGGACCAAGAGAAAATAATGTACATACTTGCGTTTTGACTCACCCTCTATTCAATATAAAGAAAATTAGCAATATCAATCATTTATGAAAATTTTATGACAATAAAATAAGAAAATATGGCATGAATAAACCATTGCCATTGTGCTTATTTTTATTTATACAGGGAGTTGAACTTGTTACGATTTTCATATAAAATTGGTTATAACTTTGTAAATATCCTGTATAACAGTGTTTCCCAAATGGTGGGTCGCGACCCGGTACCGGGCCACGAAAGCAAAATGCCGGGTCGCCTGGCTTTGACGAAGAGGTTTTTTTTATAAATAAAAAGAGAGAATTAATAGCTACCATGAAGAATATGTTTTTGAATTTTCTCAGAATGCTCAATCTGAAAACCTTGTACTCGCTTCTTATGAAATATCAAAATTAATTGCTGAAACAGGTTATCCACAATCCACACAAAAAAAAGCAGGAAAAGCAATAAGTGAATTCGCTGGCTCTATCAAATAACACATTGAAGCGTAGGGTTGTGGAGATGGAGATGGCAGATAATATTGAAGAAACTGGTATATGTCACTTAAAGGACTATAACTATTTTTCCTTGCAATTTGATGAGGGTAAAGAGGTATCAGATAATGCTAATCTAATATGTTTTGTAAGACACGATTTTGAAAATAATATTCACGAAGAATTTCTATTTTGTAAATATTTGTCAACAAGAACAACAGCTGAAGAAATATTTAATCTAATTGCTAGCTACATTAGTGATAATGGAATTGAATAGAATACATGTGTGGGACTTAGTAGCGATGGATCACTGACAATGGCAGGCACTCGTACTGTACTTTTTCCAAGGATCAAAGCCTTAGCATCAGAATGTATTTGGGTGCATTTAGCATCCACAGAGAGGTATTAGCTGTCAAAAAAATTCCACTGATTTTAACCGAATCTATGAAGGAGAGTGTAAATTTTTTAAACTTCATAAAATCTCGCCCACTGAACTCACAAAGTATTCTCTGCTTTGTGCAGAGAAATGGGAAGTGAACATTTATTTATTTATTATACGGGATAACCCCATTAACAGAAAAATTACAGTTAAATATTAATACATTTCCAAAAGGTAATAATAAATTCAATGTGTTAAATATGACTTAATTAATCTAAAAAATAGAGAATTAGAAAAGTATAAAAACACTGAAAAATTTCATGTCACAAAAATTAATATATAACATAAATATTGACTACAAAAAAATATACAACATACAACATAACACTTAAGAGTATAAAAATAACATCACAGAGCAAGAGATCTTTTTAATTGATTTAGAGTTATATTAAATAAATCAAGTTCGTAATTATTTAACAATCCCATATACCTATCAAGTGGGTTGTGAACGCCATACAATGTTCTATGGAAAGGTTTTTTAAACATATTGTGGTAACGGAGAGCTTGATAAGGAACATTAAAATTAATCTGACTTAAAAGATTGGGAGAATCTATAAGTCCATTTATGATCCTAAAAATGAAACATGAATATCTTATTTGGCACTACGAAGTGCGTTGGCTATCAAAAGGGAATGTTTTAGAAAGACCTATTGAATTGAAGGAAGAAATTTCAATATTCTTAGAAGCACATCCACCAACGACTAGGGATGCAATATTTCACTTTAAAGACAGTTTTCATGATGTCAATTGGTTAATCAAGGTAGCCTACCTTTGTGATATTTTTGACTTCTTGAACAATTTAAACCTTGATATTACAAGGTAGCAATGCAACTGTATTTAAAGTACAAGAGAAGGTGGACGCTGCAACAAAAAAACTTAATTTGTAGACAAGTCGCGCGGAAGCAGGAAATTACAAATCTTTTGCAAAACTACCGGAACTACAAAAAAAGATAATATCATAAATTCATTGTCGGATGAGATTTCAGCGGCTTTCAAGAAACACCTGCTAGGACTGGAGGTCCTGCAAGAGGCAAATTTGAAGGAATACTTTCCTCTATCCACAGCAACAAAGCGTGGATAAGGTATCCATTTACAATGGACGTATATTTAGTCATTAATTTGAACTATCGTGTGATAAATCACTCAAGGACATATTAGAAAAAATACCACTGATAGATTTTTGGCTGTTTTGTCGCCAGGAGTAGGTAGGTTTAGTAGAAAAAGCGATAACATTTCTAATTCCTTTTGTTACGACCTATAAGCATCTATAAGTGTGAGGTATGGTTTTTAACACTGCTTTTCCTTAAAAATAAATATAGAAACCATTTGGAAGTCGAACCGCACCTGAGGATAAAATTAACATCTACTTCTCATTAATATTTGATTATTACTTTGTTTTATTACATTTTTGTTTGAGCAAATGATTCTTTATTAAAATATATAAAACTGTAATTAATATTTAAATATGTTTTCTTGTACACACACCAGGCTATGCAAAAAACTAGTGGGTCACGAAGGATAAGCTCAAAAATAACCGGGCCACGGAAAAATAAGTTTGGGAAACGCTGCTGTATAACATACCAAACTTTTATATTTTTGTAATGGAGAAGTTAACAGGATTTCGAATATAAAATAAAATATAGTTCCATATAGTATATAATTCCATTTAAAAAAACATAAGTTTGGTCTGCCATTATGTTATCAAACACTCTGTAACAGTCTAACTAATTTTGTAATATGGAGCTCAAAGTTGGCTACAATTTTTGTTACTTACATGTTATCCCTATATTACTACAACCGATCTAGGGAGCTTTATCCCACTAATCAATCACCCTGTATAAATAATTGTTTTGTTTTATTGCTGAAGCTGAATAGAGAATTGAATGTTATACATTCATATCACATTTTTACATCATCTTTTAAATTTAGAATAAAGGAAAAACAAATGCAAATCCCTCTGGGATTCCCCAAACTTAAAATTAGCTAGAAGTAATTAAATTTTTTACAAACTAGTTTTTAGATATTTTTGTTTCCATATAATATGTACTAATTTTTACATATTATATTATAATAAAATTGATTCCTTGAAATGTAACAACAAAGATACAATAATAAATACCTATTTGTAATGAAAATAAAAACTTACTTCCTCCATTTTTACCACTGCCAAACAACAAAATATGACAAATGACAATAATTAATTATTATTGCATTATTATTTATAGAATACAATTATATACAACTATTGTTTATAGATAAAAGAAATTCTGAAATATCTAATATCTTGTATCATTTTGCAGATTATCCTCAAGTAAGTTAGTAAGTAGTACATTCATAATTCATATATTATGTACATTCATAATTCATATAATTAACAAATAACTAAATTTCAGGGTCCTACCCCCTTGCAATACTACCCCGTACGCACGTACCAATAACTTTCGGGCCATAGAGAATAGAGAAATAAAAACAAATCGGGCCTTTGGAAACAAATATTTTCAAGGCTATTTCAAAACAATGCCTCAAACAGGTAAAAAATAATGCAGAATGAAAATTTACGGGATAACCCTTTTGACATCTTAACAGAAAATTGATTCAATTTCATAAAAATGTATCGTAATTATTAAAATGTAAAGAAACTTACCTGATCCATTTTCACTTTTCACTACCCTTAATCTTGATAGAACCCTTTAGCACAAAGCTACAACAACAAATAATAAATAAATTATCGTCAATGTTGTCATGTCATGTCATTGTCAATGTTGCTGCATGTGCATGTTTACTGTGTTATCTAAGCAGTGTTGCCATTACTAAGATTTTATTTTCGGTAGATAATCATCGGAATTATTGTGAGTAGACAAAACTTTTTCTTTCAATAAAACTTGCTGATTTGACATTATTGTTTTTGGGAAATAATAAATAATGCATGGTTGCAAGAACTTGTCACCATTATTATATAAAGTAAATACACTATTTTTGTTGTAAAATCTTCTAAAAACAGTAGGTATGTATGTACCAGTTGAGTCTCACAGACGGGTTATTACAAAATAAAATAACGAGAAAATTATTTAAAAAAAATTATAGAAAAAAATAAAAGCATGAAAGCATTGTGGACAAAAAGGGAATATGACAAAAAATGAATGGTCCAACTTAAAGACAAAAATGGAACTATAGTCTCAGAGATAGACCAGGCATCATGACATATACCTACATACTTAGTAGTGGAAAGTTTAAATTGGAAACATTATATATAAAAGTCAAGATATTTCAGATTCATCCAATAGCCAATACGAACGGTACATAATGTAGGATCGGAAGATAGACATACCAGAGTTCATAAAGCATTTGACACAGTGGACACACGCTATCTTAAAAGCACTATCAAAATGCAGAATAGACCACAGGTATGTATGCGAATATATACGAAAATGCAACAACTGTAAACCTTAATTGTATGGCTGAGAAGATAAAACTTTTCTCCTTCCAACGTGAAGATGTGCTCTCACCTTTGGGCTCTTGAAGATTATGGCGTCATCAAAACTATTGTTGTGCCATTTTTAGTTATATGAATGCTTCTGTCTGTGTCTGTGACATAATCCCTCACCAAATTTTGCAGGTATGGGAATATATCCATTCTTGCTCTCTTACCACCCCTTACTATCCTGATTATGGTGTGTATGATGGCAGATCTGCATTTACTGGCGGTCCTGTAACCTCCTTTTTCTTCTATTTCTTTTTTGAGCCTTGACTTTACGAAAATTTCGAATAGCTTACTTAGTTTATTTAGCAGGCACATTGGTCTGAAAGAAATTAAATGAAGGGTACAATATATAGTGAGATTTGTGAAAAGTCAAAGACTGTCATGGCTGAGACATGTTCAGAGACCAGAAGATACCAAAACAACAACGAAAATATTACAATAGAAGTCGATAGAAAGACGAAAAAGGCCCAGAACGAGATGAGTGGATGACGGGGAAGACGACCTGAAAACTATAAAAGTTATACAATGGAGAGAAGGACATAAGAAAGGTCTAAATGGAAGGATATATCTAGACAAGTAAAGACCCATCCAGGGAGATGATGCCAAAAAAGAAGACGCATTGGTCTGAATACGCCCAGTACTTCCATTTCGTTCCAAAATTTAGGGATGCGGATGAGGTTTGCCAAGGAGGTCGTTAATTATGTGTTTATAGGTCCATGTTTTTCATTAATTCTGTCTTTTCCTCAAAAATGGTCTTTATATTATTTCCGGCACAATTCTGTCAGATCCAAGTGCCTTCCCAGTCTTTAGTGCTATTCCTGCTTCTGCTTCCATTCTCTCCTCCATTGTGAAGCGATTTGTTGGTGCCTCTGAAAGTTATTATTTGGAAGATTTTCTCCAGTCTTTTCGAGAATAAAGCTTCTTCTGCGGCTATCCTCTAGCTTAAAGAAGGTGTTTCCTTTGGGATCTCTTGGTGTAATCTTATATACCTACGTCTCCCCAAATGTTATTTTACAGACTTTCGCATAGTTCTGTCCTGCACCCAGCGCCGGATAAAGGGGCGGGCGAGCCGGGCGGCCGCCCGGAGCGCAAAGATTTTGAGGGGCGCCAAATTTTGAAGGACGCAAATATAAAAATATTTTATTTTCATTCATTATTTCTTTTTTATTTTACATAGGTACTAACTTTGATCATTTTTCGTGTGACATTGTTTGAATAATTCTAATATTATTTATAAGAAAAATATTTCTATCTATTGTCAGAATTCACAACTCAAAAAAAAATTAATGGACTAAAACCAAAGCTCACTAAAATATAATGCCACCTAAGAATTGTTATGGTTTTTATCACTCATACAAAATTAATGCAGACAAATTCTTTTTACGATCTAAAAAGATTGTTAATTTTTTTGGGTCATTTGTCACGTAGGTATCACGTATGTCAACAACCTACTTTAAAAATGGACGAAGATCAAATTTTAAATTATCAACAAAATTATGAATAGTCAGTGATATGTACTATATAGGTCGGTCGATTTTGCTTTGACACTTTGTTAACGCTCGGAGCGAATACTTAAGGCGCATTTAAATCAAAGCGAACACGAACGAACGAACGAAGGAACGAATTCGTAGGTGTTCACTTGGTCATTCGTTCGCTACAAAGTAGGGCCCTTTACATTGAAGCGAACGTTCGCATTCGTTGATGATCCGGAGTGCATATTGCCCGCAGATGTTTTTAAGATGGGCTGATGGGTCAGTGCCAGTCACACATTGTGTTTAAGTTTATTTTCGTGTTTCTTGCTGGGTAAATTTTAATACAATAATAGCTTACAAAAATAGCAGGTAGCAGGTATTATACGCTGTTTGAGGGAGCTTAGAAAATAACATATGTAATAAAGAACCAGCTTTCTTAAAATTCTTCCTCGAAAAAGTTACTTGCTCTTGATATTATGACTATATTATGTTCAAATAACAAATTGTAAAATTGGTGTATCAAAATAAATTTGCTTTTAATTAATTTTAGCAATTAATTTGATTTGGTTTCCTCATTAGTGTTTCTGGGTTGAAATTTATCATCAATAAAAACATTAGGCTTTTAAAAGCAAACCACTTTGAACCCTCTTTTTGTCTTTCTCGTCTAAATGATGCCAGAAGCTAATTCATTTTTTTAGTTCAGAGACATCACAACCCATTCCTATAGAAATGTTAAAACAAGTATCAGTTTTTCTGTTTATTATTTTATATAGCTTCGATTTTGGGTTTCATAGGCATATTCCATATTGCAAAATTATGTTTTCACAACTACACAATAAACAACCCTCTCAAACTAATGTTTGTAAATAAATTAAATCAGTACTTCTAAACGAATTCGTTCGCTACCTAGTTCAGAGAAATAAGGAAAAAAAATATGGTGTTGGTGACACATTGTTGGATATAGATAAATAAATTAAATATTTTTATAGCAGTGCCATCTACTGGCCGCTTTACTATTTACTGTATAGTGTGTTGCTTTCAACGTTTGTTTAACATGTAGTCCTTAAAATACAGCCATTGGGTAAACAACGTTTTATTTGTTCCTTAAATCTCCCATTTTTGTTCCTCAACTCTACAATTTACGAACAGGTTATGGGCTCAAACGATTAAGTGGAAGATTTTCTGGTCGTTCAAATCAAAACAGTGTGTGTTCATTCGATAAAAAGTTAGTTAGTCGGTTTGTTGGTTAACAACGTGGTTATTAACAGTATCGAAAATGGCGGTGAATTATCTTACAAGTGTGCCGCGTTTAACCGGTAGAGATAACTACCAGGACTGGTCGTTCGCGGTTGAGAATGTCTTTGTTCTAGAAGGACTAACAAAGTGTATTCAGGGAACTGAACAAGACACAACGCTTGTTGCCAAAGCCAAAGCTAAGTTAATATTGACTTTGGATCCATCCATATATTTGCATGTGAAAGAAGCTGAAACGGCGAAAGATGTATGGGATAAGCTGAAAAAGTTATTCGAAGACTCAGGTTTTTCGAGGAAAATAGGATTGCTTCGAACACTCATATCGCTAAGGTTGGAAAATTGCAGTTCCATGGAATCCTATGTGAATCAGGTGATCGAAACTGCACAGAAGTTGAATAGGACTGGTTTCCAAATTGATGACTTGTGGTTGGGATCGCTTCTCCTAGCGGGACTTCCGGAACAGTATACTCCAATGTTATTGGCAATTGAACATTCGGGGATATCTATTACCACTGATGTAATCAAATCTAAATTGCTAGATATGCAGATAGACAGCACTAACAGTGAAAAGCAGACAGCTTTTATGTCAAAGTCGAGTGAAGTTAGCACTAAGCATGTCAAAAAAGTTAACAAGAAAAACATAACCTGCTTCCGGTGTAAACAAAAAGGTCATTATATGAATAAGTGCCCTAGTGCTAATAATAATGCGTTTAGTGCAACATTCTTAAGTGGAAACTTTAAATCTACAGATTTTTATGTCGATTCTGGATGCAGCACGCATCTTACAGCGAGAAAAGATTGGTTGACAAATATCCGAGATGCAAGTTCGTCCAATATAACTGTGGCTAACAGTGAAAGTTTGGAAGTGAAATGTGCTGGTGATATGATGGTAACCACAATTGTCGATAAAAAGAGATTAGAGGTAAGCATCAATAATATATTATATGTTCCTGATCTGACGACAAATCTTTTATCTGTTTCTCAATTGATTAAAAATGGAAATGAAGTTATATTTGAAAATGCAGGTTGCAAAATATACAATAAAAATGGAATTATTGCAACAGCTGAATTGATAGATGGTGTTTATAAATTGAATACTGAATGTATTTCAGATCGTAAAAATTGTTTATTTGTAACTGGGGATACCTGGCACAGACGTTTCGGTCATCTAAATAGCCTATATCTAAATAAAATGAAAGATGGAATAGTAGATGGACTGAATGTGACTGGGAAAATTGATATTAACAAGCAAAACTGTATAGTTTGTTGTGAGGGGAAACAAACGAGATTACCGTTTCCAGAAAAAGGTCACAGGGCCAGTAGTTTATTACAGCTTATTCACAGCGATGTATGCGGGCCCATGGAAAACAAATCATTAGGTGGCTCTAAATATTTTGTTACTTTCCAAGATGATTTTAGTAAAATGGTATTCATTTATTTTATTAAAACAAAAAGTGAAGTTTTTAATTGTTTTAAAAATTTTAAAAGTATGGCAGAAAACCAGAAGGGTGTCCATATAAAAACTTTGCGAAGTGACAATGGTGGAGAGTTTTGTTCAAAAGAATTTGAAGATTATTTAACTGTAAATGGTATTATACATCAAAAAACGAATCCCTACACTCCTGAACAAAATGGTGTAGCCGAACGTTTAAATCGGACAATCATAGAAAAGGCAAAATGTCTGTTGTTTGATGCTAATCTTGAAAAAATGTTTTGGGCTGAAGCTGTAAACACAGCTGTTTATCTAAAAAATAGATCGCTGGCTTCCGGCTTAAAGAAAACACCATTTGAAATGTGGACAGATAGCAAACCTGACGTTAGTGGTCTTAGAATATTTGGCAGCAAGGTGATGGTACATGTTCCAAAAGAAAAAAGATCAAAATGGGAGAAAAAGGCTATTCTGCACATTTTAGTAGGATACTCTGAGACTACGAAAGGATACAGGGTGTATAATCCGACCACTAAAGAAATAATAGTAAGTAGAGACGTACAAATTATGGAAGACACAAAAAGGTGTGAAGTGATTCATGTTGATTTAGAAGGTGAACATGGGGCAAAAGAAATGTTAGATTCAGTGGGAGATAATAATACATCATGTCAGGATCAGAATCATCAGGTTGAAGAGAACACATCGACTGATGAAATTGTTGAGAACAATGATCCCGATTATGTATGTGACTTGCCGAATTTGCCAGTGGATGAAATCAGGAGATCAACAAGAATACCTAAGCCAAAAAGGTTTGATGAGTTTGTGACTTATTTGTGCTCGGATAGTGACTCTGATCCGGTTAGTGTCGAGGATGCCATGTCTAGACCAGATAGTAACTTATGGTTAGGGGCTATGACAGAAGAACTGCAGTCTTTCGAGGATAACTCAGCATGGGAAGTGGTTGATGTTCCTGAAGATGGTTGTGTAGTGAAGTGTAAGTGGGTATACAAGAAAAAGGTTGATAACTCAGGTAAAGTGAAATATCGTGCAAGACTGGTAGCAAAAGGTTACACTCAAAAATTTGGTGTTGATTATAATGAAACCTTTTCTCCAGTCATAAGGCATTCTACATTAAGACTTTTATTTGCTTTGTCAGCAAATTTGAATTTGGATATTTTTCATCTTGATGTTGCGACGGCTTTTTTAAATGGTGATTTAAAAGAAAAAGTTTTTATGACAGTACCTGAAGGTTTAGAAATTGAAAATAATAAAGTATTAAGGCTAAAGAAAGCCATATATGGTTTAAAACAGTCAGCTCGGTCTTGGTATGAAAAAGTTGATAATTTCTTAATTAATCTAGGTTATAAGAAATCTGATTATGAGCCATGTCTATACACAAAGATGAAAAATAATCTAAAAACCATTATCTCTGTTTATGTTGATGATTTTTTTATTTTTTCTAATGATTCAGATGAATCAGATAATTTAAAGTTGAAATTAAATGAATGTTTCAGAATTAAAGATTTGGGAGAAATTAAGAATTGTTTAGGTATGAGAGTAACTCATAATAAAGAGAATGGTGTTATAACTTTAGATCAAAAATCCTATATTGAACAGTTGTTAAAAAGGTTCAATATGGAGGATTCGAAAGAGGTTTCTACCCCAATGGAAATTAGTTTAAATTTGAATAGAGACGATAATGCATCTGCTCAAGTGCCTTATCAGAATTTAATAGGTGGTCTTATGTATTTGTCAGTTTTGACAAGACCAGACATTTCATATCCTGTAAGTTATCTCAGTCAATTTAATAATTATCATTCAGAAACGCATTGGAAGCATGTAAAACGAATATTAAAATATTTAAAGGCTACAAAAGACTATGGTTTAACTTTTTCAAAAAATGATAATTATTTGAAAGGCTATGTAGATGCCAGTTGGGGGAGTAATTCTCATGACAGAAAATCTTATACGGGCTTCTATTTTCAGTTTTCTGGTGGACCTATTGTCTGGGAAAGCAGAAAACAGAATAGTGTTTCTCTGTCAAGCACAGAAGCGGAATACATAGCAGTATCAGAAGCTGCTAAAGAGGCTATTTTTTTAAAAAATTTGTTGTATGAGATGTTGGGTATTGATGAAATCGTTATACTATATAATGATAATATGGGAGCTCATAAATTAGCAATAAATCCTGTATTGAATAGAAGGACGAAACACATTGATATCCGATATCATTTTGTCAAAGAAGCTGTAAACAAAGGTTTGATAAAGCTGGAATATTTGGACACAGCTAACATGCCAGCTGATCTCTTGACAAAAAGCTTGAGTTCTGTGAAACATAATAAGTTTTTGAAAGAGATTGGTTTAGTTAAGATAGTGTAATAAACATTTGATAAATGTTATTTTCTTAATTTGTTTATCTAGTGGGAGTGTTGGATATAGATAAATAAATTAAATATTTTTATAGCAGTGCCATCTACTGGCCGCTTTACTATTTACTGTATAGTGTGTTGCTTTCAACGTTTGTTTAACATGTAGTCCTTAAAATACAGCCATTGGGTAAACAACGTTTTATTTGTTCCTTAAATCTCCCATTTTTGTTCCTCAACTCTACAATTTACGAACACACATCCCCCTCCAGGCTGAAACCAAATTTTTCGAGTAATATGGTCATCTATAATAATAACCTATATGTTTCCTGCAGCCGATTTTGATGATATACATAGTTATAAACAAATGAAGATCAAAAAACGGTAAATTTTCGCTTTTTTCGTCTCTTACTAAAAAATTGGGCATTTTAAACAAATTTGAGAGTAATAAACTCATAAACCGTATAAAAAACTTCAATATGGCGTTCGCTGAATATGTCTATCCTTATTGGTTACTTAGAAAATTGCCAAATAAATAATAAATTTTGAGTTTTTTTAAATATTCATAACTTATGTAAAAATTAACTTAGAACCTTCTTATTACATGGAATGCTGAGACTTATGGTGCTTAAATTACACCCTAAATTCCAAAGCAATTGGTCAAATAGTTTAAAAGTTATTTAATTTGTTTATCCAAAATTAATTTTTTTTGCAACACTGTAAGTCAGAAAATGATGAAGTTACAGTAATATTTTGGATAGTTTATGAAAGAAGAAAATTTACAGTATTAATTTAATTTAAAAAAAATGACAAAAAATAATTATAGATATTGCAAAATAATTTTGCAAAAACATGTGAATTAAAAAAATGGGGGGGCTAACTTTGTCCCTAAATGTCCTAGAACAGTTGTTTTTCTTTCTAAATGTGTATAAAAATTCCGTCTTTCTAAATATGAAAAACTAATTTTTCTACGGGTAACGGTTAAAAAGTTATTCTAATTGTTTATAAGTAAGCAAAAAATGGACATGTTTTTGCAAAATAATTTTACACTGTTTAAAATTATTTTTTGTCATTTATTTTTAATTAAGGTAATAGTATAAATGTTCTTCTTTCATAAACTGTCCGAAGTATTATTGTAACCTCATAATTTTCTGACTTACAGTGTTGCAAAAAAAATGAATTTGGGAAAAATAAATTAAATAACTTTTAAACTATTTGACCAATTGCTTTGAAATTTAAAATATAATTTAAGTACAAGAAGTCTCGGCATTCCGCGTAATAAGAAGATTCTAAGTTAATTTTTACCTAAGTTACGAATATTTATAAAAACTCAATATTTATGATTTATTTTGCAATTTTCTAAGCAACCAATAAGGTTGGACATATTCAGCGAATGCCATATTGAAGTTTTTTATACGATTTATGAGTTTCTTACTCTCAAATTTGTTTAAAGTGCTTAACTTTTTGGTAATAGACGAAAAAAGCGATAATTTACCGTTTTTCGATCTTCATTTGTTTATAACTATGTATATCATCAAAATCGGCTGCAGGAAACATATAGGTTAATAATATAGATGTCCATACTACTCAAAAAATTTGGTTTCGGCCTGGAGGGGGATGTGTCACGAGAAAAACCTTATTTCTCTGGACTAACCGTCTATCCACTGTCCACATTGAACAACGATGTCCTTTGATGATTCGCTCACTTACCGACATCGGTTGGAACATGTGCGAATGCGAACGAATTCGTTCGGTCGTGCTCGATTCGCTGTACAAATACAATAAAGTTAACGAACGAATTCGTTCGTTCGTTCGTGTTCGCTTTGATTTAAATGCGCCTTTAGAGTATGGAGAATTTTACAAAACTGCAAGAGTCTATAAGTAGAGTAATCTAACCTGCTTATAAAATTAAACTTCCTCTCCCGTTTTCCGA
The DNA here is from genome assembly GCF_917563875.1 of Diabrotica virgifera virgifera. NCBI lineage: Eukaryota > Metazoa > Arthropoda > Insecta > Coleoptera > Chrysomelidae > Diabrotica > Diabrotica virgifera. Next base: position 59,427,879 of record NC_065443.1, on the reverse strand, counting down.
GCTTGTGACCGATAATAGTTCTGTTTCTGAAAATGTTTGAAAAATGGAACACTTCCGCAGTTTTTTCCGATTCCCTAATTCATAAAAACTTACTTATTTAATTTGAAAGAAGCAACAAACTTAAATGAGTATAAAAAATTAAATACATTATCTACAAAACAAAATGCTCACACTGGACCCTTTTTCTCCCACTTAGGGCACAAAATTCCTGAGATGTGCGCATTTACTTGCGTATTGGCAACGCAGCGTATTATTTTCAAAACATGCATTCCGTGCATTCCAATCATCATGCCAATCATAACAAATAACAGTGACCGGTGACCCGAACGAAGATAGCAACACTTACTAAAAACTAACAGTAAACCAATGACGTCAAAATATAACGGTAAAAAAAGAACAAAATACCGTAGGTTAGAGTAAAATCGACCTGTTAGATTTAAAAAATAAAGATTGATTAATAAAGACGCAAGAATATAATTTATAATGTTCTAATTATATATTTAATGCACCAATATCAATCAATGATCAATGTGAAATTTGAATAAACACAAACAAAGCAAACTTCATTCTAACGGTTTTTCGATCGAGTTCACTATCCCATAATCGATTAAAAATTAATTTATCGATTTGGACTAAATATTCAGTTCAATAAGAAATAATATAATAACTAATTATTTATTAGTTAATTAAATTAAATAAAATATAATTAAATAATAAAAAATTCACTAATGTGCTTTTTGAACAGTTTTAACCAAAAATGTGTGAAACCAAAAAATGTTCGATAATTCTATGTCCGATTGTAAATATCGAGAGTTAGCCTGTCAAAGTCTTGTCAAAGCAAAGTGCACATTTCAGTTTTATTAAAACTAAACCATTTAAAATAAGGTTAAAAATTATTTTTTACACAAGTTCAAAATATTTTGCCAATTCCTTCGTTCCACATTTTCTTTAAAAACAATGGGACGGAGAAATAATCGATTTAGAAAGAATCATCACTTCAATCATGGTAAAAAGGTAAACACTAACCCTACTTGGTTTCCATGTGCATTAAAGACTAATTTTTAATTAAAATTGTTTTAGGGAGAAGAGTCCAATAAACAGGCACATGTAGATACTCGCAAACCCTACAATGACATTATAAGAGAAAATGAAAAGTTTTGTCAGTATTACAAGGTGATTCTTTTATATTTATTTAGTTTTCCAGAGTACTCACTAAGTGTTTTAATTTATATACAGCCTTTTCATTAGTTGGTTTGGTGTATTAACTTTTGTAGTGACGTCTTAAACAGACTAGCTATGTTTTTTTAGCGACATAGATATTAATCATTCAGCCAGTCACAATCAGATCATAGTGTAATTTGCAGTTTTCATGTTGAGCAAATGTCTTGTTACTTAGTAAAGTCGACTTCATTGTCTTTACAAAGACAAGCTTATTGTATCCAAAAGTCTGCAGTCCCTCAGGTGAGGACCAAACCTGCAAGAATAGAAATTATTTTTATATGTTATGTCATAACGCAATGTGTCAGTATCATAACATACTATGGCAAAGGTTCACTATGGGACATATATGCCTTGTAACACACTCAACATAAGTTTATAAATATCTCCAAAAGCAGCCAAGGTGTTAATATAACTTTGCTTGAATGTTTACTTTAACGGTTTAATGTTTAGCTAATGTCATTATTTATTCAGTAACCGCCATCCTACTAGATACATAGGAACATTGAGCTATTACAGTCCTGAACCATTCATTTGTACGCTATTGATTATGTTCAAAATAAGAGCTAAAAGGAACTACAACGTTAACGGGGTTTTATTGTTTCATATGGTCAATGAACCTCTAAACTTGAAGAAACCGTGGAGTGCTACTATTTAAACGGGTGCGTTTTTGAGAAAGTGGTGAATTAGTCGCTAGGCACAGGGTGCATTAGGGTGAGTTCTATGCACTTTTGGTACAAACACGTCTACAGAAAAATTGTTCCAGGTTAAATTTACTATCGAAACATCACCTTCTAAAGTCAAAATTTTTTTTTACAGAAATATATTAAAAAAAACATGAAAGAAAAACAATTTTGTTTTTTGCCCCATAACTTTTTGCCACAGGGATATAGGTATAGGCATTGCTTCAGAGAAAAAAAACTTATGTCCTTCCTCTTTAAAATGACATTTGGTAGAAGTTTTTAGGATTTATATTTTCCGAAATATGATTTTTTAACGTTTGCCATTTGCCACTCACAGCATTTTTGGGTCATTTTCCCTATTATTTCGCAAACATTGTTCCGTAACTTTTTCTACACAGTTTTAGGATATGCATTAAAATTAATTTATTAAAGAAAGCTTATTTTCTTTACTTTAAAATGGTGTATTGTACCTACAAAATTCTACGACTATTTTTAAACAAGATATGTATGCTTTTTCAAAGTGTGACATCATCATCATCATCTTGGTGCTACAGCCCTTAGAGGGCCTCGACCTTCTCAAGCTTTCTACGCCATTCTGTTCTGTCCCTTGCTTGCATTTTCCAGTTGCTGACTCCGATCTTCTCGGCATCCTGTGTTACCCCGTCCATCCACCTCAGCTTTGGTCTACCCCGTCTTCTCATTCCCACGGGTTGCGCTGTTAGAATCTTTTTTATCATGTTCGATTCAGGGCCCGGGCTACACGTCCTGCCCACTGCAGGCAGTTTTGCTTAATTATAGTGATAATATCTTTTCCACCAAACGTATGCTTGTAGATATTCTGCAGTTCAAAGTTATATCTACGCCTCCATATTCTGTTCTCACAGACCGCTCCGAATATCTTACGTAGCACCTTTCTTTCAAAAATCGACAGAGCGGATTCATCTGTTTTAGTTAGCGTCAAAGTGTGACATATACACATGCAATATGTTCCACTAAGTTGGAACCATATGGAAAGCTTTTTTATTATTAATTTTATGAAAAAAAATTATTCTTCATAAAATGCTCTGCATAGCATAAAACCTAAAGCGCGTGATACACACGCAAACTTTAAGTATGCGGGTTTAAAGATCGCAGACTTACTCGGCTCACCGTCGTTGATACACAGCAGACTTAAAGTACGTGGTTTTAAAGATCGCGGTCGCCGTCAGTGGTTTGTGCTATTTAGGAATTTTATTTATTTATTTATTTATGGGTTTCCCCAATTTCATTAAAAAATATAGTACATATATAAACAATAAGTAGAAGTAAAAGTAGTACAGTGGAACCCCGATAAGTCGGCCCCCGATAACCCGGAAGTCCGGCTAACTCGGACCAATTTTCATCAGACAAAACAAACATTTTTTCACTTTGACTGAGTTTTTTGCCAAGAAATAAACATTACTGTATACAACTGTACGTAATTTAGATATACTGTTCATATGTATTTCATGTTTTTGCAATTATAATGTGTATTTGTTTATTATTTGTATGTATTTTACTAATTTTTACCATATTCTCCGGCTAACTCGGATTTTCGATAACCCGGATCAGCCGCGGTCCATATTAATGCGACTTATCGAGGTTCCACTGTAGTAGTAAAGTCCAGTAAAACAGTAAAAAAAAACAAAAAATAAAATTAAATGAATTAAATGAAACTGTGACAGCATAAAACTAGTAAGTACATTACAATAAAACTGTGGTTAGACCACATTTAGATTATGCATCATGTGTTTGGTCACCTCAATATAACTGTCATATTAATAAAATCGAACAAGTTCAGCGTAAATTCTTACGTTATTATGCTTATAAGATGCATCTCACTGGTCAAAGTTATGAGTCTTTACTGCAAATTATTCGACTTGACTCATTACAGAGTCGTCGTCAACATAAAGATCTTTGCTTCTTATATAACTTAATTCATGGTCATAAATTCTGTATCCCACTTTTAAATAAAATTGGTCTACATGTACCTTCAAGAACCACCCGTTCTGTGACCACCTTCCACGAGGTCATTAACCGCACAAATTATAGTTCAAGTTCCTATCTCTCTAAAACTCTTAAATTAGCAAACACATTATCTCCACAAATTGATTTCTTTGTGAACGACTTTACTGCGTTTTCCACACAATTATATTTATACTTAACTTAATGTTCTAATTTCAAGACTGATTTGTCAACTACTGTTATTGTCTTTGTTCTAGGATAAGTTGTATTTGTCAATTTCAAAATGTTCTAGCTCTCAATTGTTGAATGAGAGCAAGTAAGTTTATTCTTTATTATTGTTTGTTATGTATTTACCAATTTTGTATCTACTAGATCTTATTTTTCTAATTTGTGTGACATTTTAATTGTAAAAAATTTTAATTGTATCATGTACTAATGGACTTCGGTCCGTAAATGAATAATAAATAAATAAAAAACTAAATTTAACATACACACAATCCACATTATGCAGTGACAATACATAATAATAATATAATATAAACCGACATTAATCAGCCAACTACAGACAATAAAAAGTTAATAAATTACATAATACAAAAGCATTGTCCATGGCAAAAATTAACAAATCTACTGAAAATATAATATTAGACATTAAACATGAGTGCTGACCAGAAAATTTTATTTTAGTCGGTTTTTAAATACTCTACTGGAAGAAGAGAATAAATCGATGTCCAAATCATTCAGGTGACTCAAAGTTCTATCTATTGGTGAGTTAAGACCATAGTTTGTTGAATGATGAGGTACATGGAACACGTTATTATTTCTCAGATCATGGTTCGGAATATTGAAGTTAATTAATTTTAATAAATCAGGGCAATTGATTTCACTATTTATTAGTTTATAAATAAAAGCTAGATCATTTATAATTCTACGGTCTTTTAAGGAGTGCAAATTGAGATCACTACGGATGATGGTATAGTTGTGGTTTAGTTCAATAACATTATATCCCAATCTGTACTCTGCAAATCTTAAAAACTTATTTTGAACTCTCTCGAGACAAACAACATGAACATAATAAAATGGTGACCAGACAATAGAGGAGAATTCTAATATACAGTGCGTCCATAAAGTAACGCATACATTCATTATTTCGTAAGCCGGCGACTTTAAGGAAAAATCTCGAAACAGGTCGATTTTTATTTTTAAAATACAATTTTTTGGCATATATATTATACTAGTGACGTCATCCATCTGGACTTGATGACGTAATCGATGATTTTTTTAAATGAGAATAGGGGTCATGTGATAGCTCATTTGAAAGGGTATTCAATTCTCTATTCACTAGTATAAACATTAACATAATTATTTATACCGGGTGTCCAAACAATGCTTTTTTAATTAAATTAATTGAGACAAAAAGAAGAATGTATGTAATTTATTTAATTCAGAATACGTTTTACGGTTCTCAGAAAACAGGAAAAACATGTTTATTTGAAAAATAAATATTGCTTTTCGCTTAAATTCAATATTAAAGCTGCCACCCACCTGCCTCTTGGAAATTTGAACATAAAGGCGCGTTTACATGTATCCAGTAACTGGCGCCAGTCGCACTGGAACGACAGTGCTGGCATCATGTAAACGCTTTTTTGTTCCAGTCCAGCGCTGTCTCGAATAGAAGGCTGGTCTATTTTTCGTGCCAGTGGCACTCGTCCGCGTCCCCTCTAACCCCGTGCCAGTGGTTGTAGACACGTGTAAACACAGCGTTCCAGTCGCTGGCGCTGTTGTACCTGTAGTTTCAGTGGCCGTATTAGGATTTTTAATAAGAGTGCCAGTGAGATTGGCGCCAGTTACTGGATACGTGTAAACGAACCTATCCAGCGCTGTCTTAGTCAAGCACTTGCATTCCAGTGAGACTGGCGCCAGTTACTGGATACGTGTAAACGTTACTTTATGTTTAAGCGAAAATCAATGTTTTATTTTTTCAAATTAAGCACTTTTATGTTTTCTGAGAGAAGTAAAATGTATTTAGAATCAAACAAATTACATAGGTACATTTATTTTTTTGTGTCAATTAATTTAATTTAAACAATTTTTTTGGACACCCTGTATAAATAAGGGAAAGATCAGCACAACTGCGAAGTATATAACCCAATACTTTTGAAGCCTTTGCTGTCACATAGTTAATGTGATCCACAAACGTTAAGTTTTCGTCGAATATTACTCCTAAATCCTTTACTGTGCGTAACTTTGTGGAAGCTAATGAAATGACATTTATTAACGTTTAAAAAGAGTCTGTTTTTGTTACACCACTCAACTAAATTATTGAGATCGTTTTGAAGGAGACTACAATCTTCATGATCTTTGATAGATCTCTACATCTTTAAATTTTATCGTATTATATACTTCGTATGGTATTATATCGTGTTATATATTTTTAATACTAATGAAAGAAGATGAAATCAAAAAGTGTGGGTAACAAACAAAATATCATAGATAAGAGGGTAATATTTTCCGCTGTGTCTAGGTACACGCTAACGTGTACGCAAATAAAAAAGTTAGGTACACGCGAATTAAACTTCATCAAGCCAGTGACGTCATTATTTAGCGTGCACAGTGACTTTATATTTTGGTACACGCTATTTTGCTATGTTTGTGTTTGTTGTTTGTTTGATAGAAAATATTTTTATTAAGGGAAGGGGAAGGAAAGCAAAACTATTCAGATGTTTCAAACTTAATTGTAATAAAACAATATGTATATATAGTCCAGAAAGCCACTGCGCATCCGCTAGGAAAAATATTCTAATTCGGATTTTTTGCACAATCTTACTCAAAAAGGATGCCTTTTAACAAATTTGCATGTTGCCAGGACCAAAAGTTGGTCAACAATTATTTTTTAAAGGTTTTTTTTTGTTTTTTTCCTAAAATTATTTTTTTTGCATGGAACAAAGTTTTTTTAGGTTTTTTGGATTATTCCAAACAGAAAAGGTCTTTAGTGACTTTTCTCTAAAGTTGATAGTTTTTGACATATAAGCGATTAAAAATTGAAAAATTGCGAAATCGGCCATTTTTAACCCTCAAAAACTATGTGAAAAACTCAAAATTTGAATGTTGCCAAGGCAGGTAGATATTCTTTAAACATCGATTGATAAAATCCCGAAGAGTTTTTTGCAATGCAATATCAAAAACCCCTTTGTTTTTTAATTGCCAATCAAGCGTGTGCGACACTATTTTCCACCGTTGCATGTGTATACAGTATGGTGTAAATGCAAGGAATACATTCGTTATTTCGTAAACCTGCGACTTTAAGAAAAAATCCCGAAACAGGTCGATTTTTATTTTTAAGTTATGATATTGTGGCATATATGGTAGACTAGTGACGTCATCCATCTGGGCGTGATGATGTAATCGATGATTTTTTTAAATGAGAATAGGGGTCGTGTGCTAGCTCATTTGAAAGGTTCTTCAATTCTCTATTCAGTAATATAAACATGTACATAATTATTTATACAGGGTGTCCAAAAAATTTTTATTCAATTAAATCATTTGTCAAATTGAAAAAAAAAAAATTAACTTATTGGACACCGTGTATAAATAATTATGTAAATGTTATATTACTGAATAGAGAATTGAAGAACCTTTCAAATGAGCTGGCACACGACCCCTATACTCATTTAAAAAAATCATCGATTACGTCATCACGCCCAGATGGATGACGTCACTAGTATACCATATATGTCACAATATCATAACTTAAAAATAAAAATCGACTTGTTTCGGGATTTTTTTTAAAGTCGCCGGTTTACGAAATAACGAATTTATTCCTTTCATTTGCACCATACTACATACACATGCAACGGTGGAAAATAGTGTCGCGCACGCTTGATTGGCAATTAAAAAACAAAGGGGTTTTTGATATTATATTGCAAAAAACTTTTCGGGATTTCATCAATCGATGTTTAAAGAATATCTGCCTGCCTTGGCAACATTCAAATTTTGAGTTTTTCACATAGTTTTTGAGGGTTAAAAACGCTGTGTCTAGGTACACGCTAACGTGTACGCAAATAAAAAAGTTGGGTACACGCGAATTAAACTTCATTAAGCCAGTGACGTCATTATTTAGCGTGCGCACTGCACAGTGACTTTATATTTATGTTTAGTGTTTGTTTGATAGAAAATATTTTTATTAAGGGAAGGGGAAGGGAAGCAAAACTATTCAGATGTTTCAAACTTAATTGTAATAAAACAATATGTATATAAAAGTATATAATATTCAGGTTATCACAATAAATATTAGTTAACATGATATGTATATACAACATACTGCTAAAATAATTTTTATACGTAAGATACCAGTTTATATTGGTGTTCATTTTTGTTGTGGTGTTTATTTTTATTTATACAGAGAGTTGAACTTGTCACGATTTTCATAGAAAATTGATTATAACTTTGCAAATACCCTGTATAACATAATAAGCCTTTATATTTTTGTGATATGGAAGTTAAGAAGATTTCGAACATAAAATAAAATATAGGGTGTCCCATTTAAAAACCATAAGTTTGGTCTGCCACTATATTATCGAACGCCCTGTAACATTCTAAATACTTTTATTTATTTTGTAATATGAAGCTCAAAGTTTGCTAAAATTTTTGTTACTAACTTTAAATTGCTATCTATTACTATAGCGGATCTACTGAGCTTTATCACACTAATCAATCGCCCCGTATATTTTATCTTATTACTTCTGCTACCCTTAATCACGAATTTTTGTCTCTTATTTTTTTCATACTGTTTTAGAATGTTGTTAAACTCATTAAAAAACCTAAATAATTGTCCACACTCCATAGTTAATTTAAAAAAAAAACACTAAACAAGTAAAAAATAAGGAAACTTAGGACAAATTCTATTAACCACACTCCACTCGCGATACTTACAGATACTTAACTTAATACCACAGCATGCATGCGGCTCAAATTAGCGTGTACCAAAAAACCCAGTCATAGTACACGCTAAATAATGACGTCACTGACTTGATGACGTTTAAGCGTGTACCTAACTTTTTTATTTGCGTACACGTTAGCGTGTACCTAGACACAGCGGGTTAAAAATGGCCGATTTCGCAATTTTTCAATTTTAATCGCTTATATGTCAAAAACTATCAACTTTAGAGAAAAGTCACTAAAGACCTTTTCTGTTTGGAATGATCCAAAAAACCTAAAAAAACTTTGTTCCATGCAAAAAAAATAATTTTAGGAAAAAAACAAAAAAAAAACGTTTAAAAAATTGTTGACCAACTTTTGGTACTGGCAACATGCAAATTTGTTAATAGGGGTCCTTTTTGAGTAAGATTGTGCAAAAAATCCGAATTAGAATATTTTTCCTAGCGGATGCGCAGTGGCTTTCTGGACTAATAAAAGTATATATTCAGGTTAGCAAAATAAATATTAGTTAACATGATATATACAAAATACTGCTAAAATAATTTTTACACGTAAGTTAATTATACCAGTTTATATTGGTGTTTATTTTTGCTGTGGTGTTTATGTTTATTTATACAGTATACAGGGAGTTGAACTTGTTACGATTTTCATAGAAAATTGGTTATAACTTTGTAAATACCCTGTATAACATAATAAACCTTTATATTTTTTGATATGGAAGAGTTCGAACATAAAATAAATTATAGGGTGTTCCATTTAAAAAACACAAGTTTGGTCTGCCACTATATTATCGAACGCCCTGTAACATTCTAACTAATTTTAGTAATTTTGTAATATGAAGCTCAAAGTTTGCTAAAATTTTTATTAATACTAACTTTTATTGCTATCTATTACTATAGCGGATCTACTGAGCATTATCACACTAATCAATCGCCCCCGTATATTTTATCTTATTACTTCTGCTACCCTTAATCACGAATTTTTGTCTCATTATCTTTTTCATACTGTTTTAGAATATTGTTAAACTCATTAAAAGAACTTAATAATTGTACACTCCCTAGTTAATTAAAAAAAAAAACACTAAACAAGTAAAAATAAGGAAACTCTTTACAAATCAATATTAAACTGTAAACATAACGCGATTAGACAAATTCTAACCACACTCTGACACTCGCGATACTTACAGATACTTATAATATTTACCACAGCATACACGTGGTTCAAATTAGCGTGTACCAAAAAACCCAGTCACAGTACACGCTAAATAATGACCTCACTGACTTGATGACGTTTAAGCGTGCACCTAACTTTTTTATTTGCGTACACGTTAGCGTGTACCTAGACACAGCGAATATTTTCATCAGGAGGATAAAACAGCCTATAAATAATTAGGTTTACTCAAAACCAAATAATCAAAAATAATTTAGTATAGCTAAAAATAGTGTTTTACGGTTTTCTCAAAACTTATAAAATGTAACTTGTCTCCTTTCAACAATAAACGATTGAATTATTTCTACAGTAGGAAAAATGAAAGAATACCCATGAATGAACATATAAAACACGCTGTATTTTCCTGTCACCGTGTCACACAAAAAATTGGCCAGCGCAAGTACATGTAATAATTATTGTTACATGTACTTGCACTGGACAATTTTCTTTGTGACACGCTGACAGGAAAATACAGCGTATTTTATATGTTCGTTCATGGGTATTCTTTCATTTTTCCGACTGTAGGCAATTTGCTTAATTAGTGAAAATATAAGTGTAACTTGAAACGCAATAACATGATGGCTCGAGGCTCGTGGCTCGTGGCAGTGATACACGTACGGGTTACGAGTAAGATTTCAAACTTGTTGGATCGACGGCGGACTTAAAGTATGCGTACTTGCTATGATACAAGCGCGAAAAAGGTCATCGAGCCATAAGTTCGCGTACTTACTCGTGTGTGTATCACCCCTTTAAGATGCAATCATCAGATATCAAATTTTATCAATAGTATAGGAGGTATGTTAAAAATATGAATTTTTGCTAAAGAGTAAAATATCTTTATATTTCACAATATGGAAGTGTTATTAGGAAAAGTTATTTGGAATTAAAAATTATGTTTTAATATACAATTATATTCTTCTAATTGAATAAAATTTCGAAATTTTTCTCAAATTACAGATACCCTTGGAGAGCCTATGGATATCTTGTTTAAAAATAGTCCTAGAATTTTTTACAAAAACAAAATTGCTTTCTTTTGTTTTTTTGCTTTTTCTTATGAATATATTTTTGTAAAAATAGATATTCTTGACTTAAAAAGGTGATATTTCGATAGTAAATTTAATCTGGAACAATTTTTCGGTAGACGTGTTTGTACCAAAAGTGCATAGAACTCACATAAATGCACCCTGTGCCTAGGGACTAATTCACCCCTTTCTCAAAAATGCACCACTTTAAATTGTAGCACTCTGCAGTTTTTTCATATTTAGAAGTCCATTGACCATATGAACCAATAAAACCCTAGACCCTACTTAAAGGTTTTAATGTGTTATAATTGTTTTAGAGAGTTGGAGTTTGTAAAGAAAATGAATTTGATCAGTTTATTTCCTGTTTAAAAACTGACCTGCCAGCCACTTTTAGAATAACCGGTTCCAAAGGTGTTGCAAATAAGCTTCTAGGAATCGTAGAAGAACAACTAATTAAACATTGTGTTAATCAAGTAGATGGGACTGAACAACCAAGTATTTTTCCTATCCCTTGGTAAGATAAGTTATAAAACAAGTTTCATAAAACAAAATAAAGCATATTATTAGATTTATGGAGATGATTATGGTGCCATTTTGCATGCTTCAATTAGGAATAAATACCTATTATACTGAATCATGTTAAAAAAATATTTTTTGGTGATTGGAAAGATATATTTTGTAAGTCAGCAGTCAGTTCCCAAGTTAAGCACAGCTATAACCAGCCCACGTCCGGTTACGGGGGCCCTGGATCTGACAGTCTAATCTCACTAGGATAACACTTGACTGTGGAGGCTCAGGAGTGATATGTCCATGACAAGGGTTAAATATGGGGAAAATGTAGTGCTATTATAACCATTAGTAGTAAATAGAAAATAAATAAATAAAATATAAATAATGGTCTTCAAAGTTTGTTTCATTAGACGGATTTCGAAGTTTTCAAATAATATTGAATGAGTTGCATATGTGAGTCCATATTAAATATAGTAATGAAATTGAATGATTTCTATACACTTCATAGTTTCACAGTGTATGGCACTTACTACTTCATAATATTATGATATTATTATACTTATGACATCCCTCAGTTAATTTACTGAGAACAACATATCTTAAATTAGATTAATTTATGACAACAATTTCCTATTTGTCATTTCCTATGCTTTGACCTCTGCCCGCATCGTATAACATCTACGAGCTTAGACCATCACATTTGTACAAGATCCTAGAATAACATTTCATACTTTGCTACAATTAATACGCAACTCCTGGAGCATTGTCTTTCTCCATTCGAACAAAACATCACCCGTTTCACATACGCATCTTCCTTCAGGATCCATTCCAAATTCGAAATCTTACTGTGTTTTAACCTACGTAACATGTCTGTTTACCCTATCACTATCCCAACAAACCAATTAGCATAATTTGGACGTACTAATATGACAACAACTAAGTTGCAACGCAATCCTTGTAACGGCATCATTTAACTACTTGTAACGCCGACCTGAAGATGATCTGTATATTGTAGAGATCGAAACCGGTCGTCAAAGTATAATTAAATGATTGTGAGTAAGTCTGTGTTTCATTACTATATTTTCAAATAATGTTTTTATAGGTATCCTAATAAGCTGGCATGGCAGATGGAATTGACAAGAAAAGATATTAGAAGATGCGAAGCCTACTACAAGCTTCATAATTTTTTAATATCAGAAACTGAAAATGGTACTATTTCCAGACAAGAAACTGTTAGCATGATACCCCCACTGGTTTTAGATGTACAACCTCATCACAAGGTATGAATTTTTTATTTATTTATTTTTATTTATTTAAAAATATTTAGAAGAAAATCCTTTGTAAAAGGTATAACATTTATGTTAAAATCTCTTTAAGGGCTACATCACAGAACGTTCTCAATTTTATTAAAAAATCATCATCAGTGTTTTATTAGACAGGTTTAATGCCAGCTGAGCCACCAAAGAAATACTAGGGTTGAAACCCTTTAAATGTTATGTAGTTGCATTAAAGGTGCATACCTGTTTAAAACTCCATAGGATGGATATAAATAAAAAAGAATAATGTCCTTAGTCCTTAATAAAAAGATCAGGTGATTATTAATAGTAGAGATAAAAAACCGGCGTACAACAGTAGAAATAATCACTTTAAAATTTTTAAGATCTAAACAGGTCTGGGCTTAAAAAATCCAAAATAATATTCAAAACGTTCAGAAGGTAGAAAACACTTCTGAGAGGTTGAACCGAGGGTGTTTTCTGGCGCCAGCTGTAAAGAACAAAGAAATGGATATCATGAAAGAGATTAAAGACATGTTTTCGAAAATCCAGGCGAAATTAACAACGATGGAGGAAAAAATGGATAAAAATTCGGAAATAATAATAGGCCTCAAAAGGGAAAATCAAAAATTAAAAGAAATAATAAATAATCAAGAAAAAAGGCTAGATATAGTAGAGAAAGAAATAAGAAGAAATAATATTGTATGTGTTGGCATAGAAGACATAAATAACGAAACACAGAGAGAGGTGGAAGATAAAGTACAGAAAGTTTTCAATAACATCGGAGCAGAGGTCAATGTGAAAACTGGCACCACAGAAATATGTAGACTGGGAGTATTCAAAGCAAACAAAAATAGACCAATTCTAATAAAGCTGCAAAACTGGGCAAAGAAAAGAGAAGTGTTCGAAAAATCTAAAAAGTTAAAAGGCACGGATATTTGGATATCTGATGACTTCCCAAAAAGGTGCAAGAAGAAAGAAACATACTGCTACCATAGCTCAGAGAAGCAAGAGAAAACGGAAAACGAGCATATCTCAGACAAAATAAATTAATTGTAAATGGCAAGAGCTATACAGTGGAAAACTTTAATGAAGAAGAACAAGAACAAAAAGAAAAATACTACAAACGCTCTAAAAGTGAACGATCCCCAGAGAGTGATAGGCTAAATGAACAACAAAGGAAATTTACTAAAACAGACCCAAAAAACTAGCAAGTGATGGTCAAAGGGTTGATGTACAGGATAATGACCAGGCGTGGATACGGAAAACGATTAAGAGAGCACCGAAAAGTAACAGAAATAGAAAATTGAGAGGTATAATAAATATAGGAACGTGGATTATAAAAACTATGCTAGCCATCGGCAAAATGAAAGAAGTAACAAAAGAAATGAGAGATTATAATATAGACATAATAGCATTGCAAGAATTGCGATGGAAGGGAGAAGGCAGGATCGACAAGCAAAATTTCACAATGTACTACGGAGGAGAAAATACACAAGGTAGAAATGGAACAGGCTTCATGATAAGTAGGATGGAGAGAATGTGTATTAGAACTTAAAAAAGTAAATGGAAGAATATCTTATTTAAGGATAAAGAATAGAGCTGCTAATATCTCAATGATAAATATCTATGCACCCACAGAACAAGCCGATGATCAAGAGAAGGATGATTTTTATGAAGCTCTAGAAAGTCTCTGTGAGGAAATTAAAAATCATGATACACTTATAATTCTAGGAGAGATGAAGTAGTTTTCAATCCTAATAGCAAAATTAATAATATTGAAAATATTAAAAACATTACTAAAAGATTTTTAAATTGAAAACTTATTGGTACACTTTCCTGGTGACACCTCCAAGGCTTCTACAATTTGCAAGCACATGGATGCTGCAGTGAAGACAAAGGGAAGGAATTCTATACTATGCAATTCACATCCCCCGTCTGCAGCTTGGTAAAGTTCCAACGGAACTGAATAAAAATGGTATACATTTTTAATTCTAGGAGACTTTAATGCAAAGATGGGTAAAGAGGAACATTGGAGATCGGTAGCAGGGAAAGAAACAGCACATGATACAACAAATGAAAATGGGACAAGAATAGACAATCTAGCTACAGATATGAATATGTTTGTAGCAAGTACTAAATTTCGGCACAAGCTAGAGCATACAATAACATGGCGTATTCCAGGAAGAAATACAGGAAACCAAATTGACCATGTTCTAATAAATAAAAAGAGAATAAGAATGATCCAAGATGTAAGGTCATATCGAGGCGCGGATGTGGGATCTGATCACTTCCTTGTAATAACAAAGCTTAAGCTAAGAATGATAGATATGGAGAAAAAAGAAAACAAAAGGAAAAGATGGAGAATAGAAGAGTTAAAAACAAAGAAACGGCAATATCAACAAGAAATGGAAAAACAACTATTGGAAAATAAAGAAAATGAAAACCTTGAAACAGACTGGGAAAATATATGAAGAAGTATAGAAAACACAGCAAATACAGTCCTAGGAAGAAAATATGTAGAGAAAAGGAATGACTGGTTCGACAATGACAGTATCAGGAGACAAGTAATAAACGATATGAGGAATATATAAGTATAATACCTGGAAAGATAATAAGACTCGTGGAAATGAAGATGAAAGAATCAAAGGCATCCGTATTAGCAGGAAGGAACAACAGAAGAATTCGAATACAATGCAGGAGTAAGACAAGGAGATGGGCTGTCAACTATACTCTTTAACATAACTTTAGAAGGCCATAATTAAGATGTGCAAACTCAATGGGACTATCACCAACACTTCAGTCCAGATAGTAGCATATGCTGATGACCTAGCGGTGCTGGCGAGAGACAAAAGAACCTTAGAAGATATAACCAGACAAATTGAAAAGGAAGCGGTGAAAAGAGGCTTAACAATAAATGAAGAGAAAACTAAATACTTGAAAATAGAGAGGAAAAACAAAGATACAGAGGAAAGAAATATAAAAATCGGGAATTATAATTTTGAAATAGTCAGTAATTTTCAATACCTATGAGTCACAATTAACAACAAAAATGAAAGAAATATAGAAATTACCAACAGAATACAAGCGGGTCATAGAGCATATTATAAATACAAACATTTTTTAAAAAACAAAAAAAATCAGCAGAGTTACGAAAATCCGAGTATACAGAACAGCAATTCGAACAGTGGTGATATATGGGGCAGAAACCATGAGCCTAACAAAGAGAGAAGAAGAAATGTTAAAAATATTTGAAAGAACAATGGTAAGAAGAATTTATGGACCAAAGAAAACAGTGCACGGAGTTTATGAAAGGCTCTTGAATTTAGAAATAAGAGACATACTAGGAGGGGAGGATATAGTGAAAGCTATAAAAACCCAGCGAATACGGTGGTATGGACACTTAAAAAGAATGAGAGAAGAAAAAGATGTAAGGAAAGTTACAATGTGGAACCCAAATATAACAAGGGCGAAAGGAACACCAAAAAGTAGGTGGGAAGACCAGGTATTGGAGGACATAAAAAGGTTGAAAGTGCCAAGATGGAGACAGAAAATACAGGACTGGGATATATGGAGGAAAATAACAGAGAACGCTAAGAGGAACCCTAGATTAGACTAGTTAACTGGAGAGAAGAAAGAATGTGGAGTGACTCACCACAATAAATGAGTCAATGAGCTCAATAAGAGTGACTCCAACTCCGCACTGAGTGTATATCCTGGGTCTACCCCAAAATCCCGACAGCCAAAATCCCGACAGCCAAAATCCCGACAGCCAAAATCCCGACAGCCAAAATCCCGACAGCCACAATCCCGACGGCCAGAATCCCGATAGGCCAAAATCCCGACAGGTTTGATAAGTTTCTTTTTAACATGTAATTACATTTATTTCTTGTTTTTTATTTTTTGTTACTAAACAAAAGTACAGTAAAACCTGCCATATCCGGATCAATGTGGCGACAGACCGATCCGGATATGAAAAAATCCGGATATCAAGACCACTACTTCTTTTATAGTCTCTGAAACGTTTTCTCCTTCATACATTCCAGTAATCAACGCCGTCAATAACTTTCGTCGATAGACACGTTTTATAGATTCTATAATACATTATTTCGCCATCTTTTAGTTCTTCTTTTAGTGCGTTGTCCAACAGCAGGACTGCCTTTCTCGGTAGATTTCGGTAGATGCGGACGGCGCAGAACCGTCCGGATATGGGGAGGTCCGGATATGACAGGTCCGGATATGGCAGGTTGTACTGTATTTTGTATTAAAAGTATTAACAAAAGTCGGAATTTTTACTTATGCGAGGATTGTTGCATGTCGGGATTCTGGCGTGTCGGTGTTTTGGCCGTCGGGATTTTGGCTGTCAGGATTTTGGCTGTCGGGATTTTGGGCGGCACCGGTATATCCTGTATATATAATGTCCTTAGGTAAGGTATGGACCTTCCTAACACGTGGGACGTAAATTGAGTTGGTTATATTACGACAATTTAATGGCAACTGCAACTCAATTTACATCCCACGTGTTGGGAAGGTCCATACCTTACCTAAGGGCCTTTTTTTGAAGAATGGCAGTTGCCATTAAATTGTCGTAATGTAACCAACTCAATTTACATCCCACGTGTTGGGAAAGTCCATACTTTACCTAAGGGCATTATTCTTTTTTATTTACATCCATCCTATGGAGTTTTAAACAAATATGCACCTTTAATGCAACTACATAACATTTAAAGGGTTTTCACCCTAGTATTTCTTTGGTGGCTCAGCTGGCATTTGGCATTCAACCTGTCTAATAAAACACTGATGATGATTTTTAATAAAAACGAAAACTCGAAAACGTTGTGTTATGTAGCCCTTAGAGGGATTTTAATAAAATTTTATACCTTTTACAAATGATTTTTTTCCAATTTTTGTGATTTTTTTAAACCAACTACGGGAAAATTTTTTCTTTTCCTTGTGTATTTAAAAAAAATATTTATTTTCTGATAATCTTTGACTTATAAAGTTATCACAAAATATATTACAATAAATAAAATAATATAACAAAAATTATACATGATGGCATCTTCTAAAGTAAAATGTGAGGTAAAATAAAGAGACCCTCCATTCGGATCTCTGGGTGGGTACTGTTTCAAGAGTAAAACCATTTCAGTTCGTTCATCCGGAAAAAAGTGACACAACTAAAAAATGCATAATTCCAGTTATCTTGTTAAATTGACTCCAAATACCGTATACTTTTTCCAGGAAAAATGTCACATAGATGTTAACTTCCAGCTTCGAAAGATAGGTGTAGTGTCATTATTCCTTTGGCGGTAAAATGAATAGGCACTTTTATTCCGGAACTATGACTCTTTTGAGGTTATGCTCTGACTTTCGACATGAATGTATCATTATTTATCATGAAAACCGTTGTATGTATTTCGAGAAGTGTCCTAAGTATTTTTCGTTAATGTTTAAAACAGTGACCAATATTTTAAAATAAAAGTGACATAACTCAAAATTTGATCTTTTTTCTTTGTTAAATCAGATATCATAGTTTTTTTTGGTATTGCTTTTTACACAATAATTAGAAACATTAACTTATCCATATTCTTTGTTTTTAATTTAATAATTTTAGCAGTTACCGTTTAAAACTGCCAGTTAAATAATTATTTAAAAAACCTATTTTTGTCTCTCTTAAAAAATGTTGTTTTTTGAATTGTGTCACTTTTCTTTCATATGAGCGAGTTGGTAAAAAGGAGGGATAGGACCTTGGAATCTTAGAAGGCTTACAGGCTGTTCGTAGATGTGTGTAAAAAAGAGGATTACAAAAATTATTGTTGTACTCTTTAAAAGAAGTCTCTATTATGGCATATCACGAACGCCAGTTAACCCCTTAACGTGCACGCTCGAGTTAACTCGAGACCGCTAAACTGGCCAAACT
Organism: Diabrotica virgifera virgifera; assembly: GCF_917563875.1. Lineage (NCBI taxonomy): Eukaryota > Metazoa > Arthropoda > Insecta > Coleoptera > Chrysomelidae > Diabrotica > Diabrotica virgifera. The sequence continues at coordinate 59,409,122 of NC_065443.1, read as the reverse complement.
CTGCACACTAGAGATAATTCGAGTGGTGTTGTACTTTATGTTGCTATAATTTTTCATGAAGGAAGTGAAGAAAAGTATATTAAAGTGTGTAAATATATTTAATTTCCTTAGCTAAGCGCTTTCGACAAAAATGTCATCTTCAGAGCTAATGCTACAATAAAAAATTAAACTAATGAGCAAAAAGATGTCTAATTACAAAGTTTTTTAACTTACGTCAAGGTATAAAAAAGTACCGCTACTTGGAGTTGTGTGTGTGCGCATCATATTAAGAAATTTTGTCTGCTGTGATGGAAAATGAAAACTCCGGATGATGAAAAAATTAATTAACTCATTAAAAATTGTAAAGCATTAAAAAACAACCACTTAAACGTTACAACATATAAAATTTTGTGCATGGTAATGGGTAGGTATCACTCGAATGCAATGGAGAATTAAAAATAACAATGTGAAAGCAAGAAAAACATCGTTTTATTGATATTTATCATTTATATGGGATTGTAAGCTATAACACTTACTTATTCAAGTACTAATAATATAATCCTTTTTCTGCTTATCATTTATTATGACTTATCTCATCCTTGTGAGCTGCTATCTGACAAATATGCGTATTCATATTCTTATTCGCTGATTTTTGAATATATCATCCTTAGCCCGATCAAAGAACAATCTGACCTCAAGAAAAAATAAAGGAAGGATGAAAATTTGGGAATAGGTAGTTGAAATTGTCTATTATTATAAAAGAAAAAGTTTACAATCCTACATCCTCTCCATTTTATAAAAATGGAGGGGAATACCCCCCTCTCGAAAATGAAAAAAATACATTCAAAATAAGACCGGAATTGGATAAAATGACTAATTCTAAACAACTTTTCTTCTATAGAGTTTTTTTCACCAAGTTTTTTCACCAATACTTTTCGAGTTATTTGCGAGTAAATATGTTCATGTTTAACAAAATAAAACATGTTTTTGGACGGTTTTTCGGAGATAACTCAAAAAGTAAGTAATTTAGCGAAAAAAATATTCTTAGCAAAAATATAGCCCATAAAAAATTGAAAAAAATTATGTATACATGAGGTCTGTAGACCCAGTAGAAGCAGAGTTGCAGCTAATGAAAAGTATAGTATTTTTACTACAAAAACGTTATTACGTAGGTCAAAATTTTTGACGTAAGAGAACTGTCAAAACATTAGAATGTGACTTTTCATTATTGCCATGTTTATTATAAACATGGCAATAATGAAAAGTCACATTCTAATGTTTTGACAGTTCTCTTACGTCACAAATTTCGACCTACGTAATAACGTTTTTGTAGTAAAAATACTATAGGTCCTTCTTCGTCAAATTCGAAATCGAATATTTCAATGTGAAATAACCCAAAAACGGAGCACTTTTAGGGGAAAATTCATTGTAACTTTTTTAAAGTGTTTAAAAAAAGGTTTATTTTTGTTTTTTAAAAAACTTGTAATATTAAAAGTAAGTGAATTACGCTCAAAATATTGTTGGTCCCTTTTATTTTTTGGTAAAAAAATCGCGAAAATCACCCACTAATTAGCATCATATATAAATTTTAACATTACCACGTCACAAGTTACTTTGTCTATGTATTATTTATATGATTTGTAAGTTTCATCGGTTCAAAGTGCTTCGTTTTGAAAAAGCTGTAGTTAAAATGGTTTGAACGAGTAACTAATCACGAGTTTAGGCAAATTTTGAACAGCCATAGCATAACCAATTTTTGTCTTACAAGAAAAAAAAATCAAAAATATTCAGAAAAGCAAAACGTACATTTTATTACTCTTTGAGATTTTTGGTATTCCTAATTGTTTTTAAGTTAATTCCATAAACAATTACGATTTTTCTCAAAACAAAAAAAAAATGTTTTATTTTAAACCCAATTTTTTTCAAAACTGAGCACTTTGAACCAATGAAACTTATAGATAATATAAACAATACATAAGTAAAGTAACTTGTAAAGCTGTAATGATTAATTTTATTTGAGAAGCTAATTAAGGGGTAATTTTCGCCATTTTTTTTAACAAAAAATAAAAGGGACCAACAATATTTTGAGCATAACTCACTTACTTTTAATGTTAGAAGTTTAAAAAAAATAAACCTTTTTTAAACACTTTAAAAAAGTTGTAATGAATTTTCCCCGAAAAGTGCTTCGTTTTTTGGTTATTTCACATTGAAATATTGGATTTGGAATTTGACGAAGAAGAACCTACATTTCATTAGCTGCAACTCTGCTTCTACTGGGTTTGCAGACCTCACGTATACACCATTTTTTTTTCAATTTTTTATAAGCTATATTTTTACTAAGAATATTTTTTTCGCTAAAATACTTACTTTTTGAGTTATCTCCGAAAAACCGTCCAAAAACATTTTTTTTTGGTTAAAAATGAACACATTCACTCGCAAATAACTCGAAAAGTATTGACTTGGTAAAAAAACTCTATAGAACAAAAGTTACTTAGAATTAGTCATTTTATCCAATTCCTGACTTATTTTGAACGTATATTTTTTCACCCCCGAGAAAAAATTTTACACCCCGTATTTTCCAATTTTTGTAAAATGGAAGTAATGTACAATTGTAAACTTTTTCTTATATAATAATAGACCATTTCAACTACCTATTCCCAAATTTTCATCCTTCCTTTATTTTTTTGGAGGTTTGCGTAAAATTTTGCGTTCCCTGATCGGGCTACCTGCACAGTAAACAAAATGCATTCCAACAAAAAAAATGATCGTTAAGGGGGGGGGGTATGGTTTGAAATATTTAATTTTTTTTATTATTTCAAATAAAAGTGCATACTTTCAAGAATACTCTCTGAAAATTTCAAAATAATCGGAGTAAAATTACCAGAGATACAGGGTGTTGAATATTCCTACCTTCGACTCGCGTTGCCGCGGCTTCGCGCCAGCACGCTTGAGCGTAGTGAGAAACGTTAAACAACTGTTCGCCTTCTCTTTTGTAGATTACTCCGCAATTCAAAAAACATATTTCAATGTTCATCACTTTACGATTTGGCAGACAAATAAGAAGATGAAGATGCAGTTGTCAAAACTTTAAACGTATTTTTCTCAAAACTGCTTTTTCAAATGCGGTGAACATTGTAACTGAAAAACTACTTGACCGATCTACCTGAAATTTTGCATAGATTTTCTTTAGACATTTCGTGAGGTATCAACGTCGAGATATTTTTCGTTTTGTGCTTATTTTTTGTTCAACGATATTAAATCTGTTGGTTTTCACAAAATTTTTATCAAAAATTTCGTATTTTTGATTTCTGAGTGATACCAAAAATTCAAAAATCATTAAAAATAAAAAACTCGACGTTGTTACCTCGCGAAACTCATAAGCTAATTAAATCTTTCTGAATTTTTTGTTTCGTATGATCCAGTGATGAGTTCTGATGTCCACCGCAAAATCCATTTTTTTGAGCTGCCTGCCAAAATTTGTCGCCAATGGCTTATTTTTCAATATTTTGGATTGCATTTTTTCTTAAATATTCTTTGAATTGTAATTAATCTGATTATTTAATTTAAAAATAAAATAATTCTACCATAGCTTCGAAAAAAATTCACAAAAATGTGCTTGATATGTTGATTTCAAACCATACCCTCTCCTTAATCGCATCGTCTTTCTGATTATTCCCACAAAAATTTGGATCGTCCAGTGACAGTTTCGTGACCATTATTTCAGTAATCGGATAAATGCAACTACTAATTGGACTGACCTGCGCACTAGGATCACTTTTTACATTAAAAATAAGTTGACTTTTTGTTTCAAAAAAATTGTGCATGAAGGGGTTAATGAAACGTTTACATACCAGTTCCATTCTGGTCGAAATTTCCTCTTCGCTCTCAACCTTGCAGTCAATCCAGCTCCCAGATATGTAATCTGTTCCACCCTGTCGAGGGTTTTGTTATCTTTGCTTTTGACCACCATCCATTTCGTTTTCTTTGTGTTGCTGGTTAAGCTCTTTTCATTGCATTAATGGTTTACTGCGCTAAACAGAGTTTAAAGGTCTTCTAGACTCTCTGTCATTATGACATTTGGGTGTATTCTGTAACACTTCCGTTAAATTTTAGTGGCCTCTAAAATTTTAGCTCCCGCTAAAAATATTTTGGTATTCTGTAAATCATACATCCGTTAAAATCATAACCTAAACCGTTAAAACTCCCTCTAAATAAAAATATTTTAGAGGATGTCAAAACGTACCCGCTAAATTTTTAGCAGTCCGTTAAATGTGGTTTGATTATTTTTGTTGGGTTATGTTTGTATGAATCTTCTTCTTCTTTAAGAGTAAACAGTAGCGATCAACAGGTAGCAATAAAATATAACTTCGGGAGATAGTATCATAAACTTTGGCAACATTGGTAATCTTTGACATTATGTAAGATTAATATTATTGACAATTTAACTCATAGGCGCGCTAAATGGAAGTAACCGAAAACAATTTTGTTATTAGTAAATAAATATTTATAAAAATAAACCCAAATGGGTGAAAATTTTATGTTAACATAGGTATTTGTACGAAAAAATAATAAATAATAATTTCATTGTGAAGCGAAACGAGAGCAGTCTTATTTTATTTAGTTCATAGAGCTCCAAAGGCACTCTAGAACACCTTTTAACCCTTCTTAGGGTCCCATCAGAGGTGCATATTTCATTCTCTTTGAACTACTAAAATTCGGGCTACCGTTATCGGTTCACAACGAAATGATGGCATGAATGCCGTGGCGGTATCTGCTAAAGACGAACGAAAGTTTTACTTCTAATATTAACAATATCAAAAATAAAATAAAACTTAGAACTAGTCTTCTGGTTAAACCAATCGTGGCTTGTGGCTTCTAAAATTTGCAAGCCAACGAATTGCCGGAGCTAAGAAGGCCGAGGGAAATCTACCAGGTTAAGTCGTACTTCATGGAATGATTATTTATTATTTTGATTAGTTCTACTCGTAATCTGAGTATTCGGAACTAAGCTTTGTTGGAATTTTACCGTGCTGGACAGGCGGGAAGTGAGATGCAGCCTGATAGATCTTCCTCGGCATTGTTAGCTCCTGCACTTTTTATAAAAATACACTTTCTTCAATTTTTTTATCCGATGCCTAGATTTTGTGTCATTTTGGAACTACTAATGAAATAAAAAATTTTAGTAGTTCCAAAATTACACAAAATCTAGGCATCGGATAAAAAAGTTTATTTGAAGAAATTGTATTTTTTTGTTCTTCTTAATGGCGGTACAGGCTCGTTTTTTTAATATTGTATTTAATTACAGAGTAATTTCCACATATTAATATATTTTTCAAATTGGGCCCTGTACCGCCATTCTTTATTTTATTACGAATACGTGTGCCAAATATCTCGAAAAAATATTCAAAATTACAGCCGCAATCTTGGAACGCGTTTTTGCTACCTGTTGATCGCTACTGTATCACCTTTAGCAAAAATAAATTTTTTCGGGTTCAAAAATTGCAATTTTTCGATTTTATGTTCAACCGCGTTTATCTCGAAAACCATGCATCCTACGAAAAAACTTGTCAGAACAGTTTTTGCTTAGAATGACCCAAAAAATACAAAAAAAAAATGTTTTGTTTTGCGAGAAATCGCTGTTATGTAATTCCTCAAGTTCTTTGTTTATAACAATCTTATCGACATCCGGATCAACTGTTACCCAACAAATTCGTGTTCTACGGGTCAAGATACATAAAAAAATCTTGGGTAAGACCATCTGAATAAAGGAGGCCGTTGTACCCCCTTGGCGACAGGACTATGAATATCTACCTAAAAAAAAATTGGCATTTGTACTGTAGTCAGGATTTCTGTACCTAAACATAGATTTATTACGAATTTCATTTTCATGGGAAACAACTTTTCACACTTTTTTTATGTATGACAACAGTAGATTACTTCTCATAGGTACTTACATTGTTAAAATTTGTGGTGGCTCCAATTTCGATGTTCTCATAATTTTGGCACGGCTTTTAATGGACTTTTTCTTGGAATTATTCGCTTTATTTGTCGTTTGATTAACTTTTCCCATTTCGTTAAACTATTGATAATATGTTAAAAATAAAATATCCTCCTAAATCTTTATACTCGCATTAGAATTCGAAATGTTTTTACGTAAAATATACTTACCTACCTACATAGAACTGAACTAAAACACAATTAACAACAATCTATTATTTCAAACAGGCCAACAACTTATACAACAACAACAAAAATATAATAAATAACTATCAATAAACACTATTTTCCTATGAAACAACTATAACGAATTCTTAAATTAACACACTACTGCACTGGACTGATATCAATAAAGATGACAGAACAAATTAGAGAAAATCTGACGCAGGTTTGTCAAAATGACACTGATAATTTCTCTATGTTGCCTAATTAGTTATTTAGTTATAATATGTTCGATTTCTTGTTAGAAATAAAAAATTTTAGTAGTTCCAAGATTACACAAAATCTAGGCATGAGATAAAAAAGTTTATTTGAAGAAAGTTTATTATTTTTTTCTTCTTAATGGCGGTACAGGCTCCTTTTTTCAATATTTTATTTAGTTATAGAGTAATTTCCACGTACTAACATATTTCTAAAATTGGGCTCTGTACCGCCATTCTTTATTATATTACGAATATGTGTGCCAAATATCTCGACAAAATATTCAAAATTAGAGCCGCAATATTGGAACGCGTTTGCTGCTACCTGTTGCTCGCTACTGTAGCCTCTTAAGTACCGTGCCCAAATTTTTAGGCGTGGGTAGCTTCCATAACAATTTGCCGATATCGTTCTCGATCTTGTGCAGCATGTAACAATTGATCTGCTGATAAGCCAGTCCATTGACGAAGGTTTCGGAGCCATGAATATTTCTTTCGACCAATTCCTCTTTTTCCGTCGATCTTTCCATTGAGTATTAACTGCAGTATCCTGTATCTGCTACCTCTCATTATATGCCCCAGATATTCAAGTTTTCTCTTTTTTATCATCTTCGCCTTGACCTACTCTGTTTAAGATTTCTCTGTTTGAAATGCGTTGAACCCAAGATATTCTGAGCATTCTACGATACGACCACATCTCAAAGGCTTCTAATTTGTTCATCATGTTAACCTTCATGATCCAGGTTTCACATCCATATAGTAATACAGGATACACATAACATTTTAGGAACTTGATTCTTAGTTGTAAGTTCAGCTGAGAGTTGCTCAGAATAGATCTAAGTTTCATAAATGCTCCTCTTGCAATTTCTATACGAGTTTTAATTTCTTCATCTGGATTTAGTGTCTCGTTTATCCAACATCCTAGGTATTTAAAATGGTTAACTTTTGTTATTGATTCATCATTGACAATTAGTTGCATAGGGCCGACGTCTTGTTTACTAACCACAAGTAACTTTGTCTTTGTTGCATTTATGTTAAGTCCGTTATTGGAGCATTCTCTAGTGACTCGATCTATAAGGAATTGAAGATCTTCGATATTTTCAGCCATGATCGCGGTGTCGTCTGCATATCTGATGTTGTTAATAGTTTCTCCCCCGATTCGAACTCCACATTGTCCTTCCAAGGCTTCATTAAAAATTATTTCTGAGTATACGTTAAACAAAGTTGGGGATAACACACAACCCTGTCTGACACCTCTTTGAATGCAAATTTTGTCTGTTTCTTTGCCGTCTACCAGAATAGAAGCTTCTTGATTCCAATATAGATGTTGTAAAAGTCTCAGATCTTTATCGTCTATTCCAATCATTTATAGATATTCAAACAACCTATTATGTTGAACTCTATCAAACGCCTTCTCAAAATCTATAAAGCAGACGTAAATTGGTTTCTGTACTTCCCATGATCGTTGAAGTAATGTTAACATTGAGAACAAAGCTTCCCTTGTTCCCAATCCTTCTCTGAAACCGAATTGTTTGTTTCACATTGTCTCTTCACATTTCTGCTTGATTCTATTAAGAATTATCTTAAGAAGTAGCTTGAGAGAGTGGTTCATGAGACTAATTAGTCTAAAGTCTTTACATGATGATGTATTAGGCTTTTTTGGGAGTGGAATAAATGTAGACTCTAACCATATCTGTGGCATCATGCCAGTCTCGTATATATGGTTATAAATGTTTGTTAGTTGTGAGACATTGTCGTCATCCAGAAGTTTGAGCCAGTCTGATGGTATTTGGTCAGGGCCTGGAGATTTCCCATTTTTGCTCTGTTTGATGGCTTTCTCTACTTCCGCTTTTAAAATACTAGGACCAGTATTCGTATACTTTGTGGTGTTAAGTGGTGGCCTCGTATCCAGGAAGAGCTCTTTTATATAGTTAGTCCATTCTTCCTTTTTTTCATCCAAGTCGAGAATTATTTTACCTTTGGAGTTTCTCATAAAGTGAGGAGTTCTTTTTCTCTGAGTGTAGGTAATTTCTTTAAGCTTTTTATGTATATTAAACTCGTCATGTTTTCTTTGTAGTTCTTCCATTTCACGACATCTTTGTTCCATCCAGTCCTCTTTTGCTCGCTTAACCTCGTATCTTATTTGTCGATATATCTCTCTACCGAATCTCGTCTTTGTTTGTCCAATTTCTTCTTTGTTGAATAAGGTCTAGTATTTTATCGGTCATCCAATCCTTTTTCTTTATTGGGTCTTTTTCTGGTTTCAAAACTTCGTTTGCTATGGTGACCATGGCGGAATTCATGATATCTAGATTTTGACCGATATTTTCTTGTCCAGATCTTTCTAACTGTTTTTTAATCTCACGATTTATCTTATTTCCGAACAGTATCTTATTTGTATGAATAGTAGTTTGTTATTCTTGTATTATACTGGAGATAAATATTTAAAAATGGCAAATGGCTTTTTATAATGTATTTGGTGAAGAAGTATTTAATAAATAATAATGAAAGGTAAGTCTCATTTTACTTTACAATCGACACATTACACCTATAAGTAACAAAATTCAAATTTTTGTTTCTTTTTGTAGAGTTGATTTCAGATTACAACAAAAACAAAAAGTAATTGTGACCCTCCTTTCCGTGGTCTGGTCTTGTTTGATTTTGCTCTGCCTGAGCACTTATGTATCCCAGTTAATAATCCTTAGAGTTAAGAAAAAAAACCATAATATATAAAAAAAATAAATAAATAAAAAAAATAAAAAATAAATAAAAAAATAATAAAAATAAAAAACAAAAAAAATTGAAAGAAGCTATCATTAAAATAGATAAGTACTTATATTTGTAAATCATTATTATCAAATAAGTCATTCATATTCAAAAATATAATGAGAGTATAACAGATATCTCATAAGATTTTAGTTCCTAAGCAAATTTAGTTTGGCTAATGGATTAAGTCCACAGTCAAGAAATGCGATAGCACACACACACAAAAAGTAATTGACCTGAAAGTAACTACAATTACCATTTCAAAGGAAGTAGGTACCTACCTACCTAGAAATGTGATTGAAAAAGTGTTGGAAGTCAAAGATGTTTGTCAAAGCAATTAAATCCTATTTACTTACTTACTCCGTGGCGTTACAACCCTTCGTGGGTTTTAGCCGACTCGACAACATGCCTCCACTGTTTTCTGTCTTGAGCAACCTCCATCCAATTCTCCACGCCCATCGCGCTTAGGTCTCCTGCTATATTATCTCGCTACCGGAGTCGAGGGCGTCCGCGTGGTCTCCTTCCAGTTGGGGCTTCCTCCCACACCAGTCTAACTGTTCTTTGGTCAGAATGTCTTCTGAGGTGTCCTGCCCATTGGAGTCTTCTGGACTTTATTTCTTTTATTATGTTGGCGTCTGGGTAAAGTTCTTCGAGCTCTTTGTTAGTTCTTATCCTATATTGTCCTGATGCTTCATCCAGCACAGGACCAAAGATCTTCCTTAGGATTTTTCTTTCCCAAACACATAGTCTCTCTTCGTTTGCCTTTGTTATCGTCCACGTTTCGCTTCCATACATCACAACGGGTCGTATGATTGTTTTATAGACCTGTATCTTCGTACGTCTCGTTAGTTGTTTCGAGTGTATAAGGTTTTGGAGGGCAAAAAGACATCTGTTGCCGGCCTGAATCCTGTTGTTTATTTCTTATGATCCGTTATTGTCTAGTTATTGTTGTTCCAAGATACTTGAATTCTCTAACGCACTCAAAGTTAAAGTCATCGATGGTGATGTTCTGACCAATTCTGTCTCTGCTTTGGTTATTGCGGCTCATATACATATATTTCGTCTTGTTAAGTTAAATCCTATTAGTGCAGGTAAAATTATTTAAAGTTATTGTGGAACATTACAAAACGTACCAAATGTTTATACAGGTGAAGTTTCAGAAAGTTTATAACCAGATGCAGATTAATAAGAGAATGTTATTGAAAATAGAACATTTGACCAAAATTAGTGTCGAAGGGGAGAAGAAATAAGATATGCAATTTTTCAGCAATATTTTAATGTATAACTTTATAAATAAAAACATTTAATTGGAAAATATGAGTTTTATTAAAAAATACTTAAATACAATAAATAATTATTTTCTAGGAAACTGTCAACTTCTTCTTCTTAAGGCTGTTTTATCGGTGCACCAAAACCTAGGGACAGTGTTTTCTCTGTTATTTACCGACAGAATGTCTCGAAATTTGGACACGTTGTTCGAAATTATGTTGCCTTTAAAATGATGGTTTTACTTTTTTTATTTTTTTGAAAATTCTGTTGAAAAATTAGATTATAATGTTTAACGTTCTATTATAACCAAACTTTTTACTCCCATCACTTGAAAGAGTTTTTTTTTCTGTAATCGTTGATTTTTTTTTCACCTTTCTGTGTCCAGTAATAATCGAGAAAAGCGTGTTCCAACTTTGAAGAAAATTTGCTAAAAATATTGAAATCTAATAATGAAACGAGTTACGCAGCATTGGCGCTTAGTTTCATCGTTATCGCCTTCGTGACGACAAATCTCATGAACGTACGGTCAGTCGGTCAGTTCGCTTGAATTATTAGAATCCATTTCCAGTTATTCATTCTTGTATTTTCTTCATCAACTTGCTTAGTGTTTACAGTTTACAGTATTCTTAGTTATTTTGAAAACATTAAACTTATTTAGTTTACGGGTATTTTAAGTACATAATATATTATTAGTTTAGTGGTATAAGTTACAAGTTCTTTAGTTTACGCGTATTTTTAAGTATTACATTAGTTTAGAGATATAAGTTGACAAGATAAGAAATGAGTCCCAGGGTGTTTTAAAATAAGACAGAAAATTATACTACTATCCACGATTTGTGTTTTATTCATCAATTGGATACTTTTTTTATGTAACTGCAATCTATAAATATATTAAAATAATGTATATGTTACCGGCCAAACCCGATTTCGGGACAAACTAGTTTGGCCTAGGCCAAACTACTTTGTCCTAACCGCCTAGGATAAACTAGTATGACCTAGATCAAACTAGTTTATCATATCACGCGTAGGCTAAACTAGTTTATCCTGATATAAATAAACACACTTCAGGCCAAACTAGTTTAGCCTAGGCCAAACTAGTTTATCCTGATATAATAAAGATTCACACTTCAGGATAAACTAGTACGGCCTTCTTCTTATTCTTCTTCTAGTGCCTATCCGTTTCGGATATTGGCGATCATCATGGCAATCTCTACTTTTCTCACTGCTGCTCTGAAAAGACTTTTAGTGGTTGTGTTGAACCACGTACGTAGATTTTTCAGCAAGGTGTTAAATGAAAGCTTATAATCCAAGGATGGTACTAAAAGTTAGGAATTTGACCTAGGCTGTCTGTCTGTCGGTCTGTCCGACCGCGAATATAACTGCTCCGTCACTAGGCCAGGTAGAATGACAAATGAGGTGTCAAATGAAAGCTTATAATCCAAGGATGGTACTAAAAGTGACAAAATTGACCTATGCTGTCTGTCTGTCGGTCCGTCCGACCGCGAATATAACTGCTCTGTCACTATACCAGGTAGAATGAAAAATGAGGTGTCAAATAAAAGCTTATAATCCAAGAATGTTACTAAAGCCCAAACTAGTTTGGCCTGAAGTGAGCGTCTAGAACCGGAAGTCCTAGAACAAAGGACCCCGCAGAAACTTTATGGGAAATGGCTCTCTGTCAAATGCTCTGAAACCTAGGATTGTGGTAATTCTTGATGTGTAGAACAAAAGACTCCATGGACGCGTAGCTCCAAAAAATCATAGTTCTAAGATATAAGCCTCTGAAGATATAGGTATAGAGAGGACGTTTGAGTTGGAATAAATTCATTTTCTCGAGAATGGGCGACTCTGGAGATAAATTACGAATCAGGTCAATTTTTATTTTTAAATTATAATTTTTGGCCTATATATCATACTAGTGACGTCATCCATCTGGGCGTGATGACGCAATCGATGATATTTTTAAATAGGAATAGGGGTCGTGTGATAGTTCATTTGAAAGGCTATTTAATTCTCTATTCACTAATATAAACATCAACATAATCATTTATACAGGGTGCCCAATTTTTTTTTAATTAAATTAATTGAGACAAAAAGAAGAATGTATATAATTTATTTAATTCGAAATACATTTTACTGCTGTCAGAAAACAGAAAAAAAATTTATTTGATAAATAAATATTGTTTTTTGCTTAAATTCAATATTAAAGCTGCCACCCACCTACCTCTTAGCAGTTTGGACATTTAATGTAAGCGAAAGGCGATGTTTATTTTTCAAATTAACATTTTTTTCTGTTTTCTGACAGCAGTAAAATGTATTTCGAAATAAATAAATTATATACATTCTTCTTTTTGTCTCAATTAATTTAATTAAAAAAAAGTTTTCGGCACCCTGTATAAATAATTATGTTAATGTTTACATTAGTGAATAGAGAATTAAATTACCTTTCAAATGAGCTATCACACGACCCCTATTCCTATTTAAAAAAATCACCGATTGCGTCATCACGCCCAGATAGATGACGTCACTAGTATGATATATACGCCAAAAAATTATTATTTAAAAATAAAAATCGAGCTGATTCGTAATTTATCTCCAGAGTCTCCCCATTCTCGAGAAAATGAATTTATTTCAACTCAAACGTCCTCACTGTACCTATAACTTCAGAGGCTTATATGTCAGAACTATAATTTTTTGGAGCTACGCGCCCATGAAGTCTTTTGTTCTACATATCAAGGACTACCAGAATCCAAAGTATCAGAGCATTTGACAGAGAGCCATTTCCCATAAGGTTTCTGCGGGGTCCTTTCTCACCTTTAGTACCAGCCTTGGATTCTAAGCTTTCATTTGACACCTCATTTGTCATTATATCTGGTATATTGACGGAAGAATTACATTCGCGATCGGACGGAAAGACGGACAGACAGCCTCGCTAAGATTTCTCACCTTTAATAACATCTTCGGATTAAAAGCATTTATTTGACACCTCATTTTTCATTCTACCTGGTATAGTGACGGAGCAGTTATTTTCGCGGTCGGACGGACCGACGGACAGACAGCCTAGCTCAAATTTCTCACCTTTGGTACCATCCTTGGATTATAAGCTTTCATTTGACACCTTATTTGTCATTCTACCTAGTATAGTGACGGAGCAGTTATATTCGCGGTCGGACGGACCGACGGACAGACAGCCTAGGTCAAATTTCTCACTTTTAGTACCATCCTTGGATTATAAAGGACGTAATTTGGGAATTCGCCGCATGTAAAAGTCCTTACATGTTCGTCAAATTACTTTCGACTCGGCTAAATTAGTGCAGGCTAGGCCGTACTAGGCGAAGGATTTCCTGGCTGAAAAATCTACGTACGTGGTTCAACACAACCACTACAAATCTTTTCAGAGCAGCAGTGTGAAAAGTAGAGATTGCCATGATGGCCGCCAACATCCGAAACGGATAGGCACTACAAGAAGAAGAAGAAGGCCGTACTAGTTTATCCTGAAGTGTGAATCTTTATTATATCAGGATAAACTAGTTTGACCTAGGCCAAACTATGTGACAAAAATGTGATAATTCTTTTTAAAATATTATCCACGATAAAATCAATCTAACAAGGTATTCCCGACAAAATTAATTTGAATGGAGAATAATGCATTTTGTTGTCATTAAAATACTTGTCCGCCGGCGCCACTGAGTAAAGATCGAATTGTCGGTCGCACTCCCTACTTCCAATCAATTTCAAGTAGGGAGTCACGTGTGTCTGACGTAACCAGTCTACGAAAGTAAGTGATACGCCCACTTAACATTGCAATGTGCTTCAACTGATAAAACAGCCTTAAGGTTTTTGGCCTCTGACAGTCAGTTTTAGGTCAATTTCTAGGTTAAAAGTAGTTCAAAAACGATCAACGTGCGACGTTTCCGTATTTGTTCCAACACCTTTTAGAGGATTCCTCTAAAAAAATATTATTTTAGCGGTCCTCTATATTATGTGTTTACAAAATGTCAATCTAACCTAACAGTTTTAGAGGACCGTTAAAAGTTAAATTTTAGAGGCCTCTTAAATTTAACGGAAATGTTACAGAATACACCTCATTATCTGCTTATCTGATGTTATAATAGTTTCACCACAGATTTTAACACCTTCCCTACGATTGTTTAACATAACACTATTTCAAACACTGATTCAAACATCGAGTTTACCCAATATTAGTACTTTTTGCTGAACAACTCATTTCGGTTTTGGCTTGTCTCTGAACTTTCTGGCATTTCTCCTAATGATTTGACTGCATCTTCGATCTCTGTCCGCATGTTGTCTATGTTTTAGTCATGCTAACTCCTTTCAATATCTCCTTTCACTCTCGTCTTTTATAGTTTTTTTTTGTATTTTTCTGGTTTTTCTGATTACATTGTTCTTGTGGTATGTTAATAGTATTTAGTTTTTAATGGGAAGTAACCGTTTGAACGGCAAACAATTGAAAATACGTGTATTTTGATGTTTCGTTTTCCACTTCTGAAATTCTCAAAATACGAAAATAAGTATAATTAGTTATATAACAAATTATAATTAATAATAGAAAATGAGTATTTGAAGTATACATTTAAATTTTTTTAGGTTTTGGATATGTGTGCTGCTCCAGGTTCAAAGACAGCTCAATTATTAGAACTTCTCCACGCCAATGAAGATCCAATACCATCTGGATATGTTATTGCTAATGACATTGACAACAAACGTTGTTATATGTTAGTTCATCAAGCCAAACGCTTGAATTCTCCATGTGTAGCTGTTATAAATCATGACAGTGCTATTTTGCCTAATTTAACTACAACTGCAAGTGATGGATCTGTGGAACAGGTGCGTAAGTTGTTCACTTTAAATTTTGTACTTAAATAAATGATAACACAATTAATTAGACTTCGTAAGACCTAGATTTTCACCCCACGCAACGTGACCAGAAGTAGAACCGGAAGTCGATATTTGAACTCTTTGTAAAACTGTTTGTCGATTGATGTGATATACGACTAATTTTGAGTCATTTTTGACAAATGTTCGGTCATAACTTTTTAACCAGCAGTGACGTCAAATCAAAACCAGAACTAAAGATTCAAGCTCGACTTTTCAATACGCGTCTATTGATATATCACATGTTCTATTTCTGCTACTATAATATCGATGGTTAAGAGCACAGATATAGTATGTCCACTTTTTGCTGATTTTAAGATAACATTATAAAAATATTCAGTAGGGTCATATGAATGTTCTGCATAATTATTGTAAGTCCAGAATGATTGTAAATGGGTTAAAGAGCCTTGCCAAAATATAGTATTTCCCATTTGTACTAAAAACCGACTTGCACAGATATTTTATGTCCGTTTGGAAGTGTACAAACATAGTATGTTTTGGGACATACAATATTAGTGCTCACGCGATCAAACTTATCATGGCTGTAAATACTGTTTGTCCGGACATTCAGTAACATACCTTATGTTGTATGTCCATACACATTTTCAAAAAAAATATTTTTTAACCCAATAATACATACTATTTTAAAAACTATCTACATTAAGCTAATAATGATACCCGAACTTATTACCCAAACATTATGATATATCGGTATATCAGCAGTATCAAACAAAAAGTAACGCGAAAACTTCAAAACGTTCTCCTCAACAATTAAGATATTTGGACATACTATATCTGCGCTCTTAACCATCGATATGGCATTTCCGGTTAGCACTTTTTAACCGGGAATGATATAAAACCAAAAGTATACATCTTGTTCTCACTTTCCTAAGGCGCGTCGAATAATATATCGCTTGTACTATTTCGACTACTTTAAAATAGTACTTCCGGTTGCAATCTGGATCCGAAAGTCCGAATGAATGAATCTCAAACCATAATTACCACAATTTTGATTATGAGTTTTTGTGGATACACTGTTTTAACTCTTCTTTAACTAAAATCTTTCCGTCTTCTATCAAAGGTTGCAAATCAACATGGCAATTTTCACTTTATTTATGGAAGCTCTAAAAAGTTAGATGGAGCTCAAGTGTAGCCATTCTTTCAGATTTTACAACCAAGAGGTCGGCTTTTTTTATGTATTTTACCTTCAATCTTCTATAATCAACTCTAGCAATCTGTATCTTGATATTCTCATGACATGTCCAAAACATTCAAATTTTCTATTTCTCTTTTTTTTAATAGTTCAGCCTTATAAAGACTTATAGTATGTATAAAGAAAACCGCTGTGAAATAAAAAAGGTACTAACTTCGTCTCAAAGTGTCTTATGACAACTTTTTTTCTTTTAAAATTTATGAAAAAATTCAAGCTTTCCAAAGTTCTTCTGTTTATAAGCAAAAAATAGACAGCTTTTTGCAAAATTATGTTATTGCAATTACGTATGTATATGCAAAATATTGACAGAATAAACCTTCTTCTTTCATAAGCTATCCGTAGAATTACTGAACTTTATTATTTTCTGACGTATTTTGTTGCAAAATATTTATATTCGAATAAAAATTTAGGACGTTAGAAATATACAGGGTGTCCCGAAAAGATTGGTCATAAATTATACCATAGATTCTGGGGTCAAAATATGTTGATTGAACCTAACTTACCTTAGTACAAATATGCACATAAAAAAAAGTTATAGCCCTATAAAGTTACAAAATGGAAATCAATTTTTTCCAATATTTCGAAAACTATTACAGATTTTTTATTGAAAATAGGCATGCGACATTCTTATTCAGGAGCATCTTAACAAAAAATTATAGTGAAATTTGTGCACCCCATAAAAATTGTATGGGGTTTTCTTCCCTTAAACCCCTCCCAAACTTTTGTGTATGTTCCAATTAAATTATTATTGTAGGTACCAGTAGCTAGACACAATATTTTTAAAACTTTTTTGCCTCCTAGTATTTTTTCGATAAACCAGTTTTTATCGAGATGAGGCTTCTTTTTTAATATGTTTACATAAAAATTGTTAAGCGGTTTCGTTTCTTTAAACCCCCAAATGTTTGTGTAAGTTCCAATTAAACTTTTATTGCGGTACCATTAGTTAAACACAGTGTTTTTAAAACTTTTTTATATTATAGTATATTTTCATATTCTAAAAATGTAAATTATAGATTTTTTATATTATTACCATGTCTCTATAATCGTACTTAACCATATACAAATAGGTGGTGGATTTGACAAATATTCAAAATATCTCCATAAACACTGGCTTTTCGAGAAAGTACTAAGAGGCAAAAAAGTTTTAGAAACACTGTGTTTAACTGATAATACTTTAACAATAATTTAGTACGAACATAACAAAAGTTTAGGGGGGTTTAAGGGAACAAAACCCCCATAAAATTTTTATGGGGTGCACAAATTTCCCTATAATTTTTTGTTACGATGTTGTTGCCATAAGAATGCCACGCGTCTTTTTTCAATAAAAAATCTCTAATAGTTTTCGAAATATTGAAAAAAATTGATTTTCATTTTGTAACTTCAAAGGGCTATAACTTTTTTTTTGTGCATATATGTACTAAGGTAAGTTAGGTTTAATCAACATATTTTTGACCCCAGAATCTGTGGTATAATTTATGACCAATCTTTTCGGGACATCCTGTATAATAATAATATATTTATATAATACACGAGAATCTTCTTCTTTATGTGCCATCTCCTCGACGGAGGTTTCATCATTGCTATTCGGATCTTAATGCTGCTGCTCTGAAAAGTTCGATTGATGTGCGTCCGTACCATTCCCTCAAGTTACGCAACCAGAGATTCTTCTTCTTCTTTAACACGAAGATAGAAACATTTAAAAAACGCCATTCTGAAGGTTTTTACATGAGATATAAGTTTCTTACGCTCAAATTTGTTTCAAATGCTTACCTTTTTGACCAACAAGCTGAAAATTGACCGTTTTTTGACCTTCATTCGTTAAAAGCTAATTAAGTCCAAATTATCGACTGAAGGAAACATAGGTTCTTGTTATAGTATGATATAATTGATCCAAAAGATGGCATAACCCAGACATCCAAAGTGAAAGTTATCCTCCAGTACCAAATTGTTCTATATGGTCCACATATTGTTCAGAAAAAAGTCACACCATTTTGAGCGTCGGGTTTGGGGGGGAGAGGGTGGAGAAATCGGTAAATTCGTAGTTTTTTAAGTTTTTCGTCAATATTTCTAAAACTATGCTTTTTAGCATGAATAACCTTCTATACAAAAATGTTCTACAGTAAATTTAAAATAAAAAAGATCCTATGCATAATCCTCCTAAAATGAACGGTTCCAAAGTTACGGAGGTAATATAATATAATTGGTCCAAAAAAAGGCCTAACCCAGACATCCAAAGTAAAAGTTTTCTTCCAACACCAAATTGTTCTATATGGTCCACATATTGTTCAGTAAAAAAGTTACACCATTTTGAGCGTCCGGTTTTGGGGGGGGGGGGAGATGGGGGAGGAATTGGTAAATTAGTAGTTTTTTTACGTTTTTTATCAATATTTCTAAAACTATCCTTTAGCGTAAACAATGTTCTATACAAAAATGTTCCACATAAAATTTAAAACAAAAAAGGTCCTATACATAATTGTTATAAAATGAACGGTTCCAGAGTTACGGAGGGTGAAAAGTGGAGGTTTTCGATACTTTTTATATTTTTTGGGAAATTGATGATTTTGGGTGGTGAGGTTGACGTTTCTTTAAGGGCTTATACACTACCATACCATCGGACACTGAAATAGCAAATTTCCTGTTATAGAAAATTTCTTTCATCAGTAATAAATTGCTCAAATAATATAAAAAGTATCGAAAACCTCCACTTTTCACCCTCTGTAACTCTGGAACCGTTGATTTTATAACAATTATGTATAGGACCTTTTTGTTTTAAATTTTATGTAGAATATTTTTGTATAGAACATTCTTTACGCTAAAGCATAGTTTTAGAAATATTGACAAAAAACGTAAAAAAACTAATAATTTGCCGACTTCTCCCCCATCTCCCTCCCAAACCGGACGCTCAAAATGGTGTAACTTTGTTACTGAACAATATGTGGACCATATAGAACAATTTGGTGTTGGAGGAAAACTTTTACTTTGGCTGTTTGGGTTAGACCTTATGTTGGACCAATTATACTATACTACCTCCGTTACTTTGGAACCGTTCATTTTAGAAGGATTATGCATCGGACCTTTTTTATTTCAAATTTAATATAGAATATTTTTGTATAGAAGGCTGTTCATGCTAAACCGCATAGTTTTAGAAATATTGACGGAAAACGTAAAAAACTACCAATTTACCGATTTCTCCCCTCTCCCCCCAAACCCGACGCTCAAAATCGTGTGAGTTTCTTCTGAACATTATGTGGGACCATATAGAACAATTTGGTGTTGGAGGATACCTTTCACTTTGGATGTCTGGGTCTAGTTATACCATACTATTATAGAGGTTCATATTACTCAAAATAACTATCGTTTGCCTGGAGGGGCCAGTGTCACGAGAAAAATCTTATTACCTATAATGTGTAGGACTAATGTGGAGGGTTCAGAATACAAGTGAATTAAGTCCACTTTAGCTACATTTGAGCTACAGGGGTTTAAAGTTAAAGCTTCATAACAAAATTACCTGTTAGCATTTTTAAAAGTAATGTATATTCAATTTAAGAAAGTCAAGCAGTAACTTATACATTTACTTTGCTAACAGATTTCATGTAATTACCCCAAAAAAATTCAAAAAGTGTACTTGGTTCATTTGTATTCTGAACCGTCAATGTATTTCTCGATCTGCTGGTGATTTCCAGATATATGGTCTGCATCCGCTTAACTGAGATAAACACCATATATTCTGTACCTTATGACTTACAACTTTAAGATACACCTACAACAAAGATAACTCTAATATTTATTACATTAGGGGAGTGCAATTAGAACGAAAACATGCATTGTTTCGGAAAAATTCAAACAAGCTTATATTTTTCTAAAACTTTTTTTGTTAGTTTATATACATGTTAAAGTAAAAAGTTCTACTCGCAGATTTTGCCGCTAATTGTTTATTAATTGTTTAAACAATAACAATTGTTTTGTATAAATAATTTTAAAAATATCGTTGAATTTTGATCAAATATGTTTCTATTTTGTTTTTGATTATGCTGAATCCGAATATGGCATTACAATTTAAAAATTCTTATACAGAAGCTCTTATACAGTATGTTTGCGTAGCTAGGAACCACATGCAAAACTTTTTTATTATCAATTTTACGAAAACGGATAGTCAAAAATTTGAAACTCAACCTTCATATATCAAATTTTATCAATTTTATACGAGTTACGTCAAAAATATAAATTTCGTTAAGTGTAAAGTACCTTCATATTCCAGAATATCAAAAATGCTATTATGAAAAGTGTTTGAAATTAAAAATTAATATACAATTACATCATTTTAATCGAAAATTTTTTTTTCAATTTTTCTCAAATTACGGATACCCATCATAATTTTATTACAATTATGATAACTAGTTTATTATCAATTTTACGAAAAAAAGTTATTCTTTATAAAATGCTCTACCTGGTCTAAAATCTAAGATACATCTAACAGATATCAAACTTTTGCAATTTTATACGAGGTATGTAAAAAATATGAATTTTGCTTAAGAGTTAAGTGCCTTTGTTATTCACAATATTTTAATTAGAGGGATGCAATTGAACACTGAAACATATTTTTTAATTCCAAACAACTTTTCTTAATAACAATTTTCGATATTGTGAAATATAAAGGTACTTTACTTTTGAGTGAAATTCATATTTTTTGACATACCTCGTATAAAATTAATGAAATTTGACATTTGATGGTTGCATCTTAGATTATATGCGATGCAGAGTATTTTATTGAGAATAACTTTTTTTCGTAAAACTGATAATAAAAAAGTTATCAATAGGTTTCAAGTTACGCAGACATACTGTATAAGCTAAAAAACATTTTTTTTGTTAAAGATTTATTATTGTTGAAGCTTATTATTAAATGTATTTTAGGTAAGTTTTATAGAAAAAAGTTTTGATCACTTTGTATAAACATTTTTTTAACTGGTAATTTTCGGTTTTTGTATTACATTTTTGTTATCTTTCTTAATTTTTTAAAAAGAAATAGTTTATTTTATTTCTAAAGTAAAATAATTTAGTGCATTTTAAAGATTACATCCTAAGCTTTAAAAGCTTTAAAAAAGCACATATAAAACTGTAATAAATCTTTTCAAACTTGAGTAATACCGTCTTAAAGTGGTGGTAATTCTCTAAAACTAAAGTTTTCAAAAATTACATTTTTTGAGACGTAGTATCATTTGAATTAAATTTTTCAGATTTTTTTTGAGAGAAACATCGTTTAGTAACATGTCTAAAAGGTAAGCTGTGCAAAATTGAGAGTTTTATAAGAAACAGTGTATTAGTTACACATTTTTAAATCATTTTTAAACCAAATTCATGTAAGTCTCATTTTCCGCCCACACCATACTTATACTTATAAGATAGCTAAATTATTCTTTTTTCATGATCAATTTATAAAATTTCATTTGATCCATTAGTTAAAGAATTACATTAAAATAACTCAACTGTGCACTTCGCCGTACGCTAGTTTACAGTGCGCCAATGTTGTGAGAAGGATGACTTTAGCGTTATAAATAAAAAATTATAGAAGCTACAGATTTAATTTTAGAAAAATCTTTATAGAGGGTTTTTTTCTAAAATTTTCTGAATTTTTCAACGGTCAAGTCAGTTTTTTTCTACAATTTATTTTTTCGGAGTTATTTAAAAAAACATCTAATTTCGCAGTTCATTTGTTTAATAAAAAATGAAGCACCTACTTCTCGCGTATACCCTATTCCACGAACATACGCCTGTTTTGGATTACTTCGACAACGAATATTTTACTGTGCAACATAAGAAGTACGAAAGTAAATGGCGCTAATAATTATGCCAATAAACAACAATGTAATTTGCAATTTACTTTTGTTCTTCTTATTTTGCACAAATATTCGTTGTCGAAGTAATCCAAAACAGGCGTATGTTCGTGGAATAGGGTATACGCGAGAAGTAGGTGCTTCATTTTTTATTAAACAAATGAACTGCGAAATTAGATGTTTTTTTAAATAACTCCGAAAAAATAAATTGTAGAAAAAAACTGACTTGACCGTTGAAAAATTCAGAAAATTTTAGAAAAAAACCCTCTATAAAGATTTTTCTAAAATTAAATCTGTAGCTTCTATAATTTTTTATTTATAACGCTAAAGTCATCCTTCTCACAACATTGGCGCACTGTAAACTAGCGTACGGCGAAGTGCACAGTTGAGTTATTTTAATGTAATTCTTTAACTAATGGATCAAATGAAATTTTATAAATTGATCATGAAAAAAGAATAATTTAGCTATCTTATAAGTATAAGTATGGTGTGGGCGGAAAATGAGACTTACATGAATTTGGTTTAAAAATGATTTAAAAATGTGTAACTAATACACTGTTTCTTATAAAACTCTCAATTTTGCACAGCTTACCTTTTAGACATGTTACTAAACGATGTTTCTCTCAAAAAAAATCTGAAAAATTTAATTCAAATGATACTACGTCTCAAAAAATGTAATTTTTGAAAACTTTAGTTTTAGAGAATTACCACCACTTTAAGACGGTATTACTCAAGTTTGAAAAGATTTATTACAGTTTTATATGTGCTTTTTTAAAGCTTTTAAAGCTTAGGATGTAATCTTTAAAATGCACTAAATTATTTTACTTTAGAAATAAAATAAACTATTTCTTTTTAAAAAATTAAGAAAGATAACAAAAATGTAATACAAAAACCGAAAATTACCAGTTAAAAAAATGTTTATACAAAGTGATCAAAACTTTTTTCTATAAAACTTACCTAAAATACATTTAATAATAAGCTTCAACAATAATAAATCTTTAACAAAAAAAAATGTTTTTTAGCTTATACAGTATGTCTGCGTAACTTGAAACCTATTGATAACTTTTTTATTATCAGTTTTACGAAAAAAAGTTATTCTCAATAAAATACTCTGCATCGCATATAATCTAAGATGCAACCATCAAATGTCAAATTTTATTAATTTTATACGAGGTATGTCAAAAAATATGAATTTCACTCAAAAGTAAAGTACCGTTATATTTCACAATATCGAAAATTGTTATTAAGAAAAGTTGTTTGGAATTAAAAAATATGTTTCAGTGTTCAATTGCATCCCTCTAATTAAAATATTGTGAATAACAAAGGCACTTAACTCTTAAGCAAAATTCATATTTTTTACATACCTCGTATAAAATTGCAAAAGTTTGATATCTGTTAGATGTATCTTAGATTTTAGACCAGGTAGAGCATTTTATAAAGAATAACTTTTTTTCGTAAAATTGATAATAAACTAGTTATCATAATTGTAATAAAATTATGATGGGTATCCGTAATTTGAGAAAAAATTGAAAAAAAAATTTTCGATTAAAATGATGTAATTGTATATTAATTTTTAATTTCAAACACTTTTCATAATAGCATTTTTGATATTCTGGAATATGAAGGTACTTTACACTTAACGAAATTTATATTTTTGACGTAACTCGTATAAAATTGATAAAATTTGATATATGACGGTTGAGTTTCAAATTTTTGACTATCCGTTTTCGTAAAATTGATAATAAAAAAGTTTTGCATGTGGTTCCTAGCTACGCAAACATACTGTATAAGAGCTTCTGTATAAGAATTTTTAAATTGTAATGCCATATTCGGATTCAGCATAATCAAAAACAAAATAGAAATATATTTGATCAAAATTCAACGATATTTTTAAAATTATCTATACAAAACAATTGTTATTGTTTAAACAATTAATAAACAATTAGCGGCAAAATCTGCGAGTAGAACTTTTTACTTTAACATGTATATAAACTAACAAAAAAAGTTTTAGAAAAATATAAGCTTGTTTGAATTTTTCCGAAACAATGCATGTTTTCGTTCTAATTGCACTCCCCTAATGTAATAAATATTAGAGTTATCTTTGTTGTAGGTGTATCTTAAAGTTGTAAGTCATAAGGTACAGAATATATGGTGTTTATCTCAGTTAAGCGGATGCAGACCATATATCTGGAAATCACCAGCAGATCGAGAAATACATTGACGGTTCAGAATACAAATGAACCAAGTACACTTTTTGAATTTTTTTGGGGTAATTACATGAAATCTGTTAGCAAAGTAAATGTATAAGTTACTGCTTGACTTTCTTAAATTGAATATACATTACTTTTAAAAATGCTAACAGGTAATTTTGTTATGAAGCTTTAACTTTAAACCCCTGTAGCTCAAATGTAGCTAAAGTGGACTTAATTCACTTGTATTCTGAACCCTCCACATTAGTCCTACACATTATAGGTAATAAGATTTTTCTCGTGACACTGGCCCCTCCAGGCAAACGATAGTTATTTTGAGTAATATGAACCTCTATAATAGTATGGTATAACTAGACCCAGACATCCAAAGTGAAAGGTATCCTCCAACACCAAATTGTTCTATATGGTCCACATAATGTTCAGAAGAAACTCACACGATTTTGAGCGTCGGGTTTGGGGGGAGAGGGGGGGAAATCGGTAAATTGGTAGTTTTTTACGTTTTCCGTCAATATTTCTAAAACTATGCGGTTTAGCATGAACAGCCTTCTATACAAAAATATTCTATATTAAATTTGAAATAAAAAAGGTCCTATGCATAATCCTTCTAAAATGAACGGTTCCAAAGTAACGGAGGTAGTATAGTATAATTGGTCCAACATAAGGCCTAACCCAAACAGCCAAAGTAAAAGTTTTCCTCCAACACCAAATTGTTCTATATGGTCCACATATTGTTCAGTAACAAAGTTACACCATTTTGAGCGTCCGGTTTGGGAGGGAGATGGGGGAGAAGTCGGCAAATTATTAGTTTTTTTACGTTTTTTGTCAATATTTCTAAAACTATGCTTTAGCGTAAAGAATGTTCTATACAAAAATATTCTACATAAAATTTAAAACAAAAAAGGTCCTATACATAATTGTTATAAAATCAACGGTTCCAGAGTTACAGAGGGTGAAAAGTGGAGGTTTTCGATACTTTTTATATTATTTGAGCAATTTATTACTGATGAAAGAAATTTTCTATAACAGGAAATTTGCTATTTCAGTGTCCGATGGTATGTTAGTGATAAGCCCTTAAAGAAACGTCAACCTCACCACCCAAAATCATCAATTTCCCAAAAAATATAAAAAGTATCGAAAACCTCCACTTTTCACCCTCCGTAACTCTGGAACCGTTCATTTTATAACAATTATGTATAGGACCTTTTTTGTTTTAAATTTTATGTGGAACATTTTTGTATAGAACATTGTTTACGCTAAAGGATAGTTTTAGAAATATTGATGAAAAACGTAAAAAAACTACTAATTTACCAATTCCTCCCCCATCTCCCCCCCCCCCCCCAAAAACCGGACGCTCAAAATGGTGTAACTTTTTACTGAACAATATGTGGACCATATAGAACAATTTGGTGTTGGAAGAAAACTTTTACTTTGGATGTCTGGGTTAGGCCTTTTTTTGGACCAATTATATTATATTACCTCCGTAACTTTGGAACCGTTCATTTTAGGAGGATTATGCATAGGATCTTTTTTATTTTAAATTTACTGTAGAACATTTTTGTATAGAAGGTTATTCATGCTAAAAAGCATAGTTTTAGAAATATTGACGAAAAACTTAAAAAACTACGAATTTACCGATTTCTCCACCCTCTCCCCCCCCAAACCCGACGCTCAAAATGGTGTGACTTTTTTCTGAACAATATGTGGACCATATAGAACAATTTGGTACTGGAGGATAACTTTCACTTTGGATGTCTGGGTTATGCCATCTTTTGGATCAATTATATCATACTATAACAAGAACCTATGTTTCCTTCAGTCGATAATTTGGACTTAATTAGCTTTTAACGAATGAAGGTCAAAAAACGGTCAATTTTCAGCTTGTTGGTCAAAAAGGTAAGCATTTGAAACAAATTTGAGCGTAAGAAACTTATATCTCATGTAAAAACCTTCAGAATGGCGTTTTTTAAATGTTTCTATCTTCGTGTTAAAGAAGAAGAAGAATCTCTGGTTGCGTAACTTGAGGGAATGGTACGGACGCACATCAATCGAACTTTTCAGAGCAGCAGCATCAAGATCCGAATAGCAATGATGAAACCTCCGTCGAGGAGATGGCACATAAAGAAGAAGATTCTCGTGTATTATATAAATATATTATTATTATACAGGATGTCCCGAAAAGATTGGTCATAAATTATACCACAGATTCTGGGGTCAAAAATATGTTGATTAAACCTAACTTACCTTAGTACATATATGCACAAAAAAAAGTTATAGCCCTTTGAAGTTACAAAATGAAAATCAATTTTTTTCAATATTTCGAAAACTATTAGAGATTTTTTATTGAAAAAAGACGCGTGGCATTCTTATGGCAAGAACATCGTAACAAAAAATTATAGGGAAATTTGTGCACCCCATAAAAATTTTATGGGGGTTTTGTTCCCTTAAACCCCCCTAAACTTTTGTTATGTTCGTACTAAATTATTGTTAAAGTATTATCAGTTAAACACAGTGTTTCTAAAACTTTTTTGCCTCTTAGTACTTTCTCGAAAAGCCAGTGTTTATGGAGATATTTTGAATATTTGTCAAATCCACCACCTATTTGTATATGGTTAAGTACGATTATAGAGAAATGGTAATAATATAAAAAATCTATAATTTACATTTTTAGAATATGAAAATATACTATAATATAAAAAAGTTTTAAAAACACTGTGTTTAACTAATGGTACCGCAATAAAAGTTTAATTGGAACTTACACAAACATTTGGGGGTTTAAAGAAACGAAACCGCTTAACAATTTTTATGTAAACATATTAAAAAAGAAGCCTCATCTCGATAAAAACTGGTTTATCGAAAAAATACTAGGAGGCAAAAAAGTTTTAAAAATATTGTGTCTAGCTACTGGTACCACAATAATAATTTAATTGGAACATACACAAAAGTTTGGGAGGGGTTTAAGGGAAGAAAACCCCATACAATTTTTATGGGGTGCACAAATTTCACTATAATTTTTTGTTAAGATGCTCCTGAATAAGAATGTCGCATGCCTATTTTCAATAAAAAATCTGTAATAGTTTTCGAAATATTGGAAAAAATTGATTTCCATTTTGTAACTTTATAGGGCTATAACTTTTTTTTATGTGCATATTTGTACTAAGGTAAGTTAGGTTCAATCAACATATTTTGACCCCAGAATCTATGGTATAATTTATGACCAATCTTTTCGGGACACCCTGTATATTTCTAACGTCCTAAATTTTTATTCGAATATAAATATTTTGCAACAAAATACGTCAGAAAATAATAAAGTTCAGTAATTCTACGGATAGCTTATGAAAGAAGAAGGTTTATTCTGTCAATATTTTGCATATACATACGTAATTGCAATAACATAATTTTGCAAAAAGCTGTCTATTTTTTGCTTATAAACAGAAGAACTTTGGAAAGCTTGAATTTTTTCATAAATTTTAAAAGAAAAAAAGTTGTCATAAGACACTTTGAGACGAAGTTAGTACCTTTTTTATTTCACAGCGGTTTTCTTTATACATACTATAAGTCTTTATAAGGCTGAACTATTAAAAAAAAGAGAAATAGAAAATTTGAATGTTTTGGACATGTCATGAGAATATCAAGATACAGATTGCTAGAGTTGATTATAGAAGATTGAAGGTAAAATACATAAAAAAGCCGACCTCTTGGTTGTAAAATCTGAAAGAATGGCTACACTTGAGCTCCATCTAACTTTTTAGAGCTTCCATAAATAAAGTGAAAATTGCCATGTTGATTTGCAACCTTTGATAGAAGACGGAAAGATTTTAGTTAAAGAAGAGTTAAAACAGTGTATCCACAAAAACTCATAATCAAAATTGTGGTAATTATGGTTTGAGATTCATTCATTCGGACTTTCGGATCCAGATTGCAACCGGAAGTACTATTTTAAAGTAGTCGAAATAGTACAAGCGATATATTATTCGACGCGCCTTAGGAAAGTGAGAACAAGATGTATACTTTTGGTTTTATATCATTCCCGGTTAAAAAGTGCTAACCGGAAATGCCATATCGATGGTTAAGAGCGCAGATATAGTATGTCCAAATATCTTAATTGTTGAGGAGAACGTTTTGAAGTTTTCGCGTTACTTTTTGTTTGATACTGCTGATATACCGATATATCATAATGTTTGGGTAATAAGTTCGGGTATCATTATTAGCTTAATGTAGATAGTTTTTAAAATAGTATGTATTATTGGGTTAAAAAATATTTTTTTTGAAAATGTGTATGGACATACAACATAAGGTATGTTACTGAATGTCCGGACAAACAGTATTTACAGCCATGATAAGTTTGATCGCGTGAGCACTAATATTGTATGTCCCAAAACATACTATGTTTGTACACTTCCAAACGGACATAAAATATCTGTGCAAGTCGGTTTTTAGTACAAATGGGAAATACTATATTTTGGCAAGGCTCTTTAACCCATTTACAATCATTCTGGACTTACAATAATTATGCAGAACATTCATATGACCCTACTGAATATTTTTATAATGTTATCTTAAAATCAGCAAAAAGTGGACATACTATATCTGTGCTCTTAACCATCGATATTATAGTAGCAGAAATAGAACATGTGATATATCAATAGACGCGTATTGATCCATTAGTTAAAGAATTACATTAAAATAACTCAACTGTGCACTTCGCCGTACGCTAGTTTACAGTGCGCCAATGTTGTGAGAAGGATGACTTTAGCGTTATAAATAAAAAATTATAGAAGCTACAGATTTAATTTTAGAAAAATCTTTATAGAGGGTTTTTTTCTAAAATTTTCTGAATTTTTCAACGGTCAAGTCAGTTTTTTTCTACAATTTATTTTTTCGGAGTTATTTAAAAAAACATCTAATTTCGCAGTTCATTTGTTTAATAAAAAATGAAGCACCTACTTCTCGCGTATACCCTATTCCACGAACATACGCCTGTTTTGGATTACTTCGACAACGAATATTTGTGCAAAATAAGAAGAACAAAAGTAAATTGCAAATTACATTGTTGTTTATTGGCATAATTATTAGCGCCATTTACTTTCGTACTTCTTATGTTGCACAGTAAAATATTCGTTGTCGAAGTAATCCAAAACAGGCGTATATTCGTGGAATGGCCCATAGAACTTTTTAATATATTGTTTATTAAACATTTCTTAATGAAATTACAAAAAGTTCTCTGTTGTTTGATTTTTTCCGAAGTGAAAATCTATATTCACTCCCCTACATTAGTAGATTTTTATTTGAGAATTTATTATTTATGTTGTAGGTTCAATTTGACAGAATTTTATGTGACGTACCATGTTCTGGTGATGGAACCTTGAGAAAAAACCCCGACATATGGATGAAATGGACTGCAGCAAATGGTTTAAACTTGCATGGGTAAGTAATTTTTCTGTTGTATCAGTTATCATATCAAGATCAATGGTAAACGAGACAGTCAGCATAAAAGTGAATTGGTAAACGAGACAGTCGGCATAAGAGTGAATGAAAGTTTAATTAATAACATTACGGATGCCGACGATACAGTCATAATATCCAACAACTTGGAAGACTTAGAAAGAATAATGAAGAAAATATTAAGATATAGTGGAGAATACGGACTCTCTCTTAACATCAAAAAACCAAATTTATGAAAATTAACAAGAACAACAATACAAACGAAATATTAACGGTAGGCGGCCAGCAGATTGAGAGAGTAAAAAAATATACTTACTTGGGAACTCTAATCACAGAAAATAACGATTATACAGCAGAAATAAGAGTAAGAATTGAAAAAGCACATGCCAACTTCGTGAAAATTAAAAATATTTTATGCAGCAAAGATTTGACATTGGCCCTCAGAATAAGACTAATTAAATGTTATGTACAGCGTTATTATTCACTATATTTTGACCCTCCTGTAAACTGCTTTATTTACAGCAGTGGTTGGCAAACTTTTTAGCCAAAGAGCAAAATATGAACATTACAATAATTTAAAAAAAAATTGGAGCCAAATCTGTTTGTTCAGCACACTTTTATTACACTAAGTAAACCTAAAGGGTCTAGTCTAGTCGGTGATAGTCAAAAATAAAAAAACCAAATGTTCTACATCAAAAAGTATTTGACCAAAAAATTTTTTAAACCCCTAGCCCCATACATAACCCCCCAAAAACTGTGTTTTTTCGTTTTTTGGCGATATGTTCGTTTCTAATTACATATAGTAGCTTCTATTTTCTTTCGTTTTGTAGGGTTTTAATTCTTATAACACTGTATTTTTACAAAAATTTTGGCGCAAAATCAATTTTTTTTTTAAATGTCGATGTGTAAAATCGAAAAGGGAAAGAACAGCAAACGTGAGCTTTTTCAGCTGATCATAAGAATCAGGAATGATCAGGAAGCGTTGAAAATGATCATGTCTTCCTTCTCCAGGTCATTCAAAGCAGTGTTGTGAACATTTTTTTTTGTTCTTCAATATTTCCAATTCAACACAAAGACGTTCGAATTAGAGCGCCATACCTCCTTGTTTTTTAAATCCAGAAATTATATTTCAAAGCTATTAATGCCAATTTCAAAAGGAGACAATTTCAACTCGGTTATCGTAGCATTAAGAGAATTTTTGACTAACGCTAAAGTTTGTAAGTTTAATAAAAGCTAATTTATCAGAATAAGGTGCAATGTTTTTCCGTGGATATTTGTGTCAGAGCCGCACCTAAGGAGCCAAAGAGCCACATGAGGCTCCGGATCCGCACTTTGCCGACCACTGATTTACAGTATTAGAAAAAAATGTAAAATACAAAAATTATTCGATTCTTAAATTATGATTTTTTGACGTATAGGTATATCATACTAGTGCCGTCATCCATCTGGACGTGATGACGTAATCGACTAATTTTTTAAATAAGAATAGGGGTCATTTGCTAGCAGTTGTGCTAGCTCATTTGAAAGGTTATTCAATTCTCTATTCAGTACATTAAGACAATTATTTATACAGGGTGTCCAAAAAATTTTTTAAATTAAATTAATTGACACAAAAAAGAATGTATGTAAATTATTTAATTCAAAATACATTCTACTGCTGTCAGAAAACAGAAATAAATGTTTATTGAACAAATAAACATTACTTTTCACTTAAATTCAATGTTCAAGCTGCCACTCATTGGCAGTTTGAGCCAGTTTGGCCAAGCAGAAAGCAATGCATATTTGTGCAATAAACTTTTATTTCCGTTTTCTAACAGTAGTAGAAGATGTTTTGAATTAAATAAATTACACACATTCTTCTTTTCGTGTCAATTAATTTATTTTAAAAAAAATTTTTGGACACCCTGTATAAATAATTATTGATATTTATATTACTGAATAGAGAATTGAGAGACCCTTCAAATTATGAGCTACCACTCGACCCCTATTTCCATTTAAAAAAAATAGTCGATTACGTCATCACGCCTAGATGGATGATGTCACTAGTTTAATATATGTCAAAAAATCATAATTTAAAAATCGAATAACTTTTGCATTTTACATTTTTTTCTAATTCTGTAAATAAAGCAGTTTACAGGGGGTCAAAATATAGTGAATAACCCTGTACACAGTACGCTTTATTATGGAGCTGAATCATGGACATTAAATCGAAATGCAATAAATCGACTTAACGCGTTTGAAATGTGTATATTTAGAAGAGTGTTATGGATTTCATGAGTAGATAGAGTCACGAATATAGAAGTGTTAAGGAGAATAGGCAGAGTGAGGGAAGTTGAAAACACAATAAAAGAAAAGAAATTGCAATATCTCGTACATGTGATGAGAGGCAAAAGACATTTTAAGACTCAAAAAAACATCTTAAGACTCATAATTCAAGAAAAAATAGAGGGTAGGGGAAGCTTAGGAAGGAGACGCGTTTCCTGGTTGAAGAACCTGAGAGAATAGTTTGGTTGCAGCTCTAGGCAACTGTTCAGAGCAGCTGCCTCGAAGGTCAAAATAACCATGATGATTGCCAATCTTCGTCGCGGAGATGGCACTTAAAGAAGAAGAAGATATCAAGATCCAGAACTACGAGAACTACGGCGATGGTAGCGCAGTCTAGGGAAAGTGTGACGTCAGTCTCATGTAAGGTATAAGAGTTGAAAGCACCATTTCAGTAGACCTGGGGAAAGTTTATGTTGGTAAAGGCGCTGTTATTATTTGATTTAATGTATTCCAGCGTTTCTCCAAACTGCGCTAGCTGCGCCGTTGTCTATCTACTAGAGTGTAAAAAAATTAGCAAATAAAGTACATTCTGTATCACGATGTGTAAGGAATCTCTTCTAGAAAAATAAGGATATAAGATTACATTAGAAAGTATGTATACAGACTGTTTAGATTTAAATTAGATATACCCCATTAAATGGCAACATTGTGCGCTAGACGTAAACATTAGCAAGTGTATATAGTTTTTATAGTTGCCGACGGCGGAGTATTAATTTCACCAACAAAATAGAGATGGCTATTTCATTTATTTTTTGAATATTCTTGGACAATCCTTACTTGCATAATCGCTTAAATTATTCATTCATTTAATTAATAGGATTATTCTTTACTCTGTATTCAGTGATTACAATAATTTATATACTATGTAATAACAACTAATAATTGACAAAAGAGAAAAATTGATAAAATGATTTTAACAACATACTGTTACTATCGGAACGAGTAGATAAATTTTGAACATCTTTAACAAATTAAAATACAATTATAGTATACAGCAATGTTGTCGATTTTAGCGCTTCCTTCAGTCTCTTATATCTAATCAAAAACTGAACGATCTGTATATAAATCATGTGTAAGACCAATAATGATATATTATGCAATAGAGACAAGAGCAGATACAGCAGAGACAAAAATAATACGTCAATTTCAAAAATAGGAACACTGAGATCAAAATTGTTGTGATCCCTAAAAAGCTCACATGCATAATCAGACCTACAATGCATATTAAATCTTTCGTTTTTAGAGTGCAAACCAGAATACTAAGAAGAGGAGTTGAGCTACTGAACGTTGGTGGAAAACTTGTGTACTCAACTTGTTCGATAAATCCTATTGAGAATGAATCAGTGATTCACAGGCTTTTGGCTGAGCACGAAGGAGTTTTAGAGTTGGTAGATGTATCTGAAGTTTTACCAGGCTTAAAGTATTCACCAGGTATTTCCAGTTTTTTATTATAAATTATTATTTTGTTTGTACGTATATCTGAAGCAAGTAGCAAGTTTAACACATTAACCGCCACAGTAAAACTTTTTGTTTTTGCCTTCAAACTCCACGTTCAGATTCTCAATGATAATGTGAACAGAGTATGAGTTAATTAAATACAACTCGCGTGGCGTTTAATGTTTCGGACATGTACCGCTTAAAACTGTTGTTCTCTCCAAGACTGTGTATATTGTTTATTACTCTGTTGTGAAAACAACATTTAAGTTTATTTTATTTAGTTCGCATTTTTGTAAATATTCTTTTTTGGGAGCTGTATCTTTGCTAGGAAGGATTTAGAAAGTGTATTTACACTTTGTGGTAGACATAAAGATAAAACAAACATATGGTTGCAAATACGGGTAGCGGGTAGGAACTCCTTTAGACAGTCCTACCAGGGAAAGTGAATCAATCCCTGCCATTCGCAGATTCCAGGAGTTTCCTGACCCGGGAAACTAGTACCTGTTTAGGGTCCCTTCTCCAGGGTCACGGATGAAAACCACAACGGTATCCACGGTAGAGCAGAACAACTTCGGTACGGTGTGTATGGCGGAAGTGGCGACCCCCCGATTTCAGGCTTAGTATAAAATTAAATGTAGCGTCTGATCCAGAGTGGACGGCTACAAACAGCGTCTTTAAATGACAATAACCCCCTAAAGACAAAAAATGTGGAACTTAAAAACAAGCGGAAAAATACTCTAGGTGGGTAGAACAAATCGTTCAGAATCCAGGATATACCAATTTTATTGTTATAGCGTCGACTAGCTCTTTCTCAGTTGTGGGTACATCTTATCTTAATATAAATTGTACAATCAGAAATTTGGAAGGGACGACTGAAGTAGTAAATATAATGGAACACAATTATTTGGTTAAGCAAATCTTTACAATAAAAAAAAAAGAATGTGTGTGTACTGTAAATTTCTAGTCATTAATGTGTACAGAACGCCTAACAGCAATCTAGATTCTTTTATAAATAATTGTTTTAATATTTTAGGTCATTTTCACAACCGTGTTGATAAAATTTATCTCTGTGGAGACTTTAATATCAACTACTTAATTCAGAGCAATGAAAAACTTCGATTAGATGATCTTTTTCAATCGTTTGGTTTGTCTCTTAATATCCCAAATATACCAACACGTATTTTCATGAATAACAATAAAGTAACAAAAACAAAAATTGACTACATTGCTACTAATAATATCACTATGAATCATACTTGTCAAGTCAATCAACCCAATATGGGTGACCATCTTGCCATTATTTTTGACATTGTTGTAGGTCGTAATCAGGATAGGATGGAATCTAATATAAAACAGCAGTGTTTTAGGTGTTTAAATGATAATAATTTAGACATCCTAAAACAAGACTTAATGAGGATTGGTTTTTGCGAGGTATACAATGAAAGTAATATTAATAACGCTTTTATCGAATTTATGGATACTTTAAACTTTGCTATTACTTCAAACTGTCCCCTTAAAAGTAAAATAGGTAAGGACGTGCATAAAAGTAAAGGTTGGGTTGATCATGACATATATGCTAGGAGTAAACAATTAAAAAACCTATTTAATGAAGCTAAAAACTCTAATAATAGTAACATCTGGAATGAGTATAAAGCTACCAAGAAGGAATACAATAATCTTATTGCTGAAAAGAAAAGGGAATTCAATTATCTTCAAATTGTAAGTAGTAATAATAAACAAAAAACTATGTGGAGTATAGTAAATAAAACTATAGGGAGAAAGCAAAGTACTAATAAAATTAAACTCAAAATTGAAGACAAACTAATATCAGATGATAAAAATTTAGCTCA
The DNA here is from genome assembly GCF_917563875.1 of Diabrotica virgifera virgifera. NCBI lineage: Eukaryota > Metazoa > Arthropoda > Insecta > Coleoptera > Chrysomelidae > Diabrotica > Diabrotica virgifera. The sequence goes on along the minus strand of NC_065443.1, from coordinate 59,373,491 downwards.
ATATTTTGCATGCCATTTCAATGACAAAAATAATGCACTAAAAAATAGGCTTGACAATAACCCTCAAAACTGTACTTTATCACATAGGTGGACTATAGACAGTTTTGTTTATTTTCCAGTAACATCTGATGAAGTTCTTGATATTATTTGTGGTCTTAAAAATAAACATTCTTTTGGAAATGATGAATTGAACACAAGAATGATCAAACACATCAAGGATGTTATATCAGAACCGCTGGCATATTTAATTAACCTAGTATACAACACAGGTGAATTTCCTGAAAACCTAAAATTAAGTAAAATTGTTCCAGTATATAAAAAATCCGATCACACTTGTATTGATAATTATAGACCTATTTCTTTGTTAAATGTAATTTCAAAAATTTTTGAACGAGCTTACTACACTAGGATCATACAGTTTTTGGACAAAAATAATGCACTGTGTTCAGAACAGCATGGCTTTCGATCCGGAAGATCAACAGAGGGGGCTACTGAAGTATTTATGGAATCTGTCTATAGGCATCTTGATGATGGTCTTCTTGTAGTGGGTATCTTCTTTGATCTTTCCAGAGCATTCGACAGTCTTAAATTTGAATTTGTCCTTAACAAATTGTATGTCCACGGAATAAGAGGTAACATGTTACATTTATTGAACTCATATCTTCTGGAGAGGAAATTCTATGTTGAATTAAACAAGGAAAGGTCAGACATCTTCAGTGTAGATGTAGGAGTGCCGCAGGGATCTGTGTTGGGACCACTGCTATTTCTTATTTTTGTCAATGACCTACCCGATCATATTACTCATGACCACATTGTAATGTACGCAGATGACTCATCTGTGATTGTATCAGCACATACATACGTAGAGCTTCAAAATAGAGTGTCAAGGGTTATCAGATTATTCCAAACATGGTGTACACAAAACTTGCTACAACTGAATATTGATAAAACATCGTATATACATTTTAGATGCAAACGAAATATGCCAGTTGTGTCTATTCCTGAAATTGTAAATATTCCAAACATAAAATTTTTAGGTGTATTCTTGGACCAGTTTATGAGTTGGGATGTTCACGTTGAATATGTTAATAAGAAACTAAATTGTTCATTCTATGCTTTAGTACAGTTGAAGAGAACACTCAGTATTAAAACTCTCATTAATGTATATTATTCTTTGGTTTATTGTCACCTTACTTATAATGTTACGTTATGGGGTAATTCCACAAAATCAGACACAGTGTTTATTAAACAGAAGAGAATTATTAGACTTATCTTCAATATTCCTTTTGGGCATACTTGTAAGCAAGTTTTCATTAATAACAATATCTTACCGTTGCCTTCCATATATATCTTGAAATCCATATTGTATATTAAGCATAATTTACATTCATTCAAGAGAAATTCTGATTTACATGCATACTCAACTAGGAATGCCAATCAGTTTGTTACTGTTGGTCACAAACTATCCAAATTTGAGAAGTCCACAGATTATGTGGGGGTCAGGCTATATAATCATCTTCCAAATGAAGTTAGATCTTTGCATCCGGTGAAATTCAAAAGAGTTGTGAAAAGTATACTATGTAAACATGCATTCTACAGTGTAGAAGAATACTTAGCAACTAGATTGCTGTTATGAGTTCTGTCTAATATTAATAATTTTCATATTTATCAATGTACATTATGTTAAACCTAAAATTTAAGTGTATGTATAGGTATTTGATTATGTGTCTGTGACTATATTGTGTTGTATATCTGACGTGTATATCCATCTTTATGATGGCAGCTGTAAAGCTATACCAATAAAGTATTCTATTCTATTCTATTCTACTTTGTACGCACGTAAGAAGTTATACTTCTATTACATATTATGTGATTTTAACGAAATTGATATAATGTACTTTAAACAGTTTATTTATATTTCATTTAAATATTAAACTAATTTTAATACTTACTACTTTCCAAAAATTTTTATTAAGACAATACCAAAAAATTAAAAAAATAAAAAAATAAAACGCACACAAACACATTGAAAAATGCCACAAAGAAAAAATGATTTCTGAACAATAATAATTGTTGGCAAAAATTTTAAATACGCATTTTCTGAAAAAAAAAATTATATAACAAATATACTTACAATCATAAAATGCATAAAAAAAAATAAAAAAGTAAAAACTTGCATCGGGATTCGAACCCGCGAATTTGGGGGCGCTTTGATTCGTAATCGAAGCCTAGACTCACTCATCCAATTACACATTATTTGTCATGTGGAAAAATAGGGCAAATAGGATCAAATTTACAATTTAATTGAATCTGAGTGTTAACACAGTTTTGAGGATAAAATGAATCTACTAGAAGATCTAGAAATAAGTAGAGAAATAAAAAGAAATCCTCAAAACTGTGTTAACACTCAGATTCAATTACATTTTAAATTTGATCCTATCTTTAAGAGGAAACAGTAGCGATCAACAGGTAGCGAAAACGCGTTCCAAGATTGCGGCTGTAATTTTGAATATTTTATCGAGATATTTGGCACACGTATTCGTAATATAATAAAGAATGGCGGTACAGAGCCCAATTTGAAAAATATATTAATATGTGTAAATTACTCTGTAATTAAATACAATATTAAAAAAACGAGCCTGTACCGCTATTAAGAAGAACAAAAAAATACACTTTCTTCAAATAAACTTTTTTATCCGATGCCTAGATTTTGTGTCATTTTGGAACTACTAAAATTTTTTATTTCATTAGTAGTTCCAAAATGACACAAAATCTAGGCATCGGATAAAAAAGTTTATTTGAAGAAAGTGTATTTTTTTGTTCTTCTTAATGGCGGTAGAGGCTCGTTTTTTTAATATTGTATTTAATTACAGAGTAATTTTCACATATTAATATATTTTTCAAATTGGACTCTGTACCGCCATTCTTTATTATATTACGAATACGTGTGCCAAATATCTCAAAAAAATATTCAAAATTACAGCCGCAATCTTGGAACGCGTTTTGGCTACCTGTTGATCGCTACTGTATCACCTTAAGAAATTTCTTTAATAATTTTGGTTTAGTATACAGTATACCCAACAATTGCTGTAGGTATTTTGAACATTACTTTTTCGGTATTCTTGAGTTTTCTTTCATTGATTACATATAAGTAGAATATTTGAGATTTGACTTAATCTATTGGTAAAATTGTTAATTTTATAAAATAACAGCTTTCGAACTCTGAACTTGACAAATGAGACTTCACCTTGGTTTGTTTTCATCTAACTTCTTCCACACTTGGTCAAACCATAACGGTTTGTTTTTTAAAAGAATTTTGATAACTTACATACACGTTAACATTTCACTTCAATATTAATAATTGTAATTTTGAAAATTTAACTTTAAAAATTTAGTATCTTCACTTAGAATTCATTTAACCAACACATGGCTTTTTAGCCATTTTCAATTTAATTAATTTTTAATTATTATTTACATACCAATATAGAGGGCGCATAAATTAGTGGTTCCTTCTTTATCATTTTAATGAATGACAGCGCTCAGCTGTTCACGTGAACTCACAATGGTTTGACGCAGCCATGTTGTAATTTTAAACTAAAAAAGAATTTAGATGTGATAAACTTTTAATTTTAAGGGTTTTATACCCGATATCTGTGGCTTTTGCCCAGTATCCATGATTTATCATGTGAATTTTAACAATTGCTCTTCTATGAAGGATTTATAAGAGGACGTAAGTTTTTTCAATCTTTTGTTTATAAAAAATCTCTTATCTTAAATGTCCTTTTAGGAAGCTCTGATGATGGTACGTTATGTGTTGAAAGTACTTAGCTGATTATTAAAAATCTTTTTACACACTTTCAATTTCTTTGAGAACATACACCTGTTTGCCGGTTTGAAGTATAACTATTAACTAACTTTTGTCTGTTTCTTTTCCCACAAATTTCAAAACGCAACAACCATAAATAATCAAACCACAGCTGTGCCACAGCCGCCATATTGAATAATTTTTGACATGTCATTTGAACATCCAATCAGAACAAAGTTATAATGCGACTGCGCCCAGATCGAAGGTTTTAATCATATTAAAATTCACCCTCATATCGCGCCTAAAAAAGTACAACTTCAATAAAAATGTAAAGTATACTTAAGTTATTTTTTTTTGTTATAAAAAATGTATGGCTTTTTCGTGTTCTGATGTTATTTTATATTTAAGGCATGGAAGACTGGTTAGTGTCGAGTAGAAACTTGGAATTTTATGAAACGTTTGAAGACGTTGATGAAAAATGGAGGACCACAATCAGACCTCAGATGTTTCCTCCAAAAGCCGAAGATAGAGAAAAATTTAAATTAAATAGGTGGTAAGAGGACATTTTATAAACTTAAAAAGTATTTTTATATAGAATGTGACCGGACGAAAACGAAATAGAGGCATTCTCAGGAACTATTACAACATTTTTGAAAATCCCAGCGACAAGTCAATTTTTAATAAAAGAGGTATTTTCGATTGTTTTATTTTCACCCCTAAGTCTGGGTAAGAACTCATGACCTCCGACGTCCATACAATGATAAAGTTAGAAACGTTCTTGCACATTCCGAAGCATTTGCGCAGTGATTCGTAGGCATTCGTCTAAAGATACGGATGGTGTTGTATAGACTTTACTTTTTAGGAGTCCTCACGAAAAAATCATAGGTTGACAAATCTGGTGACCGGAGAGGTTATTTGATGCGACCTCTCCTTCCAATCCAAAGCCGTGGAAAATTTTGGTCTAAATATTGACGAACAAGTAAAGCATAACGCGGAGTAGCATCGTCCTTTTAAAAAATGTCAAATGATCTTCATCATATTTTTTATCATTTTCAATAATATCAGTCAAGGCAGGATTAATCACCCCTTCCAGTAATTGTAAATATATTTCACCACTCAAATTGCCAGGTAAAAAATGGTCCGACTAGTCGATTTACTTTTGCGGTTGCTGGAATATATAATATAGATGGAATTTGTTCTTCCTCAAATGCCTTGGACGCTAGTTCCGTTGATTCCCAATACAGCTGCTACTTGCATTGTACTTAACATGGAATGTAGGTGAATATGTCCTAATACTGAAACTTCACTAGGTTCATTAACTACATGCCCTTCAGTTTCCCGTTTTGTATTGCCTACATTCCCAGTTCCTAATTTTTTTTACTAATTCCAAAACATACTTCGCACTGCCGTATTTATCTTGATGTCGATCATTCAATTACTGATCTCTCATTATTGGCACATTAATTGTTCGTAAAATACAACGAAACGATATCTACTCTTTCCTGAATGGAGTAAACGATGGTAATTTAAGCACTAAAAGTAATGCTTACAACTGATATTTACAAGACAATCCTCAAGTTCAATTTCTTGATATTATGTATGTGTTTATATGATGAAATCATGTTTTATGTGTTGGATGTAATATGATGTAATCATGTTGGATGTTTATGTGTTGAAATGATTGTGAAAATTATAATCCCTAATAAAGTGTTAGCGAAAAAAGATATTTTGTGAGGAGTATCAACAAAAAACATCTATCTGTTTGTGGTTCCACGAAAATTATAATTTCTAAAAAGTTCTCGTTGAAAATAATTATTCTTCGATGAATAACATTAAAAAAATATTTTTAATTCTGTATTCATGAAGATTATAACTCCTAATAATGCGCAGTGAAAAGTATGATTCTGAATGAATGACAGCGAAAAATATTTTCTCTGCTCTATACTCTCGAAGACCATAACTTCTAATACGGTGCGGTGAAAAAAAAAATGTTCACAATAATTACCTGTAAAATGAATTATTTCAGATTATATTTCCACGAAAATTAATATTACTAAAAATTTCTCAGCCAAAATAATTACTCTTCGATGAATGACAGCAAAAAAAAAAATCATTTCTATTTCTATGTTTGCGAAGATTATGAATCCTAATAATCCGCGGCGAAAAGAATAATCCTAAAGCGACGGCGAAGACATATTTTGCTTCCTTTTTAAGGAAGTTTTGGCATCGTACGGAAATGTAACTTTGTCAATTCGCATCAGAAACAACTTAACTTATCACTTTTTATCACCAATCGATGTAACTTTTCGAGTAGATCATTAGATCGGTATGTGAATGTATGTGGGCGTGCTTGTATGTGTGTATGTAATCATAATATATTATAATATCCGAAATGACTGTACAGAATTTAATCTTCAAAAGCTTATTTTAAAGGTTTTTGGAATGATAAAATGATTTATGTACATGCAAAAAATTTTGGTGTTGCCGATTAATGCCGATAAATATGTTTAATTTAAATCTTCAAGGAGTTATTTTTTTCGCAATAACAGAAACGTAAATAATTACATAATATATTCGTCATCTATTAAGAACTAGATGTTTTCGTCATAAATATTTTGGGAGTTATGTTCTTCGTGGATGTACCGGGTGTCCCAATAAGAATGGCTCTCGGCCATATCTCAGGAACCGTTTATACTACAGCTTTGGGAAAAAAATTTTTATAACAAAAGTTGCCCCGAGAAAAGCCTGGAAATTATTTTCATAATTGTAAGTCTACCGCTAGAGGGCGTAATTGAATATCAAAAATTAAAAAATCGAAATTTTACAAAATTTGCCTAATGAAAGGGCACTAGAAATCCAATCATCGTATTCTTCATACAATTCTGTGGATATTTTAATAGGGATGTTCACAAAAAATTAAAAAGTCATTTCAAACATGTAAAACGATTAAGAAACACCCTAGGAATAATTGTCCAAAATTTCAACAAAATTGAAAAAGCCTTTCTATAAAAAATCTTTATTATCTATAATCTAGCATTATTTTAAATTTCAAGAACGCTTCTCTATTGGCCTGACGTCACTAGTTGCATACCCCAAGCGCGCGCCTTCTCATACCTGTTTGACGTTTCAGGTCATTTTATTTTGTTCTCTTCTTGTTTTATCAGGGTTAAAGTGGAGTTTTATAGTGAATTTGTTTAGTTTAAAGTGGATAGACTGTTTGTAAGGACATATTTTGGGTTTTACAAAAATAAACAAATAAAATGGAAGAAGGTTTTCAGAAAGCCGATTCGTATAAACTACCGACTGTAGTGTAGATGTAACAATGGTGTATGATTTATTGGCATCTTGTAAAAAAATAAATCTACCACAGCTTTACTGAGTGTATATTCCATATAATTTTCCATGTCTTCTTTAAGCTAAAAAAATAAATGCTTAATACTCCACAAAAAAAAAATAGAGAAAGTTGTATGCATGCATTGTACGCATGCATATTATATACATACATTGGCTGGTTATTACTTTACCTTGGTTAGGTGTATTAAAAATATTTTTATTCTTCTTCATGTGCCTTGCCCGTTGTGGACGTTGGCTATCATCATGGCAACTTTAATTTCATTTGAGGCGTTTCTGAATAACTCGATCGATTTTTGTCCAAATCATTGGCGTAAGTTTTTAAGTCATGAGTGTCTTTTCTTCCGGGTCCGCGTTTGCTCTCTATTTTACCTTGCGTTATCAGTTGGAGTATACGATATTTATCATGCCTCATGATATGACCGAAATATTTAAGATTTCGTTTCTTAATTGTAAAAGAGATTTCTTTTTGTTTTCTCATTCGACGCAATACCTGTACGTTGGTGTGGGTCGCCCAGGATATTTTGAGGATACGTGGGTACACCCACATCTCGAATGCCTCTAGCTTTTTCATTAATGTTTCCATTATTGTCCAGGCCTCTGCGCCATATAGCAAGACCGGAAATAATAACATTTTAGCAGCCGCATTTTTAGTGGGAGAGATATTATGTCGCAATGGGTGAAAATATTTCTCATGCATGTTGTTAAATGTTGCTATGTCCTTTTCAACTCTAGATCTTATTTCGGTTGTTTCGTATTTCGAGTTGACAACTGTTCCAAGGTAAAAAATATTTTTGAACTTGGGTATTATACATTTTCATTTCAACCAATCTTTTCACTAAATTATTAATGATTTTAATATAATATACAATCATACAATCAATATACAGTCATACCTACATCCACATGTAGTTATTTCAAGGTTTACTTTTACTGTATGTATTATTAGAATCCCGTTTTTTTTAGGAATATCCCAGTATAAGAAATACAAATTTGAGGTCCCGAAACTTTTTCATTTACTCTTTAAGGGGGTAGGTGCAAAATCTTGGTCCAATGCTATTTAAATTCATTCATTTTTTTCGAATCCTGAGAAAACTAATAAGTATTTTTGAAAAATGTAAATGCAGAAAGAACAATTACATTATTACCAAGGGCCGAAAGTCTCTGAAAAACTTCTATAATGTTTATTTTATTAAGTTAGTTCTTTAAGTTAGTTATTTTAAGTTCTAGCTGCAACAAACCATTTCTTTTTCTGTTTTAAATTGGCTGGAACGGTAATAAAAATCTTGTCAGAACTGTTTTTTGATGTATTTACACACCCAGGAACAAAACACCACTTATTTGGCTTTATTTTTAATAATTAAATACGTAAAAAACTGCGCACATTCAAATACACTGAGTAAATAAGTATACAAAACTAGGCGTCGATCAAAGACGTTACGACTGCTGACGTCACAGACCGTAGCCTCGCTGCAGGGTACCGTTTTTCTAGCCTCCAAGAAAATCAACATTATGAACTCATTTATCTTAAAAAATATACATTTTTAAACAGTTTTATGATTGTTACGTTTTTATATACCTTGTAATCTATTGAATTTAACTATATTTAAAAATTAGTGAACATCCCTATTCACAAGTTTAAGTCTACCTGTGCAAATAAGAGGTGGGGGTGAGTGGGAACCTTGTTATAAAAAAATCGCTGTAAGTCCGGTTCTGCTTAATCGATTTTTACAAACTTGGTCTTGTTGAAAACAGCTCTTCTTCGTCAATGTAATAGTTATGATTTGGAAACAGCCTATTACGTAATATGCCGGTTAGAAGGCGCTATTTATTTTTTTTAGAAATCTAGTTTTCTTTGGAAAATATTAAATACAAGTATGTATTTTTTTCCTGTATTACAAAATTAGACCAAATTAGCAACAGAATACCGAAAACCGTATGTCGATACCTTTTTTCTATCTCGAGATATCTTAAGAAACGTGTAAATTTTAAACATAACTGTTGCTGTCATATAAGTGGAAATATAGAAGCACGTAGTGTGCCATGGAAAAAACAAAAGATCATTGTCCAGATGTCACCGTATATAATGAATCAAAACAACAATAGGACAAATAACACTATAAAATATAACAAAAAAAGAGTGTGTGTACTTTGTACGCGAGTAAGAAGTTATACTTCTATTATTATGATTTTAACGAAATAGATATATTTTAAACAGTTTAATTTTACTTTTATTTAAATATTACACTAATTTTAATACTTAAAATAATACCAAAAAAATAGCGTTAATATGAAAATTTTTAAGAAGAATTTTATTCCTGGGTATATCGTAAATTTTTATGAATTGTTGCCTCCGCGCATTTGCTTTTTTCTCGATGAATCGGAGAAAATGTAAAAACGTCAGATTTTCTACACAAATTTTTAATTTTTATTTCATTATATATTTTAATATCAATTATCCTATTCCCAACTAAGATAAATACATAATTGTTATTGTCACCGGTAAACTAAGTTAAGGAAGTCAAAGTGGAAACAAGTAGTGTGCTATGAAAAAAATAGAACTATTAGAAATATTAACCTCAAAAAGTCCTCATGTGTCAAATCAGTAAAACATAAAAATTTGTTCATTGATGGTTTGTTGCGGTTTGTTTCTATTAAATTTTATATAAAATTTATACAGAGTGAAATTCAAGATGATGCTTACAAACTAAGAAGCATTTGACATGATAGCTACATTCTTTGAATGCATAAGAAATGCAACTGTGCGGCTAGAATATATGCAATGAAATATCCCCAAAGACATCACCCCAGTAGTAGAGTTTTTCATAATTTGGTTTGATTTATTATATACGGTGACATCTGGAAAATGTTTCTTTGTTTTTTTTTCATAGCACACTACTTGCTTCTATTCTATATATTTCCACTTATATGACAGCAACAGTTATGTTTAAAATTTACACGTTTCTTAAGATATCTCGAGATAGAAAAAAGGTATAGACATGCGGTTTTCGGTATTCTGTTGCTAATTTAGTCTAATTTTGTAATACAGGAAAAAAATACATACTTGTATTTAATATTTTCCAAAGAAAACTAGTTTTCTCAAAAGAAAATAAATAGCGCCTCCTAGGCGGCATATTACGTAATAGGCTGTTTCCAAATTATAACTATTACATTGACGAAAAAGAGCTGTTTTCAACAAGACCAAGTTTGCAAAAATCGGTTAAGCAGAACCGGACTTACAGCGATTTTTTCATAACAAGGTTCCCATTCACCCCCACCTCTTATTTGCACAGGTAGACTTAAACTTGTGAAATAAAATATGCGCAGAATTTTATGAAGAATACAATAATCGGATTTCCAGTGCCCTTTCATTAGGCAAATTTTGTAAAATTTCGATTTTTTAATTTTTTATATTCAATTACGCCCTCTAGCGGTGGACTTACAAATATGAAAATAATTTCCAGGCTTTTCTCGAGGCAACTTTTGTTATAATTTTTTTTCCCAAAGCTGTATTATAAACGGTTCCTGAGATATGGCCGAGCGCCATTCTTATTGGGACACCCGGTACAGACAAAAATTATTATTTTTTGTTGTTCCTGGTCTAAAAATAATTCTTTTCGTCACAAATATTTTTAAATTTATAATCTTCTTGGGCACGTAAATGGCAATAATTTTTTTCGCCGATATCTGTAAAGAAGTAATTGTTTTCCCCACAACCTTTTGAAAATTATAGTATTCGCCGGTACATTAACAAAATTATTTTTTTTGTAGTCACTTATTGAAAAATGATTCCTTCGCTGTAAATCTTCTAGGAATTATTTTTTTCGCGAGAACAGAAAGAAATAATTGTTTTCGTCGGCATCTATTATGAACTAAATCTGTTCGTTTTAAATATTTTGGGAGTTATAATCTTCGCGGACACGCATATAAAAAATTGTATCGCCAACACTTATTAAAGAGTTATTATTTTCACTGAAAATGTATTAGGAATCACATTAATTATAGGTACCAGCGATGATCCCAAGTGTCATTAATAATGTTGGGGTGATTCTTACCTTGGCCTAGGGCGAAAGTAAAATAATCAAAAATGTGCCTCCTTTCATCAAAAATTGACCTGTGGCTGGATTTTTCAAAAGTGTTGTCGTAGTTCCTGATAATGCCTCTGCTTAGTTTTCATACGACCACTTTGTATTGTAGGTATTTGTAACTGCTCATTCATTTCTGTACAACATGTCGTTCATTTCTTCATGTCACTTCTATATAAAATTTTAGTCGCGTGACTAAAGCTGGCCAATAAACTGAACTGAAAAATTATTTTAATACAGTGTGTTTAAATCGCTAGATGGCCAGGTGATGACTGAATATTTTTAGAAAAAACTTGGAAAACTCCTGATACTATCAGAATTTACCTAGAAACGTCTGCTTTTTTAAGATAATTATTGCTCAAGTAACTAAAACTCTTGCCATTAAAAAAAAATCATTTTTGCTAATTATGGGTCATATATTTTACTTGTCATCAATACGGAGGTCGGCAATCATCATAGCTATTCGGATTTTAGCAACGGCTTATTTTCTCTTTTATATACATCCGTACCATTCTCTCAGGTTGCGCAGCCATGATATTCTACGTCTTGCTATGCTTTTTTTCCTTGAATGTTTCTTTGGATAATTAATTAAAGCAAGTTGTATATATAGGGTGAGGCAGATAACTGGCCTATTAGAAATATCTCGAGAACTAAAGGCAACAGAATAATGAAAATTGGAATAAAGGGGTTTTGAGGGATGATCTATTAAATGAAAATATTTTCATCTCTTTGCAACTTCCGGTTATACCGGAAGTTGCTTATAACTTGTTTTTTTTTTAAATGGGACACCCTGTATATTTTTACATTTTTGGATTCTACTCAATATCTTCTTTCTTAAAATATGAGATTTTGTAATATTATACAGGGTATTTTAAAAGATATTTACGTTTTTTTTATTAATTTCGTAGCAATATTCACACCCAGTAGAATTGTAATAGTTTGACATTAGAAAATCTGCTAACGTTCAAGTGATTTTTAATATAGTCTATTATCGTTAAGAATCATTAGTATAGCTAATTTTGAAATATTAGTATACAGGGTTGGTCGAAACTCGGAATGAATATTTTCTGAGTTTTCTTAAATGGAACACCCTGTATTTTAGTATTGTAATGAAATGATATTTTATGGTACTTTTTTCTTTCTTAAGCATTCCCTATACCTAACTGCTTAAATTTGTGAGTTATTGGTGATTCAAACTAAACATTAATTGCAACAAAAAATACGTAAAATTTTATTAGGTTGGCCATGAAAATATTCAATCACAAACAATTTTTCATAAATAAATACATATTAATCCAGACCGATCCTTAAAATTACCAATAATGGTTTAGCTATCAAAATAGCTACATAGTTAAGATTGTTGGTGTGACTAACAATTAAGCACAAATTAAAGCAGTTAGGTATAGGGAATGCTTAAGAAATAAAAAAGTACCATAAAATATCATTTCAGTACAATACTAAAATACAGGGTGTTCCATTTAAGAAAACTCAGAAAATACTCATTCCGAGTTTCGACCAACCCCGTATACTAAAATTAAAAATTTAGCTATACTAATGATTCTTAACAATAGTAGACTATATTAAAAATCATTTGAACGTAAGTAGAGTTTTAGTTGTCAAACTACTACAGTTCTACAGGGTGTGAATATTGCTACGAAATTAATAAAAAAACGTAAATATCTTTTAAAATACCCTGTATAATATTACAAAATCTCATATTTTAAGAAAGAAGATATTAAGTAGAATCCAAAAATGTAAAAATATACAGGGTGTCCCATTAAAAAAAAACCAAGTTATAAGCAACTTCCGGTATAACCGGAAGTTGCAAAGAGATGAAAATATTTTCATTTAATAGATCTTCCCTCAAAACCCCTTTATTCCAATTTTCATGACTCTGGCCTATTAGAAATATCTCGAGAACTAAAGGCAACAGGATCATGAAAATTGGAATAAAGTGGTTTTGAGGGATGATCTATTAAATGAAAATATTTTCATCTCTTTGCAACTTCCGGTTATACCGGAAGTTGCTTATAACTTGGTTTTTTTAAATGGGACACCCTGTATATTTTTACATTTTTGGATTCTCCTCAATATCTTCTTTCTTAAAATATGAGATTTTGTAATATTATACAGGGTATTTTAAAAGATATTTACGTTTTTTTATTAATTTCGTAGTAACATTCACACCCTGTAGAATTGTAATAGTTTGACATTAAAAACTCTGCTTACGTTCAAGTGATTTTTAATATAGTCTATTATTGTTAAGAATCATTAGTATAGCTAATTTTGAAATTTTAGTATACAGGGTTGGTCGAAACTCAAAATGAATATTTTCCTGAGTTTTCTTAAATAGAACACCCTGTATTTTAGTATTGTAATGAAATGATATTTCATAGTACTTTTTTATTTTTTAAGTATTCCCTATACCTAACTGCTTTAATTTGTGAGTTATTGGTGATTCAAGCTAAACATTAATTGCAACAAAAAATACGTAAAATTTTATTAAGTTGGCCTTGAAAATTTTCAATAACAAATAATTTTTCAGAAATAAATACATATTAATCCAGACTGATCCTTAAAATTACCAATAATGGTTTAACTATCAAAATACCTACGTAGTTAAGATTGTTGGTGCGACTAACAATTAAGCACAATTTAAAGCAGTTAGGTATAGGGAATGCTTAAGAAATAAAAAAGTACCATAAAATATCATTTCATTACAATACTAAAATACAGGGTGTTCCATTTAAGAAAACTCAGAAAATACTCATTCCGAGCTTCGACCAACCCTGTATACTAAAATTAAAAATTTAGCTATACTAATGATTCTTAACAATAGTAGACTATATTAAAAATCATTTGAACGTAAGTAGAGTTTTAGTTGTCAAACTGCTACAATTCTACAGGGTGTGAATATTGCTACGAAATTAATAAAAAAAAACGTAATTATCTTTTAAAATACCCTGTATAACATTACAAATCATCATATTTTAAGAAAGAAGACATCGAAGAGAATCCAAAAATGTAAAAATATACAGGGTGTCCCATTAAAAAAAACGAAGTTATAAGCAGATGAAAATATTTTCATTTAATGATCTTCTTTCAAAACTCCTGTATTCCAATTTTCATGATTCTGTTGCCTTTAGTTCTCGAGATATTTCTAATAGGCCAGTTATCTGGCTCACCCTGTATATCTCTCTCCACGCGTAATTTGCTCGAGATATTCCAATTTTCTGGTTTTGATTGTATGTATGATTTCCATTAATTTATTCATCTTTCTCAGAACATCTTTGTTTGTGACGTGTTCTGTCCATGTAAATTTTAGAATTTTTCTCTACACCCAAACTCGATGATTCCAGTTTTTTCATTGATCCGAATTCAAAGTTCAAGCTTCCATCCCATAAAACAAAGTCGTGAAAACGTAGCACTTAGCCGACCTGACTTTTAAGGCTAATTTAGACGACGCTAGTAACTACTACGAGTCACTAAAACCTAGTACTGACTTTTAGTACTCTCATTGTGTAAATAATTGGTGTTTTATATTCCAGTATAGTATTTGCTGTGAGTGTTCATGACAGTCAAGTAGATAGAAAGCCATTCTATTTGCTGGAACGAGTAGGTTCCTCTACCAATACTCGACTTTATGATGCACTAGCACAGCATAGACACAAATTTGTTCTCTATTCTGTGACACTAGCACCGTAGAGACCGGTTACACGCTTCTAGTTAGTAACAGTAATCGGTGATTATTTGAGGTGTTACGAAGTCTCTGATAGCGCGTACCACGCATTCTCATACAATTTTGATATTCGGGAATGAATTCTAAAGTCAGTTCCTTAAACATACTTGAAGCCATACGTGCGGATCTTCTAGCCAGCCAGTTCCTTACCCATATTCTTGTTTGCTAGTTTTCTTCTGATTCTACTACATAATTCCATCAATTCTTCGCACAAAATATTACCACACATCTTAAACACCTTTGCATCAAAGATATTTTTATATACAGGGTGTTAGTAAATAAGTATGAAAGACTTAAATACTAATTCTAAATGAAAAAATAATGTAGGTTTGCTCGATAAACATATGTCCGCAAATGCTTCGTTTCCGAGATACGGGGTGTTGAAATTTTTATTTCGAACTGCCGATTTATTTATTGCTCTAAGACCCGTTAAGCTATGAAAATGAAATTTGGTGTGTTTTAAGGGGTAGTTATTGTGCATTTTTTGACACACAACTAAGAATTTTGTATTCATCATTGGCGCGCCTACGGGTAATGGTCTGAATTTTTTTAAAGAAAAAACTAGTACGCCACTGAGATATTTCAAATTGAAAATTATTTTTAAATTCCACGTCTAATTTACGATAAAATACCTTTCTTGCCTTTTTTCGTATGGTGCACCGTTTTATGCAGAAAAATAAAACATCTTGACGCGTATTTTTCATTTTTTAATACAAAAAACCCATAAAATTCTTTTATAAAAGGTATATTTGCTAAAATCCCTATACAGGGCTACATCACAGAACAGAACTAGTTTTTAATCGGTTGACCGATCATCATCAGTGTTTGCTCGAATCTAACTTGCTAACCACCAAAGTAAAAAATATTTGGGTAAAAACCCTTTAAAATTAATCCGTGATAGGAACATAGAAAAATGATGTGAATTTAAACATGAATGTTTAAAATATCCAATGTTTCATGCATTTTATGGTTTTTTGTAATAAATGGTATACAGCCAACTACAGGAAATTTTTTCCTCGTGGATTTTTTGATACATTATCAAGAAATATCTAATATAATAATACTAAACTGGAACAGTAACAGAAAATATTACTAATAAGATTTTAACTAGGTGCAGAGCTACAACAAATGTTAAAAATGACCTCCTTTAGAGGTTACAGAAGAATTTTATATTCATCATTGGCGCATTCTTATTAATTGAAAAAGTCGCAGAAAAAGGATGTACCAGTAAGAACTTTCAACGCGAAAAGTCTCAGGTTTAAATGACTATTTACCATTTTAATTTTATTAAATTGGTGGATTCTGCATCTGAGACTCTTCAATTTGTTATGAGATGTCGCTGTATCGCGTCTAATGGGAAATTTGAATTATTTTTCAGATTCCCTTTAAAATGATGGTGGAGCTATTTTTCGATTCAGAGGTGTGCACGCTTACAAAAGCTACTGATGACGCCTGAAATGGTAGAAACAGCCTGTCTAGCGGGTGTGCAACCCTCTGAATCGAAAACAAGCAAAACCATCATTTATTATTTTATTTCCTTTACTCGGTTTGAGTACTGAAAGTTCCTCTGCTGTCTTTTTCCTAGACGAATGAAGGCGGAATGTGATCGTTTCCCTTTCGTTTTCTATATTCGTCGTCTGCTGTCTTATTAATTGAAAAAGTCGCAGAAAAAGGATGTACCAGTAAGAACTTTCAACGCGAAAAGTCTCAGGTTTAAATGACTATTTACCATTTTAATTTTATTAAATTGGTGGATTCTGCATCTGAGACTCTTCAATTTGTTATAATCCATATGTTTAAATATATTGTAATTATTTAGACAATTTTTAATTGTAGCATAAGAATTTTACCCCATCAACAAAATACCGGTGCGTTTTTTGTAGCCGTCTTACGAAAACTTAAACCGTTAACTGCGAAGGACAAATCAACAGTACGAGAACAGGAAGACCAGGACGTACAGGAATCTAAAAAACGTGAAAATGAAGACAATCTGCCACATAATCAGAGAAAAAAGCGCAAAAAGGATGTATATAAAGAGGATCCTTTCGTCTTTTTCAACGATGATGAGCCTGTGTGGAATGACATTAAAAGTTTTTACCAAGTTTCAGGTAACTATATATTATTTATTTATTAAGCTCAACAGGCCTTGTAGGCCTAGGGCTAAAACGTTTACATTTCTGATTAGATTTTATTTTAGTCTTATAAATTTTTTTTTGAAGCTATACTTCTTTAGACGCGATTGAGAGTAAAATTTCATAATGTGTATTACACATTTGCACACAAACAGTATGGCGTTTAGTTGCTGAATCTTTCATCTTTCAAGTTATGTGTAAATATATCAGTGCAAGAAAAGGTGTGAAAAGAATATATTAGTGTTTTTAGTAAATGTATTATTTATTATAATTTTTGTGTCTTTGGATTTGTCTTCCTCGGGAATAAGATATTTTATAATAATAGTAAGTATATTTAAAGTATTTTTGTATTAAATTTGTCAGTATGTATGAAAAATCTTGTAACCTGTCAAAGCAAAAGGGATATAGCTCAGTGGTAGAGCGTGTGACCGGAGATCAAGAGGTCCAGGGTTCAAATCCCGGACGATTCATATTTTTTTTTTATATCTTTGGTATCGTTTTAATAAATTTTTTTTAAAAGTGGTAGGTAAAGAAAGTTAGTTTAATATTTAAATAAAATACAAATAACCTGTTAAGTATATTAATTTCGTTGAAATCATAATAATAGAAGTATAACTTCTTACGTGCGTACAAAGTACACACACATTCATTTTTTTATTTAGAAAGTATAGCCGCATCCACCTTAATGGTGATTAGCGGCGGCTACAGAATACAAAGCTAAATTTTATAAAATATTCCTATGAATTTTTGAGTAATTAGTAGTCCATTGATTAATATTAGTCCATTGAGTAATTAGTACCCAATAAATTACTTATACATTTAGGTATGTCTACTTGCACAAAACACGATTCTTAATGTAAGCTTTTATATCACTCGCGGTATTTCGACACTCATCTTTTCTATATCAGCACATACGACAATTTCACTCGCGCACTGGTTGGCTTTTTCGTTGCCTGCAATGCCAATGTGGGATGGTATCCATAAAAATCTGATTCGTCTAGCGTTTTCTTGAGCCTGCATCAGTTCGAATTTTATGTGTTTCTCAATAGGACATTTGGGATAGATCTGTTTAAGGGTTTGAAGAGCGCTTAGTGAGTCACTTAAGTTAACTGAATTAGAAATGTCATTAGAATTCATATGCATGATAGCTTTGAGCACTGCATAGAGCTTAGCAGATAAAATCGCAATAGAAAATTCAGAAATAAGTGTTTGAAAGGTTGGTAGTCGATGGAAAAATTTATCTATATTCTATTTCAGTAGCTTAGTGAATTTTATTATATGAAAATGTAAGTTTACTGGCTAACCTGAGATGACTCGCCCTCGGATTCAGAGACCTCGTTACCCAAGTGTCGTAGGATTTTCTTTCTGAGAGTGGTGATAAAACGTTTGGATGATCTGTTTTTCAATTGTGTATAAACTTCAGTTAACATATGGTGTAATCGTATTAGGTCGGGAGTAAAATCTTGAATAATCTTACTAATAAGAATGTTCAGTTGGTCATAATTGAGGACAAAAGGGGTTTGACAGGTTCAAGGTCATATGGTTTTAATGATTTCGATGCTATATGCTCCTCGTCGCTTTTAATCTTCTTGGCTTTAGGTTTAGATGTAGGTACAGTAAAGGGTTTTTCTGTATGACTTGTTTCTGGAGAAGTGAGAACCTCGCTGATACTACGTTTCGACTGAAGGTCGACATTAATGGCCATGGAGCTGTCCATGGTGCTAACTTCTTGATTTTCTTCTATATTAGGATTGTTCAGATTATTTGCTGAGCTTTCTTCGATAGAAATTTGTTCGTGAGATAGAATTGTAGCTGTAGGTTGAGACATGGTTTCAGGTGAGGAAGAAGATAGAGGTTGACTGTTATTTGAATTTGCTATTGATTCCATTTTATCGGGACAATTTGTGGCGATATGTCCAGACTTTTTGCAGGTATAACAGACCATAGTTTGTAAGAAAATTCGATATGTTGTATTATCGAAGTCTAAAGTGAATGATTCGGGTAAGCAGATATTGTGAGGACTAATGTATATTTGTCTTCTGAAACTTCCATCTTTGTATATTTTAGAAACTGTTTGCTTAATTCGTAAACACATGCATATGTTTCCAGCAAGGCCTCATCATTACTACTCCACCAGAAATTCAACTTTTGATTCTATTTACCGATCCCGTCTTCTGAGTTAGTAAAGAAATCTATACTATATTCCGCAAAAAAACTATACAACCATCTCCCTTTACAATTCAAATCTGCAACATCCTTTCTCAAGTTCCGTAAAATGACAAAAGCTCATTTATCTAAAAGACCATATTATTCAGTAGAAGAGTTTCTTAATGACTAACTAAGAAATCACAGTAATGTACAAGTAACTAAAGTGTATTTATCTATATTTGGGTGTCACATACAGCAGCTTAAACTTATTAGTTCCTTTGTTTGTGTTTTATTATATTATGTTGTATGTTCAATTTTGCAATTTATAGTAATTTTGCAATATATTGGTTTTTGTTTTTTTACTTCACTTTTTTAACTTGTTTATATTTTTTTTATTGACGATTTATCTAATTTTATAAAATTGTATTTGTTATTGTTATGTATATCTTTTTCGTGACTCTATGTTAAGCTTTGTCCATAAAATTGTATAATTTTCAGTGACAATAAAGCATATTTCTATTGTATTCTATAACTCAAAATATGATTGTATTCAGGAAGATTGGAACTGATTTTTAGAAAAGTGACTGGGGAGAGAAGATTAAGTCCTATTTTTTGTAAATAATCAATTAACAAACTGTGTGGTATACTGGGACATACGTTTGATAACTTCGACTGGAGAAATCAGTCTTCTAGCTTGTACAATATTATTCTTGATTTTTATTTGTCCTTGCTTTTGCATAAATTTGTCCACCAGTTGTTTGCTTGAAAGGTACATACATATCTGATTGTTTGATAATCGAGACGAAAATATAATATTTTTTGGTTGAATTAGATTGCCCAACGGAATTAAGTAATCTTGCAGCTTCGTATTTTCTAAGGCTCTGAAGACAACCGCTTGCAGTTTGGACGGGAAAGGTGTAGAAGTTGCTGCTGAATTGAATAGGTTTTATTGGTATTTGTCTGCAATTGTTGTACATGTTGCGAGTCAGAGAGACTCTGAATGTTAGGTTTCATTTTTAATTTTAACACGAGACATGTGTTTAAAAATAATACGGACCTGACCAGTAATTAAGCAGGTAATTAAACCAGTAACGAAACTGGAATAAATTGTACCTTATATCGTACTTTATTGATGTTATTAAATAAGAATTAGCCAAAACTGGCTTACCACGTTATATTGAACAAAAATAATACGATGGTATCTAATAAACTTATAATAAAATGCACTTACTGGTATCTAATAAACTAGTCACTGAACTATTTACAAATAAACTATTACTCTTTCTGCACAAAATTTGCAATTTTGTTGAGACCAGAAATAAACACGCATTACGGTAGGTCATTCAGGGCCGAATTCTTTTATAAATTTTATTTGATTTCACTTCAGTCGTTTTATACACTCCTTCACCACCTCCCTCCATACCCTTCTGTTCAATAATAGTTCTTTCCATCTCTCAATGTTACTTTTCTTCGGGTCTTCGTTCACACTGTCCTTCCATCTTTTCCTTGGCCTGCCTTTCCCGCTCTTTTGTATTGGTCTTCGTGAGAGTACCATTTTTGGCATTCTTTCAGAACCCATTCTACTGTAGGTCTGATAACAGTCTGATAAATTCTGATTTTTGTTTTTCTTGATACGTATTTCGATTTCATTAATGTTTGTAATGCTCCATACTTTTTATTTCCTTTTGTTATTCTTGCCTTTATCTCCCCTTCTTCATGACCATTTGCATGTATTTTGGCTCCCATGTAATTAATTTCGTTGGCTCTTTGGAACGAGTATCTCCATCTATTTGTAATATGATGTTATTTTCTTTTTCTTTTTGGATTGCTCCCATTATCATGCCTTTTTTTCATTTATTTTAAGTCCCAATTTTTTGGCTTCTATTATTATGTTTTTCATTAACTTTTGTAGTTCTTTCTTGCTTGTTGCGAATAGTGTCAAATCATCTACAAATGCATTGGTGGCCGTTTTTAAATATCGTTTCTTACATGTTTATTCTGCTTTCCCTGATTATTCCTTCCAATGTTAGGTTGAATGCAGTTATTGATAGAGGGTCTCCTTATCGTAATCCTTCCTTGGTTTCAAACTTCTTGGATGTTTCCATGCTATTTCGTTTGTTGTATTTGCCATCGTCAGCTTTACCACTCTGACAATTTTACTTGGTTTCCCTAATTCTTTCATCAGTTCGTACATCTGCTGTGTATTTACTGTGTCGTAGGCCTGCTTAAAGCTTAGCGTAAACAAAGTGTATACTACTGATTTTTGTTCGTAACAGGTAGTCTGTATTTCTTATAAGGCAAATATTTGGTCCGTCGTTGATATGTTGTTTCTAAAATCTACCTGGTGTTCTCCAAATTTTTTTCCGAATACTGATTTAGCCTTTTTCTTACACTTTGTGTCAAGTTTTTGTAAACTATTTTTAGTAGTGCACTGCCTCTATAGTTTTTGCATCGCGTTTTATCCTCTTTTTTATGTATACATATCCTTGCTTTGGTCCACATTAGTTAAAACTATTTTAAAGACTTTTGTAATCATTTTCAAAAAAGGACGGTGTACTGGGAACTAATAGGATCTGTCTCAGTAAAAAAAGTCATAATATAAAAATATTTTGTGAACAATGTCACATATGTACAAACATCCAACGAAAATTTTATTGGTATCGTGAATAAACTTTGGCTACTTATGCCAAATAAACTTCAGGACCTAACATATTTCTTCGAAATGCTGGTTTCCTATCTAATCCTTTTAATTTTGTTTCATTGTAGATAAATTCGACTCGAAGTGTCTACTAACAAGGTGCCATGTTGGTAAAAAGAAGAACATATACCTTACATCTGATGCTGTCCGAAATTTGGTAATATCCAACCAAGGAACTGTTAAATTCATCAACACGGGCATTAAAGCTTTTGTGCGTTGTGATAACAAAAATATGAAATGTGCATTTAGGTAAGTTACGTTGTCAAATGTCTTTATAGTTATTAGATCGAAAAAAGGGGGTTACCTGGAAAGTTTTACGGGAGTTTTGAAAATTGATATTGTATGGATTTCGGTATGTTTTTTTGAACTTCAACTTTGCTACCTCGTATCTCCGCCGCTCGCGCCGCCATATCCAAAAAATGGCGCCTGATAACAGTTTTTTGAGAATATCTTCTTTCCGACGCATTTTATGAAAAAAATATTTGTACAAAATTAAACTAGAAAAAATTTCCTACAATTTATGTATTTATAATTTTTTCTTTAAAATCAATCGTATTTGCGTACCAGCGTCAGAAAGTATTCTTCACCTACGTCACCACGTGTTTTTCATATATTTTTCTAAAGTATTCCTACTATTGCTGCCGGTATTAATCCTTTCCAGTCAGAGGATCTCATTTTGATGATCTCTAGTTTCTGATGTCGTACTCTTTTGATAGAGTACGACATCAAAAACTCGTAGAACTTTTAAAGAAAATAATGTGGACAGTCGAGGTATACGGGTTATTCTCGTTCTCTACTGGAATCAAAAAGCAAAGGTTAGAATCGATAATGTCGAAACAGAAACTATAGAAATCAAAAGAGGTGTTAGACAGTTATGTTAGTCAGGCGTGTTATCTCCATATTGGTATTCAATCTGTACAGCGAAGCTATTTTTAAGGAAGCAATATCATAGGAAGAAAAGGATATATCAATAAACGGAAAAATCTTGAACAACACAAGATTCGCAGGCGAAGATATAGATCTTCTGATTCTTTTTACAGCTCTATGTACACGATCAAACGTGTACTTTCTCAAACCAGGAAAAGGAAAAACTTCCCAACAAATATACTCCACTGAAAGTATCATAGATAAAAATTGAAGAAAAATCGTCTGCGTAAAAGGTATATTTATTTTAAAAACCCCAAAAAAGGGCTAGAAATACAATACATAACGTTTTCGCTCTAAAGAAAGCATTATCAGTGTTCTTTGCTAGCTCTGCATGCTAAGCCACCAAAAATACATAGGTTAAAAGCTTTAAAATGTCGACTAAATGTTTTACATTAAAATATTAAGTGCTTAATCCTGACGATGGATGAAATTACTAAGGATCTACCCTAAGGCATTATATGACCGTCCACGATGCTATATTACACGATGCACTTTTAAAATCTTCGCTAACCATCTGTGTAAAGTGGAACGATTTAGGTCTTCGTGACTTTGGGACATAAATTGCCTTTCCTCTGGAGTAAGTTTCTATTGATCCAAAGTCTGCATCGTTGGGTAGGTAGGAATGACCACTCACCATAAACTTTAGATCAATTGTTTCCGCCTGATTGGTGTCACTAAGTACTATCTTTAATAAGGATAAGGCAACGTTCCAGTTCCTATTTTGTCCGGTGCAAGTATCACTGTAGGCAACAATATGCTTAAAGTGCGATGCGCGTGTTTCAATGTGCTTAACTATAAACGATGCGATTTCCTGCGAACCTCGAGAGGCAAGCGTCTCATCCCACCCATACATGAAGCCTAAACCAGTTGAAAGTTCGTGACAGCCAAAGTTGTAAACGTACATATTGCGTTTATAGTACGCTGTGTAAAGAGTAATAGGATTCATCATTCTGGGCTTTTTCTTTATCAGACTTCATTGACGTTCGAGCACGCTCTGCTTTCCGTAGATGTAGTTCATGTTGAGTTTCCAAATTACGTAATTCTATGTCGTCGGTCAAGATAGGTTTTCTGATTTTATAGCTATCACATTTACTACAAGTGTCTGTATGTGGTACATGGAAATGAAGATTAAATTCATTGTTAAATGTCCTGCGATAAATGTCGATAGAAACAGGAATGATATTTCTGTCGTTACAGGATTCCTTGTACAAATTATACATAAGAGTAACATTATATTAAACCACATATAAAGGTATTTTGTGTACTAAAGGAACCTATCTTCCAAAATGATTTAAAAGCATGAGCACATGCTTCTTCTGATATTTGTTGCAAACATTTCTTTTTGCAAAAACAGTCCGTGTTAGTAAATACCTTTCCTGCTACAATTTTACCACGTTTAGTCGTATATTCTTTACCTGTATTTCTTATGCTCATTTTTTTACTACACTACCATTCATCTGCCTTTTTCGAGTTCGAGGTGGTTTTTCATGTTCTTGTTGTACCTCCGGTGTATCTTGTATTATAGATGTATTAGGTACATTGTTCTCGACATCAGTTTCTGAAATAAAAAAACATTGTTAGCGACAACCGACAACATCTTTCAGACGTAATTTTACGTCTACATGAAAAGTAAATAAGATTACGACAATTTTGCCTAAAAACAATGCGTGTACTAACCGCTAACTTTAGGAACTAAAGTTTAAATACCAATTTTGTGGTTAGTTACACTTTTCATCAATATACGTAAATATAATGTGACTTACCTGTATTTTCTGAGTCTGATGGTAGCCATTCGTCCGATCCTGAGTAAGAATAAACACTAGGTTCACTATTACTTTCACTTAATACACTGGAAACGTCGTCAGCCATACTTGACAGCACTCAACAGTCAATGACAGCATCCACAAAAACTGCCACTTGGCTGATATAAAAAAGGTGTAAGTCAGACTTACACCACAATTTAACTACGATATGAGTAGTTTCGCTTGCCGATCAAACCGATGCTGCCATCTATGAGACAAGAGAAGACTTTTGACCTACACCATTTTTCTTGCTAATAGATTTGATAATAGACAAAACGAATATGAGCATAACTCAATAATGACAAATAACTGACTTACACCACTTTTATTTTAACCGCCTCATATGCGGATAAGGCCTACAGGGGAAACCACAATAAAAAAACGCGCCGCGTACTCTACTTCCAAGTGGTGTGGAAGTGATATTCTCTTTCAAAACGACTATTGAAATATACTGTGCGGCGCTCCTACGCGAAAGACGTTCGGTTTTCTGAAAAATATTATAAATATGTACATAAATTGTAGGTAATTTTTGAAGTTATACTTCTTTAGGCGCGATTGAGATTAAGGGTGAATTTATATTGATCTGCGCGCATGCGCACACTGACAGTACGGTATTAGTCGTTATACGGGCTCTGATTGGGTGTTGAAATGATCTGTCAATAATAAATAATTGTTCAATATAAAGGTAAACAAATGTATAATATATTAGTTTTATTGTTGTGAGGACAGAAACAAAAAAGTTTATAATTGTAGTGACATTTAAATAGTTTTTAAAAGCAACAGGTACGTAATAATTGTAAATGTATCTATCAAAATATACCAAAATACATAGTATGTGTAAGTCAGACTTACACCACAATTTAACTACGATATGAGTAGTTTCGCTTGCCGATCAAACCGATGCTGCCATCTATGAGACATTTATTTACATAATTTGATTACCATCAAAATTTCTATCAATGTTCACCTAATATATTGTTTTCTTACTCTATGTTTTGTTGTATTTTTTCAATTCTAAATCATTTCAATTCAAAATCAAAATAATTTAATTTAATTCAAAAATGTCAAAAGCTTAATCCGTTTAGTTAGTCGATCTTCGCACATAATGACACGTTGCCTCCGTGGCGAAGCGTTTAAGGCGAATGAACCCCAATATACCAACCGCGCTGATAGCTGGTTCGAATCCCAATAAAAACTTTTATTTTTTTATTTTTTTTTATACATTTTATGATTGTAAGTATATTTATTATATAATTTGATTTTCAGAAAATACGTATTTAGTTAAAAAATTTTCCGACAATTAATGTTCAGAAATCATTTGTGGCATTTTTTATGTGTTTGTGTGTGTTTTATTCTTTTATTATTTTAATTTTTGGCACTGTTTTAATAAAAATGTTTGAGAAGTAGTAAGTATAAATTAGTTTAATATTTAAATAAAATATAAATAAAAAGTATATTAATTTCGTTTAAATCACATAATAGAAGTATAACGTCTTACGTGCGTACAAAGTACACACACGTTCTTTTATTTTTAGTTTAATTTTGTACATAAATGTTTTTTTCGTACAATGCGCCGGGAAGGACATATTTCCATAAAACTGTTGGTAGGTACCATTCTTTCAATATGGCGGCTCGAGCGGTGGATATACGAGGTAGCAAAGTTGAAATTCGAAAAGAGCATACCGAAATCCATACAATTAGCAATTTTCAAAACTCCCGAAAATCTTTACAGGTAAAACTACCAAATGATTGGACTATTAGTTTACTGAATGATTCAGTTTTTCTACTAAAATCTGTCGATTTTCTAGAATAGCTAATGATGGACTTGAAAGCATATATCCTTATATCGGAGATGATAGAAAAGTGTACATTCCTAAAGATGATCTGATAACTCTTCTAATGAATGATACTCCACAGAAATCACCTCCGATTGCAGATCTATCTGAGCAGATTAAAAATCAAGTGGAGAATTTAAGTAAGTGCACAATTGCTTTATTTTAATAATATTTTACCTATTTTGTGTTTTGTATACGATATTATACAGGGTGGTGAATTGGAAAACGGGCCATAAGAAACTCAATGTAAAATTCTAAACTGTTGAATTCCTGCTTCCCTGATTATTCTACATCAAAAGACATGAGAAACTATTTGTAGAGGATTGAAATCTTTATTGGAAACAATGTTAAAATTGTTCTACGAATTAAACACATTCCAAAATTTTGTAAAATATAATAAATTTTATCAAAGTATTTGCCAAATTTAGGCCACACACAGTGCAAGAATGTGTATAAGGTTGCCTTCGGTCACAATGAAATTATTATATTAACAATATTTTGAACTGTCAGTATTTTTATTTTATCGTTTTTATTGTTTAAAAAACAATAAAGTCGAAAAGATGTCCTCAGTTGAGGAGAAAGTAGTAATAATAAAGATGATTTATTCAGTCAATAGTTTGCGTACTGTCAGAAATAGTAACGTGTGGCCTTACTTTTACGCACTTACTTAGGTATGGCAAATGTATTCTATTTTTCAAAATTTTGGACTCTGGTTAAATCGTAGAACAATTTTAACTTTTGTTTTTAATACAGATTTTAATCCTCTACAAATAGTTTCTCGTGACTTTTGATGTAAAATAATTAGGGGAGCAGGAATTCAACAATTTAGAATTTTACATTGAGTTTCCTATGGCTCGTTTTCCAATTCACCACCCGGTATATTATACAGTGATGAGCGCGCTAATAACCGGCAAAATAGCGCAAAAGATGGAAAACAATACATTGCGAAACAAAAAGAGATGAAACTAGTGGAGATGGAAATGATCGTTATAAACGTATAAATTAACATTACATTACATAGTTTCCCACCTTTACACGTACCAGAGGAGTATGACAGGACAGCTGTCACTGTGACAGTAGAATTTTATAAAATACTCCTCTTACTGACGTCTAAAGATGGGAAAGTATGTAATGTAATGTTAATTTATGCGTTTATACCGATAATTTCCACCTCCACTAGTTTCATCTTTTGCGCTATTTTGCCGGTTATTAGCGCGCTCATCACTGTATAATAATATATAATATTTTACCTATTTTGTGTTTTGTATACGATAATATGATAAATGAACTTCAATCTATCAACAGCAACAACAACTTCTCCAATAACTCTTAAATTCTATCGGAAAGGAACACTAAAAAATGAGACTAAAAGAAAATGAGTAAAACAGAAGGCGAAACGTTATAAAAAGATTAATAGTAATTTACTATTTCATTTAAGAAAAAGCCACAATTTGAATTTGAAATTAAGTTTATTTTATGTTTCGACTTTCACTTTGGAAATCGGTGTCAAAATACCCGATTGCCGAAAGTCGGACGATATAGTATTTACCACCTAAGATCTGGGTGAAGCACAACAAATGCTACAAGAATTAGAAAACATATGTTCAACAATAGGTCTAAAAATGAACATCATTAAGACCAAATTTATGACAATTTTAGTTCCCAGCGAAAACGTAACCATTAAAAACAAGTGGTCGAATTGACAGAAAAGTACATACAGTGTGTCAATTTGAAAAGTTGCCACCCCCTTTAATTTGGTCCCTGTAGAAAATCTAAAAATATGTAAAAACACGTCAAATTTATTTGTGAGGGGGACATTTTGTAGACCAGTTTTCAACTAAATTACATCAACCCTATAGCGGGGGCGGACACAACCCCCAAGATCTTAAATGGAAAGGGGGGTTGAGTGATACCTCATTTTGAAGGTCATTAAATTACCTTTTCAAAAATACCACATGTCTTATATTTCTTTTCTGTACTTTTGGAAAAATCTTGGACTCAATACTCTAAAAAATTTTGGAGTTCTGAACTCGATACTTAATATCTTTACGGTTTTACTTGATTTTTCCAAAAATACTACAAAAAAACACTCTAAATACTTCCAACACCCCAAAAAAATTCAATTTGGAGTTCAATACTCCAAAAAGTTTTTTGGAGTTCTGAACTCGATATTTAATATCTGTACGGTTTCACTTGATTTTTCCAAAATTACTGAAGAGAAATATAATGTATTATATTATACGTTACATATTATGTGGCACATGTGGTATACATATTATGTGGTACTTTTGAAAAGGTAATCGAACGATCTTTAAAATGAGGTATCACTCAACCCCCTTTCCATTAAAGATTTTGGGGGTTGTGTCCGCCCTCGCTAGAGGGTTAGTGTAATTTGGTTGAAAACTGGTCTATAAAATGTCCCCCTCACAAATAGATTTGGCGTGTTTTTGTATATTTTTAGATTTTCTATAGGGACCAAATTATAGGGGGTGGCCACTTTTCAAATTGACACCCTATACAGGGTGAGGCAGATAAAGGGCCTATTAGAAATATCTCGAGAACTATCGGTAAGAAAATCATGAAAATTGGAATACAGAGGTTTTGAGGTGTGAACTATTTAATGAAAATAATTTGGTCTCTTTGCTACTTCCGGTTATACCGGAAGTTCATTGTAACTTCGTTTTTTTAAATGGAACACCCTATATATTTTTACATTTTAGGATTAACCTCGATTTATTCTTTCTTAAAATATAAGGTTTTGTAATATTATACAGGGTAGGTTAAAAGATAATTACGTTTTCTTATTAATTTCGTAGCAAAATTCACACCCTGTAGAATTGTAGTAGTTTGACATAATAAACTCTATTTATATTCAAATGATTTTTAGTATAGTCTACTATTTTTAAAAATTATTGGTATAGTTAAATTTTTCCTTTTAGTATACAGGGTTGGTCGAAACTCGGAATGAGTATTTTCGGAGTTTTCTTAAATGGAACACCCTGTATTTTAGTATTGTAATCAAATGTTATTTTATGGTACTTTTTAATTTCTTAAGCATTCCCTATACCTAACTGCTTTAATTTGTGAGTTAGTGGTGATTCAAGCCAAACATTAATTACAACACAAAATACGTGAAATTGTATTAGGTTGGCCGTGAAAATATTCAATCACAAATAATTTTTTGGAAATAAATACATATTAATCTAGATTAATACTTAAAATGCCAATAATGGTTGATCTATCAAAATACCATCGAAGTTAAGATTGTTGGTGCGATTAACAATTAAGCGCAAATTAAAGCAGTTAGGTATAGGGAATGCTTAAGAAGTAAAAAAGTACCATGAAATATCATTTCATTACAATACTAAAATATAGGGTGTTCTATTTAAGAAAACTCAGAAAATACTCATTCCGAGTTTCGACCCACCCTGTATACTAAAATTAAAAATTGAGCTATACTAATAATTGGTAACAATAGTAGACTATATTAAAAATCATTTGAACATAAATAGAGTTTATTACGTCAAATTACTACAATCCTACAGGGTGTGAATATTGCTACGAAATTAATAAGAAAACGTAATTATCTTTTAACCTACCCTGTATAATGTTACAAATCCTCATATTTTAAGAAAGAAGAAATCGAGGAGAATCCAAAGATGTAAAAATATACAGGGTGTCCCATTTAAAAAAACGAAGCTATAAGCAACTTCCGGTATAACCGGAAGTACCAAATAAATGAAAATATTTTCATTAAATAGATCAGTCTTCAAAACCCCCTTATTCCAATTTTCGTAATTCAGTTGCCTTTAGTTCTCGAGATATTTCTAATAGGCCCTTTATCTGCCTCACCCTATATATCTCGGTCCTAAAATCAGAATAAGCAAGGATAATCAGACCTGTGAATTTCAATGACGAATAACACTTGCTTGGGCGCTGTCGTCGTATGGTTCACTAAGAAACCTTTGTGACAAGTTACAAGATACAAGACGACTAACAGTTTTGTATCTTTTAACTTGTATCTTTAAGAGCAACAGCCCGATAGCTATGAAACGGAAGACAATTGACCAATGTCTTTTTCCTATTATGATATACGTAGCAGAAGCTTTCACGCTCATAAAAACAACAGCACTAAAAATGCGAGAGGCACAAAGGCGCATGGAAAGGTCGATTTTCGGCGTAACAAAAAAAAGACAAAATAAGGAACCAGGACCTGAGGAAAATAATATTAATATACAGTGAGATCGTTTGAGCTGGAATAAATTCATTATCTCGAGAATGGACGAATTTGGAGAGAAATCCTGAGACAGGCCGATTTTTATTTTTAAATTATGACTTTTTGACAAATATATCATACTAGTGACGTCATCCATCTGAGCGTAATGACCTAATCGATGATTTTTTTAAATGAGAGTAGGGATTGTGTGATAGCTCATTTGAAAGCTTATTCAATTCTCTATTTAATAATATAAACCACAACCTCATTATTTAAACAGGGTGGTCAAAAAAAATATTTTTGATTAAATTAATTGACACAAAAAGAAAAATGTAAGCAATTTATTTAATTCAAAATACATTTTACTGCTGTCAGACAACAGGTAAAAATGTTTACTTCACAAATTAACATTGCTCTTCGCTTAAATTCAATGTTTAAACTGCTAAGAGACAGGTGGGTGGCAGCTTTAACATTGAATTTAATCGAAAACAATATTTATTTGTCAAATAAACATTTCTTTCTGTTTTCTGACATCATTAAAATATATTTTGAATTAATGAATTACATACATTCTTCTTTTTGTCTTAAATAATTTAATTAAAAATTAATTTTTTTTAACACCCTGTATAAATAATTATATTAACCTTTATATTACTGAATAGGGAATTAAATAGCCTTTCAAATGAGGTATCACGTATCACACAACCCCTACTCTCATTTATAAAAAATCATCGATTACGTCATTACGCCCAGATGAATGACGTCACTAGTATGATATATATAACAAAAAGTCATAATTTAAAAATAAAAATCTACCTATCTCAGGATTTTTCTCCAAATTCGTCCATTCTCGAGATATTGAATTTATTCCAACTCAAACGTCCTCACTGTATATTTAATTGATAAATACAATATATATATTTATTCAATATATATATATTGAATATATATATTCATATTGAATATTGAATATATATATTCATATTGAATATATATATATATTGAATATATATATATAAAATAATTGTAATATATATTTATTCAATATTTAAAATAAATAAAGGTACTGGTAAAGGATATAAGATGACAGAAAAACAAATAAAAATCCTCTATTATGCTGACGACGCAATCTTAATCTCCGATAACGATGATAACCTACAGTGAATAGCACAAACTCTCAATACAGTGGCGAAGAACTACAACATGAAAATACATATCAACAGCTAAGACAAAATCCCTGGTAGTGTCAAGGGAACCCATAAGATGCAAATTAGTAATTAACAACGAACTAATTAAACAAGTCTCGAGATTCCAATATCTGGGAGTCGAAATCTCTAGTTATGGAGGTGTTAAAGAGAGCGTCCGAAAGCAAGCAAATAAAGCCAATTACGTGTCAGGATGTCTGAGGGATGTCATCTGGAGAAACAATGATGTGAGGCTAAAAGGGAAAATATGCATATACAAATCATGTGTAAGACCGATCATGACGTACGTACGCGATAGAAACAAGATGTTACACAGCATAAACCAAGAAGATACTGAGAACATCAGAAATGAGAACGTTGAGGTCAATAACTGGGAAAACACTGAGAGACAGAATACCGAACGACAGAATAAGAGATCTCTGTAACATTGAAGTTATAGTACGGTGGTGAAGACAGAGACGACGAAAGTGGAATCAGCATGTGACGAGAATTGACAGCGAGAGAATAGCCCGTATAGCCAGGGATTCGAAGCCAACAGGCAAGATACCTATAGGAAGGCCCTTTAAAAGTTGGCGAGGTAGCTGGCAGTCAACATCACAGCTACAAATACAAGCTCAAAATCGGTTAAGAACAGGCCAAGAGGCCTAATATAAGAAGAAGAAGAAGAATATTTAAAATATTGAAAGACTATAAGTCACTGATGTGGCATAGCCAATTTGTAACCCAATACTCTGGGTATTGTGTTGAAACGGAGTAAGAATTAGAAGATAGAAGTTATTTCAGATACTAACACGAAAGGCTTAGCTCAGAAGAACAAGTCAAATAGGCATAGAGACACTAAATCTCGAGTGAGTATTCGGGCTAGCTTCAATACACGGAATATTGGCTTTGAGATATAAAATATATATTGGATGATGAAATGAGATAAACAAGAAAAAAAATGAGAAATGAGGTTAATACAAAAATTGAAAGCAACTAGATAAGAATTTTGGAGATAGAATGATATGAAGGTACGACAAGGAAAGAAGAAGAAGGGCGCCAACTCGAATGGACAGCTCAGCTTTATGGACCGAGAATTTGAAAAGTTCGAGATTTTAAAGTAACGAACGACAGGAAAGAAATAACACTTGATACAATGACCTAAATACAAAAAAAATCAATATTTAACTTGTATTGCTATAACATATACATATACTGGTTAGTCGAAACTGAAATAAAAATCAAAATAGCAACAATAAATATATTTATCAACAATCTTAATTATTGAACATTATGTATAAATACTTTATATACCTCTACGTAACATCTAAATAACAGTAGTAGTGGATGGTGTAACGGTGAGAGAGGACCGAAGAGCCACTGACAAATAAAAGATCACGACTACTGTGCCAAGGAAAAGGTATGTATTAGTAAACAATCAAAGTCCGTGTGAATAGCTGAAGTCTTAACCTAAAGTTAGTAATATAATAAACAAACCAATTGGACTGACAAATGTCCAGGGCACTAAAATACCAGTTTATGTACAAGTATTACACTTAACACAGACACTGGGAGAATTAAAACATAAAAAAAACACAGAGTCAGGTCATAGACTCTACTTAAATCAAATGATGCTCACTCAAATAGTATTTAAAATCTCTCTATATGTTATATTTAATATTATTATTACCCCTTTTCTTATGTAATTTTAGAACTGATTGATTTACTTATAATTTATACCATTATCTAGTTTATATTAACACATGTATATTTTTTTTACATCCTACTACATATTATTAATAAAAACAACCGCATAGCCAAGCTGAAATAAAATTGGACAGGTCATGTAGTGAGACTAAAGGACTCAAGATGGACCAGAAAACTAATTGACTGGCGTCCAAGAGAAGACAAACGCAGCAGAGGACAACCACCAACACGCTGGATGGACGACATTAAACGAATGTCCAAGAAATGGCAACACGACGCACAGAACCGTAGAGAGTAGCGAAAAATGGGACAGACCTATGTCCAGCAGTGATTCGAAGAGGTTGCATGATGATGATGATGACATTGCGTAGTTTGTTCTACAAATATTGCATGCTGAATTTGACTACTACGAATCTGAATTTAATATCTTGTATTTTTTCAGGTCCAGGTAGTTGTGTTCTAATTTACAAAGAAGAAACAAAAGACAACGAAGATCCTCTGGTGATACACATAAGCGGTTGGAGGGGAACTACGTCGTTAAGATGTTATATGGATCGTCATAATACGGTCCATTTATTAAGGTTGCTAGGGGGAGATATTTCAAAATATGGTAAGAATTGCTTTTGAGCACTGACTAAATCGAGCTAAGAGGATACATCAGCGCGTCATCAATTTTTTTTTCAAAAGTTCTGCGAACTTTCAACAATGCGGCGTCGGTAGTACGTGAAACTATACTATCAAAAACGAAGGCACAATATTGTGATAATAAAGCTTATTATACCCATAGGCGCCTAAACGCTCCCAAGTCAGTCAAGTTCGATTTTTTGTTATAGATAATCGATTTTAATAATGGCAGCTAATCTGGAAAGCTCAACGTAGGTGGCGCTCGTGTAGTTGGAGGTCACCTCAACTTACGTCAACAGTTCAAATCAATATATTTCTAAGTAAATATTGCATATTTGTTTGGCTGTGTGAATTAACCTTAAGAGCATAAAATCCCTCAATGTTGTGCTGTGATTCATCTGGACACACGTTTCTCAAAGATATTCTGATGAGAAAAAAGTGGATTGTAGCAATAAGAAGGGATAAATATGTGCTGACAATAAATGCACGTATCTGCAATAAAAAATCTGTTGAAACACATTACGTATTGCCCCTAGATTCGACTGCAAAAAATAGAATACTTCACTATAAAATTCAGATCAAAATTTATTATAAACGCACGAATTAAATTATGCAATTTTATATACATTCACACTGTTGCCACATCTACAATCGCTTTTTATGAAGTGAAAATATAAAAAAATATATTTGAAATAATAATATAGAAAAATGTGAAATAATAATTTGAAATAATTCTCAAGTTCTCAATATTTTTTAGTGACTAAAACATAACCTGACCAAATAGTGTCATCGAAAATAATATAAACAAGTTAAAAACTGAAAGTTTAAGTGACATATTACCTTTAAAATATGCTTTAAAATGACTAAAACATAACCTGACCAAACCTAACCTAATCAAAAATAATATAAACAAGTTAATAACTGAAAATTAAAGTGACCTAGTACCATTCAAATATTCTTTAATGACTAAAACATAACCTGATCAAACCAAACCCTAATTTTTTCTAATTTCACCTTCAATTTAAGGTCGCCTTTCACCTAGACAAACACCAAAATAATTATACTTAATTGAATTAACACATTCTATATTTCTATAAGGAATTAATTCATGCTTAAACCAAATTTACCCCAAATGCGCAACTGCCATGGCGGCCATATTTGAAAATATCACATTTTTAAATGAGATAAACACAAAAAATAATGCTAAGCGTAACTATTTGGGAATTTTAAATTGATAAAAAAGTAAGGCAGATATCATGTACACACTAGACTCGTGGGGGGAGTGAGTCAATACCAAATAAATACCCTCAGATCTATACCCTCTGAGCTATAGAAATAAAACATTGAGACAATGATTAATATAGTTTATCATTCGATAAGGGCTTCCTTTTTTCCAGTAACTCTCGCATTCCTTCTCCTCAATTCGTTTTTCAACGCACAAACAGCCCAAGATCCGTATTTTTCGGCCATAATTTATTATTTGTTAAATCGTAATCAAAAGCACCATATACAAACTTCACGAATTGTCAAAACGTTGACCTCCAACTACACTAGCGCCGCCAAGCGGCATCAAATGCGTACTTAGCTGCCATTACAATGTGACGCAAAATGTAGGCATGGCATAAAAAAGTTTTAGTCCTTTATAAAAGGTATATTTGTTAAAATCCCTATACAGGGCTACATCACAGAACATAACTAGTTTTCAATCGGTTGACCGATCATCATCAGTGTTTCTTGAATCATACATGCTAACCACCAAAGTAAAAATATTAGGGTAAAAACCCTTTAAAATTAATCCGTCATAGGAACATATAAAATTGATGTGACTTTACATATGGATGTACAAAATATCCAATAAAATAAAAAGGAAAAGATTCCTCTCATTGGCTGTATACCATAATAAAAAACTTACTAAACTTCGCTTGTAGGTAAATGGTATTTTTATTAAAATTTTATCTAAAATGATCCAAATTGGCCAAGAAGCAAGTCATGCTTGCTTCTACACAGACATGATGTGAACAAGTCACATCCTTAATTAACATGTAGTTGAATCCTGGACACTCACTGAAGCGATGGAGTAAAAACGTGGAGCCTTCGAGATGTGGCTATACAGGAAAATCCTGAGGATATGGACGGACAAGACCAGAAGATAACCAACGAGGCTGTACTACGAAGAATGAAGAAAGAAAGAGAAGTGATGTATTCGATTAAAAGGAGAAAGTTAGAATATCTCGGACACATAATGAGAAACGGCACTAAATACACATTACTAAAAATAATCCTTCAAGGCAAAGTATTCGGAAAGTGAGGAATTGGGAGAAGAAGAATATCATGGTTAAAGAACCTGAGGAAATGGTTCTCCACAACAACAACTAATCTATTTAAAGCATCAGTTAATAAAAAAATTATAGCCAGAATGATCGCCAATATTCGAAACGACTAGGCACCAGAAGAAGAAGATTCAGGTAATAATTCAGACACCATTCAGTCGCAAAGTAAGAAAGGGTTATTTAAACATACTGTTAGAAATATTGACGCCTTTCTGCATGTTATAGCTGATGTTGAGATGAATAACTCACCACAAATGTGTAAATTTTTTTTCTTGACTGCGGATTTTGCTCAAAATAAAAATTCGTATTTTGAGAGCAATCTCCGAAGTGGAAATCGAAACATCAAAATAAACATATTTTAAACTAAAATTGTAGTCAATTCCTAGTAAAAATAGAACGTTGCATTCCAAAGAAGTCCAACTGGGATGATGTCATGTATTAAAAGTCTTACTACGAATTATCTTCTTCTTCTTCACGTGCCATCTCCGCGCGACGGAGGTTGGCAATCATCATGGCTATTCTGATCTTAGATGCTGCTGCTCTGAATAGTTCGGTTGATGTGCATCCGTACCATTCCCTCAAGTTACGCAACCACGAGATTCGTCTCTCTCCTACACTTCTCTTGCCCTGAATTTTCCCCTGTATAATCATCTGAAGTATGTTGTATCTCTCATTACGCATAACATGCCCCAGGTACTGCAGCTTTCGTGTCTTGATGGTTTCCAATATTTCCTGTCTTTTGTTGACTCTTCTCATGACTTCGTTGTTTGTTATATGCTCGGTCCATGCTATCTTCAGAATTCTCCTATACTCCCACAGTTCAAATGTTTCCAACTTTTTAGTAGTCGATTCGTTAAGTGTTCATGCTTCTATCCCGTAAAGCAGAGTCGAGAAAATATAACACCTTGCCAGCCTAATTCTCAGGTCTAATTTCAGTTCTCTTGCACAAAGTACCTTTCTCATTTTATTGAAGTTTGTTCTTGCTTTCTCTATTCGAACTTTGATTTCTTTGGAGTAATCGTTTGTGTCATTAATTATTGTGCCAAGATAGTTGTAGTTTTCTACTTGTTCTGAAGTTTTACCTTTAACTGTCAGGCTTTCATCATTATTTTAGGTTTTTGATATCCTCGTAAATTTAGTTTTCTTGATGTTTATTGATAATTCATATTCTTCTCCATACTCAACTATCTTGTTCATTAGCTTTTGGAGGTCTTTAAGGTTGTCTGCTATTATGATAGTATCGTCCGCATATCTAATGTTATTAATTGGCGTTCCATTTACCTTTATTCCTGCTGTTTCTCCCTCAAGAGCTCTTTTCATAATTTCTTCAGAGTATGCATTGAATAGTAGTGGTGATAATACACACCCCTGTCGCACTCCTCTTTTAATTTCGAACTCTTCTGATGTGTGTTCGTTAATGCGTATGTGTGCTTGCTGTTTATATTATAGATTTGTTATAATTCGAAGGTCATTGTATTGTAATTGTTTTGCTTTGAGGACGTCCATTAGCTGTTTGTGGCGGACTTTATCGAAAGCCTTGTTGTAATCTATGAAACAGACGTACATATCCTGGTTCACGTCCAAGCATCTCTGGATTAGTACGTTGAATGCAAAGAGAGCTTCACGGGTACCTACGCCTCCACGGAATCCAAATTGGGTTTCTTCAATATCCATATCAAGTGTTTGGTAAATGCGTTTATGAATAATCTTTAAAAACATTTTAAGTGTGTGAGACATCAGGCTTATGGTGCGGTGGTCGGTGCATTCTCTAGCATTTTTCTTTTTTGGGAGACAAATAAATGTTGAGGTCAACCATTCATTGGGTATGCCACCCGACTGATAAATTTCATTAAAGAGCTTTAAGAGGACATCTATGTGCTCATTTTCTATTATTTTAAGGATATCAATAGGCAGTTGATCTGGCCTCGGGCTTTTTCCGTTACTGGTGTTTTTTAGTGCATACAATATTTCTTCCTTTGTAATTTCTACATTTGTTTCTGTTTTCGAAAGATATGTCTTGTAGGTTTCCTCTTTCGTCGTAGAAAAGCTCTTCCATATATTCTCTCCATGGTTTTCGCTTTTCTTCAGTCGTTATAATAGTGTTTCCATTTTTGTCTAAAAGAGTTGTGTTGTGGTTTCTTTTTTGCAGCCCTGAAATTTCTTTAACCTTTTTATGCAGGTTGAATAAATCGTATTTGTTCTGAAGATCTTCTATCTCTTTACATTTTTCCTCATAGTAAATTTGTTTTGTCTCTCTTATCTTTTTTCTGATTTCATTGTTAATTATTTTGTAATTGTGATTGTCTTTGTTCTTGCCTTGTCTTCGTTGGTCCATCATGCCGAGTATATCGTCGGTCATCCAGTTGTCTCTCTTTCTTATCGGTTCTTTTAATATATCTTCGCATGGAACAAGTAGACAATTTTTTAGTGTTTCCCATTGATGGTTTATCTCGCAGATGTTAGTATCTAATTTATCAAAGTTTTCGTATATTTTCTGTTGAAGTTTGTTTTTTATATCAACTTCTTTCAGTTTTCTAACATCTATATTTGGAGTTCTTTGGGGTTTTCTAATACGTTTAAGCTTAAGCTTGACATTAGCCATTAGTGGGTTATGGTCTGATGTGACATCTGCTCCTGGATATGTTTTAACGGATTTGATGGTGTTACGATATCTCTCTTTAATCAGTATATAATCGATTTGGTTTCTTACCACTTTTTCCGGTTTATCTGCTGGTGAGCGCCATGTATATAACCGTCTCAAAGGTAATTTAAAGAGCGTGTTTGTGATTATTAGATTTTGTTCTTGGCAGAATTGTATTAGACGATCACCTCTATCGTTACGTTCCCCTAGTCCTTGATCTCCCATTATTGTTCCAGCACTTCCCTTGCCGACTTTTGCATTAAAATCGCCCATAACTACCGTGATTTCCCTGCTCTTTGTCATTTTCATTGCATCTTCAATTTGTTGGTAGAATGTTTCTACTTGATCTTTTGTTGCATCCGTCGTTGGTGCATATACTTGGATCAACTTTAGGTTCGTGTGTGATGTCCTTATTTGTAGTAGCATCAC
Source organism: Diabrotica virgifera virgifera (assembly GCF_917563875.1). Classification (NCBI taxonomy): domain Eukaryota; kingdom Metazoa; phylum Arthropoda; class Insecta; order Coleoptera; family Chrysomelidae; genus Diabrotica; species Diabrotica virgifera. The sequence goes on along the minus strand of NC_065443.1, from coordinate 59,333,838 downwards.
TCTTTCTGAAATTGGGACAAAACCCTCTATCTACGAATTATACATACCAGAATTTACAACAAATATGAAAGTGAAACATCAGATACGCAGCTCGGTTTGAGAATCAGAGAAGCTGATGTAGTAGAACCTTCTTCATCTTCTTCTTCTTTGGCATCATAACCCTGGTTGGGTCTTTGCTTGTCTGGCTATGTCCTTCCACTCGGATCTCTCTTGTGCCCTTCTTTTCCATTGTCTTATGTTCATGGTTTTCAGGTCGTCTAACACGTCCTCCAACCATCTCGTTCTGGGCCTTCCTTTTTTTCCTCTCGGATTCCATTGTAATATCTTCTTTGTTGTTTTTTCATCGTCTTCTCTCTGCACATGTCCCAGCCATGACAGTCTTTGACTTTTCACAAATCGTACAATATCGTAACATCCATTCAATTCATTAACCTCGTTGTTTCTCCTTATTCTCCACGTGCCATTTTCTTCTTGCACCGGGCCAAATACTTTTCTCACTATTTTTCTGTCGAATGTCCTGAGTTGGCCTTCGTCCCTTTTCGTCATTACCCAGGTTTCACAAACATAGGTTCTTCTTCTTCGTGTAGCCATTCACGTCCACATTTGAACATAAGCCTCTTCAAGTCTTCCTTTCCATTGTTTTTTGTTGTACGCTACTTGTAGCCAATTTTCCCGGCAGTTCGTTTCAGATCATCTGTCCATCTCATAGGAGGTCTGCCTCTGGGTCTTTTGTGTTCGTATGGTCTCCAGGTTAGAATGGTTCTCTGCCATTTGTTAAGATCGCTCCTAGCTACATGTCCAGCGTATTCCCATTTCAATTTAAGTGATTTTTGAACCACATCGGTGACTTTGGTTTTCTGTCTTATCCATGTGTTTGTTTTCCTGTCCTTAAGTGATATGCCAAGCATTGCTCTTTCCATCGCGTGTTGAGTGACTCTGAGTATGTTCATATTCTTTTTTGTGATTGTCCATGTTTGTGCCCCATATGTTAATATCGGAATAATGCATGCATCAAAAACTTTAGATCTAAGATGTAGTTGAATTTGCTGATTTCTGAGTATATAGTTCAGTTTGCCGAATGCTGCCCATGCTAACTTTCTTCTTTTTATTTCTTCCGTTTGAATTTCCCTATTTAGTATTATTTTTTGTCCTAAGTATATATATTCTTCTATTTTTTCTATAACTTTGTTGTTTATTATTGTCATCGTTTCTTCGGACTTCGGAGTGCATGACTTTTGTGTTGTTTAAATTCATTTTCAGTCCTATTTTAGAAGATTCTGTGTGTAGTTCTGAAAGCGTGGTTTGCAGTTCTTGTAGGTCAGTAGCTATCAGGATTATGTCATCCGCAAATCGTAGATTACTGAGGTAGCGGACATTGATGTTTATTCCCTTATATTTCCAATTGAGATTTTTAAAAACGTCCTCCAAAACTAAGGTGAACAGTTTGGGTGATAGAGTGTCTCCCTGTTTGACTCCCCTGTTTAATGGTACAGGGTTCGTGTATTCATTTTCATTTAGGTAGTATCATTTTAGTATGTAGCTGTAGCTTGGTTCATAGTTTCTTTTATTAAGTTAATATATCTGCTGTCTATTCTACAATTTTGCATTGCGTTTATTACGGCCGTGTGTTCTATATTCTTTTTCTCATGATCATCTTTTTTGAGTGCGTCACAGTTTTTCGATTTCTCTCTAACGCATTAAATTGTATGTGACAGAAAAAAAGGCACGTCTGAGAATACTTTGGTAATTATTCTAGTTTGGTGATTATTCTAGTTGTCGATAGATGGCGCCATAATCAAAAAAGAATTATTTATTAAATAAAATAATACTATTATCAATATAATCTGTACAATTTATAGGACTATACAAATGAAAGAAAATACCATTTTATAAATGCAATAGACACAATTGATTTGGTTTTATTCCAAATTGAAAATAAAATTTGACAACTGTCAGATTTAACTAAAATGTCACGTTAGAATAAATGTCATAAATGTGTATTATTACGGACTTACCTTTTTTTCTATAATTTGTGACGCACTGAAAAATGTTCATGAAAAGGAGAATAGTATCGAAAGCTTGTTCGTAGTCTACAAATGCTATGAAAACTGGAAACTTGTATTCGTTACATTTTTCTATCAATATTTTTGTGGTTAACAGGTGATCGGAAGTTGAATAGCCTTTTCTAAAACCTGCCTGTTCATATGGTTGGTATTCATCTAATTTTCTTGTTAGTCGGGTAGTTATGACTTTGGTGAATATTTTAAATAGGTGTGACAATAGACTGATGGGCCTGTAGTTTTCCAACTTTCGATTATCACCTTTCTTGTGTCATAAGATTACTTTAGAGTTGTTCCAGCTCTTGGGGACTTTGCCCTGGTGTAAACAACTGTCTACAAGCTTAGTTACAATTGCAATGAGTTCCTTACCTCCTTCTAATATCATATCTGTGGTAATCCTATCTTCTGCAGCTTTATTTCTCTTCATGTTTCTCAATGCTTTAGTTACCTCTGACATTGTTACTTTTGGCATTATTTCCGATCCAACATTTTTTATTAATTTCTGTGCTGGTCTCATTTCATCGCCTTGTTGATGTGTTCTGTAGAGTTCCGTTTAAAATTCTTCTATTCGTTTCAGTATGTTTTCTCTAGTTGTGATTTCATTTTCGGCTTTTCCCATTAATGATATTATCTGACGTCGTCCTAGTGTCTATCTGAGGCATTTCATACTCTTATTTTTTTCAATAGTTGTTGTTATTAATTCTTCTTCTGCTTTTCTTTTTTGTTTTCTGATTCCTTTTCTAATCTGCCTATTAAGTTCTCTATATTCTGCGGTTCCCTTTTTGTTAGATTTATTTAAGATCTTCCTTTTTTCTATTTGTTGTAATATTTCTTTGTCTAATTCATTGTGTGTTGTTTTTGGTTTTTTCAGTTGCAGAATGCTTTTGTTCACTGATTCGGTTATCAGGTTATTCAAATCATCAATATCATTGGAGTTTATCTGCTGCATGTTAACTTGATTTAATGCATTCATTATCTTTTTATTAAATTCACTATTTTTTATTTCTTCAGATGTCCATTTGTATCTTTTTTCATGTATTCTTTTTCTTTCTAGTTTTTTGTTTATTACTAGTTTTGTTCTTATTAGTCGCTTCCTAAGTCAAACTGATTAATACCGATACGTCTTTTACTAGGTTTCTATTTTTCGTTAAGACATAATCTATTTCATTCTTTGTCTTTTTATCGGGGCTCATCCATGTCCATTTTCTGCTTGGTTTTTTATTGAAAAAGGAGTTCATTGAGTACATGTTATGTTCATTCATGAAATTGAAAAGCATTTCTCCTCTGTCGTTTCTTTTCCCGTAGCCATAATTGCCAATTAAATGTTCATAGGGGTTCATTAAACATAGGTTACTAGGGGTCTAATCAATGTTCTGTAGATAGTCGTTTTGGTTCTTTTGTCCAATAATTTCGATGTCATCAATCTTTTATTAGCAGAACATGTACGATTCCCTCTGGAAATGCGTGCATTAATTCCGCTACTTACGGAATTCTTCTGATTGATTTCTGTACCCAGATATGTGAAGGCATGCACACGTTTAATAGTATAGTTCTCTATTGTGATGTAATTTTCGTTTTCAGGTGTTGTAAGGAAATGTGTGATGTTAATGCCTTCTAGGTCCAAATTAATTAAAACCCTCTTGGTTCAGATGCATTATATTTACAATCAACTCCATCAATGACTAACCATAACAACGTGTTTATATATAACAGTAACGACCTACCTTACATTAACTAAATACTGAGTACAATAATAATATCTATATCATGGGACATTCACTTTTATATAGAATAAACTATTTCAACATCACGCGCGGCCTCGGTCATGGGCGATCGATTATATTATTTAATTTGGTTATTAACTTTCAATAAAAACATCTTTTTGTACAGGGTGGTATTATAATACTACAGTGTTCTTTTGACGGTCATGTATTTCGTTTTTGCTTCGTTTATTTTAAGCCCCCTTTTTCGTTCTTCAGGTACAATTTATTTGAACGTTTCCGTTAGTCGTGGCTTGTTCCTACTAGTGACAGCTACATCGTCTGCATATACAGGAATTTGTACAGTCTTGGTGTTATGGCTGGCTAAGTTGGTTTTTCTGATGACTGATTTAAGAACTAGGTTCAATAGCATGGTTGATAGAGCATCTCCCTGTCTCACTCCCATGTCAACTAGGGGGTTCAGTTCCCCATCTACTCTGACTGCGGCCTTTGAACCGTGCAACGTTATTTTTATTTTCGTTTCCAGCGAAATATGTCATGGTGAATATATTCTGTGGAAATTAAAAACAGTGTTGGGTTTTATGTTCTACAGTTTATTATTCTCCTTGTTTTTGTTCTTCTATTTCTTGTTCTTTTTATTCTTGTTTATGCTATTACCCTAGTTAATTTTGTGTGTTGAAAATTTTCTGTCTATACGGTAATGTAGAATTAAAATATTGATTTTGCTTATCTATATCTTCATATTTTTATTTCAGATGTTAATAAGTTTAAAAAACCTGGTGAAGAAGAGGCAATGAATGGAAATGAAGATGAAAATGAAGTGAGTACAACAGATGAAGTGAGTACGACAGAAGTTGTACAGTAGATGTTAATGAATTAAAATGTATTTTTTAAATAAAAATTTTATTCAGTTTTTGTATGTATTTGTGATATTTTTTTTGATGTAATCAGATAAAACATAGTGACGTCAAATCACGTAAATGAAATTCTACTACTACAGTATCTAGAAGAAGCATTTGACAGAACACCTCCGTTAGAAATCGACAATGCCTAATGGACAGATAAGTCCATTAAACTCAGAATAGATATTATGAGCCTAAGGAAACCAGATAAGAAATATCGAAAACATATGTTGGACATAGAAATCTGGAAATGATATAGATAGCGGAATGCGCCTTTGCAGATGCTCTCTGCAAATAATAAACTTGAAAAACAGATTCTGCGGATTAACGAAAGGAGAACCAGGTTCATGCTATGTGGGAAAACATAAACATACAAAAATAAAATCAATAACGACACTTTAGAACAAGTCAAAACCTTCAAATACTTAGAGTTCAACACTAGAGAGTAGGGGTACACAAAAAACTAAGATAAACACTAGAACAGCACATACAGCCCGAATATACCATGCAATTAAATTTACATTCCTATCCAAAAAAGAAGTATCTCAAAAAATCAAGATAACTATCTAAAATACAGTTTTCGTACCTATCTTAACATTTGGATGTGAAAGCTAGACGCTCACCCTCAGACTAAAGAAAAATCTCTGCAAAGCATTGAAATGTATCTAAGAAGAGTATTAGGTGTGACCAGAATGAATAGGTTACGGAATGAGGAAATAAAGTCCAACCAATAGAGAAGAAAATCGAAGAAGCCCAGCTGAGAGGGTACGGCCACATGGTAGGGTGGATAAAGGAAGACCAATAAAACAAGTTTGGGAAGCGAGAAGAAACTAGAAAAGACCGAGGTGCAGGCCCATGAAGACCTGGGACGATGAAATTGCCGACATCCTAGGCAAGAGAGGAGTCACTAAAGAGCATAGCAAGAAACAAGAAGAATTGGAGGAAGTTTGTGTACGAAGCATTAAAAGAAACTTTACACCCACCATCTTAGGGTAGAATCGATTATATTTATATAACTTCTCTAAGAAGAATTGTTGAACGTTGAACACACCAAAAATAATAAATGAGAACATCGAAATTGAACCGTAGAATAAAAAATCAACCTCGTAAAAATTGAAGAATAAAAAAACCCGGAGAGGACGGAGTCTAAAATGAACTGTTAAAATATCGGGAGGAGAATCTAATACAACTGACATAATTAATTCTGTAAATCCTAAACCAACATAGAACTCCAAATAAATGTCACCATTGTAATGTAATGAATGTAATTAACACCACCATATTGTTATAAACTTACTTAGAACAATATTCAAACTTACGACAAAGATTATAATAAACAAGATAATTTGTCTTATATTCATAGAGGATGAACAAAAAGGTTTCCGATCAGGCAGATATTGGTGAACAACTTTCCCATCCAATACCAACTGTGAATCTATCTATTTTTTTTACCAAGCAATCTGCGCATGTAGAACTGTCAGGCTATGGCAAATTTGGAACAGAAGAGAAAAAAATAATAGACGGAGAGGCAGCGCTGAAAAATCTATTTGAATTTACTAAAGCTACATTTTTCACAGTTGATTACTGTGAGTGTGTAGAGAAACATACTGCGGTTGGTCAAGCGTAACGTAGAACAGGGGTTTCTGAGAGGGTATCAAAGTTGCTTTCCTACGAAGGTAATTATTTCCATTTACTAAGGCTGAAAATCAGTACACACATTCTAAATTGAATATAAATAAAAGTTATTATAGTCGGTCAGCTGTATGACGGGACAGAGCCGGTAGGTCGGCCCCAATAGTCCATTGAGGAAATGAAGTATTTTGGCTCACAGTTTTTTCGTCCAGCATGGATTACTTGAAATTTTCAAAGAAGGTAGGGAATAGTCCAAGAATTTTTTATTACATTTTAACCATGTAATTCGATGGAGAATGTGATTCTAAGAAAAAAATGTTTTTTACATTTTCTTCGTAAAACTAATATTTTTCGAGTTATTCGCGCTTGAAAATAACAGTTTTTCGACGAAAAAATCGACTTTTTTAGAGGGTTTTTTGAGAATACCTCGGAAAATATGCATTTAATCAAAAAAACTGTAGATATCAAAATTGTATCTTTTAGCAACACAAACCAAATTCTTTTCCAATAATATCTTTATACGAACAGAGATACGGCATGTTAAAGGTTAGCTTTTTTCGTCAAATGCATAATTTAAAATATTCAAAGCCAAATAATGGGAAAAATTTGCATTTTTCGAGGAAAACTTAAATAATCTTTTTTCGAGTATACAATTAGACCTTAAAAAAAGAATAAAAAGTTTCTAGCATGAAAATTAAGCGACTTATAATCAAAAAAATGTCTGTACCTGCTTTTCTCTACGAAAAAATCAGTGAAAACAACCCCCTAACTACCTTCCTATAATTCAAAATTGGTCTTCACCTTTCTGTAGTTCCTTTTATGTTTATATTATCAATACACTCAAGGAGTTTGACCTATTTAAAATGCCTAATTTTGGAAAAATATATCTCACTGTGTACTGATTTTCAGCCTTAGTAAATGGATTTAATTACCTTCGTAGGAAAGCAACTTTGATACCCTCTCAGTAATGAGACCCCTCAAAAATGATTTTGTAGGATTTTCAAAGAGCTATAGGACTGTGTAAATTAAATTCCGTAAGATGCCTTAGTTTTTAATTGGAGCGGGTTTAAAGGGCTCGAATAAGGGGGTGTTTGCTGGTAAATAGAGGTTTGCTGGTAAGTCTATGCACAGGGTAATTTTAGTCATTAAAAAAGCTACAATTTAGTAGTTTATAATTTTTTTCATATCTTCAGTATTTTCGGAGATATTTTGAAGTAAAAGGTGAAAAATACCAAATTGCAAAAAATCAATTTTTCTTTAAACTCCAATTTTTCCAAAATTAGGCATTTTAAATAGGTCAAACTCCTCGAGTGTATTGGTCATATAAATATAAAAGGAACTACATAAAGGTGAAGACCAATTTTGAATTAGGAAGGTAGTTAGGGGGTTGTTTTCACTGATTTTTTTCGTAGAGAAAAGCAGGTACCGACATTTTTTTGTAAGTCGCTTAATTTTTCTGATAGAAACTTTTTATTATTTTTTTTTGAAAAGTCTAATTGTATACTTGAAAAAAGAATATTTAAGTTTTCCTCGAAAAATGCAAATTTTCCCATTATTTGGCTTTGAATATTTCAAAATGTGCATTTGACGAAAAAAGCTAACCTTTAACATGTCGTATCTCGGTTTGTATTGGTCTTAAAGATATTATAGGAAGAGAATTTGGTTTGTGTTACTAAAAGATACAATTTCGATATTTACAGTTTTTTTTATTAAATGCATATTTTTCGAGGTATTCTCAAAAAAACCTCTATAAAAGTCGATTTTTTCGTCGAAAAACTGTTATTTTCAAGCGCGAATAACTCAAAAAATATTAGTTTTACGAAGAAAATGTAAAACATTTTTTTCTTAGAACCACTTTTTCCATCGAATTACATGGTTAAAATGTAATAAAAAATTCCCACCTCCGAGATGGGGTGGCAACCACCCCCAAGGTTTTAGCGTATGATAGCGATATGATATAGAAAATGATCCTTGGACTATTCCCTACCTTCTGTGAAAATTTCAAGTAAATCCATGCTGGACGAAAAAATTGCGAGCCAAAATGCTTCATTTCCTCAATGGACTATTGGGGCCGACCGACCGGCTCTGTCCCGTCATACAGCTGACCGACTATAATAACTTTTATTTATATTTAATTTAGAATGTGTGTACTGATTTTCACCCTTAGTAAATGGAAATAATTACCTTCGTAGGAAAGCAACTTTGATACCCTCTCAGTAATCCCTGTTCTACGTTTCGCTTGACCAACCGCAGTATGTTTCTCTACACACTCACAGTAATCAACTGTGAAAAATCTAGCTTTAGTAAATTCAAATAGATTTTTCAGCGCTGCCTCTTGGTCTATAACGAGAGCAACAAAAATAGCTGGCTCCCTAAACAATACAATATGGCGCAATAGAAACATTGGTATTGAGGATAAACCGTAAATATACAAAGTTGCTGTAAGTCCTGTAATAACATACACCGCAGGTACTAGACCACCAACAACAAAAATCAAAAGATGGCTTGAAACAGCAGAAATGAAGGTACTTATGCCTGGTTGCACCACCAACGGCGTAACCAGGATGATCCTAAGGGGGGCGTACAACTACTGGAAGGTCTTGGGGGGGGTATGGTGTTAAGCGTATAGAGCTCAAAGTACATCGCAATGGGGGGTTTACGCCCCCAAAGTCCCCCTGGTTACGCCTATGGCACCAACAAATATTAATCTCCAGCTTAGCCTAGCTTTAATGCCTGGTAAAATGACACAAACATGAAAACCCACATCATGCTCAATCCACAAAAATTATCAGAACTCCGCATCATAACTGGTTTGTCATACCTTGAGATTAGTGCTGCGACTGCGTTGCTAAGTCAGCTGAAAAATAGGCTGATTCTGACAGACCTGTGAGGAGAGGATATTTTGTCCAAAACAGTTAGGGAGTGATCACAGGGGGAATTTTTTCCACCGTTCTGTCGTCACTCTTGGTGGATAACTTGATCTCGTCCCTTCACGCATAGGGGGTAGAAGTGAAAGCCTATGCGGATGTATAGTAGCTTGTTTTATAATCACTCAAAGAAGTATATTTTTGGTACTAGTACAGCAAGAGGGCATTTACCAACCTGAAATTTATTTAATTTCACCACTCTGCTATAATAAACTGCTCGTCAAAAGTTAGGGATATAAAAAATTATGCTGATTTTCATAGTTGATTTTTTCGCGAACAGACGTATTCCGCTATTTTTTTTTATTTTAGATTTTAGGGAACTTGCATAAATTTTTAAATTCGAAAAAAATGTTATAAATCACAACAGAACATAATTTAAAACATGTATCAAAGATAAAAAAAGTTTTGTTTGTCTTTCGTTTGGCCCCTAAAGACGATTAAAAATTCAAATTAAAACAGGTGGTCCAAAACGCATAGTGACGTCATATAGTTGTGCATGTACATTCTGCACCAACAAAGTAAACAATTTTAAATTAGACATTATAAACGTCAGTAGAAAATACAGTTATGTAACGTCACAAGCGTTTTTGATAGTTTGAATTATTTTACATTGGCTAAGGGTTCTTCTAAACCAAGGCCAGAAAACAGAAAAAAATATATAGATTTTAAATTATCTTTTAAGTTATTATGAGGTTTTACCGCGTGAAAGTTTGGAAATATTATTTTTAAAGGAAACTGAATAATATTACGTAATAAAAAAATGTGTAAGTTCCCTCATAGGTTTGGCATTCGTTTTGACACTGACACTAAGTTTTATAAATATATTTGAGAATTTCTATTTCTGATATATTCATGGGCGTCCGCATGATCAAAACTAGGGAGGGGCAGATTTGAGAAATAAAAATATTGTTTAGATAAGCAATAATAAATATAGACGTAAATTGAGAGTCTTCACTCTGAGGGGTGGGGTGGAAGGGGCTCCTCTCAGAAAAGTTTTGAAAATAACGTTTTTGAAGCCAAAATTCAACGCCTTAAATATTTAAAAACTTTTTTAATGTTTTTTACAAAAACGTGATGCAAATTTAACAACTTTATTTCCTCCTGGATAAGCCTTCGATTTGTGAAGCAAGATAAATTGTCTGTTCCTAAACACTATTATGTAAACAACAATTTACGCGGATCAATTGTAAATTCTTGTAAAACTGTCTCTACAAACTTTTTCTTGTTTGATAATAGAGCGACGGCTGGCGTATTTTCTTCGGAAAACCGTGTCTCTAGAGAAGATACGATAAAATCCAGATACGAAAGAATCATGGATCGCCTCAAGTATTCACTAGGCGTATCAGCTGCTTGATTACTATTATGCTGTTGCTTGTTTATAGTTATTTTTCTTCTTTAAGTGCCATCTTCGTTCCGAAGGTTGGCGATCATCAGGGCTATACGTATTTTCGAAACTGCTGACCGAAACAATTCGTTGTTGCTACAGCTACACCATTCCCGTAGATTCTTTAGCCAGGATTCTTTAGCCAGTTATAGTTTAGTTATAGTTAATTTATAGTTCTAAGGATAGATAATTCAAAACCGCATTCTTCGGCTATCTTATTAGCTTCATGCAATAAAGTATTTGTTACGTTCTCTGCGTTCTGTCTGTGTTTTTTGAAAATATCCATGATTTGACGAATGTGTTCCGCTACCTTTAAAACATTAGTTTGCGCAGATTGTACGCGGTTGACTATAAGCTCTAGGTATTCAGAATATTTTGCAATCAAAATGACAGCAACAATAAATCCTGACTTGCATGCCGCAGAATGTAACTGATAAGATGTTTTCCACCTACCTCTACCGAAAGTATACTTTTCCTGCCCTAGAAGGACCAAGGAGGGTTAAAAATTATCCACAACATTGCATTACATCTGATTATCTAAATACCTTTGTTCCTAAAAATCTCAAATAATTAGTAGTTGTCGGCGTACTATTGCCCTATTAGATGTTATAATTAGCATTTCTATAATTTAATTCATTTCCTCATACTTTTATAAAAACTTGACAGTGGACTACAAATAATCCCCTTGAATACCTTCAACACCATCCCAAAATGGAATGGGACGATATCATTCATGTGTCAAATTAGTAAAATCTAAAAGAAAAAAGGCCTATAAGTGGGTAAAAACAACCATAGTTTGTTAAAAATGCAAGTATATGTATGCGGTAAACAAAGCAAGAACTCAAAAATGTTTCTGTATCCTACGATGATGCGAATTCCACTGAAGCCGAAGACTCCGGGTAAATTATAAATTCGTATCTTTTAATTGTTCCATTAACGTCTAAGAATAATATGAAAGTGTTATTTTTAAATTAGTTTAAATAAAGATGCACGTTTTTGATTAATTTATGTGTGGACATTTATTGACCCTCCTTGGTCCTCGCTGTTTCTACTAAAAGGTTGGTAGTGCGAGATTTGAGTGGATCAACTTCATGATTTGTCAGGAAATCATCAATTGCCTTTGCAATGCTTGGTGCATTCAGAGCATCGAGCTGAACAAACCCTGTAAATTCTTCACGAATTTCTTCTGCTTCTTCATCAAAATATCTCAAACCAATTGACAACTGTAACAAATAATAGCAGATTTCAAATTTTCATTAAAATTTTGTTAAGTTTATGTCGTTTTTTCGTCCCAGCTAGAATGTAGAAACAGAGTGATTGCATTCAAAATCAAGATTAAGTTACAACTTTGTATTTTTCTATATTGCTTATTCACCAATTTTACACTCGCCTCGTCCTCTCTAGGGGGGGGGGCAGCTGCCCCCTCCTGCCCCTCCTTGTGGACGCCCATGGATATATTTGAGTGTTTTTAAGATATATTTTTTAAAATGACCGAAGAGGGTTTTTGTAAAGGGCAGTCTGATAACTTACCTATAGTTGATATGTGTATGGTGGCTACATATTTTCAAAAGAGTGAAAATTTTTCCGTCGGAGAAGTTCGGGGAGTTAAAGCAGATAAGTAAGTACATATATTATGTATATTATACTCCCATTATACCTACTAATTTTATACTGTGATTTTATTCTGATTATTATTCTCATAAGTATTTAACGATAAAACTTAGTAGGTACACACTTCCTATTAAGTATAGTGGCAATATTATATTTTAATGCTATTGTATTGAAGTTGTAACAAATGAACTTATTTATTGTTTTCTTTTAGATCTGGCCGGGAATCATATGGAGACGCAGCGGTAGGATGGGTTCAAGTAAAAAGAGATGATGTGATCTGTACTGTAAGGGCAAAAATAACACCTGAACATAATGTTAAGAAAAAACAATACGCTGTCAGTTGTGAAATAAATGAAGAAACTGAGGAAGTACTTGATTTAAAGTGTTATGATTGTGCTGCATCATTAGGTAAGTATTATTTTTATAGACAGATATTTATTCTTAATATTTTAAAGAGCAATCTTCAAACCTAATATTTTTTATCGGGGACAATAATAACAGATCAGCTAAAGACTATGCTGCACTTTGCAATAAATATGAAGTAATAAATACTCTTTTAACTTGTTTTAATTCTAATAGGTATCGAAATATAGAGCTTTTATAATAATTTTTCTTCTTAGTTTTAAAATAAATATCACAATAATCTTGAAAAAACATTTTATTTAAAATATATATTTTACGTAGATACAATTGTAGTTTAATATGTCTAAAAATATATTATGGATAATTTATAAATCACAATAATCTTTAAATAACATTTCATTTAAAATGTAAATATTTTACTTAGATTCGATAGTAGTTTTGTTTCTCTAAAAATATATGGACACTCTCTAAATGTCAAAACTTATGTTATAGGTGGATGCAAACATCAAATAGCTTTTCTGATGTGGTTGCACAGAAGGAGTGAAGAACCCTCAAAAACAGAAGTAACATGTTATTGGGCCAAAAGTAAATTATCGAAAGTTGGTACCAGTATAAAATATTTGACACTGAAAGACTTTGGGGCCCCAGAGTAGCTAAGCTCGGATGAAGATAGTAACCAGTTCCTTCAAGAAGTAGTAGCTATGGGTATTAAAAACCAGTCTGAGAGCCAGTTATTGCAACATTTTAAAAAAGATGATGTTATGAAAAATTTAGGGATTTTTCAGCTGTTGCTAAAATTTACTTCAACAAAACAGACCACATACAGTGAGTTTGTTGAATTTTGTGCAGTTAATATGAGTGAGAAAGTATGCTCAGAAGCTGCCATAAAAACTACGACACAGTCAGATAGCAGTCTATGGTTCGAGTTAAGGTATGGCAGAATAATTGCATCAAAAGTATACGATGCAGCTCACTGTAAAAAATGCGATGGGTCATTTGTTGAACAAATACTGGGAGTGTCAAAATTTAAAGCAACTTCTGCAATGAATAGGGGTAAACAGTTGGAAGAAAGTATGGTGAAATGTGTAGAAAGAGCCTTTAAAATAAAATTAAACCGTATTGGCTTACAGTTAAACCCCAAGTTTCCAATTTTTGGTGCTTCACCTGATGCCATATGTGAGGAATACGTTGTAGAAATAAAATGTCCGCAGACTAGCAGAACTGCAGCTAATTATTTAACAAAGGACAATAAAATAACTGCCAAATATAATGCGCAAGTTCAACTCCAAATGTTTTTGTTTGCTAAAAAAAATGTTTATTTTGTGTTGCTGATCCAGAATTTGAAAGTAACTCTAATTTTAATTATACATGGGTGGACTATGACCAAAATTATTTGGAGAGTTTGATGAAAGCTGCTGAAAGTTTTTGGATACATAATATTTTCCCTCATTTATTAAAATCTGTAAATAGATAATCATCCAGCCTCAAAAGTCCACTGCTGAACATAGGCCTTCTCTCCTCGTTTCCAACCCGATCTATCAAGCGCCGCTCTCATCCAGTTTTTATTTAGCTTTCTTAAGTCGTTAGTCCATCTTTTAGGCGGTCGACCGATGCTTCTTTTGTCTTCTCTTGGCCTCCATTCTAATAACCTCTTTGTTCATGGCCCATCTGTCATTCTGGCTATGTGTCCTGCCCATCTCCACTTCAACCTGGCTATCCTTTCGATGACGTCAGTCACCTTTGTTCTTCTCCTGATTTCTTCGTTTTTGATTTTGTCTCGCATAGTTATTCCTAACATTGACCGCTTCATTCTTCTCTGCGAGACTCTTAGTTTGGTAGCCGAGGTTTTAGTTAAGGTAAGTGTTTCCTATCCGTACGTCAAGACTGCGTACGCACTGATCAAATACCTTTTTCTTTGGGCATGTAGGCAACTCACTTTTAAAAGTTTCTCTCAGTTTTCCAAATGCTGCCCACCCAAGACCGATTCATTCTTCTCTTCATTTCATGAGTCTGGTTATCTCTGCCAATCGTAATTTCATGTCCCAGGTATTTACATCTATCTACGAGTTCTATTTCTTTCCCACCAATATTGATGTTCTGGTTAGGTACCAAATTTGACATTATTTTTATTTTCGAGATATTTAGACCTACATTTTCTGTAGCCACAACGAGTTCCTGTACCATCTCTCTTGCAATACCTAGATCCTCAGCTACTATGACTATATCATTGACGAAACGTAAGTTGTTTAGGTATTCTCCATCTATTTTTATTCCCTTTGTCATCCAATCCAAACTCTTGAAAGCATGTTCTAGAAAGCATGCAAATAGATAATATGATTTTTAAATAGAAAATGACTGTTTGACTAACATATTTCTATATAAATCAAAAGGCAACAGGTATGTTTTCAAAAACTGATAGTCTGTAAAACCTTATCAGAGCTTTCTTCTTATAGGTATAAATACCTCAAAAGAAGAGTAGTTGTTGACCAACACATTACAATTAAAAAATTGACTGAGGGCTAAGCCTCTGGTCTAGGGTAAAAATCCCTTAAAATTTATGAAATATCACGTTGATGTGAGTACTACACAATGGCTACCATTTTACATTGAACAGCTGTTACTGACAAAATCATTTCAAAATAATTGTCAGTAACAGCTGTTAGCTGTTCAATGTAAAATGGTAACCATTGTGTAGTACTCACATCAATGTGACATTTTACATATTTTAAAGGTTACCCTAGACCAGGAGCTTAGTCCTGAGTCAATTTTTTAATTGTAATGTGTTGGCTAACAATTACCTACTCTTCTTTTGAGGTATTTATACCTATAAGACAAAAGCTCTGATGATGGCATTTTCATATGCTGAAAGTACTTAGCTGATTTTTAATAAAGTTTTACACACTATCAGTTTTTTTAAAGCATACACCTGTTGCCGTTTTGATTTTTAATAATATTTTTATTTCTATATTTGGGTAACAGTTTGTCCTTTGTAAATACTTAGCTGTGGTGATATTTGAATGTAATTAACAACCATATCGGCAATTCAGAAAAAAACACAAATTTACAGTTGGTCGTTGTGTCACTTCGAAACAAAAAAATAGACGGTTTTGTAATTTAACATGTGTTTTAACCGAAACAAAAGTTTGAGACACCTTGTAGGGAGAGAAAGTCACAAAGGTGAGTATACCTCGTTATTATGTTGTAGTCTCGTATTTTGTGAATATTTTATTTTTTTAATTTCTCTGATATCTTTAATAACAAAGAAACTAGACGGTATTACTCTTTAATATGTGTTTCTATGTTTCACATGTGTGATGTGATGCATGTCGTCAGTTAAAACACATATTAAAGAGTAATACCGTCTAGTTTCTTTGTTATTAAAGATATTAGAGAAATTAAAAAATAAAATATTCATAAAATATGACACTACAACATAATATCAAGGTATACTCACCTTTGTGCCTTTTTCTCCCTACAAGAAGGTGTCTCAAACTTTTGTTTCGGTTAAAACACATGTTAAATTACAAAACCGTCTATTTTTTTGTTTCTAAAGATATCAGGGACATTCAAAAAACAAAATGTTCACAAAACATAAGACTACAATACGATTTCGATGTATACTCACATTTGTACCTCGTCCTCCCTACTTAACATAAGAAAATAGTCTCAAACTTAACATAAGAAAAAAAAACATTTCTTTTCTTCCACCCGGTATAAGTACAAAAAAAATTTGAGTAAACCTTTGCATAACTGTGTAAATACTAAAGAAAAATCTAAAATAATAAAAAAAATTAGCGGAATCCGTTAATCTGTTCACGAAAAAATCTACTATGAAAAGTCAGCAGAATTTTCTATATCCCTAACTTTTGCCGAGCAGTTTATCTACAGAATGATACAATATCTATCAGTCTTTCTGTAAATTATATACATAATATGTAAATATAGTGCTCAACAATCATTGATCGCAGGGCCCCCGCAAGGCTGATTGGCGCCCGCGTGCGGGACATATTTTAGCGCCCTTTAAATCTACTATACAGGGTGAGTGGGGAGGAACGCACCAAACTTTAAGACTGTACAATATACGTAAAAATAATCAAAAATCTCTCATATGTTGTTATTCGATTTTCATTTGTTTCCGAGATACGGGGTGTTAAAATTTTTCTTACAAACTGACGATTTATTTATTGCTCTAAAACCGGTTGAGGTGTGCAAATGAAATTTGGTGGTTTTAAGACATAGTTGGTGCACATGTTTTGACACACAATAAAGAATTTTATATTCATCATTGGCGCGCGTACGGGTAATAGTCTAAAAATTTGGAAACAAAAAAAATAGTACCCCACTGAGATATTTCAAATTAAAAATTATTTTTGAATGCCCTGTTCAATTTCTGACAAACAATCTATCTTCATGTTTGTTCATACGACGCTTCGTTTTCATGCAAAAAATAAAATATATTAACGCTTACAAAGTATTCGAAATAAGTTTCTACACATTCATATAGAAACTTCGTCGAAAACTTTGCAAACGTTAAGATGTTTAATTTTTTGCATGAAAACGAAGCGCCGCATTAAAAAAAGGGAAGACAGATTTTTGTCACAAATTGAACGAGGAATTTAAGAAAGATTTTTAATTTGAAATAGTTCAGTGGCGTACCATTTTTATCTTTAAAAAATTTCAGACTATTACCCATACGGGCGCCAATGGTGAATTAATTGTATGTCAAAACATGCGCAATAACTATGTCTTAAAACCCACCAAATTTCATTTGCACACCTCAACCGGATTTAGAGCAATAAATAAATCGTCAGTTTGTAAGAAAAATTTTAACACCCTGTATCTCGGAAACAAATGAAAATCGAATAACAACATATGAGTTATTTTTGATTATTTTTACGTATATTATACAGTTTTAAAGTTTGGTGCGTTCCTCCCCACTCACCCTGTATAACACTAATATAAATATTTTGAAAAATTTAAACCGATAATGAAAGATTACATTATTACTGAGGCCGAAAGTCCCTGAAAACTTCTATAATGTTTATTTTAATAAGTTACCGGGGTGAAAATAAAAGAGAAAATTTAGTGTGATTTTTAATAATTGCAAATATTTAATTCAAAAGAAACGTTTTATTTATTTTAAGGGACTGCCATGTCAGCCCTAGGCAATAACGTTATCTTTCATTCTTCGTTTAAATTTTTTAAAAATAGGTACTTATTAGTTTTCTCAGGATTCGAAAAAAATTAATACATTTAAAACACATTGAAAATTTTGACAGGCGATATTTTGCGCCTTTTCCCTTAAATTTTTTGCAACATTAATGAAGCACCGTGCATATTAAATTAAAAATATACATTTAAGTAAATAAACAATAATATTTTGTCATTTCAAAGTTTTCAAACAAATTTTATACAGGGTGTCTACATAACTAGGAACCATATTATTGCAAACTGTTTTATTACTGATTTTACGAGAAAAAGTTATTCTTCATAAAAAGTTCTGCATTGTCTAGAACTCAGAATGCAACCATCAAATATCAAATTTTATGAATCTTATACGAGGTATGTCAAAAAATATGAATTTCGGTCAAGAGCAAAGTACGTTTAGTTATCACAATATTGCAAAGTTATTATGAAAAGTTGTTCAGCATTAAAAACTAAGTTTCTATATGCAATTACATCCTTCTAGTTCAAATATATTGTGATCTAGAAAGGCACTTTACTTTTGATCGAAACTCTTATTTTTTTTACATAATATATCTCATATAAAATTGAAAAAATTTGATAGGATTTGATGGTTGCATCTTAGATTTTAGACCATGCAAAACTTTTTAGAAGGAACTTTTTATCGTACATTAATTGTACTTTTCAACAACGCCCTTTTCATTTATTAGAAATCATGTGATAAGTCTTTTATTATTAATAATTAGCCCTTTTCAGTTATTACAAATAATGTGATAACTCTTTTATTATTATTAATTAATTAATCAATACCAATAAAAGAGTTATCGCATTATTCGTAATAAAAGAAAAGGGCGTTGGGTATCTAAAAAAAATTTCAATTAAAAGGATGTAATTGCATATTAAAACATAGTTTTTAATTAATTCCAAACAACTTTTCGTAATAGCTATTTGTATAACAAGGGAGGAAAATACTACTTTTCCTCCCGAGAATGAAGTTTACTGCCCGACGCGTAGCGGAGGGCAGTAATCATTCAAGGGAGGAAAAGGCACTTTACTCCCATGTTATACATATGGTTTTTCCACCTTCCTCAAATAACAAGTCATTTTTTCATCTTTACTTAATTTATTGTCGATCGGATAGCTCAGTGCGACTAGCGGCTGACCCACACTTCACGTCGCCTTGAGGTATGTGAGTTCAAGCCCAGGCCAGGCCATCGGAAAAACAAAAAGGCTAACGCGCCAGTATAAAAT
Organism: Diabrotica virgifera virgifera; assembly: GCF_917563875.1. NCBI lineage: Eukaryota > Metazoa > Arthropoda > Insecta > Coleoptera > Chrysomelidae > Diabrotica > Diabrotica virgifera. The sequence goes on along the minus strand of NC_065443.1, from coordinate 59,314,803 downwards.
TCTAAATATGAATCTGGCGCTTAGACTGGAATATGCGGGCATCTGATCGACCTATGAGGGAGCAGTACGGCAAGGGATAAGGGCTTGCGGCTCGGTGATACTCCCCCATGGATCTCTACCGAAGGGCGTTGACGCCTAAGAACGGTGTAATACACACACTTAACTTATTTATGTAACTAACCAACAAAATTTATTAGAACTAAAACTAATAAGTAGGTACAATATAACTGTCAACTGTTAAATATAAGTCAAATTATTAATGTAAACATTGTTAAATCAGAATAACAATTTACTGTTTCTTACCATTCTGCAAAATACAGAGTGTTTTTAAATAAACGTTAAAATGTAGATATAGATACTTACGTAATAGAAAATAGATATTGTACAGGGCGTCAATAAGTTATATTTCATGAATGAAATACCATGACGTCACTTTTACTTTTCCTCCCAAGGGAGGAAAAGTACAACTTTGCTCCCTACAATCAGGTCTGGAAAAGTATACTTTCGGTAGAGGTAGGTGGAAATAATAATTTTCGATATTGTGAAATATATGGTACTCTTGATCGAGATTCATATTTTTGATACTCATAAGATTGACACAATTTTATATTTGGTTACATTTTTGTTTTTAGACTATGCAAAGCATTTTATGAAGAATCATTTTTTTTCGTAAAAAATCATAATTCATAGAGCATTTGTTTACTTAAGGGTAATTATCATAAATTCGAGTAAAAGATTCACTTTATACGAGTAGAACTGCTTGATCCAGCAATAAAAAGCAATAAAATCATCTCCTATTATAACTTTCTCCTCTGACGGAATATCACTCAGGACGTATCCTAATTGGTCATAGAAAGCTCTTCTTTCATGCTCACCCAGACCTGTTTGAGGAGCATACACACACAACATTCAGTACCTCTTTATCAATTACAAATTTCACTGACATCATTCTATCACTCGTTCTTACAACTTCCACTACGTTATCTTTCATTTCACTATCAGCAATTATACCAACTCCATTTCTAGTGTTACTACTCCCTGTATACCACAATTTGTAACCTTCACCTAGTTCTTTCGCCCTTTGTCCTTTCCACTTAGTTTGTTGAATACAAGCAATTTGAACTCTCCTTCGTTTGAGCGCATCCACTAACTCCAGACTCTTACCTGTAAGACTACCAAGATTCCACGACCCTATCCTGATTTTTCTAATCTGCAATGGTGTTCCCCCTGAGATAGTCCTCACCCGGAAATTCGAACGGAGGCTCATTTTACTTCCGGCATATTTTACCTCAGGAGATGCCATCATTTCAGTATACGTTTTTATATCATTGGAGAAGGTCTTTTCATTATTATGGCCTGAAAAGATTTTGTTTGGATATTTGATGCCTGAATGCCTTTTCTATCAGCACCATACCCTGCTCTGCACGTTTAGCCAATACACCACCAATGCAACCAAAGTGCAGTATTACCCCACACCCGCCTGCATTTTTCTGTATAGACAGGATCCCTACTGTAAGGACTGGCCCTATAAGCCAATGTATTGTTGCCCGTATCCCGCCACTAGGAGGCACGTACTTTATTCGGGATACAGTAAATGGACACTATACTCAATATATATGAGATATGAGAATTCAATTTAAATGTGTTCAATTTCCAATGAGATTGTCATCTACAATGACATTAGATTATATTATTATGATCGATATTATTTTGTTGTTATTTTCATAATTAATTAATATATAAAATTTTATTACCCCCTCCGTGGCTCAGTGGTAAGAGCGCCTGCCTTTGGATCGAAAAAATCCGAAAGGTTGTGGGTTCGAATCTCACCAGGGTCAGAAATTTTTCATTTATTATAAATTAATAAATGAATATAGTTTCTGTCCTTGCATAGGATACAGTTTCTGTCCTTGGATACAATTAGCGTCTCTTTGCAAAGACAATGACGTCGACTTTGCAAAGTAACAAGACACTTACTCAACACACACACTACACATGACACTAGGTACCTAACTTTGCAAAGTAACAAGACACTTACTCAACACACACACTACACATGACACTAGGTACCTAACTGTTCAAAATTACCGGACCTACCATGCCAATGGCCATTAGTTTTCGAGGCATTAGCTAAAATAAAAAAATTTAAGGTATAAATTAAAAATCAATGTTTGATGGTGGCAGATTAAGATTCTGCTAACTTTTACTTTTAATGAATTCTGGGACTGGGGACATTTTGGACACTTTCATTTTCCACCGTCACGTCGCACGGTGGTGCCAAATGCTGAAAACGTAATCATGAGATAAAAAGTCCTATCTAGAGATTTTTATGTTTACAGTTTTTTTCACATACTATCGTAGAGTAGTAATACGCAGGTATAAAAATCATACCGGATGTATTCTTATTCATATCTCAGGGATAAGTGAATCATGTACGACGTTATCTTGGCTGACAGTGAAAGTAAAAAAGAACGCGTGCATTGCAAATGCTGTAAAATATTTTGTAATTTATCAATTTTATCGCTGTAAAGCAGATACTTCTTTTTCAAGTATGTAAGATGTAAGTTGACTTAAGATTGATTAACAATGAGTGCATAAAATCTGTTAATAAATAAACAGTAAAAATATGTATGTATAGTTAAAATAATCAAAATTTTGTACATATACATTCAAAAAGTACATAATTCTGTGACGGTTCTACATAACAGGAATATGTATTGGCGGTTGTACATAAGTAAAAGGTTCTGAACGTTGTACTTCAAACCGAAAATGCACGCGTAATCAGGAAATTTTAAGGGTTTCTCATAAGTAATATAACATTTCAAAAACATATGCGTTTAAAATAAAAAATTTGAATTTATTTACGCCATATTGGATCCATCATTTATTAAAAAAAAATGTCAAGCGACCTTAAATTACTGAATTTTTAAAAAATATTGCGTGTTCATTGATATTTTAAATATTTTCCTCCATTTTGGATCTGCCATTTTGTTTAGAAGAAATGTCAGATTGATAATCAGCGATGCCAAAAACCCTTAAGTACGAAGGTAAATCCGAAGTGTATGAACCATATACGCTTTTAGCCCGGCCGCACATCAAAGAAACATGAAACGTAAATTACGTTTCATGGAAATAAACCACTGCTAAACAAATATATATCCGGCCATTTATGAGACTCTCCGAAAATAAAAATGGGTCATGAGCATGAATCACACTCGTTTCATTAGTAGGCGGACTTTGAGATTTTTTTAGCAGTGTTTTCTTTTCATGAAACATGTTTTTCGTTTCATGTTTCATGATTTTCGTTTCATGTTTCTTTGGTGTGCGGCTTGGCTTAAAGTTTCAAGACCACGTTTTCGGCATTTGGAACCACAGTGCGTCGATGCATGCGGCACTAAAAAGTGACGGCATAATACTTTCTACGGCATAATGTTTTCTACTATTCAAGTTATAGACTCTTATGCTGCCCAAAATGGCGGGCAAATTTTACCTATCCCGGCCAATGAACTGTCAACACTGATGGAATCGCCATGAAGTGAATTTACTGGCGCCAGGATGAGATCACAGATCATCTACCTCCATCTAAGAGAGTTAAGTGATCTGTGGATGAGATAGCAGATAATCAGGTAAAGGAGGGAAGATAATCGCCATCTTTCGTAAACAAACAAATTGACAGTACTAGTCAGGTACGTCAAGGTTGCCAGATTGGGACATTTTCCCACAATTTTGGGGTAATTTGAAAGAGTATAGGGGAACTTCTCTAAGCAGAAATGGTTGGGAGATTTTTTGGGGTGAAAATTATGAATGATTTTAAAGGTCATGGGAAATTAAATTTGCGAATGTACACATAGAAATGTATATTATAATCTCATATAATCGAAGAAGATAGGACGTATGAATTATTTCCAGGGCCCTCTGTTGATAAGTAGTATAATTTTTGTTTATTATTCTCTACATTTGAATACTAATTTATTAAAATGCGGCAAAAATTTAGATTTGGGTGATTTGAGGGAATTTCAGTTTCTAAGTGGGGGATTTATAAAATCACATCTGGCCACTCTGGTTGTAGTTGTAGCAAATCTTACCTGAAAAATTCTCTGTCTCTCTAGGACCTCTCTCTTGTATGTTGGCGCCAAGCTCGCTTCACTGTTTGAATGGGACGGGGCCATTCCATCAGTGTTGACAGTTCGTTGATCCCGGCTCATTGTCTACAGGTTTTGCACATGGAAGATTCAACTTTTTTCATACGTAATATTTTTGAAATTTTTTTTGGTTTTCTTAATTTTTAGTTATTGAATTATGACACATTATCTAATTCCATAAGGTACATAAGGTGCAACGAAGTTCACCGGGTCAGCTAGTTTTTAATATAAAACTGATATTCACTTACTCTAACGTTTAATGGTCTTGATGTTTCACCTAAATAAAATTGTTCGCATTCACAAGGTATTTTATAAATACAATTCTTTGTTTTTTCTTGTTCACTGTTAGGTTTAGTTTTAGTTAGAATAGATCTCAAAGTGTTTGTTGTTTTGAATGTTGTTGAAATGTTGACTCGGAGTTAAGTTTCTCGGATAATAATAAAAAATTCTCGGATAATAAATAAATCTCGGATAATAAATCTCGGATAATAATTAATAATAATAAATCTTTTTATATTATATGGTATTGATATTTTCCTCGTATTATTTCTTGTGGATGCTATAGGATCCCGTTCTAAGTTGTTCTGTTCCATTCGATCCAGTCTTGACAATTCCTTATTTATAAACGATAATCATTTTTTAATAAAACATATGTTAACAATTGTCTTTCTTCTAAGAATGAATTTTCGTTAGAATATGTAATTTTTGCTCTATCATATAAGGATTTAATGATTCCCTTTTTAACGTTGATGTTGTGATTTGATTTGTAATTCAGATATCTGTTGGTGTGTGTTGGTTTTCTATACACTTGAGTCTCAGATCTAGTATCCTTCTTTGAGACTAAAACATCGAGGAAAGATAAGGTGTATTATATTCCTTTTCCATTGTAAATTTTATTGTCTCTTTTTGATCGTTTATAATATTTAGGAATGTACCTATCCAACAATTCTGATATATAAGGCCATATTGAAAACACAGTATGGTGGAGATATATAGATGATGTGTTTTCAATATGGTCTCATAAATCAGAATTGTTGAATACATTGCTAAATATTATACACGATCAAGAAGAGACAATAAAATTTAAAACTGAAAAGGAATATAATAACACCCTACCTTTCCTCGATGTTTTAGTCTCAAAGGAGGATACTGGATATGAGACTCACGTGTATAGAAAACCAACACACACCAACAGATATCTGAATTACAAATCAAATCATCACCACTTTAATTTTTAACTGGAAATCATTAAATCCTTATGATAGAGCCAAAATTACATGTTCTAACGAAAATTCATTCTTTGAAGAAATACAATTGTTAACACCTGTTTTATTAAAAAATGATTATTCCACAACACAACATCCCACCTTTTTGTAAGACCTAAAAATGGCCATTTTCGCATTTTTAAATTTTAAATCGCGTATAACTTAAATAAATTTTAGTGAACAATGACAAGAGACCTTTTTTACTCAGAATGACCCAAGTGATCTAAAAAAATTGTTCGAAATAAAAAAATTATTTTTGTGAATTTGTTTTAACAATTTTTCGACCACGGCACAGCCTGAAACACTGTGGATTTGTTATAAGGACCTCATTTTGAGTAAGTTTGTGCAAAAAAAATCGAATCGGAATAATTTCACTAACGGGGGCGACGAGAGAGTCCGGTCTAATTGGTTATTTGATGGGTATGCGATTTTCAAATCTTGTCGATTCATCATTTGAGCGGCCGTGGAGTAACGGCATATTCGCTGGCCTCATACGCCAGTGCACGTGGGTTCGAGACCTGCTAAAGACAAACCATTTTCATTTCCAATAATGACATGAGCCGTCTCACTGTGCCTCGGAGAGCACGTAAAACCGTCGGTCCCCCTGGGCTAGTGTACATCGGTACTAGTTACTTGAAACAGGGTTAAATATATAAATGGCGCCGGAACTGTCCAAAATGATCTCATAATCATTCTCTTTGCCTTATCCCTATGCGGGGTCGGCTTTCCTAATTGCATTTCTCCACACAATTCTATCTTGGGTCACATCAATGTTAATCCCCTTTACCAACATGTCCTGCCTTATCGTCTCCCCCAGGTCTTCTTTGGTCTTCCTCTCCTACTCCTTCCAGGAATCTGCACTTCAGCTATTCTTCGTATCGGGTGATTAACGTCTCGACGTTGAACATGACCAAACCATCTTAACCTATGCTCTCTCATTTTGGCATCAATTGGTGCCACACCTAGACTTCCCCTAATATACTCATTTCTAAGTTTATCCTTCTTTGTCACTCCACTCATCCATCTAAGCATTCTCATTTCCGCCACATGCATTCGTTGTTCCTTTTTCTTTTTCACTGCCCAACATTCAGTTCCGTACATAATAGCCGGTCTTATGGCTGTTTTGTAGAATTTTCCCTTCAGCTTCATTGGAATTTTTCTGTCACACAACACACCACTCGCTTCTTTCCACTTCATCCATTCAGCCCTAATTCTACTGCATACATCTCCATCTATTTCTTCTTTCAAAGATACCATTTTATTTGTAGTAACTCCATCTTTAAATGAACATTCTAAATACTCTGTTTTTGTCCTACTAAGTTTTAAACCTTTTTCCTCCAGAGCTTGCCTCCACTGTTCCAGTTTTTGTTCTAAGTCTCTTTCACTATTTCCTACTAACACGACATCATCAGCATACATTAAGCACCATGGAATGTTACCCTGTAGTTTCGCTGTTATCTGGTCCAAAACTAATGAGAATAAATACGGACTAAGCACAGAGCCTTGGTGCAATCCTACTTTCATATGAAATTTATCAGTCTCTCCCACACCTGTCCGAACACTAGTCGTTACTCCCTCATACATATCCCTTACAATCTTTACATATTCACCAGGGACTCCTTTCTTATTGAGTGCCCACCACAGAATCTCTCGACACTCGAGGAACTCTATCATATGCTTTCTCAAGATCAATGAATACCACATGAGCGTTTGTTTCTTTACTCCTGTATTCTTCCATCAACTGCCTTATAATGACAATTGCATATGTGCATGTTGATCTGCCCTGCATAAAGCCAAATTAGATTACCGCCCACACACTACTAAAGCTGTTAAGAATTTTTCCACCTACCTCTACCGAAAGTATACTTTTCCGGACCTGATTTTAGGGAGCAAAGTTGTACTTTTCCTCCCTAGGGAGGAAAAGTAAAAGTGACGTCATGGTATTTCATTCATGAAATACAACTTATGGACGCCCTGTACAATATCTATTTTCTATTACGTAAGTATCTATACATTTTAACGTTTATTTATAAAACCCCCTGTATTCTGTAGAATGGTAAAAAACAGTTAATTGTTATTTTTATTTAACAATGTTTACATTAATAATTTGACTTATATTTGACAGTTGACAGTTATATTGTACCTACTTGTTTGTTTTAGTTCTAATAAATTTTGTTGGTTAGTTACGTAAATAAATTAAGTAGAAATGAAAAAATGACTTATTATTTGAGGAAGGTGGAAAAACCATATGTATAACATGGGAGTAAAGTGCCTTTTCCTCCCTTGAATGATTACTGCCCTCCGCTACGCGTCGGGCAGTAAACTTCATTCTCGGGAGGAAAAGTAGCACTTTCCTCCCTTATTATACAAATAGCTATTTCTACGAAATCAGGGCATCGTTAGGTATTTCTTACCCACAGTTTTGTCTACAGAATGGGTGTTTGTTATTTTTATAGCGGGAGTTTTTATTTTATGTATATCAATAAAAAGACTAATAAATGCCATCCAAAGTAAAACTGAACTACAGTCGGAAAAATGAAAGAATACCCATGAACGAACATATAAAACACGCTGTAATTTCCTGTCACCGTGTCACAAAGAAAATTTTCCAGTGCAAGTACATGTAACAATAATAATTATTACATGTACTTGCGCTGGCCAATTTTTTGTGTGACACAGTGACAAAAAAATACAGCGTGTTTTATATGTTTGTTCATGGGTATTCTTTCATTTTTCCTACTGTATTTAATTTCTCAACTTTTATTTTAAAATTAATTTTTGCTTTTTGATTTTTTTTTTGTAAATATTTTTGCAATTTTTGACCCTCAGTTTTGGCGCCCCTAAAGGAAGGCGACCGTGTGCATTGCACACTTTGCACATATGATAGCGGGAGCCCTGGGTATAGGTATACCTACTTAAATTTCAGACTGTTTTTCCAGCATTACCTTATCAGAAAAAACTTACTTTTATTCAAATATAAATAAGTAACATCTTTGCTTACAAGTAAGCTTTTGTTTAAGTTACTGCTTCTAAGGTAACTTATTTTTATTCAATAGACCCAAACACACAAAATACACACGCACAACCACACCCACACCATGCTCAATCCACAAATCACCAGAATTCCTTATCATGACAACTGATATCGTTATCATTAGTCATCAACTTGTTATGGTTCAATCCATGTTAAGGTTAAGCGTTTTAAAATTGCATATCCAATAGTTTTTATATCAGTGGCTCGATTGCATAGCATATTGCATAGAACATAGGATAATAACTAATGCAATAATTGTCATATTTTATTGTTCAGGTAGCAGTAAAAATGGACGAAGTAAGTTTTTCTTTTCATTACACATTTATTATGTTGTATTTTTGTTGTTGCATTTCAAGGAATCAATTTTATTATATCTATAAAAATGAGTAGGCCAATCTTGACAACAGTGTGATAAACACATGTTTTATTCATATCCATCAAAAGGTTTAATAGGTATTTTGTAAATAAAATCCAAATTTAATGAATCAAAATTAGCAATAGTGTTAGTGACAAGTGATACATCACATCCTGAAAAAGTAAGGATACACAAACTTTTTCCTTAATTTTATTATGTAATTTTATTTATCAAAATAATCGTAAACAAGGTGTGTATGTATCTAACCTCGCTAGTTAGCTACCTAATTAGTCAAACCTGTATAAAAGCAGGTCCGGCTTAAAAAGTTTTTAAATGAAAAATTTTTCGAATCAACACTATTATAAAATGATGACTTCAACCAACAACGATAACACCTGTTAAATATTTTAAAGGCAAATTCAGAATTAAATATTTGTCCATTTATTTTAATATCTAGGTACACATGTCTATATCACGGAGCCGAGCTGCCCCAAATTGTATATTTCTAATCTTAAAGCTGGGTTAATAGTAGTGTAAATTTAAAATTTCGACTGAATTCCGCCGTTGCGTTAGCCGCCATCTTGATTTTAAACGAGAACCGTTTTTGCTCAATATCTCCGCTATTTTCAACTTCTCGACAAAAGATATACAAACTAAAATTGTTGAAAATGTGATTTTCTATAATTACGTATATAACAATTTTTTTGATGTGGTCGATATTTGCCGAGTTATAGGGGAAAATAGTGAGAGTTAGGTCATAATTATTGCATTAGCTCGTTTATTATTAGTTTTACGACAAAAATGTATCTACACAAAAATAATGAGAATTAAATTTTATACAATTTTGATTTCATAAGTTTTTTGATAATTTCAATATTTAAGGTAGTACGCTTGCGGTAAAGGCGCGAGCGTAAGACCGGAATGGTTTGTCAGAACTGAAATTATTGCAATTGCGATTTCCTACATTTTTTCGACAAAACCAGTCGCCACGCTGGAGATCTAGGGGAAGGTAATGGGGAAATTCCCCCAAAAATTTAAACATTAAAAAAAAATGTTTGAAACAAACTTTCAAACCACGACAGCTACATATGCAGATGACACAGCAGTGATGTCAGTACATCAGGACCCACGGATAGCTTCTCAACTTCTGCGAACCAGCCTCAACAAAATGCAAACTTGGCTAAGACGGTGGCGTTTTCAAACAAATGAAACAAAGTCGGTTCATATTACCTTCACAAACCGTAAAGGTCACTGCCCGCCTGTATATATCAACAACCACCAACTAAAACAGCAAGCAACTGTCAAATACCTTGGAATGCACCTAGACCAAAGATTAAACTGGAGAACACACATTTTTATGAAGCGCAAACAACTTGGTCTCAAATTACACAATCTTTACTGGCTGATTGGTCACAAATCATCACTTTCAATGAAAAATAAAGTACTTGTCTACAAAGCAATTTTGAAGCCAATATGGAGTTACGGGATCCAACTTTGGGGTACTGCATCAAACTCCAATTTCGAAATCTTGGAGAGGTTCCAGTCGAAGGTTCTTCGAATAATCACAAATGCCCCATGGTATGCGATCTAGAAATTGCAACAGTAAAAGAAGAAATTACTAACTTCGCACAGAAATACGAAGACAGACTGACACAACATCCAAATGTACTAGCCAGAAACCTGATGAGACAACCAGTCAGACGAAGACTTAGACGAAATACACCTAGTGATTTACCATCGCGATTTTAGTTATATGTGTCGCAATTCCCAGAGACAAACAATTTTATATCTATGTAAAATATTTGTAAAGAAAATGATTAATGAATCATTTTCTCCAAGTCACCTACACTAGTGGTCACAAAATTTACTCATTGTAACTTGTTTTACAGTTTGTAAATAAATTGGGAGGTTCAAAGAAAAAAACATGTTGAAACAAAAAAATATATTAGCTGACATGAAACTTAAATTATAATTCGAGGCAAATTCTACTCAATAAACCCGTTAGTTAATAAAATTAAGTGAACTAAATGCATATAAGCTATTATTTATGACTTTATGAAGATTGGTTGATGTTTAATTGGAAGTTCCAAAAATTTTTTAAAATATAATTCCCTCCCGCATTTTTGTTTATTTACAATCATACCGTAAAGGTAATAATAAACGAGATCATTCAATAATTATTATTTATCTATGCTTCCCCTCCCCTTACACTATTTTCTTCTTTTTAACTCGGAAAATATTGGCCAAAAAAAATTGTATAAAGGATACTGTAGGAAATTGCATTTCCAACAATTTCAGTTCCTACCATTTTTGTCGAAAAATTTAAAATGACGTACATATTGAACAAAAACAATTGCTATAAAACCAATCTGGTCTTACGCTCGCGCATTTACCGCATACGTAATACCTTAAATATTGATTTTAGCAAAAATATGAAAGAAATAGAAATTGTTTACAATTGAATTCTCTCCATTTTCATATAGGTACATTTTTGTCGTTGAACTAATAATAAACGAGATAACTCAATAAGTATGGTCTAACTCTCATTACTTTCCCCCAAAACTCGGAAAATATCGACCACACGAAAAATTGTAATATATGAAATTATAGATAATCACATTTATAACAAAAAAAGTCAAAGTTTTCAACCTAAGAGAATTATTAAAAATATTGAAAAATATTAAAAATATTCCTAAAAGATATTTAATTGATTATTTCATTCATAGGAGATTCTGACCAATAGAAAGCTACAGACATGCAAATTAAGGTGAAAATTCCACACCTGTAATTTTGAACCAATCAAAATACGTTATTTTGACAGATCACCATGGCAACGGAGGTATTTTATCGGAAATTTTTTGCTCGTGGGGTACCCAACAGCGAATTATAGTGGAAATTTTTTGACGTTTACAATAACAGAACATTTTTGACAGACTGGTTTTTATTTGTTTACATAATTTAGTTTTGATTCATTTTCTATCACTTGTAGTTACTCAAAACTTATGTAAAATTGAAGAATATACTATTTTCTATCTTGAAATGGTATTCCCATGCAACTACAATGAGTAGAAATTACGAATTTGAAAGCCTAAATAATTGCTGACAAAGCTATGGCGCGCTATTAATCTGTTCATGCAGCTTTGGATTTTCAAATGCAAATTTGGTGTGGAATTTTCTTACCGAATACCACGCGAAGTCAAATTAATATCCGGAAATTTTTTTTTGATCATGAATATTTTTAGAAAATTTCCCTCGTCTGCGACTCGGGAAATTTTCAAAATATTCATGATCTCAAAAAAATTTCCGGAAATAATTTGACCTCTAGTGGTATTACTAGTGATAATTTTTGATAATCTCCCATCGTTAAGCATATTACGTCAGATGCCCTTCGTTGCTACGAAAAAATACATTCAGTGACATTAATGACAAATGTTTTAAAAATTATAAAAGTGATGACTTTCAACCGTCAAATACATATTTATAACAACTGTGTTTAATTTCACTAATTGGTACTTACATATACAGGGTGTAACGAAAATACAGGTCATAAATTAAACCACATATTCTGAGACCAAAAATAGTTCGAATGAACCTAATTTACCTTAGTACAAATATGCACATAAAAAAAGTTACAGCCCTTTGAAGTTACAAAATGAAAATCGATTTTTTAGAATATATCGAAAACTATTAGAGATTTTTTATTGAAAATGGACATGTGGCATTCTTATGGCAGGAACATCTTAAAAAAGAATTATAGTGAAATTTGTGCACCCCATAAAAATTTTATGGGGGTTTTGTTCCCTTAAACCCCCCCAAACTTTTGTGTACGTTCCAATTAAATTATTATTGTGGTACCATTAGTTAAATTCAATATTTCTAAAACTTTTTTGCCTCTTAGTATTTTTTTGATAAGGCAGCTTTTATCGAGTTGCGGCTTCTTTTTTAATATGTTTACATAAAAATTTTATGGGGGTTTTGTTCCTTTAAACCCCCCAAATGTTTGTGTATGTTTCAATTAAACTTTTAATGCGGTGCCATTAGTTAAACACAGTGTCTTTAAAACTTTTTTGCCTCTTTGTATTTTTTTGAGAAGACACTTTTTATCGAGATATTACTTCTTTTTTAATATGGTTCAAAATATACCTAAAAATGTAAATCATAAATAAATTTTCATATTATTACCATAATTTTTACCAGAGCCATTACCAAGGCTCCATAATCGTACTAAGCCATATACAAATATGTGGTGGATTTGACAAATATTCAAAATATCTCGATAAAAACTGACTTATCGAAAAAGTACTAAGAGGCAAAAAAGTTTTTAAAATATTGTGTTTAACTAATGTTACTACAATAATAATTAAATTGGAACGTACACAAAAGTTTGGGGGGGGTTTAAAGGAACAAAACCCCCATAAAATTTTTGTGGGGTGTCCAAATTTCACTATAATTTTTTCTTAAGATACTACTACTATAAGAATGCCACATGTCTATTTTTAATAAAAGATCTCTAATAGTTTTCGATATATTGGAAAAAATCGAGTTTCACTTTGTAACTTCAAAGGGCTGTAACTTTTTTTGTGTGCACATTTGTACTAAGGTAAGTTAGGTTCAATCGAACTATTTTTGGTCCCAGAATATGTGATTAAATTTATGACCTGTATTTTTGTTACACCCTGTATAAATTACAATAAAATTTTGGTTTTGAACAGTTTTATTCATGAAATAATCGCAACAAATCGCACTCGAACTCTAAAATTAATATAGAATTTTTGCCCTCGTGACACTTTGACATAATTTCACTCGCCTTCGGCTCGTGAAATTAAAACTGCCAAAGTGACACTCGGGAAAAATTCAATAATTTTAGAGCTCTTGTGCAATTACTACTGAAAATTTATTGGACCATTTTTCTGGTAACACCTCCACGGTTTCTAAAAATTGCAAGCCAGGAGGATGCTGAAGCGAAGAAGACAAGAGGGTATTCAAAAACCGTCTGTTCAGCTGGTAAATTCCAACGGAAAATGGACCTAGTTACTCAAAGGAATAAAACTAATATAAAATAAAATAAAAATGTATACCATTTTTATTCAGTTGCAATGCGAAGGCAAAACTGTCTTATTTTTCACTTAGAACAGAGAGTGCAAACCAGAACTCTAAATCGACGATGTTCGACTCTAATTAGAGTCATCATCAGAGAGGCGTAGGTTTTCTGAAGATCAAAGTTTTCAACCTAATAGAAATATTAAAAATATTGAAAAATATTAAAAATATTCCTAAAAGATATTTAATTGGAAACTTATTGGACCATTTTCCTGTTGCAACAATTGCAAGCCTGAAGTGAAGAAGACAAGAGGGAATTCAAAAACTTACAATTCACGACCCCGTCTGTGCAGCTAGTAAATTCCAACGGAAAATGGACCTAGTTACTCAAAGGAGTAAAACTAATATAAAATAAAATAAAAATGTATACCATTTTTATTTAGTTGCAATGCGAAGACAAAACTATTTTATTTTTCACTTAGAACAGAGAGCGCAAACCAGCACATTCACGACGATTTTCGACTCTTATTGGAGTCATCATCAGAGAGGCGTAAGTTTGCTGCTCTCTGCCCCAAGTGACGAATCTCCGAGAGCTTATCCCCGCATTGAAAATGGTCCAATAAGTTTTCAATTAAATATCTTTTAGGAATATTTTTGATATTTTTCAATATTTTTATTATTTCTATTAGGTTGAAAACTTTGACTTTCAGTTGCCAGATGTCGCTAGACACCTACTCCATAAACGTCAGTTACAATGCGAGGATAAGCTCTCGGAGTTTCGTCACTTGGGACAGAGAACAGCAAACCTACGCCTCTCTGATGATGACTCCAATTAGAGTCGAAAATCGTCGGTTTAGAGTGCTGGTTTGTGCTCTTTGTTCTAAGTGAAAAATAAGACGGTTTTGCCTTCGCATTGCAACTGAATAAAAATGGTATACATTTTTATTTTATTTTATATTAGTTTTACTAAATTAACATTATAGACTAAGAGCCGCTATAGGTGAAATTTCTTAATCATTTTAGGCACGACGGGACCCTATAACTTAAATAGTAGAACCTAAAAGAAAACGTTTGAGCACTGTGCCGTCACTTTTCAGTGGCACATGCGTCTACAGTGGCGCATCAAACTTTCAACTTATGGACGGGATACAGAAATTAAAAATATCCTCCCTCATTACCAGAATTTACTTTTTTTCATTTTTTTAAGTTCTATGTGATTAAGACATAAGATTTATCGTAATTTTAACCCACCACCCCCTTCTCCATGCCCCCACCATCAAAAATTTAATTTTTCGATTTTATTTTTTTTTGGTGGGATGCAATCAATTTTGAAATTTCAAAAAATTCACACACATAGTTAAAGCTTTTATAAAACACGTCTATTTTTTATAGACCTGTAGGTTGAGTGTACATAACCTCAAAAAATATTTAAATTTTTTTTTTTTGAAAAAAGTATATAACTTTTTTTTGGGGATAGCTGCAGATCTAATTTTTTCTTAGTCTTGTGTATTTTATCAAACACTATATTTCTAATTTTTTTAGATTTTTCTGTAACGCTGGTCATCTTCAAAAATCCAAAAAACTGTTTTTAAAGGGGTTTTGGGGGGGTTTGAACGTGTTTTCATGATTTTTAAATATTATAAAGGACTCAGTTACTTCAAGTTACATATAAACTATAAAAACAACATTGATTTGATACATTATGAAGTCTATAAAATAGGGAAAATCCCCCAAAACCCCCCAAAAAACAGTTTTTCGGATTTTTGAAGGTGGGGAGCCTTACGGAAAAATCTGAAAAAAATTAAAAATATAGTATTTGATAAAACACACAAGATTAAGAAAAAATTAGACCTGCAGCTATTCCTCAAAAAAAAAGTTATACGCTTTTTTGAAAAAAAAAATTTCTTTTAATTTTTTGAGGTTATGTACACTCTACCTATGAGTCTATAAAAAATAGGCATATTTTATGAAAGCCTCAGCTATGCGTGTGAATTTTTTGAAATTTTAAAATTGATTGCATCCCTCCAAAAAAAAAATAAAAACGAAAAATGAAGTCTTTGATGCTGGGGGCAGGAGGAAGGGGGTGGTGGG
The DNA here is from genome assembly GCF_917563875.1 of Diabrotica virgifera virgifera. Lineage (NCBI taxonomy): Eukaryota > Metazoa > Arthropoda > Insecta > Coleoptera > Chrysomelidae > Diabrotica > Diabrotica virgifera. The sequence goes on along the minus strand of NC_065443.1, from coordinate 59,298,876 downwards.
TTAAAATTACGCTGAAAAATTAAAAAAATTAATTCGGTTAGTAAGGGAGGGTAACTTTTAATTTATTTATCCCGTCCATAAGTGGAAAGTTTGATGCGCCACTGTCGACGCATGTGTCACTGAAAAGTGACGGCACAGTGTTCAAACGTTTTCTTTTAGGTTCTTCTATTTAGGTTATAGGGTCCCATCGTGCCTAAAATGATTAAGAAATTTCACCTTCAGTGCCGGTTTAACCTAACTTCGGGCCCTGGGCGCTAGAGGTTTAGGGGCCCCCTTAATTGCTATTCGATGTCAGTTTTTTTAACAAGAAAATGCATGTATTAACTATAAGCGTTTCTTGTAAAATTCTTAGAATATTTTTTTTTAAACAAACAAGAAGAATAGCAAACGTAAAAAATATTCCAAAAAACACATTTAAAAATATAAAAAAACCGGAAAGTTCCACAAAACAACACATGACAAATAAAAAAATATATTCTAAAAAATACATAAGACAAAAATTAGATCACTTTTTTTCTTGACTATTTTTATACGCTGTGAGCTCGTACGTAGAGGGGATATTTATAAATTCGCGAGCGCTAGTAGTGACAAGTCTGTAAACGTTTACTGGAAATTTGACATAAATGTCAAAGTGATTAATTTAAAATTAAAATTAAAAACATTAATTCTAAAAAATATTAGTTGATTAAAGCTGTGGTATATATTTTTACCTTAAATATACTTACGTTTTAAATACTGAATTTACGTTTTTTTAATGTTCTGTAATATGTAATTATAAATTAATCCATTAATCTTGGCGCCATCTACACGATAATTGTGAAAGTATCCGAAGTAAGAAATTAATATTTCATCAATAGAACGTCAAAATGATTAGCAAAATCTTAAAAAAATCGTCGTACGTGGTCTCTCCACATGCGTCGTCGTGCTCTTGTCCACATAGGCGTAACCAGGGGGGGGTTTTGGGGGTTATAACCCCCCCCCCCATTGGATGTACTTTGAGCTCTATACGCTTAACACCATACCCTTCAGAGACCTTCCAGTAGTTGTAACCCCCCCCTTTCGGGTAGTTGTAACCCCCCCCTTAGGATCATCCTGGTTACGCCTATGCTTGTCCATCTCACTACATCTTGAACGCCTAGCTCGCTCAATGTGTCTTCGTTTCGTATTCTATCTCAGAGTGTGATACTTCTTATGGATCCTAGAGTTTTCATCTCTGTTGTTCTCATTATTTGTTTGTTTGTTAGGTATATTTACAAAATATTTTTATTATTTATGGTTAATTTTTGCCGCCCCTGCCGCCCCCACTACGCTACGCCACTGAGTTTCATTAACTCGTTCCAAAGTTTTTGTCCAAATCAGTGTCAATAGAGCTGTCTCGAAGGTATCCATTTTATTCTGCGGTGTCTTGGCTTCATTTTAACTGCTGATTTTTCGTTTCTATTATTGCTTAACTGGAAAAAAATAGGTTTGATGGATCCCTAGTTTTTAAGTAAAGCATTTACAGCGTCAAAAGTTTCTAAAAGTTTTTTTTCATTACTTCCAAGAATTCATTGCAAATTTGGTGAGACAGATTGATAGCTAACTGAATCTTTTCATTTATTCGCATTCCGTTGTAAATGCTCAGCTAAGAATTTGTCAAATATATTGTAGTATACAAGAAAACTTAAGTTATTTCCGTAAGTATGATAGTTCATGCGAAGCAAGTAATTTAGTAGTGACAACAACTCTTCTTTCTTTCAAACCAGCGTCTATAGCTCAAATTAATGATGAACTTGTTATTAAGGTAACATAGAGTTCAGATGAAATTTAGTTTCTTCGTGAGATATCAAAAAATATTCAAATGTTTCCAGTGGGTCCATCCAATATCAGTTAAACAATTTTTTTCAATTGAAAATAATTTGCACTGGTAACAATAAACAGCTTTAACACTTGCGTTGTATATTAGCCAACTCTCTTTTCTTTACCTCCATTGGATTGTCCTCTATAAAAGTTGCTTTTCTTTAATTTTCTATAATAAGCTTTGTCTCCATCTTGATACATCTTTTTACAATTTTCTAAGGAATCACTCTCTGGTTTAAAAGTTATAACAGTCCTTATAAAGTCATCAGTCTTAAAATCAGACCATTTCGAAATCGCAGGTATTTCGTACTCTTTTCTCCATTTCGGAAAATATGTAGATTATTTAGCGACTTTTCTTTTTTATAAATTAAAAGAACGGGTCAATATGGGCCCCTCCGGGGCCCGGGCCCCTGGGCGCCCGCCCCAAGCGCCCAGTGCATAAACCGGCACTGTCACCTATAGCGGCTCTTAGTCTATTAGTATTGACCCACCCTAAAGATTAGAAAAATAAAATTTGGGGCAGCTCGGCATGTAAGATTAAATGCTATCCCGACTGGGCTATTAGCTTAACCCTTTCGTGACAGGTAACGTCAATAGACGTTTTGACATAATTTGGCGACAGCTCATAATAGTGGTTAATCAGCGTTTTTTCCGCGAATGAGATCCAGTTACATTTACACTAAATCAGCATTTTTTATATTAGATATTTGATATCTATGGTAAGAAAATATTTTATTATACCTTTGATTATTTTCGGTCTTTATAGTCATTCCTATTACGCTAATGGTGACAAATGTGACACATTTTTTAGTCCTGGTCTTCTTCTAGGGACCTACAGTTAGTAAATTTCATTAAAAAAACAAGCAATATCTATAAGTAAGAAAACAAGTTTTATAAGTTCGTGTCTAAAACATGCAGTACCTGCAAAAATAAAAAAACTCTTATAAATTTGTCTTTTTAGTAAATTCCATTAAAAAATATTCAATACCCATAGTAAGAACGCAACTCTTATCAAGTTCCTTTCTTTAGAACTTGCTCTCTTCTAGTGGATGAGCCGTGGTCTTAAGAGCTCGTTTTTAGACTTTTGTGGCCAGCTAACCCCTTACTTTAGATGAAGAGAAGAGTGGTCTAAGGACTCGCTTCGTAGAGTTCTATTGCCAGCTATCTTGGAGATCCGTTTCGTTAGGATCCAAATCCCCTTCGGATTCAGAGCTGACGTCAATTATTGAAACGCTTTGTAATGGGCGCGTTCACCAGATGCAAACGTTGGCAATCAGTTTGCGCTTTATGGTTCTGAACGACTTGCTAACGTCAAACATGTTTGGAAAGCGGTCGCCATTTTTGCAAACATAAGATATTTAAGTTGAACTTTGCAAACGTGTTGAACATTGAAAAAATATGGCGGGAATTTAAATTGTATATATTGTAGAATATATTGATAAGGGTTTTATATATAAAATAAAGGCTACTGAAGACATTCTGCTACGTTATTTTCTATTAAATAAATTTTCTTTTTTCCCCTAATAAAAAAAAATAAATTTAAAAACGTATTTATTGAGAAAATTTATTTTAGGTTACGTTCAAACCAAGCAAGCAAAATGTAAAATTTTAACCTAAACAACCAACCGTTCAGCTCGTTGTCAACAAGTTTAGAATCAAAGCGCAAACATATGTGAACGTGTTTGCATCTGGTGAACGCAGTCATTGATATAAGGTCCAGAATATTTAGGGAGTAATTTGCGACTCTGTCCCTTACTACTAAGCATCGTAATACGTAATAATACTGATCTCGTCCCTCATATTCATGACTTTTATATCGTCTTTTGTCAAACGTTTGCTTTTGTTTGACTTGGTTTGCACCAGTCATTCAACCACGTTCAGTTGAATTTTTCGTTGAATTCAGTCCCATTATCAAATCTTTGCTTTTATTTGACATGGTTTCCATCAGTTATTCGTTTGACGCCACTTGAATCCTTCGTTGAATTCAATCCCATTGTCAAATCTTTGCTTTTGTTTGACATGGTTTGCATCAGTCATTCGTTCGACGTCCGCGTGCGCGTATTTTCAACAGATCGCCTCGGTCAGAGCAGCATCGGCTATCCCTCTTGGTTGGTGACCGAACATTACTTCGTACGGCATTTTTCGTGTGGTTGAATTCTTCGTTGAATTCAATCCCCATCGAATCTTCGGAACAAATCCATCCCAAATAGTCTCGTCTTCAGTACATGATGATAAAGAAGCTACCTATTATTGTACGATTGTAACTTTCTACTTGTCTGTTTGCTCTAGGAGTAGTAGTGGAATTCAGGATATATTTTATATTGAGTGATGTGTAATAATCCTTAAATCGTTGGGAAATATATCCAGAACCTCTATCGCTAATTATTCCTCTTGATACACCAAAGTTTTCAATCATAGTTTCAAAAAAAAATCACCGGAGTATCTTTGGTAGAATACACAGCCTTCATAAAGACGAATTTAGTGAAACCATCGACGATAACAGTAAGATTAGAGTTCCTTCCTTTTAACTTTACAAATGGACCTAGATGATCTATATGCAGTGTATAAAAAGGCACTGCAACCTTCTCAATACAATGCAAAAATCCAGGTTTTTTCCCACCAGGTTCCACATTATATACCTAAGCATTCCAGACAACATCCAATGTATTTCTTAACTTATCTTCTCATACCTGAGAAACAGTATAATTGAGATATTGCCGAGATAATCTTTTCTACCAAACTTACTGTTGGCATTTGCAGACGATATCTATCTAATGGGAACCACCAGATTAAGGCTGAAGCAGACTTTTGTCAGGTTCGAGAAGGAAGCAGAGAAAATGGGGCTCCTAATCAATGCAAATAAAACAAAATATATGTATATGATCCGCAATAACCAAAGCAGAGACAGAATCGGTCAGAACATCACCATCTTTAACTTTGAGTACGTTAGAGTATTTAAGTATTTTGGAACAACAATAACTGAAGAAAATAACGAATAGCCCAGGGGGACCGACGGCTTAACGTGCTCTCCGAGGCACGGTGAAACGGCTCGTATCATTTTTAGAAATGAAAAATTGATTGTCGTTGGCAGGGCTCGAACTCGCGTGCTCTGGCGTATGAGGCCAGTGATCATGCCATTGAGCTACGGCCGTTCACGTTATTATTACTAATGAATCACAAGAAATAAACAATAGGATACACGCCGGAAACAGATGTCTTTATGTCCTTCAAAACCTTATAAAATCGAAACAACTAACAAGGCGTATAAAGATACAAGTATATAAAATAATCATACGACCCGTAGTGATGTATGGAAGCGAAACGTGGACGATAACAAAGGCAAACGAAGAGAGAATACCTGTTTGGGAAAAAAAACTTAGAAAAATTTTTGGGCCTATGTTTGATGAAGCAGCAGGACAATATAGGATCAGAACTAACAAAAAGCTCGAAGAACTATACCCTGACGCCAACATCATACAAGAAATAAAGTCCAGAAGACTCCAATGAGCAGCACACCTTATAAGACATTCTGAACAAATAACAGTAGGGCTGGTATGGGAGCAAGTCCCAACTGGAAGAAGACCACGTGGACGCCCTCGACACCGGTGGCGAGATGGATGATATAGCAGGAGACCTGAAAACTATGGGCGTGTAGAATTGGAAAGAGATTGCTCAAGACAAAGAAGAGTGAAGGCATGTTGTCGAGTCGGCTAAAACCCACGAAGGGTGGTGGCGCCACGGAGTAAGTAAGTAAATGTGCTGATGACACTGTGATACAAGCGAGTACCATGAACACAGTATAAAGAGGGACACTAAAACCACTTCTCTGTCGGCACTTTGATTTCAAGAAGTAATACCGGCAGTACGCAATTGATAATTCACCAGTGGTGGATGCGGGTTTTCTATGTTAAAACCCGTACGTTTCTATGCGACTAGCAATGCGAGAGTGGTGCAAAAGCGACTAAGAACATTGCGCGGTCGCCATGCGCAACTGCAGATTTTACTTCCACGTTCTCGGAGAGTGGTTCTACTGTCTCTCTTTATACTGTGCCATGGAGGAGCAGAGCTACTGATCAGTAAGAAACAAAGAACAGGTGCACAATACGGGCTCAAACTAAACATCACAAAAACCAAATAAATGTTAATAAGCAAAACTCAACAACGACCAAGATAACTGATATTAGACAATCAAATAATTGAACACCTCGATTCGTACACCTCTTAGGAACAACAGTTAATTCAAGTTGGGATCAAGCGAAGGAAATACGTATAAGAATAGAAAAATCAAGAGCGTCCTTCACTACCATGAAGCAAATTTTCACCACTAACAGCCTCACCCTACCTCTCAAAATCCGACTTCTCAAATGTTATGTATTCCCGGTTTTGTTATATGGAATGGAGGCATGGACAATGAAAAGTGTAAAATTAACGAAAAAAAGTAGAGGCCTTCGAAATGTGGGCTTACCAACGTATATTAGCAAATATGCAAATTGCATATTTTGCATATAATGCATAAACAATGCAAAAATTTCCAATTTTGCATATTTTTATATAAGTGTGCATAAAGTGCATATAATTTCAAATTTTGGTTGTAACTATACATATATTTTTTTATTACTGTAACAAGTAGCTTGGAAATCTCAATATTTAATTTTGTTTTATAATCTCTTGGTACATATTCAAATTTTGGGTTATGGTTTGTTCGACAGTAAATGGTTTGAGTTCAATTAGTGCGGTCGTAAATATTATTAAATTTATCTGACCTGCATTGTAAAGACCCACCCGGAGCGATAAGCCACCGAGGTAGACAGAGTTGGTCTTTTGCAATTAACACTGACTAGACGGTACTCCCATAATAAAGCCTAAAATAAAGTTTACCGGAAACCGGGCCTTTTATACTATTATCGGTTAATCCGGGCTGTTTATAGTGGTAACTAATTGAACTTAACCATTTACTGTTTAACATACCATACCTAAATGTAGTAACTAATAAAAGAGCGGCTTATTATATGTACACAGTTTTGTCACGTTTTGGTTACGAAGGTTCCAAAATCAGCCAGTTTATATCTCTAGGTAAAAAATTTTATTTTGACGGCCCATTTCGCTTTTGTTGTAAAATAAGCCGTGAACACTACTTGTCTTCGTAATTGTGAATAATTATTGTGCTTTGGAAATGCCGCAAATAGACAGTTCAGTGTCGTGGTGTCATTCATAAAATCAAACTATAGTTTTGTTCAGAAAACTATTATTCAATTAGAATCCTCCAAATAATTATCATTGTTAGACAGTACATTTTAAATAAAAGAATTTGAATTATTGTTTCAAAACGTTAAAACTAATACATATTGGATAGGAAATTTTTCAAAAATTTAAAGCAACCATGGAAAAAAGAGAGTGGTTATTACCAGATTCTTTCTCAAGTGGTTCAAGTACTAGTTGGGACATTTTTCGAAGCACTTAAGTTAGAACCAACTATTATCGTAAATTTGAACAACGCCCCAATTACATCAGTTAATATCGAAAGAAGGTTTTTCTATGTAATCAGATAGAAGCCATAAGTATTTGTTAGATTTTGAACAGCATTTGATAATTATTTATTGTTACCACAATTCGAAATAATATCAATTATTTATTTGTTAAAATACTTAAATATTTAATTAATTAGCTTAGTTAGTAAAATATATACATGTTAATTAATACACCATGTGAAGATATTGTAAATATGTTTGTAAATAAAAAAATACTGTAAATATTTGTTTTAATTACATGCATATTTTCTAGATAAACGTGCATATTTTTGGGTAAAATACTGCATATTTATGCGCATATTTCATACCTTTTTATTTGGATATTTGCCTAAGTCTATATATTACGTATATCCTGGACCGAGAACGTGACCAACGAGGAAGTACTACGCTCATAGGTAAGGGGTAAGGGAGGTAGGAATAACTATAAAGAAAAGAAAGTTGTACTATTTGGCTCACCTTATGAGGCACAATCAATATAGAGTACTACAGCTAATCACCCAAGGGAAAATGGTCAGCAGAAGGGGTCCAGGGAGGAGGAGACACTCGTGACTCCAACATACGTGGATCTTCCCGAAACAAAGTCAGAATAGCCATGTTAATAATTGACAACGCTCGGATCAGACAAGGCACATAAAGAAGAAGGAAGAGTTACTTGAAAAATTTTCAGAGTGCCTCAAATACCTGTCTAAAAATGTCTACCAGCTCTCGGACCATTTATATACCTACCTAAAATGAACAATGCCGTTTATACAGAGAGGACGTAAAGGTTGGAATAAATTCATATTTTCGTAAACCAGTGACTTTAAGGAAAATTCCCGGTCGGTTTTTATTTTTAAATTAGAATTTTTTGGCATATATACCATACTAGTGACGTCATCCATCTGGGCGTGATGACGTAATCGATGATTTTTTTTAAATGAGAATAGGGGGCGTGTGACAGCTCATTTGAAAGGTTATTCAATTCTCTGTTCAGTAATATAAACAGTAATACAATTATTTATACAGGGTGCTCAAAAATTTTTTTTACTTAAATTAATAGCTTAAGTAAAAAAAGAAGAATGTATGTAATTTACTTAATTCGAAATACATTTTACTGTTCTCAGAAAACAGAAAAAAATGTTTAATTGACAAATAAATATTGTACTTCGCTTAAATTCAATATTAAAGCTGCCACTCACCTTCCTCTTGACAGTTTAAACACTTAATTCAAGCGAAAAGCAATATTTATTTTTAAAATAAACATTTTTTTCTGTTTTCTGGCAGCCGTAAAATGTATTTTGAGTTAAATAAATTACATACATTCTTCTTTTTGTGTCAACTAAATTCTTCTTCTTCTTCTTCTTCTTCTTCTTCTTCTTCTTTCTATATAGACATTACTCTGTCTGTTTTTCAATGTGCCTCCAGTAAGTTGTCATTCCATCTTTTTCGTGGTCTTCCCACTGATCGTCTTCCTATTGGGGAACCGTCTCTCGCCGTCCTTACTACTCTATTTGTTGTCATTCGGCTTATGTGGTCGTTCCATTCTACTCTTCTGCTTTTCACCCAGTTATTAATGTTGTCCACCTTGCATCTCCTTCGTATATCTGCACTTCTAGCTCTATCCCACATCGTCTTACCATCGATTTTTCGCAATGTTTTCATCTCTGCTGTTTCTAGCATTCTTTTTGTCCTTTCTGTATCAGGTCGTGTTTCTGCCGCGTATGTCATTATTGGTCTGATGACTGTTTTGTAAATTCTGCCTTTCACTTCTTTTCCGATGTTTTTATTTCTCCATATTGTTTCATTCAGGCAACCTGCGGCTCTGTTTGCTTTATTCACCTGATCTTCCACTTCTGTTTCGAGCTTTCCGTAGCTGCATAGTGTGATGCCTAGATATTTAAACTCCATGACTTGTTCTATTATTTGACCCTCCAGCTCTAATTTACACCTTATTAGATCTGCTGTTATAACCGTGCATTTAGTCTTTTTTGGGGAAATTAACATGTTAAATTTTCTAGCGGTTATATTAAATTCGTGCAGCATACGTTGTAAATCATCTTCACTTTGAGAGATTAGTATGGCGTCGTCTGCATAGCAGATTATTTTAAGTTGTTTTTCTCCCATTTGGTATCCTTTTTTGGTTCTTACTTTTTTTATTATTTCGTCCATGATCAGGTTGAACAACAGAGGACTCAGGGAATCTCCCTGTCTTATCCCATTCCCGGCTTCAATTGGGTTAGTTAGTTCTTCTTCTACTTTTACTTTTACTGTGTTGTTCTGGTAGATATTTTCGATCGTCAATTAAATTAATAAATGTAAAGACTGAAATAGTTTTTGTACACATTTATGACTACTGAAAGACAGGGAGAAGCGTACTTTTGAAGTGAGTAAAATATATACATAAATCCTAGCTGAGCGCTTTCGGCTTATATTATAAAACCATCTTCAGAGCTATGGTCAAAAATTTCAAAATACCACTATGAAGAGAGAGGGATCCCATGTAAGATATAAAAAAACTTCTACTTCTTATGCAGTTTTTAATGGTAGAAAAAACCTTGTCTGGCTTTTGGAAAAAACTGTCCAACGGTGTTGTCGGTTTGTAGTCAGAACATTAAAAAATATCAAATACGGACACAAAGGATTCTTACACAAAAAATTACATTACAGATTACAAAGATTTGATCATGATAAGGTCAAAAAAACCTTACCATCTGAAGTGTACGTTGTCAACATGCAGAATCATGCCTGGGATCCCTCTCTGTTCATACTGGTATTTTGAAATTTTTGACCATAGCTCTGAAGATGGCTTTATAAGCCGAAAGCGCTCAGCTAGGATTTATATATTTTACCCACTTCAAAAGTACGCTTCTCCCTGTCTTTCAGTAATTAATTTAATTTAAAACAATTTTTTTGAACACCCTGTATAAATAATTATGTTGATGTGTATATTACTGGATAGAGAATTAAATAACCTTTTAAATGAACTATCACACGACCCCTATTCTTATTTAATAAAATCATCGATTATGCCATCACGCCCAGATGGAGGACGTCACTAGTATGATATATATGCCAAAAAATCATAATTTAAAAATAAAAATCGACCTGTTTTGGGATTTATTTCCAAACTAACCCATTTATGAAAAAATGAATTTATTCCAACCTTTACTGTATAACCAGATCTTTAATTTTTAATTTCCATTTAAAACTTTTGGCTTCTCCAGTTTAAACTGATCATTTGTATTTGTAGGAATTTGTAGTAACATTAAGCGATGAATCGCCTACAAACATATTTAAGATTACTTTGAAAACGCCCTGTATTTTTATCATTGTCATGTCGATTTTTATCTTCATTTTAGGACATCCACAGCAAAGAAGCCTTCAAGATACATGGACTAAAAGGGATGGCATTTTCTGATAGTGATTCAGATGAGGGAATGGACACTGAAGATTATAAAGAATATGAGCCTCCTCCCATAGATATATCAAAATGTCATGTGTATACTATAACACAAACGAACCAATGGGAAGAGGGTAATGCTGTTCCTACCAATGCTTGGCACAATATAGCTCAAAAGAAAGGCGCTGTACATCAAAATGTTACAAACAATGAATATAACATTGGTAAGAAAATAATCGAGAACAAAAATAATACTGAGAATACTAAAATTAAGACCAAACCTGTAGTCGATTTAAATCAAATTAAAGGTTGTCTGCAAATTTCAGAAAAATCTTCTCACATATACGACATAATTAAAGAGCATAATCAATTTTTAACAACTTTTTCGGAAAACAGTAGGAAAAAAATGCAAGAACTTAAGAAGAAATTCAAAAGTACATATTATCCACATTTAAGTACTACTGGACCACTTCGTGTTTCTGGTAAAGTTCTAGTGAAAGCCTTAGTATTGGCATTTCTTTTTGATATAGATGTACAAGAATCAACCATTGATATGTTTCAAATAACAACTCGTAAATATACAGGAGTTATGCTGAAGCATCTTGAAAAACATTTTAGAAAAATGATGACGCAAATTAAGATATCTCCCGATAATGTATTGTTTTCAGAATATTACCAAAAATTGGAAAGGTTAGTACTTCAAAGATACAAGGAAGTTCATCAACCATGTCTAAATGGACGACTGAGTAGGCCTGTTACTCCTATTGATATGGTGCAGAACCAAGTTGAAAAAGATGTTAATTCTATTACTAAACAGGGGATCCAGAATCAAGTTTCAGAATGTTTATTGGGCGATATTAAATTTCCAGAGGACCCCCTACAACTTTCAAGCGAATGTGTTGAAATTTATTTGGGCATCATTGAAGAACATAGTCAAAGGTCATCTACTAGTAAATCTCAAAAGCAAGATAGTCCATTAATTAGTGAGAAAATCCAAATGAATCTTGAAAGAAGTTTTCTTCGTGCAAAACCCAGTTCAGATAATTCAGTTTATACGAGAATAAGAGAGTTGGTCAGAGCAATAACTCTAGCACTTCTTTTTGGAATAAACGTAAGCAAGTCATTTATAGAGGCTTTGAAAACGAATATGTTGCCAATTGAGGTCGAACCACTTTTGCTTAAAATTGAAGTAAGAAAACATTTCCAAGAGCTAATGGAACTTTTACAGGCTCCATTTGAAAATCCAATGTTATTTAATCTATACACAAAATTGGAAGATTTGATAATTCAGAGAGATGTTCACTATGTTCAGTCATCTTCGTTACTTCACAGTAACTTTGAGAATACAAAAAACAATACTGAAGTAAGTCGAATCGGAAAAATTAATATAAAAGAATCTGTACAAAAGCGTATTTCAAAATTAAATTTTCTTAAGGCAAATTTAAATTTGTCAAAAACTGCAGCTCAAATTTATATTATTATTCGATTAGAAAATAAATTTGTGTGTCACAAGAATAGGATTTTTTCAGCAATTAGTGAAGCACATAGAAAACTGTTAGAAAAACTTTATTACCAAATTGCAGGCAAAACAACCTTCCATCCAAGGGGTTTACCTTCTGAGCTTCTTGTAAAAGATTTAGTAAGGGCAGTGAGTGTGGCACTTCTTTTTGAAATAGACATAGAGAATTCAATAATTCCTTTTTGCAAATACGAAGGTGATCTAGTTTCATTAAAGAGAGAAATAAAGCTTCATTTTAAACATCTGATGACAAGTCTAACAATTCTACCCAATGATCAGATTTATTGTCTCTTATATAGAAAAGTAGAAAAGTTGTTAATTCCAGATAAAAAAAATTTCAATTGTGTGCCTTCAGTACTCCAGGTACATACTAATAGGCCTGGATATTTAACCAGCTATATAGTCCATTCACGGCCTTACACAGAATTTAAGTCAACAGGCCCATTAGACAATTACGCCAAAAAATTTTCAGTTCTTTCAGAAACTTCCAGAAAAAGTCACAGAACACAATTAATAGATAATACTCAAGAAAGAGAAGCAGCAAATTTAAATCTCGCAAACAGTGTTGCACACTCAGACACGGAGTTAAATGTTACAAACAGAGTGTTAGTACCATCTACTGTAGCTGTACCAAAAGAGGAAAAGAAGAGAAAAGGGAATTCTAAAAAGGGTAATGAATCAAATAATCTACAAAAATTACTCTTGTCAGACATTAACCAAGTCACAACTAGTACAAAAATAGAGCTCAAAAATACTCAGTCAAATGAAGAGATAGTTTTACCAAATAATCATTCCAGTGAAGCAGTTAACCAAGTCCTAACTAGTAGAGAAATAGAGTTGAAAAATACTGAATCAAGAGAAAATATGGTTTTACCAAATCATCATTCCACTGAAGCAGATTCAGTTAATAAAAATTGTACAACGGAAGAGTCAGGTAAGTTTTTCTTGATATCCACAGAGAACGGCAGTTCTCACCAGTGGCGCACAACACCCTACATGCGACACTATATATACACGAAATTTTCGATTTTCTAAATCTGAGTGAATTGAAAATTGGGCCAAATCCCGTCTTAAAGTTTAGGAAAAGACTCGTCCATTCATATGTCAACCATCAATTTTGGTCCAAGGGTGTGGATTTTACGGCCCTTCCCATTTAAAGCCTGTTTTTCGTTCTCGTCCCCAAAACTCCCAAAAATTTCAAAAATTTAAGCCCGACCTTTACGGCTTCTGATAGCACAGATAATTACCTTTCCAACGCATGTTTAATTTTGAAAATCGGTTATACCATTCAAGAGTTATCGAGCTCAGAAATATGACTCAATTTTTATTTAAAAAATGGAAAATGTTTGTGGATATGTATTATATGTATGTATGTATGTATGTATGTATGTGTGTGGAAAAGTTAAACCGATCTGAATTTTTTTTTTCTGTTTTTTAAGAGGGTGTGAGGGCCGATTCAGAACCGGTCTAATTTTTGACTTCTGACTACCCTTAAGCCAGCTAGAGGGCTAGGTAGATACAAAAAAGCATATTTTTTGGGCGTATATATCTTAGGTTCAAAGAAAGACAGGAAAACCGCAAATACACCAAATCAATAGGGTTGAGTTTAGCTTTCAAATGGCGCCTAAGCGATCAAGCTGAGACATAGACACTGCTCACCATAGCCAAAAAACTGAAAAATTAAGTAAAATTTAATAAAAAATTTTGGTCTTGGTAAAAGGTATATTATTTTAAAAAGCCCTATAGGGCTACAAACATCGAACAGAACGTTTTCGCTCTAAAAAGAGCATCATCAGTGTTGCAAGAACATGGTGAGCCAACCAAAAATCGTATTTTTTTGGTTGGCTCACCATGTTCTTGCAACACTGATGATGCTCTTTTTAGAGCGAAAACGTTCTGTTCGATGTTTGTAGCCCTATAGGGCTTTTTAAAATAATATACCTTTTACCAAGACCAAAATTTTTTATTAAATTTTACTTGTAATTAATGGTATACAGCCAGCTACAGGAAATTCTTCCTAGTGGATTTTTGAAAAATTAAACTTTGAAAATTTTGGTTTTTCGACAATTACTCAAAATTTCAACCTACGAATTCCGCCAATAACTGAGCGTTTGTAGAAGGACTCAGGGCGCGTCTAACGGTGTATACCTCATATCTGGGAAAATTCGAATTTTTAAGTTATAGGCTTCATAAGTATGATCAAATCTATTTCTTATCTGGGAAAAACGGTTTTTCAAGCTCAATAATTCCTATAATACGTTCAGTTATCATACTCGATCTTGGATGCATCAGATACTACTTGTCAATACGTTTCAAATTCATGTTTAGTGATCAACATCAGGTAAGCCGTTCAGAAGTTATAGAGCTCCAAATGTATAATTATTCCAGGAACTGAAATTTTTCACTTCGCAATTTTTACAGAATGGATAGATTTGCTTGAAAATTTGACAATAAGTAGTGGATAGTCCAAGGATCAAAATCTATATGATGCAGAAAGACGCTTTTACCATGGGGTGGTTGCCACTTCATCTCGAGGGTGGAAATTTTTTATTATATTTTGACCGCAAATGCTGGTAAAAATATTAATTATAAGCAAAAAATGTTCATTATACATTTTTTTGATAAAATTAATAGTTTTCGATTTAGTGGTTATCGAAGCTGTTAGTTTTATATCGAAAAAATTACCAGAGAACGGCAGTTCTCGCCAGTGGCGCAGAAATACACCCCCCTACACGCGACACTATTATGTACACGAAATTTTCAATTTTCTTAATCTGACTGAATTGAAAATTGTGCCAACTCCCATCTTCAAGTTCAGAAAAAGGCTCAACCATTCATACGTCAACCATCCATTTTGGTCCAAGGATGTCGATTTTACGGCCCTTCCTATTTAGGGTATGTTTTTCGTTCTGGTCCCCAAAACTCACAAAAACTTCGAAAATTTAAGTCCGACCTTTGCGGCTTCTAACAGTACTGATCATTACCTTTCCAACGCATGTCTAATTTTGAACATTACCAGAGAACAGCAGTTCTCGCCAGTGGCGCACACCCACACCCCCCTACACGTGACACTATCCACAGAGAACGGCAGTTCTCACCAGTGGCGCACAACACCCCTACAAGCGACACTATATATACACGAAATTTTCGATTTTCTAAACCTGACTGAATTGAAAATTGGGCCAAATCCCATATTAAAGTTTAGGAAAAGACTCGTCCATCCTTATGTTACTTCTCCATTTTGGTCCAAGGGTGTGGATTTTACGGCCCTTCCCATTTAAAGCCTGTTTTTCGTTCTCGTCCCCAAAACTCCCAAAAATTTCAAAAATTTAAGCCCGACCTTTGCGGCTTCTGATAGCATAGATCATTACCTTTCCAACGCATGTTTAATTTTGAAAATCGGTTATACCATTCAAAAGTTATCGAGCTCAGAAATATGACTCAATTTTTATTTAAAAAATGGAAAATGTTTGTGGATATGTATGTATGTATGTATGTATGTATGTATGTATGTATGTATGTATGTGTGTGGAAAAGTTAAACCGATCTGAATTTTTTTTTCTGTGTTTCAAGAGGGTGTGAGGGCCGATTCAGAACCGGTCTAATTTTTGACTTCTGACTACCCGTAAGTTAGCTAGAGGACTAGGTAAATACAAAATAGCATATTTTTTGGGCGTATATATCTTAGGTTCAAAGAAAGACAGGAAAACCGCAAATACACCAAATCAATAGGGTTGAGTTAAGATTTCAAATGGCGTTCAAGCGATCAAGCTGAGACATACGCAGTGCTCACCATAGCCAAAAAACTGAAAAATTAAACTTTAAAAATTTTGGTTTTTCGACAATTACTCAAAATTTCAACCTACGAATTTCGCCAATAACTGAGCGTTTGTAGAAGAACTCAGGACGCGTCTAACGGTGTATACCTTATATCTGGGAAAATTCGAATTTTTAAGTTATAGGCTTCATAAGTATGATCAAATCTATTTCTTATGGGAAAAAACGGTTTTTCAAGCTCAATAATTCCTGTAATACGTTCAGTTATCATAGTCGATCGTGGATGCATCAGATACTACTTGTCAATACGTTTCAAATTCATGTTTAGTGATCAACATCAGGTAAGCCGTTCAGAAGTTATAGAGCTCCAAAAGTAGAATTAGTCCAGGAACTGAAATTTTTCACTTCGCAGTTTTTACAGAATGGATCGATTTGCTTAAAAATTTGACAAGTAGTGGATAGTCCAAGGATCAAAATCTATATATGATGCCGAAAGACGCTTTTACCATGGGGTGGTTGCCACCTCATCTCGAGAGTGGAATTTTTTTTTTATATTTTGACCACAAATGCTGGTAAAAATATTAATTATAAGCAAAAAATGTTCATTATAAATTTTTTTGATAAAATTAATAGTTTTCGATTTATTAGTTATCGAAGCTGTTAGTTTTATATCGGAAAGATTACCAGATAACGGCAGTTCTCGCCAGTGGCGCAGAAATACACCCCCTACACGCGACACTATCATATATACGAAATCTTCAAGTTCAAAAAAAGACTCACCCATTCATATGTCAACCATCCATTTTGGTCCAAGGGTGTCGATTTTACGGCCCTTCCTATTTAGGGTCTGTTTTTCGTTCTGGTCCCCAAAACTCCCAAAAACTTCGAAAATTTAAGTCCGACTTTTGCGGCTTCTAACAGTACTGATCATTACCTTTCCAACGCATGTCTAATTTTGAACATTACCAGAGAACGGCAGTTCTCGCCAGTGGCGCACACCCACACCACCCTACACGCGACACTATATATACACAAAATTTTCGATTTTCTAAATCTGACTGAATTGAAAATTGGGCCAACTCCCATCTTAAAGTTCAGAAAAGACTCACCCATTTATATGTCAACCATCGATTTTGGTCCAAGGGTGTAGATTTTACGGCTCTTCCTATTTAGGGCCTCTTTTTCGTTCTCGTCACCAAAACTCCCAAAAAGTTTAAAAATTTGTCCAACCTTTACGGCTGCTAATAGAACTGATCATTACCTTTCCAATGCATGTCTAATTTTGAAAATCGGTTATACCATTCAAAAGTTATAGAGCTTAGAAATGTGACTCAATTTTTATTTAAAAAAGGGAAAATGTTTGTGGATATGTATGTATGTGTGTTTGAAAGTTAAACCGATTTGATATTTTTCTCTGAGTTTAAAGAGGGGATCAGGGCCGATTTAGAACCGGTGTAGTTTGTTACTTTTGACGACCCATAAGCCAGCTGTAGGACTTGGTAAGTACAAAACGGCATATTTTTGGGGGTATATATATTCGGATCACGAAGAGGCAGGAGAACCGCAAATACATCAAATCAATAGCGTTGACTTAAGCTTTCAAATGGTGTCTAAGCCGTCAGGATCAGACATATACACGGCTCAGTATAGCCGAAAAACTGAAAAACTAAACATTTCAACGTACGAATTGCTCCAATAACTTAAGGTTTGTAGAAGGACTCAAGACGAATCTAACGATGTATACCTCATATCCGGGAAAATTCGAATTTTTAGGTTATAGGCTTCATAAATATGATAAAATTTATTTCCTGTGGGAAAAACGGTTTCGAAAGCTCAATAATTCCTGTAATAGCTTCAGTTATCATACTTGACCTTAGATCCATCAGATACTACTGGTTAATACGTTTCAAACTCATGTTTACTGATCAAAATCGGTTAAGCCGTTTAGAAGTTATTAAGATACAAAAGTATAATCCAATTAACGATTATTCCCCAAATGGTTTATGCAGTTGTAGTGGTTACGACGCTAAATTTGATCTGGCAACGGGCAATCCGACTTCATTTACCGGCCATCTCAATATATTTTTTTTTCAGTCTATTTCGAATAGAAAAAAATCTAGTGTACATTCGATTGACACTAGATCATTTGGGAGATAATACAACAAAGGTGACAATTTATAAAGCTTGACGTGTAATAGAGGAACATTGCATTTACATTACATTTAATTTATAAATACCTTTGAAAAACTCCTGATACAAGAATAAAAAACCGCTAAACGCCGTAAAAATGAGTGGCGCATAAAATATTCCAGCTACAAAAGATCTGATATGAATGTTACGTGGCGCGAAAATGGATTTTCATTTGATGCAAAACAAAATTTTAGTTTTATTTTAAAATATTTTTCCATAATATTTGCTAAATTTGAAGTAAACGCGCCACAAAAGAGTTTCAAAATTCAAACTGTACCAAAGTTACTCTTTTGTGGCGCGTTTACTTCAAATTTAGCAAATATTATGGAAAAATATTTTAAAATAAAACTAAAATTTTGTTTTGCATCAAATGAAAATCCATTTTCGCGCCACGTAACATTCATATCAGATCTTTTGTAGCTGGAATATTTTATGCGCCACTCATTTTTACGGCGTTTAGCGGTTTTTTATTCTTGTATATACATACACGAAATTTTCGATTTTCTAAATCTGACTGCATTGAAAATTGGGCCAACTCCCATCTTAAAGTTCAGAAAAAGACTCACCGATTTATATGTCAACCATCGATTTTGGTCCAAGGGTGTAGATTTTACGGCCCTTCCTATTTAGGGTCTGTTTTTCGTTCTCGTCCCCAAAAATCCCAAAAACTTTAAAAATTAAGTCCAACCTTTGCGGCTTCTAATAGAACTGATCATTACCTTTCCAACGCATGTCTAATTTTGAAAATCGGTTATACCTTTCAAAAGTTATAGAGCTTAGAAATGTGACTCAATTTTTATTTAAAAAAGGGAAAATGTTTGTGGATATGTATGTATGTGTGTTTGAAAGTTAAATCGATTTAATATTTTTTCTCTGTGTGAAGAGGGGGTCAGGGCCGATTTAGAACCGGTGTAGTTTGTGACTTTTGACCACCCATAAGCCAGCTATAGGACTTGGTAGGTACAAAACGGCATATTTTTTGGGGTATATATATTCGGATCAAGAAGAGGCAGGAGAACCGCAAGTACATCAAATCAATAGTGTTGACTGAAGCTTTCAAATGGTGTCTAAGCAGTCAGGATCAAACATACACACGGCTCAGTATAGCCGAAAAACTGAAAAACTAAACTTTGAAAATTTTGGTTTTTCGACAAGTACTCAACATTTCAACCTACCAATTGCGCCAATAACTTAGCGTTTGTAGAAGGACTCAAGACGAATCTAACGGTGTATACCTTATATCCGGGAAAATTCGAATTTTTAGGTTATAGGCTTCATAAGTATGATAAAATCTATTTCCTGTGGGAAAAACGGTTTCTCAAGCTCAACAATTCCTGTAATAGCTTCAGTTATCATACTTGACCTTAGATCCATCAGATACTACTGGTCAATACGTTTCAAACTCATGTTTACTGATCAAAATTGGTTAAGCCGTTTAGAAGTTATTAAGCTACAAAAGTATAATCCAATTAACGATTATTCCCGAAATGTTTTATGGAGTTGTAGTGGTTGCGACGCTAAATTTGATCTGGCAACGGGCAATCCGTCTTCATTTACTGGCCATCTTAATATTTTTGTTTCAATCTATTTCGAATAGAAAATAATCTAGTGTACATTCGATGGACACTAGATCATTTGGGATATAATGCAACAAAGGTGACCATTTATAAAGCCTGACGTGTAATAGGGGAACATTGCATTTAACTTCATACATTTAATTTATAAATAACTTTGAAAAACTCCTGATACAAGAATAAAAAACCGCTAAACGCCGTAAAAATGAGTGGCGCATAAAATATTCCAGCTACAAAAGATCTGATATGAATATTACGTGGCGCGAAAATGGATTTTCATTTGATGCAAAACAAAATTCTAGTTTTGTTTTAAAAGATTTTTCCATAATATTTCCTAAATTTGAAGTAAACGCGCCACAAAAGAGTTTCAAAATTCAAACTGTATCAAAGTTACTCTTTTGTGGCGCGTTTACTTCAAATTTAGCAAATATTATGGAAAAATCTTTTAAAATAAAACTAGAATTTTGTTTTGCATCAAATGAAAATCCATTTTCGCGCCACGTAATATTCATATCAGATCTTTTGTAGCTGGAATATTTTATGCGCCACTCATTTTTACGGCGTTTAGCGGTTTTTTATTCTTGTTATATTTACATCGTTTGTTTCTATACGGACTAATTCATAAATAATAGATATATCTTCCTGTAGATTTAATAGCGGTTTTTTGTTGTTTAAATTCCAGAGAACAGCAATTCTCGCCAGTGGCGCAAAACCCCCTATATGCGACGCTATTCGCGATTGAAACGAAATATAGAGGGCAGGTCGAATGCAGGAAAATGGCTTATATAAATGGTATAAACAAACATTCAATCGAGGAACAGAACAATACCTATTTGATTTAATAGTTATTTATGATAAAAGTGTTAAAAACACAATTTTAAGGTACGCATGTGAAAGTTTGCAGAATGAGCGAAGCGAATTCTGCAATTCACAGGAGTGCCTTAAAAATGTACTTTTTAACACGTATACCGTACAATATTTTTTTCTACAAACGTCTTATATATCAACAATTTTAATTTATTCATTCTCAATTACAGGACAATATCTACAAAAACTTTTACTTGAACTTGACATTCCATTTTTATATTTTTCTTGACATTACATCAAAACTGTCTATACTGTCAATACGTAAATCATAACAACCATAGACTAATAACATCTACATTTATTGTTGTATTTTTTTTTATTGGCTTTAGGATTAGACCATGCGGCCAGAAACAAAGTAAATAGTACATACATAAACATAATATATATCTTATCTAAACTATCTAATTACTAATCTAAGTTAAGGTTATCTAAGTCTGACCGACCTTTTTGTTAAGAATAGATATAGTAAACATTTTATTTTCAAAGTGAATTTTTGCTAAATTAATCTTAATAAAAATTATGGGATAAGGACAAGGGTCACACTTTTCTCATTCAAGGGTTTTTCTTTTTTCTTAATAATTATTGATTACCTATATACCCACCCCACACGGTAAGGCAGGCATGTAGGCAATCAAAAGGAAAAACATTTAAGGTTACAAGCCTAATCTAGTCATTCTATAACTTAATTTTACAGTCATATAGGAAAAACAAAATAAAATCAAAAATACGTTTATCACTCAGTGCCAAAAGATACATAACATTATAGGGACCGTAAACGTTTAAACTTCTTAAATTTTTTGTAAGAATGTCCCACTGATGTGTGTACTTCTTACAATTAAAAAATATATGATCCAAGTCAAATATATGATCCAATATATTGTTGTATTTCTAACAAATTTTAATAGTTCTTTTCTACAAACGTGTTAAAAATGCAATAATACAGTTTAAATTAAATTTTAAAAAACCTTTTAAAGCATATTTTTCAAATTGCGCAAATTGTACTATTAATATTAGTGTTAATAAATGAAATATAAATATTTTGACGTTTCACAATTTGACAATTCACTTTTAACCGCAGTGCCTTAAAATTTTTAAAGCACTAGTGCTTTAAAGTAGCATTTTCAACGCTCCTATGGAGTGCTAAAAATTGCATTTTTAACACGGTTGTAGAAAATAGTTATTTATGGTATAAGTGTTAAAATTACACGTTTAAGGCACGCATGTGAAAGTTAGCAGAATGAGCGAAGCGAGTTCTGCTATTCACATGAGTGCCTTAAAAATTTACTTTTTAACACGCATATCATACAATATTTTTCTACAAACGTAATTACACGACAATATCTACAAAAACTTTTACTTGAACTTGACTGACATTCCATTTTTATATTTTCTTGAAATTACATCAAAATTGCCTATACGGTCAATACGACTTGCAGTGCCTTAAAATTTTTAAAGCACTAGTGCCTTAAAGTAGCATTTTTAACGCTCGTATGGAGTGCTAAAAATTGCATTTTTAACACGGTTGTAGAAAAAATATTTTAATGTACTCAATAAAAAATTTCTTAATATTGACCAAATTTCATTCAAATCAACAATTTTCTGGTTTGTTTATACCATTTATAGTAGTTTAAATTTATTCCACCAGAGGTCAGATACTTTGTTTTTCATCGCGAATACATATTATGAAATTTTCGATTTTCTAAATCTGACTGAATTGAAAAATGGGCCAAATACCATCTTAAAGTTTACGAAAAGACTCGCCCATATTATCAATCATCCATTTTGGTCCAAGGGTGTGGATTTTACGGCTCTCTCCATTTGCGGCCTATTTTTCGTTCTCCTCCCCAAAACTCCTAAAAATTTTAAAAATTTATGTCCGGTCACGGCGGCTTCTGATAGTATTGGTCATTATCTTTTCAACGCATGTCTAATTTTAAAAATCGGTTATATCATTCAAAATTTACCGAGCTCAGAAATTTCACTCAATTTTTATTTTAAAAGGGGAAATTCTATTCTATTTAAAAATTTATTATTTATTGTTACTTATTAAAACAGTTACATAATGTATTATTTGTTAGATATTATCGGAACCGATGACAGAAGCAGCATTTCTGATACACAACAGGGACAAATAATATCAGAAAGAAATAAAAGTACAGTCATACAACCCACTGTTATTGAAAGTCAGAGTATGTCTAATACTCAAAGAGAAAATAACATGGAAAACGGATATAACATTAAGCATTCTGATCATTTAAACTACAGTAGTCACAGTGTAACTGAAGCAAATATTGATCAATCAGAACATCATTCCACAAATGACATAGTCTTAAGGTTAGATATTCAGACACCATCTGCGTATTCTCTACAGGACCAACAAGTAGATATCAGCACAGGTAAGATATTGCATTTTTTTTTATAGAAAATATACATATTTCGGAATGTTTTAAAAGTTACTCACAAAAGAAATTACAAAAAATGAAAGTAACGAAATAACATTTACTAAAGAATTTTGTTACAGAAGTGACATTTCCAATAAGAAACCAAAATCGGCAAAAAAATACGCAATAATAATTACAATGGTTACAAAGCCAACCCTGTCCAGTTCATCCCCTCCTACTTCTTGCCCTCACCCCTACACCTGTCGAACCCGCTAATTGGAATAGCCTTCGCGCCAAGCAAAAGTAGTCCTATAACCGGGATATTCTAATAACCGATCATTGGTGCGGTTATTAGAAACGCTTTGGGACCTCAAATTTCTATTCCTTAAAGCGGGATATTCCTATAACAGGTATTCTAATAAGCGGGTTCGACTATACTTACACATTTTGTGAGGGAGAAAAATTCTCTTCTACTACTGCCCGTTGTAAAGTCAACTTGTATAATCTAGTGCCACTCGCCACGCGTGAGGGCACAACCACGCTTTTCCAATACTGTCCGTTGACGGATCAACTTGTATATCGAATATTATCGAATCGAGTACCACTTTTCACTTGATGGTACATGGAATTCTTCTCCTACGACCGCTAAGGGTGAACTTTCTCGTGTGTTAGCTTACGTTTGGCAACACATCTCCGCAAAATAAGAGAGTGTAATCGATGTAAAATAACCGTTAAACGTTAAGAACAATTAAAACTAGTGCAAGGACAATTTAATCCACAAGTGTTACGGCATCTATGAGTTCGCGGTAATCAAAACGCGAAACACGTGGTTAATCAAAGAGCGAGCGAACTGGTGCACGTGCGTAATCAAAACGCAAGGTAAGAATTTTGGCAACATTTTTTATATACTTGATTGTTAATATTGTCTGTTGATATCATCCCGTTCATAGTCCCACTGGAACCAGTAAATTTCACCTAAAAATATCCTTATTACAGTCCACACATACACCCTGAAATTGTATTCGTAATTTCACACATGTACAAGCTTATTCGTACAAACATGAATTATCTAAAATACTCCTCATTCCTTGAGCCCATGCTAGGGCGTGGTGACACTCTAATATTTTTAGCTTGCTATCTCCGTTGGCTGCGATTCCGTTTCATATGGCCGGCTTTGTGTTGGAGATCTTCTTCTTGCTCTTTGAGCTTCTACCTTTCCTTCTCTTGCCAATAGTTCCATAGTCCCTGTTCTTCTGGTCATATGGTCGAAGTAATTTAGTTTTGCTCGGTTTACTTTTTGTAATAGCCTGTCTTTTATATGAAGCTCTTTTTTAATTGAGAGGTTGGTTCTGTTTGAATTTATTTAATAATAATTTCCCATTTGAATATAGTTGGTTCTGTGTTTTGTCCAAGACATGTATATATAGAATTCTTCTGTAGACTTACATTTCGAAGGTTTCTATCTTACTTCCATCGATTTTTTAATACAGCAGCAGCTGCATAATACTCTGGTTAAATCGGAGAGTGCAGGAAGAGTCTATACCGGTTTTGGAGGTTTTTTTCCTCCTCATCAGTAGTCCCATATCCTCTTCTCTCCGATTTCTCCAGGTATCATACTTTGGGCCCTTCCGAATTGCAAAGAATGGAATGTCACGATGCACTCGGATGCATCTCAACGAAAAGCTAGTCCTTGAAAAGCAAGTAATTTAACTGTGACAACAACTCTTCTTAGGACCTTTACTGAATAGTCAGCTTCGCGGTCTACTTGCTCTTTCAAGCCAGCGTCTATATCTCCAATTTAACTGATGATCCATCTAACTCCAACTGATGATCTTGTTATTAATGTAACCATAGAGTTCAGATAAAATTTACTTTCTTCGCGAGATTTTAGCAAACTATTCAAATATTACCAGTGGGTAAAATATATCCAAAATCAGTTAAACTATTCTTTCAATTGAAAATAATTTGCACGGGTAACAATAAACAGCTTTAACACTTCTCTTTGCCTCCATTGGGTTTTACTCTAAAGCAAATCTAAGAGTTGCTTTCATTTAATCTTCTATAATAAGCTTTGTCTCCAGCTTCATACATTTTTTTACAATATTCTAAGCTCTTTGGTTTAAAAGTTGTCACAGTTCTTATTTATCAGTCTTAAAATCAGACCATATCGAAATCGCAGGTATTTCGTAGTCTTTTTCTCTATTTTAAAAAATATGGTCCTCGATTATTTAGCGGACTTTAATTTGTTATTAATAAAATGAGGGGTCCCTACCCTTGGGCGCCCGCCCCAAACGTCCAATGGTTAAAACGAGACTGTGTTTACGTGTCATGATTAGGGCCGGATTTACATGTTGAACCCGACTAGGCATTAATATTTCTGGCGCCCCACGCCTTGATCTCCCCCCCCCCCAACCCTTCATAAGCAATCAACTTTTGGCTTTCACTTTGGCCTCGTCCTTCTCATTTGCTCTCTTTTTCTTTAGAAAAATTTTTTGTTAGTTTAGGAATTTTTTCTTTATTCAATTCCCGCTCTACACTGAGTTTTTTGTACTGCGCACCACTTCGTTTTTTAACAATACTGAATTTTCTTAAACTCATTTTGTATATAACACATAATACTACAAAAAATAAATAAGTATTAACTAAATTAAAATCAATTACTGTACAACGAAATCAAACAAATAACAGCGCCCTCATTCTCAGAATGCAACAACAGAAACTCGAAAAATAAACACAATTCGGCCTCTGATGCTATAGCACGACCGTACACGATACAGATAAATACCAAGACTGTTCGATAAGTTTTAAACAAACAGATTTCCTGAGTTGCAGGTAGTGCCATGCTGACCAACGGGGTGGGGTTGGAGGGGCGGTTGGCGGGGGCGATGACTAATGAGACAGATAATAGGCAAAAAATAGGAAAGCGAGAGCGGGATTCACCTTACCTGCGCTGTGATATGGTCTACAGATACAACTTAAAGAAAGTAATAGAATTGGTAAATAATATATTCTCACGGTTATGTTTAAAAGTGGTATGTTAAATCATCGCTCTTATATTTTTTAAACTTTTAACGTGTGGTAAACTGTGCCAGCGTGTACTCGGAGCTAGGCAATGCGAACAAAATCCGCCCGTTCCTCGCCCTAACAAATTTGGCGCTCTAGCCAGTGCCTTGTCGGCCTAGTGGTAAATCAGGCCCTGGTCACGATTTATTGCACGTTACTGCAGCAGTTTGGACTAATGTTCTACTACATGCAGTACGATAGATCCTTACGTGTGTTTAAGTGTCTAGTAAAGCCTGTTTTGTTTTAGATGTTACCGACCATACCAGTGAGTTGAACACCTCACCTGAAGAATTCTTGCCACGAATTTTCCATGGGGAGGAAATGGTTCGTTCTGCATACAACGCTTTGGTTCCGTCTACCAATTGCGACTCCATTGAGCCAGAGGATTTGTTGAATCGCGTTCGATACCTGCTGATACTTTATTTTTCGATTGTTTTAGGCATTTCGTTTTTAGATTGGGTATTGACAAACGCCTTTTCCATTTTGATGGTGATATTGGTAGTTTTATTTGTAAAATAAGGGAAAAAGTACCACTTTTTTTTTCTAATTGAAAATATTGTGATTGTAAAGATTTTCTTAATTCTTTACATTCTTTAAAATGCTATAAAATTCTTTAAAAGTTTCTTAATTCTTTACTACTGCACTAACTCCAGTGAAGAGTTAGAAACTCCCACTGAAGAAAAACTAGGTACAATACAACAGGAAGTGAAGAAAGAGGACAGAATCCACTAGGAAATAAAGTAACCGTAGAAAATCCCAATTAAAATGGAAGATGAAGCACATAGTCGACTACGGAGCGAAGAAAAAAAAATAAAAGTTTTATATGAAGTGCAGAAATTGGTTAGAGTCCGCTTCAGAATGGAATATTTTTTATTAGCTACTATGTGCTAAGTGAAAGAAGAAGGAAGACATTTGATGCAGTAACTGCTTGAGTTTTAAATTCTCTAAACTCTAAATAGAGATTTAAGAACTCTTCCAAATTGTTTCGGTAGCCTTATCCTATTATTTTAAAAACGATAAAAGGATTAAAGTATATTCCGGTTTTTTCGCGTCTTAACGCATCCCTGTTGGAATCAGAATCAATGAATGAATGAGCATCACAGAGTAGTAAGTCCACAAATGATTTTGGGTCATCGTAATATTATCGCACCTCCTCTCAAAGAGTAATAAGTCAAAAAAGCAAAGTTCCGAGAAAACGACGTTTAAAGTTTGTCCTACAACATTTTCGGGTTTAATTCAAAAACTATTAAAATTAGAATAATAACTATTTTAGTCAGTTACAATAATTTTTGAAGCTCTATAAAATAGCGTATTAAGTAGATCTATTAATAATATTAAAAAAAATATTATTTTTTGAGTTGTGACACTATACAGATAAAATAACGAAAAATTGACGAAATATTATTTATCAAAATTGACACTTGCAGCACAGAATATAATATCATTTTTATTATCTGGTTAACAGAATTATATTCTTTAATGATGTAACTTTAAATACAAGTAACAACATTAAACACAAAATACTTTAAAAAGAAAGATAAATAAGTGATAAATGTGTCACTTTTCTTGAGCAAATACGCACAGTCCCGGATCAAGAATCTTGAGGCCCCTAGGCAACACAAGCTATGAGGCCCTTTAACAAACCTCCGCCTTCTCCCTCCAAAACCTCGGATAACCCCTCCATCACTGAGTGATATTCCTTAGATGCATATATTTTAGTAGACCTAAACTTCCTAAATTTTAGTTTAATTTTGTAAAACGTGTGGCTTGAAGAAATACACCAAAGGAATAATCAAGAGTTGTCTACAGCTAGTGCCGTTTCCTTTCCGTCAATCAGGACAACCATTTTTTACGATCTTCCCAGTCTCTGTCTTCCAATCATTTCTTTGACATGGCTTCGTCGACTTCATTCTTCCATGATCTTCTAGCTCTTCCTCTTCTTCTTGTTCCTCTTGAGCTCCGTTCTGCAACCTTGTTTCTTATTTATCCATGTACTTTATGCGAACATGGCCGTACCATTTTAGTCTTATCTCTTCTATATTATACAGCAGGGCATTTTTCCACTTTCATTATTCTCCTTATCTATTCATTTGACATTATGTCTCTTCTGGCCAGACCACAGCATTCCATTTCGGTCGCCAGAATGCTCCTTTGTTTTTTTTGTTTATGGCCCAAATTTCTGTTTTCTACATATTTATTTCCAGGCCCACCTCTCTGTATTTCTCTTTTAGTTTCCTTACCAAGTAACTGATATCTTCCTCATCTTGAACCATCACCACTTGCTCGTCTTGGAAACACAATGTGTAGAGATAATCGTCCCTTATCGGTATTCCCATACACCTACGTTTTGACTTCCAAGTTGTTAGTGCATGTTCTAAAAATATTTTGAATAGAGTTGGTGAGGTTGGGCATCCCTGCAGTAGTCCTTTTGTTGTTTTGAAGTTGGCAACTATCTTGTTTCCGATTTTTATATATACTTCATTTTCCCTGTATATGTTCTTGATTGCTTCTCTTAGGTTAGCTGGTATGCCTATTTTTGTGATTGCTTTGTATAGAAGTTCTTTCCTTGGCACGGTGTCGTATGCCTTCCTAAGGTCTACAAACGCCATGTGTACATATCTTTTCTCAGCTCTTTTCCTGGTTGCTCTTCACCGATTTTACCTTCTATACTTTTCTCCATTTTGTTCCTGAGGCTGAGGATCCTGGCGTACAGTCTTCCCATGATAGCGATGACACTTATTCTCCTGTGGTTTTCGCATTCTTTTCATTTCCTTTTTTATGTATGGATGTTATGTAGGCTTCCTGCCATTGTTTAGGAATGTCCTCTCCATTTATTGCTCTTCCCATGATTCGGCATATGATTTTGCATTTCTCTCTTCCGTATTTGATTAGCTCCGCCACAATTCCTCCTGGTCCTCCACCTTTACTATTCTTTATGGAGTTTATTGCTTGTTTCATCTCTTTGTCTGTTATGACTATTTTTTCTTTCTACTTAATCATTGTTTTTTGTCCGTCTCGCCCAATTCTGAATTCTGTTCTTTGTTTTATAAGTAGAATTTTATAGTGGTTCGCCCACTCATCATCCTGTATGTATTGTATATAATTTTTTGTCTTTTGTGTTGGTTTGTAATGATTTCACAATTTTCCAGGCTTCTGATCTTCTTGTTCCTACTATGTTCTGCTCTATACTTTTACATGATCTTTTCCATCATTCATTTTTTTCTTTTATTGTAATAGCCCTATTGATCTATTGTACTTAGGTATTGCGCGATATTTTTCAACATAATATGATTTATAAGTAGTTTTTATTTAATTCTAATTACTATTTTTTCATTTTGGGCCCTGCGAGGCCCCCTTTGAGGCCGAGGCCCCTAGGCAACTGCCTACTTTGCCTAATGGTTAATCTGGCACTGAATACGCAGATTGTTTTGAATAAATAAAGTAATCACATATGCTGTCTTAACTAACGTGACAAACGACGCTTTCAACACATAATGCCTTCTCTACACATCGGCAGACGCGTCTACGGATGCATCTGTCGATGTATCATCACGAGCTGACCACACATCTGTAGGTACACATCTGTAAATCGTTCAGTCTGTGCTAATTCTCGGGTGACGCAATATCTACTTTGAATTCACTGCGAAAACTAATGCGCCGTAGAGGTCAGAGGTCAGATGTGTAGAGAGGCATCGGGCGTTCGCTTTGATCTGTGCTAGGAAAACCGACAACAATCGGATATTTCGCGGACGCGTCCGCCGACGTGATATATAAACAACAAACGATCAAATTTACCCATCTACACATCTAACAATACACATGAGGACATCACAATGAGGATAGGACAAGATGAAATAGAACAAGTTCACGATTATATATATCTGGGACAAATTATAAAACTTAACAAGGAAAACCAAACAGCAGAGATCAAAAGACGAGTTAGACTGGCATGGGCGGCATTTGGAAAACTAAGCTACGTCCTTAAAAATAAAAGATATCCACAACATCTTCAGACCAAGGTATACAATCAATGCGTACTCCCTGTTCTCACTTACGGTTCCCAAACGTGGACGTTTACGAAAGTAAACATGGACAAGATCATAAAAACGCAAAGAGCAATGGAAAGGCAAATGTTGCACATAAGACTAATGGATAAAAATAGAAACGAGTGGATAAGAGAGAAAACCAAAGTTAGGGATGTTAGACAAGAAGTTGTAAAGTTGAAATGGAGATTTGCCGGACACACTATAAGACAAAAAGAAGACCGATGGAACAAAATTCTCATAAATTGGAGACCGTGGGAATATAAACGAAGCAGAGGAAGGACACAAATGAGATGGGCAGATGATGTCAAGAAGCACGTGGGCTTTAGGTGGATAACTGTAGCGACAGACAGAGAAGAATGGAAAAGGACTGGGGAGGCCTATGTCCAAAGATGGACCAAAGAAGGCTAATTAGATAGATAGATAGATAGACACATCTGCGAATGCATACGCAGATACCCTCCGCGGACGCGTCTGCCGATGATGTGTAGAGGAGGCATTAGATGGACAAATGCTTTGCACAAGTCGATATGTGACACTGTTTGTGTTCGGTGCGTCGTTGGTTTTGGATAATCGTATAATGACACTAGTGTCATCTAACGATTAATACTTGACCCATAGACGTGACACTTTGTGAGATAGGAGTTTATAGTTTTATTAAACTGTTGGTGCAATAAAATCGATTTTACAGTTTTTTGAGTTATGACACTCTTTGAGCGGAGGTGCGATATTTGTTTCACAATTATTTACCACTGATAATTCCCTCTTTTTAAAACCAATATTTTCAAATGTTTTTCAAATATTTTAAAGTGGTCCGTTGGATCTTTGCATATTAGCATCATTCGTATTATAGGAACTAAACCAAAACATGTGCAATCATAGACAGCAACGCATCTTTTTCGATAGAGGTAAAATGCTTAGGTATTTTTATAATACGATATTTTACGTGCAGAGAAATCGGCCCATTTAAAAATTTGGTCATTTTTGATGTCTCATATTTCCTAAACCTGGTGGCCGATTTAAGTGATTTTTTAAACATGTTATAGCCTGATTCATTAAAAATGCCACTGGAATAATATTGCCGCTAAACAGGTAAATTTTCATTGTATACCGAGTGTACCAATGAAACTGTGTTTTTTTCTCGTTCGCATCACCCTGTGAAATATTCTACCATTTATAAAATACTGAAATTTAAACTCAACTATAACCTCAGGTTTTTTTAACATTATGTTTTTTTGATTCATTCTTTAATGTTGGGTAATAACAAAGTTAGGTACTTTAACAACTAGACATGCTCTTTATCAATACACGGTGTTTTTAAATAAGTGCGACAAACTTTAAGGGGTAATTCTGCATGAAAAAATAGTGACAGTTGTCTTTATAAACGTATGTCCGCAAATGTTTCGTTTCAGAGATACGGGATGTTGAATTTTTTCTTACAAATTGACGATTTATTTATTGCTTTAAAACCAGTTGAGATATTCAAATGAAATTTGGTAGGTTTTAAGAGACTTATTGCGGACTTTTTAATATAAAATTAAGAATTTTATATTTACCATTAGCGTGCATACGGGTAATATGATTGGTCATATTACACGTATGCGCGCTAATAGTGAATATTACATTCTTAATCGTATGTCAAAAAATGTGCAATAACTACGTCTTAAAACGTACCAAACTTCATTGACATATCTCAACCGGTTTTAAAGCAATAAAATAAATCGTCAGCTTGTAAGAAAAAATTCAACATCCCGTATCTCTGAAACGAAACATTTGCGGACATACGTCTATAAAGCCAACTGTCATTATTTTTTCATGCAGAATTACCCCTTAAAGTTTGTCGCACTTATTTAAAAACACCATGTATTGATAGTGTGACCAACTAGCCCGAAAAATCCGGGACATGGCCCGAATTACGATGTCGTGTCCCGGCGTCCCGGACAAGGCTTCCGGGCCATCCGAATTTTCAACGTTCTGGTAAAATTCTATTTTGAAATTTTGAATACGTTATTCTTCCAATTCACATCAAATTGAATTGGTGGGACGAAAAAAGTCGACAATTTCTAGAGTTTAATTCTAAACCAGATCGAAAAAGCATGCATTTTATATCGGTGGACGGTGGATTTTTTTTTCGTTTCTGTATTTTAATAATTATCGTCTTCTGAAAAAAAAAAATGGCCCGATTTTCATTGAAAAGTCCCGGATTTCAGGTATTGTTTTCAGCCTTGTCCCGGATTCGACTGAATTGGAGTTGGTCACACTATGTATTGATAAAGAACATGTCTAGTTGTTAAACTACATAACTTTTTTATGCAGAATTATCCCTTAAAGTTTGTCGCACTTATTTAGAAACACCGTGTGTTGATGAAGAACATCTGCAGTTGTTAAAGTACCTAACTTTTTTATGATCCAACATAAACGAATGAATCAAAAAACAGAATGGGAAGAAAACATGAGGCTATAGTTGGGTTTTAACTTAGTAATTTTATAAATGCTAGAATATTCCACAGGGTGATGCGAACTTTGAGAAAAAAAAACATATTTTGATTGGTACACCCAACAGTATTATTACAGTGGTATTGCTAAAGAATCAGGCTATAACATGTTCAAAAATCACTTAAATCGGCCAACAGGTTTAGGAAATATGAGACATCAAAAATGACCAAATTTTTAAGTGGGCCGATTTCTATGCACATAAGTTAACTGTGAAAGCTCAAATGCAAACAAACAATGAAATCGAGTAGTCGCACGCAATGCGTGAGCGCACTGAGAGTAAAATAGAAATACTCCAACATACAGTACATCTATTAATAATAATGTTACACTGACTCTACTAATTTGATTTTTAGGCACTAATTATTTATTTTGAAATAACTTGTTTTTCGTTTTAAACACTAACTATTATTTATTTAAATAAAGAGAGACTTACTTCGTACTATTTTATTTACAACTTACAAATAAACACTTAATATTATTAAAAAAAAAAACAACTAATAGTCCAGGAACCGAAGCTTTTCACCTCGCAATTTTTACAAAATATATCGATTTGCTTGAAAATTTGAGAATAAGTAGGGGATAATCCAAGGATCAAAATCTATATGATGCCGAAAGGCGCTTTTACCATGGGGGTGGTTGCCACCCCATGTCGGGGGTGGAAATTTTTTATTATATTTTGACTGCAAAAGTTGATAACAACATTCATTCTAAGCAAAAAATGTTCTATACATTTTTTTGATAAAATTAATACTTTTCGATTTATTCGCTATCGAAAGTGTTATTCTTTATATTCTAAGAAACGTTAATAAAATCATTTTTTTGGTAAAATTGTGGCTTATTTCCCATTAAAAGTAATCGAAAGTGTTAGTTTTATATAAAAAAAATCAATGTTTTTCGATATATACTCATTTACCATTCACTCATTTTTTGCCGTAGAAAAACCATTTTTTTGAAACCAAGTTCTTGGTAAATAACCTACAGTTTTATATTAAAACATTTTTTCGTATATCTGATGCTAATCTTTCTATTCTGAAGAAAATGGCATTTTTTACCAAACCACAAAAAGTCGTTATTCGCTTTTAACTCCAATTTTTTTAAAAACTAATCATTCTAAGCCAGTCAAACTTCTAGAATATATTAATAATACATAAATAAGGAAGAATGAATAAGGCCAATGACTAAAAACACCGCCAACTTACATTATTATGCTTCCAATTGGATTTCTCCTGTTTTTTTTTTCAAAAAATATATTGATTTTTTAACCGTAACCTTTTTAATTTTTATCTTAGAAAGTTTGTTGAAAAAGAATTTTGTAGGTTTTTACAAGGTCTATAAGACTATTAATATTAAATTCTTTTAAAATCCTCAGTCGTAAAAAGTGGTGACTTTGAAAGGATTGGTAAAAGTGGTTTTTGCATGTTATTACCAGTTTTAATTGTCAATAGCTACTCAATTGTTGCAGTAGAAACAATTTTTGCAAAACAAGTTCTTAGGAATTAAATAAGCTACAATTTCATATTTAAACAATTTTTCTTATCTCTGATGCTAATCTTTCTATTCTGAAGAAAAGGGAATTTGTTACCAAACTCCAAAAATTCGTTATTTGATTTTGACTTCATTGTTTTAAAAACTAATTATTTTCAGCCGGGTAAACTTCTAGATCCTATTAATAATACATAAATAAAGAAGACCAAATAAGGTCAATGACTAATTTTATTTAGGGTGGTGATTAGGGGTTTGCTCCCGATCACTTGTTCGCTGAAAAAATAGGGACTGACATTCTTTTCATTATAAGCCACTTAATTTTTGAGCTAAAGACTTGTTTTTTATTTCTGGAGATAGATATTTTTAAATACTTCAAATTCGTTTAAATATTTTATCCTCGAAAAATGCATAGTTTTCCCGTCTTTTGACTTTGATACTACATGATTTAGCATTTGACGAAGAAGAGCTAACATATAATAAAGTATAGCTCGATTATTATTGGTCTTAAAAAAATTAAAAAAAAACGGTTTTGTTGATTTTTTCACAAGGTACATTTTTTTTAATCAAAGCTGTTTTGATAAAACGAAAACTTTTTGAGTTATTTGCAGAAAACTGATTAAAAACATTGATTTTTTCGATATACTATAACACTTTTGATATAGTATGGTATAGTTAGACCCAAACCCAGACATCCAAAGTGAAAGTTATCCTCCAACACCAAATTGTTCTATATGGTCCACGTAATGTTCAGAAAAAAGTCACACCATTTTGAGCGTCGGGTTTGGGGGAGAGAGGGGTGAGAAATCGGTAAATTCGTAGTTTTTTGCGTTTTTCGTCAATATTTCTAAAACTAAGAGGTTTATCATGAACAACCCTTTACACAAAATTGTTCTACATTAAATTTTAAATAAAAAAGGCCCTATGCATAACCCTTCTAAAATGAACGGTTCCAAAGTTACGGAGGTAGTATAGTATAATTGGTCCAAAAAAAGCCTAACCCAGACATCCAAAGTAAAAGTTTTCCTTCAACACCAAATTGTTCTATATGGTCCAGATATTGTTCAGTAAAAAGTTACACCATTTTGAGCGTCCGGTTTGGGGGGGGGGGGGAGATGGGGGAAAGTCGGTAAATTAGTAGTTTTTTTACGTTTTTCGTCAATATTTCTAAAACTATGCTTTAGCGTAAGGAATGTTCTATAGAAAAATGTTCTACATAAAATTTAAAACAAAAAAGGTTTATACATAATTGTTATAAAATCAACGGTTCCAGAGTTACGGAGGGTGAAAAGTGGAGGTTTTCGATACTTTTTATATTTACCGATTTCTCCCCCCTATCCCCCCAAACCCGACGCTCAAAATGGTGTGACTTTTTTCTGAACATTATGTGGACCATATAGAATAATTTGGTGTTGGAGGATAACTTTCACTTTGGATGTCTGGGTTTTTGGTATAGTTATATCATAAATATTGCCCAAAAAATATAAAAAGTATCGAAAACCTCGACCTTTCACCCTCCGTAACTCTGGAACCGTTGATTTTATAACAATTATGTATTAACAATTATGTATAGAACATTTTTTGTTTTAAAATTCATGTAGAACAGTGGTTCCCAACCTTTTTTTTCTGGCGACCCACCTTCTGATGTTTTTTCCGATTCGCGACCCATCCCTCACCCATGATGATATATATTATGTACGTTATTCAGCTACTGTAAGAGCTACGCCGCGACCCAGCTGAAATCCGCCCGCGACCCACCCGTTGGGAAACGCTGATGTAGAACATTTTTGTATATAACATTGTTTACGCTAAAGCAAAGTTTTAGAAATATTGACGAAAAACGTAAAAAACTACTAATTTACCGGCTTCTCTCCCATCTCCCTCCCAAACCGGACGCTCAAAATGGTGTAACTTTTTACTGAACAATATGTGGACCATATAGAACAATTTGGTGTTGGAGGAAAACTTTTACTTTGGATGTTTGGGTTAGGCCTTTTTTTGGACCAGTTATACTATACTATCTCCGTAACTTTGGAACCATTCATTTTAGAAAGATTATGCATAGGACCTTTTTTATTTCAAATTTAATGTAGAACAATTTTTTATAGAGGGTTGTTCATGCTAAACCGCATAGTTTTAGAAATATTGTCGAAAAACTTAAAAAACTACGAATTTACCGATTTCTCCCCCCCTCTCCCCCCAAACCCGACGCTCAAAATGGTGTGACTTTTTTCTGGACATTGTGTGGACCATATAAAACAATTTGGTGTTGAA
Source organism: Diabrotica virgifera virgifera (assembly GCF_917563875.1). Lineage (NCBI taxonomy): Eukaryota > Metazoa > Arthropoda > Insecta > Coleoptera > Chrysomelidae > Diabrotica > Diabrotica virgifera. Next base: position 59,262,464 of record NC_065443.1, on the reverse strand, counting down.
GGATAACTTTCACTTTGGATGTCTGGGTTATGCCATCTTTTGGATCAAATATACTATACTATTTAGAAAGGGTCTAGGAACTAGAGAAGCATTATTCGGAGTCAATGTTCTGACACAACGATGTCTGGATATAAATCAGGACATATATGCTTGCTTCATAGATTTTAAAAAAGCTTTTGACAGAGTTCAACATGAAAAGCTTTTAAGTATTCTTAAGACCAAAAACATAGATAGTAGAAATCTACAAATTATATCGAATCTGTATCAAAATCAGAAAGCAAGAATAAGAGTCGAAGGGGAACTGACAGAGGAAGTAAGTATACTTAGAGGAGTTTGACAAGGGTGCATACTTTCGCCACTCTTATTCAACGTCTACAGTCAAGTGATATTTCAAGAAGCTTTATTGGATATTGTGGAAGGTATTTTGGTCAACGGAAATAGCATTAATAATATTAGATATGCGGACGATATGGTCATACATATTTGCAAGTGACATGGAAGATTTACAGTACATAATACAACACGTATACAATGCATGTGAAAGGTACGGACTGCAAATGAATCTCAAGAAAACGAAATCAATGATATTCTCAAAAAACCACAAAATGTAGATAACCTGATCATCAATAATACAACGATCGAAAGAGTAACAACATATAAATATTTAGGAACGTGGCTAACCGAAGATGGAGATCAAACAAAAGAAATCAGATCTAGAACAGAAATGGCAAGAAACACGTTCATAAAATTGAAGAACATACTTTGCAACCGTAACCTTAATCTAGAGATTCGCACAAGAATGCTACGTTGTTACGTTTTTTCTACTTTACTATACGGCATGGAAGCGTGGACAATGAAACAGTCTGAAATCAAAAAATTAAACTTCTTTGAGATGTGGTGCTATAGGAGAATCCACAGAATATCGTGGACTGAAAAAGTAACTAATATAGAGGTGTTACAAAGAATGAAGAAAGAATGTGAAGTCATACAAACTGTTAAAATTAGAAAGATTCAATATCTGGGTCATATAATGAGGGACGAGAAGTACGTATTACTTAGGTTAATTATGCAAGGGAAGATACAAGGGAAGAGAAACCCAGGACGACGCAAAATATCCTGGCTAAGAAATTTGAGAGAGTGGTTCGGTTGCAGCTCATTAGAATTATTCAGAAGTGCGGCCAATACAATTAAAATAGCGATGATGATTTCCAACCTCCGATAGGGGAAGGAACCTGAAGAAGAAGAATTAGACAGAAATGGTCAAACGAATTACATGACGCTATTACATCCTTACGAAGGAGAAAATATAGAGAAGGATACCTACCATTAATAAAAATACCATTAACTCGGCGATAGGACGATATCTTGTCTCACTCCGTCTCTCATGCATATTGGTTTCGTAAAGTGCCCTTCGTGTTCCAAGAATCATATGGAGTGGGTTCAAACTCGATAAACGATTGAGGTTCTTGAAAATAATCTGTATTTAATTTTCCACAGTAAATCAACTTAGCATGCGAATGCATTGGTTGTTGCTGCGTGGGAGGGCGGCAAATTTCTAATCCTGAGAGTGGGTGGCGGTATCTGACCGAACTCAGAGACTCAGAAACTGTGCTCTTCATTCAACCAGTCTTCCTATGTCGACGCCAACTAACGGACGCTGCGTCGCTTTTCCGGTTTCCGGAGAATACGTCGCGGAAATAGTATAGTTTGCGATAGTCGGTAGATAGGGTCAGAAAAGTTTCCACGATTTTTTACTGCGGTAAGTTTATAGTTTTTCTTTCAATATTTTAGTTTTAGAAGATAAACATTGATACACTTTGCGTTTCTTGAACCTAAAAAAAATAATAAATAAAAATAGTTGTTGAGGATAATTTAATTTTAAAAATAAATTATATTAAAAAACTATTAAAAAAATCCAAATAGATATTCAACTGTATATTTTAAAATATAGATTTAACCACCGAAAAAGGTAATGAAAATTTTAAAATATATTTTTCTAAAAACCACTTGTCCGATTTAGACCATTTATTTTGTGATTGAAGGATTTTGTTTTCAGGAAATATAGAGTAATAGTTGGAGTTCAACAGTTACAATGTTACACATTGAATTTATCTCCATTTATCTTTCTATACATTATTTCAAACATTATTTTATATAAATTTTTACAACAGAAACATTGCATATAAAAAATTAAACAAAAATGTCAAAATTGTAACCTCATGGTTCTTCTTTACTCCTTATTCTTATTCCTGCATGATTCTTTCTTAAATTGTAACCTAATGGTTCTTACTTCGTTCTTATTCTTATTCGTCCATGGGATTTCTTTAAATTGTAAGCTAATGGTTCTTCGTTGGTTCTTATTATTATTCCTTCACGACTTTTCCTTCAAATTTCTTGCTTATCTCGATTTTATCTTTCGTAATAAGCTGAAGGATTTTCTAACGGTATTCTTTAAGCGACTTTTGTTCTATAGAGTTTTTTACTAACTCAATACTTTTCGAGTTATTTGCGAGTGAATATGTTAATCTTTCACAAAAAAACACGTTTTTAGACGATTTTTCGCAAATAACTCAAAAGGTAACTATTTTATTGAGAAAAATATTCTTAGGAAAGAGGAAAGTGAGAAATTGAGAAAAAAAGCAAAAAAAAAACAGTGTATGAAGTCTGTAGATCCAGTAGAAGCAGAGTCAAAGTTAATTAAAAATAGGTTAATTCGTCAAATTCCAAATCGAATATTTCAACGTGAAATAACCAAAAAATGAAGCACTTTTCGTAGAACACTCATTATAACTTTTTTAAAGTGTTTAAAAAACACTTAATTTTCCTAACATAAAAAGGAAATTACGCTCAAAATAATGTCGGTTTTTTTATTTTTTAGTAAAAAGAAATCGTGAAAATCATCCCCTAATTAGCATCCCAAATGAAAATATTAATCGTTACCGATTCACAAGTTACTTTACTTATGTATTGTTTATATGTAAGTTTTATCGGTTCAAAGTGCTTATTTTTTAAAAGGCTGTAGTTAAAAGGGTTTGAACGGTTCACTAATCACGAGTGTATGGAAAATTTGAACAGCCATTTCTTAATAAATTTTTGTATTACCGGGAAACAAAAAAAATTCAAAATATTCAGAAAAGCAAGACCTATATTTTTATACTGTATGAGCTTTTTGGACACCGAAATTTTTTTCAAAATAAAAAAATTACTTTAAAACCAATTTTTTTTAAATGAGCACATCAAACCGAATAAACTTACAGATTAAATAAACAATACATACCAAACTAAACTAACTTTTGAAGCGGCAACGATTTCATTTGAGATGCTAATTAGAGGGTGATTTCTACGATTTTCTGTTTAAAAAAAAAACGAATAACTTTATTTTGAGCGTAACTTATTTACTTAAAAAAACCATAAAATCCTTTATAAAAGGTATATTTGTTATAAAGGATTTTATGTTTTTTTTGTAATAAATGGTATACAGCCAACTACAGGAAAATTTTTTCCTCGTGGATTTTTTATTTACTTTTGATGTTACAAACATAAAAAATAAATCTTTTATTAAACACTTTAAAACAGTTATAATGAGTTTTCCACGAAAAGTGCTTCATTTTTTGGTTACTTCACGATGAAATATTCGATTTGGAATTTGACGAATAAGAACTTACTTTTATTAGCTACAACTCTGTTTCTAGTGGGTCTACATACCTACTGCATATTATATATACCGTTTTTTTCACTTTTTATAAGCTATATTTTTGCTAAGAATATTTTTTTCGATAAAATACTTACTTTTTGAGTTATTTGCGAAAAAGCGTTAAAAACTTGTTTTTTTTTTCTTGTGGAAAAATGAACATATTCACTCGCAAGTAACTCGAAAAGTATTGACTTGGTAAAAAAACTCTATAGAACAAAAGTTGCTTAGAATTCGTCATTTTACCAAATACCGGACTTATTTTGAACGTATGTTTTTTCACTCCCGAGAAAGGCAAAAAGCACACATCGACACAATATCACTTTTTTGCTTTGACATATTGGGCTATGCGTTTGCCAAATTTCATGTCAACTCAAACGGTTCTTTATAATTAACAGCAAAACCGTGAGTAAATGGACTACGTAGTTATGTTATTGTTCACAATATTATCACCATCGCCGTCATTGTCATCAACAATAGGGAACTTGCACATTTTTTTTATTAGATAATAATGTTCAGTTTTGTTTAAAAATGAGATTTCCAAAATTTCACGCTTCAAAAACTCGTAATAACTTAGAAATACATATTTAAAGTCTTCTGCGGTATAAAATAGTTCAAACGGCCCGTGACGTCACATAGTTTTGAATTAGTTTTGATTATGGTTATATTTCGCTGTGTCTAGGTACACGCTAACGTGTACGAAAATAAAAAAGTTAGGTAGACGCAAATAAAACTTCATCAAGCCAGTGACATCATTATTTAGCTTGCGCAGTGACTATATATTTTGGTACATGCTATTTTCATATATTTAGTGTTTGTTTAATAGAAAAATATTTGTTAAGGGAAGGGAAGCAGAACTATTCAGATGTTTCAAACTTAATTGTAATAAATCAATGTATATATATAGAAAAGTATATATTTAGGTTAGCAAAATAATTATATGTATTTAGTTTACATGACATGTAGGTACAAAATATTGTTAAAATAATTTTTATACGTAAGTGAATTATTATAATCAACTATTCTAAATACAAAATAAGCCACAATTTAACTAAAAATATTATTTTATTAACGTTTCGACGTCCAAATCGGATGTCATTGTCAAAATACAAAAATTAGTCAGATTAAATAAATTATTAGAAAAAATTTTTTACTATGCAATAACATTTTTGTTTAATTTAATAATATTTTGTATTTTGACAACGACATCCGGTTTAGACGTCGAAACGTTAATAAAATCAATTTTTAGTTAAATTGTGGCTTAGTTCCCATTTAGAATAGTTGATTACAAAAATGCCACAAAGATAATAGCTTCAGAACAAGTTAATTATTATTGTGAAAGCTTTAGGTCTTCCTTTTATTTTAATCTTGGACGGTATTACTATTTCATTTATAACTAAAAAAATATATATTAATTTATAGTCTCTTATCTTTTTCGTACTGTTTTAAAATGTTCTTAAACTCATTAAAAGAACTAAATAATTGTCCACACTCCGTAGTTAATTTAAAAACAAACACTAACGCCCGGTTTCCGAAAGGATGATCATCTCAAAAATTATGTAATCGACGATTAACAATGGATTAAATGCGTCAGAAACGTCAAACAAACTAGTTTTAATAACAGTAGATCACCTGACAAAAGATTAATCGCTTGTTAACAGCCGATCATAAGTGTTTTGAGTCTCTGAAAGGTCGATTAACCAGTTTCGCTTGTCAAACGGCGGTAAAAATGTACTGTTACCTAATATGAGATTATCCGTCGATTAACGGGCTGTTAAGAGTTTTTTTAGTTTTTTAATTACTGTAATTAACAAATACCGGGAAAAATTGTCAAATAACACATATATAAATGAGATAAATCATATTATTCAATAAACATAAGTTTTTTTATGGAAGAAATAATTTAAAAAATTTATTTAACTTGCAGAACATGGATATCTCGGACATTTTTGTATATTTGATTATATAATTTATATTTTTTTTTTCGTTTAAAAATGTAAGATAACAACGATGCTAGACTCATAGAGCTATTTTTTGAGAGGCCAGAGCTCTAAAAAGCAGAACATAATGATAATAGCGATGTAAATAAGAGGGAAAACGTGTGTGAAATTATAGCAGCTAACTTTGAAGACAATAAAACAGCCGGTAAATAAATTAAAAATATATACAAAAAGTAATTATATAGACCAAAAATAAAAATATGAGTATAAAATATTATAGATCATAAATAAACTGTTTTATATTTCCAAATCTCATCACATAAATTTATTGCGTTTTATTCTTTTTGAAATTATCTAGCCTCATTTTTAAAATGCTATCATTCAATTCTTGCTCCAAACAAAAGTGACAGTACGTAAGAGAGAATGCAGCTTTAGAGATACAAAGATACAAGTTTGGATTTAGAGGTTAATATAATTAGGGATTCCAATGAACTGTCAGTGGTGGCCGGTGGATGGCTAAACTGACATGGCCATAGACATAGTTAAGGGGGGTGGTCATTTCGTATCTAATGTTTACATTGAATATTGACAAATTTGTAAAGAATATCCTGTTTGGTTTTGTTTTTTTGTTAATTGTGTAGCGAAATTTGTGAAATTGTGATAGCAAATTAAATATGAAGTGGTTTAAACATTGGATACGCCTATGGATGACAGTTTCGCCATCCAGCAGCCATATTATATCACGTGATTTGGAATGCCTAATTGAAATTTTGAAGGATAACAGTCAATGCCAAGCCTACGATTTTTAGAGTACCTAATTTGCATACTATCTAGTAGTATCAGTATATGTAAGTATATTTATATACAAAATATAGTTTTTCGCCCTTCTATTAGGAAATGGGGGTTAGGTGGAAGAGCAGCTGTACATTGCTGTCCTTCAATGATGTACAAGCTGAACCTCGCCCTACAGACCAATTAATATTTTTGTTTTGTTGTATAATTTTTGGAATACTAATAAAGACATTTATTATTATTATTATTATTATTATTAATTGTGACAGTATCGATAACAAATTGTATGTCAGATCATCGATTACATGATCTATGATCGTGTAATTTTATAATAATTGGCGTTTGAGAAACCCATCACTGGTTAACAGTAGGGCTTTTCATCGACTGTCATTTGTTTCGAGCTTCTGTCATGTGTCGCATAATATTAATATATCTATGCCATACGTCTTTGGTTTGTATCATTGGTATATATCAATAACGTATGACGTAGATATATTAATATTATGTGACACATGACAGAAGCTCGAAACAAATGACTGTGAATGAAAAGCCCTGTTGATCAAATCTGACGGCCGATTAGATGATCGGAGATTTGAATAACGTTTCGGAAACCGGCTGTAAACAAATAAAGAATAAGGAATCACTGACACTCTAACTTTTTTATTTGCGTACACGTTAGCGTATACCTAGACACAACCTTATATTTAGGTATATTCTTCTTCTCCTTCTTTAGTTTATTGGCCTCCACCTACTTGGGTATTTGGCCAGTTCATCGTCGTGGAATAAGTCAAAAATATTTATATTCTAATGACATTTATCGTATGTTATTGTAATAATATATACCAGTTTGTTAAAATTGGAGTTTTATACTGTTTTTGGAGGAAAGGAACGAAGGTTTACTATTGAAAATAAAACCATTTTGTAAAAGTAGACATTTTCTATGAATAGTTCAAACGATCAAAAGCACTTGTAACGTCACATAAATGTATTTTCTACTGACGTTAATAACGTCTAATTTAAAATTCTGTTTACTTTATTGGAAAAATGTAAACGTAAAACCAAGTGACGTCACGACGCGTTTTGGACCACCTGTTTTAATTTGAATGTTTAATCGTCTTTAGGGGTCAAACGAAAGACAAACAAAACTTTTTTATCTTTGATACATGTTTTAAATTATGTTCTGTTGTGATTTATAACATTTTTTTCGAATTTAAAAATTTATGCAAGTTCCCTATTATTGTTGTTATGATTGGGCTTATTTCGCTTATTTTATTTTCACGAATCCATCAATCCCCAATTAATTTTTCGCACTTCGATAAAATATACAATTCCGCCCTACTTTTGGAGTTAAAACTGAAAGTGCTTTTCGCCAAGTTCCCCAAACCACTTCGTCAGTGTAACCATTAGGCCCAACATGTTTTTGATAATATCGCTTTGTTATTTCCCTTATAGTCCAAGAGGCAGCGCTAAAAAGTCTCTTTGAATTTACTAAAGCTAGATTTTTCACAGTTGATTACTGTGATTTTGTAGAGAAACATACTGCGCTCGGTTAGGCGAAACGTAGAACAGGGGTTACTGAGAGGGTATCAAAGTTGCTTTCCTATGAAGGTAATTAAATCCATTTACTGAGGCTGAAAATCAGTACACACATTCTAAATTAAATATAAATAAGAGTTATTATAGTCGGTCAGCTGTATGACGGGACAGAGCCGGTCGGTCAGCCCCAGTGAATATACAGGTTTATTCACTACATTTTGACCCCCTTGTAAACTGCTTTATTTACAGAATTAGAAAAAAATGTAAAATACAAAAGTTATTCAATTTTTAAATTATGATTTTTTGACATATATATCGTACTAGTGACGTCATCCATTTGGGCGTGATGACGTAATCGACTATTTTTTAAATAGGAATAGGGATCGAGTGCTAGCTCATTTGAAAGGATATTCAATTCCCTATTCAGTAATCTAAACATTAACATGATTAATTATACAGGGTGTCAAAAAATTGTTTTAATTAAATTAATTGTTTAATTAATAATTGAAATTTTTTTTTGGACACCCTGTATAAATAATGATCTTAATGTTTATAGTATTGTATAGATAATTGAATAACCTTTCAAATGAGCTAGCACACGACCCCTATTCTCATTTAAAAACATGGTCGATTACGTCATCCCGCCCAGATAGATGACGTCACTAGTACGATATATATGTCAAAAAATCATAATTAAAAAATCGAATAACTTTTGTATTTTACAGTTTTTTCTCATTCTGTAAATAAAGCAGTTTAAAAGGGGGTCAAAATATAGTGAATAACCCTGTACATTGATTGGGGCCGACCGACCGGCTCTGTCCCGTCATACAGCTGACCGACTATAATAACTTTTATTTATATTCAATTTAGAATGTGTGTACTGATTTTCAGCCTTAGTAAATGGATTTAATTACCTTCGTAGGAAAGCAACTTTGATACCCTCTCAGAAACCCCTGTTCTACGTTTCGCTTGACCGACCGCAGTAAGTTTCTCTACACAATCACAGTAAGCAACTGTGAAAAATTTAGCTTTAGTAAATTCAAAGAGATTTTTTAGCGCTGCCTCTTGGACTATTATACATTCGATGGGATTAAACTGGCAGTGGTGTGGCGGAAGACGTAAAACTTTGTAACTGTAACTTTCAATACTCTGATCCCATAAAGTTTTTTTGTTTTGCATGTTCTTTTGCAAAACGTAAATAATTTAGATTTTAATACATGATATGCAATGGTATACGTTCATGTTCATTTGACAATCATCCTTTAATAAGCCTTTTCATAATGTGTTAAGTAATTGTGAACGCACAACTAAGATAAAACATACTAAAGAAAGTATAGTTATTGAAAAGAAATATAAAATAAAGAATAGAGTGCTTTCATTACCAAATTAATTTTTAATCGATTATTATTTATTATGATACCTGTACGAAAAAGAACAAGGAGGCGGTGTTGTCATCTAAAATAAGAGTGATCCACGCTATATAAATCATTTAAAGTTAATAATTATAAATTTTCCAAAGCCAAAAATTTTTTTATAAACAATTTTGTGCAATATCTAGAATATTTTATTTGTATTAAATGTTCTTCTTCTTCTTTTTGCGTAGACATTATTGTTTGTTTTTTCAATGTGCCTCCAGTCAGTTCGTTACATCATTTTCATGGTCTTCCCACCAGATCGTCTTCCTATTTGGGAATCGTCTTTCGCCGTCTTTACTACTCTATTTGTTGTCATTCGGCTTATATCACCGTTCTACTCTACTCTTCTATTTCGTACCCAGTCCTTGCCCACATAACAATTTCATGTTCTTAGTAGATTCATAGAACATACTTTTCAGAAAAAGTATATACTGAGAATATGCGTAATTACCATTGCGAATATGCAGAACAGATACTGAGTATATACTACATTACAGTACTTAAACGTTCTATGTATATACTTAGAATGTGCTACCTCACTTCTTTTCAGTATATAACAAGAATATACTTTTTAGAACATTCCAAGGAAGTGCTATAAATCTTATATTTATATACTTAGAACGTACTACCGCACATCTTTTTAGTTTATACCAAGAACGTACTTTTTAGAATATTCCAAGGAAGTGCTATAAACCTTCTATTTATATACTTAGAACGTACTACCGCACATCTTTGTATGGGAAGAATATATTTTTAAGAATATTCTAAGAAAGTGCTATATTGCTCAGAAGTATGTTTTCAGCATCACCTAATCTCATCTTAGGTTCTACTGTTTCTACCAAATACCTATTATATTTACATATTCTAATTGCATATGAGAATGTAGCTAGTACCTACATTATACAATATTACTTAAAAAGTAAGTAAATATTAATAAATTTTAGTTATTTATATAAATTATTATATAATATTTAACTAAACTAAACTATGTATAAGTAACTAAAATTTATATAATTATATGTACTTACCTAGATACCTACTATTTAAGTAATATTGAGTTACCAAAATGGATTATATTTTGAAGCACCACAAACAAAATAAAGAGATTATGTATGTTCTTTAGTCCTAGTACTTTATCATTCGTCTTCATCCTTAACACTGCATAGATACAGATACAAATTATGCCCGTTTTCGTTTTCATATTTTAATTTTTTTTCCTATCCTTAATCCCTATACAGGTAGGAAAAGACTGGCCGTGTGACCGTTTGCAGTTTGGTCACCGAACAACAATGGTGCATCGGTGGTTAGTGTTGCCAAACGGAGGGAAATTTCCCTTTTTGCGGGAATTTTCAACATAAAAGGTGATAAAAGGAAAAAGTTAACTCAATAGGGAATTTTTGCTCCAGTTCAAATTGTAAACTATTAAATAAAATATTTGAAAATAATTAAACATATCTTCTCAGATTTTGTAAACAGGAGGGAATTTTTTTATAAAAGTGGGATTTTTTAAGGTAAGTTGACGGAAAAAGCTTACTCGACGGTAGGCAACACCAAAGCCTTTGGTTGTGGGTTTTGGCACGTAATGGTGCTGGAATGGCCCATATTGAATTGAATGTACCTAAATTCAAATTCCAACGATGTAAAAATACTCATGATAAACTAGAAATGGTAAAGTCATTTCAATTATGAAAACGAATTTTTAATCATAAACGTTAATACAATTAATGTTTAAACTCTTTTACCATACAACAATTTTGAAATAAAATTCGTCCAATACTACTTACCTACATATATAAATTTTTTTAATTATTCTAAAAAATAACTAAGTTGATAATAATATTAGCTATAAGGCTAATATTATACTTCCTATACGTAGGTACATATTATTTTTTAAGATATTTTAAAAGTATGTGTTAAGTATGTGTTAAGAATGTACTTATAAGTATGTGTTAAGAATATTCGCTAAAGGTATATTCTAAGAATAAACTTTTACGATTATTCCGAGATACTACGTACACTAATGTGCTCAGTATATTCGGTACGAGAATATGTTTTGAAGTATATGCAAAGAACATGAAATTTAGAATGTTTTTTAAGGTATATGCTATGCTTGTACTACGCATGTACTAAAAATAATATACTCCGACGAATGTTGGTAGTATATGCTTTGAACATGATCCGAACATAATTGTTATGTGGGTGATGTCCTCCACCTTGGATCTCACCATGTTGTTATCTCTGCTGTTTTTAGCAATCTTTTTGTTCTCTCTGTGTCAAATAGTATTTCTGACGCGTATGACATTATTGATATGATGACTGTTTTGTAAATTCTGCCTGTCATTTCTTTCCCAATATTTATATTTCTCCATATTTATTCACAGGCAACCTGTGGTTCTGTTTGCTCTATTCACTTGATCCTCTACATGTGTTTAGATCTTTCGTTCTATTATCTGACGCTCCAGCTCTAATTTATACCTTAATAGATTTTCTTGCATGCATTTTGTCCTTTTTGAGAAAATTAACATGTAAAAGTTTCAGGTAGTTATACTAAATTGGTGCAACATACGTTGTAAATTATATTCTCTTTGAGATATTAGTATTGCTTCGTCTGTATAGTAAATTATTTTAAATTGTTTTTCTACCCTTTGGTATCCATTTGAATTTCTACTTTTTTATTATTTCATACATTATCAGGATGAACAATAGAGAACTCAGGGAAGCCCCCTGTCGTATCCCATTGCCAGCTTCAGTTGGGTAAATTAGTTCTTCTTCTACTTTAACTTGTATTGTATTGTTCTGGTAGATATTTTTTAACGTTTTGATTATTTCTAGAGGTATCTCCCTTGCCTACAGTAAGTGGATAACATCCTTTAATTTGATTCTGTCAAATGACTTCTTAAGGTCCACGAAAAACAAGTAAGTCGGTTTGTTGTACTCTAATCATTTCTTTTGCAATTAGACCAAATACTTGGAATACTTGTACAGAAAAAGAATACCAGAGAATATTGTTGAGAAAGAAATGTTAGAAAACGATAATATCGAGGGAAGTTGAGGAAAATTCAAAAATGACATAACTCAGGAAGAAAACCACTTGGAGAGAGGAAAGTAACGAATACTAACATATTAAAAACGAAAACTCGCGTTTAGAGACGAAGTGGAGAAAAAGTATGAAGAAAAGAAGAAATTCCTTTTACAATACAGAACAAAACATACCCAACAGTCATATAACCACTATAAACGAATCAGAAACGAAACGAATACTTTAGTCAGACAAATAAAAAGGGAGCACTGGCAGAGCTTCTTAAATCAGATGGAACACGACTTCTACGCAACACAAAAAGGAAATATGGAGAATGATCAGAGGACAAAGAAAAGAGATAAACAAACTAATAAAAACAAAACACATTTAGAAGGACATGGAGGGAAACATGGAGGGACTACTACCGATTTCTATTTACTAAAGGTGACGACAAACAAAGTTACGACAACACCTGAAGTTACGACAAACGAAGAAATAAACATCGAGGAGGAAGTAGTAGAGGAAGCATCAAGGAAATTAATAAATAGAAAATCACCAGGAGAGGACAGAATACCGAACGAACTCCTAAAGTATGGAGGACAGACCAAACAACTATAAAAACAAATCCAAAAAATAATAAAACAAAACAGAGTACCACAATAATGGAAATTAAGCATCCTAACACCTCTCTTCAAAAAAGGAAATACATCGGACCCGGAGAATTACAAAGGAATTAAATTCAACATTAAAATTAACAACCAAAGTGATAAAAAACTGAAATTATAAAATTAGCAAAAGAACAACAAGGTTTTAGGTCGGGAAATTCATGCAGCGACGCTATATATATTTATAATGAGACACGTTCAAGAGAAATCATTAGAATACAACAAACTGGCATATTTATGTTTCGTGGACCTTAAGAGGGCATTTGAGAGGGTCAAATTAAAGGACGTTGTTTACTCAAGAAAGGTTCCTCTAAAAATAATTAAAAGGATCGAAAATATCTACTAGAAAAACACAATAAAAGTAAAAGTAGAAGATGAACTAACTGACCCAATTGAAGCTGGCAATGGTATAAGATAGGAGGATTCCTTAAGTCCTTTATTATTCAACTTGATCATGGATGAAATAATAAAAAAAGTAAGGATAACACATGAGAGAAAAACAACTAATGCACTTAACTGCAATACTAATCTCTCAAAGTGAAGATGATTTACAACATATGCTGCACCAATTTAATATAACCCCCAGAAAATTTAGCATGTAAATTTCCCCAAAACAGACAAAATGCATGGTTATAACAGCATCCAATAAGATGTAAATTAGAGCTGGAGAGTCAGATAATAGAAAAAGTGGTGGAGTTTAAATATCTAGGCATCACACTATCTACCTAAGGAAAGCTCGAAACAGAAGTGGAAGATCAAGTAAATAGAGCAAACAGAGCCGCAGGTTGCCTGAATATGCAGAAATAAAAATATCGAAAAAGAAATGAAAGATAGAATTTACAAAACAGTCATCATACCAAAAATTACACACATGGCAGAAACACGACCTGACAGACAGGACAAAAATATTGCTAGAAACTGCAGAGATGAAAATCCTTCGTAAAATCGATGTTAAGACATTGTGAGATAGAGCTAGAAGTGCAGATATACGACGGAGATGCAAGAGGGAGAACATTAATAACTGGATAAGAAACAGAAGAATATAATGGAATGACCACATACGCCTAAGCCTAATGACAACAAACAAAGTAGTAAGGACGGCGAGAGGTAGTTCTCCAATAGGAAGATGATCAGTGGGAAGACCACGAAAATGATGGAACGACAACTTATTGGAGGCACATTGAAAAAAAAACAGACAGAGTCTTGTCTATACAAAAAGAAGAAGGAGAGGTAGTAGATTTATCGAAACCCTTAGATAGTGTAGATTTGGCTTGCTCCTAAATTTTTTTCGAAATTAAAGAAGCATATAGAAAGCAACTCAGGCATCTTTGCCTCAAACCTGTATTGTTCAATATGTGCCCCTCTATTATAACTTTGCTCTGTGTTGCATGCCTTTAAAAAATTAATTTTTCTGATTTAGTGCTTTAAAAAATAAATCCAAGACCCTGTTTATGTCTATCAACATAAACACCTGGTTTATAACGTGTCGTCTCCTATGTTTTAAACTATTATTTTTCCAAGTCTTCAAAGTAATTGTATATCTGATATCGCATTTTTTCGTTCTATTTACCTTACGTGTATATTGTGACAATATTTTACACCTCTCTTTGTATCTCTCGTCCTCATAAACTTAAATATTTTATTTCAAAAGCTCGTGAATAACAGTGAATGACGTGAACTCAGCAAATAACATCACACCAGGAACGGTATTGCTCGTATATTTCTGCACGATTATGTTGTCGTGAGTTTTTGTCCTGATATAAAGTATCTGATTGGTGGCTGTTTTAAGTTGAAGTTGTGTATCTGATTCATCAAGATTTTATTCACACAGAGACAAATGGACAATTAACATGATTTAAGGACTTCAAAAAATAAATTCATAACATACCCTGAGATTTCGACTCCTTCGACTTAGTCTCCTGAGTCACTAGATTACTTTACTAGTACACTATTCATTATAATACTGTAGTGAAAATATATCTATCTATCTAATCAGCCTTAAACGCTCATTCCTGGGCATATGCCTCCTCTGTGAATCTCCATTAGTCTCTATTCTGGGCGATCTGCATCCAGTCCTTCCCTGCCGTTCTCTTAAGGTCTTCCTCTTTTTCTTTTCTATTCCCATAGTCGCCAGTGTAGAATTCGCTTATTCCATCTTTTATCTTTTTGCCGCAGAGTGTGACCGGCGAAGCTCCATTTATGTTTTGCAACCTGTCAGGATCCATCGTTCACCTTTGTTTTTTGTCTGATTCATTAGTTTATTTTAGTGTCTTTAAGACCGATACCCAGCATCTGTCTTTCCATTGCTCTTTGTGTTTTTAATATCCTGTAAATGTTCTCCTTTGTGAAAGTCCATGTTTGTGAGCCGTATGTGATAACTGGTAATATGCACTGGTTCAATACTTTCATTCGCATATATTGAGGATACTTTTTATTTTTTAGAATATTATGATAGCTTACCAAATGATGCCATGCTAATCTAGTTCTTTTTATTTCTTCTGTTTGATTGTCCCTGTTCAGCTTTATTATCTGTCCTAGGTATATATATTCTGCCTCCTGCTCTAATTTATTCTGTTTGACTACTATTTCTAATTTGTCTTCTTGGTTTGTCATAGTCTTGGTTTTACTTTAGTTCATCTTTAGACCTCCCTCTGTCGCTTTTCTATCTAGTTACTCAATCATCTTCTCTAACTATTCCTTCTTATTAGCATATCTGTTATCAGAACTATATCGTCTGCATATCTCAAGTGGTTTAAGAGCTCTCTATTTATTCTTATTCCATGTTTCCCATTCTATTTTTTTTTTAAATATGTCTTCCATAGCCTTATTGAACAATTTTGACGATATTGTGTCTCTTTTCCTGACTCATCTTTCCAATTTTATTATTTATATCTGTAGCGTGTTCGTTCGTCAATTTTATAGTGGTACTCGCGTTTTTGTATATGTTTGTTATTAATTCTTTGTACCTGTAGTCAGTTCTGCCGTTCTGTAGTGAGTTTTTGATGGCCAAATATCCTATGCTGCCAAAAGCCTTTCGGAAGTCTATGAATGCATGTATAATGGGATTTGATATTCGTTCTACTTTTCTCTCAGTACTTTTACGGCTAGCAATATAGATATAAAAATATCAAATGTTGCAGTAGCACACCTAGTTAAGGATTGGAAAGTGATGGAGCATGCAACAATAAGTGATCACAACCTTATAACTTTCAATCTTAATAACCTAAATCCACGTAATACGGAAATATCTTCGGTAAGATATAATATAGGTAAAGCAAATTATGAACTATTAAAGTCTGAGTTTCGACCACCTTGTCTGGTACAAAGGGGATCTAATATAAATATTGCAACAAAAGAATTAACCAAACAAATTAAAAAAGCAATGGATATAGCAATACCAAAAATAAAAGAAAATAGTAAAGTAAAAAACTCAGCCTGGAAGGAAAACCTCACAAGAATGAGAAGCAGAGTTAGATATGCGCCAAAGCGATATCAACGTTGTGGTATCTATCTTGAGAGGCAAATCATTCTAGGTGAATATAGAAGACTAAAACAAGAATATAAACAAGAAATAAAAATAAAAAAAGCTAAAAGTTGGGAAACCTTCGTATCAAGACACTTAGAATTAGATATGTGGGGAATACCATATAAAATAGTTTCTAAAAAAATTAGATGTCCGACAATGCTTTCTACTTTAAAAAAAGAAGATGGAACATTTACAAAAAGTTGGGAAGAATCGGCCGAAACATTACTTAATGTATTATTACCTCCAGATAAATTAGAAGGAGAAACAGTAGAACAAAGAAATATAAGAGAAGAAATGATACATGAATACCAAATAGAAGAAGAAAGAGAAATAGAGGAATTCACAGAAGAAGAAGTATATGAAAATATGAGAGAAATGAAAAGAAAGAAGGCACCTGGACCGGATAATATTCATATTGAAATACTTCAAGCATTGTCGGAACAAATAATTCCAGTACTAACATCATTATATAATGAATGTCTTAGACAAAGAAGGTTTCCCAATAATTTTAAACAAGCAGAAGTTATAATAATACATAAAGGGGAAGATAAAGATCCTGCCTTACCGAAATCATATAGATCGGTATGTTTATTGAATACAATGGGAAAATTACAAGAAAAATTACTATGTAAAAAATTAAATCAAATAAGAACAGAAATTGGATTACATCCTGGTCAGTATGGTTTTAGGAAAGGTAGATCAACAGAAGATGCAATAAATAAAGTATTTGAAATAGTAAACGAAAGCATAAAAAAGTATGTTTTAATGATCTTTATAGACGTGTCTGGGGCTTTTGACAATCTTTGGTGGCCGTCATTCTTTGAAAGACTTCGAAGAATGAGATGCCCAAAGAATCTGTACGGAAGTCTCAGAAACTACTGTCAAGACCGATATGCAAGCCTAAGCTGTCCAACAGGAAAAAAGACAAAACATATCACAAAAGGATGTCCACAAGGATCAGTTTGTGGACCTATGTTCTGGGATGTAATGCTAGAGGAACTGTTGGAACAATTGACTATAGATCCTGAAGTGCTTGGAAGCATAGCATATGCAGATGATTTGTTGTTGATCATAGATGCAAACTCAAGAAGAGAATTAGAAAATAAATCAGATGAAGTATTAATAAGAGTAAATGATTGGATGAATAAAGTAAAATTAACAATATCAGATTCAAAAACAACATATAGTTTAATAAAAGGAAATTTAGAAAGAGATCCAATTATAAAAATTAGAGGGAAAACAATAAAAAGAAAAATGGAAACAAGATATTTAGGTATTATAATAGACGAACAAAAATTATTTACAAAACACATGAATTGTGTCTGTGAAAAGGCAACAAAGATCATGCATAGCATTGCTAGTCTAGCACAAAAGGAATATAGAATTTCGTTCCGACAGATGAGAATATACCTAAGTACAATACTTGCATCAATTGTAGGGTACGGTTCAAGTGTATGGGCACATAGATTAATAAATAAAAAAAACGCAGAAAAATTAAATAGAGCTCAGAGAGGATTTCTTGTAAGAATGACGGGAGCATTTGGAACAACTGCAACACAGGCACTCACAGTTTTAACTGGAGTAATGCCAATGCATTTAGAAACACAAAAAAGAGCATGTAATTATTGGCTAAAAAAAGAAAAATATGAAAAAATAATACAAATAATAGGATTAGATATAAGAAATAAAAGAGAATTAAAAGAAATAATAAATAGAAAAAGACAAAATGAATGGGAAAATTCAACAAAATCTAGACGTTTATACAATTTTATACCAATATTAGAAAACATTCCAAATTATTTTAATCCAAAACAAGGTTTAATACACTTTTTAACAGGACATGGACCGTACCCAACATATTTGGAAAGATTTAACTTAAAAGATGATGCATATTGTGAATGTGGAGAACTAGGTACACCAGAACATATAGTGTTACATTGTGAAAATACTATAGAAAATGAAGAACACAGAGAAATGAGAAGAATATTAGAAAGAATTGAAATAAGCGATATATTACAAAATGAAGAATATTTTGAAATATTAAACAATCTCACACAAATAATATCTAAAAAACAACAAGAAATCTATAATAATAGAAGACAACCAATAATCCAACCCTGATGAAGTTGAGTAAGATAAAGTTAAAATAAATAAAATAAAATATAAATTCAAAAATAGGTATTTACAATTATAATAATAATAATTCAATATAAAATAAATAAATAAAAATAATAATTCAATACATAATTCATAAAAATAAAAAAAAAAAAAACTACCAACTCTCTTCTGATAATAGAGGGACTGTCTTTATAACTTAGAAGGGAGTTGATAGTACCAAAAATATTTTAAATTGTTTATTTAAATTTGTTTGTTATACGTAATTAAGAGATTATGGCAAATTGTTATTGTAAAAATAGATTTAATAGTTGAGTAAAAAATGTAAAAATATAAAAAAAAATATCTGTAATCCCATCAGGAAAAAACGACCTGGATTAGTCACTAGAGGCCAGGTCATATGTATAAATAATAAATAAATAAATAAAAAAGTACTTTTACTGTTAAAAGATGGTCGCTAGTGCTATAACCCTTTCTAAACCCTATTCTGAAGAAATAATTCGACGTAATACTTTTGTCTATTAATATTGCTCCTAGATAGATAGTTAAATTAATCTACAATATCAAAGTTGTTCTTCTTTTTCTGACTCTATACAGTGGCGGCTCGTACCACTTTAAGAAGGTAGTGCCACAATTCGGGCAGCCGCCAAAATTTTTAGTGACGGATTCACGATATTGTCAAAAAAAGGTATACTGACAACAAAAACTAAAAAAAATATGCGCGGATACTTTTATCTTATGTACATATCTTAAGTTTATTGATCTGAGGTGCCAAGCAATTGTCCAACATTGATCAATACAGTTCCGTAAATTAATTAATAATAAAAACCTCTTAACCTACCACCAGCATTTACTGCTGATAGTGCTTGAAAATTGTTATTACGATTTAGTATCTATTTACCAATTTATAAAAATAATCCTATTTCATTATTCACACACATGCACAAATTTTTTTAATGTCACTTTTAAAGTTTACGATATATGAAGTTCATTCTTCTATTTTTTGGTTGTAAAGTTTTCAATGACTTTATAATTAAAATTATCAATACAATTTACAAAATGCTTTTCTGCAGATAGCATACCTAAAGCACTAGGTTTCGATGTAAACATCGAAAAACAAGAAGTTTAATAGTTTCTTCAAATGTGCTTTTTAAACCTTCCCTCTACAATAAAACCGATAGCGAAACAGCCCCAGAGGTAGTACTTAATTCGTCTCGCTAATACAGTACCTACTTCTAATTCAGTCTTAAACCGAGTTTTGCTTAAAAATTAAAATTGTCTCCATGTTTCATTAAGAAATGATTCGGAGAACTGATGCTTATAAGCAGAAAACTTCTCCGACATAAATAAATTAGAAGCAACTAAATGTCCGGAGAAGGTAGGCCTTTGAAATATCTGGTACTTTGAATAATATGAACCTTTAAGTCGTTGTCTAATTCGGCGCTAAAATTGACCAGCTCCTTAAATATGCCTCTATTTTCTGAATTTTCTTTTTCGTCGTGACCTCTTAAAGCTAACTCGAAAGCTCCACAACACCTTATAACATTTGTAGTTTTTTTTCTAGCGAAAAACCACCAAAAAATTTTTAAAACACTAATCTTTATTGTCAATTAATAAATTAAACTTAAGAAATAATCAAAATATTATCAAAATACCCACGATCATGATGCACTAAAAGTTTAATTATAAATACAGAAACTCTTTAACGGAAAATATACATAATAAAAGCGACAAACCAGCACGTAAAGAAACTCAAAATAAATAGACCTGGGCCTAAATTCCGTGCACTATAGATATCTACATGTCGCTTTCTATCGATATTTGAATATTAAAATATATGAATTTTTAGCTTTAATTGAATTATTTTCTAGTTTTGCTCTAGTTTATCAATTAGAGTATAACCTAGCAAAACTAGAAAATAATTCAATTAAAGCTAAAAATTCAAATATTTTGACATTCAAATATCGATAGAAAGCGACATGTAGATATCTACAGTGCATGGAATCTAGGCCCTGGCTTCATACCCTCGTGCCTGGCACAGAGATTCTAATGTTAAGGTATACTAATAGTCCAATATAGCTCTTCCTTTGTCACTTACATTGAATGTTCGTAAAATCTTTCTCTCTTTAGTCGTGCCAGTACTGACTTCGGCGCGAAGGAGATTCTCCTGTCGAATACTCTCCGCTGTCGGCAGGGATTGTATTGCGCCCATAGTTGCCATATTTTATATAATTTATGAAGATCAAAAGAAATACACACAAAAAAAAATTAACAGGAATTAAAAAGTTTTGAAGATAAAAAATATGTTTATGGATAGTTAGCAAGGTAGTGCTATGGCTCTATGGCACTACCTCACGGGCCGCCACTGACTCTATATATGTTATAAGTATAACCAATATGTTGTTAATTACCTCTCATTTCTATATAATTTGGTATTTTCTTCATTTATCTTAAGACTGAAATCTCTGGATTTTTGTCTTTCTATTAAAAAAATGTTTCCTAGCTCCGTCGGTCTTCGTGTTAATACAATTAAGCATTTCGCATATGCGATAAATTAGTGTATTTGGTAGTAGATTTATCTTATGTCTCTATATATTATATTCCCTCGGTAAGGGTTTGACTTAGGCCCGGTTTTTCAGTGAGCGGTTAAAATTTTGGTTAGCTAACCTAGTTTAAATTTTAACCAATATTTTAACCCATATATCGTTTTTCAGTGCTTTAAACCAAGATGTGCAATTCTATAGGTTTTTGACACAAAAATAAACAAAATAGAAATTCATAATCTATTTTATAAATAACAAATAACATAACATTACAAAAATGATTAATGCATTCAAGTTCCGATTCTTCATCTGATGAAGATATAATCAAGAATATAATAATACATAATACAATATTTCCCGCGATAACACAAAATGTCATAATTTAACTAGCCTCTTCTGTCAGCAAATATAGATAAACGTCTGTCGGAAAATTCGGAGTTAAACCACCTATGATAGCGAGTATCGGTTAAAATCTTGGTCAACTTAAACGGGTTTAAGCGATAACCTAGTACTGAAAAACTGATTAACCATAAAAATTTCGGTGACCGAAAAATCTGGGTTAACCCAGCACTGAAAAACCGGCCCTAAGAGTTTTGAATTCTCGTAGAATTTTTTTCCGAAATTAAAGAAAAATATAGAAAACAGCACAGGTACCTTTGCCTCGGGTCTACCTCAAAATCCCGACAGCCAAAATCCCGACAGCCACAATCCCGACGGCCAAAATCCCGACACGCCAGAATCCCGACATGCCAAAATCCCGACAGGCCAGAATTCCGACAGGTTTGATAAGTTTCTTTTTAAAATATAATTATATTTATTTCTTGTTTTTTGTTTATGGCCATCTGTTTTTTATTTTTTGTTACTAAACAAAAGTATTTACCATTTAATATGAACTAATTTTCTAAATAAAATTTCTAACATGAGTATATGAATTAAATTTTTTTTTTGTCAATATATAGTCCAATAATATATGTATAATCAAATCCTGAATTCAAGTTTACTTTCATATAATAGATATTATCATGTCACTTACAACCTTCCATTTCAGTAAGTATAGCTTTTATATTATAAAATGAAGTGTTTAAATAATTTTTTCTTTTAAAATACATAATAATTTACATGTCGGGATTTTGGCCTGTCGGGATTCTGGCGTGTCGATGTTTTGGCCGTCGGGATTTTGGCTGTAGGGATTTTGGCTGTCGGGATTTTGGGCGGCACCGCTTTGCATCAAACCTCTATTGTTCGATATGTGCCCCTCAATTATAAATTTCCTCTTTGTTTTGTCCTTTTAAAAAATATTTTTTTCCTATTCAGTGCTTTAAAAAATATATCCCAGGCCTTGTTTATATCGAAAGGCCTGGCTTATAACGTATCGTCCCTGTTGCATTCTATGTTTTTAACTCTATTTTTCCATGTCTCCAAAGTAATTGTACTAGTATATCTGATATCGCATGTTTTCGTTCTATTTACCTCACGTGTATATTGTGACAATATTTTACACCTCTCTTTGTATCTTTCATACTCATAAACTTAAATATTTTATTTCAAAAGCTCGTGAAAACACTCAGCAAATAACATCACACCAGGAACGGTATTGTTGCGCGTATATTTCTGCACGATTAAGTTGTCGTGAGTTTTTGTCCTGATATAAAGTATCTGATTGATGGGTGCTTTAAGTTGAAGTTGTGTTCCCCTAGGCAACAGTTTGTTCAGAATTCTGAATTCGTAGATTGACTTGATCAAGTTTGTTTTCGTGATTGTTCAGAGCGATAATTTTGAAAGGGTCAGGAAATGAACATTGGAAGCGAAAGAGCTTTGGATATTTTATAAGATGGTAAATTTTGGGGCATTATTTTAAGCGCAGATTAAGAAGCAAATTACTTATATTATTATAACAGAAATTGTAGTAAAAACACAATTAGATTTAGACGGAAAATGAGCGTAAAAGTTTCTAAAAATTTATCCGTCGCTATTTGAAAAACAATATGGAAAATTCTATATATAAGCAACTTATCACTATAAATAGGCAGGTGGTTTTTGCCGACAAAGGTCGATTTCATACCCACCAGATAAAACTTAGTAGTCCAATCAACAGCCATTTTCTCGTGGAATTTTGAGAATCAAGATCGATTTCCTAAAAAAATTTGGATTTAGGTAGTAATTATAACCTTTGTCAAAACCTACCCTACGCCGAACCGGGCTTTTGTCCTGGGGCTAAAAACAACCCCATCTAGGGGATGAAAATTTTTTCAATCAAAATAGCTATGGAAGTCGAAAAATTGACCAATTCTGAGTAAATTTCATTCTATAAAAATTTTTTGAAAATTTGAAAGTTATTAACGATTGAAAATATGCATTTTTTATTGAAAAAACTCACGTTTTATAACCGTTTTTCATAAATAACTTAAAAAATTTTAATTTTATAGAAAAAATCATTAAGAACAAAATTGTAGTTAATAAAAAACAAAGAGATTCGCGTCGGAAAGACCTACATACATATGTAAACCCAATATCGACTGAGTTATTGCTCTATAAAGGATAGATATTTTCGAAGAACATCGAAATGGAGAACCTTCAATCTCAAATAATTCGAATACGGTGCAATTTTTTCGGAAAACTTAACAGACATATTTTAAAAGACATTAAAAAAACTTTCAAATAAGCTCCGATAAAAGTTTTTTGCATAAAAACTGACTGACTTATGATAAAAATAATGTCGCTCTCTACTTTTTTCTTTTTGAAATGTAAAAATTAAACCCTCGTCATTACAATCCTAATAGAAATGAATAGCTTTCCACTTGAAATTAACTTTACTTAGGTATAATTGATTCGAACCATGCGATTTAACCGGTTTGAAATGGGTCTACCCCAAAATCCCGACAGCCAAAATCCCGACGGCCAAAATCTCGACACGCCAGAATCCCGACACGCCAAAATCCCGACAGGCCAAAATCCCGACAAATTAAAAATCCTGTCAGATTTTCAAAACTATAATACATAGTATTCATCTATTTTTGTTACGTTACAGTATTATTAGTTTTGTTCTAGCAAACAGTCAAACTTGTCAGAAACCGTCAGCAAACATTTGGGCAGTGAGAGAACATAAAAGAGTCACCAGTGCTATCCCCTTTACTCGCACTGGTCGACTATTCGCTGATGGTTTCAAACCGTTTGAAACTGATGCTAGAACAAACCTATTTTAAACATGAAATTTATTTATATTATTTATATTTATATTTAGCTAATTATACTGATATCACCTACATACTTGGACATAAATTAAAACTGATTAATTCGCGAAGAATTTTTCCATTATTGTGTTCACTAATTTCGAAAAAATGTGAATTTGAATTATCAACGTCCGTCCGTCTGTCTGTCCGTCCGCAAACACAACTCCTCCGTCATTATTCCAGATAGAATGACATTTGAGGTGTCAAATGAAAACTTATAATCCAAGGATGGTACTAAAGGTGAGAAATTTGACCTATACTGTCTGTCCGTCTGTCCGTCCGACCGCGAATATAATTTCTCCGTCATTATACCAGGTAGAATAGCAAATGAGGTGTCAAATGAAAGCTTAGATGGATACTATGTATTATAGTTTTGAAAATCTGACAGGCTTTTTATTTGCCGGGATTCTGGCCTGTCGGGATTCTGGCGTGTCGGGATTTTGGCCGTCGGGATTTTTTAAGTTATTCATGAAAGACGGTTATAAAGCGTGAGTTTTTTCAATAAAAAATGCATTTCATATCTAAATAGTTAATCATAAAAAATGCAGTTTCAATCGCTAATAACTGAAAAGTATCAATTTTGCAAAAAAAAATTATTGAACAAAATTTACTCAGAATTGGTCACTCTATCGATTTCCATAGTTATTTTGATTGAAAAAAAAATTTTAACCCCTAGATGGGGTTGTTTTCACCCCCAGGGCAAAAACCCGGTTCGGCATAGGATAGATTTTGAAGAAGAGGGTCAACCGAGCCTAAACCCAAATTTTCATAAACATCGGTGTTGATTCTCAAAATTCCACGGTTTTACAGTTTTCTACCGCTGCCGCTGATGACTGGTCTATTGTTTTAATCAATAGATTATGATGCCAATATTTCCATGGCATCCTATTTATTTATAGCAATTTTTAAATAAATTATAAAAAAATGCCGTTTTCGCTTCGAAACCGTTTTTGGGTAATTTTAAGACGAAAGTTATTCTTGTGATTTTGTTCGTAAAATATTTACTTTAAGTGTAACATGCAAATAAACACTTAAAAACACTAAAAATTCAGAAAAAAGCAAATTTTAACGTTTTTCAGGACCATTTTTCAATAGGTTGGACATCGAATTAAAAAAAATATAAGATGAAAGCTTAAATTAGGTACAGTGGAACCCCGATAAGTCGGCATCCGATACCCCGGAAGTCCGGCTAACCCGGACCGATTTTCATTAGACCAAACAAAATTTTTTTCAGTTCTGAGTTTTTTACCAAGAAATGAACAATATTGTTTACAACTGTACGTAATTTAGATGTACTGTTCATATTTATTTCATGTTTTTTCAATAACTATAATGAAGTTTATCTGTAAGTATGCCTTATTTCATTAATGTTTACCATATTCTCCGGCAAACCCGGATTTTCGATAACCTGGATCGGCCGCGGTCCCGATTAATCCGACTTATCGAGGTTCCACTGTAGTTCCGTCCGTGATAATACCATTGGATAATACACATTTATAACATTTATTCTAACATGACATTTTAGTTAAATCTGACAGTTGTCACATTTTATTTGCAATTTGGCATAAAAACAAATCAATTGTGTTTATTGCATTTTTCTATTCTCATACTATAATATATCAATTATGATGTCACTACCTGTATCATAATGAACTTCATTATGATACAGATTTTCATTAAGATACAGATTTTTAATCAATAGAATCGCGATATGGCATTCGCGATAAAGGTGGTACACGCGCAGTGACCAATGACGAGTCAAATACATACGCTTTGACAGTTCCCAATATGTAAACAAACTGTCAAACTGACAAACTACTTAATTTGTTTGCGTTACAAAATAATAAATTTGAATATATTTTTTTGTTGTGAATGATCATAGAAAAAATAGTGTATACAACTTGCATTTAATTATCATTATGAAGCTCGTACTTTATAAGAAACTCGCCGCATGCGGCTGGTTTCTTATCCCTCATATTCGCTTCATAATGACCATCATTAAAATGCTCGTTGCGTAATATACTATTATAAAATGGTATTTTCTTTGATTTGTATAGTATTATAAATTGTACAGATTATATTCGTAGTATAAAATAATTGTTTGTCGTAATGGGGTGGTTACTCTGAGACGAGGGTTGTTTGTTAGGAATACACTATTTGTCCATACTTTATTTATTGACCACTACTAATTATCAGTAACTAGTTGGTGTGCTTAAAGTAGAACCATCTACGAGTGCATCTGGATTAAGAATGCTATTTAATAAAAAGAATGAATTATAATGAATCACGATGCTTTCATGTATATATAAACAAACTTGTAACATGTAGTTTGCTTATATTGCCGACTCAGCTTTGACCATGACTTACGAAAATATGAATTAGTTGACTATGCATTATTGTCGACTGGTGCTTCTAACAAATCTAGGTGACCTACTAAAATGTAAACAAATGTGTATGTTTTGGTTTTATTTCTATTATATTTAAGAATTAAATGAATATGTCTTGATCTCAATTTTGGATGTTGATAAACCCTTACAGTAGATATATTATTGTAATTCGTAAATATTTTTTTTTCAATTATAGCGCGATCTATCGACAACTAGAATAAATGTTATAAATGCCTGTAATCACGGTCGTGCTTTTTTTCTGTTACATACAATTTAATGCGTTAGAAAGGAATTGAAAAACTGTGACGCACTGAAAGATGCCTATGAGAAAAAGATTACATCTACCAGCTACTGTTCCGTTTCGGGATATACAGAGTGAGTTTTATACATGGAACACCTTAATTATCTCTGAAACGACTTGCACGATTGTTATAGGTTTTAGTCAGTGAGGGTTTTATGATGCCTCCGATTATTATGGTGGTATTTACATTGTTGTCAGATCTTCAATTTTTTTGAGATTTTCTCATTTCAAATAGAACACCCTATATATTTTTGCGTTTCGAAGTCCTTAAGAAATTCCGATTATTTTTCATATACTATTCCCTATATTAAATGCCATAATTTCGGAGTTATTGCTATATTTATTTAAATATTTTTTTAAACAAATTACTCTTGTATAAATAATTATGTTAATGTTTATATTACTAAACAGAGAATTGAACATCCTTTTACACGAGTCCTATTCTAATTTAAAAAATCATCGATTACGTCATCACGGCCAGAAGGATGACGTCACTAGTATGATATAGGTATGCCAAATAATAAAATTTAGAAATAAAAATCGAGCAGTTTCAGGATTTTTCCTTAACGTTGCCGGTTTACGAAATAACGAATTTATTCCTTTCATTTGCGTCATACCAGATAGGTATGGATCCCGCGTATGAAAAAAAAAGTTGATTAATAGCAAGCTGAAAATTTGTTAATAGCTTAAGGGTGTCTAGTCGGACAAACTTTGATATATGGGAACACTGAAACAGGGGAAGTTTTAATTGTGGAACAGGTTAAAAATTTGGAACGGTCAGACCACGAAAACGTCACATGTATTTTGTCCGACAGAACTTCCAATTGATTTGTTACCCTTTCATTAAACTCTCATGCAAAAATCAGACTGCTATTTATCACCTGTCATAATTCCTGTCATTTGCCTTGTTCTACGTGTTCCACTCATTAAAATGCCCATTTGGTGACAAATAGCAGTCTGATTTTTGCATTAGAGTTTAATGAAAGGGTAACAAATATTGGAAGTTCTGTCGGACAAAATATATGTGACCTTTTCGTGGTATGACCGTTCCAAATTTTTAACCTGTTCCCAATTAAAACTTCCTCTATTCCAGTGTTCCCATATATCAAAGTTTGTCCGACTAGACACCCTTAAGCTATTAACAAATTTTCAGCTTGCTTAAAAGCAACTTTTTTTTTATACGCGGGATCCAGACCTAATACTGTATACTCAATACACTCCCATCTCATTACACTTTACATATAACACGAAAAAATCTATTTTGAAAATGGAAGCACCCCTTTGCAATCACTTGCCGCTAACTTCTGACCTAAACTACGGTTAAATTCCAATTCCATTTGAAAGAACCTTTCCACTCGGATTTGTACTTAGGCCTAAGGAATATTTGCTCTATTGTTTTGCATTCTGCTAATCAAATCAAGGGGAAACACTTGAATAACGTTTGATGTACTCTTGAATTAAAATCGATAATATGTGAACATTTAATAACTGTAGGTAAGATGCTATTTTAATTATACTAAATAAATACATAGTTGTACAGAAACTTATAGAAAACTCTACTTGTTGTTGTTTTCATGTGAGTAATCGCAGGAGTAATAATTGAACTTAATTTTATCTTTTCCTCAATAAGAAACACAAAGAATAAAAAAACAAAAAATACAAGACCCAACAGCAGAATAGGTAGAAAGTAATAAAAAAACTTCCCTTAGTGCCCTTCAGGGCGTCGGATGTGGTTTGCGCCTCTTATCCATTTCTTACATGCGCTTCTATTGGTGACCAAGTTCTTCATATCTTTTATATTCATGTCTCTCATTTCACCTAAATCATGGATCTAGTCAATCCATGTCTTTCTCGGCCTTCCCTTTTTCTTTTGTTTTCCATTTTGGCTTCATGTAGGTACTTTCTTTGTTAGTCTCTTTTGCTCCATTCGTTCTGTGTGGGCAAACCAGTTCAATTGTTTGTTTTCGATCTTCCTCATTATCGGCTCATACTCCAGCTCTCTCCTTATATCTTCATTTCTAAATCTACCAAACTCGTAACTCCAGCTATTCTTCTTATGCATTTCATCTCGGTGGCGTTTATCATTCATTCATGTTTCTTTTGCACAATCCCTGTTTCCGCCCCATATGTCATTATCGGAATAACTATGTTTTTATATAGTCTGAGTTTAGTTTTGTTTTCTATTTCTGACTTCCCAAAATTTTATTATTTAAAGAGTAATACACATTAGTAGCCTTTCTCAGTTTATTATTTATTGCCATGTCTGTTTTCCCATCATCTGTTATCATATTTTCCAAATATTCAAAAGTAGATACTTGTACTATTACTTGTTCCCTTACTATTATATTGGTATTTGGTATTGCTTTCTTTTTTTCCATCTTTATTTGATATCATAAATTTTGTTTTATTGAGATTCATTTCCAGTTTTAAATTGTGTATTTTTTTTGCCAAATGTCTATTAGTTTATGCATTTTATCTACTGTGTCTGCGATTAAAACTATATCATCAGCGTATACAAGGGAGTTGATCTTTATTGCATTTATTTTTATACATCCTACTATATATCCTGTCTCATAAAACGGGAGACTGTTATTATATCTATGACTATTATAAACAAGAGAGGACTTAGTCCATCTCCTTGTTTAATTCTCTTATCCCATTTAAACGTGCCTGATCTTTCCCCATTTAGTTTTACTTGGCCTTCTACTTCCATATATTGATTTCATGACTTTTATCATCATTTTTGGTATATTATATCGTTACAATATTTTCCACATTATTTCTCTATTTATCGTATCAAATTCCGCCTTGAGATTAACGAATATGAGAAATAGTAACTTTGTCTTTGATGTATTTATATATAAAGTCCGTTATTGGAGCATTCTCTAGTGACGCGATCTACTCGTATAAGGAATTGAATATCTTCGATACTTTCAGCTATGATCGCTGTGTCATCTCTATATCTAATGTGTTTACAGTTTCTCCCCCAATTCAAGCTCCACATTACTCTCCTAAGGTTCTTAGAATATTATTTTCGATTACACGTTAAGCAAGTTGGGGATAACACACAACCTTGTCTGACACCTCTTTGAATAAACATTTTGTCTGTTTGTTTGCTGTCTACCACAATATAAGCTTCTTGATTCCAATATAGATGTTGTAAAGCCTCAGATCTTTATCATCTATTCCAATCATTTCTAGATCATGTCTTCAACAGCCTATCATGTTGGATCCTATCAAACGCCTATTAAAAATCTATAAAGCAAGCAGTCGTAAATTGGTTTCTGTACTTCCAATGATCATTAAAGTAATGTTAGCATTGAGAACAAAGCTTCCATTGTTCCTAATTCTCCTCTGAAACCGTTTTTTTCACATTTCTGCGTAATTCTGTTAAGAATTATCATGAGAAGCAGTTTGAGAGAGTGACTAATGAGATAAACAATAAACTCTTTACATAATTATGTATTAGATTTTTTTTGGAATTAATACTAATGATTAATGTTTTAAATTTAATACCAACTTCACAACTAATGAGAAGCTATCGAAATCTCCTTAGACAACTTTTTATTGTCAATTATTATGTATTGTATGTTTGACGGAGATGATAATATAATTCTTTAGTAATAAAATGAAATGAGCTACAAATGTTTAATGCGAGTATTTACAAAGTTTTCATTTATTTTTTTAATTTAATGAGGCTATTTGTACCTAGACATATCATATTTTAAAATACATTGAATATGCGACTTCATTTTCTCGCTGTAGGTATTTTTATCTAAAAAATAGTCTAATCGCTTTTCATCGAGTTTGTTGCGAATCCTGCTGAATAAAGAAAAAGAGATGATGACAATGGAATCTATGTAAATTTTATACGATCTCACCGAAGTTAGGAATCTTTTCAATTACTTTTAACAAAAAATTTTGTGAGTTCGCGGATGCGTAGTGTGCGGGCGTATTAAGCAAGGCAGACGATTTTGGGTTTAAAAAGGAATAATGTAAATTGATTGCTAATTTGTTTTGGTGCTTTGGAGGAATTTCTTTATTGACTGGGAGCAAATAATACCAATTGTTGTTTATTTTGTATTTGTATTTAATTAGTTTTTTTTTAAGATTTAAGACTCGTTTAAAGGTAAATAAAATAGTCAAATGAATGTACCTACATCTTATTTTAAACTTCTTTCTAAAATCACCGTAACTATACATCTTGAGAATATCTTATTCTCAATATTCCTTCGGTGAATATAATTAAATTTTGAAAACAATATTGCTAGATACTAATGAGTTTGGTCCAGATAAAAATGTATAAAATTCTAATACAATATGTAGTTCACTAGGATATCCAGCCATCCTTTAATCTTTTATTAAAGCAGGCGTTTCGTATATGAATCCATAGACATCATCTAAAATCAGTTAAAGGAGAATACCATAAGAATCCATTAAAAATCTCTTATCTAAACATAACATTACAGTTGCTGATATAGGGTACAATCTTTTGAAAAAGAATTTTACAAAACTAATAACGAAAACGCCTCAATTAAAAAATCGCATGTTATACATGAAATTCCCTGCTCAAATTGCGATGGGGTATATATTGCATAAACCAGCCAGCTACTTAACTCAAGAATAAGTTCTCACAAATATGACAAAAAATCACAAACAGCACTCACAAAACATGAAAGAAACTTAAGGTACCCCGGGGCCAGTGGAAATATGGGGTAAGTGGAAACCACGCGATTAAAAAATTCATAATCCACCATTGACGTGACTTCCATCTCTCCAAAAATCATTTACACTAGGTTAACGTTACTACTGACGCTGAGGGACAGTCATAGTTCTGTCGTTAAGCGAAATTATCCAAGTGTTTATCTACTACGCCATCTCGTTTTAATCATAGAATTGTAAGGTTTTGATTCAACGAATTCGAATTAACAGCGATTTCCAACAGGTAAGGAATAAAATAGTATTGTATTTAATTTATATGCAGATTAAAACAAACTTCTGTAGATAGTAAAAGTTTTCAATCTAATAGCACAAAAAATTATACTAAAAATATTACTCTATAGTAATTTTCACCAGATTGAAAAAATGGGAACCTTCTCTGGTTACACCTCTAAGGCTTCTAAAATTTGCAAGCCATAACGGATGCTGAGACTAAAGAAGATGAGGGAATTTTACAATTTATAATTCCCGTCCCACCTGATCAGCGCGGTAAAGTTCCAACGAGAATGGTTCCCTTCGTACTCCAATCAGAGTCAACATGTAAATAAAACATGAATAACCATTTTCAATTTCGTTGCAACACGAAACTACAGCCGCAATATATTCTATGGTTTATTTTTTAACCAAGAGGAGTAAACCAAAAAGACAGATTCACACCCAAGAAAGTCACTAGAATATTCACCAAAATAAATCTTTTTTTTTTTGGTTGATCATGTCGGCCCTCAACGGTAATCCATCAATATTATATTATATTAATACGTCGCTAAAAAGTTCTAAAAACAATTACTTTTTATATAAAAGTACACTAAAAATCTAAAAATTAAAGGAATAACACAGAAAACACAAAAAATCGTCGATATAACTTATTTAACCTATGACATGCCAAAGGTGTCAAAATTTGATAAATGTTTTTAGTGTCAAAATTTTATAACACTAGAGTAAACTTGCCTGCGGTTGGGCCAATTACAAATAAGTATTACAGCGCGGTAAATTTGAATCACTTCTCTTGGTTTAAAAACAAACTATAATTCAATCAGAGAGTGCAGCAAGCACCTCTACCGGTTTAGAAACTTATTAGTCTCTTATCAGGAGGCACATATGCTGCTCTCTCTGACCCAACCAGGACAAACCGCGGCGTGAAGTTACGGATTGCAACGAACGAAATGGCAGGGATGCTCCAGCAGCAACTGCTATCAAAATACTAAGTTTTCAATCTAATAGCACATAAAATAATACTAAAAATATTACTCTACATCCCACCAGATTGAAAACAATGGGAACCTTCTCTGGTTACACCTCCGAGGCTTCTAAAATTTACAAGCCATAACGGATGCTGAGACTAAAGAAGATGAGGGAATTTTACAATTTATAATTTCCGTCCCATCTGCTGCGACGACTCGCATGTAATGAATTTGGCACCGCTTCAATATTCTGTGGTGTGCAGTTTTGACACTGCCACCTCTTTTCTGTGATATTGAACCACTACTTTCAAAGTTCCTAACCCAAGTCTTAATAGCCATGCTAGACGGAACTGCGAGGGGGGCGGCAAATGGTAGTGTAAACGAAATGCTCGTTGTACACGCACAAATATTTCACCATTTTTGTAATAAGCTTTCACAGCAAATACGCGTTGTTCACCCGACCACGTCTCCATGATAACTAAACTTCCCACTCTCTAGATTCACAACGTTTACGTCGCAAGCCCGCGGCTCTTCTATTTTATCGGCAGCAGCGTTGTCAAATCGTACCGTTTCATTGAATCACCTTGTATTTGTACGAAGATATTTGCTTTGTTATATTTCAACTCATGTAGTATTTATAGATCTCACAAAGGTATAGACCAGGGGTTCCCAACCTTCTAGCAACTGCGTACCACCTGACATATTTTAAAAATTTTGGCGTACCACCAAACACCGGGGGGGGGGGGGGGGTCATGAAATGTAAAGTACCAATTATTTTTAATTCTAATTTTTCTCGGTGTATGACAACAATGTGTACTTCGGCATTCAGGAGCAATTTTCTTTATTTTTGTTGCTAGCCCTGTCAATTTACCTGACATATGAGTCCATCTCCTTGCCGAAGAATACCAAAATAAGATTAATACGTGCCTTAATTTTTCCCATATTTAATTACGGATCCGAAACATGGACAATGAAATCGGAAGACAGAAAAAGGATTGACGCCTTTGAAATGTGGTGCTGAAGAAGAATGCTTCGGATCTCATGGACGGAACACAGAACAAATCACTCAATCCTCCAAGAGCTTAATATTCAGACTCGACTTTCCTCTATTTGCCTCTCCACCGTCTTAAAATTTTTCGGCCATTTTGCAAGAAGAAGTGATGATAATCTTGAGAGACTTATAATTTCGGGAAACGTTGAAGGGCGCAGAAGTAGAGGTTGCTCACCTACTCGATGGACGGATCAAGTACAGAAAGCCAGTGGAAAAACATTCTCTGAATCCATGAGGCAAGCTCAGGACAGAAGCCGATGGAACGAGATAGTTGCTCGTATTATAGGGAATCACGACACTCAGCAATGAGGAAACGACTGAAGAGGAGGAGGATGAGTCCATCTGTGGTGTTTAATTCGAGTAGTTTGCAGAACAAAAACTCTTCTATAACTTATTCATAAAAATCAAATCATACAAATACTAGTAGCTGTGCTATGTTTGTTATATGTATCGATGCTTTCGTCTACTTGAAGTGCAAAATATGTGCATTCTTGAAGTTTTAAATAAAGTTATTCTTCAATATTGGAAGACATATGTCAGTAATTCACCTTTTCACTATGTTGTTTGACAATGCTGTTTTTAAATTTCTTTGGCTGCCTTTTCTTCTAACACGGTTTGGGCCATTTCCACAACGGCCGGTAGTAAAAGGGTCTCACTATTGTGTGAGGTTTCCCATCCTTTTCAATTCTACATCTAGGAAGGTAAGATGCCTTTCTTAAGTTAATATCATATTTACAAAGCTAGTCATGCATTTATTTTCTTTATTAAAAAAGTATATTCTCTTTTAAAAAATTATATCAGCTTACCAATCACATCAGAGTGCTTTGTGTGTTGGTGACGTATCAGCATAGAAGACTTCATGCTTTGGTTCGAAAGCGTTTCGACACAAGCAACACACTGATGAATAGGATTATCACTATTTTCTGGGCCAGACTTCACTATAAAACCACACTGTAAGTAGCTTTCGTGTAATATGGAACCACAACAACTGCACTGGCACTTTCGCAGACAGAGACCCAATGTAGTCACTTGTTTTACCCATGTGACGCGTACCAACTTAAATCTTCCCGCGTACCACCAGTGGTACGCGTACCACCGGTTGGGAACCCCAGGTATAGACAGTGTATATTTTAAATGCTCTGGGTAGCAATGGAAAAACAAGGACTAACAAAAAAAAATACAAATCAGTACAACAGCTTTAAAAAAGATGACGATTAACATTAAAATTGGAAACAAATGAATTATTAGTAAGAGTCTAAAACAAGGCCGCTGCATAGCACCTATACTCTTCAAAATACAGAGTTGGGATAAAGTATGGAACCAAGCAAATATCTTTGAAACGAAAAGAACAATATTTATGAAACTTTTCATGCAAGTACAGTGACGCAAAAGGCATCTGACGGCATATTTTTTGTTACTACTCCACTTCCGGTTTCACCGGAAATACCCTTAACTTATTCACTTTAAATGGGTAAATATATATTTTGCAGATACCCTGTATATTTTTGCAGATTTTAAAAGAACTTGTTATTTTTAATTCATACATACCAAGTTTGGAAGAAAAAACTATTAAAACAAGAAATAAATTTCTTTACAGTTAAAAAATAGGTTAATTTATTTACGTTAGACCAATGATATTAAAAATAAAAAAAAATTTCAAATATTGAAAATGTTTGCTGTTCACGTCCTGACAACGTGCAAGCCTATAAATAAATTCGTGAGTCACTTTTTGCAAGATTTCTCCACGTATTAGTTCACATTCATCAATTATTATTCTTTGTCTCAAATCCTGCAAGCATGTTGGTCGCCTAACGTAAACACGTAATTTTAGATAACCCAAAGAAAAAAATCTAACGGGTTGAGGTCCGGAGAACGAGCGGGCCACTCTGTGAATCCTCTACGTCCAATCCATGGATTTGGAAAATTCACTTCCAAAAAAATGAAAATTCACCATAACCTATTATCATTAATATTTCAATACGATCTTTTCCACTTAAATGAACCATTGTTAATACAACTTATTTCTGTCAATTAGTTCAGTAACAGTTTTACCTACTATACTAAGTTCAAATAAGTCATGCAGTGCATGTAAACAACAATTTTAGTCTACAGTATAGGTATAGATGGTACTCGTTTATTTCCTATTACGTTGTATTAATACAAAAAACTATCTACACACACTTTTTAACAAATTTTCTCTACCAAATTTTGTATGTATGAATTAAAAATAACAAGTTCTTTTAAAATCCGCAAAAATATATAGGGTGTCCCATTTAAATTAAATAAGTTAGGGGTATTTCCGGTGAAACCGGAAGTGGAATAGTAACAAAAAATATGGCAACAGATGCCTTTTGCGTCACTGTACTTGCAAGCAAAGTTTCATAATTATTGTTCTTTTCGTTTCAAAGATATTTGCTGGGTTCCATACTTTATCCCAACCCCGCATATCTGAATGAGGCATTCTCAGTATGGAGAAGAAAGTACTGTAATATGGGCATCCCAATCGAAGACGAGAGATTGTACACGGTATACTTCACTGACGACTAAGCCATTCTAGCTGAAGACGAGAGTGATAAAGACTATATGCTTCGAAAACTGGAAGATGAGTAGGTACATCAAGTAGTGGCTTACAATTAACATACAAAAAACGAGTACTTAGTTGCAGTAGAAAAACTAGAAAGCCTACAAATTGAAATGAGAACTATAACATCAACTGAAAATTTCAAA
Source organism: Diabrotica virgifera virgifera (assembly GCF_917563875.1). NCBI lineage: Eukaryota > Metazoa > Arthropoda > Insecta > Coleoptera > Chrysomelidae > Diabrotica > Diabrotica virgifera. Next base: position 59,225,626 of record NC_065443.1, on the reverse strand, counting down.
TATTTGGAAGTCCAAATAACGTCAAAAGTAGGGAGAAACTAAAAAATACATTACAAGATGCACCTGTCAAGATCAGCCAATAGACAGTTGCATGGTATTATAGAGTAATAAAATAAAAGAAAATAAAATATTAAACAATAATAGAAATTATTGGTGGTACGGTCACGAACTCTGGAAGATAAATCAAAGAAACAAATAAAAAATTAAGACCATAGAAATGAACTATTGGATACGATATTGCCGGATTCCTAGACTTGATAGGGTAAGGAACGAAGATTTTCGGACACAATGAAGCCAAAAGACTAAACAATACCTGCAGAGAATGCCTGAACCTGAGAAAAAAGATATAGCCCTCGCCGAGGAATCGCATCCTCTAAAACCCCCGCAAAATACAGAAACTGCGCAGGACTCACTTCTAAACGAGTTTGACCAGGCCGGCGACGTATCTACAGTGCGACAGGTCGAAGTACCTACTGAAAAAGCCGAAGTTCTCGAAGACCCTCTTATGATGGAGTTTTCGAAAGCCTGCGACGAAATACAGATGACACTCAGCGAGGCTCGAACACCTGAAGCTGTAAGTCAGAAGGTGGATGAACTGTCGCCGGATAGTGTCCAGAAAATTATCATTGGATAATCATAATAGCAGACACCACCACCCATCTAAGTGACATAATAAATTACTGGTAGATATTAAAAATGGATTCGATAGGGACAAAGAGACTAAAAATATTACAAGTCAACGCCGGAAGAGCAAAGGTAACACACGACTTAATTCACGCGAAAGCCTTGGAGATAGAGGCAGATCTCTTGATCGTCCCAGAACCTAATAAGAGAATAGCTACGAATAAAGGTTGGATATATGATAATAACATCGACGTAGCGATAAAAATACTAAATAGAAACGTGTGCATCAATAAAATAGTAAGAAAAGAGGGGCATGTAACAATAAAAATCGACAAAATAACCATAATAGCATGCTATATTTCCCCGAATATTACTAGAGAGCGTTACAGACAACACGCGGAGAATATAATAGACATGACACAGAGGGAGAAACATTTTTTAGTAGCGGGAGACATAAATGCAAAGTCCATTCTATGGGGATCCCCCCGAAACGACGAGAGGGGTGAAATTTGGAATGAGTGGATCTCCGCGGCGGACCTCATAGTGCTAAACAATGGAAAACCAACCTTTGTGAGAGGTACATCGAAAAGCCACATAGATGTCACCATAGCTAGCGGTGGTGTTGCCAAAAAGATCAGGGATTGGGACGTACTGGACGAGAACCTTTTCACCTTTCACAGGTACATTACTTACGAAATTGGCACCAAGGTCACGAAATACGGCAGGAAGAGAGCAGTATTCGACAAGGAAAAATTTAAAAGAGAAATAAATAACCTACAAGAAGAAACTACCAACTTTAACGAGCTCCGAGAAAATATCATAAATGCACACAGAAAGTACCATAAATAGGTACACTACATATACAATACCCTACTGGTGGAATGACCAAATCCAAAATAAGCGGGAGGAATGCTTAAGACGCAGGCGAATAGCACAAAGGCATAGAAACCAAGAAGAACATAAGGAGGCATATAAGAGAGCCAAAAAAGAATTAAGTAGTGAAATTAAAAGGGCTAAACGCACATGTTGGCAGGATTTGTGTGCCGCGCTGGAAGAAGACATATGGGGCGAAGCATATAAGATCGCCATGAAAAGTCTAAGGTTCGAGTCCCCATATAACCTTTGTGCAAAACGAAAGATGGGAATAGCGAACACTCTATTTCCAAGGAAGCCCGACAACACATTCCTACGGATAGACAATAATATTAGACCTGCAGAGTTCACTACTGAAGAGATCATACAAGCAGCAGAAAGTATAAAGCCAGGAAAAGCACCAGGTCCAGATAAAGTAACGCCAGAAGCAATAAAACTGGTAGTAAAAGAGAAACCTGAAGTGATGCGCAAAGTATTCAATGAATTGTTGAACACACAAGAATTCCCAGATAAACTGAAGTTGGCGAGACTCGTATTATTACCAAAACCAGGAAAGAACCCGGACGAAGCCAGCTCATATAGACCTCTATGCTTACTAGATTGCATAGGAAAATTATATGAAGGTCTTATAAAGAAACGTCTTGAAGACGAACTTGAAATTCTGGGAAAAATTTCAGATAGACAGTACGGTTTTAGAAAATCCAGATCGGCTATAGATGCGGTGAAGAAGATCTCTGATACTGTAAAAAGATCAGAAAAAAGATGGGCCATTCTTGTGATGTTCGACGTGAAGAACGCCTTCAACTCTGCAAATTGGCATCACATACTAACGAAACTCGAAGTGGCAGGAGTGTCAGACTACATCATAAATATTATAAATAAATACCTGACAAAGAGATATTTAAATGTGGCATATAATACAGATATGAAACTCTCATCAGGAGTACCGCAAGGGTCCGTTTTGGGACCTACTCTATGGAATGTACTGTACAACGGGGTATTGGAAATAGACTATGGGCAAGACACCTACGCCATAGCATATGCAGATGACCTTGCAATCCTAATAGAGTCTAACATAAACGGGGATATTGAAGAAAAGGTGACAAGTTGTTACAGGAAAGTCAACAGGTGGATGACAGAGAATGACCTAGAGTTGGCAAGTAGTAAAACAGACATAGTAATATTAAAGGGACCAAGACAGAGACCAACTTTGAGCTTTGATTTAAATGGTAGCATTATAGAACCGAGTAACTGTGCTAAATATCTGGGCATACACCTTGATTCAGGTTTGAGATACACTAAACACCTTATAAATACAGTTCAGAAAGCTGAACAGAGAATTGCTGCTATGACAAAGATTATGCCAAATATAGGCGGACCTAGCAACTATAAAAGAAAATTGTATCTCCAAGTAGTACAATCCACCCTCCTATATGGGGCACCTGTATGGCTTGAAGCGTTGAGATACAAAAAATATGAGGAAATATTAACGAGAAGTCAAAGAAAACCCCTCCTGAAGGTAGTAAGTGCATACCGAACTACATCGACGATAGCCCTACAGGTGATCGCGGGTACGCTCCCCATTCACCTCCTAGCAAAAGAGCGTAAGATTATATACGAAAATGATAACGGTCACCTAATAGGAGTGAAAGCCGAGGTAAGAGAGCAAATGCTAAACGAATGGCAACAAGAATGGGAGCAACAGATAGAAAAAGCACAATGGACGAAAACACTAATTCCAGATGTGAAAGAGTGGTACCAATGTAGGTTTAAAAGAATAAATTACTTTTTTACTCAATTCCTGACCGGGCACGGCTCATTCAGGTCTTACACATATCGTATAAGGAAAACTGAAGATGACTTATGTATAGAATGTGGAGTGCGTGACGACGCAGAGCATTGTGTATTCCATTGCAACGTTTTCCACGATAAACAACAAGATATGAGAAGAAAACTAGGTGAGATAACACCAGAGACTATAATGAATGTAGCCATGCAAAGCAAAGAAAATTTCAACGTGATAGTAGACCTAATAACAGAGATAATAAAAAAAAAGGAAACGCGAGAGAGAGCGAGACAAGATGGGAGATGAGAGAGTGACAGAAGACATCGTCAAGGATATTTTATCATTTATTTTACTTATACACCTTTATCTATACACTTTTATCTTTACAATGTTTTATGAATACTTATTTTATCTTACTTTATTTTATTTCAGTTGTGTACACTTCGTTTTATTTTAACTTTTTTCATATACTCTTCTTTTTGTACACAGTACTCAATGTTTTATTTCTAGAACAAATAAAAGAATAACTACTCCTCACAGTCGGCTCCACCGACATGGAGTAGAGATAGGGTCAACAGCGGGGCATCTGAAGTAACGTTTGTTAAAAATACGTACCGGGTGTCCACGACTGGAATGAGGGGGTTTTAGTGGGTAGGCAGTTGCGTTTTCACGATTGATTCGCTCGGCTTCACGGGTGTCTGAATCGGGCAAGCGGACTGAATCCCACACACCATGGTAGAAGGCAGAACACTAATTTCTTGGGGTGCTGCGGTCTACCCTGACGGTCTTATGAAGATTTCCTCCTTCCCCAAAAAAAAAAGGTACATCAAGTAGTGGCTTACAATTAACATACAAAAAACGAGTACTTAGTTGCAGTAGAAAAACTAGAAAGCCTACAAATTGAAATGAGAACTATAACATCAACTGAAAATTTCAAATATTTGGAAGTCCAAATAACGTCAAAAGTAGGGAGAAACTAAAAAATAGATTTAGACAGTTGCATGGTATTATAGAGTAATAAAATAAAAGAAAATAAAATATTAAACAATAATAGAAATTACTGGTGGTACGGTCACGAACTCTGGAAGATAAATCAAAGAAACAAATAAAAAATTAAGACCATAGAAATGAACTATTGGATACGATATTGCCGGATTCCTAGACTTGATAGGGTAAGGAACGAAGATTTTCGGACACAATGAAGCCAAAAGACTAAACAATACCTGCAGAGAATGCCTGAAAAATGATTGCCAAAATAGATAGAAAAATAGACACCGAGCCCTAGAAGAAAACGAGGTAGACCAAGACGGTCCTGGAAAGAAGATGTCGAAGATGAGATGACCACCAGAGGTTTAAAAAATATTGCTTCGACAGAAAATGCTGGAAATTGGGATTTGGATCTAGATCGAACAGCGATTAGGTTTAATCTTTCTTAGTTTAAGCAAGGATTAACATATATTTAAATATATTTTTGACCACCGTATATAGTAACTCGTCTGGTTTTATTTTTGACGGTTGTAGAATAAAATATATTGCGTTTGTCCCCTTTTATCATTGATATCGTTTCTCCCTCGGTTAGCTGCTTCCATATCATAAAAAGAGTTCATTAAAGAGCCTTCTCTTTTAAAGTAAGTACTTTCCACCAACTTTCCGCAGTGAACGTGACAAATTTCATTTGAGAAAGGCCTTTTTTGATGTCGAGATCTCAAGGATCTATTTATTTCGAATTTTCGCAGGGACTGTTTCTAGACACCTCTCTTTTTAATGAATACCTACAAAAAATCTAAAAGAAATAAGCAAGTTCTCGTCAAAAGGAACGGCGAGTGTACGTTATACAGCTGCAATAAGTGTCACCAACAGAAATAATCGGGAAAATGATGCTGGCACAAATTGGGCTGAAATTGCACGCCTCCGCGGAAGTTACCCTACTTCTCACTCTCCATCCGAATTTGGTGAAAAGTTCAAGAATATATACTCCCAGATCATTGGCGGGGAAAATTTCAAAGTTATTACTTTTACAAGCCTAAAGCTATATACTAAATAACGGAGTGTGGTCTGTAGATACACAACACTACTCGGTTATCAGGAATCAGCTTCTAAATACAACTACATATATTTCAAACAAATAGCATATAATAATAAATAATATTTTGCACCGATTTGGTAAAATTGTCAAGAAAGGAGAAAGGAAAAACAAGAAGAAAAACCAGTGGTTTGACCAGGAGTGCGAACAAAGCTTGCAGCAGAAAGCAATCAAGAGGCTGGAGTTACTAACACGACCTACAGACGAGAACAGGGAAGACTACAACAGAGTAAGAACTCAAACGAGAAGACTTTTAAGAAAAAAAAAAAAAAAGAAACCGTACCTAGAAGCACGAATACATCAACTCGAGGAGGAGCATAGAACTAGTCAGTCTAGACAGTTTTATAGGGACCTAAAAACAATGACGAGCAACACGACCAACAGCCTAAGACTTATAAAAGACGATGCAGGACAATTGCTCACAGACGACGAAGAGATAAGCCGCCAATGGAGAAAGTATTTTGAGCAACTCTTAAATACAGAAAACCCCACAACCACAGGGCAACAAAGACAGTATCAGTTAGCCGAACCTGAAATACCAGAACCCACACTAGCTGAAGTAAAGTCCGCAATTTCGTCCCTAAAAACCATAAAGCCCCAGGCCCAGACGGCATACAGGTGGAACTACTAAAAAAAAGGGGAGAAAAACTACATCTTAAGATATATCATCTTACAAGAGAAGTCTGGGAAAGAGAAGAAATACCGAAACACTGGCATGAAAGCCATATAATACCTATTTACAAGAAGGGAGACAAACAAATATGTCGGAACTATAGAGGAATATCTTTAATCAATACAACATACAAAATTATATCCATAATACTGTTTAGAAGACTAACTCTATACGCAGAGGAAATAATAGGCGACTACCAAAGCGGATTCAGACCGGGAAGGTCGACCATAGACCAGATCTTCGTCCTACGCCAGGTGTTGGAAAAATACTGGGAATTCAACCGCGATGTACACCAAATCTTCTTGGACTTTAAACAAGCTTACGATTCTGTTAACAGAGAAGCATTGTGGGGACTATGGTAGAAATGGGGGTACCTGGAAAGCTGGTACGATTAGCACAGGTGAGCACGGAGAACGCTTCTGCACGAATCAGAATTGGCAGCACCACGTCTGAAGAATTCCTCATTGACACCGGGCTTAGAGAACGAGATCCTCTCGCCCCCCTGCTGTTTAAGTTCGCACTGAAACATGCAGTAAGGAAAGCTCAGCCACAACTAACAAACGGATTTGTCGCCCAAGGATCAAAAATACTATTGGCCTTTGCGGATGACGTGGACACAATTGCACAATCCACCAGGGATGCAAAAGAAGTTATTACGATCTAAGAGTCTGAGAATCGATCTAAGACTCAATGTTACAACGCGTATGTTGAGTAAGCTGAGCTTAAGGCACGTCTTAAGCTTAAGATCTGTTGGTGAAACCAGGCATAAACTACTTATGCTCGGTAACGCTTTGTGTTGATGTCAGACAATCTCAAAGAAGCTGGGAAGATGTAGGGAAGAAATTTGGGATTTGAGTCTGGTTTCCTCGAAGTGGGGAATGGAGGAAACACGAGGAGCTTTTGTGGGCAGTAACGCTAGATCCCTGAAGTAGGTCTACTTTCTATCGGGATCATAGAGGACTACCCATCTCAAAGCATGGTAGCCAAAGAATGGTTAACGTCGATCTTTATTTGTCTCCCTAAAAAAAATGCAAGAAAATGGGGCGAATGTGGCGAAAAATGCTTAGGGAGACATAGAGTATGATGGCTGCGCCACCTGAGAGAATAGTACGGATGTACGTCAAATGCCCTTTTCAGAGCAGCCGTTCGAATAGCTATGATGATTACCGACCTCCAATTGGAGGTGGCACTTTGTCGCAGAGATGGCACTTGAAGAAGACCCATCTCGTCTATGGTATTCCCATGGGTCGTTTATTTTATAATGGAAAAGGGCTGATCTGTGAAAAAACGTCTATTTTTGGATGTGAGAGGTAGCATTCGGATTTTTGCAGATAAAGTTAGGTGACAACTTCGATAATATTAATTGACTTATGCTCCTTCTCAAATATGCCCGGAACATTAATAAAAAAATTAAAATATTTAAAAATTTCGAAAAACATCGAAATTTTTTACTTTCTTTGCTTATAACTTTAAAACGATTCGTTTTGGAACAAAGTCGTACAAAAATAAAATAAAGATAATTGAATTTTGTATGATACACGGCTGCTTAAAAATGTCTTAAAGTATTACCCTTTCTGCAATATAGCAATAAATACAAAATATGGGAGCAAAATAAGCCTGTTGTTATTCAAAGTTTTTTAACCACTTCGGTGGCACTTAGAACCTTAGTAATTCGCTTAAAAAATTCTTATAACATACTTAAGCCGTCTACCAAATTTCATTAAAATCGACTTAATAGATTTTGCATAATAAATTTGCAATCTAAATTTTTTTAAAAAAGTTCAAATTTTTAAAAACTTTCTGAACAGAAAGTAGACCATTTAGAAGTTGGCTAATTTTTTTAGACATAAAGAGGCACTCTACCTATGTAATACACTTTACAGAATTAAAATCGGATTATTTAAGCGGCCTCAGCAATGTCTTAAAGTTATAAACAGTTTTTTGGCTTATAAACAAATAGCTTTGTTTAACAATAAAAAAATTAATTTTTATCAATGCAAATATTCAAATCCGGTATAATTTGACTTAAACTTTCAAATGCTGTAAGCAGAATTGCTATTTTATTTTTTAATCAAAAGTTATTCGGGTTCAAGAATTGCAATTTTTCGATTTTTTGAAAGTTCAACCGCGTTTATCTCGAAAACTATGCATCCTACGAAAAAACTTGTAAGAATATATTTTGCTTAGAATTACTCAAGAAATACAAAAACATGTTTTTTTACGAAAAATCTCTGTTATGTAATTCCTCAAGTTTTTTGTTTATAGATAACAAAGTTTTGAGTTTTAAGATTTTTTTAAAGTAGTCTGTTCCTGTAATGAATTTATTCCATAATTTTGCATCATACTGAGTATATTATGCCTTAGTTGTCTACATCTCGAATCTATTCTACAATTATTAGTAGCTAGGTCTACGGTCCACATTTCGATACTGTCAAACGCTTTTTCATAGTCAACGAAGTACGGCTAATAGTAATAAGAGAAATACAGATATTAAAACCAATAAATCTATTAGAGTATATATGCCTGAAAAGGAAGTTTTTTGAACCGTGTGTGCTCCCATTGCTGTCTTACTGCTCAGAAACTTTAGCTTACTTAAAAAAAGTCAGAGTGACTCAGCAAGTTATGGAACGATCGATGATGGGATTAACGTTGAGAGAGAGTTGCAAATGCAATTATAACAGCCAACATTAGGAACTGATCTGGACTCATGGCGAGAATGAGATAACTGAGACATTCAGCAGTGAACATGAAAAATTGCATTTGGGTACAGCTACAGATTTAGATGTTAACACGATAATAAAAAAGAATATGTGTGTACTTTGTACGCACGTAAGTAGTTATACATCTATTATAATATAAATTCAACGAAATAAATATACCTATTTAACAGTTACAATACAAAAATTTAACAATAATTACCAAAAATGAACCAAAACTTAACAATGCCAAATATTAAAAAAAAAAAAAAAGAAAAAAGTATGAATCGTCCGGGATTTGAACCCGCAATCTTGCGATTTTTTGATCTCTGGTCCAATGCTCTACCACAAGGCCATCAAGCCACATGCTACTTACCTTTCAGGTATACATAATTATACATCACGGTGACAAGTGAAATATAAAAATAGATGTTTTATTATTTTACGCCCAAGGAAGACAAATCCAAAGACACAAAATTATAATAAAAAACCTTTTAAACCACCTTTTTCAAATTGCGCAAGTTGTATTATTAATATTAATGTTAATAAATGAAATATAAATATTTTGACGTTTCACAATTTGACAATTCACTTTTAACTGCAGTGCCTTAAATTTTTTAAAGCACTAGTGCCTTAAAGTAGCATTTTAACGCTCCTATGGAGTCCTAAAAATTGCATTTTTAACACGTTTGTAGAAAAATATATTTAAAAACACTAATATATTCTTTCCACACCTTTTCTGGACTGATATATACATAAATTAAAACATTTTGAAGTATAACTTCAAAAATATAATATGGAAACTATTTAAAAAGGCAGTATAACTATTACCTAACCTTTGTTGTTTCTCTTCCCACAAATTTTAAAACCCAACAACCATACATAACCAAACCGTCAACCGTCCAAACCACAGCTGCGCTACAGCTGTCATATTGGATAATTTTTGACATGTCATTTGAACATCCAATCAGAACAAAGTTATAATGCGCATGCGCCCGGATCGTAGGTTTTAGCATATAAAAATTCACCCTCATATCGCGCGTGAAGAAGTATAACTTCAATAGATATCGTTTTTATACTTTTTATTTATTTAGAAAATATTTGAAAAAGTTTGTTTGCTTTAATCATTTTAATATGTAAAGCTTATCCAAATTTTACGAAAAGAAATTCAAAATTTTTCTTCGTTTCACTACGGTATAAAATTTATATTAGAAATAAAACGAAATAATTAAATATAAGGTTCATTTTCTTCCTTCTCCTCCTAAACTCAACATCGACAAACACTAAGAGAATGTTTCTTTTTATTCGTTCTCTTTGCTTATATCTTTATGCCTTGAAGTATAATCCATCATTCCAAAACGTCCATAAACAATCGCCATGTTCTATTAATAAACGTATCTAAACATCGACAAAGAATCAGTTGTTGTAAAAGTATCTTGTGCTAATATTTTATTCATGATGTATAATCCGAACCAAATCCCATCCTGTGATGGCAGACGAGCTACCAGTGGGTGCGTAATGGAGGAGAATGGCCTACATTTGTAAATTCCTCTTGTTTTATTTCTACTCCAGTTTTATACGAATGAAATTTATGACATTTGCAAGTGACGTTTCCCATTACAAGAATTCCTAAGTAAACATGCAGTTTCGTAGAAAGTGATTTATCTCTTAAGGTGGTTGGATTTGTTGCTTTTACTGTAGCACTGTATGTGCAGCTTATTTCAATTTGTTATGTTTATGCATTTATTTTTCAATGTTGAAGACAGTTTGTTCTAAAAAATATATATTTTGCGAGCATTTTCGGGACTACGTGGTCGAACAGAAAAATGCAGGATTATTATATAGACAAAACAACATAAACAAACACTCAAATCTATGCCATTGAATTTAGGAAAATTAAACAGTAAATTTTCAATTATCGAAATAAAATTGTGTATTTTGTGCAACAATGTGCATGGTACTTGAATATTGTTGATTGTAATAATTGGTACAGTTGAGTCCGCGAATCTTTACCCGTGCGTCATCATTTAAAGCATACGAAATAAGTCGATGATAAGTCGAAAATTAAAATTTACTAAACGCAACAGCAAGTGACAGTAACTGACTTGCTGTTGCGTTTAGTAAATTTCAATTTCCGACTTATCATCGACTTATTTCGTACTTATGCATTAAATGATGACGCACGGGTAAGATTCCCAGACTTAACTGTATATATTGTATTTCTTCGTTGGTAAAATTAAGGCACAAATCTGTTCAAATGAACATTTAGTCTGATTCTCCATTTTTGTGTCCATTTATGGATTTGGTTAACTGCTTTTTGCACCTTGTTGGTCGCCTCTTCACTAGTCGTCCCTACGGCTTGGATAGCTGTATAATCAGCAAAGGTGGCAACTGTGTTATATTTCAGTACAGGTATATCACATGTGTATAGCAGGTATAGAAACGGACCCAACACAATGCCTTGTGGAACACCTGTTCTAATTTCTTTTAAGCCTGAAAAACAGTATTCGTGCTTAATTCTAAAATGTCGTTCATTCTTGTACGGCTGTAAAATAGTCCGTTCTTTAACGGTAAAATATTGCAAAACCTCTAAATTTTAAAGAACCGCTTGGATTGACATGAAATTTGGCATACACATAGCCAACAAGTCAAAGAAAAAAAGTGATATTGTGCCGATGTGTGCTTTTGCCCTTTTGGGGGTGAAAAAATATTCGTCCAAAGAAAGTCAGGAAATGGATAAACTGGCTAATTTTAAGTAACTTTTGTTCTATAGAGGTTTTTCACTAAGTCAATACTTTTCGAGTTATTTGGCAGTGAATATGTTCATTTTTTCAACAAAATAACCACGCTTTTAGACGGTTTTTCGCAAATAACTCAAATAGTAAGAATTTTGTCGAAAAAACATTCTTAGCAAAAATATAGCCTGTAAAAATTTAAAGAAATGGTGTATATATCACGTCTCTACACCTAGTAGAAGCAGAGTTATAGCTAATGAAAAATAGGTTCATATTCGTCAAATTCCAAATGGAATACTTTAACGTGAAATAACCAAAAATGAAGCACATTTCGGGGAAAACTCATTACAACTTATTTAAAGTGTTTAAAAAAAAGCTTCATATTTCTTTAAAAAAAAAAATTTCTAGCATCAAAATTAAACAAGTTACGCTCAAAATAAAGTTAGTCCCTTTTGGTTTTGGCAAAAAAATCGACAAAATCACCCCCTAATTAGTATCTTAAACTTAATCGTTACGACTTAACAAGTTTCTTGACTCATGTATATATTGTTTATATTATCTGTAAGTTTCATCGGTTCAAAGTCCTTATTATTCAAAGGGCTGTAGTTAAAAGGGGTTGAACGAGTCACTGATCACGAATGTATGCAAATTTAGAAACACCAAATCTTAATCAATATTTGTCTAACAGAAAAACAGAAAAATACATGATATTCTAAAAAGCAAATCTGACTTCTTTTGTTTTTCGAGATTTTTGGTATCTCTAACAATGTTTAAGTTATTTTGAAAACAAGCATATTTTTCAAAATTTAAATTTTTCAAAATTTTATTTTGAAACCAAATTTTTTCAAAAATAAGCACTTTGAATCGATGAAACTTACAGATCATATAAACACAACATAAGTAAAATAATTTGTGGAGCGGTAACGATTAATTTCATTTAAGTTGCTAATTAGGGGGTGGTCTTCCCGATTTTTTTTTGCAAAAACAAAAGGGACCAACGTTATTTTGAGCGTAAGTTGCTTAAATTTAACGCTAGAAACTTTTTGTAAAAACAGAAATAAATATTTTTTTAAACACTTCAATAAAGTTATAAAGGGTTTTCCCCAAAAAGTGCTTAATTTTTTGGATATTTCACGTCGAAATATTCTACAGTAGGAAAAATGAAAGAATACCCATGAACGAACATATAAAACACGCTGTATTTTCCTGTCACCGTGTCACACAAAAAATTGGCCATCACAAGTACATGTAATAATTATTATTACATGTACTTGCGCAGGGCAATTTTCTTTGTGACACGGTGACAGGAAAATACAGCGTGTTTTATATGTTCGTTCATGGGTATTCTTTCATTTTTCCGACTGTATTTGAAATTTGCTGAATATGAATCTATTTTTTATTGGCTATAACTCTGGTTCTACGAGATCCAGAGACCTAACGCGTACACCATTTTTTTTTACTTTTTTATAGGATATATTTTTGCTAAGAACGTTTTTTTCGACAAAATACTTACTTTTTGAGTTATTTGCAAAAAACCATCTAAAAATGTGGTTATTTTGTTGAAAAATGAACATATTCACTCGCAAATAACTCGAAAAGTGTTGACTTGGCGAAAAAGCTCTATAGAACAAAAGTTACTTAAAATTAGTCAGTTTACCCACTTTCGGACTTATTTTGGACATATATTTTTTCACCCCCAGGGCAAAAGCACACATCGGAACAATATCACTTTTTTTCTTTGACATGTAAGCTATACGTATGCCAAATTTCATGGCAATCCAAGCGGTTCTTTAAAATTTAGAGCAAAAACCGTGAAAGAATGGACTAAAAGTTTTGAGCACTGTTTAGATCTAAAACTTTTGAGTGTGTGTATTAAATTAAACCTTCATGCCAGACTAGATCAAAAGCCGGTGCAGCATCAAAGAAGACAGTTCAACATACTTTCTTTTCTTCTAGAGATCTTTTGATATTATTTGTGATTCTGTGCACCTGTGGTTGTTGAGTGCTTATTTCTAAACCAGAATTGATGTGTCGGAATAAAATTTTTTGCTTCAATAATTGGTTTTATTCTCTTGAGGAGCAGTTTCTCAAATAGCTTCAATATCACAGGGAGCAGAGATATTGGTCTGTATGACGAAACCTCATGTGCTGGTTTTTCTGGTTTAGGAATCATAATGACTTCGGTCATCTTCTATATCATTGGTATATATAGGGTGGAAGGCACTTATGGAATGAAATTATTTCTGTCCTTGTTGAAAAAAATTATAAAAAACGCTGAGACCCGTCGATTTTTAAATAAAAATGTGCACTTTTTAAATATAAACTTAAATGTACAGATTTACCTGATAATAAACCTGATTTCAAACAACTATATCATATAGGGTGTATTATGAATAATACAAGGTGAAATTTTAAAATTGTGTATAATTTTCGTCAAGATATTAAATACCTTCATAAAATTTTAAAATTAACAATTTATCATGCTTTAAATAACGGTAATATTTGTTGAATTACATAGCTAAATAGAGATACATTTTCTAAACTAAGTATTAAATCTATTAGATTTTGTATTTAATGTCTTGGCAAAATTACAAATAATTTCAAAATTTCACCTTGTATTATTCATAATGGACCCTGCATAATACACTTTTTTGAGAGCTGAGGTTGTAAAGTAGCTTCTAAGAACATAAAAATATACAGGGTGATCCATTATAACTATAGTTTATTTTTTAACCAGGAGGAGTAAACTAAAAAGACAGATTACACCCAAGAAAGTCACTAGATTAATAACCAAACCCATCTTCTTTTATAGTTTCTTTAATTAGTATATTAGTGTAGGGAACAGAGATTAAACTCGCAAACTCGACACAAGTCCGGTATTATTTTTTTTCTGGTATAACAAAGGGTGCTTATTATGAGACTAACTTTTTTTTAAAGATTTGCCCCGGAACACATATTTTCATTCCTTTAAAGGGGGTGGGGAAAAACCCTACTCCATTAGTAGGTTTTTTTTTTATAAATACAGGGTGGTTCATCTTATTCGCCTCGGTCTCTGTACGGAAAACCACTTGATATTTTAAAAAAATTCTTCACAGAAATATACAGGGTCTTTAATACTACAACCTAAAAATAATGTGAATTATACAGGATGTTCCAAAAAAGAGTGGTATATCAAAGTTTTATTTTTTCTTATGGAATGCCCTATATCTGATGACATTATTGAATTGACCTTAAAAAATAAGCTATACTTTCATAAGGGTTCCCTATACCTAAATACAGGGTGTTTTGATTTATTTCGATTTTTATAAAAATGTAAGGTTTTAGAAAAAAATAAATATCTACCAATCTAAGAAGCAGTAACAAATTCTTTCTTGGATCTTAATCAAAGACCATTTAGCATACTTAAGCAGATGCTTATTGCAACAAAATTTCTTACAGGGTGGTCAAAATATGAGATTGTTCTATTAACAAATTCAAGCTGTAATAACTTACTTATTTTAAATAGAACACCCTGTATCTTACTAGTCTATTGCGTAGAAAATTTACTTAGCTTTCAATTTGTACTAGGGTTTCCTATACCTATCTTTTTAGAGGGCGATCAAAATATTAGATTGTTCTATTAACAAATTCAAGCTGTAATAACTTACTTATTTTAAATGGAACACCCTGTATCTTACTAGTCTATCGAGTAGAAAATTTACTTAGCTTTCAATTCTTATTAGGGTTTCCTATACCTATCTCCCTTCATTTTTTAAATATTTAAAGATTTCCTAATTTGTAAGCTTTAAAAATTAGAATTACATAAGTACGTATGTCGTGTTTATGTACAACACATCACCAACACCGGCAATATACTTAGACAAGATACTGTCATTAATGAAATTTTCAGTGTTATCATGTAGTCACACAAAGTGTTGTATTATTTTAGTTGATTTTGGCCTGCATGTGAAATTGAATAATACGTTTATTTTAAACTGCATACCCTATATTAGATGCCGTATTCTGGAAGATATTTAAATTATATTTCATTCCGTATAAGTATTTTCCATATCTTAACCCAACGGTTATTAAGTAAATTTAAGAACGCCACTTTTCGCAACGCCACGCCACGCAACGCCACGCCACGCAATTACAAACAATTAAATGCAATGGCTACTTTGACGAAAACGAGCCTATTGTACAAAAATATGTAAAAATGGGTATTTACAGAATAACATGGGAATTTATATCTACAGAATAACATGTGTATTGAGAATGTTAACATGGAATTGAAGAGATTTTAAATATCTTCCATTATAAAGAATAAATTATCGAGTATGTCATTTAAAATAAGAACACTCTGTGTGATTAAATGACAAAAATGTGAATTTTAATGATGAAACTATCTTGACTAAAATATTTAAGTATATTGCCGGTGTTGGTGATGTGTTGTACATAACCACGACATAGGTACTTAATTCTAATTTTTAAAGCTTACAAATTAGGAAATCTTTAAATATTTAAAAAATGAAGGGAGATAGGTATAGGAAACCCTAATAAGAATTGAAAGCTAAGTAAATTTTCTACTCGATAGACTAGTAAGATACAGGGTGTTCCATTTAAAATAAGTAAGTTATTACAGCTTGAATTTGTTAATAGAACAATCTAATATTTTGACCACCCTGTAAAAAGATAGGTATAGGAAACCCTAGTACAAATTGAAAGCTAAGTAAATTTTCTACCCGATAGACTAGTAACATAGAGGGTGTTCCATTTAAAATAAGTAAGTTATTACAGCTTGAATTTATTAATAGAACAATCTCATATTTTGACCACCCTGTAAGAAATTTTGTTACAATAAGCATCTGTTTAAGTATGCTAAATAGTCTATTATTAAGATCCAAGAAAGAATTTGTTACTGCTTCTTAGATTCGTAGATATTTATTTTTTTCTAAAACCTTACATTTTTATAAAAATCGAAATAAATCAAAACACCCTGTATTTAGGTATAGGGAACCCTTATGAAAGTATAGCTTATTTTTTAAGTCAATTCAATAATGTCATCAGATATAGGGCATTCCATAAGAAAAAATATAACTTTGATATACCACTCTTTTTTGGAACACCCTGTATAATTCACATTATTTTTAGGTTGTAGTATTAAAGGCCCTGTATATTTCTGTGAAGAAATTTTTTTAAAATATCAAGTGGTTTTCTGTACAGAGACCGAGGCGAATAAGATGAACCACCCTGTATATTTATATATACATTTATATATTATGGTTATTGCAAAATCCCTGCGGAAACTAACCCTATCCCTGAAAATAAGTTTGGCGAGCACGTTTTTACGATTTTCTCATTACCTATATTATATTGTTTTGAAACAACGCTTATACAGAATTAAAGACCACTATTTGCTCTACAAATAAGTTTCTATGCATTTTTTTTTCGTATAAGCAACAGTTACGGTACAGTGGCGCCGCAAACCTCAGAAATGCTTTGTCTGGCTCCAGTTTTTGTTTTTTTTTTCGTCACCTATTCATTTTATTAATAATATACTTATGACAAATAAAAGAACACACTGTCAGCTACATATTATGACCTATATATATTTAACTTTCTCTGCGCCTTAAAGCCACAGTTGTGGCCCAGAGTCAATTTTTGCATATTTTCTTTATTCATTTTCCTTTTTTTTTGGGGTGGTTTCGGGGAAAATATGGGGGTGAATTATACAAATTTGTAAATAATACTTGTACATGGGTAATCGCTGAAAGTTTTTTTACGCTAGCATAAGCGGTTCAGATGGTATATATAAAAAGGGTCTTTTTAAAATTTAACACCCTGTAATTAAAAAATGGACAATTGCCCTTAATTGAAAAATATACCAAAAAATCAGACATTTAGTTGTGATTAATTTCCGCTGGATTGCTTTTTGATTCCCATTACGGTTAGGGAAAAATAATTTTTTTTAAAAACATCTTTTTTAAAAACTTGCCAACTTTGGGGCGCCACCTCCGCTATACGATATGTGACAGATATATGCTGTCGCGGAATAAATTGTAGGAAATATATATCTCTTCATATTTCTATTGAGGAATTTTTTGCAATGACGTACAGGAAGGGCCACGTTTCGCAAAAACGACAAACTACCCTCTTTAAACGGATGAAAATGGGTGTTCCGGGGCGAAATCTTTTAAGAAAAAGTTAGTCTCATTAAAAGCACCCCTTGATATGCTGAAAAAAAAATATAACCGGACTTACTTGCGAAGTTCAACCTTTGTTTCCTACGCTATATAACATGGGTGGCCAAGATCCTTGATAGTCCGAGCCACTTTCCAAAATTTGAAATTTTTCTCGAGCCGCAATTAAACAATTATTTAAAAAGTGTAAAAAAGGTGTTAAATTTTTCTCTCAGTATTTGGATTTCACATCGTCGTTTCAAATATGCAAATAATTCTACAAGCAGCCTTTACTAATTCAGGATTCTTCGATTCTTCATCATCGTTCCAGCTTTTTATGGGACGGCCTACTGATCTGCTGTTGTCTCTCAAAAAACACTGTCTTAAGATTATGTCTTCCTCTGATCTTACCACATGACCTGCCCATCTTATCCGATTAGCTTTTATTTGTCTGACGATTATTTCAGTACATACACAGTTACCAATTCAGCATTGCGGCGACTTCTCCACTCTCCTGTCAATTCATCTCTTTGATGGCAAAATATCATTCTGGAATGAGAACTTTCTTTTCAAATACCAGCAATTCATTTACATCTTGCTGATGTTTTACTTCCATATGTAACAATTAAGCGAATAATTGGCATGTACAGTCTTAATTTAGATTGTCTTTTTAGCAGCTTTTGATCTTAATAGCAGATCTTAATAATGATGGTAGGGAGTAGTATAATGCTCTATTACACGCGGCTATCCTTGCTGATACCTCTTTTTATTTGTGGTTGTCATCTTTGATGATATTTAAAATCTTGCATTACTTCGAAGTTATGGTTATTAATAGCTATGTTATGCCTAAGTCTTGGTTTTGGATTTTTGGCTACTAGCATTATTTCGTCTTCTCTTTATTTATTCGAAAGCTCAAACTACCCGTTTCTTCCTCGAGTTGTGAAAACACACCTCTCACGTCTCTTGTAGAATGAGCGACGGACGTAGATCATCAGCAATAGTTTTGATCCTCGATTTGCAAATCCTCCTGTCAGCTCGGATGATATTTTATTTATTACAAATTCTAATACCAAATTGAATAGCAACAGTGATAAGGGGTCTCCTTGTCGTATCAGTCCTGCGATGTTACACTTAGTCTTTTATATTTGTTGGCAGTAATTTAAGACATTTTGAAACACAAAAATTAAAAGAAATTCAGGTACATTTGTTGAGAGCCACAGATTATCCTTCAAAGAGCCACATGTGGCTCGCGAGCCACAGTTTGGCCACCCCTGCTATATAAAGGCGGAAATACATATCCGCGCCGCGAACTCCGCGCCGTGTGTGCGCCGCGCGTTCGTGGCGCGGTTATTGTTCGTTAAAATTTTTCATTTTGACGATCCAGAGGAAACTTACGAACGTTTAGTAATTGGTCTCTGTCCTGTACTTCTACTACATCTTATTTTGGTATTGTTCTGAAACTATTTTCTTGTGTCATCTTATGCAATTTACTATTTTATGTGGAATAAGCCACAGTTTGGGAACATTTCGGGAACTACCTTTTTCGCTTCCTGGCAACACAAATATAATGGTAGGGGAGCCCAAGCGGGGATTTTGGCAGTTACTCGAGCGCGTCAGATTATCATATGGGGAGAAACGTGGTACCCTGCAGATGTACCTCCACCATATATTGGCTCTTAACACAGGGGAGTTCGTTCAGGGGGGCCCGAAAAAAAATCTATCCTTAAAATATTCGAAATTGTCAGATTAAGATAAGGTAAGTTAAGTACATGCAAAAGAGTCTATATTTCAAAAATATGACGATTTGAGCGGGGCGTACGGAAATGGGTGAGTCAAGAAGTTTCACAAAAAAAAGCGAATATTTCGCGAAATGAACGTCAGATTGAAAAACCAAAAACTACGTGTTCAATATTTTTCAAAAATCTATCGAAAAATACCAAACTTGACCCCCACGGAGAGGGGTGGGGGGTAAATTAAAAATTTTAAATACAAATCCCGCGATCTTTCGCAAAATAAACATCATATCGAAAAACTGCAAAATACACTTTATCAATGTTTTTGAAAAATCTATCGTATGGTTCCAAACACGACCCCCCACGGAGGTGAGGTGGGGGGTTACTTTAAAATCTTAAATGGTAGACCCCGTTTCTTATTGCAGATTTGGATTGTTTGTATAAAAATAAACTTTTATTCGAAACATTTTTTTGAATTATGGATAGATGGCGCTATAATCGGAAAAAAGATTGTTGGAAATGGAAAATTAAATTAAAAAATGGGAAGTCCCCACTAAAATGGAAAATTTTACTTAACTTTTTTGGTTTTAGGACCTAATAATCACAACCCAATAGGTCTCCAAAGTGCTCGAGTGACTGCACATTTAGCATACTTTGCTCCCCTACCATAATATATCTGCTTGTTCCTACAACCAGAAACAAAATTAGAGAACTATAGGTACTTCCAAGTCATGCGATACCTTTTTCGTTTTCCGGTGACACAATTGTAATGTATCTGCTTGTTTCAACTGCGTAGCTTCACTAGAAACGAAATTAGAGAACTATAGGTTCTTCCAAGCCCTGTGTTAACTTTTTCGCTTTCCGGTGACCCAATTATAATATATCTGCTTGTTCCAACTCAGTTGCTTCACCAGAAGCGAAGTTAGGAAACTAAAGGCTCTTCCAGGATGTGCGTTACCTTTTTCGCTTTCCGACGACACAGTTATAACATATCTACTTGTTCCAACTCCGTTGCTTCACCAGAAGCGAAGTTAGAAAACTATTGGGACTTCCAAGTTGTGCGTTACCTTTTTGGCTTTCCGGTGACCCAATTATAATATATCTGCTTGTTCCAACTCCGTTGCTTCACCAGAAGCGAAGTTAGAAAACTATTGGGTCTTCCAAGTTGTGCGTTACCTTTTTGGCTTTCCGGTGACCCAATTATAATATATCTGCTTGTTCCAACTCCGTTGCTTCACCAGAAGCGAAGTTAGAAAACTACTGGGTCTTCCAAGTTGTGCGTTACCTTTTTGGCTTTCCGGTGACCCAATTATAATATATCTGCTTGTTCCAACTCCGTTGCTTCACCAGAAGCGAAGTTAGAAAACTATTGGGTCTTCCAAGTTGTGCGTTACCTCTTTCGTTTTCCGGTGACCCAATTATAATATATCTGCTTGTTCCAACTCCGTTGCTTCACCAGAAGCGAAGTTAGAAAACTACTGGGTCTTCCAAGTTGTGCGTTACCTTTTTGGCTTTCCGGTGACCCAATTATAATATATCTGCTTGTTCCAACTCCGTTGCTTCACCAGAAGCGAAGTTAGAAAACTATTGGGTCTTCCAAGTTGTGCGTTGCCTTTTTGGCTTTCCGGTGACCCAATTATAATATATCTGCTTGTTCCAACTCTGTTGCTTCACCAGAAGCGAAGTTAGAAAACTATTGGGTCTTCCAAGTTGTGCCTTACCTTTTTCGCTTTCCGGTGACACAATTATAATATATCCGCTTGTTTCAACTGCGTTGCTTCACCAGACACGAAGTTAGAAAACTATAGGTTCTCCAAGTCGTGCGTTACCTATTTCGCTTTCGGGTGACACATAATATATATCTGCTTATGAATGCTTTTTTGATATTGATAACTATTTCCGAAGTGAAAGTCGAAAGGTCAAGTAAACTTGATTTGAAACTCGAATTGTGGCTTATGCCCAAATAAAATAGTAAATCTTATTTTTAATACATGTTATTTTTAGTACAACAATGAACTAACATTTTTTAAAAAGGTCCGCATGTACATTTTTTTATTTCAGCTTCTATTTCCGTTCAGATCGGATTTAAGTTGTTTCTTTAAATTAAATGGTTCTTTATTGAGGATCCCACAATAATGATTTTCCACGGTAAACATCAATTTCTTTCCGACCATTCCATTACTAACAAATATTCAACTCATGCGCGCCAAAACCAACAAACCACTCGCAAACCCGTCCAAATACGTATTGCGAACCATCAAAGCGTTTGTTGAAAAACCGACAGAATTTAGATCGTGGTGCGCCGTGTGCGTGCCGTTTGTGCGTCACTTGAAAACACGTACTAATCTGACGAATACGCTGCGCGCGAGCGGCTCGCACACCGAGCAGAGCGCATATGTATCTCCGCCTTAACATGAAACGGTTTCGTTCTTCACAATTTATTTTTGTTTCATGTTTCACGTTTCTTGGATATTAAAAAGCAATTAAAGAGCGGCGCCGACAGCAACGACCACGTCACTATCCATTGCCGACTATACAAATTTTATTTTTGTTTTATCGATTAGCTTATCACATGAAACGGTTACTTTTTTTACAATTTATTTGTTTCATGTTTCACGTTTAATGTTTCACGTTTCATGTTTCTTTGATGTGCAGCCTGTACACACTTTGGGACGGGCTATAAACACATAATACAGAAACAAATAATACACAACCACACAAAACAGCGTGACAATTTGCCTATAAGATCGAGGCAAAAGTAAGTCACCGTCAAGTGTGAAAACATATCCGCTAAAAAACTTTCGGCTACAACGACACGTCACTATTTTTTAAAAGAATTATTCAGGAAACGATATCCGGACTCACGGTTATTAGACTTTATTACGGTTGTCTTGTCCGACGGTGGTGGGGAGACTTATATTTTTGACTTACGTCACAAGAGTTTACATTCCCATATTTTTAAATTATTTTCGATCATTGAATGTGTGTTATTGTGTATATATGTGTATTATTTGTGTTATTATGAAATAATAAGACAAATAGTACACATTTTATCTTATACCGGGTGGCGAATCGTAAAAAGGGTCATAGGAAACTTAACGTAAAGTTCTGAATTGTTGAATTCCTGCTTCCCTAATTATTCTACATCAAAAGTCATGAGAGAATACTTGTAGAGAATTAAAATCTGTATTAAAATCAAAAGTTAAAATTGTTCTACGATTTAAATGCATTCCAAAATTTTGAAAAATATGATACATTTGCCACAATAGGTATGCGTGTAAAAGCAAGGCCACACGTTACTATTTAACTGACAGTGCTCACACCATTGACTGAATAAAAAAATCTTTATTATTAATCCTTTCTCCGCAACTGAGGGTATCTTATCAACTGTATTGTTTTTAAACAACAGATGATAAAATAAAAATATTTACAGTTCAAAAATGTGAACATTATTGCATTGTGTGTGGCCTAAGTTTGGGCTGAAAACTAAAATGTATTACATTTTTACAAAATTTTGGAATATGTTTAATTACGTAGACCAATTTTAACAGTTATTTCCAATACAGATTTCAATCCTCTTCAAATAGTTTCTAATGTCTTTTGATGTAAAATAATTATTAGGGAAGCTGGAATTCAACAGTTCAGAATTTTACATTGAGTTAATGCAAAACTTTGACGCATGTCAAAATTCTCAATGTGTTTTAATTGTATTAATTTTTTTCGAATCCTGAGAAAACTAATAAATATTTTTGAAAAATTTAAACTCAGAATGAAAGACTACATTATTACCGAGGGCTGAAAGTCCCTGAAAACTTCTATAATGTTTATTTTAATAAGTTACAGGGCTGAAAATAAAAGAGAAGTGTGATATTTAATTTCAAATATTTCATTCAATAGAATCTGCTTGTTTATTCTAAGGGGCTTTCCGCCCTCGGTAATAATGTAATCTTGCATCCTGCGTTTAAATTTTTCTAAAATACTTGGTTTTCTCAGGATTCGAAAAAAATCATATTACGATTCAAATGACAGTAAACTCTCGTGACGTAATCTCACCCTTAATGTTCATTGGTTAGTCGATTTGGGCAACCGTAGTAATGTCTAAGAACCGTGATCCGGACTGGAAATCGAAACGACAAATAATTGAAGGGCTTAATGTGAAACAATGACAAGCCACGCATGAGATCAAAAAGTTAGTGTTATTCTTGGTTAAAGTAATAGTATAACAAGTCACTAACAAATTATCTCAGCCCTTCGTTAATAGTTGGCCCGATAAATCTATGGTCACATAGGCCTAGTTTGTTCTAGTATCTACTCGACATAATGACAAGCCACATCGAAATGGCGAACATGGGCGGAAGCGTTTCGGATAATTATTGAGTTCTGACGATTCTAAAAAGAAAAATAGCAAAGTTGGCTTGACATTTGATGACAATGACCGTGGCCCTGACTATGTACAATCTAGAAGTGACACAAGTAGTGAAAATCCAGCGATATGTAATTTTTTCCTAAATGTAGCTTGTCACATTATTACCATTCAAGATTAATGTAGTGGCTTATGACGTGGCTTGTTATACAGGGTGAGTCATGAGGAACTGTACATACTCCTACCTCGTACAGAGGCCCCTATGGGGAATAACAAATGACAATTAAAAAGTGTCTGCTCCCATTGTTTAATAATATACAGGGCGAGTTTCGCATTTTGACAGAAATGTGTATTCGTCATAATTTTTGAACGGTCAGATCGATGTGTCTCTTATTTTGGTCAATCGTTACACTATTGCCACCTAATCAACTGATTTATTCAAACTAGAAAAAAATCAGGTCCGGCTTTAAAAAAATTAGTTCATTTGGGTCTTAGAAAAAATTTCACCCTGTATAAGCTTTTTGAAAACTCTAATATGAATTTTACAAATTAGACAAATAGGCAATAAAAATAACATATTTATTTTTTTCCGCACACGATTGCTTAATTTTTTATAAAAAAATTAAATTTGATTATGAATTAAAAGTTTGGTAAAGTGAACCATAGATTTAAAAAAATTAACTTTTATTACCAAAATGAATTTTTTTTGAACAAATATTTAATTTATGTTACCTCCAATCAACTGATTTATTCAAACAAGAAAAAATCAGGCCCGGATTTAAAAAATAAGTTCGTTTTGGTCTTAGAAAAAATTTCACCCTGTATACGCTTTTTGAAAACTCTAATATGATTTTTACAAATTAGACAAATAGGCAATTAAAATGGCATATTTATTTTTTTTCCCACACAATTACTTAATTTTTTATAAAAAAAATCAAATTTGACTATGAATAATTAAAAGTTTGGTAAAGTGAACCATAGATTTAAACAAAATAACTTTTATTACAAAAATGAATTTTTTTTGAACAAATATTTAATTTATGTTATCACCCAATCAACTGATTTATTCAAACTAGAAAAAAATCAGGCCCGGATTTAAAAAATTAGTTTGTTTGGGTCTTAGAAAAAATTTCACCTTGTATACGTTTTTTGAAAACTCTAATATGAATTTTACAAATAAGACAAATAGGCAATTAAAATGGCTTATTTATTTTTTCCCCACACGATTACTTATTTTTTTATTAAAAAATCAAATTTGACTATGCATAAAAAGTTTGGCAAAGTTTTTGAATAGATTTAAAAAAATTAACTTTTTTTACAAAAATTAATTTACAAAAACAACGTTTTTCTTAAAATTAAAAGTTGTACCATTTTTTTTTCTATAAAACGTCTAGATCTAAAACTTCCCATAACACTTCTTTTGGACTCTACAGTTTAACATGAAAAAAAAAACAGAGCTTACAGTGCTGTAAAAATTTCAAAAAAAAATATTAAAATGGAACAGAGTTGTAGCGAGTTAAACCGTGAGTTTATTTTTTTTTCATTTTTAGAAAATTCCGATTTTGACAAATTTGATTTTTTAATAAAAAATTAAGTAATCGTGTGGGGAAAAAATAAATATGCCATTTTAATTGCCTATTTGTCTTATTTGTAAAATTCATATTAGAGTTTTCAAAAAGCGTATACAGGGTGAAATTTTTTCTAAGACCCAAACGAACTAATTTTTTTAAAGCCGGATCTGATTTTTCTCTAGTTTGAATAAATCAGTTGATTGGATGGTAACATAAATTACTTATTTGTGCAAAAAAAATTAATTTTTGTAATAAAAGTTATTTTTTTTAAATCTATGGTTCACTTTACCAAACTTTTAATTCATAGTGAAATTTGATTTTTTTATAAAAAATTAAGTAATTGTGTGCGGAAAAAAATAAATATGCCATTTTAATTGCATATTTGTCTAATTTGTAAAATTCATATTAGAGTTTTCAAAAAGCGTATACAGGGTGAAATTTTTTCTAAGACCCAAACGAACTAATTTTTTTAAAGCCGGATCTGATTTTTCTCTAGTTTGAATAAATCAGTTGATTGGATGGTAACATAAATTACTTATTTGTGCAAACAAAATTAATTTTTGTAATAAAAGTTATTTTTTTTAAATCTATGGTTCACTTTACCAAACTTTTAATTCATAGTGAAATTTGATTTTTTTTATAAAAAATTAAGTAATCGTGTGAGGAAAAAAATAAATATGCCATTTTAATTGCATATTTGTCTAATTTGTAAAATTCATATTAGAGTTTTCAAAAAGCGTATACAGGGTGAAATTTTTTCTAAGACCCAAACGAACTAATTTTTTTAAAGCCGGACCTGATTTTTTTCTAGTTTGAATAAATTAGTTGATTAGGTGGTAATAGTGTAACGATTGGCCAAAATAAGAGACACATCGATCTGACCGTTCAAAAATTATGACGAATACAAATTTCTGTCAAAATGCGAAACTCGCCCTGTATATTATTAAACAATGGGAGCAGACACTTTTTAATGGTCATCTGTTATTCCCCATAGGAGCCTCTATACGAGGTAGGAGTATGTACAGTTCCTCATGACTCACCCTGTATTATCGCATTTGGTTGTTGGATAATAAACAAAGTCTGTCAATAAAAACCAAACACACCTGTCAAAAATTCCAACAAGTTGATGGAGACGAAGAAATAAACACTGTTTAACACCTGTAGGGTTGAAACCACCCCCAAACTCAGTCAATAATAGAAAATTTCTGAATCTACATAATATATCTAAAATTTGGGTATTTATTATTAATGGAATAATGTAACAAGCCACATTTTTTTAAATAAAGGCTGTTTTTTCTCGCGTTTCACGTAATTTGATTAATATTGTTGTCAACTATAGTCCGATGCATGATGCATCGAAATATCTAAACTAACACAATAAAAGTTGTTACTGCATTTTTTAATATTATTTTTAAGATTCAAAGTCAAATATCTCACTTTTACCTTTTTGAGGCTTGTCATTGTTTCACATTAAGCCCTTCAATAAATTATCAAATATAATTTTCAATAATATCAGTTGTGGCTTAGTTCCATATAAACATAATATTTAATTGTATACAAGCAATTTAACATTTTGAAAAACTGTAAATGTACCCAAATAGGCATTATGGAAATTATGTTAATCTATATAAATGGACCAACTTACAGGGTTATTCATTGAGACTATAGTTATATAATTTGTTCAAAATTTATAGCGAAAAACCATTAATTTATTTTGCCATGAACTGCTGAGGTTTATGACGCTATTATTTAATCGGAACATCAATAAATGATTTCATGCTATTTACACCAGTCTATCTGTAAAAAAAATAATTGATTTCACGTAAAACTCATACAGATTTTCCAAGGTACCTACCTACATATATTAAAAATTCTAAAAAGTATATGAGAATATGAGGGGCAACTGATGAAAAATCCTTGAAGATGTACCACAGTGTTTCGATTAGAACAAGCTAGGTGGACAAAATTAGTTTTTATCATATTTACATTTGTATCGAACAATAAAATAATTTGATAATAAAACAAATAATTTTTATTAAAAACTGGATCAGAGAGGCCTAGAAAATAAATAAAAAAATTAAAACAAAAGTTTTTCTATATTTGGTAATACATTAAAAATACAAATACATAAATATATAAATAAATATTCGTCTGATATGACGATGTGACATTTATTAGAACAGAAATACGGGTAAAAAAACAAAGAAGTCCAAAGAAGTGCAAGAAGTGCAAGAAATGATAAAATATCATACCACAAAGGACTCATTAATGAAGCTGAAAATGTGGCAAGAAAAAATGAAATGAAAAAATTGTATGACATCACAAGAACTTTGACAAGAACAAGCCGAAATGGTACCACTAAAATAAAAGATAAAGATGGTGTCGTATTGAAAACAGAACAACAAATTTTTACTAGATGGATGGGGTATTTTAAAGAAATGTATGATGAACAGAATATAATAAACGAAATACAAGAGGAACCTAACAGACAACCAATGAACATGAACACCGAAGAACTTACCCATGAAGAGATAAAAGATGCAATTAAACAATTAAAAAGAGGAAAAGCTGCCGGAATAGACAATATTCCTGCTGAGTTAATCAAAGCAGACATCGGAATGTCCACTTCTATACTGTACACACTTTTAAATACAATTTGGAAAACCGCAGCGCTGCCCAGAGAATGGACGCAAGGGTTAATTGTAAAAATTCCTAACAAGAGCGACACATCCAAATGTAAAAATTGGAGACCGATCACCCTGTTATGCACAATAAGCAAAATAATGACCTGAATCGTGCTTAAAAGAATGAAGAAGGAATTTGATAAAGTTATAAGAGTAAACCACGCTGGATTCCGGCCATGAAGTTCCCGCATTGACCACATTTGTACGACGAGATCGATTATAGATCATTCATTACGGTGACAGAATAAGCTATATGTGAACTTTATAGACTTAGAGAAAGCGTTTAAGCAAGAAACCAAGATAAGATTCAACAGCAACGTGAAGACTGTGCTACTATACGGAGCAGAAATTTGGAAAGTGTCAAGAAAATGTATCGGAGGTAAGCCCTAGAATACACACCACATGGAAAGAGAAGACCAGGTAGACCCGTAGGAACGTAGAAAATAAGTGTCGAGAAAGAAATTAATGCTATTAGGAAAACCTGGGTGGACATAAAGATCAGTGCAAAGGATAGGACAGAATGGAGTCAGAGAGTTGACGCCCTTTGTTCCGCATGGAGTGAAAAGGAATAAGTAAGTAAGTAAGTACACTACATGTCTTTATGCAAAAAATAAAGTTATTAACATTAATAAATTACTGCGAAACTAAAGGGTTTTTTTTTCAGTTATCTTAGTCAATTGTTTATGTATTTTAATTTTTAAACTTTCAAAATTAAAGAACTTTTTATGATCTACCACTTTTATTTGAACTATTTTTCTCTAAAATGTATAAGAAATGTTTTATAGGCAAAAAATATTTTTCACTTTTTAAGGTTATTAAAAAACAAAGCAAAATCAGCTGTACGACTTTACGGATATTTCACCAGCTACCCTCATATACCTTTAAGAAGATTTTTTCTAAATACTATAGACTATATTAAAAATCACTTGAACGTAAGCAGAGTTTTTAATGTAAAACTATTACAATTCTACATGGTGTGAATGTTGCTACGAAATTAATAAAAAAACGTAAATATCTTTTAAAATACCCTGTATAATATTACAAAATCTCATATTTTAAGAAAAAAGATATTGAGGAGAATCCAAAAATGTAAAAATATACAGGGTGTCCCATTTAAAAAAACCAAGTTATAAGCAACTTCCGGTATAACCGGAAGTTGCAAAGAGATGAAAATATTTTCATTTAATAGATCATTCCTCAAAACCCCTTTATTCCAATTTTCATGATTCTGTTGCCTTTAGTTCTCGAGATATTTCTAATAGGCCAGTTATCTGCCTCACCCTATATAGTACGTTCTTTAACGGTAAAATATTGCAAAACCTCTAAATTTTAAAGAACCGCTTGGATTGACATGAAATTTGGCATACACATAGCTGACAAGTCAAAGAAAAAAAATTAATATTGTGCCGATATAAATTTCACCCCCTCTTGGGGGTGAAAAAATATTCGTCCAAAATAAGTCTGGAAATGGATAAACTGACTAATTTTAAGTAACTTTTGTTCTGTAGAGTTTTTTCACTAAGTCAATACTTTTCGAGTTATTTTCCAGTGAATATGTTCATTTTTTCAACAAAATAACCACGCTTTTAGACGGTTTTTCGCAAATAACTCAAATAGTAAGTATTTTGTAGAAAAAACACTCTTTCTTAGCAAAAATATAGCCTGTAAAGAATTTAAAAAAATATTTAAAAAAATGGTGTATACATATATCACGTCTCTATACCTAGTAGCAGCAGAGTTATAGCTAATGAAAAATAAGTTCATATTCGTCAAATTAAAAATGGAATATTTTAACGTGAAACAACCAAAAATGAAGAAAATTTCGGAGAAAACTCATTACAATTAATTAAAGTGTTTAAAAAAAGCTTCATTTGCGTTTTATAAAAAAAATTCTAGCATCAAAAGTAAACAAGTTACGCTCAAAATAAAGTTAGTCCCTTTTTTGGTAAAAATATCGAGAAAATCACCCCCTAATTAGTATCTCAAATGAACTTAATCGTTACGACTTCACAAGTTTCTTGACTCGTGTATGTATTGTTTATACGATCTGTAAGTTTCATCGGTTCAAAGTCCTTATTTTTGAAAGGGCTGTAGTTAAAAGGGTTGAACGAGTCACTGATCACGAATGTATGCAAATTTAGAAACACCAAATCTTGAATCAATTTTTGTCTAACAGAAAAACAAAAAATACACGATATTCAGAAAAGCAATGCTGACTTTTTTTATTTTTCGAGATTTTTGGTATCTCTAACAATTTTTAAATTATTTTGAAAAAAGCATATTTTTCAAAATTAAACTTTTTAAAAATTTTACTTTAAAACCAAATTTTTTCAAAAATAAGCACTTTGAAGCGATGAAACTTACAGATCATATAAACACAACATAAGTAAAATAACTTGTGGAGCGGTAACGGATTAATGTCATTTAAGTTGCTAATTAGGGGGTGGTCTTCCCGATTTTTTTTGCCGACACAAAAGGGACCAACTTTATTTTGAGCGTAACTTGCTTAAATTTAACGCTAGAAACTTTTTATAAAAACAAAAATAAAGATTTTTTTAAACACTTTAAAAAAGTTATAATGGGTTTTCCCCAAAAACTGCTTAATTTTTTGGATATTTCACATCGAAATATTCTATTTGAAATTTGGTGAATATGAATCTATTTTTCATTGGCTATAACTCTGGTTCTACGAGGTCCAGAGACCTGACGCGTGCACCATTTTTTTACCTTTTTACAGGCTATATTTTTGCTATGAACATTTTTTCGACAAAATACTGACTTTATGAGTTATTTGCGAAAAACCGTCTAAAAATGTGGTTATTTTGTTGAAAAAATGAACATATTCACTCGCAAATAACTCCAAAAGTTTTGACTTAACGAAAAAGCTCTATAGAACAAAAGTTACTTAAAATTAGTCAGTTTATCCATTTCCGGACTTATTATGGACATATATTTTTTCACCCCCCAAGAGGGGGTGAATTTCACCCCCAGGGCAAAAGCACACATCGGCACAATATCACTTTTTTTCTTTGACATATAAGCTATGCTTATGCCAAATTTCAAGTCAATCCAAGCGGTTCTTTAAAATTTAGAACAAAAACCGTGAAAGAATGTACTAATAGGAATATAAACAATCTTTATTTTAATTTAAGGGATATTAAGTTACATTTCCATTGTCAAAATAACTGTCAAAGTTGATGTTGATATTTTGATCTGCTTCTGTAAAAGATAAAAGTTTTGGTGTTTTTTGGAAGATAAAGTAGTGGTTAATAATTAATTGAGTGTTTATAAACAAAAACATTTCAGTATATAGTGGTTTAAAACTTATTTCCCCCTAAATGGGGGATAAAAGTGAGTCAGGGACGTCTCTTGTGACGCGAGTGACTGCGGATAATGGTGATATTATTAGTAAAATGGAATTGAATATGCAAGATGATGGACAAAATGCGAGACCGAAGATTAAACAATTCAATTTGCTTTCAGATAAGTATAATCTTGATAATATTTGGGTTTACATTGAAAGGATTGGTGATGATCTTAATTTGGGAAAATTACATGCAATGACGATTGGGCACCTTATTTTTAAAAAATTAAAGTTAACGAATGTTCGAGAAATTAAAAGTATAGGTAGGAACCGTGTAAAAGTTTTGCTTACTTCTCGGTTAGAGGCAAATAACCTCGTCAATAACAGCTCACTTAAAGAACAAAATTTGAAAGCATATATTCCTAGTCATTTACTAGAAATAAAAGGTGTGGTGAAAGACGTTGACACTAGATATGATGTGAAATATCTCATGGATAACATCGAAACTCCTTCCAATGTTTTGAGTATATATAGGACTAAGCGTAGGGTACAAAAAGAAGATAAAATTGAATATGTGGACAAAAAAACTATAATTATAACTTTTGAAGGCAATATTTTACCGAATTATGTTGCCTTTAATAGAGTATATTTTTCTGTTGAACAGTTTTTTGGCCGAGTTGTTCAATGTTATAAGTGTTTAAAATTTGGGCATGTTTCAGGGCAATGCCGAAGTACACAGGAACTATGTATACAGTGCGGTGAAATTAAAAATAAAGACCATCATTGCGAAAAAAGTATGTTTTGTATACATTGCAAAAATAACGAACATGTGACAATATCAAAAAAATGTCCATTTTATGAAAAACAAAAGAAAATTAAGAATATTATGATAGAACAAAAAACTACTTTTGTGGAAGCTAGATTAATATGTGAAAACTCCTTTTCGGCACTCATCAGTCCTAACTCTTTCTCTTGTTTAAATAATAATGAAAAAGAATTTTCATCCCTACCAATTAATAATAATGATAAAAATCTTGGTCCGACTCGGCCAACTGTAGAAATTAATAGATCTCAATTTTTGACTCAATCAAACTCTAATATAAATAATTCAAATGAACACTCAGGAAAGAAAAGAAAAGCAAATTCACCTATTTTAGAATCAACATCTCATAAACCGATGTTCCCCTTCACTTTTGGACCGTCTCAACCTTTGCCAACTAATTCTTATACACCGAATAATAATATCGAAAATAAAACTGAACTAGCTAAATCTGTAGCAACATTTATAATAAACTTTTTAAAAAATATTCATACAGTAGAAGACATAAAAACCTTAGACAACAAAATAATTATTAAAGAAGTAGAACAGTTCATAATTAATTCATAATGTCAATACAACATAATTTAAAAATAAGTCAGTGGAATTCCAGATCTGCTATATCAAACAAAGGTAGTTTAATGCATTATTTAAATAATAAAAGTATAGACATCCTCCTAATTAGTGAAACATGGTTCAAAAAAGATATTAGTTATCATTTTAAAAATTATAATTTGGTTAGAAAAGACAGAAATGATGGCTTCGGTGGTGTAGCTATTCTCATCCACAATTCAATTACTTTTAGTGAATTAAATTTAAACTCTAATTTTAACACGGAAATAGAAGTTTGTGGTGTAACAATTAAATATAAAACAAAGGATCTGAATATTTTATCTATATATAGACCACCTAAAAGTAAAAGTTCAATAAATGATTGGACAAACATCTTCTCGCAAGTTAATAATTCAGCAATTATAGGAGGAGATTTTAATGCTCACCATACTATTTGGGGATCTAGTTACAATGACACAGTTGGAACACAGCTTATTAATACTGCAGATGATCTCAACCTTATCGTAATAAATAATGGCGAGCCTACTGTTCTTACCCGACCAGATCAAAATAGTTCAGCAATTGATGTAACTTTTGTTACTCCTGACATAGCTAATAAAATCCACTGGTACATACATTCTGACACACTAGGCTCTAATCATTTTATTATCAATATGGAAATATTAGATAGTACTACAACTGAAGAGTTTATACCCAGAAGTAAGTGGAACATTAGAAAAGCCAATTGGAATCTATACACAACCTCAGTTGAAAATTTTTTTAATAGTGTTTACGAAATGGACAGTACATCTGATAAATATTGCTTTCTAATAGATAGTATGAATCATGCTGCGCACATTTCAATCCCGCAATATAAAACTTTTAAAAATAAAATTCGTTGTTCCCCACCTTGGTGGAATACAGAATGTGATACAATTATTAAAGAAAGGCAAGAAGCACTGACAGAATATAAAAAAAATGCTAATTTTAATAATTATATAAAGTGTCAAGCTAGCATGGCTAAAACTAAGAAGAATCTAAAATTGATAGCTAAAAAGAGTTGGAAAGATTTTGTGTCTTCTCTAAACAAAAATACTCCAACTACAACGTTGTGGAAGCAAGCCAGAAAACTAAATAGAAAATCAATTCCAAATGCATACAATTTGGATAACACCTTAGAGGATGAAATCTTTGATAAAATTGCTCCGCCATCTGTTACACCACCTAATACTCATAATTATATTCCAGAAAAGCAAAGCCATTTTTTACTAGAACCTTTTAATATTACAGAACTAGAATATGTTCTAAAAAATCGAAATAACACGAGTCCAGGATTTGATAATATTAAATATCCAATGATTCAACATCTCCCTAAAATTGCCAAACTTCTAATGTTAGATATTTTTAATTGTGTAATCAGCAATAAATCAGTTATTGATCAATTTCACGATGTAATTGTTTTACCAACATTAAAACCAGGTAAAAACTCAAATTTGGCTCAGTCATATAGACCGATTTCTCTTATGTCCTGTATGTTGAAAACTCTAGAACGAATGATAAAACACAGGTTGGAATGGTGGGTAGAAAAAAATAAACTTCTTCCAGATTTTCAGTTTGGTTATAAAAAAGGATATGGTACTTTAGACGCACTTTCTACACTAGTAACAGATATTCAAAACACATTTTCCAACAACACCTATTTACCTACTATATGCTTAGACATTGAAAGTGCATATGACAATGTCAGTCTTGACATTTTAAGGGAAAAATTGATAAAACATTTTCATATACCGCCTCAGTTGGCTGAAGCTCTTTATAATTTTTATTCCTGCAGAAAGATATATCTAAGAACTAATTATAATAAACTGATAGGCCCTAGATATAATAATTTAGGACTACCACAGGGATCAGTATTGAGTCCCCTTTTGTTTAATATGTATACTGCGGATTTGCATAAAGTCCCTACTGACATTTTTAAATTTCAAATAATACAATATGCTGATGATTTTCTCCTGTATTCACAGGCCAAAACTTATGATAACTCTGTTCAAACCTTAGGACGAATTCAATGTTGTGTTAATTTATGGTTCAATCAAAACGGATTCGAAATAGCTCAAAATAAATCTACTGTCTGTATTTTCACTCGACATAATATCCCAAAAATAGAGAATTTAAAACTTAATGGCTACGACTATGCATTTGCTTCTTCCATTAAGTATTTGGGAATGATTTTGGATCGTAAATTGACTTGGAAATTACATATTGACTTTATGATAAATCGATGTAATAAGGGTCTAAATTTTCTTAAATCAGTTTCAAGGATCTGGTGGGGAGCTGATGTTGAAACTTCTTTGCTTTTCTATCGATCATATATTAGATCTATAATTGATTATGGTAGTATTCTATATGGCTCAGCTTCTAAACATATTTTAAACAAAGTAGACGTTGTACAAAACTTAGGACTCCGTATCTGTTTGGGAGCTATGAAATCAACCCCAAATAAAGCTTTACATGTAGAAGCTTTAGAAATTCCACTCAATTATAGAAGGAAATATCTCAGCCAGAAATTTTTAATGAAAATTCGTTACCTAAATATCGGTCTTTACCAAAATATTAACAAGCTGAATGTAGCAGATTTAACTAATAAATACTGGAAGCTAAAGAACTCTCCTCCCCTTTGCGAGGCTTTTCGAGATCTGTTAAATTTTGACTGTGATTATAACATGATTGATAGTTTTGGACTCGAAGATTTTCATTCTTTTTTACATACAGTTAAATTAGTAAAACCAAGTTACCATGAAAACAGTAATATTAGCTCTAACATCTTAAGAACATTCTTAGATAATTGGCCAGATTCTATAAATATATATACAGATGCATCTAAGACGTTAGTTGGCACTGGATGTGCCTTTTTCATACCTGCTACTAAAACAGAAAAAATATTTAAGTTAGGCCATGATTTTTCTATCTTCAGTGCTGAAGCCATAGCAATTTATGAGGCCCTGCAATATTTTAAAGAATCAGAAGATATATCTGCAACAATTATTTCCGATTCACTCTCTGTTCTTCTTGCTATTCAAACTATAGATTTTCCCAATAACAATTCAAATATTTATATCCTACTAATTAAGAAAATCCTTTTTGAAATTCATAAAAATAAAAGAAGAGTGAACTTTTTATGGGTTAAGGCTCATATAGGACTAACGCATAATGAATATGTTGATAGGTTGGCTAAAAAAGCCATTGAATATGGTACTTCACATAATCGTAAGTTTTGCATATCTGACTTAGTTAACACTATTAAGCATCGAGTTAAAAATCAGTGGAGTCAATCATGGCGAGATCTTTGTAAACAATCCAAATCTCAGTATTCACTGATTCAACCTTCTGTTCCAAATATATATTGGTTTAAAAATTACGTAGTACCTCGAAGATATTTAATTAGAATGAAGTTTGGACATGCATGTTTCCCTCTACATCTAGCAAGAATTAAAGTTTTTGATTCAAATCTTTGTACAGAATGTCAGAAGGTTGGTGACTTAAATCATACTTTCTTTGAGTGCGCAAAATATATTCCATGCACATATAATTTAATCCAAGATTTAATAAAATGTAATGTTTTTCCACCTTTCAATGTATCCTATCTATTGTCTCTGAACAGCAAGAATATATATGATTGTTTAATGAAATTTATCTGTGAAACTAAAATTAATCTCTAAACTTGTTAATCCTGATAATTTGGTATATTATGTACATATGAAAAAAGAAGAAGAAGAAGAA
This sequence comes from Diabrotica virgifera virgifera, assembly GCF_917563875.1. Classification (NCBI taxonomy): domain Eukaryota; kingdom Metazoa; phylum Arthropoda; class Insecta; order Coleoptera; family Chrysomelidae; genus Diabrotica; species Diabrotica virgifera. The sequence goes on along the minus strand of NC_065443.1, from coordinate 59,189,194 downwards.
GAAGAAGATACATAATGTAAAATGTGGTGAGCAACTTGGACAGTCCATAGCGGCCAGCTTTTGAACTGAGTAGAGAGCTGTAGAAGAGTTTGCTATGGAACTCTAAGGACCTCATTGCCTTCCTTATGTATGAACAGAAAACAAAAAAAAAAGTTGTGACTGGCTAAATGACACCCAAGTCAATGCCATAAAAAACAAAAAAAAAAAAAAAAAAAAAAAAAAGTTACATTTCTTTTAGAAGGTTCGATATTAGATACAGATTTTAGATAATTATGAACCTGCTGTTTTTTGAGAGACAATGTAAGACGCTGTAAATTTTTTTATTTATATTTGTGTGAGACAACATTATTAGACAATTATTATCAGTCAAGTACCGTTTTTTAAATATAGTCAGAGGAAAGGTGCAACCCGGAGGATTCGATATGCAAAATGGCCAGAATATCGAGGCCATTGGTGAAAACGATATGTATAAATATCTTGGAGTAAAGAAGCGCGGAAAATTGACGATCAGCAAATGAAAACTGAGAATACTGAGATAAATAGGTACCGAGTTCATACGAAGGGTAAAACAGCTGTTTCGTTCACAGCTTAACAGTAGAAATTTATTTAAGTCACTAAACACCTACGCATGTTCCGCGCTTAGCTATTCATTTGGCATTGTTAAGTGGACAACAACTGATATAGAAAATCTTCAGCGAAAAGTAAGAAAACATCTCACGCAGACACAAAAACACCATCCTCGACATGCAGTAAAAAGAACAACATTAACACGGAATGTAGGAAGAAGAGGAATTATGAATATAGGTGAGCAATTAGATAAACATATTGCTAATTTAAGAATTTATTTTCAGATGCAGGCGTCGCGTCATCTACTCTACATTGCGCTATTTGCACAGTAGATGACACAACGCCGATCAAACTGAGGGAACCAGAAATGCGCATAAACCACCTTACAAAGTTCTAAAAAATGTGCACCTAGATGGATAAACCTGTGCACGGGCGACATCCCAATGAGGTCAGCTAAGACTATGTCGACAATAAAGCACCGAATTCTTGGTTGCCATAGAATAGAATTTCTATGGAGTTTTAAAATCAATGAGAAAAGAAAGAATTCAAGAAATAGAAAACATAAAGAATAAAACTGGCGAAATTCTTACAGAAGAAAATGAAATAATGAACAGATGGAGAGAATATTTCCAAGAGATGCTACAAACTCACTGCTATCATGAAGAAAACAATGTAGCGACCCAAAAAATAGAAGTAGACAATGTAGACCCTATAACCATAAATGAACTTCAAGAAGCTATTGCAGAAATGAAAAACGGAAAATCACCAGGCTATGACAGAACAACCAGTAAAATGATAAAAAAATGGGACAAAATGCAACAGAGCTATTATTAAAAATATTTAATTCAGCTTGAAAAGAAGAACAGATACCGATTGACTGGCAGAAGGCACAGATAGTGCTGATTTACAAAAAGGGCGATAGAACAGATTGCAACAATTACAGAGGAATAACACTGTTAAGCACTGCCATGAAAATACACGAAAAAATACTGAACAAAAAAATAATCGGAAAAGTTGACAGCACACTCGAGGAATCACAAAGCGGCTTCAGAAAAGGCAGAAGCACCCAGAATCATATATTTACAATCAAACAAATAATAGAAAAATATCAGCAACAGGAGAAAAAAATGTATATGGCTTACATAGATCTTGAAAAGGCTTTTGACACGGAACCAAGGCAAAAATTATGGGAAATATTAGAGAAGAGAGGTATAAGTAACAAAATGATAAGGGTAATTAAGAACATTTACAACAACAATGTGAATTATATCATCAGCCAAAACAGAACATCAAAACAATTTACTACGAACGAGGGACTGAGACAAGGAGGAGGATTAAGACCAACACTGTTTATAATTTACATGGATGAGATAATTAAAGAATGTAAAGTAAAAGTGAAAAAAATGCATGTGGGTTATAGAAATTTCAGAAGAGTGGACATTTCAGAAGGAGCATTCGCCGATGACGTCGTCATATTGGCCGAAAATGAGGAACAACTACAAAGAAATATAGAAATATGGAATGAAACACTAAAAAAATATGGAATGACAATTAATAAAAATAAAGCAAAAGTTATAAACATAAAAATAGAAGAAGTAAATATAGAACAAGCACGAACATTCCAATACTTAGGATTAGAATTAGAAGACAACGGAAGACAGGAAACAGAAATTAATAATAGAATTCAAAAAACAATGAACTTATACCATGCAATGAGCAATAAATTCATAAATAATAAAGAAATAACACGAAAACCAAAAATTAATGTGTTAAAGTCAATATATAGGCATGTATTAACCTTTGGTTGCGAGTCATTGGTACTAACAGAACGACAAAAGAGTAAAATACAGGCAGTAGAAATGAAATATCTTAGACGAGTTCGAGGAGTTACCAAAAGAGATAGACTACGGAACACTCAACTAAGAGAAGATTTGGAAATCGAATAGAATTTATAGAGAGAAGGCAACTCAGTTGGTGGGGTCATCTTCAGAGAATGGATCAGACAAAACCGGTGAAAGAAATTTGGCAGGCAAAAACGCAAAAAGAAGAAAGAAAAGGTAGACCACGACAAACCTGGGATAGAACACTAGGCAACATAATCGAGAAAAGGGGAACAACGTGGATAGAAGCACACACGCTGGCTAGAAATAAGAAGGAATGGGTCAGATTTGTACATAATATAAATGTATAGCAGTAGGTATTAATTTTTAAGATTAAGTTGTTTTTTGTATTGTATTATAATGTAACATAATGTAATGTATTGTCGCCTGACACCACTATGGGTTAAAAAGGTTTTTTGAAAATATATATATATACAAAGGTCGAAAAAATGTGCACCTAGATGGGTAAACCTGTGCACAGGCGACATCCGAATTGGGTCAGCTAAGACTATGTCGACAATAAAGCACCGAATTCTTGGTTGACATCAGGAAAAATGTTTCTTAAAACGGAAGGTACATTACTCTCCATTCAGGATCAGGTTAAACCAACCAAAAATTACCTGACATATACATATAGTCAAAGATCCTAAGGTCCAAAACGATAAATGCCGATATGGATGTCAAGCCCAAGAAACAATTCAATATCTTACCGAAAGATTCATCAAGAGATAGCCATCAAACTGGAACTTCTCCAAACACACCATCTCCCATACTATCAATACACTCCGGAGAGTATACTTGAGAATGACAACTACAAGCTATACTGGGACTGCACTCTGCTCACAGACCAAACAGTGGCACATAATAGACTAGATCTCGTATTAGTTAATTAATTTACGAGACAAACAACACTCATTGATGGGGCGATACCTAACAACCATAACCTGCATTTTACATACACTGAAAAGATCGCTAAGTACAGTGATCTGGAAATTCAAATACGAAGGCCATGGAGAATGCAAAGTACTCAGACATTAACTATTATAGTCTCTACCACAGGAGTGATTCCTAAGAACCCCCTATATTATATAGAAAACATAAAAAGCTGGATCTGAATGAACATCTCTATAAGACCATTCAGAAAGCTGTACTACTCTCTACTGCCAGATGTATATGAACATTTTTGGGAGATACCCCTGCATACCAAGTCACCTAGAGCTCGATAACACGGAAAGAGTTCCACTCCTCTTTTCCACGAAAGAGAGTTTCCACGGAAAGGGTTCCAGGGAGTGAGGACCGTATGGCTAAATCTGGAAAATAATAATATTCTGCTATAGACTAGCGTATAAAATAATATCTCTTCGTTAGGAATCACCCCGTATGCCATCAAATCATACGTCCAGGTTCACGAATTGATGCAAGTGCATGGCTTTTAGAGTAATAATGCAGTTAAATTAAACTAAATTAAAATTCAGTGCAGATAGTTTAATGAAATTGTCGTAATTAATCATTTTATCATAAATATTTTATAAATTGTTTTAAAATATTATTCAAACATGTAAAATCATGACATTGGATAGACAGAATGCGGAAAATTTTGTTAACTAAATAAACTATAATTATTAACACAGGGTGATCAACTTTTGTGAAAAAGTCCGCTATATCTGATATTATAGGAGATAAAAAAGTTATGTACAAAAGTACGAGGGACAGCTTGGATATTAGTGCACCCTATGTAACCCACAGCTGAATCTTATGCTTGCGTCACAGTGTTGCCATGCTGTTTTCTTTATTTGTTTCATAATTTCAATCAATGTAAAATGTACCTACAAGAACAATAGAATAATTTTATAAGAACGTTTACTTCTCCGTCATTATACCAGGTAGAATGACAAATGAGGTGTCAAATGAAAAAAAAACCTTACTTTATTGGTATTTCAAAACTCTTTTTTAATTTATTATAATCATTCATCTGTTTGATTTATCTAGTTATCTACTTTTTTATAACGATTTAAATTAACTTCGATTTAAAAACATTTTTACAGTTTATCTTCATTGACCTCTTTTATCTATCAGTTGATCTTCTTTTTTATAACAATTTTAAGGTAACTTTGATTTAAAATGCCTCTTTTGAGCTTTTTGTATTAAAAAAACTGACACCAACCCATAATTTGACCTATTTTGGAGCTCTCATTCTATTTTCATTCACTAATCACTTCGTTGGTAGCCTATGAAGGTACATTTCCTCTAATTCCCTCAGTCCATCCAAAACTACATAAAGTTCAATTAGACTTTATTGTCACATAGTTTATTTTATTATATTATTACATACTTTCATTCATTCCACAATATTATATACAATCATATCCTTGACACCTATATTTACCTCACTAATTGTATTTTTTAGTTATTTAATTTTGTCCACAATTATTCTCCCACTTTAACAGACATGTTTAATCAGCACAATAGTATACTAATAAATTTAACACATTAAATAGTCGCTTTTTGTATATATACTGTTTTCTCGCAATATTCTACCCCTTATTACCTTCAACCTGTTGCCTGCTTGCCTTGTTAGGCAACCAACAGTACATCCCAGAGAAATACTCTTAAATTCTGATTTTTGGTTTGTTTAGCTTCGTATTTTTCCACGCAAGTCCAATAATTGTTTATTATGTAGTATATTTCTTTGTATTTAACTAAATTTAACTTTTATCTCGTCATTTCACATTCGATGACGTCACAACTTAACCCATGAAATAACATTAAATAACATTAAATTTAATAAATCTGTAAGTTATTCTGGAATAGAGAGTTGCTAATTTAAACTTTACAATAAATTTTAATATTCAAATAATTTTAATTGCATTTTCAGACATTTGCATTTTACTAAAAAATCCAAAATCAAATTAAGCTGTAACCAAAAATTGGCTTTATCTTGTCATGTCATGTCACTCTTGTCAAATTGTATGTCCACTTAATAATTTCCCAGTTGGTCTGTGCCCATTGAATTGACAAGTACCTAGCATCTTCGAGCAGGGAAGCATGGTGCCCTTTTAGCATGTGTTCCATTATATCTATCAACATCGACTTGTAGTCATAAAATTTTACTAAATTATATTATGTAAACCATATATTATGGGGTTACCACTATATACAGTGTGCTAGTTTCAAACTACTCGGCAGAATGTAAGTATCCCCACATGTTTTTTCATTCTAACAGTCACAATTTTAACCTTTTGCTTTAATCTAACGTGGAAATACTTCATTCTAGGCACTGAAGATGTTCTGTATTAGAACGAAAACGTTTTGCAATCCATGACATTTTAGATAGTTTTTAAATAAACGATTTTATACCAGAATACATCTCGAAGTTTTTACTTCTGTATGAGTTTAAAAAAAAACTGTTTTAAAAACGGTGTTTCAAAACTATTTTTTAATTTATTATAATTATGTATCTACCTTTTTTATAATTAACATCCCTCTTTTGAGCTGTTTGTAAAAAACAAGTAATTGTCTTCGTCCTATTAGAGGAAGTCGTAATTGGACAACAAGTCCAAGGTTTTCACCCAAAGTAATCGAGAGTAGAACTGGAAGTCGATATTTGAACCCTTCCTGTAACTTTGCGTGATTGATATACGATCATACTAATTTTGAGTCATATTTACTAAACTGTGGGTCATTTTTTCAACAGAAATGACTTCAAAATCGAAATTAAAGATTCAAACTCGACTTTTCAATACGCTTCGATTGATGTGTTACATGTATTTCTGCGACTATAATATGGCACTACCTGTTAGAATCTTTTAACCGGAAATGATATAAAAACCAAAATTCTACATTTGTTCTCATCTTGGTAAGGCACGTCGAATGATATATCACTTATACTATTTCGGTGACTTTAAAAGAGAACTTACGGTTGCAAATCTAAAACCGGAAGTCCGATATCAAATTTCTCATCTTTTGGCATTCTACCGTGTATAGTGACGAAGGAATTATATTCGCGGTTAGACGGACAGACGGACAGCCCAGGTAAAATTTCTTACCTTTAATACCATCCTTGCATTATAAGCTTTCATTTGAGACCTCATTTGTCATTCTACTGCTATAGTGACAGATGAGTTATATTCGCGGTCGGACGGACAGGCGGGCAGACAGCCTATGCCAAATTTCTCACCTTTAGTACCATCCTTGGATTATAAGGTTTCATTTGACACCTTATTTGTTATTCTACCTGATACAGTGACTAAGGAATTATATTCGCGGTCGGACGGACAGACGGACACACAGCCTATGTCAAACTTTTCACCTTTAGTACCATCTTTGGATTATAAGCTTTCATTTGACACCTCATTTGTTGTTCTACCTGGTATAGTGACGAAAGAATTATATTCGAGGTCGGACGGACAGACGGACAGACAGCTTAGGTTAAATTTCTCACCTTTAGTACGATCCTTGGATTATAAGCTTTCATTTGACACCTCATTTGTCATTATACCTGGTATAATGACGGAGGAGTTGAGTTTACAAACAGACAGACAAGACGGACGGACGGACAGACGGACAGACGGACAGACGGACGTGGATAATTCAATGTTTTCACATTTTTTCAAAATTGGTGAAAACAACATCATAATAAGCTTTACTTAATTGGTGTTTCAAAACTACTTATTTTTTACACATTACACAATATTACAAGGTTTCTAGCAAGTTAAACTTCACAATGATTTAAAATAACCAAGTAAAAACCTATCTATACACACAACATATTAGAACATACCTAAAATACACAAATGATACATTTCACACACAAATATAATTACAAAAAATTGTAATGTGATAGTATGAAAAAATAGAAGTTACGACAACGGTGTTACATATCATGCTCTGATCCAATGCCAAAATTTACACAGCCATATTAGGGTGCACTAAGATCCAAGCTGTCCAGTACGAGGTAACACAGCTACGTATCCATACGTTGGTGCTCCATGCTAAGTGTAGCAGCTCCACATAGTGGATACATTGGTGCTCGCCGCTCGGCGCTCACCCTCTTCGATTCAACCGGTTTGCGGTTTATATGTATGGGAACGCATGCCGTATCCATTTGAGCAGCTACACGGAGCACGGAGCACCAACTTATGGATACGTATCTTTAGATTCACATAATAAAATTAGCTACAAATATACATAAGTATATGTACTTCCATAACACATTCAACGATATGTTTTTTGAATGAATCACCCTGTATTTTATTTTAAATTTAAAATTCGCTTCATCTCCTCCTCACAACAATACAAAGTTGTTTTGATTGTACAGGGTATTTAAAAAGATATAACCAAATTTCAATGAAAATCGTAGCCAGTTGAACGCCCTGTATAATTGAAAATGGGTACAAAAGAAACGACCTGTTGTAGCCATAGTTTTCAATAGTTGTCAAAATTCATAAAAATAAATTGATCTTACCCATATTCTTTATATATATAATACAGGGCAAATCAAAACACATATTCCCCTGTATTTTATATCACCAACATAAACTATTTTAAATTGTAGTAAGTATTTCATAAAATAAATTTATTATCAAAGCTGAATAACCATTTTCAATTTCGTTGCAAAATGAAAGCACAGCCAAACAATATTCTACTCCAATCATAGAGTGCATCAAGCACCTCTACCGGTTTCGAAACTTATTAGTCTCTCATCAGGAGGCACATATGCTGCTCTCTCTGATCTAACCAGGACAAACCGCGGCGTGCAGTTACGGATTGCAACGAACGAAATGGCAGGGAGCTCTAGCGGCAACTGCTATCAAAATACTAAGTTTTCAATCAAATAGCACATAAAATAATACTAAAAATATTACTCTACATCCCACCAGATTGAAAACAATGGGAACCTTCTCTGGTTACACCTCCGAGGCTTCTACAATTTGCAAGCCATACGGATGCTGAGACTAAGGAAGATGAGGGAATTTTACAATTTATAATTCACGTCCCATCTGCTCAGCGCGGTAAAGTTCCAACGAGAATGGTTCCCTTCGTACTCCAATCAGAGTAAACATGTAAATCAAAAATGAATAACCATTTTCAATTTCGTTGCAAAACGAAAATACAGCCGCACCATATTCAAGTCCAATCAGAGAGTGCAGCAAGCACCTCTACCGGTTTCGAAACTTATTAGTCTCTCATCAGGAGGCGCATATGCTGCTCTCTCTGCCTATTGTATGTATGGTATTTTATTTTTTGCATGAAAACGGCGCGTCGTATGCAAAAAAAGGGAAGATCGATTTTTTTGTTACAAATGGAATGAAAGATTTAAAAATAATTGCTAATTTGAAATATGTCCGTGGCATACTATTATCTTCTTTTTTTTTTTTTTAATTCAGATCATTCCCCGTATGCGCTCCAATTATGAATATAAAATTCTTAATTGTATGTCAAAAAATGCACAATAACTATTTCTTAAAACCTGCTAAATTTTATTACAATGTTGCCAGTAGTTTCGGCAAAATCGTAAAAAATGTGTAAAATTTTGTTTTCTTCAACGCCATATATTTTGAAAATGGATGGCATTACAAAAATTTTTTATTAAGCAAACCCCAATTGTTTTTCAGTTTTTTATCTATCCTAGTGACGGTGTTACCTTTTTTAAACACCAAGTATAAAATTGTATAAAAAAGCGAAAAAACAAACAAAAAAATGCGGTTTTTTATTTTTAAAAGTACGTTTCACCAATTTTAACAATTTGAAAAAATTCAGGGTGATACATTGTGCAAAAACACCCGTTCAAAATTTTTTTCGTGGGAACGAATGTCTTAGTTATTTTTTATACTCATTTAAAATTTTAAAATCGTCCTAAAATTTAAATTTCCCGCCAAAAATTAAAAACAAAATTTTTTGTTTTTACAAACAAATTTGAAACCTACATCTTTTGTATTTAAAGTTTTTCGCTAGTCTCAATGCGGCTGAGATAAAAAATAAAAACATAAAAAACCTAATTAGACTCTAGGTGGGTCACGTGACCACCTAGGGAGCTAAAAATTTCAGAAAGTGAACTTCTCTATATTATGTGCCAAACGGTGACCTATATAGAATTCGAATCGAGTTGGGGGCATTTTTCATTATCTTACCCGGCTAGGCTCTTTGCGTCGGTTGTTGATCTGGCTTTTACAAAACCAAACTGATTATCGGATATTTCGGTTTTTTCAGGTATCCGTCTATCAATTACACCTTCCCATATTGTCATGGTTTGGCAAAGTAGTTTTATAGCCTACTAATAGCTTGTGCATTGTTATATATTGTTGCGATCTGCTTTCTATTACTTTTATATTAATTATTATTTATTTGATTAATTATTTAATTATTTAATCAATTATCCAATTGTCGCAAATCATACAAAAAATTAAGAAAAAATATCAGGGTGCCTTTTTATAATATAAAAAAAATGTCTAAATTATCTTATGTTATACTTATCTTCTCTCGTGGTTTCAGTATCTATTAGTTGATCCTTATCGGGATAAAATAGGAAAAGGGAATAAATAGAAATAACATAAATAAACACATACAAATACCTTTATTATCAAAAGCAATGCTCTGTAAATTTATCAATTAAATTCTGTGGGCATAATTGTCCAAATGAAACCTTTATCATATAAATTAATCTAATTCAAACAAATATTTATCGCTTTGTTCTTTTTTTTTGGCTTAGACTTACCGTTATACTGCCAGACACATAAGGAATACAAGTTATCAAGTTATACAAAACAGGTTTAAAACAAAGGTAATAACTAAAAGGTATTAAGTAACACTAAGCTTAACAGCTAAAACAACTAACTACCAAAGGTATTAATTAAAAATGTTTAAGGGAATTATAATGATAATTTGCTGTCTTTTAAAAAGTTAATTAAAGAGTTGTATACATCTACAGAACCAAGTGATAATAAATATAGTATATTCCAAGGAGTTGCTACTTTACATTTTAATAAATCATTTATTAATTTAGATGAGTAAATTGTATTTTTAGAACAACCAAAAAATATATGATCTAAATCACTTTCCTCTTCACAATGCTCACATTTTTCATTATCCAAAACCTGTATTTTAAATAAATGCTTTGGATAACATGCGTGCCCGAATCGTACTCTAATAATAGAAGTTATGTACTTTCTAGAAGCTCTACAAGACTTGTACCAAGGAAATTTGGGAATATCGGGCTGAATTAACGAGTATCTATTTTGATTCACAAAAGAGTATTCTTTCCACTGGTAGCTCCACTCCCGATGAAGTGTTGACTTGAAAGAGATTATACTATCAGTCAGTGTTATTTTATGTAGAATACTGGTATCGGATGAAACGCTTTCTTTGGCTAATAAGTCGACATACTCATTATGTTCAAATCCTGCGTGTGCTTTAATCCAGATAAAATATACATTGATCCCTTTGGTTAAAAGATTTTGTTTAATATGTTTAATTTTATAAATGTATGGGCAGTCTTGGATGTTTGGGGGTCCATATTTACCAATAGATTTCAATACTGCTAAGGAGTCAGACAAAATTATAATATGGGCAAAATCAAATTCAGCTACATATAGTAAAGCTTCATATATTGCAATAGCCTCTGCTGTATAAATCGAAGTCTTCGGTTTCAGTTTGAATTTCTTTTCTATATGTCCCGATGGCATAAAAAAGGCGCATCCAGTTCCATCTGCAGATTTAGACGCATCTGTATATAGAGCTATTGACTCATTGTAATTGTTCGTTATGGATAAAAGAATATTTTTATTTAAATACATGTTTTCACTATAATTTGGGCTTTGTTCTTGATACCATTAATAAAACAAGCTAAACAAACAAATTTGGTATTCGCAAAATTACTTATACTTCCTATTAAATTTTTGAAATATTGGAATCTTAAATATGCTTTTACGTAAAAAAATAACTTCTGATTATAAATAAAATCTATCACATAGGTTATTGACTGACCTTTTTGATTCACACACAATGATGTCTCCTCTTGACCCAAACAGCTCCTCCTTGTTGATTATGTTAGGCTACCAATCAAAGCCCTCTCCGTTCTCAGCAAACAATCCAGCAGGATACCAGCAACTATTTCTCCAAAACACAAGCCAGGCCTCTTTTTGCCAGTACTCGTTCAATAAACTCCAAAAATCTCTCCTCTCTTTCTCTCAACAATAATCTCCTGAGACCCAAGTATCTTTTTTACTTGGTGTCACAAATAATTTTAATAACGATAATTCTTGTAACTTACTCTCTTGGACTTTACAGAATCAAAGAGGTATTTCTTCTCGATTTGATTTGTTTCTCGTTCCACCTTTCAGCTACTCTCCCTATCAACACAATCACTAGTACTTGCTTCTGAACTACTCACGAAAACTTTTGATGCCGGTAACACAATGCTCTTTTCTTTTCCAAACTGTCTCAACATTCAAACAAAACTTTTCCCATTCCAAATTTCCAAGCCAATCAGAAACATTTCTCTCTCCCCATTCTTTTTTTCATTCGAAAACCCACTCATACTTTCAAAATTATTCCTACCATCATACTAATTACTTTCGGGAAATTCTACAAAATTTACTCGGGGTTAAACAAAAAGGTTAAAATTCCAAACTTTCTTTACCTTAATTTTCTAAGAACTAATTACCTATGGCTTCTATCTTTCCCGCAATAAACAATCGGTTTAAAATACTAATCCTAAATAACTTTCACTTCACTTTTATTTACAAAAATGTTTTTAATATTCTTCATGGAAAAATTCATTAAGCAGAAACCACTTTGCGTTGAACGCTAACTTCTAATAAATATTTACAAATCAATATACAGGGTGTATCAAATTTATGTGCCCGCGTTATATTAAAAAATTAAAATTTTTATTCTATCTTTGATTGATAAATTGAAACAAAATAATATATTGTCTTCCTTATTTTTGTAAACAGGTACTAATATACCGTTTCTTCATTCGTCTGGCATTTGTCCCCCTTCCATAATTATAGTAAATAAACCTATTATATAGCCAACTTGTTTCTGTTTCTCCTGAAGCTGTTCACACTTCCACAGGAATATTAACCGGTCCAATATTTCTTATATTATTTTATTTTAGTGAATATTTTTGTTACTATCTCTGTTAGCTTAACTTGTTTTATGTAAAATTCTTCATTTAATAAACTGCCAAAGTCTTTCACCATCGCTTTTTTATTTACATCATTTTTGCGAACTAACATTTTATTATTTTTATCTTGATTTTTTGGGACTAGGTCCACTGTTATAATTCATTTTTAAAACCTAAACTTTTAATAATTTATTTTTTAATTAATAGACATACGATGTTTTCCAGATGACCAATTTCTTACATGAGTTCCATATACGTCCAATCAGCGATATTTTACCACAATAGATTGCAGATAAGTTATATACGTTCATGGCTCGGAAAAGCTAATTAGAAAATAAATTTCAGGAAAAATAATTGGGCCAGCTCCAATTCTGATATAATTAAAACTCCCAAATGAAACTTCTCAGATATTATCACTAATTATAACTGAACTGATTTTCAAAGTAATTAATACGTACTTTGTTAAAAACATGGTAAATAAAAATCTTGTATACCTAAATTTATTATTTATCGTTTTTACATATTTTTTTTTATTATGTCTAGATTTGAGATGTCGTGAAATTTCCTGTGCTATCAGTTTCTATTTAACTTGATTTTCATCTATTCTGTTCAATTGATTCTGTGTTCGTTTTTGTCTTCTAAAATTTGGAATGGTTGGTTCGGTTTGTTTTCGGCGATCTCTTTTAATTTCTTGTACAGATAAAATGTATAATTTTTTTTTGCATAGTGTTCAGTTTCATCGCATTATTTTCTATGAAATTGTGTTTTCGCATGTATTATCTTTTGGATGAATTGCGTTGATCCTCTTGTATTCATTTTTATCTGTATTTCTGACTTCTGTTATTTGGTCATTTGTCATTTGTTACTTCTGGCATCCAACCTTGTTTTCTTCTTATTTTTACTACGCTAAATTCCACTTTTCTTACTGGGTTTAGATCCGGATATAGCACTAACGACCACTTACTGGTAATAAAAAACTTGATAGAGAAGTCGGCGGAATACAACAAACCATTGGCACTGATATTTGTGGACTACGAGAAAGCGTTCGATACCATAAACTAGCAGAAAATGTTAAAAGCATTGACAGAATGCCGAATAGACCATCGCTACACTAACATGATAAAATATATCTACCACAATGCAACGGCTAGCGTAAGACTCTCTGATCAACAAACTAATAAATTCTGTATGCAGCGCTGAGTACGGCAAGGAGACACCATCTCACCAAATCTGTTCACAACCCTTTTAGAACACACTTTTAAGGAGGCAGATCTGAACGAATATGGTATCAATATAAATGGAGAGAAGCTCAGTCATTTGAGATTCGCAGATGACATCGTCCTTATAGCCGATCGTATGGATGATGCAATAATAATGTTGAACAAGTTATATCATGCTTCCTTAGAAGCATGATATAACTTGTTCAACATTATTATGGTCGGACTAAAGACTTATATATTATATTCATAACTTGGTCCAGTGGCGGCTCGTGACCTCAGTATTCGGGTAGGCGACACATATAGTGTATAATAATATATTATGTAAATACCTATATAGGTACAGGGTGTTTGGTAAAGAATGGGACATAGCTTAACCTTACATTCCTGAGCTTAAAATTGGTCGATTTAAGCTAACTTACCTTAGTACCAAAGTTGATAATAACCGAAATACAGGGTGTCAAAGTTAAACTTTTATTTTATTTATTCTTGAATATTTCCTGACAGACATGGGATAATAACACGAAATTTGGTAGGTAAGCGGGGTTTTTTGGGATTAGAAATCTAAATTTGCCACCAAAAATGATCTATTACCCAGAGGGCGCTACATACGTCTTTCAGCGCTCATTTAATACGTTATTTTTTTTTATCTCCCACTCCACGTAGTTTTTGAATCAACATTTTTATTCCCTTAATATTTTTACTTTAAAAAGGTATACTACATTCATCTTGCTAAGCTCAACTGTTTTCGAGATAAACGCATTTTAAGTCTGCGATACAACATAATTTTTGCATATCATTGTAGTTAGACCCGAAAAATAAACTTGAAACCATAATAATTGTGCCAGTTCTCATATTTATGTCATTGCATCGCAAATTCTATTTGAAGAAATTTGAGATACATTTTTGTAAATTTTTATGATTTTAAGTTATTTTTCGGGTGTAACTGTAACTACAATGATATGCAAAAAATTATGTTGCCTCGCAGATTTAAAATGCGTTTCGTTGAGTTTCGCGAGATGAATGTAGTATATAGGTACCTTTTTTAAGTAAAAATATTAACAGAATAATATTTTTTATTTAGAAAGTATGTAGAGTGGGTAATAAAAAAATTGAACCTATTAAATGAGCGCTGAAAGGCGTATGTGGCGCCTTCTGGATAATACATCATTTTTGGTGGCTAATTTAGATTTTTCGTCTCAAAAAATCCCCGCTTAGCAAATTTTGTGTTATTATCCCATGTCTGTTAGGAAATATTCAAGAATAAATAAAATAAAAGTTTTAACTTTGACACCCTGTATTTCGGTTATTATCAACTTTCGTACTAAGGTAAGGTACCTAGCTCAAATCGATATATTTTAAACTCAGGAATCTAGTGTTAAGCTATAGCCCATTCTTTACCAAACACCCTGTATACAGTGTGTCGAATTTAAGCTGAAGACACCCTTATATTTCGGCTATCAAAATAAATACAGATTTGAAATTTTGCAGTTATTCATTTTGATGGTTTACACTTTTTAAGATAGTCAACTGAAATTTAAATTTTAAACGCGACCTACTGCGAATTCACAAATAGGACGAATTTTCAATATTTTGTTTCGCGTTAGAGATATCGCAAAAAGTTATTTGGAAAAATTGTTAGAAATATTATTCTAACCCCACATACCAAATTTCATGACAAAATTCGAACTTTTCGTTTTTTTCAGAATTGGTAGTCAAGATCCTAAAACATGCAATTGGCAGTTCCGAGATGCAGCTCGGCACAACCAATGTCAAAGGCTCAAAAAAATCTAGCCTACCTATAGCCCGAAAATACACGGCCAGGCAAGCGACAATACAGCCGCTGTGCTTAGCGTAAAGAGTGAGACAAATGCGAATTCTGTTCGGCTACTTTTTAGAGAGCCTGCCCTAGGGTAAAGCCGTCGTAGTAATGCTACGCTACGGGGAGCGTACAATAATTATTACAATTTCTGAGATGAATTAAAAAGTAGCTTTGTTTTATTTTAGATTTTTAGATACTTAGGTATTGTATCAAAATTTATAAATTACAGTTTTAAAATAAGTAATTTATATTAATAAATAATTTATTATTGTACATTTGAAGAGGTTAGGCGGCGCCTACCTTGCCTACCCTGACGGGCCGCCCCTGACTTGGTCGGGCTAAAGATTAACATCAACAAGACGCAAATAATGACTAATCTGGTGCTAAATCCTAATATTGTTGTTGATGGAATGGATATTGGCCAGACTGCATGTTATAAGTACTTGGGACATGAAATTCGGTTGGGAAGAAGTAACCAGACGTGCGAGCTCCCACGTGACATAGAATTATCCTGGGCAGCGTTTGGTAAATTGAGCTATGTATTTAAATCGGGCTTACTCATAAAATCTTTGACCAGTGTGTATTGCCTATACTCACCTATGAAGCGGAAACATTAACACTCACAAAAAAGGTAGTGAACAAGATTCGCATAACTCAGAGGGATATGGAGCGCCAGATGTTGGGTGTCTCCCTGAGAGACCGAATCCCAAACGAAGAAATACGTCGTAGAACAAAAACAACGGACGCCGTCGAAAGAATCGCGTCGCTCAAGTGGAATTGGGCAGGACACGTCGCCAGATTGTCAGACAACCGATGGAAAAAACGTATTGTCTAGTGGAGGCTACGAGAAGAAGCACTACGGAGCAGAGGACGACCACCAACCAGATGGGCTGACGATCTGAAGCGTATTGTCAGCAACTGGATGCAAGCCGCACAAAACAGAGAAAGATGGAAAGAGCTGAGGGAGACCTATATCCAGCAGTGGACGAGTACGGGTTGATGATGATGATGATGATGATGACGGTGTTGATTGTGGATTTCAACTTTGGTCTACAACAACTCATCGACAGGACCAATTCACTTTGTGAACAATTCGATATAAAAATGAATGTTAAGAAAACCAAAGTGATGCCAGTCCGAAAAAACCACAATATTCCACAACTTTGCACAATAAACGGGCACATTTTAGAAAAGGTCAATATTTAAGTATCTGGGGCGTCGGATCGATAGCAGCCTAAATTATGATCTAGAAATAAGACCAAAAGTAGATCAGGATAGAAAATTGTTAGAAAAAATTAAAAGATTCTCGAATAAAATAAAATACCGGAGAATCCTCAAAATTGCATGGACATCACATACCTTAAACGAAGAAGTGCTGCATATAATACGCAAATAACGAGAACTTTTCAACCCAGTGAAAGTTAGAAAAACGTCATACCTAGGTCATACACTTAGTAATAATAAGTGCCAATATGCTCAACTAATAGTGAACGGAAAGATCGAGGTAAAGAGAGGACTACGAAGGAAAAGACTATCGTGGCTAAGAAACATCCGACAATGGACAGGGCTACATTTTTAAAAGATAATAAAACAGCTGAAGACAGAAGAGTTTGCAATTGTAGTAGCCAACCCCCATTGAGGAGAGGACACTTTAAGAAGAAGAAAGAGTCCTCCAGAGTACATTTTGATATCGCAGATATCTGGTATGAGTGAATTTTCCCAGAAGAGGGAATGTAGGCCAGGGTAATAAGACAAAAATATACCCTGTTCGTGACACTTCAGCAGCCAGGGTACTGAAGCGTTTTTTCGACAGGTAATACCTATAGAAACAAATTATAACTATTTTCTGCGTAGGATCTGGCGGCCATTTTTATTTATAAACAATTAACTGTCAAAAAATTGCATTTTCCCTTTTTTTTTTCAAATCAACGGAAAACAGTGAAACTTATGGTTTTTTTAGTACAAATATCTTCGAAATTATGGAAAAAGCTTTAAAATGACGTATTACAAAGTTTGATATACTCATTTATTGTTAATATAATTACGAAAAAAGGTCGGAATTGCCAAAAAAAAATATTTTCTCAATAACTGTTGTAAAAATTAGTGTACAACTTTGAAATTTTTGTCAAATGAGGATTCTTTGGTGCTTAATATGTGATAAAAATTTCAAAGGGATTTATTAAATTGTTTAAATTTTATTCAAATTGTTCATCCCAGAGAGAATTTTTTTTGCAATAACATAAGTCAGAAAAAAATGACCTTAGAACCATTCCACAGGTGTCAAATGAAAGCGCATGCGCTAAGTAGATGATCTAAACGGGTGTCACTACAGATATAGGGAATTCTGTGTGTTAGAGAGAGAGGTATGTGATGTCACAGCTGATATAGGAAAGTATGTGTGTTAGAGAGAGAAACATGGTATCTCTGCTGCTATTGGTCCGATTTAAACGTACGACGGCTCGTTGGAATGGGCGGGAGATAACGAATACAAAAAAACATGGCGGCATAGTGTCAAAAGGGCGCTTTCCGATGTGACGACGTCCGATGGGGCGCGTTCCGATGTGACGGCGTTCTAGCGCTGATCGATCGGTGCGCGATACCAGATGTGCGATCGGTACCTTAATTTTTCGCGGAACGCGAAGCAGATGCGCGGTCGGTACCTTAAGTTTTTCGCGGATCTCGTAGATACGAAGCGCGCGGTAATTTTGGAATTTAAATAAAACAACAACATAATGCAATTTTTTTTTATTAAAAGAACTTAAAAGGAACACAGCGGCGCAGCGGTGCGCGATACCAGATGTGCGATCGGTACCTTAATTTTTCGCGGAACGCGAAGCAGATGCGCGGTCGGTACCTTAAGTTTTTCGCGGATCTCGTAGATACGAAGCGCGCGGCTGGTAATTTTGGAATTTAAATAAAATAAAAAAACATAATGCAATTTTTTATTAAAAGAACTAAAAAGGAACACAGCACGTCAACGCGTCACGTAAAAACGTCACATCAAAACGTCACGTAGGCTTGTGAAATGTCACGTGAAAACGTCACGTCAAAGCACGTCACGTAAAACGTCACGTCAAAGCACGTGAAAACGTCACGTCAAAGCACGTCACGTAAAACGTCACGTCAAAGCACGTCACGTAAAACGTCACGTCAAAGCACGTAAAAACGTCACGTCAAAACGTCACGTGGGCTCGTGAAATGTCGCGTAGGCCTTATTGTCACGGGGAGCTCGATCGCAAGACCTGATTGCCACAGCGCGACGTGAGGTAGTAACATCATGTCTTTGAATGAGTATAGACGTAAATTAGCAGAATTTAGAGAAAAACTGACACAGTTAAGAAGTCAGGTTTTATTTTATGAGGATAAAAATAAGGTTATAAAACAAATAGAGAACCTATCACTGGGAAGCAGCATAGACTGGACACCAAAGGAATTTAGTCAGCAGCTGCGACAAGAATATTCAAGTGCTGCGGACTACTTATTTAGGGAAACTCCAACAAGGCGAATTCATCCAATTACTATTAATGATGTTATCGACGCCGGCGCCAACAACGATGAACAAAGAAAACATGAAAAGTGAAATAGATAATGTTTTTGCAATGACTTGTGTAATATTAGCTTCAGTGTTTATTTTAATTATAAAGATTATATTTAAAATTGTTAAGAGAAAATTTGAATCATCATGTAATATAAGACTTGAACAATAAATAAGGCGTTTAAATAAAAAACCCATAACTCTAAAAAATATTTAGTTGAAAATAATGAAAATAAATGTTAGCAGATAATTTACATATCGCATAGGAAATAGCGGTTGAGGGTCTAATCGCATTACTATGCAATTTTCGTTATCATACCCACATTTTGTTATTGAGTTATATTTCTTATCATGTGCATAGAAAATGTTGGAATTTTTAAAACCAATGACAATGATAAAACTGAATATAATTTTGCACACGCACACTTTCTACAACACGTCATAAGGTGGGGCACGCAACCGTATAAATTTCAAAATCCACCTCAGGACGGTCTATTCCATAGTCTATTCCTTACTGTTAGTGTACTGTTGTGGTTCAACTAGTTTTGCAAGGTAAGTGTTCTCTTAATTATTTTTTGTTAAATATTTTTTATTTTTCTTGTTTGATTTTGAATAAAACTTAATGTTTTCTGCTCTGCTATTTATAAAATCTCTTCATTCCAGCTGAGATTTATTATTTCGACATTAAATAATTATCTAATTGTCGACATTTTGAATGACATTTATTTTTTATTTTCTCGTAATTATTCGTTGTTAAAATCTTTTCGGTTTTTCAAGTTTTTGGTTAGCTATTTATATATTATTTTAGCACCTGATTGTCTACAAGACCTCATGTCAGCATGACAATTATTTTTTATTTTCTCGTAATTATTCTTTGTTAAATCTGTTCGGTTTTTTCAAGTTTTTGGTCAGCTATTTATAAAATTCCTTCATTTCAGATGAGATTTATTATTTTAGCACCTGATTGTCTACAAAAAAGACATGCTAGCATAACAATTATTTTTTTATTTTCTCGTAATTATTCGTTGTTAAATCTGTTCGGTTTTTTGGTTAGCTATTTATAAAATTCCTTTATTCCAGATGAGATTTATTATTTTAGCACCTGATTGTCTACAAGAACTCATGCCAGCATGGCAATTATTCTTTTTTATTTTCTCGTAATTATTCTTTGTTAAATCTGTTCTGTTTTTCTTTGATTTTTTTAATTAATGTTTTCTACTCTGCTATTTATCCCTTTATTCCAGATGATAGTTATTATTTCGACATCTGATTGTCTACAAACAAAAAAGACTTAATGTTAGCATGCTGAATGTCAATTATTCGTCATTCTTCGTAATTATTCTTTGTTAAATCTTTTCGTGTTTTGATTTTGAATACAACTCAATGTTTTTTGCTTGGTTATTTATATCACTCCTTCATTTCAGATGGATTTATCAAAAATTAATGCCTCATCTGTCGTAGCGAGGAAACCCGTGAAGAAACTCAAAGAATTACCGATCGACATTCCAGTACCCATTACGGGAGCCAAAATTGTGAAGACAAAGTTTGGGCAAGCTGTTCTGTTAGATTTGGGGGAAGAGGTGGTGTTTCTACCGCCTAGAGTCACAGATACCTACAGCCCCGTCATTGAGGAGTTTTCGAGCGGGAAGTATTCGATAGTTTATCACGGCCTGGTGGACTGCGGCCAACAGTACCAGCCCATGACATCATTTAAAATTATCTAAGCGAAAATACTGAAAGAGAGAGGTAAGCAATATGGATATTGTTAAACAATGTAAAAATTTACTGTTATTCATCAAAAGAATCAGAAAGATAGTTTTTGATAAATTCACAGCTAAAGACAAAGAAATTTGGGTGAAACGCTTAACGAAACAAATCAAAACTTGTAATAAAGTAATAAAAAAACGCACTTTGCCTATAGGTACAATTAGAAAACTGCAAACGCATGTAGGACATTTTAAACATTTTAAACAGATTATTTTCAATAGACATGTCGGTATGGGGCTAGACAACAAACTAAAACATAGAGTTAAATGGGAAAATGTAGTTTCCGCGTTTAAAAGTCGAATTAAAACTGGAGTTATAGTTAATTTATGGCATAAGGACTTAGCACATTTCCTAAATGATTGTTATATTATTTTTAAAAATAAAATCAGAAAAATTTTAAAAGCAGATAAAGTTGTTAAAGTTAATGTTTGTTTTTGTGGAGAATTTATTAAAAAATCGGGGGAGGAGGAAATTGTAAATTTTAAATATTTTAATACAAAAAATGCTGTACTAGACGTATCTACCGATACAGAGCGGTGGTTTTTTGAGAATGTTAAAGATAAAATAAATCTTAAATTATCCGAGTTTCAGGAAAGGGACTCCGGTTTTGCATTAAATAGAATTGTATCTTTAGAAGTAAATATTAATCGATATGAAATTGGAAATGGTTCCTCGTATATTAAACTTCCTGAGAGTATTCAAAAAAAGCGTGCTTGTATTAATGTAAAAAATTCTGATCAAGCATGTTTTTATTGGGCAATAGTTAGTGCCCTCTATCCAGCTAAAGCACATAAAGAACTCCCATCCTCATACCCATGGTACAGTACAGTACTAAAAACAGAAGACCTAGAGGCACCAATGCCGTTACATCAAATTTCAAAATTTGAAAAATTAAATAATATATCAGTCAATGTATTTGCTTTAGAATTAATAGAAAATAATGAAAAGTCATTTTTCACAGTATATCCAGCTAGATTAACTAAAACAGTCGTTGCCAAACATGTAAATCTTCTTTTAATTCAGAATCACTATTTTCCTAAATTAAACGATTATGAAGCACCTCCAGTGGATAATGATAATTCAGAAATTAAGTACCACTACTGCCACATTACGGATATGTCTAAATTAGTTGCTGGTCAATTAAATAAAAGAAAGGCCAAATTATTTCTTTGCAATAGATGCTTAAATTATTTTTCAACTGAAGGGAAATTGTCGGAACATGAAAAAATGTGTGCAGATATGAATAATTGTAAAATGTCTTTTCCTAAATATGATGCTGTTAGTTTTAAAAATTATACTTATAAACAAACAACGCCATTTGTCATATATGCAGATTTTGAGTGCATGTTAGAAAAAGTTACAGACCTCCAAACATCCTGTTGTACTAAAAAATATCAAAAACATATTCCGTATAGTGCTGGATACTATGTAAAATGTAGCTATGATGAAAAGTTGTCTTTTTTTAAGAGTTATAGAGGCATTGACTGCATGGAGTGGTTTGCTAATGAATTACCAAATTTAGCTCAAAGTATTCATTCGAAAATTAAGAAAATTATACCAATGCAGGAAAACCCGAGTACCAGTAAAGCCACAAGGTGTCACATATGCGAAAAATGTTTTTCTCCTACAGATATCATTGTTAAAGACCACGACCATTTTACGGGGGAGTTCAGAAATTTCGCCCACCAAGCCTGTAATTTAAATTTCAAAAAATTGTTTGTCGTCCCAGTTATTTTTCACAATATGAGTGGCTACGACAGTCATTTTATAATTTCAGAGTTAAGCAAAAAAGGAGATATTAGTCTACTTCCAGTCAATAAAGAAAAATACATTTCATTTACACTTAACGATGCTGTTACTAATATAAAATTTCGATTTATTGATTCATTAAGATTTTTAGGAGCCTCTTTAGATGAATTGGTCTCAACATTAAATAAAAATGACTTTAAAATTTGCAAGCGAGAATTTAGCAGGTTAAGTGACGATGAATTTAAATTAATAACTAAAAAAGGGGTATTTTGCTATGATTTTATTGATTCTTGGGAAAAATTAAACATTACCGATTTACCTCCAATAGAGGCATTTTATAATAAGCTAAACGATACGAATCTTACAGATGAGAAGTATGCTCATGCTAAAATAGTTTGGGATACCTTTAACATTGAAAATTTAGGTCAATATTCAGATTTGTACTTAAAAACCGATATTGTGCTTTTAGCAGATGTTTTTGAAACTTTCCGCAAAAAATGTTTTATAACTTATGGGTTAGATCCAGCCTGGTACTACACAATGCCCGGTTATTCTTGGGATTGTATGTTGAAATACGTGGGGTGTAACCTCGAGTTATTGCGTGACGTTGACATGATACTATTTATGGAGAAAGCAATTCGTGGAGGAATTTCAGTATGTAGCGGTAGAATGTCGGAGGCCAATAATAAGTACATGTCTAATTATGACCCCGCACAGCCCTCAAAATACTTAATGTATTTTGATGTCAATAATTTATATGGGTGGGCTATGGGAGAACCCTTACCCTACGGAGGGTTCGAATGGATGGATGCCAAAGACATTGATGTTATGTCTGTACCTGATGACTCTCCCGTAGGGTACATGTTACAAGTTGACTTGGACTATCCTCGCCAATTACATGATCTGCACTCAGATTTTCCATTCGCTGCCGAACACCGCAAAGCTTTGGGTTCAAATCATACTAAACTAATGACAACACTTTATAATAAAAAAGAATATATCGTTCATTATAGAAATTTAAAACAAATGCTGGCTAATGGGTTAGTTTTAAAAAAGATTCATAAAATTTTGAAATTTAAGCAGTCTGCGTGGCTGCGACCCTACATAGAATTAAATACTCGACTTAGAGCTGCAGCTACGAACGATTTTGGAAGAAATTTATACAAATTGGCCAATAATAGTGTATTTGGAAAGACTATGGAGAATATAAGGAAACATAGAATAGTAAAACTAGTCAGATCATGGAATGGGCGATATGGTGCTAAAAATTTAATTTCTAGTGCCAGGTTTCATAGCAGAAAGATATTTAATGAAAATTTAGTAGCTATAGAACTGATTAAATCAGATCTAGTTTTTAATAAACCCTTATACATTGGCATGACTGTTTTAGATATATCAAAATTATGTATGTACCAATTTCATTACGACTATATGCTTCCAAAATTGGGCGCAGATAAATGTAATTTAATGTATATGGATACCGATAGCTTTATTTATGAACTGTACTGTCATGATGCATATGAGGAAGTAATAAAACAAGATCTATCAAAATTTGATACATCCGATTACGCTGTAGATAATATCTATAATATTCCTCGCGTAAATAAAAAAGTTTTAGGAGTAATGAAAGATGAAAATAAAGGAGAAATTATGACAAAATTTGTGGGATTACGATCAAAAATGTATACTTTTAAAGTTCAATCTGGTCGAATCACTAAAAAAGCAAAAGGGACTAAATATAATATAGTAAAAAATGTTATAAAATTCGATGATTATGTAAACTGTTTAAATGATTTTAAGGAACAAACTGCTACTCAACACTCCATTCGGTCATATAGCCATAACGTCTATAGTATAGAACAAACAAAAATTGCGCTAAGTCCTTATGACGATAAAAGATATTTAATTCCAAATAGTTTTAGAACCCTACCATTGGGACATTACAGTATTTTAGAATAGATTTTTTTTTGTAGATGAATGTTCCATCATTGACCGACCTGTCTATCAAAAAAATCTGTGAAACAACAGTATCAGCATCATATTTCATCGAGCAGTCCCCCTTGCCGTGGACATTAACAAAAATAATATTAAAAAAATTTCCTTTATATAAATGGGAAACGATGATAAGCAGTGCTAAAAATGATCCTATTCCTTCATATAAAGGAATAGAATTTATTGCTTGCTCTAAACACATACCGTCACATTTAAGAAATGTCGTATTAGGAAAGTCAGATTGGGGGAGTATATTTGAAGATGAACACTCCAGTTATTGTGTATGGGCTAATGGATATTATCTTAAGCAGCATCGCCTAAACGTATGTAAATCATGTTTTTTTGCATTCAAAAATGCTCATGAGACCTTAAATAAATTTTTACTGGTGCGTTACGACCATACTCACGAAGTTTATGATGCTGATGATATCGTTGAATGCGTATATCAGCAACCATATTATTGGTGCAATAGTTGCTTTACTCAAGTTTTATTCGATTTAAAAGATTACGAGTCTTGCGTTAATGCATTACATGAAATGCCTAGAAATAACAGGTTTGATGATTCTGAACCAGAAGTCTGAAGTAGGCAGTAATATTGATTCTTTTTTAAGGAACAAACTGCTACTCAACACTCCATTCGGTCATATAGCCATAACGTCTATAGTATAGAACAAACAAAAATTGCGCTAAGTCCTTATGACGATAAAAGATATTTAATTCCAAATAGTTTTAGAACCCTACCATTGGGACATTACAGTATTTTAGAATAGATTTTTATTGCAGAAGAACGTTGAAATGTCTCACAGATGTGTTACACCAGACCTATGGACTCCCGCTAATCTGCAACAAATAGCAGCCAATAAAATTTATTGGGATGTAGTTGATGCTAATACAAAGACATTTACGCTTCCAAGTGGAGAGCAACATCCTCTCCCTCAAGATGTGATTGGTATTGAACGATGGTACAGCAAGCAAGGATGTACCGCGAATTTTAAGATTCCCAAGCAAATACGATTCAGTTTAAACGTAAATTGTATAAGAGAATTAAAACTACAAATTGTGAAGAACTGTGAAAAAGTGATGTCATGCGGGTGTCGAAGATGCGGGGCTCCCTATGGATTCCCCCCAATTTACAAAAAATAGCGAATACAATCCTAAGTAAATTGTCTAAGAGAATTAAAACTACAAATTGCAAATATTTAAAAATTGATTTTTGAGACGAATTATGTTCATAAGCTACTATCTCTCTTTTGTACTAAACGCATAACAATATCCACTTGCTATCTCTCTCTTTCTTGTATATATATTGTAAAATAGTGTGTAATATATATATTATGGTAAAATAAAAACTCTAAATTGGTATTTTTTTTTTATTTATTCAAATCATTAATTACCCTAATTTTATAAAAATAAATGAACTCCCTAAGAGCATTGTTTGTCATATCATCTGACATTATAGAACAAAAAGCATACAATATTTGCAAGGGGTTTAAACTATCTGCAGCATTTTTACAAAAATCTAAAACATTATAATAATATTCACAAAAGTTCAAATTTTCTAACAACTGCATACGAGGCGATAGCACACTAGTGTTAAGTTCAACAATTTGCTTCACTTCTTCTTCATCCATATAGTACTCCACACCATGCTTCTTAACAATAATGAATTTACAATCATCGTAAACTATCGGGGTAACAGTGCAGTATTCTTCGCATGGAAAAGTTGGGTGCATGAGGTCATCAGTTGATTGGAAAAAATCAATTAGTTGTTGTGTAATGATTGAAATAAAGGAATACCATTCGTATGCGCTGAGTGATATTCTGGTTGGTTTATATTGCTGAGATAAAATCACTGCAGGCGAAAATGATCTTGCAGGGCTTATACCACATTGTACTTCATAGCCCGATAACGTGTATTTTGTTGCAAGCAGGTAGAAAACTTCTGATTTGGCGGCAGCCTCATAATTTTCCAAAGCTCTATCTAATTCTTGATTATAGTCTTCGTTGCTAGGCATATCGATGCTAAATTCACAACCACCTGAGGAATACCCACTATCTTGAGAGCCACCTGAAGAATACCCACTATCTTGAGAGCTCATGTTCACTTGTACTGACATTGATACTGAAGCATGAGTTCTTTTATATTCCCCTACTCCTTGTGGTAAAAACAACCTCTTTGCAAAAAATGTATTGCTACGCGGCGGATTAAAAGATAGATCCTCCTAAACTACGTCATTAACGTTAATCCAGCTGTTATGTTTGCTGTCCATACCGAGCCATTTCACATACATCTTATTGCCTTTTCGTCTAAGTACTTTTTCAACCAAGTAAATGTCAGGGTTTAATGTTTTCTGTAATTCTTCTTCGTAAAACCCCCCGCTAATCGGTATACCTTGCATGTCTTCAAGCAAATACGTTATAGGATTTGTTATCTTAACTTTTACAATTTTAAATAATTCCGTCGTCCAATTGGGCGTGTAGGCCTTTTCAAATAAATGTTTTGTCTTTGAGACACGCACAATGTCACCAATTTTATATTTTCTTGGACCAGCAATTTTTAAATGACTATAACTCTTGTTTAAAATAGCTTTTTCGTTGGATTTGTTGACCTGAGATGGTGTGTATCCCGTTTTACTGTGCCTTGTATTGTTGTATTCCTCGGTAATTACAGGTAGAGCTTCTAACCATTTGTATGATCCATGTAAACTGAAATACTTGTACAACTTTGCTTTTAACGTTCTAATGACTCTTTCACAAATGGCGGCTTTTTTAATCGTGTAGGTGCTGTAATGATTAATTTCGTGTTTTTTCATTAAATTTTGAAATTTTCTGTTATAAAATTCTGTTCCCTGATCGGATTGGAGGTTCTTCGGAAGTCGTCGAGTATGGGCGAGAATATCCGAAAATGCTTGAGTAATTTCCTCGCCAGTCTTGGTCTTTAGAGGGCGTGTCCAAACATATTTTGAAAAACAATCAATTACGACTAGTATTAGTTTAAAATTTTTATTTTGGTGTGCGTAAGGACGCATTTCGGCCAAATCCATTTGCCACAAGTCATCGATTCCTTTGATTATTGTTCGTCGACGAGGATAGATTTTTCGTGCTGGTTTATGCAATTCGTTCACCACCTGTTCCTTTTCTGTAGACATTTTCTTATTAACGATCAGCATCTACATCTACAACATGTGTGCGCAATAGATCAATATTACGTACTATATCCTGTAATGTTTGCTCCACTTGTTTTAACCTCTGTTCCATCTTCATATCGTGCATCGTATGGTTTGCAAGTGTTTCTGCAGCTTCTTTTATGCTTTTATCCGCATCCTTTTTTAGTGTATTCACATCATCTTTGATTATTTTTTTCAATTTTTGCTCGAGAAGTGGAACTGTGGTTTTATGAAGCTCTTCTCTTACTTGATTTAGTTCGATCGCTAAATGTGGAACTGTGGTTTTATGAATTTCTTTTTGTACTTCGTTTAGTCCGACGGCTAAATCCTGTATATCATTAGTTTTTTGTTGCAACAACTTATTTATATTGTTCTCCGTATCCTTTTTTAGTGTATTCATAGCATCTGCGATTATTTTTTGTAGCTTTTGCTCGAGCAGTGGAACTTCTTTTCTTACTTCGTTTAGTCCGATTGTTAAATCTTTTATATTAATGGATTTTTGATCTAATATCGCATCATGGGCTTTAATTATTGGAAAGTATACGCTACGCATCTCATTTATTAGATTATCAACGTATTTTTTCGTTGCAGCATCACTATATTCTGATGGGTCCTTAACATTACAAATTTTCACATTTTCGGCATTAATGTTTCCGGCAGGAGTATGTGGAAATGTAACTCGTACTGCCTTTTGGGTGATACTGTTACGAGAGTGATGACCGAATTTGTCGACACTCATAATGGAAATGATGCCATCATTCTCAGTTACTCTATTATATTGGCTTCTTTTAGTTCATTGATGATAGCCACGATTTCGTTGTCGTGAGATGTGTTGCCGGCGTCTTTCGAAGCCACCAAGAGTTTAAGACGATCAACTAACTCATTGACGTCATCCCAATAAATATACTCTAAGGGTGCAGCGTTGTATGTTAAACGAGAGTCATCCAACCCCGTTCCTTTGACCGTAGATGAAGATGCTGACCGAGCTGTTTTCGTTCTGTGGTCGAGTTCTTTTTGTGATCGAGTTGCATGCTTTTTCATTGTTGCATCAGATGGTTTGAATAGAGGTTTAATAATAGAATGATATTTTTCTCCGCTGGAACCTTTAAGGCGTCCTAAGGTATCCAGATGAATCTCTGTGTTAATCAGCAGTGTTTTATACTTTTGTAAATCCTCATCATTATACTGTTCTGGGTTTGGGTTGGCATAAAATAAAAGGTGATATAGGCCTGGCGTACCACTTAACCTACGTTCTTCAAAATCCCGTTCTCGAATTATTACTATGTCTCCATTGTCTTTGTCAAAGTTTATTCGACGTTTTCCCAATATCCAGCCACTAATACTATCGTAAAATGGACCATAGTTTTTATCGATTTTATCGTCTTTTATCAAATATTCTTTTATGTACTTGTGACTTATTGGAGGATAGTGGTCGATATATTCGTCTGTGGCGTCCATCGGAATCTCGTTAGAACCGGAGATTGGCTCTTGAATGTTTTCATCAGATGCCTCGGGTGCATCAAGAAATACATCCTCATCCTCCTCCTTTTTCACCTCTTCTTTTTTAACATGTCCAAACTTGTTAGTGATAGTATGATGTAACGTTTTTGATGATTGAGCAATATCCTTGAGAGGCTTCGAGATTGGTTTAAAAAGTTTATTTAGTGACTCATCTTGATCTGTTCTACCTAACTTCAATGCCAAATATTTTTTGCGAATTGATCTAGCCAATTCGGTAACTTTCTTCTTGCGAAGGGCAATGGCGACCGTATCATCTGGCATTTTGCTGGCGACTAAACAAACACCTTACAATTTTATATATTTATCAAATCCTTTGCGATATCGTCCATTGTTGAGAGCAAAATCTTTCATAATTACCACAGTACCATACCTATCTCTCCAACATTCTGAACACATTTTTTTAAATTCATCAAATGACATGTCTGGCGATACGTGTTCATCAAATATATGTTTCAAATTTATCTCGTCTTGCTTGAACAGCACAATCATGTTACAATTGTCTCTTATTAGCTGCTTAGGTATTTTTGAATATGTTTGGCATAAGTAAGCCGCATCGATATCTTTATGTCTGCACATGGAATAATACTCACGAATCTTGTGTTGGCCATCACATGCGACATCGTCAAATAAAAACACAGAGTTTGGTTGAGCTTTGTTGGGATCAATAATTTCTTCATTGTCTTTAAATGGAAAATACCCTACACCTTTGACTTGCGCTAATGCATCTCGCAATAGTTGGTATTTCGGTTGAAAGAGGGATTTTGAATAAACATAGACATTTTTAAACTTGACGCCATTTGGACTAAATAAAAGTGATAGCATGGCGTTAGTTTTTCCACATCCACTTGGACCACAAATAATGGCTCTGAATGAGTTTGGTAATAATTTTCCATGTTTACTGTTGGTTGCTTTCTGTACAATATCTAGATTATCAATTGGTAACGTCTGCTCTTGTTGAATGACTCTCATCGTGTGTTAAACATAGTAAAAATATGAACAATATATTACCAATGTCACCAAATGCATGACCATCAGTCCAATGTTGGTGTTCAAAGGGGAAGGTCTTTTGAACTCTCTAATTAATAAACTTCCAGTTGAGCTTCATATTCCTGGTTATCAGTATTGTGGACCTGGAACAAAACTAAAAAAACGTCTTGCACGCGGAGATCCGGGAATTAATCCTTTAGACGCAGCTTGTAAACAACACGATATCGCTTATTCGCATCATACATCTCTCGAAGAACGTCACAAGGCCGATAAAGAATTGGAAGATAGGGCTTGGGAGCGATTCAAGTCTAAGGACGCTAGCTTTGGCGAAAAAAGTGCTGCTTTACTTGTAACCGGTGGAATGAAAACGAAAAGAAAGTTGGGAATGGGATGTCCTCGTCGTCGTGGAAGAAAGGGACGTTATTCTTTCAATCGGGATGTGGTACCTAAAATTGCAAAGTCCATGAAGAGAGGAGCATCGTTAAGAGATACTGCTTTGACAGCTGTACGAATAGCAAAATCGGTAATTAAAAAACTTGGTGGACGAAAAACAGTTGATCTTCCACGAGTGTTGCCACTAAAATCTGGAGGTTTCCTACCCCTCATACCCCTATTTGCAGGTCTTTCTGCATTGGGGGCTTTAGCCGGTGGTGCAGCAGGGGTGGCGAAGACTGTGGTTGACGCAAAGAACGCCCAAAAGAAATTGGAAGAGGATATGCGCCATAATAAGGCGATGGAACACATCGGCTCAGGTCTGTACTTGCGTAAGAAACCAAGAGGCGGATTCGGTTTGTATCTGAAAAAAAACTTCCAATAAAGCTACCCAATCGTCCGCTGTACGACTTAGAGATTGCGCATTACGCGAAAACACTTAAAATCCCACATTTTCGAGGTGTTTTCATGAATGACACTCTGCCTAGACACGGTCCTCGAAAACGTGAATGCGCAATAGTTAATCTAGATGCATCATCACACAGCGGAACACATTGGGTAGCATATAGAAAGATAAACAACGACGTAGAGTATTTCGATTCATTTGGTAATTTGAAGCCGACCAAAGAACTTGTTAAATATCTAGGTACACATACAAAAATTTTCTATAATAACCATCAGTATCAAACCTACAATCAAATCATTTGTGGACATTTATGCCTAAAGTTTTTATATAATGGAGCATATTAAAGGCATGGAACTGCTTCTGGACCATATGTTTCACAAAAAACGTTTTGAAGGATTCAGTGAAGAAGAACTAAAATTAATACCGCTAGATTATATTATACGAACTGTAGAACCTATAGAATTGTTATATATATGGCATAAATTGCCTGGGGAATATCGACAAGAATTTAACCTGCAGATACTACTTCCCTGCTTCGTGCATTACAACAGACCTGATTGGAGGACTCATTGTGATGGCCCACCCGGTTCTCAAGCATCTTGTCATTTATGTAAACTTGCTTTAGAACAAATAAAAAAAATGTGAATAAATTTGTTTTTTTACTGTATATAAACCTATTAATCTCTTGACCTGAATCAGTCATCATGTCGCAGTTGTTGAGAGTAAACAGCACGAATAACATATTCTCGTTTCAACCTCCCACACCGATCGTATTAGATCCGAAAAAAGATTACGAAATAGCTCTTCGATTTTTCCATTCTTACAACAGTATACCAAACATCGAAAATTGCAAGTTTTATTACTACGATGTCAATAACCGAGTGCAACATTTTGATTTCCCCGATGGATGTTATGAAATTATCGATATTGAGGAATACATACAAAAGAAATTGGGGGCTGCCAATACATCTAAACCTGACATGATATTTAGTCTAAAACCTAACCACAATACGTTGCAGTGCGAAATCTTCAGTCAATTTAAAATTTCATTTCAACCAAATGACAGTCTTGGTACAATATTAGGGTTTTCTCCCGTAATACTAAATCCTAGACAGACACATTCTTCAGATCTACCTGTTAGGATTATTAAAGTATCTAGCATACGCTTTGAATGCAACATTAGTACCGGAGCCTTTGACGGTAACAGACCTGCTCACACGCTCTACGAATTTGTCATACAATCAAATCCTGGGTACGCAATTGACGAAACCCCTCACAATTTGTTGTATTTACCTGTTGTGCCACAGCGTGAAATTACCAATATCACTGTGTTGGCTGTCGATCAAGAAGGACGACCTGTGAACTTTAGAGGAGAAGAGAGCACATTGGTGCTGGAACTTAGATCAAAAAGCAGATGGGATTAGTAATAGAACAATCTACCCAGAGAACGCCATTAGTTGTGCAACCATCTCAGCAGCAATATCTTAAACAATCTGCCTACAGAACACCATTAGTTGTGCAACCATCTAAGCAGCAACATCTTACGTCCGCAAACAAATTGTTTTTACAAACGTTGGGTTTTAAACTGAAAAAATGACTACAATGTATGGAAAGAGAGCGCGTTCAAACAACATCACAATGCCTCCAATATTTGATATTTATCGTAAGCCAATATTTGATGAATCGATTCGAAAGGCTGAATACCGAACTTATGCACCATTCATCAAATCATTCAACTGCAATGATATTGTCGAATTTAGCATTAATCAAGTTGACTCGTTTTTTGCAATGAGCGAAACCTTGTTATGCATTAAAGGATCACTCGAAATAACTGGAAATGGTGGCGTCAAACTAGCAAATAATGTGGGTGCCTTCCTTTTCGATTCGTGTACGTACAGCGAAAGCGCAAGGGAGATGGAAACAGTGCGGGATCCTGGCATCGTAAGTGCTGTACGTGCCATGACATGTTATACGCAAGAAGATTCTAATTATATGGTTATGGCTGGATGGAATTACCCTAAGGATCCAATTCTAAACGCTGCAGATCATTCATTCAGCATACAGATGCCTCTTAAGCATGTTTTCAACATTTTTAATGATTATCCATTGATTACGTGTGGTCGTCAAACAATAAGACTAGTTCGAGCTCGAAATGATAACGATTGCATAGTTATTACAGAAAAACAAAACGCTGACAAAACTACAACTGTTACAACCGCTAAGATTAACATTACCAATATTGAGCTTAGAGTGAAGCACATATTCCCCAATGATGATATTAAATTGGAACTCATGAAATCTATTCAACAAGATCAACCTATAGTTATTCCGTTTAGAAAGTGGGAATTACATGAATTACCTGCTATTACGAGAGGTGCCAGGCGTGAAGTTTGGGCTGTTAAAACTAGCACATCAGTTGAAAGACCTCGTTATGTTATTGTTTTCTTTCAAACCAACAAACGCGACAAGATTACAGCTGATCCTACTTTATTTGACAATGTCAACATCCAAAGTATTAGATTATCGTTAAATGGAGAATACTGGCCAAACGAGAGAATGCAATTGGATTTTAGCAAAACCGATTACAATGAAGCCTATTTTAACTATACCGAATTTTATCCTAGCTACATACATTCCCAACAAAAACGACCTCTACTCGATTTCTCAGCTTTTAAGAATCGTGCATTGTTCGTTATCGATTGTTCGAAACAAGAAGAAAGCATGAAAGCATCCACCGTTGACGTAAAACTCGATATTGAAGCGAATAACGGTTTTCCCGACAATACCAAGGCCTATTGTATTATTATTCACGACTGTGTAATGGAGTACTTCCCTCTCACCGAAATTGTAAAAAGTCTAAATTAGATGCATGAGGTGTCAGTAGTACACGAGCAATCATCATGAGAATAGCATTCGTAGATATTCAGGGATTCGTTGTGGATGGGTGGTTTGTTCCTAAAGAACTTTCCATTGAAATAGGTTATAAACGAAGTCATTACATCTTTTTGCCTCCTAAACCATTCAATGCGCTAAGTAATGTGGATAAGAAGACCGCATCATACGTGGAGAAGAATCTGCTAGGCATCCGGTACTCTGATGGAGAAGTTGAACTATCTGAAATAAATAAGATACTGCAAACCGAGTTGTTATATACAGCTGACTGTATCTACGTTCGAGGGAAACAAAAAGCAGAATATTTGGATAAGAAACGCCACGTTTTTGGAATTTTTCCTCATATTATTGATGTTTGCAAGTTCGATGGTACGCCTCGTGCTGCTGGAAATCTTGGTTTTACTGCAAACCCCCCATGTCATGCCGCTGGATTATTTTCATGTGCAGAAACAAATGTGAATCGCCTGCGTGACTGGTTTGTCAATAAAATAATGCCAATGTAATTTTTCTGTGTACAAAATAAATATTTTTTAAAGTTATGGGTTTTTTATTTAAACGCCTTATTTATTGATCAAGTCTTATATTACATGATGATTCAACCATGACAATAAGGCCTACGCGACATTTCACGAGCCCACGTGACGTTTTGACGTGACGTTTTTACGTGCTTTGACGTGACGTTTTACGTGACGTGCTTTGACGTGACGTTTTACGTGACGTGCTTTGACGTGACGTTTTCACGTGCTTTGACGTGACGTTTTACGTGACGTGCTTTGACGTGACGTTTTCACGTGACATTTCACAAGCCTACGTGACGTTTTGATGTGACGTTTTTACGTGACGCGTTGACGTGCTGTGTTCCTTTTTAGTTCTTTTAATAAAAAATTGCATTATGTTTTTTTATTTTATTTAAATTCCAAAATTACCAGCCGCGCGCTTCGTATCTACGAGATCCGCGAAAAACTTAAGGTACCGACCGCGCATCTGCTTCGCGTTCCGCGAAAAATTAAGGTACCGATCGCACATCTGGTATCGCGCACCGCTGCGCCGCTGTGTTCCTTTTAAGTTCTTTTAATAAAAAAAAATTGCATTATGTTGTTGTTTTATTTAAATTCCAAAATTACCGCGCGCTTCGTATCTACGAGATCCGCGAAAAACTTAAGGTACCGACCGCGCATCTGCTTCGCGTTCCGCGAAAAATTAAGGTACCGATCGCACATCTGGTATCGCGCACCGATCGATCAGCGCTAGAACGCCGTCACATCGGAACGCGCCCCATCGGACGTCGTCACATCGGAAAGCGCCCTTTTGACACTATGCCGCCATGTTTTTTTGTATTCGTTATCTCCCGCCCATTCCAACGAGCCGTCGTACGTTTAAATCGGACCAATAGCAGCAGAGATACCATGTTTCTCTCTCTAACACACATACTTTCCTATATCAGCTGTGACATCACATACCTCTCTCTCTAACACACAGAATTCCCTATATCTGTAGTGACACCCGTTTAGATCATCTACTGCGCTACATTTTCAACTTGGTTTAAAAAAGTGAGTAAAAAATGCATTTATTAGTAATAAATAATTATGCAAAAGTATCGTCAATTTTTCTTTATAAACTTTTTGAATAACTTTTTCCAAAAAATTAACTTTTTTACCCTGTTTTAAGTTCACAACTACCAAGTAATGTTATCTATATCATAATTGATAAAAAATTGTAATAAATATGTATAATTTCTTATATAACAAAATAAAAAGTTTATAAGGAAAGATTTACGATACTTTTGCATCATTATTTATTACTAATAAATGCATTTTTTATTCACTTTTTTTAAACCAAGTTGAGAATATAGCTCATGCTCTTTCATTTGACACCTGTGGAATGGTTTTCACGTCATTTTCTTCTGACTTATGTTATTGCAAAAAAATGCTCTCTGGGATAAACAATTTGAATAAAATTTAAACAATTGTCGCTTTGAAATTTTTATCACATATTAAGCACCAAAGAACCCTTATTTGACAAAAATGTCAAAGCTGTACACTAATTTTTACAACAGTTATTGCGAAAATATTTTTTTTGCAATTCCGACCTTTTTTCGCAATTATATTAACAATAAATGAGTATATCAAACTTTGTAATACGTAATTTTAAAGCTTTTTCCATAATATCGAAGATATTTGTACTAAAAAAACCATAAGTTTCCCTGTTTTCCATTGATTTGAAAAAAAAAAATTGAAAAATGCCATTTTTTGACACTTAATGGTTTATAAATAAAAATGGCCGCCAGGTCCCACGCAGGAAATAGTTACACTTTGCTCTTATAGGTATTACCTGTCGAAAAAACGCTTCAGTACCCTGGCTGTTCAAGTGTCATGGAAAAAATCTTATTACCCTTGGACTAATGCGAGCATACTTACATTTGGATATAAAGTACAAAATCAAAAAGTACAGATATACATTTAGACCAGTAAGGATCTGTTTTTAGGTGGATGTGAGAGGTGGCCTTCCGATTTTTGCGGATAAAGTTAGGTGATAACTTCGTTAATAATAATTGATTTATGCTCCTTCTCAAATATGCCCGGAACATTAATAAAAAAAAAAATAAAATATTTAAAAATTTCAAAAATTTTCGTTTTTTTTTTTCTAATTTTTGCTTATAACTTAAAAACTATTCATTTTAGGACAAAGTCCTAAAGGAATAAAACAGAGATACTTAAATTTTATATTAGATGCGATTAGTTAAAAATGTCTTAATTTATCACCCTTGCTTCAAAATAGCAATAAATATAAAATAAGGGGGCAAAACAAGCCTGATTTTATTCAATGATTTTCCATCACTTAGGTTACACTTGGAACCTTCCTAATTCGCTTAGAAAATTTGTCTAATGTGCTAAAACTGTACACCAAATTTCATTAAAATTTACTTTCTAGATTTTCCTAATAATTTTGCAACCTAAACTTTTTTTAAAAAATTAAAATTTTTTAAAATCTTGCACAACCAAAACTAGAACATACAAAGATTTGTCAATTTTTTTACATATAAAGAAGTACTCCACCTATCTAATGCACTTTACAGAATTTAAATCGGATTATTGAAGCAGCCTCAGCAATGTTTTAAAATTATAAACAATTTTTTGGTTTATAAACAAATTAGTGCTGTGGCCAGGAGGTTGTGCTACGGGCTCCTTTATTTAGATGGACTTACACTAGTTTTTTCATGTATTTTGACCCGGAGAACACGAATTTTTTGGGTAACAGTTGATCCGGATGTCGATAAAATTGTTATAAACAAAGAACTTGAGGAATTGCATAACATCGATTTTTCGCAAAATAAAACATTTTTTTGTATTTCTTGGGTAATTCTAAGCAAAAAATGTTTTTTCGTAGGATGCATAGTTTTCGAGATAAACGCGGTGGAACTTTCAAAAAATCGAGAAACTGCAATTTTTGAACGCGAATAACGTTTGATTAAAAAATAAAATAGCAATTCTGCTGACAGCATTTGTAAGTTTAAGTCAAGTTATACCGGTTTTAATTATTTGCATTGCTAAAAATTAATTTTTTTATTATTAAACAAAGCTATTTGTCTATAAGCCAAAAAACTGTTTATAAATTTAAAACATTGTTGGGCCCCTTAAATAATCCGATTTTAATTCTGTAAAGTGTATTAGATAGGTAGAGCACCTCTTTATATTATGTAAAAAAAATTAGCCAACTTCTAAATGGTCTACTTTTTGTTCAGAAAGATTTTAAAACATTTGAACTTTTTTAAAAACATTTAGATTGCATATTTATTTTGCAAAATTTATTAGGTCGATTTTAATGAAATTTGGTACACGATTTAAGTATGTTACAAAGAATTTCCTAAGTGAATTACTAAGGTTCTAAGTGCCACCAAAGTGGTTAAAAAATATTGAATAACAACAGACTTATCTTGCCCCTTATTTTGTATTTATTGCTATATTGCAGAAAAGGTAATACCTTAAGACATTTTTTACTAGTCGTATATTATACAAAATTCAATTATCTTTATTTTATTTCTGAACGACTTTGTTCCAAAACGAATCGTTTTAAAGTTATAAGCAAAGAAAGCAGAAAAAGATCGATGTTTTTCGAAATTTTTAAATATTTTAATTTTTTTATTAATGTTCCGGGCATATTTGAGAAGAAGCATAAGTCAATTATAATTATTGAAGTTGTCACTTAACTTTATCTGCAAAAATCCGAATGCCACCTCTCACATCCAAAAATAGACGTTTTTTCGCAGATCCTTACTGGTCTAATTTTACATTCAGCACTATAGATTTATTTCAATATTAGAAATAGCTAAAAATACGAGAAGCTATAAAATAAATGGAGAAATGATCAATCAATAGGAAAACGGCTAATTTACTTAACACCTGAGAAATAGCAAGGAAATTGAATGTTTTCGTCAGAAATGGGAATCGTCAGCAAATTGAAAGGATAATCCAATAAACTAGAGATACAATTTTCGTTTTCGGGCTTTAATTATTTCAGTGAGAGTTCGAATTTGAGTCGGCCGATTCGAGATGGGCTGTCGCCGATCTTATTTCCACTCTGATTTATTTCCGCAATGTCTTTTTCGAATTATCGCTACCTAGCGGCCATTCCACCCACACAACTTAATCCAGGCCATTTGCAAGGTTATAGTATGCGATTATTTCTCTGATGCCAAATAATTTGGTAGGTCTAAAAATGTCTTTAATTTATACGGAAACTAAACTGAGTTATTTGATTGGATGTTTCAATATCTATATCTGAATTACTTGCTAAATATTATTATTTTTAGCTACATGTTGCACAGGCAAAATATAAGATTTTTTTAATTTTAAACAACATCGAGGCGGTGCCTTTGTTATTTACAACTAGTCACAAAATATTAGACTAACGAGCAAATTTTCTTTATTGAAAATCTTAAAACTAACGTTTGTTGAGTTCTCCCCAATGGTATTCCTCAATTTGTTTTAACCAGTTTAAACCTAGCACTTAACACGCACATGACTTTACACTAACATTTACTATTTACACTAACTCAAAAGATTTTACACTAACTCGAAAGGTTTAGTTCTCATGAGTCTTCTCACTATTATATGCTGGTCCAGGAGTTGAATAGCTTCTACGTTTGCATGGTTATGAAGTCTGTTTTCATGCTTCTTTGCGAATATTTTAATTACATCTGCCACCATTTCCACACCTAGGTCTCTGTGTAGGTCGCTACTTCTTATGTACCAGGGAGCATTTAAATGTCTCTTAGTACTTTATTCTGAAAACTTTGGATCATTTTGATGTTACTCGCACTGGCACATCCCCAGAGCTGTATGCCATATGTCTATGCCGGCTTTAGTCCGAGGCGCCAGTACAATTTTCTATATTTTTTTCCATCTCAGTCTGACATCTAGGTTCATACCAAATAGCCCAGTCGGGATACCATTTGACCTTGC
The DNA here is from genome assembly GCF_917563875.1 of Diabrotica virgifera virgifera. Taxonomy (NCBI): domain Eukaryota; kingdom Metazoa; phylum Arthropoda; class Insecta; order Coleoptera; family Chrysomelidae; genus Diabrotica; species Diabrotica virgifera. The sequence goes on along the minus strand of NC_065443.1, from coordinate 59,149,672 downwards.
ATTAAGAGTTGCTTCAAATTTTATTTTTCTAATCTTTAGAGGGGTCAATAGTAGCATAAGTTTCAAATCTCGACTGAATTTGACCGTTGCGTTAGCCGCCATCTTGATTTTAAACGAGAACCGTTTTTGCTCAATATCTCCGCCATTTTCAACTTTTCGACAAAAAATATATAAATTGAAATTGTTTAAAAAGGAGATTTTCTATAATTTCGTTGATTATAATTTTTTCGTGCGGTCCATATTTTCCGAGTTGTGGGGAAAACAGTGACAGTTAAAGCATAATTATTGATTTATTGAATTATCTCGTTTATTATTAGTTTTACAACAAATTTTAACCTATACAAAAATGAAGAGAATTAAATTTTGTACAATTTTGATCTCTTTTATTTTTTTTTGATAAAATCAATATTTAAGGTAGTACGTATGCGGTAAAGGCGCGAGCGTAAGACCCGATTGATTTTAAAGCAATTGTTTTTGTTCAATATCTTCCTCATTTTCAACTTTTCGACAAAAAGTGTAAGGACTGAAATTGTTGAAATTACGATTTACTACAATTTTTCGAGAGAACCAGTGGCGGGTCTAAGAGGGGGAGGGGAATGGGAAAATTCCCCCAATGGGGTCCAAAATTAAAAAAAAAATTGTTGAAATATTAAAATATGTTAGCTGACATGAAACTTAATTATCGACAGCCAAATTCAACCAATAAAACTAGCTAGTTAATAAAATTAAGTGAACTTAATGCATATAAGTTATTATTTATGTCTTTTATGTACTTAGTTTGGTTGGTGTTTCATTGGAAGTTTCAAAAATTGTATAAAATATAATTCTCTTTATTTTTGTTTATGTACAATTATGTCGTAAAGTTAATAATAAATGAGATAATTCAATAATTATGCTTCCCCTCCGCTTCCACTATTTTCCTCCTTAACTCGGAGAATATTGATCGCATAAAAAAAATGTGGAAAAGAAATTGTAGGAAATTGCGTTTCCAACAATTTTAGTTCCTACCGTTTTTGTCGAAAAGTTTAAAATGGCGGAGATATTAAGCAACAACGGTTCTCCTTTAAAATCAATATGGCGGCTAATGCAACCGCGGAATTCAGTCGAGATTTTAAATTTACACTACTATTGATCTTCCCTAAAGGATAGAATTATAAAATTTGGGGCAGCTCGGAAAAAAGATTCAATTCAGTAATTATGCTCCCCCCACCACTTTTTACTATTTTCCCAAAATTGTTAAAAAATAATTGTAGGAAATCATATTTGGAACAATTTAAGTTGAAAATGGCGTAGATATTGAACAAAAACAATTGCTACAAAATCAATCAGGTCTTACGCTCGCGCCATTATCGCATACATACTACCTTAAATATTAACTTTAGCAAAAAAATTAAGGAAACTAAAATTGTGTAGAATTCAATTCTCTCTATTTTTGTATAGGAACATTTTTGTAGTAAAACTAACAATAAACGAGATAATTCAATAATTATACTCTATTTATATATAACTGTCACTATAACTCGGAAAATATCGATGGCACGAAAAAATAGTAAAAATAGAAATGATAGAAAATTATATTTTCAACAATTTTGGTTGTTATACTTTTTGTCGAAAAGTTGAAAATGGCGGAGTTATTGAGCAAAAACAGTTCTCGTTTAAAATCAAGATGACGGCTAACGCAATGGCGGAATTCAGTCGAGATTTTAAATTTACACTACTATTGACCCCCACTAAATATTAAAAAAAAATTTTTTTGCTGTATTGGCATACCTACTTATGGTATAGTAGTGCCAGTTAGTACTATGGGTGTTTTATTTATTTTTTTGTTGGTGAACTCTACATGTAGTGATTTAGTCTCATTGAGTTTGATACGCCATTTCTTGGTCCATGCATTAACCTCATTGAGTTGCTCTTGCAATTTTACTTTTGCTTCAATTTCATCATCATCAACTGCTAATATATTTGTATTATCAGCAAACGTAGCAGTGTTGGTTGTATCTAATACTGGTATATCGTAGGTGTACAGCAGATAAAGTAATGGACCTAAAACAATACCTTGGGGTACTCCAGCACCAATTGTTCTCAATTCGGAGTAAGAGTCTTCATATTTTATTCTAAACAATCTTTCACTAATATTCGATTTTAGTAATTTGCCATGTTCTTTAGGTAAAATTAGATTCAGTTTGTATTCTAGATTCTAGCCCATCATGCCAGACTTTATCAAAAGCCTGGGCAACATCCAGAAAAACTGCCGAACATACTTTTTTTCCTCTAGCGCTTTTTCTATTCGATCAGTGATTCTGTGGACCTGGTTTAATGTTGCGTGATTATTTCTAAATCCAAATTGATGTAGAGGGATAATCCATTTTTGTTCTATTATATGTTCTAAGAAGATAACGAGAAATACCCAATGTAATTGCCCAATATTTGAGTTTCCTTATCTTAATAACTATAGCAAAATTTTTCTGATCATATTTTTATAAGAGTAGTTTCATATTTCTTATTCTTGTAAGAGATAGAGCCGTATGAATTCATCTAAAAAAGAGTTTATTTACAATATGTACAATAAAGATTATAAACATTAATACAACAATACTAAAATAACTTAAAAATACAAACCTAAAAAAGAGAATCAAGAACATGCTATTTCTTACTCTATGAGTTTTTGACAACTATCAAATAATTATTTACAAATGTCATTCAAACTAAAATTACACAGTCATGCCACCTAAAACTATAAATAACTAAAAATAACTAAATGTGGTTTTATTGAAAATAAACATAGTTTTATTTTTACATCCCCCCACCAACAGGTATGACAAACCATGAAAGTCTATGGTTGGTCACAATGCAACAATTTTGAGATGTGAAAATAGTTCATATCGTTCCTTTTGTATCCGATATCTATTTCATATAAAGTATTTGAAATTTGTTTTTTTATTTAAAATGGGCCTAGTCTTACTTCATCAAGTTTTTTTCTATTTAGTTTGGATTTATTTTCTACATATGCCCAATCTCCTTCTTTAAATTCATGAAATTTTCTATTTTTGTCATACAGCTTTTTATTATATTCATGATGTCGTACTGAATTTTTATAAGCTATTTGCTTATCTTTTGATACATTTCTTGTTTCACAAAGTTCCTCGGGAACAATCGGATCCGCGTTTCCAAAAAGCAAATATTCTGGGCTGTATCCGGTTACGGAATGATCTGTTCTATTATATTCATCTATACATTCTTCAGCTATTTTTGTCCATGCTCTACTTCTAGTTTCATTTAGTTTACATCTTATCCTATTAACTAATGTTTGATTAAGTCTTTCATTTAAACCATTCGAAAATGGGCTGCTGTAAAAACCAGTTGAATATTTAACTGTTTCATATTATTTCTAAATATTTTGGAATTAATTCCCGGATACTGATCTGTTAATAATATTTTTATGGGGTGTTTATCTTGAATTTTAGAGATTAGTTTAATAAAATCACCTGTCGTCTGATTTTTGGAAGTAACTGCGAATGCATATCTGGTAAAATGATCTACAAGTAAATGGAGGTATTTTTTTGTTGAACGATTTCCAACAAATCCTCCTATTGTATCTAGGGACATTATCTCGAAGGGTTCTTTTGCCGGACCTAATTGTGACAAGAGACCATATTTGGGACCTACTCTTGTTTTATTTTTACAGCAGATCTCGCATTTCTGGCAGATATCTTTTGCCAGCAAATCCAAATTATTAATGTAGTAAAAATTCCTAATTTTGTTAATTACTTTACCAGCACAAATATGACCATAAAATTTGTGAATTTTTGTTATTAACTTCACTCCAAAATCTTTGGATAAAATTATTTTTTTCTGGTTCTTCCTTAATTTATAGAATACATCTTGGTTAAAAATTGTTCCTATCATTTTATCTATAGCTTGTTGATTATTATTCTGGTCTTGTTTTATCTCAATTAATGTCACTAGATTTACTGTTTTTATAAATGTTTCTGCATTTTCTATATTTTCCAAAACAGGGTTTCTAGAAAGGCAGTCTGCTTCTATATTTTCTTTTCCAGGTTTATATTTAATATCGAAATCAAATTGTGAAAGAAAATGAGTCATATCTCCTAATTCTTCATCTGGTCTTGTACGAAGTTCTCTTCCCTCAAGGGGCTTATGATCAGTATAAATGACAAATTTTCTTCCCATTAGCCAGTATTGCCAAAATTTTAATGCTTCTTTAATTGCCAGGCATTCTTAAAAAATTGCTTTTTTTTTCTGATATTTGTTCAATTTTTTTGAAAAGTAAGCCACAGGTTTCATTTCTCCATCTTCTTGTTTTTGTTTGAGAACTGCACCAACTCCTAAAATACTAGCATCGGTATATATAATTGTAGGAGCATTTGGGTCAAAAATAGCTAGAATAGGTTCAGAGCAGAGGATACTCTTTACCATATCAAAGGCTGTTTGGCAGCTTAAAGACCAGTGAAATTTAATATCTTTTCTAAGTAAATTATGTAATGGCTCTAATAACCTAGCTGAGTCTTTTATATATTTGTGGTAAAAATTTACTTTTCCCAAAAACTGTCGTATTTTTTTTCTGGTATCTGGTGCTGGAAAATTTCTGATCGATATTAAATTATCATATAAAGGACGAACTGAATTGTTTCCCACAATGTGCCCCAAATATTTTACCTCTTCTCTTGCAAAATTACATTTTAGAAGTTTGAGCCTAAATCCCTCTTCAATAATGGCTTCCATGAGTCTTTCAATGTGCTCTAAGTGTTCTTCAAATGATACTGAAAATATTAAAATATCATCTATGTAATTTATACAAAATGGATTTAAATTATGTTTTCTGATAATATTACTTAAAATCCTTTGAAATATTGCTGGTGATGTTTTAAGCCCAAAAGGTAAGCATTTCCATTGCCAATGACCATCTTGTGTAACAAAAGCTGTCTTATATTTATCTTTATTCCGAACTGGAATACACCAAAAAGCAGAATTTATATCTAAAGTAGTAAAGAATTTAGCATTCCTTGTTTTGGTCAAAATCTCGTCAATTAATGGAAAAGGTTGTGGTTCGGGAACAATTAATTTATTTAATTCACGAAAATTAATGCATAATCTTGTTTTAGATCCTTCATCTTTTTTAAGAGCCAATGTAACAGGTGCTGCAAAGGGCGAAGATGATTCTTCTATTAAATTCGCTTTTAACAATTGTCCAATTTGAAATTCTATCTCTTTTTGGTCCTCTATTGAGCATCTATATGGCTTCTTTGCGACAAATTTATGTTCTAAAAGTTTAATTTGAGCTTCATTATTTTGAACTTGCCCAATATCAAATTTATGTTTTGCAAAATATTGTCATATTTATTTAGTAATATTTCTATTTTACTTTTCTGCTCTGGCTGTAAATGTTCTAATTTTGCTTCAAAAAGCTCTGTGGGAATTCCTTCATTAAAGTTTATTGAATATTCTCTCAAATTAACATTGTGAATAAACTTTTCAATCTTCTCTTCAATATCTAGATCTAATCTCTGATAAATTTCTAAATCAAAATCTTGCGTAACTCACCTATCAATTTTTCCATTGTTGTAACCTCAGCTCTATTAATATTAAGTATTTTGTATATGAATTGCCAAATTTGTCACAATTAAATCAATTAATATATCAATAGGAAAATCATTTTTGATATTTAGCAATACATTTTCTTTGCGAAATGCATAATCAACAAGACTACCACCTACATACTTAAAAGAATAAGCTTTTCTATGATTATCCCAACCTGCTTGACAAAAACTATCTAAAAAATTAACTTTCCATACCTCAAAACTGTTATCTAAGCCTAATGTTATTATTTTTGATTCAAACCATTCCTTTGCTATTCCATCATGAAACAGACGTAGAATCAAAATCTTGTCTTTATCAGCATCCACCTCACATCGCGAACATTCTGATTCGAAGGTCTTGAGCCATGAATTCATTGGAACATTTTTACCATCAAAATTTCGAAGTACGAAATCATCTTTTATTTTTTTGTAATTTTTCTTTTCACCTTTAGGTGTACTAGTATCACCAAGTTTCTGGAGTAACTCGACTAATGGTGGAGATTGTTCAATCGCTTCTTTCTTCTCATACACTGGTAATAAGGTCTGTTGTAGGTACTCATTTTGATAAACCACATCACCATCTGAATCAAAATAAATCACTTTCAAATTATCATCTAATGAAATGGTCCATGTTCTAAAGCATCCTCTTGATTTCATGGATGCTAAAACATTTTTTACTTTTTTCAGACGAAATAGTTCAGAATGATAATCTTGAAGTTGCTTTTCAGCAGGCATTTCATAATAGAAAGGTGACTGTGTTGGCTGCAACCACTTAAATTTACATACATTATTCTTACTATCACTACTGCTTGCTTCTATAGCAATACAAATTTTCATTGATGTAATATTCATCCTTAATTTGTACAAATAACGGTTTGAAAATCTATTTTTATCACTATTTTTGCTTGGTCAGCTTATGTTCTTGATTTATAAGAGTAGTTTCATACTTTTTATTCTTGTAAGAGATAGCCGTATGAATTCATCTAAAAAAGAGTTTATTTACAATATGTACAATAAAGATTATAAACATTAATACAACAATACTAAAATAACTTAAAAATACAAACCTAAAAAAGAGAATCAAGAACATGCTATTTCTTACTCTATGAGTTGAATGTCAAATAAACGTCAAATTGAAAGGCAGTTTATTTAGAAGTTCTCCTAAAAATTATTAATTTTTAAGGTTTTTTCTTAACTTTTTGAGTATTACGAGTAGTATAAAGAAGTACTAAACCAGTGATCTGTAAGAAAGTGTGAAATTTAGCGCCTAGAAGTTAAATTTCAGAAAACAAATAATATGGAAGGTATACCACCCGAACCTCCAGATAAAGGTAAATTTTATGTAGAAATGGAAGGAGATGGGATGATGGAATATGAGGAATTAAATAAAAATAACAATAGAGTAAATAATAAGGTAACAAACAAACAAAACCAAACAAGTAGTACTATTGAGGTAAGTAACAAATTTAGTTGCAATAACGATGAAACTTTGACAAATTTAAATCAAACAGATAAGTCAGGTAAGCAAAATTTAAATAAAGTAATAAATTTAAGATTAAAACATAGATATCAATTTGGAGATAATGCACCTTATATAGTACACATAGAAAATAAAAACGGTAACATTGGTCGATTACACAGGATCGGCACGGCCCGTTTGATTTTAAGTGCAGTACCTGAAATTGAAAATAATATCACACAAATTACAGTAGTTGGTAGAAATAAAATCAAGGTAGAACTAAATAATTTTGCTAGTGCTAATAAATTAATTGATTCTCAAATTCTTAAAAGCAAAGAGTATGAGGCATATATTCCAACGTTTTTTACTCAAAAGAAAGGTGTTATAAAATTGGTAGATAAAGAGATAGAAGATAATGATTTAGTATCATTAATTAAACCTAGATTTGGAATTAAATTCGAAGTATTACATGTAAAAAGAATTATGCGGAAAGTGATTCAAGATAATGGTAATACTAATTATGTAAAAACAGGAACCGTAATTGTCACTTTTAAAGGTCAGTCTATACCAAAAAATGTAATAATAGAAAAAATGATATACGAGGTGGAAAATTATACACCCAGAATAATCCAATGTTTAAAGTGTTTGAGATTTGGGCATATAAGTGCCCAATGTAGAGGAAAAGATAGGTGTGAAAGATGTGGCGAAGAACACAACAAATCTAATTGTTCCAATCCGAATAATTTACTTTGTGTATTGTGCAAAGGAAAACACAGCGCTACTGACAAGGGAGCAGATTGTACAGAAAGACAAAAACAGGAATATATTAAAAAAATTATGAATAATGAAAATATAACATATTATGAAGCTAATAATAAATATAAAAAATGTTATTCAACAGTAAGTAAAGACCAAGAAAATACTTCAAATAAATATACAATATCTAAACGAAAAAGATCAAGTAGTATTGATTCTAGTAGTGTAGATAAAGAAACAATGGAAGCACGCAGAAAAATTTTGCAAACACCAAGAATACAAAGTCAGCCTTGTTATAATTTTAATAATCCCATTTATTCTAACACAACACAAACACAAAACGATAATCAAAATAATATAGGAGAAATAATAGTAAACTTTATTTCAACAACATTAAATCAAATTAATCACAATTTAGATCAAAAAACGTTGGAATTATTAAAAAATAATATTTCACAATTATTATCACCTCGTGATGGCTAACGTTTCATTTCTTCAATGGAATGCGAGATCAATTAAAACAAATAAGGGTTATTTAGAAAAATTCTTGTATGACAATAAAATAGATATAGGATTAATATCAGAAACTTGGTTAAAAAAAAGTAATTTTATTAACTTTACTGGTTATAATGTCTTTAGGAATGATAGAGATGATGGATATGGTGGAGTAGCCATCCTTTTGAAAAAATTAATAAAATTTTACAACAGTCCTACTTTTCACCAAATTAATGACATAATGTGCAATAGCATATCAATTAAAATTCAATCCGGAAAAAAGTTAAACATTTATTCAATATACGTAAAACCAAATCTTAAAATCACTCTAAATGAATGGAAAAAGTTTTTTAATAGTCTAGAGAAGCCTTTTATAATTGGTGGTGATTTTAATAGCCACAATTATGTTTGGGGTTGTAGTACTGTAGATACTATAGGAAAAAATCTGTTAGAAGCTATTGAGGACTGTAATCTTGTAATTTTAAATAATGGTAAAGAAACTTTGATGCGTAGACCGAATAGCAATAATAAATCTGCAATAGATCTTACAATATGCTCAGCAAATATTAGTCATTTTTTCGATTGGGATGTTGTGGACGAGACATTAGGATCAAATCATTTTGCTATTATTATTAAGTCAAATATTAATGTTAATAAAGCGGAATGTGTAAATACAAAATTCCAATGGAACATAAATAAAGCGGATTGGTCTCTTTTCTCTTCTATCACTGATAATTTCATGGAAATAGATAATAATTTAAATTACCAACAATTTTTAAATAAATTAAACGAATATTGTAAGATATGTATACCGGAGAAGAGAACAGGGACTAATCCACGATTTAGAAAAACTTGGTGGAATGACAATTGTAAAAAGGTAATAGAAGAACAAAAACTAGCTTTACGCAAGTTTAAACTACAGTCTAATATACAAAATTATATAAATTATAATAAATGTGTAGCGAAAACCAAAAAAGTTGTATTAGAGAGTAAGCGTAATGCATGGAGAAATTTTTGTAAAACTTTAAACAAAAATACACCAATTAAAGATATGTGGAATCAAGCCAAACGATTACAAAACATTTTTAAACCACAAGTAAATCCAGTGACTGAAGGAGAATGGGTTGAGGAGTTTTTAAGAAAATTATGTCCAGATAATATATTTTCAAAAATTAATGTAATGGAAAGAAAAAACTCTATGCATCCACTTTCAATTCCATTTAGTTTCTGTGAATTAGAAATAAGCCTAGAGAATAAGAAAAATACTTCTCCAGGTATAGATAATGTACATTATATTATGTTGGCCAATTTACATCAAAAAGGGAAAGAAACACTATTAAATTTTTTTAATCAAATATGGTTATCAGAAGATATTCCAGATAACTGGAGAGAGTACCGGGTGATTCCTATTCTCAAAACAAATCGGAATTCTGATTCAGCAGAATCTTATAGAGGTATTTCATTGAGCTCCTGCATAACAAAAACACTGGAAAGAATGATAAAACTTAGGCTCGAAAGTTGGCTAGAAAAAAACAATAAATTATCACAAACACAATTTGGATTTCGAAAAAATCATTCTACTGTGGAAGCTGTGAGTCATTTGGTAACAGATATAAATTTAGCGTTTACGAAAAATTCTTCAGTAATCGCTCTTTTATTAGATGTTGAAGCAGCATACGACAACGTTAATTTAAATATACTATATAACAAAATGATACAAATAGGTCTGCCAGAATGCTTCTGTCAAAAAATAATAAAATTGTATGACTGTAGAAAAATTTATATATCGGTAAATAATAACACATTTGGTCCAAGACTAGCGATGGGTGGTTTACCTCAAGGAGGAATATTAAGCCCTTTGTTATATTTAATTTACACTTCTGATATAGAAAAAAATTTAAACTCAACAAAAATTTTACAATTTGCAGATGATATAGTTATTTATCAAGAAAACATTAAAATAGAAAATGCAGTCAAATCCATTGAAGAAGGAGACAAACATATTAAAATATGGAGTGAATTACATGGACTAAATATATCTGATTCCAAAACCAAATTATGTATTTTTACAAGAAAACGAAAAGAAATACCCAATCACATCTTAATAAACAATATATCCTATCCTGTACAAAGTTATGTAAAATATTTGGGTATTACTCTGGATAGACAGCTTCTCTGGAAAGAACATATAGACCATATAGTTAAAAAAACAGAAAAAGGAATAAACCTTCTTCGATTCGTATCACACTTACGTTGGGGAGCAGATCCAAATATTTCTTTGTTGTTATTTAAAAATAATATAAGAGCTATATTCGACTACGGATCAATATTATACAGTGACGCATCACAGTGTCATTTAAATAAAATAGACAAAATCATTAATAAATCCCTTAGATTGTGTATAGGAGCCCTAAGAAGTACACCGATAAATAATCTACAAGTTGAATGCTGTGAAATGCCGATGGATATAAGACGAAAAAAACTTGGCATCAACCTTTTAGTTAGATTGTATGAAAAAAAGGCAAGTTTAATTTCCAAAATACATCAACTGTTTTTAGCAGACTTGACAGAAAAATATTGGATAAAAAAGAAAACTCTAAATATGGTAGATTTATATTCAAAAATGACAATATATGATAAACAACTTTATAAATATGACATAAACCCAAATTATAATATTGACTTTAATAGTATGGAACAAGTCCAGGTATACTTTTTAAGGGACTATAGCAAGTTGCCTATATATTTAAGAAAATTAGTGTTTATCTCCGACAGTTCACAAATGTTCAAGGATTATTGTATGCTATATACAGATGCATCAAAAAATATTGAAGGTGTGGGATGTGCCTATTGGGATAGCAGTAATAAAATTAGTAAAATGTTTAAACTAAATTCTATTATGAGTATATACACAGCTGAATTAATAGCGATAATGGAAGCACTAAAATATTTATCTAATATAAATCATTCAAAGTTTATAATTTTTAGTGACAGTAAAAGTTCTCTTAGTAAAATTAGTGCTATAAATCCTAAATCAAAAGTGAACTACATTGAATTATATATCATAAATAAAATTAAAGAACTTCAGCAACAAGGAAAGTCTGTTAAGTTGGCATGGGTTAAAAGCCACTGTGGAATAACTGGAAATGAAATGGTAGATGAATTGGCTAAAAACGCGGTGACACAAGGAGTATTAACCCATTATCTTTGTACGCCAAAAGATATTGAATCAAATTTATCCAAAGAGATTAAGAAAGAATGGAAAGAAAGGTATATTGATGAAAACGTAAATACAGGAAACCACTACAGATCAATCAGAAACTATATAACGGATAAACCTTGGTTTTCTAAAATGGAGTCGACAAAAGATATGATAAGAACCATATGCAGAATGAGATTTGACCAATGTCTTACTCCATCATATTTATTTAAAATTAATATAGCTGATAGTCCACAATGTATTTGTGGACAGTTGGGCAATCTACAACACAAAATTTTGACCTGTTCTCTTATCTCTAATAAAGTTAATATGTTTTTAAATTCACTGTATTCTTTGACTGATGTCCACCATCCCATTAATTTAAATTATTTATTAACATTAGAAAATAATGAGTTGGTATACCGACTATTGTATAAACATATTTTAGATATTAAGCTTAAATTGTAATTGTAAAATATAGAGTAAGTATTTCTTGTAAATTGTTATATGTTAAAAGAAAAAGAAAAGAAAAGAAAAGAAAAAAAAAAGAAAAGAAATATAAAAAAAATAATAAAATAAAAATAAAAAAAAAAAATAAAAAAATAAAAAAAAATAATAAAAAAAAGAAAGAAAAAATATAAAAAAGATATATAAAAAAAATAGAAAAAAAAAATATAATAATTAAAAAATATAAAAAAAATATGTAGATAAAAATGAATGACGAACTTGGACAGTCCATAGTAAAATAGCTTTCGAATGAAGTAGAGGGCTAAAGAAGAATGCTGCAGTTTTTGCTGTGGAACTCTGAGAACATCATTTGGAAAAAAAATAATAAAAATATATATATATATAAAAAATTATTAAAAAAAAATACAAAAATAATTATTTATTAGTAGAATTGTTTATTATATTAGTATTAGTTTTAGGATAAGATACGAAAAAATGACTAATAAAATAAAAAATAGTAAAATTGGCGAATGGATTTAGTGTCCGCAGTCATATAAACCCAAACAAACAACAATACTCTATGAGTTTTTGACAACTATCAAATAATTATTTACAAATGTCATTCAAACTAAAATTACACAGTCATGCCACCTAAAACTATAAATAACTAAAAATAACTAAATGTGGTTTTATTGAAAATAAACATAGTTTTATTTTTACATTTTTATGGAAATTTGGTTATTATATTTGCATTAAATAAAAAATATGTTCTGTATCGGTAATTTGAGAAAAATTTGTATTTTTTTTTTCATTTAGATAAGGATGTAGTCCCGTATTTTTTTTTAATTTAGTGTAAATGTCTCAACAACTAAGGCCATTGGCATGTTATGGATGATTTCGCAATCAGATGTAATGTATAGTGTGTGTTAAGTAAATGTCTTGTTACTTAGTAAAGTAGACTTTATTGTCATTACAAAAAGACGCTAATTGTATCCGAACGTCTGTGGTCCCTCCGATAGTGCATACTAAAACATGGTTTTTATTCAACAACTTTCCATAATAACAATTTTTGAATAGTTATGAAATATAATAAAGGTAAGGCATAAATGAATTTCGCTATCTAGAGCGAAATCCATATTTTTTGACGTACCTTGTATAAGATTGACAAAATTTGATATGTGATGGTTGCATCTCAGGTTTAAAAGGGGTGACATACATGCGAGTAAGTACGCGAACTTATGGCTCGACGACCTTTTTCGCACGTGTGTCACCGTAAGTACGCGTACTTTCAGTACGACGAGTAAGTACGCCGTCAATGCAACGTGTTTGAAACCTTTCTCGTAGTCCGTACGTGTATCACTGTTCGGGCTTCGAGCCACGAGCCGTCATTTTATTACGTTTAAGTTACACCTATATTTTTACTAATAATTAGGCAAATTGCCTATAAATAATTGAATCGTTTATTGTTGAATTAGTGAAGTCAATGAAGGTGGATATGAGTTATTACCTCAGATTTCGTTGAACCTCTATCGATTTTCATAAAAATTGGTGAGTGGTTAAAGTATACCTCAAGGAACAAAGGTGACATAGTGCCAACTTGCGCTTTTTGCATTTTAGGGGTGAAATACACCCCATTTTTAAAATTATTTTTTAGATTTCTGAAAGTGCAGTCACTGTAAGTTTTCACTTCCTATTTCGTTGAACCTTCATCGATTTTCATGAAAATCGGTAAGTAGTTAGAGGATACCTCAACAAATAAAAGTTATTTTTCAAACCTTATAGCAACCAAAAATTCCGAAAATTAACAAGTCGAAAATCACGAAAACCTTATTCTTCTAAATTTCTGAAATAGTAGTCACTGAATGTTTTAACCCACGATTTCCTTGAACCTTCATCGATTTTCATGAAAATTGTTGAGTAGTTAGAGGATACCTCAAAAAACAAAAGTGATATGGCACCAATTTGCGCATTCTGCATTTTAGGGGTGAAATCCACCTTTTTTTTTTAATGATAAAATGCAGATTTCAGCATTCTGGCTCAAGCAATCTCGTTTAATTAAGTAAAATAAATATTTTTTTACATTTATGTGCATGATTTATAATTTTTGTTAATTTTTCAAACCTTATAGGAACCAAAAATCAGAACATTAGCAAATTGACAATCACGAAAAAAATTATTCTTTTATATTTCCAAAAAGGCAGTCGCTGAAGGTTTTCACCCCTGATTTCGTTGAACCTCCATCAATTTTAATGAAAATTGGTAAGTAGTTAGAGCATACCTCAAGAAACAAAAGTGATGTGGTACCAACTTGCGTTTTTATCCTGGGGGTGGATGTTACCCCTTCTCATGGGTGAACACTATTTTATTAAAAATAACCCCATAATTAGATAGAGGAGTAAATTCTAAACAAACTTTCTTTTATCAAGTTTATAAATTTTTTATTTAAATAATGTTTCATAATTTAATAAAATATTATTGGTACAGTAAAACCTGTCAATAACGGCAACTAAAAATAAAAACAATTGGCCGTCATGGAAATGTGGCCACTAATGCTAGGTTTCCTTTTCCACAAATACATAAAATATAATTGAAAATTATTTATTTTAGTAATTAAAGCCAATCAAATATAATTCTACAAACAAACGGAACATTCCTTTCATTAGATATCGCAAATCACTTTGGCTGATTTTGTCTGCATATATATTATGTTTGAGGAATCCCTTTTTTTGTGAGACTGGATATAGGACATTTCTCAAGTATGAGTTCACATTCATGGTATATCGTTGCTATACAGGGATAATAATCTGTGCAATGTTATGGTACAGGCTACGTTAAATATGAAGTAAATGTGGAAGATATACACTGGTTATTCATTTCAATTTAATTTGATTGTTTTTTAATCGTTTACAATATTTAAAATAATTAAAGATATAAAGTTAGGAATTTCAAAAATAAATTCAGTTCTCATTGGCATGGTGGGAAAAAATAAAGTGCCATACAATAGCATTTCATTACAATGCACATTACAGGCATTACAGGCTGCTCCGTTTCAGAAAACTCATACTCTCAAACTTTGAGAAAACACTCATTCAGTTTCGACCAACCCTGTATTACCTAAAATTAAACGTTTTGCTAGATTAATAATTTTTAACAATAATAGACTATATTAAAAATCACTTGAACATAAATTGATTTTCTGATATCAAATCACTACAATTATACAGGGGGTGAATATTGCTATGAAATTTGAAAAAAAAAACGTAATTATCTTTTAAACTACTTCGTATAACATCACAAAACCTGATATTTTAAGAAATAAAACATAAAGGAGAATCCAAAAATGTAAAAATATACAGGCTGTTCCATTAAACAAAAGATAATTTTGTTTCACCCTGTCAATATGGGTGGCCCTGTATATTTGGAAATGTATTTAAATTCTGATATTATATATGCCCCAATCTCACCTAAATAAACTTTTTTTATATCTCCTACAACAAACGACTAATTGGACTTCCCACAACCTGTATACATACAAAATCTCCGCTATAAAATTTTTTCAAAGAAAATGTTATTGGTTTTTTTTTTAATAACTTTGTTAGTTTTTGAAATATGAGAATTATCCAAAAACCATTACAAAGCTAAGTGAAAGGTCTATGACACTGTATTAAACATAATTTTGTAAATCCTTTATTTTTTTTTAAATACAAGGTGAAAAGGCCCCGGTTACATGGTTCTCGCAGTAAAATTTACGTTTTAAATGTTTCTATCTCGGTTATTTTTTCTCATAAAAAAATATTAAAAAAAGAAAAAGCTTAAATAAAGTTAAAACTAAAATTTTGTTCTCCACCATTTTTTAAGTATATCGAGTATTTTTGGAGTTATTATCAAAAGAAAATGAACTTCACGAAAATTTGAAAAATTCTAATTTTTTTTAATCGTATTTTTTTTCAAAAATATGCATTATAAACCGATCAAAATTGTTGAAGTTATTACTCATTATAAAATAAATAAAGTTTTAAATGGGTTACTATAAATTTTAATTTTTGTGGAAATGACGTAGGTTTCATTTTTCATTCTTCCCTAAAAAATCTGAAAGGGTCCTCTTATTTCCATCATAACTTGCTTAATTTTGATGCTATCGACTTTTTATATAGCTTTTTGATAGTTACCTTTAAGTACTTTATTAAAATGTTTAGTATCTCTATTTAACAAAGTGCATCGTTTTCCTGTTATTTAAGCTTGAATAATAAGATTTGAGTACTCGCGGAAAAAAATATACATTCAATTGCATATAACTCACTTTGTATATGTAATAAAGGATTTTTCGAATAAGGAGCTTATTTATTTTTATATTATCTTCGATTTTGGTAACAACAACTTTTTTGAAGAAACTTATTGGTTTTGAGTTATTTATGAAAAACTGCTTTAAAACATGGAATTTTTTCAGGAAAAATCAAAACTTTTGATCTTTAATAACTCAAAAACTATTGATTTATTGAAATAACTTTATATAACAAATTTTACTTATAATTTATCCCTCTATCGATTAGTGGTATTATTTTTAATAAAATAATTTTCACCCCCGAGAAGGGGTGGCATCCACCCCCAGGGTAAAAGCGCAAGTTGGCACCATGTCACCTTTCTTTCTTGAGGTATCCTCTACATACGTACCAATTTTCATGAAAATCGATGGAGGTTCAACGAAATCGGAGGTGAAAACCTTCATTGACTCCACTAAATGGGGACAAGTTACATTTTATAAGTTTTGAGAAAACCGTAAAAAACTATTTTGAGCTATACTAAATTATTTTTGATTATTTGTTTTTGAGTGAACCTAATTATTTAGACTCTTTTCTTCCCCCTGATGAAAATATTTTGTTTGTTTATGCCTACCTTGTATTAAATTAAAATGGATCAAACACAAGTGATATATTTCACATGATAATTTTGACAGCTTACCACACTTACAAAAAAAAATCAAATTATTCTTCTATTTAACAAAACCTGATCAAAACAATAATCAAACTCTACTAAAAAACATAGATTTCAGCAAAAGTTGGTACACAGAAAATAGAAAATTTAATCACGAGGACAGTTTCTAAGTGTTTTGCTGAATACACTTCTCACAGCAGGCTACGATAGGATCCATGCATAACCAACATTTATAAAGTGTGCAAAATATCTGGGTTTCCTTTTCTTAGAGTATTTGAAATGCTTTTTTACCTGGTTGTGGATTAGGTCGGTTTTGTGTAGGCATTCCAGAGTATTTCATAACAGCTTATCGAATATGAGAAAGTAATTCTGAGGATGCAGCCCTAATTTGCATTTAGAAATAACTTTTTACTAGGTCTATTCCTTATTTTTTAATAAATTGTCTTCGTTGTTTAGTATATTCCCTATTAGGGTTATTATCTAGGTTTGGTAAGCATTTATACTGGCGATATTTAGGACCCCATAAAAAAATTACAAGTGACCATTGTCTAATATTTCTAGACACATTGTAAGGTGATGCCATTTTTTTGTACAATATCTACTCCACATTTGGTATCATTATACAATAAAATCATCTCTGGCGTGTTGCTATGTAGTTTCGTCTATTCTGTCTGCTGTATTAGTGTGATGAAATGATGAAACCAGTAATACATTTCTATTTTTTTGGTTACATGCAATGTCACCTTTATGTGTGCTCCAAAACCAAAAATAAAGGGCGGCCTTTCACATTGGTCATAATTGGGGGCCAATCCCTTTCTTTGGGACTAAATCGTACTCACAACCGTACGAAAAAAATTACATAAATGAACGACGGTGGTCTATCAGGACAAAGTAATATGATAGAATTCCTAAATAACACAAAGCATCTTCTCTCGACGACATCGCAGTGCAGTATGAGTAAGTTTATCGTATGTCACCGACCGACGGCGAGCCGAGTAAGTCCGCGATCTTTAAACCCGCGTACTTAAAGTTACCCGTGTTGAGCTGGCCCCCCCCCACTTGCAAAAATTAAAAAACAAATAGCCCTGATTTATGAGCTCTCATATTCCACAAACTAAAAATTTTGAGCTCGTTCCACTGAGCAGGAATTTAATACCCTAGTGGGGGGGGGGGGGGCTGAGTCAGCCCCCCCACTACTTAAAAATAGGAATATTGAATCGGTTTTTGCGGCAGAATTACGAGCTATTTATGAGCTCTTGAAATTATATACTTTCGATTTTTGAGCTCATCCCCTTCACCCCCAAACAACCCTTTAATTGATTTAACTTAAGAGAAAGATGCTGAGAAAACTTAAAATATATCGTATTGCGGATATAATTCATATAGCTTATATACTCTAAGAATAAACTATTAAATCAAGAGCATTTCGATTATTGAGCTACAACCCCTTCGCAAGAAAACCACCCTATCTTCCCGGCTTAAGAGAAAGTTGTACTTAAAATGCATTAAACTAATTATTTGGCGACTACATATCATTTAATAATTTATAACCTTCCAAATTACGCGCATTTAGATCAGTAAATTGCAATTTATTTTGTATAGTGCAGTCACTGAAGGTAAAAATCAACGATTACCTTCAATTTCGGTGAACCTTCATCGATTTTCACGAAAATTGGTCAGTAGTTAGAGGATACGTCAAGAAACAAAGGTGACATGGTACCACCTTGCGCCTTAACCCTGAGGGTGGATACCGCCCCTTCTCGGGGGTGAAAATTATTTTATAAAAAATAACTGCACAAATCAATAAAAGAACAAATTAAAAGCAAAATTTATTATATAAAGTTAATAAAATAAGTCAATACTTTTTAAGTTATTAAAGATCAAAGATTTTAATTATTTGTGAAAAAAATGCATGTTTTGAAGAGGTTTTTTGTAAATCACTGAAAAACTTTAAGTTTTTACAAAAAAGTTAATAGTAGTTTAAATCGTATAGCTTATATTCTAAGAATAAACTCTTAAATCACGCGTCTTTCGATTATAGAGCTACAACCCCTTCGCAAGAAAACGACCCCATATTCCCGGCTTTAGAGAGAGTTGTTCTTAAAATAATTTAAATTAATTATTTGGCGACTACATATCGTTTAATAATTTATGAGCTTGCAAAATATACGCATCTCAATTATTGAATTGCCATTTTCTTTCTATAGTGCAGTCACTGAAGGTAAAAATCAACTATTACCTTCGATTTCGGTAAATCGCCATTTATTTTCACGAATTGACAATAAGAACTTGGGGTTTTAGCCTGGGGTATATGTCACCCCTTCTCAGGAGTGAAAATTACTTTATTAAAAATAACCCCACAAATCGAGAGAGGGACAAATTGTAAGCAAAATTTGTGATATAATGTGATTAAAATAAATCAATACTTTTTGAGTTATTAAAGATCAAATATTTTAATTTTTGGAAAGAAAATGCATGCTTTAGAGCGATTTTTCATA
This sequence comes from Diabrotica virgifera virgifera, assembly GCF_917563875.1. Lineage (NCBI taxonomy): Eukaryota > Metazoa > Arthropoda > Insecta > Coleoptera > Chrysomelidae > Diabrotica > Diabrotica virgifera. The sequence continues at coordinate 59,130,289 of NC_065443.1, read as the reverse complement.
AATGACTAAAAAACTGTAAGTTTTTACAAAAAAGTTTTCATCACTAAAATTGAAGCTAATAAAAAATATAATAAATTGCTTACTTGAGAAACCCTTTAATGTTAATTTAAAGTAAGTTATTGGTAATTAAATGTATATTTTTTCCGCGACTGTTCAAATCTAAGGGTTCAACCTTAAATAACGGGAAAGAGATGCATTTTATAACACTTAGGTACTAAATACCTATGAAAAATAAGATCCAGAAAAAGTTGATAGTATCAAAATCCGCTCACCAATTTTCGTGAAAATGAATGGATATTTACCGAAATCGAAGGTCATAGTTGATTTTTACCTTCAGTGACTGCACTATAGAAAGAAAATGGCAATTCAATAATTGAGATGCGTATATTTTGCGAGCTTATAAATTATTAAACGATATGTAGTCGCCAAATAATTAATTTAAATTATTTTAAGTACAACCCTCTCTTAAGCCGGGAATATGGGATGGTTTTCTTGCGAAGGGGTTGTAGTTCAATAATCGAAAGGCGCGTGATTTTAGAGTTTATTCTTAGAATATAAGCTATACGAATTAAACTACTATTAACTTTTTTGTAAAAACTTACAGTTTTTCAGTGATTTACAAAAAACCTCTGCAAAACATGCATTTTTTTCACAAATAATTAAAATCTTTGATCTTTAATAACTTAAAAAGTATTTACTTATTTTATTAACTTTATATAATAAATTTTGCTTTTAATTTGTTCTTTTATTGATTTGTGCAGTTATTTTTTATAAAATAATTTTCACCCCCGAGAAGGGGCGGTATCCACCCTCAGGGTAAAGGCGCAAGGTGGTACCATGTCACCTTTGTTTCTTGACGTATCCTCTAACCACTGACCAATTTTCGTGAAAATCGATGAAGGTTCACCGAAATTGAAGGTAATCGTTGATTTTTACCTTCAGTGACTGCACTATACAAAATAAATTGCAATTTACTGATCTAAATGCGCGTAATTTGGAAGGTTATAAATTATTAAATGATATGTAGTCGCCAAATAATTAGTTTAACGCATTTTAAGTACAACTTTCTCTTAAGCCGGGAAGATAGGGTGGTTTTCTGGCGAAGGGGTTGTAGCTCAATAATCGAAATGCTCTTGATTTAATAGTTTATTCTTAGAGTATATAAGCTATAGGAATTATATTCGCAATACGATATATTTTAAGTTTTCTCAGCATCTTTCTCTTAAGTTAAATCAATTAAAGGGTTGTTTGGGGGTGAAGGGGATGAGCTCAAAAATCGAAACTATATAATTTCAAGAGCTCATAAATAGCTCGTAATTCTGCCGCAAAAACCGATTCAATATTCCTATTTTTAAGTAGTGGGGGGGGCTGACTCAGTCATTAAATTCCTGCTGGGTATTAAATCCCTGGGGGGTATTAAATTCCTGCTCAGTGGAACGAGCTCAAAATTTTTAGTTTGCGGAATATGAGAGCTCATAAATAGCTCATAAATCAGGGCTATTTGTTTTTTAATTTTTGCAAGTGGGGGGGGGGGGGCAGCTCAACACGGGTCTTAAAGTTTGCGTGTCTGTCACGGTCTTTAGACTATATAGGGTGAGGCAGATAACTGGCCTATTAGAAATATCTCGAGAACTAAAGGCAACAGAATCATGAAAATTGGAATGTAGGGGTTTTGAAGGATGATCTATTAAATGAAAATATTTTCATCTCTTTTCAACTTCAGGTTATACCGGAAGTTGCTTATAACTTCGTTTTTTTAATAGAACACCCTGTATATTTTTACATTTTTGGATTCTCCTTAATATCTTCTTTCTTAAAATATGAAGTTTTGTAATATTATACAGGGTATTTTAAAAAATATTTACGTTTTGTAATTAATTTCGTAGCAATATTCACACCCTGTAAAATTGTAATAGTTTGACATTAAAAACTCTGCTTACGTTCAAGTGATTTTTAATATAGTCTACTATTGTTAAGAAATATTAGTATAGCTAATTTTGAAATTTTAGTATACAGGGTTGGTCGAAACTCGGAATGAATATTTTCTGAGTTTTCTTAAATGGAACACCCTGTATTTTAGTATTGTAATGAAATAATATTTGATGGTATTTTTTTTATTTTATAAGTATTCCCTATACCTAATTGCTTTAATTTGTGAGTTATTGGTGATTCAAGCTAAACATTAATTGCAACAAAAAATACGTAAAATTTTATTAGGTTGGTCGTGAAAAAATTCAATCACAAATAATTTTTCAGAAATAAATACATATTAATCCAGACTAATCCTTAAAATTACCAATAATGGTTTAGCTATCAAAATACCTACGTAGTTAAAATTGTTGGTGCGATTAACAATTAAGCACAAATTAAAGCAGTTAGGTATAGGGAATGCTTAAGAAATAAAAAAGTACCATAAAATATCATTTCATTACAATACTAAAATACAGGGTGTTACATTTAAGAAAACTCAGAAAATACTCATAATTCGAGTTTCGACCAACCCTGTATACTAAAATTAAAAATTTAGCTATACTAATGATTTTTAACAATAGTAGACTATATTAAAAATCATTTGATCGTCAGTAGTGTTTTATATGTCAAACTACTACAATTCTACGGAGTGTGAATGTTGCTACGAAATTAATACAAAAACGTAATTATCTTTTAAAATACCCTGTATAACATTACAAAACCTCATATTTTTAAAAGAAGACATCGAAGAGAATCCAAAAATGTAAAAATATACAGGGTGTCCCATTAAAAAAAACGAAATTATAAACAACTTCCGGTATAACCGGAAGTAGCAAATAGATGAAAATATTTTCATTAAATAGATGACTCTTCAAAACCCCTTAATTCAAATTTTCATGATTCTGTTGCTTTTAGTTCTCGAGATATTTCTAATAGGCCAGTTATCTGCCTCACCCTGTATAGAGCTGTTTATAATAGTATGTATATTAATTTTTTTAGAAAAATTATTAAATAAAGGGTAATTTGTAATAAATAAAAATGATGGGTATTGGTAATTGCATAAAAAACATAGTTTTTAATTCCAAACAAATTTTAATAATACCTATTTTTGATATTGTGAAAAATAAAGGTAATTTAGTCTTGAGCGAAATTCATATTTGACATACCTCTTACACGATTGATAAAATTTGATATCTGATGGTTGCATGGTTGCATCTTTGGTTTTAAACCATGCAGAACTTTTTAAGAAGGATAACTTTTTTTTGTAAAATGGACCGTGATAGTCGTCACGTCAAATCAATGTTGGATACTCTGAAATGGTTTCCAAACAAAGCAGAAATTCACACATGGTGTTTGTTTTGGTTTTTATTATTGGAATATATTACTTGTAGGATGTTTAATTTTTACAAAATGGTAATGTGTTAGGTGCCCGTGATTTTAATCAATGCTCATAGTATATTTCCCACCACATTTCCAAATAGGACTGGTTAAAAACCTGAAGAAACACAGTAAGTACTATGTAGTGTGTAAATCCTTGATTTTGTGTAAGGACATTTATAAAATTAAAAGCAATATGATTGTTATGACTAACAAAGATTGAGTCTTTAGAAAAAATTTGCAGATGATTGTTAAAACAAAATAAAATTAAAAATAATTACACAAATCACGTGTATAATCAATTGACAGTTGCTTTGTTTGGTATTTTTATATCAATATTTGGAAACCTTTTTGACATTTTGACGTCACACTATCACGGTCCATTAATATCTAATAAAAAGGTTTCCCACATTCGTTCCAACTTAATAGTCCAAGAGCTGTGAGCGGATTTTGCCCGTGATAAGTAATATGGACAAACTATACGGGGAAATGTTGAATTAGTTGTGTACATGACTTTCCTCTAAGGGCGGAAACCAGAGTGGGGGACGAAGATACATAGTTATAAGGGGTCAAAGTCGCGGTTTTTATAATTTTTTTTGTGACGCTTATGATTGAGATAGTGCACCAAAATTTGGGAATAAGTACGTCATGACGTAACTAGTCACAATCTCCAGGGGCCGACAGCTCCGTGGGGACAAAAGGGTGGCGAGTAGGAGTGAATATAAAAACTAACAAATAAGGGGTTTTTTGTGACTTTCGTGATCGAGATCGAAAATTTGGGAGTAAGTAGATCATGACGTAACTAAGCAAAACCTCCAGGGGCGGAACGCTGCGTGGGAAACAAAGGGGTGGTCGGCAGGGGTGAATATAAAAATTATAAGGTTTTTTTGTGACGCTCGTGATCGAGATAGTGCACCAAAATCTGAGAATAAGTAGATAATGACGTAACTGAGCAAAATCTTCAGGGACGGAACGCTGAATGGGGACAAAGGGGTATCAGGCAGGCGTGAATATAACAATTATAAGGGTTTTTAGACTCCATAGAACACTGGGCAGTGAAACAATCACTACACAATAGCAGAGTAGATTACAGGTATACAGAACTAATCTCTAATATATAGAGTAAGGCCATAACTACGATCCAACTTGAACAGAATACACACCCCATACCCATCAAAAGGGGCGTTAGACAGGAAGAAACAGAAGCACTAGAAGACATTTTCAAGAGATTACAATGGGAAGAATATGGAATCATTATTAAGGGCCAATACTTAAATCACTAATAAGATACGCTGACGATATCGTCCTTATCGCCACAGACAAGGAACAACTACAAATAATGATACAACTAGACCAAGAAACCAGTAAAGTTAGATTAAATATGAATTACAGCAAAACAAACGTGATAACAAATCAAGAAAATGAGTTAAGAATCGTAGTTAAACAAAACCCAATAGAGGAAGTGAATGAATAAATATACTTGGGACAAATAATAAAATTGAATAGAGACAACCAAACAGCAGAAATAAAGAGCCGAACGAAGTTATCGTGGGCCTCGTTTGCTAAGCTCAGCTTCATATTGAAGAATAAAAAATACCCTCAATATCTAAAATCGAAAATCAACGACCAATGTATTCTTCCGGTCGTTACATATGGATGTCAATGGACGTTCACAAAAGCGAATATTTTTTTTTGCTAAGCGCCGGACTCCACTTGCTATTTTCTAGTCGCGCGATTGTTTTGTCGCAAAATTGAATACATTGTTTCAAATACAAGTCAATCCACGATTATTTAGTCGCAAATGGATTGACTCGTATTTGAAAAAATATGTTCAATATTCGCGACAAAATAATCGCGCGACTAAAATCGCAAGTGGAGTCCAGCGCTAAGTGCTACAATCTGGTCTTTGACCAATGAGTAACTCTTTATCTATCCTATCTTGCTAACTAGTTAATATCTAAGAGTCACCCTTTGATGTCTTCTTAGTTGTCTTTATTATTAATGGCGCACTTTTTGCTTGCGCACTATCACACAAAGCGCTGCTTTTCACTTTATCACGCACAACACCAACACGTTGCTTGCTAGTCGCGCAATGCTCCGCTATTAGCTTTGTCGCACACTACACCAACTCGTGACGTTTGGTCCTCTTCAGTCTTCATTTCTGGTTTGAGTTGTCCAGGAACTGGATGGCCTCAATATTTTCGTGGAGAAGAAGTCTTTTTTCATGGCTTTCTGCGTGTTTTCGGATTTTTTTGTCGACGGGCTCCATTCGTAGATCCTTGTGGAGTCGTCATTACGGATGTACCAGGGTGCGTTAACTATGCCCCTTAATACTTTGTTTTGAAAAGTTTGTATTATTTTCAAGTTTGTCTTTTTTGTACATCCCCATAGTTGGATACCGTACGTCCATACTGGTTTTATAACTTGTTTGTAACAAAAGCGAATAGGGACAGCATTGCGAAAACACAAAGAGCAATGGAAAGACAAATGATCAACGTAAGACTGTCAAATAGAAAAAGGAATTCCTGGGTAAGAAATATCACAAAAGTTAAAGATGTTACTCGTCAAACAGCTAAACTAAAATGGAAATTCGCCGGTCATACGATTAGACAAAAAGACGAAAGACGGAATAAAATTATTACAGAGTGGAGACCATGGACATATAAACGAAAGAGAGGGAGACCACAGATGAGATGGGTAGATGACCTTAAAACACCAAGCCGACTCAAAATGGATGCACATGGCTCAGGATAGAGAAAGATGGAGGAGCAAAGGGGAGGCCTATGTCCAATATTGGATGTCACAAGGCTAATAGATAGATAGATAGATAGATAGATAGATAGATAGAAGGGTTTTTTGTGACGCTCATTATCGATATACTGTAGCAAAATTTGGAAAAAAGTAGACCATGTCGTAACTAAGCAGAATCTCCCGGGGTGGAGGGGGTGGAGACGCTGCCTGGGGGACAAAGAGGTGGTGGGCAGTTTTATTATAAGGTTTTTTTGTGACGTTCGTGATCAAGATAATGCACAAAAATTTGGGAATAAGTAGATCATAACGTAACTAAGCAGAATCTCCAGGGGTGGAACGCTTCGTTAGGAACAAAGTGGTGGTGGGCAGGAGTGACCTACTTATTCCCAAATTTTGGTGCACTGTCTCTATCATGAGCGTCACAAAAAAATAATAAAAACTGCGACTTTGACCCCTTATAACTACCCTCGTCCCCCACTCTGGTTTCCGCCCGTAGGGGAAAGTCATGTACACAATTGATTCAACATATCCCCATATAGTTTGTCCATATTACTTATCACGAGCAAAATCCGCTTCTATCTCTCCAACTATAAGTAGATACGCTTTACATAGATGTATGTATAGGTACATATGTTATGGTAAAAGTCGATAATCTGGTAATTGTACACAATTACCAGAGTCGACGGTAAATGTAGGAAATATTCCTTAAAAACCCTTTATTTCCTACTTTTATCGGTACTTGTATACATTTTAAAAGTAACAAATTCAAATTATACCGATCGATACGCAAGGCGCAATGCCTTTTTTACCTCGTGTGTAATCAGCACATAAATCTATTGGGCATGTAGGTAGAAAAAAATGTTAAAAAATTATAACAATAGTACAAGAACATAACCGTAGAAATCATAATGATCTCTTTGGTTCTGTGTGAAACTTGCCAGAAAAAATCTAAAGTTCCCGAAAAAAGATTTAGTAGTGAAATTTATACTGTTAAAAGAAATGAATAGCAGATGTCAAATAGATTTGTTAGATATGCAATCCCAAGCAGATAATGAATTCAAATTCATTCTTGTCTACCAAGATCACTTAACAAAATTTTGTACAATTATTACAGCCGTTGAAAACTAAACGTGCAGAACAAGTTGCGTTAGTTCTTCTTCACATATTGTGTTCGTTTTGAGCTTCTAGGATTCGGCCAAGCGACAATGGATGAGAATTCTCCAATATAATTATAGAAGAACTGTGCTTTGTGTGGAAAAATTTAAAGATAGTACAGGGTAAGCCAAGACAAAGGCAGTCACAAGGATGTGTTGAACGTGCGAATTAAGATATCGAAAATTTGCTGAGTTTCTGATTGGAAAGCAGCCAAACAAACAAGTGGTCAGAGGATCTCCGATTTGCTCAATTTGCCCAGAACCGAGCTTACCATTCTGGCATCAAGTGCAGTCCGTATGAAGGTAGCTATGTTTATGGTTGCTGCTAATATTTCTTGAAAACTTCACACTGCCATAAGATGCTCTAGAAAATATTTCCACTGAAGAAGATTTGGAAGAGTCGGTGAAATAAGTAGATGAAACCCTGCCATGTCCTGATTTTGAAGAACGTAAAGAAGCAAAAGTGGATGAACCAAATGAGCTTCTAATAGAACAAGAACTAGAAAAACCTGAGCAACCATCAGTGAATGAATCTAATGCGATTCGTTCTGGATTCGTTTTGGCTGTTATTGTTAGTGTTCAAAATGAATTATACGAATTGGGTACTAAAGAAGGGCGATTACAGTTGTATAGCGTATATTTCATTGCGCGAGTATGTTAGAAAAACGTCTTTGTCGGGTGGACAAGGCTATCAGCGATATGCTTGCAAAAGTAAATGTAAAACAGATTAGTGTAAATGTAAAAAACCGAAAAGTTGTGTATTCCAAGTGCCATGAGAGTTTGCCTTTTGCCATGTCACAACTAGTAGGTAAGTAAAGTAGTAGTATTAATTCAGGCAAAAAAACTCAATTCAGGTTATACAAAATGTCTTTTGTTTTTAATGCATTTCCATAAAAATCACACTTTTTGAATATCTGTTGAAATTTCATCATCATCAGTAGCTCGACAACCCTTTTTGGGTCCTGGCCTGTTCTAGGATTTTCCGCCAATCTTAAGTGTTTTCTTCAGATCTTTTTCCACTTGTTCCATGTATCTACTGTTGAAATTTAGTGTTGTTATTTCGTCATTTTATACTTTTACTGGCGCTTGGTAATTGTATACAATTACCGGTGAAAGTAGATAATTGAAAATAATTTCCTACTATTACCGTCGACTCTGGCAGTTGTATACAATTACCGGTAATTGTAGGTATACAATTACCAATTATCTACTCTTACCGTAACTATATTATTGCTTCTATTACTCTTTACATTTGAATATGCACTGATTATTTTTCGAATATTACTTGACGTGGATGCAGACGTCAATCGTTTAAAACTAATATTATATAATGTTTGATATGGTAAGTCTTTCCACACGTGTCGTGATTCAATTGATAGAGATTACATCAAATGGATTAAATCAAACGTATGCCGCCGATGCGGGAATTAGTATAATATGTGATATTAATTAGTGATCAGAGTATTAACTGGAGCGCGGGATATTATTACGGTTATTACTTGGTCACCGTAATACAGGAAATCTGCAAAAGAAAATAAATACATAAAGAATACACCAGCAGTACAAAATACCCTTTTATTTACAGAGATAATTGAACTTTCGAAGGGGGAAACAGGAATAGTCCAAGAGCTGAAAATTTTTGGGAAAGCAGTAGGTATTAAAATTACTTTAATATTTAAATAAAATACAACTAAACTGTGATTTCATTTATGATCTACCTTTTTGATAAACCCTGTATATATGTGCCAGATTTCTTAAAAATATTCTTAAATTCTGAAGTATCCTCTCAAGAAATATTTGATGAAAATTTCTTGTAAAATCGAATTATCAAGATTACTACTAACCCTTTAACTCCCTGTAGGTACGTACATCCCTAATTGACATGACGAAAAGTTCAGACAATGATATTAAAATTTTATAACTACAAAACGTTAGCGAAAACTTTTCAGTTCTGTACCTACTTAAACTTTGTCCTTGTTTAATGGTTTTTAGTCTGCTTAAAACGAAGTAACGAAAGGCTTGCATAATTTGATATGTCTTGGGTAATTTGATGAACGTTTTCTAGGTAATTAGATTAGCGAAGCAGTTTTATCAAGAATCGTTTGTCTACAGTAAGTCTTGTAACAAAAAGATTAGCTCTTTACAAGGGGAGCTCCGATTATATAAATTTGATAAGAATGGAAAATGGAACAGCTACAAAGTTAACACTAAAACAATTTTTAATAATTTTTAAACAGGAAGAATTAAACTGGGGATCCATATTACCTCCTTTACCTACCTACCTCCTACCTTAAAACACATCCAAATAAATACTGTCTCTATGCATTTATTTGGATATAGATGCAGATCATGACTATTTCTTGAAAATTACAAAAGTAAATCAAACCCTTGACAGAAAAAAGAAAAACTTTACCCTAGAAAAAATTTTAAATATACATTAGCAGAAATCAGTCTTCTCTGGCAAGGACTAATCCTCTTATTAATTCAATGACTTCTTTTACAATTTTATTATTACAATTTTTACTTTTCCTAAACGGATGAAGCGGAATGTTTCTCCTTCTTTATTCGTCGTCTCTTGTCTTATAAACAAGAATAAAAAAAACCGCCAAACGCCGTAAAAATAAGTGGCGCATACAATATTCCAGCTACAAAAGATCTGATATGAAAATTACGTGGCGTGAAAATGTATTTTCATTTTGATGTAAAACAAAATTCTAGTTTTATTTTAAAAGATTTTTCCATAATATTTGCTAAATTTGAAGTAAACGCGCCACAAAAGAGTAAATTTGATACAGTTTGAATTTTGAAACTCTTTTGTGGCGCGTTTACTTCAAATTTAGCAAATATTATGGAAAAATCTTTTAAAATAAAACTAGAACTTTGTTTTGCATCAAAATGAAAATACATTTTCGCGCCACGTAATTTTCATATCAGATCTTTTGTAGCTGGAATATTGTATGCGCCACCCATTTTTACGGCGTTTAGTGGTTTTTTATTCTTGTATCAGGAGTTTTTCAAGTTATATACAAATTAGATATATAAAGTTGAATGCAATTTTTCTCGATTACACGTTAAGCTTTATAAATGGTCACCATTGTCGCATTATCTCCCAAATGATTTAGTGTCCATCGAATGTACAGTAGATTTTTTTTTCTAGTCGAAATAGATTGAATAAAAATATTGGGATGGCCAGTAAATGAACTTAGATTGCCCGTTGCAGATCAAATTTAGCGTCGTAACCACAACAACTACATAAACCATTTCTGGAATAATCGTTAATTGGATTATACTTTTGTAGCTTAATAACTTCTAAACGGCTTAACCGATTTTGATCACTAAACATGAGTTTAACACGTATTGACAAGTAGTATCTGATTCATCTGAGGTCAAGTATGAAAACTAAAGCTGTTACAGAAATTATTGAGCTTGAAAAACCGTTTTTCCCCATAGGAAATAGATTTGATCATACTTATGAAGCGTATAACTTAAAATTTTGAATTTTCAATTATATGAGGTAAACAACGTTAGATTCGCCTAGAGTCCTTCTACAAACGCTCAGTTATTGGCGCAATTCGTAGGTTGAAATTTTGAGTAATTGTCGAAAACCCAAAATTTTCAAAGTTTAGTTTTTCAATTTTTCGGCTATACTGAGCCGTGTGTATGTCTGAGCTTGATCGCTTAGGCACCATTTGAAATCTTAACTCAACCCTATTGATGTGGTGTATTTGCGATTTTCCTGTCTCTCCTTGAACCTAAGATATATACGCCCAAAAAATTTGCCATTTTGTATGTACCTACCTAGCCCTATAGCGCCGTAAAATCCACAGTCTTGTACCAAAATGGAGAAGTAATATATGGATGGACGAGTCTTTTCCTAAACTTTAAGATGGGATTTGGCTCAATTTTCAATTCAGTCAGGTTTAGAAAATCGAAAGTTTCGTGTATATATAGTGTCGCATGCAGGGGTGTTGTGCGCCACTGGCGAGAATTGCCGTTCTCTGGTAATTTTCAAAATTAGATGTGCGTTGGAAAGGTAATGATCAGTACTATCAGAAGCCGCAAAGGTCGAACTTATATTTTTGAAATTTTTGGTAGTTTTGAGAACGAGAAAGAAAAACAGACCCTAAATAGGAATAGACGTAAAATCAACACCCTATGACCAAAATGAAATGTTCACATATGGATGGGCGAGTCTTTTCCTAAACTTTAATTTTTTAATTCAGTCAGATTTAGAAAATCGTAAATTTCGTGTATATATAGTGTCGCATGTAGAGGGGTTGTGCGCCACTAGCGAGAATTGCCGTTTTCTGGGCTCGCCTTGGTCGCATTCTCTCCCAAATGATCTAGTACTTACGACACCAGTGATAAGACAATCCGAGTTCATATCCCAGCCATCCTAATAATTATGGCCGGCAAATGAGCTCGGATTGCCCAATCAAACTTAGCATTGTAACCACTACAAGTACATAAACCATGATTGATTAATAACATTGATTTTTTCGATATAAACTAAGTTTCGATAACCAATAAATCGAAAACTATTAATTTTATCCAAAAAATATAAAACATTTTTTGCTTAAAATTAATGTTTTACCAACATTTGCGGTCAAAATATAATAAAAAATTTCCACCCTCGAGATGGGGTGGCAGCCACCCCATGGTAAAAGCGTCTTTCGGCATCATATAGATTTTGATCCTTGGACTATCCACTACTTATTGTCAAATTTTCAAGCAAATCGATCCATTCTGTAAAAATTGCGAAGTGAAAAGTTTCAGTTCCTGGACTAATTATACATTTGGAGCTCTATAACTTCTGAACGGCTGCACTGATGTTGATCACTAAACATGAGTTTAAAACGTATTGACAAGTAGTATCTGATGCATCTAAGATCAAGTATGATAACTGAACGTATTACAGGAATTATTTAGCTTGAAAAACGGTTTTTCCCCTAAGAAATAGATTTGATCATATTTATGAAGCCTATAACTAAAAAATTCGAATTTTCCCAGATATGAGATATACACCGTTAGACGCGTCCTGAATCCCCTTACAAACGCTCAGTTATTGGCGCAATTCGTAGGTTGAAATTTTGAGTAATTGTCGATAAACCAAAATTTTCAAAGTTTATTTTTTCAGTTTTTCGGCTATGGTGAGTAGTGTGTATGTCTCAGGTTGATCGCTTAAGCACCATTTGAAAGCTTAACTCAACCCTATTGATTTGGTGTATTTGCGGTTTTCCTGTCTCTCCTTGGACCTAAGATATATACGTCCAAAAAATATGCTATTTTGTATCTACCTAGTCCTCTAGCTGGCTTACGGGTAGTTAGAAGTAAAAAATTAGACCGGTTCTAAATCGGCCCTCACATCCTCTTGAAACACAGAAAAAAATTCAGATCGGTGTAACTTTTCCACACACATACATACATACATACATACATACAAACATTTTCCCTTTTTAAAATAAAAATTGAGTCATACTTCTGAGCTCGATAACTTTTGAATGGTATAACCCAGCGTTTCCCAAACTTATTTTTCCGTGGCCCGGTTATGTTTGTTCTTATCCTTCGTGACCCACTAATTGTTTTGCATACCCTGGTGCGTGTGTACAAGAAAACATATTTAAATATTTATTATAGTTTTATATACAGTAGGAAAAATGAAAGAATACCCATGAACGAACATATAAAACACGCTGTATTTTTCTGTCACCGCGTCACACAAAAAATTGGCCAGCGCAAGTACATGTAATAATTATTATTACATTTACTTGCGCTGGGCAATTTTCTTTGTGACACGGTGACAGGAAAATACAGCGTGTTTTATATGTTCGTTCATGGGTATTCTTTCATTTTTCCTACTGTATTTTATTAACGAATCATTAGTTCAAACAAAAATGTATTAAAACAAAATAAAAATCAAATACTTTATTAATGAGACGTAATACAGTTGTTTCTAGTTAAATAAGACCTTCGAGTTTGGAGGGAAATATGTTAATTTTATCCTCAGGGCCGGTTCGACATTCAAACGGTACCTATATTTATTTTTGAGGAAAACCAGTGTTAAAAACCCTGACTCACACTTATAGGTCGTAACAAAAGGAATTAGAAACTTTATCGCTTTCAAAAATATATATTTTATAAAAAAAGCCAAAAACCTATCAGTAGTATTTTATCAAATATGTCTTTGAGTGCCTTATCACTACACACGATAGTTCCATTTACTGAGTCAATATCTAAATCCGGAGGTCCTGTCTCGGATTCTACGTCCATTTTAAACGGATTCCTTATCCATGCTTTGTTGCTGTGGATGGGGGAAAATATTTCTTCAGATTTGCCTCCAGTCCTAGCAGGTGTTCCTTGAAAGCTCTGGAATCTCATCCAGCAATTAATTCAGGTTATACTGTTTTGTGGTTCTCTTAGCTTTGTAAAAGATTTGTAATTTCATGTTTCCGCTCAGCGTATCCACAAGTTAAGTTTTTTGTTGCAGCTTCCACCTTCTCTTGTCCTTTAAATACAGTCACATTGCTACCTTGTAATGTCATATTTAAATTGTTCAAGAACTCAAAATCATCACAAAGATAGGCTACCTTGATTAACCAATTGACATCATGAAAACTGTATTTAAATTGAAATATGTATTGCATCACTATCCGTTGGTGGATGTTGTTCTAAGAACATTGAAATTTCTTCCTTCAATTGAATAAGTATTTTTCAAACATTCCCTTTTGATAGCCAAAGCAGAGAATACTCTTGAGTTCAGTGGGCGAGATTTTATGAAGTTTATAAATTTTACACTTTTGCATAGATTCAATTAAAAACAGTGTCATTTTTTTTGACAGCTAATTCCTCTCTGGGATACTAGAATGCACCCAAACACATTCTGGTGCTACGGCTTTGATCCTCGGAAAAGCCTGGCGTCAATCAGAGCTCGGCCTTAAACAGCAAGATATGAAACGGCGAGGCGACCCGGCATTTTACTTTCGTGGCCCGGTACCGGGTCGCGACCCACTATTTGGGAAACGCTGGTATAACCGATTTTCACAATTAAACATGCGTTGGAAAGGTAATGATGATCTGTGCTATCAGAAGCCGCAAAGGTCAGGCTTAAGTTTTTGAAATTTTTGAGATTTTTGGGGACGAGAACTAAAAACAGACTCTAAATGGGAAGGGCCGTAAAATCCACACCCTTGGACCAAAATGGAGATGTAACACATGGATAGACGAGTCTTTTCCTATACTTTAAGATGGGATTTGGCCCAATTTTCAATTCAGTCAGGTTTAGAAAATCGAAAATTTCGTGTATATATAGTGTCGCTTGTAGGGGTGTTGTGCGCCACTGGCGAGAACTGCGACGAGTCTTTTCCTATACTTTAAGATGGGATTTGGCCCAATTTTCAATTCAGTCAGGTTTAGAAAATCGAAAATTTCGTGTAGTGTCACTTGTAGGGGTGTTGTGCGCCACTGGCGAGAACTGCCGTTCTCGGTGGATTGTAAAAGTCAGAGATTAAGAATGTTACCAGAATATAGTTCCACGAAAAGTTTTCAGATTTAAATTATTATTTATTTTTAATAAATTTTGCATCTGGACTTTTCATCGTTTTTATAAGAGATGTCGATACAGCGTCCTAAAAGTGGATAATAAAACTATTTTTGTAATTCCATTTAAATACGCAGTTTGTTTTCTTTTCGGTTCAGAGGTATTCAGGTAGCCCCACTGAAGAAGTCTAGATACAGAAACAGCTGTCTGGGGATGCTGAATTGAAAGGAAACATAAACTGCCTTTCAATTACTACCTATTTATTTATTTACACTCGAATGAATAATTCGTTAATATTTTATTATTTAAATCCAAATAATTGTCGCTTCTGAGTAATCTTCTGATGAATAGGTGAGGAAATAAAACGCTTGTTGGGAGAGTATACCAACTACTCAGTCAAAGTGCCGGTTCAGTTTGAGAACTCAAACTCAACTGCAAAGTGCTGAAACTTTTCTCGAGAAAATGCTCCAATACACGCACTACCTACGACAACCAGTTAGATGGAGGCCTCAGTATACTGAAGTCACAAATCAAAAAGTCCACTTATAGTGGAGTCAATGAAGGTTTTCACCTCCGATTTCGTTGAACCTCCATCGATTTTCATGAAAATTGGAAAGTATGTAGAGGATACCTCAAGAAATAAGGGTGACATGGTGCCAACTTGCGCTTTTACCCTGGGGGGGATGCCACCCCTTCCCGCGGGTGGAAATTATTTTATTAAAAATAATACCCCTAATCGATAGAGGGACAAATTATAAGTAAAATTTGTTATATAAAGTTATTTCAATAAATCAATAGTTTTTGAGTTATTAAAGATCAAAAGTTTTGATTTTTCCTGAAAAAAATCCATGTTTTAAAGCAGTTTTTCATAAATAACTCAAAAACCATAAGTTTCTTCAAAAAAGTTGTTATTACCAAAATCGAAGATAATATAAAAATAAATAAGTTTCTTATTCGAAAAATCGTTTATTACATATACAAAGTGAGTTATATGCAATTGAATGTATATTTTTTTCCGCGAGTACTCAAATCTTAGTATTCAAGCTTAAATATCAGGAAAACGATGCACTTTGTTAAATATAGATATTAAACATTTTAATAAAGTACTTAAAGGTAACTATCAAAAAGCTATATAAGAAGTCGATAGCATCAAAATTAAGCAAGTTATGATGGGAATAAGAGGACCCTTTCAGATTTTTTAGGGAAGAATGAAAAATGAAACATACGTCATTTCCACAAAAATTAAAATTTATAGTAACCCATTTAAAACTTTATTTATTTTAACATGAGTAATAACTTCAACAATTTTAAACGGTTTATAATGCATATTTTTGAAAAAAAAATACGATTAAAAAAATTAGAATTTTTCAAATTTTCGTGAATTTCATTTTCTTTTGATAATAACTCCAAAAATACTCAATATACTTAAAAAATGGTAGAGAACAAAATTTTAGTTTTAACTTTATTTAAGCTTTTTCTTTTTTTAATATTTTTTTACAACAAAAAATAACCGAGATAGAAACATTTAAAACCTAAATTTTACTGCGAGAACCATGTAACCGGGGCAATTTCACCTTCTATTTAAAAAAAAATAAAGGATTTAGAAAATTATGTTTAATACAGTGTTATAGAACTTTTACTTAGCTTTGTAATGGTTTTTGGATAAATCTCATATTTCAAAATTTAACGGAGTTATTTTAAAAAAGCCAATAACATTTTCTTTGAAAAAATTTTATAGCGGAGATTTTGTATGTATACGGGTTGTGGGAAGTCCAATTAGTCGTTTGTTGTAGGAGATACGAAAAAATTTATTTAGGTGAGATTGGGGCATAGATAATATCAGAATTTAAATACATTTCCAAATATACAGGGCCACCCATATTGACAGGGTGAAACAAAATTATCTTTTGTTTAATGGAACACCCTGTATATTTTTACATTTTTGGATTCTCTTCTATGTTTTATTTCTTAAAATATCAGGTTTTGTGACGTTATACGAAGTAGTTTAAAAGATAATTACGTTTTTAGTTTCAAATTTCATAGCAATATTCACCGCCTGTATAATTGTAGTGATTTGACATCAGAAAATCAATTTATATTCAAGTGATTTTTAATATAATCTATTATTGTTAAAAATTATTAATCTAGCAAAACGTTTAATTTTAGCTAATACAGCGTTGGTCGAAACGCTAATACAGCGTTTGGTGTTTTCTCAAAGTTTGAGAGTATGAGTTTTCTCAAACGGAGCAGCCTGTAATGCCTGTAATGAGCATTGTAATGAAATGCTATTGTATGGCACTTTATTATTTCCTACCCTGCCAGTGAGAACTGAATTTATTTTTGAAATCCCTAACTTTATGTCTTTAATTATTTTAAATATTGTAAACGATTAAAAAACAATCAAAATAAATTGAAATGAATAACCAGTGTATATCTTCCACATTTACTTCATATTTAACGTAGCCTGTACCATAACATTGCACAGATTATTATCCCTGTATAGCAACGATATACCATGAATGAGAATTCATACTTGAGAAATGTCCTATATCCAGTCTCACAAAAAAAGGGATTCCTCAAACATAATATATATGCAGACAAAATCAGCCAAAGTGATTTGCGATATCTAATTAAAGGCCCTACCAAGTTGGTTTTGTTGAATATAGCATGGAAGCACGACGATACTTTAGTGATAAGCGTATTTTTCGTAGTAGCTATAGTATGTTGTTTTATATTATGTATTACCTATATTAAATTAGTTTTAGTATGTTTCGTTTATCTAAAAAAATGTAAAACAAACAAAAATTCTGTTTTTCTTTTAGTTGTTTTTTCGTATAGATATTGTTTTATATTGTAGTAAATTGAATTTAGTTTTAGTATGTTCCGTTTGTTTGTAGAATTATATTTAATTAGATTTGATTTAATTACTAAAATAAATAAATTTTTAATTATATTTTATGTATGTGTGGAAAAGGAAACCTAGCATTAGCGGCCACATTTCTATAACGGCCAATTATTTTCTATTTTTAGTGGCCGTTATTGTCAGGTTTTACTGTACCAATAATCTTTTATTAAATTATAAAATATTATTTAAATAAAAAATTTATAAACTTGATAAAAGAAAGTTTGCTTAGAATTTACTCCTCTATCTAATTATGGGGTTATTTTTAATAAAATAGTGTTCACCCATGAGAAGGGGTAACATCCACCCCCAGGATAAAAGCGCTAGTTGGTACCACATCATTTTTGTTTCTTGAGGTATCCTCTAACTACTTACCAATTTTCATGAAAATTGATGGGGGTTCAACGAAATCAGGGGTGAAAACCTTCAGTGACTGCCTTTTTCGAAATATAAAATATAAATTTTTTTCGTGATTGTCGATTTGCTAATTTCCTGATTTTTGGTTGCTATAAGGTTTAAAAAATTAATAAAAATTATAAATCATGCACATAAATTAAAAAAAATATTTATTTTACTTAATTAAACGAGATTGCTTAAGCCAGAATGCTGAAATCTGCATTTTTATCATTTAAAAAAAGAAGGTGGATTTCACCCCTAAAATGCAGAAGGCGCAACTTAATTTTCGGATTTTTGGTTGCTATAAGGTTTGAAAAATTAAAAAAAAATGTAATTCATGCACATAAATTTAAAAAAAATATTTATTTTTCTTAATTAAACGAGATTACTTGCGCCATAATGCGGAAATCTGCATTTTTTACAATTTAAAAAGTAGGGGTGTATTACACCCCTAAAATGCAAAATCGCAAGTTGATGCTATATATCTTTTATTGCTTGAGGTATCCTCTAACTACTTACCGATTTTCATGAAAATCGATGAAGGTTCAACAAAATAGGAAGTGAAAACTTACAGTGACTGCACTTTCAGAAATCTAAAAAATAATTTTTAAAAAAGGGGTGTATTTCACCCCTAAAATGCAAAAAGGGCAAGTTGGCACTATGTCACCTTTGTTCCTTGAGGCATCCTTTCACCACTCACCAATTTTTATGAAAATCGATGGAGGTTCAACGAAATCTGAGGTAATAACTCATATCCACCTTCATTGACTCCACTATTACTTTAACAACATCTACAACGAAGAAAAAATACTAGAGGATTGGTAAGTGTCACTGTTTATAATATTACCAAAAAAAAGCAGGACCATCAAATGCAGAAATTTAAGACTAATCAGTTTATTGAGGCATACCCCTTACTAATTATACAAAACCGAGTATTCTTTCTGTGTGAAAGTAGAATGGGTAATAAGCAATTTGGATTTAGAAATGGTCTAGGAACTAGAGAGGCAAAAAATTGTGAGTTCCGTAAGAAGTATTCCGATAATTACTAGGTATGACTTAACGAATGCTCTGATTCATCATGTTCCGTAAATGATAGTTCCTGACAACTTAAATAAATTACAATATCAATTAAACGACGTAAAACGGCGTGATTATTTTTTACAATTTCTGCCGATGCTCCCAAATGATACATCGGCAGATTTAAATGTGGCGTACCTGCCACTTAATGCCTACGGAGAGAAATATACGTTTGGTTGCTCTTCGACTCGTATTTCGTTGATTTTTACGTGTAAATCGTCAAGCTCGAGGTGAGCTGGGGTCGGCTTGCCGAAAACAGTCAGATGAATGGCTCGGATCATTCATTTTTTGAAAAGTCTCTTATGCGCAGGGATCACTTAACGTTCGGATTGGCCGATTCCTTTTAAAACCCATGAATAAAATTCAGTCTGTATTATCTGACACATTTTTTTTTATTTCACAGATACAAATGACATCAACTCTGATTAAATTAAATAATAAAAAGTCTATATCTATAAATGTGTGGGTCGGCACTGCCGATCCTGCCGACCCTGACCGGCCGTCACTGCATAAGAATATATTTATAAGTTAAGTTAATAATAACGGAATAATATTTTCTAGTCTCTAAATTCACATTGCAATATTTGAGATTTCCTAGTTCTTACTACCTTGATCTAGGCTTGACTTGTGTTTTGATTAAAGGGGCTAGGCGCAAAATCTTGGTCAAATGCTATTTAAATGCATTTATTTTTTTCGAATTCTGAGAAAACTAATACATATTTTTGAAAAATTTAAACGTAGAATGAAAGATTACATTATTACCGAGTGCCGAAAGTCCCTTAGACTTAGAATAAACAAAATGTTTCTTTTAAATGAAATATTTGAAATTAAAGATCACACTAAATTTTCTCTTTTTTTCACCCCTGTAACTTTTAAAATAAACATTATAAAAATTTCCACAGACTTTTGGCCCTCGGAAAGAATGCAACCTTTCATTCTGCGTTTAAATTTTTCAAAAATACGTATTAGTTTACGCAGGATTCGAAAAAGGATTCGAATAAGAACTAAAAAAGGATACCAAATGGGAGAAAAACAACTTAAAATAATCTGCTATGCAGACGATGCAATACTAATCTCTCAAAGTGAAGATGATTTACAACGTATGCTGCACCAATTTAACATAGCCGCCAGAAACTTTAGCATGTTGATTTCCTCAAAAAAGACAAAATGCATGGTTATAACAGCAGATCCAGTAAGATGTAAATTGGAGCTGGAAGGTCAGATAATAGAACAAGAGATGGAGTTTAAATACCTAGGCATTACACTATCTATCTACGGAAGGCTCGAAACAGAAGTGGAAGATCAAGTGAATAGAGCAAACAGAGCCGCAGGTTGCCTGAATGACACAATATGGAGAAATAAAAATATCGGAAAAGAAATGAAAAGCATACTTTACAAAACAGTCATCAGACCAATAATGACATACGCTGCAGAAACACGACCCGACACAGAGAGGACAAAAAAATTCGAAATAGCGGAGATGAAAACCGTTCGAAAAATCTATGGTAAGACTCTATGGGACAGATCTAGAAGTACAGATATACGACGGAGATGCAAGGTGGGTAACATTAATAACTGGGTAAGAAACAGAAGAATAGAATGGAATGACCACATAAGCCGAATGACAACAAATAGGGTAGTCAGGACAGCGAGAGACGGTTCCCAATAGGAAGACGATCAGTGGGAAAACCACGAAAACGATGGAACGGCAATTTACTAGAGGCACATTGAAAAAACAGACAGAGTCATGTCTATACAAAAAGAAAAAGAAGAAGAAGAAGGATTCGAAAAACATGAATGCATTTAAATAGCATTGGACCAAGCTTTGGCGCCTACCCCTTAATTCAAATAAATTTTCAATATGGGGCTTATGTAGATATCCAGCGGATCAGTTGTATATATTTTTTAAATTGTCATTAGCCATTGCAACGCATTTGTTCACATCTGGAAAATTGACTTTTTGTAAAATTCTAATACAAACATTAAATCCCACTCGAATTTCTTTATAACAATCACAAAAACAAACATGATTTAACGATAAACCCATTGAGGAACAGGCCAAACCGCGCCTACAGCAGTTCTATCTCCGCTCCTAAAAAATCTCATCAATCATACATTTTATATCAAAACCAAAAACCGACTAGAGCCTAATCGTTCGGAACTGAATTCGTCAACAATTGAATGTTTTTTCCTGGAAACTCCTTTACGAAATACGGGGTGTTTAAAATATACAATTTAAAATGGCCCAAGGTAGACGGATATTGTTTTACAATGGAGAGAATACGCAATCACGAATAATAATTGGAATAGACACAACAAAACACTACGGAAGTGTGACGTCACAGTATTCACTTTTTTAGATTTTATTTTAATTCTCAACATTTAATTATAGTAAATAGGGTGTACCGAAAAATCCAAAGTTTAAATATGTTGATCTCCCCGGCTCTTTTCTGGTGATGGGTAGCCTATAAACCCTCAATTTCAAATTCCAGCCCAAAATGTTAACCCTAACCCTCGTCCCAAGCTCCCAAAAATTTTTTTTTGGTTTCTCAAAGATTTTTAATTATGTTTAATCTATAACTTTTTTTAAGAAAACAAACAAGTAAACTCGGTTTTAAATTTTATTTTACGACATCTGTGTATATGCTCAGGAAAAAAATAATAAGCCATGTAAACAAGTTTAATATGGGTATTAAAATAAAATATAATAAATATAACCCATTGATCGCGTTTATTGGTCTTTCTCAAGATATCTTGAGTACCTATCTAACTATTAAAATTAATTTCGTTAAAAAAACAACACATTTTTCTACATTTTCCATATCTGAATATAAAGGGATATACAAAGCTGTTACAAATAAATAATTTAAATGGAGAATATTAACTACATCAGTAGAAGTTTGTTTAAAGGTTAATAAAAGTTGCCTTTCTGAATTCGGTAAAATACTTTCTGTGATTTTCAACTACTTGTAACACAATTTGCATGCTTTTTCATTTTACACATTTCATTGTCCCTCAAAAAAGATGAAACACACAAGCAAAGTGTGTTACAAGTAGTTGAGAACCGCAGTAAGTGTTAAACCGATTTCAGAAATGCAACTTTCATTAGTCTTTAAACAAACTTTTACTCATGTAGTTACTATTTTCCATTTAAATCAATTTGTAATAAATTGTGCATTTCTTTATATTCAGATGTATAATTAGTGAGAAAAGCGCTTCAAAAAAGACGAAAAAAGCAAGCAAAGTGTGTTACAAGTAGTTGAAAACTTTGATTAATATTTAACCAAACTCATGTAGTTACTATTTTCCATTTAAATCAATTTGTAACAACTTTGTACATTCCTTTATATTCAGATGTAGAAATAATTAGTTAGAAAATTGTGATGTTTTTTAACGAGAACAATTTGAATTAGGTACTCAAGATATCTCATAAAGACCAATAAACGTGAAAAATGGGTAATATTTATTATATTTTAATCTCCATATTAAACGTGTTATCATGGCCTATGATTTTTTGTCTAAGCAACATATCAAAATAAAATTTAAAACTGAGTTTGCTTGTTTGTTTTCTTACAAAACTCATAGATTAAAATTAATTAAAAATCTTTGGAAAACCCAAAAAAAAATTTTTAGGAGAGCTTGGCACAAGGGTTAGGGTTAACATTTTGGGCTAAAATTTTGAAATTAAGGGTTTATAGGCTACTTATCAACAAAAAACAGCCGAGGAGATCAAAAAGAGAGATAGTGCAGGCTCGAAACGGATAATCGTTTGCAAAAATTGCCGACCGTGATTTGAGTTTTGATACGGCTTATTGGTACCTTTAGCCGTATGAAAATACTTGTTGCCACGAGCATGCGCGGTGCGTTGCCGTTCCGACCTTGCGCGCCTCGCCCACTTCCCTAGTAGCCCAGTCGGGATACCATTTGACCTTGCATTAGGAGCTCCCCCAAATTTTATTTTTCTAATCTTTAGGGGGGGTCAATAGAAGTAAAAATTTAAAATCTCGACTGAATTTGATCGTTGCGTTAGCCGCCATCTTGATTTTAAACGAGAACCGTTTTTGCTCAATATCTCCGCCATTTTCAACTTTTCGACAAAAAATATATAAACTGGAATTGTTTAAAATGTGATTTTATATAATTTCGTTTATTATAATTTTTTTCGTGCGGTCCATATTTTCCGAGTTATAGGGGAAAACAGTGACAGTTAAAGCATAATTATTGATTTATTGAATTATCTCGTTTATTATTACTTTTACAACAAATTTTAACCTATACAAAAATGAAGAGAATTAAATTTTGCACAATTTCGATCTTCTTCATTTTTTTGATGAAATCAAGATTTAAGGTAGTACGTATGCGGTAAAGGCGCGAGCGTAAGACCCGATTGATTTTAAAGCAATTGTTTTTGTTCAATATCTTCCCCATTTTCAACTTTTCGACAAAAAGTATAAAGACTGAAATTGTTGCAATTACGATTTACTACAATTTTTTGAGAGAACCAGTGGCGGCTCTGAGAGGGGGGAATGGGAAAATTCCCCCCAACGGGTCCAAAATAAAAAAAAATTGTTGAAATATTAAAATATGTTAGCTGACATGAAACTTAATTATCGACAGACAAATTCAACCTATAAAACCCGCTAGTTAATAAAATTAAGTGAACTTAATGCATATAAGTTATTATTTATGTCTTTTATGTACCGGGTGTCCCAATAAGAACGGCTCTCGGCCATATCTCAGGAACCGTTTATAGTACAGCTTTGAGAAAAAAATATTTATAACAAAAGTTGCCTCGGGAAAAGCCTGGAAATTATTTTCATAATTGTAGGCTCACCGCTAGATGGCGTTATTGAATATCAAAAATTAAAAAATCAAAATTTTACAAAATTTATCTAATGAAAGGGCACTGGAAATCCAATCATCGTATTCTTCATAAAATTCTGCGCATATTTGATTTCACAAGTTTAATTTTACCTTGGCAAATAAGAGGTGGGGTTGAGTAGGAACCTTCTTATGAAAAAATGGCTGTAAGTCCGGCAATAGTCTTTTTAATAGACTTCAATAAATGGACAATTCGACGTAGATCTAAGGATCGAATTGTTTTGTAATGCCCCTTTGTCCGCTTCTTCTCGATCGACGATGGTAAATAAATGTTTGAGTGTTGAGTAAAAAATATGGTTTTATTGACAGCTACGTATAATTACACTATATATGATGTTCAGGTAACTTTCTATGATAGACTGCCTTTAATGACAGCTACTGATAATAATTACACTCGGCGTAACTTCTAACAACGACTTACGCACTTGTTAACGAGGTAACTATTTCAATTAGAATACAACCCAAAATAGTCCCTTTGGTTAATTTATAATCTCGTCAAAATATACAATTCATCAATAAGTTGCATGACAACCGAACTACGGACTTTGCATGTTGAAAGATTGCAACTACAGTTTAAAGGAAGCTATTGCAAAACTTGTAAAGTTCAATTGGAAAATATATTATTTGGCATTTTATTAAGTTTGCAGGTTGAATGGACTCTAATTATTAAAATATTACTCGATGTTTCCCAATGTTTCAATCATACACGGTGAAACTATAAAAGTTTAGGAAGTTAAGAAAAAATGTGAGATTACAAATTAAGGGATTAATTTGAGATTGAACAATAAAAGAAGCTTTTATCTCATCGCATCTTTATTTTTTTCATCGCAAATACAAGCCTTTATCTGTATAATTTTTTTATGTTTGTTACGCGATTACTCCATCAATTATGAACCGATTTTTATGATTCATTTTTTGTTATGTATGTAGGTCATATTTAGGAGATCGATTCGAATTTAAAATTAACTTTACTGGTGCTATTGTACAGTCTGTAGAATTTTTTGAAAAAAAGTATTATGAAGTATTGGAGCGGGTGGGGTGGGGGGAGGGGGAACCACAGTACAGACTGGCAACATCTGTGAAATTAAAGTCCAGGGTTACAACAACACATTTCAGAAGTCAGAATCCGGTCTGCAATTTTTTCAAACGAAACTCCTTTGAGAGTCCGGTCTAAGAAGAGAAGAATAATTAAAAATCTTTGAAAAATGCAATAAAACATTTTTTGGGGGGCTTGAGATAAGAATTAGGGTTAACATTTTGGGCTGAAATTTGAAATTGATGGTTTATTTTATAGGCTACCCATCACCAGAAAACAGTCAGGGAGATCAATACTTTGGGAATATTTTGAGTCATTGTCGGAAACCTGCAAGATAAAAATTCCTACGCCTTACTATTAAAAGCTGGAATAAAGTTACTGTTGCAGAATATTTCATTTGGAAAAAGAATAATGAAAGTATACAGTGATGAGCGTGTTAATAACCGACAAAATAACGCAAAAGATTAAAAACATAATAAATTGCGAAACCAAAAGAGATGAAACTAGTGGAGGTGGAAATTACCGTTATAAACGTATAAATTAACATTACATTACATAGTTTCCTACCTTTAAACGTATCAGAGGAGTATGACAACTGTCACTGTGACAGTAGACTTTTATAAAATACTCCTGTCACAGACGTCTAAAGGTGGGAATCTATGTAATGTAATGTTAATTTATACGTTTAGAGTGATCATTTACACCTCCACTAGTTCCATCTCTTTTTGTTTCGCAATGTATTATGTTATCCATCTTTTGCTCTATTTTGCCGGTTATTATCGCGCTCATCACTGTATATTCATTAATTTAGGTGTGAAGAATCAACACTAGACTCTAAGCCAAATCAAAGAATGTAGACGTGAGTAAAAGGGTACTGCCCTGTAACGTTTTAGCATAGGATTTTGTGTTCCCACTGAGTAGGTGCATAGACCTGACAACGACTATGGAGCTTACGCGATCTCACCACCGCCCGCATCGCGGCCGCAACATCCCTCCTCAACAAGCCAGCTTTGAAGTGACCATCTGTTCCATATAAAAGCTTCTTCTAGGAGAGTACATATTCTTTGGCCAAATACAGG
Organism: Diabrotica virgifera virgifera; assembly: GCF_917563875.1. Lineage (NCBI taxonomy): Eukaryota > Metazoa > Arthropoda > Insecta > Coleoptera > Chrysomelidae > Diabrotica > Diabrotica virgifera. Next base: position 59,104,128 of record NC_065443.1, on the reverse strand, counting down.
AAAAACAACGAATACAATATCGACAACTACAACCCTTTCAGAGTTTAAATCAACCTAACATAACAAAATCGGTGTGTAAATATATACACACCGATTTTGAACGGTCGATATTATGTCGACCCTCCAAATTCCTATAGTGAACCACGTGAGAACGGGAGATTTCACACACGCCAACCGCTTACGGTGTCGGCTTGTGTAAAATGCCCCGTTCTAAGGGTAAGAACAGAACAAGTGGGTCGAGGTGGAGGTGTAGGTCGCGGTGGATGCTACTAGTTAAGTCGCGGTCGATGTCAACAGCACATGCAAGGAGGTCACCTGCGCTGTCAGTCGAGCTAGAACCACTATCAAGTGAAGTAGTTTAATGAAATTTGAATGACAAAAAGACTGTGATTTTGCAATGTTGTGCCAGTCAAGTGATGATAGCGATGAAATGCCAGCTGTAAATAATCAGATCCTCCTTCATATTTCAAAAATTTAGTGAACTTAAGTACTTTAGAAATTCAAAAATAAACTGAATACAAGAAAGGGATTATATAAAAAGTATCAACTCAGATAGCGCAGGCAATGACAACTTGGCTTCGAACGGACCAATCACAGAGAAGCATCCTTGTAGGCCGCGCAGTAGACATCCATGTAAAACAAACTCATTTTATTTTCAAAAGCATCGATGTAAACCTCCTGGATGGCATCGCGCTAAACCTCCACCGCGACTTACCTGCTGTGTTCTCTTCCATTCACTCAAATGTGTTTGTTTTATATAGATATCAACATCGACCGCGACCTCCACCTCCACCGCGACCCACTTGTTCTGTTCTTACCCTAACGTGTGGTTCACTATCGGAATTTGGACGGCCGATATAAAATCGACCATCCAAAATTGGTGTGTATGTTATTAGCGTATGCCAGTGTGCTACGAAGTAAATTATATAAAGCCATACAACAATTCTCCGACTTCTACGAATAAGACTGATAAGGGCTAAAAAAACACGAACACCAAAAATCGAAACAATCACAAGCATTCAACGAACGCAAACGAAGCTAACAAAAAAGGTGATTTTTTGAATTTGTATAAAAAATTAAATTTCTGCCCAAACATTTCTAGGCATCATTTTGATTTATTTAAAGGGGACATTTTTGAACAGGAATCCGCAAAGATAGTGAATCAAAAAATTTTTCATACGGAAGCGGATTCACAAAATGGACTACTATAAGTATTTTGGAATATCTATCTATAAGCGAGGTCCTACAGCCTCTGCCGCTTCTCGGATGTCGACCGCCATCGTATTCTGTCCATCCATTCGTCTTCTTTGATAGCTCTATCTCTCATTATGTGCCGTACATTTTCTTCCCAGGCAACTGAAGGCTTTCCCCTTCTTCTTCTTTGTTGTGGTATATAATTTATAACTTAAAGCTTTCTTTGAACATTTATCTTCATTCATTCGTTTCACGTGGCCATACCACACTAGATGTCTCGTTTCAATTTTATCTAGACTGGAATATACAGTATTTGTCCTCCTTCTAATATCTTCATTCCTGATGTGATCTATTTTGGATATATCACACGCTCTCCTTAGATAATCTATTTCTAGTACTTATATTCTATTTCTATATTTTTTCGTGATCTGCCAAACTTCTGCCCCATAAGTCATGAAACGCTCTAGCAAGGTTCGATAGATTGTCAATTTCGTATTTTATCTTATATCTTTAGACCATAGTAGAGAGCTTAGAATGTTTACCGCTTTTTGCCCTGCTGCGTTCTGTTTTCGATGTCTCTTTTGGTTATTTGGATATTATAGATCCGAGATATTTATATTCTTTACATGTTTTTCGTTCTTGTTTTTGCAATATCGATTAGTAAAATATAGCGATCATTCCATTTCTATTTATACAATTCTTCAATCCGTTTAGAAAAATTCCCGAGAAAACTTAAACAATACCGCTTAATAAAAAAATATCTACTGTCATGGTGATCGTGAAATCTAATTTTAATGAAAGCTGAATATCTTTTGTAAATGATTTAGCTAATGGTTTTAAAGATTTAATAAACTCTCCTCGTGAAAATCGTTTACGGTATTTTATCTCAATAAAAAGCAAAAGAAATTTCAAAGTTGAAAACCGGCAAGTTAACTTTAGTAAGGACCTAATTGATGAAAACTTTTAATGCTATATAAAAATATTTTTTATACCATGAAAGCAGAGTAACGTTATTATTTTACAAGAAATATACAGGGTTTATCATTAAGAATGTCCAATCTCTGAGTCGTATCGTTACGAGTGAAGAGTATATTATATACATAGAGCGTATATTTATAATCAAAAAATTGCGCTAAAATAGTTATTCCGCCAATGGCGTAGAATTTGGGAAGGCTCAACCATCCATTGTCACCTGCCGTACACCTCTGGTGTACCCAAAACGTTTATTTATCATAATTTAGTAGGGTGTACAGTACTTACACTTTCTGCCAAGTAAGAAAAGAATATATTAAATATGTAGTTTTCAAGTACTGGGTACAAATAGTTTTTAAATTTTTAAATGAAACACCCTATAACTCAGTAAAGAGTCACATTTTATTTAAGTGATTTGGTTTAAATCTTAATATTTTGAGGTCTAGAATCTACAACTCAGAGATTGGACATTCTTAATGATACACCCTGTATACGGGGTGCCAATTTTTTTTTTATTTAGTTTTGATCATTTCCTAAAAATAAAAATCAAGAGGCATAACATCGGGAGACCTGGTGGTCACAATTAAAATTTACTTTTATATCTACGCAGCGCATAGGAAATTTTTGGTTCGAGCATTGATAGTAGACGGAGAGCTCGAGCCGAAAAATCATCGTCATAAGTAATATGAAGTTTGGCATGTGAAATGTGTCTATTGTATATTGATAATTACGACCCCTTTCAGGCTGACACCTCAGTGGATACAGGACGTAGCAATAAGGGATGAAAGGGGACAGTTAGTGCAGTCATTAAAGGTTTTCACCTCCTATTTTGTTAAACCTCCATCGATTTGCATGAAAATTGACTTTTACCCTTTTACCCAACTTGCACTTTTACCCTGGTGGTGAATACAATTTTATTAAAAATAACCCCACAAATCGATAGAGGGACAAATTTTGAGTAAAATTTGTTATATCATGTTATTAAAATAAATCAATACTTTTTGAGTTATTAAAGATCAAATACTTGTCTATTTAAGATCATGCGTGAAGTTACGGATGATAAAAAGAACATATTAATTAAATGTATGTTAAGAAAATATTCTTTTTATATTATTTCGATATTTCATTGAATTTTTTCTATCAAAATAAACTGAATAGGTCCAGAAATGGGGGTGTCCAATAATGGGTACATTTGAATATTCGAATACACTTTTGCTAAATTTATAATATCGAAATAATATAAAAATAATATTTTAGTAACATACAATTATTTAATATGTTCTTTTTATCATCCGTAACTTCACGCATGTGCTCTTAAACAGACTTGTGCTTTGATATTTAATAACTCAAAAAGTATTGATTTTATGAAACACGATATAACAAATTTTACTTATAATTTGTCCCTCTATCGATTTGTGGGGTTATTTTTAATAAAATAGTTTTCACCCCCGAGAAGGGGTGGTATCCACCCCCAGAGTAAAAGTGCAAGTTGGCACCAAGTCATTTTTATTTCTTGGGGTATGCTCTAACTACTCACCAATTTTCATGCAAATCGATGGAGGTTTAACAAAATATGAGGTGAAAACCTTTAAAGACTACACTAACTTTCCCCTTTCATCCCTTATTGCTACTTCCTGTATCCACTGAGGTGTCAGCCTGAAAGGGGTCATAATTATCAATATGCAATAGACACATTTCACATTCCAAACTCCATATTACTTATGACGATGATTTTTCGGCTCTAGCTCTTAGACTATAGGCAATTCTTGAATTGCGGATGGATGAATGATCTAGCTGCAAATACATCTTGTCGCATATTAAGAAGAAGATTTTCAATTGACTCTCGAAATCTTGAATCTTCTTTATCGAAGAAGTTCACTAAACCACCAGCATTCACTAATTTGTGATTTTGAGATGATATAACCCCATATTGACTAACCCTATGATGAATGTAGACTCATCAGTTTACATAAAAAGTCTATTGTTTAATAGCTATTTGTATAACAAGGGAGGAAAGTGCTACTTTTCCTCCCGAGAATGAAGTTTACTGCCCGACGCGTAGCGGAGGGCAGTAATCATTCAAGTAATTATACATATGGTTTTTCCACCTTCCTCAAATAACAAGTCATTTCTTCATTTTTACTTAATTTATTTATGTAGCTAACCAACAAAATTTATTAGAACTAAAACTGACAAGTAGGTACAATATAACTGTCAACTGTCAAATATAAGTCAAATTATTATTGTAAACATTGTTAAATCAAAATAACAATTTACTGTTTTTTACCATTCTGCAAAATACAGGGTGTTTTATAAATAAACGTTAAAATGTATAGATATTTACGTAATAGAAAATAGATATTGTACAGGGCGTCAATAAGTTATATTTCATGAATGAAATACCATGACGTCACTTTTACTTTTCCTCCCTAGGGAGGAAAAATATTTTCCTCCCTAGGGAGGAAAAGTACAACTTTGCTCCCTACAATCAGGTCCGGAAAAGTATACTTTCGGTAGAGGTAGGTGGAAAAATTTTTTTCGAGATTCAATATCTATAGTTTAACAAGTAATACTTTATTAAAATTGTTTGATACAATATTAAATATAAGGATATGCGCACATTATACACACCTATGCACTCACATCTATCTAATCAATCTAATATTATAATCTTATAAAACCTTAAGGCGACACGTCATGCTGTTTGTCCAGGACATGACCTAACGTTTTAACGGAATAATTTTATTATTTATGTATTATTTATATTTTAAACAAATTATAATTATATAGGTATATTAAAATAATATTTTTAAAATTGAATAAAGGAATTTTGGTATTTTTTTTATTATTTGGATTTGAAACAAATTATGTTATATTCAAATAATAATAAATTATTCTGTTTTTATGTATCAACAAAGCGTACGTACGTTGTTTACATTTAAGTTTGACAAATCCGTCAAAGTCAAACTAAGTTTTAAATTATTACTAAAATATAAATATAATATCATTAGATAGTGAATTTAAGTATTATATTAAATAAATAAGATGTTTAAAAATATAATTTGAGTATAGATTGAAAGTAATTTGTTAACAACTATCGTTAAAACCGTTATGTTTACATTTCTAACATCCTCCCCTTTAAAGGGATTAAATAATAGTAAATTGTCTCTTCTATATATTTTACGTGTCGTTTTCAACGACATAAGTCGTTTTATGTCTACGATTCAAATATCCTTACTCGAAATATTTATTATATTTTACCAATAATTACATTTTTCGTAAAATTGAAGCTTTATTTAACTTTTTTTTTGTGTGGTTTACATACGAGACGTTTATTATTTTAAACCTTTAATTTTTAATTCTTGGAAAGTTTGTTAATCCTGAAATTTTGAAAAAATTGAATGGAGTGACTGTATATGGCAATTGATTGCTAAATTAATGCTAAAATCACTAGTAAACAATTAAAAAAACAAAATGTACGAATCGATAACCCAGTTCCAAAGAGTAACAAGCCTGAATTTTAGTGATTTGAAGTGAAGTATTGGAAAGTACTTCAATAACCAATTGAGTTCCAAATGGTAACAACTTTAATACCGTTCTTTGAAAATGTCACAAATAATATTTTGTCATAGAACGGTAATTGTTTTACTTCCAAAGTGTAAAAATTCGAGTTGTTACCCTGTTTTCTTGGAATTGGTGTATCGAAAAAACACTATACTACAAGCACAATAAAGATGCACTAGAGAAATAAACAAACCAAGATACGTTGAACGTTACGAGGAGCACTCCCAATTCATAATTTACAATGTAAATTAATTACATATTAAATGCAATTATTACATTGTAAATCCCAAATCATGATTTACAAAGTTTTTATACATTGTAAAACAAGACTCGGAGTGCTCCTCGTAACATTCAACGTGTCTTGATTTGTTTATTTCTAGTGCATCTTTATTGTGATTGTAGTATAAATGCTAATACTAAATACTAATAAAATTTATTAAACTATTAATTTTTTTTATAGCACTGAAAAACCCGTTTCAACTCTTTGTGTGAATAATTTTGCATTATCTTTTTTTTTTTTTCTTTTTTTTAACATTGTGTTTATTCTGATATGTCTACTATAAAAATGTCCTGACGGGCCCCTGGACGAGAAGTTATGTTACCCAGTTTTCTTCCATGTTTCCCTAAAATTTTCCTGCTTTAGTTTTAGTATAAACATATTTATAGGTATAAAAAGAATATAAAAAAAAAAGAAAAAAAAATATAAAAAAAGAATAATAAACAAAAAAAAATATATATTATATAATAAATAAATAAAAATGTATATATGTGTATGTATCTGTATATTATATATATGTAAATGTGTAATATATTGTAATTTAACTTGTGAAATTGCGTTAATACCAAACTAGACTGGCTAATTGGCTATGCCAAGGCCATAAAAAAAAACATTGTGTTTCTCTTTTGTTTAATTTTTTTATTATTTATTCTTCTTTTATTATTTATTATTTTTTTAAAATTTTATTTATGTCTTTTTTTTTAATAGATAATTCATGACGAATATTTTTGACAAAGTTATATCGGCGGAATCACTGATATCCTGAACAAACGTCGTTGCGCTGGAAAATAAGTGTTACCCCGCCATATTAACTTATTTATTTTTAGCACATAAGTAAAACGCTCGGACAGGTCGATTTTTAAAATATCCATAGTATAATATAGCATCAATGTTTTGAACTTTACGCGATACCTCTTCAGATGACATATGACAGTCATAACTTTGATTTTTTTGAATGGGAAAGTACATCATGTGACACCTCATTTAATAGCTTTTGAAATAGTGATTAGAAAAATATATAATGCTTGCGCAAAATTTCGGTCCAATGCTTTTTAAATGCAATTATTTTTTTAGTCCTGTTAACACTAATGAGAATTTTTGAAAAATTCTAACGCAGAATAAAAGATTACATTATTACCGAGGGCCGAAAGTCCCTAAAACCTTCTATAATGTTTATTTTAATAAGTTACAGATGTGAAAACAAAGAGAAAATTTAGTATAATTTTTAATTTCAAAAATATATCATTCAAAAGAAACTTTTTGTTTATTCTACGGGACTTTTGGGCCTCCGTAATAATGTAATCTTTCATGCTGCTTTTAAATTTTTCAAAAATACTCATTAGTTTTCTTAGGATTCGAAAAAAATGAATGCACTTAAAAAGCATTTGAGCGAAATTTTTATAATCAGTATTTCAAAAGCTTTTAAATGAGGTGTCATATGATCTTTTTCATTTAAAAAATCAAAGTTATGACTGTTATCTGAAGAGGGATCGCGTAAAATTCGAAACATTATATAATATACTATGATATACTATGATTATTTTAAAAATCGACCTATCCGAGCGTTTTGCTTATGTGCTAAAAATGAATGACTTAATATGGGGGGGGGGGGTAACACTTATTCCAGCGCACTGTATGTACCGGGTGTCCCAATAAGAATGGCCCTCGGCCAAGGTCCCTATACCATAGGTTGTATGGTAACTTTGACATTGACAAATGAAATATTGTCATCGTGACGTCACCCAGACGATCAATTTTACGAATTGTTTGTAAACATAATAGGATACGTGGTTTGGAGGCTATATTTTGTTATTAAATATCGTTAGTGTTTTAATTTGTGTTTATATCTTAAGATATAATGTATCTATAGATATTATTAAGTGTTTTTAGTATAATAACTTTAACCGAAAACTCTTTTACAAGTGTTAAGATACATTTTAATGTGGTTGTATTAAGTACCTACTTACTTTACTGGATTTTCTTTCTGCTGTATTGTATAGTAAAGGACATTCGTGTATAGAGACATTACAGTTCTGTAATGTCTCTTGCGGTTCTTCACATCAAGTTTACATCATCTGTGTAGGTTACAATCTGCTTAGACTTATTGAACAATATATCTAATTAAGTCTATAGATAATAGATCTATTATATGTAATTGTTTCATATAAAATTATAACCAATATTGCAGCCATCTGAAGATCGTTTGAATAAACAATTATAAACTAAATGAATATATAAAATGGGCAAAATTCCCTTTATTGCGCTGAAATTGTATTTTTTTTATAATTTACTGTTAATGTAAAATTTCACAGGTACCTATTGAATGGAATCATAATGTTTTAATAGTTTTAGATATTATAATCCAGTACCTAACGTAATCAGATGCTCTTATGTTAAACTTAAGGGAAAAACTACTAATTTTGATACATAAATCTTTAGTTGAATCTCTTTTTCACCATGGTTTACATGTTAGGAGGAATTTACAATAATGTACTACATGCAGTATCCCCAATTCAAAATTATTATATACCTACTCAAAATCATTTAAAAAAGTAAATTGTATTCAACCCATTATTAATATACCTAGGATATTTGAATGATTTAGTCCCATATATACACAAGAAAGAATCTCCTTCTGCTTTAATTAAGTAGTAATGCTATTCTACTGCATATATTTAATTGCAATTATATTCTATGATTTTTGTAACTCTACAGGTATCTACCACATTTTTTAACGAATATATGAAATAAATAGTTATTAAAAATCCAAACGTATTTTTTTTAAATATACACATTTTCAATACATTCCTACTTTCCGAGTTCATTTCAATGAGTGAAGTGAATGAATTTGAATGCAGCATTCTGGGTGACGTCACTCCCGCCATTAGATTCTCGACGCTGATTGGTGGAAAGTTACCATGCAACCTGTCTATTTATGAACCTTGGCCCTCGGCCATATCTCAGGAACCGTTTACAGTACAGCTTTGAGAAAAAAATATTTATAACAAAAGTTGCATCGGGAAAACCCTGGAAATTATTTTCATAATTGTAGGTCCACCGCTAGAGGGCGTAATTGAATATCAAAAATTAAAAATCAAAATTTTACAAAATTTACCTAATGAAAGGGCACTGGAAATCCAATCATCGTATTCTTCATAAAATTCTACGCATATTTGATTTCACAAGTTTAAGTCTACCTTTGCAAATAAGAGGTGGGGGTGAGTGGGAACCTTCTTATGAAAAAATGGCTGTGGGTCCGGTTCTGCTGAATCGAATTTTGTATACTTGGTCTTGTTGAAAACAGCTCTTTTTCGTCAATGTGTCTTATTTTCGAAATAGCCTTATAAGTAATATGCCAGCTGGGAGGAGTTATTTAATTATTTTCAGAAATCTAGTTTCCTTTGAAAAATAATAAATACAAGTATGCGTTTTTAATCCTGTATTACAAAATTAGACCAAATTAGCAACAGAATACTGAAAACCTCATGTTGATACCTATTTTCTATCTCGAGATATTTTAAGAAATGTGTTAATTCTAAACAATTGTTACTGTCACCGGTAAACTAAGTTAAGGAAAAGTAGTGCGCTATGGAAAAAACAAATAAATATTTTCCAGATGTAAACGTATACAGTGCGGTGGAATAAGTGTTGCCTCCCCCCCTTTTAACTTGTTTATTTTAAGAATATAAGCAAAACGCTCGAACAGGTCGATTTTTAAACTAATCATAGAATATTATAGCATCAACGTTTCGAACTTTACGCGATCCTTCTTCAGGTGACAGGCATTTATAAGCTCTTAAAATACTGATTTCAAAAATGTATAACACTTTAATCCTTTTTGAGATCGTAGGCGCAAAATTTCGGTCGAACTCTTTTTAAACGCATTTATTTTTTTCGAATTCTGAGGAAACTAATAAGTATTTTTGGAAAATTTAAACGCAGAATGAAAGATTAGATTATTACCGATGGCTGACAGTTCCTTAGAATAAACAAAAAGTTACTTTTGAATGATATATTTGAAATTAAAAATCACACTAAATTTTCCCTTTTTTCATCACTGTGACTTATTAAAATAAACATTATAGGAGTTCTCAGGGATTTTGGACCATCGAGGATACTGTAATATTTCATTCATAAAATTTTTCAAAAATATTTATTAGTTTTTTCAGGATTCGAAAAAAATGATTGCATTTAGAAAGAATTCGACCAAAATTTTGCGCCTACGATCTCAAAAAGGATTAAAGTGTTATACATTTTTGAAATCAGTATTTTAAGAGCTTTTAAATGAGGTGTCACATGATGTACTTTCCCATTTAAAAAAATCGAACTTATTTGAAGAGGGATCTGAAGAGTCATCTGAAGAGGGATCGCGTAAAGTTCGAAACGTTGATGCTATAATATACTATGGTTAGTTTAAAAATCGACCTGTCTGAGCGTTTTGCTTATATTCTTAAAATAAACAAGTTAACAGGGGGGGCCACACTTATTCCACCGCACTGTATAATTAATTAAAACAACAATAAGATAAACAACACTATAAAATACACACACCGGCAAAATTAGCCGAACACGTTAAAAATGGGACATGTTTGATGTCTCGTATTTCATAAACCAGTGGTCCGATTTGAGTGATTCTTTTAGTATGTTTATTTGCCTTATTATTTAAGATAATCGTTGTAATAATATTGTTGCTAGACAGGTAAATACCATTTTATACCGGGTGTACAAATCATACTGTGTTTTTTTCTTAAAGTTTGGAACACCCTGTGGAATATTCTAGCATATGTAAAATATTAGAATTAATACTCGATTGTAGATTTAGGCTTGCTTAACATTTTCCTTTTCGATTGATTTACTTATGTGAGATAATAAAAAAGTTATGTGCGTTAACAACTATCCATGTTTTTCATCAATAAATCCTCATAGTAGGGGAGGAAAGTATACTAAATTTGCAGTTACTCGAGCGTTATGGGGCCCTATTGGATTGTGAACAGTATGTGCTAAAATCAGAAAAAGGTTAAGTTAGGTTTTCCAAAAAGTGGGGGACTTTTCATTTTTTAATTTAATTTTCCATTTGAAACAATAATTTTTCTCCGATTATAGCGCTATCTCTCCATAATTCAAGACTAATAATGACTTCTGACTTCTAATCAGATTCAACAAAAGACTGGAAATATTGAAAACCATCAAGACACGAAAGCTGCAGTACCTGGGGCATGTTATGGGTAATGAGAGATACAACGTACTTCAGTTGATTATACAGGGGCAAATCCAGGGCAAGAGAAGTGTAGGAAGGAGACGAATCTCGTGGTTGCGTAACTTGAGGGAATGGTACGGATGCACATCAACCGAACTATTCAGAGCAGCAGCATCTAATATCAGAATAGCCATGATGATTGCCAACCTCCGTAGCGGAGATGGCACATGAAGAAGAAGAAGATCCATAATTCGAAAAAATATGTCGAATATAAGTTGTTTATTTTTACGTAAAGAATCCAAATCTGCAATAAAAATTGGGGGCTACTATTTAAGATTTTAAATTAAATCCCCCACCTCACCTCCGTGGGGGCTCGTGACACTCCACGGAGAGGGGTGGGGGGTAAATTAAAAATTATAAATAAAAACCCTGCGATATTTTGCGAAATGAACATCAGATCGTAAAACTGCAAAATACACCTATTTAATATTTTTCAAAAATCTACCGAATGGCACCAAACACGACCCCCCACGGAGGTGGGGTGGGGGGTTACATTAAAATATTAAATAGAAGCCCCCAATTTTTATTGCAGATTTGGATCCTTGACGTAAAAATAAGCAACTTTTATTCGCAACATTTTTTCCTATTATGGATAAATGGCAATATAATCGGAAAAAAGATTGGTGAAAATGGAAAATTAAATTGAAAAATGGAGAGTTCCACACTTTATGGAAAACTTAACTTAACTTTTTTTGGTTGTAGCACCCACTCTTCACAATCCACTCCAGGTCCCAAGAACGCTCGAGTAATTGCAAATTTAGCATACTTTTCTCCCCTACTATGAGGATTTATTGATAAAAAACATGGTGAGTTGTTAAAGCACATAACTTTTTTATTTTTCAACATAAGCAAATGAATCAAAAAAGAAAATGTTAAGAAAGCATAATTCTACAATTGAGTTTTAATTTTAATATTTTATATGTGCTGGAATACTCCACAGGGTGTTCCGAACTTTAAGAAAAAAACACAGTATGCTTTTTACACCCGGTATAAAATGACGTTTACCTGTCTAGCAACAATATTATCACACCGATATACTTAGATAATAAGGCTATAACATACTAAAAGAATCACTCAAATCGGACCACTGGTTTATGAAATACGAGACATCAAACATGTCCCATTTTTAACGTGTTCGGCTAATTTTGCCGGTGTGTGTATAACAAAGAAATACAAGCAACTACTTACTTAGTCATGACCTAAATATTCAAATTGTTGCCCATCATTTTCGATGCAATCATTTACTCTTTCAAGAGTATTTTTCGTATTTTTTAGATCATGTTTTCTCGAGCAGTGGGCCTAGCGGCAAAAACAAGGTCTTTAATCCGTCCCCATAAATATAAGTCTAAAACAGTTAAATATGTTGCTGTTAAATATACTCTTGAAAGAGTAAATGCTTACATCGAAAATGATGGGCAACAATTTGAACATTTAGGCCGTCACTAAGTAAGTAGTTGCTTTTATTTCTTTGTTATTGTTATAGTGTTGCTTATCTTATTGTTGTTTTAATTAATTATATACGTTTACATCTGGAAAATGTTTATTTGTTTTTTCCATAGCACACTACTTTTCCTTAACTTCGTTTACCGGTGACAGTAACAGTTATGTTAGAATTAACACATTTCCTAAGATACCTCGAGATAGAAAATAGGTATCGACATGCGGTTTTCGGTATTCTGTTGCTAATTTGGTCTAATTTTGTAATACAGGATTAAAAATGCATACTTGTATTTAATATTTTCCAAAGAAAACTAGATTTCTGAAAATAATTAAATAACGCCTCCCAGATGGCATATTACTTATTAGGCTTTTTCGAAAATAAGTCACTTACATTGACGAAAAAGAGCTGTTTTCAACAAGACTAAGTATGCAAAATTCGATTTAGCAGAACCAGACTTACAGCCATTTTTTCATAAGAAGGTTCCCACTCACCCCACCTCTTATTTACAAAGGTAGACTTAAACTTGTGAAATCAATTATGCGCAGAATTTTATGAAGAATACGATGATGGGATTTTCAGTGCCCTTTCATTAGGAGAATTTTGTAAAATTTTGATTTTTAATTTTTGATATTCAATTACGCCCTCTAGCGGTGGACCTACAATTATGAAAATAATTTCCAGGGTTTTCCTGAGGCAACTTTTATTATAAATATTTTTTTCTTAAAGCTGTACTATAAACGGTTCCTGAGATATGGCCGAGGGCCATTCTTATTGGGACACCCGGTACAAATGTGTCTAATGAAAAAATCAGTTTATTATTACACTAATACATTAAAAGAGTCTGTATAATTATTTTAAACTTTCTATTACCTATATGAGAATGAATAAATACGCATCATTTCCATTTTCAATATTATTTCAGTAGCTGCCAGACGAACTACCTTTTGTAATAAAAAGCACAAAACATAATTTTCAACAGGGGCTAGATTGGCTAAACAATTAAAGCGAGTACAATATATTCCATTTGTATTTTACGGGGATTATTCAGTGAAAACAAGTTTGATCATGCTATCGGCATACTCGTCGCCATATAAACGAAAAAAAAAAACAAAAAAAAATTATAGACGCATAATTGATAATAGTACATATATCTATAGACCAGGGCCTTTAGCACTAAAAACACCGAAATAGAATCGCAACTTTTTACATTGTGTTCAGGATGACGTCAGGAAAACGTCTACAATATAAAAATGGGTGCATGCACCCAAAAGTGCATAAACATCTTAAAATCAGTATATTAAGGGCCAGATTTTGTTATTTGTGAGGTTTTTGGGGTCACTGAGTACGAACACGCAATCAGGATTGACCCCTGATGCACCTGGTGTCAAAGGTTACTGCTAAGACACTTTATCTGGAGTTTCGAGGGGTTTCGGCACTAAATTTATACAAACAGATTACTCGGGGGTTTGGGACCCCCTGAGCACCTAGTGCCCAGGGTGACTGATATGCTTGTCATATTCTGGAGTTTCGAGGATTTTCGGTTTTCGAAGGCCGGTTATGATGGCGTAATCGTGTTTTTAAACCCCAAAAACACCCTGAGTAATCTATTTGCATCAATTTACGCAAACAGATTTCTTTTTCCTGGAAGCCGTCCGTGCATGCACCCCGGTGGCACCGCAGCTTTTCAGCTTATTGTGCTTTCTTCCATTTGTTCTCATGACACCCAATCCAATATAGCAGTGCCCTTTACTAGCCTGTAAAGGTCCATTGGGTTAGTGCCATATACTTTCGGACTTGGTTTGCAGTCTCCATATATTGCTTGTCTCTTACGGTCCAGCGCCTGAGATCTCGGTTATATTATAGTCCTATCGTATGTAAGTGTTTCCTTTTACTGGAAAGTGTCAGTTAAGAAACCTGTAGTGATTTTGAGCTAATTCCTGTACATTTTGAACAGTTCTTCAGCTCTTTTTGCGCATGTCTGAGGTATAAATCTCTTCGCATGCTTTTGCGTGGGAATTTCTTCCCAGTATTCTTTGTGGTGTCTTCGTATCCAGCCTCTTAATCGGTCTCTGATTGTGCTTTTTGGCACTCCCAGGGCCAGTTTTGGAACGAAGTATCTTGTTGCTGATCCTCGTCTAGCAAGTTCGTCAGCTTTCTCATTACCAGCGATCCCTTGATGTCCAAGCACCCAAATGAGTTTTACCTCAATATGTTCCGCCAGGGTGTCAAGTTCTTCGCAGCATTTCCATACAAGCCTTGAGGTTATCCTTGGGTTCTTTAAAGCCCTCAAGGCCGCTTGGCTGTCTGAACAGATATTGATTCTCTTATTAGTATAAGTCCTCAATCTGTTTATCCGTGCACAGTGCAGGATTGCATATACCTCCGCCTGAAATACAGAGGTATATTCTCTTAGTGAGAATCTGTCTTGGACCCATCTGTATACCAGGTTTGGCCCTCATGCTTCAGATGTCTGCCAGGATCTTCCCATACCTCTCTGCAGTCTGTTTCCACCTGGAAAAGTATTTTCATTTTATATTTGGGGATAGAAAGGTCTGTTATCATCTCCCATATCGGATCCCCTCATATATCTTTGATGCTACAGTGTCATTTGCCCACTGCAATTTTGCTTTGATTTCCCTGCAGTCTATGTAACACTATCCTTGCCTCGCCCTTCACTGTGATGTGTAAGAGAGGAAGGTCTAGTAAGGCTTCCATTGCTGCAGTTGGTGTGCCTCTCATTGCTCCTGTTATGCTGAGACAGACAAGCCTTTGTATCTTGCCTAGCTTCTCTATAGCATTTCTCTACTGCACCTTTGGCCACCAGATCAATGCTGCATACGTTATTGTGGGCTTTACCATCATGTTCTATATTCAACACATCATGTCCGGTTTAAGTCCCCAGTGAGATTAATAGTCGTAAATTGTCTATAGATCCTTTTGATACCCTAGGTATCTGGGGTTTTATAGTGTATTTTGTTCTTAGAGTAAGTGTGAGTCGTATGGCTAAATCTGGAAAATATAATATTTGAGATTCAAGGTAAGTCTGCCCCCCTATTATGAATTTCTAGATCCGCACCTGGTCTCGCCCATCAGTGTCAAATTTACCACGCGGCTTTTAAGCATGCATCTATCCACCTGCAGCTTATTTCATTCACTCCTTTTAGCCGGATGGCCTTTGTGATAGCATCGAATGAGGTGTTGTTGAAGGCTCCCTCTATGTCGAGAAAGGCTCCCAACATGACCTCTTTGTTTTCCAGAACATACTCCACCCTCCGTACTAGATGGTGCAATACTGTTTCTGTTGATACACCTGGCCTATATGCATATTGGTCTTGTTCTGTTGGTCTTTCAACCAATATTCCATCGCTAATATGACCAGTTTTTCCAATGTCTTTAGTACAAAGGATATCAGACTTATTGATCTAAGAGACTTTGCAGTCATACGTCCACCCTTATCAGGCTTTGGTATGAATGCTAACCTTGTAGACCTCCAAGCAACTGGTACACACCCCAGCGCAATACTTGCACAAAATATTGTACACATTTGCTTGTACATTGCTTCTGGAGTTTCGAGGGTTTTCGACACTAAATTGATACAAACAGATTACTCGGGGGATTTTGGGACCCCCGGAGCACCTAGTGTCCAGGGTGATTGATATGCTTGTCATCTTCTGGAGTTTCGAGGATTTTCGGTTTTCGAAGGCCGGTTATGATGGCGTATGCGTGTTTATAAACCCCAAAAACCCCTGAGTAATCTATTTGCAACAATTTACGCAAACAGATTACTCGGGAGTTTTTAGGATCGCTGAACACGAATTCATCAGAACTGACCCCCGGAGCACCTGGTGCCCAGGGTGGCTGCTATACTTGTCATCTAGATTTTCGAGGTTTTTGAAGGTCGTGTATGATGGCATATTCGTGTTCAGAAACTCCAAAACCACAAAATCTCCGATTAATCTATTTACATCAATTTAGTGTCGGAGACCAGTGCCGGCGCTAGGGTATAAGGTGCCCGCCTGCAAAACTAGCACAGGCGCCCCCCACCCCACACACATACACACAGATACTCGTACAACCCCAGCCTCGGGAACATTATGTGTGTTCAAATGGAACAGTGAGACCCACATGTCCGAAGATCAAACCGGTCACACTGCGTAACCTGACCCCGTATCTATCTGACCCCCCAAACTTTACCACCTCCCCTCCCCATCGCAGTACATAATGAATAAGGGTAAAAACATGCCGAAGATACATGAATGAGCGCGGTGTATATGTAAATGACAGCTATAGTCGAAAATGGGCCTGATCATGTTACGGTAAAACATCAAAGCGATATTTGGATCTGCTCCCCAATTTGTTTTACAGAAAGCTCTTAAAATATTTATTAAGTTTTCTGATTTTTTAACAATATGTTGAATGTGATCTTTCCTTGACAATTTCCTGTCTAGATAGGTACCAAGATACTTAACACAGCTTTTAATTGGAAAATTAAATTTTCCAACGTTAAGATTGACTTGTGGAACTCTACGCTTTTTTGTAAAGTAACACACCTCAGTTTTTGTGTCAGAAATTGATAATCCTAGTTCTTCATAGCACTGATTTATGATTTCTAATGCGATTTTTAAATTATCCTCACATCTACTTAACAATTTTCCTTCTGTATATAAAACAACATCATCAGCATATTGAAGAATTTTTGTATTGTTGTCATATTCCTATTCAGCAATTTTGTATTGTCATATTCCTATTCAGTAACTCCAAAAATCCCCGAGTAATCTGTTTGTGTCAATTTAGTGCTGAAAACTCGCGAAATTTCAGAAGATGATGTGCATCAGCAGTAACCCTGGCTACCAGGTGCTCCGATGTTGGTTCTGATGACGTATTCGTATTTAGCGGTCCCTAACATCTCTGAGTAATCTGTTTGCATCAATTAAATGCCGAAAACCCTCGACACTCTAGGTGATGTGCCTTAGCAGTGACCTGGGTACCAGGTGCTTCGGGGGCCAATTCTGAGCATATTTGTGTTCAGTGACTCCAAGGACCCTCTTAAACTTTAACTACCCGCGCATCAAGTTATAACATAACTACAGGCGTGGCATACTTTATACGCCACAAGAAAACACGGTCAAAAACAGCGGATTTGTTTTTTTTTTAAATACACTTATGGTGTATTCCACGAATATACGACTGTTTTGGATTATCGCGACAATGAATATTTTAGTGTGCAACATATGAGGTACGAAAGTATTTTGCTCTAATAATTACTCCAATAAACAACAATATAATTTGCAATTTACTTTCGTTCTTCATATTTTGCACACTAAAATATTCGTTGTCGTGATAATCGAAGAGGGTCGTATATTGGTGGAATGGGGTATAGTTAGTTGTTTGTTATAAACCTTATTCGGCATCAGTGAATAGTTGCAGTTCCTTCTCAGTAAGCCAATTGGGATTTATAACTGGATTCATGGATTACATGATTATTAATTAATGGATTCCATGGTAAATAAAATTACTAATAAAACTTTTTTTAAAATGTGATTTTTTACAGGAGAAAAAGTATTGTTTATAAAGAAAAATATATTTTGTGCCATAATGACTAAAAATCAATTGAAATATGTACTTATATTAGTACTTATAATAATATAATCGTGGCGTATATTGTCCACCACCGGAAACAACAAATAATAAACTGTAAATTACGATTTTCCCAGAATGCCGATTATAACGAATCTAAAACCAAATTGTAAATCACATTCCAGTGATAGGTTAGAGAGATAAACAAGGTGAAAAATTAAATTTTTAAATATATTTACAGTCGAATTCTTATATCTGGCGTACAAAATACGCCAGCGCATGTAGTTAAAGGTTAATAACAAAATCTGACCCTTAATATACTGATTTTGAGAGACATTTATGCCCTTTTGGATGGATGTTATGCACTTTGCAATTATGCATTTCCGCCCATTTTTATATTGTAGAATTTTTTCTGGCGTCATCCTGAACACAATGTGAAAAGTTGTAAGCCTCTAGGTGCTGTATTTAAAAATCAATTTAATTTCTGCTAAATGCCCCGGTCTAATAGGATAATAGAATAGAACCAAACTGGTACAAACTTTCAGTGTAGAATATTTAAAAACATTGTGAAATATATCTCTTTTGTTTTCTGTTGCATTGAAATGTGTCTGTCGATATTTTTTGTCAAAAATTTAAAATTATTATTCAAAATATTTATAAATATAAATATTACTATTTTGAGCAGAAATATCTGCATTAAGGATTCAAATATTTAAGGATTTAAATCAAGATATAATATTACAAAGATTATTTCATTCATATAATAAGAGATTCTGAGCAATAGAAAGCTAGAGAAATAAAAATTACAGCGATTATTTCATTCAGAGGAGATTCTGACCAGAATAAAAATTACAAAGAATATTTTTTAATGATTTTAACTTCCAATCGTATAGTAAGATATTTGATCACGTGTTTAATTTTGTCCAATCAGATTAAAATTATACTGAGAATTATCTACTGTAGAAAATTACCGATAGAATTTTTTAAGTAGATTGTTTCTGTTTAATGGCAACCAGTTTCTTAGTTTTGACAACTGTCACATTTAAGAAAATATCCATAATATACGTAATAAAAAATAATCTTACGAATATCACACGACAGTAAGAATAAACATGAAAATAATGCTTCATTTTGACTCAAATTTGTTGTCATTGGACAATAGCCACTCGAGCCCTGCAGGCTCTCGTGTCTATTGCCAGACAACAAATTTTCGAAAAACTGTCGCATTATTTTCAATTTATTCTCACTCTCTTGTGATATTATACCCGATAATTTTTGATAATATCCCGTCGTCAATCAGATGCCCTTCGTTACTACGCAAAAATTAACATTCAGTGCCATTAATGACAATTAATGTTTTACAACTTGTCACAGAGAACATCAAGAGACAGGTTTAGCAAATATTCAGGTGATGGTATCAATAAAATATTAGTTAAAATGATTTATAAAGATAGTTTTATTCATGAAATAATCTCAGTGAATTGTAAACAGAGAAGGTTCCCATTGTTTTCAGTCTGGTGGGATGTAGAGTAACATTATGTTGTTTTATATGCCATTAGATTGAAAACTTAGTCTTTTGCTAGCAGTTGCCGCTAGGACATCTATGCCATTTCGTTCGTGGCAATCCGTGACTGCACGCCGGGGTTTGTTTTGGTTGTATCAGAGAGCAGCATATGTGCCTCCTGATGAGAGACTAATAAGTTTCGAAACCGGTACCTAGACGTGCTTGTTGCACTCTCTGATTGGACTAGAATACGGTACGGCTGTATTTTCGTTTTACAACGAAATTGAAAATGGCTATTCATGTTTGATTTACAATGCAATAAGTTGCAAGTCTCTAGGTGCTGTATTTAAAAATCGATTTATTTCGGTATTTTTAGTGCTAAATGCCCTAGTCTAAACGAATAGTTGCAGTAAATGCCAATTATTTGTGCATTTCGTTTAAGCGCCGCGCAAGTAAGATAGACATGTATGTACTTGGCAAGTGTACGAATAATCGTAATCCCTTTGACTAAGGTCATTTTTACCGACAGCAAATGGAAAACCAACGAGTGGCAACAAGTGACAAATAATTGTACCTACTAGTAACCCACTCACACTGCATGGCAAGTATTCGCAATTAACGAATATTCGCCAAGTAAACGAGAGTCCGGCTTAACACTAGATTATTTCGATCTGCTTCTCTAAGAATCAGATATTCATTTTTTTCCATATTAATAGTCAAACCAAAAGCCTTATACTATTCATCACAGTTTCTTAACATAAATATACCTGATATTATCATCCTCGTCTTCAGCAAACATAACCTTGTCAAAATGCAAAGTGAAAAGCTTGTCATTCTCTATAGAAATACTCATATTATAACGACACGACACCGACGTCTCCAAAATTAGACGGAGGGCTAGAGCCAAAAAATCATCGTCATAAGTAATATGGAGTGTTACCTGTGAAATGTATCCATTGTATATTGACAATTATGACCCCTTTCAGACTGACACCTCAGTGGATACAGGAAGTAGCAATAAGGGATGAAAGGGGAAAACTAGTGCAGTCATTAAAGTAACTTGCACTTTTACCCTGGCGGTGAATACCACCCCTTCCTACGGGTGAAAACAATTTTATTAAAAATAACCCCACAATTCGATAGAGGGACAAATTTTAAGTAAAATTTGTTATATCATGTTATTAAAATAAATCAATACTTTTTGTGTTATTAAAGATCAAAGATTTGTCTATTTAAGAGCATATGCGCGAAGTTACGGATGATAAAAAGAACATATTAATTAATTGCATGTTGATAAAATATAATTTTTATATTATTTCGATATTTAATTGAATTTTTGCTATCAATATAAACTGAATATATCCAGAAAATGTGGGTACATTTGACATATTCGAATACACTTTTGCTAAATTTATAATATCGAAATAATATAAAAATAATATTTTAGTAACATACAATTAATTAATATGTTCTTTTTATCATCCGTAAGTTCACGCATGTGCTCTTAAACAGACAAATCTTTGATCTTTAATAACTCAAAAAGTATTGATTTATTTTAATAACATGGTATAACAAATTTTATTTATAATTTGCCCCTCTATCGATTTGTGGGATTATTTTTAATGAAATAGTTTTCACCCACGAGAAGGGGTGGTATCCACCCCCAGGGTAAAAGTGCAAGTTGGCACCAAACCATTTTTATTTCTTGGAGTATGCTCTAACTCAGCGGTTCCCAACCTTTTTTCACTGCCGTACCCCTTGAGATAAATGTATTTCAAATTGTACCCCCAAGAAAAAAAAGTTGCAAGAACATTAATCATGGAAAGTAAATATTTACGCAAGAGTTTTTTTTTATCTTTTATTTGACAATAAAGTTATTGTTCCAAAATTAGGCCTATATATGTTTCTAGTAAACTTAGTAAATTCTAAATACCAACTGTAAAAAATAATAACAAAGTAAATACAATATTTCTTATCATAAAAACATACTAGAATTAGCAAATAAGTTTATTGAAAAAAAAAATAATTCAAAATTATTCTTAAAACAAGTCAAAACTGTTTTAGTGTGACCCTTGGGCCTGTTTTGTTGCACATAATATTTTGAAATCAATATCAAAGGTTGATAAATACACTCTTAAATCAGGACTTGCATTTAGCTTATTCCTATACTTATTCTTAATGAAAGCATAGGAAGAGAACGATCTCTCAACTAGTTCTGTGTTTGTAAAAGGAAGTAAAACCAGAAGGGCTTTTGTGGCTAAGGGTCCATATTCATCCCTAATGCTCACCCAGAATTGTCCAAGGGGTCTCTTCTTGAACTCGGATTTCAAGGAGGAGTCACTTAAAAGTTCTAGGAGCTTTTCCATCTCATGAACGGTCACTGTAGCAGTCTTGACGTTTTCTTCATTGAAAGGATCTGCAATCCAGTTCTCTCCGTCACCTCGTTTAGGAAAATACTTTCTAAAAGAGTCCTTCAGGTTGGTCAAATGTGTCACTATTTGATGTTTCACTTTGTCAGATATGGGCAGATTATTGTCACTCAAGAAATCATGAAGCGTGCCAAAAACTTCAGCTTGATTGTTTTGAATACAGGTTTTCCAAAAATCAATTTTCTTCAGCATGGATTCAATTTTGTCAGCAACTTTGAATACTGTAATTGAGCTGTTCTGTAACTCTAGGTTGATTTTATTGATCTGAGAAAAAATGTCAGCTAAATAAGCAAGCTTTTGAAGCCAGCCACTATCATGAAACTTGGAGGCTAAATAAAAAGGATGCTCTTCAAAAAATACTTGCAGTTCATGTCTGAGCTCAAAAAGTCTTCATGCTACCATTACCTAAAACTTCTCCACAAACAACACATAGGTTTTTACTTTCCTCCTCTCCAGTAAACGAAAAGCCATATTTCAAGTACTCATTTGAATATTTTCGGTCCTTTGAGGAAGTTCCAGTACTAGTACTAGATTTCTGAGGTTTACTATCACTGGTACTCACACAAGAAGAATGTTCTGCTGCTGAGTCCCGGGACGTACTAGGCTTGCTAAGCACCTGACTTGCCGTATCAGTCTGATTTGTTTTAAACGATCCAGTTTTTAACCACTTTTCCATCTTCTTGATTACAGTTAAATCGTTTACAAATCAGTCAAAAACTAACACGCACAATAAGCAAGTAAAAAATAAACTGAACATAAAATCACGTAATGATTTATCACGTAACGTACGACAAACACATAAAGTCCGCCATTACCAAATATTTTCGGCGTACCCCCAACCAGGTCGTTGCGTACCCCAAGGGGTACGTGTACCCCAGGTTGGGAACCGCTGCTCTAACTAGTCACCAATTTTCATGCAAATCGATGGAGGTTTAACAAAATAGGAGGTGAAAACCTTTAAAGTCTACACTAACTTTCCCCTTTCATCCCTTATTGCTACTTCCTGTATCCACTGAGGTGTCAGCCTGAAAGGGGTCATAATTATCAATATGCAATAGACACATTTCACATGCCAAACTCCATATTACTTATGACGATGATTTTTCGGCTCTATCCTTAGACTACATCATCAATAGTAGCTTTGCTGTGTGTATTTTTAGATGCTATTACATATTTTTAGATGCTATTACAATATTTCTTAATTTCTTATGTATTCTCTCAACGTTTTATGAGAAACCTTCGTCTGTAATAGATATTTTAACCCATATATAAATATTAAATTTGAAAAAGATTTTAGTTAAAGAGACGAGATTTTCTCTGTGGAAAAATCCGGAATGAACACACTCTAGAATTTCGAATGCATCGTCACGTCGATCCTAGAAATAATATTCTTGGAGAATTCTATTAAACAGCTGTACACAAAGTAATCATTTGCACAAGAAATTTGCTGGAAGTAATTTCAGTTTCAGATAGCAGGATATCATTATTAACAGGACCGTTTTTAACTATTACTAGCTGAGCCGGCGAAATTCATACTGTTTTAGAATTAATAAATAAATAGAAGTTTAGTGGAGTGAATGGAGTTTTTACTTACGGAAAAAATCAGACAAGATAGAACTTGTTATAATTTCATTAAGAAATGTATAATAAACAACATATCAAAAAGTTATACTCCAAAAGTTGGTGCTTAATTTTTTATTAAACAAGTGAACTGCGAAATTAGTTGTTTTTTTAAATAACTACGAAAACATGAGTTTTAGAAAAACTAAAAAAAATTGAAGAAATAAGAAAACCTTACTCAAAAACCGTTATACACTCACCGGCAGAGAAAACGGGCACCCCAAAAAATGGGTCATTTTTAATGTCTTGTATTTCCTAAACCTGATGTCCGATTTAAGTAATTGTTCTAATATGTTATAGCCTTATCCTTTATCAATATCGCTGTAATAATATTGTTGCTAGACAGGTACATTGTCATTGTATACAGGGTGTACGAATCAAACTGTGTTTTTTTCTCAAACTTTGGAACACCCTGTGGAATGTTCTAGCTTTTATAAAATACTGAAATTATAACCAAACTATAGCCTCAGGTTTTCTTAACATTCTGTTTTTTGACTCATTCGCGTATGTTGGATAATAAAAAGTTAAGCACTTTAACAACTACCCCTGTTTTTCGTTAATACAGGGTGTTTTTAAATAAGTACGGCAAACTTTAAGGGGTAATTCTGCATGATAAAATAATGACAGTTTGCTTTATAAACGTATGCCCGCAAATGCTTCGTTTCCGAGATAGGGGGCGTTGAAATTGTTCTTACAAACTGACGATTTATTTATTTCTCTAAAACGGTTTGTGATATGCAAATGAAATTTGGTAGATTTTAAGAGGTAGTTATTGCGCATTTTTTGGCATACAATTAAGAATTTTATATTCACCATTGGCGTGCATACGGGTATAAATATTTTAGATATATCCCGTATGCACGCCAATAGTGAATATAAAATTCTCAATTGTATGCCAAAATATGCGCAATAACTAGCTCTTAAAATGTACCAAATTTCATTTGCATATCACAAATCGTTTTAGAGCAATAAATAAATCGTCAGTTTGTAAGAACAATTTCAACACCCCGTATCTCAGAAACGAAGTATTTGCGGGCATAAGTTTATAAAGCAAACTGTCATTATTTTATCATGCAGAATTACCCCTTAAAGCTTGCCGTACTTATTGAAAAATACCCTGTATTGACGAAAAACAGGGGTAGTTGTTAAAGTGCCTAACTTTTTTATTATCCAACATAAGCGAATGAATAAAAAAACAGAATTTTAAGAAAATCTGTGGCTATAGTTGGGTTTTAATTTTAGTATTTTATAAAAGCTAGAACATTCCACAGGGTGTTCCAAAGTTTGAGAAAAAAACACAGTTTGATTCGTATACCCTGTATACAATGACAACCTGTCTAGCAACAATATTATTACAGCGATATTGATAAAGAATAAGGCTATAACATATTAGAAAAATTACTTAAATCGGACATCAGGTTTAGGAAATACAAGACATTAAAAATGACCCATTTTTTGGGGTGCCCGTTTTCTCTGCCGGTGAGTGTATAAAGATTTTTCTAAAATTAAATCTGCAGCTTTTATAATTTTTTATTTATAACGCTAAAGTCACCCGTCTTACAAACATTGGCGCACTGTATGGCATCGTTCAACGGAGCGCGCGATTGAGTTATTTTAATATTATTTTTAACTAATTGATCAAATTCTTATCTTCTTCTTCTTCAGCCTATTTGCATCCACTCCTGGATAAAGGCCTCCCCATGAAAAGTTCTCCACTCTTGTCTGTTTTGTGCTATTTGGTGCCAGTTTCTAAATCGACTAAAATCACTAGCCAGTTGTGTCTGAGTTTAGCGAATCGACTATAACTAAAATTCTCGTCCGAACTGTGACGTGCATTTTTGTGTTTAAAATGTATTAGGTATATACTACCCAAAAACCCCATTTGCAACCTGGCTGCTCAAGTGTCCCAAACATGGTATAGTTTTGCCTTATTTCCCTGGCGTACATATATTTTTTAAAATCTAAATTTATTTCCTAACTTTTGGTATTACTTTCCCTATTTAAATGCTCTTCCACATGGCAAACGTGATTTGCCAGCACTAGATTTTCCCTTTCTGTTCCGTTTTGGGTTGAAAAGATAAATTGTGATGAATTTTTAGAAACCCCGTTCTTAATACTAACATCCATTTTATATATAAATTGTTTAAGAAGTTTAAAAACTTATTAATAATAATTTGAAACTTCACAATTTGTAATTATTGTCATATGATTAACTTCAAATTGGTGTCGCCAAAAATGTCACGTGTGACGACGCTAGGTGTCGCGTCAGTCATGCACGGAGCGAATAGGTACTTTACTCTTGAGCGAAATTCATATTTTTTAAAATACCTCGTATAAAATTGATAAAAATTTATATATTAGCGTCTTAGATTTTAATTTGTTAATTCGTTTAGTTGTAATAAAACGATCTTGTAGTTGCATATAAAAACATAGTTTTGAATTATACGCTCCGAGCTTCGCTGGTGTCGCCACTAGCGGATTACTAATGCAACTTTCGCCGGTAATTTTTAAATTTATTATTTAATTGTTATCGCTTAAAATTTACAACGCAGAAAAGTAATTAAATTGTAATCGATTTTTTAAGATTTTGCTTATCATTTTTACGTTCTATTGATGAAATATTTTCTTACTTCGGATACTTTCAGAACTATCGTGTAGATGGCGCTAAGATTAATCGATTGATTTATAATTACATATTACGGAATATTAAAAAAACTTAATATCGGTATTTAAGGTAAAAATATATGCCACAGCTTTGACCAACTAACATTTTTTCTAATTAATGTTTTTAATTTCAATTTTAAATTATTCACTTTGACATTTATGTCAAATTTCCAGGAAAGATTCCCTGACTTGTCACTACTGGCGGTCACGAACTTTTAAATATCCCCTCTACGTACGAGCTCACAGCGTATAAGCAACTTTTCATAGTAACAATAGACCGTGATAGTCGTGACGTCAAAACGTCAAAAAAAGTTTTCCAAACACGTTGTGTCTAGGTACACGCTAAAATGTACGCAAATATAAAAGTTAAACTTCATCAAGCTAGTGACTATTTAGCGTAGGCAGTGACTGTATATTTTGATACACGCTATTTTGATATGTTTAGTGTTTGTTTGATAGAAAAATATTTGTTATGACGTTTAATTCTACCGATTCTACCTAACTTTTTTATTTGCGTACACGCTAGCGTATACCTTAGACACGACGTGTTTGGAAAAATTTTGACGTTTTGACGTCACACTATCACGGTCCATTTTCTATATTGTCACACATAAAGGTACTTTACTCTTGAGCGAAATTGGAATAAAATGGATAAGATTTGATATCTGATGGTTCCATCTTATATTTTAGATTTTAGACAATGCAGAGTATTTTACGAAGAATAAATTTTTTTCGTAAAATTGATAATAAAAAAGTTTCCCATATGGTTTCAAGTTACGGAGAGTATAAGAGCTCAAAAAAATGTTTTTTTTTTAATTTTGCAATATTGTAACGTTAAATGCGGATTCAACATAATCAAAAATAAAATGGTATTTAAGATTTCCATTTCTTTATTCATCTTTCTCAGAACCTCTTTGTTTGTGACGTTTTGTCCACGATATTTTCAGAATTCTTCTGTACACCCCCAGCTCGAATGATTCTAGTTTTTCATTGATGCAGTATTCAAGGTCCAGCTTCATTTTCAATTGCTTGTATACAAATAAATTACATTCAGTGTTCCTAAATTTGTTCACTGCTCTCAGAATTTACCTCACATTGCCAGTGACAGTAGCGCACAGATCATTTTCTAAATTAAAAATAATTAAATATTATCTAAGGTCAACATTGTCGCCAATTCGATTGACAAATTTATCACTAATAAGTATTGAACATGAAATAAAAATTGAAGTAAGTGATATTATTTCAAGATTTTGCTAATGCAAAACCACGAAAAGTATCTTTTTTATAACTATATGTTGTAGTAAGTATGCGTTCTTTAATAATTCGTTAATAAATTATTATATTTTTAAATAATCACAAAGTTGTTCTTTTTTATTTATTTAACCAATTCCTTCATTAACTTTTGGTATTACTTTCCCTATTTAAATGCTCTTCCACATGGCAAACGTGATTTACCAGCACTAGATTTTCCCTTTCTGTTCCGTTTTGGGTTGAAAAGATAAATTGTGGTGAATTTTTAGAAACCCAGTTCTTAATACTAACATCCATTTTATATATAAATTGTTTAAGAAGTTTAAAAACTTATTATTAATAATTTGAAACTTCACAATTTGTAATCGTCATATGATTAACTTCAAATTGCTGTCGCCAAAAATGTCACGTGTGACGACGCTAGGTGTCGCATCAGTCATGCACGGAGCGAATAGGTACTTTACTCTTGAGCGAAATTCATATTTTTTAAAATACCTCGTATAAAATTGATAAAAATTTATATATTACGATTGCGTCTTAGATTTTAATTTGTTAATGCGTTTAGTTGTAACAAATGAATCTTGGGTATCCGTAATTAAAAAAAATGCATTTTTTTCAATTAGAAGGATGTAGTTGCATATAAAAACATAGTTTTGAATTATACGCTCTGAGCTTCGCTGGTGTCGCCACTAGCGGATTACTAATGCAACTTTCGCCGGTAATTTTTAAATTTATTATTTAATTGTTATTGCTTAAAATTTACAACGCAAAAAAGTAATTAAATTATAATCGATTTTTTTAAGATTTTGCTAATCATTTTGACGTTCTATTGATGAAATATTTTCTTACTTCGGATACTTTCACAACTATCGTGTAGATGGCGCTAAGATTAATAGATTGATTTATAATTACATATTACGGAATATTAAAAAAACTTAATGTCGGTATTTAAGGTAAAAATATATACCACAGCTTTGACCAACTAATATTTTTTCTAATTAATGTTTTTAATTTCAATTTTAAATTATTCACTTTGACATTTATGTCAAATTTCCAGGAAAGATTTCCTGACTTGTCACTACTGGCGGTCACGAACTTTTAAATATCCCCTCTACGTACGAGCTCACAGCGTATAAGCAATTTTCATAGTAACAATTATTTTCTATATTGTCACACATAAAGGTAATTTACTCTTGAGCGAAATTGGAATAAAATGGATAAGATTTGATATCTGATGGTTCCATCTTATATTTTAGATTTTAGACAATGCAGAGTATTTTACGAAGAATAAATTTTTTTCGTAAAATTGATAATAAAAAAGTTTCCCATATGGTTTCAAGTTACGGAGAGTATAAGAGCTCAACAAAATGTTTTTGAAGTTATACTTCTTTACGCGCGATGAGGGTGAATTTTTATATGTTAAAACCAGGCGCATACGCATCACCCAGGCGCATACGCGCATTATAACTTTGTTCTGATTGGATGTTCAAATGACATGTCAAAAATTATCCAATATGGCAGCTGTAGGACAGCTGTGGTTTGGAGGAAAAGGTAAAGGTAAACAAATGTATAATATATTAGTTTTATTGTTGTGAGGACAGAAACAAAACAGTTTATAATATTGTAGTGACTTTTAAATAGTTTTTAAAAGCAACAGGTACGTAATAATTGTTAATGTATCATGGATATAAACCTACCTGTTTGATCTGCCAAAATACATAGTATGTAATAATGTAATACTTTTATTTATATAATTTGATTACCATCAATATTCACCTAATATATTGTTTTCTTACTATATGTTTTGTTGTATTTTTTTTCAATTCTAAGTCCACTTTAAATCAACAATAATTGAATAAGAAATTGACAACAAGTTATTCAAGGTCAAATTTGGCTTATACAAAACACAATTCTACATCCAATTTTGCCATGAATAAAAAGAAAATAAAGAAATTTGACAAAATAAAACATATCCAATTGTTCTATTTCATCAAATTCCTTCATTTTCTTTTACAAACCATACATTTTGTACTCGTCAAATTTGGCCTTGAATAACTTTGTCAATTTCTTGTTCAATTTATTGTTGATGTAAAGTGCACTTAAATCATTTCAATTCAAAATTAAAATAATTTGATCAATTTTCAAAATATCACAAGTTTAATGACGTTCTACACCTTCGGCAAAGAATTAAGGATTTGCATGAAATTTTAGTATGTTATAGTTTACTTCAAAAAACTAAGACTTGATTTTTTAAAAAATGTTTTACCGTGCCGTTTAATTACTATTAAGGGTCAAAGTTAAGTTTTAACATGGGCTCTTATGGGAATTCTTAAAAAGTTAATAACTTTTGACCCAAATTTACGATTTTTAATTATTTGTGCTTAAATTAAAGGTATTTTTGTAAGGAATAACATATTAAAAAATGAGGATTGTTTACCGTACCATTATTAAATAAAAGTGAAATTACTGTTTCGAAATTTAACAAAGTTGGTAGTAGTGAGATCAGCTGCACTCATAATTATATCCGAAACGTACGTGTTAATCACATGACCTCGGTGGTCTAGTTGTTGAGCGTTCGGTCAGAGTTCGAAACGTCCCGGGTTCCAATCCTCTACGATTCATTTTTTTTTTTAGTTGTTTTAATAAAAATTTTTTGAAAGTGGTAGATAAGAAAGTTAGTTTAATATTTAAATAGAATACAATTACTTCGTTAAAATTATATAATAGAAGTATAACTTCTTACGTGCGTACAAAGTACACACACATTCTTTTTTTTTTTTAATTTTGCAATATTGTAACGTCAAATTCGGATTCAACATAATCAAAAATAAAATGGTATTTAAGATTTCCATTTCTTTATTCATCTTTCTCAGAATCTCTTTGTTTGTGACGTGTTCAGTCCACGATATTTTCAGAATTCTTCTGTACACCCACAGCTCGAATGATTCTAGTTTTTCATTGATGCAGTATTCAAGGTCCAGCTTCATTTTCAATTGCTTGTATACAAATAAATTACATTCAGTGTTCCCAAATTTGTTCACTGCTCTTAGAATTTACCTCACATTGCCAGTGATAGTAGCGCACAGATCATTTTCTAAATTGAAAATAATTAAATATTATCTAAGGTCAACATTGTGGCCAATTCGCTTGACAAATTTATCACTAATAAGTATTGAACATGAAATAAAAATTGAAGTAAGTGATATTATTTCAAGATTTTGCTAATGCAAAACCACGAAAAGAATCTTTTTTATAACTATATGTTGTAATAAGTATGCGTTCTTTAATAATTCGTTAATAAATTATTATATTTTTAAATAATCACAAAGTTGTTCTTTTTTATTCATTTAACCAATTCCTTCCTAAAAGTACTATTTACTCGTGTACTCAAATCTGCCAGATTTCCTCAGCCAATTTTCCTTTATACCTCATAGATAAAAAAGTTCATTTTTAATTAAATATTTTTAACAGATTTGGGCAGGCTGTTTTGACGCCGTGAATACCTATTGGCCCCCGACGTAATTTAATATTGCACTATTTGCATCTGGATTTTTGTTTACAGTATAAGCGTACCTAATACCCTCTAATACTCTATGTACTATTAATACAGGTACTAGGTATTATAGGTAGATATTCGACTATTCCATTTCGTCTGCGCCTCAACCAAAGGGCGCCATGGCATCGACTGCACACGGGCGCTACATGGGCTAGAGCCGCCTCTGCCTGTATCTAACATGGAAAATGCATTAAACGTAATTAAATTTTCTCAAAAATATGAAATGTGATTTATGTTGAACTTATAGGAAAATTGTGACCGGAAAATATCACCATGCTCTAATTGAGGTCTCATCGAACTTTGAGAAACGCGAGTTACAGTGCAATGACCGCTATATTATCTAGTATATTCCTTCATAGTCGGAGAGATAGAAGCGGATTTTGTGCGTGATAAGTAATATGGAAAAACTATACGGGGATATGATGAATTAGTTGTGTACATGACTTTCACCAACAGCCGGAAACCAGAGTGGGGGCCGAGGGTAATTATAAGGGGTCAAAATCACGGGTTTTATTATTTTTTTTTGTGACGCTCATGATTGAGATAGTGCACCAAAATTTGGGAATAAGTAGGTCATGAGGTAACTAAGTATAATCTCCAGGGTTGAAACGCTGCGTGGCCGATAAAGGAGTGGGGGTAGGTGTGAATATAAAAAATATAAGAGGTTTTTTGTGACGTTCTAGATTGAGATAGTGCACAAAAATTTGGGAATAAGTAGACCATGACTTAGCTAAGTAAAATCCCCAGAGCCGGAAACCAGAGTTGGGGATGAGGGTAGTTTTAAGGGGTCAAAGTCGCAGTGTGTATTATATTTTTTGTGACCTGGCACAACATTTATCCCCCACGCAGCGTTCCGCTCCTAGAGATTTTACTTAATAATGTCATGATCTACTTATTCCCAAATTTTGGTGCACTATCTCGATCACGAACGGCAAAAAAACCCCCATATATTTTTATACTCACCTCTGCCTACCACCCCTTTGTAGCCCAAGCAGCGTTCCGCCCCTGGAGATTTTACTTAGTTACGTCATGATCTACTTACTCCCAAATTTTGGTGCACTATCTCAATCACGAACGTAGCAAAAAACCCCTTACATTTGTTTATGTTCACTCTTGCCCCACCCCTTTGTCGGCCACGCAGCGTTCCACTCCTGGAGATTTTACTTAGTTACGTCATGACCTACTCATTCCCAAATTTTGGTGCACTATCTCGATCATGAGCTTCATAAAAAAAATAATAAAAACCGTGACTTTGACCCCTTATAACTACCCTCGGCCCCCACACTCTGGTTTCCGGCCGTTGGTGAAAGTCATGTACACAACTAATTCAACATATCCACGTATAGTTTTTCCATATTACTTATCACGCACAAAATCCGCTCCTAGCTCTTAGACCAACACGCGAATCCAATAGGACGCTACCGCCCGTCAGCATTGAACATTCTGGATTTTTGTAACATTAATTGGACGTAATGGAACAGCCTATTCTTCTTCTTCTTCTAGTGCTTTCTCCACTAATGGAGGTTGGCTATAACCATTGCAAATTCGTCTCTATCTTCTGCTTTTCTTAAAAGCGTCTATGTGTTTAACCTGGTCCAGTATTTTTTCGTCGATTTTGCCCTTCATAATTAGCCTTTTTTCGTCGATTTTGCCCTTCATAATTAGCTGCAACGACTCGTATTTATCATTTCTAAGTATGTGCCCCAAATATTCTGTCTTTCATCTTTTAATGTTGCTCAAAAGTTTTCTGTCTCTTCCCATTCTATGCAACACCATTTCGTTCGTAATATAATCGGTCCATTCTAAGTATTTCATTTTGTTCACTTGCTTAGTATCTTCATTTTTTTATCTGGATCCTTGTAATGAATTTGACCCTCTTATTGATAACCATGATTTTTGTTTTCTTTATGTTTATTATTAAACCAATCTGTTACCCAGTATCACAAATAATTATGTTTAGTAGTGTCCGCAGGTCAAACGAGCATATTCAGCATTTGTAATTATAATAAAAAAGCATGTCAAAATCAGTCATTATTTCAGTCTGATTTAATTGTATAATAAAAGTATGATAAAAAAATCTTCTAATAATAGTCTGATTAAAATCAATATATTTGTAGTCTGATTTTAATATTTTCAATTGTAACTAAAATTTTTGATAGTGGAAATAAAAGTTTAATATTGAGTGTTCAGTTTTAAAAAAGTGTTTTTTCAAAGAAAATTCATAATTCGCGCGACATGCTGTTATTTTGTAAATATAGTACATTTTTCTTCCTGTTATAAGATCTAGGAGAATTTACTCTGCTATTAACGTGTTATCTTGGCTAATCCTTGACTTTTTTGCTCTAGGCTGACAGCTCTTCTTCGCGTATCTGCATTTTTAAAATGCCTCTAGCGATGCCTAGTTTAAACAACACGATATTATACTTGCTTAAGAGAGGTACAATCAAAAGAAAAATTGCATAAAAAACATAATAAAATCTTAAAGATAAGGTTGTTGTCTTAAAGTTACTCTATTACTAGTTATTTTTCTATTAATAATCTGAAGTTTAAAGATATTCAAAGCCTGTTTCTTTTGATTATTTCATTCATAAAGATTCTTACCAATAAAAAGCTACAAGAATAAAAATTACAGCGAATATTTCTTAATGATTTTAACGTCCAACGTGTAGTAAGATTTTTCATCACGTGTTATTCTGTCCGATCAGATTATTAATAGCGGTAATTTTCTACTGAACATTATTACAGTGGGAATAATTTTAAGTAGATTGTTTCTGTTTAATTGTAACCAGTTTCTTAGTTTGGACAACTATCACATTTTAAGAAAATATGGATAATAAACTTATAGTTCTGCGTCTAATGTCAAATTGTCACGAGGAGAACACACGTCGGCAATTTTAAACACTCGAGTTTACTTCGGTAAAATAGTGCAGTCACTGAAGGTTTTCGCCTCCGATTTCGTTGAACCTCAATCGATTTTCATGAAAATTGGTGAGCAGTTAGAAAATACCTCAAGGAACAAAAGTGACATAATGCCAACTTGTGCTTTTACCCTGGGGATCGATTCCACGCCATCTCGTAAGGGAAAATTATTTTATTAAAAATAATACCATAAATCGATAGAGGGACAAATTCTAAGCAAAATTTGTTATATAAAGTTATTAACATAAATCAAAACTTTTTGACTTTTTGAATTTTTCATGAGAAAAATCCATGTTTTTAACCGATTTTTCATAAATAACTCAAAAACTATAAGTTTTTACAAAAAAGTTATTATTAAAATTGAAGCTAATGAAAAACGAAATAAACTCCTTGCTTAAATAACTAAATTTATGTTAATTGAACGTGACTTATGGGTAATTGAATGTATATTTTTTAGACGAGTACTCAAATCTAAGTATTCAAGCTTAAATAACGGGAAAATGATGCCTTTTATAAAATATACGTGCCACGCACTAAGTTAATAGCATCAAAATTAAGCAAGTTATGATGAAAATAAGAGAGTCCTTTCGAATTTTTTAGAAAAAAGTGAAAAATAAAACAAACGCCATTTCCACAAAAATTAAAAAGTATAGTAATCCTTACATGAGTTTCTTTATATTAGTATAAGATGATTTCAACAATTTTGACCGGTTTAGAATGCATATTTTTGAAACAAAGATATAATTTAAGAAAATGAGAATGTTTAAAATTATTATAATGAATAATTTTCATTTTCTTTTGATAACTCCAAAAATACTCAATATACGAAAAAAAAATTATATACAACCAAATTTTAGTTTTTTCTGTACAAAATATTCTACCGTTTTTATTATTTCTCTAGGGTAAAAACTAACCGAGATAGAAACGTTTAAAGCTTAAATTTTCCTGCGACAACCATGTAACCGGGACTATTCAACCTTTTATTTAAAAAAAAGTAGGAAGTTTAAAAGGATATATTCGACTTGGCTTAATATCCCTTGAAATTAACTTTCGAATGGTTTTTAGGTGAACCTGATATCGTAAAAATTAACTGAGGTATTACGAAAAAAAAAACATTTTTTGGAAAAATTTTTAAAAGATAAATTTTGAAAAAATTTTGGAGCATAAACTTTTAATGCTATCAACTTGTTCGGGGGCTCATTTGATAGATACTTTTAAGTACTTTCACAAATGTTTAATACTTTATGTTATGAAATGCATCATTTTCCCGTTATTTAAGCTTGAATACTTGGATTTGGGTACTCGCTAAAAAAATATACATTCAATTACTTATAACTCACTTTAAATTAACAGTAAAATATTTTTTTAGTAAGGAGTTTATTTATTTTTTTATTAGCTTAAATTTTCGTAATAACTTTTTTCTAAAAACATAATTTTTGAGTTATTTATGAAAAATCAGTTAAAACATGCATTTTTCTCCCGAAAAATAAAACATTTGATGTTTAATAACTCAAAAACTTTTGATTTATTTTAATAACTTTATACGTGTATCTCGTATAACAAATTTTTAATAAAGTAATTTTCACCCACGAGAAGGGGTGGCAGCCACCCCCAGAGTAAAAGCGGAAGTTGGCACCATATCACCGTTGTTCCTTGAGATATCCTCTAACCACTCACCAATTTTCATACAAATCGATGGAGGTTCAACGAAATCGGAGATAATAGCTCATATATGTACACTTTCAGTGAGTGTACTAAGATTATTTCATGAATACAACTGTATTTATAAATAATTTTAACTAATATTTTATTAATATCTTCGTCTAAATATTTGGTAAACTATAAATAAGAAGATATTGCTCCAATTTTCTTTCTTAAACTCGTTTACAATCGGCGATAGTCACTCGAGCCCTCTGGGCTCTCGTGTATATTACCAGGAAACAAGTTTTCACAAATTGTCGCATTATTGTCAATTTATTCTCACTCACTTGTGATATTAATGTTGATTATTTAATTCATAGGAGATTCTGACCAATATTGGTACAGAAATAAAAATTTGACTGATAATTTTTGATAATATTCCGTCGTCAAGTATATTACGTCAGATGCCCTTCGTTGCTACGAAAAAATACATTCAGTGACATTAATGACAATTAATGTTTTAAAAATTATAAAAGTGATGACTTTCAACCGTCAAATATTTATAACAACTGTGTGTTTAATTGTACTAATTTTGGTTTTGAACAGTTTTATTCATGAAATAATCGCAACAAATTGCACTCGATCTCTAAAATTATTATCGAATTTTTGCCCTCGTGACACTTTGACATAATTTCACTCCCCTTCGGGTCGTGAAATTAAAACTGTCAAAGTTTTAATTTCACGAAAATCAAAGTGTCACTCGGGAAAAATTCGATAATTCTAGAGCTCTTGTGCAATTACTACTGATAATTTTTTTCGATAATTTCCCGTCGTCAAGTATTACGTCAGATGCCCTTCGTTGCTACGCAAAAATACATTCAGTGACATTAATGTTAATTAATGCTTTACAACTTTTCACAGAGAACACCAAGAAACAGGTTTAGCAAATATTCAGACCAAGTTATCAATAATATATTAGTTAATATGATTTAAAAAGATAATTTTATTCATGAAATAATCTTACCGAATTACTCTCGAGCTCCTAAAAATTATCGATTTGTTTTGCCCTCGTGACACTTTGACATAATTTCACTCCCCTTCGGGAGTTACAGAGCTCTTGTGTAATTACTACTGATATTTTATTTTAAGTTACAAGGCCTAAGTCTAGCAAAGTCGGTATGATAAGAATCATCTTTATTCTATTTTTCTTATATTATATTGAAAAGACTAATACGGTTCTAATACAATTTTTTATCCTATCTTTAATGGGATTTAACCACTCAGAAAATACGTTTATTTTGACATTTTGATTTCCACTTTAACCTTCCGTGACTAACATTGGGTCTGTCAGACCGACAGATAGAGTTTTTACGATTATATCCAAATCGTTCGTTATGAATCTTCGCCGCCATCAGTTTCGCCGCCTGATTTAGGTGCCTGTTTTTAGTGTTGAAGTTTGAGTCTTCTGTGTCAACTAACTCTGCAATTATCGTCAAATTTTGTCTCAGAGACCCATGTTGGACCCATGATCTACTCGATGAAAAAAATATTTAGATTAACGAAAGACCGTGCAACAAGTGCTGATAATTTAGTAACCCAATTGCCAGGAGTAAAAAGTGAACCTAGGTACAAGAAAACAGCAATGGAAATAGGGATTTTCATCGATTGTCATTTGTTTCGAGCTTGTGTTATATGTTGTATAATCTGTGTATAATATGAATATACACGGATTACACGACATTTGACAGAAGCTCGAAACAAATGACTGTGAATGAAAAGCCCTATATAGGGCTTTTCATCGATTGTTATTTGTTTAGAGCTTCTGTCATGTGTCACATAATAATTAATATATCTACGTCATACGTCTTTGGTTTGTATCATTGGCAATACCAATAACGTATGACGTAGATATATTAATATTAGATGACACATGACAGAAGCTCGAAACAAATGACTGTGAATGAAAAGCCCTATTGAGGTTGTTTTTGAAAAATCAAATGTTATGTGATTGTTTTATTTTCTTGGTACTCTGCTAATGTTAAAGAGGCTTAATAATTTAAAAATAGGTATCATTTATGTTTAATTTTACTCCTTCAGGGACTAAACACAATCCCTATGCTTGAAAGTGTGTCAATGAAAACATTTTTTATGTCGGTCTCTTTGAGACCCGATGTTAGCTTTAATGTTCAGAAAACCTATGTTAGTTGCGGAAGGTTAAAAATCGTTCCCAAAATAGAAATTAAACAAATTATTTTGTTTTTTTAATATACCTATAATTTCTGTAACTTGAGAATACCCGTAAGAAAAACTATAGCAACATATCAATAAAGCTTTCGACACTGCATGGAAATATAACATCTTAAAAACACTACAAAAATTTGAAATTGAGAGTCACACACTATAGTCCTGTCGCCAGCTGGGGTACAACGGCCTCCTGTATTCAGATGGACTTACCCAAGTTTTTGAAGTTATACTTCTTTACGGGCGTAATGACGGTGAAATTTTACATGGGAAAACCTAACGACCGGGCGCATGCGCATTATAACTTTGTTCTGATTGGATGTTCAAATGACATGACAAAAATTATCCAATATGGCAGCTGTGGCACAGCTGTGGGGCTGTGCATGGTTTGGTTATAATGTATGCTTGTTGCGTTTTAAAATTTGTAGGAAGAGAAACAACAAACAAAAAGTTAGTTATTGGTTATACTGCCTTTTTAAATAGTTTTCATATTATATTTTTGGACTTATTTACATAGAAGAGATGATTGTTGCATGCCAATGTGAAAGCTCATCAAACTGTGCCTAGTATGAGTGCCGCAGATCTCGCTTATTCAAAGCTAAAGAATCTTTCACTGGTAAGTGTTTTATAAATAGTTGATCAAATTTTGTTATGATATTTGAACATAGCCACTTTGCACGACGCAAGTGATTGCGAAATTTATTAGTCGTTATACGGGCTCCGATACCTACCTTGAACCTACCAAAATACATAAGTAGTATGTAATACTTTTATTTACATAATTTGATTACCATCAAAATTTCTATCAATATTCACCTAATATATTGTCTTCTTACTCTATGTTTTGTTGTATTTTTTCAATTCTAAATCATTTCAATTCAAAATCAAAATAATTTGATTTAATAAGTTAAAAATGTCAAAAGGTTAATCTGGTTAGTTAGACGATCTTCGCACATAATGACAAGCTGTCTCTGTGGCGAAGTTTTAATGCGGGTGAATCCCAATACAACGCAAATACCAGCCGCGTGGTAAGTTGGTTCGAATCCCAATAGAAACTTTTATTTTTTTTATTTTTTTTTATACATTTTATGATTGTAAGTATATTTATTATATAATTTTATTTTCAGAAAATACGTATTTAGTTAAAAATTTTTCCGACAATTAATGTTCAGAAATCATTTGTGGCATTTTAATGTGTTTTAATAAAAATGTTTGAGAAGTAGTAAGTATAAATTAATTTAATATTTAAATAAAATATAAATAAAAAGTATATTAATTTCGTTTATAATCATATAATCATATAATAGAAGTATAACTTCTTACGTGCGTACAAAGTACACACACATTCTTTTTTTTTTATGTATTTTGACCTGTAGAACACGAATTTTTTGGGTAACAGTTGATCCGGATGTCGATAAGATTGTTACAAACCAAGAAGTTGAGGAATCACTTAACAGCGATTTCTCGCAAAACAAAACATTTTTTTGTATTTTTTAGGCCATTCTTACCAAAAAATGTTCCTACAAATTTTTTCGTAGGATGCATAGTTTTCGAGGTAAACGCGGTTAAACTTTCAAAAAATCGAAAAATTGCAATTTTTGAACCCGAATAACTTTTGATTAAAAAATAAAATAGCAATTCTGCTTACCGCATTTGAAAGTTCAAGTCAAATTATATCGGTTTTAATTATTTGTATTGCTAAAAATTTATTATTTTATTGTTAAAAAAAGCTATAAACACCTAGTGCTTGAGTGATGTTTTCAATGATTTCCCATTTAAAATCGAACGAGTAGGTAGAAGAGGTAAAAGTGCAAGCGGGGCTATTTCTACGTAGCATGCATTAAAACGCATGTATTAGGCACGGGAAACACTATGTGTTTATAGCTTTTTTTAACAATCAAAAAATAAATTTTTAGCAATGCAAATATTCAAAACAGATATAATTTGACTCAAACTTTTAAAGGCGGTAAGCAGAATTGCTATTTTATTTTTTATTCAAAGGTTATTCGGGTTCAAAAATTGTCATTTTTCTATTTTTTGAAAGTTCAACCGCGTTTATCTCGAAAACTATGCATCCTACGAAAAAACTTGTAGGAACATTTTTTGGTTAGAATGACCCAAAAAATACAAAAAAATGTTTTGTTTTGCGAGAAATCGCTGTTATGTAATTCCTCAACTTCTTTGTTTATAACAATCTTATCGACATCCGGATCAACTGTTACCCAAAAAAATCGTGTTCTACGGGCCAAAATACATAAAAAAAAAACTTGGGTAAGTCCATCTGAATTAAGAAGGCCGTTGTAGTCCCCCTGGCGACAGGACTACTAGCTTTTATACAAAATTTCTTAACTTATAGACACATTGAAGTAAGAACTAACGGTTATAACTAGAGCTCGGGAAATATGCAAAATGCATATTAAGTGCATATTTGCATATTTTGGATAAATTTTATAAGTGAATATGCATTTATTAAAAGTGCATATTTTGAGTAAAATAAAAACATTCATTTTTTCAAGAAAAATCAAAATTTTTGATCTTTGATAACTCCAAAAGTATTGATTTATTTTCCTTGGAATTTTTCCCTCTATCGATTTGTGCGGTTATTTTATTTATTTTATTTAACGATATGCAGTCGCCAAATAATCAATTAGTGTCATTTTAACTACAATACAATTCTTTCTTAAGACGGGAAGATGGGGAGGTTTTCTTGCAAAGGGGTTGTAGGCCAATAATCGAAATGCGCGTATCTTAAAAGTTTATTCGAAGAATTTATATGCTATAGTAATTACATATATCCGCGATACGATACATTTTAATTTTTCTCAACATTTTTCTCTTGAGTTGAATCAATTAAGGGGTTGTTTGGGGCTTAAGGGGATAAGCTTAAATAGCTCGTAATTCTGCCGCAAAGATCGATTGAATATCTCGATTTTTAAGTACTGGGAGGGGGTTGAGTCAATCCCCTCACAAAAATATTGAATTCCTGTCCAGTGTAACGAACCCAAAATTTTTAATTGAATTTACGCTACGGTAGGTATTTAATAGCTCATAAATTGTATTTTAATTTCTACAATGCCAGCTTAACAGGGTGAAGTGTAAAGAAGTTTTTCGCGTATAAACAATTATTATCAGATAGATGGCACAATTTTTCTTTAGGAAATTTAGAAAAACCTTTAATAATGTATAGTTTTAACTTTAATAATAATATAATGAAGAATGATGAGGATGATGATGAATATAAAGAATCTTCTTCTTCACGTGCCATCTCCGCGACGGAGGTTGGCAATCATCATTGCTATTCTAATCTTAGATGCTGCTGCTCTGAATAGTTCGGTTGATGTGCATCCGTACCATTCGCTCAAGTTACGCAACCATGAGATCCTTGAATGAATCTTTCCTACACTTCTCTTGCCCTGGATTTTCCCCTGTATA
Source organism: Diabrotica virgifera virgifera (assembly GCF_917563875.1). Taxonomy (NCBI): domain Eukaryota; kingdom Metazoa; phylum Arthropoda; class Insecta; order Coleoptera; family Chrysomelidae; genus Diabrotica; species Diabrotica virgifera. Next base: position 59,062,589 of record NC_065443.1, on the reverse strand, counting down.
ATCAATTGAAGTATGTTGTATCTCTCATTACGCATAACATGCCCCAGGTATTGTAGCTTTCGTGTCTTGATGGTTTCCAATATTTCCAGTCTTTTGTTGACTCTTCTCATGACTTCGTTGTTTGTTATATGCTCGGTCCATGATATCTTCAGGATTCTTCTAAACACCCACAGTTCAAATGCTTCCAACTTTTTAGTAGTCGACGCGTTAAGTTTCCATGCTTCTATCCCGCAAAGCAGGATACAATGTATATAAAGAATAAATATAAAGATATAGGTGATAAAAATTTCAATACATATTTTTTGTTATTCAGCATAAATTAAATACTTTTAATACAAGAATTACTGCGTTTTGTATGTATATGCATTAAATGCATAAAAGCATATTTTAGTGCATATTTCAACTGTTTTTTGTTCATATTTGCATGCATATTTTAGGGTTTTTTAAGTGCATATTTCCCGAGCTCTAGTTATAACTCTAGTCCACGCTCTCTTGAAAATGGAATTCCGCAAGGCTCCATTTTAAGCCAAACATTGTTTTTGATTGCAATAAATAACATCTTGGATGAAATGAGATTACAGATTAAAGCCAATTTATACGCAGACGACTTGATTATCTACCACAAAAGCAGAAGTGTGGAATATGCGGCTAAAGTAATACAGAAGTTTTTACACACGCTGGAAAAATGGTCACTTAAAACTGGTTTTAACTTTTCTCCTGAAAAACACAGTATATAATATTCAGCAAACGGAAAAATATAAAGAACGTTAATCTAACTTTAAATAAACATACTCTAAAAGAAACAAACGAAATAAATTGCCTGTGGTTAACTTTAGATTGCACCCTAAACTGGAAAAGCCATATACATACCTTGCAAAAACAATGTCAACCTAGAATTAATGTCCTGAAAATTCTCTCAAACCGTACATGGGGAGCAGATACAAGAACCCTATTAAACTTATACCAATCACTTATACGTAGCAAATTAGACTACGGCTCAATATGTTATGATACAGCCAAAAAAAATACATTAAAAAAAACTAAACTCAATTCAAACAACGTCACTAAGAATTGCTCTGGGCGCATTTAGAACTAGCCCAACCAATAGCCTTCAAGTATTAGCTAACGAATTACCTTTACACTTACGAAGGCAACAATTGTCACTAAATTATGCAACTCGTGTATCATCAAATCATCAAAATCACATGCATTCAAGTATCTTAAAACCTAAATTTATCAGTAATTACAAAAATAAACCTATGAATACACTCCCTTTTCATGAAAGATTAAAATTCAATGATTATAACTGTGAGCAGTTTAGTGCCATCATAAATCCAACCCAAAACTTTCCCTCTTGGTCAACTAGTCCACAAATTGTAAATACATCCCTTACTCGCTATCCCAAAACATCCACTAACCCAACAGTAATACATCAATCATATTATGAAATACTATCCCTATATCCAAATTCTGAACATATCTACACTGATGCATCAAAAACTCAATCAGGACTAGCAGCGGCTTACATACATGGAGCAGACCATTTTAAAATACGACTCCCTCTGAGTCGTAGCATATTTACTGGAGAAGCACTGGCTATTTTAGAGGCACTGAAAGTTTGCAGAAGAAAATCCGCACCTCATTACATTATAATATCTGACTCATTAAGTACACTAAAAGCTTTACAGCAATTGTATCCATCAAATGAAATTATAATGCCAATAAAAAATGAACTCATGCTACTATCAACAAAGAACATAGAAATAACTTTTTTATGGGTGCCATTACACGTGGGAATCAAGGAAAACGAAGCAGTGGACCAACTTGCGAATGAAGCTGCACTAGATGAAAGCATCCCTGTGTCAAACATGCTAACAAGAAACGACCATAAAACCTCCATTAAAAAACATATTACCAACTTATGGCAGAGCAACTGGAAGTCCACAACCAACAAATTAAAAGATGTTATAGAAACTGTCGGCACCACCTTACCACTCCCACTCAAACGTTGTGAACAAGTGATAATAACTCGACTGCGATTAGGACATACTATACCAACCCATATTCACTTAATAAATAAAGAAGCTATCCCTTTCTGCCACAACTGCAATATCCAAATCACTGTGAAACATATTCTGTTAGAATTCAAAACATACACCCAAGAAAGAAGAAAAAATAACCTCCCTACCAACATGAAGGATCTACTAAGCTGCCAGTTCAACCAAGTGCTGAAATATTTGAAAGACATTAAATTTTACAGTATTTAATAGAATATATTTAAGTTATATATACATTGTAAGAAATTTACTACTTGTAATTTGTGTTTGTACCCCCTGCTAATAACTCTTAGTAGTTAATGCAGGGACGTAAGGGATCGGACTTAACAACAATACATCAATCGATCCAAAAGTCAACCTCACCTGCACGAGTGGTAGTCTAAAATTACCTGGTGCCTCCTGCTACATAACAGACGAGGCTCTGGCGACCGAGTATGAGCGGGATAACCATACAACAGTTACAGGGACTCAAGGAAATGTGATCCCTACAACTCACCAACCTGCCTGGCCAGCGTGGTGTTTTATGGCTATTTTCCCCAAACTAGCAATGTCGAACTTACAACAAAGCGGAAATGGACCCCAGGTGGGTAGGAGAAATCCGGAGTCCCACATCGGGAAACCGATCAGCCTCATGGATTCTGGGGGAGGCAAAAGCTCGACAAGAATGAATCAGAGAAAACGGAAAAAGAAGGAATGCAACAGAATACATATAGCCACATATAATATCAGATCCATAGCTCAAGATGAAAAGTTGTACGAACTCGAAGAGGAATTAACTAAAATCAAATGGGACATTGTAGGATTGTCAGAGGTCAAAAGAAGAGGACAAATGTGTATAGACCTAGAATCAGGAAATCGCCTCTATTACAAAGGAAAGGAGGATGAAACATATGGAGGAATAGGATTTCTGATCAAAGAGAAAATTAAACAAAACGTAATCGAGTATAAGAGCATATCAGATAGAGTAGGATATATCATACTAGAAATTAACAGGAAGACAAGAATGAAACTAATACAAGTATATGCTCCAACAACAACACATGATGAGGAAGAAATTGATAACTTTTATGATGACATCACCACAGCAATGGAAAACAAAAATATAAAAACAACAATCGTTATGGGAGATTTTAACGCAAAAATCGGAAAGAAAATGGAAGACTCAGAAAACAAAATAGGAAACTACGGACTTGGATCAAGGAATATTAGGGGCGAAAGACTACTAGAATATTTGGAACAACAAAACCTTCATGTAATAAATACATACTTTAATAAGAAGCCAAACCGAAAATGGACATGGGTCTCCCCAAATGGGGTGACAAAAAATGAAATAGACTACTTCCTCTGCCAAAATAAACAAATCTTCGAAGACGTAACTGCACTTAATAAATTCTCAACTGGCAGCGACCACCGCATACTACGAGCCAAAATAGAAATAAGCAAACTAGCGACGCAGAAATCTAGAAGAAAACCAACGGCTATTGACCATAGCAGAATAAGACAAAACGCAGAAGAATATAGACAGACTTTAAGGGAAAACTATAATCAACAAGTAGCAAAGGAAGAGTCAGAAATTAATAAGATCAATGAAGAAATGAAAGAAAAACTCTTGGAAGCGGGAATGAAAACTGCCAAAAAACTAACAACAAAAGAAAATAGATTAAGTAGCGGGACAGTTAAATTAATGGAAAGTAGACGAAAACTAATAAGCGAAAACAAAAGAAACACAGTAGAATACGTAGAACTAAACAAACTTATTAGAAGAAAAACCAGAGAGGATCTAAGAAAACACACTGAAAATGAAATCGAGAAAGTAATTGAGAGAAATAAGGGCCTAAAATGCTTACGACCAAATTTAGGGAAACCACTACTTATTTCAATAAAGGATGAAACAGGACGGGAAGAGAGGAGAAAAGATAAGATATCAGAAGAAGTAGAAAGGTTTTATAAAGAACTATACACCTCAAAGAAACACGCAAACTTCAACACTCAGGAATATATCAAGAAAACAATCACGAATATAAACTCAGAAACACTACCAAAAATAGAAAATTATGAAATAGAAGCAGCACTATCACAATTAAAGAACAACAAAGCACCAGGACCAGATGGAATCCTTGCTGAAATGTTGAAAGAAGGGAAAGAAGAAATCTTACAAACATTAAGAAATCTGTTTAATCAGTGTCTACATAAAGGAGAAATACCCGACGAATGGAACGAAAGTCTTACAATCCTGCTATTTAAGAAAGGCGACAGAAAGGACATAACAAATTACAGACCCATCTCACTGCTGTCGCAAACGTATAAACTATTCATGAGGATTATCAACAACAGACTAACACACAAATTGGACTCGTATCAACCCGTAGAGCAGGCAGGATTCCGAAAGGGATATAGCACCACTGACCATCTTCTAACAATTAGGACACTAATAGAAAAAGCTAACGAATACCATATAGATCTGCACTTAGCGTTCGTTGACTACGAAAAAGCATTTGACAGCGTGGAAATGTGGGCAATAGAAAAAGTTATAAACAACTGTAGAATAGATTCCAGATACAGAATGCTAATACATAATATATATAAGAAAGCAACAATGACAGTACAATTGGAAGAAACCACAAAACCCATACCAATTAACAGAGGAGTGCGACAGGGAGATGTTATTTCTCCTAAACTATTTACATTAGCACTGGAAGATGTTTTCAAAACAATGGAATGGACAAACATGGGAATAAACATAAATGGAAAGAAACTAAACCACCTAAGATATGCAGACGATGTAGTAGTCATAGCATCAAGTTTTGAATAACTACAAACCATGCTAACCGAACTAGCAAATGAATCCGAACAAATAGGTCTAAAAATGAATTTTGCCAAAACAAAAACAATGACAAACACACAAGACAATAGAAACGTAATACTAAACGACACCACAATAGAAGCGGTTAATGATGATATATATTTGGGACAGATTATAAAAATAAATAAGGAAAACCAAACAGCGGAGGTAAAAAGAAGGGTCAGATTAGCCTGGGCAAGATTTGGAAAATTAAAATGGGTCCTAAAGAATAAAAAAATACAACAATACTTAAAAACAAGAGTGTTTGACCAGTGCATACTCCCAATTCTCACATACGCATGCCAAACATGGACCTTGACCAAGGGAAACATGGATAAAATAATAAAGACACAAAGAGCCATGGAGAGAGCAATGTTAGGAGTAAAATTGACAGACAAAAAGCAAAACAACTGGGTCAGAAATAGAACAAAAGTCAAAGACGCAGGTCAACATATAACCAGGCTAAAATGGAGCTTCGCAGGTCATAACGCTAGACAAACGGACAATAGGTGGAATAGCACGATACAACAATGGAGACCATGGACAGGAAAGAGAGCAAGAGGACGACCCCAGATGAGATGGGGAGACGACATTAAAAAGATAGGAGGAACGCACTGGAAACAGAAAGCACTAAACAGAAGCGAATGGAGGAAACTGGGGGAAGCCTATGTTCAGAATTGGACGAATTAAAGGGCAAAAGAAGAAGAAGAAGTTAATGCAGGGTCATTTTTGTTTAAATAAAAAAAACTATAGCAACGATTTGTCGTTAAAAAGAGAAACCAAACCCAAACATGATAGTAAAATTATCTCGTTAATTGTAGATCATAAGGAAAAACCAGAAAAAAACTCATGATACTATCCCGAGATTGTGTTTGGTTATACATTTAGTTTAGGTACTCTCAATATCAACATCAAGCTCGAAATTTATATGTCTTCTTAGTATGTCTATTCGTGACGAATGTTTGCTATCATCTTGGAAATCTTTATTTTGTCTGCAACAGCGTGGAAAAGCTGCACATATGTTGTTTTTCTCGCTGACCTCGCTTTCCAAATATTTTTCCTTGCATTGTGACTTGTAGGAGGGCATATCTGCATTAACGTCGCATATATTCGAAGTACTGTCGTTTTCGACATTTGATGGTGGTCTTCTTGGTTCTTCTTCATCCTTCTGAGAACCTCGTCATTTAGGATTTGGTGAGTCCACGGAAACTTAAGTATTCTTCGATATAAGCAACTCTCAAATACTTCCAATCTTTTGCCATTTCTTTATTCAAGATCCACGATTTAATACCATAAAAAGGACATAGAAAGCAAAACAGCGGAACCTTGTTACTTTATACCAAGAGAGACGCTCTTGAAGAAGGCCTTTAGTTGTTTTCTACCCTCATTTTCTGACAAATATCACAAAACAAATTTTCATTGTTGATCATACAAATAATATTTTTAAATTATTGGCTAAATAACATGGACTGTATATCGACAGTCTCTACGATAGATTATTTTTGTCTCATTCGTTTTACGGTTCGTTGGAAATATGTTTCCAGATCTACTATGTATTTGCATCTATAGTTTCTTCGCTCTAACTAAACTATTTATTTCCAGCAATTCCGGTTTTGCTTCAGTATTATTATTGAAAGTTGGCAACCATTTGTTGCTGTTTCGGTTAGAGCGGATGCTCAAAGTGCAGTTTGTGTACTTGACCATTTTGAGCGAATGCATTTACGGAGAAAATTAGATAAAGCGTCAGTGTCGACCAACAAGCTAAGCTAATTTATTTTACTGCACGTTCGTTGGTTAGCCTGTAATTACACTACAGTTGAGCGAATGCAAACAAATTCTAAAGCATACGATTATTGAAATATATGATAATATTATATATTTATATACATATAGGGTGGAAGGCACTTATGGAATAAAATTATTTCTGTCCTTGTTTAAAAATTTTTTAAAAACCGCTAAAATTCGTCCCCTTCTGAATCATGTGCAATACGGTTACACCCAATATTCTTTTTAGATACTTTTTCTCCGTGCTTTTTTAGTTTCTTCCTCAATCTACTATTGACCGTCCAGTTTTCACTTCCAAATGTTAAGCACGAATACTGTCTTACATATGGATATCTTGGCTTGTTGACTTTTGGATCTTTTGGATAAAAACATCCTCTTAATTGCATGATGTATTCGTGTAACGCTTGCGATTCGTACATTAATTCTGGTTTATTCGGAACCCCCTCTCTCTAATTTTACTCCTAGGTATTAAAATGGTTCGACTTGTTCTAATTTATGGTTATTAATTTTTATATTTATAAATTATTGATATTTATAAGTTAGTGAGTTTTCTCACATAGGTCAGAGAAGGTTCCAATTGTTTTCAATCTGTTGGGATGTAGAGTAATATTTTTGATACCTATTGTTTTATGTGCTATTGGATTGAAAACTTAGTCTTGTGAAATTTGTTATTGAATGAATAGCGCAAATCAAATGGAGTTGAGTAGGACATGTCCCACTATAGGACAAAGAAAGATGAAGGAGAAACATTGTACATTGGAGATCATGAAACACATTCGTAGTATAGGAATGCCACAAGAAAGGTGGCTAAACGATATCAAAGTACAAGTGGGGAGAAACTGGCATCAAATAGCACAAAACAGAGAAGGGTGAAGAGCTTATGAGGAGGCCTTTGTCCAGAAGTGGATGCAAACAGGCTTAAAAAGAAGATAATTGCGTGGTAAGCTGCCCACTGAAGTTGCATTAAATACCACCAGAAAAGTCTTTCAACTATGTGCGTGCATACTATTTTAAATCATCTACCAAAAAATATAAGGAAATTAGATAGAATAACCAGTCCAACTGATAAAACAGCAGCAACTACGGGTGATATAACAGTAGCATTTTTAAAATAGGTACAATTTAGTATGAAGTGCAGAGTTAAAATGCTAAAACTGTCGAAGAATACCGGTGTATACAAAATTATGTTTCAGTTTTGATAACAAAAACCAATGTAACACAAAAAAAACCAAAATGAACTATTTTTCTTTAATTTGGCAAATTCCCTAAACCCTAAGATTCAGTTCATCATGGAGATAAACAAAAATAAATCGACTGTATTTGTAGATGTTTTGGTGTAAGTTGGAAGAAAGTTCGTATAACGAACATTCAAGGGAATACCAGGACGAAGAGCATACAAAAAATTAACGCACACGGATCACTATTTAACCAAGTACTAGAATTTCTTAATAGTGAGCTTAATTATTTAAGAAGAGATCTATCGTCCTTTTAAGACCTGTACGTCCAAAAGGATTCAACTGCAATCTCGACCAACATTGAGAACCAGAAGCTAAAGCTTCTCTGTTATATATTAAAAATATGACAGATCGAATAAGTAACATTTTAGCAACATAATGCCAAACCATTACAAAAAAGTCAAAAGTCGCCCAGAGATCTAAGAGAACAATTTTTTTTAACTTTACGGTGTTCGTTGTGGGATACGGACGTTTCGCCCCCGCCGTTTCGCCCCCGACCATTTCGCCCCCGCCGTTTCGTCCCCAGCCGTTTCGCCCCCGAACCGTTTCGCACCCGAACCGTTTCGCGCCCGGGATTTTACCTAACATTGAACATATTAACATTACCTAACATATTTTTATTAGTAAGGCTATCTTTTAAAGTAGTAATAAACCGACAATAATAATCCTCTTGGGCGCATTTATAGTAGGTAGACAGGATTAATACTGTAGCGTTTACTGTAACTACCTTTAACTTATAGTTAAATAAAACTAACGGTTCGATTTATATACGATATTTATTTGTACTTTATTTACACGAGTTTATACAAGTTAATACAACCAACAAAGCACTTCTAAGAAAAACAAACAAAAAAATTATCAATAGGTAAATGTATGACATACTAACATTGTATTTATAATTCAATGCAACATGTTAGGTAAAATCCCGGGGGCGAAACGGTTCGGGTGCGAAACGGCTGGGGACGAAACGGCGGTGGCGAAACGGTCGGGGGCGAAACGGCGGGGGCGAAACGCCCGTAAATCGTTCGTTGTAGTTGTTGTTTAGTGTACATTGCAACAACAAACCGTAGTGTAAATAGTGGATTGATCGCACCTAAACGAAACTGTGGCCGTGTAGTCTATGTCTATATCACTGGGACAGATCAGTTGTTCATAGCATACCATCATATACGATAACCTTCTTCGTCTTCTTCTTCTTCTTCTTCTTCTTCTTCTTCTTGTTCTTCATGTGTCTTGTCTGTTCTGAATGTTGGCAATTAACATGGCTATTCTGACTTTGTTTACGGCAGATGACAATCCGAACCATTGCCGAAGTTTCCTCCTTGGACCCTTCTGCTGTCTATTTTCCCTTAGGTAATTAGTTAAAGTACTCTATATTTACTGTGCCTCACAACGTGACCAACGTATTCCAACTTTCTTTTCTTTATAGTTAGTCCTACCTCTTTCTCCTTATCTATCCAGCTTAGAACCTCCTCGTTGGTCACGTGTTTGGTCCAGGATATACGTAATATGCGTCGGTAAGCCCATTTTCTTCATTAATTATGCGGTCATTGTCCACGCCTTTATTCCATATAACAAAACCGAAAATACCTACATAACATTTGAGAAGTAGGATTTTGAAAGGTTGGGTAAGGCTTCTAAGGAAGGGAATTTTTCTAGCTAGTGAACGACGCTCTTGCTTTTTCTATTAAGTAAGTGTACAAATCCACGTGTTCAATTCTTTGATTGTCTAATATCACTTGACTTATTCGTTCTTGAGTTTTGCTTACTAACATACATGTGGTTTTTGTGATGTTCGGTTTGAGCCCATGTTGTGCACTTTCTTTGTATCTTACTCATCAGGTAACTCAGCACTCAGCTCCTCCATGCTACTCGCGAGAATCACAATGTCATCAGCATATTTTATGTTATTAATTAATTCTCCATTTATCTTTATGCCTTCTGTACTTTCCACTAGCGCTGTCTTAAATACTTCTTAAATAAGACAACCATCTGATTTTATTCGAGGCTGTTCGAATTAAACATTTTAACATACCTACTCGATGAGTTTTAATAGATAAATAGAAGGTGGGTATCTAAAAATGATGTAGACCTCAACAACACGAAATGACAAATATGCTCCTTAAACAAACGCACCGAAAATTCCATAACCGATTTGGAACAACCGACAGATCCGGGGAAACACACGATGGCTACAATTATTGTATAATATGTACTCAAGGAAGACTATCCTTCTTCTACCTCCGTTCATAACCGCCTTTGATAATATCTGCCACAGTTGTAGACGAAATGACAGGAAGGAACAATTCCAGACCACGCCCACGGTCTTCAAATCCCGAATATAATGTATCATTACCACATTACCAACAATACTTTTACACGTAGGTATGCAGTTTCAAAAGAAATTTGTTTTGCCAATAAAAAACCTTTTCCCTAAGCTTCCAGCTTGATGGATCATTACTCTCGAATACAGTAGCTGTATAATATAACTGTGTAACTGTTTAACTGTTAATATATGTAAGTATAGTGCACAGATTGTAAAGGTGCATGTGGGAATGGCGTTTATGCACAGTATTATAGTCGGTATAGGTATGAGAGACAAATTATCAGTAGTAATTGCACAAGAGCTCTAAAATTATCGAATTTTTCCCGAGTGACACTTTTACAGTTTTAATTTCACGACCCGAAGGGGAGTGAAATTATGTCAAAGTGTCACGAAGGCAAAAATTCGATAATAATTTTAGAGATCGAGTGCAATTTGCTGCGATTATTTCATGAATAAAACTGTTCAAAACCAAAACTTTATTGTAATTTATTTATAATATGTAAGTACAAATTAGTACATTTAAACACACAGTTGTTATAAATATTTAACGGTTGAAAGTCATCACTTTTATAATTTTAAAACATTAATTATTGTCATTAATGTAACTGAATGTATTTTTTCTTAGCAACGAACGACATCTGACGTAATATACTTGACGACGGGATATTATCAAAAATTATCACGTTAATTTTTATTTCTGTAGCTTTCTATTGGTCAGAATCTCCTATGAATGAAATAATGGAAATAATGAAATAACAAATACCTAATATAAGATTTAATTTTCCATTATTTCGAATACTTTCTCATACAGCGACTATAATTTAATAGTGCGCAAAGACGCCATTCCCCACCGGCACCTTTAGAATCTGTGCACTGTACCTCATTCTTTCGTGACTACTAAGTTTTTGCTATCCAAGTATAACTACATCTAAAGTCCTTGATATTTCATAAGTTTCAAAGTGGAATAGTTTGAAAATCGTTGTACAAGAAGGATTAGGATTATAACAAATATCCTACTTGTACTAAGACGAACTATAAGATTTTAATCTAGGAATAGTTTAAAACTTTAGGTAACTTAAGATTTAATGGAATTATTTTCCATGTAATAATTTTCTTCACTAATAATAAAATAAGAGGTTTTTTTTTAATTTAAATTAACGTGCATGTGACATCTATGGTCATTAGCACGAGTTACAGTTTACATGGTAATATACACACATGATACAATAACAGAAGATATGACATGGAGCAGGTAGGCGGGGCCAACGTAGCTACGTCACTCTGTGAGTAGATCAGCATTATATTCAGTGTTGTCGTATAGTAAACACTGTTTATTTTTGTGTTTAAGGTGAATTTTACTTATAGCTTGTTACACTTTTATCAAAAATATTATATTCATAGTTAGATTTGAATAGTCCTTAGGAGGTGTAATCATAAATATAATTAATGAATAAGAGAACTTAAGTAATAAAAAAATATAACTGATGGGCTTCATGACTATCGCAGCTTTAACTTTTTTTATCATTTAACACATTACAATTTTATTGTTACATACCTTTATTTCATCGTCAGTACATGTATTATACAGGGTGTATAATACATGATTTATATATAGGGTGGAAGGCACTTATGGAATGAAATTATTTCCGTCCTTGTTTTAAAATATTTTAAAAAACGCTGAAACCCGTTCATTTTTATATATAAATGTAGGCTTTTTAAACCTAAATTTAAATTTAAACAGGATGATTCACGCAAGCCTGGTATAGTTCATAAGCTTTATTTTTAATGGAACACCCTATATATTTTTATATTATTAAAACCTACTTAACGGCCTGATTTCAACGACCCATATCATGTATGGTGTATTATGAATAATACAGGATGAAATTTTGAAATTACAGTGTATGGAAACCACTTATGGAATAACAATGTTTGTGTCCTTATTTTAGAAAATTATAAAAAACGCTAGGATACGTCAACTTTTAAATTTAGATATGCTCTCTTTAAATATTAATTAAAATATACGGGGTGATCCACACAAGTCTATCATAGTCCATGATCTTTAATTGTAATGAAACACCCTGTATATGTTTATGTTTTTCGAATTTGCTAAATAACTTCATCACAAAAAAGTTTATTGTATAAGGCCTATTACGAATAATACAACATGAAATTTTAAAATTATATAGGTTAAATTTTCGTCAAGATATTAAATAGGTACCTACATAAAATTTTGAAATTATCTAATAATTTATCATACTTTAAATAATAGTAAAGTATGTATATAATAATGGTATTTTAGCTAAATAAAGACATATATTTTCAAAACTAAGTATAAATAATATTTATTTTTTTTTGTTTTATATCTTTAATGTCTTGACGAAATTTATGAATAATTTAAAAATTTCACCTTTTCAAAATTTCACCTTGTATTATTCATAATGGACCCGAATAATACATTTTTTTGAGATGACGTTAGAAAGTAGCTGCTAAGCACATAAAAATATACAGGGTGATCCATTAAAACTAAAGATCATGGACTATGCTGTACTTGCATAAATCACCCTGTAAATTTAAATCTATGTTTGTAAAGCGCCCATTTAGATTTAAAAGTTGACCTGTTCCGGCATTTTTTTATAATTTTTAAAATACGAACACAAACAATTTTATTCCATAGCTAATAATTTCAAATACCATCCTGTATTGTTCATAATTCACCCTACATGATATAGTTAGTTGAAATCAGGTTGTTAAGCAGCTTTTAAAAATATAAAAATATACAGGGTGTTCTATTAAAAATAAAGCTTATGGACTCTGTTTGACTTTTATGAATCACCCTGTAAATTTAAATTTGTGTTTAAAAAGTGCAGATATCTATTTAAAAATCGACGAGTATCAGCGTTTTTTATAATTTTTCGAAACAAGGACAGAAATCATTGTATTCTACACGTGCCTTCCACACTGTATAAGTAGCCGTATGTTGCCTAATAATAAAAAAATCATGTTTCTGATTGATTTTTATTATTAGAATATGTTCTCAATAATTATATTTAATCATACTAAAGAAAACAGCACTTCTAGAAAGTTTCACAACTGATATTAAAAGCTAAAATCTCCAAATCATAATGGCAATGCACTCGAAATTTAAAGGATCTACTCACAACGTGACGTCATGCGCGACCTGAACGAAGTTCGGAACGCTCCATATCATATCTTGGATACACAATATAGTATTATAAATTACAAATAGTATAGTTAGCATCTAACATTAAGTAAAAAAACGGTTAACAATTATATTTTGTTTAAAAGTTGATTCTTCTCGAGGAATTTGATAACCTTGTTGATTTGGTCTGTGCTGTTGAGGACCTCTTTGTAGTTAGGACTGATACCAAGCTGCTGGCGTACTTTGGCATAAAAAGGTGTCAATAAGTATATGTCTGATTCGGACAGTAGTATTGCAGTGTTGATATTTTGGTAGTGGAGATGATGTCATCAAATAGCCATGTGTTAGACGGGTTTGTCCCATAAGCAGTCTCCGTATGATTGTCGTATTTTTCTGAGATAAAATAGAGCAGGTAAATAGGTTTACTGAGGGTTTAATTTCATGCAGCGCTGAAGTAATTTTATTCCAGTGAATTTGCCAGGTGGATAGATTGAGCTTCTTCAGTCTGGCTTTTAGATCATCGCAGATTTGTATATGGTATCCATATACAAGCATGGATAACATGGTATCCATATACAAGCATCTCTCCAGATAAGCATGGTATCCATCGATGATGCAGATTTTTTGGCAAGGCAATCGGCAACATGGGATGTACCCATAATAGAGTGACTTTTGTATTTTGATTTATAAGAAGCTGATAAATGTCATGAATATCTTGGACAAAAGGATGGTTGGTGATTATAGTATTGATAGAGAGTATAGACGAAAGTAAGAGGATTTATTTATCAAAATTTATTTTTATTAACTCATAATTATAACTTTTTAATATCCAATATTAGTGCAGTTACTTAAGGTGGATATGAGCTATTACCTCCGATTTCGTTGAACCTCCATCGATTTGTACGAAAATTGGTGAGTGGTTAGAGGATATCTCAAGGAACAAAGGTGACATGGTTCCAACTTGCGTTTTTACCCTGGGGGTGGATGCCACCCCTTCTTGGGGATGAAAATATTTTTTTTATAACCCCATAATTCGATAGATGGGCAAATTCTAAGCAAGATTTGTTATACAAAGTTATTAAAATAAATCAAAACTTTTTGAGTTATTGATGATTAAAGATTTTAATTTTTCGTGAGAAAAATGCATGTTTTTAACCGATTTTTTATAAATAACACAAAAACTACAAGTTTTTACAAAAAAGTTATTATTACCAAAATTGAAGCTTATAAAAAATAAAATAAACTACTTAGTATAAAAATCTTTTACTGTTAACTAGAAGTGAGTAGGTAATTGAATGTATATTTTTTTCGGCGAGAATTTTTTGTAACATAAACATATAAAACATTTGTCAAAGTGCTTAAAAGTGTCTATCAAACGAGCCCCTGAACAAGTTGATAGCATTAAAATTTATGCTCCAAAAATTTTTCAAAATTAATTTTTTTTAAATTTTTCCAAAAAATGTTATTGTTTTTTTTAGTGACTCCGTTAATTTTTACAATATCAGGTTCTCTTAAAAACCATTGAAAGATATTTCTAAGTGCTATTAAACCAGGTTGAATTTACTTAGTTTTTTAAAAATAAAAGGTTAAATGGTCCCAGTTACATGGTTCTCCCAGCAAAAACCTTTAAACGTTTATATCTCGGTTACTTTTCTACAGAAATAGTAAAACAGGTAAAATATTTGACACAAAAAACCTAAAATTCGCTTATGTATCATTTTTTACGTACATTGAGTATTTTTGGAGTTATAAAAAAAAATGAAAATTAGGGTAATATTAAAAATTCTGATTTTTTTTTTAATTATACTTTGTTTCAAAAATATGCGTTCTAAACCGGTCAAAATGCTTAAAATTTTTACTTATGCTAATGTAAAGAAACTATTGTAAGGATTACTAAACATTTTAATTTTTGTGGAAATGGCGTATGTTTAATTTTTCACTTTTTCCTAAAAAATTCGAGAGGGTTCTCTTATTTTCATCAAAACATGCTAATTTTGATGCTATTAAATTCTTCTGGAGCTCATTTGATAGGTATTCCAAAGTACTTTGACAAAAGTGTTTAGCAGATATATTTTATAAAATGCATCGTTGTCCCGTTTTTAAGAATTCGGTTTAGGCTTGAATACTTAGATTTGAGTACTCGTCGAAAAAAATATATGTATATTCAATTACCCCTAACTTACTTTCGATTAACATTAGTTTAGTTCTTTAAGTGAGTTTAGTATTCAATTTTTTATTATCTTTTGATAATAGTACCTTTTTTTAAAAAAGCTTATAGTTTTTGAGGTATACGTGAAGAACAGCTTTAAAACGTTTTTTTTTACATTTTTTTACGAAAAAATAAAATTTTTGATCTTTAATGACTCAAAAAGTATTGATTTATATTAATAACTTTGTATAACAACTTTTCCTTAGAATTTGTCCCTCTATTGAATTATGAGGTTATTATAAAAAAATATTTTCATCCCCAAGGAGTATAATGTATAATGTAGTAAGTACTCTTATGCAGAATCCTTCTTGTGAATCACTTATATACAGTGTGAAAGGCACTTATGGAATAAAATTGTGTCTGTCCTTGTTTTAAAAAATTTTAAAAAACGCTAAGACCCGTCCATTTTTAAATATAAATATACGATTTTTAAACCTAAATTTGAATGTACAGGTTGATTCAGGCACGTCTAGCATAGTCAATAAGCTTTATTTTTAATGGAACATCGTATATATTTTTATATTTTTAAAAGATGCTTAACAACTTGATTTCATCGAAACATATCGTTTATGGTGTAATATGAATAATACAGGGTGAAATTTTGAAATAACAGTGTGTGGACACCACTTATGGAATAAAATTGTTGGTGTCCTTATTTTAGAAAATTATAAAAAACGATAGAATACGTCAACTTTTAAATTCAAATATGCAGTGCTTAAACATAAATATACGGGGTGATTCACGCAAGTCTAGCATTGTC
This sequence comes from Diabrotica virgifera virgifera, assembly GCF_917563875.1. Classification (NCBI taxonomy): domain Eukaryota; kingdom Metazoa; phylum Arthropoda; class Insecta; order Coleoptera; family Chrysomelidae; genus Diabrotica; species Diabrotica virgifera. The sequence goes on along the minus strand of NC_065443.1, from coordinate 59,046,212 downwards.
CATGATCTTTAATTTTAATGAAACAACCTGTATATTTTTATGTTTTTAGAATCTGCTAAACAACGTCACATCAAGAAAGAGTATTATGTATGGCCTATTATGAATAATACAAAGTGAAATTTTAAAATTATGTATAATTTTCTTCAAAATATTAAAAACCTACATACAATTTTGAAATTAATAATTTATCATACTTTAAAAATGGTGTTATTTTTAAATAGGTATTTAAGTAAAGACATACATTTTCTAAACTAGGTATAAATCTACTGGGTTTTGTATTTAAGGTCTTAACAAAGTTTATAAATAATTTCAAAATTTCACCTTGTATTATTCATAATGGACCGTACATAATTCACTTTTTTAGGATACGGTTGTGAATTAGCTTCTAAGAACATAAAAATATACAGGGTGATCCATTAAAACTAAAGATCCTGGACTATGCTGTACTTGCATGAATCACCCTGTATATTTAAATTTATGTTTGTAAAGTGACCATTTGAATTTAAAAGTTGACGTGTCTTAGTATTTTCTATAATTTTCTAAAATAAGGACACAAATAATTTTATTCCATAAGTGGTTTCCATACTTTATAATTTTAAAATTTCACTCTGTATTATTCATAATACACCAATCATGATATAGTTCGTTGAAATCAGGTTGTTAAGCATCTTTTAAAAATATAAAAATATATAGGGTGCTCTATTAAAAATAAAGCTTATGGACTCTGCTGGTCTTGCACGAATCACCCTGTACAATTTATGTTTAAAAAATGCACATTTTTATTTTAAAATCGACGGGTCTTAGCGTTTTTTATAATTTTTTGAAACAAGAGCAGAAATAATTTTATTCCATACATGCCTTCCACACTGTCAATTATATGTGATTCACAAGAAGGATTCTCCATAAGAGTATTACCATCGTACTACACCCTAAAATAAATTTTTCATCAATTATATTTTTTGAACCACAACATGTGAAGTATAGGCTTGGATCCTGCGTATCAAAAAAAGTTCATTAATAGCAAGCGGAAAAGTTGTTAATAGCTTAACGGTGTCTAGTCGGACAAACTTCGATATACGGGAAAACTGCAACAGGGGAAGTTTTAATTGTGGAGCGTGTCATCCTGACAAATTTATGATTGTGAAAACTAGCAGGTTGTTTTTAAATTTACTTAATAGAAAACTTTATAGAGGGTGTTTAGTAGGTCGATGGAAATTTTTTAAGGGATGATAGGGGACGCCATTTGCAACATTTTTTGCTAATAATGTATCGCTCAAACTGTTAATGTTTCCGAAATAAAGTTAAATTTGTCAATATTCGACAACCGTCTATTTCACGTTTAAAAATTATCTAGGCGTACTACCTCCCTGTTATACGAATGGAATAAAAATGTAAACCTACAACACTGACTCTTCGCATACAATTTCCATCAGCTATCATCATTCTCCGAACGCATAACAAACAAAAAACAATCTACCTGCTATGCTAACAATCAATCTACCTGCTATGAAGTGGTTTATTTTGGTTTATAAACATGGTTATTGTATGCGTATGAAAGGTGCGTTTTACTGTTTTGACATCCGAATTGTGTTTGGAGTTGCATTAACAACGAAGGGTTTTTGCAATCTGAGCAAGTAATATGTAAGGCATTTTGTATGTCAGGGAAGTATCTCGCTTAAATAATTATTTTTAAAAATAAAATTGACGAGCAGCCTTATTTTCGAATATTGACAAATTTAACTTTATTTCGGAAACCTTAACAGTTTGAGCGATACATTATTAGCAAAAAATGTTGCAAATGCCGTCCCCTATTATCCCTTAAAATATTTCCATCGACCTACCAAACACCCTGTATAATATATGACAAAATGTTTGTCCGACAAATATGTGGGGCATTTTAATAAGTCCGACAGGCAGAAGACGTCAAATGGCAGGAATTATATTGGTGGCAAATAGCAGTCTGATTATTGCATGAGAGTTTAATGAAAGGGAACAAATAGTTGTAAGTTCTGTCCCACAAAATACCTACGAGGGACGTTTTCATATGGTGACATCCGAAACCTGTAACCTGTTCCACAGTTAAAACTTCATCTGTTCCAGTGTTCCCGTACATCAAAGTTTGTCCGACTAGACACCGTTAAGCTGTTAACAAATTTTCAGCTTGCTATGAATAAACTTTTTTTTGGTACGCGGGTTTGTGTTGTATTTTAGGTTGTAGGTTGTAGGTTATCCTCGTTATCGGAGATTAAGATTGCGTCGTCAGCATAACAGAGGATTCTTATTTGTTTTTCTACCATCTTATATCCTTTTCCAGTACTTTTATTGTTCTCTATGATTTTGTCCATTACTAAATTAAAAAGCAATGGGCTCAAGATATCCCCTTGTGTGACTCCCGAGTTGATTTCTACTTCCGATGTTAGTTCATTCTTGACTTTTATTCTGGCTTTGTTCTCCGTATTAATGTCTTTAATTATCCTTATCATCTTGTTTGTTGGGCTGATTTTTCTCCTTTAGCAATCTTAGAACATCTTCTAATCTTACAAAATCGAAGACTTTAGTCAGATCTATAAAGCACATAAATGCAGGTTTATTATATTCCAGTGCTTTCCCTGCGAACTAATTGAACCAGTCTCGAGATTCGAATATCTGGGAGTCGAATGTAGTTATGGAGATGTTAAAGAGCCACAAGCAAGCAAATAAACAGTATCGTACTGATAGATATGCTGGCCCTGGTTCCAGTTATGATGCGGGCCCCGGTTCCAGTTATGATGCGGGTCTCCGCCCAATAATGCGCCCCCCCCCCTAAGTATGCTGGCCCCCCGCCCAATAAAAAAAACACATTGTATATTAAAAGTTTTTAATAAACATTAAATATGAATCATCATATATTTTTTATAAAAACTCAGCTAATTTAAAACAGTAAACTAATATTAATCCTATCGTTTTTCATACCAACGGAAGTTCTGATACGTACCTGTTAGTTCAGTTGTCCTTACTTTTGTTTTAGACCAGGGCGCATCTGTAAAAATATTAGTACATTTGGACGTTGAGAGGTGACTCAAATTTTTTTGCAGAAATTGATTGAAAGTAGCTCAAATAATAATATTTGAGTTATCGTCCCACTCAACAAGGTCCGGAACATTGTTTAAATAATCAAAATGTCAAAAAATGAAGGAAAAATTCGATTTTTTCTTCATTTTTTTATTATAACTTTAAACATATTCATTTCCGAGAAAAGTTGTACTGACCTAAAAGTTGCGTAATTAAATTTCCTACAATATAGGATTGGTTAAAACTTTTAAAAATTGTCACCCTTGTTGCAAAATAGCAATAATAGCGAAAAACCATAAAAAAACAAATATTTGCATTTCACGTTTTTCAACCATATTATGCTACACTTAGGACCTTCATATTTTACCTAAAAAACGTTATGATATAATAAAATAATACTGTGAATTTCAGTAATTTTTTTCTTTGTTCATGTATTTTAACTTAGGGCCGGTATTTCAATAGCTACTTAAGCTTTTGCTTAGCTAAGCCTGTGTCAAAAGTTAAGGAGAAGCTTCAGCTGAGTGCCGTATTTCCATCATTCTCTTAACTAAACTGATGCTCAGCTGTAAAGTTAATTGGTTTGGTACCTCTGAATACGTCAAAGTGCCAGAGCTAACTGTTCTGAGGTAAAAACCACTACTGTTGACATTTAAATTTTATCTTGTCATCTGTATCAATGTTATTTTTACTTCACTTAATTTTGTGTACATGGTACATGTGTTTTTAGTTTATTGTCTATATTTTCTCTGGTTATATTTTTATTGTTATTTTGCATAAGCAATAGATCCGTCTTTGTAAATGTCAAATTGGAATGTAAGTTTATTTTTGTAAAATAAATATACCTACCAAGCAATGTAGAAATAAACAATTTTCATGTGCCTAAACCTTCCAAAATTAGTGAGAATTTTAATAATGGTTATTAGGATTAATAAATTAATAAATTATTATTTAATAATCCAATAATAACGTTATTACTTAAAAGTTGGTTTTCAAAACAACTCTATAATTAATAATCTATAGAAATAACCTCAAAAAACAGAAAACAAATTTTAAGCAAAGGCTTAAACCAACTCCCTCGCGAGCTTAAAATTATTTGTTTTAAGCCTAGGCTTAAGCCTCAAATTGAAGTGGAAATACAGGCATCTAAGCTTAAGCAAAGGCTTAAAGTAAGCTTTGGCTTAAGTGAGGTTGGAAATACCGGCCCTAAGAGAATAAAAGTTTATTATTTTTAAACATATGCAATTGTTTAAACAATATTTCACAAACAATAATCAAATTAGTTTGATTTTTGTGGAATTAAAATATTAAAATACAACAAACTATAGAGGAACAAAATATAGAGGAAGAAAATAATATAATAGATAAAGATTGGAAGAAATGGTGGAAATTAACTTGTGTGAATCGAGCACCACTGTCCTGCGCGTAGCACCAAAAATTAATGTTTATTTAAAGAAATTCCTGACGCCGTGGTAGTTGATCGATTTTAATTTTGCAAATTGCAAATGAAAGGTACAGTATATATATACTCTTCTATGTGCAAAAAAAAGTTCAACTTGTTATCTACTTTATTTTTAGTCCTGCGATATTTTGAAAAAATGAATTTTTTTTGCGAAAGCTGGATTGCAAAATTTATTTTTCAAAACATATTGAATCGATCTTAATGAAATTTACAGTATTTTTTTATTATATTATACAGTTTTTCTGGATAAAATATGAAGGTTATAAGTGTAGCATTAATGGTTGAAAACGTAAAATGCGAATATTTGTTTTTTATGGTTTTTTCGCCATTTATTGCTATTTTGCAACAAGAGTGACAATTTTTAAAATTTTTAACCGATCCTATGTTGTAGGAAATTTAATAACGCAACTTTTGTGTTAGTGCAACTTTGCTCGGTAATGAATAATGAATACTTTTAAAGTTATAATCAAAAAAACGAAGAAAAAAATCGAATTTTTCCTTAATTTTTTGACATTTTGATTATTTAAACAATGTTCCGGACCTTTTTAAGTGGGAGGATAACTCAAATATTATTATTTGAGTTATTTTCAAACAATTTCTGCAAAAAACTTGGAGTCACCTCTCAAGATCCATCTCAAAACAGATGCGCCCTAGACTATTTATATTTATTTCAGTTATCAAGAATTATTACTTAAAAGTAAAAGCTAAAGAATGGTGATGCTATAAATACAAACAAAAGAAACATCTTTCGTCGAGTTTATTTGTCTTGGGATTAGGCATTTTTATAACCCTACCAAAAGTATAAAACTTGCAATGACTGTGCCAATTTGCAAAATTTTACAACTTTCTAGTTTACAACTAATCTAGTTGAAACCAGAACTTGCGTTTTAGTCACTTTCTTTTAGTAGGTAAAACAAGTACAGAACCTTCGTTGAACCTCCATCGATTTGTACGAAAATTGGTGAGTGGTTAGAGGATATCTCAAGGAACAAAGGTGACATGGTTCCAACTTGCGTTTTTACCCTGGGGGTGGATGCCACCCCTTCTTGGGGATGAAAATATTTTTTTTATAACCCCATAATTCGATAGATGGGCAAATTCTAAGCAAGATTTGTTATACAAAGTTATTAAAATAAATCAAAACTTTTTGAGTTATTGATGATTAAAGATTTTAATTTTTCGTGAGAAAAATGCATGTTTTTAACCGATTTTTTATAAATAACACAAAAACTACAAGTTTTTACAAAAAAGTTATTATTACCAAAATTGAAGCTTATAAAAAATAAAATAAACTACTTAGTATAAAAATCTTTTACTGTTAACTAGAAGTGAGTAGGTAATTGAATGTATATTTTTTTCGGCGAGAATTTTTTGTAACATAAACATATAAAACATTTGTCAAAGTGCTTAAAAGTGTCTATCAAACGAGCCCCTGAACAAGTTGATAGCATTAAAATTTATGCTCCAAAAATTTTTCAAAATTAATTTTTTTTAAATTTTTCCAAAAAATGTTATTGTTTTTTTTAGTGACTCCGTTAATTTTTACAATATCAGGTTCTCTTAAAAACCATTGAAAGATATTTCTAAGTGCTATTAAACCAGGTTGAATTTACTTAGTTTTTTAAAAATAAAAGGTTAAATGGTCCCAGTTACATGGTTCTCCCAGCAAAAACCTTTAAACGTTTATATCTCGGTTACTTTTCTACAGAAATAGTAAAACAGGTAAAATATTTGACACAAAAAACCTAAAATTCGCTTATGTATCATTTTTTACGTACATTGAGTATTTTTGGAGTTATAAAAAAAAATGAAAATTAGGGTAATATTAAAAATTCTGATTTTTTTTTTAATTATACTTTGTTTCAAAAATATGCGTTCTAAACCGGTCAAAATGCTTAAAATTTTTACTTATGCTAATGTAAAGAAACTATTGTAAGGATTACTAAACATTTTAATTTTTGTGGAAATGGCGTATGTTTAATTTTTCACTTTTTCCTAAAAAATTCGAGAGGGTTCTCTTATTTTCATCAAAACATGCTAATTTTGATGCTATTAAATTCTTCTGGAGCTCATTTGATAGGTATTCCAAAGTACTTTGACAAAAGTGTTTAGCAGATATATTTTATAAAATGCATCGTTGTCCCGTTTTTAAGAATTCGGTTTAGGCTTGAATACTTAGATTTGAGTACTCGTCGAAAAAAATATATGTATATTCAATTACCCCTAACTTACTTTCGATTAACATTAGTTTAGTTCTTTAAGTGAGTTTAGTATTCAATTTTTTATTATCTTTTGATAATAGTACCTTTTTTTAAAAAAGCTTATAGTTTTTGAGGTATACGTGAAGAACAGCTTTAAAACGTTTTTTTTTACATTTTTTTACGAAAAAATAAAATTTTTGATCTTTAATGACTCAAAAAGTATTGATTTATATTAATAACTTTGTATAACAACTTTTCCTTAGAATTTGTCCCTCTATTGAATTATGAGGTTATTATAAAAAAATATTTTCATCCCCAAGGAGTATAATGTATAATGTAGTAAGTACTCTTATGCAGAATCCTTCTTGTGAATCACTTATATACAGTGTGAAAGGCACTTATGGAATAAAATTGTGTCTGTCCTTGTTTTAAAAAATTTTAAAAAACGCTAAGACCCGTCCATTTTTAAATATAAATATACGATTTTTAAACCTAAATTTGAATGTACAGGTTGATTCAGGCACGTCTAGCATAGTCAATAAGCTTTATTTTTAATGGAACATCGTATATATTTTTATATTTTTAAAAGATGCTTAACAACTTGATTTCATCGAAACATATCGTTTATGGTGTAATATGAATAATACAGGGTGAAATTTTGAAATAACAGTGTGTGGAAACCACTTATGGAATAAAATTGTTGGTGTCCTTATTTTAGAAAATTATAAAAAACGATAGAATACGTCAACTTTTAAATTCAAATATGCAGTGCTTAAACATAAATATACGGGGTGATTCACGCAAGTCTAGCATTGTCCATGATCTTTAATTTTAATGAAACAACCTGTATATTTTTATGTTTTTAGAATCTGCTAAACAACGTCACATCAAGAAAGAGTATTATGTATGGCCTATTATGAATAATACAAAGTGAAATTTTAAAATTATGTATAATTTTCTTCAAAATATTAAAAACCTACATACAATTTTGAAATTAATAATTTATCATACTTTAAAAATGGTGTTATTTTTAAATAGGTATTTAAGTAAAGACATACATTTTCTAAACTAGGTATAAATCTACTGGGTTTTGTATTTAAGGTCTTAACAAAGTTTATAAATAATTTCAAAATTTCACCTTGTATTATTCATAATGGACCGTACATAATTCACTTTTTTAGGATACGGTTGTGAATTAGCTTCTAAGAACATAAAAATATACAGGGTGATCCATTAAAACTAAAGATCCTGGACTATGCTGTACTTGCATGAATTACCCTGTATATTTAAATTTATGTTTGTAAAGTGACCATTTGAATTTAAAAGTTGACGTGTCTTAGTATTTTCTATAATTTTCTAAAATAAGGACACAAATAATTTTATTCCATAAGTGGTTTCCATACTTTATAATTTTAAAATTTCACTCTGTATTATTCATAATACACCAATCATGATATAGTTCGTTGAAATCAGGTTGTTAAGCATCTTTTAAAAATATAAAAATATATAGGGTGCTCTATTAAAAATAAAGCTTATGGACTCTGCTGGTCTTGCACGAATCACCCTGTACAATTTATGTTTAAAAAATGCACATTTTTATTTTAAAATCGACGGGTCTTAGCGTTTTTTATAATTTTTTGAAACAAGAGCAGAAATAATTTTATTCCATACATGCCTTCCACACTGTCAATTATATGTGATTCACAAGAAGGATTCTCCATAAGAGTATTACCATCGTACTACACCCTAAAATAAATTTTTCATCAATTATATTTTTTGAACCACAACATGTGAAGTATAGGCTTGGATCCTGCGTATCAAAAAAAGTTCATTAATAGCAAGCGGAAAAGTTGTTAATAGCTTAACGGTGTCTAGTCGGACAAACTTCGATATACGGGAAAACTGCAACAGGGGAAGTTTTAATTGTGGAGCGTGTCATCCTGACAAATTTATGATTGTGAAAACTAGCAGGTTGTTTTTAAATTTACTTAATAGAAAACTTTATAGAGGGTGTTTAGTAGGTCGATGGAAATTTTTTAAGGGATGATAGGGGACGCCATTTGCAACATTTTTTGCTAATAATGTATCGCTCAAACTGTTAATGTTTCCGAAATAAAGTTAAATTTGTCAATATTCGACAACCGTCTATTTCACGTTTAAAAATTATCTAGGCGTACTACCTCCCTGTTATACGAATGGAATAAAAATGTAAACCTACAACACTGACTCTTCGCATACAATTTCCATCAGCTATCATCATTCTCCGAACGCATAACAAACAAAAAACAATCTACCTGCTATGCTAACAATCAATCTACCTGCTATGAAGTGGTTTATTTTGGTTTATAAACATGGTTATTGTATGCGTATGAAAGGTGCGTTTTACTGTTTTGACATCCGAATTGTGTTTGGAGTTGCATTAACAACGAAGGGTTTTTGCAATCTGAGCAAGTAATATGTAAGGCATTTTGTATGTCAGGGAAGTATCTCGCTTAAATAATTATTTTTAAAAATAAAATTGACGAGCAGCCTTATTTTCGAATATTGACAAATTTAACTTTATTTCGGAAACCTTAACAGTTTGAGCGATACATTATTAGCAAAAAATGTTGCAAATGCCGTCCCCTATTATCCCTTAAAATATTTCCATCGACCTACCAAACACCCTGTATAATATATGACAAAATGTTTGTCCGACAAATATGTGGGGCATTTTAATAAGTCCGACAGGCAGAAGACGTCAAATGGCAGGAATTATATTGGTGGCAAATAGCAGTCTGATTATTGCATGAGAGTTTAATGAAAGGGAACAAATAGTTGTAAGTTCTGTCCCACAAAATACCTACGAGGGACGTTTTCATATGGTGACATCCGAAACCTGTAACCTGTTCCACAGTTAAAACTTCATCTGTTCCAGTGTTCCCGTACATCAAAGTTTGTCCGACTAGACACCGTTAAGCTGTTAACAAATTTTCAGCTTGCTATGAATAAACTTTTTTTTGGTACGCGGGTTTGTGTTGTATTTTAGGTTGTAGGTTGTAGGTTATCCTCGTTATCGGAGATTAAGATTGCGTCGTCAGCATAACAGAGGATTCTTATTTGTTTTTCTACCATCTTATATCCTTTTCCAGTACTTTTATTGTTCTCTATGATTTTGTCCATTACTAAATTAAAAAGCAATGGGCTCAAGATATCCCCTTGTGTGACTCCCGAGTTGATTTCTACTTCCGATGTTAGTTCATTCTTGACTTTTATTCTGGCTTTGTTCTCCGTATTAATGTCTTTAATTATCCTTATCATCTTGTTTGTTGGGCTGATTTTTCTCCTTTAGCAATCTTAGAACATCTTCTAATCTTACAAAATCGAAGACTTTAGTCAGATCTATAAAGCACATAAATGCAGGTTTATTATATTCCAGTGCTTTCCCTGCGAACTAATTGAACCAGTCTCGAGATTCGAATATCTGGGAGTCGAATGTAGTTATGGAGATGTTAAAGAGCCACAAGCAAGCAAATAAACAGTATCGTACTGATAGATATGCTGGCCCTGGTTCCAGTTATGATGCGGGCCCCGGTTCCAGTTATGATGCGGGTCTCCGCCCAATAATGCGCCCCCCCCCTAAGTATGCTGGCCCCCCGCCCAATAAAAAAAACACATTGTATATTAAAAGTTTTTAATAAACATTAAATATGAATCATCATATATTTTTTATAAAAACTCAGCTAATTTAAAACAGTAAACTAATATTAATCCTATCGTTTTTCATACCAACGGAAGTTCTGATACGTACCTGTTAGTTCAGTTGTCCTTACTTTTGTTTTAGACCAGGGCGCATCTGTAAAAATATTAGTACATTTGGACGTTGAGAGGTGACTCAAATTTTTTTGCAGAAATTGATTGAAAGTAGCTCAAATAATAATATTTGAGTTATCGTCCCACTCAACAAGGTCCGGAACATTGTTTAAATAATCAAAATGTCAAAAAATGAAGGAAAAATTCGATTTTTTCTTCATTTTTTTATTATAACTTTAAACATATTCATTTCCGAGAAAAGTTGTACTGACCTAAAAGTTGCGTAATTAAATTTCCTACAATATAGGATTGGTTAAAACTTTTAAAAATTGTCACCCTTGTTGCAAAATAGCAATAATAGCGAAAAACCATAAAAAAAACAAATATTTGCATTTCACGTTTTTCAACCATATTATGCTACACTTAGGACCTTCATATTTTACCTAAAAAACGTTATGATATAATAAAATAATACTGTGAATTTCAGTAATTTTTTTCTTTGTTCATGTATTTTAACTTAGGGCCGGTATTTCAATAGCTACTTAAGCTTTTGCTTAGCTAAGCCTGTGTCAAAAGTTAAGGAGAAGCTTCAGCTGAGTGCCGTATTTCCATCATTCTCTTAACTAAACTGATGCTCAGCTGTAAAGTTAATTGGTTTGGTACCTCTGAATACGTCAAAGTGCCAGAGCTAACTGTTCTGAGGTAAAAACCACTACTGTTGACATTTAAATTTTATCTTGTCATCTGTATCAATGTTATTTTTACTTCACTTAATTTTGTGTACATGGTACATGTGTTTTTAGTTTATTGTCTATATTTTCTCTGGTTATATTTTTATTGTTATTTTGCATAAGCAATAGATCCGTCTTTGTAAATGTCAAATTGGAATGTAAGTTTATTTTTGTAAAATAAATATACCTACCAAGCAATGTAGAAATAAACAATTTTCATGTGCCTAAACCTTCCAAAATTAGTGAGAATTTTAATAATGGTTATTAGGATTAATAAATTAATAAATTATTATTTAATAATCCAATAATAACGTTATTACTTAAAAGTTGGTTTTCAAAACAACTCTATAATTAATAATCTATAGAAATAACCTCAAAAAACAGAAAACAAATTTTAAGCAAAGGCTTAAACCAACTCCCTCGCGAGCTTAAAATTATTTGTTTTAAGCCTAGGCTTAAGCCTCAAATTGAAGTGGAAATACAGGCATCTAAGCTTAAGCAAAGGCTTAAAGTAAGCTTTGGCTTAAGTGAGGTTGGAAATACCGGCCCTAAGAGAATAAAAGTTTATTATTTTTAAACATATGCAATTGTTTAAACAATATTTCACAAACAATAATCAAATTAGTTTGATTTTTGTGGAATTAAAATATTAAAATACAACAAACTATAGAGGAACAAAATATAGAGGAAGAAAATAATATAATAGATAAAGATTGGAAGAAATGGTGGAAATTAACTTGTGTGAATCGAGCACCACTGTCCTGCGCGTAGCACCAAAAATTAATGTTTATTTAAAGAAATTCCTGACGCCGTGGTAGTTGATCGATTTTAATTTTGCAAATTGCAAATGAAAGGTACAGTATATATATACTCTTCTATGTGCAAAAAAAAGTTCAACTTGTTATCTACTTTATTTTTAGTCCTGCGATATTTTGAAAAAATGAATTTTTTTTGCGAAAGCTGGATTGCAAAATTTATTTTTCAAAACATATTGAATCGATCTTAATGAAATTTACAGTATTTTTTTATTATATTATACAGTTTTTCTGGATAAAATATGAAGGTTATAAGTGTAGCATTAATGGTTGAAAACGTAAAATGCGAATATTTGTTTTTTATGGTTTTTTCGCCATTTATTGCTATTTTGCAACAAGAGTGACAATTTTTAAAATTTTTAACCGATCCTATGTTGTAGGAAATTTAATAACGCAACTTTTGTGTTAGTGCAACTTTGCTCGGTAATGAATAATGAATACTTTTAAAGTTATAATCAAAAAAACGAAGAAAAAAATCGAATTTTTCCTTAATTTTTTGACATTTTGATTATTTAAACAATGTTCCGGACCTTTTTAAGTGGGAGGATAACTCAAATATTATTATTTGAGTTATTTTCAAACAATTTCTGCAAAAAACTTGGAGTCACCTCTCAAGATCCATCTCAAAACAGATGCGCCCTAGACTATTTATATTTATTTCAGTTATCAAGAATTATTACTTAAAAGTAAAAGCTAAAGAATGGTGATGCTATAAATACAAACAAAAGAAACATCTTTCGTCGAGTTTATTTGTCTTGGGATTAGGCATTTTTATAACCCTACCAAAAGTATAAAACTTGCAATGACTGTGCCAATTTGCAAAATTTTACAACTTTCTAGTTTACAACTAATCTAGTTGAAACCAGAACTTGCGTTTTAGTCACTTTCTTTTAGTAGGTAAAACAAGTACAGAACCTTCCAAAAGTTAGTTTTCCTTGTGTCTATTATTAATTTTGTTTTTAAATTTTTTGATAAATAGGTATTATTCGTTTTTATTTATACATAACTACACAAAAATTAAAATTTATTAACAAGTTACATTTTCTATTGTGTACCTGTGTAGTGCAAAATGTCCCTATCACATTAGAAAAAAAAAGCAAAGAGCGCGCTAGAGCGGGCCCCTGCGGGGCCCGGACCCTGGTTCCGCGGAACCCGCGGAACCATGCTCAGTACGCCACTGCAAATAAAGCCAATTAGAATTACGTGTCAGGATATCTGAGGGATGTGTAAGACCGATCATAACGTACGCGATAGAAACAAGATGTGACACAGCAGAAACCAAAAGGATACTGAGAACATCAGAAATGAGAACGTTGAGGTCAATAACTGGGAAAATACTGAGAGACAGACTACCAAACGACAGAATAAGAAATCTCTGTAACATACAAGACATAGTAAGGTGGGGAAGACAGAGCAGACGAGAGTGGAATCAGCATGTGACGAGAATCGACAGCGAGAGAATAGCCCGTATAGCCAGGGATTTGAAGCCAATAGGCAAGAGACCAATAGGAAAGCCCTTTAAAAGATGGCTAGATAGCTGGCAGTCAACATCACAGCTACGAATACAAGCTCAAAATCGGTTAAGAACAGTCCAAGAGGCCTAATGTAAGAAGAATAAGAAAGAAGAAGTTGTATTTTAACTAGACTGATTTTCTTCTTTCTTTCTCCTTCCTGTTTTGGTTTGTTGTTGCTAATGATGGTTCGTGTTGTCCCGAAACGTGTCCAAATTGTAAAGATTTTAATAAATTAATTTTTTATCTTTGACGAGCTTTCGACGTCCTCTCTGACGACATCTTCAGGGCTTCCGGGGTCTCATTCTCCTGAGTCTCCAGACACTACTGCACTGTTCATTGTCCAATGCAATTCTGTTATTTCTTATGATGTATCTTTGATTTATACAGTGGTTCGCTGGAGTGAGGCTTGAGTAGGGGTTCGAGCGAAGATTTTTTACGGTGGGATTTGGATTGGCGCTTGAGTGGGGGTGGTCGCGAAGATTTTTCTTGGTGGGATTTGGATTGGTAGATGGAGCGGACGATGTTTTGTTTAGTAGGGGTCTCCATGTCGAAGGCAAAAGGATGCCGTCATCTTTTTTATTTAGACAATTTGGCGGTTTTTCCACCTCTACGGCTTTTAGGAAAAAATTTAGTGTGGAGACCACGAGCAGAAAGAAGAAGTGGAGGTACACTACCTACACGATGGACAGACAACATCAAAAGGCTTGCTGGGAATTGGTTGCAAGAAGCCCAAGACCATTAAAACTGGAAGATATTAGGGGAGGCCTATGGTCAACTTTGGATGCAGAAGGCTGAATGATGATAATGATGATGGCTTCTAGGATAATTTTTGGTTTACAGAATCGGAAGGGGGCTATAGTTTTGAAGTGCTGAAAGTCAATTTTGTGACCTGTATGAAGATGGTTGGCTGATGTTGGCTTAGAGCTGAAATTGAATCGGAATTGCGAGAAAATATGGAATGTTTATAAATGTTATTTCGGATTGTACGGTTGGTTTGGCCTATGTAAGATCGGGAGCAGTCTGAACAGGGAATTTCATAAAACTCCGTGTTGTTGATGTGAGATGTTGTCTTTGACTGATTGGACACAAGATGAAAGTTTTTCAGAGGGGGTAAAAATTATCTTTATTCCTCGTGGTTTGAGAATTTTGTCCATTTTGTCAGTAACATCATTGATGTAAGGAAGAAAAGCTTGTAATGTATCTCTTCCTATTTAAAGGGCCTCCACTTAAAGACACCAAATTCATACCAATCTCGTCTCTCTTATATTGAGCTGTGCATACCGCTCACCTGGTCTGCAAATAATTATTTATAGGATAAATAATTCTTATAGATGTCGACCAGAAGTGTTTACATTATGCGCCTTTCTGTATTTAAAGATTTGTTAACTGTTATATTTTATTGATAACTTTGTTTTGTTCCAGTTTAAAAACATGCTAAATAATAAAACCGTCTATTTTCTTTGTTTCTAAAGCTATCAGGGACATTCAAAAACGGAAATGTTCAAAAAACATAATACTACAATACAATGCCGATGTATACCCATACTTTTACCTTGTCTCCCCTATAGGGTGTCTCAAACTTAACATTAAAAAAGAAATTAAAAAAAGAAGTTTGGCCCGAAAATGTTGGCGTAAGGACAGGTACGTATCCATATAAGGGTGAACCCCGCTCGGTGTAGCTGCTCAAATGGATACGGCATGCGCTCGCCTACATATAAACCGCAAACCGGTTGAATCGAAGAGGGTGAGCGCCGAGCGGCGATCACTGACGTATCCAATATGTGGAGCTACTAGATCGAGCGAGATTTACACTTGTATGGATACGTACCTTTAGACGGCTTGCGCATCTAAGAACTGCATTGCGAGAAATTAACAGGGTCTACACCGTGCAATACACCGTGCATTAGAAGAGATGGAAAGACTGAGAAAACTATAATAGGTGTAAATACTGATTTTGATTTAAGAAATGTATGAAGACATTACAGAAAATGGACAATGTATGTATAAAAAATTGAAATAAATGCAAAAAATGTGTCTATCAATATACTTACATCCTTTTTTAACATGACGATATATTTTTTTTAATGTTTGAAAAGTGTAAGACTAAAAAGTAAAAAATAAAAAATATAAAAAAAAATTATGAAACACTTTTCTTTAGTTATGAATGACTAAAATTTAAAATATTATAAAAAAATCAACCAAAAAGCAAAAAATGAAAAAAATCAAACTCGAAGGATTATTCGAAAAAATCGTTCGTTAAAAAAATGAAAAAATCTAACACATTCGGTAAAGAAAAGCGTGGGGCGCTATCAAACCGTTTATTCGAAGAAGACGCACCCCACGCTTTTCTTTAACGAATGTGTTAGATTTTTTCATTTTTTTAACGAACGTTTTTTTCGAATAATCCTTTGAGTTTAATGTTTTTTTTTTATTTTTTGCTTTTTAGTTGATTTTTTTAATATTTTTAATTTTAGTCACTCATAACTAAAGAAAAGCGTTTCATAAAAAAATTTTTTTATATTTTTTATTACGTTTTTTATTACATGTAAACGAAAAAATCATCTAGGAAAAAGAATTTTGAGCATAATAATTTTAGGTAATGCATATCTTTTGAAATACATATATCTAAATCTAAAAAGTTGGCTTGCGTTCCAAACTTATTTCCAATACTGTATAGACAATATGCACGCACTGAAATGAAATATTACCACACTTGACACCTCATTCACTTGGGAATTTCAAGAAAGCCAACAGCACGAAAAATATGATTCTGTTTGTATTAATGTTTACATCAGTGACGCTGAACAATGGAAATGAAAATTCATAGGCACAGATGTGACAGCTTATTATTAGCCGTTATGTCATTGCGGGTACAGGAAAATGCATTTAGGGAGAAAATCGGATTACATTTTTGGCACGGTGAAACAATGCTAAAAGAATTTGCATTTCCATTTGGTTTATAGGACTGTAAACATGTAAACAATAATGATTCTAAATATACGTAGAGTGCGTTCTTAAACTATGTAATAAACATACGAATTAATTATACTCGAGGTAATTATTTTTAGATATAATTATTACACAGAAATAATTGTTAGATATGATTAAATTCAAAGCCCTTGTCAAAGTGACTTGCTGTCATACTTTCACCATGTGAACAAGTCAAACCACAGCTCAGATGTTACCTGGGGCATATTAGTAAAATACTACATCCATGCTTAAGTTAGCATATTCAACCCATGCTTCCTTGACTGATTACTTGTGCAGAGCTTGACCCACATATTTTTATAAAATATATCTTGGTGGTTAGCATGTAAATTTCACGTAAGCACTGATGATGATTGGTAAACCAATCGAAAACTAGTTATGTGATCGTGATATAGCCCTTTTTAGTGATTTTAAATATATACCTTTTATAAAGGATTTTACTGTTTTTTTATTCAGTGTAAATTTCAAAGGAGTGTTGTAGTCGGGTTGTCGCCATTGAAAATACGTAATAAGGATGCAGGAACTTTACCTATAAATAGTGTGACCAACTAGCCCGAAAAATCCGGGACATGACCCGAATTACGAAGTTGTGTCCCGGCGTCCAGGACAAGGCTTCCGGGCCATCCGAATTTTCAACTTTTTGGTAAAAATCTATATTTTCGTTTTTATTCTAAGAATTTACATCAAATTAAATTGTTGAGACGAAAAAAAAAATTTTTATCGTGGTATAAATTTTAATAGTTCTATGAAAGAAAACGAAAACTGTGGAATTTTTTTTATTTGTGTTTTAATTATCGTCTTCCGAAAAGACCATTCAAAAACAATAATAATTCATGTCACAATGAATCATGCCTAGGCACGCATGCTGCATCGAACGATGTAATGTAATGATTGCTGATGCATCTTTTTTTCGGTTTTGTCAACTACTTTAAGTAGATAAACCTCTTGAGTTCGTTCGCGAAATATGATTAATTTCCAAACCGTTGCATGCTTTGAGCCAAATTCAAATCTGCTGCGTTGCAATATGATTTTTTTATCTAAACATATATTTTATTGTCAGTACAGTAATCAGTTTGAATCCGAAAATCGATTAGTGACCATCTCGGAATTATTGTTTTTGACCCGACTTTTTCAGTCCAATATATTATTATTGTTAATATGAATATGGAACCAACACACGAAAGTAAAAACAGAAAACGATATTGCACTTTCAATAAAATATTGGAAGAAGAATTTCTATTTTTGAAAAAAAAAGTAACTCTAACAGTGACATGAAGTGTGATACTTGTGGATCGGAATTTTCGATCGCCCACAGTGGTAGAGCGGATATACTAAGTCACATCAAAAGTGAAAAACACCGAAGAGGTATCTGCTCCGCGTCCAGCAGCAAAAAATTGACTCAATTTTTCAAGCCAACAGCTTCATCGAGCATTGATTTAGAGACAGCAGCTCGGGAAGGTGTTTGAGCGTATCATTTGATTAAGACCATCAAAAATATCATTGTCAACATAAAAATGTTAAATAACCAATAAAATGATGATATTAGAGTCCTATATTTAAAAAAAAATAACAAATGGCCCGATTTTCATTCAAAAGTCCCGGATTTTAGGTATTTTTTTTTTCAGCATTGTCCCGGATTCGACTGAATTGGAGTTGGTCACACTACCTATAAAAGACTTGCAAAC
Organism: Diabrotica virgifera virgifera; assembly: GCF_917563875.1. Classification (NCBI taxonomy): domain Eukaryota; kingdom Metazoa; phylum Arthropoda; class Insecta; order Coleoptera; family Chrysomelidae; genus Diabrotica; species Diabrotica virgifera. The sequence continues at coordinate 59,027,976 of NC_065443.1, read as the reverse complement.
ATTATAAGATACAAAAAGTGAATCAGGACGTTCTGTATTTGAAGAAAATAGTGAATATAATGGTAGTGATCACTATTGGTACAATGAAAGTGATGAAGTTACAATACAGACGTAGATTGTATACGTTTCAATTATTGGAAAAATATTGTAAAGCACAAACAATGCATCTATTTCTAACTCTAAAAAAGAACAGGATACACATTTATGTCTCTTGGAGATGATTTTGGCATAACCGAAAGAAATGCTTTGAGAATATTTGCAAAATATGTTCCATTAATTAGTAAATATTTAAGACCTTGTATTTTTAATCCCCAAGTTGGTCCAGTTAAATTAAACTTACCTCTAGCATTTCAATTAAAGACGATCAAAACGTACTATACAATCCCCAGAATAGGCCAATCGCTTTCTTTTGAAAAAACCTCGTGAGTAATAGTATCTACTTAGGCGTTTTAAGCACTTAATTAAAAGTAACAATTTCTAAAGACTTATAAATTTCACTTTGAAACTAAATAAACTGATTGTAGAACTATGCAAGAATACAAATAATATCTGGTAATTTCCAATTAAATGCGATTAGAATGTATTAGTCCTGTCGCCAGGGGGGGTACAACGGCCTTCTTAATTCAGATGGACTTACCCAAGTTTTTTTTTTATGTATTTTGGCCCGTAGAACACGATTTTTTTGGGTAACAGTTGATCCGGATGTCGATAAGATTGTTATAAACAAAGAAGTTGAGGAATTACATAACAGCGATTTCTCGCAAAACAAAACATTTTTTTGTATTTTTTGGGTCATTCTAACCAAAAAATGTTCCTACAAGTTTTTTCGTAGGATGCATAGTTTTCGAGATAAACGCGGTTGAACTTTCAAAAAATAGAAAAATGACAATTTTTGAACCCGAATAACCTTTGAATAAAAAATAAAATAGCAATTCTGCTTACCGCCTTTAAAAGTTTGAGTCAAATTATATCTGTTTTGAATATATGCATTGCTAAAAATTTATTTTTTGATTGTTAAAAAAAGCTATAAACACATAGTGTTTCCCGTGCCTAATACATGCGTTTTAATGCATGCTACGTAGAAATAGCCCCGCTTGCACTTTTACCTCTTCTACCTACTCGTTCGATTTTAAATGGGAAATCATTGAAAACATCACTCAAGCACTAGGTGTTTATAGCTTTTTTTAACAATAAAATAATAAATTTTTAGCAATACAAATAATTAAAACCGATATAATTTGACTTGAACTTTCAAATGCGGTAAGCAGAATTGCTATTTTATTTTTTAATCAAAAGTTATTCGGGTTCAAAAATTGCAATTTTTCGATTTTTTGAAAGTTTAACCGCGTTTACCTCGAAAACTATGCATCCTACGAAAAAATTTGTAGGAACATTTTTTGGTAAGAATGGCCCAAAAAATACAAAAAAATGTTTTGTTTTGCGAGAAATCGCTGTTAAGTGATTCCTCAACTTCTTGGTTTGTAACAATCTTATCGACATCCGGATCAACTGTTACCCAAAAAATTCGTGTTCTACAGGTCAAAATACATAAAAAAAACTTGGGTAAGTCCATCTGAATACAGGAGGCCGTTGTACCCCAGCTGGCGACAGGACTATATATACAATTCCCGTAAAATACTCTAATCGCGTTTTTAACTGGGCTCGACTCGTAGCCCGGTTGTGGTCCATGACGTCAGATCAATAAAAGGACGTTCAAGTGCCTTCTAATAAATTTGAATTTTATAGCATTTTCAAAACCTCGTAGTAAGCGGGTTAAGAATATTGGTTTTTTTTCATGCAAGCGTTTTAAGATCATGTTAGCTTATGTTTTTTAAAATATTATTTTAAAATTTAAAAATTTATGCAAGTTCCCTATTACGCTCCCGATAATGGACAACTATCTTCGGATAACAAGTTTTGCATATTTTATGAAAAAATTATGGAACTATTCGATAAAGCATTTCCTTTGCAAACGGTGGATACTAGACGATTTTCTAAACAGTCTAAAAATAAGGGCTGGTTGACTTCTAACTTAACAAATGAGGGAGATTTTATTAGAGACATTTTCAGATCTATAAAATATTCAGAAAGTCATGAGCTCAGAATACGGTATATCATTCTAAAAAAAATCATGAATACAAAGTTAAGTTAGCCAAGCAAACTTATTTTAATAATAAAATGATAAATGCGCAGAATAGTACGGCTGAGGCTTGGCGCATCATACATCGAAACACTGTCGGAGGTAAAAATCGAAACTCTTCTAAATACCCAAGTAAATTTAAAAATAATTTGGGAATTTCTGTGCATGATCCTCATGACATAGCAGAATCTTTCAGTCAACATTTTTCGAATTCCGTAAAAAATTTAATTAGTCAAACTTCACCTGACTATAATCCTAAGAATCTTTCTTCGCCTATACACTCCCTTTTCCTTTATCCTGTTAGTGATGAAGAAATAAAAAGTATAATTAAAGACATCTCAAAAAAATCCTCGGCTGGACTGGATGAGATCCCGTATTCTATGTTAACACATGTATCTCATATAAACAATTAACATTTCTAGTAAACCTTTCATTTCAGGAAGGGATTTTTCCTCAAATTCTAAAATACTGCTTTAGTTGTGCCTATACATAAAAAAGCTGACAAATCAAAATTTGATAACTATCGAGGCCTATCACTTTTATCTGTGTTTTCAAAAATATATGAGAAGGCATTTCATACACGTCTCCTCTCGTATATTAACAAGCATAACATTATACAAAAGTCTCAATTTGGTTTCCGTGAAGGTATAAGTGTGCAAGATGCACTACTAACGCTGTGCAATCATATTTTATCGAACTTTATAAGGGTAATAAAGTTATCACTTTGTTTTATGACTTAGCACGAGCTTTTGAAACTGTAAATCATCCAATACTGCTGGAAAAACTTTATCATAGTGGTGTCAGGCAAGCCGCACACCAACGAAACATGAAACGTAAAACATGAAACATGAAACGTAAAACACGTTTCATGAATATAAAACACGGCTAAACAAATCTTGAAGTCCGCCTACCAATGAAACGAGTGTGATTCATGCTCATAAAACATTTTTATTTTCGGAGAGTTTAATAAATGGCAGGACGTTTATTTATTTAGCAGTGGTTTATTTCCATGAAACGTGATTTACGTTTCATGTTTCTTTGATGTGCGGCCTGCCTTAGAGGAACTGCGTTAAAGTGGATCCACACCTTTTTATCGAATAGGTTTCAAAAAGTTAAGGTCAATGTGAATGGAAATATAATATTTTCTTCAGAAGAAAGTGTCCTCTCCGGAGTTCCACAGGGAAGTATCATTGGCCCTCTTTTATTTTTGATTTTTGTCAATGATTTAAACCAACTGATAAACGATAGCTCAATATGTTTGATTCCCCATTCATTAGATAATTTTTCTGATGCAATAAGCGTTCGAGTAGAAAACATGGAACAGCAATCGGGCTTTTATGTCTCTCAATTTGCTGACGATACCACAGTTGCACTAAATTCCAATAATTTTTTTCATGTAGTACCAAAAGCAAACTGTTTTGTGAAAAGTATGACTCATTACTGTTTAAATAATGCCCTAATCTTAAATGGATCAAAGACCAATATGGTAACCTTTTCACCTTCTACTATGCAGATGAGTCCATTAATAACACTTGACAATGTGTCAGTGGTAACTAGCCACTCCACTAAGTTGTTAGGTGTTTACCTGGATTCTAATTTGTCTTGGAGCTCTCACGTTGATTATGTAGGGGGAAGATTGTCTGTGCACTGTTATTTTCTATGGCAACTTAGGAATTTTGTTTCCCTGGATATCTTAAAACTGTACTATTTTGCTCATGTACAGTCAATTTTGCAATATTGCTTAGTTTGTTGGGGAAATTGCTAACGAATTAATGAGGTGCTTGTTCTTAAAAAAAAATTATTCGTACCATGACATTTGGAAGGCGCTTGGATTCCTGTAGACCAGTTTTTAAACAATTAAATATTTTAACTGTAATTTCGCTGTATATTTTCAGTTGTGTTGTTTATGTAAAGTCACATAGAGGCAATTTTATTTGCAGAAATGATGTTTCCTTAATGAGTATCTACAATTTTCGTTACAGAAATGATTTGGTGACCCCTCTTCGCCACTTGACCGTTGTAGGCAAGGGTCCTTACCCAACATGCGTTCGTTTGTATAATAAATTACCTAATTATGTTAAAAAGTCAAATATTTATGTATTTAAGAGAACAGTTAAGGACTTACTTTTGGTAAACACTTTCTATTCGTTAGAGGAATACTTGCAGGCATCTTTTTAACAATTTGTATGTTCTTGTCTATATTTTATAAGTTTTTATGTTAACTGTTTTTATGTAAATGCTTATAGTTTTTACTCATAGATTGTATTTGACGCATTTCAATACTTGTAAAAGTCAGATGAAATAAAGAATATTGATTGATTGCTTGATTGAACGAGGCCTTCGTATAGTTTTTGTGTTACGATCGGCTTATTACTACATAAAATCACTATTTGGTCGTTTTAATACAAGAAAAAAATTAGAAACGACGAGAAACTGGTGTATAAAATTATATTTTTAAATACATCATCACCCAGCCATAAAATCCAATGCTGAACATAAGCCTCTTCCTCGTGTTTCCAACCCCGTCTATATTGCGCCGCACTCATCCAGTTTTTCGCTCCGTCTTGTCTTCCATTGGTCTTCATTCCAATAACCTTTTTTTTCATCGCGCATCTGTCATTCGAGCTATGTGTCCTGCCCATCACCATTTTAGTCTGCCTATCCTTTCGATGACGTCAGTCACCTTGGTTTTTCTCCTGACCTCTTCGTTTTTATTCTGTCTAGCAGAATTATTTCTAATATGGACGGCTCCATTCTTCTCTGTGTGACTCTCAGTTTTTTTTAATACACTAAGCATCAAAATTAACGCACCACCTTAAAAATGGGATATTTTTGATGTCTCTTATTTACTAAACCTGTTGTCCGATTATAGAAATCTTTTTAATATGTTATAGCTATATTCTTCAAGTATATCGGTGTAATAATATTGTTGCTAAACAGATATAAGTGTCATTGTATACCGGGTGTAAAAATAATAGTGTGTTTTTTCCTCAAAGTTTGGAACACCCTGTGGAATATTTTAGCGTATATAAAATATTGAAATTAAAACTCAACTGTAGGTTGTCTTAATATTTTTATTACAGTGGAACCTCGATAACTCGGATTAATCGGGACCGCGGCCGATCCGGGTTATCGAAAATCCGGGTTAGCCGGAGAATATAGTAAAAATTAATAAATAACCTCCATTACAATTACAAAAACATGAAACACATATGCACAGTACACATCTAAATTACGTATAGTTGTATAGAGTGTAGAGTTTTGTTCATTTCTTGGTAAAAAACTCAGTCATACTGTAGAGATGTACCGACTACCGACACCATAATATGGTAGGTCTGGATCCTGCGTACAAAAAAAAATTGATAAATAGCAAGCTGAAAATTTGTTATTAGCTTAAGGGTGTCTAGTCGGACAAACATTAATATATGGGAACACTGGAACAGGGGAAGTTTTAACTGTGGAACAGGTTAAAAATTTGGAATGGTCAGACCACGAAAACGGCACATGTATTTTTTCCGACAGAACAGACTTAAACTCTCCGAACAGAGATTAAACTCTCATGCAAAAATCAGACTGCTATTTATCACCAAATTGGCGTTTTAATGAGTGGAACATGTAGAATATGTCAAATGACAGGAATTATGACAGGTGATAAATAGCAGTCTGATTTTTGCATGAGAGTTTAATCTCTGTTCGGAGAGTTTAAGTCTGTTCTGTCGGACAAAACAAATGTGCCATTTTCGTGTTCTGACCGTTCCAAATTTTTGACCTGTTCCACAATTAAAACTGCCCCTGTTCCAGTGTTCTCATATATCAAAGTTTATCCGACTAGACACCCTTAAGCTATTAATAAATTTTTAGCTTGCTATTAATCAACTTTTTTTTCATACGCGGGATCCAGACCTATGGTAGCATAATATCATATTATGATGCTGCAATAAATTTATTTTAAAGATTCGTCTTTATCAATCCTACCTAATGTTTCTTTTTCCATTGTCACTGCAACATTTTTACGTTTTGTTACCATTACGTAGACAAAGCAAACACAATCTGAAGCACGATTACATTACAGAACGGAAGTGATTAATAGGCTGTACTACACACAATACAAGAATTTTTAAATAGTCACGTCTTTTTTAAACAATGCTAAGACAGTTTGACATAAATAAAGAAAAAGGAATACAGACAGGTGTCTGTTCTTTCCGATAAGCTGAGACGGTCGCTCTGGCTGCCGCCGTGTGCATGAATCATTTTTACTATTGTACTTATGTGTTCAAATTACACAAATACACATTATCTCTGAAATATTATTTGGCCTACATACATTTTTATTTGATAAAATTGTTAAATTGTTTATTTGTTAAATTTTTGTCTGATGAAAATCGGTCCGGGTTAGCCGGACTTCCGGGTTATCGGGGGCCGACTTATCGGGGTTCCACTGTATTGATTCATTCGCCTATGTTGGATAATAAAAAAGTTAGGTAGAGTTTGTTCAACAGTAAGTGGTTAAATATAATTACTGCGGTCGTAAACATTATTAAATTTATCTGGCCTGGCCCATTGTTAAGACCCACCCGGAGCGATAAGCAACCGAGGTAGACAGAGTTGGTCTTTTGACAATTACAATAATTACGACTACAAAAACCAAAAAAAATTTGATGTAAAATATTTTGCTTTGCCTTATATACCCGAATAGAAATTATTGTTTTCAAATGAGTTTTAAAATAAATTAAATCTATTTTAATTGCTAAGATTATAGAAAAACAAACATTCAAACATTAATAATAATTTGTGGTTCTGAAAAGAACCGTTTTTTTAATAGTAACATTTGTAGATTTGATGACAGTATCACTCCACACATAGTTCCGTTTCGCTATCGCTATCCTCATCTAAATTAATTATGATCGGTCCAATTATATTATGATGTACACGAACATATGAATTTTCTTTACCTATTACGTGTCGGACTGAATTTCTCTAACTATTTGGAAGAATATCATTGACACATTTTCTTATTAACTCTACAACAGTACTACTTAACGTTGGAGAAATATTTTGTGACCTCACGTTAGACTTCAATTCGTGCCACATATGTTCTATGGGATTAAACATACAATAATAGGGTGGAAGCCGCAGCACTGTATGTCCCATTTCCTCTGCCAATGTATCACAAACATATACTTTTTTTATAGAAAATGCCTTTAAAACTTCTAAAAGCTCTTGTTTGGTATAACATTCTTCAAAATACATATCATTAGTCTACATGTAATTTTGAATTTCCAATTTAGTGTTATTCGAGTTTGGAGCCTTACTTAGTTGGCGACTGTGATAGCTTGCATTGTCCATTACTATCACGCTATTCTGAGAAATGTTTGGCATAAGATTATTTTTGAACCATTCTTCAAAAAGTTCTGCCATTGTATCTTCATGGTAGTCGATGAAGGAGTCTGTAATGTTCTTTGCAGAAAGCCACAGGGCATTTGGAACCCAACCATTTTCTGATCCAGCGTGTAAAATCATTATTCTTTTCCCTTTATTTGACGGAGCTTTTGTCTTACATTTACCGGACGGATCGGCAAATCCTTTAGGTCGCGTTGAATGTGTGTCAAACCATGTCTCGTCGAGGTAAATTATCGGACGATTTTCAGAATGGAATTTTCTTATCGAAGTTATACATATACTCATAACGCCATTTTTGTAATCTATGAGATTCCATAATTACTTGTCTTTTGTCAATTATACGATATCGAAAGCCCATACTTTTCAAAATTGTCCATAAGCTGGTGAGGCTACAGCTTATTTGGGTTTCGTCAACATTGAGCCGTTGCTTCAGAGCTCTTAATGTAGGTATGCGTTGCTCTTCGTACATGGTATAGACTTTTCGACGTATCAAGTCCTTATCGGCTTCGTCCATACATTTGGTGGAACTGAAATCTTTACGTTTTTTTCTTGTTTCTATGGGGTTTGATGTAATTCTTTTTACTGTGGTCAGAGGTATTTTCGTCAAATCGCATATTTCACTCGTAGCGGAAGTTGTGTCAAGTCCTCTTTTAAGTAAGGTACTGTATATAGTTTTAACAATTTGCTTTGCATCTACAGATAAATGCTTCTTCTTTACCGGAACACTAGAAGAAGCCCCATTATTACTATCCCACGGACGCCACATAATGATAGAAAACGTAATGAATAAAATGAGTAATACTACTTAACACTTCCCGTGATACATAAAGACTAACAAATTTTATCAAGAAATCGTATTTTACTACTGGTTGGTTTTCAGTTCCATAAACTTATTATATAAATACCTGAAAACCACTTAAAAGGTAATTAAATAGCAACCCAGTCGCGCACTACAATCGAATTCGAAAAACCCTTTTAGCGGTACAGTTTCGTCAATATAAGCCTAATCTGTATTAATGAAATTATAGTGAGTTTGGATTGTACGCAATTAAATCAACATTAAGAAATGAAGATTGACAAATTTTACCAGAAAACATATTTAAATTTTACCTGAAACCGGGCCTTTTATACTATTATCGGCTAATCCAGGATGTTTATAGTGGTAACTAATTGATCTTAACCATTTACTGTTTAACATACCATACTTTAACAACTAGCAACGTTCTTCATCAATACAGGGTGTTTCTAAATAAGTGCAACAAACTCTAAGGGGTAATTCTACATAAAAAATAATGCCCGTTTACTTTATAAACATATGTCCGCAAATGCTTCGTTTCCGAGATACGGGATGTTGAATTTTTTCTTACAAAGTGACGATTTATTTATTGCTTTAAAACTGGTTGAGATATGCAAATGAAATTTGGTAGGTTTTAAGAGGTAGTTATTGCGCATTTTTGACATACAACTAAGAATTTTATATTCACCATTGGCGTGCATACGGGATGTATCTAAAATATTTATACCTATATGCACGCCAATGGTGAATATAAAATTCTTAGTCCTATGTCAAGAAATGCGCAATAACTACCTCTTAAAACCTACCAAATTACATTTGCATATCTCAACCAGTTTTAGAGCAATAAATAAATCGTCAGTTTGTAAGAAAAAATCAACATACCGTATCTAGAAAACGAAGCATTTGTGGACGTATGTTTATAAAGCAAACGGTCATTATTTTTTCGTGCAGAATTGCCCCTTAAAGTTTGTCGCACTTATTTATAAACACCCTGTATTGATGAATAACATTGCTAGTTGTTAAAATACCTAACTTTTTTATTATTCAACATAAGCGAATGAATCAAAAAGCAAAATGTTAAGAAGGCCTAACGCTACAGTTCAGTTTTAATTTCAATATTTTATATACGCTAAAATATTCCACAGGGTGTTCCAAACTTTGAGGAAAAAACACACTATCATTGTTACACCCGGGTTACAAAGGCACTTACCTCTTCAGCAATAATATTATTACATTAATATTTTTGAAGAATAAAGCTGTAATACACTAAAAAAATCACTAAAATCGGTCAACAGGTTTAGGTAATACGAGACATCAATAATGTCCCATTTTTAAGGTGGTGCGTTAATTTTGATGCTTAGTGTATATTGGCTCTAAATGAATTGATAGTTAATGCTGACTTGTGTAAAAATTGTTAAAAAGGCAATAAAGAACTTTTCTTCAAATATGCTATTAATTAATTTGTCCATAGAATGGGTCGATGTAGTCATCAGTATACTTAAGTGTAGAAGCATTATATTTCATTGACGGATTTTTTGCAATAAGGTATACTTTCGAAGAAATTATATTTTAAACAATAAGGTGAAATATTTTCACCGAACTAGACAAAATAAACTAATGACAAAATAAGCTATAGATGAAGTCATCATAAACTTAATTATTGTACATTAAATTACATTGAAGGTTTTTTTTTGGAATAAGGTATGCTCTCGAAAAAATTATATTTTAAACAATAAGGTGAAATATTTTCACCCAACTAAACAAAACAAACTACATACATGTCTGAATTTTACACATGAACAAGTAAGAAATTCCATTCATTCCAAAAATTATAATTTTATCCACTAGATTTAACCTGGGCTTTGATACAACGTCATTTTTTATTCTAAAGACCTTGCTGCATAATTACAGCTTTTTATTCCAATAGCTTTTCACAAATTCTAGCCGTAATTTCATTAGTGTATGTCAATGTTTCGTGTAATTTGTTCTTTATTTAGATATTTGCTGCATTAGCGTGCGACGGGATTTTAATCCGTTGTGTGTACTCGACTTAATAAGGTTAGTAGGATGAAATTTCTAGGCATAGAAAGACATAATCTTATTAAAGAATAGGATACATGCTAGATAGGTACAGAATAATATTTTCATATACAGGTACGTATAGAAACCAGGTACCCAAAAAGTTTATTAAAATTCATTAATGCTAAGATCAACATTCCTCTGTTTTTAAGCATATGAAATAAGTCAAGATAGAGCATGGTCTTTTTTGGAACTATAAAGGCATAGCCTACTTATAAATAATTAGGGTTAGATTTCGCGAACGGTTTTTTTATATTGTTTTCGGATGTAGGCTGTTAAATCTTAAATGCAATGCACCAAAAGACATAAGTATATATCCTTCACTCATAGACCAGGGTATTTAGGAAAAAAATCGATTTTTGAATGCAATACCTATCGAATTGCAACCTTTTTGCATTGGAAATACATAATTGCATTTACAGAGCACAGAGCATAAAATGTATCCAAAAAAGTCAAAATTAGGATATTAAAGGCCAAATTTTATTACTCGGGGGTTTTGGTGAAGCTGAACACGAACCCGCGATCAGAGCCGACCCCGGACCACCTGGTGTCCAGGTCACTGCTAAGGCACATCATCGTCTGAAGTTTCGGGGGTTTTCTGAGTACAATGTACTCAGGAGTTTTCAAGGTTGCTGAGTACTATGACGTATGTGAAGGCCTCTGGAGTACATATTTGGTGTTCAGTAAGTATACAAACAAAAAATGATATAACTATTACCATTTGTTCTTAAAAACCAGCTTAATTTTTTTTCAACTTAGAATTTGAATACATTAAATGATATTTTACATTTACAATTAATTGACAAAATTATTTATCACATAAATTTTCATTTTCGTCGAGAAATTCGTCTTCGTCTTCGCTAGTGCCACAATTATCAGCATTTAGAACGACGGAATTGAAGCAATTGTTGCTGCAACAATTTTTACATGCATGTTGCATGTACCCGCACACTTATCACTTTCACTCGCAGATAAGCTAAAACAGGGCCTAAATTGAAAGCACGTCAGAAACAAGCTCAACTTGAGTTTGCCCGAGAACGCGTTAATTCGTACCTTTGCCAATGGAGCAGTTTTATTCTCTAATCAAAGTCGAATGTGCTTGTCTAGGTCTAGCAATGACAGAAGACCACGCGTCTATCGGAGGCCTGGAGAACGATTTGACCAGTGCTGCAGTGCAGAAACCGTGAGCTTTTTAGGTGGTTCGTATATGTTTTGGGGTGGTATATCTTAAGAAGCAAAAACAGACCTTGCGTTCGTGCCCGGTGATGGTCACGGAGGGGGTTTGACAGCGGATCGGTACATTACGGATATTCTCCAAGACAATGTTGTTCCTTAAACTGGCTATATAGGCGATGACTTCATGCTAATGCATGATAACGATCGATGTCACACAGTGCGGATTACGAAAGATTACTTGGCCAACACCATTAGGATGACAATGGACTGGCCTCCATTGAATCCGGCTATGAATCCCATCGAATCCCATAGGATGAGCTCAAACGCAGGGTTCGCGTCCGTAACTAAGCACAATCGACAGTGGCGGAACTAAAAAGTGTATTAGATGAAGAGTGGGAAGCAATTCCTAAAAATCAGTAAGAACATGAACTTACAGAAAGTGTAATACATGAAACTGTAAAATTATGTTCTTTAGCTATTAACTTTATAAAATAGTGGTGTCATTGTAATAAAAATTACTTCTATTCACAATATTTTACTTTTAATTTTACAGATATGTGGATAGATAGTTGCCAAACAGTGTAGCCAAAAAATATAACTTAAATTTTTTTGAGTCGATTTTTTTGCGTAAAAGTTTATTTATAAGTTAATTTATAAGTTTTTGATAATGTGATTTTATGTGTAACTGAAATTTACATAATATGCCTGGGACTACGTCACTGGTTGACAATATTTCATTTTTAATACAGACTACCGTATTACAGCTAAAAATCAATTGAGTTACTAAAGTAGAATACACAAAATTTATGGCACAACTGTTGTGGTAACGTATCTTTGTCTAAGGCAACCTATTTTAGATTCTCACGGCTCTTCCATAATGATGATTTAACCTCAAAATAGAGAACAAAAGCGATGCAAACAGAGCATCCAGTATTGTTTTGATGTCCTACTTTTTTGGTTTTTTGTTAGTAGCCCATATGCACATAAACCTTGCATAATTGTTTTAGACAAGAATGAGAAATATTTAGAATTTATATGCTATGCACATTATATAAAAAGGACAAAAATAATATTAGTTACTTGAGTAAATATAGGTATAAGTTAAATTTTGGAAATTGTTAGAAACAATGATTACTAGGTATAAATATATATCAAGTTTTTCTAGAAGAGTTTTTAAGTATTTTTGATAACTTGGTAATGGTTAGATATTTGACGAATACTTTCGTTAATATACCTATACAGTGTAATTCATGAAGAATGTTAAATCTTTGAATTGTGTAGATTCTAGACTTCAAAATATTAAAATCTAACCCAAATCACTTAAATAAAATGTGGCTCGTTACTGAATTTAATAGTTTTATTTAAAAATTTAATAATTGTTTTTACCCAGTAATTATTTTTGATTAATGTATTGTGCCCCTTCCGATTTAACTTCAAATATCTCGAAAGCTAATGACTTTATCGGTACGAATAAAGAGTATCTTACTTACATAGAAAGTATTGGAGAATCGAAAAATTGTGCTAAAATAGTAATTTTGCCAGTGACGTAGAATGTGGGAAGGGTCAACCATTCACTTTCCCCTGTCATGCGCCTCTGGTAGTAGCCAAAAACGTTTATTTAACATAATTTAGTAGGAAGTACAGTATATACACATTCTGACATGTATGATAAGGATAATATTCTTATCATGATATATTATATCAAATACTTAAGCACTAACTGGATACAAATAATTAATATTTAACCCAAATCTGTTAATAAAAATTATTTGTACCCATAGTACCCAAAGTTCTTTAAAAGTGTTTGACATATCCTTATCATATTTATCAAAAAGTGTAGGAATTGTACACCCTACTAAATTATGCTCAATAAACGTTTTTGGCTACTACCAAAGGCGTACAAGAGGAAAAAGCGAATTATTCACCCTTCCCACATTCTACGCCACTGTCGAAATTACTATTTAGCGCAATTTTTCGATTCTTCAATACTTTTTATGTAAATATGTAATATATTCTTCATTCGTAACAATAAAGTCATTAGTTTTCGAGATATTTGAAGTTAAAAATGAAGGGGCACAATACATTAATTAAAATAGCTGTGCCGTTTGTGCCTAAAACTAATAACTTTATCGTTCGTTTTTCACTAAGAAAATACTTTTTGACTTATTTGTGAGCGAATATGTTTATTTTTCAACAAAAAAATCACGTTTTCAGACGTTTTTTCTCAAATAACTCAAAAAGTAAGTATTTTCTCGAAAAAAAAAACATTCTTGGCAAAAATATAGCTTACAAAAAAATGAAAAAAAAACTGTGTTTGTACGAGGTCTATAGACCCAGCAGAATCAGAGTTATAGCTAATGAAAAATAAGTTTATATTCGTCAAATTCCAAATTGAATATTTCAACGTAAAATATCCAAAAAATTAAGCAATTTTTATTGCAAACTCATTACAACTTTGTTAAAGTGTATAAAAAAGCTTTATTTTATACCACGTTTTATATACCATATGTTTAACACCAAATCTTAAACAATTTTTAGCTTAGGTGCACAAAAACAAAAAATACAAAATATTCGGAAAAGCAAAGCCTACATTTTTTACTGTAAAGTACACATAAGTAAAGCAACTTGTGAAGCAGTAACGATTGATTTCATTTGAGATGCTAATTATGAGCTGGTTTTCCCCATTTTTTTAACAAAAAAAATGACCCACTTTATTTTAAGCATAACTTGCTTACTTTTGATGCTAAAATTTTTTTTAAATCAAAAATAAAGCTTTTTAAACACTTTAAAAAAGTTGTGATGAATTGTTAATTTCATTTTGAAATGTTCGATTTGGAATTTGACGAATATGAACCCATTTTTTATTAGCTACAACTTTGCTTCTACTGGATCTAGAGACCTTATTAATACACCATATTTTTCACTTTTTTATAAAATATATTTTTGCTAAGAATGCTTTAAGAAAAAAAAAACCGTCTGAAAACGTGATTTTTTTTGTTGAAAAATGAACATATTCTCTCGCAAATAACTCGAAAAGTGTTGACTTATAAAAAAACTGTATAGTTCAAAAGTTGCTTAGAATTGGTCGGTTTATGCCCATCCGGGCTTACTTTAAACGTATATATTTTTTTCTTTATTCTTTAATCTTTTACTCAGATTTAAGTACTGAGAAGTTTCTTTCTGTCCTTTTCCTAGACGAATGAAAACGGGATGTGAGTGCATATAGTATAGTCCTTTTTGTTTTCTATATTCGTCATCTGCTGTCTTTTAAATTGTAAAAGTCGCAGATTTAGGATGTACCAGAAAGAACTTTCAACACGAAAAGTTTCAGATTTAACCCATTTATGCCCACAACTATTTTTGTCAAATATATCAATGTTATCAAGAATGTAATAAAATACCCTAAAATGCATTGAAAAATTACTAAAAAATTTTTTCAAAAACTGATTTTCGAAAAACATGCTGGGTCGTTAACGACCCGTTGGGCACATAGGGGTACAAAATAAAAATAATAACTTTTATGCAATAACATTTTACTTTACTTTATTTTTAAAACAATGAAGCAGGCATAGATTAATTATATTACTTAAGGCTTAAAATAGTTTGTGTGATAATCTTTGAAGAATTTATCGTGGGGTTGAATCACATTTATCGCATGCCTTTGTAGTTTTATTTGAACATACACGAAATCTCCTTCTTTGAGCACCAGTAATAATTTTTTTTTAATGTTTATTAGGCAATATGTTATAACATATAACAATAGGCACATTTTATCTGAGAAATAATGACGAAGAGATTGTGACCAGCGCCACACATCTCTATAGAGATAATATTAAATTACTGTATTACATATATTAACTTAGCTACTGTAACAATATTAATGTCTGTGCGGTAAATCTAATGGTGTCTGTCTCTTTAACCGTTTTGTTTCCTGACTGTTGTCTAACAAATTAATTGCAAGCACATTCGCGTGGCTTTCAAGACGTACGATGTATTTTGCACTTAACTCCACTATCACTTCACTGACGGTTTTGGTTTCCAGTCATTGTAAATATCCCAGTTAGTAACAAACCACGGAGCATCGATTATTGAACGTAACACCTTGGACTGGAATCTCTCAATTATGGATACATTCGACTTGCATGCTGTTCCCCAGAGCTGCAGACCATATGCCCAGACTGATTTGAATATTGTGTTGTAGACTAGCAGTTTATTTCTTGTCGTGAGCTTAGACTTACGCCCTAGAAGCCAATAATGCTTACTAAATTTTATGCCCAGTTGTTTGTTCCATATATGGGTCCTCCAGGTTAATCCCCTGTCCAAGTGCATGCCCAGATATTTTACAGAGGTAACTGAGGGAATTACCTTATTATTTATTGTTACTGTAGGTGATTCACCGTGACATTTTGTAAAAACAATATGGTTTGATTTTTGTTCATTCAATTTAATTCTCCAATTTTGTGCCCATGTATTTATTTGATTTAATACTCTCTGGAGTTTTGCAGCAGCTTCGACGGGATTTTTGTGTACTGCTAGGATTGCAGTGTCGTCTGCAAAGGTGGTGGTCGTTGTATCACGATTTGTGGGTAAGTCGGCAGTGTAAATCAAATACAGTTGCGGTCCCAGAACACTTCCTTGCGATACCCCTGATCTGATGGGATATAGCTTTTTATAGGCTGACTCAAACTTCACTCGAAAGTATCTTTCTGATAAATACGACTTAAGGAGTGTATATAGTTCCTCTGGTAAGTTCTTTTTCAGTTTATACAACAGTCCTTGATGCCAAACTTTATCAAAAGCCTGGCTAACATCGAGGAATGCTGCTGAACAGTAACTTTTTTCTTCAAATGTTTTATTTATAACGTTGACCACTCTGTGAACTTGTTCAACGGTGCCATGCTCTTTCCTAAAGCCAAATTGGTGGTCGGGTATCATATTTCTGTCTGTTAGTATTTGTAGAAGTCTTTTTTCTATTATTTTTTCCATGATCTTAGACATTACTGGCATTAAACTAATTGGCCGATATGAAGTGGGCTCATTTGGAGGTTTTCCTGATTTTTGTATAAGGATAATTTCCGCAATTTTCCATTGCATTGGAAAGTGTTTTAGCCTTAGTACCGCATTACACAATTGAGTTAGCATTTTAATTGCTTTGGTAGGTAGATTTTTAATTACCTCACCTGTGATTAAGTCATAGCCAGGTGACTTCTTTTTTATTAGATTATTGTTGATTATGTTTTGAACTTCTTTGGATGAAGCGTGTAGTGTGTTTTCTCCTGTCGGGGTTTGGTTCTGTAGGAAATTGTAGATTTCTTGATCGTTATTTGTTGCAGCAGCTGGTATAGGTTTGAAAACTTCTTCTAGGTATTCGCCGAAAGTTTCTGCCTTTTCATTGTTTGTTCTGGCCCATGTTCCGTTGGATTTTCTAATTGGTGGGATATGACGATGTTGCTGTTTTAATTTTTTTGTAGCCTTCCATAGCGCATAATCGCTGGCATCTGACGGCGATAAATTTCCTAGGTATTCTTGAACGCTGTTATTTTTTAGTTGTTTTAGTAGTTCCTTCAATTGTCGTGCTGCTCTATTGAGCCTTAACTTGTCATCTGGATGTCTAGTTTGCTTCCAAGTTCTACTCAGATACCTTTTTTCAATTATTTTTTCTCTGAAATTTATTGGACAATTAATTTTTTGTTTTGCTCTTGTTGGTGGAGGTGTTGATTTCCATGCAGCTTCCTGAATCGTTGTTGTGTAATTTTGGATTTCTTTTTCTAGTTCTTCTGGTGACTTTAGTGATACGTTTAGTTCAATATTTGCTTCAACCCTTTCTCTGAAAGCTTGCCAGTTGGTTTTGTAATTGTGCAACTTGGGCAGAGGCACTTTTTATTTAATTCCTAAATGTACAGTTGCTACTACAGGAGTATGATCAGACTCTATATCAAAATTTGATTCGATACTTAGATACCCCCTTGAGAACCCTTTTGTAACAAAGAAATCTAAACAGTCGGGAACTTTCTGCGGGTCTGATGGCCAGTATGTAGTATACCAGTAATAATTAGATGCTGTGTTGATGGGCATGGAGGAGGAATTATTGCTACAGTCGGAAAAATGAAAAAATACACATGAACGAACATACAAAACATGCTGTATTTTCCTGTCACCGTGTCATAAAGAAAATTTCCCAGCGCAAGTACATGTAATAATAAATTATTACATGTACTTGCGCTGGCCAATTTTTTGTGTGACACGGTGACAGGTATCAGCGTGTTTTATATGTTCGTTCATGGGTATTCTTTCATTTTTCCTACTGTATATTTTGAGGTCCAGTAGAACGGATAGAACGACTTTCCATAGTTAAATAATAATGTACGAACTATATATATGTTCTAAATTCTAAGTTGTCATTTTTATATCCAAACTGTCGTGGTAGTGTCCAAGCATTAGTTACACAAACATCCATATCGGTATTGGAAAGTAAGATTTTTTTCCACGCATTTGTATACTGTAGTTCGAAATGTTGTTGTCCATCACGTCGACTCCGCCCATAAATTTGTTGTATTGCGAAATTACAAATGATGATCTATTTGAATTTTTAGTTTATCTTTTGGTGAATATCCGCTTGCTTTTTGGATTGGCTCCATTCCATGCACATTAGATAACATGTTTATACAACAATTGTAGACTTAAACCGTATGTACCAATAAAAATAGTCGATTTTTTTGGCCCAGAAGGCATCAAAACATGATTGTTGTGAAATTCTGACTCAACCCATTTATCCCAAACATCAGAGATATATCATCCGATATAGTTTCACTATTTTCAATCTATTTCCTCCAAAATTTCTGCAGTAGATAATGGTTTCTTACTAAAAAAACACTTCCTCATTATGATATATCATGTGCCCAACGGGTCGCTAACGACCCATCAAAATATAATATTATATTTATGACATCTATCAAATTATTTTCATACTAGTAATATTATAATTTGTTAATACAACTTATGTTTAACTATATAAAATGAATTTAAATAATAAAATGATTTATTTAAATGTACTTCACATGTTTGAATGAAGCCATGCTGCTAACGTTATTTAAGTTCTATTTTGATGTACACTCTACGAACACTACGAGCGAAATAAACGGTTTTGCATTAAATAAATTGCTTACTTGCATAGTCAGGAATGAATTTGTAAACCAACAGCGACTGGTAAATTCGACATATTTGCTTGGAACATATTTTTGTTAGTTGGGTCGTTAACGACCCGTTGGGCATAAATGGGTTAAATAACTATTTACCATTTTAATGTTAAATATAATGGCGAATTCTGCATCTGAGACTTTTCAGTTTGTATATTTTTTTCATTCACAATATCATTTTTCTTCTTTGACATGTTACCTATGGGTATGCCAAATTTCATGTCAAGACAAGTTCTTTAAAATTTGGAGCAAAAACCGTGAGTAAGTGGACTATTAATCCTTGTCGGAGAAGAGTATATGATTGAGAAAACAAATTATGGAAAAATGCTATATAGAATGTATTTCAAAAATTAAATGTGAGTTAGACGGAAATTTCTTGTATATTATCATGGATGAAACGACATATATTTATATTATGCGGCATTTATATAACTAATTTGATGACTGGAATTTTAAACGAAAGCTGTGCGGGGAAACCTTATTTCGTGACCGTTAAAGATTTGGAAAAAACAAACAATTTAACTGTATGTAGGTAGATAAATACAAGATAGTTTAACAAACCTCTTTTTATCCAACACTAAACTGTGAATAAAATAGTTTTACGCCCGATTTCATAATAAAGTTAAAGTTGACTTTAGCAATGCAATTTTTATAGTTACATATAGTCAACTTTAAATTTAAAGTCCAATTTATAGGTTTGGATCCCGCGTACCAAAAAAAAGTTGATTAATAGCAAGCTGAAAATTTGTTAATAGCTTAACGGTGTCTAGTCGGACAAACTTTGATATACGGGAACACTGGAACAGAGGACGTTTTAATTGTGGAACAGGTTAAAAATTTGGAACGGTCAGACCACGAAAACGGCACATGTATTTTGTTGGACAGAACTTCCAAATGATTTGTTACCCTTTCATTAAACTCTCATGTAAAAAATGAGACTGCTTTTTATCACCTGTCATAATTTCTGTCATTTAGCATGTTACACGTGTCTGTTAATAAAATTATTAGTCCAGTTAGTCTGATGATAAAATTATTAGTCCAGTTAGTGATAAATATTAGTCTGATGAGTTTAATGCAAGGGTAACAAATCAATTGGAAGTTCTGTCCGACAAAATACATGGGACGTTTTCGTAGTATGACGTTTCAAAATTATTAATCTGTACCACAATTAAAACTAACCCTGTTCCAGTGTTCCCATATATCAGAATGTGTCCGACTAGACACCGTTAAGCTATTAACAAATTTTCAGCTTGCTATTAATCAACTTTTTTTGGTACGCGGGATCCAGGCCTATAACTAAGTGGTATAGCAAACATACAATTTTTTAAATGGGACTCCCTATATATTTTTTCATATTTATATTTCTCTCATAATTGTTGTTCTTATAATTTTTCTTATTCTTGTTCTTATAATTTTTATAATGGGTTTCGCTTAACTATACAGAGTATATATTAACACAAGTTATGACCATTTTTATTTTGAAATCCCCATGATATTGATACCATATATATAAAGAAATTATTTATAAAAAATATTTATTTTATATAATAAGGTAAACAATATACTGTAGTTTTTAAATTAAGTTTAATTGAAATCATTGGCGAATATTTGTATACAGGATGAACTACAAAACCAAATTTTCTCAATTTTTTTAAATAGATCATCCTACGTCTTATTATTTAGAAATATTGTATTTATGATACTCTTTCATTTTTGTATAGCATTCCCTATACCTAAACTAATTACTTTCCGAGATATTTTTAGTTTTCTTCAAACGGGAATACATTCAATTTTTTTAAGTAGAAATAACTTAATAAATAATTATTGTATGATAATACATATAACAAAATTATTTGCATTCAATGAATAACAAATAATATTCACCATAACATAATGTAATGCATGTAACAATTCATATTAAGGGGATGGGTACGAACTTTCGGCTTCAATGCTATTTAAATGGGATTCATTTTTTTCGAATCCTGAAAAAACTAATAAGTATTTCTGAAAAATTTAAACGCAAAATGAAAGATTACGTTATTACCGAGGGCCGAAAGTCCCTGAAAACTTCTATAATGTTTATTTTAACAAGTTACAGGGGTGAAAAACTAAGAGAAAATTTAGTGTGATTTTTAATTTCAAATATATAATTCAAAAGAAACTTTTATTCATTCTAAGAGACTTTTGGCCCTCAGTAATAAAGTAATCTTTCATTCTGCCTTTAAATTTTTCAAAAATAATTATTAGTTTTCTCAGGATTCGAAAAAATGATAACATTTAAAATACATTGAAAACTTTGACAGGCGTCAAAATGTTCCTTTTCTCTTAATAGGAAGTATAGGATTTAATAGGATATTAATGAAGTCTAAAATAAATGTTCAATATTATGTCATTTTCAACGTCTATGCAAGTTTAAATATAAATTTCGTCATAGGATGATTTCTATTTGCTGTTTCAAAAAGACGTAAATTTGTCCGTAGGTTCAAAAAGTTTTCCAATAAACAGCTCAACCTTGATTTTACTTGTCACCTCGTTAACGAGTCCCTAGACACGAAAATCGAACTGGAGAAAAATTAAATCGATAGACCAGTCAATAGTTCCGCAATTTGATTATAGGGGCTGTTTAGTTTTTAAGTAGATATAAGACACTAAAGGAAGCGATAAAATCGGCAACATTGCTGTATACTATAACTGTCTTTTAATTGTTAAATATGTTCAATATTTATCTATTCGTTCCGATAGTAATAGTGTGTTATTAAAACAACTTTATCAATTTCCCTCTTTGCTGAATTATTAGTCATTATTGCAAATTCTATAAATTATTGTCATTACTGAATACATAGATAGTGAAATATAGTAATATTATTCAAATTAATGATTAATTTAAGCGATTACGCAAGTAACGATTGTCCAAGAAAGTTAAAAAACTAAACGAGATAGCCATCTCTATTTTGCAAGTGAAATTTATACTCCGCCGTCAGAAAATAATACAACCTATAATACACTTGCTAATGGATACGTCTAGCGCGCAGTGTTGCCATTTAAAGGGTGTATATTTAATTTAAATCTAAACAGTCTGTAGAAGCGACTATGTTACTGCTATATATTTTATAGTATCCAATAAGCAAAAGGTAGCCTGAAAATGAAAACACCCTATTGAAGCGTTCAACTGGACAAGACAACAACTGGATACTGAAGGAGGCAGAAAAATGAATCGGCCTCACACGTTGGGTGCCAGTTGAAGCGTTTTACCTGTCTGCTCTAATGGGATCAAGGAAAGACTATCTATAGAGATACTGGGGAGTCGAAATGGGGCTAGCAGAAGGAACAGACACGCAAACCTTCATGCGAACGGCAGCTCATTTTTTGTGCGGTGGCAGGTCGTAGATTCGTTGGGAGGGGTAGGAGGGTTTAAAGAAGACTAAACTACATAACCAAATAAGCAAAGGATACTTACACAGACTTGAGGACTTTCCTACTATTTAAACAAATTGGGACGCCGTTTGAAAAATCCTCAAATTCTCATATCGAGTACTTACTGGAAAGCAACTGGGGGACATTCATCGTAGATTCCTCATTGGGGTTATAGTGGGCTACAAATTATCATCATTTGGCTTCTATGCCATTATATTTTCTTCTGTTCTAAAACTTATTCACTTGTATTAGATATCTGTTAATAATTTTCTTAAATAAAGAGGTTACAGAAATAAAGATGTGTACATTTTATAATGTTTATTTAAACCTTAATACCTTTTTATTTTTATTGAGAATAGACACATTCTCAAACCAGAAATGAATAATAATAACAAAATACATGATTTTACAATTTTTAACCTTATTTTTAGCAGTGTACCAAAACAAAAATTTGACATGGCTGTCAAATGTCACTGCCATCTAATATTTACTTTACATAATATATTTTCCATGTTGAAAACAAACATTTTTAATTATGTAAAACCTTTACCAATAATATCCACTTGTGAATTATTTAAAATAAACATTATCATACCTTGTTAAAACAAAAATCCATGTCACAACACTTGGAACTTCAAAATTTTCCATTCAGACGGGGCTGGGAGGGGAAGATATTCAAATCATTACAAAACTGGATAAAATCGATACCAAATAATATCATCTGGGCATTTCTTACTGGAACATGAACAAATCAAAACATCATAAAAATAGCAACAGCTACATAAAGGACAGGAACCAGGAAACCACGCACTTCTTTTACCGGCAAATCAAACTGCATAACAATAGAACTGTTTCACAATAATATATCCATTAAAATGCCGTGAAACTATTGTCATTATATTCCTTGACATGTTAGAAATCCATTAGTTCTTTTACTATAAGAAGAAAACCATTTTGGCCGGCAAAGTGCGACTTTTTGAGTTCTAACAAAAAGATGTTTACTGAAGTGATGTACTTTTAGAACTAGCCTTACATCGTCACGTCTCTCTCGCGTCCAAACGATGCATTTCTTCTCGATCGTTCGGCCAAAACTATTGACCAATCGTCAACTACAACTCAAGGATCTTTCAAAATGCAGACCAATAATAACATGGGATTTTTAGCGCTCAAAACTTAAAGGAAAAACACTGAACCTTTTAGAGGATTCATTCTCGAATAATGGATGTTTTCAATAACAATCTACGTAGTTGGTTATTGCTACACAAATAAATAGGAAATTTCCTAACCTTTACAATGCGAACAGGAGCGGCTTAGGAAATTTTAAAGATATATAAACTCGCAAAATATATTAAAAAAATTAATATTTTTCTTGGGATAGGATTAAAATTAATGGATATTTTTTATAAAATATTGTAGTAGAAATCCATCTGCTACAATAGCCTCCTCGGAAGAGAGGAAACTGGATTACCAATTCAGTTTTCGATAACTACAAAAATCCAACATTGACTTCTTGGGTGTGACAGGACAACAATACAAAAATATTTAAATAATGGCTAGTGGGGATTAAACAAAAACAAAACATCATTGTTAGGGATTGGGCTAGCGTGCCATCAATCGCCAGACTCTTTAAAGTCGAGTAGACTTAAATGTTTCTTGACTCTACAAAGAACTGTAGGTGACAAGAGTTTCTGTGCCTTGGGAAAGAAACTAAACTTGTGCCCTGTGTGGACCTCGCTGACATCCACAGCAGTAACACAAGTGACATACCAGGGCAGACACAGCCTTGTCACCTCGTTGCCTAACCGCGAGCGGTTCACAAAAACTAAAAAGTTGATGTTTGACAGATAAACATCTGCCCAAACTCTGCTAACACCTAGCGAGTTTCACGGGACATTTCGGCAACGGTTCTGCAAAACGAGGATTTAGACAATCCAGTCTAAACACCTCAGTGAGACAAAATCTCACCAACAACTTACTTCAACAACTCATTCAAACAAAACAGGGCTAGACAAAAGGGTATATGACAACAACAAGGACTAAAATCAAGACAATATTAACAAGGGGGGAGGGGGGATACGTGTGACAACAACAAAAGACCGAAAAGACTAGTATACTGGGTTCAAACAGGATATCAAACTTTTTAAACAAGACTAAGGGAAATGAACGCAACATATGATATAGAGAACACTACATCATTACGTTTTCAATCAACAGTCCAATCCAGGACATAAGAACCTTTCATGAACGTTCACTAGACAACTCTCTCATTTTCAAATCACAAGCTGGGGAAAGACTTCATTTTCAAAACAGGGCTACACTTCACTTTTCGAAACAGGGGATAGACTTCATTTTTCAAGACAGGGGGGTTGGGCTTTACTTTTCAAAACTGGGGATAGACTTACTTTTCAAAACTGGGGGCATTTCATTTCTCAAGACTGGGGGTGGACTTTATTTTTCAAAACGGGGGGCTACTTTTTCAAAACAGGGGATGAAAGCAACACGCAAGGGGAAGACCAAAGGGACATTGGAAAGTATGACAGTTCTGACGAACAACCGCCTTCATCTATCGACCGAAAGCAAGCTTCACCTGTACTCAACGCGGCCGGATCCTAACCTCACCAGCCTTGTCACAGCTTCTGCTCTTGGCCTACTTTCAATCAACAAAGAGAAGAGAGGTCAACTAACTATTCGCCAAAAAAAATCAAACTCCAGCACGGACACGGGCTAACAGACAACACGGGCTAATAGACAACACGGGCTAATAGACAACACGGGCTAATAGACAACACGGGCTAATAGACAACACAGGCTAATAGACAACACGGGACAACAGACAATGGGCTCTAAAACTTCCAGACAAAACAGGGATAGACAAACAAACAGACAACAACATACTTTTTGACTTCTAGATATACTCAGGGGCTTACAAACACAAACAATATTGAAATTTGGTTCCTATATGAGCTTACACAAATAAAATTGTTCTTGCTCTGACTACTAATGGGAGTGTTCCCAGACAACTGAACAACACTTCCTCATCACGAGTATTACACTTGTGATATGCCAGATACAAGAAAACATACATCATTTTATTAACAAGTGGAGGGGCCTCGCCACGGTTTCCCTCTTCACTTCTTTATGAACAAGTGGAGGGGCCTCGCCACGGTTTCCCTCTTCACTTCTTCATGGGGTTACTTTTTCTTCACTTCTAACATGAACAAATCCATATATCAAGGGTTATTTTCAAAACAGTGTCGACAGAGTACGCTATCTTCAAATCAAAAAGTGATAGCTTTTCTCCTGGCTGCTTGAAAAAACAAGGGGTCTACTTCTTCATTAATAAGTGGAGGGGCCTCGCCACGGTTTCCCTCTTCACTTCTTCATGGGGTTACTTCTTCAAGGATGACTTCTCCAACTAACCTGTGGCAATAATATACCCAAATATAGATAGGCTTCGCTGGAAAATCACGGAACTTACTCACACAGACCATACCGAATTAGCTCATACACGGACCATACCAACAATTATCACACATCTACTCAAACGACCAAATCAATAATCACAAAAAACGTTTATTCTGTAAAAAACTGATGATCTACAAGAATACATGCAAAAAAATATAACATATTGTTATACTCTATAAGTGGATTCAATATTCTAAACATTTTAATTGTAACTTCTTTTTAACTAACCTCTGGCATCCTTTTGACACCTACAAAGATAGATTAGTCAAAAAAAAAACAAGGGGCAACACAGACAAGGGGGGGGCTTTTTCAGGGGCTAACTTCTACACTTCAAGACAGTTATTCTCAAACAGTGTCGACAGAGAACGCTATCTTCAAATCTAAAAGTGACAGCTTTTCTCCTGGCTGCTTGAAAAAAACACAGAAGTGGGGGGCCTCTCCACGGTTTCCCTCTTCACTTCTTCACGGGGCCACTTCTCAAGGGGATGACTTCTCAATGGGATGACTTCTCCAACTAACCTGTGGCATGACATACACCAACAGAGATAGGCTTCGCTGGAAAAACAAGGGACTACTCTCACACAGACTATACGGGGCTAAGCTCATACACGGACCATACCAACAACATCACACATCTAATCAAATGACCAAATCAATAAATCACAAAAAACGATTATTCTGTAAAAAAACTGTTGATCTATAGGAATACATGCAAAAAATACAACATACTGTTATACTTCATAATTGGATTCAATATTCAAAATATTTAACGTTACTTTTAATCAAAATTTTCAAAAAAATTTTACGTTACTTTTTTATTCAACTGTTTGTCTATATATTTCATCAATATTTTCAAAAAAATTCAAATCAATGCTTTCATCATGGGTACAATATCAATACAATATAGTAAGTACGCTACTATATTAAACATACTATTCTCTTGTACGATACATACAATACAATACCAGTATACTACGGTTTACATAATATGGGGTTATAAGTTAAATACACTATGATGTATGAAATGGTACATGCCTATACAATCAGCAGCATGACCAAATCAACACCACAACAAAATGTGTACATACTTACACCTCCTTGGAAAAATTATTAACATTCTGCAACAAAAAATACAAAAATTGGCTCTTTCATGGGGACTAACAGACTGAAACAGTTTCGGGGGCACTAAAAGACATGAAACAGTTTCTGGGGGCAAGACAAAAGGAATCTGGGCTAAACTACATGGGAAGACTGGGGCGATATTTACTCAGGTCAAACTTCAGGGTGTACGTTACAAATGTAACACTAAGTGGGGGGTGGCTAAAGACATTGGGGACTAGTAGATAGGCTAACTACTAGTTGAACATGTCTACAAGCTAGACTTGTAACAGTGGGCGTACACAAAATATGACAAAAGTCGAGCTTCCATGTTGTCATAAACACCTGCACCACAAACTGAGATCGGCTGCCCAAGGGGACGGGCATTGCCTAACAGTTGTAGTACAAATGAGACCGAAAGGAGGCTAAAAGGACATGGTAGTGGGAACATGCAAATGGGGTCTGAGGGAGGCAAAAAAGACATGCCCCACGTTGGGCGCCAGTTGATGCATTTTACATACAACTGGAGCCGGAAGGAGGCAGAAAAATGAATCGGCCTCACACGTTGGGTGCCAGTTGAAGCGTTTTACCTGTCTGCTCTAATGGGATCAAGGAAAGACTATCTATAGAGATACTGGGGAGTCGAAATGGGGCTAGCAGAAGGAACAGACACGCAAACCTTCATGCGAACGGCAGCTCATTTTTTGTGCGGTGGCAGGTCGTAGATTCGTTGGGAGGGGTAGGAGGGTTTAAAGAAGACTAAACTACATAACCAAATAAGCAAAGGATACTTACACAGACTTGAGGACTTTCCTACTATTTAAACAAATTGGGACGCCGTTTGAAAAATCCTCAAATTCTCATATCGAGTACTTACTGGAAAGCAACTGGGGGACATTCATCGTAGATTCCTCATTGGGGTTATAGTGGGCTACAAATTATCATCATTTGGCTTCTATGCCATTATATTTTCTTCTGTTCTAAAACTTATTCACTTGTATTAGATATCTGTTAATAATTTTCTTAAATAAAGAGGTTACAGAAATAAAGATGTGTACATTTTATAATGTTTATTTAAACCTTAATACCTTTTTATTTTTATTGAGAATAGACACATTCTCAAACCAGAAATGAATAATAATAACAAAATACATGATTTTACAATTTTTAACCTTATTTTTAGCAGTGTACCAAAACAAAAATTTGACATGGCTGTCAAATGTCACTGCCATCTAATATTTACTTTACATAATATATTTTCCATGTTGAAAACAAACATTTTTAATTATGTAAAACCTTTACCAATAATATCCACTTGTGAATTATTTAAAATAAACATTATCATACCTTGTTAAAACAAAAATCCATGTCACAACACTTGGAACTTCAAAATTTTCCATTCAGACGGGGCTGGGAGGGGAAGATATTCAAATCATTACAAAACTGGATAAAATCGATACCAAATAATATCATCTGGGCATTTCTTACTGGAACATGAACAAATCAAAACATCATAAAAATAGCAACAGCTACATAAAGGACAGGAACCAGGAAACCACGCACTTCTTTTACCGGCAAATCAAACTGCATAACAATAGAACTGTTTCACAATAATATATCCATTAAAATGCCGTGAAACTATTGT
This sequence comes from Diabrotica virgifera virgifera, assembly GCF_917563875.1. NCBI lineage: Eukaryota > Metazoa > Arthropoda > Insecta > Coleoptera > Chrysomelidae > Diabrotica > Diabrotica virgifera. Next base: position 58,999,567 of record NC_065443.1, on the reverse strand, counting down.
CATTATATTCCTTGACATGTTAGAAATCCATTAGTTCTTTTACTATAAGAAGAAAACCATTTTGGCCGGCAAAGTGCGACTTTTTGAGTTCTAACAAAAAGATGTTTACTGAAGTGATGTACTTTTAGAACTAGCCTTACATCGTCACGTCTCTCTCGCGTCCAAACGATGCATTTCTTCTCGATCGTTCGGCCAAAACTATTGACCAATCGTCAACTACAACTCAAGGATCTTTCAAAATGCAGACCAATAATAACATGGGATTTTTAGCGCTCAAAACTTAAAGGAAAAACACTGAACCTTTTAGAGGATTCATTCTCGAATAATGGATGTTTTCAATAACAATCTACGTAGTTGGTTATTGCTACACAAATAAATAGGAAATTTCCTAACCTTTACAATGCGAACAGGAGCGGCTTAGGAAATTTTAAAGATATATAAACTCGCAAAATATATTAAAAAAATTAATATTTTTCTTGGGATAGGATTAAAATTAATGGATATTTTTTATAAAATATTGTAGTAGAAATCCATCTGCTACACTATGAGTACTGTATATTTTTGCTGAGAATAAACCAGAATAATTTTAATTAAAATTATATAGTTTTATTGACGTTAAAACTTCCACTCCAGAAATTATTCCCAGAAATTATATACCTAAGAATACCTAACCCAATTAATAAAGATTATGTTTTACTCCAGTTTCAGTTTCAGTTCCTATTTTACTGACATTGTGAGTAGAATGTTAAATGTTTTGAGTCACATAACAAACACCTTGAAATTATAAATACGTGGCGGTTGCTTGTTTGAGTATTGTTGCCTTTATTTATATATTGGCTTGTATATCGATTGTTGGGAGATTTATTATTACTTACATGAAATAAAGTGATTCTACAGTGCGTCCATAAAGTAACGCATAAATTCATTATTTCGTAAACCGGGAAATTAAAATAAAAATCCCGAAACAGGTCTATTTTTGTTTTTAAATTACGATTTTTTGGCATATATATCATACTAGTGACGTCATCCATGTGACCGTGATGCCTTAATCGATAATTTTTTAAATGAGAATTGGGGTCACGTGATAGCTCATTTGAAAGGATATTAAATTCTCTGTTCACTGATATAAACACTGACATAATTATTTATTCAAGGTGTTCAAAAAAAAATTTAAATTAAATTAATTGAGGCAAACAGAAGAATGTATGTAATTTATTTAATTCAAAATACATTTTTCTGTTGTCAGAAAACAGAAAAATATTTTTTTGACAAAATAATTATTGTTTTTTGCTTAAATTTGATGTTAAAGCTGCCACCCACCTACCTTTTAGTAGTTTGAACATTTCGTTTAAGCGAAAATCAATGTTTATTTTTCAAATAAATTTTTTTTCATACATTCATCTTTTTGTGTCAACTAATTTAATTAAAAAAATATTTTTTGGACACCCTCTATAAATAATTGTGTTAATGTTTATATTAATGAATAGAGAATTTAAAACCCTTTCAAATGAGCTATCACGTGACCCCTATTCCCATTTAAAAAATCATCGATTACGTCATTACGCCCAGGTGGATGACGTCACTAGTATGATATAATATATGATAAAAAATCGTAATTTAAAAATAAAAATCGACTTCTTTCGGGATTTTTCTTTAAAGTTGCCGGTTTACGAAATAATGAATTTATGCGTTACTTTATGGACGCACTGTATAAGGTAAGTTCTATTTGTATTTTATTCGATAGGACAAAATTAGGCATATTCGAAATAATTTTACATTAAAAATTATTGGATTAAAAAACAGAATTTGGCTTTTTCAGGAGAAATATTTATTCCTAAATAAAATTAAATTTTTCGGTTCATCTTTGTCCACTGTGCCACATCCTCCATGTTGCATTCTCCTTGCCATCTTTCAATTGACCTTTCTCTTTCCTGTCTTCTCTCGGCCGTAGTAAGCTCTAGATCTCTTCTCTCATATAGCTTTTTTCTTTCCACTACCAACTTATGCAGCGGAACATATCCAGTGATGACCCACAAGGCTGCCGCAGACACAGTCCTGTAGGCGCATGCCACTCGCAGCAGATTTGTTCTGTCCGCTCGTGTCATTAGCCCCCTGTAGGCCTGTATCTCTACCGCCCTACTCCAGACTGGTGCTGCGAAGAGGACGATTGACTGCACAACACCGTGCAAGGCCCTCCTCCTTTCGGATTTGGGTCCCCCAATGTTGGGCATCACCGTCCCCAAAGCAGCCGCACTATTGCAGCCTTCCGAGTCACTTCCTGTACGTGCTCTCTCCAATTTTCATTCTGGTGCAAAGTCACTCCTAGGTATTTTACGTGTTTCTTGGGTATTAGACACGCCCCTGTACATTGTAGTTCCACACTTTGCCTGTTTCGTTTTCCCTTCAGAACGATGGCTTTGGTTTTCTCTGCTGCGAGTTTCAGTCCATGCTGTGTCATCCATTTCTTCACGATACCGCATGCGTTACGTACCCGGTATTTAAGATCTGGCTCGTTCCGCGCCACTACCAGCACAGCGAGGTCATCCGCGAATGCGAAGGGGGTTGTACCCTCTCCATATTCACAGTTCATAATCCCGTCATACGCCAGGTTTCATCTCGTGGGGCCCAAGACAGATCCCTGTGGAACACCTGCCGTCACATCGACAATCGTGCCTTCCTCCACCTTAATTCTTCTCTCAGACTCTACTCTTAGAGTAAAAATTTAACGGAATAAACATTAAACGTTACACCTCTATTCTATTCTGAACAATGATTTTCGGTTTAAAAAGCAATTTCTAAAATATAATGAATTTTAAGTACACGTAGTAGAGTTTATTATAGACTAAGTAAGAAACTTAAAATGTCTGGAAACGTTATAAACCCACCTTTATTAAGTTATATTTAAATAATTATTTTATTCCAACTTCTTTTAAATTTGTTAATTTCTTAATCTTCTGTTTCTTTTTACTACGTTCTCCTCAAAAAATAGTTGGCGCCCTCTCTGTTTCTTTTTGATCAGCTAAATATTCTATCTTTACCTTGCCCTTATTAAAAAAAAGCTAATGTAACCACATACCTATATTAATTTTCTATATAGGCCTGGATCCAGCGTACCGAAAAAAATTGATTAATAGCAAATTGAAAATTTGTTAATAGCTTAATGGTGTCTAGTCGGACAAACTTTGATGTAAGGGAACACTGGAACAGGGGAAGTTTTAATTGTGAAACAGTTTAAAAATTGGGAACGTCAGATTACGAAAACGTTCCATGTATTTTGCCGGACATAATTGAATTGTTACCCTTTCATTAAACTCTCATGCAAAAATCAGCCTGCTATTACTAATCAACATGATTCCTGTCATTTGACATTTTCTTCGTGTTCCAGTCATTAAAATGCCCAGTTGGTGATAAACACCAGTCTGATTTTTGTATGAGCGTTTAATGAAATGGTAACAAATGAATTGAAAGTTCTGTCCGACAAAATACATGGAACGTTTCGTAGCCTGACGTTCCAGATTTTCAACCTGTTCCACAATTAAAACTTCCCCTGTTCCAGTGTTCCCATACATCAAAGTTTGTCCGACTAGACACCGTTAAGCTATTAACAAATTTTCAGCTTGCTATTAATTAAATTTTTTTGGTACGCGGGATGCAGGTCTAATACTTCTGTGTCACACTTAATTTCTCGGTTGACAAGTCCCCTTCAAATTCTGTCAGAGTCAGTCTTCTCAAATTGGTAGGGAAATGTTTTTAGAAGATCTCATTTCTATATATGTTCATGTTCCCTGAAAAATTAATTTTATTTTAACTACAATGTTTCTTGGGGTGAGTACATGTTGCTGCTATTAATTAACCAATTGCTATTTTTTCTCTCGTAATTTACTATGGAATCTCTAACAGAGAATTTTACTATTACAGTTGCAGTTGGTTCTTTTTAAAGGTCCATTTTGGTCTTTTTAAAGACAGATCACATGCTATGATTTTTTTGTGACGGATATTCTTGAGGTGGGGTTGATTTGATGTAATCGAATGAACTATCTTTCAGTAAAGTCGTCCCAGAACCGCAACTCATAAATCCTGGCAATCTCATTTTAAAGTCTTCTACTTTAAAATTTATAATATATGTCTAAAATGCCGATAGAAATGAGTCAGATTGAATAAATTATTAGAAGATTTTTTTACTAAGCAACAATATTTTTGTTTAATTTAGTAATATTTTGTATTTTGACAACGACATCCGATTTGGGCGTCGAAACGTTAATACAATCATTTTTTTGGTTAAATTGTGGCTTATTTCCCATTTAGAATAATTGTAGGCAACAATACTTCGTTGGAGTTGTATTGTTCTACATTAACAGTAACTCCTCAGCTTTCTATGGTAGCTCTATCGTTACACATTGGCGCTCAACGTAGAGCATGATACAATCTAAGACACACACGTAATGAGGGAACAGCGATATGAAATGCTAAAACGGATAATACAGAGAAAGATAGGAAGAAGGAGTATAGGAAGAAGGAAAGTGTCATGGTTGAAAAATTTAAGAAACTGGTTTAAATGCAGTTCGATAGAACTCTTCAGAGCATCGGTAGATATAGTAGAGATAGTGATGATGACATCCAACCTCCGACTGAAAACCTAAAAATCTGTAAATCTGAAAAAAAAAACACCATTTTTCAGATTTTTGAAAATGTTTTTCTATTAACTTTTTAAGTATATATTGTTGTATAATTTTTTTGTGGGAAAAATTTAGTAAATAAATTTATATCAGATACCACGAAATTATAGATTTTCATCGCCCTGTATATGACCAAAAATTGTAATAGGATAATTTAGTTGGTAATCAGTGTTTTCGCGGAAAAGTGAAATCGTTAAGAAGGTGGTTTTCTTAATGGGTTTTTGAACGGACTTAAACAAAGGTGCGGTCAAGATTAGACAATACCGTTTATTTCGCTTTGCAATAAACAATAAGACATTTGATAAAAAAAATTTCGAAGAAGGTTAAGCGGTAAACAAATGTATTTAGTGATAAGAATGTAAGGCTTTTCGTTTAGCAACGAAAGTAATTTGATGTCTCCCAGAATTTAACAAATTGGAAAGTTGTATACAAATTAAATCGATTCTTAAGAAATGATAATATGGGTGTATTGGGTAGAAAGGATGTTTTGTGATTGGTGGAAAATGATGGATGGAAGGGATGAGAGTGTTGAGTCTGATTTTGACGAGAGAAAAAAGGGCCACTGTGAAATTATTATCTGAAGACAGCAGTCCAGTTTTTTAAAAGTGAGAAGTCAGTGTAAAGTGGTGAAGTTGGCCTTTGCGAGCAGAATCAAGTTGAAACGAATTCGTTGACCGAGTTTAAAAGTTCATTTTCCTGGGACCGAGGAAGATTCCTGTTTCTGTCTAGAACGAGTAGCCGATTGGTATCTATTTGCACAAGATATCGAACAGAAAGAAAACTGAGTCGAGAATTCGAGCGAGTCCTGTTTATTTGTGAAGCAGTTTGGACGAGAGGGACTTTTCGCAACATCCTAAGAGTACGTGTCTGAGAATCGAGGACGACACAATCAGGGAAAAGAAGTAGAGAAGAAACAAAAAAGTTAGTCAAATCATTTGTGAAACTGAGAGAGTTTGTTTATATCCACACCATATTTGCTTAATTTTTTGTATTGAACAGTTCTATAACATAATTAGTCACTAAAAATTTTAAAGAAGAAATAAGTAATCAATTAAAAAGGAGAAAAGTAAAATTTATTAAATTTTGTAAGAATGAATAACGAATTATTTAAATAATTGTTTTTTGTTAAAACAGAAGAGATATCAGAATTAACGCTTAATTTATTAGATGAGAAATAGTTGCAACAAATCTAAATTTTTAGCATGTTTTAGAATCTTATGTTTATGGTATATTGGATAAATAAATAATATTTTTTTTAACATTTATATGACATTGAGTGTGTTTAATTCTCCTGTTTTATCCTGGATGGAGTAAGCAACTAGAAATACCAGAAGCCACAAACCAAAGGTAAAGCATCAAAAATAAAATAGCCTTGAGAATAAAGTTTATTAGAAAATTTAATTTAAATTTGGTTTTGTTTTTACATAAACAGTAATTAAAATAATGGAGTAATTAATTAAATTAAGAATTTGCTCATCAATATCATAAAAGAGAGAAATACAGAGCATAACAATATATTAAATATACCTACTAATAATACACTTCAATCTCACCACTTCACTGCAAACTACAACTATACACGGTGTCCCGAAAAGATTGGTCATAAATTATACCACAGATTCTGGGGTCAAAAATAAGTTGATTGAACCTCACTTACCTATATACAATAGTGCACAAAAAAAAGTTACAGGCCTTTGAAGTTACAAAATGAAAATCGATTTTTTTTCATATATCGAAAACTCTTAGAGATTTTTTATTGAAAATAGACATAAGTGCAATTTGTGCACCCCATAAAAATTTTATGGGGGTTTTGTTCCCTTAAACCCCATCAAACTTTTTTGTACGTTTCAGTTAAATTATTATTGTGGCACCATTAGTGAAACACAATGTTTTTAAAACTTTTTTGCCTCGTAGTACTATTTTGATAAGACAGTGTTTATCGAGATATTTTGAATATTTGTCGAATGCACCACATATTTGTATGGGGTTAAGTACGATTATAGAGACCATAATCTGAAAATTTATTTATAATTTACATTTTTAGGTATATTTTGAAAAAGAAGCCACATCTCGATAATAGGTGACATCAAAAAAAGACTAAGAGACAAAAAAGTTTTAAAAAAACTGTGTTTAACTTATAGTACCACAATAATAGTTTAATTAGAACGTACATAAACATTTGGGGGGTTTAAAGGAACAACACCCCCATAAAATGTTTATGTAAATATATTAAAAAAAGCCGCATCTCGATAAAAACTGGCTTATCAAAAAAATACTAAGAGGCAAAAAAGTTTTAAAAACGTTATGGTAAACTAATTATACTACAATAATAGGCCAGGGTAATAAGACAAAAATATACCTTTTTCGTGACACTTCAGCAGCCAGGGGACTGAAGCGTTTTTTCGACAAGTAATACCTATAGGAACAAATTGTCACTATTTCCTGTGTAGGATCTGGCGGCCATTTTTATTTATAAACAATAAACTGTCAAAAAATGGCATTTTTCCCTTTTTTTTCAAATCAATGGAAAACAGTGAAACTTATGATTTTTTTAGTACAAATATCTTTGATATTATGGAAAAAGCTTTAAAATGTCATATTACACCGTTTTATATACTCATTTATTGTTAATATAATTGCGAAAAAAGGTCGGAATTGCAAAAAAAATTATTTTCGCAATAACTGTTGTAAAAAATAGTGTGCAGGTTTGAAATTTTTGTCAAATGAGGGTTCTTTCGTGCTTAATATGTGATAAAAATTTCAAAGCGATTCATTCAATTGTTTAAATTTTATTCGAATTGTTTATCTCAGAGAGCATTTTTTTGCAATAACATAAGTCAGAAAAAAATGACGTTAGAACCATTCCACAGGTGTCAAATGGAAGGGCATGAGCTATATTTTCAACTTGGTTTAAAGAAAGCGAATAAAAATGCATTTATTAGTAATAAATAATTATGCAGAAGTATCATAAATATTTCGTTATAAATTTTTAAATACCTTTTTCCAAAAAAATTAACTTTTTTACCCTGTTTTAAGTGCACAACTACCAAGTAATGTTATTTATATCATAATTGATAAAAAAACTGTTATAAATATATATAATTTCTTATAAAACAAAATAAGAAGTTTATAAGGAAAGATTTACGATACTTTTGCATAATTATTTATTACTAATAAATGCAATTTTTATTCACTCTTTTTAAACCAAGTTGAAAATATAGCTCATGCTCTTTCATTTGACATCTGTGGAATGGTTCTAACGTCATTTTTTTCTGACTTGTTAGTGCAAAAAATATTCTACCTGGGATAAACAATTTGAATAAAATTTAAACAATTGAATGAATCGCTTTGAAATTTTTATCACATATTAAGCACCAAAAAAACCCTTATATGAAAAAAATTTTAAACCTGTACAAAAATTTTTACAATAGATATTGCTAAATTAATTTTTTTTGCAATTCCGACCTTTTTTCGCAATTATATTAACAATAAATGAGTATATCAAACTTTGTAATACGTCATTTTAAAACTTTTTCCATAATCTCAAAGATATTTTTACTAAAAAAACCATAAGTTTCACTGTTTTCCATTGATTTGAAAAAAAAGGGAAAAATGCCATTTTTTGACACTTAATTGTTTATAAATAAAAATGGCCGCCAGATCCTACGCAGGAAATAGTTACAATTTGCTCTTGTAGGTATTACCTGTCGAAAAAATGCTTTTGGCTGCCTAGTCTAACGTCTCGAGAGAAAACCTATATTGTCACTTCTATTTAACAGCAAAAAGAAAACACAAAACAAAGGTAGATATCTAACAAAGTCGCCTAACATTGGAAGTGAATAAAAGCTATAAATAAGCCTTTTGTTAACCGTTTCTCGACAGTCGGTCTTGAGCTGTTACAAATATAATCAATTCTCAGATATTTGGTGGAGACTCAGACCCTCAGTAGCTTCGCTTACGTTTTACTGTAAATCAAATTCCGTTCTTGTAAGAAAATCATCCTTTGTTGCATGCAATTTTCCCCGGTTGTATCAAACGATTTATGTGGTTGGGGCTTAGACGTAAAACCAATAAATTCATATGCTATATACTTAGGTATATGCTAATATAAAAAATATAAAATAGAATAAAAATTACTAGTGGAAATGATATAAATTTATTAAAATTTTTTAAAATATACTCAGTGATATACCAGTGTTACACCTAGAAGGAATTCTTAGTTTTTTTGGCAACATGGTTAATTTACAACAAGAATGAAACGATATAGTCCAAGTAATGAAGCTTAAAATCGGACAAAATCTCGCCATTTTTACAGAATGGATCGATTTGCTTGAGAATCTGAGAATAAGTAGTGGATAGTCCAAGGATCAAAATCTATATGATGACAAAAGGCGCTTTTACCATGGGGGTGGTTGCCACCCCATCTCGGGGGTGGAAATTTTTTATTATATTTTGACCCCAAAAGTTGGTAAAAACATTTATCCTAAGCAAAAACCGTTCTATATATTTTTTTGATAAAATTAATAGTTTTCGATTTATTCGCTATCGAAAGTGTTAGTTTTATATGGAAAAAATCAATGTTTTTAATCAGTTTTCTGCTAATAACTCAAAAGTTTTCGTTTTATCAAAATAATTTTACTTAACAAAAATGTACCTTTTGAAAAAATAAACTTAACTGTTTTTTTAATTTTCTTTAAGACCAATAGTAATCGAGCTATACTTTATTACATGTTAGCTCTTCTTCGTCATATGCTAAATATTGTAGTTTCAAAGTCAAAAGACGGGAAAACTATGCATGTTTCGAGGAGAACTTGGTCAAACTAATTTAAAGCATTTAAAATTATCCATCTCTGCAAATAAAAAAAAGTTTCTAGCTCAAAAATTAAGTGACAATAAAAATCATGTCAGTCCCTAATTACTAAAAAGTAATCGGCAACAACTCCCTAACCACCACCCCAATTAAAATTAGTCATTGACCTGATTTGGTCTTCTTTATTTATGTATTATTATAAGGTTTTAGAAGTTTGATCGGCTTTTATGATCAGTTTTTAAAAAATGGAGTTAAAAGCGAATAACGAATATTTGTAGTTTGGTAAAAAATGCCCCTTTTTTCAGAATAGAGAGATTAGCATCAGAGATACGAAAAAATATTTAAATATGAATTGGTTTGCAAAAATTTTTTCTACGGCAAAAATTGAGAGAGCAATTGAAAATTAAAACTTGTAATCACATGCAAAATCCACCTTTACCAGCCCTTTCAATGTCACCTCTTTCTGTGACTGAGAATTTTAAAAGCATTTAATATTAATATCCTTAAGGTGATACAGTAGCGATCAACAGATAGCCAAAACGCGTTCCAAGATTACGGCTGTAATTTTGAATATTTTTTCGAGATATATGGCACACGTATTCGTAATATAATAAAGAATGGCGGTACAGAGCCCAATTTGAAAAATATATTAATATGTGGAAATTACTCTGTAATTAAATACAATATTAAAAAAACGAGCCTGTACCGCCATTAAGGAGAACAAAAAAATACACTTTCTTCAAATAAACTTTTTTATCCGATGCCTAGATTTTGTGTCATTTTGGAACTACTAAAATTTTTTATTTCACTAGTATCTCGCCAAATATCTCGAAAAAATATTCAAAATTACAGCCGTAATCTTGGAACGCGTTTTGGCTACCTGTTGATCGCTACTGTTTCCTCTTAAATATCTGGTACAAACCTACAAAATTTTTTTACCAAACTTTTTAAGATAAAAAATAAAAAAGTTACGGTTAAAAAATCAATATATCTTTTTGAAAAAAAAGGAGACATCCAATTGAAAGCATAATAATGTAAGTTAGCGGTATTTTTAGTCATTGGCCTTATTCATTCTTCTTTAACTATGTATTATTAATAGATTCTAGAAGATTAACGGGCTTATAATGATTAGTTTTTAAAAAACTGGAGTTTAAAGCGAATAAGGAATTTTTGTAATTTGGTAAAAATGCCATTCTCTTCAGAATAGAAAAATTAGCATCAGAGGTACGAAAAAATGTTTAAATATAAAATTGTAGGTTATTTAATTCCTAAAAACTTGGTTTAAAAAAAATTTTCTACGACAAAAATTGAGTGAATCGTAAATGAGTATACCATCGAAAAGCATTAATTTTTTAGATATAAAACTAACACTTTCGATAGCGAATAAATCGAAAATTATTAATTTTATCAAAAACATGTATAGAACGTTTTTTGCTTAAAAATAATGTTTTTATCAACTTTTGAGGTCAACATAGAATAAAAAATTTCCAACCCCCGAGATGGGGTGGCAACCACCCCCATGGTAAAAGCGCCTTTCGGCATCATGTAGATTTTGATCCTTGTGACTATCCACTACTTATTCTCAAATTTTCAAGCAAATCAATCCATTCTGTAAGAATTGCGAGGTGAAAAGCTTCGGTTCCGGGACTAATAACGTTGACAAGCATTTTTATTAATATGTATATAAAAAAAATTAATAAAATGTTTGGCAACTCTGTAGCTAAATATATACCTTTACACGTTTAGGCATTGACAAAATGAGATAATCAGTGTCTGCTTGTGGCTTCTCGTTCCAAGCAAATCAACTTCGCGGATTAACTGTGTCAGAATCTGTAGAGGATGGAGCAAAGTGGACAGTCTCCCTCCCATCATATCCCACACATGCTCGATAGGATTTAAATCCTGTAAACGGGGTGGCTACGACAAAACATTAACGCCAGCTTCTTAGAGAAAGTTCATAGTTCGACGAGCAATAATGGAACGCACATTGTCTTTCTGTAAAAGGACACTGTCTTTCTTGTGTACGAGTGTACAGCCGGGACCAGGTGCTTTGTTCATATTTAGAAGGGCTTTTTTAATCTCATTCTCTTGTAAAGTCTCAATTTTTCATGTTTTTAAAAAAGTATATTCATATTTTATTGTTTCTTCTTCATGTGCCGTGCTCGATAATCGAGCGTTGGCTGTGAAATTGGCTATAGTAATTTTGTTGATGGCAGCTCTAAAAAGGAACGCAGAGGATCTGTTAAACAATTCTCTCAGGTTTTTGTATTGAGTATATTATATCTCTCTGGTTGTCGCTTAACATAGCCAAAATATTCAAGTTTTCGATTTTTAACTGTTCTGACGACATCCGCAACTTTTCCCTACGATGCAAAACAACTTCATTACGAACTCTATCCACCCTACTTATTTGTAGGATTCTCCGATACACCTAGATTTCAAAGACAGTTTCTTAAGAAATGTGCCCGTTAAAGTCCAACCTTCGACACTATGAAAAACAGTAGAGAACACATAACATCTCATTAATCTAATTTTCAGATTCAAATAAATATTGTTTCGGCATTTAAGAGTTTTTTCATCTTAAGCAAAGTAGCTCTGGCCTTCTCTATACATATTCTACTTTCTTTGCTCATGTCCCAGTTCCCATTTAGATTAGAACGAAGGTAGGGGATACTGTTTCTGTAAAACCATCTCAGATTCGCTGACGACATTGTGATTATAGCGAGCTCATTCGAGGAACTGCAAATTATGACGGAGGACCTCGCAGGCAGCTCCCAATACGTCGGCCTAAAAATGAACATGAGGAAAACAAAAATAATGACAAACACAGATGACCCCGGACGTATAACTATAAATGGCAGTGAGTGCACAAAGTGTTCAACCAGTGCATCCTTTCTATCATGACATATGGATGTCAAACCTGGACCCTAACCAAGGCAAATTAATATCAATAAACTAGCCACAACAGAAAGAGAAATGTTAGGTATACGACTGTTAGATGAAAATAGGAAAGACTGGGTTTTTTCTTTAAAAAAATTTTGATCATTACCCGTATGCGCGCCAATGGTGAATATAAAATTCTTAATTGTATGTCGAAAATTGGGCAAAAAGTACCTCTTAAAACCCACGAAATTTCATTTGCATATGTCAACTGATTTTAGTGCAATAAATAAATCGTCATATCGTTTGTAACAAAAATTTTAACACCCCTTATCTCGGAAACGAAGCATTTGCAGACATGTGTTTATAAAGTAAATTGTCATTATTTTTTCATTTAGAATTACCCCTTAAAGTTTGTCACACTTTAGAAACACCATGCATAATTTACATAGCGTTAAAAAAATTATAATTTCACGCCAAAATTTTTGTGAAAACAACATGTAGTAGGCAATAAAAGAATCCTACAAACTAAAAGAAAAAAGAAATTTTTTCTATGATTAGAACCGAAGATATCGTCAAAAAAACAAATAATAGGTTTCGATTTCTTTTGAGGTTATGTTCAGGTCTAGGTGTCTAAAAAATTTCTGTGATCTTTTGTGGGGTGTACTTGGAGAAAAATAAGACAGAGAATTATTTTAAAATTGAATCAGGAGTCAAAATGGTTAAAGATAATACCAAAAAGTGATTTTTCGGTAATGTAACCATGATGACCCACGTATAAAAAAATATATGATCCAATAAATAAAATATTTATTTTTCGGCATTTTGGTCGGCCTATTTTTTTTAACAAAGTTTAAAAATTTCAAAAACAAAAATAAATTGAATTTCGGTTAATAAATTTTGGGAAAAAATACTGTAGTATATTTAATAAAAAATCCTAAAAAAGAAAAGAAACCCGAAGTTTCTACGATGATCAAAACCGAAGATATCGCCAAAAAACGAAAACACACGTTTTAATTTTTTGGGTGGTTGCGGGTGGGGCTAAAGGGGAGGTGTCTAAAATTTTTTTTTGGTCGAATACTCCTTGAAGTAGAACAGCATGGTATTTTTATTTTTGGAATATCGCTGGGGGTCATTTTTCACTATCTTAACCGGCTAGACCCTCTTATGAAATATTCATTCTGATACTTGATACACAAAGCGTTTTACAATAAATTAATAATCCACAGAGATTTTTTTTTATTTTATACTTAAAAAAAAATAATTACATATTACATTCTCTAAATAGCCTAAATCGTCGTGGAGAAACGATTTTATATGTCTTAAAATATAAATAAAAGGTATTATTCGAAAAATGAAAATATACATTATACTACATTCGCTCTCGCGAGATTTTTTTTGAGACATTCGGAATAGGAAACGTACAACACAAAAATTCCTACCTCACACTATTAACTGCTAAAATCAACTCAAATTAACTTAATCTTTCATTAAAAAAAGAAGAATTATTAGAAATAGTGGGAGTGTCTACTAATCTCATAAAATTTTGTGAAGTTTATTTCTACAAAATATTTTTATTTTGTACAATAAATAATTTTCTCATTTGCTATCAATACTTTATAATCGTTTAAATAAATAAATATTGATTGGCGTAAGGTTTATGTTATTTTTATGTCTGTTTACTATTAATAATATTGGATATGAGCAGGTGCGTTGGTTTTGTAGTAATTTCCAGTCACTTCTGACAACTGAATTTTTCAAAAACGAAATTACTAACGTCAGTGTCAAAAAAAATCTCGCGAGAGCGAATGTAGTATACTAAATACTTTATTTAAAAAGAACGAGGTCAAAAAGTTAATATCTCATCCTAAACATTCATAAAATCCCGTTTAATAAGAAGAATATTCCAGGGGAATGTTACGATAAGGCCTCAAGAGTTTGCTACTTCCTTAATTTAATTTTTTAAGTGCGTCCTCAAACGAGATAACTTGATTTAACACGTTGAACATGTCAGTAAAATCATAAAATTTATAAAATATGATTCAATTTTATATTCGTTATCTATGGAACGGAAAAAACCGGCTCTCTTTACAGTTTTTTTGTACGCTCAAAATTATTACTTTAGCCATATTTTAGTAGGAGATAACTGATACACTAAAGGCAACAGCGAAACCATTGGCGGGTGCATTATTTCTTTTATTATTGCAGATTTATATAGGGAGTGATCAACTTTTGCGACATAATCCATTATATCTGTTATAGGAGATACCTATACGTATACCTATCCCAGGGAAGGAAGCATTTAAAAATAAAAGCAACTTTTTTAATTAATTTTAATTTTGTGACAAAAATACGCATTGTAGATGAAAATTTTAAACAAAATTTGTTTTTTACAAAGTTTTGTATTTACAAAGAGATTGAACATATTTAATATGTTAAATCTCCGGTTGTATGACTCGTACAAGCCTCGTTTGTTTTTAAAGATATATTTTTCATAACCTTTAAGATGGTGTATTTTGATTTTTTGTAAATGTTAAAACAGCACAGATAATTTAATTGTTACAAGGCAAAAATGATACATACTTCTGCATTACATTCTGCATTAATTATTTGTAAGTAAACACTAGAAACTGTGCTTTTACTGGCGTCAATGTGCAAACATCATGATTGGCCGGGACACTTCTGAAGAGCTTCAAATACGAAGAGGAGTAAGGCAGGACTGCATTTTGTTCCCACTAATATTTAACATATATTCAGAGTTTGTTTTCAATAAAGCAGTGGATAATGTTCAATGTGGTATCAAAATAAATTGCGTCAATTTGGTCTTTAGGATATATATCAGAGGACTGGTCCTACGAGTTTGGACGATGTCCTACGATAGGTTAGTTTAGAGTAGTGAAGTAATCTTAGGTTCGCACTATATTTTTGCTATTTGGTTTGTTCACGCCTGTGTTGGATCCCACAGCGTGTGATTTTTCTCTATGAATACTTGTATTGAGTATTTATAAGTATATATGGAAAAAAATTGTTCCTAAGATCAATTTTTTTTCCGAGTAATGGGGGAATGTAACGGTGAGTGCCATCGTTACGATATTATTATATTTATTCCTATAAGCCACCTAATAAGTATGCAACCAGTTATGCGTTCGTGCTTAGAACGGGTTACCTAGATTTGTGACCAAATCTAATATAAGGTTGGTACTACGCTTGGGGAATTCTGGTCTTAGCGTGTGGCTGTACGGCTTCCGACGGAGGGCATGTCATATCGCCCATCGGAGAGGATTGTCACTTCAATTTTCAATCTGGTTGGATGAACAAGTAAATTTTTCCGTGGTCACTGTTTAAAGAATACAATATTTAGTTAAAATATTCATTTATTATAAGATTGGTTTATTTTGGAAGGAGCTATTTTTTGTTTTGGATTTGTGCGGTGAGAGGAAGAGTTTTATTTCCAAGTTTCCTTTTGGAAAACAGTGGGTAAGTCGGCTATTAAGTACTCTTGTAAAAAAAAACATGGTTCTCATTCTCAATACAATACTTATAGTAATATTATAATTGTTATTCTATAAATATAAAACATCAGGTCTTAACGAGTCAATCTCACTATCAAATTCATATTTCTACAAGAAAAATTCTTTAAAATTAAATTTCCAGTTCAAAATAATTTCTGAAGTAATGACACTTTTCATTTCCTTTTAGTATCTACGTCTATAAAGTAATCCCTTATTGCAATATATACATATCTTCTTGGTTCATATGTCCTTCCATTTCTTTACATTTCCATTTTTGTTCAAGGTTAATGACACTTACTTATAAATGTCAATAGCTCATCTTTTTTCGGTAATTTTTTCTAGAAATTTTTATAAGGTTTTTATACCTTTCTTATATGCCCTGTTTTTTGTGTACTTAAGGAACACCAGCTAATAGGAGATTCTTATGCTTTTAGCCACGGAAGAAAATAAGGAGATGGAAAATTAAGTCAATCATACTTTAATTTGTTTTTTTGGAATAAATAATCATTTTGGGGATATTTTGGATGGAATGTGGATGTTTTGTTTGGTTTTTGTGGAATAAAAGTTGAGTTTTCCGATACTGGGCAGCTACCTGCTTGCCGTACCTTCCTGTTGGTGTGGAGTACCTCCCTAGGGTTGGGAAACCAGAGGATACCTCATTTGGCTCTCCCCTCATCATCTTCACCGAAGGTTGGAAGAAGCAATCCGCCTACTTTTTGTAGGGACAGGTTTTTATATAACTAAATTTGCATGTCAATTTGTTTTAATAATAATTTCCAATTTTACTATTTTTTTTCTCTTCGTATCAATAACTTTCAAATAACTCTAATAATAATATACCCTCATTGTTTTTTTCTTAAACATAATTAACATAATATTCAATATTTTTCAAAAATTTTTATTATTTTTCACCCTTATTTAATTTATTTAACTGGGATTTATAAACCATATGTGAAGATAATGTGCACAGTATCTGGTTCATATCCTATTTAATAATAGTTATTCCAGTTGTCGGGTGTTGTCACTTCCGATTAGATACGGTATTGTCAACCAATATTGTAACCCTCATTAATAATAAGTTATTAAGGTACATATCTATTCATACTAAATTCATTACATATTTTTTTTTCTACTGTAAAACCTGCATTATCGACAGCAGTGTACTGGCCTAGTACGTCGGATAATTAGCTAGTGTAAAAATTGTATATAGGGTATATAGGTTTTTTTTTATTAAATGTGGTTGTACATACTTATATGTTTTATTATCCTACCATTTTCATGGTACCATTTTAATAGTATTAGTTAGGTACAGCAATATAGGTCACGTGGAGAAGAATTTATAAAATCCTTCCCTGACGCTCAACATTACTTCTGAATATCTTCTTGGTCAGTAGTTCCCTTTCTTTTCATTACTCCTTATATTCATTTATTTTCTTTATCATACCGTCTTACTAGGGCATGCAAATTGGCCAAATCCTCCCCTGAGCCCTACTGTTTAGTCTCTTGAAAATCCAGCTAATCTAGTTTCCGAACACTTTCATAACTAAGTAACTTTAAAGCTATATCTCTTCTGGTCTATAGCGTTTTGATACGTTACAATTGGACACGGTGTTAATTGCAAGCAATTACGAAGAACTTCCACATCTGATTAATAGAATTACCACAACGTGTGATGAATATGGACTCAAGATAAACACCGCAAAGGTGATGGTTGTCCGTAAGACGCCAATGCAGCCTCAAGTGGTAACAGCTTATGGTGAACAACTGGAAAGAACTAACAGTATCCCCTTCTTCTTCTTCTTAGCCTTCTATCGTCGACGTTTGGACATAGGTCTCTCTCAACTCCTTCCATCGGTCTCTATCCTGAGCAACATATTTCCATTTTGTTCTGGCTACTCTTTTAATATCATCAACCCACCTCATCTGTGGTCTTCCTTTCGGTCGTTTACTTTGGTAAGGTCTCCAATGTTGTATTGTTGCATTCCAATGTGCGTCTTTTTGTCTAGCTGTGTGACCTGCGAAGCTCCAGTTAAGTTTGGCAACTTTTGTTGTGGACTTTTGTTTGGCAACTCCAGAAACTTGAAGGCTTACAGAAAAAAACAAAAATAAAATTGAAGTAGTGGGAATGGATGCAATCAGAAGGTCATTACGTATATCCAGAAGAGAACATATCAGAAATGAAGACATTAAAACTCGAATGGGAATAGAAGGAACAATAATGAAAGATATAGAGAGAAAACAACTGATCTGGTATGGACACGTGAAACGAATGAATGACAAGAGACTTCCAAAACAATATCTAAAATGGCAACCTCCTGAACATCGGAAGCGAGGGAGACCGAAAGTTAATTGGACCACCGGCATCCGGAAAGCGATGAGCACGTGAGACCTCAGGGATGATCTGTGGCAAAATAGGAAGGAATGGAATTTCGGAATCGGACAACGCCGCAAGACGTTCTAAACCGATCATATATATAACTTTTATATAACTTTCGACATACAATTAAGAATTTTATATTCACCATTGGTGCGCATACGGGTAATGATCTGAATTTAAAAAAAAAATATAATACGCCACTGAGATATTCAAATTAAAAATAATTTTTGAACTCCTCGTCGAATTTCTGACAAAATTGGACAAACATTTTTTTTGTGACAAAAGTGGAGTTGCCACTTACCCTTCTCAATGTGAAGACATAATTTTTTTCACTTAGCAACCCACGTGCCTCGTGGGAGTCATATATGCCCCAGGGCCTTATCCTTAGGGATTATATCCATCCTTTGGAGTTCATAATTAATTTTACAATGTACGACATTTAGTCAGCATTTAGAAGGTTTTAATTTATGTATTTTTGGGTGGCTCAGCATGTCAAGCCTGTAAAATTAATAATGCTTTTTTAGAGAGAGAAAAGGTTCTGTCACATTTGTAGCACTATTAAGGGTTTTTAACTAAATATACCGTTTTTCCTTTAACTAAATATACCGTATAAAGGAAATTGTACGGAGTAGGGGACTGATTTATCCCCTCTACTTCGTGCAAGCCACCGGTTGGGGGCGGCTCCCTTCGACTGGTTCGTGGAAATAAAAACTCGTGCAGGGTCTAAGTTTAATAAAAGCATTTACCTTTATTCTGGCGATCATTTTCACAAAAACTACACATAACTACTTACTAAACTTTTACATTGATTTTACAAAGAAAATTTTGCATTTAACAATCTAATTTTACACAGAGTGGCGCATGTTAATTGTTTGAGAGTCGGCACACGAATACGAATGCTCTACAAAAATAGCGGAAGAGAACCACACACCCTACGTTTACATAAAACCGGCTCAGAGAGAACCCAACGCATTTACGAGCATGTAGAAAAAATAACCTGCCTTACACCTAGCCAAATGATTCTGTTGCTCATAAAGAAAAGTCGAGAACAAGTTGCAATTGCACATCGGTCAAACTAGCAGAACCTTTGACAAACGCATAGCAGAGCACAAAAGGGCCTTCAATAATATAAAACCAGATTCTAAGTACGCAGATATAATAATTCTGAATGACCAACTTGAGACTAACAGCTCCCCACTCCTCAAACTATTCAGTTAGAGACTTTGAAGTGTAGACGCACATCACTTGAAAAAGGCACTCTGCCGAAACAGCTGTAGTGACATTAATAGGTCTGGATCCCACGTATGAAAAAAAAGTTGATTAATAGCAAGCTGAAAATTTGTTAATAGCTTAAGGGTGTCTAGTCAGACAAACTTTGATATATGGGAACACTGGAACAGGGGAAGTTATAATTGTGGAACAGGTTAAAAATTTGGAACGGTCAGACCACGAAAACGGCACATGTATTTTGTCCGACAGAACAGACTTAAACTCTCCGAACAGAGATTAAACTCTCATGCAAAAATCAGACTGCTATTTTTCACCAAATGGGCGTTTTAATGAGTGGAACATGTAGAATATGTCAAATGACAGGAATTATGACAGGTGATAAATAGCAGTCTGATTTTTGCATGAGAGTTTAATCTCTGTTCGGAGAGTTTAAGTTTGTTCTGTCGGACAAAATAAATGTGCCGTTTTCGTGGTCTGACCGTTCCAAATTTTTAACCTGTTCCACAATTAAAACTGCCCCTGTTTCAGTGTTCCTATATATCAAATTTTATCCGACTAGACACCCTTAAGCTATTAACAAATTTTCAGCTTGCTATTAATCAACTTTTTTTTCATACGCGGGATCCAGACCTATAATTTATAATACTTTTGTGGAAATATTGAAAACAAAAGTTTTTAGTGTATATTCTTTTATTTTAATTTATCATTATTTTTTTGTTGCAGTTTACCGAATAGGATGAAAAGCGGAGACGCTAAGTTTAGTCCGAGAATTCCTTCTCTCCACCGATCAAATTGAACAATTGCAAAACGTATACAAAGGCCTTCATCAATTCGTTTCGTTCGCGCGGTAATGTGTTTCATTGATGACGTTACAAGGACTAGCAGTGACTTGTGATGCGCCTGCTGACGTGGAATTCCTTAATCATGTTCGACATTGTGTTCGTGTTTTTCTTGTTCTTGATCGGAGTGACGTGTTTGGTGTATTATCTTCCGAACAGAAGAACAGATGTAGATGATTATCCGCTGCAGTGTTACGTCAGCACGTCTGCGGTGGAGATTCAAGGATCTGCCATTGATCATGTCTAGATTATTTATGGTAAGTTAACATTAGGCTGCGAAATGTTCCCGTCATTTGGGAAGGCACTAATTTGCATATTATTGCACTTGTATAGAAGCCAAATTTTAAGTTTCTTCCTAAGCCACGCATTAAATAGTTTCAATACGTAGGTATTATATTAGATACTGTTCTACAAGATATTTTTTTGGGTACTGATATTTGATCCTAAATGGCATTTCCGTTCTAAAACAGAATCTGTAATTTAAATTGCTCTATCAGGCACATATTTTGAGATATTTAGTATTTTATGGTAAAATTCAGGTAAAAATTACCCTAATTAAAATACAATTATGTAACTGGTAATTTCTACCAAATTAGTAACCAAGGGCAAAAATATACCTAAAACTATATTTCGGGATTATTATAATCCTCAAAACACAATAGGACAGACAAAGGAGAGGGATCTAATAATAATAGCACGAACTTTCGACACAGTATAAAAAGGGACAGTAGAACCAATCTCCGAAAAATTGGAAGTAAAATCTTTAGTCGCGCATGGCGACCGCGCAATGTTCCTAGTCGCTTTTACCCCACTCTCGCATTGCTAGTGACATAGAAACGTACGGGTTTTAACAGGGAAAACCCACATCCACCACTGGTGAATTACCAATTGCGTACTTCCGTTATTACTTCTTGAGACCAAAGTGCCGACATCGAAGTGGTTTTACTGTCCCTCTTTATACTGTGCTTTCGACAAGGCGGAGGCGGTACCTCCAACCCAGTGCGCATTGCAGTTTATAAAACCTAATGTAACAATATTGGTGAGATTAGTTTGATCTAATTCGTTCTTATAGAAAATTGTGAAGGGTGTTAAGTGCCCGAGAAAATGTCGTCACGTTATAAGTGCCGCAATAACCCAGACAGTTTCTGCTATATTTGTGGTGAATACACTTTTGAAAGACACAGAAAACAAATGTCTCCAGTTGTACGTAAAGCCTACAAACTATATTTTGGTTGTCCCATTGGTGATCAAGATAAAAAAAATGGGCGCCACATATTTGTTGTGCGAACTGTTATGTGAAGTTGATACAGTGGTGGAATGGAAAACATGTTTCGATGGCCTTTGGTGTTCCAATGGTATGGCGCGAGCCCAAGGATCATGTTACAGATTGCTACTTTTGTCTAACAAATATACGGGGCTTTACTAGCAGGAAGTCTAAACAACACATAGGATACCCCATAAACGTACCTTCTGCTATACGACCAGTACCTCATAATGCAGAAATTCGTGTACCACCAGTTCCCCGTGATGAAGATAAAATCCGTGGTGTAATTGAGAATATGCCAGAAACAGGAAATAACTCAAAGGATGAAGAGCCCTTGTCTGCATCAGACCCAACATATGAGCCTCCTAAACACGTAGTACCGCATCTCTTGTCTCAGGGTGAATTGAATGACTTACTCAGAGATTTAGGTCTAAGTAAGAGTAAGGCAGAGCTTCTGGGTTCACGTTTGCCAGAATGGAAGCTTTTACAGCCAAACACACGTGTAACAGTTTAAAGAGACAGAGAGCTTGATTTTGTCAATTTTTTTAAGAAAGATGACATCATGACCTTTTGTAAGTACATCAAAGGCCTAACGACAGCCCTGGATAGACCATATAAAGCTTCTGATTGGCGCCTATTCATATATGCATATAAAACAAGCTTAAAAGATGTTTTACTTCATAACGGTAACTTAATATCTTCGGTTCCCGGTAGTTATGCAAGTTTGACGAAAGAATAATATGGTGTGCTTCAACAAGTATTAACAAAAATTAAATACCAAGATCACAAATGAAAAATTTGCGGAGACTTTAAAATAATCGCAATGATACTTGGCATGCAAGGAGAGTATACGAATTACTGTTGTTTTTTATGTGAGTGGGATAGTCGTGCTCGAAAAGAACATTTTGTAAGAACAGTATGGCCAACCAGAAAATTAACCGTTGGAGAGAAAAATGTGACGAATGAATCTCTTGTTGCCCCTAAAGATGTAATTTTACCACCGCTTCACATTAAATTGGGTTTAATGAAACAATTTGTGAAAGCAATGGATAGAAATGGCCAAGGATTTGCTTACCTCACTACCAAGTTCTCCCGCCTGTCTGATGCAAAAATTAAAGAGGGTGTATTTGTGGGAACACAAATAAGGGATCTGATGGAAGACGACACTTTCGACACACTTTTGTCTAGAAAAGAAAAGCGTTCCTGGATTGCGTTCAAGAAAGTATGTAAGCAGTTTTTGGGAAGACATCGTTCTGAAGACTATAAAGATGTAGTTAAGGAAATGTTAAATGCATATAAAGATATGGGATGGGATATCTTTGAAAATTCATTTCATGCATTCTTATTTAGACTACTTTCCAGATAATTGCAGCAAAGTATCAGATGAGCATGGAGAACGCTTTCATCACCTTCAATGCTTGAAGACTACTGCTGGAATCTTAAAAGAGACTGCGACGATAAATGCAAAAGAAAAAAAAAGAAAATTTTATGAAATTATGTTTTTCGATCTTTGTATATATTCTAGTATTAAAAAAATATATTTTGTAAAAACTTTTTAGTTTTCATGTTAAATATACAGCAGTTAAAAACATACGTAAAATGTGTATTATTCTCACGCGGGGGGATCTAAGGAGGAAAGGTGTAGGAGACCCAAATATTATTTTTTTATAGTTGGTCCTGCCTTAAAAATCTTTCATTCCACTGGCGTATTTTGTAAAATAATGGATCAAACAAAAATTCAAATTACTCAAAAACGGTGCCTGATAGAGAAATTTTGAAAGTAAATCTGAATTTAGGAGACAAAAATCATTGGTAATCAAGTGCCATATAGTCAGAAAAAAAGAAAAAATTTGTTTGTAACTAACCTAGTAATAAAATTTCAATGTCAGTAAACAAACACTAACTTAAAGACAATTTTTAGGCCATTTTTAGATGCGCCATAATATGCAAATTAGTGCCTTCCCAAATGACAGGACCTCTAGTATCTTATTTATCGAATTTAATAAAATCAGTTATTCCCATCTTTGCTAAACTTATCCTGAAACATTTTGGTTCCTACCTACTGACATTTTTATTTTCTTCACATTGTGTTAATAATTTAATGACTACTAAAGAATTTGGAAAATGGATTAAAAATTAACAGATACGCCGTTATTATTATTGCTTTTCTGTAAATTTCTACAATTAATCAGCTTTCTTGAATATCTTCAGATACAAATCGAGCTAGTCATATGTGTGGAAAATTATACGCGTGAACAATCATATTAAATCTAAAAATAGAGTAAAACTGAATGTTGTCGTGAAATGAAAACAAGAGGTGTAGTATATTTCAATTTGTTCAGAGAGTGCCATAAACAATCTTACTACTTTCATTCTTATTACAAATCATCAGAGATTGTATATAAAATATCTATATCTGTATGGATATCTCTGACCAAACTAAAATAAACCGAGCCTACTAGTATCAAACCAGGACTAACAAATATGTAGATATGGATGCTGTAGCGACAGATGCTGTAAACAGATTTGGGGTAGCCGAGCTACCCAAAAATTTTTAGGGGGACCAATATTAGTGTAAATTTAAAATGGCGACTGAATTCCACTGTTACGTTAGCCCCCATATTGATTTTAACGAGGAAAGGTTTTTGCTCAATATCTCTGCCATTTTCAGCTTTTCGACAAAAAGTGTAAGGAATGAAATTGTTGAAAATGCGATTTTCTATCATTTTTTTATTACAATTTTTCGTGCGATCGATATTTTTCGAGTTGGGGGTAAAATATTAAAAGTTATGGCATAATTATTAAATTATCTCGTTTAAGAACTTCCGTGTAAGGACTTAAATTGTTGCAAATACGATTTCCTTCAATTTCTTTCTTGCAAATTTTTTCATGCTGTCGATATTTTTCGAGTTAAGGGGAAAATAGTGTCTAAGTATATACAGTGCTCTTCAGATAAAAGTATCCACCTTAAATAACTTTTGAACCAGTGATTTTTAGAAAAAACGCAAAAACACGTCAAATAATACTTGAAGGGAGAGACAATATGCCATATTTAAGTTTGACGGGAAAGGCACCCTCTCACCACCCGTATCATCCGTTAATTTTTTGTTTAATTACTACCCCCTTTTTTATTTTAAATTTGGATTCTCCTATTTGTACTGATTTCAATAATGTATAACTCTTGATGCTTAAAGTGATTAGCTAATGAGAAAAAAAAAAATACAAAAGCAAAAAAACTGGACTGAAAAAAAATTATTTTTTTAACAATTTTATTACATACAAACATTTAGAATAAACATTTCACTACCAAAAATTTTAACAATAATTATTCAAAATGATTTTTGAAAGCTTGAATAATTATTATTTTTTAAATTTTTGAATAATTATTGTTAAAATTTTTGGTAGTGAAATGTTCACTCTAAATGTTACAAAATTGTTAAACAAATTATTTTTATTAAATCCAATTTTCTTGCATTTGTATTTATTAAACGCTTTTATTTAGTTCAATAGTTGGCGTCAAATTTTTAGACGTTAATTTGACTGCATTTGCTTCAATGCAAATTAATGAAAATTTGCAGACATTATGCATTCGTGGGAATAATACACGAATAGTCAATAAAATTTTTGTTTATGTTTATTAATTGTTTAAATAAAAAAACGATTTTAATCGAAAACGCTTAAATTCTCTTGTTTTTTACAATGTAAAACTTGAAACTTTTACTAATGATATGAAAGTATCGTATAGCTAATGAGAATAATAAGAACAATACATAATTTCACTTTTTACCTTAATTGTTTACGTTATGCTTCATTAATAAACAAAAAAGTTTCAAATTTTTTGCCGATTCCGACTACTTTTCATGTTAGTACATCATATGTTTTATACATATTTTAATAAACATGACGATATTTTTAATGTTTGAAAAGTGCTAGACTAAAAAGTAAAAAATAAAAAAATATGAAAAAAAAATTTTTAAGAAACGCTTTTCTTTAGTTAGCAGTGACTAAAATTAAAAATATTATAAAAAATCAACTAAAAAGCAAAAAATAAAAAAAAAAATGAAAAATAACACATTTGTTAAAGAAACTCGTGGGGTGAAAACCGTTTATTCGATGAATACGCGCCACGCTTTTCTTTGACGGATGTGTTAGATTTTTTCATTTTTTTTTTATTTTTTGCCTTTTAGTTGTTTAATTTTAGTCACTCGTAACTAAAGAAAAGCGTTTCTTAAAATTTTTTTTTCATATTTTTTTTATTTTTCTTATAAACTAATCACTTTAAGCATCAAGTGTTATATATTTTTGAAATCAAGACAAAGAGTAGAATCCAAATATGAAATAAAAAAAATGGGGGTAGTAATATAAAAAAAAATTAAGGGATGATACGGAGGGTGAGAGGGTGCCTTTCCCGGCAAGCTTAAATATGGCATAATGTCTCCCCCTTCAATTATTATTTGACGAGTTTTTGCGTTTTTTTCTAAAAATTAGTGGTTCAAAAGTTATTTAAGGTGGATAGTTTTATCTAAAGAGCATTGTATATCTTACTTATTATTAACTTTACGACTTAAATGAATAACAAAACTGGAGAGAATGAAATTTTATATACTTTTAATTTCTTTGATTTTTTATGCTATAATAAACATTTCAGGACCTACGTGTATGACAACCATAACGAGACACAAGCGATTAACAAACCCTAGACGCTGAGGTCATCAACAGCAAACCATAAACAAAAACAACCTATGGCCTTAAATATTGATTTTAGCAAAAAAATATAAGATAGCGAATTTATATAAAATATAATTATCGCCATTTTTGTTTATGTACAATTATGTCGTAAAGTTAATAATAAACGAGATAATTCAATAATTATGTTTCCCCTCCCCTTAAACTATTTTCCGCCTTAACTCGGAAAATATTGACCGCACAAAAAAAAAGAATATGTGTGTGTACTTTGTACTGTACGCACGTAAGAAGTTATACTTCTATTATGATTTCAACGAAATTAATATACTTAACAGGTTATTTGTATTTTATTTAAATATTAAACTAACTTTCTTTACCTACCACTTTTAAAAAATTTTTATTAAAACGATACCAAAAATATAAAAAAAAAGAATGTGAATCGTCCGGGATTTGAACCCGGGACCTCTTGATCTCCGGTCACACGCTCTACCACTAAGCTATATCCTTTTTGCTTTGACAGGTTACAAGATTTCTCATACACACTGACAAAGTTAATAGACCAAGTGAATATACAAAAATACTTTAAATATGCTTACTATTATTATAAAATATCTTATTCCCGAGGAAGACAAATCCAAAGACACAAAAATAATAATAAATAATACATTTACTAAGAACACTAATATATCCTTTTATATGATATAATATGACTTATTTGCGCTGACAGCGCTGATACATACATATCTTGAAAGTTTAGCAACGAAATACATACTGTCTGTGTGCGCATGCGCCCGGCATTATAAAATTTTACTCTCGATCGTAAAAAAGTATAACTTCAAAAATTGTAAAAGATGAAATAGTAGGAAATTGTATTTGAAACAATTTTAATTCCCACCATGTTTGTCGAAAAGTTGAAAATGGCGAACATATTGAGCAACAGCGGTTTTCCTATAAAATCAAGATGATGGCTAACACAACGGCAGAATTCAGTCGCAATTTAAAATTTACACTACTATTGACCTTCCCTAAAGGTTTTCCCTAAAGAATTATAAAATTTAACGCAGCTGAAAAACGATATCTAGTTCAATAATTATGCCCCGTTTCTCTAATTTTCCGCGTTAACTCGGAAAATATCGACCGCACGAAAAAATTCTTAAAAGGAAATTGGAGGAAATCTCATTTGGAACAAATTCAGTTTCTACCACATTTGTCGAAAAGTTGAAAATGGCGGCTATATTGAACAAAAACAACTGCTATAAAACCGATCAGGTCTTACGCTCGAGCCTTTAGAGCATAGGCAGATACTACCTTAAATATTGATTTTAGAAAAACATGAAACAGATCAAAATTGTTTAAAATTTAAGTCTCTCCTAATTTAATTCTAAATTTAATTTAAATTCGGGTACAATTTTGTCAGAAAACTAATAAAAAACGAGGTAATTCAATAACAATTTATTATGACCTGTCATTATTTTCTCGCGTAACTCGAAAAATATCGACCGCACGAAAAAAATATTTATAAAATAAGTATAGAAATCGCATTTTTAACAATTTCAGTCCTTACACTTTTTGTCGAAAAGTTTAAAACGACGGAGATATTGAGCAAAAAAGTTCTCCTACAAAATCAAGATGGCGGCTAACGCAACGGCGGACTTCAGTCGCGATTTTAAATTTACACTACTATTAACCCTCCTAAAGATTAGAAATATAAAATTTAGGGTAGCTCGGCATGCAAGGTTTTTCCCTTCTCGCTTTAAACAAAACAAGGTGTTTAATCATATACTATAATACTCTTCATTTTATATTGAACTTTGGCCAGAATAAAAGGCACCTTTGAAGAAAAACAGGCAGTACTACCCATATAAAAGAAGAAGTAGAAGAAGATATTGAACTTCCATTGTCCTTATTTTCCATTGTTTTTTTATCGACTTTTGCGGAAATCTATAAATAAAAATATCCAATCCATTATTTTAAACATAAAAGTCGATAAGCCTTTGCCCAAAAGCAAACAAAATATTGCAGTAAATATAAATATATTGCGGTGTTAGGATTTAGGAATGCAACTGAGCGATTTTTATTCTAAAGAACCTTTCGTAGGAAAGACATTCCACGCCAAATATCCAGAATACTTCAGTACAAATCCGTTTTTAATAAAAAGCCCTCAGTTATGCTTGCTTGAATGCAAAATGGGAATTTCAAGTGAAAAGCCGAGGGCAATATCAATGATATTTGGCCAACACGTAAAATATTGCAGTTATTGGAAATTTGCATGTCTATTGTTTTCGCAGGACACTTTATGTCTGCCTTAAAAAGTGAAAAGTACTTTGTGTGAAGTGAACGCGAGAGAAATAACGTGAAGGTATCTCGCTTTGTTATTTATTCACGACCGTATACAGGGTGTTTCATTGGGAAAGTAACATACGTTAACTGTAGAAAGAGTACACTTAGGCGGTCTCAAAAACACCATACTTAATGGATCTTACTTCATTAATAACAAAGATACTGGGTGTTTTCTCAATTTTGCCATTTCTTATTTGGTTCATAACTTTTTAACCACACTGTATATTTATTTTATATTTGGCACGCAAATATTCTTTAAGGTGTAAAATTAACTAATTTATTTACAATTGTAAAAAATCCAGGTCCGGATTAAAAAATATTGGGAAAATATTCCGACCCAAAAACAACACACTGTACATTAAATTTTTTTAAAATAAATTTTGCATTTGAAAAGATTATGAAAAACTAAATTTAGTGGTATACTTTGAATTTTCGACAATATGATTTTTCTGGTAAAATTTTGATGTTGAATCCCGAAATTATGCGAATTGCGAGAGCTCAAAGCAGAAATAAATTTAAATACGACTTACAACTTGTTAAACACACTGTATATTTATTTTATATTTAACACCGAATATTATTTATTCAATTAATTTATTTAAAATTATTAAAAATCCAGGGCCGGATTAAAAAATACTGGAAAAATTTTCCGACCTAAAAAACACACTGTACATTAATTTTTTAAATGGATTATGAATTTAAAAAGAGGATGAAAAACTAAATTTAGCGGTATATTTTCGGAAAAACGATTTTTCTGGTAAAATTTTGAATTTGAATTCTGAAATTATGTGAATTGCGAGAGCTCAAAGTAAAAAAAAAATAAAATGTGACTTAATTTTAATTAACACCATTTAGTCCAAGTAATGAATCTTAAAATAGGACAAAACCTCGCAATTTTTACAGAATGGATCGATTTGCTTGAAAATTTGAAAATAAGTATTAGATAGTCCAAGGATCAAAATCTATATGAGGCCGAAAGGCGCTTTTACCATGGGGGTGGTTGCCACCCCATCTCTGGGGGTGGAAATTTTTTATTTTATTTTGACCGCAAAAGTTGGTAAAAACATTCATTTTAAGCAAAAAACATTCTATACATTTTTTTGATAAAATTAATATTTTTCTATTTATTCGCTATCGAAAGTGTTAGTTTTATATCGAAAAAATCAATGTCTTTAATCAGTTTTCTGCTAATAACTCAAAAAGTTTTAGTTTTATCAAAACAACTTTGCTTAACAAAAATGTACCTTTTGAAATAATAAACAAAACCGTGTTTTTAATCTTGTTTAAGACTAATAGTAATCTAGCTATACTTTATAATATCTTAGCTCTTCTTCGTCAAATGCTAAATATTGTAGTTTCAAAGTCAAAAGACGGAAAAACTATGCATTTTTCGAGGATAACTTGTTCAAACTAATTTAAAGCAAGTAAAAATATCTATTTCCAGAAGTAAAAAAAATAGTCTCTGCCTCAAAAATTAAGCGACTTATGATGAAAAGAAAATCAGTCCCTATCTTTTTCAGCGAAAAAGTGATCGGAAACTTCCCCCTACTCACCACTCTAATTAAAATTAGTCATTGACCTTATTTGGTCTTCTTTATTTATGTATTTTTAATAGGTTTTAGAGGTTTGACCGGCTTAGAATGATTAGTTTTTAAAAAAATGGAGTTAAAAGCAAATAACGAATTTTTGTAGTTTGGTAAAAAAATGCATTTTCTTCAGAATAGAAAGATAAGCATCAGAGATCCGAAAAAATATTTAAATATAAAATGGTAGCTAATTTAATTTACAAGAATTTAGTTTGCAAAAATTTTTTTCTACGGCAAAAATTAAGTGAGTTATTGACAATTAAAACTTGTAATAACATGAAAAAACCATATTTACCAATCCTTTCAAAGTTACCTCTTTTTGCGACTGAGGATTTTAAAAGGATTTAATATTAATAACCTTATAGACCTTGTAAAAACCTACAAAATGCTTTTATACCAAACTTTCTAGGATAAAAAATAAAAAAGTTACGGTTAAAAAAGCAATATATTTTTTGAAAAAAAAAGAGAAATCCAATTGGAAGCATAATAATGTAAGCAAGCGGTGTTTTTAGTCATTGTCCTTATTTATTCTTCTTTATTTATGTATTATTAATAGATTCCAGAAGGTTTGCTGGCTTAGAATAATTAGTTTAAAAAAAACTGGAGTTAAAAGCGAATAACGAATTTGTGTAGTTTGGTAAAAAATGCCATTTTCTTCAGAATAGAAAGATTAGCATCAGAGATACGAAAAAATGTTTAAATATGAAATTGTAGGTTATTTAATTCCCAAGAATTTGGTTTGAAAAAATTTTTTCTACGGCAAAAATTGAGAGAATCGTAAATGAGTATAATATCAAAAAACATTGATTTATTCGATATAAAACTAACACGTTCGATAGCAAATACATCGAAAACTATTAATTTTATCAAAAAAATGTATAGTATATTTTTTGCTTAAAATGAATGTTTTTATCAACTTTTGTGGTCAGAATATAATAAAAAATAGGCACCCCCGAGATGGGGTGGCAACCACCCCCATGGTAAAAGCGCCTTTCGGCATCATATAGATTTTGATTCTTGTCCACTACTTATTCTCAAATTTTCAAGCAAATCGATCCATTCTGTAAAAATTGCGAGGTGAAAAGCTTCGGTTCCAGGACTAATTATTTAATCTAAATTGGTAAAATGTTAACATTTCAGTGTTTTTTTATTATGACGGCAAATAATTGATAACAAATATTCACCTTTAATTAATGAATAAATAATAAAGAGTCCCCAAAAAACACATAACTTTAACCAACGAACTATCTTAAACATTTAAAAAAGTTAGGATCAAAAGCAGCAATATTCATAGCTGAGTGCGTACCAAACACGGCAATTTCCGTTGCGGGCCAATAAGAACCACGTTGCGCTCGCACGTGATCAACTGTGAATGTCGTGAACTCTGTCAAAACCTGTGAATATATACACGAACTTCCGGATATTTTTTTACGTGATATGCATTTAAATTGCTTTTACATTATTGTTGAATATCAAAATATATTTTTTTCACTAAGTAACCGGCACAATGATGTTTAATTAGTTTCAAAACTGGTAGTATCCTTATAGATCATTTTCATATCAGTCAATCTACTAGCGTTGCAAACAAAAGCGGCAATCTCCAAACAAAAATATTTCAAAAAAAAGGAAAATAAATAATTTATTAAGCTCCTCCTTCTGGACATCCGATCACAAACCAAATTTTATATGATTCTTATTAGTTTTATTGCGTTAATTTAATTTTGCTAGTTTCTACAGTTTTTCGCGGTTTCCCAAAATTATGGAAATGGGAGATTGCCGACTTTGATTTTACACCCCTCACATATTCTGTACACATATTCTGTACATATTCAACCAGTACTTAATTACATTTTAAGGCTTACATCTTATATCTTAATATACTATGTAACCAAATTAGTAATTGATAACTTTGAAAATTATAATCAGCGAATCAGGAATCGATGCCTAAGTTAAGGAAAAAACTATGGACTTAACTGAACTTTCCCAGGAGTTCCCGTTGCTGTGAACTCTAGTCGACGCATGTTCGACCGACTTCTCCTGTTTCTCTGACGTCAGTTAGTTGAGTTTTCCCATGAGACATTGTCGATGTTCCACCGGCTTTTTCTGGTTTGATTCGATGGCTACAGAACCCTAAGGTGGTTCTCGGCTGGTGTTATGACTAGTTTCAGAGGTTGCCATGAAATTGTTTTCAAAATGGTTCCAAATGGCTAGAACAAAAACAGGCCGCTGTATACTTGGTATGGCACACGTTTTGTCCGACAACAGAGGAATCCTGGCAAGCGGAAAGTCCTATTTTTCCAAGGACTTGCATACCGACCCAAAATCCTCTGATGTCGTCAAAACTTAAAAAGTTGCCTTTGCAACTAATAAATAAAGCATAAAATGTAAGAAAAATGAACCGACAATAATAACCTCCGGTGTTATCAGTTCATAAAAAGTAATGGACATATCATTTACTTTAAGACTGGAATCGTTCAATATTTGATATGCGAAAATATATTTACAAAATTAATCTACATCTGAACGATTCATGTTAACGAAATTCATTAAAAATTATTACAGCAAGCTTGTGAAAAGGAAAAAAAGTCAATGTGGTTTTTACGAACAAACTAAAAAAAATATTAAAAAACAAATTAATATTATCACAGTGCTCGTCATGTTAACAATTATTGGTATAAAGAAATATGCCGTCATTGTAGATATATTCTCTATTACTTACCCAGGTTGGCAAGAAGACCTGTCCACGAAATAATTCTAATTTAGTACCTATGTTAAGTACTTTCTTTATGGAGGAAGAATTGGAAAAGGATTCGTATCGAGTACTCATCCTATAGGAAGCCTCTCTTTTGGTGGCGTTTTCAACGCCATGTGACAGCGCCGAAGCACATATACCTAGTTATTAAGTAAAATACGAGGGGACTTTAGAAACTAGTGAGAGCATTTATAGGAGATAGAAATAGGAAAATAGAGAAACAGAGGAATAAAAGTGAAAATTAAGAAAGGAAATTATTGTAAATGACACTTAAATACCATGGGCCGAAAATAACTGAAAGTGATTAAAAGTATATAAAAAAACAACGATGTGACCTTTGAAGCCTAGCTGACCCGGCAAACTTCGTACCCCCTTGGAACTAAATAATGTTTAAAAGTTAAACACCTAAAAATTACCAGAAAGCCAAAAAAAATACTCAAAAATATTGCGTATACTTTTTTCTAATAAACAATATTGTTTTGTGGTGTCTGCGTTAATCATGATTACTTAGGTTGGTCGTATTAACTCAGAAACTTTCCCCGGTTCCTGTACAACAACTTTGCTTGAGGTCACCATATGATCAAATACATAGTTTACGATTCTATAAGTGACATACAGACAAACATTCATTTTTACATATTAATAGAGAACAGGGAAATATTTAGATTAACAGGGGGTTGGTGATAGAAAACTGAAAAATTAGGGTTGTATGTGTATTTTCGTTCTACATCACATAAAATTGAATAAGAATGTCGGAAGGGGGGAACCTCCCTTTTCACTTAGATCGGTCGTACTAACTTAGAAAGCTTCAGGGGTTCATGTACAACAAGCTTATTAAGGAGGTCAATCATAATATGATCAAATGCATAGTTTACGATTCTATAAAAGACATACAGACTTTTTTAAATAATAAAAACGTGGTATTATCAAAAAATAATTATTTTTCAAATGAAAAAAAAGTTTTTAGTGCCAGTATTTAAACCCGAGTCGCCTGGGTGAAAGCCAGTAGCTAGGTATTCTAGGCCACTATACACGTAAATCACGGAGATAAATATTTGACATATAAGTTGTAGTCCAAGTAATGAAGCTTAAAATAGGACAAAACCTCGCAATTTTTACAGAATGGATCGATTTGCTTGAAAATTTGAGAATAAGTAGTGGGTAGTCCAAGGATCAAAATCTATGATACCAACAGGCGCTTTTACCATGGGGGTGGTTGCCACCCCATCTGGGGGGTGAAAATTTTTTATTGTGTTTTGACAACAAAAGTTGGTAAAAACATTCATTCTAAGCAAAAAACGATCTGTATATTTTTGTGATAAAATTAATAGTTTTCGATTTATTCGCTATCGAAAGTGTTGGTTTTATATCGAAAAAATCAATGTTTTTAATAAGTTTTCTGCTAATAACTCCAAAAGTTTTCGTTTTATCAAAACAACTTTACTTAACAAAAATGTATCGTTTAAAAAAATAAACAAAACCGTTTTTTATATTTTTTTTAGGACCAATAGTAATCGAGCTGTACTTATTATATGTTACCTCTTCTTCGTCAAATGCTAAATATTGTAGTTTTAAAGTCAAAAGACGGAGAAACTATGCATTCTTCGAGGATAACTTGTTCAAAATAATTTAAAGTATTTAAAAATAGCTATCTCCAGAAATAGAAAAAAGTCTATAGCTCAAAAATTAAGTGACTTATACTGAAAAGAATATCAGTCCCTATTTTTTTCAGCGAATAAGTGATCGGAATCAACCGCCCTAATCACCACCCTAATTAAAATTAGTCATTGATATTATTTGGTCTTCTTTACTTATGTATTATTAATAGGTTCTAGAAGTTTGACTGGCCTAGAATGATGGGTTTAAAAAAATGGAGTTAAAAGCGAATAACGAATTTTTGTAGTTTGGAAAAAAAATGGGTTTTTCTTCAGAATAGAAAGATTAGCATCAGAGATACGAAAAAATGTTTAATAATGATATTGTAGCTTATTTAATTCCCAAGAGCCTGATTTGCAAAAATTTTTTCTACGGCAAAAATTCAGTAACTATTGACAAATAAAACTTGTAATAACATGCAAAAACCATCTTTACCAACCCTTTCAAAGTCACCTCTTTTTGCGACTGAGGATTTTTAAAAGATTTAATAATAATATGCTTATAGATCTTATAAAAACCTACAAAATTTTTTTTAACAAACGTTCTAAGATAAAAATGAAAAAAGTTACGGTTAAAAAATCAATATATTTTTTTGAAAAAAAAAGGAGAAATCCATTTGGAAGCATAATAATGTAAGTTGCCGGTGTTTTTAGTATATGGCCTTATTCATTCTTCTTCATTTATGTATTATTAATATATTTTAGAAGTTTGAGTGGCTTAAAATGATTGGTTTTTAAAAAAACTAGAGTTAAAAGCGAATAACGAATTTTTGTAGTTTGGTAAAAAAAATGCCATTTTCTTCAGAATAGAAAGATTAGCAACAGAGATAAGAAAAGATATTTTAATATGAAATTGTAGGTTATTTAATTCCCAAGAACTTGGTTTGAAAAAATTTTTTCTATGGCAAAAATTGAGTAAATCGTAAATGAGTACAATTGGTAAAACATTGATTTTTTCGATATAAAACTAACACTTTCGATAGCGAATAAATCGAAAACTATTAATATTATCAAAAAAATGTATAGAACATTTTTTGCTTAGAATAAACGTTTTTATCAACTTTTGAGGCCAAAATATAATAAAAAATTTCCACTCCGGACATGGGGTGGCAACCACCCCCATGGTAAAAGCGCCTTTTGGCATCATATAGATTTTGATCCTTGAACTATCCACTACTTATTCTTAAATTTTCCAGCAAATCGATTCATTCTGTAAAAAT
The DNA here is from genome assembly GCF_917563875.1 of Diabrotica virgifera virgifera. Taxonomy (NCBI): domain Eukaryota; kingdom Metazoa; phylum Arthropoda; class Insecta; order Coleoptera; family Chrysomelidae; genus Diabrotica; species Diabrotica virgifera. The sequence continues at coordinate 58,963,740 of NC_065443.1, read as the reverse complement.
TGCGAGGTGAAAAGCTTCGGTTCCTGGACTATTGTAGCGTTTTTCCATCAATTTTCACATTTTACCTTTTCTTGCCTAAAATCCCCGGTTTTGGGCAAGCTGACACATCATTATTAATAAGCTTTGGAACACCTAACTAAATAAAAAGAAAACAGCCATGCTAAAATGCTCCGGTCAAATTTGACACTACCTCCCGGGCTATAAATCCACGTACCTAAGTCAATTTATTTATTTATATTTATTCTTGCTTCCTGAAGTTAAATATGATCCAGCCATCATAAGATACAGTAGAATACACAAGTTATAATAATATCTGACGAAAACCCTTTCATACATTATCATATTTATACCGATACTTCCGGCTACTGCTGTCGGATTTGCAATACGACAACAAAAGAAATACGGTATTTATATTCCGTTTTGTTTCCAATTAAAATACTTCCGAAGAACGTATATCCAAAGCGGTATATTATGTAAATTACAAGAAAAAAATCGATTGCATCAAAATTCAACAGTTTAAAATTTCCTCTGACAATTGTATAATATATCACTTGACGGGCATAACAAATGCAAAATGACGTTTTAAATTGCCTGCCATTGTTCTACCTCTTTTGCATTGTACTTTCAGTTTTCAGTTTCCCCGTTAACCACCATTTACTTTTTTCTAGAAATTCTTTACTCGTAAAAAACGTAACGCCATATCCATACCAGAGACTGACTTACTTCTCGTTAAAATGGCATGCAGATTAAATTTGGTCTGGTTTATATTCCGGCCAAGTCTCGAGAATGTTTTAATAGTACAGGACTTTTACAAGCTTTTCACCTCGCAATTTTTACAGAATGAATCGATTTGCTTGAAAATTTGAGAATATGTAGTGGATAGTCTAAGGATCAAAATCTATATAACACCGAAGGGCGCTTTTACCATGGGGGTGGTTGCCACCCCATCTCGAGGGTGGAAATTTTTTATTATATTTTGACCGCAAAAGTTGATAAAAACGTTCATTCAAGGCAAAAAATGTTCTATACATTTTTTTGATAAAATCAACAGTATTCGATTTATTCGCTGTCGAAAATGTTAGTTTTATATCGAACAAATCAATGTTTTTCGATATTATACTCATTTACTATTCACTCAATTTTTGCCGTAGAAAAGATTTTTTCGAACCAAGTTCTTGGAAATTAAATGTTTTTACATATCTCTGATGTTAATATTTCTATTCTGAAGAAAATAGCATTTTTTACCAAACTAAAAAAATTCGTTATTTGTTTTTAACTCCAGTTTTTAAAAAACTAATCATTCTAAGCCAGTCAAATTTCCAGAATCTATTAATAATACATAAATAAATAAGAATAAATAAGGCTAATGACTTAAAACACCGCTAACTTACGTTATTATGCTTCCAATTGGATTTCTCCTTTTATTTTTTCAAAAAAATAGATTGTTCTTTAACCGTAACTTTTTCATTTTTCGTCTTAGAAAGTTTGGTAAAAAAGAATTTTGTACGTTTTTACAAGATCTATAAGGCTGTTACTATTAAATCCTTTTAAAGTTCTCAGTCGCAAAAAGAGATGACTTTGAAAGGGTTGGTAAAGGTGATTTTTGCATATTATTAAAAGTTTTAATTGTCAATAGCTCACTCAATTTTTGCCGTAGAAAAATTGCAAACGGACTTCTTGGGAATTAAATAAGCTACAATTTCACGTTTAAACATTTTTTCTTATCTCTGATGCTAATCTTTTTATTCTGAAGAAAAAGGCATTTTTTACCAAACTACAAAAATTCGTTATTCGCTTTTAAGTCCAATTTTTTAAAAACTAATCATTCTTAGCCGGTCAAACTTCTAGAACCTATTAATCATACACAAATATATATATATATATATATATATATATATATATATATATATATATATATATATATATATTGTTATATTTCTATTTGATATGAAAATTAAAATTTGATAATTATAGACAAAATTCAATTTAATATAAAATATTTTCAATTTTCTCAACCACGGGCATATAAATTTAGAACAACCTGTATACAACAAATTGTTATATTTAATTTTAAGAAGTGATTAAAACGATACTCGGAACAATGCGCTTAAAATAAAACTAAAGTGAAATCGAAAATAGGTCATTATCGTTGTTCTCGGAAGGTTCAATCATTAGCCGATGCTAAAGAAGACTTAGTGAAAGTAGATAATAGATCATTAAATTTTGTAATTAGTAGAAAGTAATTTTTAGAATGGGAATTAACTATTTTCTTTGAAATCCATTAAGCATATTTAGAAAGTTTAAAAATTGGTTTTGAGGAATACTGCGAATGAGAGTTGGTGGTGGAATTTTGATTTGTGAATCTGGAAGGGATATTTAGAAAGGAGGGGAATGAATGACAAATAGAGATCAGAATGTTTTGAGCTGTCGAGAAGTGAAGTCGAGTAGTAGACGGTAGTGTACGGAGAGTGAGAAAGCCGGTGTAGTTCCGTGAGTGTGCAGTATCTATCGTAGAACGAGAGGTAGGCCAGGTTGAGAGTAAAAGAACCTCCTTGAGCCAAGAGTTCCCGGTAGCTGATTGCAGTTTCGAAAAAGGTAGAACACAGCATCACGACAGAAGCAGGAAACGAGAGCTATACGAGCTAGTTTCAGAGGAGAACATTACTGGAAGCCAGGACGAGGTTTTGATTGCAGCCAAGGATAGCAGGAAACGGGTCTTGTGTGAAGACATTCTCAGTGCACCAGAAAAAGGTCAGTCTCATTTGTTTGGACATGAATGTATGGGTTTTTCGTAGTAAATACCACATTTAAAATTGAAGAAATATAATCAATAATATCAGAAAAGCTTCATCAAACTTAAATAGAATTGTTGCTAATAAATCATAATAGTTAAATGTTAATAAAAACTTTCAATTGGAAATCAAAAGGAAATAAGATTCCCATGTGTAAATGTTATGTTTAAGAATAATAAGATATAGCAAATATTAAGCAGTGATTGCCATTTAAATAAAATAAACAATATTTTGATTACAATTGTAACCCATATGTGTTATTATTTTACTCTTTTCTTTCCTATCCCGATTAGGAACCATTAAGAAATACTTAGAAGCCACGTATGTAAGTAATTAATTTTATAAAAAGCCCTGAGATTGAAAACATATTGATATGTGATCTGGTAAATTAATTAGATTATTATTAATGCATTGATTAAATTAAATGACATATAAAATTATTATCTCATATCAATAATCAAGATCACATCAACTGTCGTCCAACGTGGAGGGCATTATAAAGTATTTCTAGTGGCAAATTTGAAGGATAGAAAGAGTAAAGCCGGTATTTGAAAATTTATATGCCTGTGGTAAAAAGTGAGATACTTACATTTGATAACATAAAATTTTAGATCTCTTTAGGTACAAATTTTACATAACTGATTTAATATTTTATTTTTACGATATTACATTTGATATATTTATTGACAATTTATAATATTTGGGTGAGAAAAAGTCGTCTTGGTAACATACTAGTAAAATTTCATATTTGGCGGGGACAGTACTTCTTGAAAACAAATGTCTGTGACAAGAAGCCAAAGCAAAGACAACAAAAAACAAAAAGAACATTCAAATCAAGAGAATAATTCAGACCAAGAAGACATTTTAGACACGACAATCATGGCATCAGAACAGCAAGAATTATCAGGAATAGATAAAATATTACGAATGATGCAACTCCAGTCACAAAGAATGGAACAAAAACTGGATGAAAATCAACGTGAAACGAAACAAGCCATGGAAGAAACATCAAAGAAAATGGATAAAAATCAGGAAGAAACATCAAAGAAAATGGATAAAGTGGAGCAAAAAATGGATGACAATCAACAGGAAACAAAACAAGCCATAGAAGAAAACAACAGAAATATAGAGAGTATTAAGAAGGAAATGGTTAAAAAAATAGAAGAGATTGCAGAAAAGAGCGAGAAACAGGAGTTAGAGATTAAAGAAATCAAAATCAAAATAAAGGAGATAACGAATTGCCAGAAAAAAGAAATGGAAAGTTTGGAAAACAAGTTGCAAAACGCTATTCAAGCAGACATAGAAGAAGTGGAAAGAAAGATTGCGGAAATCAATACTCAACAAAATGTCGGAGAAAGAAGAGAAATGGTTATACATAGCACAGATGACGTGAAGATAAGGTTTGGCGGGGACGTAAGAAGATTACACCCAGTGCCGTTCATAAATAGCCTGAAAAAGAAAATACAGCACATCGGAAATTTCGAAACAGCAAAAGAAACTATCAGAAACCATCTCAAAAATGAAGCAAGCCTATGGTTCGATTGCAAAGAAGAAGAATTTGACAGTTGGCAAGAATTTGAACAAAAATTTTTGAATTATTTCTGGGGAAAAGTCCAACAATTGGAAATTAACAAGGAATTGCAAAATGGGAAATACAATGATAGGATGGGTATATCAGAAAGGACATATGCATTACAAATTTACTATAACGCAAAACATTTACAATATAATTACTCATCGGAACAATTAGTCGAACTGATTGCAAGACATTTCGAAGAAACGCTGGAAGACCATATCACATTGCAAAACTACAAAGACATAGATAGTTTATGCCAATTCCTACAAATAAGAGAATTGCGTTTAAGAGAAAGAAAATCAAGAAGGTCGCGAGAAGATTACAGGCCCCGAGAAACACAGGAGTACAGAGATAGAAATGAAAATAGGAGGGACGATACAAGACGAGATTTTAATCCCAGAAGGGAAAACGAAAATAGAGACAACGGAAGAGGAAATTATGAACAAAGAAATAGGCAATGGAATGAGGACAGAAATCGAGAATACCAGAATAGAAACACCACACGCTCAAATCAAGAAAACAGAAATAATGGTAGACAAAATGAACAGGGATATCGAGAAAACCGAAACAGATCCGACAGACCAAGAGAAAATAGAAGAGAAGTAAATAATACCCAGACAGATGAATATGACGGAGAGAGACATTATGACGAAAATATAAACAACGATGAGCAACCGGCGTTTTTTCACGACGGCGCTCACTAAAAACCAAAAATCAAACAGGAATTTTTTGTAACCCCAAGGAGTTTATTAAATTGGCAAGAAACAACGAAAAGAAAAATGGAGTTAATTTAAAATTTGTGGATGGATTTATCAACGAGAAACCAATTAAAATTATGATAGACACTGGATCTGAAATAACATTGGTCAACAGAAAACTAATAGAAGAAGTTAACTTAACAAATTTAATTTACAAAATACCTAGGGTAAATTTAGTGGGCGCAAACAAACGGACATTGGCAACTATAAATGAAGGCATACGAGTAATGGTACGACTGGGTAAGAAGATGTATGCACTACAATGTGTAATAATGCCAAACATGTCACATGACATGATAGTAGGAGTTGACGAATTGGCAGAAAAACATGTAGTGATAGATTTTAAAAATAATACGATGAATCTAACAGAAGAAAAAGAAGAAGAACAGAACAAGGAACAGGAGAAACAAAATACGGACGAATCAGGTAAAGAACAAACAGTGGAAATGAATTTGGCAACGAAGCAAGGACAAAGAAGAAAAGGGAGAAAAAGTCAGAAAAAGACAAAAGAAAATGAAACCTGTGGCTCCTCAAAAGAAGAGTTGAGCCCAGAAGAAAAAAAATTGAGAGTATCAAAAGCAAAAGAAAACTGGGATTCCTCAAAAGAAGAGATGAGCTCAGGAGAAGAAGAAATAAAGCTAACAAATGAAAGCGAAAAAGATATGATCGAAACAGTGGCATTTGAAGAGGAGGCATATGAAAACGAGGATGCAGAATACACGGTAAAAGTATGTGAAAAATCTGAGGAAAAAGACAGAAGATTGATATGGGAAAAAGGGAAAGACAACATAATAGCCGACACTCTAACACAGGATGAGGACACTGAAAATAAGGAAACAATTACTCTACAGGTGGGACTAATTAGAGTAATACAAGAAGAAGGGGTATAAGACGTAGATTAAAGTAAGGAAATATACAGGGAGTTGGTTTTGCCCTCGAGAAAATTTATTTAAAAATGCAGATAAATTTTATCGAATACAAGGCGGGGATTTGTTATATTTCTATTTGATATGAAAATTAAAATTTGATAATTATAGACAAAATTCAATTTAATATAAAATATTTTCAATTTTCTCAACCACGGGCATATAAATTTAGAACAACCTGTATACAACAAATTGTTATATTTAATTTTAAGAAGTGATTAAAACGATACTCGGAACAATGCGCTTAAAATAAAACTAAAGTGAAATCGAAAATAGGTCATTATCGTTGTTCTCGGAAGGTTCAATCATTAGCCGATGCTAAAGAAGACTTAGTGAAAGTAGATAATAGATCATTAAATTTTGTAATTAGTAGAAAGTAATTTTTAGAATGGGAATTAACTATTTTCTTTGAAATCCATTAAGCATATTTAGAAAGTTTAAAAATTGGTTTTGAGGAATACTGCGAATGAGAGTTGGTGGTGGAATTTTGATTTGTGAATCTGGAAGGGATATTTAGAAAGGAGGGGAATGAATGACAAATAGAGATCAGAATGTTTTGAGCTGTCGAGAAGTGAAGTCGAGTAGTAGACGGTAGTGTACGGAGAGTGAGAAAGCCGGTGTAGTTCCGTGAGTGTGTAGTATCTATCGTAGAACGAGAGGTAGGCCAGGTTGAGAGTAAAAGAACCTCCTTGAGCCAAGAGTTCCCGGTAGCTGATTGCAGTTTCGAAAAAGGTAGAACACAGCATCACGACAGAAGCAGGAAACGAGAGCTATACGAGCTAGTTTCAGAGGAGAACATTACTGGAAGCCAGGACGAGGTTTTGATTGCAGCCAAGGATAGCAGGAAACGGGTCTTGTGTGAAGACATTCTCAGTGCACCAGAAAAAGGTCAGTCTCATTTGTTTGGACATGAATGTATGGGTTTTTCGTAGTAAATACCACATTTAAAATTGAAGAAATATAATCAATAATATCAGAAAAGCTTCATCAAACTTAAATAGAATTGTTGCTAATAAATCATAATAGTTAAATGTTAATAAAAACTTTCAATTGGAAATCAAAAGGAAATAAGATTCCCATGTGTAAATGTTATGTTTAAGAATAATAAGATATAGCAAATATTAAGCAGTGATTGCCATTTAAATAAAATAAACAATATTTTGATTACAATTGTAACCCATATGTGTTATTATTTTACTCTTTTCTTTCCTATCCCGATTAGGAACCATTAAGAAATACTTAGAAGCCACGTATGTAAGTAATTAATTTTATAAAAAGCCCTGAGATTGAAAACATATTGATATGTGATCTGGTAAATTAATTAGATTATTATTAATGCATTGATTAAATTAAATGACATATAAAATTATTATCTCATATCAATAATCAAGATCACATCAATATATATATATATATATATATACCGGGTGGTTCATCTTATTCGCCTCGGTGTCTGTACGGAAAACCACTTAATATTTAAAAAAAATTTCTTCAAAGAAATATACAGGACTATTAATATACTATTAATACTACAATCTAAAAATAATGTGAATTATACAGGGTGCTCCAAAAAAGGGTGGTATATCAAAGTTATATTTTTTCTTATGGAATACCCTATATCTGATGACATCATTGAATTGAACTTAAAAAATAAGCTATACTTTCATAAGGGTTCCCTATACCTAAATACAGGGTGTTTTGATTTATTTCGATTTTTATAAAAATGTAAGGTTTTAGAAAAAAATAAATATCTACGAATCTAAGAATCAGTAACAAATTCTTTCTCGGATCTTAATAATAGACTATTTAGCAAACTTAAACAGATGCTTACTGCAACAAAGTTTCTTACAGGGTGGTCAAAATATGAGATTGTTCTAGTAACAAATTCAAGCTGTAATAACTTACTTATTTTAAATGGGACACCCTGTATCTTACTAGTCTATCGCATAGAAAATTTACTTAGCTTTCAATTTGTATTAGGGTTTCCTATACCTATCTTTTTACAGGGTGGTCAAAATATTAGATTGTTCTATTAACAAATTCAAGCTGTAATAACTTACTTATTTTAAATGGAATACCCTGTTTCTTACTAGTCTGTCGCGTAGAAAATTTATTTAGCTTTCGATTATTATTAGGGTCTCCTATACCTATCTCCCTTCATTTGTTAAATATTTAAAGATTTCCTAATTTGTAAGCTTTAAAAATTAGAATTAAGTAAATATGTCGTGGTTATGTACAACACACCAACCACACCGGCAATATACTTAGACAAGATACTGTCATTAATAAAATTTTCATTTTTATCATGTAATCACACAGTGTTGTATTATTTTACTTGATTTTGGCCTACATGTCACATTGAATAATATGTTTATATTAAACTGCATACCCTATATTAGATGCCGTATTCTGGAAGATATTTAAATTATATTTCATTCCGTATAATTATTTTCCATATCTTAAACCAACGGTTATTAAGTAAATTTAAGAACACCACTTTTTGTTTGAATCTTTGAATCGCAATTACAAACAATTAAATGCAATGGCTACTATGACGAAAACGAGCCTATTGTACAAAAATATGTAAAAATGGGTATTTACAGAATAACATGGGAATTTATATTTACAGAATAACATGTGAATTGAGAATATTTACATGGAATTGAAGAGATTTTAAATATCTTCCATTATAAAGAATAGAATGTCGAGTATGTCATCTAAAATAAGAACACTCTGTGTCATTAAATGATAAAAATGTGAATTTTATTAACGAAAGTATCTTGACCAAGATATTTAAGTATATTGCCCGTGTTGTGATACATAACCACGAGATAGGTACTTAATTCTAATTTTTAAAGCTTACAAATTAGAAAATCTTTAAATATTTAAAAAAAGAAAGGAGATAGGTATAGGAAACCCTAATAAGAATTGAAAGCTAAGTAAATTTTCTACGCAATAGATTAGTAAGATACAGGGTGTTCCAATTAAAATAAGTAAGTTATTACAGCTTGAATTTGTTAATAGAACAATCTAATATTTTGACCACCCTGTAAAAGGATAGGTATAGGAAACCCTAATACAAATTGAAAGCTAAGTATATTTTCTACGCGATAGACTAGTAAGATACAGGGTGTTCCATTTAAAATAAGTAAGTTATTACAGCTTGAATTTGTTAATAAAACAATCTCATATTTTGACCACCCTGTAAGAAATTTTGTTGAAGTAAGCATCTGTTTAAGTATGCTAAATAGTTTATTATTAAGATCCAAGAAAGAATTTGTTACTGATTCTTAGATTCGTAGATATTTATTTTTTTCTAAAACCTTACATTTTCATAAAAATCGAAATAAATCAAAACACCCTGTACTTAGGCATAGGGAAACCTTATGAAAGTATAGCTTATTTTTTAAGGTCAATTCATTAATGCCATCGGATATAGGGCATTCCATAAGAAAAAATATAGCTTTGATATACCACTCTTTTTTGGAGCAACCTGTATAATTCACTTTATTTTTGGATTGTAGTATTAAAGGCCCTGTATATTTCTGTGGAGAAATTTTTTTAAAATATCAAGTGGTTTTCCGTACAGAGACCGAGGCGAATAAGATGAAGCACCCTGTATATATATATAAATATATATATATATATATATATATATATATATATATATATATATATATATATATATATATATATATATATATATATATATATATACAAAATATGCATAAGATGGAATATGTCACGTGTCTGTGGTTGCATTCCATCTTATGCATATTTTGTATTTTCATTGTTGCGAGCCATGCCGATATCTATTAACTCGCGTTAACCTCTCCTTGTTTGATTTTAAAACGTTTTAAACGTTTGGCATTGCTGTACTCAGGTAGCTGTAGCTTCCTCCGTGGATGTGTTAGTTGTTGCTCTCGAATCCTGAGGGTCTTCTAACATTACAGCCACAAATTGGTTTCGTTGCTCCTGTTTGGCTATACCATACTGATGACGACTAATAAGTCAGAAACACGTGTCTGTGGTTGCATTCCATCTTATGCATATTTTGTATTTTCATTGTTGCGAGCCATGCCGATATCTATTAACTCGCGTTAACCTCTCCTTGTTTGATTTTAAAACGTTTTAAACGTTTGGCATTGCTGTACTCAGGTAGCTGTAGCTTCCTCCGTGGATGTGTTAGTTGTTGCTCTCGAATCCTGAGGGTCTTCTAACATTACAGCCACAAATTGGTTTCGTTGCTCCTGTTTGGCTATACCATACTGATGACGACTAATAAGTCAGAAACACGTGTCTGTGGTTGCATTCCATCTTATGCATATTTTGTATTTTCATTGTTGCGAGCCATGCCGATATCTATTAACTCGCGTTAACCTCTCCTTGTATATATATATATATATATATATATATATATATATATATATATATATATATAAAACAGATGAAATAGAGAATGTGGAAAAATCCCCTTACGAACAATTCACACATCCACCATTTCGGGTTGGGAAAAATTTTTTGAATAGAATCAAAGATCCAAACACCAGTTCTTAGAAATGTGTTTCGCCCTCTTCAACCTCTCTGGGCTTATCAATAAAGATGAGAGGTTGAATATCTTTAGACACATTCCAATCAAAAAACAACATTCGAGACCTAGACATAGAAGGTGCGTAAATCTACGGCAAGTCCGACAATGACAGTCTCAAGTTTTAATTCCCTAATTACTTAAAGTAAGTAAAATATATGTTTAAAAACATGAGATGTAGATCCTTGAAACACACTCAGTGATCAAAAGATCCAAGGTTAATGGTTTGACGACCACTCGTACGAAATCAAACAAATGAAATCGGACTTGCCGTAGATTTACGCACCTTCTATGTCTAGGTCTCGAATGTTGTTTTTTGATTGGAATGTGTCTAAAGATATTCAACCTCTCATCTTTATTGATAAGCCCAGAGAGGTTGAAGAGGGCGAAACACATTTCTAAGAACTGGTGTTTGGATCTTTGATTCTATTCAAAAAATTTTTCCCAACCCGAAATGGTGGATGTGTGAATTGTTCGTAAGGGGATTTTTCCACATTCTCTATTTCATCTGTTTGATTTCGTACGAGTGGTCGTCAAACCATTAACCTTGGATCTTTTGATCACTGAGTGTGTTTCAAGGATCTACATCTCATGTTTTTAAATATATATATATATATATATATATATATATATATATATATATATATATATATATATATATATATATTGTTATATTTCTATTTGATATGAAAATTAAATTTTGATAATTATAAACAGAATTCAATTTAATATAAAATATTTTCAATTTTCTCAACCACGGGCATATAAATTTAGAACAACCTGTATACAACAAATTGTTATATTTAATTTTAAGAAGTGATTAAACGAAACTCGGGACAATGCGCTTAGAATAAACAAAGTGAATGGCGCGTACCATTATCGTTGTTCGCGGAAGGTTCGATCATTAGCCTATGCTAAATAAAACTCAAGTGAAATCGATAATAGGTCATTATCGTTGTTCGCGGAAGGTTCGATCATTAGCCTATGCTAAATAAGACTCAGTTGAAGTAGATAATAGGTCATTAAATTTTGTAAATAGTAGAAAGTAATTTTAGAATGGGAATTAACTATTTTTTTTGAAATCCATTAAGCATATTTAGAAAGATTAAAAATTGGTTTTGAGGAATACTGCGAATGAGAGTTGGTGGTGGAAGGTTGATTTGTGAATCTGGAAGGGATATTTAGAAAGTAGGGGAATGAATGACAAATAGAGATCAGAATGTTTTGAGCTGTCGAGAAGTGAAGTCGAGTAGTAGACGGTAGTGTACGGAGAGTGAGAAAGCCGGTGTAGTTCCGTGAGTGTGGAGATCTATCGTGGAACGAGAGGTAGGCCAGGTTGAGAGTAAAGAACCTCCTTGAGCCAAGAGTGTCCCGGTAGCTGATTGCAGTTTCGAAAAAGGTAGAACACAGCATCACGACAGAAGCAGGAGCGAGAGCTATACGAGCTAATCTTCAAAGGAGAACATTACTGAAAGCCAGGACGAGGTTTTGATCGCAGCCAAGGATAGCAGGAAACGGGTCTTGTATGAAGACATTCTCAGTTCACCAGAAAAAGGTCAGTCTCATTTGTTTGGACATGAATGTATGGGTTTTTCGTATTAAATACCACATTATAAATTGAAGAACATAATCAATAATATCAGAAAAGCTTCATCAAACTTAAATGGAATTGTTGCTAATAAATCCTAAGAGTTAAATGTTAATAAAAACTTTCAATTGGAAACCAAAAGGAAATAAGATTCCCATTTGTAAATGTTATGTTTAAGAATAATAAGATCTAGCACATATTAAGCAGTGATTGCCATTTAAATAAAATAAACAATATTTTGATTATAATTGTAACCCATATGTGTGTATTATTTTACTCTTTTCTTTCCTATCCCGATTAGGAACCATTGAGAAATACTGAGAAGCCACGTAAGTAAGTAATTAATTTTATAATTCGCCCTGAGATTGAAAACATATTGATATGTGATCTGGTTAATTAATTAAATTATTATTAATGCATTGATTAAATTAAATGACAAATAAGAATATTATCTCATATCAATAATCAAGATCACATCAACTGGCGCCCAACGTGGGGCATGGAAAAGTATTTCTAGTGGCAAATTTGAAGGATAGAAAGAGTAAAGCCGGTATTTGAAAATTTATATGCCTGTGGTAAAAAGTGAGATACTTACATTTGATAACATAAAATTTTAGATCTCTTTAGGTACAAATTTTACATAACTGATTTAATATTTTATTTTTACGATATTTACATTTGATATATTTATTGACAATTTATAATATTTGGGTGAGAAAAAGTCGTCTTGGTAACATACTAGTAAAATTTCATATTTGGCGGGGACAGTACTTCTTGAAAACAAATGTCTGTGACAAGAAGCCAAAGCAAAGACAACAAAAAACAAAAAGAACATTCAAATCAAGAGAATAATTCAGACCAAGAAGATATTTTAGACAAGACAATCATGGCATCAGAACAGCAAGAATTATCAGGAATAGATAAATTATTACAAATGATGCAACTCCAGTCACAAAGAATGGAACAGAAAATGGATGAAACACAACAAAAACTGGATGACAATCAAAGAGAAACAAAACAAACAATGGATAAAAATCAGGAGGAAACAAAACAAGCAATGGAGAAAAATCAGGAAGAAACATCAAAGAAAATGGATAAAGTGGATCAAAAAATGGATGAAACACAACAAAAAATGGATGAAACACAACAAAAAATGGATGAAACACAACAAAAATTGGATCAAAAAATGGATGAAACAAAAAGAATAATGCAAGAAAATCAGAAGGAAACAAAACAAGCCATAGAAGAGAACAACAAGAAAATGGAGGAACGCATAGAAAAGTATGAAATGAAAATTCAAGATAAAATAAAGGAGTTAACGAATGGCCAGAAAAAGGAACTAGAAAATTTGGAAAACAAGTTGCAAAACGCTATTCAAGCAGACATAGAAGAAGTGGAAAGAAAGATTGCGGAAATCAATACGCAACAGAATGTCGGAGAAAGAAGAGAAATGGTTATACATAGCACAGATGACGTGAAGATAAGGTTTGGCGGGGATGTAAGAAGATTACACCCAGTGCCGTTCATAAATAGCCTGAAAAAGAAAATACAACACATCGGAAATTTCGAAACAGCAAAAGAAACTATCAGAAACCATCTCAAATATGAAGCAAGCCTATGGTTCGATAGTAAAGAAGAAGAATTCGGCAATTGGCAACAATTTGAACAAAAATTTTTGAATTATTTCTGGGGAAAAGTCCAACAATTGGAAATTAACAAGGAATTGCAAAATGGGAAATACAAGGATAGGATGGGGGTATCAGAAAGGACATATGCTTTACAAATTTACAATAATGCAAAACATTTACAATATAATTACTCATCGGAACAATTAGTCGAGCTGATTGCAAGACATTTCGAAGAAACGCTGGAAGACCATATCACATTGCAAAACTACAAAGACATAGATAGTCTATGCCAATTCTTACAAATAAGAGAATCACGTCTAAGAGAAAGAAAATCAAGAAGGTCGCGAGAAGATTACAGGCCCCGAGAGACACAGGATTACAGAGAGAGAAATCAAAATAGGAGAGACTATACAAGACGAGATTTTAATCCCAGAAGGGAAAACGAAAATAGAGACAACGGAAGAGGAAATTATGAACAAAGAAATAGGCAATGGAATGAGGACAGAAATCGAGAATACCAGAGTAGAAACATCACACGCTCAAATCAAGAAAACAGAAATAATGGTAGACAAAATGAACAGGGATATCGAGAAAACCGAAACAGATCCGACAGACCAAGAGAAAATAGAAGAGAAGTAAATAATACCCAGACAGATGAATATGACGGAGAGAGACATTATGACGAAAATATAAACAACGATGAGCAACCGGCGTCTTTCCACGACGGCGCTCACTAAAAACCAAAAATCAAACAGGAATCTTTTGTCACCCCAAGGAGTTTATTAAATTGGCAGGAAACAACGAAAAGAAAAATGGAGTTAATTTAAAATTTGTGGATGGATTTATCAACGAGAAACCAATTAAAATTATGATAGACACTGGATCTGAAATAACATTGGTCAACAGAAAACTAATAGAAGAAGTTAACTTAACAAATTTAATTTACAAAATACCTAGGGTAAATTTAGTGGGCGCAAACAAACGGACATTGGCAACTATAAATGAAGGCATACGAGTAAGGATACGACTGGGTAAGAATATGTATGCACTACAATGTGTAATAATGCCAAACATGTCACATGACATGATAGTAGGAGTTGACGAATTGGCAGAAAAACATGTAGTGATAGATTTTAAAAATAATACGATGAAACTAACAGAAGAAAAAGAAAAAGAACAGGACAAGGAACATGAGAAACAAAATACGGACGAATCAGGTAAAGAACAAACAGTGGAAATGAATTTGGCAGCGAAGCAAGGACAAAGAAAAAAAGGAGAAAAGGTCAGAAAAAGATAAAAGAAAATGAAACCTGTGGCTCCTCAAAAGAAGAGTTGAGCCCAGAAGAAGAAAATTTGAGAGTATCAGAAACAAAGGAAACCTGGGATTACTCAAAAGAAGAGACGAGCTCAGGAGAAGAAGAAATAAAGCTAAAAAATGAAAGTGAAAAGAATATGATTGAAACAGTAGTATTTGAAGAGGAGGTATATGCAAACGAGGATGCAGAATGCACGGTAAACATGTGTGAAGAATCTGAGAAAAAAGACAGAAAATTAATATGTGGAGAAGGGAAAGAAAAAGAATTGCGGTTGATGTTAAGAAACTACGAAAATTTGATCAATGAGGAAAACAGAGTGGCTAAAAAGTACGAACATTCATTTGAGGTGAAAAACTTGGGAAATTTTCGATCAAAGACTTACCCGATTCCATACAAGTATCGACAAGAGGTGAAAGAAGAAATAAATAAAATGTTGGAAGATCAAATCATCGAAAGATGTGATTCACCGTATGTTAACCCGATTGTGATAGTAAAGAAAAGCAATGGAGAATTGAGATTATGTTTAGATGCCAGGAATATCAACCAGCACACTGTATCACAATATGAATCACCTCTAAACATCGAGGCCATTTTTGGAAGAATCACCGGGTCACACATATTTTCAAAAATTGACTTAAAACACAGTTTTTGGTTGATACCGTTAGCTGAAAAATGTAGAAACTACACCGCTTTTTCTATTGATGGTATTGTCTACCGGTTTAAGGTAGTGCCATTTGGATTGCAGAGTGCTTGTGCTGCACTCGTCCGAGCTCTACATACCATTTTGAATCGCCATGAAGATTTCATAGTTCATTATATCGATGATTTATTAATTTTTTCACAAGATACTCAGAGTCATTTGGAACACAGAAATAATTCTGGAAGAATTGGACACAGCGGGATTGAAATTAAACATTGAAAAATGTCAATTTTTTCAAAAAGAAGTCATTTATTTGGGTTTTCAATTGGATACCAAAACAGTAAGATTAGCCGAAGACAGAGTCAAGCTCATAGATGAATACCCAAGACCAACGAATTTGAAAACATTGAGAGGTTTTCTTGGCACGATTAATTATTTTAAAAAGCTGATTCCCGATTTGAGCCAAAAGGAAATCCCTCTGATAAAATTGCTTAAAAAAGGAATAAAATGGAATTGGAAAGAAGAACAGGAGGAAGCTTTCGAAACATTAAAACGAGAATTCGCAAAAGGAACGAAAATATACCACCCCATTTACAATTTACCTTTTATACTCCGAACTGATGCGTCCATACAAAAATTTGCAGGAATTCTGTCTCAAATACAAAACGATCAAGAAGTGCCGATATGTTTTATATCTCGAGTGACTAAAACACATGAGAGAAAATATAGTGTTACAGAATTGGAGTTTGCCAGTGTACTATATTGCGTAAACAAATTGAGGTTTTACTTATTGGGAGCAAAATTCACAATCGAAACAGACCATGCAGCTTTAGTACATATCATGAAGAATAGATTAGTAAATAATAGAATACATAGAGGCATTCTATTATTACAGGAGTATGATTTTGAGTTCCGATATATAAAAGGAAAAGACAACATAATAGCCGACGCTCTAACACGGGATGAGGACACCGGAAAAAAGGAAACAATTACTCTACAGGTGGGACTAAATAGATTAATACAAGAAGAAGGGATATATTCGTTAAATGAGATAAGGACAAACCAGGAAGACCTAGAGGAAAGAGAGAAAAGAAGAGCGGAAGTAGAAAATAACATATATTTTAAGAGAATAGACGGAAAGGAACTATATTTAGTGACACAGACATTGGCCGAAAAGATAATAAAGAAATTACATGAGGACAATGGGCATATCGGTAGCAGAAAAGTTTGGCTCGTTTTTAGGGAAAATTACATCAGCCGACAGGATTACCGCATTGCAAAGGAAATTACCCAGAAGTGCGATGTATGTCAAAAATATAAGAGTCGGAATTTCAAAAACGAAAATGTTGCCAAAAATATTGAAGCCCGAAACAAACTAGACATTGTAGCAATAGATATGTTAAGCGATCTAATTATGACCACTAAAAGGAACAAACATATTCTAGTAATGGTGGATGTGTTTTCAAAATACGTAAAATTATATAGTTGCCGCACCACAAAGGGGGAAGAAATATTAAGAAAAATCGACAATTTTATAGCCATAGTAGGAACACCAAAAAAGATTCTACTGGACAATGCAACGTATTTCCGAAATGATCGTTTCAAGGGACAACTTCGAGAACGAGAAATAGAGACAAATTTTGTCAGCATCAGGCATCCACAGAGTAATCCTTCGGAACGATTCATACAGGAAGTGACGAAATTTCTTCGCATTGCAACAGATGGTCAACATCGCCACTGGGACAGGAAAATGGCGGAAATAGAAAGGTATCTAAATACAATTCCGAGCACAGTAACAAAAGAGACCCCAGAATACATCATGAAGGGTGTACTGCCGATAAGGCCATGGGAAGACCAAGAGCCAAAAAATATCAACAGGTGATTGAAACCGTACAGAGAAGATTACGGCGAAGCAACGAAAAATATATCCAAAGACAGGAACAAAATAGAAAAAGAAGACCAGTGACTTTCCAAAAGGGTGAAAAAGTACTCGTGAGGGCATTACGAGTATCAAATCTTCCTGGGGGCATTTGCGCAAAGTTGATGCTTGTTTTCGAAGGCCCGTACATCGTGAATAATGAAAATGGGATAAATAGTTATGAGTTGAGGCACAGGAACTCGGAAAAGATCCGAGGAATTTATAATATTCACGATGTATACAAATATCACGAATAAAAGACAGATACATGAAGTAGATAGTAAGTTAGGATATAAGACGTAGATTAAAGTAAGGAAATATACAGGGAGTTGGTTTTGCCTCGAGAAAATTTATTTAAAAATGCAGATAAATTTTATCGAATACAAGGCGGGGATTTGTTATATTTCTATTTGATATGAAAATTAAATTTTGATAATTATAAACAGAATTCAATTTAATATAAAATATTTTCAATTTTCTCAACCACGGGCATATAAATTTAGAACAACCTGTATACAACAAATTGTTATATTTAATTTTAAGAAGTGATTAAACGAAACTCGGGACAATGCGCTTAGAATAAACAAAGTGAATGGCGCGTACCATTATCGTTGTTCGCGGAAGGTTCGATCATTAGCCTATGCTAAATAAAACTCAAGTGAAATCGATAATAGGTCATTATCGTTGTTCGCGGAAGGTTCGATCATTAGCCTATGCTAAATAAGACTCAGTTGAAGTAGATAATAGGTCATTAAATTTTGTAAATAGTAGAAAGTAATTTTAGAATGGGAATTAACTATTTTTTTTTAAATCCATTAAGCATATTTAGAAAGATTAAAAATTGGTTTTGAGGAATACTGCGAATGAGAGTTGGTGGTGGAAGGTTGATTTGTGAATCTGGAAGGGATATTTAGAAAGTAGGGGAATGAATGACAAATAGAGATCAGAATGTTTTGAGATGTCGAGAAGTGAAGTCGAGTAGTAGACGGTAGTGTACGGAGAGTGAGAAAGCCGGTGTAGTTCCGTGAGTGTGGAGATCTATCGTGGAACGAGAGGTAGGCCAGGTTGAGAGTAAAGAACCTCCTTGAGCCAAGAGTGTCCCGGTAGCTGATTGCAGTTTCGAAAAAGGTAGAACACAGCATCACGACAAAAGCAGGAGCGAGAGCTATACGAGCTAATCTTCAAAGGAGAACATTACTGAAAGCCAGGACGAGGTTTTGATCGCAGCCAAGGATAGCAGGAAACGGGTCTTGTGTGAAGACATTCTCAGTTCACCAGAAAAAGGTCAGTCTCATTTGTTTGGACATGAATGTATGGGTTTTTCGTATTAAATACCACATTATAAATTGAAGAACATAATCAATAATATCAGAAAAGCTTCATCAAACTTAAATAGAATTGTTGCTAATAAATCCTAATAGTTAAATGTTAATAAAAACTTTCAATTGGAAACCAAAAGGAAATAAGATTCCCATTTGTAAATGTTATGTTTAAGAATAATAAGATCTAGCACATATTAAGCAGTGATTGCCATTTAAATAAAATAAACAATATTTTGATTATAATTGTAACCCATATGTGTGTATTATTTTACTCTTTTCTTTCCTATCCCGATTAGGAACCATTGAGAAATACTGAGGAGCCACGTAAGTAAGTAATTAATTTTATAATTCGCCCTGAGATTGAAAACATATTGATATGTGATCTGGTTAATTAATTAAATTATTATTAATGCATTGATTAAATTAAATGACAAATAAGAATATTATCTCATATCAATAATCAAGATCACATCAATATATATATATATATATATATATATATATATATATATATATATATATATATATATATATATATATATATGCGTACATTCTGGGTTCGGCAGAGAGCGCTGCCTAACGCTAAGATGTAAATACCAAATAAATAAAAATTTAAATAAATGGTAAAAAACAGCACACATCGTTTCTATCCTGGTTACGAGTTGGTGTTCAATAGGATGATACAGCGCTGTTTCGGACTCTCGTCACTCATCAGCCATCCGAGTAGAACACGAATTCGTAACCAGAATAGACTCGACGTGTCAAGGGAAATTCACAATTTCAGTGAGGCAGTACAAGAGCGCCATCTACTCTGATGGCAGTGCCGCAGGTCATCTCAAAAAGAGAAGATTCCTGCTATCTCTTGTACCGTATAGAACGATGCGTACATTCTGGGTTCGGCAGAGAGCGCTGCCTAACGCTAAGATGTAAATACCAAATAAATAAAAATTTAAATAAATGGTAAAAAACAGCACACATCGTTTCTATCCTGGTTACGAGTTGGTGTTCAATAGGATGATACAGCGCTGTTTCGGACTCTCGTCACTCATCAGCCATCCGAGTAGAACACGAATTCGTAACCAGAATAGACTCGACGTGTCAAGGGAAATTCACAATTTCAGTGAGGCAGTACAAGAGCGCCATCTACTCTGATGCCAGTGCCGCAGGTCATCTCAAAAAGAGAAGATTCCTGCTATCTCTTGTACCGTATAGAACGATGCGTACATTCTGGGTTCGGCAGAGAGCGCTGCCTAACGTTAAGATGTAAATACCAAATAAATAAAAATTTAAATAAATGGTAAAAAACAGCACACATCGTTTCTATCCTGGTTACGAGTTGGTGTTCAATAGGATGATACAGCGCTGTTTCGGACTCTCGTCACTCATCAGCCATCCGAGTAGAACACGAATTCGTAACCAGAATAGACTCGACGTGTCAAGGGAAATTCACAACTTCAGTGAGGCAGTACAAGAGCGCCATCTACTCTGATGGCAGTGCCGCAGGTCATCTCAAAAAGAGAAGATTCCTGCTATCTCTTGTACCGTATAGAACGATGCGTACATTCTGGGTTCGGCAGAGAGCGCTGCCTAACGCTAAGATGTAAATACCAAATAAATAAAAATTTAAATAAATGGTGAAAAACAGCACACATCGTTTCTATCCTGGTTACGAGTTGGTGTTCAATAGGATGATACAGCGCTGTTTCGGACCATTTATTTAAATTTTTATTTATTTGGTATTTACATCTTAGCGTTAGGCAGCGCTCTCTGCCGAACCCAGAATGTACGCATCGTTCTATACGGTACAAGAGATAGCAGGAATCTTCTCTTTTTGAGATAACCTGCGGCACTGCCATCAGAGTAGATGGCGCTCTTGTACTGCCTCACTGAAATTGTGAATTTCCCTTGACACGTCGAGTCTATTCTGGTTACGAATTCGTGTTCTACTCGGATGGCTGATGAGTGACGAGAGTCCGAAACAGCGCTGTATCATCCTATTGAACACCAACTCGTAACCAGGATAGAAACGATGTGTGCTGTTTTTTACCATTTATTTAAATTTTTATTTATTTGGTATTTACATCTTAGCGTTAGGCAGCGCTCTCTGCCGAACCCAGAATGTACGCATCGTTCTATACGGTACAAGAGATAGCAGGAATCTTCTCTTTTTGAGATGACCTGCGGCACTGCCATCAGAGTAGATGGCGCTCTTGTACTGCCTCACTGAAATTGTGAATTTCCCTTGACACGTCGAGTCTATTCTGGTTACGAATTCGTGTTCTACTCGGATGGCTGATGAGTGACGAGAGTCCGAAACTGCGCTGTATCATCCTATTGAACACCAACTCGTAACCAGGATAGAAACGATGTGTGCTGTTTTTTACCATTTATTTAAATTTTTATTTATTTGGTATTTACATATATATATATATATATATATATATATATATCAGTGTTGCCAATCGCATTTCTCTAGATTATCCGATGATCGCTCGAAAAATATCCGATTTGTCACGAAAAGGTACGCTAGGTCAAAAATTATTCTGTTATTAAAATCAATGGTGCCAATGTTATTCTTTTAGTCCCCTTAACAACCATCAAATAACAAAATCCGTTGTTCGTACGCCAATCAGTTGATTGTAATCAATTATCATTATGATAATTAACATAATTGATTGATTAATTAATTATTAATTATCAATTAACGTAACAATTAGGGAGCGTTCAAGTATTACGTAACGCGATTTTTGAAGATTTTTGACCCCTCCCCCCCCCCAACCAGCGTTACGTAATACTTAATCTCATAATTGTAATTAATTATGTTTTCAGCAACCCCATCAAAGTTGACATTGACAGTAATTAAATATTTGATAATGATCAGTTGATTCCATTTCTGATTAGCGTTCGAACAACCGGCCCTTTAATCTACTGGATTCTCTATCTCACGGTTTAAAAATTTTCGTTTATAGATGAAAATCTCGTATCCTAGCTGATTATTACCTAATTCATGTATGTAAATACTAATTTACTTACTATTATTATATTATCGTAAGTGTTAAATTCTAAATAAATAAATAAATCTAAATATTTCATTATTTGGATCGTTATATTAATTATTGCACGATTGATCATTTTTGACTGTTTACCGTGACAGATTTTACGTCAGTAGGTGACATTTACTAGCAACTCGACGGTAAGTAATCCAACTCGACGGTAAGTACTCCAACTCGACGGAAGAGAATTTATAGTATTGAATAAATATAAAGAACAAGTTTTAAATGAATTATCGTTTCAATTATAGTAAGTAATTATCGTAAGTAATTCACTTACCGCCGAGTTAAAAAGTCTCTTAATTTTAATTTATTTTTTGAAAGAATAAAGAAAACTAACGAATTATTTATTAATATTGAAACTTATGGTACAATTTGTTAAATTATTTAATGAAATCCCACTTGTTTGGGCTGTGGTTTCACTTCTAACAGAAACTCCTGCAGAATCGCATACATTAGTAGTATTACTAGTATTAGAATAATTGCGGAACACTCTTCTTACCAAGCCCGTTCAATTTCTTCAAATTCACTTTCGCTCATATTTTAATTTGTAATAATCAAAATTGTACTTAAAATTATTGACAACTAAACAAAAACTCAATTCTCCATTGTTGTTATGCACCCTAGTTACTACCTAACAACCAAAATATCTATCTTGATAAAATGAATGAAACTAGTCAATATGACGAAAATGTTTAATTTTATAATTTATAATGGTATCAATCGTGCAAAAAACGTTATAAGCATGTCGAACGTTAAGGGTAACCGATCTCAGACAATAATTGGAGTCGTCGTCTGCTCCTCCTCCAAACAATTGTCTTCGATCGGTATAAAACCCTTACCGTTCTCCTTACTTAATATACTATTATTATAATTATTTAAATAAAAAAAACACTTTTAAATATTATTTTATTAAAACGTAATAACTACCTAAAACTAGGTACTGGAAAAATAAATAATAAATAAATCAATACAAAATAAACTACAGCTACATTAACAGCATAGGCGCAAAATTTCTGGTCAATGCTTTTAAAATGCATTATTTTTATCGAGTCCTGAGTTACTTAAGCACTGCACTACATAAAATGAAAATAAAACTAAATCGTGCGTGAATTAGCTTTCATAAGTTTAAAGACTAAAAACTCATCGGACGGCAATAAACTCATACTCATCGAACTAATACTCATCAAAACAATAACATCGGACGGCAGACGGTTTTTGAAATTTGAATTGTATTAGTATGCCTTAAGTGGATGCACTTGTGCATTTAAATTCTAAACAAAAGAATCGGCACATGTCCCTTTTGTCAAAAGATGAAAAGTATCAGATGTCACTAACATTCATCCAGTATAGACTATTTATAAAAATTTGAGCGGAACCAAACAAAATTAATGTGTTTTTGGTGTTAGGAATATATGGATGAGAAAGTTTTAGTCGATGGTAGATACACTAAAAAATATCCGATTTATTTAAAGATACGAAGAAGATACGACAACTCTCAAAAAGGTACGCAAATCGGATAATTATCCGCCGATTGGCAACACTGATATATATATATATATATATATATATATATATATATATATATATATATATATATATATATATATATATATATATAATTAGTACCCTTATACCTTACGGTGTCGGGTTTACAATTTCTACATTATAATTACTCGTATCTATACTAATTATTTAAAAACTTTTTCCATTCTTTTCGATTCTTCACCACATTGGTTGCCTCTCTCCATGTTATTCTTTTCTTTTCTAGTATTCTTCTTACTACCCCATCCCATGTTGTTCTTGGTCGTCCTCTTTTCTTCCTTTTCTGTATTTTTGCTTCCCAAACCTTCCTCACTGGTCTCCTTTTGTCCATTCTTTGCAAGTGTCCCCACCAACTAAGTTGCCTTTTTTCAATATATTCCAGAGTAGCTTCTATATTTAGATCTTCTCGTATATCAGTATTTCTTAATCTATGATATCTGGTCACACCCTTAACTCTTCTTAGATATTTCATCTCGACTGCTTGGATTCTGCTTTTCTGTCTTTCATCCAATACCCATGTTTCACACCCATAGGTTAGTATAGGCCTGAATATCGTGTTAAACACGTTAATTTTTGTTTTTTGTGTTATTTTGCTTTTGCTGATGAATTTCTGGTTCATTGTATAATACAGCTTCATTGTTTTGTCTATTCTATCATTGATTTCTAACTCAGTTCTTCCTGTTGCATCTATTTCCACCCCTAGATATTGAAACGATTTTACTTGTTCTATACACAAATAAAGAAGGCCAAATAAGGTTAATGAGTAATTCAAATTAGGGTGGTGATTAGGAGGTTGTGTCGGATCACTTCTTCGCTGAAAAAAATAGGGACTGACATTATTTTCATTATAAGTCACTTAATTATTGAGCTAGAGATTTTTTTATTTCTGGAGATAGATATTTTTAAATACTTTAAATTAGTTTAAACAAGTTATCCTCGAAAAATGCATAGATTTCCCCTTTTTGGACTTTGAAACTACAAGATCTAGCATTTGACGAAGAAAAGCTCCCATACAGTAAAGTATAGCTCGATTACTATTGGTCTTAAAGAAAATTAGAAACAACTATTTTGTTTATTTTTTCAAAAGGTACATTTTTGTTTAGCAAAGTTGTTTTGATAAAACGAAAACTTTTTGAGTTATTAGCAAAAAACTGATTAAAAACATTGATTTTTTCGATATAGAACTAAACTTTCGATAGCGAATAAATCGAAAACTATTAATTTTATCAAACAAATGTATAGAACGTTTTTTGCTTAGAATGAATGTTTTTATCAACGTTTGCTGTCAAAATATAATAAAAAATTTCCACCCCCGAGATGGGGTGGCAACCACCCCCACGGTAAAAGCGCCTATCGGACTATCCACTTGGACTATCCACTACTTATTCTAAAATTTTCAAGCAAATCAATCCATTTTCTAAAAATTGCGAGGTTTTGTCCTATTTTAAGCTTCATTACTTGGACTATAAAGTAGATTCAGGATGTCTCCGACATTGTTTAGAAAAGTTCAGAAATGTTGAGCTACGGGTATGTATTTACGCTTACAGCCTGTTTTGTTTATGCAATCGATTCGGACTTGCGCAAATTTTGTTTGAATTAGTTTACGGTTATGATACCGGAATAATCTCAATAATGAATAAATCCAATTAACTTTCGAAGTCCTAAGTTTTTAATTTTGGATAAACCAAATGATAAATTAAAATTCATTTTATAATGAAACTTATTTACTTTTTTATTATACAGGGTGTGTCAAAAATAGAGGGTCGGTCGAATATCTCGCGAAATGAACATCGGATCAAAAAACTGTAAAATACGATTTCAATATTTTTTAAAAACCTATCGAAAGACATCAAACACGACTCCAGACTTCACCTCCTGGAAGTGCGGTGAGGGGTACCTTTAAAATCTTAAATAGGACTCCCCCTTTTTATTGCAGATTTGTATTCTTTGTGCAAAAATAAGTAACTTTTATTTGAGAGATTTTTTAGAATTGTTGATAGATGGCGCTATAATCGGAAATAATAATTACACTTTTATAAAAATAACTTTTTATAATACCACGTTTTTATTATTTATAGGACACAATATAAAATTGTAATAGTATATTATGCAACGAGAATTTAATGATGGTCATTATGAAGCGAGTATGACGGATACGAAACGAGCCGCCTAGCGGCGAGTTTCGTATAGAATACGAGCTACATAATGATAATTGAATGCAAGTTGTATACACGATTTTTTTTATAATCATTCACAACAAAAAATATCTTCAAATTTATTAATTTTGTAACGCAAACAAATTAAGCAGTTATATAGTTAAATTAATTATTTTGTTGAAACATTTTATTTCTAATATAACAATTATTAAAATTAATTTGAGGAAAAACTTTTAAAATCCCTATCGTCTTCAGATTTTCTTAAAAAGATTTAAGTTATAAATTATAAGTCAGTTTGTTTACATATTGAGAACTTTCAAAGCGTATGTATTTGAGTCGCCATTGGTCACTGCGCATGTGCCACCTTCATCACAAATGCCATATCGCGATTCTATTGGTTAAAAATCTGTATCGTAATGGAAATCTGTATCATAATGAAGCTCATTATGATATAGCCAGTGAAATCATAATAATTGATATATAAAATCTGAGAATAGAAAAACCATTTTATCTACTCTATCTCATATTATGCATAAGTTTTTAGTTTGTGAAAACTGCCATTATATTATGTAGATTGTAGATAGCAGTGCGTGAAGGATTTAAAGTGTGCGTGAAGTAACAATGTAGTTTAAATGGGGTTTACTTTTTCGCACTGTTTTTTTGGCACACTTTAATAACGAGCGATCCACAATTTTTGGGATCAAAGCTAGACGTGCAAAAAATTACGTATCCCTAATAGCACACGACGTCCAATGGACGTCCAAAATAGGTCCATTTTTGGTCCTAACGTCCATGGACTATAAATGGACGTCCTTTGGACGTCCCATGTTGGACGTCCTTCGGAAGGAATAAATATGGACGTCCTTTGGACGTCCGACGTTGGACGTCCTTCGGACGGAATAAAAATGGACGTCCTTTGGACGTCCGACGTTGGACGTCCTTCGGAAGGAATAAATATGGACGTCCTTTGGACGTCCGACGTTGGACGTCCTTCGGACGGAATAAAAATGGACGTCCTTTGGACGTCCGACGTTGGACGTCCTTCGGAAGGAATAAATATGGACGTCCGACGTTGGACGTCCTTCGGAAGGAATAAATATGGACGTCCTTTGGACGTCCGACGTTGGACATTCTTCGGACGGAATAAAAATGGACGTCCGACGTTGGACGTCCTTCGGATGGAACAAATATGGACGTATATATACTGGACGAAATACGGACAATTCCCTAATAGCACACGACGTCATTTGGACGTCCAAAATAGGTCCATTTTTGGTCCTAACGTCCATGGACTATAAACGGACGTCCCATGTTGGACGTCCTTCGGAAGGAATAAATATGGACGTCCTTCGGACGGAATAAATATGGACGTCCTTTGGACGTCCATACTGGACGAAATACGGACGTTTTATGAACGCTTATATTGGACACATTATACCAATTACGAGATCAAATAGCAAAATAATTCAATAAAATATTAACTTGCGTTAACTTTACGTTAATGAAATACAGTCAAACCTGTCACTAACGGCCACTAAAATGAAAGAACTATTGGCCGATATAGAAAAGTGGTCGTTATTGCCAGTTTTTGTAGCCTAGATATACAGTACAACCTGTGTTACTGGCCACCTGTACTAACGGCCAGTTTAAAAATTCCCCAAACCAATTATATCTAGACTACAAAAACTGGCAATAGCGGTCACCTTTCTATATCGGCCAATAGCTTTTTCATTTTTAGCGGCCGTTACTGACAGGTTTTACTGTAATTAGTGTGGGGAATTTTTAAACTGGCCGTTAGTACAGGTGGCCGGTGTTGGCAGGGGGCCGGTAACACAAGTTTTACTGTAGTTTAAATCGATTAGATCGAAAGATTAAATCTTAATTCAAAATTGTATATTAAATTATTACAATTATAAAACTATATAGTTTAATATCCAAAACATGTTTTGATTTCATGTAATGTAATGAAAATCTTATTTGTAAATTATTGGTTACAATGTTTAACAACAGGAAATATTCAAGAATAAATAAAATAAAAGTTTCCCCTAACAACAAAACATTCCAGGAATTCTACTATCAAAGTTCTATTCCGTGAACATCTGATTAAATTATGGCTGGAAAGTTACCACAAGATATTCTATGAAAAGAGTACAATGTCCTCCTGGAGGGGTAAAATTTTCCATACTCTAAAGAGAGGCCATTTACTATTCAATTTGCGTTCATTTTCAAATTTGCCGCGCGAGTATCTATGTAGCGTCGCGTGGTCATTGGTCATCAAGTCATCAATTATTTCATTTTCATCATAAGATAACCTAAAAATTTAGTAAAAATTTTGATTGGAAAAAAATGCATCGATAAGGGGGTGAAAAATGGAAATTAGTGGCTTTTTTTGCTGTACTCAACTGTACTGTTTAGTATGCTAGTTTTGGCTATGGCTGGATCTCTTAAACAATTATGTAAGTATTATAAAATCCGTTTTCAATTTTCTTTATGAAACGAATCATTTATGCATGTATTACCTGTAAATATTTTGATTTTTAATTGTAAAGAATAGAAAAATTACCGTTCATTTTAATTTTTTTTAGAATCAGCTGAAAGTGGTCTACAAAAAACCAGATATAACCAAAATAAAGATATAAAAAGTGTATTGGCTAATTGGAAGAAACAACATTGTCCATGCATAATAAGTTATTACTTTATAAACAAATATTAATACCTAGGAATGGAACCTGGATATAATCATCAAGAAGATAGCAGGAATCCCGACAAACAACTTAAATAAGTACAAGAATATTGAGGAAATCCTCCTCGATACTACTGGGCAAACTAGAAGATTGAAGAGGACAAAGCCTTTTGAACTAGTTTGAGTGATAGGTGATAGTGAAAAGCAGAGCATAGTGCGTGATGTGGCTGTGTATGTTAGAATAGTGCACGATCTTGTTAGATTAGATAAGAGACGCTATCGGGTAAGCTCTTCATTTTAAGAAACATTAGTAATTTAGGTTAAATTAAAATTGCTCATTGGTCAGTTATGACCAGATTGCTTTTTTTATGTTTGGCAAAAAGGGCGTAAGTCAGAATTGCACATTGCTAATGTTTTGATGATTTCTGGACCAGCAAAAAACTGTTGTAGACGTAAACTGTATGTACCAATAAAAAGAGCCGATTTTTCTGGTCCAGAAATCATCAAAACATTATCGATGTGCATTTCTGACTTAAGCCCTTTTTCCCAAACATCAGAGAATTGTAATGTACAAATTCTCCTATCTGATTTTTCATGAATTTTGTAGGAGACGAAAAACCATTTTTAGGATCATCTCCTGCTTTCACATGTAAATTTTGACATGTCTTGTAGTAAATAGATAGTTGAATTTACTACAAAACATGTCAAAAAATATATGAAAACAGGAGGTAACCATAAAAAAGTTTTTAGTCTCTCTTACAAAACTCATGAAAAAACAAATCGGAGGTATGTCACATCAGTGACTATATCCAGGGAATGTCTAAAAAATATACTTTGATGTCCCAAGAACCAAATATAACCTTTATATATATACAGGGTGTAACAAAAATACAGGTCATAAATTTAATCACATATCCTGGGACCAAAAATAGTTTGATTGGACCTAACTTACCTTAGTACAAATGTGCACAAAAGAAAAGTTACAGCCCTTTGAAGTTATATATTAATAGCACCAAGGGCCTTAGAGGCCCATGGCTTGAAAAGTTTGTTTTTTCTTCATTTTCACGTTTCTTTATGTACTGAGATCTTCTCTGGCTTGATATGTGATTTTTCTCCATTCCTTCCTCTTATTCATTTTTCTTTTCTGACCCTGTAACACCATTCTTTCCAAATCTTTTTCGACCTCTTGCTTCCATCTATTTTCCGGTCTTCCTCTTCTCTTTCTTGAAGCTATAGTGTAGTTTAGTACCCTTTTCGGAGTCCTCGTTTTTGGCATCCTTTCAATGTGACCTCGTGATCTAAGTCTCTGTGCCTTTATCACTCATTTGAAGTTACAAAATGAAAAGTGATTTTTTCCAATGTATCGAAAACAATGTGCTTTTGTGCACGTTTCAATTTAATTATTATTGTAGTACCTACCATTTAAACAACGTTTTAAAAACTTTTTTGCCTCTTATTGCTTTTTCGAAAAGTCAATTTTTATCGAAATATTGTGAATATTTGTCAAATCCACCACATATTTGTATATGGTTAAGTACGATTATGGAGACTTGGTAATAATATGCAAACTTATTTATGCTTTACATTTTTAGGTATATTTTGAACCATATTAAAAAAGAAGCCAGACTCGATAAAACGTGCCTTATCGAAAAAATACAAAGAGGCAAAAAAGTTTTGAAAACACTCTGTTTAACTAATGGTACCTCAGTAATAGTTTAATTGGAACATACAACATTTGGGGGGTTTAAAGGAACAAAACCCCCATAAAATTTTTACGTGGACATATTAAAAAAGAAGTCGCAACTCGATAAAAACTGCCTTATCTGAAAAATACTAAGAAACAAAAATATTGAATTTAACTAATGGTACCACAATAATAAAATTGAATTGGAACATACACAAAAGTTTGGGAGGATTTAAGGGATCAAAACCCCCATAAAATTTTTATGGGGTGCACAAATTTCACCATAATTTTTCTTTAAGATATTCCTGCCATAATAATGCCACATGTCACATGTCCATTTTCAATAAAAAATCGCTAATAGTTTTCGATATAATCGAAAAAATCCATTTTCATTTTGTAATTTCAAAGGGCTGTAACTTTTTATGTGCATATTTGTACAAGGTAAGTTAGGTTCATTTGAACTATTTTTGGTCCCAGAATAATGTGATTTAATTTATGACCTGTATTTTTGTTACACCCTGTATATACAGCCCATTACGCACCACCTTAAAAATTGGGCATTTTTGATGTCTCGAATTTCCTAAACCTGTTGTTGCATCTAAGTGATTTTTTTTATAATATTCTAGCCTAGGCCCTAGAATATGTTACCTCCTTATGCTTGTCATGCACAGGGAGCTATACTGTAATATATATTATATCACATTACTATAGAGAGCGATATGATATAATATACATATATTACAGCATGACAAGCTTAAGGAGGTAACCTATAGCCTAGGCTATAATATTATAAAAACATCACTTAGATGGGACAACAGGTTTAGGAAATACGAGACATCAAATATACCCCATATTTAAGGTGGTGCGTTAATTTCTTGGAGAAGTGTATTGTAATTTAATGTAAATACTGTAATATCCAATAATTGTAATTTGATATAAGATGAAATATAAGTTCCTTAAAAAATATATTTTTTATTTCCCACAATACATTCTCCACAGGTCTAAATATCGTCGCTAGACGTCCACCGAATGACCTTCCAGGACGTTAGATGGATGTTCAGCAGCAAGACATTGGACCAAACTGGGACATCCTATGAATGCCCAAATGACGTCCACCGAACGTCCCCTCCGACGTTAGGTGGACCTCCATTGGACGTTTAACAACTTGGCCTTTGGACCAAAATTGGACGTCCTGTTAAGGTCCAATTCACGTCCCCTAGGACGTCCGATTAAGGTCCAATTCACGTCCCCTAGGACGTCCGATTAAGGTCCAATTTACGTCCGATTAAGGTACAATTTACGTCCGCTTAAGGTCCCATTTACGTCCGATTAAAGTCCAATTTACGTCCGATTAAGGTCCAATTTACGTCCGATTAAGGTCCAATTTACGTCCGATTAAGGTCCAATTTACGTCCGATTAAGGTCAAATTTACGTCCTATTAAGGTCCAATTTATGTCCGATTAAGGTCCAATTTACGTCCGATTAAGGTCCAATTTACGTCCGATTAAGGTCCAATTTACGTCCCCTAGGACGTCCGATTAAGGTCCAATTTATGTCCGATTAAGGTCCAATTTACGTCCGATTAAGGTCCAATTTACGTCCCCTAGGACGTCCGATTAAGGTCCAATTTGCGTCCGATTAAGTTCCAATATACGTCCCCTCGGACCTTAGATGGACGTCCAATGGACGTTCGGTAGCGCGACATTTGGACCAAAATAGGACGTATAAAGGACGTTCCTCGGACAAAAACGGACGTCCAAAGGACGTCCCTAAAGTCCGTGAAGGACGTCCAATGGACGTCCATTGGACGTCCTTGTGCTATTAGGGATGTCTTGTTTTAATCTGAATTTATATCATTGGTTTATCAATTAATTTTGATTAACATTATAAAACATAAAAAATCAGTCAAAACCTTTAACACAAAGCTTAAATCAAAAATAAAAAGAATTAAAAAAATTATAAGTAACAATAATAAGTAAAATCAAACAATATGCTGTATTTCACCACCAACATCTCTACATATAACCTAACTTTTCTTGTTTAGTTGACCTACACTGCAAAGGTGAGGTAAACTGGAAAGTATATCTGAATTAAGAATAGACATGTACTGTATAGCTATCTCTGTCGTTATAATCAAATATCCTTAACTGACGTCATGGTGATGACATTTGAGCAATAAATTACAACAAAAGTTTTGACAGTTTTGTGGTTTGAAAGAAGTTAGAATTTTTAAATATCAAAGGTCTAAAAATTGTAGAATAGAAATGAATTCCAGTGACGAAAAGTTACAGTTTTTTTTATTTGTTTATCGTAGATAAAATATTGTATGAAACTGTGCGTGAAGTACTTTTTGCGAACTTACGCGATGTATAGCACTCGCTCCGCTGTCGCTAGTGCTCTAAACATGCGTGCGTTCACAAAAAGCATACTTCACGAACTGTTTCATAAATAACTATTGTTGTTTCAATTTTGTAATCGATTTTAAACTCATATAAATCAAAAGAAAATGTTTAAAATGTTAAAATATTAATGAAACATATTTTGAATAATAATTATGATATACCTTAATATAGCTAATATTATATTAACTTAATAAAATATGACATATTAATATGCTAATTAACGTAAACTAAAAAAAATAAAAAAAAATAGGGAAAACCCGGATTTGAACCAAGAACCTCTCGATCTTCAGTCGAACGCTCTAACACTGAGCTATATCCGCTATTGACTAACGTACTTTACAACGTAATCTAAATGTTATTGCAGTATTTTCATTTAAAATGGCTTAGAATAGAATTAAAAATAAAACTCAAAGCATCCATATAAAAGCTGTTGAATATTGCATTGTCATCGAGTTCTGAGCTATTCTGAAAGTTGTATATGTCTAGGTAATCGGAAAGTATGTTTAAAATCAATTACAAGATTTTCTGGACACAGTGACAAAGAACAAGTATATACAAACGTTTTGATAAAAACTAGGTATCGTGATACCCTAGGTAAATTATATAAACGGTCTATTATCTCGAGAAATATACTACCAAATGAAGAACCAAAAAACATTTTTGAATATTTTTTAAAAATTTGACAATTAAAAATGACACCAAACAGGTGTCAATTTTGAAGAAGAGGATTGTAAGATAACAACAAATAATGCCAAAATTATACAGTCCAATTTGGAATACCAATGCGATAAATTGCTGAAGGAGCAGAATGTGTTACAGTTCACCAAAAATAACTGAAAATGTGAAAATAACGACGCTGTTGATGCGCATTCTTCATGCGCCGGACCTCGCACTCGCACTGACTGTCCAGACTGTTTGTATGTGCGTTCTCATTTCATTGTTCGCGCAGGCAATGAAAATTTCACACTTTGTAGCGTTTGAAAAAACTCCAACATTAATTTAAAATCCCAATTCCCAAAAAAATGTCTATTTTCCAATTTATTTTGTGAAGTTCAATATCATTATAAGATCCCAAGCCGACCCTGTATACAGCCATGAAGTATTGCAGCAACATTTCAATGTGTTACAAGATTCCTGTTTATTTGAGACGCAAAAACAGAATTTGTAAGAAGTGTTGACAAAAGTACAGTTCTAATGCGTAGATGAACTTTCTAGAACAAATCTTGAACTGAAAGTTGAGTTCTTGTCAACTAAGCATCCCTAAGGATCAAAATCGCTCGGTACTTCCGTCGTATTTTCCCCGATCTGTGGCTTCAGACCGAAGCGCAGATCAGTCCGGTTTGATTTCTTCAAGCGTGAAGATCGCTTGCCGACTCACCCCAAAAGGGCGTGGTGCCTTTTGTTACCCGCCGGTAAAGGGTATAGTATGTCGTTCTGGAAGATCTAGTGTGAGGGCACGATTTTTTTTTTACCCCGTAGTGAAGTTGGGTGCTCTTACACTGTGTTTGAGTTGTGACGCAGTACTATACGCCGGCGTGGTATGAAGTCCCTGTATCTTGTCCAAGTTCCTGTTTAAATGAAGTCTTCCGAGTCCCGATTGATGTCCTGATGTAGACATTTTGAGTTCCAGTCCCGTGATGTTTATCCAGTTGATTGCCCCGAAATAAAAAGGAAGCCATGAAGCCCACCTCAGGTCGATGACCCTGTTTGTTTGTAGATGAACCCCCTTTCCGTGTAGTTTGTGACGTGTGATAAAGGATTTTGTTTAAATATGGTATGATATATTTTTTTAAATTTTGCAAGGATCCCAAATGGATAAATATTTTTGTTGGTAAAGAGTTTTGAAAAATAATAGTTGTTTGTGCTTTCATGATGCAACTTGTAAATTAAAATGACAGTGACTTTGACCTTTGACAGCTGCGTCAAAATTTTGTTTTGACATACACTGTCCAACAAGTTCTTTTGTCATTCTTTTGTTATGTTAAATTGAAGATTTTTTTTGTAATGTAAAAGATTTGTAGATATTTTGTCCTGTAAAATCATTTCCTGTTAAAAGTTTTTTTGTTTGTTTAAAAAAAAAAAAAAAAAAAAAAACCACCGTAAAGTTTTAAATAAATGTTTGTGAAAGTGTATCTATCATCTCATTTCTGTAGCCTTTGGAAAAATTTTAACAGAAAACTAATGCAACTGTATGAAAGTTTTAGTTCAGGAGAAAAGAAAGAATATGGCATAGAAGCCAATAATAAGGAAAGATGTTGTCCCAATGTAACCCCAAAGAGGAATCAATGATGATTGTCCCCCCGATTGGTACCCGTAAGTAAGAAAGTATCCAGTAAGTACCCATAGGTGAAATAGAGGATTTATTTCAAACGGCGTCCCTTTTTGTTAAATAGTAGAAAGATCCTCTAGTCAGAGTAAGTACCCTTATGTATTTAGTTATGGTAGTGTAGTCATCTTAACACCCCTTCACCCTCCCTAACGAATCTACGACCTAGCTCCCGCACAACAAATGAGCTGCCGTCCCGCAACGAGGCTTTATGTGTCTGCTTCTTCTTCTTTAGCCCCATTCTTACCCCCCAGTATCTCTATAGATAGTCTTTCCTTGTTCCCATATGAGCAGACATGTAAAACGTAACAAATTGCGCCCAACGTGTGGGGCTCAAAAAGCTTCAAATGTCGCCCAACGTGTCAGGCCGATTCATTTTTCTGCCTCCTTCAGTATCCAGTAGTTGTCTTGTCCAGTTGAATGCTTCGGCTGGCCCCGACAACGTGGGGCGTGTTATTTCTACCCCCTGACCCCATTAGCATGTGCCCACTACCATATCCCTTTAGCCTCCTTTCGGTCTCATTTGTACTACAACTGTTAGGCAGTGCCCGTCTTGGGTAGCCGATCTCAGTTTGTGGTGCAAGTGTTTCCGATAACATGGAAGCTCGACTCGTGTCATGTTTTGTATGCCCATTGTTACAAGTCTAGCTTGTAGACATGTTCAACTAGTAGTTAGCCTATCTACTAGTCCCCAATGTCTTTAGCCACCCCCCACTTAGTGTTACATTTGTAACGTACACCCTGAAGTTTGACCCGAGTAAATATCGCCCAAGTCTTCCCATGTAGTTTAGCCCAGATTCCTCTTGTCTTGCCCCCAGAAACTGTTTCATGTCTGTTAGTGCCCCCGAAACTGTTTCAGTCTGTTAGTCCCCATGAAAGAGCCCATTTTTGTAGTTTTTGTTGCAAAAGTTAATAATTTTTCCAAAGAGGTGTAAGTATGTACACATTTTGTTGTGATGTTGATTTGGTCGTGCTGTTGATTGTATAGGCATGTACCATTTCATACATCATAGTGTATTTAACTTGTAACCCCATATGTATACTGGTATTGTATTGTATTGTAAGTATCGTAGAACAGAATTGTATGTTATTGTAGCGTACTAACTGTATTGTATTGATATTGTACCCATGATGAAAGCATTGATTTGAATTTTTTTGAAAATATTGATGAAATATATAGACAAACAGTTGAATAAAAAAGTAACGTAAAATTTTTTTGAAAATTTTGATTAAAAGTAACGTTAAATATTTTGAATATTGAATCCAATTATGAAGTATAACAGTATGTTGTATTTTTTGCATGTATTCCTATAGATCAACAGTTTTTTTACAGAATAATCGTTTTTTGTGATTTATTGATTTGGTCATTTGATTAGATGTGTGATGTTGTTGGTATGGTCCGTGTATGAGCTTAGCCCCGTATAGTCTGTGTGAGAGTAGTCCCTTGTTTTTCCAGCGAAGCCTATCTCTGTTGGTGTATGTCATGCCACAGGTTAGTTGGAGAAGTCATCCCATGGAGAAGTCATCCCCTTGAGAAGTGGCCCCGTGAAGAAGTGAAGAGGGAAACCGTGGAGAGGCCCCCCACTTCTGTGTTTTTTTCAAGCAGCCAGGAGAAAAGCTGTCACTTTTAGATTTGAAGATAGCGTTCTCTGTCGACACTGTTTGAGAATAACTGTCTTGAAGTGTAGAAGTTAGCCCCTGAAAAAGCCCCCCCCCTTGTCTGTGTTGCCCCTTGTTTTTTTTTTTGACTAATCTATCTTAGTAGGTGTCAAAAGGATGCCAGAGGTTAGTTAAAAAGAGCCCGTGAAGTAGTAGTTGAAGTCTCCCCCCCAGTGAAGTAGTTGAAGTCCCCCCGTGAATGAAGTATGTCTTTTTGTATCTGACATGTCACAAGTGTAATACTCGTGATGAAGGAAGTGTTGTTCAGCTATCTGTGAACACTTTCATTAGTAGTCGGAGCAAGAAATGTCTTATCCCGTGTGAGCTCATATAGGAACCAAATTTCAATATTGTTTGTGTTTGTAAGCCCCTGAGTATATCTAGAAGTCAAAAAGTATGTTGTTGTCTGTTTGTTTGTCTATCCCTGTTTTGTCTGGAAGTTTTAGAGCCCATTGTCTGTTGGCCCGTGTTGTCTATTAGCCCGTGTTGTCTATTAGCCCGTGTTGTCTATTAGCCCGTGTTGTCTGTTAGCCCGTGTCCGTGCTGGAGTTTGATTTTTTTTGGCGAATAGTTAGTTGACCTCTCTTCTCTTTGTTGATTGAAAGTAGGCCAAGAGCAGAAGCTGTGACAAGGCTGGTGAGGTTAGGATCTGGCCGCGTTGAGTACAGGTGAAGCTTGCTTTCGGTCGATAAATGGAAGCGGTTGTTCGTCAGAACTGTCATACTTTCCAATGTCCCTTTGGTCTTCCCCTTGCGTGTTGCTTTCACCCCCTGTTTTGAAAAAGTAGCCCCCCGTTTTGAAAAATAAAGTCCACCCCCAGTCTTGAGAAATGAAATGCCCCCAGTTTTGAAAAGTAAGTCTATCCCCAGTTTTGAAAAGTAAAGCCCAACCCCCCTGTCTTGAAAAATGAAGTCTATCCCCTGTTTCGAAAAGTGAAGTGTAGCCCTGTTTTGAAAATGAAGTCTTTCCCCAGCTTGTGATTTGAAAATGAGAGAGTTGTCTAGTGAACGTTCATGAAAGGTTCTTATGTCCTGGATTGGACTGTTGATTGAAAACGTAATGATGTAGTGTTCTCTATATCATATGTTGCGTTCATTTCCCTTAGTCTTGTTTAAAAAGTTTGATATCCTGTTTGAACCCAGTATACTAGTCTTTTTGGTCTTTTGTTGTTGTCACACATACCCCCTCCCCCTTGTTAGTCTTGTTTTGATTTTAGCCCTTGTTGTTGTCATATACCCCTTTGTCTAGCCCTGTCTTGTTTGAATGAGTTGTTGAAGTAAGTTGTTGGTGAGATTTTGTCTCACTGAGGTGTTTAGACTGGATTGTCTAAATCCTCGTTTTGCAGAACCGTTGCCGAAATGTCCCGTGAAACTCGCTAGGTGTTAGCAGAGTTTGGGCAGATGTTTATCTGTCAAACATCAACTTTTTAGTTTTTGTGAACCGCTCGCGGTTAGGCAACGAGGTGACAAGGCTGTGTCTGCCCTGGTATGTCACTTGTGTTACTGCTGTGGATGTCAGCGAGGTCCACACAGGGCACAAGTTTAGTTTCTTTCCCAAGGCACAGAAACTCTTGTCACCTACAGTTCTTTGTAGAGTCAAGAAACATTTAAGTCTACTCGACTTTAAAGAGTCTGGCGATTGATGGCACGCTAGCCCAATCCCTAACGACTTTTTTGTTTTGTTTAATCCCCACTAGCCATTATCTAAATATTTTGATATTGTTGTCCTGTCACACCTAAGATGTCCATGTTGGATTTTTTTCTGTTTGTTATCGAAAACTGGATAATCTTATCCAGGTTTCTCTTTTGCGCGGAGGCTTTGTAGCGTTTGAAAAAACTCCAACATTAATTTAAAATCCCAATTCCCAAAAAAATGTCTATTTTCCAATTTATTTTGTGAAGTTCAATATCATTATAAGATCCCAAGCCGACCCTGTATACAGCCATGAAGTATTGCAGCAACATTTCAATGTGTTACAAGATTCCTGTTTATTTGAGACGCAAAAACAGAATTTGTAAGAAGTGTTGACAAAAGTACAGTTCTAATGCGTAGATGAACTTTCTAGAACAAATCTTGAACTGAAAGTTGAGTTCTTGTCAACTAAGCATCCCTAAGGATCAAAATCGCTCGGTACTTCCGTCGTATTTTCCCCGATCTGTGGCTTCAGACCGAAGCGCAGATCAGTCCGGTTTGATTTCTTCAAGCGTGAAGATCGCTTGCCGACTCACCCCAAAAGGGCGTGGTGCCTTTTGTTACCCGCCGGTAAAGGGTATAGTATGTCGTTCTGGAAGATCTAGTGTGAGGGCACGATTTTTTTTTTACCCCGTAGTGAAGTTGGGTGCTCTTACACTGTGTTTGAGTTGTGACGCAGTACTATACGCCGGCGTGGTATGAAGTCCCTGTATCTTGTCCAAGTTCCTGTTTAAATGAAGTCTTCCGAGTCCCGATTGATGTCCTGATGTAGACATTTTGAGTTCCAGTCCCGTGATGTTTATCCAGTTGATTGCCCCGAAATAAAAAGGAAGCCATGAAGCCCACCTCAGGTCGATGACCCTGTTTGTTTGTAGATGAACCCCCTTTCCGTGTAGTTTGTGACGTGTGATAAAGGATTTTGTTTAAATATGGTATGATATATTTTTTTAAATTTTGCAAGGATCCCAAATGGATAAATATTTTTGTTGGTAAAGAGTTTTGAAAAATAATAGTTGTTTGTGCTTTCATGATGCAACTTGTAAATTAAAATGACAGTGACTTTGACCTTTGACAGCTGCGTCAAAATTTTGTTTTGACATACACTGTCCAACAAGTTCTTTTGTCATTCTTTTGTTATGTTAAATTGAAGATTTTTTTTGTAATGTAAAAGATTTGTAGATATTTTGTCCTGTAAAATCATTTCCTGTTAAAAGTTTTTTTGTTTGTTTAAAAAAAAAAAAAAAAAAAAAAACCACCGTAAAGTTTTAAATAAATGTTTGTGAAAGTGTATCTATCATCTCATTTCTGTAGCCTTTGGAAAAATTTTAACAGAAAACTAATGCAACTGTATGAAAGTTTTAGTTCAGGAGAAAAGAAAGAATATGGCATAGAAGCCAATAATAAGGAAAGATGTTGTCCCAATGTAACCCCAAAGAGGAATCAATGATGATTGTCCCCCCGATTGGTACCCGTAAGTAAGAAAGTATCCAGTAAGTACCCATAGGTGAAATAGAGGATTTATTTCAAACGGCGTCCCTTTTTGTTAAATAGTAGAAAGATCCTCTAGTCAGAGTAAGTACCCTTATGTATTTAGTTATGGTAGTGTAGTCATCTTAACACCCCTTCACCCTCCCTAACGAATCTACGACCTAGCTCCCGCACAACAAATGAGCTGCCGTCCCGCAACGAGGCTTTATGTGTCTGCTTCTTCTTCTTTAGCCCCATTCTTACCCCCCAGTATCTCTATAGATAGTCTTTCCTTGTTCCCATATGAGCAGACATGTAAAACGTAACAACTTTCAGCTATGTTTGGCGTACTGTACATGACAATTACAAGAATTCCAAGATGCTTTGAACGAATTACAGGTTCGAAGCTAGTTTCAGCTTGAATAAAAAAAAAGAATATAACCGAAGAAGTAAGTCTCCAGATGATCACAGTTAAACAGGAAGAAAATAATGATAAGACTTTCCGGGAATATATTAAAAAAGCATAGGTACTGTACTCAATGGGAATCTTTGTATCTTTCCATTGGTTTATATTGTCCAAATGTTGTCAAACAAAGTGCAGGAAGTCATGAACAAAATGGAAGTACATTTCAGAGCAGACCAAGAGACAACAGAAATTAGAAGATTAGGCGGTAAAACTAACAACTCGGAAAGACCGGTCCTTGTTGAGCTAACAAGTGGAAGTAAAAAAATGGAAATCCTAAAGGCAAGCGGGAAATTAAAAGGAACAAAATGGTTCGTGAATGAGGATTACCCACAAGCCATTTTGGAACAAAGATAAATACTTTTAAAGCACATGAAAGAAGCAAGAATAAAAGGATATAATGCGAAGATTAAATATGATAAGCTAATAATAAACGGAGATGAATACGGAATAGAAGAAGTCAAAAGATGGAATATCCCAACGGATGAACGAAGAAAGGAAAATATTTCAGAAACTCCCATAGATAAAACTAGAGCCATAACAATGAGCGATAGATCCCCACACAGGGAAAATGACCAAAGAGAAAAAATAATGAAAGTAACCCATCCAGCAAAAACTAAAATTAAAACCAGAACAACATACGGAGACAACATCGCGCGAAACGGATATGAGTATGGTTTTGCAAACAA
Source organism: Diabrotica virgifera virgifera (assembly GCF_917563875.1). Classification (NCBI taxonomy): domain Eukaryota; kingdom Metazoa; phylum Arthropoda; class Insecta; order Coleoptera; family Chrysomelidae; genus Diabrotica; species Diabrotica virgifera. The sequence continues at coordinate 58,922,871 of NC_065443.1, read as the reverse complement.
GTAGAATATACAAGGTGGGGAGAAATAGGGTAAATAGCAAGAAAAAAAGCCACAGAAACAAAACTTGGAAATCAATAAAAGGGGAAATTGATACAAGGGAAAACATATTTATAGGTTGTTGAATGTACGAACAATGGCGGAAATAAGTAAAGTACATCAGATAGAAACAGAAATGGGTAGATAAAACAAAAGCATACTAGGGATCAGTGAAACTAGATGGAATGGGTCAGGACGAATCTAATTACAGTGTGAAACTACTGTCATCTATTCTGACAAAGAAGATATAAACTCAGACTCGATCGTAAAGATTGGGGTGAAGGAGTTATAATAAAGCTACCAAAGGAAATCTCACACTATGCGAAAACTGAAGACCAATCACTCTTCTCAGTGTAGCTACCAAAATAATGGCCAGGACAATATTGGAGAGAACTAAAGATCCCATAAATGAAAAATTAAGAATTTACCAAATAGGATTCGGACCGAACAGTTCCTGTATTGACCATATAAATACCATAAGGATCATCCTGGAACAATCAGCGGAAATGAATCAGGAAGTTTATATGAACTTTGTAGACTTCGAAAAAGCATTTGATTCAATAAATCATAATATGAAGTAAAGGATATTAAAACTCTATGGAATACCAGACAAATGTATAAGAGTAATAAAGCTTTTCTACGACGAATGTTTTGCTAGAGTTGAACATGAAGGAGAACAAAATAAGCATCAAAAAACGAGTAAGACAGAGGTGTGTCTTGTCACCGATGTTGTTTATAATAGTCATAGATTGGATAATGAAACAAACTGAAGATGAAAAACAGGTATACAATGGTCACCATTTAAAAAACTAGAGGATCTAGAGTTCGCTGACGACATATGCGTCATAACATCAAACAGACAACACATGCAAAACAAAATTACCAGATTGAACAACATAGCAAAAACAACCGGCTTAAAAATAAATCCCAAAAAACGAAAATATTATCAAATAGGGAAACGAACGGAAATAATATATACCTATATATTTAGAAGAGAAACAAATAGAAGAAGTAAAAGATTTCTGTTATTTTGGCAGTCTGGTAAACACAACAGGAGGCACAGAAAAGGACATAACACAAAGAATAAGCTTGGCACAAAACGCTTTCAACTCTTTACGCAAGCAAGATATGGGCCTCGACAAACATCAGCAGAAGAAAAAAGCTACGATTATTTGAAACTAATGTAAAGTCTGTCCTGTTATATGGAGCAGAAACATGGAAACACCATAAACAATCCTTTCAGAAAATACAATCCTTCATTAACAGGTGTCTACGTATTATACTGAGAATATTTTGTCCAAACAAAATCACTAATGACGAATTGTGGAGAATAACAAATGAAGAAAGGATAGAAAATACAATAAAAAACGAAAATGGAAGTGGATAGGACACACCTTATGAAAACCAGCAACAAATATTGCTAGACAAGCTCTACATTACAATACTCAAGGCAAAAAGGGTAGACCATCTTATACGTGGAAAAGAACAATAGAGAAAGAACTCAAAGAAAATAATTTAATATGGAACGATGTAAAAAAGATAGCAAGAAACAGAAGAGAATGGAGAAAACTAGTAAACAAAATTTGTCGGAACCCAACAGACGATACGTGGGAGTAGCAACCTCATCATCATACCTCATGCTACTTGAAACACCGCAAGGTGCCCTTTGCTCCCCTTTGAGATGTATGATTATGATAATACCGCTAGGAGGCAAACTGTCAAACATTTTATTTGTTTATATTTGTACCATATTGTGTTTCTTAAGTTTTTTCCTTTAATAGTTTTTTAGTTGTATTTTCCGAACATTTTGTTGTTGATTTTATGTAGTTTTTAGTTGTAGGAGTACTTGAACGACTTTATTTAAGCAGTGAATAAATAAACATGAGTGAATGTTTTCGAAAGTTGTTGGTAGACAATACATATGTTGCTAGTAGGTACAAGCAAAAGATTGGCAAAATAAAAATATAGATTCATTTTCCATCAAGGAGTCTGAATTAAATTACAGTGGAGAAAGGTTTCCAAGTGTAAGTAACATGAAGAAAGTTAGTTATTTAAAAATCCACAAGGAAAAAAGTTTTCCTGTAGTTGGCTGTATACCATGTGATACAAAAACAATAAATGCTGTATAAAAGGTATATTTAAAAAAACCCTCAAAAGGGCCACATCAATTCACATAACCTGATAAAAAGGGCAAAGATGTTGAAATTTCAACATCTTTGCCCTTTTTATCAGGTTATATTCATTTTAGGTAAGCACTGATGATGACTGGTAAACCAGTCGAAAACTAGTTATCTGAATTGATGTGGCCCTTTTGATGGTTTTTTTTTTAATATACCTTTTATACAGCATTTATTGTTTTTTAGTTATTTAACATTTTTATAGGACATTTTATAGCATTAACCATTGTTTTTGTCTCTCAGATGATAACTTACTTAGTTCAGTGTTGTGCTTGAAATGTAGCACTGATGGTAACCGATAAAACTGAACTTTATCACGACTACTTCGCATTCCACACTTCAATACATAGAACAGAAACAGAAATGAGGCATATTATATTTTTAAATTAATTCTCCCAGTGAAAATGTTAAATTAATCCTTGTACAAAACAAAATTACAAAGAAACGTAACTAAAATTATCTAAAAAAGATTAAGAAATAACGGAATAACATTTATGTTTACCTCTCAGCCGCCATATTGATTTAATTTTGACAGCATGTGAGAATGCCCTAAACCTCAGATTTAATTAAAATATACGCTCCGAGCAGAGACATGTCAAGACTAGACTTGGCTAGGGATATGCCACTCAATGCATCGGGGTGTAATGTCGACATAGGATTGAGTGGTCTAGCCATCTTTGTCAGTCACATGCGCGGGATCGTTTGGTTAAAAGAGATAGATAGACCACCGATATACTGTTTCCATGCTGTTTCCGCGTTACGCTTTTTTGGCAAGTACGCCGAGTCTAGGCTTAATATGTCAATGGCTCCGAGCTTCGCTGGTATCGCCACCTACCTAACGGATTACTAGTATAAATTTCACCGGAAATTTCGCTGGAAAGAAAAAAGTGTTGCCTATCCTCTGTGAGTTTCGCTGGTATGGCTGGTATCGCCCTCTAACGGATGAGTAGTGTTCCTGTTTCGGTCCGAAAATTTAAAGAGGATAGTAATAGAGGAGAAAAGTAAATAATAATTGTTAGAGACCGACCGATTAATCGGCTTCGGCCACCTTCGGCCAATATTTAAACCTTCGGCCAAAATTCGGCTTTGGCCAAAACGAAGCCGAAGGTTTCGCCGAAGGTGGAATAATAAAATTCTCTGTCAGTATACTTATACACTATATAAATAATCTCTACACAATATGCTTCGGCAAGTCTTTGATAATTTGAATAATATTTACACCCTATTTTATACCCTAAACTAAAACGTTTTACAAACTTTTAGGTAGTAGGTAGGATATAAATTTTAACAATAGGCCAAGGTGTCTCAAAGATCTTCATTTAAATATTTCTCACGTAGTAAAATTCTGAGAAACTATAATAATTGTAAAAATGAATAACCATTTTCAATTTCGTTGCAAAACGAAAATACAGCCGAACCATATTCCAGTCCAATCAGAGAGTGCTGCAAGCACCTCTACCGGTTTCGAAACTTATTAGTCTCTCATCAGGAGGCACATATGCTGCTCTCCCTGATCCAACCAAAACAAACCCCAGCGTGCAGTCCCGAATTGCAACGAACGAAATGGCATAGATGCCCTAGCGGCAACTGCTAGCAAAAGACTAAGTTTTCACTCTAATGGCATACAACATATCCCACCAGAATGAAAACAATGGGAACCTTCCCTGGTTACACCTCCGAGGCTTCTACAATTTTACACCGGTTTCTAAGTTTCGAAACCGGTAGAGGTGCTTGCAGCACTCTCTGATTGGACTGGAATATGGTTCGGCTGTATTTTCGTTTTGCAACGAAATTGAAAATGGTTATTCATTTTTGATTTACATTTACTCTGTGTGGAGTATGAAGGGAACCAGTCTCGTTGGAACTTTACCGCGCTGAGCAGATGTGACGTGAATTGTAAATTGTAGAATTCCCTCATCTTCCTTAGTCTCAGCATCCGTATGGCTTGCAAATTGTAGAAGCCTCGGAGGTGTAACCAGAGAAGGTTCCCATTGTTTTCATTCTGGTGGGATATGTTGTATGCCATTAGAGTGAAAACTTAGTCTTTTGCTAGCAGTTGCCGCTAGGGCATCTATGCCATTTCGTTCGTTGCAATTCGGGACTGCACGCTGGGGTTTGTTTTGGTTGGATCAGGGAGAGCAGCATATGTGCCTCCTGATGAGAGACTAATAAGTTTCGAAACCGGTAGAGGTGCTTGCAGCACTCTCTGATTGGACTGGAATATGGTTCGGCTGTATTTTCGTTTTGCAACGAAATTGAAAATGGTTATTCATTTTTGATTTACATTTACTCTGTGTGGAGTATGAAGGGAACCAGTCTCGTTGGAACTTTACCGCGCTGAGCAGATGTGACGTGAATTGTAAATTGTAGAATTCCCTCATCTTCCTTAGTCTCAGCATCCGTATGGCTTGCAAATTGTAGAAGCCTCGGAGGTGTAACCAGAGAAGGTTCCCATTGTTTTCATTCTGGTGGGATATGTTGTATGCCATTAGAGTGAAAACTTAGTCTTTTGCTAGCAGTTGCCGCTAGGGCATCTATGCCATTTCGTTCGTTGCAATTCGGGACTGCACGCTGGGGTTTGTTTTGGTTGGATCAGGGAGAGCAGCATATGTGCCTCCTGATGAGAGACTAATAAGTTTCGAAACCGGTAGAGGTGCTTGCAGCACTCTCTGATTGGACTGGAGTATGGTTCGGCTGTATTTTCGTTTTGCAACGAAATTGAAAATGGTTATTCATTTTTGATTTACATTTACTCTGTGTGGAGTATGAAGGGAACCAGTCTCGTTGGAACTTTACCGCGCTGAGCAGATGTGACGTGAATTGTAAATTGTAGAATTCCCTCATCTTCCTTAGTCTCAGCATCCGTATGGCTTGCAAATTGTAGAAGCCTCGGAGGTGTAACCAGAGAAGGTTCCCATTGTTTTCATTCTGGTGGGATATGTTGTATGCCATTAGAGTGAAAACTTAGTCTTTTGCTAGCAGTTGCCGCTAGGGCATCTATGCCATTTCGTTCGTTGCAATTCGGGACTGCACGCTGGGGTTTGTTTTGGTTGGATCAGGGAGAGCAGCATATGTGCCTCCTGATGAGAGACTAATAAGTTTCGAAACCGGTAGAGGTGCTTGCAGCACTCTCTGATTGGACTGGAATATGGTTCGGCTGTATTTTCGTTTTGCAACGAAATTGAAAATGGTTATTCATTTTTGATTTACATTTACTCTGTGTGGAGTATGAAGGGAACCAGTCTCGTTGGAACTTTACCGCGCTGAGCAGATGTGACGTGAATTGTAAATTGTAGAATTCCCTCATCTTCCTTAGTCTCAGCATCCGTATGGCTTGCAAATTGTAGAAGCCTCGGAGGTGTAACCAGAGAAGGTTCCCATTGTTTTCATTCTGGTGGGATATGTTGTATACCATTAGAGTGAAAACTTAGTCTTTTGCTAGCAGTTGCCGCTAGGGCATCTATGCCATTTCGTTCGTTGCAATTCGGGACTGCACGCTGGGGTTTGTTTTGGTTGGATCAGGGAGAGCAGCATATGTGCCTCCTGATGAGAGACTAATAAGTTTCGAAACCGGTAGAGGTGCTTGCAGCACTCTCTGATTGGACTGGAATATGGTTCGGCTGTATTTTCGTTTTGCAACGAAATTGAAAATGGTTATTCATTTTTGATTTACATTTACTCTGTGTGGAGTATGAAGGGAACCAGTCTCGTTGGAACTTTACCGCGCTGAGCAGATGTGACGTGAATTGTAAATTGTAGAATTCCCTCATCTTCCTTAGTCTCAGCATCCGTATGACTTGCAAATTGTAGAAGCCTCGGAGGTGTAACCAGAGAAGGTTCCCATTGTTTTCATTCTGGTGGGATATGTTGTATGCCATTAGAGTGAAAACTTAGTCTTTTTTTATAATAATTGTATTGTATTTGTTAAAACTCAAGATAACTGGTGTTTTGACTACCTAAATATCAATGGCAAAACATCGACCATCAACTTATCAATATATTTTTAGTCACCTTCGGCTTTGGCTTCGGCCGAAGGTATCCTACAGGCCGAACTTCGGCATCGGTTTCGGTTTCGGCCAAAAAAAATCACATTCGGTCGGTCTCTAAAATTGTTTCAAACTTATTATTTAATTCTTATCGTGTAATATTTACAACGTAAAGAAGTAATTGGATTGTAATCGATAATTAATATCAGTAAGAATAGAATTTATTATTCATTATGATTATTTTTAAGATTTTGCTTATGGTTTTAAAGTTTATGTTGACAGTTAATATTAGAAAAAATTTATTGTGCAAAAAAGGATAATAATTTAATATAATTAGAGCATAATACTTCTTAAATATTAACTTATGCATTTATTGCACTTAAATAATAGTATGGTATAGTTAGACCCAAACCCAGACATCCAAAGTGAAAGTTATCCTCGCAACACCAAATTGTTCTATATGGTCCACATAATGTTCAGAAAAAAGTCACGCCATTTTGAGCGTCGGGTTTGGGGGGAGAGGGGGGAGAAATCTGCAAATTCGTAGTTTTTTTTAAGTTTTTCGTCAATATTTCTAAAACCAAGCGGTTTAGCATGAACAACCTTCTACAAAAAATTGTTCTACATTAAATTTGAAATAAAAAAGTCCCTATGCATAACCCTTCTAAAATGAACGGTTCCAAAGTTACGGAGGTAGTATAGTATAATTGGTCCAAAAAAAGGCCTAACCCATCCAAAGTAAAAGTTTTCCTTCAACACCAAATTGTTCTATATGGTCAACATATTGTTCAGTAAAAAGTTACACCATTTTGAGCGTCCGGTTTGGGGGGGGGGGGTGATGGGGGGGGGGAGATGAGGGGGGAGATGGGGGAGAAGTCGGTAAATTAGTAGTTTTTTAAAGTTTTTCGTCAATAGTTCTAAAACTATGCTTTAGCGTAAGGAATGTTTTATAGAAAAATTTTCTACATAAAATTTAAAACAAAAAAGGTTCTATACATAATTGTTATAAAATCAATGGTTCCAGAGTTACGGAAGGTGAAGAGTGGAGGTTTTCGATACTTTTTAAATTTACCGATTTCTCCCCCCTCTCCCCCCCAAACCCGACGCTCAAAATGGTGTGACTTTTTTCTGAACATTATGTGGACCATATAGAACAATTTGGTGTTGGAGGATAACTTTCACTTTGGATGTATGGGTTTTTGGTAGAGTTATATCATAAATATTGCCCCAAAAATATAAAAGGTATCGAAAACCTCAACTTTTCACCCTCCGTAACTCTGGAACCGTTGATTTTATAACAATTATGTATACAACATTTTTTGTTTTAAATTTCATGTAAAACATTTTTGTATATAACATTGTTTACGCTAAAGCATAGTTTTAGAAATATTGACGAAAAACGTAAAAAAACTACTAATTTACTGGCTTCTCTCCCATCTCCCTCCCAAACCGGACGCTCAAAATGGTGTAACTTTTTACTGAACAATATGTGGACCATATAGAATATTTTGGTGTTGGAGGAAAACTTTTACTTTGGATGTTTGGGTTAGGCCTTTTTTTGGACCAGTTATACTATACTACCTCCGTAACTTTGGAACCATTCATTTTAGAAAGATTATGCATAGGGCCTTTTTTATTTCAAATTTATTGTAGAACAATTTTGTGTAGAGAGTTGTTCATGCTAAACCGCATAGTTTTAGAAATATTGGCGAAAAACTTAAAAAACTACGAATTTTTTGAAGAAAAAACTTTTTGTTTATTCTAACCCGTTGTCCTAGGTGAACGACAAACACGACAACGCGACACGACGCGATGCGACGCGAAAATATCAAATATAATGGTTGTATTTGTGTGTGGCCTACGTTTTCGGGTTAATCAGTCTACGACAAGACGCGACGAAGTGCGAATTTGTTTTGTTAGCGACGAGACACGACGAAGTGTTTTCAGAAGTGTTTTCAGAAGTGTTTATGAATATTGAAATAGAGAAAATTGAGTTGTTACAGAAGGACATGGACGTTCAGGATGATAATTATCTGAATTGGTTAAAGTCTATATGCCCATATTTAAAAAAATTGCGGCCACTAAATAAACTTCTGTTTCGGATAAACATACAAGAAATGGTGCTTTTGAATGAATTAGTGAAATTGGAGACACAACCACAATCATCATTATCATCCCAGACTTCGTCAAGCATCATCGCTTTTTTCAATTCAAATGATGCTACGCAATAGTTTATTAAATAAATGAAAACTAATAGGAACTATATATAGTACCAGCAGTGTTTTTTCAGTAATATACTTAAAGTCAGTAACAGTCTCTCTTCAATAGAAATTGGTTTTTGAAAATTACTTATTGACAATTGAATACTGGGTTTAACAGCTGCAATAATATAATCGAAAGTGCTTGGTAATAAGCCACAAACACTCTTCACGTTAAACCAACGTGGATCATTTCTTAATTTCGAATGTAAATGATGATCCTCTCTAAATTTATTTTGCTCTAAATATATTGTTGTCTTTCTTCTTCGTTTATGGAATTTTTTTAAAGCTAAGTATTTAAAATATATGAATTTTCTAGTAACACTGCCGTATAATTCGCCATACTTAAGAATAGGAATGAATTGACATCGTCTCGTTTGTCCTGGGTTGAGCGGAAAGCGACGCGATGCGACGTTACATAAGCCACACGTCGCGTGAATTACTGGTCGCATCGTATATCATCGCATCGCATCGCGTCGCGTCGTTTTCCGTCGCTCACCTAGGACAACGGGTAAGGAATTTTCGGCCTCGCAAATAATGTAACTTTATGCTTCGCGACAGGAAATCTGTCGAATACACAGTTACTATTGTAACCAGTATTTTGGCAGTCTTTAATACAACAACCTTCGTGAGATATTAATGGATTAATGCCCGGTTGCACCAACAGATCTTAAGCTTAAGTCGAGAATATCATAAGAATTAATATATTATAATTATAATATATTACATTAAGAATACCATAATAAATATAATAATAGATATAATTGATAATAAGGTAAGAATCTAAAATTATGGTACAACGTAAGTGATACTCAAGGAGTCCCTATCTATAAGTAGAGCTTAGCTAAGCTGGAGCTTAAGATCTGTTGGTGCAACCAGGCATTAATGCAGAACGTCAAATTTCCAGTAAAAAGTTACAGACTTGTCATTACTGGCGCTCGCGAATTTTTAATTATCCCCTCTACCTACGAGCTTATAGCGTATAAGGCTAAAATTGTTCGCTACTGAAAAGTTGCATTAAAGGAGTTAGATTAGACTGGGTCTCAGGTGTAGACGTGTTATATACTGTTTCACTCACTCCAAAGTCAAATTCATTTTATAATATGTCGAACTTGTTTTAATTGGGATTAAATTAATGATGACAATCATGTAATCAATAAAAATATGTGTTACATCTCCAATAAAATTACGATATCATCCATTAGCTAAATTGAAACATGTGCTCGACACCTCCCTAATGATTTTGTTGGCACGAGTGGAGAGATATCCTGGATGAATGGTGGTAAAGATAGTGTATAAAATGGAAGTAAAATCTCCGTTAAACGGGATATTAAACATCAATTCGCGGTTGACAAGTCGCTGGAATGATGAAACTTCATCTCATCGATTTCTGTTGAAGTAATAGCTTTTTCTGAAGATGGTTTTTTGCTGATATCGGTGTTTTTTAAAAGTAGTTCTTTAACAGGGTGAATCTACCAGATCTTTTAGGTAAGTTATATACCGTAAAACGGGGTTACTTTGCACCATTTATTATTATTATTTTTTCTTAGAGTGGATATAAAGTTACTTGAAAGAAGATCTGAACTTTTTATTATATACATCTATTGAACAGGTCGTAATATAGCTTTTAATTTAGCTATTTTTTAGGTATATTGCATAATTAAAAGAAAAACCTAGTTTTATTAGTGGTGCAAAGTATACCCTAGAAGAGTCATACTTTGCACCACTCGATATTTTAATAATATTTGGCTACAATATGCTTACTGGTGCATAGTAATCCTACCGGATTTTAAACTTTGCACCAATTAAATGCAAAAAAATGTTCAGTGGCCAATTTTTTAAATTTAAATCTACCTACATTTATGAAAGAAGCATAAAAGGAAAAACATTGCTACATTTTAAATGAATAAACTTTATTATAACGGCAATAGTGAAAATACGATGTTTGAAACTAATCCCACCACAATTTGTCGCATTCTGGAACAATGTACAATCCTCGTCTGGAAATTTTTTTGGGAGGTTTTATGGCACCAATGGCGAGTTTTTCATTAAATTCGCTTTCTTCTTCCATCTCTTGCACCTCATTTATTTCATCGTCTGATGAATCCCTGCCTACTGGAAAGTGGTCGTCCAAAACATTGTTCTCCTCTGAATCATCTACGATTTCTGGCTCAACAGCTTTATGAGGTGTGGAAGTAGATGCTTCAGTTAGATCTTTTAAACTAATTTCAGAATGGGCAATACTTTGTCCTGCCGGAACAGTTATTTTCTTTTTCTTCCCTTGTGTCTTAAACTTTGTGGCTTCCTTTCTTTTATCTTCTAAATACTGAATGAAAGTGTTTTCGATATCCGACGAACTTGATTTATTATTTGTTGAATCACTATCAGTTATCACATTAGATCGCTTAGTTGTTTTTAACCGCTCCAAGAGCGGTGTTACATCACAAGGAACGATACCGCATTTCTTAACCGGACTTTAATATCTGATCGCCATTCTTTTGTATTTTTTCGATTAATGACCGTAAAGCGTTGGAAAATGCTGTTTCTCAAGTACATTTGATCTACTGCCTACATGAGTTTCCTTATATTGAGATAAAATTTCCCTCCAGGCCTTTTTCATTGGAGCAAATAATGCAACATCTAACGGTTGTGTAACGGGGGTCCTATTCGGAGGCAAATATATAAAATGAATGTTGTGTTTTCGACACAAATCCAGGACATTAATATGAGAAGACAAATTGTCTAATAAAAAGGACCTTCTTTCCCTGAATTTTTTTAAGCCTAGGCAATAGAATGTTGTTAAACCAATTTGCAAATGTCTGTGATTCGAACCAACCAGAGGCAGTATTTGCATAACGTTTACCAGAGGGGCCATTTTCAGTCCCGGTGTCCCACAAATTCTTGGATTTGTACACCACATAAGGAGGTAGTAGCTCACCAGCTGCATTTCCACACATCATAAGAGAAATGCTACTTTTTGAAGAGTTACAAATTCGTTCAGGATATTTAACCCCACGTTTAGTTAATAGCTTTTTTTTCCGGTATCATCTGTTAAGTTAGTCTCATCATAATTAAAAATAGCATCTGGCTCCACACCAGTTATAGTTTGTCTTAAATTTTCAATGTATTCAGTCATTTGGTCTGCATTGAGTGCTGCTCTGCTTCGTTTAATGTTTGAGGCTATCCTTGCAGTAAGGTCCTTATGGCGACTTAAAAATGATTTGACCCAATCGATACCTGGAGTATTATCCTTAAAGCGAGTAATATTTTTTCCTTGGCAATTTAAATAGCTCTTTATTATTTGCCGCAATTCCATCCCAGTAACAGGAAAACCAACATCACTAAGGCGCTGAATACATTGTACGAAGCACCTTTCCTCTTCGTACGAGAATATTGTTGGGTATCCTGGTTTTCCAGCGTGTACTCCTTTTAATTTATAAAATATAGTTCTCCTTGGGATTTTAAAGGTTTCAGCTGCAACTCTTGTGCTCATGCCATCTTTTATGGCTGACAAACATGCCTTCAGATCTTCTTCTGTGTAGTCTGCATATTTGCGAGATCCCAGTTTCCTTTTATAATGTCTGGGCATTTCCTAAAACAATTTTTCTATTTAACTTTTACTCCTGGGGATACTTTGCACCACTTGCAAGTTGGCGGTGCAAAGTATACCCAATTTCACGTCTTAAGTGCACATGTTAACAATGTTTTTTTTGTTATTGCTATCCTCGTTTAAAACCGTTATTTTAACAACTAAAAATCGCAATCGGTTATGGTATATATCATTAGATGTGTACTTACCAATTTTTGACCGCTGTGACTGTCTGTACTGTATGATTTTGCAAAGCCAGAAAATAATAAATTTTTAAGGTTGATATTCGAATCGTTACTGATGAATAACTAACGACCGCAGGGACAATCGCGCGCGTCTTACTGATGTATTGCGATGTTGCCTATGTGTTCTAAAGGTAGTACAAATATCTAAAGAAAATTGAGCGTATATTTACAAAAAATATACTTTTACACGTTCGGTGCAAAGTTACCCTGCTCAGTGCAAAGTAACCCCGTTTTACGGTACTGCATTTTTACTAAGCTAGGAAGATAACTAATATTAAAGTATAGTAAGCACATTAAAATTCATAACCGCTACAAAATTTAGCATGTTATGGTAGGGGAGCCCAAGCGGGGATTTTTGCAGTTACTCGAGCGCGTCAGATTATCGTATGGGGAGAAACCTGGTGCCCTGGAGATGTACCTCTACCATATTATATTGGCTCTTAACACAGGGGAGTTCGTTAAGGGAGACCCGAAAAAAAATCTATCCTTAAAAATACTTGAAATTGTCAGATTAAGATAAAGTAAGGACATGCAAAACAGTGTATATTTCAAAGATCTGACGATTTGAGCGGTGCGTAAGGAAATGGATGAGTCACAAAGTTTCACAAGAAAAAAGCGAACATTTCAGGAAATGAACTATCACAGGAACTGAAATGAAGATCGAAAAACTAAAAAATACGTGTTCAATATTTTTTAAGAATGTATCGAATGATACCAAACATGACCCCTCACGGAGACGGGTGGGGATAAATTTAAAATTTTAAATACAAATCCTGCGATATTTCGCAAAATAAACATTAGATCGAAAAACTGCCAAATGTACTTAATCAATATTTTTGAAAAATCTATCGAATGGTACTAAACACGACCCCCACGGTGGTGGGGTTGGGGGTTACTTTAAAATCTTAAATAGGAGCCCCAAATTTTTATTCCATATTTGGATTCTTTACGTAAAAATAAGCAACTTTTATTCGAAATATTTTTTTAAATTATGGATAGATGGCGCTATAATCTAAAAAAAAGATTGATGGAAATGGAAAATTAAATTAAAAATGGAAAGTCCCCACTAAGATGGAAAACTTTACTGAATTTTTTTTTGGTTTTAGGACATACTCTTCACAACCCAATAGGTCCCCAAAGCGCTCGAGTGACTGCACATTTAGCATACTTCGCTCCCCTACTATTAATTTTCCCAAAAGAGACTAAATGCGTGGTTATAACAACAAATCTAATAAGATGTAAATTAGAGCTGGAGGGTCAGCAGATAATAGAACCAGTGATGGAGTTTAAATATCTAGGCATCACACTATCTAGCAATATAAAGCTCGGAAACAGAAGTGGAGATCAAGTGAGTAAAGCAAACAGGGCCGCAGGTTGTCTCCATGAAACAATATGGAGAAACAAAAATATCGGAAAGAAGTGAAAGGCAGAATTTACAAAACAGTCATCAGACCAATAATGACATATGGAGCAGAAACACGACCCGATACAGAAAGGACAAAAAGTATGCTAGAAACAGCAGAGGTGAAAACCTTTCGAAAAATCGATGTTAAGACACTATGGTACAAATCTAGAGCTGTAGATAACTGACGGAGTTGCAAGATGGACAACATTAATAACTGAGTAAAACACAAAACAGTAGAATAGAACGACCACATAAGCCAAATGACAACAAATAGAGTAGTAAGGACGGCGAGAGACGGTTCCCCAATAGAAAGACGCTCAGTGTGAAGACTAAGAAAACGATGCCTATGGAACGACAACTTACTGGAGGTACATTGAAAAACAGTTATGTCTATACAAAAATAATAAGAAGAAGAAGGCAGTATTTAATTTGAACGAAACGTATACGTAAGTTTATTTTGAGCGACTGGTTACATAATAGATTTCTCATCTTGTTAAATGCTGATCATACTTGCTCTATTCGTGATCTGAAATATAAATCAGCTTAAGTCTGGTGTTCTAAATCAGTGTCATAGATTTTAGACGTATGTGTACGTTTTGTTCAAATTAAACACTGTCTTCTTCTTCTTCTTCTTCTTCTTCTTCTTCTTCTTCTTCTTCTTCTTCTTCTTCTTCTTCTTCTTCTTCTTGTGTAGACATGACTCTGTTTTTTAAAGTAACTCCAATAAGTTGTCATTCCATCGTTTTCTTAGACTTTCTACTGATCGTCTTCCTATTGGGGAACCGCTTCTCGTCGTCCTTACTACTCTATTTGTTGTCATTCGGTTTATGTGGTAGTTCCATTTTGCCCTTCTATTTTTTACCCAGTTTGTTGTCCACCTTGCATCTCCGTCGTTTATCTGCACTTCCAGCTCTATCCCATAGTGTCTTAACATCGATTTTTCAAAGGCTTTTCATCTCTGCTGTTTCTAGCATTATTTTGGTTATTTCTGTATCGGGTCGTGTTTCTGCTGCGTATGTCATTATTGGTCTGATGACTCTTTTGTAAATTCTGCCTTTCATTTCTTTCCGATATTTTTATTTCTTCATATTGTTTCATTCAGGCAACCTGCGGCTCTGTTTGCTTTATTCACTTGATATTCCACTTCTGTTTTGAGCTCTCCGTAGCTAGATAGTGTGATGCCTAGATATTTAAACTACATCACTTGTTTTATTATCTGACCCTCCAGCTCTAATTTACAACTTATAATATTTGCTAGGATAACCACGCATTTGGTCTTTTTTTTTGGGAAAATTAACATGTTAAATTTTCTAGCGGTTATACAGGGTGAGTGAGGAGGAACGCGCCAAACTTTAAGGCTGTATAATATACGCAAAATAATCAAAAATAACTCATATGTTGTTATTCGATTTTCATTTGTTTCCGAGATATGGGGTGTTAAAATTTTTCTTAGAAACTGACGATTTATCTATTGCTCTAAAACCGGTTGAGGTGTGCAAATGAAATTTGGTGGGTTTTAAGACATAGTTATTGCGCATATTTTGACATACAATTAAGAATTTTATATTCACCATTGGCGCACGTACGGGTAATAGTCTGAAATTTTTTAAAGATAAAAATGGTACGCCATTGAAATATTTCAAATTAAAAATCTTTCTTGAATTCCTCGTTCAATTTGTGACAAAAAATATATCTTCCCTTTTTTCATGCGACGCTTAGTTTTCATGCAAAAAATAAAACATCTTAACGCTTACAAAGTTCTCGACGAAGTTTCTATATTTATGAATGTGTAGAAACTTATTTCTAATACTTTGTAAGCGTTAAGATAATTTATTTTTTGCATAAAAATGAAGCGTCGTATGAACAAACTTAAAGATAGATGGTTTATCAGAAATTGAACAGGGAACTCAAAAATACAGTAGAGCGTCAATTATCCTAACGTCGATCTACCGAACGACCGGTTATTCGAACTCCCGACTCCCGCGCCCCACACTCGAGTACTGAGCAAGCGTTAGTAATTAACGCTTAAAATAATATCTTTAATTTTCTTCAATTGTGTATCCAAAAATATGTTGTTGCAAAGACTGCACTTTTTTGTTTAATTGCTATTTGTTATTATCAAGGTATAAACAAATATAGTTATATAAATATGGTTCTTATTCACTTGTGGATAAATATGTATGACAATCTCAATATAGTTCGATTATCCGAACAAATCGGTTTTCCGAACACCCATGTCCCCCAATTAGTTCGGATAATCGACGCTCTACTGTAATTTTTAATTTGAAATATCTCAGTGGTGTACTATTTTTTTTCTTTAAAAAATTTTAGACCCTTATCCATACGCGCGCCAATGGTGAATATAAAATTCTTAATTGTGTGTCAAAATATGCGCAATAACTATGTGTTAAAACCCACCAAATTTCATTTACACACCTCACCCCGTTTTAGAGCAATAGATAAATCGTCAGTTTGTAAGAAAACACCCCATATCTCGGAAACAAATGAAAATCGAATAACAACATATGAGTTATTTTTGATTATTTTTACGTATATTATACAGCCTTAAAGTTTGGCGCGTTCCTCCCCACTCACCCTGTATAAAATTAGTGCAGCATACGTTGTAAATCATCTTCATTTTGAGAGATTAGTATTGCGTCGTCTACATAATATCAGATAATTTTAAATTGTTTTTCTCCCATTTGGTATCGTTTTTTAGTTCTTACTTTTTTTTATTATTTCATCCATGATCAGGTTGAACAATACAGGACTCGGGGAGTCTTCCTGTCTTCTCCCGTTGCCAGCTTCAGTGAGGCCAGTTAGTTCTTCATCTACTTTTACTTTTATTGTGTTGTTCTGGTAGATATTTTCGATCGTTTTAGTTATTCCTAGAGGCATCTCTCTTGCGTACAATAAATGGATAACGTCCTTTAATTTGACCCTGACAGATGCCTGACTGATCGCAAGTTAAATTTCAACCTCCAATACTAGATTATAAAGGGTTATGTTTGGCCTGTGCTCTGGTAAGGAATGGAAACATGGACGTTAAAGGCCAGTTCCATTAACAAACTGGAAGTGTTTGAAATGCGGTGCCTGCGTGGAGTGCTTAGAATATCTTGGACGGACCAAGTCAGAAGTGAGAAAGTACAAAGGAGAGGGGGCTTACATGATAGGGAATTTTTTAATTATGTTAAAAGTAAGAAGTCTGCATAGTTGAAGTATATATTACTAGGAGAACAATACACTTTTCAGCAACTGATACTCGAAGGAAAGATATAGGGTAAGAGCAGTCTGGGACGTAAAAATATGTCATGACTGCGTAATATTCGCCAATGGACAGGAATCCACAGCTATGAAATGGTTTTGCAATGCTGCTGAAAACAGAATTATTTAATACTGATTATCTAACATCTCACCTGACAAAACAATGTACCGTGGACTCCTACGCAGAAATGCACAGCACCTTAAGGAGTCAAATGCCTTCTTGAGGTCCACGAAACATAAATATGCCGGTTTGTTGAATTAAATACTGTCAGATGATGAAATTAAATACTTTAAGACGATCAGAAGACTTTGAAATGTGGATTTACAGAAGTCTCTTGAACAGTCCATGGACGAAGCATGTTCGCAATGAGTAGGTTCTTTAAAGGCTTAATAAAGAAAAATTTGGTATCGAACATTATAAAGACATAAATTGCTTACATTGACCATGGCATAACAAACCCTAGAGGAAAGCTTTTGAAATTAATAATCACAGGGAAATTGGAAGGCAAGTAAAGAGGGAACTGAGAAGATGTAAACATTTCTGGTTGAGCAATACATTTAAGATACGACTAGACTGATACTCCGCTGAGATTGTTGCCAACCTTCAATAGATGGTATCATAGGAAGAAAAAGTTGAGTAATAGGCTAAATATTTACATGATCTATCTTCTTCTTCTTACGGTGCCTATCCGTTCCGGATGTTGGCGATCAGCATGGCTACTCTAACTTTACTTGCTCATATTCTAGTTTGGTTGTCGATGTATTGAACCACTTTCACAGGTTTTGAAGCCAAGATATTCTTTTTCTCCCTGGTCCTCTCTTTCCAAATAACTTGCCCTGAAGACTGAGTTACAACAAGCCATATCTCTGTTCATTCCTCATAACACAACCAAGATATTCTAGTTTGCGCTCTTTGATGATATTAATAATCCCACATTCCTTGCTCATTCTGCGTAGGACCACAACGTTAGTCACACGATTTATCTACGAAATTCTTAAAATGCGTCTGTAATTCATCTCGAATGCCTCGACTTTTCTTAAAAACTCCGGATAGTGTGCAGGCCTCTATTCCGTATAATAACGTAGAAAATACATAGCATCTGATAATAGAGATTTTGGTACCAAGTGGTAAATCGTGTCTTCTGAAAAGAGGCTTTATCATTATGAACACTGATTTCGCTTTTCTCATGCGTTGT
Source organism: Diabrotica virgifera virgifera (assembly GCF_917563875.1). Taxonomy (NCBI): domain Eukaryota; kingdom Metazoa; phylum Arthropoda; class Insecta; order Coleoptera; family Chrysomelidae; genus Diabrotica; species Diabrotica virgifera. Next base: position 58,904,715 of record NC_065443.1, on the reverse strand, counting down.
TTTATTTCACTTGCATGGTCCCATTGGCTGTTTGTGTTTTTACCAAGGTATGTGTAGCTGTCCACCCTGGCAATTGGTTGTTGGTTAACGAAAAACTGTGTATTTAATATTTCGCTCTTACGACTACTACGTACTCTTTTTTTGGTATTGAGATCAGGTCCGTATTCTCTACTTATATATTTCGCAAACCATCTAGACTATTTGCAAAAACTACTGCGTTGTACAAAACTACTAAAATATATTAATGATACATTGGAAGATACAACAACAACAGACATTAATATACTGAACAAGCAAATAATCACCACAATACAACAGGCTCAAACTAAATACTGTCCAACAAACCAAAAAGATGAAAAACTAAGTCAACCTACTAAAACCCTTATAGAACTAAGACGACAGATGAAAGGAGATACAAGTTCCAGCAAAGAAGCGCTAAATCAAATAAATAAGACTATCACAAAGTCAATAAGAAAAGACATAAGAAACTACAATGTAGAAAAAACAAAACAAGCAATAGAGCAAAATAAGAACATGAAAGTTTTGAAGAACGTAAGCGTACAAAAAGGAAAAATAGAAATCAACAAACTAAGAAACAGAACTGGAAAAGAAACTACAAACAGAGATGAAATATTAACAATAGTCGAAGAGTTCTACACAGAGTTATACAAATCAAGAAAAAAAGATGACAATGCGCAACCTCCAATTACAGTAAAAACTGGAGTATTAAATCAAGGATCGGATTTAATGCCCGATATAACAAAATCAGAAATCAAAGAGGCTCTGAAGAAAATGAAAAATAATCGAACCCCAGGTGAAGATGGAATAGTATCAGAAGCACTAAAAATTGGAGGAAATATACTACTTGAAAAAATTAAACAACTTTTCAATATCTGCCTTCACAACGCCAATATTCCAACAGACTGGAACAACGCTACTATGATTCTATTACACAAAGCAGGAGACAAAGCCAATTTAGAGAATTACAGACCGATTAGCCTCCTCAGCCATTTATATAAGTTATTTACGCGAATAATAGTTAAGAGAATGGAAAGAAAGTTAGAGACTTATCAACCAAGAGAACAGGCAGGATTCCGAAAAAATTACGGAACAAATGACCATCTACAAAGTATAAAAACCCTGATAGAGAAAGTAGTGGAATACAATAAACCCCTAGTTCTAGTTTTTATCGATTTTCATAAAGCCTTTGATACAGTTGAACTTAGCAAAATATTACAGGCGCTTAAAGAATGCAGGCTAGATTATAGGTATACAAAATTATTACACAAAATATACTTACAGGCAACAACCACTGTCAAATTACATACTAACAGTAATCGCATAAAAATAGAACGGGGGGTTAGACAAGGAGACCCAATGTCACCTAAACTTTTTAATACGGTCTTAGAACATGCTTTCAAGAGTTTGGATTGGATGACAAAGGGAATAAAAATAGATGGAGAATACCTAAACAACTTACGTTTCGCCGATGATATAGTCATAGTAGCTGAGGATCTAGGTATGGCAAGAGAGATGGTACAAGAACTCGTTGTAGCTACAGAAAATGTTGGTTTAAATATAAACATCTCAAAAACAAAAATAATGACAAATTTGGTACCCAACCAGAACATCAGTATTGGTGGGAAGGAAATAGAACTCGTAGATAGATATAAATACCTGGGACATGAAATTACGATTGGCAGGGATAACCAGACTCATGAGCTGAAGAGAAGAATCGGTCTTGGGTGGGCAGCATTTGGAAAACTGAGAGAAACTTTTAAAAGTGAGTTACCCACATGTCTAAAGAGAAAGGTATTCGATCAGTGCGTCCTCCCAGTCTTGACGTACGGATCAGAAACACTTACCTTAACTAAAGCCTCGGCTACCAAACTAAGAGTCACGCAGAGAAGAATGGAGCGGTCAATGTTAGGAATAACTCTGCGAGACAAAATCAGAAACGAAGAAATCAGGAGAAGAACAAAGGTGACTGACGTCATCGAGAGGATAGCCAGGTTGAAGTGGAGATGGGCAGGACACGTAGCCAGAATGACAGATGGGCGATGGACGAAGAGGTTATTGGAATGGAGGCCAAGAGAAGACAAGAGAAGCGTCGGTCGACCGCCTACAAGATGGACTGACGACTTAAGAAAGGTAAATAAAAACTGGATGAGGGCGGCGCAGGATAGATGGGGTTGGAAACGAGGGGAGGAGGCCTATGTTCAACAGTGGACTTTTGAGGCTGGATGATGACTGCGTTGTCGGTATATTTAATGTTGTTTAGATGCACTCCGTTGACTAATAATACGAGTACGCCTTCCTGTAGTTCACCCAGCAGCGCTTGCTCGAAGATATATTCAGAATATCTATTAAACAACATCGGGGACACAATGCATCCTTCACTCACTCCTCTATCTATGGTGACTGCTTTGTCAATTGGTCATCCACTTTAATATTGGCAGTCTGGTTGTAATATAAATTATATATGATTCTCAAGTCTCTACGATCTAATCCTGCTTCTTTCAAGATGGTTACGAGCTTATCATGTTTTACTCCAAATGCCTTTTTGTAGTTGATAAAATCAATACACAGGTCACAATTAACATCCCTGCATCTCTGCATAATCACTTGGACAGCGAATAGAGCCTCTCGAGTGCCTATGGCATCGCGGAATGCAAACTGTGTTCATGATACTTGTTCAAAGTCTATAAGTGCTTTTTATTTCTTTGCCCAGCTTTTACTTTACGGAATTACCAGAGAACGGCAGTTCTCGCCAGTGGCGCACACCCACAAACGCCTACACGCGACACTATATATACACGAAATTTTCGATTTTCTAAATCTGACTGAATTAAAAATTGGGCCAACTCTCATCCTAAAGTTTAGGAAAAGACTCAGCCATTCATATGTCAACCATCAATTTTGTTAGAAGGGTGTTGATTTTACGTCCCATCCAATTTAGGGTCTGTTTTTCGTTCTCGTCCCCAAAACTCCCAAAAACTACAAAAATTTAAGTCCGACCTTTACGGCTTCTAATAGTACTGATCATTACCTTTCCAACGCATGTCTAATTTTGAAAATCGGTTATTCCATTCAAAAGTTACCGAGCTCAGAAATATGACTAAATTTCTATTTAAAAAAAGGGGAAATGTTTGTGGATATGTATTTATGTATGTATATGACTGGAGAAGTTAAACCGATCTGAATTTTTTTTTCTGTGATTGAAGAGGGGGCCAGGGTCGATTCAGAACCGGTGTAGTTTGTGACTTTTGACCACCCATAAGACAGCTTGGTAGGTACAAAACGGCATATTTTTTGTGGGTATATATAAAATCGGTTCAAGAAGAGACAAGAGAACCACAAATACACAAAATCAATAGTGTTGTGTTAAGCTTTCAAATGGTGTGTAAGACGTTATGATCAGACATACACACAGCTCAGTATAGCCAAAAAACTGAAAAACTAAACTTTGAAAATTTTGGTTTTTCGACAATTACTCAAAATTTCAACCTACGAATTGCGCCAATAACTGAGCGTTTGTAGAAGGACTCTAGACGAATCTAACGATGTATACCTCATATCCGGGAAAATTCGAATTTTTAAGTTATAGGCTTCATAACTATGATAAAATCTATTATCTATGGAAAAAAACGGTTTTTCAAGCTCAATAATTCCTGTAATAGCTTCAGTTATCATACTTGACCTTAGATTCATCAGATAATAATTGTCTATACGTTTCAAACTCATGTTTAGTGATCAAAATTGGTTAAGCCGTTTAGAAGGTATTAAGCTACAAAATATAATCCAATTACCGATTAGTCCCGAAATGGTTTATGTAGTTGTAGTGGTTACGGCTAATTTGATCTGCCAACGGGCAATCCGAGTTTATTTACCGGCCGTCCCAATATTTTTTTTTTCAATCTATTTCGAATAGAAAAAAAATCTAGTGTACATTCGATGGACACTAGATCATTTGAGAGGTAATGCGACAAAGGCGACAATTTATAAAGCTTAACATGTAATCGAGAAACATTGCATTCAACTTCATACATTTAATTTATAAATAACTTTGAAAAACTCCTGATACAAGAATAAAAATCAGCTAAACGCCGTAAAAATGAGTGGCGCATACAATATTCCAGCTACCAAAGGTCTGATATGAATATTACGTGGAGCGAAAATGTATTTTTATTTGATGCAAAACAAAATTCTAGTTTTATTTTAAAAGATTTTTCCATAATATTTACTAAATTTGAAGTAAACGCGCCACAAAATGGTTTCAAAATTCAAACTGTATCAAAGTTACTCTTTTGTGGCGCGTTTTACTTCAACTTGAGCAAATATTATGGAGAAACCTTTTAAAATAAAACTAGAATTTTGTTTTGGATCAAAATGAAAATACATTTTCGCTCCACGTAATATTCATATCAGATCTTTTATAGCTGGAATATTGTATGCGCCACTCATTTTTACGGCGTTTAGCGGTTTTTTATTCTTGTTTAAATATACACAATTTATCAAACACATAAAGGTGGTTTGCACTAATTTATACATATTGTATAAAGTTTAAAACATGAAAATTTAGCTAAATCTTTGTCACGTATATTTATCAAAACTTATGCAGTGACATTATTCAAAATATTCTTTACTGGGTGTACTGGGTGTACAAAATATTCTTTACCAACGGTGTATGTATTCGTAAATAAATACATGTATGACAGGAAACACTGCTTTGAATATATTAAGGAGCTAGTTATTTGGACGGCATAAATAGCATCTTGTTGTTCTCTTGTTGTGCATTCCATCTTGTCCGCGAATATGTTAAACATTGTGTATTACGGCATGAAGGTGATGTCTTTAACTAAATCTATCTGTACATACTAAGAATTTTGATATGGAGTTACTGAAGGATTTACAGAGTACGAAATGAAATTTTTTTAATAAATAAAGAACTTGAAATTTTATTTAATATAAAAAAAACGTTAATTTTAATATTTTGAAGAAGATAGAAATTTTTAAATAAGAAATGACTAATACGTTCTTCTAAAATTAATAATGGAAGGAAAGGTCGAAGGAAAGAGATCATAAGCACACTGTCTCCTTCCTTCATTCATCTGTCACCTGTGCTCTAGCTAAAGAACTTTGACAATGGTATGGAATCAGTTCCACGACTTTATTCAGAAAAGCTGATGAAAAGGTACAGACCTGGTATTGAAGACTGGTACTTGTAGAGTATGTAATGTATTTAAAGAAGAATTATAATTCCGTATAATATCTAAAATAAGGATCGGAGTAGCTCAGAGAGTAGGATGTCTGACTTCCAAGCAGGTAGACCGAGGATCGAATTCCAGCGCCGGCGAGAACATCCAGACGTTTTTAAAAATATCTATAGGCCCCAGGTCGAGCCTGAATAAAATGAGCACCTTGGGTAAAACCAGGGGTAATAATAGGTGGTTGAAGCGTAGCACTAGGCCCTGTTACTTTCTTGTATACCGTAGGCGCTAGAGAGCAGACCACACTGCTATAACCCAAAGCCGCGTTAGCGGTATAAAACGGGAGACTATTATTATAATATCTAAAATAAAATACTAAACTAAATAGTTTCCAAGCTAAAAATCAGTTTTGCCATGTATACCCCAGAGCTCCCTTACTCCATTTACTTGTAGACTAGGGCGGATCTGTGAAAAAGGTCATTTTGGATGTGCGAGGTGGCATTCGGATTTTTGCAGATAAAGTTAGGTAACAACTTTAACAATAATAACTGACTTATGCTCCTTCTCAAATATGCCCGGAATATTAATAAAAAAATTAAAGTATTTAAAAATTTCGAAAAACATCGATTTTTTTCTACTTTCTTTGCTTATAACTTTAAACCGATTCATTTTGGAACAAAGTCGTAGGAAAATTTGAATAAAGATAATTGAATTTTGTATGATAAACGACTGGTTAAAAATGTCTTAAATTATTACCCTTTCTGCAAAATAGCAACAAATACAAAATAAGAGGGCAAAAAAAGCCTGTTTTTATTCAATGTTTTTCAACCACTTTGGTTGCACTTAAAACTTTCGTACTTCGCTTAGAAAATTCTTATAACATACTTAAATCCTTCACCAAATTTCATTAAAATCCACCTGATAGATTTTGCAGAATAATTTTGCAATCTATTTTTTTAAGTTCAATTTTTTTAAAAACTTTCTGAAGAAAAAGTAGACCATTTAGAAGTTTGCTAATTGTTTTATATATAAAGAAGTTCTCTACCTATCTAATACACTTTACAGAATTAAAATCCGTTTATCTAAGCGGCCTCAGCACTGTTTTAAAGATGTACACAATTTTTTGGCTTATAAACAAATAAAGTGAGAACTTTTGAGTTGGCATAAATTCATTTTCTCGAGAATAGGAGTCTCTGGAGATAAATCCCGAAACAGGTCGATTTTTATTTTTAAATTCTAATTTTTTGGTATATTTATCATACTAGTGACGTCATCCATCTAGTGTGATGACGTAATCGATGATTTTTATAAATGAGAATAGGTGCCGTGTGATAGCTCAATCTAAAGGCTATTCAATTTTGTGTTCACTAATATAAACATTAACATAACTTTTCGTTAAGAAACTGCTTCCTGGCTGCATCCTGTATCTCCGGCTTTTACAATATATTATAAGCACAAGAGACGACGAATATAGAAGAAAGCAAATAAAGGACACTTTGGCCACGTATTTACCTTCTTTTCATCTAGGAAAAGGACCGAAAGACAGTTTTAGTTCAGGTACTCAAATCTGAGTAAAGATGAAAATGATAAAGGCAGTTTTTGTTTTTATTTGATTCAGAGTTGGACCTATGCATCCTCAGTGAAGCTATGCAGTCACAACTCTGAAACGAATATCAACAATCCTGCATATTTAAGGGAAAACATGTGACTGCATAGCTTCACTGAGGATGCATAGATGCTGAAATAGCTATATGGAGATGGTGGTACAACTCTGAATCAAATAAAAACAAAAACTGCCTTTATCTATTTCATCTTTACTCAGATTTGAGTACCTGAAACTGTCTTTGGGTCCTTTTCCTAGACGAAAAGAAGGTAAGTACGTGGCCAAAGTGTCCTTTATTTGCTTTTTTCTATATTCGTCGTCTCTTGTGCTTATATATTTTAAAAGCAGGAGATACAGGATGCAGCCAGAAAGCAGTTTCTTAACGAAAAGTCTTGGATTAAAATATTGTTTATTATTTTTATTTCAATTATTCTAATTGTATAAAAATAGCAAACTTTGTATCTAGGGCTTTTCGTCTTCCTCGTATTACGAGAGATGTCGCTGTTTTGCGTCTCAAAAGGTGGAAACATTGCATCGTGATGTTTTCCCTTAAATATGCAGGATTGTTGATATTCGTTTCAGAGTTGTGACTGCATAGCTTCACTGAGGATGCATAGATGCTGAAATAGCTATATGGAGATGGTGGTCCAACTCTGAATCAAATAAAAACAAAAACTGCCTTTATCATTAACATAACTATTTATACAGGGTTTGAATTAAAAAAATTTGAATTAAATTAGTTCCAATATTTAGATTACGTCATCATACCCAGATGGATGACGTCACTAGTATGATATTATCGATCTGTTTCGGGATTTATCTATAGAGTCTCCTATTCTCAAGAAAATGAATTTATTCCGACTCAAACGTCCTCACTGTATTTGTTTATAAGCCAAAATATTGTTTATAACTTTAAAACAGTGCTGAGGCCGCTTAAATAATCCGATCTTAATTCTGTAAAGTGTATTAGATAGGTAGATAACCTCTTTATATGTAAAAAAATTATACCCTATTCCACGAATATACGACTGTGTTGGATTATTTTGACAATGAATATTTTATAGTGCAAAATATGAAGAACGAAAATAAATTGCAAATTACATTGCTATTTATTGGAATAAATATTAGAGCCATTTACGTTCGTACTTCTTATGATGCACACTGAAATATTCGTTATCGCGATAATCCAAAACAGTCGTATGTTGGTGGAATGAACCATAGCAAACTTCTAAATGGTCTACTTTTTGTTCAAAAAGTTTTTAAAAAATTTGAACTTTTTTAAAAAAATTTAGATTGCAAAACTCTTATGCAAAATCTATTAGGTCGATTTTAATGAAATTTGGTGGACGGTTTAAATATGCTGTAAAAATTTTCTAAGTCAATTATGAAGGTTCTAAGTGCAACCAAAGTGGTTGAAAAACATTGAATAAAAACAGCCTTTTTTGTCCTCTTATTTTTTATTTATTGCTATTTTGCAGAAAGGTTAATAATTTAAGACATTTTAAACCAGTCGTATATTATACAAAATCCAATTATCTCTTTATTTTCTTTCCCTACTACTTTGTTCCAAAATGAATCGTTTTAAAGTTATATGCAATGAAAGTAGAAGAAAATCGATATTTTTCGAAATTTTTAAATATTAAATTTTTTTATTATTAATGTCCCGGGTATATTTGAGAAGGAGCATGTCAATTATAATTATTGAAGTTGTCACCTAACTTTATCTGCAAAAATCCGAATGCCACCTCTCACATCCACCTCAAAACAGATCCGTCCTTGTCTAATGAAAAAGTTACATTTTTCGAGTTTGTAAAATTTCATTTTATTTCTTTATTTCTTCTAAATTTCGCTTGGTTTTCTATACACAGCTCCAGTTTAGCCCCTGGCAGTTTCAGGTCGTTTTATTTTTGAACGAAATAACCAATATAAAAATATGAAGGAAAACCTATCCACCTTGTAAGTTCAGAATCACTCTATTAGGATTTTCTCGAAGCTATAAGCGGGACTAATCAAACAGAATAAAACCGCCAAGTCATTGTGAATATCCGAGAAAGGGATATAAAGCCTCTATAGAAATTTGGATGCCTTCTCATATTGATAACAAGCAGTAGAGATTCAGAATCCATATTCAAAAAGGTATATTTGTATTGTTTTCATTACGGGTCATATAAAGGAAAAGCAATAAAAATACTCAAAAAACAAACGCATAGAATTACTTTATCAGATTCCCACTGAACTGATTTCCAAATAGATTATTTATTACAACTTATAGACCAAGAGGCAGCGCTGAAAAATCTCTTTGAACTTAGTAAAGCTAGATTTTTCACAGTTGATTATTGTAAGTGTGTAGAGAAACATACTGCGGTCGGTCAAGCGAAACGTAGAACAGGGGTTATTTAGAGGGTATCAAAGTTGCTTTCCTACGAAGGTAATTATTTCTATTTACTAAGGCTGAAAATCAGTACACACATTCTAAATTAAATATTAATAAAAGTTATTATAGTCGCTCAGCTGTATGACGGGACAGAGCCGGTCGGTCGGCCCTGTTTGAGTCGATTAAGGGAATGAAGCATTTTGGCTCGCAATTTTGTCGTCCAGCATGGATTTATTTGAAATTTTCACAAACGGTAGGGAATAGCCCAAGGATCATTTTATGTATCGTGCCGCTATCATACGCTAAAACCTTGGGGGTGGTTGCCACCCCGTCTCGGGGTGGCTAATTTTTTATTACATTTTAACCATGTAACTCGATGGAAAAAGTGTTTCTAAGAAAACATTGTTATTTACATTTTCTTCGTAAAACTAATATTTTTCGAGTTATTCACGCTTGAAAATAACAGTTTTTCGATGAAAAAAATCGACTTTTTTAGAGGTTTTTTTGAGAATACCTCGAAAAATATGCATTTAATCAAAAAATCTGTAGATGTCGAAATTGTATCTTTTAGTAACACAAACCAAATTATTTTCCTGCAGTATCTTTAAGACCAATACAAACCGAGATACGGCATGTTAAAGGTTAGCCTTTTTCGTCAAATGCCTAATTTGAAATATATATATATATATATATATATATATATATATATATATATATATATATATATATATATATATATATATATATATATAAAATCTTGTTAATTTTGAGGTTGCAGTCATAAATTTCAGGGGGCAGGATAAGTAAAACTCTTAGTTATTATCAAGCTTTCGCAAAATTTATTTGCTAAAAACGTTTTAGTAAATACAATGAAATTAAGATGATAAAAAATATTGTACATAAAAATATTTTTATGTACAATATTTTTTATCATCTTAATTTCATTGTATTTACTAAAACTTTTTTAGCATATCTTGAAGAAGCAAATAAATTTTGCGAAAGCTTGATAATAACTAAGAGTTTTACTTATCCTGCCCCCTGAAATTTATGACTGCAACCTCAAAATTAACAAGATTTTACATAGTGTCAGTCAATATTACCTAACTGCTTTATATATATATATATATATATATATATATATATATATATATATATATATATATATATTTACGTTCCTGCTATGTCTAGGTCTCGAATGTTGTTTTTTGATTGGAATGTGTCTGAAGATATTCAACCTCTCATCTTCATCGATGAGCCCATAGAGGTTGAAGAGGGCGAAACACATTTCTAAGAGCTGGTGTTTGGATCTTCGATTCTATTCAAAAAATTTTTCCCAGCCCGAATTAGTGGATGTGTGAATTGTTCGTAAGGGAATTTTTCCGCATTCACTATTTCATTTGTTTGTTTTCGTATGAGTGGTCGTCCAAACCAGTACCTGTGGATCTTTTGATCACTGAGTGTGTTTCAAAGATCTACATCTTTTGTTTTTTCATATATATATATATATATATATATATATATATATATATATATATATATAAAGCAGTTAGGTAATATTGACTGACACTATGTAAAATCTTGTTAATTTTGAGGTTGCAGTTATAAATTTCAGGGGGCAGGATAAGTAAAACTCTTAGTTATTATCAAGCTTTCGCAAAATTTATTTGCTTCTTCAAGATATGCTAAAAAAGTTTTAGTAAATACAATGAAATTAAGATGATAAAAAATATTGTACATAAAAATATTTTTATGTACAATATTTTTTATCATCTTAATTTCATTGTATTTACTAAAACTTTTTTAGCATATCTTGAAGAAGCAAATAAATTTTGCGAAAGCTTGATAATAACTAAGAGTTTTACTTATCCTGCCCCCTGAAATTTATGACTGCAACCTCAAAATTAACAAGATTTTATATATATATATATATATATATATATATATATATATATTTCAAATTAGGCATTTGACGAAAAAGGCTAACCTTTAACATGCCGTATCTCGGTTTGTATTGGTCTTAAAGATACTGCAGGAAAATAATTTGGTTTGTGTTACTAAAAGATACAATTTCGACATCTACAGATTTTTTGATTAAATGCATATTTTTCGAGGTATTCTCAAAAAAACCTCTAAAAAAGTCGATTTTTTTCATCGAAAAACTGTTATTTTCAAGCGTGAATAACTCGAAAAATATTAGTTTTACGAAGAAAATGTAAATAACAATGTTTTCTTAGAAACACTTTTTCCATCGAGTTACATGGTTAAAATGTAATAAAAAATTAGCCACCCCGAGACGGGGTGGCAACCACCCCCAAGGTTTTAGCGTATGATAGCGGCACGATACATAAAATGATCCTTGGGTTATTCCCTACCGTTTGTGAAAATTTCAAATAAATCCATGCTGGACGACAAAATTGCGAGCCAAAATGCTTCATTCCCTTAATCGACTCAAACAGGGCCGACCGACCGGCTCTGTCCCGTCATACAGCTGAGCGACTATAATAACTTTTATTAATATTTAATTTAGAATGTGTGTACTGATTTTCAGCCTTAGTAAATAGAAATAATTACCTTCGTAGGAAAGCAACTTTGATACCCTCTAAATAACCCCTGTTCTACGTTTCGCTTGACCGACCGCAGTATGTTTCTCTACACACTTACAATAATCAACTGTGAAAAATCTAGCTTTACTAAGTTCAAAGAGATTTTTCAGCGCTGCCTCTTGGTCTATAAGTTGTAATAAATAATCTATTTGGAAATCAGTTCAGTGGGAATCTGATAAAGTAATTCTATGCGTTTGTTTTTTGAGTATTTTTATTGCTTTTCCTTTATATGACCCGTAATGAAAACAATACAAATATACCTTTTTGAATATGGATTCTGAATCTCTACTGCTTGTTATCAATATGAGAAGGCATCCAAATTTCTATAGAGGCTTTATATCCCTTTCTCGGATATTCACAATGACTTGGCGGTTTTATTCTGTTTGATTAGTCCCGCTTATAGCTTCGAGAAAATCCTAATAGAGTGATTCTGAACTTACAAGGTGGATAGGTTTTCCTTCATATTTTTATATTGGTTATTTCGTTCAAAAATAAAACGACCTGAAACTGCCAGGGGCTAAACTGGAGCTGTGTATAGAAAACCAAGCGAAATTTAGAAGAAATAAAGAAATAAAATGAAATTTTACAAACTCGAAAAATGTAACTTTTTCATTAGACAAGGACGGATCTGTTTTGAGGTGGATGTGAGAGGTGGCATTCGGATTTTTGCACATAAAGTTAGGTGACAGCTTCAATAATTATAATTGACATGCTCCTTCTCAAATATACCCGGGACATTAATAATAAAAAAATTTAAATATTTAAAAATTTCGAAAAATATCTATATTCTTCTACTTTCATTGCATATAACTTTAAAACGATTCATTTTGGAACAAAGTCGTAGGGAAAGAAATTAAAGAGATAATTGAATTTTGTATAATATACGACTGGTTTAAAATGTCTTAAATTATTAACCTTTCTGCAAAATAGCAATAAATAAAAAATAAGAGGACAAAAAGGCTGTTTTTATTCAATGTTTTTCAACCACTTTGGTTGCACTTAGAACCTTCATAATTGACTTAGAAAATTTTTACAGCATATTTAAACCGTCCACCAAATTTCATTAAAATCGACCTAATAGATTTTGCATAAGAGTATTGCAATCTAAATTTTTTTAAAAAAGTTCAAATTTTTTAAAAACTTTTTGAACAAAAAGTAGACCATTTAGAAGTTTGCTATGGTTCATTCCACCAACATACGACTGTTTTGGATTATCGCGACAACGAATATTTCAGTGTGCATCATAAGAAGTACGAACGTAAATGGCTCTAATATTTATTCCAATAAATAGCAATGTAATTTGCAATTTATTTTCGTTCTTCATATTTTGCACTATAAAATATTCATTGTCAAAATAATCCAACACAGTCGTATATTCGTGGAATAGGGTATAATTTTTTTACATATAAAGAGGTTCTCTACCTATCTAATACACTTTACAGAATTAAGATCGGATTATTTAAGCGGCCTCAGCACTGTTTTAAAGTTATAAACAATATTTTGGCTTATAAACAAATACAGTGAGGACGTTTGAGTCGGAATAAATTCATTTTCTTGAGAATGGGGGACTCTATAGATAAATCCCGAAACAGATCGATAATATCATACTAGTGACGTGATCCATCTGGGTATGATGACGTAATCTAAATATTGGAACTAATTTATGAGTATGAGTGGTCGTCCAAACCAGTACCTGTGGATCTTTTGATCACTGAGTGTGTTTCAAAGATCTACATCTTTTGTTTTTTCATATATATATATATATATATATATATATATATATATATATATATATATAATGGATTTCTACGGCTGTCACCGCCTCTCCATACCCAGCTTCCAATTTTTTCTATCGTAACACGTATCTTCATCTAATTGCCTCGAATCCATTGCGTCCTGAATATTGTCCCTCCAGCTTCTCCGTGGTCGTCCCCTTCTTCTTCTCTCCGGTGGGACCCACTCTAATATTTTTCTCGGCTAGCGAGTCTCATTCATTCTTTTAACGTGCCCGAACCATGTCAGCTGTCTCTTTTCAATATCGTCCATTATAGTTTTTTCCACCTTCATACGTTCTCTAATTGTTTCATTTCTTACATGTTCTAATCTGGAAACCTGACAACTTCTCCTCAAGAAGTCCATTTCTGTACTAAGTAGCTTCTTTTTATTTCTTGCACTTATGTCCCAAACTTCTGCACCGTAGATTGTAGCGCTCTTCATTATACTTTCATATATTATTTTCTTTGTTTCCTTCCTGATATCTTTGTCCCATAAAATTGAATTGAGGGATCTAGTGATGCTTCTACCTTTATTGATCCTGTGTTGTATTTCATCTTCACTATTTCCTCGTTTGTTAAATATAGCTCCCAAATATTTGCATTGTTTCACACCAACAATATGTCCTTGTTCCAATGGTAGGTTTTCAATGTCTTCGTTTCCCACTATGAAGTATTCTGACTTATCCATATTTATTACTAATCCTGCCTGTTGGTAATGCTCATTTAGCTTCCGTATCATATAGCTTAAGTCATCTTGATCTTGGGCTATTGCAACTTGGTCGTCCGCAAAGTATAATGTAAATAGGGAGTCATCTCCCACTTCCAGTCCCATCGGTTTTACTGCTTTTGTCCACCTCTGTAAGGATTGGTTAAGGTATATTTTAAAGAGAGTGGGAGATAGACAACATCCTTGTCGGAGGCCTTTTGACGTATTAAATGCCTCAGTGAAATTTTTGCCGTTTTTGATTCTGGTGTTAGTGGTCTCATACAACATTCTAGTTGCTTGTATGAGTTTTCCATCGATACCGATGCCTTTCATTGAATTCCATAGTTCTATAATGGGGACACTATCATAGGCTTTTTCTAGGTCGATAAGAGCGATGTGGGTGTTCTGATTTCTTTGTATTCTTTTTTCTAGTGCTATTTTTAAAGTGAAGAAATTGTCTACCGTTGAACGTCCCGCACGAAAACCAGCTTGTTCTTCAGCTTGCTTTCCTTGAATTTCTTGTTCTATTTCATTTCTTAATAGCCTGGAGTATAATCTTCCAATGGTGCTGATGACTGCAATTCCCCTATAGTTTTTGGGGTTATTTTTAGGTCCCTTCTTATGTATGGGAGTAATATGTGATGTTAGCCATTCATCTGGTACTTTTTCTCCATTCAGGCATCTTTCGAAAAGATTTTTAAGCATATCCCATAGTTTGGGTGGTCCATATTTTATTAATTCAGGATTAATTCCTCCAGCTCCGGGTGATTTCCGGGATTTCATATTTTTAATAGCTTCTTCCACTTTGGTTTTATCTAGTTGTATTTCGTGTTCACTCTGTATATCATTCTCTTTTTCTTGTATTCTTGTTATGTATTGTGGTCGTTTTTCTACCAATAATTCCTTAAAATGTTGTTCCCATTCGGCATCAGATATACTCTTAATTGTGTGTCCACCTTTATGTGATGTTCTGACATTCTTTATCATCTTCCATGCTTCTGAACTCCTAGTTCCTCCTAATTGTTGATCTATTTATTCACATTTTTTGATCCAGGTTGCGTTTTTTCTTTTAATCACTTCTCTTTTTACTTCTCTATTTAGGTCCCTGTATTGTTGTTGAATCTCAACGTTTTCCTGATTTTGTAGACGTTGTAGGTGAAGTTTATTTTTCTTCTCTATTTTCTCTTCGATATCTTTATCCCACCATTCTGGTTTCTTTCCGTTTTCTAAGTTTCCTAGTGCTTCTTGTGCTGCTTGTTTTATGCATGCTTTTATGTGATTATATTCTTCTTCGGTTGTTCTTTGTTCTTGACTTAGTTTCTGTTCAAGTCTGTTACGGTACAGATATTGTGTACTTTCATGTTGTAAGCTATTATATTTTTCTATTTCTGGATCATATGAATTCCTTTTGTGTTCTTTTTCTTCGGAATTTGAAATATTCAAAGCCAAATAATGGGAAAAATTTGCATTTTTTCGAGGAAAACTTAAATAATCTATTTCAAGTATACAATTGGACCTATCAAAAAAATAATAAAAGGTTTCTAGCATCAAAATTAAGCGACTTATAATCAAAAAAATGTCGGTACCTGCTTTTCTCTACGAAAAAATCAGTGAAAACAACCCCCTAACTACCTTCCTAATTCAAAATTGGTCTTCACCTTTCTGTAGTTCCTTCTATATTTATATTATCAATACACTCAAGGAGTTTGACCTATTTAAATGCCTAATTTTGGAAAAATGGGAGCTTAAAGAAAAATTGATTTTTTGCAATTTGGTATTTTTCACCTTTTACTTCAAAATATCTCCGAATATACTGAAGATACGAAAAAAATTAGAACCTACTAAATTGTAGTTTTTTTATGACTAAAATTACCTTTTGCATAGATTTTCATTACAGTGAATAGTTAGCCAGATATAGCTGTTTAAAACCTCTATTTACCAGCAAATACCCCCTTATTATTTACAGCCCTTTAAACCCGCCTCAATTAAAAACTAAGGGATCTTACGGAATTTAATTTACACAGTCTTATATAGATCTTTAAAAATCCTACAAAATTATTTTTGAAGAAACTTTTTATCGCCAAAAATATATAGAATATTTTTCGAGGTATTCTCAAAAAACCCTCTAAAAAAGTCGATTTTTTCGTCTAAATACTGTTATTTTCAAGCGCGAATAACTCGAAAAATGTTAGTTTTTTTCTTAGAAACACATTTTCCATCGAATTACATGGTTAAAATGTAATAAAAAATTCCCACTCCCGAGATGGGGTGGCAACCACCCCCAAGGTTTTAGCGTATGATAGCGGCATGATATAGAAAATGATCCTTGGACTATTCCCTACCTTCTTTTAAAATTTTAAGTAAATCCATGCTGGACAAAAAAATTGCGAGCCAAAATGCTTCATTTCATCAATCGACTATTGGGGCCGACCGACCGGCTCTGTCCCGTCATACAGCTGACCGACTATAATAACTTTTATTTATATTTAATTTAGAATGTGTGTACTGATTTTCAGCCTTAGTAAATGGAAATAATTACCTTCGTAGGAAAGCAACTTTGATACCCTCTCAGTAACCCCTGTTCTACGTGTCGCTTGACCGACCGCAGTATGTTTCTCTACACACTCACAGTAATTAACTGTGAAAAATCTAGCTTTAGTAAATTCAAAGAGATTTTCAGCGCTGCCTCTCCGTCTATTATCTTTTGAACTCATCCTTCTCATAAACCTATAACCAAGGAAATAAGCATTGTACCTCTAACTTTTTAAAAGTAAGACGGACCGTTATGAAACCTTTTGCGTTCGATTCAGGATAGCCCCAAGAAAAAAGTTGACCTATTGACATGGGGACAAATGAAAATTGTATTGTTGTATGAGGAAAATGCATTTTCTAAAGTGCTTAGTAAAGTGTTAAAAAAATAAAAATTCTCAACTCGGAAAATAATTATAGAAATAAGTTCAATTCATACCCGGGCGTTTTTGAGGTCTCTGAACAGGAATAACGTGTCGGTATCTACGTCGTCTCCCGGAGTTTTATGAACATTCGTTATGAAAATAATAGTTGATTTTTATTTATTTATTACGGGATGTCCCCATTTTTACAAATAACAAAAATTAAGTATCCTAACCATAACACAAATACTAAACTAAGTATTAAATAATTATTAAATATTGTTAAACAAATGATTATAATTTAAGAAAATTAAATTTCCTGAAAATATTATTAAAATGAAAATCTCTGACAATTAAAATCAAATGAAATGAAGACTTCAAGGTAAAGGTCACTCATCTTCGATTAACAACATAGTCAGGCAGTGCTTAAATCTTACAGATTTTATATCCAGCAGATAATAAGATTGACTAAAGTCATTTCCCAGTGTCTGAATCCTGTTAATTGGAGAGAATTTGCCATAGTTTGTGTGATGTATTTTATAGAAAATACGGGCATGTCTCTAAGAATTCTAGTGCTACATCTAAAGTTGATAAGACTTAATAAATCAGAACAGTCGGTGGTATGGTCAAGTAGTTTATAGAGAAAAATTAAATCACATTTAGTTCTGTAATCTTCTAATCTAAGGAACTGATATTTAGCCTTGACCTTAATTCCACCGAAGACATGTTCTTTAAGTTTAATCTATAAGCACAAATCCGGAGAAACTTATTTTGAATTTTTTCAAGGGTGTAAATATGGTTAAAATAGTATGGTGACCATACTATAGAAGCATAAAACAGGATGTTAAGGACGAAAGTAAGATATAAAATTCTATATGTGGGTACGGAAAAATCTCGATAGTTTCTTGTGATAAAACCTAGATTACGGTATGGTATAATGACAAGGAATTGTCAAGTAACACCCCCAAATCTTTTATTTCAGTCACTCTTGATAGAAGGCTTGTATTAATGTGATAGTCAAACACAACATTATTTTTAGATTTGCTAAAGGATATAACAAAACACTTATCTTTATTCAACTAGAGACAATTGGAAAGAGACCAATTGTATAGAGAAGTCAAGTCTTCCTGGATCCTTAGACAATCAGACAGATTTGAAACTTTGAAATATAGCTTAAGGTCATCGACAAATAGCAAAAACTGACAAACTGTTATTACCTCAGAAATATCATTAATAAACAAGTTAAAGAGAAGAGGACCCACATGAGAGCCTTGTGGGACCCCTGAACTGACCAAGATAGGAATAGAAAGTTAGCCCTTTATAAAAACGAACTGAACTCTTTCATCAAGCTAACTAGTCAACCATGAAATAAACCACTCACAAAAACCAATACATCTTAATTTAAAGATGAGTAAAGAATGGATCACTTTGTCAAAGGCCTTCGAGAAATCAGTATAAATGGAGTCCACTTGGTACCCAACTTCGAAAGCCCTGACAATGTAATCATGATATAAAACAAGATTTGTAGACGTAGATTTACCCTGCCTAAATCCATGTTGCTCATTAATCAAGAGATTTCTACAGTGGCAAGTAAGATATTTGTTTAAAATTAATTCAAAAAGTTTGGGGATGGCAGATAACATAACAACAGGCCTATATTTTTTTATATTGTCTGTCACCGTTTTTAAATACCGGAGTTATATAACTGTCACGCCACTTACTAGGAAAGGTATGTAGTCTGAATGATAAATTAAATAATACATGTAAAGGTTTAGATAAACTGTAGACACATCTTTTTAAAAAATATGTTGGAATGTTATCAGGGCCATAACTGAGTTTATCCTTGAGACCATTTATAGACTCAAAGACTTCAGAAAGTGAAAATTGAATAAACGAAATGTCGACCGAATTTTTTAATTTAAAATTGTATTTACTTAAATTAACTTTTTCTGAGCGATAAACACTAGAGAATTGACTCGCAAACAAGTTTGCTATTTCCTCACTTGATTCTGCTGACAAATGCATAACACTTGGAATTCCATGGCTTTTATTCAATGAGTTTACATGATTCCAAAATTGTTTTGAATCTGAGAGATCTAAGATCTGAAAATAAGGTATAATCAGCAGCCGACTGAGTATGTTTGAATCTAGTATGAGCAGTTTTTTTTGAAATAACAAGTTTTTTTAATTCTGGAGAAAACCAACGAGGAAATTTTGAAGGTTTATATATTTTTCTCGGAAAAAAAGTGATACTGCCTCAGAGACTACTTCATAGAAATTATTTACTGAGATATTAATATTTGCATCATCAAAAACAATATTCCAGTCAACAGAAGAAAAATAATTATTTAGACCCACAAAATTTGCATTACCATAGTCAAAATATGTAGTATTATAATCTAATTGTTTAACATTACCACTAAAACTAGGATCACAAGTAATTGCCACATGATGAAAATTATTGGGAAGCAAAGTGTCAACTGCTTCATAGACTGACAGTTTCTGATAATCTTCAATACTGTGGAAAATGAGATCCAAAAATACTCCACGTTGATTTGGTATAATATCTGATTGCCTTAGGTTTAGGTAAGAGAAGCATTCGTATATCAGCTTTGCTGGATAGTTTTTTGGGCAGTCAACGAGCAAGCCCTCTTCATTTGAGTAAGCCCAAGAAGCCAGTGGTAAATTGTAGTCGCCAAATAAACATACAGGTACGTCTGGCCTATTGTTTCTCATAGTTTCAACTGCTGAGCAATGACCAAGGTAGATATCTTCTGATGAGTTCGGAGGAATGCATACTCCACCCAAGACAACTGATGCACATTCACAATCCACTTGAACAAACAGATGCTCAACATTATCGACGTCAGATTTGATTTGTTTCGCTTTAAAATGGTTTCGTAACAAAATTAAAACTCCTCCACGCTGCTTGGTACTAGTTCTTAATTTAATAATAAAAATTTAATAATACTAGGGCGAAACACATTTCTAAGAACTGGTGTTTGGATCTTTGATTCTATTCAAAAAATTTTTCCCAGCCTGAAATAGTGGATGTGTGAATTATTCGTAAGGGGATTTTTCCACATTCTCTATTTCATTTGTTTAACTAGTTCTTAAGTTACGATCCAATCTGAAAACGTGGTAGCCAGAGTTTAATAATTCATTATCCGAATAATCTTGATTTAGCCAAGTTTCTACCAGAATGATGACATCGTAGTTGCATTGACAGATGGAGGTTCGAACTTCATCTAGTCGAGTACGTATTCCTCCAAGATTCTGATAATATAATATAGACATAGTGTTTAGTGCGTATGGTTTTTTGAAGGTTTTTTAGCAAGTGTCGAAAGTCCATTTATAAATTTAATAGTCAAGTCAGATTCTCCGTTCTGTTCACGAGCACGCAACTCTGCCAAAACAGTTTTAAACTGTTCCTGTTGAAGTTTCGTTCTATCATAGCCTACTTTTATGCCATCCTCAATGCGATTGCGCCTATTAATTGCGTTTTTGACTAAATGGCGGTTTTTGGTTACAACTTTTATTGGCCTGTTGTTGCCATCAGATGTCTGCCCCCTCGTAATATCTTCACCACATCGTTCTGAACAAGACCAATATTGTTGAAGATAGGAGTAAGTGCACTGTTATCAGCATCTATTCTCTCTTGAATATTATTACTTAATGATTCAGGGATGCCGTACACCATCAAATTATTAGCACGTTCAGCACGATCCTCAACCTCATGCAATAATGTTTCCACATTAGTTGTACCACTAATACACTGCTGTTGCTTAATTGCTTCTAGCTCCTCCTTTAAGGACTTGATTTGCTCCTCTAGTTGAATGAACTTGTTAGTTAAAACAGGAATTTTTTTGAAGGAACGCACACAGTCTTCGCAGAAGAACAAAATTATCCGTTTTTGAACAACAATGGATCTTTGCTCACTTGCACAAAGACCCGAGCATTTCTCCTCCAAGTGGAAAACCGCACGGCAGCTATCACATCTAGGAGCTTTCTCCATTGGCTCGTCATTGATTGGTTTTGAACATTTATTACAAAATTTCATTTTCGTAAAATAGCCTAAAAAATTTTGATTCAAAAAAATGAAGTCTCAACGATAATATATGCCAAACTAACAACTTTGATCCAAAGAACTTTTAGTCCAGGACGGATCTGTTTTGAGATGTACGTTGAGAGGTGACTCAAATTTTTTTGCAGAAATTGCTTGAAAATAAATCAAATAATAATATTTGAGTCATCCTCCCTCTCAAAAAGGTCCGGAACATTGTTTAAATAATCAAAATGTCAAAAATTTAAGGAAAAATTCGATTTTTTTCTTCGTTTTTTGATTATAACTTTAAAAGTATTCATTTCCGAGAAAAGTTGTACTAACATAAAAGTTGCGTATTTAAATTTCCTACAATATAAAATTGGTTAGAAATTTTAAAAATAGTCACCCTAGTTGCAAAATAGCAATAATTGCGAAAAAATCATACAAAAACAAGAATTCGCATTTTACGTTTTTCAACCATTTATAATACACTTAGGACCTTCATATTTCACCCAGAAAAACTTTATGATACAGTAAAACAATACTGTAAATTTCTTTAAGATCGGTTTAATAGATTTTGCAAAATAAATTTTGCAATCCAGCTTTCGCAAAAAAAATTCATTTTTCAAAATGTTACAGGACTGAAAATAAAGCAGATAGCAAGTTAAAAATTTTTTTGCTTATAGAAGTGTACTGTACCTTTCATTTGCAATTTTCAAAATTAAAATCGATTAATTACCACGGCGTCAGAAAATTTTTGAAATAAACAATAATTTTTGGTGCTACGCGCAGGACAGCGGTGTTCAATTCACACAAGTGGATTTCCACCAAAATTTCTTCCAATCTTTATCTAATATATTATTTTCTTACTCTAGATTTTGTTGTATTTTAATATTTTAATTCCACAAAAATCAAACTAATTTTATTATTGTTTGTGAAATATTGTTTAAACAATTGAATATGTTTAAAAATAATAAACTTTTATTATTTAAGTTAAAATATATGAACAAAGAAAGTTTTTGCTAATAAAAGTGTTATTTCAAAAGATAGAGTGTGTGTTTTTATTTTGCAATAAACAAATTTATCTATTTATATCGAAATGCAATAAAAATTAAAATGTATCAATCATTATCAAAGGTCATTGGAATGCCCAATCAGAGCAAACTATCCGCTGTCCTGCGCGTAGCACCAATAATTAATGTTTATTTAAAAAAATTCCTGACGCCGTGGTGTTAATCGATTTTAATTTTGCAAAATTGCGAATGAGAGGTAAAGTACACTTCTATATGCAAAAAAATTTTAAACTTGCTATCTGCTTTATTTTCAGTCCTGCAACATTTTGAAAAAATGAATTTTTTTTACGAAAGCTGGATTGCAAAATTTATTTTGCAAAATCTATTGAACTGATCTTAATGAAATTTACAGTATGGTTTTACTGTATCATAAAGTTTTTCAGGGTGAAATATGAAGGTCCTAAGTGTAGCATAAATGGTTGAGAAACATAAAATACGAATACTTGTTTTTGTATGTTTTTTTCACAATTATTGCTATTTTGCAACAAGGGTGACTATTTTTTAAATATTTAATCAATTCTATATTGTAGGAAATTTAATTACGCAACTTTTATGTCAGTACAACTTTTCTCGGAAATGAATACTTTTAAAGTTATAATTAAAAAACCAAGAAAAAAATCGAATTTTTCCTTAATTTTTTGACATTTTGATTATTTAAACAATGTTCCGGACCTTTTTGAGAGTGAGGATAACTCAAATATTATTATTTGATTTATTTTTAAGCAATTTCTGCAAAAAAATTTGAGTCACCTCTCAACGTCCAAATGTACTAATATTTTTACAGATGCGCCCTGGTCTATTTATCAATCTTCACTTTTTAGTCTAAAAATATTTATTTTTAATCACTTATTTTAGTTTAATTAGGGAAATTAATCACAAGCATAACAAACCCATGTGATCAACTTTGAGGTTAGTCTTCTGTTTGAAATTTACTATATCGGGGATTTTGAGGTCGCTGAATACAAATATTACATCGAATGTGCTGTACGAGGTACCTACCTGGTGCCCGGTACCTACGTCATCTCCTGGAGTTTTATGAACATTCGTTATGAAAATCATGGAAACTTGTTATTCCGAAGTTTTTGGGGTAGCTGAACACGAATATCGGGTCAGCGAAGCTGTAAGAGGTACGTAGCGCTCTGTATCAACGTCGTCTCCTGGAGTTTTATGGAAATTCCTTATGAAAATATTTGAAACTTATCTCGGGGTTTTGAGGTCGCTTGACACGAATATTGCATCGAAGATGTTGTACGAGGTACCTGGTGACCGGTATCTACGTCATCTGCTGAAGTTTTGTGAAAATTAATTATGAAAATGATTGAAATTTATTATATCGTGGTTTCTGAGGTCGCCGAACCCGAATATTGCATCTACGATGCTGTACGAGGTACCTGATGTCCGGTATCTACATCGTCTGCTGGAGTTTCATGGAAATTCGTTATGAAAATAGTTGAAATTTTATATCTTGGTCTTTTTGTGGTCGCTAAACACGAATATTGCAACGAAGATGCTGTACGAGGTACTTGATGCCCAGTACCTACATCATCTCCTGGAGTTTTTTAAAAATTCGTTATGAAAAACGTTGAAACTTGTTATCCCGAGGGTTTTAAGGTCGCTGAAAACGAATATTGCTTCGACGATGCTGTACGAGGTAACTGGTGAGTGGTAATTTTCATAAAAAACTCCATGAGATGACGTAGATACCGGGCACCACGTACCTGGTACAGCATGTTCGATGCAATATTCGTATTCAGCGACCTCAAAAACGCCGATATAATAAATTTCAACTATTTTCAGAACGAATTTTCATAAAACTCCAGGAGATGACGTACATGTAGAGCACCAGCTATCTTCTACAGCATCTTTGTTGCAATATTCGTGTTCAGCGACCTCAAAACCCCGATATAACAAATTTCAACTATTTTCATAACGAATTTTCATAAAAACTTCAGCAGTTACCATAGATACCGGTTACCAGGTACCTTATACAGCATCTTCGATGCAATATTCGTGTCCAGCCACCTCAAAAGGCTCGAGATAGTAAATTTCAACTATTTTCAGAACAAATTTTCATAAAACTCCAGGAGATGACGTACATGTAGGTCACCAGGTATCTCGTACAGCATCACCGCAGCAATATTAGTGTTCAGCGACCTTAAAATCCTACTGAGTATAGAAATTTAACTCATTTCCATGATTATTTTCCGAGTTGTGAATTTTTATTTTTTGAACACTTTGAGATGCACTTTGAAAAATGGATTTTCCGCCTACACGAATCCAATTTTCATTTGTCCGTCATGCCAATAGGTCAAATTTTTTCCTGAATTTCACCCAAATCGAATGCAAAAGTTTTCATATCGATCCGTCTTACTTTAAAAAAGTTGAGGTTTAGGCGATTTTAGTGCTTTATGCTTGCCTATACTACTGTAAAACAAGAAAAAATCAACAACTGTAATAAATCCTACTACTTTGACAACACTTTATAATACATAATATCAAATCTTTAAGCATTTACTAACACACTTGTATGTATTGGCACCCATATTAAGCTGCACCCCCCACCATCGCGAATAAAGTTCGGACTAGTCAAAAAATTTAGTGCTATTTATGTGCTAATTAGTTGCTCTATTCCGAATTTTGTTGCTCAAACCGTTTACCAGGAAATCGCGTTGAAAGTGGGGGGGTGCAGGTTAATGTAAAGCTGCACCCACCCACACCGAAAAAAGCTCAAACTTCTTGATTTTTTGGTGATAAATTTAGTGCTATTTATGTGCTAATTAGTTGCTCTATTCCGAAATTTGTTGCTCAAACCGTTTACCAGGAAATTGCGTTGAAAGTGGGGGGTGCAGGTTAATGGAAAGCTGCACCCACCCACACCGAAAAAAGCTCAAACTTCTTGATTTTTTTGGTGATAAATTTAGTGCTATTTGTGTGCTAATTAGTTGCTCTATTTCGAATTTTGTTGCTCAAACCGTTTACCAGGAAATCGCGTTGAAAGTGGGGTGGTGCAGGTTAATGGCAAGCTGCACCCACCCACAATGAAAAAAGCTCAAACTTCTTGATTTTTTTGGTGATAAATTTAGTGCTATTTATGTGCTAATTAGTTGCTCTATTCCAAATTTTGTTGCTCACACCGTTTACCAGGAAATCGCGTTGAAAGTGGGGGGGTGCAGGTTAATGGCAAGCTGCACCCACCCACACCGAAAAAAGCTCAAACTTCTTGATTTTTTTGGTGATAAATTTAGTGCTATTTATGTGCTAATTAGTTGCTCTATTCCGAATTTTGTTGCTCAAACCGTTTACCAGGAAATCGCGTTCAAATTTGGGGGGTCAAGCTTAATGGCAAACTGCACCCACCCACACCGAAAAACTTCAAACTTATTGATTTTTTTGGTGATAAATTTAGTGCTATTTATGTGCTAATTTGTTGCTCTAATCCGAATTTTGTTGCTCAAACCGTTGACCAAGAAATCGCTTTGAAAGTGGGGGGTTCAAGTTAATGGCAAGTTGCACCCACCCACGCCGAAAAAAGCTCAAACTTCTTGATTTTTTTGGTGAAAAATTTTAGTGCTATTTATGTGATAATTAGTTGCTCTATTCCGAATTTTGTTGCTCAAACAGTTGACCAGGAAATCGCGTTCAAAGTG
Organism: Diabrotica virgifera virgifera; assembly: GCF_917563875.1. Classification (NCBI taxonomy): domain Eukaryota; kingdom Metazoa; phylum Arthropoda; class Insecta; order Coleoptera; family Chrysomelidae; genus Diabrotica; species Diabrotica virgifera. The sequence continues at coordinate 58,878,788 of NC_065443.1, read as the reverse complement.
GGGGGGTCCAGCTTAATAGCAAGCTGCACCCGCTCACACCGAAAAAAGTTCAAACTTATTGATTTTTTTTGTGATAAATTTAGTGCTATTTATGTGCTAATTAGTTGCTACAATCCGAATTTTGTTGCTCAAACCGTTGACCAAGAAATCGCGTTGAAATTGGGGCGGTGCAAGTTAATGGCAAGTTGCACCCACCCACACCGAAAAAAGCTCAAACTTCTTGATTTTTTTGGTGAAAAATTTAGTGCTATTTATGTGCTAATTAGTTGCTCTAATGCGAATTTTGTTGCTCAAACCGTTGACCAAGAAATCGCGTTGAAATTGGGGGGTGCAAGTTAATGGCAAGCAGCACCCACTCACACCGAAAAAAGCTCAAATTTCTTGATTTTTTTGGTGGTAAATTTAGTGCTATTTATGTGCTAATTAGATGCTCTATTCCGAAATTTGTTGCTCAAACCATTTACCAGGAAATCGCGTTGAAAGTGGGGGGTGCAGGTTAATGGCAAGCTGCACCCACCCACACCGAAAAAAGCTCAAACTTCTTGATTTTTTTTGGTGATAAGTTTAGTGCCATTTATGTGCTAATTAGTTGATCTATTCCGAATTTTGTTGCTCAAAACGTTTACCAGGAAATCGCGTTAAAATTGGGTGGGTCAAGCTTAATGGCAAACTGCAGCCATCCACACCGAAAAAAGTTCAAACTTATTGATTTTTTTTGGTGATCAATTTAGTGCTATTTATGTGCTAATTAGTTGCTCTAATCCTAATTTTGTTGCTTAAACCGTTGACCAAGAAATCGCGTTGAAAGTGGGGGGGGGGGTGCAAGTTAGTGGCAAGTTGCACAAGTTAGTGCAAGTTGCTCAAACTTCTTGATTTTTTGGTGAAAAATTTAGTGCTATTTATGTGCTAAGTAGTTGCTCTATTCCGAATTTTGTTGCTCAAACCGTTGACCAGGAAATATCGGTCAAAATGGGGGCGTCCAGCTTAATGGCAAGCTGCACCCACCCACACCGAAAAAAGTTCAATCTTATTGATTTTTTTGTGGTGATAAATTTAGTGCTGTTTATGTGCTAATTATTTGCTCTAATCAGAATTTTGTTGCTCAAACCGTTGACCAAGAAATCGCGTTGAAAGTGGGGGGGGTGCAGGTTAATGGCAAGCTGCACCCACCCAAACCGAAAAAAGCTCAAACTGCTTGATTTTTTTGGTGAAGAATTTAGTGCCATTTATGTGCTAATTAGTTGCTCTATTCTGAATTTTGTTGCTCAAACCGTTGACTAGGAAATCGCGTTGAAAGTGGGGGGTGCAGGTTAATGGCAAGCCTGCATCCACCCACCCCGAAACAAACTCAAACTTCTTGATTTTTTTTGGTGAAAAATTTAGTGCTATTTATGTGCTAATTAATTGCTCTATTCCGAATTTTGTTGCTCAAACAGTTGACCAGGAAATCGCGTTCAAAGTGGGGCGGTGCCAGCTTCTCATTAGACGCACAACGAAACACTTGTATGTTCACTAAACCAATGAGAAATAAAGTATGAGAAGTATAATTTGATGGTACGTGTTCCCTAAATTATTTTAGTACCAAATAATATGTACGAGTAACTTATTTATTTAACATAGAACAGAGACACATATGTATAGCGCGGAGCCAGGTCGGGTGAGATTAACTAATGCATTTGCAAGTTCTACGGTTAGCAACAAAATCGGATACCGATATATTTCGATAGTACGTATCATTATCATCATCATACAGCCCTTTTCGTTCACCGCTGAACATAGGCCTCCCTCATTTTTGTCCATTGTGCTCTATTTTGAGCACTTTGCATCCAATTTCTTGACATTTTCTTGAGTTCATCAGTCCAACGAGTAGATGGTCTTCCTCTACTTCTTTTGTCTAATCTCGGCCTGCACTCTTCGTCCACTCCCCATCACTGATTCGGGCGACGTGTCCGGCCAAGTTCCATTTCAGGGTGGCAATTCGGGAAATTACATCGGTAACTCTTGTTCTTCGCCTTAAGTCTTCATTTCTAACTCGGTCACGAAGCGACATACTCAGCATTGACCTTTCCATTTTCCTCTGGGCTATTTGCAGCATTTTAGAAGCTGTGGCTGTCAATGTCAAAGTTTCGGCACCATAAGTCATCATAGGCAACACAAATTGGTCAAATGTTTTACGTTTTAGAGAAATTGGTATGTCGCTTTTAAATAGGTTCTTTGAGTTTTCCATAGGCTACCTATGGTAGGTTTATTCTTCTTCGTAGTTTGCATATTTGTTTGTCTCTTGTGATCTTTATTTCGTGTCCAAGGTATATGTATTTTTCCACTAGCTCTACTTCGTTTTCTCCAATATTGATATTTCCGCTAGGTACTAGGTTTGTCATGAATTTTGTTTTGGAGATGTTTATTTTGAGACAACTACACTGGCGTACACTAACTAAAGTTCATGTAGCATGGTCAGGCCCGGACTGGGCCGCCGGCCCACCGGCCCGCGGGCCGGTGCGCCTTTTGCTTTCGTTAGTGTATATCCATTAAAAGAATTAAACGCTGAAAAAATTTTTTTTAACTTTACACAAAGACTAGGTGGCAACCATTCCCCTAAAAACTGTTTTTACTTAATAAAGAAACAGAAACTGCTATAGAAATCTATATAATGAAGCCAGCAGGTACAACAAAGTATAACTTTTACCAGGTATCAGATAATCAAATAGCACAGATACGACGCGCGGCGTCCTAGAAAGCCCATTTTTACGATTCGGGCGCCTTTCGTAGGTATCAATATCCGCTGTCTCTATTATAATAAATAGCTTAGATAGGATGCGCGGCGCCCTCGAAGATAATTTTTACGATTCGGGCGCCTTTCGTAGGTATCAATAATTTTCGCTGTTTCTGTTATAATAAATAGCTTAGATACGACTCGCGGCGCCCTTGAAGACCATTCTTAGATTCCTTTGCCTTTTGTAGGTATTAATATCCGCTGTCTCTATTATAATAAATAGCTTAGATAGGATGCGCGGCGCCCTCGAAGATAATTTTTAGGATTCGGGCGCCTTTCGTGGGTATCAATTTCCGCTGTTTCTGTTATAATAAATAGCTTAGATACGACGCGCGGTGCCCTCGAAGATCATATTTAGGTTCTGGCGCCTTTTGTAAGTATCAATATCCGCTGTTTATATTATAATAAAAATAAATAGCTTAGACACAACGCCCGGCGCCCTCGAAGATCATATTTAGATTCTGGCGCCTTTTGTAAGTATCAATATCCGCTGTTTCTATTATAATAGGTAAATAGCTTAGATACGACGCGCGACGCCCTCGAAGATAATTTTTACGATTCGGGCGCCTTTCGTAGGTATCAATTTTCGCTGTTTCTATTATAAAAATGGTCTTCGACGGAGCTGCACGTTGCATCTAAGCTATTGAATTATCTGATACTTGATACAAACAGTATTACATCCTACAATTGGCCTATAATAGACAGGTGTAGTTTTCTGCTCTCCATAACTACATTATACATATAGGATTGTTGCGCCCCTTAATCCTAAATAATGAAGCCATTGGGTACAACAAAATACAAATTGTCAACTTGTATCAGGTATTAGATAATCAAATGGCTTAGATGCCACGCACGGCGCCCTCGAAGACCAATTTCACGATTCAGGCGCCTTTCGTAGGTATCAATATCCGCTCTTTCTATTATAATATAAGAGTGTTACATCTCACAATTTAGCTAAAATATATGAGTGCAGTCTTCTGCGCTCCATAACTACATTATACATGTAGGATTGTTGCGCCCTAGAATCCTACATAATGAAGCCCGTGGGCGTAGTAGAAACGCAACTTTGTCGGAATGCGCAAAAGGTGGCCATTTTAATGTTTGGTATAAATGTTTAAGAAATTCGATATGCATCCTTTAAAAATAAGAACTTGCCGATATTGTAACATCCCATTATTCATTTACATCCCAAAATACTACTAGCATTTTGTATTTTGACAACGGCACCCGATTTGGGCGTCGAAACGTTAATAAATTTACATCACATTTATACTCCGGGCACTGAAGTGAGGCAAAAAGTCGCCTCACTACTGGACTCTCGTGCCTGATGCCCTCCCTTGCCACATCTGTAGCAGGAGTCACTCTGTTTTCTCCCTTGCAGTCGGTTTTACCATGACCGAACTGTAGGCATCTGAAGCATCGCTGGACATGCAGTCTCTCTTTCGTATCTTGCACGAGTTATAGCCAATATGTTCTTTTTCCAGTGCTTTTTTGGCTGTGACGCGCGTCAGTCTGACTGTGACGTTTGTGTTGCCTTCTCTATTTTCAGTATTTTCCCTTATAGACGAGTTTGATGTGTTAGATTTTCTGCTGCCGGTATACCTGCGAACCTGTCTCAGGATTAATTCCTTTTTGAGATCACTGTCTATATTAAATATATCCACCTGGTCCTGATAGCCCCGGACGTTCTCTACTACGTTTTCCTCCGGCCGAGGCCACCCTTATCTTCTTCAGGTGTTCGGCCTGTTCTTTCCATGTCACTTCGAGCTGTAGGTCCCTGTACCTAATCATATTAGCGCTTATGACACAAATTTGACTCTTCCTCGTGTCTGCATTGCCTTTGTTTAGCTTTAGAAACTCGGCGTAGGATTTTCCACCTCCCTTCACAATCACCTTCTGCGTCACCACGTTCATACTCCTCCAGCGCGAGGTGGAGGTCCATACCCTAAACGTGACTTCGAGGAGCTTCCTGAGGTTCCTACCTCTGCAACCCCCCCTATACTCTTAGGGACGCCTCTCTGGTCTCCAGTATCTCTATGTCTTCCCTCAATAATTTAGAGATAATTGCCAGTAGTCTCTTGTCCCCTTTCATTTCTGTCACCCCTTTCTCTACAGGGACTGACGATTTCCCCGGTTCTCTGTTTCCTGACTCTACCTTGTAATTGTGATCATAGAATTAAGTGGGAGGTCTCTTGGTCTGTATATACCTACTGCACTTACTACCATTTTCGGTTTTTCCTAGTCAGGTCGTTGAACCTTTCCCCTTCACCTAGAAGTCCAGGTTCCAAGGCCATTACCAAGTCGCCTGGAGGTTTATTTCCTCTTCCCGGTTTCACGACCGTAAAGTAAAGTGATCTTCTTCCTATTCTAATTTATAATGTTAATTTTTTCAAAGCCTCTTTCCCTTGAGTTCAGGACCGTTGCGATCATTTGTATCTTTCTTTCACTTAGTTATTCTGGAAAGAACTCTTTGAAGTCCATTTGTGTGGACACGCTTGTCGCCTCTTAGTCGTTCCTTTCTCACCGCTTTTCTCCACTATTATATTTCGGTTCTCAATGCCGCCGAGGGCGATTTCTCTGAAAGTGCCCTCCATGTCTTCGGTGGACAGTGATCTTCGATAGTTTAAGGACAGCGCGAGACGGTTCTCCAATAGGAAGACGATCAGTGGAAAGACCACGAAAACGATGAAACGACAACTTACTAGAGGCACATTGAAAAAACAGACAGTCATGTCTATACAAAAAGAAGAAGATGTCTTTGGTGACTCTTTTAAGGTTTTTTTACCTCATTCTTGATTTTGACTTTCGTGTTCTTATTGTCGGACATTAGTTTCACTAAATTATTTGTAACTCTGGTAAGTTTAGTCATTGCTCTTATCTTTGCCGTTATTTCGCAACTCTACTCCTTCTCTCTATATCTTTTCTCCCCAAGTGAGGAGCTCCTTTGCAAGGTTACCTCCGCTGGAAGCTCCGTCTTGTCAGGTCACTACCCCTGACCGGAATTCTTCCAACAGATCCCCTTTTTCCGAAGTCTCCTTCCTCTTTTCTTCTTCGCTGAGTACTTTCCCTTCGTTCCCTTCACTACTGATGAACACTATATTATTATATCATTCATAGCTTGTTCCAGCTTGCATCATCACCGATGACTCACTCCATTGTCCCTTCGTTTTGTTTTATTTTTTCCTGCCTGATTAAATACTTATCCATATAGTTCCCATGAGTAGAGGCGAATTATACTGTCCGGCGAGGCAGTGCGCCCTTACGCAAGTTAAGGCTTGAATTTCAAATTTTAAAGGGTTTCGTCAGTTTTCCGAGGGCTCCGTTTGCGGCTGTCTGATCTAGGTCATTCACTTCACCACTCAGGCACGGATCGTCTGACACCGTGTAGTTGCTGATATTTTATCTATGTAGGTTTACTCTTCTATTATATAGAGTGTTAGAGCGCTCTAAAAATTTGAAAAAATTCAAAAAGTGACCTATATTAAACACCAATCATGATTTTTGTTAATTGTTTTTGAACCAGTAGATTCCTCTGTAGAAGCAGTTGAAAAATTACTCAAACTTTTCAAAAATTTGTTTTAAATCTCCAGAGATCACCAAAAAATGTAACGGAGTAAAAGGAATACTGGGAAACTGAAGCTATATTTTTATGGCATCATAATATAATTTACTATTTCCAATAAAAATAGTAAGTTACTTTATGGATTTAAATTAAAATAAACTTAAAAAAATCACAAGTAATATTTATAACGTTACTTGAAAATACATGCGTTAGGATTTGAAAAAGATTTGATGTAAAGAAGGGGGGGGGTCTGGCGCCTTTTTTAGGATTTGGGTTGGCGCCTTTTTTATGTGCCAGTCCGGCCCTGAGCATGGTACATATCTTCTTGAGGTTGTCAGAGAACAAAACTATGTCGTCTGCGAATTTCAAATTTGTTAATCTTCTACCGTCAATATTCAGGCCTCGCTCTTCCCAGTTAAGTTATTTACAAGCATATTCTAGTACTGCGGTAAAGAGTTTAGGCGATAAGTTATCGTCCTGTCGGACTCCTCTGCCGATTGGGATATGGTCCGTGTTTTTATGTAGTTTCACCGACATAGTTGCGTTCTTTTATGTATTGTAAATTAACCTTGTGTATCGGTAGTCAATGCGGCATGCTTGTAGTACTTCCAGAATTTTGTCACGTTCTACCGTGTCAAAGGCTTTATGGAAATCTACAAAAGCCAAAACGAGTGGTCGATTGTATTCGATAGTCTTTTCTATTACCGTTTTAATGCTCTGCGGGTGATCATTTGTTCCAAATTGGCTGGTAGAAATCAAGTTTTTTCTCAAGACGATTCGTTACTATTCTTGTAAGGAGCTTGTATAAGTGACTAAGAAGACTTATAGGTCTGTAATTTTCTAATTCATGGGGATCTCCTTTTTTGTACAATAGAATTACTTGAGCATTATGCCATTTGTCGGGTATATTGCTATCTAAAAGGCACATATTAAAAAGGTCTTTTATTTTCTTAAGAAGACAAGTGCCTCCGATGTTTATTGCATCAGTAATTACACAATCTTCACCTGGAGATTTTTTATTCTTATCTTTTCTTAGGGCTAGTTTACAATCTAGAAATATATGTTCCAGGGCAAAAAAGGTGGTCTTTTGTATTTGTTTAAAAAAATTGTTTAAGCAATTTCTGCCCAAAAATTCCGCCAAATATCCTTCTTCTTCTTCTTAAAGTGCCTATCCGTTTCGGATGTTGGCGATCATCATGGCAAATCTAATACAATATCTTACATTTATAAATTATTATATTAACAGAAATAAAATACATTTTGATATAGCACAAATTATTTGCGGTAAAACTCAAGCAAATCTATTAAATTTTTTCTACAATCACTTGATAAAGAAGACTTTTTCGCTTGTCAATGACAACGAAAAGTTAACGTTTACTGAGTACCGTCACTTTATAGCGCTAGCGCGTTAAAGTTTGATTACCGCGCGTCGTCCGTAGCAACCGTACAACCATACAATACTCGTACAATTTGAAAATTCAAATTGAATAGTTATTTATGTATTAAGAACGAAAAGTGATACATTATTCCTTGAGAGTAAGAGTTACCACTCGACCGTAGCGGAGAGCGGTAATTACTCGAAAGAAATAATGTCACTTTGCGCTTGTAATACATACAACATTTTTTCTACAATCACTTAATAAAATGAAACTATTTTTAAATCACTAACTTTATTGTAACTATTTTATATCTGTCGTTATAATGTCATAACATTAACTTTTATATCTTTCAGTTTGAATGTTCAATGTGATTGTATTGTATGGTTGTACGGTTGCTACGGACGACGAGCGTAAAATCAAACTACGCGCTAGAGCAGCGTTTCCCAAATGGTGGGTCGCGACCCGGTACCGGGCCACGAAAGCAAAATGCCGGGTCGCCTCGCCTCGCCGTTTCACATGAACATCTTCTTTTAGACTGCGAAGTGCGTTGACTATCAAAAGGGAATGTTTAAAGAAAACTTTTTTTGAATTAATTGAATAATTCAAGGAAGAAATTTCAATATTCTTAGAACAACATCCACCAACGGCTAGGGATGCAATATTTAAATTTAAAGACAGTTTTCATGATGCCAATCGGTTAATCAAGGTAGCGTATATTTGTTATATTTTTGACTTCTTCAAGAATTTAAATATGACATTACAAGGTAGCAATACTGCCATACTTATTTAAAAACACCCTGTATCGATGAAAAATAAGGCGAGTTGTTAAATTATTACCTAACTTTTTTACTATCCAACATAAGCGAATGAATCGAAAAACAGAATGTTAAGAACACATGAGGCTATAGTTGGGTTTTAATTTCAGTATTTTATAAATGCAAGAATATTCCACAGGGTGTGGTGACTTAGAGAAAAAAATACTTTTTGATTGGTACACCCGGTATACAATAACAATGGACAGCCGGAGTGATGACGTAGAAGTGTCAATTTTTATTGACATATGTCATGTCAGAGTTTTCCAAACAAACGTTGTTTAGTGTGGCAAATTTGTATTTTTTATTGTTTTTTTCAGTTTTTACAGAGAATATTTCCGTTTTTTGCAATATTTAAGTATTATTATAGTTACTACAACAATTTTAGAAGGTTGTGTAAATAATAAAGCATGACGTTTTATATAAATAACAATAAAATGTATGTCTCGGTGAAGTAAGGTTACAATTTATTTGTTTTTTATAAATTTTAGATTTTATATTTTATTTTATTTTTTTAGATTGAATACTAATTAAAAAGTCTTGAGATTCGGTAAAACCTTACTTTTCAACGTGTTTACAATCTTTGTTTGCAAGTGATCATCATAACACTGAATATAGCCGCAGTTGGCTGTGACGTCACACTCCGGTCGTCTATTTACCTGTCTAGCAACAATATTATTAAACGAAAATGTTCAAAAATATATCGGAAACAGGTTTAGGAAATATGAGACATAAAAAATGACCAATTTTTAAGGTGATACGTTAATTTCTTGGAGAAATGTAGATATACATAAATACAATAAAGATAAAGAACAGATTATACGAACATACATAATATACCCGAACAATACATACTGTTTCAAATATTCAAAGATAAAGCGATTACAAAAATTGCAATTCGGCATTCTTCAATATACATTATACAATAACTCACACACAGCCAACGGAATTGACAATGAGAGATACCTTGAAAACAATAAAGCTCTGTTGTTATGGGGCAGAGAATAGATAATAGGTAAATATGATTTATATAGGTATATATAAAGAATCCACTACACCAAAATGTTGATATACAAACAACATACACTGTTTCAAAGCGTTTTAATAGTGAAATACCTGTAGAATATTTAGTTCAATCTTTGCAAATGGAATTTTGTTTCGACATGCCGCGATGGGGCCCTTGAATGTCGGGGGCCCCGTATAATTGATACGGCTGATACGACGGTAGCTACGCCCCTGGCGTTAAGTAACAATGTATTTTAAATGGGATTTACTTTTTCGCACTGTTTGTAACTTTCGAGTTGTCATGGTGACAATCCTTAATTTTCGCGTTGTCATGGTGATGACAATATGAGCAATGAATTATAACAAGAGTTTTGACAGTTTTGTGGTTTGAAAGTAGTTGTAATTTTTAAATTTCAAAGTTCTAAAAATTGTAGAATAGAAGAGTTACAGCTTTTTTTATTTGTTTATCGTAGATAAAATATTGTATGAAACTGTGCGTGAAGTACTTTTTGCGAACTCGCTCCGTTGTCGCTCGTGCTCTAAAAATCGCGTGCGATCGCAAAAAGCATACTTCACGAACTGTTTCATTAATAACTATTTTAGCACTCCATTGGAGCGTTAAAAATGCTACTTTATAGCACTAGTGCTTTAAAATTTTTAAGGCACTGCAGTTAAAAGTGAATTGTCAAATAGTGAAAAGTCAAAATATTTATATTTCATTTACTAACATTAATATTAATAGTAAAACTTGCACAATTTGAAAACGGTGGTTTAAAAGGTTTTTTAAAATTTAATTTAAACTCTATTATTGCATTTTTAACACGTTTGTAGAAAAACAAGTTTATATAACGGTATATTTTCGCTAAGAATTTTTAGATATTCCCCTCGAGTGTAGACAACCAGTTCTATCTTTTACGGGTGATAGGTTTCATGGTTTCAGCAATTAACAAAAATATTGTATTTTATATATTTATAACGTTTGTAGAAAAAATATTGTATGATATACGTGTTAAAAAGTACATTTTTAAGGCACTCATGTGAATTTCAGAATTCGCTTCGCTCATTCCGACTAAATATATTCTTTATATGCAAAAAATTTGAATGAATTTTGAATTAATCCGTTTTCAAGTAAGTACATTTATCAGCAATAGTCGTAACGTAATTGTTGTAAACCATAGTTTTATTACTAATTAGCTAATTAGCACATAAATGACACTAAATTCTTCACCAAAAAAATCAAGCAGTTTGAGCTTTTTTCGGTTTGGGTGGGTGCAGCTTGCCATTAACCTGCACCCCCCACTTTCAACCCGATTTCTTGGTCAACGGTTTGAGCAACAAAATTCGGATTAGAGCAACTAATTAGCACATAAATAGCACTAAATTTATCACCACAAAAAAATCAATAAGATTGAACTTTTTTCGGTGTGGGTGGGTGCAGCTTGCCATTAAGCTGGACGCCCCCATTTTGACCGAGATTTCCTGGTCAACGGTTTGAGCAACAAAATTCGGAATAGAGCAACTAATTAGCACATAAACAGCACTAAATTTTTCATCAAAAAAATCAAGAAATTAGAGCTTTTTTCGGTGTCAGTGGGTGCAGCTTGCCATTAAGCTGGACCCCCCACTTTGAACGCGATTTCCTGGTCAACGGTTTGAGCAACAAAATTCGGAATAGAGCAACTAATTATCACATAAATAGCACTAAATTTATCATAAAAAAATCAAGAAATTTGAGCTTTTTTCGGTGTGGGTGGGTGCAGCTTGCCATTAACCTGCACCCCCCCACTTTCAACGCGATTTCCTGGTAAATGGTTTGAGCAACAAATTTCGGAATAGAGCAACTAATTAGCACATAAACAGCACTAAATTTTGCATCAAAAAAATCAAGAAATTTGAGCTTTTTTCGGTGTCAGTGGGTGCAGCTTGCCATTAAGCTGGACCCCCCACTTTGAACGCGATTTCCTGGTCAACGGTTTGAGCAACAAAATTCGGAATAGAGCAACTAATTATCACATAAATAGCACTAAATTTATCATAAAAAAAAATCAAGAAATTTGAGCTTTTTTCGGTGTGGGTGGGTGCAGCTTGCCATTAACTTGCACCCCCCCACTTTCAACGCGATTTCTTGGTCAACGGTTTGAGCAACAAAATTCGGAATAGAGCAACTAATGAGCACATAAATAGCACTAAGTTTTCACCAAAAAAATCAAGAACTTTGAGCTTTTTTCGGTGTGGGTGGGTGCAACTTGCCATTAACTTGCACCCTCCACTTTCAACGCGATTTCTTGGTCAACGGTTTGAGCAACAAAATTCGGATTAGAGCAACTAATTAGCATATAAATAGCACTAAATTTATCACCAAAAAAATCAATAAGTTTGAAGTTTTTTCGGTGTGGGTGGGTGCAGTTTGCCATTAAGCTTGACCCCCCCCCAATTTGAAGGCGATTTCCTGGTAAACGGTTTGAGCAGCAAAATTCGGAATAGAGCAACTAAGTAGCACATAAACAGCACTAAATTTTTCATCAAAAAAATCAAGAAATTTGAGCTTTTTTGGGTGTGAGTGGGTGCAGCTTGCCATTAAGCTGGACCCCCCACTTTGAACGCGATTTCCTGGTCAACGGTTTGAGCAACAACATTCGGAATAGAGCAACTAATTAGCACATAAATAGCACTAAATTTATCTCCAAAAAATATCAAGAAGTTTGAGCTTTTTTCGTTGTGGGTGGGTGCAGCTTGCCATAACCTGCACCCCCCCAATTTCAACGCGATTTCCTGGTAAACGGTTTGAGCAACAAAATTCGAAATAGAGCAACTAATTAGCACATAAATAGCACTAAATTTATCACCAAAAAAAATCAAGAAGTTTGAGCTTTTTTCGGTGTGGGTGGGTGCAGCTTTCCATTAACCTGCACCCCCCCACTTTCAACGCGATTTCCTGGTAAACGGTTTGAGCAACAAATTTCGGAATAGAGCAACTAATTAGCACATAAATAGCACTAAATTTATCACCAAAAAAAATCAAGAAGTTTGAGCTTTTTTCGGTGTGGGTGGGTGCAGCTTTACATTAACCTGCACCCCCCCACTTTCAACGCGATTTCCTGGTAAACGGTTTGAGCAACAAAATTCGGAATAGAGCAACTAATTAGCACATAAATAGCACTAAATTTTTTGCCTAGTCCGAACTTTATTCGCCATGGTGGGGGGTGCAGCTTAATATGGGTTGTATTGGCCATGTAATTATAAACCCCACTCGCGACGCTCATGTATTGCTAATTATCGCATTATATTTTAGTTAGTTTACAGGTAAAAGAATTAACCAGTTGTATTTGATATGTAGTCAAATAAAGATTTGTTTTGGGTTCATGCAAGTGTTTTTGTGCCGAACATTTCATGGCGACGAAGATAAAAACGTTTTTAAAGTCGAAAATGTCGAAAAACGGAAAATTAGATTTATCGTTAAATTTGGAATTTAATCCCAGAATTTGTGAATGGAATGTGTTTATAAAAAGACTAGAACAATATTTCATCGCTAGAGAAATTACAGATGTTAATATTAAAAGAGCTATTTTGTTATATAGCCTTTCAGAAGAAGCTTATATCTTGTTATCCGACTTGTCCGTGCCTAAAAAACCTGAAGAATGTGAATTTAATGTCATTGTAAAAAGCCTAGATAGCTACTATAACAAAACTTGTTTAGTGTGGGTAGAAAGGGCAAAGATTTATGGTGCTTCGAAAACAAAAAGTGAAAGTGTACAAAATTGGAGTGTACGTTTAAAAAAACTAGCCGGTACTTGTGAATTTGGAAATAATTTGGAAACGAAATTAACAGATATGTTTATTTCAAAATATAATGATGGAAAAGTAAAGAATACGCTATTTGCACTGAAGTCAGATATCACATTGATTAAAGCTATGGAAACAGCACAAATTGAAGAAGCAGCAACAACTGGCATTAACGAAGTAGATAGCAGAAGTGTGGTGAAAGTGGAACCAGTAGAAGAAAGAGAGGTGTGTCAAATAACGAGTGGAAGTTGCAGTAAGGAAATATTGCAAGTATCACATGGCAGAGCACATCAACAAGAACGGCGATTTAAGGAGACTAGACCTTCAACATCAGGGATGCAGAGACATAGTTCGAATTTTAATCGTGATAAGTTCAGTGTTCAAAGGTGTTTCAGGTGTGCTAAAAGACATCCGCCTTCAGTATGTCCCTATTAGGATTATATCTGCAATTTATGTAACGTTCGAGGACACTTAAAACGGGTATGTAGAAATAGATTTTTAAATTTATTGGAAGAAGGAACTGAATCATCTGTATTATGTATATCAGCAAATAATGATCCGCCAATTTATATTGATATCAGTATTAGAGGTAAACTGTTTAAATTTGAATTAGATTCGGGCGCCGCGGTCTCTGTCCTACCTTTTAGTATTTATAACAAATATTTTAATACACAACCGTTATCTCAAGTTAATGTATCGTTAGTTAATTTTTCGGGAGACAAGGTTCATCTTAAGGGCAAAATTAACTTACCAGTAACTTTCAAAACAAACAAATAATTTGGATTTTTATGTTATGCATCGAGAAACTCCAGCCTTGCTAGGTAGAAATTTTATTAGGTGTTATAATATGGGTTTCAGGGAACTAAATTTTATTGAAGCAGATAAACATAATGAAATAATGGGGTGGTTAATGAAAGATTTTCCCACTGTAGTTTCTGACAAATTGGGCACATTTAATAAATTTCAGTTAAAATTTAATATTAAACCAGATGCCAGACCTAAATTTTTTAAACCCAGAGTGGTTCCTTTTTCTTTAAGAAACAAGGTAGAGATGGAATTAGATAAAATGGTCCAGGAGGGCATTATATCTCCAGTTGAATTTTCGAAATGGGGAACACCCATAGTACCGATTTTAAAAAATGATGGAGGTGTTAGGATTTGTGGTGATTTCAAAATAATTATCAATCCTTTTATCGAAGCGGATAAATATCCGTTACCACGGATCGATCATTTATTTGCTAATTTACAGTGTGGTCAAGAGTTTTCTAAAATTGACCTGAGTCAAGCTTATCAGCAAGTTGTGATTCATCCAGATAGTCAATAGTAATACCACTAGTGATTCAATCTTCGCGATAAGTCTGTCGATTTACTTCTAAACGAAACTGAGTTGCTTGAAAACACCACGAGTCCGTAGGACGAGTGGTGTTTTCTTTAAGCAACTCAGTTGAGTTTAGAAATAAAAGACAGACTTATAAGATAAATTAAATCACGAGTGGTATTTTATTAGACTATTTCACGAACAAAGTGATAGGTCAAAAATTCAGTAGAATGAGAGGAAGGAATTTAAAAATAATACATTTGATCTAGGTAACCCAAATCTACCCATTTTTTGAATAATTCACAATTAGTCATAATACAGAACTCATTTTCCTTTTATCGGGTACAGTTTGCAACAATTTTCTCTTACTATCACGAGCCGCTCTCGCTTCCTTGAAGGTTATATCTTTGAAGGGATCAATATGTCTCTGATACTCACAGAAATATTTTTCTTGTACCAATTTTGCAGTAGTATTCCATATGGTTTTAATAACACTCTCCTTGTAATCACTACCATCAATTTTTCGCATGTTGAAGGCCCAGTCTTTTAGAATGAATGCTAGTCTTTCGTTGTTATTTTCTGCATCTAATTTGTAGTTGTGATCCACGCAGAACATCATAAATTGTCTCCATATATAAGATTTAGATTTTCTTGTGTTACTCGGTATATTTTCTTCAATGTTTTGGTTTATAACTTCGTTTGAAGTACCACCGAAACGACTCATTTTGACGTATACAGCTACAATAATTTTTTTGGCAAACGTCAAACTTTGCTTGCGATCGGTATCCATGGTTACGTCGTTGAAAACACGAAGCTGATAGACCAATCAGAATTGAAAGACAGTTGGTGTTTTCGCGATAACACAAGCTGTCTTTGGTTTGTGATTGGTCAGATTATGTGAAAATTTTAAGATGAGTGAAATAGTCGGAAATATACGGTTATTAGTACTCATAAGGGATTATAATTTGCATTTAATCGTCTACCGTACGGAGTTGTATCAGGTCCATCCCAGTTCCAACGTATTATGGAACAAATATTTCTCAATATGCCAAGTATATCTATTTTTTTAGATGATATTCTAATTACAGGAAGGAATAGGGAAGAACACACTAAGAATTTGTGTAAAGTTTTAGCGATTTTACAAGAATGTGGTCTTACAGTAAAAAAAGAAAAATGTACGTTTTTCGCGAAATCTTGGATTTATAATTGATAAAAGGGCCTTGCATAAAAGTCAACATAAAATTCGGGCTATTGAGAATATCCCAGAACCTACGAATGTGACACAACTAAAATCGTTTTTGGGAAGTATAAATTATTATAATCGATTCATTCCAAATCTCCCAAACATTGTTCATTGTTTATATAAGCTTTTAAAACAAAATGTGGACGTCAAATACAGTCATCTAAAAAACAGCTCCTGAAAATTACTATTTAAATAGCGAAATAACATATTTTGGGCTTGTAAAACTCGATCTATTACATCCTTAATAGTTTTTTATTGCCAGTGACCAAGAAAAACCTAGAAGTTAATTGTATTTGAATCTATTTTACCCCATTTGGGGTTTCCGTTTGGAGACGTCAATTAGAAGCGACAAAGTGTTCAATTATTAAAAACTTTAAAATTTAATATGGACTATGCAGGGAGACCTCCAGATAAACCTCCAGATATTAACAGGATGGATCAAGATGATAATATAGAGAAAAGTGACATCAATATAAATAACACATGTGACGGTAAATCAAAAAATAAAGGAGAAACTGTAAGTAATAAACCTGATAATTCTACAGACAATATAAGAGAACATTTCCTATATCAGAGCAGTGACGTAGGACCTTTCCATGCATATATAGAAAATAATACTCCGAACTTTAAAGGTCAACTTAATGCTATCAAAATTGGCGACATTATACTCTCTAATTTTTCGAATTTAGACAACAAAATTACTAGTATTGATTCAATAGGCAAGAATAGAATTAGAATTAAATTTAAAGATTACCAATCAGCCAATTTTTTAATCAATCAAAAAGCTTGCTCATTGTTTACAAACAACAATTTAGATGTTTACGTTCCGAAGTTTATACTCCATAGACAGGGTATAATTAGGGACATAGATATAGAATTTTCAGAAGAATATATCAAAAATAAAATTAAACAATATGATATGCACTGTAAGTTCGAAGTAGTTTCGGTTAGAAGAATAAATAGAAAGGTAGAGAAACATATCGAAGATAAAACATTAATAGACAAAGTTCCAACAAAATCATGCATTGTTAATTTTAAAGCACAAACTCTTCCTAAATATATCACAATTAATAAAGTTATCAAAGACGTTGAACCCTATGTTCAAAAAGTTCTGTTATGTTTCTCTTGTCTCCGTTTTGGACACCTTGGATTTAATTGTAAAGCACGTCCCAGGTGCAACAAATGTCATGATTTCCATAATACAAAAGATTGTACAGTAAATGAATATACTCCAACTTGTTTCAGCTGTCAAGGTAATCATTTGACTACACACCTAAGTTCATGTCCTGAATTTTCTAGACAGAAACAAATTAAGAATACGATGTCATCATTAAATCTAAATTCCTTTGATGCATGTAAACAAATTCCGAAAGTTTCATATGCCAATATTGCTTCCAGAAATAGCAGTTCTTCCTTACCATCCAATTCTAATCAGAATGAGCAATCTTATCGAGTAATTCCAAATCAATCAGCTTCATCATCAAAGAAATTCTCCTCACAAATGTTCTTCAGCAGTAATAACCCAGAAAAAATAAATTTTAAGCGACACCGGCCAAGTTCTCCCAATCCTTTGGAATCAGCTAGAAAAGAAATACTTTCTCAAGAAAATATTCCTAGACAAAAAGGTGGTATTTATAATACGTCTAAATATACAGAGCATACAAATACAACAAACTCGCAAACACAAGGAGTACCATCACAATTAAATAATGTAATTTTAGAATTGGTTCTTAACATAATTAGTTCATTAAAAATCACTGAAAATTTAGACAAATCAAAAACAGAGATTACACAACATATTAATAAATACTTAAGTACGGCAGCGATCTCACAAGAAGACTTACTATTTCAAACATCATGTCAGACACAACTAACCCTATAAACTTTTTACAATGGAACTGTCGCTCAGCAGTTTCTAATAAACCAAATTTAGAAGCCTTACTTATTCAAAAAAATGTATATGTGGCCATGTTATCAGAAACATAGTTTAAACCAGAAAAATTTTATAACTTCTCAGGATATAATTGTTTTAGATATGATCGCCCTGATGGGTACGGAGGCACAGCAATTTTAATTAAAAATAAAATAATTACAGAAGAGATAAATTTATTGGATAATTATAATTTTACTTATAATTGCATAGCTGTTGAACTTTCGTGTATCACGAAACCTATACATATAATATCCGTATATAAAGAACCAGGTATTAGAGTAACGGTTGAAGAATGGGTCAATTTTTTTCAACACATTCCTTCTCCATTCATCATTGGTGGAGACTTCAACGCTCACAACATGGCATGGGGTTGCGAAAATAATGATACTCACGGTAAAGTTTTATTAGAGGCGATAGAACAATGTAATCTATTATACTTAAATGATGGTTCTCCAACTCTTGCACTAACTTCCAGCCCATCAGCAATCGATATAACAATATGTACCCAGGACATTGTATCTAAATTAACTTGGTCTGTTATTCAAGATCCACATGGTTCTGATCATCTACCCTTGATCATCGCCTTGGAAAACTCGGTACAAGCAATACAACCTGGTGACAATACACACAAAAGATGGAATTTGCATAAAGCAGATTGGAATTTGTATTCATCGAACTTTTATTCGGGAAAACAACCACAAACTTATGAAGAATTAGTTGCCGAAATAAACCGATGCGCAACCATTTCAATTCCAAAATCATACAACAATAACAAATATCCTACAAACAAGCTACCAAAACCATGGTGGGATAATAACTGCGAATCAGCTGCAAATAACCGCAAAACAGCATATAGACGTTATAAAACAAATCCTAATCTTCACAATCTAATTGAATACAAAAAATTAGATGCCTTAGCAAAGAAAACTTTTAAAATTAGAAAAAAACAAACTTGGATAAATTACTGCGAAAGCTTAAACTCCAACACTCCAATCAGCGACGTCTGGAAGAAAGTAAATCGCTACAAAAACCGAAAGCAGTCCAATCAACTTCCGATAAACACCGAAGCTGCATCGATAGAAGATTTCCATTTCAAGATTTCACCTCCTTGGGTTCCAAGTCAAATAAATGAAGCTACAGTTACCGTACCCAGAGAAAACTTCAATCTAGAGAAACCATTTGAATTATGGGAATTAAATCATGGACTCAAGCAAAATAATAGTTCATCTCCAGGGATGGACTGTATATCATATTCTATGCTATATTTTCTACCTACAGAATACAAACTATCATTACTACAAATTTTTAACACTATATGGCAAAACAAAAATTTAATTCCCAAAGCATGGAAGGACTATATTGTATTACCTATAAAAAAACCAGGAAAGCCAGATAACAAAGTTGAATCTTACAGACCCATATCTTTAAGTTCCTGTATACTAAAAACTCTAGAAAGATTAATCAAAAATCGGCTTGAATACTGGCTTGAGTCCGAAGATATCCTTCCCAAATCTCAGTACGGCTTTCGAAAATCCAGATCTACACAAGATGCTCTCACTTCCCTAGTCTCTTCTTTACAGGTCAATTTTACAAATCAGGCGTCGACAGCTGCAGCATTTATAGATGTAACTTCAGCGTTTGATAACATCAATTTAGACATTCTTTATAAAAAATTAGTAGATCTTGGAATGCCAGTTAAAATTTCAAATTTCATTGTATCCTTGTACAAGAATAGATGGACTTACTTAAAAATAAACGAGAACCTTTTACCACCAAGGTTAACGAGTATAGGTATACCATAGGGTAGTATTTTAAGTCCACTTCTTTTTTCATTGTACAATATAGATTTAGAACACATAGTACCTCCACACTCTAATATTTTACAATTTGCAGATGATGTTGTGTTGTACACCTCCCATTCTTCTCTAGACATTTGTAGACGTCAACTTGAATTTACATTAGATTGTGTAAAAAATGTTTACTATTCTCTAGGTTTATCCATATCAACGACAAAGACTGAAATTTGTTTTTTCTCCAAAAAACGCCAAATTCCTCAAGGCACCTTCAAATTAGGTAGAATAGAATTTCCGATAAAAAATTGTGTTAAATATCTTGGGACGTATTTGGATCGTAAATTGTTATGGAAGGATCAAATTCATTATATTATAAAGAAATCAGAAAATTCTATGAATATCCTTAGAGATTTTTGTAGAACCGGTTGGGGAGCTGACCCGAATATTGCATTGCTATTCTATCGCTCAATGATTCGACCAATTTTCGACTATAGTTGTCATTTATATGGGTCTGCGTCAACAGGATATCTTAATAAAGTTGAAATCCAAAGGAATAAATGTTTGAGACTCTGTCTCGGTTACTTAAAATCTACTCCTATTACTATTATTGAGATTGAAGCTAAGGAACCACCACTTACTCTACGTAGACAGTTTTGTACAGATAAGTTTGTAGCTAGAGCTATTTCAAAAAACGTCAGCTACTTAAGGACTATTCGTAACTTGAATATATTAGATTTAAACCACAAATATTGGTGTACTAAAAAAACCCCCATATACGTTGAAAGCTATAGAAAATTGACAATGTATGAACACCAAATATACAAAAATAAAATACCTCCAATTTACACTAAACCTCCTGAAACTCTCTTTTCCAAGATAATACAAACAAATTACATGGATTCAAACCTTCCAGGCAGTATTATCAACAAAATAATTAAAGACAAGTGGCCTATGTTTCAATATATTTTTACTGACGGCTCCAAAATTCAAAATAGAACCGGAAGTGCAATATATCACTGGAATTCTGAATACAAAGAATCATGCCGATTGCCTAATGAAGCTTCAATATATACTGCCGAATTATCAGCTTTATTACTTGCGCTAAAATATATAGCCTCTGTTGGTATGGACAATTATATCATTTTCACGGATTGTAGAAGTATTGTGGACAAACTCACTTCTATCCAATCGACAAAAAGTCTAAACCACATTGAGATAGAAATTAAGAGTCTATATTATGATATTACTTCCTCGGGCAGTTCAATTATTATTTGTTGGGTTAAAGGACATTCTGGAATATTTGGAAATGAAGAAGTCGACAAATTAGCTAAATCTGCAGCTTTAACCAAACGAAACATAAACAACATACTTCTACCAGTAACCGATATAGATAATATCAGTAAAAACCACTGCAAACAAAATTGGCAACGTGTATATAACCAAAGTACAACGGGAATAAATTTTAGAAATTGCCAACCACTAATTCCCAATGAGAGATGGTTTAAACAAGAATCAAATAGGCTATTTATAAAAACAATAAACAGAATGAGGTCAAATCACGCACTCACCCCAGCATACAAACACAGCATAGGTATCAGTGATAACCCATATTGCGCCTGTGGTGGAATGGGAGATCTACAGCACCTAATATTGGAGTGTGGACAGTACAGACAAAATATTAAAGTGATGTATGAAAAGTTAATTGATCTAAATTGTCCTTTACCTGTCAATTTAAACGAAATTCTTTTTCCAAAAAATAAGCAGACGTTAAAATGTCTTTACGAATATGTAACGTCCTGTAAATTTAAATTTTAAATAGGCTTAGATAATAAAATTAAAAATTGTAAAAATATCACACAAAATTGAAAAATGTATTCATTAATATATTATAACACCCTGTAAATTTAGATAATAAGTAGGCTTAGATATTAACTTAAAATTGTTATTGTAATACCATACAAAAAAAAACAAATAGTCTGGCTAATTGACTAAGTCAAAGCCATTAATAAAAAAAAAAAAAAAAATGTAGTTTGGCACTGGGATGAAGAATGTCAATTAGCTTTTGACACTATTAAACAAATGTTAGCTTCAGATCTAGTATTAGTTCATTACGACCCAACCTTAGAATTAAATTTAACGGTTGATAGTTCAGATTATGGGATCAGAGCTGTTCTTTCGCATAGTTTGAAAGATGGTAGCGAGAAACTAATCTATTTTGCTAGTAGAACGCTCAGCGATACCGAAAAGGCTTATTCGACTCTAGATAAAGAAGCAACTGCTATAGTGTGGGGAATCAAACGTTTCTACCAATTTTTATATGGGAAGAAGTTCAATTTAATCACAGATAACAAGGCGTTAGTGTCCATTTTTGGCCCTAAAAATGGGATACCGGTTACGGCGGCCAATAGATTGCAGCGATATGCAATATTTTTAAGTGGTTTCAATTTTAACATAAAGCATGTATCGACACAAAAAAATGTAGCAGACTTTTTAAGTAGATTGCCTTCAAATAAGTCGATAAGGCTAGATTCTTCTAAGTTTAATATAGAGGAAACTGTTAATTTAAATTATTTAGCAGAAAGCGAAGAAATTCCTATTAATGTGAGTGATATAAAGAAAGAAACAAAATTAGATCCGATTTTGTCTCGTGTAACTGAATATGTTATGGCCAAATGGCCCACAAATGTTGAATTAGAAATTAAACCCTATTTCCTTAAACGAAATGAAATAACTATTGAAGACGGCGTCTTATTGTGGGGACAAAGAGTAATTGTTCCTAGTAAACTACGAAATTAATTACTGAATGAATTGCATTCAGCTCACTTTGGTATAGTTAAGGTGAAATTATTAGCTAGGTCTGATATTTGGTGGCCATCATTAAATACAGAAATTGAAGTTCTCAGCAAGAACTGCATTCCATGTCAGCACATGCAGGCAGATCCTCCTAAGGTTCCCTTACAAGGCTGGAGAATTCCTCAAAATATTTGGTCACGCGTGCATATAGATTTTGCCGAAACACGAAAAACTCATTTTCTTATAATTTTGGATGCTTTTTCTAAATGGGTAGAAGTTTGTCCAATGTCTTCAGTCACCTCAATGGCTACGATTGCTAAACTTAGGGAGTGTTTTGCTCGTTATGGTTTACCGGAAGTACTTGTCAGCGATAACGGCCCGCAGCTAACATCACAAGAATTTAAATATTTTACTTTAATTAATGGTATTAAACATATAACAATACCTCCTTTTTCAGCACATTGCAACGGTGCTGCTGCAAATAGCGTTAAAACAGTCAAGCATTTTTTGTTAAAAGATATTGATCAAAGGAATATTAATCTATCATTGTCTAAATTTTAATTGACATATAAGAACACAGTGCACCTGTCGACAGGTACTTCTCCCGCTAAGATATTTTTTGGAAGGGCTTTGCGAACGCGTCTAGATTTAATTAAACCTGATGATTTACAAAACCAACAATCAAACCCAGTTGATTTAACACAAATTAGACGTAACTTAATGCAAGCGCAAGAAAATAATAAGAAATATTATAGGGGGAGGAGACAGGTAGAGTTTGTAGTGGGGATATAGCTTTAGTTAAAGATTATAGAAACACCAAGGTGTCGTGGAGCAAAGCAAAGATTTTACGAATTTTAGGTAGAAGATCATATTTGGTAAATCCGTTAGGGAGTAAACTTACGTGGAAAATACATTATAATCAAATTAAAATAGTTTTTAATAGTAATTTAGAAGGTGTTACCTCTGCGGAGACGATGCACGATAGTTCAGAGGAAAATAATATTCAAAATAACGAGGAAAATGTTATCCAAGCCGCTACAAACTCAACAGGAAATCTAGGTGGGAAGCCTCAGCTAGACTCTCAAAATGATAGTGATGTTATCCAAGGCATCCCACATAGACGTCCAATAAGATCTAGAAAAGAACCAAAACGTTTTGGATTCGAAATATATTATTTAGGAGTTTAGTTTTGTTGTGTTCCTAAATTTAGTTATAAGTAGGATTTTAGGATGGGGTGATGTAATGTATTGGCCATTTAATTATAAACCCCACTCGCGACGCTCATGTATTGCTAATTATCGCATTATATTTTAGTTAGTTTACAGGTAAACGAATTAACCAGTTGTATTTGATATGTAGTCAAATAAAGATTTGTTTGGGTTCATCCAAGTGTTTTTGTGCCGAACATTTCAACACTAAAATTTTTGTATCCAAATGTACCATGTATTATAATGTAATTGGTTGATAAAACTATAAGAAAATATGTCTGGCCTTCTGGCTTTGCCAGTGCCACTAACTTGACTGAAAAAAAAGCTAACTTGACTTCGAGTTGTAAGTTTAAGTTGGCCAACGAGATATTAAGGTGTTGGCTAAGGAACTGTGACAGAAATAATTACTTGGTCTCGTCTTTTATGCATAAGCCGTATTGCCATTTGTTTAGCAGAAAGCCTTAAAAGGTTAAGGCTTTCTGGTTATTAAAAATTGTTAAACCCCCCTCTGATATCAAATTCTGATCTTTCTCTATAAATTGTTAATTGTGTGTTTTGTTCTAGTTCTAGTTAATCATAGATAATATATTATGCGTAGAACCTGCCATTAACTCATTAGTTTTGATATATTACTATTTGTAAGTTCTTTCAATATCGGTAACCAGATATTGTTGTATTCTATTGTGAGTTTGTTACAGCAGCTGAATACAGCTACATAGCTTCTACTACATAGCAGTAAATTGCTCAATAAATGAGATTAGTGGTTTGGTAATAATAAAGAAGTTCTGAAACTATGTTCTTATGGCATGTTTAAATTAAATATCAATTATATGAGATTAAATCACAATTTAGTTGCAACAAAAATTACATTTTACATTGGTTTTAGTGCTTCGATTTCTATAATAGTTTAAAAAAATATTATTTTAACTATAAGGAGGTTATTATAACCCGTTGATGTTTATTTGTGTTCATTGAAAATGTATTATTTTAATTTACAAGAGTTGTTTTTTTTTTATAATCAATTATAATAAAAAGCCATTTATTTCATTTTGTTTTTTGAGTTACACCGATTGACTATATGTTTGTATTATTGTTAATACAGTTTAGATGTTTTTTAATATATTAGTCGTCTCCAATATACATTTTTTAATATTATTTGGCCCTCTTTCTAAAATATGTACTTTCCTAAAAGGGCGTAGGCGTAAAATTTTGCGTCGATGTGTTTTAAGTGCATTCATTTTTTAGAATCCTGAAAAAACTAATAAGTATTTTTGAAAAATTTAAACGTTGAATGAAAAATTACATTTTTACCGAGGGCCAAAAGTCCCTTAGAATAATCAAAAAATTTATTTTGAATGAGATATTTAAAATTAAAAATCACACCAAATTTTCTCTTTTTTTTTACCCCTGTAACTTATTAAAATAAACATTATAAAAGTTTTCAGGGACTTTTAGCCCTCGGTAATAATGCAATCTTGCATTATGCGTTTAAATTTTTCAGAAATACTAATTAGTTTTCACAGGATTCGAAAAAAATTAAAGCATTTAAAACCCTCTGGCGCGAAATTTTGCACCTACGCCCTTTAAATCAAAAGAACATATTATGTTGAATAATATTCCTTATACCTAAGAATAATTTGTTTATATGAAGATTTCAGAAAATTTATTTATCTAATTTCACGAGTTCGTTTGAACAAACGTTCAAAACGTTTCACGAATTTTTCCTCGAGTTTCATTTATGTGTACAGGAAAAATTGGTTTGCTAAGTGCATAATGCATAAATAAACTATTGATAGAAAATTAAGTTGAAACAATTTTTGTCGTAGATATAATGTTTATTAAAAAATATAAAGATAAAAGGTTAAAAAGGGGGTGTAAGTCGATTATTTTTCGTTCTAAAAATTTTTCTAAATCCTCCACAACTTTTTCAGATGGAACATATTCAATTTCTAATTATAAATATCCTTTGGGAGACATTTCTATACAAATTTATAGCTCGACTGATTAAAACCAACGTTAAACAGATCCCGACTGGGCTGTAATCTGTGAATTTTTCAAAACCTGTTATTACTTCAGTCAATGAGGGCAAAAATAGGATATTATCTCCGATTTATATCCCAACCCAATGCATCGATTTCGATGAAATTTTGGGAGTAGGCTCTATAAGTACCTTTTAGTTCGAAGTCTCCATATTCCAATATATGTTTATTATTTTTTAGGGGGTTAATACTACCCCTTATTGTCAAAATGGAATAAAACTAGTTATAATGTAAATCAAAGTACTTTAATATCGTTTAATGTAGTTTAATTAATAGTATTTATCTCCTTATTTACACGACATTGATACTTTTTGTCATTTACATATAATAAAAATATCTTTTTGTAATGTTGCATCCCTTAAAACTACCCCTCATGTGAAAATATGAAAGTAGAAAAAAAATTATCTTTGTAGAAAAAAAATAATAAAATTTATACAAAAAATTTGTACAAAAATAGATAAAATTGTTTTAGAGCTTTAAAGACAAACAGTCAAGTCACTTACTTATTCTAATCTACAGGGTGTGCCGAAAAGATTGGTCATAAATTATACCACACATTCTGGGGTCAAAAATAGTTCGATTGAACGTAACTTACCTTAGTACAAATGTGCTCATAAAAAAAGTTATAGCCCTTTGAAGTTACAAAATGAAAATCAATTTTTTTTAATATATCGAAAACTGTTAGAGATTTTTTATTGAAAATGGACATGTATCATTCATATGACAGAAACATCTTAAAACAAAATCATAGTGAAGTTTGTCCACCCCATAAAAAATTTATGGGGGTTTTGTTCGCTTATACCCCCCCAAACTTTTGTGTACGTTCCAATTAATTTATGATTGTGGTACCATTAGTTAAACACAACGTTTTTAAAACTTTTTTGCCTCTTAGTATTTTTTCGATAAACCAGTTTTTATCGAGATGCGGTTTCTTTTTTAATATATTTACATAAAAATTTTATGGGGGTTTTGCTCCTTTAAACCACCCAAATGTTTGTGTACGTTCCAATTAAACTATTACTGCGGTACCATTAGTTAAACACAGTATTTCTAAAACTTTTTTGACTCTTAGTCTTGTTTTATCGAGATATGGCTTCTTTTCCAAAATATACCTAAAAATGTAAATTATAAATAAATTTTCATATTATTAACAGGTCTCTATAATCGTACTTAACCATATACAAATATGTGGTGGATTCGACAAATATTCAAAATATGTCGATAAACACTGGTTTATCGAAAAAGTACTAGGAGGCAAAAAAGTTTTAAAACCATTGTATTTAACTAATGGTGCCACAATAATAATTTAATTGGAACGTACCGAAAAGTTTGGGGGGGTTTAAAGGAACAAAACACCCATAAAATTTATATGGGGTGCACAAATTTCACTTTAATTTTTTTTAAGATGTTGCTGTCATAAAAATGCCACATGTCCATTTTCAATAAAAAATCTCTAAGAGTTTTCGATATATGAAAAAAATTCGAGTTTCATTTTGTAACTTCAAAGGGCTGTAACTTTTTTTGTGTGCACTATTGTATAAAGGTAAGTGAGGTCCAATCAACCTATTTTTGACCCCAGAACCTGTGGTATAATTTATGACCAATCTTTTCGGGACACCCTGTATATCACTGTCGTCACGATCATCGTTTCTTCCTCATCTTTATCAGAGGTTGGAGCACTGTTTTCGCACATCTCTCCCATATGTAGCGTTACAAATAGCCCGATCTTTCTGCAGGTGTATGACGGATGACGGCCTACATTCTTTTTTGCAATTGCAAAAAATTATATAGATAACAGCGCTACAGGCCTTAGAGGCCCTTGGCTTCGATAGTCTTTACTAAAGTCTTCCACTTTTTCCGGTCTTTCACTTGTTCTCTCCAGTCTCTTGTACCCATTTCTTCTATGTCAGTCCGGACGGCATCCAACCACTTCCTTCGTGGTCTCTCTCTTCTTTTCTTCCCTTGTTCTCCTGCTAACAAAACTCTTAGGACGTTTCTTTCTTGTGGCATTCGTGAAACATGTCCCAACCATCTAACTCTCTGCGCCCTGATTTTCTGTGTTATTTTGGGTCTCTTATATATCTGCATTAGCTCCTGGTTTGTTCTTCTGCGCCATTCCCCGTTAGCTTCCTTGATACCACCAAAAACTTTTTCTCTTCCAAACCTCTAGCTTTTTTTCTTGTTTCTGATTCATGGTTCAAGTTTCACATACATGCATCACCGTTGGTCTCACTATTGTCTCGTAAGTTCAAATTTTGGCTGTCCTGGACACGTTTTTGGCCTTTAACAGTGCATTTAATGATCCTACTGCTTTGCTAGCTTTCAATAACCGTTTATCAATTTTTCTCTCTTCGTCTCCTCTATTTGTAACGGTTATTCCAAGGTACTCAAATTCAGTTACCTTCTCAAATTTATACTCTCTGTCATTCGTCGTTAGAGTGATCCATTTATTTTCTTCTGCATTTTCCCCTCTCATTTCCATATGCTTGGTTGTTTCTTGGTTTATAGTCAGGCTCAGTTGTTTGAACATTTTTCGAAGTTCTAGTCTTTAACTTTTCCAAAAATTATTTCCAGTAATTCTTGAGACCGACGCAGGGGATTTAAACATTTTCGTGGGCTGCAAATATCCAATAGGATTATTCCATTGCCAATCAAGTGGATTGAGAGCTTCATCGCCTAGCCAAATTTGGATTTGGTAACAAACTCTCTTAATGTGCTCGTCCAAAGCATCTAATACGAGTGATGCAATTTTGCAGCAGTGCTTTACACCAGCAGCTGTGAAAAGTGAGAAGTCGGTATACCGAGATCCCTTCACATCTTCTCCAAAATTCGTATTTGCTCCAAAATTAAAAAAAAGATGTTTGGTTTTTTTTACAATAACTTATTTCATTTTAAAGATACCGTATCCATTTTTAAAACAATTTTAAATCAAATTTGAAGAATTATAAAACCAAATTAATCACATGAATTCAAAATCTTTAGTTTTTAAAAGATAAAGGGTTAAGGGGCGCTAGAAAGGGGATATTCGCGCTATCAACCTAACTTAAAGTAATGAAAAAAATATGTCCGAATTTTTGAGCATAGACATAGCATTAAAAGATGTGTTTAAATTCTGGTGAATGCGGAGTTAAACAATACATATTTAGATATTGTATAGTATAGTATGAGCAGAATATTATATGTACTGGTCATTTTTTCTCAAAATATATGAGTGATCAATCTCTTTTACACCGTATCTCGCATAGTTTGAATGCAATCAACATTTTACTTTAATCCATCACTTTTAGATTTTTACTTCCCGACTGTACTTTTAAGTCCGCCTTATTTGTTCGGCTGTAAAAAATCTAAAAGTGATGATAGTCTTAACGTTTAAAGGTCTTTTCAAGTACTACAAATAGTGTACAAACAGTACTACAAAATCGATCATTTTTCTGCTATTTCAAGTTGAATTAGATTCGAGCATTTACAAAAAAAGTCTCCATTCACTTACAAAACGACATATTGTAACTAGAAGATTTTTGAAAACCCTTATCTTCTTGTTTTTCTGTAAGCTACAAACATGTTTTATACAGTTTTCTCGTTAAATGTATAGTTTGAAAGTTATTTGCAAAAAACTGTCAGAAAAGGTGTCATATTTCAATAAAAATGTCAAATTTTGTTTAAAAAAATGTAGCACAATTTTTGCCTAAATTATGTCCTCTAACGATTTCCAGGGTTATATGGACCAAAAAAAATGTTACCTCCAAGAAGTGGTAGGAATCACCCCCAAGATAAAATCATATTTCGGCATAGGGTATACTTTGTTTCGTGACATAGTAGACTTTGTTTCGTGAGCTATTGAAAATATCAAGTAAATTTATACAGAGAGCACGTAAAGTTTGGAATAAATTCATTTTCTTGAGAATGGACAATTTTAGAAAAAAATCCCGAAACACGTCAATTTTTATTTTTAAATTACGACTTTTTGGCATATATATCATACTAGTGACGTCACCCATCTGGGCGTGGTGACGTCATCGATGATTTTTTTAAATGGGTATAGGGGTCGTGTGATAGCTCATCTGAAAGGTAATTTTATTCTCTATTCAGTAATATAAACATTTACATAATTATTTGTACAAGGTGTCCAAATAAATGTTTTTTAATTAAATTTATGGACATAAAAAGTAGAATGCATGTGATTTATTTAGTCCAAAATACATTTTACTGCTCTCAAAAAACGGCTAAAAAATGTTTATTTGAAAAATAATCTTTGCTTTTCGCTAAAATTAAATGTTCATCTGTCAAGAGGAAGGTGGGTGGCGGATTTAATAACGAATGTAAACAGAAAGCAATATTTATTTGTCGAATAAACATTATTTCCCGTTTTGTGATAGCAGTAAAATGTATTTTGAGTTAAATAAATTACACACATTCTTCTTTTTATGTCAATAAATTTAATTAAAAAAAATTTTTTGGGCACCCTGTATAAATAGTTATGTTAATGTTTATATTACTGAATAGAGAATTGAATTACTTTTCAAATGAGCTATCACACGACCCCTATTCTTATTTAAAAAAATTGTAGATGACGTCATCACTCCCAGATGGGTGACGTCACTAGTATGATACATATATGCCAAAAAGTCGAAATTTAAGAATAAAAATTGACCTGTTTCGGGATTTTTTTTTCAAAATCGTCCGTTCCCGAGAAAATGAATTTATTCCAACCTTTACGTGCTCACTGTATATTAAAACGGAATTCGGAGCCAAATACTTTCATTGGGTGCACTAGATATACCTAACATATTAAAAATTTAAAACGAAAAATCCCAATATTAAAAATGTTGATATAGACAAGACGGAAACGGCGGGTTCGTTGGGAAAAATATTCCCATGAGATATTTTTGCATAATCACATTCGTGAGACATCCCAGAATAAGGTTCAAGAAGTTGCCCACGTGAAAACTGGGCCAATTTAAAAAAAAAAAAATTTTTTAATCAAATTAAAAAAATCAATATTTCTGGCCCGGACTAATTTTTTTTAGGTTTTTTGGACCATTCTGGACAAAAGAGGTCTTCTATAATTTTTCTCTAAAGTTGATCTTTTTCGAGTTATAAGCAATTTTATATTTGAAAAACGCGAAAATGGCCATTTTTAAGACTTAATAACTCGGTTAAAAATTATTATTATGAAAGTCAGAAAGTGACTAAATCAAAGTTTAAGTCGCCGCTACATGATCCTGAAGAAATTTGTGTCATTAATTTACTACTAAGCTGTTATTTTTAATTAATAACAATGACCGGTTAGATCGCATTGACGCCGCTGTAAATGTGAGTGCGAGTAAG
This sequence comes from Diabrotica virgifera virgifera, assembly GCF_917563875.1. Lineage (NCBI taxonomy): Eukaryota > Metazoa > Arthropoda > Insecta > Coleoptera > Chrysomelidae > Diabrotica > Diabrotica virgifera. The sequence goes on along the minus strand of NC_065443.1, from coordinate 58,847,819 downwards.
ATGCACAATTGGACTGCTGGAATGGCTTCTCTCTCGCACTCAGAATTTACAGCGGCCGCACACGTGCATGGCGCTTATTATTATTACTTAAAAATAACAGCTTAGTAATAAGATAATGACAAAAATTTCTTCAGGATCTTGTAGGGGGGGGCTTTAAACTTTGATTTAGTCATATATTGACTTTCATGATAATAACTTTTAACCGAGTTATTAAGCCTTGAAAATCGCCATTTTTCGTTTTTTTTTCAATTTTAAATTGCTTATAAGTCGAAAACGATCAACTTTAGAGAAAAATTATAAGAGACCTTTTTTGTCCAGAATGGTCCAAAAAATTAAAGAAAAATTGTTCGGGCCAAAAATATTGATCCTTGCAATCTGATTAAAAAAAAATTATTAAAAAAAAAATTGGCCCACTTTTCACGTGGGCGACTTCTTGAGCCTTATTCTGGGATATCTCACGAATGTGATCATGCAAAAAAATCTCATGGGAATATTTTTCCCTTCGAACCCGCCGTTTTCGCCTTGTCTAATAAAACTATTAGGTTTGTCATATACTTCAAATTTCTAGTAAGCGCTAACATCAACTTTATGACGAAATGACAATTTTGCCATGTCCAATTCAGATACCGGGAATTAATTATGATTGGAAACGTTAAATCCCTCTACGATTAAACTGGACCACACACTAAAGTCGTTTGTTGAAACTAATTTGAACATTGATTTATACAATGATAACTTATTAGCCAATTAAAACAGTGGAAAATTACAGCTAATATACGCCAAAACAATTACTAGCAGGAAATGGTAATTAGGGAAATGTATTTCGAAATATGTGCCAAAAAAAGTTGATGTGTTCATTCTAAATGGGTTTGAATATTTATTTTTTTCTGCTTGGTAAACTGGTTCAAATCCAATTATAATATTCAAGTTAAATTAATAAAGGGGCAGAAAAAAGCTAGAAAAAAATAATACACACCACGCCTGAAGCTGAGCACTAACACGGATTTAATGTGAGCAAGAGCTATGTAACATTAAATAAATGGAATATACTGGATCAAAGGTCTTGTGATATTCAGAAAATTCTACAGAAACAACTGTAGTACATTGCATTCGTTGTATTTCTCTATCAATATTCGTATGTTCTGGATCTGTTCTTCTTCTTCTTCCTCAGCTTTTCTATTTTCGGGGGTCGCTATTCCTTTGCTTTGGACAGACGAGAGAAGGCATGTGGTTTATTTCTCGATTTTTCCAAGGCTTTTGACACGTTGGATCATAATTTGTTGCTAAAAAACTTGAGGGGATTGGTATTCGTGCTATAGTTCTAGGACGGTTTACTTCCTACCTAGAGAATAGAAGACAAAAAGTAAAGATAACATCTAATGGACTTGTAAACGAATCAAACACATTGGATATCCATTATGGTGTCCCTCAGGATAGTGTATTGGGTCCTCTACTTTTTATAGTATTTATTAATGATATAGCTCTGGTAACTAATTCACTGACTGGGGTTAACATAATCAGTTATGCAGATGATACCAACATTCTAGTCACAGGAACATCTGATCAAAATTTGCAAAATAAAACTACACAGATACTATCCACCATCAACAGTTATTTCTTATCCAACAAACTAGTTTTGAATGAAGATAAATCAAAGTATATGATTTTCACGTCAAATAATTTATTAAACCATCAAGTCACTATACAAACAGCAATAGATAAAACAGATTGCACGAAGTTTTTGGGGGTCCTTTTAGACAGTAATTGTAAATGGTCAAACCACATTTCTAATTTGAAATCCAGATTAAGTAGCGCATGTTATGCATTGAGAATTCTTTCACGTCTCTTTAATACATCGATATTAAAGCAGTATACTTTGCCCACTTTTACTCAATAGCCAAATATGGCATTGAAGTCTGGGGTTGTACCTCTGAATTAGAGCAGATATTCGTACTTCAGAAAAGAGCTATTAGGATAATGTATAAAATGAAATTTAGAGATTCTTGTAGAGGCATTTTTAGACAAAACAATATTATTACAATTTAATAAATTTTAATTTAACCATGTTTATTTAACAAGATTAAGAGCCAATCACTTTATGCTTCCACAACATCGTTCTGTTTTGTTGGAAGTTAGCACACATTATGCTGCCATAAGTTTCTTTAACAAATTACCAATATATATACGAATGAATTTACATCAGCCAAACTTTCGGAGGTGTGTACATCAATACATTTGTGAGCTAGAGCCATATAATATTCTAAAAATAACTTTTAAGTATCTTTTATTATATTTATTAATTTATTTACTTTTAAGATATATGTCTGCAACTTTGACTTGTCTCATACATGTACTTTGTAAAATGTCGCATGTGATCAATAAATTTGACTTGACTTAACTTTTTTTTAACTTAACTTAACTTGTTTGTGATTGATTGCAGATTCATAGTCATAAATTTCTTAAAACATAAGTATATTCTACAATATTATTTTTATAGATACATTGGTACATTGTGTAGCTTTTTTTATTTTGTTTTTTTTTAATTATTTTACTGTTTTTTTAATATATATTTTAATTTGTGCGAAACACTTTTTTTACTTCTTTTTTTCTATTCTTTTTTATTTTTGTTTCTATTTTTTTATATATTATTTTTTGTTATTATTTTATTATGTGTTTTTTATATATTTTTTTTTAATTTTTTCAAACCACATTAACAAATTATGCCTATTATATTACGTTTACAACTTGTATTTACATAATTTAACATGTTTATAAATGAGATGAAGAATTTCCATATCATTTTTAAATATTAAAGTATTAAGGTTTATTGGGAAAAAACATTTTAACTCTTTTAATTCCTTAAAAAGGTCGTTTATGTTATTTATGTTTAAATGACATTCTAATATGACATGTGTTAGATCTCCGATTTTGCCACAAGTACAATTGGGAGTATCTGACAAGCCGATTCTATGCATGTAATATGGCGTAAGAGCATGATTGGCTCTCAGCCGATTAATGGTCTTTATAAAATATCTGTTATATTCTGTGTAAAACCATCTTTTTGAGAATATCTTAGGGTTACAATGAGCAAAATTTGAGCCAGTATAACATTCTCTGTAATGCAATTGCCAATTATTTTTAAGTTTTTGTCTGCTAAAAGTATCAATATCTGAAGCTGGAATTAAATTTTTGTTTATTTTTTCTCCGATCACATAAACTGATTTAGCAAAATTGTCAACTATTTCATTGCCTTTTATTCCCGAGTGACCCTTAATCCAAGAAATTGTTACATTTACTCCTAATTGTGTAATTTCAAACAGAGTTTTAAGTATATTCAATTCAATGTGGTTTATGTGTTTGACTGTTTGAATGTTACTTAATCTGTCCACCACGCTTTTACTGTCAGTAAATATAACATAATTGCTAGTTGGATTCAGTAGTACATACTGAACAGCAAACATTACTGCTATCATTTCTGCTGTGTATATTGAGCAGTCAATGGATAGGCTATATTGATGATGGTAATTTTTATTTTCGTGGAATACTGCACAGGTTCCATTTGCGTCTTTTGACCCATCGGTAAATATGTACTGAAAATTTGACCATTTTTCTCTAATAAGTATATCAAACATATTTGGTGGTAAATGTGATATAATAAATGACTTAACTTGACCTTACTTTTGTTTGCCACTTATTTCTGTCCATCGTGCCTTCTTCGACCAAACCTTTCTCTCTAAAGTCCTCTGACACACCGTACTTCCATCTTCTCGGTTTTCTTCTACCTTGGTGGTCCTTCCAACAACTTCTAACAGCTCTATCCTTCGTCCCACATTCAGTTCTACGTCTAACGTAATCTTCTTCTTCTTAAAGAGCCGTCCTCCAGTCGGAGGTTGGATATCATTATCACTATCTCTACTCTATCTACCGCTACTCTGAAAAGTTCTATAGAACTGCATTTAAACCAGTTCTTTAAGTTCTTCAACCAGGATACTCTCTTTCTTCCTATATACTCCTTCCTCCTTTTCTTTCCCTGTGTTATCGTCTTACGTTTCCTAGATATTTTAACTTTTCATTTCAGTTTTGATTTCAGTTCAGAGCCTCTACCCAGGTGCTCCGATGAGGAAACGGTTATTCTAAAATACGTATAAGCACATAGTAGAGGCTCTGTACTGTAATCAAATCTGAACCATCTTTTCTTTTCTTTTAGTTTATACTTTATTCACCTTTGGTTCCAGCTGGAACGACTTATCCTAAACCGAATAGGCCCACAAATTCTTGAAATTATCCCACTCGAACAAGCAGGTTTCATACCTAATCAAAGCTGCGCAGATCAGGTTCTAAGTCTTACAACGCATATAGAAGCAGGCTTCCAAAAGCAACAAAAGACGGCTGTAGTCTTTGTGGATTTGACAGCTGTCTACGACACAGTATGGAAGGAGGGACTCCTCTATAAACTAACCAAACTAATCTCATGCCAAAGAATAGTGCAACTAATAAACAACATGCTCTCTGATTTGATACTTCCAGGTAATCCACGGTAATAACATAAGCAAACAGAGAAAATTAAATAATGGACTACCCCAAGGATCAATCCTTGCTCCGATGCTTTTCAACTTATATATATATATATATATATATATATATATATATATATATATATATATATATATATATATATATATATATATATATATATATATATATATATATATATATATATATATATATATATATATATATATATATATATATATATATATATATATATATATATATATATATATTATATATATATATATTATATATATATATATATATATATATATCGGACCTACCTGACACTGATGGAAGAAAGTTTGACTACGCTGACGACCTAGCAATAGCAGTACAACACAAACAGTTTGAAATTACTCAAAACGTGCTGACAAACGACCTCAACAAATTATATGAATATTTCACAAAATGGCGCCTGATATCCAACTTATATAAAACTGAGGTAAGCTGTTTTCACCTCAATAACAAACAGGCAAACCAAAAATTAGAGGTCAAAATGAGAAATGTAGCACTACCCTACCAACCTTACCCAAAATATCTGGGGGTTACCTTGGACAGGACTCTCTCGTTTAAAAAACATCTACAAATAACTGCACAAAAAATAAGTAGTAGAAATAACCTTATTCAGAATCTTTGTGGTACCAACTGGGGCGCATCTGTGGACACACTACGAACAACACACTACGAACATATGTGCTAAGTTTGGTCTACTCCGTGGCAGAGTACTGTGCATCGGTCTGGCTAAATAGTTGTCATGTGAAGATAGTTGACACGCAGCTTAATATAGCAATGAGAATGATTTGCGGCTGCATCAAGACTACTCCAATATATTGGCTTCCCACCCTTAGCCATATACCTCCGCCTATTCTACGAAGACAAAAGGCCTTGATAACGGAGTATTCGAAAGTAAATAGCAACTTGCAACTACCAATCCATGAAGACATCCCAAGTTTAGCAGCAAACCGACTCCCATCCAGAAAACCACCCATAAGAACAGCCCAACAGCTAACAGCAGATGATTTCAATGTTACCTCCAGATGGCGCACGCTGTGGTCTGAGGAAGCCTCACCTGAAGTATCCAACCTTATTGACCCAGTTCAAAAGCCTGATGGCTTCGACCAGCCACGAAACATATGGAAGAGCCTAAACCGAATTAGAACGGGACATGCAGTATGCGCACACAACCTACATAAATGGGGAAAACAGCCTACCTCCAGCTGCGACTGTGGTGCTCCAGATCAAACCATCCAACACATAGTGGAGACATGTGAATTGAGGTCATACCGAGGGGACCCAAAAGACTTTTTCAAAACTACGCCTGCAGGCCTTGAATGGATAGCTCAACTTGACTTAAAGATATAACCTTATCTGTTTGTATTATCTTATATTTTATCTGTATTTTGTCTATGTTCGTTTTTATATGAGCTTATTTTTGCATTTTTGAATTATGTACTTACGTTTTTTACAATTATTATTGTATTTATTCCATGTATTGAGCCATACGCTAAATAAATAAATAAATTCACCTTTGGTAAATATTAAAGGAAATAGTTGGCTAAAATTATTATCACGGTGAATTACAGGACGTGAAATGCAATTTAAATTTTCCTTGTCGAGTATTTCGCCACTCTGTTATGCTTTATTTTTCCAACTTAAAAAGCTCAGAGGATAAATAATTTCGAATTTTATTTCCTGATTTATTAGACTTTTGATTCGTAGATGGTGCTAGTAACATCTTTGGTAATTATTTTGACAATTACAGGGCATTACATTAAAAAAGGGGTGGTGGGCAGGAGTGAATATACAAATTATGAGGGATCTTTTGTGACGCTCATGATCGAGATAGCGCTCCAAAATTGTTGAGTGATGCTCGTCATCGTGAATATGTCTGCAATTTGCGCAATTGATATTCGTAGAATCAAAATGCAAAAGAGCGGAGAGCTAAGTGGGTCATTTTTCTTAAAAATGGGGTCACAATATTTTTATAAAAATTGTAGAGAAAAAATGAAATTTTGTATATTTTTCAAATATTTTTTTATAACATTAATTTATGCAAATAATTAATTTTAGCAAATTGTTATAATTGTTCTTATTGTGCAGGTGCAGGACATATTCTCAATGACGAGCATTACCCAAAAATATTGCGTATTCACCTTTGTCCGCCCCTGAAGATTTTGCTTAGTTACGTCATGATGACCTACTTCTTCCCAAATTTTGGTGCACTATCTTGATCATGAGCTTCACAAAAAAATAATAAAACCGCGACTTTGGCCCCTTATAACTACCCTTTCTGGTGTCCGCCCGTATGGGAAAGTTATGTACAAAACTAATCCAACATATACCCGTATAGTTTGTCCATATTACTTGTCACGAGCAAAATCCGTTTTTATCTCTTCAACTAATACAGTTCAATACAATTTTAATAATTTATAAAGTATATACCTATTTTAATATATTTTCCTTTTCATACATTTACTCTTGCAGAGCTTATCTAATACTTCTTTTCCATAATGTTCTATTTTTGGCTAACTGTCTTAACGCATTCCATTGCAGTCCTTTTTTCTCTGCTTCCTGTCTGACTTGTTAATAATAAGTTACAGAAATATTTGAATTAATTACTGCACACTGAAGGAAGAATGTAGTCTTGTTGTACGTTAATAGCTTTTTTGAAATAAAAAAAAATCATGACTACTTTTAACTTTCCTTATTAAATTCAGACTTAACGAATCCCCAAGCTCTATACTTATCATAAACTCCCTCCTGACCCTCTAGCACCTTCCCATAAATATCACCGGAAAATAGGCACTTCACAAACTTTAATAATTTAGCCAGTCTTAAACCATTTTAATTAAGTCCAAAATAAAGAAAGGTTACACTAACTTCTAACTCCATTATACACTCACCAAACTTTCCGTGCAATAATAAGCAAACTCATTGAGAGTTTCTTTATTTTTAGGGAAAGTAAGACCTTTTGTATAGTTTAGCTTTAGGTCCATAATGCGCATCCTATTAAATTTAAGGAATTATAAGAATTTCTACGTTTAAGCCAGATCGTAGTGAAGTACGGTCCTTGTTTAGAGTTCTGTCAGAAGCTTCAATAGAGTGCTCCAATATTTCCCCTCATTTTGCGTGGATTATCTCTGTAGATTTGACATATGACTTTAAAACTGGGGATGTTAAGAGAAATATCGACGATGGACGCAGTGTAGCTTACTATTGAAACACACTCATCAATATTATTGTAAATTAAAAGCTTATAATTTATATTTTAAACTAGGTAGTATTTTAAACACCAGACTAAAGGTAAAATCCTGGATACGCCGATCTAGTAAGAATAAGTTTTAATAACGTGATAAGGGAGCTAATCACCATAAAATCATAATAAATTATTATCAAATATTCTTCTTCTTCTTCTTCAGATTTTCCCTTTTCAGAGGTCGCCGCTGTTCCTTAATTTTCTTCGCTACTCGTACCTTCTCCTCTTCTCCTGTCGTCTTAATTTCTTCTTCTTCTTTCTCGAAACTCCTTATGTCCCTCAGGGGCGTCGGAGGTTTTATTTATCCTCTAATCATATCTTCCATTTCTTGCGGTCCTTTGCTAACTCTTTCATTTGTTGATGTGTTTTTCCTTTTTCCTGTCCAATTTCTATAATCTGATCGATCCAACTCTTCCTTGGCCCCCTTTCCTTCTTTTATCATATCTTTTTGATTTCATCACCTGCTTTGGTAGTCTTCCTTGGTCCATTCTGTTAATGTGTCCATACCATTTTAATTTTCTTTTTTGGATCTTGGTTATTATCGATTCCTCTTTCAGTATTTGTCTAATATCTTCATTTCTTAATCTGTCTAATTTCGTTTTTCCTGCTATTTTTCTCAGCTGCTTCATCTCCGCTGCGTTTATTGTACTGTCTATTTTTGCATTGTTTACCCATGTCTCACTTGCATATATTAAAGTTGGTACAGATATTGCATTGTATACCTTCAGTTTTATTTCTTTATCTATTTCTTCCTTTTCAAATATTGTTTTATTTAGTGCATGGTAGAGCTTATTTGCTTTTTTCGCCCTGTATGAGATTTCTTGATCTAGCTTTTCTTCCTCTGATATTATTACTCCCAAGTATTCAAAAGTCGAGACTGCTTCTATTATTTCGTTTTTGCACCTAAATATCGTTTGGTTTATTTCTTCCCTTTTCTTTTGGGCTACTATCATGGTCTTCGTTTTCTTTACATTTACCTCCATTTTCAAATTTTGTTTTTTTTCCACCCAGATATCGATTAATTTTTGCATTTTCTCTTTATAGTCTGCTATTATGACTAGGTCATCTGCATATAGTAATCCCTCCAATCTCGCTGGTACTATAGTGGAGTCAATGAAGGTTTTCACCCCCGATTTCGTTGAACCTTCATCGATTTTCATGAAAATTGGTAAGTATGTAGAGGATACCTCAAGAAACAAAGGTGACATGGTGTCAACTTGCGCTTTTACTCTGGGGGGAGGATGTTACCCCTTCTCTGGGGTGGAAATTATTTTATTAAAAACAATACCACTAATCGATAGAGGGACAAATTGTAAGTAAAATTTGTTATATAAATTTATTCCAATAAATCAATAGTTTTTGATTTATTAAAGATCAAAAGTTTTGATTCCTCCTGAAAAAATCCATGTTTTAAAGCAGTTTTTCATAAATAACTCAAAAACCATAAGTTTCTTCTAAAAAGTTGCTATTACCAAAATCTAAGATAATATAAAAATAAATAAGCTTCTTATTCGAAAAATCCTTTATTACATATACAAAGTGAGTTATATGCAATTGAATGTATATTTTTTTTCCGCGAGTACTCAAATCTTAGTATTCAAGCTTAAATAACAGGAAAACGATGCACTTTGTTAAATATAGATACTAAACATTTTAATAAAGTACTTAAAGGTAACTATAAAAAGCTATATAAGAAGTCGATAGCATCAAAATTAAGCAAGTTATGATGGAAATAAGAGGACCCTTTCAGATTTTTTAGGGAAGAATGAAAAATGAAACATGCGTCATTTCCACAAAAAATAAAATTTATAGTAACCCATTTAAAACTTTATTTATTTTTACATGAGTAATAACTTCAACAATTTTGACGGGTTTAGAATGCATATTTTTGAAAAAAAATACGATTAAAAAAATTAGAATTTTTAAAATTTTCGTGAATTTCATTTTCTTTTGATAATGACTCCAAAAATACACGATATACTTAAAAAATGGTAGAGAACAAAATTTTAGTTTTAACTGTATTTAAGCATTTTCTTTTTTTAATATTTTTTTACGAAAAAAATTACCGAGATAGAAACATTTAAAACCTAAACTTTAATGCGAGAACCATGTAACCGGGGAACTTTCACCTTGTATTAAAAAAAATAATGGATTTAGAAAATTGTGTTTAATACAGTGTTATAGACCCTTTACTTAGCTTTGTAATGGTTTTTGAATAAATCTCATATTTCAAACATTAACGTAGTTGTTTTAAAAAAACCAATAACAAGGAAATTCTTCCTAGTGGATTTTCAATAACATTTTCTTTGAAAACATTTTATAGCGAAGATTTTGTATGTATACAGGTTGTGGGAAGTCCAATTAGTCGTTTGTTGTAGGAGATACGAAAAAAGTTTATTTAGGTGAGATTGGGGCATAAATAATATCAGAATTTAAAAACATTTCCAAATATACAGGGCCACCCATATTGACAGGGTGAAACAAAATTATCTTTTGTTTAATGGAACACCCTGTATATTTTTACATTTTTGGATTCTCCTCTATGTTTTATTTCTTAAAATATCAGGTTTTGTGATGTTACACGAAGTAGTTTAATAGATAATTACGTTTTTTTATTTAAATTTCATAGAAATATTCACCCCCTGTATAATTGTAGTGATTTGACATCAGAAAATCAATTTATGTTCAAGTGATTTTTAATATAGTCTATTATTGTTAAAAATTATTTATCTAGCAAAACGTTTAATTTTAGCTAATACAGGGTTGGTCGAAACTGAATGAGTGTTTTCTCAAAGTTTGAGAGTATGAGTTTTCTCAAACGGAGCAGCCTGTAATGCCTGTAATGAGCATTGTAATGAAATGCTCTTTATTTAAATGGCACTTTATTATTTCCCACCCTACCAGTGAGAACTGAATTTATTTTTGAAATCCCTAACTTTATATCTTTAATTATTTTAAATATTGTAAACGATTAAAAAACAATCAAATCAAATTGAAATGAATAACCAGTGTATATCTTCCACATTTACTTCATATTTAACGTAGCCTCTGCCTCTACCATAATATTGCATTATCCCTGTATAGCAACGATATACCATGAATGTGAATTCATACTTGAGAAATGTCCTATATCCAGTCTCACAAAAAAAGGGATTCCTCAAACATAATATACAGTGAGCACGTAAAGGTTGGAATAAATTCATTTTCTCGAGAATGGACGATTTTGGAAAAAAATCCCGAAGCAGGTCAATTTTTATTTTTAAATTGCGACTTTTTGGCACATGTATCATACTAGTGACGTCACACATCTGGGCGTGATGACGTCATCTTAAAATTTTTTAAATGGGAATAGGGGTGGTGTGATAGCTCATTTAAAAGGTAATTTAATTCTCTATCCAGTAATATAAACATTAACATATTTATTTATACAGAGTGTCCAAAAAAATTTTTTTAATTAAATTTATTGACATACAAAGAAGAATGTGTGTAATTTGTTTAACTCACAATACATTTTACTGCTATCAGAAAACAGGAAATAATGTTTAATTGACAAATAAATATTGTTTTTTTGTTTAAATTCAATATCAAAGCCGCCACCCCCCTTCCTATGGACAGTTTGAACATTTAGTTTAAGCGAAAAGCATTGAATATTTTTCAAATAAACATTTTTTTCTGTTTTCTGAGAGCAGTAAAATGTATTTTGGATTAAATAAATTACATGCATTCTTCTTTTTACGTCAATAAATTAAATTAAAAAAATGTTTTCTTGGACACCCTGTATAAATAATTATATAAATGTTTATATTACTGAATAGAGAATTAAATTACCTTTCAAATGAGCTATCACACGACCCCTACTCCCATTTAAAAAAATCATCGATGACGTCATCACGCCCAGATGGATGACGTCACAAGTATGATATGTATGCCAAAAAGTCGTAATTTTAAAATAAAAATTGACCTGTTTCGGGATTTTTTTCCAAAATTGTTCATTCTCGAGAAAATGAATTTATTCCAACCTTTACGTGCTCACTGTATATGCAGACAAAATCAGCCAAAGTGATTTTTTAGTATGTTCCGTTTGTTTGTTATGTAAGTTATGTAGAATTATATTTAATTAGATTTGCTTTAATTACTAAAATAAATAAATTTTCAATTATATTTTATGTATTTGTGGAAAAGGAAACCTAGCATTAGCGGCCACATTTCTATAACGGCCAATTGTTTTCTATTTTTAGTGGCCGTTATTGACAGGTTTTACTGTACCAATAATATTTTATTAAATTATGAAACATTATTTAAATAAAAAATTTATAAACTTGATAAAAGGAAGTTTGCTTAGAATTTACTCTTCTATCTAATTATGGGGTTATTTTTAATAAAATAGTGTTCACCCATGAGAAGGGGTAACATCCAACCCCAGGATAAAAGCGCAAGTTGGTATCACATCATTTTTTTTTTTTGAGGTATCCTCTAACTACTTACCAATTTTCATGAAAATTGATGGAGGTTCAACGAAATCAGGGGTGAAAACCTTCAGTGACTGCCTTTTTGGAAATATGAAAGAATAATTTTTTTCGCGATTGTCAATTTGCTAATTTTCTTATTTTTGGTTGCTATAAGGTTTGAAAAATTAATAAAAAATATAAATCATGCACATAAATGTAAAAAAAAAATATTTATTTTACTTAATTAAACAAGATTGCTTGAGCCAGAATGCTGAAATCTGCATTATTATCATTAAAAAAAAGGTGTATTTCACCCCTAAAATGCAGAAAGCGCGACTTGGTGCCATATCACTTTTGTTTTTTGAGGTATCCTCTAACTACTCAACAATTTTCATGAAAATCGATAAAGGTTCAAAGAAATCGTGGGTGAAAACATTCAGTGACTACACTTTCAGAAATATAGAAGAATAAGGTTTTCGTGATTTTCGACTTGTTAATTTTCGGATTTTTGGTTGCTATAAGGTTTGAAAAATTAAAAAAAAATGTAATTCATGTACATAAATATAAAAAAAATATTTATTTTTCTTAATTAAACGAGATTACTTGCGCCATAATGCGGAAATCTGCATTTTTTACAATTTAAAAAGTAGGGGTGTATTGCACACCTAAAATGCAAAAACGCAAGTTGATGCTATATAACTTTTATTGCTTGAGGTATCCTCTAACTACGTAACGATTTTCATGAAAATCGATGAAGGTTCAACGAAATAGGAAGTGAAAACTTACAGTGACTGCACTTTCAGAAATCTAAAAAATTATTTTTAAAAAAGGGGTGTATTTCACCCTAAAATGTAAAAAGCGCAAGTTGGCACTATGTCACCTTTGTTCCTTGAGGTATCCTTTAACCACTCACCAATTTTTATGAAAATCGATGGAGGCTCAACGAAATCTGAGATAATAACTCATATCCACCTTCATTGACTCCACTATTAGTAGGTGTGAAATATTCAGCGGTAAACTTACATTCTGCTCCTGAAGTCGAGCAATTAGTGCTTTCGTATGGTATTTATTAAGTTCACAATTAAAGATTACATGATTTAAATCTGCAGTAGAGTAGTTATCACATGAACAGAGAGAGAGTTGATACGCATTCCTATTTTAGCTAAATGTGCAGGAAAATTGCCATGGTTTAATCGTAAGCGACTTAGCGATGTGTTAATATAATAGCGATGAGTATAATAAAATATCTATGTATGGATTATCATTGAAAGCTGATTTGATCAACGAAAAAAGAAGATGAATTTGGTGACTTTTCTAGTAACTTTCTTGGGTGTAAATATGTCTTTTTAGTTTACCCCTCTTGGTTAAAAAATCAACTATAGGAATAGGGACATGGAACGTGACCTCTCTAAATGGAAAGGAAATAGATAATATGTAGCTAAACTAAATCAAAATCCGACACCTGAAAGGGTATAAGGAAGGGGAGAAAGAAAGAAACAATATCGCCCAGTTGAATCCGAAACTTCATGATTGATGGAATAAGCTTAACTAGAAAAACTTGAGTGGAAAATAGAAACAGTTTCTGCTCGAGGTACTTAAACTTAGGCCTCGCTCCCATGACAAGCGCTTAATGCATGTTTTGATAAATCGCGATCAAAACTACCTACATACATTTTATATGAGGTCGTTCACATGCTAAGGCGCGTTCAACACGCGTTAGCATGTGAACGGCCTAAATAAAATGTACCTATGTAAAATGTATGTAGTTGTAATCGCGCGTTAAGCACTTGCCATGTGAACGGTGTCTTATTCGTCTTAGATATAGTCCGTTCGCTAAACTCAGACACAACTGGCTAGTGTTTTTAGTAATAGTTTGGGCAGATTATCGGAGAATAGGCCATTTTTGGGAAAAGTTATTTACCAGCAATTTTATTGCTGAAATCGAATCTTATGATTGTATATATTAATAATATAGGTATGCAAAGTCCGCAGATAGTGTGCTACTTTTTTTATAAACAAAAGCGCGACCGAAAATCGTGTTTTTTTTTTCAATTTTTGCTCTATAACTCCAAAGATTCTAACTTTACACCAAAAACACCAAAATAAAAATTCACCGTAATTAAATTTTGCATAGAGACGTGTTCTCTTCGATTTACTTTGACGAAAATTTTCCCCGAAAAATGCGGGTTTTTCCAACAAAATCTCTAATTTTCAATTAAAATTTTAGATAAGTAATTGTTTAACAATAATTAAATAACTTGGTAATATCAAAGCTCTTTTCGTATAGATTATAATTCCAGAAGCCGATGGAAATTTAATGAACAGTTTAGCAACAATTGAATTGTTAATTAAAAATTTACCGTCGCTTTAATAACCACAGTAATTATGATGCATAAGAATAACTAAGATTTTTGTGTAAAAAGACACTGTACCTATCTAATGTACTTTACAGAATTGAAATTGGACTATTTAAGCGGCCTCAGGAATATTTTAAAATTATAAACAATTTTAATTTTTAAACAATATCTCGGGAAATATTAAATTATTAAATCATGAAAACGGTAGTGGAAAAAAAGTGGCAGGACGCTTCTTTTAAAAGAAAAAACGTTTAATTGTGATGAGTTGTTCCTGAGATACAACCGGTCAAAGTTGACCGGCATTTACGGAAAAGATATAAATAATAGAATCATAATTTTCGAACCATCACCTTTTTTATTTCGGTCCTATTTCTCCTCACCAATTTTCATATCTTTAAAATACTCATAACATATATTATAATAATAAATACTATCGATATTACGAGTGAAAATGCCAAATATAGCAAAATTCCAATCAAAAATTAGGCTGGAGAAAATGTAATCACAAAGTTCAAAATCGGTCTACGTTAAAAAAATGCATTTTCTCGGCTTTCCATGGAACAATTTTCTTCATTCTTTTTTTATTCCCAAGTAACTCGAGTAGAGCCATCTAACTAACGCATTATTAAATGTCAAACTTGCTTTTGTTTTGTTATAATGTATTTATTTATTTATGAGAAAAGGAAACTACATATGTTTTCCAGTTGTAGACTTTTTTTAGAAAAACCTACTACACGTGTACCTTTTAACGTTAAAAACACAAATATTCTCATTTGAAAGCTGTATAATTATTTAAACAATCTTTATTTAATCAAATTAAATTTTTTTGTTATAATAAATAAATTAATTTTTTATAACAAAACAAAAGCAACTTTGGCATTTAATAATGCGTTAGATGGCTCTACTCGAGTTACTTGGGAACAAAAAAAGAATGAAGAAATTTGCTCCATGGAAAGCCGACAAAAAGGAATTTTTTTAACGTAGACGGATTTTGAACTTTGAGATTACATTTTCTCCAACCTAATTTTTGATTGGAATTTTGCTATTTTTGTCAATTTTCACTCGTAATATAGATAGTTTTTATTATAATAATATATGTTATGAGTACTTTAAAGAAATGAAACATGGTGTGGAGAAAGAGGACAACAATAAAAAGGTGATGGTTTGAAAATTATGATCCTATTGTTTATATCTTTGCCGTACATGCCGGTCAACTTTGACCGATTATATCTCAGGAATCACGTATTACAATTAAACGTTTTTTCTTTTAAAAGAAGCGTCCTGCCGCTTTTTTTCCAGAAACGTTATCATAATTTAATTTAATTTAATATTTTCCGAGACATTCTATTTGTTTATAAGCCAAAAAATTGTTTATAATTTTAAAATGTTCCTGAGGCCGCTTAAATAGTCCAATTTTAATTCTGTAAAGTACATTGAATAGGTACAGTGCTTTTTTATACAAAAATCATAGTTATTCTTGTGTATCATAATTATTGTGGTTATTACAGCGACCGTAAATTTTCAATTAAAAATTCAATTGTTGTTCCTTTAAGAAATTTGGGATGAAAATAAATATTGAAAAAACAGAAGCTTTAGTAATATCGAAAACTCAAGAAAATATAAATGTAAAGCTGAATAATGAGACCATTACACAAGTAGAGGGCTTCAAGTATCTAGGATCAACAATGAATGGGCAAGGAAATATAGAACAAGAAATAAACAGCAGGGTAATGAGTGCAACAAAATTATACTATGCACTAAATAACAGTTTTATTAGGAAGAAAGAAGTAAGGCTGAAAACAAAAATAAAAGTATTTCAAATTGTATACGAGCCGGTGCTACTCTACGGTAGTGAAACGTGGACAGTGAACGACAACATCCGTAGTAAAATTCAAGCATGCGAAATGCGATATTTAGGTGCGGTATCCGGGGTGACCAGACGTGATCGTATAAGAAATGAAGACATACGTGAAAGGTGCGGTGTTGGAAGGACCTTAGACAGACTTGAAACGAAACAGTTATCGTGGTTCGGACATATGGCGAGAATGAGTGAAGGTAGAACTGTAAAGAGGGTATGAAAAGCGGCATCTGACAACAAACGACGAAGAGGCAGGCCAGCAAGAACGTGGAACGCAAATATTGGAAAGGCTTGCGTAAAAAGAAATATTGGGTGGAGAGAAGCAGAAAGACTAGCTACTGACCGAAATACATGGAGACGTCTGATTTCTCCACTTACCTCGACTCCGTAAGGTACAAGAGGACGGCTTAAGTAAGTAAGTAAGTAAGTCAATTGTTGTTAAACTGTTCATTCAATTTCCATCGGCTTCTGGAATTATAATCTATACGAAAATAGCTTTTATATTATTAAGTTATTTAATTATTGATAGACAATAAATTATCTAAAATTTTAATTGAAAATTAAAGATTTTGTTGGAAAACCCGCATTTTCTGGGGAAAATTTTCGTCGAAGTAAATCGGGAAGAACACGTCTCTATGCAGAATTTAATTTTCGGTGTATTTTTATTTGAGGGTTTTTGGTGTAAAAGTTAAAATCTTTGGAGTTATAGAGCAAAAATTGAAAAACACACGATTCTCTGGCGCCATTTTGTTTATAAAAAAGTAGCACACTATCTGCGGACTTTGGATACCTATATTATTAATATATACAATCATAAGATTCGATTCCAGCAATAAAATTGCTAGTAAATAACTTTTCCTTGTATTTTGCTAATTAGCCCAGAGTATAAGTAATTTTGCTAATTTGGTAAAATTGGCAAAAAACAAAAAAATTACACACTAAAATCACTAGCCAGTTGTGTCGTGAGTTTAGCGAACCGACTATATCAAAAACAGCCAATTCAATAAATACGTATTTTTTGTTACCAAAACCATATTGACAAAAGAAATGATCGTATCGAAGACGATAAAATTTATTGTGTACGACGGGCGATAAAAGTTATTTATCCACCTCCACTAAACGCCATTAAACAATAAAACTTAAAATATTCCCCACTTTCCTTGTCGTTAAGTACACGCACATTTGAAATATCCCTGGGAATAATAAAAAAGTTAGGTTTTAAAAGACAGTTAGATGATAATGTTTCAGAATGAAAGTTTGAGCCGAAAGAGACAGTTTCTGGCAGTCTCTGGCTCGTAACTTTAGAAAAAAGAGTTGATATGCCGCTATAAAACTCCGGTAGGCTCAAGTGAAAGCTTTTTAGGCCAGTCTATACCACTATCTCGATGTAGAAAAGACAAAGAATCCATTTTTTAAACAATTATGAGATATTGAATGGGTTGCATATGTGAGTCCATATTAAATGTAGTAATGAAACACAGACTTACTCACAATCATTTAATTATACTTTGACGACCGGTTTCGATCTCTACATTATACAGATCATCTTCAGGTCGGCGTTACAAGTAGTTAAATGATGCCGTTACAAGGAATGCGTTGCCACTTAGTTGTTATCATATTAATTCGTCCAACTTATGCTGATTGGTTTGCTGGTAGGGTTATACGGCAAACAGACATGTTACGCAGGTCAAAACAAAGTAAATTTTTGAATTTGGAAAGGATCCTGAAGGAAGATGCGTGCTGTGAAACTGGTGATGTCTTGTTAGAATGGAGAAAGACAATGCTCAAGTGGTTGTGTATTGAATGTAGCCAGGTATGAAAATCTTATTGTAGACACTTGTACAAATGTGATGGTCTTAGCTCGTAGATGTTTTACGATACGGGCAGTGGTCAAAGCATAGGAAATGACAAACAGGAAATTATGTTAATAATTAACTTGAATTTTAATGTCTTGTTCCCGGTCAAATGACTAAGGGATGTCATAAATTCAATAAACTAGTAGGTGCCAGACACTTTGAAATCTATGAACTGCATAGAAATTATAAGAAAGAAAGCAAGCAAATTAAATGAAAAAGTAGTAAAAATTATCAAAAAGATTGGTTAAGAACTGTAAAAGTAAATAATAAAAAGATCAGAAAAACCAGGGTTATTTTGTTTGAGCTATTGTTTAAAGGAATAAGTTCAAAGAAAAGAAAAGATATTGGTAGGGTGTTGGCACTTACTTGAGAATATTTTTTAAAAAATAAATAAATAAATTAACACATAACACACAGGATTAAAAAGCACAAAGACATAACAATTATTGATAAAAAATTGGAGGTAGCACTACATTTCCCCAATTCACTGAATATCTTATTTTTTATTTCTTAAATTGAAGTTTGGTTTTTGTGTTATTAAGAGGGAATAATAATAATTAAGAGGGAAAAATAAACAATAGCTCAAACAAAATAACCCTGGTTTTTCTGATCTTTTTATTATTTACTTTTACAGTTCTTAACCAATCTTTTTGATAATTTTTACTACTTTTTCATTTAATTTGCTTGCTTTCTTTCTTATAATTTCTATGCAGTTCATAGATTTCAAAGTGTCTGGCACCTACTAGTTTATTGAATTTATGACATCCCTTAGTCATTTGACCGGGAACAAGACATTAAAATTCAAGTTAATTATTAACATAATTTCCTGTTTGTCATTTCCTATGCTTTGACCACTGCCCGTATCGTAAAACATCTACGAGCTAAGACCATCACATTTGTACAAGTGTCTACAATAAGATTTTCATACCTGGCTACATTCAATACACAACCACTTGAGCATTGTCTTTCTCCATTCTAACAAGACATCACCAGTTTCACAGCACGCATCTTCCTTCAGGATCCTTTCAAAATTCAAAAATTTACTTTGTTTTGACCTGCGTAACATGTCTGTTTGCCGTATAACCCTACCAGCAAACCAATCAGCATAAGTTGGACGAATTAATATGATAACAACTAAGTGGCAACGCATTCCTTGTAACGGCATCATTTAACTACTTGTAACGCCGACCTGAAGATGATCTGTATAATGTAGAGATCGAAACCGGTCGTCAAAGTATAATTAAATGATTGTGAGTAAGTCTGTGTTTCATTACTACATTTAATTATGAGATATTTGAAACTACTAATATTTTTATTTTCATATTTTTCTTATTTTATGTACCCTTATCTTGTGGAAGTTTGCAATACATGTTATCATTAAGTTATGTTACGGCTTTACTTCTTAAATACTTACCATCTTCTTTCGGGGATTGGCAATTGTCATAATTATTTGGATCTTTTGTACTACTGCTGGGCACAATAACCAGGCTAGGCAGAGCTCCAAACGCTTTATTCTGAATTTGTGCCGTTTGTTACCAATTACTAACATATTATTGCTTTAATTTTAATATGTTTTTAAAGGCTGCTAATTTTTGGTACAGACTTTTAAGGGCACATATTATCCATTCGCCAAGAATTCATCGCTTAAACCGTGCTTTAGCAAAAAATATTTGTTTATTTTTCTGACATATATTTTCTTTCTTATAGTCTAAGACCTAAGAGCTAGCGAACCCTCTAACTAAAGATCGTCCTGTAATGCTAGAAATTTGTCTAGTGATAATTCATAGCACACCAAGGCTAAAAACCATGACCTAGCAGGCATCAGCGGTACACGTGTATCTACCAGGTGAATCGAAAAGTGCAAATTTAGGTGGTAAAATAAACTTTCTCCTGTAAGGTTTAAATTTAAGTATGTGTTTGAGTAAGTCATTTAGAAGAAATGTGTACAATGACAGGCGATTCTGAAGAGCATAAGACCTTGCCAGGCGAGGGGAAAGATTAGGGGTTTTTCCTAAAAATATTCTTTTTGCATCGTACAAATTTTTTTTAGGTTTTTTGAATAATTCCAAACAGAAAATATCGTTAGTGATTTTTCTCTTAAGTTAATAGTTTTTGTTATATAAGCGATTGAAAATTTTGAAAATTGCGAAATCGGCTATTTTTAACCCTAAATCGGACATTTATCTAAAAATTTCAATGTTGCCAAGGTACGTAGATATTCTTTAAACATTGATTGATGAAATCCCGAAGAGTTTTTTGCAATAAAATATCGAAAACCCCTTTGTTTTTTTAATTGCTAATCAAGCGGGCGCGACACTGTAGTATAAGTGAGGACGTTTGAGTTTGCATAAATTCATTATCTCGAGAATGGGCAAATTTCAAGAGAAATCCTCAGACAGACCGATTTTTATTTTTGAATTAGGTCTTTTTTGCATATATATATATATAATACTAGTGACGTCATCCATCTGGGCGTGATGACGTAATCGATGATTTTTTTAAATAAGAGTAGGGATTGTGTGATAGCCCATTTGAAAGGTTATTTGATTCTCTATTCAGTAATGTAAACATTAACATAATTATTTATACAGGGTGACAAAAAAATCTTTTCTTCTATTTGTCAAATTTAATCAAAGTTAATTTAATAAAAAAAAAATTTTGTACGCCCTGTATAAATAATTATGTTAATGTTTATATTAGTGAATAGAGAATTAAATAACCTTTCAAATGAGCTATCACACAACCCCTACTCTCATTTAAAAAAATCATCGATTACGTCATCACGTTCAGATGGATGACGTCACTAGTATTATATATATGCCAAAAAGTCCTAATTTTAAAAAAATCGACCTGTCTGAGGATTTCTCTTGAAATTTGCCCAATCTCGAGATAATGAATTTATGCCAACTCAAACGTCCTCACTTATACTACAGTGTCGCGCTTGATTAGCAATTAAAAAACAAAGGGGTTTCCGATATTGTATTGCAAAAAACTATTTGGGATTTCATCAATAAATGTTTAAAGAATATCTACCTATCTTGGCAACTTTGAAATTTTTAGATAAATGTCCAATTTAGGGTTAGAAATGGCCGATTTCGCAATTTTCAAAATTTTCAATCGCTTATATGACAAAAACTATTAACTTAATTTTAAATCTAAGACTTTTCGTTAATAAACTGCTTTCTGGCTGCATCCCGTATCTCCGGATTTTACAATATATAATCACAGAGACGACGAAAATAGGAGACAGCAAATAGAGGACACTTAGGCCACGCATTTACCTTCTCTTCGTCTAGGAAAAGGACCGAAAGACAGTTTCTAAATACTCAAAACTGAGTAAAAATGAAAAAGATAAAAAAAGATCAAGGCAGGTTTTGTTTATATTTAATTCGGAGTTGGACCACCATCTCCATATAGCTATTTCAGCATCCTTATGCATCATCAGTGAAGCTTATGCAGTCACAACTCTGAAGGAAATATAAACATTCTGCCTATTTAAGCCAAATCATCGCAATGCAATGAACCCACCTTTTGAGACGCCTATTAGACGCCCATTTAGAAACTGTCTTTTGGTCCTTTTCCTAGACGAAGAGAAGGTAAATGCGTGGCCTAAGTGTCCTCTATTTGCTGTCTCCTATTTTCGTCGTCTCTGTGATTATATATTGTAAAATCCGGAGATATGGGATGCAGCCAGAAAGCAGTTTATTAACGAAAAGTCTTAGATTTAAAATATTGTTTATTATATTTTTATTTCAATTATTCTAATTGTTTAAAAGGTAGTAAACTTTGTATCTGGGGCTTTTCGTTGTTTTCCTCGCAATACGAGAGATATCGCTTAATTGCGTCTCAAAAGGTGGGTTCATTGCACTGCGATGGTTTGCCTTGAATAGGCAGAATGTTTATATTTCCTTCAGAGTTGTGACTGCATAAGGATGCTGAAATAGGTATATGGAGATGGTGGTCCAACTCTGAATCAAATATAAACAAAACCTGCCTTGATCTTTTTGAAGTTATACTTCTTTACGCGCGATATGAGGGTGAATTTTAATAGGATTAAAACCTTTGATCCCGGCGCAGTCGCATTACAACTTTGTTCTGATTGGATGTTCAAATGACATGACAAAAATTATCCAATATGGCAGCTGTGGCACAGCTGTGGGACTGTGGTGTGGTTATATATGGTTGTTGCGTTTTAAAATTTGTAGGAAGAGAAACAACAAACAAAAAGTTAGTTAATGGTTATACCGCCTTTTTAAATAGTTTTCATATTATATTTTTGGACTTATTAACATAGAAGAGATGATTGTTGCATGCCAATGTGAAAGCCCATCAAACTGTGACTAGTATGAGTGCCGCAAAATTACTGATAAAAAACCTATTAGCTCGAAGGTGTAGAGAACTGTGGATAACAACAATCAACCGGGACGATCTACGATGTCGCTTATTCAAAGCTAAAGAATCTTAAACTGGTAAGTGTTTTAAAAATAGTTGATCAAATTTTGTTATGATATTTGAACATAGCTACTTTGCACGATGCAAGTGATTGCGAAATTTATTAGTCGTTATACGGGCTCTTATTGGGTGTTGAAATGATCTGTTAATAATAAATAATTGTTCAATATGAAGGTAAACAAATGTATAATATATTAGTTTTATTGTTGTGAGGACAGAAACAAAAAAGTTTATAATTGTAGTGATTTTTAAATAGTTTTTAAAGCAACAGGTACGTAATAATTGTAAATAAATATTGTATCATAGGTACCTACCTATATTTGAACCTACCAAAATACATAGTATGTAATACTTTTATTTACATAATTTGATTACCATCAAAATTTCTATCAATGTTCACCTAGTATATTGTTTTCTTACTCTGTTTTGTTGTATTTTTTCAATTCTAAATCATTTCAATTCAAAATCAAAATAATTTGATTTACATAATTCAAAAATGTCAAAAGTTTAATCCGTTTAGTTAGTCGATCTTCGCACATAATGACACACTGTCTCCGTGGCGAAGCGTTTAATGCGAGTGAACCCCAATACAACGCCAATACCAGCCGCGCTGGTAAGTTGGTTCGAATCCCAATAGAAACTTTTATTTTTTTATACATTTTATGATTGTAAGTATATTTATTATATAATTTTATTTTCAGAAAATACGTATTTAGTTAAAAAATGTTCCGACAATTAATGTTCAGAAATCATTTGTGGCATTTTTAATGTGTTTGTGTGTGTTTTGTTCTTTTATTATTTTAATTTTTGGCACTGTTTTAATAAAAATATTTGAGAAGTAGTAAGTATAAATTAGTTTAATATTTAAATAAAATATAAATAAAAGGTATATTAATTTCGTTTATAATCATATAATCATATAATAGAAGTATAACTTCTTACGTACGTACAAAATACACACACATTCTTTTTTTTTATCTTTATTAACTTAAGAGAAAAATCACTAAAGACCTTTTCTGTTTGGAATGATTCAAAAAACCTAAAAAAAATTTGTTCGATGCAAAAAGAACAATTTTAGGAAAAACCCCTAATCTTTCCCCTCGCCTGGCAAGGTCTTATGCTCTTCAGAATCGCCTGTCATTGTACACATTTCTTCTAAATAACTTACTCAAACACATACTTAAATTTAAACCTTACAGGAGAAAGTTTATTTTACCCCCTAAATTTGCACTTTTCGATTCACCTGGTAGATACACGTGCACCGCTGATGCCTGCCAGGTCATGGTTTTTAGCCTTGGTGTGCTATGAATTATCACTAGACAAATTTCTAGCCTTACAGGACGACCGTTAGTCGGAGGGTTCACTAGCCCTTAGACTATTAGTCTGTTCTACAAACTACAAATAATACGATTACTTTACCGTCATACAATCATTTTATAAACTTCGTTCAGTAGTTATTTAGAAAAAAGTATAGTTATTAAAAAAATAAAAAATCCAACATATGTGATGACAACGCCCATCTCAGTCAAGACACTTACCCAACAGGAAGGAGGAAGAGTCGATTGGTTCAAAAGAAACTGTACTACACAAACATTCTTAAATTAAGTTTTAAATTACTTACATCGTGTTTTATGTAAAATTATATGTTTGGAAGAACATCCTCAACTTGTTCATCTTCATGGGGTGGAGCCACCTTGCGAACAATACAGGTGTAAGGTGTAATTTGACACTTCACCCACCGGCTTACACCTTATATCTGTATTGTTCGCAAGATGGCTCCTCCCCATGAAGATGGACAAGCTGAGGATGTTCTTCCAAACTTATAATTTTACATAAAACACGATGTAAATCATTTAACCCTTTCGGCCCCCTCGGGACACATATGACCCACTTAAGTTTAAAAATATTTACTGGCTCAAATACGTCCCGATTTAAACGTAGTTTTGCTTTAGTGGTATTATTAGTGCAAAATCAAGAAAATTAAACTGTATTTAGAGATTTATTTAGAAAACCAGTCAGAGATTTATTTTCACAAGTTCTTAACGCTTTAATGTGTTTATATTCGCTTTTTACCATTTTCATCGAGAGTTTTGAACAGTACGTGAATATTCTTCAGCATTTATATCAGTGATACACCATATTCTAAATATGATATAGTATTTTGACAGAAATATTCCTGATTTTCTAGGAATAACCCTTGTGGGACAATAATGTCCCAGTGGTATTTTTAAGCGGGACATGTTTAACCCATTGGGTTTTTTGCAGTATGTTAAAACGAGGGCTTTCTAAAAGGAATTGACATTTTTAGCCGATAAGCTTTCAGATATTGAAAGCGAACTGTACCGTTTTGAGACTGATGACGACGGCGACAAAAACTATGAGACAGAGACAACAATACTTGGACCTTTTTTTGTCATAGGCTATCACTGGGATATATATCCCAGTTAACAATACGAATGGGACACATATGCATATGCCTTATCTGTAATGTCAAATCTAAGAAAAAATTTTATGAAAACCTGTTTGTATTTAAACTTCGTTTATTTAAGTAAAAAAAGTGGGGCTGAAAGGGTTAAAACTTAATTTAAGAATGTTTGTATAGTACAATTTGTTTTGAAAAAATCGATTCTTCCTCCTTCCAAAAATGGCGGATTTTTGAAAAAAAACCTTTTTGACTTTTTTTATTTAAACACCCAGTAGGTATCTATTTTTTTATAAATTGAAAGAACGGTCATTTACCTACCCAGCGATATAAAGTTTTTTAAAATCGGTTGTCAAATGACTGAGCAATTAATTTTTAAAATGAAACATGCAATGTGGAAATCACATAACATACATAATATCAATTTGCTTAGTTATGTTATGTTATTTAGTTATACTCTGGGCTAATTAGCAAAATTCTTGGAGAAAAGTTATTTACCAGCAATTTTATTGCTGGAATCGAATTATAAGATCCTATATATTAATAATATAGGTATGCAAAATCCGCAGATAGTGTGCTATTTTTTTTTATAAAAAAAAATGGCGCCGACTAATCGTATTTTTTTCAATTATTGCTCTATAACTCCGAAGATTTTAACTTTACAACAAAGACACATAGAGATATGTTTTTCACGATTTGCTCCGACGAAAATTTTCCTCGGAAAATGCTGGTTTTCCTAACAAAAACTCTAATTTTCAAATAAAGTTTTAGGTAAGTAATTATTAATCAATAATTAAATAACATCAAAGCTTTCTTGGTATCAATTCTAATTCCAGAAGCCGGTGAAAATTAAACGAATATTTTAGCAACATTCAATTGTTTAATTAACAATTTACGATCGCAATAATAACCAAAATAATCATGATACATTGATCAAACTTATAAAGATTATAAAGATGAGATGCTTATTTAATCGACAAAATATAAATTTTTCTTTTTTTGCATAATCTTTAAATTTTGAAAAAAAATAGTTATAATACGCTGGTCTAATTAGTAAAGTACAAAGAAAGGTTATTTACCAGCAATTTTATTGCTGGAATCGAATTATAAGATCCTATATATTATTAATATAGGTATGCAAAGTCCGCAGATAGTGTGCTACTTTCTTTTATAAACAAAATGGCGCCGACAAATCGTATTTTTTTCAATTGTTGCTCTATAACTCCGAAGATTTTAACTTTACACCAAAAACACTCAAATAAAAATTCACCCCAATTTAATTTTACATAGAGACATGTTTTTCACGATTTGCTCCGACGAAAATTTTCCTCGGAAAATGTGGGTTTTCCCAACAAAGTCTCGAATTTTCAAATAAATTTTTTGGGCCAGTAATTATTTATCAATAATTATATAGCTTGGTGAAATAAAAGCTTCCTTGGTATAGATTATAAATTCAGAAGCCGGTGAAAATTAAACGAATATTTTAGCAACAATTCAATTTTAAATTAACAATTTACAGTCGCAATAACAACCAAAATAATTATGAGACATTGATCAAACTTAGAAAGATTATAAAGGTGTGATGCCTATTTAATATTTTGTCGACAAAATATAATTTTTTCGTTTTTTTGCATAATCTTTAAATGTTTAAAAAATTGTTATAAACAAATTAACATTTCTCAGAAATTGTTTATTATATTCTAATTTTAAAAAATACTTAAAATGCGTATTTCATAGGTTTTAAAAATGAATGCTTTAAAAAAAATTTCCAACCATTTGCAAAAAAGTTATGAAACAGCAAATAAATATACGATTTCTCCGTTGTTTATAATCTGTTTTAATTGTTTCAAAGCTTAAAATTGAGTCTATGGTACAATCTAATGACTCACAAAGAATGTCAAAAATTAGTGCAATGGTTATATTTTAATCAAAGATTAAAAATACTTTTTTTTGTAATTTTTAGCGCAAAAGTAGGCCTGATACAGAGTCGGAGCTAAAATGTTCACTCGAAGCGACTGACACGCAGCATACATTATTTATTAAAAGCGTACGTCGCGCGGCTGATCGTCGCGTCGCTCCGAGTGAAAATTTTAGCTACAGTACTGTATTAGTCTACTTTCGCGCGTGTAAATTACAAAAAAATATATATATAATCTATAATTAAAATATAACCATTAAACCGATAATCGATATTTTTTGTAAATAATTAGCTTGTACTTTAAACTCACTTCTACGCTTTGAAAGAATTAAAAGAAATTATAAACACCGTAGTAATCGTATGTTTATTTTTGCAAATGGTTGCAAAAAAGTTTTAAAGCATTCATTTTCAAGATATTTGAAATGTGCATTTTAGTTATTTTTTAAAATTATAATATAATAAAAACTTTCTGAGAAACGTTAATTTGTTTTATAACTATTTTTTTAAACATTTAAAGATTATGCAAAAAAATAAAAAAATTATATTTTGTCGGCAAAATGTTAAATAGGCATCTCATCTTTATAAGATTTCAAAGTTTGATCAGTGTATCATAATTATTTTGGTTATTATTGCGACCGTAAATTATTAATTAACAATTGAATTGTTGCTAAAATATTCGTTTAATTTTCACCAGCTTCTGGAACTATAATCTAAACCAAGAAGGGTTTTAAGTCACCAAATTATTTAATTATTGGTAGATAATTACTTATCTAAAACTTTATTTGAAAATTAAAGATTTTGTTGGAAAAACCCGCATTTTCCGAGGAAAATTTTCGTCGGAGCAGATCTGGAAAACACGTCTCTATGCAGAATTTAATCATGGTGAATTTTTATTTGAGTGTTTTTGTTGTAAAGTTAAAATCTTTGTAGTTATAGAGCAATAATTGAAAAAAACACGATTTTCGGGCGCCATTTTGTTTATACAAAAAGTAGCACACTACAGTTGAGTCCGCGAGTCTTTACCCGTGCGTCATTAATAACTGGTGAGATAAAACACATACTTTTTATTTTGCATCATTCTCTTTTCACGCATGAAATTAATGACAAACCAGCTGCCGCCTGTTATTAAGTAAAAACACATGTTATTTTTATGAACGATTTAGTCTCAGTGTACTGAAAAGAGATAGATACAAAGAAAGACGATTGGGGATGTCTTCACATATTTTAAGTACAATTTCTGACGTTCTGGTTTGTTTACTTTTGTGGCTGTCAGTTTGTTGAACTTTTTGCTGTTATTTTGTCGAATTTTTGCATTTTGTAGTTTTTTATAGTATACAAACAGTTGTTTTCACAACTAATTTTATATTGGAGTTAGAAATTTTGTGATAAGTTTATGTTATTTTATGATAAATTTTGACGAAGTACAAAGCTAACCTCATTGTTGACACAGTTGAATGCTTGTGTTTAAGGTTCCGCCAAAGTGAATAAAATAAAAAAAGAAAATATGTTATAGAATTTTTTATAAATTGTTTATTTATTAATCAATGATAATAGAATAATTTATTAAGCTACTTCAAATGTAGCTGTAATTATGCACCAAAATTTTAAAGCAAAACTTAAATTTGACATTCTATTTATTTGATAACGTCAAATTTTATAATAACCCGTGATCGGAATAATATCCATTTGCCGTTGCGTTTAGTAAATTTCCGACTTATTTCGTATGCTTTAAATGATGACGCACGGGTAAAGACTCGCGGACTCAACTGTATCTGAGGATTTTGCATACCTATATTATTAATATATAGGATCTTATAATTCGATTCCAGCAATAAAATTGCTGGTAAATAACTTTTCCCAAAAATGGCCTATTCTCCGATAATCAGCCCAGACTATTATGTGATATACACTACACGTTGCACCTCTCACTTTAAAAATTAATAACTCAGTCATTTGACAATCGATTTTAAAAAAACTTTATATCGCTGGATAGGTGAATGACCGTTCTTTAAATTTACAAAAAAATATACTGGGTGTTCCATTAAAAAAAATCAACAAAGTTTTTTTCAAAAATCCGCCATTTTTTTTCGTAACTGAAAGCGATATAAAAACTCAATCCATTCATACAAAACTTTTACTAAATTAAAACATATAAGCGAAAACCTCATATTTCTATCTTGAGCCGTTTAGAAGTTATAAGCAGTTAAAATGGGAGAAAATATAAGTGGACACCCGGTAATATTCAGTTCTAAGTTGTTGTGTTGCTGTATTAGCTGATGATGGCTCGTGTTGGGTCGAAACGCGTCATTTTTTAAGATGAACGTTTTAATAAAAAAAATTTGTGGTACATTCTTAGAGTTTAGTACTTTGTTAATTTTAATCGTTTTCATTGCTACTTGCCAAAAAAGTTAGTTTTAAAACCTCGAAATTTGAACTATCATTACATTACATAGTTTGGCAATTTCCGGGATCAACAGTTATACAGGGTAGCGATAAAGTATGGAAACACGGTAATCTCTCGGAAACCGCTGAAACGATTTCTACATATTTTGGTGGGTAAAGGTCTTTTAATGTGACCGATATTCTAGTGATACATAGTTAATTGTTGTCAAATCTTCCGTTTTTCTGGAAATCTAATGAACTTTCTTTTTTCAAATAGAATACCCTCTACATTTTTTGCGTTTTGAAGTCTTAAGAATTACTGATTATTTTTCATGTTATATTCCCTGTACCTAAATGCCATAATTTTGGAGTTATTACTCTTCTTCTTCGGGTGCTATGTCCGTTTATCGAACGTTAGCGATCATGTTGGCTATCTTGCAGATTTCTCCCCCCCCCCCAAACCCGACGCTCAAAAGGTGTGACTTTTTTCTGAACATTATGTGGATCATATAGAACAATTTGGTGTTGGAGGATAACTTTCACTTTGGATGTCTGAGTTTGGGTCTAACTATGCCATACTATACGTGATTATTTGAATTCATGACCTACTTATTTTTAGGATTGTGTTTTTGATATTGTACATTTATTGATATTCTGTTGATTTATATTGCAAATAAATCGTCCATACAATCTTTTATATTTCATAGCTTTCTTCTTATTCTGAGTTTTACGTTGATCTCTTTTTGGTTATACATTGCAAAAGGTTATATTTTATCTTTCACTACTAAAGTTTTCAAAAGCAGCAACCACCTGGCCTATTTTGCGAGCTTCGCATTCTATATTAAGAGTGGGCGAGAAAAGTTGCTAGAAAAAGTGTAAGATACTCATATTCAAAATACAATAGTTGCGTAATTTACATTTCTCTAATATCCGCAAAATGTATGGTCTTTTGGCAAAATATGAAAAGCTCAAAAAAATTCTGTTAGTCTGCTTTCCATACATAGTACCAAAAAAATTTTTTAACCGTAGGCTCGATAAATAGTCTAGGCACCAAATACAGGTCACCGTGTCATTTTCAATTCTGATGGACAAACTCAACGGTTTCTTATGGATTTTCGGCTGCTGATTACGAATTTCGAGGGCGGATTTCGATCCGAGTGGTCAAAAAATTGTTATAAACAATTTAATTGTTTATAAATTGTTTATAAGGCTTTGTCTCATAAACTAAAATAGATAAAAAAATGTTTCAAATAAAATTTGTTTCTTAATAAAAACCGAGGAAACAACCGTTTACTAAACTTAAATCCGACAATTACAACTCAAGACATTGTAAAATTAGTGCACAATGCAAATTGCAAATTGCAAAATAAGTATTTTTCGAAGCTTTACCGATCGTAACTCGGCTTCTACGCATGCAAATGAGCCTTATAAGGTGTCCTTTTAAAGCTTAATTAAGAGGCTTCCAAACAAAGTTTGTTAAATTATTTGATCTTCATTTGTTTTAAAGTTATACCCGTTTGAAGTTATAATTTTCTTAAAAAAATTGTAAATTAATTTGTTTATAAAGGTTTCAAGCAAACTTGAGCTATAAACATTTATACTTTAATTAACAATAATGATAAAAGAACTCAAAAGGAACAATTTGAGCTTAGAAAATGTTCGTAAGTTTATTTTTGGCTAAGATGTCGATATTTTAATGGTGCGCTATGAGGCGCAAGATTGGCTCACAGTCTTGTAAGTATGTATTCTTCGACGCTTTATCGATCGTAACTCGGCTTTTACGCATGAATGAGCCAATATGTGATATCCATATAAAAATGGATCGAGTTCTTTTGCAGCATCATCATTGCATATAAAACGAGCATTTATGATGTGGCGGCATACACACAATTGACGGGCCTTGATGATGCTGCAAAAGAACTAGATCCACTTTATATGGATATCATATAGATAATTAGACTCTGAAGCCTCAAAAAGTTTTAGTTTTACTGCCTACAAGAACAGACTTGTACCACCATGTAACTGTTAAAATTTCGCTAAAAACTTATGCAGATGTAAAAAAGCTGATATTCCCTCTATATCTCTATGCAGATTTGCAGATGCAAAAAAAATGTTTGTAAAAATAGTATTAATAAATAATATCAACTTACTTTTTAGTTATACTTCTGAATTATTAGTTTTTAATATTTTTTTCTCATTTATTGCAAAAAATAGAAGACAATGTAAATAGAATGAAAGGTGATACGAGGTACAGTATGATGATTTAATTATAAGAATTATATGATAAAATTTTATTAGAATCTTCAAAAATGAAAAATGAAGATAACGTATGTATACATAGAAATTATAATTTGCATCGAGAAGTTAGCGCGTGAACCTTTACGCGGTGAGCCGATCTTGCGCCTCATAGCGCGCGCCATTAAAATATCGACATCTTGGCCAAAAATAAGCATATGAACACTTTTATAACCTCAAATTGTTCCTTTTGAGTTTTTCTATCATTATTGTTCATTAAAGTATAAATGTTTATAGCTCAAATTTGCTTGAAACCCTTATAAACAAATGAATGTACAATATTTTTAAGAAAATTGTAATTTCAAGCGGGTATAACTTTAAAACAAATAAAGATCAAGTAAATTAACAAACTCTGTTTGAAAGCCTGTTAATTAAGCTTTAAAACGACAGCTTCTAAGACTTATTTGCTTGCGTACAAGCCGAGTTACGATCGATAAAGCTTCGAAAAATACTTAATTTGCAATTTGCAATTTGCATTGTGCACCAATTTTACAATACCTTGAGTTCTAATTGTTAGATTTAACTTTAGTAAACGGTTTTTTCTTCGTTTTTTATTAAGGAACAAATTTTATTTGAAACATTTTTTTATCTCTTTTAGTTTATGAGCCAGAGCCTTATAAACAATTTAGAAACAATTAAATTGTTTATAACAATTTTTGACCACTCGGATCGAAATCCCCCCTCGAAATTCGTAATCAGCAGCCAAAAATCCATAAGAAACCGTTGAGTTTGTCCATCAGAATTGAATATGACACGGTGATTCCTCTGGCGCCTAAACTAAAAGGGATCGCGTAGCTTGAAGATTTTGAAAACCCTGCTCTTTTAAACATTTTTATTCCCAAAAAAAAACTACAAACTTTTAAATGTAAATTTACCTTTTCATTCATCGTTTTCTGAAAAAATCTTAATTGTACACGTATTTTTAGACCTGGGTTATTAAAACAATTTCAACGACTAGTTGTCCCAATTATATTTTTTAAAAAATGTTTGTCCTGTCAAGACCACCAAGTTTTGCTCTGCTACTCTTTAGAAGTAGCTGACACTCAACGATTTTTCAAATGGGTAATTATAATTTCGTGATTGAAGTGTCTTAAGCTCCACACTGTGCTACCTAATATTCGCATCAGGTGATACGACACCAGATTTCTCTAAATAAATTAATTCGTAACTCCATCCATTTTTGTAACTCTATGCATACATCAAAGCATTCTTATCTCTAAAATATGGACTTTTTGTTCTGCCATGTTACGGTTAGTGCTACTGTCAGATAATATAACTCTCCTCTTTCTGTTTGATCTACAGGGCTCTAAATCTACCACATTCATGTCAACATAGTTCCACATTGCTCTGTAGCAACTATCTATGAAGTCTAAACTTATTGAAAAGAAAAAGTAGGATGGTCTCAGATACAGAATATATTATTAAAAATAATATACACTAATAAAAATCTAGCAACCTTCTTTATTAAAATCCTTTCCGTTTTCTATTTTCGTCGTCTCTATGCCTTGTAAATGGTAGAATGCAGAGATTCAGGATGCTAACAAAGAATGGTTCTAATAAGGAAGGTTTCTAGATTTGAATTAGTGTACAGGGTGATTGATTAGTAGGGTAATGCTCAATAGCCCCGCTATAGTAATAGATAGCAATAAAAGTTAATAACAGAAATTTTAGCCACCTTTGAGCTTCACATTACAAAATTAGTTAGAATGTTACAGGGTGCTCGGTAACACAGTGGCAGACCTAACTTATGTTTTTTTTTAATGGAACACCCTATATTTTATTTTACATTTGAAATCCTGTTAACTTCTCCATCACAAAAATATAAAGGTTTGTTATGTTATACAGGGTATTTACAAAGTTATAACCAATTTTGTATGAAAATCATAACAAGTTCAACTCCCTGTATAACTAAAAATAAGCAAAACAGCAATGGTTTATTAATGCCATATTTTTTTATTTATTGTAAAAATTTTTAAGAATTATTAATATTGCTAATTTTCTTTATATCAAATACAGGGTGAGTCAAAACTCAAGTACATTATTTTCTCAGTAATGTTAAATGGAACACCCTGTATTTTATATCATTATTAAAAAGTAACATTAACGTACTGTAATTTTTATATAACATTCCCTATGCCCAAATTTATTAGTTATCGAGATATTTTCATTTTTCAGAGCAAATAATTTTAGGTGTTTAATGACCGGTTGCACCAACAGATCTTAAGCTTAAGTCGAGAATATCATAAGAACTAATATAATACAATTATAATATATTACAATAAGAATACCATAATATAATAACAGATATAATTAATAATCAGGTAAGAATCTAAAATTATGGTGCAACGTAAGTGATACTCAAAGAGGCCCTATTTATAGGTAGAGCTTAGCTAATCTGGAACTTAAGATCTGTTGGTACAACCAGGCATAAATGTATCTAAATTTTAAGTAATCCATGACTGAATTGACAATAATTGAAGATTACCGATTATCAATCCGGTAAGCAATGTAACACTGTAGCAAATAAAGAAATAAAAATAATTTATTAGTAATACATTTTACAAACAAAAACACAACCACTACATGCAACATTTTTGAAACAATTAAAAACTATTTTTTATGTAAATGCAACAAATAAACAAAGAAAATTAGTAATAAATTTTACAAAAAAACACACAAACACAAAATACAATATTTTGTGAAGACAATTAAACACTACTTTTGTATGTAAATGTAACAATGTAACAAATAAAGAACGAAACATAATTTATCAGTAATACATTTTGCAAAAAAACATGTTTGAAAAAATTAGAAGCTACTTTTAATAAAATATTTTTAATATTTAATTACATAAGGTGTTCAAAATTATCTCCTAACACATTTATGTACGCCTAAAAACGATCATTGAATGAGCTACTTAATCTACGGAGCATTTGTAAATTAACACATCAAAATACACTTTGTATTCTATTTTTCATCTCATCCCTTCTTGTTGGAGGTATTTTATAATAGTATATTATTCAACGAGCATGTAATGATGGCTATTACTCACGATGATGAAGTTTGCGACACGAGCCGTAGGCGAGTGTCGTAATTCATCAGAGTGAGTAATAGCCATTATATGCGAGTAGAATACTATACTTTTTCTACGACTTTTTTTATTTTAATTAGTAAAAAATTTAATTATCAACTACTCGAGATTTAAATTATAATAATTTACAGAAATACCTAAATACTATTTACCCCTAGGACGTGGCTGAATAATTGGTTGCCTACTATTACTAAATTCTTATTTATTGTAAAAATACATCTAGAAATAGTCAATATAAGTTCTATTCGTTTCCGAAAAATTATAAGCTTAAATTTGTACCTACTGTCAGTGAATCTAATAAATAGGAAATGGCTGTTGTCTGTGGACGTATTTCATAATATATAGTTATAATGTATATTTACATTTAACTATATATAATATAATAATATATAACTATACATAATATGTTATAACATATTTAACACAATATAACTTGAAAAACAAACAAAATATTAGTTGTAAATTCCAATTAACATAAACAAAATCCGCTAATGTCACTGTCACTAAATTAACTTATAAACGTCAAAATTTTTAGTAAACAAGATATAAACGTACAAAATATACTGACATTGTTTCAGTTAAAATTCCTTTAAAAATTTTTCGAAGTTAATTATTGGTATAAATTACAATAATCATTGTATTAAATAAACAAGTTTTGGGTAATGTGAGTAATGAATTATTACTCACGGGTACAGTAATGGGCGCCATTATCTATGAAAAAATAGCGAATAATGAGCATGTTATTAAACGGTCGTAGAAAAACTTCATTATTAACGTAACCCCAAAAAAATCAGTCCAGTTTATTAAATTCTGGTGATTTGGGTCGCCACGCTACTGGTCCATTGAAAAATGAAAATATCTCGAAAACTAATAAATTTAGACATAGGGAATGTTATCTAAAAATTAAAGTACGGTAATGGTACTTTTCAATAGTGATATAAAATATAGGGTATTCTATTTAAAATTACTGAGAAAATAATGTACTTGCGTTTTGACTCACCCTGTATTTGATATAAAGAAAATTAGCAATATCGACCATTCTTGAAAATTTTGACAATACGTTAAAAAATATGGCATTAATAAACCATTGTTATTTTGCTTATTTTTATTTATACAGGGAGTTGAACTTGTTACGATTTTCATATAAAATTGGTTATAACTTTGTAAATACCCTGTATAACATAACAAACCTTTATATTTTTGTGATGGAGAAGTTAACAGGATTTCGAATTTAAAATAAAATATAGGGTGTTCCATTTAAAAAAACATAAGTTTGGTCTGCCACTGTGTTATCGAACACCCTGTAACATTCTAACTGATTTTGTAATGTAAAGCTCAATATTGCTATCTATTACTATAGCGGAGCTATTGAGCTTTATCCTACTAATCAATCACCCTGTATATTATTTTTAATAATGTATTCTGTATTTCCTGTATGTATTCTGTATGTCCTTCCTACTTTCTATTTTCTTTAATAGATGTCGCTGCAGCGTCCTCAAAGAGGATTTCAATTTATCTTTGAAATTTCCCTTAAATAGCCAATTTGGTTTTGTGTTGATTCAGAGGCGGGCAAGCATCTGTACTGACGACGGTGATACCAGAAACAGCGCTGTCTGCAGATTATGCCTTGCCTCTGAATCGAAATAAAACATAAATTGCATTTAATTCAAACCTAAACTTATGATTTTTACTATCACCCTATTTATTATCCGTTTACCAATCTACTTATTCCTAGTTGTAATTCCATCTTGAAATGAATACTGTAAATGTGTTTTTGCCTTCTAAGCTTATTATCTTGTGGTAGGTCTGACAAAATTACATCTATTTTGGTGTTTTGACTGCAGTCCGGCTATGGTTCTCAAAATGCCAATAACCTAATGATAAATATTGTGTTTGCTTTCAATTAATGGTAAATAAATTATTCTTTTGACGGCTTAAAACATAGACATATGGCAATACCTAGACTGCGCGCTGCAATCTAAAATTGTGCGATTAATGCAACAGAGAAAAATGTTTGTGTTTAGGGTAGGCATCTCTTTTTAATCGGTGGGGTTTATCAAATCGACGGCAGTGGAAAAGTCACGTGGTCGATAAACCCAACGTCATTGGATAAACCTCACCGATTAGAAAGGCTACACAAAATACAAACTTTTTCTCTGTCACACGGTGGCACAGTTTTATTAGATCAGCACGCAGTCTAGTTATTATATCTATGCTGTCAATTGAAGGTAAATTAATTCTTTTGGCAGTTTAAAACATTTTTGGGGAAAGTAAGATTAAAGTGGTAAAACCAAAGAAATTGAACTAATAGAGGTTTTTATTTGTCAAATTTTTTAAAGTCTTTGCCGCCATTTGAATTGTGGATAGAGGGTGAATTGTTTAGTTTACAGCATGCTGTTTATTTATAATTATTATCGTTATTCAAAGTGTTAGTTAATTTAACAATTATGTATCATGATCATCATCAATGGCGTTACAACTCTTCGTGAGTCTTTGGCGTATTTACTTTTCCTCTTTCACATATTGCATTCAAAGAAAGCTTACTTTCTTTGCTTACTTACTGCCATTCATTACTTGCGTTTTAACTTCTCGTTCTATTTTGTTGTCATTGGTGATTTTTGCTCCCAGATATTTAAATTCTTTAACCAATTCGAAGTTATGATCCTTTATAGTATCTAATATTTTGCCTTATTTGACGTCGTTCTTGTTTTGAAACCACCACTTTTTTTTTTTTTTTTTTTTTATTTATTTTTAGACCGATATTTAATGCAGCTTCTGCAAAGCTCGAGAAGATATCCTTAACTTCTAATGTTGATTGTACTGCTGCATCTACGTGATCGGCAAAGGCAAGTACAATTTTGGACCCCAAGCAGCTATGTTTGGTTTGAAATTTGGATAAATTTTTCGCATGATATATTCTAAGGTTTAGTTAAACCACAATGGGGATAACGGATCTCCCTGTTTAGATCCAGAATTTACGCAGAAAACATTTGACGTTTTCCCCCTATTCTACCTAGTGCAAAGGAGTTACTAGAGAGTTTTTAAGCCCCTTATTTCAGCAACGTTAAACGTTATACGCTATTCTGCTCATGCGCATTAACTGAAAAATAACGTATTACCTTATTAGCGGATAAGGTGTCCCCTTAGTTAGGTAGAAATAAGGTTCACGTTATTAAGGGATTACGTAATTGTAAGATTGCCAAATGTCATATATCTAAATCATAAAAAACGAAAAAAAAGTCATATGAGCTGAACCAAAGACAACTAGAATAAAAAATATAGTAACGATGTATAAAATTCTAATCAAAATTTGTTTTTAAAAAACTATCAGGTAATAAACATATTATAATATAATTGAATATAATCTGCTTGGCAACTGTGTTAATCTGTGTGTGTATTTTCTGAAGGGTTTCAAAATCTATTTTAAGCAAATACGTTATCCCTTATTTATCACTCATTGCGCATGACAAGTATAACGTTTTACGTTTAACGTACGTCAAAAAGTAGAGGGTCTAAAATCTCTCTACTTATGTAACCTTACCTAACGCTCTAACATTGCATTCCATAGTGTTGGACGGTTAATTGAATCATAATTCTAACAATTTTGTATTGAAGGCATAAATTTTACTATTTTTAAAGTACTAAACATTTTGGTGAAAACAACAATTGATTTCCCAAAAATGGTAAATTTCTGCAGTGGCAGTGCTTATGGTTATCCTAACCGGTTAACAAAGGTGCTTGTGTTTCTTTTCATAGGTACTAAAAATTTTATGTTTACTGTGTTATTGTAAAGTAGTAACTTATGTCCCACACGTGAACTAATCGATATCCTAAAAGTATCAGGTTGATAAAATCCCACATGGGAAAATAATCGATATCCTAAAATCATGAGGAGTCGATGATAAGGATGTAAGACTGGTCTCAAGCTTATATCTCCAACAAAAAGCAACAGTTTAATTCGAAAATGAACAGCATTCACAGTCGGAAAAGGTTTAGACAGGGTTGCATACTGTCACCAGCATTATTTAACATATACTCTGAAAATACCTTTAGAGAGGCCTTGGACGAATCAGAAGATGGTATTGCAGTAAATGGACAACTTATAAACAATATTAGATATGCAGACGATACAGTATTGCTGGCAGATAGTGCGCAGGGGCTCCAAAGGATTATGGATAATGTGGTAGAACCATGTAACAAATATGGCCTAAAACTAAATTGTAAGAACACAAAAATAATGATCATTAGTAAGAACACCAACATAAACGCCCAAATTACCGTAAGCAATACACCCCTAGAAAGAGTACAGAAAATATTCTATCTGGGCTGCAACATTAAGGATACTTGGGATCATAGCTACGAAATAAAAACTCAAATTGAAAAAGCCAGAAGCTCTTTTAACAGTCTTATGAAGATTATCTGCAACTTATCTTTAAGTATCAATATACGCATAAGAATTCTTAGATGTTGCGTCTTTAGTGTCCTCCTCTATAGAGTAGAAAGCTGGAGTCTTACAGGAAGATGCCATAAAACCATTAGAAGCGTATGGTATGAAATGTGGTGCTACCGACGTATGTTGAGGGTCTCATATATACATCACACAACTAACATAACTATTCTCCAGAGGCTAAGAAAAGACGAAGAAATAATTAACACCATAAAGAATAGAAGGTTGGCTTACTTCGGCTTATGCGTAATAATAAATACCGACTTCTACAGGTGATTATGCAAGGCAAGATTAAGGGCAAGAGAAGCCCTGGACATAGACGTATAACCTGGCTGGCCAATCTTAGGGAGTGGCTGGACAATCTAACGTCAACTGATCTATTTCGAGCTGCTGTGAATAGAATAAGATGGGTCAATGTGGTCGCCAACATCTCCAGAAGATAGGCACCTTTAGAACAAGAAGTAGTGTCTAGCTGTAGTTCCCATTTGAAGGAGCAGAAATTTAAAAAAGCTTGGGTTAATGCAATCAAAAGAAAACAATTCTTCTCTCAATGCTAGTAGCGGACTCTCTTACTTAATTTGTACCTTTTAGACAGGAGTTGTTTATGTATTGGTTTAATATCTATATCTCTGGTCAAAACAATTTACGTAGCATTTGAGAGAAAATGGCTTCATTTACGAGAGCAAAGCACACTTAACATTATCATTATCATTTTCCGACTAGAAGTCGAAACTTTAATAAAATGTGCAATTTTAGTTACAATTATTATGGTTTATTCCGAAGTCTAAAGGAAACTGCTAATTTGTACATTTCTGCTCATTTTTATTCCACTCGCTTGCTGTTTACCTGTCTCCAACGCATTGCTTTAATTAATCCATTTATTAAAGCACGTCGTTTCTAATAACATGTAATTTCTCTTACAACCACCAGACGTGTCGTAGATATACCGCCATTAGATATTCAAAACAGGCAAGGCATAAATTTCTTGAATACGCCTCTGTCCCATACGGCCAACGTACGTGAATGTTGGGATTGAAATACAGACCCATCATGCAGTGATGCCACTACTAACGGTTTATTTTCAGTTTTACCGATTTTTTTAAATGTGTGTGTGTGTTCACAAAGAGGGGATGGCATTAGATAAACTTCTTGCCACAGATATTTGAAAGTTGAAGATGTCATATTAAATTTTTATTTTAGAATCTCTAAGCAATTGTATGACAATATCATTAAATTAATATTTTTGGTGTTGAAGCTTAGTAGGTGTGAAATATTCAGCGGTAAACTTACATTTTGATTTTTTTTAAAGTTATACTTCTTTAGGCGCGATTGAGAGTAAAATTTCATAATACTGCGCGCATGCGCACACAGACAGTATGGCGTTTAGTTGCTAAATCTTTCTAGTTATGTATAAATATATCAGTGCAAGAAAAGGTGTGAAAAGAATATATTAGTGTTTTTAGTAAATATATGTATTATATATAATATATAATATTTATTATACTTCTTGTCTCTTTGTTACTGTGAATTGTCATTAGGTACGTCCGAACCGATACAGACACAGTCATCGTAGCGTATTTGGTATAGCATTCGGCCAGAGATCGGGAGGTCTTGAGTCCGGATCCAGTGCAATCCTATACTTTTTTTTCATTTTTTTGAAAGCGGTAAGCACAAAATTAGTTTGGTGTTTAAAAAAAATTAAAACAAACTGTTTAAAGTATATTTATTTTTAAGAAATCATATTAAAGAAGTATAACTTCTTACGTGCGTACAAAGTACACAAACATTCTTTTTTTTTAAATAATAATCGTTTATTATTATTTTAATATATTTATGTAAAATATAAAAGGTATTATATAATAATAAATAAATAAATATAAAAATATAATATATTAATAAAATTTTTTTGTTAATTATCATTTTTGTTCTGTTACAGTCCGACTGCTGAGGTGTTGCTAATTACAGTTTACAAAAGACTCACAGGAGAGCTATTCTATAGTTACATCCATAAACATAAAAAGGAGTTTTGTTAGAAAAAATATTTTATTATAACTTTAGTTAAATAGAAGGAGAACATAGAAAATCTCCAGGAGAGCATAGTATAACATGATATAACGAACTCCTAAAGTATGGAGGACCAGATCTGACTAAACAACTATTAATAGTCCATTGAAATGTTACATTTTTAAGGCCATACCTTGCATTTGTTAGAGGAGTCAATTTTATTTTTTTAATATGTAAAGGGGATCAGTAGAAGAATTCAAGTTTTTGGGATCGCCTCCTTTGCCCCCCTTTCGCCATCTTGGAAAAGGGGTGCAAAGGGGTTTCGCGCTATATCTCGTAAACTACCAACCCTACGGAAAATCTAATAAAACATAAAATGTAGCAAATTAAATTTTCTACAATTTTGTTTCTATTACTTTTTATCGTCAAGTGCCCAACAAAAAAGATATAAATAAAAATAAGTAAAAATTTTTTAACGTTTCCTTTTGGAGGTTATAACTTTTTTCAGTACATTTTACACTAAAATAACATTATAGCAACTTTGTAGAGGATTCCTCAGCGAACAGTTTCCGCTCTAAATGTGATTAATTCTATTTATTTATCTAGGTTTTACACCTGTCCAAACTTGACCAGATTCTCAAATGCTCATAGGGATACAATAAAAACAAAACGTTAGGCTTATTGTTCTATCTTAATATTTTTTTATTCATACCAATTATTATGATTTTAACATTCCTATGCTAGTATTAATCTATTTTTGACCTTTCTCCCCACTATAAAACTTAGAACCCTAAGCATATATAGAAAAGCCCAAGAAGTGGTTTGAGGACAAATTCGCCGGTCCAGAAGAAGAATGACGCAACCGCAAAATGCAAAATTATTCAGAAGAGCAAAAAAAGACTTTAAAATATCTAAAATAGGGATTAAATGAAGAGTAATCGTCCAGGGGCATCGACATGTCGTTTGTTTTTTGACAACGATGGCTTTATTTTCATCGATATTGGTTCGAATTTCATTATCTTAATTTAATCGCCCCATTTTCAACCCTATCAACAGTTGCGTCATTATGCATCTAAAACAAAATTTAACATAGCGCGTATTTCAGTAACGATGCAACTACCCTATAGTGGCTCAGCACATTTTTACAGTTCGGTCTTTTTGTATCATCTTTACATAGTATTTTAGAAGTTCTCACAATAAAACACTGAAAAACGTTTGTTTTCTATACTTCCACAAAATTTATTACAACTATGTTACTAATGCAGCTGTTTCGGCAAAGTGCCTTTCTCAACAGCTGTAGTAATAACATAGTTGTAATAAATTTTGTGGAAGTATAGAAAACAAACGTTTTTCAGTGTTTTATTGTGAGATAAAATGAACTTCCATCAAGTAACGGTCGAATCCATCAATTATTTTAGAAGTTAATTGCGCAATAAACAGGAATTGACAAAATTTGCAGTTACGTAATTTTTCTTCCGCACCGGACTGAATATCTACCTGCTATTACTCTTATTATTATAATTTATCCTATGTGGCACAGCAGTCGGTCCCATTCTACTTAACTTATTCTTACAGTTGTGCTACCTATTTGGCCACGTGCAGTCGTATTAAAAATTGTGAAAAGTATTTTGAGTTTTATAGATAATACTATTGAGAGTTTTGTGGGTAAAATTTATATTTTTGTGATTAGATAAGCATTTTGTGTTTTTTCTAAGAGCGCATCATGAGTGGTGGTTATTTTATTTATAAGAAACCTCGGGAAAATTATTTGTCAGTGAGAAAGTCGAGTCATCTTTACTCACTGTTGTCGGCGAACGTTTTTCTCTGGAAACCCTGAGATACCAACAATTCGCTAAAACAGTGAAAACAAATGCATTTAATCTCCAGTGTATCACCAGATTCAGTCACGGCTCGGTAAACATTTTGATCCAGAAAATTGGGGCTGGAAAAAGCATGGAAAATTTTGGATACCAATCCCAACTTCCAAGTCTCCAGTACCCCCGAGCCCCGAGCTTATGAAATTCATCTTTAGCAGATGCAATGGAAACTGGAAGTGTATGTGGTTGCCGAAAAGCAGACCTCAAATATTAAGCAGTGCGCCTCTATTGTGTGTGGTGGTGAAAGTTGCAGCAACATCGTGGACATATCAAATAATTGAAGAAAATGAAATGGTATATGAATTACCGACAATGACGCCAACTGTAACTCTCATTATACCACAAAAATTCACCTCGGATACTGATTCAGATCTTGACTCGCAGCCTGGACCATCGAAAAAAATGAAAGAATAATAACTACGATAGATCTTTTTCCTTTTATTAGGCCTATTGTGGATACCATACAAAAAACGCGCCTCCATAAATCCTCTATAAATCTCCTCTATACAAAAAACGCGCCTTCGTTAAAAAATCCTATATAAGATCGCTATAATGTTTTATTGCAAAATGAACGGAAAAAAAGTTACAACCTACAAAAGGAAACTTCTTACAAATTTTTCTCTTATTTTTGTTTATAACTTTCTTGTTGGTCACTTGACGATTAAAAGTAATAGATATAAATTTGTAGAAAATTTAATTTGCTACATTTATGTGTAATTAAATTTTCTGTATGGTTGCCAGTTTAGGAGATACAGCGCGAAAGCCCGTTGCACCTTGCAAAACGAAGGAAACTCCAGGGAACTACTTAGGTACTATACAGTTGATGCAGGTGATCAGATTCTAGAAAACCATTGAAATCGTTATCGAAATACAAAATAACATGTATTTCCATTACGATTCCCGAAGTGGAAGTCGACACGTCAACAAAAATTTTCTACTTAAATTGTGGCTTATTTCCCAAGTAAAATAGTAAATTGCATAATATGCCACAAAGAAATACACATCATTAGAGAGCGGAATATATGCAACACAACATTAACACATGCAAATGCATATTAAAAATACTCAAAAATAAAACAATATATTAAGTCGTAATATCTTCAGAAAAGTTGCCTTCAAAAATACGTACAAATTTCCTCAAACAATCGAAGCCCTCATTTTTTCTAAAACATTTTTTAATTTATTTCTAA
Organism: Diabrotica virgifera virgifera; assembly: GCF_917563875.1. Classification (NCBI taxonomy): domain Eukaryota; kingdom Metazoa; phylum Arthropoda; class Insecta; order Coleoptera; family Chrysomelidae; genus Diabrotica; species Diabrotica virgifera. The sequence goes on along the minus strand of NC_065443.1, from coordinate 58,803,412 downwards.
TTGTAATCCCTGTATTTCCGGGAATTTTTTGACAATGAGCAGAAAAAGTGTTAACAAGATTAACTGAATCACTTAATTGTAAATTTCTCTGTTCTAATGACTTTATTAGATCTGGTAAAAAACTAAAATTAACTTTTATGAACATAAGTTCTTTAGCAATTTGTACGTTACTTAAAGAACAAAGTACGTTACTTAAGTTGAAGAACGAAAGCGGAATTGTCTACAATTTGATGGATTTTTGTATTTTGATGCTTCTCTCTATGTCCGTCTTTATAGAAGTAAAAGCGAATTTGTCGAATAAAAACACTCTTTCCAGAAAAATTTCTTTTGTGGGACATGATGCTTTTGTTTGTCAGTTCCTCATTTAAAAAATGAAATGTGAAAATAAATGTAACTTACGATTTTGGAACAGGCCTTGCAAAATACTTTGTCTCCACTTAGCTTTAACTCGGGAAAACACTTTATCCAAGCACTTTTTTGAATGGTAGGCATATTTAAATTTAATATATACCAATCACTTCAAAAACACTAAATACGATACAACGTTTACTTTAAACAAATGTTGGCCGGAAACTGACAAAATAATTATTAGACCCTTAAAAGCAGGTAGGTACCTACGACTTGCTACGCTAATAAAATAATATTTTTCTTAGGACACCCATAATTGTTAAATTCAGGTAGTAATGAGAAAGTCCAGATGAGCGATAGATAGATAAATAACGAGCTCGTTCATATCGAAGTTATAAAATTCCAACTAAGAGAGGAAAATTTTAAACTTTTATTTAATTCATTTCTAAAATATGCAAAATAAATCGTGTTTAGCTTAAATATGCAATGTTGTGTTTGTTGTCTGAAAATATGCAATATGTGCACTTTGCATATATTCCGCTCTCTACACATCATGTATATTCATTCACAAATTGTTTTCAACTTATTTGATATATAGGCTATTGATTATGTTCAAAATAAGAGAGCTAAAAATCCTTGCCATTTTCCCACAATGAACAACCTTCTCGCCTCAAATCCAATGACGTAACCCAAATCAATAATCTCTCTTCTCTTGTTTTCATCTCTTTATTAAAATAACAAATTTTGCCGGGTTTTACCAATTAATAATATTAATTACAATGTACAGGTAATCTTTTTACTCTCTACTTTTAGGAACACCGGCAACACCGCATCAACCAACAGGTTTGAATGAATGAAGAAACTTTTGAGGGTACATCCCAACCTGAATTTGTTTTAAGTTTGTTTTGATTCGGTAATGAATTTTAAGTTCACCGTTTGCATTTTTTAGTGTGTGTTTTTAATTAGTTATCTCGTGGTATATCTCGTCAGTCGTCAGTGATGTTGTGAATTCGATTAAAAACATAGTTAACGGTTTTTTGCTAGTGATTTGTGAGAAACAATCAGATGTATAAGTTATTTACAGTAGCTGATCATGTATGTATTTAATTTAGTTATTTTCCAACCTATTTTAAGTTATGAGTCGTTGATTTGAAGTGTATATTTTTTAAACTAGTCATAAAAGAAAACCAATAACCCAAAAATATAACCTCACTTTGTAAGAAGTAAGAGACAGAGAGCCGTCTTCTCACAGCTGAATCACACATTGTTGAATATTACCGGTACTTATCCAGTTCCGTAACGATCTATTTTTGTGTGATAAGGTCATTAACTCTGGGAATAATTTAATAATAATATAAGTATGTACCTACATTTAAAGAAGGATAATATGCAAATGTATATTCAAAATTAGTACTATTCTTAACCCATTAACATCCAAATTCTTTTTTTTTTCAAATTTATAGTACCTATATTATTCAATGAGCATGTTGTAATGATGGCTATTACTCACGATGATGAAGTTTGCGTCACGAGACGTAGGCGAGTGTCGTAATTTGTCAGAGTAATAGCCATTACATGCGAGTAGAATACTATACTTTTTCTACCTTTTTTTTATTTTAAATAGTAAAAAATTTAATTATCATTACTCGAAATTTAAATTATAATAATTTACAAAAATACCTAAAAATGCTGTTTACCCTTAGTACGTGGCTGAATAATTAGTTGCCGACTATTACCAAATTCTTATGTATTGTAAAAATACAACAAGAAATAGTCAATTCACTATTCGTTTCCGAAAAATTATAAGCATACATTTTTACCTAGACGAGTATTAGTAATAGTGTTGAAGAAACGAGGTCGATTCTGTAGGTATATTCTGCGGTACTGAGTAACATAAAATTAGAGACAATAGGAGACAATTTTTTTATGTATATGTGGATGAAACAATTGATTCTTCCGGACGTTACAACGCACATATATTAATCGGATCTCTTAAAAATAGACAAGCTTGTAAATCGCCAGGGCCCCCGCAAGGCTGTGCGGCGCCCGCGTGCTGGATATATTTTGGCGCCCTTTAAATCTACCTATATACGATTATGAATAAATCTATAATTTTTTATTTTTTACTCCTTTTACAACAGAAATTGCAAGAACTCAAATTTTATTTTTTTTTGTAACTAATTTACTGATAATGGCAAAGAACAAATAAAACTTTAATATGTATATTAGTTAAGGGCGTAGGCGTAAAATTTCGGGCCAATGTATTTTAAATGCATTAATTTTTTTCGAATCCTGAGAGAACTAATTAGTATTTTTGAAAAATTTTAAAGCAGAATGAAAGATCACATTATTACTGAAGCGAGGGCCGAAGTCCCTTAGAATGACCAAAAATTTCTTTAGAATGAGATATTTGAAATTAAAAATTACACTAAATTTTCTCTTCTTTTCACCCATGTAATTTATTAAAATAAACATTATAGAAGTTTTCAGGGACTTTCGTCCCTCGGTAATAATGCAAACTTTCATTCCGCGTTTAAATTTTTCAAAAAATTTTACATATTAGTTTTCTCAGGATTCGAAAAAAATTAATGCATTTAAAACACATTGGCGCCAAACTTTGCGCCTACGCCCTTAAATCTAGAAATTGATATATTAAATCTAAATTGAATTAAATGGGTGTTTTCTTAAATTTGACGGCAGCAAATTCGTTTATAATATCTTTAAAGTCCATCCAAAGTACCATAGTACAGCTCAAACAATTTTTAATTAACTTTAATTTTGAAAATGATAGCTCACCAGAAGCAACAGACACCGTTAAAGTGAGGATGATTCTTCATGAAACAGTGATATTTGGTAAAGATGGGCAATTATTTCCTCAACAACATTTTCATCTCTGTAATTTTTTAGCCATTGGCATGATACAGTTGCTTTCACATTCAGATTATAGTGTAAGGTGTAGTATGTGTGTTGAGTAAATGTCTTGTTATATAGTAAAGTCTATTTCATTGTCTTTGCAAAGAGACGCTAATTGTATCCAAATGTCTTCCTTCACTGATCCCACAAGGATAGAAATTATTTCTATTAACTGATTTTTAATAAAGCAAAATTTGATACTTAGCTAGGATTCATAACTCACAACCCTTGTGGGTGCCAAAATGAGCTTTTTGCTGCAGGTGTTATACAAAATACATACTATGTAATTTTAAAAACCTATGGAGCATTATGCTAGTTTTGCAGGCGGGCACCTTATACCCTAGCGCCGGGAACCACAGAAGGGGGAAACTGTAATTTTTAAAATGATCAACTAGATTCTTTAAATAGTTTTGACATACTTTAATGTCAATTATTGTATCATTTTGCTTATAATATTAATCTGTAATAAACATGATATCAAATAATTATTATGATATCTATAAATATATCTAAATGATTGGATATTTAATAGTAAAGCACTTGCTTTATATCAACTTGCTCCCAGAATTTTAAAAACGGGAGTTTAGAAATAAATATAATGGTACATATTATTTTTATATTATTATCTATGCCTATTTATAGCATGTATTATTTAGCAAATTGGGTGTTTCTATTAAAAATTATTAAAAAATCCATTTAATCCAAAACCCAACCTATCCACCGTCAAAATTTATTTTTCAAAATTTGAATTCCTCGTCTCAAAAAAACCCCAATGCCAAATTTTTATGAAATTATTTTAATTTCAAAAATCCACGAAACTTTCAAATCTGGACAGAATATTAGAACCCAACGAGTTTTGACCTCTAAACAAATTTTTACGATTTACGGATAAGTACTGCAAAATAGGTATTCCGATAATATACCGTTTTAAAAAAATACAATAATATATATTATAATAGTAGTAAATTATTAACACCAAATGTAAAATAAGATTTTAATTATTTTTTCAGTAATAAACAATATTTTTTTTATTTTTGAAATTTCTCTTTAATGTTCGTTAAAAATGTAAAATTTAAATTGTATAAAAAATGAATATCTCGTTAAAATAAATATTTCTTATTTGCCAAACCTTCGGTTTGGCGCCCTTTTGGGGCTGCGTCCGCGTGTGTCGCACGCGTTGCACGCCCGGTTACGGGGGCCCTGTAAATCGCATTTAATTGCTTCCTAGAAATTGAATAAAACAAACGCACTAGGTAACAGTTTTAAGGTTTCTGCAAGACAGTTTAGCAATTTTTTTCTTCCTTTAGCTGTTTCCAACGAAAAAATTTTATTTTTCTTTCAGATCCTGCACCTTACATGGTTAAAGTAGGAAGCAATTTGAAAATTTTTTATCCTCGTTTAGTACATAGGTACAACTTGCCTAGCGTATGGTTTAATTAAGGTCGCAGAAGAAATTAGAAATAAATTTACTCTTTAATAATTTTATTTCAAATATTTCTTAAGGCACCTATAAGCAGGGTTGGACAAAAATTGTTGTTTTTTTTTTTGTTTAAAAACAATGTTTTTTGAAGTTATACTTCTTTACGCGCGATATGAGGGTGAATTTTTATATGTTAAAACCTACGATCCCGGCGCATGCGCATTATAACTTTGTTCTGATTGGATGTTCAAATGACATGTCAAAAATTATCCAATATGGCAGCTGTAGCGCAGCTGTGATTTGGACGGTTGACGGTTTGGTTATGCATGGTTGTTGCGTTTTGAAATTTGTGGGAAGAGAAACAACAAAGGTTAGTTAATAGTTATACTGCCTTTTTAAATAGTTTTCGTATTATATTTTTGAAGTTATACTTCAAAATGTTTTAATTTATGTATGTATCAGTCCAGAAAAGGTGTGGAAAGAATATATTAGTGTTTTTAAATATATTTTTCTACAAACGTGTTAAAAATGCAATTTTTAGGACTCCATAGGAGCGTTAAAAATGTTACTTTAAGGCACTAGTGCTTTAAAATTTTTAAGGCACTGCAGTTAAAAGTGAATTGTCAAATTGTGAAACGTCAAAATATTTATATTTCATTTATTAACATTAATATTAATAATACAACTTGCGCAATTTGAAAAAGGTGGTTTAAAAGGTTTTTTATTATAATTTTGTGTCTTTGGATTTGTCTTCCTTGGGCGTAAAATAATAAAACATCTATTTTTATATTTCACTTGTCACCGTGATGTATAATTATGTATATCTGAAAGGTAACTAGCATGCGGCTTGATGGCCTTGTTGGTAGAGCATTGGACCAGAGATAAAAAAATCGTGAGATTGCGGGTTCAAATCCCGGACGATTCATATATTTTTTTTAATATTTGGCATTGTTAAGTTTTGGTCCATTTTTGGTAATTATTGTTAATTTTTTGTATTGTAACTGTTAAGTAGGTATATTCATTTCGTTGAAATTATATTATAATAGAAGTATAACTTCTTACGTGCGTACAAAGTACACACACATTCTTTTTTGTTTTAAAACAGTTTTGTTTCATCTAAAAAAACCACTGTTTTAAAACAAGAAAACACTGTTTTAAAACAAAAAAAAAACGTTTTAACAAAATTACATACTTCACTGGATTCCCATAAACCTCAACTGGCTCACCTATGGGATTCCCGCGAAGTTGCGACCTGCGCGCACATGCAACGAGTGTTTAACTGTTTCGTTTCCTTATACCACGTGATATTATCTAAGTCACAGTAGCTATTCAGTTTTTCAGGATAGGTCGGAAGCTTTAAGTTCTGCTTTATTATAATATAATTTCATAATTGGTATCTTCGGTTCTATTTTAATTTCTAGTGGATAGTTGCAGTGTATACAGTGTAAATTATATGAAGTTTATAAATATGTCAAGTCAAGGAAGGCGGAGAGATCCAATTTGGATAAATTTTAATTTGATTAAAGTGAATATCAATTTTGAGGATGGGAGAGAAAGTAAAAAGACAGTGTCTAAAGCTGAGTGTAAAAAATACAAGAAGCAATTGTCCGTATTAGTTGCAAGAATCATGATATGATTCATGATGAATCATGAAAAATGGCACGTTTTCAAATGGCTATAACAGATGCGCATTATTTAGCTTATTTATTAGACCCTCAGTACTTAGGTCAGAAACTCACTGAGGTGAAAGTTGATAGAGCATTGTTATTTATTTGGGATTTTCACCCAAATGTGATGTCCGAAATACTGTCATTTCGTGCCTTAGCACCGCCATTTAATAAACAATATTTGTTTGCAAAAAATACAGTAGACAATTAAGTTCTTTAACATGGTGGCTATCTCAAAAACAGTTTATTTCATCGGAGTTGTTGCAGTTGACAACTCAATTATTTTCAGCAGTTGCATCCAGTGCTGGAGTGGAGAGGCTATTTTTTTCATATGGTCTAGTTCACTCGAAGTTGAGTTCAATCACATATCAGTTGCAGGATATAGGACTGTGTAATAGATGCTGTTGTAATTCAATAATTATTTACTTAATTTCTTAATTTTCTTTTTCTTTCAGCTTTATTAGGAGTATTGGTTTTTGTTAATGTTGCTACAGCACTCAGCACTGTCTACCAGTACTAGTATGCTTGCTACCTCAACATAAATAAAGTTTAGTCAGTTACTTTTTTTCAGTTTTACTTTTTACTTCGCATTGATATTGTTATTGCACCTACTTACTCTATAATCTATGTTTGCAATTTTGCAAACACAAATGTCTAATAACAATGTTGTTTCAATAAACAATTACGAAAAAAACACTGTTTTAAAACAATGTTTTAAAACGGTGTTTTAAAACACAACTGTTTTTTTCCAGTGTTTTTAAACATGTTATAAAACGTTGTTTTAAAAAGCTTGTTTTAAAACAGCCCAACCCTGCCTATAAGGTATCAGTTGTATAAAGAATATTTGATATTTGCCGACTTCCTCTTCCACCAAAACCTATTGTTACTGGATGAGAACTTGATTAGAGGCTGCAATGTTTTATGCAGAAATTTTTGCTGAATTGAAGCCGGTAGATTCTTCCGAACCACTTATACTTTTCAAAGAATTGGTGAAAAATAAAATAGTACCACAGCAACTTTCATACTTAAAATATTATGTACATACATGCATATTTGACACAAATAGTACATGCATATACATGCATATTTCACATAAATAAATGCATATACCTACATATACATGCATATTTGACACAAATAATATGCATATATATGCGCATATATAGTATTTTTACTACAAAAGCGATATTACGTAGGTCAAAATTTTTGACGTAAGAGAACTGTCAAAACATTAGAATGTGACTTTTCATCACGTCAAAAATTTTGACCTACGTAATATCGCTTTTGTAGTAAAAATACTATATCTTCCTTTTCAACCTGCATATTTGGCTGACTTTGGTCATCAGTATCTTATATTGTTTAGTCTTAGTCGTTCTCCGTTTATAAGTATTTCCTCGTTTATATAAATTAGCGCTAAGTTCATAATGTGCTCTGAATATATATTCAATAATAATGGGTACAGCTAGAAGCATCAGGTGGAAGCATCACTAGATCCCCCAATTCAATTTTATAGGACAAAGACATTAGGAAGGAAACAAAGAGAAGAATATATGAAAATATAATGAAGAGCACTACAATCTACGGTGCAGAAGTTTGGGACATAAGTGCAAGAAATAAAAAGAAGCTACTTAGCACAGAAATTTACTTTTTGAGGAGAAGTTGTCAGGTCTCAAGATTAGAACATGTAAGAAATGAAACAATTATTAGAGAACATATGAAGGTGGAAAAAACTATAATAGACGATATTGAAAGGAGACAGCTGACATGGTTCGGTCACGTTAAAAGAATGAATGAGACTCGCTGGCCGAGAAAAATGTTAGAGTGGGTCCCACCGGAGAGAAGAAAAAGAGGACGACCACGGAGAAGCTGGAGGGACAATATTCAGGAGGCAATGGATTCGAGGCAATTAAATGAAGATACGTGTTACGATAGAAAAAGTTGGAAGCTGGGTATGGAGAGGCGGCGGTAGCCGTAGAAATCCATTATATATATATATATATATATATATATATATATATATATATATATATATATATATATATATATATATATATATATATATATATATATATATATATATATATATATAATGGGTACAGTATATATCCCTGTCGCACATATCTTTTTATCTTGATATAGTCTGTTAAATGACCCCCAACTATAAGTTTGTTCCTAATACATATTGTTTACTATGCGGAAATCCAAGATTGACAAAGAGCCAAAACCAAATTTTTTATGCGGAGTTCTTTTAACGTTTTTTTTATAGGCTGTTCCTTTAATATAACTTCCAGGAGCAGGTTTTCTTGTGGTCTTACTTGACAAACAGTAACGCATTTTGGGGTTAATTATAATCTTTCAACTATATTTTAACTTCTGGAACGAAGCATTCATCAAACTACCTTTTCAAAAAGTTTATTGTCATCCACGCACTTTTTTGTCCGTAATAGTGTACAGGTACAACAATGTTTTAAAATCAACGCATGTTATTCATTTACGTCCAGGTGCAGCATTTTCGTTACATGTTGTCGTTTTTACAAGGAAAATATTTTTTCTACGGCCGTGCTAAAAGAGCCACTTTCACGCACGCATTTTGTTTCCGAAAGTTGCATTTTCCCGCACGGCGTGCGTGAAAGTAAATTTTTTCTTGTAAATTTTCCTAAAGTAAAATACCTTGTAATATGGCATTATAATATATTATAATACATGCAATAAACTAATATTTAGATATTATTTACTAATTTATTTTAAATTTATCTTATTGTGTTCATGTTTTAATGAAATTAGCACGATTATTTCATTCACATGAGATTCTGACCTATAGAAAGCTACAGAAATCTAAATTAAACTGATAATTTTTGATAATTTCCCTTCGTCAAGTATATTACGTCAGATGCCCTTTGTTGCTATGAAAAAATACATTCAGTGACATTAATGACAATTAATGTTTTAAAAATTATAAAAGTGATGACTTTCAACCGTAAAATATTTATAACAACTGTATGTTTAATTGTACTAATTTGTACTTACATAAATAAATTACAATAAAATTTTGATTTTGAACAGTTTTATTCATGAAATAATCGCAACAAATTGCACTCGATCTCTAAAATTAATATAGAATTTTAGAGCTCTTGTGCAATTACTACTGATAATTCGATGAAATAAAATTATTTTGACATAGTATTTAAAAGTCAGATCAGTAGACAATTACAATGGTTTTGAATCGTCGTCATGGAAACCAATATCGTCGTCGTGGTAACCCATTATATTGAAAGTTTGATTTTGACAACCTTGTCAAAGAATTGATTTGTGTATTTTCACTTCTAAATAAAAATTGATATAACTCTATTTTTTGTGGCTTTTTTACAAACGTACGGCCCTAGAAAAAATATTGTTCCTAACTCATGCGGAAAGTGTCTTCCCCGCACTCGAATGAGTGCCCGGAAAAAAACTGTCTTTCCCGAACTCCGCTATCGCGTCGTTCGGGTCAACGGCAGTCTCGTGCGTGAAAGTATCACTTTCCGCACTAGTTAGGAAAATAACTATTTTCTACGGCCCTCCTAAAAGACCCACTTTTACGCACGCATTTCGTTTCCGAAAGTTGCACTTTCCCGCACGGCGCGCGTGTAAGTAAATTTTCCCGCACTGCAGGAAAGTAAAATACCTTGTAATATGGCATTATAATATATTATAATACATGCAATAAATTAATATTTATATATTATTTCCTAATTTATTTCAAATTTATCTTATTGTGTTCGTGTTTTAATGAAATTAGCGCGATTATTTCATTCATAGGAGATTCTGACCAATAGAAAGCTACAGAAATAAAAATTAAACTGATAATTTTTGATAATATCCCGTCGTCAAGTATATTATGTCAGATGCCCTTCGTTGCTACGAAAAAATACATTCAGTGACATTAATGACAATTAATGTTTTAAAAATTATAAAAGTGATGACTTTCAACCGTCAAATATTTATAACAACTGTGTGTTTAATTGTACTAGTTAGTACTTACATAAATAAATTACAATAAAATTTTGGTTTTGCACAGTTTTATTCATGAAATAATCGCAACAAATTGCACTCGATCTCTAAAATTATTATCGAACTTTTGCCCTCGTGACACTTTGACATAATTTCACTCCCCTTCGGGTCGTGAAATTAAAACTGTCAAAATGTCACTCGGGAAAACTTCGATAATTTTAGAGCTCTTGTGCAATTACTACTGATAATTAGATGAAATAAAATTATTTTGACATAATATATTTAAAAGTCAGATCAGTAGACAATTACAATGGTTTTGAATCGTCGTCATGGAAACCAATATCATCGTCGTGGTAACCCATTATATTGAAAGTTTGGTTTTGACAACGTTGTCAAAGAATTAATTTGTGTATTTTCACTTCTAAATAAAAATTGATATAGCTCTATCTTTTGTGACTTTTTTCCAAACGTACGGCCCTAGAAAAAATATTGTTCCTAACTCATGCGGAAAGTGTCTTCCCCGCACTCGACTGCTTGCCCGAACTCCGCTATCGCGCCGATCGGGTCAACGGCAGTGTCGTGCGTGAAAGTATCACTTTTCGCACTAGTTAGGAAAATAACTATTTTATTCATCGTTCTTTTTCTGTTCAACATTTTTTGTATAGTACCATTTTTTCCATTTCAGTATGTCACGACTGAGAAATAATAGCAACAGCAGCCACGGTCCATATGGAGGGCCAAGTTTGGGAGATTTCCTGACGTCACGCCCCTCAGGCCTTCAGGAATCCGAATCGTGGGCAATTCTTTGTCAGGCTGTTCAAGCCCTACAAGATCTATTTTTGTCAGGTAAGTGTCTTATGTCAGAAAATGTCTAAAAATTACTTACTGATTATAGTCCTGGATCCCGCGTACCAAAGAAAAGTTTATTAATAGCAAGCTAGAAATTTGTTCATAGCTTAACGGTGTCAAGTCGGACAAACTTTGATGTATGGGAACACTGGAACAGGGGAAGTTTTAATAGTGGAACATGATAAACGTGTCGTCCTGACAAGTTTATGATTGTGAAAAATACAAGTTGTTGTTAAGTTTATTCAATAGCCAACGTTATATTATATAATATACAGTGCACTGGAATAAGTGTTACCCACCCTTATTAACTTATTTATTTTTAGCATATAAGCAAAACGCTCGGACAGGTCGATTTTTAAAATAATCCTAGTATATTATAGCATCAATATTGTTCGATCTTAACGCCATCCCTCTTCAGGTGACAGGCATAAATTTGATTTTTTTTTTAATGAGAAAGTACATCATCTGACACCTCATTTAAAAGCTTTTGAAATACTGATTACAAAAATGTATAATACTTAAATCCTTTTTGAGAGCGTAGGTGCAAAATTTCGATCGAATTATTTTTAAATGCATTCATTTTTGTCGAAATTTTGTGCCTACGCTCTCAAATAGCATTAAAGTATACATTTTTGTCATCAGTATTTTAAAATTTTTTAAATAATGTGTCACATGATGTACTTTCCCATTTAAAAAATCAAAGTTATGCCTGTCACCTGAAGTATAAGTATGCCTATAACATACTATGATTATTTTAAAAATCGACCCATCCGAGCGTTTTGCTCATGTGCTAAAAATAAATAAGTTAATAAGGGGGGGGGGGGGGGGCGTAACACTTATTCCGTCGTACTGTATGAAAAAATGTTTGTTCGACAAAAATGTTGGGCATTTTAACGAGTCCGACACGTAGAACATGTCACATGGCAGGAATTATGTTGGTGATAAATAGCAATCTGATGAGAGTTTAATGAAAGGTTAAAAAATCAATTGGAAGTTCTGTCCGACAAAATGAATGGAAAGTTTTCGTAGTCCGACGTTTTAAACATATATAAGATATAGACAAAAATGCTGGTGATAAATAGCAAGCTAATTTTGATTTTTTTTATGTACAAATTATATTTTGCAACGCAAAAAGTTATATGTCGGACAAAAAATTCGGGAAAATCGAAGGAAATAAATAAAAAATCATTTTTTCAGAATAACTTAGTTGCATATTGATAAAGCTATTTTAGTTGTATATTATTATTTATATTCACATACATACTTGCATTTGCATATACAGCTGGTTCCTAAAAAACTGATACGACTCTTAGTAAGATTTGATCATTTTGAGCAGTGCATTTGATTTTTCTGACATTATATTATATTTATTATGACAGACAAATAATAAAATAAACAAACAAACAACAAACAACTGATTACATAATATGTTAATTCATAAATTGTAATAATTATTAAGTAAAAAAAAAGTAAAAAATTGTAATAATTATTGATAAACAAGTAATTTTTGCTGCAGTTCGGTACCTAAGATGCGATGCTTTAATTCTGCCCCAAGTTGTCTTTCTTCCCGGAAACTGTGACATGATTCTTGCAGTTTTCGCATCTTCAAAAGGATTCTCTTCTAATCTCTCCAAAAGCGTACGATCTTTATGAGCGGTAGATATTTTTGTTCTTCCAGATCTTTGCTTTCTTTAGAGAGTTTCTTGTTCTTTCCATATTTTATTAATATTAAAAACTATTGTTTTGCTTACGTTAAAATGGTTCGCTACGGCAGATAGCGACCAACCATCTTCTAATTTCGTTACAATTCTTGCTTTTAGTTCTGTGCTAGCATCATTGATTATAAATGTTCCAATGTAGTTATTAATCAATGCTTGCATGTGGAGCCATTTTTTGAGGTTGAACAGAATAAGTTATCTGATAAATTTTAAGATTTAGCAGTGACAGTGACAGTATGTAAATAATAAGTATTTATTCTTCAAAATACACTGCTCAATTTTTTAAGAGTCGTATCAGTTTTTTTAGGAACCAGCTGTACGTATGCAAATGCAACTCCAAAAACAGTGAGATAAGTATAAAGGTATGACTACAAATACTGAAAAAACAAAAATTTGCGAATTTTGTCATGAAATTTGGTATGTGGGGTTAGAATAAGGTTTGGAAGTATTTTTTCAAATAACTTTTCAGGTATCTGTAACGTGAAGCAAAATACAGAAAATTTACATTGTTTGTGGATTCGCAGTATAGGTCGCTATTACAATTTAATTTCAGTCGAGTATATTAAAAAATGTAATTTTATTTACTGTAATAAAAATTTAAATTTCTGGGCAACTATATTTCTATTAAATAATTAATTCATTAAAAAAAGTTATTATTATTAAATAAATCATATTTAGGGGCCCGAAAACTGTGTAGTGCCTCGGGCCTGATTTGAAGTAAAATAGGCTATGAGATTGATCGTACCAACTCAGGAAACTTCAGGGTTTCATGTACAACAACTTTGCTTAAGGTCATCATAATATTATGATCAAATTCATAGTTTACGATTCTATAAAGGACATAAGGTAAGTCAGGGTAAGTGTAAATCTGGGGCAAGTGCGACCATTCAATACCGTAATTCAGCCAGAGATAATAAAATAGCGACATCTAGCGTAAACGTTACTCAACTTCATAACCATGTGTTCTGTCGGTCGCGGATCTTTCCCCAACACGACTCTACGAGAAGTGTACGGTAAATTGAAGCTGTAATTACAAAAAAAAATATGTATGTCTTTGTAATCACTTTATAACGCTCAAAAAATTACAGGATCTGGATTTCAATGCATATTTTTTTTAGAATTCTCGCATCGAAGTTACGCGTGAAGTTAGTCGTATTGATGACAGTTGGGGAAACGTCCGCGACCCGTGTTCTGTATACAGCGGAGCGACGTTACCGGCAGTACATGTGAGAGTTGAGCTATTGAACATAAATATGAACATAAATCATTCTTTTAATTCGCCACGGCTACTTTAGTCAATCGGATTGGTTTTTACCTTAATTCAACAGAAGTGATTGTGATATGACTATGTTACAATATGAGCATAACAAATGTATTGATGTACCCTCACCGGCACAAAATTCAGCCACCCAAAATGTTTGATTAAGTTTGACAATTTATAACTTTATTATTTGTGCTTCGATTTTCAAGATTCTTGCACCAGTTTTAGGTACATGTATTGATATCGTTTGGTATTATTCCGATAACAAAAAATTTTTGCTTGCATGGCATTATATAGGGGTGAATGGAAGCGTTGTATTTTCTCCTAATTTTAAAAAATTCTGTTGAAAAATGGAATACCTGATTTTGTTTCATAGTCCTGTCATATTATCCCGGATGCATCACTAAAATTTTGTTTTTTGAATTATACGAATATATCTTTTCTTGTAAGAGCTGTACCATTTTTTGTAAATAAAAAACCTGATTGACTCATAAAATAGAGGTTGGATTGATAAGATTAGAATGACCCGCACGCAGCCCAGATCTCAATCCTATTGAGCATTTATATTTATGGGATTATTTAAAAAAAGCTATTCGCCTTCATCCTAGGCCTCCAGAAAATTTGGTACAGTTATGGCCCTGGTAGAGGAATATCGGGCTATTCCCCAGGCAAGGATAACACATCTTTATTCGATGCTAAACAAATTGCGAGCAGTCGTTGTTGCAAGAGGTGGACATACCCGCTATTGAATTTTTTTGTTTTGTTGTTAATTTTGTTTTGTTTTGTTAATTTTAGTGCGTTTAATATTTTTAATTAAATAACCCCCAAAGCAGTGTTTACTTACAAGAAAAGAGATATTTGGATAATTCAAAAAGGAAAACCTTAGCAATACCTCCAGGATAATACAAAAGGAGAATGAAACAAAATCAGCCCTCCAATTTTTCCACAGAATTTTTTAAAGTTGGGAGAAAAAACAACGCTTCCATTCATCCCCGTATAATGTCATCTAAGCAAAAAAATTTTGTTACCGGAATAATAACAAACGACATCAATACATGTACTACCTACAAACTGATGCAAGAATCTGGAAAATCGGAGTACAAATAAAAATTATGGATTGTCAAATTTAATCAAAAATTTTGGGTGGCGGAATTTTGTGCCGGTGAGTGTATATTAGTGAGGTAGCTTTACTTACACTGTTTGTTATTAAACCGGTCTCATTTAATCAAAATGTATTTCTATATAAACAAGCCGATGAGGCCCTCAAAGTTCCATAGCAAACTCTTGTGTAGCTTTCTATTTAATTCGAAAACTAGTTTGCTAAGGACTGTTCAAGTGCCTCACCATATCTGTATTATATTATATTACGGGTACTTTTTTGTTTCTGGTTAGTAATTTCTTAGTTAATAAAAGTCGCAGTGGCCATGATGATTTCCATTCTCCGCTAGGAGTAGTACGTGCAGAAAAAGATCCTCCATTTCAAAGTTGAACTTGTGCCGTTGGCTGGTTTTACTTAGTGGGTGACAGTTACCCCCTTCTCGGTGGTGAAAAAACGCGAGTTTAATATAGGTCCGGAAGTGGATAAACTGACTAATTCTAAACAACTTTCGTTTTATAGAGTTTTTTTAAGTAAGTCAATATTTTTCGGATTATTTGCGATTGAAAATGTTTATTTTTCGACAAAAAACCACGTTTTCAGGCGGTTTTTCGCAAATAACTCAAAAACGTAAGTATTTTATCAAAAAAAATGTTCTCAGTAAAAATATAGCGTAGAAACAAACGAGAAATGTTATGTATTCGTGAAGTCATACACCCAGCACAAGCAAAGTTGTAGCTCATGAAAAATACGTTTTTATTCGTCAAATTAAAAATCGAATATTTCAACGTGAAATAACCAAGAAATAAAACACTTTTAGGGAAAAACCCATTAAAACTGTTTTAAAGTGTTTAAAACAAGCTTTATTTTTTATAAAAGTTTATAGAATCAAAACTAAGCGAGTTACGCTCAAAATAAAGTTGGTACTCTTTTTTTTGGTAAACAAGATCGTGAAAATCCCCCTCTGTTTAGCACCCTAAATGAAATTAATCGTTACCGCTTTACAAACAATTTACTTATGTATTTTTTGCATGATCTTTAAGTTTTACCGGTTTAAAGCGCTTATTTTTGAAAGGGTTGCAGTTTAAAGGGTTTGAACGAGTCACTAATCACGACTGTATGCAAACTTTTAGGCCTGGATCCCGCGTACGAAAAAAAGTTGATTAACAGCAAGCTGAAAATTTGTTAATAGTTCAGCGATGTCTAGTCGGACAAACTCTGATGTATGGGAACAGGGGAAGTTTTAATTGTGGAACGTGATTTTAATTGTGGAACGTGTCATCCTGACAAGTTTATGATAACTATCAGGTTGTTTTTAAGTTTATTCAATATCAAACTTTATATAATATGTTAAAAAATGTTTGTCTGACAAATATGTTGGACATTTTAATAAGTCCGACGCGTAGAACATGCCCAATGACAGGAATTTTATTGGTGGTCAATAGCAGTCCGATTTTTGCATGATAGTTTAATGAAAAGGTAGCAAACCAATTGACGTTTTCGTAGTCTGAAGTTCGAAACCTGTAACGTGTTCCACAATTAAAACTTCTCCTTTTCCAGTTTTTTCGTACATCAAAGTTTGTCAGACTAGACCAGCGGTTCTCAACCACCGTGTCGCGACACACTGGTGTGCCGGAAGAACCTATCAGGTGTGTCGCGAGATTTACGAATACGATATTTTTATTTATATTTTTTTACTGGTTATAATACACCAATCATGCATATTGTTCTTGTTATGTTCTTACGAAATAAAAAATAATATGCTTAATATATTCATCTGTACATACCTAACACTAGCAAAAATTTGTACATATAAGGGTGTCGCGAATCTGTAAGGAGTACGTTAGTGCGTCGCTGAGTAAAAAAGGTTGAGAACCACTGGACTAGACACCGTTAAGCTATGTATTAACAAATTTTCAGCTTGCTATTAGTAAAGGGACAGCACCGGTACGGGCGCACTTTGACCCTTTTTTACATGTAAATCTCCATAAGAAAATCTAAGGTCCATTCTGCTCATTTTTGACGCTTTTTGTGGTGGAGGCGCGAAGGCTCGTCCGATCGACGTGAATGGCGTGACGTGACGTGAATAACGTGACGCGAATTACGTGACGTGAATAACGTGACGCTATTCACGTCGATCGGACGAGCCTTCGCGCCTCCACCACAAAAAGCGTCAAAAATGAGCAGAATGGACCTTAGATTTTCTTATGGAGATTTACATGTAAAAAAGGGTCAAAGTGCGCCCGTACCGGTGCTGTCCCTTTACTGCTATTAATCAACTTTGTTTTGGTACGCGGGATCCAGGCCTATTTGAGCAGCCTCATCTTAACCAATTTTTGTCTTACAGAAAAACAAAATGAAACTATCATATTTATAAAAGCAATACCTACATTTTTTTACTCTTTGAGATTTTTTGTGTCACTAATACTTCGTTATTTTGAAAAAGGCCACTTTTCCAAAATTTTTTGAAAAAATTTTTTTACTATAAAACTAAATTTCTTCAAAATAAGCACTTTAAACCAGTCAAACTTAAAGATCGTATAAACAGTACACATACATATAAAGTAAAAGGTAAAGCAGTAACGCTTAATTTTATTTAGGGTGCTAAATAGGGGGAGATTTTCACGATTTTTTACCAAAAAAAGGGGCCAACTTTATTTTGAGCGCAACTCGTTTAGTTTTGTTGCTAGAAACTTTTATAAAAAATAAAAATAAAGCTTTTTTTAAACACTAAAAACTTTTAATAAATTTTTCTCGAAAATTGTTAAATTTTTTGGTTATTTCACGTTGAAATGTTCGATTTGTAATTTGACAATTACGAACGTATTTTGTACAGAGCTAGAAATTTGCCTTTACTGGGTTTATAAACTTCATTAGTACACAATTTTTTTAGTTTTTTTTTATAAGCTACGTTTTTGTAAGGACTATTTTTTTTTCGATATAATATTTACTTTTTGAGTTATTTGCAAAAAACTGCTTGAAAACGTTTTTTTTTTTGGTCGAAAAACCAACATTTTTAATCACAAATAACTCGAAACGTATTGGCTTGTGTAAAAACTATAAAATGAAAGTTGCTTAGAATTAGTCAATTTATCCATTTCCCGCTTACTTCAGACACGCGTTTTTTCACCCCCGAGAAGGGGTGAGTGTCGCCCACCAAGTAAAAGCAACTATCGGCACAAATTCAATTTTGAGGTGGAGGGTAAGTAGAACCGAAATCCAAATTTTCATGCAATTCGAAGTTGACTCTGAAAATTACACTCCAAAACGGTCATTTACTTGGCCAATATTCATTTGATTTTCAATTTATTCATAATTAGGTCAGTATTTGTAATCCTGTAATGCTATTTCTGTGAAACGTTCTATTATAAAGGGAGGTTTCTTAGAATGCAAAAATATTTATGGTCAAAACATCTACAGTTACTGCATGTATCCTATTTGGTTAAGATGCTGTCTCCATTTCGTTTTGCAAAAAGCTCTTAGAATATTTCGACACCCCCATCGAACAAGGTTGTAACTCAGTTTTAGCGATTTTACAGGAAAGGCAAAAAACGAAAACATGACTTGTTAAAAATTTGTAGCGAAATAATTAGACTCTTTTACACTAATGTGATATGATATTTATATCATAATAAGAGATTACTGTGAGATGTATGTTTTGTAATTTTAATAACTATTGAAAATCTTGAGTTTGATTGAGATACAACCTTGAGATTAAACATGAGTATTCGTAGAAAAAGGTTGTAAGTCACCTAACAACCATTTTACACTCTCTGTGTTAATTATTTTCCCGTTTAACTATTAAAAGGTTGTACGTTTTGAATTATTTGCGGTATAGCTAGGAGAAAATGAGTTTTTAAGGGATATTTAAACAAAACATCAACTAACAGTTTTCACAATTTTAATTGGAAATTATAAATTTTACAATAACAATAATATTCTATCACTATGAAAATATATATATATATATATATATATATATATATATATATATATAAATCAAACAGATGAAATAGAGAATGTGGAAAAATCCCCTTACGAACAATTCACACATCCACCATTTCGGGTTGGGAAAAAATTTTTTGAATAGAATCAAAGATCCAAACACCAGTTCTTAGAAATGTGTTTCGCCCTCTTCAACCTCTCTGGGCTTATCAATAAAGATGAGAGGTTGAATATCTTTAGACACATTCCAATCAAAAAACAACATTCGAGACCTAGACATAGAAGGTGCGTAAATCTACGGCAAGTCCGACAATGACAGTCTCAAGTTTTAATTCCCTAATTAATTAAAGTAAGTAAAATATATGTTTAAAAACATGAGATGTAGATCCTTGAAACACACTCAGTGATCAAAAGATCCAAGGTTAATGGTTTGACGACCACTCGTACGAAATCAAACAGATGAAATAGAGAATGTGGAAAAATCCCCTTACGAACAATTCACACATCCACCATTTCGGGTTGGGAAAAATTTTTTGAATAGAATCAAAGATCCAAACACCAGTTCTTAGAAATGTGTTTCGCCCTCTTCAACCTCTCTGGGCTTATCAATAAAGATGAGAGGTTGAATATCTTTAGACACATTCCAATCAAAAAACAACATTCGAGACCTAGACATAGAAGGTGCGTAAATCTACGGCAAGTCCGACAATGACAGTCTCAAGTTTTAATTCCCTAATTACTTAAAGTAAGTAAAATATATGTTTAAAAACATGAGATGTAGATCCTTGAAACACACTCAGTGATCAAAAGATCCAAGGTTAATGGTTTGACGACCACTCGTACGAAATCAAACAGATGAAATAGAGAATGTGGAAAAATCCCCTTACGAACAATTCACACATCCACCATTTCGGGTTGGGAAAAATTTTTTGAATAGAATCAAAGATCCAAACACCAGTTCTTAGAAATGTGTTTCGCCCTCTTCAACCTCTCTGGGCTTATCAATAAAGATGAGAGGTTGAATATCTTTAGACACATTCCAATCAAAAAACAACATTCGAGACCTAGACATAGAAGGTGCGTAAATCTACGGCAAGTCCGACAATGACAGTCTCAAGTTTTAATTCCCTAATTACTTAAAGTAAGTAAAATATATGTTTAAAAACATGAGATGTAGATCCTTGAAACACATTCAGTGATCAAAAGATCCAAGGTTAATGGTTTGACGACCACTCGTACGAAATCAAACAGATGAAATAGAGAATGTGGAAAAATCCCCTTACGAACAATTCACACATCCACCAATTCACACATTCTCTATTTCATCTGTTTGATTTCGTACGAGTGGTCGTCAAACCATTAACCTTGGATCTTTTGATCACTGAGTGTGTTTCAAGGATCTACATCTCATGTTTTTAAACATATATTTTACTTACTTTAAGTAATTAGGGAATTAAAACTTGAGACTGTCATTGTCGGACTTGCCGTAGATTTACGCACCTTCTATGTCTAGGTCTCGAATGTTGTTTTTTGATTGGAATGTGTCTAAAGATATTCAACCTCTCATCTTTATTGATAAGCCCAGAGAGGTTGAAGAGGGCGAAACACATTTCTAAGAACTGGTGTTTGGATCTTTGATTCTATTCAAAAAATTTTTCCCAACCCGAAATGGTGGATGTGTGAATTGTTCGTAAGGGGATTTTTCCACATTCTCTATTTCATCTGTTTGATTTCGTACGAGTGGTCGTCAAACCATTAACCTTGGATCTTTTGATCACTGAGTGTGTTTCAAGGATCTACATCTCATGTTTTTAATATATATATATATATATATATATATATATATATATATATATATATATATAGTGATTTTTTGAATAACGGCAATTCGGTCAGATGAAATAAAACTCTATTTGTTCTAGGTCTCAATATTTCGTCACTATTTGGTGACTTCTTCAGGAGAAAACTGTAAATTTATTAAGAT
The DNA here is from genome assembly GCF_917563875.1 of Diabrotica virgifera virgifera. NCBI lineage: Eukaryota > Metazoa > Arthropoda > Insecta > Coleoptera > Chrysomelidae > Diabrotica > Diabrotica virgifera. The sequence goes on along the minus strand of NC_065443.1, from coordinate 58,782,221 downwards.
TAGATATGGACAAAAGACAAAACATTTTTATTTTATTTCATCTGACCGAATTGCCGTTATTTAAAAAATCACTATTTAACACAGTACGGTCGAAAATATTTGTACAATATATATATATATATATATATATATATATATATATATATATATATATATATATATATATATATATATTGTTATATTTCTATTTGATATGAAAATTAAATTTTGATAATTATAGACAAAATTCATCATCATTCATCATTCTCTTTGCCTTATCCCTATGCGGGGTCGGCTTCCCTAATTGCATTTCTCCACACAATTCTGTCTTGGGTCATATCAATGTTAATCCCCTTTACCAACATGTCCTGCCTTATCGCCTCCCCCCAGGTCTTCTTTGGTCTTCCTCTCCTACTCCTTCCAGGAATCTGCACTTCAGCTATTCTTCGTATTGGGTGATTAACGTCTCGACGTTGAACATGACCGAACCATCTTAACCTATGCTCTCTCATTTTGGCATCAATTGGTGCCACACCTAGACTTCCCCTAATATACTCATTTCTAATTTTATCCTTCTTTGTCACTCCACTCATCCATCTAAGCATTCTCATTTCCGCCACATGCATTCGTTGTTCCTCTTTCTTTTTCACTGCCCAACATTCAGTTCCGTACATCATAGCCGGTCTTATGGCTGTTTTATAGAATTTTCCCTTCAGCTTCATTGGAATTTTTCTGTCACACAACACACCACTCGCTTCTTTCCACTTCATCCATCCAGCCCTAATTCTACTGCATGCATCTCCATCTATTTCTCCATTACTCTGTAATACCGATCCTAGGTACTTAAAACTATTGCTTTTCACAATCATTTCACCATCCAAAGATACCATTTTATTTGTAGTAGCTCCATCTTTAAATGAACATTCCAAATACTCTGTTTTTGTCCTACTAAGTTTTAAACCTTTTTCCTCCAGAGCTTGTCTCCACTGTTCCAGTTTTTGTTCTAAGTCTCTTTCACTATTTCCTACTAACACGACATCATCAGCATACATTAAGCACCATGGAATGTTACCCTGTAGTTTCGCTGTTATCTGGTCCAAAACTAATGAGAATAAATACGGACTAAGCACAGAGCCTTGGTGCAATCCTACTTTCACATGAAATTTATCAGTCTCTCCCACACCTGTCCTAACACTAGTCGTTACTCCCTCATACATATCCCTCACAATCTTTACATATTCACCAGGGACTCCTTTCTTATTGAGTGCCCACCACAGAATCTCTCGAGGGACTCTATCATATGCTTTCTCAAGATCAATGAATACCATATGAGCGTTTGTTTCTTTACTCCTGTATTTTTCCATCAACTGCCTTATAATGAAAATTGCATCTGTTGTTGATCTACCCTGCATAAAGCCAAATTGATTCTCGGATATTTCGGTCTCTTCACGTATCCGTCTGTCAATTACTCTTTCCCATATTTTCATGGTGTGGCTAAGCAGTTTTATAGCCCTGTAGTTTGTACATTGTTGTATATCTCCCTTGTTTTTGTAAACAGGTACCAGTATACTGCTTCTCCATTCGTCTGGCATTTGTCCGACTTCCATAATTCTATTAAATAGACCTGCTAGCCACCTTGTTCCTGTCTCTCCCAATGCTCTCCATACTTCCCCAGGAATATCATCTGGTCCTACCGCTTTTCCTTTCTTTATTTTTTGAAGCGCTTGAGCCACTTCCTCGTTGGTTATTTTGGTGACCATTGCTGCTACTGTCTCCGTTGACTCTACAGGCTGTCTGTCAAATTCTTCATTTAATAAGCTGTCAAAGTACTTTCTCCATCTCTTTTTGACTTCCCTTTCGTGAACTAGTATTTTATTATTTTCATCTCGGATACATCTAATCTGATTAAAATCTTTTGCTTTCCTTGCTCTCTGTTTGGCTTTATTATAGACAAAATTATAGACAAAATTCAATTTAATATAAAATATTTTCAATTTTCTCAACCACGGGCATATAAATTTAGAACAACCTGTATACAACAAATTGTTATATTTAATTTTAAGAAGTGATTAAACGAAACTCGGGAAAATGCGCTTAGAATAAACAAAGTGAATGGCGCGTACCATTATCGTTGTTCGCGGAAGGTTCGATCATTAGCCTATGCTAAATAAGACTTAGTTGGAATCGATAATAGGTCATTATCGTTGTTCGCGGAAGGTTCGATCATTAGCCGATGCTAAATAAGACTCAGTTGAAATAGAGAATAGGTCATTAAATTTTGTAAATAGTAGAAAGTAATTTTAGAATGGGAATTAACTATTTCTTTTTTGAAATCCATTAAGCATATTTAGAAAGATTAAAAATTGGTTTTGAGGAATACTGCGAATGAGAGTTGGTGGTGGAAGGTTGATTTGTGAATCTGGAAGGGATATTTAGAAAGTAGGGAAATGAATGAAAAATATAGATCAGAATGTTTTGAGCTGTCGAGAAGTGAAGTCCAGTAGTAGACGGTAGTGTACGGAGAGTGAGAAAGCCGGTGTAGTTCCGTGAGTGTGGAGATCTATCGTGGAACGAGAGGTAGGCCAGATTGAGAGTAAAGAACCTCCTTGAGCCAAGAGTGTCCCGGTAGCTGATTGCAGTTTCGAAAAAGGTAGAACACAGCAGCACGACAGAAGCAGGAACGAGAGCTATACGAGCTAATCTTCAAAGGAGAACATTACTGAAAGCCAGGACGAGGTTTTGATCGTAGCCAAGGATAGCTGGAAACGGGTCTTGTGTGAAGACATTCTCAGTTCACCAGAAAAAGGTCAGTCTCATTTGTTTGGACATGAATGTATGGGTTTTTCGTATTAAATACCACATTATAAATTGAAGAACATAATAAATAATATCAGAAAAGCTTCATCAAACTTAAATAGAATTGTTGCTAATAAATCCTAATAGTTAAATGTTAATAAAAACTTTCAATTGGAAACCAAAAGGAAATAAGATTCCCATTTGTAAATGTTATGTTTAAGAATAATAAGATCTAGCAAATATTAAGCAGTGATTGCCATTTAAATAAAATAAACAATATTTTGATTATAATTGTAACCCATATGTGTGTATTATTTTACTCTTTTCTTTCCTATCCCGATTAGGAACCATTGAGAAATACTTAGAAGCCACGAGAGTAAGTAATTAATTTTATAATTCGCCCTGAGATTGAAAACATATTGATATGTGATCTGGTAAATTAATTAGATTATGATTAATGCATTGATTAAATTAAATGACATATAAGAATATTATCTCATATCAATAATCAAGATCACATCAATATGTATATATATATATTATATATATATATATATATATATATATATAATATTGTTTATTTTTGAGGTTGCAGTCATAAATTTCAGGGGGCAGGATAATGAAGTTATATTAATAAATAACTGACACATAGTGTCAGTCAATATTACCTAACTGCTTATATATATATATATATATATATATATATATATATATATATATATATATATATATATATATATATATCTCGCCTTGATATGAAGACATATATATATATATATATATATATATATATATATATATATATATATATATATATATGAGATGTAGATCCTTGAAACACACTCAGTGATCAAAAGATCCAAGGTTAATGGTTTGAAATTTGAAATCCAACCCGAAATGGTGGATGTGTGAATTGTTCGTAAGGGGATTTTTCCACATTCTCTATTTCATCTGTTTATATATATATATATATATATATATATATATATATATATATATATATATATATATATAGTCTTTTGAGTCCCTTTTACTTTTCAGTGTCGGGACTGGCACATCCTTTCACGTGTGTACAAATGTTGACCATTGTTCCTTATTGTATGCTAATCGGCTTGCTTCTGCTATTGTTTTCCCCTTCCTTTGGATGATTTTAGCGACACTATGAAAAAATCATGGTATAAAATATCTCAAATTTTTCGCATTTTTATTGCGTATCTGTAAATATTTAATTATAGACCATTTTACTTGATTACTTTAGTCTTTTACTATTAATATCTACATCAAAATTAACATGTGTGTCCTTAAACATGTTAAAATTTAGAATTTGGTTCTGTTTTAACTCAGTTACGGATTTAGGTTTGCCTGATGCTTTGGCATATCGTATCATGGTTGGTTATTCATTGGTCTGGAACATATACGACTTGTTTTTTCTGTTTTTCTATAAGGGTATGCATTTAATCACCCTCGTTTTGTGAATGTGCAATTTCGAAAAATATATGTTTAATATTAATATTACATTGTTTCGCTATATAGAAGTATGTAGCAAAAACTATCCTATATTTATTTTGTCCACCGCAACTATCAAAATGGAAAAAAGTCTTTAAATCCTTTTTTTATTTTTATTTCGATAAATTTACTTATGAGATACACCATATGTTTAAATACTTAATAAATTAAACATACGTGCAACAAAGTTGTAACTCATTTAACAACCTTGTTAATCGTCAAGTATAAAGAAAGTAAATATTTAACATAGGGAGTATCCAGTGTTACTGCCTTTTTCACGCTAAAATGGCACACGTAAGTTAAAATTCAACTTTTTTCAATGGAGTATTAGCCAAACTATGGAGAATTAAACTATGTCGTTTATATTGACGTGTGCGCAATTTTTTGCTGAATTCGCCTGTGTTGAAATCTGAAAATAGATGTAACTTGAGTTACAACCTTGTTCGATGGGGGTGTCGATTTATAGCAATAGGTACTTATTTTTTTGATAATTTGCTAAAGGCAATCTTTCCATGGTAGTTTTTCTATCTAGTTGTAAGGCCAAGATATTTCATCGAATGACTAATACATAATATCTATTTTCCAACGATTATTTCTATCTGATAGATTTTTTTGTTTCTTGAGAATATACTGGAATCTTTTTAGACTTTGATATGGAAAGTCCGGAGTCATCTAACATAAGTCCAATTCTCAACAAAAATAATTAAAGTCATAATCGTAGTCATAGTCAGAATATCTTATGGTACAAATATCAATATTTATTAGTAGTTTGTGTGTTAATTATAATTAATATGAGATCTTTCCAAAGCACGAGGGGCAGACCAAGGAAAAGCTGGAACACTAGTGTAAACGAAATACTTAAGAAAAGGGGAACATCGTGGCAAGAAGAAGCAAAAGTTTTAGCAGCAGATAGGAAGAAGTGGCGTAAATTTGCAGAGAGTATTATATAAAGGAGGAATCCTCGACACCTAATGGTGTAAGAGGCAATCGATTATGTATGTATGTATGCATGTATGTATGAGATCTTTCCATAGTGTCTGAATCAAAGAGATACAACGAATTTTATTATAAAATAGTTTCCATAAATCTCTATAAAAATGTTAACATGTTTTTTAACAAATGTTCAAAGCACTTTTCTTCTTTCAAACCCAGTACAGGCAAAATATGAGTTTTGTAAGTATCAAGTGCTTGCTCAAGCGTCGGCCCCGAAATAAAATCCTGAAATTCCAACAGTAACATTCCGTTTACTTGGTTTTTATTTTTGTTTGTTTTGTATAAAATGGAAAAGAACGTTACTTCCGATATAATAATTTCGACAGTTTCGACACTAAGTTAACAAGTAGTTCACTGCGAAAGCATACTTTAACTTTAAAACAAGTAAATACTAAAATACGAAGCTTATTTTGATAACTACATCCTAACACAGAGATGGAGCGATTTTGGGTGAATATTATTTACAATTCTGAAGAAAAATCACTTTTCAAATTATTGAAATATTTTTTATTTTTATTTATTTACGGTTACAACCATTTACAAAAAAAGAATGTGTGTGTACTTTGTACGCACGTAAGAAGTTCAGGGCCGCGTTTAGGTCAATTGACGCCCTAGGCAATTCTCTAGTAACCGCCCTTCAAACATGTACGATTTTTGCGAAAAAAAATGGCAAGAATTTTTTTTAAATAAGAATACACTAAAAATGGATTTAAACTACGATGTTTATATACCTATAACAGAAAAAATTGTCATTCCAGTTCGATCACAGTAGAGACTTCTTTTCAAAAAAGACTTTTAAATAAAAAAAAATTTCTTGACAAAATCGACAAATTCTTAACGCGTTCTTGCGTCATACTTGATGGGAAATTATTTTTAATTCTTGACATAAAATGACCTTTCAGCGGACACGTTGGCAACTGGGATGCACAAATCAATGTGCAAAGCAATGTCAAAATTATAGCCCGGTAAATGAACGGGAAATACGGCGTTACGGTGTATTTTCCAGGGGCAACTCCGAATTGCATGAAAATTTTGATTCCGGTTCTACTTAGGTACCCTCCACTTCAAAGTTGAATTTGTGCAGTTGGTTGCTTTTACTTGGGAGGTGAAAAAACATGCGTTCAAGACAATCCCGGAAATGGATAAATAGACTGATTTTAAGCAACTTTCGTTCTATAGTGTTTTTTATGTAAGTCAATACTTTTCGAGTTATTTGTGGTTGAAAATGTTTATTTTTCGACAAAAAACTACGTATTCAGACGGTTTTTCGCAAATAATCCAAAAAGTAAATATTTTATCAAAAAATATTTTTAGCAAAAATGTAGCTTAGAAAAAAAGCGAAAAAAATTGTGTATTCGTGAAGTCTATAGATCCATAAAAATCAAATTTGTAGCTCATGAAAAATACGTTTTTATTCGTCCAATTCCAAATAGAATATTTCATCGTGAAATAACCAAAAAAAGAAGCACTTTTTGGGAAAAACTCATTTAAACTTTTTTAAAGTATTTAAAAAAAGCTTTATTTTAGTTGTATACAAAAGTTTCTAGCATTAAAAATAAGCAAGTTACGCTCAAAATAAAGGGCCACCTTTTTTTTTGTAAAAAAATCATGAAAACCTCCCCGTGTTTAGCTCCCCAAATGAAATTATTCGTTACCGCTTTACAAACAATTTACTTGACTTATATATTTTTTATATTGATATGTCAGTTTCACCGGTTTAAAGTGCTTATTTTTGAAAGGGTTATAGTTGCAAGTGCTTGAACGAGTCACTAGGAACGAGTGTATGCAAACTTCGAACAGCCATATCTTAACCAATTTTTGTCTTACAGAAAAACAAAATGAAACTAGCATTTATAACAGCAAAGCCTATATTTTTTACTATTTGAGATGTTTCGTATCACTAATACTTTTTAAGTTATTTTTAAAAAAGGAAATGTTTCCAAAATTTAAAAAAAAAATTTATTTTAATATACAACCAAATTTTTTCAAAAATAAGCACTTCAAACCAGTCAAACTTACAGATCGTATAATAGTATGGTATAGCAAACCCAGACATCCAAAGTGAAAGTTATCCTCTAACACCAAATTGTTCTATATGGTCCACATAATGTTCAGAAAAAAGTCACACCATTTTGAGCGTCGGGTTTGAGGGGAGAGGGGGGAGAAATCTGAAATTCGTAGTTTTTTAGGTTTTTCGTCAATATTTCTAAAACTAAGCGGTTTATCATGAACAACCTTTTACACAAAAATGTTCTACATTAAATTTGAAATAAAAAAGGCCCTATGCATAACCCTTCTAAAATGAACGGTTCCAAAGTTACGGAGGTAGTATAGTATAATTGGTCCAAAAAAAGGCCTAACCCAGACATCCAAAGTAAAAGTTTTCATTCAACACAAAATTGTTCTATATGGTCCACATATTGTTCAGTAAAAAGTTACACCATTTTGAGCGTCCGGTTTGGGGGGAGATGGGGGAGAAATCGGTAAATTAGTAGTTTTTTTAGGTTTTTCGTCAGTATGTCTAAAACCTTGCTTTAGCGTAAGGAATGTTCTATAGAAAAATGTTCTACATAAAATTTAAAACAAAAAAGGTTCTATACAAAATTGTTATAAAATCAATGGTTCCAGAGTTACGGAGGGTGAAAAGTGGAGGTTTTCGATACTTTTTATATTTACCGATTTCTCCCCCCTCACCCCCCAAACCCGACGCTCAAAATGGTGTGACTTTTTTCTGAACATTATGTGGACCATATAGAACAATTTGGTGTTGGAGAATAACTTTCACTTTGGATGTCTGGGTTTTTGGTAAAGTTATATCATAAATATTGCCCAAAAAATATAAAAAGTATCGAAAACCTCGACTTTCGCCCTCCGTAACTCTGGAACCGTTAGTTTTATAACAATTATGTATTGAACATTTTTTGTTTTAAATTTCATGTAGAACATTTTTGTATATAACATTGTTTACGCTAAAGCATAGTTTTAGAAATACTGACGAAAAACGTAAAAAACCTACTAATTTACCTACTTCTCTCCCATCTCCCTCCCAAACCGGACGCTCAAAATGGTGTAACCTTTTACTGAACAATATGTGGACCATATAGAACATTTTGGTGTTGGAGGAAAACTTTTACTTTGGCTGTTTGGGTGAGGCCTTTTTTTTGGACCAATTATACTATACTACCTCCGTAACTTTGGAACCATTCATTTTAGAAAGATTATGCATAGGGCCTTTTTTATTTCAAATTTAATGTAGAACAATTTTGTATAGGAGGTTGTTCATGCTAAACCGCATAGTTTTAGAAATATTGGCGAAAAACTTAAAAAACTACGAATTTACCGATTTCTCCCCCCTCCCCCCCCCCCCAAACCTGACGCTCAAAATGGTGTGACTTTTTTCTGGACATTGTGTGGACCATATAGAACAATTTGGTGTTGAAGGATAACTTTCACTTTGGATGTCTGGGTTATGCCATCTTTTGGATCAACTATACTATACTATAAACAATACACATACATTTAAAGTAAATGGTAAGTAAAGCGGTAACAGTTTTATTTATGGTGCTAAATACAGAGATTCTCACGATATTTTTACCAAAAAAAAAGGTGCTAACGTTTTTTTCAGTGTACTCGTTTATTTTTGTTGCCAGAAAATTTTGTAAAAAATAGAAATAAAGTTTTCTCCACCTGCCTCTACCGTAAGTATACTTGTCCTGACCTGATTGTAGGGAGCAAGTCGTACTTTTTCTCCCTAGGGAGTAAAAACTTTTACTCCCTAGGGAGGAAAAACTTTTACTCCCTAGGGAGGAAAAGTAGAAGTGATGTCATTGATATGAAATAACTTATTGACGCCCTATACAATATTCTATTATCTATTACGTAAGTATCTATACATTTTAACGTTTATTTATACAACACCCTGTATTTTGCAGAATGGTAAAAAATAGTAACTTGGTATTTTGATTTACCAATGTTTACATTAATAATTTGACTTATATTTGACAGCTGACAGTTATAATGCACCTACTTGTTAGTTTTAGTTCTCTAACAAATTTTGTTAGTTACATAAATAAATTATTTAAAAATGAAAAAATGGGAGTGGGGATATAACATGGGAGTAAAGCGCTGCGCGTCGGGCAGTAAACTTCATTCTCGAGAGGAAAAGTATTACTTTCCCCCCTTGTTATACAAATAGCAATTTTTAAACACTTTAACAAATATTAATAAGTTTTTTCCGAAAATTGTTTAATTTTTCGGTGATTTTACGTTGAAGTATTCGATCTGGAATTAGACGAATGAGAACGCATTTTTCATGAGCTACAACTTTGCGTTTACTTGGTCTACAGACATTACTGATAATACACCGTTGTTCTCGTTTTTTTTATAAGCTACAGTTTTGGTAAGAATATTTTTTTAGATAAAATATTAACTTTTTGAGTTATTTGCGAAACACCGTCTGAAAACGTAGTTTTTTTGTCAAAAAATAAATATTTTTAATCGCAAATAACTCGAAAAGTATTGACTTACATTAAAACTCTATGGCACGAAAGTTGCTTATAATCAGTCATTTTACACATTTCCGGGCTTTTCCGGACATTTTAAACACGAGTTTTTCACCCCCGAGAAGGGGTGACTGTCATCCCCCAAGTAAAAGCAACTAAGGCACAATTTCAACCTTGAAGTGGAGGGTAAGTAGAACCTAAATCGAAATTTTCATGCAATTCGGAGTTGCCCCTGAAAATTACACTCCCAAAGCAATCATTTACTGGGCTATTAGGAAAAATATCTAACTCTTCTTTAAATATTAAGATATGTCAATTGATAATTTTACTGTGGTATCCAAATAACCCTTTAAGTGAATGCATTCATGTATGAATGATGTATCTTGGTCGTCTTTATTTTGTATCAATTTCTTCATTGCTTAATTTTGGCAAATCTGTTATAGACCAGGGTAATAAGGTTTTTTCCATGACACTCGAGCAGCCAGGGCACTGAAGCGTTTTTTCGACAGGTAATACCTATGAGAACAAATTGTAACTATTTCCTGCGTAGGATCTGGTGGCCATTTTTATTTATAAACGATTTAATGTCGAAAAACGGCATTTTTTCCGTTTTTTTTTTAATCAATGGAAAACAGTGTATCTTGTGGTTACATTAGTACAAAAATCTTCGAGAGCATTGAAAAACCTTTAAAATGATGTATTACAAAGGTTAATACACTTATTTATTGTTAATATAATTGAGAAAAAAGGTCTAAATTTCAAAAAAATTAATTTTGCAATAACTATTGTAAAAATTAGTGTACATCTTTGAAATTTTTGTCAAATGAGGGTTCATTAGTGCTTAACACGTGACAAAAATTTCGAAGCGATTCATTTAATTGTTTATATTTTATTCAAATTGTTTATCCCAGAGAGCTTTTTTTTGCAATAACATAAGTCAGAAAAACATAATGTTAGAACCATTCTGCAGGTGTCAAATGAAAGAGTATAAGCTAAACTTTCAAACCTGTTTAAAAATCTTAATAAAGAGTGCATTTATTAGTAATAAATAATTATGCAAAAGTCTCGTCAATTTTTCCTTATAAACAATTTGAATATCTTTCTTGTTATAGCCGGTACAAACATTTTTTTTGCACATTCTAAAAGGTGGCCTTTTTATACGAACTTAAGAAAAAATAAGTTAGCCTAAGTCAATTAGGGCCTAAGTTAGCAACATTTTTTTAAAAATCCACAGCTAATTTGTTTATGATAAATAAGAATCGAAAGTAGCGCTCTTCCACTTTCAAAGACACGAAGTATTCAGAAAAAAATTTTGGATTTATTTGTTCTTTAAGGGAGTCGTCAATAAAGCTTCAAAAATGAAGTACAAACGCGACCCGCTTGCTACCGACGAAGTAGAACCATAAAATCCGTGCGACCTAAAATTGAAATATCAACTTCAAAATCCTACAATTTTATGTAACTTGGGAACCAACCAATGGATTTTAATGTTTTTTATTTTAATTTGTATGTACTTTTAGCGTACTTTACAAATATGGAGTCTGTTGATTTATAAATTATTTAATTAACAATTTAATTTGTTTAAAAAACAAATTTTCAAAAAAAACTTTTTGTGTAAAAAAATTTTTTTCAAAAAAAATTTTTTTACTGTATTTTAGGTGAACAACTACAATGTTATGTATGTAATAATTGATAAAAAATTGTAATAACTACATTATTATTACACTCACCGGCACAAAGTTCGGCCACCCAAAATTTTTGATTAAGTTTAATAGTTTATAGCTTTATTATTTCTGCTCCGATTTTTAAGATTCTTGCACCAATTTGTAGATACATATATTGATACCGTTTCGTATTTTTCCGGTAACAAAAAAAATTTGCTTGCATGGCATTATACAAGGGTGAATGGAAGCGTTCTATTTTCTACTAACTTTAAAAAATTCTGTGGAAAACCGGAAGAACTCATTTTGTGTCATAGTCCTGTCATATTATTCCAGAGACATCACTAAAATTTTGTCTGTTGAATTATCCGAATATCTCTTTTCTTGTAAGAGCTGTATCATTTTTTGTAAGTAAAACACTGATTGACTCATAAAATAAAGGTTGGATTGATAAGATTAGAATTGCCCGCATGCAGCCCAGATCTCAATCCTGTTAAGCATTTATGGGATGAATTAAAAAAATCTATTCGCCGTTATCCCAGGCCTCCAGAAAATTTGGTACAGTTATGGCCTTGGTAGAGGAATTTCGGACTATTCCCCAGGCAATATTAACACACCTTTATTCGATGCCAAACAGATTGCGGAAAGTCGTTGCTGCAAGAGATGGACATACTCACTATTGAATTGTTTCGTTTTGTCATTTTTTTTTTTTTTAATTTTAGTGCGCTTGTATTTTTAATTAAATAAACCTTCAAAGCAGTGTTTTTATTTACAGCTCTTACAAGAAAAGAGATATTCGGATACTTCAAAAATTAGCTTACAAATAGATGTTTACATGTACTTTTTACAAAAAAGTAAAAAATGTCTCCACTTAATAGTAGCCGTTGTACATACTTTCCAAATGAGTTCTTCTCACATGGAATGTTTTTTAATAGAAAATTCGCATAAATAGTTACTCTATAGCTACATTTTAAAAAATCTTCTTAAATTTGTAATTGAAAAAAACTTTATATTTTTTATTCATATAAATATAAAATCTAAGACATAAAAATGATTTGATAAACAATGAATCACAAAATTCTAATTAGTGCAACTGTAAGCAAACTTATAGAGTAAAAGTCGCACTTTTATAGAAATTTTTCTTTTATTATATAATATATACGGAGAGGGGCTAAATTATGGAATAAATTCATTTTCTCTAAAATCGACGACTTTGAAGAAAAATCCCGAAACAGGTCGATTTTTATTTTTAAATTACAATTTTTTTGGCATATATTTTGTAGTGTCGCCATCCATCTGAGCGTGATGACGTAGGTAATCGATGATTTTTTTAAATGGGAATAGGGGTCATGTGGCACCTCATTTGAAAGGGTGTTCAATTGTCTATTCAGTAATTTAAACAATAATATCCTTATTTATACAGGACGACCAAAATAATAATTTTTGAATTAAATTAATTGATGCAAAAAGAAGAATGTATGTAATTTATTTAACTCAAAATACATTGTACTGCTGTCAGTAAATAAAAAAAAAATATTTCACAAATAAACATTTCTTTTCGCTTAAATTAAATCACAAACAACCTCTTTGCAGTTTTAACATTTAATTTGAGCGAAAATCAATGTTTATTTGCCAAATAAACATTTTTTCAATTTTCTGACAGCGATAGAAAGTATTTTGAGATAAATAAACTGTATACATTCTTCTTTTTTCGTCAATTAATTTAATTTAAAAATTTTTATTTTTGGCCACCCTGTGTAAATAATGATATTAATGTTTATATTACTGAATAGAGAATTGAACACCCTTTCAAATGGGGTGTCACACGACCCCTATTCCGATTTAAAAAAATCGTCGATTACGTCATCACGCTCTGGTGGATGACGTCACTAATATGAAATATATGCCAAAACATTGTAATTTAAAAATAAAAATCGACCTGTTTCGGGATTTCTCCACAATCCTCCATTTTAGAGAAAATTAATTTTTTTCATAATTTAGCCCCTTCCTGTATATATTATATATATTCATAACAATTTTTTACCAATAATTATATACATAACATTACTTGGTAGTTGTGCACCTAAAACACGGTAAAAAATTAAATAAATTGTTTTTTTGTTTAAATAAATTAAATTGGTTATTTTAATTTATGAATCAACTGACTCCATACTTGTAAAGTACGCTAAAAGTACATACAAATTAAAAAAACATTAAAATCCATTGGTTGGTTCCCAAGATACAAAAAACTCTAGGATTTTGAAGTTAATTTTTCAATTTTAGGTCGCATGGATTTATATACTTCATTTCTGAAGCTTTATTGACGACTCCATTGAAAAGCAAATAGAGACAAAACTTTTTATGAATCCTTCGTGTCTTTAAAAGTGAAAAAGCGTTATTTTCGATCCTTATTTATTATAAACAAATTAGCTGTATATTTTTAAAAAAATGTTGCTAACTTTGGCCCTAATTGACCTAGGCTAAATTATTTTGTTTTAAAGTTCGTGTAAAAATACCATCTTGTAGAATATGTAAAAAAAATGTTTGTACCGGCCGTAACAAAAAAGCTATTCAAATTGTTTATAAGAAAAAATTGACGAGACTTTTGCATAATTATTTATTACTACTAAATGCACTTTTTATTAACTTTTTTTAAACAATTTTGAAAACATAGATTATGCTCTTTTATTTGACACCTGCAAAATGGTTCTATCATTCTCTTTTTCTGACTCTCTAGTCAGAAAAGCTCTCTGGGATAAAGAATTTGAATAAAATATAAACAATTGAATAAATCGCTTCGAAATTTTTGTCACCTATTACACACTACAGAACCCTCATTTGACAAAAATTTCAAAGCTGTACACTAATTTCTACAATAGTTATTGCAAAATTATTTTTTTTGAAATTTAGACCTTTTTTCTCAATTATATTAACAATAAATAAGTATATCAATCTGTGTTTTACTGTGTCAATCAGTGTTTTACTTACAAAAAATGATACAGCTCTTACAAGAAAAGAGATATTTTAGTGATGTTTCTGGAATAATATGACAGGACTATGACACAAAATGAGCCCTTCCGGTTTTCCACAGAATTTTTTAAAGTTAGTAGAAAATACAGCGCTTCCATTCACCTTTGTATAATGCCATGCAAGCAAATTTTTTTTGTTACCGGAAAAATACGAAACGGTATCAATATATGTATCTACAAATTGGTGCAAGAATCTTAAAAATCGGAGCACAAATAATAAAGTTATAAACTATTAAACTTAATCAAAATTTTTGGGTGGCCGAATTTTGTGCCGGTGAGTGTAGTAATAATATAGTTATTACAATTTTTTATCAATTATTACATACATAGCATTGTAGTTGTTCACCTAAAATACAGTAAAAAAAATTTTTTTTGAAAAAAATTTTTTTTAAACAAATTAAATTGTTTATTAAATAATTTATAAATCAACAGACTCCATATTTGTAAATTACGCTAAAAGTACATACAAATTCAAATAAAAAACATTAAAATCCATTGGTTGGTTCCCAAGTTACATAAAATTGTAGGATTTTGAAGTTTATATTTCAATTTTAGGTCGCACGGATTTTATGGTTCTACTTCGTCGGTAGCAAGCGGGTCGCATTTGTACTTCATTTTTGAAGCTTTATTGACGACTCCCTTAAAGAACAAATAAATCCAAAATTTTTTTCTGAATACTTCGTGTCTTTGAAAGTGGAAGAGCGCTACTTTCGATTCTTATTTATCATAAACAAATTAGCTGTGGATTTTTAAAAAAATGTTGCTAACTTAGGCCCTAATTGACTTAGGCTAACTTATTTTTTCTTAACTTCGTATAAAAATGCAATCTTTTAGAATGTGCAAAAAAAATATTTGTACCGGCTATAACAAGAAAGTTATTCAAATTGTTTGTAAGGAAAAATTGACGAGACTTTTGCATAATTGTTTATCACTAATAAATGCACTCTTTATTAAGATTTTTAAATAGGTTTGAAATCAAGTACATTCAAATGGGAAATAAGCCACAATTTTACCTAAAAATGATTTTATTAACGTTTCGACGCCCAAGTCGGGTGTCGTTGTCAAAATACAAAATAATTATATTATATTATTAATATTATTTTGTATTTTGACAACGACACCCGACTTGGGCGTCGAAACGTTAATAAAATCATTTTTAGGTAAAATTGTGGCTTATTTCCCATTTGAATTTACTTGATTATAAAAATGCCACAAGAAAATAGCTTCAGAACAACATTAGGTTTGAAAGTTTAGCTTATACTCTTTCATTTGATACCTGCAGATTGGTTCTAACATTATGTTTTTCTGACTTATGTTATTGCAAAAAAAAGCTCTCTGGGATAAACAATTTGAATAAAATATAAACAATGAAATGAATCGTTTCGAAATTTTTGTCACGTATTAAGCACTAATGAGCCCTCATTTGACAAAAATTTCAAAGATGTACACTAATTTTTACAATAGTTATTGCAAAATTAATTTCTTTGAAATTTAGACCTTATTTCTCAATTATATTAACAATAAATAAGTATATCAATCTGTGTAGTACGTCATTTTAAAGCTTTTTCCATACTCACGAAGATGTTTGTACTAATGTAACCACAAGGTACAGTGTTTTCCATTGATTTTAGAAAAAACGGAAAAAATGCCGTTTTTCGACATTAAATTGTTTATAAATAAAAATGGCCGCCAGATCCTACGCAGGAAATAGTTACAATTTGTTCTCATAGGTATTACCTGTCGAAAAAATGCTTCAGTACCTTGGCTGCTCGAGTGTCACGAACAGGGTATATTTTTGCCTTATTACCCTGGCCTATTAATATGTAACACGAAAACGTTGATAAATAAGTCGATAAGATTCCAGACGTCTATTCAGGTCTCTTATCAGAGTGTCGATTATAATATAGAATGTGTGGATTTTCATCTAATCACTAGCTAAAAAGTTTCATTATCGACCCCCTCGTCAAATTGAATTTTTCTTTTTCTCTTTCTTATTTCTTTATATGTTTTATTTGGGCAAAATTTTTTGGCTTCATTGCGATAAAGTAATTTGAAAGAGCTTCATACTCTTTAATGACATAACCCAGATCCATAATTTTTATATATCTACAAATATTTTTTGTACAGTATTTTTGCCGCCCTCTCATAATGTGCCGCCCTAGGCAACTGCCTATATTGCCTAATGGATAAAGTGGCCCTGAAGAAGTTATACTTATATTATATGATTTCAACGAAATAAAATACTTTAAACAGTTTATTTGTATTTTATTTAAATATTAAACTAATTTTAATACTTACCACTTTCCAAAAATCCAAAAATTAAAAAAGACAACAATTGTCATTTGAAATCGGAACCTCTCGATCTGTAGTCCCACGACTCCACGACCTCACTGTTTATACGGTTTCTCGGACATTATGACAAATCACGGTAACAAATAGACGAAGTGAAGTATACATGTAAAAATGTTTTAATAATACGTATTATCTTACTCCCGAGGAAAAGACAAATCCAAAGACACAAAAACTATAATAAATACAGTAATACCCCGAACTTACGCGATAGGTGGGACCGAGCGATAATCGCGTAAGTCGACTTCGCGTAAGTCGGGGTATAATTTCGTATATATACCTATGTATGTTTGGATGATATTATTACTCTTTCAAGTCTTCTTAGATATAAAACAAAAAATCCATTTATAAAAGTAACAAACACCCACTCCATTAGACAAAACTGTAGATAAGAAATACCTAATACAAAATAAAATCGCTGATTCCGTGTGAAAAGTCCAAACATGTATAATACATTGGATGAGCAATAGTGTGTGGGTGGTAATTCTATCTCGTCGATAACCAAACGATTGTGCGGCGCTTAAATAATGAATCGACAAGATTTTAAAATCGCATATCAAGTAGCAAAGGACCCCGCACAAACCTTATGGAAAATAGGTTCCAGTGGATTTTGTTCATACTTTGGGAAAATACTCTTTGAAGCATCCTGATAAAAAGTTCTCATGGGCATAACTCAATCGTATGAAGGATTTTCAAGATATAGAGGCCCAAACTCGGATTTACGGGGTATTCCAATTCCGTGAGTTACTGGTTATTTGGCAACATGTAGAAGTTTGGATCAAGGAAAAGTACTAGTAGTCAATGATTTTTTCCTGGCTATCCAATGGCGACCTTTACTTTGACCTTGACCTTCAACGGACGTCATCTTCTAGAGTTTCAAGGGTTTTCGTCATTAAATTAATATAAACAGATTACTCATGGGTTTTTGGGATCGCTAAACACGAATATACAATCAGAATTGCCCTCGGGATGACGTGGTGGCCAGGGCCTCTGCAAAGACGTCATCTTCTAGAGTTTAGATGGTTTTCGGCATTTAATTGATGCAAATGAATTACTGGAGGGTTTTTTTAGGTCGCTATACACGAATATACCACCAGAAGCGACTCCCGGAGCACCTGAATTACAAGGTCAATGAAAGGGGCTCCTGGAGTTTCGAGGGTCTTTGGTACTACATTAATGCAAACGGATTAGTTATAGGTTTTTGGAGTTGCTGAACACGAATACGTGATCAGCACATACACAGGAGCACCTGGTGCCTAAGACAGGTTATCTTCTGGAGTTTCGGAGAAATCAAATGGATTACTCTTAGGTTTTTGGGGTTGCTGAACATGCATACATTATCAGATCCGACATACGAATCACATTGTGCCTAAGGCACAATGTGATTACGCATTCGTGTTCAGCAACCCCAAAAACCTATAATTAATCCGTTTGCATCAATGTAGTACCAAAGACTCTCGAAACTCCAGGAGCCCCTTTCATTGACCTTGGAAACCAGGTGCTCCGGGAGTCGGTTCTGGTGGCATATTCTTGTTTGGCGACCTCAAAAAACCCTCCAGTAATTCATTTGCATCAATTAAATGCCGAAAACCATCGAAACTCTAGAAGATGACGTCCCTTGCAGTGGCCCTGGCCACCACGATATCCGTAGGGTAATTCTGATATCATATTCGTGTTTTGCGATCCCAAAAACCCATGAGTAATCTGTTTATATCAATTTATTGCCTAAAACCCTCGAAACTCTAGAAGATGACGTCCGTTGAAGGTCAAGGTCAAAGTAAAGGTCGCCATTGGATAGTCAGGAAAAAATGCTAAACTGCTAGTACTTTTCCTTGATGAAAACTTCTATATGTTGCCAAATAACCAGGAACTCACGGAATTGGAATACCCCGTAAATCTTATAATTTTCCGAGTTTGGACCTCTATATCTTGAAAATCCTTCATACGATCGAGTTGTGCCCATGAGAACTTTTTATCAGGATGCTTCAAAGAGTATTTTCTTAAAGTATGAACGAAATCCACTGGGACCTATTTTCCATAAGGTTTGTGCGGGGTCCTTTCGACAAGATTTGAAAATCGCGTAATTCTGGGTTCGCGTAAGTCGGGGTAGCGTAAGTCGAGGTATTGTATATTTACATACTAAAGACACTAATATATTCTTTCCACACCTCTTTTGGACTGATACATACATGACTTTAAAGATTTAGCAACGAACACCATACTGTCTGTGTGCGCATGCGCGCAGCATAATAAAAATTCCCTTTTAATCGCACCTAAAGAACTTCAAAAACAATAGATTAAAATACCAATTACAATAAAAAAAAATACAAATTATCAATAC
Source organism: Diabrotica virgifera virgifera (assembly GCF_917563875.1). NCBI lineage: Eukaryota > Metazoa > Arthropoda > Insecta > Coleoptera > Chrysomelidae > Diabrotica > Diabrotica virgifera. The sequence goes on along the minus strand of NC_065443.1, from coordinate 58,763,065 downwards.
AAATATAATAGCAATACAAATTAAACAAACAATCATACCTAAGGACATTATAACCTATTAACTGCTAATCTTACTTCATAATATAAGGACGAAGTAAAAATATCTACATTACACCTTGCTAGTAAGCTGTTCCTAAGCAATCTGACCAAGCCACTACCAGATCCATAATTGGTTCGCTGTGTTTGTACAGCAAAAGTGGAATGAGCTCTAAGAGATCTAGGTGGAACATAAATCGTTAACTCTTGAAGGAGTTCAGGACAATCCATTAAGTTTTTAAAAAGTTTAAACACAAACAGAAATCTCTGAAGCTCTTTTGTGGCGCGTTTTACTTCAAATTTAGCAAATATTTTGGAAAAATATCTCAAAACAAAACTATAATTTTATTTTCCATCAAAATTAAAATACATTTTTGCATCACGTAATATAGACCAGAGCGCATCTGGTAAAAATATTAGTACATTTGGATGTTGAGAGGTGACTCATATTTTTTGCAGAAATTGCTTGAAAACATCTCATATAATAATATTTGAGTTATCCTCCCACTCAAAAAGGTCCGGAACCCTGTTTAAATAATCAAAATGTCAAAATATGAAGGAAAAATTCAATTTTTTTCTTCGTTTTTGATTATAACTTTAAAAGTATTCACCTCCGAGAAAAGTTTTACTGATATTAAAGTTGTGTAATTAAATTTCCTACAACATAGGATTGGTTAAATATTTTAAATATTGTCACCCTTGTTGCAAAATAGCAATAATCGCGAAAAAAAACATAAAAACAAATATTCGTTTTACAACATTTTACGTTTTTCAACCATTTGTGCTACACTTAGGACCTTCATGTTTTACCCAGAAAAACTATATGATATAATAAAACAATACTGTAAATTTCATTAAGATCGGTTTAACAGATTCTGCAAAATAAATTTTGCAATCCACATTTCGCAAAAAAAATCATTTTTTTTTCAAAATGTTCCAGGGCTGAAAATAAAGCAGACAGCAAGTTGAATTTTTTTTTACTTATAGAAGAATACTGTACCTTTGGTTTGCAATTTTCAAAATTAAAATCGGGTAACTACTACGGCGTCAGGATTTTTTTTAAATAAACATTAATTTTTGGTGCTACGCGCAGGACAGCGGATACGTTTGCTCCGATTGGGCATTCCAATGACCTTTGATAATTATTGATAAATTTTAATTATTAGTACATTTCGATATAAATAATTGTGTTTATTGCAAAATAAAAACACATACTCAGTCCTTTGAAATTACACTTTTTTAGCAAAAACTTTCTTTGTTCATATATATTTTAACTTAGAGAATTAAAGTTCATTATTTTTAAACATATGCAATTGTTTAAACAATATTTCACAAACACTAATCAAATTTTGATTTTTGTGGAATCAAAATATTAAAATACAACAAAATATAGAGTAAGAAAATAATCATCATCATCATCATCATTCTCTTTGCCTTATCCCTATGCGGGGTCGGCTTCCCTAATTGCATTTCTAAGTATTGCATTGCATTTCCTAGTAAGAAAATAATATATTAGATAAAGATTGGAAGAAATTTTGCTGGAAATCAACTTGTGTGAATCGAACACCGCTGTCCTGCGCATAGCACCAAAAATTATTATTTATTTAAAACAATTCCTGACGCCGTGGTAGTTAATTGATTTTAATTTTGCAAATTGCAAATGAAAGGTAGGTACGGTATTCTTCTATATGTAAAAAAATTAACTTGCTGTCTGCTTTATTTTCAGTCCTGCAACATTTTGAAAAAAATAATTTTTTGCGAAAGCTGGATTGCAAAATTTATTTTGCAAAATTTATGGAACCGATTTTAATGAAATTTAATTGTTTTGTTGTATCATATTTTTTATTTATTTATTTGTTTTGTTATATCATAAAGTTTTTCTGGATAAAATATGAAGGTCCTAAGTGAATTATTTAAAAACGTAAAATGCGAATATGTACTTGTTTTTTATGTTTTTTTGCAATTATTGCTATTTTGCAACAAGGGACACAATTTTTAAATCATTTAACCAATCCTATATTGAAGGAAATTTAATTACGCAACTTTTATGTCAGTGCAAATTTCTCGGAAATGAATACTTTTAGTTATAATCAAAAAACGAAGAAAAAATCGAGGTTTTCCTTCATTTTTGGACATTTTGATTATTTTAACAATGTTCCGGACACTTTTGAGTGGGAAGATAACTCAATTATTATTATATGAGTTAATTCCAAGCAATTTCTGCAAAAAAATATGAGTAACCTCTCAACGTCCATCTCAAAACAGATGCGCCCTGGACTAATATTCATATCAGCTCTTTTGAAGCAGAAATATTGTGTGTGCCACTCATTTTTACGGCGTTTAGCGGTTTTTTATTCTTGTTTATATTGACCCCAAACAAATTTTGCTATGTAACACGTTATGAGGAAGCGATTATTTTATCTTTTCCAAATGTTATTTGATAGATTCAACATACCCATAAGGGGACAGTCGAGCAGTAAATAAAGTTATAGCACATAAACCAATTTCCCATATAATTTTCAATGACAGTCACGCGGAGGATAATGCGATAACATGCTATGAAAGGAAGCCTTACATTTAATGCTTATTAAGTCACGAATAACCAGTAATATATTGAGGGGATAGAACGGATCATCAGTTCCGGTTGTAAATTTTGCCCCAATTTGTGAGTCTGGATAATGCTTCGGTTAGTAAATGAAATATGTTTTATATCTCAACATGCACGGATATTCGGATTTTACTTCTTTTCGAACAATATTTTTTCAAACAAACTGGAACATGAAAAACCACTTCTATGTAAAACGTATATTTACTAAAAAATTTTTTTTATTTTTTTTTAAATCCCAATGGATTCAATAAAATGTGTTCATCAGAACGTTTTTAAACCTATCGGTCCATCATCACTGAATTTGGATACTTGCAAAATAGCCCCAGAACCAAACAATGGTTATGATTATAAATAAATCTACATTATGTTAAAATAAAATTAAAAAGGCTAAACGCCGATGTTCAGAAACGCCCTGAACATCGGCGTTTAGCCTTTTTAATTTTATTTTAACATTTTTAAGTCTAAGACTTAGTAGTCATCGTTGACCTAAGATGGTTGATTGGGTCCTCGGGTAGAGTTTCACCATGTTCCCAGAGGTTTAATCCCTGAACATCGGCGTTTAGCCTTTTTAATTTTATTTTAACATAATGTAGATTTATCTATAATCACAACCATTGTTTGGTTCTGGGGCTATTTTGCAAGTATCCAAATTCACTGATGATGGACCGATAGGTTTAAAAACGTTCTGATGAACACATTTTATTGAATCCATTGGGATTTAAAAATTTTTTTTTTAGTAAATATACCTTTTACATAGAAGTGGTTTTTACTTCATGTTCCAGTTTGTTTAACTATAAGGTATACAGCCAACCCAGGGAACTACCCCTTTTTAGTTAATATTTTTTCAGTTTTATTCAAATACACGGTCTTAGTAGGCTATTGATTATATTCAAAATAAGATAGCTAACAGGAACTACAACGTTAACGGGGTTTTATTGTTTCATATGGTCAATGGACATCTATATAAAAAAAACCGCGGAATGCTACCATTTAAAGGGATGCTTTTTTGAGAAATGGGTGAATTAGTCCCTGGGCACAGGTTACATCAGGGTGTATGTACTTTTGGTACAAACATATTTACATAAAAATTGTTCCTGGTTAAATTTCCTATCTAAATATCACGTATTAAAGTCAATGATACCTTTTTTACAAAAATATATTCAAAAGAAAAAGCACAAAGAAGCCCAAAAGAAAGAAATTTTGTTTTTTGTCTCATAACTTTTGTCCACGAGGATATAGGTATAGACATTGCTTTACAGAAAAAAAACCTACATACTTCTTCTTTAAAATGTTGTTTAGTAGAGGTAATTAGGATTTATAGTTTTCGAAATATGATTTTTCAAAGTTTGCCACTCACAGCAATTTTGGGCAATTTTCCTTGTTATTTCGCAAATGTTGTTCTGTAACTTTTTTCTACGTAACTTTAGGTATATGCAATGGTACACGTAATAGGAATAGAAATCAATTACCTTTAAAATGGTCTACTGTATAACGTCGTACGACTTTTTTAAAGAGATTATGGTTTTTCAAGGTTTTATACTTTTAACGATTTTTTATAATATAATATAAAAATAAAATAATATTATTATATAATATATTATATAATATATTATATATTATATATTTTATAATACCAAATATATAAAAAATATTATTTTTTACATTTTTTACGAATATTTTTGAAATTTCTCATTATAACTTTTTTTCTTCTGCATTTAGGTATATATTATATTACCTATATATAATAAAAAAAGCTTATTTTGTTTACTTTTGAATGGTGTATTACAAAAAATTCTAGGATTATTTTGCAATAAGATATTATTTTTCAAAATGTAATAAGTACTTGCAACAATTTTTGATTTTAGGATTTTTTTTTAAATTTCTCATTATAACTTTTTTTCTTGTACATGAATATACTATATATTGCTCAATGAAGAGGGCTTACTTTCTGTTCTTTAAAATGGTGTATCTATCATCTATAATTAAATAATGGAAACCGAGTAATTCTTTGATATTTTTTTACCTGTATTATTTAAAATTATTTCTTTTACAAAAATTACATAAACATTAGTCTTAGAAAATCACTTAAGTTAAAATTATTTTTTGCACGATTGATCATTTTGACTGTTTACCGTGACAGATTTTACGTCAGTAGGTGACATTTACTAGCAACTCGACGGTAAGTAATCCAACTCGACGGTAAGTACTCCAACTCGACGGTAAGTAATTCACTTACCGTCGAGTTAAAAAATCTCTTAATTTTAATTTATTTTTTGAAAGAATAAAGAAAACTAACGAATTATTTATTAATATTGAAACTTCTTAGGCCTATAGCCAACATTTTTTCTCTTCAAATACGCGATCAAAGTTGAAAACTTGGAAATATCAATGCCATCATAAAGAAAAACGGTGGATTTAATCATTGAATATTCTGCCCAGAGGCTTCCAGGAGCTTTCAACTGCATATGTCTTTGAACGAAATATGCCAATAGAGTCTTTTCTTCGATTCTTAAATTCTTGCCTTCGCACCATTTTTTAAAACTTTGGTAGGTATTTTGATAACGGATTTTGGATTTTTCGGGAATAATCGCGGAACACCCTTCTTCCCAAGCCCGCTCAATTTCTTCAAATTTACTTTTGCTCATATTTTAATTTATAATAATCAAAATTGTACTTAAAATTATTGACAACTAAATAAACACTCAATTCTCCATTGTTGTTATGCACCCTAGTTACTACCTAACAACCAAAGTATCTATCTTGATAAAATGAATGAAACTAGTCAATATGACGAAAATGTTTAATTTTATAATTTATAATGGTATCAATCGTGCAAAAAACGTTATAAGCATGTCGAACGTTAAGGGTAACCGATCTCAGACAATAATTGGAGTCGTCGGTCCGCTCCTCCTCCAAACAATTGTCTTCGATCGGTATAAAACCCTTACCGTTCTCCATACTTAATATAGTATAAACGTTGACATTTAAAAATTTTTCAAAATCAAAGTCCATCTCTTCGTTAGCATTGCTTCAATATCTTCCTCTGACACCTCAGTTATCTTAGAGTTCCCACAATTAGTACCCATGCACATGCACCATTTGCAGAATATTGAAAAACTAATTCCTATCTTCCTACAACCGCAGTTTTTTGTACATCCTTTGGTACATTTACATGCTATTTTTTCAAGCAAAGCTTGTGGTGCAGGAGCTTTTACAGTAAATATTGGAATTAATCCATATTTTGAAGTTTGCCCGGCCGAGTCAAGTGGATCCAAAGTATTACCTATAAAAAATAAGATTCAATCATAATCACATAAAAAAGTTATAATGAGAAATTTAAAAAATAATCCTAAAATCAAAAATCGTTGCAAGTACCTACTTATTACATTTTGAAAAAGCATATCTTATTCAAAAATAATCCTAGAATTTTTTATAATACACCATTTTAAAGTAAACAGAATAAGCTTTCTTTTTTATTATTATATGATATACATATACCTAAATGTAGAAAAAAAAGTTATAATGGGAAATTTAAAAATAATCGTAAAAAATATAAAAACTCGTTAAAAGTATAAAATTTTGAAAAAGATAACCTCTTTAAAAGAAGTCGTACAACATTATACAGTAGAGCATTTTAAAGGTAATTGATTTCTATTCCTCTTACATGTACCATTGCATATGCCTAAAGTTACGTAGAAAAAAGTTACAGGACAATATTTGCGAAATAACAAGGAAAATTGCCCAAAATTGCTGTCAGTGGGGATCTTTGAAAAATCATATTTCGAAAACTGTAAATCCTAATGACCTCTACCAAACATCATTTTAAAGAGAAAATATGTAAGTTTTTTTTCTGTGAAGCAATGTCTATACCTATATGCCCGTGAACCAAAGTTATGGGACAAAAAACAAAATTTCTTTCTTTTGTGTTTCTTTGTGCTTTTTCTTTTGAATATATTTTTGTAAAAAAAAGTATCTTTGACAAAAGTTATATTTAGGTAGAAAATTTAACCAGGAACAATTTTTGTGTAGACGTGTTTGTACCAAAAGTGCATAGAACTCACCCTAATGTAACCTGTGCCCAGGGACTAATTCACCCATTTCTCAAAAACGCACCCCTTTAAATGGTAGCACTCCGCGGTTTTTCATATATAGAGATTCATTGACCATATGAAATAATAAAACCCCGTTAACGTTGTAGTTCCTTTCTATAGTACATAATCAATAGCCTATAGTAGGATTGTTATTTTTTCTCACGAGAAAAATAGAAATCGACCTTATTTTTGAAATACTAATGTTTTATATACTTTAACAATACAGTAGAAAAAATGAAAGAATACCCATGAACGAACATATAAAACACGCTGTATTTTCCTGTCGCCGTGCCACACAAAAAATTGTCCAGCGCAAGTACATGTAAGAATTATTATTACATGTACTTGCGTTGGACAATTTTCTTTGTGACACGGTGACAGGAAAATACAGCGTGTTTTATATGTTCGTTCATGGGTATTCTTTCATTTTTCCGACTGTATATTACGAAAGTTTCCAGTAAAATTTTCCATTTTACTGTTACTGTCAGTTGTTTTTAAATTTTTTTCGTTAAAAGCAAAATTGTCACTAGTAATTACATAAGAGCTCTAAAATTACAGATTTGTATCCTGAGTGATAATTTGACAGTTTTAATTTTAAATTGTCACAAGGGCCATACAAAACGGTAATTTTTAAGAGCTGAGTGTAATTCGGTAAGATTATTTCATGAATAAAACTGTATTTTTAAATAATTTTTTCTAATATGTTATTGATATCTTCGCCTGAATATTTGCTAAGCCTGCTTATGGTGTTATCTCTGACAAGTTGTATTTTGTACAATTTTTATGTTGTGTGACAATGTTTATTTTTGCGTAGCAACGAAGGACATCTCTCGCGCTTGACGACGGGAAATTATCAGTAGTAATTGCACAAGAGCTCTAAAATTATCGAATTTTCACGAGTGACACTTTGACAGTTTTAATTTCACGACCCGAAGGGGAGTGAAATTATGTCAAAGTGTCACGACGACAAAAATTCGATAATAATTTTAGAGATCGAGTGCAATTTGTTGCGATTATTTCATGAATAAAACTGTTCAAAACCAAAATTTTATTGTAATTTATTTATGTAAGTACAAATTAGTACAATTAAACACACAGTTGTTACAAATATTTGACGGTTGAAGGTCATCACTTTTATAATTGTTAAAACATTAATTGGCATTAATGTCACTGAATGTATTTTTTCGTAGCAACGAAGGGCATCTGACGTAATACACTTGACGACGGGATATTATCAAAAATTATCAGTTTAATATTTATTTCTGTAGCTTTCTATTGGTCAGAATCTCCTATGAATGAAATAATCAACATTAATATCACAAGAGAGTGAGAATAAATTGACAATACTGAGACAGTTTTTCGAAAACTTGTTACCTGGCAATTGACACGAAAGTCCGCAGGGCTCGTGTGACTATTGCCGAATGACAATAAGCTTGAGAAAAAAAGAGGAGCATTATTTTCTTATTTATTCTTACCATCGTGTTAGTAAATTTGTTAATAAACATTCAGTGACATTTATCACAATTATTGTTTTACAACTTGTCAAACTGAACAGCATGAACTGGTTTAACAAATATTCAGACGAAAATATCAATAAAATATTAGTAAAATTATTTATAAATACAGTTTTATTAATGAATTAATCTTAATGAGTTACACTCGAGCGCTTAAAATTGCCGATTTGTATTTCTCTCGTGACAATTTGAGATTAGATGAAAAACTAGAAGTTTATTTTGGTTAATTTTCTTAAATGCGACAGTTGTCAAAACCATAAAACTCGTTGTAATTAAACAAAATCAAAATACTTAAAAATTATGCTCAGTATAATTATTAAGAATGTAAGTATAATCTAATAATATCCCAGTACAATAATAATTTGATTGGACAGAATTAAACATGTGATGAAAAATCTTACTACCTGATTAGTAATCAGGGCTCGGTAAATCAGGGTAGATTACAAATAAATTCATGATTAAAATCATTAAAAAATAATTGCTGAAATTTTTAGATTTCTAGGTTTCTATTGGTCAAAATCTCTGTGAATGAAATAATCACCTTCGATAAGTTATACCTCGGTCAGTATTATTGTAGGGGAACCCAAGCGGGGATTTTTGCAGTTATTCGGGCGCGTCAGATTATTATTACATGGGGAGAAACCTTGTACCCTGAAAATGTACCTCTACATTCATTGGCTCTTATTGCAGGGGAGTTCATTAAGGGTGTCCGAAAAAAAATGTATCCTTAGAAAAACTCGAAATCGTCAGATTAAAATAAGGGAAGGTGAGTACATGCAAAACAGGGTATATTTTAAAAATCTGACGATTTGAGCAAGGCGCAAGGAAATGGGTGAGTCCCAAAGTTTCACAAGAAAAAAGAGAATATTTTGAGAAATGAATGACAGAGCGAAAAACTAAAAACTACGTGCTTAATATTTTTCAAAAATCGATCGAATGATACCAAACACGACTTCCCACGGAGAAGGGTGGGGACTAAATTTAATATTTTAAATACGAATCTCGCCATATTTCGTCAAATGAATATCAGATCGAAAAACTGCAAAATACACTTATTCAATATTTTTGATAAATCTATCGAGTTTGAACGTGTTTCTCCCATTCTAAAAGATTCTAAAAGATTCAGTTACTTCAATTTACATATTATAACCTATAAAAAACATTGATTTGATCTATGTTGAAGGCTATAAACTGGGGAAATCCCCAAAAAGACCCAAAAAACAGGGGGGAGTTCTTTAAGGGAGGGGGGGGGCAAAAAAATATATCCTTAGAAAAACTCGAAATCGTCAGATTAAGATAAGATAAGTTGAGTACATGCAAAATAGTATATATTTCAAAAATCTGACGATTTGAGCGGGGCGTAAGAAAATGGGTGAGTCCCAAAGTTTCACAAGAAAAAAGTGAATATTTCGGGAAATGAATGACAGATTGAAAAACTAAAAAACACATACCCAATATTTTTCAAAAATCTATCTATGATACCAAACACGACTTCCCATGGAGAGGGGTGACTGCACATTTAGGGTCGATTTCTCATACCCGCGGTAATCTATGGTTCAGTTGAACCAGGTTCACCGGTGATCTACGGTTTTGTTCGGAATGCATTTCTCATTGCACTTTCATGTCAGCGCTCGTTCTACAGCTTTCGAGAAATGCCAATAGATGGCAAAGGGTAAAAAACTGTCGCCATTTTGAACTACCTTTTTTATGCTGTTTTTGAATAAAGTTAAATTTAAGTATTTATAGTCAAATAGTCATTATAATAATTATAAATAAATATTATAAAAACAAAAATAATGTTATCGTTTATCGTTAGGCTTAATATAATAAAATAGGATATATTTATATTATGACAGCGTTTCGTGTTAATACAACACATGCGTAGTCCATGAAATCATCTGAACTGAGTTCTGAAATCTTTGAACGGCCGAATTCCACCGTTCAAGCATCGTTCAAGTTTAAACTGCCATCGGTTGAACGTGCGAATTGAGAAAGACGATTTTGACTTTAAACTGACGTTTACTAGAAGTTCAGGTTAAACTGGAGTTGAACTCGATATAAGAAATTGGCCCTTAGCATACTTTGCACCCCTACCATTAGGCTTATATCAAAAATAAAAAAGCAATGTCTTTGATTTTTATAGAGGTGAAAGTCAAAACGTCAATAAAATCATTTTTTAAGTTAAAATGTGGCTTATTTCCCAGTTAGAATAATAAATTACATAAATGCCACAAATAAATACTTCAGAACAATATAAGTTATATCTTATCAGTTAACAGTTTTTTCGATGAATGAAGCTTTGGAGTTATTTGCGAATAATTAATTGACAACATAAGAAAAATTGAAATTTTCAATCACGAATGAGTGTAAAAATATTGATTTTTCGAAAAAAACTCTATACAATATTTTTTGCTCGGCATCGGACCCATGGTGACTCTGCTTCATATCAATAATATACTATCTGTGTATGTGTAGTGGAGACTAGTACACAGTGAAACAAAAAAAAAGTTTTTGAGTTAAAAAATTTATGTTTGAATTAACAGGAAAATTTTCAAAGCAGTATGTTACACTAACTCTTTCTTAACATTCTGAGAACGAAATTCGCTAAAAATTCACATAATCAAAAAAGATAAAACTTAAAGAAAAAATTCCGAAAATTGTTTCACTGTGTACCAGAATCGGTACATAGTGAAACATACTACTTATATATAGTATCTTAAGAATAGGTTTTGACCACGTAAAACTTGTCTCGAACATCCTATAACGATCCAAAGTCAATATTATTAAACTTGTAATAACCAGATTATTACATTTTTTGAGCACATATCATCGTAAAGTTACAAAACTAATATTATATCTCTCGGCTGCTTCACGTAGAGAATAATTTTCCTCTAATGCCAACTTTGTGACATCAGCCATTACATATTATGCAGGCATTTGCTTTCTAACCATCTGAAATACCAAAATAACAAATTGTTGGTAATAATTTATAATATTACGGTACACAATGAAACGCGTATCACTGTGTACCACATGCCACTGGTTCAATGTGTACCAATAACCTAATCACACAATAAAATTTAAAACTTTGTTATGTGAATCGTTATCTGACAAATTGTATTTTAGGTTATGTTGTTACATAGGTAAAATGTCATTTTAATAGTAAAAATGCTTGAAATAGGCTGTTAATAAATAAAAAAATGCATGTCAACTACTGTTATTAAGTTACTACATAACTTTACAAAACATAAAATCCAATTACATCCAATCAGCATAACATTCGACTCTACTGGGCAACTGCAGATTTCACAAATGCGCTTCACGAGGGCGCCAACTTTATAAATAAATTTCGGTGTTTCACTGTGAACCATGTATCACTGTGTACCACTTTCCCCTACACTTCCTGGAAAAGTCACATAAATTCCACATTTCCAGATCGCTTCCACACTTTTACCCCACGACAATCTGGATGAAAGCTGAATACGCATTCGTATAATAAAATTGTAACCCAATCATTTTCACTCCAGTTTTAAAATTACTTCTTTAATCTCGCAGTGCGATTACTTCTAGAAAAAGGTGGAATGTGAGGTCTTCGACTTCTTCCGTGCAGCCGATTCCTTATAGTGTGTAATCTTTTCTAAACTTTTTCGACGTGTGTATTTTCTACTTCAAAGCTACATCATAATATACAGGGTAGAGGGTAGCTGGCTGTATACCATTAATCACAAAAAATTACAAAAATCCAGTTATAAAAGTTATATTTTTATTAAAATCCCTTAAAGGGCTACATCACAGAAAATTTTCTTAATAACAATTTCATCTCACCAGTGCTTTCTACAGGTTAATGACGTGCTTGAGCCAACAATATATACGGGTGAAAACCCTTTAAATCTTATATTGTTATAAGATATAACAGTAATTGTGATTATAACAGTAAATTTTGTTACGCACGGGGAGCTATACTGTAACATATATTATATCTCATATCGCTCACTATAGTAATGAGTGAGCCTGCATACACGCAACCATAATATATATATATATATATATATATATATATATATATATATATATATATATATATATATATATATAAAATATAATATAAGATATAATATATATTATAGTATAGCTCCCCGTGTGTGACAAGCTTAAGCGCCGGACTCCACTTTTGTTTTGTCGCGAAGATTGAACACATTGTTTCAAATACAAGTCAATCCAAATAATAAATGATGGTTTTGCTTGCTTTCGATTCAGAGGGTTGCACACCAGCTAGACAGGCTCTGTTTCTACCATTTCAGGCGTCCTCAGTAGCTTTCGTTAGTGTGCCTACCTCTGGACCGAAAAACACACGAAAAACAATAACCTCTGTCTTATTAATTGAAAAAGTCGCAGATTAAGGATGTACCAGTAAGAACTTTCAACACGAAAAATCTCAGTTTTAAAATACTATTTACCATTTTAATTCTTATTAAATTGGTGGATTCTGCATCTGAGATTCTTCAATTTGTTAGTAGATGTCGCTGTATCGCGTCTGATGGGAAATTTGAATTATTTTTCAGATTCCCTTTAAAATGATGGTAGAGCTGTTTTTCGGTCCAGAGGTAGGCACACTAACGAAAGCTACTGAGGACGCCTGAAATAGTAGAAACAGAGCCTGTCTAGCTGGTGTGCAACCTTCTGAATCGAAAGCAAGCAAAACCATCATTTATTATTTTTATTTCCTTTACTCGGATTTGAGTACTGAAAGTTCCTCTGCTGTCCGTTTTTCCTAGACGAATGAAAGCGGAATGTGATCGTTTCCCTTTCGTTTTCTATATTCGTCGTCTGCTGTCTTATTAATTGAAAAAGTCGCAGATTAAGGATGTACCAGTAAGAACTTTCAACACGAAAAATCTCAGTTTTAAAATACTATTTACCATTTTAATTCTTATTAAATTGGTGGATTCTGCATCTGAGATTCTTCAATTTGTTAGTAGATGTCGCTGTATCGCGTCTGATGGGAAATTTGAATTATTTTTCAGAGCTGTTTTTCGGTCCAGAGGTAGGCACACTAACGAAAGCTACTGAGGACGCCTGAAATGGTAGAAACAGAGCCTCTCTAGCTGGTGTGCAACCCTCTGAATCGAAAGCAAGCAAAACCATCAATTATTATTTTTATTTCCTTTACTCGGATTTGAGTATTGAAAGTTCCTCTGCTGTCCGTTTTTCCTAGACGAATGAAAGCGGAATGTGATCGTTTCCCTTTTGTTTTCTATATTCGTCGTCTGCTGTCTTATTATTTGAAAAAGTCGCAGATTAAGGATGTACCAGTAAGAACTTTCAACACGAAAAATCTCAGTTTTAAAATACTATTTACCATTTTAATTCTTATTAAATTGGTGGATTCTGCATCTGAGATTCTTCAATTTACAAGTCAATCCATTTGCGACTAAATAATCATGGATTGACTTGTATTTGAAACAATGTGTTCAATCTTCGCCGACTACAAATCGCAAGTGGAGTCCGGCGCTAAGAGTTGCTAGTTATTGTCCGTATTATGAGGATCTAACCTCCGGACAAAAGCAACCCATGTGTCATGGGGATTCCTTCGTTTTTACCTTCAGATATCTCGAAAACTAATAACTTTATCATTACGAATGAAGAGTACATTATTTACATAAAAAGTATTGCATAATCTAAACATTATGCTAAAATAGCAGTTTCGTCAGTGGCGTAGAATTTGGGAAGGGCCAACCATTTACTTCCCCTGTCGTACGCCTCTGGCAGTAGCCAGAAACGATTATTTAACATGATTTTACACTTTCTGCCAAGTATGACATGGATATGTCAAAAAATTTTAAAGTTTTTTTAAATAATTTATTCTTTATTTAAAACTTTACGAACTATTATTTGTATCCGGTACTTTAAAATTAATTGACATATTATCCTTATTATACTTGACAGAAAGTGTATGTACACCCTACTAAATTATGTTAAATACTTGGTTTTGGCTACTAACAGAGGCGTACAAAAAAGTGAATAGTTGACCCTTCCCAACTTCTACGCCACTGGCGGAACTGCTATTTTAGCATAATTTTTGGATTCTCCAATACTTTCTCTCTAAATAATATACTCTTCATTCGTATCGATGAAGTCATTAGTTTTCGAGATATTTGAAGTCAAAAATGGAACGGCACAGCTAATTTGATTAATGTATTATGGTACGGAACAAAGTATGCTAAATGTGCAGTCACTCGAGCGTTATGGGGACCTATTGGGTTGTGAAGAGTAGGTCCTAAAACCAAAAAAAAGTTAAGTAAAGTTTGCCATTTAAGTGGGGACTTTCCATTTTTAATTTAATTCTCCATTTCCAACAATCGTTTTTTTAGATTATAGCGCCATCTATCCATAATTCTAAAAAATGTCTCGAATAAAAATTACTTATTTTTACGTAAGGCATCCAAATCTGCAATAAAAAATGGGGGCTCTCATTTAAGATTTTAAAGTAACCCCCCACCCCACCTCTGTGGGGGGTCGTGTTCGGTGCCATTCGATAGATTTTTCAAAAATATTGAATAAGTATATTTTTCAGTTTTACGATCTGATATTCATTTCGCGAAATATCGCGGGATTCGTATTTAAAATTTTAAATTTACCCCCCACCCCTCTCCTTGGGAAGTCGTGTTTAGTATCACTCGATAGATTTTTGAAAAATATTAAGAACGCATTTTTAAGTTTTTCGATCTGTCATTCATTTCGCGATATATTTGCTTTTTTCTTGTGAAACTTTAGGACTCACCCATTTCCTTACGCCCCGCTCATATCGTCAGATTTTTGAAATATACACTGTTTTGCATGTACTTAACTTACTTTATCTTAATCGGACAATTTCGAGTTTTTCAAGGATAGATTTTTTTTTCGGCCCCCCCTTAACGAATTCCCCTGCAATAAGAGCCAATATATGGTAGAGGTACATTTTCAGGGTACAAGGTTTCTCCCCATGTAATAATCTGACGCGCTCAAGTGACTGCAAAAATCCCCGCTTGGCTCCCCTACCAATATGTCACTTCGTTTTTAATTTCAAATATCTTGAAAACTAATGACTTTATCGTTACGAATGAAGAGTAAATAATAAAGTATTGGAGAATCAAAAAATTGCACTAAAATAGCAATTGCGCCAGTGGCGTAGAATTTGGGAAGGGAACCATTCACTTTTCCTCGTCGTACGCCACTGGTAGTAGCCAGAAACGTTTGTTTAACATAATTTAGTAGGGTGTACAGTGTCTACACTTGCTGTCAATTATGAAGAGGACTTTTCCGCACGCGACTGCAGTTTGCCGAACGACGCGAAGCGGGAGTTCGGCAAGCAGTCGAGTACGGAAAAGAGACTTTCTGCATGAGTTAGGAACAATATTTTTTCTACGAGTCTTTAAAAAATGACCAAATCTTAATCAATTAATTTAATTAATATGAAAATACATACACAAATTAATTCTTTTACAAGGTTGTCAAAACCAAACTTTCAATATAAGGTTTGTTCCAACTCGATACAAAATCGTTCTTAAATCGTTACGCGCATGCGCAATGACGAATAATTATGCGCAGTAACACATTTTTCGTTACTACGCATACTCGTAACCGTTCAAGAAACAAGGATCTACAGACCGAGCTAGTCCTATAAATTCCACGGCTTCGCGCCATGTGTGTGGTCGTGGACTGGTCGAGTGGAGTTAGAATTTGTCAAATTTAAGTAAATAATCGTTTCTACTGATACATATTATAGTATCTAATATAATTATTAATAAAATTATATTATATTATAATAATAATTATTATACTATAATATAATATGCAGCTTTTAATATTGCTAATACATATTATTAAAGTTTTTAACATTGTTTTTTATTTACATTAAGTATATAAATACCAAGTCACCTAGGGCTCGATAACATGGAAAGGAAAGAGTCCCACCAGCAGAGCTCAATCCTTTTATTACCTTAGGTATCTGGGATGAGTCAATTTTCCCCTGAGAGGGAGTGTGAGTCCTATGGCTAAATCTGGATTAGCAATATTAAAAACTTTAATATATTATACATATTATATTATATTATAATAATTATTATATTATACCGCAGTTTTTTTATATGAAAATGCAAAGCAAAATATATACGAAATTTGCAGAGTAAATGCTTATTGGTTTTTTTAATAAAATAATACAAATTGTATGTAGCGCTAAGCGTTGGGTAGTAGCAAAAGTAGCTACGCCACATGAGACACGAAAATGATGAAATTAATTCTATTTTTTTTTTCATGGAGATTTTTTTAAAATAGGTAACATCATTACAAATTATTTTGTTATTATTACAAGTAATTGTTTGTTATTATTTACTGAGATTTTATAATTTTGACTAAGCCATTTTATAAGCTATTTGGAAAATAGCATTTCGCAGAAAATACTGTATTTTTTATTTAAGTATAATACAAAATATTATTATTCATTTTCTACTTAAGTACAGCAAAAAAACTTTGAAAATAAAACAAGAGTTTAAATTATAAACTCAAAACTAAATAAATAATTTCCCACAACGGTCAAAAACCACACTTAGAAGATTTAAAAATTCATACCACAGAATCAGTACCAATATTCAAACCAGTGATATGTAGGACTCTCTCCCACATCACTGATTCAAACTGATTCAAACAGAATCAACAACAAAACACTGACGCAGTCGCAAGTACGATTGCGCGAAGCCGTGGAATTTATAGGACTAGCTCGGTTTGTAGATCCAAGTGTTCAAGAACGGTTTTGTATCGAGTTGGAACAAACCTCTAATTAGTTAGCATGACGACGATCTTGGTTTCCATGACGATGATTCAAAACGACTGTTATTGTCTACCGATTTGACTTTCGAATATTATGTCAAAATAATTTTATTTCATCGAATTGTCGCGTTAATTTCATTAAAACAGGAACACAATAAGATACATTTGAAATAAAATAGTAAATAATATTAGTTTATTGCATGTATTATAATTATTTTAAGGCCATATTAAAATATCTACACGCGTGCGGAAAAGTAAAACGCGTGCGGAAAAGTAAAACGCGTGCAGAAAAGTAAAACGCGCGCGGAAAATAAAACTTTCTAAACTAAAACGCGTTCGCGAAAGTAGACATTTTTGCACCCTCGTAGAAAAAATTAATTTTGCATCGTAGATTTAAAATGCGTTTATCTCAAAAACGGTTGAGTTTAGCGACATGAATGTAGTATACCTGTTTTAAGTAAAAATACTAGTGGCATAAAAGTTTTCATCTCAAAATTATGTAGAGTGGGGGATAAAAAAATTGAACGTATTAAATGAGCGCTGAAAGACGTATGTTGCGCCCTCTGGGCAATATATAATTTTTGGTGGGGAATTTAGATTTCTCGTCCCAAAAAACCCCCACTTACCAAATTTCGTGTTGTTGTCCCATGCCTGTCAGGCAATATTAAAAAATAAATAAAACAAAAGTTTAACTTTGACACCCTGTATTTCGGTTATTATCAACTTTCGAACTAAGGTCTTCTTCTTCTTCAAGTGCCGTCTCCTAATCGGAGGTTGGATATCATCATCACTATCTTTACTCTATCCACCGCTGCTCTAAAGAGTTCTATAGAACTAAGGTAAATTAGCTTAAATCGACCTATTTTAAGCTCAGAAATTTAAGGTTAAGCTATGGCTCATTCATTACCAAACATCCTGTATATAAACAAATCCACTATTTCATTATTATACGAAGTATTAAACACGGAACAAACGTTTGAAGAAATCGAATATGTCCATCGCAATAACAAATTAATTAAACGGTTAATCCATCAACCACCCGAGGCGAAAATAGTGCAAGGATCTTGTCTTACAGATCAAATTAATTAAAGTGAATAGACTCTGGTTAGAGATACGTACACATGTTACACCGTTGTCGGTTGGCTTAACAGAAGCAGCAGTCAATATTCATTAAATTAAACGATAGAATACAAAGGAGTGTGGATGGATTTATTGCGCTAACGATGAAAAAATTGTAATAATGTTACATTGTTTTCGGAGTTATAGCCCGATCAGAGAACACAAAATTTTACGAAAACCTCCAAAAAAATAAAGGAAGGATGAAAATTTGGAAATAGGTAGTTGAAATTGTCTATTATTATATAAGAAAAAGTTTACAATTCTATATCCCCTCCATTTTACAAAAATTGGGAAATACAGGGT
Organism: Diabrotica virgifera virgifera; assembly: GCF_917563875.1. Lineage (NCBI taxonomy): Eukaryota > Metazoa > Arthropoda > Insecta > Coleoptera > Chrysomelidae > Diabrotica > Diabrotica virgifera. The sequence goes on along the minus strand of NC_065443.1, from coordinate 58,744,590 downwards.
GAAAAATATTTTCTCGTGAGTGAAAAAATATGCGTTCAAAATAGGCCCAGAATTGGATAAAATGACTAATTCTAAGAAACTTTTGTTCTATAGAGTTTTTTCACTAAGTCAATACTTTTCGAGTTATTTGCGAGTGAATATGTTCATTTTTAACAAAAAAAAAACATGTTTATGAACGGTTTTTCGCAGATAACTCAAAAATTAAGTACTCTAGCGAAAAAAATATTCTTAGTAAAAATATAGCTTATAAAAAATTGAAAACAATGGTGCACGTGTGAGGTCTGCAGACCCAGTATAAGCAGAGTTGTAGCTAATGAAAAGTAGGTTCTTCTTCGTCAAATTCCAAATCGAATATTTCAATGTGAAATAACCAAAAAACAGAGCACTTTTCGGGGAAATTCATTACAATTTTTTAAAGTGTTCAAAAAAGGTTTATTTTTGTTTTTTAAAAAAATTTCTAACATTAAAAATAAGTGAGTTACGCTCAAAATATTGTTGGTCCTTTTTATTTTTTGGTACAAAAATCGCGAAAATCGCCCCCTAATTATCTTCCCAAATAAAATTAATCGTAACGGCTTCACAAGTTACTTTACTTATGTATTGTTTATATTATCTATAAGTTTCATTGGTTCAGAGTGCTTAGTTTTGAAAAAAATTGGGTTTAAAATAAAAGATTTTTTTTAATTTTGAAAAAAAAATGGAATTGTTCATGGAATTAACTTAAAAATTATTAGTAATACCAAAAATCTTAAAGAGTAATAAAATGTACGTTTTGCTTTTCTGAATATTTTTCCCTTTTTGTTTTCTTGTTATACTAAAATTGATTATGCTATGGCTGTTCAAAATTTGTCTAAACTCGTGATTAGTTACTCGTTCAAGCCATTTTAACTACAGCTTTTTAAAAAGTAAGCACTTTAAACCGATGAAACTTACAGATCATCTAAATAATACATAAGCAAAGTAACTTGTGAAGTGGTAATGATAAAATTTATTTGTTATGCTAATTAGGGGGTGATTTTCTCAACTTTTTTACCAAAAAATAAAAGGGAATAACAATATTTTGCGCGTAACTCACTTTTAAGTTAAGTTTTTTTAAAAAACAAAAATAATCCTTTTTTTTAAACACTTTCAAAAAGTTGAAATGAATTTCCCCGAAAAGTGCTACGTTTTTGGGTTATTTCACATTGAAATATTCGATTTGGAATTTTATGAAGAAGAACTTACTTTTCATTAGCTACAACTCTGCTTCTACTGGGTCTACAGACCTCAGGCATACACCATTTTTTTTCAGTTTTTTATAAGCTATATTTTTGATAAGAATATTTTTTTCGCTGAAATAATACTTTTTGAATTATTATCTCCGAAAAACCGTCCAAAAACAGTTTTTTTCCTGATAAAAATGAACATATTCGCTTGCAAATAACTCGAAAAGTATTGACTTAGGGAAAAACTCTATAGAACAAAAGTTGCTTAGAATTAGTCATTTTATCCAATTCCGGACTTATTTTGAGTGTATATTTTTCACCTTCGAGAGAGGGATACTCCCCTCTATTTTTGAAAAATGGAGGGGATGTAGAATTGTAAACTTTTTCTTATATAATAATAGACAATTTCAACTACCTATTCTCAAATTTTCATCCTTCCTTTATTTTTTTTGGGGTTAGATTGTTCTTTGATGGGGCTCTATTATACTGCTTGATTTTGTGAAACATTTTACAGTTTATGGATTAATATCTATTAAGTAGCAAGTGCCCGAGAGCATGATTTGCAGTAAGTTGTAACATTGCCCTGCCCTACACTCCTGTAGCGCCCTTTACGAGTTATATTGTACGGTATTGTGATTACGTACTTACCATTACATAACTCCATTATGTCTATTGTTAGGAACATAATATTGTGATACAGACTGAACCGTAATCGATGAAAATTTTTCTTCGACATTTCTAAAACTGTGATAATGCTGAAAACGTGGTGTTTTCTTAATTTTATTTTGTATGACATCCGTGATAACGTTGATAACTTTATTTCACTTCCATAAGTGAATTGTTATCCTTTATTTTTTTTCAAACTTTGTGCTCCCTGGATAACTTACATGCATTCGCTTCTTTTAAATCAGTTTCGTCGTCTTCGCCTTTCTCCGAATGTGATTCAATTATTTCTGGTTTGTCAAATTTTTTGACGTTCTACTTCCACTGATGCAATATTTAAATAAACAAAGTCGTCTCCACCAACATCTATTGCCACACGTGATCCCTCTATCATTTCCATCGTTCATTTGTAAGTTATTTATAGCATCGGTAGATTTCCTATATAAATTCTTCCAGCATTCCATTTTTCAGAACTATGCCATTTTTGCACCGAGGCTGTATGATCTATAAAGGTTTAGTGCAAAATATAAAGTACTCACCGGCGGCAACCACATTTTAATGTACAGTTCCGTGGGTAGCGACTCGTGCGACAGACGCGTGCGAGCGGTCGCTGCGCGTCTGTGACGACAATACATAACAATATGAAATATGAGACTCCATAGCACCGCTTCCGAGTACTACGCGACAAACGCGCGCATTCTACGTATATTGTATTGTCGCCACAGTCGCGCAGCTACCGATCGCACGGGTCTGTCGCATGAGTCGCTACCCACGGAACTGTACCTTAAAGGCAAGCGTCCACAGACCCGCATCGTACGCAACGGATTTTAGTTTGCCTTGTACAAAAACTTATGTAACTGCGTCCACTGATCCGCATCGTACGGATCGCATCATCGGTAATGCCGAAGGGTTGCTTCTAGAGGCAACTTTTGCGATGCGTGCCGATGACTCATTCGGAATGCCGACCAGTGGACGCACCCCACGCGCTCTGTTCGGAATTTCGCTTGGCCCAGTGGGAGCTAATCTACGGCTAATTTGCATTTGACGATCTTCTTCTTCGTAATGAAACAAGTAAACTCAGTTTTACTTTTATTTTATATATAGGTATATTCAGGTAAAAATATTACAGCCCATGATAAGTTGATTATGGGGATTAAAATATCATAAATATTACTCATTTTAAAACTATTACTCATTCAAAGTGTGTTACAAGTACAGTTTGGCCAAACTGTTTAAGGGGGTATTTAAACGCCACGGTCAATTTGTGTGGCAACTAAATAAACTAACTAATTAACAATTCTTTGAATAGATGGCAGCACGTACATATATTTTCACTTTCTTATTTAATTTTCTGAACGACAGCATTGATGCCACGCATTGGAACTTACGTTCGACACATTTCGGTCTCAATCGTACTTTGTATTTAGTGACGACAGCTCCTTTCTTTACCTGCTATTCTGATATAATAGGAGCTGATATAATAGGGGTAAATTCTCATTAATATATATACTAAACGTTCTTTCATTTAGAAATATTTCATTACTTCGTGATTCTTTACTTTCTTTACCTGCTCAGTAAGTACCTATCTAAATGACCATAAATGGGATTATGTTAATTATCAAGAGAATGAAGATCGAGTTATAATTTATAAGAATAGTATTTCTAAGAAATAATGTAAAATACGTAAGTCAATTGAAAAACAGCGTTCCTAAAATAACAATTTTTTTCATATCGAATGTCAACAGGGAAATTTTTTCCTCTGAAAATTTCATACTGACATTTTGTTTCCCATTTCAACATGCGAGGACAGAATAATAATTAGCCTAATGAGCCACTTACAAAACATTTTTAAAAGCGATATACAGCAGGATATATTATAATATTTGAAGAACAAGTATCATGGACACAGATTAGATTCCGCAATGCCTTGTCCCTAGGCACCCGAGAGGCTCTATTCACTGTCCAAGTGCTTATATGCAGAGGTGCAGAGATGTCAACTGTGACTTACCTATATATATATTTGTTTTATCGACTACAAAAAGGCATTAGATAGAGTAAAACATGATCGAAGGAAACGAGAGTAGATGATAGATCTAAACAACACATTAGATATGCCGACGACGCGCGACGCAGTAGTTTTTGCACATAGCCTAGATGTTTTGCAAAGAATAATGTCGCGCATATAAGATAGAAGTGGTGAACATGAACCTAATTTCAATAAAAAAAAAATAAAGTAATGGTATACCATACAAGGACTATAGTCAGTAAGCGCGAAATTAAATACACAACTTTTGGTTAACGAACAACCAATTGACCGGGTGGACAGCTACACATACCTTGGTACCAATATAAACAGTCAATGAGACCACTCTAGTGAAATAAAACAACGCATAGGAAAAGCGACATCATCGTTCATAATGATGAAGTCTCTTTTCAGAAGTCACGGTTTATCACTTGGTACCAAAATCTCTATCGTCAGATCCTATGCATTTTCTACATTATTATACTGAGTAGAGGCCTGGACACTTTCCGAGGCTTCTTTGAGAAAACTCGAGGCATTCGAGATGTGGTGTTACAGGCGCATTTTAAGAATTTTGTAGATGGATCATGTGACTAATGTTGAGGTCCTACGTAGAATGGGCAAGGACTGCAAGATTATTAACACCATCAAAGAGCACAAGCTAGAACATCTTGGCCATGTTATGACGAATGAACAGAGATTAATGCCAATCATTAATCATTCTCAGGGCAAGGTATTTGGAAAGAGAGGACCAGGGAGAAGAAGAATAACTTGTCTTCAAAACCTGAGAAACTGGTTTAGTACATCGACAAACAGACTATTCTAAATAGCAGCACGCAAAGTTAGGACAGCCATGCTGATCGCCAGCATCCGGAACGGATAAGCAGCGTACGAAGAAGAAGAATATGTCCGAGTTTGCTCTCTATTTTACACTGTATTATCAGTTGCAGTAAACGATATTTATTAAGTTTCATAATATTATGATCGGGGTATTCAGGTTTCCGTTTCTTAATTGTAAAAGAGATTTCTGTTTGTTTTCCCGCAGTACCTCTACGTTGGGTGTTAGTCGTTCAGGATATTTTGAGGATACGTCGGTACACCCACATTTCGAATTCTTCTAGCTTTTTCGGTATCCGTTATTGTCCAGGCCTCTGCTCCATACAGCAAGACTGGAAATATATAGCATTTTGGCAGCCGTATTTTTAGTGAGATAGATATGTCGAATTTGGTGAATTTATTTCTCAAGTTGTTAAATCTCTGGCCTTTTCAGTTCTAGATCTTATTTCGGTCATTTGATCCCATTTCAAGTTAACGACTGTTCCAAGGTATACACATAAGTCTACACGTTGAATTAACTGGTTTTTTATTTTCAATTGTCTGGCAGGATTTTGAGTTTTGCTCACCAGCGCCATTTTGTTTTATTTATGTTTTTTGCTGAGGCCATTTTCCTGAGAATGCAAAAAGAAAAAGAGCTGTTAATCAAAATAAAAACAGCCAAAATCGAATACCTCAGTTACATCATGAGGAACAGTGAAAGATATGGACTGCTGCAACTAATCTTGCAGGGAAAAGTAGAAGGAAAGCGAGGACCAGGAAGGCGAAGGATTTCCTGGCTGAAAAATCTACGTACGTGGTTCAACACAACAAGTACAAATCTTTTTAGAGCAGCAGTGTGCAAAGTACAGATTGCCATGATGGTCGCCAACATCCGAAACGGATATACACTACAAGAAGAAGAAGAAGAAGTCCTCTTTCTTCACTCGCTCTTTGTACCCTGTCCATAAGTTGCTGAATTTCATCGACACTGCGGGCAAGTACGAATGTATTACTCCACTAAATTTCAATAATTTTTTCACTTACGAAAATATTTAAATGTAGGTACTGACATTAATTAATTGATGATTACACAATATTGTTTTGTCTATAATTTTTCGGAATGGGACGTTTCGATGCCGCCGGTTCATCGCCGGCCGTTTCGATGCTGCCGGTTCATCGCCAGTCCATTTCATCGCCGTCATATCTCGCATTTCCTAGAATTCTTAATTAATACTAAAAATAACTAATAATTGTAGCTCTCGAAAATTCGGAAATATATCAGATAGGGATGAATTGACTGGCGATGAATCGGCCGGCATCGGCATCGAACTGGCGGCATCGAAACGGCGGCGATGAAACGTCCTAGACCCATAATTTTTTATTAGTCTTGTGAGACTGAGATGGTTGGGACATATTTAAATAATGCAAACATGAGACTTCCCGAAAGAATACTAACGGGAGGATGGGAGGAATAGGAGGAAAGAAGAAGAAAGGTAGACCGAAAACCAGATGGAAGAAAGTTGTTGAGAGGGACAGAAAAACTTAAAAACACAAAATTGGAAAAATAAAGCACCAAATAGGAGAGATTGGAAAGAAGTAGTAAACCAAGCCATGGGCCTTCAAGGCCTGGAGAGCTAACTATATATGTGTATACTATAATTTTTTTTGTATTAGCTTAATGCCTCGACAATTAATGACCATTGGCATAGTACAGTTGATTTTGCAATCAGGTACCCAGTGTAGTGTTTAGGTTGTGTGTTAAGTAAATGTCTTGTTACTTTGAAAAGTCGACGTCATTTTCTTTACAAAGAGGCGCTAATTGTATCCGAACGTCTGCGTTCACTGTGACGTTTTACAATCATGATTTTTTTTATTTGGTGCCTCGACAACTTATGGCCAATGGCATGGTACCTACAGTGAATGTATGCAATCGGTTATCTTATGTAATGTGTAGTGTGTGTGTTGAGTAAATGTCTTGTTACTTAGAAAAGACGACGTCATTGTCTTTGAAAAGAGACGCTAATTGTATCCGAACGTCTGCGGTCCCCATAGATATATTACCTAGTAGATTAGGCAAGTTATGGGCCGCTCTGTGCATCGAGGTGTAACGCCAATATTAAGGATTGAGTGGTCTAACCATCTTTGTCTGTCACATGCGCAGGATCGCTTGGTTAAAAGAGATAGATAGACCACTGATCGACTACTTCCGCGTTACGCTTTTTTGCGCAGTATGCCTTGTCTACCCTTAATATGTCTATGGCGGTCCCTCCGGTTAGTACCGATCCCACAAGGATAGAAACTATTTTCGTTTATTAATTTTTAATAAATGAAAAATTCTCCACTAAGGTGAGATTCGAACTCACGACCTTTAGGACCAAAAGAAGGCGCTCTTACCACTGAGCCACAGAGTTGGTTACAATCATGATTGACACTCAAACAAGGTACAAAATGTTAACTGGTAGGGGGAGGGGCCACTTTTCTAAACAATACCTCATGATTCGTATTTTTATCGTTACAAAACTTGTTTTCAATGTTTTGCAGATTTTTTTAAAATCCGGCAAACGCGCATCTGTCGCCATTTAATACATCACTGCTGCCATCTACTAAATGACACGTGAACTCATTTTCTCATCTATTAAGTGATAGCCGAACTAATTTATCTCTAGAACAATGCCAACTTGTTACGGTTTTATCAACAAAATCCCTAGATTGCAGCTTTTAACTATAATGTTTACCTTTAGGTACAGTTAATTTAAAAATTATGGCACGCTGGATAATAAACGTTTGCTTAAAATAAAGCTTTTTGCATAGTTAATCATTTATGGTAGTTACTTTGTACCTAAGTTCAACAATTATTACACAAAAACCAATTTTTAGAGCAGGTTACCAAGTAAGTTATGGTTATGACATTGTTTCCTTTAAGTACAGTTATAAAAAATTTACTGCTTTCTTTGAAAATTTTACCTAGATACTATTAAAATAGAAAGTTTACATTTCACGTACATACCCATATGTTGAAGATTGGTTTTGAAATAGTGACGCTAACTGTACCTAAAGAGTATATGAATTTTAACATTGTGTCATACCACCTTAAAAACAGAAAGTGTTTTACCGATTTCAGAAAGGCAACTTTAATTATTAATCTAAAGAAACTTTTACTGATGTAGTTACTATTTTCCATTTAAACCAAATTGTAACAGCTTTGTGTATTCCTTTATATCAAAATGTATAATTAGTTAGAAAATGGGTGATACTATGCGGTCTACCGTCGTGTTTCTGCTATAGCTTGCGGTCTACCGAGATAATTGGTGTATAAGCTGAAATATTTAAAATTACATATGAGAGTTTTATCAGTATAGTGTCATTTTTTAATAATTTAATATCTTTGACATAGGTATATCAATATAAAATACAATGTGATTACTATTTGCAAATACACTTTTTTTTCATTGTTTTAAATGGTACACCATGTATATTGTATATTAGTATTGCATTTTGTAGTAAATCTTACAGGCTTTCTTTTAATATTAGGTTGTATGTACCTAGCATGTTTCGTTTTGTAGATATTTCGTTCAACATTTTACGTTTTTGTGGATTTTTTATTACTAAACAGGTACATTAAAATATCATACTAATAAATGTAGTTAATTTGCATAAATTAATTATTAAATTAAATAAACAACCAATAAATAAATAAACAACAAATTTTAAAGTCTACCTTAGTAATTTTTCTACCCTAGCAGGTAGTGGCATCGGCAATCCGATCGCTGCAGATACAGTGGACGCAGTATGAAAAATTAATCCGATGCGTACGATGCGGACCTGTGGACGCTTGCCTTAAAGGTAAGCGTCCACAGGCCCGCATCGTACGTAACGGATTTTATAAAAACTTATATAATTGCGTCCACTGATCCGCATCGTACGGACCGCACCATCGGCAATGCCGAAACGATGGTGCCAGAGGCAACTTTTGCGATGCGTGCCGATGACGTCATACGGAATGCCGATCAGTGGACGCACCCCGCGTGCTCTCTTCGCAATTTCACAAGATCCAGTGGGTGCTAATCTACGGATATTTGCATTTGACAATCGTCCTGTCAACACCTGCTTTTGCATCATGGAGGCATCACGACTAATTACAGTTGTGCAAGAATATGAAGACCTATATAACTTAGCACACCCTAATTATTCGAACCAACAAAGAAAGGATAATATTTGGGAGGAAATTGGAGGAATATTAACCCTCAACTGGTATGGTGATTTAGTTAACCATTTAAGGTACGTTGGGTCAATGGTGACCCGCGAGTACCTATAAATCCTACACGATTTTACATATTATATGTATGCGAAATATGCTATGTTATAATGAGTTTGTCCACTTCCGGACTTATTTTGAACGTATATTTTTTACCCCTAAGAGGGGGTGAAACTCGCCCCCATGACAAAAGCACACATCAGCACTATATCACTTTTTTTCTTTGACATGTTAGCTTTGTGTATGCCAAATCTCATGTCAATCCAAGCGGTTCTTTAAAATTCAAAGACCGTGAGTAAATGATATATTGACCTATGTCATGATTTTAGTTTTTTAATGAGTAATCTTTGTTCCCATTTTTTTGGATACACCATTCCTTAGAATTAACTGCAAATATACAGGAGATAAATTTAAACTGATTCTTCTTCTTTAAGTGCCGTCTCCTAATCGGAGGTTGGATATCATCATCACTATCTTTACTCTATCTACCGCTGCTGTAAAGGGTTCTACAGAACTGTATTTAAACCAAACTCCCGAACAAATAGAAACAGAAACTAGTAATCTAATCAACTTACTTCAAAATGCTGCCAAACAGTCTACCCCTCAACCTGGACAAAAAAAAAATTTTCAACCAACATTCCTCTTGAAATAAAAAGACTAGTAGCAGAAAAACGAAAAGCCAGATCAATTTGGCACAGAACTCACAGACCAAACGACAGGACAATTTATAATAACAAAACTAGAAACTTAAAAACAGCTCTAGAACAGATGAGAAACAACTCATTCGAAAACTATGTATCAAACCTTTCGCGTCAAGATAACTCTATCTGGAAACAAATCAAAAATAAAAATAAACCAATAAATACTTCACCTCCAATTCGGAAAAACTCAATACCACCAGGACCATGGGCAAAAAGCAACAAAGATAAAGCTGATTTATTTGCTGAACATCTAACTGAAGTCTTTAAGCCACACGACAATGACCAAGTACAAGAAGTAGAGCAGGAACTAGCCTTACCAATTAATCAACGAGAGCGACTAACTTTAATTACACCGAAGGAGATCAAAGATGAAATTAATCATTTGAATGAAAAGAAGGCACCAGGCACTGATCTCATAACAGCAATAATGCTAAAACAACTTCCTAAAAAAGGTATAATGAAGTTATTGTACATATTAAATGCAATCTTAAGACTTAATTATTGGCCTATATCACTAAAAATTGCCCAAGTAATTATGATACCGAAACCTGGTAAAGCTTTAACGGATGTTTCATCATACCGCCCAATAAGTCTACTGCCAATAATGTCAAAACTTCTTGAAAATCTGTTACTTAAAAGAATTATGAGCGACCTAGAATTCCAAAACTGGATCCCAGAACACCAATTTGGATTCCGGCAAGCTCATTCTACAGTGCAACAATGCCGTGTTTGGACAATAAACAGTATTGCACACCAGCGTTTTTGGACATCAGCCAAGCATTTGATAAGGTATGCACCCAGGATTACTTTATAAAATCAAAAAATCTCTACCTACTCAACAAATACTTTGACTTATTAAAATCATATCTAAATCACAGAGAATTTGAAACTAAAGTGGAGGATGAACTATCAAACCGTAACAAAATTCAATCAGGAGTCCCACAAGGTAGTATATTGGATCCAGTTCTTTATGTACTGTACACATCCAATATACCAACCTCTCCACAAACCACCATTGGAACTTTCGCTGATGACACAGCAATATTTGCAACTGAAGAGGATCCAACAGCTGCAGTATTAAAACTTCAAGAACACCTAGACCAAATTGGACAGTGGTTAAAGAAATGAAAGATAAAAGCTAATGAAACTAAGTCAATACATATAACTTTCACACTAAGGAAAGACCAATGCCCAAATATTAGCCTTAATTAAGTCAACATACCACAACAGAATATCGTCAAATACCTGGGGCTTCATCTTTATTCTAAATTAAACTGGAAGCAACACATTTTAAAGAAGAAGAAACGAATTGAGTTAAGAGTGAAAGAAATTAACTGGCTTATAAGTAGAAAATCTCGACTCTCAATTGAGAACAAACTGCTGATTTATAAAACAGTCATCAAACCTATATGGACGTATGGTATAGAACTATGGAGTTGTGCCAGCAAATCAAACACAAAAATTATCCAAAGAACTCAATCAAAAATTCTACGCACCATCGCAAATGCCCCGTGGTACATTTCTAACCAAACCCTTCATAGAGACCTAAACATCCCGTTAGTCAGCACAGTAATTCAAGAAAGAGCCAACAGACACCACGAGAAATTGGAGGGCCCCCCCAACCAATTAATATTACCACTACTGCAGCCACTAAACAACAGAATATTGCGAAGATTATGGCTCATAGATCTTTGCTGAAACTGAGGTGAAACCGCTGGGTGATGTACCTCATAACGTCATTCTAGTGTACAATACTATAGTTGATATAAGTTATTGTACTTGTTATCAAATTAACTCATAGAATGTGTAATTCTGATTGTTCATAAATGCTTACAAAAAAAATTAAACCAGTCCCACCCTCCTTCTTCCTATACTCCTTCCGCCACCCGTGTTGAGCTGCCCCCCCCCCACTTGCAAAAATTAAAAAACAAATAGCCCTGATTTATGAGCTATTTATGAGCTCTCATATTCCGCAAACTAAAAATTTTGAGCTCGTTCCACTGAGCAGGAATTTAATACCCTAGTGGGGGGGGCTGAGTCAGCCCCCCCCCACTACTTAAAAATAGGAATATTGAATCGGTTTTTGCGGCAGAATTACGAGCTATTTATGAGCTCTTGAAATTATATACTTTCGATTTTTGAGCTCATCCCTTTCACCCCCAAACAACCCTTTAATTGATTTAACTTAAGAGAAAGATGCTGAGAAAACTTAAAATATATCGTATTGCGGATATAATTCATATAGCTTATATACTCTAAGAATAAACTATTAAATCAAGAGCATTTCGATTATTGAGCTACAACCCCTTCGCAAGAAAACCACCCTATCTTCCCGGCTTAAGAGAAAGTTGTACTTAAAATGCATTAAACTAATTATTTGGCGACTACATATCATTTAATAATTTATAACCTTCCAAATACGCGCATTTAGATCAGTAAATTGCAATTTATTTTGTATAGTGCAGTCACTGAAGGTAAAAATAAACGATTACCTTCAATTTCGGTGAACCTTCATCGATTTTCACGAAAATTGGTCAGTAGTTAGAGGATACATCAAGAAACAAAGGTGACATGGTACCACCTTGCGCCTTTACCCTGAGGGTGGATACCGCCCCTTTCTCGGGGGTGAAAATTATTTTATAAAAAATAAATGCACAAATCAATAAAAGAACAAATTAAAAGCAAAATTTATTATCTAAAGTTAATAAAATAAGTCAATACTTTTTAAGTTATTAAAGATCAAAGATTTTAATTATTTGTGAAAAAAATGCATGTTTTGAAGAAGTTTTTTGTAAATCACTGAAAAACTTTAAGTTTTTACAAAAAAGTTAATAGTAGTTTAATTCGTATAGCTTATATTCTAAGAATAAACTCTTAAATCACGCGTCTTTCGATTATAGAGCTACAACCCCTTCGCAAGAAAACGACCCCATATTCCCGGCTTAAGAGAGAGTTGTTCTTAAAATAATTTAAGTTAATTATTTGGCGACTACATATCGTTTAATAATTTATGAGCTTGCAAAATATACGCATCTCAATTATTGAATTGCCATTTTCTTTCTATAGTGCAGTTACTGAAGGTAAAAATCAACTATTACCTTCGATTTCGGTAAATCGCCATTTATTTTCACGAATTGACAATAACAACTTGGGGTTTTAGCCTGGAGTATATGTCACCCCTTCTCGGGAGTGAAAATTACTTTATTAAAAATAACCCCACAAATCGAGAGAGGGACAAATTGTAAGCAAAATTTGTTATATAATGTGATTAAAATAAATCAATACTTTTTGAGTTATTAAAGATCAAATATTTTAATTTTTGAAAAGAAAATGCATGCTTTAGAGCGATTTTTCATAAATGACTCAAAAACTGTAAGTTTTTACAAAAAAGTTTTCATCACTAAAATTGAAGCTAATAAAAAATATAATAAAGTGCTTCCTTGAAAAACCCTTTAATGTTAATTTAATGTAAGTTATTGGTAATTAAATGTATATTTTTTTCCGCGACTGTTCAAATCTAAGGGTTCAAGCTTAAATAACGGGAAAGAGATGCATTTTATAACACTTAGGTACTAAATACTTGTCAAAGTACTTAGAAATACCTATGAAAAATAAGATCCAGACAAAAATTGATAGTATCAAAATCCGCTCACCAATTTTCGTGAAAATGAATGGAGATTTACCGAAATTGAAGGTCATAGTTGATTTTTACCTTCAGTGACTATAGAAAGAAAATGGCAATTCAATAATTGAGATGCGTATATTTTGCGAGCTCATAAATTATTAAACAATATATAGTCGACAAATAATTAATTTAAATTATTTTAAGTACAACCCTCTCTTAAGCCAGGAATATGGGATGGTTTTCTTGCGAAGGGGTTGTAGTTCAATAATCGAAAGGCGCGTGATTTTAGAGTTTATTCTTAGAATATAACCTATACGAATTAAACTACTATTAACTTTTTTGTAAAAACTTATAGTTTTTCAGTGATTTACAAAAAACTTCTTCAAAACATGCATTTTTTTCACAAATAATTAAAATCTTTGATCTTTAATAACTTAAAAAGTATTTACTTATTTTATTAACTTTATATAATAAATTTTGCTTTTAATTTGTTCTTTTATTGATTTGTGCAGTTATTTTTTATAAAATAATTTTCACCCCCGAGAAGGGGCGGTATCCACCCTCAGGGTAAAGGTGCAAGATGGTACCATGTCACCTTTGTTTCTTGACGTATCCTCTAACCACTGACCAATTTTCGTGAAAATCGATGAAGGTTCACCGAAATTGAAGGTAATCGTTTATTTTTACCTTCAGTGACTGCACTATACAAAATAAATTGCAATTTACTGATCTAAATGCGCGTAATTTGGAAGCTTATAAATTATTAAATGATATGTAGTCGCCAAATAATTAGTTTAACGCATTTTAAGTACAACTTTCTCTTAAGCCGGGAAGATAGGGTGGTCTTCTGGCGAAGGGGTTGTAGCTCAATAATCGAAATGCTCTTGATTTAATAGTTTATTCTTAGAGTATATAAGCTATAGGAATTATATTCGCAATACGATCTATTTTAAGTTTTCTCAGCATCTTTCTCTTAAGTTAAATCAATTAAAGGGTTGTTTGGGGGTGAAGGGGATGAGCTCAAAAATCGAAACTATATAATTTCAAGAGCTCATAAATAGCTCGTAATTCTGCCGCAAAAACCGATTCAATATTCCTATTTTTAAGTAGTGGGGGGGGGCTGACTCAGCCCCCCCCCCACTAGGGTATTAAATTCCTGCTCAGTGGAACGAGCTCAAAATTTTTAGTTTGCGGAATATGAGAGCTCATAAATAGCTCATAAATCAGGGCTATTTGTTTTTTAATTTTTGCAAGTGGGGGGGGGCCAGCTCAACACGGGTCCTTCCGCCTCTTATATTTCCCTGTATTATCAGTCTTAGCATTTCATATCGCGGTCCCCTCATTACCATTACGTGTCCCAGATATTGCAACTTTCTTATTTTTATTGTATTTATTATGTCGCGTTCTTTACGCATTTCTCGCAATACTTCCATGTTCGTTTTCTTTTGTGTCCATGCTATTCTAAGCATCCTTCTATAATACCACATTTCAAATGACTGTAGCTTATTTATGTGTTATTGCTTCAATGTCCAGCTTTCAATAGACGGAGAGCTAGAGACGAAAAATCATCGTCATAAGTAATATGGAGTTTTTCCTGTGAAATGTGTCCATTGTATATTGACAATTATGACCCCTTTCAGGCTGACACCTCAGTGGATACAGGAAGTAGCAATAAGGGATGAAAGGAGACAGTTAGTGCAGTCATTAAAGGTTTTCACCTCCTATTTTGTTAAACCTCCATCGATTTACATAAAAATTGGCGACTAGTTAGAGCATACCTCAAGAAATAAAACTGATTTGGTTTTACTTGCACTTTTACCCTGGTGGTGAATACCACCCCTTCCCGCGGGTGAAAACAATTTTATTAAAAATAACCCCACAAATTGATATAGGGACAAATTTTAAGTAACATTTGTTATATCATGTTATTAAAATAAATCAATACTTTTTGAGTTATTAAAGATCAAATATTTGTCTATTTAAGAGCATATGCGTGAAGTTACGGATGATAAAAAGAACGTATTAATTAATTGTATGTTAGTAAAATATTATTTTTATATTATGTATTTCGATTTTTAATTTAATTTTTTCTATCAATATAAACTATATATTATGTCCAGAAACTGGGGGTGACCAATACTGGGTACATTTGACATATTCGAATACACTTTTGCTAAATTTATAATATCGAAATAATATAAAAATAATATTTTAGTAACCTACAATTAATTAATATGTTCTTTTTATCATCCGTAACTTCACGCATGTGTTCTTAAACAGACAAATCTTTAACCTTTAATAACTCAAAAAGTATTGATTTATTTTAATAACATGATATAACAAATTTTTTTTATAATTTGTCACTCTATCGATTTGTGGGGTTATTTTTAATAAAGTAGTTTTCACCCCCGAGAAGAGGTGGTATCCACCCCCCAGGATAAAAGTACAAGTTGGCACCAAATCATTTTTATTTTCATGCAAATCGATGGAGGTTTAACAAAATAGGAGGTGAAAACCTTTAAAGATTACACTAACTTTCCCCTTTCATCCCTTATTGCTACCACCTGTGTCCACTGAGGTGTCAGCCTGAAAGGGGTCATAATTATCAATATATAATAGACACATTTCACATGCCAAACTCCATATTACTTATGACGATGATTTTTTGGCTCTAGCTCTTAGACTATAAAGTAACAAAAATTTCAATTTGATCGGACAGTTGTCTTTGAAATTATTCTTTTCAAGTAGGGCACACGTTCTGTTAAAATTTGTGTGAGTCATAAAGCAATCTCATGTTTGGGAATCCGAGATGGAAAAATTCAGCGATTTCAAACATGCAAAAATACTCACCTTTAATTAAAGCTTCGTCAAGTACCTATATTGTAAAAAACTGCATATTAAAAGATTGCGAATATTTCGGGACATATTTTTGGTTTATATTTAGAACTTCGGAATTTGATAAATTAGTGCAAAAAAATTGTACAGGTCCGTAATCACATCAGGATGATTTGTGTAAAATTTTATTCTTCATTCGTGATTACACAGATTAACACAACACATGTTGTGTTAATCTGTGGTGATTATGATAAAATAAATAAATAAATAATTTTATTCACCTTTTGTGTCATACATGTATGAAGGTAAGTCAATATAGAATTACATAATAAATATTACATAATAAATTATAAAAATTACACAAATCACTTGCACACTTAAAATACAAAAAATAAACAGAAATAATACAATACTCTCATATCCGCGACTACCCAGCTGTCTCTTGGATGAATTCCTCCAAGGAGTAAAATGCATTATTCAACAAAAACTCTTTCAGCTCTTTTTGGAATTTTCTTAAGTTATTTTGATTTTTCAAACTTAGCGGTAGTCTATTATATAGAGAAGGGCCAGTATAGTGAGGGGATTTTTTAAAACCGGCGTGGTTACATTTCATCAAACGAATTTTGTCACAGTTCCTCGTAAAGTGTGAATGAGTATCGCTATTTTTCTTAAACAGTTCAAACTTTTGGAAAATAAAAGTTAACAGTTTATATATATATATATATATATATATATATATATATATATATATATATATATATATATATATATATATATACACGGAAGGTACCGTAAGAATTCTTTTCTTTCTGAAAACTTCCCGACAACTGTCACGGTAATTTATGTCAAAAATTCGCCTGATAATACGCTTCTGTAAGAGAAAGATGCGTAGACTTTCGGAAGCTCGGCTCCAAATAATGATGTTCTGCGCGATACGGGAATATACCTGTGCATACTAAACATAGATCAATGTACTTGATGGCATATCATTTTTTAATGCCGCTATCGCAAAATACGTCTTATTAAGCTGCTTACATAAATGATCTATGTGTTTATCGAAACTTAAATTAGCGTCTATAACTGTGCCTAAAAATGTTGTATATATGTTGCTGTGTTGACTACCACATCTCTGTTACTGATTTTAAGTTCAAAAACGGGTTGTGTCGTTCTTCTCTCACCGTATGAAAAGTTTACAATCTTGGTTTTTTCCAAATTTACAACCAATCCATTCCTATCACACCACTCCTTGAATCGCCCTGTTAAATATTTTACTCTTATAACTACTTGCTCCAAAGTTTCGGCGGAAACTATCATGCTGGTGTCATCGGCATACATAAATAGGTCTTTTTGTTCTCTAAAATACTCTGGTAAATCATTAACGTATAAAAGAAAAAGTTGTGGACCTAATATTCCTCCTTGAGGAGTTCCTAGGCTATTGTGAAAGATATCAGAAAATATATTGTTTATCGCAACGTAAAACGGTCGATTACAAACATATGAGAGTATCCAAGAATTCACTGGATTTCTGATACCAACTGCCTCAAGTTTTTCACGCAAAAACTCCGGTTTTAAGCAGTCAAATGCACGAGATAAGTCAAAGAACAAACCATATGTAAATAAATGTTTGTCAATTTTATCATGGATAGATTGTACAAACTCGATAGTGGCGGTCTCACAAGAATGCCCCGACCGAAAACCATGTTGTTTACTCGTAATAATATTTTCATTATTTAAATAAGGCATAATTTGGTTATAAACCGCCTTTTCAAATGTTTTTGCAAATACACTTAAAAGTGTTATTCCTCTGTAGTTGGACAGGAGATTTTTTTCTCCTCTTTTGTAAACTGGAACTACCTTGGCCATCTTTAGTATATTTGGAAATGCTCCTGTGGGTACAGAGTAGTTTATTAATTCAGTTAGAACGGGGACCATATTATCAGAACATTCTTTCAACAAGAACAGTGGTACATCATCAAACCCTGTAGATCTCTTATTTTTGAAAGTATTTATAATTTCCAATATATCAATTTCAATTACTGGCCTATAAAAGAATGACCCACCAGGTGTGTTTTTGCAATCGTACATGTATTGTACACCGATAAATCACCAATCGGCAGAAGAAGTATCGGCCGACCGCGCAAAAGATGGAGTGACAACCTTCCATAGAGGTATCAATCCGCCAATGAACAAGCAGAATTGCTTATAAAGAGGAAGAAGAAGAAGAAGATTAAATGCTGCAATAGACAGTTGGTTGAAACATCTCTACCTGCTATTACCTCACTCCGCAGTGGTGGTGCTGTGGGTACCTGATCCCATTTCAACATCTGTGCAGAGTGATCAGAGATCTTCTTCTTCTTCTTAGCCTTCTATCGTCCACGTTTGGACATAGGCCTCTCCCAACTCCTTCCATCGGTCTCTATCCTGAGCAACATATTTCCAATTCGTTCCGGCTACTCTTTTAATATCATCAACCCATCTCATCTGTGGTCTTCCTCTCGGTCGTTTACTTTGGTAAGGTCTCCAATGTTGTATCGTGGCATTCCAACGTTGGTCTTTTTGTCTAACAGTGTGGCCTGCAAAGCTCCATTTAAGTTTGGCAACTTTTGTTGTTATGTCCTCGACTTTTGTTTTTGATTTTACCCAGTCGCTCCTCTTTTTATCTGACAGTCGTATACCTAACATTGCTCTTTCCGTAGATCTTTCTGTTGTAGCTAGTTTATTCATATTTGCCTTGGTTAGGGTCCAGGTTTGACACCCATATGTCATGATAGGAAGGATGCACTGGTTGAACACTTTGGTCCTCAAATATTGAGGTATTTTGCGGTTCTTAAGTATCCAACCAAGTTTTCCAAATCCTGCCCATGCTAGTCTTGCTCTCCTATTAATTTCCGCACTTTGGTTTTCTTTGTCAAGTTTCAGGATTTGGCCTAGGTAGATATATTCCTGGACTTTTTCTATCTCACTGCCATTTATAGTTATGCGTCTGGGGTCATCTGTGTTTGTCATTATTTTTGTTTTCTTCATGTTCATTTTTAGACCGACGTATTGGGAGCTGCCTGCGAGTTCCTCTATCATACTTTGCAGTTCCTCGAATGATCTCGCTATAATCACAATGTCACAATGATATGTGATCAGATATAGCTGGGTCAAACACCGTAATATTAAGCGATTTAAAATCCATATTTGTAATTAAATGGTCAACGGATGATTTGGTTAAGATGCTACAGTATTTGACGACACGGGTAGACAAGGATATATGAGATTTTAGTTGAAAACATTCCAACAGATCAGCAAAACATTTTACCTGAATTGAATCTATAAAACCATGTATATTTAAATCTCCACAAATGACCACCTGTGCACAGTTTTGAATTATGTTATTTAAAATTTCATGAAGACTATTATATCCTATTTTAGCGATCTTGACGTGTATTAGAACATGATCTTTTCTTTTCTGCCATTGTGAATTAAATCCACTGCTGTTGTCATCCACTTCGGCTCTGCATGTTTCAAAATGGGCGTGAGATATATTGATCTCCCCTGTAGTTTTGAAACTGTTTTCCTGTGGCATGTCTAAGTCAAATATTGTGTTCATATGGGATTAACCACAGTTATGGTAGGGGAGCCCAAGCGAGGATTTTTGCAGTTACTCGAGCGCGTCAGATTATCATATGGGGAAACCTGGTACCCTGCAGATGTACCTCTACCATATATTGGCTCTTCTTCATCATCATCATCATCAACCCATACGCGTCCACTGCTGGACATAGGTCTCCCTCAACTCTTTCCATTTATCTCTATTTTGTGCGGCTTACATCCAGTTATCGATAACATGCTTCAAATCATCGGCCCATCTGGTTAGTGGGCGTCCTCTGCTCCGTAGTGCTTCTTCTCGCGGCCTCCACTCGACAATACGTTTTGTCCATCGGTTGTCTGGCAATCTGGCGACGTGTCCTGCCCAATTTCACTTAAGCGACGCGATTTTTTCGACAGCGCCTGTTGTTTTTGTTCTACGACGTATTTCTTCGTTTGGGATTCGGTCTCTCAGGGAGACACCCAACATCTGGCGCTCCATAGCCCTCTGAGTTACGCGAATCTTCTTCACTACCTTTTTTGTTAGTGTTAATGTTTCGGCTCCATAAGTAAGTAAATTGGTTCTTAACACAGGGTTAACAAGTTCGTTAAGGGGGTCCCAAAAAAAATATATCCTTAAAAATACTCGAAATTGTCAGATTAAGATGAGGTAAGTACATGCAAAAGAGTAAATATTTAAAAAATCTGACGATTTGAGCGGGGCGTAAGGAAATGGGTGAGTTCCAAAGTTTCACAAGAAAAAAGCGAATATTTCGCGAAATGAATGACAGATCGTAAAACTAAAAAATACGTGCTCAGTATTTTTCAAAAATCTATCGAATGATACTAAACACGACTTCCCACGGAGAGGGATGTGGAGTAAATTTAATATTTTAAATACGAATCCCGCGATATTTCGCGAAATGAACATCAGATCGAAAAACTGAAAAATACACTTATTCAATATTTTTTAAAAATATATCGAATGTCACCAAATACGACCCCCCACGGAGGTGGGTGGGGGGTTACTTTAAAATCTTAAATCTTCTTCATGTGCCGTGCTCGGTTATCGAACGTTGGCTACCAAATTGGCTATAGCAATTTTGTTAACGGCAGCTCGGAAAAGGGATGCAGAGGATCTGTTATACCACTCTCTCAGGGTTTTAAGCCATGACGTTCTTCTTCGACCTGGCCCTCTTCTTCCGTCTACCTTGCCTTGTATTATTAAATGGAGTATATTATATCTCTCTGGGTGTCGCATAACATGGCCAAAATATTCAAGTTTTCGATTTTTAACTGTTCTGACGACTTCCGTGACTTTTCCCATCCGGTGATGTCTTAAATAGGAGCCCCAATTTTTTATAGCATATTTGGATTCCTTACGTAAAAATAAGTAACTTTTATTCCAGACATTTTTTCGAATTATGGATAGATGGCGCTATAATCGGAAAAAACGATTGGAAAGTTCCCACTAAAATGGAAAACTGTACTTAACTTTTTTTGATTTTAGGTCCTAATAATCACAACCCAATTAGTTCCCATAACGCTCGAGTGACCGCAAATTTAGCATACTTTGCTCCCCTACCATTAGTTGAAAGGGCAATTACATTTTTACCTAAAAAATTGACGTTTCGACTTCCACTCCGAAAGTCGTTTTCAAAATAGTATATTATGCAACGAGCATTTAATGATGGTCATTATGAAGCGAGTATGACGGATACGAAACGAGCCGCCTAGCGGCGTGTTTCGTATAGAATACGAACTTCATAATGATAATTAAATGCAAGTTGTATACACGATTTTTTTTATGATCATTCACAACAAAAATATATTCAATTTTATTAATTTTATAACGCAAACAAATCAAGTAGTTATATGGTTAAATTAATTATTTTGTTTATAAATTTATCTTTCCAATATGACAATTATTAAAATGAATTTGAGGATAAATTTTTAACATCCCTATCGTTTTCAGACATTTTCTTAAAAATATTTTATTTTTAATTAGTCAGTTTGTTTACATATTGAGAACTGTCAAAGCGTATGTGTTTGACTTGCCATTGGTCACTGCGCTTGTGCCACTTGTTTATATGATCTGTAAGTTTCATCGATTCAAAGTGCTTATTTTTGAAAAAATTTAGTTTTAAAGTAAAATTTTTAAAAATTTTAATTTTCAAAAAAATGCTTTTTTTTTTCAAAATCACTTAAAAATTGTTAGAGATAACAAAAGTCTTAAACAATAAAAAAAGTCGGCTTTAATTTTCTGAATATTTCGTATTTTTTTGTTTTTCTGTAAGACAAAAATTGGTCAAGTTTCGGTGTTTCTAAATTTGCATACACTCGTGATAAGTGACTCGTTCAAGCCCTTTTTACAGCTCTTTCAAAAATAAGGACTTTGAACCGATGAAACTTACAGATCGTATGATCAATACATACGCGAGTAAAAAACTTGTGAAGTGATAACAATTAAGTTCATTTGAAATGCTAATTAGGGGGTGATTTTCCCGATTTATTACCAAAAAAAGGGACCAACTTTATTTTGAGCGTAACTTGTTTACTTTTGATGTCAATTTTTTTTTTCTAACAAAAATAAGCGTTTTTTTAAGCACTTGAAAAAAGTTAAATAGAGTTTTCCCCAAAAAAGTGCTCCGTTTTTTGGTTATGGCACGTTAAAATATACGATTTGGAATTTTACGAATATGAACCTATTTTTCATTAGCTATAACTCTGCTTCTACTAGGTACAGTGACCTAATAGGAGCTTGGAGGAGTAAGGGCGAACTGCAAAAACTATGCTTCGGGAAAACTGAGTTAAAGTTTACAAACATGTTAGAATAGTAAGGGGGAACAAGTGATGCTACTAGATTATGCGGTTTATCGTCGCATTTCTACTATAGCGTGCGGCCTACCGATGGATACGGTTTGTAATCTGTATTATTACAATGCCGACAAAAAATCTTTATTAAGTGAATAAAACGTGTAAATCTTAGGAATTATTATTTTAATTTTACGGCTTGTTCCCAACTAAAATAGTAAATTGATATAATAGTAGGGGAGCAAATTATGCTAAATGTGTAGTCACTCGAGCGTTATGGGGACCTATTGGGTTGTGAAGAGTAGGTCCTAAAACCAAAAAAAGTAAGTAAAGTTTTCCATTTTAGTGGGCGCTTGCCATTTTTATATTTAATTTTCCATTTCCAACAATCGTTTTTTTCGATTATAGCGCCATCTATCGATAATTTGAAAAAAGGTTTCGAATAAAAGTTGCTTATTTTTACGCAAATAATCCAAATCTGCAATAAAAAAAATGGGGGCTCCTATTTAAGATTTTAAAGTAACCCCCCACCCACCTCCGGGGGGGGGGGGGGGGGTCGTGTTTGGTGCCATTCGATAGATTTTTCAAAAATAGTGATTAAGTGTATTTTATAGCTTTTCGATCTGATGTTCATTTCGCAAAATATCGCGGGATTCGTATTTAAAATATTAAATTTACCCCCAACCCCTCTCCGTGGAAAGTCGTGTTTGGTATCATTCGATATAGACAAGCCGGAAACGGCGGGTTCGTTGGGAAAAATATTCCCATGAGATATTTTTGCATAATCACATTCGTGAGACGTCCCAGAATAAGGTTCAAGAAGTCGCCCACGTGAAAAGTGGGCCAATTTTTTTTTAACAATTTTTTTTTAATCAAATTGCAAAAATCGGTATTTTTGGCCCGCACTAATTTTTTTTAGGTTTTTTGGGCCATTCTGGACAAAGAAGGTCTCTTATAATTTTTCTCTAAAGTTGATCTTTTTCGAGTTATAAGCAATTTAAAATTTGAAAAACGCGAAAATGGCCATTTTTAAGACTTAATAACTCGGTTAAAAATTATTATTATGAAAGTCAGAAAGCGACTAAATCAAAGTTTAAAGTCTCCGCTACATGATCCTGAAGAAATCTGTGTCATTAATTTGCTACTAAGCTGTTATTTTTAATTAAAAACAATAAGCGGTTGAATCGTATTGACGCGGTTGTAAATGTGAGTGCGAGCAAGATGCACAATTGGACTGCTGGAATGGCTTCTCTCTCGCACTCAGCATTTACAGTGGCCGCACACATGCATGGCGCTTATTATTTTTATTTAAAAATAACAGCTTAGTAATAAAATAATGACAAAAATTTCTTCAGAATCTTGTAGGAGGGGCTTTAAACTTTGATTTAGTCATATATTGACTTTCATAATAATAACTTTTAACCGAGTTATTAAGCCTTGAAAATCGTCATTTTTCGTTTTTTTCAATATTAAATTGCTTATAAGTCGAAAACGATCAACTTTAGAGAAAAATTATAAGAGATCTTTTTTGTTCAGAATGGTCCAAAAAA
The DNA here is from genome assembly GCF_917563875.1 of Diabrotica virgifera virgifera. NCBI lineage: Eukaryota > Metazoa > Arthropoda > Insecta > Coleoptera > Chrysomelidae > Diabrotica > Diabrotica virgifera. The sequence continues at coordinate 58,720,533 of NC_065443.1, read as the reverse complement.
TTAAAGAAAAAATTGTTCGGGCCAAAAATATTGATTCTTGCAATTTGATTAAAAAAAAATTGTTAAAAAAAAATTGGCCCACTTTTCACGTGGGCGACTTCTTGAACCTTATTCTGGGATGTCTCACGAATGTGATTATGCAAAAAAATCTCATGGGAATATTTTTCCCTTCGAACCCGCCGTTTTCGCCTTGTCTAATAGATTTTTAAAAAATATTGAGGACATATTTTTTAGTATTTCGATCTGGCATTCATTTCGCGAAATATTCGCTTTTTTCTTGCGAAACTTTGGGACTCGCCCATTTCCTCACGCCCGGCTCAAATCGTCAGATTTTTGAAATATACACTGTTTTGCATGTACTTAACTTACCTTATCTTAATCTATTTAGAGTTTTTTTAAGGATAGATTTCCTTTTTCGGACACCCCTTAACGAACTCTCCTGTATTAAGAGCAAATATATGGTATAGGTACATCTGCAATCTGCAGGGTACCAGGTTTCTCCCTATATGATAATCTGACGCGCTCGAGTAACTGCAAAAATTCCAGCTTGGGCTCCCCTACCATAATAAAGTATCAACTTGTAAAGTTACTATAATAATACTTCTTATTTATGCCTTATACTCAATTTGTAAAGATGGTTTTTGTCGGTGTCACGTTCTATCGGTACATCGGCTCATCATCACAATCTTTTCTCAGAAGCGTTGAACAGAATAATGAAAGGCGCCTGTATAAGAGGAAAGTTGATTGCCAAGTACTAATAAAAATTACAATATACAATAAACTTTATGCAAATTTAGTTTCTCTACTATTATGCAAATTACACCCTAATCTTTTCCTACGGTATTGAAATCCTTCTGGTAGATCTTAAAAACTTAGAGGATTTTGCAAGATTTTTATGAAATAAAAAAAAGAGATTTAATACTTTTTATTCTATAAAAATAAGCATCCCTAGTGTTTTTAATAAAATTCACAAATAAAGCTTCAATTGAATTCAATTTGATTTTCATCGTCAACTTCTACGGTTTCTTCGTCTTCTGTATCTCACCAATTACAGCTACTAAGCTACAGAATTACAGAAACACCGGCGCGTTAACAGAGAAGAAGGGGCGAACCTTGAACGGAAACGCAACGAAAGCCTCTGGGTTCGCCCTTCTAGACTCTTCTAGACGATTATGCAGTTCAGTTTCTGACATGAATGGATTGATATATTATTTCTTACGAAATGTTAGGAGTATGAAGGGCGAAACATGCTGTTATAATATACAGACGCGTTCTTTAAAAGTATGTGAGGAAGATGAGACTGTTTTTTAAATGACCATTTTTCGGGTTCACCCCTTACTCCTCCAAGCTCCTGAATATATACATTAAGTTTTTCACTTTTTTACGTGCTATATTTTTGATACGAATTTTTTTCCACCAAATACTTACTTTTTGTTATTTGCGAAAAACCATCTGAAAACGTGGTTGTTTTGTAGAAAAATTAACATATTCACTCGCAAATAACTCGAAAAGTATTAACTTGGTGAAAAAACTTTATAGAACAAAACTTGCTTAGAATTAGTCATTTTAGCCATTTCCGGACTTATTTCGAACATATATTTTTCACCCCCAAAAGGGGGCGAAACTGACCCCTAGGACAAAAGCACACATCGGCACAATATCACTTTTTTTCTTTGACTTGTTAGCTATGTGTACGCAAAATTTCATATCGATTCAAGAAGTTCTTTAAACTTTAGAGGTTTTTGCAATATTTTTTAAAGAACGTACTGCATATCTCGTTTTTGCAAAGTTTAGCGTAAAGCGTCTGTGTAAAAACATCATACCGATCTATAAGAAGTATTCACTTCAAAAGTATAAAAGTGATGATTAAATCATCGTAATCGTAATCGCGTTTAGTAAATTTTGAAATTTCGGTCCTGGATCCGCACCACCGAATCCTGTAATTGGTTTTTCCGTTCAAAAGCTGTTCATATATATATTCGTCCCAGGGCTTCACTGAAAGCATTAAGTGCGGCAAAACTTTGTAGTCCGCTCTGAAACTTTTCGTTGACATCTAGATAAAGCAAATAGAGTCCACAACGATCGTTTAAAAATTATTAAACTCTTTAAAATGCAAGTTGGGAAAGTTGTGGAACGTAAATAAAAGCAATGAGAGAATGATAGACGGGAATAAAGAGTAAAATATTAAATCAAATATTTGAGCAAAGCTAGCCTTCGGGCTATGAACAAGTAACAAATAAAATAACTTTGAAATACACATACGACAACTTAAATATTTACATAAACGAGGAGGTTAGGGTTTTAAATTTTTTAGTTGATTTGTGAAGATCTTTGTTGGGGTTTAGTATCAAACAGGGTTGTTTTGTTTTAAACAACTGTTTTAAACATGTTTTAAACATTTGTTTAGGTTTAAAACAGTTTTCATTTAAAACAGTTTCAAACACGTTTAAAACATGTTTAAAACATGTTTAAAACACTTAAATTAAACAAGCGTTTTTTTTTCATTTTTTTTGTGAATAATACCATTGTTTATATAGGGAGATAGTTGGTCAGCCCAATAGGAAAATTTGTTTGATTCAAATTGAGACAGTGAAACATGCTGAAAAACCACAGCCTAAATATCGCAAAGTCCGACTCTGCCGTTATCGATAGAAAATTCGGCGTAAAATAGCACCCGAGGCGTTTCTCATAAGACCACCCATGAAAGCGGAAAGATAAATATTCTAAGAAATGCTAGATGCCTAAGTAGGTAATTTAGCTATTGCAGTCAGTAAAACTACAAAGAGATTTTAGGGCTCGGAGACAGATTTCCTAGGAGTCATTTACTTTGCAACAGGATATGTCTCATAAAAATAAGAATAGGAAATATTGCTAAGTGTTTGAATGATAGAAATCTAAGAACTCCACAGAAATTGCAACGCAGTAACTTTCGTGGAAATCCTTAAATGGTTACAAAAAGGACAGCGATGGTGATTGGCCGAAAAAGAAACGTATGACCATAATAGGATGGCCTACGTGTTATTTTCCAACTATGTGATTGGTAGGAAAATGTTCGGAATGATGACTATTGGTCAAAGTAGGTGATAGCTGTGAGAAAGGGAGGTGAATTTAGAGGAGAAAGAAATCTTGTCCGAGATTAGGACAAGAAGAATTTAATTAAGTTCTAGCGGCCATGCAGTGAAGACGTGCATTTTTTCTTGTCTGTGCCTAAGTAGGCAGAATGGGATCTTAGAGATTCTGTCGTGAAAATCGCAAGTACGATATGTTGTCTTAAATACCATAACGGTATATTCTTTGTGTTGTGTCCGGTACAATAAAGGAATAGTTTTTTCCACCTACCTCTACCGAAAGTATACTTTTCCGGACCTGATTGTAGGGAGCAAAGTTGTACTTTTCCTCCCTAGGGAGGAAAATATTTTTCCTCCCTAGGGAGGAAAAGTAAAAGTGACGTCATTCATGAAATATAACTTATTGACGCCCTGTACAATATCTATTTTCTATTACGTAAGTATCTATACATTTAACGTTTATTTATAAAACAGAATTATTTTGCAGAATGGTAAAAAACAGTAAATTGTTATTTTGATTTAACAATGTTTACATTAATAATTTGACTTATATTTGACAGTTGACAGTTATATTGTACCTACTTGCTAGTTTTAGTTCTAATAAATTTTGTTGGTTAGTTACATAAATAAATTAAGTAAAAATAAAAAAATGACTTGTTATTTGAGGAAGGTGGAAAAACCATATGTATAACATGGGAGTAAAGTGCCTTTTCCTCCCTTGAATGATTACTGCCCTCCGCTACGCGTCGGGCAGTAAACTTCATTCTCGGGAGGAAAAGTAGCACTTTCCTCCCTTGTTATACAAATAGCTATTCCTAGTACGGCGTGTAATATGTTTCGTGCAAACAGAACTTAATTCAACTGTCGCGGACAAGGTTTCCGTTTAATATGTCTCGTGCAGACAGAACTTAATTCAATCTTCGTGGAACGTGGTTCCGTTTTTTTTAAAGACAATGGTCTAAATAAATATGTTTATTATCAAGTCAGTGAGATGTATCACTAATAATCATGAACGCAGTTATTTTCTTTTCATAAAACAAAAATCTATGGAATTTTTATTTTTCGTATAATATAATAACAATTATGTAACAGTACTTTAAATCTAAAATTGTAAAGTGAAAGTGAGTTCGCCGCATCCACCACAGCTCTTGCGAGCTAACCAGATTCCAGCAGCTCATCAACAACAGATCATCACCAGGTATTTTGCAATAAACATTCCTTTTTTCTTTTTTCGAACTTTTAAAATGAAACGCGAAAGACTTATTTTTTTACTTTTCTAACCAACTCAGTTTTTTAACAATTTTCTATCTGAATAAATGATAAATATGTTTTAAACTTATGTCGTCTTTTTCTGTTCGCACAATCCATCTATGATCCTTATTGTATTAGGAAATGCAGACTACCACAGACACCAAGGGTAAGAACCATTACTATTCAAAGGGATACCATTTTACGTAGCATTTTTGTAATTTTTATATAGATATATAGCAATAGATTCTGATCTATTAATGGCGCCCAAAAAATTAATAATTTCTTTTCTTTAGCTTAAATATTGTTGTAAGAACCCACACCCTAAATTTTCTGAGACTAGAGCTATTCGGAGCATTAATAAATTATGTAGCACGAATTTTGTCAAGTTTATGTATATTATTATGTTTAGCTATTTTGTCGTGCTTCAACAGTCACCAGATGTCCCCACAATTTCTGTCAAATTCGCAACGTCAAAATGCATAGACACCAAATTGGATACGATCCTATTCATAACACCCCAACTCGCATACATATTAAGAAAAATAAATATATATGGAAGAATATATTTATTTTTCTTAATACGTATGCGATTTGAGGTGTTATGAATAGGATCTTGGTGATCTTGGTGTCTATGCATTTTGACGTTGCGACCCTGACAGAAATTGTGGGGACATCTGGTGACTGTCTCAATTTGAATCAAACAAATTTTCCTATTGGGCTTACCAACTATCCCTATATAAACAATGATAATACATAAAAATATGAAAAAAAAATCGCATACATATTATTATACAGACTTTGTAACAAATACATTATTTATTTATTAATAATGGAAACACAACAAAAATTGGAAAACTTCAAAACATTTTGCATAAGTTAATAAATTTCTCAAATTGTTTCAGTCTCATAGTAACCTTGTAATCTAAGTCATCAATTTTATCAGCCACGTGATCACTTATAGAATAAGCTCTTTAAAAATTGAAACCAACATAGTTTGGAATTGACTAAAGCGTATGATGGGAAGAGTTTTTTTATATGTTGGATGACCATAGAACGCCACCATGCCAATAGTCTTACATTAGATGTTTAGAAAATATATATGGTTTAAAGGGTACAACACATTGTCTGGTAATTAATAATAATTGGCAATGCTTCTGGATGTGAAGTGAAGTTTCTACATATTCCGTGCCAGTTTTTATTTGCTCTTGACTAAATTTATTTCCACTAAAGCGATGAGCAAGCAAACTTGACAAAAAATCAGCCAGGGTCAAAGCCATTTTCATAAGCTCCTTGACTTTATTCGTATCAATTACCAAAAACTAGCCATTTGCGTGTTCAGTCTCGAATGCTTCCAGAAGTTCTAGCCATATCTCTGTAGCCTCACCTTTAGTGCAAGTATTTGTTTGGACTTTGTCACTGCACTGCAATATACTTAAATTTTTATAAATAGGTACCTAGTTTTAGACGTTGTTCTGAAGCTATTTTCTTGTGGCATTTTTACAATTTTAACTATTTATAATGGGAAATAAGCCACAATATTATAAAAAAATGATTTTTATTAACGTTTCGACGCCCAAATCGGGTGCCGTTGTCAAAATACAAAATACTATTAACATAAACAAAAATGTTGTTGCTTAGTAAAAAAATTCTTCTAATAATTTATTTAATTTGACTCATTTATATCGGCAATTCAGATACATATGATACATTTTAAAGTAGAAGACTTTAAAATGATATTGCCAATATTTATGAGTTGCGTTCCTGGGACGACTTTACTGAAAGATAGTTCATTCGATTACATGAAATCAACCCCAACTCAAGAATATCCGTCACAAAAAAATCATAGCATGTGATCTGTCTTTAAAAAGACAACCACATGCAACGGTGACATTAAAATTCTCGCGGTAGAGATCTCATAGTAAATCACGAGGAAAAACCAGGAAAAACCTCGTGATACTATCCCGACATCGTAAGTATTTGGTCTTACATTTAATTTACTCTCAAAATGAATACCAAATTCTGACTTTACTATAATTTTGTTTAAATTATAAATAATATCAATAATACATGGATATGTAAGTAATACTAAAATATAAAATATGTACTAACTCGACTATTGACTTACTAATTGTGGTATTTTCTTTCTATTGACTTCCTCTTTCAGTATGGGTATCCACATCCTACTGCATTCCACCGAGGAATTTGCGACACAATTGGTTTCGTTTAGCATAATTAGAGCTGCTTCTTTGATTTTTCTCTTTTTACTATCTGTTTCTTTCAGGACTATACTTGAATCTCTCCATAGGATGTGGATACCCATACTGAAAGAGGAAGTCAATAGAAAGAAAATACCACAATTAGTAAGTCAATAGTCGAGTTAGTACATATTTTATATTTTAGTATTACTTATATATCCATGTATTATTGATATTATTTATAATTTAAACAAAATTATAGTAAAGTCAGAATTTGGTATTAATTTTGAGAGTAAATTAAATGTAAGACCAAATACTTACGATGTCGGGATAGTATCACGAGGTTTTTCCTGGTTTTCCCTCGTGATTTACTATGAGATCTCTAACGCGAGAATTTTAATGTCACCGCTGCATGTGGTTGTCTTTTTAAAGACAGATCACATGCTATGATTTTTTTTGTGACGGATATTCTTGAGTTGGGGTTGATTTCATGTAATCGAATGAACTATCTTTCAGTAAAGTCGTCCCAGGAACGCAACTCATAAATATTGGCAATATCGTTTTAAAGTCTTCTACTTTAAAATGTATCATATGTATCTGAATTGCCGATATAAATGAGTCAAATTAAATAAATTATTAGAAGAATTTTTTTACTAAGCAACAACATTTTTGTTTATGTTAATAGTATTTTGTATTTTGACAACGGCACCCGATTTGGGCGTCGAAACGTTAATAAAAATCATTTTTTAATAATATTGTGGCTTATTTCCCATTATAAACTAGTTTTAGACATTTGTCTTCAACTTTGTATCATTTACAAGCTTTATTACATCTTTATCAATACTTATTCTATTGTTTAGAGCAAATGTGAAATAATATTGGCCAGTTTTTCAACTAACTTTCTAAGCATTCCGATAAAGTATTCCAACGAACATTCCAATCCCATACAAGAGCAGAATCACCAGCTTCTCGGAATTTTGCGCTAGCAAAATGTACAGTTCTGAAATATTTGCAATTTTTTTACGCTGTTCTTTATTCCTGGCACTTCTATATCGTGGGCAAGTAAGTTCAGAATATGGGCTGAACACATACTGAACAGCCATAAGTTATTATATGTATCTATGCTGCCTAATTCCTCAAACAAATGCTTCTCATTTTAAGAAATATGATTTAAACAATGTTTTTTTCTACGTTTTATTTGTTTAAAACATGTAATATAAAAGCGAAAAAAAAAACAAGTTTAAAACAAAAAAAAAACGTTTAAAACAAAAAAAAAAAAACGTTTGTTTTGTATAAAATAAAAAAACATGTTTTTTTTCAACCCTGGTATCAAACTCATTGGGGTTTTTTATTCACTGAAATGGGAATGATTAGCCTAGCTTTAACGGAACAATAAGCGTATTACTTGATATATTTTAAGATATTTCTTATATATAAGAATAATTAATTAATACTCGACAACAAGACCTATACCGGACTCTCAGTTTGGCTTCTGACAACAGCAAGGAGCATTACAGCAGCTACATAAGTTTTGTCAAAAAAGCACGAGATGCACTTGGAAAGCAAAATATATTGGACTGCAACCTTTTTAGACATCTCATAAGCATTTCTAAAGGTCTGGTACGATTAAAATTTTTTTATTTCATTAGTAGTTCCAAAATGACACAAAATCTAGGCATCGCATAAAAAAGTTTATTTGAAGAAAGTGTATTTTTTTGTTCTTCTTAATGGCGGTACAGGCTCGTTTTTTTAATATTGTATTTAATTACAAAGTAATTTCCACATATTAATATATTTTTCAAATTGGGCTCTGTACCGCCATTCTTTATTATATTACGAATACGTGTGCCAAATATCTCGAAAAAATATTCAAAATTAGAGCCGCAATCTTGGAACGCGTTTTGGCTACCTGTTGATCGCTACTGTAACACCTTAAATTTGATTTAGTCACTTTCTGACTTTCATAATAATAATTTTTAACCGAGTTATCAAGTCTTAAAAATGGCCATTTTCGCGTTGTTCAAATTTTAAATTGCTTCTAACTCAAACACGATCAACTTTGGAGAAAAATTACAAGAGACCTTTTTTGTCCAGAATTGTCCGAAAAATGTAAAAAAATTGTCCGGGCCGAAAATATTTATTTTTGCAAATTGATTTAAAAAATTGTTAAAAAAAATTTGGACCACTTTTCGCGTGGGCGACTTCTTGAATCTTATTCATGGGAATATTTTCTACAAAGAACCCGCTGTTTTCGCCTTCTCTATATTGAGTTTGTCCTTAGTTTTAAGTTTTTAGTAATAATTTAGGTTAGAAATAAGTTGCTCATTGATCACATTATTTTTGATCAGATTGTAATGTTCTTAAGCATCTTGGTGTTTAATAAATAAAAAAAAGTTGTAAGTTTCAAAAAGTTTTGTCAAAAACAATTTTTCAAAATCTTTGGCGGGAAATTTAAATTTTAAAACGATTTTAAAATTTTAAATGAGTATAAAAAATAACTAAGACATTCATTTTCACGAAAAAAATTTATAACGTGTATTTTTGCATAATGTTTCACCCTAAATTTTTTCAGATTTTTAAAATTGGTGAAACGTACTTTTAAAAATAATAAACTGCATTTTTTTGTTTTTTTTTCGCTTTTTGGTACAATTTTATACATGGTGTTTAAAAAAAGGTAACACCTTTACTAGGATAGATAAAAAACTGAAAAACAATTGGTTTGTTTAATAAAAATTTTTTGTAATGTCATCCATTTTCAAGATACAGGGCGTTGAAGAAAACAAAATTTTACACATTTCTTACGATTTTTCCGAAACTACTGGCAACATTGTAATAAAATTTGGCATTGTATATTTGGCATATTTAACCCCTCACCCACCAGAATTTAAATGCAGCCCTTTTCTTCTACAATACCTTTTATTATAGTGTTATTTCTATGTTCAAAAAGTTGGACGGGTTTAAAATGAATGTTTTTTGAAAAAAGAATGGATCAAATTATAGAGCGCATTTTGAAATGTTCTTAAAAATCTTCCTTTTTCCCCATGTAACTCCAAAATGATAAGAGATAAGAAAAAAGGATACCATACAAAAATGCAGGGTTTTTTGGATAAAAATTTTGTTTTTGATTTTCATTACTATATATCATTTTCAAGTTACATGGAGAATAGAATAGAATAGAAATATGCTTTATTGTCATGAAAAATTTAACAATTTTATAGACAAAGCTTACAAGAATCATAAATAAGAACAATAACAAATAACAAATACAATTTACTAAAATGATATAAATCGTCTATATAAATAAAAATAATGAAGAGAAACAAAAAAAAAACAGTAACAATCTATTGCAAAATTTAAAAAAAATTTGCAAATTGCATAATTTACCTTAAGAAATTTAATAAGTTAAGTTAAGCTGCTGCATATGACACTCAAATATAGATTAAGATTATACTTATAAATAAGAATACTGTACTTTCTTAGTTATTGGTTAAGAAACTCTGCTGTTGAATAATATGGTCTTTCAGATAAATAGGCTTTAGTCATTTTACGGAACTTGGGGAAAGATGTTGCAGATTTAAGTTGTAGAGGGAGATGGTTGTAAAGTTTTTTTGCAGAATATAATATAGATTTCTTTACTAACTCACTGGACGGGATCGGTAAATAGATGTCAAAGGTAGAATTTCTGGTGGAATAGTCATGTCTAGGTCTTGCTGGAAAGACATGTAGATGTTTACGAATTAAGCAAACAGTTTCTAAAATATATAAAGAAGGTAGTGTTAGAATCCTGTGATCTTTGAAGTAGCTTCTGCAATGTGTTGTTCTTCTGAGGCCAAACAGATATCTTATTGCTCTTTTTTGTAATTTAAAAATAACATCAGATTGGGCAGCCGTACCAGAACCCCAAAAAGGGAGACCATATCGAAGATGTGACTCGAACAAAGAAAAATATGTTATTTTGGAAGAGGCTAAATTCATTTCCTTCGAAACAGATCTTATTGCAAAGCAAGCTGAGGATAGTTTCTTCCTTAACACATCAATATGAAGGGACCATTTCAGATTGCTATCTAAAAAAATACCAAGAAACTTTACAGAATCAACGATACTGATCTGGCTGTTATGAAGAGGTAAGGGTTGAAGAGCTCCTTTATAGGACAATGCTACTGTTTTATCTACGTTAAAAGAGAGTAAATTTGAATCTGACCAAGATTTTATTGTAAGTAGATCAGAAGTTATAGTAGCATGAAGAGTTGCGATATTTGAGTTGCTCCAAGTGATACTGGTATCATCAGCAAAAAGAAAAACTTTTCCATCGATTTTTAAGCTAGTGATGTCATTAATAAAGATAAGGAAAAGTAGAGGACCCAATACTGAACCTTGCGGTACCCCACATACAACATTTTTGAGACTAGAGTCTGTATCATTTGCTCTAACCATTTGTTTCCTATTATCCAAGTAAGATTGACACCAGTTCGAGGAAATACCTCGAATTCCGTAGAAATCTAGTTTTTTTATCAAAATGTCGTGATTCACACAATCAAAAGCTTTGGCATAATCACAAAAAACAGTGGCAGTGTGCAGATTATTGTTTAATGCTTGATAAACCTCATGTAGTACAAAAAACATGGCATCTGTGGTACATTTATTATTTAAAAAGCCGAACTGATTTTGTGATAAAATATTGTTATCAACGAGAAAGGACATAAGTCGGGCTTTTATGAGTATCTCAATAATTTTGGAGAGTACCGGTAGTAATGCAATAGGTCTATAATTGCAGGCATTTGATTTTTCACCACCCTTATGAAGAGGTATAATGATGGCCGTCTTTAGGCACTCTGGAAATTTACCTTTCTCAAAAGAATCATTAATTAGAGAGATGAGGACTCCCAACACACTGTCTGGGAGATTTGAGAAAATTTTTATGGATAGTCCATCGGTACTACAGGAAGATTTGCCTTTGATATTATTGATTGTCTGAATCAGTTCAGATTTATCAACCGGTCTTATAAAGAATGAATTTGAGACCTTTCCTGAATTAGGGAGATAGGAAATGGGATCTTGTTGTGACACAATAGTTGATGTTATGTTTTTACTCACATTAACAAAGTATTCATTTAGATTTTCTGGGTCTGGAAGGGAAAATGTTTGAGCTGTGTGAGTTTTATTACGAAGATCGTTTATTATGGACCAAGTTTCTTTTGCAACACTTTTAGAGCTTCTCAGACGATTTTGATAGTACAATTTTTTAGCTGATTTTATAAGTTTTAAATAGATTGCCCTGTACTTGGTGATATATTCAGTAACAGAGACGTTGGTAGTAAATTTCTTGATGTACAGTAGTGAACGCATATTTTTGGCTGATATGCGGACACCTTTGGTAGTCCAGGGTTTGTGATGTTTTGGCTTAATTGTGATCAAAGGAAATGCTTTATTGAAGATACAGACAAGCTTATTCAAAAAGTCACTGAAATTATTATCGACGTTCATAGAAGGAAAGTTCATAGAAGAAAAACAAAAATTTTTAAGAACATTTAAAAATGCGCTTTATAATTTGGTCTTATTTTTTTCAAAAACCATTCACTTTGAACCCGTCCAACTTTTTGAACGTAGAAATAACACTATAATAAAAGGTATGGTAGAAGCAAAACGATGCATTTAAATTCTGGTGGATTAGGGGTTTAATATACTTCTCATGTTTTCTTAAAATACATTAGTCATCAATTTTTTTGCAGCATATCTCGCTTAGTTTGAATGTAATCGACATTTAATATTGCCCATTTAAAGGTCCTTTTGAGCACTACAAAAGGTATTAGTAGCATTATACACCTTAATTCGACCGTTTCTCTGTTATTTCAAGTTGAATACACCGATTTGAGCATACACAAAAAAACAAACTCTTTTCACCTACCATATCTCTTTTTGTATTATGAGTAGAAGATTTCTGAAGGAACGAATCTCTTTGTTTTTTTTATAGGCTACAAATATGTTTTGTATACTTTATTTTAGTTAGATGCATGGTTTTTAAAAAACTGGTAAAAAACATGGTATTTGCAAAAAACCGTTCGAAAAGGTTCGAAAAGGTCGAAAAGGTGTTATGTTTCAATGAAAATGGCAAATTTTCAACCAGGAATAACTCAAAAAGTATCGAGTTTTCAAAAAAAAATTATAGACTAGTTTTTGCTTCGAATTAGGTTCTCTGGCCACTTCCGTAGTTATTTTAACCAAAAAAATTTCCACCTCCGAGAAGGGGTGGGAACCGCCCTCAAGATATAAGCGCCATAGTATATAGGGTAGACTTTGCATTAGGAGATGAGTAGAGTCTATTCCCAAAATTTCATTAAAATCCATGCAGTAGGATAGAATTCATAGATAATATCCTATTCTTGCTCCCATAATAAAAGATTTTTATACCTTTAAGAGGAAACAGTAGCGATCAACAGGTAGCAACAAACGCGTTCCAAGATTGCGGCTCTAATTTTGAATATTTTGTCGAGATATTTTGCACACATATTCGTAATATAATAAAGAATGGCGGTACAGAGCCCAATTTCAGAAATACGTTGGTATGTGGAAATTACTCTACAACTAAATAAAATATTGAAAAAAGGAGCCTGTACCGCCATTAAGAAAGACAAAAAAATACACTTTCTTCAAATAAACTTTTTTATCCCATGCCTAGATTTTGTGTAATCTTGGAACTACTAAAAATCGATTTTTTTATATTAAGAAATCGAAAGTCGCAGACTTGGCAACATTTCGCGCCTATGTGTATAAAAATTATTGTTTTCTATAGTATAAACGTCAGTGTCAGTGTGGCGAATTAACGACGCACTGTTGCCTCACTTTTGAAAGTTCGCAGAACTTTCGCAATATTGGACCGCGTTTGTTGCCACCTGTTGATCGCTACTGTATCACCTTAAACTAAAAAGCTAGCTTTAAAACTAGCTACGTTTTTTTAAACGTAGCTAGTTTCAACTACTGTACACTAGACGTAAGTAACCACATTTTCAAATTTTTCAACCGTCAAAATTTTACCATTTGCTTTAAAATGTTAAAAATTTTAAAATGTTAAAAATAAAAAAAATGTTAAATTTATACAGTCTGTTCCAACGAAAATTTGACCCTCCCAGAAACTCAAAAACCAAGATCTTCTTCAAAATTAAAAAAAAAACACGTCCATTTTTAATGGGAGGGGGACCAATTTTCTTGCAACATTCATGCCCTCAAATGTAACCCCCTACTGCCCCGCATCGACCACCACTTTTTTTAAACAGCAAGTGTGGTCGAGTGGCACATCATTTGAACGGTAATTTTTTTCTCTAAACGACGCTCTATTTTTTTTTAATTTACCTAATAAGTTTGAAGATAATTTTGGACTTAACAAATTTATTATTAATTAGTTAAATCCAAACTTATCTTTAAAGTTATTCCGCAAATTAAAAAAAAATAGAGGGTCCTGTAGAAAAAAAAATACCTTTCAAATGATGTGCTATTCGACTACACTTGCTATTAAAAAAAACTGGGGGTTGATGGGGCAGGGAAATGGGGACGAATTTTGCATGAAAATTAGTCCCCCTTTCGATACAAATTGACATGTTTTTTAAATTCTGAAGAACTTACTTTTACTTTTTCGTGTCTAGATCCGACTACAGTTTTTCTGCCCAATATCGGGCCACGTCTACACCCTTTGTATTTGCGAGCCATAAATCATCGAGGGTGCACTGTGATGGGCAAAGTCTGCTTACTCTCAGGTGCTCCACGTTCTGTATTTCCCCACATTCACAAAGTGCGTCGTTATCTGTCTTGATGCCCCATTTAATGAGGTTCTGTTTTACAGGGGCAACACCTGTGCGTATGCGGTTGAGTGTCCGCCAGGATCTCCAGTCCAGGTTCATTCCATTAGGCCGCTCTGGATGTAGGGGGAACAGTTCGGGTGGTTCGACGCTGATATTTCTCATAAACATTTTCCTTGATTTAAGTCGGTTGGTTCCTGGCGGTTCGTCAAACCCGTATAATTGGTGCCTTTCATCGAAAGTGTGCCTGAACTTCTCCACATATTGAGAGGCTCATCTACGGTCGTCTGGTGATGCGAATCCAGCTGCCCGGTACAGTAGGGGTAGAGGGGTAGGCTTCATGCAACCGGTCATTATTTTACATGTTTCATTTAACGCCGTGGTGACTTGTTGGGCGTGTCTAGATCTACCCCAAACGGGACAAACATATTCCCCTGTTGAGAAACATAAGGCCTCAGCTGTTGATTTTAAGACCTGGGGGTTTGCACCCCACTTGCTCCCTACAAGTTTCCGGAGAAGGTTGTTTCTCGTAGAAACCTTTTGTCTTGTGCTCTGACAGTGGAATTTATACGTTAGTGGCCGGTCTAGTATAGTCGGTTCGCTAAACTCAGACGCAAATGGCTAATGATTTTAGTACGTAACTTTTTTGTTTTTTGCCAATTTTGACAAAATTTGCAAAATTACTAAATATTTAGTAATTATTAACTATTTAGTAATTATTTTTTTGGCAATTTTATCAAATTGGCAAAATTACTAGCTTAAATCACTAGCCAGTTGAGTCTGAGTTTAGCGAACGGACTATATCACTCCAAGATATTTGGGCCTATCAGTATGTTCCAAGCGTTGTCCCTCCCAAGAAACATTCAGTTTTACATGCGCCAGATGGTTGTTGAGATGGAATGCACATACTTGGGTTTTGTAGGGTTTGGTTTTAATGAGTTTTGTTTGTAAGTTGACATCATGTTTAAAGCCTCTTCCATTGTCGACTTCACTTGTGTGAGTGTTTTCCCCTTTGCAGCGAAACCAAGGTCGTCAGCGTAAACAAAACTCTCAGTCTGAGGGTGCATTGGTTGGTTCTTGGTGTAGATGTTAAATAGGGACGGCGCCAGAACGCTTGCTTGAGGTAGGAAATTTTTTTGGGTTCTCCATCTGCTCTTATTTCCATGTAGTACAACGTAGAAGCGTCTATTACACAATAGTGATCTAATGATATTTACCAGGTCATAGTCAAGCACAGTGTTATAGATCTTAGGTAGCAAGGTTCTGTGGTTTATCGTATCATAGGCCGCTGTGAGGTCTATCAAGGCTACTCCCACCATCTCTGAATTCTGAAGAAACTCTTGGTTTCTGAGTTACTGGGAGGGGGTCAAATTTTCGTTGGAACGCTCTGTATACTAACATACAACAGAATTATTTACTTCATTACGTTGTTTTAACGATGGTATACAGTTAACTATAGGATTTTCCCTTTTACATTTTAAAGATAGTTCTTACTACGACTTCTTGCCCTTAGAATAATTTTGTATTTAGCTAAACTTTCATCAATTTTTTCAACAAAGAACTTTCTTTTGTTCTAAAGAAAGTAGTGATTATTATTCTGGCTGAACGTTTCATTAACAAGATAATTAATAGGAGACGCTTTTATTACGGAATATTATTTAACTTCCCAAATAAAGAAATAATAACAATAACCATTAGACTTCTCGCAACAAAAGAAGAAGCATTTCTCATTGTCCTGGAACTTAAACAAAATACCAATTTTCTTTGAGCTAATTTAATGGCGAATTTTCTGTCTTGCATTTTTCATGAGGCAAAGCGATGTATTTTTCTCTTTAAATAAATTTTTCACGTCCGACAATAATTCATTTTTGGTGTTAATTTTCCATTAGCTGCCGTTTTTTATCTATTGTGGAAGTGGCTACGCAAATTATACCAGATGATTGAATTTTTTTTAGCCTTATAATATTTACGATTGTTTCACTAAGCGATCAGTTATGTTTAGCTGGAAATTTAATAATTTGGACTTCTTAATAGTAAATTTATTAATAGCAAGCTGAAAATTTGTTAATAGCTTTACGGTGTCTAGTGGTACAAACTTTGATGTCCGGGAACACTGGAACAGGGGAAGTTTTAATTGTGGAACAGGTTACAGATTTCCAACGTCAGACTACAAAAACGTCCCATTTATTTTGTCGGACACAGAACTTCCAATTGATTTGTTACCCTTTCATTAAACTATCATGCCAAAATCATACTGCTATTTACCACCAACATAATTCCTGGCATTTTACATGTTCTACGTGTCGGACTTATAATGCTCAACATATTTGCTTTTTTTTTTAAACGTTTATTCGGAAATCTGTTAGTTATAAGAAATTTTAACAGTAAGCGTCTTTGGGGTTTGAAGTAAAAAAAAATTGACGTTAGAGAGGTCAGTCCAATGACTGGACCTCTAGTATGGAACAAACATGACATTCGGATAATATGCTACATACAAACATACATTTTACATTTACAAACAATACATATATCTAAAACATAAACCCAATTACGGTGAGTTATAAAACTTAATTATAAATAAGGTCCAGTTAGTCCTGTCGCCAGGGGGGGGGGGTACAATGGCCTCCTTAATTCAGATGGACTTACCCAAGTTTTTTTATGTATTTTGACCCGTAGAACACGAATTTTTTGGGTAACAGTTGATCCGGATGTCGATAAGATTGTTATAAACAAAGAACTTGAGGAATTACATAGCAGCGATTTTTCGCAAAACAAAATATTTTTTTGTATTTTTTGAGTGATTCTCAGGAAAAACTGGTCTTACAAGTTTTTTCGTAGGACGCGTAGTTTTCGAGATAAACGCGGTTAAACTTTCAAAAAATCGAAAAAGTGCAATTTTTGAACCGGAATAACTTTTGATTAAAAAATAAAATAGCAATTCTGATTACTGCATTTGAAAGTTCAACTCAAATTCTATCGGTTTTGATTGTTTGCATTGCTAAAAAATAAGTTTTTATTTGTTAAATAAAGGTATAAACACATAGTGTTTCCCGGGCCCAATGCATGCGTTTTAATGGACGTAATGTACGTAGAAATTCTGTATGCGCGCCTACTCGTTCGATTTCAAATTAGAAATGCATTGAAAACATCATTCAATCACTATGTGTTGATAGCTTTGTTTAACAATAAAAAAATTAATTTCTAGCAATGAAAATAATCAAAACCGATAGAATTTTACTTGAACTTTCAAACGCGGTAAGCAGAATTGCTATTTTATTTTTCAATCATAAGTTATTCGGGTTCAAAAATTGCAATTTTTCGATTTTTTGAAAGTTCAACCCCGTTTATGCCGAAAACTATGCATCCTACCAAAAAACTTGTAAAATAATTTTTTGCTTAGAATGACCCAAAGAATACAAAAACATGTTTTGTTTTGCGAAAAATCGCTGTTATGTGATTACTCAAGTTCTTTGTTTATAACAATCTTATCGACATCCGGATCGACTGTTACCCAAAAAATTCGTGTTCTACGGGTCAAAATACATAAAGAAAACTTGGGTAAGTCCATCTGAATTAAGGAGGCCGTTGTACCCCTACTGGCGACAGGACTAAGTGGATTTTTACGTTTTAGTCTGTGAGTTTGTTGACTATTATCAAGCAAGTTTATTGCCAGGGCATTTGGATGGCTTTCTAGGCGTTTTCTGTACCGAACACTGCACTGAACTATCACTTCACTGATCGTAGGTACTTCTAGATTACAATAAATGTCTTTGTTTGACACGAACCATGGGGCGTCTGTTATAGAGCGTAACACTTTGCATTGTAATATTTACATTATGGATATGTTGGACTTTGCTGCTGTACCCCATAGCTGGATCCCATAGGTCCAGACCGGTTTGAGTATTGTATACCAACAGTTTGTTCCGTATAGACAACTTCGATGTTCTGCCCAGTATCCAATAATGTTTACGAAATTTTAAATTTAACTGTTTTTCCATATAGGTCTGGATCCCGCGTATGAAAAAAAGTTGATTAATAGCAAGCTGAAAATTTGTTAATAGCTTAAGGGTGTCTAGTCGAATAAACTTTGATATATGGGAACACTGGAACAGGGGCAGTTTTAATTGTGGAACAGGTTAAAAATTTGGAACGGTCACACCACGAAAACGGCATATTTATTTTGTCCGACAGAACACACTTAAACTCTTCGAACATACATTAAACTCTCATGCAAAAATCAGACTGCTATTTATCACCTGTCATAATTCCTGTCATTTGACATATTCTACATGTTCCACTCATTTAAACGCCCATTTGGTGATAAATAGCAGTCTGATTTTTGCATGAGGGTTTAATCTCTGTTCGGAGAGTTTAAGTCTGTTCTGTCGGACAAAATAAATAGCCCGTTTTCGAGGTGTGACCGTTCCAAATTTTTAACCTGTTCCATAATTAAAACTGCCCCTGTTACAGTGTTCCCATATATCAAAGTTTTTCCGACTAGACACCCTTAAGCTATTAACAAATTTTCAGCTTGCTATTAATCAACTTTTTTTTCATACGCGGGATCCAGACCTAATATATGTATGTGTTCTCCATGTCGAAAGTTTTGTCCAGGTGCATACCAAGGTATTTAACGCTTTCGGCTTGCGGAATTGCTTTGTTATTTATTTCTATATTGGACGATATTTTACGATATTTGGTAAATATGATATGTTGTGATTTTGATTCATTGATCTTTATTCGCCATTTCTTTGTCCACTTTTCAATGTTCCTGATATGCCTTTGAAGAGATTCGGTAGCTGTTGCGGGGTTTTCATCTGTGACTAACATAGCTGTGTCGTCTGCGAATCTTGTAGTCGATACATTTTCGTTTGTTGGTATAAACATATTTGCTGGACAAACATTTTGTCATATCGCCGGTCCGGAATAAGAATGACATAACTGCAAATTTTGTCAACTCCTGTTTATTGCGTAATTAACTTCTAAAATACTGTATACATATGATACAAAAGCGACAAAACTGTAACTATGTGCTAAGCCACTACATGGTAGGTGCGTCGTTATTGAAATACGCACCAGTTTAGACCTTGTTTCAGATTAATCATGACACAACTGTAAATAAGTTTGAAAATGGGGGGACTATATTAGGATAATGAAATTCGGCCCAATCGGGATCAAAATAAAAGCCATCGCTGTAAGAATAAACGGCATACTAAATATTTAAAAATCGTTTTTTTGTACAGAAAAATTTTCATATCAAGAATGATGCAACTGTAGACAGAGTTGAAAATGGGGAGATTAAATTAAGATATTGAAATTCGAACTAATCGGGATGAAACTAAAAGCCATAATAATTATATAATAATTATTATTGTAAGAATAAACGCCATACCGATGCTACGAACGGTTACTCTTTATTTAATCACTATTTTAATTATCTAAAAAATTTTAGATGAAAAATGACGCAACTGTAAAATGGATTGAAAATGGGGGGATTAAATTAAGATAATTAAATTCGAACCAACAGGGATAAAAATAAAAGCCATCATTGTAAGAATAAACGCAAACGCCATACCGATGCTCCTTGGCGATTACTCCTCATTTAATCCCTATTTTAAATACTTAAGAATCGTTTTTTTGCTCTCCTGAGAAACTTGACTTTTTGCAGTTACGTCATTCTTATTCCGGACCGGCGATATATTATATAAAGTTTGCTATTGAATAAAAACAAACTGCTAGTGTTCACAATCATAAACTTGTCAGGATGACAAGCTCCACAATTAAAATCCGATACTTCTTCTACCACTTGGTGATTTGTCCCTTGTTATCTTAATAGTCCAGAGAAATAAGATTTTTCTCGTGACACATCCCCTCCAGGCCGAAACTAAATTTTTTAAATAGTATGGACATCTATATTAATATCCTATATGTTTCCTGTAACCGATTTTGATGATATACATAGTTATAAACAAATGAAGATCAAAAAACGGTAAATTCTCGCTTTTTTTGTCTATAACCAAAAAGTTCAGCATTTTAAACAAATTTGAGAGTAAGAAACTCATAAGTCGTCTAAAAATATTCAATATGGCGTTCGATGAATATGTCTATCCTTATTGGTTGCTTAGAAAATTGCAAAATAAATCATAAATTTTGGGTTTTTATAAATATTCATAACGTATGTAAAAATTAACTTAAAACCTTCTTATTACACGAATTGCTGAGATTTCTGGTGCTTAAATTATATTTTAAATTTCAAAGCAATTGGTCAAATAGTTTAAAAGTGATTTAATTTGTTTATCCCAAATTCATTTTTTTGCAACACTACAAGTCTGAAAATTATGAGGTTACAGTAAGACTTCTGACAGTTTATGGAAGAAGAACATTTATGCTATTGACTTAATTAAAAAAATGACAAACAATAATTTTAAACAGTGTACAATTATTTTGCAAAAACACGTCGATTTTTTGCTTACTTATAAACAATTAGATTAACTTTTTAACCGTTACCCGTAAAAAATTATTTTTTCATATTTGGAAAGACTGAATTTTTATACGCATTTAGAAAGAAATTGCCGTATGACAATGAGGAACGAAGTTAGCCCCCCCTTTTTTTAATTCACATGTGTTTGCAAAATAATTTTGCAGTATTTAGAATTATTTTTTGTCATTTTTTTTAATTAAGTTAATAGTATAAATCTTCTTCTTTCATAAACTATCCAAAGTATTAGTGTAACTTCATCATTTTCTAACTTATAGCGTTGCAAAAAAAATTAATTTGAGATAAACAAATTAAATACCTTTTAAACTATTTGACCAATTGCTTTGAAATTTAGGGTGTGATTTTAAGCACCAGAAGTCTCAGCATTCCGTATAACAAAAACGTTCTAAGTTAATTTTTACATAAGTTATGCATATTTATAAAAATTAAAAATTTATGATTTATTTTGCAATTTTACGAGCAACCAATAAGGATAGACATATTCAGTGAACGCCATATTGAAGTTTTTTATACGATTTATGAGTTTCTCTCTCTCAAATTTGTTTAAAATACTCAACTTTTTGGTTATAGACGAAAAAAGCGAAAATTTACCGTTTTTTGATCTTCATTTGTTTATAACTATGTATATCATCAAAATCGGCTGCAGGAAACATATAGGTTATTAATATAGATGTCCATACTACTCAAAAAATTTGGTTGCGGCCTGGAGGGGGTTGTGTCACCAACAGGATATTTTTTTCCTTATTTCTCTGAACTATAACTACTGTGTCTGCCATTCTACTTATGTAATAGTTCCATTTACATCAGCTAGACTATTTATCAACACAGAACGGCATTAGAGAAATACAAGCAATACAACATCTGAACACATGATTTTCATAGACTATTAAAATCTTTCTGGTACAATCGAATTTGGTCATTTCCATCTGTCATGAATGACGGCTGTACCAGGATAAACACAACATATTCCACTTATTTGTAATATTTACAGAAATGCTACTTTTCACTCAAAAATCGAGCTTTAACATGCAGTTCATTGAAGAAAAGAAATGAGACCAGTATTAATAACTTTGACATTAATCCTAGAAAAGTTTTCAAATAACTAAAATGGAAAAGAAAAGGTCCTAATAGCAACTGAATCTTTCTCAACATCGTAAGGTATGTAGATTTTTTGATAAGTACAAAAATCTAAGAGCTGGAATCCATGATAAGCGTACTAAATGAAGTATCAAAGTTTAAATGAATCTAAACAGTAAAGAATCATACAGAAGTAAAAACTTCGTTTGTACAATGGTATAAAAAAGTTTATTAAAAACCATTAAAAGTCATCCAAAAGGATTCGCAAACCGTTTTCGATCTAGATTAGATCATCTTCAGTGCGTTCTGCTTAGTACATGAAACTAGCAACCTTATGAAATTGGTAACATCGAGAAATATGCTTTACATAATAATTGTATGATATTTATAGCGACTCCAAGTCGATGTTAAAAGACGTATGTGTTAGGAGTGCTCACAGGGCAACATGGTTCCCTGCTCGATAAGAACTTGTGTTTCTTGCCAGTTCAATCGACACAGACCAAAAAAAGTGAAAGGATTTTCCCATTGATTTTTTTTAACAGTAAAGCTTGTTTTACACGGGAAGTTATAATATTATTATAGCTCGCCTTGGAAATAAATGCCCGAAGTCTTAAAAAAAATGTGTGTATGTTTGTGTTTTATTGGCACTGGTTTTCACAACCAACTGGTCAGTAAATCTCATAATGATTTTTTAGATTATAACTTATCACTTACTCAGGGGAGTAATGTGTAGGGTGTGTGTGACGAGTAAGTGTCTTGTTACTTTGCAAAGTCGACGGCATTGTCTTTGCAAAGAGACGCTAATTGTATCCGAACGTCTGCGGTCCCTCCGGTGAGTACCGATCCCACAAGGACAGAAACTATTTTCCCACGAAAAATTCCTGACCCTGGTGAAATTCGAACTCATGACCATTCGGACCTTTCGATCCAAAGGTAGGCGCTCTTACCACTTAGCTACAGAGGGCGTTATGTTAAAAAAATGTAAATTTTACGAATTTACAAAAAAATGCAAAAAATGTATAAAAATACAAGTTTCATATTATCCGCCTTTAAGTTATTACTACATTGAGCGATATTTCTGTAATACATATCGCCGCTTCGTAAGAACGTAGGTTTAAGTCAAAATTTGACGAAATTGACTTATTAATGCAGATCTACTAAAAATAAAAGTATCTTTTACGTGAATAAAGACCTATGACGTTAATAGTAATAGTCTCTAAGAGATGGCACCAAGTGTCTTTATTTGTTTAGCGCGAAATTGGTTATATACTTAACATTTTCGTATGAATACAGACCCAAGTTAGTTACGCCGCAGAATAGCTCAGAATGTGAAAAAATTTGTGTGTTTACTTCTCATCAAGGACGACCGATCTTATACTTAAGATTAGTTTTTGTGAAAATTCTCTCTAAAATAAGGACCCTTTTTGTAGTTAGGTCAGCGTTTTAACAAAGTTGGAGTAAATGTTTCTAAGGAAAAAAGACTCTGAGACTTCCGAGGAAAAAAATGTAATAGGGGTTAACAAAAACACTTTATAAATTTATCTAAAAAATGTGGGTTCCTACTTAAGATTTTAAAGTTACCCCCAACTCCATGGTGTGGAGGGGGTGTCGTGTTTGGCGTCATTCGATAGATTTTTGAAAAATATTAAAGACGTATTTTTCAGTTTTTGATTCGATTTACTTTTGGGACACCCTATATTTAAGAACAGGAAGATAAACATATTACCAGTATCATCCCAGCCCCCACTATTCAACTTTATGAGTTAACTTAATGTGTACCTAAAACGCTTTCACAGCACTACGTATGAGTAGTCACCGCTTCCATTTCATTGGTTTTTATTTCCATTGAGTAATTTCCACATTAAAGTCTTGCGTCGTCGACCAATTTTGAACAAAAACCATTAATCAGCGATTGAACTAATTGCAAAATTGTTTCAGTTGTGATATATAATAGCGGAATTACGGGTTTTGGTTAGGCATAGACTAGGGGCGATAGTGTGATAAATACCCATCTGGTAATGTCAGAAAAGATTAGGTCATTTGTCATTATGAGAAAAATTGGGGTCAATATGCAGCTTGCACAAGAGAAATTTGAATATCTATAACGATAATATTTCATATGCGAATAAGGTATACAGTGCTAGTCAAAAGTCCGTACCCCCCCCCCCTCGTATCTTTTGAACGGTTATACCTATAATAGTCCAATTTGGAGGGAGGAAATAAACGGACGTAAGCTTCTTAATTAGTCATGTCAGGTGACGTAATAGTGACAGATGACGTTACAGAGCCACTGTGACCGATAATTTTAAATGGGACCTTATGGTAATTGATAGCTCGTTTGAAAAGTATTCAAAATACCTATTCAGTCATGCTATTTTTTTTGGGTTTAAGTTGATTTTGATTTTGGTGAATAAATTAAATAAATATAATATTGTAATTTCGCATTTAATTAATAAAATTCAAATGTCCGCCTATGGTTTTTTTGTCAAAAAAGTTTTTCAATTCTCTAGTAGTTTTTACGTCAACGTCAACCTTTTGGACAAGTAATGATAGGCGGAATTTTGAATTTTTATTAATTAAATGCGAAACTACAATTTTATATTTATTTCATTTATTCATCAAAATTAGCTTAAACTCAAACAAAATTAGTGTGACTGAATAGGTATTTTCAATACCTTTCAAACGAGGTATCACTTGCCATAAGGTCCCATTTAATTATCTGTCACAGTGGTGCTGTAAAGTCATCTGTCACTATTACGTCACCTGTCATGACTACTTAAGAAACTTACGTCCGTTTATTTCCTCCCTCCAAATCTCACTATTATAGGTATAACCGTTCAAAAGATACGAGGGGGGTACGGACTTTTGACTAGCACTGTATAGGCAGAAGACAACAGAAAACCAGAAAAGAGTCTTGTTACTATCCGGACCTAATGTTAGGATTTCTCTCAATATTATTATGATTCGTTTCATAATCGTTACATAAATTGTTTTTGAAGTTATACTTCTTTACGATCGAGAGTGAAATGTTATAATGCCGGGCGCATGCGCACACAGACAGTATGTATTTCGTTGCTAATCTTTCAAGATATGTATGTCTCAGCGCTGTCAGCGCAAATAAGTCATATTATATCATATAAAGGGATATATTAGTGTTCTTAGTAAATGTATTATTTATTATAATTTTTGTGTCTGAATTTGTCTTCCTAGGGAATAAGATATTTTATAATAATAGTAAGTATATTTAAAGTCTTTTTGTATACCACTTGGTCTATTAAATTTGTCAGTATGTATGAGAAATCTTGTAACCTGTCTAAGCAAAAGGGATATAGCTCAGTGGTAGAGCGTATGACCGGAGATCAAGAAGCCCCGGGTTCAAATCCCGGACGATTCATATTCTTTTTTTTATATTTGTGGTATCGTTTTAATAAAAAAATTTTAAAAGTGGTAGGTAAAGAAAGTTAGTTTAATATTTAAATAAAATACAAATAACCTGTTAAGTATATTAATTTCGTTGAAATCATAATAATAGAAGTATAACTTCTTACGTGCGTACAAAGTACACACACATTATTTTTTAATATTGAGGATCTTTCATGGGTTTATTGTACAATCATGGGTTAAAAATAAAATACCTTTTTTTATTAAACACCTAAGCTGTGTTTATACCACTGAAATCTGGTCACAGTTGAACAGTTATCAATTCTTCTTTGCCTTAAATTTCTAAATCATATTTATATAAATTCTAAGAGCTTAACCCTATGGTGTCCTCTTATTTTATACAAGTATGCATTACATCTAATGCACAACACAACACTACTAGTCCAGGCTAATAAGGATTTTGTCGGGACACTCAAAGATCCAGGTAGCTGATTACTTTTTTAGTTATTGTAGACCTATAGGAAGAAAACCTACCTATTTCCTGCCTAGAGTTCGCGTCCGTTTTTTAATTATTAACAATTTAGTGCAAAAATCGCGATTTTTTCGATTTATTGCACTCCATTCAAAAACTAAATAGTTGACATAAAATTACAAAATTCAGTTTTTTAAACATTGAAAAACCTTCAAAATGCCGATTTTTGACAGTTCGAAAGTTAATTTGTTGCTACGCAAACCGCAAAATAAGTGAAAATCGTTATTTGTTAATAACTTTTACTAAAACAACCTTAGAACTTTAGTGTTTCACCCAAAGTTGGACATTGGGGTACTTAACAAACCCTCAAAATTTGAGACCGATCCATTGATTAGTTTAAGAGTTATTCTATTTTTTTATCCCAGAGACCTTTATTTTGCAATAAGATAAGACAGAAAATAATGAAGATACAGTAGAACGTCAATAATCCGGATTAATTGGGACCGGACGCCATCCGGATTATCAAATTATCCGGATTATCGAAATTACCTCAAAAAAAGGCCAGTATACACATTAAAGTACAACAAACGTTTTAAAATTTTATGTTTTCTCTTGTACAGTAAAGTGTCTAGAGGTGAAATTAATCAAAACATTTTTTTATGTTTAAACACTGTATTGTAATTAATTTATAATAGCACCATGTGTACAGTAAAAACATCAGAGACTATTTGGGCGTTTAAAAAATATTTTTGAACTGCGGTAGAGGTTCGTTTTTCGCAGCGAAGTTCTTAATTTATTTTAAAAGAATCAGATATTTTTGCTAGATACAAATCCGGATTATTGACGATCCGGATTTTTGACGTCCGGATTATCGACGTTCTACTGTAGTGGAATTCTGAGTATGCAAAATGAAAGTAGAAGAGTGATAGTATCAAAATGTATTAAAAAAAGATAAAAAATAATTAACATAGTCAAAAATCCTAATGCCAAATTTTTAAAATTTTGTAGTTTATAAACATTTAGAATAACTTTAAAAATGTTGTCCGTAAAAACAATCTTTTTATATACAGTAGAACCCCGTAAATCCGAACCCCGCGAATCCGAACTTTCGGCAAATCCGAACCAACGGAAAGTGAAAAAAATTTAAAAATTCAAGACAAAAACTTAAAAACATGTTTATTATACATAGTAAAGCCAGAAAATTGGACAATGTAGGATTACTAGGACTTTGACATTTAAAATTTTTTAAAAATAAATATTATACTTTAATAAATAGGTTTATAAAATGTTTATAAAGGTTAAACACAAACTTACTTTGGTTCTCTCGTAGTCAACTTGAGTCCAAAAATATTGTCTACACTCTTGCGAGAACGTTTGGCTACTCAAAATCACAATGAAAGTTTTGAAGTACTAGTTAAGGCTAACTTTCGGATAATCCGAACTTTTCGGAATCCGAACAGGCTGTCCCCCCAATTAGTTCGGATTTGCGGGGTTCTACTGTATTTGAAAAGATAGTATTTTAACACGAATTTTCAAATAAAAAAATTTAGCCTTGGCTCATTTGGGACAAAGTTAGCCATATGTTTTTTTTAATTCACAGCTAATTTGTTTATAATAATTAAGGAATCTCATTAATGCCATTTTAAAGAATGGGGTTTGTATTTTTTCTTAAAAAAATTGCATAAACAGTATACCTTCAAGCACCCTCTACGATTTTTCAAAAATGTAGTGCAAACGATTACTAGGGGGAATCTACAAATCCAGAGAGTTAAAATACCGAAAAAGCAATTTCAAACGAATATAATTTTCTGTATCTCCGGATCAACTCAATGGATTTTATCATTATTTTTTTAATTGGTATGTAATTTTTACGTACATTACAAATATGCAATTTGTTTATAAATTTATTAATTAATAAACAGTCTAATTTGTTTAAACAATTCTTGAAAAAATATTTTTTTACAAAAATCTATTTTTTTAATCATAGTATCATTAATGATCACAGAAAAAGTACACTTTAATAAATAAACGATTTTTATTAGATAATTATTTATTGAAGATAATTTATTTATTGAAGTATACCTTAACTTTTTCTATGATTAATAGGGATAGTATGATTAAAATCATGGATTTTTGGGAAAAAATTATTTTTTCAAAAATTATTTAAACAAATTTGACTGTTTATTAATTAATAAATTTCTAGACAAATTGCATATTTGTAATGTACAGAAAAAATACATACAAATTAAAAAAAGAACGATCAAAATATATTCAGTAGATCCCGAGATATATAAAATGATAAGTTATTCTAAATGTTTTTAAACTACAAAATTTCTCAAATTTGGCATTAGGATTTTTGACTACATTAGATAATCTTTTTATCGTTTTTTAGTACATTTTGATAGTATCAGTTTTCTACTTTCATTTGGCATACTCAGAATTGCCCGATCTTTATTATTTTCTGTCTTATGTTATTGCAAAGTAAAGGTCTCTGGGATAAACAATTAGAATAACTCTTAAACTAATTAATGGATCGGTCTCAAATTTTGAGGGTTTGTTAAGTACCCCAATACCCAACTTTGGGTGAAACACTAAAGTTCTAAGGTAGTGTTTGTAAAAATTATTAATAAATAACGATTTTCACTTATTTTACAGTTTGCGTAGCAACAAATTAACTTTTTAACTTTCAAAAATCGGCATTTTGAAGGTATTTTAATGTTATAAAAAATTTAATTTTGTAATTTTATGTCAACTATTTAGCTTTTGAATGGGGTGCAAAAAATCGAAAAAATCGCGATTTTTGCACTAAATTGTTAATAATTAAAAAACGGACGCGAACTCTAGGCAGGAAAGGGGTAGGTTTTCATCCTATAGGTATACAATAACTAAAAAAGTAGTCAGCTACCTGGATCTTTGAGTGTCCCGAACATGGTCTATTTCTAGCTTATTAGCCTGGTCTATACGAGTATACTCTGCTTTTACACTAGTTAGCACTTTACAGTTATTGTTTCATCTTTACGCTGAAACAATCTTAAATGAAGTGTTGGAAGGAAGGCATACTCATTAACGGCGTGCTTATGAACAATATCAGATACGCAGATGACACCTTGTTAGTGACAGGATCAATTGAACATCTTCAAGCGTTATTGAACCGAATGGTGGTGTTCTGCGCGATATATGGACTCAAACTCAACGCAAGAAAAACAAAGTTTATGGTTATAGTCCATGTGGTGAGACTACTCCCGTCCTATTCAAAAATGTCCCCTTTAAACAAATATGAAGGGTGCCGGGCGGAATTTTTGGGCAGAAATTGTTTAAACAATTTTTTTAAACAAATACAAAAGATCACGTTTTTTTGCTCAATACCATATATTTTTAAGTTTCGTGTGTCATTCTAAACAAGAAAGGTATCTTGTAAATTTTCTCAAAAATTGATAGTTTCGAGTTTTCGAGGTTTAAAAACTCATATTTAAATAAATTAGTCTTTTTAAGGTTACCATATACTTAAATTGAAGTTTAAACATTCAGCTTCAAGATTCGGAAGAGTGATTGCGTCTAACCTTAATTTAAATCGTTGTTTTTTAATTGTTAAATATACATGTCCATCCGATTTTTTTGCCGGTGCGGCGCACTCATTCCAAAAATCTCCTATTTTCCCCCGAAAAATATTTTTTGTAGATTCTTTGGGACATTCTAAATAAAAAAATTTCTTGACATTTTGACTAAGTTAATAGTTTTAAAGTTATAAGCGATTTAAAAACCGAAAATACGTTTATTTGTCATTTTTCTGATTTTAAATCGCTTATAACTTTAAAATTGTTAACTTTTGAGAAAAATGTAAAGGAACTTATTTTATTTAGAATATCCCAAAGAATCTAGAAAATAGCTATTTGTATAACAAGGGAGGAAAGTGCTACTTTTCCTCCCGAGAATGAAGTTTACTGCCCGACGCGTAGCGGAGGGCAGTAATCATTCAAGGGAGGAAAAGGCACTTTACTCCCATGTTATACATATGGTTTTTCCACCTTCCTCAAATAACAAGTCATATTTTCATTTTTACTTAATTTATTTATGTAACTAACAAACAAAATTTATTAAAACTAATAAAACTAACAAGTAGGTACAATATAACTGTCAACTGTCAAATTTAAGTCAAATTATTAATGTAAACATTGTTAAATCAAAATAACAATTTTCTGTTTTTTACCATTCTGCAAAATACAGGGTGTTTTATAAATAAACGTTAAAATATATAGATACTTACGTAATAGAAAATAGATATTATACAGGGCGTCAATAAGTTATATTTCATGAATGAAATACCATGACGTCACTTTTACTTTTCCTCCCTAGGGAGGAAAAATATTTTCCTCCCTAGGGAGGAAAAGTACAACTTTGCTCCCTACAATCAGGTGCGGAAAAGTATATTTTCGGTAGAGGTAGGTGGAAAAATATTTTTCGGAGGAAAATAGGAGATTTTTGAAATAGAGCGCACCGCACCGACAAAAAAATCGGATAAACATGCATATTTAACAATTAAAAATAGCTGTATAAATTAAAGTTAGACGCGATCACTCTTCAGAATCTTGAAGCTGAATGTTTAACCTTCAAACTAAGTATGCGGCAACTTCAAAAATACTAATTTAAATATGAGTTTTTAATCCTCGAAAATGCGTATTTTCGCATTTTTCAGATTTTAAATCGCTTATAACTCGAAAACTATCAATTTTTGAGAAAAATTACAAGATACCTTTCTTGTTTAGAATGACACAAAAAACCTGAAAATATATATTTAAGAGCAAAAAAACGTGACCTTTTGTATTTGTCTAAAATTTGTTTAAATTGTTTAAACAATTTCTGCCCAAAAATTCCGCCCGGCACCCTTCAGATTTGTTTAAAGGGGACATTTTTGAATAGGAATCCACAAAGAAACCGAATCAGAAATTTTTTCAGACGGGAGCGGTCTCACCACATGGACTATTATTAGTAAACAGGCAGCCGTAAATAATATTAACTATAACGGAACAATTGGTAATGACTCTATTGAACGCATAAGTTATCTTGCATATCTGGGTACTCATATTAATGAAAGCTGGAACCCTAGTATAGAAATAAAAAGTAGAATTGCCCAAGCAAGAACAAGTTTTATTTGAAATTTAAGAAAATTGTGTGCAATCATGATCGCAATTTGGAACTTCACATAAGAATGGTTCGATGTTATATATTCCCAGTACTACTTTACGGGGTTGAAGCATGGACCCTGAGAGAATCGCTTTTAATAAATATAAAAGCCTTTGAGATGTGGTTCTAGCGCCGTATTCTGAAGATCAGTTATTGTAGAAAGAGTCACAAACGAAAGGGTTTTGCAACGTTTGAATCAAAGTTGTGAAGTAGTGAACACGGTTAAAAGGCGTAAATTGGAATACTTTGGTCATATAATGCGTCACCCAGAAAAATATGACATACTTCACCTTGTCATGCAAGGTAAAATAATGGGAAAAAGAAGTGTGGGCCGCCGTACAACTTCTTGGCTTAAAAACCTACGCCAATGGTTTGGGAAAACTAGCACTGAACTATTTCCTGCGGCTGTAAATAAGACTGGGAAACATGAGAGCCAACGATCGACAAGCTGTCTCGGCCCTTAAGAAAAAGAAGAGAGCACTTTACACTAACTCAAATGGTTTTCTTCGTTTGATTCTTCTTTCTAACCCAGTATTATCGAGAAGCTGGATGGCCTCGATGGTTATTTACATGACTATGAAGCCGTTGTTCGTGACTACTTGCCATCTTCCTGATGACTTTACTACATGACTACTCTACATCTTCCATCTTAAGTTAATATTTATTATTTTGTCACCAAAAACTCTTCAGCTAGAAAGATATGGACTCGTTTTTATGGTTGTGTGCTATTGTCTATCATTAGTAATATGGATTTTGTAATTACCTATTAGTCAATGTGGTGAGACCGCTCCCGTCTGAAAAACATTTCTAATTCGGTTTCTCTTGCGGATTCATATTCAAAAATGTCCCCTTTAAACAAATCTGAAGGGTGCCGGACGGAATTTTTGGGCAGAAATTGTTTAAACAATTTTTTTAAACAAATACATAAGATCACCTTTTATTGCCCCAAAAAATATATTTTTAGGTTTTTGGGTCATTCTAAACAAGAAAGGTATCTTTTAATTTTTTTCAAAAATTGACATTTTTCGAGTTATAGGCGATTTAAAATCTAAAAAATGCGAAAATGCGCATTTTCGAGGCTTAAAAACTCATATTTAAATTAGTATTTTTAAAGGTGCCAATAACTTGGATTAAAGTTCAAACATTCCTTTTCAAGGTTTCGAAGAGTGATCGGGTCTAACTTCAATTTAGACCGTAGTTTTTTAATTGTTTATTATGAGTGTCCATCCGGTTATTTTGACGGTGCGGCGAGCACTATTTTCAAAAATCTCCTATTTTCCTCCGAAAAATATTTTTAGATTCTTTGGGACATTCTAAATAAAATAAGTTTCTTGACATTTTTCTCAAAAGTTAATAGTTTTAAAGTTATAAGCGATTTAAAATCCGAAAAATGACAAAAAAACACATTTTCTCATTTGAATTCAAACAAATTTTATTCAAATTGTTTATCCCAGAGAACATTTTTTTTGCAATAACATAAGTCAGAAAAAAATGACGTTAGGACCATTCCACAGGTGTCAAATGAAAGAGCATGAGCTACATTTTCAACATGGTTTAAAAAAGTGAATAAAAAATGCATTTATTAGTAATAAATAATTATGCAAAAGTTTCATCAATTTTTCTTTATAAACTTTTTAAATAGCTTTTTCCAAAAAAATTAACTTTTTTACCCTGTTTTAAGTGTACAACTACCGAGTAATGTTATTTATATCATAAGTGATAAAAAATTGTAATAAATATATATAATTTGTTATATAACAAAATAAAAAGTTTATAAGGAAAGGTTTACGTTACTTTTGCATAATTATTTATTACTAATAAATGCATTTTTTATTCACTTTTTTTAAACCAAGTCGAAAACATAGCTCATGTTATTTCATTTGACACCTGTGGAATGGTTATAACGTCAGTTTTTTCTGACTTATGTTATTGCAAAAAAATGGTCTCTAGGATAAACAATTTGAATAAAATTTAAACAATTGAATGAATCGCTTTGAAATTTTTATCACATATTAAGCACCAAAAAACCCTTATTTGACAAAAATTTCAGAGCTGTACACTAATTTTTACAACAGTTATTGCGAAAATAATTTTTTTTTGCAATTCCGACCTTTTTTCGCAATTATATTAACAATAAATGAGTATATCAAACTTTGTAATACGTCATTTTAAAGCTTTTTGCATAATCTCGAAGATATTTGTACTAAAAAACCCATAAGTTTCCCTGCTTTCCATTGATTTGAAAAAAAAGTGAAAAATGTCATTTTTTGACACTTAATTGTTTATAAATAAAAATGGCCGCCAGATCCTACGCAAGAAATACTTACAATTTGCTCTTATAGGTATTACCTGTCGAAAAAACGCTTCAGTACCCTGGCTGTTCAAGTGTCATGGAAAAAACCTTCTTACCCTGGACTATAAGTGATTTACTTAACTGTAGTGTAATGAACATTTTGATAACGTGCAACAGTAAGTTGCACGTTCAAAAAAATGATACTCAAAATGATACTTTACCAGTCTCTCTGATATGGACTATTTCGATAAAAGTCAGTGCCGTCTAATTTCTGTACTGAATTTGTCTATATGGTTCTTTTCATGAGGATTTTTCAGTGCGTCACAAATGATAGAAAAAAGGTAAGTCCGTGATAATATACGTTTATAACATTTATTCTAACATGACATTTTAGTTAAATCTGACAGTTGTCAAATTTTATTTGCAATTGGGCATAAAAACAAATCAATTGTCTTTATTGCATTTATAAAATGGTATTTTCTTTGATTTGTATAGTCTTATAAATTATACAGATTATATTCCTAGATATATTATATACTTAGTAAATAATATTTTCTATTATAGCTCCATCTATCGACAACTAGAATAATCACCGAACTAGAATAATTACCAAAGTAATCACCGACGTGCCTTTTTTTCTGTCATATACAATTTAATGCGTTAGGAAGAAATCGAAAAACTGTGACGCACTGAAAAATGCTTATGAGAAAAAGCATATGCCAGTTTCTCTGAAAAACTGTACAGAATTTGTTCATTTGTCAGAATCTGACACTTCGGTATTTATTTTTAGATCTATCTAGATCAATAGAATTAACGCTGTGTATAATAATATTCGAATCTTTTCAGCTTTTGTTGAGTTGAACACCATTTTTATTTTACTTTCTCAAAAACAAAAGACAAATAAAACGTCGTTTAGTGAAAAACATTATCATCATTATTGGTGCTATGGCTTAGGTAAAGTAACGTTTACACGTATCCAGTAACTGGCGCCAGTCTCACTGGAATGCGAGTGCTGGACTAAGACAGCGCTGGATAGTTTCGTTTACACATATCCAGTAACTGGCGCCAATCTCACTGGCACTCTTATTAAAAATCCTAATACGGCCACTGAAACCACAGGTACGACAGCGCCAGCGACTGGAACGCTGTGTTTACACGTGTCTACAACCACTGGCACGGGGTTAGAGGGGACGCGGACGAGTGCCACTGGCACGAAAAATAGACCAGCCTTCTATTCGAGACAGCGCTGGCAGACAGCGCTGGACTGGAACAAAAAAGCGTTTACATGATGCCAGCACTGTCGTTCCAGTGCGACTGGCGCCAGTTACTGGATACATGTAAACGCGCCTTAAGTCTCTATCTTCGAAAGCTGATTACTCCGTTCGGTCCTATTTTGTGCAGCTCCTTCTGACAATTATAAATTAATGTTTTCAAAACCAACCGCAATTACATGCTTTTTCTGTGGCTCTATAGATCTAAAAATGTGTAACAGCAAATTTAACAACATTTGTACAGTTTTCCTTCATTCACGAAAAAAATTATATCTATTAAAAAAATAGACTTTATGTTTTACTTTATTGATGGTGATGGTGGATATTATACAAATAAGTAGCTTGTAATAACTTTATTCTATTTTGTAAGATCTAAATAACATTTTACAGGCTCTACAAGCGGCGATCATTGTCTGTCTGTCGGCTGTCAGCCAGCTACACACTAAAGCTCATGGTCTTAAGCTGCATACAGACTGACACAAATAAACATAAAACTTAATTCTTAATTACACAACACGCTTTTTCTTTTTCTTTCTTTTTTTTTAACAAAAACATTAATATAAGAAAATGTCCTTAAGAGGAAACAGTAGCGATCAACAGGTAGCAAAAACGCGTTCCAAGATTGCGGCTGTAATTTTGAATATTTTTTCGAGATATTTGGCACACTTATTTGTAATATAATAAAGAAAGGCGGTAGAGAGCCCAATTTGAAAAATATATTAATATGTGGAAATTACTCTGTAATTAAATACAATATTAAAAAAACGAGCCTGTACCGCCATTAAGAAGAACAAAAAAATACACTTTCTTCAAATAAACTTTTTTATCCGATGCCTAGATTTTGTGTCATTTTGGAACTACTAATGCGCAAGGATGCGTTTTATCTCACTTATTATTTATTAACATCTATTCGGAGTTCATAATGCGCAGAGTCTTGGATGGTTGGGAGGGAGGAGTAAACCTAGGTGGTGTTAAGATATCTAACTTGCGTTTCGCAGACGACACTACACTTCTAGCATCTACTCCAGAAGAAATTACTGAATTATTAAAAAAACTCGAGGTAGAAAGTGCTAAATTTGGACTCATGGTTAACTACAACAAAACCAAAATCATGGTTATTGATCGCCAACAACAGTTTCCTGAAACCCAAAATATTGCGGGATGCGAGGTAGTCTCATCTATGATATATCTTGGAGCTCTAGTTAACAACACAGGCAGTTGTGAACCCGAAATTAGAAGACGCATTCAACTAGTAAGAGCAGCAATAAGTGAACTAAACGGGGTCTGGCGTGATCGTCACATTACTATGACAAACAAAAAGAGACTCGTTTCAACTCTGGTCTTTTCCATATTTTACTATGCATGCGAGACATGGACAGTCAAAGAATCAGATAGACGACGTATAGACGCCTTTGAAATGTGGACATGGAGACGCCTGCTTCGAATTCCATGGACGGCTCGCCGTACAAATATCTCGGTTCTGGATGAAATTAAACCGGATCAGCGTCTCTCCAGTACCGTTTACTCTAGAATTTTAAAGTTCTTTGGTCATATCCATCGAAGTGATCACAAAATGGAGCGGTTGGTGGTCCAAGGAAGGCCTCAGATTCAACGCCAACGCGGAAGATCTCCACAGCGATGGGCGGACATTACTAAAAAGCTTCTCAACAAACAGTATACTGAGGCAATACATGTAACTGATGACCGCGACCAGTGGAGAAATATTATCAATCAAACTGTCCGAGCTGCTGAAGCATAATTATGAACCACAACACATCTACTAAGATGTTAATGACTATGATGATGATGAATGAAATAAAAAATTTTAGTAGTTCCAACATGACACAAAATCTAGGCATCGAATAAAAAAGTTTATTTGAAGAAAGTGTATTTTTTGTTCTTCTTAATAGCGGTACAGGCTCGTTTTTTTAATATTGTATTTAATTACAGAGTAATTTCCACATATTAATATATTTTTCAAATTGGGCTCTGGACCGCCATTCTTTATTATATTACGAATACTTGTGCCAAATATCTCGAAAAAATATTCAAAATTACAGCCGCAATCTTGGAACGCGTTTTCGCTACCTGTTGATCGCTACTGTTTCCTCTTAAGATAATTTGCTTGGATCGCTTACATCAAATGCTTCTGGTGCCCTGCACTCCATTTTATCAAATTTCCTCGAGCTTTTCCAAAAACTAGAGTGGATGAGCGCCCCTTGGTATTTCTCGTATTTACACACTTTTTGCTACGAATCGCCACTTACAAGTAGGTTTATTACGTATTAGGTATTTATATACGGCCACACCTGATACCATATTTTACTTTATTGATGGTGGATATTAGACAAATAAGTAGCTTTTAATAACTTTATTCTATTTTGTAAGATCTACATAACATTTTACAGGCTCTACAAGCGGCCATCATTGTCTGTCTGTCAGCTTAAGCCATCTACACACTAAAGCTCATGGTCTTAAGCTGCATACAGACTAACACAAATAAACATAAAAAACTTAATTCTTAATTACACAACACTTTATTCTGTTTATTTGTTATGGAATAGGTAACTATTAGTGCAGACGACGGCGGATTTGTCCAAAAGAACTTGTTAAACAAGTTTCCGTGGTGTAGTGGTTATCACATCCGCCTAACACGCGGAAGGTCCCCGGTTCGATCCCGGGCGGAAACACACTTTTTGATTTTTGTAATTGATCCTAAATAAAATCTGGATAGATTCTATGCACATATACGTAAAAATAATGTTTTGCCAATATATCTATAGCGTCAAGCTCGTGTCCATCTAATCATATATCCTGGAGTCGTTTCTCCTAATGTATCCTCATTCCTTATACTATTTCTTAGAGTTGTTCAGACGTTTCCCTTGTGCCAAGTTGTTTTCAACTCTTCTTTTCAACTAGACGTACCTAGTAGCAGAACAAGGCGAGTCCTTTGGTATTAAAATCAACACCAGTAAAACAAAAGCAAAGGTAACAAGCAGACGTCCAAATCCAAAAGGGAATATTCAAATTTTTAAACCCTCGTAGTAAAAATCAAAGATATACCAGGAAATTGAAATTTGGTTCGAATTCTGTTCTGGTTTTGTTTAAGTTCTGGTAAAATACAGTGGGTGATCATATTATTAGAGCCACCTCAGAAAATTTTACTTTTGTTTAATAATGGTATGTAAGTTTTTTCTTTATACGGTCCACGTTACCTTTGAAACTTTAGAAATGGATATTATGTTTCTGTTGGAGTAATTAGTAGTGAATATTAAAGTTTTTATTTCTGCTATTTTCCTTGGTGAGATGTCTTTGGATTTCCCATGATGTTCTGGTACCAAAATAGTATAACGAACGCGCAATTTTTACCAAATTCACAAAAAATAGTATAGGCCTGTCAGAATATCACTAGATGGAAACTCGCAAAGTTTATTATAACTCTAAACACCAAGAATACAAAATAATAGGCACACGAGTTGCAAGCTAGGCTGGGCAGCACTGACAAACAAGGGCATCTGAGTCACGCATTGCCACACATGCGTGTTGCCACTATTGTCAGACATTTACTGCACTTTCATAAAGTGTAACAAGACAGCCAAATGGAAACAAATCCCTTAATATATGATACAGTTCAATTATATACCCTTCCTCTAAAACATTGAATTTTACTAGGTGGCTCTAATAATATGATCACCCACTGTAAGTTCTTTATTCATATTTTCTTTCTTTTTTTTTTTGGTGAATTTTGTTTTCATATCTATGTAGTTTTTTATAGTCCCCCACAGCTTACCGAATTCTGTGTCCCTGTTGAATGTCCCTATGCTCTGTTTTCTCTTTCTGTTATAAAATGTCATTCTTCGTCAAACATTTAATCTGTTATTTAATCTTTTACTTATGGTTTATTCTTTTACTTTTTTTTACTAAATTTAGTAATTCCAGTAAAACAGTTGGCAGCGGTGGGATTCGAACCCACGCCTCCGAGGAGACTGGTGCCTTAAACCAGCGCCTTAGACCGCTCGGCCACGCTACCTTGCTCCTACAGGTGCAATTGTTTTTTTACACATTGGAACAACATTCAACAATAACCAGAAAATTTATATAAAAAACAAAAAAGTGTGTTTCCGCCCGGGATCGAACCGGGGACCTTCCGCGTGTTAGGCGGATGTGATAACCACTACACCACGGAAACTTGTACAACAAGTTCTAGAGTTAATCCGCATTGAAGATCCCGTAGAAGAATCCCCGAAGAATCCGTATGAAGATAATTGGAGTGATTTATAGTGTATCGTTGGACACTCAATATTTTAAAGATAGTAAAATTTGCTAAAATGATCGTCCAACAATTATCATAATATGGTTACAAACCGACGACGGATTAATTACCTAGACCTAGTTGAACAAGTTTCCGTGGTGTAGTGGTTATCACATCCGCCTAACACGCGGAAGGTCCCCGGTTCGATCCCGGGCGGAAACACACTTTTTTTATTTTTTTTTTCGTAAATTCTCTACATATTTTTAAATATTGCTCCAGTCAAAAAACCGATGTACCTGTAGGAATAAGGTAGCGTGGCCGAGCGGTCTAAGGCGCTGGTTTAAGGCACCAGTCTCTTCGGAGGCGTGAGTTCGAATCCCACCGCTGCCAACTGTTTTGAATAAACAACTTAATATAATATGCAGTAGGAGGAACATTATCGGTAAGCCATTACAGGTCACACTAGAGCCAACTTCTTATTTCATTATCATCATGGCGTTACAACTATTAGTGTGTCTTTGTCGCATTTACTGTTGACTTTCATGTTTGTCGATCATGTGCCACTATTTCATGTTGTCTCACACCTTCTTTCTCCAGATCCTCTCTGACTCCATCTTTCTATCGTTGTCTAGGCCGTCCTACAGACCTTCTTCAATCTGTCTTCCCCAAAACACATCGTTTATTTACAATCAACTTCTATGTCCTTTTTGTAATTTTCAAATTATTTTTGATTATTAATCTTTGAATTGTATAGCTCACATTTTTAGTCCACTGAAATTTATAGAAAAAAATGTTACATATCAGGGTGGTAATGGTAAGTGCCGTAATACTAGTAAACACTGTAAGGTAACAACAAATTTTATGTTTCAGATTTTAGTAACTTCAGTAAAACAGTTTTGGTGAGATGGTGAAGAGAGTGGCGCCTTAAGCCAGTGCCTTGGGCGGCTTATTACCTTATTTTTGGAATATAATATATATAAAAAAGTGTTTCCGCCCGGGATCGAACCGGGGACCTTCCGCGTGTTAGGCGGATGTGATAACCACTACACCACGGAAACTTGTTGAACAAATTATTTTGGACACATTCGCCGAACAATCCTCTAAACACTATTTCTTGCTTTGGAAAATCAACTGTAGAAGTAGATATTTATTATTACGCATAATAATACGCCGAAGTATGCCATTTTTCTGTTCTGTACGATATTAATAATTTCTTCGTCTTTGGGAGCGTTCAAGTATTACGTAACGCAATTTTTGAGGATTTTTGACCCCCCTCCCCCCCATGTAACGCACCGTAACGTTTTTCTGTACCCCCTTCCCCCTACCTAAACGTTATGTAACACCCAAGTGGCGATTTTAACCTAAATGGAAAACGAGGTTGCGAAAAGTACCGGAAACTCGGTAAAAGAACTTTGTTATTATTTTAATGGCATTTGAGGTAATAATAAAAACTTAGAATCATCATTCAGCCTTAAATGTCCACTGCTGAACATAGGCCTCCTCCCCTCGTTTCCAACCACGTCTATCCTGCGCCGCTCTCATCCAGTTTTTATTTAGCTTTCTTAAGTCGTCAGTCCATCTTGTAGGCGGTCGACCGACGTTTCTCTTGTCTTCGCTTGACCTCCATTCCAATAACCTTTTTGTCCATCTCCCATCTGCCATTCTGGCAATGTGTCCTGCCCATCTCCACTTCAACCTGGCTAGCCTTTCGATGACGTCAGTCACCTTTGTTCTTCTCCTGATTTCTTCGTTTTTGATTTTGTCTTGCAGAGTTATTCCTAACATTGAGCGCTCCATTCTTCTCTGCGTTACTCTTAGTTTGGTAGCCGAGGCTTTAGTTAAGGTAAGTGTTTCTGATCCGTACGTCAAGACTGGGAGGACGCACTGATCAAATACCTTTCTCTTTAGGCATGTGGGCAACTCACTTTTAAAAGTTTCTCTCAGTTTTCCAAATGCTGCCCGCCCAAGAACGATCCTTCTATTCAGTTCATGTGTCTGGTTATCCCTGCCACTCGTAATTTCATGTCCCATGACATGAAATATGTTCAAAAGTTACAATAATAATCTTTTATTATTAATTTTACATTTACATTTACATTTTCCCTACTTGGCCCCATCCTTACATATATTTTTGGTTTCATTCTTTATTGTTATTCTCATGCATTCTTCTATTTTATCTTTTTTAATAAAAGCTTAAAATAAAATAACATATTTATAATTTCAACATTTTATTTTGCTTAGTAAAAATTTTTGTATAACGAATAATATACGATGTTACCAGTAGTTTCGGAAAAATAGTGAAAAAAATGTGTAAAACTTTTTGTTCTTCAACGCCCTGTATCGTGAAAACGCATGCCGTTACCAAAATTATTTAGTAAGCAAACCCCAATTATTTTTTAATTTTTCACCTATCCTAGAGATCATGTTACCTTTTTCTGAAACACCTTGTATATATATATATATATATATATATATATATATATATATATATATATATATATATATATATATATATATATATATATATATAAGAAGGCACTTATGGAATAAAATTATTTCTGTCCTTGTTTTAAATAATTTTAAAAAACGCTGGGACCCGTAGATTTTCATATATAAAAATGTGTGCTTTTTAAACATAAATTTAAATGTAGGTACAGGGAGATTCATGCAAGCCTAGCGTAGTCCATTATCTTTAACTTTAATTAAACACCCTGTATATTTTTGTTTTTAGAAGCTGCTTAACAACCTCATCTCAAAAATGTGGATTATGTAGGGTCTATTATGAATAATGCAAGGTGAAATTTTGAAATTATGTATAATTTTTGTCAAGATGTTAATCACATAAAACTTTGAAATTAATAATTCAGGAATCACACTTTAAATAAGGGTATTATTTTTTAAAATATCTATCACTTTTCTAAACTAAGTATCAATATAGTGGGTTTTGTATTTAATGCTTTTTATTTAATTAAAGACATTTTTAAATAATTTGAAAATTTGCGTACATATTTAAAACATTAATGAATACCTACCTACTGCTGAAAACGATACTGCATGTTATGGACTTAAATTACCCATTTCATTTTTACCAAAATATAAAGTACCTACCTATCTATTCATCAGATAAACCCATAAATAATTCCGAGGGAACAGTTCCGGATATTGGAAACATAATATGACACATGGTCTTTTGAAAACAAAACAATTCTCAACGAAAGAATCTCTTGTTAACTTAGGCACTTGACATCATTTTTTTACCCTGAAAATCCTTTGTCGCTAATTTTACCATCAAATATAATTTAGGTGAAGTGAAACCAAAGAAGATTATGCGCTGTTGGATGTTGGGCTTTGGGTTGTATAATATAAATGAGAAATGGTTTACATTTGAGCAATGATTTTTTTTAGAGTTTTCGGTTGATTTTATACAGTTTTCAGTAGATAAGTAGATTGGAGTTCAAATCAGTAGGTTGTATACAGTTTTCAGTAGATCGGAGTTCAAATCAGTAGGTCTACTGAAAAATCAGTAGACAAATCATAATACAATTCAGGGTTCTATGTAAAACATAAAAGAAATTATGTAGTTTTTTTTATTTAAGTTAAAAAATAATGTTACGTAACGCGCTGTTCGAACCCCCCTCCCCCCCATGTAACGCGCTGTAACGTTTTACAAAACCCCCCTCCCCCCAAACTGCGTTACGTAATACTTGAACGCTCCCTTTTCTTAGCCTCTTGAGAATAGCTGTGTACAATACACCACACAACTAGGTGTACCCTTGTTAGACCCTCGACATACATCTCATATCAAATGCCTCTAATCATTTTATGGCATCTTCTGTAAGACTTCAGCTTTCCACTATGTATAAGAGGACATTAAACACGTAACATCTGAGAATCTTTATACATACGTGCATATATTGATACTTAACGATAAGAAAGTGCGAAGACTATAGAATTATAAGCCTTATGAGCCATTTACTTAAAACATTTCTAAAGGTCATTCAGAAACGAATATATACAAAGTGCGAGGAACAACTAACAAGAACACAATTCGGATTTCGTGATGCTCTGGGGACACGGGAGGCCCTTTTTGCTGTGCAAGTGCTATTTCAGAAATGCAGGGATGTAAATTGTGATATATACGTATGCTTTATAGATTACCAGAAAGCATTTGACAGAGTAAAACATGACAAATTGTTAACTCTAATGCAAGAAATTGGAATTGACAACAAAGATCTAAGAATTATCAGAAATATTTATTACAATCAAACGGCAAAAATCAAAATAGAAGACCAGTTAACTGATAAAATTGCAATAGAACGAGGAGTACGACAGGGCTGTATTTTATCTCCACTACTATTCAATATTTACTCTGAATGGATATTTAAGGAAGCTTTAGACAGTTGTGCGAAGGGAGTATTAATAAATGGTGAATGGTTGAATAATATTAGATATGCAGATGACACCATAGCTTTTGCCGATAATCTGAATGATTTAAAGATGTTAACAAATCGTATAACACAAGTCAGCAACAGATATGGACTAGCTCTTAACATAAAGAAGACCAAATTTATGACAATTAGTAAAAAACCAATATTAAACGCTCAACTTACAGTCAACCAACAGAATATCGAAAGAGTTGAGCAATATACATATCTGGGTACGAATTTAAATAGCCAATGGGACCACTCGATAGAAATTAAACAGCGAATAATAAAAGCGAAAGCAGCATACGTTAGAATGAGACGCATTTTCAACAGTCGAGACATATCATTAAAAACAAAATACCGTCTGTTGAAAAGCTACATATTCACAGTTCTGCTCTACGGAATGGAAGCGTGGACACTAACTGTTGCATCTATGAATCGGCTCCAAGCTTTCGAAATGTGGTGTTATAGGCGCATCTTACGTATATCCTGGGTTGACCAAATTACTAATGTGGAAGTCCTGCGTAGAATGGGGAAAGAGTGTGAAATTCTCATAACCATAAAAAAAAATTAGAATATCTACGACATGTAATGAGAAATCAAGAACGTTACGGCCTTCTCCAACTGATTCTCCAAGGGAAGGTAAATGGTAAAAGAGGACCGGGAAGAAGACGCATTTCCTGGCTTCAAAATTTACGAAAGTGGTATAACAACACTACCACTGAACTGTTCCGCGCTGCGGTAAACAA
This sequence comes from Diabrotica virgifera virgifera, assembly GCF_917563875.1. Lineage (NCBI taxonomy): Eukaryota > Metazoa > Arthropoda > Insecta > Coleoptera > Chrysomelidae > Diabrotica > Diabrotica virgifera. The sequence continues at coordinate 58,676,630 of NC_065443.1, read as the reverse complement.
AGTCAAGATAGCCATGATGATCGCCAACATCCGGAAGGGATAGGCACTTTAAGAAGAGAAGAGAACGATAAGTTGCAGATCATCGTTCTAAGACCGTTAAAAATGTTTCTGGTTTTTCTGGTATAAAATATAAGTTTTTATTTCGCAGCTATGATTCCAGGTATCCTTAAAGGCTGCAGAATAGGTTTGGCGCTATCTCGCCCAACAACATCATGCAGATTGCAATGACCAGCAAAGAGAATTTCGAGTGTATAATCGACCATATAACAAGCATCATGAAAAGAAAGTCTATAATGGAAAGAGTAGAGCAAGCTGGGTGAGGGAGTCTACCTCCTTCATAGCGGTCAACTGTAAAAAAAAAATAAAAAATAAAAAAAAATTCTTATTTCTTTCTTTCTTCTTTATTGTATAAAAATGTATCAAGTTACCTTCTCTTTTTTTATCTCAATGTTCCCAAGTTCCTCAACTTGGGAACTAGATCTTTTCCCTACACGCTCACCGCTATTAGGTGAGTGCTGTAGATATAATAAATAGCTCTAACGGCACCTTTAATCCGGTCTGCGCGGGGTATCCCCATGTTTCGTTCGCTAATGAACTCGTCCAGGGATACCTCGGGTCGAATAGGGGGTGGTTTTAGTTGGTAGGTGACCTGGCAGGGATGTCCCCTGGATAAAAAAAAGGTATCCTTAATGTGCCAGCCCAGATAGCATATTTTCTCCATTCTTTCTAACGTTGTGGCGTTTATTGTAATTTGGGCGTTTAGTTGGTGTTCTTACTTAATGATCTTTATTTTTGCTTTACAATTTAGTTTTAGGCCGTATTTGGAACATGTTTCTACATTATCCACCATTCTTTGGAGTCCTTGAACACTATCTGCCAGTAATAGGTTATCGAGTGCATAGCTAATAAGCAGAGGCTATAGGCTATCGTCCACATAATTTGGCCATTTACTGCAATACCTAGCACCTAATACATCTTCTGATTCGTCCAATGCTTCTTTCTCTAAAGATATTTTCAGACTATAGGTATGTCAAATAATGCTGATGCCATTATGCAACTCTGTTGAGCTCGTTTTCCGACTGCGAAGATCTCGGACACTTTATTTTTGAATTGCACTATTGCTTTTTGTAATGCTAGAAAGAGCAGAAATGAAAACCCTTCGAAAAATCGATGGTAAGACACTATGGGATAGAACTAGAAGTGCAGATATACGACGGAGATGCAAGGTGGACAACATTAATAACTGGGTAAAAACAGAAGAGGAGAATGGAACAACCACATAAGCCAAATGACCACAATAGTGACCACAAATAGAGTAGTAAGGACGGCGAGAGACGGTTCGCCAATAGGAACGCGATCAGTGAGAAGACCACGAAAACGACGGAATGACAACTTATTGAAGGAACGTTGAAAAACAGACAGAGCCATGTCTACACAAAAAGAAGAAGAAGCTTTTTGTTGGAGATATAAGTTTGAGATTAGTCTATATCCTTACCGTCGAGTTCTGAATGTATTTAGGATTAGTTTCCCATGTCATACGTTGTCAAATGCCTTCTTAAAATCAATAAAACATACATTCACATTGCCGTTGACAGCCCTTGCTCTCTGTATTAAAACTTGAAAACTAAATAGTAGCCCCTTTTCTGGTAAGTGGTCAGTCTCATATAAATATGTTGTTGATCAGCTTCGTAAGGCTACGGCTCCACGGGCTGGAAATTAACGCTAGCAGTAGCCGCAAAACGAACTTAAGGTTCCGCAGAACGGAATAGGAATAGCCGAACTGTACCGACTACGCACAAGTCCTGTAGTCGGTACAGTTCGGCTATTCCTATTCCGTTCTGCGGAACCTTAAGTTCGTTTTGCGGCTACTGCTAGCGTCAATTTCCAGCCCGTGGAGCCGTAGCCTAAGAGCTGTGATTTGGTGTGCCCTAATAGCTTGAAAATTTCACTATGCTGTTAGGTGATATCAGTTCAGATATTTATCAGCGTGATTTATATGCCTTCCAGCCTTCCTTGCCTTCAATTCATGTTTTTTTTAAGATACAAGTAACTTAAAATATACGTGTTAGACACACGTCATACGTCAATCTTATTTCGATTTGCTGAGTAATCATATTTCAAAACCGTTGTTTAAAATGGCGACTGATGTCATCGAATAATAACTAATCGACAATTTATGTGGCATTCAGCAGGAAATCACTAAAAGCAGCTTTACATCAAGGCTATGCAAGTCTCATGCCATGCAAGTCCGTCTTGCATGGCATATCTCTTGCCTAGCCTGACCTTTTTACAACAGAGCTATTTCTGTGCAATTTTTGATACCACTTTCATTGTTGCCAACAAAAGAAATATACCAAAACATTGCCTTTAAATATTTCACTTGGAAATTTCAGTCCAACATTAAAAATTATATTCAAGTATAAATACAAATTATTATTATTTCCGATAATTAACATTTAAAGGGTACCCCCGTTAAGATAGGCAAAATGCCCTCACTCTCAGAATTCAATTTTTTTAATTTTTTTACGTTCTGTGCAATTAAAAAATGAGAGCGGATTTTTAGCTCGCCACCCCCTTACCCCTCCCCCACAGCCTAAAACGTAGATTTTTAGATTTAATTTTTTTTTAGTTGGGTTGCAATTGATATAAAAATTTCAAAAAAATCACACGTGTAGCTGTGGCTTTTACAAAACATGTCCATTTTTTATGGACCCTTAGGTCGAGTGTACATAACCTCAAATTTTTTTTTAACTTTTTTAAAACCTATAACTTTTTTTGGAGGGGGCTGCAGGTCCAATTTTTTTTGGATTTTGTGTATTTTATCAAAAGCTATCTCTCTGATTTTTTTCAGATTTTTCCGTCAGGTGCGCCATCTTGAAAAATCCGGAAAACTGTTTTTTAGGGGGTTTTTAGGGATTTTCTCCATTTTATAGACTGCAACATAGATCAACTCAAGGTTTTGTTAATAGATTATGTATAATTTGAAATAAATGAGTATTTTAGGATTATCAAAAATTGGGCAAAATACCTTTAAACCAGTAAGGGTTTTTGCGGGCTTAATGATATTATTTTTTGAGATCGATGCAGCCTGAATATTTTTATTTTCATTTTTTTACGTTATATGTGAATAAAAAATAAGACTAGTCGCATTTTTAGCACACCACCCCCCCCCCTGCCCCCACAAAAACGTCAATTTTTCTATTTTTTTGTTTAAAGTTGCAATTAATTTAAAAATTTTATGAGGCGTCTACAAAACATATCTATTTTTATAGACCCGTGTAGGTCAAGTGTACAATACATATAACCTCAAATTTCCTTTTTTATTTTTTTAAAACGTATTTTTGACTTCCAATCCTTATTTTTTTAAAACGTCCAATGAATATTGTACATCTCTCTCTCGCGGACGGCCGCTTCAATACATGCTTAGCGCTCATATTTAATTATTAAAAATAATAGTTAGTAATAAAATAATGACAAAAATTTCTTTATGCTATTGCAGGGGGGCTTTAAACTTTGAGTTGGTCACTTTATGACTTTCATAATAATAATTTTTAATCGAGTTATTAAGCCTTGAAAATGGCCATTTTCGCGTTTTTCAAATTTGAAATTGCATGTAACTCGACAACAGTCAATTTTATAGAAAAATCACAAGATACCTTTTTTGCTCGGCTTAATCCAAACAATCTAAAACAAATTTATCCGAAGTGAAAAAATTGATTTTTTGAATTCGTTTAAAAAAATGTTTAAACAATTTTCCGACCGCGGTACTGCCTGGCACCTTGTGGATTTGTTATAAGGACCTGTTTTTGAGTAAGTTTGTGCAAAAAAATTAATCGGAATAATTTACCTATCGGGCCAAGCATACAACGTGGACTATATGGTTTGTAAAATACACAAAAGACAAAAAAAATTAGCAGCCATCGCCAAAAAAAGTTATACGTACCTATTAAAAAACAAAAAAAATGAGGTTATAATATGTACACTCGACCTTCGGGTCCATAAAAATAGACGTTCTGTAAAAGCCTCAGCTCTGCGTGTGAATTTTTTGTAATTTATAATTTAATAATTAGGTACTAACTATTCTAAATGCGACATAAGCCACAATTTAACTAAAAAATGATTTTATTAACTGACTTATTTATATAGATCGCCCCAAACCATTTTTTCAGTGCGTCACAGATTATTGAATTCTCTCTCTCGCATTACAGATGGAAAATAAAATCATTTTTTAGTTAAATTGTGGCTTTTTTCCCATTTAGAATAGTTAATTACAAAAATTCCACAAAGAAATAGCTTCAGAACAACATTTATAATCTAATTGCAAACCAACTTAAAAAATAAAATCGAGAAATTGTCATTTTTGGCTGTGGGGGAGGGGGAATAGGGGAAGTGGGCTAAAATTGCTGTTAGTCCTAATTTTTTAAAATCATATAGAACGTAAAAAAATAAAAAAATATATTCAGGCTGTATCGACCTCAAAAAATATAATTAGACCCGCAAAAATCCTTACAAAACTTTAAGCCAAGCCCACCAAAGAAACATGAAACGAAAAACATGAAACATGAAACGAAAAACATGTTTCATGAAACTAAAACACTGCTAAACAAATCTCAAAGTCCGCCTACCAATGAAACGAGTGTGATTCATGCTCATGACACATTTTTATTTTCGGAGAGTTTCATAAATGGCCGGACGTATATTTGTTTAGCAGTGGTTTATTTCCATGAAACGTAATTTACGTTTCATGTTTCTTTGATGTGCGGTCGGGCTAAACAAACGTGGTTTTTGGGGGGTTTAAAAGTCTTTCGCCCAATTTTTTAATATCCTAATATACTCAGTTATTTCAAATTATACATAATCTATTAACAAAACCTTGGGTTGATCTATGTTGCAGTCTATAAAATGGAGAAAATACCCAAAACCCCCCTAAAAAACAGTTTTCCGAATTTTTCAAGATGGCGCACCTGACGGAAAAATCTGAAAAAATCGGAGAGGTAGCTTTTGATAAAATACACAAAATGCAAAAAAAATTGGACCTGCAGCCCCCTCCAAAAAAAGTTATAGGTTTTAAAAAAGTTAAAAAAAAATGAGGTTATGTACACTCGATCTAAGGGTCCATAAAAAATGGACATGTTTTGTAAAAGCCTCAGCTACACATGTGAATTTTTTGAAATTTTTAAATCAATTGCAACCCAACTAAAAAAAAATTAAATCTAAAAATCTACGTTTTTGGCTGTGGGGGGAGGGGTAAGGGGGTGGCGAGCAAAAATCCGCGTTATCTCATTTTTTAATTGCACAGAACGTAAAAAGATTGAATTCTGAGAGTGAGGGCATTTTGCCTATCTTAACGGGGGGTACCCTTTACACAATAAGGTTAAATTTTATTCTAAACTGTAAATTTTGTTATATTGGCAACATGAAATTTGAGAATTTGCATCAAAATAGCATGAAAAATAGAACATATTTTAATTTTTGGTCTACGGGAATGCGCAGTTGCATGATCTGTCTTGTATGGCTCTTGCCTAGCATGAAAATAGCATAATGTAAAACTGTCTTAAGCGATTAATCAGCGATTGAGTCTGCTGAATGCATCCATTGTATGTGATTGAAGGATTTACATGATGTGCGAGTGCTCCTTGTAACATTCAACGTGCTTTTGTTTGTTTCTTTCTAGTGCGTATTTATTGTGATTGTAGTATTTAGTTTAGTATTTCCTTTTACTGTATAAATTAAGATCAAAACAGTTGGCAGCGGTGGGATTCGAACCCACGCCTCCGAAGAGACTGGTGCCTTAAACCAGCGCCTTAGACCGCTCGGCCACGCTACCTTAGTCCTGTAGGAGCAATGTTTTTTTTTTCACTGGAGAAATATTTTAAAATATCTAGAGAATTTACGGAAAAAAAAATAAAAAAGTGTGTTTCCGCCCGGGATCGAACCGGGGACCTTCCGCGTGTTAGGCGGATGTGATAACCACTACACCACGGAAACTTGTTCAACTAGGTCTAGGTAATTAATCCGCCGCGCGCCGGTTTGTAACCAGTAACCATACATGATAATAATTATTGTTTTAGATCAGTAGTTCTCAATCTTTTTGAGTCATGTACCACAAAATACTTTTTATTAGTTTTGGTACCACCTAACTCAGTGTTTTCCAACGTGGGGCCCACGCCCCACAGGGGAGAAATTAGATTGTTAAGGGGGCTACTAGAATAGGGACTCGACACGAGTTTAACCCTTTCGCTCGGGCCATTTAAATAATAATGCTAGATTTCGGTGGGGAACAGTAAAGTCTCTGTTTACTGCTCATACTTCAACTAATAATTGTGTGCTTAAGGCTAGTTATCAAATTTCTTTATTCATCGCTAAAACGGTAAAAAATCAATAGGATAATTTAATAAAATCGTCAATATCAGCATTTCTTAAAACGGTTCTTGAAAAAGATGACCAAGATGTAAAAGCTATGCCGCTCGGTAACAATACTGTTAGCAGAAGAATAGACGAAATGAGTGAAGATATTGAAAAACAACTTGTTAAAAAGCTGGAAACAAGAAATTTCTCAGTGCAAATGGATGGATTAACTTTGAGAGATAGTGAGGCAGTATTGATAACTTACATCTTGTGCTGCTGATGGTGCTCCTAATATAATGGGTAAAAAAATTCCTGCTTAAAATTGATGAAATATGCTAACCAAGAATGATTCTTGTCAATTGTGTTATTCATAGCTTAGTACACTCCGTAATAAAGTGTGTTATTGCTATTAAATCTAAATCTAATGCCAAATGTGAGCGTTTATTCAAGCTATTTTGTGAAAAATAAAATGAAGGCTAAATATTTAGGCTAAATAAAAAAAATTATTTAAATTAAAAAGGAGCTTTTAATTAGAGCTTTTTCATAAAATTTGAAATTTCGTTCTGGTAAGTACAAAAGCGAACTTTATTAGATAAAAATATTTTTTCTTTCTTTAGTTAGGCCTAAGTAATCAAAATCAGAGGTACAGAATTCAGACTCAAAATTCATGCTGACCAGTGTTATCATTAAATGCTCGTCATATAATACACTGGCACGCAAAAGTAACCGGAAGTGTCATGTCCACTTTTTCAAGAAATTAACGCAAATTTCCTAAATAGACCAGGGCGCATCTGTAAAAATATTAGTACATTTGGACGTTGAGAGGTGACTCAAATTTTTTTGCAGAAATTGCTTGAAAATGAATCAAATAATAATATTTGAGTTATCCTCCCTCTCAAAAATGTCCGGAACATTGTTTAAATAATCAAAATGTCAAAAAATTAAGGAAAAATTCGATTTTTTTCTTGGTTTTTTAATTATAACTTTAAAAGTATTCATTTCCGAGAAAAGTTGTACTAACATAAAAGTTGCGTAATTAAATTTCCTATAATATAGAATTAATTAAAAATTTAAAAAATAGTCACCCTTGTTGCAAAATAGCAATAATTGTGAAAAAAAAACATACAAAAACAAGTATTCACATTTAACGTTTTTCAACCATTTATGCTACACTTAGGACCTTCATATTTCACCCTAAAAAACTTTATGATACAGTAAAACAATACTGTAAATTTCATTAAGATAAGTTTAATAGATTTTGCAAAATAAATTGTGCAATCCAGCTTTCGTAAAAAAAATTCATTTTTTCAAAATGTTACAGGACTGAAAATAAAGCAGATAGAAAGTTGAAAAATTTTTTGCGTATAAAAGTGTACTGTACCTTTCATTTGCAATTTTGCAAAATTAAAATCGATTAACACCACGGCGTCAGGATTTTTTTTAAATAAACATTAATTATTGGTGCTGCGCGCAGGACAGCGGATAGTTTGCTCTGATTGGGCATTCCAATGACCTTTGATAATGATTGATACATTTTAATTTTTATTACATTTCGATATAAATAAATACATTTGTTTATTGCAAAATAAAAACACATACTCTATCCTTTGAAATAACACTTTTATTAGCAAAAACTTTCTTTGTTCATATATTTTAATTTAAATAATAAAAGTTTATTATTTTTAAACATATGCAATTTTTTAAACAATATTTCACAAACAATAATAAAATAAGTTTGATTTTTGTGGAATTAAAATATTAAAATACAACAAAATATAGAGTAAGAAAATAATATATTAGATAAAGATTGGAAGAAATTTTGATGGAAATCAACTTGTGTGAATCGAACACAGCTGTCCTGCGCGTAGCACCAAAAATTATTGTTTATTTCAAAAATTTTCTGACGCCGTGGTAATTAATCGATTTTAATTTTGAAAATTGCAAATGAAAGGAACAATACACTTCTATAAGCAAAAAAAATTTCAACTTGCTATCTGCTTTATTTTCAGTCCTGTAACATTTTGAAAAAATGAATTTTTTTGCGAAAGCTGGATTGCAAAATTTATTTTGCAAAATCTATTAAACCGATCTTAATGAAATTTACAGTATTGTTTTACTGTATCATAAAGTTTTTCTGGGTGAAACATGAAGGTCCTAAGTGTAGCATAAATGGTTTAAAAACGTAAAATGCGAATACTTGTTTTTGTATGGTTTTTCGCAATTATTGCAATTATTGCCATTTTGCAACTAGGGTGACTATTTTTTAAATTTTTAGCTAATTCTATATTGTAGGAAATTTAATTTCGCAACTTTTATGTCAGTACAACTTTTCTCAGAAATGAATACTTTTAAAGTTATAATCAAAAAACGAAGAAAAAAATCGAATTTTTCTTTCAATTTTTGACATTTTGATTATTTAAACAATGTTCCGGACCTTTTTGAGAGGGAGGATAACTTAAATATTATTATTTGATTTATTTTCAAGCAATTTCTGCAAAAAAATTTGAGTCACCTCTCAACGTCCATCTCAAAACAGATACGTCCTGGACTAAAATCACTTGTCCGAATTGAGTGATTTATTTAATATGTTATAGCCTTATTCTTTAATAATGTCGATGTATTAATGTTGTTGCTAGTTGCTAGACAGGTAAATTTATCATCGTATACGCCTGTGGAATCGGCTTGCAACACCCTGTGGAATATTCTAGGAACTAGAATTTAGAAAATACTGAAATTACACCCCAGCTATGTATTAATTAGCATTCAATTGCGTTAGACCGTGGTGTAGTGGCTATCACGTCCACCTAACACGTGGAAGGACCCCGGTTCGAATCCGGGCGGTGACAGAGTTTTTGTTTTTTTTTTATAAATAATAGTATTGTAGAATCTACCATTTTATTGGGTAATACGCCACAATTTAATTTCAACATAAATTTTATGTCCGCCTTACAAATAAATTTAATGCGTTTTGCATATTTTTAGATTTTCTATAAGGACCAAATTATAGAGGGTGACATATTTTCAAATTGGCACACTGTACATAAGATGTATATTCAAAACGACTGTACGATCTATATTTATAGTGAGAACTGTACAACTCAGAAACAATAACAAGACAAGAGATAGAGAATAAAAAAACATTTTTGAAAGAAAGTTAGTACAAGTTTTAAGACCTTAGGTGACAAACAAAAATAAAGCAAGGTCTTGCGCTTGTGCAACCATAGGATACTAGTTATGGTAGGGGAGCAAAGTATGCTAAATGTGCAGTCACTCAAGCGTTATTATGGGGATTGGAAGCGCTATTGGGATGTGAAGTGTAGGTCCTAAAACCAAAAAAGTTTTCCATTGTAGTGGGAACTTTCCATTTTTAATTTATTTTTCCATTTCCAACAATCGGATTTTTAGATTATATCGCCATCTATCCATAATTCGAAAAAATGTCTCGAATCTCTCTCTTCAATCCTGACCCCCCGGAGGGAGTGTAGTGGTCGACGTGGTGTCGTGTATTGTCCGTCTCCAAAGATCTCTGTCTCTGGTCATTTCTTTTAACTCATGCATAGGTCTTTTGCATATTCCTGTAATCTGATCGATCCAACTTGTTGGGGATCTTCCTCGTGAACTTCGGCCTTCCACCTTTCCTTGTATAATAAGTCTTTCCATGTTTTCTGTGTTGGTTCTCATAACATGTCCCAAGTATTTTAATTGTTGGAGATGGACTTTACTGGAGAGCCGTTGGCTAACTTTTAGCTCTCTTAAAATCGAATTATTTGTTCTATGGTCGGTCCAAGGAATTCGTAGCATTCGTCTCCAACAGAACATTTCAGTGGCGTCTATCTTTCTTCTTTCCGAATTTCTCAGGGTCCAAGATTTACATCCAATATTAACCAGTTGATCAACCTCATCTTTAACGCTCTTGAAATTTGACAGTCCTTCCATATTGTGGTCATTTTTGCTGTGGCGACTTTTACTAGATCACATCTACGTTTTATTTCCTCCTGTAGTGACCCTGTGTTTGTGATTAATGATCCCAGATAAGTATGAGTTCACAACCTCAAACCGATCAATTGTGGTTATATGTGGATTTGTGGATGATTGTTATGTAGTCTATCCACTATCATGATGTCTCGAATAAAAGTTACTTATTTTTACGTAAGGAATCCAAATTTGCAATAAAAAATGGGGGTTCCCATTTAAGATTTTAAAGTAACCCCCCACCCCTCCGTGGGTGGTCGTGTTTGGTGCTATTCGATAGATTTTTCAAAAATAATGAATAAGTGTATTTTTCAGTTCTTCGATCTGATGTTCATTTCGCGAAATATCGCGGGATTCGTATTTAAAATTTTAAATTTTCCCCCCCGCCCTCTCCGTGTGAAGTTGTGTTTGGTATCATTCGATAGATTTTTGAAATATATTGAGCACGTAAGTATTTTTTAGTTTTTCGATCTGTCATTCATTTCGCGAAGTATTCGCGTTTTTCTTGTGAAACTTAAATATACACTGTTTTGCATGTATGTACTTAACTTACCTCATCTTAATCTGACGATTTCGAGTTTTTCTAAGGATAGATATTTTTTTTGGCCTACCCTTAACGAACTCCCCCCTGCATTAAGAGCCGATATATGGCAGAGGTACATTTACAGGATGTTTCTCTTGGGCTCCCCTACCATTATGGAAGTACATTATAAACATAGGATATAAATAAATATTGATTTTAAAACAATTGGCATTGGCACGGGGGGATTCGAACCCACGCCTCCGAAGAGACTGGTGCCTTAAACCAGCGCCTTAGACCGCTCGGCCACGCTACCTTATTTCCTACAGGTACATCGGTTTTTTGACGTACACACTGGAAAAACATTTAACAATAACCAGAAAATTTATGAAAAAATAAAAAAGTGTGTTTCCGCCCGGGATCGAACCGGGGACCTTCCGCGTGTTAGGCGGATGTGATAACCACTACACCACGGAAACGTTGATAGTTTTAAAATAAATATGGCAAGAATACGTATCTACCATGTCATTCATTCCTTTTGAGGATTGTATTATATTTGAAGGGTCCGGTCAGAGGGAAAATCGATGAATGTCAATTTTTGGACATTTTGCGTTTTTTGTGCAATATCTTAGCTTAGAAAGAGTACTATCAAACTGTAAATGGTCAAGAAGAAATAAAGATGATAATCGTCTTAAAATCACGTCACAAGATTGGACGCAAGGGGGAAAAACAATGAATAGGTATAAATAATATGTAACTTTGTTTCCCACTTTACCTAAAATGCTGGCAGATAGAAATTCATAGTTCTTCCCCCTAACCCTTCATTTGTATTGTATATTAATTTGAAGTTTGGCCAATTCATTCAACTTTTTCTTGTGCGATACGATTTACTCCTTCAATGAAGTTAAGGGTGTGCGATACTTCTTGTAGAAGACATCAAAATACTCTTCAGAAAGTATGTTTCCGACATACTGAGCAAAGTTCAGGAGGATGAACTGGAATTATTTTAATTTACGATTTCTGAAGAAGTACATTGCTACTTGCCTCTGGGATGGCAAGTGGCAAGCACAAGCAATGGAGTAACCAGGATGCTCGTAAGGGGGTATGGAATAGCAATGGTGTTAAGCGTATAGAGCTCAAAGTACATCCCAATGGGGGGAGTTATAACCCCCCAAAACCCCCTGGTTACGCCACTGATGGTAAGTAGATTTTATTTTGAGTCATATACAAAATTTATACATTGTACATTATTTTCAGTGGTTTGTTTGTTTGTTTGTTGTCTAAAACAGTGGTTCCCAACCTTTTATGTCTGGCGACCCACCTTCGGATGTTTTTTCATATTCGCGACCCATCACTCACCCATGATGATATAAATGTACGTAATTCAGCTACTGTAAGAGCTACGCCGCGACCCACCTGAAATCCGCCAGTGACCCACTAGTGGGTCGCGACCCACTGGTTGGGAAACACTGGCTTAACATTATTAACTTTTTGAAAGGGCTTTCTATACAGGGTGAGGCAGATAAAGGGCCTATTAGAAATATCTCGAGAACTCAAGGTAAGAAAATTATGAAAATCGGAATACAGGGGTTTTGAGGTGTGAACTATTTAATGAAAATATTTTGGTCTCTTTGCTACTTCCGGTTATACCGGAAGTTGGTTGTAACTTCGTTTTTTTTAAATAGGACACCCTGTATATTTTTACATTTTTGGATTCTCCTTGATTTCTTCTTTCTTAAAATATAAGTTTTTGTAATATTATAGAGGGTAGGTTAAAAGATAATTACGTTTTTTAATTAATTTCGTAGCAAAATTCACACCCTGTAGAATTGTAGTAGTTTGACATAATAAACTCTGCTTATGTTCAAATGATTTTTAATATAGTCTACTATGTTAAGAATTATTGGTATAGTTAAATTTTTCCCATTGTGTATACAGGGTTGGTCGAAACTCAGAATGAGTATTTTCTGAGTTTTCTTAAATGGAACATCCTGTATTTTAGTATTGTCATGAAATGTTATTTTAGGATACTTTTTAATTTCTTAAGCAATCCCTATACCTAACTGCTTCAATTTGTGGTTTATTGGTGATTCAATCCAAACATTAATTGCAACACAAAATACCTGAAATTTTATTAGGTTGGCCGTAAAAATATTCAATCACAAATAATTTTTCGGAAATAAATACATACTAATCGAGACTGATACTTAAAATTGCCAATAATGGTTGAGGTATCAAAATATCTACGTAGTTAAGATTGTTGGTGCGATTAAAAATTAAGCACAAATTAAAGCAGTTGGGTATAGGGAATGCTTAAGAAATTAAAAAGTACCATAAAATACCATTTCATTACAATACTAAAATATAGTGTGTTCCATTTAAGAAAACTAAGAAAATACACATTCCGAGTTTCGACCCACCCTGTATACTAAAATTCAAAATTTAGCTATACTAATAATTGGTAACAATAGTAGACCATATTAAAAATCATTTGAACATATAAAGGGATTTGGATGTAAAACTACTACAATTCTACAGGGTGTGAATTTTGCTACGAAATGAATTAAAAAACGCAATTATCTTTTAATCTACCCTATATAATATTACAAAACCTTATATTTTAAGAAATAAGAAATCGAGGAGAATCCAAAAACGTAAAAATATATAGGGTGTCCCATTAAAAAAAACGAAGTTACAATCAACTTCCGGTATAACCTGAAGTAGCAAAGAGACCTAAATATTTTCATTAAATACACACACCGGCAAAATTAGCCGAACACCTTAAAATGGGACATGTTTGATGTCGCGAATTTCCTAAACCTGCTGTCCGATTTGAGTGATTCTTTTAGTATGTTATAGCCTTATTAGTTAAAAATACCGGTGTGAAAATATTGTTGCTAGACAGGTAAATGTCATTTTATACCGGGTGTTAAAATCATACTGTGTTTTTTTCTTAAAGTTCGGAACACCGTGTGGAATATTATAGCATATATAAAATATTAAAATTAAAACTCATTTGTAGACTTAAGCTTTCTTAACAGTTTGTTTTTTGATTCATTTGCTTATGTTGAAAAATAAAAAAGTTATGTGCTTTAACAACTAGCCATGCTTTTTATCAATAAATCCTCATAGTAGGGGAGGAAAGTATGCTAAATTTGCAATTACTCGAGCGTTATGGGGACCTATTGGATTGTGAAGAGTGGTGATAAAATCAAAAAAAGTTAAGTTAAGTTTTCCGTAAAGTGTGGGACTCTCCATTTTTTAATTTAATTTTCCATTTCCACCAATCGTTTTTTCCGATTATAGCGCCATCTCTCCATAATTGGAAAAAATGTTGCGAATAAAAGTTGCTTATTTTTACGTCAAGGATCCAAATCTTCAATAAAAATTGGGGGCTCCTATTTAAGATTTTAAAGTAACCCCCCACCCCACCTCCGTGGGGGTCGTGTTTGGTGCCATTCGGTAGATTTTTGAAAAATATTGAATAGGTGTATTTTGCAGTTTTACGATCTGATGTTCATTTCGCGAAATATCGCAGGGTTCGTATTTAAAATTTTTAATTTACCCCCCACCCCTCTCCGTAGGGTGTCACAAGCCCCCACGGAGGTGGGGTGGGGGATTTAATTTGAAATCTTAAATAGGAGCCCCCAATTTTTATTGCAGACTTGGATTCTTTACGTAAAATTAAGCAACTTTTATTCGACACATTTTTCCGAATTATGGATAGATAGCGCTACAATCGGAGAAAAATGATTGTTTCAAATGGAAAATTAAATTAAAAAATGAAAAGTCTCCCACTTTATGAAAAACTTAACTTAACCTTTTTCTGATTTCAGCACATACACTTTACAATCCAATAGGTCCCTATAACGCTCGAGTAACTGCAAATTTAGTATACTTTCCTCCCCTACTATGAGGATTTATTGATGAAAAACATGGATAGTTGTTAACGACCATAACTTTTTTATTGTCTCACATAAGTAAATGAATCAAAAGGGGAAATGTTACGAAAGCCTAAGTCTACAATCTAGTATTAATTTTAATATCTTACTTATGCTAAAATATTCCACAGGGTGTTCCAAACTTTAAGAAAAAAACACAGTACGATTGGTACACCCGGTATAAAATGATATTTACCTGTCAAGCAACCGTATTATTACAACGATATTATTAAATAATAAGGCTATAAAATACTAAAAGAATCACTCAAATCCGACCAGTGGTTTAGGAAATTCAAGACATCAAACATGTCCCATTTTTAAGGTGTTCGGCTAATTTTGCCGGTGTGTGTAGTTCACACCTCAAAACCCCTATATTCCAATTTTCATAATTTTCTTTACTTTAGTTCTCGAGATATTTCTAATAGGCCCTTTATCTGCCTCACCCTATATATTATTATGAATAGGTAGCTAAACATTTGAACAAACAACTGCAAATTACATATAATTGGTTTTATTTTGCTTTTTTTTATAAATACATAATATTATAATGTATATCTAAACTGAAGAAATAAATTTATTTTTTTAACTATAAAAAAATAAAAAAGTGTGTTTCCGCCCGGGATCGAACCGGGGACCTTCCGCGTGTTAGGCGGATGTGATAACCACTACACCACGGAAACTCAACGGCACTCTTAATATTTCAACGTACTTGAATGTAATCATAAAATTTTTATTATTTTTTAGTGTGTGTGTTCACAAAGAGGGGATGGCATTAGATAAACTTTTTGCCACAGATATTTGAAAGTTGAAGATTGAAGAGGTCATATTAAATTTTTATTTTAGAATCTTTTAGAAATTGTATGATAATATCATTAATAGTTTTGGTATTGAAGCTTAGTAGATGTGAAATATTCAGCGGTAAACTTACATTCCGCTCCTGAAGTCTAGCAATTAGTGCTTTCGTATGGTTTTTATTAAGTTCACAATTAAAGATTATATGATTTAAATCTGCAGTAGAGTAGTTATCACATGAACAGAGAGAGTTGATACGCATTCCTATTTTAGCTAAATGTGCAGGAAAATTGCCATGGTTTAATCTTAAGCGACTTAGGGATGTGGAATAAAACCGAGTAACGTGATAATCAAATATATGTGGGATATTTTGCGGAAGTTGTGGGTATATGTAAGTGTATGGATTCCTCGAAGTTTGTACAAACTTAAGCCAAATAGTTTCCCATTTCTTTCTTAATTTTTTATGCAATTCTGGAATGTAATCGCTGGAGATTGTTAAATCTACTATTTCATTTAAAGTTGCCGAATTCTTTGCCATTTCATCCACTATCTCATTTTCTTTGATTCCAGCATGTCCTTTTACCCAGATAAAGACCAAGTCACTACTATTATTTTTAAATCGAGCGATTGTCTTTCTAATATGGCATAACAACTCATTGTTGTGTTTTTTGGTTATTGGTTGTGATATTGCCTCAAGAGCAGATAAAGAATCTGATAGTATAACCGTGTCTCCAAAGTTCTGTTCAACCGCGTAAGTTAGGGCTCTTTCAATAGCATAAAGTTCGGCAGTGAAGATAGATGTACATTTAGGCAGTCTAAAAGAATTACCACTTTTTATATTAGAAACATAATAAGCGCTACCTACACTCTTACATGTTTTTGAACCATCTGTATAGATGTATTTATAATTAGAAAATTCAGATAAGATTAATTTTATAATTTTATTGTTTTGGCATGGTAAGTTTCTATATGTAGGTTTTATGATCTTTGGAAAGATTGCGATTTCCTCAATAGAAAGGTTATATATGGGTAATATTTGTTTAGTGTTAATGCTAAAGTTGTTAGTTTCTAGATAAGCATCTGTAAGAGGGGGAGAAGTTTTAATTCTCCAATAAGAATTTGTTAAGTTATATTCAGTGAGACTGTTAATTTTACTTAATAATTTATGTGAATCTAAAGTCCTGGTCTTTAATAGAAACTTATTAGACAAGAATTCTCTTCTAAGGTTTAGAGGAGGTTCCTGCGCTTCTGCTAGAATTGCAGCACATGGCGTTGACTTAAACGCACTAATACATATACGTATTGCCTTATACTGAATATGATCGATTTTTGATAAATTAGATTTTGACGATGAACCATATAAAAAGCATCCATAATCAATGATTGACCGAATATACGATTTATAGAACATTAATGCTATCTTTGGGTCGGCACCCCATCTAGCTTTACATATGCAACGAAGCATGTTTAAACCTTTCTCGCATTTGTTGATAATGTGATTCACATGGAGTGTCCAGGTTAGTTTTTTGTCCAAAACCACGCCCAGATACTTATGGTGAGAGGATACATTAATATCAACATTACTTAAATTTATACTGGCAGGGGAACTTAACCTATGTCTAGTGAAAAAGGTGATGCTAGATTTTTCAGGGGATAAATTTTTTAGTAAAATACATAATATAAACTTCAAAAAATTTTAATAGACCTATAAATAAATTAATCAAGACACTAACAAAAAAAAAAGGATGTGTGTGTACTTTGTACGCACGTAAGAAGTTACACTTCTATTATTATGATTTCAACGAAATTAATATACTTAACAGGTTATTTGTATTTTATTTAAATATTAAATTAACTTTCTTTACCTACCACTTTTAAAATTTTTTTATTAAAACGATACCACAAATATTAAAAAATATGAATCGTCCGGGATTTGAACCCGGGACCTCTTGATCTCCGGTCACACGCTCTACCATTGAGCTATATCCCTTTTGCTTTGCAGGGTACAAGATTTCTCATACATACTGACAAATTTAATACAAAAATAGTTTAAATATACTTACTATTATTATAAAATATCTTATTCCCGAGGAAGACAAATCCAAAGATACAAAAATTGTAATAAATAATATATTTACTAAAAACACTAATATATTCTTTTTACACCTTTTCTTGCACTGATATATTTATACATAACTTGAAAGATTCAGCAACTAAACTCCATACTGTCTGTGTGCGCATGCGCGCAGTATTATGAAATTTTACTCTCAATCGCGCCGAAAGAAGTATAACTTCAAAAAGAAGGAAAAGCTGGGAAACTAATGTATTGGTATTCCTCTTAAGATATTTATTTCTTATTCTTTCTCAGATTTTCTCTTCTCGGGGGTCGCTGTTCATTACTTTTCTTCGCCACTCATATCTGGCCCTCATGCCTTCTTGGCCTAAACCTCGCTCTCAATTCCTTTGCTTTGCCACAAAGTCCTTCCATTTTCTCCTCGGTTTTCCTAGTCCAAACCATTGCAGTCTTTGTTCTTGAATATTTTTTGAGACTATAGTCACCCGGCTCTTTCCAGCTCCATATTCATTGTTTTGATTATAAAATTTTGTTAACAAAGTTAACTTTCATCAGATATTCATACTATAATATGTGGACTTGGACTTGGACTGAGCTTATGAATGTAAAACGTCCACTATACTACTCGCGAGGTCGATCGAAGTTCAGCGAGTACGAGAGTGTAGACAAGCACTTTATGCGACTTCGCTTCGGCCTACCATTCTCTGGCGGTTTTGTGATCGAGTCAAAGGAACCGAAGTCGGTATCGCCCGGCGTAAATGTGTTTCTCGCGAAGTTGAACGAGTGTGTAGTGACGGGTACTTCGGACTTCGGTCAACTTATATTTTATATATTTTATCTACTAAACATCTAGCTTTGATATTTTGAATCAAGATCTTTATCCGCATGCGTTATTATGACATAATGCATCATTAATTTCTGCGGAATTTTTGTACAATGGCTTTAAACCATAAATTCTGCTGGACCGATGACGCGATGCCCTCGGTGGCTACATGTCTTTACAGGATTTTTCGGACATCTTGGATATTAGTGCACCCTAATATGTCTGTGTAGATTTTGGCATTGGATCCGACCATCACTTGTAACACCGTTGCCGTATCCTCTATTTTTTCATACTATCACGTTACAATTTTTTGTGATATTATACACGAGCGGGACACCCTCAAAAAAGCGCTTAGTTTTCGAGATGCTGACCACGGAGGGGTGAATGGGTAATTTTATTCATACTTTATATTTTCGAGGGTGCTGAAAACGAAAATGAGGTTTATTTTGAATTTTATATGGGGGAACATTGTCAAAACCGCAATTTTAACCTAAAAATAAAAAAAAAATGAAATCACGTTTTTTGCGTTTACCTCGCTATAACTCTGTTCCATTTTAATATTTTTTTCTGAAATTTTTACAGTATATAGCTCTAACATTTCTGAAGACAAAGGTGCCTGCTTCAAGTTTGTATTCTTATCATGATAAAGGTTATGAATTTTACAACGAAAAAGGTGCGGATTTGTGCATTGCAAAGTTTAATCGCAAGTTGTGTGACGAAGTTTAAAATTTAGCTTCTTAATCACGTTTATTTGAAAGTAGAGAGTACAAAGAAGTTTTCTGGTAAGTTTTAGATCAAAATGTTTTGTAGAAAAAAAAAGCAACTTTTAATGTCGACATTAGAAATCCCCAATATAACCTTTATTTTTTGAGGGACAGACAATCTAGGTCTAATTTCTCACCTTTAGTACTATCCTTGGATTATAAGCTTTAATTTGACACCTCATTTGTCATTCTACCTAGTATAATGACGGAGAAGTAAACGTTCTTATTCTATTATTCTTGTAGGTACATTTAACATTGATTGAAACTATGAAAGAAATGGCATGGCAACACTGTGACGCACAAACATAAGATTCAGCTGTGCGTTACATAGGGTGCACTAATATCCAAGATGTCCGATTTTTCTTGTTTATGCAGATTGTAAATCAATACCTAATGCCGCATCCTCACTCGTAAAAATTTTCGTCGAACCATCTGTTCGTCGCAAATATTTGCGTGCTCGAGGTAAAGTGTGTGGGCGTGTTTCGGGGACGCGGATAAATCAGACGCAAGAATTTTCGACGCACACAACGCACACGCTCCAACGGTTGTCGGTTTACGAGCGAAGATCAAATGATTTGAGCACCGCGTCCTCACTGGTAAAAATTTGCGACGCAAATTCTTGCGACGAACCATTAATTCAATATGCGCGAAAAATTTACCAATGCGGACGCGGCATAATATGTCTACCTTTGAAGTTGAGATACAGGGTGGCAAGGTCACAAGTGTTGTTTTGACCCCTCGTAAAAGTTTTGTAACAACTCTAGTGGCGCCCCTTAATTGCTGGCGCTTGTGTGTGCGGCACACATTGTACACGTGTACGGCGCTACCCTGTAGATATACTACTCATTCATATCAACCGGCCACTCACGGCACTACAGCGTCTTTCAATTTTGTCGAATACGACTAATTGGCAAACATTTTGATCGTGTGTGACCGTGCATCCAACAAAATCGTACAATTTGACCCAGAAAGACTGCTGTAGTACTGCAGAAATTGATTTCATCGAGGATCCTGTCGAACGACAGGCTGTACCGTGAGTGGCCGGCTTTACATTTTTATACTTCCAAGCTGTATCGTCCCCCCGTTAGTTAAATTATTTCGATTCGATTTTTTTGCACAAACTTACTCAAAAAGAGGTCCTTATAACAAATCCACATGGTGCCAGGCGGTACCGTGGTAATAGAAAAATTGTTTAAACAATTTTTTTAAACAAATTCACAAAAATAATTTTTTCACTTATAATATTTTTTTAGATCATTTGGGTCATTCTGAGCAAAAAAGGTCTCTTGTGATTTTTCTCTAAAATTGATTGTTGTCGAGTTATATGCGATTTAAATTTTTTTTTATTTAAATTTATGTGTCTTGGCAGCAATGACCATTGACACAAACAATATTGGTTATACAATAATTAATTACAATAAGGACTTAAAACTAATTATTATAACAGTTAATTTCTAAATCTTAAATAACACTAGGTAAAAATTACGAAGAAAAAAAATTGGATATACAATCATTGGATACTATTGGATACATGTAGTCAAAAGTAACTTGAATTTGTTTATATTAACGCTTTGGATGTCTGGAAATAAGTGATAACCTCGGATACATCACTGCAATACTGGTTGCCTAACCGTTGGCGTTCGTTAGGACGGGATAGCAACAGTGAAAAACACGGTTCTTAGACATTACTACGGTTGCCTAAATCGACTAACCAATGAACATTAAGGGTGAGATTACGTCACGAGAGTTTACTGTCATTTGAATCGTAATATGATTTTTTTCGAATCCTGAGAAAACTAAGTATTTTAGAAAAATTTTAACGCAAGATTACATTATTACCGAGGGCGGAAAGCCCCTTAGAATAAACAAGCAGATTCTATTGAATGAAATATTTGAAATGAAATATCACACTTCTCTTTTATTTTCAGCCCTGTAACTTATTAAAATAAACATTATAGAAGTTTTCAGGGACTTTCAGCCCTCGGTAATAATGTAGTCTTTCATTTTTATATTTATTAGTTTTCTCAGGATTCGAAAAAAATGAATACAATTAAAACACATTGAGAATTTTGACATGCGTCAATATTTTGCATTAACTCAATGTAAAATTCTGAACTGTTGAATTCCAGCTTCCCTAATAATTATTTTACATCAAAAGACATTAGAAACTATTTGTAGAGGATTGAAATCTGTATTGGAAATAACTGTTAAAATTGGTCTACGTAATTAAACATAATCAAGTATATTCAAATGGGAAATAAGCCACAATTTTACCTAAAAATGGTTTTATTAACGTTTCGACGCCCAAGTCGGGTGTCGTTGTCAAAATACAAAATAATATTTTTAGGTAAAATTGTGGCTTATTTCCCATTTGAATATACTTGATTATAAAACAAAATGCCACAAGAAAATAGCTTCAGAACAACGGTAATTAAACATATTCCAAAATTTTGTAAAAATGTAATATGTACATTTTAGTTTTCAGCCCAAACTTAGGCCACACACAATGCAATAATGTTCACATTTTTGAACTGTCAATATTTTTATTTTATCATCTATTGTTTAAAAACAATACAGTTGATAAGATACCCTCAGTTGCGGAGAAAGGATTAATAATAAAGATTTTTTTATTCAGTCAATGGTGTGAGCACTGTCAGTTAAATAGTAACGTGTGGCCTTACTTTTACACGCATACCTATTGTGGCAAATGTATCATATTTTTCAAAATTTTGGAATGCATTTAAATCGTAGAACAATTTTAACTTTTGATTTTAATACAGATTTTAATTCTCTACAAGTATTCTCTCATGACTTTTGATGTAAAATAATTAGGGAAGCAGGAATTCAACAATTCAGAATTTTACATTGAGTTTCCTATGACCCTTTTTACGATTCACATCCCGGTATAAGATAAAATGTGTACTATTTGTCTAATTATTTCATAATAACACAAATAATACACATATATACACAATAACACACATTCAATGATCGAAAATCATTTAAAAATATGGGAATGTAAACTCTTGTGACGTAAAGTCAAAAATATAAGTCTCCCCACCACCGTCGGACAAGACAACCGTAATAAAGTCTAATAACCGTGAGTGAAAAACTATTGACAGTTTGACACTGAATGGGTTTAAATTGGAAGATTATTAAGTAAAACATCTCTTACTGACTGAAGTTACAGCTTGTTCTTGATTATTAACACGTAACACAATTATTGTTATTAGTCACTATTTGAGCGAAATTAATAACTACTATTTACAGTAATAATTACAAATTTCGGCACCGATTTCCAGATCGATACATACACGTTCTGATGTTAGTTTGACAGTCGATTTAAAATTTGAAAAACGCGAAAATAGTTATTTTCAAGGCTTATAACTCGGTTAAAAATTATTATTATTATAAAAGTCAGGAAGCGACCAAATCAAAGTTTAAAGTCTCCCCTATAAGATCCTGAAGAAATTTGTGTCATTATTGCATTAGTAAGCGGTTATTTTTATTTATCAAAATTGAACGCTAAGCCAGTATTAGGCGTCGGTCAATTTTGTGAGTGCGAAAGAAATGCGCCATTCCGGCCGGCCAATGGTGCATCTCACTCGCACTCACATTGACGGCCGCCTCAATATGCTCTTAGCGCTCATTTTTCATAATTAAAAATAACAGCCTAGTAATAAAATAATGACAAAAATTTCTTCAGGATCTTCCTTGTAGGGGGCTTTAAACTTTGATTTAGTGACGTTCTGAAAATAATAATTTAACCGGGTTATTAAGCTTTGAAAATGACGAATTTTCGCCTTTTTTAAATTTTAAATCGCGTATAACTCGACAACAATCAATTTTAGAGAAAAATCACAAGAGATCTTTTTTGCTCCAAATGACCCAAATGATCTAATGTCCGAGGTGAAAAAATTGTTATTATGAATTAAAAAAAAATTGTTTAAACAATTTTTCGACTACGGTACTGCCTGGTACCCTGTGGATTTGTTACAAGGAACTCTTTTTGAACTCGAAGCGGAATAATTTACCTAACGGGGGCGACGATAAAGCCTAGACTATTTTAGGTTTTTATGTTGTTTTCTCTGACACTAAAATTGACTGAAGTTTGCGCAACGATCACACAAATAGTATTAGAGTATATTATATTTGGACCAGGGTATTCCTGGAAAAGTCGGTCAACAATCGTGCAAAAAAGTGAAAATTTCATAAAAATACAGCAGTACTAACGAGGAAACTGTTTAATAAGAAACAAGGTGCCATGAGGTAGCGTGGCCGAGCGGTCTAAGGCGCTGGTTTAAGGCACCAGTCTCTTCGGAGGCGTGGGTTCGAATCCCACCGCTGCCAACTTTTTTTTTTAATTTGCTGTAACTATTGAAGATAATCAAGTGGAAGGAAATGGAAAAGTAAAATTTTAATTTTAGCATTGTAGCATAACATCAAATTGATCTCTACGTTTTGTATATCTTACACAGTCTTGAATCTGTTTCCATGCATATGGAAATTAAATTTTTTGTTATCCACGAGTCTTTTTTCTTCCATGAATTCTTATTTCCTCCATTATGAGACGTTTCAGGTTCTTCTTCTTCATGTGCGGTCTCCATGGCATTATAGTGGCAAACAATTTCTCTGTCCTAAGCTGTAGGCATAAATTCGCCAAAGCCTGTAGTAGTCCTGTCTAGTTTGGGACTCCTGTCTAGTTTGGGTAATATTGTGTACTCAGCCAGTACAATTTTTTTCTTCCATTACCTAGTTTTCCATCTATCGTACCCTTGCTGATCAATTATTATTTGTTTTATTGTTCGAATAATCGATAAATGGCTAAAGGCGAAATTACACGGTTCATCCGAATTGAATTGACTTTGGTTGAATGGAGCAGAAGTGAAAGCAATACTATTTACACGGTATCTGGAAAGTGAACCGTTCAACACGTATTTTTAGAAAAATGTCGTCGAATAAAGTCATGCGTTTAGGAGTTTCATAAAAGAATTATCTAAAAAAGCCAAGGAAATGCCGTCGGTAGGTAAATTTTAATTTAATTAAAATTTTTCAAATACGGCTAAACGGCTGTTTCTGGAAACTGGCACGAACCACTGATTGTAAAAGTGAATCGTTCAATGTTCATTTCTTGTATTTACATGTTCAATTTTCGTTCACCCGCGTTGAAGATGAACGTCAGAAGTGAAAATATTGACCATGTTCAATTCTTTCAATGCGAGTAAAAGACAACATTCAATGACATTGAATAATTCACTTTTACGTTTACATGGATCACTTTGGTTGCTTCACCCAAATTGAAAGACAAAAGTGAACCGTGTAATTTCGCCTTAACATCAAACACTAGCTTGTTTTTCGATTAAAGTGGCGTTTAGACGCCGCGATAAATCGCAGCAATTTATTGTGACGATAAATTGCTGCGATTTATTGATTATTTTTAAGCCTGTTTAGACGCTGCGACGGGATATTATCAAAAATTATCGGCATTAATATCACAAGAGAGTGAGAATAAATTGACAATAATGCGACAATTTTTCGGATACTTGTTATCTGGCAATAGACACGAGAGCCCGCAGGGCTCGTGTGGCTATTGCCCAATGACAACAGTGTTTGAGAAAAATTGTCGCATTATTGTCAATTTATTCTCACTCTCTTGTGATATTAATGCCGATAATTTTTGATAATATCCCGCCGTCAAGCATTACGTCAGTTGCACTTCGTTACTACGCAAAAAGAACATTCAATGACAATTAATGTTTTACAACTTGTCACATAGAACACCAAGAAACAGGTTTAGCAAATATTCAGGTGATGATATCGATAAAATAATATTAGTTAAAATTATTTAAAAAGACAGTTTTATTCATGAATAATCTCAGCGAATTACAGTCGATCTCTAAAATTTTGATCTCTCGATAACTTTGACATAATTTCACTCTCCTTCGGGTAGTGAAATTAAAACTGTCAAAGTGTCACTCGGGAAACAAATCGATAATTTTAGAGCTCTCGTGCAATTACTACTCATAATTATTAGATAGATACCAGTCCAAACTCATATGAATTGGACAAAAAATCAATAATATGCAACAAAATTTTATTTTTGTGATTTAGAATTTATTTAACTATTACGAATTAAACGGATACCATTAAGATTATTATTTGATATTATTATACAGGTAAATAGGGAGGAGTGTACTTTTGAAGTGTGTAAATTAAATAATTCCTAGCTGAGCGCTTTCGGCTTATAAAGCTATCTTCAGAGCTATGCTACAATAAAAAGGTCTCTAATGAATAATTGATTTTAGAATTCAAAAGTTTAACTTACGTCAAGTAATCATGGTAGGGTCAAGAAACCTTACCATCTAAAGTGTACGGTGTCACCATGCAGAATGGCGGCATGTGGCATGGAGGCTTTTAATGCCAGCCGACACAGACAAGGGCTGTGACAAGGGTATGCTCATTAATGTGCTTTAACTTTTTCTCATATAAGTGACAGTTGACATATGACATTTTAGCAATTGAATTGAACTTTTCAACAAAGTCTGTAGTTACATAAATCTAGTTTTAAAAATTTAATGAAATACATATTGAGAAAAGACTTAAGGTCCAAGATAAATCAGTTGACAAGTTATCCTTCAAAAACTGAACTCAAATCTTTTTTAAATAGTACAGGATGTAAAGAAGCTTGATGGTGAAGTTTTTCTATTATTGAATAAGTCGCAAATTTCATTAGGTGCACTATGGGTGTCTCGAAGATGGAAAATAAATTAAGAATTAATTTTGGAGAATATGATTTTTAAAGAATAAGCTGCCAAATGATTCATTACAAATATTGATTTTAATGATAATTGTCCCAAGACAATTACAACAACGAAATTTCAATTACTAAACTAATAGCAAATAACAATGGCTTCCCCTCTTCTACTGTAGATAAGGTCATTAGAAGCTCAATACTCAAAAAGAGACTAAACTAAGCTTTTAACATAGAAAACGAATCCAACACTACATCTATTTATAGATCCTTATCCTACTTAGGGCCAATTTCAGAAAAAGTATCAAGATTACTTTTTAATAGTCAGTAACCTAAACATCTCCTTCAAAACCAAAAATAACATCAAAACTATCTTCAGCCACACCAAAGATAAAATCGACAAACTAAATAAAAAGTGGTATTTACAAGTTGTCTTGTGGGGATTGTAACATGACTTATGTAGGCACAACTATGAGGACCCTTTCTCAGAGGATCAAGGAACATCTCAACAATCCAGAAAAATCCAACTTTGGTTATCACGTTAAATTTAGCAACCATTCCTTCCCCCCTTCCAAAAACAGTACAATTTTACATAACATACCAACCAAAAACTTCAGACAAATGAACCTTTTAGAAGATCTAGAGATAACTAAAGAAATGAAACTTAATCCTGATTTTTGCTTAAATACACAAATCAATCTTAATTACAACTATAAACCTTTATTCAGACTCTTGTGGGAGACTCTGGAGGAAGAAGTTTGACCTCATGCATTCAAAAAATCAAACACTTAAAAAAATCCTTTTAATTCTTTACTAAATTATCATTAAAATCAATATTTGTAATGAATCGTTTGGCTTGGCAGCTTATTCTTTAAAAATCATATTCTCAAAAATTCATTCTTAATTTATTTTCCATCTTCGAGACACCCATAGTACACCTAATGAAATTTCCGACTTATTCAATAATAGAAAAACTTCACCATCAAGCTTCTTTACATCCTGTACTATTTAAAAAAAGATTTGAGGTCAGTTTTTGAAGGATAACTTGTCAACTGATTTATCTTGGACCTTAAGTCTTTTCTCCATATGTATTTCATTAAATTTTTAAAACTAGATTAAGGGCCGGTTGTTCGAACGTCAATCAAGAAGTTGATTATTAATGAATTTGTTAAATTAACAGACTTTGTTGAAAAGTTGTTCAATTAGGCATTCCAATGAAACGTCAAACATGGCCGGGTGTGGGCAAAATCTAACCTTACATCTACATTAATTTGTAAAGAAAATCCTGTTTGGTTGTTTTTTTATGTTAATTGTGTAGGGAAATCTGCGAAATTGTGATAACAAATTAAATATGAAGTGATTTATCGCCTACAGAACTGAATTATCCCATATTAGTTACCAGTTTGTGTCAATAACTACTATGGGATAATTCAGTTATGTAGGCGATAAACTAGTTTATATTTATTTGCTATCACAATTTCGGTGCACAATTAACAATAAAAAACAAAACCAAACAGGATATTCTTTACAAAAACTGATGTAAACCCTATATTATTAAATTTTTGCCCACTGCCGGCCATATTATATCACGTGATTTGGAATGGTCAATTCAATTGCTAAAATGTCATACGTCAACTGTCACTTGATATGAGAAAAAGTGAAAGCACCTTAACGAGCACACCCTTTCGATACAATGTGTTAGAAAGAGATGCAGCAAACCAGTCCATGAGATCTTGTCGTCAGGAAGCGCGGAAGGTAGGCTCCCTCTATGTCTATGGCCATTCCATCCGTATTGACAGTTCATTGCACATGCCGCCATTCTGCATGCTGACACCGTAGACTTCAGATGGTAAGGTTTCTTGACCTTACCATGATCAGATATTCGTTTTATGTAATGTAATTTTTCTTGTGAAAGTCCTTTGTGATTGTAATAGATGTTTTTAACTTTTCCGACCTCAAAACAATAGCAAAGTTGAGCATTTTTCAACAGTCAGACAAGGTTTTTTTCCATCAATTAAAAAAACTGCATAAGAAAATAGAAGTATTTTTATATCATACATGGGATCCATCTCTCTTCATAGTGGTATTTTGAACCTTTTGACGTAAGTTAAACTTTTGAATTCTAAAATCAATTATTCATTAGAGACCTTTTTATTGTAGCATAGCTCTGAAGATGGCTTTATAAGCCGAAAGCGCTCAGCTAGGAATTATTTAATTTACACACTTCTCCCTATTTACCTGTATCCATAAGTGTGTACAAAACTATTTCAGTCTTTACATTTGATATTATGTTTGTGATTTTGCCAATTAATCAACAATATTTAATACTTTTATCAACTACATATGTATAATAATTATAAAATAAACAAAAAGATAAGGTAATATCTAGTGCAAATTAATTGATTTTTTATTGGACGAATAAATATTTATCACTGATTGTGTGATGGTCCAATTAATTTGCACCAGGAATTACTTTTTCTATTTCTTTATTATATTATTATTATAGTTGATAAAAGTATTATTATAATTGTTGATTAATAATAATATGCAAAACCACATAGTATCAAATTATAAGCTTAATGGTACCTATCCGTCTAATTTGATAGGTAAATAAATTGTAATTCAGTACCATTCTCCGAAATTGATGCAATCCATGCAATTCAACTCCAATTGCGATAAATCGCTGCGATGTACCGTTTACACACGACGATAAATTGAAACAACTCGATCGTTTCAATAAATAGATGCAATCTATGAAATCGATGCAGATGCAATCCAACTCCAATTCCGATAAATCGCTACGATGTAGGTACCGTTTACACACAACGATAAATTGCAACAACTCGATTGATATCGATAAATTGCTGTGATTTATCGCTGTGTCTAAACGCTGCTTTAAATTACCTATGTTTCATGAGGACATGTGTTTTAGATTTAGATGTCAACACCTACATGGGACATAAGCATTGAGTGTGTTGTAGAATGAGAGGTGACCGCTTGTAAAAGTCAACTGATTATGGAAGTTTTACTCTATTGACAAAATAAAAATTTCAAAAATTTTCTCAGTAATGTCTTACCAACGTGCTGTAAGCTGTAATTAATAAGCGTAACTAAGTAAAATTAGTTTCAACGGTTCCATGGTGTAATGGTTAGCACTCTGGACTTTGAATCCAGCGATCCGAGTTCAAATCTCGGTGGGACCTCGAAATTTTTTGTTTTTTTTTCGTTTATGGAATACTGTTATTATTAGAATTTAGAATAAGTGTAATACAATAATAATTGTAAATATTAATTTAAAATATAAATACTACATTATTTATTGGTTGTCAACAAACCATTTTTATGATTATTCAAAAAAAATTAAAAAGTTCTGGTTTCCCACTGCGACTTTTACTTTTTTGAAATGTTAAAAATAACAAAATTTATTATAAACAAACCCAGAATGCATCAAAATAAAGATAATAAATATATACCGGTTTAAAATATTCACAATCGCAATAGGTTACCTAATACATATTATTAAATTACTTGTCTAAATATTAATCCACAATTCCACAAGGATTTAGAATTTATTCGAGTATTTTAAAACACATACTTACTAATCTTTAGGTTTTTTTCTATAAATTTAGAGTCTAGGAATAGAGAAAGAAAAAAACAGAAACATAAGAATTACTGAAATAATATAGGTACATCCACAATGTATTATTTCTGTTAGGAAGATGTATTCATATCGGTTCCATGGTGTAATGGTTAGCACTCTGGACTCTGAATCCAGCGATCCGAGTTCAAATCTCGGTGGGACCTGACTTTTTGTTTTTTTTGCTTGTATTATAAATATTCTTATTATTAAAAACTACAGGTAAGAGATATAATGATAAATATTTGGAAGTAAATTTAAAAAATATTTTTTTTCCCTGAAATTTATCGATAGCTCATGTAAGCTCGACATAAAATAAAATGGTTAAATGAATACTGTATTAAAAGTTTTACTCAGAATCATATTATAGGTACCAACGCCTATTGGGATTTTGTTTTTTTTGCTTGTAGGTATATTTTTATTTACTAAAAATTACAGGTAAAAGATATAATGATAAATATTTGGAAGTAAATTTAAAAAATATATACCACTAGCTTTTTTCCCTGAAATTTATCGATAGCTCATACGTAAGCTCGACATAAAATAAAATGGTTAAATGAATACTGTTTTAAAAGTTTTACTCAGAATGATATAGGTACCAACGCCTATTGGGAACCTGCAAGTTCGGAAAAGCGACACCTGGTTTCATAGCTCGGCAACTTTTTTCGCACTTTTAATTATATTGGCCAATCATATTGGTCCTGGTTGCTGGATAATGTCAGGGCCGTTGCCCAAAAAAATTATAAAGAAGAAAAAGTAAGATTTTGGTTATGTTATTAAAAGGTAAACAATTGTATGCAGTAAATAAAATTAATTATTAAAATGCAGTACTGCAAGCAAAATACAATTACTTAAATATACTTTTATATAATAATTGCATATCATATCAATATTGTGAGCATGAGCAACATATAATTTTTCTTCTTCAATGACAATAGGTATGAAATATACGTCAATTTGACAATTTCAATTGACAATATGAATTATTTAAGAAAGTTGCAAGATTTCTCCGCTATTCGCGCACGATCGTTTCTCGTATCCCCCCAAGTACTTGCACACCGCGAATACATATGCAAAGGGCACATTTCTGTTATATGTGTTGTATCGACTATACAAATTCATTTGGTTGAGTTAAACACGAAGATCTTGGCCTAGGAGCTACTCTTGGCATCGTTCACAAAATGTTGCATTTATTAAGAATTTATATCTAACTGAGAACCAAACTACATCTACTAACATGATGCAATATCAAACAATAAAGAAAGGAATACGACAGGGTGATGTACTATTCCGCTTCTGATTGAAACTATTTTTTTTTCTGCTGAACCGTTGATTGGATTTCGACGATTTTTATTTTAAAGTATTTAATTTTAAATGAATTAAATCGCGCAATTCTGTTGCAAATATGGAGTTCTCCATTGAATGCTATTATTGTTCAGGTTTATGTGCCAACCGCAGATAAACTAAGTAGATGACATACTTGAGGAATTGTATGAAGATCTACAAAACCTCACAAAGTTAACAAAGAAAGAAGATATCAACATCGTTTTCAACGCCAGAATAAGAAAAAGGTGTAGATCACATGTAAAACTACTGTAAAGGCAACCGAAAAACTATTAGAAATAGACCCGACCTAAGTAACTACATGATCCAAATATAAATATATCATGGTATATAACAAATCAAACAGTAGTCAAATAATTATCATTCATTAAAAAAATCGTCAATAATAATAAGAGCAAGAAATTATTAGAAATGATGAGAATTAAAAAACAAACTTTGGTAGGTAGGTATGCACGAAAAACAAATGATGATAAAAAAGAAGCAGGCTAAATATAGAGAAACAACTATTGAGAGCGATTAAAATAAGCAAAACTGGTTATTTGTAATAGTTAATATGTAATATTTATTAACCATTTTTGATAAACTTTGTTATACAAACACAAACAATAAGTATGTTCGCGCAGACAGTCAGGGACTAGTCCACGACAAGCTTGAAGCTTGCGCACTTTAAAATAATATAAATAATATCTTTGATAGATAAATATACTTCGTCTAATTTACTAACCGTTGCACGTCATCCGCGTCATAGCCTGTGACGTCGCATGATACCAACACCAAATATTTAGGCGGTAGGTGTGTTCTTTTTTAGAATCACTTTGCCGAGTACACTGGAATTACAGCCACTAGACATATTTTATTATATACGCGTAGAAATAATATTTGAAGATTTCTATTAATGTTAACGTGAAGAAATACACAATATGTAATATGTTTCATTTAATTTGTATAAATGGATTATAAAGCGTTTTTATGAAGCACATTTATTTGTTCGGAATACACTGTATCCATAATCGAACGAAGGTGATATTTTGGCATAAATTGGTAACATTTGACAGTTGCGGTGATGACACTTCATATTTGTTTATATTCTTTACTATAAGTATCTGTTTTATTATATTTACTGTTTTTATTATTTACTTCACTATAAAAAGATCCTCTACTATAAAAATATAAATTTCACCTAATTTTATCACGACTTGGAATAATCGAGGTAAAACTTTTTATCTGACAACTTTTTTACTTGTTATTGTAGACATATACAAAGAAACCTACCGGCTTCATGCCAAGAGTTCGGAGTTGTTTTTTAATTATTAACAATGCAGTGCAAAAACGCTTGCACTGCAAATCTTAAAAGATTATGACTTAATTCTTGTTCTCTATTTCTTAAGTTTTTACTTATTTACATTGAATATTAATTTGTTTTGTTGTATAATCCACGTTTACAATAGGTTTGTTCCAACATAAACTTTTGGACGGTCCAGAAACCGTCACGAAACTGCTTGTACCGTTTGTTGTGCGCATGTTCGTAATTGTATCGCCCAGTTATCGTCCCATGACGGTAATTTGGAAACCGATGTTGGAACGGTTACCTGATTGATAATTGATTTATTGATCAATATGTATATTATTATTGGTATATGCAATGATAAAAGCTAAAGACGTATGCCGTAGATATATTAATATTATGTGACACATGACAAAAGATTTTGTTTACTGCGCAGGAGCGTTACCGTTTCGTGACGGTTCTCGGTCGTGTTGGAACAAACCTAATAATTATGTGATCTATTTGATTTAAAATGGATTCAGGATTTTTTTATACTTTGGCAACTATGTCAACTTAGATCTCTGGCGTAGATAATGACGTGCAACCGTAAGTGAATTAGACGAACTGTATTATACAAGGTATATTTACTATTAATTAATTACTAAGTATTGGTATATGTATTTATCAATAAACTATAATACATTAAATAAATATAATATGAAATTAAAGTGCGCATGCGTTGTAGTGGACTAAAAGTCACCGACAGGGTCCGCGCACGAACATAATGTTACTGACATTACAAAAATTCGCCAAAATTGTCATGTTTCGCCGCGACGGACTCTGTCATAGTTTCGTGTATTCCCACCATGGTCACGCACGGAGCGAATAATAAAATGATAACAACAAATAGGGAACGCATGGAAGACGACTTTAAAAGGAGAACGTATTTTTGTGAACAAATTTGTCAATGTTAACAATGTTATCAAATTAAAACACGTTTTGTTTTCTTATAAATGTACATTTATACTTTATGGAATCGACATGCCAATAGTCAAAATTGCTGCTATTGGTCTAGGCAAAATCCTCACTGAATAAGAGAGGAGAACAACTGAAGAACGTCTGAACATACACAATACCCTGAAAAGGTTAATGTATGGCAGGTATTTTTGTAGTTCATATCATATGTCCCTTATTCATTGATGGCAATTTGAGTGGCAATAATTATTTAACACCTTTCCAAAATAATGTCGTACCAACTTTGACAAACTTATATCCTAATCCAGCAAATCCACAAGTTAAAAATATTGTATACAAAACTAAGCTTCCCGAATTAGCTGAGTTATGAAAACGAATCACGTTTGCGATTAGATCGGTTATGCCTAAGGTGTGGAGTGAAGAAATTTCTATTTAAGATTAGGATGTTACCAAGCGTTCTCGGCGAGAATTTTGAACATCTCCTACATTTACATTAATATATTTATTTTTGTTTTTTTACATTATCAAGAAATAAAGAGTGTCAATTCTTTTTTCAGTGTGTTGTAGTAAATTTCTGTACTCAAAATAACATAACGTTTAATATTTCCACCACAGGTAAAGATAGATATAGAATATGTAGATGATAATATGTCTAGAATATTCTTGGGAATCCAGAAATTTAATAATATAGTTGGTGCTGTATTTGGACTAAGGCAGTTATTATTTGCCATTGTTGCATAACTCATCCAGTATGAAAAAATGCGCAACTTAAAATACTCATCGACGTGCTTGAGCTTTTTTTTAAACACACTGAATTATTTACTATATAATATATTCCATTTGGCTGTTCCACTCTGTATGTATATACCCTGTCGTTTCCTGTAAGCCATTGTAGCACGATGTGCATAGGGGATGAGACAACTTCCTCACTTAGTCGCTCACTGCGCGCATTTTTAGAATATACTCCGTTTAATATACTTACCGTTGCACGTCATCCGCGTCATAGCCCGTGACGTCACATGATACCAACATGAAATATTTAGGCGGTAGGTGTGTTCTTTTTTAGAATCATTTTGCCGAGTACACTTGAATTACAGCCACTAGACATATTTTATTATAAACGCGAAGAAATAATATTTGAAGTTTTCTATTAATGTTAACTTAAAGAAATACAGAATAACATATTTCATTTAATTTGTGTAAATTTGTATAAAGCGTTTTTATGAAGCACATTTGTTCGGAACACACTTTAACTGTAATCGAACGAAGGTGACATTTTGGCATACATTGGTAACATTTATTTGACAGTTGCGGTATTGACACTTCAGATTTGTTTTTATTCTTTACTATAAATATTTGTTTTATTATATTTATTGTTTTTATTATTTACTTTAACGTAATATTATAACTTAATTCTTGTTTTCTATTTCTAATGTTTTTATTTATTTACATTGAATATTAATTTGCTTTGTTGTGTAAACCACTTCGCAAAAATTATGTATATTTGATTTAAAATGAATTTAAGAATTTCTTTTATTTGGGCAACAATGTTAACGTAGATCTCTGACGTAGATAATGACGTGCAACAGTAAGTATATTGGGCGGACTTTAGCAAAATCTCAGAGTTGACATGGCTGTTATTTTTGTGATTGACTTCCCTAATTTAAAAAATAATTGAGTTTTGTATTTATTTTAGAAGTGTATGGTTGTGCCATATTTTAATCCACTTTTTATTATAATATCTAATACTTAATAGACAAAAGTTAGGTTACTATCTTTTGCTTTTTTAATGTAGATGTTATTTAGATAGATAGATAGATAGATAGATAGATAGATAGATAGATAGATAGATAGATAGATAGATAGATAGAATTTTATTGTTTATAAAAACTTTACAGTTTCATAACAAGAAATTTAGTTCGCTACATGTACATAAATAACTTAGATATAAATAGCATTAAAAAAGTATAAAAATGCAAGTAAGTTCTAGAATACAACCTTATAAATATATAGACATACCTATATTACATATTATATAAACATACACACCTATACCCACCTACCCGCATACACATACATATTTATACATAATTACATATC
The DNA here is from genome assembly GCF_917563875.1 of Diabrotica virgifera virgifera. Taxonomy (NCBI): domain Eukaryota; kingdom Metazoa; phylum Arthropoda; class Insecta; order Coleoptera; family Chrysomelidae; genus Diabrotica; species Diabrotica virgifera. The sequence continues at coordinate 58,641,325 of NC_065443.1, read as the reverse complement.
TAGGAAGAACAAGATAAATATATAATGAGATTAAGGGAACACGTAACTGCAATATTACTTACATTATAAATTTTAAAATAAACAAATAAATAAAAAAGAAACAAACTTGTGAGTTATTCGGATACTTTTTTTGTAAGTGCTACTAATAGTCTTTTAAGGTAGGCTAATAATACATTGAGAAATTACAGCTTGCGTTATTAATTTTTTTTTATTCGTTAATCACGAAAGCTCGTAGCTTCATAATATTCCATATATGATTTGAAATTGTTTTCGCGGTAGAGGGTGTAATATTATTCAGGGTGTTTGCTAAATGTTCTGGATTTAACAGATTGGTAATATTCTGTGGTCTCATTGCTGTGTAAATAGGACATTCGAACAGAAGGTGACGCAGAGTTTCCAGCTCACGTTTGTTGCATATTGTACATAACTGCCTTGGATCAATCTTATATGTTATTCCTTGAAAAGTGAACCGAATACAAAACTCATTCGACAGTCTAAGTTGTGCTATTGTTCTGGTGAATTGTAGAGGCATTCGAATATGAAGATACTGTTGTGGTTGATCGCTCAGGTCTAAAGCCCTATAAAAAGTGAGAAATGATGAGTCATTCAGTTGACGCAAATCATTTTGGTTTACCTTTTGTTTAAATGTGTCTATTAAGTCATTTTTGTTTGCTTTTAGGAACGCTACATTGATATCTCTCCATGATCTTTGACAGTTTGCAAATTCTAACAGATTTTTAACTTGCGATGCCCAATTATATTTATTCTCTATCCTTGTGATTTCCAGTTGACGTAGAAAGCACATTTTAGGTAGTCGATTTTCTTCCATCTCATAAAGTTTAATGAGCCAGTTTAGCATGTGTTTAAATATCACAAGCGAAAATTTAGCTGTACTTGTTTCAAGTCGAACAGCAAAATCTGGCGTATTGATAGGAACCAAAAGGATACGTTTTAAAAATGTTAATTGCACCCGTTCTAGTATGTCGGCGTATCGTAACCCCCAAATGGCAATGCAGTTAGTTACTATGCTAAGAATTAAGGAATTTAGCAGATGTATTCGGGATGTCCAACTATCCATCTTGGTTTTTGTCATGAGCGGTATTGTTGCTCCGATGGCATGCTTGGCCTTTTGAACGGTATCATATGCCATTTCTCTAAAAAGCGAAGAAGACGAAAAAGTAATGCCCAAATATGTAAATTTAGAGACAATATCGATATGTTTGTTCTTATAACTGAAAGTACAGGCTTTTGGGATACCGCCTCCTCTAGAAAAAACAACTATTTTGGTTTTGCTAGTGTTAACTTCAAGATAATTTTGGTCACTATATCTTTCCCATGCTCTTAGACTCTTACCTAATTCCACTTCAGACTCTGCTACGATGACTAAATCGTCAGCATAAAGTAATAATACGATGTCTCGTTTATTTCCGATGTTTATGCCAGTAACCCCGCTATCGAGAAAAAATGTTTCTATGTCTGCGAGAAATAATGAGAATAGAATCGGGCTTAATGATTCACCCTGTAGAACTCCGGCACTTATATCAAGTTGAGAGGTGAATCCATCTGAGGCAGCTACTTGCATTGTTGCTTCATTGTATATATTTCTTAAAAGTAAAATTATGCGACCACTAACCCCTATATTGTACAGTTTTTGCCATAACAAGTTGTGGCTAACAGAATCGAAAGCCCTCTTGTAGTCCACAAATGCAACGAATACTTTGCGTTTTTTTAACCTTAATCGTGACTGTATGATCGAGTTAAGAACAAATACATTGTCAATGCAGCTTCGATGTTTTCGAAATCCAGATTGAATTTCAGGAATAATGTTGTTGTTATCTGTCCACTCATTAAGTCTGTTGAGTAATACTTGTGTGAATATTTTTTCTAAGCAAGACATTAGAGCAATTCCTCTGTAGTTAGAATGATTGTCGATAGGCCCCTTTTTGTGTATCATTTTTAATATTACTTCAGTCCAAGTTCTAGGTATTGTAGCTGTATTAAATATGTTATTGAACAAACAAGTCATGTACAATATCCAATTATTTGGTAAATATTTATAAAACTCATAGGATATTTTATCATTTCCTGGACTTTTATTGTTTTTGCAATTGTTTAAAACTAAATAAATATCATCAGGTGTTATGGATTTGTCCAGAAATTGATGTCTAACATCGTAATATGTAATAAACGAAATTATTTTAGGAGGGTATATATCTCTGAAAAAAGTTTGCCATACATTCATGGGTAAATTTGATGAAGGCGAATAACTACGAAATTTTTTTAAGGTTGACCAAAAAGTTTTAGGGTTTCGGATGTTACTTAAATCAGTTATTATGTTATTAAAATAGATTTGTTTTTTGGATTTTAGTGTTGTCTTGTATTCTTTTTTTATCTGTACATATTTTAGTTTGGTGCTTTCTGAGAAATTATTTACTTTACATATTTTTAATTCATGTTTAACCTGTTTTTTTAAACAAAGACATTCATAATCGAACCAAGGGGATGAGAATATTTTGGTATGAAATGATCCTGTTTTTTTGATCATATTTAACTTTGTGGCTGTTTCTGTTATTGCAGTATATAGATTATTGTATGAATTGTGCAACTGAGAATTATATTGAATTCGGGGAGAGTTTTCCATTAATATCTTGTAGGTTAATGTTAGTTCTTCATTCCATTTATATATTATAGAGTGTGAAGTATTACTGGAGGAACCATTAATACAGTTATTTCCGTCAAATATATTTAAGTTTAAAGAAAGAGCTATGGCAAAGTGATCAGATGAGCTATATTCATTTAAAACATAAAAGTCCTGAACAAGTGATAGCGATGAGTTGGATATCCAAGCAAAGTCAATTACACTTTTACCTATAGAACTAACATACGTGAACTGAGCCGGTGAGTCTGAAATTGTACGACCGTTTAATAAACAAAAAGAGTTTTCTGACATAAAATCGATAATATTACGCCCTCTAGTGTTAAGTACTTTATCATTAGATGTTCTCTGGTCAAAGACATTTGTATCCTCTAAAATCTCAGATGGTACTAAATTAAGTTCAGCTACTCTACAGTTAAAGTCGCCCCCTATAACTACAGGCGTGTTTTGAAGATTATCTATAATATCTAATAAACATGTTTGAAAAATATCCAACACGTGTGAAAGATCTAATGAGGGTTTAAAATACACTGAGCATAGTATAATTTTTTCATGGAGAGAAAGAGTCAACTCGCAGATTATCCACCAAGGGGAGGCATCTAATAGCTTTAGTTTAAATGAATTTTTATAGAGTATACAGATACCGCCACTGGCTCTGCCGGTCGACTTTTCCTTTACAGCAGGTGAGCTTAGAATATTATAATTTTTTAAAAAAGCAGGAGTAATTTGAATTTTATCTGATAACCACGTTTCACATACACATAAAATAGAAAAATCTTTATTTTCTTCGACAAAGTCTTTTAGATTAGTGAACCCTTGACAGTTCCAAAACAACAAAATTAATGGTTGCTATATATTACCGATCTCTTCTTCGGGAAGAACCCTCTTCTTCCCGATATCTTTTTGAAGTGGGCAACTCAACAATCTTGGGTATGTTTTTGACGTATTTTATTGTTAAGTTTTTTTCGCCGTCATTGCTACGTTGCTGAAGTTGTTGTCTTAGCTCTGTTAAGTGTTTAGATTGATTTGGAGTCAAATCTGATTTTAAGTATACGGTGGGATAGATTGTTTTTGAAATATTTGTTTTCCGTTTCATGATATCGATTGTAGTTTCACGGGAATCGACAACAATTTTAAGGGGTCGAGGTTTTCCATCTGTTCTGATTTTTCCTAATCGAGAGGTTGAAACAATGGGAACATTTTTAGAGGGTAATATATGATTAATTAGGTTCTTGGCTTCATCAAAATCATTAGGTGTTTCAGCGAGTCCCATAACGATGACATTCTGTTGTCGTTTAATCCTTTCCATTACCTCTATGTGCATTTCTTCATGGTCCAGAAACTTTTTTTCTAGGACTTCAACTCTTCTATTAAGTTGTTGGTTTTCTGATTGTAGTGCAGTTATATTTTTGTTGCAGGCAATAATTTCTGCATTTTGGGCTGTGACCAGCGCAGATAATTCTTCAATTTTTGTTGTAAAGGTAGCTTGAATTGTGTTAAGCTGAGCCATAATAGCGTTAAATCTAATGGATTCAACATCCTCATGTGCGCTTGTCAATTTTGTGTTAAGACAATTTTCACATATCCAAGCTCGTAGCATATTTGGTTCGAGATCCGTAGGTTGGGGACGAGCACAGACACCGTGCCAATGCGCTAGACATACTGAACAATTTACGGTACTGGAGTCGTTTGCTTCCTTCGGTGGTATTAATTTTTGACACGCATGGCAATTATTTGTAGTAGGCATAATTAATATTAGAAATTCAGAATGATTCAAGCTGACTTTTTGTTTTCTTCTTTTTGTTACTTTTTATATTTTGCTAATTAATTCTAGTCACTTACTTGAAATGTTTAAATTGATAAGAATGCTGATTCACTTTATTTCACTAACTATGTAATTAGTATTATTACTTATTGATTAACATTTACTTCAACAAAGCGGAGCGATGTTTACACATCGAAGGTTCGAACTAAACTCCATGTAGATGTTATTTATAATGAATTTATATTTGGTAATTAGCTACATTTATTTATTATTTTATTCTCCGAACGTAAACCTAAATAATTACAGACCGGTCCTGGCAGACATAACCGGTACTTTTTAAACAAAAAACCAATGGTTCCATGGTGTAATGGTTAGCACTCTGGACTTTGAATCCAGCGATCCGAGTTCAAATCTCGGTGGGACCTCGAAATTTTTTGTTTTTTTTTCTTTGTGTGTTACACTTTAATAAAATGTAAACATAAGTTTTAAAATAACTAAAAATTAGTTATTGGTGCTTACATGTTATTTTATTTATTTAAAAAAAAAAGAAAAAGTTGAGGTCCCACCGAGATTTGAACTCGGATCGCTGGATTCAAAGTCCAGAGTGCTAACCATTACACCATGGAACCTATGGAAAAACTGTTTTTAGATATCTGGGTTTACCCGGAGCATGATTAAATTGTTTTAAAAATTTTCTTTAGAATATGTACCCCCATTGAGAATTCGCGTACCTACTTATGATTACAATTACAATAATATTGTAACGATATATTGATATATGTATATGTTACAGTTCAAGTTGATTATCCAGTTGGAGTTGACTCCAACTAGTTGGAGTCAACTCTAACGGCTGGTTTCAGTAAAAGTTGATTATAAATATAAAATAAAGATTTATATTCAACATTTACTAAGTAAAAGTAGACTCCAACTAGGAAAAGTATACTCTTCCCAATGCCATTTAGTAAAAGTTGATTCTGATTCACACAAACAGCCGATTCTAGAAATTAATTGTTACTGAATATGTTCAAATTAGTCTAGGCTGTATCGTCGCCCCCGTTAGGTAAATTACTCCGAATTGAATTTTTTGCACAAACTTACTCAAAAAGAGGTCCTTATAACAAATATACTGGGTGCCAGACAGTACCTTGATCGATAAATTGTTTAAACAATTTTTTTTAGACAAATTCACAAAAATAATTTTTTCACTTCGAGTAATTTTTTTAGATCATTTGGGTTATTCTGAGCAAAAAAAGGTATTTTGTGATTTTTCTCTAAAATTGATTGTTGTCGAGTTATACGCGATTTAAAATTTGAAAAATGCGAAAATAGCCATTTTCAAGGCTTAATAACTCGGTTAAAATCCATTCTTATGAAAGTCAGAAAGTGACCAAATCAAAGTTTATAGCCCCCTCTACAAGATCCAGCAGAAATTTTTGTCACTATTTTATTACTAAGCTTTATCTTTAATTATTAACAATGAGCGCTAAGTGCGTATTAGGCGGCCGTCAATGGTGAGTGCTAAAGAGATGCACCATTCCGGCCGTCCAATGGTGAATCTCACTCGCACTCACATTGACGGCCGCCTCAATAGACGCTTAGCGCACATTGTTGATAATTAAAAATAATATCTTATTAATGAAATAATGACAAAAATTTCTTCAGGGTCTTATAGAGGTAGCTTTAATCTTTGATTTTTTTTTTAGTTTCTGATTTCACTAAAATCATTCATTATCGTACTCATTTGCCCTCATTTTCGGCAGTAAAGTAACACTTTGTTGTATTGAAAGAAGAATGTTACTTTACCTGCCGCGATTATTAATCAAATTAACCGAGATTGAATGTAAGTGGTCAATGGCAGCAATCGATTATTTATTTGAGTGAAATTAAAATTTATTTACTTTATTTATTAAAAATATTGTACAAAATTTATCTTATTATTAATAAAATTTATGTCAAAAAGTCAAATTCTGTAGTGTCTCGCAATTATATTCATACAAAATAGATTGTTACTTCAGACACACTTTAAACCCTTCATGCTGCTATCTATATTTACAATTTTCACACAATAAAACCTTTACATCAGCGGTTCTCAATCTTTTTGAGTCGTGTACCATCTAAAGTTTCTTTTATTATATTTCTATATTTTTAGATTGTATAATTAGGACTTATTATGTACTACTATTTTAAGTTTTTGTGTGTTTTGTGTACCACCGCAAATAATGATATGTTCCACCGGTGGTACATGTACCACAGATTGAGAACCGCTGCTTTACATAATATGAGATAGAGTAGATAAAAATTATTTTTGTGAATTTGGTTAACAAAAATTGGTTAAACAATTTTTCGACCGCGGTACCGCGTGACACCCTGTGTATTTGTTATATAAGGATTGTAATACGGATGTACATATTTCTTTGAGTAAGTTTGTGCAAAAAATCGAATCAGAATAATTTACCTAACGGGGGCGACGTTACAGACTATACTAATAAGTAGTTGAAACCGTCAAAAGAAAGAAATGCACACTCATCACAAATGCACTTGAGATTCTCGTATAATCAACATTTACTGAATCGATCCAGGAAGACTCAACTCCAACTAGTAAAAGTTGATTTAAATTTTTAAAATCAACTTTTACTGCTCGTTTCAGTTGGAGTTGACTCCAACTAGTTGGAGTCAACTCTAACTGAGAATCAACTTGAACTGTAACATATACATAATATATTAAATGGTTTGCCTATAAATATTTTTGTGCTAAGTTCAAAAGCTCTACATTAAAAAACAAAAATGTAGTGAGGTCCCACCGAGATTTGAACTCGGATCGCTGGATTCAAAGTCCAGAGTGCTAACCATTACACCATGGAACCTGTGGAAAAATTATTTCTAGAAATTTGGGTTTACAGGGATTATTTAAGTCTAGAGATCAAATTGTTTTTAACAAATTTTCTTTAAAACACTCCCATTGGCAAGTCGCTTATTTATACTTACGATATTACAATAATATTGTAGGGTATATGTAATAGGTGTTTTGAAACGGCTTACCCAAAATTATTCTTGTGCTTAAATCGAAAATATAATCTATCATAAAGACATTAAAAAAAAACAAAAATCTATGAGGTCCCACCGAGATTTGAACTCGGATCGCTGGATTCAAAGTCCAGAGTGCTAACCATTACACCATGGAACCTGTGGAAAAAAGAATATTTATGATATAATAATTGTTCCACAGAGTGTTTCTGGAAAATAAAAAGTTTCACCGAGATTAATTTAAACTAGAACTTATAGGGTAACCGATTCAGAGTCTATAATGCTAACTACTACAGCATGGAATCTATGAAAACGTTCATATTTGTAATAATTTCGCTCCGCAATGAGTTATTAAAAAAATCTTTTGAGGTCCCACCGAGATTTGAACTCGGATCGCTGGATTCAGAGTCCAGAGTGCTAACCATTACACCATGGAACCTGTGGAAAACCTAATATTTGTACCATTTTTGTTACCACAGTGATACTTTTGCGTGATAGAAAAATTATAGACCCTCTTGTCTCAGTTTTGCACCAGAATTATAAATACATAATATGACCCACTCGAAAAACCCCGAATATGGTAAATACAACAATATCAATTGTACGCCTCGCTGCCGGAGAATGTGAGTTTATTTTACCATAGAGACATAGAATAATGTCAATAAATATGTATACAGAAAAGACGAGAAAATTTCGGATCATACACGATACATGTATTTGGGCTCAACTCTGCTCTAGGTTGTTGACCAACAAAAGGTTTTCAAATAATTATATTATAATTCATCATACAATAGTTCATCGGGCTACTGGATTCTGAACTCATTCAAAAACAAGTCAAAATTTAACTCCACCCAAATAGTTGCTACGGCCCCGCCCATCACGTATAAAAATTGAAAGCCGCACCTGTGGCGAAAACTAGACTAACCTCTAACCTAACTAACCTGTCAAAACTGCTTTTGCATGTCCGCACAGCCCAAGGATTATAACCGAACCGACTACAAGCACAAGCCAATTGCAGATCCTAGCTTTCTACGCATACGCGGTACGAATGGACTACGTATTATGGATATGTAGGTACTTAACGACGTTCTACACCTTCGTTGCGGGGTATGCCTCTCAGAGGAAAGGGGGGAAACTTATATGCAAGCGAAAGTTGGTAACAATGCATTTATAGCAGAATACTCAAATCATATGTTTCAGTATTGAATACTTTATAAAAATAAATAATAAAAAATTACGGAAATTACGGAATAAATTACGGAATTAATTATAATAAATAAATTAAAAATAAATGGTACGGTAAACAAACCTCATTTTTTAATATGTTATTCCTTACAAAAAACCTTTAATTTAAGCACAAATAATTAAAAATCGTAAATTTGGGTCAAAAGTTATTAACTTTTTAAGAATTCCCATAAGAGCCCATGTTAAAACTTAACTTTGACCCTTAATAGTAATTAAACGGCACGGTAAAACAATTTTTTAAAAATTAAGTCTTAGTTTTTTTAAGTAAACTATAACATACTAAAATTTCATGCAAATCCTTAACTCTTTGCCGAAGGTGTAGAACGTCGTTAAAACATATAATTTCACCTAAAATACATCAAAGTTTTAATAATTTTTTCTACAATCACACTTGATAAAGAAGACTTTTTCGCTTGTCAATGGCAACGAAAAGTTGACGTTTAGTGAGTTTAGTGAGAACCATACCACCATACAATACAAACAAATTGAAAATTCATAAGTACTCATAAAGGCGCGTCGTCCGTAGCAACCATAAATCCATACAATACAAACAAATGTGAATATTCAAACTCATAAAGTTAATGATTTAAAAATAGTTTCATTTTATTAAATGATTGTAGAAAAAATGTTGTATGTATTACAAGCATAAAGTGACATTATTGCTTTCGAGAAATTAACGCGCTCCGCTACACGTCGCGTGGTAACTATTACTCTCAAGCAATAATGTATCACTTTTCGCTCTTAATACATAAATAACTATTACCTATAGGGTGTCCCAAAAGTAGCGGAACGGTCGAAACTTGGCGAAATAAACATCGTATCGAAAAACTGAAAAATACGTGTTGAATAATTTTCAAAAATATATCCAATGACAGTAAACACGACCCCCACTCCACCTCCTAGAGGTGGGGTGGGGGTAACTATAAAATCTTAAATGGAAACCCCCAGGTTTTATTGCAGATTTGAATTTCTTACATAATTAAGTAACTTTTATTCGAGACATTTTTTTGAACTGTGGATAGGTGGCGCTATAATTGAAAAAAACAATGTATCCTGATACCATAGGTAAAATAATATAGAAATTGGTCTAATATCTCAAGAAATACACTTCCAAATGACAACTCAAATACACGTGTTTTATATTTTTCAAAAACTTATCGAATGAGACCAACCACGACCCCCACTCCACACCCTGGAGGTGGGGTGGGGGTAACTCTAAAATCTAAAATAGGAACCCCCATTTTTATTCCAGCTTTGGATTCCTCATGAAACAATAAGTAACATTTATTCGAAACATTTTTTAGAATTGTTGGTAGATGGCGCTAATAAATCGTATTTTTATAGCGCATCAATCAACAATTCTAAAAAATGTAGGTTATTAAAAAATATTAAATATGAATTGTTTGGTTTATCATTTGGAGGTGTATTTCTCGAGATATTAAACCGTTTGTATAATTTACCTATGTTATCACGATAAATATTTTTTCCCGATTTTTGCGCCATCTATCCAAAATTCGGAAAAATGTCTCGAATAAAAGTTGCTTACTTTTACGTACGGAATCCAAATCTGCAATAAAAACTCGGGGTTTCTTTAAGATTTTAAAGTTACCCCCACCCCACTTCTAGGGTGTGGAGTGGGGGATCGTGTTTAATGTCATTGGATAGATTTTTGAAAATGATTGAACACGTATTTTTCAGTTTTTAGATCCGATGTTTATTTCGCGAGATATTCGACCGTTCCGCTACTTTTGGGACACCCTGTATATAATCAGTCATAATCATTGCAGATAAGTACATAATTATATGAAACTTCGTAAAAAGTCATGTAATAGGTAAATTGAAATCTTAACCTTACCATTTATAAAAACAGCTTATTATTAGAGACTGGAAAATATGCACTAAAAAATGTCTAAAATATGCATGCAATATGCATTTTAAAACAAGCTGAATATGCACAATTAACATGCAAATATGCATTTATATATGCACTTATTTTTATATGAATAATTTTATGGTTTACGTTAAATACATAAATAAATAAAAAATAATAAAAATAAATAAATAGGTTTGAATTTAAACCAAATTGTATTATTATTTCTTAATATATTTTTTTAACTTCAGGTTTTGTGACAAATAAAACGGCAAAATATTTTATTTTGACCACAAGATAAATAAGAGTACAATAAAATAAATGTACATATTTTTATTGTTACAATATTGATTCATATTTTCTAAACTAATATTATAAAAAGAGTACAATAAAACAAATTTACATATTTTTATTGTTACAATAAATAATCATATATTGATTCATATTTTCTAAACTAATATTATGTCTTCTATCTGTTAATATTTGTTTATAGGCAGAAAAAGATCTCTCAACGTCACAAGATGTAATTGGGGCATATTTAAACTTTGCTATTAGAGACGGATCCATATTAATATTTTCATCGAAGTTTCCAAAATTGATTATATTATTTATTGAACGCAATAAAGTGAAACCCTCATTTTTGTTTAAAACGTCATCAAGTTTATCTTTAATTTTTACTCCAATTTCCCCATTCAGATTTGTTATTTTCTGTTTAACCGAATCAACAATAGACATACTATTGTGAAGACATAAATTTTGAGCCTCTAATTTTGTAATTGAACTTTCAATGATATCGAAATTCGATTTTATATACAACAATTGATTTTTAATAGACTTTTCTTTAAAAATATTTTGACAGTTATCAATAGCGGTACAAGTCGGATCAAAACTTGAAATAACGCTTTTGATGTCGTCGTAGTGTTCAGATAAAAATATAGCACTTTTAAGCCAAGTTCCCCATCTGGTTAATACTGGTTCTGGTGGTAAAGGAATATCGGGAAGCATCTCCCTATATACCTGTACACGTAGTGGTGCTTTCAGAAATACTTTTTTACATTATTTATTAAGGTGTTTACATTGGGAAATTCAATTCTAACTTTCTCTGCAACTCTGTTTAGGCCGTGCGCCAAACATGTACAGTGAATTAAATTAGGGAAAAAGATTTTAAGATTGGATGCAGCTTTCATCATATATGAGGCGGCATCACTAAGCATTAATAATATTTTTTCAAATGGTACTTGATCAGGTAAAAAAAAATTTGTTAGGGATTCGTTAACAAATCTAGCTATTGTAGCATAGTTTGTTTTTTCCAAACATTTTACACTAATTAAGTATGAGTTTTTAAAATCGCCAGAGTCGTTAAGAACTCCAACAATTAGATTCGCAATTTGTCGACCCTTTGTATCCGTTGTTTCGTCGACGGAAATCCAAAGATATTCGGCTTTTAACTGATTTTTAATACTCGTCATCACATCTTTGTAACATGCACTGACATATTTTTTCCGAAGAGTTGAAGAACTTGGTATTTGAGCTGGTTTATCTTTAATCTTGCAATAAGTTTTTAAAAAGTTTTGACACGATTTATGTTCTAACTTGTGCAGAGGGATATTGCAGTTCAAAAAAAAATGGCATAAATCCTTTGCAAAGGTTTCTTGCCCAACTGACGTATTCTGAATCTGCAAACTGTTCTGTAGAATCTGCTGGCGAGGTTTATTATCATTTTTTGATAGCTTAGTTTGGTGAAGTGAAGTTTTTATGTGTTGAACTACTTGGAATTTCTTTTGACATGGAATCTGGAATATAATGATAATGATGTTTTAGATGTTTTCGTAAATAGATACCTACATTAAAATGATCAAACTTTTTAAACCTCCCCCAATTTTTTTTTATTTCTCAAAGTGAAATTGAAATCGTCAAACAATAAAGTACAGTCAGTGTACCGTAGTATACAGGGTGGGCCACTCTCAACACCTCGCTCTGTATAAGCCAAACCGTTGCGAACTTTAAAAAACAGTTTTTGAAGAAATGGGACGGTTTGTCATTTTAGAATAGACAGACACATAGATGTGCAAAGAAGTTTGATAAGTTTAAAAATCTATTGAAGTGGAGAACTTACCTTTTTATCACAAATGGTGCAAAACATACTTTCACTGTCGATAACTTTTAGATGATTGTTACTTCCAATCCAACTTCTGAGAAGACTTGATTTTTCCCTTGCTACTTTAGGCATTTTCACAATAATAATAAAATGATTTTTTTACACAGTATAGTCAATAACTTGCAATCACAAAAGTTGAATAATCGGCGATTGATTTAAGACTAACCATTCATAAAATAAAATAATCTATCCTACCCTTAAAATGCTTAAAATTTCGTTTTGGTTGGTTTTCCCAGAATAATTCATAGTTGGCCGACACCAGCAGAAAGTACAGGTAATATTTGTAATGTTATTCAAAATATAATCGGTATTTACTTAGGTAATTTGTAAATTCTGAGAAGTCTATAAATCTTAAATATCCGGATAATGATACCTGCAGCTATAAATAACGCCCATTATGTTTATGGGTACAACAACAAAGGAGCTTAACAGCAAAATATTTACTTTCACATTTTATTTTAATGGATGTTGATGTTACTAATATATACCTTATTTTTAAATGGGGTAGAGTAAATTCCCATCAAAATATGCATTTATATGCTCTTAAATCTCCAAATATGCAAGGCATATGCATTTATGAAAAACATGAGAAATATGCAGCATATATATGCATATGCATTTTGCATATAATCCAGTCTTTACTTATTATTTACATGGAATCTTGATCAATACTGACAACTAACATTTTATAAAAATATCTATTCATTCATTCATTTTAGAGAAAAATTTTTAAATAGAAAATTGTAGTAAATTAAAAAATCCACAATTTGAGCTACGGTAAGTTTAATTTCGTTAATTTGTTGTTGCAAAACAGCCCGCGAAATGTCCAAAATGGCCGTTTTTATTCTTTAAGGTCTTAAAAGGCCTCCTATTAAAAGTTTTTCTCTAAAACGAATGAATATTTTTATAAATTAAGTTATCAGTATTAATCAATATTTCGTGTAAATAATAAGTTGCTTCTATAAATGGTAAAAATTTCAATCTATTAACATGACTTTTTACGAAGTTTCATATAATTAGGTCTGTAAAGATCTGCGACGATTAGGTATGACTGAAGGGTACCTAGATATTTATTAATTTATAGAATTATTAAAATTTTGATGTATTTTAGGTGAAATTACCTATATGTTTTAAGTACACATCAATAAACTTATACTAATCCATTCTTACCGCATATGCGTAGGAAGCAAGGGGTTATGCAATCGGCTTGTGCTTGTAGGCAATTTGGTTATAATCCTTGGGGTTGTGCGGACATGCAAGTTTCGTTAGTTTTCTTTCTTCTAGTTCCTTTTCTAAACAGTCAGACGGTTACTTTGGGCAGTGTTGCCAATCGCGTTTCTCTAAATAATATTTCTCTCAAACAAGGTATAATAACGTTTAACCATAAAATATTTACAGGAAAGAAAGGAAATAACTACAAATAACCATAAGTTTATTTTTGTTATTAGTCTGTTGTAGTAGATTGGTAGTTACACTACACTGAAACATATAGGCAAATATCTGATTATTTTTACTGATTACAACTCTCAAACAGATCCGCAAATCGGATATTATACGACGCTTGGCAACATTGACTTTGGGCGGCGTTATGGGCTGTGGCCCTCTGAAAAGAAGACAAATAGTTGAACGATATTTTATAGAATGTGTATTAACCTGGTATGGATATCTGTGTGTCGAAGTTTTATATTGGTCCACTATTTTAAATGCAGTTCAACTCAATGCAATGTTCCGGAATTTTCTCGTTTATTCTGTATACATACATACATTTAGTACATACCTTCTTATGGTGCCGTGCTATAGTGCATTGGCGAATTATTTTTAGGTCAGATGTCTATCTTTTGCGGAATGCAAAAGCTCGCCAGCGTTATTTATGTCTGTCCAGTTCTTTATATTTCGTAACTACGACATTTATTTGCGACCTACTCCTCTCTTGCCCTCAATCTTTCCCTGGATGATTAGTTGAGGGATTGCGTATTTTTCCCCTCTCAGGATATAGCCCGGGTATCCAATTTTTCGTACCTTGATCAAGTTAAGCAATTCTCTCTCAGTATATGCTCTTCTTAAGACTTTTTCGTTTCTCACCCTATCCCTATGTGTCCATAGTATGCGGAACATTCTTCATATTCATCATTTCGAAGGCCTCCAACTTATTAATGGAAGATATTTTCAACGTCAATGTCTGCATGCTTTATAACGATATGGACCGTACAAAGTATAGCACTTAACCATTCTGTAACAGATATTGAAGGCGACAAACCAACTAAACTGCATACCTACTAAATAAATATTCCGTTCTCTTCGGATTTTATAGGACCGTCATTCATCGTCATAATCATCACTAGCTATTTTTTTTTTATTTTGTGTCATTTAGTAGTTGATGAAGAGCTTCGAATGTGATGTTGTTTCTCGCAACATACCTAGGGGTCGACAAGACCAGAATTCTTGTCTTGACAACAACTTCTTGTCTTGTCTTGAGAAAAAAATCAAGAAATCTAAAAAATCTTGTCTTGACGTTTTCTTGGCATCTTATAATCTTGTCATGGCTCAATAAATTTCAAGATCTAGAAATTTCTTGATTACCCGGTTGGGTGATTCCACGGCGAGCTTTTTATTGCGTTGCGAGCTAACACGGCTTTCACAGCCACTAGCGGGAGTCCCTGATCTGCATTTGTTTCCTGACGAACCCAAAATTGATGTGTAGTTGCATGCTTATATATTACCATAAACATGTTGTATGTTTCGCACATATTCTAAGCTTAGCTGTCCAGGATTTCATAAAAATTGCTGAGCCAAATCCCAAATCGAAACAGTTTAGACATCGAAAAGGATTTTGATTATGTGGAGGATGAGATCGTAGTAGAAAAACCTCAGGGCAAATGCAACTTAAACTTAACAGTGCTTGCGAGGCCATAAATTGTAAGATGACTATGCCAGAACTAGATGTGCCTACAAGATGGCATTCAACTTACGAGATGCTCACATGGGGCTTAATTGTAAAAAATGCTTAAAACTATATTTTGTGACAAAAACCAAAATCTAAATAATTGAAAAATGTTAGACAAGAATGGCTGTGATCAGTAAATTTTGTCAGTAGATTTCTGAGAAGGTTTGAAACACTTTCTTCAATTCTCGAAGGGGAAAAATATGGCACACTCCCATTGGTGGTAATTGGAGTAAATTTACTTTTGGACGAACTTTAGATATGCGCTTATGAACTTAATAATAAAATTGATAGAGACGCTACCGATGAGCAATTAATTTACTGCATTCAGGCTGCGAGAGATAAAATACTGAAACACTATAACAAAACTAATTGGATATACTGAAAAGTAGAGGCATTCTCCTCTTCATCTTGGGAAAAGCTTCTTTAAAAGGAACATCTAGGAACAAATATTTAAAGCTAACTACTTTAATAAATCCCAGAATGATCTATAGAATCCAATACCAGAGCCAGTACTTAGTCTGAAAAAAGAAGATAACGAATTTGATTTAGATATTACTTACCTATTTAAGAAAGCTGATAATGATAACCTACCATCTTGGAAGTATGAAATTGAAAAATACTTAAATGAGCCTAGGTCAGAAGATTCTGAGAATATACATACTTGATTGGTGGAGAAGAAACGAAAATATCTACCGGTCATTATCGAAAATGGCCAAGGATTTTCTCGGATCGCCAGCAACATCTGCACCTGCGGAAAGGCTATTTTCAAAAGCAACTTTAACAATAACAAAGCTAAGAAATCAGCTAGGCGTTGACTCCATAAGAAGTGTTATCTGCCTTAAGGCTATGGGTACATTATTCGCAAATATTTTACGTGTATCCCTACTTTTTCTGTCTTTACACGGCAAATTACGTGTAGTAAAATTCACACTGGTGTGGATATGTAAACATTACTAGAATGTCATTCTACTTGAAAATGTCATAATTAATTTAAAGAGATGGCTTTTGAATGTTCTTGGATAACTGTTATTTTTATAATTGCAAATTATTAATTCAGTTAATAAATGTGATAATTTTTTCACTAACTATGTTTTCAGTGATTGTAATAATTTATTTGTACAACAAAAACTAATAATCAATCGAGAAAAGAGGAAAAGTGTTAAAGTGATTTTTTAATAATATGTTGTTATTTTGGAACGCTTACAATTTTGAACATCTCTAACAACAAAATACTTGGATCACAGGATATATCAATCTGATGTATTCTCTGCTTGGATCTTCCACAAATAATACACAATAAATAACTTTTTATTAAGTTCACGTCTTAAATCAATTATTTATCAAATACACTATATATCAATAATATTTAATCAATTTCTCAAAATATTCCCGATGCAATGTCAAATATTTAAAATTGTCACTGATTGTCAGTGTCTGACTGACAATATATGCTGACAATATTATATTCGGTTGAGTGCGTTGTAAGACAAAGACAGATTTGGAAAATATTACCACGGCATTGTGTTCATTTTTTTCAAATCCTGAAAAAACCAATAAATATTTTTGAAAAATTTAAACGCAGAATGAAAGACTAAATTATTACCGAGGGCCGAAAGTCCCTTAGAATAAATAAAAAGTTTATTTTGAATGAGATATTTGAAATTAAAAATCACACTAAATTTTCTCTTAGTTTTTTCACCCCTGTAACTTATTAAAATAAACATTATAGAAGTTCTTAGGGACTTTCGGCCCTCGCTAATAACGTAATCTTTCATTCTGCGTTTAAATTTTTTAAAAATACTTATTAGTTTTCTCAGGATTTGAAAAAAATGAATCCCCATTTGAATAGCATTGCAGCCGAAAATACGTACCGATCCTCTTAAGTCATGGCTTATCAATTCCGATTTAAAAATGTGCTAAATTTGTTATTTGAAATAAAATCTAGTTTTTATTATTAGGTATTTAAAGATATTTCAAGATTTCTTGTTTTCTTGACAAGATATCTTGGTATTGACATAAAATTTCTTGTCTTGTCTTGAAATCTAAAACTACTTATTGTCTTGATTTCAGACAAGATCTTGAAATTTTCAACAAGTTGGCGAACCCTTTGAGCCTACTAGGTCAGTTCTCCACGTAACTTCACGTTCTGTGCAGTGGCGGCTCGTGATTTTGTACAATAGGGGAGGCGATAACTATAAAATATCTAGACAAATTTGCACTAGCAAAAAAATGCGCCAAAAAATGCAATTGATGGCCCCATTTGTTTTTGACTATTTTTTATTTACATTTCATAATATCATCATACATAATTCATAATTTCACAATACCATATCATTTTAAAAATAGTTAGTTTAATTATTGTAAAAGTGTAAAATTGTCTACCAATGTTTGTGTCGTTTATTTGTTAACAGTTCCATCTTTGTAAGAAGATATGCATGTAATTTTATTCTTATTTTGCTCATACCTTTGTTTTAATAAAATTGTATTGCACATCTGACAAAATGGGCAATTGTTTTACATTCTGACCGATAGATTCGATATATAAAGAGATTATTAAATATATATACAGTGTGTCACATTCAAGATGAAGAGAGCTCTATATTTCGGCTATCAAAATAAATACAGATTTGAAGTTTTGCACAGTCATACATGTTGAAGGTTCACATTTTTTAAGTTACTCAACTGAAATTTAAATTTTAATCGCGACCTATTGCGAATCCACAAACACGGCATATTTCCGATATTTTGCTTCGCGTTAGAGATATCGGAAAAAGGTATTTGAACAAGTTGTTCCAAATATAACTTTAACTCCACATACCAGATTTCATGACATAATTATCATTTTTAGTTTTTTTATTATTTGTAGTCAGGACCCTAAAATTGGTTGTCCCGAGATGAATGTAACGGAGGCTAGCGCTCGGTCTGCCTCCCTTGCTATATATCCGGGCAGCGTCTCCTTAAGCACTTAAGGAGACCGGGTCTCTTAAAGGCTACTGCGCGGAGCAAACGAAAACATTAGCAATTGAGGCTGGCCGGCTGTTAGCCCCGTTACTCTGTTACATGCATCTCGGGATAACTCATTTTAGGGTCCTGACTACAAATAATGAAAAAAACTGAGACCGCAATCATGCGTTCTAATGCTAATTCTCCGTGCGTATGGACATATCGTGATAGTGTGGAATTTACACTTTGTATAATAGTGAGAGTGCTTGTTGTTTTTCGCGATTCAAGATAAACAAAACAGTGTAGCGTGTGAAAAAAATATGGGGAGCCTAAGCTTCCCTTGCCTCCTCTGACCAGCCGCCACTGGTTTTTTGGTACGTTATCTACGTGGAACTGCTATTTAAATTTTGGTGAATGTAATTTAAATACCCTGTCCATTTAAATGTCCTTCAATATTTTACCTTGCCTATGCTGTTAGTGCCTTCTCGTCTCAGTTTTCTAATTTATTTCTAATAATCAACTTAATAATATGCTAGTATTTACCATTATCAGTAGTAATAACTCAAGGACATTGATAATTGTTCGAAAAAATTTTATAACAGATTTCGAAAGCTTGTTGCTTGGAAACAGACCGACGCCGTAGGCGGAGGTCTGTTGCCTGTAAGCAACAAGCTTGAGAAAGTTGTTAAAAAATTTTTGAGCATTTATCAATGTTCGAGGGTTATTCGGATAGAAAATTTTTTACTGTAAACAGTATTCTTTGGTATATTTGATTCGATAATTTCATTAATATTCTCATCAGTATTACAACCAAATCGTGACATTTTGAAATATTGAATATTTGAAATGTCAAAATCGAAATGAAACGAAATGTAGGTATCCATAGCTACATGATTGAGTGAAAACAGCCCATGGGATCTGTTTTCAGTATAATGTTGGTTTTATTGGTTGTATTCAATCAGATGACCACAAATAAATTGATTTCATTGGATTTCTAATTGAGCAAAAAATTTTCACTAGTAATACCACTAGAGGTCAAATTATTTCCGGAAATTTTCTAAAAATATTCATGATCAAAAAAAAATTTCCGGATATTAATTTGACTTCGCGTGGTATTCGGTAAGAAAATTCCACACCAAATTTGCATTTGAAAATCCAAAGCTGCATGAACAGATTAATAGCGCGCCATAGCTTTGTCAGCAATTATTTAGGCTTTCAAATTCGTAATTTCTACTCATTGTAGTTGCATGGGAATACCATTTCAAGATAGAAAATAGTATATTCTTCAATTTTACATAAGTTTTGAGTAACTACAAGTGATAGAAAATGAATCAAAACTAAATTATGTAAACAAATAAAAACCAGTCTGTCAAAAATGTTCTGTTATTGTAAACAACGTCAAAAAATTTCCACTATAATTCGCTGTTGGGTACCCCACGAGCAAAAAATTTCCGATAAAATACCTCCGTTGCCATGGTGATCTGTCAAAATAACGTATTTTGATTGGTTCAAAATTACAGGTGTGGAATTTTCATCGTAATTAAATTTTTGGTTTGAGGCATTTAAAAAGTTTTTAGAGCAATATTATCGTAATATAATAGAAGTAGGCAATTTGAGAGTGCTTTTCTATTTTTATCCTTTTCGGGAAGTCACATTCATTTTTGAAGACATGTGACAATAAATGCACAATCTTTTATTTTATGTATCTAGCCCCATTGAATTTCATCTAGTTTTACATATTTTGTTAAAATTTTGCCAAACATCTTAAAATTATATTAAGTTTCACCAAATGAATCTCAATTTAAATTCAAAAATATAATACAGTGGTACCTCGACATACCAGGGTAATTCGTTCCGTAACCTTGCTCGTATTTCAAAGCGATGTTCCCCATTGAAATTAACTGAAATGTTATTAATCCGTTCCAGTCCCAAAAAATATTTGTCAATGCTCGTGTATGTATATTTTAATAATACATAATATTACTCGTATATTAATGTACCATAATCAACACCTCCGCTATATCAGCGACGTTTATGATGTGAAAATTCAACGGTTCCATGGTGTAATGGTTAGCACTCTGGACTCTGAATCCAGCGATCCGAGTTCAAATCTCGGTGGGACCTGAACATTTTTATTTTATCAAGAATTAATTATATTGATTATTAAATGCTAAAAATATTACAATTCTTAAATCATGTGGCATCGGCGAAATATATTATACTTCAAAGATGTAATGTTCTCATTTGTTTAATGTTTATGTACGTGTTTATAGAGTGGCATATACACTACACTTATCAGCTTTGTTTCTATCTTGTCTTTAATCATTTTTTTTTTCGATTACCTTAGTATTTATTCTTTGCGTATGACCAAACCAGTTTACTTCTTTGTCTATTATTTCATCGGTAATTGTGAATCTTACTTTCATGATCTCTATGATTCTTATATTTGTCACCCTCTCTATCCTTGACTTGCCTGCTGTTTTTCTCCACAAATTGGTTTCTATTGTTTGCAGCATTTTCTTTAAAGGGTCGTACTTCTGAGCTATAAATGATTATTTTTTGTTTGTTGTTTACATTTTTACTCTAAATAGCTTTATTACTTTTCTTCCTTGAATATATTTTTTTTTCAAATGGCGTCATATACCTAATATTCCGTCACAATTCATTCACAGGTATTTATAATATCTAGAATTTTGTATTTTCATTCCATCCTACTAGTATGTATAAGGTTATATTGTGTCTTAATATAAGGTTATATTAAGTGTCATCACCGCAACTTCAAATAAATGTTACCAATTTATGCCAAAATGTCACCTTTGTTCGATCGCAGTTAGAGTGTAATCCGAACAAGTGTGCTTTATAAAAACGCTTTATATTCTACTTATACAAATTAAATGAAACAAGTTAGGGTATGTTTCTTTAAATGTAGGTACATTAATAGAAATCTTACAATATTATTTCTGGGAGCGTTCAAGTATTACGTAACGCGGTTTTTGTAGATTTTTGACCCCCTCCCCCCTACGTAACGCACCTTAATGGGGCGTTCACGTATTACGTAACCCCCCCCCCTCAACCTGCGTTACGTAATACTTGAAGGGCCCCTCTATACGCGTATATAATAAAATATGTATAGTGGCTGTAATTCCCGTGCACTGGGCTAAATGATTCTAAAAAGGAACATACCTACCGTCTAAATATTTCGTGTTGGTATTATGGGACGTCACGGGCTATGACGCGGATGACGTGCAACGGTAAGTATTTTGGACGGACTGTATACACTTTTTTCGTATTGTTTCACAAGCTTTCTTGACATATACTCCAGGTAACCATCCTTTTGTATTTTAATTACCTGGTGGTCTGCAGAACTGTGTATACAGGGCGCACTTATTAAGCGGCAGCCCAATATAACTGCATTTCTTCTTCCATGGGTCAAAAGTTTGCCTCATAAGTAGCAATCTTATGCTTAACAGATTTAACTATACAGTACAACCTGCCATATCCGGACCTGTCATATCCGGACCTCCCCATATCCGGACGGTTCTGCGCCGTCCGGATCTACCAAAGGCAGTTTTGCTCCTGCTGTTGGACAACGCACTAAAAGAAGAACTAAAACATGGCGAAATAATGTATTATAGAATCTATAAAACGTGTCTATCGACGAAAGTTATTGACGGCGTTGATAACTGGAATGTATGAAGGAGAAAACGTTTCAGAGACTATAAAAGAAGTAGTGTTTTTGATATCCGGATCGGTCTGTCGCCACATTGATCTGGATATGGCAGGTTTGACTGTATTTGTGTTCCGTTTTCTATAGCTCCCCATAGAGTCAGCGGGACACTGGCATATGCTTTCTTTAGGTATACCAATAGAAGGTGTAGTTCTTGATATCAGGCTATTCTTTTTTCTACAACCAGGGCGGTGAGAAAAAGTGATCTACTGTTGATTTTTCTGCTCTAAATCATGTCTGTTGTTCTGCTACTTTATCTTTGTACTAATTTTCGATCTTGTCTGGATTTTATGGATTTGATGTTTCCATACACTTTACTTAGTGTATACTCATTCGTGTATAGAATACAATATACAATCTTGAAAAGATGCAGGTGCGTATAATATACGCATTCCTAAACACACAGTGAAATTCAGACAAGAATAATATGAAATTACATGCAGGAATCAATTATTTGATTTCAAAAATTTTCCACAGTTTATGGCGAAAAATTATTCGTTGTCTTCTGATTACGAATTCAGCGGTTCCATGGTGTAATGGTTAGCACTCTGGACTTTGAATGCAGCGATCCGAGTTCAAATCTCGGTGGGATCTCATACAAATTTTCTTGTATCAAACGTTATCTGTAAGGCGAAATTCCCAGGTATATTATTATTTGCATCGGTTCCATGGTGTAATGGTTAGCACTCTGGACTCTGAATCCAGCGATCCGAGTTCAAATCTCGGTGGGACCTGAATTATTTATATGTTTTTTTTAAATCGCTTCATATTAAAATGGTTAATATACATGCATATAAAATCCACTGCAGTACGAATAAAGGTTCCATGGTGTAATGGTTAGCACTCTGGACTTTGAATCCAGCGATCCGAGTTCAAATCTCGGTGGGACCTCATAAAAATTTTCTTGTATCAAAGGTTACCTGTGAAACGAAATTCTCCGGTATATTATAATTTCCATCGGTTCCATGGTGTAATGGTTAGCACTCTGGACTCTGAATCCAGCGATCCGAGTTCAAATCTCGGTGGGACCTGAATTATTTATATGTTTTTTAAATCGTTTCATATTAAAATGGTTAATATACATACATAAAAAATCCACTGCAGTACAAATAAAGGTTCCATGGTGTAATGGTTTGCACTCTGGACTTTGAATCCAGCGATCTGAGTTCAAATCTCGGTGGGACCTCATAAAAATTTTCTTGTATCAAACTATACCTGCGAAACGAAATTCTCACCTTTATTATTATTTCCATCGGTTCCATGGTGTAATGGTTAGCACTCTGGACTTTGAATCCAGCGATCCGAGTTCAAATCTCGGTGGGACCTCATAAAAATTTTCTTGTATCAAACTATACCTGCGAAACGAAATTCTCACCTTTATTATTATTTCCATCGGTTCCATGGTGTAATGGTTAGCACTCTGGACTTTGAATCCAGCGATCCGAGTTCAAATCTCGGTGGGACCTCAAACATTTTACTTTTTTGATAGCTTGTATAAAGATTTGAAGTCTACGTACAAGAATAACACAGGCCAACGAAAAAAAAAACATTTAAAAACTTTTCTTATAAATTTATGTGAATCCTATGTAATTTTTGGCGCTAAAAAAGAATCTGAAATTAGATTTTAGGTATCACCCACAGTTTTTCCACAATATGACACTGGCTTATTCTACAATATAATAATTTGAAAAACACAAAATACCGGAATACATTAAAATGATACATTATTAGAATAATACCTTTTATCTAATTTTTATCTTCTCATAGTATAGGTCTGTACAAGCATTTCAGGGGTCAATGTTTTTGTATTTTCTTTCTATTTTTTTTTTGTAAAACTTCTCAAGTAGCTTTTTCACCTATGCGAGGCACTCTGTTGTTCCCGATGAAGTGACCAACAGTAATCACCCATCATGTTGGTGTTCCAACATCTCTGGTATGGTTGCTCCATCACGTTGATATCCTGGTGGAAGCGTTCGCCTCGTTCTTCACTGACTGCACCCAGATTTTCTGGAAAATGATCAAGATGGTTATGCAAAAGGTGGATTTTGAGGCTGATTTGACATCCCAAATCTTAAATCTTATCTAAAATCTTAAAAAACTTATCTAATAAATTAGCTTCTATAAGCTAGTAGTTAGGGTCTTTCACATTACCTAAAAACTTGGTTACAACTTTTTTGAATCCAATCCAAGCTTCTTTTTCCTTAGTAGTAATTTTGGTTTCAAAGGTACTTATGCAATTTTAAATGTTAAATTGTGAAAGAATGGTGGGTGATACAGCATTTTTAATATGATTTTCGGACTCAGCACACCAAAATACATAAGATAGAGGTAATTTTATCAAAAAAGTTTTTTCATCGTTGGCCTGTGTAATTAATGAGCCTTTTAAAAGCATTTTATAAATGGAGATCATCATCATCATCATCGTCATCATCATGCAACCTCTTCTGTCCACTGCTGGACATATGTCTCTCCCATTTTTCGCCACTCTCCACGGTTCTGTGCGTCTTGTTTCCATTTCTTGGATATTAGTTTAATGTCGTCTATACAGCGTATTGGTGGTCGTCCTCTGCTGCGTTTGTCTTCTCCTGGGCGCCATTTAATTAGTTTTCTGATCCAACTTGAGTCTTTTAGTCTCGCTATGTGACCTGCCCAATTCCATTTCAGCTTAGCTATACGTTCGACGGCATCAGCGATACTTGTTTTTTTCCTTAGTTCTTGGTTCCTTATTTTGTCTTTTTTTGTCACGCAGAGAATCAATCTTCCGATGCTCCTTTGTGCCACTCGTTTTTAGGGCTGTTTTTTTGTGAGAGTGAGAGTTTCTGCTCCATATACCATAATAGGAAGAACGCATCGGTCAAATGTCTTCCGTTTCATAGCTATCGGGATGTTGCTCTTAAAGATGTCTCTTTGTGAACCATACGCTGCCCAAGCAAGTGTTATTCGGCGTTGAAATTCACAGGTCTGATCCTTGCTTATTCTGATTTCATGACCGAGATATATGATATATTATGTACTTTTCTGTCAATGCTACCACTTAATTTTTGATGGTTAGGTGTTGGCTGGGAACTAAATTTGTCATAAATTTAGTCTTACTGATGTTCATTTTTAGGTACATTGTTGAAGATACGTTTTCTAATTCTTGTAGCATTTGTTGTGCTTCACCCAGATCTTCGGTAATAAGTACTATATCGTCGGCAAAACGCAGATGATTGAGCATTTCCCCATCTATTTTTATTCCTCTATTTTCCCACTTTAGCATTTTAAAGGCGTATTCGAGGAATAATTTAGGCGAGAGAGTGTCGCCCTGTCTCACACCTCGCTTGATATGCATTTCTCTGGTGGTATCATGTAGTTTTACACGCATTGTGGCGTTTTGGTACAATGTTTGTACTAGCTTTGTAAACCGGTAGTCTAAATAAATGGATATATTTTTAAAAGACTAAGTTTTCACTCTAATGGCATATAACATATCCCACCAGAATGAAAACAATGGGAACCTTCTCTGGTTACACCTCCGAGGCTTCTACAATTTGCAAGCCATACGGATGCTGAGACTAAGGAAGATGAGGGAATTCTACAATTTACAATTCACGTCACATCTGCTCAGCGCGGTAAAGTTCCAACGAGACTGGTTCCCTTCATACTCCACACAGAGTAAATGTAAATCAAAAATGAATAACCACTTTCAATTTCGTTGCAAAACGAAAATACAGCCGAACCATATTCCAGTCCAATCAGAGAGTGCTGCAAGCACCTCTACCGGTTTCGAAACTTATTAGTCTCTCATCAGGAGGCACATATGCTGCTCTCCCTGATCCAACCAAAACAAACCCCAGCGTGCAGTCCCGAATTGCAACGAACGAAATGGCATAGATGCCCTAGCGGCAACTGCTAGCAAAAGACTAAGTTTTCACTCTAATGGCATATAACATATCCCACCAGAATGAAAACAATGGGAACCTTCTCTGGTTACACCTCCGAGGCTTCTACAATTTGCAAGCCATACGGATGCTGAGACTAAGGAAGATGAGGGAATTCTACAATTTACAATTCACGTCACATCTGCTCAGCGCGGTAAAGTTCCAACGAGACTGGTTCCCTTCATACTCCACACAGAGTAAATGTAAATCAAAAATGAATAACCACTTTCAATTTCGTTGCAAAACGAAAATACAGCCGAACCATATTCCAGTCCAATCAGAGAGTGCTGCAAGCACCTCTACCGGTTTCGAAACTTATTAGTCTCTCATCAGGAGGCACATATGCTGCTCTCCCTGATCCAACCAAAACAAACCCCAGCGTGCAGTCCCGAATTGCAACGAACGAAATGGCATAGATGCCCTAGCGGCAACTGCTAGCAAAAGACTAAGTTTTCACTCTAATGGCATATAACATATCCCACCAGAATGAAAACAATGGGAACCTTCTCTGGTTACACCTCCGAGGCTTCTACAATTTGCAAGCCATACGGATGCTGAGACTAAGGAAGATGAGGGAATTCTACAATTTACAATTCACGTCACATCTGCTCAGCGCGGTAAAGTTCCAACGAGACTGGTTCCCTTCATACTCCACACAGAGTAAATGTAAATCAAAAATGAATAACCACTTTCAATTTCGTTGCAAAACGAAAATACAGCCGAACCATATTCCAGTCCAATCAGAGAGTGCTGCAAGCACCTCTACCGGTTTCGAAACTTATTAGTCTCTCATCAGGAGGCACATATGCTGCTCTCCCTGATCCAACCAAAACAAACCCCAGCGTGCAGTCCCGAATTGCAACGAACGAAATGGCATAGATGCCCTAGCGGCAACTGCTAGCAAAAGACTAAGTTTTCACTCTAATGGCATATAACATATCCCACCAGAATGAAAACAATGGGAACCTTCTCTGGTTACACCTCCGAGGCTTCTACAATTTGCAAGCCATACGGATGCTGAGACTAAGGAAGATGAGGGAATTCTACAATTTACAATTCACGTCACATCTGCTCAGCGCGGTAAAGTTCCAACGAGACTGGTTCCCTTCATACTCCACACAGAGTAAATGTAAATCAAAAATGAATAACCACTTTCAATTTCGTTGCAAAACGAAAATACAGCCGAACCATATTCCAGTCCAATCAGAGAGTGCTGCAAGCACCTCTACCGGTTTCGAAACTTATTAGTCTCTCATCAGGAGGCACATATGCTGCTCTCCCTGATCCAACCAAAACAAACCCCAGCGTGCAGTCCCGAATTGCAACGAACGAAATGGCATAGATGCCCTAGCGGCAACTGCTAGCAAAAGACTAAGTTTTCACTCTAATGGCATATAACATATCCCACCAGAATGAAAACAATGGGAACCTTCTCTGGTTACACCTCCGAGGCTTCTACAATTTGCAAGCCATACGGATGCTGAGACTAAGGAAGATGAGGGAATTCTACAATTTACAATTCACGTCACATCTGCTCAGCGCGGTAAAGTTCCAACGAGACTGGTTCCCTTCATACTCCACACAGAGTAAATGTAAATCAAAAATGAATAACCACTTTCAATTTCGTTGCAAAACGAAAATACAGCCGAACCATATTCCAGTCCAATCAGAGAGTGCTGCAAGCACCTCTACCGGTTTCGAAACTTATTAGTCTCTCATCAGGAGGCACATATGCTGCTCTCCCTGATCCAACCAAAACAAACCCCAGCGTGCAGTCCCGAATTGCAACGAACGAAATGGCATAGATGCCCTAGCGGCAACTGCTAGCAAAAGACTAAGTTTTCACTCTAATGGCATATAACATATCCCACCAGAATGAAAACAATGGGAACCTTCTCTGGTTACACCTCCGAGGCTTCTACAATTTGCAAGCCATACGGATGCTGAGACTAAGGAAGATGAGGGAATTCTACAATTTACAATTCACGTCACATCTGCTCAGCGCGGTAAAGTTCCAACGAGACTGGTTCCCTTCATACTCCACACAGAGTAAATGTAAATCAAAAATGAATAACCACTTTCAATTTCGTTGCAAAACGAAAATACAGCCGAACCATATTCCAGTCCAATCAGAGAGTGCTGCAAGCACCTCTACCGGTTTCGAAACTTATTAGTCTCTCATCAGGAGGCACATATGCTGCTCTCCCTGATCCAACCAAAACAAACCCCAGCGTGCAGTCCCGAATTGCAACGAACGAAATGGCATAGATGCCCTAGCGGCAACTGCTAGCAAAAGACTAAGTTTTCACTCTAATGGCATATAACATATCCCACCAGAATGAAAACAATGGGAACCTTCTCTGGTTACACCTCCGAGGCTTCTACAATTTGCAAGCCATACGGATGCTGAGACTAAGGAAGATGAGGGAATTCTACAATTTACAATTCACGTCACATCTGCTCAGCGCGGTAAAGTTCCAACGAGACTGGTTCCCTTCATACTCCACACAGAGTAAATGTAAATCAAAAATGAATAACCACTTTCAATTTCGTTGCAAAACGAAAATACAGCCGAACCATATTCCAGTCCAATCAGAGAGTGCTGCAAGCACCTCTACCGGTTTCGAAACTTATTAGTCTCTCATCAGGAGGCACATATGCTGCTCTCCCTGATCCAACCAAAACAAACCCCAGCGTGCAGTCCCGAATTGCAACGAACGAAATGGCATAGATGCCCTAGCGGCAACTGCTAGCAAAAGACTAAGTTTTCACTCTAATGGCATATAACATATCCCACCAGAATGAAAACAATGGGAACCTTCTCTGGTTACACCTCCGAGGCTTCTACAATTTGCAAGCCATACGGATGCTGAGACTAAGGAAGATGAGGGAATTCTACAATTTACAATTCACGTCACATCTGCTCAGCGCGGTAAAGTTCCAACGAGACTGGTTCCCTTCATACTCCACACAGAGTAAATGTAAATCAAAAATGAATAACCACTTTCAATTTCGTTGCAAAACGAAAATACAGCCGAACCATATTCCAGTCCAATCAGAGAGTGCTGCAAGCACCTCTACCGGTTTCGAAACTTATTAGTCTCTCATCAGGAGGCACATATGCTGCTCTCCCTGATCCAACCAAAACAAACCCCAGCGTGCAGTCCCGAATTGCAACGAACGAAATGGCATAGATGCCCTAGCGGCAACTGCTAGCAAAAGACTAAGTTTTCACTCTAATGGCATATAACATATCCCACCAGAATGAAAACAATGGGAACCTTCTCTGGTTACACCTCCGAGGCTTCTACAATTTGCAAGCCATACGGATGCTGAGACTAAGGAAGATGAGGGAATTCTACAATTTACAATTCACGTCACATCTGCTCAGCGCGGTAAAGTTCCAACGAGACTGGTTCCCTTCATACTCCACACAGAGTAAATGTAAATCAAAAATGAATAACCACTTTCAATTTCGTTGCAAAACGAAAATACAGCCGAACCATATTCCAGTCCAATCAGAGAGTGCTGCAAGCACCTCTACCGGTTTCGAAACTTATTAGTCTCTCATCAGGAGGCACATATGCTGCTCTCCCTGATCCAACCAAAACAAACCCCAGCGTGCAGTCCCGAATTGCAACGAACGAAATGGCATAGATGCCCTAGCGGCAACTGCTAGCAAAAGACTAAGTTTTCACTCTAATGGCATATAACATATCCCACCAGAATGAAAACAATGGGAACCTTCTCTGGTTACACCTCCGAGGCTTCTACAATTTGCAAGCCATACGGATGCTGAGACTAAGGAAGATGAGGGAATTCTACAATTTACAATTCACGTCACATCTGCTCAGCGCGGTAAAGTTCCAACGAGACTGGTTCCCTTCATACTCCACACAGAGTAAATGTAAATCAAAAATGAATAACCACTTTCAATTTCGTTGCAAAACGAAAATACAGCCGAACCATATTCCAGTCCAATCAGAGAGTGCTGCAAGCACCTCTACCGGTTTCGAAACTTATTAGTCTCTCATCAGGAGGCACATATGCTGCTCTCCCTGATCCAACCAAAACAAACCCCAGCGTGCAGTCCCGAATTGCAACGAACGAAATGGCATAGATGCCCTAGCGGCAACTGCTAGCAAAAGACTAAGTTTTCACTCTAATGGCATATAACATATCCCACCAGAATGAAAACAATGGGAACCTTCTCTGGTTACACCTCCGAGGCTTCTACAATTTGCAAGCCATACGGATGCTGAGACTAAGGAAGATGAGGGAATTCTACAATTTACAATTCACGTCACATCTGCTCAGCGCGGTAAAGTTCCAACGAGACTGGTTCCCTTCATACTCCACACAGAGTAAATGTAAATCAAAAATGAATAACCACTTTCAATTTCGTTGCAAAACGAAAATACAGCCGAACCATATTCCAGTCCAATCAGAGAGTGCTGCAAGCACCTCTACCGGTTTCGAAACTTATTAGTCTCTCATCAGGAGGCACATATGCTGCTCTCCCTGATCCAACCAAAACAAACCCCAGCGTGCAGTCCCGAATTGCAACGAACGAAATGGCATAGATGCCCTAGCGGCAACTGCTAGCAAAAGACTAAGTTTTCACTCTAATGGCATATAACATATCCCACCAGAATGAAAACAATGGGAACCTTCTCTGGTTACACCTCCGAGGCTTCTACAATTTGCAAGCCATACGGATGCTGAGACTAAGGAAGATGAGGGAATTCTACAATTTACAATTCACGTCACATCTGCTCAGCGCGGTAAAGTTCCAACGAGACTGGTTCCCTTCATACTCCACACAGAGTAAATGTAAATCAAAAATGAATAACCACTTTCAATTTCGTTGCAAAACGAAAATACAGCCGAACCATATTCCAGTCCAATCAGAGAGTGCTGCAAGCACCTCTACCGGTTTCGAAACTTATTAGTCTCTCATCAGGAGGCACATATGCTGCTCTCCCTGATCCAACCAAAACAAACCCCAGCGTGCAGTCCCGAATTGCAACGAACGAAATGGCATAGATGCCCTAGCGGCAACTGCTAGCAAAAGACTAAGTTTTCACTCTAATGGCATATAACATATCCCACCAGAATGAAAACAATGGGAACCTTCTCTGGTTACACCTCCGAGGCTTCTACAATTTGCAAGCCATACGGATGCTGAGACTAAGGAAGATGAGGGAATTCTACAATTTACAATTCACGTCACATCTGCTCAGCGCGGTAAAGTTCCAACGAGACTGGTTCCCTTCATACTCCACACAGAGTAAATGTAAATCAAAAATGAATAACCACTTTCAATTTCGTTGCAAAACGAAAATACAGCCGAACCATATTCCAGTCCAATCAGAGAGTGCTGCAAGCACCTCTACCGGTTTCGAAACTTATTAGTCTCTCATCAGGAGGCACATATGCTGCTCTCCCTGATCCAACCAAAACAAACCCCAGCGTGCAGTCCCGAATTGCAACGAACGAAATGGCATAGATGCCCTAGCGGCAACTGCTAGCAAAAGACTAAGTTTTCACTCTAATGGCATATAACATATCCCACCAGAATGAAAACAATGGGAACCTTCTCTGGTTACACCTCCGAGGCTTCTACAATTTGCAAGCCATACGGATGCTGAGACTAAGGAAGATGAGGGAATTCTACAATTTACAATTCACGTCACATCTGCTCAGCGCGGTAAAGTTCCAACGAGACTGGTTCCCTTCATACTCCACACAGAGTAAATGTAAATCAAAAATGAATAACCACTTTCAATTTCGTTGCAAAACGAAAATACAGCCGAACCATATTCCAGTCCAATCAGAGAGTGCTGCAAGCACCTCTACCGGTTTCGAAACTTATTAGTCTCTCATCAGGAGGCACATATGCTGCTCTCCCTGATCCAACCAAAACAAACCCCAGCGTGCAGTCCCGAATTGCAACGAACGAAATGGCATAGATGCCCTAGCGGCAACTGCTAGCAAAAGACTAAGTTTTCACTCTAATGGCATATAACATATCCCACCAGAATGAAAACAATGGGAACCTTCTCTGGTTACACCTCCGAGGCTTCTACAATTTGCAAGCCATACGGATGCTGAGACTAAGGAAGATGAGGGAATTCTACAATTTACAATTCACGTCACATCTGCTCAGCGCGGTAAAGTTCCAACGAGACTGGTTCCCTTCATACTCCACACAGAGTAAATGTAAATCAAAAATGAATAACCACTTTCAATTTCGTTGCAAAACGAAAATACAGCCGAACCATATTCCAGTCCAATCAGAGAGTGCTGCAAGCACCTCTACCGGTTTCGAAACTTATTAGTCTCTCATCAGGAGGCACATATGCTGCTCTCCCTGATCCAACCAAAACAAACCCCAGCGTGCAGTCCCGAATTGCAACGAACGAAATGGCATAGATGCCCTAGCGGCAACTGCTAGCAAAAGACTAAGTTTTCACTCTAATGGCATATAACATATCCCACCAGAATGAAAACAATGGGAACCTTCTCTGGTTACACCTCCGAGGCTTCTACAATTTGCAAGCCATACGGATGCTGAGACTAAGGAAGATGAGGGAATTCTACAATTTACAATTCACGTCACATCTGCTCAGCGCGGTAAAGTTCCAACGAGACTGGTTCCCTTCATACTCCACACAGAGTAAATGTAAATCAAAAATGAATAACCACTTTCAATTTCGTTGCAAAACGAAAATACAGCCGAACCATATTCCAGTCCAATCAGAGAGTGCTGCAAGCACCTCTACCGGTTTCGAAACTTATTAGTCTCTCATCAGGAGGCACATATGCTGCTCTCCCTGATCCAACCAAAACAAACCCCAGCGTGCAGTCCCGAATTGCAACGAACGAAATGGCATAGATGCCCTAGCGGCAACTGCTAGCAAAAGACTAAGTTTTCACTCTAATGGCATATAACATATCCCACCAGAATGAAAACAATGGGAACCTTCTCTGGTTACACCTCCGAGGCTTCTACAATTTGCAGATGTGACGTGAATTGTAAATTGTAGAATTCCCTCATCTTCCTTAGTCTCAGCATCCGTATGGCTTGCAAATTGTAGAAGCCTCGGAGGTGTAACCAGAGAAGGTTCCCATTGTTTTCATTCTGGTGGGATATGTTATATGCCATTAGAGTGAAAACTTAGTCTTTTGCTAGCAGTTGCCGCTAGGGCATCTATGCCATTTCGTTCGTTGCAATTCGGGACTGCACGCTGGGGTTTGTTTTGGTTGGATCAGGGAGAGCAGCATATGTGCCTCCTGATGAGAGACTAATAAGTTTCGAAACCGGTAGAGGTGCTTGCAGCACTCTCTGATTGGACTGGAATATGGTTCGGCTGTATTTTCGTTTTGCAACGAAATTGAAAGTGGTTATTCATTTTTGATTTACATTTACTCTGTGTGGAGTATGAAGGGAACCAGTCTCGTTGGAACTTTGCCGCGCTGAGCAGATGTGACGTGAATTGTAAATTGTAGAATTCCCTCATCTTCCTTAGTCTCAGCATCCGTATGGCTTGCAAATTGTAGAAGCCTCGGAGGTGTAACCAGAGAAGGTTCCCATTGTTTTCATTCTGGTGGGATATGTTATATGCCATTAGAGTGAAAACTTAGTCTTTTGCTAGCAGTTGCCGCTAGGGCATCTATGCCATTTCGTTCGTTGCAATTCGGGACTGCACGCTGGGGTTTGTTTTGGTTGGATCAGGGAGAGCAGCATATGTGCCTCCTGATGAGAGACTAATAAGTTTCGAAACCGGTAGAGGTGCTTGCAGCACTCTCTGATTGGACTGGAATATGGTTCGGCTGTATTTTCGTTTTGCAACGAAATTGAAAGTGGTTATTCATTTTTGATTTACATTTACTCTGTGTGGAGTATGAAGGGAACCAGTCTCGTTGGAACTTTACCGCGCTGAGCAGATGTGACGTGAATTGTAAATTGTAGAATTCCCTCATCTTCCTTAGTCTCAGCATCCGTATGGCTTGCAAATTGTAGAAGCCTCGGAGGTGTAACCAGAGAAGGTTCCCATTGTTTTCATTCTGGTGGGATATGTTATATGCCATTAGAGTGAAAACTTAGTCTTTTGCTAGCAGTTGCCGCTAGGGCATCTATGCCATTTCGTTCGTTGCAATTCGGGACTGCACGCTGGGGTTTGTTTTGGTTGGATCAGGGAGAGCAGCATATGTGCCTCCTGATGAGAGACTAATAAGTTTCGAAACCGGTAGAGGTGCTTGCAGCACTCTCTGATTGGACTGGAATATGGTTCGGCTGTATTTTCGTTTTGCAACGAAATTGAAAATGGTTATTCATTTTTGATTTACATTTACTCTGTGTGGAGTATGAAGGGAACCAGTCTCGTTGGAACTTTACCGCGCTGAGCAGATGTGACGTGAATTGTAAATTGTAGAATTCCCTCATCTTCCTTAGTCTCAGCATCCGTATGGCTTGCAAATTGTAGAAGCCTCGGAGGTGTAACCAGAGAAGGTTCCCATTGTTTTCATTCTGGTGGGATATGTTATATGCCATTAGAGTGAAAACTTAGTCTTTTGCTAGCAGTTGCCGCTAGGGCATCTATGCCATTTCGTTCGTTGCAATTCGGGACTGCACGCTGGGGTTTGTTTTGGTTGGATCAGGGAGAGCAGCATATGTGCCTCCTGATGAGAGACTAATAAGTTTCGAAACCGGTAGAGGTGCTTGCAGCACTCTCTGATTGGACTGGAATATGGTTCGGCTGTATTTTCGTTTTGCAACGAAATTGAAAGTGGTTATTCATTTTTGATTTACATTTACTCTGTGTGGAGTATGAAGGGAACCAGTCTCGTTGGAACTTTACCGCGCTGAGCAGATGTGACGTGAATTGTAAATTGTAGAATTCCCTCATCTTCCTTAGTCTCAGCATCCGTATGGCTTGCAAATTGTAGAAGCCTCGGAGGTGTAACCAGAGAAGGTTCCCATTGTTTTCATTCTGGTGGGATATGTTATATGCCATTAGAGTGAAAACTTAGTCTTTTGCTAGCAGTTGCCGCTAGGGCATCTATGCCATTTCGTTCGTTGCAATTCGGGACTGCACGCTGGGGTTTGTTTTGGTTGGATCAGGGAGAGCAGCATATGTGCCTCCTGATGAGAGACTAATAAGTTTCGAAACCGGTAGAGGTGCTTGCAGCACTCTCTGATTGGACTGGAATATGGTTCGGCTGTATTTTCGTTTTGCAACGAAATTGAAAGTGGTTATTCATTTTTGATTTACATTTACTCTGTGTGGAGTATGAAGGGAACCAGTCTCGTTGGAACTTTACCGCGCTGAGCAGATGTGACGTGAATTGTAAATTGTAGAATTCCCTCATCTTCCTTAGTCTCAGCATCCGTATGGCTTGCAAATTGTAGAAGCCTCGGAGGTGTAACCAGAGAAGGTTCCCATTGTTTTCATTCTGGTGGGATATGTTATATGCCATTAGAGTGAAAACTTAGTCTTTTGCTAGCAGTTGCCGCTAGGGCATCTATGCCATTTCGTTCGTTGCAATTCGGGACTGCACGCTGGGGTTTGTTTTGGTTGGATCAGGGAGAGCAGCATATGTGCCTCCTGATGAGAGACTAATAAGTTTCGAAACCGGTAGAGGTGCTTGCAGCACTCTCTGATTGGACTGGAATATGGTTCGGCTGTATTTTCGTTTTGCAACGAAATTGAAAGTGGTTATTCATTTTTGATTTACATTTACTCTGTGTGGAGTATGAAGGGAACCAGTCTCGTTGGAACTTTACCGCGCTGAGCAGATGTGACGTGAATTGTAAATTGTAGAATTCCCTCATCTTCCTTAGTCTCAGCATCCGTATGGCTTGCAAATTGTAGAAGCCTCGGAGGTGTAACCAGAGAAGGTTCCCATTGTTTTCATTCTGGTGGGATATGTTATATGCCATTAGAGTGAAAACTTAGTCTTTTGCTAGCAGTTGCCGCTAGGGCATCTATGCCATTTCGTTCGTTGCAATTCGGGACTGCACGCTGGGGTTTGTTTTGGTTGGATCAGGGAGAGCAGCATATGTGCCTCCTGATGAGAGACTAATAAGTTTCGAAACCGGTAGAGGTGCTTGCAGCACTCTCTGATTGGACTGGAATATGGTTCGGCTGTATTTTCGTTTTGCAACGAAATTGAAAGTGGTTATTCATTTTTGATTTACATTTACTCTGTGTGGAGTATGAAGGGAACCAGTCTCGTTGGAACTTTACCGCGCTGAGCAGATGTGACGTGAATTGTAAATTGTAGAATTCCCTCATCTTCCTTAGTCTCAGCATCCGTATGGCTTGCAAATTGTAGAAGCCTCGGAGGTGTAACCAGAGAAGGTTCCCATTGTTTTCATTCTGGTGGGATATGTTATATGCCATTAGAGTGAAAACTTAGTCTTTTGCTAGCAGTTGCCGCTAGGGCATCTATGCCATTTCGTTCGTTGCAATTCGGGACTGCACGCTGGGGTTTGTTTTGGTTGGATCAGGGAGAGCAGCATATGTGCCTCCTGATGAGAGACTAATAAGTTTCGAAACCGGTAGAGGTGCTTGCAGCACTCTCTGATTGGACTGGAATATGGTTCGGCTGTATTTTCGTTTTGCAACGAAATTGAAAGTGGTTATTCATTTTTGATTTACATTTACTCTGTGTGGAGTATGAAAGGAACCAGTCTCGTTGGAACTTTACCGCGCTGAGCAGATGTGACGTGAATTGTAAATTGTAGAATTCCCTCATCTTCCTTAGTCTCAGCATCCGTATGGCTTGCAAATTGTAGAAGCCTCGGAGGTGTAACCAGAGAAGGTTCCCATTGTTTTCATTCTGGTGGGATATGTTATATGCCATTAGAGTGAAAACTTAGTCTTTTGCTAGCAGTTGCCGCTAGGGCATCTATGCCATTTCGTTCGTTGCAATTCGGGACTGCACGCTGGGGTTTGTTTTGGTTGGATCAGGGAGAGCAGCATATGTGCCTCCTGATGAGAGACTAATAAGTTTCGAAACCGGTAGAGGTGCTTGCAGCACTCTCTGATTGGACTGGAATATGGTTCGGCTGTATTTTCGTTTTGCAACGAAATTGAAAGTGGTTATTCATTTTTGATTTACATTTACTCTGTGTGGAGTATGAAGGGAACCAGTCTCGTTGGAACTTTACCGCGCTGAGCAGATGTGACGTGAATTGTAAATTGTAGAATTCCCTCATCTTCCTTAGTCTCAGCATCCGTATGGCTTGCAAATTGTAGAAGCCTCGGAGGTGTAACCAGAGAAGGTTCCCATTGTTTTCATTCTGGTGGGATATGTTATATGCCATTAGAGTGAAAACTTAGTCTTTTGCTAGCAGTTGCCGCTAGGGCATCTATGCCATTTCGTTCGTTGCAATTCGGGACTGCACGCTGGGGTTTGTTTTGGTTGGATCAGGGAGAGCAGCATATGTGCCTCCTGATGAGAGACTAATAAGTTTCGAAACCGGTAGAGGTGCTTGCAGCACTCTCTGATTGGACTGGAATATGGTTCGGCTGTATTTTCGTTTTGCAACGAAATTGAAAGTGGTTATTCATTTTTGGATATATTTTTATGGATATCTTAATGACCACGTAAATCCAAAATTGTAGAAATATGATTTTTTCATAGGTTCCATGGTGTAATGGTTAGCACTCTGGACTTTGAATCCAGCGATCCGAGTTCAAATCTCGGTGGGACCTCAGATATTTTTGTTTTTCATTTCTGTATAGAGATTTTGGATTTAGACAGAGGTGTAACCACGATGATCCTGGGGGTTACATCTACTTGAAGGTCTCTGGGGGTATGAAATAATAATGGTATTAAGCGTATATAGCTCAAAGTACATCCAAAAGGCGGGGTATAAACCCCAAAACCACCCCCTGGTTACGCCTATGGATTTAGACACAATAATAATAATTATGGGCAGCCATTTTAAAACACTTCTATGGATATATCCTACAATATTATTGTAATCGTAGGGAGTGTTCTAAAGAAAATCTTTCAAAACAATTTGATCATGCTCCCTGTAAACCCAAATCTCTAGAAATATTTTTCCATAGGTTCCATGAGCGATCCGAGTTCAAATCTCGGTGGGGCCTCAGACTTTTTTTTTCAGTTTTGTATTAGATATTATAAATTTGCTTATTAGGGGAGTCAAGATAGAACGAAAACATGCATTGTTCCGGAATAATTCAAACAAGCTTATATTTTTCTATAACTGTTTTTGTTAGTTTATATACATAAAGTAAAAAGTTCTACTCACAGATTTTGCCGCTAATTGTTTATTAATTGTTTAAACAATAACAATTGTTTTGTATAAATAATTTTAAAAATATCGTTGAATTCATAATTTTACTTTGATCAAATATGTTTCTATTTTGTTTTTGATTATACTGAATCCGAATATGGCATTACAATTTCAAAAATTCTTATGAAGAAGCTAGTATACAGTATGTCTGCGTAGCTATGAACCATATGGGAAACTTCTTTATTATCAATTTTACGAAAAAAGGGTATTCTCCATAAAATGTTCTGCATAGTCTAAAATCTAAAACTCAACCGTTAGATATCAAATTTTATCAATTTTATACAAGGTATGTCAAAAATATGAATTTCGTTAAAGAGCAAAGTAGAAAGTATATTCCAGAATATTAAAAATTGTTATTATGAAAAGTTACAAGTCGGAAAAATGAAAGAGTACCCATGAGCGATCTTTTTAAACACATGTTTTCTATGTTCCAGAAAGTAGTGCACATTATTAAAAGAACACTTTATATAATTATTACATGTTCTTCCGCTGGCCAATTTTTTTGTGACACGGTCACAGGAAAATACAGCGTGTTTTATGTGTTGGTTCATGGTAATCTTTCATTTTTCCTACTGTAAATAGAATTAAAAACTATGTTTTAATATCAATTTTCAATTTTTTTTCTCAAATTACGCAATACCCATCATCATTTTATTACAATTATGATAACTATTTTATTATCAATTTCACGAAAATAAGTTATTCTTTATAAAATGCTCTACCTCGTATAAAATCCAAGATACAACCATCAGATATCAAACTTTTTCAATTTTATACGAGGTATGTAAAAAATATGAATTTCGCTTAACATTTGCTATAAGTGCACAATATTTCAATTAGAAGGATGTAATTGAAAATTTAAACTTAGTTTTTAATTCCAAACAATTTTGCTTAATAACAATTTTCGATATTGTTCTTCTTTTATGTCCAATTATATAAAATTTCATTTGATCCATTAGTTAAAGAATTACATATGTAATATGTAAAAAAAATAATGATGTATGTACTTAAACTGCCGTCAAACGGTCTTTTGCTTTATAATGCCGTTAACAGCTATGACGTCATTCGTATGATGCGTTTGACGGCATTTTCTTCGACTGCCGTTCGCTTTCACTTGCAGTTCAGCATATATATACACGTGGTGAGTTAATGCACGAGTTGACGATTCTCTTATCTTAGTTTATTATAGTGCCCGTCTCAATATATAGTTACAAGCGTTATATTTGTACGTGAGTGTTAATTATTGTGGGAATAATAAGTTTGAATTTGGAAAACTTGAATGACTTAGGTAAGTATCATTATGGGGCGTAGTATTGCACAACGTACGGGCATGTTATTTGAGCAAAGGTTTAATCTATTAAAAAATCTCAAAACACTGTGGGCCAATGATACTGCTGTTCTACTTACACCTATAGATGTTACAGACGAAAATGACACGCAAGTTATTATTGACAGTAATGATGAAGTTGTATTTGAAAATAACACGCAAGCTATTATTGACAGTAATGATAAAGTTTTATTTGAAAATGACACGCAAGTTATTATTGAAAGTAATGATGAAGTTGTATTTGAAAGTGAAAATAAGCTGTGTGGTGAGGTGGTTTGTCAAGAGATAAGTAGGGTAGATCGCGTGGGGGGGAATATACAAGAGTCAAGTCCAGAAAATGAACTTCCTATTACTCACCAAACTCTTCAAGTGAACGATGTTGCTTGGTCGACAATTAAAATGCCAGTGGCAGTAAAAAAACGAGGACGCCCAAAAGGACAAGGCCTGGCAGTAATAGGACTACCAAAGAAAAAGAAAAGAAACCCCAAAACATTTCCAAATAAATCCAGGGTTCCATTCCAAAGAAAGGATTAAATTTCTATAATTAATTTTTT
Source organism: Diabrotica virgifera virgifera (assembly GCF_917563875.1). Classification (NCBI taxonomy): domain Eukaryota; kingdom Metazoa; phylum Arthropoda; class Insecta; order Coleoptera; family Chrysomelidae; genus Diabrotica; species Diabrotica virgifera. The sequence continues at coordinate 58,600,858 of NC_065443.1, read as the reverse complement.
TTCTTAGTTTACAACAGGTTTACAACATAATTAAAATACGTTTTAATACTTCACTTTGTTTTCTTTTTCGTTTATAAGAAAATCTTCTAATATTATTAAATTCTTTATCAGAAATTGATACTAAGGTGGCCAGCCTCCATGCCGTTCATCCGAAGAAAATGCCGTCAAACGCATCATGACGTCATAGTTGTTAACGGCATTATAGTGCACGACCGTTTGACGGCAGTTTAAGTACAGCGTTAAAATAACTTAACCGTATACTTCGTCGAACGCTAGTTTACAGTGCGCCAATCGGTGATAACAGGTCTGGATACCTCGTATGAAAAAAAAAGTTGATTAATAGCAAGCTGAAAATTTTTTAATAGCTTAAGGGTGTCTAGTTGGACAAACTTTGATGTATGGAAACACTGGAACAGGGGAAGTTTTAATTGTGGAACAGGTTAAAAATTTGGAACGTCGGACTACGAAACCGCCCAATGTATTTTGTCGGACAGAACTTCCAATTAATTTGTTACCCTTTCATTAAACTGTCCTGTCTGAAAATCAGACAGCTATTTATCACCAACTGGGCATTTTAATGAGTGGAACATGTAGAACATGTCAAATGACAGGAATTATGATAGGTGACAAATAGCAGTCTGATTTTTGCATGAGAGTTTAATGAAAGGGTAACAAATCAATTGGAAGTTCTGTCCGACAAAATACATGGGACGTTTTCGTGGTCTGACGTACCAAATTTTTAACCTGTTCCACAATTAAAACTTCCCCTTTTCCAGTGTTACCATACATCAAAGTTTGTCCGACTAGACACCCTTAAGCTATTAACAAATTTTCAGCTTGCTATTAATCAACTTTTTTTTCATACGCGGGATTCAGACCTATAAGGGTGACTTCCACGTTATAAATAAAAAATTACAGAAGCTATAGATTTAACCACCCCCATGGCAAAAGCGCCTTTCGGCATCATATTCGCGGTGTGCAAGTACTTGGAAGGGATACGCGAAACGATCGTGCGCGAATAGCGGAGAAAAATTGCAACTTTCTTAAATAATTCATATTGTCAATTGAAATTGTCAAATTGACGTACATTTCATACCTATTGTCATTTAAGAAGAAAAATTATATATTGCTCCACAATATTGATATGATATGCAATTATTATATAAAGGTAAATTTAATTAATTGTATTTGGCTCGCAGTACTGCATTTTAATAACTAATTTTATTTACTACATACAATTATTTACGTTTTAATAACATAACTTAAATCTTATTTTTTCTTATTATTTTTTTTGGACTATGGTCTTGACAATTATCCAGTAACCAGGACCATATGATTGGCCAATATAATTAAAAGTGCGTTAAATAAGAAATAGATTTTGATGCTTGGACTATCCACTACTTATTCTCAAATTTTCAATCAAATCGATCTACTCTGTAAAAATTGCGAGGTGAAAAGCTTCGGTTCCTGGACTATGGGCCATTCCACGAACATACATCTGTTTTGGATTACTTCGACAACGAATATTTTACTGTGCAACATAAGAAGTACGAAAGTAAATGGCGCTAATAATTATTCCATTAAACAACAATGTAATTTGCAATTTACTTTCGTTCTTCTTATTTTGCACAGTAAAATATTCGTTGTCGAAGTAATCCAAAACAGGCGTATGTTCGTGGAATAGGGTATACTAGTGTGACCAACTAGCCGGAAAAATCCAGGACATGGCCCGAATTACGAAGTTGTGTCCCGGCGTCCCGGACCAGGCTTCCGGGCCATCCGAATTTTCAATGTTTTGGTAAAATTCTATTTTGAAATTTTGAATATTTCTCTAAGAATTCATATCAAACGGAATTGGTGGGAAGAAAAAAAGTCGACAATTTCGAGAGTGTAATATTAAGATCAATGCTGGGGGTGAGGCTTATAGAGAAAAAAACAAATAAATGGATTAGAAACAAAACCAAAGTAAAAGACGCAGGAGAACATGCTGCCAAATTAAAATGGAGCTTCGCAGGACACAATGCCTGACCGAAGGATAAAAGATGGAACACGAAATACAACAATGGAGACCGTGGTTAGGAAGAAGAAGTAAATGAAGACCACACATGAAATGGGCTGATGACATAAAGAACTTTGGAGGACACAACTGGAAACACGTGGCGCAAAATAGACAACACTGGATTGAATTGGGGGAGGCCTATGTCCAAAGTTGGATTGCTGAAGGCTGATAAAGAAGAAGAATATTAATACCACATGCAAAACGCTGCGTATCCGTGGTATTTGGTATTACAGTTCTACGAAAACTTTTTTCGTTTCTGTATTTTAATTATCGTCATTATCATTACAACCAATTGTGGCTTAATCGCATTAAAAATATCATTGTCAGCATATAAATGTTTAATACATAAATAATGTTTAATTATGAAAGTTCAAAGTTGTATATATTAAAAAAATGGCCCGATTTTTATTGAAAAGTCCCGGATTTCAGGTATTTTTTTCAGCCGTGTCCCGAATTTGACTAAATTGGAGTTGGTCACACTGGGTATACGTCATTTTAGTTTAAAAGTGAAGCACCTGGATTGTGTCGCGCCAGTGGGCAAGTCAATTTGACGCCATGTATTGGTTTCTTTACAATTTTGAATCATATGGCTAAGATAGGTCTGTCGGGTCAGTTAGGATCAAATGTAGTTTAAAAAAGACACACAAGAATTCTTATTTATTTGTTTGTTTCAGGTAGGTAACCGTTTCTTCCTTCATAGTACACGTTGGTAAGTCTTTATCCACCTGTATTGAAAAATATAGATATGGTGATTAATTCAAGATAATGCTAACAAAAAGTATTGATATAATCAATAAAATTGATATTGATAAAAAAATGTAAATGATTATACATATTTATATAATAGGGAACTTGCACAATTTTTTTTTATTGCATAATAATGTTCAGTTTTGTTTAAAAATGAGATTTCCAAAATTTCACGCTTCAAAAACTCGTAATAACTTAGAAATACGTATTTAAAGTCTTCAGCGGTATAAAATAGTTCAAACGACCCGTGACGTCACATAGTTTTACATTAGTTATTATTATGGTTATATTTCGCTGTGTCTAAGTACACGCTAACGTGTACGCAAATAAAAAAGTTAGGTATGTACACGCGAATTAAACTTCATCAAGCCAGTGACGTTATTATTTAGCGTGCGCAGTGACTGTATATTTTGGTACATGCTATTTTGATATGTTTAGCGTGTGTTTGATAGAAAAATATTTGTTAAAGGAAGGGAAGCAGAACGATTCAGATGTTTCAAACTTAATTGTAATTAAATCAATGTATATATTAAAGTATATATTTAGGTTAGCAAAATAAATATATGTATTTAGTTGACATAACACGTACAAAATATTATAATTTTTATACGTAAGTTAATTATTATAATCAACTATTCTAAATGGGAAATAAGCCACAATTTAACTAAAAAAATGATTTTATTAACGTTTCGACGTCCAAATCGGATGTCATTGTCAAAATACAAAAATTAGTCATATTAAATAAATTATTAGAAAAATTTTTTACTAAGCAACACCATTTTTGTTTAATTTAATAATATTTTGTATTTTGACAACGACGTCGAAACGTTAATAAAATTATTTTTTGGTTAAATTGTGGCTTAGTTCCCATTTAGAATAGTTGATTACAAAAATGCCACAAGGATAATAGCTTCAGAACAAGTTAATTATTATTGTGAAAGCTTTAGGTCTTCTTTTTATTTTAATCTTTTACGGTAATACATACTATTTCATTTATAACTAAAAAAAATATATATTAATTTATAGTCTCTTATCTTTTTCGTACTGTTTTAAAATGTTCTTAAACTTATTAAAAGAACTAAATAATTGTCCACACTCCGTAGTTAATTTAAAAACAAACACTAAACAAATAAAAAATAAGAATTCACTGACACTCTAACTTTTTTATTTGCGTACACGGTAACGTATACCTAGACACAACCTTATATTTAGGTATATTCTTCTTCTCCTTCTTTAGTTTATTGGCCTCCACCTACTTGGGTATTTGGCAAGTTCATCGTCGTGGAATTAGTCAAAAATATTTATATTCTAATGACATTTATCGTATGTCATTGTAATAATAATATACCAGTTTGTTAAAATTGTAGTTTTATACTGTTTTTGAAGGAAAGGAACGAAGGTTTACTATTGAAAATAAAACCATTTTGTAAAAGTACGAAATTTTCTATGAATAGTTCAAACGATCAAAAACACTTGTAACGTCACATAAATGTATTTTCTACTGACGTTTATAACGTCTAATTTAAAATTCGGTTTACTTTATTGGAAAAATGTAAATGTAAAGCCAAGTGACGTCACGATGCGTTTTGGACCACCTGTTTAAATTTGAATTTTTAATCGTCTTTAGGGGCCAAACGAAAGACAAACAAAACTTTTTTTTCTTTGATACATGTTTTAAATTATGTTGTGTGGTGATTTATAACATTTTTTTCGAATTTAAAAATTTATGCAAGTTCCCTATTGTGCTTAAAATCTAAATTTTATTTAAGATCCATTAAAAAATTTAAATAAAAAAAGTGTGTTTCCGCCCGGGATCGAACCGGGGACCTTCCGCGTGTTAGGCGGATGTGATAACCACTACACCACGGAAACTTGTACAACAAGTTCTAGAGTATTAATCCGCAGGTGTGTTACCGTATGATAGTTGGACACAAGAAACACCAAGTGATTGTTACTACATATGTAACGAGTCATAACTCAACTTGTAGATACGATTATATAATTTTTTTAAAACAAGATTTTAAAGAATATAAAATTATTTAAATCAACTGTCCAATTATCCTATGGTTATAATTGGGCGGATTAATTATCTGGACCTAATTGAACAAGTTTCCGTGGTGTAGTGGTTATCACATCCGCCTAACACGCGGAAACACGCTTTTTGTTGTTTTTTCATAAATTTTCTGGTTATTATTAAATGTTATTCGAGTGCGTACTTCAAAAAACCATTGTACCCATGATACTATAAATACAGAGATATTATTTTCCCGTAGCGCAAATACGTCCGAGTTCGCGCATTGATGACGTAACTGGAGACCGGAAGTTGAATTTGAATTCTTGTTAAAGTTAAATGGGATTTGTATGCATTATGTGATGAAATTATTCAATTAGCAAAATAACATTAAACTTCAGTGTATTCGAAAAAAAATTAGTGTCGAGATTCCAGTCAAAATAACTCTCAAAGATCTTCTTCTTCTTCTTCTTCTTCTTCTTCTTTTTATATAGACATTACTCTGTCTGTTTTTCAATGTGCCTCCAGTAAGTTGTCATTCCATCTTTTCGTGGTCTTCTCACTGATCGTCTTCATATTGGGGAACCGTCTCTCGCCGTCTCACTGTCAAAGATAAACTTATAAAATACAACCGCGAACAATTCAAAGCAATCGGACATTACGAATGATTACGAACCATTACGAACTTGCCGGTCTCCAGTTACTTGCCGGACTTCCGAATGTGCAATATATTATCTTGTTATTTATAGTATCATGATTGTACCAGTAGGAGCAAGGTAGCATGGCCGAGCGGTCTAAGGCGCTGGTTTAAGGCCGGCCATTGGTAATGTTATAAGTATAGGCGATCCCATCACCTTTATAAAGTACACCACTCATAATCTAGAGCATATATGTATACCGAAAAATGCTTAACCTACTAACAATATATCTCGCTAATTACAGCCATATTTTTGCTATCCTACCTGTTGTGTACTGTTTATAAAAAAATGTGAAAGTTTTGCTTTTTTCTCAATAAATATAAGAGCGTTTATATCTAAATTACTCAAGTATTTAAATGAATTTCATGATAAAATTTCGTCTAGCACTAATATATATGTAATGGAAGGAAGTAACGTTAAAAAAATGTGAAGTAATAAAGTACTTTTTGCGTGGTGTACTTTTAAAATAAATTTCTTCAATTAATAGAAATTGGCATGTGAAACGTAAATGTTGGACATATAATACGAAAAGAGTATAGGAATCTGTAAGAATCTAAGCTCTGTTAATGTAGCCATTATGTATAAGATGGCGCTACGAAAAAAATTATAAAAACCTAAAAAATTCAGGAGCGTAATGGCCCGTTTGAAACTTTCCTTTGGAAATTTCGGTATTTGACGAATATGAGTTTACTAGGGGTCCGGACAAATATAATCCCGGACAAAAAATCCCCACAAATTATACCGGACAAAAAATCCCCACGAAAAATCCCCACAGATAATCCCCGGACAAATAATCCCCACAAAAAATCCCGGACACATAATCCCCACAATTTTTGTTGGCAAAATATCCCCGCAAAGAATCCCGGACAAAAAATCCCCAAGAAATATTTTTGCCGAATAAAGTTGTCAAATGAATGCTTATAATCCAAGAATGCTACTAAAGATGAGAAATTTATACTGTCTGGCCGTCGGTACGTCCGACCGCGCATATAACTACTCGTCATTATGCCAGGTAGAATGACAAATGAGGTGTCGAATGAACGGTTATAATCCAACGATGGTACTAAAGATAAGCAATTTGGTCCGTCGGTCTGCCTGACCGCGAATATAACTCCTCCGTCACTGTACCAGATAGAATGACAAATGAGGTGTCGAATGAAAGCTTATAATCGAAGGATGGTACTAAAGATGAGAAATTAGACGAAGGCTGTCTGTCCATCGGTCCGTCCGACCGCGAATGTAACTACTCCGTCATTATGCAAGGTAGAATGACAAATGGGGTGTCGAATGATCGGTTATAATCCAACGATGGTACCTAAAGATGAGCAATTTGGTACGTCGGTCTGCTTGACCTCGAATATAACTCCTCCGTCACTGTACCAGGTAGAATAAGAAATAAGGTGTCGAATGAAAGCTTATAACTCGGGATGGTACTAAAGATGAGAAATTTAACCAAGGCTGCCTATCTATCTGTCCGTCCGACCGCGAATGTAACTACTCCGTTAATATGCCAGGTAGAATGCAAATGAGGTGTCGAATGAACGGTAATAATCCAACGATGGTACTAAAGATGAGCAATTTGGTCCTTCGGTCTGCCTGACCGCGAATATAACTCCTCCGTCACTGTACCAGGTAGAATGACAAATGAAGTGTCGAATGAAAGCTTATAATCCAAGGATGGTACTAACGATGAGAAATTAGACCAAGGCTGTCTGTCCATCGGTCCGTCCGACCGCGAATGTAAGTACTCCGTCATTATGCCAGGCAGAATGACAGATGAGGTGACGAGTGTACAGTGAACGGTTATATTCCAATGATGGTACTAAAGATTCACGCACGCATTTCGTTTCCGAAAGTTGCACTTTCACGCACGGCGTGCGGGAAAGTAAAATACCTTGTCATATGGCATTATAAAATATTATAATACATGCAATAAACTAATATTTAGATATTATTTACTAATTTATTTCAAATTAGCTTATTGTGCTCATGTTTTAATGAAATTAGCGCGATAATTCGATAAAATAAAATTATTTTGACATAATATTGCTCATCTTTAGTACCATCGTTGGATTATAACCGTTCATTCCACACCTCATTTGTCATTTTACCTGGCATAATGACGGAGTGGTTACATTCGCGGTCGGACGAACAGATGGACAGACAGCCTTGGTCAAATTTCTCATCTTTACTACCATCCTTGGTTATAAGCTTTCATTCGACACCTCATTGGTCATTCTACCTGGTACAGTGACGGAGGAGTTATATTCGCGGTCAGGCAGACCGACGGACCAAATTGCTGATCTTTAGTACCATCGTTGGATTATAATCGTTCATTCGAAACCTCATTTGTCATTTTCCCTGGCATAATGACGGAGTAGTTACATTCGCGGTCGGGCGGACAGATGGACAGACAGCCTTGGTCAAATTTTTCATCTTTAGTACCATCCTCGGTTATAAACTTGCATTCGACACCTTATTTGCCATTCTACCTGGTACAGTGACGGAGGAGTTATATTCGCGGTCAGGCAGACCGACGGACCAAATTGCTTATCTTTAGTACCATCGTTGGATTATAACCATTCATTCGACACCTCATTTGTCATTCTACCTGGCATAATGACGGAGTAGTTACATTCGCGGTTGGGCGGACAGATGGACAGACAGCCTTGGTCAAATTTCTCATCTTTAGTACCATCCTTGGTTATAAGCTTTCATTAAAATACATAGACATTTTCATTCTAAAATAGACAATTAGACATATTTGAGTGATATAATTGTTCTTCCCTGGTATAATTTTATAATATTGGGACATGAGAAGTAGGTAACAAACTATGATGAACCAATATGCGAAATAGATTTCTCCAATACTTTTGGTTTAGATTTTACCACGAGATACGAGCACAGTATTTATCCGAGTAAAATTTTCAGCGAGACCACCTAGAAAACTAAAAGTTCGCACCTGATATATAAAACGATTTCGAGTCGTCTTAGCGAGGCCGCACCTGCATACCTCTCTGTACTGATTAAGAACCAAACTAAACTATATATCGGCCGGCTATGCTGCCTCACTTAGATATCTATTGCGTTATCTCTCCAATAGAGGCAGCATCTCTCGGGAAAGAATCTTTTCTCTCTGTTGCACCGAAAGTAGAGGACCTCTCTTTCATACAACGGCCGGCCTTAAAGCACCAGTCTCCTCGGAGGCGTGGGTTCGAATCCCACCGCTGCCAGTTTTGATCAAACAATTTATTTATCCACCAGAAGTAAAACAAATTGGCAAAAAACTTTCTTACAGGCGGCATCTAACTCAGTACGCATAGTTCTAATCTCTTTTAATTTGTCTGTTATAAGAACTATGTCGTCCACGAATTGCAAATGGAAGAGCCAAGAGGCTTTCGCCGTCGACATTGATTCCTTTGGCGTTCTATTCCAATTGTTTAAAAGCATGTTCCAGTACTGCCGTAAAGACTTTCCTCAATCTTATCAAATGCGTTGAGAGAGTCTACGACAGCCAGGACCAATGGTCGGTTGTATTCTATGGATTTTTCTATAATTCCTTTTATGCAATGGATGTGATCGTTGGTGTCAAAGTTTCTCCTAAAACCTGTCTGTTCTCTAGGTTGGTAAAAATCTAATTGTGTTTCCACCCTATGTGTTATTATTCTTGTGAATAACTTGTAGGAGTTGTAGAGTAGGGGTGGTTAAACAAGTTTATAGGTCGGTAATTCTCGAGGCGTGTTGGATCGCCCTTTATATGTGATAATTTTCTATGTACACTGGAATAATATTTTTAATGTTGTTCTGAAGCTATTTTCTTGTGGCATTTTTGCAATTAACTAGTTTTGATGGGAAATAAGCCACAATTTTACTAAAAAAATGATTTTTCTACGACCGTTTAATAACATGCTCATTATTCGCTATTTTTTCATAGATAATAGCACCCATTACTGTACCCGTGAGTAATAATTCATTACTCACGGGCTGAAGTTAGATTCAAGTGGCGCATGCCACTTTTAATATTAATCGTGTATATAAACTGCAAATAAAATTACTTAAACTTGTTTATTTAAGAGGAAACAGTAGCGATCAACAGGTAGCGAAAACGCGTTCCAAGATTGCGGCTGTAATTTTGAATATTTTTGCGAAATATTTGGCACACGTATTCGTAATATAATAAAGAATGGCGGTACAGAGCCCAATTTGAAAAATATATTAATATGTGGAAATTACTCTGTAATTAAATACAATATTAAAAAAACGAGCCTGTACCGCCATTAAGAAGAACAAAAAAATACACTTTCTTCAAATAAACTTTTTTATCCGATGCCTAGATTTTGTGTCATTTTGGAACTACTAAAATTTTTTATTTCATTAGTAGTTCCAAAATGACACAAAATCTAGGCATCGGATAAAAAAGTTTATTTGAAGAAATTTTGTTCTTCTTAATGGCGGTACAGGCTCGTTTTTTTAATATTGTATTTAATTACAGAGCAATTTCCACATAATAATATATTTTTCAAATTGGACTCTGTACCGCCATTCTTTGTTATATTACGAATACGTGTGCCAAATATCTCGAAAAAATATTTAAAATTACAGCCGCAATCTTGGAACGCGTTTTGGCTACCTGTTGATCGCTACTGTATCACCTTAATACAATAATTATTGTAATAATTTATACCAATAATTAACTTCGAAAAATTTTTAAAGGAATTTTAACTGTAACAATGTCAGTATATTTTTTACGTTTATTTTATGTTTACTAAAAATTTTGACGTTTATCATTTAATTTAGTGACAGTGACATTAGCGCATTTTGTTTATGTTAATTGGAATTTATAACTAATATTGTGTCTGTTTTTCAAGTTATATTGTGGTAAATATGTTATAACATAATATGTATAGTTATATTATTATAATATATATATAGTTAAATGTAAATATACATTATAATTATATACAGAGTGGGCCAAATAAAAGGAGCCACCCCGATATTTGGCAGTATTTATTGGATTTTAAGAAAATAGAAAAACAGGTCAATTTTTGATCTAAGGGGGACACATTTTTACGGTACAAACATCTGTCATTTGTCAACTCCCTCCCTTCCACTTCCCCCACCCCTATTTTTAAATAGGGAATAGGGGGCGTGTGCTAGCTCATTTGAAAGATTATTCAATTCTCTATTCAGTAATATCAACATTGACATAAAAATTTATACAGGGTGTCCAAGAAAAATTATTTTAAATTAAATTAATTGACACAAAAAGAAGAATGTATGTAATTTATTTAACTCAGAATACATTCTACTGCTGATAAAAAACAGAAAACAATGTTTATTTGATAAATAAACACTGTTTGTTGCTTAAATTCAATATTCAACCTACCAAGAGGCAGATGGGTGGAAGCTTGAACATTAAAATTAAGCAAAAAGCAGTGTCTATTTATCAAAAAAACATTTTTTTCTGCTTTCTGTCAGCAGTAGAATGTGTTCTGAGTTAAATAAATTACATACATTCTTCTTTTTGTGTCAATTAATTTAATTCAAAATCATTTTTCTTGGACACCCTGTATACATTTTTAAGTCGATGTTGATATTACTGAATAGAGAATTGAATAACCTTTCAAATGAGCTAGCACACGACCCCTATTCCCTATTTAAAAATAAGGGGTGGGGGAAGTGGAAGGGAGGGAGTTAACAAATGACAGATGTTTGTATCGTAAAAATGTGTCCCCCTTAGATCAAAAATTGACCTGTTTTTTTATTTTCTTAAAATCTAATAAATACTGCCAAATATCGGGGTGGCTCCTTTTATTTGGCCCACTCTGTATATGAAAAAATACGTCCACCGACAACAGCCATTTCCTATTTATTAGATTCACTGACAGTAGGTACAAATTTAAGCTTATAATTTTTCGGAAACGAATAGAACTTATATTGACTATTTCTAGTTGTATTTTTTACAATAAATAAGAATTTAGTAATAATAGGCAACCAATTATTCAGCCACGTACTAGGGGTAAATAGCATTTAGGTATTTTTGTAAATTATTATAATTTAAATCTCGAGTAGTTGATAAATAAATGTTTTACTAATTAAAATAAAAAAGGTCGTAGAAAAAGTATAGTATTCTACTCGCATGTAATGGCTATTACTCACTCTGATGTGAAACTTCATCATCGTGAGTAATAGCCATCATTACATGCTCGTTGAATATACTATTATTAACGTTATCCAGATTTAGCCATACGGCTCACACTCCCTCTAAGGGGAAAATTGACTCATCCCAGATACCTACGGTATCAAAAGGATTGAGCTCTGGTGGGACTCTTTCCGTGTTATCGAGCCCTAGGTGACTTGGAATGCAGGTGTATCTCCCAAAAATTTTCGTACACTTCTGGCCGTCGCAAGTAGTACAGCTTTCTGCATGGTCTTATAAAGATGTTCATTGAGACCCAGCTTTTTTATGCTTTCGAGGAGGGTCTTCGGAATGACTCCAGTGGTAGATATAACAATAGGTATCGTCTGGGTACTTTGCATTCTCCATTGTCTCCGTATTTTAATTTCCAGATTTATTATTATTATCCAGATTTAGCCATACGGCTCACACTCCCGCTGAGGGGAAAATTGACTCATCCCAGATACCTACGGTATCAAAAGGATTGAGCTCTGGTGGGACTCTTTCCGTGTTATCGAGCCCTAGATGACTTGGAATGCAGGTGTATCTCCCAAAAATTTTCTTACACTTCTGGCCGTCGCAAGTTGTACAGCTTTCTGCATGGTCTTATAAATATGTTCATTGAGACCTAGCTTTTTTATGCTTTCGAGGAGGGTCTTCGGAATGACTCCAGTAGTAGACATAACAATAGGTATCGTCTGGGTACTTTGCATTCTCCATTGTCTCCGTATTTGAATTTCCAGATCTCTATACTTGGCGATCTTTTCAGTAAATTTACTACGTAGATTATTGTTGCTAGGTATCGCCACATCAATTAATGTTGTTTGTCTTGTTAATTTATTAACTAGTACGAGATCTGGTCTATTATGTGCCACTGTTTGGTCTGTGAGCACACTGCGGTCCCAGTATAGCTTGTAGTTGCCATCCTCAAGCATACTCTCAGGAACGTATTGATAATATGGGAGATGGTCCGTTTGGAGAAGTCCCAGCTTGTTAGCTATCTCTTGATGAAGGATTTTTCCCACTGCGTCATGCCGTTCCTTGTATTCAGTTGCAGCAAATGCCTGGCAGCCCCCTGTAATATGTTGGATGGTTTCTTGGGCTTGACATCCATATCGGCATCTGTCGTTTTGAACCTGAGGGTCTTTGACGATATATTTCAGGTAATTTCTGGTTGGTATAACCTGATCCTGAATGGCCAGTAATGAACCCTCCGTTTCAGGGAACATCTTTCCTGATGTCAACCAATAGTTCGACGCTGTATTGTCGACATAGTCTTGGCTGACCTCATTGGGATGTCGCCCGTACAGAGGTTTACCCATCCAGGTGCGCAGTTTTTCGTCCTTAGTAAGGTGGTTTATGCGCATTTCTGGTTCCCTCAGTTTGATCGGTGTTGTGTCATCTACTGCGCAAATTGCGCGGTGTAGAGTAGATGTCTCAGCCTGCATCTGAAAATAAGTTCTTAAATTAGCAATTTGTTTATCTAATTGCTCACCTATATCCATAAGTCCTCTTCCTCCTAAATACCGGGGTAATGTTGTTAGTTCTACTGCACTTTTAGGGTGGTGTTTTTGTGCCTTTGTGAGGTGTGTTCGTACTTTTCGCTGAAGATTTTCTATATCCGTTTTTGTCCACTTAACAATACCAAATGAATAGCTAAGCGCGGAACAAGCGTAGGTGTTTAGTGCCTTAAACAAATTTTTACTGTTAAGCTGTGAACGAAGCAGCTGTTTTACCCTTCTTATAAACTCAGTAGTTATCTCAGCATTAATTTCAAATCATCCATATACAACAGATGATTGAGCTTCGCTACCACAGTATTATTGCTTTTAATGCTAAAACCTGAGTCAGTGGAGTTTAATAGCTGGGAAAGGGGGTTCAAAGCTAAACAGAACCACAGTGGACTCAACGAGTCTCCTTGAAACAGGCCCCGGTTGATTGCGATATTTTCGGTTTCAATATTTTTTTCACCAGGTATTTGGAGGTGAATTTTAGTCTTCCAATCTCTCATTATATGCCTTAAAAAGGTCACTATGTTATCATCGACTTTGTATATTTTCAAAATATCTATTAGCCATTCATGCGGTACTGAATCAAAGGCCTTTTTATAGTCAATAAAAGCAGTAAAAAGGTTCCTTTTTTTAGTGAATGCCTGGTTAGAAATGACTGAATCGATAATAAGCTGTTCTTTGCAACCCATGGAACCCTTAGCGCATCCTTTCTGTTGAGGCTCTATGATATCGTTTAGAGCACAGTGTTGGTAGATACGCCGGGTTACACAGGATGTGACCAATTTATACAAAGTTGGAAGACAAGTAATTGGGCGGTACTTGGATGGATCTTGGGTGTTATTTTGTTATTTTGTTATTAACGTTTATTAATATTTTTTTGTATTTTGACAAGGACACCCGATTTGGGCGTCGAAACGTTAATAAAATAATTTTTTTAGTAAAATTGTTGCTTATTTCTTATCAAAACTAGTTAATTGGAATAATATTATTTAGAAATAAATAGAAAATTTATAAAAAAAATAAAAAAGTGTGTTTCCGCCCGGGATCGAACCGGGGACCTTCCGCGTGTTAGGCGGATGTGATAACCACTACACCACGGAAACTTGTACAATGAGTTCTAGAGTATGACTCCGCAGGTGTGTATCATATGATAATTGGACATTAGAAACATCAAGTGATTGTTACTGTATAACGAGTCATAAAAAAAGGAATTAGACTTGGAAAGGCACATTTGCTTTTAATGATTTTCTGATTGCTTTAAAACAAAAGATTAAAGAAAATAAAATTATCGAAAACAATTATAATAATTGTCCAATATTATTATCATATGCTGACAACCCGGCGAATTAATTATCTAGCTAGACCAGACGCGTAGCTACCGCCGTATCAGCCGTATCAATTATACAGGGCCACCGACATTCAGGGGCCCGGCGCGGCATGTCAAAACAAAAAATCTATTTAAAATAATTGAACAAAATATTCTACAATTTCACTCTTAAAACACTTTGAAACAGTGTGTATTATTTTCATATCAAAATTTTTGTGTAATGGATTCTTTATCTATCTTATTATAAATTATGTATCTACCTATGCATATATATTTGCTGCCGCTCGCCGTTATTCCATGATAACAGAGCTTTTTTGTTTTTAAGCTACTTTTCATTGTCCATTGTTCATTCACCGTTGGCTGTGTGTGTCACATTGTATAATGTATAATGCCAAATTGCAATTTTGTAATCGCTATACCTTTGAATATTTTTAACAGTGTGTGTTGTTTGGGTATATTTTCCTGTAATATATTGTTTATCTAGATATATTCTATTTATTTATATAAATTTCTAGGAATTCGGGGTATTTCCTCTTCGAGGTAACAAATGGTTAGAGCAAATGATACCTACTGACTTTATTCTCACATACATTGTATGTGAGATACCACAGGTTTCAGTATTGCGTCCTCTACTTTTTCTTATCTTTATAAATGACATCATCAATTTAAAAATCGATGGAAACATTTTTCTTTATGCTGATGATGCGTGTATCACTTGGAGCAACATAAATATTGCAACTCTTCATGTAACTATAGTTTCTGATCTACTTACAATAAAAACCTGGTCCGACCCTAGCTTACTCTCATTTAAGGTGGCTAAAACAGTGGCATCGTGGCATTATTGAACTCTCGCTTCGTAATAACAGCCAGATTAGTACCGTTGATTCTGTAAAATTTCAGAATCTCAGCACTAAATTTCAAGCCGAGCTCAAGCTTGTCAAAAGCTCGGCTCGGCTTGAGTCCATCCCTAAAAATGGGCCCCGCGACAAAATTTGATAGGGGGCCCCTGTGGGGCTAGCTACGCCACTGAGCTAGACCAATTTGAACAAGTTTCCGTGGTGTAGTGGTTATCACATCCGCCTAACACGCGGAAGGTCCCCGGTTCGATCCCGGGCGGAAACACACTTTTTGTTGTTTTTTTAATACATACTCCCGTTATTTTTAAATTTATTATTATTCAGTGTCCGTCAAAAAACCATTGCTCCTACAGGAAAATATTGCTGCAACGGTGGGTTCGAATCCCACCGCTGCTGCCAGTTGTTTTGATTAAATAACTTAATGTATGCAGTACAAGGAAAACAATCCAATGCAAAAGTCATGCACTGACGCTATATTTATAATGAGACAAGTTCAAGATAAATCATTGGAATACAACAAACCGGCATATTTATGTTTCGTGGATCTTAAGAAAGCCTTTGACAGGGTCACATTAAAGGACGTTATCCATTTGTTATACTCGAGAGAGGTATCTCTATTAATGATTAAAACGATCGAAAACTCTACCAGAACAACACAATGAAAGTAAAAGTGGAAGATGAACTAACTGACCCAATCGAAGCCGGCAATGGGATAAAACAGTGGGGTTCCTTGAGTCCTTTATTGTTCAACCTGATCATGGACGAAATAATAAAAAAAGTAAGAACTGAAAAAGGATAACAAATGGGAGAAAAACAACTTAAAATAATCTGCTATGCAGACTATCCAATACTAATCTCTCAAAGTGAAGACGATTTACAACGTATGCTGCACCAATTTAACATAGCCGCCAGACATGTTAATTTCCTCAAAAAAAAAAAACAAAATGCATGGTTATAACAGCAGATCCAATACGATGTAAATTGGAGCTGGAAGGTCAGATAATAGAACAAGTGATGAAGTTTAAATACCTAGGCATCACACTATCTAGCTACGGAAGGCTCGAAACAGAAGTGGAAGATCAAGTGAATAGAGCAAACAAGAGCCGCAGGTTGCCTGAATGACACAATATGGAGAAATAAAAATATCGGAAAAGAAATGAAAGGCAGAATTTACAAAACAGTCATCAGACCAATAATGACATACGCGGCAGAAACACGACCCGACACAGAGAGGACAAAAAGATTGCTCGAAACAGCGGAGATGAAAAATCTTCGAAAAATCTAGAAGTACAGATATACGACGGAGATGCAAGGTGGATAACATTAATAACTGGGTAAGAAACAGAAGAATAAAATGGAATGACCACATAATAGTAGGGGAGCAAAGTATGCTAAATGTGCAGTCACTCGAGCGCTTTGGGGACCTATTGGGTTGTAAACAGTAGGTCCTAAAACCAAAAAAAGTTAAGTAAAGTTTTCCATTTTAGTGGGCGCTTGCCATTTTTTAATTTAATTTTCCATTTCCAACAATCGTTTTTTCCGATTATAGCGACATCTATCCATAATTCGAAAAAATGTTTCGAATAAAAGTTACTTATTTTTACGTAAGGAATCCAAATCTGCAATAAAAAGTGAGGGTTCCTATTTAAGATTTTAAAGTAACCCCCACCCCACATCCATGGGGGGTCGTGTTTGGTGCCGTTTGACAGATTTTTCAAAAATATTGAATAAGTATATTTTACAGTTTTTCGATCTGATGTTCATTTCGCGAAATATCACGGGATTCGTATTTAAAATATTAAATTTACCCCCCACCCCTCTCCGTGAGAAGTCGTGTTTGGTATCATTCGATAGATTTTTAAAAAATATTGAGCATATATTTTTTAGTTTTTCGATCTGTCATTCATTTCGCGAAATATTTGGTTTTTTCTTGTGAAACTTTGGGGCACACCCATTTCCTTACGCCCGGCTCAAATCGTCAGATTTTTGAAATATACACTCGTTTGCATGTACTTAACCTACCTTATCTTAATCTGGCAATTTCGAGTTTTTTAAGGGTAGATTTTTTTTTCGGGCCCCCCTTAACGAACTCCCCTGTGTTAAGAGCCAATATATAGTAGAGGTACATCTGCAGGGTACCAGGTTTCTCACCATATGCTAATCTGACGCGCTCGAGTGACTGCAAAAATCCCCGCTTGGGCTCCCCTACCATAAGCCGGATGACAACAAATAGAGTAGTCAGGACAGCGAGAGACGGTTTCCCAATAGGAAGACGATTAGTGGTAAGACCACGAAAACGATGGAACGACAACTTACTAGAGGCACATTGAAAAAAACGGACAGAGTCATGTCTATACAAAAAGAAGAAGAAGAAAAACAATCGGCAAAAAGTAAAGAAGTTTAAAAAACACGATATAGCTCGTTATGTGAATACCTTGACTTGTTTCTATACTTAAGAAGGGGATAATAGTAATTTTGGTTTTGATAAGATCAATACAGATTAGTTACACAAAGTACACAAAACAGTTGGCAGCGGTGGGATTCGAACCCACGCCTCCGAAGAGACTGGTGCCTTAAACCAGCGCCTTAGACCGCTCGGCCACGCTACCTTACTCCTACAGGTACAACGGTTTTTTTGACGGACACTCGAATAACATTTAAAAATAACTAGAAAATTTATGAAATAATAAAAGTGTGTTTCCGCCCGGGATCGAACCGGGGACCTTCCGCGTGTTAGGCGGATGTGATAACCACTACACCACGGAAACTTGTACAACAAGTTCTAGAGTATTAATCCGCAGGTGTGTACCGTATGATAGTTGGACACAAGAAACACCAAGTGATTGTTACTGTGTAACTAGTCATAACTTAACTTGTAGATACAATTATGTAATTTTTTTAAAACAAGATTTTAAAGAATATAAAATTATCTACATAAATCAACTGTCCAATTATCATATGGTTATAAACCGGCGGATTAATTACCTGGACCTAATTGAACAAGTTTCCGTGGTGTAGTGGTTATCACATCCGCCTAACACGCGGAAGGTCCCCGGTTCGATCCCGGGCGGAAACACACTTTTATTATTTCATAAATTTTCTAGTTATTTTTAAATGTTATTCGAGTGTCCGTCAAAAAAACCGTTGTACCTGTAGGAGTAAGGTAGCGTGGCCGAGCGGTCTAAGGCGCTGGTTTAAGGCACCAGTCTCTTCGGAGGCGTGGGTTCGAATCCCACCGCTGCCAGTTGTTTTGATTAAATAACTTAGTACATAAATAGTCGGTTTGCTTATCTCAGATGCCACTGTCTACCGGGGACCTTCCGCGTGTTAGGCGGATGTGATAACCACTACACCACGGAAACTTGTACAATAAGTTCTAGAGTATTAATCCGCAGCTGTGTACCGTGTTGGACACAAGAAACACCAAGTGATTGTTACTGGTAACTAGTCATAACTTAACTTGTAGATACAATTATGTAATTTTTTTAAAACAAAATTTTAAAGAATATAAAATTATCTACATAAATCAACTGTCCAATTATCATATGCGTATAAACCGGCGGATTAATTACCTGGACCTAATTGAACAAGTTTCCGTGGTGTAGTGGTTATCACATCCGCCTAACACGCGGAAGGTCCCCGGTTCGATCCCGGGCGGAAACACACTTTTTTTATTTCATAAATTTTCTAGTTATTTTTAAATGTTATTCGAGTGTCCGTCAAAAAAACCGTTGTACCTGTAGGAGTAAGGTAGCGTGGCCGAGCGGTCTAAGGCGCTGGTTTAAGGCACCAGTCTCTTCGGAGGCGTGGGTTCGAATCCCACCGCTGCCAGTTGTTTTGATTAAATAACTTAGTACATAAATAGTCGGTTTGCTTATCTCAGATGCCACTGTCTACCGGGGACCTTCCGCGTGTTAGGCGGATGTGATAACCACTACACCACGGAAACTTGTACAATAAGTTCTAGAGTATTAATCCGCAGCTGTGTACCGTGTTGGACACAAGAAACACCAAGTGATTGTTACTGGTAACTAGTCATAACTTAACTTGTAGATACAATTATGTAATTTTTTTAAAACAAAATTTTAAAGAATATAAAATTATCTACATAAATCAACTGTCCAATTATCATATGCGTATAAACCGGCGGATTAATTACCTGGACCTAATTGAACAAGTTTCCGTGGTGTAGTGGTTATCACATCCGCCTAACACGCGGAAGGTCCCCGGTTCGATCCCGGGTGGAAACACACTTTTTGATTTTTTTTCGTAAATTCTCTACGTATGTATTTTTAAATATTGCTCCAGTTAAAAAAAATCATTGCACCTGTAGGAGCAAGGTAGCGTGGCCGAGCGGTCTAAGGCGCTGGTTTAAGGCACCAGTCTCTTCGGAGGCGTGGGTTCGAATCCCACCGCTGCCAGTTGTTTTGATTAAATAACTTAGTACATAAATAGTCGGTTTGCTTATCTCAGATGCCACTGTCTACCAATTTTAGTAATTATTTTTTCGGGAAGTTAGTTTCATTTTGACAGACTAGACATGACTGGAAATTAGTATACAGTTCACCAAATATAGCAGAAAGTGTGAAAACGCGTGACGATCATGATGCGCATTCGTCAAACGACGGACCTCGCACTCGAACTGACAGTCAAGACCGTTTGTATGTGCGGTCTCACTTCATTGTTAGTGCAGGCAATGGGAATTTCACACTTTCAGCTATATTTGGTGAACTGTACATATAACCAAGCACACGTGTGTGCCCCCCCCCTAAAAATTTTTATATGGGCACCCATGGCTCATAGCCAATATGAATAGTAAACAAACAACGAAACAACAATACAGTATACTCCCGTAAGTTCGGCCACCTCGGGACTGGACCCTAGGCCGAACTAAACGATGCCTATCTAAAAAATACCCATTTATTGTTTGTAAGGATCTAGCAAGCATGAAACACTTGCACATTCTGTAGTATACAACACAGTGGGATACTCTGCCATAATATTTAACTCATATGAAAAAACAGAAGGGTACAAAAATACTACAAAACAATACCTACAGAACTGTAGGCCTAATAAAACTTAAAAATATTACTATACATTACTGGTTTGGCTTCTTAAACACTGTATCAGCAGCATTTGCGTCGCTATATCCTCCTCTTTTTCCTGGAGAATGACAAACTCGGCGATTTCGTCGTCGTTCAAACCTCGTTGTGTAGCTCCTTTTCAAAGTTGATCCACACCAAAACATCTTCAACAATGGGACCACAGTTCGGTAGTTGCCGAACGTCGTGCAATAAGCTTGTCATCAGGTGCGTTAACAAGAATGTTGTTTGGCTCATCTGCTGTTGTGTTTGCTTGGTCTTATCTCCTATAGTTGGCCAAAGTTTTTTCCAAGACTTTACAAAAGTCGACAGTGGTATTTCGTCGTATGCCTTGGCCGACATAGACACAACATCCTTCATATTAACTGACTTCAATATTTCTATTTCTAAGTTGTCATCAGTCTTCAATTTGGAAAGAACTTCAGAAAGCAGTTTTCGCCGATACTTCCTGTTGAAGCACTTAATGGCCCCTTAGTCCATCGGCTGTTGAAGACTGGTTACATTGGGTGACAGAGACAGCAGTTTAATTTATTTTTCATCGTCACACTGAATATCTTCTTGGTGAGAAGGCGCGTTGTCAGGAAGTAGAAGTGATTTGCTGGGCAGTTTTAATTTTGTCAAATGTTTTTTCACTTTGAGAACAAATTCGTAGACGAACCATTCCCTTAACAAATATGTGTCCATCCATGCTGATTTCTGCGACCGATAATACACTGGGAAAGTTTCCATGTTTGTGTTCTTAAACGCTCTCAGTGTTGCTGCTGTGCCCATGACAAATAGGAGGAAATGTGGATCCCCGAAGCATTTGAACACAAGGCGACCGTTATCATCTTTTTGCTGATTTTAGACCCTACAGCAGATGTTTCTTGTGGGGTGACAAAGGTCTTTCTGGGCAGCACTTTCAAATTTGACCCAGTTTCGTTGATTTCGTTGATGATATTTTAAAAATCTTGCAGAAAAATTGGTGGCCACTGCAGGCAGAGAGCCGGCCGGACTAAGCGGAGACCGAATTAACCGAGGCCGAACTTACGGGAGTCTACAGTAATACTAATATCTAATAATATAAGCAGCCCGAATAATACAATAATTGTATTAATTATTTACTATAATATGTTAAATTATAAGAACAGAAATTATTATTTGGTATATGATATACCGAAAATTTCATGAGTTTATTATACATTCCCACTATTTCTAATAGAGAGAGAGAGAGAGAGAGACATACTTTATTGATACAATGTACCAAAAGGCCATCGACCGAAGTCTTTCAGCCATATTTCTAATAATTCTTCTGTTTTAAATAAAAGAATTATACAATGGCAAGTTTATTTGAGCTGTTAGTAGCGTGAGGTAGGAATTTTTGTGTTGTATGTTTCCTATTCCGAATCTGTCAAAATGAACCTGAGTTGAGCGAATGGAGTTTACTAGTTTCCGATTAGATATAGGTGACTCGACAGTGGTTCCACATCGGAAAACGTGGTCATGACGTAAAATAAAAAGTCCCTACTTAGGGATTTTTTTTGATCACTGTTGTTTTCTCATACTATCGTAGAGTCGTAATATGTAGGTATTATTAAGGATCAGACCAGATCTAGTCTTGTTCATAGCTCAGGGACAAGTGAGACATGTACGGCAATATTTTGGCCGGCAGTGAATGTGAAAAAGATCGCGTATACAGTGATGAGCGCGCTAATAACTGGCAAAATAACGTAAGTAAAAAATGGAAAACATAATACGTTGTGAAATAAAAAGAGATGAAACTAGTAGAAGTGTAAAATTATCGATAGGAACCTATAAAAATATACATAACATTACATAGTTTCCCATCTTTGACATTTGTCATACTCCTCCGATAGGGAAACTATATAATGTAATGTAAATTTATACGTTTATATCGATAATTTCTACCTCGACTAGTTTCATCTCTTTTTATTTCACAACTTATTATGTTTTCCATCTTTTGCGTTATTTTGCCGGTTATTGGCATGCTCATCACTTTATCGAAAATGCTGTAAAACGTTTTGTAGTTTATCAATTTTATTGCCGTAAAGCAGATTCTTTTTCATGTACTTATGTATTAATGTAAGATAAAAGATGACTAAAAAGATAACAATAAATGCATAAAATTTGTTAATGAATAATGTGTAAAAATAAACTTGAAATAATCAAAATTTCGTAAAAATGCATTCAAGAAGTACATAATTCTGCGATTAGTTTATTCATCTCACAATGTACAGCAACTAGATACAGAATCACATTGGTTTAGCTGCCTTTAACTGAATTTGCATTGCTGGCAGTTGTTTGAATACAAAACTGTTGAATTTGTACAAAAGTTGTTTGAATACAAATTCTGGCGATTGTTGAGTATGTATGTACGGTTGTACATATGTAATAGGTTCTCGATATTGTACTTAAAAAAGAAAATGCATTGGTAATCATCAATTTCAAAACTCCCTTATAATATAAAATTTCAAAAAAATATGCGTTTCAAATAAATATTGGATCCGCCATTTTGTTTAAAAAAAATTAAGTCAGATTCGTAATTAGCGATGCCAAAAACCCTTAAGAACAAAACTAATTCCGAAATTTATAAACAATATACATATAGACGCGGTAAAATCGGCAACATTGCTTAGTCCGCTATCGTTGTTTAATCGTCAATTGACGGCGGAGTTAGAATCGGCGAGAATCATGTGCAGTAGTGTGAGAAGTGGGACTGTCACGTACTCGACGATACCGGTGTTGCCATTTATAGGACGTATATCTAATTTAAAACTAAACATGCTGTATATGCAGTACAAGGGAGACAATTGGCAAAAAATCGTCTAAAGAAGTTTTACATACCCGATGCAGCTCGTTATGTGAATAGGTAAACTTGTTTATATACTTAAGAAGGGGACAATAGTATTTTTGGTTTTTAATATCAATACAGATTAGTTAAACACAGTACACAAAGTAGTATTGGTGGTACACAAAAACAGTTGGCAGCGGTGGGATTCGAACCCACGCCTCCGAAGAGACTGGTGCCTTAAACCAGCGCCTTAGACCGCTCGGCCACGCTACCTTATTCATGTAGATGCAATGGTTTTTTTTTGACGTACATTGAAAGTAACCTTTAAAAATAACTATCATATAAAAAAACAAAAAGTTTGTTTCCGCCCGTGATCGAATGGAGGACCTTTCGCGTGTCATGCCTCCTCTACACATCCGCAGAAGCGTCTGCGGATGCATCTGCCGATGTATCATCACGAGCTCACCACACATAATATATTATGTAGGTACACATCTGTAAATCGTTCAGTCTGTGTTAATTCTCGGGTGACGCAATATCTACTTTGAATTCACTGCGAAAACTAACGCGTCGTAGAGGTCAGAGGTCAGATGTGTGGAGAGGCATCGGGCGTTCGCACCGAAACACTTTGATCTGTGCTAGGAAAACCGACAAAAATCGGATATTTCCGCAGACGCGTCCGCCGACGTGATATATAAACAACAAATGATCAAATTACCCAATCTACACATCAGCGGATGCACACGCAGATGCCGTCCGCGGACGCTAAACTTGAACAATGGATTTTAGTGGACTAATCAGCCGATGTGGTCCATTATAATTCAATAATTGCTAAGCAAAAATCACAATACTAAGATACTTGAATATACTTTTTCCCTTGCTGGTTAAGTTTCATTCTTCTAGAATCTAGATCACTCTTTTTTAAACTTGACTCCGTGTTGTATCCAATATTCTTTTTTCTACAAATTCTTTTAAATGATTCTCCAATCTACATGGATATTTGGACAACAATATTTTTTAATAAGGTTTTCTTGCATCAAAAGTTACCTGCAAAATGAAATTCTCAGGTATATTATAATTTTCATCGGTTCCATGGTGTAATGGTTAGCACTCTGGACTTTGAATCCAGCGATCCGAGTTCAAATCTCGGTGGGACCTGAATTATTTATATGTTTTTTTAAATCGCTTCATATTAAAATGGTTAATATATATGCATATAAAACCCACTGCAGTACGAATAAAGGTTCCATGGTGTAATGGTTAGCACTCTGGACTTTGAATCCAGCGATCCGAGTTCAAATCTCGGTGGGACCTCATAAAAATTTTCTTCTATCAAAGGTTACCTGTAAAACGAAATTCTCAGGTATATTATAATTTTCATCGGTTCCATGGTGTAATGGTTAGCACTCTGGACTTTGAATCCAGCGATCTGAGTTCAAATCTCGGTGGGACCTCATAAAAATTTTCTTGTATCAAAGGTTACCTGTAACACGAAATTCTCAGGTATATTATAATTTTCATCGGTTCCATGGTGTAATGGTTAGCACTCTGGACTTTGAATCCAGCGATCCGAGTTCAAATCTCGGTGGGACCTCATAAAAATTTTCTTGTATCAAAGGTTACCTGTAAAACGAAATTCTCAGGTATATTATAATTTTCATCGGTTCCATGGTGTAATGGTTAGCACTCTGGACTTTGAATCCAGCGATCCGAGTTCAAATCTCGGTGGGACCTCATAAAAATTTTCTTGTATCAAAGGTTACCTGTAACACGAAATTCTCAGGTATATTATAATTTTCATCGGTTCCATGGTGTAATGGTTAGCACTCTGGACTTTGAATCCAGCGATCCGAGTTCAAATCTCGGTGGGACCTCATAAAAATTTTCTTGCATCAAAAGTTACCTGTAAAACGAAATTCTCAGGTATATTATAATTTCCATCGGTTCCATGGTGTAATGGTTAGCACTCTGGACTTTGAATCCAGCGATCCGAGTTCAAATCTCGGTGGGACCTCATAAAAATTTTCTTGTATCAAAGGTTACCTGTAACACGAAATTCTCAGGTATATTATAATTTTCATCGGTTCCATGGTGTAATGGTTAGCACTCTGGACTTTGAATCCAGCGATCCGAGTTCAAATCTCGGTGGGACCTCATAACAATTTTCTTGCATCAAAAGTTACCTGTAAAACGAAATCTCAGGTATATTATAATTTCCATGGTGTAATGGTTAGCACTCTGGACTTTGAATCTAGCGATCCGAGTTCAAATCTCGGTGGGACCTCATAAAAATTTTCTTGCATCAAAAATTACCTGTAAAACGAAATCTCAGGTATATTATAATTTCCATCGGTTCCATGGTGTAATGGTTAGCACTCTGGACTTTGAATCCAGCGATCCGAGTTCAAATCTCGGTGGGACCTCATAAAAATTTTCTTGCATCAAAAGTTACCTGTAAAACGAAATCTCAGGTATATTATAATTTCCATCGGTTCCATGGTGTAATGGTTAGCACTCTGGACTTTGAATCCAGCGATCAGAGTTCAAATCTCGGTGGGACCTCATAAAAATTTTCTTGTATCAAAGGTTACCTGTAAAACGAAATTCTTAGGTATATTATAATTTTCATCGGTTCCACGGTGTAATGGTTTGCACTCTGGACTTTGAATCTAGCGATCCGAGTTCAAATCTCGGTGGGACCTCATAAAAATTTTCTTGTATCAAAGGTTACCTGTAAAACGAAATTCTCAGGTATATTATAATTTACATCGGTTCCATGGTGTAATAATTAGCACTCTGGAATTTGAATCCAGCGATCCGAGTTCAAATCTCGGTGGGACCTCATAAAAATTTTCTTGTATCAAAGGTTACCTGTAAAACGAAATTCTCAGGTATATTATAATTTTCATCGGTTCCATGGTGTAATGTTTAGCACTCTGGACTTTGAATCCAGCGATCCGAGTTCAAATCTCGGTGGGACCTCATAAAAATTTTCTTGCATCAAAAGTTACCTGTAAAACGAATTTTCAGGTATATTATATTTTCATCGGTTCCATGGTGTAATGGTTAGGACTCTGAACTTTGAATCCAGCGATCCGAGTTCAAATCTCGGTGGGACCTCATAAAAATTTTCTTGTATCAAAGGTTACCTGTAAAACGAAATTCTCAGGTATATTATAATTTCCATCGGTTCCATGGTGTAATGGTTAGCACTCTGGACTTTGAATCCAGCGATCCGAGTTCAAATCTCGGTGGGACCTCACAAAAATTTTCTTATATCAAAGGTTACCTGTAAAACTAAATTCTCAGGTATATTATAATTTCCATCGGTTCCATGGTGTAATGGTTAGTACTCTGGACTTTGAATCCAGCGATCCGAGTTCAAATCTCGGTGGGACCTCATAAAAATTTTCTTGTATCAAAGGTTACCTGTAAAACGAAATTCTCAGGTATATTATAATTTCCATCGGTTCCATGGTGTAATGGTTAGCACTCTGGACTTTGAATCCAGCGATTCGAGTTCAAATCTCGGTGGGACCTCATAAAAATTTTCTTGTATCAAAGGTTACCTGTAAAACGAAATTCTCAGGTATATTATAATTTCCATCGGTTCCATGGTGTAATGGTTAGCACTATGGACTTTGAATCCAGCGATCCGAGTTCAAATCTCGGTGGGACCTCATAAAAATTTTCTTGCATCAAAAGTTACCTGTAAAACGAATTTTCAGGTATATTATAATTTTCATCGGTTCCATGGTGTAATGGTTAGCACTCTGGACTTTGAATCCAGCGATCCGAGTTCAAATCTCGGTGGGACCTCACAAAAATTTTCTTGCATCAAAAGTTACCTGTAAAACGAAATCTCAGGTATATTATAATTTCCATCGGTTCCATGGTGTAATGGTTAGCACTATGGACTTTGAATCCAGCGATCCGAGTTCAAATCTCGGTGGGACCTCATAAAAATTTTCTTATATCAAAGGTTACATGTAAAACGAAATTCTCAGGTATATTATAATTGTCATCGGTTCCATGGTGTAATGGTTAGCACTCTGGACTTTGAATCCAGCGATCCGAGTTCAAATCTCGGTGGGACCTCACAAAAATTTTCTTGTATCAAAAGTTACCTGTAAAACGAAATCTCAGGTATATTATAATTTCCATCGGTGCCATGGTGTAATGGTTAGCACTCTGGACTTTGAATCCAGCGATCCGAGTTCAAAGCTCGGTGGGACTTGATAAAAATTGTCTTGTATCAAAAGTTACCTGTAAAACGAAATTCTCAGGTATATTATAATTTCCATCGGTTCCATGGTGTAATGGATAGTGCTCTGGACTTTGAATTCAGCGATCCGAGTTCAAATCTCGGTGGGACTTGATAAAAATTGTCTTGTATCAAAAGTTACCTGTAAAACGAAATTCTCAGGTATATTATAATTTCCATCGGTTCCATGGTGTAATGGATAGTGCTCTGGACTTTGAATCCAGCGATCCGAGTTCAAATCTCGGTGGGACTTGATAAAAATTGTCTTGTATCAAAAGTTACCTGTAAAACGAAATTCTCAGGTATATTATAATTTCCATCGGTTCCATGGTGTAATGGTTAGCGCTCTGGACTTTGAATCCAGCGATCCGAGTTCAAATCTCGGAGGGACCTCAGACCTTATTTTGATTTATTTTAAAAATATTATTTAATCTTACCGATGACATACATCTAGATGCTCTTGTGGAATTATTTAAAAGATGTACACAACAGGAATCGTCCCCCCAGAAATTTTAAAATGGACATTTATATGTCTATATTTATATACCTAAGAAAGTGAAACATGTTGGTCTCATATGGCACCCAACGTGTTACACATAATAAAAACCAGAATTCTTTTTAATTAGTGACATTTAAATATAATAAAAGTCAATGTAAAATGGTGATTTGTAACCACGAACAAGTAAACAATGAGTCTCTCAAAGAGAGTATGGCATATAGCAAATAGTACTGTTGCTAATGCATCTGTTTCTTCTTCTTACGTCTATAGATATCAACGTTTGGTCTTTTGAACATATATTTTACTGATTTCCAGAGTGTGAATTATGTCATAATGTTTACTTTTTTACCCTTACAGGGTTTGCGTGAAAGTTTTTCTTAAAAAAAATTAGGTCCCACCGAGATTTGAACTCGGATCGCTGGATTCAGAGTCCAGAGTGCTAACCATTACACCATGGAACCGACGGAAACTATAATATACCTGAGAACTTCGTTTCGAAGGTATCGTTTGATACAAGAAAATTTTTATGAGGTCCCACCGAGATTTGAACTCGGATCGCTGGATTCAAAGTCCAGAGTGCTAACCATTACACCATGGAACCGATGGAAATTATAATATACCTGATAGTTGCGTTTTGCAGGTAGCATTTGATACAAGAAAATTCTTATAATGTCCCACCGAGATTTGAACTCGGATCGCTGGATTCAAAGTCAGAGTGCTAACCATTATACCATGGAACCGATAGAAATTGATTTGTTTCTAAGAATTTTGTGGCATACCTATGGGAATCCTAATATTTCTGAAACATAATTGTTTATTAAGACTTCTTTAATATTGAAATAATTTCGAACAAAATCTTAGTTTAACATTTAGTTAAATACTATATTATTTATTTTACTACTATATTTTTTATTTTACTGCTATATAAATTCTTTACATTGGTCGTTAGCAAAAAAATGGTGAAATCGCACGTCCCAACTATGCATCCTTTCCCATCCATTTGCTTGAATTTTCTATGTCCTCAATTTCCTTTGTTCCCTGCCAGCTTATATGGCCAACATCATTTTGGCTAGCAAGATAGGTTATAATAATAGGGTCAGAAAGGGCATTCGAGCGGCCATATGCTTGAGATAAAATAAGACATGTCATATAAGCAGCGACACACTTGACGGGATTGATCAAACTCATGTTTACTTTATCCCTTGAAAGGGTGTTTATCCTGTGTCTCCGAAACTTTTCCGTGGGCGGTAAGCCCTTTTGTTAAAATCAATTTGTCGTAATAAAACCGTCAACGGAGATTTGGAAACGGGGTTTCATTTGGAACATAAAAAAGTATAATTAGATACAGGGGCGAATAAAATATTCCGAGAAGAGGTTCAAACAAAGTAAAATTTTTTAGACAACATCTTCCGATATTTTTTATTAAAAACTCGACATCTTCGACATATTATCCTTCTTGAAATCGTGTCGTTGTCTGTCCGTCTGTCTGTCTGTGAGATCGAGGGCTGAGAATAGTAAGGTTCCAAGTGCCATTTCATACATCTTTCAGGAAACAAATTTCTAATTTTAAACTGTTATAACTTTGTTATTTAAAGGACTGTAAAAATGTTAAAATTATTTTACACTACAGTGTGGTATATTGTGACAACGCTTCACGTTAGATAATGTCATAAGTAAGATTCTAATGTGTGATTTTGTACATTTTTACTGACGTCTGCATTGTGCTTGGAACCTTAATGCACTATAAGCCTTGTACTTGGAACCATATGAAGGGTACAAGCAAAGAAGGTGTTATGTCAAAATAATAAGTTTCGTCAAAAATATTTTTTAAGGTTAAGATTCTCTGGTGTTTGTTTAATATTCCATCCGATTTCAAATCTCGGTGGGACCTCTAACAAATATTCTTTTAAAACTGTCACTGTAAAGCGAAGTCATCAGAAACCAGAAATATGATATGTATTCTTCATCAGTTTCATGGTGTAATGGATAGTGCTCTGGACTCCGAATCCAGCGATCCGAGTTCAAATCACTGTGAGATTTCGTAAAAAATTTCTTGCATCAAACAATAACTGTGAAAAACAAAATTCCGAGGTGTGTTATAATTTCGATGGGTTCCATAGTGTAATGTTTAGCACTCTGGACCTTGAATCCAGTGATCCGAGTTCAAATCTCGGTGGGACCTCTAACAACTTTTCTTTTAAAAACTGTCACTCTAAAGCGAAGTCATTAAAAACCAGAAGTATAATATTTTTATCAGTTTCATGGTATGGTGGTTAGCACTCTGTATTCTGAATCCAGCTATCCGAGTTCAAATCACTGTGGGAACTCGTAACAAATTTCTTGCATCAAACAATAACTGCGAAAACAAAATTCCGAGGTGTGTTATAATTTCCATGGGTTCCATAGTGTAATGGTTAGCACTTTGGACTTTGAATCCAGCGATCCGAGTTCAAATCTCTGTGGGAAATCATAAAAATTTTCTTGTATTAAACGGTACCTGAGAAAGGAAATTCCCAGGTATGTTATAATTTCTATCGGTTCCATGGTGTAATGGTTAGCACTCTGGACTCTGAATCCAGCGATCCGAGGTCAAATCTCGGTGGGACCTCTAACAACTTTTCTTTTAAAAACTGTCACTCTAAAGCGAAGTCATTAAAAACCACAAATATAATATTTTTCATCAGTTTCATGGTGTAATGGTTAGCACTCTGGACTCTGAATCCAGCGATCCGACTTCAAATTACTGTGAGAACCCGTAAAAGATGTTTTGCATCAAACAATAACTGCGAAAAACAAAATTCCGAGTTGTGTTATAATTTCCATGGGTTCCATGGTGTAATGGTTAGCACTTTGGACTCTGAATCCAGCGATCCGAGTTCAAATCACTGTGGGAACTCGTAAAAATTTTTTTGCATCAAACAATAACTGCGAAGATCAAAATTCCGAGGTGTGTTATAGTTTCCATGGGTTCCATGGTGTAATGGTTAGCACTCTGGACTTTGAATCCAGCGACCCGAGTTCAAATCTCGGTGAAACCTCATAAAAATTTTCTTGTATCAAACGGTACATACGAAAGGAAATATCCAGGTATGTTATAATTTCCATCGGTTCCATGGTGGAATGGTGAACACTCTAGACTTTGAATCTGCTTCATTCTCTTTCACACTTATAATAATTTATCTGTTACTAGTCACAATAATCCTTTTGTCATTTTCAGCCATCTCACCACTTTTATCCATTCATAACATACATATAAATTACTGATATCATCATCCTCAGACATCCATTTTAAACTAATTTTCATCTGCATACAACCCACCACTATATTCTACATATGACTATTATCACCATACCTACTCCATCTGTCATCACCAACATAATATAATACTCATCTTTAGCAAAACCAAATCAACAGTCTAATTTTCTTTCTGGGTCTCGTTCTTGTTATTTTTTCACTAATTTCTTCACAGACATCTCATACCCCCCAGCCCCTACTGTCATCATCCTAGTACGGTTTTGGTTTTTGGACCCTTAGGGATCCGGGCAGCCTGCGATGCCTTTAGGAAATAGTCGCCTCAGTTTGAGTTTGTGCTTTCTTAATGATACATCCCCTAGATTATTTAAGATATTTTTACACCTCAGACACCCCCATTGTGATTTCATACACACTTACACAAATTCCAACAGCTACTAATAAGTTAAATAAATTCGATAACTTTAAATCACCACAAAATTGCGTTTTTTAAATCTTAGATCTCTTGATAATAAGATTTTATTACGGTAGTGAGTTGTCGTACACAAAACTTCTGTGTAATGTGGTTTCAAATGTGGCCTAACTAGCTCCACTTACAGTTTACGTGAATCCCTTTTTAATATAACAACTAGTTTAACGAATTTTAATTGATAATTTTCACAATGGAGTGTGTTGTTACATCATTTCTAATTTTAACAATCTGCATACCTTATTTTTAAATATGACAGGTTATTTTTAACTACCTGTGGAACTGTCGTTTGTCTTGTCATAGTTCCGAGGTTCCCAACCATTTCATTGTCACTTGCCGTCTCACTTCCAACATGTGAACAAGTCATATTTACATCTCAGATGTTACCTAGGGCAAATTAGAAAATATTTTAAACATCCAGTCTTAAGGTAGAATTTTACACCCATATTTCCTTGACTGACTATTTTTACTGGGCTTTGACCTACATATTTTTGTATAATACTATCTTGGTGGTTAGCATGTACATTGCACGTGAGTATAACCGACTATTTTTTTAACCCTAGTCAAAATTTTAACATCTTTGCCTTTTTATCAGGTTATATTCATTTTAGGTAAGCACTGATGATGACTGGTAAACCAGTCGAAAACTAGTTATGTGATTGATGTGGCCCTTTTGAGGGTTTTTTAAATATACCTTTTATACAGATTTTACTGTTTTTTTATTATTATACACTTTCTTTTGTCTTTTCTCTGTCTATAATGTATTTTTGCACTAGTAAAATTAACAAAATTTAGATCACTTAGATTCAGAACACCAATTTGATTGTTCTGCTGCCTTCCTGATGTTGGCCGCGTCGTAATCTCGATGGGCTGTAAATCAGTCACATTCACATCGTTAGTCACGGCTTCACAGCCGCCACTTTCTCCCCCGTTGCCGGAGCCGGGAACGGGGCCACCGCCACGGACAGTATTCAACAGGACAATCGATAGGATTGTCGGGATGCGGGGGATCTTCTGTTAGGAATATGGTAGTATAGCGGATCGGAATTGATGCATTTTGAGGCAGTGACGGAGAATCGAGAACTATACCCGCTTTACACCAACAATAAATTCATGAAGAAATTCTCTAAGTTCTTTTTTATATATATCGGGTGTTCTACAGCATTCGCCGTTTCCCGCATCCTATTCGCCATGCTTTTCGGTCACGAATATCTTCCTCGTTGAGTTGTCTACTGTTCATTGCTTTCTCTACATCTTGTATCCATGTTCTCTTCGGTCTGCCTCTTTTTCTTCTCTCGGGTGGTACATACTGGATCATTTTCTTGGGCCATCTTGTTGGTCCCATTCTCTGGACATGCCCGTACCATATTAATCTTTTTTGTTCTATTCTGTCTATAATATCCTTTTCTACTTCCATTCTTTCTTTTATTTCTTCGTTTGGGATATGCTGCAGTTTAGATATTCTGCAGCTTCTTCTAAGCGC
Source organism: Diabrotica virgifera virgifera (assembly GCF_917563875.1). Taxonomy (NCBI): domain Eukaryota; kingdom Metazoa; phylum Arthropoda; class Insecta; order Coleoptera; family Chrysomelidae; genus Diabrotica; species Diabrotica virgifera. Next base: position 58,567,609 of record NC_065443.1, on the reverse strand, counting down.
GTCCATTTCTAAAGCTTGAAGTCTTTTATTTTGTCGGTCTTTTACTTCCCACACTTCCGAGTTGTACAGGACAATTCCTTCCACGATAGTTTGGTAGATTTTTTTCTTTGTCTGATTTTGCAGTCCTGTACTCCACCAAATGCCATTTAGCTGTTTTATAGCTTTTCTTCCTTGGCTTATTCGATATTCTATATCTTGATCGCATGTGGAGTTTTTGTCAAAAATTGAACCTAGATATTTAAATTCATCACATCCTTTTATGTATTCCCCTTCTAATTCTAAGTCTTCAGTATCACCTCCGACTACAAGGTATTCAGTTTTCTCCATGCTCATTTCCAAACCCCATTTTTGGTACTCCTCTTTCAATTTTCTAATCATGTAACTGGCGTCATCTTTATCAGCAGCAATCACAACTTGGTCGTCAGCAAATAGCAACGTATACAAATAAGAATCTCCTACTGGTATCCCCATTGTTTGGCATTTCCTAGTCCAATATTTTAACACATGTGTAAGGTAAATTTTAAATAAAGTGGGCGACAGACAGCATCCCTGCAAAAGGCCTTTCGAAGTTTCAAAGGTATTTGAAAGTTTCGTTCCAATTTTAATTGCTGTTGTTGCATTAGCATAGAGATCTTTTATTGTTTGGATGTATTTTCTATTTAAAGTGGTTTGTTGTAATACCTCAAACATTTTTCCTCTGGGAACGGTATCGTATGCTTTTTTTAAGTCTACAAATACCATGTGAGTTTCTAGATTTCTAGCAGAACGTTTTTCTAGTAATTGCCTTATGCAGAAAATGTTATCTGTGCATGATCTACCTGCCCTAAATCCACTTTGTTCTTCGGAATCTTGCCACTCCTTTTCTATCCGTTTCTTTATTATTCGTCCGTACAGTCTTCCAACTGAGCTGGTCACACTAATGCCTCTGTAATTTTTACAATTTTTTCTACCACCCTTTTTGTATATAGGGGTAGTTATGGAGTTTTTCCACTCAGAGGGCACGCCACTATTGCCTGAAAGGCATCCGTTGAATATTTCAACTAAAATTTCTTTTGCCTGTGTCGTGCTGTGCTTAATGAGTTCAATTGGAATACCTCCGGGACCAGGAGCTTTATTGTTTTTCATTTCTCTTAACGTTAGTTCTAGTTCTCGAATAGTTATATCTTCTAGTTGTTCCAGGTTGTTTGGGGCGATGATGGTTTGCCTTACATATTCCTGTCTATTCTCTTGCAATAGGTTTCTAAAGTATGTTTCCCACTCGTTTACACTTATAAGGGATATCTGGCATCTTTCTTGTACGTTTTGTCTTGTATTTGATATTGTTCTCCAAGCTTCTCTGCTTTTTGTTCCTCCCATAAGAGTGTCTATTTCTTCACATTTCTTCAGCCACATATTTTCTTTGGTTTTAATCACTTCTTTTTTTGTTTCCATTCTTATTCTTGCGTAGGTTTTTCGGTCTTCTGAGCAATTGGTACTGAGCCATTTTTGATATGCTTCTTTTTTTTCCCTCGTCTTTTCTTTTAAAGAATCTGTAAACCAAGGGTGATTAGTGTTATTTGAGGATTTTTCCCCTAACGCTTCGAATGCAGCTTCATGTAAGCACTTTTTTAGCCGATCATATTTTTCATCTGCTGTTCTTGTATTAAACTGTGTATTGGTTATCTTTTGGCTCAGTCTTAATTTAAAAAGAAAGGAGATTGAATTATCTTTCAGTGCGTCGATGTTGTATTTGTACTGAGGCGGGTGTTCTTCTGTAATCTCTTCCTGGGTCTCTTCAATTTTGTTGTTCAAGATATATGGAAAGTATAGATCTGCTCTGAGTAAAAAGTGGTCAGTTCCACATTCTGCACCTCTATAGACTCGTACATCTTTCGTCACAATTGATGATTTCTGCTTCATGATGACGTAATCTATAATCGATTTCAATTGTCTCTAAGTTCTTCAAGGTCAAATTTGACGTGTACAAAGCACAATTGAAGGGTTTGGTGCAATAACCGGTCAAAGACCACTTTTGTTGAAATCAAGTTATATGATATTTCTTGCCTTCAAAAATACCTCCGCACAGTTTATTGCAAAAACCTTACAAGTAGTGTGTAAGAAATTCAATATAAACTTACGTGCATAGCAATCGGCCCACTTAAAAATTTGGTCATTTTTGATGTCTCATATTTCCTAAACCTGTTCGCCGATTTAAGTGATTTTTTGAACATGTTATAGCGGGATTCGTTAGCAATACCACTGTAATAATATTGTTGCTAAACAGGTAAATTTTCATTGTATACCGGGTGTACAAATCAAACTGTGTTTTTTTCTTAAATTTCGCACCACCCTGTGGAATATTCTAGCATTTATAAAATACTGAAACTAGAACCCAACTATAGCCTCAGGTTTTCTTAACATTCTGTTTTTTGAATTATTCGTTTATGTTGGATAGTAAAAAAGTTAGGTACTTTAATAACTAGACATGTCCTTTATCAATACACGGTGTTTTTAAATAAGTGCGACAAACTTTAAGGGGTAATTCTGCATGAAAAAATAATGACAGTTGGCTTTATAAACGTATGTCCGCAAATGTTTCGTTTCCGAGATACGGGATGTTGAATTTTTTCTTATAAACTGACGATTTATTTATTGCTTTAAAACCAGTTGAGATATGCACATGAAATTTGGTAGGTTTTAAGAGCTAGTTATCCCGGATTTTTTGACATAAAATTAAGAATTTTATATTCACCATTAGCTTGCATATGGGTAATATGATCGGTCATATTACGACTTAATAACTACGACTTAAAACCCACCAAATCTCAATGGCATATCTCAACCGGTTTTAAAGCAATAAAATAAATCGTCAGTTTGTAAGAAACAATTCAACATCCCGTATCTCGGAAACGAAACATTTGCGGACATACGTTTATAAAGCCAATAGTCATTATTTTTTCATGCAGATTTATCCCTTAAAGTTGGTCGCACTTATTTAGAAACACCGTGTATTGATGAAGAACATGTCTAGTTGTTAAAGTACCTAACTTTTTTATTATCCAACATAAACGAATGATTCAAAAAACAAAATGTTAAGAAAACCTGAGGCTATAGTTCGTTCTAGTTTCAGTATTTTATAAATGCTAGAATATTCCACAGGTTGGTGCGAACTTTAAGAAAAAAACACAGTTTGATTGGTACACCCGGTATACAATCAAAATTTACCTGTTTAGCAACAATATTATTACAGTGGTATTGCTAAAGACTCACGCTGTAACATGTTCAAAAAATCACTTAAATCGGCCAACAGGTTTAGCAAATATGAGACATCGAAAATGACCAAATTTTTAAGTGGGCCGATTTCTATGCACGTAAGTTTAGAACAACGAGGACAGTTATTGCACCAACATTAGGTTTGTTCTAGCATCAGTGTCAAACGGTTTGAAACCATTAGCAAATAGTGGACCAGCGCGAGTAGAGGGGATAGCACTGGTGACTGTATTATGTTCTTTCACTGACCAACTACTGTTTGCTGACGGTTTCTGACTACTTTGACTGTTTGCTAGAACAAACCTAATATTAATAGCATAATCCTTTGGATCTAATGTGCATGTGGACGTTTATTGCGCCAAGCCATTAAATTTGACATCCAGTTTTGCCGTGAATAAAAAAAAATGAAGAGATTTGACGAAATAAAACATGTGGCTAGCCCTATTTCTTTCGCATTTTCTCCAGTTCCACATAAAGTTCTGTGACGTCTTTTGAGGTTTTTCCCATCAAGTTTACATCATATGCGTACGTTACAATCCGCTTAGACTTATTACACAATACAATTTTTGGGTTTACGGTCATTTTTATTTTATAACATATTCCATACATATATTAAACAGAGTCGGTGCCAGCCCATCTCCCTTACAAATTATTACAAATTTTTGATAATTATCACGTCTTTAACGCCCAGTAGTTTGTCAAATAAACATTTTACTAAGGCATATTTTTTATGTTGTACCATATTTTATTATTTTTATGTTATACCATCTCTTATTCCTCCAATTGCCGTATAATCAATTAGTTGTTTGGCACGACGGTCTTTTATATAAATTGAAAACACACATTATGCATCATCAAATATATCTCATTCAGAAATCCTACATCAACGAACGATATTTTCAAGTCAAAGTTAACGCCTCATCTCCATTTATCTATTCTGGAGTCCCCCAAGGTAGTGTCCTTAGCCCATTCCTATACCTCCTCTATACAGCAGACATACCTACTAATAATTATATCCTAATGACTACTTTTTCTGATGATACAGCAATACTACAGACACAAATCCTGAACAAACTGCAAGATTACTTACAAGTGCTACAAACCTGGCTTGAAATATGGAAATTTAAAGTTAACGCCGACAAATCGACAGCAGCTACCTTCAAAACACGAAGACAAATATGCCCCCAAGTACACATCAATAATATTCTAATTCCACAAGAATCTGAAGTGAAATATTTAGCACTACATCTAGATCACAAGCTTTCTTGGAAAACCCATATTAAAGTCAAACGGAAACAACTAAACATAAAAGTTAGACAAATGGATTGGCTACTTGGAAATAAGTCTCGAGATGAGTCTCACTCGAGAATAAAATACTGATTTACAAGATCATCCTGAAATCTATTTGGTCTTACGGAACTGAACTCTGGGGTTGCAGTAAACCTTCCAACACATTTTAACACATTCTACAAACGTTACAGTCGAAAACCCTTTGAACAATCGCTGTGTCTAGGTACACGCTAACGTGTACGCAAATAAAAAAGTTAGGTACACGCGAATTAAACTTAATCAAGCCAGTGACGTCATTATTTAGCGTGCGCAGTGACTTTATATTTTGGTACACGCTATTTTGATATGTTTAGTGTTTGTTGTTTGTTTGATAGAAAATATTTTTATTAAGGGAAGGGGAAGGAAAGCAAAACTATTCATATGTTTCAAACTTAATTGTAATAAAACAATATTATTCAGGTTAGCAAAATAGATATTAGTTAACATGATATATACAAAATACTGCTGAAATAATTTTTATATTTAAGTTAATTATTATACCAGTTTATTTTGGTGTTTATTTTTGCTGTGGTGTTTATTTTTATTTATACGGGGAGTTGAACGTGTTACGATTTTCATAGAAAATTGGTTATAACTTTATAAATACCCTGTATAACATAATAAACCTTTATATTTTTGTGATATGGAAGTTAAGAAGACTTCGAACATAAAATAAAATATAGGGTGTTCCATTTAAGAAACATAAGTTTGGTCTGCCACTATATTATCGAACGCCCTGTAACATTCTAACTAATTTTAGTAATTTTGTAATATGAAGCTCAAAGTTTGCTAAAATTTTTGTTACTAACTTTTATTGCTTAATCAATCGCCCCGTATATTTTATCTTATTATTTCTGCTACCCTTATAATCACGAATTTTTGTCTCTTATCTTTTTCATACTGTTTTAGAATGTTGTTAAACTCATTAAGGCCCGGTCTTCTCACCTCCGAATAACTATTTATTGGGAAGTTTATCCGGCAGATTACATGTAAATCTCTCAAATAGACCTCCGAATAACTTTTATTCGGAGGTGAAAAGACCGGGCCAAAAAGAACTAAATAATTGTCCACAGTCCATAGTTAATTTAAAAAAAAAAACATTAAACAAGTAAAAAATAAGGAAACTCTTTACAAATCAATATTAAAATGTAAACATAACGCGATTAAACAAATTCTAACCATTCTAACCACACTCTGACACTCGCGATACTTACAGGTACTTAATTGACCATTCCAGGTCACGTGACTTTCGACACCGTTGCTGGAGGGCAAAAATTGTGTTTTTGGTGTTATTTTTGCTATTTTCTCGTTTTATTATAAAAAATCTGTGGTGTTAACTACAAAAATTTCAAATATTGGATATAGGACACCCTCGTAGGGGATGCAAAAACCCGGTATAATCAGAAAATCAGTTTTCTTGGCCCATATCGTCGTTCTGTTTACAGTGTATTGTGATTATAGTGATTTAAAACATTTCGGTCTTTAAATGCGGCTGGTATTATAAAAAAAACTTACTTGATCTCTTTTACCTTTACTGGAACACTTTCAAACTGAACAAAACGCTGGTATTTTAATAATATTCTTAAATTAAACAATGGTTTTCTACACTTAACCTAGTTTCTTTACAATATTTTGCCCACCAGTCGTTGTCAAATGACGTCACCCTGGAATGGTCTATACCACAGCATACACGCGGCTCAAATTAGCGTGTACCAAAAAACCCAGTCGTAGTACACGTTAAATAATGACGTCACTGACTTGATGACGTTTAAGCGTGCACCTAACTTTTTTATTTGCGTACACGTTAGCGTTTACCTAGACACAGCGTTGAACAATAGCCAATGCTCCATAGTATATTTCCAACCATACAATACACAACGATCTTGGTATTTCATTCATAAGAGAAATCATTAACCTTTAGACAAACAGAGACAAAGAAAGATATTCCACAAATGATTGCCAAATTATACCAAAGACAATTATACCAACCACCACTACCTACTAGACGTCTAAACAGAACCTGGCCTGAAGACCTTGAGGATTAGGTGAAGACTTGGAGAACCGTTAATGGACGGTATCCACTACAAGCCACATATCACTCATCATAATTTATTAAATACTCTTGTACTACTGAGTAGATTTTAAATTAGCTGTAACAAATAAATAAAAAAAAACTTGCTTGTTCCAAAACTTCAGCAGTAATCTCTCATATATTTTATGTAATCGCATTCCCTGTCCTATTTTTCTAACGAAACTCATCGATCTTAAAACTCCAACAACTTTTGAACGGGAAAAGCATTGAGAAATGCCACCCGGTACCTTTTATTTTGATGTATTCGATCTAAACAGCAATTCTGCTCGTCGTATCTACTTGTCGGATAGATACACTTTAACTTTTCACTTACTTCCAGTTTTCTAGTTCTTATTTATTTTCTTTACGCCACTTTTTGGTTTGAAAAGTTTTTGTCCATTATAATCTCGGAACTGGATAAAAAGGGGAAAATATCTACGAAGAAACTTAAACCGTCACAGCTAGCGTGTCGGATTGATTTACTAGGATTTTTATTTAGTGATGTAAGATCAGATCTTAGATATATAGCGTTTTGGTATCAAGGGACTAGATAGAAAATGTGTTAGAGAAAAAGAGGACCAGATAGAATAGGTTGGTTCATGCTCTGACATTTACATATCAGAATATGTTTTTTCCAAGAAATAAACATTGATGTTTCTGTAATTCAGCTTCTGTTTGGATTTTATGTCGGTTATCATACATTAACGATTTCAAATGTCCCCAAAAAATAAAAATCTAATACATTGAATTCGGGACTCACGGTGGCCATAGAATGAGTCCATTCCTGTCAATCCCACGACGAGGATAAGTGGTATCCAGAAGATTTTTCACAGCTTTGGAAAAATGTGCTGGGGCTCCATCGTGAAGAAACCACATTTGACGTCGTGTTTGCACGTCTTCAAGAAGTACCGACCAAACATTTTGCAAAAAATTTATAGGCCTCTCCATTTAGTGTTCTGGGTAATTCATAAAATATTGTACCCTTTACCCTTTCCGTATCCTTTACAAATTTCTCGTTGTTAAGAAATACCTGTTCTTTTGGAATAAAACTAAATTACCCCAAATATCCAATGCCAATAACCTTGGTTTGTTTGATATGATATAAGTGGACGAGGACAGGGTGAAAAAATGTAAACACTGGTTGATATTTACATTTTTACTTTACTACCGACCAGATACAAATGACCTACAAACCTACTATTTTTAAATGTATCAACAAACGTGCTTTAGCTTTTGTGTTCCACGGTGTTGCCAGACTTTAATTTGCGTATCAAAATGTATTTTCGTTTTTTGGTCAAACGGCTGAATTTAGAAAAAAATGTTATGAGACTTTTTTGTTCTACATTGTGCCTTCTATCTATACCTTTAAGGAACGCACTATTTTCGGGGACACCTTGTATACCGTTGCACGTCATCCGCGTCATAGCAAGTGACGTCACATGATACCAACACAAAATATTTAAGTCGTAGGTCTGTAACAGAAATACAGGTCATAAATTTAATCACATATTCTGGGACCAAAAATAGTTTCTATTGGACCTAACTTATCTTAGTACAAATGTGCACATAAAAAAAGTTACAGCCCTTTGAAGTTACAAAATGAAAATCGATTTTTTTCAATATATCAAAAACTATTAGAGATTTTTTATTGAAAATGAACATGTGGCATTCTTATGGCAGTAGTATCTTAAGAAAAAATTATAGTGAAATTTGGACACCCTATAAAAATTTTATGGGGGTTTTGTTCTTTTAAACCCCCCCCCCCCAAACTTTTGTGTACGTTCCAATTTAATTATTATTGTAGTACCATTAGCTAAACACAATGTTTTAAAATCTTTTTTGCCTCTTAGTACTTTTTCGAAAAGTCAGTTTTTATCGAGATATTTTGAATATTTGTCAAATCCACCACATATTGGTAAATGGTTAAGTACGATTATGGAGACTTCGTAATAATATGAAAATTTATTTATGATTTACATTTTTAGGTATATTTTGAACCATATTAAAAAAGAAGCCTCATCTCGATAAAAGGTGCCTTATCGAAAAAATACAAAGAGGCAAAAATGTTTAAAAAACTCTGTGTTTAACTAATGGTACCGCAGTAATAGTTTAATTGGAACGTACACAAACATTTGGGGGGGGGGGGTTAAAGGAACAAAGCCCCCATAAAATTTTTATGTAAACATATTAAAAAAGAAGCCGCAACTCGATAAAAACTGCCTTATTGAATTTAACTAATGGTACCACAATAATAATTTAATTGGAACGTACATAAAAGTTTGGGGGGGTTTAAGGGAACAAAAGCCCCATAAAATTTTATGAGGTGCACAAATTTTACTATAATTTTTCTTTAAGATGTTCCTGTCATAAGAATGCCACATCTCCATAAATCTCTAATAGTTTTCGATATATTCGAAAAAATCGATTTTCATTTTGTAACTTCAAAGGGCTGTAACTTTTTTTATGTGCATATTTGTACTAAAGTAAGTTATGGGCCATTCCACGAACATACGCCTGTTTTGGATTACTTCGACAACGCATATTCTACTGTGCAACATAAGAAGTACGAAAGTAAATGGCACTAATAATTATTCCGATAAACAACAATGTATTTTGCAATTTAATTTCGTTCTTCTTATTTTGCACAGTAAAATATTCGTTGTCGAAGTAATGGTTCATTCGAACTATTTTTGGTCCCAGAATATGTGATTTAATTTATGACCTGTATTTTTGTTACAAATAAAATTATATTAAGATTTCTATTCATTTAAACTTAAATAATTAAACCATAACTTGTTTCATTTAATTCGTATAAGTGCATTATAAACCGTTTTTATGAAGCACATTTTTAAACGTTATTATGAACGAAGGTGACATTTTGGCATAAATTGGTAATACTTATCTGAGAGTTGCGCTGTTGACACCTCAGATTTGTTTTTATTATTTACTTTAACATAAGATTATTACTTAATTCTTGTTTTCTATTTCTAATGTTTTTATTTATTTACATTGAATATTAATTTATTTTGTTGTATAATCTAAATAATGATGTGCAACGACATTTATATTGTACCAACCATATCACTTTACGACTACTTTTTCCATCTACAAAAAAAGTTTTTGTATTTCACATAATTTACAACCTTTCGAAAAGTTCCCACTCTCAACTCTGGATATCCAGAAAATGTTGTGTGTTAACACCATTAAAATCCACTAAATTGTATGTACAAAACTTTTCTACTGACCAGCAGTTCGTTTATGTTTTACACCCATATAAATTAAACGCTGAGAGGACTAAAATCGTCGATATTGGCCACCTCGACAACGGTCGGCTCGTTTTATTAGTTCGAGAAAATGGATGGAGATAGTATTTGTGCTTGGATGGAGTGCTCTAAAAAGCACATATAATTGACTGAGGGGTATTAGCTAAAAGGGCGTATTATACGTGTTAGAAAGCCTTCTAACATATCGATAATTATAATTTCTGCTCATACGATCCCAACATGTAATTTATCGTATTTTGACTAGTCTGCCGTGCTAAGCCCAAAGGCGGTAACTGATTTTTTATCGAAAATGAGATTTTTGTATTTCTAGGTAGAACAGGGTATTTAGTATATTTAGTATATTTAGTATATTTACAAAGTCTTTGGAGTTGTAGAAGCATTATATTTTAAATAAAACTGCAATTTTGTTAGCGATATCTACACTTTTCAATTAAAATACTAAGCCATTTGGCGGCAAATGTTAAATACTATGGCGTTTTGACGGTATCTACTACAGTTGCCGTCCATATACCTTAGCATATTGCACTTACCGCTAATATACTTTCAAGAATGCTACGCCTACATTTAGAAACCGTCAAATCGCCTAAATCGCCAAGTGTTAGTAAAAGAAATAATTAGCGAGGATGGTAAGAACTTTTCGAGATTACTATATCTATTGAAATTTATTTTCATTTTTGTTTATAGTATTTCAAGAATTAACCAATTATGTTGTCCTAAACAATATGACTCTGCACCAAGTGGATGATTTATATCTTGAATTAGGCGGTAAGAAATTTTCATATTTAAAAAATATTTCTTTTTTTTTAATTAGGTTTTAAAAACTTAATAATATATACACACGGTATCTACAAACATTTTTAGAAAAAGTTACTTAAAATATTTTATGTTTTTTTAGAAAATCAAGTAGAGTCGAGCAAGAGTTGTGAAATACGAGGTGAAACCACCGAAGACAATATTATAGAAAGAGAACATTTTATTGTAAAGCAATTACAAGAAGTGGAACAAAAATTAAGTTCAGCCTGTACAGGCGCAAGGTTTGTTTCATACAAGTTTTCTGTAATTAACCCTTTGTTGGTCGTACATGGGATTAGCAGTCCCATTTATTGCATTTTTTTTGTTTAAATACAAGCTATTATCATTGTTTAACTAGACAATGTCTAGTTATAAAATGCTATCATAGTTACGGGATTGTAGATTTGGGATATCTTTACTTAATCTTTTGAGAATCCTTTATGTAAGTTTTATACAAAATTGCTGGTTTTATTCCTTTTTAAATTTTCTAAGAATGCGTCAGGTACCTGGATAATGATACAAAAATTTGTTTGAATACTTTAAAAATCTTATATATGCCATAATTAGGTATCTTTCGGTCTATAAGACAATGTGATCATATGTTAATCATGACATATAACTAGTTTGTACAATACAATTAATAAAATGTTAAAACTTGCCCTAATTACTGTAAGTAATGGTATTTTACCGAATATAATATTGTGAAATACCCAATATTATTTTATTACTTGTTGTATTTATCTAAAATTAGATTAAAAATTACCTGCATAATAATATTAGGGTCGGTGTCGGCGATCATAAAAATCTTAAAGCTCCATAATAACATGTCGTAAAATAGGAAACCTTTGTCGCCAAGAAACAAAATAAAAATATAATAGCTGAGAAAGTAAAAAGTATGGTTTACATTCACAATTGAAGAATTCTTTAAAACGCTTAACATCAGCAGGTGTTTAAACACCTGATAACAATCTGAACAGATTCTGTTTTTTTTTCGTAGTATAAGTACAGTTTCTGGCCAAATTATTAGACGCGCTATAAAAGATTTTACAAAAAATGTTAATTATGAGATAATACCATTGTAATACTAAATAGGTTTTTTGTATGTACCAGACACAAGGTATGTTGTTTTGTTGTCTATTTAATTGTCTATATTGAATCACAAATAGAACATTATTATTAATGAACCAATATGTATTTATTGACTCTTGAAAGAAACGACAACTAAATATTGTCAATTTGTTGTTGTCATATTGTGGATCAACAAAATAATAACATTTAATAATACTTTAATTCTTTCAATTTAATAAACTTTAATACACAGAAAAGCTTTTTGTTTCATATCAATCACAACTGTAAACCACATACCGCTAATAGACTTAGTTTTATAGTAATTTTTGATAAAACGTTTTGGCGGTATTTACCTTTTTTATATAAAACTTTGTTTTAAAATATAATTAATGGTTCCCTTAATAAACTGGGGCATATATTCATGCATAAAAACTATTAGCTAGTCCATAAATCCCTAATGGGCCAAAATTTTACCATTCAATTTTGAAATCAATTTTGCCACCATTTTGTCAATTAGTTACCGCCTTTGGGCCTAGCATGGCAGTATTTCTCAAATGAACACACATCTGCTCTGTTTTTGCAGCTGTAGAAACTCGAATGTGAGAACAGCCACGAAGGTATTACCATAATATGTCCGTCGGCATCTTCGCAAGCTTTAACTCAAAGATTATCACGGTTGAAAGCAAATCCCAATTGTAAGATATTTCTCATTTTCTCACAGTCTTAGCGTTCGTAAAAACGCCGCTCAAAGTAAAAACCCTAGATTAACGGAATTCCTCGGATCTCTAACATCCGAACACTCTATAAGGTTTTATTGACTTTAAAAACTTTAATTAAACACGCATATAAGTTTGATAAATTGATTTCCCCTCTTGTTGCAAAAGCCGAAAGAAAGAAGAATTATTATATGCTCTCAGTTAGTTCAGTTTCTCAGTTTCTCAGTTAGTTATTAGCCACCCTCCGAACTAGTCGGTCGCGTTCTAGCTCAACTCAGATTGTACTCTCTCTTATTATCACTCATACCCTTTAGCACTACACGGTTATTTACGCGAATTATTTATCTTCCACTCCTTATTACTGACACGCTAGACTCTCAAGGAAATTTAAACTGAAACTGAAGTAGTGAAGATGGATAGTAAAGTCTAAAATTTAGTTGATTGTTCCTACACCAATATTTATGGTTTCTATAGGTGTGTCCATAAATTGTGTGTGTGCATAAATTCATAAATAAATAATCTGAAAAATATTAGATATACTAAATTAAACTCCAATATAATTCGGTATATTGTATTAAATTTACATTGCAACTAAATCACCCTGACAGCTAAATTAATCAGGTATGAAATGTTTTCCATCGTAGTGTCAGGTGCAGCATAACCAGTTATATTCTCTAATGCATTGATTTTACACAAAACCCGACAACCACCCGATAGATTTATACCTGCTACAAAATATCGGTGAAATGTTTATTTAGTCCATAGGTTATTTTACTCCGATGTTCTCGAGTAATGAACACGATCAATTTCACCTGAATATAGGAAAGCGCTAGGACGGAACTTTAATTGAGGCAATGAACTCAGAAGCACTTAAAATGTTTTAAAATGGCTGTAAATGGTAATACCGTACACGCCCCGCCCTCCTTAAAAAAATAGTGCGTGTAATTTGTACGCATGTAATAAGTTATACTTCTATTATATGATTTCAACGAAATAAATATATTTCAAACAGTTTATTTGTATATTATTTAAATATTAAACTAATTTTAACACTTACTACTTTCCAAAAAATGTCCTTAAAAATAATACCAAAAATTAAAGAACAAGGCAATAACATGAGGTGTTCCCAAGGGTACACGGGAATTAGACAGAAATCATTAGACCGAAAGTAATAGACCGATCTCATTGGACCGAAAAGCACTTTACCGAGACCTCACTAGACCGAACAGCATTATACCAAAGTGGTACATAAATTAAAAAAAGATTGCAGTAAATTATACTAAGATTTTGTACATTTGTCTTTTTGTTTATAGACAAGGCGAAAACGGCGGGTTCGTTAGAAAAAATATTCTCATGAGATTTTTTTGCATAATCACATTCGTGAGACATCCCAGAATAAGAAGTCGCCCACGTGAAAAGTGGTCCAATTTTTTTAACAATTTTTTTTTAATCAAATTACAAAAATCAATATTATTGGCCCGCACAAATTTTTATTAGATTTTTTGGCCCCTTGTAATTTTTCTCTAAAGTTGATCGTTTTCGAGTTATAAACAATTTAAAATTGAAAAAAAAACGAAAAATGGCGATTTTCCAGGCTTAATAAATTGGTTAAAATTATTATGAAAGTCAGAAATCGACTAAATCAAAGTTTAAAGCCCCCCTACAAGATCCTGAAGAAATTTTTTTCATAATTTTATTACTAAGCTGATATTTTTAAGTAATAATAATGAGCGCCAGCACGTATTAGGCGGCCGTCTATGGTGAGTGCGAGAGAGATGCCATTCCGGCAGTCCAATGGGGCATCTTACTCGCACTCACATTTACAGCCGCGTTAATACGCTCTTACGGCGTATTGTTAATAATTAAAAATAACAGCTTAGTAATAAATTAATGACACAAATTTCTCCAGGATCATGTAGGGGGGGCTTTAAACTTTGATTTAGTCACTTTCTGACTTTCATAATAATAATTTTTAACCGAGTTATTAAGTCTTAAAAATAACTATGTTTGGGTTTTTCAAATTTTAAATTGCTTATAACTCGAAAACCATCAACTTTAGAGAAAAATTACAAGAGACCTTTTTTGTTTAGAATGGTCTAAAAAAAACCTAAAAAAATTGTCCAGACCAAAAATAATAATTTTTTGCAATTTTATTAAAAAAAGATTGTTAAAAATAAATTGGACCACTTTTCTCGTGGGCAACTTCTTGAACCATATTCTGGGGTGTATTACAAATGTGATTATGCAAAAAAATCTCATGGGAATATTTTTCCAACGAACCCGGCGTTTTCGTCTTGTCTATTATTGTATTTTTTTTGTAATATTCTATATATAGACTGTGTAAATTGTTACTCTGTACAGTCTGATATGAAATAATTTTCATCCGTTAAACAATTAGTCTTCTTCTTTTTATGTAGACATGAGACATGACTCTGTCTGTTTTTAAATGTGCCTCCAGTAAGTTAAAAAACACCAAACACAAACGTAAGCAAACGGAAGCGAACAATACAAGACACACAATACAGTCACAACGATGTAATGTTATTTAAAAACAGTGAAAACTAAAGACCATTGTTTATAAAAGAATTTTTTAAATAGTCTTTCCTAAACACTGCTAAGACAGTTTGAAATAAAAAGGAATAGGTACTACATACAGGTGGCTGTTGTTTCTGCGGCGTGTGCTATGAGTCATTTTTAATATCGTATAGTGCAAATTACACACATACACATTATCTCTCAAATATTATATTACATACATTTTTATTGTTGAAAGGTTTGTCTGATAATTAACTATTTTGATGGGAAATAAGCCACAATTAAATTGAAAAATACAAAATATTGAAAATCAAAATGTTTATCTGATGAAAATCGGTCCGGGTTAGCCGGACTTCCGGGTTATCGGGGGCCGACTTATCGGGGTTCCACTGTAATTACATTTGTCTTATCTCTTTAACTGCGACAGTAAAAAGAAAAAGAAAAATATAAACAAAAAACAAAGCAAAAAAAACAACCTCGAAACTCGCCAGTA
The DNA here is from genome assembly GCF_917563875.1 of Diabrotica virgifera virgifera. NCBI lineage: Eukaryota > Metazoa > Arthropoda > Insecta > Coleoptera > Chrysomelidae > Diabrotica > Diabrotica virgifera. Next base: position 58,552,072 of record NC_065443.1, on the reverse strand, counting down.
CTTTGTGCTGCCAGTCCTAAGCCTGCATAAAGGGTGAAGGGAAGTTGATGTTACTGTGACGAATTTCTAACTGAGGCCGGACCTGCCCCTAGTAGTCAACAAACAACAGCGACACGTCATCGACGAGTAATGTCTCCGCTAATCCAGAAGTTTCCCCGATGATAGGCGGAGACATGTCTCAGGCATTCGAAATGTTCTCGAAGCAGAGCCGTATCTATATAAGCGGAGGATTTTTAAGCAGAGAGCAGTCGGTTAATATTTTACCATCGCGTGAATTATTGTAACGTGGCGATCGGGTTATTGAAATGTATATATTTTTTAAAGTAGATAAATAATATTTGTAAATGAATTAAATAAGTTAGAAAGTGTAACATAAATTAGATATTGTTGTAAACTTAAGTGTTAAATAGTAAGAGATGTAAATAAAATAATATAAGTAAGTCTTCCTTTATTTAAATTAAACTTAGTGCCTAAAGATATAAATAAATAAAATAGTAGAGTCAATCGCGTAACAAAATGGTGCAGAAGTGAGGATACTTGAAATAAATCAATTCAACGTCAATTTTCGGTTTAAATAGAGTGTGGAACCTTTAAAAATAAATAAAATATAAATCGTAATAAATAAAGTGTGTGATCATGCCTTCCTTGTGTAAGCTAACAATTGCAGACCTGAGACTTGAATTGGAAGAAAGGGACCTGAGTTCTACTGGCAAAAAGGCTGATCTAGTTGAACGTCTGAAGAACGCACTAAAAGAAGAGGGTCATGATCCAGAAACTTATGTGTTTGAAGACAAGCATGCTGCTTTAATTTCGTCAATAACATCGTTAGAGAGCAAAGTTTCTAGTGAAATCTCCCAAGTTTCGACAGACATTACATCATCATCATCCAGCCTCAAAAGTCCACTGCTGAACATAGGCCTCCTCCCCTCGTTTCCAACCCCATCTATCCTGCGCCGCCCTCATCCAGTTTTTATTTACCTTTCTTAAGTCGTCAGTCCATCTTGTAGGCGGTCGACCGACGCTTCTCTTGTCTTCTCTTGGCCTCCATTCCAATAACCTCTTCGTCCATCGCCCATCTGTCATTCTGGCTACGTGTCCTGCCCATCTCCACTTCAACCTGGCTATCCTCTCGATGACGTCAGTCACCTTTGTTCTTCTCCTGATTTCTTCGTTTCTGATTTTGTCTCGCAGAGACATTACATCGTTAGAGAGCAAAGTTTCTAGTGAAATCTCCCAAGTTTCCTCGGATGTTTCGAAGGTTTCGACAGACATTACATCGTTAGAGAAAAAGGTTTCTAGTGAAATTTCCCAAGTTTCCTCGGATGTTTTGACAGTTTCGACAGACATTGCATCATTAGAGAAGAAAGTTTCGGGTGATATTTCATCCCTTGACAGCAAAATGACTAACGAGATCTCTGAAGTCACTTCGGATTTTGACGACAAGATATCGTTCATAAAATCTACCTTTGAAGAAAAGATCAAGGAAATAGAAAAGAAACTGGAGGAAACTGAAAAAGTGGACAAAGTGGTGGAACCCATCTTAACAGATATTAAAGATGATGAAACCAAATACGAATTGGAGCCACGGTCGATAGTTGAAGGGAGTGTAGGTCATGCTCGTGTTAAGGTGCCAACTTTCGACGGAAAGTCTTCCTGGAACAGTTATGTGAAACAGTTCGAAGCAGGTGCAAGAGCGAACGGATGGTCTGAAAAAGACAAAGCTGTAAACCTGATTATTGCTCTTCGAGGAGAGGCTTTAGATGTACTTGAGACCATAGCAGTAGAGGAAACTAATGATTATGAACAACTTATGAAGAGACTAAACATGCGCTATGGGCAGGAACATTTGGAGTATGTCTATCAGGCGCGGCTTAAAAATCGACGACAAAAGAAAGATGAAGCTCTTCAAGAATACGAGGTCGATATTGCCAGGTTAGTACGGTATGCATATCCAGCAGCTCCCGAAGACATGATGGAAAAGTTGGCTGTTCAAACATTCATTGATGGCCTTCGTGATCATGAAATGCAAAGAGCACTGCGATTAGCTCGTCACAAGACGCTGGTCGATGTCTTGTCTGCCGCCCTCGAATACGAATCAGCTACCCAGGCCTCTGGCGGGTACAGTAAAGTTAGGACCGTGAAAGAGGAAGAGGATGAAGACAAACTTGACCAGCTGGTAAATATGGTGAAAGGCTTTACATCGAAGAAAACGAAGACCATGAATTGCTGCAATTGTGGTGAAAAGGGGTACGCACGGAGTTTAAGGAAGAACGCAAATCAAGAAACTCACCAGCAGGAAATAAGAGAACGCACAGACCCTAGGGGGGCAGCCTCGACTCAGAACTCCTCTAAAGACCATCTAATACTAATAGCTTCTTTGAAATGTCGTGAAGATAATGTATATGTAGATGGAGAAATAAATGGTAAAAAGTATACATTGTTGGTGGATACCGGAGCGACCAGGACCATTATACGACCGTCAGTTATAAACAGTCGTAAGAAACTCTTACCAACGAGGTTGCGACTGCGGACTGCCACAGGTGAAAATGCCAACATCCACGGAGAAATCCAGATACAATTGGGGATTGGAGCAGAAAAGTTCGTCCATACTGTCATAGTTGCAGACATCGAAGAATATGTTATATTAGGAATGGACGTAATGAATTTGCGTGGATTTCAATTGGATTTTAAGAACAAGGTAATCAAAGTTGGCAACGAGGAGGTATTTCTTCATCCACATGATGACAGCACTATGCTAGCAGCTATTAGAGAAGATACAGTTGTGCCTGCGAGGAGTGAAACGATCATCGTAGCGCGGCTACAGGGAATTGTAGAAGAAGGAACGCCTGTTATGATGGAGCCATGGAACCACGACGAGGAGGTTGGCCGAGGAATCATAATTGGAAAGGAATTGGTTACTTCTGCTAAAGAAATTCCCGTGAGATTGATTAATGTCAATGACTACCCAGTGACCATCAAGAAGGAGACAAAAGTAGGAACTTGTGTACCCGTGACGTCCATAATCCGTCAGACGACAACATCAGATAATTCCAACGACAAGTTCGACCAAATGGTTGCAGTTGCAGGCGAGTCTCTAAATCAAATGGAAAAAAGAAAATTAAGGGAATTTCTTAGGCAATATCGTGATATATTCGTACCGAAAGGAGGAAAGACAGGAAGAACGACAGTTGTCAAACATAAAATTGACACTGGTACCGCTAGGCCAATTCGTCAAACAGCTCGACGATTACCACAGGCGAAGAGAGAGGAAGCTGAAAGGATTGTTCAAGAAATGAAGAAAGACGGGGTGATAGAAAGTTCTACGAGCCCATGGGTCTCTCCGGTGGTCCTGGTCAAGAAGAAAGATGGAACTACGAGGTTCTGTGTGGACTACCGTTTGTTGAACAATGTTACCAAGAAAGATAGTTATCCTCTGCCTCGGATCGACGACACGTTGGACACATTAGCTGGAAGTAAATTGTTTTCTACGTTGGACTTGAAGTTTGGATATTGGCAGGTAGAAATGGATCCAGCCGACAAGGAGAAGACGGCCTTCACGACGGGATCTGGATTATGGGAATTCAACGTTATGCCGTTTGGACTCTGTAATGCTCCTGCGGCATTTGAGAGGCTTATGGAAAATGTGTTGAGAGGGTTATCTTGGAAGACGTGCCTGGTGTATTTAGACGACATAATCGTTTTGGGGGAGACGTTTGAAGACCACCTGAAGAATTTAGAAGACGTTTTTAATCGACTTAAAGCTGCCCAGTTAATGTTAAACCCCAAGAAATGCCAGCTATTTCAAAGTAAAGTCAATTATCTAGGCCATATAGTCAGCAAAGAAGGAGTGGCCGTGGACAAAGGAAAAATCGATTCCATTAAGGAATGGCCGGAACCAACTGATAAACATCAAGTAAGAAGTTTTCTGGGACTATGTACTTACTACCGGAGATTCATTAAGAAGTTTGCAGATATCGCTAAGCCATTAACGCGACTTACAGAGGAAGCAAGGGATTATTGCTGGGATGGAGACTGCCAAACGGCCTTTGAAACTTTGAAGAGGCATTTAATTACAGCGCCAATATTAGGGTATCCACTGCCAGAAAGAGAGTTCATCCTAGATACGGATGCAAGCAATGTGGGAATTGGAGGAGTGCTGTCGCAGATTCAAGGAGGACAGGAACGAGTCCTTGGATATTTTAGTAAAGTGCTTTCAAAACCTGAACGAAATTATTGCGTCACGAAAAGAGAACTTCTAGCAGTAGTAAAATCAGTGGAACACTTCTATCAATACCTCTACGGAAGGAAGTTTCTAATCCGAACCGACCATGCCGCCCTTAAATGGTTAATGCAGTTTAAGAATCCAGAGGGTCAGATAGCCAGATGGATTGAACGACTTCAGGAATACGATTTCAAGATCGAGCATCGGGCCGGAGTTAGCCACAGGAACGCTGATTCTCTATCTAGAAGACCGTGTCCAGCAGAATGTTCCCATTGCAACAAAACAGAGTCGAAGGAAGCAGCAGTACTAAGAACAACAGTGGTCAACGACGAGTGGACGCCTACCAAGATCAAGGAAGAACAAGAAAAAGATCCAGTTTTACAGAAGATTCGAAAATGGAAAGAAGAAAGTCGTCGACCATCTTGGCAAGAAATATCAAGCCTAGGCTCAGTAGTTAAGACGTATTGGGCCCAGTGGGACTCATTTATCTTGGAAGACAGCTTGCTTAAACGAGTAATAGAAAATGATGATGGTTCGGTGAGGAGAACACAGTTGGTGATTCCAAAGAGCAGAGTAGCCGAAGTACTTCGTCAGTTACACGACAGTCCATCAGGAGGGCATTTTGGTGTAAAGAAGACCCTTCAGAGAATTCGGGAACGATTTTATTGGATGAATAGTTCCGACGATGTGAAGGACTGGTGTAAGAAATGTACTACCTGTGCTACAAGTAACGGGCCCTACCGGAAAAGAAAGGCTCCTATGAGACAGTACAATGTTGGAAGTCCGTTTGAAAGAATAGCTTTGGATATTGCCGGGCCATTTCCAGAAAGTGACAATGGATGCAAATACATGTTGGTGGTAATGGATTACTTCACGAAGTGGGTGGAGATCTACGCAATTCCAGACCAGAAGGCCGCCACTATTGCAGATGTGTTAATCGAAGACTGCATCAGCCGATTTGGAGTACCTCTGGAGATCCATAGTGACCAAGGAAGGAACTTTGAGAGCGATCTATTTCAAGGAATCTGTGATAAACTAGGCATGAAGAAGACGAGAACCACGGCCTATCACCCGCAATCGGATGGAATGGTGGAGCGTATGAATAGGACAGTCGGCAAGTATTTGACAAAGATGGTGTCCAATCATCAACGAGACTGGGACCAGTACCTTCCGTTCTTCGCAATGGCCTATAGATCTGCTGTTAATGATTCAACTGGCCAAACACCAGCAAAAGTCCTATTTGGACGTGAGATGCGTCTACCCTGTGATCTAGAGTTTGGATGTCGACCTGGAGAAGATGTTGCTGGTGAGGATTACGTGAATGAATTACGAAGAAGAATGGACGATATACATGAGTTGGTCCGTTCTAATCTTCAGATCGCTAGCGACCGAATGAAGAAACGATACGATACCCAAGCCGAGAAGGGATGTTTTAAGGAGAACGACAAAGTCTGGCTTTATAATCCAAAGAAGCGAACAGGTTGTTCTCCCAAGTGGCAGCAGTTCTGGGAGGGTCCGTACCTCATTGTCAAGAAAATCAATGACGTTATCTACCGAATAAGCAAGATTCCTAGGGGAAAGCCGATGATAGTCCACCATAACCGGTTGGCGCCGTACGAGGGAGACCACGACGTAGATGAAGAAGTGGAAGTCAACCAAATTCGAGAAATACCTGACCTTACCTTTGAAGAGTTCATGGGTGCCTACGGAGGTACCGGTAAAGCAAGACATGGTGTTACCACTGAAGAAAAGCGAGATCTTCTCGCACTTCCCGATGACTATTCGCTGGCCCATACCATCCCGGCCAGTATCAAAGACGCACGAGGGTTGGCATCCGCCTTCCGAAGGAAGTTTGGTCGAGTTGCAGAACTTCAATGCCAACTGCCAGCTCCTGGCAAAGCATTGAAACTCCAAGATGCATCACGTTACCTATTCTATCTGGTAACAAAAGACACTGTCCGTGACCAACCTACCTACCAAGATGTATGGGATGCATTAATTCAATTGAGAGAGCACTTGTTGGAGTCCGACGTGCAAAAGTTAGCCATACCAAAGTTAGAATGCAGCCAATTAGACTGGAGAGTTATCCGAAATATGGTAGAAGAAATTTTCCAAGACACCGAGGTCCAGGTGTTAGTCTGTTGCAATCCGCATAGTTACTGGTGCGGAGAGAAGACCGTCCCCTGTCACTTTTATACAACTGGGAGTTGTAAAAGAGGGTCCAGTTGCCGATACCAGCATCCAGTTCCAGTCCTGACAAGGTTCCAGGAGGAACCATCTTTTAAGGAGGGGGCAATGTGACGAATTTCTAACTGAGGCCGGACCTGCCCCTAGTAGTCAACAAACAACAGCGACACGTCATCGACGAGTAATGTCTCCGCTAATCCAGAAGTTTCCCCGATGATAGGCGGAGACATGTCTCAGGCATTCGAAATGTTCTCGAAGCAGAGCCGTATCTATATAAGCGGAGGATTTTTAAGCAGAGAGCAGTCGGTTAATATTTTACCATCGCGTGAATTATTGTAACGTGGCGATCGGGTTATTGAAATGTATATATTTTTTAAAGTAGATAAATAATATTTGTAAATGAATTAAATAAGTTAGAAAGTGTAACATAAATTAGATATTGTTGTAAACTTAAGTGTTAAATTGTAAGTGATGTAAATAAAATAATATAAGTAAGTCTTCCTTTATTTAAATTAAACTTAGTGCCTAAAGATATAAATAAATAAAATAGTAGAGTCAATCGCGTAACATTACCCTTGCTCAGATTACAATCCTGTTTGAGCACCCTGTATTATGTACCTAATGTTTTTCGGCCTTCTGGTTTTCGGTCTTCTGCTGTTCGGTCTAGTGAGGTTTCGGTAAAGTGCTTTTCGGTCTAATGAGTTCGGTCTACTGCTTTCGGTCTAATGATTTCGGTCTGTTTACAGTAAGCCGTTCCCAAGCGGTCACCCATCCAACGCCTAACCGCGCTCGACACTGCTGAACTACGGTGATCGGGCAAAAACCGGTATAAGTCAGTGAGCTTTGGCCGTATCTAAGTAACAATGAAATAAAATTGATACTAAAATGAATTATTTGGACAGATTCAGCGCCGGTTTAACCAGGGGTCTTTTGGGTGCTGTAGCACCGGGCGGTTGAAGGTTCTAGGGCGGTACGCGCGAAGCGCGTGCTGTTCCGAAATTATATGATTATGGTAAAATAAAATTTGCATACAAATCCACATGATATAATAATAAAATTTTTTCTGGTTTATCATTAACTTGAAAACTTAACAATAATTTATAAATAAATAATTATTATTAACGTCGACGTACCTATATGGTTTATGCACTGTGTTCAGTTTATGTTATCTAAATGTCAGATAACGTACAAACATGCCGCGCGCCGTAAAATTATATTAGGTCTGGATCCCGCGTATGAAAAAAAAGTTGATTAATAGCAAGCTGAAAATTTGTTAATAGCTTAAGGGTGTCTAGTCGGATAAACTTTGATATATGGGAACACTGGAACAGGGGCAGTTTTAATTGTGGAACAAGTTAAAAATTTGGAACGGTCAGACCACGAAAACGGCACATTTATTTTGTCCGACAGAACAGACTTAAACTCTCCGAACAGAGATTAAACTCTCATGCAAAAATCAGACTGCTATTTATATCCAAATGGTCGTTTTAATGAGTGGAACATGTAGAATATGTCAAATGACAGGAATTATGACAGGTGATAAATAACAGTCTGATTTTTGCATGAGAGTTTAATCTCTGGTAGGAGAGTTTAAGTCTATTCTGTCGGACAAAATAAATGTACCGTTTTCGTGGTGTGACCGTTCCAAATTTTTAACCTGTTCCACAATTAAAACTGCCCCTGTTTCAGTATTCCCATATATCAAAGTTTATCGGACTAGACACCCTTAAGCTATTAACAAATTTTCAGCTTGCTATTAATCAACTTTTTTTTCATACGCGGGATCCAGACCTATATCATTTTACAGCGCTTAAGAATATAATTAGACCAGTAAGAATCTGTTTTTAGGTGGATGTGAGAGGTGGCATTCAGATTTTTGCGGATAAAGTTAGGTGATAACTTCGTTAATAATAATTAATTTATGCTCCTTCTCAAGTATGCCCGGAACATTAATAAAAAAATAAAATATTTAAAAATTTCAAAACTTTTTCGTTTTTTTATACTTTTTTTGCTTAAAACTTAAAAACTATTCATTTTAGAACAAAGTCCTATAGGAATAAAAAAAAAGATAATTCAATTTTCTATCAGATGCGATTTGTTAAAAATGTCTTAATTTATCACCCTTGCTTCAAAATAGCAATAAATATAAAATAAGGGGGCAAAACAAACCTGTCGTTATTCAATTATTTTCCATCACTTAGGTTACACTTGGAACCTGCCTAATTCGCTTAGAAAATTTTTTTAATGTGTCAAGACCGTACACCAAATTTCATTAAAATTAACTTACTAGATTTTGCATAATAATTTTGCAATCTAAACTTTTTTTTAAAAATTAAAATTTTTTAAAATATTGCACAACAAAAACTAGAAAATACAAAGATTTGTCAATTTTTTTACATATCAAGAAGTACTCCACCTATCTAATGCACTTTACAGAATTGAAATCGGATTATTTAAGCAGCCTCAGCAATGTTTTAAAGTTATAAACAATTTTTTGGCTTATAAACAAATTAGTGCTGTGTCCAGGAGAGGGTACTACGGGCTCCTTTATTTAGACGGACTTACCCAAGTTTTTTTATGTATTTTGACCCGTAGAACACGAATTTTTTGGGTAACAGTTGATCCGGATGTCGATAAGATTGTTATAAACAAAGAACTTGAGGAATTACACAAAATCGATTTTTCGCAAAATAAAACATGTTTTGTATTTCTTGGGTAATTCTAAGCAAAAAATGTTCTTACAAGTTTTTTCGTAGGATGCATAGTTTTCGAGATAAACGCGGTGGAACTTTCAAAAAATCGAGAAATTGCAATTTTTGAACGCGAATAACGTTTGATTAAAAAATAAAATAGCAATTCTGCTGACAGCAATTGAAAGTTTAAGTCAAATTATACCGGTTTTAATTATTAATTGAAATAAAGTTAAGAAATATTTTTGAGCCTGGGCGCGGCATCCGTATCAGCACCGGGCGGCAGACTGTGTTAAACCGGCACTGGACAGATTATACAAAAATAATATTAAGATTGCTTTTTAATCTTCTTTTCATCATATTTTAATACTTATTATCCTATTCCCGATAGAGACAAATCCAAAGACACAAAAAAATAAAGATATTTACTAAACTTACTTTATTTGCACTGATACATACGTAACTTCAAATATTTAGCAACTAACTTCAGACTGTCGCTGTGCGCGTACTTCATACAAAAGAATTATTACTCCAAAAATTCTAGAACAATTTTTTTTTCATCCAATAATTCATTCCTTCATCCAATCATGCAATTTAAGAGGTGGTAAATTGACAATTCATGTTAGACAAATTAAAAAAAAATCACTAGAAGAATATCATTCATAGATACTCTATCTAGTCCAAAAATGCTTCCTAAGGGAGTTAGAGCTCTTTGAAAATGGCGTCTTGTAATTAGTTTTTCTTAAATAACTCCAGAACGCTTTTATTTAGAAAAATGAAAAATGGTACGAATATTTATCTTCCAGAGATAAATCGATTACATTTATTGTGAATTTCTAGTACCGGTCATAGGCGTCCGTTTTGGGTAGGGCAACGGTTATTTTATCACATAATTTTTATATCTTTAACTTTTAAGCATTTTTGGCACTGGATTATTAAATTGTGAGATATTCGAGTACTAAACGGTACTCTTGCTTTAAGTCGGTAGGACACACCATTTTCTAAAAAATCGATTTGTTATTTTTTTTTGGTTTTTTGAATTTCCAAAAAAAAATTTAAAAAAAAACCATTTAGAAAAACGAAAACTGGTACGTTTATTTATATTCCAGAGCTGAATCGATTTCATTAATTGCGAATTTCTAGTACCGGTCATATGCATCCGTTTTGGGTAGGTCAACGGTTATTTTATCGCATAGGCTTTAATTTTTAAGAATTTTTGACTTTAGATTATTAAATTATGAGGTATTCTAGTACTAAAAGTTACTCTTGCTTTAAGTTTGTAAAATACACCGTATTTTTTCAAATTTTTTTTAAATTTTTTTTCAAACTCAAGGAACGAAAAATTTTCAAATCAATTTTTCTAGAAAACCGTCTGTTCTACCGACTTACATCAAGAGTACCTTTTAGTACTAGAATACATCACAATTTAATATTCCAGTATCAAAAATGCTTAAAAGTTAAAGACAAAAAAGTTATGCGATAAAATAACCGTTGCCCTACCCAAAACGGACGCCCATGACCGGTACTAGAAATTTGCAATAGATGAAATCGATTTATCTTCTTCTTCTTCTTCTTCTTCTTCTTCTTCTTCTTCTTCTTCTTCTTCTTCTTCTTCTTCTTCTTCTTCTTCTTCTTCTTCTTCTTCTTCTTCTTCTTCTTCTTCTTCTTCTTCTTCTTCTTCTTCTTCTTCTTCTTCTTCTTCTTGTAATAGGACTATGTTCTGTTTCTTCTGTTACAGTCTTTGCTGCGATCCGGAGCTCCAACTCTCGTACCATCGTTTTTTGGGTCTTCCTATGGGTCGCTTGGTGTTGGGCTTCTGTGTTTTCGTCCAATGCGCCATACGTTCAGGGTCCATCCGATCTACGTGGTCCCTCCACATGCGTCGTCGCGCTCTTGTCCATCTCACTACGTCCTGAACGCCTAGCTCTCTCAATGTGTCTTCGTTTCGTACTCTATCTCTGAGTATGATACCTCTTATGGATCTTAGGGTTTTCATCTCTGTTGTTCTCATTATCTGTTTGGTTTTTGTTGTCTCGGCCCTTGTCTCAGCTGCGTATGTCAGTACGGGTCTAACACATGTCTTATAAATGCGGACTTTGCTTTCGGTGCTCATAAATTTATTCCGCCAGATTATATCCCTCAGGAAACCAGATATTCTCGCTGCTTTCATTGCCTGCTGTTTTGATTCTTGCCACAGATGCCTGTCGCTAGATATTTCCACACCTAAGTATCTGCAATCCATTACCTGTTCGATTATATGGTCGTCCACTACTAATTTACATCTAATTGGGTTCCTGGATATTACCATCGATTGGGTTTTCTCTTTGGATAGTGTCAAGTTATACTTTTCGGCGGTTATTTTGAATTTTTGTAGTAGGCGTTGTAAATCATCTTCGTTTTCGGCTATTAAGATTGCATCATCTGCGTAGCAAAGTATTCTCATGGTTCGGTTACCCATTTTGTATCCCTGATTCATTATGTTAACACTACCTATAACTTCATCCATTATTAAATTAAATAGGCATGGACTGAGGCTGTCCCCTTGTCTAATGCCTGCATTGATTTTGATTTCTTCCGTGAGCCCGTGTGTGGTTTTAATTCGTGTTTTGTTGGATCTATTGAGCTCTTTGATTATGTTTCTATACCTCTGACCTATATTTTTCTTTTCAAGGATACTGAGCATGTCCTTTAATCGTACTCTGTCGAATGCTTGTTTCAGATCTACAAAGCATGTGAACATGGGCTTGTCGAATTCTATTGATTTCTCAACTAATTGTCGCATTATGAAAATAGCGTCTATTGTAGATCTGTTTGGGCGAAAACCCTGTTGTTCTTCCGATACACCGGTTTTCTTATATATTTTTTGGGATAGAATTTTTGTCAATAGTTTTGATGTAGAATTGAGTAGTGTAATTCCTCGGTAGTTCGTAGGATCTGTCTTTACGCCTTTCTTGTAGATGGGTATTGTTATACTCTCTCTCCATTCCTCTGGTACTGTCATGTTGTTTACAATTTTCGAAAAATTTCTTCTGTGGAAGATAAATACCTGTACCAATTTTTGTTTTTCTAAGTAAAAGCGTTCTGGTATTTAAGAAAAACTAATTACAAGACGCCATCTTCAAAGAGTCTAGCTCCCTTAGGAAGCATTTTCGGACTAAATAAATCGGGTTAAAATGTCCTAAATTATATGAGGAATCTATCTGAGGAGTCTTCGCTTGTCGGTAAAGTTTCTGGACACCCTGTATACATTGTAAATCCGAAATACTCATTTACAAAGTATATACATTATACATTGTAATTCAGGATTCTGGAGTGCTCCTCGTAACAATTAACGTGTCTTGGTTTGTTTATTTCTAGTGCACCTTTATTGTGATTTGAGTATAGAGTTACAATTGTAGTTTTACCCCTTGACATTGTGAAAGTATGCAACTACCGCCAACAAATACATAATTTTATGAGTTCTATGTATAACAATCACGGACGTGCGTTTTTTCTGTGACTTGCAATTTAATGCGTTACGAGAGAATTCGATGAACTATAACGCACTGAAAGAAGGGTTTTGTAACTTCACAACAAGCAAACGAATATCAAACTTAATGAAATAATGGCGCGTATCTTGAACATTTTAACTATATGACGTCACGACCATTGAGGACACGTTTTGGACTTGCTGCTATAAGTTTACTTTTCTCTCGATTTTAATCGTTTTTAGGGGCCAAATGAAAGTCAAAAACAACTTTTTTTCTTTGATATATATTTTAAATTATGTGCTGTTGTGATTTATAGCATTTTTTCAAATTTAATTTTATGCAAGTTCTCTATTTTTTAATATACACTGCGATGCAAAAAAATCGATCCACTAAAAATTTGGTCGTTTTTGAAGTTTCCAAATTCCTAAACCCGTTGTTCGATTTAAGTGATTTTTTTACCACGTTATAGCCTTATTCATTGACAATATCGCTGTAATAATATTGCTGCTAGACAGTCAAACTGTCATTGTATACTGAGTGTACGAATCAAACTGTGTTTTTTTCTCAAAGTTCGCTTCACCTTGTGGATTATTCTAGCACTTATAAAATACTGAAATTAAAACCTAACTATAGCCTCAGGTTTTCTTAACATTTTGTCTTTCGATTCATTCGCTTATGTTGGATAATAAAAAAGTTAGGTACTTTAACAACTGACCATGTTCGTCATCAGTACAGGGTTTTTTTGAAATAAGTGCGGCAAACTTTCAGGGGTAATTTTACACATGAAAATAATGACAGTTTGCTTAATAATCATATGTCCTCAAACGCTTCGTTTCCGAGATATGGGATGTTCAATATTTTTTTACAAACTAACAATTTATTTATTGCTTTAAAACCAGTTGAGATATGCAAATCAAATTTGGTGGGTTTTAAGACGTAGTTATTGCACATTTTTTGACATACAATTAAGAATTTTATATTCACCATTGGCGTGCGTACGGGTAATATTATAGGTCATAATACCCGTTTGTGCGCCAATGGTGAATACAAAATTCTTAATTGTATGTCAAAAAATGTGCAATAACTACTTCTTAAAACCCACAAAATTTGATTTGCATATCTCAACTGGTTTTAAAGCAATAAATAAATCATCAGTTTGTAAAAAAATATTGAACATCCCGTATCTCGGAATTGAAGACATTACGTTTGCAGACATTATGATTATAAAGCAAATTGTGATTATTTTCTCATGTAAATTTACCCCCTAAAGTTTGTCACACTTATCTTTAGAAACACCCTGTACTGATGACGAACATGGCCAGTTATTATAGTACCTAACTTTTTCATTATCCAATATAAGCGAATGAATCGAAATACAAAATGTTAAGAAAACCTGGGGCTATAGTTATATTTTAATTTCAGTATTTTATAAATGCTAGAATAGTCCACAGGGTGATGCGAACTTTGAGAAAAAGGCAAAGTTTGATTCGTACACCCGGTATACAATGACAGTTTGACTGTATAGCAACAATATTATTACAGCGATATTGTCAATGAATAAGGCTATAACGTAAAAGAAATCGCTTAAATCCAACAACAGGTTTAGGAAATTCGAAACTTTAAAAATGACCAAATATTTAGTGGATCGTTTTTTTTGCACCGCAGTGTATTTCCAAAACTAATGATAAGAAAAATTATAAAAATGGGACTTTTTTCTTTTTTAGTATTGATACTGTTCCACTTAAAAGAAAACATTTGTATTTTCCAGACTCTTTTACTTTTGTGTAACTTTCCTAATAGCGAAAAAGTGTATTGCAACGAAGTTTCAGTAGACATAAAATGTATAAACGAATGAGAATTGTCATTCGAATGGCACGGCACTGTTTTCCAATACCAAACTTTAGTTACACAACGTATTATTTTTAGTCGTACAAACAAATACCCATTATGAGCCTCGAGGCCAATTTTCTATCTATTTTCCAGGTAACAATGCACCCGGGTCAGATATTCCAGGTGTGTTGAATAAACCTCCATAAAACAGATTAAAAGTTTTCCAATTCTATTTGAATGCATTTAGGTCTTTGTATCTGAGAAAAATGTAAAGTTTCTATCAAACTTTCCAACTTATCGCTGGAAAACTGCTCAAATTGTTTTTCCTATATTTTCTGGTTTTTACTGATAAATACGGAAAGAAAGAACAGCATGAGAGCGAAGGGATTATCCTACGGGATTGGTTTGTATATAAATTTTTAATGCGGGATAAAAATTCTATTAAGAATGTGCATTTTGATGGAATATTTTGAGGTTCATCGAAAGGTAGCACCTTAAAGTATTTGTGAGGGTTCAAAATCATTAATAAAATTTAAAAATGGTAAAACTATGCGTAGTCTAGGCGCCAAATAGGTCACCGTGGCCTCTTAAATTCTGATGGACAAACCCATGACCCATGTATTTCTTATGTATTTTTGGCTGCTGATTACGAATTTCGAGATCAATCCAAGTGGTCAAAAAAAAAATTATAAACAATCTAATTGTATATGAATTGTTTATAAAGCTATAACTCGTAAACTAAAAGAGATAAAAAAACATTTTTCAAATAAAATTTGTTCCTTAAAAAACAAAGATAATGACGTTTACCAAACTCAAATCCAGTAATTAGAACTTAAGACATTGCAAAATTAGTGCATAATGCAAATTGCAAAATGCAAAATAAGTAGTTGTCGAAAGTTTTTTCGATCGTAATTCGGCTTCTACGCATGCAAAGGAGCTTTACAAAATCTAATTTTGAACCTTAAGTCATATACATACTTGCAAAAAAAGTTTGCTAAATTACTTTGTCTTTATTTGTATTAAAGCTATACCCGTTTGAAGTTATAATTTTCTTAAAAAACAATTCTACCTTAATTTGTGTATATGGGTTTTAAGCACATTTGAGCAATAAACATCAATTTATAACAAAAATTAATAACCATTTTCAATTTCGTTGCAACACGAAACTACAGCCGCATCATTATTAAAGTTCAATCAGAGAGTGCAGCAAGCACCTCTACCAGTTTCGAAGCTTATTAGTCTCTCATCAGGAGGCACATGTGCTGCTCTCTCTTACCCAACTAGGACCAACACCGGCGTGCAGTCACGGATTGCAACGAACGAAATGGCAGGGATGCCCTAGCGGCAACTGCTAGCAAAAAACTAAGTTTTCAATCTAATAGCACATAAAACAACATCCAAAAATGTTATTCTACATTCTACCAGACCGAAAACAATGGGAAACTTCTCTGGTAACACCTCCGAGGCTTCTACAATTTGTAAGCCATAACGGATGCTGAGACTAAGGAAGATAAGGGAATTTTACAATTTATAATTTACGTCCCATCTGCTCAGCGCGGTAAAGTTCCAACGAGAATTGTTCCCTTCGTACTCCAATCAGAGTAAACATGTAAATCAAAAATGAATAACCATTTTCAATTTCGTTGCAACACGAAACTACAGCCGCATCATTATTCCAGTTCAATCAGAGAATGCAGCAAGCACCTCTACCGATTTCCAGCATCCGTTATGGCTTGCAAATTGTAGAAGCCTCGGAGGTGTTACCAGAAAAGGTTCCCATTGTTTTCGGTCTGGTAGGATGTAGAATAAAATTTTTGGATGTTGTTTTATGTGCTATTAGATTGAATACTTAGTTTTTTTTCTAGCAGTTGCCGCTATTTGCCGCCGCAATTGTTGCCGCATTTTCTTTTATGCATCTGCATCGAGATAAACAGGAAATCTCAGCTTTTTTACATATACAAAAGTTTTTAGAGCAGTTTTTACAGTTATATGGTGGTAATAAGTCTGTTCTTGAAGGCATTAAAACTAAAACTTATTGGGGCTTCAGATTCTCAGTATTTACATGATATCCGTATGAAATAGAGGATCGAGTTTTTTTGCAGCATTATCATAAAACGCGAATTTTATATGGAGGCGTACATACATTTGACGTGCCTTGATGCATGACGTGCAAAAGAACTAGATCCACTTTTATATGGATATCATATTATGTATGTAACTGTGAAAATTGCTCTAAAGACTTAGACAACACTTATATATATATATATATATATATATATATACATATATATATATATATATATATATATATATATTTGTAGCTCAACAGGCATTAAGGGCCAATGGCTTGGAATTTCGCTACGGCTTTCCTTCATTTTCGCAGTTCTCCAATTTGTTATCCCGATTGTTTCCAGATCTTCCTTACACGATTCTAGCCACTTTTTTCTTGGTCGTCCTCTTCGTCTCTTTCGTTCCCCTTTCGTCAGCGAGTCCTTTGCCCACCTTCCGTTCGCCATTCTCGCAAGGTGACCTAGCCAACTAACTCTCTTTGTTCTGACTATCTGGCTTATTTCTGGTTTCCTGTACAGCTGTCTGATCTTTGCATTTGTTCGTCTCCTCCAAACGTTTTCATCGTAGACAACACTTCTTCTGCCTTAAGTGCCATCTCCGCGGCGGAGGTCGGCAATCATCATAGCTATTCGTATTTTAGAGACGGCTGCTAAAAAGTTCGTTTGATGTACATCCGTACCACTCTCTCAGGTTGCGCAGCCACGATATTCTGCGTCTCCCTATGCTTCTCTTTCCTTGAATCTTTCCCTGTATAATCAATTGGAGCAAGCTGTATTTCTCTCCACGTGTAATATGTGCGAGATATTCCAATTTTCTTGTTTTGATGGTATTTACGATTTCCATTTCTTTATTCATCTTTCTCAGAACCTCTTTGTTTGTAACGTGTTCTGTCCACGGTATTTTCAGAATTCTTCTGTACACCCACAGCTCGAATGATTCTAGTTTTTTCATTGATGCAGCATTGGTCCAAGCTTCCATTCCATAAAACAAAGTCGAGAAAACGTAGCACCTAGCCAACCTAACTCTTAGCTCCAACTTCAAATCTCTTGTGCAGAGCACTTTACTCATTTTGTTAAAATTTGCTCTAGCCTTTTCTATTCTGATTTTGATTTCCTGTAAGTAATCTCCTGGTGTGGCAACGTTGCGCTGAGTGTGTGAATATTAATTGTATTTTGCTCCTGCATTAAACCCGTTTTTCGCGAAATGCAGAGTAAATCAATTACAGCAAATGCATAAAGTGTGAAGTTAAGTGAGTAATCTTCGCGCTGAACGAAAAATAATAAACTAAATATTGAAATTGTGCTCCAAATTGGCAAAAATCAAAGGTAAGCGTAACACATAAACAAATAAAACGTCATCGATATTACGATATTCGAAGTGGATTCTTGTTTGATTTAAACGCGGTGTTGCCAAGTCGACAGGGAAGTCCTGTAAGTAGGGAGGAGCGAAATAGTATATACTGCTCAATATAATTTTATCAAAAAAAAAAAGAAGAAAAAAAGTAAGACGCTACACTGAGAAAGGTTAAGTTTCCGCGGAGATAGTCCGAACGAGACCTTTATCGCAGTAAAACGAACCAGTTGTAATGAGCAGAGAAGATAAAAAATACGAAGAGCTATTATTTCGAACAGAAAGTGACGGTACCACGACAGACGAAAACGACAAGAAGAGAAAAGAGGAAGAATTGGAACGGGCTTTTAACAAAAGTCGAAAAATAAGCAGATCTCCCTCCTACAGAAAGGAGAAAATGGAGGAGAATATACAAAAAATTATGGAAATGATGGCAGAAGTAAGTCTAAAAATCGAGGAACAATCAAGAGAACTTAGCGAGATGCGTAGAGAGCAGAAAGAATATAGAGATGAAATAAGAGAGCTACGCCAGGAGAATGTAACATTAAGAGAAGAAAACACGAAACTAAAACAGGCAGTTTATCAAATAGAAGAACGGCTTGAAAGTTTAGAGAATCAAAAAAGGCGGAAAAATATAATTATACAGGGATTGAACATAGATACAAATGGGCCAGATATCCTAAAACATGCAATGAAAAATTTTATGCAGACAGAATTAGAAGTAGATGTACAAATAGAGAAGTCTCTGAAGTTAGGAGAAAAAGTTTGTCTGGTTGAGCTTGAAAAGGAAGAAGATAAAAGAAAAATCATGCGAAACAAAACCAAATTGAGAAATCGAGAAGAAGGTCTAGTTTATATCAACGATGACCTATCAAAGAACGACAGAATTGTACAGAAACGTGTCAGACAAAAAGCGCAAGAACTAAGAAAGGAAGGGAGAAAAGTGAAAGTAGGGTATAAGAAAATATATGCCGATCATGAAATATGGCGCTGGGATGGAATGAACCAAACGTTGGTGGTAGAGACCAAAGCAAAAAACTAAGCAATAGCAATGAAAGGAAACAAATGACGACGAAAAATGCAAAGAATAGGATTACGAACTATGGAAATAAAACAAATCAAGACAGCAATAAAAAAGAAAAGCCGAAAAATGACAAGATACAGTTTGCAACAGAGATAAATAAGACGGAAACGACGCAGGTAATGGACAAGGCAATAAGTAAAGATAACAAAAAGAAAACTAAAGTCAACTTGGGTACATGGAATGTAAGAGGCACTACGAAATAGGAAAACTCAAAGAATTAATTAGAGAAATTAAAAGATATAATGTAGAAATAATAGCTTTACAAGAGACAAAACAATTGGAAACAGAAATAGTAGAAATAGAAGACGTGGTATTTTTTAAAAGCGGGGGAGAAACCAGAAGGTTAGGAACAGGTTTTATAATACAGCGAAAATGGAAGGAAAGAGTAATGGCATTCCAACCAATATCAGATAGACTATGCACAATAAGATTAAAAGGGGACAAACGAAACATAAGTATAATAAATGTACACGCACCGATTGAAGATGCCACAGAAGAAGAAAAAGATGAATTCTACGAGCAATTGGAAAGAGAATATGATAAATTACCAGTGTTTGACATCAAAATAATAATGGGAGACTGCAACGCCAAAGTAGGAAGAGAGAATATATACGAACACATAATAGGGAAATATAGTAAGCATGAGGTGTCGAACGATAATGGCCAAAGAATAATAGGCTTTGCAACAGAAAGGCAAATGGTGATACGAAGCACACAATTACGCCGAAAAGATATATATATAAAGGAACGTGGATTTCCCCTGATAAGAAGACAGTAAATCAGATAGACCATATTTTAATAGAGAAGAAGCATGCAAACAATGTAATAAATGTAAAGAGCATGAGAGGAGCGGACTGTAACTCTGACCACTACCTGGTGAGAGCAGAATATAAAATCGAGCATAACATAAAGCGAAACAATAAAACAACAGAAAAAATTGGAAAACAATTTAACATAGGACTACTAAAAGATAACAACACACAGAAGAAGTATGAACAGGGAATAACCAACAGACTAATCAGGGAACAAGAAACGTCAAGCCCAGACAAACAATGGCAAAATATCAAAGAAGCAATCTTGGACACAAGTAAAGCAATCCTAACGAAAACCAAAAGAAAACACAAAACAAAAGATTGGTATGATGAAGAATGTCAAGAAGTAGCAGAAGCAATAAAAAAAGTAAGACTCAAAAATCTCACAAATGACGAAGAAAGCACTAGAGAAGAATACAGAGAATTGAGAAAAATCATGAAAAGAAAATGTAGAAGCAAAAAGAGAAAATACAACGAGAACAAACTGAAAGAAATAGAAGAAAAATTTCAAAAAAAAGAAATAAGATCATTCTACCAGGAAGCAAAAAAAATGGAAAGAGGATATCAAAAAAACAACCCATATATGAGAGATGATAAAGGGATGTTGCTAAATGAGCCTGAAAAAATAATGGAAAACTGGCAAAACTATTTCACAGAACTGCTAAATAAGAGCGAAGTACAAAAGGAAACAAACCATGAAATTGAAGATGATCAGATAGCAATAGAAATACCCACAGAACAAGAAATAAAGAACGAAATAAAGAGCTTGAAAAATAACAAAAGCCCAGGAATAACAGAAATATCGGCCGAAATGATAAAATCAGGAGGGAAAAGACTACAGAAAGAGATATATGACCTGATAAAAAGAATATGGGAAGTAGAAAAAATGCCAGAAGAGTGGACCATAGCAAGAATATGCCCTATACATAAAAAAGGTGATAGAATGCGATGCGAAAACTACAGAGGCATCGAACTATTAGAAATAGTTTACAAAATCTTGGCACAAAGTATAAGAAAAAGGCTAAGTTATTATTCGGAAAAAATACTGGGGGAATACCAGGCAGGTTTTAGAAACAACAGATCAACGACTGACCAAATATTTGCCTTAAAAGAAATACAGACTACCTGTTACGAACATAAAACAGTACTATATGCTTTGTTCATAGACTTTAAGCAGGCTTACGACACAGTAAATAGACAGCAGATGTACGAACTGATGAAAGAATTGGGGATACCAAGTAAAATTGTCAGGATGATAAAGATGACGATGGAAAACACAACAAACGAAATAGCTTGGAAAGGGTATACATCCAAAAAGTTTGAAACCAAGGAAGGATTACGACAAGGAGACCCACTATCAACAATGGCGTTCAATCTAACATTGGAAGGAATAATCAGGAAAAGCAGAATAAACATGCAAGAAACGATATTTAAAAACGGCCACCAATGCATAGCATTTGCAGATGATCTGACGCTATTAGCAACAAGCAAAAAAGAACTACAAAAGTTAATGAAAAACATAATAACATATGGCATTCAATCTAACATTGGAAGGAATAATCAGGAAAAGCAGAATAAACATGCAAGAAACGATATTTAAAAACGGCCACCAATGCATAGCATTTGCAGATGATCTGACGCTATTAGCAACAAGCAAAAAAGAACTACAAAAGTTAATGAAAAACATAATAACAGAAGCCAAAAAATTCGGACTTAAAATAAATGAAGAAAAGACAAAATATATGATAATGGGAGAGATCCAAAAAAAAAGAGAATAACATCATAGTACAAATATATGGAGAAAAAACATACTCGTTTAAAAGAGCCAAAGAAATTATTTACCTGGGAGCCAAAATAGATGAAAATGGTCATGAAGAAGGGGAGATAAAGGCAAGAATAGCTAAAGGAAATAAAAAATATGGAGCATTACGCACATTATTGAAATCCAAATACGTATCAAGAAAAACAAAAATAAGAATTTATAAGACTGTTATCAGACCTACAGTAACATACGCAAGCGAAACATGGGTGCTCAAAAAGTCAGAAACAGACCTGTTAGAAAGATGGGAGAGAAAAATGCAAAGAGCAATATATGGAGGTGTAAAAATAGAAGGTCAGTGGAGAAGAAGAACCAATAAAGAATTGGAAGAACTATATCAAGAGCCAACGATTACGACGACGATCAAAGCACAGAGAATACGATACTTGGGGCACATAGAGAGAATGGGAAGTAAACGAATGCCAAAAATGGTACTTTCACGAAGACCAATACAAAAGAGGAGGAAAGGCAGGCCAAGGAAAAGATGGAAGGACAGTGTATATGAAGACTTGAAGAAAAGTAACATTGAGAGGTGGAAAGAACTAGCATTGGACAGAAGGAGATGGAGAGAGGTTGTGAAGGAGTGTATAAAAAGACTGAAGTGTATTTAAATAAAATTTATAAGTTATGTAAGTTATATTAAGTTATTTACTATATTATTTATGTAATCAGAAATGTAAACATTTTAGCCCTAGGCCTACAAGGCCTGTTGCGCTTAATAAATATAATATAAATATAATATGTAAGTAATCTCCTGTAGAGTTGATCATTGTTCCAAGGTATGCATATTGGTCGACTCGTTCGATATTGGATCCGTTTATGAAGAGATTTTCGTTATTTCTTTGAGTTTTCGATATTCTCATAAACTTTGTCTTTTTGACATTCATTGTTAGCCCGTATTCTTGTCCAAACTCTGCTATTCTGGTCACTAGCCTCTGAAGATCCCCAATATTTTCAGTTAAGATGACAGTGTCATCCGCATATCTAATGTTGTTAATGGAAACTCCATTTACCTTTATTCCAGCTGTTTCTTCCTCAAGAGCTTTTTTCAAGATCTCTTCCGAGTAGGCATTAAAAAGAATTGGCGACAACACGCATCCCTGTCTCACTCCACGTCTGATTTCAAATTCCTCTGACAGCTGGTCGGTAACACGTACTTTTGCTCGTTATTTATAGTATAAATTCGATATAATCCTGAGGTCATTGTAGTCCAACTTCTTTGATTCCATGCATTAATTGTTCATGTCGTACTTTGTCGAATGCTTTATTATAGTCAATAAAACACGCATATCTTGATTGACGTCCAGGCACCTTTGTATAAGTATGTTAAATAAAAAAAGAGTTTCACGAGTTCCCAGACCTTTGCGAAACCCAAACTGCGTATCATTAATGTCTATGTCCAGTTTATGATATATTCGGTTATGGATGACTTTCAGTAGCAACTTTAGCACATGGGACATCAAACTAATGGTGCGGTAGTCGCCGCATTCTCTTGCGTTTTTCTTTTTAGGGAGGCAAATAAAGATCGACGTCAACCATTCTTTGGGTAATGTGCCTGAGCTATAAATTTTGTTCAAGAGTACCACTAAAACATCAATATGCTGCTCATCTGTAATTTTTAAAAGGTCGATGGGAAGCATGTCAGGTCCTGGGCTTTTCCTGTTCTTCATTGTTTTTAACGCATGTATTATTTCTTCCTTTGTGATATCTGGACCTATTTCTCCTGAAATAAGTTCTATGTGTTCCAGGTACCCTCTTTCATCATCGAACAGTTCATCGATGTATTCTGCCCAACGTTGTACTTTCTCATCGGTCTCTGTTATAGCAACCCCGTGTCTATCCAGAAGTGCACCAGTGAGATTTTGCTTTCTTAATCCAGTCATTTCTTTGACTTTCTTATGTAGGTTAAATATATCGTATCTTTTTTGGAGGTCTTCGATCTCTTTGCATTTATCTTCTAAGTGTTTTTCTTTTGCCTGATTTATCATCTTTCTTATCTCGTGGTTAATCTCCCTGTATTTATTGTCATCTTTGTTCTTATATTGTCTCCGTTGTTCCATCATATTCAGTATCTCGTCGTTCATCCATTCCTCTTTTCTCCCTGTGGAAGTCTTTAGTATATCTTTACAAGGTTCTACTATGCAATGTTTTAGTTGCTTCCAGTGCTCGTCAATGTCATTGGTGTCTATGTTCAGCTCTCTACAGTTCGTATGCAGTTCGTGTTGAAGACATTCTTTTACGTTGGGTTCTTTAAGATTGCTTATGTCTATTGTAGCAGTTCTCTGATGTCTTTTAATATTTTTAAGTGTGAGTGTAATTTTGGCGATAAGTGGGTTGTTATCTGAGGCCACGTCTGCTCTGGGATATGCTTTTACGGCTTTAACAGCATTACGGTATCTTTCGTTTATTATAATGTAGTCTATCTGGTTCCTAACTACTTTCTCCGATGAATCTGCGGGCGATCGCCATGTATACAGTCGTCTGTTGGGTAGTTTGAAAACTGTGTTTGTAATAATGAAGTTCTGCTCTTGGCAAAATTGTAGTAGACGATCCCCTCTCTCATTGCGATTTCCCAGACCATGTACTAGGGATATCCATATGGATCTTTAGTGTAGTGGTTTCCCCTTGCCTTCTACATTCTTAACCTACCACTTTCTAACTCATCCGCCCAAAGCCGTTGGCCAGTAAGTGGGGATTTCTTATTCCGGCAATCATTCGGTGACTAATTTGATTCTATATTACCCCTAAAATCGAGGGTTGCCACTTCCGCCATCTGCACCGTACCGAAGCTCCGCTTCTCCGCTGTAGCTGCCATTGTGGACTTCATCCGTAACCCTGGTCAAGGGACCCTAAACAGGTACTAGTTTCCCGGCTCAGGAAACCCCCGGAATCTGCGGACGGCAGGGATTGATTCATTTTCCCTGATAGGACTATCTTCAAGAATTTAAAGAGTTCCTACCCGCTACCCGCTAAGACAACACTTACGTAGATGTAAAAGATCTGAGATTTCCTGTATATCTTGATACATATTCATGAAAGAAAATGTTTGTAATAATAGTATTTATAAATAAAAACAACTTTCTTTTTTTAAGTTATAACTTATAACTCTAATACTAATAATATCTTAGTTTTTGTAAACATTGCCCTTAATATAAGTCTGAGTTGTAGATTAGTTGATTGAGTATTTTGCTAGGATAAACGTTATTTACAAATATATTAAATGTTTTTAAATTTTTTTAACAACAGCAGTATTATATTTTAGCTTTTTGAGTGCTTCTTCTCCGTTTTGTATAGAGATGACTCTGTTTTTTCAATGTGCCTCCAGTAAGTTGTCGTTCCATTGTTTTCGTGGTCTTCCCACTGTCGTCTTCCTATTGTATATTTCTAGCAATCTTTTTGTCCTCTCTGTGTCAGGTCGTGTTTCTGCCGCGTATGTCATTATTGGTCTGATGACTGTTTTGTAAATTCGCCTTTCATTTCTTTTCCGATATTTTTATTTCTCCATATTGTTTCATTCAAGCAACCTGCGGCTCTGTTTGTTCTATTAACTTGGTCTTCTACTTCTGCTTTGAGCTTTCGCTAGCTAGATAGTGCGATGCCTAGATATTTAAACTCCATCACTTGTTCTATTATCTGATCCTCCAGCCCCAATTTACATCTTATATTATAGTCCAGGGTATGCTGATGATGTAGTGTTATTAGGAAATAGTGAAAGAGACTTAGAACAAAAACTGGAATAGTGGAGACAAGCTCTGGAGGAAAAAGGTTTAAAACTTAGTAGGACAAAAACAGAGTATTTGGAATGTTCATTTAAAGATAAAGTTACTACAAATAAAATGGTATCTTTGGATGGTGAAATGATTGTGAAAAGCAATAGTTTTAAGTACCTAGGATCGGTATTACAGAGCAATGGAGAAATAGATGGAGATGCATGCAGTATAATTAGGGCTGGATGGATGAAGTGGAAAGAAGCGAATGGTGTGTTGGGTGACAGAAAAATTCCAATGAAACTGAAGGGAAAATTCTATAAAACAGGCATAAGACCGGCTATGATGTACGGAACTGAATGTTGGGCAGTGGAAAAGAAAGAGGAACAACGAATGCATTTGGCAGAAATGAGAATGCTTAGATGGAGGAGTGAAGTGACAAAGAAGGATAAAATTAGAAATGAGTATATTAGGGGAAGTCTAGGTGTGGCACCAATTGATGCCAAAATGAGAGAGCATAGGTTAAGATGGTTTGGTCATGTTCAACGTCGAGACGTTAATCACCCAATACGAAGAATAGCTAAAGTGCAGACTCCTGGAAGGAGTAAGAGAGGAAGACCAAGGAAGACCTGGGGGGAGACGATAAGGCAGGACATGTTGGTAAAGGGGATTAACATTGATATGACCCAAGATAGAATTGTGTGGAGAAATGCAATTAGGGAAGCCGACCCCGCATAGGGATAAGGAAAAGAGAATGATGATGAATATAGTCCAGGGTAGTTAGTTTTTTCCGTAGCACTTCAACAGCCAGGATACTGAAGCGTTTTTTCGACAGGTAATACCTTTAAGAACAAATTGTAACTATTTCCTGCGTAGGATCTGGCGGCCTTATTTATTTATAAACAATTTAGTGTCAAAAAACGGCCGTTTTTCCTTTTTTTAAGTCATTGGAAAACAATGAAACTTATGGTTTTTTTACTACAAACATATTCTAGAGCATGAAAAAACTTTAAAATTTCGCAATAAATATTGTAAAAATTAGTGTAACAGCTTCGAAATTTTTGTCTAAAGAGGGTTCTTTGGTGCTTAATATGAGATAAGAATTTCAAAGCGATTCATTCAATTGTTTAACATGTTATTCCAATTGTGTATCCCAGAGAGCTTTTTGTTAAATAACGTAGTCAGCAAAAAATGATGCTAGAACCATTCTACAGGTGTCAAATGAAAGAGCATGAGCTAAACTTTCAAATTGGTTAAAAAAATGAATAAGAAATGCATTTATTAGTAATAACTAATGTCGTCTATGACTAGTGTCGTCAATTTTTCCTTATAAACTTTTTATTTTTTTATGTAATAAATTGTATTATTACAATTTTGTATCAGTAATTATATACATAACATTACTTGGTAGTTGTGCACCTAAAACACGGTAAAAAATAGATTTTTTTTTAAAAAGTTATTTAATAAGTATAAGGAAAAATTGATGATAATTTTGCATAATTATTTATTACTAATAAATGCAGTTTTTATTCACTTTTTTTAAATCAATTTGAAAGTTTGGCTCATGCTCTTTCATTTGACACCTGTAGAATGGTTCTAAAATCATCTTTTTTTTACTTATGTTATTGCAAAAAAAACTCTCTGTGATAAATAATTTGAATAAAATTTAAAAAATTGAATGAATCGCTTTGAAATTTTTGTTACCAAGGAACCCTCATTTGACAAAAATTTCAAAGCTGTTCCCTAATTTTTACAACAGTTATTGCGAAATTAATTTTTTTGCAATTTTCGCAATTATATTAACAATAAATTAGTGTATCAACCTTTATAATACGCCATTTTAAAGATTTTTCCATGCTATCGAAGATGATTGTACTAAACAAACCATAAGTTTCTCTGTTTTCCATTGATAAGAAAAAAAAAGGAAAAAAGGTCGTGTTTTGACAATACATGGTTTATAAATAAAAATAGCCGCCAGATCCTACGCAGGAAATAGTTACAATTTTTTCTTATAGCTATAACCTGTCTAAAAAGAATGTGTGTGTACTTTGTACGCACGTAAGAAGTTATACTTCTATTATATAATTTCAACGAAATAAATATACTTAACAGTTACAATACAAAAAATTAACAATAATTACCAAAAAGTAACCAAAACATTAAAAAAAGAAAAAGAAGAAAGTATGAATCGTCCGGGATTTGAACCCGCAATCTCGCGAGTTCTCGATCTCTGGTCCAATGCTCTACCAACCAGGCCATCAAGGCGCATGCTACTGACGTTTCAGATATACATAATTACACATCACGGTGACAAGTGAAATATAAAAATAGATGTTTTATTATTTTACGCCCAAGGAAGACAAATCTAAAGACACAAAATTATAATAAATAATACATTTACTAAAAAACACTAATATATTATTTTAATGGCTTATTTGCGCTGATACATAATTTGAAAGATTAGCAACTAAACGTCATACTGTCTGTGTGCGCATGCGCGCAGATTTATGAAAAATTTTACTCTCAATCGCGCCTAAAGAAGTATAACTTCAAAAACGCTTCAGTACCCTGGCTGTAGAAGTGTCACAAACAGGGTATATTTTTGGCTTATTACCCTGGCCTATTATTGGCTTCGCTGTTATAACCTTGCATTTTGTCTTTTTTTTTGGCGAAATTAATATGTTAAAGTTTCTGAAGGTTATATTAAATTGAGTACTGAGAGAAATAATTTATAAATCTTCCAGTCAGTTGGTTTCTGATACCAATCCAAAATGATTGTATTCTGCGTAAAATATACCGCAATTACACTGGTTACATTACTATATTACATAGGTTCCATTTATACCACAAGAGAAGCAACACATAATTCATTAATTAAATGACTAAACTACCGATCTCCATTATGTACACATTATTTCCCGGCATCCTCTATTACATTTTTTTTTTCGGTAGATCTGGAGAACCGATATATTCCAATGTGAGGTTATAAACGAGCGGATGATTGCGAGCCTAACGAACGTCTATTAACTCATATTGACATGCATCGGCTCTATTTACTGCGTGGATTCCGGAACCCATGCGGGTTTATTAGCCCCCTTGAGAGTAAACAACTGGTGGAGTTGTTAATATTGTTTGAGTCGTATTCATTTTAGCGCTCTTAATATACAGGGTGTGCCAAAGAAAATACTCCACCTCGATATTTGGCAATAGTTATTAGATTTTAAAGAAATGCCGAAACAGGTCGATTTTTGTTCTAATTTTTAACATTTTTACGTTACGTACATCTGTCATTTGCCAACCTCCTCCCTTTCACGTCCCGAACACCTTATTTTTAAATAGGGAATAGAGGTCGTGTGGTAGCTCATTTGAAAGGGTATTCAATTCTCTATTCAGTAATGTAAACATTATCATAATTATACAGGGTGTCCAAATTTTCTTTAATTAAATTAATTGACAAAAAGAAGAATGTATGTAATTTATTTTATTTAAAATACATTTTACTGTTGTCAGAAAACAGAAATAAATGTTTATTTCACAAATAAACATTGCTTTTCGCTTAAATTAAATGTTCAAACTTCCAGGAGGCAGGTGGATGGCGGGAGCTGGCTTGAACATTGAAAATCAATGTTTATTTGTGAAATAAACATTTATTTCTGTTTTCTGACAAGTATGTACAATAAAATTTATTTTAAATAAAATAAATTACATGCATTCTTCTTTTTTTGTTACTTAATTTAACTAAAATTTTTTTTTGTTATAATTATAAAAAAAATAATTATGATAATGTTTATATTACTGAATAGAGAAATGAATACCCTTTCAAATGAGCTACAACACGACACGAGTTGGGGACGTGGAAGGGAGGGGGTTGACAAATGACAGATGTATGTATCGTAAAAATGTGTCCCTCTTAGAACAAAAATCGACCTGTTTCAGCATTTCCTGAAAATCTAATAACTACTGCCAAATATCGAGGTGGACTCTCTTCTTTGGCCCATCCTGTATAAATCACGGAATGGGACGTTTCATCGCCGCCGGTTCATCGCCGCCGTTTCGATGCCGCCGGTTCATCGCCAGTCCATTTCATCGCCGGCCGTTTCATCGCCAGTTAGTCAGTTGATCTTGTATTATGGGAGATGACAAGACACGACGTTAAATTCAGTTCAAAACTTACGACAAATAAATAGATGAAAAATATTATTATATTTATTTACTATTCTTTTTCTACTTCCCCTAAATTTGACACTAAACAGTATTAAATTTGTAGTGTTAAATTATATTTTATATTATAAAAGTTTAAAAGTCTATTAAAAGATTAAGTATGGCAACGGGAATGGTCATATCCCGCATTTCCTAGAATTCCTATTTAATACTAAAAATAAATAATAAATGTAACTGTCGAAAATTGGTCGAAAATTCGGAAATATATCAGTTAGCGATTAACTGACTGGCGATGAACCGGCGGCATCGAAACGGCCGGCGATGAACTGGCGGCATCGAAACGGCGGCGATGAAACGTCCTAGACCCTATAAATCATACCCATATAAAATGTTCTAAATAGATCAGTGGACTTGTGGATCAGTAAAATTCATGTAATCATGTAATTTACTTTTAACCGGGACCTGAAGATGCTGTGCAAAGTATAGACAGCTAAACCGGTATGTAAATAAATTGATTGTGAGAACGTCTTTTATTTTATTACTGATTTCAAATTTCTTTTTCATAATCGACAGTAATAGTTTTTGTAGCTCCGTGTTGACTTTTATGACGTGAAAAACTCGTCTCACGGAGCCAGTTATAAAGATTCGAAAAGTTTGTATAAGTTTTTATATACTTAGTTGCGTTGCCTGCGATTGAATTTTACTTTAAGTTTAACTGGTATAAATTTCTATTTCTTTGGTCACGCCATAACAGAGAACAACTTTACCGAATTCATTAATATATATTTTTAATTAACTAGTTTTGATGGGAAATAGCCACAATTCTACTAAAAAAAAGGTTTTATTAACGTTTTGACGCCGAAGGTTAGAATTTGGTATTACTTTTGAGAGTAAACTAAAGTAAGACCTAATACTTACGATGTCGGAATAGTATCACGAGGTTTTTCCTGGTTTTCCCTCGTGATTTACTATGGAATCTCTAGCGCGAGAATTTTACTGTCACCATTGCATGTGGTTGTCTTTTTAAAGACAGATCACATGTTATGATTTTTTTGTGACGGATATTCTTGAGGTGGGGTTAATTTCATGTAATCGAATGAACTATCTTTCAATAAAGTCGTCCCAGGAACGCAACTCATAAATATTGGCAATATCATTTTAAAGTCTTCTACTTTAAAATGTATAATATATGTCTGAATTGCCGATATAAATGAGTCAGATTATAGTTATTTATGTACCAAGTCAGTAAAGTTACTCTTTATCGAACGAGTCTGATATTATGAGCAAAGCGAGCGTTAGCGAGCGAGGCGGATAATAGACGAGTTCGATAAAGAGTCTTTACTGACGTGGTGCATACGAAATTTTATCGCCAATCATAAAAAACGTTAGCACTTACTTAATTACATCCTAATGAAAAAAGAGTGTGTGTACTTGGTACGCACGTAAGACCCTCCGTTAGTCGCTAGGATAAACGGAGCATCAAGAGTCGCTACGGTGTCAGAGACCGACAATTTAAAAAAAAATAGTTATTGCTAGTTATTCATACAAATATTTTATATTATGTATAGGAATGACTGAAAAATATTTTTGAAAATGTTTTATTGAAAAACAACAGATATAAAATGAAAAACCCTAGTATAACAATATACATATTGTTATTTGTAATATAAAAATATTCGCTAGGAACCATTTCCCATAATTCCAACAAACGTTTTTGTTCGGCTTCAAAGGACATCTATAAATAAGATTTGACCAAAATTTACCGATAAAATGCAATAATAAGATTCTAAATCTTTACCTGAACTGCAAGTTATGCCAATAAAGTAATAACCACACCGTTAGTCGCTACGGAGTCTTGCACCGAAAATAGCTATAAAACTCGCACAACTGTACCCAAGTAGGTAAGAATGTATACTAACACGAGGTTAGTTGATAGGAAGAGGTACAGAAAGTGGCGATAGAAAAAACCAGTTATTTTGTAAATTCCGAATGCATATTTCTGTCGTCGGTGTGTGACACCGATAGCGACTAACGGAGGGTTAATGAAGCTGAAAAAATGGCAAAACCTCGCAATTTTTTCGTCCAGCATCGATTTTTGCAAAAATTTGGGATTAGGCTCATTTCACCCTCTAATTCATTTTCTATATTGAGCCGTTGTACGCTTTTAGTTTTTTAGGGGTTAAAACTACCCCTAAAAAAACTACTTGTAAAAAATTATAAAATAACATTTTAAACTATATTATTGTCAACAGTTGGTTCTAATTAGTTACATAATGATTGTTTTATGCTTTAAGATATACTATCATAATATTTCAACCCTTAAAACCACCCTTGTTGGAGCTATATATAAAAAACTCCTTATCGTAAAAGAATAATTTCTGCTTGCATCGATTTGCATAAAAATTTTTGATTAGGATCATCTTACCCTGTATTTCATCTCAAGGGCGTCGATTAATTTTAGGGGTGTAACCTACCCCTTATTGTCAAAAATTATATAAAAATATTGTAAACTATAATATGGGTAAAATTTGGTTTTGATTGGCTAAAAATATTGATTGTTTTATGCTTTAGGATATAATATCATAATATTTCAACCCTTAAAATCCACCCTTAAGAACATTACAATTTTTATAAATAGATATTTTAATAGATCTATACAGAAAAAAACTAGAATTAAAGAATTACAAAAACATTTATTTACACAAAAATACAAATTTTCAAATATGTAGAAGCACAAATACAAATGGTTTTTAGGTCATCTTCCAGTATACGAACCAGTTCTGTGATATTATACATGCATTGAAAATGTTCCATAAGCGGACTGTTCAAATATTTCGAAAAAAAAATTGGTTTTATCAACATAGATCCTTCATTTTTGGCGATAGAAAGTTTTTTCAAAAACGATTTTGTAGGATTTTTGAAGAGCTATAAGTCCATGTAAATTAAATTCCGTTAGATCCCTTAGTTTTTAATTGGAGTAGGTTTAAAGGGCTCGAATAAGGGGGTGTTTGCTCGTAAATAGAGGTTTTAAACAGCTATATCTCCCTAATTATTCACTTTAATGAAAATCTATGCAAAATATAATTTTAAATATTAAGAAAGCTACAATTTATTTGTTACTCATTTTTCTCATATCTCCAGTGTTTTCGGAGATATTTTGAAGGAAAAGGTGAAAAATACGAAATTGCAAAAAATCAATTTTTCGTTAAACTCCAATTTTTCTAAAATTATGCTTTTTAAATAGGTCAAACTTTTTGGTTGTATTGACAATACAAATATACAAGGAATTACAGAAAGGAGAAGACCAATTTTTAATTAGGAGGGTAGTTAGGGGTTATTTTCACTGATTTTTTCGTAGAGAAAAGCAGGTACTGACATTTTTTTGGTCATAAGTCGCTATATTTTCATGCTAGAATTTTTTTATTATTATTCTTTGAAAGATTTAATTATATACTTGAAAATAGATAATTTAAGTTTTCCTAGAAAATGCAAAGTTTTCCCGTTATTTGGCTTTGAATATTTCAAATTATGCATTTTACGAGAAAAGCTAATCTTTAACATGCCGTATCTCGGTTTGTATTGGTCTTAAAGATATTATAGAAAAAGAGTTTAGTTTATGATACTAAAAGATACAATTTTGTTGTTTACAGTTTTTTTGAATAAATGCGTATTTTTCGAGGTATTCTCAAAATACCCTCTAAAAGAGTCGATTTTTTCGACGAAAAACTGTTACTTTTAAGCGCGAATAACTCGAAAAATATTAGTTTTACGAAGAAAATGTAAAATACATTTTTTTCTTAGAATCACTTTTTACATCGACTTGCATGGTTAAAATGTAATAAAAAAGTCCCACCCCCGAGATGGGGTGGCAACCACCCCCAAGGTTTTAGCGTACAGCGGCATGATATAGAAAATGATCTTTGGACTATTTATTACCTTGTGTGAGAATTTCAAGTAAATCCATGCTGGACGAAAAAATTGCGAGCCAAAATGCTTCATTTCCTCGACTATTTATACTTCTATTATTATAATTTCAACGAAATAATTATATTTTAAACAGTTTAATCGTATTTTTATTTAAATATTAAACTAATTTTAACACTTAAAATAAAATACCAAAAATTAAAAATACCATTAATAGGTAGTTACGTTATTGTTTATGAAGTGTAGGCTTCCGCAACGCAGTTGCTTTTCCCTCGATGAATAGTAGAAAATCTAAATAAATATATTTGCTAACAAATTATCATTAATATCTGGCACCGTCCTATATATAATCGAATTAACAAAAACACCATTTCATAATATATTTGCGTTAATACAAAACTTAAAAGATTTAAGAATTTTATTAATTTTAGATGAAATAAAAATTTCGTATGACAGTAATGACGATGACACAATGCGCATGATGGCCGATTTCGATGTTTAATCGATAGTTGTTCAAGTAATCAATATTGAATAATAGTGCAGTTACTGAAGGTGGATATAAGCTATTACCTCCGATTTCGTTGAACCTCCATCGATTTGTACGAAAATTGGTGAGTGGTCAGAGGATATCTCAAGCAACAAAGGTGACATGGTTTCAACTTGCGCTTTTACCCTGGGGGTGGATGCCACCCCTTCTGGGGGGTGAAAATAATTATTTTTATAATAACCCCATAATTCAATAGAAGGACAAATTCTAAGCAAAATTTGTTATATAAAGTTATTAAAATCTACCAAAGCTTTTTGAGTTATTAAAGATCAAAGATTTTAATTTTTCGTGAGAAAAATGCATGTTTTTAACCGATTTTTCATAAATAACTCAAAAAGTATGGGTTTCTACAAAAAAGTTATTATTACCAAAATTGAAGCTAATAAAAAGCAAAATAAACTCCTTACCTTAAAAACCTTTTAATAGTAACTAGGAGTGAGTTATAGGTAACTGAATGTATATTTTTTTCGGCGAGTACCCAAATCAAAATATTCAAGTTTAAATAATGGGAAAATTATGCATTTTGTAACATAAACTTATAAAACATTTGTCAAAGTATTTAGAAATATCTATCAAACGAGCCCCCGAACAAGTTGATAGCATTAAAATTTATGCTCCAAAAATTTTTCAAAATTTATTTTTTTAAATTTTTCCAAAAAATAATATTTTTTTTTTTAATAACTCCGTTGCTTTTTAAAACATCAGATTCTCTTAAAATCCATTTCAAAGATAATTCCAAGTGATAGTAAACCACGTTAAATTTAGTCTTTTAGACTTCTTACTTTTTTAAAAATAAAAGGTTAAATGTCCCCGATTACATGGTTCTCGCAGCAAAATTTAAGCTTTAAACGTTAATATCTCGGTTATTTTTTACCCTATAGAAATAGTAAAACAGGTATAATATTTTATGCAGAAAAACCTAAAATTTACTCATGTATCATTTTTTACGTATATTGAGTATTTTTGAAGTTATTATCAAAAGAAAATGGAAATTAGGAAAATATTAAAAATTCTGATTTTTTTAAATTATACCATTTTTTCAAAAATATGCATTCTAAACCGATTAAAATTGTTAAAATCATTACTTATACTAATATAAAGAAAATATTCTAAAGGATTACTACATATTTAAATTTTCGTGGAAATGGCATAAGTTTAATTTTTCACTTTTTCCTAAAAAATTCGAGATTGTTCTTTTATTTTCATCATAACTTGCTTAATGTTGATGCTATTAAATTCTTCTGGAACTCATTTGATAGGTATTCCAAGATACTTTAAAAAGTGTTTAGCAGATATTTTATAAAAATCATCGTTGTCCCGTTATATAGGCTTGAATACATAGATTTGAGTACTCGTCGAAAAAAATATACATCCAATTACCCCTAACTCACTTTGAATTAACATTAGTTTAGTTCTTTAAGTGAGGAGTGTATTAAATTTTTTATTATCTTTAATTTTGATAATAATAACTTTTTTGTAAAAGCTTATAGTTTTTGAGTTATACGTGAAAATCAACTTAAAAACATGCATTTTTTTACGAAAAAATAAAGTCTTTGATCTTTAATAACTCAAAAAGTATTGATTTATATTAATAACTTTATATAACAAATTTTCTTTAGAATTTGTCCCTCTATCGATTTATGGTAATATTTTTAATAAAATAATTTTCACCCCCGAGAAGGGGTGGCATCCACCCCCAGGGTAAAAGCGCAAGTTGGCATCATGTCACCTTTGTTCCTTGGGGTATCTTCTAACGACTCACCAATTTTCATGAAAATCGATGGAGGTTCAACGAAATCGGAGGTGAAAACCTTCAGTGACTGCACTATAAGTACCTAATTACTAAATCTGTTAAGTTTCGATTTATGTTTTATGCATATAACTGCAAAATACTAGAGAATTTCACTTTCTGGCATAAATTTAATTAATAATAACATAAATTTTGTACAATATTTTTAATAATTAAAGTAAATAAATTTTAAGTTCACTCAAATAAATAATCGATTACTGCCATCGACCGCTTACATTCAATCTCAGTTAATTTGATTAATCGCGGCAGGTAAAGTAAAATTCTTCTTTCAGTACAATAAAGTGTTACTTTACTGCCGCAAATGGCGTCAAATGAGTACAATAATGAATGACTTTAGTGACGGTTGGCGATAAAATAAATTATTAGAAGAATTTTTTTACTAACCAACAACATTTTTGTTTAATTTTTTAGTAAAATTGTGGCTTATTTCCCATCAAAACTAGTTAACTGCAAAATTGCCGCAAGAAAATAGCTTCAGAACAATATTTTTTAAGTTTTCTAATACAGTGACAAACAAAAAGTAAAAACCTCTCATAGAGGTATCAATCCGTCAATGAATAAGCAGAATTGTTTATAAAGAGGAAGAAGAAGAAGAAGAAATTTTCTAATAGTATGGTATAGTTAGACAAAAACCCAGACATCCAAAGTGAAAGCTATCCTCCAACACCAAATTGTTCTATATGGTCCACATAATGTTCAGAAAAAAGTCACACCATTTTGAGCGTCGGGTTTGGGGGGGAGAGGGGGGAGAAATCTGCAAATTCGTAGTTTTTTACGTTTTTCGTCAATATTTCTAAAACTAAGCGGTTTAGCATGAACAACCCTCTACACAAATTTGTTCTACATTAAATTTGAAATAAAAAGGCCATATGCATAACCCTTCTAAAATGAACGGTTCCAAAGTTACGGAGGTAGTATAGTATAATTGGTCCAAAAAAGGCCTAACCCAGACATCCAAAGTAAAAGTTTTCCTTCAACACCAAATTGTTCTATATGGTCCACATATTGTTCAGTAAAAAGTTACACCATTTTGAGCGTCCGGTTTGGGGGGGAGATGGGGGAGAAGTCGGTAAATTAGTAGTTTTTTTAAGTTGTTCGTCAATATTTCTAAAACCATGCTTTAGCGTAAGGAATGTTCTATAGAAAAATGTTCTACATAAAATTTAAAACAAAAAAGGTTCTAAACATAATTGTTATAAAATCAACGGTTCCAGAGTTACGGAGAGTGAAAAGTGGAGGTTTTCGATACTTTTTATATTTACCGATTTCTCCCCCTCTCCTCCCCAAACCCGACGCTAAAAATGGTG
Organism: Diabrotica virgifera virgifera; assembly: GCF_917563875.1. Lineage (NCBI taxonomy): Eukaryota > Metazoa > Arthropoda > Insecta > Coleoptera > Chrysomelidae > Diabrotica > Diabrotica virgifera. The sequence goes on along the minus strand of NC_065443.1, from coordinate 58,515,082 downwards.
TGACTTTTTTCTGAACATTATGTGGACCATATAGAACAATTTGGTGTCAAGACGACATGAATAGGGGAATAATACAAAAAGTAAACGAAGCAAATACAGAAGACCGCAGATTGGATAGAGAGAAATGATCTAAAGTTAGCAGTAGAGAAGACAGAATCCATTATCTTGAGGGGACCAAGAAAGAGAGATGACATAATATTTGGATATAAAGGCTCTGTAATAAGACCCCAAAAGACGGTTAAGTACCTCGGAATTATTTTCGACGACAAGCTTAAATTCGGACAACACGTACAAGAAGCATGTCGGAAGGCAGAAGAAAGGACCTCTATACTAAATAAATTTATGCCAAATATAGGGGGTCCTGGATCCCAGAAGAGAATAGTGATGGCACAATCCATCTTATCCATAGTTTTATACGGAGCCCCAGTGTGGCACGAGGTCCTTCGAATGAAAAAAGTATAAAGACGTGCTTCTTAGGACACAAAGGAAACCTCTGATCAGGGTGTGCAGCGCGTATAGAACCGTATCAACCATTGCCTTACAGGTGGTGGCTGGGTCTGTACCGGTGCACATCCTGGCCAGAGAAAGAGTCCGAATGTACCAGAGGGGCAACGGGGCAATAGGTTCAGGTCCACAAGAAAGGAAAAGAAGTCTAGAGATGTGGCAGAGGGAATGGGCAGCCGAAGTCGAGAAGGCGGCCTGGACGAGATCCCTGATTCCAGATGTGGTGAGGTGGTACGAGTGCCGGCATCGGCGCGTCGGCTACTATTTCACACAATTTTTGACGGGACATGGATCGTTCAGGAAGTTTACTCATCGTATAGGGAAAACCATGGACGATCTATGCCCTGAGTGTGGAGTAGTGGATGACGCGCAGCATGTCGTCTTCGTGTGCCCTGCATACCAGGCGGGACGTACCGAGCTGCAGCTGGGACTGGGATCCCCTCTAGGCGAGCCTCACGAGCTAATTGATAAAGCTATCAATAGCAAGAGAGACTTCGACCTGATCATTGCTTTTGTCACGAAGACAATGAAGCACAAAGAGGAGAAAGAGAGGCGACTGCAAGCGGGATGACCGTCTATTTATTTATTTTTTTAACGTTTTTATTTTTGTGTCGCAGATGGCAGCCAGTGGGGGGAGGATCCTTTACATCCAACCTGCGCTGTCTGTCTTATTTTAACTAGTTTTACTTATTTATTTATTTTATCTTGTTTTATCTTCTTATTTACTTCTTCAATCTTATTTATACAATATTTATCATTTTAAATCAATTTTATTACTCAAATGTGTTGCGTGTTGTAAGCGGTAGTCAGCAGGGGGAGGACCTTTTACATCTAACCCATGCTGACCGCCTTTGTATTGTTTTGTTTACTTTCTGTTTTGTCTTGTTTTAGTCTGTTTTTTGTTTTGTATCAGGTAGTGGGGGAGGATTTTTACACCCAACCTCACTGACTGCTTCCTGTTAACTGTAGAATGAATGGGTATGAGTGTGAGTGCGAATTGATGAAAGCACGAATGTTTGGAGTTGCTCGTAACTGTCGACTGGTATCCTTTTGCTAGTTCATGTTTGATTGGGGGCACCCCGGTCGCCCCACCCGCACATGGGCTGCACGGGACGGTCGTCTTCACCGACCGGTCTTTGTGCGGGGTGTGTGCGGGGTGTGTGCGGGACGGGGCGGCTGGGTGGCCGCTTAATCTACGGAGTGCACGCAGAGGGTGCCCGGGGGGAGTTATGAGTAAGGTCGACGGGTCAGACATGCTCGCCAAGAGCGGTTCCAGACCTGTCGGCTGGAGGAAGAGGAGGTGAGTTTAGTCGGTAGGCGGTTCGGCACGGTGAAGCGTGACGGATCGAATCCGACACACCTGGGACACCTTCCCAGACGGTCTTTTGAAGATTCTCACCTCCCAAAAAAAAAAAAAAAAAAAAGAAAAATTGTTCTATATGGTCCACATATTGTTCAGTAAAAAGTTACACCATTTTGAGCGTCCGGTTTGGGGGGGAGATGGGGGAGAAGTCGGTAAATTAGTAGTTTTTTTAAGTTGTTCGTCAATATTTCTAAAACCATGCTTTAGCGTAAGGAATGTTCTATAGAAAAATGTTCTACATAAAATTTAAAACAAAAAAGGTTCTAAACATAATTGTTATAAAATCAACGGTTCCAGAGTTACGGAGAGTGAAAAGTGGAGGTTTTCGATACTTTTTATATTTACCGATTTCTCCCCCTCTCCTCCCCAAACCCGACGCTAAAAATGGTGTGACTTTTTTCTGAACATTATGTGGACCATATAGAACAATTTGGTGTTGGAGGATAACTTTCACTTTGGATGTCTGGGTTTTTGGTATATTTATATCATAAATATTGCCCAAAAAATATAAAAAGTATCGAAAACCTCGACTTTTCACCCTCCGTAACTCTGGAACCGTTGATTTTATAACAATTATGTATACAACATTTTTTGTTTTAAATTTCATGTAGAACATTTTTGTATATAACATTGTTTACGCTAAAGCATAGTTTTAGAAATATTGACCAAAAACGTAAAAAAACTACTAATTTACCGGCTTCTCTCCCATCTCCCTCCCAAACCGGACGCTCAAAATGGTGTAACTTTTTACTGAACAATATGTGGACCATATAGAACATTTTGGTGTTGGAGGAAAACTTTTACTTTGGATGTTTGGGTTAGGCCTTTTTTGGACCAGTTATACTATACTACCTCCGTAACTTTGGAACCATTCATTTTAGAAATTATGCATAGGGCATTTTTTATTTCAAATTTAATGTAAAACAATTTTGTATAGAGGGTAGTTTATGCTAAACCGCATAGTTTTAGAAATATTGGCGAAAAACTTAAAAACTACGAATTTACAGATTTCTCCCCCCTCTCCCCCCCAAACCCGAAGCTCAAAATGGTGTGACTTTTTTCTGGACATTGTGTGGACCATATAGAACAATTTGATGTTGAAGGATAACTTTCACTTTGGATGTCTGGGTTATGCCATCTTTTGGATCAACTATACTATACTATAATCCGTTGTAGAAGGTTCTTACTGCAAGAAAATTGATTTTTTAAATGATTATTTAAATTTCGCGCTTTTATCAATTTCATGTTTGATAATGGGCATTTTTGACTAATATACAGTCGGAAAAATGAAAGATTACCCATGAACGATCACATCAATCACTTATTTTGTATTTGCTGTCTTTTTCTATAAATAACAAACATTTTTGTTGTAGAAAAAGACAGCAAATACAAAATAAGTTATTGATGTGATCGTTCATGGGTAATCTTTCATTTTTCCGACTATAGCTAAGGCAGCCGGGTCTGTCGGGTCAACTAGTATTAAAAACCATATCCTTTAAAATCACACACAAGAATTTTAACACGTATTTGTTTGTTTCAGGTAACACTTTTCTCCTGTATAGTTCATGTTGGTAAGTCTTTATCCACCTGTATTGAAAAATATAGATATGGTGATTAATTCAAGATAATGCTAACAAAAAATATTACGACTTTTAATGCCGACCGGCAACGTCGCGTTAAAATATTCTGAACTGTATTTTAAGCCAGTACGTTCTCATATGTCGGCACCGTCACGGAACATCCCGCTCTCAATACGTTAGGGGCCGTCCATTAATCACGTGATGTTTGTTTTGGCATTTTTTAACCCCCCCTCCCCATTGGTGATACATGGTGACGTTTAAGACTTACACCCCCCTACCCCCTATATCAGGTGTATTTTTTAGGATCTACAAAAAATCTATTTTTTTTAATATCTATAAAATACACGTATAGTAGGTAGATAAGTATCATCAAATTTTTTTATAAAAAATTAAAGACTACAATAATAATGTTTAGAGATAGACAGAAAGGTTGCAGTTTGTTTTTGACTGACAAAAATAAAGAAAAAAATGCGAAAAACATTTTTGTACTAAATTAGTATTAAATACTAAATGTATTATACATAAACGTTATTTAATGTACGGTATCCTCGGATCACTAATGAGCAAGACTTTCTTCAGCACCAATAACTGGATAAGCATCTAGCAAGTCAGTTGTTGGCACAGTGCTGTGTGGAAGATCAAAATCAGTTTCATCAAGCCATTCGGCGTCATTATTTTCGCGCACTACGCAGATAATCTCTTTCGATCTACTGTTCGATCGTCGCGTGAGGATTCAGGAAGGACGAACATTGTGCATCTCTTGAGTGTAATTGCTCAGATTCAGTTGCTTGTGACAAGTATTCACATGCGCTTTAGCTTTTTTCTTTGTACAGAAGTCTAGTGCACACCACTGACATGTCCTTTCAAAAGTATCTAATGATCCTTCTGCAGGCTAAGGCAATACAGGTCATAAATCAATTTGCCGAAGCCTTCATACGTTGGAGTAATTTAGAGAGAACGTTGCAGAAGAAATGGAGCATGATGGATCTTGTCATCATGCTCTTGAGGCTCTGGAGTATATAGGCAACCGAACGAGTGCAAAGTCGGGTAAGGAGGTATACCGAATCGTTCCGAAAAAATGAATCGTATAGAACTCCGCATATTATATACCTAAAGCAAATATTGACTTTCTTACACATGCTCGCTATACCACTGCTGGGAAGACAGATCTGGAATAAAATTTTCGACAATATTATCCGGCTTGACATACTCTGCTACGACGCCATGGCCGTCATTAACCGTATTACTCCATACTTCTGAGAGAACTTCACCAGCCTTCTGAAAGTTCTTTTTTCAAGGCCATGATCTTTTGTTCTCCCTTGTTCATCCAAATGGGTTCCATAAGAATCATGTAGAAGTGTAAGTCCAGATAATTCCGGGCTGAAAGGCGCCATTCTTCTCTCAACGCGATTGAACGCGCTTATACCAAGTGCATTTGTAAAGATAAATATTGCTCTAGATCATGCTTGACAAAGTTGTGTGGGGCATGGGCAATACTTTTGAAGTATTGATACATGAGCTAAAATATTGAGTTTGTCAATAGAATAGTATAATATTTTGATCACCCTGTGTACAATATTGTGTAACAATAAACATATTATTTTTGAATATGTCAAATACTATTGTTAAGATCCAAGAAGAAATGTGCCTCCGATTTTTACATAGATTCGTAGATATTCAGTGCCAAAACAACAGAATAACTCCACCATTTTACCAATTTATGCGATAGTAGGTATAAGGCACTTAAAACAATTACCATGTAAAGTATACCAAAGTGTCGCTACAGAAATTTGGGTGGAACCAAAGAAAGTTAATGTGCTGTTGGTTTATATAATATTAGAATGAGAAATGATTTTTTTTACCAGTCACACCAATGCCACTTTCGATTTTTGTGTGCATTTGACGAAAAAATAAATACATGTAACGCCACTTTTCAGTTGAGTTTCGGGCATTTTCCTTAAAAATTAAATACACGTGATATTATTACTAGACCCCCTCCCCAATTGTGATGTTTCGTGATTTTTTATGGAACCCTCCCCCCCTTTCAAGCCTCACGTGATTAATGGACAGCCCCTTAGCGTTTCTCTGAAGCAATGGACCGTGATAGTGTGACGTCAAAACGTCAAAAAGGTTTCCGAACAAAGCAAAAGTTTGACGTATGTCAATTGATTATACACGTGATTTGTGTAATCATTTTTAATTTTATTTTGTTTTAACAATCAACTGCACATTTTTTCTAAAGACACAATCCTTGTTAGTCATATCAATCATATTGCTTTTAATTTTTAAATGTCCTTACACAAAATCAACGATTTACACACTACTGCGTTTCTTCAGGTTCTTAACCAGTCCTATTTGGAAATATGGTGGGAAATATACTATGAGCATTGATTACAATCACGGGTACCCAACACATTACCATTTTGTAAAAATTAAACATCCTACAAGCAATATATTCCAATTGTAAAAACCAAAACAAATCACCACGTGTGAATTTTTGCTTTGTTTGGAAACCTTTCCAGAGTAGCCAACATTGATTTGACGTCACGACTATCAAGGTCCATAGTTTGACGTGACGTTCTGTGTCGGTGCCTGTCCATTCCTGGATACTTCTAGTATGCGAATGCGGAAAGTACAACACTGACGGTCAATCAATTGAATATTTGACCACATCGTCTCTTCAATTTGAAGTTTGAACTAAACATAGTACACAAGACTGATCCCGAGACATGCTGAAGTATTTACAAAAACAAATTTCGTCATCATCTAGTTCTTTAAACAATGTATGGTACCTACTCCCCTACGTATTTTCTATTAACCCTCCGTTAGTCGCTAGGATAAACGGAGCATCAAGAGTCGCTACGGTGTCAGAGTCCGACAGTTTAAAAAAAAATAGTTATTGCTATAAAATTCATACAAATATTTTACATTGTGTATAGGAATGACTGAAAAATATTTTTGACAATGTTTTATTGAAAAACAACAGATATAAAATGAAAAACCGTAGCATAACAATATACATTTGTAATATAAAAATATTCGCTAGGAACCATTTCCCATAATTCCAAAAAACATTTTTGTTCGGCTTCAAAGGACATCTATAAATAAGATTTGACCAAAACTTACCGATAAAATGCAATAATAAGATGCTAAATCTTTCCCTGAACTGCAAGTTATGCCAATAAAATAATAACCACACCACTAGTCGCTACGGGGTCTTGCACCGAAAATAGCTATAAAACTCGCACAACTGTACCCAAGTAGGTAAGAATGTATACTAACACGAGGTTAGTTGATAGGAAGAGGTACAGAAAGTGGCGATAGAAAAAAACAGTTATTTTGCAAATCCCGAATGAATAATTCTGTCGTCGGTGTGTGACACCGATAGCGACTAACGGAGGGTTAAGAAACATCCGTCGTTCCCACAAATTTTTCTTAGGTTTGTTTCTTGCCTGCTCCTCTTTGTTCAATATTAATGCTAATTGCTAATTTTCTTTTGCTTAACACATTCCCTGCCAGTCATATTTTCGTATGTGTGCGTCTACGGGCCAATGTTATTACAGTCGGAAAAATGATAGAATACCCATGAACGATCATATCAATCACATATTATTAAGATAAATAATAATCTATCTCTCTCGTTTGTTATTTATAGAAAAAAAAAAAATAAAAAATATGTGATTGTATGTGATTGATATGATCGTTCATGGGTGTTCTTTCATTTTTCCTACTGTATACTGTAATATTTTGTATATATTTGCTTTGCCGTTTGATTATGTCATTAACATTAACGTTTATTTACAAAAAAAAATTTAGAAACCGCGGGCCGTTGAAGCAGTTCGTTGCCTCTACACTTGGTCCCACTGCAGTGAGAAACACATGACACCACATAGTGAAGAAAGACACATTAAAGTGATGAAAAAGGGAAATAAACATAGCATTAAAGTGAAGAAAACGGGAAATAAACATAGCAGAAGGAAATTGTGCAAGAACTGCTACAAACAATTTTGGAACACACGGGCGAAAATAAGCCATGAACAAAACAAAAAAAGGCGACACATATTGTGAAAATTGTGAAAATCAGCCACATTTTTGTATATATTGTTTTAGTCAGGTTCACACATAATATTTTATGTACGTACATAGGTAAATATGTCATACATTGTATGTCAATACATTTTTGTTTTAGTCAGGTTCACACATAATATTTTATGTACGTAGGTATGCCATACACTGTATTTGATTCAATAAAATTGTGTTTTTACTAGGAAAGTTTTGGGGTAGTTCTGATTTCTTTCATTATATATGGATTTTGGGCTGCTGAAGCCGAATATGAGGTTTGCGGACAAAATTTCTTGCCGGAAAATTGAAAAAATCGCGAAAAAAACGAAAAATTTCAGTTTTTTCCGCTTTTTTGCCCAAATCTCGAAAACTATTAACTTTTAGTAACTGGTCTGTTAGCAATTAAAGTACTTAAAATTATCTGCAAATATCACTATTTACTTTTTTTTTCAGACCAACCGTTCGGTCTAAAGTACAAGTTAAAAATTGTCAATTTTTAACGGTCTCTGCAAAACCCACATTTTACATTCCAAAACTTTATTTTTTATTAGAATGCTGTCATTTGATAAATTTCTCCTAGTTTTCTGTACAAATAATAAATGTTAGTTCATAGGTATGGTATGTCTCTTGTGACAGCTTCCATGAGTCCATTCCGTCCTAAGAGGCCGGGAATGTCTCAGCTTTTCCCTTAGAGCCACAGAAGATCAGGCACAGATGGAGTCACAGTTTCAGTTGGTGTGAGCATTTCCTTCGGATCTGTTATCTTGATTTCTGATAAACCTTGAGGTTTGTCCTTTTAAAATTAATTAGTTGAACAGCTCCCTGACTTCCATAAACCTCAGGCGCGGGTTTCTTTTTTATCCGAGGAATGGATTGCTTAGGAGCTACTGCATGTTTTGGTGCAATACAAGAAATGCCACATATGACGTGAAAAGTGTGGTATTCGTCGATTGTATGTACGTTAAAATCAGCGTTATCGTACACCTGCTGTGTAAAGCGCGGCAGGTCAATTTTCTGCGGATCGCCTGCGAATGCTGACACTTCCAGGCGAACAGCTTCTGTATAGGATGAAAAAAACCCCAAAGAGGAAACTACATCAATCTATTTTCTTGAGCCGTACTTTTTGTAGAGAAAACGGGCAACCCTGCAAGGAATGGTGAGACCAACTATCTGGGCCTTACTGCCGCTACAAGACTTTGAGCAAGCGCGTTGCTTATCTAGAAATGTCAGCAATCGCAGGCAATCCGCAGAAAATTGACCAGCCGTGCTTTACACAACAGGTGTACGAAATCGCTGATTTTAACCCTTTCTATGCCAGACTTTAATTTGCATGTTGGTTCCTCAATTCCAAAGGTTTTTCATGCTTAGAGTCCCATTGCCTTATATATGTACACGTCGCATATAAATAAACAAATAAATGACCAAAACATGTTTTAACTTAAACGTTTTCTTTTCAAAAGTACTCATCAGAGAGCAAAACCAACTTGAAAAAATGTAACTAACTTAAAAAAATAATGTAATGTAAATTAACATTAAAAGTTTTCTTTTGTGTGGTACTCCTCAAAACATGTTACTACGGAAAGGCCGACTCCGCATCTTGCACACATGTATCTCGATTAGCTTTTTTTTTTCTGGTCTTTTCTGTGGCTACAAACGCTTCACCTTCTAGCAGCGACCCCGCGAAGGGATAGGGCAAAGAGAATGATGATGATGATGAGTGAAGATGAAATACAACACAGGATCAATAAAGATAGAAGCATCACTAGATTCCTCAATTCAATTTCATGGGACAAATAATCATGAAGGAAACAAAGAGAAGAATATATGGAAGTATAATAAAGAGCGCTACAATCTACGGTGCAGAAGTTTGGGACGTAAGTGCAAGAAATAGAAAGAAGCTACTTAGTACAGAAATCGACTTTTTGAGGACAAGTTGTCAGGTTTCGAGATTGGAACATGTAAGAAATGAAACAATTAGGGAACGTATGAAGGTGGAAAAAACTATAATAGACGATATTGAAAAGAAACAGCTGACATGGTTCGGTCACGTTAAAATAATGAAGGAGACTCGCTGGCCGAGAAAAATATTAGAGTGGATCCCACCGGAGAGAAGAAGAAGAGGACGACCACGGAGAAGTTGGAGAGACAATATTCAGGAGGCAATGGATTCGAGGCAGTTAGATGAAGATATGTGTTACGACAGAAAAAATTGGAAGCTGGATATGGAGAGGCGGCGACAGCCGTAGAAATCCATTATACAGGGTGTCCCGAAAAGATTGGTCATAAATTATACCACACATTCTGGGGTCAAAAATAGTTCGATTGAACCTAACTTACCTTAGTACAAATGTGCTCATAAAAAAAGTTACAGCTCTTTGAAGTTACAAAATGAAAATCGATTTTTTTCAATATATCGAAAACTATTAGAGATTTTTTATTGAAAATGGACATGTATCATTCTTATGGCAGGAACATCTTAAAACAAAATTGTAGTGAAATTTGTCCATCCCATAAAAATTTTATGGGGGTTTTGTTCCTTTAAACCCCCCAAACTTTTGTGTACGTTCCAATTAATTCATTATTGTAGTACCATTAATTAAACACAACATTTTTAAAACTTTTTTGCCTCTTAGTATTTTTTCGATAAGCCAGTTTTTATCGAGATGCGGCTTCTTTTTTAATATATTTACATAAAAATTTTATGGGGGTTTTGTTCCTTTAAACCCTCAAATGTTTGTGTACGTTCGAATTAAACTATTATTGTGGTACCATTAGTTAAAAACAGTGTTTTTAAAACTTTTTTGCCTCTCAGTGTTTTTTTGATAAGTCACCTTTTATCGAGATGTGGCTTCTTTTTCAAAATATACCTAAAAATGTAAATTATAAATAAATTTTCAGATTAGCAACATGTCTCTAGAATCGTACCTACTTCACCATATACAAATATGTGGCGGATTCGACAAATATTCAAAATATCTCGATAAACATTGGCTTATCGAAAAAGTACTAAGAGGCAAAAAAGTTTTAAAAATATTGTGTTTAACTAATGGTGCCACAAAAATAATTTAATTGGAACGTACACAAAAGTTTGGGGGGCAGGGGTTTAAGGAAACAAAACCCCCATAAAATTTTTATAGGTTGCAGAAATTTTACTTTAATTTTTTTTAAGATGTTGCTGCTATAAGAATGCCACATGTCTATTTTCAATAAAAAATCTCTAAGAGTTTTCGATATATGAAAAAAAATCGATTTTCATTTTGTAATTTCAAAGGGCTGTAACTTTTTTTGTGTGCATTATTTTATATAGGTAAGTGAGGTTTAATCAACCTAATTTTGACACCAGAATCTGTGGTATAATTTATGACCAATCTTTTCGAGACACACTGTATATATTGTGCTTTAAAAATTGTAAAAAGCCCAGGCAATAGTCACCAAGGATTTTGCATTCCGACCTATAGAGAATTTTCTCTTTTTCTTTTCAATATTCTTCAGTGTAAGAAACTCCCTCTTTCTGAGTGCATTAACCCGGGAGCAGTCGCGCTCACTTCTGTCACGTAGATAGTCGCGCGTAGAGAAAAAATCTTAGAATATATATTTAAATACGAATTTGAAACAAATTTGTATTTTATAATATTTTTATATACTTGTTACGTTAAAAATACCTATTCCTAACAATTTTAAAGCTAATTGGTTCTCACCAAAGCCATAAATTCCACAAAAAAAATAAAAAAAAAATAAAAAAAATTTCCACGCATTACTATGATCCTCATCGAGGCACTTACGAGTGGAAAGCAATGTTGCAAAATTTTTCATTAAGTTATCACGGAAAAGGATAAAATGTGAGATTTTTTCTTTCGGCGCGACTGTTCCCGGGTTAAAAATAATTTTAAATAAAATTAATGAACGTTTGAAATGTATATTTTTCAACATCTAATAACATTCTCTTTTTCAAATTTTCTTAAAGTTCTGAATACATACACGTACTATCATGTCCTAGTCCAGTTTATCATATTTGTATTAAAAGGATCAAGGAACATCTTTCAATAATTCGGGAATAGCGAGACGCTTGTGATTTCCCTCTTCGACTTCGCCTTTAAAAGTGACAGAAGAATTTCAGATATTCCTTTCAATACCTTTTTGGCCGTACCCTCCGGTATTTGGGAACTAAAATATTTATACCTAATTTATAAGAATACGTATAAATTCTATATGGGCTAGACTGTACGGAAGAATTCGTTAGTAAATATTTTATGATGTTGAGTATAAAAATTATTAAAGGTCCTGGGTGACTGAATATAATATTTAATATTGTTTCGAAACTATTTTCTTGTGTGGCATTTCAGATTTTATTAAATATGTCAATATTAGAGCAAATAAGTAGAGAAGAAGTAATACAGGAAGTATCAAACGAAAAATAATTAAAGCTGGAGGCGATGATGACATAGACTCGGAAATGGTCAAGTACACGGAAGAAGAAGGGATAAAATGGTTATTGAAAATATTCAAAGAGGCATGGGAAAAGCAGCAAATCCCAGAAGACTGGTAAAGTAACCTTATAGTGCCAATATACAAAAAGGGAGAATACGTCAACTGCGAAAATTATAGAGCAATATGTTTATCATCGGTATGTTTTAAATTATACACGAAAATATTAGAGAAGAGGCTAAGACAAAAGGTAGAAAAAGAACTGAGAGAAGAACAAGCAGCGTTTAGACCAGAAAGACAGACAAACGATAACATTTACATCATTAGAAATATAATAGAAAGAAGTATTGACTCGGAGGGAAAGCTCATTCTGGCATTCATAGATCTACGGGCAGCATTCGACTCTATAGAAAGAAAAATTATATGGAAATGCTTGAAGAACATGAAAGTACCAATTACACTGATAAAAATAATACAGAGTAGTAAAAGGACGTGTACAGATAGCAGGAGAAAGCTCTGAAAAATTCAATTGTGAAAGATAAGTAAGAGAGTATCAAACTAGAAGACAGTCTTAGTCCGCTACTATTCATAATAGTCATGAACGAACTGACTAGAAATACTGGAGAAAGAACGAACCAAATACAGACAATAATAGGATACCAAAGATTACAGCCAATAAAAATAGAAGCCTTATTGTATGCGAATGACATAGTCCTTATAGCAGATTCCGTGACAAAAATGCCAAAACTTATAAACATATGTACAGAACAAATAGAGAAATTAAAAATGGAAATAAACATCGAGAAAAGTAAAATAATGGTCATCGGCGAAAAGGAAAAAAATGAAATAAATATAAAATGCAAAAATACTCAACTGGAAATAGTTACCGCATATGATTATCTTGGAAGTATAATTACCAGTGATGGGAAAATAGACCTCGAAATAACTAACAGAACTAAAAAATCAAACAAACTGGACTACACACTAGCGCCAGTTCTGAGGAAAAAAGAATTGTCCCATGAAACAAAAATTAAAATATATAATACGATTGTGATACCGACGATACTGTATACGAGCGAAAATTAGACTTTACAAAAAAAGCATAATAGCAGGATAAATGTAATTGAGATGAGACATCTACGAGCTATAGCCGGAAAGACCAAATGGGATAGAATGAGAAATGAGGCAATAAGAGGGATAATTAAACAGGAACCAATAATGAATAAAATAATAAAGAGACAATTAAACTGGTATGGACATCTGATGAGAATGAAACCTAGTAGACAAACAAGGAAAATTCACGAAACAAGGAATATTACAAAAAAGAAAAAAAGGCAGACCGAGGAAAAATGGATACAGCAAATAGTAGATGCGGGAAAAATTAAACAGAAAACGCTTGAAGAAATGAAACTAATAGTACAAGACAGAAAAGAATGGAAGAGATGGGTGAATATGTAGCTAAAGTAAACCCAAATCCGACACCTGAGACGGTATAAGGAAGGGGAGAAAGAAAGAAGAAAGATTAAATATGTCGTTGGAAATGGATAATATCACAAAATAAAATATAGCCATGGACAATTAAATTAATATTATATACCATTATTAGATATATAGAGGGGTTCAAAATTATGGAATAAATTCCTATTTAAAATTTTAAAGTTACCCCTCTCCGTGGGGGTCGTGTTTGGTATCATTCGCTAGATTTTTGAAAAACATTGAACACGTATTTTTCAGTTTTTCGATATGATGTCCATTTGGCGAAATATTCGCCTTTTTTGTGAAACTTTGTGACTCGTCCATTTCCCTACGCCCTCAAGTGGGATTTTTGAAATATATACTGTTCCTTGGAATCTATCTGATTCAGAAAAATCAGAATAATCTGATTTTTTTACAGATTGTCCCCAACGCACGCCCCTGGGTGTGTTGGGGACCCCAAATTTACAGGGTACAAGGTTTTTCCCCGTGTGATTTTCTGACGCGCTCGAATAACGCGCAGAATCCTCGCTTGGGCTCCAAGACAATCAAACACATGAAATACATAGGCGAGTAGGCATGACATGGGCAGCATTTGGCAAACGAAGCCATATTCTAAAAAGGTCAATTCCCATTTGTCTCAAGTGAAAGGTTTATAACCAATGTGTTTTGCCTGTACAAACTTATGGATCAGAGACTTTAACACTTACGTAAAAATCCACAAATAAACTCAGAGTTAGACAAGCAGTCATGAAACGTGAAATGCTAAACGTGAGCCTTCGAGACCACATAACAGGTGTAGGAAATTTCGACACCAAATAACTATAGTTGCGGCATAAATAAATTACCATAATTAAATATTAATTAATGTATTTGTTTATTTTATAAACATAATGTACATTTTATTTCAAAAATCAATTGAAAAATTCCAATAGTTGGCTGTATACTATAGTTTAAAAAACTTATACAGAAGTAAAAAATTCAAGTTGTATACTGTTATAAAATCGTTTATTAAAAAACTTCGTTAAATGTTGTGCAAAACGTTTTCGTTCTAGTTCAGAACATCTTCAGTGCCTAGAATGAAGTATTTTCACGTTAGATTAAGGCAAAAAAGGTTAAAATTGTGACTGTTAATGAGAAAACATGTGGAGAATACTTACATTCTGCTAAGTAGTTGAAATTAGCACACTAATTAAAGTGGTGACATCGTAATATATGGTTTACATGCTAGATTTAATAAAAATATGGTGAATACCAGTCGATGTTAAAAGATTAAAATCAGTACATGCTTAAAGGGCAACATACTTCCCTCCTCGAAAAACTAGGTACTTGCCAGTTCAATGGGCACAGACCAACTGATAAAATAGAAAATGTACTTTCAATATGACATGACAGAGAGTGACATGACAAGATAAGATAAAGTCAATTTTTGGTTAAGAACTTCAAAAAGTGTAGTTTTTAGTTCGGATTTTAATTAAAATGTAATGGTTGTTAATAACTGTTTGAAAATGTAATTAAAATAGTTTAAAAAATTAGACTATATTGTAAAGTCTAAATTAGCAACTCTCTATTCCAGAAAAACTTTTGGATTGTAGGATTTAAGGTTGGTATAATAAATGGTTAAAAGTGTGACGTCAGCGGTTGTAAAATGATAAGGTGAAAGTTAAATTTAATTCATTCTAGGCGCTGAAGATGTTCTGAATTAGAACGAAAACGTTTTGCACGACATTTTATTAAGTTTTTTTAATAAACGATTTTATACCAGTATACAACTTGAAGTTTTTACTTCTGTATAAGTACATTTTATTTCTCTAAAGCGGTAATAATATCTTAATATAAAACAACTATTAGTAATTTTTATACATTTTACAGTAAATATACATGTATGTAATAATAATTTATTAGCTATTATAGGAATGATACGATATACAGTCGGAAAAATGAAAGAATACCCATGAACGAACATATAAAACACGCTGTATTTTCCTGTCACCGTGTCACAAAGAAAATTGCTTAGCGCAAGTACATGTAATAATAATTATTACATGTACTTGCACTGGCCAATTTTATCTGTGACAAGGTGACAGGAAAATACAGCGTGTCTTATATGTTCGTTCATGGGTATTCTTTCATTTTTCCTACTGTAGCTTTAATAAAATACAATCTAAGTATGGATTTGTTGGAACCGTAGTTTATCATTTTATCCAAAATTGCCAATTTAGCCTTAACGGTGGTATCTACTATTTACTTTGACATAAGTGTCTACTTTTCATATATATATAATAAGCGAGTCTTCTACAGCTGTCGCCGCTTCTCGCATCCTAATTTCCAGCGATTTCTGTCGAAGCAATCTTCAGTTTTTAAGTCTCTGGCGGTCATTGCATCTTCGACATCTTCTC
Organism: Diabrotica virgifera virgifera; assembly: GCF_917563875.1. NCBI lineage: Eukaryota > Metazoa > Arthropoda > Insecta > Coleoptera > Chrysomelidae > Diabrotica > Diabrotica virgifera. The sequence goes on along the minus strand of NC_065443.1, from coordinate 58,499,276 downwards.
TCCAGGATCGTCTTGGTCTACCTCGTTTTCTTCTTGTGGGTGGAGTCCATTTTTCTATTTTTTTCGGCCATCTATTTTCAGGCATTCTCTGAAGGTGCCCATACCAGTTAAGTCTTTTGGCTTCGATTGTGTCTATTATATCTAGATCGATTTCCATTTGTCTCCTAATATCTTCGTTTCTCACCCTATCAAGTCTAGTGAGTCGGCAACATCGTCTCCAATAGTTCATTTCCATCGCCTTGATTTTTGACTTGTTTCTTTGGTTGATTTCCCAGAGTTCAGCGCCGTACAACCCAATACTTTCTATTATTGTTTTATACATTCTTCTTTTATTTTCTTTTGTTATTTTATTACTCCACAATAGTCCGTGTAGCTGTCTGGTGGCTGATCTTGCTTGGCTAATCCTGGAATGTATTTCGTCGTTACTCCCTGCTTTTGAAGATATTTGGACCCCTAAGTATTTGAAGACTTCTGTTGGATTTATAGTTCCCATTTCAATTTGTAGGCGTTCTGGTGTTTCTCCTACAACTAAGTACTCGGTTTTTTGTATATTAATTGTAAGGCCCCTCTTAGTGTACTCCTCTTCCAGTTTTCTGAGCATATAGTCTATATTACTCTCGTCTTCAGCTAGAATGGCTTGGTCGTCAGCGAAGTGTATTGTGTACAATCTATCGTCATCGATTGGGATGCCCATATTGCAGCACTTTCTTCTCCACAGTGAGAGTGCCTCATTTAAATATATTTTAAAGAGTGTAGGTGCTATGCAGCAGCCTTGCTTTAGGCCCTTACTAATAGGAATTTCTCTCGTTAATTTGTTTCCAGTTTTAATGTTTACCGTCATATTTTTGTAAAGCTGTTGTACTGCTTGTATATTTTTTTTGCTTATTCCTTGTTTTTCCATTGCTATCCAGAGCATTGAAAGTGGTACACTATCGTATGCCTTTGTCAGATCAATAAAAACTATATGGGTAGAAAGGTTGTGGGCTAATCTTTTCTCCATAACTTGCTTTAGAGAAAATATGCTGTCCATACAGGATCTGCCTGCACGAAAGCCATTTTGTTCTTCTACATCTGTCATCTCTTTTTCAATTTTATTTTTTATTATTTTTCCATAGAGTCTTGAGAGTGAGTTTATGACACTAAGCCCCCTGTAGTTTGAGCAATTTTTTCTATCTACTTTTTTGTGTATATTGTTAATATGTGCTTTTGTCCACTCATGTGGTAAATCATGACCTTTATAGAATAAGGTGAAAACATACGCAAGTAATTCTCGTAATACTTGTGGGCTGTGTTTTAGTAATTCGTTCGGTATTCCTTGTGGTCCGCATGACTTTCGATTTTTTAGAGTTCGTATTGCATTCTCGACTTCCTGTACTTCCTGGAAGTACAGGTGTCTACTTTTCAATAATCATAAAAACAATAGGATGCGTTGAGTAAAAAGAAGAATTAAATCTCGAAGGACCATATTATTATTAAGATTTGACCATATCTGTGGTGGAAATAGGCTATCGATTATTTAATTTTCCAGTAAATAATCTGCACATAATATATCAAGTGTTTAGTTTTATATGACATGAAATCATACACAAAGCATTCTTCAGCTTCGTTAAGTTAAATCAAACGTATGCCTTAAATATGTTGCAATTTCTTATATTCGTGTACCAAACCCAAAGATTGAATTTTTATAAACATATTTTTTTTACCTCAGTTTTGATGTAAGTGAAAACGGCATCCGCGAATTTTTACATTGGGTCACATACCCAATACAGCACAATGAATGGCCTTTTCAAAGTCCACAAATATTTCAGTTGACTATAACGATAATGCAAAAATTTTAGACTTTAGTAAACAAAATAAATGTTTGTATATCATCGACAATTTGTCCTTTAACAAGGAACATAATGTCCATTTTCCAAGCCATGTATAGTAAATAATTGGAGAAAAAATTTGGTACTACAGTGGAACCCCGATAAGTCGGCCCGCGATAACCCGGAAGTCCGGCTAACCCGGACCGATTTTCATCAGACAAACATTTCAACAATAAAGATGTACTATCCGTTGCAAGATAATTCGGATGGAATTCCTAGATTATTTTGTGCTTGATATTATCTTGTAAGGGATAGTATGTAATATAATATTTGAGAGATAATGTGTATTTGTGTAATTTGAACTATGTATACGATAGTAAAAATTACTCATGGCACACGGCGGCGGCGGCAGAGCGACGGTCATTGTCTCGGATTTATTGAAAACAACAGGCACCTGTTATTCCTTTATTTATTTCAAACTGTCTTAGCATTGTTTAAAAAAGACTAAAAGACTTTAAAAAATTATTTTTTAAACAATGGTCTTAGTTTTCACTGTTCATAACATCGTTCCGATTGTGACTGTATTGTGTGTAGTTCAGTCTTGTATTGTTTGCTTCCGTTTGCTTAGGTTTGTGTTTGCGTGTTTTTAATAATTTAGATATGTAGGTACTGTGCATATAAGTATACAGTGCTAGTCAAATGTCCGTACACCCCCCCCTCGTATATTTTGAACGGTTATACGTATAATACTGAAATTTGGAGGGAAGAAATAAACGGACGTAAGCTTCTTAACTAGTCATGACAGGTGACGTAATAGTGACAGATGACTTTACAGCGCCACTGTGACAGATAATTTTAAATGAGACCTTATGGCAAGTGATACCTCGTTTGAAAGGTATTGAAAATACCTATTCAGTCATACTAATTTTGTTTGAATTTAAGCTAATTTTGATGAATAAATAAATAAATATAAAATTGTAGTTTCGCATTTAATTAATAAAAATTAAAAATTCCGCCTATGATTACTTGTCAAAAAGGTTGACGTTGATATAAAAACTACTAGAGAATTGAAAAACGTCAACTTTTTTGACAAAAAAAACCATAGGCGGACATTTGAATTTTTATTAATTGCGAATTAATTAAATGCGAAACTACAATATTATATTTATTTAATATATTCACCAAAATCAAAATCAACTTAAACCCAAAAAAATTAGTATGACTGAATAGGTATTTTGAATACCTTTCAAACGAGGTATCACTTGCCATAAGGTCCCATTTAAAATTATCGGTCACAGTGGCTCTGTAACGTCATCTGTCACTATTACGTCACCTGTCATGACTAGTTAAAGAAGCTTACGTTCGTTTATTTCCTCCCTCCAAATTTCACTATTATATGTATAGCCGTTCAAAAGATAAGAGGGGGGGTACGGACTTTTGACTAGCACTGTATATTTCATGTTATTTCAATTATAACGGAGTTTATCTGTAAGTATATCGTATTTTATTAATGTTTACGATTTTCGATAACCCGGATCGGCCGCGGTCCCGATTAATCCGAGCTATCGAGGTTCCACTGTATATGAAAATGTACAATCCATATACAAGCAAGACGTCAAACAAGAAACAAAATACAACTGAATAATATTCGTGTATATTTAGATGCAAACGATAATAAATATTGAGAAAACTCAAGTAATTTCCCAGCTACCAGCTTTACCGTGCGGTGTCGAAATTTCCTGTAATAAAATTTGACCCTTCGATTACCCCAGGTACAAACACAAGTTGGTGTCGAAAGTTCGCCCGCCGCACATAACAAACCAAGAACTCAGGTCAAGATCAGGAATTCAAGACGTCATCGAAAGAACTACGATGCTTAAGTGGAATTGGGCAGGGCTCTTAGTCGGAACACAGTATGGACGGTGGACAAGACGAATCATGGAATGGAGGCCCAGAAATTATAAAAGAAGCCGAGGACGACCACCGACTAGCTGGGCCGACGACATAAAAAGAGTATCGTGAAACTGGTTACAAGCGGCCCAGTGTAGAGAACCATGGAAAAACTAAGGGAGGCCTATGCCCAGCAGTGGATACGGTTGTCTGATTGAATGTGATGATGATGGTCGGTGTAAATGGTCGAAAATTTTAAATATGAATAATAGACTGGAAGATATTATACAGAAGGTCAGCCACGATTTTCTGAGTCCTGCCTTTTGCAATAGTGGAAGGGTAGACGAGGTACTTACAATTTGTGGAAATATCCACACATTTCCTGTGACATTTTCCTGTAAAAATTAGATTTTTCCAAAAAATAAAAATAGGGTTTTCCGATGAATTTCTGAGTCCTGCCATGTCCGTAGAATGACAGAATACTATGGATTTTATGAAGAACATTTTTTGAGCAGGAAGGTTGCAAACGGGCTAACGGAGTATATATGTATACAAACGTGTAAGGAAAATCATGAAATTTTCATGATTTTCTGGGTTCTGCCAACTAAATAAATTAAACATTTTTATTTCAAAATGATCAAAAAAAAATGTTGGCAAGACGTCTCCTACTGTTTAAGTGTACTTGGAAAATTCTGCGAAAAATTTTCACACTGATTCCGTAATTTTCTGAGTCCTGCCTTTAAAAAGTTATAATACTCAAATGCGATCAATACTTTTTCGGTACTCGGCAGGAAGGTTAAACGGTTCTTGTAAGACGGCAGGAGTCCTAGATTTGTAAGAAAATTCGTGAAAAACTCCACGATGTTCAGAGTCATGCCATTTTGCATATGTTTTAAGAATCTTAATATAAGTCTATTTACAAAAAGGCAGGATAGTTTTATATTTATTTCGTATACAGGGTGGGGCATTAGTCTGACAAAGTCCAATTACTCGTTTGTCGTAAGAGATACGAAAAAAAGTTATTTAGGTAAAACGTGGGGCAAAGATAGGATCATAATTTAATAGCTATTTGTATAACAAGGGAGGAAAGTGCTACTTTTCCTCCCGAGAATGAAGTTTACAGTAATCATTCAAGGGAGGAAAAGGCACTTTACTCCCATGTTATACATATGGTTTTTCCACCTTCCTCAAATTACAAGTCATTTTTTCATGTTTACTTAATTTATTTATGTAACTAACCAACAAAATTTATTAGAACTAAAACTAACAGGTAGGTACAGTATAACTGTCACCTGTCAAATATAAATCAAATTATTAATGTAAACATTGTTAAATCAAATTAACAATTTACTGTTTTTTACCATTCTACAAAATACAGGGTGTTTTATAAATAAACGTTAAAATGTATAGATACTTACGTAATAGAAAACAGATATTGTACAGGGCATCAATAAGTTATATTTCATACATGAAATACAATGATGTCACTTTTACTTTTCCTCCCTAGGGAGGAAAAATATTTTCCTCCCTAGGGAGGAGAAGTACAACTTTCCTCCCTACAATCAGGTTCGGAAAAGTGTACTTTCGGTAGAGGTAGGTAGAAAAAATATTTTCCAATATACAGGGCTACCTGTATTGACAGAGTGACACAAACTTATGTTTTAAATGGAACATCCTGTATATAATTTTAAGATTCCTAAGATAATTTTAAGACAATTTAACACAATTCAAAAATGTTTCCTAAGGGAGCTAGAGCTCTTTGAAGATGGCGCCTTGTAATTAGTTTTTTTTATATCTCCAGAACGCTTCCATTTCGATAGACAAAAACTGGTCCCTGGTCCGTCTTTTCATCTTCCAAAGATAAATCGATTCCATCAATTGCGAATCTCTAGTACCGGTCATAGGAGTCGGTTTTGGGTAGCGCAACGGTTATTTTATCGTATAACTTTTTTGTCTTTTACTTTTAAGCATTTTTGATAATATGATATTTTTAAATTGTGAGGTATTTTAGTACTAAAAGATACTCTTGCTTTAAGTCGGTAGGATACACCGTTTTCTAAACAAATGAATTTTAAAATTTTTCGTATTTTGAATATAAGAAAAATTTGAAAAAAAAAATAAAAAAACGGTGTATTTACCGACTAAAAGCAAGAGCAAATTTTAGTACTAGAATACCTCATAATTTAATATTCTACTGTCTAAAATGCGTAAAAATTCCCAAGACGGACGCCTATGACCGATACTAGAAATTCACAATTGATAAAATCGATTCATCTCTGGAAGAGAAATAAACGTACCAGTTTTCGTTTTTCTAAATATAAGTGTTCTGGAGCTATTTTAAAAAAACTAATTACAATACGCCATCTTAAAGAGCTCTAGCTTCCTTAAGAAGCATTTTCGGAATAGGTGAATTGAGTTAAATTTTCTTAAAATTATCTGAGGAATCTCCGGGCTTCGTTTGTTAGAAGAGTTTCTGGACACCCTATATAATAGGTACAATCCCTACTATAACCAATTAATTGTAAAATTATTGATTTTCTTCCTATTACTTTTATTACGTTTAATTAGATGTATACAAATATTATCTAATCGCTTAAAATAAAGATGTTACAGTTTGGTATTAGATTTGAAAGTTGTGTAAAAATCCGAGACATTACTCAGGAAAATAATATTTAATACCATACGATTGTTTTAACGATATGAAAATTAATTTTTATGTATTAAATATCTTTGCGGTTATCCTGCCACGTTGTAAACGGTTTTAGATTAGTGTTTTTAAGCATACTTGACATGACATGACTCAGAAAATTGTGGCGATATGAATATGTATAACAACCTGCAATAATTTTACAGACTTAAAATTTTGACTTAAATAAAATTTATTTTATGACTCAGAAAATCAAGGAACCAGTGTTAAAATTTTCCACAGAATTTGCCAAGGGACAAAAGTGCAGTTAAACATTAGGAGACGTCATGCCAACATTTTTTTCGATCATTTTCAAATAATTATGTTTAATTTATTAACTTGGCAGGACTCAGAAAATTATGAAAATTTCATTATTTTCATTACATGTTTGTATATCTATATACTCCCATAGTCATTTTGCAACACTCCTGCCCAAAAAATTTTCTTCATAAAATTGATAGTATCATGTCACTATGGATATGGCAGGACTCAGAAATTCATCGCATTTCCCCTTTTTTTCTTCATGGAAAATCTAATTTTCACAGGTAAATGTCACAGGAAACCCGTGGATTTTTACATAAATTGTAAGTACCTTTTCTAACCTTCCAGTATTGCAAAGGGCAGGACTCAGAAAATCGTGGTTGAAGTTCTGTTAATATCTCCCGGTCTATAAGAACCAGGATGCTTCAAGTAAAGAAAGAGTCAAGGAAATAGTATTAAAGAAACCCAAAAATATTTTAACTTTAAAAAGAGAATTGTAGAAATACCAATATCTAACCTTTTTTCTATTTTTCGACTTTCCCCCTATCATATTAACTATCCACTGAATAACTCACCGTCTAATTTTAGGCAGGCATATTTTCCTTTAAATATGGCCAAGTCAACTGTTGTAAACATCATTAAAAACCCGTAAGATAGAAAGTGCCGTTGTGAGAAGTTAAAGCACAGGAAAACCAGACCTCATTAGTTCAAGGAATCAAAGGATTTATGAATAAAGAGGGTCGCAGGAGTACATTAAGAGAAGTAATATTTAAATGGGATGAAGAAAATCGAGCAGGTTATGTATATACATTCGTAGAAATGGTAAAAGTTTGAGATTTAATACATATACGAGTTTGATAAAAATTGAATTTAAGATAAATGAAATGTTAAAAATTATTATAAATGTTAACATATTATAAATAATTCTAACAAATTATAATATTATTATAAAAATATTATTAATATAAAAATTAATATACCAGGTGTCCACTTATATTTTCTCCCATTTTAACTGCCTGTAACTTCTAAACGGCTCAAGATTTTCGCGGTTTTCGCTGAAATGTTTTATTTTAGTAAAAGTTTCGAGTACAAGTTTCGAAAAGTATATCGATTTTATATCGGTTTCAATTACGAAAAAAAAAATGGCGGATTATTGCAAAAAACGTTGTTGCCTTTTTTTTAATAGAACACCCAGTACTGCAACGACATTTGAAATGACGACCAAGTACGTATAAAGTAGCAGGCATGTTCCATATTGAAAGACAGATATCTAGAGAGTAAGGATATACGGGGTACGTTCAGTATGTTCAGTTAATGATTTAGATGTTAGATGAGAAGAGAGGTAGGAAATAGAGGATAATAAAAGAGGGCGCCAACGAGTTTTTAACGAAGAAAACAGGTAAAACAAATAGAAGAAAATTATTAATGAAATATTAAAGAAAATAGAATAAAATAATTATTTAAAAATAATTTAAATTTACAGATTTAATACCCTTTCAAGGCTTTTATCATGTCGTGTGTTTTATGGTGTATATTATTGCCATCTTTTTTGCCGAATATTTCTGTTCTCCTTTTCCCTCTTAACGCTTTGAACTTATAAAAAAAGGATTGTGACTGCTGTCGAGTTTATAACCATCATTTAAGCTGTTACCAAATTTTTCCCAGGATTTTTGTTTTCTAATCTCTTACTGCCTTTTTGGCAATTTTGTTTATATTATTATATAGTTCTTTGTTCTTTAGTTTCTGTGTTTGGACGTATCTGTAATCTACAAAATTCTACAGTCTACTTTAAATATTTTTTGCTATGATCCGATATTTATACACATGAGCTGGTAATATATATTATAGACTATAATATAAATTATACAATTTTCGTATTTCTGAAATGTTGACTCCACTTGGGGGGTTTCAGCAATTAACAAAAATGTATGACCGAGGTGTTAAAAAAATTGGAATTATTTACCGCACAATTGTTAGAGCTAAATTAAGTTACTTAACCAGCAAATCTTATCTAGATCTTTATTCTCGGAATATTAACTTTGCCTACCTCAGAACTATTACGTCATAGGTACACTGAACCCTGACTGTTAACAGTGTACTTTGCGTTATAACTACGCAAACTTTCAGCCATAACTTCAACTTGGGTGCAAGTTTCGGCAGCCGTTCACCTCCGCCAAGTGACCATCGTAAGTTACAGCGGGATAACTTCTCAACTCCGCGATCCCTTAAACACAATCGCTAAAGCAAATCATTTGCAGAGCGAATAAAGTTGTACTAAGTTTGGCTTTTGGGGAGTTTTATTGCTTTTGAGAATGTTTGATGTAAGTATTGAGAAACTTTTTAGTGGAAATAAGTAAGTAAATATGTATATTCGAATTATAGTTATTGTTTAAAAAACCATTTCGAAACTATACAGGCCTATGGCTTATTAGCACAGCGTATAAGCAATAATCATATTGTCATGCGCGCACCGTTCCGGCACGTAGCGTAGTCTCCGAAAAACCTGATTTTACAAAGAGTTGTCTGATACTTTACGCTCCGGACAGTATGAATTGTTCATATTTAAAACCATTAAAATCAATATTTTTCGGAAACGAAACGCTACGTGCCGGAACGGTGCGGGCATGATAATATGATTCTTGCTTTAAGTTCTATCAGTTATCTTGCTAAAGAGGCTCACTTCATATTCGAAAGATATTCATGGCGACTATCAATGCGGCTTTCGTGCTAGAGATTACGATCCGACAAATATTATAGTCCATGTGGTGAGATCGCTCCCGTCTGAAAAAAATTCTGATTCGGTTTCTTTGTGGATTCCTTTTCAAAAATATCTTCTATAAACAAATCTGAAGGGTGTCGGGCGGAATTTTTGGGCAGAAATTGTTTAAACAATATTTTTAAACAAATACAAAAGATCACCTTTTTTGACCCGAAGATTTTTCTGGGTTTTTTGGGTCATTCTAATGAAGAAAGATATCATGTGATTTTTCTCAAAAATTGATAGTTTTCGAGTTATAGGCGATTTAAAATCTGAAAAATGCGAAAATACGCATTTTCAAGGCTTAAAAACTCATATTTAAATTAGTATTTTTGAGATTGCCAAGTACTTGAGTTGTAGGTCAAACATTCATTTTCAAGATTCTGCAGACTGATCGGGTCTAACTTAAATTTACACCGTTGTTATTTAATTGTTAATTATGCGTGTCCATCCGTGTTTTTTGCCGGTGCGGCGCGCACTATTTCCAAAAATCTCCTATTTTCCTCCGAAAAATATATTTTATCGCCAACCGTTACTAAAGTCATTCATTATTGTACTCATTTGCGGCAGTAAAATAACACTTTATTGTACTGAAAGAAGAATTTTACTTTACCTGCCGCGATTAATCAAATTAACCCAGATTGAATGTAAGTGGCCGATGGCAGTAATCGAATGGCGAGAATTCGAGTGAACTTAAAATTTATTTACTTTAATTATTAAAAATATTTAATTTACACAATTTGCGTTATTATCAATTAAATTTATGTCAAAAAGTGAAATTCTGTAAATATATTCATATAATATAAATAAAAACTTTACCGATTTAGTAATTATTTAATATTGATAACTATCGATTAAAAATCGAAAGCGGCCATCTTGCAAAAGTTATCTGTCATCACTGTCATGAAATTATTATGATGTCTAAAATTTAAAAAGTTCTTAAATTATAAATTGCAAGTAGGTAAGTGTTTAAACCAATATCAAATTATTTTAGAAAGTGAAATTGTAGATAAAATATATTTTGGCATTATCCAAGCTGTCAGGCTTTCAGTACATACTTCATTTTCCAGTTTTCATTCAGGGATTATTAAAATTAAAGATGATTAATTTTATGAAATAATGAACATAATCAAATTAAAAAAAAATGTGTAGTGTTATAATTAGATTTAAAAGAAGTTAAATAAACGACTGATTTTTATTCAATTTATTTTGAATGATCATTTGCTACCAGACTTTCACCATGTAATCTAGTCACACCACAGCTCAGATGTTACCTGGGGCATTATTTTAAAATAGTTTAAACATCCATGCTCTCTAATTGACATTTTCAACTGATGTTTCCTTAACGGACCACTTATACAGGGCTTTGACCCACATATTTTTGTTAAACTATATCTTGGTGGTTAGCATGTAAACTTCACGTAAGCACTGATGATGACTGGTAAACCAGTCGAAAACTAGTTATGTGATTATGATGTAGCCGTTTTTAGGGATTTTAAATATATACCTTTTATAAAGGATTTACTATTTTTTGAATATAAAAAGATTAAATTATGATAATAACTAAGAAAACAACTATACAAACATACATTTGGAAAATGAACCGATAGAAAGGGGTTATTAATACAAATATCTGTGAACCTGGATTTCAGAAAATAATGATTAAACAATATAAGTAAGAGCCAGGATATAAATACAAGCAATGCCTTTGTAAAAATAAATACAATTATCTGCAATAAAGACCTTATACAGGGTGAGTCATGAGAAACTGTACATACTCCTACCTCGTATAGAGGCTCCTATGGGGAATAACAAATGACCATTAAAAAGTGTCTGCTCCCATTGTTTAATAATATACAGGGCGAGTTTCGCATTTTGACAGAAATTTGTATTCGTCATAATTTTTGAACGGTCAGATCGATGTGTCTCTTATTTTGGCCAATCGTTACACTATTACCATCTAATCAACTGATTTATTCAAACTAGAAAAAAATCAGGTCCGGCTTTAAAAAATTAGTTCGTTTGGGTCTTAGAAAAAATTTCACTCTGTATACGCTTTTTGAAAACTCTAATATGAATTTTAAAAATTAGACAAATAGGCAATTAAAATGGCATATTTATTTTTTTTCCGCACACGATTACTTTATTTTTTATAAAAAAATCAAATTTGACTATGAATTAAAAGTTAGGTAAAATGAACGATAGATTTTAAAAAATTAACTTTTATCATAAAAATTAATTTTTTTTTAACAAATATTTAATTTATGTTACCATCCAATCAACTGATTTATTCAAGCTAGAGAAAAATCAGGCCGGATTTAAAAAATTAGTTCGTTTTGGTCTTAGAAAAAATTTCACCCTGCATACGCTTTTTGAAAACTCTAAAATGAATTTTACAAATTAGAAAAATAGGCAATTAAAATGGCGTATTTATTTTTTCCCCACACGATTACTTAATTTTTTATTAAAAAATCAAATTTGTCAAAATCGGAATTTTAACCTAAAAATGAAAAAATAAATATGATATCACGGTTTAACTCGCTACAACTCTGTTCCATTTTGACATTTTTTTTCTCAAATTTTTACAGCACATGTCTCTTACCATTGTGAAGACTATGAAAATTGTTGTAGACTTTCAATCTTCTTCTCGTAAAAGTTATGAATTTTTAAAAATAAAAGGTGCAGATTCGTGAATTGCAAAGTTAAAACGCAAAAATTAAGTGAAAAAATTTAAAATTTATCTATTTGATCACGTCTGTGTTAAACTATAGAGTCCAAAAGAAGTGTTATGGGGAGTTTTAGATCTAGACGTGTTGTTTTTGTAAATTAATTTTTGTAAAAAAAGTTAATGTTTTTAAATCTATGCAAAAACTTTGCCAAACTTTTTATGCATAGTCAAATTTGATTTTTTAATAAAAAATTAAGTAATCGTGTGGGGAAAAAATAAATATGCCATTTTAATTGCCTATTTGTCTTATTTGTAAAATTCATATTAGAGTTTTCAAAAAACGTATACAGTGTGAAATTTTTTCTAAGACGAACTTATTTTTTAAATCCGGGCCTGATTTTTTTCTAGTTTGAATAAATCAGTTGATCGGCTGATAACATAAATTAAATATTTGTTAAAAAAAATTAATTTTGGTAATAAAAGTTAATTTTGTTAAATTTATGGTTCACTTTACCAAACTTTTAATTCATAGTCAAATTTGATTTTTTTATAAAAAATTAAGCAATCGTGTGCGGAAAAAAATAAATATGCCATTTTATTTGCCTATTTGTCTAATTTGTAAAATTCTTATTAGAGTTTTTAAAAAGCGTATACAGGGTGAAATTTTTTCTAAGACCCAAACGAACTAATTTTTTAAAGCCGGACCTGATTTTTTTCTAGTTTGAATAAATCAGTTGATTAGGTGGTAATAGTGTAACGATTGACCAAAATAAGAGACACATCGATCTGACCGTTCAAAAATTATGACGAATACAAATTTCTGTAAAAATTAACAACTCGCCCTGTATATTATTAAACAATGGGAGCAGACACTTTTTAATGGTCATTTGTTATTCCCCATAGGGGCCTCTATACGAGGTAGGAGTATGTACAGTTCCTCATGACTCACCCTGTATTAGAACTGAGAGTAAGAGCTGAGATGATACGTGTTTTCGATACTGCAATTTGGACTTAACAGCTGGATATTGAAGCAAGAACACATAAGTAAGCTGCAGTCATTTGAAACGTGGTGTTACAGAAGGATGCTTAGAATAGCATGAAGAATACACAGGAGAAAACTAAAACGGAAGTATTAGTCTAAGAGCTAGTGAACCTTTTGACTAACGGTCGTCCTGTAAGGCTAAAAATTTGTAGAGTGATAATTCATAGCACACCAAAGCTAAAAACCATGACCTGGCAGGCCTCAGTGGTGCACGTGTATCTACCAGGTGAATCGAAAAGTGCAAATTTAGGGGGTAAAATAAACTTTCTCCTGTAAGGTTTAAATTTAAGTATGTGTTTGAGTAAGTCATTTAGAAGAAATGTGTACAATGACAGGCGATTCTGAAGAGCATAAGACCTTGCCAGGCGAGGGGAAAGATTAGGGGTTTTTCCTAAAATTATTCTTTTTGCATCGAACAAATTTTTTTTAGGCTTTTTGAATCATTCCAAACAGAAAAGGTCCTTAGTTATTTTTCTCTTAAGTTAATAGTTTTTGTTAATATAAGCGATTGAAAATTTTGAAAATTGCGAAATCGGCCATTTTTAACCCAAATCGGACATTTATCTAAAAATTTCAATATTGGCAAGGTACGCAGATATTCCTTAAACATTGATTGATGAAATCCCGAAGAGTTTTTTCAATAAAATATCGAAAACCGCTTTGTTTTTTTAATTGCTAATCAAGCGGGCGCTACACTGTAGTATAATTGAGGACGTTTGAGCTTGCATAAATTCATTATCTCGAGAATGGGCAAATTTGAAGAGAAATCCTCAGACAGGTCGATTTTTATTTTTGAATTAGGACTTTTTGGTATATATATAATACTAGTGACGTCATCCATCTGGGCGTGATGACGTAATCGATTTTTTTTTAAATAAGAGTAGGGGTTGTGTGATAGCTCATTCGAAAGGTTATTTAATTCTCTATTCAGTAATATAAACATTAACATAATTATTTATACAGGGTGTACAAAAATAATTTTTCTTCTATTTGTCAAATTTAATCAAAGTTAATTTAATAAAAAAAAATTTTTTGTACACCCTGTATAAATAATTATGTTATTGTTTATATTAGTGAATAGAGAATTAAATAACCTTTCAAATGAGCTATCACACAACCCCTACTCTCATTTAAAAAAATCATCGATTACGTCATCACGCTCAGATGGATGACGTCACTAGTATTATATATATGCCAAAAAGTCCTAATTTAAAAATAAAAATCGACCTCTCTGAAGATTGCTCTTGAAATTTGCCAATTCTCGAGATAATGAATTTATGCCAACTCAAACGTCCTCACTTATACTACAGTGAAGCGTCCGCTTGATTAGCAATTAAAAAACAAAGGGGCTTCCGATATTGTATTGCAAAAAACTCTTTGGGATTTCATCAATCAATGTTTAAAGAATATCTACCTACCTTGGCAACTTTGAGATTTTTAGATAAATATCCGATTTGGGGTTAAAAATGGTCGATTTCGCAATTTTCAAAATTTTCAATCGCTTATATAACAAAAACTACTAACTTAAGAGAAAAATCACCAAAGACCTTTTCTGTTTGGAATGATTCAAAAAACTTAAAAAAAATTTGTTCGATGCAAAAAAAATAAATTTAGGAAAAACCCCTAATCTTTCCCCTCGCCTGGCAAGGTCTTATGCTCTTCAGAATCGCCTGTCATTTTACACATTTCTTTTAAATGACTTACTCAAACACATACTTAAATTTAAACCTTACAGGAGAAAGTTTATTTTACCCCCTAAATTTGCACTTTTCGATTCACCTGGTAGATACACGTGCACCGCTGAGGCCTGTCAGGTCATGGTTTTTAGCTTTGGTGTGCTATGAATTATCACTCTACAAATTTCTAGCCTTACAGGACGACCGTTAGTCAAAAGGTTCACTAGCTCTTAGACTATATCGCGAGAAATGGGAAAAGAATACGAAATAATAAACAATAAGAATAAGAAAGTTACAATATCTGGGACATGTAAGGAGGGGACAGCGATATGAACTGCTAAGACTAATAATACAAAGAAAGATAAGAGGAGGAAGGAGTACAGGAAGAAGGAGAGTGTCCTGGTTCCTGGTCCAGTTCTATAGTCTTCAGAGCAGCCGTAGATAGAGTAAAGATAGTGATGATGATATCCAACCTTCGATTGGGAGACGGCACTTAAAGAAGAAGATGTGTATAATGGACTCCCCTTGTTGAGTAAATTGATTCTTCCACCTATTTCACGTGTTGTGACGATTTTTCATATTACTATATAAGTGAATAAGACACTGTAAAAGCTTCGCTTCAAAAATGGAGTTTCATTTTGTAACTTTAAAGGGTTATTTCGTTTGATTGTGTACAGATTTGTACAAAAATAATTTAGGTCAAACAGATATATTTTTAACAGGTAGATAGGGAGAAGTGTATTTTTGAATTGTGTAAAATAAATAATTCCTAGCTGAGTGCTTTCGGCTTACAAAGCCATCTTCAGACCTATGCTACAATAAAAAGGTCTCTAATGAATAATTGATTTTAGAATTCAAAGTTTAACTTACGTCAAAAGGTTCAAAATGCCACTATGAAGAGAGATGGATCCCATGTATGATATAAAATACTTCTGTTCTTATGCAGTTTTTATTTGATGGAAAAAAACCTTGTCTGACTGTTGAAAAAATGCTCAACTTTGCTGTTGTTTTTTTTTGAGGTCCGAAAAAGTTAAAACATCATGTACATATATGTGGATGATATTTTAGCATTTATAGAAGGTCCTCCTTCAGAACCTAATAACATTCTTTCTATAATTAATAACCTACATCCAGCAATTAAGTTCACATTAGAGTTGGAAACCAACAACATGATCAATTTTCTAAACCTAACCATAAAAAAATACATCTTCTTCTTCTGCTTCTTCACCTTCTACTACTCTAGAATACTCAGTATTTAGAAAACCTACTCAAACTGACCATATGATACCCATATCATCTAACCATCCTTTTCAACATAAGATGGCAGCTATTCAATGTTATGTTCACAGACTTTTAAACATCCCCATGTCCCAAGACAATTACAACAACGAAATTTCAATTATTAAACAAATAGCAAACAACAATGGCTTCCCCTCTTCTACTGTAGGTAGGGTCATTAGAAGGTCAACACTCAAAAAGAGACTAAACCAAGGCCAATTTCAGAAAAAGTATCAAGATTACTTTGTAATAAAGTCAGTAACCTAAACATCTCCTTCAAAACCAAAAATAACATCAAAACTATCTTCAGCCACACCAAAGACAAAATCGACAAACTAAATAAAAGTGGTATTTACAAACTGGTTTGTGGGGATTGTAACATGACTTATGTGGGCAGAACTTCTTCTTTAAGTACCTGCCCAAATTTTTAGGCGTGGGTAGCTTCCATAACAATTTGCCGATATCGTTCTCGATCTTGTGCGGCATGTAACAATTGATCTGCTGATAAGCCAGTCCATTGACGAACGTTTCGGAGCCATGAATATTTCTTTCGACCAATTCCTCTTTTTCCGTCGATCTTTCCATTGAGTATTAACTGCAGCATCCTGTATCTGCTACCTCTCATTATATGTCCCAGATATTCAAGTTTTCTCTTTTTTATCATCTTCATTAAGTCACCTTCGCCTTGACCTACTCTGTTTAAGACTTCTCTGTTTGAAATGCGTTGAACCCAAGATATTCTGAGCATTCTACGATACGACCACATCTCAAAGGCTTCTAATTTGTTCATCATGTTAACCTTCATGATCCAGGTTTCACATCCATATAGTAATACAGGATACACATAACATTTTAGGAACTTGATTCTTAGTTGTAAGTTCAGCTGAGAGTTGCTCAGAATAGATCTAAGTTTCATAAATGCTCCTCTTGCAATTTCTATACGAGTTTTAATTTCTTCATCCGGATTTAGTGTCTCGTTTATCCAACATCCTAGGTATTTAAAATGGGCAGAACTATGACGACCCTTTCTCAGAGGATCAAGGAACATCTCAACAATCCAGAAAAATCCAATTTTGGTTATCACGTTAAATTTAGCAACCATTCCTTCTCCCCTTACAGAAACAGTACAATTTTACATAACATACCAACCAAAAACTACAGACAAATGAACCTTTTAGAAGATCTAGAGATAACTAAAGAAATGAAACTTAATCCTGATTTTTGCTTAAATACACAAATCAATCTTAATTACAACTATAAACCTTTATTCAGACTCTTGTGGGAGACTCTGGAGGAAGAAGGAGACTCTTGCAATCTAAAAATCAAACACTTTTTTAAAAAACTTTTTAATTCTTTACTAAATTATCATTAAAAATCAATATTTGTAATTAATCATTTGGCAGCTTATTCTTTAAAAATTATATTCTCAAAAATTCATTCTTAATTTATTTTCCATCATCGAGACACCCATAGTACACCTAATAAAATTAAAACTTCACCATCAAGCTTCTTTACATCCTGTACTAATTAAAAAAAAATATTTGAGTTCAGTTTTTGAAGGATAACTTGTCAACTGATTTATCTTGGACCTTAAGTCTTTTCTCAATATGTATTTCATTATAATTTTTTAAAAAACTAGATTTATGTAACTACAGACTTTGTTGAAAAGTTATTCAATTCGATTGCAAAAAATGCCATATGTCAACTGTCACTTGATATGACAAAAGGTGAAGGCACCTTAATGAGCACAACCTTGTCTGTGTCGGCTGTCATTAAAAGCCTCGATGCCACATGCCGCCATTCTGCATGCTGACACCGTAGACTTCAGATGGTAAGGTTTCTTGACCTTACCATGATCAAGTATTCGTTATATGTAATGTAATTTTTCGTGTGAAAGTCCTTTGTGCTTGTTATAGATGTTTTAACTTTTTCGGACCTCAAAAAAACAACAGCAAAGTTGAGCATTTTTTCAACAGTCAGACAAGGTTTCTTTCCATCAAATAAAAAACTGCATAAGAACTAGAAGTATTTTATATCATACATGGGAGCCATCTCTCTTCATAGTGGTATTTTGAACCTTTTGACGTAAGTTAAACTTTGAATTCTAAAATCAATTATTCATTAGATACCTTTTTATTGCAGCATAGCTCTGAAGTAAGCTGAAAGCGCTCAGCTAAGAATTATTTATTTTACACACAAAAATAAACTTCTCCCTATCTACCTGTTGTCATAAGTGTGTACAAAACTATTTCAGTCTTTACAGATATATTTTTGGTCCCGTCATAAGTGGTTTAGTTTATGACTAATCCTTGTAGTACCCTGTATATTAATATATGGACATATAAACTATGTACACAAAACAAACTATGTATGTGTAATTTATGATTCTCTTAATGAAACTCCTTGTATCTAAACAATATTTGCGCTGCAATTAGTAACACAGGAACAAATACGTCATGTTCTCGCATCACGAAGCCTTTATGTGTCAATGTACCTCCTGAAAATTAAGGTAATAAGTTATTTCGTTTTGGAGAAGACGCAGACTAAACATCGCTAGAATTCCTGTTTATATTTCACCCCTTTATGTTTATATCCTGTAACTCGAAATACTTCACCGAACTTTATATAAGTTCATTCGAATAAGCGCTACCCGTTACTTTGCATTCCACGTGTTTTCAGCGACAGGAACGATTATGCTTCGTGAATTATTTAGTTGAAATTGAATAGCGTAATGCAAAATGGAGTTAGATTTGCAGATTTACTTTTTAATATGGGTAAAAAAGTAAAGCTTTGATGTAGTGAAAAACGCATAGGGTGGAAAGCAGCATGTAAATATTTAAAAAAATCGTCTATATCCGAGATTAAACGTGTTAACTGTATAAAACTCTATTAGTCCGGGAGGTACCGTCAAATCCGTAGGATTATTTGTGGATGTGAATGGACAAAATTATTTTCAGATTCCTATGGTACAGATATGTTGATGATATTTTAGCATTTATAGAAGGTCCTCCTTCAGAACCTAACAACATTCTTTCAATAATTAATAGCCTACATCCAGCAATTAAGTTCACATTAGAGTTAGAAACTAACAACATGATCAATTTTCTAGACCTAACCATCAAAAAGAATACATCTTCCACTTCTTCATCGTCTACTACTTTAGAATACTCAGTATTTAGAAAACCTACTCAAACAGACCATATGATACCCATATCATCTAACCATCCTTTTCAACATAAGATGGCAGCTATTCAATGTTATGTCCACAGACTTCTTAACATCCCCATGTCTCAAGACAATTACAACAACGAAATTTCAATTATTAAACAAATAGCAAACAACAATGGTTTCCCCTCTTCTACTGTAGATAAGGTAATTAGAAGATCAATACTCAAAAATAGACTAAACCAAGCTTTTAACACAGAGAACGAACCCAACACTACAGCTATTTATAGATCCTTATCCTACTTAGGGCCAATTTCAGAAAAAGTATCAAGATTACTTTGTAATAAAGTCAGTAACCTTAACATATCTTTCAAAACGAAAAAGAACATCAAATCCATCTTCAGCCACACCAAAGATAAAATCGACAAACTAAATAAAAGTGGTATTTACAAACTGTCTTGTGGGGATTGTAACATGACTTATGTGGGCAGGACTATGACGACCCTCTCTCAGAGGATCAAAGAACATCTCAACAATCCAGAAAAATCAAATTTTGGTTATCATGTTAAATTTAGCAACCATTCCTTCTCTCCTTCCGAAAACAGTACACTTTTACATAACATCCCAATCAAAAACTATAGACAAATGAACCTTTTAGAAGATCTAGAGATAACTAAAGAAATGTAACTTAATCCTGATTTTTGCTTGAATACACAAATCAATCTTAATTACAACTATAAACCTTTGTTCAGACTCTTGTGGGAGACTCTGGAGGAAGAAGTTTGACCTCATGCAATCAAAAAATAATTTTTAAATTTTTTAAATTTTTTAATTTTTTACTAAAGCATCATTTAAAACAATATTTGTAATAAATCATTTGGCAGCTTATTCTTTAAAAATCACATTTCACAAAATTCATTGTTAATTTATTTCCCATCTTCCTAAAAAACTTCACCATCAAGTTTCTTTACATCATGTATTAGTTTTCAAAACCGATTCGAGTTTGGTTTGTGGAGGATAACTTGTCAATTGGTTTATCCTAGACCTTAATTCTCTTTTCAATATGTATTTCATTATTTTTTTAAAAACCAGATTTATGTAACTACCATAGAGTTATATATTAGCATAGAGAGAGTATCTTTCAGAGCGAAGTGACGACACCATCTTTTTTATTTGTATTAGTGCTGTTTCACTCTTACGCATAGTAAAGCTGCTACAGTTGTCCTCCTCTTCCGTGCCTATATTCACACTGAATGTCATCATAGATTTTCGATACAATGTGTTAGAGAGAGATGCAGCAAACCAGTCCATGAGATCTTGTCGTCAGGAAGCGCGGAAGGTAGGCTCTCTCTATGTTAATATATACCTCTATGGTAACTACAGACTTTGTTGAAAAGTTGTTCAATCCAATTGCTAAAAATGTCATATGTCAACTGTCACTTTATATGAGAAAATGTGAAGACACCTTAACGAGCACACCCTGTCTACATCGACTTTCATTAAAAATCCTCCATGCGAGGCGACCATTCTGCTATCTGACACCGCAGTATTCAAATGGTAAGGTTTTTTTGACCTTACCATGATCAAATATTCGTTTTATATATAATGTAATTTTCGTGTGAAAGTTCTTTGTGCTCGTTCTTGATGTTTAACTTTTCTGGATACAAAAATAACAGCAAATTGAATAATTTTTTAAACAGACAGACAAGGTTTTTTCCAACCAATAAAAAACTACATAAGAAACAGAAGTATTTCATATCATAAATGGAACCCATCTCTCTTCATAGTGGTATTTTGACCTTTTTGACGTAAGTTAAACTTTGAATTCTAAGATCAATTATTCATTAGAGATCTTTTATTGTAGCATAGCTCCGAAGATGGCTTTATAAGCCGAAAGCGCTCAGCTAAGAATTATTAATTTTACACACTTCAAAAGTACACTTCTCCCCCATTTACCTGTTGTCATAAGTGTGTACAAAACTATTTCAGTCTTTACATTTAAATATTTATTAGTCGGTCCATTTATATTCTTTTTGTGCACTCTGTATATACATTTTCAATTCTATGATGAAATTAGTGATGCCCGATTTAAATTAGAAAAGTTATTTCCATCATCTCGAATAATATTTATTGAGAAAATATTGTTGTCATTTTCATTTTAAACCGTTTAATTATTTCCAGTTTTCGTTCTTTCTAAATATTTTATTCCGAAGCAAAATTATGTATCAAGCCATTAATTTTTTGTAATTTTAAAAGGTTCAACATTGTCAATTTCAATAAGAGAGTCTCTTTCGTTATCAGCTAATACTGACCTTCAATTAGTAAAAAAATATGATCTGAAAACTAAACGATAAAACCACAAAAACAACTTACCAATTAGGTCTGCAGTTGTTCGATGCTACCTACTTGGCGAAGATTATAGAAATGAGCCAGAATGGCACCAGCATGGTATTTATGAAGGTAAAAGAAATTAATTACACTCTCTCCTTTTCTAAAAGAATACAACACTCTCTCCTTTTTACAAATAATCTGACTATCCCTTTTGTTCTCTTCTTTCCTTCCTCTTATAGATTGTGTAGTCCTGGATTCTCCCACACGTGCTCCTTGGTTGCTATGACGGACCTTCTCGTACAAACTGTTTCACAAATAAACAACAGCACTTGCTCGTAATCTCTCCTCAATTTTCTCTCTGCTCGATATCTTGTGCAAACTGATATAACCCGGCTACTCGTTCCAGACAGAAAACTGGAATTTCCTCGGACACGAGGAGATTGAACTTCTCAACTCGATCAACGATTTGTTTCAACACGATTATGCTTATCACGCCACCAACTTCACCACTTTACACAAACTTCCTACTTTTCAAAAGCTGGACTGGTCTCTTCAGATCTTCTTTACACAGTGACACTTTTTTTTCCTCAAACTCAGACTCAACACTCTCTTTCCCTTCCATCCGTGTTTCTCGCCAATCACAAAACATCCTCTCTACACATTACATCCATACTTTCATTTCTCAAGAACAGATTATTTTTGTATACAACTTTTCCATTTTATCAAATTCCAGGAGACACCAAAATTACTCTTGTTTTTCTACATACTAAACAAAAACCCTTATATTCCAAAACTCAATAATTTTGATTACTGTCTATCCTTCTAGGGGTCGATTTCTCATACCTGCGGTAATCTATGGTTCAGCTGAACCAGGTTCACCGGTGATCTTCGGTTTTGTTTGAAATGCATTTCTCATTGCACGTTCATGTCAGTGCTCGTTCTACAGCTTCCGAGAAATGCCAACAGATGGCAAAAGGTAAAAAACGGTAGCCATTTTGAACTACCTTTTTTATGCTGTTTTTGAATAAAGTTAAATTTAAGTATTTATAGTCAAATAGTCATTTTAATAATTATAAATAAATATTATAAAACAAAAATAATGTTATTGTTTATCGTTAGGCTTAATATAATTAAATAGGATATATTTATACTATGACAGCGTTTCGTGTTAATACAACGCATGCGTAGTCCATGAAATCATCTGAACTGAGTTCTGAAATCTTTGAACGGCCGAATTCCACCGTTCAAGCATCGTTCAAGTTTAAACTGCCATCGGTTGAACGTGAATTGAGAAAGACGATTTTGACTTTAAACTGACGTTTACTAGAAGTTCAGGTTAAACTGGAGTTGAACTCGATATGAGAAATTGGCCCTAAGAAACATTTATAAACGTCCTATTGTCCATTCCAAAGCGAAATAAATGATCTTTCTAATCCTACCGCATAATTTTATAAGTCCGTTCAGAGAACCATTAATAAACCACCTAACGATTTTCACTTTCCGCTAAAACACTGTTTACTAACTAAATTATACTATTTACAATTTTTTGGTCATATACAGGGCGATGAAAATCTATGATCTCGTGGTCTCTGACATAAATTGATTTTCTAAATTTTTCCCATAAAAATTATACTACAGTATATATCAACCCAAATAAAGTTTGAAAAAAATATATTGGTGTTTTTAGTAAATATATTTGTTACAATTTTTGTCTCTTTGGATTGGTCTTCGTTGGGAATAGATTAATTAGTATTAAAATATGATGAACAGAAAATTAAAAATTTGTGTAAAAAATCTGACGTTTTTTTTTAATTATCTACTGTAATTCATCAAGGGAAAAGTAATTGCGGGGACGCTACAGTTGATAAAAAAGACGTATTAAAGGTATTTTTAATTTTTGGTATTATTTTATGTACAGTTAAATAAAAGTACAGTTAAACTGTTTAAACTATATTTACTTGAACCAAATTACAAAAAACTCGAAGATGTACCACAAGGTTATTTTTTATTGTTAAAAAACATATATAAGGACGCGTTTCGGCTTAACACAAGCCATCATCAGCTTAAATACAGGACAAAAAACAACTGACTGACCTACAATGTAAAAATATCCAACGTTATATATGAGAATAAAGTAGATGGTGACAACGCCCACCTCAGTTTAGGAACTTACCAGAAAAAACAGGAAGGAGGAGGAATCAGCTAGTTTACATTATGAAATATATAGATGTACACATTTCTTCATTAATTATTAGCTATTAATAGCATTTTGTAATTATAGTGTTGTAAAAACCTCAAGAACTTTCACTTGTAGAGGAACCATCATGTGAGCCGGTCAGGTGTAAAGACCTTCCGGTGGAAAGTCAAATTGCTGTCAGTGATGACATAGAGTACTCAACAAAGAAGTGTCATTAATGGTGGTAAACTTGTAACTAGGAGACTGTTCGAACTAAGGAAAGAAAAGAAGAAGATAAACGTCAGAATTAATTTAAGTGAATTGAGCAGAGTGGAAAGGAAACTGAGACTGTATTAAAGTGTGACAAAGATGGAAACGACCAGAGAAAGTCTGTAATAATGTTGAATAGCAATAACTTTTATGTAAGTAACCACTGAGGCGGACGAGACCAAGTAAGGTTGGATAGAAGTAGGCCAGTCATTAAAAGATTCAATCAGGGTAAAAAAACATATTATGGTAGCACCAAATAAATTACAATAAGATAATACTCCAAATTAGGTATCACAGTCAGGAAGAAAAATAAATAAATAATATATATTACAATATCTGTTTAGGTAAAATGGTTTAAAAAAACCGAAATAACACCCTGTACACTCAAAAGTGTTAAACTAAAAGAGTACATAGATTAAATTTATAAGGTTATTTGGTAAGAGTATGGGTGTTAAAACAGTTCTATCACAAGAAGATGCATAAGTGATGGACTACAATAATTAGGTGAAAAAATGTAATATTGTACAAAAAGACCATGAGTGTCTTTGAACATGTTACTTGGGAGTGACACCATGAGAAAAATATGTGAATAAAATTTGTTTATATTGAAATTGATTGATTATTTAACAAAATTGATATGGAAAATAGGTAAGTTAAAAAGATGGGATTCAAATAGCAAAAGAATCTTTAAGACACTAAAGCAGGTCGCAACAAAAACAAAACCCCAACTATCAGACAACCATACAAACAATCCTTAGAGTATATTGAAATAAAAGGAAGGGTTTAACTGGCTGGAAGGAAGAGGTGAATATTGGGATAAATGATAGGATATATCTAGATGTGTGTATTATGAATAGGTATAGTGTAAGAGGTTTTATGAAAAAAGTTCTATAGGAGGAAGCATCCTGCAAGTCCGTCTATTGAAAAGAGAAAAGAGATAGATTATGTTAAAAACAAGAATGAGATAATATTAACTGAGAATGTGGGTAAGTCCAATATCTTGGTGACTGAAAAAACTTAATTAGAACGCTAAATTAAGACAAATATAAGGTTCAGTAGGTAGGAGTTGTTCATTGAGAACATTTAAAGATGAGTTATTGGTAGCTATATGTATTTCGAAGGCTTCTAGTATGTTTAATCTATTGCCTTTATTACAAGAATGAACTATTTGAAAATCAGAGGTAGAAAAATGATGATTAGTAGTTAGAATGTGATTAGCAAAGGCAGAATTAGTGTTAGAGATATCCGTGTCTTTATATTTTTCAATGAATTTCAAATGTTCTGCAAAACGGGTGTCTAGACGTCTCCCACTCTGTCCAATATAAACGGAATTGCAAGAAGAACAGCAAAGCTTGTATACTCCTGATTTGTGGAAAGGTGGAACTGAATCTTTAGAGTTTACTATGGAACTAAGTTTATGATTAGTTTTGAAAGCAATAGGGATGTCATATTTTTTGAAAATTTTTTGAACTTGATAGGAGTGAGGACCTAGAAAATGTAATGAACCATAAAATGAGGAAGTGGTATTAGTCGTTATAGTAGGGTATGTTAAATTCAGCTTATTATGAAGTCTGTGCAAGAGCTTATCAATTAACTGTAGTGGAAAATTGTTATTAACCGCTAATTGTCGAATTATGTTAATTTCTTTATTGAAAGCTGTGTCAGAAAGAGGTAGTTTTAAGGCACGTGTAAAAAAACAGTTGAATGAGGCAAGTTTATGTGAGAATGGATGATTAGAAAGGTAATTGATCAAAGTATCAGTGGTTGTCGGTTTTCTGTAAACTTCAAAAGTAAGGGTTTTGTTGGGTTGGTCCCTGGTAATAAGAAGGTCTAGAAAAGGAAGTGAGAGCTTTTCCTCAAACTCAATGGTGAACTTTATTCTGTCATGTAGGTTATTAAGATAACTAAGAAATTTTAATGCTTCCTCCTTAGTGCCATCCCAAAGAACAAGACAATCATCCACATATCTGAAGTAAAATACAACATTATCTTTGAAATCAGAATTATGCAGAAAAACTGTTTCTAGATTATTCATAAAAATCTCTGCTAAAAGAGGGGACAGATTACTGCCCATGGATAAGCCTGTATTTTGAGTGAAAAAGCTATCACTAAACTTGAAGAAATTTTGTTCCAAACACAAGCCTAAAAGTGAACAGATATCCAAAGTATTGTGTGTTGGAACATTGTTTGAGAAGAGTAAAGTTCTGACTAATTCTATACATTCAAAAGGTGGAATACTAGGAAATAAATTGGTAACGTCCAGCGAAAGTAAGATACCGTTATCTGGAACTGTAGTGTTCTTTATTTTATTAGCAAGATCTACTGAACTAAGTACTGAATAAGGGTTAGTAAAATTAGTCAGTTTTTTCAAGTTGGAATTTAAAAAGGAAGCTAATTTACTACAAGGTGAGTTTGAAAAGTTAACAACAGGACGGATAGGAATGTTTGGTTTATGTATTTTTGGCAAACCTCTAAGGAGTGGGGTGGTAGGATTCATAGTAGTTAAGCGTAAAGGTGAGCTGTCTAAGGATTGAAGGCATGAGTTATACAGTTTTAAGGATTTCCTTAAATATGAGTGAAATTTAACAGTAGGATCTTGGTTAATTAATTGAAAAGAGGAATCTGATTCTAAAAAAGAGTTAACTTTAGAAACATAATCTGGTTTGTTGAGTATTACTATACAATTACCCTTGTCAGCTTTAGTTATAGTCAAACTCTCACTTTCACAAATCTTTTTTAACTCTTTGAAGTATTTATATTGTCTTTTATGAATAGAAGAGGTTGGATTATAGTTGTGAGAACGATGGATGTTATTTAATGTTGATGAGATGTCAGCTCTTATAACATCTTTGTTGTTGGAAAAGTAAGGAGCTTGAGTATTGCTTAAACTATAATTTAAGTTTTCAATGATGTTGTCTGAATCAATAGCTAAGAGTTTAAGATCATTGTTAAAATTATTTGAATGAAAATTGAAGTTCAGACCTAAGTTCAAAATTTCAGTAATATTATGATCAAAGTTATAAGAACTGAGATTTAAGACTCTTGGATGAAATTTAAAATCTGTAAGAGAAGTAGTGTCTTGGTCTTCAAGGATACCGTTATTGTTACGACCTGAGATGTTCAGGGCAAAATTATTACTATTTTTGAATTTAATAAGGTTGTGAAGTTTACTTTTAAGACTATCAAATTTGCACTTACCAAAATCCTCAACTTCATCCCTAATGTCACTATCCAAGACAACAAATTCAAAGTGTGTAAGAACTTCATTTAAACGAAAATAAAGAAACTTTAAATTAATGTTACAAGTGTTTAAAGTTGAATATAAAGATTTAATTTCCTCCCTTAACCAGATGTCCTTGGCTTTCTTAATGGTGTTGAATGAGGTTTTAGTGTTGATATTCGTAAACAAAGAAATAGATTTAGGTGCTACTCGATTCTTCCTACAACTTGACAAAAACCATATCTTAAGGAGAATATGTTTCCTTCTAATTGACTCCTTCTAAAAAAAAAAAAAAAAAAAAAAAAAAAAAATAACCTTGTGGTACATCTTCGAGTTTTTTGTAATTTGGTTTACCTCGAGACCACATTTGAGTAAGTATGGATACTTCTCTTCATGTTTTTGATGTCAGAAAGACTAATAGTATCCAAAGATACAGGAAGGAGTCAATTAGAAGGAAACATATTCTCCTTAAGATATGGTTTTTGTCAAGTTGTAGGAAGAATCGAGTAGCACCTAAATCTATTTCTTTGTTTACGAATATCAACACTAAAACCTCATTCAACACCATTAAGAAAGCCAAGGACATCTGGTTAAGGGAGGAAATTAAATCTTTATATTCAACTTTAAACACTTGTAACATTAATTTAAAGTTTCTTTATTTTCGTTTAAATGAAGTTCTTACACACTTTGAATTTGTTGTCTTGGATAGTGACATTAGGGATGAAGTTGAGGATTTTGGTAAGTGCAAATTTGATAGTCTTAAAAGTAAACTTCACAACCTTATTAAATTCAAAAATAGTAATAATTTTGCCCTGAACATCTCAGGTCGTAACAATAACGGTATCCTTGAAGACCAAGACACTACTTCTCTTACAGATTTTAAATTTCATCCAAGAGTCTTAAATCTCAGTTCTTATAACTTTGATCATAATATTACTGAAATTTTGAACTTAGGTCTGAACTTCAATTTTCATTCAAATAATTTTAACAATGATCTTAAACTCTTAGCTATTGATTCAGACAACATCATTGAAAACTTAAATTATAGTTTAAGCAATACTCAAGCTCCTTACTTTTCCAACAACAAAGATGTTATAAGAGCTGACATCTCATCAACATTAAATAACATCCATCGTTCTCACAACTATAATCCAACCTCTTCTATTCATAAAAGACAATATAAATACTTCAAAGAGTTAAAAAAGATTTGTGAAAGTGAGAGTTTGACTATAACTAAAGCTGACAAGGGTAATTGTATAGTAATACTCAACAAACCAGATTATGTTTCTAAAGTTAACTCTTTTTTAGAATCAGATTCCTCTTTTCAATTAATTAACCAAGATCCTACTGTTAAATTTCACTCATATTTAAGGAAATCCTTAAAACTGTATAACTCATGCCTTCAATCCTTAGACAGCTCACCTTTACGCTTAACTACTATGAATCCTACCACCCCACTCCTTAGAGGTTTGCCAAAAATACATAAACCAAACATTCCTATCCGTCCTGTTGTTAACTTTTCAAACTCACCTTGTAGTAAATTAGCTTCCTTTTTAAATTCCAACTTGAAAAAACTGACTAATTTTACTAACCCTTATTCAGTACTTAGTTCAGTAGATCTTGCTAATAAAATAAAGAACACTACAGTTCCAGATAACGGTATCTTACTTTCGCTGGACGTTACCAATTTATTTCCTAGTATTCCACCTTTTGAATGTATAGAATTAGTCAGAACTTTACTCTTCTCAAACAATGTTCCAACACACAATACTTTGGATATCTGTTCACTTTTAGGCTTGTGTTTGGAACAAAATTTCTTCAAGTTTAGTGATAGCTTTTTCACTCAAAATACAGGCTTATCCATGGGCAGTAATCTGTCCCCTCTTTTAGCAGAGATTTTTATGAATAATCTAGAAACAGTTTTTCTGCATAATTCTGATTTCAAAGATAATGTTGTATTTTACTTCAGATATGTGGATGATTGTCTTGTTCTTTGGGATGGCACTAAGGAGGAAGCATTAAAATTTCTTAGTTATCTTAATAACCTACATGACAGAATAAAGTTCACCATTGAGTTTGAGGAAAAGCTCTCACTTCCTTTTCTAGACCTTCTTATTACCAGGGACCAACCCAACAAAACCCTTACTTTTGAAGTTTACAGAAAACCGACAACCACTGATACTTTGATCAATTACCTTTCTAATCATCCATTCTCACATAAACTTGCCTCATTCAACTGTTTTTTTACACGTGCCTTAAAACTACCTCTTTCTGACACAGCTTTCAATAAAGAAATTAACATAATTCGACAATTAGCGGTTAATAACAATTTTCCACTACAGTTAATTGATAAGCTCTTGCACAGACTTCATAATAAGCTGAATTTAACATACCCTACTATAACGACTAATACCACTTCCTCATTTTATGGTTCATTACATTTTCTAGGTCCTCACTCCTATCAAGTTCAAAAAATTTTCAAAAAATATGACATCCCTATTGCTTTCAAAACTAATCATAAACTTAGTTCCATAGTAAACTCTAAAGATTCAGTTCCACCTTTCCACAAATCAGGAGTATACAAGCTTTGCTGTTCTTCTTGCAATTCCGTTTATATTGGACAGAGTGGGAGACGTCTAGACACCCGTTTTGCAGAACATTTGAAATTCATTGAAAAATATAAAGACACGGATATCTCTAACACTAATTCTGCCTTTGCTAATCACATTCTAACTACTAATCATCATTTTTCTACCTCTGATTTTCAAATAGTTCATTCTTGTAATAAAGGCAATAGATTAAACATACTAGAAGCCTTCGAAATACATATAGCTACCAATAACTCATCTTTAAATGTTCTCAATGAACAACTCCTACCTACTGAACCTTATATTTGTCTTAATTTAGCGTTCTAATTAAGTTTTTTCAGTCACCAAGATATTGGACTTACCCACATTCTCAGTTAATATTATCTCATTCTTGTTTTTAACATAATCTATCTCTTTTCTCTTTTCAATAGACGGACTTGCAGGATGCTTCCTCCTATAGAACTTTTTTCATAAAACCTCTTACACTATACCTATTCATAATACACACATCTAGATATATCCTATCATTTATCCCAATATTCACCTCTTCCTTCCAGCCAGTTAAACCCTTCCTTTTATTTCAATATACTCTAAGGATTGTTTGTATGGTTGTCTGATAGTTGGGGTTTTGTTTTTGTTGCGACCTGCTTTAGTGTCTTAAAGATTCTTTTGCTATTTGAATCCCATCTTTTTAACTTACCTATTTTCCATATCAATTTTGTTAAATAATCAATCAATTTCAATATAAACAAATTTTATTCACATATTTTTCTCATGGTGTCACTCCCAAGTAACATGTTCAAAGACACTCATGGTCTTTTTGTACAATATTACATTTTTTCACCTAATTATTGTAGTCCATCACTTATGCATCTTCTTGTGATAGAACTGTTTTAACACCCATACTCTTACCAAATAACCTTATAAATTTAATCTATGTACTCTTTTAGTTTAACACTTTTGAGTGTACAGGGTGTTATTTCGGTTTTTTTAAACCATTTTACCTAAACAGATATTGTAATATATATTATTTATTTATTTTTCTTCCTGACTGTGATACCTAATTTGGAGTATTATCTTATTGTAATTTATTTGGTGCTACCATAATATGTTTTTTTACCCTGATTGAATCTTTTAATGACTGGCCTACTTCTATCCAACCTTACTTGGTCTCGTCCGCCTCAGTGGTTACTTACATAAAAGTTATTGCTATTCAACATTATTACAGACTTTCTCTGGTCGTTTCCATCTTTGTCACACTTTAATACAGTCTCAGTTTCCTTTCCACTCTGCTCAATTCACTTAAATTAATTCTGACGTTTATCTTCTTCTTTTCTTTCCTTAGTTCGAACAGTCTCCTAGTTACAAGTTTACCACCATTAATGACACTTCTTTGTTGAGTACTCTATGTCATCACTGACAGCAATTTGACTTTCCACCGGAAGGTCTTTACACCTGACCGGCTCACATGATGGTTCCTCTACAAGTGAAAGTTCTTGAGGTTTTTACAACACTATAATTACAAAATGCTATTAATAGCTAATAATTAATGAAGAAATGTGTACATCTATATATTTCATAATGTAAACTAGCTGATTCCTCCTCCTTCCTGTTTTTTCTGGTAAGTTCCTAAACTGAGGTGGGCGTTGTCACCATCTACTTTATTCTCATATATAACGTTGGATATTTTTACATTGTAGGTCAGTCAGTTGTTTTTTGTCCTGTATTTAAGCTGATGATGGCTTGTGTTAAGCCGAAACGCGTCCTTATATATGTTTTTTAACAATAAAAAATAACCTTGTGGTACATCTTCGAGTTTTTTGTAATTTGGTTTACCTCGAGACCACATTTGAGTAAGTATGGATACTTCTCTTCATATATTTACTTGGTTGAGATCATAATAATAATAGTAAAACTGCTTACACAGTACTTCTTACAAAGTATATTATACTTCTTCCAAAGTACACACACTCTTTTTTTATTAAACTAATTTACATAAAAAAAAGAAGGTGAAAATAAAGAAATACATTTTACTGCCGTCAGAAAACAGAAATCACATGACTATTTGACAAAAAACATTGCTTTTCGCATTAAATTAAATGTTCAAACTGCCAAGAGGCAGGTGGGTGGCAGCTTGAATATTGAATTTAAACTAAAAGTAATATTTATTTCTCAATTAATCCTTTTTACTGTTTCTAGCAGCAGTAAAATGTATTTTAAATTAAATAAACTACATTGTACATTCTTCTTTTTGTGTAAATTAATTTAAATTTCTGGACACCCTGTATAAATATTTATGTTAATGTTGAATCTGAATAGAGAATTGAAAAACCTTTCAGATGAGCTATCGTACGATCCCTATTCTCATTAAAACATCATAGATTACGTCTTTACGCCTAGATGGATGACGTCACTAGTATGATATATTATGCCAAAAAATTAAACTGTTTAGGGATTTTTCCTTAGGGCCGGTATTTCAACAGCTACTTTTTTTTGCTTAGCTAAGCCTGTGTCAAAAGTTAAGGAGAAGCTTAAGCTGGATGCCGTATTTCCATCATTTCCTTAACTAAACTGGTCCTCAACTGTCAAGTTAATTGGTTTGGTACCTCTGAATACGTCAAAATGCCAGAACTAACTGTTCTGAAGTAAAAGCCACTACTGTTGACATTTAATTTTATCTTGTCAGCTGTATCTGTGTCATTTTTACTTCACTTAATTTTGTGTACATGGTACATGTGAACATGTGTTGTTAGTATATTTAGACAAGGCGAAAACGGCGGACTCTTTGGAGAAAGTATTCCCATGAGATTT
Source organism: Diabrotica virgifera virgifera (assembly GCF_917563875.1). Taxonomy (NCBI): domain Eukaryota; kingdom Metazoa; phylum Arthropoda; class Insecta; order Coleoptera; family Chrysomelidae; genus Diabrotica; species Diabrotica virgifera. The sequence continues at coordinate 58,466,648 of NC_065443.1, read as the reverse complement.
TTTTGCATAATCACATTCGTGAGACATTCCAGAATAAGATTTAAGAAGTCGCCCACGCGAAAAGTGGTCCAAATTTTTTTTTCACAATTTTTTTTAATCAAATTGCAAAAATCAATTTTTTTGGCCCGGACATTTTTTTTTGGGTTTATTGGACCATTCTGGATAAAAAAGGTCTCTTATAATTTTTCTCTAAAGTTGATCGTTTTCGAGGTAAAAGCATTTTAAAATTGAAGAAAACGAAAAATGGCGATTTTCAAGGCTTAATAACTCGATTAAAAGTTATTGCTATGAAAGTCAGAAAGCGACTAAATCAAAGTTTAAATCCCCCCTACAAGATCCTAAAAAAATGTTTGTCATTCTTTGATTACTAAGTTGTTATTTTTAAGTTATAATAATGAGCGCCATGCACGTATTAGGCGGCCGTCCATGATGAATGCGAAAGAGATGCCATTCAGGCAGTCCAATGGCGCCCCTCACTCGCACTCACATTTACAGCCGCGTCAATACGATCTTATCGCTCATTATTAATAATTAAAAATAACAGCTTAGTAATAAATTAATGACACAAATTTCTTCAGGATCATGTAGGGGGGCTTTAAATTTGATTTAGTCACTTTCTGACTTTCTAAATAATAATTTTTAACCGAGTTATTAAGACTTAAAAATGGCCATTTTCGCGTTTTCCAAATTTTAAATTACTTATAACTCGAACACGATCAACTTTAGAGAAAAATTACAAGAGACATTTTTTGTCCGGAATGGTCCGAAAAATCTAAAAAAAATCATTATCAAAGGTCATTGGAATGTCCAATCAGAGCAAACTATCCGCTGTCCTGCGCGTAGCACGAATAATTATTGTTGATTTAAAAAAATTCCTGACGCCGTGGTGTTAATCGATTTTAATTTTGCAAAATTGCAAGTAAAAGGTACAGTACACTTCTATAAGCAAAAAAAATTTCAACTTGCTATCTGCTTTATTTTTAGTCCTGTAACATTTTGAAAAAATGAATTTTTTTTGCGAAAGCTGGATTGCAAAATTTATTTTGCAAAATCTATTAAACCGATCTTATTGAAATTTACAGTATTGTTTTACTGTATCATATAGTTTTTCTGGGTGAAACAAGAAGGTCCCAAGTGTAGCATAAATGGTTTAAAAACGTAAAATGCAAATACTGGTTTTTGTAAGGTTTTTTCGCAATTATTGCCATTTTGCAACAAGGGTGACTATTTTTTAAATTTTAAACCAGTTCTATATTGTAGAAAATTTAATTACGCAACTTTTATGTCAGTACAACTTTTCTCGAAAATGAATACCTTTAAAGTTATAATCAAAAAACGAAGAAAAAAATCGAATTTTTCTTTAATTTTTTGACATTTTGATTATTTAAACAATGTTCCGGACCTTTTTGAGAGGGAGGATAACTCAAATATTATTATCTGACTTATTTTCAAGCAATTTCTGCAAAAAAATTTGAGTCACCTCTCAACGTCCAAATGTACTAATATTTTTACAGATGCGCCCTGGTCTATATAGACAATTAGACAAGGAAAAAACGGCGGGTTCATTGAAAAAAATATTCCCATGATATTTTTTTGCATAATCACATTCGTGAGACACCCCCGAATAAGGTTAAAGAAGTCGCCCACGCAAAAAGCGGTCCAAATTTTTTTTAACAATTTTTTTTTAATCAAATTGCAAAAATCAATATTTTTGGCCCTCAAGTCAGAGTCACCTCTCAACGTCCATCTCAAAACAGATGCGCCCTGGACTAATATTTTCTCTGCAGAAAGCAGTAGAAGATCCGTCTTTGTAATTTTGTTTATTGGATATATTCCTGAAAATGTCAAATTGGAATGTAAGTTTACTTTTGTGAAATAAATATATCAAGCACTGTAGAAATACACCTTCCAAATGGAGTAAGAATTTTATTTTAATAATCCAATAATAACGTTATTACGCAATAGTTGGTAATTATTAATATATAGAAATATCCTAAAAAAAACAGAAAACAAAATTTAAGCAAAGGCTTAAACCAACTCCCGCGCGAGTTTAAAATTATTTGATTTAAGCCTATGCTTAAGCCTCAAATTGAAGCGGAAATACAGGCATCTAAGCTTAACCTCAGGTTTAAAGTAAGCTTTGGCTTAAGTGCGGTTGGATATACCGGCCAGTCGTCGGTTTACTAAATAATGAATTTATTCCATTTGATTTTGCCACACTGTATGTGCATCCGCCAAATTTTAAAATGTGTAATTTATGTATTTGAAATCTGGTGAAAGCCCAAACGATTCAACTGTCTACATGTTATGATACTAATTTATCCAGATAAAACTAAGGATTATCTTGTTTCCGTACGATATATGTAAATTTTTCCACGTAGAAGCGACAAAACAGGATGCAATGAATGAAGATACAGAAAACACACAGTTTGATACACTGTAAAATAAAATAATCCAATAGAAATATAATATCGCACCTTGAAAACCATAGGGCAGTAACTGCAAAAATCATAATATTGAGTTATGAGCATTTTAAGTTTTTGTAAAGTTAATTTTATTTACTGCAATTCCAAAAATTAAGCTGCAAACCTGGTATTTGGCACAATTGTCTTTAATTTTACATATTTTTATATGAATTAAAAGTACGTAAAATTTCCGCCAGGAAATAGGTATTTTAGCACATACGGCCATATGGTTTTAAAAAATATATCAATTTTCGCACATGATACAGTAAAAATTCATATAAAATAACAGTTTTTTTTATTGATTGTACTTATTTATTACAAATTTTTAGTGTTAACACTTAATCAAAGTCTTGCATATTAAAATCTGTCGCTTATATAATGTCTGTCGGTTATAATTCGCTTTTCTTTTGGGATAAACCCATCTGCAGTACGACGTTGTACCTATATCAATTTGGTATAGTCTTGTCGCTTATGTCCAGTGTTGCAATCAAATCTCTATGCAGCACTCTATGTTTTGTTGCATTCAAATGATGTTTCCTTAGTAGATCTTGCTTTCATTTTAAGAGCGTGGGTCACATTTTGCACATATTGCCATATAGATCTGGGGTTTTGTTCCAATTTTAGAACCGTAGAGCATCAACTACTGCAGATAATGCCTGATGGCATAAAAAGAAGAATCGATTTTTGACAAAAGCCATAGAGATGTATCTTTCTGGTGCCGAACTTAAATTTTTTTGCAGACGCTGCTATATAGCATTAAAAAATAGATTTTTTTTCCTATTACACTGCATTCAAAGGTCATTTCATGAAAAAATTGCAGATATTGCCATATGGTTTTCAAGGTGCGATATAGGAATATAGGAATCACGTATGCATTTATAGACTTACAAAAATGATATGAAAAATACCTAAATTTTGGCGCAAATAAGACGTACTTCTAAAATCAGGTAAAGTACCCACCGAAATCAAAAATTTTCGACCAACCTCATTACTTTGGCACACGCTCAAATTTTTTTGACGTATGATAATCATCACAATCTGCACCATCATAAATGAGAAGCTATATTACCACTGTAGGCTGGATTCAGAGCTATAAGTCTTCTTCTTTAGGTGCCGTCTTTTTAGCGAAGGAGGGCGATGACTTTCTAGCGAAGTACCGTCTAATGCAATTTATTGTCTAGGGGAAAATAGACAGTTAGAGGGGGTCAGTCAGGAGAAGACACTCGTGGCTCTAAAATCTGCGGAAGTTGGACGGGCTCACATCAGTCGAACTATTCAGAAGTGCCGTGAGCAAGATCAGAATTGCCATGTTAATAAACCAACGTTCGCAACGGACAGGGCACTTAAAGAAGAAGATTATCAGTAATATGTCTTCAGCTCTTTTTTAGTAACACTTAAAAAAATGTCCAAAGAAAGGCCCAAAGTATGATGCCTGGAGAAATCGGAGAGAAGAGGATATGGGACTACTGATGAGGAGGAAAAAACCTCCGAAACCGGTATAGACTCTTCCTGTACTCTCCGATTTAACCAGATTATTATGCAGCTGCTGCATTTTCGTGTTGCAAAGAAATTGAAAATGATTATACACTTTTAAATAAGTTTATTTTGATATTCACCAACAGATAGAACAGTTTTGGAGATATTTTTTCTTAATAATGTATATTTTGTTCTTGCATCTTTTTATATTTTTGCCACAAGATCTTTCTAACCGTTGTCAGTTTTATTAATTTTTGAAAGTACAGTGGAACTTGGATATTACGGCCTCGGTAGTTACGTCATCTTGGTTGTAACGTCAATTTTTAATAGGTCCGGCCAAACACTATTCGATAACATTATTAAAAACCCAGTTTTATCGGCTAAAAATAAAGTAACCCTTGTCTATAACGTCATACAATTTTACAGTAGGTTGTCCTTGTTTTATTTTATGAAGAATAAAGTGCAATGCGTTTCCGGCTTTGCGACATTGTTCCTTCTAAGAATGTGAGAAAGGCCAATTATCCCCTCTGTGACCTTAACAGTTCTATAATTTCTTATTTATCAGTGCCATCTTAACAGTCAAATTTTCAGTTTCAAAACAGTCCGTTTAAGAAATTTTCGCTACCGTGAAATTGTGTTCGGCTCGTAATTTGGTTAGCTTTTTATTTTTTAGTATGGCAAGTTGTAGTACTACTTTCATTTTTCTCTGCCTCTTGTATAACGTCACTCTGATATAGCGTCATTTTTTTACTGGGTCCTTCAATGACGCTATAACCAAGTTATGTTATTATGTTAGTTAACGATATTATGAACACTTTAATAATTATGATAGTGTATACTTAATCTTACTTAATTTTTTCTATTAATTATATGATAAATGGCCAGAAATAAAATTCAAACGTTTTACCGGGTAAGTACACATCTCGACAAACCCCTTTAGAATTTTACCCAAAAAACTTAGTGCTGATATGTTAATTTCTCTTCTTTGCAATTTGCCTTTGCGGCAACTTCCGGAATCATTTACTTGACTTGGAGTAATCTTACTCCATTTTTTATTGCCATATTTGGAGAAAGACCTATCTGGTTTTACAACAAGTAATTGGCAGTGATGAATAAATCCGGAAGTGGTGAATAAATTCAAGACTGTCGTAAATAAATCTTATCTTGATGGTAAGTGAATTTCCGTTTAAACTGATAGGCCGGTATGTTGACATTTTAGTGGAGTTTAAATTTATGTGATTTTTCCGTATAAAACTAAGAGCTTGTGTAGCGGCACAATATTAAGAAACGTGGCATAAATAATTGCAAAATATTGATCGAGGTAGCATGTAGAACTGTAACATCCAAAATAAAGTAAAAGAATATATTTCTAAATATTTGTCCTTTTATTCAATCGAATTTATGATACAGGAAAACTACCTTAAGACTGGCTAGAGTCAATATTCATTCCACTACCAAAAAAAGCCAAACCCACAACATTGTAATGAGTTCCGTTGATAAGCCTTATGAGTCATGCAGCAAAAGTAATATTAAAAGTCGTACATAATCGAATCTATAGAAAGTGCCAAACCATCATCGGAGACGATCAGTTTGGATTCAGAACCGGCATGGGAACGAGAGCAGCCCTCTTCAGTTTACTAGTTCTCGCCCAAAAATGCTACGACCAGGAAAAATATATATTTATATGCTTTATAGACATCGAAAAAGCACTTGATAGAGTAAAACACGACCTACTATTAGAACGTTTACAAGAAGTCGGTTTAGATGAAAAGACATAAAATTACTAAAAAACTTGTAATGGAACCAAAACGCCAGAGTTAGAATCGAAAGTTCCACATCCGCAGAAGTAGAAATCGCCCCTGCTGTTTAATCTTTACTCCGAGTTTCTATTTAAAGAGGCACTGGAGGGTTCCAAGGACGGAGTCAAGGTGAATGGCGTAAATGTCAATAGCATCAGATACGCTGATGATACGGTATTGATTGCAGATTCCGACTTGGGTCTATGTATGTACATACAACGACTCATCGACAAGATCAACTCGACCTGTGAGCAATTTGGTATGAAAATACACATTAAAAAATCCAAAGTGATCTCAATCCGAAAAAACCGAAACGTACCTCAACCTTACACAATAAATGGGCCCATGGGCCCATTTTAGAATAGGTCAATAGATTAAAGTACCTGGGATGTTGGATCGATAGCAGCCTAAATTCTGATCTAAAAATAATATCGAGAATAGAACAGGCCAGAAAATCTTTCGAAAGAATAAAAAAACTGCTTTGTGATTCTCGAATAAAACTCGAAATTCTGCTACGTTTATCAAGATTCTAGGTGTGATCGACTCTTCTCTATGGACCCTCAAAACATCAACCGTAAATAAATTGGAGGCCTTTTGAAATGCGGATCTACCGGAGAATTCTCAAAAAATTTCGTGGACATCGCATACCTCAAACGAAGAAGTGCTGCATAGAATAGGCAAGGAAAGAGAACTTTTCAACACAATGAAAGTCTGAAAAACATCATACCTAGGCCACATACGGAGAAATAATAAGTACCAATATGCTCCAGAATATATTATGCACAGACGATCAAGACGAAATAGAGCAAATGCAACTACCACATGAAGAAGAAAGAGACCCAAATGTGAATGAAGAAGTACCTACCAAGGAAGAAATTATAGATATCATAGAAAACTTAAAAAACAACAAAGCACCGGGAGAAAACGGTATCATTGCAGAGTTTTTAAAAGATGGTGGCGAAAGGCTTCAAGAAGAAATCACCGAGTTAATATGCGAAGTGTGGATCAAAGAAAATATACCCAATCAGTGGAAAGAAGCTATCCTATGTCCTGTACATAAAAAAGGAGACGTTACAGATTGTAGAAATTACAGGGGAATAGCTCTACAAGATACAGTATATAAGATTCTGGCCATATTAATTAGAAATAAAATTAAAACAAAAGTGGAAAATTGTCTAGGTGAATATCAAGCGGGTTTTAGAGCACAAAGATCGGTAATAGACCAAATTTTTGCAATGAAACAAATTTTATCTAGCTCATATGAATTCAACCCAGCATTAAATATGTTATTTATTGATTTTAAACAGGCATACGATACCATAAAAAGAAGTAAAGTATATGAAACACTAGAATATTTTGAATTTCCACCAAAAATAGTAAGATTGACTAAATGCATACTTAGTGACACTAAAAGTAAAGTTATGATAGAAGGACGGGTTTCGGATAGCTTTATCACCAATAGAGGCCTGCGACAAGGTGACCCGTTATCAACAGATTTCTTCAATTTAATTTTAGAGAAGATTATACGAGAATGCAATATCTATACTAAAGGCACAGTTTATCATCACAGGCATCAATGTGTAGCATACGCAGATGATATTACCTTAATAACAAGGAGACCTGCAGAATTAAGAGAAATCTTCAATAGACTAGAAAGAACAGCCAAGGAATATGGTTTAGAAATAAACGAAGAGAAAACGAAATATATGGTGATGAAGGGAAATGAAAATCATCTGGGACAGTCCTTTAAGATACAAAGCCCAAGTAAAGAATATAACTTCGAAATTGTCGGCCAATTCGATTACTTGGGAGTAACACTAACAAATAGGAACGAAGAGAACCAAGAAATAGCAAAAAGAATGGCGAAAGGTAGTAAGAGTGCTGGAAGTCTAAATAAGATACTGAGGTCGAAGATAATATCCAGAAAAGCAAAAAAACGAATATATACAACAGTTATCCGACCTACGGTACTCTATGCTAGCGAGACCTGGACATTAAATAAAGATATGGAAGTAAAATTAGATAGATGGGAACGAAAGATCCTCAGAAGGATATATGGAGGTTTAAAAGAGGGGAATATCTGGCGAAGAAGAACGAATGAAGAAATAATGCAAATATATGGACAACCAAAAATAAGAACACTCGCCAAAATTCAAAGATTAAGATGGCTTGGGCATATAGCAAGAATGGAAGAAGGAAGAGTTCCCAATCAACTAATAAACACGGAGGCTGGTACAAAAAGAAAAAGAGGACGCCCCCGAAGAAGATGGTTGGAGTCTGCAAAAGAAGATCTGAAGTCGCTGAGGGTACAAGATTGGAAAAACCTAGCACAAGACAGAAAGAAATGGAAGAAAACAATTGAAGCCTTGGGCCCCTAAGGCCTGTTGAGCTGAACTATATATATATATGCTCAACTTATAGTGAAAGGAAAAATCGAGGGAAGAAAAAGACTATCGTGGCTCAGAAACATCCGACAATGGACAGGGCTAAATTTTGAACAACTAATAAGAACAGCTGAAGAGAGTGAAGAGTTTGCAATTGCAGTAGCGAACCTCCATTAAGGAGAGGGCATTTTCAGAAAAGAATTAACTAAACGCTTAAAATATAAATATAATAGGTATTTGGTCTGTCAGTTGACCATTTTTTTTTTCTATAAAACTTCCCAGAAAACTTCTTTTTATTCTATAGTTTAACATAAACGTGACTAAAACGCTAAACTTCAAATTTTGTCACACAACTTTTACTTTAAAAAATTCATAACTTTTATTATAATACTAGCTGACCCGGCGAACTTCGTACCGCCTTAGAAATAAATCAATATCTATTTAATTCATTCTGATAAGTAATATTTTTTTGCGGTGCGTAAATATTAAACGATGGCGGTTTTCAAGGCACGATTAATTTTCCTTGCCAGAAACATGGACACTCAAAAATTTTCCGCAAACTCCCAAAAAATTTGCGATTTTATAAACGTCACTGCTACGCTTGATACATGCGTCAACAAATATATTATATTGCTGTTTACTGAGTAAGAAGTGACACCGGTAGACGCCTAGCGGGGATAACTGGTCTAGTAATAATTGGTCAGTTATCGAACACGGTTCTTCTTTTGACATCATAACTATGAATAAACTTTGCCTGTCTGACTATGTCCTTCCATTTAGACCTCCTTTATGTCCTTCTTATCCAATGTCTTCCATTGATAGTTTTCAGGTCGTCTTCTAAGTCAAACAACCATCTTGTTCTGGATCTTCCTTTTTTTGTCAGTGTGTTAGCTTCTATTGTAGTCTTTTCGTTAGTGTTCTTGTATCTTCTTGTCTCTAGACATATCACAGCTATGGCAGTCTTTGACTTTTCACGAATCTTACAATATTGCACACTCTATTTAATTTTAATTCGTAATTTTAATTTAATTTCGTCCCGATCCCGAATCCCGTCCCGCGATAACTAAAAATTTGCTAAGTCGTCATATGATGAAATGCATAGTTTGCGTGTCCATAAGGTACATACATACATGCATACCAACATTCATTTTTATTTATATAGAAGAGGTAATATTTAGGTGGCTTCTAATATTTAGTATTAATTAGGAATTCTAGGAAATGCGAGATATGACGGCGATAAAATGGACTGGCGATGAACCGGCGGCATCGAAATGGCGGCGATGAAACCTCCCATTCCGGGTGGTACCAACTGAGAAACCATCCCGGGTTCATGTACAACAACTTTGATTAAGGTCATCATATGATGAAATGCATAGTTTGCGAGTTTATAAGGTACATACATACATACATACATACATACATACATACATACATACATACATACATACATACATACATACATACAAACATTCATTTTTATCTATATAGATAAGACAGAAGCATTGCAATAGGTCCCATAGTCTTCAGAAACGTGAAAAATATATGCTTTAAAAATTTCAGAAAAAAATATTAAAATCGAACAGAGGTGTAGCGAGTCAAACGTAGAAAAACGTGATTTCTTTTTTTTATGTTTAGGGTAAAATTGTGATTTTGACAATGTTCTCTACATAAAATGCACAATAAACCTCATTTTCGTTTTCAGCATTATCAAAAGCATAGAGTATGACCAAAATTAGCCATTCACGACACCGGGGTCAGTACCTGGTCATTTTGGGGGTGCGTGCCGCTCACCTAAAGAGGATATATTATTATTTCTGTCTAATAAGTTTATAAATATATAATACAAGTATCTCTGATAGTATTTCTAGCTAATTTCGTAATCATCATCATGCAATCATCGCTTGTCCACTGCTGGCCATAGATCGCCCTCATAATTTTTCATCTATTTCGATCTTGCGCCTCTTGCATCAAATTCCTGTGACAGCGTTTTAGATCATCAGTCCAACGTGTTGGTGTACGACCTCTGCTTCGGTAGGCATCATCTCTTGGTCGTCTCTTTGTCCATCTGTTATCTGTCATTCGAGCCAAGTGACCTGCCCAGTTCCATTTCACTTTGCTACTCTCTCTCTCTCTACTGCAATTTCGTAATACTCACCATACAATAAAAAATTTCCCTATCTGTATACTATTTATACAGGGTGTAATAAAAATACAGGTCATAAATTAAATCACATATTCTGGGACCAGAAATAGTTCGATTGAACCTAACTTACCTTAGTACAAATATGCACATAAAAAAGTTACAGCCCTTTGAAGTTACAAAGTGAAAATCGATTTTTTCGAATATATCGAAAACTGTTAGATATTTGTATGTTGATTTGTATGTTGGGTGTAATTTGTTCATGGGGGTTCTTGTGGAATACCATTATTTTGGTTTTGGAAAGATTAATATCCAAGCCCAGTCTGTGACTTTCTTTTGATAGTATGTTCATCAATATTTTTAGTTGGTCTTCTGTTTCCGCTAATACTACGGTGTCATCGTCATCATAGTAAAAAGAGAAAAATCAAAGAAGCGGCTCTAATTATGCTAAATGAAACCAATTGTGTCGCAAATTTCTCGGTAGAATGCAGTAGGATGTGGTTACCCATATTGAAAGAGGAAGTCAATAGAAAGAAAATACCACGATTAGTAAGTCAATAACATATCGAGTTAGTACAAATTTTATATTTTAGTATTACTTATTGTATATCTATATAGTATTAATGTCATTTATAATTTAAACATATTAAAGTCAGAATTTGGTATTAGTTTTTTGAAAGTAAATTAAATGTAAGACCAAATACTTACGATGTCGGGATAGTATCACGAGGTTTTTTTCCTGGTTTTCACTCGTTATTTACTATGGAATCTTTAACGCGAGAATTTTACTGTCATCGTTGCATTTGGTTGTCTTTTTAAAGACAGATCACATGCTGTGATTTTTTTGTGACGGATATTCTTGAGTTGGCATTAATTTCATGTAATCGAATGAACTATCTTTTAGTAAAGTCGTCCCAGGAACGCAACTCATAAATATTGGCGATATCATTTTAAAGTCTTCTACTTTCTTCTTCTTCAAATGCAAATCCACTAATGGATGTTGGCGATCACATTTTCCATTAACTCTCTGTTTCTTGCAATGTGTATCAGATATTGTATGTCGTTAATCCCTGTCCATTGCCTTATGTTTCGGAGCCAGGACATTTTCTTGCGTCCTATTCCTCTCTTGCCTTCAATTTTACCCTGGATTATAAGTTGAAGGGGACGGGGTCGAGTTCGCTCCCAATGGTAAGAATTTTACCTGAACTAAAAAAGGTAGAGTCCGAATTGGCTTCCATAGACAAAATTTATTTTACCTAAACATGTCGAAAATATCACCCAGCGTTGTCACTTCTTTCAAATTGTCTCTTTTTGTTAGAAACAGGTACCTTCCTAGAAATATCTATGGGAAAGGAGGAAGACCTAACCCTTCGGTCCTAACTTAACTTTCGGGTATTAGAGTGTAGAGCGCAAACCGGCCGATTTCAGGTAAGAGCGCAAAACGGTCGAGCGCACACCGGCCGACACCGATAATTTGTGTTAAAATTGCCACATATGCCAATGTTGAACTAAAACAAACTCTAAAAGTATTTGTCTAAAAGTATAATTTTCCTATAAAAAGTCTATATCACTATGTAAATTTCCTAAGCAGTATAAATATTACACGATTTGGCAACAATGTCTAATGTTTCCGCGATTATATGAGAGCCTACCCGCATTCATGCGGGAGCCAATTCGTACCCATCTAAAATATACCTGAACGAAGCGGAGCGAACTCGACTTCACCCGTTGAAGGAACTGGTATTTTTCGTTTCGCATGATGTGACCCAAATACGCCGTTTTTCTTTTCTTGATGTTTTCGAAAAGCTGACGTTCTTGGTTGATTCTTTTAAGGACATCCACATTTGTGACTTTCGCCGTCCATGGTATCTTTAGGATACGGCGATAAAGCCACATTTCGAAGGCTTGTAATCTGTTTATATCCCTCATTTTGAGTGTCCACCCCTCTATGCCATATAGCAGCACCGACCACACGTAGCATTTAGTAAACCGTAGTCTCAGTGTAAGGTCGAACTCTGAGCAGGTCAGTACCTTCCTGAATTTTACGAAAGCTTGTCGAGCTTGCTCAATGCGACATTTTACTTCCCTGTCCGATGCCCAGTCTTCAAAAAGCCACGTTTCTAGGTATTACCATCTTCTACTTTAAAATGTATAATATACGTCTGATTTGCCAATATAAATGAGTCAGATTAAATAAATTATTAGAATATTTTTGAAGTTATACTTCTTTAGGCGCGATTGAGAGTAACATTTTTCATAAATCTGCGCGCATGTGCACACAGACAGCATGACGTTTACTTGCTAATCTTTTAAATTATGTATCAGCGCAAATAAGCCATTAAAATAATATATTAGTGTTTTTTAGTAAATGTATTATTTATTATAATTTTGTGTCTTTGGATTTGTCTTCCTTTATATTTCACTTGCCACCGTGATGTGTAATTATGTATATCTGAAACGTCAGTAACATGCGCCTTGATGACCTGGTTGGCAGAGCATTGGACCAGATCTTTTTTTTAATATTTGGCATTGTTAAGTTTTGGTTAATTTTTGGTAATTATTGTTAATTTTTTGTATTGTAACTGTTAAGTATATTTATTTCGTTGAAATTATATAATAGAAGTATAACTTCTTACGTGCGTACAAAGTACACACACATTCTTTTTTTTTTTACTTAGCAACAACATTTTTGTTTATTTTAGTAGTATTTTGTATTTTGACAACGAAACCCGATTTGGGCTTCGAAACGTTAATAAAATCATTTTTTTGGTAAAATTGTGGCTTATTCCCCATTAAAAATAGTTTATTATAAAAATGCCACAAGGAAATAGCTTTAGAACAATATTAGATATTTTTTATTGAAAATGGACATGTGGCATTCGTATGGCAGGAACATCTTAAAGAAAAATTAGAGTGAAATTTGTGCGCCGCATAAAAATTTTATGGGGGTTTTATTCCCTTTAACCCCCCCCCCCCCCAAACTTTTATGTACGCTCCAATTAAATTATTATTGTGATACCATTGGTTAAACTCGCTGTTTTTAAAACTTTTTTGCCTCTTAGTATTTTTTCGATAAGTCCGTTTTTATCGAGTTGCGGCTTCTTTTTTAATATGTTTACATAAAAATTTGATGGGGGTTTTGTTCCTTTAAACCCCCAAATGTTTGTGTACGTTCCAATTAAACTATTTCTGCAGTACCATTAGTTAAACACAGTGTTTTTAAAACTTTTCTGCCTCTTTGTATTTTTTCGATAAGGCACCTTTTATCGAGATGTGGCTTCTTTTTTGGTATGGTTCAAAATATACCTAAAAATGTAAATCATAAATAAATTTTCATTTTATTACTTAGTCTCCATAATCGTACTTAACCATATACAAATATTTGGTAATTTGACAAATATTCAAAATGTCTCAATAAAAACTTTTCGAAAACGTACTAAGAGGCAAAAAAGTTTTAAAAACATTGTGTTTAACTAATGGTACCTACTACAATAATAATTTAATTGGAACATACACAAAATTTGGGGGGAGGGGTTAAAGGAATAAAACCTCCATAAAATTTTTATGGGGTGTACAAAATCCACTATAATTTTTCTTTAAGATGTTCCTGCCATAAGAATGTCACATGTCCATTTTCAATAAAAAATCTCTAATAGTTTTCGATATATTGGAAAAAATCGATTTTCATTTTGTAACTTCAAAGGGCTGTAACTTTTTTTCTGTGCACATTTGTACTAAGGTAAGTTAGGTTCAATCGAAATATTTTTGGTCCCAGAATATGTGATTAAATTTATGACCTGTATTTTTGTTACACCCTGTATATTTCATATGACTGAATAGATCATGTAATACAAAGTCATTAAAAAGTATTTGAGTTAAGATATTGTTGATTTTAGATATTATCCAGAAATAGCCAATTTTATATTTGTCGAAAACAGTAAATTACCTCAGTACATAATTTATTTTTTGTGTGGCAGACTTAATCTCCAATTTCCCAAAAATTCATTAAGGAAACTCATCCTAGCCGTTTCATCTTTTATTTTTTCGAACTCCGAGCAACGACCAGTTTTCAATTAAGTTACTGGAATCTCAAGAAACAATCACTGCTCCTTTAATTTATAACAAATTGTGTCTTTTACGACAAGGCGAATGTTCCAGTTCGATAGATGATTGGAAGTTGATTAATAAGATTCAAAGAAAGCTTAGCCTAAGGATATTGGTTCTGTGTTCAAAGACATTATTTAAATCCTTGTCGATCGAAAGTTGTTAAGTAAAAAAACACTCTTTGAGTTATTTCAAATACAAAGACATTAAACTTTATCTAAAGCATTACGTCAAATTTTAATTATTGACATCTGTGTTCTCTTATTTAGGGCAGTCTATGAGGGTATTTGGCTCCAAATTCCATTCTACTACATCGATTTACTTGATATTTTCACAGTAAGTAGGGAATAGATCGAGAAACATAGTGTACCCTATGCCGCTGTGTGATTTTATCGTGGGGGTGGCTCCCACCGCTTCTCGGGGGTGGAAATTTTTTTGGTTAAAAAAGCCGAGGAAATGGCTACCTAATTCTAAGCAAACTGTTCTATAATTTTTTTAAACTCAATAATTTTTGAGTTATGCGTGGTTGAAAATTTACCATTTTCATTGAAAAATGACACCTCTGCGGACGTTTTTTTGCGAATACCCTTAAAACTATGCATCTAACGAAAAAATTATTTAGAATATTTTTGTAGCTTATAAAAAAGCAAAGAGATTCGTTCCTTCATAAATCTTCTAGCTATAATACAAAAACAGATATGGTAGGTGAGAAGAGTTTGTTTTTTTGTTGCATGCTCAAATCCGGTGTATTTAACCTGAAATAACAGAGAAACGGTAGATTCTACGTGTATAATGGTACTAATACATATTTTATTGTAATTTATTTATGTAAGTACAAATTAGTACATTTAAATACACAGTTGTTATAAATATTTAACGGTTGAAAGGCATCACTTTTATAATTTTTAAAACATTAATTGTCATTAATGTCACCGAATGTATTTTTTCGTAGCAACGAAGGGCATCTGACGTAATATACTTGACGACGGGATATTATCAAAAATTATCAGTTTAATTTTTATGTCTGTAGCTTTCTATTGGTCAGAATATCTCCTTTGAATGAAATAATCGCGCTAATTTCATTAAAACATGAACACAATAAGACAAATTTGAAATAAATTAGTAAAATATATCTAAATATTAGTTTATTTGATGTATTATAATATTATAATGCCATATTACAAGGTATTCACGCCGTGCGGGAAAATTTACTTTCACGCACGCCGTGCGGGATAATATAATAATAGATATAATTGATAATAAGGTAAGAATCTAAAATTATGGTGCAACGTAAGTGATACTCAAGGAGGCTTATGCCTAATTGTACCAATAGATCTTAAGCTCCAGCTTAGCTAAGCTCTACTTATAGATAGGGCCTCCTTGAGTATCACTTACGTTGCACCATAATTTTAGATTCTTACCTTATTATCAATTATATCTATTATTATATTATGGTATTCTTATTGTAATATATTATAATTATATTATATTACTTCTTATGATATTTTCGACTTAAGCTTAAGATCTGTTGGTGCAACCAGGCATGAATCACCCTTTATTTAAATATATTTACTGACCAGTCCATTTTGGTTCAAATCAATCTCCTTGCAAAGTCTCTTTAATAACGGGTAACTCTAAAACACGTGTCTATTTTTATTTTGTAAAAAATTTTCGCTTTAGTTTAGACTATTGATCCAATTTTACAATCAATAAAAATTATAAGATTCAAAATCACTGATATTAAAAATTATTAAAAGATTGATAAAATTGATTTTATAAAAAAACTTTTCATTTACAAAACATTTCTACCTTGAAAGTATCCAAATAAAATAGCTCAACGGTTCTTTATCATCTGCAAAGTAGGTACATAATTGCAGGCATTACAAGCAGGTATATAGAAAAGGTATCACATTAAATTATTAGAAAAAGCTCTTCTTATGCTTCCTGTTTCTGAGTTAACGAACTTATCTCACTTTGTGCATAATAAACAACCCCGATGCCTACTCGTGAATCAAATTTGCTACAGCGAAAAAGCTTTAGAGCTTAAAAAGACACAAAGCTAAACGTTTCCTTTTATCCCCTACGGAAACGCTTACAGATACCATAATTTTTAAACAAGACAGGTTCATGTTGCAGCAACATGTGCTAGTTTGAATATGTTATTCTATACCTCTCCGAACATTTTCAAGTTTTTAGGTCATTATCGATTTTTGTTATGTTTATTTTGTGATATACAGGATGAGTTTTAACTGTCGGTATATGATGACTAGAATTGGGTTCTTTGAACCAAAATATACCCGTAAAACCAAATATTAGGTATTCCTCGGTAGGTATTCCAAACGGTAGATCCTCTCCAGACCTACGAATCACGGATGAATAGCCCATCTCTTTCTCTCTCTCTCTCTCTCTCTCTCTCTCTCTCTCTCTCTCTCTTTTTCTCTCTCTCTCTCTCTCGCTTTCTCTCTCTCTCTTTCTCTCACTCTCTCTCTTTCGTTCTTATTGTTGCTGCAAATCTCACTATAAATGTCCTACTTTCTGTCAATTGAATTACTGTCTTCAGTATTGCTTTGTATTCAGTCTTTCCACTCGTTGTTAACTGCATTAGGATATTTGCATTTACCCTACGCCCTACATACCTTCCTTTGTAATTCGTTTCTATCCCCTTCGAACATTCTGCACTCGAAGATATAGTGCTCCCTCGGCCATTTCAGCCGCTCCACAGTTGGTGTAGTTTCCATCCGTAACCTTCCCTATTCTTTTCAGGTAGGAACTGAAGGAGCCGTGCCCTGTTACAGGTTGGTGAAAAAGTAATTAGTGTCTCTGTCACCGCACTTCACCGATTCTGTAATATTTGGAATTTATACCATCGTCCACGCCGCCCTATGCTCATTTGTCCATTCTTCCTGCCACTCCTTTATACTGCTATTATTATCTTATACTTTCTCTGCTTCCCGTAGGTCTCCCCGCTCTTTCCTTTGCCATAAGGTGGATGGGCAACACACCCGAGATCACCTGTATTGCCACCGTTGATGTTCTGTATGCACGTGCTGCAGTTAGTAGTTCATACATTATTTTTAATTAGAAAATACAGAGTGGTTTATCTATAAGATATATAAGCACTTTATTTCATAACTTGCTATTACATTTTGGCACATGTACGCAAGCGCAGAGTGAATGTTACGCTAATGCCGGATAACGTGTCCCGCTATTTAGGTCGAAATAAGGGACGGTAATAACGTTAACGCTAATTTGACATTTGGGATGAAGCATAAAATAATTTATAGAATACAAATTTTATAAACTAAAAACTGTGAATCATCTTGTTTCTTGTGTTAAGAAACACGTGTGTTCTTATTTTGTCCACAATATACTACTTTTTGTGCTTAGGATATTAGTTATTCAGATATTTTATATTATTTTTATACTCATTATATATATTTATTGTTGGTTAAATCGTTAAAATTAAAATGCATGTCAACCTGCCCAATATCCAAATTCATTTTTCAATAAAGAAAACACTTAAAGTATTCCTCAACTTTAATTTCTAGGTTACATTTAATTCCAAACGTCGGCTGTCATAATAACGTTAAAACCACGCCCCAGAACAATTGCGATAACTGAAAAATTTCTTGATCCTAAGTCTGAAAAAGCTCCGATGTTATTCGACAAGACTCGACAGATCTGAAAACATTTTTTCAGAATTTGGAGACATACAGTGTCAAATAGAATCTTGTTTAATCAAACACCAGATGATGAATTAAATTACCGCGAGGAAGTCGAAGACGCCTACTTCAAAGCAATGACTACCGGAAAACAACTACTTGGGGCTACTAACACAAGTACTTCATTCTCTCATAGCTCGAATAATGCTAATTCGTCAGAAGCATCAGGAGTAACTCTCCCGTCAATTCAGAGCACAAAATTCTCCGGTTCCTTTGAGAATTGGCTTGCCTTCCACGATTCGTTTCAACCAATCATTGTTCAAAATGAAAACATGTCAGACATTTAGAAATTTCATTATCTGAAATCGTGTCTTTCGCTTAACGCTGAAATAGTTACTTATGAAACAGTTCGTGAAGTATGCTTTTTGCGAACGCACGCGATGTTTAGAGCACGAGCGACAGCGGGGCGAGTGCTATACATCGCGTAAGTTTGCAAAAAGTACTTCACGCACAGTTTTATACAATATTTTATCTACGATAAACAAATAAAAAAATTGTAACTCTTCGTCACTGGAATTCATTTCTATTCTACAATTTTTAGAACTTTGACATTTGAAAATTCCAACTTCTTTCAAACCACAAAACCGTCAAAACTTTTGTTGTAATTTATTGCTCACATGTCATCACCATAACAACGCGAAAGTTAAGGATATTTGATTATATGAAAGTTTGCCAAAAAACAGTGCGAAAAAGTAAATCCCATTTAAAATACATTGTTACTTCACGCACACTTTAAATCCTTCACGCACTGCTATATATAATGACAGTTTTCACTCATACATAATATGAGATAGCGTAGATAATAGTTATTTATGAAACAGTTCGTGAAGTATGCTTTTTGCGAACGCACGCGATGTTTAGAGCACGAGCGACAGCGGTGCGAGTGCTGTACATCGCGTAAGTTCGCAAAAAGTACTTCACGCACAGTTTCATATAATATTTTATCTACGATAAACAAATAAAAAAACTGTAACTCTTCGTCACTGGAATTCATTTCTATTCTACAATTTTTCGAACTTTGACATTTGAAAATTCTAGCTTCTTTCAAACCACAAAACTATCAAAACTTTTGTTGTAATTTATTGCTCACATGTCATCATCATAACAACGCTAAAGTTAAGGATATTTGATTATATGAAAGTGTGCCAAAAAACAGTGCGAAAAAGTAAATCCCATTTAAAATACATTTTTACTTCACGCACACTTTAAATCCTTTACGCACTGCTATCTATAATGACAGTTTTCACAAACTAAAACTTATACATAATATGAGATAGAGTAGATAAAAGAACTTTCCGGCACAGAAACGTCACTTTCTGCACACTAATGTCATAAATCTTATACTGTGAGAAAATATCAACTTTCTTAACATAAAACTGTGCAGAAAAGTGCACTTTGAATAGTGGCTGTAGAAAAACTATATTTTTAAATAGACAAATACAAAGGCTTAAAGATCCACATATCAATTAGGGCTTCCAATCCCGCAGCCTGAGTTCAATCTCGGTATTTGCGGGATTACGAATTTCAATCCCGCGGGATCTCGGTATTTGCGGGATCCCACATATTAAAAATAGTCATATTTATTTAAGGCAAAAAAAAAACAATAAATTTATCAACTAACTCCACATTTATTTAAGTACTATTACTACATATTAGTATAAGATCAAAACTGTTTTTTCTTCAAAAAAAAAAACAGTAACAAATACTGAAAAAACCAAAAATCTTGTTTAAAAATTACACCAACAAAATTTTAAAAATCAACCAAAAAACCCATTTTGAACTGAAAATTAATATAGTTTACTAATTTAGTTGCTATATTATTTAGCTGTCATTTACTGTTGTTTAGATAAAGCTTTCAATTGAAAATGTTTGCAAAGGATACACAACATATATTGGATGGTATGAATAAAAACGGAGTATAAACTCCTAGTAAGTTCTCATGAGTATGAGCATAAAGTATAAGTTTATATTACATTTCATATGAATAAAAAAATATGTTGATGTGGTGAGTTTCGACTCACCGTACATAAGAGTAGATACTACCGCGTGGAGTATGTGCTCCAAAACTTGAAGTATAAACAACATTCTCATTTTTATTCATAGGAGCCTACATCTAAATCTAAACTCTCATCTGCCAAACTCCTGCGTATGCCAAACGACGCTTGGTAACTACGAGGCTTTTGTAGATAAATCAGTAGTGCACTGATTTCTGACGGGTCACATTTCTACGTCGTTGTAAAATACGGCGCAAAGACAAAGCCAATTCTGAAGCTAACCTTGAAGCCAATTCTGAAGCTATTAACCTAAAAATAAAAGTTGTGACTGGCTAATTGACACCCAAGTCTATGCCATAAAATCAAAAAAAAACTTGAATGATTTTTTTTTTGGTTTTTTGATAATTTTGAGCGTAGCTACAGCAGTAATGTACGCTTTTTTCAGTCCCGCAAATCCCGCGGATCCCGCGCCTGTAATCCCGCATTATGCGGGATTGGAAAATGACGCGGGATCCCGCAATACCGAGATCTCGGTATTGCGAGATTGGAAGCCCTGATATCAATTGATATGTTCGTAATATGTTTACAGTATACAACAGGTATGTAAGTATACTGAGACGCTATTATTTGTAGACAGGTTGTAAAAGAACATTAAAACGAACTACGCATTAAGACTTCGCTCACGGTGTATAACTTGAAACCTCACAGTTTTCCAAATATATCAAATTACAGCTAAGTAATAAGAAGAAAATATCCATTAGTAGGTGGTAGTATGTTTTTCCTTGAAATACAATCGTTACACCCATACAGTTAAATTAACTTAATTGACGTTTATTGTTTGACTGCTAAAAACAATATATTTAGCTTCGAAAGTAGACATAAACCAGTAACTTTTATGTATTTGATGTAAAGTGATACTAAAAGATGTAAATTCAAAGGAAAATAAATATGAATCAATTTTTAATAAAGAAAACAGCAAATATGTACACTAAATAACTGTGCTGATTTTCTGTTGTACATCACATTGCATAAATAAAAACAGAAGTGAAAATTGATACCATTATTTCGATTAAAATATTGCTAAAATTAATTTAATGGATATATACAAGGGCCGGTATTTCCAACCTCACTTAAGCCAAAGCTTACTTTAAGCCTTTGCTTAAGCTTAGATGCCTGTATTTCCACTTCAATTTGAGGCTTAAGCCTAGGCTTAAACCAAATAATTTTAAGCTCACGCGGGAGTTGGTTTAAGCCTTTGCTTAAAATTTGTTTTCTGTTTTTTGAGGTTATTTCTACAGATTATTAATTATAGAGTTGTTTTGAAAACCAACTTTTAAGTAATAACGTTATTATTGGATTATTAAATAATAATCTATTAATTTATTAATCGTAATAACGATTATTAAAATTCTTACTACTTTTGGAAGCTGTAGGCACATGAAAATTGTTTATTTCTACAATGCTTTAGTCCTGTCGCCAGGGGGGGTACAACGGCCTCGTTAATTCAGATGGACTTACCCAAGTTTTTTTTATGTATTTTGACCCGTAGAACACGAATTTTTTGGGTAACAGTTGATCCGGATGTCGATAAGATTGTTATAGACCAAGAACTTGAGGAATCAAATAACAGCGATTTTTGGCAAAACAAAACAATATTTTGTATTTTTTGGGTCATTTTAAGCAAAAAATATTTCTACAAGTTTTTTAGTAGGATGCACAGTTTTCGAGATAAACGCGGTTGAACTTTCAAAAAATCGAAAAACTGCAATTTTTAAACCCGAATAACTTTTGATTAAAAAATAAAATAGCAATTCTGCTTAGCGCCTTTGAAAGTTCAAGTCAAATTATGTCGGTTTTGATTATTTGCATTGCTAAAAATTTATTGTGTTATTGTTAAACAAAGCTACAAA
This sequence comes from Diabrotica virgifera virgifera, assembly GCF_917563875.1. Taxonomy (NCBI): domain Eukaryota; kingdom Metazoa; phylum Arthropoda; class Insecta; order Coleoptera; family Chrysomelidae; genus Diabrotica; species Diabrotica virgifera. The sequence continues at coordinate 58,444,654 of NC_065443.1, read as the reverse complement.
CAACTAGTGCGTGAGTGATGTTTCTATGATTTCTCATTTAAAATCGAACGAGTAGGTAGAATAGGTACTAGTGCAATCAAGACTATTTCTACATTACATGCGTTAAAACGCATGTAAAAGCACGGGAAACCCTACGTGTTTATAGCTTTGTTAAACAATAAAAAAATAAATTTTTACCAATGCAAATAATCAAAACCGATATAATTTGACTTAAACTTTCAAATGCGGTAAACAGACTTGCTATTTTATTTTTTAATCAAAAGTTATTCGGGTTCAAAAATTGCAATTTTTCGATTTTTTTAAAGTTCAACCGCGTTTATCTCGAAAACTGTGCATCCTACGAAAAAACTTGTAGAAATATTTTTTACTTAAAATGGCCCACAAAATACAAAATATTGTTTTGTTTTGCCAAAAATCGCTGTTATTTGATTCCTCAAGTTCTTGGTCTATAACAATCTTATCGACATCCGGATCAACTGTTACCCAAAAAATTCGTGTTCTACGGGTCAAAATACATAAAAAAAACTTTAGTAAGTCCATCTGAATTAACGAGGCCGTTGTACCCCCCCTGGCGACAGGACTACTTGGTAGGTATATTTATTTTACAAAAATAAACTTACATTCCAATTTGACATTTTAAGGAATATATCCAATAAACAAAATTACAAAGACGGATCTGTTTCTTATGCAAAATAACAATAAAAATATAACCAGAGAAAATATAGACAATAAACTAAAAACACATGTACCATATACACAAAATTAAGTGAAGTAAAAATAACATTGATACAGATGACAAGATAAAATTAAATGTCAACAGTAGTGGTTTTTACCTCAGAACAGTTAGCTCTGGCACTTTGACGTATTCAGAGGTACCAAACCAACTAACTTTACACCTGAGCATCAGTTTAGTTAAGAGAATGATGGAAATACGGCACCCAGCTTAAGCTTCTCCTTAACTTTTGACACATGCTTAGTGAAGCCAAAGCTTAAGTAGCTATTGAAATACCGGCCCTAAGTGACAAAACAAGTCAAACACATAAATATTTATCTGATTTAATAATTTTTCGTATCGATGTTCAGTGTGATTTTAAATCTTACTGCAGAAACTGGTTCAATAATGTGTTATAGGGCATGATTCTTTATACATTCACCGACACGCCTAAACATCATTCTAATGAGGTGGTCGATATTCTGTCGTGATATCTCATTTCAGACTACTACAATTTCGAGAGTAAGAGCTGCTAAAGTCTGTGGAAGGTATTTCAAATTCAAAAGCCTGGGGCGAGGCATGTCCCAGATATGATCAGAGACAGATCAGGTTATCGGGGTGGGCAAGAAATGAATGGTGTAATGTTGTTTCATGAAGGACAAAGATTATCTGGCAACAAGCGGTCTAGCATTGTCTTGCTGAAAAATCGGATTTTGGATGGTGTTTAGGAATAGACTAAGATGAGATGATGTTCTATGAAGTTATTGGAAAACTCAATAAAATTGTAAAACCATTTGGAAACATCTCCTTTTGCATCCATCCTGACGAATGTTAAAAAGCTTTACTTTCAGGAGGAGCCTCATGTAGCAGCTCAGGCTTCACCCTGGATGTCAGAACACTGAAAGTAGGCGACATAAATGCATCGGTTGTACTCATGCAAATTGCCAGAGTGACGAGACCGCCGCTTTCTGCTGAAGATATAAATCCAAGTTGTTTTTCCCACGTAGCGATAAGCGTGTTGGTCTTTTCTTGGAAACTGTCATTATGCCCGCTTCATCGACATTGTAGTTTTGTTCGGATGGTATTTTATATTTTTCAAGCACGTTCCGAATGTTGACTCAGGGGTACGAATTTTGATGTTTGGATATGTCTCTAGAAATTTGTATAACCAAGGATTTACCGGACATTTTTTTGTTTTTGTTAAATTGATAAACTCAGCTATTGCGTTCAGCTAACTGAAAGCCCAAAGTTCATAGCTCACTTACAGCGAAACCAAAAAGACGTGATTCCATATACAAAATGTGTTGTACCAACTCTTCTTCTTGTTCCTAGGAAAAAAGTGGTTTGTGACTCCCTAGTGTTTTTTTGCTGAATTCTCTTATTTATGAATACCTTTTTGAACTTTTCTTACTCTTGCATCAAGTGTTGATCGAGGTACCCCAAATAGTTCCGAAGCTTTTAACATAAATAACCTATTCTTCCCTCAATAACCTATTTTATGGATTGCTGCATACATTTCTCACTCCAAGCTACATATTAGTTTTTCGTTTATACTTTCTCATACCAATCATAAAATAAAACAAAAAATTACCCTAAAGATCGCTGCATGTTATCATGCACGTAGCGTTTCCAGCACGTAGCGTTTAGTTGCCGAAAAATATGATTAAATGGTTTTGGAGTCTGGAACGTATCGTATCAAACTTCTTTCAGTAAAATCCGGTTTTTCGGAGACTACGCTACGTGCTGGACTCGCTACGGGCATGATAATATGCAGCGACCTTAACACTAAAAACAAAATATACTCGTTTTTTGTTTCTATCAGTCGGATATTTTTCGATATTTTTCCTAAACATATTTCAGTCATTAACAGGAAAGGGGAGTCAGCATTTGCCAAAATCTGTTCAGTACATAATGTTAAACAAAACGGGATAGTATCCCGTTATACCCACCTGTTGGTATCCTGTTTTACCTCGTTTAGGTACATATAAGAATTTTTTTCTAAAGTATTACCACAAAAAATTGGTGTAGTAATATTCACTTATACTCCAAAATAGCACCAAATATCGACAAAAGCATAAAAATTACTCACCGTTGTTTAATGTTCATCTTTAATCCAAAGAATCTTGACGAAACACTGCCGATACGAAATAATTTAATCTCGTTTTTTAGAACTGTTTGTGGCACTCGCCACAATAACAAGATTAGCAGTAATCTCCACGTGCTACATTTAGAAAAAGTTTATTTATAGCTTTTAACCACCATCATTCGTCAGATGTCACTACTTATTTTGAATTAAAGGCCAGCGTACTGTTTTACCCGACTATCCTGTTTTGAGCAACATCTCCCCTATATTATAAATGTATTTTAAACATATCTTAAAATTCTAAAGCCGGGCTCAAACGACTCGTGTACTTGGCGAATAATCGTCACTTGCGTATACTGGCAATGCTGTGTGAGTGGGTTACTAGTACAATTATTGTACTATTTGTCAAACACTAATAATAATAATGTTAATACTACTATTAATTGTCAAAGAATTGTTCTAGTAACCCTCCCAATAGACATAGTAAGTAACGCAAGTAACGATTATTCGCCAAGTACACGAGTCGTTTGAGTCCGGCTTAATACATTTGCAATTAAAGTTGTATGAAATACCACTAAACTCGCAAATATTTGTCCTTGTAAACTCATTTAAACTCGCAAACATGCCGTACAATATGATGACCAAATATTTAGTAATGGATATAACATAATCACCAGCTTGCGTTAATAACTTTTGGAATGATCAGAATTAAATTTAATCAATAAATATTAAATTAATTAATACTACTAAACATTCAATAATTATTGTTCTGCTTTTAGTTGTAATAATGCTGAATGGAAAAAGATACAATTCAAGGGTATCACAAAACAGGAAATAATTAATAGTTATTTTCCTAACAAATGCAGAAAGTCATACTTTTCTGCACGCGACTGCAGTTTGCCGAACGACGCGAAGCTGGAGTTCGGCAGGTAGTCGAGTGCGGAAAAGAGACTTCCTGCAAGAGTTAGGAACAATATTTTTTCTATGAGTCTTTAAAAAGTGACCAAATCTTAATCAATTAATTTAGTTAATATGAAAATACATACACAAATTAATTCTTTGACAAGGTTGTCAAAACCAAACTTTCAATATAATTAGTTAGCATGACGACGATATTGGTTTCCATGACGATTATTCAAAACGACTGCTAGAATTCCCTTTTGATTCAATTATGGATTCCCTACCGATTTGACTTTCGAATATTATAACAAAATAATTTTATTTCATCGAATTGTCGCGTTAATTTCATTAAAACAGGAACACAATAAGATACATTTGAAAAAAAAAATAGTAAATAATATCTAAATATTAGTTTATTGCATGTATTATAATTATTTTAAGGCCATATTAAAATATCTGAACGCGTGCGGAAAAGTAAAACGCGTGCGGAAAAGTAAAACGCGTGCAGAAAAGTAAAACGCGTGCGGAAAACTAAAACTTTCTAAACTAAAATGCGTGCGCGATAGTAGACATTTTTGCACGCTCGTATAAAAAAGTATTTTAAGCTAAATTGTGAAAAGTGGATTCATAAATTATTTTCCACACGTTAACATTTTCGTGTTTTCAATTGGTCTGAAGTCAGTCTTAAGGTGGTGCTCATGAACGATTAAGAAAACTTCATATGATGAGAAATCATATGATGGAGCTTCTCTATTGTAGACAATAAAATTGTTGAGAGCTGTAATATGATCCATCAATCACTTATAATAGTGTTTACTTAGGGGGAGAAGAGTGTGATAAATTTCAGGTGAATATAGAATCAGTCTAAGTCCTAATATAATTGAATTAGGTACTATTAGGTAGGTACTTCAGGTAACAATGAGATTTCCTACCGATATCCCTTAGTGATATCCCTTATTCCTTAATTAAAAAGGAAAGGAGAGAATTATTATTGGATTCACCGAAATGGGTTCTTGAAGATAAAAATAAAGATTTAGTAAGAAAAGAATATAGCAGAACACAAGAGAATAAAGTTATAATATTTACATATTTGTAGTTACTTCGATAGAAAGATGGACACTTTGGATACTAAAACAATTTTAAAGAATAATAGTTTTGTATATTGACTATCGGTATTGCAAATATAAAGAGTTGTACATGCATACAGATGTAGGGCTAAAGTAAGTTGTACTAAATGGTAGAATACTATGGGTTAAAAAGTCATAAAGTGAACAGGAGTTACTGCTTGCAAGTCATTAGGATCAGAGATTGCTAAAAACAAAGGAAGAGAGTTGAGGACTGCCTTTATTTCAGTCATAATATAACCCTTCATAATTTAAAACTTATGTTCCACAACCCGTTACATATGATTCTTGGATGGTTTGACCCCAGCCTTGGCTAACTCATTAAAATTATGTGCCCGGGCGGATAAAAATCCCAAGTAATAGAAAGAGTCTCAGCATCAGAGTAAGCTAATTTAAAAAATCCGTGTAACCGCGTAGTGAGCGGTTGCTTCCATCATTGTTAACTGTCACCCATCTGTTAATTGAGTGTCCAAAATATCAAAGCGAACGTTCAATAAACAATCTACCAAACACTCTACCATCTTTATTGGGAGAAAACTGTCCAGTAAAAGACTTACTATCTAATTTTGATCAATATTTTTGTATCAAATCTAATTATTTGTTATTTGTTAAAAATCATTGTTAAACCTTTGTTTATCAAGTAATGCCGCTAATAACCTGTTGGTGGATGCGGGAACTTTACTTTAACAAAAAAAATTGTAATCTAGGGACACAGTTCAATACTATCCTTACTAACTATGATTAGAGAAACGGAACATTATATCGCTTACCGTATACATTTCAAGATAAAAGTTATTCTCAATAATAAATGGATAGATGTAACAATTCTGTAACGCCACTGGACTACTTTATTATTGTTTCTATTCAATTAAGAATTCCCTTGGGACACTATCCTGATTTTGTCACTTAATTGTAAATCTGCGTTGACTTAATTTTCTAGTAAACATAACTTTATCTATTTATTCAATGTTAAATTTCACACATTCCATATTCACTTAATAATCTCTCCTCCGACCCGAAAATGCTAATACGATTGTTATAAAATTTGGGTCTGAAATCAACCCTTTACGGCGAAAGGAATTATCCTAACAGGACAAGGACCATACAGGGTGGCGGTGTTTAAAAGGTTGGATTTGTTTGTTAATATAAAAACTACCTCTTTTAGTTTTCCCCATATAAAGTTTTTGTTTATTTAAATTAAGGGGAAAGGCGCAAAATGTCGTTTGTCAAAATTGTCAACGTGCTTTAAATGTATTCATTTTTTTCGAATGCTGAGAAAACTTATAAGTATTTTTTAAAAATTTAAACGCAAATGAAAGATTACGTTATTACCAAGGGGTGAAATTACCTTAAAATAAATAAAAAGTTTCTTTGGATGAAATATTTGCAATTAAAAATCACACTAAATTTTCTCTTTTACTTTCACCCTGTAACTTATTAAAATAAACATAGAATTTTTCAGGGACTTTCGGCCCTCGGTAATAACGTAATCGTTCATTCTGCGTTTAAATTTTTAAAAAATACTTATAGACCAGTAAGGATCTGTTTTTAGGTGGATGTGAGAGGTGGCATTCAGATTTTTGCGGATAAAGTGAGGTGATAACTTCATTAATAATAATTGATTTATGCTCCTTCTCAACAATGTCGGAACATTAATAAAAAAAAAATATTTAAAAATTTCAAAAAATTTCGTTTTTTTTTTCTACTTTTTTTGCTTATAACTTTAAAACAATTCATTTTGGAACAAAGTCGTATAGGAATAAAACAAAGATAATTTCTATCAGATTTTCTATCAGATGCGATTGGTTAAAAATGTCTTAATTTATCACCCTTGCTGCAAAATAGCAATAAATATAAAATAAGGGGCAAAACAAGCCTGTCCTTATTCAATGATTTTCCATCACTTAGGTTACATTTGGAACCTTCCTAATTCGCTTAGAAAATTTTTGTAATGTGCTAAAACCGTACACCAAATTTCATTAAAATTGACTTACTAGATTTTGAATAATAATTTTGCAATCTAAACTTTTTTTAAAAAATTAAAATTTTTTAAAATCTTGCACAACAAAAACTAAAACATACGAAGATTTGTCAATTTTTTTTAAATATAAAGAAGCACTCCACCTATCTAATGCACTTTACAGAATTGAAATCAGATTGTTTAAGCAGCCTCAGCAATATTTTAAAGTTATAAACAATTTTTCGGCTTATAAACAAATTAGTCCTGTGAGAAGGAGGGGATGCTACGGGCTTCTTTATTTAGATGGACTTACCCAAGATTTTTATGTATTTTTTGGCCCGTAGAACACGATTTTTTTGGGTAACAGTTGATCCGGATGTCGATAAGATTGTTATAAACAAAGAACTTGAGGAATTACATAACATCGATTTTTCGCAAAATAAAACTTTTTTTGTATTTCTTGGGTAATTCTAAACAAAAATGTTCTTACAAGTTTTTTCGTAGGATGATAGTTTTCGAGATAAACGCAGTGGTACTTTCAAAAATTCGAAAAATTGCAATTTTTGAACGCGAATAACTTTTGATTAAAAAATAAAATAGCAATTCTGCTGACAGCATTTGAAAATTTAAGTCAAATTATACCGGGTTTAATTATTTGCATTGCTAAAAATTAATTTTTTGATTATTAAACAAAGCTATTTGTTTGTAAGCCAAAAAATTGTTTATAAGTTTAAAACATTGCTGAGGCCTCTTAAATAATCCGATTTTAATTATGTAACGTGTATTAGATAAGTAGAGCACTTCTTTATATGTAAAACAATTAGACAACTTCTAAATGGTCTACTTTTTGTTCGGAAAGATTTTAAAAAATTTGAACTTTTTTAAAAACATTTAGATGGCAAATTTATTATGCAAAATCTATTAGGTCGATTTTAATGAAATTTGGTACACGGTTTAAGTATGTTACAAAGAATTTCCTAAGCGAATTACTAAAGTGGTTAAAAACATTGAATAACAAAAGGCGTATTTTGCCCCCTTATTTTGTATTTATTGCTATATTGCAGAAAAGGTAATACGTTAAGACATTTTTGACCAGTCGTGTATCATACAAAATTCAATTATCTTTATTTTATTTCTCTACGACTTTGTTCCAAAACGAATCGTTTTAAAGGTATAAACAAAGAAAGCAAAAAAAAATCGACGTGTTTCGAAATTTTTAAATATTTTAATTTTTTTATTAATGTTCCGGGCATATTTGAGAAGGAGCATAAGTCAATTATTATTACTGAAGGTGGCACCTAACTTTATCTGCAAAAATCCGAATGCCACCTCTCACATCCAAAAATAGACGTTTTTTCACAGATCCTTACTGGTCTATTATTAGTTTTCTCAGGATTCGAAAAATATGAATACATTTAAAACACGTTGAAAATTTTGACAGGCGACGTTTGGCGCCTTTCCCCTTTATGAGCATGTAACATCTATGATCATTAGTACGAGTTATAGTTTACAGTTTACATGGTAATATAATATAAATTGCAAATAATAGTTAATAGTCGGGGATCCCAGGCCTATTTTCACGATTTATTACTAACAAGCTAATTTTTCGTGAGTAGCTTCATTTTGACGAGACGCCCAACTTTTTTCTTACAAAAATTTCCGTATGTGGTAGATAACAAAGATATCAAGGATAGTCCAGTCCGCTTAGACGAATAAAAGGCCTAACCTTGCATGCCGAGCTGCCCCAAATTTTATTTTTCTAATCTTTAAGCCGGACTCAAACGACTCGTATCCTCATCATCATAAATGGTGCTACAGCTCTATGAAAGAGCCTCGACCTTCCCAAGTCCATTACGCCAGTCAGTCCTATCCATTTCCAACCGTTGACAGTTTGCTGCGCCTATTTTTCTCCCATCCTCATCTACACCATTCTTCCATCTAAGTTTTCGCCTACCCCTATTTCTACTTCCCACAGGTTGTGACATAAGGATTCTTCTAGGAGGGTTGTTATGCTGTGATCTTGCTAGATGTCCTGCCCATCTTAGTCTTCCTATTCTTATAAGAGATACTACGTCTTTACCACCAAATATATGTTTATATCTGTGGTATACCTCGTAGTTGTACCGCCTCCTCCAAATACCATTTTCACAGGTGCCACTGAATATTCCTCTCAGGATCCTTTGTTCAAATATAAGCAGGTTTTCATCTGCCTTGGAGATGGTCCACGCCTCCGATCCATATGTCAACACTGGTTGTATAAGGGTTTTGTATATGGTTATTTTTGTTTTTTGGCTTAAGTTTTTGCTTCTCATATGTCTACTCAGTCCAAAATAGAATTTGTTCGCTAGGATTATCCTTCGCTTGATTTCTTCCGTCATGACGTTCTCCTTGGTGATCAGGGAGCTTAAGTATGTGAATTTGTCCAAACGACTCGTATACTTATCGAATAATCGTCACTTGCGTATACTTGTCATACCGTGTGAGTGGGTTACTCGTACAATTATTTGTCACTCGTTGCCACTCGTTGGTTTTCCATTTCTTGTCGGTAAAAATGACCCGAGTCAAAGGGATCACGATCATTCGTACACTTTCCACGTACATACTTGTCTAAACTTGCAAAATCGCTCAAACAAAATGTATAAATACTTGACATTTACTGCGACTATTCATTTGGACCAGTTCATTTCGCACTAAAAACACCGGAATAAATCGATTTTTAAATACACCACGTGGAGACTTGCTAGTTTTTGCATTGTGTTCAGGATGATGTCAGGAAAAAAGGCTACAATAGAAAAATGGGTGGAAATGTCTAATTAAAGTGCATAACATGCATCTAAAAGTGCATAAACATGTCAAAATAAGCATATTAAGGCCCAACTTTTATTACTCGGGGGGTTTTTGGGGTCGCTGAATATGACTACGCCATCAGAACCTACCCCGGAGCACCTGGTGCCCAGGGTCATTTCTAAGGCACGTCATCTGGTGGTTCGAGGACTATAGGCCCTAAATTGATGCAATCAGTTTACTTGGAGGTTTGTGGAGTCGCTGAACACGAATATGCCATCAGAACCAACCCCCCGGAGCCCCTGGTGCCCAGTGTCACTGCTGTTGCACGTCATCTTCTGGAGTTTTGAGGTATTTTGGCACTAAATTAATGCAAACTGAAAAAATAATTCAATTTACTTATATTATCTATTTCTATTAACTATTTCAAGTTATTTCCAAAACAAATTTTAAATTATTTTTTAAATGTAAAGAAGAGAAAAAACTTGTTTAAGTTAATTAACATACTGATAACTTACCATCAAGTTTATTTTTCTTCGTTACATTTAAAAAATAAGTAATTTAAATTTTGTTTTGGGGATAACTTGTCAGTTGACTTATTTTGGATTTTCAATTTTTTTCAACATGTATATATTTTTTAAAAACAAGATCTGTGTAACTAAATATCAGACAGTCTTTGATACATATCTCAACTTTTAAATTTCAATTTTTGTCAAACTACAGTTAAAAAAAGTTAAATAACTGTTAAAGTTAAATATTCTAATTTCCTATTCATAACAAATGTCAGCTGTCACTAGAAGAAAATTTAGGAAAAGCACATCGTGTTTCAGTCTGCTGTCAGTTCATTTCATTCTGCCAATTGTCTCCACTTAAAATGATAGGTTTTATACCCTACCATGATAAAAACATTTTTAATGTTTTATTCGTGAAAGTCCCATATGCTGTTCTGGATGTTTTTAACCTTTTTTTATAATTTTTTAAATATAAAAATTCAACCTCCGAACAAGTTTTCTAAAACTACATAAAGAATTTTTTTTCTATTTTTTAAATTTTTTTTTCAATTCAAAAAATGGGATCACTCTCTTTGTAGTACTTAAACATTTGACTTGGGTTAAACTTTGTTAAATTTTAATAATTTAGTTTCTTGTAATAACATTTAACTAGCAAATGACATTTTTTCTTTGTAGCATAGCTCTGAATGGCTTTGTAAGTCAAAAGCGCTCAGCTAGGAGTTAATAAGTTTTACACATTTAGAAAATACTCTTTTTTTCACATACAGTTACAGTTACAGTTGAGTCCACGATTCTTTACCCGTGCGTCATTAATACCTGACGAGTTAAAACACATACTTTTTTATCTAGCATCATTCTGTTGAATGAAACGCATAAAACTAATGACAAACCAGCTGCCGCCTGTTATTAAGTAAAACCACATGTTATTTTTATGATCGCTCTAGACTCAGTACAGTGAAAAGAGATAGGTACAACAAAAAACGCTTGGGGATGTTTTCAGATATTAAGTACAATTTGTGACGTTTCTGGTTTGTTTACTTTTGTGGCTATCAGTCTGTGGGATTTTTTGCTGTGTTTTTGTCGAATTTTTGCATTTTGAAGTTTTTTATAGTACACGAACAGTTGTTTTCACAACTAATTTTATATTGGAGTTTGAAATTGTGTGGTAAGTGTATTTTATTTTTGCATTAATTTTTACAACATACAAAGCTAACCTCATTCGCACAGTTAAGGAATGGTTGTGTTTAAGTTTCCGCCACAGTGAATAAAATGACAAAAGAAAATATGGTATTGCATTATTTTATAAATTATTGTTTATTTATTTATTAATCACTAATGATATTAAAAGAATTTATAAAGATACTTCAAATGTAGCTGTAATTCTGCACCAATTTTAAAGCAAAACTTACATTTGACATTATATTTATTTGATAACGTCAAATTTTATAATATAACCCGTGATTAGAGCAGTATCCAATTTCGGTCACTTGCTGTTGCGTTTAGTAAATTTCAGACTTATTTCGTATGCTTTAAATGATGACGAACCTTGGACTTAAATGTATTATATTTTTTCCGTTATTTTTAAATTAGACAAGGCGAAAACGGCGGGTTCGTTTGGAAAAATATTCCCATATTTTTTTGCCTAATCACATTTGTGAGACACCCCAGAATAAGATTCAAGAAGTCGCCCACGCAAAAAGTGGTCCAAATTAAAAAAAAATTAATCAAATTGCAAAAATCAATATTTTTGGCCCGCACAAATTTTTTTTAGATTCTTTGGATCATTCTGGACAAAAAAGGTCTCTTATAATTTTTCTCTAAAGTTGATCGTTTTCGAGTTATAAACAATTTAAAATTTGAAAAACGCGAAAATAGCCATTTTCAAGGCGTAATAACTCGGTTACAACACTGGATTGAATTGGGAGAGACCTATGTCCAAAGTTGGATTACTGAAGGCCGAAGAAGAAGAAGAATAACTCGGTTAAAAGTTACTATTATGAAAGTCAGAAAATGACTGAATCAAAGTTTAAAGCCCCCCCTACCAGATCCTGAAGAAACTTTTGTCATTATTTTATTACTGAGCTGTTATTTTTAAGTAATAATAATGAGCGCCGTGCACGTGTTAGGCGAGCGTAAATGCTGAGTGCGCGAGAGATGCCATTCCGGCAGTCCACTTGTGCATCTTACTCGCACTCACATTTACAGCCGCGTCAATACGATCTAACCGCTCATTGTTATTAATTAAAAATAACAGCTGAGTAATAAATTAATGACACATATTTCTTCAGGATCATGTAGCGGGGGTTTTAAACTTTGATTTAGTCACTTTCTGACTTTCATAATAACTTTTAACCGAGTTATTAAGCCTTTTCAAATTTTAAATTGCTTATAACTCGAAAACAATCAACTTTAGAGAAAAAATATAACAGACCTTTTTTGTCCAGAATAGTTCAAAAAACCTAAAAAAATTGTCCGGGCCAAAATATTACCTTTTGCAATTTGATTAAAAAAAAATGTAAAAAAAAAATTTGGACCACTTTTCGCGTGGGCGACTTCTTGAACCTTATTCTGGGGTGTCTCACGAATGTGATTATGCAAAAAATCTCATGGGAATATTTTTCCCAACAAACCCGCCGTTTTCGTCTTGTCTAAATACAAATAGATACAAAAATATATTTAAGCTATAAATGTATTCAATATAAGAACATTTAATAAATATAAAATAACATTTTTTTGTTTTAAAACTGAACAATAATTACTCAAATAGTTTCTTACTTCAATCTACAATTTCATTCATTCGTACAAATACTTGTGTATAAGTTTAACTAAAATTTATCACCAGATGCCCTTTGTATAGGTTGGCGTTGTACATTCCACTACTTTCAAAACTTTTGTCGTTAATATTTTATAGCAGAAATGTGTACCATCAATCATAAAAAATCATCATTTTTCATCCGGATTGTGTAATTTAGTTTCCTGCTAATGGAAAACGTTCAGCTGCATTTACTGAACAATTAGTGGTGTTTCACACGAACTTTTGTTTGTGTTTGTTCTAAATTAAAAATATTTTGAATTCAATTTTTTTTTTTATTTTAAACAACACCGATGTGATGCTTTGATTATTGACAACTATGCTTTGTTTTTAAACAAAGAGGAGTAAACTAAAAAGACAGATTTACACCCAATAAAGTCACTAGATACATCACCAAATACATCTTCTCTTTTAATCGATCATATCGGCCTTCTACGGTAATCCATACATATTATATTATACAAATACATCGCTAAAGAGTACTACAAAAACTGTTTTTTTGTATAAAAGTGGACTAAAAATCTAAAAATTAAAGGAACAACGCAGAAACACAAAAAATCACCGATATAACTTAATTAAGTTATGAAATGTCACTAATGTCAAAATTGCATAAATGTCATTAGTGTCAAAATTTTGTAACAGTGTAGTAAACTTGCCTGAGGTTTTACCAATTACAAACAAGCATTACGACGCTCTCAATTTGAATTACTCCTCCTGGTTTAAAAACGGACCACAGTCACAAAATATTAGACTAAGGGCCGGTTGTTCGAACGCTAATCAACAATGATCACTATCAAATATTTAATTACTGTCACCAACTGTCAATGTCAACTTTTATTGGGTTTCTGAAAACCTAATTTATTATAATTATGAGATTAGTTAATCAATTAACATAACAATTATTAACATAATTGATTAAGTAATTTTATAATTGTAATCAATAATTATTATGATTTCAGCAACCCAATCAAAGTTGACATTGGCAGTTGGTGACAGTAATTAAATATTTGATAGTGATCATTGTTGATTAGCGTTCGAACAACCGGCCCTAACACTACTTTCTTGGATTGATGTTTGTTAGTATTTCAACTTTAATTTCTTTAGGTGTTACTAACTGTATTTTTTTCTAAAACTTTCAACTAATGCTGGAAAGTTGTCAACCTCAGATTTCGTATCATGCGGTTTAAAAGTATTTTCCAAGTGATCAGCAAATATGTCCGCTTTTTCCTGATTACTCTTAGCCCATGTACCATCTTTTAATGGGTGGACTTCGTCTTTTTGGCCTTTTGAGTCTCTTCGTTGGAATGGGACGTTTCGATGCCGCCGGTTCATCGCCGGCCGTTTCGATGCCGCCGGTTCATCGCCAGTCCATTTCATCGCCGTCATATCTCGCATTTCCTAGAAATCCTAATTAATACTAAAAATAACTAATAATTGTAACTGTCGAAAATTCGGAAATATATCAGATAGCGATTAATTGACTGGCGATGAATCGGCCGGCATCGGCATCGAACTGGCGGCATCGAAACGGCGGCGATGAAACGTCCTAGACCCCTCTTCGTGGCTCTCCATAATGAGTAATCACTGTCTTTTTCATATATTATGTAAGCTCCCTTAAGAATCTGTTTATTGACTCGTTTTTAATTTCTTTAATTTCTCTACTTATATTTTGAGTTATTTGGTTTAACCTGGCTTTATTAGCAGTTGTTCTGCATTGCTGCCATTTTCTTCTTAACCGCTTTTTTTTAGCAACCATAACTCTTATCTTACCTTTTGTTCTTTTTTTGATTGGCCTAGTGTTCACCCATGCTGCCTGCTGTATATCAATGTTTAATTTCTGGTCAAGTTCTTCAATTGTTTTCAAGCTGACGTTCAGTTGTATGCTGTTTTCTAGGTCATTTTGAATTTATTAGAAGAATATACGTGTATTCCCGCAAAATATATAGAGTTGGTCAAAGAAAACAGTCCATCTCGATATTTGGCAGTATTTATTCGATTTAAAGGAAATGACCAAACAGGTCGATTTTTGATCTAATGATTCTACCTACATCTGTCATTTGTCAACCCCCTCCCTTCCATTTCCCCCACCCTTTATTTTTAAATAGGGAATAGGGGTCGTGTGCTAGCTCATTTGAAAGGTTATTCAATTATCTATTCAGTAATATAAACATTGACATAATTATTTACACAGGGTGTCCAAGACAAATAATTTAAAATTAAAGAATACCTCACAATTTAATAATCCAGTGTCAACAGTTTTTAAAAGTTAAAGACAAAAAAGTTATGCGATAAAATAACCGTTTCTCTATCCAAAACGAATGCGTATGACCGGTTCTAGAAATTCGCAATTTATGGAATTGATTTATCTCTGGAAGGTGTTTTCGGTTTTCTAAATAGAAGCATTCTGGAGGTATTTAAAAGGAAACTAATTACAAGACCCCATCTTCAAAGAGCTCTAGCTCGCTTAGGAAGCATTTTCGGACAGGGGATTTGGGTTAAACCCTAATATTTTGGGCCCAAGAATCTACAGTTAAAATATTTCCAATTATTAATGAAACACCGTGTATATACGTGAGTAATATTTATATTCACGGGTTTGGAATTTATTTGCAGAAGAATAACTGTATCCGATAAAATTGCGTATGGATTTTTATGCGTTTAGTCACGATAAAATAATATACAGTGATGCGCGCTAATAACCGGCAAAATAACGCACAAGATGGAAACATAATACTTTGCGAAACAAAAAGAGATTAAACTAGTGGAGGTGGAAAGTATCGTTATAAACGTATAAATTAACATTATATTACATAGTTTCCCACCTTTAGACGTATCAGAGGAGTATGACAACTGTCACTGTGACAGTAGAATTTTATAAAAACACTCCTGTCACAGACGTCTAAAGTGGGAAACGTCGTCGTTATCCTTTACATCGGACGAAGAAAGCATTGTTTTAAATTCTAATATTAAGACAAAGTTTTTTTACAAAGACCAAACAAAAATGGCGGTGCATCATCTGCATAAAAATCGAATTTACTATGGTGAATCCACTTCTTTTCTTCCTTTCTTTCCACAGTTTTGTTAAAACCAAACGCGTGGTGACATTTGCTTTTTTGCTTCAAATTGGTTCACGCATAAACACACAACTACTTAATTTGTCCTTATCCATCCCTAGAATAGTCACTATGCGGAGATCAGAAAATACTAAGCTCAATTTACATAGGCGCGGCGTTGGTACTCAGCGACGTGCAAAGGGAGGAGCGGTGCGTCATTGTGGCCCCGCACAGCCACATTGTTTGATTTGCTTGTCTAGATAATGTTTAGAAGAAATGCGTTCAATGTGCTTCCCCGTTTAGGATTTTGTCCTCTTCAGGGTTTGAGGTGAATGTATTGTGTTGGCAGCAAAAGCAAACAGTCCGAAAAACACACTGGGGCAAGCGCCGTGTCCTGGTGTTCTTGGATCCTGGGTTATGCCGGACGGTGGTGTCCAGAAGGCTAAGAAGTCAACAGAGAAGAAAGTTTGATGGATTGTTGTTGGTTCCATAGACATTTACGTGTACTGTCCGTGCTTGCTCTCGACCAGTCTCCCTAGAAACCATTGTACAACGACAGGCGAACCTGCGTCCCTCGTCGGCGGTCAGGAGGTAGCTTTGAGCGCAGCGTGGACAGTGTGCGTTCGAGTGGAGAAAATAGTTGCGGCTATTTTCTTGGGACGAACAGGTATAATTGTGCAATGAAGTTGGGAAACCGCAAAAAACCAACTTCTCCCTGTTCGGGGTAGGGAAGAGGAAATGTTAGAGGTGGGTACGGTAGGCTAACGGGGTAGCCTCAAGGATGTTTTCGTACTCCACCGGGAGTTCGTCAATGCATGTTTGCATTAGAGCGGACGGTACATGAATCTTTTTGCGTTTGGGCTTTCGGTGGAGTACGTGGCCGGAAGATGAACAGGAACATTTGAGAGATTCTTGTGTGTCGGAAGGGGGGCCGTTGATTACTTTGATTGTGAAGTTCCTGTTCAGAGAGTTTATTCTCTCGGTGATTTTGGGGGTGTTCGAGATGCTATGGATTTCATTTGAGGGATATCGCCAGTGCTGATAGTTGCATCTACGCAAGATTCTACGTTCTGTTCTCAACAACCTCTCTTGTTTTTGTCTTGAACAAAGAGAGTAGATACATGATTTGTACTCCATGACGGGTCGAATAAAGGTCTTGTAAGTGTGAATGAGAGTCTTCTTGTGTGTCTTGCCAATTTTTCCCGAGAGAGCGTTGAGAAGTCTGGCCCTGTTCCTTACCCTATCTAAAGTTGCCTTTAGATCTGCGTCCCAGTTGAGAGTCCTGGTAAACAGTACTCCCAAATAGTTCGCAGTCGGGCCAACAACAAGCCTTTCTCCCAACAGTCTCAGTGGATATTGGTCGTCTTCATTGCGTATGATTCTATTTGACACAGAAGGGGCGCGAAACACAATTGTTGTTGTTTTGTTCGCGTTCAGCGTGACTCTCCACTTACAACACCATTCGCCGACGCCGTCCAACAGAGCCTGGGCTCTTCTGTAGAGGAGTCTTGGGTTGTATCGAGAGGTTGTTGAGAGCAGAGTCGTGTCGTCTGCATAGAGAAACAGCCGAGTACCTGGGATATTTTGGTTAGTGATGTCGCTGTTGTAGATGGTGTACAACAGCGGTGCTAGGACTGAACCCTGGGGAACTCCAGCTTGTGGAGTGAAGGGGGTGGACCTTTGATCGCCTATTTTAACTCTGACAGTACGGTTGTGGAGGTAGGAGTGTACAATTTTGGTAAATTGCAATGGTAGCCCGATGTCCAGAAGTTTCCGAACAAGCCCGTCGTGCCAGACCTGGTCGAAAGCCTTCTACACATCCAGAAATGTGGCTATGGCGAATGAACCATCGTTGATGGTTTGAGTAACTTTGGTAGTGAAATCTATTAATGCATGTTTAGTAGATTTACCTGACTGGAATCCGTATTGGAATTTTGGTATGATATTGTGGTTTTCGAGAAAGTCATTGAGCCTCTCTTTTAGGATTAGCTCAAGAACTTTACCCAGAGTATTGATTAATGAAATTGGTCTATAGGATTCCACGTCGGTTGGGGGTTTGCCTTTTTTCAAAAGCATGATGGTGTTGGCCACCTTCCAAGGAGTAGGAAAGTGGCTGTTTTTGAGACATGCATTGAATATTTTAGTTAGAAGAGGAATGATACTCTCTGGAAGTTTTTTGAGGCACCTTCGGTTGATGCCATCAGGTCCGGGAGCGCTGTTTTTGCCGATTTGGCAAAAGCTCTCCGTTTCCCTGTCTGTGAGGGGGTCCATGATAGGATCATAGACTGGAATGTAGTGGTTGAGAGTAACATTTACAATGTATTCTGTGTTGAATTTAAATATGCGATCAAAGTTCGGGTTATCTGGAGTTTGAAAATTGTTTTGAAGCGAATTTCTGAATGCTTCGGCTTTCCCTTCTGGGGAATTGACTATGTGATTGTTGACCAACAGATGGGATGGTTAAGATAGTTTTTGTTTTGTTAGGACTTTGAATTTTTGCCAGAATTTACCTCCGTCTCTGTAGTCCAGTTTTGAGGTAGCATCTTCCCACCGGCGAGCCGTTAGGACAGATATCTCCCTCTTTATCCTGGCACAGATCCGGTTGTACTCTGTTTTGATTAGTGGGTTTCTGTTGGCCTTGTATTGACGTAGAAGACGTCGTTTTTGTTGGATTTTGGCAATGATGTATTGTGGAAGTGCCGGTGATGTATAGGTTATTTGTTTGAGTGGAATTGCGTGCGTGATCGCCTCAGTGATGAGGTTCTCGATTTCGGTTGCACTGGTGTCGATACTATCGTTAGTATCGAGTTCGCCTAACATAGGGAGATTTTGTGTGATGAAGTTTTGGAATTCAGTCCAGTTAGCGTGACGATAGTCTCTTATAGATCTTGGAGGGTTTGGTTGTTTTGGAATTAGTATGTCGGTGTCGACAAGAAAAGGTAAGTGGTCTGACGTTATTGAATCGCCTATGTGGCATCTATCCCCGAATCTGGCCCCGCACATTTACGTCAATACTTATATTTACATCGGAGTAACCTAGTTGAGTCCCAAAATTTATAATCCGTATTTCTAATAGCCGAGTTGAGTCCCGAAGATGGTAAATTGAGTGCCGTGTCTACCTGGGGCTTAGTCGGTGTACGTAATGATTTCTAGGAATTAGAAAACAATTATTTATTTTAGAGCATATAATTTTATTACAAAAATGTATACCTACAATATTTACAAAAAGCAATATAAGCTAGAATTACATGCTAATTCATTTATTTAACTATTCTAAATTTTTCACCTACACTTTTGAGGTAATCAAATTTTGATATTAATCTATTATTTAATTTTAAAATTTGTTCATCTATAAATTTTTTTGATGTAAGGGTTTGTGCAGAATAATTTTTTTTTACTTTTTTTCGTACACTTCTAATTTTAACATACGTTTCACTTTGAAAGTCTATTAAAACTGTTAAAAATTGAAAAATATGATGATGAGCAAAATAAAATGACGAGTTAAACCTGGAATGAAAACTCTCACATGCGTTCGTCGTCCGTTGTAAACTGCTTGACATCTCC
Source organism: Diabrotica virgifera virgifera (assembly GCF_917563875.1). Taxonomy (NCBI): domain Eukaryota; kingdom Metazoa; phylum Arthropoda; class Insecta; order Coleoptera; family Chrysomelidae; genus Diabrotica; species Diabrotica virgifera. The sequence goes on along the minus strand of NC_065443.1, from coordinate 58,425,150 downwards.
GCCCATATTTCTGGCGGAAACTTAGCCGATTCTGAGACATAATTATCGACCAGATAGTCCGCAAATTCTACTATTCTATGATTTTGTGGCTGTATTGATGATAAAGCTTCAACAAAACAATCTCCTACATCTTCTGGGTTGAGAAATGGCATTCCAAAGCAGTATGTTAAATATTTTCCTACATCACTCTCTTTGTGTTTGTATAAGGATGTTAAACCTAGTGCCTGAATTTTGCGCCACCTGAAAAAAGAAAAAAACATCATTAGAATTACAACAGTACGACATATGGAAAATAAGTAAAAAACACCGGAAAACAAAAAGCATATACAGGGTGTAACAAAAATACAGGTCATAAATTAAATCACATATTCTGGGACCAAAAATAGTTCGAATGAACCTAACTTACCTTAGTACAAATATGCACATAAAAAAAGTTATAGCCCTTTGAAGTTACAAAATGAAAATAGATTTTTTCGAATATATCGAAAACTATTAGAGATTTTTTATTGAAAATGGATATGTGGCATTCTTATGGCAGGAGCATCTTAAAGAAAAATTATAGTGAAATTTGTGCTTCCCATAAAAAAAATTTATGGGGGTTTTGTTCCCTTAAACCCCCCCAAATAGGGATGGACACAAGCTCGAGCTTAGCTCGGCTCGGCTCGAGGCTCGGCTCGTTTGACGAGCCGAGCTTCGAGCTCAAGCCTGTTTGTTTCTTGCGAGCCGAGCTTCGAGCCGAGCCAAATTTTTTTCGAGCCGAGCCGAGCTGAATTGGAAACGAGCCGAGCTTTCCTTAACGAGCTTGTCAATATTTTAGCTAATACTCTAATATTTTTTCTATTTATTTTTGATACCACTGATACTTTTGTTTGAGAATAAGTAATTTAGACGACAAATATGTATTTGCAATATACAGTGTGTCCGTAATGTATTAAATAAATGGGATATTTCCTAAACTAAAAGTCTTTTGAAAAAAATCTAAAACACGTCGATTTTTAATTTTAATGATCTACATTTTACAACCAAATTTAATTACACAGAGTGATACACATAAAGGTGATGACGCCATCGGATTTTTTGTAAATATAACAGCTTCATACACAATACCTGCAAAAGGTAAATATGTGGGCTAACAATTATCGGACCCTACTTTTCAAAGGTAATTGAAACGAGTCGCATAACATCAGTCTTTAACGGGGTATCTCGCACCTACTTTAATTTATTTATTTCCCAGTAGAATTAATCCTGGAGGTTTTGATGAAAGTTTATGGTTTCAATAGGATATTGCGCCTCCGCATTATGCTGTAGATGTTCCAAGGTACGTAGACGAAATTTTTCCGAACAGGTGGATTGGAAGACGTGGGAGTGTGAAAATTTAAGATAAAGTCATGTATCAATTACTGGATTACTTTCAAATTCTTAGATTAATAATTTGAAATCAATAAAATTTATTTTCATAGCGCATATCTTTGAAATTCTGTCCGTTAGACCCCAAGTATCATACCTTTTTAACATCAGCTCATTTTTTCGATCTAAAAATGTCACAACGTAGGTACAGAGTGTACATTTACCTCATACATATCAGCTTAATGTATATCACCCTGTATAATCAAATTTTATGGTAGAAGGTAGAACATTAAAATTAAAACTCCACGAATTCCAGATATTTTTAAAAAGGATTAAGGAAGTATCTAATTTATTACATATTTTACGGACACTCTGTATAAATTCCTTTTTAAATAATATTCTTGCATTTCGATTATCCCTAATATCGTCACTAAATATTTGAATAGGATTTATAAAATGCAGTTATGTACTTCTCATTTTTACTATAGTTACTCGGAAGTAGCGATGTGAAATTACGTGTAATTTCAGAAATTGTAAGTTACACGTGTAAAATTACCCAAAAATTACAAACCAGATGTAATTTATGTAACTTATGTAATTTATGTTCATTGTATTAAAAAATCAATTGTTTGCATTCATATTGAATATAATAAACACAAAGTAACTACATACTTATGAAATAAAGAAAAGTGGATAAGAAATACATACAAATAATAAAGAAATGAAAACATAGGTTCTTTAGTTTTGTTTTAAGCGGCTTTTATAAATCACAACTTCCTTTTTCGCAGACAACTGGAGACCTTCTTGTTATAAAACGTCGAAGTTTCAATTGTTTGCTCTTCCAATGAGCCTTGTGTAATTTTTTTTATCTCCGGCAAATCCAGAACTGCATCCTGAAATTAAATAGGAAAGTGTAAACATAGAGAGTAAAAATAATGGGTTTATAATATAATATATACAGATCTAACTACCTTGTTTTCGGCATCTGAAGTATCCTTCTCGACTTCCGTTTTTTTTTGGGGTTGTTCTGTGCCTTTACCCTGAAATTGATAATTTTGGAATATAAACAATAAATATGTATGTGTTTACACTAATTTACCGATTTCATTAAGACGTTTTCTAAAATGTTCACTTTGCTTTGTCTCAAAATGCGTGCTGGTCTCTGTTCCCTAGTTTCCATTCTTTGATCAATTTCATCATCGGTCATTGCAAAGTCAGCAAAATTAAAATCATCGTCGGAATTTCCATTTCCTGTTGTATTTGAATGCCATGATGATATTGTCTGAAAACATAAGATTTATAATTTTTTATTCGAAAACGGTGGAATGCATTGGAAAATCGGAAAAGAAGCAAACTGCATATATCACATGCACATATCACATATCTAAAAAATGCCTAAATTTAAAATTACCTCGTCTAATTCTTCCTCTTCGGAAATATGGTTTTCAATTACTTCTATCTCCTTCTGTAAGTTTCTACCTTCTATCGAAACGTTGTTCTGTACAGTCTCTTCTATAGGATATTGACTTTGTATGTGATGTTGTCGTGAACGTTTCAGCAATTTTGAATTATATTGTATATAATTTAAATTTGCTGCCCTTTGAGTTGTTAGGCGATTTCTTCTCTTCGTATGAATGCTGCTCTGGGAGCTAAAGCTTCTCTCTGTTGCCGCAGAAGTGCACGGCATTGTCAATATCCTGACTGCAACTTTGGAGAGGCATGAATGTCCACAAAATCCTTTCCACCATGTAACCAAAGAGACATTATCGAGTATGTTCCATAAAAATGTTTCGCCAAAAAAGTCTGTTTTAGCTAAATAGTTTCCTAAATCCTCAGTAATCTTTGACACTCCTTCATCACCAATCTCTATCGTGGTCGTGGTTGACATAGTAGTAATGTATTTCATCGCTTCAATCCTTTCGGCTGATGATAAATTTGCACCAACAGACCGAGGGTTTAGTAAGTCTGCGGCAAAATGGATCGGTTGAAGGGCGTATTCCTTCCTTGATATAAATTTATCCATCGCTTCTGTTTTTTCGCAATCCGTTAGTTTCACGCATTCTAAATGAGTAGATATGTTACTACCGATTTTCGCGAAAGTTTCACAAACCAAATGAATTGACGAAGAATCTCCTTCAAGACGTGTTATTGCTTCAGTAATTGGCTTAAGCAATTCAACAAGAGCGCTAGAATTTATCCAGAATCCTTCATCAAGTAAATTTGCTTTTGCGCTGCGTATTCTATCTTGAATTGTTTTATCTGGAGATATTGCTAGACGTTGTAGGACGGACTTGCATTTAGTCAGATCTTGAAGACATTTTACATGTGAACCCCATCTTGTTTTTACAGGTAGGCTAAGAGACACTCCACACTTCATCTCATTTCTTATTTCTGTGAATTGAGCTCTCAGTACTTGACACTGGTTAATAGTTTTAACGATATGTATAATATGTGACAAATGTGTCTCTATTGAAGATAATTTCAAAATATCGCTGCACAATAAATGTAATGTGTGCGCTAAACAGCCGTATGATACAAGATGGGGATACATCTCTTCACATTGTCTCACAGCCTTCCTCATATTCTTTGCGTTATCAGTCACAATAGCGAAAAATTTTTTAGGTCCATACTCCTCCAGAACTTCAACCATTAATTTTGTTATATATTCTGCGGTATGCTTCTCTGCTTTTGTTAGTACTGATTTGACAAATAACGGTTCGGGTGTTGTAACAATGAAATTAATTACACTTTCATTTCGCAAGTTGGACCAACCATCGCATTGCAATGATAAATTGTCAGCTTGCTTAATTTTATCATTAACTTGAACTTCAACTCGCTCGTACTCTTCGGTCAGGAGACGATTTGATAACATATATCTCGATGGTAAGGTGTATGAAGGTCTAATTTTTTTAAAAAACAATTTCCAATCTTCATTCTCGGTAATTGAATGTGGTGCTGAACTGGTGTAAATAGCTCTAGCAAGCAAAATATTCAATTCGTTATTTTGTTCGTGTGTCATTCGATCACAAAATGATTGTATTCTGTTGATTTTTGTGCAAACAGGTGTTTCCACATGAATGTTATCAGAAGCAGATGTTGATGCTGTGGAAACCGTTGATGATGTACAAGCAGCATCAGTGTTATCGTTATCCAATTTTGCCGATGTGATCTTTTTCATGGATGTTTCAAATGGAAATTTAGAGTGATTCCCCTTTGACTTTGGAGTTAAAATATTGAATTTAAGTTTTATCATATGCGGCACATAAGTGCATTGTTGAAGATGAGATTTCATTCTTGTAGCATTTTTTGCATGTACACTCTTGCAAAATTTACACCTCACATTTATGGTCTTTTGATTAGAAGAACCCGCAGGTAACACTTCAAAATAAAGCCAGATATCTGTCTTACGTTTCACCATGTTTTATGACCTAAAAAAAATATTCAGGTAGACTTAAACATTAAGAAGGGAAAAAACATTATTTTTCAAAGTATTTGATGGGCACGAGGGCATAAAAAATTGTTAGGCATCCTTAAATAGAAGAAAGATTAAAATTGAATCTGTGTAACAATTTAATGAAATTCGAATAAGCAGAATACTGGATCGGACAACTACATTATTTTGCCCTCAACGTTATCAAAATTTTTTATTTAGTAAGTTATGTCAGTGTAATTCAATTACACATGCTACATGCACAAGTACCCCGTTGCTCCTATCATTCTTATAGTTATTGTACAGTAAACTAATCTAAAAAATCGAATAAAACTTGGTAAACCGAATTCAGAATTAAGTACTGTAGCCACATATAAAATGACGCGCGTTAGATTTAACGTACAGTCGATATGCGATAGGCCCGCCCCTGTGTTTCCCAATCTAAGGTTGCTATGGACATCACCGGCACGTGTTTTGCTGTTTGTAGAAATAATATATTTCTTACCTTATAGTTTCTGTGCTTCCTTATAAATAAATGTAAAGTAACCAACGCTGCGTGAATGAATAGAGAAAGAACAGTCGAAAACTAACTTATACATACACATTACACATACAATAACAGAAATGTAAACATAACCTGCCTGACTCAGACTAAGGAACGACTAACGAGCGACGAGCGTAATAGCACCCACTGGTTCGCGCGCGCCGGCACCGGCGCACCGCACTTACGACAATTGCGCGCGCATAAGTTGCCATAATATATGTAATTTTACCAGTAATTACATAAATTACGGTAATTTATGTAAATTTATCATAAGTTACGTTAAATTTCATAAATTACGTAAATTCCAAAAATTACATAAATTACATTAAGTTACGGGTATCATGTAATATTACCGTAAGTTACGTGTAATTTATGTAACGTAAGTTATGTAATTTTACAACTCACATCACTACTCGGAAGAGGTAAAAATTTTAATGAACATATTTTTTTGTTATGGTAAAATGTAAATATTCGCATTCCTAGAAGTTAGTCTTTTTGATAAACAAATTCTTAAGAAGGTTACAAGAGGCAGTTTAAGTTTATGGAGGATTATAAAATTGGGATTCTACCTCGTACCTCCATACTTGAATGGTTTTGGACATAATGATATGAATTTAACAATAGAAATTTACTGTTAATCTGTACAGTTGAATGTTTTATTGTAACTTATTTCTCAGTATAAACTTTGCTAAATCTGTAGGTATTAAGAAAATAATTCCGATTTTAAGAAAACTAGCACGTTTGTATTTTACGGGTAGTAGGAAAGAAATCTAATAGTTATTACAATCTTTTCAGTCTTGAGAAAGAAGTTGAAGTTGCTGTTCGTCCATTTCTGTTTAGGAACCTAATTCCAAATTTTTCGCGTTTTTAAAATGTTTAATTACGATAGTGATGATAGTTTTATGGACACAAATCTTCCTTCTCCAAGTCCAAGTGAAAATAGTGAAGTGTCAACTAAGTCGACTGAAAGCGTTAGCGGCGATTATACTCTTGACGAAACTTCGACATTTCGGAGCAAGTTTACATGCTTTTTTGAGTTTAAAATTATTGACAAAATAAACAAATTAGCGACATGCAAATTATGTAACAAACGAAAAATTAAAAGTGAGTTTAAAGTAAAACTTTCCGTTACAACTACTTTAAAAAGGCACTTATTAAGTAAACATCCAAAGGAATATGGTACTATTTTTCCAAAGCTCTCTCAACCTGGAACTAGCAAAGCTGGACCACTTCATAATTTCTTAACAATTAAGGTAAGAACACATTTTACTATTGTAATGTCAATATTCAAAGTATTAACGCCAAAGTTTTCGATGTGCCAAAACAATGCAAATATTCAAAAATAATATTTTATTATTTTTTTGCATGATGTTTCAGTTTTTATTTATTATTGTTGGAAAAAAAAGTGTAATAAAATTTTTTGTTCATAACCAGTTTTTTTGGGAATTTTCTTAATAAAATTTTGGTCGATGTAATAATCTGATAAATATTTGGCATTAAATAATTGCTTAACGTTAAACAATGTTGTCAAACTGAGTAAAATTATAAAATTTTAAGCTGTTAGTTTTCAGTACTAACAATTGCATTAATTATAATGAAAATTGATATACCTACTTAACCTAAAATGCAAATCCGAGATCCATTGTCTAGTCGCAACAGAGGGGGTCCCGTGGGAAAGTTCGAGCTCCCCGTGATTTAATGGTGGTATTATAAGTTTTTTGGGTCGCTGAATCCAATGGAAGTGGTCTGGAAGCCCAAATATGGTCCGTTTAATTGTTATTAACAAATTATGGTAAAATAAGGGCTTTATGAGAAGCCCTGTAAAGAAATTGATAGTATTAAGGTCTTTTTAGATTCTTTGGATAATTCTGAGCAAAAAAGGTCTCTTGTGATATTTGTCTAAAATTAGTTGTTGTCGAGTTATAAGCGATGACCTCTGCCAAACGTCATTTTAAAGAGGAAGGATGAATTTGCATTTTTTTATTATATTTTTTAAAAAACACTTTTAAACTTTAAAAGGTGATAATTCAATAGTAAATTTAATTTCGAACAATTTTGCTGTAGAAATGTATGTACTAAAAGGGCATAGAACTCATACTATGCACCTTAGTTCATAGGGGTTAATTCACCCCTTTCTCAAAAACGCACCCCTGTAAATGGAAGCACTCCGCGGTGTTTTCATATTTAGAGGTCCATTGACCATATGAAACAAGAAACAATAAAACCCCGTGAACGTTGTAGTTCCTTTTAGCCATCTTATTTTGAACATAATCAATAGCCTAATATATTCTCTTCTATTACATCATCATCATTATACATATTTGCCTTTTTTGTCTTGAGCCACATCAGAATAAATATTCTTTACCGCCATGTCATTCCTAACTTTACCATAACGGCTTCTTCTTCCTCTCTTACTAGCTCCAGGTGCGACACACATTTTCGCTTTTTGGATGAAATGGTACCTTTGCGCATTGTACGCGCCATAACCACCTTAAACTTATCTCATTTTATCTTTAATAATTGGTACCACACCCAAACTCCCTTTTATGTTTTTTACCATGTTTTATCACTTTCATTTTACTTTTATAAAACTTTTCCGTCTGCGACAAGTAATTCTTGCCGTTTTCGTCCATAATTTAGTTTTTAATTACTTCTATTTTTGTGTTGTTTGAAACCAAAGCTTACAAAAGTCTGAAAGGAACCAAAAATTAAAATATAAAATACGTAAAGAACATTTAACACTTAACAACCATTGTCTCCTTATTCTTGCTAATATTCTTGTTGGTTCAATTGCCGTAAAGTTGGTAAAAATAATTTTGTTTACCCGCTGGGCTGCTATAATAATTCTAAACAATTAGATAATTTCTCATTATCTATTACTACTTTTCTCAATGATTTAGTTTTTTAACAATGTAAATGATATTGACTTAAAGAACAAATAAAAGTTATAATTAAAATATTTTATATTTCATAATTTTCTAAAAGACTAGGTCAATTTAATTTGTTTATTTATGGAAAAACCAAAAAAAAAGTTCAAAAAATTCAGCGCCCAATTCGGTAATCCCTTTAGTGTGCAGTTCATTGTACCTACCCAACGACCTCCAATCCTATTTTAACTATTAGCGGCCTCTGGTAATTTAGTGTGAATTCATGTTGGCTGGGAAATAATAAATAGCAAAATAAATACAATAAAATAATAGCTTTATTTTAAAAATAATTCAAATTTACATTCAAATATCAAGTAATTTACACTCGTTTATGTTTATTGCAGAAATCCGTGAATGAACCTAAAGATGAAAACTTTATCGTTGATTGGGTGGCCACTAAATACCTACCTTTTTCGTTTTTTGACGACGAAGCAACAAGGAACTTCTTCGATCAAATCAAACCTGGAATAAACCTGCCTGGACGAAAAGCTTTAAAGAGAATGGTTGTGTCCCGTTTTGAACAGGATCAAAAAAAAGTTATGCATATACTACAACAAAACACATCAAGAATATCTTTTACCATTGATGGCTGGACGGCAATTAATGGAAAATCTTATTATGGGATCACCGCCCACTTTATTGATGACCATTGGCAACTCCAGTCTGTAGTTATCGATTTCTCACCTTCACATGGGCTTCATACTGGGAGAGATATTGCCAAGTTGTTTTATGAATCTTTGCAGAGCTATGGCATCACATCGAAAATTCAAGGCATAACTGTTGACAACACTGCAGCAAATACAACGTTCATGCAGGAGTTAAAAAAGCTTATTCCTTCTTTTGATGACGTTAATCAACATTTTAAATGTGTAGCACATATTCTGAACTTGGCTGTTCAAGATTGCTTAAAATCTCTGAAAATAGAAGAAGACGTAGGAGGGGAGGCTGAAGATGAAGAAAGCAGTAACGTAGATGAAGAGGTTGAGTTCGAACACAACGATGTTCTAGATGAAGATATTCAAACACCAACTAACTGTTTGGATAAAATTCGTTATATATTTAAGAAAATAAAAAATCTGAAAAATTACGGATCCGTTTTAAAAGTGCGTGCCAAACTGCTGGGGCATCTACACAGATTTCACCTATTCTGGATGTTCCAACAAGATGGAACTCCACTCATGATATGTTGGATGTCGCATTAAAGTTAAAAAAGGGGATCGACTGTCTATGTGCAAGCGACAGTGTCAATAAATTAAACAATTTTCGACTACACCAAAACGAATGGCAGATGTTAGCTTCCGTCTGTAAATTTTTAAAGATGTTTAAAATAGTAAGCGAAAACCTTGGAGGAGACAAATACGCAACGCTTCCATCAGTGATAGTCAGTTTAAATATACTGTTAGACAAAATCGAATTACAATCAAAGTTGCTTGACGATAAACCGAATCGTTCCTGTGTAGATGAACAACTTTTAACTGCATTTCAAAAGGCCAGAGATAAAATTTTAAAACATTACAGACAAACAAATTGGATTTACTGTGCAGTACTTATTTTAGACCCAAGACATAAACTTGAAGCATTTGATAACTCACTTTGGGGAAGGGACTTAAAGAACGAATCGTATTCAGTGTTTAAAAAACTGTTAAAAAAGTATGAAGGAAATCAGCAAGCTGTAGAAAATATAACGCAAAGTACATCTGAATCGTCGGTGGTCATGGAAGTACAAGATGAGCTTGAAATCAATTTCGAAAGCTATTATCAATCAAAGGTCATAACAAAACCAAAAGACTTAAGTACTGAATTCTATGACTACATAGCACTCCCGCAAAGTACTGGCAACGAAGATATTTTAAAGTGGTGGCAGGTAAATAAAGGAAGATTTCCTGTTCTTGCTGAAATGGCCAGAGACTTACTAAGTATTCCTGCTACGTCCGTACCATCTGAGCGATTGTTTTCGAAAGCTGGCTTAATTATTCGAAAACAACGCAATAGATTGACTAATGAATCGGCTAAGTGCCTCTTATGTCTAAACTCTTGGGTAGAAAACCCAATTTTGAAAAATGTGTAAAACAATTTTTTTTTAATTTTAATCGTTTAAATTAGTTCTAGGTTTAATTTTATTTATTGTTGAAGTAGAGTCGTATATGTATAATTTGGTAAGAATAGAGTTATAATGTTATTTTTAAATATTTACCTACACTTTCCTCCTTTCCTCTTGTAAATGATTTTTATTAACAATGTAATTTTTTTTAAATAGTATCTCCGATATAAAATGTTAATGGAGATACTATGTACCTATTTATAATTGACTGTAAGTGTACAAAAATATTTTTCAGGTGACACAGGTTTTTTAGTTACTTAAATTAAAAAAAAAAGAGTTACAACTCATCTGTATTAAGTTTAGTGAAAGATTTATTTTATGCGAATCTAGTAATATAAGACAATAAAATACTTGATACTTTTTATTTATATTTTTTATTTATTTATGCAGGCCTTTTAGGTGGTAGGTACTACATTACAATATTACCAATAGTATTATACAGTGTGGCAAAGCCAAATGGAATAAATTCATTATTTCGTGAATGAGCGATTTTGGAAAAAGATCTCAAAACAGGTCGATTTTTATTTTTAAATTACGATTTTTTGGCATATATAATACCTACATATATCATACTAATGACGTCATCCATCTGGGCGTCATGACGTAATCGATTATTTTTTTAAATGGGAATAGGGGTCATGTGCTAGCTCATTTGAAAGGTTATTAAATTCTCTATTCAGTAATATCAATATTAACATAATTATGTATACAGTGTGTCCAAAAAAAAAATCGAATTAAATTAATTAACACAAAAAGAAGAATGTATGTAATTTATTTAATTCACAATACATTTTACTGCTGTCAGAAAACATAAAAAATGTTTATTTGACAAATAAACACAGCTTTTCGCTTAAATTAAATGTTCAAACTACCAAGAGGCAGGTGAGTGGCATCTTGAACATTGAATTTAAGTGAAAAGCTATGTTTATTTGTCAAATGAACATTCTTTCTGTTTACTGACAGTAGCAAAATGTATTTTGAATTAAATAAATTACATATACATTCTCATTTTTGTGTCAATTAATTTAATTAAAAAAAAATTGGACACCCTGTATATTATGTTAATATTTATATTACTGAATAGAGAATTTCATAACCGTTCAAATGAGCTACTATCATATACGAGTATATGCCAAAAAATTCTAATTTAAAAATAAAAACCGACCTGTTTCGGATTTTTTTTCCAAAAGCGCTTATTCACGAAGTAATAAATTTATTCCATTTGGCTTGGCCACACTGTATGTACATATGAATATTGATATTTAAAAAAATGTTTTCATAAAATATGCTGCTTTTTCCTACTCCGATTATTTATGGATTAGTCTGGTCGTATTAGACTTTACTTTTTATTGTTATTTGTATTATTTATTATCACTACACTATACGAAATCCGGGTGTTATCAAACAATTCATCCACTATCTTGTCATAATACTTAATACAAATATGCCATCTTATTTGAAATTTATATTAAACTATCGTAATATATCTACCTATATAGTTTCTCAGCGATAAAACTATTTTCTTGGCTTCCTTTAAATCCGGTTATTTTAAAAAGACTGACATTATTTCAGGACGAACACTAAAATCATACATTATCATAGGAAGTTGGAAATGTTTTTAATATATCATGAGTTTCCTCCATACTTTTTGGTAATTTAGGCAGAAGAGATCGTCGGGCGTTATACATATTTTTTCGAACCAATGCCACGTCTTTGGTAGTCAAGGTACTAATATCTCCATTTCGTAATTCCTTTTGCAAAATTTTCATAAGTCCTTCACCGATGTCTTCTACGGCCTTTCGTTTTAAGGAGTTACTTAACATTTGACGGTTAAGTGCATCTTCGTTTAATTCGCTATGGTTGTGTTCATCCCGAATTTCCGTCACTACGTTGTCACCTTGGGTTTTTAAAAATGCTTTACATTTTTCTCTCGTCTGCGCACAACACATCCAACGCTTGTCGTTATTCTTTAAAGATTTGTGAAAACGATATTTGAAGCCATTTAACACAATCAATTGTTTTCCTTTTTCACTAAGAACAATTTTCACTGAACTCATTTTGGCAATCAACTTAACACCGTATCGTACACAGATAGATCGCACCATACTAAATATTTTGTAGGATATTGCTTTTTTATATTTGATTACCATAAATGCATAACCAATAAAATCATTTCATTCGTCTATTGATATTCCAGGTAATAACAATATTTCTAAATATGCTTAAGTACAAATTAGAAAGTACTTACAAATTAGAAAGCTATTAAAAGGTAATTAGAAGGATTACGATGCCTGGGACTCAATTCGACCATCTAAATATTTTGACCCTTCTTAATTCAGGTATATGGGACTCAATTTACCTATGCCCATTTACATTGCTTCAGCGAGGCTATAACTAGAATCATTCGAGCTGTGGGAGTACAGAAGAATTCTGAAAATATCGTCGACAGAACATGTCACAAACAGAGGTTATGAGAAACATGAAAAAAAAATGGAAATCTTAAATACCATTAAAACAAGAAAATTGCCATCAAAACAAGAAAATAAAAATACCATCTCGGACATATTACACGTGAAGAGATACAACTTGCTCCAATTGATTATGCAGGGAAAGATTTAAGGAAAAAGAAGCATAGTGAGACGCAGAATATCGTGGCTGCGCAACCTGAGAGAATGGTACGGATGTACATCAAATGAACTTTTCAGAGCAGCCGTCTCTAAAATCCGAATAGCTATTCTGATTGCCGACCTCCGACGCGGAGATTGCACTTAAACAAGAAGAAGTGAAGCTATGGTCAAGGGTTGGGGCCGTGCTATGCGCCATTGTGGCCGCCACTTAACTCTATCTGGTACGGCTATAGAGTCGAGCCGCGCAACAACATCTAAGGTCAAGAAAGTCTTCAGGAGCAAATAACTAAAATGTTGATTGCGAAAGTATAATAATAATAATAATCCATCCTTCAGTGTCAAGTTGTTCTCTTGCATCTCTTGCTAGCCAATTCTATTCAGTTTGTCTACTTCTCTTCACTTCTACATCCTTTCACTTTCCTCCACTAATACTACTGGAAAGTAGTATTTTTCCTACTGCGGCTTCTCAACGTAGAAGCCACTTCACTCTCTTCTTTACATCCCAGCTATTTTCAATTTTGCCCCACTAGTTACTCTCCGTTTTCCTTACTTCTGTTGGAGTATATCTTTCTTTTTACTTTCACTCCAACAGAAGTTTTCTTTTTTTTTTGTTACATTGGCATAATAATAATAATAATAATCTGGATAATAAACCGACTTTTATTTCCAAAAAAATAATAAGTATAACAAACTGTACATTCTCTAAAGTAAAGGGCGAAGTTTATTTTGCTGTGTTCTAAGACACAACAAAAATATTCTTCCACTTAACCCCAAACCATTGCACTCTTTGTAATTTTTTAACCTGAAAAATGTTATACTCTCTAAACAAATCTTTAATTCCAAAATCTTCTAAGTATTATCAAAAAGCACTTCAAATACCCACCCTGTAAATTAAGACAGTAAGGATAATATTGAGGACAAGCTATTTAATAATGGGTCAGGAAGGGTTTGTAGTTATGAATAATGACGCAAGAGATAGACTAGACAAGTACTGGGAGGTAAATTATATATTACGGTGGATCTGGCATGACTCCAGGTTGTATTTAATCCCCTGGAACAAAAGTGGTTGTCCTCAATGGATTTACTTATGTACGATCCTTAACAGATGTGGGAAAACGGATAGGTTTTGAGATGTAATCCCCAATACTAGAACAAACTGTAAAATAATAATATATTTTAACATTGTATTTTATATTATTGATAATAAAACTTTATTTTTAAGTAGTATCTTTGTAAAAAAAGGGATAGTTCCCGAAAGTTGGCTGTATCTATACTATCTATAACTTAACGTGAAGTAAAATCTCCCTTGGGTAGTTGGTTTAAAATTTAATTAAGAATTAAGATTCTAAATATCCAAAAGGATTACATTAATTGTTCAGAACGAACGTTTTCGGACTTATCAGTCCATCATCAGTGAACTCGTGTCCTTGGAAAATAGCCACAATGCCAAACACTGGTTGGATTAAATGTTCAAACTACATTTTAAATACTTGTATTTATTTATTTATTTATTTATGTTGTAGTATTTTTGTATTTTATCTATTTATGTTTTAAATAAAAAGTAAAAGTATCTTCCGTGCGTTCCATCTTACGCAAATTTATTTTATGTAGATCAACACCTAAGATTATCTTAGGTTTGGATTAATGAAATAATTTATGTGAATCAGATTGTCAAAGTTTATGGGCATTAAGTTTCTTTAAGAAGTAGAATAATTCACAAGTTAACTCTGCGACGGTCTTTACCCTTGCAGGATCAACCTTTTGTTATAGACAGCGAGGACCAAGGGGGGCCAATTAATGTATACAGATAAATTAATTGTGCTTCTTTAGTTAAACCAATTTAAAAATAACACTTTTACAAATAAAACAATAATTCCTAGACGTTAATGGAGCAGCTAAAATATAAGAATTTCTAATTTACCCGGAGTCTTCGGCTTCAGTGGAATTGGCATGATCGTAGGATACAGAAACATTTGAGACTTGAACCACATACTTTTTGAATGCAAGAAGCATAAACACCTAACCAATAACCTAATTAAAATAATTATTGACCAGAACATACCACTCCCCCTAAATATTCTCTTTATTCTGTCACTGAACCAAAAGAAATTTTTTGACTGTTTGGTATCTTTTTTGTCGGACAGTAAAATATTATGGTAATTAGTTATATTTTTTGTAAAATATGTTTAAAAAATATTAAAAAAAAATAAAAAAAATGATAAAAAATGAAACAATGAAAAAAATGATTAAATTAAAAAAATCTACTATCTAAAATAATCTAATATCTAAAAATACAGAAAAAAATATATAAAAAATTACTAAGAGGATTTAAATTACTAATTACTTCGAGGTGTTGAACCGGGTTGATATCTTATCGTAGTGACAAAAAAAAACAAAAATAAACAAAAAAAATACAAAAAAGAACGCAATTATTTTAAATATTATCTAACATTAATATTGTTGTTTGAAAAATGTAAAGAATAAAAAACCGCTAAATGCCGTAAAAATATGAGTGGTGCATACAATATTCCAGCTACAAAAGAGCTGATATGAGTATTACGTGGCGCGAAAATGTATTTTCATTTTGATAGAAAATAAAATTCTAGTTTTATTTTGAAAGATTTTTTCCATAATATTTGCTAAATTTGAAATAAAACGCGCCACAAAAGAGTAACTTTGATACAGTTTGCATTTTGAGTCTCTTTTGTGGCGCGTTTTATTTCAAATTTCGCAAATATTATAAAAAAAATCTTTCAAAATAAAACTAGAATTTTATTTACCATCAAAATGAAAATATATTTTTGCGCCACGTAATACACATATCAGCTCTTTTGTAGCTGGAATATTGTATCCGCCACTCAATATTTTTACGGAGTTTAGCGGTTTTTTATTCTTGTATCAGGAGTTTTTCAAAGTTTTTATAAATTAAATTTATGAAGTTAAATTTAATGTTTCTCGATTACACCTTAGGCGTTATAAATGGTCACCTTTGTCGCATTCTCTCCTAAATAATCTATTAGTTACGACACTAGACTTGTGATAAGACAATCCGAGTTCATATCCCAGCCATCCTAATAATTATGGCTGGCAAATGAACTCAGATTGCCCGATCAATCTTAGCGTCGTAACCACTACAATTACATAAACTATTTCGGCGATAATGGTTAAATGGATTATACTTTTGGAGGTCGATTACTTCTGAACGGCTTAACCGATTTTGATCATTAAACATGAGTTTGAAACATATTGACAAGTAGTATCTGATACATTCAAGGTCAAGTATGATAACTGAGGGTATTACAGGAATTATTGAGCTTGAAAAACCGTTTTCCCCATAAGAAATAGATTTGATCATACTTGTGAAGCCTATAACTTAAAAATTCGAATTTTCCCAGATATGAGGTATACACCGTTAGACGCATCTAGAGTCCTCTTACAAACGCTCAGTTATTGGCGTAATTAGTAGGTTGAAATTTTGAGTAATTGTCAAAAAATCAAAATTTTCAAAGTTTAGTTTTTCAGTTTCCCCAAAAAATATGCAATTTTGTATCTACCAAGCCCTATAGCTGGCTTATGGGTGGTCAAAAGTCACAAACTACACCGGTTCTGAATCGGCCCTGACCCCCTCTTGAAACACAGAAAAAAAATTCAGTTCGGTGTAACTTTTTCACACACATACATACATACATATAGTATTTTTACTACAAAAACGTTATTACGTAGGTCAAAATTTTTGACGTAAGAGAATTGTCAAAACATTAGAATGTGACTTTTCATTATTGCTATGTTTATTATAAACACGGCAATAATGAAAAGTCACATTCTAATGTTTTGACAGTTCTCTTACGTCAAAAATTTTGACCTACGTAATAACGTTTTTGTAGTAAAAATACTATATCCACAAACATTTTCCCCTTTTTAAATAAAAATGAAGTCATACTTCTGAGCTCGGTAACTTTTGAATGGTATAACCGATTTTCAAAATTAGACATGCGTTGGAGAGGTAATGATCAGTACTATCAGATGCCGCAAAGGACGGACTTAAATTATTGAAATTTTTGGGAGTTTTGGGGACCAGAACAAAAAACAGACCCTAAATGGGAAGGGCCGTAAAATACACACCCTTGGACCAAAATGAAGATTTGACATATGGATGGGCGAGTCTTTTCCTAAACTTTAAGATGGGATTTTGTCCGATTTTCAATTCAGTCAGATTTAGAAAATCGAAAATTTCGTGTATATATAGTGTCGCATGTAGGGGTATTGTGCGCCACTGACGAGAACTGCCGTTCTCTGGTAATACATTATGTGTTTTTGATAACCATTAAGTATAATAGATAGATACATAGATAGATAGATAGATAGATAGATAGATAGATATGTTTATTGTTTCTAATGAAAAATCATATAACAAGAGGTTGAGTACAAATTATTACACATAAATAGTCGACGCTTAATGGAGATTTAGTTACAATTATTCATTTAATATAAATGAACGCAATCTGAGTGCATTAATAAAAAATGTACACAGTTCCTTAATCTCAGTGGGAGAATGGGTTGTATTTAAAAACAGAAAAAAGCTCTCGGTATTCTCTACAAATGATCGAATAAGGGGTGATCTAAAACACGAGTATAATGGACATTCCAACAAAATGTGGGAAAGAGTCTCTAATTTGTGTAAATTACATACAAGAATAAAAAACCGCTAAACGCCGTAAAAATGAGTGGCGCATAAAATATTCCAGCTACAAAAGATCTGATATGAATATTACGTGGCGCGAAAATGGATTTTCATTTGATGCAAAACAAAGTTCTAGTTTTATTTTAAAAGATTTTTCCATAATATTTGCTAAATTTGAAGTAAACGCGCCACAAAAGAGTAACTTTGATACAGTTTGAATTTTGAAACTCTTTTGTGGCGCGTTTACTTCAAATTTAGCAAATATTATGGAAAAATCTTTTAAAATAAAACTAGAATTTTGTTTTGCATCAAATGAAAATCCATTTTCGCGCCACGTAATATTCATATCAGATCTTTTGTAGCTGGAATATTTTATGCGCCACTCATTTTTACGGCGTTTAGCGGTTTTTTATTCTTGTATCAGGAGTTTTTCAAAGTTATTTATAAATTAAATGTATGAAGTTGAATGCAATGTTCCTCTATTACACGTCAAGCTTTATAAATGGTCACCTTTGTTGCATTATCTCCCAAATGATCTAGTGTCCATCGAATGTACACTAGATTTTTTTTTATTCGAAATAGATTGAAAAAAAATTGAGATGGCCGGTAAATGAAGTCGGATTGCCCGTTGCCAGATCAAATTTAGCGTCGTAACCACTACAACTACATAAACCATTTCGGGAATAATCGTAAATTGGATTATACTTTTGTAGCTTAAAAACTTCTAAACGGCTTAACCGATTTTGATCAGTAAACATGAGTTTGAAACGTATTGACCAGTAGTATCTGATGGATCTAAGGTCAAGTATGAAAATTGAAGCTACTACAGGAATTATTGAGCTTGAGAAACCGTTTTTCCCACAGGAAATAGATTTTATCATACTTATGAAGCCTATAACCTAAAAAATTCAAATTCACCGTTAAATTCGTCTGGTGTACTTCTATAAACGCTAAGTTATTGGCGCAATTTGTAGGTTGAAATGTTGAGTAATTGTCGAAAAACCAAAATTTTCAAAGTTTAGTTTTTCAGTTTTTCGGCTATACTGAGCCGTGTGTATGTCTGATTCTGACGGCTTAGACACCATTTAAAAGCTTAAGTCAACACTATTAATTTGATGTATTTGCGGTTCTCCTGGCTCTTCTTGATCCGAATATATATACCCCCAAAACATATACCGTTTTGTACCTACCAAGTCCTATAGCTGGCTTAAGGGTGGTCAAAAGTCACAAACTACACCGGTTCTAAATCGGCCCTGACCCCCTCTTCAAACACAGAGAAAAAATATCAAATCGGTTTAACTTTCAAACACACATACATATATATCCACAAACATTTTCCCTTTTTTAAATAAAAATTAAGTCACATTTCTAAGCTCTATAACTTTTGAATGGTATAACCGATTTTCAAAATTAGACATGCGTTGAAAAGGTAATGAGTACTGTTAGAAGCCGCAAAGGTCGGACTTAAATTTTTGAAGTTTTTAGGAGTTTTGGGGGCCAGAACGAAAAACAGACCTAAATAGGAAGGGCCGTAAAATCGACACCCTTGGACCAAAATGGATGGTTGACATATGAATGGGTGAGTCTTTTTCTGAACTTGAAGATGGGAGTTGGCACAATTTTTAATTCAGTCAGATTTAGAAAATTAAAAATTTCGTGTATATAATAGTGTCGCTTGTAGGGGGGCGTATTTCTGCGCCACTGGCGAGGACTGCCGTTCTCTGGTAATTTTTTCGATATAAAACTAACAGCTTCGATAACCAATAAATCGAAAACTATTAATTTTATCAAAAAAATGTATAATGAACATTTTTTGCTTATAATTAATATTTTTACCAGCATTTGCGGTCAAAATATAATAAAAAATTTCCACCCTCGAGATGAGGTGGCAACAACCCCATGGTAAAAGCGTCTTTCGGCATCATATAGATTTTGATCCTTGGACTATCCACTACTTATTGTCAAATTTTCAAACAAATCTATCCATTCTGTAAAAATTGCGAAGTGAAAAATTTCAGTTCCTGGACTAATTATACTTTTGGAGCTCTATAACTTCTGAACGGTTTACCTGATGTTGATCACTAAACATGAATTTGAAACGTATTGACAAGTAGTATCTGACCAGCATCCAAGATCGAGTATGATAACTGAACGTATTACAGGAATTATTGAGCTTGAAAAACCGTTTTTCCCGTAAGAAATAGATTTGATTATACTTATGAAGCCTATAACTTAAAAATTCGAATTTTCCCAGATATGAGGTATACACCGTTAGACGCGTCCTGAGTCCTTCTACAAACTCTCAGTTATTGGTGCAATTCGTAGGTTGAAATTTTGAGTAATTGTCGAAAAATCAAAATTTTCAAAGTTTAATTTTTCAGTTTTTTGGCTATGGCGAGCAGTGTGTATGTCTCAGCTTGATCGCTTAGGCGCCACTTGAAAGCTTAACTCAACCCTATTGATTTGGTGTATTTGCGGTTTTCCTGTCTTTCCCTGAACCTAAGATATATACGCCCAAAAAATATGCTATTTTGTATCTACCTAGTCCTCTAGCTGGCTTACGGGTAGTCAGAAGTCAAAAATTAGACCGGTTCTGAATCGGCCCTCACACCTTCTTGAAACACAGAAAAAAAAATTCAGATCGGTGTAACTTTTCCACACACATACATACATACATACATACATATCCACAAACATTTTCCATTTTTTAAATAAAAATTGAGTCATATTTCTGAGCTCGATAACTTTTGAATGGTATAAACGATTTTCAAAATTAAACATGCGTTGGAAAGGTAATGATCTGTGCTATCAGAAGCCGCAAAGGTCGGGCTTAAATTTTTGAAATTTTTGGGAGTTTTGGGGACGAGAACGAAAAACAGGCTTTAAATGGGAAGGGCCGTAAAATCCACACCCTTGGACCAAAATGGAGAGGTAACATATAGATGGACGAGTCTTTTCCTAAACTTTAAGGTGGGATTTGGCCCAATTTTCAATTCAGTCAGGTTTAGAAAATCGAAAATTTCGTGTATATATAGTGTCGCTTTTAGGGGTGTTGTGCGCCACTGGTGAGAACTGTCGTTCTCTGTGGATTGAACAATTTTCAGTTTGGTCGATGTGATACGAAATCCCTTTATAATAAAATTTTATGTAAAGTTTAGAGCAAAGTCTGATTTGTGAATAAAGTCTTGTAATATATATGGGAGTTTTTATTTGTAAATAGCTTTGCGGTTGCCTATTGTGTGAGAAATGTTTATAGTACAAAGAATAGCGAGAACTTGTTAATGCTGATAAGTCATCTTGGAAGAGTTTTTCTTTCATTTTTAATAACAAACCGTTTCTTTGATGCCTCAGTAACCCCCATGATAAATTTTACCAAGTTTCTTTTGCATCAATTTCAGAAAAATAATTTTTTAGCTGAACTACCCAGTTATAATTCTCATTATTGTCATTATTGTTACATAGCTGACGAAGACGGTTATAACAAATTCTTGGATACCTAGAGGAGTCCATAAGTAAAATTCTCTCAAGCCAATTAAGTGATATTTTAAAAATTAAGTATTTTAAGTGAACTTGGCCAACTTCTAGCCTAACATAAGTATTGGGGGTATTTTTTGGTAGATGCAGCAGTCTCTTAAAGAAGTTAGTTTGAATTTGTTCTAGAGTATTTGAGTAGCGCAAACCCCAGACAGATATACACTGAGAAAGACAGTTTAAAATAATGGAATTATATAATGTAATTCTCGTCTCCCATGAATTTACTATTGCATTAGACAAGAGGTTCATTACTGCTCCTATAGACTGCTTGGCTCTAGCAATCGTAGTAACGGCCATCTCTCGAAATAACGAGGAACTACTAAACGTTACACCCAGATAATTAAATTTATTAACGCTTTCAAGTTTTTGACCATTTAGTAGGAATCCTCGCTCTTTGGAGAAATGGCCACCCCTCGAGAAGACTAAGATTTTGCTTTTGGAATTGTTTATAGTCAGTTTATTCTGTGAGGTGTAGGTTTCCAATATTCGTAATTTGCGGGTCATGTCAACTTCTGATTCTCCTAATATTATAAAATGGTCGGCATAGAGTAATAGAAGGATATCAGTATTACCATTAATATTAATTCCCTTTGCCCCTGCCTCCCTAAAAAAGGCCTCCACATCTGAAAGAGAAATTGAGAACAAAGTCGGGCTTAAGCATTCTTCTTGAAGAACACCTTCCGTTATTTTATATTGTCGTGACAATTGTGAATTTGAGCGAACCTGGAAGGTAGCCGATGCGTACAGGAATCTAATTAATCTAATAAATTTAGCGCTAATGCCACACTGAAAAAGTTTGTTCCATAACAAGATATGTTCGACTGAGTCAAATGCTCTTTGGAGGTCTATAAAAGCAGCGAAGACTTTTCTTTTCTTAAGTCGCAGTTGTAGCTGAACAGCTGAAGTGAGGGTAAATATATTATCTAGACATCCCCTGCCTTGACGAAACCCATTTTGACATTCTGGAATAACGGAAGTATTGTCCAGCCATATCGTTAATCGATTAGATAATATCTGCGTGAATAGTTTAGTTAAACAGTTTACTAGAGCAATTCTTCTGTAATTCTCTGGATCTTCACGGGAACCTTTCTTGTGCAACATTGTTAATATAATATTAGACCAGGCTGAAGGCATAGTTTCGGTATCTAGAATACGATTGTACAAGCAATTTAAACATAATAGCCAATTATTTGGGAGGTGTTTCAAGAACTCAAATGTAATATTATCTAGTCCGTGGGCTTTGCCATTTTTGCATTGTTTTAGAGTATTGCTAATTTCTCTAAGAGATATAGGGGCGTCCAAAATAGAACAACGAACGTCAAAAAAAAAGAGTATTATCGACAATTTTCTCTTGCGAAATATTATTTAAAAATAATTCCCACGTGTAAATATCTAGATTAGTTTTAACTGTATTTCCCTTAAAATACTGGATCGTTTTCCAAAAGTTTTTTTGATCGCGAACGTTACTTAAAGCCTGCGTAAAATTGTTTGTATAAGATTTTTTCTTGTTATCAATCATTGTCTTATACTGCTTTTTACTAACCAAATAAGCATTTTTATAATTTGGTAGAAAGTTGTTGATTTTTGCTATTTTCAAATTTTGCTGAACAAATTTTTTTGAGTTGTAACATTCCTGATCAAACCAAGGTTTATTATTTTTTCTGGAGTTTTTTGGAGTATTAAATAATTTTTTCGATAAGCCAAGAAGCAAAGAGGTGTTAGTAATTGTTTCAACAAGCTTTTGGTATGAGTTTTCCAAGTCTGGCTCAAGCATACAGTTTAGTGAGTTTTTTAAAGTATGATAAAATGCTAATGCGTAGTTTTCTTTCCAAGATGGAATTAATGTGTATTCTGGATTGTTGGACTGCTGTGTACATTTTTTATTTATAGCTGACGGTAAATTTAATATCAGCCTTAAAGGGAAGTGACTTCCAGAGGAGGCAAAATATTCCAAAACCTGGAGACTTTCTACTGAAGAAATTTGAATATTTTGCATCCATAGCAAGTCGACAACACTATTACCTGCAGAAGTACAGTAAGTAAATTGACCCGGTATGTCACCTTTAGTTCTCCCATTCAAGAGAGTGAATGAATTTTCGTCCATAAAGTTGAGAAGAATTTCACCTTTGCGATTAAAAATACCGTCACTACTTATTCTATTAGCGAAAATATTACTGTAAGAAATTAGTTCTAGTGGTACTTCACCAGAAGACCCCATTCGGCAATTAAAGTCTCCACCTATCAAAACAGGAGTGTTTGGATACGCATTGTTTACTTCTTGCAAGAAAAATTGAAAAGTTCTAAAATGCTATCAATGTCTAAGTTAGGCTTAAAGTAAACATTGCTTATAATTATCTCCCAACTGTTACAGGATATTAAACAAGTTAACCAGTACAGTGACTTATCTAAAACACACACATTTAAAGGTTTTTTCACAAAAGTTATTAAACCTCCACTGGCCCTGCCGCGAGATTTATCACGAACGGCGTTAGAAAAACAAACATTGTAATTGTCCAAAAATATGGATGATGGCTGATACAACAACCATGTTTCAGATATGCAAAATACCGAGATGTCCCTAGAAAAATTAGAATTCACGAAATCTTCAATATGGGAAAAGCCAGTAGAATTCCAAAAAGCAATTTGTAATGATTGCTATTTTTCCTGTGAAGTTGTGGTATTTTTTGATGATTTTGATCCTCGGTCTCTTGGTGGTGATATTTCTTCATCCCTGCTTATTTTGGAGCTGTTAACGTTTTCATTGGCTGCGACAATTTTTGGAACATTGTTAATGTAGCGTATGGTAACAGATTTTCCATCTCGCTTGAGAGAATCCAGTTCTTTTCTTAAATTGTTCAGTTCCTGCATTTGTACAGGTGTTTGGTCTGCTTTAATAGATATATTTGGGTATGTTTTACGACAGAGGTTATTTTTATTGCGTAGTATGTCCCTAACAATATATTTTTTACTCATTTCGGCTCTAATTGGTCGATTTTTACCATGCGCTGGTTTTCCAATTCTACTAACTGATGAAATTTGTACTTCTTTGCCGATATTTAACAAATTTAAAATTTCTAGAGTGTTAGCCATATCTGAATGTGAAGTTGCATTAAGCTCTAGTAGTCCGAAAACTATTATGTTGTTTTCTCGCTTAATCCTTTCACAAGTTTCAGCATACATTTCAGGCAGAGAAAACCCCTCGGAAGAACCACTATTGGCTATTTTTTCAACTTTTGTAGCTAGATGATCGTGTTCGATTTTTAATTCAGATATATTATTGATACATAAAGCAATTTGGCTGGCATGTGTTGCAATTTGTTCATTTAGATTCGAGATAGATTGTTGGCAAGCACTAATATTTTGTTTACATTCCGAAATTCCATTTTTTAGATCATCAAGTCTCCCCATAAGTGCATTAAAATGGGATATATTGAGTGATTGTGTACAATCAACTTTACAATGATTGCAAATATGCTCCTTTACGAGTTTATTTGACGGATTTTCGCTAAGCGATGTATACTTTCTATGGGCGACGCTTTTACATACTGAACATGAGACTTCATCGGGGCCTGTTAGAATCGAGTTCGATCAAACAGAACAAGTGGGAGGCATTGTGGTTGACCGTGAATTGATAATAATGACAATGAATGATTGATATCAGTATAAAATGTCAACAGTTTTGATTTGGCTAAATTAAATCCAGGTTTCCTTTTTGGTATTCGAATGGTTTTCACTTGTAGTAAGAAAAGTGTAACTTACAGTTTGTAGTGCAGCACACTGAGTGGCCTTTTTTCACTTTTAAATACAGAACTGTTAAATTTCTTGACTTTACGCACTATACTTAACAACATACATGTGTTCACGTCTGCGGTCGGCACTCAACTCCCATTAAGTATAATATAGGTATATAGGAGAGTGCATATAGATTTTTACTTCGGAAAAAATCAAACAAGATATAACTTTTTGTAATTTTATTAAAAAATGTTTAATAAACAGCATATCAAAAAGTTCTATTCCAGAAGTGGGTGCTTCATTTTTTAATAAACAAATGAACTGCAAAATTAGATGTTTTTTAAATAACTCCGAAAATATAAATTTTAGAAAAAACTGACTTAACCGTTGAAAAATTCAGTAAATTTTACAAAAGAAACCTTATATAAAGATTTTTCTAAAGTTAAATCTATAGCTTCTATAATTTTTTATTTATAACGCTAAAGTCACCCTTCTCACAAACATTGGCGGACTGTAAACTAACGTTCGGCGAAGAGCACGTTTGAGTTATTTTAATGTAATTCTTAAACTAATGGATCAAATGAAATTTGAACAATTAAGCTGTCTTATGGTTATAATAAAAATCCTGTCAAGTTTTTGTAAAAGTACGAGAAATGAATTAAATTATAGAAATTCTAATTATGGCATCTAATAGGGCAGTAGTACGCCTACAACTACTAATTATTTGAGATTTTTAGGAACAAAGGTATTTATAAATCGGATGTAATGCAATGTTGTGGATACTTTTTAACCCCTCTTGGTCCTTCTAGGGTTAATGGGACATAATGCAGAAATCCTAAACCCATAACTATTCTGCAGAATGACAAAAACAAAATAGTTAACTTAAAAAAATAGTTAACAGTTTAAAGCCAGGAAGATTTAAGGGGAAAGCTGACAAATATTGAGTATCATCGAAATAAGGAAATTAAATCTTTGGGCATTATTAGCTTAGGTTCCTTTTAGTAGCCTACTCTATTTGTGTTCTATACCTCCTCCCCCTTTTCAACAACGTCTCATATTTTATAGTCGGTTCGCTAAACTCAGACGCAAATGGCTAATGATTTTAGTACGTAACTTTTTTGTTTTTTGCCAATTTTGACAAAATTTGCAAAATTACTAAATATTTAGTAATTATTAACTATTTAGTAATTATTTTTTTGGCAATTTTATCAAATTGGCAAAATTACTAGCTTAAATCACTAGCCAGTTGAGTCTGAGTTTAGCGAACGGACTATATGCGATCCTATGTTCCTCCTCCACCACAAAAAGAATTGACCTTAGATTTTGGTGGATGTGTCTGTCCATGTTATTTCTTATGGGCGCATCCACCAAGTGGGTGACACATAGCCGTGGGTGGCCGTAGGCACATTGGTATATAGTAGGAATGGAAAAAACCTACTGGTTGTAACCGGTTTTTTACTTCGCAATAACAGGTTTTATCGGTTTTTTTTTGTCCCGTTTGTAACCGGTTTTTTCTTTTTATAGTAAAAACCGGTTTTGATTTAAAAAGAAAAAACCGGTGAAAAACCGGATAAGTTACCTCTGAAAAGAAAACAAATTTAATTCGGAAAAAAAATATTGTTTATTCATAAAAATTCTTGATTTGTTTAATTCTTATTTTCGTTAATGACTCTCACACTCACGGAAATATGTTGAAGAAAGGTAATAAGCTGAATTGGTTATTTTGATGATATTGATAATAAGCAGGTCTTGTTTGTTCAATTGGGGAAACATTAAAAACGTCTTGTTTGTAAAATATCAATCAGTTGTGAAGGCATAGTTAGTTGTATTATAATTGAATAGATACTATAGATATAGACTATATATAAACGAGAATAAACTTTCATTTTATCATTAAATATAAATCCAGGAGAAAAAATTATTCCTGTGGAATCACTGGAAAAAATGAAAAAAATAAAATAAATAGCCTTGTGTATGTTCTGTAAAAAGGAATTTAAAAAAAATACAAGTTTGCAAAAACATTTAAGGCAATACTTACATCTAGTTCAGAATTTTAACAGTGAATCATTATTTCTTATAAGTTTTACTATTTTTGATGATACATGTTTGCTTTTATAATTCAAATACATGTATATACACGTTATAGTCTAATTTACTTCATATTACGTTTATAGTCCTAATAGGTACCTAATTTCACTACCTTTCGTATTTTTCAATTATTTGGTATTATTTGGACCCGAGAAATTTATTGCGTAAGTTTATTTTGCAGTGTGTAACAAAAAGGCAGGTCATAAATAGTGCACTTAAAAAAAGTTACAACCGTTTGAAGTTACAAAATTAAAGTCTATTTTTTTCAATATTTTGAAAACTGGACATAATGGACATGTGGAGTATCGCAAACTAAAGTGCAATGTAAATGTAACGTTGTAACCTATGGGGTACTGAATATGGATTCAAAAAACCGAACACCGGTTTTTGGAATAACCGGTTTGTTTGACCGGTTATAACCGCCAGGTTAAACCGTTAAAGTAAAACGTAAAGTAAACTAAAAACAGCAGGTATAACCGAAAACCGGTGTTTTGTAAAGAACCACCTTCCCTAGCACCGGTGGCGCCCAAAATCCCGACAGCCAAAATCCCGACAGCCAAAATCACGACGGTCAAAACACCGATACGCCAGAATCCCGACACGCCAGAATCCCGACAAGCCAAAATCCCGACATGCAACAGTCCTCGCATGAGTAAAAATTCTGACCACTACATTTTGAATAATTATTGTTTCCTTTTCAAATACAATACCAAATCATATTATAGAGTATTGAAATTGAAAAATTAATATTACTAATAAGTACGGGTACTAATTATTATGTATTTTAAAAGAAAAAATTATTTAAACACTTCATCTTATAATATAAAAGCTATACTTACTGAAATGGAAGTAAAGGTTGTAAGTGACATGATAATATCTATTATATGAAAGTAAACTTGAATTTAGGATTTGATCATACATATATTATTGGACTATATTGGCAAAAAAAGTAATTTAATTTATATACCCGTGTTAGAAATTTTATTTAGAAAATTTGTTCATATTAAATGGTAAATACTTTTGTTTAGTAACACAAAATAAAAACAGATGGCCATAAACAAAAAACAAGAAATAAATGTAATTATACGTTAAAAAGAAACTTATCAAACCTGTCGGGATTCTGGCCTGTCGGAATTTTGGGCTGTCGGTATTCAGGCGTGTCAGGATTTTGGCGGTCGGGATTGTGGCTGTCGGGATTTTGGCTGTCGGGATTTTGGGGTAGACCCCCCTAGCACATATACCCTTTATTTAATCAGAGTTTTGTAGGTTTTAGTTAAATCATGTGATATTATCAGTAGTAATTGCACAAGAGCTCTAAAATTATCGAATTTTTCCCGAGTGATACTTTGACAGTTTTAATTTCACGACCAGAAGGGAAGTGAAATGATTTCAAAGTGTCACGAGGGCAAAAATTCGATAATAATTTTAGAGATCGAGTGCAATTTCTTGCGATTATTTCATGAATAAAACTGATCAAAACCAAAATTTTATTTTAATTTATTTATGTAAGTACAAATTAGTACAATTAAACACATAGTTGTTATAAATATTTGACGGTTGAAAGTCATCAATTTTATAATTTTTGAAACATTAATTATCATTAATGTCACTGAATGTATTTTTTCGTAGCAACGAAGGGCACCTGACGTAATATACTTGACGACGGGATATTATCAAAAATTATCAGTTTAATTTTTATTTCTGTAGCTTTCTATTGGTCAGAATCTCCTATGAATGAAATAATCAGAAAGATTAAACTGTAACTGTTTAGCGCTTTCCAAATATATTGATTAACTGTCGGTCTTAGTAGTCTTTCTTGAAGTTAATTTAATTTACTATTTTTAGTGGGAATTAACCACAATTATTTTACTTTAAAGTATATTTATTTTGACGTTTCATGCAAACCGTAACGTCAACGAAAACGTATTTTAAGCTAAAATTCTGGTTAATGCCCAATAAAAATAATAAATTATAGTAAAATGCCTAAAGAAAATAGTTTCAGAACAATATTGAAGCCCCTCCCCCGGCTGGTCTCCCCCAGTATCTGCCTCCAAGTATCTCTATCCTCCAGTTATCTACCCTCAATATCTTAACTAATGTATTACTAAGCAACAACATGTTTGTTTAATTTATCAATATTTTGTATTTTGTGGACGTCGAAACGTTAATAAAATCATTTTTTAGTTAAATTGTGCTTTATTTCCCATTTAGAATAGTTAATTACAAAAATTCCACAAAGAAATAGTTTCAGAACAACCTCAATATCTCTGTGCATCGGTTCTCACTTTGTCTATCCAACTCTTCCTTGGTCTTCCTACTGACTGGCGTCTCTCCATAGTTCCGCTAAGCGTTCTACTAGGTATTATGTCATCCATTTCTAAAAGGTGACCTGCCCAGTTAGTCGAGGAAATGAAGCTGAAAAAATGGCAAAACCTCGCAATTTTTTCGTCCAGCATCGATTTGTACAAAAATTTGGGATTAGGCTTATTAAACCCTCTAGTTCATTTTCTATATTGAGCCGTTGTACGCTTTTGGTTTTTTAAGGGTGAAAACTACCCCTAATCCTAAAAAGTTATAAAATATTTTAAACTTTAATATTGTCAAAATTTGGTTCTTATTGGTTACATAATTATTGTTTTATGCTTTAAGATGTACTATCATAATATTTCAACCCTTAAAACCAACCTTGTTGGAGCTATACATAAAAAATTTACTTATCATAAAAGAATAATTTCGGCTTGCATCGATTTACATAAAAAATTGGGATTAGGATCATCTCACTCTGTACTTCATATTCTATATCATGCTTAAGGGCGTTGATTATTTTTAGGGGTGTAAACTACTCCTTATTGTCAAAACTTATATAAAAACATTGTAAACTTTAATATGGGTAAAATTTGGGTTGATTGGTTAAATAATGATTGTTTTATACTTTAGGATATAATATCATAATATTTCAACCCTTAAAAACCACCCTTAATAACATTACAGTTTTTATAAGTAGATATTTTAATAGATCTATACAGAAAAAAAGTAGAATTAAAGAATTACAAAAACATTTATTTACACATAAATATGAATTTACAAATATGTTCAAATGCAAATAGTTTTTTAGTCATCTTTTGGTCACCAGTACCTATACGAACCGGTTCTGTGGTATTATACATACATTGAAAATTATCCATAAGCGGACCATCCGAATTTTTCGAAAAAAAAATTTGCTTTTTAAACATAGCTTCTTCATTTTTTGCGATAAAAAGTTGTTTCAAAAATGACTTTGTAGTATTTTTGAAGAGTTATAAGACTTTGTAAACTAAATTCCGTTAGATTTCTTAGTTTTTAATTAGGGTGGGTTTAAAGGGCTCGAATAAGGAGGCATTTGCTCGTAAATAGAAGTTTTAAACAGCTATATCTCACTAACTGTTCAGTGTAATGAAAATCTATGAAGAAGGAATTTTTGGTTAATAAAAAAACTACAATTTAGTAATCTATCATTTTTTTCGTATCTCCAGTATCTTCGAAGATATTTTAAAGTAAAAGGTGAAAAATGGGAAATTCCAAAAAATTAATTTTTCTTTAAACTCAAATTTTTCTAAAATTAGGCCTTTTAAATAGGTCAAACTTCTTGGGTGTATTGATAATACAAATATAAAAGGAATTACAGAAAGGTGAAGACCAATTTTTACTTAGGAGGGTAGTTAGGGGGTCTTCTTCTTCTTCTTAACTCAGGCGAGACTCGTTAGTCTCTGGCACTTGGTCATAAGACCTTTGTACCAAACCCTGTTCTTCTCCTTAAACTTTAATAAGTCCTGTGGCCTCAACGAAGGCCAACAGTTTTCTTATTGGTAGTTTTAGGATCTCTTCTGGTTCAAACCTCATTTGACCAGTGAAGTCCTGCCTTACATCACCTAGCACACTGCAATGGCATAGTATGTGTATGGCAGTTTCTTCTTCGCACCTTCTGCACTTTCTGCACCATGGTATGCTTTCGCACTTTCTGCACCATGGTTCATTCACCTTACCTAGTTTGTATAGGTGATTTCTTAAACGGCAATGTCCAGTGACCGTTTTGATCTCTCGTTTATTGAGGTTTATCAAACTGTTCGAGAGTTTTTTATCAATATTCTTGATTATTTTTTTAGTCTGGATTTGCCCTTGAGTGGTTCTCCATTTATTTTGATGATTCTTTATCAGCCATTTCTGAACCTCGTTTTTCATAGCATCTTTAGTGATGCCACAGAAAGGTTCTGGACCTTCAAAAGTTTCTCTCGAGCCTTGTTTCGCTAACATATCTGCTCGTTCGTTCCCATGCACCCCTTCATGACCTGGCACCCATCTTAAAGACACTTTATTGTCTTTTGCCAGGTTATTGAGGAGATCTTTGCAGTTTCTCACCAGTTTTGATTTGGTGAGAGGGTTCTTTACAGCCAGAATAGCCGATTGGTTATGTGTGTAAATGTTGATTCTCTTAGCTTTAGGGTCTTCATCAATGATTTCATCAATGCGGGCCACCAAAGCAAACACTTCAGCCTGGAACACCGTTGTATGTTTACCTAGGCTGTAAGATTTATTATAGTTACACATGTTTGCCCAAAGACTCCTGATCCAGTACCATGGGCAGTTTTAGATCCATCAGTGAACCATATTAAGTCCCCATTAATGTTTGGGACTTTTTGTTCTCTAGATGGTATAATTGTGTTAATCTTCTCAGTGAAGATTAGTTCTGGTGTCATCATATCTGAGTTCATCATAAAGATGGATTCCTCAAGTATAGTCCCAGTAATGTTTGTGTGGCTATTCAATACATAATTTGGCCTCCAAGTATTGTTTGCTTTGAATCTCAGGATGGTCATAAAGGCTACCGCCGAAATATATAATTCCAGCGGAGGGAGACCTGTGATAGCCTCTAGTGAGGCCGTTCCTGTACTATTCAAGGCTCCTGTTATATTTAGAAGCGCTTGTCTCTGTAGGGTGGTGAGAGTGGTCACACAAGATTGCAAAGCCGTCTTTCTCCACCAGAGTACTGACCCATAAGTGACTGTCGGTCGTATCACTGATGTGTACAACCAACATACCACCATTGGTTTCAATCCCCAGGTTTTACCTACAACTCGTCTGCAGTTCCAGAAGAGTCGCTTAGCCCTATTGGTTATATTGGTAATATGAGTATTCCAATTGAGTTTCGAATCCAGGGTTACCCCTAGATACTTAACCTCATTGGTTCTTTCCAGTACCTCTCCAAATAATTTCAGCTCACTCAGTCCAGTAAGCTTCCTCTTATTTGTAAAGGCTACCAGTTTAGTTTTAGAAGGGTTCACGGAGAGGTTCTCTTTCAGACACCAGTTCTCTATGTTGTGAAGGGCATATCGCATCTGATACGCAACAGTGCTGGGAAATTTTCCCCTAGTTACTATTACGATATCATCTGCGAAACCCTGGACCCAGATTCCTTGGGCGCTTAGCCCATGAATCAGATCATCGACAACTATGTTCCATAATGACGGTGACAATACACCGCCTTGAGGGCATCCCTTAGTTGCCCTCAGATTTATGGTATCTTCATGCGTATCTGTGGATATTATTCTGCTCTGAAGCATCTGAATAATCCACTTGCATGTTGTATTGTTGATTTTCTTCCTCACCAGTGCGCTTTGTATAGACTCGATCGAGGTATTATCAAATGCACCTTCTATATCTAAAAATGCAGCAAGGGCGACTTCTTTCTGATGCAGACTCCTTTCGAGTTCCGACACTAGTTTGTGCAGGGCGGCTTCACCTGATTTCCCTGCCTGATACGCCCATTGCCGTTGGTGCAGTGGATTTTCATTTAAATTGTTTTTCTTGATGTGTTCATTTAAGATTTTTTCCATGGTTTTTAACATGAATGAGGTCAGACTTATAGGCCTGTAGGATTTAGCTAAGGTGTAATCTGTTTTTCCTGATTTGGGAATAAAGGCCACCCTTGCCATTCTCCAAGCTTTGGGAATGTATCCCAGAGCATGGCTAGCTCTAAATATTGTGACCAGGGGACCCATGATTATTTCCAGACCCTCCTGGAGAAGCTTAGGAAATATACCATCCGGCCCCGCAGTTTTATAAGGTTCAAAAGTTTCAATAGCCCATCTGACCTTGTGAGAACCAAAGATCTCGTCAGAGGTCAGCCAGTCCCTTTTGGTTGGGCTATTGTTTGCTTGATGATTATTATTACCAGTCAATTGCGTCGACCCTGGAAAGTGAACACTTAAAAGATGCTCTACAGCCTCCTTCTCTGTGTCCTTATACTTCCCATTGGGCAATTTCATTGACTTGGGTTTGTTAATGTTATCTCTTTTGAGAATTCTGTTAACCCTGGCGCTTTCAGGTACACTTTCAATGTTTTCACAGAATTCTCTCCAGGATCTTTCCTTAGCGGATTGGATTTTCTTATTATAGGTTTTCAGTTTAGCCTTATATGCTTCCCAATTACCTGATTTCTTCGCCCTATTGAAGAGCCGTCTTGTTTCTCTTTTGAGATCAGACAGCTCCTTATTCCACCAAGTTACTTGCCTGGGAGGGTGACTTTCTTTTAACGGGCAGTTTTCCTCATATGAGATAGTTAGGGGGTTGTTTTCACTGATTTTTTCATAGAGAAAAGCAGGTACCAACCTTTTTTTGACCATAAGTCGCTTAATTTTCAGGCTAGAAACTTTTTATTATTATTTTTTGAAAGGTCTAACTGTATACTTAAAAAAAAGATTATTTACCTCTTCCTCGAAAAATGCAAAGTTTTTCTGTTATTTTACTTTGAATGTTTCAAATTATGCATTTCACGAAAAAAGCTAACTTTTAACATGCCGTATCTCGGTTTATATTGGTCTTAAAGATATTACAGAAAAATAATTTGGTTTGTGTTACTAAAAGATTTTGATATCTACAGTTTTTTTGATTAAATGCATATTTTTCGAGGTAGTCTCAAAAAACCCTCTCAAAAAGTCGATTTTTTCATCGAAAAACTGTTACTTTCCAGCGCGAATAACTAGAAAAATATTAGTTTTACGAAGAAAATGTAAAAACATTTTTTTCTTAGAATCACTTTTTACATCGATTTACAGGGTTAAAATGTAATAAAAAATTGCCGCCCCCGAGATGGGGTGGCAACCACCCCCAAGGTTTTAGCGTACAGCGGCATGATATAAAAAATTATCCTTGCACTATTCCCTACCTTCTGTGAAAATTTCAAGTAAATCCATGCTGAACGAAAAAATTGCGATCCAAAATGCTTCATTTCCTCGACTAAGTGTAATCTTTGTACTCGTATTTTTGCATAATGTTCTTTGTAATATTGGTATAACTTGTGGTTGAACGTTTTCTCCATATAATTTTATCGCAAATGGGTTTCAGTAGCTTTCTTTCAAAACAACTTTGTCACTATTACTGTGCAATCAAAATAATTTTGTTTTTAATATTTTGTTTCAGATGGTGCCTTTGGCAGTTCTTGCATACCAGTTGTTACTCCCCAATCCCTTCTGTTCTCTTCGAGAGGTAGGGTCAAGCTTTGTCCTAGTACATTATTATGCGATGGAAAGCTTTCTACCCATCTCATGGGGTATTTGGCCCCGGAATATATCCCAAGGAAAAGATTTACTGATACCGAACTGGAAAAGGTAAGAAACTTTATTCAAAGATATAAGCAAACTTAAGTAACAATTTAGGTAAGAAGTAGCTCGGGAGAAAGACATTCAGAGTAGAATAACGATTTGCAGAAACAATACAGGGTGAGGCAGATAAAAGTCCTATTAGAAATATCTCAAGAACTAAAGGCAACAGGATTATGAAAATCGGAATAAAGGGGTTTTGAAGAGTGATCTATTCAATGAAAATATTTTCATCTATTTGCTACTTCCGGTTATACCGGAAGTTGCTTATAACTTCGTTTTTTAAAGGGGCACCCTGTATACTTTTACATTTTTGGATTCTCCTCGATGTCTTCTTTCTTACAATATTAGGTTTTGTAATGTTGTACAGGGTAGTTTAAAAGATAATTACGTTTTTTTTCTTAATTTCGTAGCAAAATTCACACCCTGTAGAATTGTATTAGTTTGTCTTCGAAAACTATATTTATGTTCAAATGGTTTTTAATATAGTCTACTATTAGTAAAAATTGGTAGTATAGCTAATTTTTTAATTTGAGTATACAGGGTTGGTCGAAACTCGGAAAGAGTATTCTATGAGTTTTCTTAAATGGAACACCCTATATTTTAGTATTGTAATGAAATGATATTTTATGATACTTTTTTATTTCTTAAGCATTCCCTATACCTAACTTCTTTTATTTGAGCCTAATTGTTAATTGAACCAACAATCTTAATTACGTAGTTATTTTGATAGCTCAGCCATTATTGCTAATTTTAAGGATCAGACTAGATTATTATGTATTCATTTCCGAAAAATTATTTGTGATTGAATATTTTCACGGCCAACCTAATAACATTTCACGTATTTTTTGTTACAATTAATATTTGGC
The DNA here is from genome assembly GCF_917563875.1 of Diabrotica virgifera virgifera. Taxonomy (NCBI): domain Eukaryota; kingdom Metazoa; phylum Arthropoda; class Insecta; order Coleoptera; family Chrysomelidae; genus Diabrotica; species Diabrotica virgifera. The sequence goes on along the minus strand of NC_065443.1, from coordinate 58,389,636 downwards.
TTGAATCACTCATAACTCACAATTTAAAGCAGTTAGGTATAGGGAATGCTTAAGAAATAAGAAAGTACCATAAAATATCATTATCTTACAATAATAAAATACAGGGTGTTCCATTTAAGAAAACTCAGAAAATACTCATTCCGAGTTTCGACCAAACCTGTATACTAAAATTAAAAAATTAGTTATACTAACAATTTTTAACAATAGTAGACTATATTAAAAACTATTTAAACATAAACAGTGTTTTTGTTGTCAAACTGCTACAATTCTACAGGGTGTGAATATTGCTACGAAATTTAGAAAAAAACCTAATTATCTTTTAAACTACCCTGTATAATATTACAAAACCTCATATTTTAAGAAAGAAGACATCGGGAAGAATCCAAAAATGTAAAAATATACAGGGTGTCCCATTTAAAAAACGAAGTTATAAGCCACTTCCGGTATGACCGGAAGTAGCAAATAGGTGAAAATATTTTCATTAAATAGATCACTCTTCAAAACCCCTTCACTCCAATTTTCATAATTCTGTTGCCTTTAGTTCTCGATATATTTCTAATAGGCCAGTTATCTGCCTCACCCTATATAGTAAAACAATTACTTCAAAGGCATGTCTTTACAAATTTAATCGTCTTTTTACTATTACATATACTTCACTAAAATTAACAAAAATTAATTACATCATATTTCAAAAATGTATAAATATTTTCAATTTCTTTGCAACACGAAGATGCAGCAGCTGCATAATACTCTGGTTAAATCGGAGACTGCAGGAAGAGTCTATACCGGTTTTGGAGGTCTTTTCCCCCTCATCAGTAGTCCCATAACCTCTTCTCTCCGATTTCTCCAGGCATCACACTTTGGGCCTTTCCGAATTGCAAAGAAAGAAATGTCACGGATGAACTAGAGCCATCTACCGAAAAACAAAGTAAGTTATCAATCGAAATAGCACAGAAAACGGCAATAAATATCGTTCCCATACCACCAGATTGACAACAGGTGGAATACTTTCTTTGGTTACACCTACTGAGATTTTCAAAATTTATAAATCAAACAGGATGCCGAGGAAATTAATAGGAGAGAAGAGGATATGGGACTACTGATGAGGGGGAAATGACCTCCGAAACCGGTATAGACTCTTCCTGCACTCTCCGATTTAACCAGAGTATTATGCACCTGCTGCATGTTCGTGTTGCAAAGAAATTGAAAATGTTTATACATTTTTAATTCACTTACTCTTTTGTAGGAGTATTAAGGAATCTTTCTTGTTGGAACTTTTACCACGCTGAGCAGATGAGTTGTGAATGATTTAAAATTCGCTCATCTTAATTTCCTCGGCATCCTGTTTGATTTATAAATTTTGAAAATCTCAGGAGGTGTAACCAAAGAAAGTATTCCACCTGTTGTAAATCTGGTGGTATGGGAACGATATTTATTGTCGTTTTCTGTGCTACTTCGATTGATAACTTACTTTGTACAGCATATTTCTCTTGTTATATTTCGAATCTGCCAAGTTACTTGGCAGACGTCAGTAGGCCAAGATAGTTGTTTGAGTTTTCGGTTAGGGATTCTTTATGTTCCCGGAAGGTATCCATTAACATAGGCTTTAAGCCTTTTCAGTTTTACAATTTTACAATGTAAATTGAATTCTGAATATAACCGCTGTTTGGTTCTGAGGCTATTAAGCAAACGCAAGAGTTCACTGATGATGGACTGATAGGTTCGAAAACGTTCTGAACACATTTATGTAATAGATTTAGATTTTTCAAGATTTTTAATTAAATTATACCTACTACTAAGGAGTTGTTTACTTGGATGTTAGAGTTTGTTAATAAATAAACCTTCTACTGGAAAAATTGCAGCAGTCACCTTTTTTTTAGATAAAATCCCCCTAAACCTATATTAAATTTAAAAAGACTGCAATTAGACCAGGGCAGATCTGTGAAAAAAGGTCTATTTTTGGATGTGCGAGGTGCCATTCGGATTTTTGCAGATAAATTTCGAAAAACATCGATTTTTTTCTAATTTTTTTGCTTATAACTTTAAAACGTTTCATTTTGGAACAAAGTCGTTGAGAAATAAAATAAAGATAATTGAATTTTGTATGATAAACGACTGGTTAAAAATATCTTAAATTATTATCCTTTCTGCAAAATAGCAATAAATACAAAATAAGTGGGCAAAATAAGCCTGTTTTTATTCAATGTTTTTCAACCACTTAGAACTTAGAACTTTCGTAATTCGCTTAGAAAATTCTTACAGCATACTTAAATCGTTCACCAAATTTTATTAAAATCGACCTGATAGATTTTGCAGAATAATTTTGCAATCTAATTTTTTTTTTAAGTTTAAATTTTTTTAAAACTTTCTGAAGAAAAAGTAAACCATTTAGAAGTTTGCTAATTTTTAAACGCTTTTATTTAGTTCAATAGTTTGCGTCAAATCTTTAGACGTTAATTTGAGTGACTTTTCTCCAATGTAATTATTATGTTTATTATATTTTATTATTATATTTTTTATGTTTATTAATTGTTTAAATAAGAAAAACGATTTTAATGGAAAATGCTTAAATTCTCTTGTTTTTTACCATGTAAAGACTTGAAACTTTTACGGATTGTAGCTAATGATATGAACTATACATAATTTCACTTTTTACGTTAATTGTTTACGTTATGCTTCATAAATAAACAATAAAGTTTCCAATTTTTTGCCGATTCCGACTACTTTTCATGTTAGTACATCATATGTTTTATACATATTTTAAGAAACATGACGATATATTTTAATGTTTGAAAAGTGTAAGACTAATAAGTAAAAAATAAAAAATTTAGAAAAAAAAGTTTTTAAGAAACGCATTTCTTTAGTTACGAGTGACTAAAATTAAAAATATTATAAAAAAAATCAACTAAAATGCAAAAAATAAAAAAAATTGAAAAAATCTAACACATTCGTTAAAGAAAAGCGTGGGGCAAAAACCGTTTATTCGATGAAGATGCGTCACGCTTTTCTTTGACGAATGTGTTAGATTTTTTCAATTTTTTTTATTTTTTTTCTTTTTAGTTGATTTTTTTATAATATTTTTAATTTTAGTCACTCGTAACTAAAAAAAAGCGTTTCTTAATTTTTTTTTTCAAATTTTTTTATTTTACATATAAAGAAGTTCTTTGCCTATCTAATACACTTTACAGAATTAAAATCGGATTATTTAAGCGGCCTCAGCCCTGTTTTAAAGTTATAAACAATTTTTTGGCTTATAAACAAATACAGTGAGAACGTTTGAGTTGGCATAAATTAATTTTCTCGAGAATAGGCGTCTCTGGAGATAAATCCCGAAACAGGTCGATATTTATTCTTAAATTCTAGTGATAGCTCAATCGAAAGGCTATTCAATTTTGTGTTCACTATACAGGGTTTGAATTAAAAAAAAATTTGAATTAAATTAGTTCCAATATTTAGAATACGTCATCACACCCAGATGGATGACGTCACTAGTATGATATTTATGCCAAAAAATTATAATTTAAAAACAAAAATCGATCAGTTTCGGGATTTATCTCCAGTCTCCCATTCTCAAGGAAATGAATTTATTCCAACTCAAACGTCCTCACTGTATTTGTTTATAAGCCAAAATATTGTTTATAACTTTAAAACAGTTCTGAGGCCGCTTAAATAATCCGATTTTAATTCTGTAAAGTGTATAGAGAACCTCTTTATATTTAAAAAAAAATAGCAAAATTTTTAAAAAATTTGAACTTTTTAAAAAAAAATTAGATTGCATAATTGTTATGCAAAATCTATTAGGTGGACGGTTTAAGTATGCTGTAAGAATTTTCTAAGTCAATTATGAAGGTTCTAAGTTCAAAGTGGTTGAAAAACATTGAATAAAAATAGTCTTTTTTGCCCCCTTATTTTCTATTTATTTCTATTTTGCAGAAAGGGTAATAATTTAAAACATTTTAAACCAGTCGTATATTATACAAAATTCAATTATCTTTATTTTCTTTCGCTACAACTTTGTTCCAAAATGAATCGTTTTAAAGTTATATGCAATGAAAGTAGAAAAAAAATCGATATTTTTCGAAATTTTTAAATATTTAAATCTTAAAGTTATATGCAATGAAAGTAGAAAAAAATCAATATTTTTCGAAATTTTTAAATATTTAAATCTTTTTATTAATGTTCCGGACATATCTGAGAAGGAGCATAAGTCAATTATAATTATTGAAGTTGTCACCTAACTTTATCTGCAAAAATCCGAATGCCACCTCTCACATCCACCTCAAAACAGATCCGTCCTGGTTTAAATATCTGGGACATGTCATCACGTCTGTTTCGACTGCGTCGAGTACTGTTTAAATTTAATTTTCTCAGTTTTGATTTCAAAAAATTTAAAACATCGCCTAGACAACTCAAGATATTTAATATCCCAAGGTGCTACGACTATGAATATTTTCCTTCAATCTTTTATACCTAAAATCAATAAAGTTTTCCAGACTGGATCGATCTTGTAAATTGTAATTATACTGGCGGTTAAAGCTCGATTGTTCATTGTTTAATTTGCCGATGTCAGGAGCGAACATTAAGACCATTCAATGGTTACCTTGACCGCACACATCGTTGAAAAGGTCCCAATTCTACCGGAAGCCACATATTGACTTCGCTTTATTTAATTGGTATCCAGCCAAAGGGCGGCATCCGCTAAACTTTCACTTATATTAAAAGGTTCTCGTCAATATGATGTTTGCAAAATGTTGTTTAAAAAAATACTGGCCTAAAAGGTACGGGTAAAAACTAAAAGGTACGGGTGTCATGCATTATAATAAAGGTTAAAGCTTTAACTCTTTTTGGCACACCGGATTGAAATTTGAACCACAAAATTTTTGCTACATGTTGCAAAATTACAAAATGAACCACTTACTATTTTATTTTTATCAAGTTACACCTACGCAAGTGGTTTGTATTACTTATAGTCCAGAGAAATAAGGTTTTTGTCGGAACACTTGAGCAGCCAGGTTTCAAATGGGTTTTTTGGGTACTATATACCTAATACATTATAAATACAAAAACGCCCGTCACAGTTCGGACGAGAATTTTAGTTATTAACAAATAAGGGTCAAAAATGGCAGTTTCTTCGTTTAAATCGCTACAGGTATAAATAGGGTTACTAAATATCTTATTTAGAGTATTCATCTTCTAGTAGATGAGCAAAGGTGTAAAATGGCAGTTTTCGAATTTTGGTCCGATCATTTGTTGCTTCGCTAATTGCAAAAAAGACTAAAATTTCGAAAATAAAAAATTTGCTATAACTCTTGCGAAACTGAACTTAAGGTTTTGATATTTCACGAAAAGTTGAGTCAACCAGTACATATAATGCCCAAAAAATTTCAAGATTATTCGACGATTAGTTTAAATTTTATTAAATTTGTTTATCCCAATTTTGCAATGTTATTGTTCAGAAAATAATAATGATACAGCAATTCTGTGGAAACCACATGAAAGAAGAATACTTATGTATTCAAAATGTTTAAAAAAATCAATAAAAAGTCATTTCTATCATTCCGAAAACATTTTACTAAAGTAGAGTCATTTTTGGCTTCTAAACAATTTGAATAGCTTTGTTAATAGAGAGATATCGAAACCCTATTTAACATCGTCCTTTAATAAAAGATCCTTTATTTTGACATATACGCAAGCGCAGTATCACGTCCTTTATTTTTGTCCTGTAATAAAATACAGGCCGCCTGTATTTAAGGAAAAATAAAGGACAAAAATCTTTTAATAAAGGATTCTTTATTTTGACGTAACGTGTCAAAAATGTGACAAATTTGTCAAAAAAAGAAGAAACAAGAAAAGAAAGGCGTCTAACTTTATTTATATTTATGTTTTTATCACATCCCACATCTTTGGATATTTTTGATCTAAGTTGAAGTTTTGTTTATTAAAAAGAACTCCTAAAGAAAGAGACAAAAGTTTATTCTCAGATATAGATTATTAATGTTTGACCCAAATCAATATAAAAAAGAATATTTAAGAGCATTGAGTTATTACAAAAAGTTTGTAAACAGGAATTTAAATACATACCTATAATTTTTGTAAATAATTTTAAAGTGTTTAAATCAGACATAGAATTTCTTTACAACTCATTTAAACTCCAGACATTTTTGTATAGAAATAAATATTTTTAGTACAGATATAATATAAGATATACCTACCTAATTTCAATTAGGTAATTTGAATGCACAAATATATCATCATACATGGTACTTGAGACATTGTGGAAAAGTTTAGGATTTGTTAACAGTTAACATTCTGCATTCAAAGGTTGAGTTCAATTCAACAGATATATAACATAAATGGTATTAAAATATAAACGGGTTCATACGATAAATCAAAGGTTTAAGCGGTTTAAGTATTTATTTTTGAAATTTTAATTCTTTATGTATTAGAATCTATAACGTTTTTAACCAAAAATATTACACTTTCATTTTCGTGCTATCAGCTTTTGTTTATTTAAATATACTGTCAAAATAATTCATCCACCATAAAGCTAATTCCTCTATTATTTTTGTCCTTTAAAACACTTACTTTACTTTATCGTGTCCGGACATAGAATTTCAGCCCAGTTTTGGGTTTGGGCTATGTCTGTTCCATCTTTGTTGCCGAGCCACAAATCTTCGAGGGTACAAGGATAGTTGCTGCATGTAAGACGATGTTCCATATTCTGTATTTCTCCAGTCACAGTTCACATCATCTTGGTCTATTTTCCCCCATTTTAGAATGTTTGATTTTACTGGAGCGACCCCTGGTCATATCCTATTTATAGTTTTCCGTGTTTTAAAGTCTAGGTCTAGAGATTGTCTGGTCCATTGAACCTAGGGAAGAGGAAAATACTCATCCTGCACTGTTCCAAGGAAGCTTTTCCTGGATTTTAGTCGCTTTTGTGGCATTCGAGCTTTGTATAGGGCATTCCACTCATCCAGAATCTGTTTAATTTCCTATATGTGCTCTGCAACGCATCTGTGTATCAACGGTTCTACAAAACCTGTTAAACAATTTGTTTGTTCATATATTTTTGCTAGTTGTGGAAGTCCTTTTAACGGAAAGTGATAACATATTTTAACGGATACATAAAATCAAACACCAATATGTATTTATAAATTTATTAAAACACTGCTAATAATAAAATACTTAAAATCAGACACCAATATTAAACTATATATACTATATTACTATACCTATTTATTTTTAACTTATTAGCAAACTGCAGTCCAATAAAAATAAAATTATCAACATTAACCATTTAAACTTGCCTTAAATTGAGAATAATTTTAACACAAACAAACACACACAAAATTTAGTTGCAGTTGCACTAGATTTGCTCCTGGTTGAAAATGTACTGCCACAGCTTGTTCGATTAAATCGCAGCACCTTCATATTTGTAAGTACATGTAAAACTGAAGAAGCTCGTATTATTCTTTGAATAAAAGGTAACTTGCATCTTATTTCACATATTAATATTTAAAATTTTCTCTTCAAAATACCAGATGTTCTTTCAATAACAATAATTCTTGAAGCAATTTGTGATTAATAGTTATACAGCACTTCAATTGCTGTCTGAAGATTTTGCAATGGTGTCATTAGGTGGTTGAGCACTGGATATACCCTAGCAAATACATTGTTCATAAATTCTCCATTTCATATATATGCAAAAGTATTTAACAACTAATATAGTATCTCTAATTTTTTCACTTCCATGTTGTACAATGAGTATTATGGGTTATGTTGTTCTTTAAATGACAAAATAATTAAATTCAACGATCTTATTTAAATTTTTATCTTTTATTTATAAGATCTTATTAAAGGAGGTAACAAATAGAATTTTATAGGTTATTTACGTTATTTTTACATTTACAAAATTATTTAATGTCATTTGTCAAAATAAAAGATTTCTTAAAGCTGCGTTTCGAGTGGTTTCGATAACTCTCATTGCACATGTCCTGTATTTGTCCTTTATTAAAAGATACTGTAATAAAGGAACTTTTAACTCCGAGTTTCGATATCTCTCTAATATTGACTGTAGAGTAAATCTACTTTGGGATTTCAAAATCTAGTATTTTTACACAAATTAAAAAAAAAACTTTTTGCCTAAGTTACTATAAATAAGGTATTTAATTACCCTATTTTCACCTGCAGCGATTTAAACGAAAAAACTGCCATTTTTGACCCTTATTTGTTAATAACTAAAATTCTCGTCCGAACTGTGACGGGCATTTTTATATTTATAATGTTTTAGGCATATAGTACCCAAAAAACCCATTTGCAACCTGGCTGCTCAAGTGTCCCGAAGATGGTATCTTTTTGCCTTATTTCCCTGGCGTATTACTCCCTCTGTCAATATTAAGTATAATCTCTAATTGGTAAAATTGGCACGGTTTAGTTATCAGCCAAACGCAAATAGTTATCAGTTGTTTCTTCAAAAGTGAGGTCATTTTACACGTGCAATTGAATGTTTCCGTGAAGCAAGAGTCTAGAAAATCTATAAAATCTCGTTCCGCAAAGAATGTGTATATCAGAAAAATCTAGTTATATTTTTATCTTCTTCTTCTTTACGTGCCATCTCCGCGACGGAAGTTGGCAATCATTATAGCTATTCTTATCTTAGATGCTACTGCTCTGAATAGTTCGGTTGATGTGCATCCTACCATTCCCTCAAGTTACGCAACCATGAGATTCTTCTTCTTCCTACACTTCTCCTGCCATGGATGTTCCCTTGTATAATTAATTGAAGTATGTGGTATCTCTCTCTGTTACCCCAGGCTGTGGGTGAAAAATAGGTCGATTTCAGGATATAATTCAGGAATTTTTGAAATCTATCAGGTGTTGTAAAGGACGATGCCAGGAATAACTTATACTAAAATGTAACCAAAAATATTGTGCGCTTTTTTTTATATTGTGATTTTCATTTGTTAAATTTGCAATTTTTATTGATTTTTAATTTTGCAGCTTAGGATTTTGATTTTAGAGAAAAACTTTTTAATAGAAAGTTGTAGTAATTTAAAAAACCTACAATTTGAGGTACAGTAAGTTTAATTTGGTTAATTGGTTATTGCAAAACAGCCTGCGAAAAGTCCAAAATAATTTTTTTTTATTTTTTAAAGCTTTGAAATGAAGATCTTTCAATTCCAAACATAAAAAAAATTGTAAAGCCAGATTAACGAATTCGTTGCTTAGATATTATAAATTGTTTATCCCAAGAGGTCAAATGTCGAAGGCTATAATTTTTTGATAAAAAATCGTAGAGAGTTGGTGAAACATCCAATCTCCTTCTAAAGAGTTATATTTTCATATTCTGATGTAAATAAATGCGTAAAACATTTTTAAACCTCTAATTTTTGGGTTTGAAAATAAGGGGGCAAATTTCGTTATAAACATTTAGAGCTGAAGCGGCCCTGTACATCCTATGAGTTTTTAACTTACAGATTATTGTTGCTGAAGATGAAACGAAGATTTATAAAAAAATAAAAAATTTCTACGACCAACTGAAGCCGAGATAATTTTTGGGTTTGAAAATAAGGGGGCAAATTTTGTTATAAACATTTAGAGCTGAAGCGGCCCTGTACATCCTATAAGTTTCTAACTTACAGATTATTATTGCTGAAGACAAAACGAAGATTTATAAAAAAATAAAAATTTTCTGCAACCAACCGAAGCCGAGATAATTGTTTTTTTGTCTTAAGTCGTAGTGCTTTTATTTATAACAATTAAGAAATTATTTTACAGTCATTGACTAAAGAAAGACTTATATTATCTTAAAATAAAAATTATTATAAAATTTAATTACATTTAATTCTTAAAATTATTTTTAAAATCGGTGCTTTTGCAAGCGGGCGAATTTTGCAAATCGCCCGGCTGGCTTCAAATCCGCGCGGTCGGAAAATTTTTACGTAACTTGTATTAAATTTTGACAGAAAATAATTAAATAATATTACCATTATAATATACAGTCTATTTACCACTGTATTTGTTTTTCTTGATAAACTTTTATATGTGAAATTTCATTTCTAAAGAAATAATATTACAAAAATGATACATATATATGAAATATATTTTTAATTTTTTCATTGTTATATAAATATAATAATAATAATGTTACTTCTTACTATAATATACAATATAAAACTTTTTCTTCTTGTAGTGACTATTCTTTTTGGATTTCACATATAAAAGTTTATAAAAAAAAACAAATACAGTGGTAAATAGACTGTATATTATAATGGTAATATTATTAAATTGTTTTCTGTCAAAATTTAATACAAGTTACGTAAAAATTTTCCGAGCGCGCGGATTTGAATCCAACCGGGCGATTTGCAAAATTCGCCCGCTTGCAAAAGCACCGATTTAAAAAATAATTTTTAATAATTAAATGTAATTATATTTCATAATAATTTTTATTTTAAGATAATATAAGTCTTTCTTTAGTCAATGACTGTAAAATAATTTCTTAATTATTATAAATAAAGGCACTACGATTTAAGAAAAAAAAAACAATTATCTCGGCTTCAGTTGGTTGTAGAAAATTTTAATTTCTTTATAAATCTTCGTTTCGTCTTCAGCAACAATAATCTGTAAGTTAGAAACTCATAGGATATACAGGGCCGCTTCAGCTCTAAATGTTTATAACGAAATTTGCCCCCTTATTTTCAAACCCAAAAATTATCTCGGCTTCAGTTGGTCGTAGAAATTTTTTATTTTTTTATAAATCTTCGTTTCATCTTCAGCAACAATAATCTGTAAGTTAAAAACTCATAGGATGTACAGGGCCGCTTCAGCTCTAAATGTTTGTAACGAAATTTGCCCCCTTATTTTCAAACCCAAAAATTAGAGGTTTAATTTTTTTTTCGCTTTTATTTACATCAGAATATGAAAATATAACTCTTTAGAAGGAGATTGGATGTTTCACCAACTCTCTACGATTTTTTTTCAAAAAGTTATAGCCTTCGACATTTGACCTCTTGGGATAAACAATTTATAATATCTAAGCAACAAATTCGTTAATCTGGTTTAACAATTTTTTTTATGTTAGGAATTGAAAGTTCTTAAATTTAAAGCTTTAAAAAATAAAAAAAAAATTGTACAATAAATAATGCAATTGTAAAAAACGGCCATTTTGGACCTTTCGCAGGCTGTTTTGCAATAACCAATTAACGAAATTAAACTTACCATAGCTCAAATTGTAGGTTTTTTAATTTACTACAACTTTCTATTAAAAACTTTTTCTCTAAAATCAATATCTCAAACTACAAAATTAAAAATCATTAAAAATTGCAAATTTAACAAATGAAAATCGCAATTAAAAAAAAGCGCACAATATTTTTGGTTACATTTTAGTAAAAGTTATTCCTGGTATCGTCCTTTACAACACCTGATAGGTTTCAAAAATTCCTGAATTATATCACGTTTTTTCACCCACAGCCTGGGGTATGTGGAGGAGTCCGTGTATGGAGAAGAGCAGCCACAGACAAGCAAGGGTGGAGGCAAAAAATAAAGGAGGCCAAGACTCAATTTGGGCTGTAGTGCCGTAGAAGAAGAAGATGAGGTATCTCTCATTACGCATAACATGCCCCAGGTATTGCAGCTTTCGTGTCTTGATGGTTTCAAATATTTCCGTTGTTTTGTAGACTCTTCTCATGACTTCGTTGTTTGTTACATGCTCGGTTTATGATATCTTCAGGATTCTGAATGCTTCCAACTGTTTAGCAATCGACGCGTTAAGTGTCCATGCTTCTATCTTGTAAAGCAGAGTCGAGAAAATATAACACCTTGCCAGCCTAACTCACAAATCTAATTTGAAGTAATCGTTTGTATGGATTATTATTGTGCCAAGATAGTTGTAGATTTCAACTTGTTTTAAAATTTTACCTTTAATCGTCAGGATTTCATCATTATTTTGGATTTTTGATATCCTCATAAATTTAGTTTTCCTGATGTTTATTGATAATCCATATTTTTCTCCATACTCAACTATCTTGTTCATTAGCTTTTGGAGGTCTTGGAGGTTGTCTGTTATTATGATAGTATCGTCCGAGTATCTAATGTTATATATATCTAATGTATATTTTTATACAATCATAAAATGTCTTTATGAATATCAATGGATTTACAAGAAAGAGAAAACAGAACATCTTTCGGTTCTACGTGTTGCATGGCTTATCTATTGCCTAAACCTGATCTGTTTACATCAGAGCTATTGCTGTGCAATTTTAGATACTACTTTGATTGTTACCAACAGAAGAAATATATGAGAACATTAACTTTACATATTATATTACATTTGGAAATTTCGCTTAACGCGCGTTGAACATGCGTTAGATCAATGTATAGTGTTCACATGGTGCGCGCTTGTCAGGCGTTGAATGTACGTTGGCTCGGCCGCCCTGGTTCAGTTTGAATTATTATAAATTTAAATGTTGAATAAGTTGCATATGTGAGTTTATTTTAAATGAAGTAAAGAAACACATACTTACAATCATTTAATTTACTTCGACGATCGGTTTCGATCTCTACAATATACAGATCATATTCAGGTCGGCGGTTCAGGTTCCCAATCAAAAGACTAAGGGATGTCATTTAGTTTGTATCATTGTAGGTGCCTAACACTAGAAAATCTATTAAATGTAGACAAATATAGGAAAAATTAATTAAATAAAGACAAGGTCGAATTAAAATATTGGTTAAAAACCGGAGATTATTAAAGGTGATCTGAGAAAGGGTGGGGTTTGTTTAAGCTATTGTATGATAATGTATGTTCAGAAAAGTAATGAATTAATAATTACAGGGTGTAGGCGCTTACATTAAGAAATTTAAAATAAATAAATAAATTAACACAATCCAAGACACAAAACACATATGATTTATCATAACTACACAAACAAGACAACAAATGGTTTAAAATTGGTAAGGAGTAGCACTACGTTTGTTAAATTCACTGGAATAATTGATTTTTTATTTTTAATCTCAAACTTGGTTTTTGTGTTTAATTAAAAAAATATTCAACACAAAAACCAAGTTTGAGAAACACCTTAAACTTGGTTTAAACACAAAAACTTGGTTTTTGTGTTTAATTAAAAAAAAACAAGTTTGAGATTTAAAAAAATAAAAAATCGATTATTTCAGTGAATTTAACAAATGTAGTGCTACTCCTTACCAATTTTAAACCATTGGTTGTCTTGTCTGTGTAGTTAGTTATGATAAATTCTATGTGTTTTGTGTCTTGTATTGTGTTAATTTATTTATTTATTTTAAATTTCTCAATGTAAGTGCCTACACCCTGTAATTATTAATTCATTACTTTTCTGAACATACACCATCATACAATAGCTTAAACAAACCCCTCCCTTTCTCAGATCACCTTTAATAATCTCCGGTTTTTAACCAATATTTTAATTCGACCTTCTCTTTATCTAATTATTTTTCCTATATTTCTTTCTCTACAGTTAATAGATTTTCTAGTGTTAGGCACCTACAGTGATACAAACTAAATGACATCCCTTCGTCTTTTGATTGGGAACAATACAATCTTACAACTTATTCCTAGCTATCCTACTAGCATAATCTGGACGTTTAATAAACATGTTACTGATAAACTTACAAATCATCCCTTGTAGCGGCATCATTTAATCACTTGTAATGCCGACCTGAAGATGATCTGTATATTGTAGAGATCGAAACCGGTCGTCGAAGTTAATTAAATGATTGTAAGTCTGTGTTTCTTTACTTCATTTATTATAAATTTATTAACAAACTCCTAAGAATAATAAAATACTTAAAAAATCAGTAATCAATTTAATGTATTTATTAATAAAGTTAGTAACAAACTGCAGTTGCATAAAATTAAATTATCAGTAGTAATTACACGTGAGCTCTAAAATTATCGATTTGTATCCCAAGTGATACTTTGACAGTTTGAATTTCACGACCCGAAGGGAAGTGAAATTATGTCAAAGTGTTACGAGGGAAGAACAAATCGATAATTTTTAAGAGTTGGAGTGTAATTTGCTAAGATTATTTCATGAATAAAACTGTTTTTTAAATAATATAAACTAATATTTTATTGAAATTTTCGCCTGATTATTTGCTAAACCTGTTCCTGTTGTTCCTTTGACAAGTTGTAAAACATGAATTGTCATTAATGTCACTGAATGTTCATTTTTTCGTAGCAACGAAGGGCATTTGACGTAATGCTTGACGACGGGAAACTATCGTATATAATATCACAAGAGAGAAAATTTTGCCGGCAATATTTTCGACTGGTATGAGAGTTTGTTGCCTGGCAATTTTCGCGAATTAAATTTTGACTTAAATCACAAGACGTCAGTCGAGTGATTTCGTCAAAATTTCATAAGCGAAAATTATACCAAAAGGCAACGAACTTGAATAAAACCAGGAGAAAATTTTGCCGGTAAATAATTTTCTCTCGAATGATATTCGACAAGACTATTTCACGAGACAATTAATGCACCATATCAACGAAATATATTCTTTATTTATTTGTTATTACCAAACACTTTCGTGACAGATCTGTCATAATTTTGTCGCTGAGAAATCACGTCGCTAAGGAGTTTTGTCAGTAGGAAACGATGAGTTGCTATGCCGTTTTATCAGTTAAAAACAGTCTAGTGAAACAGTCAGTAGTAACTGCCCAAGAGCTCTAAAATTATTGAATTTTTCCCGAGTGTCACTTTGGCAGTTTTAATTTCACGAGCCGAAGGCGAGTGAAATTATGTCAAAGTGTCACGAGGGCAAATATTCTATATTAATTTTAGAGTTCGAGTACAATTTGTTGCGATTATTTCATGAATAAAACTGTTCAAAACCAAAATTTTATTGTAATTTATATATGTAAGTACCAATTAGTGCAATTAAACACACAGTTGTTATAAATATGTATTTGACGGTTGAAAGTCATCACTTTTATAATTTTTAAAACATTTGTCATTAATGTTACTGAATGTATTTTTTCGTAGCAACGAAGGGCATCTGACGTAATATACTTAACGACGGGAGATTATCAAAAATTTTCGATTTAATTCAGATTTCTGTAGCTTTCTGTTGGTCAGAATCTCCTATGAATGAAATAATCAGTAGTAATTGCGCAAGAGCTCTAAAATTATCGAATTTTTCCCGAGTGACACTTTGACAGTTTTAATTTCACGACCCGAAGGGGAGTGAAATTATGTCAAAGTGTCACGAGGGCAAAAATTCGATAATAATTTTAGAAATCGAGTGCAATTTGCTGTGATTATTTCATGAATAAAACTGTTCAAAACCAAAATTTTATTGTAATTTATTTATGTAAGTATAAATTAGTACAATTAAACACACAGTTGTAATAAATATTTGACGGTTGAAAGCCATCACTTTTGTAATTTTTAAAACATTAATTGCCATTAATGTCACTGAATGTATTTTTTCGTAGCAACGAAGGGCATCTGACGTAATATACCTGACGACGGGATATTATCAAAAATTATCACTTTAATTTTTATTTCTGTAGCTTTCTATTGGTCAGAATCTCATATGAATGAAATACATAACCAAAAATTATCGGTAGTAATTGCACGAGAGCTCTAAAATTATCGATTTGTTTCCCGAGTTACACTTTGACAGTTTCAACTTCACGGCCCGAAGGGGAGTGAAATTATGTCAAAGTATCACGAGGGCAACAAACTACATACATTTTGCTTGAGACCGTTCACATGCTAACGCGAGTTTTAATGATCTAAATGCGCAGTTGCATAATCTGCCTTGCATACTTCTTGCATAGCATGAAAATTGCATATTGTAAAAATAGCTTTAGTCAAAACAACTAGGTGTAAATTATAACGAGTTTAAATAGAATGGTTGTATTGTTTTATTACGGTGTATTACCGGTGTAAAATAACTTCTTGAGAACTTGACAGCAATTAAAATGATGTAGTGGGTGAGTTGCAAGTGATTCATTAATATTTTAATTAGTTTGATATATAGTTCAAGTCATTACGTTGGTATTTTGGGTCAATGTTATTTTTTTTGTTTCATTTTTCAACCCTTAATACAACCTCTATCTTAATAAAAAAATAAATAAAAAATACATTTGAACATATTATTTATGTATCGCTTTACTTGACATTGATATTTTTTTATTATTTACAATAAAAAATCTTTTTATAATTTTACATCCATTAATACTACTCCTTATGATGGAGAGTATAAAAGTAGGGAAAAAAATTATCTTTGCAGACAAAAAATATAATATTTATACAAAAGATGTATAGAAAAATACGTAAAAAATCTTTTGACATTTAAAGAAAAACAGTCATGTCACTAACTTGTTCTAATCTACGTCACTGTCATTGGTTCCTTCCTCAACTTTGTCAAATATTGCAGCATTGTTTTGGCAGTTAACACCTTCATATTCCCCACTCTTCTTCTTCTTCTTAGCCTTCTATCGTCCACGTTTGGACATAGGCCTCTCCCAACTCCTTCCATCGGTCTCTATCCTGAGCAACATATTTCCAATTCGTTCCGGCTACTCTTTTAATATCATCAACCCATCTCATCTGTGGTCTTCCTCTCGGTCGTTTACTTTGGTAAGGTCTCCAATGTTGTATCGTGGCATTCCAACGTTGGTCTTTTTGTCTAACAGTGTGGCCTGCAAAGCTCCATTTAAGTTTGGCAACTTTTTCATATTCCCCACATGAAGCGTTAAAACAAAGCAGCCCAATCATTCTGCAGGTGCAGGACGTGCTTCATCCTGCTTTTCTGGCGCAGGTGCTTAATGCATTTTTGTGCGTTGGAAATATTCATTATCGTTATCCCATCCCCAATCAATTGGATTGAGACACCCCCTCTGTGGCTCAGTGGTAAGAGCGCCTACCTTTGGATCGAAAGGTCCGAATAGTCGTGAGTTCGAATCTCACCAGGGTCAGAGATTTTTCGTTTATTATAAATTAATAAATGAAGATAGTTTCTGTCCTTGTGGAATCGGTACAAAGTTTATGGTTATTAGTAAACAGGCAGCCGTAAATAATAATAACTATAACGTAACAATCGGTAATGACTCAATTGAACGAGTAAGTAATATTGTATATCTGGGTACTCATATTAATGAAAGCTGGAACCCTAGTACAGAAATAAAAAGTAGAATTGCCAAAGCAAGAACAAGTTTTATGAAATTTAAGAAAATCCTGTGCAGTCATGATCTAAATTTGGAACTTCGCATAAGAATGGTTCGATGTTATATATTCCCAGTAATACTTTACGGGGTTGAAGCATAAACCCTGACAGAATCGCTTTTAAAAAACCTAGAAGCATTTAAGATGTGAGTCTACCGCCGTATTCTGAAGATCAGTTGGGTGGAAAGAGTCACAAACGAAAGGGTTTTGCAACGTTTGAATAAAAGTTTCGAAGTAGTGAACATGGTTAAAAGGCGCAAATTGGAATACTTTGGTCATATAATGCGTCACCCAGAAAAATATGACATACTTCACCTTGTCATGCAAGGTAAAATAATGGGAAAAAGAAGTGTGGGCCGCCGTACAACTTCTTGGCTTAAAAACCTACGCCAATGGTTTGGGAAAACTAGCACTGAACTATTTCGTGCGGCTGTAAATAAGACAATGATTGTTAATATGCTGGGCAACATGAGAGCCAACGATAGACAAACGGTCTCGGCACCTTAAGAAGAAGAAGGAATCGGTACTAACCGGAGGGACCGCAGACATTCGGATACAATTAGCGTCTCTTTGAAAAGGCAATGACGTCGACTTTGCAAAGTAACAAGACACTTACTTATCACACACACTACACATGTCACTAGGTATGTACCTAACTGCAAAAATTCACCGTACCTACCATGCCAATGGCCATTAGCTGTCGAGGCATTACCTTAATAAACAAAAATTGGATTGAGAGCTTTACCGCCTAGCCAAATTTGAATCTGGTAATAAACTCTCTTAATGTGTTCGTTCAAAGCATCTAAAGGTACGTATCCATACGTGGGTGCTTTGTTCAAGTTTTTTCAAAAGAAATAAATATTGGTTTGAAATACATGGTGATTCCATATAAGTTTGGTTATGTATATACCCTTATTGACCGCACTATAAATAGATAGTCATTATTGCCAATGCTCTATTAATGCTAATTATCTGCTCTACTTTATCTATCAGTAATTTAGTAATTTAAGATTTTTATTGAATAACTTTATTTGTTAATTAGATTAAAATTATTAATAATTATTATAATTAATAAATTGAATTGGTCGTGAATAATAATTAACTTTGGATGAGTTTTCAATAGAAATATTTTTTGCAATTTCGATTACTGTAAACGACAGGATTCAAAATTATTTATCTGTTTAGCAATAGTATTTTACTGTATTACCGCAGAAATCGAAGCCGAATAAGCGTTTGAAAAAATCCAGAAACAAAAAAATTATTACAAATTAAACCCTAAATTAAGCATTTTTTTCATTTTTTTTTTTTGAAGTTATACTTCTTTACCGGCGATAGAGGGTGATTTTTTTATATGTTAAAACCTATCAGCCCGGCGCATGCGCATTATAACTTTGTTCTGATTGGATGTTCAAATGACATGTCAAAAATTATCCGATATGGCAGCTGTGGTTTGGAGGTAAAGGTAAAGGTAAACAAATGTATAATATATTAGTTTTATTGTTGTGAGGACAGAAACAAAAAAGTTTATAATATTGTAGTGACTTTTAAACAGTTTTTAAAAGCAACAGGTACGTAATAATTGTTAATGTATCATGGGTATAAACCTACCTATTTGATCTGCCAAAATACATAGTATGTAATACTTTTATTTATATAATTTGATTACCATCAAAATTTCTATCAATATTCACCTAATATTTTTTTTACTCTATATTTTGTTGTATTTTTTCAATTCTAAATCATTTCAATTCAAAATTAAAATAATTTGATCAATTTTCAAAATATCAAAATATCACAAGTTTAATCTGTTTAGTTAGTCGATCTTCGTAAATAATGACACATAGTGTCCATGGCTAAGCGGAGAAGGCGAATGAATTCCAATATCAACCGCTCTTATCAGCGCTGGTTCGAGTCCCAATAGAAACTTTCTTTTTTGTTTTTTTTAATACATTTTATGATTGTAAGTATATTTATTATATAATTGTATTTTCAGAAAATACGTATTTAGTTAAAAAAAATTTTCGACAATTAATGTTCAGACATCATTTGTGGCTTGTTTAATTTGTTTGTGTGTGTTTTATTCTTTTATTATTTTAATTTTTGGCACTGTTCTAATAAAAATGTTTGAGAAGTAGTAAGTATAAATTAGTTTAATATTTAAACAAAATATAAATAAAAAGTATATTAATTTCGTTTAAATCATATAATAGAAGTATAACTTCTTACGTGCGTACAAAGTACACACACATTCTTTTTTAAATATGAAGATAAATGATAAAAATATTTAAAGTTGAGTTCAAAATGTGGGTTTTTATGTAGTTACTAAATGTGTAAAAGATGGACGCGATCGGTCTAGTACTTTTTAAACAATTCTACATTATTTCTTTATCCCACTATAGAGAAAAAAGGTCATGTTCAAATGGTCGTACAGGCGCTTTTTCAAAATTTGGAAGAGTGTTTTTGCTCTCATTCTCTTCGTAAGGTCTCAAGTTTTCCGAATTTAAAAAAGTATATTAACTTTTAAAGGTTTATTTACAAATAATTGATGTTAAATTATGTACCATTTTTCGTTTTATAAACAATAAGATTGTTTTCGCCTTTTTCAGCTTTACAAAAAAAAAACAAAATACACCATCTGAAAGGTTGTAAATTACATATCTTTAAAAAAAATTGTGACCATAGAACCGGATATATATTTTTTTATTTCTCCTTAAACACATCGCAATTGTTTATAAACACTAACAGTTGAAGCAGTTTGTCAATGAAGTTTCAGTTTTTCATTTAAAATTGAAATAAGCTTAATAAGTATAAATATGCATAATTAAAATTGTGAAAATTTCTTAAAGGTGCTGAACCAAAAGACACCATAATGTAATAAACAAATTATAAAAATTCCTTTTGTCGCTTTGAAATCACTTTTTAACTCCGATTATTTTATCATAAAAGTTAATTTTGTAGTTTTTTTAAGTGTTTAACCTTTACAACATTTTCCGTCTATTCCACCATATCCCATTAGCATAACTTAAGCAAGATATCATGTTAATGAATACTCAGGAAGTAGCTCCTTGTAACCGAATGTAAGTACGACACGTTATCATTGCATGATTATAGACGGTATACATCTGCATGTGTTTGTGAGCTTGGGGATGTTTGTTACCGCCCCGAGTGTACATGCATATGTATTTGTCCATTGTCTTAACTAGTTTTATGTATGTTGTTCAATATTGGCTTGATCTTATGGATCTTTAGCATCTTTTACAACCAGACATTGTTCTAACTCTGGTTTTTATTTTAGTAACTTGTAACCGTTGACCTGAAGATGCTCTGCATACTTTATAGAGCGAAACCGGTCGTCGGAAGTTACAATAAATGATTGAGAGTACGTCTGTTTTTTTACTTCATTCAAAATGAACTCTCACATGCAACCCATTCAACATTTTTATACGAAGAGTTCGACTTCCGCTTCTACGTTCGATCTTTTTAAGTTAAAACCTAGGACTTACGAAGTCCAATTACTTGTTAATACAATAAATTACATTGCAAAGATTGTTTTCCGATATCTGGTAATTGCAGTTTCAATTCATATATGTGTGCATTTAATCTTCTTGATTTCTAGCGCCAAACATCTACGGAAAACACGTAGTAATCGTCGTATTTTCCTTGTTATCAACAATCAACAGCAAACATCAAAACGGGAGCAAACGGGAATAGAGACCCTAACGGAGTTTGTCCCTGCAAAGCTTCCCAGATCTTCTAATAATAGAAATAAATCGCGACGACCCGATTCGATATCAGAAAATAACAGTAACAGAAAATGGACTGTGTTCTCGCTTAGAATGAAGGGGGATTGAAAATTTACGTCTCTTTGATATAGAGATATCGTTTACAAGAAAAAAGGGCTCCTTTACAATGAGGGATGTTTAATGTGATAAACGGAATCGAGCGGAATCTTTTATTCCACCCACGGATCCGTGATCTTTATAATCTCAGTAGCAGGTTTTTATTCATACATATGAGACCATTTAAAAGTAAATACGAGAAGTAATTTTTTATTTTTTTCGAGAAAAATTCTTAAATATTGTATAAAAAAAACTACATTGAGAAAAAATAATTATTAAATTAATGAATGTGGTAACGATGTAATTTTGATGAAACGCATCTAAAATTGAAGCTTACAAAAATGAAATACCCAAACTAAAAAGTAGGTACTTCTAAAAATATATGTGAGTTAATAATTACACTTCTCTTTGTAGAGTAGGGATCCCAGAGCACTTAGGCCACAATTGACCCATTGTGCATCCTCCGAGGAGGCTGTCGTCCTTAGCTCATTGTCCATCCTGCCATTTCCAAGAAGGTGGGCAAGTCATCAGGGGATATCTCCCCTATGTCGGCAGGTGTACTCTCATATTGACGATAACAGCGACATTCACATAGGACATGCTCGACAGGTTCGTCGTCTCGTTCACATCTCCTGCACAGAGGTGTGTCTACTGTCGCAGTTTGTGGAGTTGTTTGCTTAGTTGATAATGACCAGTTACAAAACCAACTATCAAGCGTAGGTTGAAATTTTTTTATTAAAAATAATACCAGAAATCGATAGAGGGGCAACTTCTAAGCAAAATTTGTTATATAAAGTTATTAACATAAATCAATACTTTTTGAGTTATTAAATATCAAAGATTTTATTTTTTCTTAAAAAAATGCATGTTTTAAAGCTGTTTTTCACGTATTACTCTAAAACTATAAGCTTTTGTAAAAAAGCTATTATTACCAAAATTATTAAAGATAATAAAAAATTTAATACACTATCTACTTAAAGAACTAAACTAATGTTATTGTAAAGTGAATTATGGGTAATTGAATGTATATTTTTTTCGACGAGTACTCAAATCTAAGTATTCAAGCTTACATAACGGGAAAACGATGCATTTTATAGAATATACTTGTTAAACACTTGTCAAAGTACTTCGGAATACCTATCAAATGAGCTTCAGTAGAAGCTAATAGCATCAAAATTAAGCAAGTTATGATGAAAATAAGAGAACCCTTTCGATTTTTTTAGGAAAAAGTTAAAAACTAAACATACGCCATTTCCGCAAAAATTAAAATTTGTAGTAATCCTCACAAGAATTTCTTTATGTTATCATAGTTAATTATTTCAACAAATTTGACCGGTTTAGAATGCATATTTTTGAAAAAAAAGTATAATCTAAAAAAATCAGAATTTTTCGAATTATCGTACTTTTCATTTTCTTTTGATAATAACTCCAAAAATACCTACTCAATATACATAAAAAATGATAAATAACTAAATTTTAGTTTTTGCTGTAACAAATACTTTACCCATTTTACTATTTTCGTAGAGTAAAAAATAACTGAGATAGAAACGTTTAAAATTTCAATTTTGCTGCGCGAACCATGTAACCGGGGTCATTTAACCTTTTATTTTAAAAAAAGTAAGAGGTATAAATGACTATTTTGACGTTTTTTAATAGCTCTTGGAATAAAATTTTAACCAGTTATTAGATGAACTTGCTACTTTAAAATTTAACGGAGTTATTTACAAAAAAACAATAACATTTTTTAGAAAATTTTTTAAAAGATACATTTTGAAACATTTTTGGTGCATAAACTTTAATGCTATCAACTTGTTCGAGCACTTATTTGATAGATATTTCAATGAGCTTTGACAAATGTTTAATAAGTTTATGTTATAAAATGCATCATTTTCCCGGTATTTAAGCTTGAATACTTAGATTTGGGTACTCGACGAAAGAAATATACATTCAATTACCTATAACTCACTTTCAGTTAACATTGAAAGGTTTTTCTAGTAAGGAATTTATTTAATTTTTTAGTAGCCTCAATTTTGACAATAATAACTTTTTTGTAAAAACTTACAGTTTTTGAGTTATTTATGAAAAATCGGTTAAAAACATGCATTTTTCTCACGAAAAATTAAAATCATTGATCTTTAATAACTCAAAAAGTTTTGATTTATTTTAATAACTTTATATAACAAATTTTGCTTATAATTTGTCGATCTATCGAATTGTGGGGTTATTTTTTATAAAATAATTTTCACCCCCGAGGAGGGGTGGCATCCACCCCCAGGGTAAAAGCGCAAGTTGGCACCATGTCACTTTTGTTCCTTGAGATATCCTCTAACCACTCACCAATTTTCGTGCAAATCGATGGAGGTTCAACGAAATCGGAGGTAATAGCTCTTATTCACCTTCAGTGACTGCACTAATACGTAGGTTAGATTTTATTGAAGCTATATCGTATCTTACCTATAATAGCTAATAAATTTTTGTATACAATGTATATAACTATTGACTGTAAAATGTATAAAAATTACTAATATATCTAAGTAGTGTTATATTCGGATATTATTAAAGATTTAGAGAAATAAAATGTATATTATGTTTATAAAATAACCAAATACATTAATTAGTCATATGTTGAATGGGTTGAATTAGTCATTAATTATGGTATTTTATTTATGCCGCAACTATTTTATTTATATTGATTTGGTGTCGAATATTCCTGTAAGATAAAAACCGGCTTTGGGTCTAGTGTCGAAAATTGCCATTATGTCGAAAATTTTAGTCGCTACCTGCTTGGTGTCGAAATTTCCTCCGCCCCGTTTCGGGTTAACCCTTTTGCGGCCATGGAGATACCAGCCAGTTAAGTCCGAGCTACGCTGGCATTTTTGCCCATACCCGGTTCTATACTAAGGTTCAGTGATCTGGACTATATCCCGCATCCTGAGCCTTCTTCCATTTTGGAGGCATCGGTGTATATGTAATACGAATTTGCCACGTTTGACTCCCTATGTTGTCTTGTTTCGATTTTGTAGAGTTTGTCGAAGACAAACGTAGGTTTAATTAAGTCGCCTCCATGGCCTACTTGTAGGCCTGACCTGTGAGCATGACCAGCTCACCCCGCAAGAAGCGACATATTAATGTCGCAAAAGTGTTCCTGCAAAGCTTCCCAGATCTCCTAATATTATAAATAAATCGCGACGACCCGATTTGATATCAGAAAATAACAGTAACAGAAAATGGACTGTGTTCTCGCTTAGAATGAAGGGGAATTGAAAATTTACGTCTCTTTGATATAGAGATATCGTTTACAAGAAAAAAGGGGTCCTTTACAATGAGGGATGTTTAATGTGATAAACGGAATCGAGCGACCTTTTATTTCACCCACGGATTCGTGATCTTTATAATCTCAGTACCAGGTTTTATTTCGGCATATGAGACCATTTAAAAGTAAATACGAGAAGTATTTTTTTATTTTTTGCGCTTTAAAGACTTTTTTTTCAAACGCCATCTGTTTAGTTCAAACCATAAACACTAAGCATTTTTGTTTAAGAGAATTGTCAACATTAAAAGTGATCTGTCAATAGTTGCAACTATTCTTTGATTTTATTTTTCTAACTAGGTATACCTTGGGCTTCGCAAAGGCCTAGGAACGCGTGAAGCTTTTTTCTCACTTAATATCCTAATACAGAGGTGCCTAGACGTCAATCAAGATATATATGTGTGTTTTATTGACTATAATAAAGCTTCCGATAAAGTGCGACATGAACAATTAACGAATGAATGTCCTGAAATCAAAGAAGATAGACTACAATGATCCCAATAGATCTCGGAATCATATCTAATTTATACTATACAGGGTGTAACGAAAATACAGGTCATAAATTTAATCACATATTCTGGGACCAAAAATAGTTTGATTGAACCTAACTTACCTTAGTACAAATGTGCATACAAAAAAAGTTACAACCCTTTGAAGTTACAAAATGAATATCGATTTTTTCCTATAAATCGAAAACTATTAAAGATTTTTTATTGAAAATGGACATATGGCATTCTTATGACAGTAGCATCTTAAGAAAAAAATGTAGTGAAATTTGGACACCCTATAAAAATTTTATGGGGGTTTAGTTCCTTTGAACCCCCCAAACTTTTGTGTACGTTCCAATTAAATTATTATTGTAGTACCATTACTTAAACACAATATTTTTAAAACATTTTTGGCTCTTAGTACTTTTTCGAAAAGTCAGTTTTTATCGAGATATTTTGAATATTTGTCAAATCCACCACATATTTGTATATGGTTAAGTACGATTATGGAGACTTGGTAATAATATGAAAATTTATGTATGAGCTACATTTTTAGGTATATTTTGAACCGTATTAAAAAAGAAGCCATATCTCGATAAAAGGTGCCTTCTCGAAAAAATACAAAGAGGCAAAAAAGTTTTAAAAACAGTGTGTTTAACTAATGGTACCACAGCAATATTTTAATTGGAACGTACACAAACATTTGGGGGGTTTAAAAGAACAACACCCCCATAAAATTTTTATGTAAACATATTAAAAAATAAGCCTCAACTCGATAAAAACTGCCTTATCGAAAAAATACTAAGACGCAAAAAAGTTTTAAAAATATTAAATTTAACTAATTGTACCACAATAATAATTTAATTGAGACGTACACAAAAGTTTGGGGGGATTTAAGGGAACAAAACCCCCATAAAATTTTTATGGGGTGCACAAATTTCACTTTAATTTCTCTTTAAGATACTCCTGCCATAAGAATGCCACATATCCATTTTTAATAAAAAATCTCTAATAGTTTTCGATATATTCGAAAAAATCGATTTTCATTTTGTAACTTCAAATGGCTATAACTTTTTTTACGTGTATATTTGTACCAAGGTAGGTTAGGTTCATTCGAACTATTTTTGGTCCCAGAATATGTGATTTAATTTATGACCTGTATTTTTGTTACACCCTGTATACAGCGAGCAGACGTACGTGTTAATGAACAGCTGTCATAGGGAATTGAAATTAGACGTGGGGTGAGACAGGAATGCGTATTGTCGCCAGCTTTTTTAATGCCTACTCAGAAGAGATCCTAAAAAACTCTTCAAAAAACGGAAGAATCACTTATGTAATTCATCAAGCCCAGAACATAGAGAAATTTGCCATATTGATCGCCAACCTCAATAGAGAAGGCACTTAGGAGGAGGGTAAATGACCTGATTTGAGATAAACCAAGGGGCAGTCGCTATAGTTCTTTTTTTTTATTTTATTGATAACATCATCAACCACTTTGGGTTATTAGCTGTACTATAGTTGATACAGGGTTACTTAAATCTAACAGTATTTTTTATTAACCCGGCACCTGCCACGTGGGGTGCTACTAGCACCCCATAACACATTTTTATCAAATATTTGGTATTTCAAGTTTGGTAACCGTGCTGTGCGTCATAGTAGCTTTCCATAATATTATATAGCATAGATGTGTTAGCGTTTGAAGTGGTTATTTAGTGCCATTCTGAACTTGTAGCTCTAAAGTCGAATTGGGGTAATCTGGCACTTTAAGTTTTAATTTTTTTTGTATTTTTGATAAACAGGTCAAATTTACATTTTTTATTGAAATAACTGATTTTAATTATTGATATAGACTCTATACTCACTAAATCTTATTTTTTTTTAGATATTTTATTTCACTTCATTTATTACGGCTTGGTACTTGCTAATTTGCTTATAACACCTTTTTAATTTTATTTTTTTAACTTTTATAACATATTAGTGGCTAATAAATTAATAAAACATGTTTTTTATATTCTTGTGTTACTCAACACATTATTTTGTTTTTTAAACAAGTAGATCACAGAAAATTTTTAAGGGGTGCTGTGAGCACCCCACGTGGCAGTTGACGCCTTGCAAAGCCACGTGGCAGGTGCCGGATTAAGAGCCAACAGTAGCGCGTCATCAATATTTCTTCGGGAGATAGTAACACATCTTTTTTCGAAAGTTCTGCGAAACTTTGACATGACTTGAATATTGTGACATTATACTCATAGTTGCGCAAATGGAAGTAATAGAAAACAATTTTATTATAAATAAATATTTATAAAAATAAACCAAAATACAAACGCTATTACACTTAGAAATCTGACGCAATTTTTTGTCAAAATGACAGTGACTATTTCTGTATGTTGCCTAATCAGTTATTAGTTATAAAATATTGTAGCGTGATTAGTGTAATTACTTCTAATTACAATAAAACCAGCGGTTCGTAATTTATATACGACTTTATTTTTTATTTATACAAGTTTACTTTACAAACTTTAGCTTAAGACTAACTCTATTTACAAATATGTCCTATTTATATATGCGATACAGATATTCCAGAAATATCTATATATCTCCAGCTATGTCCATGTGACTCGACCGCTTGCACGTCATCGGCGCTGCATCGGCGTATCTCGAAACATCGATAGTGTTCTGTCTGTGCGGAGACGGGAGCTGGTATACGAGGGTAGGTCAATAATTATTTTGTTACAATATGTTCGATTTCTGGTTAGAGATAAAAAATTTAGTAATTCCAAAATGACACAAAATGTAGGCATGGGATGAAAAAGTTTATTTGAAGAAAGTGTATTTTTTTGTGGTACAATGGCGGTACAGGCTCGTTTTTTTAATATTGTAAGGATTTAATTATAGAGTAATTTCCACATTCTAATATATTTCTCAAATTACCGCCATTCTTTACTATATTACGAATATGTGTGCCAAATATCTCGACAAAATATTCAAAATTTAAGCCGCAATCTTGGACCGCGTTTTCCGTTTTGATGACACGCTACTGTAGCCTTTTAATTATAATTTTTACAATATATAAGTGGGGTTTACAAAATATTAACAGTAGTTACAGTTTGTTTAAAACATCAATGTCTTTCAAGAAATTACACATTTGTAAATTTACAATGTTGTCCTGAGACTGTTTTTATATTGTTGAGTGTTTTGTTCACTAATATACAGAGTGAGTTTTATGTATGGAAACACTCAATTATCTCGGAAACGGCTTGCACGATTTTTATAGATTTTGGTGGGTAAGGGTTTTCTAATGTGGCCAACATTGTAGTGGTAATTATATTGTTGTCATATGCTCCGTTTTTCTGGAAATTTAACGAACTTTCTTATTTCAAATGGAACACGCTATATATTTTTTGCGTTTTGAAGTCTTTAAGAAATACTGATTAGTTTTTATGTTAGATTCCCTATACCTAAATGCCATAATTTCTGAGTTATTGCTACATTTATTAAAAAAAAATTAAATAAATTACAAAAATTAATTTTTTCGGTCCGTTTAGATATTATTTTAGTCTCTTTGAACTACTATTGTATTATTTTTTTCAGAATGACTTAGTTGCATATTGATAAAGCTATTTTAGTTGAATATTATTATTATTTATATTCACATAGGTATGTACTTGCATTTGTATATACATACATGGACACTCCAAAAACAGTGAGGTAAGTGTAAATGCATGTATATGTTGCCGGCCAAACCCGATTTCAGGACAAACTAGTTTGGCCTAAGCCAAACTAGTTTGTCCTGAACGCGTTAGGATAAACTAGTTTGGCCTAGGCCAAACTAGTTTGTCCTGATATCAATACGGATACTTCAGGATCTACTAATAGTATGGCCTAGTATAAACATTAAACTATTCCTACAAAGCCAAAATAAATAGATAAACTAGATAACATATTCTTTAATTGGAAACTAATGAGTTTTATTAAAACGATAACGAATCGTAGTTAAAATAAATGGACAATTGGTAATTTAACAATTAGGGGAGTGCAATTAGAACGAAAACATGCATTGTTTCGGAAAAATTCAAACAAGCTTATATTTTTCTAAAACTTTTTTTGTTAGTTTATATACTTCTTAAAGTAAAAAAGTTCTACTCGCAGATTTGGCCGCTTATTGTTTATTAATTGTTTAAACAATAACAATTGTTTTGTATAAATAATTTTAAAAAAATCGTTAAATTCATCATTTTACTTTGATCAAATATGTTTCTATTTTGTTTTTGATCATGCTGAATCCGAATGTGGCATTGCAATTTGAAAATTCTTATACAGTAGCTCTTATACAGTATGTATGCATAGCTAGGAACCACATGGAAAACTTTTTTATTATCAATTTTACGAAAAAAAGTTATTCTTCATAAAATGCTCTGGATGGTCAAAAAATCTAAAACTTAACCATCAGATATCAAATTTTATCAATTTTATACGAGTTATGTCAAAAATATCAATTACGTTAAAGAGTAAAGTACCTTTATATTCCAGAATATCAAATAATGATATGAAAAGTTGTTTGAAATTAAAAACTATGTTTAAATATACAATTACATCATTCTAATTGAAAAAAAATTCAATTTTTTCTCAAATTACGGATACTCATCATCATTTTCTTACAATTATGATATAACTATTTTATTATCACTTTTACGAAAAAAGTTATTCTTCATAAAATGCTCTCCCTGGTCTAAAATCTAAGATACAACCATCAAATATCAAACTTTTCTAATTTCATACGAGGTATGTAAAAATATGAATTTTTCTCAAGAGTTAAGTGCCTTTATTATTCACAATATTTTAATTAGAAGGGTGTAATTGAACGCTAAAACAAATTTTTTAATTCCAAACAATTTTTCTTAATAACACTTTTCTTAATAGCACCCGTTTTTCTTCAGTTTATCATGGTTAAAAAATATTTATTTTTCAATTTTTGGTCCAATTGTGGTAAATTGTCACGTAAGAAACCTTCCCTTTTCAAATACAGTACGATTTTTTTGTATCAGATATCCCAATCCTGAGATTAACTGTCCGCCATCATTTTTCGAGGCCTCCACTTTGGTGCCCTCTATACCATATTCGTATACGTGCATAAATGAAAAAATATATATTTTTTGTACTCTCTAAGAGTTAGATATTAACATGTAAAAAGTTTTATGTTCATTTCTAATAAAGGTTCTGAAAAAAAAATTCTTGAAAAAAATGATTATTTTTGGTCTTCTAAAGTGTACTAGTACCTTAAGAGTTAAGTGCCTTTATTATTCACAATATTTTAATTAGAAGGGTGTAATTGAACACTAAAACAAATTTTTTAATTCCAAACAACTTTTCTTAATAACACTTTTCGATATTGTGAAATGTAAAGGTACTTTACTCTTGAGTGAAATTCATATTTTTTGACATACCTCTTATAAAATTAATTGAATTTGATATTTGATAAAGAATAACTGTTTTTCGTAAAACTGATAATAAAAAAGTTATCAATAGGTTCCAAGTTACGCAGACATACTGTATAAGAGCTAAAAAAAATTTTTTTTACTGATCATTTATTATTGTTGAAGCTTATTATTAAATGTATTTTAGGAAAGCTTTACAGAAAAAAGTTTTGAAAGACTAAGTTTTTCAACCTAATAAAAATATTTGTAAATTAAATATTTTTAAAAGATTTTTAATTGAAAAACTTTATTGGCCCATTTCCTGGTGACAACCTCCAAGGCTTCTACAATATGCAAGCCAAATGGATGCTGCAGTGAAGACTAAAGGGAAGGAATTCTACACTATGCAATTCACAACCCCCGTCTGCAGCGTGGTAAAGTTCCAACGGAAAATGGACCTAGTTACTCTATAGGAGTAATACTAATATAAAAATAAAAATGTATACCATTTTTATTCATTCAATTGCGGTGCGAAACCAAAACTGTCTTAATTTTTACTCAGATCAGAGAGTGCAGCCAGCACCCTTATCGACGATTTCACCTCTTGTTAGAGGTTCATCAGAGACTGCATAGGCTGCTTTTCTCTGGCCCAGGTAAAAATCTTCGACATATCCATCTCCCACCGCAACTGACGAGATGGTAGTAGGTGTCAGTTGCGGTGGGAGATGGATATGTCGAAGATTTTTACCTGGGCCAGAGAAAAGCAGCCTATGCAGTCTCTGATGAACCTCTAACAAGAGGTGAAATCGTCGATAAGGGTGCTGGCTGCACTCTCTGATCTGAGTAAAAATTAAGACAGTTTTGGTTTCGCACCGCAACTGAATGAATAAAAATGGTATACATATTTATTTTTATATTAGTATTACTCCTATAGAGTAACTAGGTCCATTTTCCGTTGGAACTTTACCACGCTGCAGACGGGGGTTGTGAATTGCATAGTGTAGAATTCCTTCCCTTTAGTCTTCACTGCAGCATCCATTTGGCTTGCATATTGTAGAAGCCTTGGAGGTTGTCACCAGGAAATGGGCCAATAAAGTTTTTCAATTAAAATCTTTTAAAAATATTTAATTTACAAATATTTTTATTAGGTTGAAAAACTTAGTCTTTTATTTAGCAGATGCTGCTAGGCACCTACTACCATCTCGTCAGTTGCGGTGGGAGATGGATATGTCGAAGATTTTTACCTGGGCCAGAGAAAAGCAGCCTATGCAGTCTCTGATGAACCTCTAACAAGAGGTGAAATCGTCGATAAGGGTGCTGGCTGCACTCTCTGATCTGAGTAAAAATTAAGACAGTTTTGGTTTCGCACCGCAACTGAATGAATAAAAATGGTATACATTTTTATTTTTAAAAAAGTTTTGATCACTTTGTATAAACATTTTTTTAGCTAGTAATTTTCGGTTTTTGTATTACATTTTTGTTATCTTGCTTAATTTTCTCAAAAAGAAATAGTTTATTTAATTTCTAAAGTAAAATAACTTAGTGCATTTTAAAGATTTCATCCTAAGCTTTAAAAAAGTACTTATAAAACTGAAATAGATCTGTTGAAACTTGAGTAATATCGTCTTAAAGTGGTGGTAATTCTATAAAACTACGAAGATTTCAAAAATTAAATTTTTTTGACGTATCATTTGAATCAAATTTTTGAGATTTTTTTTGAATAAAACATCATTTAGTTAGATGCTTGAAAAGTAAGATGTGCAAAATTGAGAGTTTTATAAGAAAAATTGTATTAGTTACACATTTTTAAATCATTTTTAAACAAAATTCATGTAAGGCTTATTTTCCGCTCACACCGTACTTATAACCATACCTTTTATTTCTTTCTATTATAACCATAAGATAGCTTAATTATTATTCGTTCATGTTCAATTTGTAAAATTTCATTTGATCCATTAGTTAAAGAATTACATTAAAATAACTCAACCATGCACTTCGCCGTACGCTAGTTTACAGTGCGCCAATGTTTGTGAGAAGGGTGACTTTAGCGTTATAAATAAAAAAGTTATAGAAGATACAGATTTAATTTTAGAAAATTTTTTATATAAGGTTTTTTTTTTGTGAAACTTTCTGAATTTTTCAATGGTCAAGGTAGTTTTTTTCTGAAATTTATATTTTCGGAGTTATTTAAAAAAACATCTAATTTCGTAGTTCATTTGTTTAATAAAAAATGAAGCACCCACTTCTCGAGTAGAACTTTTTGATTTGTTGTTTAGTAAACATGTCTTAATGAAATTACAAAAAGTTCTATCTTATTTAATTTGTTCCGAAGTGAAAATCTATATGCACTCCCCTAAATCATATTATAAAAACTAATAAGTGTTTTTTATAAAAGTAATAATTATAACTTAATTATAAAAATTATTATTTATTTTTCTATGGAGTCTTTTTGTGACACTTTTCTTTTTCTATGGAATTGCCGAGCATAATTGCCTTTTTGCACTTGCATCTGTTTGTGCAACAGTTTTTGTTCCAGCTGCATTTGACAAAATCTTGTCCGATCCAACTGAATCTCTCGTAGCTGCAACCCTTAGCGATATTTTAGAGATAATTTGTCTAACTTTTTGGGGTATTAATGTCTTTAAAAGGTTTTTAATTGTTTTCAGATCAGAATTCGAAATTTGCCATGAAACTTTTTTAGAGGTAGTAGATGTAAAATAAGGCACTGAAATATCGTTAAGAGTTGCAGCTACGAGAGATTCAGTTGGGTCAGGACAAAGTTTTGTCAAATGTAGCTGCACCAAAAACTGATCCACAAACAGATGCAAGAGCAAGAAGGCAATAATAATCCGCAATTCTAAGTGGCACCAAAGCAATCCATGGAAAAATAAATAATATTTATAATTGATAGAATAATCACCAGTTCGGTGTGTCAGAATAACAAGAAGAATAACTGCCTCAGGTGCCATTTTTAGTTATTACTGTTTAAAGTTTCTATGTTATATATTTATTTTACTATTGTCGCCACTTTTATGTGTTAACAATGTAAATTTTTAAAAGAATTCATATATTTTTATTAACAGTAAAAGGTTACTTCAATAGTTAGTACAAAGGAGTTCTGATTTGAGAAATGAATTAAACTTATTTAATCAAGTTCTATTTTCCACACCTACCTTTGTTTAACAATTAGTATACAATAAAACAACTTCTAGTTGTTTAATAAAGTCTTATTATTAACTTATAAACACTTTTAGTTCTTGCAGATAGGACCTTGTGTACTTAGTTGACTGTTTTTTATGTCAGTTAGAAGCTTGTTAACTTATCAACATTTAAAATTCTCTGAGATAGAACCTTGTAACTTACGTATTTCAGCCACCTGTTAATAGATGTCGGTGCTAGGATCATATTAAGGTAAAGAACATAAAATAGAACCAAGTTACATAAAAATCTCAATTTTAAAAAATTTGCAGATAGAACCTTGTTATTTTAACACAACGAGTTATTGAAATTTCATAAATTATTTTTTTAAATTGTCCGACTACGAAATCTACCCCGTATTTTTTTCCGACAACTGTCATTCTTTGTAAGGAATAGGTAACTTAATTAAATGGCGTTTCTGTCGGAAAGCTATTTATCACCAGCATTTGTTTCTATATCTTACATGTTTCGAGTCGGACTACGAAAACTTTCCATTAATTTTGTCGGACAGAACTTCTAATTGATTTTTTAACCTTTCATTAAACTCTCATGCAAAAATCAGACTGCTATTTATCACCAACATAATTCCTGTCATGTGACATGTTCTACGTGTCGGACTCGTTAAAATGCCGTACATTTTTGTCGGACAAACATTTTATATAACGTTGGCTATTGAATGAACTTAAAAGCAACTTGCTATTTTTCACAATCATAAACTTGTCAGGACGTCACGTTTATCATACTTCACAATTAAAACTTTCCCTGTTCCAGTGTTCCCATACATCAAAGTTTGTCCGACTTGACACCGTTAAGCTATTAACAAATTTTCAGCTTGCTATTAATAAACTTTTCTTTGGTACGCGGGATCCAAGACTATAAGTCACAAATAGGGCGATTTGACTTGAAGATTAAGTAGCTGTGAGTTAGTCTGCTATGCCCTATACGTAAACGAGTTAGTTTCACAAACAGCTAGCGATTTAAGTCTATCTCGCAACAAGATTCGATTGAGGGCTATACTGTGTGTGAGTGTGTGTAGAGTTAGGAGGCCTATGTTCAACATTTAATGCATAAAGCTGGATGATGATTATGATGATAGTTTCGTATACCTTTATTACATCAATAAAGCCGGATATACCTTGTCTCCAGCAGATATTTTTATCCGTTTATTGTTGCAATATCAATGGGTTTTCTATACACGACCCCCTGCGACAAAGACAATATGTTTTTTGTTTATTTTGTTGCTCATTTCATTATATTATAATGTGCTGTAGAGAATTTTGCCATACAGTCGATTCAATCATTGAAAATGTTAAATAACTTTAATTCCACTGTGAAATTACCTTGTACATATTTCTAGAGTAATGGGTCAAAGCACATTGAAAACCCATAATCCATAAAACTTTTTTATTGTTGTGGAAATAATTTTATTGCACGGTGGATATAATATAATTATAGTCCTGCTATGTTCCATGGCCCAATGCCTCTAAAAGTAGTAAATGAAAACAGTTATTGTTTTAGATTGTCGCATTTTGGACGCTTTTTATGTATAAACCCGTGCATTAATTCAAATAGGAGTTTAATTAAAATTTAAAAGCGCTTTCAATTTAATTTGTTTTTTAC
This sequence comes from Diabrotica virgifera virgifera, assembly GCF_917563875.1. Classification (NCBI taxonomy): domain Eukaryota; kingdom Metazoa; phylum Arthropoda; class Insecta; order Coleoptera; family Chrysomelidae; genus Diabrotica; species Diabrotica virgifera. Next base: position 58,354,554 of record NC_065443.1, on the reverse strand, counting down.
GCGCGATTTACAGTGACACCAACATGGTGAACCACTAAAGTCGAGCACTGTTATCTGTTAACACGAAGGTTAGTGATAGTGCGTTTGATTGGGATTACCTGATTATTTCACCTGTTACTTTTTTTACACGTTAAGCTGAGGTAAATAATGGTGTATTGTAGATTTGTATTTCTGGACGACGCGATGTGCAAATACAAATAGACGAGGCAACGAAGCAAACCCTTTCACCCCCAGCTACTAATTTTTTTGAGGTCAATAATCCCAGCGATTTTAAGTTTGGACAAACGGCATAAGTTTCCATGCTTATATACCAACGGCCGTACGTTGTACGTCATAGGAACGAACCTACACTGAAAAATGTATTAACTTGTACAAAAAAAGATATTTTCTATTAAAATGCATGATACCGTTGAGTGAAAAGTATAAAGAGACGCAACCAAATGTACTAATTTGTGCCAAATTTTTCTCACGGATAGATGGCACCTGTACAGGATTCTCCAGGATTTCCCACACTTTTTACTTATTTTGATTAGAGATTCAGTGGCGTATTGTTTTATAATAGTATGATACAACTGATTCAAAAGATGGCATAGCCCAGACATCCAAAGTGAAAGTTATCCTCCAACACCAAATTGTTCTATATAGTCCATATAATTTTCAGGAAAAAGTCACACCATTTTGAGCGTCGGGTTTGGGGGGGGGAGAGGAGGGAGAAATCGGTAAATTGAAAAATGAACAGTTCCAAAGTTACGGAGGTAGTATGGTATAATTATTGGTCCAAAAAGAGGCCAAACCCAGACATCCAAAGTAAAATTTTTCCTCCAACACCAAATTGTTCTATATGATCCACATATTGTTCAGTAAAAAGTTACACCATTTTGAGCGTCCGGTTTAGGGGGGGGGGGGAGATGGGGAAAAGTCGGTAAATTAGTAGTTTTTTTACGTTTTCGTCAATATTTCTAAAACTACGCTTTAGCGTAAACAATGTTCTATACAAAAATGTTCTACATAAATTTTAAAACAAAAAAGATCCTATACATAATTGTTATAAAATCAACGGTTCCAGAGTTACGGAGGGTGAAAAGTGGAGGTTTTCGATACTTTTTATATTTTTTTTGGCAATTGATAATAATTTTAGGTGGTGAGTTTGACGTTTCTTCAAGGGCTTATCAACATCGGCCACTGAAATAGCAAATTTTATTTACAAAACAAAATCGTGTTAAAGAAAATTCCTTTCATCAGTAATAATATTATCAATTGCCCAAAAATATAAAAAGTATCGAAAACCTCCACTTTTCACCCTCCGTAACTCTGGAAACCCTGTTTTTATAAAAAATATGAATAGGACCTTTTTTGTTTTATATTTTATGTAGAACATTTTTATATAGAACATTGTATACGCTAAAGCATAATTTTAGAAATATTGACGAAAAACGTAAAAAACTACTAATTTACCGACTTCTCCCCATCTCACCCCAAACCGGACGCTCAAAATGATGTAACTTTTTACTGAACAATATCAGGGGTGTAAAAATAACACAGAAAGGGAAATACAGTTTTTTTATTGATATGATACATAATTTATACTTTTGTGATACATAATTTATTTTATTTGACATTTAAAAAACATGATTATAATTATTAAAACAGTTTGGCATGCACAAGGCAGGTTTAGTAGGGCACAAATTGCAAAAGTATCTAGTATCGCGTCGTATTCTATTTGAAAAACACATAACGCATCTTCGTTGTGGACGCTGACGACGAGCAGTAGGTAGAAATGTCGAAGGAGTATGAACGACAGGTCCGTCTGGAACTACAATATGTTTTCTTCGACGTCGTCTACAGAGTGGCTCATTTGCATCCAATCTTTCAATCTCTTCTGAACGCCCTTCCACGAAATACACGATCACAAAATTTAAATAGGTCAATAATGACATATTTCTGCCGCTTAATTCTTTGTAAACATAATGTGAATTTAATACTGCACGTTGAAGGAAATGTAATCCTAATTTCTTAAACCAGGTGTAAGATTTTCGGCAGCAATTATAAGAATGAAGTAATTGATCTATTTTATCGACGCCTCGCATGCAGTGAGTGTATTGTTGAATTGCTGCGGGTTTCATGAAAAATTCTCGTTGCCCACCTGCAACATATCTCTCTCTTTCCGTAAGTTCTGCAGTGAACTCTGTCGATAAAACATAAACATCCCTTGTGTCAAAATATTTTAAAATAAGTATATTATTTTTTCTTGAAAATGCTGATTGGTGTCTATTGAGTAGAGAATTTTTTAGAATATGTGGAACCCCTCTATCTGAACGTATTGTACCAGTAAGTAGCGTTTCTCTTTCTAATAAATATTCAGCAAGTCGAGTGCTACTGTACCAATTATCTGTATAGAAAGAATAACCCAAGTTCAGCCAATTTCTACCAAGATGAACTACAATTCTTTCTGAAAGGGATAATCTAGCATTAGCAATATCGTCAGGAAGAGCAAACTGCTGCTGACCTTGACCAGTATAAATTTCAAAACTGTACATATGTATCCATCTGAGGAACAAAGGCTAAAAACTTTTACTCCGAGTCTGGACCGCTTTGATTTAATATATTGCAGAAAATGTAAATGGCCTTTGTACAACATCAATGATTCGTCGACTAAAACATTCTTCTTTGGTTGGTAGTTATGTTGAAATAGTCTTTCTAAACGTTCTAGAAATGGTCTAATACGGCATAATCTATCATTTGCTTGTAGGTTATTTGGATCAGCAAATAAAAAAAATTTTAAAATTGATAAAAATCGGTTTCGACTGAGACCTTTCTCTCGAAACCACGGAGTATTTAGATTAGCGCGCGTACTCCAATACATTGATATCTGCGCTTTTTTATTCAAACCCATATTTAGGATATATCCAAAAAAAATTTCATTTCTTCTACTGTTACATCGCGCCATTGTAGTCCATGAATTTTAAAATTGACTTCCGTCAAAATATATGATTTGCAAAATATAATTGTGCTTTAGAATTTGTGCATTGCACAATAAAATGAAACAAGTCAACTGGTAAAAAGGCATCTACACACCTTGTAAAAGATACATCTTCGTCAGGAAACACATCTGGATTTGGACCTGGAATCCCAAGGAATTCTGGCACATTATCAGGTCGAATATCTCCAAATGGATCACCTATCATATTCCACGCAGGTGGATTGTTACCAACAGATGAAGCATCACTATTGTCTGATAAAAACTCATCATCACTACTATCAAAATATTCACTTTCAGTGCCGGACGTAATATTGTCGAACAAAAAATCGGGGTCTGAATCACTGTCACTCATGATGAGAAATAGATTTCGAGATAATATAAAATAATTTCAAAGAAGACTGCACTTCGAACTACCGTTTGAAACTAATTCGAAAACTAATATCTTTGCGATTTCATTTATTTATTTTAACCATAAGTAGCCTATCAGCAAAGACACATAAACTTTCCTCCGGATTATTAATTTAATCCTCAAGAAACTGTGTACCTGCAAAATATACATTCTTATCTGGAACTAATTCAGTGTTTACCTGTTGGAAAGTTTATTTACTTTTATTCAAATTTTGGGTAAATATATCTGAAATCTAAAAATGACACAGTATTTATCAATCATAAAATAGGTTTTCCCAAAATGTACTTACTAATTCTGGTTAACTATTACTAAATATAACGGTCTTTTCTACCTGTCTAATCTTTGGACAAAATTGTTTGTTTGAAAAGGGGTCGACCCACGATATACTAAACTGTGACTGAACTAAATAATTGAAGGCAGATACTAATTTTGAATATTTATTTACAGTGGAACCCCGATAAGTCGGCCTCCGATAACCCGGAAGTCCGGCTAACCTGGATCGATTTTCATCAGATAAAATAAAAATGTTTTCACTTTGACTGAGTTTTTTTACCAAGAAATAAACAATAATGTATACAACTGTACGTAATTTAGATGTACTGGACATAAGTATTTCATTTTTTTGGCAATTATAATTAAGTTTATCTGTAAGAGTACCGTATTTTATTAATTTTTACCATATTCTCCGGCTAACCCGGATTTTCAATAACCCGGATCGGCCGCGGTCCCGATTAATCCGACTTATCGAGGTTTCACAGTATTTATTTATTTATTTTGAAACGTTTTTTTCAGTGTAAGCAAAAAATCCAAATAAAAATAGTTCAAACGTAATAAAATAAATTTGACGTACGTCGTACGTCCTGAAGTATAGTAAGTGGACGTACGTCGTACGTCCACTGGTGCTGAAAGGGAATTTTGTGCAGTAAGATAAATCGTCATGCAACTTTTTGCATTCGATTCGAGAGAGTGTCACTTATGTGAACTAAATTCACCTCCGGAAAAATTTTTGTGCATGAGAAAATGCATCTTTAAAGTGCATCTCGAAGAGATGGAAAATAAAAAATTTAGGACTCGTAGGAAATATTGACAGAAATGAGTTCAATTTTTATACTTGGAGGTTTTGGAGGTCACTGAACACGTCGGCACCGCCGACGACACTGTTCTGATCGCAGAAACACTTGAAGAGCTACAGACATTGGTGAATAAGATAGCAGACTGCAGCGAAGAATATGGACTATCTTTGAACATAAAGAAAACTAAATTTATGGTAATATCGAAATCAACACGAAATGTCCAAAATTTATATTTACACAATGAAATTATCGATCGAGTTAGCAAATACAAATATTTAGGCACTTTAATAAATGAAGACAACGATAGCTCAGCAAAAATCAAAATAAGAATAGAAAAAGCCAGATCCATATTCACTAAAATGAAGAGAGTGTTCTGTGGAAGAGATTTGAGCCTTGAAATGAAACTTCGCCTGATGAGATGTTACGTACTTTCTGTGCTGTTCTACGGAATGGAGTCATGGACGCTGAAAAAGATTAATACCAAAAAATTAGAGGCATTTGAACTGTGGATGTATCGCAGAATCTTGAGAATATCATGGACGGAGAGAGTCACAAACGTCGAGGTCTTGAGAAGAATGAATAAAGAAAAGGAAGTCATATTTACGATCAAAAACCGAAAACTGCAATACTTGGGACACATTACAAGAGGCGAAAGATATGAACTGCTTCGAATAATTAAGCTGGGGAAGATAGCAGGAAAAAGGTCCATAGGAAGAAGACGAAACTCCTGGCTAAAGAATCTACGGGAATGGTATAGCTGTAGCAACAACGAATTGTTTCGGTCAGCAGTTTCGAAAATACGTATAGCCCTGATGATCGCCAACCTTCGGAACGAAGATGGCACTTGAAGAAGAAGAACACGAATTTCATGACGGCGATGGTCTCCGAGGTACCTGGTACCCAGGATGGAACTCGTCGCCTGGGACGACCGAATAATTCGCGGGACGATCGAATAATTCGCGAAATGAAGCTTCGATCGCAAAATTGAAAAATACATGTTAAATATTTTTTAAATGTCTATCGAATGACACTTAACACGACCCCCCCCCCCCATCCACTGGAGGTGGGTGGGGGTAACTTTAAAATCCTTAATAATAGAAATCCCATTTATTATTGCAGATTTGGATTGCTTACGTGAAAGTAAACAACTCTCATTCGAGACATTTTTCGAATTGTGGATAGATGGCGCTATAATCGGAAAAAACGATTTTTTTTAATTTAAAAATTATAGAAACGGTCTAATGTCTCGAGAAATACACTTCCAAATAAAAAACCAAAAAATACGTGTTTAATATTTTTCAAGAACCTATCGAATAACATAAAACACGACCCACCACTCCACCCCGGAAGTGAGGTGGGGGGGTAACTTTAAAATCTTAAATAGCAGCCGCCATTATTTATTGCAGATTGGATTCCTTATGTAAAAATAAGTAACTTTTATTCGAAACATATTTTCGAATTATGGATAGATGGCGCTATAATCGGAGAAACACTATTTATTAGCGCCATCTATTACATTTTTTTGGAATTGTTGATAATTATCAACAATTCCAAAAAAATGTTTCGAATAAATGTTATGAATACTTATTTTTTCATGAGGAATCCAAATCTGCAATAAAATATGGGGATTTCTATTTAAGATTTTAAAGTTACCCCCCCCCCACCTCCAGGGGGTGGAGTGATGGAGTAAAGGATCGTGTTTGATGTTATTCGATAAGTTCTTGAAAAATATTCAATATGTATTTTTTGGTCATTCATTTGGAAGTGTATTTCTCGAGATATTAGAAAGTTTCTATAATTTACCTATGGTATCACGATAAATCGTTTTTTCCGATTATAGCGCCATCTATCCACAATTCAAAAAATGTTTTGAATAAAAGTTGCTTATTTTTACGTAAGCAATCTAAATCTGTAATAACAAATGGGGGTTTCCATTTAAGATCTTAAAGTTTTCCCCACCCCTCCTCCAGGGGGTGGGTCTTTAGTGTCATTCGACAGATTTTGAAAACTATTGAATGCGTATTTTTCAGTTTTTTTATCCAATCTTCATTTCGCGAATTATTCGATCGTCCCAGGCGACGAGCTCCACCCTGGGCACCAGGTACCTCGGAGACTATCGCCGTCGTGAAATTTGTGTTGATAATGCCGTCGTTGAAAATTGTGTGTGTGAAATATAAAAATTGAACTCATTTCTGTCAATATTTCCTGAGTTCTAAATTTTTCATTTTCCATCTCTTCGAGATGCAATTTGAAAATGCATTTTCTCATGCACAAATTTTTTTGCCGGAGATCAATTTAGTTCACAAAATTGTCTGAGGCTCTCTCGAATCGAATGCAAAAAGTTGCATGACGATTCATCTTACTGCACACTCATCTTACTGCTTCGTTGCTTTGCCTAAAAGTCAAATTCTTTTAGTGATTATTAATTTCATTCATAGAGATTCTGACTCTGACCAATACAAAGCTACAAGGATACAAATTACTGCGATTATTTCATTCATAGGAGATTCTGACCAATAGAAAGCTACAGAAATAAAAATTAAAGTGAACATTTTTGATAATATCCCGTCGTAGAGTATATTTCGTCAGATGCCCTTCGTTGCTACGAGAAAATACATTCAGTGACATTAATGACAATTAATGTTTTAAAATAAAAGTGATGACTTTTAACTGTATAATTAATTGTACTAATTTGTACTTACATAAATAAATTACAATAAACTTTTGGTTTTGAACAGTTTTATTCATGAAATAATCGCTGCAAATTGCACTCGATCTCTAAAATTATTATCGAATTTTTGTCGTCGTGATACTTTGACATAATTTCTACAGAATAAATCCCAGAATGTCTAAAACTGCCAAAGTGTCACTCGGGAAAAATTCGATAATTTTAAAGCTCTTGTGCAATTACTACTGATAATTTTTGATAATTTCCCGTCGTCAAGTATTACGTCAGATGCCCTTCATTGCTACGAAAAAATGAACATTCTGCGACATTAATGACAATTAATGTTTTCCAACTTGTCAAAGAAAACACCAGAAAGAACAGGTTTAGCAAATATTCAAGCGAAGATATCAATAAAATATTATTTAAAATGATTTAAATAGCAGTTTTATTCATGACATAATCTTATCAAATTACTCTCGAGCTCTTAAAAATGATCGATTTGTTTTGCCCTCGTGACACTTTGACATAATTTCACTCCTCTTCGGGTCGTTAAATTAAAACTGTCAAAGTGTCACTCGCGATACAAATCGATAATTCTAGTGCTCTTGTGTTATTACTACTGATAAGCTTGAAGTTGGCGAGTTTTGTCATCGAAGCTTGTAACGTAAAATAAACGTGAATGGGAAGAAAAGCTGCCCAGCAGTTGTGTATTACGGCAAGTAACATAAAAATGAACCCAAGGGTAAGTTTAGTCTTGAAATATAAGGTAGACAATAGTTCTCGGTCTAAGATCCTTCACAATTCAAACCGGCACTCAGGCACTCAGGTGTTTTGAAAGACACAACGGCGAGCTTTGTCACGTGGAGAAGGATACTGGTGTCATAAAGAAAGTCAAAAGAAAATCATACTAACTGAAAGAAAATGGACACAAAAATAGACGTGAATAAAAAGGAAGCGCCACCTTATCTTATTTCTGAGTGACAAAAATAGAAAATACAATATAGTCCAGAAAGCCACTGCGCATCCGCTAGGAAAAATATTCTAATTCGGATTTTTTGCACAATCTTACTCAAAATGGACTCCTTTTAACAAATTTCCATGTTGCCAGGACCAAAAGGTGGTCAAAAATTTTTTAAACGTTTTTTTTTTGTTTTTTTCCTAAAATTATTTTTATTGCATGGAAAAAAGTTTTTTTAGGTTTTTTGGATCATTCCAAACAGAAAAGGTTTTTCTCTTTACCAAAAGGTAGTGACTTTTCTCTAAAAATGATAGTTTTTGACATATAAGCGATTAAAAATTGAAAAATTGCGAAATCGGCCATTTTTAACCCTCAAAAACTATGTGAAAAACTGAAAATTTGAATGTTGCCAAGGTAGGTAGATATTCTTTTAACATCGATTGATGAAATCCCGAAGAGTTTTTTGCAATAGAATATTCAAAACTCCTTTATTACGTCATCACGCCCAGACGGATGACGTCACTAGTATACCATATATGCCACAATATCATAACTTAAAAATAAAAATCGACCTGTTTCGGGATTTTTCCTTAAAGCCGCCGGTTTACGAAATAACGAATTTATTCCTTTCATTTGCACCATACTGTCGTCGGTGGAAAATAGTGTCGCGCACGCTTGATTAGCAATTAAAAAACAAAGAAGTTTTGAATATTGTATTGTAAAAAACTCTTCGGGATTTCATCAATCGATGCTTAAAGAATATCTACGTACCTTGGCAATATTCAAATTTTCAGTTTTTCACATAGTTTTTGAGGTTTAAAAATGGCCGGTTTCGCAATTTTTCAATTTTTAATCGCTTATTTGTCAAAAACTATCAGTTTTAGAGAAAAGTCACTAAAGACCTTTTCTGTTTGGAATGATCCAGAAAACCTAAAAAAACTTTTTTCCATGCAAAAAAAAATTTAGGAAAAAAACAAAAAAAAAACGTTTAAAAAATTTTTGACCACCTTTTGGTCCTGGCAACATGCAAATTTGTTAAAAGGAGTCCTTTTTGAGTAAGATTATGCAAAAAATCCGAATTAGAATATTTTTCCTAGCCGATGCGCAGTGGCTTTCTGGACTACTTGTCTTGAACAAAAATCAAGAAATTTAAAATCTTGTCTTGACGTTTTCTTGATATCTTATATCTTGTCTTGAAGAAATTTCAACATGTTGAAATTTATTGATTAGCCGGTTTGGTGTTTCCCCGGCGACTTTCTTTTTGCGTTGCTTGCTAACACGGCCCAATAAATCCCAGAATGTCTACAGAATCCAATAGCAGATCCAGTACTTAGTCCCAAAAAAGAATTTGATTTAGACATTCCTTCCCTACTTAATAAGAAAGCTGATAATGATAACTTACAATCTTGGAAGTATGAAATTGAGAAATACTGAAATGCTCCTTTTTTGTACAATAGAATTACTTCAGCATTGTGCCATTTGTCGGGTATATTACTATCTAAAAGGCACATGTTAAAAAGGTTTTTTATTTTCTTAAGAAGACAAGTGCCTCCGACTTTGATTGCATCAGTAACTACACAATCCTCGCCTGGAGATTTGTTATTCTTAGCTTTTCTTAGGGCTAGTTTTATTTCGTCTATTGTGATTTCCGGTAGCAGTTCTGATCCTTGGTTGACAATGCCCTTTTTCCTTGTTAATATTTCTGGTACTTGATCTTCTTTGCTATTTACTTTGTGTTGGCTTGTGTACAGCAATTTGTAGAAGTCTTTAACTATTTTAAGGGTTTCCTCTCTGTTGGTTGTAAGATGACCATTTCTATCTTTAATCTTTATTATCTGCCTTGTCCCCGTTCTTAGTCTTCTTCTCAATACTTTCATACTTCTATTGTTCTCAATGGTATGTTCGATTTGTTCTTGGTTGTATTTTCGAGTATCTTGTCTAATAGCTTTGGATATTTCTTTATTTCATTTTTGTAGTTTGTTAGCTTTAGTTTCCGTGTCGCTTCTCATTTCTCTTCTTTTCTGGATTAATTGCCTGATATTTTGGCTGATCTTCTCTTCTTTTTGAGTTCTAGGACAGAATTTGTTTTGACTTTCCAGTAAGGCATTTGTTAATTTATTATTTAAGTCGTTTATATTACTTTCTGCTTCAGGACTGCTAAGTATGTCTGAAATACATTGCTGAAAACTATCTACATCTGATGGTTTCATCCATGGTTTTGATTTGTTCTTCTTTTTAATCATCTTATACCTCTCCTTCTTTAAGCTTTTTTCTATTTTACCTCGTACCATTCTATGGTAACAAATCTGTTTAGAACTGTAATGTCTTTAACTGTAGTTTATTAGTTGTTACATAATCAATGGGCAACCGGTTTTGCGTCTTACAATTTATGACTCATCTTCAGGCCCAGTACAAAAAGTCTTCACAATACAAACTAAATCACCAAAAGAGACAAATATGTACATATACATATACAAAAACATAAAAAACAACTACATATGTCTTGGTTTAAATTACATACAATAAAGCCAAACAACTGTATTGAACTTAATAGTCTATAGCAGCGGTTCCCAAATTTATTTTTCCGTGGCCCGGTTATTTTTGTGGTCATCCTTTGTGACCCACTAATTTTTTGCATATCCTGGCGTACGTATACAAGGAAACATATTTAAATATCTATTATAGTTTTATATACCTATTAATAAAAAATCATTAGCTCAAACAAAAATGTAACAAAACAAAATAATAATCAAATACTTTATTAATGAGAAGTATGCAGTTGTTTCTGGTTCACTAAAAACTTCACGTTTGGAGAAAAAGATGTTAATTTTATGATCAGGCCGGTTCGACTTCCAAACGGTTCCTATATTTATTTTTGGGGAAAACCAGTGTTGAACAGTGAAAACCCTGCCTCACACGTACAGGTTGTAACGATAGGAATTAGAAATTTTATCGCTTTTTCTGCTAAAACTGGGTACTTCTGGCGGCAGGACAGCTAAAAATATATCAGTGGAATTTTGTCATATATATCTTTGAGAACCCTATCACACGATAGTTTAATTACTGACTCAATATAAATCCGCAAGTCCTGTCTTGGATTCTACGTCCTCTGTAAATAGATTCCTTATCCATGCTTTGTTGCTGTGGATGCGGGAAAATATCCCTTCAGATTTGCCTCCAGTCCTGGCAGGTGTTCATTGAAAGCCGCTGAAATAACATTCGGCAATTAATTCACATTATACACTTTTTGAAGTTCTGTTAGATTTGTAATTTTCTGCTTCCGCGCAACGTGTCCACAAATTAGGCAAATATTTTTTTGTTGCAGCTTTCACCTTCTCTTGTACTACATTGCTACCTCGTAATGTCATATTTAAATTGTTGAAGAAGTCAAAAATATAACAAATATAAGCTACCTTGTTTAACCGATTGACATCATGAAAACTGTCTTTAAATTGAAATATTGCATCCCTAGCCGTTGGTGGGTGTTGTTCTAAGAATATTGAAATTTCTTCCTTCAATTATTCAATTAATTCAATTAAAGTTTTTTTTTAAACATTCCCTTTTGATAGTCACCGCACTTCGCAGTGTAAAAAAAGATGTTCATGTGAAACGGCGAGGCGACCCGGCATTTTGCTTTCGTGGCCCGGTACTGCGTCGCGACCCACCATTTGGGAAACGCTGGTCTATAGAGTGTATACTGGGACATTTAGCCATTGGGAGTGACCAATCTGATGAGAAATGCTTGGTATATAATTTAATATATACTACCATCAATACTTAAATAGTTAAGGGTTGATGGGGTCTTGACAAGATGGTATGTGATCAAAAAACACCTAAAGTTTGTAGTAATAGGTATGTACTTACATATCAGTTACGGAAACCGTCCTACAGCTAAAGATGTGCGTGGAAGTCACCAGCCCCATCAAAAAAGCTGACTAGTCAAATAGCTCTTAAAGGAAATAAAAAATGTAGTATGTCAAAGTGTGTAAATAATGTATTTCTTTAGCTGAGCGCTTTCGACATAAACGTCATCATCGGAGCTAATGCTAAAATAAAAAAGAGGTCTTGTAAGGAAAAGAAGTACAAAACCCCTTTTTTACTTACGTCAGATTGTAAAAAAGTACCGCTACAACATTGAGGTGTTATCATTTGCATCTTGTGAATATAAATATGAATTTTGGTTGGAAATGCTTTGTCCTCCGTACAACCCCAAACAGAAAAAACAGAAAAAACGGCCACATTATACGTTACACAAACACAAAACTTTTTTCATGGCATAGGTATCATCCATCCATTGTTGGCCTAGTAGAAACAGCTGACTGACAAAGCCGGATATTCAAATCTGCTTTTATCTGTTCTGCGTTGACAGATAAAAGCAGATTTGAATATCCGGCTTTGTCAGTCAGCTGTTTCTACTAGGCCAATAATGGATGGGTGATACCTATGCCATGAAAAAAGTTTTGTGTTTGTGTAACGTGTAATGTGGCCCTTCTTTATCGTACTACATACGCAATATGAGTATAATAGATATAGTTATAGGATCGTGCAAAAAAATTTTTTTCAGATTTCACTTTTTTTCGACGTTTTGAGTCCCCCTGAGTCTAAAAAGCAAATAAAAAAAACATGTCGGAAGTATGTACGTATGTACGTACGTATGTCGCCACCGCCCAGCAAAAACTACTGGACCGATTTCGATGAAATTCGGTATGAGTAAGTTGTAAGAGAATTTTGTCGAGAAACTAAGCTTTTGAAAAAAACCTCTCAAAGGGGGGCCGAAATAGGGGGGTTATTTGGGGCCCATTTTTGCACATTTTGACCGAAACGAATGAAATTTAACTTAAAGTTAGCTCATCGATAGTTAAATAGAAATACGAAATTTGACATTTCCAAATCCAAAATGGCGGCCAGCATGGCCGACCGCCCACCCGATACATTTCCCTACCAATCTAAAAACTTGTTTAAGATAAATTTAATTTAAAAAAACATTTATATAGCCTAAAGATATGGCTATAACAAGAATATTATCGTTTTTCATAAAAAGTTATGGGTTGCCTATATTTAAGGGATCAAAATTTGACATAAATTTGAACTAGATTTTCTCAAAAATGACTCCAAGGAATTTGTTTATTTTTTGATATATTTTTGATATACTCTCGGTAAATTGAATAACATTGGTCAGATTTCTTAACTCCTCATAGGAGGGGAGTTGTGAATTTTTTATAAAAAAATATTCGAGTGCCCGTAACTACCTCTGTAATAGAAACTAAAATTTGAAATTTGGCAGACATATACAGTACTTTGTTATCTATTAGCACAATAAATTTTACCCACAATATGGCTTCCGGTTTAACCGGAAATGAAAAAAAATCTTAATTTTTCACATACGCTCTGTATATTTTTACATATTTTGAAAGAATGTAAAATTATCTTTCAAATGACATAAAACTCGTTGCTGTAACTCAAAAACTCGAAAAGTTACAGAAAATTGAAATTTTGCTAGAATCTTGTGTGTGTCCCCTCTCACGCGATCATCGCAGAGCATTATTATAGGGCAGTCAATGAGGGTATTTGGCTCCGAATTCCATCCTACTACATCGATGTACTTGATATTTTCACAGTAAGTAAGAAATAGCTCAAGAAACAAAATCTACCCTATATACTATGGCGCTTTTATCTTGGGGCAATTCCCACCCCTTCAAGGGGGTGGAAAATTTATTGGTCAAAATAAGCATGGAAGTGGCTAGAGAACCTATTTTTAGGCAAAAACTGATCTATACTTTTTTTGAGAACTCAATACTTTTTGAGTTATGCGTAGTTGAAAATTGGCCATTTTCATTTAAAAATGACACGTTTTCGGACGGTTTTTTGTGAATACCTTAAAAACTATGCATCAAACTAAAAACACTATATAACAATTTTTTTTAATTATAAATAACAAAGAGATTCGTTTCTTCGTAAATTTTCTATTTATAATACAAAAAGAGATATGGTAGGTAAAAAGAGTTTGTTTTTTTGGTGCATGCTCAAAGTGCTCATGCTTTTGTAGTGTTTGAAAAGGCCTTTAAAACGAGCACCGTTAAATGTCGGTTACATTCAAACTAAGCGAGATATGGTGCAAAAAAATATATGACTAATGTACTTTAAGGAAAAATGAGAAGTACATACATTTAACCCCTCATTCACCAGAATTTAAATGCATTGTTTTTCTTTTGCGATACCTCTTAATATAGTGTTATTTCTACTTTCAAAAAGTTGGACGGGTGAAAAAAATAAGATCAAATTATAGAGCGCATTTTTAAATTTTCTTAAAATTCTTCCTTTTGCTCCATGCAATTCGAAAATAAAAATGTTCTATCCCCGAGAACTGGTGAGAACCGCCCCCATGATAAAAGCGCCATAGTATATAGGATAGACTTTGAATTAGGAGATTGGGCTTTGTGCTACTCCCAAAATTTCATTACAATCCATGCAGTAAAATGCATATTGTAAACTATTAATTTCTCAGAAAAATAGACTAATTTGAAATGAAAGTATGACTAATATTCTATTGATTTATGCATTAATCTATAGTGTGTCCCCGAACATTTTCTCAAATGCGGGAATTAATGATGCGTAGAGCCATAAAATATTTTCAAGTATACAAAGTGTTTCTAAAATATCAAAATAACGAGTAACTTTGTTATTTTTATAGAATGCCAGTATCTAGTACGATAACGATAATAGATCGGTACGATAAAGTTCTCGGGCGGCCCTTCCGTCCAGCGTTTTTTCTGTTTGGGGTTGTACGGAGGACAAAGCATTTCCAACCAAAATTCATATTTATATTCACAAGATGCAAATGATAACACCTCAATGTTGTAGCAGTACTTTTTTACAATTTGACGTAAGTAAAAAAAGAGTTTTGTACTTCTTTTTCTTACAAGACCTCTTTTTTTTATTATTTTAGCATTAGCTCCGATGATGACGTTTATGTCGAAAGCGCTCAGCTAAAGAAATAAATTATTTACACACTTTGACATACTACATTTTTTATTTCCTCTATTCATTCAAGTGTGTATAAACTTATCAGTCTTTCAACTATTTCCAAGTAGCTCTTAGTCTCTTAATTATGTGTTATATTGTTCAGCTAAAGATAAAGATTGTTCATTAAACAATATAACAAATAATTAAGATACTAAGAGCTATTTGACTAGTCAGCTTTTTTATGGGGCTGGTGACTTCCACGTACATCTTTAGCTGTAGGACGGTTTCCGTAACTGATATGTAAGTACAGTAAAACCTCGATATAACGGACTAATTGGGGGGACGGAATGTCCGTTAAAGCCGAAAGTCCGTTATATAAAAATAGGTTTCAAATCAATAAAACAATTTATTTTGATATGTACCCACTGTATTTAGATACAGTGTACACATCTGTAAATTAAAAAAGGTATCAAGCTTTGTTTGCTGCTTTTTTACTTTTCTACTTCATCTAAAAATTTTCTACAATATTCTCGTTTGGTTGCGAAAATTATTCACTGATCCATGGGTTGAATAAGCGATATGTATTTTTTGGTAAAAACAAACAATCAAAGTTGCCATCTTCTGAATGTCGAATATTTTCAGGAGGATAAGCAGGAGCGTTCTCTAAAATCAATAAACATTTCGCCTCTTTCGGCGGTATTTCCTGTTTCTTCTCTTGAAGTTCTCTCACTGCAGGTACAAATTCTTTAAAAAACCAATTTTTGAAAATATCTATGGTGAACCATGCCTTATTAGAGCTATAATATGAAACGAGCAGGTGATGCATTATACATATCTTTAACAACTGTAGGTTTACGAGATTTTCCAACAATTATAGCAGTCAATCGATGCAATCCATCGGCGTTAGCACAAAGCAGTACCGAGATCCTGTCGTTGCTGATTTTTCTTCCAGAATCCGACTTTTCGTATTTTTTGCATTCAATTTTTTTTACATTTGACCGGATTTTTTTTCCGTTATATCCAAAGTCCGTTAAATAGAGGTCCGTTATATAGAGGTTTTACTGTACTACAAACTTTAGGTGTTATTTGATCACATACTATCTTGTCAAGACTCCATCAACCCTTAACTATTTAAGGATTGATAGTAGTATATATTAAATTATATACCAAGTAATTCTCATCAGATTGTTCACTCCCAATGTCTAAATGTCTCAGTATACACTCTATAGCAGTGGTTTTCAATGTTTTGAGTCATGTACCACCAAATGATTTTAAAATTATTCTTGGTACCACCTAACTGAAATACCTATGGAGCTTAGTAATCTAACTGCAAATATGCTGGATTTTGTCTGTGTTTTTGTGTTTTGTGTACCACCCCAAATAATGATATGTACCACCAGTGGTACATGTACCACAGATTGAGAACCCCTGCTCTATAGACGATTAGGTTCAATAATATACAGTTGTTTGGCTTTATTGTATGTAATTTAAACCAAGACATAGTTGATTTTTTTGTTTTCGTATATGTATAGTCGGTTCGCTAAACTCAGACACAACTGGCTAGTGATTTTAGTAGGTATTTTTTTTTGCCAATTTTGCCAAAATTGGCAAAATTATTAACTGTTTAGTAATTATTAACTATTTAGTAATTTTTTTTGCCAATTTTACCAAATCGAAAAGACTCGACTTATGTAAGACTCGAAACCGGTTGCCTCTTGATCATGTAACAACTAATAAAATACAAACTTATGATTGCGAGTATTGACTCAATTCCTATATCCAATTGTATACCAATTCCATAATACACTAGAAGTTCTATTCTTCATTGCAAGTTTTTTATAAATATCCAGCCAACCACTTGGATTTTCCCTTTTATTAGTTAAAAAAATATCTCCAATATTATACTCATTGATATAAAAATTCTTATTGTTACTAACTCTTCTTATATATTTTTCTTGTATAGGATTCTTTTATATACTTCTTTGTAGTAATGTATTGTTTACACAGAATCTTTCATTTCTCATTTCTCGCCCGGCGCTATTATGATTTTGGCTGTACACGTCTTTTCATTGACGGCTTAGAAGATTGGTCTACTCGTATTGTGTCTTTTTGTAGTGTGACAAAAAAAGGCAATATGTCTTATTGAAAAAAAAAATCGTAGTATATACTTAATAAACCGTGTTTCAGCGAATGTGTGGGTGTTTCCGTTATTAATTTTTAGATGAATTCTTTATTATACTCATGGAAAAATGTCGAATATTTTGGAATTTTCTTATGTATTTTTTTTAAATAAATTCTGGTCAATAAGTCGTTTATTATGAATAGGCCAGGGTAATAAGACAAAAATATACCCTGTTCGTGACACTTCAGCAGCCAGGGTACTGAAGCGTTTTTCGACAGGTAATACATATAGGAACAAATTATAACTATTTCCTGCGTAGGATCTGGGGGACATTTTTATTTATAAACAATTAACTGCCAAAAAATTGCATTTTCCACTTTTTTTTTCAAATCAACGGGAAACAGTAAAACTTATGATTTTTTAGTACAAATATCTTCGAGATTATGGAAAAACCAGGCTGTTCAAGTGTCGTGGAAAAAAAACCTTATTATACCCTGGACTATAAGAAGAGTTTATTTTAACAATGTTTATTGAACAATTTAAATATTTATGCGTAGAAAATTTCGAAAAAAGAATGTTTAATGTTAGGTAAATAAGGTAATTTTACTCTAAACTTAAATGCTAATTTAAATTGGTTATAAATTACTTTTAATGGGAAATTTTACACAATTTTACCAAAAAAATGATTTTATTAACGTTTCGAAGCCCAAATCGGGTTTCGTTGTCAAAATACAAAATACTACTGAACAAAAACTACTATTTGGACAACGAAACCCGATTTGGGATTCGAAACGTTAATAAAATAATTTTTTTGGTAAAATTGTGGCTTATTTCCCATTAAAAGTAATTTGTTATTAAAATGTCACAAGAAAATAGCTTCAGAACAACATTAAATTGGTTAAACAAGTATTTTTAACTGAAATAAGGTACATGATAAATAACGAGTATTTCCCCTCTAGTTCTTCAAATTTTAGCTCTTTAAACTTAATAAATTAAACTAAAAATAACCGAATTACTATGGGTTTTTCTTAACGTGAAGAAGGTTTTTTATGATGATCTAATGCACAACTAACACTAAATGCTGAATCACCGTCAAAATATTTCAAACCACTTCAATATATCAGTCTACTATGTGAGTAATATCAGTAATATAAAATTCTTTTGAAAAATAGTGAGTACCAAAAATGGGAAAAATTCCCTGTAACTTATTAAAATAAACATTATAGAAGTATTTAGGGACTTTCGGCCCTCGGTAATAAGGCAGTCTTTCATTCCGCGTTTAAATGTTTCAAAAATACTGATTAGCTTTCTCAGGATTCGAAAAAAAATGAATGCATTTAAAACACATTGGCTCGAAATTTTGCGTACAAGCCTTTTAAGTCTGTAATAGTCAATATATACAGATTCTTTAAAAGTTTTAATACAACGTTTTAGAGAAACGTGACATTAAATTAATATTTGAAAATTTAGGATATAATATTTAGAATGTTAGGAATTTTGAAGGAAGGACAACAAAGTCATGCGAATCTTTTCATTTTAAATTTTCAAATTAACATTTTGTTTTACAGCAGTAAACCAGTAGTATAGTTATATTTAGCCATATTTGTATATGCTAAAATTTCAAATTTAAGGTACTAGTACACTTTAGAACACCAAAAATAAGTATTTTTTTCAAGAATTTTTTCCCATAACCAGGGCCGGATTAACACTTTTGCCGCCCATGGGCCAGAGGTCTGCCTGCCGCCCTAGCGGGGGTGCAACACCGGGGGGGGGGGTCCGGGGCCCCCCCCCCGAAAAAAATTGAAATTTAGAGGCAAAATAACGCATTTTGGGACATTTTCCAGCGCTCAACTGTCTCTTGATATTGTAATGGTTTTAGTACCTCTCATGATGAAAACAAGAAACTATGTCCTAAAATTGCGTTTTATTAATTAAAATAAACTATTTGACAAAACTCCGTTAATTACGAAACCATTTTCTACAACCGTGATATTCCATTACTTAAGATTACAATAATAGTAAATAAAATCGTTGTTGATATTATTTTGTGAAACATCATGCAGCTCGTAATTCCCAAACTCAACAATTCTTTTATAGTTTTATGACTATTTTGGCTGAGAATGATTGATTTGGAGTGAAGTGAAAATTCGGCTTCGTTACTCGGCGACGGCTCACCTGTGAATGTGCCCGCAGGCTTTGAGCCATAATCGGTCATTGCTGTCGATTTATGGGCAAAAACAGGACAGTTAGGAAGGGGCTAAAATTAGTAAAAGGTGTACAGAGTAAGACTGCAAAATAAATGATAATTTCTGTATTGAATATAGGATAATAACAAATATATACAACATCGAAATATAACTGTTCAGAGCATACAAATCACATATCCAAACAAATAACTTACTCACTAAATTAGCTTTGTTAAAGTAAATATAACTTAAAACTTCTTCTTTCTTGCACGTGCATTGGAAAAATCATCAACAACTGCACTGAAATCGAGTTTTGTTGTCAGTTCATGTTCTATGGCTAAAACAGCCAGGCTGACGAGTCGTTCTTGAGTCACTGTTGAACGCAGATAGTTTTTTACTCTTTTCAAGGTCGAAAACGATCTCTCAGCAGAACAGTTTGTAGCAGGAGTTGTCAAAAACATTTTCAAACCAATAGCCACGTTGGGAAACAAGTCCTGTAGATTTTTTTCTATCAAAAATCTGTACAAGTTTGATAGTGAAAAGTCTTTTTCGGCTTCTTTGTAGTTTCCTCGGATCAGAAGTCCTTTCAGATGGATGCACTCGCATATAAACTCTGACTCTTCAATGTCTTCAATATAGATTTTCTGCAAAGACGTCGCGTTAGCAGTAATTTCTTCGGTAGTTAGAGTCTTTAATTTTGTTAGAAATGAAAACTTTGCAACGAAGTCTGTGTACACAGAGATCCTTTTGTCTAACTGAAACTGAAGTGTTTCCACGATGATGTCATAACTTTGTTGAAGACAATTTCCCCTAATGTCATCATCCTCATCATAAGTTCTTTCTTCATCTTCTTCTGAAGATTCATCAAAGAACCTCTTTCTTTTCGCCTTTCTTTTTGGGCGATCAAAATCTTGCTGCACCTGCGGCTGCGTCTCTTGTGGAAGTTCTGGCTCATCGTTCTGTCTCATTTCACCTTGCGCAATTTGCAGTTTTTTTTCGCCCTCTTTCTTATAGTGGGTAAACATGTCTTTCATGTTCATCACATACTCTGTGAGTGAGTTGTACAGGATTACAACGCTGTCCACGGTCATATTTTCAGCCTGGATCTTTTCACTGACTGAATTAAATTTTTGAAGTACATCTCCCCAAAGGGCTGCCATGAAACATGTTTCTAGAGACATTAGTTTTCGCAACAACCCTTTGGCTTTGGATTGTGTCTGTTTGTTTTCATGATTGCTTGAAGTCATGTCTATCAGCGTCTTGACCATGGGTTTGTAGTCTTTATTAAGGCTTTTGCAAGCTTCTTCCCTTGCAGACCATCTTGTAACACTGAGAGACTTCAACGACGTGTTCTTGTCCTTTCCTGTGGCCGTGAAATTTGACAGAAGAAGATTCCACCTGTGCGTAGAAGACGAGAAAAAATTGTACAATCCTTGCAAGAGATCAAAGAAATGTTTTGCAAGAGAACAGCATTCTGCTGCGCTTGATCCCACTAAATTTAGTGAATGCGCTGAACAAGGCACATAAAATATCAAGGGATTCTTTTCTTTAAGTCTTGCCTGCAACCCCGAGTACATTCCTGACATATTTGACGCGTTGTCATAGGACTGTCCCCTACAGTTTTGTATGTCCAATCCTTTCGACTGTAGGAAAGAAAGCACTGAGTTCACTAGTTCTTCACCTGTATGACCTTGATTTTTCATAAATTCAACAAAATGTTCTTCAGGGATTCCCAATTCATTCACATACCTTAATATGAAAGACAATTGATCAATGTGTGTTACATCAGGGGTGGAATCTACTATTATAGAATAGTACTTGCTTTTCTTAGCATCATTCAAAATTGTATCAATAACGGTTTTTGCCATTATTTCGATGAGTTCTTCACAAATGGTTGATGATAGGTATGACTGTTTGCCTTTACCCGCTTTCCCATATTTTTCCATGTGTGCTTTCAAAAATGGATCAAATTCGGCAATCAGCTCCAAGCACATCATATAGTTGCCATTTGAAAAAGAACCAAATTTTTCGTCAGTCCCCCTAAAGGCAAGACCACGCGAGGCAAGTTTTTTTATTACGGCCACCACTCTCTGGAGAACTGCCTTCCAATACCTTATTTCTTCTTCCACTTGGTTTTGTAGAAGCTTATCGATCCTCCCGGCTGCTTCTGCTCTTTGTTTGTATACTATTACACTATTGTAGTGAACGTGCGAGTTTTCATGCTCTTTTATTCTCGCTGATGCATGTTTCCAATCACTGAACCCATTTTCAGTAAACTGAGTAGAGGTCGAACTAAACAATTTGCATGGACCACAGAACAAAGAGCCTAAACTTGGTGAGTAAATCAAGAAATCTCTATTTACAATTTCGCCATTTGCAAGTTTTCTGTCGAATAGCCATTTAGCCAACACTCTTTTCCTGTCTGGATATTGCCTTTCAGATTTTTTAAAATCGCAATCTTTATTTTGATTCCATCCATTTTTAACAAAATATTCCCGCGTCTCTTCATTCACTATCCATAAAGCAGGATCATAATTTGGTTTCAAATGGACAGAAGAGTCAGGTTCAGAGACTGTTAATTGATCTTCAATCTCGTCAACAACAAAAGTTAATTCGGATATAGCTGGTTTGATCTTGTCAGTATCAACACATGACGAAGCTGAAGGTGCTGATGCTGAAGGGGTTGAGGGTGAAGCTGAAGGGGTTGATGCTGAAGCTGAAGGGGTTGATGTTGAAACCGGAGGGGCTGATGCTGAAGCTAAAGGGGTTGATGTTGAAGCTGAAGGGGCTGATGCTGAAGCTGGAGGGGTTGATGTTAAAGCTGAAGGCACTGATGCTGAAGCTGTTGAAGCTGAAGGCGTTAATATGGAACATACTTCTAGTTCTACTTCACAAAATTCTTTGACACTTTCTAAAAGCACTGGTTCTGGTGGCACTGGTAGGTTACTTCTTGTAAAAAATGTATCAAGCTTCGCAGTTTTATTTACAACTTCTGTCAATTTTTTTTTCTTCTCTTCGGCTACTTTTTTGTATTGCCACCCACTGAGCCGTTTGCGTCCATCCATTTGTACAGCTGCTTGTTATAGCATCAATGACATCGGAAGTAAAGGTCTGACTGTAAAAAAAAGAATATCTGTATAATTCAAAACTGTAGTACGATACGACAGGAAAAATGAAGCGAAAAAATGAGGGAAGCGAATTTCCTTCCATTACTTATTCAACTCATTGTGAAACCTATACGTATGGCAACATGCCGAATTACATTTTTCCTTATAGAGAACGGAATTAGCTAGAAAATCGAAATTTGCCTTAACATTTTCAGAAAAATATGCTCTACACGAATTTAAAACATAAAGAAGAATTTTTCCCATACGGGCCCCAAAAACCAAAATTTTGGGGTAAAACCCCCCCAAAAAGGGGGTAAATGTTATGGGATTCTTTTGGCTAAATAACTTAGCCGAGATATTGCAAAAAGGAAAGTGTGTGCGTGTGCCGAATTTGAAGAAAATCGGTCAAAAATTGCGACCGCTAGAGCGCGGTCTATATTAACTTACATTACCATTACTATAAACAAATAAATATTTCTTACCTCACAAGTTACAATTTCAAAATGTTACTCCGCTCAAAACAAATTACAAAAACGTTAAACCTAAACAGTTAGACAGACTGCAGTACGTGGAGTTGAGACCAGACAACCGAATGACAATGGCGCGTGGCGGTGATGGAGTTGGTGGGGGGAGGGAAGCGGCAAGGCGACAAGACGCCTGCCATCAGCCAATGCTAGCAACTACTACGATCCCACAACTAAATTTCCCGTGCGTAGCGTACGATACAGACTGCCGCCTCGCCCCTTCGACTCACTTGGATAGAGTGGCGTAGCGTAGTGTACTGCGACACATTACACCGCGCAGAGTGTCGCGTTATAAATAAATAATAAACAATAAAATAGTTTTTTAATATTTAATGCTCAGGTTCACTGGTCTTGATAATCGATAATAAAGCTTTATAATCAATCAAAAATAATTACACTTTTTTTTTCTCAAATCCGCCGCCCCAAAATTTTGCCGCCCTGGGCCGCGGCCCAGTTGGCCCGTGCCTTAATCCGGCCCTGCCCATAACCTGTATTAAAAGTATAGCGATACGCTTCATTTATTAAAAAAAAATTAACATGAAGTAAAACTCCCTAGTGTAGTTGGTATATTTAATAAAAATTCTAAAAATCCAAACGGATTACGTTCAAAACGTTTTCGGACTTATCAGTCCATCATCAGTGAACTCTCTGTCCTTGCTAAATAGCCACAATGCCAAACACTGGTCAAGATGTATATTCTAACTACATGGTGAAATTTCTTAAATAATTTGGCTTACATTGGATGCCAACGGATTAGTACTAGGTACATGATGCTCTACTCCATTAATTAAGAGATTTTTTTATTATGAATGGGTCTACATTGAACTACGTTTAGTCTGTCCAGGACAGTTTGGTTTCATTTCGATTCATAGCTGACCATATAGCTGCTCTTATATGGTCTGGAGAGACTGAAACGTAGGTAAAGCTGGTCAATCAATTTGGAGCCACGCCAAATAATGGCTTCAGTCAAATGGATTGACGCCAAAATCATGGCACATTCACAGTCACTCCATTCACTCCAAACTGGTTATCATCTCGTATTTGACGTGGTTCAATGAAGACGCACAATGTCGGATTTCGAAGACAACTGAAGAAGACATCGGCGTAGAATGAACGAAAAATGGACGTGGGTTTGGACATTTGCGGGAGGGTGGCGCGATGGCATGACGCGGTGTTTCGCCACTCACGAGCAGACGGTATGATGGCTTGGCGTCAAGCAAGGACATGATGCGATGGATTACGGAGTGAATGGAAATCCGGATTTTTACATGACGCCAAAAAAGCGATCAAGCTTCAACACTTACGATCAAAATTTGGCTGTATATCACGC
The DNA here is from genome assembly GCF_917563875.1 of Diabrotica virgifera virgifera. Classification (NCBI taxonomy): domain Eukaryota; kingdom Metazoa; phylum Arthropoda; class Insecta; order Coleoptera; family Chrysomelidae; genus Diabrotica; species Diabrotica virgifera. Next base: position 58,330,234 of record NC_065443.1, on the reverse strand, counting down.
CATTTGACGCGATGGCATGACCGTGAATGTCCAGCTTAAGGGGATGATAATTCGGATCTATAAACTGAAATGAAACATAAAGGTACGTATAGATATGCGAGCCGTGCGCGGCGCATTCTTCATATTAATTCGTGTTTTCAAGTACATGGAACAAATGGTACAAACTCCGCGCACACGGCACACCACTATCCAACTTCTGTCGGCGCCACGAACGCGCGTTGGCCACACTGCGCGAAGTGCGCGGCGCGCATAATATCTGTACGCACCTTAAGCTGTCTTGGCCAGCAAATGAAGCATTTTGGCTAGCAATTTTTTCTTCCAGCATGGATTTACTTAAAATTCTGACAGAATGTAGGGAATAGTCCAAGGATCATTTTCTATATCATGCCGCTGTACGCTAAAACCTTGGAGGTGGTTGTCACCCCATCTCGGGGGTGGGAATTTCTTATTACATTTTAAACATTCGATGTAAAAAGTAATTCTAAGAAAAAAATAGATGTAAAAAGTAATTCTAAGAAAAAAATTGTTTTTTACATTCTCTTCTCAAAGTAACAGTTTTTCGACGAAAGAATCGACTTTTTTAGAGGGTTTTTTTTTGGGAATAACTCGAAAAATATGTATTTAATCAAAAAAAACTGGATATTAAAATTGTATCTTTTAGTAACACAAACCAAATTCTTTTTTTATAATATTTTTACGATTAACACAAACCGAGATACGGCATGTTAAAAGTGAGCTTTTTTCGTCAAATGCATAATTTGAAATATTCAAAGCCAAATAACGGGAAAACTTTGCATTTTTGGAGGAAAGCTTAGATAATATTTTTTCAAGTATATAATTAGACCTTTAAAAAATAATTAGAAGTTTCTACCATAAAAATTGAGCGACTTATGATCAAAAAAAGGTCGGTACCTGCTTTTGTCTACGAAAAAATCAGTGAAAACAACCCCCTAACTACCCTCCTAATTAAAAATTGGTCTTCACCTTTCTGTAATTCCTTTTATATTTATATTATCAATACACCCAAGAAGTTTGACCTATTTAAAACTGGTAATTTTAGAAAAATTTATGTTTAAATAAAAATTGATTTTTTGCAATTTTGTATTTTTCACCTTTTTCTTCAAAATATCTCCGAAAATTCTGGATATACAAAAAAATGATAGACTACTAAATTGTTGCTTTTTTAATAACTAAACTTTCCTTGTGCATAGATTTTCATTACAGTGAATAATTAACGTAATATAGCTGTTTAAAACCTCTATTTACGAGCAAACACCCCCTTATTCGAGCCCTTTAAACCCACCCTAATTAAAAACTACGGGATCTTGCGGAATTTAATTTACATAGTCTTTTTTGAAAACCATTTTTGAAAAAACTTTTTATCGCCAAAACTTAAGGAGCTATGTTTATAAAACGATTTTTTTTTTCGAAAAATTCGAATAGTCCGCTTATAGAGCATTTTCAATGTATATGTACATTGTACATAATATATAATACTACAGAACCGCTTCGTACACTGGAAGGTGGCTAAAAAACTATTTGTATTTGTACCGGGTGTCCCAATAAGAATGGCTCTCGGCCATATCTCAGGAACCGTTTATAGTAGAGCTTTGAAATAAAAAATTTTATAACAAAAGTTACCTCAGGAAAAGCCTGGAAATTATTTTCATAATTGTGGGACCACCGCTAGAGGGCGTAATTGAATATCAAAAATTAAAAAATCTAAATTTTACAAAATTTTCCTAATGAAGGGGCACTGGAAATCCGATCGTCGTATTCTTCATAAAATTCTACGCATATTTTATTTGACAAGTTTAGGTCTACCTTTGGAAATAAGAGGTGGGGGTGAGTGGGAACCTTGTTATGAAAAACTGGCTGCGAGTCCGGTTCTGCTTAATCAAATTTTGCAAACTTGGTCTTGTTGAAGACAGATCTTTTTCGTCAATGTAAAAGTTACGATTTCGAACCAACTTACTGAGTAATATGCCAGCTAGAAGGCGTTATTTAATTTTTTTCAGAAATCTAGTGTTCCTTGGAAAATATTAAATACAAACATGCATTTTTAATACCATATTACAAAATTAGACAAAATTAGCAACAGAATAGCGAAAACCGCATGCTAATACCTTTTTTCTATCTCGAGATATCTTACAAAACGTGTAAATTTCATAACTGTTACTGTCACCGGTAAACGAAATTCATTAAAAGTAGTGTGCTATGGAAACAACAAAGAAACATTTTCCAGCTATCAACGTATATTAGGTCTTTTCAACGCTTCTCATTTGTTTCGAGCCTCGTTCATATCTCGTATATTAATATTATACACGGATTATACGGCATATGACAAAGGCTCGAAACAAATGAGAAGCGTTGAAAAGCCCTATTACAAAGAAATAAAAACAACTATTTAGTGATGACATAAACGTTCAAATTTTTGCCCATCATTTTCGTTGCAAACATTTACTCTTTCAAGAGTAGATTGAACAGCAGTCTCAATTTCTGCTCTCGATTGCTTTGAATGGCGTTTAGTATTCTCTGGATAATGTATTCTAGAGTAGTGTATGATGGGCAACAATTTGAATATTTAGGTCGTCACTAAGTAGTTCTTTTTGTTCTGTGTTATATTTAATTTTAATAGTATTGTTTCTCTTTATATTGTTGTTTTAATTAATTATATTTTTATACGTTGACATCTGGAAAATGTTATTTTGTTTTTTTCCACAGCACACTACTTTTCATTAACTTAGTTTACCGGTGATAGTAACAGTTATGTATAAAATTTACACGTTTCTCGAGATATCTTGAGATAGAGAAAAGATATCGACATGCGGTTTTCGCTATTCTATTGCTAATTTAATCTAATTTGATAAAGTATGATTAAAAATGCATACTTGTATTTAATATTTTCCAAAGAAAACTAGATTTCTGAAAAAAATTAAATAACGCCTCCCAGCTGGCTTATTACTTATTAGGATGGTTCAAAATTATCACGCTTACATTGAAGAAAAAGATCTGTCTTCAACAAGACCCAGTTTTCAAAATTTGATTTAGCAGAACCGGACTTACAGCCATTTTTTCATAACAAGGTTCCCACTCACCCCCACCTCTTATTTGCAAAGGTAGAGTTAAACTTGTTAAATCAAATATGCGCAGAATTTGATGAAGAATACAATAATCGGATTTCCAGTGCCCCTTCATTAGGAAAATTTTGTAAAATTTAGATTTTTTTATTTTTGATATTCAATTACGCCCTCTAGCGGTGGACCCATAATTATGAAAATAATTTCCAGGCTTTTCCTGAGGCAACTTTTGTTATAAAATTTTTTTATTTCAAAGCTCTACTATAAACGGTTCCTGAGATATGGCCGAGAGCCATTCTTATTGGGACACCCGGTACATATTTGTAAATTTGTATTTTTGTGTAAATAAATGTTTTGTAATTCTTTAATTGTACTTTTTTTTTCTGTTTAGATCTATTAAATTATTTACTTATAAAAATTGCAATGTTATTAAGAGTGCTTTTTAAGGGTTGAATAATTATTATATTATATCCTAAAGCATAAAACAATCATTGTTTAACCAATCAAAACCAAATTGTACCCATATTAAAGTTTAAAATATTTTTATATAATTTTTGACAATAAAGGGTAGTTTACACCCCTAAAAAGAGTCAATGCCCTTGAGCATGATATAAAATATGAAGTACAGGGTGAGATGATAATAATCCCAAATTTTTATGTAAATCGATGCAAGCCGAAATTATTCTTGTAGGATAAGTAATTTTTTATATATAGCTCCAACAAGGGTGGTTTTAAGGGTTGAAATAGTCTGATATTATATCTGAAAGCATAAAACAATCATTATGTAACTAATAAGAAGCAAATGTTGACACTATTAAAGTTTAAAATGTTATTTTATAATTTTTTACAATTAGGGTAGTTTTCACCCTTAAAAATCCAAAATCGTACAACGGCTCAATATAGAAAATAAACTAGAGGGTTAAATAAGCCTAATCACAAATTTTTGTACAAATCGATGCTGGACGAAAGAATTGCGAGGTTTTGCCATTTTTTCAGTTTTATTTCCTCGATTAGTAATAATTGTTTGTATATTAAAATAAATTTCCAAAAATATGATTTGAATTTATTTATTTTATATAAAGTACTTTTATATAATTTATAATTTTTTGTCGCTTTCTAAGTATAATTTTCAATACAATTAATAAACGTACCTGTTGTAAAGTATGCTAAAAACGAAAACGACAATAGACTACCCCAGCTAATTAAAATAATATTCGAAAATATTACTCCAATCATCCAAGATACGTATCGTTCACCCCAGCCTAGCTCAGTCTATCAGGGTGTGTGGTCGTCTTGTTTTAATCTTAGATATGAACTCTAAAAATTTAGAATGAAAGCAAACAAAACAGTATTTTTTTAACTAATCATGTTTATTGTTCAGTAAAGATATAATAAAAATATGACTTATTAAATGGATTAACAAATATATTCAAATTCTTGCCAAAAACTAACAATTCTGGATTATACTTATGGTTTTTGGTATCTGGTTCGCTGGTAACTTCTTGATGTCGAATGGTATTGCTGTTTCTACAACTGGCACTTGGGTTCTAGAGGCTGTATTCCACCAGGCCTACAGATGTTGGCCGTTGCAGTCTAGAGGTGATGTGGTTGCAGTCTAGATGACATGTCCCTCGTTGTTATATCGCCGGCGATTGAGGATTCTTGAAGCTCCCGGAGGGAGGACGGTGATCTTTATCCCAAAAACTAGAATACGGAACGGGTATGAGTGACAATCAAGAAGAAAAACCAAAAACGAGCCTTTGCCAAATAGTATTCAAAAACTAGTAGATGGCAAGAGTAAATTAAATGGAATTAAGATTGATACTACTAGTTAAAATTTGATTACTAAACGTGCATACATATATGTAAATTAAAAAGATTTATTTAAAACTAAAATATCAGAACACATGCTTTGACATTGAAGGTTAGGTTAGATACGTGAAAATGATTATAAAAAGCTGTTAGATGTAGAAATGTAATTAAAATATGATAATATGTATTCTTACCCCAAGAGAATATGGTCTGATGAAATAGATGGGGCCTTATGAGCTCATCTCTTTAAATATATTAATTTTGCCCCTCCATTACTAATTGTCACTCTCATTGACATAACAGCGCAAAGTAAGGGTAGATGGGCAGCCATGTTCGGTATTGAAAGACAGATATCTACAGAGTAAGAATGTATGAAGTACGTTCCGTATGATGATTTAGATTTTAGATGAAAATAGAGATAGGAAATAGAAGATAATAAAAGAGGGCGCCAAACAAGTTTTTAACGAAAAAACAAGTTAAAACGAATAGAAGAAAATTATTAATGAAATCAGAAAATAGAAATTAAAGAAAATAGAGTAAAATAATTATTTAAAAATAAAATAACAAAGATGTGACGTTTGTAACGTTACAATGCTGTACTGCTTGAGATATACTACTGAAACATACTGTACACCTTATTTATTTTCTTAGTTTTATGGTTTCCTGCAGTGTGCATTAATAATAAAATTGTCTATCCGATAAGAAATGACGGCATTTACTCATTCTCCTTTCAATATATTACGGGTGACGTTTTCTTGTTCATTCTCCATTATTTTCCATATTTTTCAGATGTGGATCTACGCTTTAGGTGAAACTCTGAAAAGGGCCACGTTGACTAGCCACGTCGCTGCTTCTCGCTTAAGTGCTGAGTTATGTCAAACCTTTACGGATATGACTCATCCCCAGGCCAGTTCGAGGGCGTCTTTGATGCATTTATTAGACGTGAGTATACTTTTGACAATAATTCTCTTATATGGAAAAAGTTTGTAGTGGTAAACTTAAATTATTAAGTATTTTTGTCCTCTCATAAGATGGTCTTATGTGATACTGGCTTAATCCTGAAAGCAAGAAATTTCACGTAAAATCCAAATGGTAGAATTTTGACTGTGATTGAGAAAAATCTCTGGTAATTATTTACTGGACATACACATGCCAGCAGCTACTTTAAATACAAGTTACATTGTAAGTAGGATTTTTAGACTTATATCTTAAGTAATAGAAAAATGCTGATATGTTTTGTACACATTAATGAACAGTTAAAAAAAAGAGTGTGTCTACTTTGTACGCACGTAAGAAGTTATACTTTTACTATTATGATTTCAACGAAATAAATATATTTTTTCTACAACCACTATTCAAAGTGCACTTTTCTGCACGGTTTTATGTTAGCAAACTTGATATTTTCTCACAGTATAGAATATTTGACATTAGTGTGCAGAAAAGTGACGTTTCTGTGCCGCAAAGTGACGTTTCTGTGCCGCAAAGTTCTTTTCTGCACAGTTGACTACCTCATTCTGAGTAACGTTATATTCTGTTTACATCCGTGGACTACCGCATTCTGAGTAACGTTATATTCTGTTTACATCCGTGGTTAAACTTTAGACAAATATATAACCTATAAGACAATTACTATATTTAACTATAGCATAGAAACTAAATTATGGATGTTACAACTGTTTTATTTTACAATTTTATTCTTATTAAACATTTTATAATTATCAAATAACCAATAAGGATTTAGCAACCTGTGCAAGAGACGTCGAATGAAGTAGGTTTTGTGTAAATCCGTGACTGCATAAATATAATGTCAATAATGTGTAATAATTGTTTAAATTTAAACAAATTAAGGCAGTGCATTAATTTTTTAACTGATTTCTGTGCAATTTATTTAGGTATAAGGAATTTAAATTGATTAGTAGGTATTAATTAAATACAGTTTAAAATTTATCACATAGGTACCTATTATAATTAATCGTCGTTTGGAAATTGTGATTTTTATTTTTAGGAAAAACTGTGCTTGTAGAAAAAATATAGTGTGAAACACGTGCAGAAAGGTAATTTCTCACTCGTTTGAATTGCGGCACTCGCTTGCGCTCGTACCGCAACTTTTCAAACTCGTGAGAAATTAGTACCTTTCTGCACTTGTTGCACAATATACTATTCAATTTAATGGGATTAAAAATTGGATTTCAAAAATAAAAAAAAAGTAAGGCTACAACATGAGGCTTTCCCAAGCAGTCGGTCCCCCATCCAAGTTGAAAGCTTGTCCTGGGCGCTTACTTCATACTATCGTTTTTATAAAAATTCACTCTCTACAATTTTCCCAATCGCGCCTAAAGAAAAATAACTTCAACAACATTTTTTTTAAGCTAAAACAAAAAACAGTAAAAATCTTCTAAGTAACATTTCATGTACTGACATTTAAACAGAAAATACAATACAATAGTTTCAAATGTAGTCCAAGTAATGAAGCTTAAAATAGGACAAAACCTCGCAATTTTTACAGAATGGATCGATTTGCTTGAAAATTTGAGAATAAGTAGTGGATAGTCCAAAGATCAAAATCTATATGATGCCGAACGGCGCTTTTACCATGGGGGTGGTTGCCACCCCATGTCGGGGGTGGAAATTTTTTGTTATATTTTAACCGCAGACGTTGGTAAAAACATTCATTCTAAGCAAAAAAAGGTTCTATACATTTTTTTGATAAAATTAATGGTTTTCGATTTATTCGCTATCAAAAGTGTTAGTTTTATATAAAAAAAAATCAATGTTTTTAATCAGTTTTCTGCAAATAACTCAAAAAGCTTTCGTTTTATCAAAACAACTTTGCTTAACAAAAATGTACCTTGTGAAAAAAACAACCAAACCAATTTTTTTAGATTTTCTTTAAGACCAATAGTAATCGAGCTAGACTTTATTATATGTTAGCTCTTCTTCGTCAAATGCTAAATAGTGTCGTATCAAAGTCAAAAGACAGGAAAATATGCATTTTTCGAGGATAAAATGTTTAAACTAATTTGAAGTATGTAAAATATCTATCTCCAGAAATAAGAAACAAGTCTTTAGCTCAAAAATTAAGTGGCTTATAATGAAAAGAATGTCAGTCCCTTTTTTTTTCGTGAAAAAGTGATCGGAAGCAAACCCCTTATCACCACCCTAATGAAAATAAGTCATTGACCTTATTTGGTCTTCTTTATTTATGTATTATTAATAGGTTCTAGAAGTTTAACCGACTTAGAATAATCAGTTTAAAAAAAATGAAGTCAAAAGCGAATAACGAATTTTTGGAGTTTGATAAAAAATTCACTTTTCTTCAGAATAGAAAGATAAACATCAGAGATACGAAAAAATGTTTAAACACGAAATTATAGCTTATTTCATTTCCAAGAAATTGTTTTGCAAAAATTTTTTCTACGGTAAAAATTGAGTGAGCTATTGACAATTAAAACTGGTAATAACATACAAAAACCACCTTTACCAACCCTTTCAAAGTCGCCACTTTTTACGACTGAGGATTTTAAAAGGATTTAATACTAATATCCTTATAGACCTTATAAAAAACTACAAAATTCTTTTTCACCAAACTTTCTAAGATAAAAACTAAAAAGGTTACGGTTAAAAAATCAATATATTTTTTTGAAAAAAAGAAGGAGAAATCCAATTGGAAGCATAATAATGTAAGTTAGCGGTGTTTTTAGTCATTGGCCTTATTCATTCTTCTTTACTTATGTATTATTAATATATTCTAGAAGGTTAATTGACTGGCTTAGAATGATTAGTTCTTAAAAAAATTGAAGTTAAAAGCGAATAACGACTTTTTGTAGTTTGGTAAAAACTACAGAAGTTTTCTTCAGAATAGAAAGATTAGCATCAGATATACGAAAAAATGATTTAATATGAAACTGTAGGTTATTTACCTCCCAAGAACTTGGTTTCAAAAAATTTTTTCTACGGCAAAAATTGAGTGAATGGTAAATGAGTATATATATCGAAAAACATTGATTTTTTCGATATAAAACTAACACCTTCGATAGCGAATAAATCGAAAACTATTAAATTTATCAAAAAAATGTATAGAACGTTTTTTGTTTAGAATGAATGTTTTACCAACTTTTGCGGTCAAAATATAATAGAAAATTTCCACCCCCGACATGAGGTGGCAACCACCCCCATGGTAAAAGCGCCTTTTGGCATGATATAGATTTTGATCCTTGGACTATCCACTACTTATTCTCAAATTTTCAAGCAAATCGATCCATTCTGTAAAAATTGCGAGGTGAAAAGCTTCGGTTCCTGGACTAATGTACATACGAACCCTATCTTTTTGATGAGAGACCTCAAAACAAATTGACTAACTAGTTGGTTGTTGAAATCATGCCAATAAAACACACACAAACACATTGAAAAATGCCAGAAAGATTGTTTTCGCAACAATTGTTGGCAAAAATTTTAACTAAATACGTATTTTCTTAAAAAAAAAAACTCGTCTTAAGATGTGTAAAAAAATGAAAAATAAAAATTTGCCTTGGAGATTGAACCCGTGTATATTACGTTGAGAATCAAGCACGTTAAAATGCACCCAATTGGACACAACAACTGAACGTTTTAAAATTTTTGACAGTTGTTCATATTTGCTTAGTGTCTGAATTAATCAAATTAGTTTTATTTTTGTGGAATAAAATTATTAAAATACAACAAAATATAGAGTAAGAAATAGTTATTTCTCTACAACCACTATTCAAAATGCACTTGTCTGCACAGTTTTATGTTAGCAAACTTGATATTTTCTCACAGTTTACGATATATGACATTAGTGTGCAGAAAACTGACGTTTCTGTGCCGGAATAGTATATTGTACAACAAGAGAGAAAAAAGACATATTTCTCACGAGCGCAGAAGTTTTTTGGCACGAACCGAGGCACATTTTATATGTTGGGATTGTATTTAAAATCTACATCTCAGATAATAAAATTATCATCTCAGATTCCGCGAAATTGTGTCTGTGTTGCAAAAATGGTTCACGACCATGCAATTTCGTTTTACACTGACGTTGCTATATTTGCATACATTTTTTTTTATTTACCTTAATGCCTTAACAACTAATGGCCATTGGCATAATACAGTTGATTTTGCAATCAGATACCTAGTGTAGTTTGTCGTGTCTTGAGTAAATGTCTTATTACTTTGAAAAGTCGAGTTAATTGTTTTTACAAAGAGACGCTAATTGTATCCGAACGTCTGCATTCCCTTCGGTGAGTACCGATCCTACAAGGATACAAACTATTTTCACTTACTAATTTTTAATAAATGAAAAATTTCCCACCCCTGATGAGATTCGAACTCACGGCCCCTGAATCCAAAGGTCGGCTCTCTTACCACTAAGCCACAGAGGAGGTCATACAAAAATTAAAATTCGTTATCTACGTGATTCATAAACAAGTAATTAGACTTCGTAAGTCCTAGGTTTTCACTTAAAGTGATCGAACGTCGAACTGGGAGTAGATATTTCAACTCTTCGTGTGTAACTTTGCATCGATTGATATACGATTTCACTAATTTTGAGTAATTTTTACTAAACTTTCGGTCATACTCGTTCGAACGAAAATGATTTCCAAACCGGGACTAAAGAGTCAAGATCGACTTTACAATACTCTTTGATTGATATGTCACATGTACTATTTCTGCGACTAAGTATAATATGGCACTTGCGGTTATAACTTTTTAACCGGAAATTATATAAAAACCAAAAGTATACATTTGTTCTTATCTTGCTAAGGCGCGTCGAATAATATATCGCTTATACTATTTCGGTGACTTTAAAACAGTACTTCCGGTTGAATTTCTAAAACCGGAAGCCCTACGTCAAATTTCTCACCTTTAGTACCATCCTTGAATTATAAGGTTTCAATCGACACCTCATTTGCCATTCTACCTGTTATGGTGACGGAGGTGTTATATTCGCGGATTGACGGACAGACGGACAGACAGTCATGAAACCGAAACTATATATTTGTTCTCATTTCTCGAAGGCGCGTCGAATAATATATCACTTGTACTATTCCAGTGACTTTAAAACAGTACATCTGGTTGCATTGCGAAAACCGAAAGTGCTAGGTCAAATTTCTCATCTTTAGTACCATCCTTGAATTATAAAAGCATTCATTCAACACCTCATTTGTCATTATACCTGGTATAATGACGGAGGAGTTGAGTTTACGGACGGATGGACAGACGGACGAGGATAATTCAACGTTTTCACATTTTTTCAAAATTGGGTGAAAACAATAAAGACTCATTCGAAACTTTTTATAATTTTTCTATTTGCATTGATTGGTATTTGAAAATTTTGACAAATTTTAATTTGGATAATGTTCCTTTCCTATCTTGATCATAAATCCGGGAGAGCCCACAATTCCAGAAACGTTCTCATTCTCACGTTAATAAAGTTTACTAGAACAAGCGAATGTTTGAACGCAATGATGTCTACGGAATGTCTGACAGTTAATTTAATTTCACCGAAACTTTCCCCAGTCATAGTTTTCTATTACGAAAAAGCATGAGCGTTCTATGAATTATATCCTCTTAAGTTTTAATGCTTTTTGATCTCAGTTCTGCACCTTTTTTTCATTACAAGCGATCTATGTTTTGGATGGATAAATGTAGGTACTATGAAGTTAGTAGTAGGTAAAAGTTAAATTAAATATAACGGAAAGATCGCAGATTAAACTCTACAATAAACAGAGTATTCTTGTAAAGCGATCAATGAAAATAAAGTGAGGCTGTGAAATTTGTTCATATTCCTGTAAGTATAGAAAAAAAAATAAAAATTAAAATTAAAATTAAAATTAAAATTAAAATTAAAATTAAAATTAAAATTAAAATTAAAATTAAAATTAAAATTAAAATTAAAATTAAAATTAAAATTAAAATTAAAATTAAAATTAAAATTAAAATTAAAATTAAAATTAAAATTAAAATTAAAATTAAAATTAAAATTAAAATTAAAATTAAATTTAAAATTAAAATTAAAATTAAAATTAAAATTAAAATTAAAATTAAAATTAAAATTAAAATTAAAATTAAAATTAAAATTAAAATTAAAGTTAAAATTAAAATTAACATTAAAATTAACATTAAAATTAAAATTAAAATTATTAAAATTAACATTAACATTAACATTAAAATTAAATTTAAATTTAAATTGACATTAAAATTTAAATTAAAATTAAGATTAAGATTAAGATTAAGATTAAAATTAAAATTAAAAGTAAAATTAAAATTAAAATGTAAATTTAAATTAAACCATCGCATCTTCCGGCAAGATTCAGTTTTTCATTGTTCAAGCTCAGCTCAGCTCAGCTTTTGCATACTCAAATACTTCCAGGGCTTGCACTAAATACAAGGTGTTAAATTCAAAAGATTATAGGAATGGATCCCGCGAACCAAAAAAAGTTTATTAATAGCAAGCTGAAAATTTGTTAATAGCTTAACGGTGTTTAGTCGGACAAACTTTGATGTACGGGAACACTGGAACAGGAGAAGTTTTAATTGTGGAACAGGTTACAGGTTTCGAACTTCAGACGATGAAAATGTCTCATTTTCCAATTTATTTGTTGCCCTTCAATAAACTCGCATACAACAATCAGACTGCTATTATTTATCACCAACATAATTCCTCTTATTTGATATGTTCTACATCTCGAACTGATTAAAATGCCCAACATATTTGTCGGACAAACATTTTTTCATATACTATATAAAGTTTGCCTTTATAAACTTAATAAACTTAAAAACACCCTGCTAGTTTTCACAATCATAAACTTGTCAGGATGACATGTTCCACAAACCTGTTCCAGTGTTCCCATACATCAAAGTTTGTCCGACTAGACACCGTTAAGATATTAACAAATTTTCAGCTTGCTATTAATTAACTTTTTGGTACTCGGGATCCAGGCCTATTAATAGGACAGTTTCAAGAAACTGTGTTTAATTTTTAACAGCAGACGCAAAAGTATTAGTTATTTAAATAAACAATAAAAATCAAAATAAAAAAAGTTTAAATAAGATGCTCACATTGAGATCCCTCACTTTTTGGCAATAAATCTACCTTGTCTTGGATTCACGCAGCACGTTTTCAACAGTTTCAGGTGGAGTAGTGTTAATTTCATTCCCGACTTTTTTCTGTAAATGGGGACATATTTGTTAAGAGGATTGATATTGGGATCAACCAAGACCCAAGACAGAAACTTATGAAGAAATGTAATGAGAGAAACCGACCCCATATTATAAGGCTAAAAGTAAAGAGAACATGATTCATCTGATAACGTCCAAAACCTTGAGTTAAATCTCCTGACGATTTAGAGTACCTATCTTACATTAGTAATGTCGAACTGTAACTCTTGTTTTATAGAATTGATTTCGAAGATTCGTGTACTTTCACTATTAGAAGGCGATGTTTGACTAATGGGGTTCGGTGGCAAAAAATTAAATTTTGTTTTGAAAAGAATTTTCTTCGATTTTACGCTTTGCATTATCCAAAAATAAAAGAATGGATGGATATTGACATTTAATTTTTTTAAGATGTTTAGATATTGGTTTCATGTCAACTGCATAATTTTATATTGCTTCTTCCATAAACTCATTGCTAAGGCACACTTATGTTGTTAAACTATTTTAAAATGCGGAATTTGTTAATAACTAGAATTTCTATGTTTTTCCGTTTGCAAAGTCATAAAAAACAATAATTTCGACGACTGCAAACTGAAAAAAGGCTCCTATGAGACAATGCAATATTGGAAGCACGTTGAAAGAATGGATTTGGACATTGCCGGGCCATTTCAAGAAAGTGAAAATGGTTGGCCGTTATAAATTACTTCAGGAAGTAGGTCGAGATCTACGCAATTCTAGACCAGAAGGTCTAGATTCTAGATCATATTTAGAAGAAAGGTACTACCGTGTCAAGCATGAATCAGGTACATCAGAAATCTACCTTATACGATCTGGAGTCCCTCAAGGTAGTGTTCTGGGTCCTATATGATATCTAATATTTACACACGACATACCAACAAACGAAAATGTAACGACTACAACATTCGCAGATGACTAACACAGCTATGTTAGTCACAGATGAAAAACCCGAAAAAAAAAACAGCTACCGAATCTCTTTAAAGGCATATTAGGAACATTGAAAAGTGGACAAAGAAATGAATAAAGATCAATGAATCAAAATCACAACATATCATATTTACAAAATGTCGTAAAATATCGACTAATATAGAAATAAATAACAAAGCAATTCCACAAGCCGAAAGCGTTAAATACCTTGGTATGCACCTGGACAAAACTTTGACATGGAGAACACATATATGGAAAAAGCGCCAACAGTTAAATTTAAAATTTCGTAAACATTATTGGATACTAGGCAGAACATCGAAGTTGTCTATACGTATAAAATTGTTGGTATACAATACAATACTCAAACCGGTCTGGACCTATGGGATCCAGCTATGAGGTACAGCAGCAAAATCCAACATATCCATAATGGAAAGATTACAATCCAAAGTGTTACGCTCTATAACAGACGCCCCATGGTTCGTGTCAAACAAAGACATTTATTGTGATCTAGAAGTACCTACGATCAGTGAAGTGATAGTTCAGTGCAGTGTTCGGTACATAAAACGCCTAGAAAGCCATCCAAATGCCCTGGCAATAAACTTGCTTGATAATAGTCAACAAACTCACAGACTAAGACGTAAAAATCCACTGGACCTTATTTATAAATAAGTTTTATACCTCACCGTAATTGTGTTTATATTTTAGATATATGTATTGTCTGTAAATGTAAAATGTATGTTTGTATGTAGCATATTATCGGAATGTCATGTTTGTTCCATACTAGAGGTCCAGTCATTGGACTGACCTCTCTAACGTCAATTTTTTTTTACTTCAAACCCCAAAGACGCTTATTGTTAGAATTTTTATAACTAACAGATTGCTGAATAAACGTTAAAAAAAACAAAAAAGAAGAAGGTCTAGAAATCTAGCAGAAGATCTACTATTGCCGATATGTTGATCAAAGATAACATTAGTCGATTTGGGATGCCTTTGGTGATCCATAGAAGGAAGGATCTTCGAAACCTATATATTCCAGGGAATCTGCGATACATTGGTCATGAAGAAAACAAGATCTAAAGCCTATCTCTCAATCGAATGGAATGGTAATGCGAATTAATGAGACAGTTTGCAAGTATTTGGTAAAAATGGCATAAAATTACGAGCGAGACTGGGACGGGTAGCTTCCGTTCGTCGCCATGACCTACAGATGAGCTGTTAATGAATCACCAGACCAAACACCAGCAAAAGTCCTATTTGAACCCTATTAATTAATTGTGTTTTTAATAGGTTTGTTCTAGCAAACAGTCAAACTAGTCAGAAACCGTCAGCAAACAGTTGGTCAGTGAGAAAACATAATACAGTCACCAGTGCTATCCCCTCTACTCGCGCTGGTCGACTATCCGCTGTTGGTTTCAAACCGCTTGAAACTGATGCTAGAACAAACCTAATGTTAGTATAAGGGCCGGTTGTTGCCGGTACTGTCACAACTGTCAATGTCAACTTTGGTTGGGTTGCTGAAAACATAATTGATTATAATTATAAGATTAGTTTATTAATTAACATAACAATTATTAACATAATTGATTAACTAATTTCATAATTGTACTCAATAATTATGTTTTCAGCAACAAAATCAAAGTTGACATTGACAGTTGTGACAGTAATTAAATATTTGATAATGATCATTTTTGATTAACGTTCGAACAACCGGCCCTAAATGAATTAAAATAAGCGACAGAAAACTGTAAATAGTCCAGGAACCGAAGGTATTCACCTCGCAATTTTTACAGAATGAATCGATTTGTTTGAAAATTTGAGAATAAGTAGTGGATAGTTTAAGGATCAAAATCTATATGATGCCGAAAGGCGCTTTTACCATGGGGGTGGTTGCCACCCCATCTCGGGGTGGAAATTTTTTATTATTTTTTGACCGCAAAAGTTGATGAAAATATTCATTTTAAGCAAGAAATGTTCTATACATTTTTTTGATAAAATTAATAGTTTTCGATTTATTCGCTATGGAAAGTGTTAGTTTTATATCGAAAAAATAAATGTTTTTCGATATTATACCCATTTGCGATTCACTCAATTTTTGCCGTAGAAAAGATTGTTTCAAACCAAGTTCTTGGGAATTAAATAACCTACAATTTCATATTGAAACATTTTTTCGTATCTCTGATGCTAATCTTTCTATTCTGAAGAAAATGGCATTTTTTACAAAACTACAAAAATTCGTTTTTAACTCCGGTTTTTTTAAAACTGATCATTCTAAGCCAGTCAAACTTCTGAAATCTATTAATAATGCATAAATGAAGAAGAATAAATAAGGAAAATTACTAAAAACACCGCTAACTTACATTATTATGCTTCCAATTGGATTTCTCTTTTTTTTAAATATATTGATTTTTTAACCGTAACTTTTTTATTTTTTACCCTAGAAAGTTTGTTAAAAAAGAATTTTGTAGGTTTTTATCTAGATCTAGTAAGGCTGTTAATATTAAATCCTTTTAAAATCCTCAGTTGCAAAAAGAGGTGGCTTTGAAAGGGTTGGTAAAGGTGGTTTTTGCATGTTATTACAAGTTTTAATTGTCAATAGCCCACACAATTTTTTCCTTAAAATTTTTTTTCAAACCGTATTCTTGGGAAATAAATTAACATCAATTTTATATTTAAATATTTTTTCGTATCTCTGATGCTAATCTTTCTATTATGAAGAAAAGTGCATTTTTTACCAAACTACAAAAATTCGTTATTCGCTTTTAACTCCATTTTTTTTAAACTAATCATTATAAGCCGATCAAACCTGTAGAACCTTTTAATACTACATAAATAAAGAATACCAAATAAGGTAAATGAATAATTTTAGTTAGGGTGGTGAGTAGGGGGAAGTTTTCGATCACTTTTTCGCTGAAAAAAATAGGGACTGACATTATTTTTATTACAATTCACTTAATTTTTGAGCTAGAGACTACTTTTTTATTTCAGGAGATAGATATTTTTAAATACTTTAAATTAGTTTAAACAAGTTATCCTCGAAAAATGCATAGTTTTCCCGTATTTTGACTTTGAAACTACAATATTTAGCATTTGACGAAGAAGAGCTAACATATAATAAAGTATAGCTCGATTGCTATTGGTCTTAAAGAAAATAAAAAAAAATTGCATTTGTTTATTTTTTTAAAACGTACATTTTGTTAAGCAAAGTTCTTTTGATAAGACGAAAACTTTTTGAGTTATTAGCAGAAAACTGATTAAAAACATTGATTTTTTCAATAAAAAACTAAGACTTTCGATAGCGAATAAATCAAAAACTATTAATTTTATCAAAAAAATGTATAGCTCGTTTTTTGCTTAGAATGAGTGTTTTTACCAACCTTTGCGGTCAAAATAAAATAAAAAATTTCCACCCCCGACATGGGGTGGCAACCATCCCCATGGTAAAAACGCCTTTCGGCCTCATATAGATTTTGATCCTTGAACTATCCACTACTTGTTCTCAAATTGTCACTAGTAATACCACTAGAGGTCAAATTATTTCCGGAAATTTTTTTGAGATCATGAATATTTTGAAAATTTCCCGAGTCGCAGACGAGGGAAATTTTCTAAAAATATTCATGATCAAAAAAAAATTTCCGGATATTAATTTGACTTCGCGTGGTATTCGGTAAGAAAATTCCACACCAAATTTGCATTTGAAAATCCAAAGCTGCATGAACAGATTAATAGCGCGCCATAGCTTTGTCAGCAATTATTTAGGCTTTCAAATTCGTAATTTCTACTCATTGTAGTTGCATGGGAATACCATTTCAAGATAGAAAATAGTATATTCTTCAATTTTACATAAGTTTTGAGTAACTACAAGTGATAGAAAATGAATCAAAACTAAATTATGTAAACAAATAAAAACCAGTCTGTCAAAAATGTTCTGTTATTGTAAACGTCAAAAAATTTCCACGCTGTTGGGTACCCCACGAGCAAAAAATTTCCGATAAAATACCTCCATTGCCATGGTGATCTGTCAAAATAACGTATTTTGATTGGTTCAAAATTACAGGTGTGGAATTTCCACTAGTAATACCACTAGAGGTCAAATTATTTCCGGAAATTTTTTTGAGATCATGAATATTTTGAAAATTTCCCGAGTCGCAGACTAGGGAAATTTTCTAAAAATATTCATGATCAAAAAAAAATTTCCGGATATTAATTTGACTTCGCGTGGTATTCGGTAAGAAAATTCCACACCAAATTTGCATTTGAAAATCCAAAGCTGCATGAACAGATTAATAGCGCGCCATAGCTTTGTCAGCAATTATTTAGGCTTTCAAATTCGTAATTTCTACTCATTGTAGTTGCATGGGAATACCATTTCAAGATAGAAAATAGTATATTCTTCAATTTTACATAAGTTTTGAGTAACTACAAGTGATAGAAAATGAATCAAAACTAAATTATGTAAACAAATAAAAACCAGTCTGTCAAAAATGTTCTGTTATTGTAAACGTCAAAAAATTTCCACGCTGTTGGGTACCCCACGAGCAAAAAATTTCCGATAAAATACCTCCATTGCCATGGTGATCTGTCAAAATAACGTATTTTGATTGGTTCAAAATTACAGGTGTGGAATTTCCACTAGTAATACCACTAGAGGTCAAATTATTTCCGGAAATTTTTTTGAGATCATGAATATTTTGAAAATTTCCCGAGTCGCAGACTAGGGAAATTTTCTAAAAATATTCATGATCAAAAAAAAATTTCCGGATATTAATTTGACTTCGCGTGGTATTCGGTAAGAAAATTCCACACCAAATTTGCATTTGAAAATCCAAAGCTGCATGAACAGATTAATAGCGCGCCATAGCTTTGTCAGCAATTATTTAGGCTTTCAAATTCGTAATTTCTACTCATTGTAGTTGCATGGGAATACCATTTCAAGATAGAAAATAGTATATTCTTCAATTTTACATAAGTTTTGAGTAACTACAAGTGATAGAAAATGAATCAAAACTAAATTATGTAAACAAATAAAAACCAGTCTGTCAAAAATGTTCTGTTATTGTAAACGTCAAAAAATTTCCACTATAATTCGCTGTTGGGTACCCCACGAGCAAAAAATTTCCGATAAAATACCTCCGTTGCCATGGTGATCTGTCAAAATAACGTATTTTGATTGGTTCAAAATTACAGGTGTGGAATTTTCAAGTAAATCTATCCATTCTGTAAAAATTGCGAGGTTGTGTCCTGTTTTAAGCTTCATTACTTGGACTAAAATAAAAATCAGCTACCTATGTAAATCATGGCAATATTTTATTAGTCGGAATACTCTCTAGCTCAAAAACGCAATTACGAAATATTGTTTTATTTTACCAAAATAGATATTTCTTTATGCAATAAAATAATTTTATTTACGAACAAGGAATTACAAATACAGGAAAAAATTAAAAGTGACTGGATGCTTTGATTGGAATATTCATACTAAAAGAATACTACAAGAAAACGCCGGCATAAATTCAACAACTTTTGAATGATTTATGGAAACAAGGCAATCTGTCTGTATCGGAACTAATTATTCAACAAAAAATCCGGAGAGATTGAAAAGTATCTCTCTCCGACAGGTAAATTTTAAAACTTCAAATGGATGGTTAGAAAGTCATGAAAAATTATTTAATCAGATTTAGGGTGCAGCTACGGACGTTGACACGGAATCTGTGACAGAGTGAACATTACAAAATACGGATTTAATTAAAGTAAACATTGGTAAATGTCACCAAATATTTTTACAGATCATTGCTAACAAGAATTTATTCTTTAAAGAATTTCTATTATTGAGAAACTTTACTATTCTTAAAGATAAAAAAAAGTCAATGTGGAAAACAACCCTTAAGAAATATTAGCTATTGTTTTTTTATGAGTTTGCAGACGGAAACACCAACACCATCCAATCGTGTCCAACACCACAAGTTAATTCAGATCCTCAAAAAACTTGATATAGACCAAAAAGACATAAGATGCATTGAGAACTTGTACTGGTATCAAACGGCACAATTAAAAATAGACAATTATATATCCAAACCCATACATATAAGAGGTATTCGACAAGGACGTGTGCTTCCCCTCTTTTATTTAACATTTATTCGGAAGCCAAATTTCAAGAGTCTTTGGAAGATGCAAAGATGGGAATCAAAGTGAATGGAGTATTGATCAACAACATACGATATGCTGATGATGGTGTCTTAATTTGTGACAACATAGTCGATCTTCAACAAATTGTCACTATAATCGGAGAATACAGTAAGCGAATGGGATTAGAGATTAATACCAAAAAGACCAAATTCATGATCATCTCCAGAAATTTTGATGCACTTGAAAACTCCACCATAACATTGAATACCAAGTCCATTGAAAGAGTAAACAAATTTAAATACCTTTTTTTTGGGAGGTGAGAATCTTCTAAAGACCGTCTGGGAAGGTGTCCCAGATGTGTTGGATTCAATCCGCCACGCTTCACCGTGCCGGATCGCCTACCAACTAAACTCACCTCCTCTTTCTCCAGCCGACGGGTCTGGGACCACTCTTAGCGAGTATATACACTGACCCGACGACCTTACTCTAAACTCCCCCCCGTCACTTTTCGCATGCGTTCCGCAGACTAAGTGGTCCCCTAGCTGCCCTGTCCCACACACAGCTCGCAAAAGACCGGCCAGTGAAGACGACCGTCCCGTGCAACCCATGTACGGATGAGGCAACCGGGGTGCCCCCCATCCAGCATGAAACTAGCAAGAAGATACCAGTCGGGAGTTACGAGTAACTCCAAAAATTTAAATACCTGGGAACGTGCCTTTTTGAAGACTGGGCATCGGACAGGGAAGTAAAATGTCGCATTGAGCAAGCTCGACAATTGAGCAGCTTTCGTAAAATTCAGGAAGGTACTGACCTGTTCAGAGTTCGATATTCAACTGAGACTAAGGTTTGCTAAGTGTTACGTATGGTCGGTGCTGCTATATGGCGTAGAGGGATGAACAGTCAAAACGAGGGATATAAACCGATTAGAAGCCTTCGAAATGGGGCTTCATCGCCGTATCCTAAAGATACCATGGACGGAGAAAGTCACAAATGTAGATGTCCTTAAGAGAACCATCCAAGAACTTCAACTTTTTGAATTTATCAAGAAAAGGAAAACGGCATTTCTGGGTCACATCATGCAAAACGAAAATTCCAGTTTCTTCAACTTAAAATGGAAGGTAAAATTGAAGGCAACAGAGAAATAAGACGCAAGAAGATGTTCTAAATTCGTTAAAAAATAATCAGTATAATATGCAGATATACAGGATTTTCTACTAGACGGTGTTCGGGTTGACTAGATGTTCTGTAGTTATCTATTAAATATTTTTAGGTCTGAATAAAAATATTACCTATTATAAAAATATAATGTTTAAAAATATTGTATTACAAAGGACCCCGCAGAAACCTTATGGGAAATGGCTCTCTGTCAAATGCTCTGAAACTTTGGGTTCTGGTAGTCCTTGACGTTTAGAACAAAGGACTCAATGGGCGCGTAGCTCCAAAAAATCATGGTATTAAAATATAAGCCTCTGAAGTTATAGGTACAGTGAGGACGTTTGAGTTGGAATAAATTGATTATCTTAAGAATGGGCGACTCTGGAGATAACTTACGAAACAGGTCGATTTTTATTTTTAAATTATAGTTTTTTGGCATAATATCATACTAGTGACGTCATCCACCTGGGCGTGATGACGCAATCGATGATTTTTTTTTAAATGAGAATAGGGATCGTGTAATAGCTCATTCGAAAGGTTATCCAATTCTCTATTGACTATTATAAACATTATCATATTTATTTATACAGAGTGCCCAAATTTTTTTTTAAATTAAATTAATTGAGACAAATAGAAGAATGTATCTAATTTATTTAATTCGAAATACATTTTACTGCTATCAGAAAACAGAAAAAAATGTTAATTTGAAAAATAAACATTGCTTTTCGCTTAAATTAAATGTTCAAACTGCTAAGAGGCATGTGGGTGGCAGATTTAATATTAAATTTAAGCGAAAAACAATATTTATTTATCAAGTAAACATTTTTTCCTGTTTTCGGACAACAGTAAAATGTATTTCGAATTAAATAAATTATTCACATTCTTCTTTTTGTCTCAATTAATGTAATTCAAAAAAAAAATTTGGGCACCTTGTATAAATAATTATGTTAATGTTTATATTAGTGAATAGAGAATTAAATAACCTTTCAAATGAGCTATCGCACGACCCCTATTCTTTAAATCTATCTCTAAAAAAAATCATCGATTACATCATCACGCCTAGGTGGATGACGCCACAAGTATGATATGTATATGTATATGCCAAAAAATTATAATTTAAAAATAAAATCGACCTGATTCGTAATTTATCTCCAGAGTCGCCCATTCTCGAGAAAATGAATTTATTCCAACTCAAACGTCCTCACTGTACCTATAACTTCAGAGGCTTATATCTTAAAACCATGATTTTTTGGAGCTACATGCCCATTGAGTCTTTTGCTCTACACATCAAGGACTACCAGAACCCAAAGTTTCAGAGCATTTGACAGAGAGCCATTTCCCATAAGGTTTCTGCGGGGTCCTTTGATATCAAAATTCATATAAGCTAAAAAATTACCTCTAATCATTTAATCATTGTCAGTTTTTCAAATTTTATTTTTGGACAATTTAGACAGGAAATTTTCACAGTTTACATATATCTTCAATCGGTATAGGTGATTACTTTACAACAGGAAATCAATTTTAATCTGAATTTTCGGTTCATATACGAATTAAATCACAAATATGGTTTTCTGGCGTTTGTGCAACCGATCCGCAATTTTCACCACGTTAAAGTAGTTATTGACACAAAAACTTCTAAAATTGACCAAATATACGGATTTTATTGATTCTCTGAAACTTCTATACTATTCAGTATGAAAATATTTACATACATTTACATATTCGTATAATATACTCATAACATGACTCACTTACTGGACCACATAAATGGATCATTTAATAGTACCGAAGTAGCGTGATAAACGGTAACATGGATAAGTGCTTACTGTAAAGCATTTATATATGTGCAGAGTTTACCAAAAGTCTGGAAACGCGTAATTATCGCTTGGATGGATTGTCCAAATTATACAAAAGCAGGGATACGCCTCTTTTGCAATATGAACATTTGAAATTTTATGTTTGTAACGCAGCCAGATTTATAATTTTTTGATATCATTAGTCACTTTGGTTTTTTAAATACAACACCCTATATACATATTGTACCTTTATTAAAATCTCCACTTCACTATACTAGTTCAACTTATACGGTTGAACTAGAAATATCTTCGATTTTTATGTAGACAGGAAGAGCATAAAAGTCTAGAAACGTATAATCGTCTCAATAATCCAAATAAGAATTCACCGTAATTAAAGTCTGCATAGAGACATGTTTTTCCCAACTTACTTTTGATGAAAATTTTCTTCGGAAAATGCTGGGTTTTTCCAACAAAATCTTTAATTTTCAACTAAAATTTTAGGTAAGTAATTATTTATTAATAATTAAATAACTTGGTGACATAAAAGCCCTTTTGATATAGATTACATTTCCAGAAGCCGTCCAGTTTAGCAACAATTAAATTGTTAATTAACAATTTACGGTCGCTATAATAACCATAATAATTATGATACATAAGAATAGCTATAATTTCTGTATAAAAAGGCACTATACCTATCTAATGTACTTTACAGAATTGAAATTGGACTATTATTGGACTAAATTATAAACAATTTTTTGGCTTATAAACAAATATAGTATCTCGGCAACTAATAAATTAAATTAAATTACGAAAACGATATTGGAAAAAACGCGGCCGGACGCTTCTTTTAAAAGAAAAAGCGATTAATTGCGATGAGTGGTTCCTGAGATACAACCGCTTAATATTCACCGGCATGTACGGCGAAGATGTAAACAATTGGATGGTAATTTCCTAACCATCACCTTTTCATTTCGGTCCTCCTCCACACAAATTTTCATATCTTTAAAAACTCATGACATATGAACTATTTTTTATATAGTTTTAAAAAACTATTGATGAAAATGCCAAAAATACTAAAATTTTAATCAAAAATTAGGTTGGAGAAAATGGAATCTCAAAGTACAAAATCGGTATACGTTAAAAAAAATTCATTTTCTCGGCTTCCCATGGAGCAATTTTCTTCACTTTTTTGTTCCCAAGTAACTCGAGTAGAGTCATCTAGAATGTAGAATGTAGAAAATGGGGCGGCCAATAGAGCCTGATACACTGCGACCTTTGTAGATCTAGTGTGTTTCCCCTTTCTTTTCAATTCAATTCAATTCAATTTTATTTCCAAAGAAGAATTTTGTACATTGTAATTAACAATAATATTATATTTAATATAATGCACCCACTTCAGGGAAAAAGCACACTAGGCAACTTAAAACTTAATACCTGTATTGTAACCTTAATCCCTGAAGGTGTACAATCCAATTGTACAATTTTAAACAGTAAGTACTTGTGGCTGGTATAATTTACATACTCTATGATTGACAAAATACAATTGAAAGTGAGAGGAGAGAAGACCTAATCGGCATGGCGCAACTATATTTACTAGAAGACAGTTTGGCTAGAAAATTAATTTTTAGAAAATGTTGAATTCAATTGTTTTAGTTAATATCATATTTTTTATGGTTCTTTTAAACTATTTATAATTTATTATTGTTTTTATATTTTTTGGCAATTAAATAGAGTTGGACCATAATAAAATAGTGATCGTTTTGTAATTGTCTTGCTGAAAAATGGTACTTTAACCAAAAGTTGTTGAGTTGTCCTTGTATACTTTTGATGTTGATTTATTTTTAACTTACTTGAATTGGAAAATACCCAAATTAATGATTGCTGTATATAAATAGATCGGACACTCATTTGTTTTAGCTCTTTATATAAAAGTGATGTGGAAAAAAGTTTACTTTTTTTAAATATTATTTTAAGAAGTGTATTTTGAGCTGTCTGTAAAATATGTAAGGTATTACTAAATGTACCACCCCAAACAACAATACAATATCGTATTATAGATTCAATCCAAGAGTTATATAGGATACTCAAGGTTTTTTTTGAGAGAATGTCTCTTAATAAGTAAAATTTAGGCATTAAGGATCTAATTCTTTTTGCAACGTGTGCCACATGCTCACGCCATCTCAGATGCTGATCAATTATAACTCCTAAATATTTAATAGATTTAGTTTTTTCTAAAGAGGGACATGGACATGCCTGCACACTGTTGCAATCTGAACTATGAATTTTTAAACTAATATTAGTTGGCTGATCAGACATAGTGGGAGAAAAAGTAATAAATTTAGTTTTTTTTATATTCAGACTGAGCAGATTGTGGTTAAGCCATAACTGTATCTTACTTATGCCAGATTCAGCTGTTTTACATACGCGGTCCCATGTTGAATCTTTAAATACTAAGACTGTGTCATCAGCATAGCATAAAATTCGCCCTGAAAACCCATGAATTTCGGTTATACTATTAATGTACAGTATAAATAGAATCGGACCTAGTACTGTTCCTTGGGGTACCCCAACAGTAATCTCTTTAGTTGAGCTAATACAATTACCTATTTTAACTTTTTGTGTTCTTTGAGATAAATAATTACTAATAAGATTTAAAGCTATACCTCTTACCCCATTTTTATATAATTTGTTTAGAAGAATCTCATGTGATATAGTATCAAAAGCTTTAGCGAGATCCAGAAAAATTGATAGACATTTATTTGATTCTTCTAGACATTGTACTGTTTGATCAACAAGATCGATTATAGCTTTCTCTGTGTTAGCTTTTTTCACAAATCCAAATTGCCTTTCGTTTATAATTTTATATTTATCAAAGAATGTAATTAGTCTCTTTTTGAGAGATTGTTCAAAAATTTTCGAAAAACTATTAATGACTGATATAGGACGGTAATTGTCGACTTGTTTTTGATTACCGGCTTTGAAAACAGGTGTTACAAGTGATTCTTTCCATTGTGTTGGGATTTTTCCTGTTGTATAACAGAGATTAATGATATGAACTAATGGAGAAGCAATGTGCACATGAATATTTTTAACTAATTTCGAAGTAATTCCGTCTGGTCCTGGCGCACTATTATTTTTTAAATTAGATATTAGTAAAATAATTTCATTTATATTTACAGGTTCCAAAAAAATTGATGATTGTAATTCTAAGTCTCTTTCAAAACCCGGTGGTAATGTAGTTTTTGTAATACTATCAGCCATTTTTTGCCCAATACTTGTAAAATAATTGTTAAACATATTTGATTTCTCAATATTATTAGTTATTTGAGTTCCTTGTGTATTAATCAACGGAATATTTTCAAGTTGATTGTTTTGTTTACTTTTGCAACCTGAAATTTCATTTATAATAGACCACATTTTTTTATAGTCACCGTTTGTTTCATTAATTTTAGCTTTATAAAAATCATTTTTTGTCTTTTTAATTAGATTACTTAAGTGATTTCGATAAGTTTTATATTCTTTATCTAGTTCAATAGAGTAGTTTTTTAATAGTTTTCGCTTTAGATTGTCTCTAGTTTTAATAGACACTATTAAACCAGAACTAATCCAGGGTTTAATTTTTTTACATTGTTCTTTATTTTTTCTTTTTATAGTTTTTGTTGAGTTTATGATGAAATTATTTAACTTATTTATAAACTCATCATAAACAATTTGCGTTGTATTACTTGAATATAAGTCATTCCATGATTCACCGGACAATTTTACGTTTAATTGTTTATAATCTATTATCTGGGCGGTATCGTTTAAATTGGACAGCGGTTTATCATTTTCAGTATTAAAATATACAAACGGTGTATAATGATCTGTCATATCAGTAGTAAAAATTACAGGATCAATTCTAAACGAATTTTGTATTGCGCTATTCTGTCTAATAAATATATGGTCTAACGTAGTACTTGATTTTTTAGTTACTCTTGTAGGTTTATTAATATAAGAAGTATAGCCAAACATATTTAGCATATTTAAATATATAACTGTTTCGGGAGAGTTTTGATTTTGTAAGTCAATATTGATATCACCTAGATGTATTTCAATATAGTCCACTGAAATATTCTCAACTGCTCAAAATTGGCAAAGAAGACGAAAACCTTTTGCAAATATGTTTTCGACCCTCAGGAATCCGAATCTGAAATTAGTTTTGCGAGAAAATGCCGGGAAATCCGGAAAAATCGTAAAATAGAGCTTTTCTGCAGTTTTCTTGAAAACTACAATAGCTAGCGGAAAAATAATCACACCATCATGTTTATTTGGCGACTTTACATAAAAATAGATATGTTTTTTTGCGAGAAAATGCCGGAAAAACCGGAAAAATCGTAAAATAGAGATTTTTCGCAATTTTCTCGAAAACTACAGTAGCTATCGGAAAAATAATCAAACCATCGTGTTTATTGGATGATTTTACATGAAAATAAATGTGCTTTTTTTGCAAGAAAATGCCGGGAAATCCGGAAAAATCGTAAAATAGGGATTTTTCGCAATTTTCTCGACAACTACAGTAGCTAGCGGAAAAATAATTAAACCATCGTGTTAATTGGACGATTTTACATAAAAATATATGTGATTTTTTGCGAGAAAATGCCGGGAAATCCGGAAAAATCGTAAAATAGAGATTTTCGGCAATTTACTCGAAAACTACAGTAGCTATCAGAAAAATAATCAAACCATTGCGTTTATTGGACGATTTTACATAAAGATAAATGTGCTTTTTTGCAAGAAAATGCCGGGAAATCCAGGAAAATCGTAAACTAGCGCTTTTCTGCAATTTTCTCGAAAACTACAGTAGCTAGCGAAAAAATAATTAAACCATCGTGTTTATTGGACGATTTTACATAAGAATAGATGTTTACTAAAAAATAAAAGTAATCCAAACGATAAGGAATTAAATTCTTGTGTAAAGTGATAAAAACTTGTGTGATATCGAATATAAACAAAGCAGGTTTTACTTACAGTAGGTGGAAACAAAACAATATTATTGTGAATGATGTATTTCTACAGGAAAATAATGCATATTAATAAACAGAATCAGCTGTTAGTAGAAAACTTTATTATAATATTATTAATTTTATTATAAACAGATAATCAGGGCCGGATTTTGATTTTTACCTAGGAATAAAAGTGCTGGAAAATTAGTAACGACCAGCGCAAGTGCGGGTGGGAATTTGAACTGTGAGTAGAGTTCTCTACGAAACTTCACCCGTGACGCATTGACTAATAACTCTAGCACGAAAAATAACTAGGAATTAAGAACAATGAGTTCAGATAGCGAATTAGCTGATGAAATGAAAATGAGAAGGGAAGAGGAGGAGCATCACAGCAAAAAATCAAAAAGAACAGCTATAACATCGCAAAAAACAGATGAAGAAAACATAAGCGGAATGGAACAAATGATGAAAATGATGAGGGAATTAGCAATGGATACAGAAGACATAAAAAAGAACAATATAGATCTGGAGACGAAATCACACAACTAAAAAATGAAATTAAAGAACTGAAAGATCAACAAAGCGGCTACAAAGATAAAATAAAAAAGCTGCGAGAAACAAACGAAACAGCTATAAAACAAATAGGTCAATTAGAACAAGAAATTAGTAAAGCAAATGAAAAAATAGAGAAATTGAAAAATGAAAGAAAGAGGAAAAATGTAATAATACAAGGAATAAAAATTGATACAAATGATCAGAAAATTTTACGAGGGGCTATGGAGAATTTTATAGAAAAAGAGCTATAAGTTTCAGTGGATGTAAATGGAGCAAGGAACATAGGAGAAAATACTGTCATAGTGGAACTTAACAGCGTGAAAAACAAACTAGAAGTAATGAAAAATAAAGGTAAATTAAAAACCAAAAAGGACGAAAGAATCTATATTAATGATGATATGTCAAAAGAAGAAATAATTATCCAGAAAGAAATTAGAAGCAAGGCTATGGTAGCGAGGCGTAATGGAAAAAATGTAAAAATAGGATACCAGAAGTTAATCATTAATGGTTAAATATGGACATGGAATAGCAGTCAACAACAACTCATAAAAGAGAAAAATATACAACCAAAAAACTAGCAATACAACTAAAGCAGACTGAAATAACGGAGACGACATGGCAAAGTAAAGGTACACGAAATAGACAAAATATACAGATTATTAATGAAAAGAAGCCCGTAAACGAACATATATTAGTAGGAACATGGAATGTAAGAGGGACATACGAAGAAGGAAAACTGAAACACCTAGTAGATGAATGCAAAAAATATAAATTCGAAATAGTAGCACTACAAGAAACGAAACAACTAGGCCAAAACTCAATGGAAATAAATGACTATTTATTTTTCAATAGCGGAGGGGAAAATATAATGTTAGGCACAGGATTTGTAGTAAACAAAAAGCTAAAAGTTCTAATCGTTGACTTTAAACCCATTTCAGAGATACTAAGGATAAGAGGAAAATACCAAAAATAACATTTTTAAACATACATGCACCGATGTGGGGTGTAAGTATGTGTTATAGAGGTTGCACCTTTTATTGGAACGACCACATCAAACGTCATCGACGGAAGATTGTTTTTGATAACTGGTCCTCATAAGTCACTCAACTCTCACCTATGGCTCCACGTGCCACATCCCGGGAAACTGCATTGGTCTGCAGGCTAAACTAAGTGAGAGTAGCCAGACATAGTGATAGGTTGGACAGTGGCAGCTGGCTGTTACAAAACTGACCATGCCGCGAGAATCATAGCCACAGGAACGGCACATATACAGCGGTACAGAATTCAAAGGGAAACCACTGCACTATTTTCCCAAGAGAATTTCTTCCCATAACGATGACAATTTTAGTAAGTGAAGATGACATGTGTAGCGACCCGACTCACGCTCGACGCCATCTCGGTTCCGGGTCGGATGGTGTGAAATTTGCTACCGGCTGCCAAGGTGTGAGGAACCAGGCACCTGGCAGAAATTGTGAGACCGAATCCAAATTTTCATTTAATTTAAGAAAATGTCAGCGAATTGGTGCATGGAACGTCCAGGGACTGATCCAAAACCCTGGAAAGTTACACATAATTGAAAAAGAATTGGCAGACCACAATCTTTCGGTACTGGGACTCTCTGAAACTCACTGGAGAGGTAAAGGGAATTTAGAACAACTGCTGGCAACGTCGTCTATTTTTTAGGCCCAGATAACAAAAGTACAAATGGAGTCGCAATAATTGTACCCTCTAAACTTAACGACTGCGTAATTGGATATAATACTATTGATGGCAGGATAATATCCCTTAAAATGAGAATATCCACCAATACCCTACACCTTATCCAGGTATACGCTCCTACAACAGCTGCACAAGAAGAAAACATCAACAGGTTCTATGGTCGTCTAGAAGAAACTGTTCGCGCTATTCCGAATCGTGAACTCATTATAATTTTAGGAGATTTTAACGCCAAAGTGGGGTCATCTAATGAAAATATTGAAGGAGTGCTGGGCAAAAATGGACTGGGACAGAGAAATGAGAATGGCGACCGTGTAGTGGAGTTCTGTGTAGAACAACATCTTACAATTACAAACACGTTATATCAACATCATCCACGGACGAACAAGGAATCAAATAGACTACATCCTAATAAGATCAAGATGGAAGTCGTCGGCCATCAACTGTAAAACATATCCTGGCAGAGACTGTGGAAGCGATCATCAAATCCTGGTATTGAACGTTCGACTTCGTTTTAAAGTTCCCAAAAGGAGACCCCAGAGAAAAGGCATGTCTCTAAATCCATCAAAAATCAATGACTTCCAACACAACCTAGAAGAAGCTCTCTCTTTAGACCAAGTAGATAGTGACCCTGAAAGCACTTGGATTTATTTCAAAGATAAGGTAATCGAGGCTGCAAAAGACTGTGAGACAGCAGTTTCCACTGGCCGTAAGCCATGGATATCCGATAATACGTGGACTGTTATTCAACGCAGAAAAGAACACAACACTAGACACAGAACAAACGATGAATACAGAGCGTTATCGAAAGAAATCAAAAAACAGTGCCGCAAAGACAAAGCTGATTACATCTCTCAAATATGCAGAGAGATAGAATAGAATAGAATAGAAATATGCTTCATTGCCATGAAAAATTTTACAATTTTATCGACAAAGCTTATAAATAGTCAAAAAAAAACAAAACAGTAACAATCCAATTTACTAAAATTACATAAATCGTCAATATATTTAAATAATAATAATAATAATAATGAAGTTAAAACAGAAATAATCAATTGCAAAAATTTAAATAAATTGCAAATGCATAGTCTACCTAATAATTAATAAAAAAGGTTTAAAAGTTAAAAAGTTAAGCTGCTGCATATGAAACCCAAATATAGATAAAAAAAAATAATAAAAATACTACTTGTGCAAAGGGTACTGTAATTTCTTAGTTATTGACTACAAAAATCTTCTACTGAATAATATGGTCTTTCAGACAGGTAGGCTTTTGTCACTTTACGGAATTTGGGGAAAGATGCTGCAGATTTTAGTTGTAGGGGGAGATGGTTGTACATTTTTTTGCGGAATATAATATCGATTTATTTACTAACTCCGAGGACGTGGTCGGCAAATAGATGTCAAACGTAGAATTTCTCATGAAGTAATCAGTAAGCAAACAGTTTCTAAAATATATAACGAAGGTAGTGTTATAATCCTGTGATCTTTGAAGTAGCTTCTGCAATGTGTTGTTCTTCTGAGGCCAAACAGACATCTTATTGCTCTTTTTTGTAATTTAAAAATAACATCGGATTGGGCCGCTGTACCAGAACCCCAAAAAGGCAGACAATATCGAATATGGGACTCGAACAATGAAAAGTATGTTATTTTGGAAGAGGTTAAATTCATTTCCTTCGAAACAGATCTTATTGCAAAGCAAGCTGAGGATAGCTTCTTGCTTAACACATCGATATGAAGGGACCATTTAAGGTTGCTATCTAAAAAAATACCAAGAAACTTTACAGAATCAACGACACTGATCTGGCTGTTATGAAGAGGTAAGAGTTGAGGAGTTCCTTTATAGGAGAGTGCTACTGTTTTATCTACGTTAAAAGAGAGTAAATTAGAATCGGACCAGGATTTTATTGTGAGTAGATCAGAAGTTATAGTAGCATGAAGAGTTGCGATATTTGAGTTGCTCCAAGTGATACTGGTATCGTCAGCAAAAAGAAAACCTTTTCCATCGATTTTTAAACTAGTGATGTCATTAATAAAGATAAGGAAAAGTAGAGGATCTAATACTGAACCTTGTGGTACCCCACATACCACATTTTTGAGACTAGAGTCTGTATCATTTGCTCTAACCAGTTGTTTCCTATTATCCAAGTAAGATTGAAACCAGTTCAAAGAAATACGTCGAATTCCATAGAAATTTACTTTTTTTATTGAGACTAGAGTCTGTATCATTTGCTCTAACCAGTTGTTTCCTATTATCCAGATAAGATTGAAACCAGTTCAAAGAAATACGTCGAATTCCATAGAAATCTAGTTTTTTTATCAAAATGTCATGACTTACACAATCAAAAGGTTTGCCATAATCACAGAAAACAGTGGCACTGTGCAGATTATTATTTAATGCTTGATAAACCTCATGTAGTACAGAAAACATGGCATCGGTGGTACATTTATTATTTAAAAAGCCGAACTTATTTTGTGATAAAATCTTGTTATCAACAAGAAAGGACATAAGTTGGGCTTTTATGAGTCTCTCAATAATTTTGGAGAGTACCGGTAGTAATGCAATAGGTCTATAATTGCAGGCAATAGATTTTTCTCCACCCTTATGCAGAGGAATAATGATGGCCGTCTTTAGGCACTCTGGAAATTTACCTTTCACAAAAGAATCATTAATTAGAGAGACTAGGACTCCCAAAACATTGCCTGGGAGATTTGAGAAAATTTTTATGGATAGTCCATCGGTACTACAGGAAGATTTGCTTTTGATACTATTGATTGTTTGGATCAGTTCAGATTTATCAACCGGTCTTATAGTCCTGTCGCCAGGGGGGGTACAACGGCCTCGTTAATTCAGATGGACTTACTCAAGTTTTTTTTATGTATTTTGACCCGAAGAACACGAATTTTTTGGGTAACAGTTGATCCGGATGTCGATAAGATTGTTATAGACCAAGAACTTGAGGAATCAAATAACAGCGATTTTTGGCAAAACAAAACAATATTTTGTATTTTTTGGGCCATTTTAAGTAAAAAATATTTCTACAAGTTTTTTCGTAGGATGCACAGTTTTCGAGATAAACGCGGTTGAACTTTAAAAAAATCGAAAAATTGCAATTTTTGAACCCGAATAACTTTTGATTAAAAAATAAAATAGCAAGTCTGCTTACCGCATTTGAAAGTTTAAGTCAAATTATATCGGTTTTGATTATTTGTATTGGTAAAAATTTATTTTTTTATTGTTTAACAAAGCTATAAACACGTAGGGTTTCCCGTGCTTTTACATGCGTTTTAACGCATGTAACATAGAAATAGTCTTGATTGCACTAGTACCTATTCTACCTACTCGTTCGATTTTAAATGAGAAATCATAGAAACATCACTCACGCACTAGTTGTTTGTAGCTTTGTTTAACAATAACACAATAAATTTTTAGCAATGCAAATAATCAAAACCGACATAATTTGACTTGAACTTTCAAAGGCGCTAAGCAGAATTGCTATTTTATTTTTTAATCAAAAGTTATTCGGGTTTAAAAATTGCAGTTTTTCGATTTTTTGAAAGTTCAACCGCGTTTATCTCGAAAACTGTGCATCCTACTAAAAAACTTGTAAAAATATTTTTTGCTTAAAATGACCCAAAAAAATACAAAATATTGTTTTGTTTTGCCAAAAATCGCTGTTTTTTGATTCCTCAAGTTCTTGGTCTATAACAATCTTATCGACATCCGGATCAACTGTTACCCAAAAAATTCGTGTTCTACGGGTCAAAATACATAAAAAAAACTTGGGTAAGTCCATCTGAATTAACGAGGCCGTTGTACCCCCCCTGGCGACAGGACTATTATAAAGAATGAATTCGAAATCTTTCCTGAATTAGGGAGATAGGAAATGGAATCTTGTTGTGACACAATAGTTGAGGTTATATTTTTACTCACATGATCAAAGTATTCATTTAGATTTTCTGGGTCTGGAAGGGAAAATGTTTGAGCTGTGTGAGTTTTATTTCGAAGATCGTTTATTATGGACCAAGTTTCTTTTGCAACACTTTTAGTGCTTCTGAGACCATTTTGATAGTAAAATGTTTTTGCTGATTTTATAAGTTTTAAATAGATTGCCCTGTACTTGGTGATATATTCAGTAACAGAGATGTTGGTAGTAAATATCTTGATACACTGTAGTGACGGATGTTTTTGGCTGATATGCGGACACCTTTGGTAATCCAGTGTTTGCGATGTTTTGGCTTAATTGTGATTAAAGGAAATGCTTTACTGAAGATACAGACAAGCTTATTCAAAAAATCACTGAAATAATAATCGACGTCCATAGAAGTAAAGTGCCACTCAGAGGTTAAGCATAAATTTTGGAATTTACGAAAGTTCCGACCGGAAAAAATCCTGCCTAAACGTCGAGTTTTCGAGGAGGACTTGCTAAAGATGTTAAAGTTCGTATAAACCGCTTCATGATCAGATAGTCCCGCATTAACAGTTGTAGCGCAGACATCACGGGGTGAGAAATCTGAGACAATATAATCAATTGTGTTAGATGAAGTTTTTGTAATCCTTGTAGGAGAATCAATGTGCATTGATAAACCATATGATTCAAATATGTTGACCAGGGATATTTGTGTAGCACAAGCAGCAGCATAATTAATGTTGAAGACCCCGCATAAAATTTTTCTGCTTTTATGGGGCAAGTCATCTAACAAATTAAGCTGGTTCTGAAAAAATAGTTCCACGGAAGAGTCAGGTGATCTATAAATGCAAATAATATAAAGATTAAGGTTCTTACTGTAAACTAAGGAAAACTCAAAGAATGCTTCATTTAATAGAAAGTCATATTTTGTTATTAAAAATAATCATTATTTGTAGAAAGAATTAGGGTGCCTCCATGAGCTGAACTTGGACGGACATACCTAGCAATAGTGGAATATTTTTCTACAAAACTAGTATAACTAACGATGGCAACTGTGAAGTAGAAGTTCGGAGACGTATTGGTATGGAAAAAATGCGATGAGTCGCCTAACTAAAGTTTGGAAAGACAGATCTATCTCTCAAAATATCAAGATGAAACTGGGGAATGCCCTTGTATTCTCAATATTTCTATACGGAGCAGAGACTTGGACTCTTCGCACATGCAAGCGCCAAAAAATTGATGCCTTTGAGATGTGGTGCTGGAGAAGAATGCTGCGCATACCATAGACAGCTCATAGAACAAACGTTTCCATTCTAAACCAACACAATAGTAAAAAAAGGCTGTCCACAATATGTCTGCAACCAATTCTGCAATTCTTTGGTCACGTGGTTCGCAGAGGTGACGACAGTTTGGAGATATTAATCGTCTCTGGAAACGTTCCGGGGAGAAGATCAAGAGGACGCTCACCAACTGGATGGTCCGACCAAATAAAGAATTCAGCTGGAAACTCATTCTGCGTAGCTCTTAGAGCAGCTGAAGATGCATCTCTCAAAATAGCAAGATGAAACTGGGGAATGCCCTTGTATTCTCAATATTTCTATACGGAGCAGAGACTTGGACTCTTCGCGCATGCAAGCGCCAAAAAATTGATGCCTTTGAGATGTGGTGCTGGAGAAGGATCCTGCGCATACCATAGACAGCTCATAGAACAAACGTTTCGATTCTAAACCAACACAACAGTAAAAAAAAGGCTGTCCACAATATGTCTGCAACCAATTCTGCAATTCTTTAGTCACGTGGTTCGCAGAGGTGACGACAGTTTGGAGAGATTAATCGTCTCTGGAAACGTTCCGGGGAGAAGATCAAGAGGACGCTCACCAACTGGATGGTCCGACCAAATAAAGAATTCAGCTGGAAACTCATTCTGCGTAGCTCTTAGAGCAGCTGAAGATAGAGACCAATGGAGAATGATTGTTAAGAATATTGGAAGAAATCACGATCCTCAGTAATTGGGAAACGACAAGAAAGAGAGAGAGATGCACCGACTGAAGAGAAGAACATAGAGATAAAGGAATACTTCTACAGTCAAATAGATACAGTATTCGAAAATATTCCCAAATACGATATAAAAATAGTACTAGGTGATGCTAATGCCAAAATAGGAAAAGAAGAAATATACACACCCACCATAGGAAAATAAAGTCTGCATGAAACAACGAATGAAAATGGTCACCTCTTTATAGATTTTGCAAAAGAAAGAAACATGATCGTTATGAACACGTACTTTCAACACAAAAGGATATACCAAGGAACATGGAGATCACCACATGGGAAAACCATAAACCAAATATACCATGTGCTCGTCGAAAAAGACATGGAAAAATGTATAAAGAACATAAGAACATATAGAGGACCAGATGCCGACGCAGATCACTTTATAGTCGGAATAAAACTGAAACAGGTTACACCAGTTCTTAGAAACCAACAGAAAAAAAGGTACAAAGTAACTAAACCTATTAGACTACTATCAGAAGAATAACAAAGTACATAAATATGAAAGACTAGTCACTAGAGAACTGGAAAATATTGCAAAAAATAGAAACATCAAGCAAAAATGGACGCCAATGGACGTTTTTCTCTTCAGTCGGTGCACGTATGTTTATAAATGTTATTTTTTGGTATTTTCCTCTTATTCTTAGTATGCATATTTTCTCTGAAATTGGTTTAAAGTCAACGACTAGATCTTTCAGCTTTTTGTTTACTACAAATCCAGTGTCTAACATTATATTTTCCTCTCCGCTATTGAAAAATAAATAGTCACTTATTTCCATTGAGTTTTGGCCTACTTGTTTCGTTTCTTGTAGTGCTACTATTTCGAATTTATATTTTTTGCATTCATCTACTAGGTATTTCAGTTTTCCTTCTTCGTATGTTCCTTTTATATTCCATGTTCCTACTAATATATGTTCGTTTACGGGCTTCTTTTCATTAATAATCTGTACACTTTGTCTATTTCGTGTACCTTTACTTTGCCATGTCGTCTCTGTTATTTCAGTCTGCTTTATTTGTATTGCTAGTTTTTTGGTTGTATATTTTTCTCTTTTATGAGTTGTTGTTGACTGCTATTCCATGTCAATATTTCACCATTAATGATTTGCTTCTGGTATCTTATTTTTACATTTTTTCCATTATGCCTCTCTACCATAGCCTTGCTTCTAATTTCTTTCTGGATAATTCTTTCTTCTTTTGACATATCATCATTAATATAGATTCTTTCGTCCTTTTTGGTTTTTAATTTACCTTAATTTTTCATTACTTCTATTTTGTTTTTCACGCTGTTAAGTTCCACTATAACAGTATTTTCTCCTATTTTCCTTGTTCCATTTACATCTACTGAAACTTGTGGTTCTTTTTCTATAAAATTCTGCATAGCCCCTCGTAAAACTTTCTGATCATTTGTATCAATTTTTATTCCTTGTATTATTACATTTTTCCTCTTTCTTTCATTTTTCAATTTCTCTATTTTTTCATTTGCTTTACTAATTTCTTTTTCTAATTGACCTATTTGTTTTATAGCTTTTTCGTTTGTTTCTCGCAGCTTTTTTATTTCATCTTTGTAGCCGCGTTGTTGATATTTCAGTTCTTTAATTTCATTCTTTAGTTGTGTGATTTCGTCTCCAGATCTATATTGTTCTTTTTTATGTCTTTTATATCCATTGCTAATTCCCTCATCATTTTCATCATTTGTTCCATTTCGCTTATGTTTTCGTCATCTGTTTTTTGTGATGATATAGCCGTTCTTTTTGATTTTTTGCTGGGATGTTCCTCGTCTTCCCTTCCCTTTTCATTTCATCAGCTAATTCGCTATCTGAACTCATTGTTCTTAATTCCTAGTTATTTTTCGTGCTAGAGTTATTAGTCAATGCGTCACGGGTGAAGTTTCGTGGAGAACTCTACTCACAGTTCAAATTACCGGCACCCGCGCTGGTCTTTACTAATTTTCCAGCACTTTAACTCCTAGGTAAAAATCAAAATCCGGCCCTGATTATCTGTTTATAATAAAATTAATTATATTATAATAAAGTTTTCTACTAACAGCTGATTCTGTTTATTAATATGCATTATTTTCCTGTAGAAATACACCATTCACAATAATATTGTTTTGTTTCCACCTACTGTAAGTAAAACCTGCTTTGTTTATATTCGATATCACACAAGTTTTTATCACTTTACACAAGAATTTAATTCCTTTTCATTGGGATTACTTTTATTTTCTAGTAAACATCTATTCTTATGTAAAATCGTCCAATAAACACGATGGTTTAATTATTTTTCCGCTAGCTACTGTAGTTTTCGAGAAAATTGCGGAAAATCTCCTATTTTACAATTTTTCCGGATTTCCTTGTATTTTCTCTCAAAAAAGCACATCTATTTTTATATAAACGTCCAATAAACACCATGATTTGATTATTTTTCCGCTAGCTACTCTAGCTTTCGAGAAAATTACAAAAAAATTACAAAAGATTTTTCCGGATATCCCGGCATTTTCTCGCAAAAAAACACATCTATTTTTATGTAAAATCATCCAACAAACACGATGGTTTGATTATTTTTCCGCTAGCTACTGTAGTTTTTGAAAAAATTACAAAAAGTCTCTAAATCACGATTTTTCCGGATTTCCCGGCATTTTCTCGAAATATAGCACTTCTATTTTCATGTAAAATCGTCCAATAAACACGATGGTTTGATTATTTTTCCGCTAGATACTGTAGTTTTCAAAAAATTACGAAAAATGTCTATTTCACGATTTTTACGTATTTCCCGGCATTTTTTCGCAAAAAAGCATATCTATTTTTATGTAAAATCGTCCAATAAACACCATGGTTTGATTATTTTTCCGCTAGCCACTGTAGTTTTCGAGAAAATTGAGGAAAATCTCCATTTTACGATTTCTCTGGATTTCCCGGCATATGCTCGCAAAAAAGCACATCTATTTTTATGTAAAATCGTCCAATAAACACGATGGTTTGATTATTTTTCCGCTAGCTACTGTAGTTTTCGAGAAAATTACAAAAGTCTCTAAATCACGATTTTTCCGGATTTCCCGGCATTTTCTCGCAAAAAAGTACATCTATTTTTATGTAAAATCGTCCAATAAACACAATGGTTTGATTATTTTTCCGCTAGCTACTGTAGTTTTCAAAAAATTGCGAAAAATCTCTATTTCACGATTTTTCCGGATTTCCCGGCATTTTTCGCAAAAAAGCACATCTATTTTTATGTAAAATCGTCCAATAAACACCATGATTTGATTATTTTTCCGCTAGCCACTGTAGTTTTCGAGAAAATTGCGAAAAGTCTACATTTTACGATTTTTCTGGATTTCCCGGCATTTTCTCGCACAAAAGCACATCTATTTTTATGTAAAATAATCCAATAAACACGATGGATTCATTATGTTTCCGCTAGCTACTGTAGTTTTCAAGGAAATTGCGAAAAATCTCTATTTCACGATTTTTCCGGATTTCCCGGCATTCTCTCGCAAAAAAGCACATCTATTTTTATGTAAAATCGTCCAATAAACACGATGGTTTGGTTATTTTTCCGCTAGCTATTGTAGTTTTCAAGAAAATTGCAAAAAAGCTCTATTTTACGATTTTTCCGGATTTCCCGGCATTTTCTCGCAAAACTAATTTCAGAATCGGATTCCTGAGGGTCGAAAACTTGTTTGCAAAAGGTTTTCGTCTTCTTTGCCAATTTTGAGCAGTTGAGAATATTTCAGTGGACTAAATATCCATCATTTGAATTTGCGAGAAATATGATTCTAAATCATTAATATAAGTATCAATTTTACTAGAAGGTGACCGGTATGAAGCTGTTACACCAAATGAATACTTAGAATAAGTAGAATTTAATAAATATGTAACTCTAAGAAATTTAATAAAAAAAAAAAAATGGTACAGGTACAGTACAGGAAATTCTTCCTAGTGGATTTCTAAGAAATTTGTTATCATTTATTGATATTACTTTAACGTCTGCATTAATTGAATTTTTTATGTAGATGGCAACACCATCACATATATTTTTTTTAGAATCATTATAAAACAGATTATATCCAGGAATATTGTAATTGCTTACCTCAAAAAGATTTCTCGTTTCAGAGAGAACAATTAAATCAAAATATTTTTCCATAGTAGCTACATATATGGTTAATTCATCAAGATGTTTTCTGAGCCCACGAATATTAAAATGAACAATACCCATACCTGATAGATTGTCCGTGTCTCTCTCACCAACAAACTGTTCCATATTACTAATAATATTTGTATCAATTGTTAAATTGTTATCTAGTAGATTAAAGAATTCAATCATAGAATTTGTTTTGATGGCATGCTTAATTACCTCCAGCTCGGCCAACCTATAATCAATTTAGACAAGAAGCCTTAATTATTCATAATATATTATATTGTAACTAAAAACCTAAAACAAATATTACTCTTTAACATAAATTAAATAACTTCTAGTGAACCATCATAACAAACTCAACAACAATTACTACGTAAATACTTTTTCCAGATGAGTACAGTCTTTTAAACTAATAATTTTATTATCTTTTTGTATGTATATTTTTCCATCCATAGTCCAAACGTTTTTTGCGCCCACTTTATTTATTGCCTGGTTTAATAATTGCATGTTCGTAGCACTTAGATCTTCTCTAACAACGATGCCGGTACCCTTAAATAATTTTTTTCCTGCATAAATTCTCTTTTTCATTTCATACGTTGTTAACTTGAGGAAAATTCCTCTATCCTTATTCTGTTGTTTTTGTCCAACCCTGTAGCATACTTCAATATAATTATAGTCCTGTCGCCAGGGGGGGTACAACGGCCTCGTTAATTCAGATGGACTTACCCAAGTTTTTTTTATGTATTTTGACCCGTAGAAAACGAATTTTTTGGGTAACAGTTGATCCGGATGTCGATAAGATTGTTATAGACCAAGAACTTGAGGAATCAAATAACAGCGATTTTTGGCAAAACAAAACAATATTTTGTATTTTTTGGGTCATTTTAAGCAAAAAATATTTCTACAAGTTTTTTAGTAGGATGCAGAGTTTTCGAGATAAACGCGGTTGAACTTTCAAAAAATCGAAAAACTGCAATTTTTAAACCCGAATAACTTTTGATTAAAAAATAAAATAGCAATTCTGCTAAGCGCCTTTGAAAGTTCAAGTCAAATTATGTCGGTTTTGATTATTTGCATTGTTAAAAATTTATTGTGTTATTGTTAAACAAAGCTACAAACAACTAGTGCGTGAGTGATGTTTCTATGATTTCTCATTTAAAATCGAACGAGTAGGTAGAATAGGTACTAGTGCAATCAAGACTATTTCTACGTTACATGCGTTAAAACGCATGTAAAAGCACGGGAAACCCTACGTGTTTATAGCTTTGTTAAACAATAAAAAAATAAATTTTTACCAATGCAAATAATCAAAACCGATATAATTTGACTTAAACTTTCAAATGCGGTAAGCAGACTTGCTATTTTATTTTTTAATCAAAAGTTATTCGGGTTCAAAAATTGCAGTTTTTCGATTTTTTTAAAGTTCAACCGCGTTTATCTCGAAAACTGTGCATCCTACGAAAAAACTTGTAGAAATATTTTTTACTTAAAATGGCCCAAAAAATACAAAATATTGTTTTGTTTTGCCAAAAATCGCTGTTATTAGATTCCTCAAGTTCTTGGTCTATAACAATCTTATCGACATCCGGATCAACTGTTACCCAAAAAATTCGTGTTCTACGGGTCAAAATACATAAGAAAACCTTGAGTAAGTCCATCTGAATTAACGAGGCCGTTGTACCTCCCCTGGCGACAGGACTATTAGTTATATCGATATTTATTTTTGATTTTAAAAGCTTAATAATTTCGTCTTCTACCTTCTCATTTGATTTTTCTTTTAAATTAAAGATTCTGATATTAAATTTTCTATTTGCTTGATCCAATATATTAATTTTTTCTTTCAAATTATGATTATCCGTTATCATATCCGATAACTCTTGGTTAACCTGCTTTATAGAATTTTGATGTTCACTTTCCATTATTTTTATCTTATCACTTAAGCTTTTTACAGTTTTTTCAAGCTCATTTATCGTTTTTATGGTTGCCTCGGTCACATTTGTAGTAATAATTTTTAAAAATGATTCAGATTTGAAAGCACTAATTACTGCTGCTTGAACTGCTTTTTCAATTTCTTCTTTCATTTCTCTAGTTACAACCATTTTATATAGAAATTAAATTCGATGATTTACAAATGACCAAACTGTAATACTAATATGACTTCAACTGATTTCACTGTTAAATTGTTGGGAGCACGGGCAAAGCACGTCTACTCGCTAACACACATCACTCGATGAAAAGCACTTCATCTAGCTTGGTCCTCTTAATGAGACTTAACAGCCTTGATAGTAGCCTGGTGCTTCCGGTTTTTCCTCCCCAAGTTCTAGAAACCGCACTCGTGCGAGACCTTCGCAATGACACAGAACGTGTAGAGCGGTTTCCTCTTCTTCCAGGCAGAACCGACAGGTGCCCTCTTCTGTCAGGCCTATGAGACTCAAGTGTCTATTGAGTCTACAGTGTCCAGTCAGCAGACCCACTATCATTCTGACAGTACTGCGACTGCGCGAAAGTAAGTCCGCTGTAAATGTAGCCGAATGTCCTTTGATGAACTGTTTAGCCTGCCTCTGTCCTGGGGAGTTGTTCCACCATTCAAGAGACTTCTGTTGCACCCATTTGTGTATAGCTGCTCTTTTTATCGTATTTGAGATTCCAAAGAAGGGTTCCGGACCAACCAGTGGCGTAGATGCGCCTTCTCGGGCCAATTCATCGGCCTTCTCGTTGCCACGATGACCCTTATGTCCCGGCACTCAGGCAAGTGTCAACCTGTTTCGACTTCCCACCTGAGAGAGGACATTCAAACAGTTCCATACCAGCCATGAATCGACCTGTACCGAACTGAGAGCCTTTAGAGCCGCTTGACTATCCGAATAGATGACGATGGAGTCGTTATCTAGATTTCGGCTGATTAGTTCCATAGCGCACATTTGTATAGCAGCTACCTCGGCTTGAAATACGGTCGCATATGTCCCTAGACATGACCGGACTTCCGTCCTTGGTTTTATGCCATATATTCCAGCCCCTGTACCTATATCGGTTTTGGAGCCGTCCGTATACCATATTGAGTTTGCCGTTATCTGCAAACCAGTTTCACAGTCCTCTCTTTTTGGTATTGTGATTTGAAAATTTTTGTTAAAGCTATACCTCGTAACCATTCGGTCTACAGGCATTCCTAGAACGGGGTCTGCCTTTATGTCCTGGTATAGTCTTAAGTTATCAGTTCCCTGCATCATACTTATTGGAGCTTGGCCTTGGATCAACCGATGTACTGTTGATCTGGCTTCACTCTGTATGTATATATGCAGAGGTGGTAAGTTTAGTAGAACTTCTAACGCGTCCGTTGGGGCTGTTCTCATGGCTCCTGTAACACTCAAGCATGCAAGCCTTTGTGTGCTACTGAGCAATCGAATCGCCCCGGACTGTTGCGTTTTGTTCCACCACGCCACTGAACCGTAAGTTATCATGGGCCTTATAACCCTTGTGTATAACCAGAGGTTCATTTTAGGATTTAACCCCCAATTCCTACCACACATTCGTCTACATCTGTTCAGGGCCATAATGGCCTTCTGTGTGACTTTTTGAATGTGTGCATTCCATGTCAGCCTCTGGTCGAATATTACACCTAAGTACTTGGCACTTTTTTTAGATAAACTTACCACAAGTGTACCTTTTAACATTTAAAATATTTTAAAACATAAATAGTTTAAATAAATTAAAAAATTTTGTTATAATACATAAATTAATTTATTATAACAAAACAAAAACAACTTTGACATTTAATAATGCGTTAGTTAGATGGTTCTACTCGAGTTACTTGGGAACAAAAAAAAATTCTCCATGGGAAACCGAGAAAATTCAGCTTTTTAACGTATACCGATTTTGAACTTTGAGATTCCATTTTCTCCAACCTAATTTTTGATTGGAATTTTGCTATTTTTGGTATTTTTCACTTATAATACCAATAGTTTTTATTATTATAATATATGTTATGAGTCTTTTAAAGATATGAAAATTTGTGTGGAGAAAGAGTATCGAAATAAACAGGTGATGTTTCGAAAATTACCATCCTGCTATTTATATCTTCGCCGTACATGCCGGTCAACTTTGATCGATTGTATCTCAGGAACCTCTCACCGCAATTAAACGTTTTTTCTCTTAAAAAAAGCATCCTTTAGCGTTCTTTCCAACACTGTTTTCGTAATTTCATTTAATAGTTGCCGAGATATTCTATTTGTTTATAAGCCAAAAAA
This sequence comes from Diabrotica virgifera virgifera, assembly GCF_917563875.1. Taxonomy (NCBI): domain Eukaryota; kingdom Metazoa; phylum Arthropoda; class Insecta; order Coleoptera; family Chrysomelidae; genus Diabrotica; species Diabrotica virgifera. The sequence goes on along the minus strand of NC_065443.1, from coordinate 58,285,563 downwards.
TTGTTTATAATTTTAAAACATTTCTAAGGCCTTTAAAATATTATAGCACCTTTTTATTTATAAAAATCATAGTTTTATTCTTATGTATCATAATTATTGTGGTTATTATAGTAAATTTTTAATTAACGATTTAATTGTTGCTAAACTTCATTCAATTTCCATCGTCTTCTTGAAATATATTCTATACGAAAAGGGCTTTTATGTCACCAGGTTAATTAATTATTAATAAATAATTACTTGCCTAAAATTTTAGTCGAAAATTAAAGATTTTGTTGGAAAAACCCTCATTTTCCGAGGAAAATTTTCGTCGAAGTAAATCGGGAAAATCATGTCTCTATGCAGAATTTAATTACGGTGAATTTTTATTTGAGTGTTTTGGTGTAAACTTAAAATCTTTGGAGTTATAGAGCAATAATTGAAAAAAAAACACGATTTGGGGCGCCATTTTGTTTATAAAAAAGTAGTACATACTATCTGCGGACTTTGCATACCTATATTATTAATATATAGAATCACAAGATTCGATTCCAGCAATAAAATTGCTGGTAAATAACTTTTCCTTGTATTTTGCTAATTAGCCCAGAGTATTAACAAAGTTCTCGTCAAATACAATTTTATTGTTTTCATCCAATTTTGAAAAAATGTGAAAACGTTGAATTATCCATGTCCATCTGTCTGTCCGTAAACTAAGCGAAGAAATAAATCATTACATCTCTAACTTTTAAAGTAAGGCGGTTCGTTATGAAACCATTTGCATTCGATTCGGGAGAGCTTAAGGAAAAAAGTTGACCTATTGGGATGAGGGACAAATGAAAATTGCATTGTTGGAGGCGGAAAATGCATTCTCCAAAGTGCATAGATAGATAGATAGATAGATAGATAGATAGGCATTTATTGTTTTTAAAAACTACAGTTTTATAACAATGAGTTTAGTAAGTATAGATTATAATAACTAGTCTAGTACATAAGTAATAATAAATAGTCTGGTACATCAGTAATAATAAATTTAAAAAAAAAAGTTAAGCGCTACCACTAACCGAAATGGAGCACTGAAATATGAAGATCTATTTCGAATATAAAGTGATGGTACTACGACAGGCGAAAACGACAAGAAGAGAAAAGGAGACCAAGAGAAAGAATTGCAACGGGCTTTCAACAAAAGTGGAAAAATAGGCAGATCTCCTACCTGTAGAAGGGAGAAAATGGAAGAAAATATACAAAGAATTATGGAAATGATGGCAGTAACAAGTTTAAAGATCGAAGAACAATCAAGAGAACTCAGCGAGATTCGCAGAGAACATAAATAAAATAGAGAAGGGCTTTCAAAAAAAGTGGAAAAATAGGCAGATCTCCTACCTGTAGAAGGGAGAAAATGGAAGAAAATATACAAAAAATTATGGAAATGATGGCAGGAGCAAGTTTAAAGATCGAAGAACAATTAAGAGAACTCAGCGAGATTCACAGAGAACAGAAATAATATAGAGAAATAAGAGAGTTAAGACAAGAGAATATAACATTAAGACAAGAAAACACAAAACTAAAACAGGCACTTTTTAAAATAAAGGAACGGCTGGAAAGTTTGGAAAATGAAAAAAGGCGAAAAAATATAGTTATACAGGATTTATACAGATACAAATGCCCCAGATATTCTAAAACATGCCATATTGGTATGATGAATATTGTCAAGAAATAGCAGACGAAATAAGAAAGGTAAGATCCAAAAATCTCACTAATAACGAAGATAGCAATAGAGAAGAATACAGAGAATTTAAAAAATGATAAAAAGAAGCAAAACGAGAACAAACTCAAAAAAATAGAAGAAAAATTTAAAAAAAAATAAAATAAGATCATTCTACCAGGAAGCAAAAAAAATGGAAAGAGGATATCAGAAAAACAACCCATACATGAGAGATGATACAGGGATACTGCTAAATGAGTCGAAAAAAAAATGAGAAACTGGCAAAACTATTTCACAGAACTGCTAAATAAGAGAAAAGTACAAAAGGAAACAAACCATGAAATTGAAGATGGCACATCCTTTACAGTTCCAAAGTTTTGAATTCCAATTCCTTGAAAAAGAATTTTGAATGATTGTTATCCAGGTACAGATGAGTTTGCGCCATATAAAACAGACTTTGAAGTTCTGAGTCCCATTTCACGTCTAGGCGATTCCTGTTCCTGTCTACCACGTCTGATTGTTCCTCTGGTAGTAATTCTTGGTATTTTGTTTATGTATCTAATCGTTAAGTTTTTCTCCCCATTATCTATACGACTTTGCAGTTCTGTTCGTAATTCAGCCATATATTTTGACTGACAGGGTGTCAAATCTTGTTTTATGTATATGTCGGAGTTTGAGTTTTGATTTAGTTTAGATTTATTTTTAAGAACAAAAAGGACATCTTCACTGGACATCATAGTGATTTTCAGCGGCCCTGGTTTCATATCTTGGCGAGGATTCCCAAGCCGGCGATGCGAAGCTATTTGTAAGTTAGGAGCTACCTGCTTTAATATTTGTTGTGCATTAACTTCATCGGATTTTGTATTATTTTCTGGAATACCCATCAGCAAAACATTTTTTCCCTTTGTTTCTTATCAGCCAACTCTATAAGGATATTTTCGGGAGGAGTAGATTCCATTTTTTGGATTTTAATTTTTAGTTATTCGTTTTCTTCTTAGAACTGCTATTTCCTGAGATGCAAGCCGCAAGCGTCAATTTTTGTCGACTGAGAATTTACTAAATTATGTAAATCAGACATTTGAGTGTTACATGTAGCAATAGCGTTACTCAAATAAATTAGAAAACTGAGCCATAATTGCGTTGAAGTGCATTGTGCTAGTATCTGCTTCTGTGGTAAAATTTTGACACTTCCATATCAACAAGGTTGCAGGTGAAAAATTTAAGGGTTGGGGTTGAGCACGTACTCCGTGCCATGTTGTTTTACATCCAGAACATTCCAGTTTGCTACAATCTGTCGGTGTTATAATTTTGTCGCATACCTGACAATTTAAATCCATTATAACATTAACCGTACTATTGTAGGTACCACTAATTGCTTAACTTTTTGTGTAAGGCAAATTCTCCAAAGTGCATATCAAAGTGTTTAAAAAATTAAAATGCACAACTCGGAAAATATCCATGGAAATAAGTTCAATTTTCATAATCTTGGGTTTTTGAGGTCGCTGAACAGGAATATCGAGTCGGCGAAGCTGGTGCCCGGTATCTACCTCGTCGTCTCCTGGAGTTTTATGAAAATTCGTTAAAAGAATAGTTGAAATTTATTATATCGGGGATATTGAGGTCGCTGAACACAAATATTGCATCGAAGGTGCTGTACGAGGTACCTACCTGGTGCCCGGTATCTACGTCATCTCCTGGCGTTTCATGAAAATTCGTTATGAAAATTATTGAACCTTGTTATCCCGAGGTTTTTGAGGTCGCTGAACACGAATATCGGGTCGGAGAAGCTGTAAGGCACATCAAAGAAACATGAAACGTAAAACATGAAACATAAAACGTGAAACACGTTTCATGGAAATAAAACACTGCTAAACAAATAGACGTCCGCATATCTATGAAACGAGTGTGATTCATGCCCATGAAACATTTTTATCTTCTTGAAACGTGTTTCATGAAATAGGTCGTGTTCTATTTTTCGATATCAGTTTCATTGTTTTAACTAATTAATCACATGCGTAAAATGAATGCCGACCAAGAATTTAATATTGTATTGGATTCTGTGGTGGAGCAGAACGAAGAGTTGTACAATAATTTTATAACCTGAAGTGGTACTCGAATAGACAATAACAAGAAAATATCGTTTTTTTAAACCAGGACCCACAATAAAACAATGTAAATGAATACTCATTCTATAAAATTATTGAAATTTAGCAAGATGATTATTTAATTCGTTTGCAACCAAATATTATGTACTATGGTTATGATTTTTGGACAGTAATAAAAGAGTTGCCACAACAGGAACGGCCTCGTCATCATCACTTTCCATTATTTACTATACAAATTTAGTTTTGTTTCTTTGATTAGTATATTAGTGTAGGAAACAGAGATTAAACTTCGCAAACTCGACACAAGTCCGGTATTATTTTTTTTTTCTGGTATATCAAGGGGTGCTTATTATGAGACTAACTTTTTTAAAAAGATTTGCCCCGGAACACCATTTTCATTCCTTTAAAGGGGGTAGGGAACATCCTACTCTATCAGTAGGGTTTTTTATAAATACATTTATACAACATCCCTGCGGAAACTACCCCTATCCCTGAAAATAAGTTTGGCGAGCATGTTTTTACGATTATCTCATTACCTATATACTTTTTTGAAACAACGCTTATACAGAATTAAGGACCACTACTTTTTCGTATAAGCAACCGTTACGGCACAGTGGCGCCGCAAACCTCAGAAATGCTTTGGTGGCTCCAGTTTTGGTTTTTTTTTCGTCACCTATTCATTTTATTATTAATATATTTATGACAAATAAAAGAACACACTGTCTGCTACATACTATGACCTATATTTTAACTTTCTTTGCGCCTTAAAGCCACAGTGGTGGCCCAGAGTCAATTTTTGCATATTTTCTTTATTCATTTTCCTTTTTTTTTGGGGGTGGTTTCGGGGAAAATATGGGGGTGAATTATACAAATTTGTAAATAATACTTGTACATGGGTAATCGCTGAAAGTTTTTTTACGCTAACATAAGCGGTTCAAATGGTATATATAAAAAGGGGCTTTTTAAAATTTAACACCCTGTAATTAAAAAATTAACAATTGCCCTTAAATGAAGCCTATACCAAAAAATCAGACATTTATTTGTGATTAATTGCCGCTGGGTTGCTTCTTGATTCCCATTACGGTTAGGGAAAAATATTTTTTTAAAACATTTTTTTTTAAATTTGTCAACTTTGGGGCGCCACCTCCGCTAAACGGTGTGTGATAGATATATGCTGTTGGGAAATAAATCGTAGAATATAGTCCTCTTCATATTTCTATTTAGGAATTTTTTGAAATGACGTACAGGAAGCCCTACGTTTCGCAAAAACGACAAACTACCCCCTTTAAAGTTATGAAAATGGGTGTTTCGGGGCGAAATCTTTTAAGAAAAAGTTAGTCTCATTAAAAGCACTTCTTGATTTACTGAAAAAATATAACCGGACTTATTTGCGAAGTTCAACCTTTGTTCCTACACTATATAACATGAAACGGTTTCGTTCTTCACAATTTATTTGTTTCATATTTCACGTTTCTTGGATATTAAAAAGCAATTAAAGACCGGCGCGCGGCGCCGACAGCAACGACCACGTCACTATCCATTGCCGACTAAACAAAATTTTATTTTTGTTTTATCGATTAGCTTATCACATGAAACGGTTACTTTTTTTACAATTTATTTGTTTCATGTTTCACGTTTCATGTTTCTTTGATGTGCCTTAGCCAAGCCGCACACCAAAGAAACACGAAACGAAAAACATGAAACATGAAACGAAAAACATGTTTCATGAAACTAAAACACTGCTAAACAAATCTCAAAGTCCGCCTACCGATGAAACGAGTGTGATTCATGCCCATGACATATTTTTATTTTCGGAGACTTTCATAAATGGCCGGACGTATATTTGTTTAGCAGTGGTTTATTTCCATGAAACGTAATTTACGTTTCATGTTTCTTTGATGTGCGGTCGGGCTTAGGCAGGCCGCACATCAAAGAAACATGAAACGTAAATTACGTTTCATGGAAATAAACCACTGCTAAACAAATATATGTCCGGCCATTTATGAAACTATCCGAAAATAAAAATGTGTCATGAGCATGAATCATACTCGTCTTATTGGTAGGCGGACTTTGAGATTTGTTTAGAAGTGTTTTCTTTTCATGAAACATGTTTTTCGTTTCATGTTTCATGTTTTTCGTTTCATGTTTCTTTGGTGTGCGGCTTGCCTAGGTACCAGGTGCCAGGTATCTACGTTGTCTCATGGAGTTTTATGGAAATTCGTTATGAAAATAGTTGAAATTCATTACCTCGGGGCTTTTGAGGTCACCGAACACGTTATTACATTGAAGATTCTATACGAAGTACCAGGTGATCGGTATCTACGCCATCTGCTGGAGTTTTTTGAAAATTCTTTATAAAAATAGTTGAAATTTACTATATCGGGATTTTTTAAGTTGCCGAACCCGAATATTGCATCGACGACGCTGTACGAGGTACCTGGTGCTCGGTATCTACATCGCCTCCTGAAGTTTCATGGAAATTCGTTATGAAAATAATTGAAATTTTATATCTCGGGGTTTTTGAGGTTGTTGAATACGAATATTGCATCGAAGATGGGCTACGAGGTACTTGGTGCCCGGTATATACGTCATCTACTGGAGTTTATTGAAAATTCGTTATGAAAATCATTGAAACTTATTACGCCGAGGGTTTTGAGGTCGCTGAAAACGAATATTGCTTCGACGATGCTGTACGAGGTAACTGGTAAGTGGTAATTTTCAAAAAACTCCAGGCCATGACGTAGATACCGGGCACCAATTACCTCGTACAGAAAGCATCTTCGATGCATCATTCGTGTCCAGCAACCTCAAAAACACCGAGATAAAAAATTTCAACTATTTTCATAACATACCATCCAAATCAATATCGCTTTAGGGAAGAAAAATCAACAGAAGATGCTATTAATACAGTTTTTAATATAATTGGGGAGAGCACAAAGAAGTATGTTTTGATGATCTTTATAGATGTTTCTGGAGCTTTTGACAATTTATGGTGGCCGGCATTATTCGAAAGACTTCGACAGATGTATTGCCCCAGAAACTTGTACGGAAGTTTCAGAAACTATTGTCAAAACCGATATGCCAGCTTAAGTTGTCCAATGGATAAAAAGACGACACATATAACTAAAGGTTGTCCACAAGGTTCAATGTGTGGACCTATTTTTTGGGACATAATGTTAGAAGAACTGCTGGAACGGTTAGCTGTGGATCCTGAAGTTCTAGGGAGCATAGCGTATGCGGATGATTTGCTGCTTATCATAGATGCTAATTCAAGAAGAGAACTAGAAATAAAATCAAATGGAGTACTTGAAAATATAATTGAATGGATGAAAAAAGTTAAACTAACTATATCAGAAACAAAAAAAAACATATAGCCTTATAAAAGGAAGACTTGAAAGAAATCTCCAAGTATACAAATAAGGGGGAAAGCAATAAAAAGAACAAAAATAACTAGATATCTTGGTATCATAATCGATGAACCAAGACTCTTTACAAACCATATAAATAGCGTCTGTGAGAAGGCAGTGAAAGTCATGCATTGCATTGCAAGCCTAGCACAAAGGGAATATAAAATTCCGTTCCAGCATATGCGCGTATACCTGAGTACGATACTTGCATCAATTTTAGGGTACGATGCAAGTGTATGGGCACGCAGACTAACAAATAATACAAATATTGAAAAACTGAATAAAGCACAAAGAGGTTTCCTTGTTAGAATGACAGGAGCCTTCAGTACTACAGCAACATCAGCTTTAACAATCTTCACTGGTGTAATGCCCATGCACTTGGAAGCACAAAAACGTGCATGTAGATATTGGCAAAGAAAAAAAAATTTTGAAAAAATAATACAGTTAATGGGAATAGATATCAGAACAAAAAGAGAATTAGAAGAAATATTAAATAGAAAATGGCAAAACGAATGGGATAATTCCCCTAAAGCAAGACGTCTCTATAATTTCATTCCAAATTTAAATAATATACCAAATTATTTTAACCCAAAAAAAAGGATTAATACATTTTCTTACAGGGCACGGTCCGTACCCTACATACCTACATAGATTTAACTTAAAAGACAATGAATATTGTGAATGTGGAGAAATAGGCACACCAGAACACATAGTATTTAATTGCGAAAGACAAACAAATACACAAGAACTACAAAGAATGAGAAGAGACCTTGGCATAAATATAGAAAATATAATACAAAATGAAGAATTATTTAATACACTAAACAATTTAGCGGACATAATATAAAAGAAACAATTAGAATTATATAATATTAGACGAAGAAGAAATCAAGTAAATAAACCTCTATGAATTTGAATAAGAAATTCTACAAAAAAAAATAAAATAACATATAAAAATATAAAATAAAATATTGGAATAATTAAATAAATACGAAGTAGTTTTCAATCCTAATAGTAAATTATTAATATTGAAAATATTAAAAATATTACTAAAAGATTTTTAAATTGAAAACTTATTGGTACACTTTCCTGGTGACACCTCCAAGACTTCTACAATTTGCAAGTCAAATGGATGCTGCAGTGAAGACGAGAGGGAAGGAATTCTACACTATGCAATTCACATCCCCCGTCTGCAGCTGGTAAAGTTCCAACGGAAAAATGCACCTAGTTACTCTACGGAGTAATACGACTATAAAATAAAAATGTATACCATTTTTATTCAGTTGCAATGCGAAGGCCAAACAAGGAAAGTGTACCAATAAGTTTTCAATTTAAAAATCTTTTAGTAATATTTTTAATATTTTCAATATTAATAATTTACTATTAGGATTGAAAACTACTTCGTCTTTCAATGCCAGATGGCGCTAGCCACCTACTATCATCACTTCAGTTGCAATTGGTGGGAAAACCTCTCGATACGAATCAGTTAAAATATGGAGAACAGTGCCTACGTTCCTTCCGATGAAGGCTCCAATAAGAGCCGAAAATCGCGATTCAAGGGACTGGACTGCACTCCGTATTCTAATTGAAAAGTAAGATTGTTTTGCCTTCGCATTGCAATTGAATAGAAATGGTATACATTTTTATTTTATAGTCGTATTACTCCGTAGAGTAACTAGGTGCATATTTCCGTTGGAACTTTACCAGCTGCAGACGGGGGATGTGAATTGCATAGTGTAGAATTCCTTTCCTCTCGTCTTCACTGCAGCATCCATTTGACTTACAAATTGTAGAAGTCTTGGAGGTGTCACCAGGAAAGTGTACCAATAAGTTTTCAATTTAAAAATTTTTAGTAATATTTTTAATATTTTCAATATTAATAATTTACTATTAGGATTGGAAACTACTTCGTCTTTCAATGCCAGATGGCGCTAGCCACCTACTATCATGGCTGCACATGGATTCGCTCCCGGCTTCAGGTAGGAAGACCTAACCCTTCGGTCATAACTTAACTTTCGGGTATGAGTTTCGGAGCGAACTCGTGTACAATAAAAGTGGTTTTATAGGGGTTGGGAGCGAACCCATGTGCGCCGACTATCATCACTTCAGTTGCAATGGGTGGGAAAACCTCTCGATACGAATCAGTTAAAATATGGAGAACAGTGCCTACGTTCCTTCCGATGAAGGCTCCAATAAGAGCCGAAAATCGCGATTCAAGGGACTGGACTGCACTCCGTATTCTAATTGAAAAGTAAGATTGTTTTGCCTTCGCATTAAACTGAATAAAAATGGTATACATTTTTATTTTAATTAAATAAATATTTATATAATAAAAAATTAAAAATTAATATCAAATATAAAATAAAATAAAATAAATCATAAATAAAAAAATTATTAATCAAACAAAAAAAAAATTAAACTAAAAACCTGAAATTTTAAAACTCAATGGTCTGAGGCTCACCGAAATACCATTAAGAATATCATAAAGTCGATTAGACCTGCACTTAAAATTATTCGTGACTATTTTTAGATGAATAGTGCTGGCATTTCTCATCTGAGAATGAGAAATGGGAGCACTTTTATAAAAATTATATGTTCAAAATAAATTAATAATTTATCTTTTGTTTATTAGTTTCTGTTTATTTGTTATTATTTGTTCATTAGAATTGTTTACAATTTGTAGTTTTCATAATTAGTAGTAGATTAGGGCTATTGTTAATTAGTCAAATATAGAAAATTCTTAAAGTAATAATAATGTAAAGTTAAACTACTGTAATCTCATCAGAAAACGACCTGGATTAGTCACAAGAGGCCAGGTCATTTGTATAGTACTATAAATAAATAAATAAATAAATATTTTCATAACAAATTTTCATAAAACTACAAGAGATGACTACATGCCGGGCACCAGGTATCTCGTACAGCATCGCCGCTGCAATATTCGTGTTCAGCGAACTCAAAAACATCGGGATAACAAGTTTCAATAATTTTCATAATGAATTTTCATGGAGAACTCATGGCTAATCTCTGTGCTTTTAACGAACTGCGAATCAATAATACATTTTTCGACCATAAGCTTCAGTATAAATATACGTTTGAAAACTCCAGGGGGCACAAATCTATGATTGACTTTATAGTCACTAATAGAAAAATCCACCCAGAGCAGATTCTAGATATTCGAACTTTAAACTCGGCAGACGCAGGGAGTGAACACAAATTAGTCCTAGCAAAAATAAGAATGAAACTAACACCAAAACATTTTCCACAGGAAATCACCGAGGAAAAATTCAATGTAGAATCACTGTGGAACGATTCTACCAAAGAAATGTACCAAAGGAGGCTAGCACAGAAGATACAGCTGAAGCAGATAGACGACATCGAAGATATAAACGCGAGCTGGGAGAAAATTAAAAACAATATTGAAGAGGCAGCAACAGAAGCTCTAGGAAAACGCAAAGTCATACTGAACAAAAGAAACAACAACAATACACCATGGTTCAGAAAAGAAATAAAAGACAAATGTAAAGAGAAGAGAGACGCCTACATGAAGTATAAAACATCAAACACTCCAGAATCCAGAGACACCTATAGAAGAATACGAAATGAAACAAAGCAATTGGTACGAAGAACAAAAAATGAACACTGGGAACAGTTTACAAAAAGGATGGAAAGCGACTTCTACGGAACACAAAAACAAATATGGAGATTCATAAGAAACCAACGGAAAGAAATGGCAGAATTGAAGGAATACAATAACATACCAGCAAACGAATGGGAAAGATACTTGACGGAACTGTTTAAAGGAAAGGAAAATCATAATCAAAATAATAACCTACCTGAATTAAGACACGAAATTGAAATCAGTTTTCAGGAAGTAGGGGTAGCCATAAATTCACTCAAAAATAGGAAGTCACCAGGACCAGAAGGAATAACCAACGAGCTTCTAAAATACGGAGGAGAAAGTATAACCCTAGAGATGACAAAACTTATACAAAAACTAATATTGCACTGCAAGATACCAGACGCATGGAGAAACAGCATAATGATACCAATGTTCAAAAAAGGAGACAAAGAAGACCCCAACAATTATAGAGGTATAAATCTACTAAACACCGCACTTAAGCTAACCACAAAAGTCCTAACCAACAAAATCAATAAACTAACAACTTTATCAGATGAACAACAAGGATTCAGATCCGGAAGATCCTGCGTAGACGCCGTATTTGTACTGAGACAAATCACAGAAAAGGCCATTGAGTACAATAAACCAGCATATCTATGTTTTATAGACCTGACAAAGGCTTTCGATCGCATCCAAGTCGAAGACGTCTTACATTTACTGTATGGAAGAAACATACCAATCAATATTATACAAACCATCGAAAACATCTACTTTCATAATCGAATACAGGCAAAGATAAATGGAAAACTAACGCAGTTTATACCAGTACAAAGTGGAGTCAGACAAGGTGACTCATTAAGCCCACTGCTCTTTAATATAATAATGGACGAAATAATAGAAGCAGTACGTAAAGGTCGTGGTTACAGAATGGGGAATAAAGAAAGCAAAGTATTGTGTTATGCAGACGACGCCGCATTAATCGCCGAGACAGAAGACGATCTCCAAAGATTAACACACATCTTTAATACAACAGCCAAGAAATACAATATGATAATATCAGCAGAAAAAACCAAATGTATGACAACATCTAAATACCCACTACGATGTAAAATCGAAATTGATGGGAAAATAATAAAGCAGGAAGCAAGGTTTAGATATCTGGGAATTGATATAACCAGTTACGGAGATGTTGAAGAGGAAGTACGACAACAAAGCTTAAAAGCAAGTAAAGCGGCGGGATCTCTTAATGACACAATCTGGAAGAACAAACACTTAAGACAAGACACAAAAGCAAGAATCTATAAAGCAGCAATTAGACCTATATTAACATACACGGCGGAGACAAGGCCTGACACATCTAAAACGAGACGACTACTAGAAACAACAGAGATGAAAATACTCCGACGAATATCAGGGAAAAGTCTGTTGGATAGGGAGAGGAGCGAAAACATAAGAAGATCATGCAATATAGAAGACATAAATGGATGGGTGACAAAACGGAAACAGGAGTGGAACGAACACATTAGTAGAATGGCAGAGGATAGGATAGTACGAATAGCACGAGATAAGTCACCAAATGGACGAAGAAGTATTGGCAGACCAAGAAAAAGGTGGTGCGATAACCTAAACAATTTAGGAGGATAATATTGAAGAAGAAACAGGCTTTAAAGCCTACATACAAGAAGGAAGAAGAAGAAGAAGAATTTTCATAAAACTCCAGGAGACGACAGCGAGGTGAATTCCGGAATAGCGGGCTCCAGGTACCTCTTACAATTTCGCCGACCCAATATTCGTGTTCAGCACCTCAAAAACCCCCCGAGTATAAAAATTGAACTCATTTCCTTGATTAGTTTCCGAGTTGTGAATTTTTATTTGTTAAAAACTTTGAGATGCACTTTGGAAAATGCGTTTTTCGTCTACAGCAGTACAATTTTCATTTGTCCCTTATGCCAATAGGTCAACTTTTTTCCTGAAGCTCTTCCGAATCGAATGCAAAAGGTTTTATGACGATCCGTCTTACTTTAAAAAAGTTAGAGGTTTAGGCGATTTTAGCGCTTTATATCCTTAAATAGAAACAGACTGTTTGACTTGTATACACTTCCATATAAATCAAAACGGGAACTGGTGTATGTTTTCAAAGACTGATAGTGTGTAAATAAATTTTTTCTACGAGCGTGCAAAAATGTCTACTGTTGCGCACGCGTTTTAGTTTAGAAAGTTTTACTTTTTCGCACGCGTTTTACTTTTCCGCACGCGTTTTACTTTTCCGCACGCGTTTAAATATTTTAATATGGCCTTAAAATAATTATAATATATGCAATAAACTAATATTTAGATATTATTTACTATTTCATTTCAAATGTATCTTATTGTGTTCCTGTTTTAATGAAATTAACGCGACAATTCGATGAAATAATAGTAATTTATGAAACAGTTCGTGAAGTATGCTTTTTGCGAACGCACGCGATTTTTAGAGCACGAGCGACAACGGAGCGAGTGCTATAAATTGCGTAAGTTCGCAAAAAGTACTTCACGCACAATTTCATACAATATTTTATCTACGATAAACAAATAAAAAAGCTGTGACTCTTCGTCACTGGAATTAATTTCTATTCTACAATTTTTAGAACTTTGACAGTTAAACATTCTAACTATTTTCAAACATTCAAACCACAAAACTGTCAAAACTTTTGTTGTAATTCATTGCTCATATTGTCATCACCATGACAACGCGAAAGTTAAGGATTGTCACCATGACAACGCGAAGGTTAAAACAGTGTGAAAGAGTAAATCCCATTTAAAATACATTGTTACTAAACGCACACTTTAAATCCTTCACGCACTGCTATCTATAATGACAGTTTTCACAAACTAAAAACTTATACATAATATAACATAGAGTAGATAAAATTATTTTGACATAATATTCGAAAGTCAAATCGGTAGACAATAACAGTAGTTTTGAATCATCGTCATGGAAACCAAGATCGTCGTCCTGCTAAGTAATTATATTGATTATTTCATTCATAGGAGATGTTGACCAATAGAAACCTACAGAAATAAAAATTAAACTGATTATTTAGTGATTTACTGAAATTAAACTGAGTATAGTAAGATATTTGATCAAGTGTTTAATTCTGTCCAATCAGATTAAAATTATACTGAGAATTATCTACTGTATAAAATTACCGATAGCATTTTTTAAGTAGATTGTTTCTGTTAAATGGCAACCAGTTTCCTAGTTTTGACAACTGTCACATTTAAGAAAATATCCATAATATACGTATTAAAAAATAATCTTACGAATATCACACGACAGTAAGAATAAATAAGAAAATAATGCTTCATTTTTACTCAAATTTGTTGTTATTGGGAAATAGCCACTCGAGCCCTGCGGGCTCTCGTGTCTATTGCCAGGCAACAAATTTTCGAAAAACTGTCGCATTATTTTCAATTTATTCTCACTCTCTTGTGATATTATACCCGATAATTTTTGATAATTTCCCGTCGTCAAGTATATTACGTCAAATGCCCTCCGTTGCTATGAAAAAATACATTCAGTGACATTAATGACAATTAATGTTTTAAAAATTATAAAAGTGATGACTTTCAACCGTCAGATATTTCTAACAACTGTGTGTTTAATTGTACTAATTTGTACTTATAGTCTAAGAGCTAGTGAACCCTCCGACTAACGGGTCTTCCTGTAAGGCTAGAAATTTGTATAGTGATAATTCATAGCACACCAAGGCTAAAAACCATGACCTGGCAGGCATCAGCCGTGCACGTGTATCTACCAGGTGAATCGAAAAGTGCATAGTTTAGGGGAAAAATAAACATTCTCCTGTAAAGTTTAAATTTAAGTATGTGTTTGAGTAAGTCATTTAGAAGAAATGTGTACAATGATAGGCGATTCTGAAGAGCATAAGACCTTGCCAGGCGAGGGGAAAGATTAGAGGGTTTTTCTAAAATTATTTTTTTTTGCATCGCACAAAGTTTGTTTAGGTTTATTGATTTATTCCAAACAGAAAATGTCTTTAATGACTTTTCTCTTAGGTTAATAGTTTTTGTTATATAAGCGATTAAAATTTTGAAAATTGCGAAATCGGCTATTTTTAACCCTAAATCGGACATTTAACTAAAAATTTCAATGTTATATTCTTCAAGGTATATTCAATGTTATATTCAAGGTATATATTCTTTAAACATTGATTGATGAAATCCCGAAGAGTTTTTTGCAATACAATATCGAAAACCCTTTGTTTTTTAATTGCTAATCAAGCGGGCGCGACACTGTAGTATAAGTGAGGACGTTTGAGTTTGCATAAATTCATTATCTCGAGAATGGGCAAATTTGAAGAGAAATCCTCAGACAGGTCGATTTTTATTCTTAAATTGGGACTTTTTGCCATATATATAATACTAGTGACGTCATCCATCTGGGCGTGATGACGTAATCGATGATTTTTTTAAATGAGAGTAGGGGTTGTGTGATAGCTTATTTGAAAGGTTATTTAATTCTCTATTCAGTAATATAAACATTAACATAATTATTTATACAGGGTGTACAAAAAAAATTTTTTTATTATTAATTTAGACAAAAAGAAGAAAAAAATTTTTTGTACACCCTGTATAAATAATTATGTTAATGTTTATATTACTGAATAGAAAATTAAATAACCTTTCAAATGAGCTATCACACAACCCCTACTCTCATTTACAAAAATCATCGATTACGTCATCACGCCCAGATGGATGACGTCACTAGTATTATATATATGCCAGAAAATCCTAATTGAAGAATAAAAATCGACCTGTCTGAGGATTTCTTTTCAAATTTGCCCATTCTCGAGATAATGAATTTATGCAAACTCAAACGTCCTCACTTATACTACAGTGTCGTGCCCGCTTGATCAGCAATTAAAAAACAAAGGGGCTTTCGATATTGTATTGCAAAAAACTCTTCGGGATTTCATCAATCAATGTTTAAAGAATATCTACCTACCTTGGTAACATTGAAATTTTTAGTTAAATGTCCGATTTAGGGTTAAAAATGGCTGATTTCGCAATTTTCAAAATTAACCTAAGAGAAAGGTCACTAAAGACCTTTTCTGTTTCGAATGATTCAAAAACCTAAAAACACTTTGTTCGATGCAAAAAAAATAATAAAAAAAAACCCCTAATCTTTCCCCTCGCCTGGCAAGGTCTTATGCTCTTCAGAATCGCCTGTCATTGTACACATTTCTTCTAAATGACTTACTCAAACACATACTTAAATTTAAATTTTACAGGATAATGTTTATTTTTCCCCTAAACTATACACTTTTCGATTCACCTGGTAGATACACGTGCACGGCTGATGCCTGACAGGTCATGGTTTTTAGCCTTGGTGTGCTATGAATTATCACTGTACAAATTTCTGGCCTTACAGGAAGACCGTTAGTTGGAGGGTTCACTAGCTCTTAGGTCTTAGACTTAGACTATTACATAAATAAATTTCAATAAAATTTTGGTTTTGAACAGTTTTATTCATGAAATAATCGCAACAAATTGCACTCGATCTCTAAAATTAATATAGTATTTTTGCCCTCGTGACACTTTGACATAATTTCACTCGCCTTCGGCTCGTGAAATTAGAACTGTCAAAGTGTCACTCGGGAAAAATTCAATAATTTTATAGCTCTTGTGCAATTACTACTGAAAGTTTGGTTTTGACAACCTTGTCAAAGAATTAATTTGTGTATGTACTTTTATAATAATTAAATTAATTGATTAGGATTTGGTCATTTTTTAAAGACTCGTAGAAAAAATATGGTTCCTAACTCTTGCAGAAAGTCTCTTTTCCGCACTCGACTGCTTGCCGAACTCCCGCTTCGTGTCGTTCGGCAAACTGCAGTCGCGTGCGGAAAAGTATGACTTTCTGCACTTTTTAGGAAAATAACTGTATTAAAATCAGCTAAGTACTTTCAGCATTTTTAATGCCATCATCAGAGCTATCCTATAAAAAGACTAAGACTAAGATTCTTCAACTTAGTCTTTTTACAGTATAGCTCTGATGATGGCATTAAAATTTCTGAAAGTACTTAGCTGATTTTAATAAATTTATTTACACACTATCAGTCTTTGAAAACATACACCAGTTCCCGTTTTGACTTTATATCCTTGCCTAAATATTTTGCCTAAGAATAAAACGATATTATCTTTGTATGCCACTGGATTGGAAAAACTTAATAAAAAGAAAAAAGTTCAGAATTTCGTGTTAGCAGAGACACAGAGCTGTGTAAAGAGAGGCGCACAAGTGTTCTCCAACCAACATAATGGAGGTCAGTCATGAATGATGTAAACACGTCCAGTGTGAGCATTATTACTTTTTTCTGGAACTGTAAAAATGCAATTTTGCTATTCTACAAATGCTCTGGCTTGAATCTATGGTAGTCAACTATTGAAAGCGATTCACGGATCACTGGATTAACATTTACATGTTTCAGATAGGAAGTAGTGCAATGTTTGATACGAAGATTAAATGAATGTTATTTCTTTTACTTTTTATTATATAGACAAGAGCCAAAAAATATATTTTTTTATACTGCAATGGAATATATTTTAAAAATAGAATGTTCTCTGAGATAATCCGGCGTCAGAAACCGATCAGTCAATAGTTATTACAAGTCCATTTTTAAAATGCAAAAAGTAAAAGACTTATCACAATTGGTTTTATTATAACCTGGCAGAGCTGTTTTTTGGGTCTACAATTTCAGTCTGTCATCATGTCTTCGATAAAATGTTAGTAACTTTAAAAGAGTAAAATGTTAGTTTGTAACTACTAAAAAAACTACAGTTGTTATAGGTTGTTAAAGTATAAATTATGCCAATCCTAGCCCTATAATGAACCTAAATTAAATATCAGTGTCTTACAAGTATACTTACATAAAGGCAAATACTTAATTAAAATACAAAGTAATTATTATAGAACGATTATAGTATAATGTTAAGTACTTCCTCTCTGACTTTTCACATGCATGAAATTATTCGCGAATTACTTTTTATATAGTGCGGCCGATATGTGAAACAATTGCACATTTAATGATACAAGCATATAATTTGCACCACCTACACATATAAAGGTTCAAATTTAGATATGAGGCCATCTCAGATTTTGTCTTTTACAAAAATGGCGGGCGTTCAAAATGGCGGCTATACTTATGTGTTTAATAGTACCATAACTTTTGAACGAAAAGTCCGATTTCAACCAAATTTGGTATATAGGTTTTCTTTTTGATTTACAATAGGGATAGGGTGAACCGGAAGAATCGGTTTACCAGAAGTTGTGTTTTTACTGGTTGTTTATATAAAAATATGTTTTTTTTTTCATTTTTTCCCTCTGTATATATTAATTTTTCAAAAAGGCAATACCGCAATTGAAAAGAGCGTAAAAATATTTTGTAGAAAATATTTTGAACTTTTTAGTTATGTTAATTATCATTTAATAAATGCATAACGTATCATGACAAGTACCTATGTGTGGCAAATTCGTGCAAACATTATAAGAATTATTGTGCATTTAATGGTAGAAGCATATCATTTGGACCACATATACTACACACATCAAGGTTCAAATTTAGATATAAGGCCATCTCAGATTTTACCTTTTACAAAAATGGCGGGCATGCAAAATGGCGACTATACATATGTGACTTATAGCACGATAACTTTTGAACGAAAAGTCCGATTTCAACCAAATTTGTTATATAGATTCTTATTTTGATGTGTTAGACCAAGGTCTTGAACCGGAAGAATCGATTTACCAGAAGTTTTGTTTTCCTGATTTTTATGTAAAAACATGTTGTTTTTTTACCAATTCTTTCACCCTGTATATATTAATTTTTCAAAAAGTTAATACCGACGTTGAAAAGAGCGTAAAAATATTTTCTAGGAAATATTTTGAACTCTTTAGTTATATTAATTACCAGTTAATAAATGCATAACGTATCTTAACATGTACCTATGAACCTATGTGCGGCGCATTCGTGCAAATAATATAAGAATTATTGTACATTTAATGGTAAAAGCATATAATTTGGACCACACACACTACACATACAAAGATTCAAATTTAGATATGAGGCCATCTCAGATTTCGTCTTTTACAAAAATGGCAGGCATTCAAAATGAATCTACCGCACATAGGTACATGTGAAGATACGTTATGCATTTATTAAATGGTAATTAACATAACTAAAAAGTTCAAAATCTTTCCTAAAAAATATTTTTACACTATTTTCAATGGCGGTATAACCTTTTTGAAAAATTAATATATACAGGGTGAAAGAATTGAAAAAAACAACAACATATTTTTACATAAAAAACAGTAAAAACAACTTCTGGTAAACCGATTCTTCCGGTTCAAGACCTCGATCTTATTCATCAAAAAAAGAAACTTATACAAAATTTGGCTAAAATCGGACTTTTCGTTCAAAAGTTATCGTGCTATTAGTCACATATGTATAGCCGCCATTTTGAATGCTCGCCATTTTTGTAAAAGGCAAAATCTGAGATGTCCTCATATCTAAATTTGAACTTTTGCATGTGTAGTATACATTGTCCAAATTATATGACTCTACCATTAAATGTACAATAATTCTTATAATATTTGCACGAATCTGCCACATATAGGTACATGTGAAGATACGTTTTGCATTTATTAAATGATAATTATTATAATTAACATAACTACAAAGTTCAAAATATTTCCTAAAACATATTCTTACGCTATTTTCAATAGTG
The DNA here is from genome assembly GCF_917563875.1 of Diabrotica virgifera virgifera. Taxonomy (NCBI): domain Eukaryota; kingdom Metazoa; phylum Arthropoda; class Insecta; order Coleoptera; family Chrysomelidae; genus Diabrotica; species Diabrotica virgifera. The sequence continues at coordinate 58,265,967 of NC_065443.1, read as the reverse complement.
GTATTACCATTTTGAAAAATTAATATATACAGGGTGAAAAAATTGAAAATAAATTATTTACATAGTATAAAATAGTTTTACATAAAAAACCAGGAAAAACAAAACTTCTGGTAAAACGATTCTTCCAGTTTATGGCATCGATCTTGTAAATCACAAAACGAACCTAATTACCAAATTTGGTTTAAATCGGACTTTTCATTCAAAAGATATCGTGCTATATATTAGTCATATATGTATAGTCGCCCATTTTGAATGACCGCCATTTTTGTAAAAGGCAAAATCTGAGATGGCCTCATATCTAAATTTGAACCTTTATTTGTGCAGTATATGTGGACCAAATTATACGCTTGTATCATTAAATGTGCAATTCTTATAATATATTGCACGAATCTGCCGCACTAATACTCTTTTTTGCTCACAGAAACTAGTATCGCAAAATTAAGCCGCTTGTCCATAGAAACAACACTAAGTTAATCGAAGATAAACAACATGCATGTCGTTGATATAACTTTTCGTTTTACTTTGTTTACTATGAATTTTGACGTGTATGATTTTAAATGACACTGTCATTAGCGCATCTTCATTTTAAAGCCTTAAAAAAATAAAAATTGTCATTTTTACAATAAATAATGCAATTGCAAAAACGGCCATTTTGGACCTTTCGCGGGCTGTTTTTCAATAACTATTAAACGAAATTAAACTTGCCATAGCTCAAATTGTAGGTTTCTTAATTTACGACAACTTTCTATTTAACAATTTTTCTTTGAAATAAATATCCTAAGTTGCAAAATTAAATATCTTTGAAAATTGCAAATTTAACAAATGAAAAACATTTTTGGTTACATTTTAGTATAAGTTATTCCTGGCATCATCCTTTACAACACCTGATTTTAGGTTTTAAAAATTCCTGAATTATAACACGTTTTTTCACCCACAGCCTGCGGTATTTTTGCAATTGAAAAAATGGTAATTTTTAATAAACAAATTAAATTACTCATAAACTACTGAATATTTATTAACACTTTTTTTAATACTTTATCCTGGTCCTACCGCGCAACTTTTTGTGTAAAACAAAATTTATTACAGTGCATATTTATAATGCAAATATTTTTTTTTTAATTTGTTTTTTAATTTTGATTTACAATTATTTAAATAAATTAAGGGTCAAATTTAATTTAGTAAGTCTCATATAAAATATCGTTTATTCTGCTTTGCAGAAAAAAATTGTGAAAACCTTAATAAAAACATGAATTACCGTAGCAGTTAAAAAAGTAAATTTTGTGCAAGAATTACCCATTTTTAATTACCCAAACAATTATCCCCTCATATGAATCATATACTTTCTTGAAAATATCTTTTGTCTTGACCTAAAGTTTGATAACAATTTTATTCCAACCTGTACGGAGTAACATTTTGTTTTACATGTAGGTATTGTAATTTTATTTGATCGGGCTGTAGTAATTTCCAGCCATTCCAGGCCAAAATATTACCAACGTCGCAAAAAGTAATTCCTAAATTTACTAGACAGTTGAGACAGGCTTGGAGCTAGACTGTGACTAAGCCACAATTTTTCTCAAAACCTTTGTCGATCGCAAATATTTATTTGTCCCTCATAAAATTCATTTAGGAATATCACTTGTACTCATTAATTTAACGTCCTGTACGCTACCAAAAAGAAAACTCTCTAAAAACCTATCTACTGCACTGCATAAAGCCTTTTCATAACACACAACGTTACATGTACCCTATAATTCTATCTAATATATAAACTCCGATCCTCCTTTTAACCTTTGTTCTTTGTCCGCTTTCTACGAACTTTGTAATCTTTATAAATATTAATTCGGCTTTACAGAAATTTTTGTCTACTTAGCCTTCCTCCTTTTGATGAAATTGTCTCGAGGTATGAGGATAAGCATTTTCCTTTAGTCCTTTTGATAATAAAAATTAAAAAAGCCTGACGGTTTAATATAAATTAGGGTACTCTTGGGGCACAAACAAAACCCGAATACTTATTTAATTTTCTTTTCGACGTTTCGGCTAAATTAAGCGACTTAATGAAATTTGTATTATGTTTATTAGTTAAAATTACTTCTCAAATAAAGAAACAATCTTTATTTTGCCGAAAAAATCTGTTTGTGCTTGCTTGGAAAAAATCTTGAATTTTTTGTAATTACCTGCAAATCATAAAAATATAACGGTTGGATTTGCTACGGTTCTGAAGCAACATAATATAAAGTAATAATTATGTTGGTAGTATCAACACTCGGAAGAATATAATATAGATACCAAAGGAGGAAGCTGTACGATTTATTGTCTGGTAGGTTTCTATATTAAATGCTCATTATTTTCTTTTCCTTTATTCCTCTGTAATGTAAGTCTCAGTGAATCTTAAGGCCGAATGATTATCATTTCTTTTAGGGCAGTGAATGAGGGTATGTGGCTCCGAATTCCATCCTACTATATCGATTTAAGTGATATTTTCACAGTAAGTAGGGAATAGCCCAAGAAACAAAGTCTACCCTATGCCGATGTGTGCTTTTGTCTTGGGGCGGTTCCCACCCTTTCTCGGGGGTGGAACATTTTTTGCTTAAATAACTACGGAAGTTACTAGAGAAGCTAATACTAAGCAAAAACTGTTCTATAATTTTTTTTCGAAAACTCAATACTTTTTGAGTTATTCCTGGTTGAAAATTGGCCATTTTCATTGAAACATAACACCTTTTCAAACGGTTTTTTGCGAATACCTTAAAAACTATGCATCTACCTAAAAAACTATATAAAACATTTTTGTAGCTTATAAAATAACAAAGAGATTCTTTCCTTTATTAATCTTCTAGTTATAATACAAAAAGAGATATGGTAAGTGAAAAAAACTTGTTTTCTTGGTGCATGCTCAAATCAGTGTATTTAACTTAAAATAACAGAGAAACGGTCGATTTTAGATGTATAATGCCACCAATAACTTATGTTGTGCTTGAAAAGACCTATAAATTAAGCAATATTAAATGTCGATTCCATTCAAACTATGCGAGATAAACTGTAAAAAATTTAACGACTGACGTATTTTAAGAAAAAAATGAGAAGTATATTTAACCCCTCATCCACAAGAATTTAAGTGGGCGGAGGTAAATTCCTCACCAACAAGTAAAACCATATAATCCGACAGGTATTTTCCTCACCAAATTTAAGGGTTCGTATTAATCTGGTAAGTATTTTCCTCACCAACTCACTGAGGTATATAATAAAATAAAAATATAGATATGTATAAGTAATTTAAGAATGTTTATTATGAAAGCATCCGAAATCCGAATACAAGACATTAATTTCCTTACATTATAATAATAGTTTATAATATAGATAATATGTAAAACGTATAAATTATTATTTATTATTTACTACTTATAATAATTGACACACTTTACAAAATCCATTCTAGTCATTTGATTAGATTGATACCGTATTATTAAATTTTTTACATTTTTCAATTTCAGTTTTACTTGTTTATCTTTGATAGGTTTTGGAATATGCAAATTTTAAATTTTAACATATTTATCTACTTGATATTCTTTAACTTTTTCTAAGGAAATATAATATGGATGGATGCGTATTATAAAACGAGGAATTGAAATGCGAATGAAAAGATTCGCAAGCATTCGTAGTAGGAATAACAGAAGAACTTGCCTCTGCCCACAAATATGGGGAGAATATGACATTTTCGTCTTCGTCTGTATAAGTTTCAACTAAATACTCAGCGTATCTATCTAAAATTTCATTTTCTCGTTTGCATGACATTAAATCAAACACAAGACAATCTGATACGTCTTCTGGTTTTATATATGTAAGGCCAAAGTATGTTTGAGCTACTTGCCAACTTCAGAATCATTCGTAATATGCTGATGTTAAGAGACTGAATTTTTCTATACCACATACTACAAGCTTGGTGTAGGTAAAATCTACAACCATGTATTTCAGTGTTCGGACATATTTGAATGATTGCATTATATATAGCTTTTTCAAAATCTACAAAAATTTTACTAGGATTAAACTCAATTTTGAGAGCTTTAATAATTTTTGATTTTAACAAATAAAAACGATTGTTGTAAGTTTCTGTTTTTTTGTTTGGCAGTAAACAGTATAATAAAGAAATATAATGCCCATTAATTAGCCCATGAATAGTGAATAATTGCAAATAATATCTGGTGCAGTAAGAAAATATAATATATAAAATTCAATGTGGCTAAAAGTCTTATATTTGTTTCACAATTACTATCTTACTTTTGATACAGTTTATAAAGAGAAAATTTTCCCCCTTGGTTGTTTTTTAAGCACACTTCTTCACAAATTCTTGAACCTTATCAATATTGGAAGGAAGGTATAATTATATAATATATTTTTTCTTATGTAACTGACATCAATCGTAGATTTGTTTCAGGCAAATTAGCTGCAAGCTCTTGGTGTATAATTTTTGCTGGTTTTTCAGTAATATTCTCTTCGGCTTTACGTTTACAAAAGTTAGAAACAATTTTCCGATCTATCTTCTGACGATCTGGTTGATGATTATGTTATTATGTTATGTTATTTTCAAGTTACATGGAGAAAAAGGAAGATTTTAAAGAACATTTAAATATGCGCTCTATAATTTGATCTTATTTTTTTCAAAAACCATTCATTTTAAACCCGCTCAACTTTTTGAACATAAAAATAACACTGTAGTAAAATGTATTGTAGAAGGAAAACGATGCATTTAAATTCTTGTGGATGAGGGGTTAAATAATATACTTCTCAATTTTTTTCTTAAAATTCGTTAGTCATCAATTTTTTGCAACATATCTCGCTTAGTTTGAATGTAATCGACATTTAATATTGCATATTGGAAAGGACTTTTCAAGCACAATAAAAGGTATTGGTAGCATTAACACCTAAAATCGACCGTTTCTCTGTTATTTCAAGTTAAATACACTGATTTGAGCATTCACCAAAAAAACAAACTCTTTTTACCTACCATATCTCTTTTTATGTTATAACTAGAAGATTGAAGAAGGAACAAATCTCTTTGATTTTTTATGGGCTACAAAAATGTTTTATATAATTTTTTTAGTTAGATGCATTGTTTTTAAGGTATTCGCAAAAAACCGTTTGAAAAGGTGTTATATTAATGAAAATTACCAATTTTCAACCACGAATAACTCAAAAAGTATTGAGTTTTCGAAAAAAAAATTATAGAACAGTTTTTGCTTAGAATTGGTTCTCTAGCAACTTCCGTAGTTGTTTAACCAAAAAATTTTCCACCCCCGAGAAGGGGTGGGAACCGCCCCCAAGACAAAAGCACACATCGGCATAGGGTAGACTTTGAATAAGGAGATCTTTTCAGGCTACTCCTAAAATTTCATTAAAATCCATGCAGTAGGATAGAATTCGCAGGTAATAACCTGTTCTTGCTCTCATTGACTGCCCTATTTGTTAAACATAACGTTACTATCTTAAGAGGCTACATCAGCGCGTCATCAAAACGGAAAACGCGTTCCAAGATTTCAGCTTTAATTTTAAATATTTTGCTGAGATACTTGGCACACATATTTGTAATATAGTAAAAAATGGCGGTAGAGAGCCCAATTTGAAAAATATTTTAGAATGTGGAAAGTACTTTATAATTAAATAAAATATTACAAAAATTTCCTTACCTATTAATGGCTGTACCATAATTAAGTAGAACAAAATAATACACTTTCTTCAAATAAATTTCTTATCCCCTGCCTAGATTTTGTGTCACATTGCAACTACTAAAATTGATTATCTATAACAAGAAATCGAAAATATTGTAATAACTGATTAGGCAACATAGATTAATAGTCACTGTCATTTTGACAAACCTCCGTCGGTTCTCTAAGTGTAAAAGCACTGTTCTCTTATCTGTTTTGTTATCGATATCTGTTCAGTGCAGTAGTGTATTATTTTCTAAGATATTGGAATTCGCTAGTGTTGATCCATAGGGAAGTAGTGTTTGTTTATAATTAATTTATTATATTTGTGTGTAATAGAACTAAGTTGTCGGACTATTTGAAAAAGTAGATTATTATTATTGTGAGTTTTGTAGGTAGATATATTTTACGTAAAAATATTTCGAATTATAATGCGAGTATATTATAAAGTATTTGGAGGATTTTTCATTCTAGAAATATGATCAATAATTTAAAGTTTAAATTGAAATAAAAAAAACCAAAATACACGCTTTTAATAAACTTTACCTTACCTAGCTTTTAATAAAATTCTCACCTATTTTGGTTTATTTTTATAAATATTTAGGTATTTACTGATAGTACGGGATCCGAATATAGGTCGATCTGTAACTATTTTTTTTATTAAATTTCATACATAGACAAATATTTCTAGCATGGTTGCCTATCAAAATCTTGGCATAGCTATCCTTAAGGGAGCAAGCACTTTTTTTGGAATGCCTGGTAGAATTATTTTATTTTTAAATTAAATAGGCATATTCAGTACAATTCATAGATTATTCAAGAAAAAATTCAAGATTAGCCAACTGTGGCAAATTTTTGAAGAAACTTCAAGATATAATGAATTTTGCGGTGGACATCAGAAGTCATCATTGGATCATTGTAAACAAAAAATTCAAACAGATTTTATTAGCGTATGAGTTTTTCGAGGTAACGCTGTCGAGTTTTTTAGTCTTACCGACTTTTTACTTGTTGATATCACTCAGAAGTCAAAACAACGAATTGTTTTTGCAAAAAAGGATGAAAATCAACATATTTATTATTGTTAAACAAACAATAAGCATAAAACAAAAAAGATAAAACAAAATAGATACAAAATTCCAGGTGGGCCGGTCAAGTAGTTTTTGAGTTACAATGTCTACAGACTTTGAAAAAAGAAATTTTGAGAAAAACGCGTTTAAAGTATTTAGTCCTGTCGCCAGGGGGGTATAACGGCCTCCTTAATTCAGATGGACTTACCCAAGTTTTTTTATGTATTTTGTCCCGTAGAACACGAATTTTTTGGGTAACAGTTGATCCGGATGTCGATAAGATTGTTATAAGCAAAGAACTTGAGGAATTACATAACAACGATTTCTCGCAAAACAAAACATTTTTTTGTATTTTTTGGATCATTCTAAGCAAAAAATGTACTTACAAATTTTTTCGTAGGATGCATAGTTTTCGAGATAAACGCGGTTGAACTTTAAAAAATCGAATAATTGCAATTTTTGAACCCGAATAACTTTTGATTAAAAAAGAAAATAGCAATTCTGCTTATCGTATTTGAAAGTTCAAGTGAAATTATATCGGTTTTGATTATTTGTATTGCTAAAAATTAATTTTTTTACTGTTAATCAAAGCTATAAATACATAGTAGGGAGTTTTTGGTCACACAAATACGTAAACGTAACGCATCTTTTTGACATATACGCTTGCGCATTAATGGTTGAACTCCCGTATCGCGATACGTATTACCTAAGGTTACGGGCTGGTACGTTAGGTTCATACGCATCCCTATCGAGCCGAAAGTCACCGAATGCACACGAGGATCTTGTCCGATTACCTACCAAATGAACAAACATTTCATCAGCGTACTACCCGTTTATAAACATTTTAAGGTTATATTGGTTATTGGTTTAAGGCGGCTGCACAATTGCCCGGGAACGGGAACGAGAACGGAAACGGGAACGGGAAAAAAGTTAACCTCTACGTAAATTAATGTTGTAGATGCACAATAACCGAGAACGAGAAGCTGTTCGGTAACGGGAACGGAAAAGTTGACCATGTTTTAACTTTCTCGTTCCCGTTGTATTCCCGGAACCAATCAGAAGGCAGTATTAAAAATACTGTCAAATGCCCAATAAAAATTTGTTATTAGAAGTGTGTGACCAAGTTTTAGTGACAATTTTTATACATTTTGCATTAAAATAAATGACGAACGATTGATTTCTTTATTGGAAAAATGTCCTCATTCGTATGATTTATGTAGATCATAGTACGTACTTATATATGGTAATTAGATACAATAATTATATAAATATTTGAATGATATGCTTTTTATCTTTATGCTGACAAACCTTTGCGATTGCACACATATTGTGTAAATTAGTTCCAAGATCATAAAAAACGAAAATATTAAAAGCTCGTCATCAAATAAATCCATATTTTTAGAGTTAACAGACATGTTCTTTTAATAAAATTAGAAAAAGATCGTTCCACAAAATTTATTTTGAGAAGAAAAATAATTAATAGCACAAGTGACAGTGACACAAAACAGCTGTTTACCATTTAATTGTGAATCTGCTGATGCTTTCAGTTTCCGTTCTCGTTCCCGTTTCCGTTCTCGTTCCCGTTCTCGGTCAATTGTGCAGCCGCCTTTAGTCTATTTGAGTAAAATTATTCTGTGTTTGTAATTGGAAATTGGAACTTCATAATAGATTTAAAATTTTATTGTTTTTAAGTTGTCTATTAATAAAGCAAAACAAACAAATCTTGTATTAATTTAAGAAATACAGTATCACCACAATTAATAACTAGATAAACAAATGACCTAGTTTCAGTAAAATTTTCAAATAAATATTACCACACTATTTACATTATACCTACTGGAATTCTGATGTAGGTATACAATAATTTACAACTAAAAAGTAGGTATAAACAAAAATAAAAAAATTTTAACCTAAGGAAAAATAATATTTTTATATTTAAATAGAAGCAATTAAAGCCATACAATTTCATCATTCATTTATCTTTTTTTACATTTGTATATTAATTGTATATTGTGTGAACATTGTTTTATTTTTTTAAATGTCAACGGAATTTAAAAATGACTTAACGATTTGCTTTACGTTACGTTAAGGCAGTTACAAAAACTACTTATTTTAACATTCATCCTCTACGACACGTTAGTTGCTTTACATATACGGAGATGCGTACGTTACGTAGCAACAAAAACTCCCTAGTGTTTGAGTGATGTTTTCAATGATCTCCCATTTGAAATCGAACGAGTAGGTAGAGCAGGTACAATTGCCAGCGAGGCTATTTCTACGTAGCATGCATTAAAACGCATGTATTTCCACGAGAAACACTATGTGTTTATAGCTTAATTTAACAATAAAAAAATAAATTTTTAGCAATGCAAGTAATTAAAACCGATGTAATTTGGCTTGAACTTTCAAATACGGTAAGCAGAATTGCTATTTTCTATTTTAATCAAAAGTTATTCGGGTTCAAAAATTGCAATTTTTCGATTTTTTTAAAGTTCAACCGCGTTTATCTCGAAAACTATGCATCCTACGAAAAAACTTGTAAGATCATTATTTACTTAGAATGACCCAAAAAATACAAATATATGTTTTGTTTTGCGAGAAATCGCTGTTATGTAATTCCTTAAGTTCTTTGTTTATAACAAACTTATCGACATCCGGATCAACTGTTACCCAAAAAATTCGTGTTCTACAGGTCAAAATACATAAAAAAATCTTGGGTAAGTCCATCTGAATAAAGGAGGCCGTTATACCCCCCCTGGCGACAGGACTAATTGTCAACTTTTATTTTCCATTTATTTTTTGTCTGTCAAATCGTAAAGTGATGCACGTAATTTACAATAAAAGAAAATGAGAGCAGCTATTGGCCGTTTTTCACTACGCTCAAGCGCGCTGGCGCGAACTTGCTACAAAGCTAGTCGAAGGTAGGAAGATAGTGTTCAATATCCCTATCTTCGACTCGCTTTGCAGCAGGTTCGAGCCAGCACGCTTAAACGTAGTGAACAGCGGTCAACAGCTGTTCTCATTTTCTTTTGTAAATTACTCCGCGATTAAAAAAGATATTCCGGTGTGCATCAATTTACAATTTGACAGACAAAAAAGAAATTGAAAATAAAAGTTGACAATACTACTATACGCTTTTTTCCCAAATCTGCTTTTTTCAAAGGCTCTAGACAATGTAATTAAAAAACTGCTTGACCGACCCACCTGGAATTTTGTATGTATTTTCTTTATACATTCCTTGAGGTAAACCTGTCGAGATATTTTTTGTTTTATGCTTATTTTTTGTTTAACAATAATAAATATGTTGATTTTCACCCTTTTTAAAACAAATTCGTTGTTTTGATTTCTTAGTGATTTCAAAAAGTCAAAAGTCGATAAAAGTAAAAAAAACTCAACAGCGTTAACTCCAAAAACTCATAAGCTAATAAAATTTGTTTGAATTTTTTGTTGACCATGATCCAGTGGTGAGTTCTGATGTCCACCGCAAAATTCATTATATTTTGAAGTGTCTTTTGTGCTGAATATGCCTATTTAATTTAAAAATAAAATAATTCTACCATACTTAAAAAAAATGTGCTTGAAATATTGATTTCAACTCCTACGGTCCCCTTAAGGATAGCTATGACACGATATTGATAGGCAAACCATGCTAGAAATATTTGTCTATGTATGAAATTTAATAACAAAAAAATAGAATGTGTGTACTTTGTACGCACGTAATAAGTTATACTTCTATTATATAATTTCCACGAAAGAAATATACTTAACAGTTTATTTGTATTTTATTTAAATGTTAAACTAACTTTCTTACCTACCACTTTCAAAAAATTTTTATTAAAACAATACCAAAAATTAAAAAAAAACAGAATATGAATCGTCCGGGATTTGAACCCGGGACCTCTCGATCTCTGGTCCAGTGCTCTACCAACCGAGCTATCATGCCCCGTCTACGTGACGTCTCGGATATAATTACACATCACGGTGACAAATAAATCAAGTGAAGTATAAAACTGTTATAATAGATATTTTATTATCTTACTCCCGATGAAGACAAATCAAAAGACACAAAAATTTTAATAAATAATACATTTACTAAAAACACTTATATATTCTTTTAATCACTTATTTGCGCTGATACATACATAACTTGAAAGATTACCAACGAACTACGTACTGTCTGTGTGCGCATGCGCCCAGAATTATAAAATTTCACTCTCAATCGTAAAGAAGAATAACTTAAAAAAATGTTTAATCCGGCAAGCAGATGGGTACAGATCGACCTATATTCGGATCTTAAACTATTGTAATAAAATTGTTTTCTATTACTTCCACTTAGCGCGCTTATGAGTATATTGTCACAATTGAGCTTTCATCTTAGTTAGTGTCAAATAATGCCGACGCACTGTTGCCAAAGTTTCGCAGAACTTTCGATAAAGGGTGTGCTACTATCTCCCAAATCCCAAACTAATATTGATGAAGCGCTGATGTGGGCTCTCAATGATTGCCACACCTAGATATTCCGTGGTGAACCTGGGAAGGTAGTTATTGCGCATTTTTTGACATACAATTAAAATTTTTATATTCAGTATTGGCGTGCATACGGGTAATGAAGAATATAAAATTTTTAATTGTATGTACCATAAAACCTACCAAAGGACATCGCACACATCTTATGGAAAATATAATGTCACTCAAATTCAATAAAATTTATACGAATAGATTCGTTTTAAATTAACGGCCAAATCTTATCATTGCGCCAACTCTTAATTATGATTAATTACGGCGCAAATTGCAATTAAAGTTTATCGAAATCACATTTTTTGAGTCAGTAAAAGTGTCAGTTACCATCATTATTGCTCTGGGTGCTATTCAAAAGAGCTTAAACCCCCCGCTGGGCCTAAGCGAATTAGTGAAACTAATCCTCTGATTTATGGAGTACCGACAATTTGGGTGTTTTAAAATATTTTTTCTCTCTAACTTATGTACGTATCCATTTGATTTCAGATTTATTTATATCAATTTCTGCTCTTATTATTGAAAATATAGAGTTGGCGCAATGATAAGATTTGACCGTTAATTTAAAACGAATCTATTCGTATAAATTTTATTGAATTTGAGTGAGAGTAAGATGTGTGCGATGTCCTTTCATTTGGTAGGTTGACTCACAGTGTTGAGATGCTTTCATCAGGGCGGTTATGTTGTGTATCAGGCTCTAATAAGTCAGACAATTAACAAAGAATGTTACGGTTTAAAAATATCTGAAAGTTGTAAAAAGATTGCTTTACGCAATGAGAAGAAAATGGTCCCACATTTTGGCAATTCGTTGTGTTAGAATAACAAGGTTCTATCTGCAAATTTTTTAAAATTGAGATTTTTATGTAACTTGGTTCTATTTTATGTTCTTTACCTTATAGACCAGTAAGGATCTGTTTTTAGGTGGATGTGAGAGGTGGCATTCAGATTCTTGCGAATAAAGTTAGGTGATAACTTCGTTAATAATAATTGATTTATGCTCCTTCTCAAATATGCCCGGAACATTAATAAAAAAAATAAAATATTTAAAAATTTCAAAAAATTTCGTTTTTTTTTTCTACTTTTTTTGCTTATAACTTTAAAACGATTAATTTTGGAACAAAGTCGTATAGGAAAAAAACAAAGATAATTAAATTTTCTATCAGATGCGATTGGTTAAAAATGTCTTAATTTATCACCCTTGCTGCAAAATAGCAATAAATATAAAATAAGGGGGCAAAACAAACCTGTCCTTATTCAATGATTTTCCATCACTTAGGTTACACTTGGAACCTTCCTAATTCGCTTGGAAAATTTTTGTAATGTGCTAAACCCGTACACCAAATTTCATTAAAATTGACTTACTAGATTTTGAATAATAATTTTGAAATCTAAACTTTTTTTAAAAAATTAAAATTTTTTAAAATTTTGCACAACAAAAACTAAAACATACAAGGATTTGTCAATTTTTTTACATATAAAGAAGCACTCCACCTATCTAATACACTTAACAGAATTAAAATCGGATTGTTTAAGCAGCCTCAGCAATGTTTTAAAGTTATAAACAATTTTTTTGGCTTATAAACAAATTAGTGCTGTGTTCAGGAGGGGGTCCTAAGGGCTCCTTTATTTAGATGGGCTTACCCAAGTTTTTTTATGTATTTTGACCCGTAGAACACGAATTTTTTGGGTAACAGTTGATCCGGATGTCGATAAGATGGTTATAAACAAAGAACTTTACAAGTTTTTTCGTAGGATGCATATTTTCGAGATAACCGCAGTGTAACTTTCAAAAATTCGAAAAATTGCAATTTTTGAACGCGAATAACTTTTGATTAAAAAATAAAATAGCAATTCTGCTGACAGCATTTGAAAGTTTAAGTCAAATTATACCGGTTTTAATTATTTGCATTGCTAAAAATTAATTTTTTTATTATTAAACAAAGCTATTTGTTTATAAGCCAAAACATTGTTTATAAGTTTAAAACATTGCTGAGACCCCTTAAATAATCCGATTTTAACTCTGTAAAGTGTATTAGATAGGTAGAGCACCTCTTTATATGTAAAAAATTAGACAACTTCTAAATGGTCTACTTTTTGTTCAGAAAGATTTTAAAAAATTTGAACTTTTTTAAAAACATTTAGATTGCAAATTTATTATGCAAAATCTATGACGTCGATTGTAATGAAATTTGGTATACGGTTTAAGTATATTACAAAGAATTTCCTAAGCGAATTACTAAGGTTCTAAGTGCCACCAAAGTGGTTAAAAACATTGAATAACAACAAGCGTATTTTGCCCACTTATTTTGTATTTATTGCTATATTGCAGAAAAGGTAATACGTTAAGACATTTTTGACCAGTCGTATATCATACAAAATTCAATTATCTTTATTTTATTTCTGTACGACTTTGTTCCAAAACGAATCGTTTTAAAGCTATAAGCAAAGAAAACAGAAAAAAATTGACGTTTTTCGAAATTTTTAAATATTTTAATTTTTTTATTAATGTTCCGGGCATATTTGAGAAGGAGCATAAGTCAATTATTATTACTGAAGGTGTCACCTAACTTTATCTGCAAAAGTCCGAATGCCACCTTTCACATCCAAAAATAGACGTTTTTTCACAGATCCTTACTGGTCTATTAATATGATCCTAGCACCGACATCTATTAACAGGTGGCTGAAATACGTAAGTTACAAGGTTCTATCTCAGAGAATTTTAAATGTTGATAAGTTAACAAGCTTCTAACTGACATAAAAAACAGTCAACTAAGTACACAAGGTCCTATCTGCAAGAACTAAAAGTGTTTATAAGTTAATAATAAGACTTTATTAAACAACTAGAAGTTGTTTTATTGTATACTAATTGTTAAACAAAGGTATGTGTGGAAAATAGAACTTGATTAAATAAGTTTAATTCATTTCTCAAATCAGAACTCCTTTGTATTAACTATTGAAGTAACCTTTTACTGTTAATAAAAATATATGAATTTTTTTAAAAATTTACATTGTTAACACATAAAAGTGGCGACAATAGTAAAATAAATATATAACATAGAAACTTTAAACAGGCATAACTAAAAATGGCACCTGAGGCAGTTAGAACCTTGTTATTCTGACACAAAATTGACGGATGGTTCCTTCATCAACAGATTACGCCTGTAAGTTCATCACATTTTATGCAACAGGTTTTGGTAAAGCACGCGTAGCAAAATCTCAGCTGCAACTTTTGCATGTTTTGCAAACGAAAAATATCGCTTAAAAAGCAGTATTTGGATATTGTAGATGATTTAAACGAATGCTAGGTTGCATTGAATGCCACAACAAAAATGAATTTGACAACCTTTTCAGTTTCGTAGTACTCTCATGCTCGTTTAGCTGTTATCATTTAAATTACAGTATTTTTTTCTTATTTTTTAATTTCCCTGTCTCCTGCGTATCGAGTTGCTTTTATTTTTTATTGGACTTAAAAGCATCCCTCAGGAGTTTATTAGCGATGATGTCAAATTTAATTTAAAAATGTTACGTTGCTGCTTTATTCATTTTATCTAATTTATTACATATTGATCGTCAAAGTTTTCCCCTTAGCGACGTTTTTATGTCATTAGGGGTATTATAGGTATGTCTTTGACTAAAGAATATAATATATTTTATTAGGAAATGATCTACATATATAATAAGAAACACAAACACATGAAGTTATAAAAATGTAGATGAAAAAAATTAGAATAGTTATTTATTTACAAGGATTTGGTCACAACCCAAAACCGGCCACAACCCCCAAAATCTTTAATGGAAAGGGGGGTTGAGTGATACCTCATTTCAAAGATCGTTCAACTACCTTTTCAAAAATACGACATACATTATGCCGCATTCTCACTGGTATAAATTTGCGTGCTCGAGGTAAATTGTACTAATGTGGATGTGTTCGTCGCATAAATCGGACGCAAGAATTTTCGACGCACACAACGCACATGCTCCATCGGTTGTCGGTTTTCAAGCGAAGATCAAATGTTTTGAGCACCGCCTCCTCACTCGTAAAAATTTGCGACGCAAATTCTTGCGACGAACCATTAGTTCAATCCGCACGAAAAATTTACCAGTGAGAACGCGGCTTTATATTTCCTTTTAGTACTTTCGTATCGAGTTCTTATCGAGTTAGCATCGATTTCAGAACTCCAAAGTATTTTTTTTTTGAGTATTGAACCGCAAATTGATTATTTTTTTGTATTGGAGTGTATTGAGTATTTTTTGGAGTATTTTTGGAAAAAGTCAGGTAAAACCCGTAAAGATATTAAGTATCGAGTTCAAAACTCCAAAAATTTTTTGGAGTCTCGATCCAAGATTTTTCCAAAAGTACTGAAAAAACATATAATGTATGTGGTATTTTTGAAAAGGTAGTTGAACGACCTTTAAAATGAGGTATCACTCAATCCCCCTTTCCATTAAAGTTTTTGGGGGTTGGGTGCACCTAGAGGATTGATATAATTTAGTTGAAAACTGGTCTACAAAATGTCGCCCTCACAAATAAATTCGAGTTTAGCATATTTTAGATTTTCTATAGGGACCAAATTATAGAGGGTGTCACCTTTTCAAATTGACACACTATTATGATCTATGGAGTTATAAAATTTTCTAGATGCGGTTATACGAGTAGCAATCTATTTGTTCTACTATTGGAAAACTTTGGTATATTTTCCTTATTCGAGGACAATTTAATTTCGTACTTTGTTATGTTGAACGACGAAATAATTGTGTAACGATACTCTGATACGATACTCTTAATTAACGATAATCTCAGATATGCATTAAGGGGATCGGCAAAAATTTTCGGCTCCAATGCTATTTAAATGGGATTCATTTTTTTTAAAGTATTTTAATAATTATTTTTGAGAAATTTAAACGCAGAATAAAATATTACGTTCTTGCCGAGAGTCGAAAGGCCCTGAAAATTTCTTTAATGTTTATTTTAATAAGTTACAGTGGTGAAAAACTAAGAGAAAATGTAGTGTGATTTTTAATTTCAAATATCTCATTCAAAAGAAACGTTTTATTTATTCTTAATAAGGGACTTTTGGCCCTCAGTAATAATTTAGTCTTTCATTCTGCGTTTAGATTAAAAATATTGATTAGTTTTTTCAGGATTCGAAAAAAAAAATGAACACCATGTCCGTGGTGATATTTTCCAAATCGAACATTCGCTATCTTTGTCATACAACGCACTGACTCGAATAGAATATGGTGACGAGACAGTGACAATTTTAAATATTTGACGACGTCTAGTCCAGAAAGCCACTGCGCATCCTCTAGGAAAAATATTCTAATTCGGATTTTTTGCACAATCTTACTCCAAAAGGACCCCTTTTAACAAATTTGCATGTTGCCAGGACCAAAAGTTGGTCAAAAATTTTTTGTTTTTTTTTGTTTTTTTTCCTAAAATTATTTTTTTTTTGCATGGAACAATTTTTTTTTTAGGTTTTTTGGATCATTCCAAACAGAAAAGGTCTTTAGTGACTTTTCTATAAAGTTGATAGTTTTTGACATATAAGCGATTAAAAGTTGAAAAATTGCGAAATGGGCCATTTTTAACCCTCAAAAACTATGTGAAAAACTGAATATTTTAATGTTGCCAAGGTAAGTAGATATTCTTTAAACATCGATTGATGAAATCCCGAAGGGTTTTTTGCAATAAATTATTCAAAACTCCTTTGTTTTTAATTGCTAATCAAGCGTGCGCGACACTATTTTCCACCGTTGCATGTGTATTAGGGTGGTGCGAAAAAAGTCAAGTTGATAAACCAGTATCGCTATAGTGCGGAAAAGTTGCGATTGGTAATTACAAGAAAAACAAAACAAAAATTATTCAAATCGGAATTTATCTTCCGATCCCGCAACAGGCCTAAAGATTATGAAAAAATGGAAATTTTTTTTTTCGGAAATTTTTATTTATTCTCCATGTAAATTTTATTTATCGCTATAGTAAAATTTATTTACAGTTTGCATGGTTGAGTAATAAAAACAATAGTTTTACGCACTTAACGAATATCTTCCGATCCTGCAAGGTCAATCAAAATCTATAAAAATTTGAAATTGTTGATGATTTTGATAAATTAAAAAACATTTAGTTATCTCATTTTTCTGTTACATTGTGAAGCTCTTCGCTTGTTTATATATTGTATAATAATATTTAAACGACCCAGAACTCACAACAAGAAGGTGGTTGCACTTTTTACTCCACCCACACTGTGTATGCAGTATGGTGCAAATGAAAGGAATAAATTTGTTATTTCGTAAACCGGCGACTTTAAGGAAAAATCCCGAAACAGGTCGATTTTTATTTTTAAGTTATGATATTGTGACATATATGATATACTAGTGACGTCATCCATCTGGGCGTGATGACGTAATCGATGATTTTTTTAAATGAGAGTACGGGTCGTGTGCTGGCTCATTTGAAAGGTTCTTCAATTCTCTATTCAGAAATATAAACGTGTACCTAATTATTTATACAGGGTGTCCAAAAAAATTTTATTAAATTAAATCATTTGGCAAATTGACAAAAAAATTAAATTATTGGACACCCTGTATAAATAATTACGTAAATGTTTATATTACTGAATAGAGAATTGAAGAACCTTTCAAATGAGCTAGCACACGACCCACATTCTCATTTAAAATAATCACCGATTACGTCATCATGCCCAGATGGATGACGTCACTAGTATACCATATATTTCACAATATCATAACTTAAAAATAAAAATCGACCTGTTTCGGGATTTTTCCTTAAAGTCACCGGTTTACGAAATAACGAATTTTTTCCTTTCATTTGCACCATACTGCATACACATGCAACGGTGGAAAATAGTGTCGCGCACGCTTGATTAGCAATTAAAATACGAAGGAGTTTTGAACATTGTATTGCAAAAAACTCTTCGGGATTTCATCAATCGATGTTTAAAGAATATCTACCTACCTTGGCAATATCCAAATTTTCAGTTTTTCACATCGTTTTTGAGGGTTAAAAATGGCCGATTTCGTAATTTTTCAATTTTTAATCGCTTATATGTCAAAAACTATCAACTTTACAGAAAAGTCACTAAAGACCTTTTCTGTTTGGAATGATCCAAAATACCTAAAAAAATTTTGTTCCATGCAAAAAAATAATTTTAGGAAAAAAACAAAAAAAACGTTTAAAAAATTTTTGACCAACTTTTGGTCCTGGCAACATGCAAATTTGTTAAAAGGAGTCCTTTTTGAGTAAGATTGTGCAAAAAATCCGAATTAGAATATTTTTTCTAGCGGATGCGCAGTGGCTTTCTGGACTAGAATTGTTGATTAAATAATATTGATAGGGTATTTGGTAAATAATTAATTTAAGACGTGAACTTAATTAAAAAGTTATTTATTGTTTATTATTTATGGAATATCCAAGCAGAGAATACACCAGGATATATTCTGAGATCCAAATACTTTGTCGTTAAAGATGTTCAAAATTGTAAGCGTTCCATAGTAGGTAACAATATATTATTAAAAAATCACTTTATCACTTTTCCTCTTTTCTCGATTCAGTATTAGTTTTTGTTGTACAGTATATAAATTATTACAATCACTGAATATATAGTTAGTGAAAAAATTATCATATTAATTAACTGAATTAATAATTTAAGCAATTATACAATAACAGTTATCCAACAACATTCAAAAGCCATCTCTTTAAAGTTAATGATGACATTGTCAAGTAATGTTTACATATCCATACCAGTGAGAATTTTACCACACGTAATTTACCGTGTAAAGACAGAAAAAGTAGGGAGAGCCGTAAAATATTTGCGCCTACACTCTTAATGGAACATGTAATAGGGGCGTTGTGATGAATATGAAATAGCGCAAAAAGTTCTTCTGCATTGTGCAGTATACGTGTCAAAATGTTGCGAGCAACACTCAAACTATTCAATTTCTGCTCCAGTTATCGCAATCGCCACCCAACACGAAGTAGTTTTTCATTTCCAAATCCCAGTTAAAATTCTGTGCACAATGCCGTTTGAGATAAATAATATTTCTGCTAAATCACGCACTTTTACTCGACGACCATCCAATATGATACGATAAACGTATTCAATCAAATACGGGGTAGTTGTAATTTTTTTAAATGATGAATCTCTACGAGAATCATTTCTGCTCAAACGACCACGCTTAAATTTGTTGAATTCGGCAAAACAGTTTTTATTTATTGAAAACAGAACTCTAACTGTGTTAAATCGAGCACTATTTTGATTTTTGTTGGTCTTAAATGAAAATACCGTACCACACAGTTTGAACATACTTTGTTCCATTGTTTACAAAATCTACAGTCCATTGAAAAGTTACATTTTTTAGGCTTTAGCGTGCATTTTCAGAGGACGTCATTGTACTTTTTTTGATATGTAGGAGGGGGTAGTATAATCTTAAAATCAAATGTGTGTGGTCGCCACCCTTGTGGGGATAGGACATCCGGTCACCAATTACTTGGTGACGTTACAGGTTACAGTACAATTACAGTACTTCTGTCAGTTCAATAATTAAAAAGTTGACTCTAGACTTTACATTTCTAAGGTTACTGATGTTGCCATGGCCATTTTAAAAGAAGCGCGTTTTAGAAAACTCGATTTACGCACGCTACAGGATTATTTAAATAAACAAAAAATAGTACCAGTCTAAAAATATTTTATTTGTAAATACAGTATTACAAGTGTTACATATTATTGTGTTTGTATCCAACCTAGAAAAATTATTCAACAAAAAAAAAATGAAGAAAATTGTTCCATTTGAAGCCGAGAAATGCATTTTTTTAAAGTATACCGAGTTTGAACTTTGCGATTCTATTTTCTTCAACCTAATTTTAGATTGGAATTTTGGTATTTTTGGTATTTTCCCACCAGATTGTTTTCAATCTGGTGGGATGTAGAGTAATATTTTTAATAATATTTTATGTGCTCTAAGATTGAAAACTTAGTTTTTGCTAGCAGTTGCCGCTAGGGCATCCCTGCCATATGTCATCCCTGTTCGTTGCAATCCGTGACTTCACGCCAGGGTTTGTCCTGGTTGGGTCAGAGAGAGCAGCATATTATGTGCCTCCTGATGAGAGACTAATAAGTTTCAAAACCGGTAGAGGTGCTTTCTGCACTCTCTGATTTATCTAGAATATAGTGCGGCTGTAGTTTCGTGTTGCATCGAAATTGAAAATGGTTATTCATTTTTGATTTAGAATAGAATAGAAATATGCTTTATTGTCATGAAAAATTGTACAATTTTATCGACAAAGCTTATAAAAAGTCAAGACAACAAAACAATAACAATCCAATTTACTAAAATTACATAAATCGTCAATATATTTACAATAATAACAATAATAATGAAGTTAAACAGAAGTAGTCAATTGCAAAATTTAAGTAAATTGCAAATGCATAGTCTACCTAGTAATTAATAAGTTTAAAAGTTAAGCTGCTGCATATGACACCCAAATATAGACAAAAAAAAATGATAACAAAAATACTACTTGTGCAAAGGGTACTGTAATTTCTTAGTTATTGATTAAGAAAATCTTCTACTGAATAATATGGTCTTTCAGATAGGTAGGCTTTTGTCAGTTTACGGAATTTGGGGAAAGATGCTGCAGATTTAAGTTGTAGAGGGAGATGATTGTAAAGTTTTTTTGCGGAATATAATATAGATTTCTTTACTAACTCAGAGGACGGGGTCGGCATATAGACGTCAAACGTAGAATTTCTCGTGAAGTAGTCATGATTAGGTCTTGGTGGAAAGACATGTAGATGTTTACGAATTAAGCAAACAGTTTCTAAAATATACAAAGATGGAAGGGTTAAAATTCTGTGATCTTTGAAGTAACTTCTGCAATGTGTTGTTCTTCTGAGGCCAAACAGATATCTAATTTACATGTTTACTCTGATTGGATATGTGATTTGGATATGGATCATTTACTACTAAATGTGAATAGATATGTAGACGATACAGTAATCCTGTCAGATAATATTGAAGGTCTCCAAATTCTGCTTGATCGTATTCACAAGGTAGGAGAGGAAATGGGCATTAAAATAAACTCAAACAAAACCAAATTTTTAGTGTTTAGTCGTGACTCACATCCCGATGATGCAAAGCTTCAATTAAACGGAGTCCAAGTTGACAAAGTTCACAAAATGACATATTTGGGAACTGTGATAACGGATCAACTAGATCCAGACATAGAAATAAAACGTAGAATAGCAATGACTAAAACTACTTTGATGAAAATGAAGTCATTTTTTTGCAATAATCATCTCAGTTTAGAACTAAGACAAAGAATGGTTAAGTGCTATGTTTGGCCGGTAATTTATATAGTGCAGAAGTGTGGACGCCAAAAGTATCGATCATGAACAAAATTGAAGCATTGGAAATGTGGATTTATAGACGAATGCTGAAGATACCTTGGACAGCAAGGAAAACTAATAAAGAAGTAGGAAGGTCAACAAAGATAGAGAACTGCTAAAGACTGTTAAACATCGAAAAATGTCTTATCTGGGACATATAGTGAGGGGAAGTCGATATAAAATATTCCAACTGATCCTTAAAGACAAAATAGAGGGCCGTAGAGGTGTAGGAAGAAAACAAGTTTCTTGGTTAAAAAACATTCGAGAAAGGGAACCATTCTCGTTGGAACTTTACCGCGCTGGGCAGATGGGACGTGAATTATAAATTAAAAAATTCCCGCATCTTCTTTAGTCTCAGCATCCGTTAGGGCTTGCAAATTTTAGAAGCCTCGGAGGTGTAACCAGAGAAGGTTCCCATTAGTTTCAATCTCGTGGGATGTAGAGTAATATTTTTAATCAAGTATATTCAAATGGGAAATAAGCCACAATTTTACCTAAAAATGATTTTTAAAAAAAGGAATACAATAACACCCTACCTTTCCTCGATGTTTTGGCCTCAAAGAAGGATACTGGATATGAGACTCAAGTGTATAGAAAACCAACACACACCAACAGATATCTCAATTACAAATCAAATCATAACATCAACGTTAAAAAGGGAATCATTAAATCCTTATATGATAGAGCCAAAATTACTTGTTCTAACGAAAATTCATTTTTAGAAGAAAAACAATTGTTAACATCTGTTTTATTAAAAAATGATTATCCCATATCGTTTATAAATAAGGAATTGTCAAGATTGGATCGAATGGAACAGAACAACTTAGAACGGGATCCTACAACATTCACAAGAAATAATACGAGGAAAATATCAATACCATATGTAAAAGGACTATCCGAGAAACTTAAAACAATAGGAAATAAATTCAACATATCAACAACATTCAAAACAACAAACACATTGAGATCTATTCTATCTAAAACTAAACCTAACAGTGAACAAGAAAGAACAAAGAATTGTATTTATAAAATACCTTGTGAATGCGAACAATTTTATATAGGTGAAACGTCAAGACCATTAGACGTTAGAGTAAATGAACATCAGTCTTATATAAAAAGACGCAAGAATTATGACTGTAAAAGTGGAACAAACTGAATTTAAAATGTATTGATATTTTAAGGAGAGCCAACTTAAGATTTAATCTGTGTCAGGGCATCATCAGTTGACATATTATTATGTTTGTTCTTTATAGTCATCAGAACTGCCTATGGTGGTGTACCCTGAAGCAAAATGAAATCCAGCTGTCTAGTAAGCAAAATAATAAATAATTATGGCCATAAACTTACCATAGGCAGTTCTGACGACTCGACAAAGAAGAAACATAATATGTCAACTGATGGTGGGAGCCCCTAAAACAGATTCAATTTTAAGATGTCTCTCCGTACTTTAGTTTTACTCACATTTTGAGTTCTAAAAGCATAATTTAGAAGATTAGGCGGTAAAACTAACAACTCGGAAAGACAGGTCCTTGTTGAGCTAACAAGTGGAAGTAAAAAAATGGAAATCCTAAGGGCAAGCGGGAAATTAAAGGGAACAAAATGGTTCGTGAATGAGGATTACCCAAAAACCATCTTGGAACAAAGAAAAATACTTTTAAAGCACATGAAAGAAGCAAGAACAAAAGGATATAATGCGAAGATTAAATATGACAAGCTAATAATAAAAGGAGATGAATACGGAATAGAAGAAGTCAAAACATAGAATACTCCAACGGGTGAACGAAGAAAGGAAAATATTACAGAAACTCCCATAGATAAAACTAGAGTCAGAACAATGAGTGATAGAGCTCCACACAGGTAAAATGACCAAAGAGAAAAAATGATGAAAGTAACCCATCCAGCAAAAAAATAAGATTAAAACCAGAACAACATACGGAGAAAGGAACGGACAGGAAAGGACATGGAACATTCAGTACTATGAAAGAGCAAACAACGAGGATAACAAATAACAAGGAAGAAAAGAAAAATGAAAACAAATGTCAAACGAGAATAGGTACATGGAATGTAACCTCGATAACAGGAAAGGAACGTAAATTAACAGAAGAAATGGAAAGATTTGAGCTGCAGTTGATAGGAATAAGCGAGACGAAAAAAGTAGGAAATGGAATTGTCGATATCGGAGGGCAGCACATACTATACTATTCCGGAGTTCAGATAGGACAAAGGGCAAAATAAGGCGTGGGAATAGTTAAACCAGTATCATCAAGAACCATATACATAAATCTAGAGTTAGAAGAAGAAGAATGTCACATAATACAGGTATATGCACCGCTAGAAGGAACAGAGCATGAAAAAACAGAACTGTTCTATGATGAGATACAGAAACTAATTGATGAGATGCAAGAGGAAAGCAAAAACATCATTTTACTAGGCGACTGGAATGCAAGAATAGGAAATGATGAAAATATGGCATTAGGCTGCTTGGGAAGATATGGAGAAGAGACGATAAATAGAAATGGTGGAAGAATGATAAGTTTCTGCCAAATAAATGACTTGTTAATAGGTAATTCTTTCTGGTATCAACCGAGAAACGAAAAATATACATACGTAGCAGAAGAAAGAAATGCGAGAAGCGTAATTGACTACATAGTATATTATCCTCCAGACGCAGACCTAACGATACAAAATATAAAAACAGAGAACGAAGCCGAACTCGGTACCCAACACAGGCTAGTGACAGCAGAGATAAACATGAAACTAATGGAAATAATAGAGAGTCCTCAATATACAAGAATAGCAATACATAAGATGAAAAATATGGAAGTGAGGAAGTTATACCAAAGAGAGACAGATAAAATACTGGAACAGCATGAAAACAATGAGGAAATATGGAATATGGAAGAGAGATGGAAAAAATTGAGAGACACGTTATGGAACACTGCAAAACAAGTATGTGGAATAAGAAAGAATGGGAAGAATAATAAAAGAACTGGATGGTGGAATAAGGAAATCAAGCAAGCAGTAAAAAAGAAGAAAGAAAAGTGGAAGCGATACATAAACACAAATGAAGAGCAAGACAGAGACGAATACAGAAGACAGAGAAATATAGTGAAAGAACTAGTAAAAGATGCGAAGAAGAAGAGCTGGAAAGAATTCGGTGGTTTTGAATAGGGAAGGAAGGTTTTGGGAATAACAATAAACAGTTTTGGAATAAAATAAGAAGCATGAAAGGAACAAAAAGGAAACAAATAAGATGAATTACAAATGAGCGAAATGAATTGAAAACAAACATACAGGACATACTAACCATATGGAATAAGCACTATAAAGCAAAATTCGAATATATTTTGATTTTATTAACCTAATATTATCTTAAAATTATTTTTTTTTCATGGTTTTTATATTCGCAATACATTCGCACGAATTTCGCGAATGCGGGTGCGAATGCGAATATGCAAATACATGCGAATATTCGCGAATGCGAATGCGAATACGAATATTCGTCACATCACTAGTTACGTACATACATAAACGGTTTTTTATTCTATTGTTTATGTACTTATTACGAGTATTTTGGTGTTTCAGTATGTTTAGATCCAGACCTGCGTCCGTACGGCTCTCTCAAGTAATGTTTGCAGATCTTTGTGAGGGGTATTGTGTCGTTCGCATATCGCAAATTATTGATGACTTCGCCGTTCACAAGTATTCCTTATTGTTTTTCAAAAATTACAGTTCTGAAATTCTTTCATAGTAATCGTTGAAAATCAGGGGCGATAAGAATAGAGATTGCAATTGCTGGATACAGTATCCAGCAATCCAGCTACATCCAGCGCTTTTTTATACATGCTGCATCCAGCAAACCGTGCTGGATCCAACAGCGCGGATCCGCAAACATGTCAAATTCGAAATAAAGTTACTTAATGTCTTCATTAGCCTCTTTATTAAAAGCCGTGAGCCGGCAGCTTGCCATTCTATCGCGCTAGCAGTAGCTCAGTATACTGGAAAGTTTCTACAGCCTAAAAGTGTGTATCGATAAAGCGTTGATAGACATTGATTCTGCTATTACATTCTCTACTGGCGTGTGGTCAATAATCAATGAGTTGATCGCCACTCTTTAACCGGTGAAACTGGCTGTAGAAGCTCTTTGCAGAAGAGAGTACACTTTGATAACGGCCGACATAACCATGAAATCTGTCTGACAAACTAAATAGCCAGGACTCTAGCCTTAGTGGTGATATATCGGAAGCACTACTCAACAGAATCGCGGAACGGTACCTCTCTGAAATTACAGGTACATTAATGTAGGTACTTGCAAAATCCAAAAAAGTATGACGAAGGACTAAACAAGACAATCCTGGTTATTTCCCCATACCGAAAAAGAATGCAATGCAACATGAGATGAAAAATTTGTTGAGTCGTATAAATAAACTAGTGATTGTGGAACCAGTGCAAGAGGACATGGAAGAAGATGGGCCAACTAATCCGGAGCCCGTGAATTTTACTTTGGAACAAGAACTTAAGATTAAATTGAAACGAGAAAGAGAAAACTTTTATAACCAGAAAAACTGGTTATCAAAAAGATTATGAAAAGATTTTTGAAAAGGAAATGACCGTTTATGAAACCAAAGGAGTAGAAGGCGATCATTTGTCCATGGTCTATGACTATTTGATGACCTTAAAACCGACCAGCATAGAGGCCGAAAGGGATTTCTCCGCAACCCGCTATATGTGCAGTTCTGTGCAAAGTAGGTTAGGCGATTAAACGATAGTTAAATATGTTTTTTAAGGTGTCTCTTCCAAAAAGCTAAATGATTCATATTTCTGTTGTTTAGAAATTGAGCATAGAGACAAAAAAAAACATTAAAATCGTGTTTTTATTTTGATTCCACATTTTGCTGGATACGCGCTGGATCCAGCTGGATTCAGGCCAATCTTGCAAAAATACAGCTGAACTGAAAATGCTGCTGGATTGCAATCCCTAGATAAGAA
This sequence comes from Diabrotica virgifera virgifera, assembly GCF_917563875.1. Classification (NCBI taxonomy): domain Eukaryota; kingdom Metazoa; phylum Arthropoda; class Insecta; order Coleoptera; family Chrysomelidae; genus Diabrotica; species Diabrotica virgifera. The sequence continues at coordinate 58,239,291 of NC_065443.1, read as the reverse complement.
GCATCCCTGCCGTACTCCTGTTTTAATATTAAGAGCCTGAGATTCCAATACGTCTACTAAAACTGATGTTATTTGATGACTCTGCCATTCAAGCCAATGTCTCTTATCACTATAGTGTGAACTTATCAATATAGTGTGCTTAACATGATCAAATGCCTTTTGGAAGTTAACAAAAGTACATGTCTACACATATATTACGACATCTTTGAGCAAGCACGTTTATCCCAAACAATGCCTCTCTCGTTCCAAACCCGTTACGGAAACCAAAGTGTGTGTCACTCAGGTATGCCTCGTATGTATTATAGATACGGCCATGTATTACCTTTAGAGAGACAATTTTTAATAATTGGCTTAACAAACTGATGGTTCTATAATAAGCAAATGTTTTTACTGTTGTCTTCTTAGGTACAGCTATGAATAACAGCTGCTTCTTTTACTTTTTTATACATGTTAAGCGTATCTTATCTACTTTCGAATTCTTCAATTTCATGACACTGTTTGGTTAGATGTTTACTCCTTGCTTCTCGTGTTTTAAGTCTAATTTCTTTTTGTATACTTTTATAAAGTTTATCGTTGTTTTTTGCTAGTCGCCGTTGCTACATCAATTCTTGCATCCAAGCCTTGAGCTAAACCTTTGAGCTTTTTAGATTTAAGCCCTCATCGACATTCTCACCGATATGTTCCTAAACTAAATTATCGTTTAGTTGTGTTTGAACCGATTCCTCAATTTTCTCGTCTTGTAGTTAGGTGGTATCAATATTTTTCTAGACTTCTTTTTTATTACCTTTTTTAATTTTAATTGCGTTTCAGCTACTATGGGATAGTGATCAGACCTAATGTCAGCAACTGGATCAGTTTTAGCTGATTTGTTACAGTTTATAAATCGATTTTTTTTATTATAATAAGTCGATTTGGTTCCTAATAATTTTATTCTCTGATTGTACACTTGACTTTCAGATGTAGGGTCTTCAGACCCCTGCATACCAGATCATTGCTAGATTAAGTCAAGATTGTGCAATTAGTTACCAGAAAAAAGAGTAACTCAATATTATTCATCTACTAGTCTGAAAACGGATTATATTTCACCAACGGATCATGTGAAACATAATCCGTTAATAAAACTACTGAGAACAAAGAACATCGACACACGGGATATAATAATAATAAATAATCTGTATTATGAACAGTGGCGGCTCGTGATTTTTACCATAGGGGAGGCTATACCTAACTGTAAAATATCTAGACAAATTTGCACTAGCAAAAAAAATCCGCCAAAAAATCTAATTCAAGGCCCCATTTTTTTGACCATTTTTATTTACATTTTATAATATCATCATAATTCATAATTTCATAAAATCATATCATTTTAAAAATAGTTAGTCAAATTGTAAAAGTGTATTACCAAAGTTTGTGTCGTGTATTTGTTATCAATTATATCTCTATAAGTGGATATGCATATCAAAATAAATACAGATTTGAACTTTTGTAGTCCATACGGGTTGAGGGTTCACATTTTTTAAGATACTCAACTGAATTTTTTTAATTCTAAAAGCGGCCTACTGCGAATCCAAAAACACGGTAAATTACCGATATTTTGCTTTGCATTACATATATAGGAAAAATTTACTTGAACAAGTTGTTCCAAATATCATTCTAACCCCACATACCAAATTTTATCACAAAATTCGCACTTTAGTTTTTTCATTATTTTTTCCGGGCAGCGTATGCGGTAAACTATAATGCAGCTCTAAGGAGACCGGGTCTCCGTTGATGCTGCTGGGCTGCGCGGAGCATTAGCAAGTGAGATTTTCCGGCCAACAGCCTCCTCTCCAGTTTTAGGATCCTGACTACAAATAATGAAAACACTAAAAGTGCGAATATTGTGATGAAATTTGGTATGTGGGGTTAGAACATTATTTGGAAAAACTTGTTCAAATAACTTTTTCCGATATCTCTAACGTAAAGCAAAATAGCAAAGTAAACAAAACAGCGTAGCATGTGTAAAAAATTTATGGGGAGGCTAAGCCTCCCTTGCCTCCTTTGACCAGCCGTCACTGATTATGAACAAGAAGCTGTCATAAAAATAAATAATTTAAACACCAATAAAATAAAAATCAAAAGAGGCGTTAGACAGGGCTGTGTCTGGTCGCCATTACTGTTTAATGCATACTCAGAAGAAATTTCAAAAAAAGCATTAGAAGATGAAGTAGCAGGCATAAAAATAAATGGCCTACCCATATGTGAAATTAGATACGCCGATGACACAATACTAATAGCAGAAACTATTACAGATCTACAAAGAATTTTAGATAAGGTTGTTGCAACGAGTGAAGAATTTGGTCTGTCACTAAACACAAAGAAAACGAAATTCATGGTTATATCAAAGAAAAATATTAGAAACATCAATCTACACGTAAATAATAAGACGATAGAACGAGTTCAGAATTATAACTATTTAGGGACAAACATTAGTGAAACAAACGATTATACCAAAGAAATCCGAATTAGAATAGAAAAGGGTAGAAGTGCATTCACTAATATGAATCAAATATTTTGTAGTAGAGATCTCAGCCTAAATCTTAGAAATTGATTACTAAAATGTGTATTTTCTGTTCTTTTGTATGGTGTGTAGAGATGGATTCTCAATAAACCATGCCTCAATAGATTGGAAGCATTTGAGATGTGGATGTATCTAAGAATGCTGAGAATCCCCTGGACAGACAGAATAACCAATGAGGGAGTACTAAGCAGAATACAGAACAGCAGGGAGATACTGGATTCCATCAAAATAAGAAAACTTCAAGACTTGGGTCATATAACACGTGGTGACAGATATGAACTCCTAAAATTAATTATGCAGGGTAAGATTCAAGGAAGACGCAGCATAGGTAGGAGAAAAATGTCCTGGATGGGAAATGTCAGAGAATGGTTTGGATGCAGCTCAACTGAACTCTTTCGGGCTGTAGTGTCAAAAGTGAGAATAGCAATGATGATTGCCAACCTTCGTCGCGGAGATGGCACGTAAAGAAGAAGTCTGAAAACTTTTCATGTTGTCGTTGTCAAAACTTCTCGATATCGAATAGTCGCTAATTAATTTAAACTTTTAATTCATTCCCGGTTTAATTTTTCTCGCAGCGTTTTTGCAACCTTCTGATATTTGCCCTTGCATGCCTAGTTAGTTTTTCTAGAAGTCCCGTAATTTCCACAGAGAGAATTTTAAGCGATAGCCAACTCCAACGCAGCAGCTGTGCGGCATTTCGAACTTACCATCGAAACGGAGAGGGAGAGTAATTACATTTAAAAGCAATTAGTTATTCTGTCATTTCCTTTCTCGCTCATTTTGTGCTGAACCTGTGCCTATTATCCTAACCTGTGAAATTTAGGAACGTTCTCAGAGAGATGATGGAAATGTTTACGTGGTTTTTGATTAATGAATCAAATAAAATTCGTAAATGAGAAAGTAATTGTACTTTGATCGGTAAAATTGTTAGAAGTAATAGCTACTCAAGGTAGATGTTGGATTTTAAAATAAATTTCAGATGCAAAAGTTACAGGACCGTAAAATGTTAATTCATGTTCCGTATGTGTCAATGACCGTAAATGTTAATTATTATTCAAATAATACATGGAAGCAGGGCCGGCGATAAGGGGCCTGCAAGGGATGCACTGCAAGTTTGGCGCCCCAAACAGGGGCGCCAAAATGACCTTTTTTCTGTCGGTGCTATACAAAATACTAATTTAAAAGACACCGAAGGGCGCCTATGCTTCTTTTGCAGGCGGGCGCCTTATACCCTAGCGCCGGTACTGCATGGAAGACTATACAAAAAATAGAAAAAGATATAGATGACACGCAGTTTGGATTCAGAGGAGGACTAGGAACGCGAGAGGCTCTGTTCACTTTTAACGTTCTCGCGCAAAGACGACTAGGCTTTTGATAGAGCACGACATCAGAAACTCGTAGAACTTTTAAAAGAAAATAATTTGGACAATCGAGATATACGGATTTTTGTCAATATGTACTGGAATCACAAAGCAAAGGTTAGAATCGAAAATATCGAAACAGAAACTATAGAAATCAAAAGAGATGTTAGACAGGGTTCAATGTTGTCTCCATTGTTATTCAATCAGTACAGCGAACCTATTTTTAAGGAAGCAATCAGCCGTGTGATGAATTACCGAAGTTATTTTTAACGTTTGCGTTAAAGTTAACATAACTATAACATATAACTATCTCCATAACTATAAAACGTAAATTCGGTGTGATGGATCATCCACCGTTATGAGATGAGTTATTTCTTAGACGTTAATAGACGGAAGAAAATATTAAGTTGTCTAAAAAGAGAACCTTTTGTAGAATCAGTACAAGTTTGAGCGAGAAAGACAATCACGAGAAATTGGTATACCTACCCACAGCTACCGATGACCGAACAGCTGTTCGATGTTCGGTGTCTTTAGGTAGTGAATCGTAAAAGTAGATAGAAGGAACAAAGAAAAAGAACAGTACTTAACTTAAAACCCTTGGATGTTTATAAATAAAAATTTCAACTTGTATCTCTCGATTTGATTGTTGTATAATTTTTAAAATTGCATTACCCTTTTCTTTTTAAATTATTAGCTTTCTTTTCCATTTTTATTATTGTTTTAATTTTTATTAGGTACCTACTAGCCCAGTAAATGAACGGGAAATTCGTCGATACCGTGTAATTTTCAGGGGCAACTCCGAATTGCATGAAAATTTGGATTTAGGTTCTACTTACCCTCCACTTCAAAGTTGAAATTGTGCCGTTGGTTGCTTTTACTTGGGGGGGGGTGACAGTCACCCCTTCTCGGGGGTGAAAAAACATACGTTCAAGATAAGACCGGAAATGGATAAATTGACTGATTTTAAGCAACTTTTGTTGTATAGAGTTTTTTACGTAAGTCAATACTTATTTGCCATTGAAAATGTTGATTTTTCGACAAAAAACTACGTTTTCAGACGGTTTTTCGCAAATAACTCAAAAAGTAATTGTTTTATCAAAAAAAATATCCTTAGCAAAAGTGTAGCTTATAAAAAACCCAAAAAAATGGTGTATCAGTAAAGTCTATCAATTAAATTGAAACAAAGTTGTAGCTCATGAAAAATACGTTCTTATTTGTCTTATCCCAAATCGAATATTTCAAGGTGAAATCACCGAAAAATTAAGCACTTTTCAGGAAAAACCCATCTAAACTTTTTTAAAGTGTTTATAAAAAGCTTTGTTTTAATTGTTAACAAAAGTTTTAGCATTAAAAATAAGCGAGTTACGCTCAAAAGAAAGTTGGCCCTCTTTTTTTTTTGTAAAAAATCATGAAAATCTCGCCGTGTTTAGCTTCCCAAATGAAATTAATCGCTACCGCTTTACAAACAATTTACTTACCTATCTATTTTTTATATGATCTGTTAGTCTCACCGGTTTAAAGTGTTTATTTTTGAAAGGGGTATAATTGAGAAACCTTGAATGGGTCACTAATCACGAGTGTATGCAAATTTTGAACAGCCATATCTTAACCAATTTTTGTCTTACGGAGAAACAAAATGAAACTAGCATATTTATAAGAGCAAAACCTACATTTTTTTACTCTTTAAGATTTTTCTTATCACTAATACTTTTTAAGTTATTTTGAAAAAATTAAATTTTTCAAAAATCTTTGGAAAAATTTTTTTTACTATAAAACCAAATGCTTTCAAAAATAAGCACTTCAAACCAATCAAACTTACAGATCATATAAACAATACACATACAGTTAAAATAGATGGTAAATCCAGACGATTAATTTCATTTAGGGTGCTAAATAGAGGGAGGTTTTCACGATTTTTTTTTACCAACAAAAAAGGGCCAACTTTTTTTTTTCAGTGTAACTCGTTTATTTTTGATGCTGTAAACTTTTGTAAAAAACAACTAATAAGCTTTTTTCGATACTTTAAAAATGTTAATTAGATTTTCCCGCAAAAAGCTTCTTTCTTCGGTGATTTCGCGTTGAATTATTCGATTTGGAATTAGACGAATAAGAACGTATTTTTCACGAGCTACAACTTTGCTTCTACTCAATTTGTAGACTTTACTTGTACACCATTTTTTTCGTGTTTTTATAGGCTACACTTTTGCTAAAAATATTTTTTTCGATAAAATATTCACTTTTTGAGTTATTTGGGAAAAACGGTCTGAAAACGTAGCGTAGGTTTTTTGTCGAAAAATCAACATTTTAAATCGCGAATATCTCGAAAAGTATTCACTTACCTAAAAAACTTTATAGAACAAAAGGTGCTCAAAATAAGTCAATTTATCCATTTCCGGCCTTATTTTAAACACGCGTTTTTCACCCCCCGAGAAGGGGTAAATGTCACCCCCCAAGTAAAAGCAACCAACGGCACAAATTCAACTTTGAAGTGGAGGGTAAGTAGAAACTAAATCCACATTTTCATGCAATTCGGAGTTGCCCCTGGAAATTACACTCCAAAACGGTCATTTATTGGGCTATACGTGTTTTTAATTGTTATATTAGGTCTATGTTTTTGATAATATTGTGTGCTTTATATTCGATATTAAATTTGGTTTATTAAATTAATAAAATGCCGCACAAGGTCCTGGGACAATCTGAAGCAGCGTTCTACGTTAAATATTCACTTGATTTCTATCTAAAAACAAATCAAAACATAAACCTAACCTTACAATCCTTATAGTCCATGTGGTGAGACCGCTCTCGTCTGAAAAAATTTCTGATTCGGTTTCTTTGTGGATTCCTATTCAAACATGTCCCCTTTAAACAAATCTGAAGGGTGCCGGGCGGAATTTTTGGGCAGAAATTGTTTAAACAATGTTTTTAAACAAATACAAAAGATCACGTTTTTTGCACTGGAACATATATTTTTAGGTTTTTTTGGCTCATTCTAAACAAGAAAGGTATCTTGTAATTTCTCTTAAAAATTAATGGTTTTAAAGTTATAAGCGATTTAAAATCCAAAAAATGCCAAAAAACGCATTTTCTGATCTTAAATCGCTTATAACTTTAAAACTGTTAACTTTTGAGAAAAATATCAAGAAACTTATTTTTTTTAGAATATCCCAAAGAATCTAGAAAAAATAACTTTTGGAGGAAAATTGGAGATTTTGTAAACAAATAAAAACGACGATTTAAATTAAGGTTAGACGCAGTCACTCTTCAGAATCTTGAAGCTGAATGTTTAAATTTCAATTTAAGTATCTAGCAACCTCAAAAATACTAATTTAAATATGAGTTTTTAGGCCTCGAAAATGCGTATTTTCGCATTTTTCGGATTTTAATTCGCCTATAACTCGAAAACTATCAATTTTTAAGAAAATTTACAAGATACCTTTCTTGTTTAGAATGACCCAAAAAACTTAAAAATATATGTTCCGAAGCATAAAACGTGATCTTTTGTATTTGTTTAAAACAATAGTTTAAACAATTTCGCGGCACCCTTTAGATTTGTTTAAAGGGGACATTTTTGAATAGGAATCCACAAAGAAACCGAATCAGAAATTTTTCCAGACGGGAGCTGTCTCACCACATGGACTATTAACATAACTACAGAGGTATCTCATAACTTGAGGCACAGAATAAATAACCACACAGAAGCGACTCTGACTGTCGTTTCCATTGATTTTGTTGGGACCGAAATATTTGACCTTGTGCACCAGTTACAGAATAGAACTTGATGTTCTAAGGAATAGACCATTCCAAATTAGGTAATATTTTTGACAAGTAGTCATTAATTAAATATGAAATATAAAATTTAACTATAAAATATAAATAAAATATAAAATAAAACAGATATAAATATAAAATTTAACTATTGGCTCCGTGCGTCTCCCCTCTACTTACAGTCACGTGACACGCTGTCAGATTTTGTCAGGACGTTTTAACATTGAGTCTTATGGGATTATTTTGTTAAACTTGAATATTTTATTTTGTAGTGATAATAACCGAATACAATTGTTAGAATTCATTAGTTATTAATTTATACTGTAATTTATAGTCCAACAAAAATATTTTCTTTTTCGTTAATAAAGATTTATTGACATAAACTGCGATAGTGAGGTTATGTATACAAAATCAAACTGATAATCAATATTGGAAATAGAAGAATTTATATCAGATTAAGTGCGTTTTTATTTTCTGTTTATATTAATACATAATATCACTAGCGGGACACGGCATTTTTTTAAATGTCTCATTTAAACATACACAAAGCGTCCTGATAAAATTTCAAAAAACCGCCACCATGAGCAGGTCGGTCGATTTTGCTTTGACACTTTGTTAACGCTCAGAGCGAATAAACAACTGTCACGTCAGTCGCAAAAGTGAGGTTGCCCCAGTTACGTTGACACATGAGCATGAAAATTATGTTACCGTTTTCGACAGGAGTTTCGCTTCTGTGTGGTTATTTATTCTGTGCCTGAGGTTTAACGTCGCGTTATAAAGTGATAGTTGATAGTTGATATATCAGATAACTCAAGAACTGTCAAGAAATAACGCAAGTAGTTAAGTTAGTTAAATGATACATCACACCAATTCGAGGATTATAACTTAACTACAGGATAACATTACGTTAAAGATAACTTCGGTCATCCATCACAAGGCTGAATACCAGAGGAAGAACAGGGTATATCAATGAAGGGAAAAATCTTGAACAACATAAGATTTCGCAGACGACACTGCTATTATTGCAGACAGTCTAGAAGCACTGCAACGATTAGTAAATATATTACATTAAGTCAGTATAAAATATGGACTGCAAGTGAACGTTGAGAAAACCAAGTTCATGATTATTTCTAAGCAACATACAGTAGGAAGGCTAGATATCGAGGGAAAACAAGTAGAAAGAGTAAATAACTACAAATATCTGGGAACCTGTGTAAATGAAAACAATGCCCAAGGTAGAGAAATGAGGACACGCATTGAAATTTCAAGAAAAGCATTTATAAAAATGAAAAAAATGTTTGTTAATCGAGACCTTCCTCTGAGTTGGGTTCCTCTGTAGCTTCCTCTGGAGCTGAGGATAAGAGCCTTAAGATGCTACGTGTTCTCGACTTTGTTGTATGGAATGGAAAGCTGGACACTAAAATTAGACAATGTAAAGAAATTGAAAGCATTTAAGATGTGGTGCTATAGAAGGATTTTGAAAATACCATGGATCCAACGAGTTACAAATACATAAGTGTTAAGGCTACAAAAGGATTGCGAGGTGATAAAGAACATCAAAAAAAGAAAGCTGGAATATTTGGGCCACATCACCAGAGGTGCGAAGTATGAGATATTGAGGCTCATAATGCAGGGTAAAATTAAGGGTAAAAGATCCATAGGTAGAAGAAGAATTTCCTGGTTGAGAAAATTAAGAGCGTGGTATAGTTGCAGCTCAGTAGATATTTTCAGAGCAGCCGCCAATAAGGTACGGATAGCTGTGATAATAGCCAACAAGAAGAAGACAATGTTAATTTACTAATTACATAAACCAAAGAGACAAAAAGTTTTTAATAATTTTAGGTTATCTTATGTTTTTGCATGTAACGGCACGAAAATAATAATCGAATAAGAAATCGAATAAACCACCAAATTTTTTTATGCTCTATCTTTTCTGGGCATTGACAATCATCAAAGTCATCCGGAAATCTTTCTCTGTAGATATTACTCCAAACCACTTACAAACTAAACGAGTTACAAGATTCTGTTTCTTTCGAGACCTCTCCTGCATTCCTCATAATTTTCTTTGTTGCAAATTTTTAAATTGTAATATTGAAATCGTATTAAGTTGGCAGTCAAATAACTGTTTGTTTTCGTGTGGTCAACATAACCTCACTTTTTAGCATGTACAGCAAAAATTTTTACAGGGTGGTCAAAATATTAGATTGTTAATTAGCATATTCAAGCTGTAAGAATGTATTTAGTTTAAATGAAACACCCTGTATTTTATTAGCCTGTCTTGTGTCAAATTTATTTAGTCTGTCTGGTGTCAAAATTAAATATAGTTTGAAAGCTATATAAAGTCAATTTTCCCTACGACATATTAATAAAATACAGAATGTTCTTTTTAAAATAAGTAGGTTATGACGGCTTGAATGTGCTAATATACTAATCCAATATTTTAACCACCCTGTAAAAAATCTTGTAATAATAAATACTCTCCTGTTTTAAAGCGCTAACGCGGCTTTGGGATTATAGCAGGGTAGTCTGCTATATCTAGGGCCTACGGTATACAAGGAAGGTAACAGGGCCAGTGCTACGCTTCAACCGCATATTATTATCCCCGGTTTACCCAAGGTACTCATTTTATTCAGGCTGAGTCGACCAGGGGCCCATAGACTTTTTTAAAAATGTATAGATGTTCTCACCCTTGGATTCGATCCCTGGCTTACCTGCGTGGAAATCAGACTACTGCCTGAGCTATCCGGCTCATAAAAAAATTGTTATAATAAATATTTTATTTGTTTTATTTTATTGTTTAAATGGAAGAAATAGTCATTTATTATTAGATTAACACCCTGTGTATAGAGAACCTTTGTATAAAAGTACTCTGTATTGTTTAAGTATATTTCAAAAAGTCATCAAATACAGGGTGTTCCATGAGAAAAAATATAACTTTGATTTACCACTCTCTCCTGGAACGTATAAATCGCTTTATTTTTAAATTGTAGTGTCAATGGCCCTGTATATTTCTATGAAGAAAAAAGGTTTGAATATTAAGTCGTTTTCCTTACAGTGACCACGCGTACATAATGGGTCACCCTGTATATATTTAGTTAAAATATGCACAGTGGTTTTTAATTATTTCCAATTTCTTTCAATGATTCAATTGTTTTGTATTCCTTTTTACTTTATCGTACTACATACGCAGTATAAGTATAATAGATAAAGTTATAGGATCGTGCAAAAAATTTTTTTTCAGATTTCACTTTTTTTCGACGTTTTGAGTCCCCCTGAGTCCAGAATTTAAATGCATTGTTTTTCTTTTGCAATACCTCTTAATATAGTGTTATTTCTACTTTCAAAAAGTTGGACGGGTGAAAAAAATAAGATCAAATTATAGAGCGCATTTTTAAATTTTCTTAAAATTCTTCCTTTTGCTCCATGCAATTCGAAAATAAAAATGTTCTATCCCCGAGAAGTGGTGAGAACCGCCCCCATGATAAAAGCGCCATAGTATATAGGATAGACTTTGAATTAGGAGATTGGGCTTTGGGCTACTCCCAAAATTTCATTACAATCCATGCAGTAAAATGCAAATATTGTTAACTATTAATTTCTCAGAAAAATGGACTAATTTGAAATGAAAGTATGACTAATATTCTATTGATTTATGCAATAATCTATAGTGTGTCCCCGAACATTTTTTCAAATGCGGGAATTAATGATGCGTAGAACCATAAAATATTTTCAAGTATACAAGGTGTTTCTAAAATATCAAAATAACGAGTAACTTTGTTATTTTTATAGAATGCCAGTATCTAGTACGATAACAATAATAGATCGGTACGATAAAGTTCTCGGGCGGCCCTTCCGTCCAGCGTTTTTTGTTAGATCATTATAAATAAATATAACCGCATATAAAATATAACCACATATAAATATCAATATAACCACACGAAAAAAAGAAAAAACAAGGCAGATATTGGTAAGATCGGGTAATAAATTTTATTACCTGATCTTACTAATCTCTGCTTTGATTTTTCAAACCACAAGAAAAAAATAAAAAACAAGACAGAGATCAGGTAATAAATTTTATTTAAAATTTATTTAAAATTTTATTACCTGATCTTACCAATCTCTGTCTTGTTTTTTATTTTTTTTTTCTTTTGTTTTGAAAAAACAAGGCATAGATTCTTGTAGTTGATATTTACGTTTCCATCATTTGTTTTAATAGTATTTGTTCACTTATAACCTCATCGATATCACCTTAAATGAATCCACCATATCTCTTAAAAAATCTAAAAATTCCATACAAATAGATGCTGACAATTTTATAATATTTGGATAAAGCAAATACTTGACTCTCAAATCTTGTTTAAGGTGAAGATGTCTTTTTAGATGTGAAAACATGGTCACAAGAAACTAGTTCTTCTTTTCAACAACAAAAACTAAATACCTAATGTTCTCCAAAAAACAAGCTGCCATACTAATTTCATTATATCTGTACAAGAAAACTAATGTGTTGTTGTCCTAGAATTGTTGGTGGTACAATAAGTCTACATCCTGTACCACCAATGCCCTTAACTGAGTCTCTAACCTATCATATAATAAGGAAATGTCTAATTTATTGCCAGACGAAGTCTTATTTATTACTAATTTAAGCAATTCCCGAACATATACCTCGATCTGCAACTCATCGCCACCGAAACTCGAAATAAAACAGTCAATAATTTTAGCATAATTATCTTCAGTGGCGGGAAAACCATCTACTATGTCTATGTCCAAATCATTATGTATTTTTGGAACTGAGACCAAAAAGGCAACCAGTTTTTAATATTCCCGTTAAACTTAATGAATTCTAATGTAGGTAATTTAAACTTTCGCTTACCCTGTATGCTCTCTATACTATTACCAGTTGTCACTGGAAGCTACTAGAAGCCACCTAATCCTCCACTGACTCAGATATCTTCGTTTGTACCCCTTCCTCGCATTGTATGTTCAGGTCTGTAAACTTCCTAATGTAGCTGTCACTACACTCCATTTCTGCTAACAAATATTGTTCACTGGCATCCTCGTTCAATAGTTGATCATATATTTCGTCATCTATTTTCCTTAGATCTTAAATTTTCTGACGTAATAGATCTAAGGAGATTTTGATCAGTCGTACTTCACCTTCCTCGCCTGATAAAAGGTTGCCTAACTGTGTTGCTGCTTTACTGAAGGTGGTACGATGCACTTTACGATGTTTCTTCTAGCTATCCATTTTTCACTGCAAACTTGTTCGAAACACACACGTTTACCGAAACTAGAGGCGAAAAGTGATAGAGTTTGACCAGTGATCGTCGATACACTTTTCCGTTACAACCCGTATGCACACACGATTAACTTTAACTCCAAACTGTTCTGTCACATACGATCGCCAAATAGGGCTTTTCATCGATTGTCATTTGTTTCGAGCTTCTATCATGTGTCACATGATATTAATATATCTACGTCATAACTCTCTGGTTTGTATAATTGTTATATACCAATAACGTATGACGTAGATATATTAATATTATGTGACACATGACAGAAGCTCGAAACAAATGACTGTGAATGAAAAGCCCTATTATGTGGCGGCACTGATTGAAACTACTCGTTATCAACAACTACCCTTGGGTTCGAAAGTAAACAAAACTCTCTTTATCAAAAAACCTCCATTTATCTAAATCAGCTTCTAAAGTAAAGCATTTTATCTTTAAATCTTTCTCTAAAAAAATTTTAATGCGAAGCAAAAATCTTTTTAATTAAGTAATTCTACCGTCTCCAGATATATAAATTTGTTTGATTGTTTTTAATTCATCCTCATTCTAAAACAAATTCGGCCTGTTGGCTATTTTGGAAATAATGACATTTAATAAAGGAAATGAATATTTTTAAAACATCAGTACTGACCTCTGTCCTTTTAGATCTGCAAACTGGAGATGGACGATTCCGTTATTATTATTATTTTCGATACCTATGATATTAGCACATGGTTCGTGATCAACAGTATACAGAAAAAATAGACATATTCTTCTTAATTTCATAATTTCTTAATTTCATAATTTGTCATTCTTCTGTTCTAATGACGGAGGAGTTTACAGACGGACAGACAGACATAGATAATTCAAGGTTTTCACATTTTAATGTTGTAAAGTGGATGAAAACAATAATTCTGTGGCGGGTAACAATAATTATTTTGCCATTAATGAAGATGCGCAACTTTAGCTTACATCTTCTTCTTCTTTAAGTCTTCTTCTTCAAGTGCCATCTCCGTGACGGACGTCGACAATCGTCATAGCTATTCGGACTTTAGAGACCGCTGCTGTGAACAGTTCGTTTGATGTAAGTTGCGCAGCTACGATATTCTACATCTCCCTATACTTCTTTTTCCTTGAACATTTTCCTGCATAATCAATTGGAACAAGTTGTAATATGTCTGAGGTACTCTAATTTTCTTGTTTTGGTGGTATTTAAGATTTTCATTTCTTTACGTATCTTTCTCAGAACCTCTTTGTGACGTGTTCTGTCTACGATGTTTTTAGAATTCTGCACACCCACAGCTTGAATGATTCCAGTTTTTTCATTGCTGCCGCATTCAAGGTCCAAGCTTCCATTCCATAAAACAAAGTCGAGAAAACGGAGCACCTAGCCAACCTAACTCTTAGCCCCAACTTCAAATCCATTGTGTAGAGAATTTTCCTCATTTTGTTAAAATTTTCTCTAGCCTTTTGTATTCTAATTTTGATTTCCTGGAAGTAATCATTTGTGGAGGTAATCATTGTTCCAAGATATGTATATTGGTCTACTCGTTCGACATTGGTTCCGTTTATGAAAAGACACTCGTTATTTCTTTGAGTTTTCGATATTCTCATAAATTTTGTCTTCTTGACGTTCATTGTTAGATCGTATTCTTATCCATACTCCGCTATTCTCGTCACTAGCATCTGAAGATCTTCAAGACGACGTCGGCTAAGATGACAGTGTCATCCGCATATCTAATGTGGTTAATGGAAACTCCATTTTCCTTTATTCTAGCTGTTTGACCCTCAAGAGCTTTTTTCAGGATCTCTTCCGAGTAGGCATTAAAAAGAATTGGCGACAACACGCATCCCTGTATCATCCCACGTCTCATTTCAATTTCTGCTGACAGCTGTTCGTTAACACTACTTTTTCTCGCTGCTTATAGTATAAATTCGATATAACCTAAGGTCCTTTTCTTTGATTTCAGAATATGCATTAATTGTTCATGTCGTACTTTGTCGAATGCTTTATTATAGTTAATAAAACACGTATATATATTTATCTTGATTGACGCCCAGGTACCGTTATATTAAGTGAAAATAGAGCTTCACACGTTCCTAGGTCTATGCGAATCCCAAATTGCTTATCATTAATGGGAAGTGGGTAGTTTCCCTGACAATTTGCCCATATTTTTCCCGATTTTGAATTCATTTGCTGATAAACCAGTCCATTGACGAAGGTTTCGGAGCCATGAATATTTCTTTCTACCAATTCCTCTTTTTCCCTCGATCTTTCCGTTTAGTATTAGCTACAGTATCCAGTATCTGCTACCTTTCATTATATGCCCCAGATCATGCCAATCAAGTTTTTCCTTGTTTATCATGTTCTTCGAGTCACCTTCGCCTTAACCAATTCTGTTTAAGGCTTCTATGTTTGAAATACCTTAAACCCATGATATTTTGAGCATTATACGATATCACCATATCTCGACGGCTTTTAATTTGTTGTATCATATTAATCTTCATGATCTAGGTTTCACATCCATATAGTCCTAATATCTATGATTCATCGACCTGGAAAAGGCGTTTGACAGAATCCCAAGAAAGGACGTATGGAAGACACTAAAAGATAGGGGAGTCGACAGGCACATAATAGAAGTAATAAAGGATATGTACAAAAATAATACAAATACAGTAAGAACCAATAACGAGGAATCCAGAGAATTTACTACAAGTCAGTGCATCAAACAGGTATGCGTGTTGAAACCACTGCTATTCTCAGTCGTACTGGATGAAGCAAAGAAAATCAAGGGAAGAATGAGAAAACTAACACTAGAATACTGGCAAATGAAACAAACTCAACTATTGGAGCTACTATTTGCAGACCACATGGTATTCATAGCAGAAGACAGAGAAGACTTACAGAATA
This sequence comes from Diabrotica virgifera virgifera, assembly GCF_917563875.1. NCBI lineage: Eukaryota > Metazoa > Arthropoda > Insecta > Coleoptera > Chrysomelidae > Diabrotica > Diabrotica virgifera. Next base: position 58,223,427 of record NC_065443.1, on the reverse strand, counting down.
ATCTTCTAGAAGAAGACATTTCAAACATAAATATGAAAATTAATACAGAGAAAACAAAAACAATGATAATCTCAAATACGAAGAAGATACACACAATATAATTAGACGGAAAACAACTAGAGCAAGTGGAATTATTTTAAATACCTAGGAGCAATAATTGAATCAAATGGTAAACAAGACATGGAAATAAACGAGAGAATGGGACGAACAGGAAGCTTATTTAACATTATGAAAACAACATTTTTGGGGAAAAAAGAGATACCGGAGAAAGTAAAAAACAGTCGTTAGATCAGTAGTTAGACCAACAATCATGTATAGCAGCGAAACATGGAAATTGACGGGAAGACAAAAATCCAGAGTCAATGCTATGGAAATGAGGTTCCTGAGAAAAATAGCAAACAGAAAGAGAACAGACAAAATACGAAACGAAACAATGAGACAAAACCTAAAACTAGAACCAATAAATGAAAAAATAGTAGTAGTACATTCTTTCACGGTTTTTGCTGTAAATTTTAAAGAACCGCTTGGATTGACATGAAATTTGGCATACGCATAGCTAACACGTCAAAGAAAAAAGTGATATGGTGCCGATGTGTGGTTTTGCCCTGGGGTAAGTTTCACCCCATCTCGGGGGTGAAAAATATATGTCCAAGATAAGTCCCGAAATGGTTAAACTGACTAATTTTAAGCAACTTTTGTTCTATAGAGGTTTTTCACCAAATCAATACTTTTCGAGTTATTTGCAAGTGAATACGTTCATTTTTCAACAAAATAACCACGTTTTTAGACGGTTTTTCGCAAATAACTCAAAACCTAAGCATTTTGTCGAAAAAAATATTCTTAGCAAAACTCTAGCCTATAAAAAAGTGAAAAAAACGGTGTATATATTAGGTCTCTATACCTAGCACAAGCAGAGTTATAGCTAATAAAAAATAGGTTCATATTCGAAAAATTCCAAATAGAATAATTCAATGTGAAATATCCAAATAATGAAACATTCTTGGGGAAAACCCTTCACAACTTTTTTAAAGTGTTTAAAAACAGCTTTATTTTTGTTTTTATAAAAAAAATTTCTAGCATCAAATGTAAGCAAGTTACGCTCAAAATAAAGTAGGTCCCTTTTGTTTTGGCAAAACAAAAATCAGGAAGATCACCCCCCAATTAGCAACGTAAATGAAATTAATCATTACCGCTTCACAAGTTACTTTACTTATGTTGTGTTTATATGATCTGTAAGTTTCATCGATTCAAAGTACTTGTTTTTGAAAAAATTTGGTTTTAATGTTGTTCTGAAGCTATTTTCTTGTGGCATTTTTACAATTTTAACTATTTATAATGGGAAATAAGCCACAATATTATTAAAAAATGATTTTTATTAACGTTTCGACGTCCAAATCGGGTGCCGTTGTCAAAATACAAAATACTACTAACATAAACAAAAATGTTGTTGCTTAGTAAAAAAAACTCTTCTAATAATTGATTTAATTTGACTCATTTATATCGGCAATTCAGATACATAATATGATACATTTTAAAGTAGAAGACTTTAAAATGATATTGCCAATATTCATGAGTTGCGTTCCTGGGACGACTTTACTGAAAGATAGTTCATTCGATTACATGAAATCAACCCCAACTCAAGAATATCCTTTAATTATTAATTAAAAAATGATTATCCTTTATCGTTTATAAATAAGGAATTGTCAAGATTGGATCGAATGGAACAGAACAACATAGAACGGGATCCTACAACATTCACAAGAAATAATACGAGGAAAATATCAATACCATACATAAAAGGACTATCCGAGAAACTTAAAACAATAGGAAATAAATTCAACATTTCAACAACATTCAAAACAACCAACACATTGAGATCTATTCTATCTAAAACTAAACCTAACAATGAACAAGAAAGGACAAATAATTGTATTTATAAAATACCTTGTGAATGCGAACAGTTTTATATAGGTGAAACATCAAGACCATTAAACGTTAGAATAAGTGAACATCAATCTTATATTAAAAATAGAGAATTTGATAGATCTCAAATATGTCAACACGCATGGGATAATGAACATAGAGTTCAGTAGAGAGATTCAAGTATAGTCCTGAAAGAAACAGACAGTAAAAAGAGAAAAATCAAAGAAGCGGCTCTAATTATGCTAAACGAAACCAATTGTGTCGCAAATTCCTCGGAGGAATGCAGTAGGATGTGGATACCCATACTGAAAGAGGAAGTCAATAGAAAGAAAATACCACAATTAGTAAGTCAATAGTCAAGTTAGTACATATTTTATATTTTAGTATTACTTATATATCCATGTATTATTGATATTATTTATAATTTAAAAAAATTATGGTAAAGTCAGAATTTGGTATTAATTTTGAGAGTAAATTAAATGTAAGACCAAATACTTACGATGTCGGGATAGTATCACGAAGTTTTTCCTGGTTTTCCCTCGTGATTTACTATGAGATCTCTAACGCGAGAATTTTAATGTCACCGTTGCATGTGGTTGTCTTTTTAAAGACAGATCACATGCTATGATTTTTTTGTGACGGATGTTCTTGAGTTGGGGTTGATTTCATGTAATCGAATGAACTATCTTTCAGTAAAGTCGTCCCAGGAACGCAACTCATAAATATTGGCAATATCATTTTAAAGTCTTCTACTTTAAAATGTATCATATTATGTATCTGAATTGCCGATATAAATGAGTCAAATTAAATAAATTATTAGGAGAATTTTTTTACTAAGCAACAACATTTTTGTTTATGTTAGTAGTATTTTGTATTTTGACAACGGCACCCGATTTGGTAGAGATTAACGAAACGTTAATAAAAATAATTTTTTAATAATATTGTGGCTTATTTCCCATTATAAATAGTTAAAATTTGGTTTTAAAGTAAAATTGTTTAAAATTTTATTTTTGAAAAAAATCATTTTTTTCGAAATAACTTAAAAATTGTTAGAGATACCGGAAATCTTAAACAATAAAAAAGGTCAGCTTTACTTTTCTGAATATTTTGTATTTTTTTGTTTTTCTGTAAGAAAAAAATTGTTAAGATTCGGTGTTTCGAGATTTACATACACTCGTGATAAGTGACTCGTTCAAGCCCTTTTAACTACAGCTCTTCCAAAAATAAGGACTTTGAACCGATGAAACTTACAGATCATATGATCAATACATACGTGAATAAAAAACTTGTGAAGTGGTAACAATTAAGTTTATTTGAAATGCTAATTAGGGGGTGATTTTCCCGATTTCTTACCAAAAAAAAGGGACCAACTTTATTTTGAGCGTAACTTGTTTACTTTTGACGCTAAAATTTTTTTTTTTAAACAAAAATAAGCATTTTTTAAACACTTTAAAAAAGTTAAAATGAGTTTTCCCCAAAAAATTGCTTCGTTTTTTGGTTATGGAAGGTTAAAATATTCGATTTGGAATTTGACGAATATGAACCTATTTTTCATTAGCTATAACCCTATAACTCTGCTTCTACTAGGTATAGTGACCTCATATATACACCATGTTTTTCACTTTTTTACGTGCTATATTTTTGATTTGAATTTTTTTTGACCAAATACTTACTTTTTGAGTTATTTGCGGAAAACCGTCTGAAAATGTGGCTATTTTGTAGAAAAATTAACATATTCACTCGCAAATAACTCGAAAAGTATTAACTTGGTGAAAACACTTTATAGAACAAAAGTTGCTTAGATTTAGTCGTTTTATCCATTTCCGGACTTATTTCGAACATATATTTTTCACCCCCAAAGGGGGGTGAAACACCCCTAGGGCAAAATCACACATTGGCACAATATCACTTTTTTTCTTTGACTTGTTAGCTATGTGTATGCCAAATTTCATGTCAATCCAGGCGGTTCTTTAAAATTTAGAGGTTTTGCAATATTTTACCTTTAAAGAACGTATTATAGAGGGTCAACATAGATGTTCGAGCACGTGTGTAGAATGTCGAACGAGAGAATAACAAAACGAGTGTTCGAAACGAAATTGCAGGGGAAAAACAAAAGAGGAAGACCAAGAGTTATGTGGGTAGATGAAATCAGGAAAGAAGTCGAGAAGAAAGGATTGACATTGGAAAGTGCAAGAAATCTTACACAGGATCGGAAAGCATGGACACTACAATGCCTTTATTCCTAAAGGTAGAAAGGCTTAGGACTAAGTAATTAAGTGTATTACCTAATACAGGATACACGTAACATTTTAGCAACTTAAGAATTAGTTGTAAGTTGTAACTTACACGTTTGAATATAAAAAACGGTTATGATCGTTTAATATACACAAATAAATCATATGCTGTAAACCATCGCTCATCTCTACCGCCAATCCTGATTCCCATTGTGCACCCTCGACAATAACACTGTCGATTTAGAGCCGAAATCCGACTGTAACCGTATCTTGGAATCCGATTAACTTTTAATCTTGAAACAAAGGCCCATTGAGCGAAAAGTCCGGGAATTTAATTCTAATTATATTCCAAATTATCTACACTATGCAGCAAAGTTTTGAAATAAAGTTAGTGTCGATTAATTGTTGGCATTTCTATTTTATTTATGGAGGTACAACAGCGCACGTTGGGACTGGCAGGACCGATAAATTTGACCCACCAGTTTGCAGATTACGCCGAAGCCACGTCTTTATTGAGTTTTTGTGACGATTAATGTATCGAAGATTGTTGAAAGGGTCGAAAGTTAATTGATTCTAATAGAAATCGCCAGATTTCATTTGCATTTTGTTCGAAAGCAACTGCGAACGAAAAATATATGTAACGGGAAACAAGAGTACCGAATTTAAAGCAGAATCGTCAGTACAGTATGCGGCAAAATAAACAGTACTAAAATGTTTATGATTATTTATATACATATACATACATCGCCGCTTCACAAGAACGTAGGCTTAAGTCAAAAAAGACGATTTTAGAGGAGAGGCATTTTAAAACTTTATGGAAATGATTATGAGCATAACTCCGAATAAGTTGTTACTTTAAAGAAATTACCTATACAATTTTGTTAGAAATATATCTAAATACAAACTGTGATAACTAGATAAATTTATAAAGTGTTTTTGTTAACCCCTATTACATTTGAGTCTTTTTTCCTCAGAAACATTTACTTTGTTAAAACGCTAACTAAACTTTTTTAAAATGCTGACCTAACTAAAAATTTCCTTATTTTAGAGATCCTTATTTTAGAGAGAATTTTCACAAAAACTAGTCGTAAGTATCATATCGGTCGTCCTTGACGAGAAATAAATACACAAATTGCTTCACATTCTGCGGCGTAACTAACTTGGGTCTGTATTCATACGAAAATATTAAGTATTTAACTAATTTCGCGCTAAACAAATATACACTTGGTGTCATCTCTTAACGACTATTATTATTAACGTCATAGGTCTTTATTCACGCGATAGATACTTCTATTTTTAGTAGATCTGCATTAATAAGTCAATTTTGTCAAATTTTGACTTAAACCTTCGTTCTTGCGAAGCGGCGACATGGTTATAGACTTGCGACAAACCGGATTGCGATGGATATGGAAAATTATTGCCATGCGAAATAAGGTGATCCTCAAAATGATCGCGCAGCATTAGCAGAGGGCCGTGTGACAGGTTAGAAATATGCTTTATTGTCGTTGAAAATTTTACAGTTTTATAGACAAAGGTTTTAAAAAGTCAAAAAACAAAGCAAAACAATAACAAATACAATTTACTAAAATTACATTAATCGTCAGTATAAATTAAAAAATAATAATAAGTAAGTAAAATAAAAACAAAATATTGCAAAATTTAAATAAATTTCAAATAATCAACCTTAAGAAAGAATAATTCGGTCTAGTTAGCTGAGGCGCAGTCGATCGACAAGTTTAGTGGATTTGCGATTTGCGATCGCTGGTTCGAGCCTCAGGTAGGTCATGAAATTAATAAACAGACCAACGCCGTAGTATAAAATCTCAATAGAGTCTACGACTTGGTCTAGAATAAACTAGCGTCTGATCGGCCTATGGAGGAGCGGTACGGCAAGGGATAAGGGTTTGCGGCTTGGTGACACTCCTCCATAGATATCTACCGAGGGGCGTTGACGCCTAAGAACGGTGTATAATATATAAGAAAGAATAAGTTTAAGAAGTTTAAAAAGTTAAATGATACATGTTGTTCTGAACTATTTTCTTGTGGCATTTTTATAATTTTAACTATTTAATGGATATCTCAATTACAAATCAAATCACAACATCAACGTTAAAAAGGGAATCATAAAATCCTTATATAGAGCCAAAATTACTTGTTCTAACGAAAATTCATTTTTAGAAGAAAAACAATTCTTAACATCTGTTTTATTAAAAAATGATTATCTTTTATCGTGTATAAATACGGAATTGTCAAGATTGGATCGAATGGAACAGAACAACATAGAACGGGATCCTACAACATTCACAAGAAATAATATGAGGAAAATATCAATACCATACATAAAAGGACTATCAGAGAAACTTAAAACAATAGGAAATAAATTCAACATTTCAACATTCAAAACAACCAACACATTGAGATCTATTATATCTAAAACTCAACCTAACAATGAACAAGAAAGGACAAAGAATTGTATTTATGAAATACCTTGTGAATGCGAACAGTTTTATATAGGTGAAACATCAAGACCATTAAACGTTAGAATAAGTGAACATCAATCTTATATTAAAAATAGAGAATTTGATAGATCTCAAATATGTCAACACGCATGGGATAATAAACATAGAGTTCAGTGGAGAGATTCAAGTATAGTCCTGAAAGAAACCGATAGTAAAAAGAGAAAAATCAAAGAAGCGGCTCTAATTATGCTAAACGAAACCAATTGTGTCGCAAATTCCTCGGTGGAATGCAGTAGGATGTGGATACCCATACTGAAAGAGGAAGTCAATAGAAAGAAAATACCACAATTAGTAAGTCAATAGTCGAGTTAGTACATATTTTATATTTTAGTATTATTTATATATCCATGTATTATAAAATTATAGTAAAGTCAGAATTTGGTATTAATTTTGAGAGTAAATTAAATGTAAGACCAAATACTTACGATGTCGGGATAGTATCACGAGGTTTTTCCTGGTTTTCCCTCGTGATTTACTATGAGATCTCCAACGCGAGAATTTTAATGTCACCGTTGCATGTGGTTGTCTTTTTAAAGACAGATCACATGCTATGATTTTTTTGTGACGGATATTCTTGAGTTGTGGTTGATTTCAAGTAATCGAATGAACTATCTTTCAGTAAAGTCGTCCCAGGAGCGCAACTCATGAATATTGGCAACATCATTTTAAAGTCTTCTACTTTAAAATGTATCATATGTATCTGAATTGCCGATATAAATGAGTCAGATTAAATAAATTATTAGAAGAATTTTTTTACTAAGCAACAACATTTTTGTTTATGTTAGTAGTATTTTGTATTTTGACAACGGCACCCGATTTGGGCGTCGAAACGTTAATAAAAATCATTTTTTTAATAATATTGTGGCTTATTTCCCATTGAATAGTAAAAATTAAATGATACATATGATACCCAATAATAAGTTTAATAGGTTTAATAAGTTAAATGATACATATGATACCCAAATTTAGATAAAAACACTACTTTTATGTAAGAGTACTGTAATTTCTTAGTTATTGATTAAGAAATTCTTCAACTGAATAATATGGTCTTTCAGATGATAGGCTTTAGTCATTTTACGGAACTCGGGGAAAGATGATGGAGATTTAAGTTGCAGAGGGAGATGGTTGTATAGTTTTTTTGCAGAATATAATATAGATTGCTTTACTAACTCTGTGGACGAGATCGGCAAATAGACGTCAAAGGAAGAATTTCTGGTGAAGTAGTCATGCTTAGGTCTTGCTGGAAAGACATATAGATGTTTACGAATTAAGCAAACAGTTTCTAAAATATATAAAGAAGGAAGTGTTAAAATATTACAATCTGTAATGGGTTGTTCTGTTTAGGCTAAACATATATCTTATTGCTCTTTTTTTGTAATTTAACCTTTAACTACACGCGCTGGCGTACTTTGTACGCCAGATATAAGAATTCTACTGGAAATATATTTAAAAATTTAATTTTTGACCTTGCTTATTTTTCTAACCTATCACTGGAATGTGCTTTACAATTTGGTTTTAGTTTCGTTATAATCGGCGTTCTGGAAAGATCGTAATTTACATTTTATTATTTGTTGTTTCCGGTGGTGGACAATATACCCCAGGATTATATTACTATAAGTCGTAATATAAGTACATATTTTAATTGTTTTTTAGTCATTATGGCAAAAAATATATTTTTCTTTGTAAACAATACTTTTTCTCCTGTAAAAAATCACATTTAAAAAAATTTTTTATTAGTAATTTTATTTATCATGGAATCCAGTTATTCCATGATTCCAGTTATAAATCCCAATTGGCTTACTGAAAAGGAACTCCAAGTATTCACTGATGCCGAATAAGGTTTATAACAAACAACTAAGTGTATTTTTTCAAAAAAAAATAAACAAATCCGCTGTTTTTAAGTGTATTTTCTTGTGGCGTACAAAGTACGCCACGCGTGTAGTTATGTTATAACTTGATGCGCGGGTAGTTAAAGGTTAAAAATAACGTCGGATTGGACAGCTGTACCAGAACCTCAAAAAGAAAGACCATATAAGAAAAATATGTTATTTTGGAAGAGGCTAAATTGAGTTCCTTTGAAACGGATCTTATTGCATAGAAAGCTGAGGATAGTTTCTTTCTTAACACATCGATATGAAGAGACCATTTAAGATTGCTGTCTAAAGAAATACCAAGAAATTTTTTAACGGTACTGATCTGGCTGTTATTAAGAGGTAAGGTTTGAAAAGCTCCTTTATAGGATAATGAAACTGTTTTATCTACATTGTAATATCATGAAGAGTTGCAATATTTGAGTTGCTCCAAGTAATACTGACATCATCAGCAAAAAGAAACATTTTTCCATCGATTTTTAAACTAGTGATGTCATTGATAAAGAAAAGTAGAGGACCCAATACTGAACCTTGTGATACCCCACATAAAATGATTTTGAGACTAGAGTCTGTTGTTTCCTATTAACCAAGTAAGATTTAAACCAATTCAAAGAAATACCTCGAATTCCGTAGAAATTAAGTTTTTTTTATCAAAATATCGTGATTTACATCAAAAGCTTTGGCATAGTGACAAAAAACAGTGGCAGTGTGAAGATTATTGTTTAGTGCTTGAACCTCATATTAGTACAGAAAACATGGCATCAGTGTACATGTATCATGTATCATTTAAAAAGCCAAACTGATTTTAAGATAAAATAATATTTTCAACTAGAAAGGACATTCTTCGGGCTTTTATGAGTCTTTAAATAATTTTGAAAAACGAAAACAGAACTATTAACGAATGTTGGTACGATATTCAAAACTCGATTTTAGAGGACGTAAGGGAATCTTTAAAAACACCTACAATGTTGGCAAAAAATGAATGGATGAACCAAGAAATTCTAGACTTGATGGAAGTTCGACGAAAATACAAAAATAGAAATATTATCAAATACCGTGAAATTAACAAACTCATAAAAAGGAAAATTAAACAGGCCAAAGAATCTTGGCTCGAGAATTCATGTAAAGAAATAGAAGACCTCCAAAAAAAGAATGACAGTTTCAACCTCCACAAGAAACTTAAATATACCTCCGGAATTAGAAAACAGAAAAATGCTCACGTACTTAAAACCGCAGACGGAAAAATTTGTGATCACGAACAACAGTGCAAAGAATGGGAGAGACACATCGGTGACCTTTTTGACGATGCTTCTCGAGAAAATGCTCAAAATACTACCTGTGACAACCAATTAGACAGAGGTCCCAGTATACTGAAGTCAGAAGTCATAAAAGCAATACAACAAGCCAAAAACAATAAAGCACCTGGACCAGATCAAATCCCTGTTGAGCTACTTAAACTTTTGGATGAGGAAAACATTACCTACTTGACTACTTTCTTTAACAAAATTTACAACGAAGGAAAAATATCAGATGATTGGTTGGAATCACTGTTTATAACATTACCAAAGAAAAGCAGGCCCACCAAATGCAGCGATTTTAGACTAATCAGTTTGATGAGTCACACACTTAAGATACTTTTACATATTATACAAAACCGAGTATTCCTTCTGTGCGAAACTAGAATGGGTAATAAGCAATTTGGATTTAGAAATGGTCTAGGAACTAGAGAAGCACTATTTTGTATGCGCGTTCTATTACAAAAAAGTTGTGAATTCCGAAAGAACGTTTATGTTTGTTTCATCGACTTCGAGAAGGCATTCGACCGAGTACAACATGATACACTTTTCGATTGCCTGCAGGCAGCAGGACTTGACCGCTACGATATAAGACTGCTGAAATACTTATATTACAATCAAGTAGCCTCTATCCAAATTGGAGACAGTCGTACTGAAAAACTGCCGATAAAACGTGGAGTACGACAAGGTTGTGTTTTATCACCCACCCTTTTTAATCTGTACTCTGAAGAAATCTTTAGGGAGGCTTTGGATGACAGACAAGAGGGAGTAAGGCTAGGCGGAGAAGTAATCAACAATATTAGATACGCTGACGATACAGCCATTCTTGCTGAAAATTTACAAGATCTTCAGACACTACTAAATCTAGTCAGTGAAGCAAGCTATCGGAGAGGCCTTAAAATCAACATTTCAAAAACAAAGTGGATGGCAGTTGGAAAGATTAATATAGATCAAGGTCAGCTTTCTCTTGATGGAGAGGAGTTAGAACGGGTAAATCATTTCAAGTACCTTGGCAGCTGGTTAAATGTAAATTGTGACTCTGATGAAGAGATAATAACTAGGATCGAAATATCACGGAAGGCTTTTATGACCTGGAAACCAGTTTTATGTAATAGAAACCTGTCGATGAATATTCGAAAGAAGGTGCTGAAATGTTATGTGTGGTCTATCCTATTGTATGGTTGTGAGACATGGACGTTAAAAACCACAATGCTAAACAAAATAGAAGCATTCGAATTGTGGTGCTACCGACGAATCCTAAAGATATCGTGGGTTTCGCACACTTCCAATGAAGATGTTCTTCAAATGATGAATTCGGAACGTCTGCTCATAAGCATCATAAAGAGGAGAAAAACAGAATACTTCGGCCATATAATTAGAGGACCTAAATACCATCTGCTTCGCCTTATAATACAAGGAAAAGTGGAGGGAAAGAGATGGATTGGTCGAAAAAAACTTTCATGGCTGCGTAATATTAGACAATGGTGTGGCTGCACAGTAGAATAATTATTTCGCGCAGCAGCCGATAGAGAGAGATTTCAGGAAATTGTAAACATGATGACGGCCAACGTCTGAATACAGACACGGCACCTAAAGAAGAAGAAGAAATAATTTTGGAGAGTACCGGTACTAATAAAATAGGTCTATAATTGCAGGCATCAGATTTTTCACCACTCTTACTTTATCATCAAAAAGATAGCCGTAGAATGATATGGGCTTTAGAAATATAATACTTTTTAAAATATTCTATTTTATACTTAATATTAACACAATGTATATTTTATTTTTCTTTACTTTACAGGTAATATCGAGTTACTGCAAGACGAAACAGCAACATCGACCTTTTTCACACATAGTGATGGATTTACATCAAGAAACTATGTCTGCCTTAGAAGTTGCCATGGATGCTGCTTGGGGTCCACCTGCTATGCCAGAACTGCAACCTAGGACAATAAATTGGTAAGGAATTCATAAAATACGTCCATGGTATTACTGTGTTGAACTGACAATTCCAGAAGTCAAGTTCATGTAAAACATATTTAATCTAATCCATAGTTATTTTACATAATACATTTTTAATGAGAAAATAATTAAAGTTGCTTGCAAATAGTTGACGAATAGTTTGAACAGACTCTTTATGGTCTAAGAGCTAGTAACGTTTTAGAGAAACTATTTTAAGACAGCTGATTATTTCATATATTGTTCCCTATGCTTCCTCGAACACCGTACCGGCCATCTGGCTGCTGATACAGGTTGCGTTCATTACTGCGCAGCACACCTGTACAGGTAAATACAAAATCAGGGTGATTGATTAGTGTGATAAAGCTTAGTAGATCCGCTATAGTAATAGAGAGCAATAAAAGTTAATAACAAAACTTGTAGCCAACTTTGAGCTTGACATTACAAAATTAGTTAGAATGTTACAGGGTGTTCGATATCATAGTGGCAGACCAAACTTTTTTTTTTTTTAAATGGAACACCGTAAATTTTATTTTATATTCGAAATCCTGTTAACTTTTCCATCACAAAAATATAAAGGTTTGTTATGTTATACAGGGTATTTACAAAGTTATAACCAATGTTCTACGAAAATCGTAATAAGTTCAGCTCTCTGTATAAATAAAAATAAGCACAACAGAAATGGTTTATTGGTGCCATATTTTTTTGTTGATTGTCAAAATTTATAAAAATGGTTGATATTGCTAATTTTCTTTATATCGAATACAGGATGGGTCAAAACGCAAGTACATTATTTTCTCAGTAATTTTAAATAGAACAACTTAATTAATAACTTGCTCTGATAAATTAAAATATCTCGAAAACTAACTTTAGGCATAGGGAATAATATACAAAAATTAAAGTACGGTATTGATACTTTTCGATGGTGATATAAAATACAGGGTGTTCCATTTAAAATTTCTGAGAAAATAATGTATTTGCGTTTTGACTCACCCTTTATTCGATATAAGGAAAATTAGCAATATCAACCATTTTTATAAATTTTGACAATCAACAAAAAATATAGCACCAATAAACCACTGCTGTTGTGCTTATTTTTATTTATACAGGGAGCTGAACTTGTTACGTTTTTCATAAAAAATTAGCGAAATTAGCATAAAAAGCGAAATTATTCCGATTCGATTTTTTTGCACAAACTTACTCAAAAAATAATCCTTATAACATATCCACAGGGTGCCGGGCGGTGCCGTGGTCGAAAAATTGTTTAAACAATTTTTTTAAACAAATTCACAAAAATAATTTTTTCACTTTGAACAAATTTTTTTTAGATAATCTGGGACATTCTGAGCAAAAAATGTCTCTTGTGATTTTTTTCTAATATTGATTGTTGTCGAATTATACGCGATTTATAATTTGAAAAATGCGAAAATGGCCATATAACTCGACAACAATCAATTTTAGAGAAAAATCACAAGCGACCTTTTTTGCTCAGAATAACCCAAATTATCTAAAAAAAATCGTTCGCAATAAAAAAAATATTTTTGTGAATTTGTTTAAAAAAAATTGCTTAAACAATTTTTCGACCACGGCACCGCCCGGAACCCTGTGGATATGTTATAAGGACCTCGTTTTGAGTAAGTTTCTGCAAAAAAATGGAATCGGAATAATTTCACTAACGGGGGGCGACGATGCATCCTGGACTATAGCGCTAATTGTTAATAATTAAAAATAACAGCTTTCTAATAAAATAATGACAAAAATCTCTTCAGGTCCTTGTAGAAGGGATTTGAAACTTGATTTGGTGACTTTTTGAATTTCATAATAATAACGTTTAATCGAGTTATTAAGCCTTGAAAATGGCCATTTTCGCATTTTTCAAATTTTTAATCGCATATAACTCGACAAAAATTAATTTTAGAAAAAAATGACAAGAGACATTTATTGCCAATTTATCTAAAAAAAATTTGTTCGAAAAGAAAAAACTATTTTTGTGAATTTGTTTAAAAAAAATTGTTTAAACAATTTTTCGACCGCGGCACCGCCCGGCACCCTCTGGATATGTTATAAGGACCTCTTTTTGAGTAAGTTTGTGCAAAAAAAAATCGAATCGGAATAATTTCGCTAGCGGGGGCGACGATACTGCCCGGTCTATTTATATTTTTGTAATGGCAAAGTTAACATAATTTCGAATATAAAATAAAATATAGGGTGTTCCATTTAAAAAAACATAAGTTTGATTTGCCGCTATGTTATAGAACATCCTGTAACATTCTAATTAATTTCGTAATGTAAAGCTGAAAGTTGGCTACAATTTTTGTTATCAAGTTTTATTGCTATCCATTACTATAGCGCATCTACTGAGCTTTATCACACTCATCAATCACCCTGTATAATGAATTTAAATTATTTATGTACAATTAACCATAGTTAATTGTACATAAAAATTCAATGTGACCGCATAGTATTCAGTTTCTCATGCATTATTACAAGAAAAACGTTCTTCTAAGAGTCAAATTGAACACATATTCTTCTGAGAGAAGGTTCCCATTTTTTCAATCTGGTGGGACGTCGAGTAATGTTTTTAGTGTTGTTTTATGTGCTATTAGATTGAAAACTTAGTCATATAAACTGTTTTATAATCTGTTGTTTATTTATTACAGGTATTTATTTTCTGTATGTTCAGATCCAGACCTGCTTCCTTGCTTCTCTCAATGACACTATCAAGCAATGTTTGCAGATCTTCTTGAGTAGAAGCTAGGAGTACTGTATCGTCCGCATATCACAAATTATTGATGACTTCACCGTTCACAATTATTATTCCTTCTTGTTTTTCAGAAAGTGCATCTCTGAAAATTGTTTCGGAGTAAACATTGAAATCCAGGGGCTACAATAGGCATCCCTGCCGTACTTTACTTTTAATATTAAGAACCTGTGATTCCAAACCGTCTACTAAAACTGATGTTGTTTGATTCCAATACAAATTTGCAATTATGCGAACGTCTCTACCGTCCAAGCCAATGTCTATATATATATATATATATATATATATATATATATATATATATATATATATATATATATATATATATTATAACAGCCCTACAGGCCTTAGAGGCCCTTGGCTTCGATAGTCTTGACTAATTTCTTCCACTTTTTGCGGTCCTGACGGCATCAAACCACTTCCTTCGTGGTCTCCCTCTTATTTTCTTCCCTTGTTCTCCTGCTGATAAAACTCTTAGGACGTTTCTTTCTTGTGGCATTCGTAAAACATGGCCCAACCATCTAACTCTCTGTGCCTTGATTTTCTGAGTTATTTTAGGTTTCTTATACATCTCCATTAGCTCCTGGTTTGTTCTTCTGCGCCATTCCCCGTTATCCTCCTTTATACCACCAAAAACTTTTCTCAATATTTTTCTTTCCCAAATCTGTAGCTTCTTTTCTACTTTCTGGTTCATTGTCCAAGTTTCACATGCATACAGCACCGTTGGTCTCACTATTGCTTCATACGCTCGGATCTTGGCTGCCCTGGACACGTTTTTTGCCTTCAACAGTGCGTTTAATGAACCTACTGCTTTGCTACCTTTTAACAACCGTTTATCTATCTCTCTCTTCGTCTCCTCGATTTGTAACTGTGACTCCAAGGTACTCAAATTCAGTTACCTTCTCAAATTTATAATCTTTGTCATTTGTCCTTAGAGTAATCCACTTATTTTCTTCAGAATTTTCTCCTCTCATTTCCATATACTTGGTTTTTCCTTGGTTTATAGTCAGGCCATATTTTTTTGCTTCTTCTTCAAATTGCTTGAACATTTTTTGAAGTTCTATTCTTGAACGCGTCAGAAACACCAAGTCATCTGCAAAACCTATACACTGTTGTCTTCTGTTAAGAATCGTGCCGCTTGTCTGGATATTGGCTCCTCTAATTATATTTTCTAGTACTAGATTGAATAAGTCTGTTGACAGGGGGTCCCCTTGTTTTAATCCTCTGTTGACGTTAAACTGATTTGAAAAACTGCCTTCTATCATGACTTTATTGACTGTGTTGGTTAACGTAATTTTAACTAATGGTATCAGTTTCTCTGGTATTCCTAGTGCTCTCATTGCTTCGTATAGCCCGTTTCGTGAGATTGAGTCGTAAGCCTGTTTAAAATCGATAAAGAGCATATGTAATCCTAGATTTTGTTCATAACTATTGTTTTGCAATAACTTTAGCAAAAAAATTTGATCGGTTGTTCCTCTTCCCTGTCTGAAACCAGCCTGGTATTCTCCTATTATCTCTGATTCATAAGCTTTCAATCTAGTTCTTATAATTTTTGCTAATACCTTATACACCACTTCTAACAGTGCGATTCCTCTGTAATTTTCACATATGGTCTTATCACCTTCCTTGTGAATTGGGCAGATGAGTGCTGTGTTCCATTGCTCCGGCATTTTTTTCGTTGTCCCAATTTTCTTTATAAGTCCAGCTATTTTTTGCTGCAGTATATTTCCTCCTACCTTTAATATCTCTGCTGGAACTCCGCTTTCTCCGGCACTTTTATTATTTTTTAGGTCCTTTATTACTGTTATTATCTCCCTTTCTGTCGGTGCTTGTGTTTGTTGTGGTTTCGCTTCTTGTATTTGTTGTTGTTCGATTTCTTGCCCTCGCTGTTGCATTTCTGTTTCTGTTTGGGCTTTATCGTTTAATAATTCTCCGAAGTATTCTGCCCATCTATTCAATTTTTCTGTCTTGTCTCCCAGCAACATACCATCTTTATTTCTGCAAAACATTATGCATTTATTTTGAGTCCCTCGTGTTTTTTTTACTCCTTGATAAAAATTTTTAACTTCTTGTTGGACATAGTTTTCTTCTATTATTTCTAGTTGCTTTTCCAGTGCTTTTCTCTTCTTTTGCCTACATAATCGCTTAGCTTCTCTTCTCTTTTCTTTATAATACTCGTTACTTTTTTCTGTGTTGTTTCTAATATTTTCCATTTTTGCGTTGTTTCTCTGCTCTAGAATTCTTTTGCAGTCCTCATCAAACCATTGTTCTCTATTTTCTTTTTCTGCTTTCCCAATGCTAAGGTCTGCCGCTTCTATCACAGCTGCTTGTATTTGTTCCCATTCCTCTTCTAGGTTCCCGGTCGTGATTCTTTCCAATCTCTTGTTTATCTCTTCCTCTGTTCTTTTTGCTACCTCTTTATCTTGGAGTCGCTCTAATTGGTATTTTTTCCGTTGTGTTCCTTTTCTTGTTATCTTGGGAATTTCTTGCTTAAGTTTGACTATTGTCAATATATGATCGCTATCCGCGTCTGCTCATCTGTAACTTCTACAATCAGTCACAGATTTGTTGTGTTTTCTTTCAATGAGGACATGGTCTATTTGGTTTCTCGTTTTTCCATCAGGAGAGATCCAGGTTATTTTGTGTATACCTTTATGATCAAATTGTGTACTTACTATCTTAAGGTTATGTTCCATTGAAAGTTCTATTAGTTTTTTGCCATTGTCATTACTTTCTTTATGTAGGCTTTTACCTCCTGTTATATTCATATAAATTTCTTCTCTTCCTACTTTCGCATTCATATCTCCCACAATTATTTTTATATCATATTTTGGTATTTTCCCAATTAGCTCACCGAGTTGTTCATAGAACTCATTTTTTGTTTCCATGTCTTTCTCTTCTGTAGGAGCATGTGCATTAATTATGCTAATTTTTCTATACTTCCCGCGAAATCTTATATAGCACAGTCTTTCTGATATTGCTTAGAAGTCAGTTACTACTCGTCTTATTCTGTCTGATACTATAAAACCAGTCCCCAGGTATCCATTTGGCCCGCCGCTTTTAAAAAGGGTACTTTTCCCAACTTTTACTATCTCACTTCCTAGTTGCTTGGTTTCTTGCAAGGCCATTATTTCGATTCTATATTTCTCTCGTATTTTATCTAAATTTCTTAATGCTCCTTCATCGTAGGTCCCTCTTACATTCCATGTGCCCACTTTCAGTACATTTTCAATTTGTTTATTTCCTTTCTTATCTTCTTTTCTTTTTTCCGAATTCATCGTCCTTATTGTAGCCATGTCGTTACCATTTTTCTCATGTTGATTATTATTTTTTACTTTTTTGACCCCCCTGGTGCTGCTTCTCCTTTTTTTATTTCGTATAGCTGCTCCTTCTCTTCATCCCATCTCCATTCTCTACCGTCTACTATTAACTTTTTGTATCCAATTCTTGCCATTTTCCTTTTTCTCTTTCTTCTTTCGCCACCTTGCTTAATTGTTTCTGTATTTTCTTTTCTTTCATCGTTAGGTCACTGTTTATGTAAATGCGTTCGTTGTGGTTTTTTAACTTTCTCTTGTTTTTCAATATCTCCATTTTTTCAGTCATTGTTTCCGTTTCTATAACACAGAGATTCTCTCCAATTTTTGTGGCGTTCCTTAATTTCACTTTAACTTGCAGTTCTCTGACTAAGAAATTTTCCATTTCTTCTCTAATGTTTCTATCGTCGTTTGTGTCCATTTTTAATCCTGATATGGCAGCATCAACTGCAGGTCCCTTCTCTTGCAAGCAGGAGAAAATAAAGGGACCTTTTGCTATTATTCAAGATCTTAAATGGTATATGCAGTTGTTCTCAACTACTCAATAAGATCGCACTGTTTGTACCACCTCGCACCACTAGACAAGTGCGAACATTTTATGTACCATTCCACAGGTTTAATTATTCACTTTTTTCGTTCGTACCCAGAGTCTTGAATTTAGCAAACTCCCTTTACAATTTACAACTGTTCGACAACTCCATCAGTCGTTTTAAAAGAAATTTACATGGGATCAATATTTGAGTGAAGCGTCTGTAATTTGTTAACTTGGTTTTATGATATTATTTCATAGTACATATTTACTTCTAATATTATATTTATATTTCTATATGTCTGTTTTTTATATTATATTATGTTATTGTTTTTTTTTTCTGTACACTATGTATTTTTGTAGAATTGGGCTTGCCCGTAAAATAAAAAATAAATAGATATTATCAGGTTTTTCTTCTTACTGTATTTTTCTATGTATTCGATTCTTTCCTGTAGTTGCTTTACTTCTCTTTTCAAGTTCTGATTCTCTTGCCTCATTTCCATTAATTGCTTATTGTTTTCGGCTTGTTCCTTCCTGACCTGTTTTATTTCATTCATCATTTCTTCATTTTTCTCCATAAGTTCTTTCATCATTCTAATCATGCCTGCATTTGTATCTTTGTCTGCTTCATTTTTCTGTTGTGTTCTCTTTGCTTTTTTACTTCTTTCAAAACTGTCATCGTTTCCTTCCGTTCTCTTCCGTTTAGTTTCTTCGTCTGTTTCTACCTCACTTCCAGTTTCGCTTCTATGCTCACTCATTGTGTTTTTATTTAGAGACCTAATTCTGTATTTACTTATTACTATGTATTAATATTATTGTTATTTTATTTATTAATTATTTAATTTTTAAATTTTTATTTTACTTTTAAAATTATTTGTGACTTCTTATCAGTGCCAAAAAACTTAATGATAATTATTGTTTTACTGTTAGTAATTTAAAATATATTTTTATTAAAACTAGGTTAGGTTAATAATGGTTGGATCTTACTTTTAAAATTCTTGTTTAGTTTACACTCTAAATTACTTAATTCACTTATTTACACTTTGTAAGACTTTGGTGATTTATCTGTTCGCAATACCTCAGTAATTTTGAAGCTAAATTGCGGAGCAGATTCAAATCGACCTCACTGTCTCTTTACCAGGACCGTATTCATGTCTTTTAGATAGTGTTGGAAAATTCTCGAGAATGAAAAATCAGAGAAAATTCTCAAGAATCTTCTCGAGAATATTCTCGATATCGAGAATTTTCTGAGAATGAACCCTACGACGCACTTAGGGATATTGTTGAAGATGAAATAGGGTATTAAAGATCATGAACTCATTTACAAAATTATGATACTAAACAACAGTGTTCTTCATATAATATAAAGAAAATACAAAAACAACAGAGAACACAAAATATATTTGATAAAAAAATTCTAAAAGTTTCTTCTTAACAACAAATAATGCAAGTAATGGATGTGTCGATTTAATCAGAAAAACATGAGGTCTCAGGTTCAGAATCTATTTCTACCATTAGCTCGTCCTGGTCATCTATATTCTGCATTTCAATGTACTGATGAGAAGTCGTGGGATTTTATTTTTGACGAGGCGTCAGGTCAGTCATGGATTGGTCTACGTCTAAAGGTGGCATTTAGACGGGCTAGTTTTTGAAGCAATATGTTGCCGAAAATATATTTGGTATGTTTATGGCAGCATTACAGCCATCTAATGAAAATATCGCCGTTTGGCTGAGCCAGGTGGCCGAAATTTTACGTTGCCGATAAAGTCGAACTGCTGTGGAAAATTTTGCATGTTGCTCTGTATTTCCTCTTTATTTCCTGTACTCTGTTGAAATTTAATTTGGTTTTGTCAAAACATACAAAGAAAAGATGAATACGTGGTCAAATAAAATCACAATAAGGTTTGTTAATACAGTACATTTACGTCCAGAGTTGTGGAACTTGGCATACTTCTGGAACTATAAGACAAATTATGGAAGTGTGCACCTTGAATAAATACATTGAATTAACTGTTAGTACATATAAATAACAATTGCTAATCTTGTTGAGATTGGTGTTGCATTTCTCATGTTTGATATTTCTTCTCTATTCGTGGCCCTATCATTATTTATTAATAGTTCGAATCCACAGGGTTCTGTCCTTGCCCCTTTACTTTTCAGCCTCTATATTGCTGACATGCCTGAAACCGAATCTCGGAAGTTTGGATATGCTGACGACTGGACCCTTGCAACAAGCCACCAATCTTTAGAAACTACAGAAATCACTCTCACGAATGACTTATCCATCCTCAGCGAATACCTTAAGAAATGGAGACTACAGCCAAGTACTACAAAAACTGAAGTATCAGCTTTTCATCTAAACAACAAGTTGGCAAACAGAGAATTGCGAGTGTATTTTAATAACAAGCTGTTAAAACACAATAAATACCCGAAATACCTTGGGGTTACTCTAGACAGAACGCTCACATTCAGAGAACACCTGACGAAAACAGCAGCAAAATTGAAAACACGCAACAATATAATACAGAAACTCTGCGGCACTACATGGGGGTCCACAGCATCAACATTAAGATCCTCTGCTCTTGGCCTGATATATCCGGTGGCAGAATACTGTGCTCCAGTGTGGCTAAATAGCAGGCATACCCACCTGGTCGACACCCAACTAAACCGTACTATGCGTATGATAACAGGCACAATTAAGCCCACCCCTACAATGTGGCTACCTACCCTTAGTAATATAGCACCACCCAACCTACGCCGCGAACATGCATTGGTTAAAGAATATAACAAAATAATGGACAGTCGTCAGCTTCTAGTCCACAACGACATCCCCGATATTCTTGGAAACCGTCTCCGATCCAGGTTACCCCCTCTACAATCTGCTCAAGCGCTGCAGCAATCCAACTTTGACTTAAATACCCGATGGAGAGAAGATTGGGAAAGTAGGACAGATCCGCATTACCATAGTCTACCGGACATCATAGGGAAACCTGGCGAATTTGAACGTCCCCGTAAGATTTGGGCAGCCCTTAATCGAATTCGAACAAACTGTGGAAGATGCGCCGACTCCCTCCACAGATGGGGTAAACTCCCCTCGCCTTCTTGTGACTGCGGCGCTGCAAGACAGACGATCAGTCACATTGTTCAGGACTGCCCACGCAGAGCATACACAGGCGACCCTATAGACTTTGTAATGGCAACCGAAGGGTCAATCGAATATATAAAAAAATTGGACATCTGTTTGTGATGCATTGTATAATGCATAAATCTAACTATATTCTGTGATATACTTAAGCCATACGCTAAAAAAAAAAAAAAAAAAAAAAAAAAATAGTTCGAAATCACTTTTTGGCATTCTTGTAAAATTCTTAAACAAATAATTGTTTAGCATTATTTCCATAGTTAAATTAACACTATAGGAACACCAAAAAAGAAAACTTGGGGAAAAGTTCAGCATCTTATGGCTCATAATTTATGGTAAAATAGAAAGCAGGAGTATTGAAGAAGGATGACTGCCGAAAAACCGAGGAAGATTATACAGGGTGTCCAGAAACTCTACCGACAAACGAAGACAGGAGATTCCTCAGATAATTTTAAGACATTTTAACCCAATTCACCTAGTCCAAAAATGCTTCCTAAGGGAGCTAGAGCTCTTTGAAGATGGCACCATGTAATTAGTTTTTCTTAAATACCTCTAGAACGCTTTTATTTAGAAAAATGAACATTTGTATACATATTTACTTTCCAGAAATGAATCGATTCCATCTATTGCAAATTTCTAGTACCGGTCATAGGCGTTCGTTTTGGGTAGGGCAACGGTTATTTTATCGCATAACTTTTTTGTATTCAACTTTTAAGCATTTATGATACTGGATTATTAAATTGTGAGGTATTCTAGTACTAAAAGGTACTCTTACTTTAAGTCGGTAGGACACACCGTTTTCTAGAAAAATCGATTTGAAAGTTTTTAGTTCTGGGAATTTGCAAAAAAAAATTGAAGAAAATTAAAAAAAAACGATGTATTTTACCAACTTAAAGCAAGAGTAACTTTTCGTACTCGAATATCTCATAATTGAATAATCTAGTGTCAAAAATATTTAAAAATTAAAGACAATAAAGTTATGCTATAAAATAACTGTTGACCTACCGAAAACGGACGCCTATGACCGGTACTAGAAATTCGCCATTAATAAAATCGATTAATCTCTGGAATATAAATAAATGTACCAGTTTTCATCTTTCTAAATAGTTTTTTTTTTAAACTTTTTTTTTAATTCAAAAAACGAAAAATTTTCAAATCGATTTTTCTAGAAAACGGTGTATCCTATCTACTTAAAGTAAGAGTCCCTTTTAGTACCAGAATACCTCACAATTTAATAATTCAGAGTCAAAAATGCTTAAAAATTAAAGACAAAAAAGTTAGGCGATAAAATAACCGTTGCCCTACCCAAAACGGACGCCTATGACCGGTACTAGAAATTCGCAATGGATGGAATCGATTCATTTATGGAAAGTAAATACGCATACCAATTTTCGTTTTTGTAAATAGAAGAGTTCTGGAGGTATTTAAGAAAAACTAATTACATGACGCCATCTTCAAAGAGCTCTAGCTCCCTTAGGAAGCATTTTCGGACTAGGTGAATTGGGTTAAAATGTCTTAAAATTATCTGAGGAATCTCCTGTCTTCGTTTGTCGGTAGAGTTTCTGGACACCCTGTATAGTTGCAGGTAAAACAACTATTTACTGCAGTTGCTTTGAAATATGAAGTAGCCGTGATGGTTGTTCCGTAACAGAATTGACTCCTAAAGAAGAAGTTGGTAAAAATGGCTTATCTGCAGAAAAGTTTGGTCTTAAATTCAAATTGAATCCAGAGTGTCTTTTTATTTTACGTTTTTGGAACAAAATACGCGAAAACAGATATGAAACTTCTAGTTTACTACAAGTTATTACCCAATAAATTTCAGGAATTTTTATTGTCGAATTACTGAAGCTGCGTCATTACCAAACAAGGCGGAATAAACAGGAACAACATAATATACAAGTTAATTTTAGCTCTCAAACTAATTTAAACCAAAATAGTAATCACGGGATAGATGCGTATTTAACTAATGTATGCCAGTCATGCACACCATAGAATTGCGGGAATTTATGCGTAGCTGCATTACAGCCAGATGTGATCCCTATTTCCCAATAGAGGTGTTCGTCGAAGTATGTAAATCATTTTAGTAGGGCGTTCTTATATTGATTGTTAAATAGAAAAAATAGAAGTTATTTCGAATATTGCATCGAAAAAAAAATACAAAAAACATCGACTATTAGTTTAAGGGGTCAATAGCCTTATAGTTTTTGAGTTATTTATGAAAAACCGCTTTTAAAACGTGCATTTTTTCAACAAAAATCAAAATTTTTGATCTTTGATAACTCAAAAATATTAATTTATTTTAATAACTTTATAAAATATAACAAATTTTTCTTGAAATTTGTCCATGTATCGGTTATTTTTAATAAAGTAATTTTCACCCACTAAAAGGGGTGGCAAGGTAAAAGCGCAAGTTGGCATCATGTCTTTTGTTTATTGAGGTATCCTCCAACCACTCACCAATTTTCATGAAAATCGATGGAGCTTCACCGAAATCGAAGGTAATAGTTGATTTTTACCTTCAGTGGCTGCACTATAGAACCGAAATTGCAATTCAATAATCGAAATGCGCGTACGTATTTTGCAAGCTCATAAATTAGTAACCGATAAGCAGTCGCAAAATTATTAATTTTATTCATTTTAAGTAACTAGAATTATCTCTTAAGCCAGGAAGATGGGGAGGTTTTCTTGTGAAGGGGTTTTAGCTCATTAATCAAAATGAGCATATTTTAAGAGTTTATTCTTAGAATTTATATGCTATACGAATTATATCCGCGATGTGAAATATTTTAAATTTTCTCAACATTTTTCTCTTGAGTTGAATCAATTAAAGAGTAGTTTGGGGGGGATAAAGGAATAAAAATCTAAACTATATCACTTCAAAACTCATAAATATCTCGTAATTCTGCCGCAAAGATCGATTCAATATCTTTATTTTTAAGTAGTCGGGGGGCTGAGTCAGCCCCCCACAAAAAAGATTAAATTCCTGCCCAGTGTAACGACCTCAAAATTTTTAATGTACGGAATAGGAAATCGTATAAATAGCTTGTAATTTAGCTATTTGTTCTTTAATATCTGCAAAGTGGAGGTCCAGCTCAACGGGGGTGAAGTAGAAAGAAGTTTTTCCGCATATAAAAAATTATTATCAGAGAGACGGAACAGTTTTTCTCTAAAAGTGTAGAAAAATATTTAATAATATATAGTTTTAACTGTAATAATAATATAATGAAGAATGATGATGGTGATGATGATGGAATAAAGAATAAATGAATATAATGATGTATATTGTAGATGATACAAATTTCAATAAATATTTTTTGTGATTTTAGCATAAAATAAATTAAATACATTAAATACAAGGATTACTGCATTTTTTATTTATATGCATTACATGCATAAAAGCATATTTTAGTGCATATTTCAACTGTTTTTTGTGCATATTTGTATGCATATTTTAGGGTTTTTTAAGTGCATATTTTCCGAGCTCTATTTATAAGTAAGCAAAAAATCGACGTGTTTTTGCAAAATAATTTTACACTATTTAAAATTACGTTTTGTCATTTTTTTTAATTAAGTCAATAGTATAATAAATGTTCTTCTTCCATAAACTGTCAGAAGTCTTACTGTAACCTCATAATTTTCTGACTTATAGTGTTGCAAAAAAATGAAAAATGAAATGAATCTTGTTCTTGAATATGTAATTAAACGGTTGACGGTGAGTGGAAATAACATACTTACAAACAAATCTACCCAATTAGCAGCATACGCGGATGATATAAACATAATGAGCAGAACAATGAATGCAGCGGAAGAAACCTACGTTGAGTTGAAACAGAGTGCAGAAGCAGTAGGGCTAGCAATAAACACAAATAAAACAAAACTACTCATACAAACCAGATCAAATAGACCGGCGCAACAACACTTTATTGACGATATAGAACATGTGAATAGATTCACGTACCTAGGAATGGATCTGGTTGCAAGCAATGAAGAAGAACCGGAAATAAATAGAAGGCTTGTGCTGGCAAATAAAGCCTATTTCGCGATGGGCCACATATTCAAATCGCGAGACGTACACCGGAAAACAAAACTCCGGGTATATAAAACAATAATCAGGCCCATAGTAAGTTATGGCTGCGAAACATGGGTGGTGACACAGAAATCTGCCGATGCATTAGATGTGTTTGAAAGAAAAGTATTACGTAGGATACTGGGCCCAATAAGTGAAAATAACAACTGGCGAATTAGGTATAATAGAGAAATATACGAGCAATATAGCGAACCAACTCTAGCACAACACACTAAACTGCATAGATTATGGTGGGCAGGGCACGTGGTCCGCATGCATGAGAATAGAATCCCCAGAAAATTGCTGAATGCAAGAATGCAGGGAAGAAGACCTGTTGGAAGACCTAAAAAGAGATGGGAAGACGAAGTCGATGAGGATGCCAGGAACTTCCTGGGAACGCGTTCATGGAAAAGAACAGCGGTAAATCGAAATGATTGGAGAAGCTTATTGAAGGAGGCCAAGGCTCGATTTGGGCTGTAGTGCCATTGGATGGATGGAAAAAAATGAATTTGGGATAAACAAATTAAATTACTTTTAAACTATTTGACCAATTGCTTTGAAATTTACAATATAATAAAGAAGGTTCTAAGTTAGGTTTTACATAAGTTATGAATATTTATAAAAACTCAAAATTTATGATTTATTTTGCAATTTTCTAAGCAACCAATAAGGATAGACATATTCAGCGAACGCCATATTGAAATTTTTTAGACGATTTATGAGTTTCTTACTCTCAAATTTGTTTAAAATGCTTAACTTTTTGGATATAGACGAAAAAAGCGAAAATTTACCGTTTTTTGATCTTCATTTGTTTATAAATATGTATATCATCAAAATCGGCTACATTAGTCCTGTCGCCAGGGGGGGTACAACGGCCTCCTTAATTCAGATGGACTTACCCAAGTTTTTTTTTTATATATTTTGATCCGCAGAATACGAATTTTTTGGGTAACAGTTGATCCGGATGTCGATAAGATTGTTATAGACAAAGAACTTGAGGAATTACATAACAGCGATTTCTCGCAAAACAAAACATCTTTTTGTATTTTTTGGGCGATTTCAAGCAAAAAATATGCCTACAAGTTTTTTCGTAGAATGCATAGTTTTCGAGATAACCGCGGTTGAAATTTCAAAAAATCGAAAAATTGTAATTTTTGAACCCGAATAACTTTTGATTAAAAAATAAAGTAGCAAATCTGCTTACCGCATTTGAAAGTTTAAGTCAAATTATATCGGTTTTGATTATTTGCATTGCTAAAAATTTATTATTTTATTGTTAAACAAAGCTATAAACACCTAGTATGTGAGTGATGTTTTCAATGATTTCTCATGTAAAATCGAACGAGTAGGTAGAGTAGCTACAAGTGCAAGCGAGGCAATTTCTACGTAGCATGCGTTAAAACGCATGTATTAGGCACGGGAAACACTATGTGTTTATAGATTAGTTTAACAATAAAAAAATTAACTTTTAGCATTGCAAATAATCAAAACCGGTATAATTTGACTTAAACTTTCAAATGCGGTAAGCAGAATTGCTACTTTATTTTTTAATCAAACGTAATTCAGGTTCAAAAATTGCAATTTTTCGATTTTTTGAAAGTTCAACCGCGGTTATCTCGAAAACTATGCATTCTACGAAAAAACTTGTAGGCATATTTTTTGCTTAAAATGACCCAAAAAATACAAAAAGATGTTTTGTTTTGCGAGAAATCGCTGTTATGTAATTCCTCAAGTTCTTTGTCTATAACAATCTTATCGACATCCGGATCAACTGTTACCCAAAAA
Source organism: Diabrotica virgifera virgifera (assembly GCF_917563875.1). Taxonomy (NCBI): domain Eukaryota; kingdom Metazoa; phylum Arthropoda; class Insecta; order Coleoptera; family Chrysomelidae; genus Diabrotica; species Diabrotica virgifera. The sequence continues at coordinate 58,196,029 of NC_065443.1, read as the reverse complement.
ATTCGTATTCTACGGGTCAAAATATATAAAAAAAACTTGGGTAAGTCCATCTGAATTAAGGAGGCCGTTGTACCCCCCCTGGCGACAGGACTACATAGTATGGTATAGTTAGACCCAAACCCAGACATCCAAAGTGAAAGTTATCCTCCAACACCAAATTGTTCTATATGGTCCACATAATATTCAGAAAAAAGTCACACCATTTTGAGCGTCGGGTTTGGGGGTGAGAGGGGGGAGAAATCTGCAAATTCGTAGTTTTTTAAGTTTTTCGTCAATATTTCTAAAACTAAGCGGTTTAGCATGAACAAGCCTCTACACAAATTTGTTTTACATTAAATTTGAAATAAAAAAGGCCCTATGCATAACCCTTCTAAAATGAACGGTTCTAAAGTTACGGAGGTAGTTATAGGTATAGTAGGTATAATTGGTCCAAAAAAAGGCCTAACCCAGACATCCAAAGTAAAAGTTTTCCTTCAACACCGAATTGTTCTATATGGTCCACATATTGTTCAGTAAAAAGTTACACCATTTTGAGCGTCCGGTTTGGGGGGGGGGGGGGAGATGGGCGAGAAGTCGGTAAATTAGTAGTTTTTTTACGTTTTTCGTCAATATTTCTAAAACTATGCTTTAGCGTAAGGAGTGTTCTATAAAAGAATGTTCTACATAAAATTTAAAACAAAAAAAGGTTCTATACATAATTGTTATAAAATCAACGGTTCCAGAGTTACGGAGGGTGAAAATTGGAGGTTTTCGATACTTTTTATATTTACCGATTTCTCCCCCCTCTCCCCCGCAAACCCGATGCTCAAAATGCTGTGACTTTTTTTTGAATATTATGTGGACCATACCATATAGAACAATTTGGTGTTGGAGGATAACTTTCACTTTGGATGTCTGGGTTTTTGGTATAGTTATATCATAAATAAAAAAGTATCGAAAACCTCGACTTTTCACCCTCCGTAACTCTGAAACCGTTGATTTTATAACAATTATGTATAAAACATTTTTTGTTTTAAATTTCATGTTGAACATTTTTGTATATAACATTGTTTACGCTAAAGCATAGTTTTAGAAATATTGACGAACAACGTAAAAAAAAACTACTAATTTATCGGCTTCTCTCCCATCTCCCTCCCAAACGGGACGCTCAAAATGGTGTAACTTTTTACTGAACAATATGTGGACCATATAGAACATTTTGGTGTTGGAGGAAAACTTTTACTTTGGATGTTTGAGTTAGGCCTTTTTTGGACCAGTTATACTATACTACCTCCGTAACTTTGGAACCATTCATTTTAGAAAGATTATGCATAGGGCCTTTTTTATTTCAAATTTAATGTAGAATAATTTTGTATAGAGGGTTGTTTATGCTAAACCGCATAGTTTTAGAAATATTGGCGAAAAAGTGAAAAAACTACGAATTTACCGGTTTCTCCCCCCTCTCCCCCCCAAAGCCGACGCTCAAAATGGTGTGACTTTTTTCTGGCCATTGTGTGGACCATATAGAACAATTTGGTATTGAAGGATAACTTTCACTTTGGATGTCTGGGTTATGCCATCTTTTGGATCAACTGGAAACATACAGTGTGTCAATTTTAAAACTTACAATGGCTATATCTCACGAACAAAAGCTGAAAACAAAAAATGCTTGAAACCGTTTCTAGGATAGTAAGGGGGAACTAAAATGACATGAAAGATAACTCACCCCCATCAACCCCCTAGGCCCCACCCACCCCAACCAAAAAAGTTTAAATTGCAAACCCCTACTTGTGATACATCATTGAAAAGGCTATAAAAAATGCTATCCAATGGTATAAATAATAATTATACAGGGTGAAGCAATGATTGTGAAACTTAGGCTTAAATTAAAAAGTTTAATGAAGTTTTCTTGAAATACAAATTTGATAAAAATATCAATTATGTAAATGTTCAAAGTGGGTTCCGTTGTTTTGTAAACAATAATACAGTCCATTTGCAAATTCTGCACAAAATTTGACAAATGTTTTTCTAGTAATATGCTTGAGTAATTATTTCTCGCAATTTCCCAAGTGACGCAAGTTAAGTTTTATAAACAACTGATTTAAGGCAAAAATGGCAAATTAAGTTTTAATTAACAAAAAAAGTACGAGAGGACACTTACCATTTAAAATAATAGTCCGGGAGATAGCATTACAAATACAAAAGTCATAGTAAGCCAGCTGATATTAACACCCTGTATAATTATTATTTATACCATTGGATAGTACTTTTTATAGTAGGATAGTATATTACTTTTTTCTATGGGGTTACCCTAAATCAGTTGTTTATAAAACTCAACTTGCTTCACTTGGGGAATTGCGAGAAAGAATTACTCAAGCATGTCGCCCTATTACTAGAACATTTGCTAAATTTCGTGCAGAATTTGAAAATAGGCTGTATTATTGTTTACCAAACAACGGAATTTACATTAAATATTTACTTAATTGACATTTTTAATAAATTTGTAATTCAACAAATCCTTATTAAATTTTTCACTTAAGCCAAAGTTTCACAATTATTGCTTCACCCTGTATAATTATTATTTATACCATTGAATAGCATTTTTATAGCCTTTTCAATGTGTATCACAAGTAGGGGTTTGCAATTTAAACTTTTTTGGTTGTGATGGGTGGGTCCTAGGGGGTTGATGGGGGTGAGTTCTCTTTCATGTCATTTTAGTTCCCCCTTACTATACTAGAAACGGTTTTAAGCATTTTTCGATATCAGCTTTTGTTCGTGAGATATAGCCATTGTAAGTTTTAAAATTGACACACAGGTTATTAATATAATAGATGTCCATACTACTCAAAAACTTTGGTTTCGGCCTGGAGGGGGGTGTGTCCAGAGACATGTAAAAGGATAGACTTGTCTAGGGATATGCCACTCTATGCATCGAAGTGTAACGTCGACATAGGATTGAGTGGTCAGTCACATGCGCCGGATCGCTTGGTTAAAAGAGATAGATAGACCACCGATCGACTGTTTCCATACTGTTTCCGGGTTACGCTTTTTTGGTGAGTATGCCGAGTCTACGCTTAATATGTTAATGGATGTGTCACGAGAAAAATCTTATTTCTCTGGACTACTGTTTAACCATAGACCTGGAGAGATTTCTCTTTCCTCTAGTTCTTTTTCAATTGCCTCCTTCCAGCTTCTTCTCGGCCTTCCTCTTTTCCTTCTCTCTTGTGGTGTCCACGTCAAAATCTGTTTAGGGATCCTGTCATCTGGCATTCTATGTACATGGCCGCACCATATTAGTTGTTTTGTTTTATGTCATAAATTTATTGTATGCGTGACTCCCATCATTTCTCGTATTCTCTCATTTGGGATCCGATCTCTTCTTGATGTGCCTGCTGCTCTTCCAGAAGTCCATTTAGGCGAGTGGCACACCCCTAATTTGAGGCTTAGAAATCGAAAAAGCAACCATGATAGGTGAATGGCAAATTTTGGTCATTATTTGGATGACTTTCGAAGAAAAAAGATCAGTTTCAATCTAGTTTAATTATGTAAAATTAATTATTCCAGTGCCACTTTATTCAATGTTTTAAGGTACAGTAAAACCGATTTATCTGCAACCGCGAGGAGAAAAGACGACAGACGTTCGTTTATGCGGTGCAAGTGACCTTGAGGGTTTCAGGTAAATCTGTTATACTCTACATACTCTCGTCTCTGCTCTTAGTAATTGGTATGTAGCGTCTTATCTAGACAATTCGGCAGTAGGTTTCTTTAGATGAATAGCCTTGTAACCTGAAGAGTTTCTTATTATATTTTTAAGGCTGGAATTGCTGTCTTAAACGAAAATATCAAATTTTTTTAACTGCTTTAAACCTGGCATTAATTTGGAAATTAGTATGAAATTTAGTACCATACTTTCTAAGTCGATCAATTACTTTGACGAAAAATCGCAAGAGTGCCAGATGTTCAAGTGTTACGTTGATAGAGATGGAGATACCCAATACTATACCGTCATAGGGAAAAAATATATTTATTAAAATCCACTTTTAGGGGAAACTCAAAGTGTACAAAATAATGTCAAAATAATTTAACTAAAATAAACAAGTATTTTTACGCATTAACAAAATTAATAACAAAGTTGATCGGTCAAAAATCTACATTGAATCCTTCAATCGTTTGTTAATGAGCAGACAAAAAAATATCAGATAAGTCTTTGGCTGATCACTCGATCAAAATTAACTTAATATAATGGTAACAATATGCTTAATGCATTTTTGGCACAGAACACGAACTATATACAATCCGACAAGCCAGAGTTGGCGCGTGACCTTGAGCGAAAATCCACAGCGAGAAATACATAATACGAGAAGGTCAACCGCGAGTGCTCGCTTGTCGGATTGAATATTTTAAAAAATAATCTTAACACACTAATGTTTTAGTTAACTTAGTATTGCCTCGTTCCTACTATGTGACCAGATGATACGTGGACTCAGCCAACCACCAAAAAAAACGAACTCAAAGCCGGGTAGAAACCATGAAACTTCACATCCGTCCCAAACAAAACTCTACGAAAAGTTCCCGACACAGGAATACCAAAGAAATAATCATTAACCCAGAACCCCAAATTTTACATGCAGAATCACAAAATACCACCGGCAGTAGATGGCGTCCAGAAAATATGTTACATAGGCTACTTAACGACCTGCTGGATTAGCTCAATACATGGGCATACACCCTAACCTGAGTGGTGAACAGAAAAAACGAGAACTTTAATTATCATAATTCAAAACAATCAAATCTATACTTACACGCCTTGAATTCGTTCATACACCAGGTGGATTCAGAGTATCACAGGGTGATTCACGGGATGACCCACCACCAAACGAAAAAAATATCAATCCAACAATCCTAAAAAAAAAAAGAAAAAAAACAAGAAAATTTAAAAAATAATTGTAAGCACACTTATCCTAGGGGTGCATAAGAGAAAAGTAATTTCAAATATTCAAGGACCAATGACCCCCCCCCCTTCCCGTTTTGTCAATAAGCGGATTGAATTTAATTTTTTCGATTCGACAAGACGTACGATTTGCTGTTTTCACGCTACGTCTTATTGTACGTTTTGTGTGATAGGACAAATCCTATACAATAAAATGTGGCGTGTAAACAGCAAAACATACGTTTTGTCGAATCGAAAAATGTCCTATCACACAAAACGTACAATAAGACGTAGCGTGAAAAGGAGCCTTTAAGGAGAAAAATGGTAATGTCTACTGTTACTATAGACGGATAGAAATTAATTCGATATTATTGGAAATATTGGAAACATTTTTAAGAAATTTGAAATTAAATTTAAACACAAATTAAACTTGTTATATTAATTGTTACGCTTGATTTCCTTTTCCTCCTTATTCTATTCCGCACTGTGCAAGAAAGTAATTAACGTTTTTCTTTGTTGCAGGACAGACACCAATTCCGAAAACTTCGGAACTATTCCGCGAAGATGGATGGGTTTGAGCCGAAACCATGACTCCTGTCTTCCCAAAATAACCAAGGAGGCCAGTACCAGCATGGAAGATTTGTCATTCACCAGGCAATTGTTTCACGTACCTGGTACTGTCGTTAGACCTAAATCTATGTACGTAGCCGACAGTGATAGACCAAATAGTGAGATAAATGTTATTAGTGATAATATATTTTTTAATAAACATTTAAGTGAACAAAAGTTTGAAAGTGAGACTGTTTCAAAAGGATTAGCTAGTGGGACCACCAACAATAAAGTAAGTGGTATTTCTCTGTATAGTCCAGGGCGCATCTGTTTTGAGATGGACGTTGAGAGGTGACTCAAATTTTTTTGCAGAAATTGCTTGAAAATAAATCAAATAATAATATTTGAGTTATCCTCCCTCTCAAAAAGGTCCGGAACATTGTTTAAATAATCAAAATGTCAAAAAATTAAGGAAAAATTCGATTTCTTTCTTCGTTTTTTTATTATAACTTTAAAAGTATTCATTTTCGAGAAAAGTTGTACTGACATAAAAGTTGCGTAATTAAATTTCCTACAAAATAGAATTAGTTAAAAATTTAAAAAATGGTCACCCTAGTTGCAAAATAGCAATAATTGCGAAAAAACCATACAAAAACAAGTATTCGCATTTTATGTTTTTCAACCATTTATGCTACACTTAGGACCTTCATATTTCACCCAGAAAAACTTTATGATATAGTAAAACAATACTGTAAATTTCATTAAGATCGGTTCAATAGATTTTGCAAAATAAATTTTGCAATCCAGCTTTCGCAAAAAAAATTCATTTTTTCAAAATGTTACAGGACTGAAAATAAAGCAGAGAGCAAGTTGATTTTTTTTTGCTTATAGAAGTGTACTGTACCTTTCATTTGCAATTTACAAAATTAAAATCGAGTAATTACCACGGCATCAGGAAATTTTTTAAATAAACAATAATTTTTGGTGCTACGCGCAGGACAGCGGTGTTTGATTCACACAAATTGATTTCCACCAAAATGTCTTCCAATCTTTATCTAATATATTATTTTCTTACTCTACATTTTGTTCTATTTTAATATTTTAATTCCACAATAATCAAACTAATTTTATTATTGTTTGTGAAATATTGTTTAAACAATTGCATATGTTTAAAAATAATAAACTTTTATTTTCTAAGTTAAAATATATGAACAAAGAAAGTTTTTGCTAATAAAAGTTTTATTTCGAAGGATAGAATATGTGTTTTTATTTTGCAATAAACAAATTTATTTATTTATATCGAAATATAATAAAAATTAAAATGTATAAATCATTATCAAAGGTCATTGGAATGCCCAATCAGAGCAAACTATCCGCTGTCCTGCGCGTAGCACCAATAATTAATGTTTATTTAAAAAAATTCCTGACGTCGTCGTGTTAATCGATTTTAATTTTTCAAAATTGCATATAAAAGGTACAGTACACTTCTACACGCAAAAAAATTTCAACTTGCTATCTGCTTTATTTTCAGTCCTGTAACATTTTGAAAAAAATTATTTTTTTTTTCGCGAAAGCTGGAGTGCAAAATTTATTTTGCAAAATCTATTGAACCGATCTTAATGAACTTTACAGTATTGTTTTACTGTATCATAAAGTTTTTCTGGGTGAAATAGGAAAGTCCTAAGTGTAGCATAAATGGTTGAAAAACGTAAAATGCGAATACTTGTTTTTGTATGGTTTTTTCGCAATTATTGCTATTTTTCAACAAGGGTGACTATTTTTTAAATTTTTAACTAATTCTATATCGTTGGAAATTTAATTAGGCAACTTTTATGTCAGTACAACTTTTCTTGGAAATAAATACTTTTAAAGTTATAATCAAAAAACGAAGGAAAAAATCGAATTTTTCCTTAATTTTTTGACATTTTGATTATTTAAACAATGTTCCGGACCTTTTTGAGAGGGAGGATAACTCAAATATTATTATTTGATTTATTTTCAAGCAATTTCTGCAAAAAAATTTGAGTCACCTCTCAACGTCCAAATGTACTAATATTTTTACAGATGCGCCCTGGTCTAGTATCCAATATTTTGATCGTCCGCTATAACTTTTCCCATGCGTCACGATTCATTTTCAAACAAATTAAGTCAAAACATAAAGTGAAACGAACGTCGATGTTTATATACATTTTGTATACTGTATACTATATACTACACACATCGGCGTTCGTTTCACTTTATGTTTTGACTTAATTTATTTGAAAATGAATCGTGACGCATGGGAAAAGTTATAGCGGACGAATATCGATTTTTTTATAAAAATATATAAAACGGTTTAAAATATCTACAATATTTTTGATAAAACAATTTCTTCAACAAAATGTTATAATGTTATAATAGTCGAAGCCCCTTATTGGAATAGTCTTCGTGCCATGCAAAAGTATTTCTATAACCGGGATATTCTCATAACCGATCAGTGGTGGCCATTAGAAACGTTTCGGGGCCTCAAACTTCTATTCCTTAAAGTGGGATATTCTTATAATCGGTGTTCTAATAAGCGGACTCGACTGTATATATTATACTGGTTTTATAGCGTTCTACACCTTTCAGTTCCTAATTACCTGTGGTTGCTATTATGGCAGTCTTCGGATCTTATAGCCCAATAAATGACCGGTTTGGAATGTAATTTCCAGGGGCAGCTCCGAATTGCATGAAAATTTGGATTTATGTTCTACTTATCCTCCACTTCAAAGTTGAATTTGTGCCGTTGGTTGCTTTTACTTGGGGGGTGCCATTTACACCTTCTCGGGGGGTGACAAACGCGTGTTTAAAATAAGGCCGGAAATGACTAAATTGACTTATTTTAAGCACCTTTTGTTCTATAAAGTTTTTTACGTAAGTCAATACTTTTCGAGGTATTCGCGATTTAAAATGTTGATTTTTCGACAAAAAAAACTACGTTTTTAGACCGTTTTCCCAAATTTTATTGAAAAAAATATTTTTAGCAAAAGTGTAGCCTATAAAAAAACGAAAAAAATGGTGTACCAGTAAAGTCTACAAATTGAGTGGAAGCAAAGTTGTAGCTCATGAAAGATACGTTCTTATTCGTCTAATTCCAAATCGAATAATTCAACGCCAAATCACCGAAGAAAGAAGCGTTTTTCGGGAAAACCTTATTAACATTTTTAAAGCATCGAAAAAAAGCTTATTATTTGTTTTTTTACAAAAGTTTACAGCATCAAAAATAAACGAGTTACACTGAAAAAAAAAGTTGGCCACTTTTTTTTGGTAAAAAAATCGTGAAAACCTCCCTCTATTTAGCACCCTAAATGAAATTATTCGTTTGGCTTTACCATCTATTTTAACTGTATGTGTATTGTTTATATGATCTGTAAGTTTGATTGGTTTGAAGTGCTTATTTTTGAAAACATTTGGTTTTATAGTAAAAAAAAAATTCTAAAAATTTTTGAAAAATTTCATTTTTTCAAAATAACTTAAAAAGTATTAGTGATAAGAACAATCTTAAAGAGTAAAAAAAAATGTAGGTTTTGTTATTATAAATATGCTAGTTTCATTTTGTTTCTCCGTAAGACAAAAATTGGTTAAGATATGGCTGTTCAAAATTTGCATACACTCGTGGTTAGTGACCCATTCAAGCTTTCTCAATTATAACCCTTTCAAAAATAAACACTTTAAACCGGTGAGACTGACAGATCATATAAAAAATAGATAGGTAAGTAAATTGTTTGTAAAGCGGTAGCGATTAATTTCATTTGGGGAGCTAAACACGGCGAGATTTTGATTATTTTTTACAAAAACAAAAAGAGGGCCAACTTTATTTTGAGCGTAGCTCGCTTATTTTTAATGAGAAAACTTTTGTTGAGAATTAAAACAAAGCTTTTTATAAACACTTTAAAAAAGTTTAAATGGGTTTTTCCCGAAAAGTGCTTAATTTTTCGGTGATTTCACCTTGAAATATTCGATTTGGAATTAGACAAATAAGAACGTATTTTTCGTGAGCTACAACTTTGTTTTTATTTGATTGATAGACTCTACTGATACACCATTTTTTTGGGTTTTTTATAAGCTACACTTTTGCTAAGGATATATTTTTCGATAAAATATTTACTTTTTGAGTTATTTGCGAAAAACCGTCTGAAAACGTAGTTTTTTTTATCGAAAAATTAACATTTTTAATGGCAAATAACTCGAAAAGTATTGACTTACGTAAAAAACTCTATAGAACAAAACTTGCTTAAAATCAGCCAATTTATCCATTTCCGGTCTTATCTTGAATGTATGTTTTTTCACCCCCGAGAAGGGGTGACTGTCACCCCCCAAGTAAAAGCAGCCAACGGCACAATTTCATCTTTGAAGTGGAGGGTAAGTAGAACCTAAATCCAAATTTTCATGCAATTCGGAGTTGCCCCTGAAAATTACACGGTATCGCCGAATTTCCCGTTCATTTACTGGGCTATTAAGTTTTTTCCGACATCGCTTTGGCGATGCCCTTTATCCATGCTGGTCCATTGCTGGTCTTCCTCGTTTTCGTTTTTCTGTGGGGATCCATTCTAACACTTTTTTGGGATTCTTCCTTCCTCCATTCGTCTTACGTGTCCGTACCATTATACTAGTTTACCAGTACCTATACCAAGTTTATTAGGTATACTATAGTTATTACTAGTGTGGCCAACTAGCCCGAAAAATCCGGGACATGGCCCGAATTACGTAGTCGTGTCCCGGCGTCCCGGACAAGGCTTTCGGGCCATCCGAATTTTCAACTATTTGGTAACATTCTATTTTGAAATTTTGAATACGTTATTCTTCTAAGGATTCACATCAAATGAGTGCAATAAAGTGTAATACTAATACCTGTATTAGTGGACTTTTTTCGTTTCTGTATTTTAATTATCGTCTTCTGAAAAGACAGTAATTATATTTTTGATAGGATTAAGCCACAATTGGTTGTAATGATAATTACATTTTTATATTAACCTAAAGTGATATACAGGGTGAGGCAAATAAAGGGCCTATTAGAAATATCTCGAGAACTAAAGGCAGCAGAATCATGAAAATTGGAATGACGGGGTTTTGAGGGGTGATCTATTTAATGAAAATATTTTCATTTATTTCCTACTTCCGCTTATACCAGAAGTCGCTTATAACTTCGTTTTTTTTTAATGGGGCGCCCTGTATATTTTTTCATTTTTGGATTCTCCTCAATGTTTTGGTTCTTAAAATATAAGGTTTTGTAATGTTATACAGGCAGCTTAAAAGATAATTGCGTTTTGTTATTAATTTCGTAGCAACTTTTACACCAGGTAGAATTGTAATAGTTTGACATCAAAAACTATGTTTATGTTAAAATTATTTTTAATATAGTCTACTATTGTTAAGAATTGTTAGTATTACTAAATGTTTAATTTTAGTATACAGGGTTGGTCGAAACTCGGAATGAGTATTTTCTGAGTTTTCTTAAATAGATTTTAATATTTTAATGAAATTATATTTTATGGCACTTTTCTATTTCTTAAGCATTCCCTATATCTAACTGCTTTAATTTGTGAGTTGTTGGTGATTCAAGCCAAACATTAATTGCACCAAAAAATACGTGAAATTTTATTAGGTTGGCCGTGAAAATATTCAATCACAAATAATTTTTCGGAAATAAATACATATTAATCTAGACTGATCCTTAAAATTACCAAAAATGGTTGAGTAATCAAAATACCTACGTAGTTAAGATTTTTGGGGCGATTAAAATATAAGCGCAAATTAAAGCAGTTAGGTATAGGGAATGCTTAAGAAATAAAAAAAGTACCATAAAATATCATTTCAATACAATACTAAAATACAGGGTGTTCCGTTTAAGAAAAATTCAGAAAATACTCATTCAGAGTTTCGACCAACCCTGTATACTAAAATTCAACATTTAGCTACACTAATAATTTTTACCAATAGTAGACTATATTAAAAATTATTTGAACATAAATAGAGTTTTTGATGTCAAACTACTACAATTCTACAGGGTGTGAAAATTGCTACGAAATTAATAAAAAAACGTAATTATTTTTTAAACCACCCTACATAACATTACAAAGTCTCATATTTTAAGAAAGAACACATTGAGGAGAATCCAAAAATGTAAAAATATACGAAGTTATAAGCGTTATAATGTCCCATTTATAAAAACGAAGTTATAAGCAACTTCCGGTATAACCGAATAATATTTAGCAAAGTAATGAAAATATTTTCTTTACATAGATCACCTTTCAAAACCCCGTCATTCCAATTTTCATAATTCTGCTGCCATTAGTTCTCGAGATATTTCTAATAGGCCCTTTATCTGCCTCACCCTATATATTTACATGGAAATCCAACATCAGTTGATTCTCAAATTTTTGCTTTTTTTTAGAACGATTTCCTGATTGGAAGTCGAAACGTCAAAAACTAACTTCTTCTTCTTTCTTATAATCCTTAGTGCCCTTCAGGGCGTCGGATGTCGGGTTCCGCCTTTTGTCCATTTCTTCCAAACGCTTCTATTAGTGGCCATGTTCTTCATATCCCTCATGAATTTTCACTATGTATTCAAAAACTAACAAAAATGTAATTACATATCATTACATAGGGTTACCATAGGTCCGGATTTCGTCCGGACAGTTTGGATTTGAAAGACATGTCCGGATTGGCATCCGGATATGAGAAATGTCCGGATTTTTTCTTTACTAAAAAAAAAATGGAAAATATTAGGCCCAACGGTGGGAAATTTCATTCTGCGCAGCACCTTAGGTCTAAAGTATGTTAAAACATAGGTGTATATTATGTATTTTAAACTGGCAGAGATTTTCGATGTTGGTTGCATATTGTAGCGTAACAGCTGTACTTTTAATTGTGCCATATGCATTTCGCATATATTTATGTACAATGTAGAGGTACCAACACAGTCAAATTCACATTTTACATTTTCTACAACCGCTTGGACTACCCCTGTCCGGATTTGGCCTTAATAAATTATCTTAACCCTATACAGCCAATAACTGTGGCTTAACCCCAAGCCAATTTTGGCTTATCAAAAATATCATCGTTAACATAAAAATGTTAAATAATCAATAAAATTATTATATTAAAATTCTACATTTAAAAAAATGGCCCGATTTTCATTGAAAAGTCCCAGATTTTAGATATTTTTTTCAGCCTTGTCCTGAATTCGACAGAATTGGAGTTGGTCACACTAGATATTACACATATGAATCCTAAAATTGTGGATTATCTTTCTAAAACCGTTTTAATTTAATCTCTCTAATGTTCGATGACAAATTCTTTTTGATACAATTGACATCGCCGCGCTAAAAACTCTCATAAGGACTGCATTGTATATGTTCCTTACTGTAAAGTCAAGGTGGGGGACTATAGCTGTTGTTTTTCGATGTCATCTATGATTGTTATTTCTATTTCCATTTTCAACGAAATATATAGAGTAGTAAAGATCGTGACAGACGGTTTCCCAATAGGAAGACGATCAGTGGGAAGACCACGAAAACGATGGAACGACAACTTACTAGAGGCACATTGAAAAAGAGACAGTGATGTCTACACAAACAGAAGAAGAAGAATCTTCTGATTTTTTTCTGTATCTTCCTAGTTCTAATTATAGTGATGTACCTTTTGTTTTCTCTCCTCTGTTTCTTCTTATGTCTGCCACAGTCGTCGTTACTATCCTACTCATACATTTCCTCCGATAGCCCTTTCTCCATCATCTTAGTTATAAGAAGCAAGTAAATTGTAAATCATTAGAAAAATTGATAAAGTACACGATCACTTACCATTAATTATTTGATAAAGTTATAAAAATCTTTAGTAGTTTAAGATACAAAAATTTCTTTTACAGGGCATCAACACCAGAAGACTGAAAGTACGGAGGAATCCGGTTCAAAGAGCGGCCTCTCGTCTGTACAGGGTAAACAGTAAAAAGCATATCGGTGACACGCCCAGGGAATGTGTAGGTCCCGAGTTTGTGGTGAGAGCTTCGTTGCTAAGCAAGCAGTTGACAATGCCCGATGTTAAAACCAGTTCGGGAAGAACTTTAACTATAATTATGTTAAACGGCCAAAAGCTGGATGTTCTGTGCCATCCGAGTTCGACCACAGCAGGACAACTATTTGAGGTAAGTGATATACAGGGTGATCAATTTTTAATCGCTTTAATAGTGATTATGTCAAAATAAAGAATTTCTTGAAACAATAAAAAATTAGTAAACTAGTGAAGAATGACAGAATGTAACTCGACAGGAAAAAGAAGAGAATAAACGTCAAAAAAGGGACTCGAAGAAAATACATAAAAGAGGGTGGAACGAATTATTAAAAAAGGTTTAATAGGAAGTAGATGAGTCAAATGATTATGAGATAATACTGGATCAAACAGACAACATAGAAAGAAACGGCTTAGTCAACATCACTGAGGAACTTATGTGGACCATTTATTAAAAGTTATACATGAAACTGTATCTAACAGATTATGGTCGGCAAAAATATATGCTAGAAATAACGGCATGTAGCTGAGACATTACAGAATAGAAAATGTGTGGCGTAGAAAATTTGAGTAGATTGAGTTCCTTGAAGGGTCGTAATACTACGGATAATGATTTAGCGAGGCAGTATAAGAAACAAAAAGAGTGCATATTTATTATTCTCTGGATAAAAATCTGGATAAAATATACAACAAACTACTTTTTCTCGAATTGGGATTTCTCAGAATATCAGCAGAAAAATCTAAAAAAAGAATTAGAATTGAAGATATAACAATGTTTAAAAGGGAAAGAACTATTTTTGGCGATGTACACTACAAACAATAAACTAGAAACCAACAGAAAAGAGGAAATAGGACGTCAAAGGGAAACGTGACCGAAAGCTATGAGTGTAAGTGATAATTTGACGACGGCCCCATTCGCTGATTTCTAAATGATGTTCTGTTTGTACAAAATAAACTGTTCTTAAAGAAGTATATTAAAAGTGTATTACATACTTTTCTACACAATCCCTATTAACAGAGAACGGTAGTTCTCGTCAGTGGCGCACAATACCCCTACATGCGACACTATATACAGGGTGGTTCATCTTATTCGCCTCGGTCTCTGTACAGAAAACCACTTGATATTTTAAAAAAACAATTTTCACAGAAATATATAGGGCCTTTAATACTACAATCTAAAAATAATCTGCATTATACAGGGTGCTCCAAAAAAGAGTGGTATATCAAAGTTATATTTTTTCTTATGGAATGCCCTATATCTGATGACATTATTGAATTGACCTTAAAAAATAAGCTATACTTTCATAAGGGTTCCCTATACCTAAATACAGGGTGTTTTGATTTATTTTGATTTTTATAAAAATGGAAGGTTTTAGAAAAAAATAAATATCTACGAATCTAAGAATCAGTTACAAATTCTTTCTTGGATCTTAATAATAGACATAATACTTAATTTGGCATACTTAAACAGATGCTTATTGCAACAAAATTTCTTACAGGGTGGTCAAAGTATGAGATTGTTCTATTAACAAATTCAAGCTGTAATAACTTACTTATTTTAAATGGAACACCCTGTATCTTACTAGTCTATCGCTTAAAAAATTAACTTAGCTTTTAATTTGTATAAGGGTTTCCTATACCCATCTTTTTACAGGGTGGTCAAAATATTAGATTGTTCTATTAACAAATTCAAGCTGTAATACCTTACTTATTTTAAATGGAACACCCTGTATCTTACTATACTATCGCGTAGAAAATTTACTTAGCTATCAATTCTTATTAGGGTTTCCTATACCTATCTCCCTTCATTTTTTAAATATTTAAAGGTTTCCTAATTTGTAAGCTTTAAAAATTAGAATTAAGTACCTATGGCGTGGTTATGTACAACACATCACCAACACCGGCAATATACTTAAATATCTTAGTCAAGATACTCTCATTAATAAAATTCACATTTTTATCATTTAATCACACAGAGTGTTCTTATTTTAAATGACATACTAGATATTATATTCTTTATAATGGAAAATATAAATCTCTTCAATTCTATGTAAACATTCTCAATACACATGTTATTCTGTAAATATAAATTCCCATGTTATTCTGTAAATACCCATTTTTACATATTTTTGTGCAATAGACTCGTTTTTGTCAAAGTAGCCATTGCATTTAATTGTCTGTAATTGCGATTCAAAAATTCAAACAAAAAGTGGTGTTCTTAAATTTACTTAATAACCGTTGGGTTAAGACTTAAATATGGAAAATACTTATACGGAATGAAATATAATTTAAATATCTTCCAAAATACGGCATATAATATAGAGTATGCAGTTTAATGTAAACTGTAAATATTATTCAATGTCACATGTAGGCCAAAATCAACTAAAATAATACAGCACTCTGTATGATTACATGATAACAATGAAAATTTTACAGTAAATTTGACAGTATGTTGTCTAAGTATATTGCCGGTGTTGGTGATGTGTTGTACATAACCACGACATAGGTACTAATTCTAATTTTTAAAGCTTACAAATTACGAAATCATTAAATATTTAAAAAATGAAGGGAGATAGGTATAGGAAACCCTAATAAGAATAGAAAGCTAGTTAAATTTTCTACGCCATAGAGTAGTAAGATACAGGGTGTTCTATTTAAAATAAGTAAGTTATTACAGCTTGAATTTGTTAATAAAACAATCTAATATTTTGACCACCCTGTAAAAAGATAGGTATAGGAAACTCTAATACAAATTGAAAGCTACAGGGTGTTCCATTTAAAATAAGTAAGTTATTACAGCTTGAATTTGTTAATAGAACAATCTCATATTTTGACAACCCTGTAAGAAATTTTGTTGCAATAAGCATCTGTTTAAGTATGCTAAATAGTCTATTATTAAGATCCAAGAAAGAATTTGTTACTGGTTGTTAGATTCGTAGATATTTATTGTTTTCTAAAACCTTACATTTTTATAAAAATCGAAATAAATCAAAACACCCTGTATTTAGGTATATGGAACCCTTATGAAAGTATAGCTTATTTTTTAAGGTCAATTCAATAATGTTATCAGATATAGGGCATTCCATAAGAAAAAATATAACTTTGATATACCACTCTTTTTTGGAGCACCCTGTATAATGCACATTATTTTTAGATTGTAGTATTAATGGCCCTGTATATTTCTGTGAAGAAATTTTTTTGAAATATCAAGTGGTTTTTCGGACAGACACCGAGGCGAATAAGATGAACCACCCTGTATACACGAAATTTTCGATTTTATAAATCTGACTGAATTAAAAATCGGACCAAATCCCATCTTAAAATTTAGAAAAAGACTCGCCCATCCATATGTCAAATTTCTATTTCTAAAGGGAGACATCCCTGTCCAAAGGTGTTGATTTTACGGTCCTTCCCATTTAGGGTCTGTTTTTCGGTCTCGTCCCCAAAACTTCCAAAAATTTCAATAATTTAAGACCGGCCTCTGCGGCTTCTGAGAGTACTGATCATTACCTTTTCAACGCATGTTTAATTTTGAAAATCGGTTATACCATTCAAAAGTTACCGAGCTCAGAAGTATGATTCAATTTTTATTTAAAAAGGGGAAAATGTTTGTGAATATGTATGTATGTATGTATGTGGAAAAGTTACACCGATCTAAATTTTTTTCTGTGTTTCAAGAGGGGGTCAGGGCCGATTCAGAACCGGTGTAGTTTGTGACTTTTGACCACCCATAAGCCAGCTGTAGGGCTTGGTAGATACAAAATGGCATATTATTTGGACGTATATCTTAGGTTCAAGAAGAGACAGGAAAACCACAAATACACCAAATCAATAGCGTTGAGTTAAGCTTTCAAATGGTGCCTAAGCGGTTAGGATCAAACATACACACGGCTCAGTATAGCCGAAAAACTGAAAAACTAAACTTTGAAATTTTTTGGTTTTTTGACAATTACTCAAAATTTCAACCTACGAATTACGCCAATAACTGAGCGTTTGTAGGAGGGCTCTAGACCAGTCTAACGGTGTATACTAAGTTTTTATTACTTTTAAGTTATGAATTCATAATTATGATCAAATCTATTTCTTATGGGGAAAACGTTTTTCAAGTTCAATAATTCCTGTAATACTTTCAGTTCTTATATGTATTTGACCTTGGATGCCTCGGATACTATTTGTCAATACGTTTCAAACTCATGTTTAATGATCAAAATCGGTTAAGCCGTTCAGAAGTAATCGAGCTCCAAAAGTATAATCCATTTAACCATTATCGCCGAAATGGTTTATGTTATTGTAGTGGTTACTACGCTAAGATTGATCGTGCAATCCGAGTTCATTTGCCGGCCATAATTATTAGGATGGCTGGGATATGAACTCGGATTGTCTTATCACAAGTCTGGTGTCGTAACTACTAGATCATTTGGGAGAGAATACGACAAAGGCGACCATTTATAACGCTTAACGTGTAATCGTGAAACATTACATTCAACTTCATACATTTAATTTATAAAAAACTTCGAAAACTCCTAATACAAGAATAAAAAACCGCTAAACGCCGTAAAAATGAGTGGCGCATACAATATTCCAGCTACAAAAGAGCTGATATGAGTATTACGTGGCGTGAAAATGTATTTTCATTTTGAAGGAAAATAAAATTCCAGTTTTATTTTGAAAGATTTTTTCCATAATATTTGCTACATTTGAAGTAAAACGCGCCACAAAAGAGCCTCAAAATGCAAATTGTACCAAAGTTACTCTTTGGTGGCGCGTTTTATTTTAAATTTAGCAAATATTAAATATAGCAAAAATAATATAAATAATATCGTTAGTAGATAAAATATACAAGGTATATTTACCTAGTATAATTTAATGATTAGTTATTAATATTAATTAAAAGTAAATACACCTTGTTTATTCATCTTTTAACGGTATATAATAGGTGAGGTTAGGAATTGTCACCGACTAGTCGCCAACAGGTACTCGCGAACGCTCTTAATGAATCTCTTCATTTGGCATTTGTGGATTACAATAATTAACAACAAACAAAATAAGAACGGAGAGAGGAGTTAGTTAGGGAGACAATCTCTTCAAAATTATTTACTCTTACATTAGATGTGTTCAAAAAGTTAAAGTGGGAACAACGCGGCAGAACAATGGCAGATTTTAAAGTCATTTTAGATTTGCCAATGACATAGTGCTCTGAAGCAACAATACAGAGAAACTATATACATGTTAAAGGAGCAAACATTGTTCTTGAACAAGAATCTGCGAAAAATGGTTTGAAAATGAATTGAAGTAAAAAAAGAGAGATGACAAATTAAAATATCACCATCGAATTAGATGGAAGTG
This sequence comes from Diabrotica virgifera virgifera, assembly GCF_917563875.1. Lineage (NCBI taxonomy): Eukaryota > Metazoa > Arthropoda > Insecta > Coleoptera > Chrysomelidae > Diabrotica > Diabrotica virgifera. The sequence continues at coordinate 58,177,197 of NC_065443.1, read as the reverse complement.
AGGTCGAAAGTGCCAAAGAGTATATATTCCTAGGTCACACGATCAAACTAGGCAAACAAGCAAACGGCAGACATAACTGGAAGAATCCGAATGACTTGGGCAGCAATAGTAAGATTAAGCAGTAGTAGTAAGAGTTGTGTTGTGTGAAAAACAAAAAAATAAATAAATCTAAATAAAAAGAAAAGCAACATTTGTATTCTACCATTTATGACCTATATGAAACGGAGACCATAACACTTACAGAGTTATCAGCCAATAGATTAATGTTAAAAGTATCTCTGAGAGAATATAAATGAAATGAAGACGTGCAAGCAGGCCAAAGGTGGAAAATGTAATTGGAAGAATTGCACAACTGGGCAGGACACGTGGCACGACAAAACAACGAAAGGTAATGAGAGACATTGTACATTGGAGACCACATAAGCTCAGTCGCAGTAGAGAAAGAACACAAAAACGGTGACTATTAGTGTTGCCCAAATGCAAGACCAAGACGAGACAGACAGTCTTGGTATTGGTCTTGCGCCAGTACACCTGGTCTTGGTTTTTATCTTGGTATTGCGCTCCCGGTCTTGGTCTTGGTCTTGGTCTTGCAGCAAGAGTTTTGCAAGTCTCGCAGTTGCCCATTAGCCTATTGCATATCTTAGAACAACGTAACAAAGAGGTACATTTTAAGCTTGAATATCATACTTAAGACTAGCCAAATTAATAAATATCTAAACAACTGAGTCCGGGTGGGGTTTGAACTCACGATCTAAGTGATCCCTGTCTATGTTCTAACTAACTAAAGGTAAAACTACCTCTTAAAACCCGCAATATTTCATTTTCATATCTCAACCGGTTTTAGAGCAATAAATAAATCGTCAGTTTGTAAGAAAAATTTCAACCCCCCCCCCCTATTTGTTAAACAAAGCATTTATAAAGTAAACGTTTATGAAGCAAACTGTCATTACTTTTTCATGCAGAATTATCCAATTACCCATTAAAGTTTGCCATACTTATTTAAAAACATTCTGTATTGATGAAAAACATGGCTAGTTAAAAAAGTACCTAACTTTTGTATTATCCAATATAAGTGAATGAATAAAAAACATAATGTTAAGAAAATATGAGGTTATAGTTGGGCTTTAATTTCAGTATGCTATTGCATGCTAGAATAATAAATTAGCATAATGCTACAATATTCCACAGAGTGAGAAAAAACACAGTTTGATTGGTATACACTGCTGACTGTGCAGCAGAAACAATACACAATAGTCTTACTATAATAATGTATACTGATAAGATTTCTGGTTAGATTCCTAGAAAACTAATAATGAAGAAAATATTTATGTAAATTTATATAAGTGCTAAGGTGACATATTTTTAAAAAGTTTGGATACGATATTCGATATTACTGTAGGCGTCGCAACGCAGGAATGTTGTGTTATATGAATATGATTAGAAGACGACTAGGTCTGGATCCCGCGTATGAAAAAACGTTGATTAATAGCAAGCTGAAAATTTGTTAATAGCTTAAGGGTGTCTAGGCGGATAAACTTTGATATATGGGAACACTGGAACAGGGCAGTTTTAATTGTGGAACAGGTTAAAAATTTGAAACGGTCACACCACGAAAACGGCACATTTATTTTGTCCGCCAGAACAGACTTAAACTCTCCGAACAGAGATTAAACTCTCATGCAAAAATCAGACTGCTATTTATCACCTGTCATAATTCCTGTCATTTGACATATTCTACATGTTCCACTCATTAAAACTCCCATTTGGTGATAAATAGCAGTCTGATTGTTGCATGAGAGTTTAATCTCTGTTCGAAGAGTTTAAGTCTGTTCTGTCGGACAAAATACATGTGCCGTTTTCGTTGTCTGACCGTTCCAAATTTTTAACCTGTTCCATAATTAAAACTTCCCCTGTTCCGGTGTTCCCATATATCAAAATTTGTCCGACTAGACACCCTTAAGCTATTAACAAATTTTCAGCTTGCTATTAATCAACTTTTTTTCATACGCGGGATCCAGACCTAGACTATTTTCAAAACCAGGACAATTAATTTCAGAGCAAAGAAGTCGGCTGCTGAGAAAGCATGTATTAAAAATTTTTTACATTATAATAATGACCTCTCAGTACATGCCAAATGTGTCTAGTGTTCTTTTAATGGATATTTTGATTCGCTATGTATGTTTATGGTATTGTCCCTAAAATCCAATTTTCAAAATTGTTGTTACATTTCTTTTTGTTTCTCATAGAGTATCTAAGAATATAGCCGAACTTATATACTCCCTAAAACGACCTTCAGTTCTAACTGCAAGACGCAAGAGTCTCGCAGACTTAGTCTTGTTCTTGCTCAAGTCTTGCAGGGAAGTCTTGGTCTTGGTCTTGCTAAAATTAGGCGGTCTTGGTCGTGGTCTTGCGAAAACGCAAGAACAAGACCAAGACTGCAAGACCAAGACCGATTTTGGGCAACACTACTGACTAGACGACAGCAAAGCAAAAGTTGGGAGAAACTGGCACCAAATAGCACAAAACAGAGAAGAGTACAGTGCTCATGGGAAGGGAAGTAGAAGAAGATTTTGAATGGAAATTGTATGGTTTTATTTGTATTTTTTAGTACTAATCCTGAATCCCACCATGTTAGAATTGTTGTGTCTCATTTTTTTCATATTAAAATTAAACCACGTGCTAATCGTTGTATAGCATTGTTTTAATTTAACTTTGCACTTATGTAATAATTATGCACAGCTCCCCATTGACCTAATTTATAACACGATCACTCACGTTACCCTCGCATCAACCATTATTATAGACCGCATCTCACAAGCTTCGATGAATATCACTTAATATCCAAGTTTCCCACTCCCGCAGTGTAATCGAGAAAAATACCATATTAGACAGTATGGCGTTGCATATCGATCGGTTATATTGTAGGGGTTAATTAAAAAATGTAAATCAAATGAGAAGTTTTCTGTACTTGGTGGGGTAACGTATTTTTTTGTTTCAATAATGAAATCTTCTTGCAAAATAAAATTTTGTCATGATACACTCCAATCACCATAATTTATTTAGGGTCAACTAGCTTCTGCCATCCATTTTACATGTCCAAGTACCGGTTTAACCTAACTTCGGGCACTGGGCACTGGAGATTAAGGGGGCCCCTTTATTTCATTGTTATTCGTTGTCAGTTTTTTTAACAAAACGACACATGCATTAACTATAAATGTTTACTGTAAAATCCATACTATAATTTTTTAAAACAAACAAGAACAACAAGAACAATAACAAAGGTAAAAAATATTCGCCAAAATACATTTAAAAATATAAAAAAACACAAACAAAATTCTAAAAAATACATAACACAAAAATGTGATCACTTTTTTTTTCTTGACTTGACATTAGCAAACTGCCATGTAATTCTGCTATCACAATAGGGAACTTGCACTAAAAAATTTTTTTGCATAAAATTGTTAATTTATGTTTTAAAATGTTATATTCAAAATATTACGTCTTAACAATGAATAGTGTACGTACAACATCTGATCAAAGTTCCGCGCCTAAAATTTCCGTTTCAAATAATTTCAAAAGCGAGAGCTGTGGTCTGACGTCATAGGCCACTCGTATCGTTTGCCCGTTCGGTGGGCTATTGCATTTAATGCAGTTTGCCGCTAGATAAATAATATAGTTGAAATATCTTGTTTTACTCTGTGGCAAAAATGATTTTTTCTGTGACAGGCAAAATATTAACATTTTATCTCTGTTGACATGTATGAAAAAGTTCTTTTTTACGAAATTACTTTTGTCGTTTCTTGTGTTGAAGAACAAAGAAGAAACAAGTAACTTAAAAATAAACAAAACTTTTAGTAATAAAAGTAAGAGTAACTAAAAATATTGGTGCTACTATAGTATGCGGTCTACAGTTGGGTTTCTACTATAGCTTGCGGTCTACCGAGGGATGCGGTGTAAGTATAAGCTGAGATGATAAAGATATTAACTTGTAAAATTACAATAATGATTCTTCTTATTTATGCGTATTATTAACTTTGTAAAGAAGGATTTTGTGGGCTATGTACACGTTCTATCGGTACCTACGTCTGCTAATCACCATAATATTTTCTCAGAAGGCTTTGAACACAATAATGAAAGGCTCCAGTAGGTACTAATAAACATGACAATAAAATATAATCTTTATTATAATGCAAATTACACCGTAATCTTTTCCAGGATATACGAAATCCTTCGATTAGAGGTAGGTAGATCAAACCCACGGGGTAAACCGTATACTATAATATAATGGTACCAAACTATTGTTATAAACGGTTTAAACATGCTTATTAATAACTCTTACTTATTTGCCTTGACACCTCGCATTTCTCCAGTAGAATAGCTTTCACTACTTTTTATAAAAGTTGCCACCATGAAGACATCAACGGTAGGTAAGTTGTCAGACTTACCCTCGTCCGTCATATTATGCGTTTTAAACTCTTTACAAAGTAGCACTCAACTTTATCAATTTCAGTTTAAAACTAAGCTGATTGGGGAACTACTTATTATAATATATAAGATAAACATAAATAATACCTAGGAATTTTCCATTAAAGACGATTAAAATGTAATATACCCGTGATACCTACCCTAATCGCGTTGTTTCCGACTGCTAGTACGGTTGACCGTGGCCCGTGACGTCGGACCAATAGAAGGACGTTCAAGAGCCTCCTAAGATATTTAAATTTTATAGCATTTTCAAAGCGTCGTAATTAGCGTACGGGTTAAAAATATTTGTTTTTTTTTTGCATGCAAGCGTTTTAAGATCATGTTACCTTATGTTTTTTAATATCATTTTAATATTTAAAAATTTATGCAAGTTCCCCTTTTCAGTTGCTCCAGTTCATCTTTTTCTATAATACAGTAGTGATAATGCGTCTAGGTTTTCTTGACCTAAATATTAAAAGTTGCCTTTACATCCTGGATGACACCAAATTTTTCAAATGCTTATTTAAGTTTTAGCATCACGTTAGAAAGTTAGTAATTTCATTATGTAAGTTCTCTTTGGTTTCATCTACATAGCATAGATATCATTAATTCCACTCCAATTGACACGTTCAAGTCCACAGTTTCTAACGATTTGCTTGTTGCATTCACTTATTCCAAAATTCTTGCCCAAACCAGTGTCAATAGAGGTGTCCCAAAGATATACATTTTATTCTGCAGTGCCTTGACTTCATTTCTAACTGCTGATTTTTTGTCTCTATGCTTAACTGAAAAAAAATATGTTTGATGGATCCGTAGTTTTTAAGTAAAGCATTTACATTTACAGCGTCAAAAGTTTCATCAAAGTTTAGTTTTCATCACTTCTAGGAGTTTATTGCAAATTTGGTGAGACAGATAGCTAACTGAACTTTTACCTTTATTTGCATTCCGCTGTAAATGCTCATCTAAGAAGTTGTCCAATTTAGCTAAGTATACAAGACAACTTAATAGTAGGGGAGCAAAGTATGCTAAATTTGCAGTCACTCGAGCGTCATGGGGACCTATTAGGTTGTGATTATTAGGTCCTAAAATCAAAAAAGTTAAATAAAATTTTTCATTTTAGGGGGCGCTTTCCATTTTTTAATTTAATTTTCCATTTCCAACAATCGTTTTTTCCGATTATAGCGCCATCCATCCATAATTCGAAAAAACGTTCAAATAAAAGTTGCTTATTTTTACGTAAAGAATAAAAAATCTGCAATAAAAATTTGGGGGTCCCATTTAAGATTTTAAAGTAACCCCCCACCTCACCTCCGTGGGGGGTCGTATTTGGTACCATTCGATAGATTTTCCAAAAACATTTTGAAAGTGTATTTTGCAGTTTTTCGATCTGATGTTCATTTTGCGAAATATCGCGGGGTTTGTATTTAAAATTTTAAATTTACCCCCACCCCTCTCCTTGTTTAGTACCATTCGATAGATTTTTGAAAAATATTAAAGACGTATTTTTTAGTTTTTCGATCTGACGTTCATTTCGCGAAATATTCGGTTTTTTTTTGTGAAACTTTTTGACTCACCCATTTCCTTACGTCCCGCTCAAATCGTCAGATTTTTGAAATATACACTCTTTTGTATGTACTTAACTTACCTTATCTTAATGTGACAATTTCGAGTATTTTTAAGGATAGATTTTTTTTCGGGCCTCCCCTTAACGAACTTCCCTGTCTTAAGAGCCAATATATGGTAGAGGTACATCTGCAGGGTACCAGGTTTCTCCCCATATGATAATTTGATGCATCGAGTAACTGCAAAAATCCCCGCTTGGTCTCCCCTACCATAAGTAATTTCCTTTATGACGACTACTCGTTAAATCCTCATTGGATCAACGGAAAGCTAGCCCTTGAGAAGCAAGTAATTTAATAGTGACAACAACTCTTCTTAGGACCTTTACTCAATAGTCAGCTTCGTGTTCTACTTGCTCTTCAAGCCAGCGCCTATAACTTCAAATTAATGATGATCTTGTTATTAATGCAACCATAGAATTCAGATTAAATTTATTTTCTTTGTGAGATTTGAGCAATATTCAAATGTTTCCACTCGATAAATCCAAAATCAGTTAAACTATTTTTTTCAATTGAAAATAATTTGCAATATCTCTTTTCTTCGCCTCCATTGGGTTTTACTTTAAAAAAGTTACTTTCATTTAATCTACTATAATAAGCTTTGTCTCCATCTTGATACATTTTATGCCATGTTGTACCTACCCAGTCCTATAGCTGGCTTATTAGTCCAGAAAGCCATTGCGCATCCGCTAGGAAAAATATTCTAATTCGGATTTTTTGCACAATCTTACTCAAAAAGGACCACTTTTAACAAATTTGCATGTTGCCAGGACCAAAAGTTGGTCAAAAATTTTTTAAACGTTTTTTTTTGTTTTTTTCCTAAAATTATTTTTTTGCATGGAACAAAATTTTAGGTTTTTTGGATCATGCCAAACAGAAAAGGTCTTTAGTGACTTTCCTCTAAAGTTGATAGTTTTTGACATATAAGCGATTAAAAATTAAAAAATTTCGAAATCGGCCATTTTTAACTCTTAAAAACTATGTGAAAAACTGAAAATTTGAATGTTGCCAAGGTAGGTAGATATTCTTAAAACATCGATTGATGAAATCCCGAAGAGTTTTTTGCAAGACAATATCAAAAACCCTTTGTTTTTTAATTGCCAATCAAGCGTGCGCGACACTATTTTCCACCGTTGCATGTGTATACAGTATGGTGCAAATGAAAGGAATAAATTCGTTATTTCGTAAACCGGTGACTTTAAGGAAAAATCCCAAAATAGGTCGGTTTTATTTTTAAGTTATGATATTGTGACATATATAGTATACTAGTGACGTCATCCATCTGGGCGTGATGACGTAATCGATGATTTTTTTAAATGAGAATACGGGTCGTATGCTGGCTCATTTGAAAGGTTCTTTAATTCTCTATTCAGTAATATAAACATGTACATAATTATTTATACAGGGTGTCCAAAAATTTTTTATTAAATTAAATCATTTGGCAAATTGACAGAAAAATTAAATTATTGGACACCCTGTATAAATAATTATGTAAATGTTTATATTAGTGAATAGAGAATTAAAGAACCTTTCAAATGAGCTAGCACACGACCCCTATTCTCATTTAAAAAAATCATCGATTACGTCATCACGCCCAGATGGATGACGTCACTAGTATACCATATATGTCACAATATCATAACTTAAAAATAAAAATCGACCTGTTTCGGGATTTTTCCTTAAAGTCGCAAATTTACGAAATAACGAATTTATTCCTTTCATTTGCACCATACTGTATACACATGCAACGGTGGAAAATAGTGTCGCGCACGCTTGATTAGCAATTAAAAAACAAAGGAGTTTTGAATATTGTATTGCAAAAAACTCTTCGGGATTTCATCAATCGATGTTCAAAGAATATCTAGCCACCTTGGCAACATTCAAATTTTCAGTTTTTCACATAGTTTTTGAGGGTTAAATATAGCCGATTTCGCAATTTTTCAATTTTTAATCGCTTATATGTCAAAAACTATCAACTTTAGAGAAAAGTCACTAAAGACCTTTTCTGTTTGGAATGATCCAAAAAACTTAAAAAAATTTTGTTCCATGCAAAAAAATAATTTTAGAAAAAAAAAACAAAAAAAAAACCTTTTAAAAATTTTTGACCACCTTTTGGTCCTGGCAACATGGAAATTTGTTAAAAGGAGTCCTTTTTGAGTAAGACTGTGCAAAAAATCCGAATTAGAATATTTTTCCTAGCGGATGCGCAGTGGCTTTCTGGACTATATGGGTGGTCAAAAGTCACAAGAAGTCACAACTCCCTCTTGAAACACAGAAAAAAATCAGATCGGTGTAACCTTTCCACACACATACATACAAACATTTTCCCCTTTTTAAATAGAAGTCAAATTTCTGAGCTCTTTAACTTTTAAATGGTATAACCGATTTTCAGTAGTAATTGCACAAGAGCTCTAAATTTATTGAATTTTTCCCGAGTGATACTTTGACAGTTTTAATTTCACGAGCCGAAGGCAAGTGAAACTATGTCAAAGTGTCACAAGGGCAAAAATTCTATATTAATTTTAGAGATCGAGTGCAATTTGTTGCGATTATTTCATGAATAAAACATTTCATGAATAAAACTGTTCAAAACCAAAATTGTATTGTAATTTATTTATGTAAATACAAATTAGTACAATTAAACACACAGTTGTTATACATATTTGACGATTGAAAGTCAATAATTTTTAAAACATTATTGTCATTAATGTCACTGAATGTATTTTTTCGTACCATCGAAGGGCATCTGACGTAATATACTTGACGACGGGAAATTATCAAAAATTATCAGTTTAATTTAGATTTCTGTAGCTCTCTATTGGTCATAATCTCCTATGAATAAAATAATCAAAATTAGACATTCATTGGAAAGGTACCTAATAATCAGTACTATCAGAAGCCGCTGAGGTCTGACTTAAACTTTTGTACTTTTTGTGAGTTTTGGGGACCAGAACGAAAAACAGACCCTAAATGGAGAGGACCGTAAAATCAACACCCTTGAACCAAAATGGATGGTTGACATATGGATGGGCGAGTCTCTTTCTAAACTTTAAGATAGGATTTGGCCCATTTTTCAATTAAGTCAGATTTAGAAAATCGATAATTTCGCATATAAATAGGTATACCTATATATTGTTGCATGTAGGAAGGTTGTGCGCCAGTGGCGAGAACTGAACCGTTCTCTGGGATTATTTTTGTTTTCAGTAATGTGCTTACATTCCTCGTCAAACCATATTCTTTCTTTGTACTTTGTACATTTTTTACTTTTTCTCATTTTTCATTCATTTCGATTTCGATACTCTCAAAAATTACAAGTTGCCCAACATCTTCTTCTTCTTCTTTTGGCATTATAGTCCTAGATGGATCTTTACCTGTTTGGCTGTGCCCTTTCATTTAGACCTGTATTGAGTTCTTTTCCTTCATTGCCTTAGGGTAAGAACAGAACAAGTGGGTCGCGGTGGAGGTGGAGGTCGTGGTCGATGTCGATATCCATGTAAAACAAACACATCCTAGTGAATGGAAGAGAACAGAGCAGGTAAGTCGCGGTGGAGGTTTAGCGCGATGCCATCCAGGAGGTTTACATCGATGCTTTTGAAAATAAAATGAGTTTGTTTTACATGGATGTCTACTGCGCGGCCTACAAGGATGCTTCCCTGTGATTGGTCCGTTCGAAGCCAAGTTGTCATTACCTGCGTTATCTGAGTTCATACTTTTTATATAATCCCTTTTTTGTATTCAATTTATTTTTGAATTTCTAAAGTACTTAAATTCAGTAAATTTTTGAAATATGAAGGAGGATCTGATTATTTACAGCTGACATTTCATCACTATCATCACTTGACTGACACAACATCGCAAAAGCACAGTCTTTTTGTCATTCAAATTTCATTAAACTACTTAACTTGATAGTGGTTCTAGCTCGACTGACAGCTTAGGTTACTTCCTTGCTATGTGCTGTCGACATTAGAGTTGCACAAGTTTGACTTTAACGTTTGAACTTGACCTGAGTTTGACTTAATTTCAAGTCAAACTCAAGTCAATCCTTCTGACAAATAATTCAAGTCAAGTCAAACTGGTCAATCCTACAGGTTTGAAAATTCAAACTGTTTGTCAAACTAGTTTGAAAGAGTTTGAAAAATAATTTATTTACTAGATATACTGTTTTGTCGAGATTGAAATGTTAGTTGCCAAGATAAGAAAATTAATAATACAATGAGTGCCACATAAAAGTATCTTGATACAGGAAGCAATTATAATCAAAATATGGTAAATTTTTTGAAAATAATTCTTGTATGCTTAGAATTGCTTGCTGGTAAGTTTCGTTTTATCGATATAACTTTTTTATATTTGAGTGTCACTAGATTAAAACAAGGAATTCGTTGGATAGTTTTTTTATCATACCAAGTGTAATTTAATCTACTTAGGAAGCTTGAAAGTATTACGTAACGCAAGTTGGGGGAGGGTAACGCAAGTTAGTAAATGGACTAATTAAATATCTAAGATCTAACAACATCACGAGAAAAACCAGATGCAAAATATACAAAACACTGATAAAACCGGTCCTTATATATGGATCAGAGACATGGACACTGTCGAAAAGCGATGAGAACTTATTAGGTACGTTTGAACGAAAAATCCTCAGACACATATTAGTATAGTATAGTTGATCCAAAGGATGGCATAACCCAGACATCCAAAGTGAAAGTTATCCTTCAACAACAAATTGTTCTATATGGTCCACACAATGTCCAGAAAAAAGTCACACCATTTTGAGCGTAGGGTTTGGGGGGGGGAGAGGGGGGAGAAATCTGAAAATTCGTAGTTTTTTATGTTTTTCGCCAATATTTCTAAAACTATGCCGTTTAGCATGAACAACCTTCTATACAAAATTGTTCTACATTAAATTTGAAATAAAAAAGGCCCTACGCATAATCCTTCTAAAATGAATGGATCCAAAGTTACGGAGGTAGTATAGTATAACTGGTCCAAAAAAAGGCCTAACACAAACATCCAAAGTAAAAGTTTTCCTCCAACACCAAAATGTTCTATATGGTCCACATATTGTTCAGTAAAAAGTTACACCATTTTGAGCGTCCGGTTTGGGAGGGAGATGGGAGAGAAGCCGGTAAATTAGTATTTTTTTTTATCTTTTTCGTCAATATTTCTACATGAAATTTAAAACAAAAAATGATCTATACATAATTGTTATAAAATCAACGGTTTTCGATACTTTTTATAGTTTTTGGGCAATATTTATGATATAACTATACCACAAACCCAGACATCCAAAGTGAAAGTTATCCTCCAACACCAAATTGTTCTATTCTATATGGTCCACATAATGTTCAGAAAAAAGTCACACCATTTTGAGCGTCGAGTTTGGGCGGGAGAGGGGGGAGAAATCGATAAATATAAAAAGTATCGAAAACCTCCACTTTTCTCCCTCCGTAACTCTGGAACCGTCGATTTTATAACAATTATGTATAGAACTTTTTTGTTTTAAATTTAACGTAGAATATTTTTCTATAGAACATTTCTTACGCTAAAACATAGTTTTAGAAATATTGACGAAAAACGTAAAAAAACTACTAATTTACCGACTTCTCCCCCATCTCCCCCCCAAACCGGACGCTCAAAATGGTGTAACTTTTTACTGAACAATATGTGGACCATATAGAACAATTTGGTGTTGAAGGACAACTTTTACTTTGGATGTCTGGGTTAGGCCTTTTTTGGACCAATTATACTATACTACCTCCGTAACTTTATAACCGTTCATTTTAGAAGGATTATGCATAGGGCCTTTTTTATTTCAAATTTAATGTAGAACAATTTTGTGAAGAGGGTTGTTCATGCTAAATTGCTTAGTTTTAGAAATATGACGAAAAACATAAAAAACTACAGATTTCTCCCCCCTCTCCCCCCCAAACCCGACGCTCAAAATGGTGTGACTTTTGTCTGAACATTATGTGGACCATATAGAACAATTTGGTGTTGAAGGATAACTTTCACTTTGGATGTCTGGGTTTGGGTCTAACTATACCATACTATATAAGGGGGTGAAAGAAAATGACGTATGGCGCAGAAGATATAATTTTGAACTATATGCAGCATACAACGAACCCGACGTTATAACTTCCATAAAGATCGGACGTCTACGCTTGATGGGCCATGTTAAACGGATGTTGGAGACCGAAACACCAAAACATAAATATAATGAGGCAAGCACCAGTAGGGAGAAGGTCAAAGGGAAGACCCAAACTTAGCTACATGGAACAAGTGGAACAAGATCTGAAAACACTTGAGATTACCCACTGAAATAACAAAGCAAGGAACAGAACAGCATGGCGGAAAATCCTAGAACAAGTTAGGACCCAAAAAGGGTTGTCGAGCTACTGATGATGATGAAGTTGGGGGAGGGGGTCATGTAAAAGGTTACAGCGCGTTAAAAGGGGGGAGGGGTTCGAACAGCGCGTTACATAACATTGTTTTTTAACTTAAATAAAAAAACTCCGAAATCACATTTTCCCAACTTTTTAACTTTCGTTTATATTTTACATAGAACCCCTGGTTTGTATGGTTCATTCCACCAACATACGCCTATTTTGGATTATCGCGACAACGAATATTTCAGTGTGCAACATAAGAAGTATGAAAGTAAATTGCTCTAATAATTATTCCATTACACAGCAATGTAATTTGCAATTTATTTTCGTTCTTCATATTTTGCACAATAAAATATTCGTTGTCGAAATAATCCAACACAGGCGTATATTCGTGGAATAGGGTATATTATATTGCCCCCTCACGCTCCGCTCATGTGGCAATAGGACAATAGTATTCAAGTGAAAAAATCTTAAAATTTGTATTAACGCAGATCAAGCACAGTAACACATGTTTGCAATAAATAGCTGGACCTTTCTTCACAACAAAAGATGAAAAAGTACAGATGGTAAAGAGGTTGTAAAATTGTGTTACGATACTTGAACGGTCCCTTTAACAAAAATTTATGAAGGAACAACAAAATCTTCAATTTTTGATAGAGTAGGTTTAATGAATTTTTTGCGACTTTGCAATGTCGTCTTAAAGAATTAGTTCACTAATTGTCATTTTATAACACAGTCCTTTATGTTTACATAATACAAGTAAGCACTTTTTAATTTTCATTATTTTGAAATCACCTGCCGCAATATCAAATAAATCAGTATATGTATTTTTCTTAATTAATTCTACTTCAACTACAGATTTTTTTCTCCTAATTTTTGCAGTGGAAGAGAAGGGATACCTTTAAAATCTGACTTAATTTGATCTGGTACTTGTTCTGAGCCCAAAAATGTTCAGGTTCAGATATTATTTCGCAAAGCACACACTTCAAAATGAACGTAATAAACAAGTCAAGCACATACTTCTTAATATGAACTACTCAAACTAATTTGCGGAGTAGCAGAGTACAAATTCAGACCTATCCAAATTAGTCAAAACAAAAGTCGGTACGCTCTCAATTAGAATTGGAAATAAACACGTTGCGCAATATGATATTCAAACTTCAAACTGTTTGAAGAAGTTTGATTTTAAGTCAATCCTAAAGATATCGAAATCAAGTCAAGTCAAACTTTTTTACAGAAAAAGTTTGGTTTTCAAGTCAAGTCAAGTTTGTTGAATAAAATCAAACTAGTTTGACTTGATGCACCTCTAGTCGACATCGACCGCGACTTAACTAGTAGCATACACCGCGACCTACACCTCCACCTCGACCCACTTGTTCTGTTCTTACCCTTACATTTATGATTGTCAGGTCATCTTCCCCGTCATCCAACCATCTCGTTCTGGGTCTTCCTTTTTTTGGTCTTCCTATGGGCTTTCCTTTTAATGTTTTATTTGTTGATTTTGTATCTTCTTGGCTCTGGACATGTCTTAGCCATGACAGCCTCTGACTTTTAACAAGTCTTACAATGTCGTGTCCTTCGTTTAGTAATTAATCACGATATTTCTTCTGTTTCTTCATGCGCCGCCCACCTCTGGCACCGGACCGTATACTTCCCGTATCAAGCTCTCAAATGTCTTGAATTGCGCTTTACCTTTTTTGTCATTACCCAGCTGTCACAACCATAGTCTAATAATGTTCTGTAAATAGTCATTTTGGTTCTTCTATTTAATAATTTTGATGGCGTTAATCTTTAATAGGGAACTTGCATAAAATTTTAAATTCGAAAAAAATGTTATAAATCACAACAGAACATAATTTAGAACCTGTATCAAAGATAAAAAAGTTTTGTTTTTCTTTCGTTTGGCGAACTAAAAGACGACTAAAAATTCAACTTATACCAGCCACCCCAAAACGCGTCGTGACATCACGCCGTTGTATGTTTACATTCTACACCAATTGTATATATAATTTTAAATTAGACATTATAAACGTCAGTAAAAATACAATTATGTGACGTTAAAAGTGTTTTTGATCGTTTGAACTGTTCATAGAAAATTTGTACTTTTACAAAATGGTTTTATTGTCAATAGTAAACCTTCTTTCCTTTCCTTCAAAAACTGTATCAAACTCCAATCTCAACAAACTGGTATATATTATTACAACGGCATACGATAAATGTCATTAGAATATAAATATTTTTCCTTTATTCCCCGACGACGAGCTGGCCAAATACCCAAGTAGGTGGAGGCCAATAAACTAAAGAAGGAGAAGAAGAATATACCTAAATATAAGGCTGTGTCTAGGTACACGCTAACGTGTACGCAAATAAAAAAGTTGGAGTGTCAGAGTGTTGGAATTTGTTTAATCGCGTTATGTTTACACTATAATTTTAATATCGATTAGTAAAGAGATTTCTTATTTTTTATTTGTTTAGTGTTTGTTTTTAAATTAACTATGCAGTGTGGACAATTATTTAGTTGTTTTAATGAGTTTAACAACTTTTTAAAACAGTATGAAAAGTTAAGAGACTATAAATTAATATATATTTTTTTAGTTATAAGTGAAATAGTATTACCGTTCAAAATTAAAATAAAAGGAAGACCTACAGCTTTCACAATAATAATTAACTTGTTCTGAAGCTATTTCCTTGTGGCATTTTTGTAATCAACTATTCTAAATGGGAACTAAGCCACAATTTAACTAAAAAATGATTTTATTAACGTTTCGACGTCTAAATCGGACGTCGTTGTCAAAATACAAAATATTATTAAATTAAATAAAAATGTTGTTGCTTAGTAAAAAATGTTTTCTAATAATTTATTTAATTAATCTGACTATTTTTTGTATTTTGACAATGACATCCGATTTGGACGTCGAAACGTTAATAAAATAATTTTTTTAGTTAAATTGTGGGTTATTTCCCATTTAGAATAGTTGATTATTTTAACAATATTTTGTACGTGTCATGTCAACTAAATACATATATTTATTTTGCTAACCTAAATATATACTTTTATATATCCATTGATTTATTACAATTAAGTTTGAAACATCTGAATAGTTCTGCTTCCCTTCCCTTAAAGCGTCGTTTAAACACAACGATAAGTCACAGCAACTAGTTGTGATGACAAGTTGAAACGCTGTTTAGACGCTGCGATTCAATGCGATACCACCTTCAACCCAACTCCAACTTTGATAAGTTGTGCGATGCACCGTTTGCACACAATGATAAGTTGCAACAACTCGATTGACCTTGATAAGTTGTTTGATTTATCGCTGTGTTTAAACGACCCTTAACAAATATTTTTCTATCAAACAAACACTAAACATATGCTTTTTTTCATGAGGATCTTCCAGTGCGTCACAGTTTTTCAATCCCTTTCTAACGCATTAAATTGCATGTGACAGAAAAAAACGCACGTCGGTGATTACATTTCGTCGATGACATTTATTCTAGTTGTCAATAGATGGCGCTATAATCGAAAAAAATTTTTTAAGAAATATATAATATATCTACGAATACAATCTGTATAATTTATAGGACTATACAAATCAAAGAAAATACCATTTTATAAATGCAATAAACACAATTGATTTGATTTTATGCCAAATTGCAAATAAAATGTGACAACTGTCAGATTTAACAACGATTTAATAAAAATATCATGTCACTAAAATGTATATTATCACGGACTTACCTTTTTTTCTATCATTTGTGACGCACTGAAAAATGCTCATGAAAAGAAGCATATCAAAATAGCATGTACCAAAATATACAGTCACTGCGCACGCTAAATAATGACGTCACTGGCTTAATGAAGTTTAATTCGCGTGTACCTAACTTTTTTATTTGCGTACACGTTAGCGTGTACCTAGACACAGCGAAATATAACCATAATAATAACTAATGTAAAACTATGTGACGTCACGGGTCGTTTGAACTATTTTATACCGCAGAAGATTAAATATGTATTTCCAAGTTATTACGAGTTTTTGAAGCGTGAAATTTTGGAAATCTCATTTTTAAACAAAACTGAACATTATTATGTAATAAAAAAAATGTGTAAGTTTCCTTTTAGCATATTATGTACGATTACCACTGGAAATACGTACATTAATTTCGTTCCATGGGTACGGAATTCTTTTGATTGACTTCTGTACCAAGATATGTGGGTATATACACGCGAAGTTGCACAAAATACTTTTATAACATTAATTATGTTAATTATCTTGTTCTTCTTCTTTTAGTTCCATGACGTTTATCAATCGTTGGATATCATGTTGGGTACCATATTAGCTATAGTGACTTTATTGACAGCAGCTCTGAATAATGATGTATTCGATTTTCCGTACCACTGCTTTAGATTTTCAGCCATGATGTTCTTCTTCTTTCCTTGAATGATCAGATGTAAACGATCATATTTTTCAGGGTGTCTCATAATTATGCCAGCTTGCTTTTCTTTATTGTATCGACCAGTTGTGTTGTGTACTGTAGGGATGGGAAAAACCTACCGGTTTAAACCTAAAACCGGTTTTTTTACTTCGCAATAACCGGTTTTACCGGTTTTTTTTTGTCCTGGTTATAACCGGTTTTTTCTTTTTAAAGTAAAAACCGGTTATTAGGTTTTTACGGTGACTAGGATTAGATTAGGTATTATTTTGGATCCCAATCATAATTATTATTCTCAAGTAATTATTCCAAACAAAAACATAATTCAAATTTTATTTTATTTTATAAAATACAGAAGCAAACTGAAAGTGCAATCTCACATCAGCCAGAAACAATTATTAAATTTTATTATAATATTTCCTTGAAAAGGTATTTGTAATCATAATATTTACATAAGAAGTGATCTGGTTAAATTAGACGCAAACATCATCTATTTTTCACACTTAACTCTTGACATTGAAAGTGGGTGAATGACTTTTTCTGATTACCAAACATAATGCTGTGAGTATGAATATCGAATTACTGATTACGAATACGAATTTTCAAGAATTTCGTTATAATATATACAAACGTGTTAAAACTAATACATTATGTTATTTCGATAGTACTAATTTTGGATCATATTGATATCGAGTCGAATGGAGTATCGCAAACTAAAGTGTATTGTAAATGTAACTTTGTAACCTATTGGATTAAAACAACCGAAAACCGGTTTTTCCAAAAACCGGTTTTTTTGGCCGGTTATAACCGCCAGGTTAAACCGTAAGCAAAAAAAACCGGTATAACAGAAAACCGGTGTTTTGTCAAAAACCGCCATCCCTATGTGTAGTTCAGTTGTTTCAGGCCCTCCTCATTTCTAACTCTATTGACCCAGCTTATTTTTAGTAATCGTCTGTATACCCACATCTCAAAGTCCTCCAAGCGTTTAAGCATGGCTTCTTCTTCTTCTTAAAGTTCCCTCTCCTATCGGAGGTTGGATATCATAATGGCTATGGTCGCTTTGTTGGCTGCTGCTCTGAATAATTGTAATGAACTACAGTTAAACCATTCTCTAAGGTTCCTCAGCCAGGAGATGCGTCTTCTTCCTATGCTTCTTCTTCCTTGGAGCCTTCCTTGCATAATAATTCTCAGCAACTCATATTTTTCTCCTCTGGTAATGTGACCCAAATATTCCAGTTTTCTAGTTTTTATACTTTGTATAATTTTTAACTCCTTATTTAAACGTCGTAGAACTTCAACGTCGTAAAAGCTTTCTTCGTCGTAAGAACTTTCTTCGTCGTAATCCTTTGAACCCACTGAATTTTCAATATTCTTCTGTAACACCACATTTCGAACGCTTCTATTCTTCTTATGTGTTGTCTCTTCAATGTCCAAGCTTCCATTCCGTATAGCAATATAGAAAATATGTAGCATCTTAGAGCCCTCAATCTGAGAGGCAACTGAAGGTCTTTGTTTGTAAGCAGTGTCTTCATTTTTATAAATGCTTGCCTTGCAGTTTCAATTCGGACTTTAATTTCGTTGCTTTGGTCATTTTTGTCATCAACCCAGGTTCCCAGATATTTGTATGTCTTAACTTTTTCTATTTGGGTTTGCTCTATCATTAACCTTTCATTTCCATGTTCTGTTTTTGAGACAATCATAAATTTAGTTTTTTTCTTGTTTATTTTTAGTCCGTATCGAATGCAATAATCGTTAATTCTATTTAGCAATCCTTGTAGCGATTCCAGAGTGTCTGCCATTATAACTGTGTCATCAGCGAATCTTATGTTATTTACTATTCTTCCGTTTATAGAGATTCCATCACTTAGTTCCGCTATCACTTCCTGAAATATGGCTTCACTGTACAGGTTAAACAGTAGCGGCGACAGAACACAACCCTGTCTTACTCCTCTCTTTATATCAATATTCTCGCATTCTTGTTCTTCTATCTTTATATTGGCCTTTTGATTCCAATACAGATTGATGATAATTCGTAAATCTCGTCTGTCTATATCTCTGTTTTTCAATAATTCTATTAGTTTTTCATGTCGGACCCTGTCGAACGCTTTTTCGAAGTCGATGAAACAGGAATAAATATCCAGGTTCATATCTAAGCATCGTTGAGAGAGGACATTAAACGCAAACAATGCCTCTCTTGTTCCAAGTCCTTTGCGGAACCCAAATTGGGTATCATCCATATCATATTCTAGCTTTCTGTATAATCTTCCATGAATCACCTTTAGAAATATTTTGAGAGTATGGCTTATTAGTGATATTGTCCTATAGTCCGAACAATCTTTGGCGTATATTGTTTTTGGTATTGTTACAAAGGTTGACACCAACCATTTCTCAGGGATTTTTCCGGTTTTATATACTTCATTAAACAGATCCAGTAGTACCGGTAGAGTACCGGTAGATCCAGTAGAGTAAGCATAGCATATATATTATTTAAAGGCTAAGTTACTGTGTCAAGGAACTGCATTAATTTTTGTTGTTTCTTTCAGTTGATCATCCAGAAGGAACACATCGAAGAAAATTTTATGTTCGGGTTATCTGCTTTGATTTCTGGAGATTTCGTATTTTTACCATCCGACACACGTATCTCCAAAATATTTCAAGAAGAATTACAACAGGGCACTCCCATTACATTATTTATGCGGGTAAGTATATATTTATAGAATAGTTTGAGGTCTTGAGTTGAGATAAAAAAAGAGTACCTATGTAGTATAAATTGGGCAAGATATTCTATTATTTAGTTGCTCTTAATGGTAAAAGCCAAGAGGGAACATAAACAAAGGTATTGTTCTGAAGCTATTTCTTTGTGGCATTTATGTAATTTATTATTCTAAATGGGAAATCAGCCACAATTTAACTTAAAAAATTATTTTATTGACGTTTCGACTTCCAACTTAGACGTCGTTATCAAAATACAAAATATTACTGAATATTACTGATATAATAATATTAGTAATATTTTGTATTTTGATAACGACGTCCGAGTTGGAAGTCGAAACGTCAATAAAATCATTTTTTAAGTTAAATTGTGGCTTATTTCCCAATTAGGATAATAAATAAACAAAGGTGTACAAGCAATTGTAGATTACTGTCACACCACTCTATTGATGTAGACTTATTAATCCCTGAAAATATAATTTTCAGTAACTTTTAACATGTAGTAAAAACTCCTTTTTTGTAATTGGTTTAGTTTATCGAGAATTAAAATTCTAAAAAATCCAATTGGATTACATAAGTATTCAGAATGTTGTCGAACTTATCAGTCCGATGATAGTAAATTTAATACACACACCCAAAGTTATATGGAATCATCTGATATTTCTTACTATTCCGTGCGAATTTAAAAAACCGAAGGCACGAAGTCAAACAATATTTATTTTTTAAGCAATTGAATATCAAATACATAACAATTAAATAAAACAATAAAGTATTTAACAAACAAATTGAAAGTAGTTATTTTAAAGTCAATAGCATACAAAATTTCAATGTAAAACGAATAATGTTTCTGTTTTTATTTTTTTTTTGTATTCTGTGGTAGTCAATGTTATCACCTCTAGTCCTTATGCAAGCTTCAGTTTGCGTGAGCACGCTCCTAATCAAATTATCAACATTTTGTTGTGGTAGGTTGCTCCATCCTTTAAAAGCAGCTTGTACTAGCCGTGCGGTGTTCTGTGGATTATCCCGGCGAGCTCTAATTTTTCTTTTAAGCATATCCCACAAATACTCTATAGGATTAAGCTCGGGTGAGCAAGCAGGCCACTCCAAACAAGGGATACCTTCTGCTTCAATGATGTCTGTAGTCACTTTAATGGTATGTATAGGTCCATTATCATGCAATAAAATTAAATTTCCTCCTGTTTCACATCTCCAGGTCCTGACTACAGATTATCAACATACCTGTGAGCAGTTAAAGTTGATTAGATGAAAATTAAATGAGTTCTTTTACGGATCACAATTCCTCTCCAGAACATTACACTTCCCCTTGAATATTTGTGAACAGATCTGACAGTTTTCATTCTTGCTTGTCTTCCTCGACCTCTAAGTACACGATTTCATGGGTCATCTGATTTTACATCTGATTACATTAAATCCTGACTGTTTTTGAAAATAGCACATTTTTTCAATTCCCAATGTTCCAGTTTTGGTGGTGACGACACCAATTTAGGCGATCAATTTTGTGCTGCCTGGATAACTCGGGAACCCATAACTGTCTCCAGCTGTATACTTCTTGGTACGAACTTTTCTTCTTATCGTTTCAACTGAAACAGTTACACCTGTAGCTTCCAAAAGCTGCCTTTGAAGCTGCAGGTGAGAAATGGTTGGGTGTCTTCCAGCTGATTGGACACTTAAACGTTCGTGAAGAGCCGTTATTACCTTTGGCTACTTTTCCTTGCTTTATTTTTGAGCTTTCCTAGTTCCTGTTACCTAGCATATGTTTTGGACAGAACGCCCTGTATTACGCCTAGCTCTGCAGCTATGTCCATCTGAGAACATTACTTTCTCCACAAGACCAATAATCTTTCCTCGTTGTAAGTTCTATAACCCCACATGAGGCATACTTTCGTTTTTGGACGCAAAAGTTAGTTTATTTATTTTCGTTCAACTTGCAGCTCAAGCAAATAATCTATACCGTACCGGGCTGTACTATCTGATTGTCTTATGGACTTGTTTATTTTCAATAAAAACCTTTATTCTTCGCAACAATAACAATTTGTTTTAAAAGAAATAAATATTACTTTGAAATACATGGTGATTCCATATAAGTTTGGGTGTGTGTATGTAACATCTAAGCATGCGCATTTTTAAGCGGACACTCAAATTTCTATTGCAAAAAAATTGTTTTATCTTCATAAATGAATCCTACTTTCCATTGTTTTTAATGCGTGTAATATTTTTTTTTGTAATATCTGGACCAATTTTTTCTTTTTTTTTAACTCCTTTATTCTGCAATCTATCAGTAATGACAATAAGCGTCTTTGTTGATAAATGATTATGACATGTACAGGATGCTCCATTAAGCACCCTGTTTTATAATGTAGCTTTTGCTAACTTTGTGGCATTACCTCTAATATTTACAATATGTTATTATTTACAAAGATATGTACATTACTAATTACTTAAACCTATTAATTAAGTCTCTTGGTTTGAATTTTTTTAATCTTCTTTCTTCATGTTCATGTAAATCTTCAAACAACCGCTTGGCTAACTCGTTAGGATGTTCAGACACTCTTTCGTGATATGTTGCACTATATTCACTTATCACCTCTTGCACTGTTGGAACTGCTACGTCTCGTTGGATCACGTAGTTGGGTACGTAGTATGGAGCATCAAGAATCAGCCTTATCGTCTTGTTTTGGAACCTCTGTATTATATTTAGGTTGCTATTAGAAGCTGCTCCCCAGATCTGGATAGCGTAGGTCCAAATGGGCTTTATAATGGCTTTGTAGACCAGTAGTTTGTTTTCTAGAGACAACTTCGAGTTTCTGCCGATAATCCAATATAGACGGCTTAGTTTTAGTCCTAACTGTTTGCGTTTAGTGTAAATACATATGTTTTCGCCATGTTAGTATTCTGTCTAGGTGGATTCCCAAGTATTTTACATCTTCGGCTTGAGGTAAATTGTTGTTGTTAAGTTGTACTGGTGGGCAAGTTTCTTTACGGAGTGTAAATGTTACATGTGTAGATTTTAGTTCGTTAGCTTTCATTCGCCATTTCGACAGCCATTTTTGTATCTTGTTAAGGCAGATTTGAAGTTGTCTTGATGCCATCTTTGGGTCTTCGTGTGAAGAAAGAGCAGCTGTATCGTCCGCAAATGTGGCTATTGTAACCATCGGTGTAGTAGGAAGATCACTTGTGTACAACAAATACAGAATAGGTCCAAGTATATAATATAAAATAGGTACCCCTGATTTTATGGCGTTCAGAGAAGAGTATTCTTGGTTTTGTCTGACAAGGAAGTGTCTATTGGTTAGGTATGATTTTAGTAACAGGAAGTGGGGATATGGAAGTAGCTTCTTAATTTTGTAGAAGAGTCCAATATGCCAAACTTTATCGAATGCTTGTGATATATCAATAAATGCAGCAGAACAATAACGTTTTTATTGGAAATCATCGTTAATCTTGTTAACTATTCTATGTACTTGTTCGATAGTGCCATGTTTGTTTCGGAATCCAAATTGGTAGTCTGGAATTAAGTGCATCATTTCTGTTATCGACTTCAGCTTTTTGACGTATATTTTCTCGAAAATTTTGGAGATAGTTGGTAGCAAGCTAACAGGTCGATAAGAGGTAACTTCTTTTAATTTTTTGCCTGGTTTAGGGATCATTATTATTTGTGCTACTTTCCAGATCTTTGGGTAGTACCCTAGTTTTAGGACGGCATTGAAGATATATGTTAGTAATTTAAAGCATTTGGGTGTTGATTCCTGAAGCACTTTTCCTGTGATAAGATCATATCCTGGTGCTTTTTTAGTGTCAAGTTCATTCATTATTATATTTCTGGTTTCACTTACTAGAATTTTTTTTACAGGCAGGTCCATTTGGAAGGGTGCATTAAGTGTTTCGTCTATTTCTTTATCTTCTGAATGCTGCTCTGGATCGTATGGATGGAATACTTTTTTTAAGTGTTCAGTAAAGACTTCTGATTTTTCTTCGTCATTTCTTGCCCATTTATTTCCGTTTCTAATTGGAGGATTAAACTGTTGAGGTTGTTTAAGCTTTTTTGTAGCCCTCCATAGTTCGTAGTCTGAGGCTTCCGTTGGGGTTACAGATTCTAAATAATTCTTAATGTTTTCATTTTTACTGTTCGATAATGTCTGTTTTAATTCTGTGGTAGCTCTGTTATATTTTCTTCTATTTTCTAGTGTTCTGTTTTTCATCCATTGTTTTCTCAGTTTTCTCTTAATATTTATTTTCTCTTTAATTGATTGGGGTAGTTCGTTTGCTTCTCCTTCTCGGTATATTATTGGAGTTGCGTTCCATGCAGCTTGTTGAATTTTTGTCGTTAGGTCTTCTGTCGCGACGTCTATATCATTTTCTGTTTTAAGTGGTATATTTAGTGATATTAGGTTACCTAAATTGTTTCTGTATTCATCCCAATTGGTTTTTTTTTATTATATAATGGGAGTTTATTATATAGGGGAGTGATCGGAGGACAGGTCATCAGATGTGGTCACCTTGCATTTTTTAATATCTAGGCCTTTGATGGTTGCGAAGTCTAACAAGTCTGGAAGTTTGTTGATGTCTGATGGCCAGTAAGTAGGTTCATTAGTAGATAGGTATTTGAGGTTATTTGCATTCATTGCCTTTAATAGTTCTCGGCCTTTAGTGGTTGTTATACGTGATCCCCAAACTTTATTTTTGGCATTGTAGTCTCCGCCGGCTAGAAATTTATTGCCCAATGTCTTGAAGTATTCTTCGTATTGTTCTTGTTTATTGTTGTGTTTGGGCGGGCAGTAAATTGCAGATATGGTTAGTGGACTGGAGTCATTTGTTATAGTTACGCTCGTGGCTTGTATGTGTTCTTTAGAAAATTTTTCTCTCTCAAAATGTTGAATATTATCCCGTATAATTACTGCGGTTCCTCCTTGTGCCTTCTCGTTCGGATGTTTCGTAGTGTACACTTTGTATTTTGGTATACGGAAGTGGTGTTTTTCTGTACAGTGAGCTTCAGATATAAGCAACATGTCAAGGTTTTCATTATTTATATATGACTTTACTTCATCAATATGTTGTTGAAGGCCATTAGCATTCCAGACTCCTAGTTTAAACTTATATTGTGCTGCCATTATGCAATTTTATTAATGACTGTGGTTAGTAGATTAAGTAAGGTTCCTATTTGTTCGGTAAGTTTTCCTATCATATTTTCTAATTTGCTGAGATAGTTTTGATTAGCTGTGTGCGGGGACACTACTTGTGTACTTTGTGGGAGCGGGTTTGGATTTGAAGGCATTGTGATGGGGTTGTTGCTTATATTACTTTGGTTGGTAGCTTGCGCGAAGTTCACTCCTTGTCTTACTCTGGAGTCGGCTCTTGTCTGCTGTTCTATGTTTTTTTGCCTAAGTGTGGGGTACAGTTGTTGTTGCAGTTGTTTATGCACTTCGCATCCTCTATAGTTAGCTGGATGGTTTCCCTTGCAGTTTATGCATTTTACGTTTTCATCTCTTACTTTTCTTGAGCATTCCTTCGTTAGGTGTGGTCCAGAGCATTTAACGCAATGTGCAATTTTTCTGCAGTAATTTTTTGTATGGCCATATCCTTGGCATCTTGCGCATTGCGGGATTTCTCTTTTTGTGTAAGGAGCTTCAATTTGTACTCTGTTGTTTGCTAAAACTGTAATTTCGTATATTTTTTTATTCTTGTCTTTAGGCTCGAGATCTATAAAAAACATAGGTAGTGGTGATTTATTTATTTTGTGTTTGATATTATATATGTTAGTCACTTCATGGTCCAATTCTTTTAAGCTAGTTTTAATGTCATTAGCATCAGTTGAATGGTGAAGACCTTTTATAACTACTCGAAATGTTTTATTTTGTTTTAATCT
This sequence comes from Diabrotica virgifera virgifera, assembly GCF_917563875.1. Taxonomy (NCBI): domain Eukaryota; kingdom Metazoa; phylum Arthropoda; class Insecta; order Coleoptera; family Chrysomelidae; genus Diabrotica; species Diabrotica virgifera. The sequence goes on along the minus strand of NC_065443.1, from coordinate 58,151,701 downwards.
ATATGTATGGAACTGGGTTTCTTTCGCTTCTAACTCTTTTATTACAGGCTCATAATGGTCAGCTTGATTAAGTTGGACCTTCACTGTGTCTGTGCCTAGGCTCTTTATTGTATACTCGTTATTTGTAATTTTTTTAAGTAGTTCGTGTATAGGATTTACAGTACCTACGTTATATATGGTTATTGGTGGAGGTTTTTTCGTTTCGTTGGTTTCTTTTCCCTGTTCCATTGTTTCCTCATCTTCTTTGCTCAGATTTTCAAAACGATTTTTAGTTTCAATAGGTTGTTGAAGCCAGTACTTCGTTATTTTAGTTTGTTTGTATATCTTGTCATCATCTGGAGAATTTAATCTTTTTTTACTTTGTTTACCTTGTACTGTTTGCCATTCGTTTTTGTCTTGTGGTTCTTTTTCTGTTGGGATTACCATGTTAGGTTTATAATATATTTGTGGTGGTTGTGAGATTTGTGAAAGACATTGACTGTGACTGGGCATGATGGGTATTGAAGGAGTATATTGGGAAACCGTAGGTTACATTTGCTGTAGTATGGGACCCTTATGTGTGGATAATTGGGTTGATTATATTGGTTATTAGGATCTACATAATTAAGTTGTGATTGTATTTGTTGTCCTGGTTGAAAATAGTAGGAATTTTACATTTTATTTAATTTATTTGCTCACCTTTCTTGGTATTTCTGCACTCCCATGGCACATATTTTCACTAAAGCGCCCGGACTATTTATTGAATTTAACTAGTTAATGAAGGTAAAAACCTTAATTCTGTAATTATATTTTTCTATCGTTTGTTAATGTTAATTTTTACACTCATTTGCTGTCGAAACGATCTTCACTTGACGAAAGTCAAATGAGTACTGTAATTTTTTCTTAAGTAAGTTATATGTGTTCCAGGTCCCCTCTTCCATCATCGACCCATTCGTCGATATATTCTTCATAACGTTGTACTTTTTCATCAGTCTGTGTTATAATAATCTCGTGTCTATCCAGAAGTGCACTAGTGAGATTTTATTTTCGAACCCTGCCATTTTTTCTTTAACTTTCTTTTGTAGATTAAATGTACCGTATCTTTTTCGAAGTTTCTCGATCTCTTTGCATTTCTCTTCAAAGTATTTTTCTGTTGCCGGCTTTATCAGTTTCCTAATCTCGTGGTTAATCTCCCTCTCCCTGTATTTATTGTTACCTTTTTTCTTAGATTGTCTCCTTTATTTCATCATATTGAGTATCTCATCATTCATCCATTGCTCTTTTCTCCCTGCGGAAGTCTTTAGTATTTCTTTACATGGTTCCAGTAAACAATGTCAATATCATGGTTGTCTATGTTCAGTTTGCAACAGTTCATAAGCAGTTAGTGTTGGAGGTATTCTTTTACGTTGGGTTCTTTAAGCTTGCTTGTGTCTATTATAAGAATTCTTTGATAACTACTGTTAATGTTTTTAAATGTGAATGTAATTCTGGCGATAAGTGAGTTTTGATCCGAGCCACGTATACTCTGCTTTCACAAGTCAAGTCAAGTCAAGTCAAATTTATTCATCACATGCGACATTATACAAAGTATATGTATGAGACAAGTCAAAGATACAGACATACATCTTAAAGTATATAAATTATTAAATACGACAAAACGTACTTAAAAGTTATTTTTAGAATATGGCTTTAGCTCACAAATGTATTGATGTACACACCTCCGAAAGTTTGACTGATGTAAATTCATTCGTATATCTATTGGCAATTTGTTAAAGAAACTTATGGCTGCATAATGTGTGCTACCTTCCAACAAAACAGAACGATGTTGTGGAAGCATAAAGTGATTGTCTCTGAATATTGTTGAATAAACATGGTTAAATTGAAATTTATTGAATTCATAAATTTTGCAATGTAAATACATTATACACGAAAATATATACAGACCAGGAATTGTAAGAATATTGTTTTGTCTAAAGATGCCTCTACAAGAATCTCTAAATTTCATTTTATACATTATCCTAATAGCTCTTTTCTGAAGTATGAATATCTGCTCTAATTCAGAGGTACGACCCCAGACTTCAATGCCATATTTGGCTATTGAGTAAAAATGTGCAAAGTATACTGTTTTTAATATTGATGTATTAAAGAGACGTGAAAGAATTCTTAATGCATAACATGCGCTACTTAATCTGGATTTCAAATTAGAAATGTGGTTTGACCATTTACAATTACTGTCTAACAGGACCCCCAGCAACTTCGTGCAGTCTGTTTTATCTATTGCTGATTGTATAGTGGCTTGATGGTTTAATACATTATTTGACGTGAAAATCATATATGTACTTTGATTTCTCTTCATTCAAAACTAGTTTGTTGGATAAGAAATAACTGTTGATGGTGGATAGTATCTGTGTAGTTTTATTTTGCAAATTTTGATCGGATGTTGCCGTGACCAGAATGTTGGTATCATCCGCATAACTGATGATGTTAATTCCACTCAGTGAATTAGTTACCAAAGCTATATTATTAATATATACTATGAAAAGTAGAGGACCCAATACACTACCCTGAGGGACACCATAATGGATACCCAATGTGTTTGATTCGTTTACAAGTCCATTAGATGTTATCTTTACTTTTTGTCTTCTATTTTCTAGGTAGGAAGTAAACCATTTTAGAACTACACCACGAATACCAATCTCCTAAGTTTTATTAGCAACAAATTATGATCCAAAGTATCAAAAGCCTTGGAAAAATCGAGAAATTTCACGGCTTTAACAGCATTACGGTATCTTTAATTTATCATAATTTAGTTTATCTGATTCATAACTGCTTCTATTTACTTCTAATAAAAGTAGTAAATTGCATTAAGATGCCACAAGAAATAGCTTCCCAACAATAATATCGATTTTAAACTCAGAGCATATATAGAACTTTTGTAAAAATATACCAAATTTCTAAAATTTTCACAATAGTTGTACCTTTTGTAAATATTAATTTAAAATATTTATATGTTATTAATAGTACCTACTTTCATTTTATTCCTGTGGTAACTATAATGAATCGCGTATTCGATTTTCTTGAAACTTTACGCTTTTGGTCGACCTTTTCTGGTCGATAAATATTCCTGAAGGTAAGCAGCATTTCCAGTACCATGTTGGGGCGTATGGGAATTGATCCAGGACCGGCCTAATATTGGATAGTAGCAGGCAAGACTGCAGCAGTTTGATTGGCTTCTATACTGCGACTCACCAACCCGTTCGGCAAGCGTGGTGTTTTATGTTGCCAACATCCCCTCAAACAAATCGAAATGTCAGATTTTAAAACAAAGACGGAAAGACCCCAGGTGAGTAGGATAAATCCAGAGTCTCACACTGATTTATCAGTCTGTCCCAAGGATTCTGGGGGGACAAAAAACTGACGAAACGAGAAATACGAAAACCCTTTCCTTTCTACGTTGCCACCTATAATGCCAGAACTCTATTGTCAGAAGAAAAATTCTTCGAAATGGAAGATGTTGGAGGAGTCGCACAGTGTTCAAAATTGATGGAAACGTGATCGAAAGTCAAAAAAATAAATAAATCTGAGAATGCCGAAATTAAGGGGTTTGTTTGTACTACTCATGATGCAACTTTTCAGCAAAAATTGATTTTTTAAGTTTGTTAGGGCCAGATGTATTAATGATCAAAAGTACAAAATTCAATATAATTTTATACATCAAATTTAAATCCTCAGAATATGCCTTTTACTTTGATTACTACTTCATTTATGTGGATAGCTAATGTAAAAGTAATTATTGGAGATAAAAATACATACTTTAAAGATTAAAATGATATAGTTAGCTTCACGGAAAGGTGGTTATAATTTTGATAGAATCGGCTGTCTAAAAACCTATACAATTTTTGATAAAATTAATGTTTGACAGCGTATTACGTTTATTGTGCCATCTTGTGCCACGTTAAATCCTTCACTAGATGAAAGATTACAATGTAAGGAATAAAAAAATATATAACACAAACTGCGGAAAACTGCGCAACTGGCGCATTGCATCGAGCGCTGCGCGCGTTTAGTCTGAATTAATTGCATTCGTACGTATTGTTTACATGTATGTCAAACACATAATATTTGTTGGGGTTGCGAAAAGAGATTTTAGTTTTAATGAAGTAGTGTTTTTGCTTAATAGAGAATATATTGTACATTAGTTTTATAAATAGCTATATTAACAATTTATTGAAGTTATATTTCTTTAGGCGCGATTGGGAAAAATGTTGGGATTTGGAGTAAATGTAAATGTGCGCGAATTCATCAAAAATTGTTAGCTCTACGCGCAGATACGTTATAGGGTTTTTCAACGCTTCTCATTTGTTTCGAGCTTCCGTCATAATCTGTCGCATAATCCGTGTATATTAATACACTAAGCAGCAAAATTAACGCACCACCTGTAAAATGGGACATTTTTGATGTCTCTAATTTCCTAAACCTCTTGTCCGATTTAAGTTATTTAATATGTTATAGCCTTATTCTTTAACAATATCTCCGTAATAATATTGTTGCTAGACGGGTAAGATGTCATTGTATACCGGGTGTACCAATAATACTGGTTTTTTTTTTTCTAAAAGTATTGAGTATTTCTTACCGCTCATAACACTGTTAAAAATATATATACAGTGTGTTTCATTAAGAATGTCCAATGTCTGAGTTGTAGATTCTAGACCTCGAAATATTAAGATTTAACCAAAATCACTTAAATAAAATATGGCTCCTTACAGAGTTACAGAGTGTGTTATTTAAAAATTTAAAAACTATGCTCAGTATTTTAAAACTATTCTACGTATCCTTCTCATACTTGACAGACAGTGTAGGTACTATACACCCTATGAAATTATGTTAAATATACGTTTCTAGTTAGTCCCAGAGGCGTACGAGATAGGGGAGAGTGAGGGGTTGACCCTTTCCAATTCCTACTCCACTGGCGGAATTACCATTTTAGCGCAATTTTTCGATTCTCCAATACTCGCTATGTAAATAATATACTCCTCACACCTAACGATAAAATTATTCGTTTTCGAGATATTTGAACTTAAACAAGTAACGACACAGATATTTTGAATAATGTATTGTGTCGCTTAATTTTAAAATATCTCGAGAAAACTTATGATTTTATCATTAATAATGAATAATATACTCTTCAGTCTTAAGGATAAAATCATTGGTAATAGAGATACTTGAAGTTTAAAATTAAGCGGCACAATACATTAATTAAATATCTGTGCCGTTACATGTTTAACTTCAAATATCTCGAAAACTGATGACTTTATCGTTGCGAATGAAGTGTATATTATTTACATAGATAGTATTGTAGAATCGAAAAATTGTGCTAAAATGGCATTTCCGCCAGTAGCGTAGAATTTGGGAAGGCTCAACCATTCACTGTCCCCTGTCGTACGCCTCTGGTAATAGACAGAAACGATTGTTTAACATAATTTTATAGGGTGTACAGTACCCACACTTTTTGCCAAGTATGAAAAGGATACGTCAAATAGTTTTAAACCAATGAGCAAAAATATTTTTTAAATTTTTAAATAAAACACCCTGTAACTCTGTAACGAGCCACATTTTATTTAAGTGATTTGGGTTAAATCCTAATATTTTGAGGTCTAGAATCTACAAATCAAATTGGACATTCTTAATGACACACCCTGTATAACGATATTTTTTAAGTAATTCATCCCCTAATGAAGGGATGAAAACTAAAAAAAAACGACCCCTGTTATAATATACTCGTTATACGGTATAATACCTGAAATATTCTAAGTTTTCAGCCGGATCACTTTTACAGTTTAAACAAATTTAGTTTCGATCACGTTTTGACCAATTTTGAACACTGTGAGTCGGTTTCTTCATCCATAAAAAACGTAAGAAGAACGTAGTTGATATAAAAAGTGTATCTACAAGAATTGCCTATGTAACCCTAAAGCTCAACAACATGTATAAACTGAACATTATCCAGGTATACGCTCCAACAACACAACATCCAGACGAAGAAGTTGAAGACTTTTATGATGATATATCTGTAGCTCTAATAGACACACCCACGCACTTAACAATCCTGTGTGGGGGTTTTAATGCAAAATTGGGCCTTAAAGAAGACGAAGCCGAGACATCACTAGGACATTTTGGAACTCTAGGTAAAAATGAGCGGGGAGAAACACTCTTAGGTTTCTTGCTACAAAATAACCTGTTCCAAATGAACAGTTTTTTCGTTAAAAAACTACATAGAAGGTGGACGTGGGAAAGTCCTGATGGTAAAACAAGAAATGAAATAGATTACATTATCAGTGACAAAAAACAGATTATCACAGACGTGAGCGTCCTAAATAAGTTTACTACAGAAAGTGACCATCGAATGGTAAGACCCACAATAAAAATAGACCTCAAAAAAGAACGAAATCGTTTGATAAAAACGAAAACTTTGCAAGCTGGGACGCCCCTATTAAATATTGATAAATACCAACACCATATAAACGCTGCTTTGGAAAGAAATACAACTTCAAATGAAAGTATAAATAACTTAAATGAAAACATAATTAGAGCCATTGAAGAAAGTCAACCAAAAAACTGCCCAAAAAAGAAGAGAGATGAAAAAATAATCCCAGAAACTAGAGAACTAATCAAAACTCGAAGTAAAATGAGAGGAAGCGAAAACACTGAAAAAAGTGCGTTAACAGACATCAACAAGAAAATGTCAAAGGAAATAAGAAAAGATCTAAGGAAGTTTAAAAGTCAAGGCATCCAGAAAACCCTAGAAGGAAACAAAAGTTTGAAAGTTTTACGAAGGAAATTAAACAATGGAAAATGCGAAATTCATAAATTAAAAAATAAAAAGAGCGAAATAACATCAAACAAAGAAGATTTACTAAATATCGTAGAAAAATTTTATTCGGAATTATATAGGAGCCAAAGGCTAAATCAAAATAATCTGAGGGAAGCAGTTTCAAAGAAAATAATAAACCAAGGCTCCGAAATACTGCCAGAGATAACCACTAGTGAAATCCATCAAGCACTGAGAAAAGTGGAAAAGCACCAGGTGAAGATGGAGTCGTAATAGAGACCATTAAAAACGGAGGCCACATTCTTATAGGTAAAATAAAAAATCTCTTCAACTTATGCCTTCATCAAAACTCGATACCTGAAAAATGGAAAAACGCAGTAACAATACTTTTGCGTAAGAAGGGAGATAAGACAGACATAGAACATTACAGACCCATTAGCCTGCTAAACCACTTATACAAACTCTTTACAAAAGTAGTGACATCAAGAGTAGAAAAGAAGCTAGATTTTTACCAGCTAAAAGAACAAGTGGGATTTCGATCAAACTTTGGAACAAACGACCATTTGCAGGCAGTAAGGTTACTAATTGACAAGTCAATAGAATATAATAAGCCCGTTGTCCTAGCATTCGTGGATTTTCATAAAGCCTTTGACACGATGGAGCTGGATAGCATTTTAGAAGCTCTAAATGAATGCCGTATTGACTATCGGTACAGTACACTCATCTATAATATTTATAAAGAGGCAACAATGAGTGTTAAGTTACATGATAAAACCAAACAAATAAGCGTAAAACGCGGCGTAAGACAAGGCGACACACTCTCGCGAAAATTATTCATAACTCTTCTGGAATATGCCTTTAAGATGCTCAACTGGGGCAATTAAAGGATCATAATAGATGGAGAAAAGTTAAATCATCTTCGTTTTGCAAATGGCATAATCCTTATAACTGATGACCTAGGAGAAGTAAAGGAAATGCTAAATGAGTTAGATGCTATCTGCTGGAAAATAGGCCTGAAAATGAACTTTTCTAAAACTAAATATATGACTAATCTGATTCCTAGTGGACAGCTGATTATACGTGAACAAGAAGTAGAACTAGTGGAAAAGTACATTTACTTGGGTCATGAAATTAGAATTGGCAGAGATAACCAAACATGCGAAATAAAAAGAAGATTAACTCTTGCTTGGGCAGCCTACGGAGCTCTAAAAGACATATTTAGGAGCAGTATACCGATCGGTTTAAAAAGACAAGTGTTTGATCAATGTGTGATGCCGGTAATGACATATGGAGCAGAGGCACTGACTCTTACCAAGGCAACAGCGTCGAACATGCGGGTTGCTTAAAGGCGTATGGAAAGATCCATGCTGGGTGTAACCCTACGGGATAAAATAAGAAATGAAGGTCTCAGACAAAGAACCGGTATCGCAGATGTTATAGAAGGTATCACCAAGCTTAAATGGAACTGGGCAGGACACGTCGCCAGGCTGAAAGATTCAAGATGGACACGAAAGTTGATAGAATGGAGACCAAGAGAAGATAAACGCAGTAGAGGAAGGCCGCCTACACGATGGACAGATGATAACAAGCGGATTAGTAACAACTGGCAACAATCAGCACAAAACCGTGAAGTGTGGAAACAATTGGGGGAGACCTATGTCCAGCAGTGGACGTAAATTGGTTGGATGATTACGCTTCTTTCACACACTAAGAATTTTGAACGTGCGATGGCTAGAACGTACGATGACATTCCAATAGTGGCTCGAGCAATCATATGGAACCTTTCTCATTGTACGGCGATTGGAACGTTTGCTGAAGTGAGAAAGGTTCCATATGATTGCTCGAGCCACTATTGGAATGTCATCGTTGCCAAACTGAATATCAACAATATTCAGTTTGGCAACATTGTGTGGAGACCAAGTCTTCTGAGAAATCAACAGGACCGTAAGTTAGTCCAGACAAATTAATTATATTTTTTTACCAACAAACATCAGCGGCGGCCGGCCAGGTGAAGTAGGTGAAGGTGATCTTCACCAAAAAATATAATCAAATTGAGACAAAAAAAATAAAAAAATATAAGTAGCATTATTATATCTAAATACTGAAATTAATTATAAACCTATTTTTTTTAATTAATCCAAAAATTAAAAAAGAATTTTAATATGTAATCCAAAAATTAAAAAAGAATTTCAATATGTAATCCAAAAATTAAAACTGTAGGTCCTTGACGGTCAGATACTGACCTGTGTCGTTTGACTTCTATGACTCGAGCAGAGTTAGATGAAGGCGTAGATGAAATTTCGGCTCTCGGCTGCACAAGCGTCAACGGTTGTCATGGCAACGTGACGTCATCATATCGGCACTGGCAGTACCCAAATTAGCAAGTGCAGATGAATTTAAAAATAAGTCCGCCGTATTCACCTAGTAAAATTTTAGTTGGATGCGTGCTATGATGGGCATGGGCAGTATTCGTTTTTTTTTTCGGAAGATGGAAGACCGCAAATCAGTTCAGCTGGCTAAAGGCTTTTTATGAGATTTAAATGATTTTGAGTTTACATTTTTAGCAGTTTTTATCGACATGTTTCATATTATAACAGATATTTTATATGACGTTCTTAAAAAAAACGTCCTTAGATATTCATTTTGGTTTAAACTAGATAAAAAGGACTCGTCAATTAATACGTGATAAAAGAAGTGAATAATTTTTTAATTCTGTTTTTGACAAAGAAAGCACAATGACCGTTATTAATACTTTGAAAAGATCTATAGGTGTGATGATGGTATGAGCACGAATGCAAATTCTACCCAATTTTTTTATTTAATATATATATTTTAATGGGAATGGATGTACATTTTCAGGATTGCGATGAATTAAAATTCTTTGTGAATTGTGATTGTGATGAATAAGCTTAGCAGATACAAAAAAGTTTGGGTCATACAGTTTGATCATTCCTTCCGACGCTTTTCAAAATTTATTTTGAGTTTTTGGCAAATATTTACTAAAACTCAAAGACTTAAAAGAGAGCTCTGCCTTTTTTATGCTGACGGAAATTTAAAAAATGGTAATTTGCAAGAAGTGGTTATAAAATTACAACCAATTAAAGACATTGTTACAGAAGCCTATAATTTGTTTTGTTTAATTCTGACAATTCTATCGAATACCGTATCTGTAGAAAGAGAAGTTTTTCGTGCTTAAAAAGGCTAAAAACTTTTAGTTTATCCTTTCTACGAAGATATCATTGATAGATTTGCTTCCATAAACGATCAAAGACTCGACTTGATTTATAAAAATTAATTAAGTCTATCTAATACATACTGCTTTTTTGTTTAAGTATCTCTTCAGCCTCGTCTCTAATATAAGTGCCATAAAAAAGTTTTCAAGTTGTTAGGGCCCTAAACTCTAAACATTTTTTAAAGAATTTTTAATGAGATTTGGGCGCGTCATAGGTATAAGTATACCGAAATTTCTTTTGGGTCCGGCAGACTTTCCTCATCTTCACCACTTTTTTAGGCCACGAGCCGCCGCTGAAAACATGAGATGTTTTAACCAAATAATGTTTCAAATATGATGTACAGAATATTTTTGAAATCGGTTCCGCTAACGAACTTGCTTTTTTGTCCTTAAAAGTAAAAAAAAAAGGTTATAATTTCTCTTGTTTAATATGTATCGTCTAATTTTAACTGTATTCATATGCAAGTGTTTACTGTAAATTCTAAAATTACTAATTTACAATGAAATTAACATGAAGTAAAACTCCCTAGTGTAGTTGGTATATTTAATAAAAATTCTAAAAATTTTTAAAAATCCAAACGGATTACGTTCATAACGTTTTCGGACCTATCAGTCCATCATCAGTGAACCTAAAAGTAAGTAATCTCACTTAATAAAATTGAAAAGGGTGAAATTTTGAATGTTAAAAATTGAAAAGTGTGGTTAAGATTACTTACTGTCTGTCCTTGCTAAATAGCCACAATGCCAAATACTGGTTAAGATGTATGTTCTAACTACATAGTGAAATTTGTAAAATAATTTGGCTTACATTGGATGCCAACGGATTACTACTAGCAACATGATGCTCTACTCCATTAATTAAGAGATTTTTTATATATGATTAGGTCTACATTGAACTACGTTTAGTCTGTCAATGATTTAGAAGGAAGTAGAAATACTTCAAAGACATTGACATCCAGGAAAAGGGTTAATACCTTCAAAATTGCCCTTTCCTGGATGTCAATGTCACTGACATTTGAAGTATTTCTACTTCGTTCTAAATTATTGACAGACTAAACGTAGTTCAATGTAGACCTAATCATATATAAAAAATATCTTAATTAATGGAGTAGAGCATCATGTTGCTAGAGTAGTAATCCGTTGGCATCCAATGTAAGCCAAATTATTTTACAAATTTCACTATGTAGTGAACATACATCTTAACCAGTATTTGGCATTGTGGCTATTTAGCAAGGACAGAGAGTAAGTAATCTTAACCACACTTTTCAATTTTTAACATTCAAAATTTCACCCTTTTCAATTTTATTAAGTGAGATTACTTACTTTTAGGTTTACTGATGATGGACTGATAGGTCCGAAAACGTTATGAACGTAATCCGTTTGGATTTTTAAAATTTTTTAGAATTTTTATTAAATATACCAACTACACTAGGGAGTTTTACTTCATGTTAAATTTGTTTAACTTAATGGTATACAGCCAACCTTCGGGTATTATCCCGTATTATTTTTATTTTTTAATTTACAATGATTAATGCGGTGTTAAAATACCGGTAAGTGCTTATCTTTAAAGCGGCTACTCGAATTGCTTAACCTTTAACTACCCGCGCATCAAGTATAACATAACTACACGCGTGGCGTACTTTATACGCCACAAGAAAATACACTTAAAAACAGCGGATTTGTTTTTTTTTTGAAAAAATACACTTAGTTGTTTGTTATAAACCTTATTCGGCATCAGTGAATACTTGGAGTTCCGTCTCAGTAAGCCAATTGGGATTTATAACCGGAATCATGGAATAACTGGATTCCATGATAAATAAAATTACTAATAAAAAAATTTTTGAAATGTGATTTTTTACAGGAGAAAAAGTAATGTTTATAAAGAAAAATGTATTTTGTGCCATAATGACTAAAAACAATAATTGAAATATGTACTTATATTACTACTTATATTAATATAATCCTGGCGTATATTGTCCACCACCGGAAACAAAAAATAATAAACTGTAAATTACGATCTTCCCAGAACGCCGATTATAACGAAAGTAGAACCAAATTGTAAAACACATTCCAGTGATAGGTTAGAGAGATAAACAAGGTCAAAAATTAAATTTTTAAATATATTTGCAGTAGAATTCTTATATCTGGCGTACAAAATACGCCAGCGCGTGTAGTTAAAGGTTAAACAATTATACCAAACATTATTACCGCCACTTTTTTGCGAATTCTGACCAAATTCCGTTTCTACTATACCATTCTACATTGAATTTCTTTCCAGGTGCGGTTCTTCCTGCCGACCCTTCGAGGATTTCGCGGCAACGAATCCCGGCATCTGTTGTATTTGCAACTAAGGAGGTCGATTATAGAACACCAATTGCCTTGTTCGTTTAAGCAAATTGTTGAACTTAATGGATTGGCGTTGCAGGCGGAATTCGGCAACTATAATACTCGGGTAAGTACATATCGGTTTCAACGCATTAACAACACATTCTCGGGATTCCCAGCTTTCTGATGTTCTTAACTTTAACGCTTTCCTAATGACGTCGCTAATGAGCGTGAATGAGTTGCTGTTATTTAGAGCGGCGGAAATATTTGGATGAAACGGCTCAATGAGCTAAAAACAGTATCTACACTGGGAAAAAACTGTTTGACAAGATGAAATTTTATGCATTGTGGTGTTTTAGAACTTTAAATATTTACTTTAATTTAACCGTGATTCCTAATGACAATTCGTTATCGATTCTGAACCACCTTCTGAAGCGCTCATTAAAATGATAAAATAAGTGATGCTTATTTATAGAATACGTATGTACATATAAAAAGAAATTAATAATAGGGCAGTCAATGAGTTGAATGTTCATCCTACTACATCTATTTACTTGATATTTTTCAATAAGTAGAGAATAGCTCAAGAAACAAAGTATACCCTATGTCGATGTACGCTTTTATCTTGGGGGTGGTTCCCACCCCTTCTCGGGGGTGTAACATTTTTTGCTTAAAATAACCACGGACGTGGCTAGAGAACCTAATTATAAGCAAAAACTGTTCAATATTTTTTTTGAAAACTCATTACTTTTTGAGTTACTCGTGGTTGAAAATTGGCAGTTTTCAATGAAAAATGACACCTTTTCGGGCGGTTTTTTGCGAATACCTTAAAACCTATGCATCTAACGAAAAAAACTATATAAAACATTTTTGTAGCTTATAAAAACAAAAAGATTCGTTCCTTCATATATCTTCTAGTTATAACACAAAAAGAGATATGGTAGGCGAGAAGAGTTTGTTTTTTTTTTTTGGTGCGTGCTGAATTCGGTGTATTCAACTTGAAATAAAAGAGAAACGGCCGATTTTAGTTGTATAATGCTACCAATACCTTTTGTAGTAATTGAAAAGACCTTTAAAATGAGCAACATTAAATGTCGATTACATTCAAAGTAAGCGAGATATGCTGCAAAAAAATTGATGACTAATGAAAAAAAAATGTGAAGTACATTTAACCCCTCATCTATCAGAATTTAAATGCATCGTTTTCCTTCTACAATACTTTTTATTATAGTGTTATTTCTATGTTCAAAAAGTTGAACGGGTTTAAAATGAATAGTTTAAAAAAAATAAGATCAAATTATGGAGCGCATTTTTAAATTTTCTTAAGAATCTTCCTTTTTCTCCATGTAACTCGAAAATGATAAGAGATACGAAAAAAAGTACCACACATGAATAAAAATTTTGTTTTGTGTTTCGTTATTGTTTCTCTTATCATTTTCAAGTAACATGTAGAAAAAGAAGATTTTTAAGGAAATCTAAAAATGCGCTCCATAAATTGATCTTATTTTTTTTTCAAAAACCATTCATTTTAAACCCGTCCAACTTTTTGAACCCGTCCATAATACTATAATAAAAGGTATTGTAGAAGTAAAATGATGCATTAAAATTCTGGTGGATGAGAGGTTAAATATACTTCTCATTTTTTCTTAAAATACATTAATCATCAATTTTTTTGCAGCATGTCTCGCTTAGTTTGAATGCAATATACCCTCCTTTAATATTTCTCATTTTAAAGATCTTTTTAAGCACTACAAAAGGTGTTGGTAACAGTATACATCTAAAATCGACCGTTTTTCTGTTATTTCAAGTTGAATACAACGATTTGAGCATGCACAAAAACAAACTATTGTCACCTATTCATAGCATATCTTTTTTTATATTATAACTACAAGATTTGTAAAGGAACTAGTCTCTTTGTTTTTTTATAAGCTACAAACTGTTTTATATAGTTTTTTAGTTAGACGCGTAGTTTTTAAGATATTTGCAAAAAACCGTTCGAAAAGGTGTTATGTTTCAATGAAAATGGCCAATTTTCAACCAAGAATAACTGAAAAAATGTTCAGTTTTCAAAAAGAATTTATAGACCAGTTTTTGCTTATAATTAAGTTCTCTAGCCACTTACGTGGTTATTTCAACCAAGAAATTTTCTACCCCCGAAAAGGGGTGGGAACCGCCCCCAAGATAAAAGCACACATCGGCGTAGGGTAGACTTGAATTAGGAGATAAGTAGAGGCTATTCCCAAACTTTAATTAAAATCCATGCAGTAGGATTTAATTCGGAGTTAATATCCTATTTTTGCTCCCATTGACTGGCGTATAATAAGACATTGAGTATTTAGACACAAAGAAAGACGTAGACAGAAACATATTGAAGAAGTTACAGACCAATGTAATAAATAAGATTACCGCGAGTGTACTTATAAGTTAGAGACTATATTATGAGCTACTTATAAGAGTAAGTTAGGCTGCATTCCGAAAAATGTAAGACGTTTTTCAAACAAATGTCTCATCATCATGTCTCTACAACCCATGGTGGGTCTTGGCCTGTTCCGGAATCAGCTTCCATTCCTGCATATCCTTCGCCTTGGTTTTCCAATTTCGCACTCCTAAAGGCGCATTTAAATCAAAGCGAACACGAACGAACGAACGAATTGGTTCATTAACTTTATTGTATTTGTACAGCGAATCGAGCACGACCTAACAGATTCGTTCGCATTCGCACATGTTCCAACCGATGTCGGTAAGTGAGCGAATCATCAAAGGAAATCGTTGTTCAATGTGGACAGTGGATAGACGATAGCGAACGAATTCGTTTAGAAGTACTGATTTAATTTATTTACAAACATTCGTTTGAGAGGGTTGTTTATTGTGTAGTTGTGAAAACATAATTTTGCAATATGGAATATGCCTATGAAACCCAAAATCGAAGCTATATAAAATAATAAACAGAAAAACTGATGCTTGTTTTAACATTTCTATAGGAATGGGTTGTGATGTCTCTGAACTAAAAAAATGAATTAGCTTCTGGCATCATTTAGACGAGAAAGACAAAAAGAGGGTTCGAAGTGGTTTGCTTTTAAAAGCCTAATGTTTTTATTGGATAAATTTCAACCCAGAAACACTAATGAGGTAACCAAATCAAATTAATTGCTAAAATTAATTAAACGCAAATTTATTTTGATACACCAATTTTACAATTTATTATTTGAACATAATATAGTCATAATATCAAGAGCAAGTAACTATTTCGAGGAAGAATTTTAAGAAAGCTGATTCTTTATTATGTTATTTTCTAAGCTCCCTCAAACAGCGTATAATTCCTGCTACCTGCTATTTTTGTAAGCTATTATTGTATTAAAATTTACCCAGCAAGAAAACGAAAATAAACTTAAACACAATGTGTGACTGGCACTGCCCCATTTTAAAAACATCTGCGGGCAATATACACTCCCGATCATCAACGAATGCGAACGTTCGCTTCAATGTAAATGGCCCTACTTTGTAGCGAACGAATGACCAAGCGAACACCTACGAATTCGTTCCTTCGTTCGTTCGTTCGTGTTTGTGCAATATGCACTCCCGATCATCAACGAATGCGAACGTTCGCTTCAATGTAAATGGCCCTACTTTGTAGCGAACGAATGACCAAGCGAACACCTACGAATTCGTTCCTTCGTTCGTTCGTTCGTGTTCGCTTTGATTTAAATGCGCCTTAACACTCGCAAGTCGTCTTCCACCTCGTCCTTACATACAAATGTCTAAGCCAATGTAAATCCCGCACTTCACTCTCGCCGAAGTCGATCGAGGTTAAACAAGTACGAGAGTGTAGACGGCCACCTTGTGTAAATTTGCCTCACTTCGTTCTACTTCCATTCTCTGTCGGTCTGGTCAAAGGGATCTTTGTCGGTATCGCACCGCTGTTTGTCGGTATCTCACTTCGAACGAGTGTGTAGAGGGGGTACTTCGGACTTCGGTCAACTTTGGCTAAATAACTTCGCCGAGAGTGTGGAGCCCGTTTAAAAAGCGATGCTTTCAAGTAGTGCATTCTACCAGTCTTCACATACGGAGCAGAATCCTGAACTCTCAAAAAACATCAGCGGAAAAATTGAGTAGGACACCACATAAAATGAAGAGATCAATGCTTGGAATAAGCTTGAGACGAGGAAGTTCGTAGACGAACCGAAGTGGAAGCCATTATCGAACGTATTACAAGACGAAACTGGATATGGACGAGACAGGTTGCAACGATGACAGACGACATGTGGACAGAAAATTGCTTGATTGAAGACCAATGGCAGACAAGCGAAGCCGTAGAAGACCCCCGACACCATGGACGGACGATAAGAATAAGAAGAATAAGAATTGGTACCAATTAGACAGCAGAGGCGCAGAACAGAAAAAGATGGAAATATCTGTAGGAAGGCTATGTTCATCAATGGACAAATAAGCGATGACTGTCTTCTTGACTGGCTTTACCACTCGGGGTGAGTTTTTTTCGCATTCACTATATCCCACCATCTTCTACAATATTGCGCTTCCATTTTCTATTGTTTTACGCAAATTCTAGGTAAATCGGCTTCAACATCATCCTTCCATCTTTTTCTTGGACGGCCGGATTTCTACCGTCTGATCTCTCAGGAAACACTGCCTTTAATACTATTTCTTCCTCTGATCTTACCACATAACCTGTCCATCTTATCCGATTAGCTTTTATATGTCTGACGATGTTTTCAGTACCATTCAGTTACCGATTCAGAATTGCGGCGCCTTCTCCACTCTTCTGTCAATTCATCTCTTTGCGGGCCAAATATCATTCTGAGAACCTTACGTTCAAATACCAGCAGCTTATTTATTTCCCGCTTACGTAGAGTCCATGTTTCACTTCCATATGAAGCGGTAAAAACCAAAAGGATCTGAGTGACATTTAAAAAAAAATGAGTTAAGCGCATATATCGAAAGTTAAAACTAAACATTACTTGCTGACAAAATGATCCAATTGATTTTTAAACGTTCTGCGCCGTCTCTTGGTAAGGGAAAAATTAGGTTTACAGATGTTCTCTTTTCACTAGTGGCAAAGTGATCCAAGCGCGCTTAGACCATTATGCCGCTGATTATTGTCAGTTTTTGTTGATTCTTATCCACGTTGTTTTTGCAAGTTTAGTATAGTTTTCCAGAACTTCCGAAAAGTTTTAAGTATATTCCATGGAACAAAATGATTTTCTCGACTTTGATTACTTTTATAGGCTCATGTGTGATCCAAAAAAAGATATGGAAAAGCGACCAATAAAACGGCGATAAATCGTGTGGTTTGAGTACAGACATGAAAACTTTTTATTCCTTGTGTTCCATACAACGAGGCATCCAAATAATTGCCTTGCTTTCCAATCTGAAAAGTGCTCATTACTTAACGTAGGTAGATCAAATTTATCTCTGGAAAATTTAAACCAACACCTGTATAGAGCCGTTTTGGAAATTCCATATGCTAAGTGGGAAAATCTTATTCAGCCGTTGCCTTTTATTCCTCCAGTTCATCATACTTTTTACCAAAATATGGCCCATCAACCCAAAAAGAAAAAAAAATGCAACAGAATGTAAGCCAACGACGACGACGGAAACTAAAATGGAGGAAAATATCTAAGAAGAAAATAATCATCTTGACATTTACACTGACTATGATAATTAATATTTTTTAGAATGTTTACTATTACAATAAAGTTTTCTTATTGGAAAATCATCGTTTTCTAAAAAAATCTAAAGAAAAAATAGAACCAAAGAGGTCTAAGTGACTTTTTTTTAAACAAACAAACAAGTATTAAACACTTAAATATATTACGCGTTTTTTTTTTCTTAAAAGCCCCATATGAAATATCTTTATAGAGTTTACAATAAGCAATTAACTTTAACATTGAATATCTCCAAACGAACATAACGGCACTTAGATCCTTTTGGTTCTTACCCCTTCATATGTAACAACTGGGCGAATAATTGACATGTACAGGTACAGTCTTAATTTAGATTTTCTTTTTAGCGGCTTAGGCCTTTATAATGTGATAGGGATTATAATACTCTATTCTCCGCAGCTATCTTTCCTGACCTTTTTCTATGTGGTTGTCATCTGTGATTATCGCCCACAGATATTTAAATTAAAATCTTTTACTACAAGGAAGTTGTGGTCATTAACAATTATGTTCTGCATAGCTCTCGGTCTTGGATTTTTGGTTTGGTCCCTAACATGTATTTCTCTTCAATTTTTCGAAGGTCCAGACTTCCTGTTTATTCCTCGAGTTGTAGAAATACCGTAACTATTATGATGAAGTGATATTTGATCGATATTTATTTTGTCACACATTCTTTTTCAGAATTGCGTTAGAGTTCCTTGTGTATTACTAGGTATTGCATTGAAAAAAAAACCCAACATAAAAATGTGTGAACTCTTCAAGTAGAAATCAAGCAATGACTATATAATCGAGAAAATAATATCTATACGAAAATAACAATAAACATGCACTAGGAAATAAACAAATCAAGAAACGTTGAATGTTACGAGAAGCAGTCCGGAATCATGATTTATAATGTATAAGCTTTGTAAATAATGATTTGGGATTTACAATGTATATACATTGTAAATAATCATGATTCGAGAGTGCTCCTCGTAACATTCAAGTGTCTTGGTTTGTTTATTACTAGTGCATCTTTATTGTGATTGTACTTATAGGTATCTACTATTTTAGGAGCATATGCATACTCTAAATCAGAGGTTCCCAAACTATTTTTTCTCGTAGACCCCTTTAAAAAATATACTGGTTTCGGTGGACCCCCTGCTGCTGCTATTTTTACCATACTTCCAATGAAAAACATTGGAGGGGGAGGGGGGGGTAAAAATAAGACATTGAAGGTCTTTTTCGTCTTCTTTTCTTTTCTCAAAATATCATTTTAAGCAATTTTACAGTGATTTGGAATCTATTAAAACAAATTTGCATTTTTTATCGTAAATTATCAATAATTGAAAAAATTGTGTTTTAATAAATATAAGGGTTATCCAAAATGTGATTATTAGGCATTATAACAAGTTTTTTGTTTTAAAACAAGTTGTTGATCAAACTTTAGCGTAGAAAACGATAAAATACTGTTTTTCCATTTTCCTCCATTCTCAAAATACATGTTCTCCTATTTGGCTGAAAATTTGCCCACACATAGCCAAAACACAGGACTTATGTGTATAATGGTTAAAAGAATTTGTATAGTTTTACAATACAGGAAAAGTTACATGCAATAAAGAGTCAAAATTATATAGTACAGTCGGGTTAGCATTTGATCTTGCATGCCGAGCTACCCAAGTAAGATTCTATTTTTCTAATCTTAAGGGGGTCAATAGTAGTGTAAATTTAAAATCTCGAATAAAGGACAACTGTTTTTGCTCAATATCTCCGCCATATTTAACGTTTCGACAACAAGTGTAAAAACTGAAGTTGTGGAAAATATGATTTCGTATAATTTATTCTATTATAAATTTTTTGTGCCGTCGATATTTTCCGAGTTATGGGAGAAAGAGTGACAGTTACAGCATAATTATTGAATTATCTCGTTTATTATTAGTTTTATAACAAAAATGTACCTATACAAAAATGGAGAGAATTAAATTTTATACAATTTTGATCTGTCTCATGTTTTTGCTAAAATCAATATTTCAGGTAGTACGTATGCGGTAAACGCGCGAGCATAAGCCCTGATTGATTTGATAGCAGTGGTTTTTGTTCAATATCTCCGCAATTCTCAACTTTTCGACAAAAATGGTAGGAATTGAAATTGATCCAAATAAATTGTGTTTACAATAATTATTATAATTTTCTTAACCATTTTTTTCGTATGGCGGATATTTTCCGAATTAATTGTACTTACCGTAGACGCCTACATATATTTTTGACTCTGATATTATTCCACGTATTTTTTTTTGTATTGTAAAACGATACAAATCCTTTTAACCACTTAAAGTCCTGTGTTTTGGCTATCTGTGGGCAAATTTTCATAGACCGGACTCTCAAAGGAGTTTCGTTTGAAAAAATTGCAGACCGGATTCTGACTTCTGAAATGTGTTGTTGTAACCCTGGACTTTAATTTCACAGATGTTGCCAGGCTGTACTGTGGTTCCCCCTCCCCCCACCCCACCCGCTCCAATACTTCATAATATTTTTTTTCAAAAATTTCTGCAGACTGTACAATAGCACCAGTAAAGTTAATTTTAAATTTGAATCGATCTCTTAAATATGACCTACATAACAAAAAATGAATCATAAAAATCGGTTCCTAATTGATGGAGTAATCGCGTAACAAACATAAAAAAATCATACAGATAAAGGCTTGTATTTGCGATGAAAAAAATAAAGATGCGATGAGATAAAAGCTTCTTTTATTGTTCAATCTCAAATTAATCCCTTAATTTGTAATCTCACATTTTTTCTTAACTTCCTAAACTTTTATAGTTTCACCGTGTATGATTGAAACATTGGGAAACATCGAGTAATATTTTAATAATTAGAGTCCATTCAACCTGCAAACTTAATAAAATGCCAAATAATATATTTTCCAATTGAACTTTACAAGTTTTGCAATAGCTTCCTTTAAACTGTAGTTGCAATCTTTCAACATGCAAAGACCGTAGTTCGGTTGTCATGCAAATTATTGACGAATTGTATATTTTGACGAGATTATAAATTAACCAAAGGGTCTATTTTGGGTTGCAGTCTAATTGAAATAGTTACCTCGTTAACAAGTGCGTAAGTCGTTGTTAGAAGTTACGCCGAGTGTAATTATTATCAGTAGCTGTCATTAAAGGCAGTCTATCATAGAAAGTTACCTGAACATCATATATAGTGTAATTACACGTAGCTGTCAATAAAACCATATTTTTTACTCCACACTCAAACATTTATTTACCATCGTCGATCGAGAAGAAGCATACAAAGGGGCATTACAAAACAATTCGATCCTTAGATCTACGTCGAATTGTCAATTTATTGAAGTCTATTAAAAAGACTATTGCCGGACTTACAGCCATTTTTTCATAAGAAGGTTCCTACTTACCCCCACCTCTTATTTGCCAAGGTAAAATTAAACTTGTGAAATCAAATATACGCAGAATTTTATGAAGAATACGATGATTGGATTTCCAGTGCCCTTTCATTAGGTAAATTTTGTAAAATTTTGATTTTTTAATTTTTGATATTCAATAACGCCATCTAGCGGTGAGCCTACAATTATGAAAATAATTTCCAGGCTTTTCCCGAGGCAACTTTTGATATAAATATTTTTTTCTCAAAGCTGTACTATAAACGGTTCCTGAGATATGGCCGAGAGCCGTTCTTATTGAAACACCCGGTACATAAAAGACATAAATAATAACTTATATGCATTAAGTTCACTTAATTTTATTAACTAGCGGGTTTTATTGGTTGAATTTGTCTGTCGATAATTAAGTTTCATGTCAGCTAACATATTTTAATATTTCAACAATTTTTTTTAATTTTGGACCCCGTTGGGGGGAATTTTCCCATTCCCCCCCCTCTTAGAGCCGCCACTGGTTCTCTCAAAAAATTGTAGTAAATCGTAATTGCAACAATTTCAGTCTGTATACTTTTTGTCGAAAAGTTGAAAATGGGGAAGATATTGAACAAAAACAATTGCTTTAAAATCAATCGGGTCTTACGCTCGAGCTGTTACCGCATACGTACTACCTTAAATCTTGATTTTATCAAAAAAATGAAGAAGATCGAAATTGTGCAAAATTTAATTCTCTTCAATTTTGTATAGGTTAAAATTTGTTGTAAAAGTAATAATAAACGAGATAATTCAATAAATCAATAATTATGCTTTAACTGTCACTGTTTTTCCCCATAACTCGGAAAATATTGACCGCACGAAAAAAATTATAATAAACGAAATTATATAAAATCATATTTTAAACAATTCCGGTTTATATATTTTTTGTCGAAAAGTTGAAAATGGCGGAGATATTGAGCAAAAACGGTTCTCGTTTAAAATCAAGATGGCGGCTAACGCAACGGTCAAATTCAGTTGAGATTTTAAATTTTTACTTCTATTGACCCCCCCTAAAGATCAGAAAAATAAAATTTGGGGCAGCTCCTAATGCAAGGTCAAATGGTATCCCGACTGGGCTACTAGGGAAGTGGGCGAGGCGCGCAAGGTCGGAACGGCAACGCACCGCGCATGCTCGTGGCAACAAGTATTTTCATACGGCTAAAGGTACCAATAACCCGTATCAAAACTCAAATCACGGTCTGCAATTTTTGCAAACGATTATCCGTTTCGAGCCTGCACTATCAGTCAAATCGAAAGACATGTGTTTTGGAAATGGAGGAAAATGTAAAAAACGGTATTTTAACGTTTTCTACACTAAAATTTGATCAAAAACTTGTCTTTAATCAAAATAACTTGTTATGATGCATTATAATAATATTTTTGGGTCATTACTCTTAAAATATTATTTTTTCCATTGATATTTTACAATAAGAAAATGCAAATTTGTTTAAATAAATACCAAATCGCTATAAAATTTTCGTGGACCCCCACTTGCAACTTGTGAACCCCCATTTTTATTTCACGCCAACGTAAACCCCCGTTGAATCCCTCGTGAACCCCTGGGGGTCCACCTGGACCACTTTGGGAATCACTGCTCTAAATCGTATTCTTCTATATTTTTTATCAGTTTTTACCCAATTAATCTATTTTTAAAAGCAAGGTATTTTAAAGGCAAACAGGAAATGCTACATTAAATTTTAAATTGAAATATACTGAAATAGCGGAATTGGAAAATCTCGTAATATTATAAAAATGGAAATACTCTTTGATAAAAATAAATTATCCTAGATTGATTTTCTTGTTTCAAATGTTTGAAAAACAATTTTTTGATTTTTTTATTATTTTGTTTTGTACAATAACCTTTCAAATTATATAGTTTTATAATCATATATCATTTTAATATACTATTTTTATTGTAGCATAGATAGTATAAGCTCATCACTGCAATAAAACCAGAATTTTAAAATAGACCTGGAGAGATATTACAAACTTATCACTGGTCTAGCCACATCCCGTGGCAGGTACATAAATACCATAAAATGCTGACAAATCGGTAAAGTTTGAAAAACAATTTTTTGATTTTTTTATTATTTTGTTTTGTACAATAACCTTTCAAATTATATAGTTTTATAATCATATATCATTTTAATATACTATTTTTATTGGGTACACGATAGTGTACCCACGATAGTAGCATAGATAGTAATAGTATAAGCTCATCACTGCAATAAAACCAGAATTTTAAAATAGACCTGGAGAGATATTACAAACTTATCACTGGTCTAGCCACATCCCGTGGCAGGTACATAAATACCATAAAATGCTGGCAAATCGCTAAAGTTTGCTAATCTGAACGAATAATCCAAATCCGGATGTATTAAGTACAAAAGTTAGCTGGTATTCCGGAATTCCACAAAATTGTATTAATACTTATCTTTAGACAATGAAGTCGACTTTAGTAAATAAAATAGTATACTATTCAACGAGCATGTATTCTACTCGTGTATACGAGTAGAATACTATACTTTTTCTATGACATTTTTAATTAGTAGAAAAATATAATTATCAACTACTAATATTATTTAAAATCGAAAGATTTTATTTTTCATAAGAAAACATATTTTACATAACTATGGCAACACTGTCAGAATCATATAAATGTCATTAGTGTCGTGGTATATAATGGCGGTGGCTTTTAAAAATAAGACATAGTTTAAGGCAATTACCTGAAAAAGAACGTTTGCTGCTAATAAAAATCTATTGTAAAATCAATAGTAAGTGAAACATAATTCATTGATATAAATTTCATATCCGTAAACCCTTTTACGGATTTAGTAAATGTTTTTGTTTACCTTTTAATAATGTCAATATTAAAATGTCAAATGTTGAAATTTAAAGGCTAAAAATATACTGATCCATGGTTACAGTTAAAAATCCTTTAAACAGTTTTCGAAGTTATTTGTTGATATAAATTACAATGAGTATTTTAATAAATAAAGTTTGATTAATTTTATTTGCTAATAATAAGTATATTCAAAGTGCCACGCACCACTTGAATCTAACTTCAGCCTGTGAATAATGACCCGTGAATAACTTCAGCCCGTGAGTAATAAACTATTACTCACGGGTAAAGTAATGGGTGTTATTATCTATTCAAAAATAGTGAATAATAAGAATATTATTAAACGGTCGTAGAAAAAGAGTTTCTACGACCGGAAAGAGTAAACGGAAAAAATGTTTGTTTATTTCTTGGACTATCATGGGCTATCCTCTAAGATAAGGGTGGGCAAAAGACGGCCCGCGGGCCGAATTTTCCCAGTACTGGGAAAAAACTCCACCAAAAAAATTGGCGGAAGACATTTTGAAAATGTCATTTTGGCCCGCGCTTGAAAGTATTTGGTCATCCCTGACTCTAAGCCTGTTACTATCAGATATGTTTATGGACCATCTACAAACAACGATTTCAGAATATCCCGTATTCAAACAGTTCTTAGATTGGCGGAGATACGTAGATGATATAATGGTATGTTTTACAGGAACTATCAGGCAACTTGACCAATTTTTATCATACAATAATTCATTCCATAGTAATATTGAATTTACAATAGAAGCGGAACAGAATCAGTCCATAAATTTTTTAGATTAAAAAATTACCAGACTGCCAAACAAACATAAGTTCTCCCTGTTTCATAAACCTAGGTACCCATCCTGATACAACCATACAAAATTCATCATCCCATCCTACACAACATAAATTAGCAGCCTATCATAGCATGTTACATAGATTGACAGAAATTCCCATGTCAAATAATAACTTCGAAATGGACTTGAACATCATTAAACAAATAACAATAAATAATGGGTACAACAAACGAACAATTAATAAAATTTTAAATCAAAAACTACATAAGAAAGCCCTTATCCTTCTATCACATATACAGGCAAGATATCAACAAAAATAGCTAAACGAAAGAAACGAACAATATAAGAAAGAAACGAACAATACCAGAAAAAAAACCATGAAATCCTTTATAAAAGGTATATTTGTTAAAATCCCTATACAGGGCTACATCATAAAACAAACAGAACTAGTTTTCAATCGGTTGAATCGATCATCATCAGTGTTTCCTAAAATGTGTACAACCTGATAAAATGATGAAAAGTATTTAAAATTTTGACTATGATTTTATAAAGTTATGGGTTGTACTCACTTGAATCAAACATGCTAACGACCAAAGTAAAAATGTTAGGGTAATACCCCTTTCACAGGGTAATACAGGTCGAGTGTTAAAAGTTGGTGTGAACACAAGTTGATTTGCTCTCTGGTGAAAAAAGTTGTTTTAGTACGGAAGTAAACATTGGTTTTTGGTGAAATTTTCACAAAGTGTGTGGTGAATTCAACATTTCAACTGTAAGTCATCTTTCTGTTAATTTGATGCACGTAAGAGAGGAGATTTGCAATAATATTATACAGAACAATATTTTTTTAAGTTACAAATACAACAAACATTGAATATAACAAAAACGTGTATAATTAAACATTAATGAATATTTAATTACTGAAAGCCATAAATAAATTAGCAAACAGAAGTACGGCCAAATATTCTGCGACGTTGCCGACGTGTGCAAAATATCTGAGACCTTACCAAAACGTAATTAAAAATAAGAAGATAATAATAATAATAATTACTATTAGACACAGGTTACATTTTCCTATTTTTTGTGTATATTATAAGCTTCAAGTGAACTAAAAATATATTTTTCTCGCATTATATTGATAAAGATTTTCAGTCTAGAAAACAAACAACAAGACAAATAGATGAACAACGAAGAAAATAAAAAAGAAGGAAAAAGACACAAACCGGAGCACGACAGCTCGATTGAAGAAGACAAAGAAGAGCAACATAAAAGCAAAAAAGCTCCAGACACGCGCATAAAAAAAGTAAGTACAATATTAACGGACATGGAGGAGATTAAGATATTGCTGAGCCAGATGAGGCAAGAAATTAAAGAAGATATCCTGGAAAGCAAAACAGAGATTAAAGATGAAATCAAGGATATGAAAAACGAACTGGAAGATATTAAGCAGAAGCTTAAGCAAAACAAAGCAGAAACAGAAAATTTAAAAAGAGAAGTAGAAAAAAAAGAACAAAAATGGGAGAAAGAAAACGAAGAACTCAAAAAAGCGTTAACACTCATGGAGAATAGATTAGAGAAGATCGATAAAGAAAAAATACGCAATAAATTAATCATAACAGGAATTCAGGTAGATCTGGAAGATGAAGTTAGACTAAGAGAAAACATACAAAAAATGATGGAAACAGAGCTGCAACTGAAAATAGAAGTTAAAAGTGCGTTTAAGATAGGATACAAGAAATGTATAATAGAAACGAAGAGCTGGGAAGACAAACAGAAAATACTGCAAGAAAAAGGTAAACTCAAATACACAAGAGACTGTAGAGAAATATACATAGATGCAGCGCTGACGTTCAAGGAAGCAAAGATACAAAAAGAAATCAGAGACATAGCAAAACAACAGAGAAGCAAAGGAGCAAAAGTAAAAATCAGATACCAGAAATTAGAAATAAATGACAAAGTGCTAAAATGGAATGCAAGAGAAAATAAACTTATAGAAATTGAAAATGTCCCAAAAAACTAGACAAAAGAGAATGGATTGATGAAAAGGAAACAGACAATGCAAACGAAGAGGTAAATGAGTCACGGTATATTCAAAATAATAAGAAAAGTACAAAAAAAAAGGAAGAGAATTAAAAAAATGACAAAAAAAATTGGAACATGGAACGTCAGGACACTGCTAGAAGAGGGAAAAATGGAAGAGCTAGCGACACAGTTGAAACAATACAATATAGATATTGCAGGAATTCAAGAAACCAGGTGGGGGGGACATGGAAAAATCGAAAAAGAAAATTATACAGTATGGTATACTGGAGAAGAAAAACAAGGATATGGAGGAACTGCTTTTATTGTGTTAGGAGAAATGAGGCATAAAGTTATGGAATTTAAACCCATAAGTCAAAGATTATCATACATAAGAGTAAACAGCAAACCGAACAAGTTGTCCATAATAAATGTCTATGCACCCACAGAAAACAGTGATGACTTAATAAAACAACAGTTCTATGAAACACTAGAAGAAAATGCCGAAAAAATTCTTTTGAGAAGATATATTAATTATTATAGGCGATTTCAACGCACAAATAGGTAAAGAAAAATGCTTTAGGGAGGTTGCAGGGGAAAACTCATTACATAGCACAACAAACAATAATGGAGAAAGATTATGTAATTTAGCAGCGGCATTAAACATGGACATAAGTAGCACGAGATATAAACACAAAAACATACACAAGATAACATGGATGAGACCAGGCAGTCTGGAGGGGAATCAAATAGACCATGTACTTATTAAAAAGTCACACAAACTGTCGATAAATGACGTGAGATCTCACAGAGGGGCAAACATCGATTCGGACCATATGCTAGTGATTGCAAAATGTAAAATAAAAACAACAAAGAATGAAAGACGAAAAGCACAGGGAAGATGGGACGTAGATAAATTGAAAGATAAAGGAGCAAAAAGAAGATTTGTAAAAGAAGTAAATGTAGAGATGCAGTTCAAGGAGGAACAAGAAATGGAGGAGCAGTGGAAAAAAATCAAACAAGGAATAAACACTGCAGCAGAGAAAGTAGTTGGAAAAATGCAAAAAGAAAGAAGAAACAATTGGTTTTACGAAGAGTGCAAACTAGCAGTGGACGAAAAGAATAAAACAAGATTGAAATGGCTAAGCACAGGTAAAGAAGAGGAACGAGAAAAATACCAAGATCAAAGGAAAAAGACAAAGAAATTGTTTAAATCAAAGAAAAATAAAAAAGTAGACGAAATTATGAACGAGATCGAAACAGAAAATAAGAGACACAATTCAAAACCACTGTACCAATACTTAAAGCTAGGTAGTAGAAAACGGACAGCTAATGTAGCCATAGAAGCAGAAACATGGCAGAAGTATTTCGAAGAAATGTATCAAGAAACGGATGTAGTAGAAGAAAGAGAAACAATAATGAACCCGGAACGAGGTGAAGAAGAAGAATTGACCTATACAGAAGTAAAAGATACAATATGCAAACTGAAAAACGGGAAAACAGCGGGAGACGACGGAATATGTGCAGAACTTATAAAATACGGGGGTGAAGCACTATACAGAAAGATTTATGAACTAATACAGAATATATGGAATAAGGAAACAATGCCCGAAGAATGGAAGAAAGGAATTATTGTGAAAATCCCAAAACAAGGAGACCACAGGATATGTAAAAACTACCGAGCAATTAATTTAATGAATGTAACATATAAAGTACTGACTGGTATAATTAGAGACAGACTAACAATATATTCTTGTTCTCATGATCATTTTTCAGTGCGTCACAGTTTTTCGATTTCTCTCTAATGCATTAAGTTAGATGAGACGGAAAAAGCGGTAGCTCCGTGATTAAACACAAAAATAATGCAGCATTACAATGGTTATATACATAAGATGTCTATTCCTAACCTACGTTTGATTCGTTGATATTTAGAATGCGCGTTTTTTCTAGCCAATCAAATACACGTATTACGAACATTTGACGAAAACTTCGTCCATTTTGGCCATTTTTTAGAAGTGTCAATGAGTCAAGTGACGGTTATTATTCAGGTCAGTATTTTGTGTACCTGTCATTTTGAAATTTCGAATTCGACTTCACTTGTGTTTCACAACGTCTTTGTGCATTATTTTGTGTTTTGGTTTAGAATTTAGTTCGTTAAAAGTTAGTCATTGACGTGAGGAGACTAGAGACATTCGAGATGTACCGAAGAGTGCTAAATATCTCATGAGTAGATAGAATAGCCAACGTGGAGGTAATGAGACTTACGCATAAGGAACGAGAACTAACAAATAAGAAGAAAACAGATATATGGGACATGTGATGAGAGATGTACAGGGTGTAACAAAAATACAGGTCATAAATTTATTCACATATTCTGGGACCAAAAATAGTTTGATTAAACCTAACTTACCTTAGTACAAATGTGCACATAAAAAAAGTTACAGCCCTTTAAAGTTACAAAATAAAAATCGATTTTTTTCAATATATCGAAATCTGTTAGAGATATTTTATTGAAAATGGACATGCAGCATTCTTATGGCAGTAGTATCTGAAAAAAAATTATAGTGAAACCTAGACACCACATAAAAATTTTATGGGGGTTTTGCTCCCTTAAATCCCCCCAAACTTTTGTGTACGTTCCAATTTAATTATTATTGTAGTACGATTAGTTAAACACAATGTTTAAAAAACTTTTTTGCCTCTTAGTGCTTTTTCGAAAAGTCGAGTTTTTATCGAGATATTTTGAATATTTGTTAAATTCACCACATATTTGTATGTGGTTAAGTACGATTATGGAGACTTGGTAATAATATGAAAATTTATGTATGATTTACACTTTTAGGTATATTTTGAACCGTATTAAAAAATAAGCTATATCTCGATAAAAGGTGCCTTATCAAAAAAATACAAAGACGCAAAAAAGTTTTAAAAATACTGTGTTTAACTAATGGTATCCCAGTAATAGTTTAATTGGAACGTACACAAACATTTGGGGGGTTTAAAGGAACAAAACCCCCATAAAATTTTATGTAAACATATTAAAAAAGAAGCCGCAACTCGATAAAAACTGCCTTATCGAAAAAATGCTAAGAGCTAAAAAAGTTTTAAAAACATTGAATTTAATTAATGGTACCACAATAATAATTTAATTGGAACGTACACAAAAGTTTGGGGGGATTTAAGGGAGCAAAACCCCCATAAAATTTTTATGGGGTGTCTAAGTTTCACTATAATTTTTTTTTTCAGATACTACTGCCATAAGAATGCTGCATGTCCATTTTCAATAAAATATTTCTAACACATTTCGATATATTGAAAACAATCGATTTTCATTTTGTAACTTCAAAGGGCTGTAACTTTTTTTATGTGCATATTTGAACTAAGGTAAGTTAGGTTCATTCGAACTATTTTTGGTCCCAGAATATGTGATTTAATTTATGACCTGTATTTTTGTTACACCCTGTATATCTAATACTCCAGGTCATTATGCAAGAAAAAGATCCATAGTAAGGAGACGTAACTCATGGCTGAAGAACCTTAGGAACTGGTTTGGATGTAATAACAATGAATTATTTAGAGCCGCTGTTTCAGAAATAAAGATCTCTCTGATGATTGCTAACTTTTGAAGCGGAGACAACACCTAGAGAAGAAGATAAAAACACAGTGTATGGATAGTTTTGTGTCATTTTTTAATGTTTCCATATTTATAAATTTAATTAACAATATTGTTTACTTTTTAATTCTATTCCCCTTTATAAAAAATACCTACATGTTAACATATTGTGTAAAAATCAAATCTACTAAATTACTAATTCCACAAGCTTTTCACCTATGGCTAAGTACGATTGTGGCATCTGTCAGATTCGTCAATAATTACATGAAATAAGTCTCGACACAGCCAATACAGTATATGACGTCATAATTAATGACGCACTGAAAAATGATCATGAGAACAAGAATACACAGAACAAAGCATAGGAGACTACCAGTACGGTTTCAGAAAAGGAAGATCCACGATAGATGCTATCCATACACTAAAACAAGCGATAGAGAAAACATACGAGTACGACGGAGAAGCACATATACTTTTTCTAGACTTTAAACAGGCTTTTGACAAACTAAGTAGAAGAAAAATGATCCAAGACTTACAAGAGAGCAAAATACCAAATAAAATTATAAGAATGATAGAAATGACAATGCGAGATTCCCAAGCAACAATAGACACCGGAAGAGAGAGAACAGAAATAATAAAAATTAAAAATGGAGTAAGACAAGGAGATGCGCTCTCAACTGTACTATTTATTCTATCATTAGATAAGATAATAAAAAAGTTGTCAAACGCAGGAACTATAAATAAAAATACAGTACAAATAATTGGATATGCGGACGATATAACCATAGTAGCAACAGATAAAAAGGCATTAAAGAAAACCTTTCAAGAAATAGAAAACGAATCCAAACTAAGAGGACTGGAAATAAATGAAAATAAAACAAAATACATGAATGTAAGTAAAAAAAAGAAGACGCAACTGACAGAAATGACAATAGACGCACACAGCTTCGAAGAGGTTGAAACATTCAAATATTTGGGAGTATTAGTCAACAGAAGAAATGAAAGTGTAGATATGAAAAGAAAAATTCAAGCAGGAAACAAAGCATTCTACAGAAATAAAAAAATTTTCAAAGATAAGAAGATAAGCCGAAATACAAAAATGAAAATCTACAAAACGACCATAAGACCAATAGTGCTATATGCTTTGGAGACATTCACATTAACAGCAAGAGAAGAAGAGCAGCTGAAAGTTTTTGAGAGAAAAATTATGAGAAAAATTCTGGGACCAAAGAGGGAAAACGAAGAGGATGCAAGGCAATGGATGAACCACGAAATACAAGAATGGATGGGTCAAGAGAACATAGTAAGAGCAACAAAAGCACAGAGAATTAGATGGTATGGACACATAATGAGAAGAGAGAAGAACAATCCGTTAAGAGTTATAACCGAATGGATACCACCAGGTACAAGAACCAGAGGCAGGCCTAAACTCAGATGGAGACAACAAGTGGAAGAAGACTTAAGAAGTATGGAAATTAGAAATATAGGAAGCAAAATCAGAGAGAGAGAAGAATGGAGAAAGGTAGTGGAAACAGCGAAGTCACACCAGCAATTGTAAAACCAAAGTCAGAATGGGATGATCCCCCACAAAAAGGATCTTCAAGTGAAAACAGCTTCAGCTTCCTCGGGAGCGTACAGCTTGTATATATATATATATATATATATATATATATATATATATATATATATATATATATATATATATATATATATATATATATATAATACCCCTTTAAAATTAATCCGTCATAGGAACATATAAAAATGATGTGACTTTACACATGGATGTATAGAATATCCAATGTTTCACGCTCGAGGTACCATTGAGCTAAATTTGACTTGTTCACATCATGGCTGTGTAGAAGCAAGTAACTTTGATAGCGGAAATCCTGAATGGTGACATGACAGAAATGACAGTTCCACAAGAAGTTAACATTTCCCTGATGGTTTTGTTTTATTTATTGTAAAGTTTGTTAAATTATTAACAATAAAAACAGTCGCTCACACTATGGCAAATGATCTGTTTAAATGAAAATGAACTTGATGTAAAAGTTAGAATATTTGTAATGAAAGAGATAGGCAAACCACATTACACGTTGAACGAAAACTTAATAAACGTTATCAAGCCCTATTATGTGGACATCTAGGGCTTAGAAAAGCAATTTTATGTTGATATCAAGTTATCGATTTTATTCGAATGGTTGGAAGTTGCCATAGTATGTGAAAGTACCAAATTTTTTTTGAACAATACCAGCTTTCAGAACTAACAGCAACTTAGGCAAATACAGTTTTAAAAATAAAAGCCAAAAGAGAAAGCAATTACAGAGTGATGTATACAAACTGACATGCGATCTGTCCAAAACTTACATCGGTCAAATTGCAGAACCTCTGACAAACGCGTAGCAGAACACAAAAGGGCTTTCAATAATAGAAAAACAGATTCTACGTACGCACTTCAGCTTCCAGATCATAATCATTATTTTACTGAACAGTATCAAATTCTCAGTATGGAGAAGAACATGGATTATCAATAAACATCAAGAAAACTAAATTTATGAGGATATCAAAAACCCAAAATAATGATGAAAGCCTCACGATTAAAGGTAAAACTTTAGAACAAATTGAAGACTACAACTATCTTGGCACAATAATTAATCACACAAACGATTACCCCAAAGGAATCAAAGTTCGAATAGAGAACGCAAGAACAAACTTCAATAAAATAAGAAAGATACTTTGTGCAAGAGAACTGAAATTGGACTTGAGAGTTAGGCTGACAATGTGTTAAATTTTCTCGACTCTGCTATACGGGATAGAAGCATGGACACAACGCGTCGACTACTAAAAAGTTGGAAGCATTTGAACTGTGGGTATATAGAAGAATCGTGAAGATATCATGGACCGAGCATATAACAAACAGCGAGGTCATGAGAAGAGTCAACAAAAGACTGGAATATTGGAAACCATCAAGACACGAAAGCTGCAATACCTGGGGCATGTTATGCGTAATGAGAGATACAAAATACTTCAATTAATTATACAAGGGAAAATCCAGGACAAGAGGAGTGTAGGAAGGAGAAGAATCTCATGGTTGCGTAACTTGAGGGAATGGTACGGATGCACATCAACCGAACTATTCAGAGCAGCAGCATCTAAGATCAGAATAGCCATGATGATTGCCAACCTCCGTCGCGGATATGGCACGTAAAGAAGAAGATTAAATTCTTCATATTCAAAAAAAGGCCTTAAGCTATTTTTATTAGAATCTATGGAAATTAATAAATAATAAATTAATTAATAAAAAATACAGATATAATTCTGAATGCCGAATTTGAGACAAACAGCTCACCACTCCTCAACCTGTTCAGTTAGAGACTTTAAAGTGTAGAAGCATTGTAAAAACCCATTACTGAGAAAGGTACTCTGCCGAAAGAGCTGTAGCGACATTAATTTTTAATAAATTTTGTAGAAATATTGAAAACAACAGGTTTCAGTGTTTTGTTGTTAGATATTACTTTGAGTTGCTTTAAGTAGAAGTACACTATCAAATAATATATTACATGTTGTTCTAAAGCTATTTCCTTCTGGCATTTTTATAATTAACTATTTAGATGGGAAATAAGCGACAATTAACCTGAAAAATAGTACATTGTTTACCGGGTAGGAAAAGCTTAACATTCCTGGACGACTGTGAAGATTGCTAAGTCGAGGCGCAAGCCGAGACTTAGCAACACAGAGTCCAGGAATGTGGCTTTTCCTACGAGGTAAACATACTATTTTTCCGCAAATCGTTTAAAATTCGACAGATATTGATTGATTTAAAAAAAACGCGATAATTTTATTCCCAAATAAATGGTGCTTTGAAATTCCTAATAAAATTACTTGGGTTACTATGGAAACGTATTGAGGTTGAATTATCATTTATGTAGAACACTAACAACTGTACGGAAATATCATTTCCTTACAGTAAGGAAATGACATTTCCTTACAGTAAGGAAGTCCTGACTTTTTCTTCAAGAAATTTTGACAGAAATGTCAAAATTTCCTGGCGATTTGCGGAAAAATAATTTTATTAACGTTTCGACGCCCAAATTGGATAAAAATATATAGTATGGTTAGTGTGACCAACTTCAATTCAGTCGAATCCGGGACAAGGTTGAAAAAAAATTTCTGAAATCCGGGACTTTTCAATGAAAATCGGGCCATTGTTTTTTTCAGGAGACGATAATTAAAATACTTCTTCTTCTTCTCGTTGTCCTTATGCCCAATAAGAGCGTCACCTATCTATCTTTTACCCATTTCTTCCACACCTTCCAGTCTCCTGCCATTTCCTTCATCTGTTGCACTGTTTTCCCTCTCTTGGTCCCAATTTCCTGGATTTTTTCCATACGCCCCTTTCTAGATCTGCCCCTTCTTCTTTTCCCCAGTATGTTCGCATCTGTCACCTTCTTTACTAGTCTGTTCTCATTCATTCTAGTTATATTAGTACATTCTAGTTATACGTCCAAATCAATTTTTCTCTCTATTGGTTCCTGTCTTAGAACTTTTCTGATGTTTTCGTTTCCTTCCCTGTCCAGCTTCATGTTTCCAGCTATTCTTCTCAGCTGCTTCATTTCTGCTGCATTTATGGCACTTTCATGTCTTTTATATGTAACCCAGGTCTCGCTTGCATATAGAAGAGGTATTACTGAGATTGTATTATATACATATATTTTTGTTTCCTGGCTGATTTCCCTTTTTCTCAGTATCGTATTAAGAATTGCATAATAGATTCTCGTAGCTTTCTTTGTCCTATTTGCAATTTCTACGTCTAGCTTTCCATCGTTCGATAAAAATTAAAATTAAATTAAAATACAGAAACAAAAAAAAGTGCACCGTTTTAGTTTTCGTAAAACTATAATACCACGATATAAAATGCATGTGTTTTGGATGTGATATTAGTATTACACTCTAGAAATTGTCGACTTTTTTCGTCCCACCAATTCAATT
Organism: Diabrotica virgifera virgifera; assembly: GCF_917563875.1. Lineage (NCBI taxonomy): Eukaryota > Metazoa > Arthropoda > Insecta > Coleoptera > Chrysomelidae > Diabrotica > Diabrotica virgifera. Next base: position 58,115,980 of record NC_065443.1, on the reverse strand, counting down.
AGATGTGAATTCTTAGAAGAATAACGTACTCCAAATTTCAAAATAGAATTTTACCAAAACGTTGAAAATTCGGATGACCCGGAAGACTTGTGCGGGACGCCGGGACATGACTTTGTATTTCGGGCCATGTCCCGGATTTTTCGGACTAGTTGGTCACACTAAGTATGGTATAGTTAGACCCAAACCCAGACATCAAAAGTGAAAGTTATCCTTCAACACCAAATTGTTCTATATGGTCCACATAATGTTCAGAAAAAAGTCACACCATTTTGAGCGTCGGGTTTGGGGGGAGAGGGGGGAGAAATCTGCAAATTCGTAGTTTTTTAAGTTTTTCGTCAATATTTCTAAACTAATCCCTATTCCACGAACATACGCCTGTTTTGGATTACTTCGACAACGAATATTTTATTGTGCAAAATAAGAAGAACGAAAGTAAATTGCAAATTACATTGTTGTTTATTGGAATAATTATTAGCGCCATTTACTTTCGTACTTCTTATGTTGTACAGTAAAATATTCGTTGTCGAAGTAATCCAAAACAGGCGTATGTTCGTGGAATGGCCCATAAGCGGTTTATGCATAACCCTTCTAAAATGAACGGTTCCAAAGTTACGCAGGTAGTACAGTATAATTGGCCCAAAAAAAGGCCTAACCCAGACATCCAAAGTAAAAGTTTTCCTTCAACACCAAATTGTTCTATATGGTCCACATATTGTTCAGTAAAAAGTTACACCATTTTGAGCGTCCGGTTTGGGGGGGGGGAGATGGGGGAGAAGTCGGTAAATTAGTAGTTTTTTATGTTTTTCGTCAATATTTCTAAAACTATGCTTTAGCTTAAGGAATGTTCTATAGAAAAATGTTTTACATAAAATTTAAAACAAAAAAGGTTTTATACATATTGTTATAAAATCAACGGTTCCAGAGTTACGGAGGGTGAAAAGTGGAGGTTTTCGATACTTTTTATATTTACCGATTTCTCCCCCCTCTCCTCCCCCAAACCCGACGCTCAAAATGGTGTGACTTTTTTCTGAACATTATGTGGACCATATAGAACAATTTGGTGTTGGAGGATAACTTTCACTTTGGATGTCTGGGTTATGCCATCTTTTGGATCAACTATAACTATACTATACTAATATTACATTTTTGGATTTCTGATTAAGTTTTTAAATGCACTTTGTCGCTTATACGTATTAGGGGAGTGAATATAGATTTTCACTTCGGAAAAAATCAAACAAGATAGAACTTTTTGTAATTTCATTAAAAAATGTTTAATAAACAACATAGCAACAAGTTCTACTCGAGAAATGGGTGCTTCATTTTTTATTCAACAAATTAACTGCGAAATTAAATGTTTTTTTAAAAAACTTCAAAAATATAATTTTTAGAAAAAAACTGACTTGACCATTGAAAAATTTAGAAAATTTTACAAAAAAAAACCTTATATAAAAATTTGTTGAAAATTAAATCTGTAGCTTTTATAATATTTTATTTATAACGCTAAAGTCACCCTTCTCAAAAACATTGGCGCACTGTAAAGTAGCGTTCGGCGAAGTGCACGGTTGAGTTATTATAGTGTAATTCTTTAACTAATGGATCAAATGAAATTTTACAAATTAGACATGAAAGAAGAACAATTAAGCTATCTTACGGTTATAATAAAAAGAAATAAAATTTATGGGCATAAATACAGTGTGGGCGAAAAGTGAGATTTACATGAATTTTGTTTAAAAATGATTTAAAAATGTGTAACTAATACAATTTTTCCTATAAAACTCTCAACTTTGCACAACTGGCCTTTCAAACATCTTACTAAACGATGTTTCATTCAAAAAAATCTCAAAAATTTAGTTCAAATGATTACGACGTCTCAAAAAATGTAATGTTTGAAAACTTCGTAATTTACAGAATTACCACAACTTTACGACGGTATTACTCCAGTTTGCACATACTTATTACAATTTTATATTCGCTATTTTAAAGCTTAGGATATAGTCTTTAAAATGCACTAAATTATTTTACTTTAGAAATAGAATAAACTATTTCTTTTTGAGAAAATTAAGAATACAAAAAGATTAAGTGATAACTTAAGAATACATTAAGATAACAAAAAAGTGATACAAAAACCAAAAATTACCAGCTAAAAAAATGTTTTAGAAAGTGATTAAAACTTTTTTCTGTAAAACCTACCTAAAATACATTTAATAATAAGCTTCGACAATAATAAATGTTCAACAAAACAATTTTTTTAGCTCTTATACAGTATGTGTGCGTAACTTGAAACCTATTGATAACTTTTTTATTATCAGTTTTACGAAAAAAGTTATTCTCTATAAAATACTCAGCATCGTATATAATCTAAGATGCATTCATCAAATATCAAATTTTATTAATTTTATACGAGGTATGTCAAAAAATATGAATTTCACTCAAGAGTAAAGTACCTTTATGTTTCACAATATCGAAAAGTGTTATTAAGAAAAGTTGTTTGGAATTAAAAAATATGTTTTAGTGTTGCATCGTTCTAATTGAAATATTATGAACTATAAAGGCACTTGACTGTTAAGCAAAATTCATATTTTTTACATGCCTCGTATAAAATTGAAAAGTTTTGATATCTGATGGTTGTATCTTAGACTTTAGACCCGATAGAGTATTTTATCAAGAATAACTTTTTTTCGTAAAATTGATAATAAATAGTTATCATAATTGAAATAAAATGATGATGGGTATCCGTCATTTGAGAAAAAAATTGATTTTTTTTTCAATTAGAAAGATGTACTTAATTATTATATTAAAACACAGTTTTTATTTCCAATTAACTTTTCATAATAACAATTTTTGATATGCTGAAATATAAACGTACCTACTTGACTCTTTACCAAATCCATATTTTTGACATACCCCGTATAAAATTGATAAAATTTGATATCTGATGATTGAGTTTTAGATTTTAGACTATGCAGAGGATTTTATGAAGAATAACTTATTTTCGTAAAATTGATAATAAAAAAAGTTTCCCATATGGTTCCTTGCTACGCAGACATACTGTATAAGAGCTTCTGTATAAGAACTTTCAAATTGTCATGCCATATTCGGATTCAGCATAATCAAAAACAAAATAAAAACATATGGGATCAAAGTAAAATGATGAATTCAACGATATTTTTAAAATTATTTATACAAAAAAATTGTTATTGTTTAAACAATTAATAAACAATTAGCGGCAAAATCTGTGAGTAGAACTTTTTACTTTAACATGTATATAAACTAACAAAAAAGTTTTAGAAAAATATAAGCTTGTTTGAATTATTCCGAAACAATGCATGTTTTCGTTCTATCTTGACTCCCCTATATGTGGAGTTTTGGAGTTACATGTTTCACATACACAAAAAAGTAGCCCATTCTAAAACATGGACTGTCTCAAAAAGTATGCCACATATTAATTATCACCAATCACATTATGCTAATATAAATTACTAAAAACTTCAATAATACAAAAATATCAGTAGTTTATAGTGGTACGCTAATTTTGAATAGGATTATATAAAAATAATACGGTATACTTGATGCTTGTACTTTATTCTATTACCTTCACTACAAAAACCCACTCAGAATCACCATTCAACCAAACACCACAAAAAAAAATGAATACATATCACGAGACTTTTCGCATTATTTTTCCACTCACGGATTTAATTCCAGAACAAATCTCAACAAAACAAATCAAGTTATCTCATTGAAAAATGCGCCTCGGTAAGAAAACAAATTATATTGAAAGTCGTAAATGGAAACCAGAAAGCCAAAAACTGGTTAGCCTTTTGTTTAAAAAATAGTTGCTGTATTCGAGATGGAATGAAATGGTTTTTTCTGTACTACTCTGAGAAATAAGTTTAATCGTACTTTACAAATTGTAGATTCAGTTTTCAAGTTCACAAATTAATAAAAATACAGTACAAAAACATATCCAAGAGAAATAAGAATATTCTTATTGATTGATTTATATTTTATATACAGTCATAGTATTAATAGTTATTTATGATATAAGTGTTAAAAGTACACGTTTAAGGCACGCATGTGAAAGTTTGCAGAATCAGCGAAGCGAGTTCTGCAATTCACATGAGTGCCTTAAAAATGTACTTTTTAACACGCATATCATACAATATTTTTTCTACAAACGTAATTACACGAGAATATCTACAAAAACTTTTACTTGAACTTGACTGACATTCCATTTTTATATTTTTTTCTACAACCGTGTTAAAAATGTATTTTTTAGCACTCCATACGAGCGTTAAAAATGCTACTTTAAGGCACTAGTGCTTTAAAAATTTTATGGCACTGCAATTCGTATTGACCGTATAGGCAATTTTGATGTAATGTCAAAAAAATATAAAAATGGAATGTCAGTCAAGTTCAAGTAAAATTTTTTGTAGATATTGTCCTGTAATTACGTTTGTAGAAAAAATATTGTATGATATGCGTGTTAAAAAGTACATTTTTAAGGCACTCATGTGAATTGCAGAACTCGCTATCGCTCATTCATGCGTGCCTTAAACGTGTACTTTTAACACTTATATCATAAATAACTATTTTGACATTACATCAAAATTGCCTATACGGTCAATACGAACTGCAGTGCCATAAAATTTTTAAAGCACTAGTGCCTAAAGTAGCATTTTTAACACGGTTGTAGAAAAAAGATGTTAAATATTTTTCCACCTACCTCTACTGAAAGTATACTTTTCCGGACCTGGTTGTAGGGAGCAAAGTTGTACTTTTCCTCCCTAGGGAGGAAAAGTAAAAGTGACGTCATATGGTATTTCATTCATGAAATATAACTTATTGGCCCCCTGTACAATATCTATTTTCTATTACGTAAGTATCTATACATTTTAACGTTTATTTAAAAACACTCTATTTTGAAGAATGGTAAAAAACAGTAAATTGTTATTCTGATTTAACAATGTTTACATTAATAATTTTACTTATATTTGACAGTTGACAGTTATATTGTACCTACTTGTTAGTTTTAGTTCTAATAAATTTTGTTGGTTAGTTACATAAATAAATTAAGTAAAAATGAAAAAAGGACTTGTTATTTGAGGAAGGTGGAAAAACCATATGTATAACATGGGAGTAAAGTGTCTTTTCCTCCCTTGAATGATTACTGCCCTCCGCTACGCGTCGGGCAGTGAACTTCATTCTCGGGAGGAAAAGTAGCACTTTCCTCCCTTGTTATACAAATAGCTATTACACAATATGTTTAAATGACATGTCCTATACATTGTATGTCTTAAAGGATGAATAAATATTATTATTATTATTATTATGATAAGTAATACTAAATTTCACATAAGAGTTTTTTAAAACACATTTTTCTAATGAAGAACACAATTTAAGGATTAACCAAATGGCGGTTCACTGCCAAAATATTGTTTTAACGGGAGCTTAGGTGCCCACTTTGTGCCAGATTGACCGGAATTTTGAATTTTACCACCCTATTCCACGAACATAGGACTGTTTTGGATTATCGCGACAACGAATATTTTAGTGTGCAAAATATGAAGAACGAAAGTAAATTGTAAATTACATTGTTGTTTATTGGAATAATTATTAGAGCAATTTACTTTCGTACTTCTTATATCGGACACTAAAATAAGTATTCGTTGTCGCGATGATTCAAAACAGTCGTATATTCGTGAAATTGTGGTGCACTTAATAGTCAAGCGGTTTACCTCTCGAAAGACGCTAACATAATATACCGACTAATTTTTTTCATTTCTAATGCACCAAACGTTTTTTATTCGATTTTATATATTTTTCTAAATTTAAATTTACCTATATTTTTTAAATTTGTCCATGTGGGCCGGCAATTGTTATTAACAAATAACTTATACAAAAAGTCAATTTCACCGAATAGAATTGCTTCGAAATAAAGTTTTTAAGTGTTCCTCATCAAAATAAACAGTTTTTCTCTCTTGGTAATTTTTCTAAAAATGCTTCCCTTTCGAGTTATTTGCAATTTTTTGTTTAAAAAATGACTTAAGAGCGCAAGCGCAAATATTTTACGGCCATCCCTACTTTTTATTACACGGCAAATTACGTGTAGTAAAATTCTCACTGGTTAAATAAGTACGTAAACATTACTTGACAATGACATTGTCATTATTAACTTAGAGATGACTTTTGAATGTTCTTGGATAACTGTTACTTGTATAATTGCTTAAATTATTAATTCAGTTAATTAATATGATAATTTTTTCACTAACTATGTATTTGGTACGTTCCTTAACGGTAAAATATTGCAAAACCTCTAACTTTTAAAGAACCGCTTGGATTGACATGAAATTTGGCATACACATAGCTAACAAGTCAAAGAAAAAAAGTGATATTATGCCGATGTGTGCTTTTGCCCCGGGGGTGCTTTTTGAAAGTAAGTCCAAAAAATTGATAACCTGACTAATTTTAAGTAACTTTTGTTCTATAGAGTTTTTTCACTAAGTCACTACTTTTCGAGTTATTTGCCAGTGAATATATTCATTTTTTCAACAAAATAACCACGCTTTTAGACGTTTTTTTGCAAATAACTCAAATAGTAAGTATTTGGTCGAAAAAACATTCATAGCAAAAATATAGCCTGTAAAAAATTTAAAAAATTGGTGTATGTATCACGTTTCTATACCTAGTAGAAGCAGAGTTATAGCTAATTAAAAATAGGTTCGTATTCGTCAAATTTCAAATGGAATACTTTAACGTGAAATAACCAAAAATGAAGCACATTTTGTGTTTATGAAGTGTTTAAAAAAAGCTTCATTTTTGTTTTATAAAAAAAATTTCTAGCATCAAAAGTAAATAAGTTACGCTCAAAATAAAGTTAGTCCCTTTTTTTTTGGTAAAAAAATCGGGAAAATCACCACCTAATTAGTATCTCAAATGAACTTAATCGTTACGACTCCACAAGTTTCTTGACTCGTGTATATATTGTTTATATTTGTAAGTTTCATCGGTTCAAAGTCCTTATTTTTGAAAGGGCTGTAGTTAAAAGGGGTTGATCTTGACAAATTTTTGTCTAACAGAAAACCAAAAAAATACATGATATTCAGAAAAGCAATGTTGACTTTTTTTCTTTTTCGAGATTTTTGGTATCTCTAACAATGTTTAAGTTATTTTGAAAAAAAAGCATATTTTTCAAAATTAAAATTTCTAAAAATTTCACTGATCACGAATGTATGCAAATTTAGAAACACCAAATCTTAATCAATTTTTGTCTAACAGAAAACCAAAAAAATACATGATATTCAGAAAAGCAATGTTGACTTTTTTTGTTTTTCGAGATTTTTGGTATCTCTAACAATGTTTAAGTTATTTTGAAAAAAAGCATATTTTTCAAAATTAAAATTTCTAAAAATTTTATTTTAAAACCAAATTTTTTCCAAAATAAGCACTTTGAATCGATGAAACTTACAGATCATATAAACACAACATAAGTAAAATAATTTGTGGAGCGGTAACGATTAATTTCATTTAAGTTGCTAATTAGGGGGTGGTCTTCCCGATTTTTTTTGCCAAGACAAAATGGACCAACTTTATTTTGAGCGTAACTTGCTTAAATTTAATGCTAGAAACTTTTTATAAAAACAGAAATAAAGCTTTTTTTAAACACTTTAAAAAAGTTATAATGGGTTTTCCCCAAAAAGTGCTTAATTTTTTGGATATTTCACTTCGAAATATTCTATTTGAAATTTGGTGAATATGAATCTATTTTTCATTGGCTGGTTCCTAACTCTGGTTTTACGAGGTCCAGATACCTAACGCCTACACCATTTTTTTTACTTTTTTACAGGCTATATTTTTGCTAAGAATGGTTTTTTCGACAAAATACTTAGTTTTTGAGTTATTTGCGAAAAACCGTCTAAAAATGTAGTTATTTTGTTGAAAAATTAACATATTCGCTCGCAAATAACTCGAAAAGTGTTGACTTGGCGAAAAAGCTTTATAAAACAAAAGTTATTTAAAATTAGTAAGTTTATCCATTTCCGGACTTATTTCGGACTGATATTTTTTCACCCCCAAAAGGGAGTGAATGTCACCCCCAGGGCAAAAGCACACATCGGCACAATATCACTTTTTTTATTTGACATGTAAGCTATGCGTATGCCAAATTTCATGTCAATCTAACCGGTTTTTTAAAATTTAAAGCAAAAACCGTGAAAGAATGGACTAATTCAGTGATTTTAATAATTTATATACATACTTATATGCAATACAATATATGCAATAAATACTAATACTTAATCGAGAAAAGAGGAAAAGTGATAATGTTATTTTTTATTAATATATTGTTACTATGGAACGTTTAGATAAAAAATTTTGAACATCTTTAACAACAAAACACTTGGATCACAGAATCTGGTGTATTCTCTGCTTGGGTTCTTTCATAAATAATAAACAATAAATAACTTAATAATTTTACTTCTTAAATCAATTATTTATCAAATACACTATCAATATTATTTAATAAACAACTCAAAATATTCCCGATGCCATGTCAAATATCTAAAATTGTCACTGTCCTGTCAGCACATTCTGTTCGACTGAGTGCGCTGTATGACAAAGATGGCGAATGTTCGATTTGGAAAATATTACCACGGACATGGTATTCATTTTTTTCGAATCCTAAAAAACCTAATAAATCTCCTTTTGAAGGCTAAGTACTTATCGAACCGCCCTAGTATTGATTTATTGATATTCAGCGAGACTAAACTGAATAATAAAGTGTATTTCAAACCATAAAATTGTTTGAACAAAAGTCCCATTTTTACTACTAGTCCGAAAACTTCTTACATTACCTAATCCTGATATAATTAATTATATTAGATATAAATGGCTCTCCTGTGAAACTATACATACATACTCGAATTCCATATTGTTCTGCTGGAAATCATTGCCAAAGTTTCCACCAACTACCACTATTTAAAATAAAGTTTAGAAGTTCGCTAAACTCGGACATTTGCTACACTGTCCCATAATCGAAACAGTAGCAAGGTTCTTTGTCGCAGGAGGTTATTCGAAGTATAAAATCGCAATCAGAGATTCGTGATGTGAATTTATACCGGGATAAAAGGAGCATCAACGATGTAGAAGTTCTTAGAGTGCGGAATGGAGGGCATTGTATTTTTCTCGTAATGCAAGTGATATAGATGTCCACAAAATCGTCTTGTATTTTTAAGAGAATTTTATTTATTTTCGGCTTGTTGATAGCACATCTTTACGCAATTATACATGTCTTACTTATTTTCTATATTAGTTTGTAATATTTGATACTTAGTACATTCTTTCATGGTTTTTGCTGTAAATTTTAAAGAACCGCTTGGATTGACATGAAAGGCTATAGCGGGATAAGATGGTCAAAATTGCACCAGGCTCGATTCAGTTTTGGGTTTAGCCATTCGAAAATATATAATTGAAAACTCACTCAGCCAAATTTTCACGTCCCTAGGTGCACCGGGGGGTCCGCTATGGAAAAAAACGTGTTTTTTTGAAAACATTTTTTCCAGACGCTGTATTGCTACAAAAAATCTGAAAAAATTAATGAATGCGTATCTTAACAACACAAAGATGCCTGATTTTTTTCAGATTTTTAGCTTCAAAATTGAGCACAGGAAAAATTTTTGAAATTAAAAAAAAAATTTTAGGTTATGTTGTAAATTTTTCGCCAACTTTAAAATATTGTTGTTTTGTGTATTTTTTCCATTCTTTCGAATGGTATAGGCATCATTATCATTTTCGACGTGGAAAATACCTAAAAATCGAAAAAACTGTTTTTTTTTTTGGCATTTTCTGAAGTTTTTGACTCATAAACTCAACAACATACAGCTAAATTAATCATCATTTACATTTTTATATGTATTGTTACATTTACAATCAAAATCAGCTATTAGAACTTATTTTTTTTGTACAGCATGCTCAAAAACCCCGTTTTTCCGCGTTTTTACTAAATAGCCTCAGAAATCAGTAAAAAAAAAATTCTTTTGACGTTTAAAAAATTAAAATTTTGTTGTTATCGATAGAATGTAATATAATTATTACTTAAATAAATTATTTTTGTGTTTTGCACGATTGTTTGAATTTCATATATAATAATATCGTCCCATTAAGGGTAACCTGCAATAGGCTTTTAAAAAAAATCAATAAATTAATTTTTTTAACGTTTTAACGTTTAAAAAATAAAATTTTTGTAGTATTCGATAGAAAATGTTGCCCCTTTATAAAAATGCTTGTTGCGGTTGTGATTTTCAAAGCGCGCTAAGGTTAAAAAAGCTCGGCACTTTGGTGCCGTACGCAAGGAAGCGCTTCTAGCCACGTTTGTGGAAAAACTCAGGATAAACCAGTCCTCAAGTACCCGCCGTCGAAGCCACTAACTACTTACGTAATAAAAATATTTTTAAAATAATAAAATAAGAAAATCTACGGTTTCGTATTGATTAAAAAATAAAAAAAAATAAATAAAAAAAATATTTTTATTAAACGTTAATGAGGAATTATTATTTAAATAAATAATTATTAAATTATTTGAATTACTTAATTGATTAAATAGTGCAACCTAAAGAGTGCAGAGTGTTTAAAGGGATTAATAAATTAATTATTAAAAAGTTACTACACAATCATGAAATTACAAAATTCAAATTAATATACAGCATGGTGCAAAGAAAGAAATAAATTCGTTATTTCGTAGACTGGCAAAATACCGAAACGGGTCGAGTATGATACGAGTGACGTCATCCATCTGGGCGTGATGACGTAATAGATGATTTTTTTAAATGAGAATATGGCTCGTAAGTTTGAACATTTTATTTAAGCGAAAAGCAATGTTTATTTTTCGAATAAACATTTTTTTCCGTTATCTGAAAGTAAAATATATTTTGAATTAAGTAAATTATATACATTATCTTTTTTGTAAATTAATCTATTTAAAAAAAATTAGTCACTCTGTATAAATAATAAGGGTAATGTTTCCATTGTTTTCAATCTGGTGGGATGTAGAGTAATATTTTTGATGTTATTTTATGTGCTATTAGATTGAAAACTTAGTCCTTTCTAATAATGGTAATGTTTATACTACTGAATAGTGAATAGAGAATTGAATAACCTTTCTAATAACCAAATTATAGTAAAGTCCCAGTGATTGGCTGTGTACCATAGTTGAAAAACTTACACAGAAATAAAAAACTTCGGTTTGTATAATGGTATACAAAAAACTGTATGTGGTATGTAAAAAACTTTTAAAAAAGTCATCCAAATAGATTATAGAAAAACATCAGAACATTTTCTATCTAGTCAGATCATCTTCAGTGACATTCTGTTTAGTTACTGAAACTATAGCCCGCTAGTTGATATATTATTACGTAGTCTTCAAAATTACATAATTATTTATTAAAATTTTCCATATAAATAGTTAATCATAAAAATGCCAAAGGAAATAGCTTCAGAACAACATTAAAATTATACTTTTGAAATGCGGCACAATGTCGATATTAGTGGATTTTACTAAATCTCAAAAGCAGCATGGCTTCCCTGCTCGAAAAACTGAAGGGGTACTTGTCACAACGAGTTCGAGGTCAAGACGGAATTCGGTCTGTGTCCCTCGTCTTGACTTGTCATTCCAAAAGTATAATTTTAATAAAAATTTTATTTTAAAAAAATTATGTAATTTTAAAAACTATATATCAACTAGTGGGCTAGTTTCAATTACTACACAGAATGTCACTGAAGATGACTTGACTAGATCGAAAACATACTGGATGTTCTTGGATGACTTTTTTAAAAGTTTTTTAATAAAATTTTATACCATTATACAAACCAAAGTTCTTTACTACTATGGTTTTTCAAATAACCGTAATTCTCATTAAAAAAATTCATCGATTACGTCATCGCGCCCAGATGGATGACGTCACTACTAGTGTGATATATATGCCAAAAAATCACAATTAAAAAATCGACCTCTTTCGGGATTTTTCCTTAGAGTAGACAGTTTAATAAATAACGAATTTATTCCTTTCCTTTGCATCATACTGTATATTAATTTGAATTTGAATTTTGTAATTTCATGAGTACGTAGTAACTTTTTAATAATTCATTTATTAATCCCTTTAAACACTGCACTCTTTAGGTTGCACTATTTAAGCAATTAAATAATTCAAATAATTTAGTAATTTATTTATATAATAATTCCTCATTAACGTTTAATAACACGATTTTTATTACGTAAGTAGTTAGTGACTTCGACGGCAGTACTTGAGGAGTGTTTTTTTTTGTATCGAACACTACAAAAATTTTATTTTTTAAACGTTAAAAAATTTTCCTCGTTAACGTTTAATAACACCATTTTTATTACGCAAGTAGTTAGTGACTTCGACGGCAGTACTTGAGGAGTGGTTTTTTGTATCGAACACTACAAAAATTTTATTTTTTAAACGTTAAAAAAATTGATATTTTTATAAGCCTATGGCAGGATACCCTTAATGGGACGATATTATTATATATGAAATTCAAATAATCGTGCAAATAAATCACTTATTTAAGTATTAATTGTATTACATTCTATCGATAACAACAAAATTTTAATTTTTTAAACGTTGAAAAAATTATTTTTTGACTGATTTTTGAGGCTATTTAGTAAAAAAAAAAATAAGTTTGATTAGCTAATTTTGATGGCAAAAGATAAAAATACATACAAAAAGGTAAATTATGATAATTTAGCTGTATGTTGTTGAGGTTATGAGTCAAAAACGGCGTATGCCATTCGAAAGAATGGAAAAAAATTCACAAAAGAACAATATTTTAAAGTTGGCGAAAAATTTCCAACATAACCTAAAATTTTTTTGAAAATTTCAAAAAAGTTTCTTGCGCTCAATTTTGAAGCTAAAAATCTGAAAAATCAGGGTGCTTTAATTGTTAAGATACGCCTTCATTAATTTTTTCAGATTTTCTGCAGCAACACAGCGTCTAAAAATAATTTTTTTCAAAAAAACACGTTTTTTTCCAAAGCACCTAGCTCCTGGGGATCCTGTTATTTTTTAATCAAAACGAAACCGTAGATTTTCTTATTTTATTATTTTAAAAATATTTTTATTACGTAAGTAGTTAGTGACTTCGACGGCGGGCACTTGAGGAATGGTTTATCCTGAGTTTTTTTCCAAAAACGTGGCTAGAAGCGCTTCCTTGCGTACGGCACAAAAGTGCCGAGCTTTTTTTAACCTTAGCGCGCTTTGAAAATCACAACCGCAACAAGCATTTTTATAAAGGGGCAACATTTTCTATCGAATACTACAAAAATTATATTTTTTAAACGTTAAAACATTAAAAAAATTTATTTATTGATTTTTTTTTATAAGCCTATGGCAGGGTACCCTTAATGGGACGATATTATTATATATGAAATTCAAAAAATCGTGCAAAACAAAAAAATAATTTATTTAAGTATTAATTGTATTACATTATATCGAGAACAACAAAATTTTAATTTTTTAAACGTTAAAATAATTATTTTTTTTACTGATTTCTGAGGCTATTTATTAAAAACGCCGAAAAACGGGGTTTTTGAGCATGCTGTACAAAAAAAAATAAGTTCTAATAGCTGATTTTGATTTTAAATGTAACAGTACATATAAAAATGTAAATGATGATTAATTTAGCTGTATGTTGTTGAGTTTATGAGTCAAAAACTTCAGAAAATGCCAAAAAAAAAACAGTTTTTTCGATTTTTAGGTATTTTCCACGTCGAAGATGATAATATGGCCTATACCATTCGAAAGAATGGAAAAAAATACACAAAACAACAATATTTTAAAGTTGGCGAAAAATTTACAACATAACCTAAAATTTTTTTGAAAATTTCAAAAAATTTTCCTGCACTCAATTTTAAAGCTAAAAATCTGAAAAAAATCAGGCAGCTTTATGTTGTTAAGATACGCGTTCAGTAATTTTTTCAGATTTTTTGCAGCAATACAGCGTCTGGGAAAAAATGTTTTCAAAAAAACACCTTTTTTTCCATAGCGGACCCCCCGGAGCACCTAGGGACTTGAAAATTTAGTTGAGTGAGTTTTCAATGATATATTTTCGAATGGTTAAACCCAAAACTGAATCGAGCCTGGTGCAATTTTGACCATCTTGTCCCGCTATAGCCTTTGCAGTTAATCGAGCGTTATGAGGACCTACTGAGTTGTGAAGATTAGGCCCTAAAACCACAAAAAGTTAAGTGAAGTTTTCCATTTTAGTGAGGACTTTAAATTTTTTTGATTTAATTTTCCATTTCCAACAATTGTTTTTTCCGATTATAGCGCCATCTATCCGTAATTCGAAAAAATGTCTCATATAAAGGTTACTTATTTTTACGTAAGGAATCCAAATCTGCAATAAAAAATGGGGACTCATCTTTAAGATTTTAAAGTAACCCCCCACCCCACCTCCGTGAGTGGTCGTGTTTGATGTCATCCGATATATTTTTAAAAAATATTGAATACGTGTTTTTTAATTTTGTTGATCTGATGTTCATTTCGCGAAATATCGCCGGGATCCTATTTAAAATTTTAAAGTTAGCCCTCCCCTCTCCGTGGGGGTCGTGCTTGGTATTATTCGATAGGTTTTTGAACAATGTTGAACACATATTTTTCAGTTTTTTGACCTAACGTTCATTTTGCGAAATATTAGCTTTTTTTGTGACTCACCCATTTCCATACGCCCTCCCGTTCAAATCGTTAGATTTTTTAAATATACAATGTTGTGCATGGACTTATCGGACAGCTTGGCTATTAGTGCACCCTATGTAGGTGTCGTTGCAGCTGCGGTCGTAGCATTTGCGATCACGGCTATTATCGTTGCATTTGCGGTCATACAAAAATATGTTGATTTTATCGTTGCATGTGCGGTCATTGCCTAATAAACAAATAATATTTTTACCTTTTTCTACCACTATCACATGAATAATTCTATAACCAAATTTTTGTATGATTTAAATAATATTTATCATAGACGTTGATAAGAGGAGAAAATGCTTACTAATAATTTTATTACGGCAAAAAGTATTTTGATATAAAAAAAACTTGCTTCTTTTGAGAGTTTAGTGAGATTATCTGCACTAATTAAAAAAAATGAAGATAGTTGATTTACTAAACCTTAGTGTCACATAAATAAAATATTAGCGAATTGTTGATTATTTCTATATAAATTGGCTTCCTTACTGTTGGTGTCAAATGTTAAAAAGTATTAAAAATTTAAAAATGGATATCCAGCGTGAATAGCAGAAGGTTTTCCCTTGGTGGTTTCAATCACTTCAAAATTTTCAATTATTAAAAGTTGTTACTTACTGCAATAAACAATCTCTCAAACTAACAATATACAAGTAATATGCATTTGTTTTTATATTTAGATTTTAGTAATTCTCCCCCCAACCTTTATAATTAGGCAAATACAAACTTTCCAAAAATCCGTAATGAGGGGATTATTGTGGTTTAGTCATTACTGTTTTCATTACCTATTGTTCGAAATATAGATAAGCGGATTAAAATATTTCAATAGGGGCGACATGGCCTGCTAATAACTCGGTGGTTACTAATTTACGACCTTCTTAAATTTCTAGCTTTTAAGTAAAATGTCTGATCGCAAGTGCAACGTTACCTGCCAAAATATTTTGGATTGACCGCTTTTGCAACGAAAATTACCTTGACCGCATATGCAACGACCGCATCTGGACCTATTTCCCTATGGAAATAACCCTCAACTAAGTCTTATGCTTGTGCGTCACAGTGTTGCCATACTGATTTCGTTATTGAAGTTATACTTCTTTACGGGCGTAATGACGGTGAAATTTTATATGGGAAAACCTAGCGACCGGGCGCATGCGCATTATAACTTTGTTCTGATTGGATGTTCAAATGACATGACAAAAATTATCCAATATGGCAGCTGTGGCACAGCTGTGGGACTGTGTTTGGTTATAATGTATGCTTGTTGCGTTTTAAAATTTGTAGGAAGAGAAACAACAAACAAAAAGTTAGTTAATGGTTATACTGCCTTTTTAAATAGTTTTCATATTATATTTTTGGACTTATTTACATAGAAGAGATGATTGTTGCATGCCAATGTGAAAGCTCATCAAACTGTGCCTAGTATGAGTGCCGCAGATCTCGCTTATTCAAAGCTAAAGAATCTTTCACTGGTAAGTGTTTTATAAATAGTTGATCAAATTTTGTTATGATATTTGAACATAGCCACTTTGCACGACGCAAGTGATTGCGAAATGTATTAGTCGTTATACGGGCTCCGATACCTACCTTGAACCTACCAAAATACATAAGTAGTATGTAATACTTTTTTTTACATAATTTGATTACCATCAAAATTTATATCAATATTCACCTAATATATTGTCTTCTTACCCTATGTTTTGTTGTATTTTTTCAATTCTAAATCATTTCAATTCAAAATCAAAATAATTTGATTTACATAAGTTAAAAATGTCAAAAGGTTAATCTGTTTAGTTAGACGATCTTCGCACATAATGACAAGCTGCCTCTGTGGTGCAGTTTTAATGCGGGTGAATCCCAATACAACGCAAATACCAGCCGCGTGGTAAGTTGGTTCGAATCCCAATAGAAACTTTTATTTTTTTATTTTTTTTTATACATTTTATGATTGTAAGTATATTTATTATATAATTTTATTTTCAGAAAATACGTATTTAGTTAAAAATTTTTCCGACAATTAATGTTCAGAAATCATTTGTGGCATTTTTAATGTGTTTGTGTGTGTTTTATTTTTTTATTATTTTAATTTTTGGCACTGTTTTAATAAAAATGTTTGAGAAGTATTAAGTATAAATTAATTTAATATTTAAATAAAATATAAATAAAAAGTATATTAATTTCGTTTATAATCATATAATCATATAATAGAAGTATAACTTACGTGCGTACAAAGTACACACACATTCTTTTTTTTTGTTTCATAATTTCAATCAGTGTTAAATGTACCTACAAGGACAATAGAATAATTTTGTAAGAACGTTTACTTCTCCGTCATTATACCAGGTAGAATGACAAATGAGGTGTCAAATAAAAAAAAACTACTTTATTGGTGTTTTAAAACTCTTTTTTAATTTATTATAAAAATTATTCATCTGTTTGATTTACATATCTATTTATCTACTTCTTTATAACGATTTAAATTAACTTCGATTTAAAAACATTTTTACAGTTTATCTTCATTGACCTCTTTTATTTATCAGTTGATCTTCTTTTTTATAACAATTTTAAGGTAAATTTGATTTAAAATGCCTCTTTATGCTTTTTGTATTAATAAAACTTTGCTTTATTGGTGTTTCAAAACTATTTTTTAATTTTTTATAATTATTTATCTACTTTTTTATAATTAACATCTCTCTTTTGAGCTGTTTGTAAAAACAAGTAATTGGACTTCGTCCTATTAGACGAAGTCGTAATTGGACAACTAAGTCCAAGGTTTTCACCCAAAGTAATCGAAAGTATGTAGAACTGAAAGTCGATATTTGAACCCATCCTGTAACTTTGCGTCGATTGATATTCGATTTTACTAATTTTGAGTCATATTTACTAAACTGTGAGTCATAATTGTTTAAACAGAAATGACTTCAAAATCGAAATTAAAGATTCAAACTCTACTTTTCAATACGCTTCGATTGATGTGTTACATGTATTTCTGCGACTATAATATGTCACTTCCGGTTAGAACCTTTTAACCGGAAATGATATAAAACCCAAAATTCTACATTTGTTCTCATCTTGGTAAGGCACGTCGAATGATATATCGCTTTTACTATTTCGGTGACTTTAAAACAGTACTTACGGTTGTAAATCTAAAACCAGAAGTCCAATGTCAAATTTCTCATGTTTTGTCATTCTACCTGGTATAGAGAAAGAAAATCGACACAAGATGCGATTTGTAAACTAACATCACAAATATCAGAAGCTTTTGAGTCTAATAAACGTAGTTTATGCATATTCGTCGATCTCTCTAAGGCGTTTGACACGATATCTCACGAGATCTTGTTGAAAAAACTTGAGAAGTATGGTCTGAGAGGAAGGGTTTTGACATTACTAAAAAGTTACTTAACTGACACAAAACAATTTGTAGAAATTGATGGTGTCAAAAGTGATCCTGAAGTAATTAATTATGGCGTACCGCAAGGGACCGTTTTAGGCCCTCTACTTTTTACACTATATGTTAATGACATGCTCAAACTAAAAACTGTTGGAAACATAATTAGTTTTGCTGATGACACTGCAATTTTTTATAAGGCAGATAATTGGGAAGATCTTAAAATTATAGCAGAGCAAGACTTTAAAATTATAAAAACATGGTTGCAAATAAACAAACTCACATTAAACTATGAAAAAACTAAATATATACCTTTTGCAATATATAAAAATTCTCTGCCAACTTTTAATTCATTAAAAATAAATAAAAAACAACAAATATCTAAAGCAGAGCACATAAAATATTTAGGAGTTTTAATTGACAGGCACCTTAAATGGGACTTACAAATAAAAAATATTATAAGAAAAATTCGAGGACTGCTACCAAAATTCCGTTATTTAAAAGAGTTTTTGGATGTTGAACAGCTTAAAATGCTTTACCTGTCTCTGGTACAATCTCATCTTGTATATGGGATTTTAGGATGGGGTGGAGTAGCTGATTGCCATCTGGTGACCCTTCAAAATACTCAGAAATGGTTTCTTAAACTAATATATGGAAAACGAAAAACATATCCCTCAGACCAACTTTTTCATGAAACTCAGGTTCTTGATGTTCGGCAATTGTACTGCTTAGAGTTACTTAAAAATATTCATAAAGATAAAATTCCTCTTAAAGTAAAAGTGTCAAATTATGAAACAAGAAGAAAATTGAATGTCGAATGTCTTCACACTTTAAAAACAATCACGCAACGGTCAATTAAATATTTTGCTCCAAGAATTTACAATCAATTGCCCATAAATTTTAAAAATATAAAAAATTTTTGTTTGTATAAAAAATTAGTTACTGCTTGGGTAAAAGAAAACAGGGAGTTGTGTAACAATTTAATAAATTTAAATTATACTAGATAAAAAAAACATAGAAATTAGATTAGAAACTGTAAAATAAAATAATGATTTGTAAAAAAAAAACAATAAACATAAACTTGTCAATATTAGACAGATTAAGTCAACAAGCATGTTTATGCTTTTAAGACTTTTTTTTTACGTTTATCTTAGTGTAAGTAAACCGAAATTGTATATTATTGTAATTACTATTGATTTGAATAAACGTATATTATTATTATTATTATTATTATGGTGACGGAGGAGTTATATTCGCGGTCGGACGGACAGACAGCCTAGGTCAAATTTCTCACCTTTAGTACCAACCTTGGTTTATAAGCTCTCATTTGACACCTCATTTGTTATTCTACCTGGTATAGTGACGAAGGAATTATATTCGCGGTCAGACGAACAGACGGACAGCGTAGGTCAAATTTCTCACCTTTAGTACTATCCTTGGATTATAAGCTTTCATTTGACACCTCATTTGTCATTCTACCTGCTACAGTGACAGAGGAGTTATATTCGCGGTTGGACGGACAGACGGACACACAGCCTATGTCAAACTTCTCACTTTTAGTACCATCCTTGGATGGTACTTGATGGCTTTCATTTGACACCTCATTTGTTGTTCTACCTGGTATAGCGACGAAGGAATTATATTCGCGGTCGGACGGACAGACGGACAGACAGCCTAGGTTAAATTTCTCACCTTTAGCACCATCCTTGGATTATAAGCTTTCATTTGACACCTCATTTGTCATTCTACCTGGTATAATGAGGGAGGAGTTGAGTTTACAAACAGACAGACAAGATGAACGGACGGACAGACGGACGTGGATAATTCAACGTTTTTACATTTTTTCAAAATTGGTGAAAAGAACAACATAATAAAATTTACTTAATTGGTGTTTCAAAACTACTTATTTTTTACACATTACACAATATTACAAGGTTCCTAGCAAGTTAAACTTCACAATGATTTAACGCTGTGTCTAGGTACACGCTAACGTGTACGCAAATAAAATAGTTAGGTACACCCGAAACGTCATCAAGTCAGTGAAGTCACTATTAAGCGTGCACCGTTACTGGTTTTTTGCATACACGCTAACTTAACCGCGTGTATGCTGTGGTAAGATACTGCGAGTATCAGAGAGTCAGACAGAGTGTTAGACTTTGTTTAACCGCGTTGTTTTTAAACTTTAATATTGATTAGTAAAGAGATTTCTTATTTTTTAATTGTTTAGTGTTTGTTTTTAAATTAACTATGGAGTGTGGACAATTATTTAGTTCTTTTAATGAGTTTAGTATTGTTTACTTTTATTTACATTTTAAAACAGTATGAAAAATATAAGAGACTATAAATTAATATATATTTTTTTAGTTGTAAGTGAAATAGTATGTCAAATATTTAAAATATTTAAGGGGCTATACTAGTGTAAAAGTACGAAATTCATGTACTTTTTATGGGAAGTTCTAAAACAAAAAGCACTGTACTGATTATTTTGAAAGTTTGAATGAGCTTTTATTATAAAAAGAAGTACATGTAAAACAATTTTCATAAAAAAATATTGAAAATTAAACAATTTATGCGCCATCTACTGGCACCGTGAAAATAAAAACATAGCTGCACTGCTGCGGAGATTGCGACTAATAGATATTAATATGCGACATATAAATTTTCACATTGATTATTGAAATATATGTTATTTCTTATACCGTTAACTAGGATTTTTGAAAAATATTTAAATTTAGAAAAATGACGAAGTGTTGAATTTTTTTTTAATTATCTAAAAAATTTTTAGTTTCAAAAACCGCCAAATTGACATTTTTTATTCGATAAAAAACTCCTAGTTAATGGTATGGAAAATATATTTTCAATAATAACTTTGAAATTTTATGTTTCAGGATCTCTATTAGTCCCAATAACTGCAGCAGTGGAGCTATGTTTTTATTTTCACGGTGCCAGTAGATGGCGCATAAATTGTTTAATTTTCCATATTTTTTTTATGAAAATTGTTTTACATGTACTTCTGTTTATAATAAATAATCCTGCAAATTTTCAAAACAATTGGTACAGTACTTTTTATTTTAGAAATTCCCAAAAAAGTATATGGATTTTGTATTTTTACACTAGGATAGCCCCTTAAAACTGTCACTGTCATCATATTCTATTTGACTCAGTGCATTGTATGACAAAGATAGCGAATGTTCGATTTGGAAAATATCACCACGGACATGGTGTCCATTTTTTTCGAATCCCGAAGAAACTAATAAATGTTTTTAAAAAATTTAAACGCAGAATGAAAGACTAAAATATTATCGAGAGCCGAAAGTCCCTTAGAATAAATAAAAAGTTTCTTTTGAATGAGATATTTGAAATTAAAAATCACACTACATTTTTTCTTAGTTTTTCACCTCTGTAACTTATTGAAATAAACATTATAGAAGTTTTCAGGGACTTTCGGCCCTCGGCAATAACGTAAACTTTCATTCTGCGTTTAAATTTTTCAAAAATACTTATTAGTTTTCTCAGGATTCGAAAAAATGAATCCCCATTTGAATAGCATTGCAGCCGAAAATACGTACCCACCCATCCTCTTAAGTAGTAAAAAAATTAACATGATTATATTATCAACATATTCTTGAGAAGAATAAAGAATTTATTTTTATTTATGGTTAGGATGGTTGTTAAGTTGTGTTTTAAAAGTTGTAAGAACAGAGACAAAAGTGAGTTTATAGTTGTATTGACTTTTTAAATAGTTTTTATATATATTTTTGGATTTATTAATATGGAAAAAAGAATGTGTTATATATTTAGTAGTTAAGATCTAAGGCTACTAATATCTACCTTAGTTACTAATGTTTTTATGTTTCTAGATTAATATAATGTTGTCACTGTCATAAAATATAATTGAATAAATACTGTTAACATGTCCATTTCTTGTATATAAAAGAATGTGTGTGTACTTTGTACGTACGTTAGAAGTTATACTTCTATTAAAATTAAAATTAAACATTTGTGTAGAAAATCTGACGTTTTTTAGATTTTCTACGGTTCCTCAAGGGAAAAGGAATTGCGGGGACGGAAGTTCCAGTTCGTCAAAAAATTACTGATTAACATTATTTTTCGAGAATTTTTTGTCGAAAAACGACATTTTTTTAGAGTTTATACGATTCCACGCGAGAAAAGGAATTGCGGGAACGCTGCAGTTCATAAAAAATGACGTATTAACGTTATTTTTCATTTTGGTATTATTTTGGGTATTAAAATTGGTTTAATATTTAAATAAAATTACAATTAAAATGTTTCAAATATGTTTTTGTTTAGCTGAAATCATAAAAATAGAAGTATGTATAACTTCTTACGTGCGTACAAAGTACACACACTTTATTTTATTTTTATTTTTTTAATACAGATTAACAATTTTTTGAATCGATTCTATAATATTTTAGCTTCAATTTAATACAATTTACAATAATATTCTGCGACTACGACGTTTAATATTCTAGTTTAGATATTCGCTACAAGATATTTCTAGTTTTACTACTATTTTCAAATAAAACATTTATTGGCATTTTCTCCTTTGAAAATTTCTCAGTTGCAATAAATAAAGCTAATCGCTGAGAAATCCAAAAGAATTCCTTCATGTATGATATAATGCGACGTTATATGTGAATAATTTTATTGCAGGAACATGGTCAAAGAGATTATTTTCTATTGGAACATTACATTCCGGAATCTATGTCTTCCGCTATTGAAAATACCGAAAAACTGAGACAGGAACTGATCCAAGCTCATGTTTTAAAGCACGGGATGGACGGTGACAAGGCAGAAGAGAGCTTTATATCGCTAGCTCAGTCGCTCCCACATTATGGAGGACATTTTTACACTGCAACATGGGTAAGAAATTTCTAAGAATTTGTTTAGATTAGTAGATTATTAGATTAAGTTAATTATACAGGGTGTTCCGAAAAGATTGGTCATAAATTATACCACAGATTCTGGGGTCAAAAATAGGTTGATTGAACCTCACTTACCTATATACAATAGTGCACACAAAAAAGTTACAACCCTTTGAAGTTACAAAATAAAAATCATTGTTATTATTGGATCACATAGTTTGGACACAGGTCATTTTAAACACTAATTAAAAATTATGAAATATTTTCTGTTCTTAATAAAATTTAATAATTAATATATATTTTTTCAATTTTTTTTACATTATTTTTTTAAGTATTCTCATCATCATTGACAGTACAGCCCTTTATGAACCAAAGCCTTCTTTAAAACATTCCGTCCCTTCTCTAGCTACTCTTCTCCATTCGTGAACTTCGATGAATTTTAAGTTATCTTTCAAGTTGTCCAGGTATCCAAGTTTAACATTGTAATTGACTTTGTTTTGTGACATATTTCTTATATATATATTTTGAAAATAAATGGTTTGATTTGATCTGATATCTATCTATTCTCTTTATTTTCAGATTATGAAAGACGGCAACCATAAAGACATTTGGCTGTACATAAGTGCCCAAGGAATGAATATGTATGAAAGGGGTAAGAACACAAGCCACTACGGCCCACACTTATATGAGAAATTTGAGTGGAGGAACATTCAAACGCTGTGCTACAGCAAACAGTATCTTTGTATCTTACCTCACAGCAACTATGAGTCCGTCTCAAAGCTAAAGAAGTATAAGCTGAAGATGGATCAAAAGAAGTAAGTATTGTATATTTCATTAGTGCTTATTTGCTTTCTACATACATTACGTAAATCGTTCAACTGGACATAGGGAACATACATTGTATATATTTAGATACATAAATACATACATTGTATTATATTGAGATAATTGTGGCAACTGAGCTCTCTCGATGACAATATGGTTGTTAGCATTAAGGGGCATTAACCTCAAAATTGATAGCTTTTCGACAGACACAAATAAACGTCAAAATGTGACAAAGTAGTAGCTAAATATTTTTGGGCCTAATAGGTCTGGATCCCGCGTATGAAAAAAAAGTTGATTAATAGCAAGCTGAAAATTTGTTAATAGCTTAAGGGCGTCTAGTCGGATAAACTTTGATATATGGGAACAGTGGAACAGGGGCAGTTTTAATTGTGGAACAGGTTAAAAATTTGGAACGGTCAGACAACGAAAATGGCACATGTATTTTGTCCGACACAACAGACTTAAACTCTCCGAACAGAGATTAAACTCTCATGCAAAAGTCAGACTGATATTTATCACGAAATGGGCGTTTTAATGAGTGGAACATGTGGAATATGTCAAATGACAGGAATTATGACAGTTGATAAATAGCAGTCTGATTTTTGCATGAGAGTTTAATCTCTGTTCGGAGAGTTTAAGTCTGTTCTGTCGGACAAAATAAATGTGCCGTTTTCGTGGTCTGACCGTTTCAAATTTTTAACATGTTCCACAATTAAAACTGCCCCTGTTCCAGTGTTCCCATATATCAAAGTTTATCCGACTAGACACCCTTAAGATCTTAACAAATTTTCAGCTTGGTATTAATCAACTTTTTTTTCATACGCGGGATCCAGACCTATAAGGGAATGTAAAAACTTTAGTTTTGAAATTATGTAGTTTTTAAATAAAAAATATTTTAAAAATTGAAGAAAATTATTATTAACTCATTAATCATAAACTTTGCTTTGATTTATTTAGGGACAGCCTTGTTTCAAAACTCAATCATTCTATTCGTTCTAACAGCCCTATTGCACCAAAAAACTCTTACTCGGAACAGAAGCTTCAACTAACACAGGTTAGCGCAGTTGCCACAATTCTCTCAATGTATATTCCCTATGTCCAGCTGAACGATTTACGTACTCAAGTTCTTGAATATAATTTCCCTTTAGTCCAACACACCTGTTTCAGCAAATTTCTAATTTAAATATCTCATTTCTATCATCGGATTAGGACTGCGTTAAGTGTTACTTAGGGCACCTTTCCAAAATATTATAATTTGTGTGTAGCTGTATCCTTATTCTCCATTTCAATGATCTATGTTTATGCCAAGACATATTCTTGATACGTGAAGTCATTACTCTTCAATTTCGTGACAAATCTTCTTCTTCTTCAAGTGCCATCTCCGTGACGGACGTCGACAATCATCATAGCTGTTCGGACATTAGAGACGGCTGCTCTGAAAAGTTCATTTGATGTACATCCGTAAGTACCATTCACTGAGGTTGCGCAGCCACGATATTCTACGTCTCCCTATACTTCTTTTTGCTTGAATCTTTCTCTGTATAATCAATTGGAGCAAGTTGTATCTCTGTCCACGTATGATATTTCCGAAATATTGTAATTTTCTTGTTTTGGTGGTACATATTTAAAATTTCCATTTCTTTATTCATTTTTCTCATAACGTTTTTGTTTGCGACGTGTTCTGTCTACGATATTTTCAGAGTATTCTACACTAAGCATCAAAATTAACGCACCACCTTAAAAATGGGACATTTTTGATGTCTTGTATTTCCTAAACCTGTTGTCCGATTTTAGTGATTGTTTTAATATGTTATAGCTTTATTTTTCAAGAATATCGATGTAATAATATTGTTGCTAAACAGATAAGTGTGATTGTATACCGGGTGTAATAATGATAGTGTGTTTTTCTCTCAAAGTTTGGAACACCCTGTGGAATATTTTGGCGTATATAAATATTGAAATTAAAACTAAACTGTAGCCTTAGGCTTTCTTAACATTATGTTTTTTGATGCATTCGCTTATGTTGGATAATAAAAAAGTTAGGTACTTTAACAACTAGCAACGTTCTTCATCAATACAGGGTGTTTCTAAATAAGTGCGACAAACTTTAAGGAGTAATTTTGCATAAAAAAATAATGACCATTTGCTTTATAAACATATGTCCGCAAATGCTTCGTTTCCGAGATACGGGATGTTGAATGTTTTCTTACAAACTGACGATTTATTTATTGCTCTAAAACCGATTGATATTTGCAAATGAAATTTGGTACGTTTTAAGAGGTAGTTATTGCGCATTTGTTGGTATACAACTAAGAATTTTATATTCACCATTGGCGTGCATACCAAGGGCGGATCCAGGACCGATTTTCGGGAGGGGCCATTAATTTTTTTGAGTAGGGGTACCGGAGGGTTTGGGGGTAATTTTTAAAAATTAGTGTTACAGTGGCATTCAAAACTTATCGTTATTAAAGTATTATTAAAGTCAGTACCGATTACTACACATTTTTTCGGATCCAAACGTCAATGAACGTGACAAAGTCTTCACGAATGTTGTGATTATGGATGGATCTCAAATTCATTCTCTTATTTTTACTTAAAAAGGGTATACTACACTCATCTCGCTAAACTCAACTGTTTTAGAGATAAACGCATTTTAAATCTACGTTACAACATAATTTTTTGCATAATATCATTGTA
This sequence comes from Diabrotica virgifera virgifera, assembly GCF_917563875.1. Lineage (NCBI taxonomy): Eukaryota > Metazoa > Arthropoda > Insecta > Coleoptera > Chrysomelidae > Diabrotica > Diabrotica virgifera. The sequence goes on along the minus strand of NC_065443.1, from coordinate 58,089,437 downwards.
GTTAGACCCGAAAAATAAATTTGAAACCATAATAATTGTGCCAGTTCTCATATTTATGTCATTGCATCGCAAATTCCATTTGAAGAAATTTGCGATACATTTTTGTAAATTTTTATGGTTTTAAGTTATTTTTAGGGTGTAACTACAATGACATTATGCAAAAAATTATGTTGCCTCGCAGATTTAAAATGCGTTTATCTCGAAAACGGTGATTTTAGCGAGACGAATGTAGTATACCTTTTTTACGTAAAAATATTAACAGAATAAAAGTTTTGATGCAAAAAGTATGTAGAGTGGGTAATAAAAAAAATGAACCTATTAAATGAGCGCTGAAAGGCATATGTGGCGCCCTCTGGGTAATACATGATTTTTGATGACGAATTTAGATTTCTCGTCCCAAAAAACCCCGCTTACTAAATTTCGTGTTATTATCCCATGCCTGTTAGGAAATCTTCAAGAATAAAAATAAAAAAAAGTTTTCAGTTATTATCAACTTTTGTACTTAGGTAAGTTAGCTTAAATCGACCTATTTTAAGCTCAGGAATATAAGGTTAAGCTATGTCACATTCTTTACCAAACACCCTGTATTATATGTGATTGAAACTAAAAAAAATTTAAATACAAATATTTAAATTTATATTTTCTTAAATTCTCGGAGGGGGCCATGGATCCCTGGATCCGCCCTTGGTGCATACGGGTAATATGACTGGATAATATGACCCGTATGCACGCCAATGGTGAATATAAAATTCTTAATTGTATATCAAAAAATTCGCAATATCTACCTCTTAAAACCTACTAAATTTTATTTGCATATCTTAACCGGTTTTAGAGCAATAAACAAATCGTCAGTTTGTAACAAAAAATTCAACATCCCGTATCTCGGAAACGAAGCATTTGCGGACGTATGTTTATAAAGCAAATGGTCATTATTTTTTTCATGCAGAATTACCCCTTAAAGTTTGTCGCACTTATTTAGAAACACCCTGTATTGATGAATAACATGGCTAGTTGCTAAGCGATTGAATAGAAAAGCAAAATGTTAAGAAAGCCTAAGGCTACAGTTGAGTTTTAATTTCAATATTTTATATACGCTAGAATATTCCACAGGGTGTTCCAAACTTTGAGGAAAGAACACACTATCATTGTTACACCCAGTGTACAATGACACTTACCTGCTTAGCAATAAGATTATTACATTGATATTCTTGAAGAATAAAGCTGTAATATACTAAAAAAATCACTCAAACCGGACAACAGGTTTAGGAAATACGAGAAATCAAAAAAGTCCCACTTTTAAGGTGGTGCGTTAATTTTGATACTTAGTGTAATAATAAGTAGCAACCCAGAAATAAATTTTAAAAATGCAAAGATATTTTAAGATAGGATTTAGTGTAAATAATAATTATAGAATTAATGACTTCAATATTTAATTATTCAATTATCTCCTTTCAGAAGCTACTTTACGTTTCGCCTGGCGTCTCTCCATCATCAATTTTTTCTTCGATTCCGAACGGACTACATATCACCCCATACATTATCTCAGCAATTCGGCGTACCTCTTAAAGACATGAAAAACGAGGCGAATTCAATGTATAAATTAGACTCTATAATGAACTCAAACTTAAATCAGAACAAGAATGGTACTGTTAACGCTGATACTGAGTTTAAAATTGAGTTCATTCAGTCATCACCGAGGTTGAGACGATATGTACCAGACGAAAATAGATTAAAAAAGGCGAAGAGTATTGGAGACTTTAACGAAACCATCAACGAAAATGATCAAAATAAAGAAAACGAGAACAATGGTTTCGGTTTAGTTCTTGAAAGCAAACACCTGTCTGGATTAACTGTCAGTTCAACTGACAAGAGGAGAGGAGTTAAAATGGGGACGCGAGCGTTTGTAAACAACTCTAAATCTGGTTTATCGCGATCGATGGAAGCTGTGAATGCCATTAGTAACGAGTACTTAGAAGAGATGTCGCTGCAGTCGGTGTCATTGCATTGCAGCTCTACTTCAGCTTCAAGGCCTACTACTGGAAAATGTACTCCTAATGAAATTTTTGTTTTAGGTAAGTAGCTAAGTATCTAACCTAAGTATCTTACCTAAGTTTTAGGTAAGATCTTTGGATGATCCCTGAGAACCAATATCAGACAAAGCATCTTAGAAACGAGCTTAACACGGTGACGGCACAACGTCTATAGACGTCTAATTTCCATTGATGTAATGTGACATAACGTCTCTAGACGACATTTTTAAAATAATGAGTCGTGACAAAAATCGATAGATCTACAGATGCATATGAAATGTGATACGACGTCCATGGTCGTCATACACATGTTTACAAAAAATGTTAAAAAACTCACTGTTTCCATAAACTACATATTATAAGTGCTAAAAGAAATTCACTAATTTCCTTATTTTACATTGCAAAATACGGTCACAACACTTGCTTATACATTTGACGCACTGTCCGTCAACGTGGTAATAGAGTTTCGTCGTATTTTTCATATTTCTCCATCTCTTATAAAATTACGTCACTACACGTAAATACATTATCATTAACATCTCCATTAGCATCAAGTGCATGTAAAAAGCTGTTCTAGTTTACGGAGAAGAAGCCTAGTAAAGCTTTTCAGACGTGGATAAAAACTTCTCACTAGACCATAATTGATTCTCTATCGAACAATACAATACCCACAACGTTTTCTTAATAAAAACACTGTAGCAGGAAGAAAGAATAGCAGGAAAAATAGACGGAAAAATTAAACTACAAATACGATAATATATGGGCGCGTATATAGTCAACCAGATTCATCAGAAATAATCTACATAAGATGCACTCAGTCAATGCATGTAGCGATCATAGCTGAGTATTATGTACACACCACATCCAAGAGAACGGCACTAACACAAATTAAAATCAGTGTCGAAGGACTAATACAAAATCCACGGAATTCTTATAGAGAAAAATAATATCAAGGAAGATTGCTGAGAAAGAAAATGATAACATCGAGAAGAGCTGGAAAAAACTCAGACATAACATAGTTCACCCACAAACAGAAGCAGTTGGAGCGCAAAAAGTAACGAACATCAACATGAAAATGGAAACGAACACTTATATTAAAAGGAAAACCCCATGGTAGAGAGGAAGTACAAACAAAATGAGGAGAAAATGGGAAAGCCTTTTTACAATATAGACACAACGAAATCGAAATCCGAAATGAAACACATACTTAAGTGAGAAAAATAAAACGACACTGGGAAAGCGTCTTAAACAGATGGAACATGACTGCTACGGACATAAAAAGAAATGTGGAGGATGATCGGGGGTTAAAAAAATATAAACGAGCTAATAAAACCCAGACACATTCAGAAGCAACAGAGAATTTTCGACCCTATTTGCTAAAGGTGGCAATAATGAACCACCAACACCGGAAGTGACCAAAACTGAGAAATAAACATTCAAAAGAAAAAGATAAAGGAAAGGGACTGTTATATATTTAGTAGTTAAGATCTAAGGCTACTAATGTCTACCTTAGTTACTAATGTTTTTCAGATCGTTCTTCCCTAACAAGGTTTATTTCGCCGATAGATTCTTCACTTGTATTACTGGTACAACCATTAATCTGGAGTGCATTGTTTCCTTTTAAACAAACTTTTTCTAGGTGTCCCACTTTTTGACATTTGTGGAAAGTTCTTTTAATGGCCCAACATTCGTTGGATCTATGATCTGATTGTCCACATCTAAAACATTTTCCCTTTAAGTCTTTTAATGTTATATTTTCATGTTTTTTCTTGTAAGTACATGATCTTTGAGGGTTTTTTACAGATGTCGACAATTTGTTCACCGTTTCAATTTCATTACGTATGCCTGCAGATATTTTATTGTTTTCTATTTTTCCCATTTCAATTGATGTAGCTATCTGAACTAATTTTGAGAATGTGTGTGTTTCTCTGTCTTGCAGAATTTTTATTCGAATTTCGCTGTCATGCAATCCTCTGATGAACTGTAACGATAAAAATCCATCTATTGTGGACTTACAACAATTCTGGCATTTGAATTCACAGTTAGAAGCAAGTTTCTTGAGTTCTGCAGCGTATGTTGCAACAGTTTCATTTTGTCGTTGTAAATGTGTAACAAATTTATGTTGTTAAGCCCACAAACTAGGTTTAGGATCAATAAAGTCATCAAGCAGTTTAATTAATTCTTCAAAGCGTTTATTTAATGAATCCTCCGGAGAACAAAGATTATGTAGAGTATCATAAAGTTGTGGAGAGATCGTAGATAATAGAAAGTAAATTTTACTTTGCTCATCTGTGATGTTATTTAATAGGAAAAATACCGTCAATCTCCTTGTAAAGTTATTGTTTCTCTTTCTTGTAATGGTTGAAAATTAACTTTTGGTAATTGTATCTTATGGTCTATGTTTTGAATTTTCGTACTACATACAGTGTCTCCACGGATGGGGTGCCCAAGAGGAAAAACTTTTTTATTTTCAATTTTAGCGAAAAATGTCATTCTTGATAAAAACTTTTGCTTGTTCTAAAACCCCATTAAACGAAATCAAATTCAAGTTTTTCAAAACCTGCTTAATTTTGTAACCTATTTTTTGTAATTCCCTATAAATTTTTGCACTAAGTTCGAAATCGTAACAATAATCTAGTGTTGCTAAGCTACAATGTAGCTTAGTAACTGTCAACTCTGATAAATAATTTGCGAATTGTCATTATTTTTCGACAAGAAAATGTTAAGCATCCAACAATAAATTCTTTGTTGAACACTTAAAATTATCGAAAAAAATGATAATTGGCAAATTATGTATCGGAGTGGATAGTTACTACATTGTAGCTTACCAACACTAGATTATTGTTACGATTTCGAACTTAGTGCAAAATTTTATAGGGAATTACATAGAATAGGCTACAAAATTAAGCAGGTTTTGAAAAACTTGAATTAGATTTCGTATTATGGGGTTTTAGAACAAGCAAAACTTTTTATCGAGAACGACATTTTTCGCTAAAATTGAAAATAAAAAAGTTTTTCCTCTTGGGCACCCCATCCGTGGACACACTGTATAACATCTTGGTCGTTTGATCCGTTTTTCTTTCGCAAAATTAGGAGTTTGGTCTTTATCATTGTATATTTTTCTTCAAATTCAAATCTTTCTTGTTCTTGTTCTGTATCTGCGTCTTCAGTTTCTTGTTCGATATCATATTGTATATTTTGAAATTTCTTTATGGTTTCGTCTAACGTCTCTAATCTGGATTCAATTTCTTCGTTTGTGATTTCTCGTTCATGTAAACAGTTTTCAGTTTTTGTCAGAGTGCCTCGTAAACAGGCTCGTACTTTTTTTAGCTTTTTAATGTCCATTCTACTAATCTCGTCGCCAATATTATATACAAGAAATGGACATGTTAACAGTTTAATCTAGAAACGTAAAAAAACATTAGTAACAACTAACATTAGTAGCCTTAGATCTTAACTACTAAATATATAACAGGAAACATTAAGGAAATTGAACAAAAGAAAATCACCAGGAGAGGACATAATACCGAATGAACTCCTAAAGTAGGGAGGACGAGATCTTGCCATGTAACTATTAAAGGTAATCCAAATATTAATAGAAATACCTCACTCCAAAAAAGGGAACAAATCAACCGAGACCCTCAAAGGGACCGAAACAACTACAGAGGAATCAACCTCTTAAACATCACACTACAATTAACAACCAAAGTGATAACACTTAAATTGAATGAAATTATAATACTAACAGAAGAACAACAAGGTTTTAGAACGAGAAGATCGTGGCATTGACGCTATATTTATAATGATGCAAGAGAAATCACTTCATCTTTTCATGTGCAATGTACTTAGATTATAAGCAAAATTTAAAAATAAATTCACTCTCAAAAATTAACTCTCAAACTTCTTCACCAAAGCACCAATAAAGTCCATTCTAAAGTAATTATCTTCTTACATTAGCTCTTCTTGAGTCGTTTTCTTATGATTCAAAATCCTTAAAATAGACCACACACAGGTAAATGAGGTTTAACTTCGAATGATCTTATTTCTCAGTTTTATGGCACTACCATCCTGTACGATAAGCGTAGCCAGGGGCTTAGGCTAAGGCTCCACGGGCGACAAATTTACGCTAGAAGTAAGCTTAAGCTTAAGCGTGTTTTATACTGTCTATTTTGTTCAAATTTAAATTTTGAAGAAAGCAGAAAATTGTAAGAAGTTAGGATATATTATATTTTTCTTTGAATTCTTGTTTCGGAGTGACTATTCTACCAACCGAAGAATTTTAATCCATCGCCTGCTACAATGCTTATGTCGACACTTATAATTTTCACTGCTTCCTGTTTTTTCTGTTTTTTCTTCAATTGTTTCACTACTCTCGATTTAAGCTGATCCCATCATCTTTTTCTTAGTTATTGTATACTAAATTGTCTTAATAAGAGAGTAATATTTTCATTTTTAAATATTACGCCAAAGAAGACAAAAGGTAGCACAGAACAACATGAGATGTGCTAGTTCACTCTGCATTCTGCCAGCGTTCAATTCAAATGGTAAGGTTCTTTAACCTTATTACGATGATAAAATTGTTTAACGTGTTTTTTGTGAAAGTCCCTTGTGCTGTTCTGTATGTTTATATTTAAATATTCAGCCTTTGAGCGATCACCTAGGAATTAATAAATTTTACACACTTCAAAAATACTTTTCTTTTCCCAGTCATTCACTTTAATTTTTTGTTTCAGATTCTACACTGAAACAGACTAGTCAGCTATTTTTGCCCAATTTCCAAGAGACTATCAGTGAATCTCTACAAGAGAAACTTAACAACTTTTCCTTCGTTGAAGAAAGGATGTTGTTCAACGTTTCTTTACAGAGAGAAAACGGTAGCTTCGGTCTTCAAATCACTGAAGGGTCAGACGGAAACGTTTACATACAGTCGGTGATAGAAGGAGGCCCAGCGCATCTTAAAGCCAACGTGCAACGGGGTGACCAGATCATTGCTGTCAATAAAAAGTCGTTGTTGGGTCTAAAGTACAACGAAGCTCTAGATATTTTGAAAAGTGCCGGACAGGAAATACAGTTTGTGCTTGCTAGAAATTCACAAAATTTGACAAAGACTAAGTCAGTTTCAAGCATTTTGTCAAAGAATGAATTACAATTAGGTCATAGTTATCTCTGTGATAGCCCAGTGGAGAAACATGTTACAGAGAGCTGTAGGGATATATCAAACGTAAGCAAGTATGGAAGGCTATCAAGTCAAACTGAAGTACCGTATCATAAGCATATTCGTTATAAGATTGAACCCGAAACCGATAGTTTTATGTCCAACAAGGATTTTCCAACAAGGCCAAGTCTAAGTCGATCTTTGTCAAAATCTTGTACCAATCTATATTCCTCCGACAACGATAAAGCTATAGTCGTCGAGATGATTCCCAAAGAACATATTGATCTGTCCAATATCAATTCTTTGGATAGGAAAACCTTGAGGGAAGATATGACTAAAGTACCAATAGCCATGCCGCGAAGTTTGGGCGTTAGTAGACGATGGAGAGGACCCGTTAAGTACCCGGTTACGCCAATAAAAAAACTGTCACAGTTAAACGACAGTACGTACTTGTCAACTTCGGATGAAGAGCAAGTTTTCATATAACACCACTGATAATAACTAGGATTATTATGGAACTAAAATTATTTTTAACATGGTTAGGTAATGACTGTTATAGGATGTTCTACGTCATAAGTTGTTGGTAGTTGAGAAACTTTTATATATAGTTTAATAAGTGTGCAATATTTATTCGAGCAACTTGCTTTTTGCTACGTAGCTGTTAGCAACACTTCATATTTACAGTTATTTCTAGGTGCAATATAGTTTAATAAAAATAGTGTGTTGTTTAATTTTTACCCCTTAATAATCCTTGTAGTTAACAAAAAAAAATGAATAGGTCAAACTGGCAACAGGTGTATTTTCTCAAATAACTTTCATAGTGTGTAAGATATATGATATATAGTCAGCTTTGGGATAGGCCAGTGGAAAAACATGTTACAGAGAGCTGTATGTAGGGATATATCAAACGTTAGCACGTCTGGAAGGCTATCAGATCAAACGGAAGTACCGTATCATAAGCATATTCGTTACAAGATTGAACCCGAAATCGATAGTTTCATGTCCAACAAGGATTTTCCACAAAGGCCAAGTCTAAGTCGATCTTTGTCAAAATCTTGTACCTGTACCAATCTATATTCCTCCGACAACGATAAAGCTATAGTCGTTGAGGTGATTCCCAAAGAACATATTGATATGTCCAATATCAATTCTTTGGATAGAAAAACCTTGAGGGAAGATATGACTAAAGTACCAACAGCCATGCCGAAAAGTTTGGGCGTTAGTAGGCGATGGAAAGAACCCGTTAAGTACCCGGTTACGCCAATAAAAAAACTTTCACAGTTAAACGACAGTACGTACTTCGGATGAAGAGCAAGTTTTCATATACATAACACCACTGATAATAACTAGGATTTTTATGGAACTAAAATTATTTTTAACTTGGTTCGGTAATGACTGTTATAGGATCTTCTACGTCATAGGTTGTTGGTAGTTGAGAAACTTTTATATATATAGTTTAATAACAGCCGGTTTCCAAAACGTTATTCAAATCTCCGATCATCTAATCGGCTATCAGATTTGATCAACTGTTAACCTGTGATGGGTTTCTGAAAGGCCAATTATTGAAAAGTTACATGATCATAGATCATGTAAATCGATGATCTGACAAACGATTTGGTATCGATACTGTCACAATCGGCTGTTATCCTTCAAAATTTCAATTACATTAACCTCTAAATCCAAAGTTGTATCTTTAAATTCTAAAGGTGCATTCTCTCTTATGTTGGTACTGTCACTTTTGTTTGGAGCAAGAATTAAACGAGAGCATTTTAAGAATGAGGCTAGATAATTTAAAAAAAAATGAAACGCATGATATTTGCGCGAGGAGAGCTGGTGATATAAAACAGTTTATTTATTATCTATAATATTTTGTACTCGTATTTTTATTTTTTGTCAATGTATTTACTTTCTGTATATATTTTTAATTTATTTAGTGGCTGTTTTATTGTTTTTAAAGTTAGCTGCTATAATTTCTCACACGTTTTCTCTCTTATTTACATCCCTATAATCATTATGTTCTGCTTTTTAGAGCTCTGGCCTCTCAAAAACTAGCTCTATGAGTCTAGCATCGTTGTTATATTACATTTTTAAAGTAAAAAATTTATAAATTATAAAATCAAATATAAAAAAATGTCCGAGATGTCCATGTTCTGAAAGTTAAATAAATATTTTTAAATTATGTATTTCTTTCATAAAAAATTCTTATTTTTATCGAATAATATGATTTATCATATTTATAGATCTGTTATTTGACCATTTTTTCTCGGTATTTGTTAATTACAGTTAAAAAACTAAAAAAAAACTCTTAACATCCCGTTAATCGATGAATAATCTCAGATTGGCTAACAGTCCATATTGACCGCCGTTTGACAAGCGAAACTGGTTAATCGACCTTTCGGAGACTCAAAACACTTATAATCGGCTGTTAACTAACGATTAATCGTTTGTCAGGTGATCGACTGTTGTTAAAACTAGTTTGATTGATGTTTGTGACGCATTTAATCTATTGTTAATATAATTTTTGCGTTGATCATCCTTTCGGAAACCGGGCGTTAGTATGCAATATTTATTCGAGCAACTTGCTTTTTGCTACATAGCTGTTAGCAACACTTCATATTTACAGGTATTTCTAGGTGCAATATAGTTTAATAAAAATAGTGTGTTGTTTTATTTTTACCCTTTAATATAACGTTTTCTTGTAATTAACAAAAAAATGAATGCCTACTGACGGATTATTGTATTATTTACTATAAACAAAATAAAGGAAAGATTACTGGCAAAACTCGCAACGTGAATGCATAGGAAAACAGATAAAAAGTTAGAAGACAATCGGAAATACGTATGTCTGACTAGTTGGTCGTCATCATTACGGTGCAGCCAACTTGGAGCAGGAGCAAGTTAACTTGGAAAAAGATCACTACAGGAGCAATGTGCCCAATTGCGGCAACAATGTCAGAAGACCCTGCGTTCCAGAGCTACAAATAACACAGCCACACTGAGGAGCGATATATACCTGAGGAAGGGAAGGTTAGTTGTAGCTCTGGGATGTAAGTTCTTGTGACATTGTTGCCGCAATTGTGCACATCTCTCTTGTAGTAATCTTTTTCCAAGTTAATTTGCTCCTCCTAATTTATTATATATGAAACTTAAAGCTAAAATTAGTATCATTACAAGAATTGACATCAAAATTAAACTTACTAGGCTTCCGGGTTGAACAGCGTCGATATTCTCTTGGGCGAGCTTTCGACATCATCTTCAGGGATTCCGGGGTCTCAGTCTCCCGAGTCCTCCGACACTACTACACTGTACACTTGACGATGTAGTACTGCACAGTATTGAAAAATTCAGAAATACGGGTAATGTATTTTGCCAACGAAAAGGAAACTCGGAGCGTCCCAGGACAGTTAACAACAACAATAACCATGGGCGTATTTTTAAGCGAATCTTGGAAAATCCGAAAGCCAGCCAGACAAGGACAGCGTTGCATCTTGGTGGAAATGAAAAACAATTTCCCAAACTCCCATCTTAAAGTTCAGGAAAAGACTCACCCATTCATATGTCAACCATCCATTTTGGTCCAAGGGTGTGGATTTACGGCCCTTTCTATTTAGGGTCTGTTTTTCGTTCTCGTCCCCAAAACTCCCAAAAACTTCGAAAATTTAAGTCCGACTTTTGCGGTTTCTAATAGTACCGATCATTACCTTTCCAACGCATGTCTAATTTTGGAAATCGGTTATACCATTCAAAAGTTACCGAGCTCAGAAATATGACTCAATTTCTATTTAAAAAAGGGAAAATGTTTGTTTATATGTATGTATGTATGTATGTTTGTATGTATGTGTGTGGAAAAGTTAAACCAATTTGATTTTTTTTTTGTGTTTGAAGAGAGGGTCAGGGCCGATTCAGAACCGGTGTAGTTTGTGACTTTTGACCACCCATAAGCCAGCTATAGGACTTGGTAGGTACCAAACGGCTTATTTTTTGGGGGTATATATCTTCGGTTCAAAGAGACGGAAGAACCGCAAATACACCAAATCAGTAGTGTTGAGTTAAGCTTTCACATGGTGTCTAAGCCGTCGATCAGGATAAGATATACACACGGCTCAGTCTAGCCGAAAAACTGAAAAACTAAACTTTGAAAATTTTGGTTTTTCGACAATTACTCAAAATTTCAACCTACTAGTTGCGCCAATAACTGAGCGTTTATAGAAGGACTCTAGGCGAATCTAACGGTGTATACCTCATATCCGAGAAAATTCGAATTTTGAAGTTATAGGCTTCATAAGTATGATCAAATCTATTTCCTATGGGAGAAAACGGTTTTTCAAGCTCAATAATTAATATAATAGCTTCAGTTATCATACTTGACTATAGATGCATCAGATACTACTTGTCAATACGTTTCAAACTCATGTTTAGTGATCAAAATCGGTTAAGCCGTTTAGAAGATATTAAGCTACAAAAGTATAATCCAATTAACGATTATTCCCGAAATGGTTTATGTAGTTGTAGTGGCTACGACGCTAAATTTGATCCGGTAACTGGGAATTCGAGTATATTTACTTACCGGCCATCCCAATATTTTTTTAATCTATTTCGAATAGAAAATAATCTAGTGTACATTCGATGGACACTAGATCATTTGGGAGATAATGCGACAAAGGCGACCATCTATAAAGCTTAACGTGTAATCAAGAAACATTGCATTTAACTTCATATATTTAATTTATAAATAACTTTGAAAAACTCCTGATACAAGATTAAAAAACCGCTAAACGCCGTAAAAATGAGTGGCGCATACAATATTCCAGCTACAAAAGATCTGATATGAATATTACGTGGCGCGAAAATGTATTTTCATTTTGATGCAAAACAAAATTCTAGTTTTATTTTAAAATATTTTTCCATAACATTTGCTAAATTTCAAGTAAACGTCCACAAAACAGTTTCTAAATTCAAACTGTATCAAAGTTACTCTTTTGTGGCGCGTTTTGCTTCAAATTGAGCAAATATTATGGAAAAATCTTTTAAAATAAAACTAGAATTTTATTTTGCATCAAAATGAAAATAGATTTTCGCGCCACGTAATATTCATATAAGATCTTTTGTAGCTGTTAATTACCGTTAATAGAGAAATATCCAGTAAGGTATATTTACTATTAATTAAAATTAATAATTAGTTATTAACGGTATCTATTAACGTTATCTATTAACAGTATTATTTATATATTATTTTAAAGTGCGCATGCGATTTTCCTACAATTTATCACTGCCTAGTCGCCGACAGTCTCTGCGAACGCAACTATATACATCGATACCTACATGTAGAGAAACCTACAACAAAAATTGGCAACATGGGAAAGGACAACATAGAAAATTACAATTTTGCTGAATTTTAGCAAAATCTCATTATAATCCAGTATTATAATAGGTATAAATTATTAAATATTTCGACCTAATATAAATTAAATAAAAGGTTAGTAGTAATATATACTTCTATTTCATAAAAATATGTTTCAAATTAGCATGACAGTTTATTCATCAGGCACCAAAATTAATAATTTTGACTGATTTTAGATACAAATAATATTAATATTGCTTTTTAATATTCGTTTCATCATATTTTAATATTATTTATCCTATTCCCGACGAAGACAAATCCAAAGACACAAAAATTATAATAAAATATATTTACTAAAAACACCAATATATTTTTTTCACACATTGTTTGCACTGATACATACGTAACTTGGAAGATTTAGCATCTAGCTTCATACTGTCGTGTGAAACTACTATAGATTCGCTTTCAAGATGCAGTAGAAATAAACAAACCAAGACACGTTAAATGCCACTAGGAGCACAACCGAATCATAATTTACAATGTATAAACATTGTAAATCCCAAATCATGATTTCCAAAGTTTATACATTGTAAATTATGATTCGGGAGTGCTCCTAGTAGCATTTAACGTGTCTTGGTTTGTTTATTTCTACTGCATCTTGAAAGCGAACCTAGTGTAGTTCATAAATATTGTCGTTTTTATAAAAATTCACTCTCAACAATTTTCCCAATCGCGTCTAAAGAAGTATAACTTCAATAATTATGTTAATGTCTATATATTACTGAATGGAGAATTGGACGACCTTTCAAATAAGCCATCACACGACCCCTATTCTCATTTATAAAATCATCGATAACCTACGTCATCACGCCTAGATGGATGACGTCACTAGTGCGATATATAGGTACGCAAAAAATTGTAATTTAAAAATAAAAATCGGCCTGTTTCGGGATTTATTTCCAAAATCGCCCAATTAAGAAAAAAAAATGAATTTACTCCAACCTTTACGTGCTTATTGTATAAAACTTGCTTTATACAAAACTGTCTTCAAGCATATAGGAAGTAAAATTACCGATATTTTAAGTCTCTATTCCTAAAACCTCTGCTAACAATTCATTTTAATTAGGATCCAATCATTAAAATGATAACTAGTAGACAATGTAAACTTAATTGAAGTCCCGTTGTTCCACAAAAGATAAGATAAAATTCAATCTATGCAATTAATCTATGCAGCTTAAGACGCATAATACGGGACAATGGATATATCCCCAAGAAACAATAATCCCTTAAATTGAAATGCTAGAAACCTTCGGAGGATTTCAATAGGGAAGTTTCTCATATTCTGAAGTTGAGTCGAGCGACCTATAGGGATTTCACTCAGTGCGATCAGCCGGCTACGTTCTGAGTAGTTGTTTGAGTTCTGAGTTGCAAGATTTATCGTATTTCGTCTCCTTGGCTCTTAGATTGTTTGTACAGTCTTTAACACATTAACATAAACGCAATCGAAGGAGGGAAAACAAGAGATTTCGATATATAATCGGAAAGAACATACATAATTTATCAAACTTGTGACATTTAATTGTCAATGTAGGAGTAGTAGAAAGAGTAAATACATTTTAGTCTAAGATACGATATAAGGTCGACCTGCACCGATCTGTTTAATGAACAAAAATTATTTGATATGTAATTTAGTATGTTAAAAATTATAAAAAATCAAGGGAGGCCCGATATAGTGTTGTTCTGACTATAATTAATTATTAATAATTAAAACAATTTTATAAATAAAAAAAATTCATCCCTGGCAGATATTATTTTAGATTTTTTGGATCATTGAAACAAAACAGGTCTTTTATAATTTTCTTTTAAGTTGATGGTTTTTGCGTTATAAACAATTTAAAGCTGAAAAAAGGACGAAAGATGACGCTTTTTAAGGCTCAAAAAATAAGTCAAAAATATCATTTTTGAAATTACGATGTGCCTAAATTCTAGTTTAAACCTTATTCCATCAGTTCTTATGATAAATATTATTCATTTTAAAAATAAAATACAAATTCCATTTTCTCGAAAATCGTCGATTTAGAGTGCTGATCTGCGCTCCCTATTCTAAGTGAAAAATATGACAGTTTTGACTTCGCATTGCAACTGAATAAAAATGGAATTTTTATTTTATTTTTATATTGGTCTTTACTCCTTTGAGTAACTAGGTTTATTTTCTGTTGGAATTTACCAGCTGAACAGCTTTGAATTCCCTCTTGTCTTCTTCGCTTCAGCATCCATCTGGCTTGTAAATTTTAGAAGCCATGGAGGTGTTACCAGGGAAATGGAACAAAATTTTTCATTTAAAAGTCTTTTAGTAATATTTTTAATATTTTTCAATATTATTAATGTTACTATTAGGATGAAAACTTTACCTTTACCTTAGCTTTATTATTCATTTTAAGATATCGTCGTCGTCACGGCAAAACTCACTAAGGGCCGGTATTTCAATAGCTACTTAAGCTTTTGCTTAGCTAAGCCTGTGTCAAAAGTTAAGGAGAAGCTTAAGCTGGGTGCCGTATTTCCATCATTTCCTTAACTAAACTGATGCTCAACTGTAAATAGGGCTTTTCATCGATTGTCATTTGTTTCGAGCTTCTGTCAGATGTTGTATAATCTGTCTATAATATTATTATACACAGATTATACTAAATATGACAGAAGCTCGAAATAAATGACTGAATGAAAACATAGAGGTATATATTAACATAGAGGGAGCCTATCTTCCGCGCTTCCTGACGACAAGATCTCATGGACTGGTTTGCTGCATCTCTTTCTAACACATTGTATTGAAAATCTATGATGGCATGCAGTGTGAAGATAGGCACGGAAGAGGAGGACAACTGTAGCAGCTTTACTATGCGTAAGAGTGAGACAGCACTAATCCAAATAAAAAAGATGATGTCGTCACTTCGCTCTGAATGACACTCTCTCTATGATAATATGTAACTCTATGAATGAAAAGCCCTATAGGGCTTTTCATTCACAGTCATTTGTTTCGAGCTTCTGTCATGTGTCACATAATATTAATATCTACGTCATACGTTATTGGTTTATACAATGTTACAAATCAAAGACGTATGACGTAGATATATTAATATTATGTGACACATGACAGAAGCTCGAAACAAATGACAATCGATGAAAAGCCCTATTGAATTGGTTTGGTACCTCTGAATACGTCAAAATGCCAGAACTAACTGTTCTGAGGTAAAACCACTACTGTTGACATTTAATTTTATCTTGTCATTTGTATCAATGTCATTTACTTCACTTAATTTTGTGTACATGGTACATGTGTTGTTAGTTTATTGTCTATATTTTCTCTGGTTATATTTTTATTGTTATTTTGAATAAGCAATAGATCCGTCTTTGTAATTTTGTTTGTTGGATATATTCCTTAAAATGTCAAATTCGAATGTAAGTTTATTTTTGTAAAATAAATATACCTACCAAGCATTGTAGAAATAAATAATGTTCATGTGCCTACACCTTCCAAAAGTAGTAAGAATTTTAATAATCGTTATTTCGATTAATAAATTAATAGATTAATAGATTATTATTTAATAATCTAATCATAACGTTATTACTCAAATTTTGGTTTTCAAAATAACTTTAATTAATAATCTATAGCAATAACCTCAAAAACAGAAAACAAATTTTAAGCAAAGGCCAACTCCCGCGCGAGCTTAAAATTATTTGGTTTAAGCCTCTGCTTAAGCCTCAAATTGAAGTGGAAATACAGGCATCTAAGCTTAAGCAAAGGCTTAAAGTAAGCTTTGGGTTAAGTGAGGTTGGAAATGCCGGCCCTAAGGGCCGGTATTTCAATAGCTACTTAAGCTTTTGCTTAGCTAAGCCTGTGTCAAAAGTTAAGGAGAAGCTTAAGCTGGGTGCCGTATTTCCATCATTTCCTTAACTAAACTGATGCTCAACTGTAAAGTTAATTGGTTTGGTACCTCTGAATACGTCAAAATGCTAGAACTAACTGTTCTGAGGTAAAAACCAATACTGTTGGCATTTAATTTTATCTTGTCATCTGTATCAATGTCATTTACTTCACGTAATTTTGTGTGCATGGTACATGTGTTGTTAGTTTATTGTCTATATTTTCTCTGGTTATATTTTTATTTTTATTGAAGTTATACTTCTTTACGGGCGTAATGACGGTGAAATTTTATATGGGAAAACCTAGCGACCAGGCGCATGCGCATTATAACTTTGTTCTGATTGGATGTTCAAATGACATGAAAAAAATTATCCAATATGGCAGCTGTGGCACAGCTGTGGGACTGCGTTTGGTTATAATGTATGCTTGTTGCGTTTTAAAATTTGTAGGAAGAGAAACATCAAACAAAAAGTTAGTTAATGGTTATACTGCCTTTTTAAATAGTTTTCATATTATATTTTTGGACTTATTTACATAGAAGAGATGATTGTTTCATGCCAATGTGAAAGCTCATCAAACTGTGCCTAGTATGAGTGCCGCAGATCTCGCTTATTCAAAGCTAAAGAATCTTTCACTGGTAAGTGTTTTATAAATAGTTGATCAAATTTTGTTATGATATTTGAACATAGCCACTTTACACGACGCAAGTGATTGCGAAATTTATTAGTCGTTATACGGGCTCCGATACCTACCTTGAACCTACCAAAATACATAAGTAGTATGTAATACTTTTATTTACATAATTTATATTTATATTTACATAATATATTGTCTTCTTACTCTATGTTTTGTTGTATTTTTTCAATTCTAAATCATTTCAATTCAAAATCAAAATAATTTAATTTACATAAGTTAAAAATGTCAAAAGGTTAATCTGTTTAGTTAGACGATCTTCGCACATAATGACAAGCTGTCTCTGTGGCGCAGTTTTAATGCGAGAGAATCCCAATACAACGCAAATACCAGCCGCGTGGTAAGTTGGTTCGAATCCCAATAAAAACTTTTATTTTTTTATTTTTTTTTTATACATTTTATGATTGTAAGTATATTTATTATATAATTTTATTTTCAGAAAATACGTATTTAGTTAAACATTTTTCCGACAATTAATGTTCAGAAATCATTTGTGGCATTTTTAGTGTGTTTGTGTGTGTTTTATTTTTTTATTATTTTAATTTTTGGCACTGTTTTAATAAAAATGTTTGAGAAGTAGTAAGTATAAATTAATTTAATATTTAAATAAAATATAAATAAAAAGTATATTAATTTCGTTTATAATCATATAATCATATAATAGAAGTATAACTTCTTACGTGCGTACAAAGTACACACACATTCTTTATTTTGCATAAGCAATAGATCCGTCTTTGCAATTTTGTTTATTGCATATATTCCTAAATGTCAAATTGGAATGTAAGTTTATTTTTGTAAAATAAATATACGTACCAAGCATTGTAGAAATAAATAATTTTCATGTGCCTACACCCTCCAAAAGTAGTAAGAATTCTATTAATCGTTATTACGATTAATAAATTAATAGATTATTATTTAATAATCTAATAATAACGTTATTACTCAAAAGTTGGTTTTCAAAATAACTCTATAATTGATAATCTATAGAAATAACCTCAAAGAACAGAAAACAAATTTTAAGCAAAGGCTTAAACCAACTCCCGCGCGAGCTTAAAATTATTTGGTTTAAGCCTAGGCTTAAGCCTCAAATTGAAGTGGAAATACAGGCATCCAAACTTAAGCAAAGGCTTAAAGTAAGCTTTGGCTTAAGTGAGGTTGGAAATACCGGCCCTTAGTCCACTTTCGTTAAAATTGAGTTAAGTGTCCTGATCGATGCACAATATCAATTTTCATAGTCTGGAAGTAATAACGAAGTCCTAGAAAGTACGTAGGGATGATTGCCTAAGTCACTGAATACGCATAAGTCCAAAATTACCATTTTGTTGCCAGGCAGAAGTCACGTTTATGTTCGTTTTCTCAGATCTGTTATTTTGGACTTATTGACTTTTGCCGCGACGACGACGATATTCTCTTTTAATTTTTATTTATTTTTATTTACAAATTCGCATCAACCGAAGGTTATTAGCGAGAAGCTAATATAAAATATTAATAACAACAAACTTCTAACTCCTTTAATTTTTACTGCAGCCAGATCGCCCGTCTTCCCATAAGGAATCTTCCTCATTAACAATTAAAAAAAATATATTTTAGAATAAAAAAAAGAATGTGTGTGTACTTTGTACGCACGTAAGAAGTTATAATTCTATTATATGATTTCTTAAAAATAAATATACTTTAAACAGTTTGTTTTAATTTTTTTAAACACCAAACTAATTTTGTGCTTACCGCTTTCAAAAAAAATAAAAAAAAAGTATAGGATTGCACTGGATTCGAACTCAACACCTCTCGATCTCTGGCCGAATGCTATACCAAATACGCTACGAGGACTGTGTCTGTATCGGTTCGGACGTACCTAAGTAGATAGACAACCTGCGTTCTGGACCAACCCCTAAATCGCAACCCTTAAATAGCAACCCCCGTTCGTAAATGCCAAAGGGCTTAACGTAGGATGACGTGTGACGTATCGTTGGAAAGGGGATGAAAAATGGGGTTGAACGTAGTATGTGGCGTGCGCATCAGAGTATGCCAAAAGGGCATTACGTCATTTCTTCGTTTCTATTGGTCCTATCGTGGCGTAAAAGGGCGCGTTGGAAAGGGGAGGGGGTAATACGTTGAGACAAAAAACAAAGATGGCGGCATTGCCAAAACGGCATTACAGCATATCTTCGTTGCTATTGGTCCGATTTTGACGTATGGGGTGTCAAATGAAAGCGGTAGCGACACAGAAGCCAACTGTCAATTCTTCTTCTTCTTTTCGTTTGTCAATTCTTCTTCTTTTCCGTATAGTGCCTAACAACGTGACATTCGACATCTTCGTTGTCATTGGTCCGATTTTGACGTATGGGGTGCCAAATGTCGGACGGAAAACTGAACAATGTCACATATCTACGTCAAATGTCACGTTCTGCGTCGCATGTCAGCGCTTTGTCACGTCCTGTGCCACATAAATGTCACGTCATACGTCAAATGGCACCTTCTGTTAGGCACTATACGGAAAAGAAGAAGAATTGACAGTTAATATTGAACGTTGACAGAAGAAGATTTGACAGTTGGCTTCTGTGTCGTTACCGCTTTCATTTGGCACCCCATACGTCAAAATCGGACCAATGACAACGAAGATGTCGAATGTCACGTTGTTAGGCACTATACGGAAAAGAAGAAGAATTGACAAACGAAAAGAAGAAGAAGAATTGACAGTTGGCTTCTGTGTCGCCACCGCTTTCATTTGACACCCCATACGTCAAAATCGGACCAATAGCAACGAAGATATGCTGTAATGCCGTTTTGGCAATGCCGCCATCTTTGTTTTTTGTCTCAACGTATTACCCCCTCCCCTTTCCAACGCGCCCTCTTACGCCACGATAGGACCAATAGAAACGAAGAAATGACGTAATGCCCTTTTGGCATACTCTGATGCGCACGCCACATACTACGTTCAACTCCATTTTTCATCCCCTTTCCAACGATACGTCACACGTCATCCTACGTTAAGCCCTTTGGCATTTACGAACGGGGGTTGCTATTTAAAGGTTGCGATTTAGGGGTTGGTCCAGAACGCAGGTTGTCTATCTACTTACCTAATGACAATTCACGGTAACAAATAGACAAGGTGAATAAATATACAATAAAATGTTTTAATAATACTCATCTTACTCTTGAGGAAGACAAATCCAAAGACACAAAAATTATAATAAATATATTTACTAAAAACACTAATATATTCTTTTCACACCTTTTCTTGCACTTATAGATTTATACATAACTAGAAAGATTTAGCAACTAAACGCCATACTGTCTGTGTGCGCTTGCGCGCAGTATTATGAAATTTTACTCTCAATCGCGCCTAAAGAAGTATAACTTCAAAAATGGCAAAAATTATTATTGTAACCTGATAGAAAAAGCCTTCAACTTAAATTTAGGTACATATGTGATGATTACAAAAATAATAAAATATGGAGGCCCTGAATTTGCAAGTAAACGAAACACCAGAGGAATGGCATAAGAGCAACACAATCTCCATATTTAAAAAAAGGACAAAAAACTTGCCCACAAAACTACAGCGGAATAACCTTCTCAAATACAATGATGAAACTTTTCACGGGTATTCTTAAGGACAAATTGGAAAGGCAAATCACTAATGCTGAAGAACAACAAGGTTTTACAAAGGGGCGGTCTATAACAGAAGCATTTATAATAAAACAAATAAAAGAAGAAGCTATAGAGTTCGGCATGCC
Organism: Diabrotica virgifera virgifera; assembly: GCF_917563875.1. Classification (NCBI taxonomy): domain Eukaryota; kingdom Metazoa; phylum Arthropoda; class Insecta; order Coleoptera; family Chrysomelidae; genus Diabrotica; species Diabrotica virgifera. The sequence goes on along the minus strand of NC_065443.1, from coordinate 58,068,562 downwards.
AGCGTATATTTGCTTCATTGATCTGACGAAGGCGTTTGACAGGGTTCGCCTGGGAGACATTCTAAATATATTAATAGAAAATAAAACACCGAACAGCATAACAAAGATAGTCCATAACCTAAATAACAATAACGTAACTAAAGTTAGAGCAGAGACCAATTCTCTGAAAATATTCCAACACCGTAGAATCGACTACCGACATTCCAACATTATTCAACATATAGGTATATGCAAATGCCATAACAGCAATAAACCTCCATACCCAAACTCAAAAAATAAAACTAAAAAGGGGAGTTAGACAAGGAGACAACATGTCACCAAAACTATTCAATGCCGTAATGCAGCATGCATTCCAGATGTTAGAATGGGAAAACAGAGGTTTGAATGTCGATGGCGAAAGGCTGAACCACCTACGATTTGCAGATTATATAGTTTTAATAACCGACGACTTAAAGGAAGCCCACGAAATGCTGCAAGAACTACAACGAGTTTCTCAAAAAGTAGGGTTGACCAATTTAGTACCTAGCGGACCACTGACACTAGAAAACTGCCATATCGAAACAGTTCACAAATACATCTATCTGGGCCACGAAATACGAATAAGTAGAGACAACCAAGCATGCGAATTATCTCGAAGAATAGCTTTAGGATGGGCAGCGTATAGCAAACTAAGAGATGTGTTCAAGGAAAACATACCAATAAAGCTAAAAAGAAAAGCATTTAACCAGTGCGTACTTCCGGTGCCTACTTATGGAGCTGAAACACTGACATTGACTAAAACATCAATAAGAAAATTACAAGTAGCACAACGCAAAATGGAAAGATCCATGCTTGGCCTAACTTTGAGAGACAGAATACGAAATGATGAGTTACGGCGAAGAACTGGAGTGGAAGACATCATAAAGCGCATTACGAAGTTGAAGTGGAAATGGTCAGGACACGTCGCAAGACAGAGAGACAACAGATGGACAAGGAAGATCTTAGAGTTGCAGCCAAGGGCGGACAAACGAAGTCGTGGCCACCTACCAGATGGACCGACGATATTAAGAGAATAGCGACAAACTGGATTGCAGCTGCCCAGGACAGAGAAGGGTGGAGACATCTTGAGGAGGCCTATGTCCAACAGGGGACAAATTTGGCTGTGTGATGATGATGATGATTCCAACACCGAGAGGAATTAGATAAGGTGACAGTTTAAGCCCCCTCTTGTTTAACCTACTCATGGGCAAAATTATAAACAAAGTAACATCTCTTAATCTCGGATATAGAAAGGGCAACAAAAGAATTGGTATGGTGTGTTACGCATATGATGCAGCAATTATTGCCGAATCAGACGATGATCTTCAGAGACAGCTCTTTCAGTTCTTTCAAATAAGCCGCCAACTAGATATGAACATTTCTACCAACAAAACTAAATGAATGACAATAGCAAAAGATCTGCTCAGATGTAAGTTAGTGGTTGAGAACAATCCCATAGAACAGATGATGCAATTCAGATATCTGGACATATATATAGCAAGCACTTACGACCCAGTAAAGGAGCTGAGGAGTCAGATCATGACATATATGGCACAGAAGTTCGCGCAGACACCAACAAAACGAAACAGATGCTAAAGGTCGTCGAAATGAAAACCCCAAGAACAATAGGGGGGAAAATAAAAAGAGACAGGGTGAGAAATACAAACATGGCATAGAGGGCAATGCAAAATTCAAGATATTGCAAGAGGGGAAAGGCAGCGCAAGAGGCTGTGGTACAACCATGTAAGACGAATGTATGAGAATAGACTCCCAAAAATTGCCCTAGAAAACAACCCGCCCGGTTCATACCCCACGGAAGACCACCTAAAAGATGTAGGGATAGTTGGTAATCTACCTCCCAGGAAATTAACCAGAGGCAGCTTCAAAATTAAACTGATCGAAAGATCTCCAGGAAGTAAAAGAAGAAGAAGAAGACAAAAGTAATACCGTAAAATGAGGCTACATTGTGACACTTTTTTAGGTTTTGTGATGATATAATACATACACTTTCTGTTTAATATAATTTTAAAAATACCACCTAAAAGCTCAATCTTTCCTCTATGTTCAGTGAAAACTATAATGCGCTATATGTTATAGATATCAAGAAAATGTCAAAAAAAGTTGTCACAAAGTCGCCCCATGGGTGGGGGTTTCTTTGTGACACGTACATTTTTCTGCGATATTTATCTGGAATTCTAAATGTAGCACAAAGAAACATCCGTATATTTTGTACAGACAACATTTTAATATTAAATGGAAGCAACATATTGTGTTAAAATATAAATTTACTTTGGTAGAAATATCTCCTAAAAATTATTCTAAAAAAGTCCAGGTTTGCGCACCAAACTAAAATCACCTGTTTTGTCGATGATCAAATCAGCTGTGGCAGGACGAGCGAAGTTACACTATAAACTTTGGTTATTATTCCCTAGATAGTGCACATAGTCTACTATTGAAATAAAACATTTTAACTATTCCAGCATTTCTAATGGCTCGGTCAAGTTAATAAATTTAACTTTAGAGATTAGATATTAAGAATATAGACGTGAGTAGTAGCGTATTGTACCCTCGGAGATCGGTGGAAAAAAATTTACACCCAAAATAACAAAATTCAGTTTGGCAACACTGTGTGAATGTTGATAGTAACATATCCCTTTTAAGATAAACAGAACTGTAATTTAGTCCAGACAAATTAATATATTTTTGTGCCAACAAAAATGAGATTTTTCAACCAAATAATGTTTCAAATATGATGTGCTAAATAATTTTGAATTGGTTTCTGCTAAGGAGCTTGCTTTTTTGTCATTAAAGTAGAAAAACTTTAATTATATTCTTTATAATCATTATCGTCCAGTTCTCGTCTTATTGTTTTCACTGTACTAATATCCGTCGACTAATTTACAATGATTAATGCGATGTTAAAACATTTTATCGTTAGCGGCTTCTGAAGTGTCTGAGACATATCTAATTTTATTGATAAAATGCGCAGTCCCACCGATTTCCACTTGAACCATACTGCCTGTAATGTTTTAGCATAGGATTTTGTGTTCCCACTGAGTAGGTGCATAGGCCTGACAACGACTACGGAGCATACGCGATCTCACCAACGCCCGCACCGCGGCCGCAACATCCCTCGTCAACAAGCCTGCTTTGAAGTGACAAATAAACGTGTAGTCCAGAAAACCACTGCGCATCCGCTAGGAAAAATATTCTAATTCGCATTTTTTGCACAATCTTTCTCAAAAAGGACCCCTTTTAACAAATTTGCATGTTGCCAGGACCAAAAGTTGGTCAAAAATTTTTTAAACGTTTTTTTTTTTCCTAAAATTATTTTTTTTTGCATGGAACAAAATTTTTTTAGGTTTTTTTGGATCATTCCAAACAGAAAAAGTCTTTAGTGACTTTTCTCTAAAGTTGATAGTTTTTGACATATAAGCGATTAAAATTGAAAAAATGCGAAATCGGCCATTTTTAACCCTCAAAAACTATGTGAAAAACTGAAAATTTGAATGTTGCCAAGGTAGGTAGATATTCTTTAAACATCGATTGATGAAATCCCGAAAAGTTTTTTGCAATACAATATCAAAAACCCCTTTGTTTTTTAATTGCCAATCAAGCGTGCGCGACACTATTTTCCACCGTTGCATGTGTATGCAGTATGGTGCAAATGAAAGGAATAAATTCGTTATTTCGTAAACCGGCGACTTTAAGGAAAAATCCCGAAACAGGTCGATTTTTATTTTTAAGTTATGATATTGCGACATATATGGTATACTAGTGATGTCATCCATCTGGGCGTGATGACGTAATCGATGATTTTTTTAAATGAGAATAGGGGTCGTGTGCTAGCTCATTTGAAAGGTTCTTCAATTCTCTAGTCAGTAATATAAACATTTACATAATTATTTATACAGGGTGTCCAATAATTTAATTTTTTTGTCAATTTGCCAAATGATTTAATTTAATAAAAAAATTTTGGACACCCTGTATAAATAATTATGTATATGTTTATATTACTGAATAGAGAATTGAAGAGCCTTTCAAATGAGCCAGCACTCGATTCGTATTCTCATTTAAAAAAATCATCGATTACGTCATCACGCCCAGATGGATGACGTCACTAGTATAATATATATGCCACAATATCATAACTTAAAAATAAAAATCGACCTGTTTTGGGATTTTTCCTTGAAGTCACTGGTTTACGAAATAACGAATTTATTCCTTTCATTTGCACCATACTGTATACACATTCAACGGTGGAAAATAGTGTCGCGCACGCTTGATTGGCAATTAAAAACAAAGGGGTTTTTGACAATGTATTGCAAAAAACTCTTTGGGATTTCCTCAATCGATGTATAAAGAATATCTACCTACTTTGGCAACATTCAAATTTTCAGTTTTTCGCATAGTTTTTGAGGGTTTAAAATGGCCGATTTCGCAATTTTTCAATTTTTAATCGCTTATATGTCAAAAACTATCAACTTTAGAGAAAAGTCACTAAAGACCTTTTCTGTTTGGAATGATCCAAAAAACCTAAAAAAATTTTGTTCCATGCAAAAAAAATAATTTTAGGAAAAAAACAAAAAAAACGTTTAAAAAATTTTTGACCACCTTTTAGTTTTGACCATCCTGGCAACATACAAATTTGTTAAATGGGGTCCTTTTTGAGTAAGATTGTGCAAAAAATCCGAATTAGAATATTTTTCCTAGCGGATGCGCAGTGGCTTTCTGGACTAGTGACCATCTGTTCCATATAAAAGCTTATTCTAGGAGAGTATATGAAGAGTACAGGGGAAAAACAAGGAATGTCAATTTTTCATGAATTTTGGCTTTTCTAACCATGTCGTAGCAAAAAGTGAGTACTATCGACTAGACTAGACTATCGATTCAGAACAATAACCAGAAAGATCACTATATATAATTTTTTTAAGATTTTGTATCCAGGCGAAGGACTAGGATTGTCCGCACGCCACTGAACAAAAATATGAAATGTTAGCAATTTTTTGTGCATTATTAAATTAATAAGTTAATAAAGATTAAGATTATATTACGATTATATGATTACAACTGCTAGAATTCTGCTAAGAATCTTCTAAGTAGTTTTTAGATATCATAAGAATTAAAACTTTATTGGCGTTTATCTCAACGTGTATAAAATGTGACATTCCTTGTTTCCCCTGAACTCTTCATATTATATTCTTTGCTTTCAATCTTAAGTAGTTTGAAAGTTAAACTAGCAGCTCAGGTGCGTAGTAACACAGTTGCTACTAATTTAACCTTGTACATTTCTTTTAATATGTTGCCTCCTGAAGCTTTTGGAACTAGGTACTGAGATCATTAAAATATTTGATAATTAATTTGACCTAATATTCGTCTAATATATATATTTATATATATATATATATATATATATATATATATATATATATATATATATATATATATATATGTATAATTCGTCTAATATTTCTAACCCTAAGCCCTACAATAGGGCTTTTAGTAATTCTGATTACCAGATAGGTTTTTCATTGAACGGTCGTAACTTTTCGCCCCAGATGACAGATAACAAGATGGCTCTACAAAACAAAACTGCAAAAACTTTAAAGGTTTTTAATACTGTGATCCTACGAATAAGTTCAAGCTCCTAACGAAGTTATTTTGCAGCGTATGAGAAAAGCTATGGAAGTTCTCAGAACAATTAAACATTGCAAACTAAAATAATTTGGTCTATGTACTATCTTATGCTTCACTAAGGGCGATATAATACACCTCTATTTAATGATTTAAGGCAAAAAAGACAGAAGAAGTGGGCCAGGTCAAAGACAAACCTCATGGCTAAGAAACGTGAGGGAATGGTTTATTACAGAGAGATCCTCTGTATTGCTTTTCAGAGCTGCTATCAAAAAATTAGTAGAACCAATTTGATAGCCAACGCACGATAATCGGGCATGGCCTAGACAGGAGAAGAAAAACAATAGAAAAATAAGTTGGCATGAAAGGAAGGTTTTGTTCCTTTTTTACACCTATAAAAAGAGATAGTTCAGCGCTTAAAAAAAATTTATTAACAAGATGGCCCATTTTTATCTATTTCCAGTCATATACACTGCGGTGCAAAAAAATCGATCCACTAAAAATTTGGTCATTTTTGAAGTTTGGAATTTCCTAAACCTGTTGTTGGATTTAAGTGATTTTTTTACCACGTTATAGCCTTATTCATTGACAACATCGCTCTAATAATATTGTTGCTAGACAGTCAAACTGTCATTGTATACCGGGTGTACGAATCAAACTGTGCCTTTTTCTCAAAGTTCGCATCACCTTGTGGACTATTCTATCATTTATAAAATACTGAAATTAAAACCTAACTATAGCCGCAGGTTTCCTTAACATTTTGTCTTTCGATCCATTCGCTTATATTGGATAATGAAAAAGTTAGGTACTTTAACAACTGGCCATGTTCGTCATCAGTACAGGGTGTTTGTAAATAAGTGTGACAAACTTAGGGGGTAATTTTACATGAGAAAATAATCACAATTTGCTTTATAATCATAATGTCCGCAAACGCTTCTATTCCGAGATACGTGAATGTTTAATATTTTTTTACAAACTGACGATTGCTTTAAAACCAGTTGAGAGATGCAAATCAAATTTGGTGGGTTTTAAGATGTAGTTATTGCACATTTTTTGACATACAATTAAGAATTTTATATTTACCATTGCCGCGCAAACGGGTATTATGACCCATAATATTACCCGTACGCACGCCAATGGTAAATATAAAATTCTCAATTGTATGTCAAAAAATGTGCAATAACTACGTCTTAAAACCCACCAAATTTGATTTGCATATCTCAACTGGTTTTAAAGCAATAAATAAATTGTCAGTTTGTAAAAAAATATTGAACTATCTCGGAAACGAAGCGTTTGCGGACATATGATTATTAAGCAAACTGTCATTGTTTTCATGTGTAAAATTACCCCTTAAAGTTTGCCGCACTTATTTCAAAAAAACTCTGTAGGTACTGATGACGAACATGGCCAGTTGTTAAAGTACCTAACTTTTTTATTATCCAACATAAGCGAATGAATCGAAAGAAAAATGTTAAGAAAACCTGAGGCTATAGTTAGGTTTTAATTTCAGTATTTTATAAGTACTAGAATAGTCCACAACGTGATGCGAACTTTGAGAAAAAAACACAGTTTGATTCGTACAGTCAGTATACAATGACAGTTTGACTGTCTAGCAACAATATTATTACAGCGATATTGTCAATGAATAAGGCTATACGCTGTGAGCTCGTACGTAGAGGGGATATTTACAAATTCGCGAACGCCAGTAGTGACAAATTTGTAAACGTTTACTGGAAATTTGACATAAATGTCAAAGTGATTAATTTAAAATTAAAATTAAAAACTTTAATTATAAACAATATTAGTTGGTCAAAGCTGTGGTATATATTTTTACCTTAAATATACTTACGTTTTAAATACTGAATTTAAGTTTTTTTAATGTTCCGTAATATCTAATTATAAATAATCTATTATAATCTTAGCGCCATCTACACGATTGTTGTCAAAGTATCCGAAGTAAGAAATTGATATTTTATCAATAGAACGTCAAAATGATTAGAAAAATCTTAAAAAAATCGATTACAATTTAATTACTTTTTTGCGTTGTAAATACTAAGCGATAACAATTAAATAATAAATTTAAAAATTACCAGTAAAAGTTGAATTAGTAACCGCTAGGAGCGACACCAGCGAAGCTCAGAGCGTATAACGTGGTAAAAAATCACTTAAACCGAACAACAGGTTTAGGAATCTTGAAACTTCAAAAATGACCAAATTTTTAGTGCATCGATTTTTTTGCATCGCAGTGTATAATATCCACCAATAAAATCGCAGGTATGAATTATTTTTTGATATCGGCTATTTTTGAGTGACTAGTTTTTGGTGTTTATTCCAAATTAACAATTCAACCATATCGTTCCTTATTGTTTTCTCCACTGGTATTCTTTTTCTCATGATGATCATCTTTCAGTGCGTCAGAGTTTTTCGATTCCTTTCTAACGCATTAAATTGTATGTGACAGAAAAAAACGCACGTCGGTGATTACATTTCGTCGGTGACATTTATAACATTTATTCTAGTTATTCTAGTTGTCGATAGATGGCGCCATAATAAAAAAAATAATTTATTTTTAATCAGATAATAATATTACAAATATAATCTGTATAATTTATAAGACTATACAAATCAAAGAAAATACCATTTTATAAATGCAAGAAACACATTTGATTTGTTTTTATTCCAAAATGAAAATAAAATGTGACAACTGTCAGATTTAACTAAAATGTCATGTTAGAATAAATGTCATAAATGTGTATTATCACGGACTTACCCTTTTTCCTATCATTTGTTACGCACTGAAAAATGATCATAATAGATACATATTCAGTGCTGGCCATTTAGTCCTGTCGCCAGGGGGGGTACAACGGCCTCGTTAATTCAGATGGACTTACTCAAGTTTTTTTTATGTATTTTGACCCGTAGAACACGAATTTTTTGGGTAACAGTTGATCCGGATGTCGATAAGATTGTTATAGACCAAGAACTTGAGGAATCAAATAACAGCGATTTTTGGCAAAACAAAACAATATTTTGTATTTTTTGGGCCATTTTAAGTAAAAAATATTTCTACAAGTTTTTTCGTAGGATGCACAGTTTTCGAGATAAACGCGGTTGAACTTTAAAAAAATCGAAAAATTGCAATTTTTGAACCCGAATAACTTTTGATTAAAAAATAAAATAGCAAGTCTGCTTACCGCATTTGAAAGTTTAAGTCAAATTATATCGGCTTTGATTATTTGCATTGGTAAAAATTTATTTTTTTATTGTTTAACAAAGCTATAAACACGTAGGGTTTCCCGTGCTTTTACATGCGTTTTAACGCATGTAACGTAGAAATAGTCTTGATTGCACTAGTACCTATTCTACCTACTCGTTCGATTTTAAATGAGAAATCATAGAAACATCACTCACGCACTAGTTGTTTGTAGCTTTGTTTAACAATAACACAATAAATTTTTAGCAATGCAAATAATCAAAACCGACATAATTTGACTTGAACTTTCAAAGGCGCTAAGCAGAATTGCTATTTTATTTTTTAATCAAAAGTTATTCGGGTTTAAAAATTGCAGTTTTGCGATTTTTTGAAAGTTCAACCGCGTTTATCTCGAAAACTGTGCATCCTACTAAAAAACTTGTAGAAATATTTTTTGCTTAAAATGACCCAAAAAATACAAAATATTGTTTTGTTTTGCCAAAAATCGCTGTTATTTGATTCCTCAAGTTCTTGGTCTATAACAATCTTATCGACATCCGGATCAACTGTTACCCAAAAAATTCGTGTTCTACGGGTCAAAATACATAAAAAAAACTTGGGTAAGTCCATCTGAATTAACGAGGCCGTTGTACCCCCCCTGGCGACAGGACTAATTCGGCTTGCTCCATCACGCTTCCATGTTTCCAAAATGACCATTTACATGGTCACTATATTTTATGTAAGGTAGATGCTTCCTGTATCGTATGCGTATGGCCGTCTGCATTATTTTTTTATTTAATGTGTCAATAATTTGGCGAGTGGTATTAGGCTATTGATTATGTTCAAAATAAGAGTGATAAAAGGAACTACAACGTTAACGGGGTTTTATTGTTTCCTATAGTCAATGGACCTCTAATTATGAAAAAACAGTGGAGTGCCACCATTTAAGTGTGTGTTTTTGAGAAAGGGCTGAATTAGTCCCTAGGCACAGGGTACATTAGGGTAAGTTCTATGCACTTTTGGTACAAACACGTCTACAGAAAAATTATTGTTCCAGGTATACCGGCGCATTCACCGAAATTTTAAAGTAGTGAATGTTTCAAATTTATGGTGGGTGTACTGTACATTTTTAATCAATTTTATAAATATAAATCAAAGCAATTTTGTCAACAACCGAAAAAAACGAAAAGGGTGACAGTATGACCATTTATTCATGTAATTTGATATAGTTTTACTAGTAAGAACTGAAATTACAAAACGGATATATTCTTATACCCTCCCTTTCAGTTGTGATGTATTATTTTGTTTTGGGCTGGTCGAGAATTTTATTATCTCAGTGTTTCCCAACCGGTGGGTCGCGACCTACTAGTGCGTCGCGGCGTGGCTCTTACAGTAGCTAAGTAGCGTACAATGACAGTGACCGTGCATAATCTGTCAACGGCTCCAGTGCGACCAGTTTTCTCCCACTCGCGCTCTCACTCGGACCCAAACACTCAGTTGTTGATGAGTTGTTGTTCTCAGTCTGGCTATGGTATTTTCCCGCGTAATAACATACGATAGTGGCTTGATACTCTTTCTAGCTCTATTTACGTTGGAGAATTCGCTGAAAAGTGGGTCTTTTGTTAAGAGAAAACTGCAATCTACTGGCGAAGGTGAGCTTAATCGTCCATCTACTACTAGCAATGACTCTAAAGTGCCTCCAGTATTTTCAAATGTTACGAATGGGAAAAATGCTTGGAAAATATTGTCCTTCAATACGGATTCACGTTCATAGGTGCGGATGAAGAACCAATAGGTACCCCAATGTGTATTTTGTTTCGAAACCTTGGCTAAGGAAAGAATGAAGACCTTCAAAATTTCAGAGCCACATTTCAACTAAACATCCAGAAATTTTGAATAAACTTTGAATGTTTTTTCAAAGTCAGAAAAAGAACTGATTTCGACTCGGTCGAATATGGAGATTATGGCGTCGGAGCAAGGTAATAAAAAAATTACCATGGCCTTTTACTAGCTGTCTTTGCTAACAGCAAAGAATAGCGCTCTGCACACAGCAGGCAAGAACCTTATTTTGCCCAGGACAGAAAGAATTTCGCCGAACTCGTTTCGTTTACTTGCTTGACGAAAAAGCAGGTCAACCGATATGTTAAATACTATGAAAGAAATTTACTTTTACTCTTCACAATTAGACAAAAGTAAAGATATTTCCGACAATGTTAATTTGTTATGCTTTGTAAGGTTTAATTTCAATGGATCAGTTAACGAAGAAATGTTATTTTGTCACACAATAAACACCACTACAACTGGCCAAGCCATTTTCGATTTCTTGGATCGTTTTACTCGCGAAAATGGAATTAATTGGTCCCAATGTGGTGGGCTTACAACCGATGGAACTCCTGATACGTCAGCAAAATATAAGGGCCTGGTAAGTAAAATCAAGGAAGTAGCTCCGTTAGTTGAATGGAACCATTGCAGCATCCATAGGAAGGCATTGGCAGTAAAGGGAATAAATCCAGACCTCAAAAGCACTCTTGATGACACCGTAAAGATTGTGATAAAAGCACAATCTAAAAATTCTTGGATGTTCGCTGTAATGTGTGATTAAGTGGGAAGCGATCATAAGAAGTTACTTCTACATTGTGAATTGCGTTGGTTGTCACGTGGAAATATGCTTTCCAAATTGTTTCGAGACGAAGTTAGATTGTTTTTAGTTCAAATGAGTCAAAAGGCCAAATATTTTCTCAACGATTACCTCAATGATGAGACTTGGCTGATAAAGCTGTCATACCTAGCTTATATTTTTAGCTCTCTGAACATTCTTAATTTGACATTACAAGGAGAAGATGTACATGGATTCTTCGTTCAAGATAAAGTTGATTCTACTATTAAACAAGATGAAAATGCGAAAATGCGAGCATTATCATAACGAAAACTTTGTTTATTTACGTATTTTACATCATAATATGGAAAATTGCTATTATGAAAAGTAGTTTAGAATTAATAATTATGTTTTAATGTGCAATTATATCATTCTAATTTAAATGTTATGAACTATAAAGGTAGTTTACTCTTGATCGAAATTCATATTTTTTATACACCTCGTATAAAATTAATAAAATTTTACATATTATGATGGTTGCATCATAAATCTTAGAACATGAAGAGATTTTTATGAAGAATAACTTTTCTTCGTCAAATTAAAAATAAAAGAGTTATAAATGAAAATGTTGTTGGTATCCATAATTTGAGAAAAATCTTCAAATATTTTTTTCCATTAAAAGGATGTAATTGCACATATCAGACCATAATTTTTTATACCAAACAATATTATTTCATATACTGTCGGTTCGCTAAACTGAGACACAACTGGTTAGTGATTTTAGTCAATAATTTTGCCAATTTGGCAAAAAAAATAATTACTAATTAGTTAATAATTACTAAATAATTAGTAATTTTGTCAATTTTGGCAAAATTCGCAAAAACAAAAAAATTACCTACTAAAATCACTAGCCAGGTGTGTCGAGTTTAGCGAACCGACTATATTTTAATTTCATAGCAAATGGAACAGTCCATTTATCATAAAGGGGAGGCCGTATACTCGTTTAAACCTTTTTAAAGCTGTTAATAAATTATTGCTTTTAAAATATACTCAAATTGTATTTTTGTACGTCTTATTTATTTTATATAATAATTAAATTCACTATCAAATGTCATTGATATTTTATTATTACTTAATTTAAAATTTAGTTTGACATTCACGAAGTGTCAAACTCAAATTTAAGTAACCTATGCTTTGCTTAACAAATCGAGATTAAAATACTAGCCTACTTAATAGCAACGATTTGGTTCAGCTGGACGTGTAGTGTGTCGGCAGAAAATAAAACGATTGTGACGTCACATTTTAGACATTGAGGTCGATTATTTCGAAGACGGTTACAAATATCGAAATGCCATTTTTAGATTTGGATTCAGAAGAAAAAACTACATAAGAATCCATTGATAAATCTAATCTGAGTATTGCAGGAGCAGCAACGCAATAACACACACACTTTTGCGAATTTATAAACGAAACGTTTTCGTTGAAATTTTGATAGATGGCATCAAAAGTTCCAAGCAAATAAATTTGATGCATTCCCATTAATGAACGAATTTGTTGATATCCATGAGCTGACAGTCGATTCAGTAACCTCAGAAATTATACTTGAACATGGCTTTTCATCGGAACTGAGGCAATACTTTTCACCATCATCATGGGTGAGAGAAATGGGTCGCGAATATGAAAAAACATGAGAAGGTGGGTCGCCAGACACAAAAGGTTGGGAACCACTGATGAAAAAAATCTGATATTATGAATATCGTATTAGCCAAATTTGCATATTTATGGAATTAAAAGTGGTATTTTATTTGTAAGTTGAATTAAAAAACAAACCTTGTAGTTTTAGATACCTTTTATAAGGGTGTTTAAAATGTCAAAAAATCATAATTTAAAACTAAAAATTGACCTCTTTCGGGATTTGTATTTAAAGTCACCTATTCTCAAAAAAATGAATTTATTCCATAATTTTGTACCTCTCTGTATTATGCATGTATACTTATAAATTTATATTTCAAAACTGCCTTGTAATAAAAAATCTAACAGTATATTAGGTTAGGGCGCGTTTCTCATACTTATTTTTCCGTGGCCCGGATATTTTTGTGCTTATCCTTCGTGGCCCACTAGTTTTTTTGCAGACCCTGGTGTGTGTATGTGTACATGAAAACATATTTAAATATTTACATTAGGTCAAACAAAAATATAATAAAACAAAATAAAAATCAAATACTTTATTAATAAGAAACATGCATGCAGATTTTTCTGGTTAACTAAAAACTTCACATTTGGAAGAAAATATGTTAACTTTATTTAGTTTTCGAGGACACTGGTTTTCGAGGAAAATCAGTGTTGAAAACTCAGCCTCACACTTATAGGTCGTAACAAAAGGGATTAAAAACTTTATCGTTTTAAAAATATATATTTTATAAAGACAGCCAAAAATCTATCAGTGGTATTTTGTCAAATATTTCCTTGAGTGCCCAATAACAAGATAGTCCATTACTGGGATTCTACGTCCATTGTAAATTGATTCCTTATCCATACTTTGTTGCTGTGGATGGGGAGAAAATATTCCTTCAGATTTGCCTCCAATCCTAGTAGGTTTCCTTGAAAGCCACTGGAATCTTATCCGGGAATGAATTCACGTTATACTATTTTTGTAGTTTTGTTAGCTTTGTAAAATATTTGTAATTTTCTGCTTTCCGAGCGGAAAATCTACAAATTAAGTTTTTTTTGTCGTAGCTTTCAGTTTCTCTTGGACTTTAAATACACTTACATTGCTACCTTGTAATAGCATATTTAAATTGTTCAATAAGTCAAAAATATCACAAAGATAAGCCACCTTGATTAACCAATTGAAATCATGAAAACTGTTTTTAAATTGGAATATTCAGTACCGGCGCTAGAATATAAGGCCTTCTTTTTTTAATTGGTAGTTATTTTGTATAACACCAGCATAAAAAAGCTCATTTGACGCCCCCCAAATAGGGCGCCCGCCTGCAGTGCATCCTTTGCAGGCCCGTTATCGCCGGCCCTGGAAATATTGCATACTTAGCCGTTGGTGGATGTTGTTCTAAGAATATTAAAATTTCTTCCTTGATAATCTTCAATAAGTCTTTTTAAAACATTCCCTTTTGATAGCCAACACACTTCGCAGTATAACAGAAGATGTTCATGTTCACTCCTCATTTCTTTGCAAAATACAGAGAATACCCTTGAGTTCAGTGGGCCAGATTTTATGAAGTTTATAAATTTTACACAGTCTTACATAGATTCGGTAAAATACAGTGGCATTTTTTGACAGCTAATGCCTCTCTGTGGATGCTACATCGCACCCAAACACATTCTGGTGCTACGGCTTTGATCTACGGAAAAGCCTGGCGGCAGTCAGGGAGCGGCCTTAAAAAGCAAGTTGTGAAACGGCGAGGCGACCCGGATTCGTGTCCCGGTACCGGGTCGCGACCCACCATTTGGGAAACGCTGGGTTGGGCCATTGTGTAAGGTTCTGTGGGTTATACCTTTTTGAAATCTACACCGAGAGAAAAAAATTCTTGACATAAAGAAACTTTATTAATATTTAAGAAAGATCGACTTGGCATATTGCCTAAGAAATATATCTTTGTATGTAAGATATAATTTTTTAAAATATTTCAAATAAATTCTACTATAGCCAAAGAAATATATCTTAAACATTATTCTTTCTGAGCAATAATATTTCTTAGTAAGGAATATTATTATTTTACTATTAATAATTAGTGTATTTAATGTTAAGAAATATATTTCGCAGAGATAAAGGTATATTTAGAGTTAAGTTAATATTTTTTGAAAATAAAGTGATATTACATACGGCGAAATAAATCATTGTGTTAAGGTAAAATCATTATTTATTAATAAAACAAGATATAAAACGTTATTATTACATACAAATATTTTCTCCACTCTTAAAACCACTGGCTTCTACACAACAATAAAAGGATGGAGAGGCAAATCCAACTTTTCAAATTTTCCTTCTTTTGTTAACAGCACTTTGTATATCAGCAATTCACTAAAACAAAATCGTTATGTAGAAAGAGTAAACTTACTTTAATAAAAATTTTTTTATAAATATATCTATAGATATTTATTTTGACAAATTTAGGAAATACAAAAAAAAACAAATACACGGCCCCACATAAGAACTATTATACTAATAATAATCAATCATATTTAGTTCAAACATGGCATTATTTAACCTACACATCTTTGTTTATTTTTTTCTTTTTGTTAATGAAATATTAATTATTTATCTGTATAATATTAAGTCACACAATAAACATTGTTTAGCTGAAACAAGAGGGAAAATACAACCAATGTAAAACATTGAAGCAGACATAATAATATATAATTTTCTTATAATCTAAAAGAGACAGCATACCTAATCATTAAGAAATTTTATTACGGGAAAGTATTATTAGTTTACATCTAAGTCATTTAATACATATTAACTAATTCACGGTTTTCGGCAATAACATTTCTTAACCATAAACATATATTTCTTTTGGACTAACTGATTTCTTTATCTCAAATAAATTAACAGAAAACATCCTCAGCGTTGCAACCGCCATGTTTGATATAGCGTTGTATTGTATATTTTTATAGAAGGCGATACATTCAAGAAACCTATTATAGTTGATACATAAGTATACACATTTTTAAAAAGGTACTTACATGTATGAAGTTCTACCATTTCTGGAAGGCCTCGCAGTTGGTTAATAACTCCTTTCTTAATATTGTTCTGAAGCTATATATTATATCATTCTGTCCCAGCTTTAAATTGTGGCATATTTCCCAGTTAGAATAATAAGCTCCTTTATTTCAGAGTCGTCCATCATTATACCTAAAAAGCATATAAGATACTATTATGTTTCTTTTTTAACCATTCGGATACGCAACAATATTATTATTACATCTTAAATTACTCAATTTACTTTTATTTAATACCTATATGTACGTACCTTCAAAATATCTGTTAATTTTTAAAGAACAACAATAAATCCAACATCCATCTATATGAACATGAACATATCACGCCATCTTGACAAACACTGACGACTAAATCATAAATAGTTAATCTGCGCAATTCTTTTGTGGAAGAAAATCTCTTTGCAAGTAATATTTCGGCATTAATGACAAAGTTTTTATTTTATAACCACAGTTACTACAGAGGGTATTTCTGAAGAATTATTTCTTGTGGTTTAAAATATTTATTTGATTGCAAGAGAATTTCTTGTTCACAAATATAATTATGGATTAACTTAACATTATATTTCTTATACTGCAAAATATTTGTAGTTTTCCATTTAAGAAATAAAAACTTTAGGATAAGAAAATTAAATGTACCCATTAATGCATTTCTTAGTATTGAAGAAATTATCTGTAAGAAATTATTGAGTTGTGTTTAAAAAACTCGTTTCTTTATATGTGAACCGGTATGTTTAAGTTAATAGGATATGTTAACTTTTAAGAAATATTGCTCAAAGAAATCGGTGTTTTACGAGAAAAGAAATTGTTCTCTCGGTGTACGATTGACTTAGAATCGTAAAGAGGCCAACCTTAGCTAAAGTGTCTCCTCTTCACCACCACAAAGACAATCATGGTGATATCTACCCTGGCTACCTCTTCTCATAGGTATTTCGGCTAATCCCTAAGACAAATATAATAGTAGCAAGAACGAAGTCACCTGGAAAAAAAGAATTTATTCCATAATTTTGCACCTCTCCGTAATATGCATGTATACTCATAAATTTATATTTTAAAACTAACTTCGTAATAAAAAAACTGCCAAAAAAGCTAACTGTATATAAATATAAATATTAAAAGCACATAAATTTTGCTGCAATATCCATACATTTATTGTATAAAGCGGAAATTATGAAGCTTTGTAAATCGATTTGATGCGATAGGAAACCCCATTTTGTGACGTCCAATATAGAGATAAATATCTAGAAAAATTATGCAAACTTTATGGAAATTACCTGCTATGTTATGTATATGTTATTACAAAATACAAGAATGAAAAATGGCTTATATTTATGTGGTTCAAATATAATGCTATTAGTTTCAATTTTTGCTAATATATTTAGTAAATATTTAGCTAATTTAGCACTTAGAAATTATAAGTTTTATTATTTTTTAGATATAAAATATTAATATTTTTTTATCCGCAGACGTTCGGATACAATTAGCGTCTCTTTGCAAAGACAATGACGTCGACTTAGCAAAGTAACAAGACACTTACTCAACACACACTACACATTACTCCCCTGAGTTAGTGATAAATTATAGTATAAAAGAAATCATTATGAAATTGACTGGCCAGATGGTTGTGAAAACCAGTGCCAATAAAACACAATACACACATACACAGATATAAAATACCTTTATGTCATACCGGTTAATATTGTGTATTTATTACTTAGTTACGAACCACATAAAGTAGATGTCTCCAAAGTATGCCAGTAGTACGGTCTCATTTACATATTCAGTATTATTTTCTGCCATCCATTGTTGAAATATAGCGTATTCCTTGTCGTACGTTTCTTTAGATTTTTTCGGTAACAGATTATCAGTCGTTTTTTTGGCTTTTTTAACTTTTTCGAAATATCGAATTTCTCTTGTATTCTGACTTTTTTTTTGACAATGTCACATAGACAAACTTTCTTTACGTTAATATCAAATTGCTAACCAACATCACTTTCCTAGCAACGGTACTAAATACCTGCTGCGATACAATATTACTTCTAATTAATATAAAATAAAATTAAAACTGTAACTGATGCAATGAACTGGTATGACATAAAGTTTTGTATGCACCACGTGCATTATTAGATGCTTATACCCTCGGGCGACGTATAAACTCTCGGGCCAGAGGCCCTCGAGCTTATAAGCTTGTCGCCCTTAATGTTTAAACATCTATTTAATGCCCTTATACATAAATAAGGTTACTAATAAGGTTGTATAATAAGGAGCTAGAGTAGGGTTGGCTAGGTGCTACCTTTTCTCGACTGTGTTTTACGGAATGGAAGCTTGGAGCTTGAATGCGGCATGAATGAAAAAACTGGAATCATTCGAGATGTGGGTATATAGAAGAATTCTGAAAATATCATGGACAGAACACGTCACAAACAAAGAGGTTCTGAGAAAGATGAATAAAGAAATGGAAGTCTTAAATACAATAAAAACCAGAAAATTGGAATATCTCGGACATATTACACGTGGAGAGCTCCATTTGCTGCAATTGATTATGCAGGGAAAGATACAAGGAAAAAGAAGCATAGGGAGACGCAGAATATCATGGCTGCGCAAGCTGAGAGAATGGTACCGATGTACATCAAACGAACTTTTCAAAGCAGCCGTTTCCAAAGTCCGAATAGCTATGATGATTGCCGACCTCCATCACGGAGATGGCACTTGAAGAAGAAGATGTTACATAAATAACTAATACAATTTAAGAAATTTTTTGTTTTTATTTTTTTCTCCTTTATATCGAAATAAATCTATTCTGTATTGATTCAGTAGATACCTCTTGTATCATGTTACCCAATATTATCATAAGTAACAAATGGAAAACAAGGAAAAAATTGAGAAAATTATAAAATTATTGAAAATTTCGATGTACCAGTAACAGTTATGACAATAATTGAATTATAGAGTCAAGGAAAGGTAAGTATCACTCGTTCCAATAATATGTGTTGCCAGCATGGTTCTGGATGATACTCATCATTCGATTTGGAACTGATCACGTTTTGGATGTCTCGTTGGGGAAAAGTGGTCCATCCCTCAATAAGAGCCATTTGAAGATTTTTGAAGCTACACGCCTTTTGAGAAACTTCATATAAGCTCAACAGGATTAAGGTCTGGACTTTGATAAGGTCTTTTATCTTGAAAAAATTGTATTAAAATTCTAATTTGGTTGCTCTCGCATTATCTCGCATTAGCAGAATACCATGTTGTAGAATCTCGCTTATGTATCTATGTGCTGTTAATGGGCCCCTCTCAATCAAGGCGAGATCCGCACATGCCTCAAACATCTCCCTGCCCAAAACATTACTGAGCCACCACAAAAAGCAACCCGGTGTGACCAAGTGTAAGCAGTATAACGTTCTCCATTCCTTGATTATCTTTACCATAAACTAATATTCTACACTAAGTCGTAAACAGTACTTTTGCCCAATCGTCGATTGTCCAATTGACGTGTTGGACATGTTGTAAATGCAAGTCTGCGTCTTTTATGAGCTGTAGTAAGTAATGGCCACATTGCTGGATTGCAAGCCGTCAAACCCTGTTCTCTTAAGCGCTGGTTTCCTCGAAAGCGGTGCCGACAAACTGCGACCGTAACACTGCGATGAATGACGTCATAAAAAACTGTACCATGCAAAATAATAGCGGTGGTTTCCAAGGATGCGTTGGAAGCCACCGCTTGCTGAGTTTGCACATTCCATTGCCGCAGTGAAGAACCTTGAATTTTTCACCGTAATCTGACGTAATTCATCGCAGTGCTACGGTCGCAGTTTGTCGGTGCCGCTTTCGAGGAAACCAGCGCTTTAATTTTCACCGAATAATGGAAACGCGGATTACTGGTCCTTGGGCTTGCCGAATATTTCTTTTGGAGTATTAAAGCAATTTGCGCCCGGTTTCACAATGCAGCAATACTGAGAACGCGATCTTCCTTTACTGTTGTTTTCCTTTTGGCACCAGTATCTGGTCACTGTTGATAAGATTGAATCTCAAGAAATTGTTGGTAAGGTCTCTGTACAGTTGAATGACTAACTTTCAATTGTCTTGCCACATCCTTTTGGCTCGCTCTATTTTCCAACAATGTAACAATCTGAGCAGTCTTTGGATATTTTCTATCGTTATTAAGAATTACACTTCACTGTAAGGAAGCCAGTATAATACTAGGATATCTCAGAAACTCTTTAGACTAGTACAATAGTTCACATAGTCCTCAGAACCATCAATTCCGGGAAGCTTCGTTAATTCGTAAAAAAAGAGTCCTTTGAATTTTATGGTTTAATAGGTTTTACGAATTTGTTTATTCTCTTTACAGGCTCAGTCTAGCTTCTCAGCACACGTGATAATCCATTTAATTTAATTAACAAAAAACAAATTAAAAGAAAGTGGAGAAATATATAAAAAAAACACTAATTTTTTTAAATTTTGTAGGTGGCCCGTTTTTTCTGACGCGCAGTTTATTTTAAACACAAAGAATTCTACATGTAGGTATACCTACCACAGAAGTCAAAAATCGAAATGCAAAATCTATAATTGGCTAGTATACTAGTTAAAAGTAATGACAAAAGCAAAAATCATGAATAGAAAAATATAGAAAGGACTCGAAATAGGCAGAGAATATTATATCGTAGTAACTCTATGATACGAGAGAAAATAAAAAAAGAAAAAACCTGGTATAGAAAATTTGAATCCACTTAAAAAAGAGACGATAAAAATGACGAAGAAAAGTAAAATAATAAGTGACATCAAAAGCCGTAACTAAATATTTGAGCTCGGCTGTTTTGACTACAACTTTGTAACCTAAGTGATATAAAAACCAGAAAATACTTTTCTCATCTTACTATATTGCGTCGAATATATCGCTTAATATACTACTTTGACGTACCTAAAATAATACTTTCGGTTGCATCTCCGGAACCGAAAGTCTGAGGTCAAATTTATTTTCAAAAAGTCTTTATGTTTCAATACCATCTTTGGGCAACTGGCACTCATTCGACAGCCCATTTGTCATTATATCTGTTCTAATACATAAAGTAGGAGCTTTGTTTACGGATGGACAGACAGACATGGATAATTCAGGGTTTTCACATTTTAATTTTGTAAAATGGGTGAAAAGAAAACTTACGTTTATGACCTGTAATATATTAAAGTATAACACAGAATTTTAATAAATTTTATTATTAATATTAGATATATTTATTACAAATTTAACTTCTTTTAAACAAATTTCTAAAATAACCTAAATCTGTACAAAATCTCTCGCCTGTATCTCTTTCACATATAAAACTATTAAACAACCCATCTTTATTCCCCAAAACCTCTAGTATTTTGGGACGAGTAAACTCATTTCTCTGAAATTCTTTTTCTAAATAATCCTTGAAACTATCTCTGAAATACATTTCAACAAAATTCCAAACTCCCACGCTGTACCAGAACATGAAGGTAATGAAAATAAAAGATCGCAGAAATATAGAAAACATCTTTTACAGGGTAGAATAACGGATATAAGTTTGAGTTTATTTATTTTGGGTTTACATAAATCTAGTTTAAAAATTGTTTTGTTAGAAGGTGATTGTGTAGTTTGGAAAATAATGAATTGCTTTTAAATATCTACTACTAAACTAGTAGTGTGTGTAATGTGTGTGTTTAATGTCTTTAGGAACTGTATTTTGTTAGCTATCTTGCATAGAAAAGTTAGCCAACATCTTTAACAAATATGTAGGAAATAATATCACTTTTTATTTACGTACTCTACGTACATATAATATATAGAATCAAGTGTTTCTTTAATATCGGGCCAAGCTATAACAAAAAATACCAGCAGAGTATTTCCTAAAATAAACAATTTTAGGTTTTCTATCCCCTCTTCGGATCTGAGCCACTTTGAGAAGCTTTGTTCGTCTTCCGAGTCGGCAGGATCGGTTTGAGGCTTATCCTGGAGGTTTTTGTTAGGTATGTTCCTGGGTTGTTTCTGCTTTCCTTTCATGGCTAAACAAAACGTGTCATATCTGAAAAATGAAAGATAAAAATGTATTATAGATAGGTGACGATGATATAGATCAGTCAGAGACATAGCGTCATTTTTATGTAGTAAAAATAATAAGAGTATACAGTGCGTCCATAAAGTAACGTATAAATTCATTATTTCGTAAACCAATTTTTTGTCCAGGGATAATTTGTGGGGATTTTTTGTCCGGGGATTATTTGTCCTAGCTTCAACTACGGGAATAAAAGTAAATAGTCGACCAATCAATAATATACGGTTTTCCACGACACTATTTTATTAGCGGAATGTCTTAAAGATTTACAACAAATGGTTGACAGTAGAAGTCAGCGAAGAAACCGGACTGTCCCTAAACACAAACAAGACACTATTTATGGTAAAAACAAAAGCCCAACAGCATAACAGCAAGAAAGCATAACAATACATGAAGAACAAATTTAAAAAAGTTGAAAAATGCAAATATCTGGGTACAATAATTAATCAAAGTAATGAATACAGAGAAGAGATTAAAGCAAGAATAGGACAGGCAAGAAATGCTTTCGGAGTTCGGCCCTGCATGGAGATAAGAAATGTTGTTTCTAAGGCCGATGCCACATTATGCGTTTTGACCGGATGCGGTGAAAACGCATCCGTTTCCAACGCAACCGGACCGACCTGTCACACTATGCGTTTAGTCTGGTGCAGTTTGTAAGCGCATACCGATGACTCAAAACGCATCTGTTTCCAACGCAACCGGACCGATCTGTCACACTATGCGTTTTCACCGGATGCGGCGGAAACGCATCCGGTTAAAACGCATAATGTGGCATCGGCCTAACACGGCTCCGTAAAATTGTTATTTTTAAGCGGAAAACAAAATTATAAATTGTGAATTTGTGCCTAATTATAGTTGATAACTCTAAGTGTACAAGATTTAATTAATTTCTTTGTAAAAACGTTATGAATTTAATATATTGGGACAGTTTGTTATTTCTATTATAAACAATTTCTCGTTATCAGTGGTTTCACGTTAATTACACCTGTCTTGATACAGACCCACATACCTATTTTTGCAGGTGGTCAAGGTCGGATCCTTTTTATTGACAAAGAGTGTTTAATGAAATTAATTAACAATGGAAAATAAGGTTACCTCTCGGGGGAACCTGTAACCCCTAGAGAGCGCGTCCCCAAGGTGGCGGATAGGGGCATGTCCTCACCAGCCTAGTGCTGGCGGATAGGTAGGAAATAAAATACTACCCGCGGACCAACAGGTAGGGCGGAGGATGCTCTAAAGCTGTAGAGAAAGCAAATCCTCTAGGAGAAGGAATACTCCAAAATCAAACCCTGGTCCTCCAGGTCGGGGGTTGAGGCATCGGGTTAACTCCCCGTTACTCGGAAAAATTCAAACTGTTAAAAAACCTAGCGAAACGCCTCGGAATCGATTGATTATAAAACGACGACACATGCTACGGAAAAGGATGACGAATATTGGAACTTGGAACGTACAAGGGTTTAAACAAAAAATAAATGAAGTAATACACGAAATAAATAGACTGAACATAGACATCGCAGTGATTACCGAAACAAAACGAAAGGGTCAAGGATCAGAAAATATCGGAGAATATGATTACTTCTACAGCGGGGTACCAAAGGAGAAAAGAGCACAACAAGGTGTAGGTATACTTATACGCAAGAAACTAAGGAGATTCATAACTGCTTGGGAAGCCATCAGCGAAAGGCTCATAAAAATGAATCTAACTATCAAAGGAAAAAAGATTACGATTATTGGAGTATATGCAGTAAACGATGATGCACTGGTGAATATTAAGGACGACTTTTTTGAAAAGCTACATTCAGAAATTGCAAATATCGGCAGATCACGAGAAATTATAATCTTGGGGGACCTAAACAGTAGAACAGGCAAGAAACAGCACAATAAAGTCATAGGCCAATATGGTGAAGAAGCTATAAATGACAATGGTACTAGGCTAATAGCCTTATGCGAACAAAATGATATGAAAATCACAAACGGATTCTTCCAACACCGAGATATCCATAAATATACATGGACACAAAATACCCGAGGGCTGAAATCAATCATAGACTATACAATCATAAGACAAAAGACTAAATTGATTGTACAGGATGTGCGGGTATATAGAGGAGCCACTTGCGGCAGTGACCACCATCTATTAAAAACAAAGCTCACAATAGGAATAGATAGAGCAAGAGATTTAAAAGAAGCTGCAGCGGAAATAGAAAAATTAACAGAAAAGAAATACAACCTAAACAGCTTAGAACAAGAAAGCGTGAGGGATTTATACAGGAGTAGATTAGATAAAAAGTTAGAAACCATGCAATTTACCAGCAATGAAGAGCATTATCATTATATAAAAACATGTCTTCAGGAAGCAGCAACAGAGGCCCTCGGACTCCAAATAAAAAACCACAGAAAAACTCCGTATTTGTGGGACGAAGAAATAGAACAAGAGATTAAAAATAAAAGAGAGAAGTATAAAAAATTTCTGAACACAAGGACCGACGCCGATAAGGTAGAATACAAGAGGGTCCAAGCTAAAGTGCGAAAAATGATATGCCAAAAGAAGAATGAGGCTTGGGAGCAAAAGTGTAACATGATTAACACACATTTAGGAGGACGGAGAAGTACAGAAAGTTGGAAAGTATTAAAATCGCTACGACAGGAAAAGAAAAGAGATATAATATCAGCAATCACACCGGATCAATGGGACGAATATTTTGAAAAACTCCTAAATGAGGACAGAGCGGAATTTTTAAATAACAGTGATACCAGCAATGTAAATATCTTAGCCTCACCATTACGGGTAACAACAAAAGAAGTAGAAGAAGTATGTAAGTTTTTAAAAAATAACAAAGCACCAGGACCAGGGAACATACCAGCTGAACTAATAAAATATGGCACAACAAAATTATATGAAAACCTGGCTAAACTCTTTCAAAGATGCATCAACGGAGCGGAAATCCCAGAAGAATGGAAGACATCATGGATATCCACCATACATAAAAAAGGCAGACGGGATCAATGTGACAACTACAGAGGCATCGCTGTAACGAACTCGATCAGCCGAATATACGGAAAACTGATTAAAAATAAAATCGAAAACGAATATAAAGATATAGAAGCTGAAGAACAGGCAGGATTCAGGGCAGGGAGATCAACGGTTGACCATCTGTTTTGTATTACACAGATTATTGAGAAGAAACTGGCCGTCAACCAGGAGGTGCATCTGTTATATGTGGACTTAAGAAAAGCGTATGATAGCATCCCACAAAACAAACTATGGGAAGCATTAGAGAAAACCAATATAAGCGCAAATTTAATAACAGCGACGAAACAATTGTATACCAAAACTGCATCAAGGGTGAAAGTTGGAAGCAGGCTATCGAGAGGATTCCAAATTAGCAAAGGCCTAAAACAAGGGTGCTGCCTTTCACCGACATTATTTAAGATCTACCTCGAACAAACTCTAAAACTTTGGAAACGCAAATGCAAAAACATGGGATTACCGATCAGCAACAATACAATATACACTTTGTCATTTGCAGACGACCAACTTGTACTAGCGCAAGACTACGATGATATAGAATATATGACAAGGAAATTAATAGAGGAGTACAAAAAAGGTGGTTTGGAAATAAACATAAAGAAGACCGAATATATGTGTATCGGTGGGACACAGCAGGACCTTACACTGGGGAATGGCGAAATTATTAAACATTGCGACGCATATAAATACCTTGGTATGACCATCACACAAGAAGGAAGCGTAGACCGGACGATAGAAGAAAGAAACAACCAGGGAAGAAAAGCAATTACCCTTCTCAATAGCATCCTCTGGGACCAGTCAATATCAAACAACAACAAACATAGAATATACAATACAATTGTTAAGAGTATAATCACTTACAGCAGTGAAGTATGGCAAATAAAAGAAAGATACAAGAGAAAACTTGAAGCAACAGAAATGGATTTCTGGAGGCGCTCAGCAGGAAAATCAAGATTAGAAAGGGTAACCAACAACAGAATTAGGGAAATAATGAATGTGAAACACACAATAGTAGATGACATTAGTACCAAACAGCTTAGATGGTATGGACACGTACAAAGAATGTCCGAAGAACGACTCCCGAAACAAATCCTAACGTGGACCCCTCATGGTAGACGAAAAAGAGGAAGACCCCGCCTGAGTTGGAGAGAAGGCATAAATCGAGAAATGAGAGAAAGAGAATTGGATGAAGACCTTTGGATGGACCGAAGTGAATGGCGACTAGGCATCGGAAGACGTAGGAGAACGTTTTAAAACCGATATATATATATATATATATAAATAAGGTTACCACAATGCAATCCAATATCCAATAACAACAAAATATCTCACAAACATATTCTTTAGCAACTTCAAAAGTTCAGTTTCCGTCTAAAGAAAACGCGATCATTTTTAATGCACTAGACAATACCAAACTCCAAGAATTCCTTATCCCCTTGGGAAATATAATCCAACCCAAAAATATTATATTCTGCTCTCGACTGTCTAACAATCGCATCTGTATGTACCTATCTAGCAAACAACTGGTAGAAGATTTCATGACCAACAGAGGATACATTGAAATTCAAGGCGAAATTGTTCGAGCTAGGAAATTAATAACACCAGCAGAGACGATTGTTCTCTCTAACGTATGCCCCTCAATACCTCATGAAATACTAATCAACGAATTACAAAATATTGGTTTAGTACCGGTTTCACCTATGATATTCCTTAAAATTAGTGCCACCTTACCTGAATATAACGATATTCTCAGCTTTAGGAGACAAATGTACATTAGTTCCCACAATTTAACACTTCCGGAATCATTTCTACTTGAGTTTGATAATACCTTTCATAGGATTTTCATATCACAAGATAGTTTGGTCTGCTAAAATTGCAAGAAGGCTGGCCACAAAGCATCTCAGTGTTCCGAATCAACAGTTCTAGAAGATCAACATTCAAATAATGGAAAATCTTTACCCAGCCTAGATAATGCAGTTTCGAAACAAACACATACACTATCAGAAGCAATGTTAACCTCTCACGTTCCCAGCAATGCAGATTCCCAACATGTACATAAACTTTTAGAAGAACCGATATTAGCATCCCACGATTCAAACACAACAACCACGATAACAAACATTGCTCAAGAATCTAACTCTCATAAGCGCACCGTTGATGATATAACTTCACCTGAAGTCGAGTCTTCTTCAGCAGAATGTAAGTTGTTCCTTGAGCCTAAAATTCGGCAAAAAATCAAGAAAACTAAAACTGTTTCAACGGAAAGTAGTAATAACTCTGTATCACTGCTACTACAACCCGCAAAAACGTTATTGAAAATCATTCCTCATCTTTCGTTCTTGATTACAACCAACTGGATATGCTTCTAACTAACATTACTATGCTTCTAACTAACATTGAAAAATTGATGTAAACAGCTTACTTAGAGATTTATAGAGTCGCTGAACACGAATACGCCGTCAGAACCGACCTTCGGTGCCCAGTGTTACTGCTAAAGCACGTAATCTTCGGGATTTTCGAGGGGTTTCGGCTTAAATTGATGCAAATAGAGCTGAGGGTGCTGAGAGTAGGTGCTGAAAACTGCTGTATTGAGTGGGCCTGGCCTGGATTCGTTGCTGAGACCGGAGCGACCACGTTGAAATTCACAATACCGGCGGGAAATAGTTGCCTGGTGTGATACTTCATTTCCAAATACAGAAAATATTTCAGAGAGACATTGCTGCTAAGATAATCCTCTCCGAAAATTGTAAAAAAATATTGCCCGAACATGTTCTCGGCTAAGATCCATTTTTCGACAGACTTGCTAATTCCAAAAATTCACTGTACCTACACGACTTGTTGTATCGCAATAAAATTCTGGATTTATGTCAATAAAAGATTAAGATTTTTGAAGTGGCCCAGATAAAATATTTCTTATTTTAATTGTGTTCATAAGCTTCCTGCCATGTCCAATTTGACTTCTTCGTTTGAGATTTTCACAATACGCCTATATAGCCACATTTCGTATGTCTCCAATTTGTGTACGGATTGGGCTTTCCGAGTCCAAGCTTCTACTCCATATATTACTTGCTACCAAATATAACATTCGGCGAACCTCAATCTGATCTTCTTCTTCACGTGCCATATCAGAATTATCCGACGTTGGCGATCACCATTGCGAACTCACCTCAATCTGATAGCCATACTTAATTTCTTATTTGTACACATAACTTAAAGTACTAGTACACTTTAGAAGACCAAAAATTGGCATTTTTTCAAGATTTTTTTTCTCAGAACCTTTATTAAAAATGAACATAAAACTTTTTACATATTAATATCTAACTATTAGAGAATACAAAAAATATATCTTTTTTCATTTATGCACGTACACTAATATTGTACAGGGCGCCAAAGTCGAGGCCTCGAAAAAAAGTAGTTCCGATGGCGGACAGTTAATCTCAGGATTGGGATCTCTGAAACAAAAATCGTACGGCATTTGAAAAAGGAAGGTTTCTTACGTGACAATTTACCACCGTTAGTAAAAAATTCCGCAAAAAAAAGATTTTACGGAAATTTGAAAAATTTTTGTGAAAAAATCGTCTGTTTTTCTTCAGTTTTTCATGGTTAAAAAATATTTATTTTTTATTTTTTGGTCATGTTGTGGTAAATTGTCACGTAAGAAACCTTCCTTTTTCAAATGCAGTACGATTTTTTTGTTTCAGATATCCCAATCCTGAGATTAACTGTCCGCCATAATTTTTCGAGGCCTTGACTTTTGCGCCCTCTACAATATTAATGTAAGTGGATAACTGAAAAATGATATATTTTTTGTACTCTCTAAGAGCTAGATATTAATATGTAAAAAGTTTTATGTTCATTTTTGATAAAGGTTCTGAGACAAAAATTCTTTAAAAAAATGATTATTTTTAGTCTTCTAAAGTGTACTAGTACATTAAATTTTATAAATCCTTTTCGAGGTATTTTCTATTCTGACCTTTATCTCCTCATCTTGATCTAACCGTGAGTTTATAATTGGTCCGAGGCATGTATACTTATCGACTCTTTCTAACGGTTTACCTTCCAATGTCAGATATATGTTGTCAACAGGGTTTTTCGAGATCACCATGTATTTGGTTTCATCAATATTCATTCTAATTGTCTACAACTACTTATTTCAATACCAAATTGCACCTTGCTACGACAGAGTCTTCATAATCAACCACTTAGAAGCTTATTCTCGTCTTATATGGAGACATCCACAAAGTAAACTCACAGCCTGGTGGAGCGTTCTACACATACTGCATAAACTAGTCTCTCCCGATAAAAAAACAAAGAGGAAAATTTAACCTTTTAGACGTTACGGTGTAAATTCAAATTTGATTAATTAACTATTAAATGAACTTATTTTAGCTTGCACTTAATACAAAAGACATACAGCTGTCGCGTCTGTGCTCTTATTGTGGACCTAATTTATGAGACCGTTGCCTCGACTCCGCATTGCCATTGATTTGAGCAACGACCATTATCTTCGTAATTTCAATTAGGCTCCCATTTTAGACATTTAGTTGTGGGCGTGAAAAGGTTGTGTAAATGTGTAGTTCTCCGAGTTTCTTGTGGCGGCCCTATCTACTACGTTAAAGGCATTCACTTAGCGATTTCCACGGAAAGTCACGACCCTAGTGCGATAGTTCCCTTTAGTGGTTTCGGTGGTGAAGGAGTTTGCATTTTTATTTGGCAATCATGAGAATTATCTGGGGAAACAATACTAATTGTATCCTAATTCGCGTATGTTTGAAGTAAATTGACAATATATTGTTCTAAACTAAAGCTATTTCCTTGAGACATCTTAATGCAATTTACTATTTTTGTGGGAATAAGCCGCAATTTTACTTTAAAATTAAGGTCATTTGACGTTTCGATTTACACCTAGGAAATCATCAAAATACCAAACAATAAATTAAACAAATTTTGTTTTTGTTACTTGGTAAAAAATCCTTTTAATAATTTTATTTTTTTCCGACTCACTACCCGGCTCATTTATATTGACAATTCAGACATATATTATACCTCTTAAAGTATATGATTAAAATGATATGGCCAATATTGATGAGATGCGTTCCTGAAACGATTTAATTGAAAGAGAGTTCATTCGATTACATGAAATCAACTTTAACTCTAGAATATCCGTCACAAAAAAATCGTAGCATGTGATATGTCTTTAAAAGGACAACCACATGCAATGATGACAGTAAAATTCTCGGGCTAGTGATTCCATATAGAGCATTCCGTATATTTAGTGGTTCCGTAGATTTAGCACAAAATAAATCGATTTTTAAATACAGCACCTAGAGACTTGTAACTTTTTGCATTGTGTTCAGGTTGAGTGGGGAAAAAAGTCTACTATAAAAAAGTGGGTGGAAATGTATAGTTGCATTTTAAAGTGAATAAAATGCATCCAAAGGTGAATAAACATGTCAAAATAAGTGTAGTAAGTAAGACTTTATTAGTCTGGAGTTTTTGGAGTCGCTGAAGACGAATACACTAGCAGAACCTACCACCGAAGCACCTGGTGCCCAGACTCACTGGCATTTTCAGCACTAAATTGATGCAAACAGATTACTCATGCAAACAAGAATACACCATCAAAACCAACATCCAGTGCACCTGGTGCTCAAAAACCCTCCACGCTCCAGAATATAACATGCCTTAGCAGTGGCCTTGAGCACCAGGTGGTGAGGGGGTCGGTTCTGATAGCGTATTCGTATTCAGCGACCCCAAAAACACCTCGTGTAATCTGCTTGTATAAATTTAGTGCCAAAATCCCTCGAAATTCCAGAAGATGACTGGACCCTAGACATCAGGTGCTCCAGGTGTCGGTTCTATGCCGAGGAAAACATTGATGCGGCCAGGCCCACTCAATACATTCCTATGTCAGAAAACATTGATGAGGTTCGTCAGCTAATTAAGGTTGACCGCTTTGTAACATATCGAGAGATAGAGTCATCTTTGGGCGTTTAAGAGATCTGGGTCCAAAATATTCTGCATGAAGAACTGGGTGTTACGAAGTTAGTTTCCCGCTGGGTTCCTCATTTGCTCACAGAAGAGCAACAAAGCGGTTCGCGTCAATTGGTGTCGAAAAGCATTGGAACGATTCAACAAAGGAAGCTCAAAAAACGTTTATAGTGATGTCAGTAGCGATGAATCTCGGATTTACTCCTAGGACCGGAAAATAAACGCCAATCTTCTGTGTGGGTCTTTCACGATGAGGAAAAACCAACAAAAGTGATCCATTCTCGAAGTGTGTCAAAGAAAAAGGGCGCAACTTTTGTGTCAAAATCTGATCATGTGGCAACAATTATTGCTTTAGAAGATCTAAGAACGATAACTTCTGACTGGTATGTAAACGTTTGTTTACCAAAAGTTATCGCGAAACTCCAACAAAGCAACACACAACGGCGACTCATCCTAATCAGGACAATGCAAATGCTCACACTGCCCAAAAGACAATAGAGTTTTTGGATCTTCAAAACATCTAATTGTTTAACCATCCACCGTATAGCCCCTACCTAATAGTTTTAGAAATATACATTAACAAACCCCTAACGATTTTCACTTTCAGCGAAACTGTTTACTAACTAAATTATACTATTTACAATTTTTGGTCATATACAGGTCGATGAAAATCTATGATCTCGTGGTCTCTGACATAAATTAATTTTCTAAATTTTTCCCCTAAAAATTATACAACAATACATACTATGTCATTGCAGTGTGCTAAATGATGGTAGGCAGGAATTCACTGGTCAACTTAGGTTTGAACCAGAAGAGATCCTAAAACTACCAATAAGAAAACTTTTGGTCTTCGTTGAGACCAAAGAACTTATTAGATTTTAAGGAAAAAAACAAGGGATGGTACAAATACCTTATGACCAAGTGCCAGATACTTATATACCACTCGCCTGATCTTAGAAGAAGAAGAAGAAGAAGAAGAAGAGATACAGAACATCAACTATAAGTTTCTAAAAGAAATAATATTTCAAATCTTGAATGGGTTGCATGTGAGAGTTCATTTTAAATGAAGTAAAAGTCAGACTTACTCTCAATCTTTATTATAACTTCCGACGACCGGTTTCGCTCTTTAAAATTTGTAGAGCATCTTCAGGTCAAAGGTAACAAGTTACAAAATGCTACAAATAAACAAAAAACAAAAACAAAACCACAATCTTTTATCTTACCAGACAGTATCTTTTACAACCAGACAATGTCCTAACTCTGGTTTTTGTTTATTTGTAGCATTTTGTAACTTGTTACCTTTGATCTGAAGATGCTCTACAAATTTTAAAGAGCGAAACCGGTCGTCGGAAGTTATAATAAAGATTGAGAGTAAGTCTGACTTTTACTTCATTTTAAATAATAATTCATTGTTTTGTGTTTTAACCTGTTACTCCAAGAAGTTTAAATCACCCTGTTTGACCTAACAACCCTTAAAACGTAGATCAACTCAACGAGAACACTTACTTGTGGATTTTGGCAACGGCTTCAAAGACGGCGACTCGTACAAACTTCGGTGTATAGAACCGAATGTAAATTTTGCAAGTCGTTTTTGTTATTCCCTTGTTCGGTACAGTACGTTTCTTATCTCGGTCTGGAGACAAAGTTGTGTTTATGAACGAACAACTTACATCACTGTTTACGACGTATTTAATGAAGCAGTATCGTAAAGACGTCAGGAAAACTATCTACAAGGGGCAGGAAATAGATTCCTTAATCTAGTCACCGACGATATAACGAAGTTATGATCAAATGGATTAGTGAATTCCGTAGCTGCTCTTAAGATACATTCTATTTCACTTTTACGTATACAGTGAGCACGTAAAGGTTGGAATAAACTTATTTTCTCGAGAAAGGACGATTTTGAAAAAAATCCCGAAACAGGTCAATTTTTATTTTTAAATTTCGACTTTTGGCATATATATCATATTAGTGACGTCACCATTTGGGCGTAATGACGTCATCGATGATTTTTTAAATGAGAATAGGGGTCGTGTGATAGCTCATTTGAAAGGTAATTCAATTCTCTATTCAGTAATATAAACATTAACATAATTATTTATACAGGGTGTCCAAAAAAATTTTGAATTAAATTTATTGATATAAAAAGAAGAATCTGTGTAATTTATTTAGTTCAAAATACATTTTACTGCTATCAGAAAACAGAAAAAAATATTTATTTGGCAAATAAATATTGTCTTTTGCTTAAATTCAATATTAAAGCAGCCACCCATCTGCCTTTTGAAAGTTTAAACATTAATTTAAGCTAAAAACAATGATTATTTTTCAAATAAATATTTTTTAGACTCTTCTTTTTATGCCAATAAATTTATTTAAAAAAAATTTTTTTTCGACAACCTGTGTAAATATAGAATTGAATTACCTTTCAAATGAGCTATCGCATGACCCCTATTCTCATTTAAAAAAATCATTGATGACGTCATCACGCCCAAATGGGTGACGTCACTAGTATGTTATAGATGCCAAAAAGTCGTAATTTAAAAATAAAAATCGACCTGCCTCGGGATTTTTTTTCAAAATCGTCCATTCTCGAGAAAACGAATTTATTCCAACCTTTACGTGCTCACTGTATGTTACTACTTATTCTCCATAAAAACAGAAAAGAATAGAGAAATATAGAAACTGTATAAAGTATTTGATTATTTAATTACATGGTAATTTTGTGTCATAGAAGTTATTTTAATATGATTATTTTTGAATGATTTTAATTTCCAATCGTGTAGTAAGATTTTTCATCGCGTTTTTAACTCTGTCCAATCAGATTATTATTATACTGGAAATAATCTACTTATACATGATTATGTTGGGAATAATATTAGCTATTTTAGACGAGTGGCACGCACCCCCAAAATGACCAGGTACTGACCACCGTGTGGTGAATGGCTAATTTTGGTCATACTTCATGTTTTTGATGGTGCTGAAAACGAAAATAAGGTTTATTTTGAATTTTATGTGGGGGAACATTGTCTAAATCGCATTTTTTTCCTAAAAATAAAAAAATAAATCACATTTTTTGCGTTGAACTCACTACAACTCTGCTCCATTTTAATACTTTTTTCTGGAATTTTTTGTAGTATATATATTTCACACCTTTCTGAACACGCGACCTGTTTCAAACTCTCAATCTTATTCTAAGAAGAGTTAGGAATTTTTTAAAGTAAAAGGTGAAGATTCCTGAATTGCCAAGTTTAATGGCAAAACTTGAGTGACAAAATTTTAAATTTAGCTTTTTAATCATGTTTATGATAAAATATAGAGTACAAGAAGTTTTCTGGGGTGTATTAGATCAAAATGTTTTGCTGGGGTGTATTAGAAAAAAAAAATGGTGCAACTTTTAATACCGACGTTGTACACCCCCAAAATAACGCTTATTTCTCGAGATACTGACCACGGGTTGTGAATGGCTAATTTTGGTCTTCCTTTATGTTTTTTACTGAATTTAAGATAAACGTGATTTCATTTTTTTTTATTTTTATGGTAAAATTGCTATTTTGACAATGTTCCCCCACTTAAAATTCAAAATAAACCACATTTTCGTTTTCAGCAGCATCAAAAACATAAAGTAAGACCAAAATTAGCCATTCACCCTTGGTCATTATCTCGAAATATACTTAAGCGTTATTTCGGGTATTTATAACGTCGATATTAAAAGCGGCACCTTTTTTTTTCTATAAAACATTTTGATCTAGCACTTTCTAGAAAACTTCTTTGTACTCTATATTTTAACATAAACGTGATTAAAAAGCTAAATTTCAAATTTTGTTACTCAAATTTTGCGATTAAACTTTGCAAT
This sequence comes from Diabrotica virgifera virgifera, assembly GCF_917563875.1. Classification (NCBI taxonomy): domain Eukaryota; kingdom Metazoa; phylum Arthropoda; class Insecta; order Coleoptera; family Chrysomelidae; genus Diabrotica; species Diabrotica virgifera. The sequence continues at coordinate 58,033,441 of NC_065443.1, read as the reverse complement.
TCAGGAATAGTCACCTTTTACTTTAAAAAACATAACTTTCATTAGAATAAGAGTCGACCTGAGTCGACCTGGGGCCTATAGACATTTTTAAAAATGTCTAGTTGTTCTTGCCGGCGTTGGGATTTGAACCTTGGCCTACCAGCACGCGAGTCAAGCATACTACCGCCTAAGCTACGCCGTCCACTTAGAATAAAATGAGTACCTTGGGAAAAACCAGGGGTAATAATAGGCGGTTGAAGCGGAGCACTGGCCCTATTACCTTCCTTGTATACCGTAGGCCCTAGATATAGCAGACTACCCTGCTATAATCCCAAAGCCGCCTCAGCGGTATTAAACAGGAAACTATTATTATTAGAATAAGACTGAAAGCTTGAAACAGGTTCCATTGTCTTCCATTGAGAGGTGAGAAATATCTACTATAAAAATTTCAGAAAAAAACATTAAGTACGTTAAATTTTATTAGGTTGGCCGTGAAAATATTCAATAAAATAATTTTTTTTCGAAAATTAATAGGTATATATTAATCTGGACTGATCCTTAATTTATTAATGTTGGTTGAAATAACAAAATACCTACGCAGTTAAGATTGTTGGTGCGTTTAATATTAATAAAAACATACAATATTTGATCTAATTAGCTATGACATTGCCACTAAAGGACCAGACAACACTCCTTATGGAAAAGTGGTCCCGGTCAAATTTGATGAAAGTTTGGTCAATGATACTTCTTGATGTGTAGATTAAAAAAGTCCATGGCACCTGGGTCTGAATAACTACTATTCTCGAGTTACAGTCTTCTGAAGTTATTGGATTCGAGTGCTCGGTTTACGTTAAGTGCACTAATTTACGGTCAAGTGAACGAAAATATTTATTATTAGAAGCAGAGAAACTCATGTTCTTCATACTTACTTGCGTGTTGTATATGAATTCGTGGTCAAAAATAGTTGGATCGTATTTTAGTCTTCAGAAAACCTCCGAAAAGTCTTCAGAAAACTAAAGAAGTGCGGTATAAAATGTGCTGCCAGATCGATATAAGCATTATCATGTTTTCATGAATGCTTCTCAGTTATGCAATAACAGCAAAACTGCAGTTCCGCCTTATCTTTAGAAAAATACTGAACAGTGGCGGATCTAGGGGGATGGGGGTAATTTCACTCGTAACATGTTCCAGAATAATTTAAGAAAAATTGTTGAAACATAAAAAAATACATTAGTTGACATGAAACTTGTCCCGCATATCAGATATAAGACAGGTAGAGAACATGGACTTGATTTCAATACAAAAAAAAAACAAAGTACCTGGTAGTTTTGTAAATGCTAAATATTAATTACAATTGTCTATGGAAAAATCTGGTTTAAATCATCTTCGACTATTCGTACATTAAAATTTTGCTGATTTCGGTTAGATGCATCATACGTTGTATTAACTAACGACCTGTCAGGATACTTAACATTGGGTTGATGTCTTGCAAAGCCTAAAAACCATAACACAGTGGTGACATGAGCACAAGTACCTACAGTTCTCGCACCAGATTGACAGGTAGAGTAGTACCCGTTAATCGGTTCTTCTACAGGCTCATTTTCATCATTATCTTCATCAACCGTATAGGAAATGAATACTTGGTGTTTTGTAGCTTGCAGAAACCTAGAAAATATTCGAACTCTTATGAATCCCGGTTCATCCATATTCTCATCAATTTGAAACTCTTCGTCATTTTCTCTTATTTTATCTTGTATGTAAGATGGTGCCAGTTTAATTTGATATATCCCAATCGTAAGGTCTTTTAGGTAGTCTAAGTCGAAAACAGAAAAGTTAGCAAAATCATGATTATGAAGCCTTCTCCATTGACCTTCTTCTTGCAGTACCGTCTCCTATCAGAGGTTGGCTACCATCACAGCAATCTCAACTTTGTTGGCTGCAGCTCTGAACAACTGTATTGAACTTCACCCATACCATTCCCTTAAATTTCGCAACCAGAAAATCCTCGTACGTCCCATATTTTTCTTTCCCGAGATTTTTCCTTGGATTATGAGTCTAAGCAGAGAGTACTTTTCTCCTCTCATTATGTGGCCTAGATACTCCAGTTTTTTGTTTGTATGGTTTTTATGACTTCGCATTCCTTCCCCATCTTCAGCAAAACATCTTGATTTGTTACTCTTTCTGTCCATGGTATTTTCCACATTCTTCTGTAACACCACATCTCGAATGCCTCAATGTTTTTGATGTTTATATTTTTCAGAGTCCAAGCTTCCATGCCGTACAGCAGAACGGACAAAACATAGCACCTTAACATTCTCGTTCTTAAGTTTATATTTATGTCCCAGCTGCATAGGAACTTTTTCATTTTGACAAACGATTGTCTCGCTATCTCAATTCGCCTCTTGATTTCTCTTGTCTGGTCATTAGTATCAGTGAAACAAACCCCTAAATATTTGTAGGACGTAACTCTTTCAACTGGCTGATTATTTATGGTTAAATTCATATTGGTGTATAGCTTCTTTGTAACAATCATGAATTTAGTCTTTTTAATGTTTAGTTTTAGACCATACCTATTGGTATGAGTGTTTATGTTTTCCATCAAATACTGTAAATTTGCTGGGTTATCTGTTACTATTAGCGTGTCATCCATTGACCATTTCTTCTAATCAGATTATCAGTCTCAACTCTAGCTTGTACAACATTGGGAATTAGTAACCTCTGTAATAACTGTTCAGCTGCTTCAGCTGTAGCACCTTGCATGTGGATCGCTGGGTGATACTTATTTAATAGTGCACCAGCAATACGGTAAAAATCATTTAGATTTTTCCATGGTGCATGTTTATAGGATGGGCAAAGAATTTAAAGACAGAGCGTAAATGACCATTTCTTCCTTCTACAATCCATCGATTTTTCGTAATAATACGTGAGTTATTAGCATCTTCAGTTGAAAGTTGCTTTTGTCCACGTGACAAAAGGGCTGGCATCTTATGTTCGATACCTAGTAATTGTAAAAATGGTATACAATCTCGATATCCTCTGTCTACCAGGAGTATGTCTCCATTTTGGAACCAATCTCTTAAATAATTTCCATCTCTGTTAAATTCATGTTGAAGAATGTTGGCATCATTATTGTACGAATCAGAAAAGTTTGGTCCAAAAATCGATAAAATGTAGCAATCAGGTGCTACAACTAATGTTGGTTTTAAAACATGTCTACTTTTGTGCATTGAATAAGATTGTCGAAGTACTTGAAAACAGTTGCTTTTATGTAAGTAGGCATATGTTGTATCTACTAATGCAATCACCTTTGGTTCATTCGGATTCGGATTGTACAAAATATTAGAGTAAGCCGTTACATGTTGCTGAATGAATTGATTCCTTGGTATTGATTGGGGTCCAATATTTTGCACAACAAACCTTTGAATTAGTGATCTTCTAACGCGTTCCACTGTTAGACTAACATATTGTCTAGTATTATAACCAAACAAAACCCTGAGAAAACTGTCACTCAAACCTTGTTTCAACTTACATAGAAACATCAGTAAATCTCTTTTATTAATATATCTGTCTTTACCGTTTTCGAAAACAGGATCACAATAAGTAAATAGTTCCTCGAATTGTTCTTTAGTTGCTGGAGCCAAACATTGAAAATCTTCATTATCTAAGTTATCAATATTTAGACCTTTTATTTCTTTAGCAGCGCAGATTGTAAGTTCGCCTAAGAACAATGCTAATTCTGGACCTTTGATTTTATATGGTCGTTTAGTGAAACCTAGACCAGGTAACAAAATATCAGGAACTAGGGAAATATAATGTGCCACATCTTCACGTTTGCCCCCCTAAAATTTTTTATATGGGCGCCCGTTACGTCTTTCGTCACACTATCCGCTCTTTGGTTATAAATGTGTTTTGATGGCTCCACCTCGTTCATTTTCGTTAAATAAATTTATTTCATTAATTCTGGACGATGTTACCGGTGGAATTACCCCTATCCCCCTAGATCCGCCACTGTTTAGTAGTTTTCTAAAGATAAAGCCGAACTGCAGTTTTTCTGTTATTGCATAACTGAGAAGCATTCATGAAAACATGATAATGCTTATTTCGATCTAGCAGCACATTTTATACCGCACTTGTTTAGTTTTCTGAAGACTTTTCGGAGGTTTTCTGAAGACTAAAATACGATCCAACTATTTTTGACCACGAATTCATATACAACACGCAAGTATGTATGAAGAAACATGAGTTTCTCTTCTTCTAATAATAAATATTTTCGTTCACTTGACCGTAAATTAGTGCACTTAACGTAAACCGTGCACTCGAATCCAATAACTTCAGAAGGCTGTAACTCGAGAATAGTAGTTATTCAGACCCAGGTGCCATGGACTTTTTTAATCTACACATCAAGAAGTATCATTGGCCAAACTTTCATCAAATTTGACCGGGACCACTTTTCGATAAGGAGTGTTGCGTGGTCCTTTGCTTAAATATTTGCTTTGCTTAAACCATGCCCCGCGCACTCTAGTAAAAAAAATGTAATCGTATTTAGTTTACTTCCAATTTGTCAGAGGTTGTGCGAGGCGCTGATTTCGGCATCATGATTGGTGGAACATGACTTTTGACAAATCCTGCGCTGTCTGTGTTCAGTCATTATGGTTGGTATTATTTTGTGTTTGTTTGTGTCACCATAAAAAGAATATTATTCAGTCGTGTTTTTTGATATTTTTGTTATTTTGTAATCGAGTACCTTTTTAAAGTTAAAGGTAAGTTTTTCTGATTGTAAGGTAGTTATTTTCTGATTGTAGTGTTTATCCAACGGGTTTAAAATGCACATTTTTTTCGCGTTTTGTTGTTAGGTCTAATGGCTCCGATCAGCTGTTGTAAACAGACGGTGTAAAAGTTCAACAAGTAAACATATATTGAATCCAAATTAAAGACTCATATTTCTATGTAAAATGTCACATTATATAAATAAATAATTAAGAAAAAAAAAGTTGTTTGTGTTTTACCGTTATTGTCCACTTGAAGAAAATATTAAATATTGGAAGTATTTGGAAGTACCGTATGGAGGCTATGTACCTATAGTATTTTTACTACAAAAACGTTATTACGTAGGTCAAAATTTTTGACGTAAGAGAACTGTCAAAACATTAGAATGTGACTTTTCATTATTGCTATGTTTATTATAAACACGGCAATAATGAAAAGTCACATTCTAATGTTTTGACAGTTCTCTTACGTCAAAAATTTTGACCTACGTAATAACGTTTTTGTAGTAAAAATACTATAGCGTGGAGGCTAGATTGTAGTACACTTCCAATTAATCAGGTGGCGCTGAAATACGTGACATATTTTTTGAAGAGTGAAATAGCATTCTACCCAATCCTACTAAAACTTTTATCTATGGCTTAAACATTGTACTAGTTTTATAGTTTTAGTTGGTTTGTTACAATTGCTACTATGAATTTTTCTAATAAGGAACTGATTAATATGGGTTTTGTGCTAGGAGAGGATAACAAAAATGTGCTACTAGCAATAAAAATTTATCATCAGCAATTCCCTGATAGATGACAACCAAGAAGAGAAACTTTTCAAAACTTACTAGAAAGGTTAAACCGACTGGACACTCAGACTACGAAAAATCTGATCGAACAAAAACTATTGTAAATGATTAAAGTTAATTAAATGTAATCCTTAGTGTCACTAAGAATCTGCATATTAGTATGAACGTTTTCGTAATCTAAGTGTCTAGTCCGTCGAAACCATTCTAGTAAACTTTGAAAAGTTTCTCATCGAAGTTGTCGTCTTTAAAGGAATTTCTGATGATAAATTCTTATTGCTAGTAGCACATTTTACCCTCCTAGGACAAAAACCGTACTAATCAGTTCCCCATTAGAAAAATTCATATTAGTAATGGTAACAAAACAACAACTGGAAATACAAAAATAGTATATGTAATGTCAAATGTTTAAGCAACTTTAGTGTCATATTCATAGCCCACTAGGTAGAATATTGTATGTTTTTATTAATATTTTACGCATCAACAATCTTAATAACGTAGGCGTTTTGGTATCTCATCCAATATTAATAAATTAAGGATCAATATAGATTAATATGTATTTAAAAAATTTAATTGAAAAAATCATTTATAAAAGGTATAAAAACTTTTATTAAAATCTCTTTAAGGGCTATATCACAACACAACGTTTTCGATTTTCTTACAAAATCATCATCAGTGTTATAATAAACCTAAAAGTAAGTATGAGTATGACCGTTTTATTGAATACAAAGTTGGTATTTAAATTTTGACTAGGGTGAAAGCAAGTTGGCTATACTTGCAGGTTGAATGCTAACTGAGCCACCACAGAAATATCAGGGTGAGGACCCTTTAAATGTTATACAGTTATATTACAAATGCATATTTGTTTAAAATTTCATCCATATTTTTCTATATTAATTATATCCACCCTATAGAATTTTAAACAAATATGCATTTGAAATATAACTACATACCATTTAAAGGGTTCTTTCCCTGGTATTTCTTTGGTGGCTCAGCTAGCATTCAACCTGTAAGTATAGCCAACTTGCTTTAACCCTAGTCAAAATTTAAATATCAACTTTGTATTCATTAAATGGTTATACTTACTTCTAGGTTTATTATAACACTGATGACGATTTTTTAAGAAAACGGAAATGTTCTGTTGTGATGTAGCCCTTAAAGGGATTTTAATAAAAGTTTGTATACCTTTTACAAAGCATTTTTTCAATAAAATTTGTGTGATTGGTGGTACACAGCCAACTACGGGAAAATTATTTCTTTTCCTTGTGGATTTTTTTTGTATTTATTGCCAAAAAAATATTTTTGATTGAATATTTTTACGGCCACCCTAATAAAATTTCACGTAATTTTTGTTGCAATTGATGTTTGAATTCATACATCACGAATAACTCGAAAATTGAAGCAGTTAGGTATAGGGAATGCTTAAGAATTAAAAAAAATACCATCATATCCATTTAATAAAACTCAGAAAATACTCATTCCGAGTTTTGACCAACCCTGTATAGTAAAATTAAACATTTATTAGGTATAATAACAGGAATCTACGATTAACTTACAAAATGCAATTAATGGCATAGAAGGCTGGTCCAAAAAATGGCGTATAAAGTTTAATGAACAGAAGTCAGTTCATATTAACTTCACTAACAAGAAAATCAATAATCTTCCAATTACCCTAAACAACAACGTTGTTCCTAATAAAAAAACAGCGAAATACCTGGGTTTAAATCTCGACGTCAAACTAAAATGGAAGGAGCACGTTAAAAAGAAAACTGAACAGATGAAGATAAAGTACAAAAATATGTATTGGCTAATAGGTAGGTACTCTCAACTTTCCATCCAGAACAAAGTACTAATTTACAAACAGATATTGAAACCGGTGTGGACCTATGGCCTACAATTATGGGGCTGTACCAAAAAAAGTAATTACCGAAATTTAGAAACGCTCCAGAACCGAATATTAAGGAATATTGTATGTGCTCCTTGGTATGTTCGGAACGACGATTTGCGTAGAGATCTTAAAATCGAATCTATTCCAAATGAAATCAAGAAAGTCGCCAGGAGACATGAAGACAGGCTCCATAAGCATCCCAACCATGAAGCACTTCAGCTTCTTGTCAACGAACCCCAGATGCGAAGGCTCAAGAGGACTAAACCGTTCGAGCTCGTGTAATGTGTGAAGTTGTGCCGGGCTTAGTTAGTGTTGTGCATTGTATTGTAGCCACAACAAATACGTGAGCAATTAGTGAAAAGCAGAGTCAGTGCTGTGCTGTGTAGCCACAACAAAGAAGTGGACATTTCATGTAAAAAAAAGCTAGGATGGACCAGGTGACATCTAGTTTACAAACATTTTTTAGGGAAATTAGGTTAAAGAAAAAATACTGATTAATCTTGTAGATTAGGTGTATTTATATTGTTTAAATAAAAAAAAAAATTAGGTATAATAATAGTTTCTAACAACAGTAAACTATATTAAAAATAATTTGAACATAAATAGAGATTTTGATGTCAAATCAGTACAATTCTAGGTACATGGTGTGAATGTTGCTACGAAATTTATAAAAAAAGAATGTGTGTGTGTGTACTTTGTACGCACGTAAGAAGATTTTCTTCTATTATATAATAGGTAATTTAAACGAAGTAAATATACTTAAAAGGTTATTTGTATTTATTTTATTTAAAAATCAAACTAACTTTCTTATCTACCACTTTCAAAAAAGAAGAATATCTTCAAAAATTACATAATAATATACTTACAATCATAAAATCTATAAAAAAATAAAAAAATAATAACTTGCTTGGGGCTTGAACCCACTTCACGTCTACCGCGCCGTACGAAAGTTGACGGCATTCCAAACTGCACCACATTCGCGTATACGTCATGTGGGAATATACACAAACTAAAGGTTTACACCATAAATTTATATGAATTTAATAAAATTATTAGTTTGATTTTTGTCGAAATAAAATACAACAAAATATAGAGTAAGAAAACGATATATGAGATGAAGATTTGTAGAAAGTTTGTTCGTAATCAGATTATGTAAATTAAAACATTGCCTACTAATAGGTAACTAAATTATTTTGTTTACATTTTCCAAATAGATAGGTATTGAAACTATTATGTATTTCCAACTGAAACATTTAGAATTAGGTACCTGCGGCTTTTCAAAACTATTTAAAAAGTCACTATAATTATAAATTTGATTTTATTTCTGTCCACACATCAATAAAAACTAATATTATACAATATTTTTGTTTACCGATAACCTCCATATTGAACAATTATTGACAGATCATTTCAAAATTTCAACACCCAATCAGAGCCCGTATAACGATTAATACCATACTGTCGGTGTGCGCATGCGCGCGGATCAATCAAATTTTACCCTCGATCGATTCGCCGCTAAAGAAGAATATCTTCAAAAACATAATTATCTTTTAAACTACCTTGTATAATATTACAAATCCTCATATTATAATGAAAGAAGACATCAAGGAGAATCCAAAAATGAAAAATATACAGAATGTGTTCCATTAAAAAAAACGAAGTTGTAAGCAACTTCCGGTATAAGCGGAAGTAGAAAATAGATGAAAATATTTTTATTAAATAGTTCACTCTTAAAAACCCCTCAATTTAATTCCAATTTTCATGATTCAGTTATCTTTAGTTCTCTAGATATTTCTAATTGGCCCTTTATCTGCCTCACCCTGTATATTATAATGTTTAATTATAATATGCATATCTATATATAAATATGTAATAAAATTTCTATCTGGAAAAAATCATACATTACAACCCCCGTATAATCAGTGACAAACTATTGTAATTATAATCCTATTAGGTATTTTAATGCTCCCTTAATGTCTTCAGGAAACCTTAGTAATAGATTATGGGATTGCTTTTGTGAGTCTTGGGTATTGTCTATTGTCGCACATCAGATTGTTTAATTAATTTCGTAATTACATTAAATAGTGCAATGGAGATAGGAAATGAGTGGAGGGTTTGAATAAACAATGTTTTTGGTTTGAACTAAACATGATGAGATTGGGAAGTTTGCTTCAAAATGACGGACGGCAGAAATAAATTCAGTTTAGGAAGACTTAAAAATATTAATTTTTTATAATATATATTTTCATTTTTACTATCGTTTATTTGTAAGATACAATATTAGGAATATGTAGTGTTGATTAGACTCCCTTTGAGGGTATTTTTGGCCAATACCTGTTCAACTTATTCACCTAATCAGATCTTTAGTTTTTTTTTTTTTCATATTAATATTAGTGGTATGTCGATCTTAGTTTGTTTGCATATTCATGTATTTTAACGTTTATATACTGGGTATTCCTAAGATGGGTGACAAACTTTAAAGGGATAATTCTGCATGTAATTAAGCTAATTGGACTAAATGAAGATACTTTCGCGTGTTCCTTATTAGGTTTTGGAGTAAGAACAATTTGAGCAACTTTCCATTGGAGTTGTTGCAACCTGTTTTTAAGATTGAATGAAATAAATAAGTAATTAAACTTACACCTTCGTTGGGTAGATTTTTCAGTACTAAACTAAATATTATATCACATCCAAGTTACTTCTTAATTTCCAGATTACCAGTTACTTGTTTGATTTCAGATTTCTTAAAAATTTTAATAGGCGGAGCCATATATTTCATTTGCGACTTCATGAATAACTTCTTCTTTTTTCACTGAGACTTCTCTCTGATCCGGTTGAAATACCTCGCATAAATGATTTGCAAAATTATATCTTTGCAAAAGTCAGTTTTAGCCCAAGTGCCATTTGGATTCCTGATTGGCATATTCATTTGTTCCTTGCGTTTAAGTTTTTTTGTTAGTTTCTTTGTTATAAGGTTATTTCCCACATAACAATTTCATGTTCTTAGTAGATTCATAGAACATACTTTTCAGAAAAAGTATATACTGAGAATGTGCGTAATTACCATTGCGAATGTGCAGAGCAGATACTGAGTATATACTACATTACAGTACTTAAACGTTCTATGTATATACTTAGAATGTACTACCGCACTTCTTTTCAGTATATACCAAGAATGTTCTTTTTAGAACATTCCAAGGACGTGCTATAAACCTTCTATGTGTATACTTAGAACATACTACCGCACATCTTTTTAGTTTATACCAAGAAGGTACTTTTTAGAATATTCCAAGGAAGTGCTATAAACCTTCTATTTATATACTAAGAACGTACTACCGCACATCTTTGTATGGGAAGAATATTATATTTTTAAGAATATTCTAAGAAAGTGCTATCAAGTGCTATATTGCTTAGAAGTATGTTTTCAGCATCACCTAATCTCATCTTAGGTTCTACTGGTTCTACCAAATATCTATTTACATATTTTAATTGCAAATGAGAATGTAGTTAGTACCTACATTCTACAATATTACTTAAAAAGTAAGTACATATTTATAAATTTTAGTTATTTATATAAATCATTATATAATATTTAGCTAAACTAAACTATGCATAATAAATAACTAAAATTTATATAATACTTATATGTACTTACCTATTTAAGTAATATTGAGTTATCAAAATAGATTATATGTACTTTGAAGCACCGCAAACAAAATAAACAGATTATGTATGTTCTTTAGTCCTAGTACTACATCATTCGCCTTCATCCTTAACACTGCATAGATCCATAGATGATACAAATAATGAAATAATGCCTGTTTTCTTTTTCATATTTTACGGTTTTTTCCTATCCCTGATACATTCAGGTAAGAATAGAAATGGTCAGAATATGATGGGGAGAGGGGGGTTATGAATGTATTGTGGAATAACAAAATCGGTGGTCAGTGTTGCCAAACGGAGAGAAATTTCCCTTTTTGCGGGAATTTTCAACATAAAAGGTGATAAAGGGAAAAAGTTAACTCAAAAGGGAATTATTGTTCCAGTCCAAATTGTAAAATATTAAGAAAAAATCAAAATATTTGAAAATAATTCTACATATCTTCTCAGATTTTGTAAACAGGAGGAAAGTTTTTTTTATAAAAGTGGGAATTTTTAAGGTAAGTTGACGGAAAAAGCTTACTCGACGATTGGCAACGCCAAAGCCTTTGGTTGCTTTGGTTGTGCATTTTGGCACGTTTTGGTTCTGCGAAATGGCCTATTGAATTGAATGTACCTAAATTCAAATTCCAAGGATGTAAAAATACTAATGATTCATGATAAACTCGAAATGGTAAAGTCATTTCAATTATGAAAACGAATTTTTAATAGTATCTATGTAAACGTTAATACAATTAATGTTTAAACTTTTTTACCCTACAACAATTTTGAAATGAAATTCGTCCAATACTACCTACATACATAAATTTTATTAATTATGTATTCTAAAAAATAGATATTTTTAAGATATTTTAAAAGTATCTACTTATAAGTATGTGTTAAGAATGTACTTATAAGTATGTGTTAAGAATATTCGATAAAGGTATATTCTAAGAATAAACTTTTACGAATATTCCGAGATCCTACGTACACGAATATACTTAGTATATTCGGAACGAGAATATACTTTGAAGTATATGCAAAGAACATGAAATTTAGAATGTTTTTTAAGGTAGATGCTATGCTTGTACTACACATATACTAAAAAGAATATACTCCGACGAATGTTGGTAGTATATGCTTAGAACATGATGCGAACATCATTGTTATGTGGGTTAGAGGTTGTTATGAGGTTATTTAAATAATTGTTGATTTCATTGTCTTTATGTTGAATCAATTTTCTTTTGAGTAGTCTGCAAGCTCTTTTAAAATTTGTTTTATCTTCTGGGTACCTAGTGAACTGCCACCTCTTTCTTTTTTCCAGTACCTACTTATAAGTGTATTTATGTGAGCAGGATACGACTCGGAGTTGTGTGTGTAGGTAATTTCTGGAGTGGACGACCAAGCAGCTAGCTGAATAATATTGTAGCAATTGGATTTGCAATATGAGCAACTGGATTTCCTATGTTACTATCACTTTTTCACTTTTAAGATGCAAGTTTAGGTTAATGGATGTTTTTATTTCGTCTCTATACCTGTTCCAATTTGTTCTTTTATTAGAAAGTGTTAAGGAAAATTATGAATTTGGCTTACTAGATCTATGAAGAAAGGGGAATGATCCGACGAGAGGTCAAATACAGGAAAAAATTAGGAGATAGGAATGTGTTAATCCTTTAACTTTAGCGCCATCAATAAGATCGGGAATTGTTTGTCTATTGGTGGGCCAATAAGTAGGATGTCCAGTAGAGAGAGGACTTAAATGATTCTCATTAATCCTCATTAACCCGGCGGTGGACGGGTGGTTTAAAAACTCACCAGGGGACGGTAGGGGTCTAGCAGGACCAAAATTTAAATGTTCCACAAGTTTCAGATAACATTCACATAATGTGTTTAAGTATTTTGTTGGTTTACCTGTCTATTACTTAATGACGTTGCATGATTGTATTTTCGTTTTGTTTTATTTCTCAAAAAATATAGCAATCAATCTAAAGTTTAACTTTTATTAGCCCTGGTTAGTAAATAAATATTTTCTAAAATTCCTACATATGTTTTATTAAAATACAAATATTATGCTACACAAATTTGCTTATAACAAAAAATAGAAAAATTCTCTGCACAAAATAAAAAAGTTAGAATTTTACCCTAAAGTGTTCTCTGTGCACTCAGAGAAATATGCTACAATGTGCTCCATACAAACCCAGTTTTCCGTCTTTAGAGTATTAATCCTCTTTTATTGGTGGTTACTTCTAATGGAAATGGTAAAGCATGGTAAAGCAGTATTTGATAGGCGCGAGGCTGATTGTCATACAACTCAAGAGAAATAAGGCTTCAAATCTCGCCCTCCCATATTTTCTTTTGTCATATTTAGATATTCCTAAATATTTCATAAATATTATATTTTAGGAAAAAAATCGAAAAAACTGCATTACAATTATATGAATACTTGGTGGGGTCTGTCAGGACATATTATGAAATATCTTAAAACCGAAAAATATTTTTTTTTAAATATCGCCATTAGTTTTAGTGAGCAATTTTTGAAAGGTACTGAAAAGGCCATTTGTGGATGTAACTATTTTTTTGTATATATTATTTTTTTGTATATTTTTTTATTATATTTTTAATTTATTTTTTTTCATTGTTTTTTTTTTGCTCCTTTTTTCTTTTTTTTTTCTTGTTTTTTTTTCAATTAAAATATACAATAATTACTTAAATCTATAGGGTTAAAAAAATAACAACAAAACAAACATGTTTGTCTTGTTTTAACAAACATGCCTGTTTTGTTTTAACAAAATTACTTAAATACAGGGTTAATTATATTGCTACAATTTATATTTACAGTTTTTGATATGTTCGTAAATTGTTTTTAATGTATTAATATCTTCAGAAAAAATCAAATTGTTCAGGTAGACGGAAAATGGAATTTTTAAAATATTAAGATTATCATAAAATTTGTTTATATTTACTGATTGATGGGAACATTCGAGGAGAATATGTAGTAGATCACCTTCTTTTCCACACTCACAGTTAGGTGACTCTGTGAGACCCAAACTGAACATATGAAGGGGACTAAGAGCGTGATTACATCTCAATTTATTTATAACTCTTATGAAATGGCGATTTGATACATAATGAAAGCATCTTTTAATGGGAATTTCAGGCTGCATTTATTTGTAATTACTTCCAGTTCTCGTGTTTCGATAATACGTTTGCCAGTTTTCTTTTTGATGTGCGAGCATCTTAAAGTAGTTACTAAAATGATCATCTTTGCAAAGCATAGCAAATCTAAAAAAACTAAAACGCTTAATAGCCCAGTAAATGCTCCGAATTGCATGAAAATTTGGATTTAGGTTCTACTTACCCTCAACTTCAAAGTTGAAATTGTGCCATTGGTTGCTTTTACTTGGGGGGTGACAGTCACCCCTTCTAGGGGGTGAAAAAACATACGTTCAAGGTAAGACCGGAAATGGATAAATTTACTGATTTTAAGCAACTTTTGTTCTATAGAATTTTTTATGTACGTCAATACTTTTCGAGTTATTTCCGATTGAAAGTGTTTATTTTTCGACAAAAAACTACGTTTTCAGACGGTTTTTCGCAAATCACTCAAAAAGTAAATATTTCATCGATAAAAATATTCTTAGCAAAAGTGTAGCTTATAAAAAACTTAAAAAAACGGTGTATCGGTAAAGTCTATCAATCCAGTAAAAACAAAGTTGTAGCTTATGAAAAATACGTTCTTATTCGTCTAATTCCAAATCGAATATTTCAAGGTGAAATTACCGAAAAATTAAGCACTTTTCGGGAAAAATCCATTCAAACTTTTTTAAAGTGTTTATAAAAGCTTTATTTTGATTGTTTATAAAAGTTTGTAGCATTAAAAATAAGCGAGTTAAGCTCAAAATAAAGTTGACCCTCTTTTTTTTGGTAAAAAAATCATGAAAATCTCCCCGTGTCTAGCTCCCCAAATGAAATTAATCGCTACTGCTTTACACACAATTTACTTACTTATCTATTTTTTATATGATATGTCAGTCTCACCGATTTAAAGTGCTTATTTTTTAAAGGGTTATAGTTGAAAAAGCTTGAACGGGCACTAATCACGAGTGTATGCAAATTTTGAACAGTCATATCTTAACCAATTCTTGTCTTACGGAAAAACAAAATGAAACTAGCATATTTATAATAGCAAAACCTACATTTTTTTACTCTTTAAGATTTTTGTTATCACTAATACTTTTTTAGTTATTTTGAAAAAAGGCAATTTTTAAAAAATTTTAGAAAATTTTTTTAATATAAAACCAAATTTTTTCAAAAATAAGCATTTCAAACCAATCAAACTTACAGATCATTTAAAAAATACACATGCAGTTAAAATAAATGGTAAAGCGGTAACGATTAATTTAATTTAGGGTGCTAATTAGAGGGAGATTTTCACGATTTTTTTTACCAAAAAAAGGGCGAACTTTTTTTCAGTGTAACTCGTTTATTTGTGATGCTAGAAACTTTTGTAAAAAACAAATATAAAGCTCTAACATGAAGTAAAACCACTTCTATGTAAATTGGTATATTTATTAAAACTTAAAAAATCCCAATGGATTGAGTAAAATATGTCCAATTCAGAACGTTTTCAGACCTATCGGTCCATCATCAGTGAATGTGCATACTTGCTAAATAGCCCCAGAACCAAACAATGGTTGAATTTAAAATTCCATTTACATTATTTAAAAATAATATTAAACAGGCTAAACGCCGATGTTACAGGATATAACCTACGGGAACATGGTGAAACCCTACCAAAAACTCAATCAACCATCTTAGGCCAACTTTGACTATATAGGTTATATCCTGTAACATCGGCGTTTAGCCTGTTTAATATTATTTTTAAATAATGTAAATCGAATTTTAAATTCAACCATTGTTTGGTTCTGGGGCTATTTAGCGAGTATGCACATTCACTGATGATGGACCGATATGTCTGAAAACGTTCTGAATTGGACATATTTTACTCAATCCATTGGGATTTTTTAAGTTTTAATAAATATACCAATTTACATAGAAGTGGTTTTACTTCATGTTAGAGTTTTTTAACTATATGGTATACAGCCAACCTAGGGAACTTCCCTTTCAGTAAATATAAAGCTATTTTTAGATAATTTAAAAATGTTAATAAGCTTTTCCCGGAAAGTGCTTAATTTTTCGGTGATTTCGAGTTGAATTATTCGATTTGGAATCAGACGAATAAGAACGTATTTTTCATGAGCTACAACTTTGCTTTTACTCAATTTATAGACTTTACTGATACACCATTTGTTTCGTTTTTTATTAGGCTACATTTTTGCTAAGAATATTTTTTTCGATAAAATATTTACTTAACGAAAAACTGTCTGAAAACGTAGTTTTTTTTGTCGAAAAATCAACATTTTCAATCGCGAATAACTCGAAAAGTATAGGTAAAAAACTTTATAGAACGAAAGTTGCTTATAATCTGTCAGTTTATCCATTTCCGGGCTTATTTTATACACGAGTTTTTCACCCCCCGAGAAGGGGTGACTGTCACCCACCCAAGTAAAAGCAACCAACGGCACAGTTTCAACTTTGAAGTTTAGGGTAAGTAGAACCTAAATCCAAATTTTCATGCAATTCGGAGTTGCCCCGGAAAATTACACTCCAAAACGGTCATTTATTGGGCTATAAATACGGTGCAAATGAAAATTTTAATACAATGAAAGTCATAGTCCAGGGCGCATCGGTTTTGAGATGGACGTTGAGAGGTGACTCAAATTTTTTTGCAGAAATTGCTTGAAAATAGCTCAAATAATAATAATTGAGTTATCCTCTCACTCAAAAAGGTCCGGAACATTGTTTAAATAATCAAAATGTCAAAAAATTAAGGAAAAATTATAATTTTTTCTTCGTTTTTTGATTATAACTTTAAAACTATTCATTTCTGAGAAAAGTTCTACTAACATAAAAGTTGTGTAATTAAATTTCCTATAATATGGAATTGGTTATAAATTTAAAAAATTGTCACCCTTGTTGCAAAATAGCAATAAATGCAAAAAAACGATCAAAAAACAAGTATTTGCATTTTACGTTTTTCAACCATTTATGCTACACTTAGGACCTTCATATTTTACCCAGAAAAACTTTATGATATAGTAAAACAACACTGTACATTTCATTAAGATCGGTTTAATAGATTTTACAAAATAAATTTTGCAATCCAGCTTTCGCAGAAAAAATTCATTTTTTTTAAATGTTGCAGGACTGAAAATAAAGCAGATAGCAAGTTGAATTTTTTTTTTTGCTTATAGAAGTGTACTGTATCTTTCATTTGCAATTTGCAAAATTAAAATTGATTAATTACCACGACGTCAGGAAATTTTTTAAATAAACATTAATTTTTGGTGCTACGCGCAGGACAGCGGTGTTCGATTCACACAAGTTGATTTCCACCAAAATTTCTTCCAATCTTTATCTAATATATTATTTTGTTACTCTATATTCTGTTGTATTTTGCCTATATGTTTAAAAATAATAAACTTTTATTCTCTAAGTTAAAATATGAACAAAGAAAGTTTTTGCTAAAAAAAGTGTTATTTCAAAGGATAGAGTATGTGTTTTTATTTTGCAATAAACAAATTTATTTATTTATATCGAAATGTAATAAAAATTAAAATGTATCAATCATTATAAAGGTCATTGGAATGCCCAATCAGAGCAAACTATCCGCTGTCCTTCGCGTAGTACCAATAATTATTATTTATTTAAAAAAATTCCTGACGCCGTGGTAGTTAATCGATTTTAATTTTGCAAATTGCAAATAAAAGGTACAGTACACTTCTATATGTAAAAAAAAATTTAACTTGCTATCTGCTTTATTTTCAGTCCTGTAACATTTTGAAAAAATGAATTTTTTTGCGAAAGCTGGATTGCAAAATTTATTTTGCAAAATCTATTGAACCGATCTTAATTAAATTTGTAGTATTGTTTTATTGTATCAATAACTTTTTCTGGATAAAATATGAAGGTCCTAAGTGTAGCATAAATGGTTGAAAAACGTAAAATGCGAATACTTGTTTTTGTATGGTTTTTTCGCAATTATTGCTATTTTGCAACAAGGGTGACTATTTTTTAAATTTTTAACCAATTCTATATTGTAGGAAATTTAATTACGCAACTTTTATATCAGTACAACTTTTCTCGAAAATGAATACTTTTAAAGTTATAATCAAAAAACAAAGAAAAAAATCGAATTTTTCCTTCATTTTTTGAAATTTTGATTATTTAAACAATGTTCCGGACCTTTTTGAGAGGGAGGATAACTCAAATATTATTATTTGAGTTATTTTCAAGCAATTTCTGTAAAAAAATTTGAGTCACCTCTCAACGTCCAAATGTACTAATATTTTTACAGATGCGCCCTGGCCTATCAAGTATTTTCGTAAATACATAATACATCAAACATCCCTAAGGTGCATAATCTCAGCATGCCTTCACCATTCGGCTACTAACGTCATAAATTCCTATGATGTGAATAATTCCAGACCCTCAAGCGAGGCACCAGAATGTCAGGACAGAGATGGGACGAGGTTTAATTGTTTCAATCAAAACACGCGTTGTTCGAATTCCTAGCTTAACATGACATACAAAATGAGAACGGCAACATTCCGGGTTTACATGAATTTTGCGCGGTTATTAAAACCGGCAGATTTAAAACATTTTAATAACAAAGAGCGCAATTAAAAATATGCCACATTTTAGTACACAAAGTAACACAAAGCGAAATATAAAATAAACGCATACCTACTACCAAATGCGTATTATTTTTAAAATAATTGAATTACTAAATAATCAAAACTATTGTTTTGTCAAAATCCACGAAATTTTAGTGTCCACACATAGGTAGTAGCCCGATCAAAGAACAATCTGACCCAAAAATAAAGGAAGGATGAAAATTTGGGAATAGGTAGTTGAAATTATCTACTATTATATAAGAAAAAGTTTACAATTCTACATCCCTTTTCGGGGGTGAAATATATAGATCCAAAATAAGTCCGAAATTGAATAAAATGACTAATTTTAAGCAACTATTGTTCTATAGAGTTTTTTCACTATTTTTCGAGTTATTTGCGAGTGAATATGTTCATATTTAACAAAGAAATACATGTTTTCGGACGGTTTTTCGCAAATAACTCAAAAAGTAAGTATTTTATTGAAAACAATGTTCTTAGCAAAAGTATAGCTTATAAAAAAGTGAAAAAAAAAATGGTGTATGCACAAAGTCTGTAGACCCTGTAGAAGCAGAGTTGTAGCTAATGAAAAGTAATGTTGTTCTGAAGCTATTTTCTTGTGGCATTTTTGTAATTACCTACTATTTTTAATGGGTAATAAGCCACAATTTTACTAAAAAAAATTATTTTATTAACGATTTGGACGTTGAAACGTTAATAAAATCATATTTTTAGTAAAATTGTGGCTTATTGCCCATTAAAAATAGTTAATTAATGAAAATTAAGTTCTTCTTCGTCAAATTTCAAATTGAATATTTCAATGTGAAATATCCAAAAACGGAGCACTTTTCGGGGAAAACTTATTTCGACTTTTTTAAAGTGTTGAAAAAAAGGTTTATTTTTGATTTTTAAAAAAACTTTTAATATTACAAGTAAGTGAGTTACGCTCAAAATATTGTTGGTCCCTTTTATTTTTTGGTAAAAAGGATCGCGAAAATCACCCCCTAATTAGCATCCAAATAAAATTATTAGTTACCGCTTCACAGGTACTTTACTTATATGTATATTCTTTATATAATCTATAAGTTTCACTAGTTAAAAGTGCTCATTTTTAAAAAAAAATTTGGTTTTAAAATAAAAAAAAATTAATTTTGAAAAAAAATTTCAATTTTTTTTAAAATAACTTCAAAATTATTAGTAATATCAAAAATCTCAAAGAGTAATAAAATGATTGTTTTGCTTTTCTGAATATTTTAGATTTTTTGTTTTCCTGTTATACAAAAATTGGTTATGCTATGGCTGTTCAAAATTTGCATACACTCGTGATTAGTGATTCGTTCAAGCAATTTTAACTACAGCCTTATCAAAAATAAGCACTTTGTACCGATGAAACTTACAGATCATATAAAGAATACATACGCATAAAGTAACTGGTGAAACGGTAACGATTAATTTTATTTGGGATGCTAATTAGGGGGTAATTTTCGCGTTTCTTTTACCAAAAAATAAAAAGGACCAACAATATTTTGAGCGTAACTCACTTAGATTTAATGTTATGGGCCATTCCACGAACATACGCCTGTTTTGGATTATTTCGACAACGAATATTTTACTGTGCAACATAAGAAGTACGAAAGTAAATGGTGCTAATAATTATTCAAATAAACAACAATGTAATTTGCAATTTACTTTCGTTCTTCTTATTTTGCACAGTAAAATATTCGTTGTCGAAGTAATCCAAAACAGGCGTATGTTCGTGGAATAGGGTATAGTTTTTTTAAATAAAAAAATAAATATTTTTTAAACACTTTAAAAAAGTTGTAATGAGTATTCCCCGAATAGTGCTCCGTTTTTGGTTATCTCACGTTGAAATATTCGATTCGTTGAAATGCTTCGCAATGCTGCTAAAAACAGAATTATTTAACCCTGACTATCTAACATCTCACCTGACAACACAATGTACGGTGGACGCCTACGTAGACATGCACGGTACCTTAAGAAGAAGAATTGTATACAATTACATAAAAGAAAAAACAAATAAAACCAATAGGGCGTAACGACAACCAAAGGTAAAATTGTTGAGATTTACAGCGCATTTTCAAAATAAAATCACTTGTTTCTATACAAAGTCCTTGTCGAACAATTAAATATCTGACTTGCTGAGAGTTAAGGGATGATTTCTAATAATATTATAAGAAATAAGTACATATTCATATTTTCTCCATAAAGTATTTTTTCAATCAATCCCATATGGAATAGTCGACAGGGATAAAATCAGGTCATCTAAGCCATGCATTAGGCTCCAAGCTTCCTATCCTCCTATTTCTATAAGTTGCATGAAGATCGTGCATAAAGAACCTTGGGGCTCTATTGGTTAGTAGTAGATTAGACAAAATATTTTGTAACAAATCTAAGTACACAGCATCTGTCAACGGTGCATTAAAGAAATAGGGGCCTATTAGTTGTTTGTCTGTTACTCGGTTACTCCTATCTAAACATTCACTGAAACTTTATACTGAGAACGAGATTCACTAATTGCATGGGTATTTTCGTCTGCCAAATGTGTGAGTTGCGCGAATTATTTTTATTCCATCCCTTGTAAATTGGGTTTTGTCAGTAAATAGGGTCTGTGCGATCTTTGATGTTACGATCTCAAATGGGGGCTGATTCTTTGTTTTCTAAAGGAGTTTTGACACCGGTTCAATAAAAAAACTTAAACATGAGCAAAAAAGGAATAAAATGATGAATTAAATGAGGCGCAAAGAGGTCCACTTACCAATTGAATCCCTGCATTTGGTCTTCAAGAGGGCCCTCACCTGCATTTAACACTGCACCAAGTCCGTACACAAAAAAAGCCTTACAAGCTAGGCTTCTACACCGGCAAACTAGCGAGCCGTCGGTTGAGTAGCAACTTACGAGCTGTTGATTGTAGAACAACTTGCGAGCCATTGATTGTAGAGGCACTAGCTTCTCTTACTTTTTGACGAACACTACTAGGCTCCAGTTTTTGCACTCATTAAAGCAAACCTCTTTTCTATCGCGATAAAAGGCAAAATAACTAGAGTTGGGACTATTTGCCTTCCTCGTGTAAATAAGTTAATTCAAATTTAAATGAAAATACAACATTCTCCCCCACCAAAATGCAGCTTTGAATGGTGCATTTTAAAACTATTACAAGCTAATAAACAAAAAAAAAATAACTTAAATCATGGCACTTTGGAATAAATCCCAAAAAAAATTAAACAATATCATACTAATAACAAGGTCACCAAAAAAACTAAGGAATTATTTAGATAGGCAGAGGACACAGCTTGACCAGGGGGCGTCGAAGAATTCCCTTTGTGGTCTTAACATCCGCAACTCTTATAATTCCATCCTGTCCCGGAAATACTTGGGATATTCGTCCCAAACGCCATTGCGACGGAGGGATATTATCATCCTTTATAAGGACCATCGTTCCTAGTTCGATAGGTTTTAAATTATCGGATGAAGTCCATTTACTGCGCTGATGCAAAGTATGCAAATACTCTTTGCTCCAGCGTTCCCAAAAAGTTTTATGCATTTGATTTATTAACTTCCATCTCATCAAATGAGATGCAGGAATATACGCTCCATCAAGAGGTTCAAACACAGCCGTAAGAGGTTCTAGATTTAAAAAATGACCCGGCGTTAGAACTGATAAATCATTAGGATCAGAACTTATAGGGGTCAAGGGCCTAGAATTAAGATACGATTCAATCTGAATTACGACCGTGTTTAGTTCCTCATATGACAAGATCTGATCGCCTATAACGCGAGCTAGGTGCGTCTTTACTGACTTTATTCCCGCCTCCCATAAACCGCCAAAGTGGGCAGCAGATGCAGCATTAAAATGGAAGGAAATATTTTCATTTGAAGCAGCATTTTTCATGAGGTTAAGGTATTTAGCAGCGCCAACAAAATTACTGCCACGATCAGAATATAAATTATCAACCCTACCACGACGAGCTATGAAACGCTGCAAAGCAGAGAGAAAAGTCTCACTCGATAAATCACTAGCTAACTCTAAATGAAGAGCTTTGGTGGCCATGCAAACAAAGAGGCAAAGATACACCTTACAAGATTTAGCTCCTCGATAGCGATTCATCACAACATAAAACGGTCCACCAAAATCCATACCTGAATTCAGGAAGGGTTTAACCTGGGAAATTCTAACTAGGGGTAAGTTACCCATTGGAGGTTGGTAATTTCTAGGATTGGGCCTCCAACACTGTATACATTTTGACAAAACCGAGCGTATAGCACGCTTAGGAGACAAAAACCAAAATGACTGGGCAAGCAAAAAACTAACTGTGCGCAGCCCAGCATGACAGTATCGTTTATGGTAGTAATCAATCAGCAAATAAGTTAATGGACTTTCGCGAGGTAGGATGCAAGGAAATTTCTTATCAATCGAAACAGACAAATATCTAAGACGACTGCCAACCCGTAATACTCCTTGATCATCGATAAAGCAGGACAACTTTCGCAAAGGTTTGGAAAAAACATTTCCCTCGAACTCCCTTTCAAAATATCGATGTTGAGTATATTTAACTAGCATAATCAACGACTCATAAAGTTCCTTTGAACTTAAGGGACCTTCTCTCTTATCATTGGGGAATTTTGAATTCCAAGCAAACCTCAAGATCCAAGCTATAAGTCGTCGTATAAACGAGAAATCGGAAATGTCATTCAATAGATTCTCAAGAAAATTATCATCATTAACACAAGCCAAAGTTACCGTACGCTCCTCATCAAGCATTTCAGCACACTCAGAAAAGCAACAGGAAGCGTCTGGAATGGGATCGGTGTTATACAAAAACTCAGGACCTGCAAACCAATGAGATTGCTCCAACATTAGAGCAGGTAAAACACCTCTGGAAGCCAAATCAGCGGGATTCTGAGCAGAAGGAACATAAAACCAACTATTAGGAGAAAGGCGTTCCTGTATATATGAAACCCGGTTAGAAACAAAAGTTTTCCAACGATGAGAAGAGGATTTTATCCAACTTAGAGCTACCTGAGAATCGGACCAAGCTACAAATTTTGCGATTTTAAGTTTAGGATCTAATACTCTGACTACAAACTGCATGAGTTTAGATAGTAGAACTGCAGCGGACAGCTCCAAACGTGGAATGCTTACAGTTCTTATGGGAGCCACTTTTGACTTCGCGCAAACAAAAAAGACACAAACCTGACCATCTGGTAGAACAAAACGCAAATAAATAACAGCGGCATAACCCTTTTCACTACTGTCACAAAACCCATGTACCTCACAACAAATATACCTGGACACGAACATGCACCTAGGTATTTCAAGCTGTGCAAGGGATAACAGTTGTTCCTTATACTGGTTCCAAACTTTACAAATTGAGTCTGGAGGAGAGTCATCCCAGTCGATTCCGGACAACCATAAACGTTGGATAAGGTGATTCGTGAACAAAGTCATGGGAGCTAGAAACCCTACAGGATCAAACACTCGGGCCAATTCAGACAACATACTTCTCTTAGTACAAGATTTGTCCAGAGCTGTCACTTCAAAAGAAAAACAATCCAACTGTGCATTCCATACAAGTCCAAGGATTTTTAGAGGTGACGAACAACTATTATCATCAAAGGAAATAGGTTTCTTACCAATATGCGACTCCGGTAGACCTTCTAATAATCGCATATCATTGCTCGACCACTTACGCAATTCAAACTGACCTCGAGATAACAAGGATATCAACTCATTCCGAAGATCTAGCGCAATTTCTAAGGTATCACCACCACACACTATATCGTCAACATAAGTACTCGTACGCAAAATTTCAGCGGCAAGGGGAAACTCTCTACCTTCATCTTCACTCAGCTGCAACAAAGTCCTTAAAGCAAGAAAAGGAGCAGACGATACACCATAAGTTACTGTTAATAGCCGAAATTCCTGTAACTCTTCATCAGGAGAGAATCTAAAAACAATCCTCTGATAATCACAATGACTTTTCTCAACTCGTATCTGCCTATACATCTGCTTAATATCCGTGGATAAGACATATTTATGAAGTCGAAAACCCAATAAAATAGTTAAAATATCTTGTTGTAGTTTCTTTCCAGTAAACAAGCACTGATTAAGAGAATTCTGATTTCCAATTCGAGCAGAAGCATTAAATACAACTCGCAACTTGGTAGTCAAACTATCAGGTTTTAATACAGCATGGTGAGGAATATAGTAACAAGATAATGGACGAGAAGTTTCTGACACAAACTCCATATGATGCAAATCCAAATAATCTTTCATAAAGGTACAATATTCCTGATAAACACTAGGATTTTTCAAAAGCCTTTTTTCTAAGGAAAGAAAACGATTTACAGCTAACTCAAACATTCCTGGAAAAACAGGAGATAATTCCCTGAAAGGTAGAGCAACGGTATAACGACCAGAGAGTCTCGACAAACATTCTCAACAGAATTTTTCTCACAAAGAATATCTTCAGGAGCTGAACATTCTACTTCAGGAACAGTTTCTAAACTCCAAAACTGCTTTACAGACTCCTCCAACGAAACCATTTGATCCACGTGACAAAACAACGAGGTGGCAGATGTCATAGGAACCGAACTACAGGGACCCATAAGGCCAAAAACGGTATTAAGAGCATCAGGCATACCTCTAGGAGTTTGAACTTTACCTTCTAATAATAACTGAGAAAAGATATCAGCTCCAAGCAATAAGTCCACCTTACCAGATAGATGAAACCGAGGATCTGCCAACTTTAAATTAGCAATATAAGACCAATGCCCAACATCCAAACTAACAACGGGTAGGTCCTCACAAATTTTTGGCAACACAAACGCCTCACAATTAAAAATAGGATCCACTCTATCCACAGGTTTTATCTGAAGATCAACTCGACCAACCACTGTACTTTTTATAGCACCAATACCTTGTACCGATAAGGTAGCAGAAGAATGTCTAATACCTAACTGACGAATACAAGACTGAGATACAAAAGAGGTCATGCTGCCCCCATCAATTAAAGCTCGAACAGGTTGATACAATCCACAACCATCCATAATTTCTACCACAGCAGTAGCTAACAAAACGCTCGAGTTTTTTGAGGTAAAACTACCTAATAATGCAGCATGTGAGCTCAATATTCCAGTATTAACCTGAGCATCAGCAGAAGCAGTAGTTGGAACGGCAGCAACAGAAGTAGCGCCTTGAGTGGCACTTTCAGAACTTTTAAAATGTAAAAGACTATGGTGGGATGAATTACAATGACAACAACGAGAGGTGACACTACAACTACGAGAATCGTGTTTTTCTAAACATTTAAAACAAAGACGCATTCTCTTACAAGCGTTGTACCGTTCATAAGGAGATTTATTTAAAAATAAAGAACAATCTTTTAAATGGTGATCGGCAGAACATAACAAACAAGTCGTCGCATTAGGCTTCGAAAAAAAAACTATAGCGATTATTGACTTTAGAACCATTTTTATTTGCATTGTGTTTAGAAGGCGATTTATTTTTTCTATTAGAATCCTTGGGAGAACAAGGCGACAACAAGGATGAGTCAAACGAAATGCATTGACTTTCCAGGAAATCAGATAATTGAATAAAAGTAGGCATTTCACTAGACCCATGTAATAATTCAAACCGTTGGTGAGTCTCCTCGTCAAGCTTGGTGAGAATTTTGTAAGCTAACACAAAATCCGAAATTTTATAACCCAAATTTTCTAAAGCTGATAAATTTTCCGAAAAGGTATCAATTAAATTACTATAACTATCAGAATTCTTAAACATAGTTGCGGGAGCTTCTTCAATTTTGCACCAATGTGCCATTGCACGCAAACGTTTATTTAAATACCTATTTTTTAATTTATCATAAATCCTAACATAATTTTCTCTAGCTAAAGGCAAGGATTTAGCTAACCTTAAAGGAGGCCCTTCTAAACTTTGAATCAAATACGTTAATTTTTCCGTATCATCAACGTTAGGTCTACGGTGCACAAGCGCATCGAACAAGTCAAAAAAAGTAATTGCTGACGTAAACTCACCGGAAAATTTAACTAATTCTAACTGCGGCAAGCGAACATTACTAGGAGGTTGTACTGCATTCGAAGCGGCGATATTTTGCTCATTTTTTTGACTATTATCATCATTTTCAAAGAGATCCGCGAAATTAGCCTTGATCTGATAATAATCATTTAAAAATTGGGAACGAATAATGTCCTCAGAATCTAATTGAGCATCCGTAGGTTCAGAGTTCAAAAGATTTGTAACGATGTTTTGATGATTTTTATTAAAATTTTCCAAAACATCGTCTAACTCTGAGTACCGAACACGAAAAAGCGACTGCTTATGAACCTCTGCAAGAGAAGAATTGGATAAACGCAATAACGTTTCTAAATCGTTCATTGCCATTCTCCTTTGAAACGTATATTTTTTCAATTTATCAGCCATTATGGAGAAAAAAGA
The DNA here is from genome assembly GCF_917563875.1 of Diabrotica virgifera virgifera. NCBI lineage: Eukaryota > Metazoa > Arthropoda > Insecta > Coleoptera > Chrysomelidae > Diabrotica > Diabrotica virgifera. The sequence goes on along the minus strand of NC_065443.1, from coordinate 58,006,169 downwards.
ATAAAAATTTGTTTAACGTAATCAACGATAAAATTAAAAATACAAATAATCAACGATCCCCTGGTCAAGCTGCCACTGGCATAAAGAGAACGCAATTTTAACTATAATTAAATTCAAATAGCTAATATTTTACAAGTTTAATGACCTAAACAATTGAATTTAATAATTTATCAAAAAACAAGAATCCTTATCAAGCTGCCGTAAAGGCGAGGACTTTAAAATTTGAAAACTCACAAAATTCTGTGTATTGAATACCTGAAAACCATTCAAGGTCAACCAATTAACATTACCTGCTACACGAAATAAAGAGGCAAAAAACTGTAGGCAATGTTTTTTTTTGGGCGTTATTCCAAAATGCAAATTTTTTTATAATACTCAAAAATTAATTGCTAACAAGCAATTGTATTCAAACGAGGAAAAACAAGTCACCCCAACAATTAATGAACAATTAATTATAAAAACAATAAAGTTTAAATTCTTTAAAAAACCGACTATCAAAACACCTCAAAAAACAATATCCACGTTCGAAGTGACCAAAATGTGCGATCTTTGATGTTACGATCTCAAATGGGGGCTGATTCTTTGTTTTCTAAAGGAGTTTTGACACCGGTTCAATAAAAAAACTTAAACATGAGCAAAAAAGGAATAAAATGATGAATTAAATGAGGCGCAAAGAGGTCCACTTACCAATTCAATCCCTGCATTTGGTCTTCAAGAGGGCCCTCACCTGCATTTAACACTGCACCAAGTATGTACACAAAAAAAGCCTTACAAGCTAGGCTTCTACACCGGCAAACTAGCGAGCCGTCGGTTGAGTAGCAACTTACGAGCTGTTGATTGTAGAACAACTTGCGAGCCATTGATTGTAGAGGCACTAGCTTCTCTTACTTTTTGACGAACACTACTAGGCTCCAGTTTTTGCACTCATTAAAGCAAACCTCTTTTCTATCGCGATAAAAGGCAAAATAACTAGAGTTGGGACTATTTGCCTTCCTCGTGTAAATAAGTTAATTCAAATTTAAATGAAAATACAACAGGGTCCTATACAATAAGTGCATATTATCCGCATTCGCAATCCACTTAACGAATTGTTATCGTGGGATTCCATCTATTAGATGCAAACATTGGACTTGTTGGATGTGATAAAGGGTGTAAATTATTATTTCTTAATACTTTGTCCACTGTTGATTAAGAATCTAATTGTCTGCTTACTTGTCTGGTACTTACTTTAGGATCTGCTTTAACTCGATCAAGGATATGACCTTCTTGAATTGGTTAGGAGCTACTACATATTTTGGTGCAATACAAGAAATTCCACCTATGACGTGAAAAGTGTGGTATCCGTCAATTGTATGTACGTTAAAATAAGCAAATTATCATTTATTAATGATATTAAATATTAATATCATTAATATTTTTTGTATTTTGAGAGCGACATCCGGTTTGGACGTCGAAACGTTAATAAAATCATTTTTTTAGTAAAATTGTGGCTTATTTCCCATCAAAACTAGTTAATTACAAAAATGCCACAAGAAAATAGCTTCAGAACAACATTAAAATCAGCGTTATCGTACACCTTCTGTGTAAAGCACGGAAGGTCAATTTTCTGCGGATCGCCTGCGAATGCTGACACTTCCGGGCGAACAGCTTCTGTATAGGATGAACAAAACTCCAAAGAGGAAACTACATCAACCTATTCTCTTGAGCCGTACTTTTTGTAGACAAAACGGCCAACCCTGCAAGGAATGGTGAGACTGTGAGACGAATTATCTGGGCCTTACTGTCCCTACAAGACTTTGAGCAAGCGCGTTGCTTGTCTGGAAGTGTCAGCAATCCAGTGGCGGCTCGTCAGAGGAGGCTCAGCCTCCCCATAAATTTTTTACACACTCTACACTGTTTTGTTTATCATGAATCGCGAAAACTTCAATTACTCTCACTATTATACAACGTGTAAATTCCATATTATCACTAATTATCCATACGTACGGAGCATTAGTATTAGAACGCATGATCGCGTCCCAGTTTTATTACATATTATTGTAGGCAGGACCCTGGGTTATCCCGAGATGCAAGAACGGAGCCGAGAAGCGAGAAGCCCAGCAGTCTCCGTTGCTAATGCTCCGTGCAGCGCAGCAGGCGTTTAAGGAGACCCGGTCTCCTAACAGTGGCATCTACGGCGCCATCACACGCTGCCCGGAGATATACCAAGGGAGGCAGAGTAGCTTCTCGGCTCCGTTGCGTGGTTGCGTGCGTCTCGGGATAACGAATTTTAGGGTCCTGACTAAAAATAATGAAAAATATAAAAGTGCGAATTTTGTTATGAAATTTGGTATGTGGGGTTATAATAATATTTGGAACACCTTGCTCAATTAACTTTTTCCGATATCTCTAACTCAAAGCAAAATATCGGTAATTTATCGTGTTTTTGAATTCGCAGTAGGCCGCGTTTAGAATTAAAAAAATTCAGTTGAGTATCTTAAAAAATTTGAAGCTTCAATATGTATGGACTGCAAAACTTCAAATCTGTATTTATTTTGATATGCATAGGTATCTATTTACAAATAGATGGAATTGTTAACAAATAAACGATACAAACTTTGGTATTAAACTTTTACAATTAGACTAACTATTTTTAAAATGATATGATATCATGAAATTATGAATTAGGATGATATTATGAAATGTAAATAAAAAATGGTCAAAAAATGGGGCCTTAAATTACATTTTTTGGCGCATTTTTTTGCTAGTGCAAATTTGTCTAGATATTTTTTTTTTAATTAAATTAATAATAATAATATTTATTTAGGAATAACAATAAAGATTTACAAAAAATAAAAAGCATAATGATTACTACCTAAATAAACATAAATAACTCACTGAAGTTGAGCTACCTTGTATATATATTATTAATATACATACAAAAGTAGCACCCCTTGTGCGTGAGACTTAAAAATATAATATATTAACTTACAATATAAACAAAAACAAAAAATATTTGACAATTGTATAAATGTATACAGTTATATGGGAATTTATAAAAATACTAAAAACTCTAACATTAAATAAGAAAAAAATAAAAATATAATAATTTTACTATATGTAATTTGTGATATAAATGTGTCCATCAATTCAAGGAATGTTGCAGTTGATAATAAAAATCTCTATAGATGTAAACTTTATTTTCGATATTTATTTCATACTTAAGTTTATTTATTAGAATTGACCATTAATAAGTTCTTCGCAAAATTTTGTTGATTTGCTCCCAATCCATTGTTTAATTTCATATTTATACCTATGTTTTTTATAATTTTTAAATTGTTTTAAATTATCCGGTAGTAAATTGTACAATTTGGGCCCTATGTAACCAACATATCTTTGGAGGATGGATTTATTACATTTTGGTAGAATTGCATTATGTTTTATATATCTAGTTTGATGGGCATGACTGTTAAAATTTAATATTATCTTTTTTTCATGTATATGTATAAGGGCTTTATAGCAGAATAATTTACGTACAGTTAAAAATTTACTTTCGTTATATAACAGCTCACTAGAATATCTTAAATTTTTCCCGTATATAATTCTAATTATCCATTTCTGAATAATATTTATAGAATGTAAGTAATTATTGCGTATTCCACCCCATCCTAAAAGACCATATGTGAGTTGAGATTATATAAGTGCATAATAAATAATTCGTAAATGAGTTATTCCTAAAAATTGTTTTAAAAATTTAAATCTTGATAAGAGTCCTCTTAATTTATTTACTATATTATTTTACAGTTAGGTATAGCCTCCCCTATTGTAAAAATCACGAGACGCCACTGGAGCAATCGCAGTTTGTCCGCAGAACATTGACCAACCGTGCTTTACACAACACGTGTACGATAACACTGATTTTAACAATGTACCTATATACAATGGACCAATAACGTACCGATACCACACTTTTCGGGTCATGGGTGGCATTTCTTGTATTGCACCAAAACATACAGTAGCTCCTAACCAATCCATTCCGCGGTTAAAAACTAAACCCGCGCCTGAGGTTTATGGAAGTCAGGGCAGTGGCGTGCTGATAGATCAGCGAGCCCTGGTTCCAGTTGGGATGCGGGCCCCCGCCCAAAACATTCAATATAAATCATCATATATCATAAAATATTTCATAAAAACTCAAACTAATTTATAGTCCATTTACTCACGGTTTTTGCTGTAAATTTTAAAGAACTGCTCGGATTGAGATGAAATTTGGCATACACATAGCTAACATGTCAGGTGACCCCTGGCTTATATGATCTGTAAGTTTTACCGCTTCAAAGTGCTCAATTTTTAAAACAATTTGGCTTTAAATTAACAAAAAAATTAATACTTTTGAAAAAAAATGTTTTTTCAAAATAACTCAACTTCAAAAATCTCAACTACATAGTATAAAAAAATATAGGTTTTGCTATTGTGAATATTTTGGACTATTTGTTTTCCTGACGACAAAAATTGGTTATAAGATAAATATGTCTGTTCAAATTTTGCATACACTTTTAGTGACTCGTTTAAGCCCATTTGACTACAGCCTTTTCAAAAATAAGCACTTTGAACCAACGAATCTTACATATCTTATAAACAAGTAAAGTAATTTGTGAAGCGGTAACGATTAATATCATTTCGGATGCTAATTAAAAGACTTTTTTACCAACAAAAAAAAAGATACTAATATTATTTTGATCGAAATTTACTTACTTTTGATGTTAGAAACTTAAAAAACAACAATAGACTGTTAAAACAGTAAATTAATATTAATCCTTTCGTTATTCACACTCACATGATTGATGACTTTACGCCAGCCGTTTTTATAAATAATGAAACTCAAAAACTTTCTACATCCAAAATTACAGTCGTAATTAAAAACATTAATACCGGAAAACTAACACAGCTTTTAAAAAATGAACATTGGAATAAAATTTATATGAACAAAATAGATTCTCAAATTGCATAATATGATATATTTATAAATAAGTTAAATAATTTCATACAAACCTCTGGGGAAATAAAACGCTTAAATAAAAAAAAAATATCAAAAAAAAACCTTGGATAACGGTAGGGCTGATATCTTTTATCAAACGACGAGTTTTTTTTTAAGAAATTAGTGTCTATAATATAGTGTCTATAGTTATCCTTACCACTATTGTCTATATGTATTTAGAATTTAATTTCAATTTTTAAGAATCACCTACCTATATAATACAGGCTGAATGATGACGGTTCTTATAAACATCAGTATCGACCCTATTGTATTGGGATTATTGCAATAAAACTTGCAATGCATATTTACAACTTTGTAGTATACCGACATCTTATTCATAAATCGTGCTAATATACAAGTGTTTGAGTTATCACGTGTAGGCAGGCCCTGGCGGTTAGTCTTTATAAGTTGAAACATGTTTGGAAAGCAGGTAAAATGTGTAGGGAACCTTACAACAGCATTCCCTGTATTTCAATAAATTTTGTTTTCGAATTTTTTTAGGAATAATTATTCTTCGTTTTTACCTACACAAGTACCTACACAAAAATTAAAATCTGTTAAGCAGTTACATTTCTTATGTGTGTACTTGTGTAGTTCAAAATGTCCCCATCAAATTAGAAACAAAAGAAGCAAAAAGCGCATTAAAGCGGGCCCCCGCGGGGCCCGAGCCCTGGTTCCGAGGAACCCGCGGAATCATGCTCAGTACGCCACTGAGTCAGGGAGCTGTTCAACTAATACATTTTGAAAGGACAAAACCTCAAGGTTTATCAGAAATCAACATAACAGATCCGAAGAGAATGTTCAGACCAACTGAAACTGTGACTCCATCTGTGCCTGATCTTCTGTGGTTTCTAAGAGAAAAGCAGAGACATTCTCGGTATTTTAGGATGGAATGGATTCATGGAAGCTGTCACATGAGACATACCATATTCATTTTATGAACTAACATTTATTATGTGTACAGAAAACTAGGAGAAATTTATCAAATGACAGCATTCTAATAAAAAATAAAGTTTTAGAATGTAAAAAGTGGGTTTTGCAGAGACCGTTAAAAATTGGCAATTTTCAATTTGCACTTTAGACCGAACGGTTCGTCTGAAAAAAAAGAATGTGTGTGTACTTTGTACGCACGTAAGAAGTTATACTTCTATTATATGATTATATGATTATAAACGAAATTAATATACTTTTTATTTATATTTTATTTAAATATTAAATTAATTTATACTTACTACTTCTCAAACATTTTTATTAAAACAGTGCCAAAAATTAAAATAATAAAAAAATAAAACACACACAAACACACTAAAAATGCCAAAAATGATTTCTGAACATTAATTGTCGGAAAAATTTTTAACTAAATACGTATTTTCTGAAAATAAAATTATATAATAAATATACTTACAATCATAAAATGTATAAAAAAAAATAAAAAAATAAAAGTTTCTATTGGGATTCGAACCAACTTACCACGCGGCTGGTATTTGCGTTGTATTGGGATTCACTCGCATTAAAACTTGGCCACAGAGACAGCTTGTCATTATGTGCGAAGATCGTCTAACTAAACAGATTAACCTTTTGACATTTTTAACTTATGTAAATCAAATTATTTTGATTTTGAATTGAAATGATTTAGAATTGAAAAATACAACAAAACATAGAGTAAGAAGACAATATATTAGGTGAATATTGATAGAAATTTTGATGGTAATCAAATTATGTAAATAAAAGTATTACATACTACTTATGTATTTTGGTAGGTTCAAGGTAGGTATCGGAGCCCGTATAACGACTAATAAATTTCGCAATCACTTGCGTCGTGCAAAGTGGCTATGTTCAAATATCATAACAAAATTTGATCAACTATTTATAAAACACTTACAAGTGAAAGATTCTTTAGCTTTGAATAAGCGAGATCTGCGGCACTCATACTAGGCACAGTTTGATGAGCTTTCACATTGGCATGCAACAATTATCTCTTCTATGTAAATAAGTCCAAAAATATAATATGAAAACTATTTAAAAAGGCAGTATAACCATTAACTAACTTTTTGTTTGTTGTTTCTCTTTTTACAAATTTTAAAACGCAACAAGCATACATTATAACCAAACACAGTCCCACAGCTGTGCCACAGCTGCCATATTGGATAATTTTTGTCATGTCATTTGAACATCCAATCAGAACGAAGTTATAATGCGCATGCGCCCGGTCGCTAGGTTTTCCCATATAAAATTTCACCGTCATTACGCCCGTAAAGAAGTATAACTTCAAAAAGTAAATAGTGATATTTGTAGAGAATTTTAAGTACTTTAATATCTGCGAATACACCATTTACTAAAAGTTAATAGTTTTCGAGATTTGAGCAAAAAAGCCGAAATAAGAAGCAGAAATTTTTCGCTTTTTTTCGCGATTTTTTCAATGTTTGATGGTTTTCAACGCAAACCTCATATTCGTATTCAGCAGCCCAAAATACATATATAATGAAAGAAATCAGAACTAGGTACCCCAAAACTTTCCCACTAAGGAGCTCGTAGAGTACAAATTGACTGAATTAATATAAAATAATAGTAACTATCTACTTATCATAAGTATTTTGACACCCTGTAATACAGCACTATTTAGGTACCATTTTTAACTACCTACTACTGAATTTTACAGAAGACAATGACAAAAAGCTATCCAACTAGTTTTCCGCAGTATATCTACATAAAAAAGATGTTTATGTTGTTGACGAGTACGGTTTAAGCTAGGTATATGAGAAAGTCAATATTGTCCTTTGTGGGAATCAGCTGGTTAAGATTGGTCTAAAAATGGCATCAAATGCATAGTAATCTTTATATATAAATTTAACAGAATTAAAATTAGAAATCTACGTGTTTCAGCTTTTCTGGAAAATAACTATGTGCATTTTAGAAAACAATGAATTTATTCCATGTTTTGAGAACAGCCTAAAACTGGAAAGGAATACGGCGCTACTGGAAGAAATAGGGGAATAACCTATATACGACACCTATAGGGTTTTTCATCGATTGTCATTTGTTTCGAGCTTCTGTCAAATGTTGTATAATCTGTGTGTAATATTGATATACACGGATTATACGACATATGACAGGAGCTCGAAACAAATGACTGTGAATGAAAAGCCCTCTGTATGTCATATGAACCTCATAATGAACATACATGTATTGACCAAGAAAGCATCATTTAAAATTTCAAGGATGCGTCTATTATTCAATAGATGTCACATGGTTGTCACAATTTAATTTGCTACGTCATAAAGTTGTTAAATTTACGTTTGATTTTATCATTTTATATAATAGATACATTAAATTATAATAAGTACAACAACATTACCTATATTTTATATAAAAATAAACAAACAATTTGTTTAAATAAAATGATTTAATCAAAAATTTAATTAAAAATCTTTAGGAGTTAGTTTTTGATGATGTTTATAGGGGGAGCTGCTGAATTATCTTCCTACTGTCAATGTCAGGAGGACAACTTTTAGTTTTGACAGATGTCAGATAAAGTATTCTAATTTGGCAGTCGATATACGGCAATTTTCATCAAATTTTTTACAATCATTTACTGACAGTATTAGTGCTTTGTGTGATGCTAAAGGTCTTTATAAGAACGGTAAATGTTTCCTTTCAAATACTGCACATACCTTCAATGAGAACATTTTTCCTTATACTAAATTTGAATACTACATGTCGCCCTTAAAGTACCAAAATAAGTTTGAGATTAATTAAAATTTAGAGACGTTCATAGGTACATCTTGATGAAAATAGAGAAATGTATGCACACTGTAAATGCTGATTGAGTATGTAACTAACAAGTAGTGAAATTTTATTTATACATTTTTCAAGACACATCATCAACTGATTCCATATGTACCCTTCACTTCAAGGGTTTATTCTTTACACTACTTTTTACTGAAGTATACTAACGTATTAAAACAACACTTCTATCTTACAGATGAGACAACTACCCAGTTCCTGTGACACCTTTGTGGTCATGCCACCATTGACCAAACATGGGGTTATTTTTGGTAAAAATTCAGATAGACCCAGAGGCGAAGTTCAAGAAGTAGTTTACATTCCGGGAGGTGATCAACCAGGCTCAATTAAAGTATGTCACCACAGCATTACCTCATTATTTCATTTCGTAGGATATATTTAACACATTCGGTGCCACTGTCGCCAAAAGATGTTTTGTGCTACTTGAGTCATGTGCCACTGACGCCTTTTGGTGTTCATAACATGTAGAATTAAATAAGGTTCTTTTCATATTGGCTCCATACGAAAGTGGCAGCAAATGTGTTAAAAAGTTTAGTTTTTAATAGTATATATTTTTTTGTTTCATATTATTCATATATTTTTATTATTGAAAAAATCTACATAGGTTTCAATGTATGAAATGATATTGTAATATAGATTTCAACAGTTGAAGTTTAACCGTTTCAGGATGGGTCAATGAACTGTCAATATGGATGGAATGGCACTGTCCCATTCAAATAGTGAAGCGAGATTGACGCCAACTTACAAGAGAGAGTCCTGAGAGAGACAGAAAAGGATCAATATCAACTTAAATCGGGGAAATGGACCTCATATTTGTTTAACTTGGTATCAGAGCTGATAGGCGGTATTTAACAATTAAGTTAAGTTAATAAACTTAAAAAAATGTGAGGTCCATTTCCCCGATTTAAGTTGATATAGGCAACTCAAATTACACGGCCTGTCAAATTTTACCTGATCCTTTTCTGTCTCTCTCTGACCTCTCTCTTGTATGTTGGCGGCATTAATTTTCTTCATGCCTATTCCATCTGTATTGACAGTTTGTTGGGATGGGTAAACCCATGTGCATGATGCAACCCTGTAATAATGTTTGACAAGAAAAATTGCTACAAGAACTTTAGACTGATATAATATCTGCCGCCATGCTTACCAGTCTCTACAGACCAGTTTATGATTAATCAGTTTAACCCGTGGTTAGTGTTCTGGGGTATACCATACCCCAGGTACTCCTTTTATTACTATAAAATCAAAAATCGATAAAATAGTGCCCTGTGGAGCCTTGTAGCTGTAGTTTATACATGTTTTGTCGTGATAAATCAAAAATCGATAAAATAGTGCCCTGTGGCGCCTTGTAGCTGTAGTTTATACATGTTTTGTCGTGATAACCTTGTTGCCAGCTGTCGGTACAATTTCAATTTGAATTAGGAGTTTGTCAAAGACGGTTGGGATATGTCATACCCCGGTACACTACTGTTGTAACTTTTAGTTGTTTTGTTTTCTGGAGGTAAAGTACATGATATTTTGATGTTTTCTGAGATGTACTATAATTTTTATTTTTCTTAAAAGGCAAATTCCAATAGCACTTCTGATCACACGAGGAAGAGAAATTCTCAGTTCTCAATTTGCCTTCAAAGATCTCCCGTGAAAAGGAAAAACCTAGTAACTGAGTTTTGATAACTTTTCAGGAAACGAAAAGAAAGAAAAGTATATCGCCGTTTAATAGAATTATATTATTTTTTGTTTTTTTTTTCGTTCAGTGGATTTCAAGTGTATGTCCCTGTAACTGTAACTTAGTTTTTTCCAAATATTTGCAGTTTTTTTAATTCTATGTCACTTACTATTTTTGAAATGCAAAGAAATATTGATTTTGCTGCGGAAAAAGCTAGTATGCTTACTTAGTTCCTAATTCATACTATTTTTGCCAAGGAAAAAACTAGTAGGTACTATATTACACTTGCTAATATGATACTTTATGATTGCTTTAAAACTATGTAAAATCAAGTAGTTAGGTACATTTTGGTTTTTAAAAATAAAAAGTAGGTAAAGTTATAATTTTTACATATATTTTATTAGAAAAATTACAAAAAGTTTTTGAATTCAACATTTAATTACATAAAACAAACAAAAATAATAAAAACTAAACTCGATTATTTAGTAAATCATTTGATGTTTCAGAAACAGGTAGTTTCTCCCAAAAGAATCTTTTTTGGCTTAGCATTGCAGGAAGAAGCTCTGTAATTATTTTTTGTTTTTTTTGAACATTTACACCCCTATCTTCAGTTTTGCTCTCAGGCATTTCCAGATTAAATTTAGGTTTTAAAAAGTCAAAATTAATAAATTCGTTTTCAGTATGACTTTTCTTATAAAACATTTGTCTTGACCCTTTTCTAAATTGTACTACTTTAATCACGTTAAGTTTTGGGAAATTTTCATCTTTTTTTGTTCTTTGTTTTACACCGTCTTTAAAGCGATAAAAATCATCATGTTTCATTAGTAAGGTTTTATTTTTTCTAGAGGCTTTTAATATTAGCTCATTTAAGTCGTTCATTTCATAAATGTTGGATCTCTTTTTCCATAGCTTGCCAATGTTTCCGTGGACACTGTCGGCTCTCATAAAAGAGTGCCCAGCTTCAAAGTATTTTAAAGTAATACTGTTTGGACCCCAGTTAGAATTGACAATTACCACAAATGACGTAAATAATTTCCAGTTTTTATTTTGGGCACTGCAGTTGTCACACCAAAATTCGTAGTGCTCTACGTTAACTGAGGATCTTTGAATAAGCCCGCAATATGCTGATGCCACATCTTCCGCCGAGCGACCACTTATAGCTTCATGCCACAAAACGCAAATATTTTCTTCATCTTTTGTTAACGAAGCAAAAGTTTCATTGAACACAACTAATTTACTAACAAAGACAGATTTTTTTAAAGATAACTTTGGAAGTAGTAACACTTTTTGCATATCCGCGCAATAAACTTTAAATGAGTCTGGATAGTCGTGCTGTCTGTCATTATCATACGCTTTTCTGGCAGCAATATATGCCATATGGTGATCATTAAACGTATTACATTGATCACAAGTCTCTGGAATTGTACATATTTTTTTGTGCTCTTTTTGATGTACGCAAATGTCACACTCATCTTGATTTGGTTGATCAAATCCAATGTTAAGTGAATTAAATTCAGTTCTATATCTGTCATAAGATATTTTTTCATGAGTTTCACAAAAATGTTTCCACATATCAGTAATAGATAGCTCTTGAGATAAATATCTTCTATTGGGAGCATGTTGCAATTTATAGTGTGATATTTGCGGATTATAAGATTCAATATGGTTTCTTATTAGAATGGGATCCTTCTTGTTAGATGGAACAGACGAGCCTCGTTTATCCTTAACCAGTTCTAACCCCATAGATTGTTTATATCTGTTTTTGAAGTCCGTTATCATACCATCAGTTTTCATTCCATGTGTATGTAAATACATTTGCTTACACACATTCATTTCAATACCATCATCCTTGAGCAACGAGTATGTAAGGACGTGTTGACGTTTATTTTCACTATCTACTTTTCTTCTCTTAATACCCCCAATCTTTATACTGGCATTAAAATATTGACTTCTCTCGCCAAAACTCATTTTCCAAAATGACTGGCAAATATTTTGTCTTCTTTCTTCTGATAAAAATTCTCTACATTTTTTTTTACAATTACATGGTTCTAATAACTGATATTTTTCTAGATGCCTCTCAATTTGCTCTTTCGCTGTTCTTGCTCTTTTTTTTCTGTTTTTCTCGTATCCTTCATCGGTTTTATCACTGATTTGTGCTTCTATAAAAAACGTAGATATTAGTTAATTCATGTGAAACACAAAATACAAAGCATTTTTACCTGGCAGAGTTTCCTGGTTTATATCTTTCAATTGTTTATCTACTAAACCTTCATTTTCCATAACAGTGCCAACTACACTTTTTTCATTTTCAGTTTGAAAAAATTTTGCTATTCTCCTTTTTTTCTTTGTCTCATAACTTATTTCTTCAGATTCTTGTGGGTCATAACTAGGGTCTAAATCTGAGTCATCGTCAACTGTGTCATCTAAAAAGTATAAGTTTGGTCTAATTGTTTATAATAATTAATATTTTATTTAGTAACCTTTATTATGCTGACAAACGTCTATAACATCAACCGATTTTTCTTTGTGACATTCATTATTAACATCCGTATCATTTTGACTACCATCCTTTGTTCCATCAATTAATGGTAGCGGTTTTAATTCGGTATAAACTTTTGTGTTTTCTTCCTTCCTAATATCTCTTACTAAACATATTGGTTGAATATCATAAAAATGGTTTTCATTAGTAGAGGGGTTATCATTATCACTAAAAATAAAAAAATAAAAATCAAAAATGCTAGCGACAAACGTCCATATTATTATTATCATTGTAATAATACTCCAAACCAAAAGCTTTTGAGTTCGAAGGCTCTTCTGAATAAACTGTTATGCTTAGTTTATTTGATTTTTGTTTATAAATTACTCTAAAAATAATGATAATACACATATTTTAACTTCTGAAGTTTAGAATTAAAAATTGCTACATTTGCTATAAATACACAATGTGTTTAAGAAATACTTTTTAGTATACGAATATGAGCAAGATAATTAAAATAATTTCCACGAAACATAGTCAATAGAAAAATGTTTTGGTAATTGAATATCCACTGCACACAAATATAACGATTTTTGTTACATAAGTAATGGTAACCTAAATATTTATTAACAATCAGCTGACATGCGAATTTTCTAAATATCAACTAAATTAATTTGTTGTAACCTATCACCTTTTACAGTAATAAATAAGTCGGTTCATATTATTTTTTGTTTCAAGAAATGTTGATTTATTCAGAATATGTTAATTTTATAATCAGAAGTCCGTATAAATAAATCTAGAAACCTACTTTTTATTTTGTAAGCCGTCCATCATCAGGTTATCAACCAAATAATCGTCTTTCACAGTATCTTGTATCGATTTCAAACAATCTTGACCAAAGGACGCAAGTTCACTATACCTATAACAAAAAGAATGCATTCGTTACAGCATTTCTTTTGAATTATCTACCATTTTACTGATTGTTTGTTTTTTGAAAATCAAACAAACAAAATTGTACTTTGTTTGTAATGTAAAAACTAATACTCACCGCTTTTCAAGATCACCCACTTCCTGAACACAAACTACTTTATTTTCCTTAGCCAAAGCCATTATAATGTTTTTTCTTTTAGACATAGTTTTCAAAACTTTATATAATTAGATTAAAACAAATTCACCACCAGACGAGTATGTAGGTATACACAGTTGAGACTGGCTCGACAGACTGAATAATTTAACGAAGTGCATTGGAAGAACATAGTAAAAGATCCTTCGTTTTCGCGCCAAAGCGGAATTAAATTGGAAATACCTAGCATACACACTTTAAAATAATTCGCCGAGTTTAAATGACCGGAAAAAATATGGATATATCTAGTAAATGACTTTGCTAGTTTTTTGTTTAGAAATATGACGTTTTTGTCTTTCGGCTTAAAAATGGTAAGGTATGTTATTAGGAACTTCCAATTTAAAAAAAATATTTATATATACACTTTTCAAAGGAAATATTTAGTAAAAGCCTTTGTTATATTTTTCCTTCTGAAATAAGTAGAAATGTATCGTTCACTGTATAAGTTGCTATGTTTATTCTAAAAAAATAACAAGATGCTAGGTTTTTCCAACCAAATTTATTGAAATTACCATTTTGCTAGGATTTTCCATCTGAAATAACTTTCTTAAAAATGCAAGTATTTACAAGTTTTAAGTACCAGTCGATAAAGAGCTTCATGGGGTTTCACACAATTGATACTAAGCATAAACCTAGTAAGTCACTTTACTAGGTTTTTCCTTTTCACGGGAGAGATGATATAACGACTGTGTCATATGTTTCTGTTTGAGCAAATCAAAAAATGTAATCCTCTTTTTTACTTTGCATCATGATGATACTATAATTGAAGAAACTTGTGAAACGAAATTGTCTGAAATTATTGGCCTTTAAAATTCAACCAAAGGCTGTGTAGACGCATTGGATAAGTTCACTATCTGCTAATTACAGAGTATCAAGAAACAGCCGCAGTAGTCATTGGACTTTGGCATTATTTTATTTCGTTTTTGAACACAGCTGGAATGAATGTTCTATAACAACTACAAAAAACTTTAATCTGAAAAGACGAATGTTTTTGAATGCAGCTGATTTCTGAGTTTTGAAACCAACGAAGACAAAATCCTTCCTTGCGTTGACCACTATATATGTGATAATCAGCAACCAGAGGTACACTAATTGGGACATATGCAACCTAGGACAAGAAGTAGATGTTCTGATTGTCCAAGAAATAAAGATAGGAAGACATTTTACATTTGTATGCGATGTCATACTCCAATTTTTTTGGAACAAGCAATAATGACATGTTAAAATTTGGCCCATTTGGAGGAGTTCTAACTCTTTTATTTTTCGATGTATTTCGGCAAACATTTTTTTCTTTACATTGCATAATATTAGGCTATAAGTTTCTTTAGAGTTGTGTGTTCAATAAGATGTTTCATAATATCTGAGAGTATTATTGTTCACCCATGTTTTTTGAGTGGCATAATTGCAATATGTAGCATAAATGATGTTTAACTTTTAAATATAAAACTTTTACAGTACAATGTTTAACTTATTTGACTCACAAAGAAGCAAAAACCAAGATTAATCATTTTAAATGATCAACAGTTTAAAATTTTTAAATTCCTGCGTTGGTTAATTTGGGGTATGCCATACCTCGGAACACCTCTCGTGCTAATTTATCTGTGCACACTAACGCACGGTTAAAAATTAAACTAGCAGGTAGACAACTGTCAGTTATATCATAACTTGCTAATCTGCCACACAGATTACTACCTAAACAAGTCCGTAATTGTTTTATTCTGACTGATATAAATATGTTCTGTCCGTCCACAAAGCAGGCTAAAAACTGCTGTCTCTGTGACATGTAGGCAAAAAATGTAGTAACCTAAAAGATTAACATACTCTATAAACTTTATATAGACCTACAAAGACCTTTTTCTACTTTCCCTTTGTTTTCTTTTCAGTATAATAAAACCTTATGTAATTACCAGAGAGTCCATACTTTGCATCCATATACAGAGAGGTTCAAAATTATGGAATAAATTCATTTTTTGGAGAATAGGTAGCTTTGGAAAAAAATTACGAGGGAAATCGATTTTTATTTTTAAATTATGATTGTTTTGACATATATGCCATATTAGTGACATTATCCATTTATGTGTGATGACGTAATTAATGAATTTTTAAATGGGAATAGGGGTCGAGGGGTAGCTCATTTGAAAGGTTATTCAATTCTCTATTCAGTAATACAGATATTAACATCATTATTTATACAGGATAGACAAAAAAATGAATTTTGAATTAAATTAATTGACGCAAAAAGAAGAATGTATGTAATTTATTTAACTCAAAATACATTTTACTGCTGTCAGAAAATATAAAAAATGTTTATTTGACAAATAAACATTGCTTCTCGCTTAAATTAAATGTTCAAACTGTCAAGAGGCAGGTGGGTGGCTGTTTGACATTTCATTTAAGTGAAAATCAATGTTTATTTATGAAATAAACATTATTTTTATATTTTCTGACAGGAGTAAAAGGTGTTTTGAGTTAAATAAATTACATACATTCTTCTTTTTGCGTCTCAATAATTATTTTTTTAGCCACTCTGTATAAATAATGATGTTATTGTTTATATTACTAAATAGATAATTGAATAACCTTTCAAATGAGCTACCAAACTACCGCTATTCCCATTTAAAAAAATCATTGATTACGTCATCTCGCCCAAATGGATGGAGTCACTATTATGTCAAAACATCACAATTTTAAAATACAAAATCGACCTGTCTCAGGATTTTTTTCAAAGCGGTCTATTTTCGAAAAAAATGAATTTATTCCATAATTTTGAATCTCTCTAATCGCTCTGTGCATGACCATGGTTGGGATACACAAAACTATGCCAGCGTCCGTAGCCAATATGACAACTTTGGCGAATAATGATTTAATAATAATTTATTTCAATAGATGTTTCAACAAAAGTTGCCAAACTTAAATGGAGCTTTGCAGGCCACACTGTTAGACAAAAAGACCAACGTTGGAATGCCACGATACAACATTGGAGACCTTACCAAAGTAAACGACCGAGAGGAAGACCACAGATGAGATGGGTTGATGATATTAAAAGAGTAGCCGGAACGAATTGGAAATATGTTGCTCAGGATAGAGACCGATGGAAGGAGTTGGGAGAGGCCTATGTCCAAACGTGGACGATAGAAGGCTAAGAAGAAGAAGAAGAAGATGTTTCGCTTACCTTATTATCGTTTTGATTTTTATTATTTATATTTATATTTTCATACTGACATTCTTTCCTTTCCCGATCTGGTGGTATATTACTATCATCATCTATTTTGATTTTGTGTTACACACACACCTTAAAATTAATATTTCAATAGACCCAGCTAATGTTAAAATCTGGTAATAATAATTCACACTGCCTAATTGCTTTCGATGAACACTAAATTAATGGTAAAACCGATATAGACAAGGCGAAAACGACGGGTTCGTTGGGAAAAATATTTCCATGAGATTTTTTTGCATAATTACATTCGTGAGACATCCCAGAATAAGGTTCAAGAAGTCGCCCACGTGAAAAGTGGGCCAAATTTTTTTTAACAATTTTTTTTAATCAAATTGCTAAAATCAATATTTTTGGCCCGGACAATTTTTTTGTAGGTTTTTTGGACTATTCTGGATAAAAAAGGTCTCTTATAATTTTTCTCTAAAGTTGATCGTTTTCGAGTTATAAGCAATTTAAAATTGAAAAAACGAAAAATGGCGATTTTCAAGGCTTAATAACTCAGTTAACAGTTATTATTATGAAGGTCAGAAAGTGAATAAATCAAAGTTTAATGCCCCCCTACAAGATCCCGAAGAAATTTTTGTCATTATTTTATTACTAAGCTGTTATTTTTAAGTAATAATATTGAGCGCCATGCACGTGGTAGCCGGCCGTAAAAGCTGAGTGCGAGAGAGATGCCACTCCGGCAGTCCAATTGTGCATCTTACTTGCACTCACATTTACGGCCGCCTACCACGTGCATGGCGCTCAATATCATTACTTAAAAATAACAGCTTACTAATAAAATAATGACAAAAATTTCTTCGGGATCTTGTAGGGGGGGGGGGGCATTAAACTTTGATTTAGTCACTTTCTGACTTTCATAATAATAAACTTTTAACCGAGTTATTAAGCCTTGAAAATCGCCTTTTTGCGTTTTTTTCAATTTTAAATCGCTTATAACTCGAAAACGATCAACTTTAGAGAAAAATTATAAGAGACCTTTTTTATCCAGAATGGTCCAAAAAACCTACAAAAAAATTGTCCTGACCAAAAATATTGATTTTTGCAATTTGATTAAAAAAAATTGTTAAAAAAAATTTGGCCCACTTTTCACGTGGGCGACTTCTTGAAACTTATTCTGGAATATCTCACGAATGTAATTATGGAAAAAAATCTCATGGGAATATTTTTTCCAACGAACCCGCCGTTTTCGTCTTGTCTAATAACTAAACCACAGATTAACCCAACATTAACCCAACATGTTGGGTTAATCTGTGCTATAACGAAAAATTGAAGAAATACCCTTAAAATTGATATTTTCTTCAGAGAACTTCCAAATATCCATTAGTGGAGTCAATGAAGGTGGATATGAGTTATTACCTCAGATTTCGTTGAACCTCCATCGATTTTCATAAAAATTGGTGAGTGGTTAAAGAATACCTCAAGGAACAAAGGTGACATAGTGCCAACTTGCGCTTTTTGCATTTTAGGAGTGAAATACACCCCTTTTTTAAAAATTATTTTTTAGATTTCTGAAAGTGCAGTCACTGTAAGTTTCCACTTCCTATTTCGTTGAACCTTCATCGATTTTCATGAAAATCGGTAAGTGGTTAGAGGATACCTCAAGCAATAAAAGTTATATAGCATCAACTTGCACTTTTGCATTTTAGGGGTGCAATACACCCCTACTTTTTAAATTGTAAAAAATGCAGATTTCCGCATTATGGCGCAAGTAATCTCGTTTAATTAAGAAAAATAAATATTTTTTTTATATTTATGTGCATGAATTACATTATTTTTTAATTTTACAAACCTTATAGCAACCAAAAATCCGAAAATTAACAAGTCGAAAATCACGAAAACCTTATTCTTCTATATTTCTGAAAGTGTAGTCACTGAATGTTTTCACCCACGATTTCTTTGAACCTTCATCGATTTTCATGAAAATTGTTGATTAGTTAGAGGATACCTCAAAAAACAAAAGTGATATGGCACCAAGTTGCGCTTTCTGCATTTTAGGGGTGAAATCCACCTTTTTTTTAATGATAAAAATGCAGATTTCAGCATTCTGGCTCAAGCAATCTCGTTTAATTAAGTAAAATAAATAGTTTTTTACATTTATCTGCATGATTTATAATTTTTATTAATTTTTCAAACCTTATAGCAACCAAAAATTAGAAAATTAGCAAATCGACAATCACGAAAAAAATTATTCTTTTATATTCCCAAAAAGGCAGTCACTGAAGGTTTTCACCCCTGATTTCGTTGAACCTCCATCAATTTTCATGAAAATTGGTAAGTAGTTACAGGATACCTCAAGAACCAAAAATTATGTGGTACCAACTTGCGCTTTTATCCTGGGGGTGCATGTTACCCCTTCTCATGGGTCAACACTATTTTATTAAAAATAACCCCATAATTAGATAGAGGAGTAAATTCTAAGCAAACTTTCTTTTATCAAGTTTATAAATTTTTTATTTAAATAATATTTCATAATTTAATAAAATATTATTGGTACAGTAAAACCTGACAATAACGGCCACTAAAAATAGAAAACAATTGGCCGTTATAGAAATGTGGCCGCTAATGCTAGGTTTCCTTTTCCACAAATACATAAAATATAATTGAAAATTTATTTATTTTAGTAATTAAAGCAAATCTAATTAAATATAATTCTACAAACAAACGGAACATACTAAAACTAAATTCAATTTACTACAAAATAAAACAATATCTATACGAAAAAACAACTACAAGAAAAACATAATTTTTGTTTATTTTACATTTTTTTAGATAAACGAAACATACTAAAACTAATTTAATATAGGTAATACATAATATAAAACAACATACTATAGCTACTACGAAAAATACGCTTATCACTAAAGTATCGTCGTGCTTTCATGCTATATTCAACAAAACCAACTTGGTACGGCCTTTAATTAGATATCGCAAATCACTTTGGCTGATTTTGTCTGCATATATATTATGTTTGAGGAATCCCTTTTTTTGTGAGACTGGATATAGGACATTTCTCAAGTATGAAGTCATATTCATGGTATATCGTTGCTATACAGGGATAATAATCTGTGCAATGTTATGGTACAGGCTACGTTAAATATGAAGTAAATGTGGAAGATATACACTGGTTATTCATTTCAATTTAATTTGATTGTTTTTTAATCGTTTACAACATTTAAAATAATTAAAGACATAAAGTTAGCGATTTCAAAAATTAATTCAGTTCTCACTGGCAGGGTGGGAAATAATAAAGTGCCATACAATAGCATTTCATTACAATGCTCATTACAGACATTACAGGCTGCTCCGTTTGAGAAAACTCATACTCTCAAGCTTTGAAAAAACACTCATTCAGTTTCGACCAACCCTGTATTAGCTAAAATTAAACGTTTTGCTAGATTAATAATTTTTAACAATAATAGACTATATTAAAAATCACTTGAACATAAATTGATTTTCTGATGTCAAATCACTACAATTATACAGGGGGTGAATATTGCTATGAAATTTGAAAAAAAAAACGTAATTATCTTTTAAACTACTTCGTATAACATCACAAAACCTGATATTTTAAGAAATAAAACATAGAGGAGAATCCAAAAATGTAAAAATATACAGGGTGTTCCATTAAACAAAAGATAATTTTGTTTCACCCTGTCAATATGGGTGGCCCTGTATATTTGGAAATGTATTTAAATTCTGATATTATCTATGCCCCAATCTCACCTAAATAAACTTTTTTCGTATCTCCTACAACAAACGACTAATTGGACTTCCCACAACCTGTATACATACAAAATCTCCGCTATAAAATTTTTTCAAAGAAAATGTTATTGTTTTTTTTTTAAATAACTCCGTTAATTTTCGAAATATGAGATTTATCTAAAAACCATTACAAAGCTAAGTAAAAGGTCTATAACACTGTATTAAACATAATTTTCTAAATCTTTTATTTTTTTTTAAATACAAGGTGAAATGGCCCCGCTTACATGGTTCTCGCAGTAAAATTTAGGTTTTAAATGTTTCTATCTCGGTTATTTTTAGTCGTAAAAAAATATTAAAAAAAGAAAAAGCTTAAATAAAGTTAAAACTAAAATTTTCTTCTCTACCATTTTTTAAGTATATAGAGTATTTTTGGAGTTATTATCAAAAGAAAATGAAATTCACGAAAATTTGAAAAGTTCAAATTTTTTTTAATCGTATTTTTTTTCAAAAATATGCATTCTAAACCGGTCAAAATTGTTGAAGTTATTACTCATGTTAAAATAAATAAAGTTTTTAATGGAAATATATAAATTTTAATTTTTGTGGAAATGACATATGTTTCATTTTTCATTCTTCCCTAAAAAATCTGAAAGGGTCCTATTATTTCCATCATAACTTGCTTAATTTTGATGCTATCGACTTCTTATATAGCTTTTTGATAGTTACCTTTAAGTACTTTATTAAAATGTTTAGTGTCTATATTTAACAAAGTGCATCGTTTTCCTTATTTAAGCTTGAATACTAAGATTTGAGTACTCGCGGAAAAAAATATACATTCAATTGCATATAACTCACTTTGTATATGTAATAAAGGATTTTTCGAATAAGGAGCTCATTTATTTTTATATTATCTTCGATTTTGGTAATAACAACTTTTTTGAAGAAACTTATGATTTTTGAGTTATTTATGAAAAACTGCTTTAAAACATGGATTTTTTCAGGAAAAATCAAAACTTTTGATCTTTAATAACTCAAAAACTATTGATTTATTGGAATAACTTTATATAAAAAATTTTAATTATAATTTGTCCCTCTATCGATTAGTGGGATTATTTTTAATAAAATAATTTCCACCCCCGAGAAGGGGTGGCATCCCCCCCCCAGGGTAAAAGCGCAAGTTGGCACCATGGCACCTTTATTTCTTGCGGTATCCTCTACATACTTACCAATTTTCATGAAAATCGATGGAGGTTCAACGAAATCGGAGGTGAAAACCTTCATTGACTCCACTACATTTTTAATTTGACGTTTATTTGACCCTCTAACTTATTGTTTGTATAATAAATTTTATCAAAAATGGTAAATAGAATATTACATTAAATGTCAAATATGTCATATGTGTATCATATGTTTAACGTCAAATTGTATTCGCCAAAAATTTTAGTCAGTCATGCACGGAGCGAATATGAGCAATTGTTTTCTAATGTTTAAGATTCTGATTTTTTTGTTCCTTATTCACATTTTTATATTTTACACACCTTAATAAGAATTATTTGTAGTGTACATACATAGAAGTAGAATCTGCAGGCCCTACCAAGAGTATCATCTTAAGCAAACCAAATTGGATGTGGGGAGCAGAAATGGGAGCAAACGAATGTGGTGTAGTTATAGGAAATGAAGCAATATGGACCAATGATAATTCTGGAGATCACGATCCCAGTGTTAAAAGACTTCTTGGAATGGATTTATTAAGGTAACATAATTATGTGTCTGAAATATATAGAATTATGTATAGTGATAAAAAATTATTTGCGCAATGTGGCCAAATCAAAAAGTTCGTTCTTTTAAATTAAACATGGTATTATATTTTAATGTTTCATTCAATGTTAAATATATGTCATATGTCATGCTATATGTAACTGATACGTTTTTATCTTCTTCTTTTGGCATCATAACCCTGGATGGGTCTTTGTCTGTCTGGCTGTGTCCGTTCATTCATATCTATATTGTGTCCTTCTCCTCCATTATCTTATGTTCATGGTTTTTAGGTAGTCTTCCATGTCATCCAACCATCTCATTCTAGGCCTTTCTTTTTTTTTCGCCTTCCTATCGGCTTCCATTGTAATATTTTCTTTGCTGTTTTTGCATTTTCTTGTCTCTGGGCATGTCCATTGTAATATTTTCTTTGCTGTTTTTGCATTTTCTTGTCTCTGGGCATGTCCCAGCCTGGCTATTCACAAATCTTACAACAAAAATCCACGAGGAAAATAAAATTCCTGTAGCTGGCTGTATACCATAAATCACAAAAAATACAGGATCCTTTGTAAAAGGTATATTTAAAAGACCCTAATAAGGGTTACATCACAAAACAAAACGTTTTCGGATTAACAAGTAATCCATCATCAAGCCAATAGCATGCATGCGTAAGCCACCAAGAAGTTATGGGTAAAAACCCTTTAAAAGTTATAAGAACTTATATTATACTACATATTATGTTTAAAATAGTTGGATGTTGCAAATATTCCTGGATATTACCCAGGGCAACACAGGACTCTAACCCACGTGGATGTGTGTTGCCCTGGATATAAGTTGACACTCAATTTTCAATATGTGAGGTTCATCCCTCTCATATCACATCGACGTGGGTTAGAGTCCTGTGTTGCTCTGGGTAATATCCAGGAATATTTGCAACATCCAACTATTTTAAACATAATATGTAGTATAATATAAGATCTTATAACTTTTAAAGGATTTTTACCCATAACTTTTTTGTGGCTCACGCATGCATGCTATTGGCTTAACACTGATGATGGATTACTTGTTAATCCGAAAACTTTTTGTTTTGTGATGCAACCCTTATTAGGGTCTTTTAAATATACCTTTTACAAACGATCCTGTATTTTTTTTTAATCTTAAAACATTATACCCTTCATTCACTTCGTTAATCTCGTTTCTCCTGATTCTCCGTGTGTTGTCTTCCTCTTGCACAAGGCCATATACTGTTCTCAGTATCTTTCTGTTGAAGAGTTTCATCTTTTTTTGTCATTTTTCAGATTTCACCACCATAGGTTACTATGGTCTCAATGTTCTGTAGATAGTCATTTTGTTTCTTTTGTCTAATAATTTCAATGTCATCAATCTTTTATTAGCGTAGTATGTATGATTCCCACTGGAAATACATGCATTACTTTCGCTACTTATGGAATTCTTCTGATTGATTTCTGCGCCCAGATATGTGAAGGCATCCATACATTCAATACTTAGTAAAGTTGGCTATTGCGATATTATTTTCATTGTCTGGTGTTCTTTTGACTGCCATGTACTTCATTTTTGTTTCTTTTATTTTAAGCCCTTTTTTCGTACTTCAGAATGAATTTTCTTAACACTTCCATTAGTTGTGGCTTGCTCCTACTAATGATAGATACATCATCTGCATATGCAGTAATTTATACTGTTTTGGTATTTATATGGCCGGTTACATTGGTTTTTCTGATGAGTGCCTCAATAACTAGGTTGAATAGCATAGTTGATAGTGCAACTCCCTGTCTCACTCCCATGTTAATGTCAAACAAGAAAATCGGTTCTCCATCTACTCTAACTGCCTCTTTTGAACCTTGCAACGTCATTTTTATGAGGCTGATAGCATCTCTTCATAGGTCTTCTGATAGGTCTTCAGCATTTTGTCTCTTTTCACACTATCAAAAGCTTGTTTAAAGTCGATATACATAATATTATGTAGTTCTATGTCATATTCATAAACTTCTTCTTGTATTGTCTCTAGTGGCTTTATTTGGTCTGAATCCATTTTGATAATCACCAATTATATTTTCGGAGTATTCTAATATTCGAACAATCTATTGTAGATAATACCAGATAGACTTTTGTAAATTCCATTTAGCAATGTAATTGGCCTATAATTCTGGCATTCCCTCTTAATTTCTTTTTTATATATTGGCGTATGTAACTGATACAAAAGTTTGTATATTTAAGCTATTTTTATATAAGTATTCAAGTTTCACATGGTTTTCTTCATTCAGGTTGGGCCTAGAACGAAGTGCAACATCTACAGAGGCCCTTGAAGTAATAACCCAATTATTAGAAAAATATGGACAAGGTGGACCTTGTTCTAATACTGATAGTAGCCTAATTTACCACAATTCTTTTTTAATTGCTGATGCATCAATAGCCTGGGTGTTAGAAACGTCCGGAAAGCATTGGGTAGCTGAGAAAATTACAAGTAAGCTGATGATGAGAAAATAATAACGATCTTTTAATTTTAACAAACAACAAAGATTGCATTACATCTAAAGTACTTGACTCACTTGACTTTTTATTTGAGATACTTCATGTTTATAATTTATATAAGGTTTGTCTTTTTAGTTTTGCATATAGCAGCTTAGAGGGCACCACCAACAAAACCTTCCGACACAAATGTAACCTCAATCCTTTGTTGATATAATCGAGATAATTTAATAAAACGTCGTGTACATACAGTGAATTTTGGAAATTAGCAAGTCGATTGAAAAATGGATCTTGGCCAAGAACATTTTTGAGCAATAATTTTTACAATTTTCGGAGAGGATTATCCCAACAAGAATGTCTCGTTGAAATGGTTTCTGTAATTGGGAATGAAGTATCGCACCAGTCAACTATTTCCCACTGGTATTGCGAATTTCAATGTGGTTGCTCCAGTCTCAGCTAGAAATCCAGACCAGGGGCCTGATTCTAATTCATTTCGATGTCGCAATTTAATTTCGACTCCGCCATGACAGATGCAATTTATAGCGATTCTTATTCATTTCGATATTAGTTCTCCAACTGGGGATATTAACGTTATCATTTTGACACTGCTCAGAATTTGGGTTGGTCCTCCTGTTTATTGGATTTATTGGCTATGCAACCACCGCAACGTTTGTTGATAGTCTGGGCAAATTATTGAAAAAATGTCATTTTGGGAAAAGTTATTTAACAGCTATTTTATTGCTAAAATCGAATATTAGGATTGCATATATTAGTAATATGGGGTATGACAAGTCCGCAGAAAGTGTGTTATTTTATTTATAAACAAATTAGCACTCCCAAATCTTCTTTTTTTTAGTTAGTGCTCTGTAACTCCTTTAAGATTTTTCCTTTAAACCAAAAACACTCAAATAAAAATTCCCCGCAATTTAGTTCTGCACAAAGTTATTTTTTTCCGATTTCCTTCAACAAAAATTTTACTCGGAAAATCCGAGTTTTCCAAAAAAAGTCTACAATTTTCAATTAAAACAGTAGGAAAGTAATTATTTATCAAAAATTAAATAAATTATTGACCTGAAAGATTTTTTATACCTAGTAGATTATATCAGGAGGCCGGCGACCAACTAACCAATAGTTTAGCAATAATTAAAATGTTAATTAAAAAGTTTCAGTCGAAATAATAACCAGAAAGATTATGATACACCAAAATAACTATGATTTTCGTACAAAAAAGCACTACATATACCTATTCAATGTACTTTACAGAATTGAAATTGGACTATTTGAGCGGTCTCAGGAATGTTATAAAGAAACAATTTTTTGGCTTATAAACAAATGGAACCCCTCAGAAAATGTCAGATTAAATTAAATTAAGTTAACGTTGTTAAAAAGGGCACGGCTTCTTCTTCGAAGAAAAAAAAATCGAATTGAGTGGTTCCAGTTATACCCGGTCAGATTTGACCGGCATTTGCGACAGAGTTATAAACAACAGGATTTCAATCTTTGAACCGTTACCTTTTTATTCCGGTCCTCTTTGTACATACAAATTTTCATATCTTCAAGACACTCGTATTCTTTTTCCAAAGTCAGTTTGCCAAGTGTCGGTTTTTGAGATTCTTTGATGCCAATGCCAACCATTGGCGTGGAAATTAAGAAAAAGGATCAGTTCATCAAACGCATATTTCAAGAAAAATCATATAATTTTTATTAATTTTTGCATAATTATATTCAGGAAAATCTCTTAATTTTGGGGCAGAAATTGTTTAAACAATTTTTTAAACAAATTCAAAATATCACCTTTTGTGCTCCAAAAAATATTGTTTTGGGTTTTTGGGTGACTCTAAATAAGAACGTTACCTTGTCATTTTTCTCAAAAGTTGATAGTTTTCGAGTTATAGGCGATTTAATATCTGAAAAATGCGAAAATACGCATTTTGGAGGTTTAAAACTCATACATAATTTATATTTAAATTATTATGTTTGAGATTCTCAAGAGCTTAAATTGAAGTTTAAATATTAATATTGAATATTCTGAACAGTAGTCGCGTCTAACTTCAATTTAGACCGTTGTTTTTTAATTGTCAATTATGCGCATCCATCACATGTTTATGCCGTATACTATTTCAAAAATCTATTATTTTTATTTTGTTCTGAAAAACATTTTTTTGTTTATTTTGTGTGTCATTCTAAACAAAAAAGGTTTCTTGTCATTTTCTGAGAAGCTAATAGTTTTCGAGTTATAAGCGATTTAAAATCTGAAAACAGCAAAAATACTCATTTTCGAGGCTTGAAAACTCATATGTAAGTTATAATTTTTGAGGTTATCGTGTGCTTAAATTGAATTTTAAACATTCATTTTCAAGATTCTGAAGAGAAATCGGGTCTAACTTTAATTTAGACCGTTATTTTTTAATTGTTAATTATGCGCGTCCATCCGATTTTTATGCCGTATAACATTTCAGAAATCTTTTATGAACTTCTTAGAAAAATGAAAAGAAATATTTTGTGTTTAGAATGGCCTACAAAATCTAAAAAAAAAGTTTTTCAGGGCAAAATAAGAGATTTTTGAAATAGTATACGGCATAAAATCTGATGGACGCGCATAATTAACAATTAAAGAACAACGGTCTAAATTGAAGTTAGACCCGATTACTATTCAGAATCTTGAAAATGAATGTTTAAACTTCAATTTAAGCTCTTGACAACTTCAAAAATAATAATCTAAATATCAGTTTTTAAGCCTCTAAAATGCGTATATTCGCATTTTTCAGATCGCCTATAACTTGATTCGCCTATAACTCGAAAACTTGTCTTGTTTAGAATAACTAAAAAATTTAAAAAAATATATTTTGGAGCAAAAAAGTTGATGTTTTAAATTTGTTTAAAAAAATTGTTTAAACAAATTCTGCACAAAAAAATAGCTCGGCGCCCTTCAGATTTGTTTAAGGGGATATTTTTGAACAGGAATCTGCAAAGAAATCGAATTATAATTTTTTCAGATTGGAACGTCCTCACAATATGGACTATCTACCTATTTTCTTTGTAATAAACTAATAAGTTATAAACTGTTCATTGATAAACGTCCTTTTGCAGCAGTGTCAACCCTACCCAGTTTTTTATTTCGTCGCTTTCGTTTTAAGGAATGATATGTAACAGTTCCTAATTTAACAATTTTATAGCCCAGCTATAAAACCCAGCCATATTAATATCTTTTGCTTTAGTTTTCCTTGCAAGAAACAAACAAAACACATCTCTAAACTAAACCTAACCTCGCTTTCGGCCATTCATTCATGTCCGTGTCACAATAATTTCGACTCGAAATTATAATATCAACCACCTTTTTTCGAGTCGCTATTAATTTCGATAAGTCGCTATTTTATGACATCATTTCGTTAGTTCAACTAAAATCCACAAGGCTCGCACAGTCGCATTTCAACGTTGCCATATTTATTGCGACTTGTTTTGAGTCGAAATTTGAATTAGAATCAGGGCCCAGGTCCGTTCAAAACAGCAGTCACACAGCAAAAGATTGATGTAGTTCGTCAGTTAATTAAAGATGACCGCCGTGTAACATACCGGGTGATAGAGGCATCTTTGGGCATTTCACAGACCTTGATCAAAAAGATCCTACATGAAGAACTGGGTGTTATAAGTTCGTTTCCCGTTGGATTCCTCATTTGCTCACAGACAAGCAAAAAGCAGTTCACGTCAATTGGTGTGGAAAAACATTGGCACTTTTCAACAATGTAATATATTATATATTATAATGTTCTTGAACTCCTAAGTGGAGCATAGAGCTTCAGTGAAAACGCACCATCGAGTTTTATTTTGCGCTAAGGCCTTCACCTCATTCCAAGACTTTCTTTGGCCTCTTATCTCGTCCATTATCGATTTTCTATAAGTTTGTGCTGGGCGACATCTTTTTCGTTTTCCTTGATGATTCCACTTTAGGGCGGTCTTTGCAAGGCTGGAACTATTTTTTCGGAGTGTGTGACCGATCCAACCTCACTTTCTCGACTTTATTTCAGTTTCTACTCACTTTTGTTGGGCCAGGTGTAGCAGATCTTCGTTTCTGATGGTGTTTGGCCAGAAAATACGGACAATTCTTCGTAGACATTTCTTAACAAAGACCTGCAGTTTGTCTGTAAGGGTTTTTGTCACTTTCCAGGTTTCAAATCCGTAGAGTAGAACAGACATGACATTTGACTGGAAACAAAGGAAGCTCAAAAAACGTTCATAGTAATGACGTTAGTAGTGATGAATCTTGGATTTACTCCTACGAACCGGAAAATAAACGTCAATCCTCTGTGTGGGTGTTCACGATGAGGAATAACCAACAAGAGTTATCCGTTCTCGAAGTGTGTCAAAGAAAATGGTTGCAACTTTTGTATCAAGATCTGGTTACGTGGAAACAATTTCAATCGAAGAACAGTTACTTCTGATTGGTATATAAGAGTTTGTTTACCAGAATTTATCACGAAACTCCGACAAAGCAACACACAACAGCGAACCATTCTACATCATTACAATGCAAGTGCTCACATTGCCCAAAAGACAATAAGAGTTTTTGGAGCTTCAAAACGTCAAATTGTTTAACCATACACTGTATA
Organism: Diabrotica virgifera virgifera; assembly: GCF_917563875.1. NCBI lineage: Eukaryota > Metazoa > Arthropoda > Insecta > Coleoptera > Chrysomelidae > Diabrotica > Diabrotica virgifera. Next base: position 57,976,309 of record NC_065443.1, on the reverse strand, counting down.
GTCCTGACTAGTGTTGGAAAATTCTCGAGAATGAAAAATCAGAGAATATTTTGTTGTGGGATTTTGTTTTTCACCAGGCGCCAGCTCAGTCATGGATTGGTCCACACGTCTACGTCTAACAATTTTAAATTGTGATCAATAAAAGTTACCTTACCGGCTCGTTCAGCAGTAAGCCGGTTTCCTTTAGAGGTGTGTGTGTGTGTGTTCACAAAGAGGGGATGGCATTAGATAAACTTTTTGCCACAGACATTTGAAAGTTGAAGATTGAAGATGTCATATTAAATTTTTATTTTAGAATCTTTAAGAAATTGTATGATAATATCATTAATAGTTTTGGTGTTGAAGCTTAGTAGATGTGAAATATTCAGCGGTAAACTTACATTCCGCTCCTGAAGTCTAGCAATTAGTGCTTTCGTATGGTTTTTATTAAGTTCACAATTAAAGATTATATGATTTAAATCTGCAGTAGAGTAGTTATCACATGAACAGAGAGAGTTGATACGCATTCCTATTTTAGCTAAATGTGCAGGAAAATTGCCATGGTTTAATCTTAAGCGACTTAGGGATGTGGAATAAAATCGAGTAACGTGATAATCAAATATATGTGGGATATTTTGCGGAAGTTGTGGGTGTATGTAAGTGTATGGATTCCTCGAAGTTTGTACAAACTTAAGCCAAATAGTTTCCCATTTCTTTCTTAATTTTTTATGCAATTCTGGAATGTAATCGCTGGAGATCGTTAAATCTACTATTTCATTTAAAGTTGCTGAATTCTTTGCCATTTCATCCACTATCTCATTTTCTTTGATTCCGGCATGTCGTTTTACCCAGATAAAGACCAAGTCACTGCTATTATTTTTAAATCGAGCGATTGTCTTTCTAATATGACATAACAACTCATTGTTGTGTTTTTTGGTTATTGGTTGTGATATTGCCTCAAGAGCAGATAAAGAATCTGATAGTATTGGGACCGTGCAAGTTCGGCAAAGCGACCCCTATTTCTTCGCTCTGTACTATTATTCGCACTTTTAATTATATTGGCCAATTATATTAGTCCTGGTTACTGGATAATTGTCAAGGCCATAGTCCAAAAAAATAGTAAGAAGAAAAAATAAGATTCAGGTTATGTTATGAAAACGTGAAAAATTGTATGTAGTAAATAAAATTAGTTATTAAAATGCAGTACTGCACTCAAAATACAATTAATTAAATTACCTTTATATAATAATTGCATATCATATCAATATTGTGGAGCAATATATAATTTTTCTGCTTCAATGACAGAAGGTATGAAATATACGTCAATTTGACAATTTCAATTGACAATATGAATTATTTAAGATAGTTGCAATATTTCTCCGCGACTCGCGCACGTTCGTTTCTCGTTTCCCTTTCCAAGTACTTGCACACCGCGAATAACCGTGTCTCCAAAGTTCTGTTCAACCGCGTAAGTTAGGGCTCTTTCAATAGCATAAAGTTCGGCAGTGAAGATAGATGTACATTTAGGTAGTCTAAAAGAATTACCACTTTTTATATTAGAAACATAATAAGCGCTACCTACACTATTACATGTTTTTGAACCATCTGTATAGATGTATTTATAATTAGAAGATTCAGATAAGATTAATTTTATAATTTTATTGTTTTGGCTTGGTAAGTTTCTGTATGTAGGTTTTATGATCTTTGGAAAGATTGTGATTTCCTCAATAGAATAGAAAGGTTCTTTCTTCTTCTTAGCCTTCTATCGTCCACGTTTGGACATAGGCCTCTCCCAACTCCTTCCATCGGTCTCTATCCTGAGCAACATATTTCCAATTCGTTCCGGCTACTCTTTTAATAGAAAGGTTATATATGGGTAATATTTGTTTAGTGTTAATGCTAAAGTTGTTAGTTTCTAGATAAGCATCTGTAAGAGGGGGAGAAGTTTTAATTCTCCAATAAGAATTTGTTAAGTTATATTCAGTGAGACTGTTAATTTTACTTAATAATTTATGTGAGTCTAAAGTCCTGGTCTTTAATAGAAACTTATTAGATAAGAATTCTCTTCTAAGGTTTAGAGGAGGTTCCTGCGCTTCTGCTAGAATTGCAGCACATGGCGTTGACTTAAACGCACTAATACATATACGTATTGCCTTATACTGAATATGATCGATTTTTGATAAATTAGATTTTGACGATGAACCATATAAAAAGCATCCATAATCAATGATTGACCGAATATACGATTTATAGAACATTAATACTATCTTTGGGTCGGCACCCCATCTAGCTTTACATATGCAACGAAGCATGTTTAAACCTTTTTCGGATTTGTTGATAATGTGATTCACATGGAGTGTCCAGGTTAGTTTTTTGTCCAAAACCACGCCCAGATACTTATGGTGAGAGGATACATTAATATCAACATTACTTAAATTTATACTGGTAGGGGAACTTAACCTATGTCTAGTGAAAAAGGTGATGCTAGATTTCTCAGGGGATAACGTGAAGTTAAAAGCCATAGACCATCTTTTTACACATTGCATCATCAGTTCCAAATCGCATAAACACTCATTATATGATTTACGGCTGCTGTATATACAGAAATCGTCTGCATACTGAATGATTTTAATTGTATTATTTGTTTCATTTAACATGTCATGCAATTTTGCAGTATATATATTAAAAAGTACTGGACTTAGGACTGAACCTTGCGGAATTCCGACTGATAATAATCGAGGGCCGTAAATGTGATTTTCTGAATCTCGAATGAAAACTTCTCTGTCCCTATACAAATCTGTGATTCTTTGTGCGAATTTATAATTTAGTCCGTATTTTATTAGCTGTACAGTTAGAATATCAATATCCAGAGTATCATAAGCCCCTTTAATATCTAAAAATAATAATAATCCTTTAGAGGGGTGGATAAAATCATAAGTACTGAAACTTCTTTCAGTCGCTGCTCTGGATGAAGCCATGCTTAATGCATCAACTGCTATTTTAGTTAATTTTGTTCCGAAACATGTACCTACCTTTCCACCATATGATTGGGGCTAGTTTTTCAATTGATTTTACAACGTATGGCTTTCCAAAAAATCCCTCCTTAGACCGATAAAGTGCCAAATCTGCCATTATTTCAGCCGAGTCGTCACCATATTTTAAAGTTGCTAAATTATCTATAAACTGAGTTCCCTCAACTTGTTCTTCTCTGCTTAAATGAACACCATTCTAAATATTTGCACGTTACTATAACACCAAAACAATAAATACTGACACACTGTAAATACCCTAGCTAGTGGTTCATGGCCCAGCTACTTGATTTTCAGGGATTTTATCTAAAATCGCGTGATTCCCCGGCCGGCCAAAGCGAAAAAGCATTTCATGACCGGAGCGGCAAGTAGGTGTTTGGGCTTCAAGAATAATAACGTTTGGGACGCAAAATAAAGGTGAATCTGCAAAAACAATATACATATTTTTTAAATTATAATAATGTGACCCATATCTAGTTTTTATTTTTATTTCGGTTTTTGTAAATATAGAAAATTCTTGCTGAGAATTTTCTGTTACATCACTAGTCCCAACGACTTCTTCACGTTCCCAAAGATCAAGAATTCAATGCGTGGGCAGCAATTCTAGTCGCCAGAAGAAGCTATCGAGGCCTTTAAAACAGCGATTTTTTAAGTACATACTTTAAGTCTATATATTTTTTGTCTTTATGGCTATATGCAAAACTAAAAAGACAACTTATTTGTTAAAACAAAGCACTATTTACTTGTCTATGTCTTATAAACAGTTATAATGAATTTGGTAGTAAATGGCAAAAATGATTAAGAACACTCTGAATTATTTTTAAGCTGCCATTTATGGTTTTAGGTGGATATAGAAATATATCCAATGCTGTAACTATTAGTACAAAATTTGATAGGCATTCTGATGGTATTCAGGAGTATGCAAAATCCACAGGACTGTGGAATGGAGAGGTTAGTAATTAGTAACTAATATAAATAAATAAACTATACTGGTATAGACTAAGAGCCGCTATAGGTGAAATTTCTTAATCATTTTAGGCACGATGGGACCCTATAACTTAAATAGTAGAACCTAAAAGAAAACGTTTGAACACTGTGCCGTCACTTTTCAGTGGCACATGCGTCGACAGTGGCGCATCAAACTTTCCACTTATGGACGGGATACATAAATTAAAAAATACCCTCCCTCACTACCAGAATTAATTTTTTTTCATTTATTTAAGTTATATGTGATTAAAACATAAGATTCATCGTAATTTGAACCCACCACCCCTTCCCCCTGCCCCCACCATCAAAAACTTTATTTTTAGATTTTTTTTTGTGGGATGCAATCAATTTTAAAATTTCAAAAAATTCACACGCATTGTTAAGGCTTTTATAAAACACGTCTATTTTTTATAGACCTGTGGGTTGAGTGTACATAACCTCAAAAACTTAAAAAATTTGTTTTTTGGAAAAAAGTATATAACTTTTTTTTGGGGATAGCTGCAGGTCTAATTTTTTCTTAATCTTGTGTATTTTATCAAACACTATATTTCTAATTTTTTTTCAGATTTTTCTGTAACGCTGGTCACCTTCAAGAATCCAAAAAACTGTTTTTTAAGGGGGTTTTGGGGGGTTTGAACGTGTCTCTCCCATTTTTAAATATTCTAAAGGACTCAGTTACTTCCATAGATATATAATACTCTAGATTGCGCCCTGCGATCTTAAAATGGGTGACGGTTGCGACAGAGATAAATGAGCCTATTTGGTCGGTAGTCTCTTTTTAATTTAAGGGGAATATCGACGACGTGATTATCCCACTTTATCGAGTAATATGTGTTGACAGTTGGAGCGGGTGGTGACGAGAAATGGTCTTTGGTCTTCGGACGTGGATAATCGTGGTTCGAATCCCATTTTACCTTTTTTATTTTTATTTAATCAATATTGCGTTTATTAGATATTTTTACATCTGAAAAATGAACCTAAGTAAATCTAGCAGATAATAAATGTACCTATGTATAGTAAGTTAATATTGGAATACATAATTTGTGAACTGCATAGTAAAATAAAAGTCATTCGTTATTAATATAAATTCGTCCTTATTCGAATGATGTGAATAATATTTGTTTTGCTTCTACTTTTTTAAAAAATTGTAACGATAGTTTCATAAATAAAAATAATGTCTAATTACTTATAATTGAATCGGTCATTTCAAAAACAGCAAAGTCCACAATTTTGAGAAACTAACTTTTTGAGAGGAGTCTATCCTTTAAGATAAACGTTGTGTGCAAAAACGACACCAGTCCAGTAAAAACATTAGGAACAAAACTACAATATAACTCTGAATTTTGATGTCATCCATTTCATCCATCTTTCGACTATATAGTTAAGTTTTCTTTGCTCTTCTGTAAAATTAGGAATATGTGACTCGTGTTGTTTTTGAAATGACCGATTCAATTAATAAATCGATGGTACATTATGTTGATATTAATTATTGGTAATTTTTTACGAATATTTTTAATTACTTTATACTATTCTACCATTAACTTATTAAAAAAAAATAACATTGGTTTTATATTTTTAAAAATCTATAGGTACCTACACAGTTTTTCTTATTTGTTATATATTTCTTTGCATAGATTTATTTTAGAGATGTAATAATATCTAATAAACGCAATATTGATTAAATAAAAAATAAAAAAAGTAAAGATTGGTATGGGATTCGAACCAGGATTATCCACGTCCGAAGACAAACGACCAGTTCTCGTCGCCATCCGCTCGAACTGTCAAACCATCTAAAATACTCGACGACAGAGTAGGATAGTGACGTCGTCGATACTCCCCTTGAATTAGAAAGAGACTACCGACCAAATAGGCTCATTTATCTCTGTCGCAACCGTCACCCATTTTAAGATCGTAAGGCGCAATCTAGAGTATTATAAATCTATGGTTACTTCAAGTTACATATAACCTATAAAATCGAAATTGATTTGATATATTATGAAGTCTATAAAATAGGGAAAATCCCCAAAAACCCCCCAAAAAACAGTTTTTTTGGATTCTTGAAGGTGGCGAGCCTTACTGAAAAATCTGAAAAAAATTAGAAATATAGTGTTTCATAAAACACACAAGATTAAGACAAAATTAGACCTGCAGCCATTCCCCAAAAAAAGTTATACGCTTTTTTGAATTTTTATTTTTTATTTTTTGAGATTATGTACACTCTACCTACGGGACTATAAAAAATAGACATGTTTGATAAAAGCCTCAGCTATACGTGTGAATTTTTTGAAATTTTAAAATTTATTGCATCCCAACAAAAAAAAAATAAAAACGAAAAATGAAGTTTTTGATGGTGGGGGCAGGGGGAAGGAGGTGGTGGATTAAAATTACGCTGAATCTTATGTGTTAATCACATAGAACTTAAAAAAATAAAAAATAATGAATTCTGTTAGTAAGGAACGGTAACTTTTAATTTATTTATCCCGTCCATAAGTGGAAAGTTTGATGCGCCACTGTCGACGCATGTGCCACTGAAAAGTGACGGCACAGTGTTCAAAAGTTTTCTTTTAGGTTCTACTATTTAAGTCACAGGGTTCCATCGTGCCTAAAATGATTAAGAAATTTCACCTATAGCGGCTCTTAGTCTAGTAGGTATAATTGAAAACCATTTCCATGTATTTTAAAATGGCAAAAATCGCTTAAAAATAAGGAAAGATAATACTACAGGTAGTATTAATTTTTTTTGTATCCGTTATTGTATTGAACTGTCTACTTGTCTTCTATTTTTGTAGCGTTGGTTATTTAGGGTGTTGTTTTGTTCATGTAAAGTAACTGAAAGTTACTTGTTGTCTTTGCTCAGAAAATTTAAGTAAGCAAGATTAATCATCTTCATGTATTTCGCAAAGTTTTGATGCCATAAGAATGATTATATAATGTAAATTAAAAGCATTACCTGAATTTGCTGCACTATAGGTACGATTAAGTATTCCTTTTTTAACGTAAAACAGAAGTGAAGATAAAAGTGCAGTAAACTTGGATTTTATGTATGATGATAAAATTTGAAGAATATTATGAAAGCACATTGCTTTTATCTATATTAAACCACATACATATAGTTAATATCTAATTGTTCCCATAGGGATTCTTTATTGCAATACGGTGGTAAATGCAAATGTTTATATGTATACAGGGTGTTTCTAAATAAGTGAGACAATAAAAATAATGACATTTTACTATATAAATGTATGTCCGCAAATGCTTCGTTTCCAATATAAGGGTTATTAAAATTTTTCTTACAAACTGACGATTTATTGCTCTAAATCCGGTTGGGATATGCAAATGAAATTTGGTGGGCTGTAAGAGGTAGTTATTGCTAATTTTTGACATACAATTAAGAATTTTATATTCACTATTAGTGCGCATATGGATAGTGGTCTGAATTATTTTAAGGAAAAAAAAAATAGTATGCCATACTATTTCAAATTAAAAATAATTTTTGAATTTCAATTTTTGTTTCGTCGGACAGACAAATATCTATCTTTTTTTCATACGATGCGCTGTTTTTATGCAAAAAATAAAGCATCTTAATGCTTGTAAAGTATTCGAAAAAACAAACTACGTAAGTTCTCAATCTACTAATACACAAACCGACAATAAATTTGAATGCCAAAAATATAAGAATGAAACAGATCGATTTATTCAGCAGCTACATAGACTTAAGATACCAGCTCCGTTTAATATCCTTAGTATCTTAGCCAATGGACAAGAGAGTATGTATAATGCGTTGGTGATGTTTCTGTCTAGTACCAAAATAGTTTTGTAGTGTCAAGTATTAAAAGTATATGTGTGTATACAGATTCGGCACTTTTTTAACTACCCTATGGGTTATTCAGTGTGTGGAACAAAGATAATACTTAATTGTTTGAATGCGAGTGAGACACAATCCACTCATGTTGTGGATCGTCTCCCCACTCCAGTCAAGTAATGAGTCTGACAATTCGACAGTGTTGCTATATTTCTGCTATATCATTCCTTCTAAAATATTAGTCGGATATTGAATGTAAAATAATATTTAAATCCGTTACAGTTTACTGTCGAATGAAAATTAATATTGTCCCAACAAAACTTAAATGAAGTAGTCATGTAATTGTTATTTTTTAAACGATTCCATCAATTACTTGATTAATTAACACAGAACACTGACTTTACAAATTGATGAGTGACAACAGCGCAACTTTACTAGACAGACAGCAATATTCCCCTCATTTCCCTAAAAGGCTAGGCGGGGCTTATGATTTGCTTCTATTTTTCGTATTTTCGCGTTCAACAGGTCGAATTTCAGAGTTCAGGTTCTATTGTTTACATTTACAAGCTGTTGTCACATAAGGTTGAAATGAAAATTAAAAAATAATTATTAACATGCCAAACTTTTATAAACGAGAAGAAAAGATCCAAATGATAAAATGGTATTATGTGGGACATTCTATTCTGACAATAATACATTTATTTATTGGTGATTTTGAAAATCGCCCAATTCCAACAAAAAAAAAAACAGTTCGGTCAATAATTAAAAAGGACATCGCACACATTTTATGGAAAATATAATGTCACTCAAATTCAATAAAATTTATACTAATAGATTCGTTTTAAATTAACGGTCAAATCTTATCATTGCGCCAGCTCTTAATTATGATTAATTACGGCGCAAATTGCAATTAAAGTGCATCGAAATCAAATTTTTTAGTTAGTAAAAGTGTCAGTTTACAATCACTATTGCTCTGGGTGCTATTCAAAAGAGCTTTAAACCCCGCTGGGCCTAAGCGGATTAGTAAAACTAATCCGCTGATTTATGGAGTACCGACAATTTGGGTATTATAAAATATTTTTTCTCTCTCTAACTTATGTACGTATCCATTTGATTTCAGATTTATTTATATTTTATTTTTGCTCTTATTATTGAAAATATGGAGTTGGCGCAATGATAAGATTTGACCGTTAATTTAAAACGAATCTATTCGTATAAATTTTATTGAATTTGAGTGACATTATATTTTCCATAAGATGTGTGCGAAAATTTTGGTTGCATAAATAACTGTAGAAAATGTCGTCCTGCGAATCAACCACGACCGAAAGTAATTTCTGTCGAACGCGAAGCTCGCGAAATGCAAGTCTGCTTAGCTGCTGAAGAAAAGCCTTATTCGAGCAGACAAATTGCCGACGAAGTTGACCTAAAGGAGAGCACTGTGAGGAACATTTTAAAGCGAAATGGATACAAGTGCTATAAAGTGCAAACCACACAAGAACTTTTCCCAGACGATCATTTTAAACGTATGCAATTTTGTCAAGCTATGATTGAGAAGTCGAATGTCGACAATAACTTTTTAAAAAATATTGTGTTTACCGATTAATCTTCATTCACCATCCACAGACGTCATAATCCATCTGTCGTCCGCTATTGGTCTAGGAAAAATAAACGATTGAGTATTGCTGTGCGAACACAATACCCAAAAAAATTAAATGTGTGGACTGGACTTTATAGCGATCATATAATTGGTCCATTTTTTATTATGGGAAATCTGAATGGACGTAAGTACCTAGAATTATTGCAAAATCAGATTATTCCCGCAATTCGAAACGTCGCGCTTCGATGATGGCATCAACACCCAACAATAGAGCCGAAACATCGGTCACCAATTCACTGTTGATAACTCTACCTTTAAAGCGGTGGAAAAATTCACATACTTAGGCACCCTGATCGCCAAAGAAAACGTCATGACGGAAGAAATCAAGCGAAGGATACCTACAACATTTTTGTTCAATTTATTAGATAAGATTTTGTATTTTGACAACGACATTCGAAGTAGGAGTTTTTTAAGTTAAATTGTGGCTTATTTCCCATTTAGAATAATAAATTACATAAGTAAATGCCACAAAAAATAGAAGCTTTTTATTAGATAGAACAATAGAAGAAATAGAACAATGTTTTAGGTGAAATATGTTTTAAATACGTATCCATAAACTTATAAAAATAAGAATCCATTCGTAAATACCGCGTAGATATGCATAGAAAGCTGCAATCGTGCAAGTAGTTAGTTTCATTCAGTTCCCTTGTTGGCGCGATGCAGACCCTTAAGTCACATATCGCACCGGCAGAGGATATCGGACTGAACTGAAGTTTAATTTTGGCAGGCGGGCGTGGCTTATTTTGCTACGAATTGAGGGGAATAACGCTTAGTTGCCACGCATCAATTCCTTAAGTCAATGTTCTTTGTTAACTAATTAAGTAATTAATAGAATCGCTTAGAAAATAACTATTACATTGCTACTTTATTTAAGTTTTTTTTGTGACAATATTAATTTTAATTTTACAATGAACTCTAGTGAAATTAAATATTATTTTACTCTTATGTATCTCACTAATATTTTAGAAGGAAAGATGTAACAGAAATGTTGCAACACTGTTTCCAGATCAAACCCACTCATTCGAGATCGTGACTGCATCTCACTTGTATTCACACAATTAAATATTATCTTTATTCCACACACTGAATAACCCATAGGGTAGTTAAAAAAGTGCCGAATCTATATGTGTATGTATGTATATAGAGAAAATATGGTGAGCAACTTGGACAGTCCATAGCAAGGCGGCTTTCGGATTGAGTAGGGAGCCGCGGAAGATAAAAACAAAAAAAACTTGCTATGGAACTTTGAGGATCTCACCGTCTTGTTTATTATTATTCTTATTTTATTATTCTTATCTTATTGTTATTGTTATTAAATTTTTGCAGATCGTTTTTGAACACACCTATGATGTTGAAAGGAGGCTATAATTAGCTTACCTTAGCTTAGTACCATCTCTTTATTTCAGTACATAAATTACCTCTCAACAGCTATTGAACTAATTTTTCTTCGTTATTAATATTTTATGGACTTACGGTCTTTAAATATTTAATCTTTTTGATATAGTAGTCATGTTGTGACTGGCTGATTGACATAAAGTCCATGCCATTAAAACAAAAAAAAATATCGTTCTACATACCACCACATTGAAAACAGTGGTAAACTTCTCTGGTAACAACCTACGAGGCTTTTAAAAATTATAAGCCATGCGGGTGCCAAGATGATCAGAAGATGAGGAAATTTTAAAACTTGTAATTCACGTCCCATCTGCTCAGCGTGGTAAAGCACCAACGAGAAGGTTTTCTACGTACTCCAAAAAGAGTAAATAAATTAAACATTAAAAATGTATAAACATATTCAATTTCGTTGCAACCCCAAAATGCAGCATTATATTCTAGTTCAACCAGAAAGTGTAGGAAGAGTCTATACCGGTTTCGGGGCTTTTTTGCCCTTCATCAGTAGACACATATCCTCTTCCACATCAGTAGACACGTATATTTTCGAAAAAAGATTCCATATGAATGTATAGTAGTAAACCTCATGGCAATCTTGCCAAAAACTGCGAAACAGACTATACTAATGAAACACTATGTTATAGGGAGAATTTAATTTTCGAGAAATATTCTGTGGCGAGAGTAAACCTTATGGCAGTAGATATCTAGCAGGGGAGAAACTTTTGAGTAGTATGACAGCTTCTAACAATTTCAAGGAAACTGATATGTTTAAACTATTACGGGATAAGGAATCGGGAATCTGCATGACAGTGGACAGTGCAGGAAGCGTAACCCAAGGAAGCCAGGTTTGTAAAAAAAAAATTATTTAATTATTCGCTATTTTATAAATTTAGCTTATTAATTATCTAGTTTGATCAGTGTAATTTTATAGTCTAAAGTTTTTATAAAACAAAATATGTCTCTTTCTTTTTAATTACAATATATTTAAAATATTGACTTTTTAGATATTAAAATTTTTTATCATATCATTATTTTGATCATAACCATTTTGTTATAATTTTTTAAAAATCGACTCATTAGTCCTTTACCGTCACTGTCACTTCAATCGTTTCCTTATGAACTTTTGACACTTGGCAGACATTTGTGGCCCAAGATGGTTGTTAAAGTTTTCGTTTAGGGTTTCACCATGTTCCTAGAGGTATCTTCTAACATCTGCGTCAAGCCTTCTTAATTTCAACACACTAAAATGTAGATTGAATTATAATTACAACCATTGTTTGGTCTGGGGCTAGTTAGCAAGTATTTGAGTAAGTAATCATAACCACAATTTTTTAACATTCAAAATTTCAACCATCTTTTCAATTTTAATAGTGGGATTATGTACTTATTCTATTTTAGGTGCACTGATGATGGACTGATAGGTCCAAAAACGTTCTGAACACATTTTGTACAATTCATTGGGATTTTTTAGGATTTTTTATATTACACCTATTGCATAAAAGTTGTTTTACTTCGGTGTTAAGTTTTTTAACTATACAGGGTGAGTCACCACTAACGGGACGGAAGATTACAGCTAAACGGTAAAAGGTTTGAAAAAAATTTAAATTGATTAGTTTGTAAGTTGATAAAAGCTACATTTTAAAATTATTTTGAAATATACAGGGTGTCCCAATAAATGGCGGCGTATCAAAGTTATATTTTTTCTTATGGAATACCCTGTATTTTATCGCATTTTTTAATTGTCCGCAAAAAATAAGGTATAGTTTCATAAGGCTTCCCTATACCTATGTACAGAGTGTTCTGAGTTATGTTGACTTTTCTTAAAATGTAAAGTTTTAAAATAAGGCTTATTCTCAAGTTATTTAAGAAATTATAAAAACATTAGTTTTACACCTAAATAGTTGGATATTGGTTGAATGTATTCCATGGTTAATTATTATACATTTGTCTACAGGGTGTTCAAAATTTACAGTTTTATTATTGGAGTATTCAATGTGTCATATGATGCTTATTTTAAATGGAACACCATGTATATTAATAAATAATTTTACTAACCAAATTTACCTCTTTCGAATGGTATATGAATGTCCTATACCTAGGTGTCATAGTTTTTGCGTAATTTACAATTATTTAAATTCTTAATCTGTAAATCGATTTTAAAACAAAAGATTAATGTCATTGTATGACATTGTCAGTTTATGACAGTACGGTCTGGTAATTATCAAAACTATAAACATCCGTGTATGATATTCAATTTTTTTTACTTAAAAATGGCTTTGGAAGAGCCAATTACATTCAAATTTAATTGTTCCTAAAAATGAATAATCACACTATCTATGAAAGAGTAGACATGCATTGGGGAATATTTTTAAAATTTTCTCTTAGCTTCTAAAGTTTACGCTTAAAAGTATCCTGATAGAGGACATCCAAAAAAGGACGTTTGTAAGAAATTTCTCGATTGATTCCGTGCTGCTGGTAATGTTGCATAGGTAGGAAAAGTTAAATAAAAATAAACCATTTATTTTTGATGACGCCAACGAACTTGATGTCCTGCTTTCTGTTACGGAAAACCCAAATACTAGTACCTACGTGAAAAATGTCAAGTCAATTGGAGATCAGTCTAACAAGTGTATGTAGAAAACATAAGAAAAACCACTATCATCCGTGTAAAACTCAACTACACCAGCATTAGACAGAACAGGAACGTTTAACTTTTCGTTTATAGACTTTAGAATTTGGAGAAGTTCCTGATTTTTTTTTAAGAATGTATTGTGTACAGACGAATCTACCTACTTTTAATAATAATCGTCTAGTTAATAGACATAGCTTTCATTTTATTATGATACAGTAAACAAACATTTTACTGTTGATCGCCAACACCGATGAAGTGTTAATGTTTGAGGCAGTATTCTGAGCCAGTACGTTATCGACCCATATTTTTTGACGAAAATCTGAATGGAGCAACTTTTTTAAATTTCTCAAAACAAGTTTTTTGAATCCTTAAAACCTTCCACTTAGCTTGCGAACAAACATGTGGCTCCAATTGGACGGAGCTCCTGCTTATTTTTGACGTGATGTTAAGAACAACTCAATATAAAATTTAGAAATAAATGGATAGATAGATTAGGTCCATATATTTGGCCACCTGAATTGATCAAGATGAATTTTTTTAAATAAGGTTATATTAAAAATATTGTAAATGCTGCACTTCCTAACCCAGGAACCTGTGTTTAGTACAATCTTGGATTAATATACATGGTGTTCTAATAAAATACCCATCATATTATGCTACATTGAATAATCTAATAATGAAACTGTAAATTTTGAACACCCTGTAAATAAATGTGTAATAATCAACCATGGAATGCATTAATTATAAGATAATTACCAGACCGTATTGTCATAAAATGACAATGTCATACAATGACATTAATTAACTTCATCTTTTGTTTTAAAATCGATTTACAGAGTAAGAATTTAAATAATTGTAAATTACGCAAAAACTATGAGACCTAGTTATAGGACATCCATATACCATTCGAAAGAGGTAAATTTGTTAAGTATAATTATTTATTAATATACATGGTGTTCCATTTAAAATACGCATCATATGACACAATGAATACCCCACTAATGAAACTATAAATTTTGAACACCCTGTAGACAAATGTGTAATAATTAATCATGGAATACAGTCAACCAATATCCAACTATTTAGATGTAAAACTAATGTTTTTATAATTTCTTCAATAACTTGAGAATAAGCCTTCTTTTAAAACTTTACATTTTAAGAAAAGTCAACATAACTCAGAACACTCTGTACATAGGTATAGGGAAGCCTTATGAAACTATACCTTATTTTTTGCGGAAAATTAAAAAATGCAATAAAATACAGGGTGTTCCATAAGAAAAAATATAACTTTGATACGCCGTCATTTATTGGGACACCCTGTATATTTCAAAATAATTTTAAAATGTAGCTTTTATCAACTTACAAACTATTCAATTTAAATTTTTTTCAAATCTTTTACCGTTTCGCTGTAATCTTCCGTCCCGTTAGTGGTGACTCACCCTGTATAGTATACAGCCAGCCCAGGGAACTATCCCTTTTTAGTTTATTAATTATCTCTATAGTTTATTATTTTTTACTCATTTCATCATTCCCCGTTAGAGGACAGTCTAACCATACTCCGGTGCAAATATTTTAATATTTGCACTTCCTCTTCGTTTCGTTATGGTTCAATTCAGTCTTCTTGTAAAGCCTCTTTGACAAGGAATAGATTCCGAAACATCAGATGTCAGAGGAAGACAAGAGACTCGAATTGAATCAAAACGAAACGATTAAGTAATCTGCGACGCATTATTGGAGTGTTCTCCTAGCGGCGCCGCTTGGTACTAGTGTATCTCGGTTAACAGATTACTTGGACGTGGTCGAAATTATTTTTCACTCGTTTCATCATTCCCCGTTAGAGGACAGTCTAACCATACTCGGGTTACTTCCTCTTCGTTTCGTTATGGTTCAATTCAGTCTTCTTTTAAAGCATCTTTGACAAGGAATAGATTCCGAAACATCAGATGTCGGAGGATGACAAGAGACTCGAATTGAATCAAAACGAAACGATTATTTTCTTTTTATTAATTATCTGTTTCTGCCCCCAAAAAGAGCAGCATATTTATCAAATATAGTGTAGTTTTTGATATCCTTTATGCGCGAGTATAATCACGTGTACTCTGTTTTATCATTTTTTTTTTAAGTAAACATCACTGATTTTTCAAGAACAATTTCGTGGAGGTCATCCAAAATAGGCTAGACAAAATTATGAGAAGAAACAACAGTGTTCTTTGCATATAAAAAATACAAAATCAACAGAAATCACAAAATTTTTTTGATAAAAAATTGAAATTTTCTTCTTAACAGCAAATAATCAATGTGGTATGATAAAAGATGAGACCTCAGATTCAGAATCTATTTCTATCATTAGCTCATCCTAGTCATCTACAATCTGTATTTCAATGTACTGATGAATTGTGCGATTTTGTTTTTCACGAGTGGCCAGCTCAGTCATGGATTAGTCTACGTCTAACAATTTTAAATTGTTATCAATAAAAGTTAACTTACGAGCCCGTTCAGCAGTGAACCGGTTTCTTTAAGAGGAGTAGATACAAAAACCCTAAGTACTGAAACTTCTTTCAGTCGCTGCACTGGATGAAGGCATGCTTAATATATCAACTACTATTTTAGTTAATTTTGTTCCGAAACATGTACCTTTTCACCATATGATTAAGTCTAGTTTTTCAATTGATTTTACAACGTATGGTTTTCCAAAAAATCCCTCCTTATACCGATAAAGTGCCAAATCTGTCATTATTTCAGCCGACTCATGACCATATTTTAAAGTTGCTAAATTATCTACAAACTCAGTTTCCTCAACTTGTTCTTCTCTGCTTAAATGAACACCATTCTAAATATTTGCACGTTAATGTTGCACCAAAACAATAAATATTGACACTGTACTCAACCTTGCTAGCGGTTCATGGGATTGGCAAAAAACAATATACCTACATATTTTTTAAATTATAATAATTTGACCCGTATCTAGTTTTTATTTTTGTTTCGGCTTTTGAAAATATAGAGAATTTTTGCCGAGAATATTCTCGAGAGAATTTTTTTCGAGAATCGTTTTCGAGAATATTCTCTTGATAATATTCGCTTCTAACATCACTAAGTGTACTTCATGTCACCTTCAAGCTGAATGCGTTTTCTTCCTCTGGCCTCAATTCTGTGAATTCTGTGAACACTTCTTCTGGACACTTAGTCAAATCACTACATATACCTAGTAACAACATATTTTCATTCCTTTCACGGAGTCCACAATACACGTTGTATATAAAAATGTTTTCATGTTCCCAAAATTGTTACCGACTACTTTTGTTTACTTTTGTTTAGTGTACTTGTTTTCGTTGACTATTTTCGCCTTCCACATTTATCAAAACACTATAAAAACTTCAGTACTTCAGTAACAGTCACAACAAAGTCGTTATCAATAATGCAGTTGTTTGACTGGATCAACTCTATTAATAGAAAGGTCACCATTACAGTTTTGAATCAATTTATATGTATCTGTTAAGTAAACTTGACCCGCGAAAACATGCCTTTACTGCGAGAATGAAACAATATTAAACATCTTGCAAATAGAAAAATTTATTCAAATTTGTCGTTCCATAATTTGACAACCGCTTAAAAAATATTGTGTCGATTGCCACAATAAATTGCCATTTTTGCCTAATTTTTTATTCCCGTTTGTAGGTTTCTTCGTTATCCAGTAGCCAACCGAATGTTCACTGGTTTACAGCAACACCAGACCCATCCAAATCAGTGTTCAAGTCTTTTGTATTTACTAAAGGGGCAGTAGTCTCAAAACACACTAAGTGTTCCTCGCCAGAGGTATGTACATTAATTTTTTTGTGTTAATTTTGGGTAGCAGATATTAATCTTCTACAGTCCCAGAGGACAGATTACTTGAGGGCCTGGCAACCCCGCCCTACGCTAGCTACTATTTATTTCCTACAGCCCACTCCCTAGGAAGAAGCAGGTCATAGCTGTTTATTCCATCAAATCCTGATGTATCCCTCATATCCCACACCGTCACCTATATTATAATAACACTTAACTAGTTTCTTGAATAAATTGGAATTCTTGATATGGTTCTGAAAATATTTTCTTTTGCTATATTAGCTACTACTTTAATGTTTTAAATATTTCACATATTGTGGATTCTTCCCATTTAGCCCACGGCGATACCGTGTAATTTTCGGGGTCAACTCAGAATTGCAGGAAAATTTCGCTTTAGGTTCTACTTAACCCCCACTTCAAAGTTGAACTTGTGCCGTTAGTTGCTTTTACTTGGGGGGGGTGACAGTCACTCTTTCTAGGGGATGAAAAACGCGCGTTTAAAATAAGTCCGGAAATGGATTAATTGACTAATTCTAAGCAACTTTCCTTCTATAGGGTTTTTTTAAGTAAATACTTTTCTGAGTTATGTGCGCTTGAAAATGTTTATTTTTCGGCAAAAAACCACGTTTTCGGGCTATTTTTCGCAAATATGTAACTCAAAAAGTAAATATTTTATCGAAAAAAATAATTTTAGCAAAAATGTAGCTTAGAAAAAAACGAAAAGAGTTGTTGTATTGTTGTAGCTCATGAAAAATACGTTTTTATTCGTCAAACTCCGAATCGAATATTTCAACATGAAATAACCAAAAAATGAAGCACTTTTCGGGAAAACCCCATTTACACTTTTTTAAAGTGTTTAAAAATAGCTTTATTTTAGTTGTTGATAAAAGTTTCTAGCATTAAAAATAAGCGAGTTATACTCAAATAAAGTTGGCCCCTTTATTTTGGTAAAAAAAAATCGTGAAAATCTCCCTGTGTTTAGCACCCCAAATGAAATTACCGTTACCGCTTTACAAACAATTCACTTTACTCATCTATTTTTTATATGATCTGTAAATCTCACCGGTTTAAAGTGCTTATTTTTGAAAGGGTTATAGTTGAGAGAGCTTGAACGAGTCGCTAATCACGAATGTATGCAAACTTTGAAGAGCCATATCTCAACCAATTTTTGTCTTACAGAAAAGCAAAATGAAACTAGCATATTTATAACAGCAAAACCTACATTTATTTATGAGATTTTTCGTATTGGGACCGTGCAAGTTCGGAAAAGCGACACCTGGTTTCTTCGCTCTGCACTTTTATTCGCACTTTTGATTATATTGGCCAATCATATGGTCCTGGTTACTGGATAATTGTCAAGGCCATAGTCCAAAAAAAATAATAAGAAGAAAAAATAAGATTTAGGTTATGTTATTTAAACGTAAACAATTGTATGAAGTAAATAAAATTAGTTATTAAAATGCAGTACTGCAAGCAAAATATAATTAAATTAATTTACCTTTATATAATAATTGCATATCATATCAATACTGTGGAGCAATATATAATTTTTCTTCTTAAATGACAAAAGTATGAAATGTACGTCAATTTGACAATTTCAATTGACAATATGAATTATTTAAGAAAGTTGCAATATTTCTCCGCTATTCGCGCACGATCGTTTCGAGTGTCCCTTCCAAGTACTTGCACACCGCGAATTGCTAATACTTTTAATAATTTTAAGTTGTTTTGAAAAAAAGGAAAATTTTCCAAATTTTTTTTTACTGTAGAACCAAATTTTTTCAAAAATAAGCACTTCAAACTAGTCAAACTTACAGATCATAATATAAATAATACACATACATTTAAAGTAAATGGTAAAGAGGTAACGATTAATTTTATTTGGGGTGCTAAATAGAGGGAGATTTTTACGATTTTTGAAGTTATACTTCTTTAGCCGCGATTGAGGGTGAAATTTTAACATTCCCGGCGCATGCGCACAACGACAGTATAGTGTTAGTCGCCAAATCTTTTAAATTATGTAGCGCAACTAAGGTGTGCGTGAAAAGAATATATTAGTGTTTTAGTAAATATATTTATTATAATTTTTGTGTATTTGGGAGTAAGGTAATAAATATTATTGAAAATGTTTATTCAATTATCTATTTGTCACCGCGATTGTCCTTATTATGACCGAGAAATAATCGTACGTAAGGATAACCTCCATAGCTCGTCGATAGAGCATTCGCCTAGAGATCGAATGGTCCCACGTTCGAATCCCGGACAATGCATATTCTTCTTTTTGGTATTCTTTTAGTTCTTTTAAAAAAAGAATTTTTAAATTTTTTAAAATTAATTTAATATTTAAATACAATACAAAAGACTGTTTAAAGTAGATATATTGATTTTGTTGAAATCATAAATATAAAAGTATAACTTCTTACGTGCGTACAAAGTACACACACATTCTTTTTTTTTTACCAAAAAAGTGCCAACTTTTTTTTTCAGCGTAACTCGTTTATTTTTGATGCTAGAAACTTTTATAAAGAATAAAAATAAAGCTTTTTTAAACACTAAGTGTTTCTCGAAAATTGTCTAATTTTTCGGTGATTTAACGTAGAAATATTCGATTTGGAATTAGACGAATAAGAACGTATTTTTCATGAGCTACAACTTTGCTTTTACCTAATTTACATTTTTGCTAAAATAATTCTTTTCGATAAAATATTTACTTTTTCAGTTATTTGCGAAAAACCGTCTGAAAACGTGTTTTTTAGCTCAGTATTATAACAGCATTTACTTAAATAAAAAACTTTATAGAATGAAATTTGCTTAGAATTGGCCAGTTTATCCATTTCCGGACTTATTTTAAACACACGTTTTTTCACCCCCGAGAAGGGGTGACTGTCACTCCCCAAGTAAAAGCAAACAACGGCACAAATTCAACTTTGAAGTGGAGGATAAGTAGAACCTAAATCCAAAGTACCCCGCACAAACCTTATGGAAATTATTTCCCAGTGGATTTAGTTCATACTTTGGGAAAATACTCTTTGAAGCATTGTGATAAAAAGTTCTCATGGGCACAACTCGATCGTATGGAGGATTGTCAAGATATAGAGACACAAACTCGGAAAATTATAAGATTTACTGGGTATTCCAATTCCCTGAGTTATTGGTTATCTGGCAAAATGTAGAAGTTTGGGTCAAGGAAAAGTACTAGTAGTCTAGGATTTTTTCCTGGCTATCCAGTGGCGACCTTTACTTTGACCTTGATCTTCAACGGGCGTCACCTTCTAGAGTTTCAAAGGTTTTCGGCATTAAATTGATATACACAGATTACTCATGGATTTTTGGGATCGCAAAACACGAATATGCCATCAGAATAGACCTCCGGAGCACGTGTTGGCTACGGCCACTGCAAGGGACGTCATCTTCTAGAGTGAGTTTTGATGGTTTTCGGCATTTAATTGATGCAAATGAATTACTGGAGGGTTTTTTGAGGTCGCTTAACACGAATATGCCACCAGAACCGACTCCCGGAACACCTGATTTCCAAGGTCAATGAAAGGGACTCCTGGAGTTTCGAGGGTCTTCGGTACTACATTAATGCAAACGGATTAGTTATAGGTTTTTGGGGTTGCTGAACACGAATACGTGATCAGCACAGACACAGGAGCACCTGGTGCCTAAGACAGGTTATCTTCTGGAGTTTCTGAGGAATCAAATGGATTACTCTTAGGTTTTTGGGGTTTCTGAACATGCATACACTATCAGATCCGATCCACGAATCACATTGTGCCTAGGGCATGTCATATTCTGGAGTTTCGAGGGTTTTCGGCATTAAATTGATAAAAACAGATTACTCATGGCTTTTTGGAATGGCTGAACGCTAATACCCCATCAGATCCGACCCACGGAGCACCTGGTGCCTAAGGTTATTCATCTTCTCAAGAGCTTTCAGCATTAAATTGATACGAATGGATTACTCATGTCTTTTTGGATTTGCTGAACACGAATACGCCATCAGAACAGACACCGGAGCACGTATCGCCTAATGCACGTTATCTTCTGGAGTTTCGAGAGTTTTCGGTACTAAATTGATGCAAATGGATTGGTACACACCGAGAACTCAGAGGGTTTCTGAGTTGCTCTTCAAAGAAATTGTACAAATTGGTGAAAAGTTTTTTTGCTATTTGTAGATTTTTATTAAATTATCTACGTTGTGCTATTCAATTGTTTTAATTATTTATAAATATAAACTCAATTTATATCTGACAATATTTTTCCTTCATTTATTTTAAGATCGATTTACTATATTCTATTTTAAAAGTATTATTCATCGTGGTCACTAGATACTCCAGAGTCTTTCATCTAAGTCGTATTCGTGTTCAGCAACCCCAAAAATACAAGAGTGATCCGTTTCCATCAATTTAGTACTGAAAACTCTCGAATCCCCAGAAGATGACGTAAGCACCAGGTACCACGGTGTCTATTCTGATGGCATATTTGTGTTCAGCAGCCCCAAAAACCCATGAGTAATACCCATCTGCATCAATTTAATGCCGAAACCTGCCGAAACTCCAGAAGAAGACCTGCCTTAGGCACCAGGTGCTCCGTGGGTCGGATCGAAAAACCTGTGAGTAATCAGTTTACATTAATTTAGTAACGAAAGCTCTCCTCCAAAGCATGACGTGCCTTAGGCACCAGGTACTCCAATGTCTGTTCTGATGGGGTATTCGTGATCAGCAACTCCAAAAACCTATGAGTAATCCGTTTGCAGCAAGATAGTACCGAAGACCCTCGAAAGTCCAGGAGCCCCTTTCATTGACCAGGTGCTCCGGGAGTCGGTTCTGGTGGCATATTCGTGTTTAAAGACCTCAAAAAATCCTCCAGTAATTCATTTTGCATCAATTAAATCCCGAAAACCATCGAAACTCTAGAAGATGACGTCCCTTGCAGTGGCCTTGGCCACCACGTGCTCCGGAGGTCAAATCTGATGGCATATTCGTGTTTAGCGATCCCAAAAACCCATGATCTGTTTATATCAATTTAATGCCAAAAACCTTTGAAACTCTAGAAGGTGACGCCCGTTGAAGGTCAAGGTCAAAGTAAAGGTCGCCATTGGATAGCCAGGAAAAAATCGTGGACTATTAGTACTTTTCTTTGATCCAAACTTCTACATGTTGCCAGATAACCAGTAACTCAGGGAATTGGAATACCCGGTAAATTTTATAATTTTCCGAGTTTGTGCCTCTATATCTTGAAAATCCTTCATACGATCGAGATGTGCCTATGAGAACTTTTTATCAGGATGCTTCAAAGAGTATTTTCCCAAAGTATGAACTAAATCCACTGGGACCTAATTTTCATAAGGTTTTTGCGGGGTACTTTTCATGCAATTCGGAGTTGCCCCTGAAAGTTACACTCCAAAACGGTAATTTACTGGGCTAATTAAACATATAGGTAGATTAATGTCTGTAATCGTTTTAGGAACCACATACGTTATATCTTTTGCACCATTCTGCCTTGGAAAAGAGCAATAAAGATGACGTTCAAGACTTATTAAGGAGCATGGAAGCTGAATGTGTTGAAGAATTAGAACAAGTAATGGAACGAGTCGGCGACGATCTTTCCGAACTAGACGAATTATTCAAAGATTGCGTAGAAACCGAAGTAAAATTTTACCGCTAGAAGAAGAATTTAGAAACTTCATCTTACTGACTTCGTACTATGATTTATATAGCTGTCATAAGGGTTAAGCACATTTCTTGATAGAGTTTGCTTACTATTGGTGTGATAACGTGAGGCGATAACTTACTTCTATGTCTCAATGCGCTCATTTTTGTATATTTTCCATTTTGTAAAGACGCAGAGCTTGAACGAAGATGCTTTATTGGTATATTTATTTTAGACTTTGATATTAGCGACTAGAATATATTTAATATCCACAAAGTAAGACTACACTTTTTCTATATACATTTTTTATTTACGGACTAATTGGCATCTAAACTCTTTAGAGGTAAGTTGTAAGAGGTGGAAGCATACTATTTCTATTAAAGTGGCGCTTTTGTAAAGTACATTTGCAGTTGATATTATCATACCTCAAATTTTGGGGCTTTGACACTTGACGTTGTCGTTTGAAACTGATATATGACTTTGACTCTTTGACCCGTGTCAGTGAGTCAGAGCACAGTTTAATGCTAAAGAATCAGTTAATTCACTCTCGAATTTTGACGGTTCCAATTTTGCAATTCATTCCTAAGACAAAGTTTTGAATGCGCAAAGGATCAGTAGAAAAATGCGCGGTGTTGCAAGATTTAAAATATTCCATTTTACTGATTTAAGAAAAATAATATAACATTCACAGCACATAATAATATTAATAAGTAAAGTAAAAATAAACTATACAAATTATTATTTGGTTTAAATAAAGTCATGAGAACTTATTCAAACATAACCTCAAAACATTCATGAAAATCAGATGACAATAACGACCAATCACAGCAAACGTAGGTCATTCATCTGCGCAAAGGACTAACATTTTTGATGCGCCGTCACTAAATGGAACACAGAAGGTTTTTCGTGGAGTGACCCTACTGATTCTTTAGCAATATACTGTGGTCAAAGTATCACAATAAAAGTTTGATGTTCTCTATAAGACTTATTAGATGGAAATATTTAATGCATTGGACAAGGGTATAATATTTTTGGTGTTAAGTAAAGACTTTTGTTTACATTTGAATTTAAATTTAGTATTTTATCTCTTTTTGTTAGTGACACTATAAGTTTTATTGTGACCTGGCTATATGTATTTTTACTGTAATATACAGGGTGTCCCGAAAAGATTGGTCATAAATTATACCACAGATTCTGGGGTCAAAAATAGGTTGATTGAACCTCACTTACCTATATACAATAGTGCACACAAAAAAGTTACAGCCCTTTGAAGTTACAAAATGAAAATCGATTTTTGAAGATATTCTTCTTTAGCGGCGAATCGATTGAGGGTAAAATTTGATTGATCCGCGCGCATGCGCACACCGACAGTATGGTATTAG
Organism: Diabrotica virgifera virgifera; assembly: GCF_917563875.1. Lineage (NCBI taxonomy): Eukaryota > Metazoa > Arthropoda > Insecta > Coleoptera > Chrysomelidae > Diabrotica > Diabrotica virgifera. Next base: position 57,951,972 of record NC_065443.1, on the reverse strand, counting down.
TTGTTATACGGGCTCTGATTGGGTGTTGAAATTTTGAAATGATCTGTCAATAATTGTTCAATATGGAGGTTATCGGTAAACAAAAATATTGTATAATATTAGTTTTTATTGATGTGTGGACAGAAATAAAATGAAATTTATAATTATAGTGACTTTTTAAATAGTTTTGAAAAGCCGCAGGTACGTAATTCTAAATGTTTCAGTTGAAAATACCTAATAGTTTCAATACCTATCTATTTCGAAAATGTAAACAAAATAATGTAGTTACCTATTAGTAGGCAATGCTTTAATTTACATAATCTGATTACGAACAAACTTTCTACAAATCTTCATCTCATATATCGTTTTCTTACTCTATATTTTGTTGTATTTTATTTCGACAAAAATCAAACTAATAATTTTATTAAATTCATATAAATTTATGGTGTAAACGTTTAGTTTGTGTATATTCCCACATGACGTATACGAGAGTTTGGTGCAGTTTGAAATGGCGTCAACTTTCGTACGGCGCGGTAGACGTGAAGTGGGTTCAAGCCCCAAGCAAGTTATTATTTTTTTATTTTTTTTTTATAGATTTTATGATTGTAAGTATATTATTATATAATTTTTGAAGATATTCTTCTTTTTTGAAAGTGGTAGATAAGAAAGTTAGTTTGATTTTTAAATAAAATAAGTACAAATAACCTTTTAAGTATATTTACTTCGTTTAAATTACCTATTATATAATAGAAGAATATCTTCTTACGTGCGTACAAAGTACACACACATTCTTTTTTTCCATATATCGAACTTAGAGATTTTTTATTGAAAATGGACATGTGGCATTCTTATGGCAACAACATCTTAAAAAAACATTAAAGTGAAATTTGTGCACCCCATAAAAATTTTATGGGGGTTTTGTTCCTTTAAACCCCCCCAAACTTGTGTGTACGTTCCAATTAAATTATTATTGTAGCACCATTAATTAAACACAATGTTTTTAAAACTTTTTTTGCCTCTTAGTACTTTTTCGATAAGCCAGTGTTTATCGACATATTTTGAATATTTGTCGAATTCACCACATATTTGTATATGGTTAAGTACGATTATAGAGACCTGTTAATAATCTAAAAATTTATTTATAATTTACATTTTTAAGTATATTTTGAAAAAGAAGCCACATCTCGATAATAGGTGACTTGTCAAAAAAAGACTAAGAAGCAAAAAGTTTTAAAAACACTGTGTTTAACTAATGGTATCACAATAATAGTTTAATTGGAACGTACACAGACATTTAGGGGGTTTATAGGAACAAAAACCCCCATAAAATGTTTATGTAAATATATTAAAAAAGAAGCCGCAGCTCCATAAAAACTGGTTTATCGAAAAAATACTAAGAGGCAAAAAAGTTTTAGAAACGTTGTGTTTAACTAATGGTACCACAATAATGAATTAATTGGAACGTACACAAAATTTTGGGGGGGTTTAAGGGAACATAACCCCCATAAAATTTTTATGGGGTGGACAAGCTTCACTATAATTTTGTTTTAAGATGTTTCTGCCATATGAATGATACATGTCCATTTTTAATAAAAAATCTCTAATACTTTTCGATATATTAAAAAAAAATCGATTTTCATTTTGTAACTTCAAAGGGCTGTAACTTTTTTTACGAGCACATTTGTACTAAGGTAAGTTAGCTTCAATCGAACTATTTTTGACACGAGAATGTGTGGTATAATTTATGACCAATCTTTTCGGGACACCCTGTATAATATAATGTAATAAAATATGATTGTAAATGAACTGGAGAAAACGGCGCGTTAATATTTATTGGTACTATACCATATGTACTACGGAAAAGAGATAATAGGCTTCCCTGTGCTATCTTAATAGAATGGAGCATTAAAGATTCGTTAAAAACCCTAAGGGCCGGTTGTTCGAACGCTAATCAACAATGATCACTATCAAATATTTAATTACTGTCACAACTGTCAATGTCAACTTTGGTTGGGTTGCTGAAAACATAATTTATTATAATTATGAGATTAGTTAATCAATTAACATAACAATTATTAACATAATTGATTAACTAATTTCATAATTGTAATCAATAATTATGTTTTCAGCAACCCAATCAAAGTTGACAATGACAGTTGTGACAGTAATTAAATATTTGATAATGATCATTTTTGATTAGCGTTCGAACAACCGGCCCTTAATGTATCTATATACCAGTAGTAGGTACAATCCATAAATAAAATTAAATTATTGGAAAAGGCATTCATCTAAAGCATGGGTAATAAGAAACTAGTTTTTCAATACGAGGCAATATTTCTACAGAAAGTACAAGAAGAAGAGAATGCATATGACGATTTCATAGAATCTTTTTGAGTGAATATAGTGATACCAAAGAATATATACTCTCCTAGAAGAAGCGTTTGAATGGTCACGTTTATTTGTCACTTCAAAATACTCGTTGATACTCTTGTAGAGGACGACTGCATAAACTCAAATAGCCAACGACGCGGCAGCGTAAACTATTATTAGGCTTGGGGGAAAGTGAGAAAGGAATACGAACGGAGCAATTTAACTTTGCATCCAGATCAAATAAAATTTCGATGCCATTGATTTGCAAAATTCTTTTTTACAATAAAATCTTTATTTTTAATATATTAAATTGTTACGTTTATAATTTAAAAACTTGAAAAGTTCAATATTAAAAGTATTTATTTGTTTATTGCATATAAATAAAATTTTATAACTTTGAATTAAAAATGATTTTGTTCCAACACAACGAAAAACCGACACGGTAACCATTTCATCAATAGAGTAAAAATTTATCATTTTTAGAGAGTTTAATTATATTATTTACATCGACGTCCGATCTAATAAGTGCAGGTTTCAATTAGCAAGAACTAATTTAATTAATATTTGTTCTCATCGTCTCTACAGTCAGAAACTGCACCGCAGTGCTCGCAGTTTTAATTTTAGTAAGTGTTTATCTTCATTGATTTTTAAAATTTGAAAATCCAAAATAACACTTTATTATTTCGAATTATCAAATTGTAAAAGACAATTCTTTAGTGTATGTGCTAAAAAGCATTTCTACCATAATAACGAGATCGGGAATTGGTTTTTCATCGAAACACCTTAGAATTTTTTTAGAACTTCTGTCCCAGTGACTGATGTTTAATTAATGTTAATAATATTTTATAAGAGAAGAGTTCTTTTGGTTTGTTTTATGGCCTTGGTTTGGAACCTTTAGTTTTAATTGTATTATTATTTATACCGTTTATTATTATTTATACACATTTAAGTTGAAAAATTGAATCACAATATTGTTTATACAGGGTGTCCCGGAAAATAGTGCGTTCCTTTAAGGTATGGAGAGAATACACAATTTAGAACAAAAAAGTCTTATACCATTTTTTTCTAAAGTTAACCGTTTCCAAAAAAAGATAACATTGTTTTCCATATACCTGTATTTTAATGTTTAGAAATTTTAATAAACCGGCAACATCATACGCACTACGGAATAATAACAGATAATAAGAACTCATTTGCGATTGTGATTTACAGTATTTAAAATAATCTAACCTAATAGTATTTATGTATTTACTATTTGTTTACTAAAATTATTTTTTTGAAATGTATTGAAATACCTATTGCATAATTTTAAACGAATTACACATCTTTTAACATAAAAACAAATCTTTTAACTGAACAAGTATTATGTATTTAGTAAGCTTTAAATGTGTTGAATGCTGAGGGCTTTAACTGAATGACATAGTTTACAGTGGAACTTGAATAATTAAGTTGTACTTACTTGAAAATAATTATTATACCGAATAGATGTTCAAAGTATCCCACTTTCACAAACACCATTCATACGACGAGAAATACCGGCAAAACATTTTTAAAGAAATAATTATAGTATGTCTCTCCATTCAGTGATCTGCCATAAATAATCAACATAATAACATAATAGGTAATACACTCACGATTCGAAAACATTTTCGGCATTGACACTAAAAGGATTCTTTAAAACTATCTGTCTTCTATCTATTTACATGGAACTGTCTATGCTTAAATTTGCGTACTTCACATAGTTGTCAGATTTAAATTTGCATACCAAAATGTATTTTAATTTTTTGGTCAAACGGTTGCATTTAGAAAAAAGTGTTATAAGAGTTTTTTGTTCTACATGGTGCCTTCTACATATACCTTTAAGGAACGCACTATTTTCCGGGCCACCCTGTATAGTTCAGTTCTAAAAAATTCAGTTATTAAAAGTAAAAATAATATTTTATTTTTTACAAAAGAATTAGTTGCCATCAGTAGTTTTTAATCTCTAATTTTATAAAATACAAAAATTTAAAAGGCAAGTATTGTACGCACACGACCACATGGCATTTGATAAGAAAATAAGTATTTAGGTAAGAAAATAAGTATCAAGTATCTAAAGAAAGTTGCTCCACTCTTCCATATTTTAGAAATAGGCTTGTTGAGGGATGTTGCGGCCGCGGTGGGGAGATCGCGCAAGCTCCGTAGTCGTTGTCAGGTCACATGCACCTACTCAATATGAACACAAAATCCTATGCTGAAACGTTACAGGGCAGTACTCTTCTACTTAACGTCTATATTCTTTGGTGATACACTCACGTTTAATCATAATTTAGTTTACAATCAAAGTATTTTGACTGAATTCTGCGAAGAACTTCTAGACTGACGCCTTTTTTAGAAGAGTTACGATGAAACCTTCGCAAAATTTAAAGGAAATTAAATAGATTGTAACAGTAATTACTGTAAGCTACACATAACGTAATAAATTAAGAAAGACGGGGCCCTTGGGAGGAAAAAGTCTAAAAAGAGAAGCTGTCAGACACAAAGGAAAAGAACGAGAGGGGTAATTGGAGAGAGGGCGAAAGTTAGAAAAAGAGTAGTGGGGACACAGGAGGAGTATTTAATATCCCCATTTTTGTATTTATAAATATACCACTGAAAATTGCCCCAGTCCAAACAACGTATGAGACACAATTTAAGAAATCATCTTCTTTAACTCCTAATATTTTACTGTGTTTTTAGAAACTATAATAAAAATTACCATTTTTAATCTTTTAATTAAGAGTACTACTGGTTTATAGGTACCTACATTATAAATATGCTGTTAAAATTTTGCTCCGTTCTATCATGTAGTGATAAATACTGTGTTATTTTACTTTTGTTGTAATCGATTAGCTGAAATCTTAGCTTTTGCTTCGTATGTATATGATAAGGCAGGTAATATACATTCCGTAATAAATTGTAATTACAGCTTTTTTTGTTTTCTTTACGATTTCCACTAAGTCTGTCTACCACCTCATAAAAACCGGAGTGCCGCAGGGCAGTGTTTTGATCAAATAGACACATATAAAACCGAAAGAACAACAGTTAAACATCTACAATACCAACTCCGTAGTCTTTCAAGATAGACTAAGTGCATTGAATTATTAATTATTCTTTTTTTGACGGTATGCCTTAATGGAATATTTTTTATGAAAATAGTTTTACTTTCAAAATAACTTATGTAACAAAATTTTTCGGAAAAATAATGACGGATTTAAAGACAGCGGCACAGCATAATAAACGAGACCAGCAAGGACACTCCCCGATGCCGCCTTTGAAGTTAAAAAGTACAGAGTCGCCATTTTGCGCGTAGTACATCTCAGTGGTGATGTGATGTGTTCGTTCATCAATGTTGCCGATGTCACTATATGAAATTATATTAAGCCACTGCTAAAATGATCAGATTTTGCCAAAAATTATGTTAAAATTTTTGATCTTGGTAGTTTCTAAGGGTAATAAAAATACATTAAGAAAAAAGTTAAACTTGTTAATTCAAAAATATTTGTAACAAAATTATATGTAATATCATATATTATACTATAATAAAACTTCATCTGGAACGCTTTCAAATAAAATTTCCTCATCCAGAGCCTATTTTACTTCAAATCGGGCCCAAGGCACTACATAATTTTCGGGCCCCTATCAAAAATTTAATAGTAATAATAATAATAACTTTTTTAAATGCATTAAATATTTAATAGAAGTATAGTTGCACCAGAGATTTAAACTTTTACTAACAATAAATAAAAATTATATTTAAATAATTAAACATTGTTTAAAGTGCAAAAACTACCGTGGAATGTCTCTACTATGTACAGCAAATATTAAAGTCCTCACGTAAGAGTATATTGTAAATCAGCGGCTCCAACCACTAGCAGAAGCAGAATATATTATTGGAGACTTCAGACGGGGAAGGTCGACAATGGATCAAATATTTACAGTCAAGCAAGTCTTGAGCAAATTATGGGAACATGACATAGATGTTCACAACGTGTTTGTAGAATTAAAACAGGCATAGAACTCAGTCAAAAGGAAGAGACTATGACTATACTATATATTGGCTGAATTGGCAATACCGCCCAAGCTAATTGCACTCATTAAAGACACAATGGATGAAGATGAAACTCGGGCATGTGTACGAGTACAAAACCACCGGAGAGACTTTTTCAAAATCTCGCAGGGATTGAAGCAGGGAGATGGGCTGGCCCCAAGATTGTTTAACCTGGCACTGGAGTATGCCGTTAAGTAAATGCAAAACGAGGAAACCTACTGACACTGTCCGCTTATGCCAATTGCCGATGATATTAATATTATGAGTAAAACATCAACAAGAGCACAGGAATCATAAGCAGAGTTAAAAACGAAAACGAAAAGGCTAGGTCTGGACACAGAAAAAACTAAAATATTGATACATACGGGAATAAATTAATATGGCCCCACGAAAAATTATACATAAAGATGGCATTGAAACGGTTGGAAAGTTTACACACCTTGGAGTAGAAATGCATGTAGACGGATCAGAAGATGGAGAAATACGGAACTTATTTTGCCCTCTCCCATAATATGTTATATTATGTGCTATTTCGGTCTAAAAGTATCCACCGAAATACAAAGATGAGAATCTGCAAAACCTTAATTTGACCAATAGCATGATATGACGCAGTGAAGCAAGGGTCCTGAAAGAAACATCCAAAAACAAACTCACAAGTACTGATGAGAATACTGGGACCTGTGAACTGTGAGGGAAAACGGAATCTTCAGAATTCGATACAACAACGAGCTTTATCAACTTTATAAGGAAACATCCCTGTCAGATTTCATTATAATTAAAAGATTGCAATGGGCCAGACACGTGATAAGAATGGGAGAAGATAGGCTACCAAAAAGAGCAATGAACACTAGGATGCAGGGAAAGAGACCGGTTGAAAACTAAGAAAGCGCTGGGAAGACACGCAGTAAGCAGCGGTGCACAAGCATTTTTAGGAGTCCGTGTATGAAGAAGAGCAGCGAGAGATAAACAAGAGTGGAGGCAAAAAATAAAGGAGGTCGAAGCTCAATTTGGGCTGTAGTGCCGTAGAAGAAGAAGAAGAATAGAATGGGAGGACGAACTTCCTTTTTGCGCACTGTTGTGGGGTGTAAAATATAATAAAATTGCATATTTTTGTGCCTGCCGTTCCTGTTCTATTTTTTGCTTTTTTCGTTTTTCACTGCCACTTAAATGTTTGTAATAGGGATGGTCACAAGCTCGAGCTTAGCTCGGGTCGAGCTCAAGCCGGTTCGTTTCTTACGGCTCGGCTTCAAGCCGAGCCAAATTTTTTGTGGGCCGAGCCGAGCTGAATTCGAAACGAGCTGAGCTTTCCTTAACGAGCCTGTCAATATTTTAGCTGATACTCTAATACTTTTTCTAATTCATTTATTTCTGCTACGACTGATACTTTTGTTTGAGAATAAGTAATTCAGACTACAAATATGTACTTTCAATGTACAGTGTGTCTGTAAAGTATGGAATAAATTGGATATCTCCTAAAGTCCTAAACTAAAAGCCTTCTGAAGAAAGTCTAAAACAAGTCGATTTTTCATTTTAATGACATGTTTTTATTTTATGTTTTATTTTTTCATTTTAAATTTAAATAATATCTCATAATAAACACAAAATTGTTCAAAAACCACAGTAATAATTATAAAAAGTAGAATACAACTGAAGATATTGAAATTTGACCGATTTACACTCCAGCCATTTTCGGGTGGGTGTCAAAATTTAGATGTAACGGGTTTCACTGTTGGTAAGGTTATTTGCTTATTGCCAGATGTTGGGGTTACAATGCAGTGCACTATAAAGTAATCTTAAAAATAACAATAAAACCATTTAAAGCTATAGGTACTGGTGTACCTTTTAGGTAGTGGGCATACCTATATAAAAATTGTCTGTAACATAAAGGTTAAAAAGGATCGTACTCTGCAAGTAGTTTTAAAATAATGCTGAAGTACACTGAAATGTTGTACATAATATCAATGACCACCATTTATTGATTTTTTTACATTGATTCATCATTTATCATTTCCTGTTTGTAAAATGAAATAATTTTGAAAATGTATTTTGTTTTTTCAATAAAAATGTTCTTTTAGTGATCTTTTTGGGCCCCATTAAAATGCGGGCCCGGGGCAGGGGCCTCATGGGCCTAGTGGTAAAATAGGCCCTGTCCTCATCCTCATCTTGTGAAAATGAAGACTTTATGTGATTAAAATAATTTAACATTTTTTGTCTGTTTGAAAGGAGTAACCATTCTTTTACTCCTTCACTTTTGCTAACACTAATTTAATATTTGCTCACAGATCGCATTTAAACGTCGACAGACAACGATATCTAAGAAAACGTAATTTTTTTATTTCTGCAATGCTGCAGTATCAGTTATATTGTACTAACTTTATTACCCGTAAGAGATTCGATTCTTTTTGAATATTTTCTGGAATTTCTGCAAAAGATTAACAATACAATCGCCATTCATCGTCAATATTTTGTGTTATGTCCCAATTATTGACATAATTCCCACAGGCATACGTATAAAATTATGTTAAAAAATATGAATGTCATAAAAGTTGAGTAAATCTGATAATTATGTACAAATCGGCAACACTGTCGATTTTCTACACTGTCTGGTACTACGCGAAAAATGGCCGACGATCTGTGCAGTAATAGTGCGCAAACTTTTCCCGCCTTCTAGTGTGTCACTGCTGTTGCATTTATTATGCTGTGACAGCGGTAAAACATATTCAAATAATATTTCTAATAACGTGTTCCCTAACACTTTAACGATCATGTGTACCAAATCCGGCCACAGTGAAATTTTCTCCCAGTCCAGTGGCCATATACGGACACAGGTATAATGGTGTTGTATTTTTGACTGGCTGTGTGAAATGCACAGCTATCTGCGATATAATAAAAATATTGGAAAACTAAATAAAGCACAAAGAGAGGTTTCCTTGTTAGAATGACAGGAGCCTTCAGTACTACAGCAACAACAGTTTTGACTGGTGTAATGCCCGTACACTTGGAAGCACAAAAACGTGCATGTAGATATTGGCAAAGAAAAGAAAATTATGAAAAAATAATACAATTAATAGGAATAGAAATAAGAACAAAAAGAGAATTAGAAGTAATATATTGTAGAAAACGGCAAAACTTCTTCTTTTTATATAGACATGACTCTGTTTTTTCAATGTGCCTCTAGTAAAGTTGTCGTTCCATCGTTTTCGTGGTCTTCCCACTGATCGTCTTCCTATTGGGGAACGGTCTCACTGTCCTGACTATCCTATTTGTTGTCATTCGGCTTATGTGGTCATTCCATTCTTCTGTTTCTTACCCAGTTATTAATGTTATACACCTTGCATCTCCGTCGTATATCAGTACTTCTAACTCTCTCCCATAGAGTCTTACCATCGATTTTTCGAAGGGTTTTCATCTCCGCTGTTTCGAGCAATCTTTTTGTCCTCTCTGTGTCGGGTCGTGTTTCTGCCGCGTATGTCATTGGTCTGATGACTGTTTTGTAAATTCTGCCTTTCATCTATTTTTCGATATTTTTATTTCTCCATATTGTGTCATTCAGGCAACCTGCGGCTCTGTTTGCTCTATTCACTTGATCTTCCACTTCTGTTTCGAGCCTTCCGTAGCTAGATAGTGTGATGCCTAGGTATTTAAACTCCATCACTTGTTCTATTATCTGACCGTCCAGCTCCAATTTACATCTTATTGGATCTGCTGCTATAACCATGCATTTTGTCTTTTGTGAGGAAATTAACATGTTAAATTTTCTGGCGATTATGTTGAATTGGTGCAGAATACGTTGTAAATCATCTTCACTTTGAGAGATTAGTATTGCATCGTCCGCATAGCAGATTATTTTAAGTTGTTTTTCTCCCATTTGGTATCCTTTTTTAGTTCTTACTTTTTTTATTATTTCGTCCATGATCAGGTTGAACAATAAAGGACTCAAGGAATCCCCCTGTCTTATCCCATTGCGGCTTCAATTGGGTCAGTTAATTCATCGTCCACTTTTACTTTTTTTGTGTTGTTCTGGTTGATGTTTTCGATCGTTTGAATTATTCCTAGAGGTACCTCTCTATATTTAATGTGCCCTGTCAAATGCTTTCTTAAGGTCCACGAAACATAAATATGCCGGTTTGTTGTATTCCAACGATTTCTCTTGAAATTGCCTCATTATAAATATAGCGTCAGTGCATGACCTTCCCGACCTAAAACCTTGTTGTTCTTCTGCTAGTGTTATAATTTCATTCAATTTGTTTGATATCACTTTGGTTGTTAATTTTAATGTTGTGTTTAATAAGTTAATTCCTCTGTAATTCTCCGGGTCCGATTTGTCTCCTTTTTTGAAAAGGGGTATTAGGATGATTGATCTCCATTCTTGTGGTATTCTGTTTTGTTCTATTATCTTTTGTATTAGTTTTAATAGTTGTTTAGTTATATCTTGTACTTTAGGAGTTCTTCGTTTGTTGTAACTTAGGTGTTGGTGGTTCATTATCGTCGCCTTTAGCAAATAGAGATCGGAAGTAGTCTGCCCATGTTTCCTTCTGAATGTGCTTCGCTTTTATTAATTCGTTCATCTCCTTTCTTTGTCCTCTGATCATTCTCCATACTTCTTTTTGTGTTCCGTAGTAGTCGTGTTCCATCTGTTTTGAGAAACTCTGCCAGTGCTCCCATTTTATTTGCCTCACTAAAATATTAGTTTCGTTTCTGATTCGTTTGTAGTGGTTGTATGCCTGTTGTGTTTGTTTCGTTCTGTATTGTAAAAGGCTTTCTTTTCTTCACATTTTATCTTAACTTCCTCTCTAAACCACGGGGTTTTCTTCTTTAATATGTGAGTATTCGTTACTTTTCTCTCTCCAAGTGATTCTGTTGCAGCGTTGATTATGTTATCTTTGAGTTTTTGCCAGCTTTTATCGATGTTGTCGTTTTGTAATATTCCATTCTCAGCAATCTTCTCTGATATTATTTTCCTGTATATTCCGTATGTAGTCCTTCGACTTTGATTTTTGTTTGTGTTGGTGCTGCCCTCTTGGGTGTGAAATATTTTATAATGATTCCTATTTTACATAATACTAAGCTATGGTCGCTACCTACATCTGCTGAGTTGAGGCATCTTACGTCGATTATTTTTGATGGATGTATATCTCTGTTTGTTACAACATAATCTATCATAGATCTTTGTCCACGGGTGTTATTGAATGTATATTTGTGTTGGTCTTTGTGGTCAAAAAATGTGTTGTTTATACATACTAAGTTTGTTATTCGTGCAGAAGTTTATCATCAGTTCTCCATTTTCGTTTTTAACATTTTCATTGTGTTTTTGCTTAATTCCGGGTATTACTTGGTTACCTATTCGAGCGTTAAAATTCCCCAGTATTATCATCTTCCCTCTAACTTGATCTACTACTTGTTGTAATTCGTCATAAAATATTTCCCTTGTTGTTTGAGGCTTGTTATTTTATGGGCCGTATACTTCGATGATGTATATGATAAAATGGCAAAGCGAATGGGATAATTCCCCTAAAGCAAGACGGTTACAGGAATATCCCGCTTTAAGGAATAGAAATTTGAGGTCCCGAAACGTTTCTACTAGCCACTAATGATCTACATCTATTAAACGACCGAAAATTTTGCGATTTTTAACAACACGCTCATTGTGACGTTGAGCATCTATTTTTTTGTGGTAAATTGCATGATCTATTCGAACTTTTCCCAGCAAATGGAACATTTTCACGTGACGAAATATGTTTTTTTGAGGTAGCGTGTTTGCTAGTTTTGTCCACAAATTTTTGAAGTTATACTTCTTTACGCGCGATATGAGGGTGAATTTTAATAGCATTAAAACCTTTGATCCCGGCGCAGCCGCATTACAACTTTGTTCTGATTGGATGTTCAAATGACATGAGAAAAATTATCCAATATGGCAGCTGTGGCACAGCTGTGGGACTGTGGTTTGGTTATGTATGGTTGTTGCGTTTTAAAATTTGTAAGAAGAGAAACAACAAACAAAAAGTTAGTTAATGGTTATACTGCCTTTTTAAATAGTTTTCATATTATATTTTTGGACTTATTAACATAGAAGAGATGATTGTTGCATGCCAATGTGAAAGCCCATCAAACTGTGACTAGTATGAGTGCCGCAAAATTACTGATAAAAAACCTATTAGCTCGAAGGCGTAGAGAACTGTGGATAACAACAATCAACCGGGACGATCTACGATCTCGCTTATTCAAAGCTAAAGAATCTTACACTGGTAAGTGTTTTAAAAATAATTGATCAAATTTTGTTATGATATTTGAACATAGCCACTTTGCACGATGCAAGTGATTGCGAAATTTATTAGTCGTTATACGGGCTCTGATTGGGTGTTGAAATGATCTGTCAATAATAAATAATTGTTCAATATGAAGGTAAACAAATGTATAATATATTAGTTTTATTGTTGTGAGGACAGAAACAAAAAAGTTTATAATTGTAGTGATTTTTAAATAGTTTTTAAAGCAACAGGTACGTAATAATTGTAAATGTATCATAGGTACCTACCTATTTGAACCTACCAAAATACATAGTATGTAATACTTTTATTTACATAATTTGATTACCATCAAAATTTCTATCAATATTCACCTAATATATTGTTTTCTTACTCTATGTTTGGTTGTATTTTTTCAATTCTAAATCATTTCAATTCAAAATCAAAATAATTTGATTTACATAATTCAAAAATGTCAAAAGTTTAATCCGTTTAGTTAGTCGATCTTCGCACATAATGACACACTGTCTCCGTGGCGAAGCGTTTAATGCGAGTGAACCCCAATACAACGCCAATACCAGCCGCGCTGGTAAGTTGGGTTCGAATCCCAATAGAAACTTTTATTTTTTTATACATTTTATGATTGTAAGTATATTTATTATATAATTTTATTTTCAGAAAATACGTATTTAGTTAAGACATTTTCCGACAATTAATGTTCAGAAATCATTTGTGGCATTTTTAATGTGTTTGTGTGTGTTTTATTCTTTTATTATTTTAATTTTTGGCACTATTTTAATAAAAATGTTTGAGAAGTAGTAAGTATAAATTAGTTTAATATTTAAATAAAATAATAGAAGTATAACTTCTTACAAAGTACATACACATTCTTTTTTTTATATTAGGTATCTATTCCACTTCTAGTCCAAGATGAATCGTCTCCAAATAACAGTCAAGGAAAACAATACAATTTATTTTCAGTTTCTCTGCCGCAAAGCCATGTAAACTTCTCGTACCATTTATGATTGAAATGTATTGTTGTTTTTCCATATTTTTGTGATAAACTTAATTTAGTCGTTTTTGACTATTTTTCAATTTAATTTTATCTTCTAAGTTAAGCGCCGAAAACAGGTTCTCTTTTAAAAACACGACGAGGTCGAAATCAACTGAATCCATGATAAACTATTTAAAAAATAAAATTAAAAAAATATATCTATTAAACCCTCTTAAATCACCTGTCCGACCGAGACGAGTAAAAAAAATTAAATAAGATTTCCATAAAGCTATGCATTAAAGCATTCGCCAATAAATCAAATAAGTATGTACATATTGTTGAAAACCCACGCGACACATATCAAATATTTAATTTGGTCCGCTGTGATAGACAAATCAGCATTTGTCTCTTCGGGACATAAATTTCGCGATCGTCAACCATTCGGGCTCGGTCGGACCACGGTACACGTACAGACGGTATGCCGATTTTGGCGCCTAAATTCCGTCCGTTTCGCGCACGACGTCAGCTTCGAGGAACCCACACACTTAGCCACTTGACTTACATACATTTTTACATGCATTTGTGAAATTCTTTACACATGCACATGAAAGTTTTACGGAGCGGAGAATATATTTTTTTACTTTTAATTATTAGACATTATTGAACATCCACAAGGAAAGATTTCCTGTAGCTGGCTGTATACCATTAATTACAAGTTAATTACAATTATTGAACGTGTTAATATTCAATTTATTATTTGTATTGTTTTTGGTATCGTGTGGGTCTGGCATAAATTTACAATGCCGAATTGTGCCGTATATAATTGCAAAAACTGTAATAAAAGTACAAAAGGTACGAAAATAAAATACTTCAGCTTTCCAAAGACAGATAATTTCTATCCAACTCAGTGGCAAAAGCCATAAAATATTGCGGAGAGAGTCGTCTTATGCCGAAAAATAGCTTTTGGCAAGAAGCCTCTGATATGTTCCAACTGATCAATGACTGGTTCGATTTGTTCAACTCCCGTTCAAAATTTACCAACTGTCCAGAAAGGAATGCTTTCGGTACAGATATTGTCTGTGAGAGTCGGCAAGCACAAAAAAATGATTTCCTTTCAAAAAGGAATTTTACTTGCAAGTAGATCCATGTCTCAAATGTACGATTATTTAAAGAGCAGACAAGATGTAGAATATATATTAACTTCCAGGTTAAACCAAGATGTTCTTGAGAACTTTTTTGCGTATATTCGAGGCATGGGTGCTAGTAATGATCACCCTTCTCCTCTCGACTTTCGGTACAGACTTCGATGGTACATTCTGGGTAAAAATTCGACAGCAATTTTCACAGAAAATCGAAACACAACAGATTCAATAAGGAGTGTTTGTTGGATATTCTTAAGGACTATCAGGGCATATCATCTGATCCAGAATTGGAAGAAGTTTGCTTGACACAGAAAATGTTGTTTAACATTGGAAAAATTTACGAGCCGCTCGAAATAAAAGAATATGCGGAAAGAGATTCTTTTGTAGAACCAGATTTTCAGAACCAGAACAAGACGAATTTATCGAAAACGAAATAGGGCTGCTCATCCAAGATTTAGAGGTGAAGGAGAAAGAGAGTCAGGAACCACTCAAATATGTAGCAAGATTTGTAGCATACAAATTTAAAAATAAATACTCGTCGGAAAACTCTACTGCAGGTATGGACATGAATAGAGCGATTGACTGGATACAAGCTGTCTCTAGAGGTTCTCTTTTACATCCAAATGATGATTTGTGGGAAGTGGCTCTGAAACTGGAGACAGAGTTCAATAAGATGCATGGTAACTCTTTATTTAAAGAGGAGAACATTTTTCACAAATTGGCTGATAAAACAATGTCACAAATAACAACTACATCAGTGCCTTGTTGTCCTTTATTTCACTAAAACTCGAACTTATATTAGGCTACGAGAGTTAAATAGAAAAATTAGTTTTAAAAATGCTCAAAGGAGCCTAGAGAAGAACATGTCAAAAATGACCAATTTAAAAAATAATAGTATTTTATTTTTTTTTGTTATCTTACAATAAATATTTCTATAAAATGTCTGCATTTTTTTTCCTTTTTTTGGTAGGACGATATAACGAATAGTATTATTTATAACATCAATGTTTTCTTTTCTTGAAAATGTTTTTTAATTACCTGACAATTTAAAAGAGAAAACATTTCATCAGGTTATTAAGACAATACTGCAAACTACTATAAACTACTATAAACTGCCACTATAAACACTTTTCAGGGTCGACGCTGACTTTGCACTTTTAAATATATTTATACAACCAAAACATAATAAGGGAATCCTCATTACACATTCCACATTCGTCATTCTATTTTATTAGATGTAAGATTATTCACATTAAAAGATAGTGTCATCTACACTCCGCGAGACGACGTTACGTAGGTTGCTACCAGCTTGTACTCATGCGAGTATAATAAAACAACTTCAACAGTGAAACGACTATTAATCATTCCACCCCTCGGATAAGGGTTAACCACCCTTACCGGGAGAAGATAGCCCTAGTAATCCTGGACTATTATAACTCAAATAAAAATTCACCGCAATTAAATTCTGCATAGCGATATGTTTTTCCCGATTTGCTCCGACGAAAATTTTCCCCGGAAAATGCGGGTTTTCCCAACAAAATCTCTAATTTTCAAATAAAGTTTTAGGTAAGTAATTATTATTCAATAATTAAATAGCTTAGTGATATTAAAGCTTTCTTGGTATAGATTGTAATTCCAGAAGCCGGTGAAAATTAAACGAATATTTTAGCAACAATTCAATTGTTAATTAACAATTTACGATCGCAATAATAACCAAAATAATCATGATACATTGATCAAAATTATAAGGATTATAAAGATGAGATGCTTATTTAATATTTTATCGACAAAATATAAATTTTTTGTTTTTTTGCATATTTTAAATTTTGAAAAAAAAATAGTTATAATACGCTGGTCTAATTAGTAAAGTGCAAAGAAAGGTTATTTAAAAGCAATTTTATTGCTGAAATCGAATATTATGATCCTATATATTAATAATATAGCTATGCAAAGTCCGCAGGTAGTGTGCTACTTTTTTATTAACAAAATGGCGCCCCCAAATCGTGTTTTTTTCAATTATTGGTCTATAACTCCGAAGATTTTAACTTTACACCAAAAATACTCAAATAAAAATTCACCCCAATTTAATTCTACATAGAGGCATGTTTTTCCCGATTTGCTCCGACGAAAATTTTCCTCGGAAAATGTGGGTTTTCCCAACAAAATCTCGAATTTTTAAATAAGTTTTTTGGGCAAGTAATTATTTATCAATAATTAAATAACTTGGTGAAATAAAAGATTTCTTGGTATAGATTATAACTGCAGAAGTCGGTGAAAATTAAACAAATATGTTAGCAACAATTCAATTGTTAATTAACAATTTACAGTCGCAATAACAACTAAAATAATCATGAGATATTGATCAAGCTTAGAAAGATTATAAAGATGTGATGCCTATTTAATATTTTGTCGACAAAATATTATTTTTTTATTTTTTTGCATAATCTTTAAATGTTTAACAAAAATAGTTGTAAACAAATTAACATTTCTCAGAAATTGTTTATTATATTATAATTTTAAAAAATACTTAAAATGCGTATTTCAAAGGTCTTGAAAACGAATGCTTTAAAATTTTTTTCCAACCATTTGCAAAAAAGTTATGAAACAGCAAAATAACCATACGATTACTCCGTTTTTTATAATTTGTTTTAATTGTTTCAAAGCTTAAGAGTGAGTTTATGGTACAAACTAATTACTCTCAAAAAATATCAAACATTAGTTCAATGGTTATATATTAATCAAATATTAAAAATATTTTTTTTTTGTAATTTTTAGCGCGAAAATAGGCTTGATACAGAGCCGGAGCTTAATTTTATTTATTAACTACTGTACGTCGCGGGCGGTCGTCGCTTTGAGTGAAAATGTTATTAGCTACGGTACTGTATTAGTCTACTTTCGCGCGTGTAAATTACAAAAAAAAATTATAATCTTTAATTAAAATATAACCATTAAACTAATAATCGATATTTTTTGTAAGTAATTAGCTTGTACTTTAAACTCACTTTTACGCTTTGAAAGAATTTAAAAAAATTATAAACAACGTAGTAATCGTATGTTTACTTTGCTATTTCATAACTTTTTTGCAAATGGTTGCAAAAAGTTTTAAAGCATTCATTTTCAAGATCTTTGAAATACGCGTTTTACCTATTTTTTAAAATTAGAATATAATAAAAACTTTCTGAGAAACGTTAATTTGTTTATAACTATTTTTTAAACATTTAAAGATTATTCAAAAAAATTAAAAATTTATATTTTGTCGACAAAATCTTAAATAGGCATCTTATATTTATAAGATTTCAAAGTTTGATCGGTGTATCATAATTATTTTGGTTATTATTGCGACCGTAAATTATTAATTAACAATTGAATTGTTGCTAAAATATTCGTTTAATTTTCACCGGCTTCTGAAACTATAATCTAAACCAAGAAAACCTTTATGTTACCGAGTTATTTAATTATTGGTAGATAATTTCTTATCTAAAACTTTATTTGAAATTTAAAGATTTTGTTGGGAAAACCCGTATTTTCCGGAGAAAATTTTCGTCGGAGCAGATCGGGAAAAACATGTCTTTATGCAGAATTTAATTTCGGTGAATTTTTATTAGGTTGTTTTTGGTGTGTAAAGTTAAAATGTTCGGAGTTATGGAGCAAAAATTGAAAAAAAAACAAGATCTGGAGGCGCCATTTTGTTAATAAAAAAAGTAGCACACTATCTGCGGACTTTGCATACCTATATTATTAATATATATAATCATAAGCTTCGATTCCAGCAATAAAATTGCTGGTAAATAACTTTTCCCAAAAATGGCCTATTCTCGATAATCAGCCCAGACTAGAATAATAATAGTACATAAAACTATTTTCTCTTACAATCATTTCTAATCAAAAAGTCAGACGCTATCATTTTAAATTCGATAAAACTGCAACGTAAAATTATATGCATTTACCAATCATTCTCCTCGCGCGTGACGTCATACCAGCGAGAAAGATGCGCCTCTGCATACCGTCTGTACGTGTACCGTGGGTCGGACTGTGAGAGATCCCCGCGTTTATCGGTTAAAATATATTATTATCTTTAGGTTCGTTCCAAGACGACACATTTGTACGATCCCTTGAACCGTCAAGAAATCGATTGGACTGTTTTAATGCGCAGAATCGCCCTTGACCGGTTTTCTTTCGATCCCGAACCGATTACCGGTACGTAACCCTCTTGGAACGTATTTGTCTATGGTTTGTTTAGCAGTAAATGGTGGACTTCAATTAGTGCGGTCGTAAATATTATTAAATTTATCTGACCTGGCCCATTGTTAAGACCCACCCGGAGCGATAAGCAACCGAGGTAGACAGAGTTGGTCTTTTGACAATTAACACTGACTAGACGGTACTCCTATAATATAGAAAATAATCCACAAAATTTACAATAATTATGACGACAAAAACAAAAAAAAACGGATGTAAAATATTTTGCTTTGCCTTATATACCCGAAATTAATCTTTTCGAATGAGTTTTAAAATAAATTAAATATATTTTAATTGCTAAGAATATAGAAAAACAAACATTCAAACATATTTAAATTTTACCTGAAACCGGGCCTTTTATACTATTGAAGTACCAGTACAAGTATTGACCATTGAAGTCAACCATTTACTGCTAAACGTACCATACCATTTGTGAACGCGCCTTATATACAGGGTGTCCCGGAAAATAGTGCGTTCCTTTAAGGTATGGAGATAACACACAATTTGGAAAAAAAAGGTCCTATACCATTTTTTTCTAAAGTTAACCGTTTCCAAAAAAAAGTTAACATTGTTTTCCATATACCTGTATTTTAATGTTTGGAAATTTTAATAAACTGGCAACATCGTACGCACTACGGAATAATAACATAATAAGAATTCGTTTGTGATTGTGATTAACAGTATTTAAAATGATCCAACCTAATAGTAGGTAATACTTATGTATTTACTATTTGTTTACTAAAATTATTCTCTTTTGAAATGTATTGAAATACCTATTGCATAATTTTAAACGAATTACACATCTTTTAACATAAAAACACATCTTTTAACTGAACTAGTATTATGTATTTAGTAAGGTTTAAATGGGTTGAATGCTGAGTATTGCTGAGGGCTTTAACTGAATTACATAGTTTTAATAGTTTACAGTGGAACTTGAATACACCAGATAATGTCTCAGTAATTTGTTTACTTGTGAACTGAAATAACTAAGTTGTACGTACTTGAAAATAATTATTATACCGAATAGATGTTTCACAAACACCATTCATAGGTAATAACATAATAGGTAATACACTCACTATTCGAAAACATTTTCGGCATTGACACTAAACAGGATTCTTTAAAACTATATGTTTACTATTTATCTTCTATCTATTTATTTACATGGGACTGTCTATGCTTAAATTTGCGTACTGCACATAGTTGTCAGATTTAAATTTGCCTACCAAAATACATTTTAATTTTTTGGTCAAACGGTTGCATTTAGAAAAAAATGTTATAAGAGTTTTTTGTTCTACATGGTGCCTTCTACCGAAACCTTTAAGGAACGCACTATTTTCCGGGACACCCTGTAGGCGCTAAAGATTATTCGTCCTAAAGGTTTATAATTTGTTCAGTTTAGTTTTAACTTTTCTGTAATAATAGTGCAGGCTTTTAGTATGTTTGGCTAATATTAATTATTTTTAAAGACATTTCTAAAAATATTCTGGGGATTTTTCTATTTGGGTAGACAATGCCTACCTTGTCTATTCTTAAGCTTCGCCACTGTTTATATTTATGTGTACATAGTGACTATATTGATTTTTATATCTGACCTGTAAAAATACTCTTTTATTATTACCAATAAACTATCTATCATGGTTGCGTGATAATGCGGTGGAAGGGAAACAATTTGAAATGTTGTGATAATACTGAGAGTGGTGAATTAAACACATTATCTAACGATCAATCACTTTATTGAATACGATTGTTTACAAACTTTTCACGTATTGTCATTTTCCTAGTATGTATTTAAAAAAAAAACAGCTAAACTAATACAAACACTACGGGTCTAATTTAAGCAGCATTTGCTACAAAAATTGTAATAAAAAACAAAAATCTATCACAGTAGAGTCACCTAAGCATGTACTGTGAGTATTACGGAAAAAAGGTATTGTGTGATAAAAAATTATCGATGTAAGAAAAGTATTGGTCCGTTTCTTCTTTCTAGTCCAAAATGTATTACTGATACTTGAACTATAAGTTATATAAAATTAAAAAATAATGGTTGAACGTTATTTTACAAAAAAAAAGTACTGAGAAGGCAGAATGCAATTGCTAAATATTTGTAGAATTGAGGTGGAGAAGTAGAGATGGATGAATAGGTCTCTCGAGTTTCATTGATATGATCCATAAATATTCTTTGAACAAGATGGTTAACCAATGCAACAAGATTTTTATTATAATACGTAACGAATGATAAGATATTTCATCAACGATTTATGTGAACCACAGGAATCTGAAGAGTTTATTGTTAAATAGGCCATTTGCCCGAATTATCAACAATTTTGATTGAAATTCACGCAAAAATGTGCACTGACAAGTGATTCAAACAAATTGTCAATTACCGCCTTCGTGTATGATGAACTCTAACTTGTAACTGTACCATGTACAGCTGGTTCCTAAAAAAACTGATACGACTCTTACTAAGATTTGATCATTTTGAGCAGTATATTTGATTCGTTTGACATTATATTACATTTAATGACAGACAAATAATAAAATAAACAAACAAATAACAAAAAACTGATTACATATGTTAATTCATGAATTTTAATGATTAAGGTGTAAATTTTGATATTATTTTGAATTCTTGCAGTTTTCACGTCTTCAAAAAGATTCTCCTCTAATCTCTCCAAAAGCGTACGATCTTCATTAGCGGTAGATATTTTTGGTCTTCCAGAACCTTGCTTTCTTTCGAGAGTTTCTTGTTCTCTCCATCTCTTATTGATATTAAAAACTGTTGTTCTGCTTACGTTAAAATGGTTCTGTACGGTAGATAGTGACCAACCATCTTCTAATTTCGTTACAATTCTTTCTTTTAGTTCTTTGCTAGCATGTGGAGCCATTTTCTGAGGTTGAACAGAATAAGTTATCTGACCAATTTTAAGATTTGGCAGTGACAGTATGTAAATAATAAGTATTTATCCTTCAAAATACACTGCTCAATTTTCTAAAAAATACGCTTTAAGAGTCGTATCAGCTTTTTTAGGAACCAGCTGTACATTGTAACTGTTCTTGAATCCGCTGAATCGGAAAGGTCACAGAGTTATTCTTGGTAGAAATTTAACATAATTATTAGTTGAAGAACTTAAAATTGTATATGTTACTATATACAAATTATATTTCATTGATGTCATAAGTATAAAAAGTAACAAAAAAGACAAATAAAAGTCCACCAATGACAAGGTGACAGTTTAGGGTAGATCCACATCCTCACTACAAGTGAACCGGTATTTATCAGAAGAGGGTCTCATTTAAAAGAAATTTCGAGGATCTATGAGCCACTCAAAAACGACACGATTTAAATAAGGTAGATTGTTCTTTTTTGGTCCTGATGCCCTTTTTTTTCGGCAGTTATCTGTATGTTCGCTTAAAGTGAATTCCTCTAACATCGACCTCGTTTCACAACTTATTCAAAATAAAAGATTTTCAGTATGTAATATGAGTTATTAGACCTTGAAATGTGGCTACATAGATTTTAAGATGTTGTCACTGGTGATGGTCTGATAAGACCGAAAACGTTCTGAAGTTTTTAATCCTTTTGGATAATTAAAGGGCCGGATAGCTCATGTGGCAGGATGTCTGACTTCTGCGCAGAAGACCGGGGATCGAATCCCAGCCGAGAATATCTAGACATTTTAAAAAAATGTCTAACATCCCAGGTCGACTCAGCCTGAATAAAATGAGTACGTTGGGTAAAACCAGGGGTAAAAGGGAGACTATTATTACTCATTACGTTTCATCCCTACCGTCGAATTGTATATATTGTACGTAGAAAATGTGTATATAGTGCAAGAAATAACCTGTTTTACTTACAAATGTAGCATTTCTTATTGAAACTGTCTTGGATTGAAAATAATAGCCCCATCAAAGAACAATCTGACCCAAAAAAAAATAAAGGAAGGATGAAAATTTGGGAATAGGTAGTTGAAATTGTCAATTATTACATAAGAAAAAGTTTACAATTCTACATCCCCTCCATTTTACAAAAATGGAGGGGAATACCCCCTCTCTAAGGTGAAAAATATACATTCAAAATAAGACCGCAATTAGATAAAATGACTTAATTCTAAACAACTTTTGTTCTATAGAGTTTTTTCACTAAGTCAATACTTTTCGAGTTATTTGCGAGTGAATATGTTTATGTTTAACAAAATAAAACGTGTTTTTGGACGATATTTCGGAGATAACTCAAAAAGTATTTTAGCGAAAAAACTATTCTTAGCAAAAATATAGCTTATAAAATATTGAAAAAAAAAAGGTGTATATATTATGAGGTCCGTAGACCCAGAAGAAGCAGAGTTGCAGCTAATGAAAAGTAGGTTCTTCTTCGTCAAATTCCAAATCGAATATTTCAATGTGCAATAACCCAAAAACGGAGCACTTTTAGGAAAAAATTCATTTTAACTTTTTTAAAGTGTTTAGAAAAAGGTTTATTTTTGTTTTTTAAAAAAACTTGTAACATTAAAAGTAAGTGAGTTACGCTCAAAATATTGTTGGGCCCTTTTATTTTTTGGTAAAAAATCGCGAAAATCACCCCCTTATTGGCACCACAAATAAATTTTATTATTACCACTTCACAAGTTACTTTTTCTATGTATTATTTATATGATCTGTAAGTTTCATCGGTTCAAAGTGCTTACTTTTGAAAAAGCTGTAGTTAAAATGGCCTGAACGGGTAACTAATCACGAGTTTAGGCAAATTTTGAACAGCCCTAGCATAACCAATTTTTGTCTAACAAGAAAACAAAAAATCAGAAATATTCAGAAAAGCAAAACGTACATTTTATTGCTCTTTTAGATTTTTGGTATTACTAATAATTTTTAAGTTAATTCCACAAACAATTCCATTTTTTTCAAAATTAAAAAAAAATGTTTTATTTTAATCCCAATTTTTTTTAAACCTGAGCACTTTGAACCAATGAAACTTTTAGATAATATAAACAATACATAAGTAAAGTTACTTGTGAAGCGGTAACGATTAATTTTATTTGAGAAGCTAATTAGGGGGTGATTTTCGCCATTTTTATACCAAAAAATAAAAGACACCAACAATATTTTAAGCGTAACTCACTTACTTTTAATGTTAGAAGTTTAAAAAAAAACCTTTTTCTAAACACTTTAAAAAAGTTGTAATGAATTTTCCCCGAAAAGTGCTCCGTTTTTTGGTTATTTCACATTGAAATATTCGATTTGGAATTTGAGGAAGAAGAACCTACTTTTCATTAGCTACAACTCTGCTTCTGCTGGGTCAACAGAGCTCATGCATACACCATTTTTTTCAGTTTTTTATAAGCTATATGTTTGCTAGGAATATTTTTTTCGCTAAAATGATTACTTTTTGAGTTATCTCCGAAAAACCGTCCAAAAACATGTTTATTTTTGTTAAAAATGAACATATTCACTCTCAAATAACTCGAAAAGTATTGACTTAGAAAAAAAAACTCATAGAACAAAAGTTGCTTAGAATTGGTCATTTTATCCAATTCCGGACTTATTTTGAATGTATATGTTTTCACCCCCGAGAAAATATTATTCACCCCGTATTTTCCAATTTTTCTAAAATGGAGGGGATGTAGAATTGTAAACTTTTTCTCATATAATAATAGACAATTTCAACTACCTATTCCCAAATTTTCATCCTTCCTTTATTTTTTTGGAGGTTTTCGTAAAATTTTGTTCCCTGATCGGGCTATAAGTACTATATCCAAAGATGTAGCATGCCACAAGAGTTACAGTCTTACTCTACTCTTTATTGTTTTCCCATTCTTTCACATCTTAGTGTTTGGTATCGATGTTCCTAATGGTTGGAATATTAAGAAAAAAACAACTGGGCAAAAAAAAAACAAAAAATACAGAACAAGTGATTGTACTTCTGCAAAAAATAAAAAACAAAATAATGTTCAAATACATCTGGACAATTTTTACAAAGTTTAAATAATTTAACAAAGAAAGTCTCTTTTATAATATTTACTTTAAAATGTGTACCGAGAATAAGTAGTAGAGAGAAATAAATTAACTCAGAATAAAATGTACACCTAATTCCTTTGTACAATTATAAATAAATAAAATACTAATGTTCAACAAAAATGGGGAAACTGATACTTGAGAGCCTAGAAGAACCTAAGAGCTACTTGAACAGTTCATCGAACATAAACAGAACAATTGTTTAGTTAAATAAAGAACACTTATAATTAAAGTTAAAATTTAGACACCGGTTGCCTAAATTATCTATAAATTCGTAATTCGTATAAAAATGAATAAACCCTTCAAGTAGTAACAAAAATATACACGAACATTCTTAAATATTAAAAAAATACATATTGGAGTAATATGTACAAAACAATTGTCACAAAATGCAAATAATACAACAAAAATGCCCTTATATTCATAAAATTACGTCTTCTTTAAATGTATCTGCGTTTTGTGATAATTTTGGTCTTGTGTTCACTTAAAACTCATACATATGGCTCTCAAGTAATAGTTCAAACTACAATGCCGCTGTAAATGTTAACGATGAATCGACTCTTCCAGTCTCTTACTTAGCCTTAAGGAGCTTCATCAAACCATCCGTTGACATGGATTTTGGTCTTTCGATGGGCAAGCCGAGAGCGCGGTCCCAGATGAGTGACGCCATTACACCAAGAGCTCTCGATACTCCGAAGAGAACGGTGTAGTAGTTCATTTCTTTAAGTCCATAATACTGAAAGAAAGAAATAAAAGTTTATAAAAAGCGATGAATGGATTGCATATTATGTGTGTCCATTTCAAATGGGTGGAAGAAATAAAATTCAGACTTACTTACAATTTTAGTGCAATCACTGAAAGTGGGTATGAGCTATTACCTCCGATTTCGTTGAAACTTCATCGATTTTCATGAAAATTGGTGAGTGAGTAGAGGATATCTTAGGGAACAAAAGTGACGTGGTGCAAACTTGTGCTTTTACTCTGGGTGTGGATGCCACCCCTTCTCGGAGGTGAAAATTATTTTATTAAAAATAACCACACGAACCAATAGAGGGACAAATTCTAAGCAAAATTTGGTACATCATGTTATTAAATCAATATTTTTTGAGTTAAGATCAAAGAATTTAATTTTTCGTGAAAAAATGCATCTTTTAAAGCAGCTTTTCATAAATAACTCAAAAACCATAACTTTTTACAAAAAAAGAGTCAAAATGGAAACTAATAAAAACTCGAATAAATTTCTTACTTGAAAAACCATTTACTATTAATTCAAAGTGAGTTGTAGGTAATTGAATGTATATTTTTTTCGGTGAATACTCAAATAGAAGTATTCAAGTTTAAATAACGGGAAAACGATGCCTTTTATGACCTATGCTGCTGAACACTTGGAACAGTGCTCAGAAATATCTATCAAATGAGCTCTCGAAGAAGTTTATGCTCCAAAAAAATGTTACTGTTTTTTTAAGAATACCTCCATCAATTTTTTTGATATCAGGTTTATCTAAAACCGTTAAAAGGCAGTTTCAAGGGCTATAAAAATTCATTTAAGAGACAATCCATATTGTCAATGTGGAGAAATAGGTGATGCTGAACATATGATTTTAAATTGCCCTCTAATACAAATAAATATAAATATGTTTATACGTAAATTATACAGTTGTAAAAATATAACACACCCAATACATTTAACATATATATTATCACAAATTAATAATACAGAATTAATTCAATTATTTATAGAACATATTAAAAATATAAAAATCAAATTATAAACTAACTAACGTAAAGACCGAAATTAAAATCTATATAAGTAAACCTGTGTTTTTGCCTGATGTGGTATTCCCACTGACCAGTGGTCATTCCTTATAAAGTATGTAGAATAAGTAGGATAGAAAATGTTAAGTAGATAGGTATAGGAAAATATACTGTAAAATAAATGAGCAAAATTGGTGAATCGGCGAATGAGCCTTGAAGGGCCCGTAGTCATACAACTCCAAATAAAAAAGAAAAAAGGGCTATAAAATAGTATTAAATTTAATCTTTTATATCTCTTATCTTTTTAAAGATAAAAGGTTAACGGGCCCCGGTTATATGGTTCGCGCAGTAAAATTTTTGATTTAAACGTTTCTATCTCGGTTATTTTTTATCCTACAAAAACAATAAAAAAAGTAAAATATTTGCTAAAGAAAATACTAAAATTTGGGTTTGTATAATTTTTTACGTATATCGATTACTTTTGGAGTTATTCAAAAGAAAATGAAAGGACATCGCACACATCTTATGGAAAATATAATGTCACTCAAATTCAATAAAACTTATACGAATAGATTCGTTTTAAAGTAACGGTCAAATCTTATCATTGCGCCAACTCTTAATTACGTATAATTACGGAGCAAATTGCAATTAAAGTTTATCGAAATCACATTTTTTGAGTCAGTAAAAGTGTCAGTTACCATCACTATTGCTCTGGGTGCTATTCAAAAGAGCTTAAAACCCCCGCTGGGCCTAAGCGGATTAGTGAAACTAATCCGCTGATTTATGGAGTACCGACAATTTGGGTGTTTTAAAATATTTTTTCTCTCTCTAACTTATGCACGTACCCATTTGATTTCAGATTTATTTATATCAATTTCTGCTCTTATTATTGAAAATATAGAGTTGGCGCAATGATAAGATTTGACCGTTAATTTAAAACGAATCTATTCGTATAAATTTTATTGAATTTGAGTGACATTATATTTTCCATAAGATGTGTGCGATGTCCTTTACGAAAATTTGAAAAATTATGATTTTTTGAATTCAGATTTTTTTTTCAAAAATATGCTTTTTAAACCGGTCAAAATTTTTGAGGTGATTACTTATGCTAAAATAAAGAAAGTCTTATAGGGACTACTATAAATTTTAATTTTTGTGGAAAAAGCGTACCTATTTTTAATTTTTCACTTTTTCCTAAAAAATTCGAAAGGTTTCTCTGATTTTCATCATAGCTTGCTTAGCTTTGATGTTATTAACTTTCTCTGGACCTCACTTAATAGGTATTCTTGAGTACTTTGACAAGTGTTTAGTATGTTTTATAAAATGCATCGCTTTCGCGTTATTTAAGCTTGAATACTTAGATTTGAGTACTAGCCGAAAAAAATATACATTCAATCACCTCACTTTTAATTCATTCTAAAGGGTTTTCAAGTAAAGAATCTATTCGTTTTTTTATTATCTTCAATTTTGGTAATAATAACTTTTTTGATACAACTTATAGTTTTTGAATTATTTATGAAAAACCGCTTTACACCATGCATTTTTTTACAAAAAATTCAAATTTTTGATCTTTAGTAACTCAAAAAGTATTGATTTATTTTACTAAGTTGATATAACAAATTTTGCTTAAAATTTGTCCCTCTATCGATTTGTGGGGATATTTTTAACAAAATAATTTTCACCCCCAAGAAGGAGTGGCATCCACCCCCCAGGGTAAACGCGCAAGTTGTCACCATGTCACTTTTGTTTCTTGAGATATCCCCTAACTACTCACCAATTTTCATGTAAATCGATGGAGGTTCAACGAAATCGGAGGTGAAAACCTTAAGTCACTGCACCATCTGTTTTACAATTTACTGTCCACCTTCAGGTCTTCGGTAATAGTCCACTCAAAATGATGCCAGTTCAAAGAATATAGTAGAATAGACGCGTACTAAGCGCTCATTTATACTATGGTGTTGTCTAGTGGTTTTCAACTTCATTACAAATCGAAACAGTGGGACGTATCTTGAGGAGGTGGTTGGGAAGAAAGCTATTGTTTTTAATTTTAAGAAAATTAATTGGTGTACATTTTTACAAGTTGTTTTACAAGGTTATTTTTATTTATTCTGTAGAACAATTTATGTTAAAAACGGAACGTTGCGTAGATAGGGACGCTATGGACGATAGAAGCGCACCGTCGTATCGAGAATGAATCGTATATCGGCAGTCTAATAGCGAGACGTGCCTGAGAGTTTTGGCAACACTGATCTGCATGAGCCAAACATTGCGTTCTTAACATGAACTAAAGTATAGAGGTATACATATTTTGAAGATATGTGTTATTTATTAATTTTTTGAATATTTTTTGGGAAATGACCGTGAAGATAAATGACCTTGGGTAAAACCAGGGGTAATAATAGGCGGTTGAAGCGTACCACTGGCCCTGTTACATTCCTTGTATACCGTAGGCCCTAGACATATCAGAATACACCCTGCTATAATCCCAAAGCCGCGTTAGCGGTATAAAACGGGAGACTATTGTTATTATAATGACCGTGATGTAATATGGGTAACAAAGTGGAACGAAATTCACAGACGTGGATAGTATCTAGGGTGTTTTTTTTCAGGAAATAACAGAAATAAAGCCACCTGTTATTAATATACTATGGGGCAGAATTGTGAGATCTTTTGGATAAAAATTAGGAACACAGATATATCTGATATAAAATACACAGAAAACGGTTCACACACTAAACAAGACATCTTACATCTTGGGACTTTTCTCCATATTCCAAAAAAGCCACCAGTGCAAATTTTAAACTTTAAGTTTGTGTAGTGTCGCGTTTAGCGTGAACCGTTTGCTTAGCTCTCTGTACGCATCTATTCTACCATATTCCTTGAAACGGCGTCATTTTGAGTGGACCATTACAGAGATCTGAAGATGGACAGTAAATTGTAGTGTCCGAAACCGGTTCGGTCGTCCTTTTGACTCAATAAAACAGAGTGTAAGTCTGAATTTTATTTCTTCAGCACATTTATAAAAGTATTTTACATAATAAATTAATAATATTAAATTGGTTTAAATCTTACCTGTAAGAGAACACCGGAGTGAGCATCTACATTTGGCCATGGGTTCTTGACTTTTCCAAGTTCAAGGAGAATTGGAGGAACAACTTTGTATACGTTGGAGACCAACTAAAAGAAAACAAAAATTACAATTAGAGGAGATAAATATTTTACATAATTTTAAACAATGTTTTTCAACCACAGATTGCTAGAGTCCATATAAGATCGGGACCATAATTTCATTTGTAACTTTCATTACACCAACAATTGTAGCTTAATCCCATATAAACATAATACCAAATACATTACAGCCCAGTTGCTAGTGATGTTGATTATAGTTACTTTCGAGTATTCGTTACAAATCGTTACTTTTGTATAAAGTAATCATTTACAGTATTCGTTACTTTGATTACTTTTGTTACTTTTGTATTTGAGTACCGGTAATCATATCGAGAATCGTATTTCTCAGTAGGTAGATATTTTGTATAAAGTAATCATTTACAGTATGTATTCGTTACTTTGATTACTATGATCACTTTTGTATTTGAGTACCAGTAATCATATCTAGAATCGTATTTCTCAGTAGGTAGCTATTTTGTATAGGTATTCCGATATAACAACGACCTTCACCGATGTGTTTAAAGAATAAAAATGATTTGATTACTATGATTAGTTTTGTTACTTTTGTATTTGAGTACCGGTAATCATATCGAGAATCGTATTTCTGAGTAGGTAGGTATTTTGTATAAAGTAATCATTTACAGTATGTATTCGTTACTTTGATTACTATGATCACTTTTGTATTTGAGTACCGGTAATCATATCTAGAATCGTATTTCTCAGTAGGTAGCTATTTTGTATAGGTATTCCGATACAACAACGACCTTCACCGATCTGTTTAAGGAATAAAAATGATTTGATTACTATGATTACTTTTGTTACTCTTGTATTTGAGTACCGGTAATCATATCTAGAATCGTATTTCTCAGTAGGTAGCTATTTTGTATAGGTATTCCGATATAACAACGACCTTCACCGATCTGTTTAAGGAATAAAAATGATTTGATTACTATGATTACTTTTGTTACTTTTGTATTTGAGTACCGGTAATCATATCTAGAATCGTATTTCTCAGTAGGTAGCTATTTTGTATAGGTATTCCGATATAACAACGACCTTCACCGATCTGTTTAAGGAATAAAAATGATTTGATTACTATGATTACTTTTGTTACTTTTGTATTTAAGTACCGGTAATCATATCGAGAATCGTATTTCTCAGTAGGTAGGTTTGTATAGGTATTTCGATATAACAACGACCTTCACCGATCTGTGTAAGGGATAAAAATGATTTGATTACTATGATCACTTTTGTTACTTTTGCATTTGAGTACCGATAGATATTCCGATATAATAACGAACTTCACGAAATACGAAGTAATCAGAGAAATCAAAATAGATATAATAGTCGTTCCTCGCTCTGTTACGATTGGTACGAAGTAATCAGAGTAATCAAAGTAGATATAATAGTCGTTACTCGCTCAGATACGATTGGTACGAAGTAGCGAAGTAATCAAAGTAGATACAATAGGGCTTTTCATTCACAGTCATTTGTTTCGAGCTTCTGTCATGTGTCACATAATATTAATATATCTACGTCATACGTTATTGATATAAACAATGATACAAACCAAAGACGTATGACGTAGATATATTAATATTATGTGACACATGACAGAAGCTCGAAACAAATGACAATCGATGAAAAGCCCTATAGTCGTTACTCGCTCTAATACGATTGGTATGAAGTATCGAAGTAATCAGAGTAATCAAAGTAGATACATTAATTGCGTTCGCGGGTACGGTGGACAAATTGTCGCCGACAATTTCTAACCTCACTTAATATAAATAATACCGTTAATAGATAAATATACAAGGTATATTTACTTTTAATTAATATTAATAACTAATTATTAAATTATACTAGGTAAATATACCTTGTATATTTATCTATTAACGATATTATTTATATCATTTTAAAGTGCGCATGCGTTTTGCTGCTAATTTGTCACCGACTAGTCGCCGACAAGCACCCGCGAACGCACTTAATAGTCGTTACTAGCTCTGATACGATTGGTAAGAAGTAATCAGAGTAATCAAAGTATCGATTTGCCTCTCTGTATAGTAATCGTTACTTTCGGTATTCGTAAGTAACGAGTACTTTGTAACGAATAGTTACTTTTTCAACATCACTACCAGTTGCAATTAAAAACTATTATTTTCCATATTACATAATTTCATTTCAAACGATCAATGAAAAACACAACTGACATTGACATAAGTCAATGACGTTAAAATGAGTTGTCATAGAAGTATCAACTTGATATATAATTTTATATGCAGTAGACTCCTTTTGGTTCAGCTGGCCACCTGGATATGACTCACGCGTGCAACAGCAACCGAGCAGACTAATTCATTTATTTAATTAATAAGGTCAGTTGCTTTCGGTACTAGATTGAGTGTAGACATAAGTTGTGATCCATTTCGTGAGTGAAACGTTCGTGTAGATATTGAGTTGTTGCGTGATGTGCCGCTACTCTGTGTTGTGTATATACAGTACTGTAGTATCATTATGAGTGCTAAATGTAAGTATACTTTTGTGACATTTGAACAACGACTTAAAGCACTAGAACGCCTAGACAAAAGTGCATCGGTTAACAATATTTGTATGGATCTTGTAGTTATAAAGGGTTGACGTCAAAACAGGAAAGCTGTAGATTTTTTGTACGCAGATATAAATGGATATAATGGATAAAGTTCTTGGATCTCGGATAAAGTTTTGGCAATCATGTAGAACAGAACCAAAATTTTACAAGAAAGGGCGGCTATCCTACAGACTAAACTTCAAGAAAGGAAAATTTGCGACTAGTGACGGCTGGCTTTCACGTTGGAAAAATAGCCACAGCGTTCTTTTTTTTGGAGTGTTTTCAATCGAATTTTTAAACAAACTAGAGAAAGTTGCTGCCGACTATAACCTAAGCCCATAATAGCTATACAACATCAACGAAACTGGGAGCAATTTCATTGCCACGAAAAACATAGAAGGGTAAGGCCATAGGGTAAGCAAGAAAAGGATAATAGTGGCTCTCTGTTCCAATGCTTGAGATACACATAAATTACCACTTTTTGTCATCGCGAAGTAAGAAAAACCTTGCGACCATGTCAAAGCTTCCAGTGTACTACTCGTCCCAGAAATCGACTTAGATATATTCCATTTGTTCAAGGACTGGTTTGTTTGTAAATTAGTGCCTAAAGTAAAAACTCATTGAATGAGTTTTGGAACAAATTTTGTTAAATTTTACACTTTCTGTAAACGCACTTCTTGTCCTCGACAATGCGCCTACCCAGCCGGATGAAGTGGAATGTGATGGTGAGACTGGAATAGAACTGTACTTTCTGCCTCCCAATGTAACAAGCCTTCAACATACAATGGACCAAGGGGTTACTGAAAGTTTTCAGCAAAAGCACTTAAGCTTTTTGCTAACAGCAAAAAAATAATTACGAATATTAATAGACAGTTGGGACTGCAATCAGTGAACCGAGTATACAAAATATTGGATTTCGTAGTAAATTACTGAAGGACATTTTATTTTGGAACGAGATAATCCCAGAACAATTACAAAAAAATTCCTGAATACATCTACCACTTCACGATCTACTATCAATGTTATTATTGTGAATTGCATTTGAGAGACTTTATTTATTATTAGTGTGTTATTTATTTTAGAAATAATTGCAAATAGTTAAGGTTATTGAATGTTCTGTCCACAATGGAAATAAATGACAGATAGGAAATATTCAAGAGTTAAATATTTTGTTTAATTTATATACACTCCGGTATCAATCCAGTTAAGTTTATTTCCTATCACACCACAATATTTTGTTAATTTCAAATCAATCGATCAAATATTTGATATTTCGCCGGATTCCCTTTATTGTTTGTATACAGTAAATAGATAACAATTTATTATTGTCCTAGCTATTTACGACAGGTTAAAAATAAAATGTTATTTTTGAGGGTAGACTGTTAAATTTTTATGAACAACGAGAAAGGAACAAGCAAATTCGAAACAAAGTTTCATTGCTTTTCGAAACACTAGCCTATAAGGTTGAAACTTTTCACTTGCGTTGAAACCAATTCTGGAAACATTTTCTCTGATATCGTAGAAACATGGTTTTGAAGATAGAAGTCAAAAAGAAATTTTAACACCAAGCAGATAAAAAAGAAACAATGGATGGAGGAGGAAATTTTAGATTTAATGGAAGAAAGACGTCAACATAAAAACAAAGATAATAAGATGTGCAAAAAAGTGGATAAACAAATAAAATACAGAATTAAGCAGGCGAAAGAACAATGCGCAGAACTAGAAGAATACCAGAAAAGACATGATAGTTTTAATACACATAAAAAATTTAAAAAATAACTCACAACAATAGAAAAAGAAAACCGGGAATACTGAATGACACAAATGTGAAACTTGTGTTGAATACTAACGACAAATTAAAGAGATGGATAGAATACATAAATGAACTGTTCAAAGACAATAGAACAGAGCAGATGAAAATAGAATTAGGAGAGGATATGGTTTTAAAGTTACTAAAAGAGGAAATTAAAATTGCATTAAAAACAGCAAAAATGGTAAAACAGTAGATCTAGACCAAATCCTAGTAGAAATCTTAAAATGCATAAATGATGAAACCACAGACATTATAGTTAGACATGGCGAAACCGGCGGGTTCGTTGAAAAAAATATTCCCATGAGATTTTTTTGCATAATCATATTCGTGAGACATCCCAGAATAAGGTCCAAGAAGTCGCCCACGTGAAAAGTGGTCAAATTTTTTTTTCAATTTTTTTTAATCAAATTGCAAAAATCAATATTTTCGGCCCGGACACATTTTTTTTAGGTTTTTTGGACCATTTTGGACAAAAAAGGTCTCTTATAATTTTTCTCTAAAATTGCTCGTTTTCGAGTTATAAGCAATTTAAAATTGAAAAAAAAAAAACGAAAAATCGCGATTTTTAAGGTTTAATAACTCGGTTAAAAGTTATTATTATGAAAGTCAGAAAGTGATCAAATAAAAGTTTAAAGCCCGCCCTACAAGATCCTGAAGAAATTTTTGTCATTATTATTTTATCACTAAACTGTTATTTTTAAGTAAAAATAATGAGCGCCATGCACGTATTAGGCGGCCGGCAATGATGAGTGCATGAGATGCCAATCCGGCAGTCAATGGTGCATCTTACTCGCACTCACATTTACAGCCGCGTCAATACATACTTACGGCTCATTATTAATAATTAAAAATAACAGCTTAGTAATAAATTAATGAGACAAATTTCTTCAGGGTCATGTAGTGGTGGCTTTAATCTTTGATTTGGTCACTTTCTGAATTTCATAATAATAATTTTTAACCGAGTTATTAAGTCTTAAAAATCGCCATTTTTCGTTTTTTTCAATTTTAAATTGTTTATAACTCGAAAACGAGCAAGTTTAGAGAAAAAAATATGTGTCCGAGCCAAAAATAGTGATTTTTGCAATTTGATAAAAAAAAAAATTGAAAAAAAAATTTGGACAACTTTTCACGTGGGCGACTTCTTGAACCTTATTCTGGAATGTCTCACGAATATGATTATGCAAAAATATCTCATGGGAATATTTTTCCAACGAACCCGCGGCTTTCGTCTTGTCTAAGTAGAATTGTTTCACAGTGTAAAAACAGGACACATACCGAAACAATGGTTACTCTCCACCTTTTGAGCTATCCGTAAAAATACCAACGCTAAATAAGTAGTTGCAGTGAATATAGAACAATATCATTATAAAGTCACATTTTCAAATTATTCTTGAAAATAATACATGGTCGTATGAATAAAAAAAAAACTGAAAGAGGGAATACATAGATGATAGTCAGTTTGGGTTCAGAAACGGACTAGGAACCAGAGAGGCGTTATTTGCTTTTAATATGTTAGCTCAAATATGAATGGATTTGAATGTGGATGTGCACGTTTGTTACGTTGATTTTAAAAAAGCATTTGACAAAATAAGACATGAAAAATTAGTCCAAATTCTAAATACAAAAAACGTAGAAAAAAGGCACTTACGAATAACAACAAACTTTTACTGGAATCAAAGATTACAAATTGTAATGGATAACGAACCCAGTCCAGAAATCGAAATCAGGAGAGAGTAAGGCATGTATGTATCATGTCTGCATTACTATTTAATGTATGTAGTGAAGCTATTTTTGAAGAAGCATTACTATCTCAATGTGAAGGAATAATAATTAACGGAAGATCTATTAACAACATAAGATATGCAGATGACACTGTGATTATGGCAAGCTTTGCTGAACAACTCCAATTACTGATAAAACAAAAAAAAAACAATTTCTAAGAAAAATATGGAGTAAAAATGAATATAAAAAAATACCTGATAATAACAAAGAAAACAATTGGGAACAGCTGAATATAACAATAATATCGTATGGCATTTTTGCCGGGGATATCCTTTCGGACTGTTCCGGCGCCAATTGCATCTTTAACCCTGTTTCAAGTAACTAGTGTCAATGTACACTAGCCCAGGGGGACTGTTCGGGTTAACGTACCCTCCGAAGCACGGTGAACGGCTCGTATCAGTATCATTTTTACAAATGAAAATGGATTTTTGATGCCGAGAATCGAACTCGTGGGCTCTGGCTTATGAAGCCAGTATCACGCCGCTGAACTACGGGCGTCCACAGCAGCTGAATAAATAGTAGAGAACGTAAAGTAACTCATTAGGCTGATCTAGACACTACTAGACAGCTAATACTTTTCAATAATAAATACCAGTAATCACCTTCAAGGTTCTCCGTATACTACCTTCATCCCTTCCTGAACAATGTTTTTTAAGCTGTGAGATCAAATCGTAAATTTCCTGAAATTATATATTTTTCTTCAAATCCATAAATCTAAGTTTTATTATCAAACAGTTGTCATAAGACAAAGCTGAGATTCTAAACTCGTATGTACAAATTACTTCACAAAAACACCTGGTAAAACAGAGTTGAAACCTTCCCACGTTTAGTCAAACCTTTTCATATGTAAATGCATGAAACAGATAGTAATATTCGTGATTTTAAGCCACACATAATAAAGGGGTAGTGAAGCGCAATACATGATGTCGTATCCTGTTGGCATCACTTAGCCTCTCCTACTCAATTCCTATCTTCACCTCCAAGCTGGTACACACCGGTAACCTGAGCAACCCCACTGGAGATTGGGTAACCAACACCAGTGGAAGGTGGGGTCAGGGCTGACGAAGAAGGGAGTCTTGGTCCTCCGATGAATAGGGGGTTGGGCTGAAGGTTAACTACATCCTCCTAGAAAAACTACGAGTTATGAACGTGAAAGGAAGAAAAGCCGGACTGATCAAACGACGACGACTGTGCGAGAAAAAGGAATACGATTTGAGGGTTGTGACATGGAATATTCGAACCTTGTATAGATTGGGAGCTCTCCAAAATCTCTTAAATGAACTAAATAGATACAAAATAGACATAACTGCCATACAAGAAATGAGGTGGATTGGAAACAATATAATGGAAAACAGAAGCCATACGATTTTCTACAGCTGCGATCCTAAAGATCACGTCTTGGGCACTAGATTCATAGTAAACAAAAGAGTAAAAACATACTATAAGAGATTTCAGAGCCATTAGCCCCAGAATGTGCATTTTAAGAGTTAAAGGATGTTTCTTTAACTACAGTCTAATTAATGCGCATTCCCCGACAGAAGAAAAAGTAGATGAAATTAAAGAAGAGTTTTATGATGAATTAGAGTCCGCATATCAGTTATACCCAAAAATGATATAAAAATAATCTATGGAGACCTAAACGCCAAAGTTGGAAGAGAACAGCAATTCCAACCCACAATAGGTAGGCACAGTCTCCATGAGCAATCAAATGACAATGGCAATAGGTTAATAAACCTACCAAGATCACTTAGTATGGTGATTGCTAGCACATACTTCGCTCGCAAAGATATACACAAGGGTACCTGGAAGTCCCCAGATGGACTGACAGTAAATATGATAGATCATGTTATTGTAGACTCGAGACACCAATCGAATATAATAAACGTCCGCACCAGAAGAGGGGCAAATGCGGATTCTGATCACTACCTGGTCGAAAGTAGAGTAAGGGCTAGAATTTCAAACATCAAAAAGGAAAGAGGCTCTAAACATGAACGATACAAGGTAGAAGGACTCAAAGAAACAAACAAAAATAAAGAGTATAAAGAAAAGATAAGCATCAAACTAGAAAACAGACCAAGACATGAAACCCAAATAAGGAGTGGAAAGAGTGCAGAGAAATCATAAAAGAGACAGCTAAAGAAGTATTAGGCATAGAAGGTAAAGAAAGAAGAACAAGAACGAATGACTGGTTTGACGAAGAATGTCAGATTATAACAGACAGAAAAAAAACAGAGCATATTTACTGATGCAACAGGGGCACAGAACCCGACAAGCAGAGGAAGAATATAAACAACTACGCAAAGAAGAAAAGAAAACTCACCGAAGAAAAAAGAGAGAATATATGAACAAAGAACTTCAAGAACTGCAAGAACTAAGTAGATCGACAGAGACAAGAACATTTTATCAGAAATTGAACAAAAGCAGAAAAGACTTCAAACCGAGAACGACGATGTGTAGAGATAAGGAAGGTAATATAAGCACGAAACAGATCAGAGTGGAGAAGAATCCTGGAACAGGCCAAGACCCAGAAAGGGCTGTCGAGCCAATGATGATGATGATGAAGCCACACATAATACTTACTTGGAACAATGGATCGTCAGGTAAATGTTTGAGCGCGAATTCTCTTTGACAAGTATAACGAGGATCAGTCTTCCTCAACACGGCGTGTCCGTATCCAGGAACGACTTGTCCGGATTTGAGAGTTTTCCAGATGAAATCTTTGAGTTGGTCTTCTGTCGCCCTGTCACCGACTTGTTGACGCAATTTTTGGAGCCAGACAAGTACCTGAAAAAATCAGAATCATTAAGTTCCAATAAAATTATTATAAGTGACAGTTACAAAGTGATTTAAAAAAATCCTTGTAGTGATAAAATATGAAAATTTACAGCATTGTTCGAAAATCAATTTATTTTATTCTTTTTTACAAGTTATGCCGTCCGGTGTTAGCTGTAACTGTTTATTACATCGTACGACTTTTTTTATTTATTACCTAATATATTTAATAAGAATAAACCATAACTTTTAGAATTATGTTGCTATTTAGTGTTTACCCTTAAAAAACTTTGGTAGTAACTTATGTAGCGCTATATTATCATAACAATACAGTACATGTAGGATAAAAATGCCAAGACAATGTACATTATATATTATGATGACATCTATGCCATCCAAATAGAAATTTATATTGAAATAAAGGTCTAAAATAATTTTGTGTGTGTACACTGTACACAACTAGTGAAGTAACTGCATGATAAAATAAAAGTTTACATTCCAAACAATAAGACAAAAATAAAAATGCCCCCTTTAATTTTTAATATAATAATAATTTAACAGGCATTAATTTACAAACACCCTCTATTGTAAAATGTAAAATATAATGTATTCTACTTGG
Organism: Diabrotica virgifera virgifera; assembly: GCF_917563875.1. Classification (NCBI taxonomy): domain Eukaryota; kingdom Metazoa; phylum Arthropoda; class Insecta; order Coleoptera; family Chrysomelidae; genus Diabrotica; species Diabrotica virgifera. Next base: position 57,912,432 of record NC_065443.1, on the reverse strand, counting down.
GTAATACTGAGTTGTTTATTGATATAAGCAACCAGTGACCTATTGTAGAATATTTTGTATTGGCCACATTTTGACTATACTTATTCAAAAAGAAGAATAGCACAGCTTCGATAAGGCCTATAGTGGAAGAACAATGTTTGGTTTGGCTTTAGAAGATCTTTTTGAGCTAGCAATCCATCTGTTTCTGATGGGTTTATACAAGAATTGAAGGTAATATAAACAGCACACGAAGGATAATGACTTGTCATGATCACAACTTATAATAAACAGAATTAATACTTTTATAGAAGGTTGTGACTCCATGTTTTGCGAGGTGGCAGATACTTCTACAAATTGGTGACTTATGTCTTGTTCCTTAATTTTATTTACAGTAGGAAAAATGAAAGAATACCCATGAACGAACATATAAAACACGCTGTATTTTCCTGTCACCATGTCACACAAAAAATTGGCCTGCGCAAGTACATGTAATAATTTTTGTTACATGTACTTGCACTGGACAATTTCCTTTGTGACACGGTGACAGGAAAATACAGCGTGTTTTATATGTTCGTTCATGGGTATTCTTTCATTTTTCCGACTGTATGTGATTCCATTCTTTTTTCTGTTTATTATCATTCGTTTATAAACTGTACGTGATATTCGCTTCTAATGTCAACTCCTTTTTCGATCTCTCTGAGCATTTCTTTAACTTTTCTCAGTATTCTCATACTGATTATGTTAGTTAACCTTTTACTGATTCATATTAAATGTGTATTGGTATATTGAGACAAAATGTGACACTGTCTCTCTACAGCTGTTCACGATGCTTTTATCACATACTTGTAAGAAGACAGATCTAATCGACTATGTTATCAACATAAATAGAGAGAATCTCAGTCGTTTGAGATTCGTAGATGAGATCGTCTTTAAAACCGGAATAAAAATGTAGAAAACCAGATTCGCATGGCTCAGATGGCTATGGAGTGCCAGATGTTCAAGTGTTTCTCTGAGAAACCTCAAACAAACAAATACGTCGTAGAAGAAAAACAACAGACACTACCTAAATAATCACGTCATTAAAATGGAATTGAGCAGGACACGTCGTCAGATTCTCTGACAAACAGTGGACAAAACGTATTGTCTAGTGGAGACTAAGACTAGCACTACGGAGAAGAGGCAGCCAGTCCACTAATCGGATGGACTAACGACCTGAAATGTGCTAGCAGTAACTGTTGACGCGTACAGGTTGATAATGTTGGATACAAAAGTTTCTTGGGAAAAACAAAGTTGTATTTTTAATATAATTCAATAAATATCATATAATTTTGAGGCGAGAAATAAAACTTTCTAAGTGTCCTAGCAATTTCGGTTTTCGGTTAGGTTTCTGATCAAGTTTTTGGTTCGTGATAATATTTACTATGTAATGTATTTATTTAATATAGGATCCCTCCACATTATAGTGATCAAAATGAAGTATTTAAACAATTTTGTTGCCAAATGAGAAACATCTGGTAGCAATTAATTGTTTGGAATTTAAGCAGAACAAATAATACTTTTTAGCAAACTACTAAATGCAACATCAAATGCATATTTATTTTTTTTAAATACACACTTGGGTGGTAAATAGTCTTACTGATTCAAATGCCCCGATTAGGTTGAATTTCAATATAATGTAGAAACTCCTAACCGAGGTACTTATGCACTTTTAAATTCTATATGAAAAAGATTACAAATCTTTCGTCTAAAGATCAAGTATACTGGCAAGGATCGATCCTATCGTACCTAAAAGCTAGTTTATACATGCATGCAATTGGTGGCACCAATGGATAGTTTCATTTTTTTAAGTTTGCATAGTGGTATATCCTTTTCAATTCGTCTTCGTTCATCTGACTTCGCGCGGCCGTTTACACAGTAGTTATAATATGTGAATCGAGGAAATGAAATTTGGAATCCGTGCCGGGTGTACTTTGATTCTAAATATTATTGACGAGATGATTAGCCGCGCAGAAAAAAAAAAGATATGATAGCGAAGAGGCTATATTTGGATTAAAAACGTGATTGTCAGTATTCAAAAATTTGGCGCTTCAGAAAAACTGTCAATCTTTCAGAACAAATTTAGCATGTGGAAACTCGTCAAAAATGAATATTCCACAAATATGTATGCTGTTCATACACTTCCAAAAAATTTTATAATTTTCGGAGAACTTAGTTTCACCTGGTGAACTGCCCATAATAATAAATATTGCTTAAAACTGCTCAACCACAAAACACGAAGGGTTACAAGTCCCAGTTCAATTTAAAATGACGACAAAACGATGGCTTGAGCAAGAAAACTTCGAGATGAATATCAACTGAAAAGGGAACAAAATAGTAAGGCTTTAGTGGTTTACGTCATATATTCAAAATTGGATAAAAAAATTTGCAACATTTATTCAATTTGCATCTGGAATCCTAGATAAATGCAAAATTATATCGATTATATCACTAATAATGTGAACTGCTGCTGTGACCTTTACATGCTTACATAATTTATCATTATTATATTGTTATTATTCCAGTAAAGCAGATATGACTTTTATTATATTACAATATTTATATTAACGTATTTTTATAGAATTGTTCTTTTTCACGTGACACTAATTCAAGATTTTTCTCGCTTGACTAGTGTTCATGACATTGGCAATTTTAGAGATAAAGTAGGCTAAGTTTAACGTTATCTTCACGTGCTAGTTTCAATCTCGACAAGTCACAGTTTGTGAACAATTCGAGATATCAGTCAAAATATCAAACAATTATTATTAGAATGTAGATAGTGGGAAATTCAAGGGCATGTTAAACTCATGTTATGTTGCCCCAGAAATCCATGTCCTCATGCCTTGATAAATCATTTTTATATTTCAAAACAAAAATGTTAGTCGCTGGTCTCCAATACACGTTGTACGCAGCCTACGGAGTCTATTGGATACCACCGGCTACGGCTAAGTCAGTCATAGGCGTAACCAGGATGATCCTAAGGGGGGGGGGGGGGTTACAACTACTGGAAGGTCTCTGAAGGGTATGGTGTTAAGCGTATAGAGCTCAAAGTACATCCCAATGGGGGGGGGGTTATAACCCCCAAAACCCCCCCTGGTTACGCCTATGAAGTCAGTGGTCACTTCAATTCACCCAGTAATTTCTTCGAATTACTCTTTTTTCACTACTCATTTACGGTTGTAAGATAGTTTTTGTCCTTCAAAGTTTATTAAAAATCATGAAAATGAACAATTTTCCTACGGCGTGACGTTGTACGCAGCCTACAGCGTCTATTGGCGACCACAGCCTTAGTTCCTGAGGAGAAAATAACACTATTATCTGATAAAGTGTCTTAAATTTTTTCTGCACGTTATTCGCTCAAATATTAACCACCAGGCTAGCCGTAAAATTTGATTTGAACCAATCAGGAAAAGAGAGAGAAAGAGAGAGAGAGAGAGAGAGAGAGAGAGAGAGAGAGAGAGAGAGAGAGAGAGAGAGAGAGAGAGAGAGGAGAGAGAGAGAGAGGAGGAGAGAGAGAGAGGACACTTTATTGATACAATGTACCAAAAGATCATCGACCGAAGATCAATTCATAGACCGATAATAAATGCATTCTTCATTTTTTTCGAATCCTGTAAAAACTAATAAATATTTTTGAACAATTTAAACGCAGAATGAAAGATTTACCGTATTACCGAGGGCCGAAAGTCCCTTAGAGTAAACAAAAAGTTTCTTTTGAATGAGATATATATGAAATTAAAAATCACACTCGATTTTCTCTTCTTTTTCACTCCTGTAACTTATAGGCCTGGATTCCGCGTACCAAAAAAAAAGTTGATTAAGAGCAAGCTGAAAATTTGTTAATAGTTTAACCGGTTTAACGGTGTCTAATCGTAAAAACTTTGATGTATGGGAACACTGGAACAGGGGAAGTTTTAATTGTGGAACGTGTCATCCTGACAAGTGTGAAAACTAGCAGATTGTTTTTAAGTTTATTCATTAGCAAACTTTATATAATACATGCAAAAATATCCGACTAGCCACCGTTAAGCTATTAACAAATTTTCAGCTTGCTATTAATAAACTTTTTTTTGGTACGCGGGATCCAGGCCTATTATTAAAATAAACATTATAGAAGTTTTCAGGGACTTTCGGCCCTCGGCATTAACGTAATCTTTCATTCTGCGTTTAAATTTAAAAAAAATATTTATTAGTTTTCTCAGGACTAGAAAAAATTTAATGCATTTAAAAAGCATTGGCCCGAAATTTTGCGCCTACGCTCTTAGAAAGACATTCAGCACTGTTGATCATTTACTAACGATGAAAATATTAGAGAGTGTTAATGAATATCAAAGATTGCCATTTATAGCAGTTGCTAAGAATGCATTTGTTTGTGTAGAAACTAGGACGCGGTAAATACCTTAAACACTAATCCAATTTATTATATGTATGTAGATATCTTATATAAGTACATCACTTCAAATAAATATTCCAATAGTTTTTCAACCGTTCTCTGCAGCTATCTCTATCCTGTCAAATTTTAATCTTACATGCCTCTATTAATCTTCCTCACTTTTTCTGCTTAGACGCTTCATCTTTAAAATATCTTTGAAGCTTTTCACTCTTTCTTATCATAATAGTTCAATAATTATTACACTACTTATTACAATTTATATTTATGTTTGCACTGTTTGCGATGGAATTCAAAAGTGATATTTTTACATTACCTCCATCTCCATATGGCAGACACTTGAAACTAGGAAAGGTTCAAGGTCGTATTTAAAGTATCTGCCAATAGTGCATTTACGAACAACTCAATTTATTCAGTTGTGATATATCTTGGAGAGAGCTTTTGTATCGGTCTTATCATTAATATATTTTTGATCTTTTTTTATGCGAATAATTTCCAATATACATCTTTTGTTGTAGTTTGCTTTTTTCAAAATCAAAATAATGGCTATTTTCCACAGAATGCTTAGCTGGGCTGTAGTGTTTGTACACTTTGTTTGCAACAACCCTTCTAAGTCGATACTGGTGTGTTTGCCCAATATATGTTGAATTGCAGTCTTTGCAATTGGTATCGCCCAATAGAAATACGCAGTGTTTCAGATTGAAGTGAATGTCTCGTATTGAGATGCAAACTGTAACTGTCTTCTATTCTAGATAGTTACTTTGTATTGACTTACCTCTTGGTTGGCCAATCCGTGAAGAGGACCAGCTAATCCATTCATACCAGCAGAGAATGAGAGGTAGGGATCGCTGAGGGCTGAGCCTACTAAATGTACAGTGTGAGCAGAAACATTGCCACCTTCGTGGTCGCTGTGGATGGTCAGGTACAATCTCATTAATTCGATGAATTTAGGATCATCATATCCCAACATAGTTGTGAAGTTATAACTCCAATCTTTGGATGTGTCAATGGCGCCGATTCCGGAACCGTCCCTGAATGAGTTTCTGTAGATGGTGGCTGCTACTACGGGGAGTTTTGCGATGAGGTCCATGGCATCTTCATATGTGTACTGAAATTAAATTTTATAATATAATAACATCCGGTACATAATATAAGCTCATTCATAAACATTCATAAACACCAAACCACCTCACTTTGTCTTAAGATCCCACAAAATGCTTAAGAATTTAAATAAGCAAATACATATTAAATGAGTGAAATGAGTGTCGACAATGAATCAAGTAATCTGTTAACCCAGGTACGCAAATACCAAACGGGCGACGCTTAGGAAAATATTCCAACAATGCATCTCAGATTACCAATCTGAATCGTTATCATTTTTGTACTCTAATACAGAGTATGGTATAAAACAAAATGAAATTATATTAATAATATAAAAAAAAGGAAAACTGTTTGTAGAGATTATAGTATTTTTACTACAAAAGCGATATTACGTAGGTCAACATTTTTGAAGTAAGAGAACTGTCAAAACATTAGAATGTGACTTTTCATTATTGCCATGCTTATTATAACCATGGCAATAATGAAAAGTCACATTCTAATGTTTTGACAGTTCTCTTACGTCAAAAATTTTGACCTACGTAATATCGCTTTTGTAGTAAAAATACTATACAAGAGCATTACTTTGGGTCATCAATATTGTATGGTCATTACACTAGAATAGAATATAAGAAGAATTTGAGGAGTCAGAAGAAGAAATTTGTAAAACACAGTTGATTTAGAGCAGACGGAATTACAAAGATAATACCGACCAATTTCCTAAACAATTTAGCTTAATTCTTCTGTTTTTGGAGTGGTATCTATTATATTGATAAGAAAGTGCAAAAAGTTATTAGGTTGGAAAGTTTAGGAACTAGATACCTACACTTGTTTTGTTTTAGTCAAAATAACCTAGTTTTTTAGTCTTACAATTGAGTTTTAACCGTATTTATAGAATCTAACTTAACTGTTCCATGTGATTAAGTAACTAGCGTTTAAAAACCTAAACTGGAAAATAAAGAGGATTAAACTAAATGAGAAATATCTATAGAACTATTGTTTCGCAGTCATTAGAGCTGAATATTTGGGAAAACCAAAAGAGATAGTATATGAACCCATTGAAACAACTGAAAACGTTGATTTAAATACATATATAAACATATCTAGGACTAACATGATGACTTTAGTACACAACCAGCATATTAACATCAACGGAAAAGAAACAGAACTGGTGAATGTATATGAATATCTGGGAAATGAAATCAACGTATGTCTTCAGCTACTAAATTTAGATTGATAGTGACACCAAGCAAGATAAAATATTGGACGTGTAATATTTTAGACTTAGACAAATGAATTCAAAAATTAAGAAAAATATCTGAGGTGATATGAGGCCGCATATGACAATGGGTTGGAAGTATATGGTGTAAATATATGATCAGTAGTGGAAGATTGGGACTGAATGATGATGATGTATTTAATTTAACTGTTTTTAAAACAATTTGTAAAAGCCTTGACAAAAGATGGTACATGTTTTAAATATGCTCGTGAAGGTTTTACTAGCTTATTACATGTGCACTAAAGAAACGGTTTTAGTTGGGCCAGATACTCATAAAATGACTTTAAGATTTCAACTTGAAGATGCTCAAGCAGCGAAGATGAATAATATAATGACTGTTTAGTAATAATGAATGTTATCGGTTTAATCTTACAAAACAAGTTAAAAAATCTTGGATGTCATGACCTTAAACTGCAAATCCATTTCTTACATAATTTTACTGTCTTTTCCTGAAAACATAGAAGATTCGTGTAAAGGTGTGGGTTCCATTTTCACATTTAGACAATTATTTTTTTGTATTTGTAAGATGATTTCCCACAATTTTATAAATGTTGAATAAAATATATGAGAAAATGGACTGACTAAGCTCGACGTATCACTTGCGATAAGTATTATTAGCGAAATATACAGGGTGTGAAAATACAGGTCATAAATTTAATCACATATTCGACTGTAGGCAGCATTCGACATAGTTCGACTGAACGTAACTTACCTTAGTACAAATATGCACATAAAAAAGTTACAGCCCTTTTGAAGTTACCAAATTAAAATCGATTATTTCCAATATATCGAAAACTATTAGAGAATTTTTATTGAAATTGGACCTGTGGCATTCTTATGGCAGTAGCATCTTAAGAAAAAATTATAGTGAAATTTGGACACTCCTTAAAAATGTTATAGGGGTTTTGTTCCTTTAAACCCCCCCAAACTTTTGTGTACGTTCCAATTTAATTATTATTGGAGTACCATTAGTTAAACACAATGTTTTAAAAACTTTTTTGCGTCTTAGTACTTTTTCGAAAAGTCAGTTTTTATCGAGATATTTTGAATATTTGTCAAATCCACCACATATTTGTATATGGTTAAGTACGATTATGGAGACTTGATAATAATATGAAAATTTATTTATGATTTCCATTTTTAGGTATACTTTGAACCATGTTAAAAAAGAAGCCACATCTCGATAAAAGGTGCCTTATCGAAAAAATACAGAGGCAAAAAAGTTTTAAAAATACTGTGTTTAACTAATGGTACCGCAGTAATACTTTAATTGGAACGTACACAAACATTTGGGGGGTTTAAAGGCACAAAACCCCCATAATTTTTTTATGTAAACATATTAAAAAAGAAGCCGCATCTCGATAAAAACTGCCTTATCGAAAAAATACTAAGAGGCAAAAAAGTTTTGAAAATATTGAATTTAACTAATGGTACCACAATAATAATTTAATTGGCACGTACACAAAAGTTTGGGGGAGGTTAAGGGAATAAAACCCTTAAAATTTTTAGGGGGTGCACAAATTTCACTATAATTTTTCTTCAAGATGTTCCTGCAATAAGAATGCCACATGTCAAATTTCAATAAAAAAATCTCTAATATTAGTTTTCGATATATTCGAGAAAATCGATTTTCATTTTGTAACTTCAAAGGGCTGTAACTTTTTTTATGTGCATATTTGTACTAAGGTAAGTTAGGTTAATTCGAACTAATTTTGGTCCCAGAATATGTACTTTAATTTATGACCTGTATTTTTGTTACATATCATTGTATAGTGAACTAAAATGTTAGATAAGTAAAGATGCAGCTGTAGTTCTGGTTTGTCTTGTTTCTGATATGATTATGTAACAAGAACTGGATTAGCGAGAGTAGTACTTGAAAAAGAAAAAATTCAAAATAAATTCACCAGCTCTCGACCATTAGGAAAATCTCCCTAAGGAGGGAGGATAGTTGGAAATATAAATCACAGGTCAGCATGCTCCTAAGACTAAAACAGAAATCATAGGTCACAAACAAAAAAATATACACTTTTTTAAATAGCGAAGAGAAGATAAATTTTTACACAAGATGAAAAGAGACAAGGTGGTGGGTAACACTTCTTGTGGACCAGAAAACTGTGCCGAGTGATGTGAAACAAAATAGTAAACAAAATGCAAAAAGCTTGTGTCCCACCTTTGCAGTGAACATCAGAATAAATAGAGTCGAAGTTAGGCTAAAGAAATTGTTTAACGCAAAATATATGGCACATTCAATAACAAGTGAAAAAGTAACCCAAGAAACAACATCGTAAGTAACAAAGAACCACAAACAAGCCAAAGATCCTTGATATTGTGTTTTGTTTGGAGTATTATTTTGAAGTAAATAAAAATAAATTATTTATTTACATAATTTTCAGTTATGGTGATTGTGTGACTCTATTGTCTAAAAATTGCGTCATCGTCAATTTCTCATAAGCAGACGTAGAACTACACAACTTTCTAAACATAAACCGCAAAATTAATCATTAATGATTAAACATCTTTAAAAAGAACTAAAATTGACGGACAAATAATTATCTTATCATTATTGATCTTATCTTATCATAAATTATTGAAAGTATCCTAGATATTATCATTAACAAGTCATTACTAAACGATCTAATCCATTTAGACCAGGGTATTTAGCACTAAAAACACCGGAATAAATAGATTTCTAATACAGCACCTAGCAACATGCAACCTATTGCGTTGTGTTCAGGATGATGCCAAGAAAAAGACGTGCTAAAGCAGGGGTTCCCAAACTTTTTTGTACCACGCCCCCTTTTGTTGAAATGAAAGCTTCTCGCGCCTCCCCTTTTCAATAAATTGTATGCGCCTAAATAGTAACAAAATCAAAACAAATAAGTATTAGCTTGAAAACAAAACATTTATTTATTCTGCCATAAGATACAATAATATCAGTTTCCATAAAATACAAAAATTATTAATACAAGAAAAATAGATTAGGTTGGTTAGTGAGATGGATGTGCTTTCATTTTATTTACTAGTATGCCTATTCGTGGCTGAGTTTTAGTAAGCTCACAGCACAAGTCACTAGCAACATCAAGTTTATTCCGATACTTTGTTTTAATTGCCACAAGTGTTGAAAATCGCACAAATCGCACAAAAGTGCTGAAAAAGGCAAATATAAATGAAGAGCTTCCCGTGATACACTAAAATACACTTTGAAATATTTTAACTAAAATGAAGGTTTGTCCATTATAACAAAGTATTTGGCAGAGGAATCATTCAAAAAATCATTTGGATTTATTTGCAAAGCATCTTCTTGAAGTGATTCAGGCAGGGAGTCTATGGATTGGATCGGAGCACACTAGTTCGCTCCCATGGTCAAAAAACCCTCTTAATTACATACTAGTTCGCTCCGAAAACCATAACCTAGTTCGCTCCCGTAGTTAAGCGGATTAAGTATTTATCTATTCTATTCTAGGAAAATTAATATCAGGAAAATTGGTACTGTGACTTTTGTATTTTATATTAGAAATTATATAAAATATTGGTGGTTACCTATTTATATAAATACAGTGATAAGCGCGCTAATAACCAGCATTGGTAGCATTGTTTAAAAAGACTCATTCTTTTAAACAATGATAGTATTGTCGTATTAGAAAGGGTGGGTTGTGATTGCGCGCAGCGGTCAAATACCTACTGCGGTTCTCTCACTCTAATACCCGTAAGTTAGGTTTGGACCGAAGGGTTATGTCTCTCTCCTTTTTGACCTTTGCGCGCAATTACAATCTGCCCAATACAAAGTTTGAGAAATATTTATTAAAAATTTTATTAATAAAATGTATCAAAGTATCTGCTTTATGAAGGCAACATTATCTATTTAAGCTGACCCTGGCTATTCATTATTATTCATTGTGTACCCAGTAAAGACATTATTCAACTGTATTTTCTAAGAAATATATGGCCGGAGCGAACTTACCTATGCCCCTTTTCTGTGGGGTATTAAAATCTGACCGCCGGAGCGAACTAGTATACGCCCGATTGGATCAGTTGACATGGAATGGATTCTGTAAATAAAATTGTCACAAGTGTTTGGGAAGTATTTCGGAACTCTTCAATTAGGCTCTCCAAATGGTTTGATATTTGGATTTTTAAACTTGGTCCTTCATAAATGTCCTTGAAGCGTGTTTCTTCTGAGATTGGCTCTACTTTAGAGAAATTTGAATAATTTCAGGGGTTTGCTGATATTTTAGGCCTCCAAAGTTCAGTAATTAAGCCTCCATCACAATGAGTAACTACTATATTTGATAAAAAAGATCAAGGCAGGTTTTGTTTATATTTGATTCAGAGTTGGACCACCATCTCCATATAGCTACTATATTTGAGTTTCCACCCTGCAGTTTTAGGTGAAGGCTATTCAACGAGTCAAATATGTCTGACAAATAGGCCAATATTACTTGGGTACAATGTTTTTTGAAGGCCATGTTTAGCTCATTTTGCTTTTGACGTTCCAAGGTGATTACTTCATCTTAAAGGTCAAATAATCTTGCCAACATGTTTCCTTTTAATAGCCATCGTACTTCTGTATGAAGTAGCAGTGTTTTGTGATCACTTTCTAAATTTTCACAAAGAGTTTAAAACAGTCGAGTATTCAACGCACTGTTTTTTATGTACTTCACTAATTTAATACACAACTTTAAGACAGCCATAAGTTCATTTGTAAGGGTTTTTGCTGACAAGGCTTGTCGATGTATAAAACAATGTATCCCAATCACATCAGCATTTTTCTCTATTACTAATTACAAATAGCCTGAACGAAAACAAAGCATTGAAGTTGCGCCATCTGTACATTAACTGATCAGTTTTTGCCAAGATAGTTCATGTTTGTCAAAAAACTCTCACACTGCTTTCATAACATTAATAGCTTTTGTCGTGGTCTCCAGTCTCCAACTCTGTAGAAAAGAGTAGCTCGTCTTTCATTCTTTCGTTTTGAATATACCGAACATAAACAATTAACTGATAACATTGTGTTATGAATATGATAATAAATGTTAGTACTCTCGTCTAGCTGAATAGCAAAAAATGGCGATTATTTTACTGCATCAACTACCTGGTTTTGTATGTCTTCGGTCATATATCATCAAGGCGGCGTTTCACAGTATTGTCAAAAAGAGGTATTTGAGATATCTTTTGCTTACTCTGCGTTACCAGATACAGTTTAACAAGCGGTTAATTTTGAATTTTAGAAAAATAACTAAATTTAATTTAATGTTCAACTTGTCTCGCGCCCCCCCCTGATATGTCCTCACGCCCCCCAGGGGGGGCGCGCCCCCCAGTTTGGGAACCCCTGTGCTAAAGCACGTCATCTTTTTGGAGTTTCGAGGATTTTCGGCATTAAATTTATGCAAATAGATTACTCGAGCGGTTTTTGGGGTTGCTGAAAACGAGTACGCCACCCGATCCGACACCCGGAACACCTGGTGTCTAGGGTCACGTCATCTTCTGGAGTTTCGAGGGATTTCGGCACTAAATTGATGCAAACAGATTAAACAAGGTGTTTTTGGGGTTAGTGAACTCTAATACTGCATCGGAACTGAGCCCTGGAGCACCTGGTGCCCACTGTCACTGCCAAGGCACGTCAACTTATGGTGTTTCGAGTGTTTTCGGCACTCAATTGATGTAAACAGATTACTCTGGTGTTTTTGGGATCGCTGAACACGAATACGTCATCAGAATCAACTCCTGGAGCAGCTGGTGTCTAGGGTCACTGCTAAGGCACGTCATCTCCTGGAGTTTTGAGAGTTTTCGGCATTAAATTGATACCAACAGATTACTTGAGGGGTTGTGAGGTTTCTGAACACGAATATAATATCAAAACCGATTCTCGGAGCAGCTAGTGCCCAGCGAGACTGATATGTACGTGATATTTTGGAATTTTGAGGGTTTTTGGTTTTCGGAGGTCGGTTTTGATGGCATATTCGTATTCACCAACCCCAAACCCCCCCCCCCCGTAATCTATTTGCGTTAATTTAGTATCGGAAACACTCGAAATTACAGAAGATGACGTGCATATCAAGCACTCTGGGCACTAGGTTCTCCGATAGTCGGTTCTGATGTCATATTCGTGTTCAGCAACTCCAAAAAACTCCCGAGTAATCTGTTTGTATCAATTTAGTGCCGAAAACCCTAGAACCTCCAGATGATGACGTACCTCAGCAGTGGCCCTGGGCACCAGGTTCTCCGGGGACCAGTTTTGATGACGTATTCGTGTTCAGCGATCCCAAAAACCTCCGACTAATCTGTTTGCATCAATTGTGTGCAGAAAACATTCGAAACTCCAGATGACGTACCTTAGCAGTAACTCTGGGCACCAGGAGCATCGGGTGGTCGGTTCTGATTGCGTATTCATGTTCAGTGACCCCAAACTGAATAACAAAATCTGACCCTTAAATACTTATTTTGACAAGTTTATGCACTTTTGGATTCATTTTATGCATTTTAAAGTGCAATTATGCATTTACACCCATTTTAGCATAGTAGACTTTTTTCCTAACGTCATCTGAACACAATACAAAAAGTTGTAAGTCTCTATTTAAATAGTTGCTAGTATTTACAAATCAATTTATTTTGTGCTAAATGCCTTGGTCTAACTTAGGCAATCTTTTTGTTTAGGTACCTTAGACAGTCTGATGTCCAGTTGCACCAACAAATAAACGATTGATTCGGATTGCCCGTTTATTTTAAAATATAATAATTGTCAAAAGACTGTCAATTAAAAAAACGGAAATTTTAACGATTTTTCTAAAAATCTTTTATTTATTGGTGCAATTAGACATTAGAGGTACGTCGAATATTATATTCATGCTCTAAATTACAGTATAGCGTCGATTATCCGAACTAATTGGGGGACATCGGTGTTCGGAAAACCGATTTGTTCGGATAATCGAACTAAATTGATATAGTCATACATTTTTATCCACAAGTGAATAAAAGCCCTATTTATATACCTACATATTTATTTATATCTTGATAATGACAACTAGCAATTAAACAAAAAAGTGCAGTCTTTGCAACAACATATTTTTGGATACAATATTGAAGAAAATTGAAGATATTTTAAGGGTTAATTACTAACGCTTGCTGGGAACTCGAGTGCGAGGCGCGGGAGTCGGGAGTTCGGATAACCGGTCGTTCGGTTGATCGATGTTCGGATAATCGACGCTCTACTGTACTATCAATAGTCTGAGTTTTTAGGTCATTTATTTTCAAATTGTTTAGCGATATTGTTTCAAAGTAAATACTATTGTGAATTATAGGATTTTTGAAGTGAAAACTTCTTTAGCGATGTTGTGCACTTTTTGGATGGGGAAAAGCATTGAATTCGCGACCGTCATCGCTTCGCCGAAATAAATTCTGTACGTATATGTATTATGTGTATTATATTTTTTCTCGTCTGTATCATTATTTTTGTTTTTTCTGTGTTAATTTCCACACCTAGCCTTTTTGTTTGCGTTTTTAACTCTGCGTATGTTTCCTGTGCTCCCGTTGATGTTCTACTCATAATATTAATATCATCGGCACAAGCAGCCAGTTCAACCGTTCGGTTGATCAGTAGTAGGTTTCCTCGTCCAGTTTGCATTTGCCTAACCGCATAATCCAGTGACAGGTTAAGCAATGTTGGGGGCCAGTCCATCTCCCTGCGAACTTTTGAAAGTGGTAGGAGTGGTTTGAAAGTAGCAATTATTGGTGTAGTGGTAGTGGAATTAAACCGTCTATTGAAAAACTTTTAAAGCAAAAGTTCTAAACAAAAGAAGCGATAAGTTGCAGACATTCAAAAAGAAAATGTAATTCAGTCGGGATGATACTGAATAGGAAATAAATACTTAACTACAATATTTCTAGAGAAACATTAATATTCGACTTACCTCCCAGTATTTTGACTTGTGTACTCCACTGGCATAAGCTTTGGCATATTTACTTTCGCTGTTCATCACGGTAATAGCTGCGGAAAGCTGTGACATGGGATGTACTGACGTCGGCAGTGAGTTCAAGACTTGAACGACGTGTGAAGGCAGTTCAGCCCTTTCGGCCCATTCTTTGGATAGTGCTTTAACTTGAGCTTCGGTAGGTACGTCGCCGGTGAGCAAGAGCCAGAAGAGACCTTCTGGGAGTGGTTCGCTGCCGCCTGGTGCTTTGGGGAGAACGTTTTGGCATTCTGGGATGGAAAGGCCTCTGAACCTGATGCCTTCGTCGGGATCGAGGACTGAGGTTTCCGTTACTAAGGCTTTGATTCCTCTCATACCACCATACATCTGTAATGGAACAGAGAACATAACATTAAAGAAGTGTAAAATTAAATTCATATATCACAGTTAGTTATTTGACATCAAAGGAGATAAATTTTGAATAAGGTGACAATGAAATACTTCAATGTGGTTGAAATGCGTTGTTAACAGTATATTTTAAAGTAATGTTTTTTTATTTTTGTCAATTATGTAATTGCGAGTAAACCTCAATTGCAAAAGCAATTACTTGCATGATAATTGAACCTCAGATAAGTATTTTTAACAATGTAAGGAGTATAATAATGAAATGAACTCTCTTGCTAAGTTAAAGCAAAAACCAATATTTCACGAATTTTATAGGAAGAAATTGAAGAAAAAATAGAATTTACTTGATTAGATATTCAAATTTTTGTATTTTTAGTCCAGGTAATGAAGCTTAAAATAGGACAAAACCTCGCAATTTTTACAGAATGGATCGATTTGTTTGAAAATTTGAGAATAAGTAGTGAATAGTCCAGAGATCAAAATCTATATCATGCCAAAAGGCGCTTTTACCATGGGGGTGGTTGCCACCCCATCTGGGGGGTGGAAATTTTTATTATATTTTGACCGCAAGAGTTGGTAAAAACATTCATTATAAGCAAAAAACGTTCTATACATTTTTTTGATAAAATTAATAGTTTTCGATTTATTCGCTATCGAAAGTGTTACGTTTTATATCGAAAAAATCAATGTTTTTATCAGTATTCTGCTAATAACTCAAAATTTTCGTTTTATCAAAACAACTTTACTTAACAAAAATGTACCTTTTGAAAAAATAAACAAAACCGTTTTTTTTTATTTTCTTTAAGACCAATAGTAATCGAGCTATACTTTATTATATGTTGGCTCTTCTTCGTCAAATGATAAATATTGTAGTTTCAAAGTCAAAGGACGGGACGTAAACAACCCCCTAATCACCACCCCAATTAAAATTTGTCATGACCTGATTTGGTTTTCTTGATTTATGTATTGTTAATAGTTCTAGAAGTTTAATCGGCTTAGAATGATTAGTTTAAAAAAAATGGAGTTAAAAGCGAATAACAAGTTTTTGTAGTTTGGTAAAAAATGCTCTTTTCTTCAGAATAGAAAAATTAGCATCAGAGATACGAAAAAATATTTAAATATGAAATTGTAGCTTATTTAATTCCCAAGAACTTGGTTTGCAAAAATTTTTTTACGGCAGAAATTGAGTGAGCTATTGACAATTAAAATTTGTAATATCATGCAAAAACCACCTTTACCAACCCTTTCAATGCCACCTCTTTTTGTGACTGAGCATTTTAAAATGATTTAATATCAATAGCGTTATAAATAGATCTTGTAAAAACCTACAAAATTCTTTTTTAACGAACTTTCTAAGATATAAAATAAAAAAGTTACGGTTAAAAAATCAATATATTTTTTTGAAAAAAAAAAAAAGCAGAAATCCTATTGAAAGCATAATAATGTAAGTTAGCGGTGTTTTTAGCCACTTGCCTTATTGATTCTTCTTTATTTATGTATTATTAACAGATTCTAGAAGTTTGACTGGCTTAGAATGATCAGTTTTTAAAAGACTAAAGTTTAAAGCGAATAACGAATGTTTGCAATTTGGTAAAAAATGCCATTTTCTTCAGAATAGAAAGATTAGCATCAGAGATACGAAAAAATGTTTAAATATGAAATTGTAGGTAATTTAATTCCCAAGAACTTAGTTTGATAAAATCTGTACTAAGGCAAAAATTGAGTGAATCGTAAATGAGTATACCATCGAAAAACGTTGATTTTTTAGATATAAAACCATTATAAAACTAACACTTTCGATAGCGAATAAATCAAAAACTAAACTATTCCTCTAAACCAGCGATACTCAAAGTGTGTTCCGCGGAACCCTAGGGTTCCGCGATACCCCTTTAGGG
This sequence comes from Diabrotica virgifera virgifera, assembly GCF_917563875.1. NCBI lineage: Eukaryota > Metazoa > Arthropoda > Insecta > Coleoptera > Chrysomelidae > Diabrotica > Diabrotica virgifera. The sequence goes on along the minus strand of NC_065443.1, from coordinate 57,895,443 downwards.
GTTCCGCGAGAATTTAGAAAAAAAAATCAAAACACCTCTCTCTGGTCGACTTTTCTGACGCGGCATAGCACGATTCACGAGGCGTAGTCGAACCACAGGTCGAACTTAGTTGCCTCCTGTTGCCTCATACAATTTTACTAGCCTGTCACCGCCGATACACGACTTAGTGTGACCAAAGGATACCCCAACAAGTTGGTTGGGGCATTCTTTGGTGTGACTTAGTCTTTATTCAGTAGTCAGTCGACAATTAGGGTTGGGAGCGACCTGCTAGAAAAAAAGTGTTTATTTTTCTACTGCTGTATTCTGATTGTATCAATTTTGTACTTTTGTTGTTTGTGATCGTACGTTATTTTGTGGTTTTTAATAAAGAAGAATGGAACGTTGGCTTAAAGGCGTTAAACGTGATGCAACAACATCTTCTACCGAAGCCGAATGTTCGAAAGTAGTACGCGCGGAGTATACAGCAATTACCAGTCAAGACGATTATGCAACGACGTCAAGTTCCACGGTTTCAAAGGCGAAAAAGAGGAAATATGATGATAATAGATCCATGGCACCTGCCAAGTTGCGCCGACATTTAGAAACTGTACACCCCGATTCTAAAAACAAGAATAAATAATTTTTTATACGTAAAAAAGAACAGTTATTGGAAAGTCAAAAAACAATGATGCATGTAACCCAAACTTTTAATGAAAAGGTCACAGAGGTATCATATTTAGTTAGCTATCGCATTGTACAAGCAGGTGAAGAGCACAATATCGCTGAGAATTTAATAAAACCATGTGTGTTAGACATAACAAAATGTATGCTCGATGAAAAATCTGCAAAGCATCTTTCTACTGTAAATACCACTATCGAACGATACTGTTTCACTGCGTATTCATGATCTGGCCAGCTACGTCAAACAAGAACTACCTACTACAAAAAACACGATTCGCCTTGCAAATAGATGAGTCTACTGATCTCGCTGGTCTGGCTACCTTGCTGGTTATCGTGAGATATCCATATGAAAGTTCTTTTGATGAAAACATGCTTATGTGTTCACCGCTGCCCACAAACACAACCGGAGAGGAAATTTTTAATAAAATAATTATGTTTTTTGAGGAAAATAATCTCAGTTGGAAAGGGGGCAATGTACAGACATTTGCACAGATGGGACCAAGGCAATGACAGGTAATACAGCAGGACTAGTGTCACGAATAAAAAATAAAGCTCCTAATTATAGCTCTAGCCATAGTATCCTGCATAGACAAGCACTTGCGATGAAGCAAATGCCGTCAAATCTAAAATTAGTTATGGATGAAGCAGTAAAAAGAATTAATTTTATCAAATCACGACCACTACAATCCCGATTGTTTTCATTTTTGTGTGAAGATTATGGCAGCAAATATAACTGATGCTCCATACAGAAGTGCGATGGCTGTCTCGGGGTAAAACTTTAACAAGGCTATTTGAACTTAGAACCGAGTTACAAATGTTTCTTTCAGATAGTTATTTCAATTTGAAAGACCGTTTGTATGATAAAACTTGGTTGTTCCGAATGTCTTTTACGGCGGATATCTTTCAAAAACTGAACGATTTAAATTTATTATTGCAAGGTAAACAGACAAAAGTGTTCCAGGTCTGTAACAAAATAACTGCCTTCAAAAGAAAATTAGATTTTTTAATTATTAGCGTCAGAAAGAGAGAAATAGAAAGCTTTACATCACTCAGTTTGTTAGCGATACGGACTCAGAAATGTTCTGAGATGATGTATTTGAAGAATTGGTCAAATATCTCACTTCCATGCGTGCATCTTTTGAGAAGTATTTTCCCGAAGAACAGAACACAAAAATGAAACTGAATTCATCGATTCATAAACCCAACTTACAAAAGCCCGAAAATATGTCAAACGAGATATACGAATCCCTTTTAGAAATGTCATCAGACACATTTATGGAGTCATTGTTTAAAACGACGCCTCTCGAAAGATTTTTGGTGCAGAATCCGTGATGAATATCCAATGCTTGCCAAAATGGCTCTGAATATTCTTCTACCGTTCCCAACAACATATTTGTGCGAAACAAGATTCTCAACATATGCAGCCACGAAAACAAAATACCGCAATAAACTGGACGCCGAACCTAATATGAGACTTCAAATGTCATCTATTAAAACTGATATCAACCAATTGATGAAAAATAAAAAAACAGTTTCATACCTCCCATTAGTTAGATTTTTTTATTTTAATATTATATTATATTATTATACTTGTTACATATATGTAAGTAAGTAATAAGTAACTGTTACATTGGAATTTGATTATGCTTATTAATAAAAAATACACTTGTAAAAACTATTGTTTTATTGTAGGGTTCCGTCAAGTATTTTGCTTTCCAAAAGGGTTCCGTCGCCAAAAAAGATTGAGAACCGCTGCTCTAAACTATGAAAGAACTATCTTTGTACTTACCATGTCAACGGTAACTTCACCGACTTTAGAACCTCCATGTTGTTTACGGAAATTCTTGACCCGTTCTTGTTCCTTTGGTATTTTAGCTGCGAGTACAGCTTTGAGGTCCGTTGAACTATCACTTAGCTGTCTGAGGACGACTGCAACTTGAGATTTTAGTTTCTGAAACAAATAGAGGTAAATTAGATAAATTTCGTAATTTAATATGGTGCATCTAATATGTCTATCAATGTAAATTTGTAGATGTTGTCTTAAAAAACGATGTTATACATACAGGGTGTGTCAAAGGTAGCGGGACGGTCGAATATTTAGCGAAACGAACTAGTCCATTCTTTCACGGTTTTTGCTGTAAATTTTAAAGAACCGCTTGGATTGACATGAAATTTGGCATACGCATAGCTAACATGTCATAGAAAAAAAGTGATATGGTGCCGATGTGTGCTTTTGCCCTGGGGGTGAATTTCACCCCATCTCGGGGGTGAAAAAATATATGTTCAAGATAAGTTCCGAAATGGATAAACTGACTAATTTTAAGCAACTTTTGTTCTATAGAGTTTTTTCACCAAATCAATACTTTTCGAGTATTTGCAAGTGAATATGTTCATTTTTCAACAAAATAACTACGTTTTTACACCGTTTTTCGCAAATAACTCAAAACGTAAGCATTTTGTCGAAAAAAATATTCTTAGCAAAACTATAGCCTATAAAAAAGTGAAAAAAATGGTGTATATATTAGGTCCCTATACCTAGGGAAAGCAATCCAAATAATGAAGCATTATTGGGGAAAACACATTACAACTTTTTTAAAGTGTTTAAAAAAATCTTTATTTTTGTTTTTATAAAAAAAATTTCTATCATCAAATGTAAGCAAGTTACGCTCAAAATAAAGTTGGTCCCTTTTGTTTTGGCAAAAAAATCAGGAAGATCACCCCCTAATTAGCAACTTAAATGAAATTAATCGTTACCGCTTTACAAGTTACTTTACTTATGTTGTGTTTATATGATCTGTAAGTTTCATCGATGCAAAGTGCTTATTTAAAAAAAAAAATTGGTTTTAAAGTAAAATCTTATAAATTTTAATTTTGAAAAAAATGCTTTTTTTTCAAAATAACTTAAAAATTGTCAAAGATACCAAAAGTCTTAAACAATAAAAAAGTCGGCTTTACTTTTCTGAATATTTTGTAATTTTTTGTTTTTCTGTAAGACAAAAATTGGTCAAGATTCAGTGTTTCTAAATTTGCATACACTCGTGATAAGTGATTCGTTCAAGCCCTCTTAACTACAGCTCTTTCAAAAATAAGGACTTTAAACCGATGAAACTTACAGATCGTATGATCAATACATACGTGAGTAAAAAACTTGTGAAGTGATAACAATTAAGTTCATTTGAAATGCTAATTAGGGGGTGGTTTTCCCGATTTCTTACCAAAAAAAAGGGACCAACTTTATTTTGAGCGTAACTTGTTTACTTTTGATGCTAAAAATTTTTTTAAAATCAAAAATAAGCATTTTTTTAAACACTTTAAAAAAAGTCAAAATGAGTTTTCCCCAAAAAAGTGCTTCGTTTTTTGGTTATGGCACGTTAAAATATACGATTTGGAATTTGACGAATATGAACCTATTTTTCATTAGCTATAACTCTGCTTCTACTAGATACAGTGACCTAATATATTCACCAAGTTTTTCACTTTTTTACGTGCTATATTTTTGATAAGAATTTTTTTTCCACCAAATACTTACTTTTTGAATTATTTGCGAAAAACCGTTTGAAAACGTAGTTATTTTATAGAAAAATTAACATATTCACTCGCAAATAACTCGAAAAGTATTAACTTAATGAAAAAACTTTATAGAACAAAAGTTGCTTAGAATTAGGCATTTTATCCATTTCCGGACTTATTTCGAACATATATTTTTCACCCACAAAAGGGGGTGAAAGTCACCCCTAGGGCAAAAGCACACATCGGCACAATATCACTTTTTTTCTTTGACTTATTAGCTATATGTATGCCAAATTTTATGTCAATCCAAGCAGTTCTTTAAAATTTAGAGGTTTTGCAATATTTTACCGCCAAAGAACGTATTAAACATCGGATCGAAAATATGAAAACAAGTGTTTTTTCAAAAATCTATCGAATCACACCAAACACGACTCCCCATTCCAATTTTAAATGGGAACCGCCATTTTTTTATTGTAGATTTGGATTCCTTATACAAAAATAAGTAAGTATTATTCGAGACATTTTTTAGAATTATTGACACATGGCGCTATAATCGTAAAAAAACGATTTATCCTTATCCCCTAGGAAAATTATGAAATCGGTGTAATATCTCGAGAAATACACTTCTAAATGAAAAACACGCATTCGATATTTTTCAAAAAACTATTGAATGACACCAAACATGGTGACAACCTACCCCCTGGGGATGGGGTGGGGGAACTTTTAAATCTTTAATATGAACCCCCATATTTTATTGCAGATTTTGAATAACCTCGTAGAAGAGACTATACTAATTTTCCTAGACTTTTCCGAATGATTCACCGAAGTTCACGTGTATAGTATATGGTGTATAGTGAATTTTTTACATAATATGTCCTGCAAACATGTAAGTTTACCCAATAAACATTAATGACCTATCTTAATACCTTAGGTAGGCGCAAAATATTGAGAAAATTAGAAGTATTTTTAAAAAATTTAAACGCTAAATGAAAGATTACATTATTGTGAAAAAAAAAAGAGAGAAAATTTAGTGTGACTTAATTTCAAATATTTCATTCAAAAGAATGGTAATAATGTAATCTTTCATTCTGTGTTTAAAATTTTTCAAAAATATTTTTTTTTCTTAAATTTTAATTTTTAAATTTTTTGTTTTAAAATAGTTTTCTCAGGATTCGAAGAAAATAAATGCATTTAAATAGCATTGGCCCAATATTTTGAGCCTACCACCTTAATCTAAACTCTAAACCAATGTCACAAGATTTGTCCTTTAGCACACATTTGTCTTCAGTAAATAAATAACTTTATTATTCTATTGTATTTTGAGCTCAAACGGGAAATATATCAGATAATACATAAATCTACCTACTTTGGAATAAGACTAGTAGTACTCACTTGTATCATTATAAGGATCACTCTTTAAGAGCTATATGTCACCTTTTGAAGATATGAAAATAACACTTATCCTGAAGAAGCACTTTCTTCTTTACCAACTGAGACAGTTTTTTTTATTATGTAACTATAATTTCACATGATGGCTAATCCCCCTTCTACAGGTATGAAAAATTTATCAATAAAACTTATTATTTAGTGCTTATTTAGAGGTACACCTTTATGGGAAGGAATAAGCGATTAGAATTACGTATATTATATAAATAAACAAATTTAAAACCAATTACACTTAAATTAGGCAATACTTTCTAGGGGTTCATTAGAAATTTGTTAATGTAAGATTAGAAATTGACATGAACAGGTGACAACTGATAGCGAAGTATCAGCAAATACATTAGACGATAATACATCCAACTCCTACAGAAAACTGGAAGCACGTTGCCACTAGCGCCTCTGCCGACTTGAGTTGAACTACGTTTTCTCAACGTAAACATACAAATCTAATTTTGTTAATTTTTGGATAATTAATGAGCTAATCTTGGTAAATTGTGTTTGTATTTTTACACAAAATGTCTTATAAAATAGGTTCGGTAAAATGGATTCTCAGCAAATACCTAGGATGGCAACAAAATTAAGTAAAAAGTGTATTACTTTGCCTCCATTCAACCGGTGAGAGGGCGTTTAGCTGCAATTTCTTTTTACAAGAAGGCTAACCCCAGACTATAGGAAATTTATTTTCTATTATTAGGGCTAAGGATACATATCTGATAGTGTGAAATTTAGGTTAACTTATAAAGGGAGCTTCAGATAAAATTTTATTAAAATGTTACTTACAAGAAACTCTCCAAAATGTATGTAGGTACTTACCTACAAATTGTCACAAAACTTTTATAGATAAATATTTTGATCTTTTAATAAAAGCGTATGTAAATAAAATTAACGATAGCAAAAAGGAAAAATTATGTAAATTAAAAAGTAAGAATATGAAATTAAAGAAAATATCACAACTAAATTTGTATTTTGATTTAATTCTATAAAAATACCTTCCTTTTAAATGCATAGTTTCTGGTTACAACCCATACCACTAGATGGCGCTATTTTGCTTGATTCCACAATATTAAAGGGAAATGTCAAGAGTTGTATGTATTATCGTCTAATGTATTTGGTATCAGCAAATACATTAGACGATAATATAGTGAATACCCAAGTAATTACAAGGGTATCTACCTGCTTTAGGCGCGGTGTTAAAAATTTCCTATAATAAAATTTGACCCTTCGATTACCCCAGGTAAAAACACTATTTGGTGTCGAAAGTTCACCCGCCGTCGAAATATACCTCGAAGCAGCACTCAACATATGGAAGAAAAAATGTACGAATATGGGCATACCACTAACGGACTCAACTTTGTACACTTTGTACACACAACCTTGTGCTTTGCCGATGACCAGGTGATCATCGCACAGGGATCTGAAGATCGTAGTTACATGATGTGAAAACTATAAGAGTTTACAGAGTGGGGGTTTAGAAGTGAATATGGAAAAAAACTGATTACATGAGTATCGGAGGAGACCAACATAGCCTCCTAGTAGAGGAAAAAGAAATGTGAAGACTACAAATATCTGGGAGTAAAGATCACTCAGGACGGAAAATTAGATGCAGCCATTAGGAAACGAAATATACAGGGAAAGAAATGCATATACTTACTGAACAGCGTACTGTGACTGTGGGATAAAAACACAAGGAAAACAAAAAGGAAAACACATAAGGAAAATAAAAGAATACACAACACTACAATAAAAAGCCACCACACATGGATGCGAAGTTTGGCCCCAAAAGACAGAACAGAGAAAATGCTTAGAGCAACAGAAATGGACTTCTGGCGCCGTTCGGCGGGAATATCTAGATGCGACAGAATAACAAACGAGAGAGTTCGAGAAATCATGGGGGTTACACATACTATTGTTGACGACATCAGGACGAAAAACTCAGCTGGTGTGGACACGTAAGGAGAATTCCGGAGAATAGCATACCAAGACAATTCTCGAATGACAACCAAGAGGTAGGCGCAGACCAGGAAGAAGTTGGAGTTGGAGTTGATAGAGAAATCAGGGACAGAGAACTGGAGGACGATCTATGGAATGACATAACGAGATAGAGATTAGAAATCGGAAGACGTCGAAGAACGTTGTGAATCGATATTATAAAAAAAATAAATAATTTTCTTTTCAAATGACCCGGTGGTATTAAATTTTAAAGTAACAAGTCTTTGAGGCTCACTGATCACCGATATTTAATAAACCTCGTCTATCTATGCGAAGACAATACCAGACCCCTCCAATTTCCTGGTCTAAAAGTTTCAAATAAGTGATTTTTATTTTATTTTTATTTATTTGTTATGGTATTTTAACTAAAGTCAATCATTCGAAGTTTTACCTTGAGATTCATGTTTTAAGTCAATATATTATTATGTTAATGTTGTAGACCAACATGAAATTAGGTGATACTGTGCCCACAATTATCTAACAAACGTTCTGATTCATGACTACTTTCGGTAAATTTTCAGTATATCAATTTTAGATAAGACAAGACTAATTTGTTTTTTCATTGCGGTTTTATCCGAAATTTGAATGGTACCAATGGTAGTCGTATCAAAATTATTTGTAGACAATTTGGAATAATTTTTAAAATGAAGTGGAATTATTTTTATTCGATTCAGTCGAATAAGTACTTTACAAGGTAAACAGCTACATGATGAGAATGTAAATTCTATTAAATTACAGTTGTATAAAAAACTGAATGTGTTGTTTATTAGTTGTTGTTGCACGTTTTATATTTTTTTAACAAAACGAATAATTTAAGTATGCACCTTTATTTTCACTTTGTAATCTTCGTTATAAACATTGAAATTGGACGAAGGAGTTTAAATGGCCATTGAAGTTGATTCACTTCAAGGAAGGCCATTACAGATCACATCTTCTACGGAACTATTTATCCTAGAAATGTGAGTTCCACAAGGTTCTATATTTTAGTTAGTCTATATAAACCACTTTGTTATCCCACACCACATATTCCGCAAAACTTAAGGATATTGGAATTAGGACAACTCTTAATCCAAGAAAAACAGACAATAATGTACAAAGACCTGCGCAATAGTAATGAAGACAAACAGTATCACCAAAAATCGAAAGACTCGATTGTCAATCGTCGGTCATCCATTTGGGAATTCAATTAAACGATTAACTTCACTTGTAAAGATAGTATTAACACCTTCAACAGAGAAATTGACGCCAAATCGGGTGTCGTTGTCAAAATACAAAAATTATTAATGTAACAATTTATTAAATTAATAATTTTTGTATTTTGACAACGACACCCGATTTGGGCGTCGAAACGTTAATAAAATCATTTTTTTAGTAAAATTGTGGCTTATTTCCCATCAAAACTAATTAATTGCAAAAATGCCACAAGAAAATAGCTCCAGAACAACTTCAACAGAGAGAAAAAGAGTCAGACTCATTGGGATGTTATATGCCCAGTGAAGGGGCCGAACCGCAATAAATAAATTAAAATATCGAAAGACCAAACAATACCAAGGAATACTAGGCTTAGAGGGGTCAATGCAAATATTTTCCCATTGCTACATACGCAGCTGAAACATGGACTTTCAAAAAATCGATAAGTATTTTTTTAAGAGCGAAGCTTTCGAAATGATGCTCTACAGAAGAACTCTACTTCAACCACATAATCAGAAGAACGGGGACCATGGAATTATTGGTAGTAGAAGGAAAGATAGAAGGTCGAAGACCAGGAGGAAGATCTCCGACACGATGGGTAGACCAGATGAAGCATGGTGGGAAAATCTCTACATGAAGCTGTCCATCTGGCACAAGATCGCAACCAATGGAGACAGCAACTATTGGTAGTAGAAGGAAAGGTAGAAGGCAGAAGACCAGGAGGAAGATCTCCAACACGATGGGTAGACCAAATGAAGACTCTGGTGGGAAAATCTTTACATGAAGCTGTGTTCTCTACAGGCTCAAGGAATGAGGAGGAGGTTATCACTATGTACGTACCCTGTTCCGTATTCATTCAATTCACTTTCGTTCACTTTCAGCTAAATCATACAGATGTCCAAACGTAAAAATGAATATGTATGTGATTGTGTTAGCTGCAAATGTTATTGTTAATGTTTTTTTTTATGATTACAAAGGATTGTTCCATTTAACTACCTATTAAAAGTTCAAACAACTCAAAGGTATTACTATGCTTTATTTTGTAATCAAGATTTAACATTGAATAGAATTGTTTTTTAGATGTGTATCTAAAAAAAATTGAAAGTGGTATGATAAATTCTATTCGTTATCTCATTTGTAAATATTTGAGTGTGAGATATGTTATCAATCGTAAGCATCATATTAAGCATCCATTCTGTTTACTATTGAAAACTACTTTACATCTAAATCAAACAGCAACCTTGGAATCAACAAAAAAAATATTTTACTTGACTACCTACTACATAAAAAGAAATACTACATACTAAGAAACCCACTCATAAAACAACGCCTGACAGATGAAATTAATAACCGTTTAATGAATGTTAAAGAACAAATCCAGCAAAATACTGAAACAGAGACAAAATGGTTATTAATACAGACAGAAATAGACAAATGACAAAAAGAAATTCTTACACCAACCAGATACAAAAAGAAACAATGGATGACGGAGGAAATCTTAGATTTAATGGAAGAAAGACGTCAGCATAAAAACAAAGATAATCAGATGTACAAAAATGTGGATAAACAAATAAAATCCAAAATTAAACAGGCTAAAGAACAGTGGTTAAAAGAACAATGCGCAGAAATAGAAGAACACCAGAAAAGACATGATAATTTTAACACACATAAAAAAATTAAGGAATTAACGCAGATCAACAGAAAAAGAAAACCGGGAATACTAAAAGATATAGATGGGAAACTTGTGTTGAGTACTAACGAAAAATTAAAGAGATGGACAGAATACATAAATGAATTGTTCAAAGACAATAGAACAGAGCAGATGGAAGTCGAAGTAGAAGATGATACGGTTTTGAAGATATTAAAAGAAGAAATTAAATCGGCATTAAAAAAACAGCAAAAATGGTAAAGCAGTAGGTCCAGACCAAATCCCAGTAGAAAGCTTAAAATGTATAAATCATGAAACCTTAGACATTATCGTAGACTTGTTTAACACAGTGTACATAACAGGAAACATACCAAAACAATGGTTACTCTCAACCTTTTGTGCTATCCCTAAAAATACAAACGCTAAAGATTGCAGTGAATACAGAACAATATCATTAATAAGTCACATTCTCAAATTATTCTTGAAAATAATACATGGTCGTATAAACAAAAAACTAGAAGAAGGAATAGATGATAGTCAGTTTGGGTTCAGAAACGGACTAGGAACCAGAGAGGCGTTATTTGCTTTTAATGTGTTAGCTCAAAGATGCATGGACATGAATGTGGATGTGCATGTTTGTTACGTTGATTTTGAGAAGGCTTTTGACAAAGTAAGACATGAAAAATTAGTCCAAATTCTAAAGACAAAAAACATAGACAAAAGGGACTTACGAATAATAACAAACCTTTACTGGAATCAAAGAGCACAAATTGTAATAGATAACGAACCCAGTCCAGAAATTGAAATCAGGAGAGGAGTTCGGCAGGGATGTATTATGTCTCCATTACTCTTTAATGCATATAGTGAAGCCATTTTTGAAGAAGCATTGCTATCTCAAAGTGAAGGAATAATAATTAACGGAAGATCTATTAACAACATAAGATATGCAGATGACACCGTGATTATAGCAAGCTCTGCTGAACAACTCCAACTACTACTGAACAAAACAAACAATAGGAACCTGGATTTCACAGAAAAATGATCAAACAACAGAAATAGGGACCAGGATAGAAATAGCAAGAAATGCGTTTGTAAAAATGAAAACAGTTCTCTGCAACAAAGATCTTAGCTTAGAACTGAGAGCAAGAGCTTTGAGATGCTACGTGTTCTCGATACTATAATATGGACTTGAAAGCTGGACATTAAAGCAAGAACACATAAATAAGCTACAGTCATTTGAAATGTGGTGTTACAGAAGAATGCTTAGAATAGCATGGACACAGAGGAAAACGAACACGGAAGTACTGCGAGAAATGGGTAAAGAATGCGAAATAATAAACACAATAAAAATAAGAAAGTTACAATATCTGGGACACGTAATGAGGGGACCGCGATATGAAATGCTAAGACTGATAATACAGGGAAAGATAAGAGGCGGAAGGAGTATAGGAAGAAGGAGAGTGTCATGGTTAAAGAATTTAAGGGACTGGTTTAGATGCAGTTCTATAGAACTCTTTAGAGCAGCGGTGGATAGAGTAAAGATAGTGATGATGATATCCAACCTCCGATTAGGAGACGGCACTTGAAGAAGAAGACCTACTACATGAACTACATAAACAATTACAATGGAGTACTTAACCAAGGTAAACAATTGCGTGTAATGACACTTTTAGATTTGCAATGGGCAATGGGTGTTTTTTAGAGGTATAGAAATATAAGTTGGCAACACTTTTTTTAAGTGGCGACCATTTTGACAGCAGCTGTCAAGTGATCTATGTTTAGTTTGGTTTGGCATTTCAGCATGAATAGACTGACGCCTGAACAAAGCTTCCAAATTGTGCAAATTTATTTTGAAAATCATGGTTGTGTTCGATACACGTATCGCGCTACGTCCACTTCCAGAGCAAATAATTCGATTAACCATGGAACGTTATTTACGCACCACATTTACCTTAAGTGCCACAGTGCCTACAGAAGTAGTTGTTGCTGCTGAAGAGCGTAGCATAGAGGAAGATCCGAAACGGTCTATCCGCCATAGTGCACAGCCGTTGGATATGTGTCCATCAACTTTATGGAAGATTTTGCGGAAAGATCTTGGTTTGCTTGCTTACGAAATCCAACTCGTGCAAGAATTGAAGCTACACGATCAGCTAACAAGGCTTAGATTCGATGAATGGGCTGAAAGCGAGATTGACGTTGATGACGCTTTTTATAAGCGAATTATGTTTAGCGGTGAAGCTCACTTTTGCTGGACTAAGTCAATATACAAAACTGTCGTATTTGGAGTGAAGATAATCCTCAAGTGTATGATCCAGAAAAACTGACTGGTGTGCTTTCCGCATTGCCTTTGAAAAATGTCTCCCGAAATTAAGGGTGAAACTTCCAGAAAAAATAATTCCAGTCCAAGACTTTTAAAACCGTCTTTATCTTAAGGTCAAATGTCATCGATAAAGTACACAGTTAAATCGTCTAGGGGGTGGGCAAAACGGATCCGGCCCTTTTGTTTATTTTATCCGGCCCATTGAAAAATCCAACAGGCAATTTTTGTTATTCTCTTAGTATTAGTGTGCGTATAACATCATTTTAAATTAATTTGTAGAAATCGTTAAGCTATAAAGAAATAGCAAAATAAAATCTTTCACTAACTGACTGATTTAATGACCAATATTTTAATATTCTTCTTCTTTTAGTGCCGACTCCACTAATAAAGGTTGGCTATAACCATTGCGAATTCGTCTCTATCTTCTGCTGTTCTTAAAACACTCAAAAAAATTTAGTTCGTAATATTGATTAACAGTGATTATTGAATAGTATTTCGTTGTAACAACAATTTAATTTGTTGTTTCAACGAACTTTTGAACACTGACGAATGTATTTGGTTATTGTCACAGTGATTGAATAATAATTGTGAAGATAACTAGAGTACATTAATCAATAACACTCAATTTATTCAGCCAATAACTTAGTTTCGTATATTTAATAAATAATGTTAATTGTGGCAGCAACTCACTTTCTTGATTTCGTACATGACAAGCAATTACCTTGGTTTATCGTAACAACGTACAGATTTCATTAAAACAATGTACAAATGTTGTTAATATAGAGTAATATATGATTATTGTAAAGATGTAAACTGATTGTTGAGACAACAAATACATTATTCAATCTACTACTGCGTTTAATACCCACAATCAATGCCTTCATTGTGACAATAATCGTAGTTGTTGAGACAATAAATGTTTTGCTTGACCATTTAAAATGTAACGGCTTTTCCTTATCGTGATACCCCTAGCTTCTCTATGTTTAAAAAAGAATTCTTTGTTAAACAATGCTGTTACCTGTACCGAAGTGCCGGATATTTCGTTTCCAAGTGTAGTCCGTAGTAGAAGGAAGTTTTCGTGTGTCTCTTATCGTAAAATATTTTGAAAATTTAAACGCAGAATAAAATATTACAGTATTATCGAGGGTCTGAAGTCCCTGAGAACTTCTATAATGATTATTTTAATAAGTTACAGTGGTGAAAAAGCGAAAATTTAGTATGATTTTTAATTTCAAATATACCATTCAAAAGAAACTTTTTGTTTATTCTAAGGCACTTTCTGCCCTCGGTAATAATGTAATCTTTTATTCTGCGTTTAAATTTTTCAAAAATACTTATTAGTTTTCTCAGGATTTCAAAAAAATTAATGCGTTTAAAAAGAATTCGATCGAAATTTTGCACCTGCGCTCTCAAAAAGGATTAAAGTGTTATACATTTTTGGAATCACTATTTCAAACGCTTTAAAATGAGCTGTCACATGACGTACTTTCCCATTTAAAAAAATCAAAATTACGCCTGTCACCTGAAGAGGGATCGTGTAAAGCTCGAAACATTGATGTTATAATATACTTTGATTATTTTAAAAATCGACCTGTCCGAGCGTTTTGCTTACGTGCTAAAAATAAATAAGTTAATAAGGGGGTGGGGGGAGTGTAACACTCATTCCAGTGCACTGTATAAGTGAAATCATATGAGAAATCACACAGTGTAAAGTCAATTAGGTTAAGGACAAAAAAAGGGGAATTTAAAAAATTATTATTAATCAATTAATACCATACATCGGGCTAATGCATTCAGTAATTATCGATATAAAATACGTTCATAGTAGGAATGAACGAAACTGATTGTAAGAATGAATAGAATTGCTTGTAAGAAAAACCGTATTTATTGTGGGAATGAACGGAATTAATTGTAACAATAAACGGAAATAATTGTAGAAATAAACGAAATACGTTAGGAGAAATAACACTGTTATTGACACAACGAATAGTCTTCGTCGGTCAATTAACGACGTTGTTGTTTCAATAAATAGTGTTCGTTGGCTCAGTGAACAAAGTTCGTAATATCAATAAATAGTGTTCGTTGACTAAGTGAACAAAATTCGTAATACCAATAAACTGATATTATGGTATACATAATGAATGTTCATCCATTCAATAAACGTAATACATTGGCTCAACTAACGAAAATAATGAATTGATAAACATCGCTTTGTTGTTCCAATAAAACCAAGAATTGGACAAATTTTAAGTATTGCGTTTGTTGTCTGAATTAACATTTTTATTGATATTACGTACCTTTTTCGTTGAGTGAAGCGTCTGTGTGTTTAACCCGGTCCAGTCGCGAATGTTTTTCAATCAGGATATTATTTATCGACTACCAGGACCGGTTTTTCCTTCTATTCTACCCCTCATAATCAGCTGCAACAACTCGTACTAATCATTTTTAAGTATATGTCCCCAATATGCTGCCTTTTTCCTTTTAATGGTGGTCAAAAGTTCTCTATCTCTTCCTATTCTGTACAACACCATATAGTTCATAATATGATCGGTATTTTCAAAATTCTCCTAAAAAACCACGTCGCAACAGCTTCCAGCTTTCTCATTAAGTCCACATTAACAGGCCAAGCTTCGGCACTATAAAGAAGAATAGAGTGGATATAAGATTTTACCATCCGATAACGGATTTCCAGATCGAGTCTTTGGTTACTCAAGGTTATTCTTTGGTTACATCTTCAAAAAGGCTAATCTTGATTGCTCTCTACTTGATCGAATTTCTGATTTCGGATTTAAATCTTTCGTAATCTAGACTAGAAAAGTTTTTTCATTGTGCCCACTTGTTAAATATCTTCTTTTTTATCTGGATTTGTTATAACTTAATATAATATAATATATGTATAATGGACCATATTTCTTTAAAAAATATGTAATATATTTTTCCGTAAATCGCCAGGAAATTTTGACATTCCTGTCAAAATTTCTTGAAGAAAAAGTCCGGACTTCCTTACTGTAAGGAAATGTCATTTCCTTACTGTAAGGAAATGATATTTCCGTACAGTTGTTAGTGTTCTACATAAATGATAGAAAACACATTGCTATTAAAACCTTGTAAATTACCTTAATCATTAAATTTTCTTTATCTGGAGCTTCCTGGATAAATTTTTCAATTTCTTCCTTCGTTAAAATCTTAGATTTCTTTGCCCTATAACCTTGAGCTTGCCGTTTCAATAAAGAACGAAGTTTTGAGTATGTAGATATATCTACATTGTGTTTAAGTGCAAGGGTTGACTTCAGCATTGAATAATTGGCCCATAATGTTGAAGATTTCATCTTTAAACAAAGGTCTAGGAAGTATGCCATTACAACATTTTCTGAGAAAGAACTCGTATTTTTACTCATGCGATAATCCATAAAACGTCTGTATGCATTTTCGTACTTTTCTCTTGATTTCTTTGGCAATAATTCTAATGAAGCAGTATTCACTGCCTCAACCAGCTCTGGAGGAGTCCCAGGAATGGAAATTTCATCATCACTTATCATTTTACTTTCGAGAACACCAGCAATTAAATTTATAAGCGTCAAGTTTGACAATTCAACCTCAATACGTTTCCATAGTAACCCAAGTAATTTTATTAGGAATTTCAAAGCACCATTTATTTGGGAATAAAATTATCGCGTTTTTTTTTAAATCAATCAATATCTGTCGAATTTTAAACGATTTGCGGAAAAATAGTATGTTTACCTCGTAGGAAAAGCCACATTCCTGGACTCTGTGTTGCTGTAGCAATCTTCACAGTCGTCCAGGAATGTTAAGCTTTTCCTACCCGGTAAACAATGTACTATTAGCGGGCATAAATTATTGTTTGCATGTACACTTCGCGTCATATAAAACTGGTACACTTTTTTTTCCCAATGTAAACCTGTGTTCAGACTGACAATTATTGTTCGTGAATCACGTCGTTGTTGCCATCACAGATAACGGAATTGCACTAAATCTAAATACAAAAAAATAACGTTTAAAATGTATATTTCGAACTGTAATACATATATTTAAATTCCACATTTGTTCATTCCAGTGTTTTTTATTTATTATTCTACACAAACTTAATGCAGTTTTGTCCTTCAATTTACGAGAGACCAATCACACCTCTCGATTTGACATTAAACATAATAATTTAAAGTCATGTCAAGATCTATTAT
The DNA here is from genome assembly GCF_917563875.1 of Diabrotica virgifera virgifera. Lineage (NCBI taxonomy): Eukaryota > Metazoa > Arthropoda > Insecta > Coleoptera > Chrysomelidae > Diabrotica > Diabrotica virgifera. The sequence goes on along the minus strand of NC_065443.1, from coordinate 57,878,483 downwards.
CTATCAATATTTTTGAATTGAAATATTTTCATAAATTATAATAAAACACGAATCAATGTATGGATACTTAATTGAGATGACGGAAAATTACAATTGTTTTAGTTTTTAGTATATTAAAAAATGCGGTCTGTCGCACAGCCCCGTTTTTACCTAGTTTGATATAATATTTTCGTTGAACTGTCAACGTTGCCCTAGAAATTAGAATGACACTTGTGATAAGATCAACTTACACAACTTGAAAAACACGATTTTCGGTTATAAGAGTTGTACCAGTTTTTTTTGACGCGAAGTGTACACCCAAGTAAGACAATAATTTATTATTACTATTATCTATTATTAGCAGTCAAATTTCTTTGTCCAAATGCTTTAAAATCATACTAGTAATGATAGTATTTTTGTCAAAAAAATTTCTTGAACAGGGAAAAAACTCCACCAAAACATTCGCGGGTGCAGTGTACTTACGCGTTATAGTCCTCCGGCCCGGGAGACATTTTGGAAATTTCATTTTGGCCCGCGCTTAAAAGTATTTGCCCACCCCTGAGTCTAAACCTAGACTAAAAGCATTACAATATATTTAAAATATTCAAAAATATATATTTTGCAGGACATTTCTTGTCAGTTTGTTCTTTCACCAAAAAATGTTTTTATATAGTCTATCTAAAGTGTACGTGTACACTATGACCAAGCTTCATAAATAGTACAAATTAGGTGAGTTATATCACGAGTATATAACAAGATAAGTACACACAGCATATAAAATACTATTAACACTATTTTTGGAGTCTCAAATTGAATATAAAATTTAAGATTAACATTTTAATGACTCCAAAAAGATCTTGTTAGTAGGTGTCATAAAACCGGTTGATTTTGATTAAAAATGTTTTGAGGAAAAAATTCAAATATGAGGTCACATATTTTTTATTCATAGGTTTTAATGTTTTTTATAAACCACAATAAATAAATTTTCAGATCGTACTATCAGATTTATTTAAACTAGTGTAAGAATGAACCTTGAGACCAAGTGATCAAACAAGTCTTAAGTAGGTATAGGAATAGACATAAATGTTTATTAGGTATAATATGCAGTTGAGATGGAAATTATAGTCAGAAACAAAGACAAGGAGTGCGATTTTTTAAAGATAAACCAAAGGAAAAGCTTCTCAGATAAACCAAAGACAAATAGAGGCTTCCTAGAATTACTCTAAGGGCCAGTTGTTCAATCAGTAGTTAACTCATGGATTAAGTAAACCACAATTAAATTTAATCTAAAGATTATTTTTTAAGAGGTTGTTCAATGTTAGTTAACTTTCGGATTTATTAAACCCGAGTACTGAAGCGGCGACAACGTTGCCAGTTATTAATTAACGACTTGGAACAAACATGAAAATTGTACATAAAAATGTGTTCTGTGTTATAAAGTTAATGATTCTTGACATGTAGTGTTTAGTACATGTCAACTACTACTGACAGAGATTTTAATTTACATTATTAAACATATTTAAAATGGAAGAAAGTATTATAAGTACAACTGCTAACTTTGCGTAAATAAACATGTTTAAATAGTAATGTTAATTTTTTAGCTTATAAAAATAATTCCTATTCCTTCACAAAAATTTCATAAGTTTTTCCAATTTGTTTTTACCTGATTTTTACACATAACGAAAAAAAATTCTGAAAATATGTATTTATAAATAATTAATAATTATCATGCATAAATTTGTAGAAAACATAAGTACTATATGCTGAGTCACTGAGAGATCTAATTTATTTTTGTACTGGCTATATGTGCATATCACTGGGTTATAATAATATAAATCTTTTAATAAACACATTTTTTGAAGTCAAAAAAATTATATTAAAAACAGCTAAGAAATATTCGTCCTCTGTCATATCTCTGTCATCAAAATAAAAGAGAAATAGCCATTATTATTAGAGACACGAAATTGTAATAGATTATTACTGCATTATTACTACAAATCTTATCTACGACTGAAAATTTATAGAAAGAACAATTCAAAATACATACATACATATCTAGCTAGTGCAATAACTATGGTTGTTCCAATTTGGAATTTTCTTGAAAATATTTAATTAATTTAAAACAAGAAAGTAAGGTTACAAATCTTTAGTGAACACCGTTAGTCCTTCGTTTTTGAGCGATTAAGATAATCTCTTGTTAACAGATGGTTAAGTGTTAAACTTGCATTGGACAACGCAATATTAAGTTTAATTGAAGATTATTTTTAATCTGAAGATAATCTCCAATTGAACAATCGACCCTTAATACTTTGACTAAGAAGAGATAGTTAATGCTCCGAAAATTTGTATTCAGTTTCACTCACATCAGCAAAAGTGTCGGAACCAACTTAGACCAGCAGGTTTGTGTTTTCTAGACTAAGAATAGGCTTTTGACAAAAAGAAGCATGACAACTCAAACAATGCTAGCGAAAGAAGGGTCTGAATTTGAATATCAATATATAACTCTTCTGAGACCACGACTTTTGTTATCACAAAAAATTATAAATACGTATCGTTTCTCCATGAGTTCTAAAGGAGACGGATGTGTTTTAAATAGCATGAGAATATAATAGAGCATACTTAACCTACAACTATATTTAACCAACAACCAATTGACAGGGTGGACAGCTGCACATACCTTGGTACCAACATAAACAACCAAAATGGAACCAATCTATTGAAATAAAACACCGCATTCCTAATGACGAAGTCTCTTTTCAGAAGTCACAATTTACCACTTGGTACCAAAAACTCAATCATCAGAGGTTATGTATTTTCTACGTTATTATACGAAGTAGAGGCCTGGACACTTTCTGAAGTTTCTGAAGTGAACTCAAGGTCTTCGAGAAGTGGTGTTACAGATACACATACATATTATGGATACGAAATGGATCGAAATATTAATATTAATGAAATAAAAACCAAATACATGAAGGCCAGCAAATCGACAGGCCAAAGAAACCTACCGAATCTAACAATAGGAGACTATAACATCGAAAGCGTAAAATTTTTTACATATCTAGGTTCACTAGTTACCGCAGATAACAATGTCAGCGAAGAAGTTAAGAGAAGAATACATAATGGCTAATAAAACATATAATGGACTAATTAAACATCTAAGATCTAACAACATCACGAGAAAAACCAAATGCAAAATATACAAAACCCTGATAAAACCGGTCGTTATTATATGGATCAGAGACATGGACACTGTCGAAAAACGATGAGAACTTATTAGGTACGTTTGAACGAAAAATCCTCAGACACATATATAAGGGGGTGAAAGAAAATGACGTATGGCGCAGAAGATAATATCTTATATAATTTGAACTATACGCAGCATACAACGAACCCGACGTCATAACATCCATAAAGATCGGACGTCTGTGCTGGATAGGCCATGTTCAACGGATGTTGGAGACCGAAACACCAAAACATATAATGAGGCAAACACCAGTAAGGTCAAGGGGAAAGGGAAGACCCAAACTTAGATACATGGAACAAGTGGAACAAGATCTGAAACATTTGAGATTACCCACTGGAAGAACAAAGCAAGGAACAGAACAGAATGGCGGAAAATCCTAGAACAAGCCAGGACCCAAAAAGGGAGCTACTGATGATGATGATGATGGGTGGATCGTGTGACCAATGTTGGTAGTGGGCACGGAATATGAGATTATTAACACAACCAAGGAGCGCAAATTGGAATATCTTGGCCATGTTATGAAGAATGGACAGAGATATAGCTTATTACAACTTATTCTTCAGGGCAAGGTATTCGGATAGAGGGGACCAGGGAGAAGAAAAATATCTTGGAAATATCTTCTAAATCTGAGAAAGTGGTTCAATGCATATACAACCGGACTATTCCGAATAGCAGCAAGCAAAGTTAGGATAGCCATGCTGATCGCCAACATCCGGAACGGATAGGCTCCGTAAGAAGTATAAGAGAGTATAAAGAAGACAGACGACATATGACCTGCCTATCTCATACCAATACATGAATAGGATTAGACCATGTGCAAGAAACCAAGCTCAAGAAACCATGTACAAATCAGTGTTAAAACAGAAATGGCGCGCAGTGACCGACTTCACTACTGCTTGTACTGCTTTGCAATAGTCGTTTGTTGTGTCTCTGTCTTGGACTGCAGAACGATCTTGATATAAATGTATTGGCAGAAGACATAGACAAACCACGATCGGTCTCGCCTATATGTCGCATGTCTCGGTCGTTCGGTGCGGAATGCTACCTTTAGTGTTATTTGCAAATATGCTATTAGATTAATTATATTTATGTCTTCTTGCCCCTGATTTGTTCCTCTTACTCAACTATCCTTCGTGGTATCCCTGCGTTTTATCCGAACGTAATTGTTTGTAGAGACGACATAAGAAAGAATAAAGTTTAGTAAGCTAATAACTTTACCTTTTGTTTGGCAACACAATGTTTTTTTTTATTTAATGGCATAGACATTAGTCATTCAGCCAGTTGCAATAAAGAATATACAATCCTATACCTAATACAAAATTAAACAGAAACAATAATACAATAAAAATTACAATACAATAATAATACAATAAAAACAATAATGGATCTCTGATAACGTGATAAAACATTTATGATAAAAAACGATGCAAATCTGAACTTAAATCATAAAAAATATCATGCCCGCGTACAAATCTTATAGAATCGTGCGTGTATCTGACAAGAAATCTATAATGATATTGTATATTTGTTGTGAGCCTGTAGCCAGCAGAGACTGGATATTGAATGGTGCATGCATATCAAGTTTAATTAAATTTTTATAGAGAGAGTTTGAATGCTGTTGAAACTTAGTACATTCAAAAAAGATATGATCAAGATCACCCTTCTTTCCGCAATGTTTGCAATTATCGTCTTCAATCACATTTATTTTATATAAATGACTTGGATAGCAAGCATGCCCAAAAAGTAGTCGATTTATAGTAGTTATATATTTACGTTGAGCTTTAAAACTCTTAAACCAGGTACTTTGTGGAATCACTGGTTGTAAAGTGGTGTATCTTGTGGGGTTTGTTAAGCAGTAAAGATTCCATTGATCTTTCCATATCGATAGTTACCAAACTGAATTTTGTTATTTTCGGTTAAATTACCTAGCCGAATTCCGAGTCTAGTATAGTGCCTTTGTTAGTTTCCAATTTGGCTTTCAGGTTTACATTTAAATCAGTGAAGTAACATGACTGACTTTCTCAATAACAATATAAAAAAAACTTCAAAAACTGGAAAAACTTGCGACAGTTTATAGATGTAGGTACCTACTATAATATACAAAAAATTATGAGGTAAAACCATAAACGGTTCATTAACATTTCGGTTAGTTATCAAACAGCATAATATTATAATATATTAATATGAATTAAATCAGAATTTAAATTTCAGGCTTGATTATGACGTAACAGCTAACAGACGTATTTTAGCTATCATCTAACTAAATTCTAAAATATTCCCACTTCACACGCCTATCTAAAAATAAAACATTAAAAATCTCCAAATCCAAACTTGATTAATTTTAAATCAGGGAATTGTTGTTTTGTTTTACTTCAGGCTATATAAATTTATGTATTTTTTTTGTTTTTATTTGTGGTTAATTGAATGTTAAAAAGCGGGGATTTTGTTTGAGCTTTCTTGTTTACTTGTTACATTTCATATTTTTATCAGAATCTGTAGAAATGAATTAACCTTGTTAACATCGCTTAGATTAGAATATGATTACACAAAAAATAATGAATGAAGAAAAATCTTATACATACTAACTTTGAACTTAGGTATTATCATTAAAGGTATTAACGAAATATTAGATATATATAAAAATTATAACAAAATAAGATCAGTTTAGATCATTGTGATGACAGTGATGACTCACGGTTACGGGGAATATTAGATAATTTTGAAAACATTGTAATAATTATTTAGATTGTTTACATGTAGAAGTAATTCCATAGATTTTATTGAAAAAAACTGAACTGTATGAATTGGCGCGAATTAAGTGCATACTTGCACCGGCAAGTTGGGCAGCGGGGAAGCAGTGTTGCCATTTATAGGCCGTATATCTAATCTACAACTAAACAGTCTGTATTTTGACTCTTAATAACTAATTTTACATGCATCATCATAATGATCGTCAGTTGAATGCACATCCCAAACCTCGTTTTACAATTCTGCTATGTGTAATCGATGTCATTACTTTGGTTTTTATTCGTTTGATTCTTCTTCTTCTTATGCAATCCACTAATGGATGCTCGCGATCACGTTTGACCATTTTTCTCTATCCCTTGCAGTATGTATTAGGTCTCCTATGTTTTTTAGTCCTGTCCATTGTTTGACATTACGGAGCCATGACATTTTCTTCCTGCCCACTCCCCTTCTTCCTTCGATCTTTCCTTCAATTAAAGTTTGCAGAAACTGATATCTTTCATTTCTAATTATGTGTTTCAGGTATGCCGTTTTTCTCTGTTTAATTGTGCACATCAGTTGTCGTTCTGTACCAATTCTTCTCAGGATTTCTTCATTTGTTATTCTTGCAGTCCAGGGAACTTTAAGGATTCGTCGATAGATCCACATCTCAAATGCTTCTAGCTTATTCATTGTGTTTATTTTTAAAGTCCATCCTTCCATGCCATATACGAGCACCGACCATATATAGCATTTTGTGAATCTTAATCTTAGGTTTAGGTCAAAGTCTTTCTATCCGACATTTAATTTCCATATCCGACATCCAGTCTTCACATAGCCAGGTTCCCATGTACTTAAACTTTCTTACGCGCTCTACATCTTGGTTGTTATATGCTAGTCTTGCATTTTGATGTTGACGTAATTGACGGCTGATTATAAGGAACTTTGTCTTTTTTATGTTGATGCTAAGTCCCATGTTCTCGCTATGCTCTCCAATTTTATTAAGAAGGTTTTGGAGGTCTTCTATATTGTCTGCTATTAAGACCGAATCATCCGCATATCGTATATTATTGACCCAGGTACCATTCACTTTGATGCCGCTTTCGCATTCTTCAAGAGCTTCCTGGAAGATACTTTCTGAATATAGATTGAACAGTAGTGCGGAGAGAATGCATCCCTGTCTTACACCTCTGAGAATTTTTTGAGCTTGCGTTGTTTCATTATCCACCTTGACAACAGCTGTTTGATTCCAGTAAAGAGCCTCTATGCAACGAATGTCTTTTTGATCTGTGTCGAGTTGTTTTAGTATATGTACGAGTTTATGATGTTGTACTCGATCGAAGGCTTTTTCATAATCTATAAAGCACATCATTACATCTTTCCTTTGATCGTAGCAGTTCTGAGCTAGCACTTGGGTTGCAACTAGTGCTTCCCTGGTACCCAGGCCTTTTCGAAATCCAAATTGTGAGCAACCAATAACCTTATCGCATTTTGTGGTGATTCTGTAGTGAAGAACTTTGAGGAATATTTTTAAAGAATGGCTCATCAGACTTATCAGTCGGTGCTCTTGACACTTTGTTGCGTTGTTCTTTTTTGGCAAAGGGATAAAGGTAGATACAAGCCATTGGACAGGGAATTTTCCTTTTTTATAGATTTGGTTGAAAAATCTTTGGAGTATCGTAATTCCCTCTTCATCTAACAATCTGAGTAACTCAACAGGAATTTTATCAGGTCCAACTGCTTTCCCGTCTTTCGAGGTATTTATTGCTCTAGTAATTTCTTCAATTGTGATCTCGGGACCAGATAGGTTGTTAATATCTATCACTTGTTCCTGAACCACTTCTATCTCAGGCCTCTCGTCTGAAAAGAGATTTTTGATGTATTTTTCCCATATGAGTTTCCTCTCTCTACCATCTTGTGCCATTTTTCCTTGTTCATTTTCAGTTAGAAAATTTCTTTTTTCTGTATATTCCAGCTACCTCCTTTAGTTTCTTATGTAGGTTGTGGTCATCATGTTGTTTTTGTAACTGTTTCATTTCCTCACACTGTTTCTTTAGCCACTTATTTTTTGCCGTTCTTATCTCTCTTCTTATGCGTTGTTGTTGTTCTCGATATTTGTCTCGGTTCCCTTGGTTTTTATGTTTTCTTCTTTCTTCGAACATTGCCAGGATTTCGTCAGTCATCCAACTTTTCTTTTGTATTTTTTGTTTATAACCTAATTCTTTTTTTAACTGTATCCGTCATTGTTTCCTCTATGGCTCTCCATGTGTTATCCAAATTAACTTCTCTTTCTAGTTCTACTTTTGTATTCTTTGTTTAATTTCATACTTAATTCTCTTCTGGTATTCTCATATTTAAGTTTAGCATAGTCTATTGTTGGTTCTGGTTTAGGTCTCCTCATATTAGTGATTTTTATTTTTATTTCTGCTAAGAGAAGAACATGGTCTGATGGAACATCAGCGCCAGGGTATGTACAAGTTCTAGTTATTGATGATCCAAATCTTTTGTTAACCATTATGTAATCGATCTGGTTTCGAACTATACTCTCGGGGCGGTCCGCTGGGGCTTTCCATGTATATAAGCGTCTAGGTGGTAGCTTGAACCAGGTATTAGATATTTTCATATCTTCCTCTTGGCAAAATTGATATAGTCGTTCGCCTCGGTCATTTCTATCTCCCAGGCCGTACGGGCCTATTAATTCGTCGTCTCTACCTCTCCCTATCTTGGCATTAAAGTCGCCCATTATGAGGTTTACTTCATGTCTCTTCACGTTACTAAGCAGTTGCTTTAAGTTCTGCGTAGAACATTTCTATATCTTCTTCTGTTGAGTCCGATGTTAAGGCATAAACCTGAATTATGTTGATATTGACTGGACTGGCTTTCAGTTTGAGTAAGGCCATACGGTCTGAGAGTGGGAAGAACTGTATTACTGATGCAGATAATTTGCTCGTGATTATTATACCTACTCCCTTTCTATGGTTTTTATCCTGGTTTCCAGAATAGTACATAACGGCCCCTTCGACAGCACACCTTCCTACATCTGGCCACCATGTTTCTGCTATCCCCAAGACATCTATCTTCAATCTCTTTACTTCTTGGATTACGTTAGTCAGCTTCCCAGCTTCATACAAACTTTGCACGTTCCATGTTCCGATCTTCATTTTACTTCGTAAGTTCAATTGGGTTAGGCTTTTATCATTTAACTGTGTTCCCCCCGGAGATCCGATTGGGGAACTGTTTATAACTCCGGAAATTTTATAATTAAATGACGTCATTGTGATTCTCTTGGGATAATAAGTAATGAAGGTGGTATCCCGTTGCCTTCCTTCATGCCATTTCTTGGCTTGAGTTTCGGCCGCCCACTCTGGGTCAGACGCCGTTTGTAACCGCCCAATCTGGGTACAGACGTTACAGTTTCACCATATCTGGTTACCCTCACTTCGTTTGATGTAGGGCCCAAATTTTCTGGGGCAATTGAGCAGGAGGTAATCGCTACTTCAGTCGAAGTTTTTGGTAATGGCGAAGTATCATATGTGTTCAATTTTTCACATGTAAAAAATAATATTTTATTTTTAGTGTATGAAACCCATAAATACAATCCCTAGTTTTAAATAATTCTTAAGCCTACCCTTACTAATATCCTACTACTGATTAACAGTGAGTACCTAGGTCATCCCTACCAATAGAGACAATGCTGGGAGATGTCAACGCGCGAATCGATCTCAGCCTCTACTGATTGTCATCCGCCGCTGAGGATACATCAATCTAAGAGCGTGAGCCTTTCTTTGGATTCAAACGCTTCTACTATTGACCCGCAAAAGCAACAGGAGTGCGTATAGACTCATTTAATTGTCGACCACGGCGCCGGTTTTCCGTCACTGTCTTCTTTGCTTGAAGGCAAAAACATCTATATATCAGTTGTATCTTTCTTTGGGTGCAACTAATAACTCTAACCTTTCTTTGGGTTCAATTACCGCTGAACAAACGCTTTTCTCTGCGCAAATAATATACGACGCTAATTTCACGTGACAAATCACGAACTCGTTAAAAACAGTTAATCCGAGTGTGTAACCATCATATGTGGTTGATCAAAACGCGAACAGTGAATAGTGACCGAACATGACTTGGTAAGATTTTTATAAACGTATAATATTGTGTATATCATAATTCCTCGATAAATTTCATTGTCATTGGTTTCGAGCTTCTGTCATATGTTGTATAATCCGTGTATAATATTAATATACACGGATTATACGAAACATGACGGAAGCTCGAAACAAATGACTGTTGTTGAAAAGCCTTATTATATAACTCAGTATGTATATCTGACTGTCTTTTCTAGTGCTACATTTGAAATTTTCTAGTGCTACATCTGAATATTATATTGAAAAGCACATCCGAATTATACCAGTACGGTTGTAAAACACGGGTTTTATTATGTACTAAAACATATTTTTCGATTTGCATAAATCAGTCATTCATTGGGATATACATACTCGAAATCCGGAAAATTGTTTATGACTACAGTGATGAGAAACGAATTTATGCAACGTGTTTAATGTTTAATATACTTTTGTGGTGTGCGATAAACAACACCATTTTATTTGGATTTTCAGTTTTACGATATTTTTTAATATCACGGTGATAAAAAGATTTAAAGAAAAATGTTTTCGACCTACCTCTACCGAAAGTATACTTTTCCTAACCTGATTTAAGGGAGCAAAGTCGTACTTTTCCTCTCTAGGGAGTAAAAGTACTTTTCCTCTCTAAGGAGGAAAAGTAAAAGTGACGTCATGGAATGTCATTGACGAAATAACTTATTGACGCCCTGTACAATATTCTATTATCTATTACGCAAGTATCTATACACTTTAACGTTTATTTATAGAACACGTTGTATTTTGTAGAATTGTAAAAAACAGTAAATTGTTATTTTGATTTAACAATGTTTACATTAATAATTTGACTTATACTTGACAGTTGACGGCTATAATGTACCCACTTGTTAGTTTTAGTTCTCTAATAAATTTTGTCAGTTAGTTACATAAATAAATTATTTAAAAATGAAAAAATGACTTATTTGAGGAAGGTGGAAAAATCATATGTATAACATGGGAGTAAATTGTCTTTTCCTCCCTTGAATGATTACTGACCTCCGCTACGCGTCGGGCAGTAAACTTCATTCTCGGGAGGATGAAATTAGTTTGTCCGTTATTGTCTTGGATATTGAAATTCATGTTGTTCGTTTCTTCAAATGTCTACACTATCATTGGTGAATAAATTTTAATCATACTTTTTTTTGGCAACGGTATATGTAATCCAAAGAAAAAGTTTTTTCCGAAAACAATTATTTTACATAGTTTTCAAACGATTCAAAATTTATAGTTTATAGTTTTATAGTTTCTTATAGTTTTCACTGGATTCGATCAGGTTTCTTCTGTCAACTGCCTCTTCTCTTCATCTTACACGATCTTCGAGGTCTGTATCTCTTCTTCTACTTACAGGAGTTCATTATATACTTAATTATTTTTTATTCATCATCATGAGGCCGCTTTTCTTCTTATCCAGTTTCTCTAGGGAAATAATTACAGAATTCCTAAATCTACATGGTTTTAACAACCGCTAAAACATTGGAGATATTCCTATAGGTAGTTTAGATTAGACACACAGTGAGGTCTTTTTCTGCCATCTAAGATAGATGGCGCTATGTTTCGTATCCACTTCGGAATTTTCAAATAATTTAGCAGTTCCATTCAAAATATGTAAATGGCGGTAAGTAAGATATCCAGTCCATTAACTGGAAAATTTATTTAAAAGTCTTTCTCTCTCCAAGTTTGTCACAGTATCATTTATTTCAATGATTCTTTCTATAATTGTAGTTTCGTGAACATCACCGTCTTTTGTGGGTGCACATAGATCAGTAATTCGTAATTCTAATTTATCCTTCAAAATATAAAAACATTTCAATTTATAAAAATGATAACGATCTCTCTATAGCGTCATACAATACCACAGGATAAGTTTAACACAAATAAAAATATTTCGTACACCACACAAAGTACATATCAAAATAAAAGTTATTATCAATGAAAAAATCTCAAAAGTGACTGAACCAGACTGCATTTACATATATTAAAAAATGTTTGCGTATGTAATGATATAAATCAGCCGAACTTTGGTAAAATTATTTTTGAAAATATAAAGTTGATGTGCAATAAACGCTACATAACCATAATATATTATACAACCTTATTTATATTATAATCCACAATAGTAAAGCGATTCTATTTAAACGATATAAATATCAAAGTTGGATGACGTAATCAAGATAACCTTTGTTTTAAACAAACAATACCAACGGCATACGTAAAAAAAAGACTATAAAAACACCAATAATTATTGCAATCAGAAATAAATCGTAAGGGAAGGAAATCGCTTTTCTTCCCATTATTCGCTGCGAAAAGCTTTACACGATCTATAGCCCTTTAAAAAAAATCTACAAAAAACTGCTTCGGCCACCAAAAATATTAACAAAACTATTAACGAAAGTCGCAAGCCACAAAAAATACTAACAAAACCAAAAAAAAAAAACGGACTAGAGAGGCCCACATCATCGAGCGTAGAGGTCGGCAAGACAAGAATTCTTGTCTTGATAACAACTTCTTGTCTTGTCTTGAGAAAAAATCAAGAAATTTAAAAAAATCTTGTCTTGACATCGTATATCTTGTCTTGACTCAAAAAATTTCAAGATCTTGAAATTTCTTGATTACCCAGTCCGGTGATTCCCCGGCGACCTTTTATTGCGTTGTGTGCCAAGAAAATAAACACTTTGTATGTTTCGAACATATTCTAAACTTAACGGTCCAGGATTTCCAAAGCTTTCTCTACCTGGACTTCCTTAGCTGTCTGCTGTCTCTAAATACCTTGTAAAAGAAATAAAAAACTCAGAATAAATGCAAGTTAAAATTACAGTGCTTGCGAGACCATAAATTGTAAGATGACTATGCCAAAATTAGATGTGCCTACAAAGGTGGCATTTAGCTTTCAAGATGCTAAAATGGGGTCTAAGTGTATTTTGCAAATTTAAATCATTGCAAGATATTAGATAAAGAATAAAGAATGAGTTCTGGTCAGTAAATTTTGTCATTATCTGAGAAGCTTTAAAAAACTTTCTTCAATATTCGAAGGGGAAAAATATTGCACACTCCCATTGTTGGTAATTGGAATAAACTTAATTTCAGACACACTGAAAATGTGGGCTCATGGACTTGATAATAAAATTGATAGAGACGCTACCGATGAGCAATTAATTTACTACATTCAAACTGCGAGAGATAAAATAGTGAAACACATTGGATATACAACAAAACTAATTGGATATACTGTATAGTACTTATTTTGGATCCTCGACATAAAGTAGAGGCATTTTCCTCTTCATCTTGGGGAAAGCTTTTACAATCAGAAGTAGTAAAAAAAGTTGAAGAAATATTTAAAGCTAACTGCATTAATATATCCCAGAATGATCCACAGAATCCAATACCAGAGCCATCAATTAGCCCTAAAAAAGAAGATAACGAATTTGATTTAGATATTACCTGTCTATTTAAGAAAGCTGATAATGATAACTTACAATCTTGGAAGTATGGAATTGAAAAATACTTAAATGAGCCTAGGTCAAAAGACGTATGTCTAGGTCTGAGAATATAGTTGATTGGTGGAGAAGACACAAAAATATCTACCCGTCATTATCGAAAATGGCCAAGGATTTTCTCGGAACGCCAGCAACATCTGTACCTGCGGAAAGGCTATTTTCAAGAGCAGCCAAGTTATTTTCAATAACAAGCAGTGGTGTCATGGTGTGGGAACGCGTGGGAACGCCGTTCCCGCACTGGTTAAGAAAAGAAAAAAAAATAATAGAGAATTTAGGTTTTGTAAACAAAAATTAGCAGTGCGTTCCGGCACTGCGTTCCCGCACTGCTAATTTTGCCATGACACCACTGATAACAAGTGACGTTGACTCCATAAGAAGTGTTACCTGCTTTAATTCATGGCTTATCAATTCCGATTTAAAAATGTGCTATTTGTTATTTAAAATAAAATCTAGTTTGCAATTTTATTTTCAACAGGATTAGGTAAGTATCTTAGATAAAAACTTATCATTTACCTATTGTTTTTAATTTACATTTTTGTAAATCGTTTTAGCAAAAACCAGACTGCATTTACAGATATTAAAAAATGTTTGCGTATGTAATCATATAAATCAGCCGTATTTAATAAATTAAAATATGTTATGCTAAGTTAAAATATATTATCTTTTTTACAAATAAATACGTTTTAGAGTTTTGATTATTAGTCAAGATATTTCAAGATTTCTTGTTTTCTTGACAAGAAATCTTGGTATTGACATACAATTTCTTGTCTTGTCTTGAAATCTAAAATTACTTCTTGTCTTGAAATCAAGACAAGATCTTGAAATTTTCAAGAACTTGGCGACCTCTACTCGAGCGCCTAGTCACCGAACTGGACTTAGCCCGGAGCGGGGACTTGGGGCCCGAAGCAATCAATACAGATCGATGATAAGTCACTAGAGATAGCAGAAATAGAGAGCCTCACGCTGGCCTGTATTGTAGCTGGCAGGGGTAGGATTTCGTGCGAACACACACGAAATACCCAGGACTCCCACACGATAAGCACTTTGCTGATAGAGAGCCACTATATCGCATCAGAGTGCTATCGGGGGGAAGTGAATAGTCTGGAACATTGGGGCGGGGTGGAGTGATTCCCGCTCAAGGGAGTTAATCCTCCTCTCCCCAATAAATTGTATCACCCGAGTGTCATTTTCAAGGGGTGTGCAAGTCTCTCAGGCTGGGTTAAACACTATTGCTGGCATGCTTGTTGACAACTTGAATGTCAATACCAAGAGCGTGGAAGCAAAGAGGTAATCCATACTGATTACACGTCGGTCGGGTATGTTTTGTTCAAAGCTACTCCTAAATCCGAAATGAGTTTTACTAATTCTCGCTTATGTATTCTGTAGGTATATGTGTATTGCGGAATTTTTTTACAACGTGACTC
Organism: Diabrotica virgifera virgifera; assembly: GCF_917563875.1. NCBI lineage: Eukaryota > Metazoa > Arthropoda > Insecta > Coleoptera > Chrysomelidae > Diabrotica > Diabrotica virgifera. Next base: position 57,863,461 of record NC_065443.1, on the reverse strand, counting down.
GTAAATTTATGTTAATCAGAATATATTTTGCAACTTTCTAAAAAAGGAAACACTAAATTATGTGTATATCCCAAATAACATATTCGCAAAGGTCTTCTTCTTCTTCGTCTAGCCATTCACGTCCACATCTGAACATAAGCCTCTTCAAGTCTTTCTTTCGATTGTTTTTTGTTGTACGCTACTTGTAGCCAATTTTTCCCGGCAGTTCGATTCAGATCATCTGTCCATCTCATAGGAGGTCTGCCTCTGGGTCTTTTGTGTTCGTATGGTCTCCAGGTTAGAATTGTTCTGTGCCATTTGTTAAGATCGCTCCTAGCTACATGTCCAGCGTATTCCCATTTCAATTTTAGTGATTTTTGTACCACATCGGTGGTACAAAGTTACAAAAGTACGTTCGCAAAGGTATCATTCAACAAATTTATCTAAATAAGTTGTACATTATTCCCCGACTGCTGGGATATTGCGGAACTAAGCAGTATAATGTATGTATACACCGTTCTTAGGCGTCAACGCCCTTCGGTAGGGATCTATGGAGGAGTATCACCAAGCCGGAAGCCCTTATCCCTTCCCGTACCGCTCCTCCATAGGTCGATCAGACGCCAGTTTATTCCAGACCAAGCCGTAGACTCTATTGAGTTTTATACTACGGCGTTGGCCTTTTATAAATTTCATGACCTAGCTGAGGCTCGAACCAGCGACCGCAAATCGCAAATCCACTAAACTTGTCGATCGACTGAGCCCCAGCTAACTGGACCGTCAAGACCGACTAAGCAGTATAATACCTGGTATTAATACGCGATATAAATAATCTTGAAAAAGATTAGCGGTCGGGTACTAGGATGTCATTCAATCTATGTATATAGTATATAATATAGATAGATAATACTACTAAAGATAGTCAAATTGTCCACATTTGACGAATGTCGACTATGCTATGAGATTTAGGTAATTATCACTTTGTATTAACGAAACTAATTGGGTGACAATATCAATCTGATCTTCAGCTTGAATTTGATATTGTCCTGTTTGTCTGGAATCTTGTTGATTGTCATAGAGAAGCTGGTTTAGCAGAAAACTTACGACATTGAAACTTAAAAGGAAGCTCCGTTTCTGATGTATAAATCTATTGTAGGGATAAAGAGAATTTTCCAAATAGCCTTCACGTCTAAAACCACAGCTTGAATCACATGAGTTCTTATCAATGTCATCACAATTAATAGTGTTTCGTTATTCAGTCATTTTATCGTGAAGTTTATCAGCAGCACAATAATAATCCTTTTAATTTTGAGCTGGAGGCGAGAACGCGTTGATTTGCAACACATTTTGTCCGCAATAATTTTTTTATATTTTTGGTTACGTTGTCTCTTATGGTAGGCGGGGATTTTTGCAGTTACTCGAGCGCGTCATATTATCATATGGGGAGAAACCTGGTGCCCTACAGATGTACCTCTACCATATATTGGCTCTTAACACAGGGGAGTTCGTTAAGGGTGGCCCGAAAAAAAAAATTATCCTTAAAAGTACTCGAAATTGTCAGATTAAGATATGGTAAGTTAAGGACATACAAAACAGTGTATATTTCAAAAATCTAACGATTTGAGCGGGGTGTAAGGAAATGGGCGAGTAAAAAAGTTTCACAAAAAAAAGCGAATAATTCGCGAAATGAACGTTAGATCGAAAAACTAAAAAATACGTGTTCAATATTTTTTAAAAATCTATCGAATAACACCAAACACGACCCCACGGAGGTGTGGTGGGGGGTTACTTTAAAATCTTAAATGGAAGCCCCCATTTTTTATTGCAGATTTGGATTCCGTTCGTAAAAATAAGTAACTTTTATTCGATAAGTAATTTTCTTCGAATTATGGATAGATGGCGGTATAATCTAAAAAAAGATTGTTGGAAATGGAAAATTAAATTAAAAATGGAAAGTCCCCACTAAAATGAAAAACTACTAAACTTTTTTTGGTTTTAGGACCTACTCTTCACAACCCAATAGGTCCCCAAAGCGCTCGAGTGACTGCACATTTAGCATACTTTGCTCCCCTACTATTACTATTGGTTTTTTGAAGGGAACGTATCTGATTTTATTTTGTGCCCCTAAAGGCAAAAATTTAAGGTGGGTATGCACTTACAACGGTAGGAAATGAGAGAGACATATATTTAAAACGACATAGCAATATTAGTTGCCTGAAATACCTACTCCAAAATTTAATAGTGGGAGGAATTTGAGGGGAGAGACTAACATTGTTGCCAAACTTATTATTTTTATTTGACCTGTCATCTTTTGTAGCATTTGAAAAATATGATAAAACAATCAAATTTGGACAACATGATTTTATTATTTACTTTATTGGGAATAAGCCACAATTTTACTTTAAAATAAGTTTATTTTGATTTCCACTTCCGAAATCGTTCTCAATGCGCAAAACATTAATAAATGTTTTGTTTCTGATGCGTACGTCATTATACTGGCCTTATTTGCTGGTCTGATTTCATCGCAAAGTTAATGTGTCGATTACGCTATATAGTATTATTAACGCATCCTGCTAATCTATTTGCTCTTTGTACTTGATCTCTTACTTCTTTTTAGATGTCTACATAGCTGCATAGTTCTATAGACTATAGACCATTTCACGTTAAGAACGGAACATTGCAGAGATAGGGCTACGTATTTCTTATGGTGCCTGAGAGGTTTGGCAACACTGATCTGCATAAGCCCAACGTTCCATTCGTAACGTGAAATAAAGTATAGGTACTTTATTTCCATTGCTTGTTCAATGCTAACTCCATCGACTTTAAGTTTGCATCTGATTGGTTCTTTACTGATTACTATTATTCTAGTTTTCTGAGTTAAAATCATTATGTTAAATTACTTTCCTCTTGCAATAAATCTGTGAACTTGTCTTTGAAGGTTAAATTCCGTTTTGGGCTTCAAAAGAAAACTCTGAGCAACGAGGCCTTCGTATCTTTCATGCATACGATCGGATTATTACCATCTGAAGTCACCCTTGGTCCATCCATCCATCCATCCAATGGCACTACAGCCCAAATCGAGCCTTGGACTCCTTCAACAAGCTTCTCCAATCATTTCGATTTACCGCTGTTCTTTTCCATGAACGCGTTCCCAGGAAGTTCCTGGCATCCTCATCGACTTCGTCTTCCCATCTCTTTTTGGTCTTCCAACAGGTCTTTTTCCCTGAATTCTTGCATTTAGCAATTTTCTGGGGATTCTATTCTCATGCATGTGGACCACGTGCCCTGCCTACCGTAATCTCTGCAGTATAGTGTATTGTGCTAGAGTTGGTTCGCTATATTGCTCGTATATTTCTCTATTATACCTAATTCGTCAGTTGTTATTTTCACTTATTGGGCCCAGTATCCTACGTAATATTTTTCTTTCAAACACATCTAATGCATTGGCAGATTTCTGTGTCACCACCCATGTTTCACAGCCATCACTTACTATCGGCCTGATTATTGTTTTATAGACCCGGAGTTTTCCGGTGTACGTCTCGCGATTTGAATATGTGGCCCATCGCGAAATAGGCTTTATTTGCCAGCACAAGCCTTCTATTTATTTCCGGTTCTTCTTCATTGCTTGCGACCAGATCCATTCCTAGGTACGTGAATCTATTCACATGTTCTATATCGTCAATAAAGTGTTGTTGCGCCGGTCTATTTGATCTGGTTTGTATGAGTAGTTTTGTTTTATTTGTATTTATTGCTAGCCCTACTGCTTCTGCACTTTGTTTCAACTCAACGTAGGTTTCTTCCGCTGCATTCATTGTTCTGATCATTATGTTTATATCATCTGCGTATGCTGCTAATTGAGTAGTTTTGTTTGTAAGTATGTTATTTCCGCTCACCGTCAACCGTCTAATTACATATTCAAGAACAAGATTAATAAAAAGCGTTGGAGCCAGTCCGTCGCCTTGTTTCAGTCCTTGCGTTATCGTAAACGCATCAGTGATCTGTCCTTGAATACATACCTGTGCTTCTGTTTCTTTCATTGTCATTTGCACTAGTCGTATTAATTTTGATGGTATGCCAAATTCTTCCAATATATTAGGTAGAATTGTTCTATATATTGAATCATAGGCTTGTTTAAAATCTACAAAGAGATTGTAAACGTCCATGTCATATTCCCATGCTTTGGCTAGTATTTGTTTAACTGTAAATAGTTGGTCAATGGTAAATATATTTTGCCTACCTCTTACCTACCTCCTTGGTCCACGTAAGGATAATTATTGTCATTGTCTTGATTTTTTTTAAGAGGATACAGAATGGGAAACAAATCATTAAAAATACTTTGTTACGCATAATACGCAACGTTGATAGCCCAAGATGAAGATAGTCTGCAAAGATTCGTCCACAGATTTAACATAAGAGCAAAAGAACAAAAAATATGACAATTCCATCCCAGAAAACTAAAACAATAATAAAATCAGTAAAGAACCAATCAGATGTAAAATAGGAATTGATGGTATCAGTATTGAACAAGTAATGGAAATAAAATAACTTGGAATTACATCGTCAAGCTACGGAGACCTCAATAAAGAGGTGAGAAATAAAGTACAAAACTCAAATAGACTGGCAGGATGTCTTAATAACACTATGGCGAAACCGACATATTAACACTGAGATGAAGTCAAGCATTTACAGTCCCTAGCCATATTATTATGACCACCTATGAATTTTTACAAAAATCAACTATTCCACTAGGTACGTTTTGTTTAAAATATGATTTTTAAATTTAATTCTGTTATGCAATGTTAATGTTATGCATTAACTATTAGGTCTGGATCCCGCGTATGAAAAAAAAGTTGATTAATAGCAAGCTGAAAATTTGTTAATAGCTTAAGGGTGTCTAGTCGGACAAACTTTGATATATGGGAACACTGGAACAGGGGAAGTTTTAATTGTGGAACAGGTTAAAAATTTGGAACGGTCAGACCACGAAAACGGCACATGTATTTTGTCCGACAGAACAGACTTAAACTCTTCGAACAGATATTAAACTCTCATGCAAAAATCAGACTGCTGTTTATCAGCAAATGGGCGTTTTAATGAGTGGAACATGTAGAATATGTCAAATGACAGGAATTATGACAGGTGATAAATAGCAGTCTGATTTTTGCATGAGAGTTTAATCTCTGTTCGGAGAGTTTAAGTCTGTTCTGTCGGACAAAATAAATGCGCCGTTTTCGTGGTGTGACCGTTCCAAATTTTTAACCTGTTCCACAATTAAAACTGCCCCTGTTCCAGTGTTCCCATATATCAAAGTATATCCGACTAGACACCCGTAAGTTATTAAAAAATTTTCAGCTTGCTATTAATCAACTTTTTTTTCATACGCGGGATCCAGACCTATATAATATATTTAATAATAAACAGCAATAAAATATTTGAAAATATTACATATTTATATTTTTTTAATATTTTGTTCAACTTCTGACCTTAATCAGATGGAAAATATTTGGGAGCTTTTAAAACGAGAACTTTCCGACGAAAAGGTCACTAATGAAATTGTTTTGATTAAAGGACTAATATATCGTTGTAAGCACAATGACAAATTGAAGCAAAAAAATTTAACTGCATTCAAAGTATGCCAAGAGGGGTACTAGCGGTAATCAAAGTTAGAGGGGGCTCAGCAAAATATTGAAAAAACAAAAATATGTGATATTTTTAAATATTTTATTAGTGTTTATTATTAAATATAATACATTTAATAATAAACAGCAATAAACCATTAGAAGATATCATATATTTGTATTTTTTTAATATTTTGCTGAGCCCCCTCTAACTTTGATTACCGCTAGCACTCGTCTTGGCATACCTTGAATGCAGTTAAATTTTTTTTGCTTCAATTTGTCATTGTGTTTTCAACGATACATTAGTTCTTTAATCAAAACAATTTCGTTAGTGACCTTTTCATCGGAAATTTCTCGTTTTAAAAGCTCCCAAATAATTTTCTATCTGATTAAGGTAAGAAGTTGAACAAAATATTTAAAAAATATAAATATGTAATATTTTCAAATAGTTTATTGCTGTTTATTATTAAATATATTATAGTTAATGAATAACATTAACATTGCATATAGGTCTGGATCCCGCGTATGAAAAAAAAGTTGATTAATAGCAAGCTGAAAATTTGTTAATAGCTTAAGGGTGTCTAGTCGGACAAACTTTGATATATGGAAACACTGGAACAGGGGAAGTTTTAATTGTGGAACAGGTTAAAAATTTGGAACGGTCAGACCACGAAAACGGCACATGTATTTTGTCCGACAGAATAGACTTAAACTCTCCGAACAGAGATTAAACTTTCATGCAAAAATCAGACTGCTATTTATCACCAAATGGGCGTTTTAATGAGTGGAACATGTAGAATATGTCAAATGACAGGAATTATGACAGGTGATAAATAGCGGTCTGATTTTTGCATGAGAATTTAAGTCTGTTCTGTCGGACAAAATAAATGTGCCGTTTTCGTGATCTGACCGTTCCAAATTTTTAACCTGTTCCACAATTAAAACTGCCCCTGTTACAGTGTTCCCATATATCAAAGTTTATCCGACTAGACACCCTTAAGCTATTAACACATTTTCAGCTTGCTATTAATCAACTGTTTTTTCATACGCGGGATCCAGACCTAATAACAACATTAAATTTAAAAATCATATTTTAAACAAAACGGACTTAGTGAAACAGTTGATTTTTGTAAAAATTCATAGCTGGTCATAATAATATGGCCAGGGACTGTATAAGCCAGTGTAAGACCTATAATGACATATGCATTAGAAACAAGACCCGATACAGCCACAACACAGAGACTACTAGAAACGGCAGAGATGAGAGTACTTAGAAGAATTACAGGAAATACGCTGAAAGATCGAAAGAGGAGTGAAGACATTAGAAGACAATGTAACATGCAGTGTATAAACGAATTAACATTAAAGAGAAAAAAAAAGAATATAATAATGGGGAGAATGGGGGAGACACGTGACGTCAAAATAGCAGGAGATAAATCACCAATCGGTATCGACCGACAGCGCAAAATATGGAGTGACAACCTTCCATATAGAGGTATCAATGCGCCAGTAAACAAGCAGATTTTTTTTAAATAAACATTAATTTTTGGTGCTACGCGCAGGAAAGCGGATAGTTTGCTCTGATTGGGCATTACAATGATCTTTGATAATGATTGATACATTTTAATTTTTATTACATTTCGATATAAATAAATAAATTTGTTTATTGCAAAATAAAAACACATACTCTATCCTTTGAAATAACACTTTTTTTAGCAAAAACTTTCTTTGTTCATATATTTTAACTTAGAGAATACAAGTTTATTATTTTTAAACATATGCAATTATTTAAACAATATTTCACAAACAATAGTAAAATTAGTTTGATTTTTGTAGAATTAAAATATTAAAATACAACAAAATATAGAGTAAGAAAATAATATAATATTAGATAAAGATTGGAAGAAATTTTGGTGACAATCAACTTGTGTGAATCGAACACCGCTGTCCTGCGCGTAGCACCAAAAATTAATGTTTATTTAAAAAATTTCCTTACGCCGTGGTAATAATAAAAGGTACAGTACACTTCTATAAGCAAAAAAAATTCAACTTGCTATCTGCTTTATTTTCAGTCCTGCAACATTTTAAAAAAATGAATTTTTTTTGCGAAAGCTGGATTGCAAAATTTATTTTGCAAAATCTATTAAGCCGATCTTAATGAAATTTACAGTGTTGTTTTACTATATCATAAAGTTTTTCTGGGTAAAATATGAAGGTCCTAAGTGTACCTAGCATAAATGGTTGAAAAACGAAAAATGCGAATACTTGTTTTTTTATGTTTTTTTTTCGCAATTATTGCTATTTTGCAACAAGGGTGACTATTTTTAAATTTGTAACTAATTCTATATTGTAGGAAATTTTATTACGCAACTTTTATGTCAGTACAACTTTTCTCAGAAATGAATAGTTTTAAAGTTACATATTATATTCAAAAAACCAATAAAAAAATCGAATTTTTCCTTCATATTTTGACATTTTGATTATTTAAACAATGTTCCGGATCATTTTGAGTGGGAGGATAACTCAAATATTATTATTTTAGTTATTTTCAAGCAATTTCTGAAAAAAAATTTGAGTCACCTCTCAACGTCCATCCCAAACCAGATGCGCCCTGGACTATTAATACTTCCTTGAAACATACTAACATTGTTTCAACGATATCCTTCCTACCCTAGAGAAATCAATCGAATAGTTCCATCATTTAGATTTGTTTTTGATTATAAATCGCGAGCGTGTGTGACGTTAACAACAAGGAAATGCTTTTTTGTAAATAAGTAACAATAACAGATAGGTACACGCAATTCGTATACGTATACAGCGTTGTATTAAGGAGACACGTGGCTTGCAGCAACACCTACTAGGTGTCCCTAGTATTTGATCTGTCCTCAGGGTATCTCTAGTTTGAAGCAAAAAACCCAACAAGAAATAATAATACATATTATTATTTTGTTGCTGTACCATACCGTAGGTGTAGAGCGTATGCATTGTATTTCCGAACAAACGTCTTTGTTTAAATACCTATGGAATTTTTTGTAATAGAAAATGTCTCAAATTATCTCTTAACCGATTTTGCCTCGTTTCCAAAATTGTCTACCACGTAACATTATTTATTTAAAAAAATATATATTAAGTACATATTTGATTTTCATACAATTAATTTTTCTGGGCTGTGAGAATTTCATTGTAAATACTACAGTTGTTTCGTTCTAAGAAATTGGCTGTTTTTTCAGAACATATTTTAATATCAACAATGTTTGTATATGACTGTCAACAGGTGAAAAGTCTTTAAGCTTTATACTAAAATTGTTTTTCTTTTAATAAAAAAAGGGTATAACTATCATTATATTTTCCTCTTTTACTCTATTCCTTGCCTTTGTTTTTAGCTACAAAATCTGAATGAGGCCAAAATCTGAAAAACTCAAAGAAAAAAATTTTTATCGTAGTCAAAAAAAGAAAAATTCTATGCAAAATGTTAAAAGATGGTTCCGCAAGTTATTTTTGTTGAGTATCACCGATTGCTAAAAGGCAATCAGTATAGCGCGTTTTGTAAAAAACCAAATTAGAGATAGTGCACGATGTACGCAGCAATGAAAAAATAATTTAGCTAATTCCCGTAATTGCGTACCCTTAAGATATGAAAAAGGAATGATTCAATAGGGAACTTGCCAATTTTTTTTATTTATTTATTATATTTCTCTACATATAGAAACAACACATACCAAATATCAACCCTCAAATCGCAATATTTAATAGGGCTTCTCATTCACAGTCATTTGTTTCGAGCTTCTGTCATATGTCGTATAATCCGTGTATATTAATATTATACACAGAATTTTACAACATATGACAGAAGCTCGAAACAAATGACAATCGATGAAAAGCACTATTTACAATGAATATTTAAAGTTGTGATCGCCAGCTATCCAACACGAAAAGCGCAGCACGCTATGTGACGTCACGCTGCTCTTTCCAGAACAAGAGAACAAAGAAATGGCAATACTGGAAGATTGTTTGTATTTAAGATTGACAGTTCGTTGATTTAAAAACATTGTGTTTTGAAGGTTAGATTTTTTTCATGTATAATTTCTTTTTATCTGTGCTTTAATAATAATGGAAGCAACACAAAATCAATATTACAAATAAATATTGCATCGTTTCCATGTGTTCCAATACCACTTATAAAACGACCTGAATACTACTTATTCGTATAACTCAAGATCAAAAACGTCGTTTAAAATGGTTAAAGGCATGCAAAAGAAATGAGAAAGATATTTCACAGAAGACATGTGAGGATCATTTTAATGTGAGTATAAAATCAGACTCTATTTTCATCTACATATCAGTTCAATAAGTACTTATTTTATTAAACTATAATAAAAATGTATACCATTTTTATTCAGTTGCAATGCGAAGGCAAAACTGTATTATTTTTCACTTAGAACAGGGAGCGCAGTCCAGCACTCTGAATCGACGATTTTCGACTCTTATTGGAGTCATCATCGGAGAGGCGTAGGCCTGCTGCTCTCTGCTCGAAGTGACCAAACCTTGAAAGCTTATCCCCACATTGCAACTGACGTGAATGAATTAGGTGACTAGCGTCATCTGGCAATTGAAAGGTAAAGTTTTCAATCCTAATAGCAACATTAATAATATTGAAAAATATTAAAAATATTACTAAAAGATTTTTAAATTCAAAACTTATTGGTCCATTTTCCTGGTAACACCTCCAAGGCTTCTAAAATTTGCAAGCCAGATGGATGCTGCAGTGAAGACAAATGGAGGGAATTCTAAAAAGTTGCAATTCACAACCCCCGTCTGCAGCTTGGTACAGTTCCAACGGAAAATGGACCTAGTTACTCTATAGGAGTAGTATACTCTATTCCACGAACATACGCCTGTTTTGGATTACTTCGACAACGAATATTTTACTGTGCAAAATAAGAACGAAAGTAAATTGCAAATTACATTGTTGTTTATTGGAATAATTATTAGCGCCGTTTACTTTCGTACTTCTTATGCTGCACAGTAAAATATTCGTTGTCGAAGTAATCCAAAACAGGCGTATGTTCGTGGAATGGCCCATACTAATATAAACTAAAATAAAAATGTATATTCTTTTTCTCATGATCATCTTTCAGTGCGTCACAGTTTTTCGATTTCTCTCTAACGCATTAAATTGTATGTGACAGAAAAAAAGGCACGTCTGGGAATACTTCGGTAATTATTCTAGTTCGGTGATTATTCTAGTTGTCGATAGATGGCGCCATAATCAAAAAAGAATTATTTATTAAATAAAATAATAATATTATCAATATAATCTGTACAATTTATAAGACTATACAAATGAAAGAAAATACCATTTTATAAATGCAATAGACACAATTGATTTGGTTTTATTCCAAATTGAAAATAAAATTTGACAACTGTCAGATTTAACTAAAATGTCACGTTAGAATAAATGTCATAAATGTGTATTATCACGGACTTACCTTTTTTTCTATAATTTGTGACGCACTGAAAAATGTTCATGAAAAGGAGAATACCATTTTTATTCAGTTGCAATGCGAAGGCAAAACAATCATTATTTTTCACTTAGAACAGGGAGCGCAGTCCAGCATTCTGAATCGGCGATTTTCGACTCTTATTGGAGTCATCATCGGAGAGGCGTAGGCCTGCTGCTCTCTGCTCGAAGTGACCAAACCTTGAAAGCTTATCCCCACATTGCAACTGACGTGAATGGATTAGGTGACTAGCGTCATTTGGCAATTGAAAGGTAAAGCTTTAAATCCTAATAGCAACATTAATAATATTGAAAAATATTAAAAATATTACTAAAAGATTTTTAAATTGAAAACTTATTGGTCCATTTCCATGGTAACACCTCCAAGGCTTCTAAAATTTGCAAGGCAGATGGATGCTGCAGTGAAGACAAAGGGAGGGAATTCTAAAAAGTTGCAATTCACAACCCCCGTCTGCAGCTTGGTAAAGTTCCAACGGAAAATGAACCTAGTTACTCTATAGGAGTAATACTAATATAAACTAAAATAAAAATGTATACCATTTTTATTCAGTTGCAATGCGAAGGCAAAACAATCATTATTTTTCACTTAGAACAGGGAGCGCAAACCAGCACTCTGAATCGACGATTTTCGACTCTTATTGGAGTCATCATCGGAGAGCCTGCTGCTCTCTGCTCGAAGTGACCAAACCTTGAAAGCTTACCTTACTAATTTTATGTTCACTTGTTCATTGTGCTACACAATGCAATAATAATATATTGCAATTATATAATACAACACATTGGTGGAAAACATTAATAACTGGGTGAAAAACAGAAGAGTAGAATGGAACGACCACATAAGCCGAATGACAGCAAATAGAGTAGTAAGGACGGCGAGAGACGGTTTCCCAATAGGAAGACGATCAGTGGGAAGACCACGAAAAAGATGGAATGACAACTTAATGGAGGCACATTGAAAAACAGACAGAGTAATGTCTATATAAAAAGAAGAAAAAGAAGAAGAAGAATTATATAATACCTAATATAATGCATTATGTTAATGCAATATACAATATAATAGGTATTTACCATAGTATTACAAAGAATCTTATGTTTTTAATACTAATTCTTTACGAATTTATGATTCCTTATTATTTTATCACATAATGTACCGTTGCAATACTTATCGCTTTCGCCCGTTTATAGGGACGACGAACAAACTGTCTGACGTCACAACCGATTCCGACCGTTGAAAGAATTAAATTCTGAAGTTTTTAATTGCTTATATTTATTTCATAATAATAAAATATGAGTTTTTTTTGTAAACTGGGGTTCTTTTAACAGCATTAAATAAAGTTTATCAGTAATATTTCTGAAATATAATTTTTATGAAAGTTCCCTATTGATTCAATAAGATTCAATGATTTAATAAGAAGAAAACGGCTGTTCTGAAGTACATAAGAATAAAAAAGACTGACAGACATTTACAAAAAAATTTGAATCAGTGATAAACGGACAAATTATATTACCTGCCTAAATTATATTATTGCATTTACAAAAAAAAAATGGAAGAAGTAAAAGATTTACCATGAAGATTGAACTGATAAGTCAAATAAAATAATTTATAACAAATAACACAGAAAGTCAGTACAATAACAGAAAATTATTTAAAAAGTTTCTTAAAGTAAAAAATGAATAACCGTTTTTAATCCCATTAATTTCAATCTGTAGTCCAGTCGGGTTAGACGAATAACAGGCCTAACCTTGCATTAGGAGCTGCCCCAAATTTTATTTTTCTAATCTTTAGGGAGGGTCAATATTAGTATAAATTTAAAATCTCGACTGAATTCCACCGTTGCGTTAGCCGTCATCTTGATTTTAAACGAGAACCGTTTTTGCTCAATATCTCCGCAATTTTCAATTTTTTGACAAAAAGTGTAGAAACTGAAATTGTTGAAAATGCGATTTTCTATAATTTCATTAATTATAATTTTTTGTGTGCGGTCGATATTTTCCAAGTTATGAGGGGAAAATAGTGAGAGTTGGAGCATCATTATTGAATTATCCCGTTTATTATTAGTTTTACAACAAATATGTACCTATACAAAAATGAAGATAATTAAATTCTACACAATTTTGACCTCTTTCATTTTTTTGCTAAAATTAATATTTAAGGTAGTACGTATGCGGAAATGGCGCGAGCGTAAGACCGGATTGATTTTATAGCAATTGTTTTTGTTCAATGTCTACGCCATTTTCAACTAAAATTGTTCAAAATAAAATTTCCTACAATTTCTTTTTAACAATTTTTTTCATGCGGTTGATATTTTCCGAGTTACATGGGAAAATAATAAAAAGTGGTGGGGGAAGCATAATTATTGAATTGAATTTTGTTTCCGAGCTGCCCCAAATTTTATAATTCTATCCTTTAGCAGAGATCAATAGTAGTGTAAATTTAAAATCTCGACTGAATTCCGCGGTTGCATTAGCCGTATATTGATTTTAAATGAGAACTGTTGTTGCTTAATATCTCCGCCATTTTCAACTTTTCAACCTAAATGGTGGGAAAGAAAATTGTTGGAAATGCAATTTCCTACAATTTCTTTGGCACAATTTTTTTATGCGATCAATATTCTACGAGTTAAGGGGGGAAATATTGGAAGCGGAGGGGAAGCATAATTATTGAATTGTCTCATTTATTATTAACTTTACGACATAATTGAACATAAACAAAAATAAAGAGAATTATATTTTATACAATTCTTGAAACTTCCAATGAAACATCAACCAAACTAAGTATATAAAAGACATAAAAAGACATTAAGTATATGCATTAAGTTCACTTAATTTTATTAACTAGCGGGTTTGATTGGTTGAATTTGTCTGTCAATATTTTAAGTTTTATGTCAGCTAATATATCGTGATGTTTCAACAATTTTTTTTTTAATTTTGGACCCTGTTGGGGGGAATTTTTCCATTTCCCCCTTGTAGACCCGCCACTGGTTCTCTCGAAAAATTGTAGTAAATCGTAATTGCAACAATTTCAGTTCTTACACTTTTTGTCGGAAAGTTGAAAATGGCGGAGATATTGAACAAAAACCATTGCTACAAAATCAATCAGGTCTTACGCTCGCACCTTTACCACATACGTACTACCTTAAATATTGATTTTATCAAAAAAATGTACGGCATTAAAATTGTACAAAATTTAATTCTCTTCATTTTTGTATAGGTATATATTTGTTGTAAAACTAACAATAAACGAGATAATTCAATAATTCAATAATTATGCTACAACTGTCACTATTTTCCCCTCATAACTCGGAAAATATCGACCGCACGAAAAAAATTATAAGAAATGAAACTATAGAAAATCGCATTTTAAACAATTTCAGTTTCTACGCTTTGTCAAAAAATTTAAAATGGCGGAGATATTAAGCAAAAACGGTTCTCGTTTAAAATCAAGATGGCGGCTAACGCAACGGCGGAATTCAGTCGAGATTTTAAATTTATACTAATATTAACTCTCCCTAAAGATTAGAAAAATAAAATTTGGGGCAGCTCCTAATGCAAGGTCAAATGCTATCCCGACTGGGCTACTGGTGGGATGTAGAGTAATTTAATATTGTTTTATGTGCTATTAGATTGAAAACTTAGTTTCTTAAAAGTTACTTTCTAATATTATGCATCTCATATTCTTTTATTGATTAAAATGCAAAAAATTACAAATATAGAGGAGCATATGCTGACCATGCAATCAATTCTGGTAAATTACGGCATTGAACAATAATTATACCATAACAGTAAAAAAAGGTAATTCATGAAGGATAATTTGAAATTACAATCAGGTAAATTGCGACAGGTGCGTATTAGGCCCCTGTTTTAATTTGAACATATTCTATATGGATATATTTTTTGAAATATTTACCTTTCATCTTCATTCTAGGATCCATAATGACATGAGGGGGGGGGGTCTGGGAACAAAATGGGCCACAAAGATAGATAGATAGATAGATAGAAATAAAAAATCAAACATATAGAGTATTTGAATGCTGAAAACGATTGTCCGATTAAAACGCTCAAACTATGAAGACTATTCTTGTCACACTCTTTTCTTGTGGCATCTTAGCTTATTTCAAAGATTTAGTTAAGAAATAAGCTGGCACTGTCAGCACTCATTTATCATACATTTTGGCGATAAGTAACACTGAATTTTGATCAAAGTGTCTGTGAAACACCTGTGATAGTCACTTAAACTGATTCACATGAGACTTAATTTCAAATAGAATTATTTGACCTATATAAGAACGAATGAGAGGAAGATTTTCACAGTAGCTTTTCAATCGTGACTAGAATAAATATAGATTACGACAGAAGCTGAGCAATGTACAGGTTAGATCATGATAGTAACAGCATAATAAATGTAATTAGGGATACGGAATGGTTGACCATTTCTGACCATGTGGTACCCAGATACAAGCCTAAAGTGCTTTTCCAATGGACATCTGTCCATGAGAAGAATGGGTAGAAACAACACACAACCCACACTGCAGGTTTATCACTTGTACACAGACAGGTCTAAGTCTTCAGAGAGGTCGGGTCAGTTGTAGAAATGTTCAGGAAAAAATGAAGATTTTTATGCAGCAATCTAGCACAACATGCACAAACAATTAACCAGCTATGAGGTTTCTAAGGAGACTGAAGCAGTCCAGAAAAGTCTTTCTTAATGTACATGTGCAGGTCAAGAGAGGCTATTTCATGAAGACTTAAGCTACCGATTCTGGCATAGAATCTGAAACAGTCAATCACATGACTGCAAGGCACTAGATAGTAAGCAGCAAACACATTTTGGAGACTAAGAACTGACTCCACAAAAGTATGGTACCCATCTACTAGATCTGTATAAAGCTGGTAAATGATTCCAGGGTTCTGGAAGGATATCATGAATAAATGAAACATGTAAAATAAATTAATTAATTCAAATAGCTTCCATAAAGAAAAAAAAAGTTGAATATTTATTTATCATACTTGATATAAATGTATACCAATTCAAGGTTCTTAGATACATACCTAGATAACAATCACTATCTCATCATTTGAAAATTACGATAGTATCAGCTACTTACAGTTATACCATTTGAAAATATAGAAAACGAAAAATAATCAAGTTTGATATCATAATTATAGGATATCGCAATTTACAACATATTATACTTAAGTAATATGTATTTAAATGTTCTGTTCTACTATTATTTTATGGCTTTGTTATTGATGGTTTTGTGAAGGTTATCTAAGTAGATATTAGTTTTTTTAGCATATCTAAAAAAATTTGCAAAGCTTCTTTTGAAATCGTACTGAAAAATTCTATAGTTCAAAAAATTGGTGAATACCACAGGCATCTGTAAGTTCTGATAACTGTAAGTTAATGTTAGTAATCTTAGTAATTATTTTTAGTTGACCTTGTCAAAGTATTTCTAAAGCTTTTTCACTTTTAGTTGTAGTGTTTTTCAGTTTAGTTTCAGTTAGTGAGATGTCTGATGTGCACATCATAAATTGTTGAAATTTAGCCCGCTTAGCTACTGAGAAGAGCTCCAGAAATGAAGATATTGCTAAAAAAATATTGAATAATCATCAGTCCACTGACTCTGTTATAGTAAGACAACGCAATGATAGTGGGGAATACAAAAAGTTTACCTGGCCCACTTATTAAGATATACAATGTATGAGTATGACCAAGATCTGAGACCTCAATCTCTGATTTCCTCTGCAAAGCACTGACTACAACTACATCCAAATCTTAGCTTTGGATGTAGTTTCATTACATCATCTGGAGGAATTAGTTGAAACAATTGCACAAAATTCACTACAAATTCAGCCTTAACTCTATAACTGAACAAGGAAGGTTTAAGTATGAATATTTTGTAAAGATTCATCAAAAATCTTTTGGTGTAACATAGCTATACCATATTTCAGACATGAGATGCAGTGTAGGAAGGGTACGTCCAATACAAACTAAATGAGAATCTTCTTGACAACGTTGGCAATCTTCAGTGCATTGAATCGGCTATAAAAGGTAGTATTAGGCATGTACTTGTAGAGGATTACCGCTGTTACCTGCCGTGGAATACTGAAGGAGGATTTATTTATGATAATTCACAGAATGGCAAAGCCGGTTGCAATGTAAAACCTACTGATTCTAATGTTTGAAAAGAAGAATAGGAGCTAGGATTTTGGTATCTTTGTGCATTACAACAGATGCTATGTTTAAAAATCTAAAGATGGTACAGCATATAAGGAATATTGTGTCTTAAAAATCTGAGCCAGTGATATGCACAAGCAACCTAATCTTTTTCTTTCCTTCTTATGGTGCCTATCCGTTACGAATGTTGGACACTAACATGGCTATTCTGACTTTGTTGACTGCTGCCCTAAAAAGTTCAGTAGTGGTCATTTCATAGGTTATGAAGCCAGGATATTCTTCTTCTGCCTGGACCTCTTGTTCCATGCACCATAACTTGATGTATGGTCCAAAGTAGATTGATCCTGCCTTTTCAATCCTCATCTATTTCAGTCAATTATCGTTCCCACAATTCACTTAAATTTGAAGCCAAATAACAAATTTTTCTTTCCAGGTTACAGTTAAGTAATATGGTGATTATTGCCAATATGGTAGCTAACACCTGCTAAGCAAATACAGTACTAAAAGAAGAATAACTACAGAGTTTGAAAGATCTGACAAGAATAACCACAAACAAGATCTCACTTTTAAAATGTACTAAAGTTAATCATATACTTAACACACTCTTAATCAGATTAAAAATAAATATCACATAGAAGTGCAACATTTCTGAAATGTTTCAACCACACTGTGAAAATTGTTTAAAAATTAGCATTACCAAATTTTAAAAAAGGTAATGACATAAACAAGGGATAGGGGATAGGATATAAGAACTGAGATGCAAATCTTTGGAACCAGATAGACATGAAATATTACTTTTCCCTGGATCAAATTATTGCATCAACATTCCTATGCATTGAATTGAATACAATAAAACAAAAGAAAAACAATCTTGATGATAAAAAGGGAGAAAATAGAACACCAAAAAAGGAAGAATTATCAAAGTAGTATGGCAAGCAAAATTAGAGTGAAATATAATTGAAAAAAAAAGCTTTAACCGAAATATTTCCATTTTCAATATTTGATTTCCTACATTACTTTTCTCTTATCTCTTGACATAATATCTGATTTGTCCTAGTTCGACCCTGTTAACTGACCTCTACAACATGCTTTGCATGCTTTCCATGGAAAAACCAAAATATTTTAACATGAAATTTGATTTAAATTGATAATTTACCATACTTCATCCATATAAATTAAAATGTTAGTTGAAACATGCCCACAATGATTATCACAAATCATTTAAAAAATTGCAAATGAACTTCAATATATTTTTGGTTATGTAATCGTCGGACGGGGTCATTAGTACGAATCTCACAAAATATAAGGCGATAGGGTCAAAGAAATGTGTATACTTAATTAAATTTAAAATGCTGATAAATCCCTTAGGTATGTGAACTATAAACGCGAAATTTAAAAATATTACTACACAGTTTACGTAACAGATTTTATATTATCTGTATAAAATATTTCGATAGTATTTCTGTATTAAATTGAATAAAGCCTGACTACAAAATAGCTTTTAGAATAATTGTTAACTAAAACATTCTAAAGGTTACCTATATTTTAAATGTATTAAAATTAGCCAACTTGATAACAGTAATTATTATACTAATAATATAAAGTAAGGTTAGGTTAGAATGTATAAAACTTAGCAACTTACTGGTGTTTCTGATAATTTTGTAGGTGTTAGTCGACGGAACAATGCCATTTTTCGTAATTTTTGTATTTTCACCTTTTTCACAAAACTAACACCAACGACAGATTCGTCCCAATTGGAACTCCAACTAAAACTGTTCAAAAATCTAAATCGGTGCTTAGACCACTCGGTAGAAGATTTTGATCACATGATCGATGATGTCGAATGACGAATGCGATAAGGAAGAATGCCGAATCGAGAATCGATGATTTTCATGCTTTTACCCGTTGGAAACCACGAAGTATGCAACTCCTCTTACAGCCTGACACGGAACTTTGTCAGAATACGCAAAACTGTCCCTACCTACTCCCTACCAGTGATAACGGAGCACATCACTGGTCCCTACCCATGTTCGGTAAAAATGTTGTAAGTAATTCAATATGCCTCTCTGAAGATTAAGAGCTTGCCGATATTTTAACATCACATCAATCATAAAAATTAGTCATTAGTAGTTAAAATTATATAGTGCATATAGTACAGTTAAAATTATCAGAGAATAAAATATTAAGTAAGAATAATTTTAGACTTTTTTCTACTTTTAAGCAGAGCCGGATTTAAGGCAGGGGCCCCTGGGCAGAATTAGTGTGGTGCCCTACCTCCTACCCAGTGATGTGGGAGGGAGGGGATGTGACATGAGGTGAAGTAGATGGGATCGCTTTCACGGGCTAAATGGGGAAGGCAATATGGCGGAACAACTCTTTAGCAGTATATTCTGTTCTATATAAAGTATATAATTATAAAATTGTATTATATTATATAAATATATATACCTATAATTAATAATTTTAATAATTAGTTAACAACATATATTCCACGTTTCCACGTATAACATAAAAAACCTGCCCGCCGCCATATTGTCTTTCCCAAAAGTGTCAAATCAAGTGGTCCCATTTAGTAAACACGAGAGCATCTCTTATGTCATATCCCCTCTCTCCCAAATCACTGCTCCTACCATATACAGCCAACCAACTACAGGGTTTTCCCTTTTATACATTTAACAAATGTTCTACTTTTATAAATATACAGTGGGTGATCATATTATTAGAGCCACCTAGTAAAATTCAATGTTTTAGAAAAAGGGTATATAATTGAGCTGTATCATCCCAGCAAACAGACCAACGTGTTAATTACGTGAATTTTGGGTACATTTGTCACATTGAAAATACGTCTTTAAATTACGTGAATAACTCGTCTTCAATAGACGTGTTATTTACCTTAAATAGCAATAAAATGTTTCGGGAAATTCACGTTGCAAATACGTGTTGATTAACGTATCTTTTAGGGAATGTATATATTAGTATTCACGTGAAAGATACGTCCTCGGTACACGTAAATAATTCGACCTTAATTAACTTATGAATCACGTAATTATTATCCTCATATGATATAAATAAAAACAAGCATAATATAAAGTATTAACAATGTATTCATTTAGTAGAATTTAGAGACTTTAAAACATTTGTCTTGTATAATTATTATACAATATAATGAACCAAAAATGGTACCGACCTAAAGACACATTACTGTCGTACTGTCGTACGCCTCTGGTATTAGCCAAAAACGATTATTCAACATAATTTAGTAGGGTGTGCAGTGCCTACACTTTCTGCCAAGTATCACACGGATATGTCAAATTACATATTTTAAAGTATTCTTTTTTTTAATAATTTAGTCTTTATTTAAAACTTTAAGAATTTTGTGTGCCCGATACTATAAAACTATTTGACATATCCTTATGGTACTACAGGGGAAAGTGAATGGTCGCCCCTTCCCATATTCTACGCCACTGATGAAACTGCTATTTTAGCATAATTTTTAGATTCTCCAACACTTTCTATGCAAATAATATACTCATCTTCATTCGTAACCATAAAGCCATGAGTTTTCGAGATATTTGAAGTTAAAAATGAAAAGGCACGCTTATTTTGATTAATGTATTATGCTCCTTCGTTTTTAGCTTCAAATATCTCGAAAACTAATGGCTTTATCGTTACGAATATAAAGAGTATGTTTTTTTACATAAAAAGTATTGGAGAATAAAAAAATTGCACTAAAATAGCAATTCCAATCAAATAGTTCCAAGCAAATAGTAGAATTTGTGAAGGGTCAACCATTTATGTTCCCCCGTCGTACGCCTCTGGTAGTAGCCAGGAACGTTTGTTTAACATAATTTAGTAGATTGTACAATACCAGCTAGCACCACTTACCAAATTTCGTGTTGTTGTCCCATGCCTGTCAGGAAATATTCAAAAATAAATAAAATAAAAGTTTAACTTTGACACCCTGTATTTCGGTTATTATCAACTTTTGTACTTTATGCTCAGGAATCTAAAGTTAAGCTATGGCCCATTCTTTACCAAACACCCTGTATATATAATCTTTAGACCTTCTATCCTCTCGGGTGTAGGTATGACTTGTGCTCTGTTAACAGTGCACAAA
Organism: Diabrotica virgifera virgifera; assembly: GCF_917563875.1. Lineage (NCBI taxonomy): Eukaryota > Metazoa > Arthropoda > Insecta > Coleoptera > Chrysomelidae > Diabrotica > Diabrotica virgifera. The sequence goes on along the minus strand of NC_065443.1, from coordinate 57,842,051 downwards.
TCTATTCCATTGCTTCCTGTCCTGTGCCATAGCCTTTGCTTCGTTCCATGATATTCCTTTTTTGTCAAGAATCCTTGCCCTCACTTCGTTCCACGTCTCTCTAGGTCTTCCTCTACTTGTTTTCCCCTGCACCTTCGTTTCCCATATCTTCTTAACTGGTACTTCTTTCTGTAGTCGTTGTAATTAATACGTTTATTAATTTTTGTATGTGTGTTAGTTCGTGTATGGTGTGTTGCATATGTATTGTGTCAAGTGTGAGATTGTTGATTATTTGTTATTCGACTGCCTTTAATAGGGCTTTTCATTCACAGTCATTTGTTTCGAGCTTCTGTCATGTGTCACATAATATTAATATATCTACGTCATACGTTATTGGTATCTATCAATGATACAAACCAAAGACGTATGACGTAGCTATATTAATATTATGTGACACATGACAGAAGCTGGAAACAAATGACAATCGATGAAAAGCCCTATTGTCCGGTATGTTCTTGTTGTTCTTTTAGTATTGGCAATCAAATTTTTTTGCAAAGTTTGCATACTGCTAATAGGTTTTCTACAAATTTTTGTTCGTAGAGTAGAATGAGGCCTACTTTGAATTTTCATTTTTTCATGTCTGTTTCTTTCATTATTATTGATGCATCTTTCCATTGTACTCTGTTTTCGTTGTCCCAGGGATGTTTGCATATCTGGGATTTCCCGAAGTCTCTGTTTTTGATGTATGTTTCATGCTCGTTTATTTTATCTTTATCTCCGTACGTCCGTTCAAGGTGGTTTATTTGTCTAGTAGTCAAAAACTCCTTTGTTTTCCCACATTTATATTTTTTCTTTATATAAAGTCTGATTAATTCAATTTTGTTTCATTTTTAGGCAATATAGTGGAATAGAAAAATCACAAGTAGTAAGTAGTGCAGTCACTGAAGGTTTTCACCTCCGATTTCGTTGAACCTCCATCGATTTTCATGAAAATTGGTGAGTAGTTAGAGGATACCTCAAGGAACAAAGGTGACATGATGCCAACTTGCGTTTTTACCCTGGGGGTGGATGACACCCCTTCTCGGGGGTGAAAATTATTTCGTTAAAAATAATACCACAAATCGATAGAGGGACAAATTCTAAGCAAAATTTGTTATATAAAGTTATTAATATAAATCAATACTTTTTGAGTTATTAAAGATCAAAGATTAAATTTTTTCGTAAAAATGCATGTTTTAAAGCTGTTTTTCATTACCAAAATTATCATTACCACTATTAAAGATAATAAAAATTTGAATACACTTCTCATTTAAAGAACTACACTAATGTTAATTCAAAGTGAGTTATGGGTAATTGAAGGTATATTTTTTTCGACGAGTACGAAAATCTAAGTATTCAAGCTTAAATAACGGGAAAATGATGCATTTTATAAAATATACCTACTAAGCACTTGTCAAAGTACTTCGAAATACTTATCAAGTGAGCTCCAGAAGTTAATAGCATCAAAATTAAGCAAGTTATGATGAAAAAGAGGAAACCCTTTCGAATTTTTTTGGAAAAAGTGAAAAATAAAACATACACCATTTCCACAAAAATTAAAATTTATAGAAATTCTTGCAAGAGTTTCTTTATATTAGCATAAGTAATGATTTCAACAATTTTGACTGGTTTAGAATGCATATTTTTAAGAAAAAGATATAATTTTAAAAAATCAAAATTTTTCAAATTATCGTAATTTTCATTTTCTTCTAATAACTCCAAAAAAAATTTCTGTACCAAATATTTTACCGTTTTTATTATTTCTGTAGGGTACAAAAGAACCGAGATAGAAACGTTTACAGCTTAAATTTTGGTTCGAGAACCATGTAACCGGGGCAATTTAATCTTTTATTTTTAAAAAAGTAAGGGGTTTTAAAGATTATATTCAACGTGGTTTAAAATCCCTTAGTTTTAGCTTTCAAATGGTTTTTAAGCGAATCTGATATCTTAAAATTTACCGAGTTATTAAAAAAAAACGATAACATTTTTTGGAAAAATAAAAGATAAATTTTGAAAAATTTTTGAAGCATGTTTTTAATGCTATCAACTTGTTCGTGGGCTCATCTGATAGATATTTTTCTATTCTCATACTATAATATATCAATTATTATGTTACTACCTGTATCATAATGAACTTCATTATGATACAGATTTTCATTAAGATACAGATTTTTAACCAACAGAATCACGATATGACATTCGCGATAAAGGTGGTACACGCGCAGTAACAAATGGCGAGTCAAATACATACGCTTTGACAGTTCTCAATATGTAAACAAACTGTCAACTACTTAATTTGTTTGTGTTACAAAATTAATAAATATGAATATATTTTTTGTTGTGAATGATCATAGAAAAAATAGTGTATACAACTTGCATTTAATTATCATTATGAAGCTCGTACTCTATACGAAACTCGCCGCATATGGCTCGTTTCGTATCCCTCATACTCGCTTCATAATGACCATCATGACAAATGTTTAATAAGTTTATGTTATAAAATGTATAATTTCTTCGTTATTTAAGCTTGAATACTTAGATTTGGGTAGTCGCCGAAAGAAATATACATTCAATTACCTATAACTCACTTTTCGATAACACTAAAAGGTTTTTCTCATGGACCTATAAACACAGATGGTGTTTATACGTCCATGGTTTTTCTAGTAAGGATTTTATTTCATTTTTTATTAGCTTCTATTTTGGTTATAATAACTTTTTTGTAAAAACTTATAGTTTTTGAATTATTTATAAAAAATCGGTTAATAACATGCATTTTTCTCACGAAAAATTAAAATCTTTAATCTATATTAACTCAAAATTTATGATTTATTTCAATAACTTTATATAACAAATTTTGCTTAGAGTTATAAACCGGGAGATATTAACAGAAGTTCAACCACGATTTTTTAAGTCCCGCCCTTTGCAATACTGGAAGGTTAGAGAAGGTACTTACAATTTGTAGAAAAATCCACGGGTTTCCTGTGATATTTTCATGTGAAAATTAGATTTTCCATGAAAAAAAATTGGGAGTTGCGATGAATTTTTAAGTCCTGCCATTTCCATAGAACAACAGGATACTATCTATTTTATGAAGAAAATTTTTTGGGCAGGACGGTTGCAAAAGGACTAAGGGTGTATACAGATATACAAACATGTAATGAAAATAATGAAATTTTCATAATTTTCTAAGTCCTGCCAACTTAATAAATTAATCATATTTATTTCAAAATGACCAAAAAAAATGTTTGCATGACGTCACCTAATGTTTAACTGCACTTCTTGTTTCTTGGAAAATTCTGTATAAAATTTTCACTCTGGTTCCGTGATTTTCTAAGTCATAAAATAAATTTTGTTATAAAATAAATAATTTCAGTAGACATTATTCAAAATGGCAGGATGTTTAGTTTCACCTTTTTTACTATATATAGTTAAAAAATTTGTAAGAAAATTCGTGGAAAATTACACGATTTTCTAAGTCATGCCATTTCGCACATATCTCAAGAAGGTTAATATAAATCTATTTTCAAAGAGGCAGGATGGTTGTATAGTTATTTCGTATAAAAACTTAAATTGTGGGTCTGTAAAATTATTTCAAGGTGTTATACAAACATATTCATATCACCACAATTTTCTGAGTCATACCATGTCGAGTATGCTTAAAAAACACTAATCTAAAACCGTTTACAACTTGGCAGGATAACCGCAAAGATGAATAATAAAAAAAATTAATTTGTATATCATTAAAACAATCGTATCCTATTAAATATTATTTTCCTGAATAATGTCTCGGAATTTTTACACGCTTTTCAAATCTAATAGCAAACTGTAACATCTTTATTTTAAGTGATTAGATCATATTTTTATCTAAGTAAACGCAATAAAAGTAAATAAACAATTTTTAAAATTTATTGGTTATAGTAGGGAATTTACCTACCCATTATATTATACAGGGTGTCCAGAAGCTCTCATAACAAACGAAAACCGGAGATTCCTCAGATAATTTTAAGAAAATTTAACTCAATTATTCACCTAGTTCAAAAATGCTTCCGTGGAAAGCTAGAGCTCTTTAAAGATGGCGTCTTGTAATTCATCATCGTCATAATTCAACCCGGATCTATCCAATGCTGGATATAGGTCTCCCTCAGTCTTCTCCATGCATTTCTGTCCTGTGCTGTCTGCATCAAGTTTCTGTCGATCCGTTTCATGTCATCAGACCATCTGGTTGGCGGACGTCTAGATTCGTCTAGAAGAAGCATATCGAAGTCTTGTAATTAGTTTCTTTAAAATAGCTGCAGAACGCTTTTATTTGGAAAAACGAAAACTGGTACACTTATTTATCTTCCAGAGGTCAATTGTCAAATGTCAATTATCAATTGTCAATTTTTAGTACCGGTCATAGGGGTCCGTTTTGGGTACGGAAACGGATATTTTATCGAATAAATTTTCTGTCTAACTTTTAAGCATTTCTGACACCGGATTATTAAATTCTGGGATAGTTTTGTACTAAAAGGTACTTTTGCTTTAACTCAGAAGAATACGCAGTGTTCTAGAAAAATCGATTTTAAAAATTTTTCGATTTTTGGTTTTTTGAGTTTAAAAGAATTTAGAAAAATTCTATTTAGGAAAACGAAAACTGCTACGTTTATTTCTCTTCCAGAGATGAATCGATTTTATCAATTGTGAATTTCTAGTAAATACTGGTCATAGGCATCCATCTTGGGTAGATCAACGGATATTTTATCTCATAACTTATTAGTCTTTAAAATTTTAGACATTTTTGAGAGTAGAGTATTAAATTATGGGGTATTCTAGTACTAAAAGTTACTCTTGTTTTAAGTCGGCAAATACACCGTTTTTTTCTTAATTTTTTTAAAATTTTTTTCAAATTCAACAAACGAAATATTTTAAAATGGATTTTTCCAGAAAACCGTGCATCCTACTGACTTAAAGCAGGAGTACCTTTTAGTACTAGAATACCTCACAATTTAATAATCTAGTGTCAAAAATACCTAAAAGGGAAAGACAAAAAAGATTCCTATGACCGGTACTAGAGATTCGCAATTGGTGTAATCGATTTATCTCTGGAAGAAAAAAAGACGGACCAGTTTTTGTCTTTCGAATTGGAAGCGTTCTGGATATATAAAAAAACTAATTACAGCGCGCCATCTGTAAAGAGCTTTAGCTCCCTTAGGCAGGCACATCAAAGAAACATGAAACGTAAATCACGTTTCATGGAAATAAAACACTGCTAAACAAATAGACGTCGGGCCATTTATGCGACTCGAAAACTCCGACTCCGAAAATAAAAATGTTTTATGAGCATGAATCACACTCGTTTCATTGGTAGGCGGACTTTAAGATTTGTTTAGCCGTGTTTTATTTTCATGAAACGTGTTTTACATGTTTAATGTTTTACGTTTCATGTTTCGTTGGTGTGCGGCTCGCCTTAGGGAAGCTGCACACCAAAGAAAGATAAAACGTAAAAGATGAAACATGAAACGTAAAACACGTTTCATGAAAATAAAACCCTGTTAAATAAATAGTAGAAGTCAGCCCACCAATGAAACGAGTGTGATTCATGTGCGTGAAACATTTTTATCTTCGAGAGGCACCACACCAAAGAAACATGAAACATAAAACATGAAACGTAAAACAAGTTTCATGAAAATAAAACACAGCTAAACAAATAGAAGTCCGCACACACAAGAAGCGAGTGTGATTCATGCACATAAAACATTTTTATCTTGGTGAAATCTGTTTCAGGAAATAGATCGTGTTGTATTTTTCGGTTTCAGTTTCATTGTTTTGGACAGTTAATTACGTGCGTAATATAAATTCCGATTAAGAATTTAATATTGCATTCGTTTCTGCTGTGAAGTAGAACGAAGAGTTGTACAATTATAACCTGGAGAGGTACTCGAATAGGCAATGACAAGAAAATATAAGTTTTCTTTAAACCAGGACCCGCAATAAAACAATGTAGATGTTTGAATACTCAGTCTATAAAATGATTTAAATTTGGGAAGATGATTACTTAATTAGTTTGTAACCAAATACGTACTATGGTTATGATGTTGGACAGTAATAAAAAGTTGCCACAAGAGTAACAACCTCGTCATCATTACTTTCCATTGTTGGCTATACAAATTTTCTTTTTGTTTCTTTGATTAGTATATAATATGAAACGGTTTCGTTCTTCACAGTTCATTTTGTTTCATGTTTCAGGTTTCATGTTTTTTATTTCACGTTTCTTTGATCTGCGGCCTCCCTTAGACAGTAATAAAGGGTTGCCATGACAGCAACGACCTCGTCATAACTTTCCATTGTCGACTATACAAATTTTATTTTTGTTTCTTCGATTAGTATATCACATGAAATCACATGTTTTTTCACAATTTATTTGTTTCTTATTTCAAGTTTCATGTTTCACGTCTCATGTTTCACGTTTTATGTTACTTTAATCTGCCTTAGGAAGCATTTTCAGATTAGGTGAATTGTGTTAAATTGTCTTAAAATTATCTGAGGAATCTCAATAAATAAATATAATCTCAATGAATAGATAGGATATCGGCAATAAATTAAAGAAAACGGATTATTCGAGGGTTTTTGGGATGGCCGAACACGAATATGACATTACAACCGACCCTCGGAGCACCTGGGGCCCAGGGTGACTGATCTCGAATTGAGAGAGTTTTTGGAGGTCGATTCTGATGGCGTATTCATGTTCAGCAACCACAAAACTCCTCGAGTAATCTACTTGCATCACTTTAGTGTCTGAAAGCCTCGAAATTTAAGAATATGGCGTGTATATTAGTCACCCCGAGCACTAGGTAAAGATCTGTTCTAATGTGACATTCTTGTTCAGAAACCCCAAAAACCGCCTGAGTAATCTGTCTGTATCAATTTACTGCCGAAATTAATATATAAATATGGTATAGAAAATGCTTAACAAATAAAAATGTACCATAAAATATCATTTTATTCATCATCATTCTCTTTGCCTTATCCCTATGCGGGGTCGGCTTCCCTAATTGCATTTCTCCACACAATTATGTCTTGGGTCATATCAATGTTAATCCCCTTTACCAACATGTCCTGCCTTATCGCCTCCCCCCAGGTCTTCTTTGGTCTTCCTCTCCTACTCCTTCCAGGAATCTGCACTTCAGCTATTCTTCGTATTGGGTGATTAACGTCTCGACGTTGAACATGACCGAACCATCTTAACCTATGCTCTCTCATTTTGGCATCAATTGGTGCCACACCTAGACTTCCCCTAATATACTCATTTCTAATTTTATCCTTCTTTGTCACTCCACTCATCCATCTAAGCATTCTCATTTCCGCCACATGCATTCGTTGTTCCTCTTTCTTTTTCACTGCCCAACATTCAGTTCCGTACATCATAGCCGGTCTTATGGCTGTTTTATAGAATTTTCCCTTCAGCTTCATTGGAATTTTTCTGTCACACAACACACCACTCGCTTCTTTCCACTTCATCCATCCAGCCCTAATTCTACTGCATGCATCTCCATCTATTTCTCCATTACTCTGTAATACCGATCCTAGGTACTTAAAACTATTGCTTTTCACAATCATTTCACCATCCAAAGATACCATTTTATTTGTAGTAGCTCCATCTTTAAATGAACATTCCAAATACTCTGTTTTTGTCCTACTAAGTTTTAAACCTTTTTCCTCCAGAGCTTGTCTCCACTGTTCCAGTTTTTGTTCTAAGTCTCTTTCACTATTTCCTACTAACACGACATCATCAGCATACATTAAGCACCATGGAATGTTACCCTGTAGTTTCGCTGTTATCTGGTCCAAAACTAATGAGAATAAATACGGACTAAGCACAGAGCCTTGGTGCAATCCTACTTTCACATGAAATTTATCAGTCTCTCCCACACCTGTCCTAACACTAGTCGTTACTCCCTCATACATATCCCTCACAATCTTTACATATTCACCAGGGACTCCTTTCTTATTGAGTGCCCACCACAGAATCTCTCGAGGAACTCTATCATATGCTTTCTCAAGATCAATGAATACCATATGAGCGTTTGTTTCTTTACTCCTGTATTTTTCCATCAACTGCCTTATAATGAAAATTGCATCTGTTGTTGATCTACCCTGCATAAAGCCAAATTGATTCTCGGATATTTCGGTCTCTTCACGTATCCGTCTGTCAATTACTCTTTCCCATATTTTCATGGTGTGGCTAAGCAGTTTTATAGCCCTGTAGTTTGTACATTGTTGTATATCTCCCTTGTTTTTGTAAACAGGTACCAGTATACTGCTTCTCCATTCGTCTGGCATTTGTCCGACTTCCATAATTCTATTAAATAGACCTGCTAGCCACCTTGTTCCTGTCTCTCCCAATGCTCTCCATACTTCCCCAGGAATATCATCTGGTCCTACCGCTTTTCCTTTCTTTATTTTTTGAAGCGCTTGAGCCACTTCCTCGTTGGTTATTTTGGTGACCATTGCTGCTACTGTCTCCGTTGACTCTACAGGCTGTCTGTCAAATTCTTCATTTAATAAGCTGTCAAAGTACTTTCTCCATCTCTTTTTGACTTCCCTTTCGTGAACTAGTATTTTATTATTTTCATCTCGGATACATCTAATCTGATTAAAATCTTTTGCTTTCCTTGCTCTCTGTTTGGCTATTTTATATATCTTCGTTTCGCCTTCCCTGGTATCAAGTTGATCATATAGGTTTGAATACGCTTCTGCTTTGGCTTTTGCTACTGCTACTTTCGCTTCCTTTTTCGCCACCATATAGTTTTGAAGATCTGTGTCGGATCTGGTTTCTTGCCACTTTTTATATAATTTTCTCTTCTCTTTTATTTTTCCTTGTACTTCGTTTGACCACCACCAAGTCTCTTTATCCTCAAACTTTTTTCCTGACGTTTTCCCAAGTATTTCAATAGCAGTCTCTCTAATACTACTGGCCATTTTTCTCCAAATTGTATTAGGGCTTCCTTTCATGTTCCAACATATTTTTTCTACTATTCCTCTCCTGAATAGACCTTCTTTCTCATCTTTCAGCAGCCACCATTTGATTTTTTGTGGTCCTCTCCGATATTTTTGTTTAGTTTCGCTTTTTACTTCGATGTCCAGAACAAGCAGCTTATGTTGTTGGCTTACTGTCTCACTCACTATTACCTTGCAGTCCTTGCATTCACGTATGTCTTCTTTCCTTATCATGAAGTAGTCTATTTGGGATTGATGTTGTCCACTTTTGTAGGTAATAAGTTGAGTTTCTCTCTTTTTAAAAAATGTGTTAACAATCGCCATATCCAATGCTGTTGCTAATTCAAGCATGTCATCTCCAGCTTCATTTCTAGTTCCAAAGCCTAATCCCCCATGTATTGTTTCATATCCTGTCTTGGTTTGGCCCACATGTGCATTGAAATCACCTCCTATTATAACTTTCTCCTCTGCTGGAATATCACTCAGTACGTCTCCTAATTGATCATAGAAAGCTCTTCTTTCATTCTCACCCAGACCTGTTTGGGGAGCATACACACAAACAACATTCAATACCTCTTTATCAATTACAAATTTCACTGACATCATTCTATCACTCGTTCTTACAACTTCTACTACGTTACCTTTCATTTCACTATCAGCAATTATACCAACTCCATTTCTAGTGTTACTACTCCCTACATACCACAATTTGTATCCTTCACCTAGTTCTTTCGCCCTTTGTCCTTTCCACCTAGTTTCTTGAATACAAGCAATTTGAACTCTTCTTCGTTTGAGCGCATCCACTAACTCCAGACTCTTACCTGTAAGACTACCAAGATTCCAAGACCCTATCCTGATTTTTCTAACCTGCAATGGTGTTCCCCCTGAGATAGTCCTCACCCGGAGATCCGAACGGAGGCTCATTTTACTTCCGGAACATTTTACCTCAGGAGATGCCATCATTTCAGTATAAGTTTTTACTGCGTTTGGAGAAGGTCTTTTCATTATTATGGCCTGAAAAGATTTTTGGATATTTGATGCCTGAATGCCTTTTCTATCAGCACCATACCCTGCCCTGCCATAAAATATCATTTTATTATAATACTTAAATACAGCCCCATTTAAGAAAACTCGGAAAATACTCATTCCGAGTTTCAACCAATCCCGTTTCAACCAATAAAATTAAACATTTTGGTATACTATTAATAACTGACAATAGTAGACTATATTAAAAATCGTTTAAACATAAATTAATAGAAGTTTGGATATCAAATCACTAACAATGTCTACAGGGTGTGAATGTTCCTACAAAATTAACAAAAAAACGTAATTATATTTTAAACTACCTCGTATAATATTTCAAAACACTATATTTTATTAAAGAGAATATCGAGTAGAATCCAAAAATGTAAAAATATACAGAGTATTCAATTTAAAAAAACATAAATTTTTGTCACTCTGTGAAAGCGGGTAGCCCTGTATATTAGAAAATACTATTAAATCATAGTCCTACCTGTGGCCCATGTTTTACCTAAATAACTTTTTTCGTATATTTTACGACAAACGAGTAATTGGACTTTGTCACAATAATGCCCCACCCTGTATACAAAATAACCATAAAACCATCCTGCCTCTTTGTAAATAGACTTATATTAAGATTCTTGAAACATGTGCAAAATGTTTTTCACGAATTTTCTTACAAATCTAGGACTCCTGCCGTCTTACAAGAACCGTTTAACCTTCCTGCTGAGTACCCAAAAGGTATTGATTGTATTTGAGTATTATAACTTTTTAAAGGCAGGACTAAGAAAATCACGGAATCAGGGTGAAAATTTTCCGCAGAATCTTCCAAGGGACAAGTATACTTAAACATTAGGAGACGTCATGCCAATATTTTTTTTGATCATTTTGAAATAAATATGTTTAGTTTATTTAGTTGGCAGGACCTAGAAAATCATGAAAATTTCATTATTTTCCTTACATGTTTGTATACATGTATACTCCGTTACCCCGTTTGCAACCCTCCTGCCCAAAAAATTTTCTTCATAAAATCGATAGTATCCTGTCTATCTACGGATATGGCAGGACTTAGAAGTTCATCGCAAAACCCTATTTTTATTTTTTGGGAAAATCTAATTTTTACAGGAAAATGTCACAGGAAATTTGTGGATGTTTCCACAGATTGTAAGTACATCGTCTACCCTTCCAGTATTGCAAAAGGCAGGACTTAGAAAATCGTGGCTGAACTTCTGTATAATATCTCCCAGTCTATTAGTCCCTCTATCGAATTATGGGGATATTTTTAATAAAATAATTTTCACCTTCGAGAAGGGGTGGCATGCACCTCCAGGGTAAAAGCGCAAGTTGGCACCATGTCACCTTTGTTCCTTGAGATATCCTCTAACCACTCACCAATTTTCATGCAAGTCGATGGAGGTTAAACGAAATCGGAGGTAGTAGCTCATATTCACCTTCAGTGACTACACTAAAGACAATACTTTACACTTAACCTACGTTATTGACAATATTGAATATAAAAAACTTTATTTCGTTTACAACTTGTACAATATTTTATTCACTACAAAAATACGTAATCAAAACAATAGAAAAAAATTCTTCTGTCAGCAACATGATTTATTTTATAACATATTTTTATAAACTTTTTAACAAACACACAATAAAACTTGTTTCACACAAAAATACCTGAAATCAGTTTGTCGCAATTAACTTTTAGGACAATTTTTAGGTTTAATGCAACCATTAACAATACCAATATCATTGTAGATATAACCATCATCACATCTGCATTTGGGTTTGCATTCCTCTGTGCATATTATGTCAGGACATCCCGGTTTCCTGTTACTACAGGTTGGATCAGGACAGCATGGGACACATCCTTGATGTGAGTTTTTAGGACAATTCAGTTCTAAAAAGTATTTAAACGTTAGATTAATCAAAAACATTAAAAATTATATTAATTAAAGGAGAATTGAAAAAATTAAAATATTATTTCAATATTATTTTAATAGAAAATACTATTTTAATAGAAAACGTTTCGTGTACTTAGTACTTCTGCATTTCTTCAGTTTTAATGATTGTGAAGTAATATATTTTAAAGCAGTGTCAATTACAATGGCTTTCGTTCTTAAAAACTTATAGTTAAAAAATAAAATAAAAATTATAACTACAATAAAAATAAAAAATAATATAATATATAAAAATATAAATAAAAATAAAAAAATAAAAAAATATATAATAATAAAAATAAAAAAATTCTAAGTAGATAGTAGTTATAATATAAAATAAATCGGAAAACAGTATTTTGTTAGAGTTACCGAGAAATATAAAAACAATGTCAACAGAACCAAGGTGACTGACGTCATCGAATGGATAGCCAAACTAAAATGAAGAGGGACATAGCATGAACATAAAATGACAGATGGGCCATGGACAATGAAGGTTATTGGAATGGAGATCAAGAGAAGACAAAAGAAGCGTTGGTATACCACCTACACGATGGACTGACACTTAAGAAGGCTAAATAAAAACTGAAGAGGCGTATTATTAAATTATTTATCTAAATTACGATTTTTTTCGATGGCTCTCTATTAGGGATAGCGGTTGTTGACAAAATACCGGTTTTTGGTTATACCGTTTTTTATTTACGGTTTAACCTGGCGGTTATAACCAAAAAAACCGGTTATTCCAAAAACCGGTGATCGGTTTTTTATTTAATAGCCAATATCCAATAGGTTATAATTAAAGCTCGGATTTATAGGCAACAAAAATTGAAGAAAAAGGCGTCTATACAGGCAAAGATTTTTATTAAAAAAGGCAGGAATATTAACATTTAGGCAAAATATAGGCAATAAAGGAATATAACTTATTATTTATTGTACAAAGTGAATTAACGTAATATTAACTTAAGGCAGGTATATTTACTCATCATAATCATAACATTAGTATAAATAATCTAGTAACTAAATAACTGTTAATTAATGATTAAACATTGTAACCACTTAAAATTTTATCATTAATAGGAACAACTAAATGTTTTTCAATATTTTCGGTCTTAAAACTATGTCTTTGATCACTTAAAACTAATTTGTACATTGAAAACGAACGTTCGACATCGACAGATGTAATTGGAGCATATTTCAGAGCGGATAATAAATCTGGCATAATTTGCAATTCCTCGGAAAATGTCCCATTCAAAACTTTAGCAACATTAGATAAAAACCAAAAACCTTCATTCTTGTCAAAAACATATTTCATTTTTTTTAAAATTAATTGACCGTTACTTCCAGGTGCCGATTTAATTTTCGTCTTTATATTATCTATTAATTTTACTGACTAACATAAATTTATCTCTTGTTTTTCTAATAAGGTAATTGTGGTAACTATTAATTTATAATTGTCATTGATATAAGCAAGTTCCTGTTTCAATTTGGGATTTTTTAATATTTTTTTTGCTTCTCGAATGGCTTCGGAAATATCATCATCAAATTCTGACATAACTAATTCTATTTCATTGCAGTGTTCAAAGTAAAAAAACTGCTTCGAGCCAGGTTCCCCACCTTGTAATTACTGGTTTAGGTGGCAAAGGGACACCGGGAAGTCTTTCTTTACATATTTGCACCCTCAACGGAGCCTTTACAAAAACTTTTTCATAAAATTTATAAAATTATTTACCAACGGAAACAGATTTCTTATTTCTTCAGCAATTCTATTTACCACGTGGGCTACACAAGTGCAATGAATTAAATTAGGATAAAAAATCTTTAAATTAACAGCAGCTTTTAACATATATGCCGCAGCATCTGAAAGCATTAAAACTATTTTATTCACTGGTATAGGGTTGGGTAAAAAGAGGTTTGTTAAACTATCTTATATAAATCGACTTATTGTTAAATTGTTTGTTTTTCCAATTCTTTAACGGCAACTAAATAAGGTTTTCTCGCAAAGTTTTCGTTCAAAATTCCAATCATTAAATTAGCTATATACCTGCCGCATACATCTGTCGTTTCATCCACGATAATATACAAATAATTGCCCTCTAACTCCCGCTTAATTTTTGAAATACATTCCACATAACATTTTTCCACAGTATGTTTTCTCAAAGTACTCTCGTCCGGTAAGGATTTATTAAGATATTTTTCGAAAAAGCATTTAAAACTAGGGTTATTAACTTTATATAGAGGAATGTTGGATGCAATCATCATCTGGCATAAATCAAATTTAAATGCGTCTTCCTCCTTTTTTTTTAACTGCTTAAACTATCCCGCAGAGATATTTGGGCTAACTTAGAGGAATTTAATTTTTCCAAATTACGTTTATGAAGTGGGGTTCCACAATGCTGGTCAATAAAGTACTTTTTTCTACTTGAAATCTGAGAATTTAAAAAAAAATAATTAGAATTCTAAAACCGCTTTAGAATTTAGTTATGTTGTGGGACGAGAAAAAAGAGAAAAAATAAAACTTACCGATTTGCCGCATGGTTTACAAAATGCTCCATCTCCTAGAGAAAGTTCCGAATATGGTGCGATCCATAGCCTTAATTTAGATGTCATCTTTTCACACAAATGTCTAAAACGTTTTAAAACGTGTTCTTTGCTTTTCGGTATACGCAACAAAACTAAACTAGGATATAGCAATTTGTGACTAAACTCTGATACAGTAACCGACTGTACAACTGATAATAAACTAATAAAGCTTAGGGATTTCCAAACAGTTAACCCTCAAGTCTCGATCAGGTACATTTTCCTAGAAATCTGTTATATAAACAAACCATTGATATTTTATTATTGACCCAAAATTTTATTATAGAATGGTTTAGTAATAGAATAATATCATGGGTAGTACCATGAAATTTTAAAAAAGGCACAAATAGGCGGAATTTACGAAAAAAGGCAAAAAGTGCAAAAAACAATTATAATAGGCAAAATAGGCAAAAAAAGGCATTTTGCCTATAATCCGAGCTTTAGTTATAATGATAAATCTACATTGCACTTTAGTTTACTAATGGTTTACTATACTACACTCCATTCAAATCGATATCAAGATTATCGATATCGATACTTTCGAACGAATATATCGAAACCACGGTAATCAATCGATATATAAACAGCGTCGGCGTATATTTCGTACTGTGGTGGGATTAGAAATTTAGTATACATACCTGTCTGTGAATATACCAAAGTCACAAAGACGCTCAAAACAATACAGAGAATCAAAAACTTCATTTTCAAAATTACTTATACGTAACTCAGAGCAATGGTAAAAAAATATTGTTGCAGTATTTATATAAAAATATTTTAGAACTAATTATATACAGTATTTTCCCCTTAACGCTTTAAATATTTATTATCCATTATCTATAATCTATTCTATTAGTTTTGTTCAAGCGGAATAGATAATGTATTCTTGTTGTGGACTTAATATTTATTTTTTTGTTATTTACGATGTTTTTGGTAGGTATGTCTTATCGTGAATTGTAATGAATTTCCATTAAAAATGATAAAGGTATAAAAGGTGAATAGTTAAATAGGTACATTTTAAAATGTTTACATATTCTTTGTAACAAAAGCAAAAAGAAAACAAAGTTTATCAGGTGAACCACCTTTAAAATTCAGAATAATCCTATTTAGTTAAGCTATCGGCATTCAAGCGATAAAGTCGCATTCCTTTCTTAGAAGAAAGAAACTTTCCTATCTTAGAAGCAGATTCCTTTCGTAGGTCTGCTTGTCATTATGCTAATTTCAGTACTGACTGATTTCAGCACTAAAAATATTAGTTAGTAGCGCTAGTCAATTTAATATGAAAAATGTGGATTTGTGTTTACATTTGTCTTAATTTTAATTAGCATGTAGGCACGCGCTCTACTAATTTTGTATTGATAACCTAACCTATCTGAAGTTTCTTTTATGATTAGAGTAAACAAAACAAACAAGTAAGCCTTAATGTAATAAAGATTACATCATCGCTACCAGCTCCGCTTTTTACAGATAATAAATATTTCATCTCAACGCCAAGAACTTGTTAACCAAATCACTGACAAGGTGAAAGAAAAACCTGATAGAGGTAGGTACTCGAAAATGAAGTAAAACTGGCGATCAGTAAGCTCATATATACTACAGGACAAGGTCCAGATTATGATAACGACCGAAATTCTCAAAGCCACAGAAGAAACCGGCGTAAAATTATTTTATTTAGTCTGTAATTAAATATGACATTTAAAACAATTACTTGAAGACTGGACCAAATCGACAATACCGACAATACATAAAAAGACAGCTTCCATAAGCTTCAGATATGATAACAGCCGAAATTCTCAAAGTCACAGAAGAAACCGGCGTAAAGTTACTTTATTTAGTCTGTAATTAAATATGACATTTAAAACAATTGCTTGAAGACTGGACAAAATGCATCTTCCATAAATGCGACAATTATATAGAACTATTTCTCTTATATACATGCCAAATGGATAACGTTAATGCTTTCTTCAGATAAATATCAAACTATACAAAATTTACAGTTAAGATGCAGTAGAAATATAAACAAACCAAGACACGTTAAATGCTACTATTAAAGCGGGTTGACACGATCCAAGTTGCATCCAAGTGTACTTAGTCCAAGTCCACTTGGATGCAGCGCGCGCAATACTTGGATGCTACTTTGATCGTATCGTATGAGCGGGTTGACACGTTCCAAGTGTTCTTCATCTTCATCCAAGTCCACCCTCCTAGACTCCTAGTCTACTTGGACGCTGCGCGCGCAACGCTTGGAAGCTCCTTTGATCGTTTCACCACCCTCGTCCAAGTATATTTCTATCAACAGGTTCTATCCAAGTCTACTAGGACTGTGGGCAACTTTCATCCAAGTAGCGTCAAAGTATAGTTACAAAGGCGTGGCATCGGAAAATATAAAACGGGATATAAGTACAAATAGAAGAATATAATATATACATAGTTAAATACAGCACCTAGAGATTTGCAGTTTTTTGAATTATGTTCAGGATGACGTCAGGAAAAAAGTCTACTATTCAAAAATGAATGTAAATGCATAATTGCACTGTAAAGTGCATAAAATGCATCATGCATCCAAAATTGCATAAATATAAAAATAAAGTCAAAATCAGTATACTTAGGAACAATATTTATTATTTGGGAGGTTTTTGGGGTCACTAAATACGATTACGCCATCAGAACTGAACTCTGGATTACCTGGTGCCCAAGGTCATGGCAAGAGACGTCATCTTCTGGAGTTTCGATGGTTTTCGGCATTAAATCGATGCAAACGGATTACTCACGGGTTTTAGAGGTCTAGAGGTTAGATGCTAAATACATTGTCAGATATAAATAAAGTTTATATAAATTTTATATAATATACATAATAGACGAGGGCATTTAGCACAAAATAAATCAATTTTTAAATACAGCACCTAGAGACTTGCAGTTTTTTGCTTTATGTTCAGGATGACGTCAGAAAAAAATTACTATTCAAAGATGGGTGGAAATGCATAACTGCACTTTAAAGTGCATAAAATGCATCAACATGTCAAAATCAATATACTAAGGACCAAATTTTGTTATTCGGGGTTTTTTTGGGCCACTGAACACGAGTACGCCTCAAAACCGACCCACGGATCATCTGGTGGCCAAGGTCACTGCAAGGGCGTTGTCTTCTGAAATTTCGAGGATTTTTGGCACTAAATTGATGTGAACGGATTACTCATGGGTTTTTGGGGTCGCCAGACACGAATATGCGATCAGAATTGATCTCCGGAGTACCTGGTGCCCAGGGTCGCTACTAAGGCACGTCGTCTTCTGGGGTTTCGAGAGTTTTCGGCATTTAATTGATGCAAATGGATTAATGGAGGGTTTTTGACGTCTCTAAATACGAACATGCCATCAGAACCGACCACCTCTGCACCTGGAGCCTAAGGTCACTGCAGGAGACGTCCTATTCTGGAGATTTGAGGGATTTCGGTATTAAATTGATCAAAATGAATTACTAGGGGGTTTTTGAGGTCAATAAACACGAATATGCCATCAGAACAGACCACCAGATCACCTGGTGCCCAAGGTCACTGCAAGGGACATCATCTTTTGGAGTTCTAGGGCATTCGACAAATTGATGCAAACGGATTTCTTACGGGCTTTTTGGGGTCGCTAAATACAAATATGCAATCAGAATTGAATTCCAGGGTACCTGGTGACCAGAATCGCTACTACGGCACGTCATCTTCTGGAGTTTTGAGTGTCTTCGGCATTAAATTGATGCAAATGGATTACTCAAGGGGTTTGAAGTCGCTAAACCTGAATACGCAATCAGAACCGACCTCCAGAGCACGTAGTGCCTAAGGACACAGCAAGGGACGTCATTTTCTGGGGTTTCAAAGGTATCCGGCATTTAATTGATACAAATGGATTACTGAAAGGTTTTTGAGATCGCTAAATACGAATATGCCATCAGAACCGACCCCCGGTGCCAAGGATCACAACAAGGGTCATCATCTTCTAGAGTTTCGAGTGCCTTTGGTACTACATTGATGCAAATGGATTACTTATACGTTTTTGGGGTTGCTGAATACGAATACGATATCAGGACAGACACCGGTGTACCTGGTGACTAAGGCACGTCATCTTCTAAAGTTTCTAGAGTTTTCGGTACTAAATTGATGCAAACGGATTACTCTTATGTTTTTGGAGTGAATAAGAATATGACTTAGATGAAAGACTTTGAAGTATCTAGTGACCACGAAGGATCACACTATTAAAATAAAATATAGTAAATCGATTTTGAAATAAATGAAGGAAAAACGCTGTCAGATATAAATTAAGTTTATATTTATAAAGAATTAAAAAATTGTATAGCACAATATAGTTATTTTAATAAACAGTCTAAGTAAAATAGCAAAAAAACAAACGTTAACAATTTGAACGTTTTCTTTGAACAGCAACTCAAAAAACTTCCGAGTACTCGGTGTGTACCAATTTAGTGTCGGAATGCCTCAAAATTCTAAAACATGATGTGCATGGCAGCCACTCTGGCCACTAGGAACGCGGAGGGTCGGTTCTGATTTGATATTCGTGTTCAGAAAACCCAAAAACCTATGAGCAATTTGTTTGCATCAATTTAGCACCGAAATTCTATAAGATAATATACCTTAGCCACCAGGTGCTCTGGTGTCTGTTCTGATGGTGTATTCGTATTCGAAATGTGACGATAACGTGCCTTAGGCTTATAGGTACTCCGATGTCTCTTCTGATGGCGTATTTATGTTCAGCAATCCCAAGAACCTGTTAGTAACCCGTTTGCATCAGCCATTCTAAAAACCCTCCAGTAATCCATTTGCATCAATTTAATGCCGAAATCCCTCGAAACTCCAGAAGATGACGTCCCTTGCAGTGCCCATGATCACCAGGTGCTCCGTGGGTCTGTTCTAATGGCATATTCGTGTTTGGCGACCTCAAAAACCCCCCGAGTAATCCATTTGCATCCATTTTATGCCGAAAACCCTCGATTCTCCAGAAGATGACGTGCCTTAGTAGCGATCCTGGACAACAGGTGCCCCGAAATTAAATTCTGATGACATATTCGTGATTAGCGACCCCAAAAACCCAAAGCCCTCGAAACTAAAGAAGATGACGTCCCGTGCAATGACTTTGGGCACCAGGTAATCCGGTGGTCTGTCCTGATGGCATATTCGGGTTTAACGACTTTAATACCCCGGAGTAATCCATTTTCATCAGTTTAATGCCAAAATCTCTCAAACTCCAGAAGATGACCCCCTTGCAGTGACCTTTGGCCTCCAGGTGGACAGGAGAGTCGGGTTTGATGGAATATTCATATTTAGCGAATTCAAAAACCCGTAAAAGTAATCCGTTTGCATTAATTTGATACCTAAAGCCCTCTAAACTCCAGAAGATGACGTCTCTTACAGTGACCTTGGGCAGCAGGTGATCCTAAGGTCTGTCCTGATGGCATCTTCGTATTTAACCACCTCAAAACCACCCGAGTAATCCAGTTACATCAATTTAGTGCCGAACTCCATCAAAACTCCAGACGATGACGTGCCTTTGTAGCGACCCTGGGCACCAGGTACTTTGAGGTCAATTCTGATGGCATATTCGTGTTTAGCGACCTCAAAAATCCGTAAGTAATCCGTTTGCATCAATTTGATATCGAAAGCCTTCGAAACTCCAGCAGATGATGTCTCTTGCAGTGACCTTGGACACCAGGTGATCCAGATGTGTGTTCTGATGGCATATTCGTATTTAACCACCTCAAAAACCCCCCGAATAGTCCAATTACATCAATTTAGTGCCGAAATCCGTCGA
The DNA here is from genome assembly GCF_917563875.1 of Diabrotica virgifera virgifera. NCBI lineage: Eukaryota > Metazoa > Arthropoda > Insecta > Coleoptera > Chrysomelidae > Diabrotica > Diabrotica virgifera. The sequence continues at coordinate 57,821,715 of NC_065443.1, read as the reverse complement.
AACTCCAGACGATGACGTGCCTTTGTCGCGACCCTGGGCACCAGGTACTCCGGTGGTCAATTCTGATGGCGTAATCGTATTTAGTGACCCCAAAAACCCCCAAATAATAAATTTGGTTCCTAGTATACTGATTTTGGATGCATTTGGATGCATTTTATGCACTTTACAGTTTAATTATGCATTTCCACCTATTTTTGAATAGTAGACTTTTTTTCTGACATCATCCTGAACATAATGCAAAAAACTGCAAGTCTCTAGGTGCTGTATTTAAAAATCTATTTATTCGGGTGTTTTTAGTGCTAAATGGCCTGGTATATTTATACTTTGGGTATTGTTATGTACAGTTGAGTCCGCGAGTATTTACCCGTGCGTCGTCATTTAAAGCATACGAAATAAGTCGATGATAAGTCGGAAATTGAAATTTACCAAACGCAACAGCAATTGACAATAAGTGGCTTGCTGTTGCGTTTAGTAAATTTAAATTTCCGACTTATCATCGACTTATTCCGTATACTTTAAATGATGACGCACGGGTAAAGATTCGCGGACTCAACTGTATGTACAAATATCCGTTAATACTTGACGTTACATTACATGAGTTACACTACATGATAATGATTTATGCACATGTTCATACAATTTTTTTTCTCTCATATTTGTATCAACATTTTAAATTTTTGGATTGACCATTTGCAATAGTTGTTCAAATTATTCGGTAGTTATTTTTAAATGGTTTTTAAATGTATCTTAATCTTCATTTTTACATCTTCACTTAGAAAATTAGACGAAGCTCCAAACGCATCACGTATCCAATTAAGTATCCAAATTTTCCTTTTTTTCTTTTTTATTTCTTTTTTCTGGATCTCAAGCTCATGTATTAACATATCAGCAGTCAGCAACCACTTGAATACCCTCCATAATCACTTTCACAATCTTTGCAATGGTTATTTTGTTCTTTTATTTGACGTCCAAGTAATTTACACGATCAAAGTAGCTTCCAAGTAGCGCGGGCAGCGTCCAAGTTGACTTGGACCAATGGATGCAACTTGGATCGTGTCAACCCACTTTTAGGAGCACTCCCGAATCATAATTTAAAATGTATATCCGTAAAAACCCGATTTCAGTTAAAACCCAAATTTACTAGGAAAAACTAGTTTTAACTATGAGCTTTAGACAATTCTAGTTTTAACTAGTGAAAACTAGAATTATCAAATATTTTCAGTTAATAATTCTAGTTGATACTAAACATATTTCAGTCAAAACTAGTTTTTACTAAACTTAGTAATTTCTAGATTCAACTAAAACTCGGTAAATAATTTGCTGCTCTGGTTGTTTGTAAATAATTTCTCTAAAACGTAAAATACTGGACAAGATCTTTAACGTAAAAAACGCAAGTCCTTTGACCACTTGTTGTTATTGTCTTGCATCCAGACTGCTAACATTTTCTCGATGTTTTGGTTAGCTCGCTCTACTGAACCTTGACTTTGGTTGTGCCTTGGTTTTCCATGAACTAATTTTGCCTTAGGCCAGTATGACATTACCGCATTTATAACTGCATTACCGAACTCTCGGCCATTATTGGAAAGTAAAATGCATGAATGTAAAAAGTCAAGAATATATCCGTTAATTATTAAAAAGCAACTTTGTCCGCCCTCTTACTTTGTAATGGTCTCAACAAAACAAATTTTGTTAAATGATCTTGATAAACCATAATAGACTTGTAGCCGTGATCCTCTTGTGATTGCATATCGATCAAATCTACATAACAGCGACTATTCATTTCTGAATGTAATAGTAATATAGGTTTCGACACAAGACCCCTTTTCGCTTTACTCTTATTCCGTTGGCAGGTCTCACAAATTGATATAAAATTATTGAACATACCAATAATTGTTATATTTGCGTATTTTTTGGCGGTTTCAGTCTTCAACCTATCCCAACTTCCATGACCTATGGCAACGTGGTCTGCTTCAATTATGTCAAAAATGTCTTAAGCAGGTACATAATATTTGATGGGTTCAATTCTAGAAGCCAACTTTTTTATTTTGCCAACTTCAACAATTCTAAATCGTTTTAGTGTTTTCTGGGCAGACAGTTCCGCATCTTGTACTTCGGGCATTAATTTATTATACATGCTTTGGTCAAAACATTGTAGTGACTTTCTTTCTTCTCTTCTTTAGGTCTTTATTTTGAATATGGCGAATTTGATATTGCTCATTAAGAGAATGATTATTATCTAGAATGTGAAGTACGTATGTAGATTCTGTTTGTCTATTATTGAAAGCCATTTTGTGTTCTGCTATGCGTTTGTCAAAGGTCCTGCCAGTTTGACCAATATAAGTTTTTTGGACAGTCACTACATGTCAGTTTGTATACACCACTCTGTAATTGCTTTTAGGGGTGGTGACAAGCTCGATCTTAGCTCGTTAGGCTCGTTAAACGAGCCGGGCTTCGAGCTCAAGCCGGTTTGTTTCTTGCTTGCCGAGCTTCGAGCCGAGGCGAACTGAATTCGAAATGACCTGAGCTTTCCTTAACGAGCTTGTCAATATTTTAGCCAAGACTCTAATACTTTTTATAATTTATTTATTTGTGCTAGGACTGACACTTTTGTTTGAGAATAAGTAATTCAGACTGCAAATATGTATTTTCAATATACAGTGTGTCCGTAAAAGATGGAATAAATTCCAATCGAGCTCGGCCCGAAATATTCGAGCCGAGCAGACACAAGCCACGAGCTCCACCTGCAGCTTGAAGTGCAAGGCGAGCTTCTATCTCGAGCTCGGCTTGAAATTTTGAGCCGAGCTCAAACTTGTCAAAAGCTCGGATCGGCTCGGCTTGAGTCCATCCCTAATTGTTTTCTCTTTTTGCTCTTATTGTTCTTAATGCATTTGCCTAAGTTGTTAGTTCTGAAAGCTGGTGTTATTCCTTTCTTTCTTACGTATTTGGCTATTTTTGTTGATATCTTGCCTGTATGTATATGTGATAGAGCATAAAGCACTAGGTTGTTTCTGTGGAAGTGGGAAGACTAATTTCAGGGGTTTCTTATGCAGTTGTTGATTTAAAATTTTGTTAATTTTTTGTTCGTTATATCCGATGTTTAGTGCTATTTGTTTAATGATGTTCAGTTCTATCTCGAAGTTATTTTTTGACATGGGAATTTCTATCAATCTCCGTAACATGCTACGGTAGGCTCCTAATTTATGTTGTCTAGGATGGGACGATGAATTATTGTGTATTCTGTGGTTGTGTCAGTATGGGTAGGTTTATGAAATACGGAGAACTTATGTTTGCTGTACGGTCTGGTAATTTTTAAATCTAGAAAATTTATGGACTTATTCTGTTAAGCTTCTCTTGTAAATTCAATATTACTATGGAGTGAATTAATGTATGATAAAAATAGGTCAAGTTGTATGTTAGTTCCTGTAAAGCAAACTAATATATCATATACGTATATCCATCAATAATATTACATTTAAGTCATTTAATTTTAGACCATAATATCACAAATCCAAATTATTACATCTGAAATTCTACACCTTGATATAATTTGCATAAATCGGGACTACTATGAAATATACACAAACAACAGTGCATGACTTATCAAGGGCAATCCTCAAAGCCCATTACCATTATTTATTTATGTTTATGGACCATCTAGAAACGCCTCTTTCAAAACATCCCGTATTTAAACAGTTGTTATATTGATTGAAATACGTAGATGATATACTAGTATGCTTTATAGGAACTAACAGGAAACTTGACCTATTTTTATCATACATTAATTCACTCCACAGTAATATCGAATCTACAATAGAGGCAGAACAGAATCAGTCCATAAATTTTCTAGATTTAAAAATTACCAGACGGCAACACAAACATGAGATTTCCGTACCTATTTCATAAACCTACCCATACTGAAACAACCGTACACAATTCATGATTCGATCCTTCTTCTTCTTCTTGTTCTTTTGGCATCATTACCCTGGATGGGACTTTGGCTGTCTGGCTATGTCTTTCCACTCGGATATCTCTTGTGCCTTTCTTCTCGATTGTCTTATATTCATGGTTTTCAGGTCGTCTTCCACGTCATCTAACCATCTCGCTCTGGGCCTTCCCATCGGCTTGATTGTAATATTTTCTTTGTTGTATTTTCATCGTCTTGTCTCTGCACATGTCCCATCATTCCATCCTGCAAAACATAAATTAGCAGCCTACCATAGCATGTTACATAGATTGACAGAAATTGCCATGTCAAAAATAACTTCGAGATAGAACAGAACATTATTAAAAAATAGCAGTAAAACAATGAGTACAACGAACAAACAGTTAACAACATTTTAAATCAACAACTGCATAAGAAAGCCCTGAAATTAGTTTTCCCCCTTTCACAGAAACAACCTAGTGCTTTATGCTCTATCACATATACAGGCAAGATATCAACAAAAATAGCCAAACACATAAGAAAGAAAGGAACAACACTAGCTTTCAGAACTAACAACTTAGTCAAATGCATTAAGAACAACAAGAGCCAAAAGAGAAAGCAACAGTGGCGACGCGTGACTTTTTCTAAAGTGTTACCAAACCAGATGTAAAAAAATCTTATTTAAAAAAAATTAATTTGAACCTCCCAAATATAAGTTTTTGTTTTCAATCCTGTAGGATAAAATTAAACAAATCACTATTCCCAAATTATATGTATGTAATTATGTATATGTATATATGTAACAGGTATAACAATAAATAATAAACAAACTAAACATACACTGACACTGTGTGTCAGCCAAATGGAATAAATTCAATAGGTCAAATACTAATTGTTTTTTTGAAAAATGACTAAATCTGTCGATTAGTATTTCAAATGGAATTTTTTTTCATACAATAATAATGTATACAGGGTGTCCCAATTTAGATATATGGCGTCATCATTGATTTTCTTAAATGGCAATACTGTCATTTTGATAGCTATTTGGATAGGGTGTGTAAAGTTATACATAACTGTAAAATATCAAATTTTTATTCCTTACCATTTACAAGATAATAAAAAATAACGAAGTCGTGTCTGTAATTTGGAATAAATTCAATAGTTTAAATACTAATTGTTTTTTTTTGAAAAATGACTAATAGACCAATCAAGTTAGTAAAAAATAAGCCGTTTTTCGACATAACTGAAAAGACGAGGTTTGACAGTTGAAATGTGTAGTATGAGATATTACAAAAGGGCTACCATCTTGGGATTCATCAATTTTTTAGTGGAACAATTTTTAAATAAACCATCAAAACGTCAAACTTAGTTTTGTGCTCACAACTTAAAAACTTGTTTATTTAGAGATTTGACGTTTACAGGTAACTTTTTTAGAATAAAAAGATACATCGAATGAGATACGCCAAATGAAAATCGGTTAATAAACAAAAAAGTTATTGCAAAACAGACGACAAAATCATTGTTTTTTAATATTGTTAATAACAATTTTATTGTTTATTAGAATATGTTTAAATATACCAAAACTTGAGGACATTATGGTGTTTGAATGGTGTGCAAAAAATGGTCCAGATCTGTTTAATAGTTTTCGCAAAATTGAATTTGTTTTTAAATTTTTTTGAAAAACGAGCTCATTTCTGAGGCTGGCCCAGTTAATATAGCTGAATGTATCTCAATAATCCGGAGCTCATTTCCTTCGTTAAGATGTATACTAACAGCCTATGAAAAAAAAGTAAAAAAAAATTACATATACGTACACAAAATTATTTGTTAATAAATAGCAGTTTTTAAGCTTATAAACAATTACAATAATTTCGTAGAAATTAGATCAAATTAAATGGCAATAAAAAATACGGAAAGCTGGTTAAAATACACAACTTCTAAAAAAAATTTTTAGGTCGTACGACCCTTGGGGTCTGAGATAGCCCCTTTTTTTGAAAAAATCACTGTTACGTTAATTAACAACACTAAGATCTGAAATTAACCAATATTTTATAAGAAAAGTCAAAGTTTTTAACAAAGTTTTTAGCAAGAAAAAATGTTAAAAATTGTTTAAACAGTAGTGTTATAAACAAAAGTATTTTGCGTTCCGACTAAAGTAAAAAATAGCGGGCGTAGTCGACTGACTGAATAGTGGGCGCGGTTGGCGACCGGCAGCAACTCCTAAAATTACGTTATACCGACCACAAAAATCAACTTTAAAGTAAATAACAAATTTTCATCATTCCTTATGTTTTCGAGGTCTCCGAATCCGAATATGGAGTTTATTTTTTTCTAGAATTAGTGGAACATGTTCAAAAATCAAATTTTATGCCAAAATACGATAAATCAATTTTGATGATTTTTCAATTTTAACTCACTGTATTTTTGGTCGCTGTAAATATTTCCTTTTGTAAATTTTACTGTGCTATCTTTGAAGCATTTAGATAACAATGAGATTTGTCCAAAATGATTAAACACATTAAAAGAGAAGTTGTAAATTTTTAAACATTTTGTCGTCAGATTTCCTTAGTTTCATGCTTGCTTAAAAAAGTTGAGTGACAAACTTTTAAGTTTATAATTTTAACTAACACAGAAATAAAATATAATTCATGAAGAAGTTTTCCAAAAAAATTTAATTTAAAATATGGAATAGGAAAAATGTTATGTGACTTTATAGACGAGCGGCACACTGGCACACCCCAAAAAAAGCTTGTAATACTTTATATTTTTGATGGTGCCGAAAACGAAAATTAGGGTTGTTTTGAAAAAATGCCCCTTTTTTTTGAAAAAATTACTGTTACGTTAATTAACAACACTAAGATCTGAAATCAACCAATATTTTATAAGAAAAATCAAAGTTTTTAACAAAGTTTTTAGCAAGAAAAAATGTTAAAAATTGTTAAAACGGTAGTGTTATAAACAAAAAGTATTTTGCGTTGCGACTAAAGTAAAAAAAAATAATGGGCGTAGCCGAATGAGAATAAATTCGCGGACTACCATTCGCTAGTGCTAGACCGTTGCAGCCCATTTTTGACATTGACAGTATACCGGATTTGAAGCTTAATATTATATTTATATATTTAGGTAGAAACTTGCATTTTATGAATATTATTATCTTGCACATTTATTTAGTAAAATTATATTTTAAATAAATAAATATAAAAAATGACAATAAAAAGGCCACTTAAAAAATGTTTATACATCCTATTAGCTGCTTTGTTTTGGATAATTTTGCAATGAAAATAAGATAAACATGATCATTTTAATGTGGTACCATAGATAAAAAAAATAGTAAACTTGGTACAGTAGAACCCGATTGGTTAGGTCATTTTTTATTCTCTATTTTGAATCCGTGTGTAGTCCAGGCTGTATCGTCGACCCCGTTAGGTAAATTATTCCGATTCTTATTTTTTGCACAAACTTACTCAACAAAAAGTTCCTTATAACAAATCCAAAAGGTACCAAGAGCTACCGCGGCCGGAAAATTGTTTAAACAATTTTTTCATTAGTTTTCTGTTAACTTATAAAAGTTGGGTGACAAACTGTTTAGTTTATAATTTTAATCAACGCAGCATTAAAACATAGGTCCTGAAGAAGTTTTCTGGAAAATTTCAAGTCAAAATATGCAACAGAAAAAAAGTTACGCGACCTTATAGACGAGTGGTACTCCCAAAAAAAAAACGCTCATTTCTCGAGATATCAACCACACTGTGGTGAATGGCTAATTTTGGTCTTACTTTATGTTTTTGATGGTGCTGAAAACGAAAATGAGTTTTATTTTGAATTTTAGATGGGGAAACATTGTCAAAATCGAAATTTTACCCTAAAAATAAAAAAATGAAATCACGTTTTTCTTAAAATTAAAAGTTACACCACCTTTTTTCTATAAAACATTTTGTTCTCTGTACTCTAGATTTTAACATAAAATTAATTGAACAGCTAAATTTCAAATTTTGTCACTCAACTTTTGCGATTAAACTTTGCAATTCAAGAATCTGCACCTTTTACTTCAAACAATTTATAACTTTCTTTATAGCAAGACAGAAATATTGAAGCAGGTCCCATTGTCTTCAGAATGGTGAGAAATATATACTATAAAAATTTCAGAAAAAAATATTACAATGGAACTGAGTTGTAGCAAGCTAAACGCAAAAAACGTGATTTTTATTTTTAGGGTAAAGTTGCGATTTTGATAATGTTCCCCCACGTAAGATTCAAAACAACCCTAATTTTCGTTTTCGGCACCATCAAAAATATAAAGTACCTATTACCAAAATTAGTATCAGTATCTCGAGAAATAAGCTTTTTTGGGGTGTGCCAGTGTGCCGCTCGTCTATAAAGTCACATAACATTTTTCCTATTGCATATTTTAAATTAATTTTTTTTGGAAAACTTCTTCATGAATCATATTTTATTTCTGTGTTAGTTAAAATTATAAACTAAAAAGTTTGTCACTCAACTTTTTTTGTAAGCATGAAACTAACGAAATCTGACGACAAAATGTTTAAAAATTAACAACTTCTCTTTTAATAAGTTTAATCATTTTGGACAAATCTCACTGTTATCTAAATACTTCAAAGATAACACAGTAAAATTTTCAAAAGGAAATATTTACAGCGACCAAAAATACAGTGAGTTAAAATTGAAAAATCATCAAAATTGATTTATCGCATTTTGGCATAAAATTTGATTTTTGAACATGTTCCACTAATTCTAGAAAAAAATAAGCTCCATATTCGGATTCGGAGACCGCGAAAACATAAGGAATGACGAAAATTTGTTATTCACTTTAAAGTTGATTTTTGTGGTCGGTATAACGTAATTTTAGGAGTTGCTGCCGGTCGCCAAGCGCGCCCACTATTCAGTCAGTCGACTAAACGCCCGATATTTTTTACTTTAGTCGGAACGTAAAATACTTTTTGTTTATAACACTACTGTTTAAACAATTTTTAACATTTTTTCTTGCTAAAAACTTTGTTAAAAACTTTGACTTTTCTTATAAAATATTGGTTAATTTCAGATCTTAGTGTTGTTAATTAACGTAACAGTGATTTTTTCAAAAAAAGGGGCTATCTCAGACCCCAAGGGTCGTACGACCTAAATTTTTTTTTTTTACAAGTTGTGTATTTTAACCAGCTTTCCGTATTTTTTATTGCCATTTAATTTGATCTAATTTCTACGAAATTATTGTAATTGTTTATAAGCTTAAAAACTGCTATTTATTAACAAATAATTTTGTGTACGTATATGTAATTTTTTTTAATTTTTTTCTTCATACGCTGTTAGTATACATCTTAACGAAGGAAATGAGCCCCGGATTATTGAGATACATTCAGCCATATTAACTGGACCAGCCTCAGAAATTAGCTCGTTTTTCAAAAAATTTTATAAACAAATTCAATTTTGCGAAAACTATTTAACAGATCTGGACCATTTTTTGCACAACATTCAAATACCATAATGCCCTCAATTTTAGTTATAATAAAACATATTCTAATAAAAAATAAAATTGTTATTAACAATATTCAAAAACAGTGATTTTGTCTTCCGTTTTGCAATAAATTTTCTGTTTATTAACCGATTTTCATTTAGCGTATCTCATTCGATGTATCTTTTTTTTCTGAAAAAGTTATCTGTGGACGTCAAATTTCTAAATAAACAAGTTTTTAAGTTATGAGCAAAAAACTAAGTTTGACGTTTTGATTGTTTATTTAAAAAATGTTCCACTAAAAAATTGATGAATCCCAAGATGGTAGTCTTTTTGTAATATCTCATACTATACATTTCAACTGTCAAGCCTCGTCTTTTCCGTTATATCTAGAAAAAACCTAACTTGATTGGCCTATTAACAAATATTTCTGTTGGTAAAAAATATAAATGGAATTATTTCATAACAGTCATAAAATATTTATTGCAAGATTTTTAACTGTTACCAATGGTAACAGTGGTTACACGGACGCTTCGCCAGTGGAAAGCAATTACAGAGTGGTGTTACAAACTGACATGTGGTGACTGTTCAAAAACTTACATCGGTCAAACTGGCAGAACCTTTGACAAACGTATAGCAGAACACAAAAGGGCTTTCAATAATGGAAAAACAGAATCTACGTACGCACTTCACTTTCTAGATCATAATCATTCTTTTAATGAACAGTATCAAATTGTCCATATTCAAAATAAAGGCCTTAAGCTATCTTAATTAGAATCTATGGAAATCAATTATTTAAAAAATATGGATATAATTCTGAATGACCAACTTGGAACAAACAGCTCCCCACTCCTCAACCTATTCAGTTAGTTAGAGACTTTTAAATGGACACAGGTACATTATAAAAACCTATCACTTGAAAAAGGCACTCTGTCGAAGCAACTGTAGTGACTAGAGGGAGCGGATTTTATACTAAATGCATATTGCTTGCATATTTCGCATATTTGAGAACTTTACCAAATTTTGCATATTTTTAAAGAAACGTGCATATTATGTGTCTATTTAAAACATTTTTGTCCAAACGAAAAAATTCAAAAAATTTTTAATTCGAGACAAAATGCTGTCATATCTTTTCGAAAACTTCCTAAAGTCGGCTCATGAAGTCGGTGCAAATCTTTTCGGTTTTTCTTGGAAAACACCCGATCTTGACCCACAAAGTGCGTATATAATACCTATGCCATCATAAAATGATTGTAGGATATTAAATACCCTATTACGTGCTATTACTAAGAGAATATTTTATACCCCTCAACATCGTTTTACGATTAAATATGATGTAAATTAGATCCCCTAAATCGGTAAAATTAGTTACCTTTAGTTAGTCAATGAGAATGTTTAGTTATTGTGAAAAAGTACTTATGTTTGTGAATATTGCAATAGGCCGAAAGATTCTTACCTGGTTTATTCCCGGATCAGAACCTATCCACAACTTCTTTACACCAATGGAAAATTATTCTTCTCTGCAAATCTGCAATTATTTTTTTCTGCAAATTATTCTGCAAATCATATAGTAAAATGGTGAGGTTAAGATTGCTTTCTTCCTCTTTTTTCTTTAATAAATAATGTTTGACTGCTTCCTCAACATTTTAAGTTTGAATAGTTTGAACAAGTAGGTGTTATTGTCGTAGATACCATCTCAGCGAAAATTTTCGGTTACACAACACATCGGGACAGACCTACATAAATCAAAATGCAAGAAGATGAGCGAATCAAAAGTTGATCAGTTACCCATTGGCAGTAGACCGCTAATGACTTCATCCAATGAACAATATAAATTTAATTCGGATTTATGCGAGACGATAATTTGTGCAAATATAAGATTGAAAAAACTGGAAAATCCTATGTTTAAAAATTTTTTGGAAATGTATTTCAAGAAAAGTTTACATTGAGAAAAAATTACGTACCTCTAATTTACAACGATACCATAAAAAAATAAAGAACATAGTGGGAAATTAATACAGTTATTTTATTTTAGATAAATATGTGGCTTCCCAAAATGCGCATTTTTTGAAATTATTGTGCATATCTTGCGCATATTTCGTAATTTTTTACTGCATATGTATGCGCATATTTCACCAAAATTGCTTGCATATAAATCCGCTCTCTAGTAGTGACATTAATTTTTAGTAATAAATTTTGTTGAAATGATAAAAAACCATTTCAGTGTTTTGTCTTTTATTTAACTAACGTTTGTACTACATTACCTTTAAATTTTTAGAACTACAATTTTTATACTACAATAACAATAAAGATGCACTAGAAATAAATAAGCCAAGACACGTTAAATGTTACGAGGAGCTCTCCCGAATCATGATTTACAATGTATAAGAGTAATTCCAAACGATTTCGCCGAGTTTTGTGGACGAGGTCCTCGGATTTGTACTAAATTTTAGTATGTTATTGTACCTCATAAAAAAATATTTTCCTGAGAATTATAGCACCCTAGGTCTCATAGGGCCTGAGATAGGGGTCCTGAAAAGGCCTAAAATTGACTTTTTAAAGGTTTTAAGCGTTATTTTTAAAATACGATATCTCGAAACCTTTAGAAGCAAATTTAATTTTTTTTGTCATGACGTCTAGTATTCACAAATACATTTTCAAACTTCTAAATATTAAGCGTAATTTTGGGGAACTAATTAAGTGCGAAGCAAATTTTGAAAAATTGATATTTTCATATCTATTTCATTCTATTGCCAAATTTTAAAGCGACGTCGAAGGATCTTTTGCAATATCTTATTTTTAAGGTATTATGGCAAAGTTCAAAATAGTTCTAGGTATATTTTTTTATATCGACAGGCAGCAAAGATATATGCATTTGAGCAGGGCCCTTTTTGTGCAAAACAACGTTTTTTTGTAATTTTCAGCCTAGTGCAACTTTTTTCTTTCTATATTTTTTGGCCTGAAATTTTTTTTGGAAGTAGTTCTCGATATGTGTAATAATCTAGGTACGGAATTTCTTGACCCGGCCCTCTAAGTCTTCGTTTTAAATCCATGAAAAATCAAGATTTTTTGTACTGAGTAACTCAAATTACCTAGTTTGTAGGACTCAGTTTAATAGATTCGAATAATATTCCACGCTGTATGCTCGCCCCCGTTAGGTAAATTATTTCGATTCGTTTTTTGCACAAACAGGATGCCTTTTAAAATTGTTTAAATAATTTTTTTTAACAAATTCAAAAAATAATTTTTTTTTAGTTCAGACATTTTATTTTTAGTTTCTTTGGTTCATTCTGAGCAAAAAAGATCTCTTGTAATTTTTTTCTAAAATTGATTTTTGTCAAGTTATACGCAATTTAAAATTTGAAAAACGCGAAAACGGGATTTTTCAAGGCTTAGTAACTCGGTTAAAATTATTATTATGAAAGTCACAAAGTGACCAAAACAAAGTTTAAAGCCCTCCCTACAAGATTTTGAAAAAATTTTTGTCATTATTTTATTACGAAGCTGTTATTAAAAAAAATAACAATGAGCGCTAAGCGTGTATCTCTCGCGCACTCACCACTCGTCTCAATACGAGCTCAACGCTCATTATTGATAATTAACAATAACAGCTTCGTAATAAAATAAAGATAAAAATTGCTTCAGGATCTTGTAGGGACAGCTTTAACCTTTGATTTGCTCACTTACTGACTTTCACAATGATAATTTTAACCGAGTTATTAAGCCTTGAAAATTCCCATTTTCGCGTTTTTCAAATTTTAAATGGCGGATTACTCGACAACAATCAAATTTATAGAAAAATCATAAAAAATCTTTTTTGGTCAGGATGAACCAAAGAAACTAAAAAAAATTTGTCTGAAGTGAAAAATTTTATATTTTTAATTTGTTTAATTTTCCGACCTCAATACCGCCTGGCACCCTGTTTGTGCAAAAAAACGAATCGGAATAATTTACCTAACGAGGGCGAGCATAGAACCTGGACTATTATTGGAATCCATTAAACTGAGTCCTACAAACTAGATAATTTGAGTTAGTCAGTACAAAAAAATCTTGATTTTTCATGGATTTAAAACGAAGTTTTAGAGGGCCGGACCAAGAAATTCTGTACCTATAGATTACTATACATATAGAGAACTACTCCCAAAAAAAATTTCAGGTCAAAAAAATAGGAAGAAAAAAGTTAGGCTGAAAATTCCAAAAAACGTTGTTTTTGCAAAAAATAGCCCTGCTCAGAATGCATATATCTTCGCTTCCTTTCGAGATAAAAATTATACCTAGAATTATTTTAAACTTTGCCTTAATACCTTAAAAATAAGGTATTGTAAAAGATCTTTTGACGTCGCGTTCAAATTTGACGATAGAATAAAAAAGATAAGAAAAGATCAAATTTTCAAAATTTGCTTCGTACTTAATGAGTTCCCCAAAATTAATCTCAATATTTAGAAATTTGAAAATTTATTTGTGATTACTAGACGTCAAGACAAAAAAAATTCAGTTTTAAAAATTAAATTTGCTTCAAAAGGTTTCGAGATATCGTAAATTAAAAATAACGCTCAAAACCTTTAAAAGGTCAATTTTAGGCGTTTTCAGGGCCCCTATCTCAGGTCCTATGAGACCTAAGGGGCTATGTCTCAAGAAAATATTTTTTTGAGGTACAATATCATACTAAAATTTGGTACAAATCCGAGGACCTCGTTCAAAAAACTCGGCGAAATCGTTTGGAATTGCTCATAAATATTCTAAACCATGATTTGTAAATCATGATTTGGGAGTGCTTCTCTTAACATTCAAAGTGTCTTGGCTTATTTATTTCTATCTATGTTATTTCTTCTCTTATTGCGATTTTAGTATATAGTATATTCTTGTATGAAATTTTACAACCAAGCCAAAGTAAGCAAATAGAAATGTTCATCGTGTTTCTCGCATTATTTCAAGGATCTAACAATTATCCTGTCCATACAGCAGATACCGATAACAAAATACATATAATACGAATATTATATATAATTTGTTTTACCTTTATTGTAGCATAATACATATTGTAGCTAGGTTGATTATCATATTTATGTACACTACTAGTTGTGGGTTTTCTTAGAATAGAATGAAGATAATATTTGCCATTTTATTAATTTTTGTCTTTACTGATAAGACAATGTCTTTTCGGACATCTGAGCCTGGTAAGATGATATTACGCATTTTATTAAATTTATTTTTTTTTTATAAAATCGTCGTTTGGTAAAAAAAGGTTCGTGGGGGCAATTATGTTTGTTATTATGTATAAAGTTTATTTAAATTTTCTCATGCTGATTTATCTTGCACGGTGGCGGATCTAGAAATTTGCCATTGGGTGGGGAATTTTACCTTAGGGGAACTTCCAATGGTACACCAAGCAAAAGACATAAATAAGATAAACCCAAACTACATAAAAGACATAAATAATAACATATGCATTCAGTTCCCTTAATTTTCCTAACTAGCGTATTTATTGTGTTGAATTTGTCTCTCTGTGGTTTAAGTTTGATGTCTATTAATATATTTTTATGTTTCAACAATTTTTTTCTTGAATTTTCGACCTTGTTAAGGGGAGGAAATTTCCCCATTTTCCCTGCCGTAGATCCGCCACTGCTCTTGCACAATGCGTTATTAGGGTAGACGGGACATCGTTTGGGTGTATAATTTTGTATAGAAAGTAGCCTAAGTTAAGCCTATTAATTTTAGTTTATATCCATTGTTTATTACTCTTTGCTTGATGCAGCTTAGTTATTAGTACGTTCTTTAACGGTACCTACATTATTGCAAAACCTCTAAATTTTAAAGAACCGCTTGGATTGACATGAAATTTGGCATACACAGCTAACAAGTCAAAGAAAAAAAAAGTGATATTGTGCCGATGTGTGCTTTTGCCCTTGGGGTGAGTTTCATCCGCTCTCGGGGGTGAAAAATTATACGTCCAAAATAAGTCCGGAATTTGATAAACTGAATGATCATAAGCAACTTCTGTTCTATAGAGTTTTTTCACCAAGTCAATACTTTTTGAGTTATTTGCGAGTGAATATGTTCATTTTTCAACAAGATAACCACGTTTTTAGACGGTTTTTCGCAAATATCTCAAAAAGTAAGTATTTTGTCGAAAAAATATTCTTAGTAAAAATATAGCCCGTAAAAAGTGAAAAAAATGGCGTATGTATTAGATATTTAGACCTAGTAGAAGCATAGTCGAATAGAAGCTAATCGAATATTTGAACCTGAAATAACCAAAAAATGAAACACTTTTAGGGGAAAACTCATTACAACTTTTTTAAAGTGTTTAAAAAATATTTATTTTTGTTTTATAAAAAAAAATTCTAGCATCAAAAGTAAATAAGTTACGCTCAAACTAAAGTTGGTCCCTTTTTTTTTGGTAAAAAATTCGGCAAAATCACCCCCTAATTAGCATCTTAAATGAACTTATTCGCTACCATTTCAAAAGTTGCTTTACTGGTGTAGGTATTGTTTATATGATCTGTAAGTTTCATCGGTTCAAAGTTCTTATGTTTCAAAGGGCTGTAGTTGAAAGGGCTTGAACGAGTCACTAATCACGAGTGTATGCAAATTTAGAAACACCAAATCTTAACCAATCCTTGTCTTACAGAAAAACAAAAAGTACAAGATATACAGAAAGGCAAAGCCGACTTTTTTTATTGTTTGAGATTTTTGGTACCATCATTAATTTTTAAATTATAAAAAAAAATATTTTTTCAAAATTAAAAATTTTATTTTAATACAAATTTTTTCAAAAATCAGTACGTTGAATCGATGAAACTTACAGATCATATAAACACAACATAAATAAAGCAACCTGTGAAGCGGTAACGATTAATTTCATTTAAATTGCTAATTAGGGGGTGATTTTCCCGACATTTTTTTGCCAGACAAAAGGGACCAGCAGTATTTTGAGCGTAACTTGCTTACTTTTGATGTAAGAATTTTTTTATATAAAAAACAGAAATAAAGCTTTTTAAACTCTTTAAAATAGTTATAATGAATTTTCTCCAAAAAGTGCTTCATTTTTTGGTTATTTCACGTTGAAATATTCTATTTGCAATTTGGCGAATATAAATCTATTTTTCTTTAGCTATAACTCTGCTTCTGCTAGGTCTTGAGACTTCATGCATACACAATTTTTTTCACTTTTTTACCGGCTATATTCTTGCTAAGAATATTTTTTCAATAAAATACTTAGTTTTTGAATTAATTGCGAAAAATTGTCTAAAAACGTGTTTGATTCGTTGAAAAATGGACATATTCACTCGCAAATAACTCGAAAAGTATTAACTTGATGAAAAAACTATATAGAATAAAAGTTGCTTAGAATTAGTCAGTTTATCGAATTCCGGACTTATTTTGAACGCATGTTTTTCCCCCCCTGACAAAGCGCGAAACTCACCCCCAGGGACAAAAGCACGCATCGGCACAATATCACTTTTTTTCAATGACATGTTAGCTATGCGTATGCCAAATTTAATGTCAATCCAAACGATTCTTTAAAACTTACAGCAAAAACCGTCAAAGATTGTGCTATATGATAATATAGGTAAAATCATTAAATAATTTCAATATTCAGTACCGCTACAACTAAGAACCAGTTGTGTGTGTTTTTTAACTAATTTTATTTTCAAAAAATAGACCATTCCAGGGTGACGTCATTTGACAGCGGCTGATGGGCAAAATATTGTAAACAAACTAGGTTAAGTGTAGAAAACCATTGTTTAATTTAAGAATATGATTAAAATACCAGCGTTTTTTTCAGTTTGAAAGTGTTCCAGTAAAGGTAAAAGAGATAAAGTAAGTTTTTTTATAATACCAGCCGCATTTAAAGACCGAAATGTTTTAAATCACTATAGTCACAATACACTGTAAACAGAACGACGATATGGGCCAAGAAAACTGATTTTCTGATTATACCGGGTTTTTGCATCCCCTACGAGGGTGTCCTATATCTAATATTTGAAATCTTTGTAGTTAAAACCACAGATTTTTTATAATAAAATAGCAAAAATAGCACCAAAAACACAATTTTTGCCCCTCAGCAACGGTTTCGAAAGTCACGTGACCTGGAATGGTCAATTTTGCTGAAAATAGACGGGAAACACGGGTTTCTCTCTCTCTCCTATGGCGGGACAGCCCAATTCAGGCCCTGGTCTCTCCCAGCATCCGCCTCCAAGTATCTCTGTCACTGGCTGTTCTCATACAGCATACAGTTGTCCATCCTCAATATATCTTTAGCGTCGGTTCTCACTTCGTCTATCCTCCTCTTCCTTTGTCTTCCTATTGGCCAACGTCCCACCATAGTTCCGCTAAGCCTTCTACTAGGTGTTCTGTCTTATTCATTCTTATAAGGTGACCTGCCCAGCGCAATCTTTGTATTTTTGCATAATTTGCTATAGATCTTCTTTGTAATATTGGTATAACTCGGGGTTGAATCAGGTTGAAT
Organism: Diabrotica virgifera virgifera; assembly: GCF_917563875.1. Taxonomy (NCBI): domain Eukaryota; kingdom Metazoa; phylum Arthropoda; class Insecta; order Coleoptera; family Chrysomelidae; genus Diabrotica; species Diabrotica virgifera. Next base: position 57,803,853 of record NC_065443.1, on the reverse strand, counting down.
CTTATTCTCCATACATCATTGTCGTAAATGGGTTCCAATATCCTCCTTAATATTATTCTTTCAAAAGTATTAATAAGGTCTATTCCCTTTTCAGTCATGATCCATGTTTCTACTTCTACGCCATAATATGTTGCTACTGGCCGTATATTGGTTTTATATATTTTAAACTTTATTTCCTTTTTGATGTCTTTGGATCCAAACAGCTGCCGATAGAGAGAAGTATGCTTTGTTAGCAAGCATTATTAGGCTAGCGGCAGGCACCCCCCAAAGGACCAGGTACTGACCACGGAGAGGTGAATGGACAATTTTAGACACACTGTATGTTTTTGACGGTGCTGAAAACGAAAATGTTATTTTGAATTTCATGTGGGGGAATATTGTCAAAATCGCAATTTTACCCTAAAAATAAATAAAAATAAAATCATGCTTTTTGCGTATATCTCGCTACAACTCTGTTCCGTTTTAATATTTTTTTTTTGAAATTTTTACAGTATATAGCTCTAACATTTCTGAAGACAACGGTACCTGTTTTAAGCTTCAATTCTTATTCTGATAAAGGGTATACATTTTTCAAAGGAAAAGGTGTGAATTTGTGCATTGCAAAGTTTAATCGCAAAAGTTGAGTGACGAAATTTAAAATTTAGCCTTTTAATCACGTTTATGTTAAAATAAAGAGTACAAAGAAGTTTTCTGGAAAATTTTAGATCAAAATGTTTTATAGAAAAAAAAAATAGTGCAACTTTTATTATCTACTTTAGAAATCCCCAATATAACGGTTATTTTCGAGATACTGACCATGGGTGGTAAATGGCTAATTTTGGTCTTATATTATGTTTCTGACGGTGCTGAAAACGAAAATGAAATTTATTTTAAATTTTAGGTGGAGGAATATTGTTAAAATCGCAATTTTTCCATAAAAATAAAAAAAAGTGAAATCACGATTTTTGGCGTTTAACTCGCTATAACTCTGGTTGATTTTAGTATCTTTTTCTAGGGTTTGTACACTATATGTTGCTCACTTTTTTAAAGACAACGGTATCTGTTTTAGGATTTTAGTCTTATTCTAGTAAAAGTTATGAATTTTTTAAAGTACAAGGTGCAGATTCGTGAATTGCAAAGTTTAATCGCAAAAGTTGAGTTGCAAAATTTAAAATTTATCTTATTAATCACGTTTACGTTAAAACACAGAGTACAAAGAAGGTTTCTGGATAGTTTTAGTTGCAAATGTTAATAGAAAAAAAAAAAAATGCCGCAACTTTTACTATAGACGTTATACATCCCCAAAATAACACTTATTTTTCGAGATACTGACCGTGGGCGGTGAATGGCTAATTTTGGTCTTATTTTATGTTTTCGATGATGCTGACAATGAAAAAGAGGTTTATTTTGAATTTTAGGTGAGGGAACATTGTCAAAATGTCAATTTTGACCTAAGGGTGAGTGAATTTTAGGTGAGGGAACATTGTCAATTTTAACCTAAAAATGAAAAAACAACTGAAGTCACGAATTTTTACGTTTAACTCGCTACAACTCCGTTCCATTTTAATATCTTTTTCTAAAATTTCTACAGGATTTATTTCTCACCTTTGTGAAGACTCTGAAAGTAACTGTAGTCGTTCAGTCTTTTCTTCATAAAAGTTGTGAATTTAAAAAAAAAATCAAAGGTGCAGATTTGTGAATTGCAAAGTTAAATCGCAAAAATTAAGTGACAAAATTTAAAATTTATCTAATTACGTTTATGATAAACCATAGAGTTCAAAGAAGTTTTATGGGGAGATTTAGATCTAGATGTGTTATAGAAAAAATATGGTGAAACTTTTAATTTTAAGAAAAACGTGGTTTAACTTTTTTTTATTTTTAGGGCAAAACTGCGATTTTGAAAATGTTCTCACACCTAAAATTCAAAATAAACTTGATTTTCGTTTTCAGCAAGTAAGACCAAAATTAGCCATTCACCACCAATGATCAGTATCTCGAATAATTAGCGTTATTTTGGGGATCTATAATGTAGATGTTAAAAGTTGCACCATTTGTTTTCTATAAAATATTTTGAACCAAAACTTTCTATAAAACTTCTCTGTACTCATGTTTTATTTTTATATTTGATTTAAAATAGATATTTCAAATTTTGTCAGTCAAATTTTGTGATTAAACTTTGCAATTCACGAATCTGCACCTTGTACTTTAAAGATTCAGAACTTTTTCTAGAATAAGACTAAAAGCTTAAAGCAGAAACCATTGTCTTAAAAAAAGTAAGCGATATAAATATAGTGTACAAACTTTAGAAAAAAATATTAAAACGGACCAGAGTTGTAGCGAGCTAAACGCAAAAAACGTAATTTCATTTTTTTTTATTTTTAGGATACAATTGCAATTCTGACAATATTCTCCCACCTAAAATTTAAAATAAATTTCATTTTCGTTCTCATCACGGTCAAAAACATAATCTAAGACCAAAATTAACCATTCCACACCCATGGTCAGCATCTCGAAAAATAAGCGTTATATTGGGGATTTATAATTTCGACATTAAAAGTTGCACTATTTTTTTCCTATAAAACATTTTGATCTAAATCTTACCAGAAAACTTCTTTGTGTTCTCTATTTTAACATAAACGTGATTAAGAAGCTAAAATTTAAACTTCGTCACACAACTTTTGCGATTAAACTTTGCAATGCACAAATCCGCACCTTTTCCTTTGAAAAATTCATAACCTTTATCAGGATAAGAATAAAAGCATGAAACACGTACCATTGTCTTCAGAAATATTAGAGCTATATACTGTAGAAAATTTCAGAAAAAAATATCAAAATGAAAGAGAGTTCTAGCGAGGTAAAGCAAACAACGTGATTTCATTTTTTTTTATTTTTAGGTTAAAATTGCGATTTTGACAATGTTACCCCACATGAAATTCAAAATAAACCTAATTTTCGTTTTCAGCACCCTCGAAAATAAGTATGAATACAATTGGCCATTCACCCCTCCGTGGTCAGTATCTCGAAAACTAAAAAAGGGTGTGCAGCTCGTGTTAATCCGTTTCCTGTACTCCTCCAGTTATCTTTACCCCTCCCTAGGTATGTGAGCTGTTCTACTACTTTTATGTTAGCATCGTCTATTGTTAAATTCTGCAAGTTTTGCTGGTTCCTTCGTTTTAATGAGAATTATTTGTAGATACCTTTGCCTACAAATTTTTTCTGGATCAAAGATGCGTTTCAATTAACAAGCCTCGTATTTTCAGCTATGATACATATTACTATCTTTAATTATTTTTTTTTCGTTTTCAGATGGATGTGGTCCCAATGAAACATTCACAACATGCGGATCTGCTTGTTCAGAAAAAAATTGCGAAGAGGTTCTTACCTCTTCCTATAAACGAAATTGTTTACAAGTATGCATTATTGGTTGCTTTTGTAATGCGGGATACATCAGAAATACATCAATTGGGAAATGTGTAAAAAGTTGTTAAAGAATTGAGATCTATAAATATTTATATTCTTTGGTTTCATTTTATTGCTAACCTATAAATTCCTCGCTATATTAAAGTTATGATATATTATAATCCATTAACAGTAAACAGTAAAATATTGCAAAACCTCCACAATTTAAAGAACTGATTGGATTGAAATGAAATTTGATATAGTTATAGCTGACATGTCAAATAAAACAGTGATATTGTACAAATGTGTGCTTTTTTCGAGGGGTGAATTTCACCCCTTCTCGGACGTGAAAAAATTTACGTTCAAAGAAAGTCCGGAAATCGATAAATTGACTAATTCTAAGGAACTTATGTTCTATCGAGTTTTTTCACAAAGTCAACACTTTTCGAGTTATTTGCGAGTGAATAAGTTCATTTTTCAACAACAAAAAAAACGTTTTTGGTCGGTTTTTCGCCAATAACTTAAAATGTAAGTATTTTATCGAAAAAAATATTATTAGCAAAAATATAGCTTATAAAAAAGTAAAAAAGTGTTTATGTATTAAGTCTCCAGACCCAGTAGAAGGAGACTTGTAGCTAATAAAATGTAAGTTATTATTTGTGAAATTCCAAATCGCATATTTCAACGTGAAATAACCGAAAAATGAAGCACTTTTCGAGGAAAATTTATCACAATTTTTTTCAAGCAGGTATAAATTTTAAAAAAGGTTAAATTTTTGTTTAAAAACAGTTTTTAGCATCAAAAGTAAGCAATTTACGCTCAAAATAAAGTTGGTCTCTTTTTTTTTTGGGAAAAAATCGTGACAATCACCCCCTTATTAGCAACCCAAATGAAATTAATCGTTACTGCTTCACCAATTACCTAACTTATGTATTGCTTTTATGATATGTAAGTTTCATCGGTTCAAAGTTATGAAAGGGCTTGAACGAGTCACTAATCACGAGTGAATGACAATGTTGAACCAATTTTTGTCTTAGAAAAAAATAAAAAATCCAAAATAGTCACAACTGAAAAACTTACATTTTCTTACCCTTTGATATTTTATGTATCACAAATAATTTTTAAAATATTTTTAAAAAAATTCAAAATAAAAAAAATCAAAAGAAATAAACTCAAAAAAAAAAATCAAAACTAAAGAATAAAATCAAAATAAAAAAATCTTCTTATGAGGTATTTATGACCTATAAGACGTAGCTCTGATGATGGCATATGCTATGCCGAAAGTACTTAGCTGAATTAAATAAATAATTTTACACACTATCATTTTTTTTGAGAACACACACCTCTTTGCCAGTTTGACCTACATTTAGAAGTGTGTACAATAGGATGGGTCGGTTCTCTAGTTTTTTATGCCTTTAGTAAAGAAAGTTGCCAAATGGTCTAGAATCTAGAATGATAAGTGATATTTTTGTTTTAATATTTGAGCCCCCGGCCGACCCCTAAAAAAAAATAAAAATTTAATTCTTACATTAGTGAAGCCTGATGCTTCAAACGACTAAAAATATCTTCAAAAGCACTAAAAAAATATTAAAAGATCCAGAACGACCCCTATTACCCCTAAGCTCTCTACGCCTACACCGCCTATCTTAATGGAACAGGCTTTCCTAAATGACCAGAAAACTACACGATTGATGTTTATAGGGTAAGCAGATGCCAACACAAGTAAAAAATTGCAGACAAAAACATAATATAAGAAGCAGCAGAGACCTCCCGTGTAATATAACGGAGAAAAAAGATCAACAAAATCTTTCGTGTATTGTCCCAGAAACAAACATTGAACAAGAAGATCTATCGTATCAGTGGAAAGCCAACCAGACTGTGATCCAGAATTCCAACCAGAGCCGTCAATTTCTACGCAAATAACCCTCGAATTTATAAATAGCTTCAGAACCCTCGAATTTCCCGCACTAATAATAATAACTGTCATTATTTCCCCTCACAACTCTGTAAATATCGACCGCATGAATAAAATTGTAATGTAAGAAATTATAGAAAATCACATTTTCAACAATTTTAATTCTCATACTTTTTGTCGAGAAGCTGAAAATGGCGGAGATATTGAGAAAAAACGATTCCCGTTTAAAATCAAAACGACGGCTAACGCAACGGCGGAATTCAGTCGAGATTTGAAATTTACACTAATATTGACCCTCCCTAAAGATTAGAAAAATAAAATTTGAGTCAGCTCGGCATGCAAGGTTAGGCCTGTCACTCGTCTAACTCGACTGGACTATCCCTGCTATACTCCAGGATAATAAGCTAGAAATAGACCATGTTCGGGACACTCAAAGATCCAGGTAGCTGACTACTTTTTTAGTTATTGTATACCTATAGGATGAAAACCTACCTGTTTCCTGCCTAGAGTTCGCGTCCGTTTTTTAATTATTAATAATTTAGTGCAAAAATCGCGATCTTTTCGATTTTTTGCATCCCATTCAAAAGCTAAATAGTTGACATAAAATTACAAAATTTAATTTTTTAGAACATTAAAAAACCTTCAAAATGTCGATTTTTGAAAGTTAAAAAGTTAATTTTTAGCTACGCAAACTGCAAAATAAGTGAAAATCGTTAGGTATTTGTTAATAACTTTTATTTTCCAGAATATCCATGATTTTAATCATACTATCGTTATTAATCATAGAGAAAGTTAAGGTATACTTTAATAAATAAATTAATAATAATAATATGTAAGCACTACGAGCCTAATAGGCCAATGGCTTGATGTACTATTCTTTTCCACTCCCTTTTGTCAGTCGCTTTTCTTTCCCAGTTCCTTACGTTAATTCTTCTCATATCTTCTCTAACTCCATTACTCCATCGTGACCTCGGTCTTCCTCTTCGTCTTTTCCCTGCCAATGCACTAGACACTAGATAGTACCATTCTGGGAATTCTAGATGGAATCATCCTCTGCACATGGCCCAACCATCTAAGTGTTTGCGCCTTAATTACTGCTAGTATGTTACGATCTTGATAGAGCTCAGTTAGTTCCTTATTTGTTCTTCTTACCCATTGTCCATTTAAGTTTTTCCCACCGAAGATTTTGCGCAGTTTTTTCCTCTCCCAAACTAATAACAACTCTTGATGTTTTTTTTGTTGTGACCCATGTTTCAGAAGCATACGTTACTATCGGCCTTATTACGGTCTTGTAAGTTCTTAGTTTTGCTCTTCGTGATATATTTTTATTTCTTAACAACCCACTAAGAGCAAATATAGCGCGGTTTGCCCGACATAATTCTCTTTTGTATTTCTTCTTCACAGTTAGGATCTCTTGTGAAGACAGTTCCTAAGTACTCAAATCTCTCAACTTCTTCGAATTTATACTGTGTTACCTTCGCTGTTGTCATTGTTATGTATTGCCCCCGAACGAATTGCTTATTTGTCCATTCCATATACTTTGTTTTTGCTTCAGTTATATACAATCCTTTGGTTGCTGCCCTCTCCTCGAGTTTCATGACTGTTTCTATAAGTTCTATTTTGCTCCTAGCCAAGATTACCAAATCGTCTGCGAATGCCAAGCACTGATGTTTTTGTAATACATAAATTATCTTCAATAAATAATTATCTAATAAAAATCATTTATTTATTAAGAGGATCGAAACGTATTTTCGGCTGCAATGCTATTCAAATGGGGATTCATTTTTTTTTTCGAATCCTGAGAAAACTAATAAGTATTTTTGAAAAATTTAAACGCAGAATGAAAGATTACGTTATTAGCGAGGGCCGAAAGTCCCTGAGAACTTCTATAATGTTTATTTTAATAAGTTACAGGGGTGAAAATCTAAGAGAAAATTTAGTGTGATTTTTAATTTCAAATATATCATTCAAAATAAACTTTTTATTTATTCTAAGGGACTTTCGGCCCTCGGTAATAATTTAGTCTTTCATTTTGCGTTTAAATTTTTCAAAAATATTTATTGGTTTTTTCAGGATTTGAAAAAATGAACACAATGCCGTGGTAATATTTTCCAAATCTATCTTTATCTTACAACGCACTCAGCCGAATATAATATTGTCAGCATAATATATTGTCAGTCAGACACTGACAATCAGTTACAATTTTAAATATTTGACATTGCATCGGGAATATGTTGAGTTATTGATTAAATATGACTGATATATAGTGTATTTGATAAATAATAGATTTAAGACGTGAACTTAATAAAAAGTTATTTATTGTGTATTATTTGTGGAAGATCCAAGCAGAGAATACATCAGGATAATATATTCTGTGATCCAAGTATTTTGTTGTTAAAGATGTTCAAAATTGTAAGCGTTCCATAACAATATATTATTAAAAAATAACTTTAACACTTTTCCTCTTTTCTCGTTTGAGTATTAGTCTTTGTTTTACAAATAAATTATTACAATCACTGAATAGATAGTTAGTGAAAAAATTATCACATTTATTAACTGAATTAATAATTTGCAATTATAAAAATAACAGTTATCCAAGAACATTCAAAACCCATCTCTTTAAATTAATGATGACATTTTCAAGTAGAATGACATTCTAGTAATGTCTCCATATCCATACCAGTGTGAATTTTACTACACGTAATTTGCCGTGTAAAGACAGAAAAAGTAGGGATACACGTAAAATATTTGCTAATTATGTTCCCATAGCCTTAAAGTGTACTTTAACTTTTTCTATGATCATTAATGATACTATGATTAAAAAAAATAGAAGCTTGTAAAACAATATTTTTCAAGAATTGTTTAAACAGATTAGACTGTTTATTAATTAATAAATTTAAGAACAAATGGCATATAATGTGCGTATACATTACATACAAATTAAAAAATGAAAGATCAAAATCTATTGAGTTAATCCGGAGATACAGAAAATTATATTCTTTTGAAATTGCTTTTTCGGTATTTTAACTCGGTGGATTTGTAGGTTCCCCCTAGTAATCGTTTAAACTACATATTTGAAAAATCGTAGAGGCTGCTGTGAAGGTACAATGTTTGTGCACATTTTTTAAGAAAAAATACAAATCCTATTCTTTAAAATGGCATTAATGAGATTCCTTAATTATTATAAACAAATTAGCTGTGAATTAAAAAAGCCATATGGCTAACTTTATCCCAAATGAACCCAGGCTAAATTTTTTTATTTGAAAATTCGTGTTAAAATACTATCTTTTCGAATATACACTCACCGGCACAAAATTCCGCCACCCAAAATTTTTGATTGAGTTTGACAATCTATAAATTTATTATTTGTATTCCGATTTTCAAGATTCTTGCATCAGTTCGTAGGTACATGTATTATTGTCGTTTGTTATTATTCCGGTAACAAAAATTTTTTTGCTTAGAAATGATTGAAGAATTGGAGGGCTGATTTTGTTTCATACTCCTTTTGTATTATCCTAAAGGTATTACTAAGGTTTTGTTTTTTGATTTATCCAAATATCTCTTTTCTTGTAAGAGCTGTAATAAAAACACTGCTTTGAAGGTTTATTTAATTAACGCTCCTATGGAGTGCTAAAAATTTCATTTTTAACACGGTTGTAGAAAAAGTTATTTTAAATGTTTATAAACTACAAAATTTCAAAAATTTGGCATTAGGATTTTTGACTATATTAATTATTTTTTTATCTTTTTTTAATACATTTTGATACTATCACTTTTCTACTTTCATTTGGCATACTCAGAATTGCCCTATCTTCATTATTTTCTGTCTTATCTTAATGCAAAATAAAGGTCTCTGCCATAAACAAATAGAATAACTCTTAAACAAATTAATGGATCGGTCTCAAATTTTGAAAGTTTATTAAGTACGCCAACACCAAACGTTGGGTGAAACACTAAATTTCTAAGGTAGTTTTAGTAAAAGTTATTAACAAATAACGATTTTCATTTATTTTGCTGTTTGCATAGCAACAAATTAACTTTTTAACTAAAAATCGTCATTTTGAAGGTTTTTCAATGTTCTAAAAAACTGAATTTTGTAATTTTATGTCAACTATTTAGCTTTTGAGTGGAGTGCAAAAAATCGAAAAAATCGCGATTTTTGCACTAAATTATTAATAATTAAAAACGGACGCGAACTCTAGGCAGTAAACAGGTAGGTTTTCTTCCTATAGGTCTACGATAACTAAAAAAGTAGTCAGCTACCTGGATCTTTGAGTGTCTCGAGAAAATCCTTTCTACCCTGGACATCTACCACATACAGAAATTGTTGTAAGGAAAAAAGTTGGGCGTCTCGTCAAAACGAAGCTACTTACGAAAAATTAACTTGTTAGTAGTAAATGGTGAAAATAGGCCTGGGATCCCTGACTGCAGGGTAATTGATTAGTAGAGTAAAGCTCAATAGCTCCGCTATAGTAATAGATAGCAATAAAAGTTAATAAAAAAAATTTTAGCCACCTTCGAGCTTCACATTAAAAAATTAGTTAGAATGTTACAGGGTGTTCGATAACACCGTGGCAGACCAAACTTATGTTTTTTTTAAATGGAACACCCTATATTTTATTTTAAATTCGAAATCCTGTTAACTTCTCCATCACAAAAATATAAAGGTTTGTTATGTTATACAGAGTATTTACAAAGTTATAACCAATTTTATATGAAAATCGTAACAAGTTCAACTCCCTTTATAAATAAAAATAAGCAAAAAAAACAATGGTTTATTAATGCCATATTTTTTAACGCATTGTCAAAATTTTCAAGAATGGTCGATATTGCTAATTTTCTTTAAATCAAATACAGGGTGAGTCAAAACGCAAGTACATTACTTTCTCAGTAATGTTAAATGGAACATCCTGTATTTTATATCGTTATTGAAAAATAACATTAACGTACTTTAATTTTTATATAACGTTCCCTATGCCCAAATATATTAGTTTTCCAGATATTTTCATTTTTCAGAGCAAATTATATTAGGTGTTTAAATTTATCTAAATTTTAAGTAAGCCATGACTGAATTGACAATTGAAGATCACCGATTACACTGGGGAACACATTTTTTGTTGAGTTAGATCTGACACTTGTTTTTCACTAATTTTTGGCGTCTGAATCTGAGAATAACCTCAGATTTTCTCTGTCACATCAACTTTTTAAACTACAGGATATCCTCAAAAATCATAAAAATCATGCATATAAAGGAACATAAAATAAAAATCAGTTTACAATACAGTTTATAAATCATTTAATTTAAGTTAAATCGAGTTCATACACATAAAATTGTTTAATAATGAACCTTACTTACAAATTAAGAACAAAAATTGCGTTTATGGCTTTTTCAGGAGTGTTCAGTTTGTGTACATTCGCGCTTGATGCTCCAAAAATAGCCAGCCATCATATGTACATCCTATCTACCTTGGTACCGTGCTTCCATGATGCAACAGAACCAAATAAATTTCCATTATGGAGGAGAACACATTTCAAGCTCCGCTTTGAGCTATCTATAAACAGTCTTGAGTTATAGTTTAATTGAAATTATAGTTTGAAATTCCCAATTCTTCCATTAAACCACTTACATTATGGCAAAACACAAATCCACCTTCACTTTGAAAATATTGCAGAAATGCCCTTTCTCGTGTTCGAAAATAGGATACCTTGGCTCCTTTTTCAAGCAAGTTTTTCTCATTGAGTCGTGATGCTAAGAGCTCTGAAGCTTTTTTGGATAGTTCCAAATCTCGTACCAAATCATTTAGCTCTTGTTGTTCGAATCCCTTACGTACGGAGTCATCTTCAATTTCGAAATCTTCATCGTTGGAGTCGCTTTCATCTGCACCATGGGCCTATAAACACAGATGGACTCAGCTATTTACATAACATTGTGAAGCCAAAATTATTTGAATAGGTCACAATCTAAGTACCTTTACATGTTGTCACGTATTTTTATTAAAATTTCTTATTCGCGTATCGCTGAAAATGTTACTCTTTTATGTCGTGTCTACAGATGCTATCAAACTAAAATAATAATTGTTCAGTTATATTAATTTACATATTGAATGGTAATTAAAATATCAAGTGTTCATATCATTGAATAATAGATATCAACCAATTATTGTATATGTAGAAGCATTGAAACTATAAATAAATGGCAACGGTGTTTGCATTTCTGTCTACAAACGTCCATGTCAAATATTCCATGTTTGTTTACTTTTTAAGGTAATTGAGGAAAAGTTGTTTTTCGCTATTTTGGCTATATTCTGAGTGATATTTTGTGAAAAGTGAAATAAACATACATAATAATGGTGCTACAGTGTTGCATTTGCAAAAAAAAACTTAACATTTATATCCGGATCTTTCATTTCATTTGTAAGTACTGTTTATTTACTTTATAGAAGGATGAGGAAGTCTGTTTACATTTTGAAATATGTCTTTCATAGGCGTACCATTGGGTCCTTCATATTAATGTATTGAACAAGATATTAGTTCATTAAATTATATATTTTTAAATTGTAAGTAGACATCATCTGATTTAAAAAGATCTGTTTAGTAGCTTTTTAATTTGATATTTCTCATGCATTCAAATCAATTAGTGAAATGAATAAAAAATTATTTATTTTTCTATGTAGGTTTCCAAATAATATTGACGATCGAACTATTTGGGTAGCAAATTTAGGAGAAAACATAAAGATTTCAAAATATTTCCTAAATATTTATACAAAAAACCATTATCCCCTAAAACAAAAGAACAGTTTTTCAGTTATTTAGATGTTCTTAAAGAATATATAATCAATCTATCCTATAGGTTAGTTAAAATTTTAGAAACCAGAAGAAAAACTGGATTTCTAGGATTTGTTGTCTGTAAAGAGAGTCTGAAAGGTCTATATGATACTTATTTGGTGAAAAATTTGAAAAGTATGTTTTAATACATTATCAAATAGCCCAGTCCGGATAGCATTTGACCTTGCATTACGAGCTGCCCCAAATTTTATTTCTCTAATTGTTAGTGGGTGTCAATAGTAGTGTAAATTTAAAATCTCGACTAAATTCCGCCGTTGCGTTCGCCGCCATCTTGATTTTAAACGAGAACCGCTTTTGCTCAATATCTCCGCCATTTTCAACTTTTCGACAAAAAGTGTAGAAACTGAAATTGTCGAAAATGCGATTTTCTATAATTTCGTTTATTATAATTTTTTTCGTGCGGTCGATATTTTCCGAGTTATGGGGGGAAAATAGTGACAGTTTGAGCATAATTAATGAATTATTGGATTATCTCGTTTATTATCGTTTTACAACAAATAAGTACCTATACAAAAATGAGGAGAATTATATTTTGTACGATTTTAATTTTTTTTATTTTTTTGATAAAATCAATATTTAAGGTAGTACGTATCCGGTAAAGGTGCGAGCGTAAGACCTGATTGATTTTATAGCAATTGTTTTTGTTCAATATCTCCGCCATTTTCAACATTTCGACAAAAAGTGTAAGGGCTGAAATTGTTGCAATTACGATTTACTACAACTTTTCGAGAGAACCAGTGGCGGGTCTACGTGGGGGGAAATGAGGAAATTCCCCCAACAGAGCCCAAAATTTAAAAAAAAATGTTGAAATATAAAAATACAGTAGAACCCCGTAAATCCGAACCCCGCGAATCCGAACTTTCGGCAAATCCGAACCAACGGAAAGTGAAAAAATTTAAAAATTCAAGACAAAAACTTAAAAACATGTTTATTATACAGAGTAAAGCCAGAATATTGGACAATGTAGGATTACTAGGACTTTGACATTTAAAATTTCTTAAAAATAAATATTATACTTTAATATATAGGTTTATAAAGTGTTTTAAACACAAACTTACTTTGGTTCTCTCGTAGTCAACTTGAGTCCAAAAATATTGTCCACACTCTTGCGAGAACGTTTGGCTACTCAAAATCACAATGAACGCTTTGAACTACTAGTTAAGGCTAACTTTCGGATAATCCGAACTTTTCGGAATCCGAACAGGCTGTCCCCCCAATTAGTTCGGATTTGCGGGGTTCTACTGTATATTAGCTGACATGAAACTTAAAATATCGACAGGCAACTTCAACCCATAAAACCGGCTAGTTAATAAAATTAAGTGACATTAATGCATATAAGTTATTGTTATTATGTATGTCTCTTATGTACTTACTTTGGTTGGTGTTTCATTGGGAATTTCAAAAACTTTATAAAATATAATTCTCTTTATTTTTGTTTATATACAGTGATGTCGTAAAGTTCATAATAAATGAGACAATTCAATAATTATACTTCCCCTCCGCTTCCACTATTTTTCCCTTTAACTCGGAAAATATTGATCGCATAAAAAAATTGTGAAAAAGAAATTGTAGGAAATTGCATTTTCCAACAATTTTAGTTCCTACCTTTTTGTCGCAAAGTTGAAAATGGCGGAGATACTCAGCAACAACGGTTCTCCTTTAAAATCAATATGGCGGCTAATGCAACCGCGGAATTCAGTCGAGATTTTAAATTTACACTAATATTAATCTCCCCTAAAGGAGAGAATTATAAAATTTGGTGCATCTCGGAAGCAAGATTCAATTCAGTAATTATGCTCCCCCCACCACTTTTTACTATTTTCCCACTTAACTCGGAAAATATCAACCGCATAAAAAAATGTTAAAGAGAAATTGTAGGAAATCATATTTGGAAAATTTTAGTTGAAAATGGCGTAGATATTGAACAAAAACAATTGCTTTTAAATCAATCAGGTCTTACGCTCGCGAGATTACCGCATACGTACTACCTTAAATGTTAATTTTAGCAAAAAAAATGAAAGAAATCAAAATTGTTTAGAATTTAATTCTCTCCATTTTTGTATAGGTACATTTTTGTCGTAAAACTAATAATAAACGAGATAATTCGAGATAATAGAAATGATAGAAAATCACATTTTTAACAATTTTGGTTCTCATACTTTTTATCGAAAATTTGAAAATGACGGAGATATTGAGCCAAAACGGTTCTCGTTTAAAATCAAGATGGCGGCTAACGCAACGGCGGAATTTAGTCGAGATTTAAAATTTACACTACTGTTGACCCCCCTAAAGATTAGAAAAATAAAATTTGAGGCAGTTCCTAATGCAAGGTTAGGCTTGTTATTCGTCTAACCCGACTGGACTACAATAAATGTAGGTAGGTACTTTAATTTGACCAATGTATGTTTTTTAATTGATTTGTTTTATCATAGTATTATTTGATACGTATTAAAAAATTAACTTGAGCTTAACTATATTGACATTATATTAATTTTAATAACAAATAAAATTGTTTTTATTTTTTCTATAAAAACGTGATTGTTAATATTTATACTCTGTTTTTTTTAATTAAATTCTTTGAACGTGTTTTTATAAATTATTACTACTTCCAATTATTATTAACTCCTGAATTATTATCCCCACGAGTAATAATTCAAGCACGCTTATGCTCATTGAGGAAGCGTCACATTCTATCGATACCCGTTTTACTCCCCTTTACCCTCTGGCCCAGGAGTACCGAAGCTTCAAAACAGTGTGTATTCAAGGTATGGTATTGCTGAGTCCATCTGTGTTTATACGTCCATGATCTGCACCATATCCGTATTCCTCTTCTTCCAAATAGGGAAATTCATTGAAAACTGGCAAGGGGTTTTCACCGGAATACGGCACTGGGCGTATAGCTGACAGTAAACTAGGAAACTCTATTTTACATTTGTTTTTCTTGTTATATCCTGATGTTTTCACTATACAAAAGTAACAATCACTTGAATGATCTTTGGGCTCACGCCAAATCATAGGTATACCAAATGGAAGTTTAGCACGTTCTCCCTTGGTCCACATCCGTAAACCCGGAAATGCACTTTATGAGGTGCCCATACTTTATCTTGATCACCAAGTTTCACTTTAAAATAGGCAAAATATGCTTGTCTGACAAATGTACTAATGTTTGTCCTTTGACTGGGAATGGTAAAACTGCCACATATATAACAAAACGAATCGGGGCTATTTTCGCACTTACGACGTATAGGAGCACAGGTAACCATGAGGAAACGTTTCAGTTCAAACACACTAAGCAATTCTATACACTTCAGTAACAAAATACTAAATACTGCTAACCGACACACAACGTTTCACCACAGTATAACAGACATAACTGAATTTAACAGGCAAGTCTAGACAAATTGCAGTTATCAGAGCGTCATTACTCCCACCAGGCGCACCACCCCCATAGAAAAAGTACGTGACGTGATAGAAGAAAACTAAAAACAGTTTTGAAATCAGCATGCCTAATTCTATAGAAAACTGCTAAAAAATTTAACTCAACAGAAATTAAGTTTCAAATTGTTCCCCAGTGTTATCAATCTGGTAATCAATGTAACACTGTAGCAAATAAAGAAATAAAAATAATTTATTAGTAATACATTTTACAAACAAAAACACAACCACTACATGCAACATTTTTAAAACAATTAAAAACTACCTTTTTATGTAAATGCAACAAATAAACAAAGAAAATTAGTAATAAATTTTACAAAAAAACACACAAACACAAAATACAATATTTTGTGAAGACAATTAAACACTACTTTTGTATGTAAATATAACAATGTAACAAATAAAGAACGAAACATAATTTATCAGTAATGCATTTTGCAAAAAAACATGTTTGAAAAAAATAGAAACTACTTTTAATAAGCTATTTTTAATATTTAATTACATAAGGTATTCAAAATTATCTCCTAACACATTTATGTACGCCTAAAAGCGATAATTGAATGAGCTACTTACTCTACGGAGCATTTGTAAATTAACACATCGAAATACATTTTGTATTCTATTTTTCATCTCATCCCTTGTTGTTGGAGGTATTTTATAAACTTCATTATTAACGTAACCCCAAAAAAATCAGTCCAGTTTATTAAATTCTGGTGATTTGGGTGACCACGCTACTGGTCCAATGAAACATGAAAATATCTCGAAAACTAATAAATTTAGACATAGGCAATGTTATCTAAAAATTAAAGTACGGTAGTGGTACTTTTCAATAATGATATAAAATACAGGGTGTTCCATTTAAAATTACTGAGAAAATAATGTACTAGCGTTTTGACTCAACCTGTATTTGATATAAAGAAAATTAGCAATATAGACAATTCCTGAAAATTTTGAAATACGTTAAAAAATATGGCATTAATAAACCCTTGTTGTTTTGCTTATTTTTATTTATACAGGGAGTTGAACTTGTTACGATTTTCATGTAAAATTGGTTATAACTTTGTAAATACCCTGTATAACATAACAAACCTTTATATTTTTCTGATGGAGAAGTTAACAGGATTTCGAATTAAAAATAAAATATAGGGTGTTCCATTAAAAAAAAACATAAGTTTGATCTGCCACTGTGTTATCGAACACCCTGTAACATTCTAATTAATTTTGTAATGTGAAACTCAGAGGTGGCTAAAATTTTTGTTATTAACTTTTATTGCTATCTATTACTATAGCGGAGCTATTGAGCTTTACCCTACTAATCAATCACCCTGTATATATCTCAATATTAAAAATTTATTTGACTTTTCACCTTTTATACTCTTATCAGTTTTAACGGAAATCCCGATACATTTTCCGATGAGACGTAACAAAAATATTGTAAACACCAAAATAATAAAAATATTAAGTCCGATAACAAGTGTACAAATGAATATCGCAATGAGCAAAATTAATGAAACCGATAAATAGCTACATAAAGCATTAACGGGAAATAGTCCAGGAATCGAAGGTTTTCACCTCGCAATTTTCACAGAATATATCGATCTGCTTGAAAATTTGAGAATAAGTAGTGGATAGTCCAAGGATCAAAATTTATATGATGCAGAAAGGCGCTTTTACCATGGGGGTATTTGCCACCACATTTCGGGGTGGAAATTTTTTATTATATTTTGACCGCAAAAATTGGTAAAAAAATAGTTCTAACCATAAAAAATTCTATACATTTTTTTGATAAAATTAATAGTTGTCGATTTATTCGACTATTCGAAACAATCAATGGTTAATCAATTTTCTGCTAATAATTCAAAAATTATTTATTTTATAAAAACAACGCTAAGTACAAAAAATGTACCTTTTGAAAAAATAAATAAAACGGTTTCTTTATTTTTCTTTAAGACTAATAATAACCCAGCTATTTATATTTTACTATAATATGTTAGCCCTTATTCACCAGATGCTAAATTTTGGAGTTTAACAATCAAAAGACGGAAAAAACTATGCATTTTCGAGGATAACTTATGAAAACTGGTTTAAAGTATTTGAAAAGGTCTTTCTTCAAAAATAAAAAAAATCTCTAGCTCAAAAATTGAGTGATTTATGATGAAAAGAAGGTCAGTCCCTATGGTTCAGCGAGAAAGAGAGCGGAAATAATCCCCTAATTACCACCCTAATGAAAATTAGTCATTGGCCGTGTTCAGTATTCTTTATTCATGTATTATTAATTTGGACGGCTTAGAAGGATTAGCTTTTAAAAGAATGGAGAAAAGCGAATAACGAATTTTTGTAGTTTGGAAAAAAAATTCACTTTTCTTCAAAATAGAAAGATTAGCATCCGAAATACGAAAAAAATGTTTATACATAAAATTGTAGCTTTTTGTAAATTGTAAAAAATAAAAAAGTTACGGTTAAAGAACCAATATATTTTTGAAGATATTCTCCTTTAGGCGCGATTCGATTGAAGGTAAAATTGTACATAAATCTGCGCACACAGACAGTATGTAGTTCCTTGCTAATCTTTCAAGATAGGTATTTATGTATCTGTATCGGTGCAAATAAGTCATTTAAAGAATATATTAGTGTTTTTAGTAAATGTATTATTTATTATAATTCTTGTGTTTTCGGATTTGTGTTTCTCTCTAGTAAAATAATAAAATATTATGTAGACATAACATTTTTACATTATTTGTCGCTGTGTTGTGTAATTATATCCGAAACTTACATGTCAATTAGAAGGACCTCGCTGGTGTAGTTGGTAGGGCGTTAGCTCCGTGATTGGAATGACGCGGGTTCGAATCCTGGGCGATTCATATTGTTTTTTTATTTTTGGTTGTTTTAATGAAAAATTTTAAGTGGTAGATAAGAAAGTTAGTTTAATTTTTAAATAAAAATCTTACGTGCGTACAAAGTACACACACATTCTTTTTTTTTGGGAAGCAAATGGAGAAATCCAATTGGAAGCATAATAAAGTAAGTTAGCGGTGTTATTTTGTATTGTGTATATTAGAAACTTATATAAACGCGTACATTGATTCATACTCGACTCATTGAACCAGAGAACAATAAAGAAAACGTATACATATACATGTTTACGTAAATTTTAAGAGGGACGAATCTACGCCCGCAGCGCCAAGTGAAAGTTGAAACATGTTCTGATGTATTTACTTATGTAAGTAAGCATCTTTTTCATTTTGGAGCAGCTCGCCAGTATTTTTCGAATATCTTTGTATATGTATAGCTTTTTTTACAAAATATTAAATATAAGTATGTATGACAGTCATACTTATAATATAAAAATGGTGGTAAAAATGATTGGTTTTCAACAAAAGAAAAACACGTTTTCAGGAGGATTTTTGCAAATAACTAAAGTAAGTATTTCATCGAAAAAAATATTCCTATCAAAAATGTAGCTTTCAAAAAAATGGTGTACCTACTCATGAAGTCTATCGACCCAGTAAAAGCAAAGTTGTAGGTCATGAAAAATTGTTCTTATTCGTCAAATTCCAATGATGAGCGGTAATGAAATTGATCATTACCGCATTACAGTTAACTTAACTTTTGTATTTTTTATATTTTGAAAGGGCTTGAACGAGTCACTAATCACTAGTGTATGCAAACTTTGAACAGCCGTATCTTAACCAATTTTTACTCAGTTTTGATTACAATATTTGTTCGATAAAATACTTACTTTTTGATTTATTTGCGAAAAACCATGTAAAAACTTGTTTTTTTTTTATTGAAAAATAGACATTTTCATTCTCATCTATCTCGAAAAGTATTGACCTAGGTAAAAAACTCCAAAGAACAAATTTTGCTTATAATTAGTCAGTTTATGGGTCATTCCATTTCAAATCACTCAATTTTGGAGCAAAAAAAATTTTGGACTTCCGATTTGTCTGAAAATTGGTATATAGCTTCTGCGGGAGGTAAAAATAAGATATTTAAGGTCAAAAAATCTTCTTCTTTTTTTCTCAAAATGTTATTTTATGCGATTTTACAGTGATTTGGTGTTTATTTATACAAATCTGCATTTTCTATCGTAAAGTATCAATGGAAAACATAATATTTTAATAGAAGGGACTCAAAAATGTCATTATATGGCATTATAACAAGTTACTTTGATTCAAAACAAGCTTTTGATCAAATTTTATAGTGTAGAAAACGTTAAAATACCGTTTTTTACATTTTTCTCCATTCCCAAAATACATCATAATCGATTTGGTTGAAAATTTGCCCACAGATAGACAAAACATAGGACTTTAAGTGGTGAGAAGGATTTGAATTATATTACAATACCAAAAACGTTACATGCAATAATATAGTCAAAAATATAGGCGTCTACTGTAAGTACAATTAACTCGAAAATATCGACCTCACGACAAAAATTGTTAAAAAGAAATTGTAATAATTGTAAACACGATTTATTTGGAACAATTTCAGTTTCTACCATTTTTGTCGAAAAGTTAAAAATGGCGGAGATATTGAGCAAAACAGGTTCTCCTTTAAAATCAGGATGGCGGCTAACGTAACGGAGGAATTCATTCGTGATTTTAAATTTAGGCTACTATTGACTCCCCTAAAGATCAGAAAAATAAAATTTTGGGCAGCTCGGCATTCAAGGTCAAATGCTATCCCGACTGAAGTAATATATACTTTTGAGTCTGATATTACTGCATGTAACTTTTTTGGTATTGTAATATAATTCAAATCCTATTAACCACTTAAAGTCATATCTTTTGGCTATCTGTGGGCAAGTTTTCAGCCAAATCGATGATAATGTATTTTGGGAATTGAGGAAAATGTAAAAAACGGTATTTTAACGTTTTTTACACTATAAAATTTGATCAAAAACTTGTTTTGATTCAAAATAACTTGTTATAATGCCATATAATGACTTTTTTGAGTCCTTTCTATTAAAATATAATGTTTTTCATTGATACTTTATGACAGAAAATGCAAATTTGTTTAAATGAACACCAAATCACTGTAAAATCGCATAAAATAACAATTTGAGAAAAAAAGAAGAAGAAGATTTTTTGACCTTAAATATCTTATTTTTACGTCCCGCAGAAGCTATATACCAATTTTGATACAAATCGGAGATCCAAAATTTTTTGCCTGAGTGATTTGACATGGAATGTACCTTATCCATTTGTGGACTTATTTTAAGCGTATGTTCCTTCTCCCCCGAGAAGGAGCGATTTCACCCCCCAAGTAAATGCAACTAACGGCACAAGTCCAACCTTGAAGTGAAGGTAAGTAGAACCTAAATCCAAATTTTCAAGGGAATCCGTCGGGACGCTGAAAGTTAAACCCAAAAACGATCATGTACTGGACTAAAAATCTTTTTATATAAATACTGCAACTGAATACAATTTTTTTTCACTATTGCTCTGAGCTAAGTAAAAGTAATTTTTAAAATGAAGTTTTTGGTTTTCTGTATTGTTTTGAGCGTCTTTGTGACTTTGGTAGTTTCAAAGAAAGGTATGTATCTTTTTTTCTTGCTAAATTGTGTATCATGTATTTGATAAATGGTTAGAATTTTTTGATAAAACAATCAGTTTAAAGCTTTTTCTCCATTAGGTATATCCTACTTGTACAATAACTATTTTCTTTTTTTCGTTATCTCGTTCAGATTGTGTAATATCCATAACATATGTAGAGCCGCGGAAAAAATCGTAATTGAAATAGATAGGTAAGACTATATTAACAAAGGGCTTCGGTGCAGGGCTGTAAGTACTATTGGGGCAACCGGGGAAGTGCCCCGGGGCCCCCGGCCAAGAGGGCCCCAGCCGTACGTTTGGTTGGCCGTACATAGATTGTAACGAGGTCAAATAAACTTTTTAAAGTACTTTTAGTCAAGTTCTACTTCGAGTTGTCCGATTGTAATAAGTACACGGCATATTAATTATAACAACTTCAATGATCGTTTTAATCTGTTTCACCTGCACCACTATACAAAATTTTGTCTCAAAATCTCTCCATGAAGTCACCTCATTTTCTTTGCTTTCAAACCGCAAAGCAGCTCCGTCTTTTAGATGGCTTCTTATAATTCCTTTGCAGTCTTCGAAATTCTGCATTTGGAATTTGTTTTATAAGATTTTAATGAGAGGTATCGGATATCGTTCTATACTATCCCCGCCAAATTGGATTCTGCTCTCATTAGAGCTGTATACAATTACTTCACGACGATCTCCTCCTTTTTGACATTTTCCTATCTCCTTCTTTTTATTCCACTTTTTCCATATCGAATTTTAAAATATTCTCGAAATTTCTTCCACCTTTTCAATTTTCTGTATCTTCTAAGCAATCTGGTTTACCTCTTCTTGCATTTTCTCTAAATAAACCTTCATATCTTCATATTTTTCCAACTCCCAACGAACAGTATCGTTCGTTGGGTGGCACTGAAGGCCTCATTGTACACGTGGACTTCATCGTGGACGGGGTAGATTGTACACGTGGACATCACCAAGGGATAATGCAGACAACATCGTCAGGAATCAAATCGATTATATACTAATCAGAAGGTGGTTTAAAAACTCCATCACGTCAACGGCGGATCTAGCAACCTTGCAAGGAGGGGGCAATGAAATAAAAAATTTCTCCTCACTCGCGTACTCAGGATTCTTTTTCGGTGTGGGCTGTTACTTTATTTTTCTTCATGTACCACGTCCTTTCAGAACGTTGGTTACTATCATAGCTATCTTAATTTTATTCACTGCCACCCTAAATCAACCACGAAGTGCTTTTTCGTCCTGGGCTGCGTTTGCCTTCTATTTTCACTTGCATAATATTTTGTAGCAACCTATATTTGAAACTTCTCATTACATGTCCAAAATACTCCACTTTTCTCTTCTTGATGCCTTCTATAATCTCAGTGGTCTTGCTGAGACGTTCTAGTATTGTGGAGTTTCGAATCTTCTTCACCCAAGATACTTTTAAAATTCTTCTATAGAACCACATTTCGAAAGCCTCAAGGCGATTTAGGTAAGTAGATCGATTTTATTCACAGTCCAAGATTCGACACCATACAGTAAGACCGAGAACACGTACTTTGGAGAAGGAATTCTGTTTTATGTTTCATTCCGTTATTCAGTTCTCAACAGGACACAAAACTCACTATTTATTTTCAATGGTAATTATATCTTTCTTTAAAAAAAGGCGACACCAGGCGAAGTCTCAAGGAGGGGGCAATTGACCCCATTGACCCCCCCTTGGATCCGCGCCTGCATCACGTCTACAAAAACCTATCCAGGCACTGATATAGTCTGAACTGAAAGACGCAACTATACTGGAAAGGACAAGAGAACAGGTAAACAACAATCTTAGAAACCTCGCTGCAAAAATAGGAACACAGACAATGTAGAGGACAAATGGATGGAGATAGAAAAGGCCCTTATGACAGCTGGTGAAGGCTCATTAGCTCCAAGCAAAATTAAGAAAAAGGAATGGATGACAAACGAAATTTTGGACCTCATGGAGGAAAGGCGAAGAAATAAAAACAACAAGACAAAATACAAAGAAGTGAACCGTGAGATAAAAAGAAAAATTAGAGAAGCCAAAGAGAAGTGGGTTCTGGAAAAAAGGAAATAGAAGAATATGAAAGAAAGTACGATAGCTTTAACATGCATAAAAAGATCAAGGAAATAACAGGTAAAAAAGTGAAACAATCATCCATCGTAAAAGACAAAAAAGGTAAAATAATTACAGATTTAAATGAAAAACTGGCAAGATGGACAGAATACATTGAAGAACTGTTTGCGGACGAAAGTCCAGGAATAGCAGTGCCAGAACCTGTAGACGACACAACAGGGCCCGAAATCCTAAAAAGCGAGATAGAATATGCTATAAGGAACACTAAAAGGGGTAAAGCTGCAGGACCAGATGAAATTCCTGTAGAATTGTTGAAGCTTATAGACGACGACACACTTGAAATAATGGTGAGCCTCTTTAACACAATTTATAGAACAGGTATCATACCAAAGAAATGGCTCTCCTCTACTTTTGTCACAATCCCGAAGACGAATAACGCCAGAGAGTGTTCAGACCACAGAACTATAGCATTGATGAGCCACACACTGAAAGTATTTTTAAAAATAATTCACAAAAGAATATTTAATAAACTAGAAGAGGACATAGGCGCCACACAGTTTGGATTCAGAAGTGGACTGGGAACACGAGAAGCTTTGTTTGGTTTGAGTGTGTTAATGCAAAGATGTTTGGATGTAAACCAAGACCTCTACGTAGGTTTTATAGATTTTGAGAAGGCCTTCGATAAAGTCAGACACCAAAAGCTGTATGAAATCCTAAGAAGCAAAAACATCGACAGTCGCGACATTAATATTATATCCAGGTCGTATTGGGGACAAACAGCAAAAATCAAGGTTGATAATGAATTAACCGAAGAAATTGAGATTCGTCGAGATATGCGTCAGGATTGAGTGTTTTCTCCACTACTATTCAATATATATATAGCGAAACAATATGTCAGGAAGCACTCCTAAAGCAAAATATTGGTATGAAAATTAACGGAGAGCTAATTAACAATATACGATACGCTGATGACACGCTAATAGTAACAGATAACCTAACAAATTTACAGTATTTGATGGAAAACATAAACACTCATACCAATAAATATGGTCTAAAACTGAACATCAAAAAGACTAAATTCATGATTGTAACGAAGAAACTATACACCAATGTGAATTTAACAATAAATAAGTCAGCCAGTTGAAAGAGTTAAGTCCTACAAATACTTAGGGGTTTGCTTCACTGATACTAATGACCAGACAAGAGAAATCAAGACAAGGGCGGATCCAGGACCGATTTTCGGGAGGGGCCATTTTTTTTGGGGAGGAGCACCAGCGGGTATGGTGGTAATTTTTAAAAATTATTGTTACAATTGCGAGTTTTAAGACACTTTTCACACACTTTTGAGGGCCATAAAGACATTCAAAACGTAACATTAATAAAGTATTATTAAAGTCATTACCGATTCCTACACATTTTTTCGGATCCAAGTGCAGTTCTTTCAATAAGTTTAATACTATTTTTTCCAATGCTTCTCCTGGCAGGCCTTCTTTTTCTCCTCTTTCTTGATTTTTACCAATTATTTTTATGTTCTCATAAACGTCAATGAACTTGACAAAGTCTTCACGAATGTTGTTATTGTGTATGCATCTCAAATTTAGAGAAAAGCTGTTCCATGTAGGATACGTGAGTCGTTTCGTCAAATATGACAGAGTAATAATTTGCACTTTGAACCTGATTCATTATTTGTTCAATTATTTCTTCACAACATGTTATCAATTTATTTTGAATGGTGCCATAGGCGCCCATAGACACGGGCAGGGGGGGGCCGTGGCCCCCCTAGCTTTTCGGGAAAGAACAAAAATTAAATTTATATTACATAAACGTATTTTTGTCAAAAAATTATTGGATAATTTTGAGAGATAAATTGGAAACAACATATTTATTAATAAAAAAAATTCACATATTGGGTAGTTATTAATAGTTTAAGAAAATCTTTGTGTCTGCGACAGTGGTCTATATAGAATGTGCATAATACACATTTTCCACAATCACGGTATGCTATTAACGAAAACATTGAAAGAGATTAGAGGCGTGGGAAACATATATACACTGTAATCGACACCCAAAATTATCAATTAAATGAATAATTTATAATACTGCAAAAAAAAACATATCAGCAAGAAATCCGATCTCTGACCGATAATCTTTGAGAACTGGTATAAAGTAATTATATTTTATATTTCGAAATAAATTCATACTGAAAAATAATTTTTTAAATTTATTGAACATAGTCAAATTTTAGTTTGCATAAGTATTTTTTTAGTAAGTAGATTATTTTTAAAGTGTGCATTATGATGAACAGAACAATTTTATTTAAATGAAAAACAGGTGATCTTTCATGATGAATGAGTGTTATATACAGGGTGTCCCAAAAGTAGCGGAAAGGTCGAATAATTCGCGAAATGAACATCGGATCGAAAAACTGAAAAATACATGTTCAATAATTTTCAAAAATCTATGCGATGACACTAAACAAGTCCACCACTTCAACCCCTGGGTGTGGAGCGGGGGGTAACTTTAAAATCTTAAATAGGAACCCCCGTTTTTTCTTGCAGATTGAGTTTCCTCCTCAAAAATAAGTAACATTTATTCGAACTTTTTTAGAATTGTTGACGGATGGCGCTATATTCGGAAAATGCGATTTATTTGCGCCATCTATCAACGATTCTAAAAATGTTTGGAATATGTGTGCCTTATTATTCATAAGGATTCTAAATCTGCAAAAATAAAGGGGGCTCCTTTTTAAGATTTTAAAGTAAAAACTTGGTTCGACACATACTCATGGTTAGTCTGCTCGCCAAAGTTGAAGGGAAGGCTTTGCAAGCATTGTATTCTTTTCAAACGGGTTTTAAAGAGAGATGCAACTTTTGAGGTACCCATGACATTTCCATTTAAAAACTTGGTCTAGTGTTTAAATGTATGAATAATTTCTCACAACAGGGTTCAAACTAGGTTTTTTAGGTGGTTTAAACTACAGTAGACTCCCTCTATAACGAGAACTGAAATGGTAAATTAATTATCTCGTTATAAGCGGATCTCGTTATATCAAACAATAATAATATTGAAATGTTTTGATGCCTCTTACGTAGTTTATTAGATGTCGATGGTCAACCTGAACAGTGAACAATATGAGACTTCGCCGCCATAAATTGTAAATTTCCTGTAGTATTCAATATCGGTCGATAAACAGGCAGATGTTTATTACAGGTGGCCGAGTTTATTACGGCACTGGCCTCGATAATAAGACAGATGTTGGGCATTTCTATGTACAGGTAGTTGGGGCATTTATTTATTTATGACCATTACAACGCTAAAAACAGGTAAAAACAAGTATTCTTCGATTTAAATTTTCCTCGTTATAACCAAATATGCCTCGTTATAGAGCGTTATAGTTCAATAGGAATTTCATGGGACACCTAATGTACCTCGTTATAAGCGAAACCTCGTTATATCCGTGTTCGTTATAGAGAGCGTCTACTGTATATATTGTCATCCGAAATATACAAAATGTAATGTGCAACATCTTCACGTTTGGCCCCCCCCTAAAAATTTTTATATGGGCGCCCTTGAATGGTGCTACTAATGTATGTTGTTCAGGAAGATGCTGTGGATAGGCGTTGTTTAAGAATCTGATCTCCTGATACGATTTTAAACCTTAACAATTCCCCTTATTGCTAGGTCCAGCATCTTCGTCCAGAAGCAGAAGGCCATTATCTCGATGACCTCTTAGAGGAATATTTTGTCGACCTAAGAACCCTATAGACTCTACTATTGATCGTAATCTTTCTCAATTTTCTTGTATCTCTTTGAGAGCGTCTGAGTTGACCTCTGAGAGTCTATCTGGTTAATGACTTTTGCGGGTTGCGATAACTTGTAGAAAATCCAGCCCAACCTGAACGAACTCCTTGTGATATGATGTTTTTTCATGGGTTTGTATGCTTCCGTCTTAGCCCATGAGTTTGGCAAAAGATGATAAAGGTTTAATGACAAGTCTTTGGGCTGTCATCCCTTTATTGTGACCCTATTTTTCATTAGAAAAATAAAACGCAATACTTGCAAAACAATCCCTTTTGAATGTGCGAAATTACCAACCAACTTCTTGGTTCTCAATGCTGGTGACCCACGTAACGTTTTTTTTCTTTTTTATTCTGTATGTGTACAGAATGTGGAAATTGATACGATTTTAATGGCTGCCAAGATCGTTCTAACAATCGACAATCTGTAAAATTATCAACATTTTGACTTACAAAACATCCTACGTCATCCTTGGAGCTTCCGTTACTGCTTTTGTTCAACTCTAGTACAAAAGACATATTTATCCTCTGTTTTATACATATATACGTGTTTAAAACTAAAAATATTTTATCTGCAAATATTTAAATTTATATTTTTTTAAAGTCTCGGAGGGGGCCATGGCTCCCTGGATCCGCCCTTGAATCAAGAGGCGAATAGAGATAGCGAGACAATCGTTTGTCAAAATGAAAAAGTTCCTATGCAGCCGGGACATAAATATAAACTTAAGAACAAGAATGTTGAGGTGCTATGTTTTCTCCGTTCTGCTTTAAGGCATGGAAGCTTGAACGCTGAAAAAAATAAACATCAAAAACATTGAGGCATTCGAGATGTGGTGTTACAGGAGAATGTGGAAAATACCATGGACAGAAAGAGTAACAAATCAAGATGTTCTGCTGAAGATGGGGAAGGAATGAGAAGTCATAAAAACCATACAAACGAAAAAACTGGAATATCTAGGCCACATAATGAGAGGAGAAAAGTACTCTCTGCTAAGACTCATCATCCAAGGAAAAATCTCGGGAAAGAGAAATGTGGGACGTAAGAGAATTTCCTGGTTGCGAAATTTAAGAGAGTGGTATGGGTGCAGTTCAATACAGTTGTTCAGAGCTGCAGCCAACAAAGTTAAGATTGCTGTGATGGTAGCCAACCTCCGATAGGAGACGGTACTGCAAGAAGAAGAAGAAGTCCTCATATCAATCTGAAAGATGTTCCTCGAAACTGACTCTAAAACCTCTAAATCCAACACGCTGAGTGATTTGATGCAGTCAATACATTGAAACACAGATTTTGCGATATTATGAAGTGCCTTTCAAGTCTAGTTCTGTCAAGTAACGAAAGAGACGAAGCAGCACAACTGAAAAAAAAAAGACACTAGAATCATTCAAATTTGTTTTGTTACTAGTTGTGCAAGAAAATCCTTGAAATCCTCAACATAGTCTCGAAAATATTGCAATCAAAATCTTTAGACCTTTTAACAGCTTACAGTTTACTCGAAGAGAGCCTCTTAACACTAATGAAATGAGAGGACAATAATTTGAAACATTCTTTGAAGTGGCTTGAAATATGTGTGTCAACGTTGGGGAATACCAGTAGGGTTCGCTCCAAAAAGAATGCAGAAGACGAAAAAACATTTTGATGAGCTGTGCGACGTGTTTTACTCAATGATCGACACATTTTATTATGCCATCATATATAATAATAATTATGCCATCAGCTAGACACTCGCTTTCAAGGAATGAAAGCAGTGTTAGATACGTACCGAATTTAACCTGATTTTATTTTGAATGCAAACGAACAAGACCTTCAAAACGAAGCCATCAACTTCGTAAAACGCTGCAGATGAGAGATGGGGGATTTACCCCTCCCCCTACCTCTGAGGGGTAAACCCCGAGACTCACCCGAGATCACATTTGCCCCGGGGCCCGCAACATCGTACTTATAGTCCATTCTTTCACGGTTTTTGCTCTAAATTTTAAAGAACCGCTTGGATTCACATGAAATTTGGCATACGCATAGCTTACATGTCAAAGAAAAAAAGTGATATTGTGCCGATGTGTGCTTTTCCTCTGGGGGTGTCATTCACCCCCTCTTGTGGGTGAAAAAATATATGTCCAAAATAAGTCCGGAAATGGATAAACTGACTAATTTTAAGTAACTTTTGCTCTATAGAGCTTTTTGGCCAAGTCAACATTTTTCGAGTTATTTGCGAGTGAATATGTTAATTTTTCAACAAAATTACTACACTTTTAGACGGTTCTTCGTAAATAACTCAAAAAGTAAGTATGTTATCGAAAAAAATGTTCTTAGCAAAAATATAGCATGTAAAAAAGTAAAAACATGGTGTACGCGTTAGGTCTCTGGACCTCGTAGAACCAGAGTTATAGCCAATGAAAAAAAAGAAAATTCATATTCACCAAATTTCAAATAGAATATTTCGAAGTGAAATATCCAAAAAATTAAACAATTTTTGGGGAAAACCCATTATGACTTTTTTAAAGTGTTTAAAAAAAGATTTATTTTTGTTTTTATAAAAAGTTGGTCCCTTTTGTTTTGGCAAAAAAAATCGGGAAGACCACCCTCTAATTAGTAACTTAAATGAAATTAATCGTTACCGCTCCGCAAATTATTTTACTTATGTTGTGTTTTTTATGATCTGTAAGTTTCATCGATTCAAAGTGCTTATTTAAAAAAAATTGGTTTTAAAGTAAAATTTTCAAAAATTTTAATTTTGAAAAATATGCTTTTTTTTCAAAATAACTTAAAAATTATTAGAGATACCAAAAATATCGAAAAACAAAAAAAGTCAGCATTGCTTTTCTGAATATTATGTATTTTTTGTTTTTCTGTTAGACAAAAATTTATTAAGATTAGGTGTTTCTAAATTTGCATACATTCGTGATCAGTGACTCGTTCAACCCCTTTTAACCACAGCCCTTCCAAAAATAAGGACTTTGAACCGATGAAACTTACAGATCCTATAAACAATACATACACGAGTCAAGAAACTTGTGAAGTCGTAACGATTAAGTTCATTTGAGATATCAATTAGGGGGTGATTTTCCCGATTTTTTTACCAAAAAAAGGGACTAACTTTATTTTGAGCGTAACTTGTTTACTTTTGATGCTAGAATTTTTTTATAAAACAAAAATGAAGCTTTTTTTTAAACACTTTAATTAAGTTGTAATGACTTTTCCCCGAAATGTGCTTTATTTTTGGTTATTTCACGTTAAAGTATTCCATTTAGAATTTGACGAATATGAACCAATTTTTAATTAGCTATAACTCTGCTTCTACTAGGTACAGAGACGTGATATTTACACCATTTTTTTAAATTTTTTACAGGCTATATCTTTGCTACAAATGTTTTTTCGACAAAATACTTATTATTTGAGTTATTTGCGAAAAACTGTCTAAAAGCTTAGTTACTTTTTTGAAAAAATGAACATATTCACTGGCAAATAACTCGAAAAGTATTGACTTAGTGAAAAAAATCTATAGAACAAAAGTTACTTAAAATTAGTCAGTTTATCCATTCCGGACTTACTTTAGACGAATATTTTTTCGCCCCCAAGAGGGGTGAAAACCACCCCCGGGGCAAAATCACATATCGGCGCAAGATCACTTTTTTTTCTTTGACTTGTTAGCTATGCGTATGCCAAATTTCATGTCAATCCAAGCGGTTCTTTAAAATTTAGAGGTTTTGCAATATTTTACCGTTAAAGAACGTACTATTACGGCCCTGCTCCCGTGTTCACACTATTATCAATCAGGTGCCACCGACACGGCTACCGTGTTTTTCACATTTTTTTACCGTTACATTTCCCGAACAATTTTCCATTGACTGTATAAAAATAGTCACATGAGACAAATATCTGATAGTGGTTATTGGCCCGGAGCTGAAAGTGTTAGGTAATAAATATATTTGGTAAAATTGGTATTCTTGGTAAGAACATAGTAATTGTTAACGAATATTAATTCTATATACAGGGTGATCAACTTCTGTGACAAAGTCCAATATATCTGTTATTATAAAATATATGAAAAAGTTGTTAATAAAAGGTATAGACACCTTTAATGTACACATTTTAAAATTAGTGACAAATATACAGGGTCCTCCATAACACGGTGCCAAACCAAAGTTATGTTTTTTTTTTAAATGGAACACCCTCTATTTGATTTAAAATCTGGTTTCTCTACATTTTTCTGATTAAAATGATATAACACCTGTCTAGGGTTATACTGAGTGTTTCAAAGTTATGAGCACTTTTATCAAAAAATCATACTGATTTGATCGCCCTGTATGATTCTAACAGTATAATATAAACTTATTTTTTACTGTTGTTGACTGTCAATATTAAAGTAGTTTTGCAACAACGTACAATTTTTTTATCACTACACAAATTTTAAACAGGGTAAGTCAAAATGCAAATAAAAGATTTTCTTCATATTTTTAAATGGAACACCCTGTATTTTATATTACCATCCAAAAGTTCTTTCATTATACTTGCATATCTTTTAAATATTCGATATACCTAAAGTTATTAGTTTTCGAGATATTTTAGTTTAATTGTTGATAACTCATAGATACGTTTATTACAGTAAATTAATAACCCTTAATATTAGAAACCTCCAATGAGTTTGTTAATGATAATTAAAATTAGACTGCATTTTATTTTTTCTCCAATTTTATGGTAAATTCTATACAATAACGACAATTTTATATTTACTAACAAAATGATATTAATTTTCCGCGAAGAAATGGGAACTATAAATTGCTGCAAGTTCTTGTTTAAGGTGGCTTTGAAGTAATTGACACAGGAACTGTCAGATGTAAGATTTTAATTATCTGTACGTTTTTTACTTTTGTTATTGATTATAATTGTTTTCCATATTTTTATAATTGTTACCTAACAATGAATTTTAGTCGTGAAGAAATGAGACATGATACGGATTTTAGGAGAGTGTTTAGAAACTCATTAGTTGCCACAAGAATTTATAAGGAACGGTGTCCATAGCATCAACAACCAAATTAGAGAGCATTTGACAACTTATTAGACAGGTTTAATCGTACTGGTTCTGTTTATGAAGCAAAGGAAAAAACAAAAATCATTATTACGGATGAAAATGAATTAAATGTTTTACTGCCTGTTACAGAAAATCCTCATACAAGTATTCAAAATATTACAAGAGAGCAAGATATAAGTTATGGATCTATCCAAAACATACTCAAGAAAAACCATATGCACCCATATCATATACAATTACATCAGGAACTTGTTGGGGATGATTTCGAACGAACAGTACAATTTTGTCAATTGTCACAAAAACAAATATTTATACTGAGAGATTTTTTTGAGTTTGTCCTTTTTTTTGGAGACAAGGCAACATTCCACAAAAATGGTAGTGTAAACAGACACAATTTTCATTATTATTCTACAACCAATCAGTACTGTGCTCAGACACATAGTCAAACGAGATGGTCCTCAAATGTTTGGGGTGGAATCATAGGCAATTACGTTATAGTTCCTTTTTTCTTTGAGGAATAGGTAAATGGTGAGGTTTATTTAAATTTTCTAGTGAATCATTTACCTATTCTACTTGAAATTGTACCATTAAACATTCGCCAACATATGTGGAACCTTCACGACGGAGCCCCTGCTCACCAAAGCGCACTTGTCAACGGTGAACTCGATGAACTATTACCTAAAAGATGGATAGGAAGAGATGGGCCAGTTCACTGGCCACCCAGATCACCAGAATTAAACGAAGGTGACTTCTTTTTTTGGGGTTATATTGAAGACGTAGTGTATAGGGCACCTCCAACAATAGTTGACGATATGAAAATAAGGATTCAAAACGTCTTTCAAAGTGTCACACAACAAATGTTTACAAACATCAGTAGGTCTTTCGAAACTCGTCTCCAGGCTTGTGTAGACGTTATGGGAGGTCATTTTGAACACAAAAGCATCCACAAAAACCTTCTCATTTAAAAGTCTAAAGGTCTCTTTATATCGATATTTCTGCTGCAGAAATCAAGGTTATGCTCACGGTTGGCAGGCTTAAACAACATGCTTGAAACCTTGGTTTAAACCAATTGGTTTTTTAAGAAAAGACCTTTAGGCTAGTGGAGTTGAAACTTCGAAATGCAATTCAAATCAGCTTATTACTATTAAAAACTTATTACTATTAAACTTATTACCAACGAAATATTACTATTAAAAATTATTTCAACAAATACAAAACTCATGCAAAACTCCAATAACCAATGGTTGCGTTCGGACGACCATAGCGGCTGACTGTCAGCAGAAATCGGCTGAGTGGTTGTATCCAGTGCTGATAGGGAAAGCTTAGTAAATCTCTCAGCGGCTGACTTCCAGCGGTGTCGTCTAAACTAAACAGTCTAAACGCTACCGCTGGCTCAGCTGTCCAGCCGCTGTGGTCGTCCGAACGCACCCAATGTCAATATTTATAGTTCTACAATTGCTCACTTTGGTGCTTCAATCTTATTTTCGGTTGCCTATAGACACACACCACGATAATATTAATAAAAGTATTACTTTTTTAGGTAAAGGAAATTGTGGTGAACATACTTATCTTAATTTATGTACACATTGTTGTGGTGAACCAACGTGTAAAATAAGAAATCCACCTATATGCCTGTGTTATCGAATATGCTTCCAGCGTTGTGTTTGTCAAGAAGGGTACATAAGAGAGTTCAGGAATGGGATATGTATACCGATAAAAAATTGTTCTAAATATTAATAGGGAACTTTCACATTTTTTTTAACTGAACATTACATAATAATTTTGTTTAAAAATGAGATTTCCAAAATTTCACGCTTCAAAAACTCATAATAACTTAGAAGTACAAATTTAAAATCTTCTGTGTATTTAAAATAGTTCAAACGTCACGACTCGTGACGTCACCTAATTATATTTTATTTATGTTTAGTTTATGGTTATATTTATATTTTAATAACATTTATCGTATGTCATTGTAATAAAATATAACAGTTTGTTGAGATTAGGAAATCTATCAAAATATTTATAAAACTTAGTGCCAGTGTCAAAACGAATGTGAAACCTAATGAACTAATGGCGAGGACATCCAATACTACAATTATATGACGTCACGACCAATGACGGCGCGTTTTGGGCTGGCTGTTTAATTTGAATTTTAATCGTCTTTAGGGGCAAAACGAAATAAAAAGTTTTTTTTTTCTTTGATATACCTACGTTTTAAATTATGTTCTGTTGTGATTTATAGCATTTTTTTCGAATTTAAAATTTATGCAAGTTCCCTATTGTACCTAATTAAACTAAGTACATAACATTATGTTAGTTTGTATCAATGGTATGTTTTTTCAAAAAAGAGTTAATTGGTTAAAATAAATTTATTTTTAGAGTATGAATACCTATTTAGAAGACCTATTTTTCTCTATTTTCGGGTAACAGCAAAATGTATTTTGAATTAAATAAATTACATTTATATTTTTTTGTCAAATAATTTAATTTAAAAAATTATTTTGGACACCCTGTATAAATGATTATTTAAATGTTTATATTACTGAATAGAGAATTGAATACCCTTTTAAATGAGCTAGCACACGACCCCAATTTTCTTAAAAAAATAATGTGTGTGTGTGTGTGTACTTTGTACGCACGTAAGAAGTTATACTTCTATTATATGATTTCTTAAAAATAAATATACTTTAAACAGTTTGTTTTAATTTTTTTATACACCAAACTAATTTTGTTCTGACCGCTTTCAAAAAAAATAAAAAAGTATAGGATTGCTCCGGACTCGAACTCAAGACCTCTCGATCTCTGGCCGAATGCTATACCAAATACGCTACGAGGACTGTGTCTGTATCGGTTCGGACGTACCTAATGACAATTCACGGCAACAAAGAGGGTGTAACAAAAATACAGGTCATAAATTAAACCACATATTCTGGGACCAAAAATAGTTCGAATGAACCTAACTTACCTTAGTACAAATATGCACACAAAAAAGTTACAGCCCTTTGAAGTTACAAAATGAAAATCGATTTTTTCGAATATGTCGAAAACTATTAGAGATTTTTTGTTAAAAATGGACATGCATTATTATGGCAAGAACATCTTAAAGAAAAATTATAGTGAAATTTGTGCACCCCATAAAAATTTTATGAGGGTTTTGTTCCCTTGAACCCCCCCAAACTTTTGTGTCCGTTTCAAATAAATTATTATTCTGGTGCCATTAGTTCAATTAAATATTATTAAAACTTTTTTGCCTCTTAGTATTTTTTCGATAAGGCAGTTTTTATCGAGTTGCGGCTTCTTTTTTAATATGTTTACATAAACATTTTATGAGGGTTTTGTTCCTTTAAACCCCCCAAATGTTTGTATACGTTCCAATTAAACTATTACTGCGGTACCATTAGTTAAACACAGTGTTTTTAAAACTTTTTTGCCTCTTTGTATTTTTTTGATGAAGCATCTTTTATCGAGATGTGGCTTCTTTTTTAATATGGTTCAAAATATACCTAAAAATGTAAATCATAAATAAATTTTCATATTATTACCAAGTCTCCATAATCGTACTTTACCATATACAAATATGTGGTGGATTCTCGATAAAAACTGACTTTTGGAAAAAGTAATAAGAGACAAAAAAGTTTTTAAAAACTTGTGTTTAACTAATGGCGCTACAATAATAATTAAATTGAAACGTACACAAACGTTTGGGGGGGGGGGGAGGGGGGTTTAAAGAAACAAACCCCCATGAAATTTTTATGGGTTGTCCAAATTTCATTATAATTTTTTCTTAAAATAATAACTGCCATAACAATACCATATGTCTATTTTTAATAAAAAATCTCTAATAGTTTTCGATATATTGGAAAAAATCGATTTTCACTTTGTAACTTCAAAAGGCTGTAACTTTTTTTCCGTGCACATTTGTACCAAGGTAAGTTAGGTTCAATCGAACTATTTTTGGTCCCAGAATACGCGATTAAATTTATGACCTGTATTTTTGTTACACCCTGTATACAATAAAATGTTTTTATAATACTCATCTTACTCCTGAGGAAGACAAATCCAAAGACACAAAAATTATAATAAATATTTTTACTAAAAACACTAACATATTCTTTTCACACCTTTTCTTGCACTGATATATTTATACATAACTTGAAAGATTCAGCAAATAAACGCCATACTGTCTGTGTGCGCATGCGCGCAGTATTATAAAATTTTTCTCTCAATCGCGCCTAAAGAAGTATAACTTCAAAAAATCATCGATTACGTCATCACGACCAGA
Source organism: Diabrotica virgifera virgifera (assembly GCF_917563875.1). Lineage (NCBI taxonomy): Eukaryota > Metazoa > Arthropoda > Insecta > Coleoptera > Chrysomelidae > Diabrotica > Diabrotica virgifera. Next base: position 57,767,529 of record NC_065443.1, on the reverse strand, counting down.
TGGATGACGTCACTAGTATGCCATATATTCCAAAATATCATAATTTAAAATTACAAATCGACCTGTTTCTGGATTTTTCCTTAAAGTCGCCCGTTTACGAAATAATGAATTTATTCCTTTCATTGGCACCATACCGTATATTTTACACACTTCAAAAGTACACTTCCTCCTGTTTATCTGTAGTCATAAGTGTGTAAAAAATTATTTCAGTCTTTACATTTTTGTAAAATTGATTTTGCCAATTCTGCAGGTGAGTGGCCGAGCACATGCGGTCTGGACAGCGAGGCACCGATTTAGATCGGTGCCTTGATGTCCGGAACACATTTTTTTGGACACAAGTCCAAAGTAAAGTAACAAATTAACTAAGTCATTAATACGGAGAAAGCTCTTCTAGCTACCCGGAAAATCAGATGGCTTAACCACATGAAGTAATACAGAGGATGTCCCATTACCCAGGGCATCCAAAGTAACGTTAAGTTCAACGCCTCCCCATTCGGTATGTCCTTCCTTGGGGAGGGGTGATGGTATAGCTTGGGGGTCAGATAGGTATTACTCCATTACGGAGTCTGACCGGTTTGATCTTCGGACATGTGGGTCCCACTTTTCCATTGGAACACACATGTCCCCCGGGGCTGGGGTTGGTACGAGCATGCGTGTGTGTTTGTGCGTCATATACTGGAATCAAAGGTAACGAGGTGGTAGACAAAATAGCAAAAAATGCACGTAATAACCCTAACGCAGAAGAAAATAGGAAAGCCCTACACACCGACCAAGAAGCATACCAATTTTAATGAAAAGACTATACTAAGATGTGGCAGGATACATGGAAAAACTTTCCAACCAAGCTGTACGAAGTTAATATTAACCATAATCAAATTCCAAAATTAGAAAACAGAAGAGTAGTACAATTAATCCAAGTAGTACAAGTAGAACAAGTAATCTTCATCCGTTTCCGGATTGACCAAACTCGGTAAACACATGACTACATACTTAAGCGTGCCGATAAACCTGTGTGTGACATGTGTAAAAGTGTCCTTATCGTAAAACATTGTTTCTTGCAGTGTCCGAAGTGCAACGAAAAATGTATAACATACCACCAACATTAAATAGTGCCCTCGGAAAAGACAGCGTTACAAAAAAGAGGGTGCGTTAGGACGACCACATCCAGCGGCTGGACAGCTAAGTAAGCGGTAGCGTTCAAACTACACAGCTGGAAGTCAGCTGCTGAGAGATTTACTAAGCTTCCCCTATTAGCGCTGGATGCAACCACTAAGCCGCTTTGTGCTGACAGTCAGCCTTTGTGGTCGTCCGAACGCACTCCTTCCTCAAAGACTGCAACCTCTTACCAAAGATATAGTATTTTACTTTACTTTGTATAGATTTAGGTTTTTTTTTAATTTCTTATTGTTTTTTTATTTTCTATTTTGTTTTTACCAAATTTTGGAAAAATGTGAAAACTTTGAATTATATCCACGTCCGTCCATCTAATTGTCTGCTTGTCTGTGAACACAGGAGAATGACAAATGAGGTGTATAATCCAAGGATGGTATTAAGGTGAGAAACTTGACCTAGGCTGTCTGTCCGTCTATCCGTCCGACCGCGAATATAACTCAAAATTAATAAAATCTTATATCAATCGACGCAAAGTTACACGAAAGCCTAGGACTTATGAAGTCCAATTATTTGTTTAACTTATAATTTTGTAAGCCAATACATACACCCTAATAACCCTGCGTGGTTAATGCGTAATGTAAGGAAAAAAATCTTAATTAATAAGTACTAAGAAATTACAGTACCCTTATTATCAAGTAGTATTTTTTATCTATATTCGGGTCATTCGGGTGTCATATCCAGCACCTTAACTTATTAAACTTATTAGTTATGACGGCAGAATATGCAATTTTCAATTTATTTAAATTTTGCAATATTATATTGTTTTTGTTTTACTTCATTATTTTTTTATTTATATTGACGATTTACGTAATTTTAGTAAATTATGTTTGTTGTTGTTTTGTTATTATGGCTGTAAGCTTGGTCTATAAAATTATACAATTTTCAGTAACAATAAAGCATATTTCTATTCTATAATTTTCGTGAAGACATAAAGTATATATTTTGATAATAATTTACCACACTTGAAATATTGTTATTTCTTTTAATAAGCTAAATATAGATATTAAACCTAATATATTGATACTTTGTTTATAATTTTTTCTTATTTAGTTAAGTGCAGCGACAACTAATGGCCATTGGCATCATCATCCTGAGTGGCTCGACAATCCGTATCCGTTGTGGATCTTGGCCTGCTCACAAAGAAGTTGCCACTCCTGTCGATTCCTGGCAACTTCCCTCCATCTTCTGATCCCTAGAATCTTTAGGTCTTCTTCCACATCATCAATCCATCTTCTTCGTGGGCGTCCTCTACTTCTTGTGCCCTCTGGTTTTGAAAATTGGATTGACTGAATTAGAAAATTGGAAAACTGGCCAGTGGCTTGGTACGGTAAATTTCGCAATAAGATGTAATGTAATGTGTGGTATGTGTATTTTGAATAAATGTCTTGTTACTTAGTAAAGTTTTTACAAAGAGACGATAATTGTATTCGAATGCCGGCTGACCCTCCGAATCAGTACTCACTGGAGGGGCCGCAGACATTGATTTAGTAGTTTTAATTGGCTGCAGATAGTACCGAGTAAAAATGCTTATTTATTGTAAAAGTTATACCTGAAAATTTTGATATTATCTTTTACGTAAATAATTCAAGAAAATTTACATTAGTTACAAGTAGATATACATTTATATTTAGACCTTAAATATTAAGAACATTGTACATAATATATTGCATTAAATTACTTCTCTATAAATATAAAAAGGCGATAAGTTTGTTTGTACTTGGTGAACATGCACATAATATCACTTACCATGAAAGGGATAGTATGCACTGTTTTTGTTCTTTTGATAGTTACTCTAGTTTTTGGACAGGACGGTGAGTTTGTTACTGAGTAAATTATTAACTAGAGAACATTATGGGCAATTTATTTCTATAGAATTTATAGAGCGTTATGTAGGTCAAGATTTGAAGTATTGATATCAGCGACATACTGACACAGCAATAATAATTACATATTTTTTTTATTTAGCTTTGCTTCGAGAACTAATTAGCATTGAGAGGTAGTGCAATGTGTAATATATGTGTTGAGTAAATGTCTTGTTCTTATGTAAAGTCAATTTCATTGTCTTGCATTTTATCCGAGCGCCTGCATTTTATCCGGATAGTATCGATCCCAAAATGAAAGAAACTACTTTCATTAATTAATTCTTAATAAATGAAGAATTTCCCATACAACTGAGATCCAAAGATAGGCTCTCTTATCACTGAGCCACAGAGCGGAATTATATATTTTGCAATTCAAAAAATATCGAAAAAGCTTAAGACAAATTATAAGATTGAGAGCTGATCGATTTCAACATAATTAAGCAGTCCGGAGATTTCGGAGATATTCGGAAATTGTCAAACGAAAAATAATAATTATCAGCATCAATTTCTTGCTTTTATCTCTATACGGATTCTACTTCTCTTGCATTTCTCCAAAAACTTCTCTCTATAATTTTTCCTTCTTTTTTTAAGACTAAAGGTTTCATTGTACGTTTAAACTATTGTTTGTGTAGGTATTGAAACTATTGAATAGACCGAAAGTGTTTTCTAATTATATATACAAATAAAAATAAATTTGTTTTAGATACCGACACAATTTTCCAATGGACACAGTCCCGGAAAGAGAATCAAACCCGCGGATAACCCATCTATCGTCGAGCGGTATTCTTAAAACGTGTCGCTTGAAAGATACAATAAAGAAATAGTCAAGCACTGTTTATTACTATGTTCCTTAAATTTAAACAAAAATTTTCCAATATACTTTAAATCAACTTTAACTGAATTTAGAGTCCAATAAATAAAATAATATCTAAAAAAAGTTAAGAAAACTTTATTAAATTTATATTTGAATTTTAATACTTGTACATTTTATTTTAATTTTATTTTAAATCCCGTTTTATACCGCTAACGTGACTTTGGGATTATAGCAGGGTAGTCTGATATATCTAGGACCTACGGTATACAAGGAAGCCTTGTATACTTTTAACCGCTTGTTATTGCCCTTGGTTTTACCCAAGGTACTCATTTTTATTCAGGCTAAGTCAACCTGCGGCCTATAGACATTTTAAAAATGTCTAGATTTTCTCGCGCACGCTGGTTTACGAACCCCGGCCTACTTGCGTGGAAGTCAGATATGCTAATGCCTGAACTATCCGGGCCCTTAGTATCCACGCAGATCATGAAAACTCCGGAAATCTTACACTGGTTTCGTTATGTTGATGACTGTTTAGTTTTCATATCCGGTAACTCCAATTCAGCTGATCTTCTTCTTTCAAAAATCAATCAAATCCACCCAAACATTAAGTTCACTATGGTACTTGAGTCATCCCAATCAATTAATTTCCTTGACCTCACCATCACCAGATTAAACGACCATTTCGATTTCAGTATCTATAGGAAACCAACGCAGACTGATCATGTCATACCCTTCTCATCCAACTACCCCATTTCACACAAATATTCAGCGTTCCACAGTTATATACACCGTCTAGAAACCACTTCCCTATCACAAGAAAATTACAATAAAGAATTAAACATCCTGAAACAAATAGTATTCAACAATGGTTATGACGCCAACATCATAACTAAACTTATCCATAAGAGACATTTCAGAGTTTTTAGAGAGGCTGAGTTCCCCAGAGATACCACCAGACCTATTTATACTTCTCTGCCATATCACCAAGAACGTCTGTCCGGAGATATTAGAGATATTATTAAAAGATCTGTCGACAACATCCAAATTTTCTTTAAAGTTCAAAACAATCTAAGCCAATGTCTCTCCAACTCTAAAGACCCTATCAACTACATGAATCGCAGTGGAGTCTATAAACTACAATGTTCTGATTGTGACGCCACGTATATAGGAAGAACTTGTAGGTCACTTACCTCCCGTTCACTTGAACACACAAAAAGAGAGAATACATCAAATTTTTCTCAACATCTAAGACAAAACAACCACGCTCTTAATATCCCGGATAACTTTTCTTTAATTCATAACATTTCCTAAAAAAAAATTCTACGGTTGGACCTTTATGAGGACTTGGAAATAGTTAAAGAAAAACAAAGAAGCCCTAGTTGTGTTTATCGTCATGTGTCTTTCAATCGTGACTTTCAGCCCTTACACCGTCAACTTTTTTCATAAATTACTCTTTGTTTTTCTCCTCTGTACTTTTCTAGCTACAATATTTAAAACCATCAGTCACTTTATTCAACGTACATCTATTCACTACTCGATTTATACCAACCTTTCGTTAAAATTCCTCAATTAACGCTTAGTCTCATTTATTTTTAAACATCCTGTCACAATTCATACACAACTATTCAATTATATCCTCTCACTATTCTCTAATTTCATTTATTTATACGGGTCTCCATCTAGTTTCCAACTAACACTACAAAACATTCATTTCATTAACATCAACAATACCCTCTGCTGATTCAATCATACATTTACACCTATCTATCTTATCTTCCCGCCTATCATCCTCATCTTTTTGGTAGATTGTGGTGGTCGGACTCCTGTGGCTATCAGTCTCTCATTTCAATCATCAATCTCAATCACTCTGCTGTCTGATTTACTTATTCCACAACTTAATTGCATTTAATTACTTTTCATCAATCTAATCTTTACCTTTTTAATATTTTAGAAAATTTTTTTTTTTTTTGAAAAAACATCTTTTACTCAACACCCTCTTTCTATATTTTCTCCATAATAACTTAGAAAATCATACCTAATTTTTCATTGTCCTAGATATACACATATAAGGACAGAATAACTATTCTAAACCTTTTATAACAACTATTATTCCTAATCAGTGTTGAGTAACCCTTACATTACATACCCCATATACTTTACTATAGTACGAATTTCAGTTACATTAATTCATCCTCCATATTAATATTAAAATATCAGACATACGGAGCCCTTGCCTCATAGTTCTACCACTAGTCATCATAGGCGTAACCAGGATGATCCTAAGGGGGGGGTTACAACTACCTAAAAGGGGGGGGTTACAACTACTGGAAGGTCTCTGAGGGCTATGGTGTTAAGCGTATAGAGCTCAAAGTATATCCCAATGGGGGGGGGGGGTTACAACCCCCAAAACCCCCCCCTGGTTACGCCTATGCTAGTCATACTTTTGTTGACATTTCATTTCATTCAGTCAGGTACACCAATCATCTTTGTGCTGGATGCCAAGTGACTACATACTTATAAGAATAAAAACTTCAACCTAGACATTGCCCTCATCATGTTTAATAGTAGTAAAAATCTACTTATTTTCTCTGCCCTAAATGCATTTGAGCATGGGCAAATTATTCTTTTTCAACTATTAAAACAAAATAATATTTTAAATTTATCGCATGTATGGTTGGTTGCCTATCTATAGTAATACACTCATTTGAACCCTGTTGACAATTCGTTTTTAAATAACGTTATTTTCACTTCGCATATTGTTCTTGGTAGCTTAATGTGGAATACTTGTAGTCCTAGCACACGATGTTGGTTGTTATTATTGAATTTTACCACGAATAAATTTTATAAATTTTTGGCTAGTGTACCAAACTACATATCAGTTCACACAACTTCATGTTACACTGTCTGTCTCTACTGTCATTAGTCAGAAACGCTTTCACACCTGTCACCTGTAATCAGTTGGCTTTCACGTTTCTCTTTGTGAAGACAGATAATCAACTCAACCACCCACATGCTTGTGGTATAGTCATATGGTGCCTTGAGGTATACCTTTTAAATTTCACCCATCGCCAGGGTTTAATAAATAATATGCCAATGTAAGACCTTTGGTCGGCATTTTAAGGGTTTTAACTCATGTATTTCTGGTGGCTTAGCATGTAGAGCTTGTAAGTATAACCTAATTTTTTATCTTGGTCATCCTTTAAAAAATTTTTTACTCTTGTCTTCACTAATTATGGTTATACTTATTTTAGGCTTAGAACACTGATGATGCTCTCTTTAGAGCGAAAACGTTCTGTATTTTAATGTAGCCCTTTATTGGGGTTTTCAAACTAATATACCTTTTACGCAGAAGATCTTTTTCTTCAATTTTTTTTTAAACCAGAGCTTTTACACATCTTTATATCCTACTATGAGTATGACATTATGAAGAATAATAATAGAAATTATTTGTTAATAAATTTTTATATATTTTTAGATCTATGTGGCCCTAATTCACACTACGTGCAATGCAAGTCTTGCTGTCCCGAATCTACCTGCCAAAGATTCCCAAGTAGGTTCCCTAGAAGATGCGGCATCTGCCCAGCAGTTTGTAAGGCAGGTTGCTATTGTAATCTAGGTTTTATTAGACAATCAACAAACGGACCATGTATTCCAATAGACAAATGTTTTTAAAATAAAATGCTTAGTTGTTTAAAATTAACTGTAACTTTTCAAATAAAATTTTCTGTCGTTACATGTCGTTGGTATATTACAAAGCTTTAATAATCCTTTAACTGTGTTGGTAATACTTTATTTTGAAATGTGGACGAAGAAAACATGACAGATACTATTACAATAGTATATTATTCAACGAGCATATAATGATGGTTATCGTTACATACTAATGAGGAGCTGTGCTTGTACTGAGGAACTAATTCATCAGAGTGAGTTATTAACCAATTACTGCACAATTACAATTTATGTAATGAGCCATCACATGCGAGTAGAATTCTGTACTTTTTCTCGATCCTCTTTTTTGTATTAGTAGCAAAAATATTGGAGTTTATATATAGTTATCCTTTATATGTATATACTTTATATAGTTCTAAACTAAAATCACAATAAAGATGCACTAGAAATAAATAAACCAAGACACTTGTATGTTACATGAAGAACTCTCTAATAATTTTCCATCATGAGGGGTAGTTTTAAGGGATGTAAAATTAAAAAGAGATATTTTTATTTTATATGACAAAAAGTATTAATGCCATGTAAATAAAGAGACCTCCTTTGGAACTCCTTTGGACAGTTCTACCAGGGAAAATGAATCAATCCCTGCCCTGCGCAGATTCCAGGAGTTTTCTGACCCGGAAAACTAGTACCTGCTTAGGGTACCTGCGGAAGTGGCAACCCCCGATTTTAGGATTCGTATAAAATTAGCACGCACCTGCCTTCCAGGTTTGGGGGTTGTGACAATGGGCCTGCTCCTAATTTCACGTAAAACTCGTAAAATGCAAAAAAGCCAAGAATTAGTCTCGGATATAAATACGGATTAAACGGTAAATGACATAAGCAAACGAAACGGATAATGAATTTGCCACATTAAATACACAGAGTTGCACAGGAAAATTAATAGAAATTGCCCAGGAACTAAATAAAAATAACTTCTAAATAATCACGTTCAGTGCCGGATTAACCATTAGGCAAAGTAGGCAGTTGCCTAGGGGCCTCGGTCCCAAAGGGGGCCTCGCGGGGACCAAAACGAAAAATGTTGAAAGATTCAAATATCGCGCAATACCATAAAAGTTATGGTGGACGTATAAAGCTACATTACAGTGCATACTTTTGTTCACATAGAAAGTATATGCTGTGGGAATACATCGCTAATTAATGCCCTTTGGTAGAAGGACCAGTACTACAGATGGAAACAAGAATCGAAAGTGACCAAAAAAACACAAGAAAAATCAGGAGAAAGAAAAGATCCTTAATCAAAATCTAAAACAGAAGCAAAACTTATTTAAACTCAGTTTCACACGGAAATCCATAGCTAGTGAAGCAGCAACCAATGAAAATGCACGTGATGGAATAGAACTAACTGAGAGAAACATAGCTTCCCTAATTGAAGAAGATGAAAAAACGTGTAACGACAGTTCTATTCCAGTTCAAGAAGTTAAAGAACCAGAAACCGACACTAAATTATAAATTGAGGTTAATGATAAATTGGGTCCTATATTCGGAAAACGGCATAGGATTACGGAATAGGTACAGTAACTAAAGAAGTAAGGACATTTTGGATTGGAAAAGGTCTTCAGAACGTAAAAAACCTTGATGGAAGTGTTTCAGCGTCAAAAAGAAATTTTGAAGGCATTACAAGATTTTTATACAATCTATGGTTTTTGGAAAACAAATCGAAGAACAAAAATTAAAAGAGATTGGCTGACATATTTTCCCTCAAATAGAATATCGTATTTTGAGTTTGTTCAGTCTGTGTAACTGTGTACAACTTTTTTTCATCCTCTGCCCACTGTTGGGAAGTTATGATCAAATGCTTAAATGAAACTCCACTAAGCGATCTCATTCGCCACGATCTAGTCCTTATAAGAACAAGCAGCACATGTCAGAAGACCTTTGCCTAAAGGTTAAAATGCTTTCAAATCTGCTCTTCATACTCTTGCTGAAGACACTAATCAGCAAGCTGAAACAGTTCATGAGGCTAAGTATTTGTTGAAAGAAATGTCAAAAAAGGAACATTCATAATGAATGAGTTTTGGGTAACAATTTTAGAACGCATCAACGCTGTCAGTAAATAATTACAGAAAGAAGAGATTGAAATTTAAACTGCAGTTCAGTTTCTAAGTTCACTTTTGGAGTTCTTAAAATTCCAAAAAGATAATTTTGCTTATTACGAGCAGAGAGCCTGCGACCTACAATACTCTGAATATTCTCTACTATACTCTAATTACTGAGCTGAGTCGTCGGTTGACAGTGTACGGAGCAATGAACTCAGTATTTGGTCTTTTGTGTTTTTCCAAAATTGAGTGATACTGAAATAAAGGAGTGTGCTTCAAAACTACATGAAAACTATCCTGATGATATTGAATCTGAACTTGAAAATGAACTAGAACAATTCAAATATTTTATAACCCAGCTTCAAACTTGCAGGGAAAATAATTTATTCCTGCTTCACAGTCATATTAAAAACGGAGAAACCTAAGTTTCTTAAGGGGCCTCATAGCTTGGGTTGCCTATGGGCCTCAGGATTCTTAATCCGGCACTGATCACGTTAACAGATACCAAGAAAGAAGGATACAGTATCGAAACAATTGGCAATTATGTACACTTGTATAGTGATGTACCTAAAGATCAACGTGCCAGAAGGGGGTGTCCATATTAGTACTTAAAAAACTTAGAAAACGAATAACATATTGGGAGGCAATAGATGAAAACTTAATAAGAATTAATTTGAACAAACACCAACATAAACTAACAATATTTGGAATCTATGCTATATCAAACGATGAAAATATTAACGAAAAAGATAAATTCTTTGACAAAATAAACCATGAACTGATAAAAGTAGAAAACAACAGGGAAAAAATAATATTAGGAGATCTAAATAGTAAGACAGGGAAAAGGGACCGTGATGGTGTAGTAGGTCCATTTGAAGAAAACTTTGTGAATGACAATGGGGAAAGATTGTTGGAATTGTGCAGACAACATCAATTAAAAATTGCTAATGGATATTTTAAACATAATCTATATATAAGTTTACATGGATACAACGCACAGTATCTAAACTTAAAATCAATAATAGACTATACCATTGTTAAACAACACAGCTCACTCAGAGTTCAACGTTAAGGTCCACGGGGGAATCTGTAACGTATCTGACCATTACTTAGTAAAAACTAAAATTATCTTTCCCGTTAAATGTAAAACTACAAATATGAATCAAAATATTGAATCCCAAACTTCAGATATCCTAGAGGAAGCATTTTATATAGATGGTCTACAAAATGACGGCATACAATATCTATATAAAAAAGACTAGATTACCACCTACAGCAGACGGACAATTTAACAGCTAAAGAAATATATGAAAATGTAAAACTTTTAGTATCAAGAAAGCTGCCAAAGGAGCCTTAGGTCCAAGAAGAATACAAAGTAGTTCTAAATATTGGTGGAATGAAGAAACTAAAAAACTAGTAAACGAAAAGAAGAAATTATACCAGAAATATTTGAATACTAAACGAGAAGAGGACAACCAGATATATAAAGAGAAAAAAAGAGAAACGAGAAGTAAGATCTTAGAGAGTAAAAGAAATATATGGGACAGAAATTGTAAAGAGATTGACACCTACATAGGAGGAAGACAGTGTAGCGAATTTTGAAGATGTATAAACAGAGTGAAATCCAACGAGAAAACAAGCAATTCCATACGATTAATACAAAGTCAAGAATGGGTTCAGCAGTCAGCATTACAAATCCCTATTAACAGAAAAAAGACCGGAATATCTAAATTACACAAAGACAGAAATACAAGTAGTAGGAAAAAAAGTCCTCATAAATAGATCAACAGTGGAAAACGCAGTAAAACAACTTAAAAACAGAAGATTCCCTGGACCAGGAGGGATCAATGCAGAGCTATTAAAATATGGTACAAACAAAATGTATGAATTTCTAGCAAAAAAATGCATCAATGGCGAAGATGTTCCAGAAGAATGGCGAATCGCTTATATTACATCGATATTCAAAAAAGGAAATAATTTGCAATGTAATAATTACAGAGGTATCTCCATAACAAATTCAGTAAGCAAGCTATATGGAAGGAATCTAAGGGATTTGATTGAACAAGAGTACAAACATTATGCAGAGGCAGAACAGTGCGGTTCCCGAGTTGGCCGGTTTATTGACCAACAAACCGATATAAAATTGATTTAAAATTAGAGATTAAATGTACCTATTAAAAATATTAATAGATATAGTGCGGCAGATTCGTGCAAATAATTTATTATAAGAATTGCACATTTTACATATGTGACTAATAGCACGATATCTTTTGAATGAAAAGTACCATTTCAACCAAATTTGATACATAGGTCCTTTTTGTAATTTATAAGATCTATGTCGTTAACTGGAAGAATCGGTTTACCAGAAGTTGTGTTTTTCCTGGTTTTTTATGTAAGATTCTTTTATATTATGTAAATAATTTATTTTCAATTTTTTCACCCTGTATGTATTAATTTTTCAAAATGGCAATACCACCATTGCAAAGGACGTAAGAATATGTTTTAGAAAATATTTTGAACTTTTTAGTTATATTAATTATCATTTAATAAATGCATAAGGTATCTTCACATGTATCTATATGTGGCAAATTCGTGCAAATATTATAAGAATTATTGTGAATTTAACGGTAGAAGCATATAATTTGGACCACATATACTACTACAGATACAAAAGTTCAAATTTAGATATGAGGCCATCTCAGATTTTGCCTTTTACAAAAATGGCGAGCATTCAAAATGGCGGCTATACATATGTGACTAATAGCACGATAGATTTTGAACGAAAAGTCCGATTTCAGCCAAATTTGGCATCAAGGTTCTTTTTTTGATGAATAAGATCGAGGTCTTGAACCGGAAGAATCGGTTTACCAGAAGTTGTGTTTTTACTGTTTTTTCTGTAAAACTCTGTTGTTTTTTTCAATTCTTTCACCCTGTATATAATAATTTTTCAAAAAGGTAATACCGCCATTGAAAAGAGTGTAAAAATAATTTTTACGAAAGATTTAGAACTTTTTGTTTATGTTACTTAGAATTTAATAAATGCATAACGTATCTTCACATGTACCTGTGTGCGTCAGATTCATTTTGAATGCTCGCCATTTTTGTAAAAGACAAAATCTGAGATGGCCTCATATCTAAATTTGAATCTTTGTATGTGTAGTGTGTGTGGTCCAAATTATATGCTTTTACCATTAAACGCAAAATAATTCTTATATTATTTGCACGAATCTGCCGCACATGGGTTCATAGTAGTGTTGCCAGGTCCGATTTGTTTTTAATCGGTAAATAAGCAAAAACAAATCGGGATTTAGGGTTGTAGATCGGGACAAATAAACAACAATAGCCCAGTAAATGGCTGTTTTGGAGTCAACTCCGAATTGCATGAAAATCTGGTTTTAGATTCTACTTACTGTCTACTTCAAAGTCTGTCTACTTAAAAAAGCAAAAAAAATTGTATGTTCAGAAAGTCGATAAAACCAATAAAAACAAAGTTGTAGCTCATCAAAAATACGTTCTTATTCGTCAAATCCCAAATAGAATGTTTCAACTTGAAATATCCAAAAAATTAAGCAGTTTTCGAGCAAAATTTTTTTAAAACTTTTTAAAGTGTTTAAAAAAATCTTTAATTTTGTTTTATATAAAAGTCTCTAGCATTAAAACTAAGCGAGTTACGCTCAAAATAAAGCTGGCTCCTTTTTTTGGTAAAAACAAATCGTGAAAATCTCCTCCTATTTAGCACCGTAAATAAAATTAATCGTTACCGCTTTACCATTTACTTTATATTATGTGTATTGTTTATACGATCTGTAAGGTTTACTGGTTGGGAGTGCTTAGTTTTGAAAAAAAAAATTGGTTTTATAGTAAAAAAAAATTTCCTAAAATATTGGAAAATGTCCTTTTTTCAAAATAACTTAAAAAGTATTAGGGATACTAAAAATCTCAAGGAGCAAAAAGTAGGTAGGTTTTGCTATTATAAATATGATAGATTCATTTTGTTTTTCTGTTAGACAAAAACTGGTTCAAATATGGCTGTTCATATTTTGCATAAACTCGTTATTAGTGACTCGTTCAGGCCCTTTCAATCATGTAAAAAATACATAAGTAAAGTAAATAGTTTGTAAAGCGGTAACGATTAATTTTATTTGGAGTGCTAAGTAGGGGGAGATTTTCACGATTTTTTTAACAAAAAAAGAGTCACCTTGATTTTGAGCATAACCCTCTTAGTTTTGATGCTAGAAATTTCTTTTCTAATGCTTACCAATTCTTGGTAATTTCACGTTGAAATATTTGATTTGGAATTTGACGAATAAGAACGTATTTTTTTTGAGCTAAAACTTTGCATTTCCTGGGCCTATAGACTTTACAAGTTCACAATTTTTTTCATTTTTTTATGTTATGCTACATTTTTGCCAAGAATATTTAATTCGATTAAATACTTACCTACTTTTTGAGTTATTTGTGAAAATCGCCTCAAAACGGGATTTTTTGTTGAAAAATAAACATTTTCAATCGTAAATATCTCGAAAAGTATTAACTAAATTACAATTCTATAGAACTAAAATTGCTTAGAATAATTAGTCAATTTATCCATCTCCGGACTTATTTTAAACGCGCTGTTTTTCACCCCCAAGTAGGGGTGACTGTCACCTCTCGAGTAGAAGCAACCAACGGCACAAACCGTCCAAATTTTTATGCAATTCGGAGTTGATCCGGAAAATTACATGGTATCGCCGTATTTCCAGTTCATTTACTGGACTACAAGGTATTTCTATAATCCGTATTTAATTCTATAAAATAATAATAATCAGACGAAATTACAAAAAAATCGTAGATTAAGTAAATTATTTATTTTTTATTAAAAATATATTTTTCATTCGATTTTGCCGCTTTTAGGAGTGCCTTGTTTTTATAACATAGTTATAAAATTCACTGCTAGTCCTCCTGAAATTGGTTTTTTTTGGTGAAAATCGGGACATTTAGTGTCCCGATCAGGTACAAATCGGTACGCGTCCCCAGACCCCTGAAAATCGGGACGTCCCGCGCAAATCGGGACACCTGGTAACGCTAGTTCATAGGTACATGTGAAGATACGTTATGCATTTATTAATTGGTAATTAACATAACTAAAGGGTTCAAAATATTACCTAAAAATATTTTTACGCTCTTTTCAACGCCGGTATTAACTTTTTGAAAAATTAATATATACAGGGTGAAAGATTTATTAAAAAACAACATGTTTTTACATAAAAATCAGGAACAACACAACTTCTGGTAAATCGATTCTGCCGGTTCAAGATTTTGGTCTTACACATCAAAAGAAGAACCTATATACCAAATTTGGTTGAAATCGGACTTTTCGTTCAAAAGTTATCGTGCTATTAGTCACATATGTATAGTCGCCAATTTGATTGCACGCCATTTTTGTAAAAAGTAAAATCTGAGATGGCCTTGTATCTAAATTTGAACCTTGATGTGTGTAGTATATGTGGTCCAAATTATATGCTTTTACGATTAAATGCACAATAATTCTTATAATATTTGCACGAATCTGCCACACATAGGTACACGTGAAGATAAGTTATGCATTTATTAAATGGTAATTAATATAACTAAAATGTTCAATATATTTTCTACAAAATATTTTTACGCTGTTTTCAATTGCGGTATTACCTTTTTGAAAAATTAATATATACAGAGGGAAAAAATTGAAAAAAACACATATTTTTACATAAACAACCAGTAAAAACACAACTTATGGTAAACCGATTTTTCTGGTTCACCACATCCATCTTGTAATTTAAAAAAATAACCTATATACCAAATTTGGTTGAAATCGGACTTTTCGTTCAAAAATTATGGTACTATTAAATACACATGTATAGTCGCCATTTTGAATGCCCGCCATTTTTGTAAAATGCAAAATCTGAGATGGTCTCATATCTAAATTTGAACCTTTTTATGTGTAGTATATGTGGTCCAAATTATATGCTTGTATCATTAAATGTGCAATTGTTTCACATATCGGCCGCACTAATACTAACTTTTACTTTTTTGCACATTGTATTTTCAAAGGGCGTGGTTTATAAGGATCAAATTATTCAGAATTCCAACAATAATGTCTTAATATATTATGTATAAAATGACCTTTATTTAAATTCATGAAACGCTATTGAATACTAAAAAGTACTTTGATTTACGTCACAACTAGTTTTATTCAATTTTGGCAATAAGTGGTAAGCATATTGTAATATGTATAATAAGCATAAAATATATTATAATACATATTACAGTATAATAAGCATATTGTAATATGTATAATAATTATAAAATATATCGAACTTTGGGTAGACTTTGAATTAGGATGTAAGTAGAGGCTATTCCCAAAATTTCATCAAAATATATGCATTAGGAGAGAAATCAGAGGTATTACCCTATTTTTGCTATCATTTACTGGAGTAAGAGTAAGGGCGCGTCCATAGTGCACGCTGGTTTTCGAGTCAGAAAGCCGAGTCCGTGTGCGAATAATCCTAATAACAGCGCGCAGGTGCACCTTGGACAGGCCCGTTTACATACGGAGGATTATTTGCACACATACTCGGCGCTGACTTCGAAAACCACCGTGCACTATGGACGCGCCCTAAGGATATAATGAAGACTTTCTGCTCGCCAGTCATTTCGACGCGCTGCTCACCATTCATCCCGACAATCATCTGGTGTCTCGCCAGGACTCAGTATAAATGTTCCCAAAACATTAAACTACAAACAGGTCTGGATACCGCGTACTAAAAAAAGTTGATTAATAGTAAGCTGAAAATTTGTTAATAGCTTAAGGGTGTCTAGTCGGACAAACTTTGATATATTGGAACACTGGAGTAAGAGAAGTTTTAATTGTGGAACAGGTTAAAAATTTGGAACGTCAGACTACGAAAACGTCAGATGTATTTTGTCCGACAGAACTTCCATTTGATTTGTTACCCTTTCATTATACTCTCACACAAAAATCGGACTGCTATTATTAACCAACATGATTTCTGTCATTTGACATATTCTTCGTGTTCCACTCATTAAAATGCCCAGTTGGTGAAACACACCAGTCTGATTTTTGCATGAGAGTTTAATGAAAGGGCAACAAATCAATTGGAAGTTCTGTCCGACACAATACATCTGACGTTTTCGTAGTCTGACGTTCCAAATTTTTAACCTGCTCCACCATTAAAACTTCCCCTGTTCCAGCGTTCCCATATATAGTATTTTTACTACAAAAGCGATATTACGTAGGTCAAAATTTTTGACGTAAGAGAACTGTCAAAACATTAGAATGTGACTTATAATAAACCATAGAGGTATATATTAACATAGAGTGAGCCTACTTTCCGCGCTTCCTGACGACAAGATCTCATGGACTGGTTTGCGGCATCTCTTTCTAACACATTGTATCGAGAATCTGTGATGACATTCAGTGTGAGTATAGGCACGGAAGGGGAGGACAACTGTAGCAGCTTTACTATGCGTAAGAGTGAAACAGCACTAATCCAAATAAAAAAGATGGTGTCGTCACTTCGCTCTGAATGACACTCTCTCTATGCTAATATATAACTCTATGTAATAAACATGGCAATAATGAAAAGTCACATTCTAATGTTTTGACAGTTCTCTTACGTCAAAAATTTTGACCTACGTAATATCGCTTTTGTAGTAAAAATACTATATCAAAGTTTGTCCGATTAGACACCGTTAAGCTATTAACAAATTTTCAGCTTGCTAGTAATTAACTTTTTTTTTTATGCAAGATCCAGACCTATAACTTGATACAATGATAGATAGAACATTTTGGAGAACTTAAAGGAAAATAAATATTTTTGAGATGTTTCATAATACAGCGCGGTGCAAAAAAATCGATCCACTAAAAATTTGGTAATTTTTGATGTTTTCAATTTCCTAAACCTGTTGTCCGATTTAAGTGATTTTTACCACGTTATAGCCTTATCTATTGACAATATCGATGTAATAATATTGATGCTAGGCAGTTAAACTGTCATTGTATAGCGGGTGTACGAATCAAACTGTGTTTTTTTCTGAAAGTTCGTATCAGCCGTGGACTATTTTAGCATTTATAAAATACTGAAATTAAAACCCAACTATAGCCTCAGGTTTTTTTAACATCTTGTATTTCGATTCATTCGCTTGTGTTGAATAATAAAAAAGTTAGGTACTTTAACAACTAGCAACGTTCTTCATCACTACAGGGTGTTTCTAAATAAGTGCGACAAACTTTAAGGGGTAATTTTACATAAGAAAATAATGACAATTTGTTTTATAATCATATGTCCGCAAACGCTTCGTTTTCGAGATACGGGATGTTCAATTTCTTTTTTACAAACTGACGATTTATTTATTGCTTTAAAACCAGTTGAGATATGCAGATCAAATTCGGTGGGGTTTAAAACGTAGTTATTGCACATTTTTCGACATACAATTAAGAATTTTATATTCACCATTGGCGTGCGTACGGGTAATATTATCGGTCATAATATCCGTTTGCGCGCCACTGGTGAATACTAAATTCTTAATTGTATGTCAAAAAATGCGGCATAACTACGTCTTAAAACCCACCAAATTTGATTTGCACATCTCAACTGGTTTTAAAGCAATAACTAAAAAAATTGAACATCCCGTATCTCGGAAACGAATCGTTTGCGGACATATGATTATAAAGCCAATTGTCATTATTTTCTCATGTACAATAACCCCTTAAAGTTTTGTGCAAATATTTTAGAAACACCCTGTTCTGATGACGAACATGGCCAGTTGTTAAAGTAGCTAACTTTTTTATTATCCAACATAAGCGAATGAATCGAAAGACAAAATGTTAAGAAAACATGAGGCTATAGTTGTGTTTTAATTTCAGTAATTTAGAAATGCCAGAATAGTCCACAGGGTGATGCAATCTCTGAGAAAAAAACATAGATTGATTCGTACACCCGGTATACAATGACAGTTTGACTGCCTAGCAACAATATTATTACAGAGATATTGCCAATGAATAAGGCTATAACGTGGTAAAAAATCACTTCAATCGGACAACACGTTTAGGAAATTCGAAACATCAAACATGACCAAATTTTTAGTTGATCGATTTTTTTTGCACCGCAGTGTATTATGTATATCAATATTGAGTATTTTGTTGAGTACTAAATAATTAAATTTTTAACGAAATCCTAAACCTTAAACACGCCATTTAACTAGAAAAGCAGTTTTATCTTTATTAATAATTATACCAAATAGGTAAACACAGTAATATAAGACTTACTTGTTAAGTTAGTAAGCAAATGATAACACTAAATTCATTTAATGAGAGATAATAGTTATTCATGTACCAAGGGTATTAAGTAGATAAGATCATGAGTTGTGTAAGTATAGTTGTGCCGGTATGGGTAGGTTTATGAAATACAGAGAACTCATTTTTGTTTTCAAGTCTGAGAATTTTTAAGTCTAGCAAATATATGGATCGATCCTGTTCTGTTCCTATTGTAAATTCAATGTGACTATGGAGTGAATTAATGTAAGTTAAAAATTGATTAAGTTGATCGTTGGCAGCCTACTATAAAATGTTAAATGTATTAACAGAAGTTTTCATATAAAAAATATGTTTTTAAACATGCAGTACGTCCCTGTAAGTTGTATCCGTATGTAAAATTTTTTATAATTAATTTTACGAAAAAAAGTTATTCTTCATAAAAATCTCTGCATGGTCCAAAACCTAAGATTTAACCATCAAATATCAAATTTTTTGAATATTATACGAGGTATGTCAAAAAGTTTGAATTTCACTCAAGAGTAAAGTAGCTTTATTTTTTACAATATTGAAAATTGCTATTATGAAAAGTTGCTTGGAATTAAAAACTATATTCTAGTATGCAATTACATCCTTCTAATTGAAAAAAAAAATTTTTTTCAAAAAATTATGGATAACTTAACATTATTTTCAGTTATTTCAATTCAGATAACTCTTTTATTATTAATTTTAAGAAAAAAGTGATTCTTAATAAAAAGTTCTGCATGGTCTAAAACCTAAAACACAACCATCTTATGTCAAATTTGATCAATTTTATACGAGGTATGTCAAAAAATATGAATTTCGCTCAAGAGTAAAATACGTTTATTTTTCACAATATCGAAAATTGTTATTATGAAAAGTTATTTAGAATTAAAAACTATGTTTCAGTATGTAACTACATCCTTCTAATTGAAATATTCTGAACTATAAAGGTACTTTACTTTTGATCTAAATTTATCTTTTTTGAGATACCTTGTATAAAATTGATAAAATATTATATAAGATGGTTGTATTTTATGTTTTAGACCATCCAGAACTTTTTATTAAGAATAACTTTTTTTCGTAAAATTAATAATAAAAGAGTTACCAGAATTGAAATAACTGAAAATAATGTTAGGTTATCCATAACTTTTCAAAAAAAATTTTTTTCAATTAGAAGGATGTATTTGATATCTTATGGTTGAATCTTGGATTTTGGACCATGCAGAACTTTTTATAAAGAATAACTTTTTTTCGTAAAATTAATAATAAAAAAGTTTTCCATATGGATACAACTTACAGGAACATACTGTATATATTGTGCTTTAAAAATTGTAAAAAGCTCAGGCAATAGATAGTCACCAAGGATTTTGCATTCCGATCTACAGAGAATTTTCTCTTTTTCTTTTCAATATTCTTCAGTGTAAGAAACTTCCTTTTTATGAGTCCATAAAAAATAATTTTAAATAAAATTAATGAAGGTTCGAAATGTATATTTTTCAACATCCAATAACATTCTCTTTTTCAAATTTTCTTAAAGTTCTGAATACATACACGTACTATGATCTCCTAGTCCAGTTTATCATATTTGTATTAAAAGAATCTTGGGCTTTGGACCATGCAGAGCTTTTTATGAAGAATAACTTTTTTTCGTAAAATTAATAATAAAAAAGTTTTCCATATGGATACCACTTACAGGGACATACTGTATATGTAAACATATATGTAAACATATATGTAAACATATATGTAAACATATATGTAAACATATATGTAAACATATATGTTTATATGTTTGTAGCCCTTTAGGGCTTTTTAAACTAATATACCTTTTACCAAGAGGAAAATTTTTTATTAAATTTCATTTGTAATTAATGGTATACAGCCAACTACAGGAAGTTCTACCTTGTGGATTTATATAAAAAAATAACTTCGAGACAGAATTGAATATCATTAAACAAATATCAGTAAACAATGGATACAAGGAACAAATAATGAACAAAATTATATATCAAAAGCTGCATAAGAAAGTCCTGAAATTAGCCTTCCACCATAAGAGGAAAAATCCAGTATCTTCTGCGGGCAAAATATTAACTAAACTAGCCAAACGTATAAGAAAGAAAAGAATAACACCAGCCTTCAGCACAAACAACAACTCCAGCAAATATATTAAGAACAACTCAACAGCAAACAGAAAAAGTACTTACCTACACAGTATACACAGTATACAGTATACACAGTGTACACAATGGTGTATAAATAATATATCGCCGCTTCGCAAGAACGTAGGCTTAAGTCAAAAAAGATGATTTTAGAGGAGAGGCATTTTAAAATTTTATGAATATGATTATGAGCATAACTCCTAATAAGTTGTCACTTTAAAGAAATTACCTATACAATTTTGTTAGATATACCTATATCTAAATACAAACTGTGATAACTAGATAAAGGACATCGCACACATCTTATGGAAAATATAATGTCACTCAAATTCAATAAAATTTATATGAATATATTCGTTTCAATTTAACGATCAATTCTTATCATTGCGCCAACTCTTAATTTTCAATAATAAGAGCAGAAATTGATATAAATCAATCTGAAATCAAATGGGTAGGTACATAAGTTAGAGAGAGAAAAACTATTTTAAAATACCCAAATTATAGTTAGTTCATAAATCTTCTCGAGCTCTTAAGCATCTTATTATAATAGTTTCACTAATCCGCTTAGGCCCAGCGGGGTTTAAGCTGTTTTGAATAGCACCCAGAGCAATAGTGATTATAACTGACACGTTTATAGACTCCAAAAATGTGATTTCTATAAATTTTAATTGCAATTTGCGCCGTAATTAATCATAATTAAGAGTTGGCGCAATGATAAGAATTGACAGTTAATTTAAAACTAATCTATTCGTATAAATTTTATTGAATTTGAGTGACATTATATTTTCCATAAGATGTGTGCGATGTCCTTATAAAGTGTTTTTGTTAACCCCTATTATATTTGAGTCTTTTTTCCTTAGAAACATGCACTTCAACTTTGTTAAAACGCTGACCTAACTAAAAAAGGGTTCTTATTTTAGAGAGAATTTTCACAAAAACTAATCGTAAGCAGGGCCGTCTTAAGCATACAAGGCGCCGGGGTGCGAGACTCATCTTTGCGCCCCCTTTTGTCCGAAATATAGGTTATAGGCACGCAAAAATTAAAAATAATTATGTTTGCTTTCTTTATTTATGTTTAAAAAAAACATGGTTTGAGTATTCAAAAAAGATCAATCTTATAACACTATACTAAATCAAAGTCAACTTTTGTAGCTTTTAAGTTGGCAAAAGATTTTATTTATTCGGTATATTTTTTACTTGCTTGTCTATACTTATTAAAACCAGGTTTGTTCATCTGTCTTGGTCCATTTTTTTTTGAAAAATGGCTTTGGCAGAGCCAATTAGCCAGACTTGTTTGTAATTGATTGCAGATTCATAGTCATAAATTTCTTATTTCATAATATAAGTACATACTACAATATTATTTTTAGATACATAGGTACATTGTGTTGCTTTTTTATTTTGTTTTTTTTTAATTATTTTACTGTTTTTTTAATATATATTTTAATTTGTGCTAAACACTTTTTTTACTTTCTTTTTTTATTTTTCTTTTCTTTTTTACTTTTGTTTCATTTTTTTTTATTTTTTTTTCTTTTTTTTTTAAATTTTTCAAACCACATTAACAAATTATGCCTAGTTAGTAGGTATATATTACATTTACAACTTGTATTTACATAATTTAACATGTTTATAAATGAGATGAAGAATTTCCATATCATTTGTAAATATTAAAGTTTCTTGAATATTCTTGAATATTTCCTGACAGGCATGAGATAACAGCCCAATATTTGGTAAGCGGTGATTTTTTGGGACGAGAAATCTAAATTCGCCACCAAAAATGATGTATTGCCCAGAGGTCGCGACATACGTCTTTCAGCGCTCATTTAATACGTTCAGTTTTTTTATCTCCCACTCTACTTATTTGAGATATACTTTTGGAAATTATTCTGTATTTAAGTTTATTTTTCGGGTGTAACTACAATGATATGATGCAAGGAATTATATTGCATTGCAGATTTAAAATGTGTTTATTTTGAAAACGGTTAAGTTTAGCGAGATAAATGTAGTATATCCCTTTTAAGTAGAAATATTAAGAGAATAAAAAATTTGATTCAAAAAGTATGTAGAGTGGGGGATAAAAAAATTGAACATATTAAATGAGCGCTGAAAGCTGTATGTGGCGCCCTCTGGGTAATACATCATTTTTGGTAACGAATTTAGATTTATCGTCCCAAAAAACTCCCGCTTAGGAAATTTCGTTTTGTTAGCTCATGCTTGTCAGGAAATATTCAAGAATAAATAAAATAAAAGTTTAACTATGGCACCCTGTATTTTGGATATTATCAACTTTCGTACCTACTAAGGTACGTTAGCTTAAATCGACTAAATCTTAAATCTTAAATCGCTTAAATCGCTATTTTAACCTCAGGAATCTAAGGTTAAGCTATGGCCTATTCTTTACCAAACACCCTGTATAACTTAAAATATCGAGTGGAGTTGTGTCTTTATTTATAAAAAAATATTAAACATTGTGTGTTTTTTTAGTTTTCTTCGGAGTTGCTCCACTCAATATATTTTCCAAGAACGAAAAATTATGATTATGTTCCCTCTTCATTGCAAATCTTTTACTTAATTTTGCCAATTTTTCAATTAATGTCAATGTCCAATAAATAATAATAAAAGTTAACTTTAAAATTTTGTTTTGGGTCTAACCGTTGATTGAGGTCTAACAGAGGCTCGCCTGCAGCCTCGTAATAATTATTGGAATGTGTTTTTCGGGGACGTGGACGAACAGAAAATTTAGTTTCGCAATAGAAGTTCTTTAGCAATTGGTACTGAGTCACTTCATATCTGCTCAAATGCAGTGTCAGTGCGGTTGTTGGCTACATCTTTACTACAGTTCACCAAGAATAGCTGAAAGTCTGAAATTCTAACTGCCTGCGCGAACAATGAAGTGAGAACGCACTCGGAAGGAAAAAGATAGCCTGTACGCGCGGGTGAACTTTAAAATATAGGTACAATCGGAGACACAAATATAGAAACGTAAAGTTTGAATAATTTCTAATAGGTCCCGTACACAATTATTATTACTGTCATTACTTTTCTTCAGTGTATTTGTAGTATTTTTTTACAAAGTGAGATGTAATAAAATAGATCCAACAAAAACCGCTTGTGTTGCTATAAATTATGGCATTATAAACCAAAAATTATATTTTTATATTGACTATTTATACTTTATATTACCATTATATTGACCAAAAGGTTTCGGAGAAAAAGGGCGTAAGCAGTAGGGTAATAAAGTAGTAATAAAATTGCCTATTGCAATACTAAATTGAAATTAGATGTTCGGTCCCGGTGAAGCATAAATATGGTGTCTTTGTACCAGTACCTTTTGTTAAAAGAGATAACCTTTCTCGTATCCATTTCCATAGCATTTGTCGTCATCGTTTTATTCAGTCCACACAAACTTTTCACTAATTTAAAATCAAAACTGACATTTTTTCAGCGACATATTGCTTCATAGAAGCCCATACTAACTCTATAGGATTCAAATCCGGATAATATCTTGGGTAACCGTAAAACTGAATGTCCTTTATCCTCGAGTATTTTGTCAATTTCATAGGTTTTAAACAGAGGTTTGTGTAATTTTATAATGTCGTATAATTCAAATTTCAACATGTCATCTGTAAAGGAAATATTTCGCGTTGTCAGCCACTGCTGCATTTCTGCTTTCCTGGAAGACATAGTTGGACATTTCTCAGTTTGTACGTTGTGATACGGTGCATTATCAATCACTAAAACGCTGTTCGGGGGCAAATTTGGTATAAGTTTATCCTGAAGCCACTTTTTGTAATTGTCGTAGTTCATTGCATCATGATAATCTCCTGTTTTTATAGTAGGTTTGTAGCGCAGATAAGCGTTTTTAACAAAACCACTTTCACCTCCACCATGCACTATCACAAGCATCTGTCCTTTAGATACTGGTTTTTGTATGCCCTTGTTTGAACTATCGGACCAGCTCTTTTGGTAGGTATGAGATGAATGGACGTATGTTTCATCCATGTATATAATTGGGCGATTTGCGTTCCTGTAACGTTTCATACTACGTAAGAAATTCAGTCTAAGATGTTGAATATTGGGCTTTTCCATTAATAATTTTCTATTAGTTCTGGTTTTTCGCCAACGAAATCCCATCTTTCTAATTACTGTTCGTAGGCTTTCTATGGAACCTGAGTAGTTGTACTCCTCTGCAAATGTTCTGTGTAGGCGTTTCACAGTTGGGACTTGTTTTTGTGTTATACAAGAATCCATTATATAACGTCGAAGACGCCCTATATCAAAATCGTCCAAGCACGTTTTTGAAGCGCTTTTTTTTTCTCTTTTTGTTTGGAGTTACAAATGAGGAATATTCGCCATCTTCAATTAATTGCATTTCCCGAGGAATTTTTTGAACGCTGCTTAAACTAACACCTGTTGCCAATACCACACGTTCCTGCACTTTTTTCAAATCTCTACACGGTTCATTGTTTTTCGCTTCATTTATCATAAAATGAATCACGTTTGCTATCACTTCCCGTGTCTGATTATTTAAAACTTTTCCCTTCAGATTCGATTTAAACAAAATTTGAAAATTTTAAATTGCTTCTCCTTTGCGGTTCGTACTTACAAAAAATGTTTCGCAGACTGTACCGACTTGTTCACGTTACAAACGGTAGATATTAAGTGAACGCTCAGTGCGAGATCCGTCGGATGACGAATGCGCATCATGGGCGTGGTTATTTTCAGACTTTCAGCTATTCTTGGTGAACTGTAACTTGATCAAGAATCTTGACAGCTGCCAAAATAATAATATATCCCGCGTTTGTAAAGTTTTACTGACAATATTAACCTTTGCTAAAATATTTTACCAGTCACGACAGAGCAGATAAACTTAAAGTTCTTTAATTTTGTCATCAGTGAGCTTGCGATGTTTCTTGTGTCATTGTCGTATTTGTTGTCAAAAATTGAGTATAATGCATCGTAAATTTTCCCCATATTAAAAAGAAGTACATTTTTAATGAGTCAATTCTACTCTCTCATCGGGTATTTGAAAGCGGTTTTAATATAAAGGTGGGTATCTCATTCATTATGACATTCCACCGTAATGTTGATGCGAACAAAAAACATAAATTTCTTAAACAATTGAAAAAAAATGTTATTTCCAATGAGCATTTAGCAGCATCATTTAGCACTAAATTAAGGCTGTGAGCCGCACAAGGAACATAAAACGCACGAGGATTTATGTCTAAAATTTTTTTTAAGTCCGATATTTTTGGCCCTCCTACTTGTATCATTATCATACCCTTGGTCTCGTAAATCATCTAAATCAATATTCATTAATTTCAAAAATTATAATAAATAATTTGCTAATCCTTGTCCGGTAGTATCAGTAACCGGTAAAAAACCTACAAAATTCTCTCTAACTTCGGCGAGCTTTGTTACACGAACTTAACAACAATAGTAAGTTGTTCCTTGTGTGAAATTCGACATTCAATATTGGTCAAAATTACGCGTCACCATCTTGAAATTATTTTCGGAATAATCTAAATGGGTTTCATATTCCATTTGCATATCGTAGGTGTAGTAAGCATTAATAGCGTTTGTAAAAAATACCGAAAGTGCACTTGTATATTTTTGTTATTTGTAGTTTTTTTTTGAAAAAAAGTTTGAAAGGACAAAAAGCGTAAGTTTGAGCCTAGCAAATGTTCGGCTTGCGCCCCTTGGACTTGGCGCCCGGGTGCCTCGCACCCATTGCACCCCCGGGTTGAGACGGCCCTGATCGTAAGTATAAGATCGGTCGTCCTTGACGAGAAATAAACACAAAAATTGCTTCACATTCTGCACTATTCTGCGGCGTAACTAACTTGGGTCTGTGTTCATACGAAAATGTTACGTATTTAACTAATTTTGCGCCTAATTTTAATAACAAATATAAAAACTTTTTGCCATCTCTTAGCGAGTATTATTATTAACGTTATAGGTCTTTATTCATGCGATAGATACTTTTATTTTTAGTAGATCTGCATTAATAAGTCAATTTCGTTAAATTTTGACTACGTTCTTGCGAAGCGGCGATATATACGTTATCTTAATTTTTCATTTTTGAAGATCCTTATAAAATTTTATCATATGATTCTTACAATTAAATCATCACACTGTACCTCGTATCCCCTTTCATTCTATTTACTTTATCTTGTAGTTTTTGTACTAAATGAGAAAAAAAAATATTAAAAACTAATATTTCAGAAATATAACTAAAAAGTAAGTTGATATTTTATTAATACTATTTTTACAAACATTTTCTTTCATGCATCTGCATCGAGATATACAGGGAATCTCAGCTTTTTTACATCTGCATAAGTTCTTAGAGCAATTTTTACAGTTACATGGTGATACTAATTCTGTTCTTGTAGGCAGTAAAACTAAAACTTTCTGGGGCTTCAGAGTCTAATTATCTATATGATATCCATATAAAGTGGATCTAGTTCTTTTGCAGGATCATCAAGGCACGTCAATTGTGTGTATGCCGCCATAACATACTGATGTGATCTTGATTATTGATATGAGATAATATTCTTATTTGTCATTTAATTTAATCAATGCATTAATAATAATTTAATTAATTAACCAGATCACATATCAATATGTTTTCAATTTCAGGGCGAATTATAAAATTAATTACTTACTTACGTGGCTTCTCAGTATTTCTCAATGGTTCCTAATCGGGATAGGAAAGAAAAGAGTAAAATAATACACACATATGGGTTACAATTATAATCAAAATATTGTTTATTTTATTTAAATGGCAAGCACTGCTTAATATGTGCTAGATCTTATTATTCTTAAACATAACATTTACAAATGGGAATCTTATTTCCTTTTGGTTTCCAATTGAAAGTTTTTATTAACATTTAACTATTAGGATTTATTAGCAACAATTCTATTTAAGTTTGATGAAGCTTTTCTGATATTATTGATTATGCTCTTCAATTTATAATGTGGTATTTAATACGAAAAACCCATACATTCATGTCCAAACAAATGAGACTGACCTTTTTCTGGTGAACTGAGAATGTCTTCACACAAAACCCGTTTCCTGCTATCCTTGGCTGCGATCAAAACCTCGTCCTGGCTTTCAGTAATGTTCTCCTTTGAAGATTAGCTCGTATAGCTCTCGTTCCTGCTTCTGTCGTGATGCTGTGTTCTACCTTTTTCGAAACTGCAATCAGCTACCGGGACACTCTTGGCTCAAGGAGGTTCTTTACTCTCAACCTGGCCTACCTCTCGTTCCACGATAGATCTCCACACTCACGGAACTACACCGGCTTTCTCACTCTCCGTACACTACCGTCTACTACTGGACTTCACTTCTCGACAGCTCAAAACATTCTGATCTCTATTTGTCATTCATTCCCCTACTTTCTAAATATCCCTTCCAGATTCACAAATCAACCTTCCACCACCAACTCTCATTCGCAGTATTCCTCAAAACCAATTTTTAATCTTTCTAAATATGCTTAATGAATTTCAAAAAAAAATAGTTAATTCCCATTCTAAAATTACTTTCTACTATTTACAAAATTTAATGACCTATTATCTACTTCAACTGAGTCTTATTTAGCATAGGCTAATGATCGAACCTTCCGCGAACAACGATAATGACCTATTATCGATTTCAACTGAGTCTTATTTAGCATAGGCTAATGATCGAACCTTCCGCGAACAACGATGATGGTACGCGCCATTCACTTTGTTTATTCTAGTCGCATTGTCCGAGTTTCGTAAACTTCTTCTAATCACTTCTTAAAATTACATATGACAATTTGTTGTATACAGGTTGTTCTAAATTTATATGCCCGTGGTTGAAAAAATTGAAAATATTTTATATTAAATTGAATTCTGCTTATAATTATCAAAATTTAATTTTCAGATCAAATAGAAATATAACAAATCCCCGCCTTGTATTCGATAAAATTTATCTGCATTTTTAAATAAATTTTCTCGAGGCAAAACCAACTCCCTGTATATTTCCTTACTTTAATCTACGTCTTATACCCCTTCTTCTTGAATTACTCTAATTAGTCCCACCTGTAGAGTAATTGTTTCCTTATTTTCAGTGTCCTCATCCTGTGTTAGAGTGTCGGCTATTATGTTGTCTTTCCCTTTTTCCCATATCAATCTTCTGTCTTTTTCCTCAGATTTTTCACATACTTTTACCGTGTATTCTGCATCCTCGTTTTCATATGCCTCCTCTTCAAATGCCACTGTTTCGATCATATCTTTTTCGCTTTCATTTGTTAGCTTTATTTCTTCTTCTCCTGAGCTCATCTCTTCTTTTGAGGAATCCCAGTTTTCTTTTGCTTTTGATACTCTCAATTTTTCTTCTTCTGGGCTCAACTCTTCTTTTGAGGAGCCACAGGTTTCATTTTCTTTTGTCTTTTTCTGACTTTTTCTCCCTTTTCTTCTTTGTCCTTGCTTCGTTGCCAAATTCATTTCCACTGTTTGTTCTTTACCTGATTCGTCCGTATTTTGTTTCTCCTGTTCCTTGTCCTGTTCTTCTTCTTTTTCTTCTGTTAGATTCATCGTATTATTTTTAAAATCTATCACTACATGTTTTTCTGCCAATTCGTCAACTCCTACTATCATGTCATGTGACATGTTTGGCATTATTACACATTGTAGTGCATACATCTTCTTACCCAGTCGTACCATTACTCGTATGCCTTCATTTATAGTTGCCAATGTCCGTTTGTTTGCGCCCACTAAATTTACCCTAGGTATTTTGTAAATTAAATTTGTTAAGTTAACTTCTTCTATTAGTTTTCTGTTGACCAATGTTATTTCAGATCCAGTGTCTATCATAATTTTAATTGGTTTCTAGTTGATAAATCCATCCACAAATTTTAAATTAACTCCATTTTTCTTTTCGTTGTTTCTTGCCAATTTAATAAACTCCTTGGGGTTACAAAAGATTCCTGTTTGATTTTTGGTTTTTAGTGAGCGCCGTCGTGAAAAGACGCCGGTTGCTCATCGTTGTTTATATTTTCGTCATAATGTCTCTCTCCGTCATATTCATCTGTCTGGGTATTACTTACTTCTCTTCTATTTTCTCTTGGTCTGTCGGATCTGTTTCGGTTTTCTCGATATCCCTGTTCATTTTGTCTACCATTATTTCTGTTTTCTTGATTTGCGAGTGTGGTGTTTCTATTCTGGTATTCTCGATTTCTGTCCTCATTCCATTGCCTATTTCTTTGTTCATAATTTCCTCTTCCGTTGTCTCTATTTTCGTTTTCCCTTCTGGGATTAAAATCTCGTCTTGTATAGTCCCTCCTATTTTGATTTCTATCTCTGTAATCCTGTGTTTCTCGGGGCCTGCAATCTTCTCGCGACCTTCTTGATTTTCTTTCTCTTAAACGTGATTCTCTTATTTGTAGGAATTGGCATAAACTATCTATGTCTTTGTAGTTTTGCAATGTGATATGGTCTTCCAGCGTTTCTTCGAAATGTCTTGCAATCAGTTCGACTAATTGTTCCGATGAGTAATTATATTGTAAATGTTTTGCGTTATAGTAAATTTGTAATGCATATGTCCTTTCTGATATACCCATCCTATCATTGTATTTCCCATTTTGCAATTCCTTGTTAATTTCCAATTGTTGGACTTTTCCCCAGAAATAATTCAAAAATTTTTGTTCAAATTGTTGCCAACTGTCAAATTCTTCTTCTTTGCAATCGAACCATAGGCTTGCTTCATATTTTAGATGGTTTCTGATAGTTTCTTTTGCTGTTTCGAAATTTCCGATGTGCTGTATTTTCTTTTTCAGGCTATTTATGAACGGCACTGGGTGTAATCTTCTTACATCCCCGCCAAACCTTATCTTCACGTCATCTGTGCTATGTATAACCATTTCTCTTCTTTCTCCTACATTTTGTTGAATATTGATTTCCGCAATCTTTCTTTCCATTTCTTCTCTGTCTGCTTGAATAGCGTTTTCCAACTTGTTTTCCAAATTTTCTATTTCCTTTTTCTGGCAATTCGTTATCTCCTTTATGTTATTTTGAATTTTCATTTCTTGTTCTTTCATCTCGTTTTTCATTGTTGTCAAACATCCTTTTACTTCCTTTTCATACTTTCCTATGCGTTCCTCCATTTTCTTGTTGTTCTCTTCTATTGCTTGTTTCATTTTTTGTTGTGTTTCATCCATTTTTTGATCCAATTTTTGTTGTGTTTCATCCATTTTTTGTTGTGTTTCCTCCATTTTTTGTTGTGTTTCATCCATTTTTTGATCCACTTTATCCATTTTCTTTGATGTTTCTTCCTGATTTTTATCCATTGCTTGTTTTGTTTCTCTTTGATTGTCATCCAGTTTTTGTTGTGTTTCATCCATTTTCTGTTCCATTCTTTGTGACTGGAGTTGCATCATTTGTAATAATTTATCTATTCCTGATAATTCTTGCTGTTCTGATGCCATGATTGTCGTGTCTAAAATATCTTATTGGTCTGAATTATTCTCTTGATTTGAATGTTCTTTTTGTTTTTTGTTGTCTTTGCTTTGGCTTCTTGTCACAGACATTTGTTTTCAAGAAGTACTGTCCCCGCCAAATATGAAATTTTACTAGTATGTTACCAAGACGACTTTTTCTCACCCAAATATTATAAATTGTCAATAAATATATCAAATGTAAATATCGTAAAAATAAAATATTAAATCAGTTATGTAAAATTTGTACCTAAAGAGATCTAAAATTTTATGTTATCAAATGTAAGTATCTCACTTTTTACCACAGGCATATAAATTTTCAAATACCGGCTTTACTCTTTCTATCCTTCAAATTTGCCACTAGAAATACTTTTCAATGCTTTCCACGTTGGACGACAGTTGATGTGATCTTGATTATTGATATGAGATAATATTCTTATTTGTCATTTAATTTAATCAATGCATTAATAATAATTTAATTAATTAACCAGATCACATATCAATATGTTTTCAATCTCAGGGCGAATTATAAAATTAATTACTTACTTACGTGGCTTCTCAGTATTTCTCAATGGTTCCTAATCGGGATAGGAAAGAAAAGAGTAAAATAATACACACATAGGGGTTACAATTATAATCAAAATATTGTTTATTTTATTTAAATGGCAAGCACTGCTTAATATGTGCTAGATCTTATTATTCTTAAACATAACATTTACAAATGGGAATCTTATTTCCTTTTGGTTTCCAATTGAAAGTTTTTATTAACATTTAACTATTAGGATTTATTAGCAACAATTCTATTTAAGTTTGATGAAGCTTTTCTGATATTATTGATTATGTTCTTCAATTTATAATGTGGTATTTAATACGAAAAACCCATACATTCATGTCCAAACAAATGAGACTGACCTTTTTCTGGTGAACTGAGAATGTCTTCACACAAAACCCGTTTCCTGCTATCCTTGGCTGCGATCAAAACCTCGTCCTGGCTTTCAGTAATGTTCTCCTTTGAAGATTAGCTCGTATAGCTCTCGTTCCTGCTTCTGTCGTGATGCTGTGTTCTACCTTTTTCGAAACTGCAATCAGCTACCGGGACACTCTTGGCTCAAGGAGGTTCTTTACTCTCAACCTGGCCTACCTCTCGTTCCACGATAGATCTCCACACTCACGGAACTACACCGGCTTTCTCACTCTCCGTACACTACCGTCTACTACTGGACTTCACTTCTCGACAGCTCAAAACATTCTGATCTCTATTTGTCATTCATTCCCCTACTTTCTAAATATCCCTTCCAGATTCACAAATCAATCTTCCACCACCAACTCTCATTCGCAGTATTCCTCAAAACCAATTTTTAATCTTTCTAAATATGCTTAATGGATTTCAAAAAAATAGTTAATTCCCATTCTAAAATTACTTTCTACTATTTACAAAATTTAATGACCTATTATCTACTTCAACTGAGTCTTATTTAGCATAGGCTAATGATCGAACCTTCCGCGAACAACGATAATGACCTATTATCGATTTCAACTGAGTCTTATTTAGCATAGGCTAATGATCGAACCTTCCGCGAACAACGATGATGGTACGCGCCATTCACTTTGTTTATTCTAGTCGCATTGTCCGAGTTTCGTAAGCTTCTTCTAATCACTTCTTAAAATTACATATGACAATTTGTTGTATACAGGTTGTTCTAAATTTATATGCCCGTGGTTGAGAAAATTGAAAATATTTTATATTAAATTGAATTCTGCTTATAATTATCAAAATTTAATTTTCAGATCAAATAGAAATATAACAATACATACATGCTCGTTTTATATACAATAATGATGCTGCAAAAGAACTCGATCCATTTTTATATGGATATCACATATTGGCTCATTTGCATGCATAGAAGCCGCGTTACGATCGATAAAGCGTCGAAAAATACTTACTTGACTGTAAGCCGATCTTGCGCCTCATAGCGCGCAATTAAATATCGATATCTTGACCAAAAATAAACTTACGAACATTTTCATAAGCTCAAATTGTTCCTTTTGAGTTCTTCTATCATTATTAATAGTTAAAATATAAAATATACATACTTACATGTGGTGATTGCCCAAAAACTTACATCGCTCAAACTGGTATAACCGTTAACAAACGTATAACAGAACACACATGGCTTTCAATAATATAAAAACATATTCTACGTACGCACTTTACCTTCTAGATCAGGGGTCAGTAATTATGTTCCCTGAGGGTCCGTTTCGCAAACCAATGACACTTGCAGGGTCCGGATTGAATGCTACCTGTGTCTGGTTTTTCTAATTCGGTTTATTTCAGGATTCTTGTTAAAAAATATCCCCTTTAAACAAATCAGAAGGGTGCCGGGCGAAATTTTTGGACAGAAATTGTTTAACCTAAATCACCTTTTTTGCCCCCGAAACTATGGTTTTAGCATTTTTAGAGCCATCTTAAACAAAAAAGATCTTCAGTCATTTTTCTCAACAGTTCATAGATCTCTAGTTGATAGTTTTAAGGGATTTAAAATCTGAAAAATGCGAAAATAACCATTTTCGAGGCTTGAAAACTCATGTGCGACAGAGACGCACGTATACACATAAAGTGCGACGCGAGACGATTAACAATTAAAAAACAACGGTCTATATTGAAATAAGCCCCGATTACAGGCTCCGAAACAGCCAATATCACTACAAAAGGAAAGAAAAGAGAGACAGCGAAAAAAATGACTAATTTTAAAATGATAATAGTGTTAATCAGTTTAAATATTATAAAGACAAAAATTGAAAGTAAAGTAGGGGAGAACTTTAAAATAGACTATCTTGTAATTTTTGAAATTTTAGAAATACATTTTGTATTTAAAACCGCTTTGAAAAGTATTATCTCTAAACCTCCAACCGTTGGTGGAATATTTACTTTAAAGACCATTCAAATACACTGCGTGTCATAGAAAACGGGCACCCTAAAAAATGAGTCATTTTTGATGTCGCGTATCTCCTAAACTTGTTGTCCGATTTAAATGATTTTTTAAACATGTTATAGAACTATTCTTTGTTAATATCCCTGTAATAATATTTTTGTTAAACAGGTAAATTTTCATTGTATACCGGGTGTACGAATCAAACTGTGTTTTTTTCTCAAATTCGCAACACCCTGTGGAATATTCTAGCATTTGTAAAATACTGAAATTACAACCCAACTATAGCCTCAGGTTTTCTTAACATTCTGTTTTTTTATTCATTCGCTTATGTTGGATAATACAAAAGTTATGTACTTTAACAACTAGCCATGTTCTTCATCAGTACAAGGTGGTATAAGTCTAGAGGGTTTTAGGGACTAAATAAGTTCGACAAAATTTAAGGGGTAATTCTGCATTAAAAATAATGAGAGTTTGCTTTATAATCATATATCCGCAAAAGCTTCGTTTCCGAGATACGGGATGTTAAATTTTTTCTTACAAACGGATGATTTATTTATTGCTTTAAAACCGGTTGAGATATGCAAATGAAATTTGGTAGGTTTTAAGGGATGGGTATTGCGCATTTTTTGACATTCAACTAAGAATTTTATATTCACTATTGGAGCGCATACGGGTAATATGACCGATCATATAATTCGTATGCACGCCAATGGTGAATAAAATTTTTTTAATTGAATGTCAAAAAATGTTCAAAAATTAGGTCTTAAATCCCACCAAATTTTATTTGCATATCTCAACCGGTTTTAGGGCAATAAATAAATCGTCAGTTTGTAAGAAAAAATTCAACATCCTATATGTCGGAAACGAAGCATTTGCGGAGATATGTTTATAAAGCAACCGGTCATTATGTTTTCATGCAGAATTACCCCTTAAAGTTTGTCGTACTTCTTTAGAAACACCCTGTACTGATAAAGAGCATGCCTAGTTGTTAAAGTACATAACTTTTGTATTATCCAACATAAGCGAATGAATAAAAAAAACAGAATGTTAAGAAAACCTGAGGCTATAGTTGGGTTTTAATTTCAGTATTTTATAAATGCTAGAATATTCCACAGGATGTTGCGATCTTTGAGAAAAAAACACAGTTTGATTCGTACACCCGGTATACAATGGAAATTTACCTGTTTTGCAAAAATATTATTACAGGGATATTGACAAGGAATAGGGCTATAACATATTAAAAATTACTTAAATCGGACAACAGGTTTAGGAGATACGTGACATCAAAAATGACCCATTTTTTAGGGTGCCCGTTTTCTATGACGCCCAGTTTATATCGATCGCGTCTCGACCTTGTTGTAGTGATGTTGAAAAATTATCTATTGGTTACAAAGTACTCGTTACTTACGAATACCGAAAGTAACGATTACTATACAGAGAGTCAAGCC
Organism: Diabrotica virgifera virgifera; assembly: GCF_917563875.1. Lineage (NCBI taxonomy): Eukaryota > Metazoa > Arthropoda > Insecta > Coleoptera > Chrysomelidae > Diabrotica > Diabrotica virgifera. The sequence goes on along the minus strand of NC_065443.1, from coordinate 57,731,593 downwards.
GTTACTTTGATTACTTTGATTACTCTGATTAATTCGTACCAATCGTATCAGAGCGAGTACCTATTTGAGTATCGTATCTACAATCGGTTGATATCGGAATCGGACCGGTATTCCACGAGTGTTCGGTATCAGTACAGTTAACTAAAATTTTATCTATGAAGGGCGAAAACTATGAAGAGTTTTACAGGATTTTTACAGGGCGCTGAGAAGTAGCTGAAACAGAGAGAGGTATATCATTTAACAAGCATGCACCCAGAAACAGATGCCTATACGATTTGTCGAGGTAGATAATTCACAGGATTTCACAGATGTTCGTTCCTTTGAAAATAAAATGTAACACATTAGATTTTAATAATAAATACACACTATTCTTATCAGGCCTAGAAAAAATAGCTTAGATTGACCGGAAAAAATGTAGAAATGATAATATTTCTAGACTATGATCATCAACTTTAATTTTAAATGTAGGTATGGCATTGTTTTTATTAGACCAAGACATTTAACACTAAAAACACACTAATAAATCTATTTTTAAATATAGCAGGTACATAGAGACTTGCAACTTTTTGCATTGCATTTAGGATTAGGTTGACATCTGGAAAAAAGTCTACAATATAACAATGTGTGGAAATGCATTATTACATTTTAAAGTGTATAAAACGCAGCGAAGTATGCATAAACATGTTAAAATCAGTATATTGACTCTCGAAACTATAGATGACGTACAGCTGGTTCCAAAAAAACTGATACGACTCTTAAAGCGTATTTTGTAGAAAATTTAGCAGTGTATTTTCTTCTTCTTCTTCTTTTCGTTTTTGGTCTCGCTGCAAGGCAATTAGAATAGAATAGAATAGAAATATGCTTTATTGTCATGAAAAATTTAACAATTTTATAGACAAAGCTTACAAGAATCATAAATAAAAACAATAACAAATACAATTTACTAAAATTATACAAATCGTCAAATATAAATAAAACATAATAAAGTCAAATAAAAATCAGTAACAATCTATTGCAAAATTTAAAAAAAATTGCAAATTGCGTAATCTACCTAAATAAATTTAATAAGTGATTTAATAAGTTATTCTGCTGCATATGACACTCAAATATAGATTAAGATTCTACTTATACATAAGAATACTATTTAGAAGTAATTTCTTAGTTATTGGTTAAGAAACTCTGCTATTGAATAATATGGTCTTTCAGATAAATAGGCTTTTGTCATTTTACGGAACTTGGGGAAAGATGTTGCAGATTTAAGTTGTAGAGGGAGATGGTTGTATAGTTTTTTTGCAGAATATAATATAGATTTCTTTACTAACTCACTGGACGGGATCGGTAAATAGATGTCAAAAGTAGAATTTCTGGTGGAACAGTCATGTCTTTCTGGAAAGACACGTATATGTTTACGAATTAAGCAAACAGTTTCTAAAATATATAAAGAAGGTAATGTTAGAATTCTGTGATCTTTAAAGTAGCTTCTGCAATGTGTTGTTCTTCTGAGGCCAAACAGATATCTGATTGCTCTTTTTTGCAATTTAAAAATAACATCGGATTGGGCAGCTGTACCAAAACCCCAAAAAGGCAGACCATATCGAAGATGGGACTCGAACAATGAAAAGTATGTTATTTTGGAAGAGGCTAAATCCATTTCCTTCGAGACAGATCTTATTGCAAAGCAAGCTGAGGATAGTTTCTTGCTTAACACATCGATATGAAGGGACCATTTAAGGTTGCTATCTAAAAAAATACCAAGAAACTTTACAGAATCAACGATACTGATCTGGCTGTTATGAAGAGGTAAGGGTTGAAGAGTTCCTTTATAGGGTAATGCGACTGTTTTATCTACGTTAAAAGAGAGTAAATTAAAATCTGACCAGGATTTTATTGTGAGTAGATCAGAAGTTATAGTAGCATGAAGAGTTGCGATATTTGAGTTGCTCCAAGTGATACTGGTATCGTCTGACCAGAATTTTATTGTGAGTAGATCAGAAGTTATAGTAGCATGAAGAGTTGCGATATTTGAGTTGCTCCAAGTGATACTGGTATCGTCAGCAAAAAGAAAAACTTTTCCATCGATTTTTAAACTAGTGATGTCATTAATAAAGATAAGGAAAAGTAGAGGACCCAATACTGAACCTTGTGGTACACGACATACAACATTTCTGAGACTAGAGTATGTATCATTTGCTCTAACCAGTTGTTTCCTACTTTCCAAGTAAGATTGAAACCAGTTCAAAGAAATACCTCGAATTCCATAGAAATCTAGTTTTTTTATCAAAATGTCGTGATTTACACAATCAATAGCTTTGGCATAATCACAAAAAACAGTGGCAGTGTGGAGATTATTGTTTAATGCTTGATAAACCTCATGTAGTACAGAAAACATGGCATCGGTGGTACATTTATAATTTAAAAAGCCGAACTGATTTTGTGATAAAATCTTGTTATCAACGAGAAAGGACATAAGTCGGGCTTTTATGAGTCTTTCAATAATTTTGGAGAGTACCGGTAGTAATGCAATAGGTCTATAATTGCAGGCAATAGATTTTTCACCACCCTTATGAAGAGGAATAATGATGGCCGTCTTTAGGCACTCTGGAAATCTACCTTTCTCAATTACCAGCACGATTTATAGGCGATCTTGATGTAGTCTGGCTCTAAGCCATATCAAAATCTCTTACTATGTTCTTGTAAAAAGCTTTTGATGAGGTGTGATATAATAAATATGAGTTTAATTATATTTAATTTATTATATTTTGAAGGATAAACTTATTATTTACATACTGTCACTGTTACTGCCAAATTTTAAAATTTGTCAGATAACTTCAACGTCAAAAAATAGCTATTTGTTTGTTTATTTTATTATTTGTCTGTCATAATAAATATAATATAATGTCAGACCAATCATACACTGCTCAAAATGATCAAATCTTACTAAGAGTCGTATTAGTTTTTTTAGGAACCAGCTGTACCTTAGCAGTAACCCTGGGCGCAGGTGCTTCGGAGGTTGGTTCTGATTGCGTAGTCGTGTTCAGTCATCCCAAAAACCCCCAAATTACAAAATATGACCCTTAATATACTGATTTTGGCATGTTTATGTACTTTTTGATGCATTTTATACTGCAATTATGCATTTCCACCCATTTTTCTATTGAAAACCTTTTCATGTTACACCATTTCCCTAAAAATCATTTATTTTTTTCTAAATGCCTTGGTCTATGTGTATTGTATTGTTGTGATCCAAAAATCTAAAATAATATCTGCCCGGCCAAAAAAATTAGTAGAATTTATAAAAAAATTCATTTTTAATAATTAATTAGTCTGGAAAAAATTATGTCGGGCATCCCTTGTTTTTAATAATTTTTAACATAATAGATTACACATCATTTAATTTCTATCCATTAAATAGATCGGTGAAGGTCGTTGTTATATCGGATCTTATAGTTATACGAAATACTGAGAAATGCGATTCTCGATATGATTACCGGTAAGTACTCAAATACAAGTAATCATAGTAATTAAAGTATCCTACTAACACTAATACAAAATATGTACTGAGAAATGCGATTCTCGATATGATTACCGGTACTCAAATACAAAAGTAACAAAAGTAATCAAAGTAATCAAAGTAACGAATACTCTAAATGATTACTTTTTACAAAAGTAACGATTTGTAACGGCTACTAGAAAGTAACTATAATCAACATCACTACCTTGTTGGATTATCAGGACCGAGTCCTGGTGAGCAGCGTGTCGAGATGACTCCTTCACTATATCCTTATACTCCACGGGCGAGAAATTGACGCTAGCAGTAGCCGTAAAACGAACTTAAGGTTCCGCGGAACGGAATAGGAATAACCGAACTGTACCGACTACAGGACTTGTGCGTAGTCGGTTCAGTTCGGCTATTCCTATTCCTAAGTTCACACGGCCACACGGGCGATAATTTATGGCGCCGTAAGAGCAGTAAAACCATTGGTTGACTAACTCCTCCACCAATTGTAGATGAAATTAGGAGTTAGTCAACCAATGCCTCGTCAGGTTTACTGCTCTTACGGCGCCGTAAATTATCGCCCGTGTGGCCTTAGCCTAAGATTAAAATTTCATCACCTTGATTACGGAATAATTGTATTTATACATAATACCGCAACCACAATGTTTTATTTCCAAATTCCGAGTAAAAAATAAAAAAATATGTTTTTAATGTAAATATTATACCTGGAAATTTTGATACTATCTTTACGTAAATAGTTCAAGAAAATTTACATTAGATAATACAGAATACATTCATATTTAAACGGTCAATGTTAAAAATATTGCATTAAATTATTGCTGTATATTGTATAAGTATAAAAAGGCGATAAGTTTGTTTAGTACTTGGTGAACATTCACATATCACTTAACATGAAAGGGATAGTAAGCATTGCCTTTGTCCTTTTGTTAGTTACTGTCGTTTTTGGACAGGAAGGTGAGTTTAATATTAAGTTATTTATTTGCAAATTATGCTCAATTTATTTCCATCGTATTTCATCAGCATGGCATGTACACTCCTAGCGGATTGATTGCCACCCTCTTTGGGCTATTCCGAATCATTTGTCGCGGGGAATCAGTCATGGTCATCAATAATCCAATTGCGTCCACTGCTGGACATAGGCTTCCTCAGTTCTTTCCAGTGTTCTCTGTACGGGACCGCTTGTGGCCAGTTTCCCGCTACTCATTTTATGTCGTCGGTCCATCTAGTCGGTGGTCGTCCTCGGCTTCTTTTATAGTTTCAGGGCCTCTATTCCATGATTCGTCGTGTCCACCGTTTCTCTTGTGTTGTAACTAAGTGCCCTGCCCAGTTCCACTTAAGCAGGGGTCGGCAACCTTTTTCGGATGGCGGGCCATGTTCAAAATAAAAATTTTTATGCGGGCCGCATATTCAAATGTAGTTTAAATAGTCTTCTTCTTCTGTCTGTTTGCATCCATCCCTTGACAAAGGTCTCCCCATGAGTTCTTCACTTCTCTCTGTTTTGTGCTATTTAGTGCCAGTATCTACCCATTTTTGCTTTGACGTCGTCTAGCCATCGTTTTTGTGGTTTTGCTTTAGTATTACCGGGCTCGTGTGGTCTCCAATGTAATGTTTCGAGTAAACATTTCATTGCTTTGTCATGGCTAGTTCCATTTTTTTTGCGCAATTTTTCCAATTGTATCTTCCACCTTCGTCCTGCGTCACACGTCCTTATTTTCGTCACATGTCCTTTCAGCTTATTCCTAACATAGCTTGTTCGATGGACCTCTGTGTTGACCTTAATGTATATTCATCTTTCATCTATTTTAAGGCATTTATAGCGTCCTCTTTAGTAATTTTGGTAGTTCAGATTTTACATTTAATATTTCCATACCGCGGTTTTCTGGTTTTTCTATGTTGAACGAGTATAATTCTGTATAAATAGTAATATTCAATAATATTTATTAAATTATTTTTGTCATTTATAAATAGTGATCCCATTTATATCTGTTATCAGGTGTACTTGTTGTCGGTCTTTCCTATTTAGAGTTTCTAACACTTTCATACTCTTGATTTTTCCTATAATATTTTCTAATTTTTCGGTTTTTTAGTTAGGGCTTCCAATCCCGCAGCCTGAGTTTAATCTCGGTATTTGCGGGACTACGAATTTTCAATCCCGCGGGATCTCGGTAGTTGCGGGATCCCGCATATTGAAAATAGTATATTTATATAATGCAAATAAAACAATAAATTAATCAACTAACTCCACATTTTTTAAATATTACTATTAGTATGAGATTAAAACTGTTTTTTCTTCACAAAAAACACTAACAAATACTGAAAAAACAAAAAATCTATCTTCTTCAAAAAATACACCAACAAAATTTTAAAAATCAACCACACAAACCCATTTTCAACTGAAAAATAATTTAGTTTACTAATTTAGTTTAAGTTGCCATATTACTTAGCTGTAAGTTACTATTATTAACTAAAGCTTTCAATAGGGCTTTTCATCGACTGTCATTTGTTTCGAGCTTCTCTCATATATTGTATAATCTCTGTATAATAGTAATATGCACGGATTATACGACATATGACAGAAGCTCGAAACAAATGACTGTGAATGAAAAGCCCTATTGAAAATGTTTGCAAAGGAAACACAACATATTGGATGGTATGAATTAAAACGGAGTATAAACTCCGAGTACGTTCTCATGAGTATGAGCATATAGTATAAGATTATACTACATTTCATACGAATAAAAATATGTTGATGTGATGCGTTTCTACCCACCCACCGTACATAAGAATATATACTACCGCGTGGAGTATGTACTCCAAAATTTGGAGTATAGACTACATTCTCATTTTTATTCATGCGAGCCAATATCTAAATCTAAACTGTCATCTGCCAAACTCCTGCGTATTTTAGACACAATAATATATACATACCCTTTCGGCTTTCATACGTCCTAAATGTAAGATATTTTCGCATTGACTCCCCAGATTCATAGAGAGTCATTTATATTTTAATAATTTACTCAAGTGTACTAGCTCGAGATGGCGACGGGCAAAGTAAAAACATTACATGCTGACGATATAGTTAACTCTAACTTATGTTACAATGTAAGATCAAGATCGGAACCCGATGATGGAACCTCTACATGACATTGTTTCTCACGTGTTTCTTACTTGATCAGCCTATTTGTCATCATTGCTCTCAGATGAATTTCAAAGGCTGAAGTTCATTCCCGTTACAAAATCATTAATTTCTTTTCAAAGTAAACTTTTCGGTGGGAGATGAAAAGTTTCATCGTCTCACGACGCTTGTAGTGCGGCCGATATGTGAAACAATTGCACATTTAATGATACAAGCATATAATTTGCACCACATATCCTACACATATAAAGGTTCAAATTTAGATATGAGGCCATCTCAGATTTTGTCTTTTACAAAAATGGCGGGCGTTCAAAATGGCGGCTATACTTATGTGTTTAATAGTACCATAACTTTTGAGCGAAAAGTCCGATTTCAACCAAATTTGGTATATAGGTTTTCTTTTTGATTTACAAGAGGGATATGGTGAACCGGAAGAATCGGTTTACCAGAAGTTGTGTTTTTACTGGTTGTTTATGTAAAAATATGTTTTTTTTTTTCAATTTTTTGCCTCTGTATATATTAATTTTTCAAAAAGGTAATACCGCAATTGAAAAGAGCGTAAAAATATTTTGTAGAAAATATTTTGAACTTTGTAGTTATGTTAATTATCATTTAATAAATGCATAACGTATCATCACAAGTACCTATGTGTGGCAAATTCGTGCAAACATTATAAGAATTATTGTGCATTTAATGGTAGAAGCATATAATTTGGACCACATATACTACACACATCAAGGTTCAAATTTAGATATAAGGCCATCTCAGATTTTACCTTTTACAAAAATGGCGGGCATGCAAAATGGCGACTATACATATGTGACTTATAGCACGATAACTTTTGAACGAAAAGTCCGATTTCAACCAAATTTGTTATATAGATTCTTATTTTGATGTGGTAGACCAAGGTCTTGAACCAGAAGAATCGATTTACCAGAAGTTGTGTTTTTCCTGATTTTTATGTAAAAACATGTTGTTTTTTACCAATCCTTTCACCTTGTATATATTAATTTTTCAAAAAGTTAATACCGACGTTGAAAAGAGCGTAAAAATATTTTCTAGGATATATTTTGAACTCTTTAGTTATATTAATTACCAATTAATAAATGCATAACGTATCTTAACATGTACCTATGAACCTATGTGCGGCGCATTCGTGCAAATAATATAAGAATTATTGTACATTTAATGGTAAAATCATATAATTTGGACCACACACACTACACATACAAAGATTCAAATTTAGATATGAGGCCATCTCAGATTTTGTCTTTTACAAAAATGGCAGGCATTCAAAATGAATCTACCGCACATAGGTACATGTGAAGATACGTTAAGCATTTATTAAATGGTAATTAACATAACTAAAAAGTTCAAAATCCTTTAACTCTAAAAATTACCTTTTTGAAAAATTAATATATACAGGGTGAAAGAATTGAAAAAAAAACAACAATATATTTTTACATAAAAAACAGTAAAAACACAACTTCTGGTAAACCGATTCTTCCGGTTCAAGACCTCGATCTTATTCATCAAAAAAAGAAACTTGATACCAAATTTGGCTAAAATCGGACTTTTCGTTCAAAAGTTATCGTGCTATTAGTCACATATGTATAGCCGCCATTTTGAATGCTCGCCATTTTTGTAAAAGGCAAAATCTGAGATGGCCTCATATCTAAATTTGAACTTTTGTACGTGTAGTATATGTTGTCCAAATTATATGACTCTACCATTAAATGTACAATAATTATTATAATATTTGCACGAATCTGCCACATATATGTACATGTGAAGATACGTTATGCATTTATTAAATGGTAATTATAATTAACATAACTACAAAGTTCAAAATATTTCCTAAAGCATATTCTTACGCTCTTTTCAATAGTGGTATTACCATTTTGAAAAATTAATATATACAGGGTGAAAAAATTGAAAATAAATTATTTACATAATATAAAATAGTTTTACATAAAAAACCAGGAAAAACAAAACTTCTTGTAAAACGATTCTTCCAGTTTAGGGCATCGATCTTGTAAATCACAAAACGAACCTACGTACCAAATTTGGTTGAAATCGGACTTTTCATTCAAAAGATATCGTGCTATTAGTCATACATGTATAGTCGCCCATTTTGAATGACCGCCATTTTTGTAAAAGGCAAAATCTGAGATGGCCTCATATCTAAATTTGAACCTTTATTTGTGCAGTATATGTGGACCAAATTATACGCTTGTATCATTAAATGTGCAATTCTTATAATATATTGCACGAATCTGCCGCACTATTGGTAAACACGAGGCTTTTGGAGATAAATCAGTAGTGCAGTCACATTTCTACGTCGTTGTAAAATACGGCGCAAAGATAAAGCTAATTCTGAAGCTAACCTTAAATGATTTTTCCCAGTTTTTTGATAATTTTAAGCGTAGCTGCAGCAGTAATGTACGCCTTTTTCAGTCCCGCAAATCCCGCGGATTCCGCGCCTGTAATCCCGCATCACGCGGGATTGGAAAATGACGCGGGATCCCGCAATACCGAGATCTCGGTATTGCGGGATTGGAAGACCTAGTATTACCTGTCGAAAAAACGCTTCAGTACCCTGGCTGCTCGAGTGTCATGGGAAAAACCTTATTACCCTGGACTATTAGTAGGTATAATTTTGGCGATTCTTTTCAATAGGTACCCTATTGTTAAGAGAATATTTACACCTCTAACCATCCTTTCAAGATTATTTGACGGAAATTTAAATATGGTTTAAATCAGGTCCCGTTTTGTTCGTCGAATAAAAATAGTATTGACCATCCATTGAGAGTAGGTATCTATTGACCACCCGATTAACTGCAAAGTCTTTCAAGCCGATAAGAGGGGATGTTATTATTATTAAAGAGGATATTATTAAATGTATGAAACACCCGTTGGTTTTGCTAATAACGGGTATAATGCTAATGATGGGTAATAATTTGCTAAATGACAAACCGCTAATGACAAACACAGATGACCCCAGACGCATAACTATAAATGGCAGTGAGATAGAAAAAGTCCAGGAATATATCTACCTAGGCCAAATCCTGAAACTTGACAAAGAAAACCAAAGTGCGGAAATTAATAGGAGAGCAAGACTAGCATGGGCAGGATTTGGAAAACTTGGTTGGATACTTAAGAACCGCAAAATACCTCAATATTTGAGGACCAAAGTGTTCAACCAGTGCATCCTTCCTATCATGACATATGGGTGTCAAACCTGGACCCTAACCAAGGCAAATATGAATAAACTAGCTACAACAGAAAGAGCTATGGAAAGAGCAATGTTAGGTATACGACTGTCAGATAAAAAGAGGAGCGACTGGGTAAGATCAAAAACAAAAGTCGAGGACATAACAACAAAAGTTGCCAAACTTAAATGGAGTTTTGCAGGCCACACTGTTAGACAAAAATACCAACGTTGGAATGCCACGATACAACATTGGAGACCTTACCAAAGTAAACGACCGAGAGGAAGACCACAGATGAGATGGGTTGATGATATTAAAAGAGTAGCCGGAACGAATTGGAAATATGTTGCTCAGGATAGAGACCGATGGAAGGAGTTGGGAGAGGCCTATGTCCAAACGTGGACGATAGAAGGCTAAGAAAAAGAAGAAGAATTTGCTAAATAGTATAGTATAGTTGATCCAAAAGATGACATAACCCAGACATCCAAAGTGAAAGTTATCCTTCAACACCAAATTGTTCTATATGGTCCACACAATGTCCAGAAAAAAGTCACACCATTTTGAGCGTTGGGTTTGTGGGGGAGAGGGGGGAGAAATCGGTAAATTCGTAGTTTTTTAAGTTGTTCGCCAATATTTCTAAAACTATGCGGTTTAGCATGAACAACCCTCTATACAAAATTGTTCTACATTAAATTTGAAATAAAAAAGGTCCTATGCATAATCTTTCTGAAATAATTGGTTCCAAAGTTATGGAGGTAGTATAGTATAACTGGTCCAAAAAAGGCCTAACTGAAACATCCAAAGTAGAAGTTTTCCTCCAACACCAAAATGTTCTATATGGTCCACATATTGTTCAGTAAAAAGTTACACCATTTTGAGCGTCCGGTTTGGGAGGGAGATGGGAGAGAAGTAGGTAAATTAGTAGGTTTTTTACGTTTTTCGTCAATATTTCTAAAACTGCTTTAGCGTAAACAATGTTATATACAAAAATGTTCTACATGAAATTTAAAACAAAAAATGTTGTATACATAATTGTTATAAAATTAACGGTTCCAGAGTTACGGAGGGCGAAAGGTCGAGGTTTTCGATACTTTTTATATTTCTTGGGCAATATTTATGATATAACTATACCAAAAACCCAGACATCCAAAGTGAAAGTTATTCTCCAACACCAAATTGTTCTATATGGTCCACATAATGTTCAGGAAAAAGTCACACCATTTTGAGCGTCGGGTTGGGGGGGGGGGGGAGAGAGGGGGAGAAATCGGTAAATATAAAAAGTATCGAAAACCTCCACTTTCACCCTCCGTAACTCTGGAACCATTGATTCTATAACAATTATTTATAGAACCTTTTTTGTTTTAAATTTTATGTAGAACATTTTTCTATAGAACATTCCTTACGCTAAAGCAAGGTTTTAGAAATACTGACGAAAAACTTAAAAAAACTACTAATTTACCGACTTCTCCCCCATCTCCCCCCCCAAACCGGACGCTTAAAATGGTGTAACTTTTTACTGAACAATATGTGGACCATATAGAACAATTTGGTGTTGAAGGAAAACTTTTACTTTGGATGTCTGGGTTAGGCCTTTTTTTGGACCAATTATACTATACTACCTCCGTAACTTTGGAACCGTTCATTTTAGAAGGCCCTATGCATAGGCATAGGGCCTTTTTTATTTCAAATTTAATGTAGAACAATTTTGTGTAGAAGGTTGTTCATGCTAAACCGCTTAGTTTAGAAATATTGACGAAAAACGTAAAAAACTACGAATTTGCAGATTTCTCCCCCTCTCCCCCCCAAACCCGACGCTCAAAATGGTGTGACTTTTTTCTAAACATTATGTGGACCATATAGAACAATTTGGTGTTGGAGGATAACTTTCACTTTGGATGTCTGGGTTTGGGTCTAACTATACCATACTAAAAGGGAAAAGTAAATCAGCCAGTAAAATTAGCCACTTTTAGTTGGTCAATCCGAATGCTTAGTTTTTGTGTAAAAAAACTTCTGTTTGTGAATAGTGCATTATGCGGAAATACTCTAGCCTGGTTTATTATTTACAACAACGTGGGTTTTAACTTTGCTTTTTTCCTCTTATTTCTTTAATAAATAATATTTGACTGCATCCTCAACTTTCAAAGTTTAAACAGTTTGAAAAACTACGTGTTATTGTCGTAGATACCATCTCAGTGAAAATTTTCGGCCACACAACATGTCAGGACAGAAAGTCAAAATTCAAAAAGATGAGCGAATCGAAAGTTGTTCAGTAGAAAAAAATTGACAGTAGAAAATCGTTTGAAACAAATTTTTATATGTTAGTCATATTGTGTTTTATTCTAAATAGGTACTTTTAAGATTCTACCTGTTGCTTACCTATAGTATATAAAACATAATGTTTTTATTTGAAAGATAATATTTTTATAAAACTCACTGAATAGAACAGAAAATATGTGGTTTCAAGAAATGTGCATTCTTTTAATTTTTGTGCAAAGATTTTTTAGGATTTTATTAAATAATACCTATTACGTAGAAGTTCTTTTACTTCGATGTTAGAGTTTATCTCTTCAAAGTCCCATTGTCGAAATAAATGAATTTATTTCATAATTTTACCCCTCACTATATTGCTTGTTTCACTATTCATATAATATTGAAATTGTGTGTTAATAAATTATAATATTTGTTTTAGATGAATGTGGCCCCAATTCACACTACGTACAATGCAAGTCTTGTTGTCCCGATCCTACCTGTCAAAGTAGATTCGGTGAAGTAGATTCGGTGGGAGATGCGGCAATTGTCCAGCTGTTTGTAATCCAGGCTGCTCATGTAACTCAGGTTTTATTAGACAATCAACAAACGGACCGTGTATTCCAATAGACAAATGCAATAAGAATTAAAATAGAAAGTTAGTTGTAAATTTTAAAATAAACTTTATTACTTTTTAAATAAAATTTTTTGTCGGTACATTGTGGTTGGTATATTACAAAAAAGGGACTTGAGAATAAACCTTTACTGGAATCAAAGAGCACAAATTATAATAGATAATGAACCCAGTCCAGAAATTGAAATCAGGAGAGGAATTAGGCAGGGATGTACTATGTCTCCATTACCCTTTAATGTATATGTTACAGTTCAAGTTGATTATCAGTTACAGTTGACTTTTCCTAGTTCGAGTCAAGTCCAACTGAAACGAGCCAGTAAAAGTTGATTTGAAAAATTTTAATTAATTTTTACTAGTTGAAGTTGACTCTTCCTAACCCTTGTCAGTAAAAGTAGATTATACAATTTATACGAGTATAATCTCACGTGCATTTTTTATGAGTGCGCGTCTCTTTGTTTTGACGGTTTCAACTATGTACTTATTAGTCCAGGCTGTAACGTCGCCCCCGTTAGGTAAATTATTCTGATTCGATTTTTTTGCACAAACTTACTCAAACAAATACATCCTTATAACAAATACACAGTGTCAGGCGGTACCGCGGTCGAAAAATTGTTTAACCAATTTTTGTTAACCAAATTTACAAAAATAATTCTTATCTACATATATGTATAAGTGTTTATTGTGTGAAAATTGTAAATATAGATAGCAGTACATGAAAGGCTTAAAGTGTGCCTGAAGTAATAATGTATTTTAAATGACATTTACTTTTTCGCACTGTTTTTTAGCACACTTTCACATAATCCAATAGCCTTAACTTTCGCCTTGTTATGATGATGACATGTGAGTAATAAATTACAAAAACAGTTTTGACAGTTTTGTGGTTTGACAGAACTTTGAATTTTTAAATGTCAAAGTTCTAAAAAATGTTAAAATAGGAATGTGTTCCAGTGACGAAGAGTTGCAGTTTTTTTATTTGTTTTTTGGTAGATAAAATATTGTATGAAACTGTGTATGAAGTACTTTTTGCGCACTTAGGCGATGTATAGCACTCGGTCCGCTTGTGCTCTAAACATCGCGTGCGTGCGCAAAAAGCATACTTCACGAACTGTTTTATAAATAACTAAGTATTTCACTCCGGACAAATTTTTTTAGATTATTTTGGTCATTCGAAGCAAAAAAGGTCTCTTGTGATTTTTCTCTAAAATGTATAGTTTTCGAGTTATACGCGATTTAAAATTTGAAAAATGCGAAATGACCATTTTTAAGGCTTAATAACTCGATTAAAAACTATTATTATGAAAGTCAGAAAGTCACCTAATCAAAGTTTAAAGCCCCCCTACAAAAGATACTGAAGAAATTTTTGTCATTATTTTATTACTAGGCTGTTATTTTTAATTATCAACAATGAGCGCTAAAAGCGTATTGACACGGCCGTCAATGTGAGTGCGAGTAAGATCCTCCATTCCGACCGTCCAATAGTGCATTTCAGTCGCACTCACATTGACAGCCGCCTCAATACGCTCCTAGCGCTCATTGTTAATAATTAAAAATAACAGCTTAGTAATACAGTAATGACAAATATTTCTTCAGTACCTTGTAGGGGGGTCGTTACAATTTGATTTTGTGACTTTCTGACTTTCATAGTAATAATTTTTAACCGAGTTATTAAGCCTTGAAAATGGTCATTTTCGCATTTTTCAAATTTTAAATCGCGTATAACTCGAGAACAATAAATTTTACAGAAAAATCACAAAAGACCTCTTTTGCTCCGAATGACCCAAATAATGTAAAAAAATGTCCGAAGAGAATTTTTGTTGTGAATTTGTTTAAAAAAAATTGTTTAAACAATTTCTCGATTACGGTACCACCTGACACCCTGTGGATTCGTTATAAGGACCTCTTTTTGAGTAAGTTTGTGCAAAAGAATCGAACTGGAATAATTTACCTAACGGGGGCGACGATAGATCCTGGACTATAAATATCACGATTTGAACATAATATACAGTAACATTTAATTTCTAGAATCGGTTGTTTGTGTGAATCAACTTTTACTAAATGGCATTGGGAAGAGTATACTTTAACTAGTTGGAGTCTACTTTTACTAGTAAATGTTGAATAAAAATCTTCATTTTATATTTATAATCAACTTATACTAAGACCAGCCGTTTGAGTCGACTCGAACTAGGAAAAGTCAACTCCAACTGGATAATCAACTTAAACTGTAACATATATAGTGAAACCATTTTTGAAGAAGCATTACTACCTCAAAGTTAAGGAATAATAATATAATTAACGAAAAATCTATTAATAACATAAGATATGTAGATGACACCATGATTATGACAAGTTCTGATAAACAACTCCAATTACTATTAAACAAAACAAACAATTTCTGTGAAGAATATGGACTAGAAATGAATATAAAAAAGATCAAATACATCATAATAACTAAGAAAACAAACATACAAACAAGCATACATTATTGAGAAATGTACCGATAGAAAGGGTTGATAAATACAAATACCTTGGAACCTGAATTTCAGAGAAAAATGATCAAACAAAAAAAGGAAGAGGTTAGAAATAGCAAGAAATGCGTTTGTAAAAGTGAAAACAATTCTATGCAACAAAGACCTTAGATTAGAACTGAGAGTAAGAGCTTTGAGATGCTTTGTGTTCTCGATAGTGAAATATGGACTTGAAAGCTGGATATTAAAGCAAGAACATATAAATAAGCTACAGTCATTTGAAATGTGGTCTTACAGAAGGATGCTTAGAACAGCATGGACACAAAAGAAAACGAACACGGATGTATTGCGAGAAATGGGCAAAAAATGGGAAATAATAAACACAAGCGATAGGAAATGCTAATACTGATAATACAGGAAAGATAAGAGGCGGAAGAAATATAGGAAGAAGGAGAGTATCATGGTTGAAGAATTTAAGGGAATGGTTTAAATACGAACTCTTCAGAGCAGCGGTATATAGAGTAAGGAAAGGATAGTGATGATGATATCCAACCTCCGATTAGGAGACGCCACTTGAAGTAGAAGAATATTACAGTTTGTCAAATATTCGGTAATACTTGGCCGTATTGATATTAGGCTCCACCAACGATGCACATTCAACCGCAACACAATTCACCGAATACGATCCCACTTATTTTTCTACGCAAGTGGAGAAAGCCTAGTGTCACCATATATTTGACAAGCTACACAAAGCTTTAGAATAGAGAGTTAAGGCTGATTCACATTATAGCTCAGGTCACGGTCCGCTCACGCTCAGCTCAAGGTTCGGTCAACTATTCTTACACGCATCGTAATCATGCTATCCGCACTAAACACGACGGTCAAGTTCCGTCCCTTTTTTTTTGACCGCGTGGTTTCTCCGAGAGAATATTTTGATCGTGGCTTGAGCTGACCGTGAGCGGAGCGTGACCTGAGCTATTATGTGAATCAGCCTTTATTGCCACCGGCAAATAAAGGATCCTTTATTAGAGGATACTTTAATAAAGGACAAATACAGGACGGGTCTAAAAGAGTGTTATTGCAAACGCAGTTAAGGAATCTTTTATTTTGACAAATGACATGAAATTTTTTTGTAAATATAAAAATAACCTTTAAAATTCCATTTGTTGGTAAAAATTAAAATAAGGTAATTGAAAAGAGTAAACCGTTAAATTTAATTATTTTGTCATTTAAAGATGTTTAGAGAACAACATATCTCATAATACTCATCGTTCAATAATATGGAAGTGCAATTGGAAATACTATTTTAGGAGTTTTTAAATACTTTTGCATTATGGGTATATCAAATGAGGAATTTCTGGAGAATATATTATTAGGGAATAGTGGATATCCAGTCCTTAACTACAACCACCTAATGACACCATTGCAGAATTTTCAGACAGAAGTTGTGTTTTATAATAAATTACAAATCCTTTCGAGAATTGTTATTAAAAGAACATTTGGTATTTTGAAGATATTTCCCATTTTAACATATGTAATGAGATGCAAGTTACCTTTTGTTCAAAGAATAATATCAGCTTGTTCAGTTTTACATAATATTGCAGTAGATAATAGAGAAAACGTTGAAATACTGGCAAATGAGTGTGCTGTTCATATTGATATAGAATAGAAGCTGTGGCAGTACATTTTCAACCAGGAGCTAATCTAATGCAACTAAATTGTGTGTGTGTGTGTGTGTGTGTGTGTGTGTGTGTGTGTGTGTGTGTGTGTGTGTGTGTGTGTGTGTGTGTGTGTGTGTGTGTGTGTGTGTGTGTGTGTGTGTGTGTGTGTGTGTGTGTGTGTGTGTGTGTGTGTGTGTGTGTGTGTGTGTGTGTGTGTGTGTGTGTGTGTGTGTGTGTGTGTGTGTGTGTGTGTGTGTGTGTGTGTGTGTGTGTGTGTGTGTGTGTGTGTGTGTGTGTGTGTGTGTGTGTGTGTGTGTGTGTGTGTGTGTGTGTGTGTGTGTGTGTGTGTGTGTGTGTGTGTGTGTGTGTGTGTGTGTGTGTGTGTGTGTGTGTGTGTGTGTGTGTGTGTGTGTGTGTGTGTGTGTGTGTGTGTGTGTGTGTGTGTGTGTGTGTGTGTGTGTGTGTGTGTGTGTGTGTGTGTGTGTGTGTGTGTGTGTGTGTGTGTGTGTGTGTGTGTGTGTGTGTGTGTGTGTGTGTGTGTGTGTGTGTGTGTGTGTGTGTGTGTGTGTGTGTGTGTGTGTGTGTGTGTGTGTGTGTGTGTGTGTGTGTGTGTGTGTGTGTGTGTGTGTGTGTGTGTGTGTGTGTGTGTGTGTGTGTGTGTGTGTGTGTGTGTGTGTGTGTGTGTGTGTGTGTGTGTGTGTGTGTGTGTGTGTGTGTGTGTGTGTGTGTGTGTGTGTGTGTGTGTGTGTGTGTGTGTGTGTGTGTGTGTGTGTGTGTGTGTGTGTGTGTGTGTGTGTGTGTGTGTGTGTGTGTGTGTGTGTGTGTGTGTGTGTGTGTGTGTGTGTGTGTGTGTGTGTGTGTGTGTGTGTGTGTGTGTGTGTGTGTGTGTGTGTGTGTGTGTGTGTGTGTGTGTGTGTGTGTGTGTGTGTGTGTGTGTGTGTGTGTGTGTGTGTGTGTGTGTGTGTGTGTGTGTGTGTGTGTGTGTGTGTGTGTGTGTGTGTGTGTGTGTGTGTGTGTGTGTGTGTGTGTGTGTGTGTGTGTGTGTGTGTGTGTGTGTGTGTGTGTGTGTGTGTGTGTGTGTGTGTGTGTGTGTGTGTGTGTGTGTGTGTGTGTGTGTGTGTGTGTGTGTGTGTGTGTGTGTGTGTGTGTGTGTGTGTGTGTGTGTGTGTGTGTGTGTGTGTGTGTGTGTGTGTGTGTGTGTGTGTGTGTGTGTGTGTGTGTGTGTGTGTGTGTGTGTGTGTGTGTGTGTGTGTGTGTGTGTGTGTGTGTGTGTGTGTGTGTGTGTGTGTGTGTGTGTGTGTGTGTGTGTGTGTGTGTGTGTGTGTGTGTGTGTGTGTGTGTGTGTGTGTGTGTGTGTGTGTGTGTGTGTGTGTGTGTGTGTGTGTGTGTGTGTGTGTGTGTGTGTGTGTGTGTTTGTTTAAAAATATTAGGATCCCGCGTATGAAAAAAAACTTGATTAATAGCAAGCTGAAAATTTGTTAATAGCTTAAGGGTGTCTAGTCGAATAAACTTTGATATGTGTGAACACTGGAACAGGGGCAGTTTTAATTGTGGAACAGGTTAAAAATTTGGAACGGTCACAGCACGAAAACGGCACATTTATTTTGTCCGACAGAACAGACTTAAACTCTTCGAACAGAGATTAAACTCTCATGCAAAAATCAGACTGCTATTTATCACCAAATGGGCTTTTTAATGAGTGGAACATGTAGAATATGTCAAATGACAGGAATTATGACAGGCGAAAAATAGCAGTCTGATTTTTTCATGAGAGTTTAATCTCTGTTCGGAGAGTTTAAGTCTGTTCTGTCGGACAAAATAAATGTGCCGTTTACGTGCTGTGACCGTTCCAAATTTTTAACCTGTTCCACAATTAAAACTACCCCTGTTTCAGTGTTCCCATATATCAAAGTTTATTGGACTAGACGCCCTTAAGCTATTAACAAATTTTCAGCTTGCTATTAATCAACTTTTTTTTCATACGAGGGATCCAGACCTATATTGTTCGACATTTAAAGCTAGCTTAAACTAATTTTATTTTTATTGCACTGCAGTTTGTTAATAAATTTATAAATAAATATATGTAAATATTATGTTGGTGACTGATTTTAAGTATTTTATGATCATTAGCAGGTTTTAAATAATAAATTTATAAATATATACATGCTATTGGTATTTGATCTTTTATCGTTTAAAATATGTTCATTACGATCCATTATGGCCCTCTCTTTTCACCTCTGGATAACTAGTTATCAGGAAGTTTATCTGACAGATTAGATACTAATAGATGTCTGACAGAGAAAAACTTCCCGTTAACTAGTTATCCGGAGCTGAAAAGACAGATACTAAGGATACTGTTATATAAACTTCCCAATAATTAGTTATCTGGAAATGAAAAGACCTCTAATATCTAAATAAACTTCACGATAGACAAAAATATAATAGAAGAATTAAGCTTTATGGTGGTTTTTTGTTAATTTTTTTTGGCAGTGTTTAAATAAACAAATACTGATGGCATGAAATGGATCACGAACAAGGTTCTAGGATGAATGAAGAAAGAATTGGAGTTCATCAGTTTTAATGGATGTATATATTTGATCTGTTGTTGATCTTCCTGGTCTCAAACTTCCTTGGTATTTTTCAGTGATTTTGTTTACTTCCTTTTTCAGTCTATATCGGATGATTTTTTCAAGTATTTTATAGGCCACTTCTAAGAGAGATATTCCTTTATAATTTTCGCAATTTGTTTCATTTTTTTTGTAGATTGGACAGAGAAGTGCATTGTTCCATTGTTGCGGCATTTCCTCTTTTTGTTAGGCTGTTAATATTAGTCGGTAAATTTTTTCTTGTAGTATTGAATGGGTTGCATATGTGAGTCCATATTAAATGTAGTAATGAAACAAAGACTTACTCACAATCATTTAATTATACTTTGACGACCGGTTTCGATCTCTACATTATTCAGATCATCTTCAGGTCGGCGTTACAAGTAGTTAAATGCTACAATTAAAGAAACCAGAGTTAGAACATTGTCTGGTTGCACAAATGTTAATAGAAAGCTAAATTCGAAAACATTTTTTGAAATAAAGGTTTGCAACTGTTGACACTTTAGAAATGCGATACATACAAATGCACACTTATGAGTAACAGATACTCATAAGCATGTATAAGCAAATGGATGCATGCAGTTTATGAATATTTGTTTTTCTTGTAGCTTTTCTTCTCCTCCTTTAAAAATCCCTACCGGGATTCCTCCTTCTCCTACCCTTTTGTTATTTGTTTGCTCCAATATTGCTTCTTTTACTTCTTGTAGTGTTGGTTCTTCTTCCTGTTTTTGTTCTGTACTACCTTTTTTCTGCTGTTTTATTTCCTGGGGTTTTGCTGGTTTATTTACATTTAATAGTTCTTCAAAACTATTCTTACACGCATCGTAATCATGTTTATCCTAAAAGAACACCGTCTTTACTTTTACAGTAACTTGTTTTACTCTTTGCAGTTCCACGGGATTTTTTTTTTTGGTAGAAATTTCTTATTTCCTTGTTTATGTACCTTGATCCTTCTATCGTTTTCAACTGTTTGTCAAGATGTTCTCTTTTCTCTTTTCTGTAGATTTGTTTTACTTCTCTTCTTGCAGTTTTACATTTTTTCGTCGTATCTTGTGTATTACTTTTGTGTTTTTGTATATTTTTGCTTTATTTCTACGTATCAATGCTGAGCTAATAATCCCCGTCCAAGTTATTCTATCTGGTATGTTAGTCTTTCTTTTGCCACTCTTGGGTTTCTTGGCAGGTCGTGTTTAAGTTTTGCTATCGTTAGAATATGATCGCTATTAATATCTGTCCTTCAGTAGCTTCTGGAATCGGTAATTGCTTTGGTGTGTTTACTTTCTATTAATACATGGTCTATCTGGTTTTTTACTCTTCCATCTGGAGATATCCATATCCATGTTATGAATATCCTTCTGATAAAATTATTGTGCTTACAATTTCCATTTTATTTTCTGTTGAATATTCAATTAATTTTTTCCCATTTTTATTTGATTATCCTACAGTTATCTTTGTCATATTTCTGAATTTTATCAATTAAATTACTTAGCTTCTCACATAACTCTGTCTTGGTGGCTAGGTATTTTTCTTCAGTGAGGGCACGTGCATTAATAATGCTATCTTCCTGTACTTTCTTCTTATTCCCAAATAATATATTATTCTATCTGATATTGCTTGGAAGGTTATAATTATAACTATTCTATTTATTTTCTCTGTCACCATAAATTGAACTCCAAACTATCTGTTTGTTGTTTGTTAATAGTTCCTACTAAATTGCCATAGATTCTAATAAATATAGCATAAGGCCTTTATTTTTCGTATGGAGTATTTTATACTGTTCATTAAAAGAATGATTATTATCTAGAAGGTGGAATCTTCTTCTCCTTCAAATACAAATCCACTAATGGATGTTAGTGGTCATATTTTCCATTAACTCTCTATTTCTTGCAATGTGTATCAGAGATTGAATGTCGTTAATCCCTGTCCATCGCCTTATGTTTCGGAGCCAGGACATTTTCTTGCGTCCTATTCCTCTCTTGCCTTCAATTTTACCCTCGATTACAAGTTGAAGGAACTGGCATTTTTCGTTTCGCATGATGTGACCCAGATACGCCGTCTTCCTTTCCTTGATGGCTTCGAAAAGTTGGCGTTCTTGGTTGATTCTTTTAAGGACATCTACATTTGTGACTTTCGCCGTTCATGGTATATTTAGGATACGGCGATAAAACCACATTTCGAAGGCTTCCAATTTGTTTATATCCCTCGTTTTGAGTGTCTTGCCCTCTACTCCATATAGCAGCACCTATCATACGTAGCAGAAGATGGAGTGCGTACGTACAATCAGATTTTCTATCGTTTAAAGCCCGTGTGTCAAAGGTTTGACAAAATGTTTGCTGAATTTGAATCAAATCGCGCCACAAAAGTGCCTCAAACTGCAAACTTTATAAAAAGTACTCTTTTATGGCGAGTTTTACTTCAGATTGAGCAAATAGTACTTATTAGTCTAGGCGCCAAATAGAGGTCACCGTGTCCTTTTCAATTCTGATGGACAAACTCAACGGTTTCTTATGGATTTTTGGCTGCTGATTACGAATTTCGAGGGTGGATTTCGATCCTAGTGGTCAAAAAATTTTTATAAACAATTTAATTGTTTATAAATTGTTTATAAGGCTCTGACTCATAAACTAAAAGAGATAAAAAATAATATTTCAAATAAAATTTGTTTGCTAATAAAAAACGAAGAAAAAACCGTTTACTAAACTTAAATCCAACAATTAAATCTCAAGATATTGTAAAATTAGTGCACAATGCAAATTGCAAATTGCAAAATTAATCCAGGAATCGAAGCTTTTCACCTCGCAATTTTTACAGAATGGATCGATTTGCTTAAAAATTTGAGAATAAGTAGTGGATAGTCCAAGGATCAAAATCTATATACTGCCGAAAGGCACTTTTACCATGGGGGTGGTTGCCACCCCATCTCGGGGGTAGAAAGTTTTTATTATAATTTTGACTGCAAAAGTTGATAAAAACATTCATTTTAAGCCAAAAATGCTATATACATTTTTTTGATAAAATTAATAGTGTTCGATTTATTCGCTATCAAAAGTGTTAGTTTTATATCGAAAAAATCAATGTTTTTCGGTATTATACTCATTTACTCTTCACTCAAATTTTGCCATAGAAAAAAGTTTTGCAATCCAATTTCTTGGGAATTAAATAAGCTACAATTTTATATTTAAATATTTTTTCGTATCTCTGATGCTACTCTTTCTATTCTGATGCAAAAGACATTTTTTACCAAACTACAAAAATTCGTTATTCGCTTTTAACTTCATTTTTTTTAAAACTGATCATTCTAAGCAAGTCAAACTTCTGGAATCTATTAATAATACATAAATAAAGAAGAATTAATAAGGCCGATAACTAAGAACATCGCTAACTTACATTATTATGCTTCCAATTGGATATCTCCTTTTTTTTACCCTAGAAAGCTTGTTATAAAAGAATTTTGTAGGTTTTTACAGGATCTATAGGGCTATTAATATTATATCATTTTAAAATCCTCATTCGCAAAAAGAGGTGACTTTGAATGGGTTG
Organism: Diabrotica virgifera virgifera; assembly: GCF_917563875.1. Taxonomy (NCBI): domain Eukaryota; kingdom Metazoa; phylum Arthropoda; class Insecta; order Coleoptera; family Chrysomelidae; genus Diabrotica; species Diabrotica virgifera. The sequence continues at coordinate 57,708,575 of NC_065443.1, read as the reverse complement.
GTAAAGGTGGTTTTTGCATGTTATTACAAGTTTTAATTTTCAATAGCTCACTCAATTTTTGCCGTAGAAAAAATTTTTGCAAACCAAGTTCTTGGGAATTAAATAAGCTACAATTTTATATTTAAATATTTTTTCGTGTCTCTGATGCTAATCTTTCTATTCTGAAGAAATTGGCATTTTTTACCAAACTACAAAAATCGTTATTCGCTTTTAACTTATTTTTTTTTTAACTAACCATTCTAAGCCGGTCAAGCCTCCCGAACCTATTAACAATACATAAATTAAGAAGACCAAATAAGGTAAATGACCAATTTTAATTAGGGTGGAGAATAGGAGGAAGTTTACGATCACTTTCTCGCTGAAAAAAATTGGGACTGACATTCTTTTTACTATAAGTCGCTTAATTTTTGAGCTAGGGCCTTTTTTTTGTTTCTGGAGATAGATATTTTTAAATACTTTAAATTAGCTTGAACAAGTTATCCTCGAAAAATGTATAGTTTTCCCGTCTTTTGACTTTAAAACTACAATATTTAGCATTTTACGAAGAAGAGCTAACATATAATAAAGTATAGCTCGATTACTATTGGTCTTAAAGTAAATTATAAAAAAACGGTTTTGTTTATTTTTTCAAAAGGTACATTTTTGTTAAGCAAACTTGTTTTGATAGAACGAAAACTTTTTGAGTTATTAGCAGAAAACTGATTAAAAACAATGGTTTTTTCGATTTAAACCAACACTTTCGATAGCGAATAAATCGAATACTATTACTTTTATCAAAAAAATGTATAGAACGTTTTTTGCTTAGAATGAATGTGTTTACCAACTTTTGCTGTCAAAATAAAATAAAAAATTTCCACCCCCGAGATGGGGTGGCAACCACCCCCATGGTAAAAGCGCCTTTCGGCCTCATATAGATTTTGATCCTTGGACTGTCCACTACTTATTCTCAAATTTTCAAGCAAATCAATCCATTCTGTAAAAATTGTGAGGTTTTGTCTTATTTTAAGCTTCATTACTTGGACTAAATAAGTATTTTTCGAAGCTTTATCGATCGTAACTCGGCTTCTAGGCATGCAAATGAACCTTAGAAGGTATCATTTTAAAGATTCATTAATAGGCTTCCAAACAAACTTTGTTAAATTACTTGATATTCATTTGTTTTAAAGTTATACCCATTTGAATTAATAATTTTTTTTTAAAAATTGTACATTAATTGGTTTATAAGGGTTTTAAGCGAATTTAAGCTATAAACATTTATACTTTAATTAACAATAATGATAGAAGACCTTAAAAGGAGAATTTTGAGCTTACGAAAATGTTTGTAAGTTTATTTGTCGCCAAGATATCGATATTTTAATAGTGCGCTCTGAGGCACAAGATCGGCTCATAGCGTTAAGGTTCACGCGCTAACTTCTCGATGAAAATTATAATTTCTGTGTATATATGTTATCTTCATTTTTCATTTTTGAAGATCCTAATAAAATTTTATCATATAATTCTTATAATTGAATCATCATACTGTACCTCGTATCACCTTTCATTCTATTTACTTTGTCTTCTATTTCTTGTACTAAATGAGAAAATAAACATTAAAAACTAATATTTCAGAAACAGATCTAAAAAGTAAGTTGATATTACAGTGGAACCCCGATAAGTCGGCCCCCGATAACCCGGAAGTCCGGCTAACCCGGACCGATTTTCATCAGACAAACATTTCAACAATAAAAATGTACTATCCGTTGCAAGATAATTCGGATGGAATTCCCCAGATTATTTTATGCTTGATATCGGCCCAGTCTCTTAATCTGGGGAATTTCATCCGAATTATCTTGCAAGGGATAGTATGTAATATATTTGAGAGATAATATGTGTATTTGTGTAATTTGAACTATGTATACGATAGTAAAAATGACTCATGGCACACGGCAGCCGCAGAGCTACGGTTATTGTCTGGGATTTATCGGAAACAATAGGCACCTGTTATTCCTTTATTTATTTAAAACTGTCTTGGCATTGTTTAAAAAAGACTAGAAGACTATTTTAAAAATTATTTTTAAACAATGGTCTTAGTTTTCACTCTTCATAATATCGTTCCGATTGTGACTGTATTGTGTGTGTAACAGTCTTGTATTGTTTGCTTTCGTTTGCTTAGGTTTGTGTTTATGTGTTTTTAATAATTTAGATGTGTAGGTACTGTGCATATATATTATTATATTTCATGTTATTTCAATTATATCGGACTTTATCGGTAAGTATACCGTATTTTATTCATTTTTACCATATTATCCGGATAACCCGGATTTTCGATAACCCGGATGTGCCGCGGTCCCGATTAATCCGAGTTATCGAGGTTCCACTGTATTTAGTAATACTATTTTTACAAACTTTTTGTTCCATGCATCTGATCGAGATATACAGGGAACCTCAGCTTTTTTACATCTGCATAAGTTCTTAGAGCAATTTTTATAGTTACATGGTGGTACTTAGTATGTTCTTGTACGCAGTAAAACTAAAACTTTCTGGGGCTTCAGAGTCTAATTATCTATATGATATAGATATAATCTATATCATATAGATATCCAGTGGATAGTGGATATTATCCATATAAAGTGGATCTAGTTCTTTTGCAGCATCATCAAGGCACGTCAATTGTGTGTGTGCCGCCACAACATAAATGCTCGTTTTATATGCAATGATGATGCTGCAAAATAACTAGATCCATTTTATATGGATATTACATATTGGCTGATTTGCATGCGTTGAAGCCGAGTTACGATCGATAAAGCGTCGAAAAATACTTGACTGTGAGACGATGTTGCACCCCATAGCGCGCCATTAAAATATTGATATCTTGACGAAAAATAAACTTACGAACATTTTTTTAAGCTCAAATTATTCCTTTTGAGTTCTTTTATCATTATTGTTAATTAAAGTATAAATGTATACAGCTTAAATTTACTTGAAACCCTTATAAACAAATTACTGTACAATTTTTTTTAAGAAAATTATAACTTCAAACGGGTATAACTTAAAAAAAATGAAGATAAAGTAATTTAGCAAACTTTTTTTGGAAGCCTATTACAAAAGCTTTAAAATGAGATTCTCTAGGGCTCATTTTCATGCGAAGAAGCCGAGTTTCGATCAATAAAGCTTCGAAAAAAACTTATTTTGCAATTTGCAATTTGCATTGTGCACGAATTTTACAATATCTTAAGTTCCAATTGTTGGATTTAAGTTTAGTAAACGTTTTTGAAGTTATACTTCTTTACCGGCGATAGAGGGTAAATTTTTATATGGGAAAACCTAGCGACCGGGCGCATGCGCATTATAACTTTGTTCTGATTGGATGTTCAAATGACATGTCAAAAATTATTCAATATGGTGGCTGTGGCACAGCTGTAGTTAGATTATTTATGGTTGTTGCGTTTTAAAATTTGTGTGAAAAGAAACAACAAACAAAAGTTAGTTAATAGTTATACTGCCTTTTTAAATAGTTTTCATATACCTATATTTTTGGACTTTTGGACTATTTTGGACAAGGAAAACTCATTCTAATTTGGTAAGTACCTAGTTTTTATTATAATCATATTGTAATTATACATTTGGATTAGGTTGAAATACATACATTTATTTTCTCAAGAATGCGGATTTTAGCGAGAAATCCCAAATTAGGTTCGATTTTTATTTTTAAATTATGATTTTTTGGCGTAGATTTATTTATCTAGTAGGTATGTAATGCTTTGATTTACATACTTAATTTGATTACCAACAAAAGTTCTACCAATCTTCATCTAATATATTGTTTTCTTACTGTTTTGTTATATTTTTATATTTTCTTCCACAAAATTTAAACTACATAATTTTCAAAACAATTGTCAAACAGTAAAACGTTCAGTTACCGTATTTTTCCACATGATAAATAATGTGCGATTGGACGAGTGAGTCTACGCTTCGATTACTAGTCAAAGCGGCACGAAATTCAAGGGTTCAATTCCCGATGCAAGTTTAATTTTTTTATTTTTTTATGCATATTATGATTGTAAGTATATTTGTTATATAATTTTTTTTTCAGCAAATGCGTATTTAAAATTTTTGCCAACAATTATTATCGTCCAGAAATCATTTTTTCTTTGTGGCATTTTTCAATGTGTTTGTGTGCGTTTTATTCTTTTATTTTTTTTAAATTTTTGGTATAGTCTTAAAAATCACATAATATGTAGTAGAAGTATAACTTCTTACGTGCGTACAAAGTACACACACATTCTTGTTTTCTTCGTTTTTTATTAACGAACAAATTTTATTTGAAATATTCTTTTTTATCTGTTTTAGTTTATGAGCCAGAGCCTTATAAACAATTTATAAACAATTAAATTGTTTATAACAATTTTTTAACCACTCGTATCGAAATCCACCCTCGAAATTCGCAATCAGCAGCCAAAAATCTATAAGAAACCGTTGAGTTTGTCCATCAGAATTGAAAAGGACACGGTGACCCCTCTGGTGCCTAGACTATTATAGGAAATCTTTCAAAATAAAACTATAATTTTATTTTCCATCAAAATGAAAATACATTTCTGCGCCATTTAATACATCAGCTGTTTTATAGCTGAAATATTGTGTGCGCCACTCATTTTTACCGCGTTTCGGTGGTTTTTTATTCTAGCATTATACAGGGGGAGTCATGAGGAACTGTGCATACTCCTACCTCGTATGGAGGCCCCTATGGGGAATAACAAATGACCATTAAAAAGTGTCTGCTTCCATTGTTTAATAATATACAGGGCGAGTTGTTAATTTTTACAGAAAGTATTCGTCATAATTTTTGAACGGTAAGATCGATGTGTCTCTTATTTTGGTCAATTGTTACACTATTACTACCCAAATTTATTCAAACTAGAAAAAAAATCAGGTCCAATTTTAAAAAAATTAGTTCGTTTTGGTCTTAGAAAAAATTTCACCCTGTATACGGTTTTTGAAAACTCTAATAAGAATTTTACAAATTACACAAATAGGCAATTAAAATGGCATATTTATTTTTTCCCCACACGATTACTTAATTTTTTTATAAAAAAAATCATATTTGACTATGAATTAAAAGTTTGGTACAGTAAACCATAGATTTAAAAAAATTAACTTTTTTTACAAAAATTGATTTTTTTTTAACAAATATTTAATTTATAAGGTACCACCCAATCAACTGATTTATTCAAACTAGAAAAAAATCATGTCCGGATTTAAAAAATTAGTTCGTTTTGGTCTTAGAAAAAATTTCACCCTGTATATGGTTTTTGAAAACTCTAATAAGAATTTTACAAATTACGAAAAGAGGCAATTAAGGCATATTTGTTTTTTCCCCACACAATTGCTTAATTTTTTATAAAAAAGATCAAATTTGACCATGTTTGGTGAAGTATTTTTGCAAAATCTATTTTTTTGAAGAAATATTTAATTTATACATATACATATGTATTAATACTTCCACAGCTTGCGCTATACGTTGTAAATAATAAAACCCTTTTAGCTAATTTCCAGAATTTGATAATAAACTGGGTGATATTAACAGAACTTCAACCACGATTTTCTAAGTCCTGCCCTTTGCAATACTGGAAGGTTAGAAAAGGTACTTACAATTTATGGAAAAATTCACACGTTTCCTGTGACATTTTCCTGGGAAAATTAGATTTTCCACGAGGAAAAAAATGTGAAGTTGCGATGAATTTGTCACGAGTCCACGAGGAAAAAAATGTGAACTGTTAGTACTAGAATACCTCACAATTTAATAATATAGTATCAAAAATGCTTAAAACTTAAAGACAAAAAAGTTATGCGATAAAATAACCGTTGCCCTACCCAAAACGGACTCCTATGACCGGTACTAGAGATTCACAATTGATGGAATCGATTTATCTCTGGAAGATAAAAAGGCGGTCCAGTTTTTGTCTATCGAAATGGAAGCGTTTTCGAGATAAAAAAAATCTAATTACAAGGCGCCGTCTTCAAAGAGTTCTAGCTCCCTTAGGAAACATTTTTGGAATATGTGAATTGTGTTAAATTGTCTTAAAATGATCTTAGGAATCTTAAACTTATATACAGTGTGTTTCATTTAAAAAAACATAACTTTGTGTCACCCTTTCAATAAGGGTAGCCCTGTATATTAGAAAATATTTTTAAATTATGATCCTCTCTTTGCCCCACGTTTTACCTAAATAACTTTTTTTCGTATCTCTTAGGACAAACGAGTAAATGGACTTTGTCACACTAATGCCCCACCCTGTATACGAAATGACTATAAAACCATCCTGCCTCTTTGTAAATAGACTTATATTAAGATTCTTAAAACATATGCAAAATGGCATGACTCAGAACATCGCGGAATTTTTCACGAGTTTTCTTACAAATCTAGGACTCCTTCCGTCTTACAAGAACCGTTTAACCTTCCTGCCGAGTACCGAAAAAGTATTGATTGCATTTGAGTATTATAACTTTTTAAAGGCAGGACTCAGAAAATCACGGAATCGGGGTAAAAATTTTGCGCATAATTTTCCAAGGGACAAGTATACTTAAACAGTAGGAGACGTCATCCCAACATTTTTTTGATCATTTTGAAATAAATGTGTTTAATTTATTTAGTTGGCAGGACCCAGAAAATCATGAAAATTTCATTATTTTCCTTACATGTTTGTATATATATATACTCCGTTAGGCCGTTTGCAACCCTCCTGCCCAAAAAAATTTCTTCATAAAATCCATAGTATTCTGTCATTCTACGGATATGGCAGGACTCAGAAATTCATCGCAATACCCTATTTTTATTTTTTGGGAAAATCTAATTTTTACAGGAAAATGTCACAGCAAAGTTGTGGATATTTCCAAAAATTGTAAGTACCTCGTCTACCCTTCCACTATTGCAAAAGGCAGGACTTAAATAATCGTGGCTGAACTTCTGTATAATATCTCCCGGTTTATAAGGAAGAGATTGTTTTGAATAATACTAAAACATCGCCCTATATAGTATTTGTTTAGTGATTCATAGGTAGTGTCGTTTTATTGAATTCTCAGAGTTTTATTTCAAAAGGCAAAATACAGTAAATGTATTTTTTAAATTAACGAAAAGAAAATACATATTATTGTAGAACATTGAACATAAACGGATTTATTTGCATGTTTAAGTAAATGTAACAATATGTATGTGTGTACAACAATTGTGTACATAGATACATAAAAGAACTTAACAAACAAATAAAACAAATGTTTTTTTGAGATTTATAGCAGATTTTCGAAATGAAATCCATCTTTGTCAGGACCATCAACTGTCTAATAGACCTCCTGAGAGATAAGGGATCATTTCTAATAATGTTACAAGAATCAATAATTTTGTCAATTACTTAGTTCTTGTCGCGTATTGATAATTTCTCCATAAACCATTTCTGTTAATTGACCCCATAGGGAATAGTCGACAGGACTAAAATAAGGTGATCTAGGTGGTCATGCTTGAGGCCCTCCGCATCCTATCCACCTATTTCCATAAGTTACATGAAAATGTTGACGAACATCAACTGAGAAATATGCTGATGCCCCATCATGCGTGCATAAAGTACATACCTCGGGCAGCTACATTGGCAAGTAGATTCGGCAAACTATTTTGTAAAATATGATAATGCAAAAAAGTACAGTGTAAGAAACACAAATAAATAATAACGATGGCGAACGAAAAGTCAAATTATGTACTCAAACAAAGAAAATGTCAAATTATCATTTTTATACACATAATAGTATTAATACATGGTGAGAAAGTAGTGATGCAAAAAACGACGGGAAAAATATTTCTTTTTGTTTTTGTTTAATTTAGGTTTATTTGTTTATCTCCTTTTTGACAAACAAATATTATACAAGATGATGTTTTAATATTATTCAAAACAACCTGTTCCTTTTAAAATTCTGGGAAATGGCAAAAGGTTGTATTATTTAAAACGTATGCACGAGCAGTGGTAGTATTATTACTTATAAATTAAACATTTGTTCAGAAAAAATTAATTTTTGTTATAAAAGTTAATTTTTTTAAATCTATGGTTCACTTCACCAAACTTTTAATTTATAGTCAAATTTGATTTTTTTATAAAAAATTAAGTAATCGTGTGAGGAAAAAAATAAATATGCCATTTTAATTACCTATTTGTCTAATTTGTAAAGTTCTTATAGAGTTTTCAAAAACCGTATACCGGGTGAAATTTTTTTCTAAGGCCAAAACGAACTAATTTTTTAAAGCCGGACCTGATTCTTTTCTAGTTTGAATAAATCAGTTGATTGGGCGGTAACTTTCAAATTAAATATTTGTTAAAAAAAATTAATTTTTGTAAAAAACGTTAATTTTTTTTAAATCTATGATTCTTTTCACCAAACTTTTAATTCATAGACTTTGAATTTTTTATAAAACATTAAGTAATTGTGTGGGGAAAAAATAAATATGCCATTTTAAGTGCCTATTTGTCTAATTTGTAAAATTCTTATTAGAGTTTTCAAAAATCGTATACAGGGTGAAATTTTTTTCTAAGACCAAAACGAACTAATTTTTTAAAGCCGGACCTGATGTTTTTCTAGTTTGAATAAATCAGTTGATTGGCTAGTAATAGTGTAACAATTGGCCAAAATAAGAGACACATCGATCTTAATGTTAAAAAATTATGACCAATAAAAATTTCTGTAAAAATTAACAACTCGCCCTGTACATTATTAAACAATGGGAGCAGACACTTTTTAATGGTCATTTGTTATTCCCCATAGAGGCCTGCATACAAGGTAGGAGTATGTACAGTTCCTTATGACGCACCCTGTATATTGTGTATATGTACATGTACATATATTATACTTGAAAATTTTATTATATTATAATAAAATTATGCTATAATTATATTATATTTACAATTTTAATATATTATACTGTATATTATACTTGAAAATTTTACATTATCGTTTACGTTATATTTATAGACATTTTACATTTTATAATATGCTGTATAAATTTATACTTACTGAAACATTCAACGGTGAATACATTACTTAAAATTATTGTTGTATAAGTATAAAAAGGGCAGTACGTTTGTTAGTAAGTAAATACTGGGTAAAAGTTTATATATCACTCACCATGAAAGGGATAGTATGCATTGCATGTGTTCTTTTGTTCGTTAATATAGTGATTGGACAATATGGTAATGGTAAGTTTATTAATAATAGTAGGGGAGGAAAGTATGCTAAATGTGCAGTTACCCGAGCGTTATGGGGACCTATTGGGTTGTGAAGAGTAGGTCCTAAAACCAAAAAAACTTAAGTCAAGTTTTCCATAAAATGAAAGACTTTCCGTTTTTTAATTTAATTTTCCATTTCCAACAATGGTTCTTTACGATTATAGCGCCATCTATCCATAATTCGAAAAAATGTCTCGCATAGAAGTTGCTCATTTTTACACAAAGAATCCAAATCTGCAATAAAAATTGGGGGCTCCTATTTAAGATTTTAAAGGAGCCCCCCACTCCACTTCCGTGGGGGGTCGTATTTGGTGTCATTTGATAGATTTTTCTAAAATATTGTATACATATATTTTGCAGTTTTTCGATCTGATGTTCATTTCGCGAAATATCGCCGGGATCGTATTTTCAATTTTAAATTTACCCCCCAACCCTCTCCGTGGGGGGGTCGCGATTGGTATCATTTAATAGATTTTTGAAAAATATTGAACACGTATTTTTTAGTTTTTCGATCTGACGTTCATTTCGCTATATATTCGCTTCTTCGTCAGATCTTCGAAATACACTAAGAATCTAAATTAACGCACCACCTTAAAAATGGAACATCTTTGATGTCTCGTATTTTCTACACCTGTTGTTCGAGTTTAGTAATTTCTTTAGTATATGTATTATAGTTTTGTTCTTCAAGAATATTGATGTAATAATATTATTGCTAAAGAGGCAAGTGTCATTGTATACCGGGTGTAACAATGATAGTGTCTTTTTTCCTTAAAGTTTGGAACACCCTGTGGAATATTCTAGCATATATAAAATACTGAAATTAAACATTAACTGTAGCCTTAGGCTTTCTTAACACTTTGCTTTTTAATTCATTCTCTTATGTCGGATAATAAAAAAGTTAGGTACTTTAACAACTAGCAATGTTATTCATCAATACAGGATGTTTCTAAATTAGTGCGACAAACTTTAAAGGGTAATTCTGCATGAAACGATAATGACCGTTTGCTTTATAAACATATGTCCAAAAATGCTTCGTTTCCGAGATACGGGATGTTGAATTTTTTCTTACAAACTGACGATTTTTTTATTGCTCTAAAACCGGTTGAGATATGCTAATGAAATTTGGTAGTTTTTAAGAGGAAGTTATTGCGCATTTTTTGACATACAATCACGAATTTTATATTCACCATTGACGTGCATACGGGTATAAACATTTTAGATACATCCCGTATGCACGCCAGTGGTCAATATAAGTTTCTTATCTAATTCTTAATTGTATGTCAAAAAATGCGCAATAACTACCTCTTAAAACCTACCAAATTTCATTAGCATATCTCAACCGGTTTTAGAGCAATATATAAATCGTGAGTTTGTAAGAAAAAATTCAACATCCCGTATCTCGGAAACGAAACATTTGTGGACATATGTTTATAAAGCAAACGGTCATTATTTTTTTATGCAGAATTACCCCTTAACGTTTGTCGCACTTATTTAGAAACATTCTGTATTGATGAATAATATGGCCAGTTGTTAAAGTACCTACAGTCGGAAAAATGAAAGAATACCCATGAACGAACATATAAAACAATAATTATTACATGTACTTGCCCTGGCCAATTTTTTGTGTGACACGGCGATAGGAAAATACAGCGTGTTTCACACGTTCGTTCATGGGTATTCTTTCATTTTTCCTACTGTAACTTTTTTATTATACCACATAAGCGAATGAGTCAAAAAGCAAAATGTTAAGAAAGCCTAAGGCTACAGTTAAGTTTTAATTTAAATATTGTATACACGCTAGAATATTCCATAGGGTGTTCCAAACTTTAAGGAAAAAACACACTAGCATTGTTACACCCGATATACAATTACACTTACCTGTTTAGCAATAATATTATTACATCGATGTTCTTGAAGAATAAAGCTATAATACACTAAAAAAATCACTAAAATGGATAACAGGTTTAGGAAATACGAGAAATCAAAAATGTCCCATTTTTAAGATGGTGCGTTAATTTTGATGCTTAGTGTATATATACTCTTTTAAATGTACTTAACTTCTATCTATCAGCGAGGTTCCTACAGCCTCTGCCGCTTCTCGCATTTCGACCGCCATCGTTTTCTGTCCATCCATTCGTCTTCTTTGATGGCTCTATCTTTCATGATGTGCCGTACATTTTCTTCCCAGGCAACTGAAGGTCTTCCCCTTCTTCTTCTTTGGTGTGGTATGTAATTTAAAGCTTTCTTTGGCCATCTATCTTCATTCATTCGTTTCACGTGACCATACCACACTAGTTGTCTAGTTTCAATTTTATCTACACTGGAATATACAGTATGTGTCCTCCTTCTAATATCTTCATTCCTGATGTGATCTTTTTTAGATATACCACACGCTCTCCTTAGATAATCCATTTCTACTACTTCTATTCTTTTCCTATCTTTTTTTTGTCATCTGCCAAACTTCTGCCCCATAAGTCATAATAGGCTCTACCAAGGTACGATAGATTGTCAATTTCGTTTCTTGCCTTATATCTTTAGACCACAGTAGAGAGCTCAGAATGTTTACCGCTTTTTTGCCCTGCTGCGTTCTCTTTTCGATGTCTCTTTTGGTAGTGCCTTCTTTAGATATTATAGATCCGAAATATTTATATTCATTACATCTTTTCGTGATTCTAATTTCTAACTCTGGATCTTCTTCATCATCCCCTATTTTAAGATACTCTGTCTTTGACATATTCATATTAAGGCCCCATTTTTCATATTCTTTCTTTACTTAACTTACCTTATCTTAATCTGACGATTTTGAGTTTTTATAAGGATATATTTTTTTTTCGGACCCCCCGAACTTCCTTGTACTCAGAGCCAATATAGGGTAGAGAAAAGGATGATATGGGGGGTTGAGAGGGTGCTTTTTCCGGCAAGCTTAAATATGGCATAATGTCTCCCACTTCAAATATTATTTGACGTGTTTTTGTGCTTTTCCTGAAAATCAGTGGTTCAAAAGTAATTTAAGGTGGATAGTTTTATCTGAAAAGCAGTGTATATTTAAATAATGGTTTGTTAATACATTATAGTATATTTTTAGATATATGTGGCCCTAATTCATACACCGTACCATGCAAGTCTTGTTGTCCTGAAGCTACCTGTCAAATGAGATTCCCTGGGAGATGTGGCGGTTGCCCACCTGGTTGTAATAGAGGCTGCTATTGTAACCCAGGTTTTATTAAACGATCAACAAACGGGCCGTGTATTCCATTGGACAAATGTTAGTAAAATAAAAAGTTCAGTTGTATATTTCAACATAAACTATTACTTTTCAAATAAAATTTTCTGTCGCTAAATTTTGGATGGACCATTATAAAGCTTTAAAATGGACTGTTGGTATTTAAATAAAAAAAAATGTTTTCTTCCAGCTGTGATTTTCATCCTTATTTATAAGTTTATAGATGGGGTACCTGCTTGTATTAAGTAACAATCGTATTCAGCAGTAAGTAAGCAATCGGCAAGCAGTATACAGTGCGGTGGAATAAGTCTTGCCCCCCTATTAACTTGTTTGTTTATTTTAAGAATATAAGCAAAACGATCGGACCAACTTATTACCTACAAAAGTGGACAACATCAATCCCAAATAGACTACTTCATGATAAGGAAAGAAGACATACGTGAATGCAAGGACTGCAAGGTAATAGTTAGTGAGACAGTAAGCCAACAACATAAGCTGCTTGTTCTGGACATCGAAGTAAAAAGCGAAACTAAACAAAAATATCGGAGAGGACCACAAAAAATCAAGTGGTGGATGCTAAAAGATGAGAAGGAAGGTCTATTCAGGGAAAGAATAGTAGAAAAAATATGTTGGAACATGAAAGGAAGCCCTAACACAATTTGGAGAAAAATGGCCAATATTATTAGAGAGACGGCTATTGAAATACTTGGGAAAACGTCAGGAAAGAAGTTTGAAGATAAAGAGACTTGGTGGTGGTCAAATGAAGTACAAGGAAAAATAAAAGAGAAGAGAAAATTATATAAAAAGTGGCAAGAAACCAGATCGGACATAGATCTTCAAAACTATATGGTCGCCAAAAAGGAAGCGAAAGTAGAAGTAGCAAAAGCTAAAGCAGAAGCGTATTCAAACCTATACGATCAACTTGATACCAGGGAAGGCGAAACGAAGATATATAAAATAGCCAAACAGAGAGCAAAGAAAGCAAAAGATTTTAATCAGATTAGATGTATCCGAGATGAAAATAATAAAATACTAGTTCACGAAAGGGATGTCAAAAAGAGATGGAGAAAGTACTTTGACAGCTTATTAAATGAAGAATTTGACAGACAGCCTGTAGAGTCAACGGAGACAGTAGCAGCAATGGTCACCAAAATAACCAATGAGGAAGTGGCTCAAGCGCTTCAAAAAATAAAGTAAGGAAAAGCGGTAGGACCAGATGATATTCCTGGGGAAGTATGGAGAGCATTGGGAGAGACAGGAACAAGGTGGCTAGCAGGTCTATTTAATAGAATTATGGAAGTTGGACAAATGCCAGACGAATGGAGAAGCAGTATACTGGTACCTGTTTACAAAAACAAGGGAGATATACAACAATGTACAAACTACAGGGCTATAAAACTGCTTAGCCACACCATGAAAATATGGGAAAGAGTAATTGATAGACGGATACGTGAAGAGACCGAAATATCCGAGAATCAATTTGGCTTTATGCAGGGTAGATCAACAACAGATGCAATTTTCACTATAAGGCAGTTGATGGAAAAATACAGGAGTAAAGAAACAAACGCTCATATGGTATTCATTGATCTTGAGAAAGCATATGATAGAGTTCCTCGAGAGATTCTGTGGTGGGCACTCAATAAGAAAGGAGTCCCTGGTGAATATGTAAAGATTGTGAGGGATATGTATGAGGGAGTAACGACTAGTGTTAGGACAGGTGTGGGAGAGACTGATACATTTCATGTGAAAGTAGGATTGCATCAAGGTTCTGTGCTTAGTCCGTATTTATTCTCATTAGTTTTGGACCAGATAACAGCGAAAATACAGGGTAACATTCCATGGTGCTTAATGTATGCTGATGATGTCGTGTTAGTAGGAAATAGTGAAAGAGACTTAGAACAAAAACTGGAACAGTGGAGACAAGCTCTGGAGGAAAAAGGTTTAAAACTTAGTAGGACAAAAACAGAGTATTTGGAATGTTCATTTAAAGATGGAGCTACTACAAATAAAATGGTATCTTTGGATGGTGAAATGATTGTAAAAAGCAATAGTTTTAAGTACCTAGGATCGGTATTACAGAGTAATGGAGAAATAGATGGAGATGCATGCAGTAGAATTAGGGCTGGATGGATGAAGTGGAAAGAAGCGAGTGGTGTGTTGTGTGACAGAAAAATTCCAATGAAGCTGAAGGGAAAATTCTATAAAACAGCCATAAGACCAGCTATGATGTACGGAACTGAATGTTGGGCAGTGAAAAAGAAAGAGGAACAGCGAATGCATGTGGCGGAAATGAGAATGCTTAGATGGATGAGTGGAGTGACAAAGAAGGATAAAATTAGAAATGAGTATATTAGGGGAAGTCTAGGTGTGGCACCAATTGATGCCAAAATGAGAGAGCATAGGTTAAGATGGTTTGGTCATGTTCAACGTCGAGACGTTAACCACCCAATACGAAGAATAGCTGAAGTGCAGATTCCTGGAAGGAGTAGGAGAGGAAGACCAAAGAAGAGCTGGGGGGAGACGATAAGGCAGGACATGTTGGTAAAGGGGATTAACATTGATATGGCCCAAGATAGAATTGTGTGGAGAAATGCAATTAGGGAAGCCGACCCCGCATAGGGATAAGGCAAAGAGAATGATGATGAAGCAAAACGATCGGACAGGTCGATTTTTAAACTAACCATAATATATTGTAGCGTCAACGTTTCGAACTTTACGCGATCCCTCTTCAGGTGACAGACATAACTTTGATTTTTTTAAACGGGAAAGTACATCATGTGACACCTCATTTAATAGCTCTTAAAATACTGATTTTAAAAATGTATAATACTTCAAACCTGTTTGAGAGCGTAGGCGCAAAATTTCGGTCGAATTCTTTCGGTCGAAGTTAATAGGTGGGGGGCAACACTTATTCCACCGCACTGTATATACAATATATTATATTATGATGTAATGATGAAAACTGATGTATTTTTTTGTAAATTTCAGTTATTTTCAAATGACGTCCCTTCTGCAGTTTATTTTTCCTCGGATGATTAGCTTAGAAAATTACTATAAGCTTAAAATACGATGATATAACTGACTGTGGAACTTTATCCTTTTTACTTTTTCTTCTTGTTTTTGTATAGAAATGACATGACTATGTCAGTTTTTTCAATTTTCTTCTGGTAAGTTGTCGTTCCATTGTTTTCATGGTCTTCCAACTGATCGTTTTTCTATTGGGGAACCGTCTATCGCTGTCCTTACTACTCTATTTGTTGTCATTCGGCTTATGTGGTCATTCTATTCTATTCTTCCGTTTCTTACCCAGTTATTAATGTTGTCCACCTTGCATCTCCGTCGTATATCTGTACTTCTAGCTCTGTCTGTATATCTGTATTGGAATCAAAAGGCCAATATAAAGATAGAACAACAAGAATCCGAGAATATTGATATAAAGAGAGGGGTAAGACAGGGTTGTGTTCTGTCGCCGCTACTGTTTAACCTATACAGTGAAGCCATATTTCAGGAAGCGATAGCGGAGCTAAGTGATGGAATTTCTATAAACGGAAGAATAGTAAATAACATAAGATTCGCTGATGCCACCGTTATAATGGCAGACACCCTGGAATCGCTACAAGAATTGCTAAATAGAATTAACGATTATTGCATTCGATAC
The DNA here is from genome assembly GCF_917563875.1 of Diabrotica virgifera virgifera. NCBI lineage: Eukaryota > Metazoa > Arthropoda > Insecta > Coleoptera > Chrysomelidae > Diabrotica > Diabrotica virgifera. The sequence goes on along the minus strand of NC_065443.1, from coordinate 57,692,452 downwards.
GGACTAAACATAAACAAGAAAAAAAACTAAATTTATGATCGTCTTAAAAACAGAATATGGAAATGAAAGGTTAATGATAGAGCAAACCCAAATAGAAAAAGTAAAAACATACGAATATCTGGGAACCTGGGTCGATGACAAAAATGACCAAAGCAAAGAGATTAAAGTCCGAATTGAAACTGCAAGGCAAGTATTTATAAAAATGAAGACACTGCTTACAAACAAAGACCTTCAGTTGCCTCTCAGATTAAGGGCTCTAAGATGCTATATATTTTCTATATTGCTATACGGAATGGAAGCTTGGACATAAAAGAGATAACACATAAGAAGAATAGAAGCGTTCGAAATGTGGTGTTACAGAAAAATATTGGAAATTCAGTGGGTTCAAAGGATTACCAATGTTGAAGTGCTACGACGTTTAAATAAGGAGTTAGAAATTATGAAGAGTATAAAAACTAGAAAACTGGAATATTTGGGTCACATTACCAGAGGAGAAAAATACGAGTTGCTGAGAATTATTATGCAAGGAAGGATCCAAGGAAGAAGAAGCATAGGAAGAAGACGCATCTCCTGGCTGAGGAACTTTAGATAATGGTTTAACTGTAGTTAATTACAACTGTTCAAAGCAGCAGCAAAAAAGTGACCATAGCCAATATGATATCCAACCTCCGATAGGAGAGGGAACTTCAAGAAGAAGAAGCTCTGTCCCGTAAAGTCTTACCATCGATTTTTCGAAGGGTTTTCATCTCCGCTGTTTCGAGCAATATTTTTGTCTTCTCTGTGTCGGGTCGTGCTTCTGCCGCGTATATCATTATTGGTCTCATGACTATTTTGTAAATTCTGCCTTTCATTTCTTTTCCGATATTTTTATTTCTCTATATTGTGTCATTCAGGCAACCTGCGGCTCTGTTTGCTCTATTCACTTGATCTTCCACTTCTGTTTCGAGCCTTCCGTAGCTAGATAGTGTGATGCCTACGTATTTAAACTCCATCACTTGTTCTATTATCTGACCTTCCAGCTCCAATTTACATCTTATTGGATCTGCTGTTATAAACTTGCATTTTGTCTTTTTTGGGGAAATTAACATGTTAAATTTTCTGGCGGTTATGTTAAATTGGTGCAGCAATAAATCATCTTCACTTTGAGAGATTAGTATTGCATCGTCTACATAGTAGATTATTTTAAGTTGTTTTTCTCCCATTTGGTATCCTTTTTTAGTTCTTACTTTTTTTAATATTTCATCCATGATCAGGATGAACAAGGAATCTCCCTGTCTAATCCCATTGCCAGCTTCAATTGGGCTATCCTTTTTAATGAAGAGGTAAAAAAAGTAAAAAAATTCGGTCGTACTTCAGTCGCATAAAACTAGCACGTGCACGGTACAATCTAAAGCAAAGATGAAGACGTACATTTGAAATTTTGACTCTTTTGACATCGACTTGATTATAGCATCACATTAAGTCAATATGACTTAAAACTCGTTATTTAAATGTCATGTGACTAATTTCCGTGGCTAGTTTCAATTACAACGATCTAGAGTTCAACCTGATGATGGTCTGCTAAGACCGAAAACGTTTGTTATTCTGTGATGTACTTTTTGTCCAACTTGGATTTTTTTGAGAAAATTTTTTAATAAAATTTATTTATACCAGCTGCAAAGGGAAGTCTTTTCTACTTCTTCAGTATTTTTGCTATGGTGTACAGCCAATTAGAGCGATTTCCCTATTTATGTTTATCCTTTTTCTTAAATATAAAATAAACAAGAATGTAGGTAAATAAAATATCATTATTATTATTTATAGATTACTTATAATTAAACAAATAAGTAGTGACAGTTTTCTTAAATACGAAAAATATCAGAAATTGGTAACCAACTGATGTTCATCCATGCGACATATTTGAAGAGTAAAGTTACGGTACATTTTCAAAGATAAAATTTTAATAAGAAATTTTTATTGTATTTTGATTAAAAATAAAAAATAATTTGTACTAATATGTAATTATTTAATTTAATAAAATATGACTGAGTTAAGAAAATGGTTAATTCGCAACTTAAATTTTGTCAAAGCAAACAAGTTTTTTCGAGAATTAGAATACTGGTACACTTTGCAGTGTCTTTTTGACCCCTTTAATGAAAACGAGGTTATTGTGCTTAAATATATGTATAAAGTTGGAAATTTTCTTTTTTTAATTGTAAACAGTTATTCAAAACTCTTACATAATCCAGGGAAATAAGCTAGGAATAGACCATGTTCGGGACACTCAAAGATCCAGGTAGCTGACTACTTTTTTAGTTATTGTAGACCTATAGGAAGAAAACCTATTTGTTTCCTGCTTATAATTCGCATCCGTTTCTTAATTATTAACAATTTAGTGCAAGAATCGCGATTTTTTAGATTTTTTGGACCCCATTCAAAAGATAAATAGTTGATATAAAATTACAAAATTGAATGCTTTAGAAAATTGGAAAACCTTCAAAATGCCGATTTTTGAAAGTTAAAAAGTTAATTTTTTGCTACGCAAACTGCACAATAAGTGAAAATCGTTATTTGTTAATAACTTTTACTAAAACTACCTTAGAACTTTAGCGGTTCACCCAAAGTTGCGTATTGGGGTATTTAACAAACCTTCAAAATTTGAGACCGATCCATTATTTAGTTTAAGAGTTATTCAATTTGTTTATCCCCGAGACCTTTATTTTGCAATAACATAAGAGAGAAAATAATGAAGATAGGGTAATTCTGCATATATCAAATTAAAGTAGAAAACTGATGCTATCAAAATGTAATAAAAAAGATAAAAAATTATCTAATATAGTCAAAAATCCTAATGCCAAATTTTTTGAAATTTTGTAGTTTATAAACATTTAGAATAACTTTAAAAATATTGTCCGTAGAAAAAATCCTTCTACATATTAGAAAAGCTGGTATTTTACACGAATTTTTAAAAATGTAGTTCACTTGGTGTCTAGTCGTGGTAAGTGAAGGGGAGCTGGGAGCCGACAATTGCACGAGTTCAAAAACTAAAAAAGGCAACTTAAAACTAAAATCATTTTCTATATCTCGGAATCATATGAATATATTTTGATCGTTCTTTTTTTAATGTATGTAATTTTTCTGTACATTACAAATATGAAATTTGTCTAGATATTTATTAATTAATAAACAGTCTAATTTGTTTAAATAATTTTTGAAAAAATAATTTTTTCCCAAAAACCCATAATTTTAATCATAATATCATTATTAATCATAGAAAAAGTTAAGGTATACTTTAATAAATAAATTATTTTCAATAAATAATTATCTAATAAAAATAATGTATTTATTAAAGTGTACTTTAGATTTTTCGATCATCATTAATGATACTATGATTAAAAAATAGGTTTTTGTAAAGAAATATTTTTTCAAGAAGAATTGTTTAAACAAATTAGACTGTTTATTAATTATTAAATTTATAAACAAATTGCACATTTGTAATGTACGTGTAAATTACATAAAACTTAAAAAAATATATCAAAATCCATTAAGTTGATCCGGAGATACAGAATTACTTTGAAATTGCTTTTTCGGTATTTCAACTCAGTGGATTTGTAGGATCGCCCTAGTAATCGTTTGAACTACATTTTTGAAAACGTAGAGGGTGCTGTGAAGGTACAATGTTTGTGCAAATTTTTTAACAAAATATACAAATACCATTCTCTAAAATGGCAATAATGAGATTCCTTAATTATTATAAACAAATTAGCTGCGAATTAAAAAAAAAAACGGATGGCTAACTTTGCCCCAAATGAACCCAGGCTAAATGTTTTTATTTGAAAATTCGTGTTAAAATATTAGCTTTTCTAATATATAAAAAGATTGTTTCTAAGGACAATATTTTTAAATTGATTCTAAATGTTTATAAACTACAAAATTTCAAATTTTGGCATTAGGATTTATGACTATATTTATTTATTTTTTTATTTTTTTTAATACATTTTGATACTATCACTCTTCTAGTTTCATTTGGCGTAATCAGAATTGCCCTATCTTTATTATTTTCTCTTTTATGATATTGCAGAGTAAAGGTCTCTGAGATAAACAATAGAATAACTCTTAAACTAATTAATGGATTGGTCTCAAATTTTAAGGGATTTGTTAAGTATCCCAATACCCAACTTTGGGTGAAACACTAAAGTTCTAATGTAGTTTTAGTAAAAGTTTTTAAAAAATAACTATTTTCACTTATTTTGCAGTTTGCGTAGCAACAAATAAACTTTTTAACTTTCAAAAATCGGCATTTTGAAGGTCTTTCAATGTTCTAAAAAATTAAATTTTGTAATTTTATATCAACTATTTAGCTTTGGATTGGGGTGCAAAAATCGGAATATTCGCGATTTTTGCACTAAACTGTTAATAATTAAAAACAGACCCGAACTCTAGGCAGGAAACAGGTAGGTTTTCTTCCTATAGGTCTACAATAACTAAAAAAGTAGTCAGCTACCTGGATCTTTGAGTGTCACGAGAAAATCCTTATTTCTCTGGACTAATAAACGATGATTAAACGTTAAGTTTACTCTCCAATATTAATAAAATTAAATGAGGTGGATAAGTTTTTGTTGTGATAACAATGTACAAAATATATTTCTAATTTGAAAGATACCTATTCTACATTGAAATAAGAATACAACTTACTGTATATATTATAAAGTAACTTTTTACACCCGCACTCACATAACATTATAAAGTACAGTTCGATTTATATACTAAGAGCCGGGATTGGTAAAATCTGCTATTCATTTCAGGTACCATAAGGCTCGATGCACACTTAAGTGTTTTCAAGTTACGTGCAAGCTGCTTATTTTCAAACCAAGTTTCTCGTCAATACACATTTGAGAGGTTTCTCGTCGTCAAGACACGCCAAAAATAAAAAGTTCTGTATCTACGTTGAAATCAATCGCGTGGTCAACGTGTATGCACTGATTGCCCAACATACCAGACTGTGTATGCCAGACCGCCTGACTTGTTTTCAAGCCGCGTGCGACGTGGCGGAATAGCAGGAACTGGCGTGCTCTCGGTCCAAGCGGCTTGCAAGTCACTTGCAAGTGGCTTGCATGCCGCGGCTCGCACTCCGCGGCTCAACTCTAGTGTACAGTGCCTGGCAACCAAGTGACGTCATATAACGTTGAGGAAACGTCAGTTTTTGGTTGAATATAACACGTGTTTGAACATTACGTCATATAGACGTCTTTTATAGGTGATTTTTAATACGTAAGATTATTGACGTTAAAATTATGTTTAAAAAACGTTTTAATTTCAGACAGCCTATGTCTGACGTCACAAAATTGGGAGGAGCTTGCTTGTTTGTATTGACTCCAAACAATTTCGTTTAGGTATAACGCTAAATGTTCATAAGAAATTTCTCATTTACTGTTTACGCGGTTTGTGTCTTGTGTGATAAAATATGATTTTTCATTTAGATATTTAGTTGAAGAAACGTGTTAATTAAGAGATTTTTATGCGTTTTTGCTCAGTGAGTTAGTTTAATGCAGTAATTCTTCTTGACAACTATTTGAGGTTATGTTTATTTGTTTTTAATTAAACGTTAAATGAATATATTAAGACAGCGTTAAATTAAGATATTAAGTATGCTGGATAATTTGTTAATAAATTATTTATTAGTTTCATATATATTATATTGTTTCAGTTTTGACGCAGTAAGTAGGTACATATAACTAGTGAAAATTCTATAATGTGAGGACTGGTACAATCATGCAGAATCAATGTCAATGTTGCTTCAAGCGCACAAGCGATCTTAAACAAGTGGTATTAGTATATCTTCGACACATGGGAAGTAGGCCTGTAGGTTTCATGTTACCTATTTTTTATACTATTTTGAAACATTTGAAAGATGTAACTTTTTGAAAGTAATAAAGACGTGATTTTACCGACGTATAAATTACGTCATCTTTTTGGCGTTTGAAAATCGTCACGATCTCGAAGTGAAAAAAACGTAGATACGATGACGTTTTAAAACCATCACAATTATGACATCAAATCGGTGAGACAAATACACGTGATTTTCAACGTCAGTACTACGTCATAGAAACACGTCAATTGGTAATTTTTAATGACGTGTTATCTACGTTATAAAAACGTCATTTGGTTGCCTGGGTTATCACTCATGTACTGCCGAACCGCCAGCGATCGCACGCAGTTTACTCGCAACGTGCACATGGCTTGAAAAGACGCAAATGTGCATTCATCCTTGTGCATTTATGGTGCCTGAGTACAATGATTAGCAAATTTTACCGATCCCGACTCTTAGTGTATTGTGGATATACCCAAGCGCATTTAATTGGAAATAAAAAAATATTTACCAGGTTCTCCTAATTTTTTATTGTTTCTTAAATTCTAAGTTAAAAATTCAATCATCATATGTATTATAACTTACTACAAAAATGTATCGTTTTGTTTATCTCTTAATTTTCAGGACAATACAATCGGGGCCATAATTAGACCAGAGGAATTAGAAAATAAAATTTTTTTTGTGACACTCTTTGATACAGTTATCTATCTAACAGCTGCTTTTTATATGTAATAAACAAAATATGAAAAAGATTCAACCTCATTTTTTACTGATAAACAATATATAAACAATGCAAGATCACTATTTGATTTTGAATACTAAAGATGACGGCCGATAAATAATATGGAAAAGTAACACAATTTGACCGAAAAAGCATACAACATCCTTTAAAATGAGAGTTTGTAAAGTTATTTTTGTGAACTTTTTGCTTAATTACTACAAAAAGAGCTTTAATAGTCGACTTTTTGGAAATCATGACTAACTTTTCTCAAAATCCACAAAAAACTTTAATTTCGCGTGATAATATGGACAATATCCCTTCTTGTATTTAGCGATAAACATATCAAGAGTTTGGTATAACATTTATTGCAAACATGATAATGATTTTTGCAAAACTGAAAACCTGTTACCTTTAAAATTATTGTGTGTAATGTTCTACACTGTTCTACAATGGTCTACAACCAATTCTGAAAGTACCAAATTGAAAATAAAAGCTTATTTTATCAAATTAAATCATTTAATGATTAAAAAAACTTATATTAAATAATGTAAAATAGGTTTACAAAAGTGCTTCAATTTTAAACTTACAAACATCTAAAATAACTCAGACACACTAACATGTAAGGACTTTTCTTTATTCAAACTGTTGGCATTTTTACACCAATTAAAAAAACATGGAGTGTCTTATAGTCTAAGAGCTAGTGAACCCTCCGACTAACGGTCGTCCTGTAAGGCTAGAAATTTGTATAGTGATAATTCATGGCACACCAAGGCTAAAAACCATGACCTGGCAGGCATCAGCCGTGCACGTGTATCTACCAGGTGAATCGAAAAGTGCATAGTTTAGGGGTAAAATAAACTTTCTCCTGTAAGGTTTAAATTTAAGTATGTGTTTGAGTAAGTTATTTAGAAGAAATGTGTACAATGGCAGGCGATTCTGAAGAGCATAAGACCTTGCCAGGCGATGGGAAAGATTAGGGGTTTTTCCTAAAATTATTTTTTTTTCATCGAACAAATTTTTTTTAGGTTTATTGAATCATTCCAAACAGAAAAGGTCTGTAGTGATTTTTCTCTTAAGTTAATAGTTTTTGTTATACCGGGTGTCCATTTATATTTTCCCCCATTTTAACTACCTATAACTTCTAAACGGCTCAAGATAGAAACATGCGGTTTTCGCTGAAATGTTTTATTTTACTAAAAGTTTTGTATGAATCGATTGAGTTTTTTTATATCGCTTTCAATTACGAAAATAAAAATGGCGGATTTTTGAAAAAACTTTGTTGACTTTTTTTTAATGGAACACCCAGTATATTTTTTTGTAAATTGAAAGAACGATCATTCACCTATCCGGCGATATAAAGTTTTTAAAATCGGTTGTCAAATCACTGAGTAATTAATTTTTAAAATGAGAGGTGCAGCGTGGATATCACGTACCTAAATAACATGTAACTAAGCAAAATGATATTATGTTGTGATTTTCACATTGCATCTCTCATTTTAAAAATTAATTTCTCAGTCATTTGACAACCGATTTTAAAAAAAATTATATCGCTGGATAGGTAAATGACCATTTTTTCAAGTTACAAAAAAATATACTGGCTGTTTTAATAAAAAAAGTCAACAACGTTTTTTTTTCAAAAATCCGCCATTTTTTATTTAAAAGCGATATGAAAAATGGACATTTACCTAAAAAATTGAAAAAACGATCATTTACCTATCCAGCGATATAAAAATTTTCAAAATCGGTTGTCAAATGACTGAGCAATTAATTTTTAAAATGAGAGATGCAATGTGGAAATCACATAACATAATATCAATTTGCTTAGTTAGAGAGTTGCACCTCTCATTTTAAAAATTAATTACTCAGTCATTTAACAACCGATTTTGAAACACTTTATATCGTTGGATAGGTGAATGACCTTTCTTTCAATTTACAAAAAAATATACTGGGTGTTCCATTAAAAAAAAGTCAACAAAGTTTTTTTCAAAAATCCGCCATTTTTTTTTCGTATTTGAAAGCGATATAAAAAATTTAATCCATTCAGACAAAACTTTTACTAAAATAAATCATTTCAGCGAAAACCGCATATTTCTATCTTGAGCCGTTTAGAAGTTATAGGCAGTTAAAATGGGGGAAAATATAAATGGACACCCGGTATAAGCGATTGAAAATTTTGAAAATTGCGAAATTGGCCATTTTTAACCCTAAATCGGACATTTATCTAAAAATTTCAAAGTTGCCAAGGTAGGTAGATATTCTTTAAACATTGATTGATGAAATCCTAAAGAGTTTTTTGCAATACAATATCGGAAACCCCTTTGTTTTTTAATTGCTATTCAAGTGGGCGCGACACTGTAATATAAGTGAGGACGTTTGAGTTTGCATAAATTCATTATCTCGAGAATGGGCAAATTTCAAGAGAAATCCTCAAACAGGTCGATTTTTATTTTTAAATTAGGACTTTTTGGCATATATATATATATATATATATATATATATATATATATATATATATATATATATATATATATATATATATATATATATATATAATACTAGTGACGTCATCCATCTGAGCGTGATGACGTAATCTATGATTTTTTTTAAATGAGAGTAGGGGTTGTGTGATAGCTCATTTGAAAGGTTATTTAATTCTCTATTCAGTAATATAAACAATAACATAATTATTTATACAGGGTGTACAAAAAAGGTTTTCTTCTATTTGTCAAATTTAATCAAAGTTAATTTATTAAAAAAAATTTTTTTGTACACCCTGTATAAATAATTATGTTAAGGTTTATATTAATGAATAAAGAATTAAATACCCTTTTAACTGAGCTATCACACAACCCCTACTCTCATTTAAAAAAATCATCGATTACGTCATCACGCTCAGATGGATGACGTCACTAGTATTATATATATGCCAAAAAGTCATAATTTAAAAATAAAAATCGACCTGTCTGAGAATTTTTCTTGAAATTTGCCCATTCTCGAGATAATGAATTTATGCCAACTCAAACGTCCTCACTTATACTACAGTGTCGCGCCCGCTTGATTAGCAATTAAAAAACAAAGGGGTTTCCGATATTGTATTGCAAAAAACTCTTTGGGAGTTCATGAATCAATGTTTAAAGAATATCTACCTACCTTGGTAACTTTGAAATTTTTAGATAAATGTCCGATTTAGGCTTAAAAATGGCCGATTTCGCAATTTTCAAAATTCTCAATTGCTTATATAACAAAAACTATTAACTTAAGAGAAAAATCACTTAAGACCTTTTCTGTTTGGAATGATTCAAAAAACCTAAAAAAATTTTCTCGATGCAAAAAAAAAAAAATTTTAGGAAAAACCCCTAATCTTTCCACTCGCCTGGCAAGGTCTTATGCTCTTCAGAATCGTCTGTCATTGTACACATTTCTTCTAAATGACTTACTCAAACACATATTTAAATTTAAACCGTACAGGAGAAAGTTTATTTTACCCCTAAACTATGCACTTTTCGATTCACCTGGTAGATACACGTGCACGGCTGATGCCTGCCAGGTCATGGTTTTTAGCCTTGGTGTGCTATGAATTATCACTAGACAAATTTCTTGCCTTACAGGACGACCGTTAGTCGGAGGGTTCACTAGCTCTTAGACCATTACGACCCTTAGAATCCGAGTTAGCCTTTTTTTACATCTCGATTTAATTATGTCAAAACTTGAATTCATAACTTCAAATTTATAAAAAATCTCAATATCTACGGTTCTAACCAGCGAAAAATTGATAATTTTTGCCTCGTTTCATACATTATTAAAATTCAGTACGTTAATTTGTGAATAGATGTTTATTTAACCGAGTAATTAGTTAACTAGTTAATTAGTTAATTTTAACAATTTAAAATAAATATTTAATTTGCAAAATTTTACTTTTTTCTTATTATTAGGAAAGGTTATGAATGATAGGTAACTTAAATGTTTATGCATATATTATAGTTATAAATCGTATCTTTTAAAAATAAATTTTATAAAAAAATTAATTTTTTATTTGAAAATCAAATCTATACGTGCCAATTTTTCTTTTGTTATGTGCTAACTTATTGTTTTAACAATTACTTTTCTTGACTGAAAAATATCACGATATTATGAAGATTATTGTTTATAAAACAAGTTAATTGTTATATTCTTTTTATAAATATAAATAAAAATTATAAGAATAAGTATGTACATTGTAATATGGTAATCATATTATAGTACAGGATATTAATTCCAAAATAGCAGCTCTAAGAGGCTTATTCAAAGCTAACAAAATGATTCGTAAATCGACTTTAAAATTTCAAGTAAAAAAATTGCACTAGGAACTTAATAAAAGACTCCGTACACATGAGCCCTTAACGCCATACCGGTACCCCGTCAAAATAGCCCCGTCAAAAAAGCTCCGACAAAATAGCTCCGACATAATATCCCGCACACAAAATAGCTCCGACAAAATAGCCTGCAGACAAAATAGCCGCGGAATAATAGCCCGCCGACAAAATAGCCCCGACAAAATAGCCCCGACAAAATAGCCCCGACAAAATAGCCCCAGCAAAAAAGCTCCCTTCAGAATTCATCATGAAATAATTCCTTAAAAATACATTTTTTTGGAAATGGTAATTATCCCCTATTCAGATGTTTATCTTAACCACATTAAATAAAAATGGTATTTTCAGAGAACTCGAGTCCTGTCTTCCTTGCCTCTTGGAAGTTGGAACATTTAAGTTAAGCGAAAAATCAATGTTTATTTATGTTATAAACATTTTTTTCTGTTTTTTGGGCAACAGTAAAATGCATTTTAAATTAAATAAATTAAATACATTCTTCCTTTTTGTCAAATAATTTAAATTAAACAAAGTTTTTGGACGCCTTGTATAAATAATTATTTAATTGTTTATAAGAGGCTTTTTTAGCCGGGGCTATTTTAGCCGGGGCTGTTTTGACCGGGGCTATTTTGTGTGCGATCTATTTTGTCGGGGCTATTTTGTTTGCGGGCTATTTTGTCGAGGCTATTTTGTGTTGGGCTATTTTGACGGGGCTGTTTTGACCGGGCTATTTTGACGGGTCACGCGCCATACCATTTATGTATTGGTGACATCAAACGCGGCGTTAGGCAAACGCGTTGTCTAATAGCATCATGTGTCGGGGTCTAAGGGTTTGAGATTGGTTTTGGAGTTCAAGGATTATGGAACGGACTCCTCCTAGGAGACAGGAATCTACCAATCAAATAGAAATATGAATAAAAATAAAACCAAAAATATTAAACTTAAATCCGGATTAGATAAAATTGGAACATGTTGAGAGGCTTAAGGTGATATATATGCTCTGACTAATTTCAATGACATTACCGTTCAATTTTAAAACCAATTTTGTTATAACACTGTTCATAGTTACAATAGACTACATAGCTACAAACTACAGAACTTAATAATTAAACCAACGGGTATAGTTCTAAATTCAAGATTTCGACAGAGCATACAACAGCCAATATTCAGGCCTATTCTGTAACTACAAATCGAATAGAAATCAGTCAAATTGAATAGAGGTCAGCAAGTCGGATCGGCATTTGTAGGAATTGGTATTCTGTAACTCATCTTGACCTCTACTATCGGAACGAGGGTAAGAACAGAAAAAGTAGGTCGAGGTGGAGGTGTAGGTCGCGGTGGATGCTACTAGTTAAGTCGCGGTCGATGTCGACAGCACATAGCAAGGAGGCCACCTGCGCTGCCAGTCGAGCTAGAACCACTATCAAGTGAAGTAATTTAATGAAATTTGAATGACAAAAATACTGTGCTTTTGCGATGTTGTGTCAGTCAATTGATGATAGTGTTGAAATGTCAGCTGTAAATAATCAGATCCTCGTTCATATTTCAAAAATTGTCTGTATTTAAGTGCTTTAGAAATTCAAAAATAAATTGAACACAAAAAAGGGATTATATAAAAGGTATCAACTCAGATAGCGCAGGTAATGACAACTTGGCTTCGAGCGGACCAATCACAGTGAAGCATCCTTGTAGGCCGCGCAGTAGACATCCATGTAAAACAAACTCATTTTATTTTCAAAAGCATCGATGTAAACCTCCTGCATGGCATCGCGCAAAACCTACACCGCGACTTACCTGCTCTGTTCTCTTCCATTCACTACAATGTGTTTGTTTTACATGGATGTCGACATCGACCGCGACCTCCACCTCCACCGCGACCCACTTGTTCTGTTCTTACGCTTAGGTAGAAATTGATGTCGACTACACAAGTCCTGTCGAGATCACATTTTAACATCGCAATTGGTCTTGACGCTTGCGTATTGGCATTATTGTTGTTTTGACGTTTATTTGTAAATTAATTAGCCCTTTTATAGTCCAGAAAGCCACTGCGCATCCGCTAGGAAAAATATTCTGATTCGGATTTTTTGCAGAACCTTACTCAAAAAGGACTCCTTTTAACAAATTAGCATGTTGCCAGGACCAAAAGGTGGTCAAAAATTTTTTAAACGTTTTTTTTTGTTTTTTTCCTAAAATTATTTTATTTGCTTGGAAAAAATTTTTTTTAGGTTTTTTGGATCATTCCAAACAGAAAAGGTCTTTAGTGACTTTTCTGTAAAAATGATAGTTTTTGACATATAAGCGATTAAAAATTGAAAAATTGCGAAATCGGCCATTTTTAACCCTCAAAAACTATGCGAAAAACTGAACATTTGGATGTTACCAAGGTAAGTAGATATTCTTTAAACATCGATTGATGAAATTCCGGAGAGTTTTTTGCAATACAATATTCAAAACTCCTTTGTTTTTTAATTGTTAATCAAGCGCGCGACACTATTTTCCACCGACAGTATGGTGCAAATGAAAGGAATAAATTCGTTATTTCGTAAACCAGCGACTTTAAGGAAAAATCCCGAAACAGGGCGATTTTTATTTTTAAGTTATGATATTGTGGTATATATGGTATACTAGTGACGTCATCCATCTGGACGTGATGACGTAATCGATGATTTTTTTAAATGAGAATAGGGGTCGTGTGCTTGCTCATTTGAAATTTTCTTCAATTCTCTATTCAGTAATACAAACATTTACATAATTATTTATACAGGGTGTTCAAAAATTTTTTATTGAATTAAATTATTTGGCAGAAAAGAAGTAGAAGGACACCCTGTATAAATAGTTATATAAATGTTTACATAACTGAATAGAGAATTCAAGAACCTTTCAAATGAGCTACCACACGACCCCTATTCTCCTTAAAAAAAATCATCGATTACGTCATCACGCCCAGACGGATGACGCCACTAGTATACCATATATGTCGCAATATCATAACTTAAAAATAAAAATCGACCTGTTTCAGGATTTTTCCTTAAAGTCGCCGGTTTACGAAATAAGGAATTTATTCCTTTCATTTGCACCATATTGTCGGTGGAAAATAGTGTCGCGCACGCTTGATTAGCAATTAAAAAACAAAGGAATTTTGAATATTGCATTGCAAAATACTCTTCGGGATATCATCAATCGATGTTTAAAGAATATCTACCTACCTTGATCACATTCAAATTTTCAGTTTTTCACATAGTTTTTGATGGTTAAAAATGGCCGATTTCGCAATTTTTTCAATTTTTAATCGCTTATATGTCAAAAACTATCATTTTTAGAGAAAAGTCACTAAAGACCTTTTCTGTTTGGAATCATCCAAAAAACCTAAAGAAACTTTATTCCATGCAAAAAAAATAATTTTAGAAAAAAAAACTAAAAAATACGTTTAAAAAATTTTTGACCACCTTTTGGTCCTGGCAACATGCCAGTTTTGTTAAAAAGAGTCCCTTTTGAGTAAGATTGTGCAAAAAATCCGAATCAGAATATTTTTCCTAGCGGATGCGCAGTGGCTTTCTGGACTATTAGTCCGTGTTGTTATTTATTTAGATAACTGTATATTTAATTTATTCTATATATCTACCAATAATTATACAGCATCAAGATTAATAGAAATCATACATAGAAGTATTTTAAGAATAGCTACTCTAATTAATTTACTGGTAGAATGTGTAGATTTGAACTTATCTAGTGTGTTTCAAACGAAAAACCAAAATTTTTCTAAGGTTAAAACTTACTTTTACCGTGCAATAATATTTTATGTTCAGAGATAAAATCTACTACGTAATTTAATGCTCAGCAGATGTTTTTTCTTTGGTGTTCGTGTTCGTGTTTTCAATCGGTGTTTCACTTGCCATTTTTTATTCTTGTTTTGTTGAATTTGTCAAACTTAACCAAAACCATCCAAAATAAACCATAATTTCATATTTTTTGGTGAATTTTTCGAACAGACCACTTATTTCACAAAAAATATGTATAAATATCTTGTGTGGACTGTATTACTGTCTTGGTTCTAATAAAAAGGAAGTTATCTTCAACTTATTACATTTATTTTTCTTCTAAAATACAAATGCTTTTCGAGGGTGTACGTAATAAATTAAATTATTGGATCTTGTATTGGATTATGTATTAAGTTTTAACATAGCCCCACCTTGAAGGGAACCTTCAAATAATACTATTAATGTAATATAAAACATAACAAAATTAACTACATTACACATGTGAGTCCTGTAATGGTAGTAAACAGAGGTCTCTAATAGATCGTTTTAAAACACCATTGGACGTCCTAACTTCCGCTACGATAGAGATATTGTCTTATCCAGGAAAAAAAATTTAACACTCGTCCAATGTTCCATCGGAAAGACGGTAACTGGCTATTCTTGATGAGGACAAGACTGTCCACCATTATTGAAGATGCAGGTTCGTTCCATTTATACTGCTTGTGTAGTTGAGTGACATAGTCTTTTGAAAACCGATTCCAGAATTGTTGCTTCGGTTGTTGCACAAATTGAAGTCTAGATAGTCGGTTAGATGGAACGTCTTGAAAATCCGCTTCAGAAGGGTCTTTAATGATCCGTCCAATAAGAAAATGTGAAGGAGTTAGAGGATTTAGGTCATGAGGATCATTGGATAATGAAAATAAAGGTCTGCAATTTAATACTCCTTCAATTTGAAATAATAGTGTATTAAACTCTTCATACGTCAATATTGCATCTTTCAAAATTCTTTTAAAATGAAATTTTGTACTTTTGACAGCAGCCTCCCATAGGCCACCAAAATTGGGAGAGTATTGAGGTATGAAATGCCAGATAAAACCCTGATTTGCTGATAGTGCGGTATTGCCACCTCCTCCTGAGTGCGTCAAATAAAAGTCGGCGTTTTCGATTTACAATTTACACTGATTACGAAGTGAGTTAGGAATGCCAATCCAAACATGAAAATGAAGCGACGCAAATGGTTTGGTCATTTCTATTCGATTTGTTAAAAGCACCCGTGTTGAGCTGGCCCCCCCCCCACTTGCAAAAATTAAAAAACAAATAGCCCTGATTTATGAGCTATTTATGAGCTCTCATATTCCGCAAACTAAAAATTTTGAGCTCGTTCCACTGAGCAGGAATTTAATACCCTAGTGGGGGGGGCTGAGTCAGCCCCCCCCCACTACTTAAAAATAGGAATATTGAATCGGTTTTTGCGGCAGAATTACGAGCTATTTATGAGCTCTTGAAATTATATACTTTCGATTTTTGAGCTCATCCCCTTCACCCCCAAACAACCCTTTAATTGATTTAACTTAAGAGAAAGATGCTGAGAAAACTTAAAATATATCGTATTGCGGATATAATTCATATAGCTTATATACTCTAAGAATAAACTATTAAATCAAGAGCATTTCGATTATTGAGCTACAACCCCTTCGCAAGAAAACCACCCTATCTTCCCGGCTTAAGAGAAAGTTGTACTTAAAATGCATTAAACTAATTATTTGGCGACTACATATCATTTAATAATTTATAACCTTCCAAATTACGCGCATTTAGATCAGTAAATTGCAATTTATTTTGTATAGTGCAGTCACTGAAGGTAAAAATCAACGATTACCTTCAATTTCGGTGAACCTTCATCGATTTTCACGAAAATTGGTCAGTAGTTACAGGATACGTCAAGAAACAAAGATGACATGGTACCACGTTGCGCCTTTACCCTGAGGGTGGATACCGCCCCTTCTCGGGGGTGAAAATTATTTTATAAAAAATAAATGCACAAATCAATAAAAGAACAAATTAAAAGCAAAATTCATTATATAAAGTTAATAAAATAAGTCAATACTTTTTAAGTTATTAAAGATCAAAGATTTTAATTATTTGTGAAAAAAATGCATGTTTTGGAGAGGTTTTTTGTAAATCACTGAAAAACTTGAAGTTTTTACAAAAAAGTTAATAATAGTTTAATTCGTATAGCTTATATTCTAAGAATAAACTCTTAAATCACGCGTCTTTCGATTATAGAGCTACAACCCCTTCGCAAGAAAACGACCCCATATTCCCGGCTTAAGAGAGAGTTGTTCTTAAAATAATTTAAATTAATTATTTTTCGACTACACATCGTTTAATAATATATGAGCTTGCAAAATATACGCATCTCAATTATTGAATTGCCATTTTCTTTCTATAGTGCAGTCACTGAAGGTAAAAATCAACTATTACCTTGGATTTCGGTAAATCGCCATTTATTTTCACGAATTCACAATAACAACTTGGGGTTTTAGCCTGGGGTATATGTCACCCCTTCTCGGGAGTGAAAATTACTTTATTAAAAATAACCCCACAAATCGAGAGAGGGACAAATTGTAAGCAAAATTTGTTATATAATGTGATTAAAATAAATCAATACTTTTTGAGTTATTAAAGATCAAATATTTTAATTTTTGGAAAGAAAATGCATGCTTTAGAGCGATTTTTAATAAATGACTCAAAAACTGTAAGTTTTTACAAAAAAGTTTTCATCACTAAAATTGAAGCTAATAAAAAATATAATAAATTACTTACTTGAAAAACCCTTTAATGTTAATTTAAAGTAAGTTATTGGTAATTAAATGTATATTTTTTTCCGCGACTGTTCAAATCTAAGGGTTCAAGCTTAAATAACGGGAAAGAGATGCATTTTATAACACTTAGGTACTAAATACTTGTCAAAGTACTTAGAAATACCTATGAAAAATAAGATCCAGAAAAAGTTGATAGTATCAAAATCCGCTCACCAATTTTCGTGAAAATGAATGGAGATTTACTGAAATCGAAGGTCATAGTTGATTTTTACCTTCAGTGACTGCACTATAGAAAGAAAATGGCAATTCAATAATTGAGATGCGTATATTTTGCGAGCTCATAAATTATTAAACAATATATAGTCGACAAATAATTAATTTAAATTATTTTAAGTACAACCCTCTCTTAAGCCGGGAATATGGGATGGTTTTCTTGCGAAGGGGTTGTAGTTCAATAATCGAAAGGCGCGTGATTTTAGAGTTTATTTTTAGAATATAAGCTATACGAATTAAACTACTATTAACTTTTTTGTAAAAACTTACAGTTTTTTAGTGATTTACAAAAAACCTCTTCAAAACATGCATTTTTTTCACAAATAATTAAAATCTTTGATCTTTAATAACTTAAAAAGTATTTACTTATTTTATTAACTTTATATAATAAATTTTGCTTTTAATTTGTTCTTTTATTGATTTGTGCAGTTATTTTTTATAAAATAATTTTCACCCCCGAGAAGGGGCGGTATCCACCCTCAGGGTAAAGGCGCAAGGTGGTACCATGTCACCTTTGTTTCTTGACGTATCCTCTAACCACTGACCAATTTTCGTGAAAATCGATGAAGGTTCACCGAAATTGAAGGTAATCGTTTATTTTTACCTTCAGTGACTGCACTATACAAAATAAATTGCAATTTACTGATCTACATGCGCGTAATTTGGAAGCTTATAAATTATTAAATGATATGTAGTCGCCAAATAATTAGTTTAACGCATTTTAAGTACAACTTTCTCTTAAGCCGGGAAGATAGGGTGGTTTTCTGACGAAGGGGTTGTAGCTCAATAATCGAAATGCTCTTGATATAATAGTTTATTCTTAGAGTATATAAGCTATAGGAATTATATTCGCAATACGATATATTTTAAGTTTTCTCAGCATCTTTCTCTTAAGTTAAATCAATTAAAGGGTTGTTTGGGGGTGAAGGGGATGAGCTCAAAAATCGAAACTTTATAATTTCAAGAGCTCATAAATAGCTCGTAATTCTGCCGCAAAAACCGATTCAATATTCCTATTTTTAAGTAGTGGGGGGGGGCTGACTCAGCCCCCCCCACTAGGGTATTAAATTCCTGCTCAGTGGAACGAGCTCAAAATTTTTAGTTTGCGGAATATGAGAGCTCATAAATAGCTCATAAATCAGGGCTATTTGTTTTTTAATTTTTCCAAGTGGGGGGGGCCAGCTCAACACGGGTGTTAAAAGCTACAGAACAGGGCTGACTAACAGTAATACCAATAAAAAAACTTATTTAAATAAATCTAAAACTTATCACTAACAACACATTGTTTTTTAATACAACAAAGTAATTTTAGTTGTTACAGTGAAAGGTACACCTGGTGTTTAAAACTTCATCAAATGTTTGTGTTTTCCAACAATGTCTCGCTTGGCTTGCTAGCTGCATAATCCACAATTCACCGTCCACACGTCGGCAAGTTAACCCTGAAGAAAGCATTTAATTCTATCAGGCTGGCTAACGTGAGAAAAACGGCGTACATTAACAAACAAACCCTGCCAACTCTTTTATCGAGCTGAAATTTGTTTAACGCAAAGGCGATATATAACATCAGTAACGTCGAGAGAAGTGAAATAGCGCTGTACTCGATACCGGCTGAGTTGATACCGACCTAAAATAAAAAAACAATAAATTTAAAAATAGATATATAAATAACAGTTACAAAAATAAAAAAAAACATTTAACTTTTAACCACTGACATCCGGTATCAAAGTAATAAGTATCTCAAAAATTTCTTCCAGTGGTAAAAATATAAGTTGTTTACTTCTAATTATTCGAGTTTCGAAACCGGTAGAGGTGCTTGCTGCACTCTCTGATTGAACTAGAATAATGATGCGGCTGTAGTTTCGCGTTGCAACGAAATTGAAAATGGTTATTTATTTTTTATTCTAATTATTCCTTTATTTGTTTATTCGTTTGTTTAGTTTAGTTTATTTCGTCCATGAAATCATGTTTTGTTCTACTTTTGAGTTCTGTAAATAATATTTTACTATTTTTTAGTTAACAATATTCGTTATTTTGTAATTCATTTTATAAAAATAGTTGAAAGACTGATAAGTTTGTACACACTTGAATGAATAAGGGAAAATGAAAATGTAGTATGTCAAAGTGTGTAAATAATTTATTTCCTTAGCTGAGCGCTTTCGACATAAACGTCATCATCGGAGCTAATGCTAAAATAAAAAAAGAGATCTTGTAAGAAAAAGAAGTACAAAACTCTTTTTTTACTTACGTCAAATACTAAAAAAGTACCGCTACATAGAGGTGTAAACAAGTCACTTGTTTACACCTCTATGTAGCGGTACTTTTTTAGTATTTGACGTAAGTAAAAAAAGAATTTTGTACTTCTTTTTCTTACAAGATCTCTTTTTTTTTATTTTAGCATTAGCTCCGATGATGACGTTTATGTCGAAAGCGCTCAGCTAAGGAAATAAATTATTTACACACTTTGACATACTACATTTTCATTTTCCCTTATTCATTTTATAAAGTTTTTTTAGAACCTACACCATTTTTTTAATACTAGGCATCCGTTCATTATTTTCTTGAAAAAATGTAGTTTATTTTATTTGGAGTAGTATTTTATTCTACAGCAGTGTGAAGAAGCATTCCATAGTTGATGAAAAAAAAAAAAAAACAAATACAGTGATATAAAACAAATTCATAAAATAACGTGAATAGGCAACCGAAGCATCCATGTCAGTAGTTAAGGGTGAAGAAACTTTTCGGAAAACTTGCTGGGCCTCGATTTTTGACCCTTCGCTTCGTTATCGAACGTATTCGCTTCGTATCTGTTTAGTGTACGAAGCGAATACGTTCGATAACGAAGCGAAGGTTCAAAAATCGAGGCCCTGAACTGCTTTATTGCAGTAGCTCCTAAACCAGGCATTAAACTTATATGACGACGGAATAGAAAACCTGAGTTGGATATGACAAGTGCCCTACTGTTGGGAAAAATTTTGCGAAAAGGTAGATAAACCTCCCAAGTAGCAATTTGTCGACGCGACAACGTTGTCTACCGCGTGGCAACGTTTTGTTACAACGTTGTTATTGCCTAGAAGACGACCCAATTCTGCACTAATTTGGTGGACGATTTTTGAGTTGTCTTGACGTTGCCTAGGCAACCTTAAGCGTTGCATAAGACAACTGAAGCGACTATAAAAAGTGACTGCGTGCAATGGTTGCTCAAAGAGTCGGGCTGGTTATGTTTTTTTACCTATATAAAAAGTAAACTATTTTGACAGCATATTAACCCGGTCTATATAGACATTTGAAATAACAAAAATTGCCGGAGAGCCAAATTTTGGTATAGAGCTAGGGTATACTATAACAAATAAAGTTTTAAAAGTCCCCATCGATCCCATGTGTGCAACAAAAGTTATTCGGGGTCAAAGGTCAAAATTTGAGATTTTTTGGATTTTTTTCGAAAACGGTAAGTTTTATCAAAAAAGAACCTTAAACCAAAGTTGTAGATCTTAAAATTCTCTACAAAAATAGTCCTTACTATTTTTTCCTAAGAGTTGCCATTCCTGAGATATCGCGATTCTAAGAGTCACATTATACATGATATGCACACGTTTCCACACCACCTAGTGTACTCGGCGCGTTCTTTTTTACCTTGGTTTCCCCTGTAGGCCTACTCCACTGATTTCTTTAGATATTTTAATCAGATTCATATGATTAAAAGTCTACTTCAACAGTCAAGTCTTCTTCGATTTCATCTTATTCCTCTTCCTCTTGCTGGATGTTTAGAAATTGTTCAAATGTGACTGAGTTATTGGTCTCTTCATTAAAATCACAGAAGTCTTCCTCTGTTGTACTAAACTGGACATTTGAGCAAGACTGACCTTGGCAGTTAGTACACGCTAGAGAACACAGCAACCCGACTTCTTTACATCCTCATTTGCCACTACAACCTTTTTTGCAATTGCAAAAAATAGTGTTTAAGGAGTTTATCTGGAGCAGGTGGGAGTAAGGTTTTAATCGGTTCCAGAGTATTATCTATAAATTTCCAACATTTCCAACCCCAGTCTTCTGGATTCAGTTCATTGCCTAGCCATGTTTGAACTTGATAATACACTCGATAGAAATGTTGAAAAGCAGATGCTGATGTTGGAGGAAGACATGATAGTTGTACTTGTTTCTTGTTTCGCGTATTTTTTACAAAAGTTAAGTATCGGTATTTATCAAGACAACTAATTTTTTTGGAGCTCCATAAACCGCAAGAAGAAAGCGAATTTCTTCCGTAATTATTGTTTGCGGTGTGGAATCAAGTTCTGTAAAAACTTTACAGCAGTCAGTCAAATCTTTTTTTTTTTAAATAATTTACGTACTGACGTTTTGCCCCTTCTGTACATTGCTGACGTAGTGTCGCAGTCGGTTATCGCATGTGAAATTAAATTTAATTTTGGCATTTGGGATAAGCCGATAAACTTTTCGAAGAATATATTTCTGTTCGCTGTTGAGCCCTTCCAGGTTTCAGAAAATAAATAACTTTATCTACTGGAGTCCTTGCAGTAAGCAGTACTAACAAATCAACGTCTTCACCAACTACAATTGTTGTGTTTGTTGCCTTAAATTTTTCAATTGCTGTCTCAATTATAAGGACATCTGCGTCATTTTTAGCTTGTTTCACTTCAATATTCGCAGCTGTTAATTTGTCAGTTAACATGGAAATGAAACGAGATTAACGTTAGCGAAAAATTGTTGTTGATTCGCTGGAACTGTTATATTTTCATCAAAGATAATCTCGGATCCCGATGATGTTTTTGTAGTTCGACGACGTTGTTCTGCAGCTTTAATATTCTTTGTCGAGTCACTGTAGCCGTCAAATACCACTGTCACTGTAAGCCCGTAATGTCTGCTAAATGGTAGACGCTTGTAATAAGTACTTATATTCACTTGAACTGAACCTTTAACACTAAAATAAACATATATAATATGAACAAGACCTACGGACAATACTGTAGCCATTGTGTACAATAAGACAATCTGTTCTTTTTCAAACAATGGTATAGCCGCCAAATGCTTTTCAAGGCCACGTGGATAGAGGAAATTCAGTTTGAGACTGATTATCTTTTGAAGAAATATTTTCAGAATAGTATGATATATTATATAAAAGAGACACAAATAGGCATTTATACTTGTCTTAAGTGCCACATTATGTATATACGTGGCTTATATGTGCATATTATAATGTATAAAGTAACTTTTATAATCGCGATATCTCAGGAATGGTAACTCTTAGGAAAAAAAATTGTAAGGACTGTTTTTGTAGAGAATTTTAAGATCTACAACTTTGGTTTAATGTTTTTTCTTGATAAAACTTACGGTTTTCGAGAAAAATCCAAAAAATCTCAAATTTTGACCTTTGACCCCGAATAACTTTTGTTGCACACATGGGATCGATGGGGACTTTTAAAACTTTATTTGTTATGGTAAACTCTAGCTCTCCACCAAAATTTGGGTCTCCGGCAATTTTTGTTATTTGCCAACTATTTTGATGTCTAAGTTGACCGGATTATATCAGGTATTTAAATTTATATAAATACATAAATAAGGACTTAAACAAAATTACCTGATGTGAAATTTATAAACGCATCTCAGATTACCGTCAAATATGGATATTCCACCTTTAAAAAACACACGCGCTCATTTTTTATCACCTTTTTAACAAAAAATATGTATATTTAAAAAATCTAATTTTAATATAAAAGCCAGAATTTATGTTAAAGATGTTTTGTATAAATTTAATGTATTAATGGTGCTTTTAAATGTATTAGAAAATGCCTGTATTTTTTATATTTTGTGTTTTTATTTTCTTTACATCCCAAAAAAACCAAAATGGTGCATTAAACAACATTACCAATATTACTTAAAATATACCTTATTACCAACCATAGACGGATGAGACAACCGAGAAGTCCAATCGCCGACCAAACACGGCCTGGACCGACTATCCCAACCACTTTAGAACGCACCCTCTTATTGGGTGACAGAGGTCATGTGACCAGTGCAATGAAGTGCATCATTCTCCTTAACAGCGTTGCCACATTTAGTAGATATCTACTGTTCTGGTATATTTTTTATATTATTTAAAAAATTCTAGTAGGCAATGTTTTTTTTAGATGTTTGGTATATTTCCATATTTTGTTATCACTAAAATAAAATTTGCTTTTTAATAGTATTCACCCCATTTCTAAATTAATTTTCAGACATTTTGTTACAATTTCCCAATGTCATTACCGAAAATAAGGTTCAGGACGTAGATGATGATAATAGATGGACAGAGAAATGAAACTGGTAAATACCAGATCTAAATAAGGAAATCTTCATATAATTGGTTTGGAGAATTTTCAAAATGATTGTAACGCTCGGTTTCATAATCAGTTAAGGATTTTAAATTTTAAGTAAGTTGGTACCTACCTTTATCACAATTCATATATGGGTAAATGTCAACTTTAAAGTGAACTTTACTTAATGGGTGCATTCAGCAGACTCAATCGATGACTAATCGCTTAGTGATTTTCTGCTGATGAATGCCACATAAATTGTCGATTAGTTATCATTCGATGACTTATCGGTCGCCATTTTAAACATCGGTTTTGAAATATGATTACTTAGCAAATCAAAATAAGATTGACGTATGACGTGTATGTAACACGTATTTTTAAGTTAGGTATCTTTAAAAAAACATGAATTGAAGGCTGAAAGGCATATAAATCACGCTGATAAATATCTGAGCTGCTTTGTTGGATTATTCGTATGTACCTATGGTTTACCTATGTCGCAAGAAATTCAAGAATTTGAAGCTATGTATGAATTAAACGGGGTTATCGATAAATTACCATTTCATAATAATTTTAATTTCTGTTCTTGAGGTGTCTTTCACGTATTTGCAAATCATTTTGAAAAATGTGACAGTTGTCAACCTATTTCGTATGTACATGAAAGTATACCATTCAGAAGAATCGTTAGCGATTACACATCGCTAAGTAATCGATTAGTCATCGCAGTTTTCTGCTGAATGCAGCCAATGTTTACTTTAAGTTGATTATGAAACCGGGCGATTTTGACAGGTAACCGTTAACACAGATTTTACTGTATTTACAGGGCCTAAAAAGAATCTACTGATTTCTATTGATTTTTTGAAAGCAAAACTACTATCCGCTGCAAGATAATTCGGATGGAATTCAGACAAAATATGTACAAAAAGTACATATTTTGCCGGAGTTTCAGCCAAATTATCTTGCAACGGATATAGTACTGAAAGAGTAAGAACTGGCCTGGCAACCCTGTCTAGCAAAGCTGATACAAAGATTTAAGCTTATCAAATCTACTGATAAAACAATGGACAATGGAGAAACCAGCTAATAAAAAACAAATAAACAGGTTGTTAAATAAATCGAAACTTTCCAGCAAAATAAAATATAAAATAATAAGAAAAAAGTACGGTTATAAAGTAAATTCTTTTTTTGCTCCTGAAGTTGCCGTAAACGTGTCACACATCTATAGAACTATACGTAAAGGCCCTGGGGTCGTGAGAGACAACTACCTAGTCGGCGAGAAAACCCATGGGCGTAAATTAGTTTAGCATTATAACGTTTTTAAGTAGTTGCGATTGTTGAAAAAACTTAACTGTGATATGTAGTTGTCACAATAGTAATAACTTAGTTGCCCATATAACTAAAGATATTACTTAACGTTGTAACATCGTAATGTCAGTCGGGTTAGGGGTCGTTGGCCGAAACAACTGAAAGTCCACTGTGGCAACGTTATATACAGTGCATTTGTTTGTACTGACAACCAATGCGTCGAAAAATTGCTACTTGGGCTGGATTTTAATTAAAAAATAAAATTGTTTAAAAAATATCTTTTATATTAGTTTTTATATTAAAACCTGAAAACACGACTCATATTGTATAAAATAGCAAAATAGTTACCCAATGTCTTCCTGCAATGGTTGGCATAAACGTTGCTTTGATGAACCAAGGTAATCCTAAACAGAGCAGAATATCAAATGTGTTTGAACCTATAGAGTTGCTAATTCCCATGGAACCATGACCTAGAAAAAATATTTAAACATTTTACAGGTTCAAGCAAAACGTTTAGAATAATCAATAAAAATTGGTATTATATATGCAAATAAGAAAAAAATCATGTTTAATTAAATTTGTCACCCTACTTTTGTGTAAGTTCAATGACTAAATAATCATTTCATCTATATCGTTTAAAGACCATAACTTGTAAATCCTGTATGTAAATTCAATATCTAAAGGATCATTTTGTTTATAGAAAATATGTCTTTATACATATAAAAGTAAATTTAATTAATTGTATTTTGCTTGTAGTAGTACATTTTAATAATTAATTTTATTTACTACATAGGTACACTAATTGTTTACCTTTTAACAACATAACCTTAATATTACTTTTTCTTCTTATAATTTTTTTGGGCTATGGCCTTGTTGTCCAGTAACCAGGACCAATATAATTGGCCAATATAATTAAAAGTGCGAAAAATGTTGCCGAGCTATAAAACCAGGTGTCGCTTTTCTGAACTTGCACGGTATATTAGGAAAAAATGTACATTATTTACCTTGTTTTGCAACAATAACACTAGAAACAGCCTCCGGAACGCTAGTGCCAGCAGCTAAAAAGGTTATGCCCATAACCGAATCTGGGATTTTTAAGGTGTCACCTGAAACATATTATATGAGAGAATAATATTACTTATAAGATAGAAAAAGTGTACGAATAATAGTATAAATAAACGCTTGTTCAATTAAAAAACATCTTTGGTCAGGTTAGCCTTGGAAACAATTGTAGCCACTCAACTGACATTCCGATATGTTAGTCATGTTTCTATATGTCACACTGATAAGTTCACAAACCATACATACTCATAGACGTTTCACGTAAATTGTCAAGGTCAAGACAGCAAATTAGTTAACATTCCAATCCAGAGATGTCGCTGTCAGTCAATTTTCTTGTCATATTTAACAACTGACAGTTGACAATTAAATTAATTTGTTATTTACTTTTTATTTTACAGTTTGTGGTTTAATTATTTTATTATAGTGGTGTTACGTTTTTAATTAGATTAATTACAATATTAATCAATTGTATTAACCATCCGTTCTTATGAGTAGAATTTTCAGTTTACATTGATCATCCCGTGTTGTGTTTCTCCACATTTAATAAAACAATATAATAGATCCTGTAACAGATTATTCCAATAGACAAGTGTGTCATCAACATTTCTGGCCTATATATTTTTGGAAGTTTGTAAAAGATTATAAGGTAATATTTATCTAAACAATCATCCTACAAGATTTTTTAAAAAATTTTCATTCAACTCAATATTACACATCAGTGCTTTCACGTGACACATGGCAGTAGTGTTTAGCATTTTGAAAACAAATTGGAATATTTGAAGTTTTCAGTAAAATATTGAATAAAACATTGAATTGTCTTTCTGTTGTTTTAATTTCCTGCGAAATTTCATCAAAAATCCCGCAAAATTTATAAGTTGAAATTCCCACGTAACTAAAATTTGTCAATTTAGTTCCCATTCCAATCAAGAGATGGCGTTAATTCGATCCGAAAGATTAACATGGTCGTGAAACGTCTATAAGTATATATGGTCTGTGGATAAGTTCCTGTCATTTGTATTTGACTGCGATTTTAAATTGTGACTAAAAAATTGTGTTTGTTGTTGACAATCGTCAAAATATATTTACCGTCCGGTCCTAAAGTTCGACTGTCTGCAGGCAAAAGTCATGTTAATATTTTCCAACCATGAAAGACCCTTGCTCATAAAGTTTACAGAGCCTAGAGTACGTATCACCGAATAAAAACTGCAAGAATAAAAATTACAGCGACTATTTCGCTAGACTATTTTTAACTGATAAA
The DNA here is from genome assembly GCF_917563875.1 of Diabrotica virgifera virgifera. Classification (NCBI taxonomy): domain Eukaryota; kingdom Metazoa; phylum Arthropoda; class Insecta; order Coleoptera; family Chrysomelidae; genus Diabrotica; species Diabrotica virgifera. The sequence goes on along the minus strand of NC_065443.1, from coordinate 57,664,754 downwards.
ACGTCATAGCAACGCCACCCTTCCTACTGACAAAACTCCTTCCAACCCGTGATTTATCAGCGAAAAAATTATGACAGATCCGTCACGAAGTTGTATAGTAATTCTATGGTTAGTCCAGAAAGCCACTGCGCATCCACTAGGAAAAATATTCTTATTCGGATTTTTTGCACAATCTCATTCAAAAAGGACTCCTTTTAACAAATTTGCATGTTGCCAGGACCAAAAGGTGGTCAAAAATTTTTTAAACGTTTTTTTTTTGTTTTTTTCCTAAAATTATTTTATTTGCATGGAAAAAAGTTTTTTTAGGTTTTTTGGATCATTCCAAACAGAAAAGGTCTTTAGTGACTTTTCTCTAAAAATGATAGTTTTTGACATATAAGCGATTAAAAATTGAGAAATTGCGAAATCGGCCATTTTTAACCCTCAAAAACTATGTGGAAAACTGAAAATTTGAATGTTGCCAAGGTAGGTAGATATTCTTTAAACATCGATTGATGAAATCCCGAAGAGTTTTTGCAATACAATATTCAAAACTCCTTTGTTTTTTAATTGCTATTTATGGCAACAGTATGGTGCAAATGAAAGGAATAAATTCGTTATTTCGTAAACCGACGACTTTAAGGAAAAATCCCGAAACAGGTCGATTTTTATTTTTAAGTTATGATATTGTGGCATATACTAGTGACGTGATCCGTCTGGGCGTGATGACGTAATCGATGATTTTTTTAAATGAGAATAGGGGTCGTGTGCCAGCTCATTTGAAAGGTTCTTTAATTCTCTATTCAGTAATGTAAACATTTACATAATTATTTATACAGGGTGTCCTTCTACTTCTTTTTTTGTCAAATAATTTAATTTAATAAAAATTTTTTGGACACCCTGTATAAATAATTATGTAAATGTTTATATTACTGAATAGAGAATTGAAGAACCTTTCAAATGGGCTAGCACACGATCCCTATTCTTATTTAAAAAAATCATCGGTTACGTCATCACGTCCAGATGGAAGACGTCACTAGTATACGATATATGCCACAATATCATAACTTAAAAATAAAAATCGACCTGTTTCTGGATTTTTCCTTAAAGTCGCCAGTTTACGAATTAACGAATTTATTCCTTTCATTTGCACCATACTGTCGGTGGAAAATAGTGTCGCGCACGCTTGATTAGCAATTAAAAAACAAAGGAGTTTTGAATATTGTATTGCAAAAAACTCTTCGGGATTTTATCAATCGATATTTAAAGAATATCCATCTACCTTGGCAACATTCAAATTTTCAGCTTTTCACATAGTTTTTGAGGGTTATAAATGGCCGATGTCGCAATTTTTCAATTTTTAATCGCTTATATGTCAAAAACTATCATTTTTAGAGAAAAGTCACTAAAGACCTTTTCTGTTTGGTATGATCCAAAGAACCTAAAAAAACTTTTTTCCATGCAAAAAAAAATAATTTTAGGAAAAAAACAAAAAAAAAACGTTTAAAAAATTTTTGACCACCTTTTGGTTCTGGCAACATGCAAATTTGTTAAAAGTAGTCCTTTTTGAATAAGATTGTGCAAAAAATCCGAATCAGAATATTTTTCCTAGCGGATGCGCAGTGGCTTTCTGGACTAGGTTATCAGTTTGACAAACGTCATTGAGGCGTAATCAATTTTGGACAGATATAATGAATCCAGACGAAAAATCAAGATTGGATGCCAGTCAGGTGAAGAAATAAAAAAATTGGTTTCGGAAAATGTCCCATTGAACAGGCAGAGGTCCAGAAGCTCTATTTGGACCCAATTTTCGGAGTTCCTACGGGTGAGAAATTTTACGCTTGAAAAATGTACCACAATAATGGAACTAACAAAAATTCTCGAGGATTATGCCTTTAACAGGAAAAAAGGCAATGGTGAAGACTATAAAGAGTCGTCTGTAAAGTCAAAGTGGAATATTACAGCCAAAATGTTATAAGAAAAATATTTTACATAAAAATCGACCCTTTCACAGATATATCTTTCAAATGTGCAAGCTGCAACTTGCACGTTGCTAAATAAGGCAGCTTCAAAGTGTTCAAGAAAAAAGAAAACTTAGTTCAAAAGCATTATCCACCGAAGAACTATTAAAAATCATTCAAAGCTACGACAAGGAAACCCCCGATGGAGCACAAAAAAAGTTTTTTCACCTTTGCTTATTTAAACTTGATTGGAGAGACAATGAAGCCGTAAACTGCAAGATTCACTTTTTCCAGAAGGAATTTGACGTTATGGAAGAATATACGGGTTGAATTGAATACAACAGCATTTTTTCAAAACAAATCAAGGTGGTTCAAAAAGTTTGGCAAGCAGGAAATGGTTGGTAAGAAATTCATCAAACGAAAACTTATGCCCAGTTAGATTATTTTTGAAACTAATGGAAAAAAGGGGACCAAAAATTTTATCAGACTCTTTCTCACCGTTCACCCCAACTGGAAGGATGGACCTTGGTTCAAAAACTGTCCACTTGGAATCAACACCGTATCTAAGTGGGAAAAAATGTCAGCTGAAAAAATTGGAATAGACACAAAAAAACAAAATAATAAACCATTCTCATCGATCTTTAGCTGTGTCAGCCTTGTTCAAGCAAGGTGTTTCTGAGCAGGAGTTAATTGAATTAACGGGTCATTCAAATGCACTCTCTAAAACCATATCTGCAGCTGGATTCCAGTCACCACCAGAAGTTGATCGAAAATATCAGAAGAACAAATGAAGCTGGACCATCGAGTTTCCACAGCTACAGGTCAATAATACACAAAATCATGCTGTGGTAGAAAATAATGGGCAAACTACTATAGCTTATAATAATTGTACATTTAATATTGCTAACAAATAAATAAAGATTATAAATTTTCTTCTGGTTTTATTCAAGTTTGTTGCCTTTTGGCAATTTTCGCTTATGAAATTTTGACAAAATCACTCGACTGAAGTCTCGTGATTTAACTGTCAAAATTTAATTCGCGAAAATTGCCAGGCAACAAATTTTCATACCAGTCGAATATATTGCCGGCAAAATTTTCTCTCTTATGATATTATTATATACGAAAATTTTGGATAATTTCCCGTCGTCAAGTATTATATGTCAGACGTCTTTTGTTGAGACGCAAAAATACATGCAGTGACATTAATGACAATTATTGTTTTACAACTTGCCACAGAAATAAAAAAACACGTTTAGCAAATATTCAGGCGAAGATATCAATAAAATATTAGTTAAAATGATTTAAAAAGACAGTTTTATTCATGAAATAATCTTACCGAATTACTCTCGACATCATTTCCCTCCCCCTTCGGGTCGTGTATCCCATTAAATTAAAACTAGCACTCGGGATAAAAATCTGTATAAAAACCATGTATAATGAAACTTTAAACAAATTTCATCAAGCAATGTAACGAAAATATTCAGGGAAGCTTTCACGTGGTGTTATTCTTCTGCACGAAAATGCTTGGCCTTATGTCGCCAAAGTGGTATAAGGAAATTTACAACGAAATAAACAAAGGAGTGTCCACGCTATAGTTTCGATTTATCACTTTGCCATTTTCGCATCTTTGGGCCACCGAAAACGGCGTTATTAATTCTTGCAGACACAGCCGCAAGAATACTTTGCACAGGATATGCATCGGCTGGTAAAACACTGGAATATGTGCCTTATCATCATCATCATCATCCAGCCTTCTGCATCCAAAGTTGAACATACGCCTCTCCTAATTTCTTCCAGTTTTGTGGATCTTGGGCTTCCTGCAACCAATTCCCAGTAATCCTTTTGACGTCGTCTGTCCATCGTGTGTGGTCTACCTCTACTTCTTCTGTCTGCTCTTGGTCTCCACATTGTAATATTTTGGGTCCTCCTCCGGTCCTTCATTCTGGCTAAATGGCCCGCCCAACTCCACTTCGGCCCTGCTACTCGCTCTATGACATCTGTGACGCCTGTCCTTCTGTATGACCATGTCTCTGAGAGTCAGTCCAAGTAGTGACCGTTCCAATTTTCTTTGGGCCACTCTAAGTTTGGTTGCTGTGGCCTGAGTTAACGATAATGTCTCGGCGCCGTAAGTCATGACTGGAAGTACACATTGATCGAACGTCGTCTTTTTCAAATAATTTGGCAAGTTGCTCTTAAAGATGCCTGATGGAGCGTCATATACGCCCCATGCTAAAATGATCCTTCTTTGTAATTCGGCAGTTTAATTGCTCCTGGAAATTTGGATTTCATGCCCTAAGTATTTATATTTATAAACCAATGCTACGTCGTTGACGTCGACTTTTGGATTTTCGCTTGGTACCAGGTTGGTCGTGTATTGTGGCTTTCCAAAATTTATGTTTAAACCAACTTTCTTACAGGCGGCATCTAACTCAGTAAGCATAGTTCTAATCTCTTTTAAGTTGTCTGTTATAAGAACTATGTTGGCTGCGAATCGTAGGTGGGAGAACCTTTCGCCCTCGACATTTTATTCCTTTGGCGTCGACATTTATATGTGCCATATATATATATATATATATATATATATATATATATATATATATATATATATATATATATATATATATAGTGGTATTTAATTGTTTGTTGATACGTTAACTAATAATTTTTTTCTGGATCAAAGATGAGTTTCAATTGAACAAGCCTCTGATATAGGTAATATACGAAAGGACCCCGCAACACTCCTTATGGAAAAGTGATCCCAGTCAAATTTAACGAAAGTTTGGTAAATAATACTTCTCGATGTGTAGATTAAAAAAGTCCCGTGGACCTGGGACTGAATAACTACTATTCTCGAACTACAGCCTTCTGAAGTTATTGAATTCGACTGCTCGGTTTACGTTAAGTGCACTAATTCTCGTTCAAGTGAATGAAAATATTTCTTATTGGAAGAAGAGTGACTCATTTTCTTCATGCATACTTGCGTGTTGTATATGAATTCGTGGTCAAAACTAGATGCATCGTATTTTAATCTTCAGAAAACCTCCGAAAAATATATGCGATATAAAATGTGCTGCTAGAGCGATATAAGAATTATCATGGAGAATTTACGGTCCAGAATTAAAGAAAAAATTGTTGAAACATAAAAAATACATTAGCTGACATGAAACTTGTGCCGCATATCAGATATAAGACAAATAGGAAACATGGACTTAATCTCAATATGAAAAAACAAAGTACCTGGAAGTCAGTAAACGCTAAATATTAATTACAATAATTGTCTATTGAAAAATTGGGTTAAAGTCATCCTCGACTATCTGTACGTTAAGACTTTGCTGATTTCGTTTATATGCATCATATATGTTGTGTTAAATAACGACCTATCAGGATACTTAATATTGGGTTGATGTCTTGTAAAGCCTAAAAACCATAACACAGTGGTTATATGAGCACAAGTACCCACAGTTCTCGCCCTAGATTGACAGGTAAAGTAGTACAAGCTAATCAGTTTTTCTGCAGGCTCATCTTCATCATTCTCTTCACCAATCGTGCAGGAAATGAATATTTGGTGTTTTGTAGCTTGCCGAAACCTAGAAAATATTCGAACTCTTATGAATCCCGGTTCATCCATATTTTCGTCAATTTAAAACAAGTATGACAAATCATTTTTTCATTTTGGTTTCCTTCAAAAAATACAGAGAGTAAAGTTTATTATGATTATAAGTATAAATATTATAGTTATAAAAGTAACCCCACATCACTATTCGCCACAGTATTTTGTATTAAAAAGTTCGTCATCATTGGCTCTAGAATCCCTGTTGGACCTCGGTCTATTTGGGAATCAGCTTCCATTTCTTCCTATCATTCGCCTTGGTTTTCCAATTTCGTACTCTTAACACCCGTAACTCGTCTTGCACCTGGTCCTTAAATTATACTCTCGGCCTACATCTTTTCGTCACACCATCCGGTCTTTGGTTATAAATGTGTTTTAACGGCTCCATCTCGTTCATTCTCGTTAAAGGAAGAACAATTTTTTCTTTCATTCTGGAGCATGCTACGGGTGGAATTACCCCCCCCCCCCCCATACATACGCCACTGTTCAGTAGCGTTCCAAAGATAAGACGGGACTGTAGCTTTGTTAGTATTTGATAACTGTGAAGCATTCATGTAAATATGATAATTCTTATATGGCTCTAGCAGCACATTTTATATCGCATTTTTTTTAAGTTTTCTGAGGACTTTTTAGAGGTTTTCTGAAGACTAAAATACGATGACCTATTTTTGACCACGACTTCATATGCAACACGCAAATATGCATAAAAAAATAAGTCCCATTTCTTCCAATAATAAACATCTTCGTTCACTTCTTTGTGAATTAGTGCACTTAACGTAAACCGAGCACTCGAATCCAATAACTTCAGAAGGCTGTAGCTCGAGAATAGTAGTTATTCAGACCCAGGTCCCATGGACTTTTTTAATCTACACATCGAGAAGTATTAGGTTTGTTCTAGCATCAGTTTCAAACGGTTTGAAACCATCAGCGAATAGTGGACCAGCGCGAGTAGAGGGGATAGCACTGGTGACTGTATTATGTTTTCTCACTGACCAACTGTTTGCTGACGGTTTCTGACTAGTTTGACTATTTGCTAGAACAAACCTATTATTGACCAAACTTTCGTTAAATTTGACCGGGATCACTTTTCCATAAGGAGTGTTGCGGGGTCCTTTGGTGTTACATTAATTAATATTTATTGCAGAAATCTAGATCAGTAAAAAAGGACTTAAAAGTAGTTCAAATGAATTTTCGTTAATGATAAAACTACACATTTCACGTTTCAAAAGTTATGCATCACCTAAAATTATGCTCATTTTTATAGGTGATTTTTTCGTGAACAGATTCGGATTCCGTAATTTTCTTTATTATTTTAGATTTTCTTTGGTATTTATACAGTTGGACAAAGTTTTACTCAAATTTCTTTTTTGAACTACTTGAACTTTTTGAACCGGGTGAAAGAAAATACATGTTTTTCCTATGTCAAGTTTGAAACATCCTGTAGAGAGGACAGGGCCGTCTTAACCATACACGGCGCCGGGGTGCAAGACTCATCTTTGCGCCCCTTTTGTCAGAAGATTATACAGGGTGTCCAGAAACTCTACCGACAAACGAAGACAGAAGATTCCTCAGATAATTTTAAGACAATTTAACCCAATTTGCTTAGTCCGAAAATGCTTCGTAAGGGAGCTAGAGCTCTTTGAAGATGGCGTCATGAAATTAGTTTATCTTAAATACCTCCAGAACGCTTCTATTTAGAAAAACGAAAATTGGTATGCTTATTTACTTTTCAGAGGTGAATCGATTCCATCCATTCCAAATTTCTAGTACCGGTCACAGGCGTCCGTTTTGGGTAGACCAACGGGTATTTTATCGCATAACTTTTTTGTCCTTAACTTTTATGCATTTTTGACACCGGATTATTAACTTGTATTCTATTCTAGTACTAAAAGGTACTCTTATTTTAAGTCCGTAGAACACACCGTTTTCTAGAAAAATCGATTTTAATGTTTTTCGTTTTTGAAATTTGAAAAAAAAATTGAAAGACTTCAACAAAAAACGAAGTATTTTACTAACATAAAGTAAGAGTAACTTTTAGTACTCGAATACCTCATAATTTAATAATCTAGTGTCAAAAATGCTCAAAAATTCAAGACAAAAATGTTATGCTATAAAATAACTGTTGACCTACCCAAAAATTTTAAAATCGATTTTTCTAGAAAACGGTGTATCCTACCGATTTAAATCAAGAGTACCTTTTAGTACTAGAATACTTCACCATTTAATAATCCAGTGTCAGGTATGCATAAAAGTTAAAGATAAAAAAGTTATGCGATAAAATAACCGTTGCCATACCCAAAACGGACGCCTATGATCGGTACTAGAAATTTGCAATGGATGGATTAGATTTATATCATGAAAATAAATACGCGTACCAATTTTTGTTTTTCTAAATAGAAGCGTTCTGGAGGTAATTAAGAAAACCTAATTACAAGACGCTATCTTCAAAGAGCTCTAGCTCCCTTAGGAAGCATTTTCGGACTAAGTGAATTGGGTTAAATTATCTTAAAATTATCTGAAGAATCTCCTGTCTTCGTTTGTCGGTAGAGTTTCTGGACACCCTGTATAGGTTATAGGTACGCTAAAATTAAAACTAATTATGTTTGCTTTCTTTATTTATACAGTGTGGGCCAAAGAAAACAGTCTACCTCGATATTTGGCAGTAGTTATTAGATTTTAAGGAAATGCCGAAACAGGTCAATTTTTATTTTTAAATTATAATTTTTTAATATACATTTCATACTAGTGACGTCATCAATCTGGGCGTGATGACGTAATCGATGATTTTTTTTAAATGGGAATAGGGGTCGTGTGTGGTAGCTCATTTGAAAGGATGTTCAATTCTCTATTCAGCAATATAAACATTAATATTTTTATTTATACAAAGTTGGACAAAGAATAAGTTTTGAATTGAATTAATTGGCAGAAAAAGAAGAATCTATGTAATTTATTTAACTTAAAACACATTATATTACTGTCAGAAAATAGAAAATCATATTTATTTGTCAAAATAAACATTGCTTTTAGCTTAAATTAAATGTTCAAACTGCCAAGAGGTAGATGGGAAAGCGAAAAGAAATGTTTGTGAAATAAGCATTTTTTTCTATTTTCTGACAGCAGTACAATGTATTTTGAGTTAAATAAATTACATATTATATTCTTCTTTTTGCGTCAATTAATTTAATTAAAAAATAATTTTTTTGGCTACCCTGTATAAATAATGATATTAATGTTTATATTGCTGAATAGAGAATTAAACACCCTTTCAAATGAGCTACGCACGACCCCTATTCCCATTAAAAAAATGATCGATTACGTCATCACGCTCATATGGATGACGTCACCAGTATGAAGTATATGCCAAAAAATTGCAATATAAAAATAAAAATCGAAATATTTCTGCATTTCCTTAAAATCTAATAACTACTGCCAAATATCGAGGTGGACTGTTTTCTTTGGCCCACCTTATATATTAAAAAACATGGTTTCAATATTCAAAAAAGATCAATCTTATAAACAATACCATATTTTTTAAAGTATATCAAAATCAACTTTTCTAGCTTTTAAGTTGGCAAAATTTTTATTGCTTCGGTGATATCTATTTTTACTTGCTTTTCTATAGGTATGTACTTATTAAAGCCAATTGTTTTTGATCAATTTAAGTTTAGAAAAAGATCTTTCTCATTCAGCTATTTATCTGGAAGTGTTAAATATATTCTTAGAATGTAGAAATATTTGGGAAAACAGAGAGTAAATTATTTTAGAATATATAACTTAAAATATCGAGTGGAGTTGTGTCTATATTTTTAAAAAATATTGGTAACAATTCTAACTCATGGAATAGATCTTCACCATCTACTAGGGCAGTCCGATAAGTACTTAGCCTCTCCGCCCGATGGCGCCACTATCGCAAATGAAGTGTACTGTCATTTAATGCTTTCTTGTAGACGGCTAATGTCAAAATGTCAGCCAAATCGATGACAACTGTCAAAAATTGGTTTAATGAGTTTCAACATGGGCAAACGTCGGTTTTTGATGATCCACGCGTATGTACCCCGAAAACAACTACCACGGAGAATAACGTGACAAAATTCCACGATCTTGTATTGGCAGACCGCCAACTAAAGGTGCCCGAGATAGCTGACACAGTAAGCATCTCAAAAGACAGCGTGGGTCATATCCTGCATGAAATTTTGGGCATGAGAAAGCTGTCGGCGTGATGGGTGCCGCGTTTGCTCACTTCAGACAATAAGCGCAACCGTGAGACCACTTCAGAACAGTGTTTGACGCTATTTAAGTGTGATCCAAAGGAGTTTTTACGTCGTTTCATGACCGTCGACGAAACATGGATTCACTGGTGTACACCAGAAACCAAGGAACAGTCGAAAGAGTGGACATCAGCGAACGTCCTCCGAAGAAGGCGAAGACTGTCCAATCGGCCGGAAAGGTGATCGTCAGCATTTTCTGGGATTCACAAGGTGTAATCTACATCGACTACTTGGATAAGGGCAAAACGATCACAGGGCCCTATTATGCTGAATTATTGGGCCCATTAGACGCAGAATTGAAGAAAAAAGGACCCCATTTGGCAAAGAAAAAAGTGCTCTTCCACCATGACAATGCACCGGCTCACACCTCCGCCGTCGCCAAGGTAAAATTGGTCGAATTGGGCTACGAACTGTTGCCCCATCCACCGTATTCTCCAGATTTGGCTCCGTGGGACTATTATTTGTTTCCGAACTTGAAAAAGACACTCTGGGCAGAAATTTAAGTCGAATGAGGTGGTCATCGCCGCCACGGAGGCCTATTTTGCAGACCTCGAGAAAAGGTATTTTTCAGACGGGTTAAAGAAGTTGGAGCATCGCTGGGTCAAGTGTATCGAGCTAAAAGAAGACTGTGTAGAGAAATAAATTGCCACTTTTCCAAAATTTTCCTTTTTCTTTTGTAGGCTAAGTACTTATCGGACTGCCACGTCACGTATATCAGATCTACTTCCAAGCGCTAGTTTTTTTTTTGTAAATTTAAACATTGTGTTGTTTTTTAAGTTTTCTTCGGAGTTTCTCCAAACCATATACTTTCCATAAAAGAAAAATTATAATTATGTTCCCTCAACATTTTTTCAAATCTTACAAGACGGTGATTCATTGTCACTCGACATTCAATATTGGTCAAAATAGTGTACGCGTCACCTCTTTGAAATTGTTGTCGGAATAATCTAAATGGGTTTCATATTTCATTTCCATATCGTAGGTGTAGTAAGCATTAATAACCTTTGTAAAAAATATCGAAAGTGCACTTGTATGTTTTTGTTATTTGTAGTTTTTTAAGGACAAAAACCGCAAGTTTGAGCCTAGCAAGTTTTCAGCTTGCGCCCCTTGGACTGGGCGCCCGGGTCCTCGCACCCCTTGCACCCCTGGGTTAAGACGGCCCTGAGGGAGGACAAGGTATAAGTATGGGTACAAATTTAAATCGTATTATAGTCTTATGTTTTGTGAACATTTTGTTTCTTGCATATACCTGTTATCTTTAGAAATAAAGAAAATAGACAGATCTATTGTTAAACATGACGTGTTTTACCTGAAAAAACCTAAATTAAAAAAAAACAAAACAGTTAACAATACAAAATATAATGGCACATAACGTTAATAATTAATGCTGGTCGACACCTTATTTGGTCGACCAAGTGAGTGGTATACACAGCACAACATAAGAGAGATGATATTGTTTAATGGAGGCTCGGTGATGTTTTGGGGTGGGATTTCCTTGAGAGTAAGTACGGATTTGGTGTCTACGTGGAGACTATTTAAATAACGAGGGGTTCATTGTGCAGATTTTCTTTCTTTGAACACTTTGTGCTCATCGCACTATATATAGGATATAATTTCACCTTATTGTATGATAAAACATGTCTTCCTCACGTATCGCATGCTGTCAGTTAAAACACATCTCTCTCTCTTCAATCCTGATCCCCCGGAGGGAGTGTAGTGGTCGACGTGATGTCGTGTATTGTCCGTCTCCAAAGATCTGTGTCTCTGGTCATTTCTTTTAACTCATGCATAGGTCTTTTGCATATTCCCGTAATTTTATCGATCCATCTTGTTGGGGATCTTCCTCGTGATCTTCGGCCTTCCACCTTTCCTTGTATATTGAGTCTTTCCATGTTTTCTGTGTTTGCTCTCATAACATCTCCAAATTATTTTAATTGTTGGAGATGGACTTTACTGGAGAGCCGTTGGCTAACTTTTAGCTCTCTTAAAATTGAATTATTTGTTCTATGGTCGGTCCAAGGAATTCGTAGCATTCCTCTCCAACAGAACATTTCAGTGGCGTCTATCTTCTTTCTTTCCGAATTTCTCAGGGTCCAAGATTCACATCCGTAGGTCAGTATTCTCATCTCATCTTTAACGCTCTTGAAATTTGACAGTCCTTCCATATTGTGGTCATTTTTGCTGTGGCGACTTTTGCTAGATCATATCTACGTTTTATTCCTTCCTGTAGTGACCAACCCTGTGTTTGTGATTAATGATCCCAGATATAAGTATGAACTCACAACCTCAAACCGATCAATTGTGGTTATGTGTGGATGATTGTTATGTAGTCTATCCACTACCATGATCTTTGTCTTTGATATGTTTAATTGCAGACCAAATATTTGACTTTCGTTCTCAACCAGTCGTACAAAATCAATCAGCTCTGCTTGACTATTTGCTTGTTTAAAGTCAAGTCAAGTCAAGTCAAGTCAAATTTATTCATCACATGCGACATTGTACAAAGTACATGTATGAGACAAGTCAAAGTTTATACAAAAAGTATATAAATTGTAGATACAAAAAGTATATAAAAAAGTATATAAATTAATAAATATGACAACACATACTTAAAAGATATTTTTAGAGTATGGCGCAGCAAAAAGTAGTCACTTCATGAGACAGTTAAACGAATCATCAAATAAAACGAAATGTATTTGGCATTTAGTAAACTTAACAGTCGGGAAACAAAACAACTCAAAAGTACCTAGTGATAATAATAATAACTTAGCAGACAAATTTAACCACCATTTTGTTGAAATGGCTCCAACGTTACTTGCCGCTTTGGATCCTACTAAAATAGGTGGGTTTACATCAGTATCAAAAAACCGTAATAGTTGTTCTATGTTTTTATATCCAACTAACCCACAGGAAATAACTAATATAGTCGGAAGTTTTAGATCCAAACACAGTTGTGGTTTTGATCAGATTTCCCCTAAGTTATTAAAACAATACATTCACGCTCTAGCAGATCCACTGACGGATATTTGTAATGCCTCTTTTCAACAAGGAATATTTCCAAGTATGTTTAAACTATCTATTGTAATCCCTTTATTCAAAAGTGGTGATAAAGATGACCTTAACAACTACCGTCCCATAAGTCTCTTATCTGTGTTTTCAAAGATAATTGAAACTCTTGTTTATAGTAGAATAAACGCATTCCTAAAAAAGCATAGTATCTTGCATAATTTTCAACATGGTTTTACATCTTCTAAGTCTACAACTACAGCTCTTGCAAATTTCGTCAGCTTAGTGTTGGATGCTTTGGACAGACGAGAGAAGGCATGTGGTTTGTTTCTCGATCTGTCCAAGGCTTTTGATACTTTGGATCATAATTTGTTGCTAATAAAACTTGAGGGGATTGGTATTCGTGGTGTAGTTCTAAAATGGTTTACTTCGTACCTAGAAAATAGAAGACAAAAAGTAAAGATAACATCTAATGGACATGTAAACGAATCAAACACATTGGATACCCATTATGGTGTCCCTCAGGGTAGTGTATTGGGTCCTCTACTTTTTATAGTATATATTAATGATATAGCTTTGGTAAGTAATTCACTGAGTGGAGTTAACATCATCAGTTATGCGGATGATACCAACATTCTAGTCACAGCAACATCCGATCAAAATTTGCAAAATAAAACTACACAGATACAGTTCTACACAGATCCTTCCATCAACAGTTATTTCTTATCCAACAAACTAGTTTTGAATGAAGAGAAATCAAAGTATATGATTTTTACGTCAAATAATTTATTAAACCATCAAGCCACTATACAAGCAGCAATAGATAAAACAGACTGCACGAAGTTGCTGGGGGTTCTGTTAGACAGTAATTTTAAATGGTCAAACCATATTTCTAATTTGAAATCCAGATTAAGTAGCGCATGTTATGCACTGAGAATTTTTTCACGTCTCTTTAATACATCAATATTAAAAACAGTATACTTTGCCCATTTTTACTCAATAGCCAAATATGGCATTGAAGTCTGGGGTTGTACCTCTGAATTAGAGCAGATATTTGTACTTCAGAAAAGAGCTCTTAGGATAATGTATAAAATGAAATTTAGAGATTCTTGTAGAGGCATCTTTAGACAAAACAATATTCTTACAATTCCTGGTCTGTATATATTTTCGTGTATAATGTATTTACATTGCAAAATTAATGAATTCAATAAATTTCAATTTAACCATGTTTATTCAACAAGATTCAGAGACAATCACTTTATGCTTCCACAACATCGTTCTGTTTTGTTGGAAGGTAGCACACATTATGCAGCCATAAGTTTCTTTAACAAATTGCCAATAGATATACGCATGAATTTACATCAGCCAAACTTTCGGAGGTGTGTACATCAATACATTTGTGAGCTAGAGCCATACTCTAAAAATATCTTTTAAGTATGTGTTGTCATATTTATTAATTTATATACTTTTTTATATACTTTTTGTATTTACAATTTATATACTTTTTGTATAAACTTTGACTTGTCTCATACATGTACTTTGTACAATGTCGCATGTGATGAATAAATTTGACTTGAATAAAAATAAACACATATTAAAGAGTAAAACCGTCTAGTTTCTTTGTTATTAAAAATACCCATCAGAGAAACTAAAAAAATAAAATGTCCACAAAATATAAGACTAAAACATAATTTAGATGTACACCCACCTTTGTACCATTTCCTCCCTACAAGGTGTCTCAAACTTTTGTTTTAATTAAAATAAATATTAAGTAATAAAACGGTCTATTTTCTTTGTTTCTAAAGATATCAGGGACATTCAAAAAACAAAATATTCACAAAATATAAGACTACAATACGACTGCGATGCATACTCACACTTGTACCTTATACTCCCTACAGGGTGTCTCAAAATTAACATAAGAAAAACATTTCTTTTCTTCCACCCGGTATAAGTACAAAAAAGAAGTTTGAGTAAACCTTTGCTCAAGTGTGCAAATACAAATACCAAAGAAAAGTCTAAAATAATAAAAAAAATTAATGGAATCTGTTAATCTGTTTATGATAACTAGAGAGCGGAATATATGCAAAGTGCATATAGATGCATATATTGCATATTTTCAGACAACAAACACAACATTGCATATTTAAGCTAAACACGATTTATTTTGCATATTTTAAAAATAAATTATATAAAAGTTTAAAATTTTCCTCTCTTAGTTGGAATTTTATAACTTCGATATGAACGAGCTCGTTATTTATCTATCTATCGCTCATTATTATCTATCTGGACTTTCCCATTACTACCTGAATTTAACAATTATGGATGTTCCCAGAAAAATATTATTTTATTAGCGTAGCAAGTCGTAGGTACCTACCTGCTTTTAAGGGTCTAATATTTATTTTGTCAGTTTCCGGCCAACATTTGTTTAAAGTAAACGTTGTATCTAATTTAGTGTTTTTGAAGTGATTGGTATATATTAAATTTAAATATGTCTACCATTCAAAAAAGTGCTTGGATAAAGTGTTTTCCCGAGTTAAAGCTAAGTGGAGACAAAGTATTTTGCAAGGCCTGTTCCAAAATCGTAAGTTACATTCATAAAAGTTAATTTTAGTGTTTTACCAGATCTAATAAAGTCATTAGAACAAAGGAATTTAAAATTAAGTGATTCGGTTAATCTTCTTAACACTTTTTCTGCTCATTGTCAAAAAATTCCCGGAAATACGGGGATTACAATTAGAAATAAATTAAAAAATGTTTTAGAAAAAAATGAGGGCTTCGATTGTTTGAGGAAAGTTGTACGTATTTTTGAAGGCAACTTTTCTGAAGATCTTACGACTTGTCAAATTAGTTTACTGCCTAAATTAAAATATTGTCCTATAATATCAGTAGATGTAGAACGAACTTTTTCTGTGTCCAAACACGTTTTTAGTGATAGAAGGCAAAAGTTGCTAGTTGAAAATTTTGAAAAATATTTGATTATAAATTCAAACTATAATTTAGATTCTTAATTTAATTTTAATATCAGTTTTTGTGTGTCATTTCATTTGTTTTTATGTGAAAAATAAATATGTATTAAACATAAATGTAGGTTGAATTTTTTAAACATAAATGTTTATATTTAACATATTGTTTTATTTTTGAGTATTTTTAATATGCATTTGCATATTTAGACAAATTTAGAAAAAATACCTGCATATTTGTAGTAAAAGTAATGCATATACAGGGTGTAACAAAAATACAGGTCATAAATTAAATCACATATTCTGGGACCAAAAATAGTTCGATTGAACCTAACTTACCTTTGTCCAAATGAGCACACAAAAAAAGTTACAGCCCTTTGAAGTTACAAGATAAAAATCGATTTTTTCCGATATATCGAAAACTATCAGAGATTTTTTAATGAAAATAGACACGTGGCATTCTTATGGCATGAACATTTTAAAAATAAATTATAGTTAAATTTGTGCACCCCATAAAAATTTTATGACGTTTTGTTCCCTTAAACCCCCCCAAACTTTTTTGTAGGTTCCAATTAAATTATTATTGTGGCACCATTAGTTAAACACAATGTTTTTAAAACTTTTTTGCCTCTTAGTACTTTTTGCAAACCCACCACATATTTTTATACTGTTACGTACGATTGTAGAGACCTGGTAATAATATGAAATTTTTTTTAAAAATTACATTTTGAGGTATATTTTGAACCATATTACAAAAGAAGCCACATTTCGATAAAAGTTGCCTCATTCGAAAAAATACTAAGAGGCAAAAAAGTTTTAAAAACATCCTGTTTAACTAATGGTACCGCAATAATAGTTTAATTGAAACGTACGCAAACATTTGGGGGGTTTAAAGGCACAGAACCCCCATAAAATGTTTATGTAAACATATTAAAAAAGAAGCCGCATCTCGAATAAAACTGATTTATCGAAAAAATATTAAGAGGCAAACAAGTTTTAAAAACATTGTGTTTAATTAATGGTACCACAATAAGAATTTAACTGGAACGTACAAAAAAGTTTGGGGGGGTTTAAGGGAACAAAACCTCCATAAAATTTTTATGGGGTGCACAAATTTAACTATAATTTATTTTTAAAATGTTCCTGCCATAATAATGCCAAGTGTCCATTTTCATTAAAAAATCTCTAATAGTTTTCGATATATCGGAAAAAATCTATTTTTATCGTGTAACTTCAAAGGGCTGTAACTTTTTTTGTGTGCATATTTGTGCTAAGGTAAGTTAGGTTGAGTCGAACTATTTTTGGTCCCAGAGTATGTGATTTAATTTATGACCTGTATTTTTGTTACACCCTGTATATGCGCATATTTTGGTAATGTTGTGTTGCATATATTCCGCTCTCTAATGATAACTACGAGCGCATAAAATGCTACAGAATCTGCAATTAGACATATCATTACGCTAAAATAATATTAAAGGTATACAATGGTGAAATTTGAAACATCTAGGGCTAAGTTTACCTATTATAGTTATCATCCAAGCCACTGCATAGGACAACGATCCAATCCAAACGATGCACATTACAAATGTTAGCGGAAACCATTTCTTGAATCTCTTCGCTTCGCAGTCAGGAATTGTAAACAGGAATATCAAATATATGGGCCATGTTATTATCCAAGTTGCCTGCAAAAAAGTATGTTTCGTATTCAAGATATGCTTTTCAAAAACATCTATGTGTTTTATAATGGATGTTTTGTGTTTGGTAAAACGAACGGAAATAAAAGTTCCTGAGTTAATAACATGAAAAAACGAATATTACTTTGTCTGCATTATTTTATATTATACTTTATTTCACGTTTAGAATAGAACATTGGGCTTATGGAGATCAGTGTTGCCAAAACTCTCACGCACGTGTTGCTACTAGACTGTCGATATATGATTCATTCAAATCAGAGCCATATTCAACACTGTATAGATGTAGTTAACTTTATTTCACTAACAAACAGATACGTATACTTAGTTGAATACAAAATAATGCATTTTAAATACATGTTTCTTTAATAGACAGATATACATATAGACGGAGAGCTAGAGCCGAAAAATCATCGTCATAAGTAATATGGAGTTTTTCCTGTGAAATGTGTCCATTGTATATTGACAATTATGACCCCTTTCAGGCTGACACCTCAGTGGATACAGGAAGTAGCAATAAGGGATGAAAGGGGAAAGTTAGTGCAGTCATTAAAGGTTTTCACTTCCTATTTTGTTAAACCTCCATCGATTTGCATGAAAATTGGTGACTAGTTAGAGCATACCTCAAGAAACAAAACTGATTTGGTGCCACTTGCCCTTTTACCCTGGTGGTGAATACCACCCCTTCCCGCGGGTGAAAACTATTTTATTAAAAATAACCCCTCAAATCGATAGAGGGACAAATTTTAAGTAAAATTTGTTATATCATGTTATTAAGGTGATACAGTAGCGATCAACAGGTAGCCAAAACGCGTTCCAAGATTGCGGCTGTAATTTGGAATATTTTTTGAAATATTTGGCACATGTATTCGTAATATAATAAAGAATGGCGGTACAGAGCCCAATTTGAAAATTATATTAATATGTTGAAATTACTCTGTAATTAAATACAATATTAAAAAAACGAGCCTGTACCGCCATTAAGAAGAACAAAAAAATACACTTTCTTGAAATAAACTTTTTTATCCGATGCCTAGATTTTGTGTCATTTTGGAACTACTAATGAAATAAAAAATTTTAGTAGTTCCAAAATGACACAAAATCTAGGCATCGGATAAAAAAGTTTATTTGAAGAAAGTGTATTTTTTTGTTCTTCTTAATGGCGGTACAGGCTGGTTTTTTTAATATTGTATTTAATTACAGAGTAATTTCCACATATTAATATATTTTTCAAATTGGGCTCTGTACCGCCATTCTTTATTATATTACCAATACGCGTGCCAAATATCTCGAAAAAATATTCAAAATTACAGCCGCAATATTGGAACGCGTTTTCGCTACCTGTTGATCGCTACTGTTTCCTCTTAAAATAAATCAATACTTTTTGAGTTATTAAAGATCAAAGATTTGTCTATTTAAGAGCATATGCGTGAAGTTACGGATGATAAAAACAACATGTTAATTAATTGTATGTTAGTAAAATATTATTTTTATATTATTTCGATATTTAGTCGAATTTTTTTATCATTATAAACTGAATATGTCCAGAAACTAGGGGTGTCCAATAATGGGTACATTTGACATATTCGAATACACTTTTGCTAAATTTATAATATCGAAATAATATAAAAATAATATTTTAGTAACATACAATTAATTAATATGTTCTTTTTATCATCCGTAACTACACGCATGTGCTCTTAAACAGACAAATCTTTGATCTTCAATAACTCAAAAAGTATTGATTTATTTTAATAACATGATATAACAAATTTTAGTTATAATTTGTCGCTCTATCGATTTGTGGGGTTATTTTTAATAAAATCGTTTTGACCCTCGAGAAGGGGTGGTATCCACCCCCAGGGTAAAAGTGCAAGTTGACACCAAATTATTTTTATTTCCTGAGGTATGTTCTAGTCACCAATTTTCGTGCAAATCGATGGAGGTTTAACAAAATAGGAGGTGAAAACCTTTAAAGACTACACTAACTTTCCCCTTTCATCCCTTATTGCTAGTTCCTGTATCCACTGAGGTGTCAGCCTGAAAGGGGTCATAATTATCAATATACAAAAGACACATTTTACATGCCAAACTCCATATTACTTATGACGATGATTTTTCGGCTCTAGCTATTAGAATAATAGATATTGTAAGGGATGTTAGGGTTATACGGAATTACGAAGAGATTTAGTGCTTTTGATTATATTGAAAATAACTAACAACTTGTAATTGTAACATGAGTTGAAATACATTGCAAAAAAAACGCCGGAGACGAAGTGTCTTTCGCGATAACATAATATCTTCATCTGGCACGGCACTGCGCAGGGCTTCGTCGTTCGTCGTGCTGTTTCGGGGCAGTGCTCGGAGAGGTTGGCTTTATAGTACGGGGGATTTGTAGCCAATATATAGGTGGCTGTTATAATATGTAATTATTATGGTCTTATAAAAATGTTAAATTTTACTATTGTTAACATTACAGGTGTATGAAAGCTTTATTTAATGTAACTAAAAGATTAAAAAGCTTTAATTTTATTTTCATGTAAATACCTAATAACAACAAGTACTTACATAAAAATTTTTCCTTGTATACAGGCTGAGTAACCACTAAAGGGACGGAAGATTACAGCGAATGGGTAAACAATTTGAATTTTTTTTTTAAATTATTAGTTTGTAGGTTCATAAAAGCTACATGTTTGCGCCAATATGAATATATATTTCATTTATTTTAATTCGGGAACGTCTTGGCAACACAGTTCTAAGTAAGCATAATCTTCTGTCCTTTATGTTAAGTCAGTCAGTCGTTAACAAACATACGGTCGGAACATATAGTACACTTTGACAATTTTAATTTGATTTTGTGTGTGTTTTCCGTGAGACAAATTGACGATACCAGACAACATATTTTCGGTAAGTTCCCTTCTTTTATCCCATCCTTCATTTTCCTTAATGCCACCGAAAATAGTGCTTCAACATTTAACAACACGAAGAAAATCTAAGAAAATCTCGGTAAGTTATTATTATTAAATTTTTTCCATTTGGTTTTCCTAAAAGCCAAAACATAATTGGTCAATTTCGAGCTTGGATATTCAGCGTAGGTTTACAGTTTGCTTTGCTTAGTTTTGTATTATTAAATAATAATATTCTTATTTAGAAACAAATTGTTCGGTAAAATTTAATGTCGGCACGTATCGGAAAAAAAAACTCTGTGATAACTTTTTGCTGATTTTGTATTTGTATCGTTTTTGTTTCTCGGAACAACTTGGGCTTCGGGCGTGAAAGAAGTTAGGTTTTTAAATATTTGCGGTGTTGTCAAACGTGAATATTTTTCGACTCAATCGGTTACGGAAAAATTCGGATGTATGAATAAAAATTATTTTGTAAACAAATACTAAATTTGATTCACGGTTCTAAACAAAATAAAGAGTTTGCATAATAACTGCCCGGAAGGCTTGTTTTTTAACAAATCTCTATAATTAATTAATTTTATTCAAAATTTATACTCAGACCTGGTTTGTTATATGCTACAGTTTTCTTAAAGTAGACTTTGTTTTTTTTCTGATTTTGCGGATTGATTTCAGTAACAATGACTACTCACGAAAGGCAATTTAAAATATTAACGGCTAAAAAAGAAACGCTTTATACAATCATTCAGACTTTATATGACTTATCGAAAAACTTAACTACGGATAACACCATTAAAAAATTCATAAACTTGTATCAGTCGATGGATTCGACAAGGACAGAAATTCTCAAAATTTTGGATGAAATCAACGCAGTCGGGTTTGACGTTGATGAAAACTATAAACCAGATTTTCAGGTGATGTCTGTTATTAACGAAATGTGTTGTGAAGCAAGGGCGGCTTATACAAAATTAAAACCAAGCACCAATATTGTAAATCCAACTTTACAGCAAAGTACACAACAACAGTGTAATGTACACAGTCTTTTGCCAAAAATCACTATTCCAGATTTCCACGGAGAAACAAAGGAATGGGAAACTTTTTATTCGATTTACAAACCATTGGTACACGATAATTTCCAGCTGACGGATGCAGATAAGGCTCGGCTTTTGGTTTCACATTTAAAGGGATCGGCCCTTAGTATTTGTGCGGGAATAGCTACTTCTGGGGATAATTATGACACGTTATGGAAAGCACTTTTAGAAAAATATCATAATAAAAGGTTGTTAGCAAACACTTATTTACAACAAATTTTTAATTTTAAATCCTTGCAATCGGAATCTGAAAAAAATCTAAACAGTTTTTTAGAAATCTTTGACGCCTCGGTTAATGCCTTAAAAAAGTTGGATGTCCCGGATTTAACGGATTTTATTTTACTTTATCATGCACTCTCAAAACTGGACAGGGAAACGGTAAAATCTTTTGAAAATCACATGCGCGGAACGGTTATTCCTACTTACACGGATTTAATTAAATTTGTTAAGGATCAAACAAAAATTTTGCATAATAGTGACTCACAAGAGGCTAGCTCCGGTGGCTATCATAAAAATAAAAATTCGAAATCATTTTTTGTAAGCCAGCATGAGAATAAAAACAATAACAGAATGCCTTTTTGTGTTTTATGTAAAAAATCGTCACATTTTTTGGGTAGGTGTGATAAATTTAAGGCTATGAATCCTACACAAAGGTACGATTTGGTAAAAAATAATAATTTATGCTTTCTGTGTTTTTCCCAGTCACATGGTGTAAGACAGTGCTTAAAAAGACCGTGTGCCCAGTGTGCCAAGAATCATCATTTTCTTTTATGCGCAGGAAAACCGGAAATAAGGGGCGCGAAAGAAAATAATCAAAATAATCAACCAAATTCTGGTGTCGGTATTCCAGAAACGGGTTCCAATAACCACAATTATTCGGGTTCAGTTAATTGTGCGTTTCAAAATTCTAGTTTTTTGAGTAGAAATCAGGAAAAAACGGTTCTATTAGCAACGGTAACGGTATGTGTGTTAAATAGTCCTTTACAAAATGCAACGGCGCGGTTTATTTTGGACAACGGTAGTCAGTGTAATCTTTTGACCACGGAATGTTGTAAAAAACTAGGTCTTAGATATACAAAAATTAATTCTTCGGTACAAGGTTTGGGACAAAACTCTCAGTCGGTAAGGGGAGTAACGGACATTATTATCGCTTCGCGTTTTGATCAGACTAAAAAATACGATGTTCAAGCTTTAGTTATTGATCATATTACAGATAAATTGCCAAAAACGAAATTAAATTTGCAAACTTTATCGGAATTTAAAAATTTACAATTAGCGGACGATAAGTTTTTTGAACCTAAATCAATCGATGGCATAATCGGTGCGCAGTTTTTTCCTATTCTTTTCGGCGGTAATCGGATTTTGAGTTCTTCAGGTTTAGGGGCGGCTTTAGAAACAACGTTCGGGTATGTTATTATGGGTCAGGTGGATACGGAATATTCCACTCCCATAAATTTGCTCACTTTAAGGGAAGAAACATCGATTGAACAAATTTTGACAAAATTTTGGGAATTAGAGCAGGTTCCAAAACGGGAAATTCCGGATTTAGACGCTATAGAATGTGAAAATATTTATAAAACCACGGTTTCCAGGGATATATCGGGCCGGTTTACTGTTGCATTACCTTTTAAAAGTTCACCAAAAAATTTGGGAAATTCAAGGGTTTCGGCGGAAAATCGGTTAAAAACCTTGGAAAAACGGTTAACAAAATCGGACAGCTTGCGTGCGGATTACAATAAAATTATGCAGGATTTTTTGGATCAAGGATACTTAAAATTATTGGAAAAAGAAGATTGTGACTTATCCTATTATATTAGTCATCACCCTGTAATAAAATTAGAGAGTTTAAGTACACCTATACGTATCGTATTGGATGCATCTTGCCCTTCAGACAGTGATGTCTCTTTGAATGATTTATTGCATAGCGGGCCTAAACTGCAGGCGGACATATGCACTTTATTAATAAATTTTCGGCTTTTTCCAGTAGCATTGAGTTCGGATTTAAAAAAGATGTTTTTACAAATAAAATTAGTACAAGATCACTGGCGGTTTCAAAGAATATTATGGAGATTTGATCCAAACGAGGAAATAAAAACGTATGAATTTACGGTGGTTGCGTTCGGTTTAAGGTCGTCACCTTTTTTAGCGCTACGGACGGTTCAGCAATTGATAAATGAAGATGGCAAAGATTATCCTTTAGCTAAAAAATATATTTCTTCGGGGCTATATATGGATGATTTTTTAACGAGTGTTCCGGACGAAATTGAAGCTAAAGAATTATATAATCAATCGGTAAATCTCTTCAAAGGTGGTTGTTTTGACTTAGTTAAATGGTCGACTAATTTCGACAATTTGTTATCAGAGATTCCGCTGGAAAAACGTTTACAAAATTCGGTTACATTTAAATCGGAGACTAAAGTTTTAGGGATGCAATGGGATCCGCAGAGGGATGTTTTGAACTATAGGTTAACCACCCCCGATAAAAATTGTACAAAACGTAAGATTTTATCTCTTACTGCAAAATGTTATGATCCTATTGGTCTGATTGCTCCATTTATTTTGCATTTAAAGTTAATGATCAGGGAGTTATGGCAACTAAAATTGGGTTGGGATGACTCACCCCCGGATACGATTAAAAAATCATGGGAAAAGGTATGCAATGAATGGCAAGATTTTTCAAAATTTGAGGTCCCTAGACATGTAGGAGCCATGAGGGATGTTCCGATTATGATTTTGGGGTTTGCGGATGCAAGTCGAGACGGTTACGGTGGGGTAGTTTATTTAAGGGTTGTAAATTCTAGCGGTGAAGTGAGTGTGAGACTGGTTGCTGCAAAATCGAGATGTGCACCTTTAAAAAAGACAATGACCATTCCGAAGCTAGAATTATGCGCGGCTTTGTTGTTATCATCTTTGCTGAAATTAATATTTGAAAATTATAGCAAACTTACTCATATTTCACAACTAGTTGCGTATTCTGATTCGACCACGGTGGTGAGTTGGTTAACTTCGGCAAATACCAAAGATATTTTTGTAGCTAATCGAGTGCAGCAAATTAAAGAAAACCTTCCTAATATTTCATGGCAACATATTGAAGGTAAAAATAATCCCGCGGACTGCTTGTCAAGAGGGTTGACACCCTCACAATTAATAAATCATGAACTTTGGTTACAAGGTCCTAGTTGGATAAAATTACGGGAATCGGACTGGCCTTCTTCAATATTAGAATCGGATATTTCGGAGGTTAAGGTTTTGGTTATTGAGGAGGAGAAGCAAGGTGAAAAAATTCATCCCTTACTTGAATTGGTTGAACGTCATTCTAGCTGGCATAAAATTTTACGGATTACGGTTCGGGTTTTAATGTTGTTAAAATTAATTCCTGTGCAAAAATTAATTACGGCTACTGCGCTAAGAACAGCAGAATGTTATTTAATTCAGTTAAAACATTTTGAAACTGAAATAAAAATGATAAAAGAAAACAAACAATGTAAAACACAGCTTAAGAAAGTACGGCCATTTTTACAAGACGGTTTACTTATGGTGGGGGGACGACTTAATAATTCATCCCTTAGTTTTTCGGGAAAACATCCACTAATTTTACCGGGAAAAGAAACGTTAGTTGAACGGATTGTTGATTTTTATCATATAATTTATATGCATACGGGGGCATATTTGCTTGAAGCTTTATTGCGTCAAAAGTATTGGATTCTTGGGGCAAGAAATCTTATAAGAAATCGGGTTTTTAAATGCAATCGTTGTTTTAGAAATAAACCGAAAATTTTGACACCGCTCATGGCAGATTTACCGGTATCGAGGGTTACTGCTACTAAACCCTTTTTACACGTAGGGGTTGACTATTTTGGGCCAATAAATATTACATTAGGTAAAAAACGTAATGCGGCGGTTCATAAATCGTATTGTTTATTAGCGGTTTGTTTAAGCACAAAAGCGGTTCATTTAGAATTGGTGAGTTCTTTAAGCACACCACATTTTATGCAAGCATTTAAAAGACTTTTAGCAAGAAGGGGCCCATGCAAGGTTTTGTATTCTGATCAGGGATCATCTTTTGTTTGTGCGAAAACGGTTTTAAGTGAAATTAATCGGTTTGCTAGTTCGGAAGAATATCAAAATGCACTGTTATGTGAATTAAATTTGAACGGTGTGGAATGGAAATTTATAAGTCCACAAAGTCCGAGTCACGGGGGTCTTTGGGAAAGTAATGTAAAGAGCGCTAAGTCGCATCTCTATAAGGTCATAGGGGATCAGTTGTTAACATATGAAGAGTTAAATACTCTATTAATTCAAATAGAGGCAATCTTAAATTCGAGACCTCTTTGTCGTCGACCAACTGATTCATCTCAAATATCGGTATTAACTCCATCACATTTTTTAAATTTAACACCGTTAGGAAGTTTGCCGGCCGACGATTTAACAGATTTAAATATAAACCGGTTAGATAGGTTCCAGTTAATCGATCGAATGGTGCAAGATTTCTGGAAAAGGTGGCGTTTGGAATATTTGACTACCTTACAAACTAGAGAAAAATGGAATATAGATTTGCCTAATGTTAAAATCGGAACGGTTGTTATTTTAAAGGTAGACAATGTACCTACACTTTGTTGGCCGTTGGCCATTGTTACTGAGGTTCATCCGGGTAAAGACGGAGTTGTTAGAAATGTTACTGTAAAAACTTCGAAAGGGACATTTACACGACCAGTTTTAAAGTTATGCCCTCTTCCGAATCAATAAATTTACAGTAATATCTTTTGTATATAGTTATAGGTATTTTTCATTAGAATTTATTTATTTTTTTCGATTATTTTTTTTTGAGTTACGGTAATTAACTCTGAAAATTTTGGTATATTAATTTATGCCTGGTCCTTTGAGTATTTATTTGGAACTAGTTTTTTTTATTGTGTTTTCGGCACAAATTGCATACGGATTTGGCTGAAAAATGGGTTTTTCAGGGCGGGGGCTATGTTTGCGCCAATATGAATATATATTTCATTTATTTTAATTCGGGAACGTCTTGGCAACACAGTTCTAAGTAAGCATAATCTTCTGTCCTTTATGTTAAGTCAGTCAGTCGTTAACAAACATACGGTCGGAACATATAGTACACTTTGACAATTTTAATTTGATTTTGTGTGTGTTTTCCGTGAGACAAATTGACGATACCAGACAACATATTTTCGGTAAGTTCCCTTCTTTTATCCCATCCTTCATTTTCCTTAATGCCACCGAAAATAGTGCTTCAACATTTAACAACACGAAGAAAATCTAAGAAAATCTCGGTAAGTTATTATTATTAAATTTTTTCCATTTGGTTTTCCTAAAAGCCAAAACACTACATTTTAAAACTATTTTGAAATAAATAAAGTGTCCCAATAAATTGCGACGTATCAAAGTTATATTTTTTTCTTAGTCTTCTTCTTTTTTCACTTTACAAGCAATCCAGGCTTGATCATTGGCGGATTGATACCTCTATGAAAGGTTGTCACTTTATTATTTGCGCGATCGGCCGATAATTCTACCGATTTATAGATCTGTAATATTTTCTGCTATTAGTATTGTGTCATCAGTGTATCTAATTTCAATATGGGTAAGCCATTTATTTTTATGCCTGCTATTTAATCCTCTAATGTTTTTTGAATATTTTCTCTGAGTATGTATTAAACATTGATGGCGACAAGACACGGTTCTGTCTAACACCTCTTTTAATTTTTATTTTATTAGTGTTTAAATTATTTATTCTTATGTTATTTTATCTTATGTTATGTAGAAGAGGCTAAATTGATTTCCTTTGAAACATATATTATTGCATAGCAAGCTGAGGATAGTTTCTTGCTTAAAACATCTATATTAAGGGACCACATTTAAGGTTGCTGTCTAAAAAATACCAAGAAATTTTATAGAATCAACAATACTGATCTGGCTGTTATTAAGAGGTAAGAGTTGAAGAGCTCCTTTATAGGATAATGCTACTGTTTTATCTACGTTAAAAGAGAGTACATTAGAATCGGACCAGGTTTTTATCGTGAGTAGATCAGAAGTTATAATAGCAAGAAGAGTTGAAATTTTTGAGTTGGTTCAAGTGATACTGGTATCATCAGCAAAAAGAAAAAATTTTCCATCGATTTTAAAACTAGTGATGTCATTAATAAAGAAAAGAAAAACTAGAGGACATAATACAGAACATTGTACCCCATAAGCAACATTTTTGAGACTAGAGCTTTTATCATTTGCTCTAACCAGTTTTTTCTTATTATCCAAGTTTCCTAGGAACCACTTATTTAGTTTTTTTATCAAAATATCGTGATAAACATAATCAAAAGCTTTGGCGTAGTCACAAAAACTATGGCGCTGTGCAGATTATTGTTCAAAGCTTGAAAAACCTCATGTAGTACAGAAAACATGGCATACATTTACTATTTAAAAAGCCGAAGTGATTTGCTATAATCTGAGTGAATTGAGTTAAAAACGTTTCATAATAATTATTATCAATATATAGGTACACATATTTTCATTGGTTAGTTATTAATACAGGGTGGTTCATCTTATTCGCCTCGGTGTCTGTACGGAAAACCAATTGATATTTTAAAAAAATTTCTTCACAATGATATACAAGGCCATTAATACTACAATCTAAAAATAATGTGAATTATACAGGGTGCTCCAAAAAAGAGTGGTATATCATAGTTATATTTTTTCTTATGGAATGCCCTATATATGATGACATTATTGAATTGACCTTAAAAAATAAGCTATACTTTCATAAGGGTTCCCTATACCTAAATACAGGGTGTTTTGATTTATTTCGATTTTTATGGAAATGTAAGGTTTTAGAAAAAAATAAATATCTATGAATCTAAAAATCATTTACAAATTTTTTCTTGGATCTTAATAATAGACTATTTAGCATACTTAAACAGGTGCTTACTGCAACAAAATTTCTTACAGGGTAGTCAAAATATGAGATTGTTCTATTAACAAATTCAAGCTGTACTAACTTACTTATTTTAAATAGAACACCCTGTATCTTACTAGTCTATCGCGTAGAAAATTTACTTAGCTTTTAATTTATACTAGAGTTTTCTATACCTATCTTTTACAGGGTGGTCAAAATATTAGATTATTCTATTATCAAATTCAAGCTGTAATAACTTACTTATTATAAATGGAACACCCTGTATCTTATTAATCTATCGCGTAGAAAATTTACTTTGCTTTCAATTCTTATTAGGGTTTCCTATACCTATCTCACTTCATTTTTGAAATATTTAGAGATTTCCTAATTTGTAAGCTTTAAAAATTAGAATTAAGTATCTATGTCGTGGTTATGTACAACACATCACCAACACCGGCAATATACTTAAATATCTTAGTCAAGATACTTTCGTTAATAAAATTCATATTTTTATTATTTAATCACACATAGTGTTCTTATTTTAAGTGTCATACTCGATATACTATTCTTTATAATGGAAGATATTTAAAATCTCTTCAATTCCATGTAAACATTCTCAATACATATGTTATTCTGTATATGTTAATTCCCATGTTGTTCTGTAAATACCCATTTTTACAAATTTTTGTACAATAGTATGTACAATATTTTGTACAAAGTAGTTTTCGTCATAGTAGCCATTGCATTTAATTGTTTGTAATTGCGATTCAAAGATTCAAACAAAAAGTGGTGTTCTTAAATTTACTTAATAACCGTTGGTTTAAGATATGGAAAATACTTATACGGAATGAATTATAATTTAAATATCTTCCAGAATACGGCATCTAATATAGGGTATGCAGTTTAATATAAACATATTATTCAATGTCACGTGTAGGTCAAAATCAACTAAATAAATACAACATTCTGTATGATTACATGATAATAATGAAAATTTTATTAATGACAGTATCATGTCTAAGTAGATTGCCGGTGTTGGTGATGTGTTGCACATATTGTACATATGTAACCACGACATATTTACTTAATTCTAATTTTTAAAGCTTGCAAATTAGGAAATCTTTAAATATTTAACAAATGAAGGGAGATAGATATAGGAAACCTCAATAAAAATTGAAAGCTAAATAAATTTTCTAGCGATAGGCTAGTAAGATATAGGGTGTTCTATTTAAAAATAAGTAAGTTATTACAGCTTGAATTTGTTAATAGAACAATCTAATATTTTGACCACTCTGTAAAAGATAGGTATAGGAAACCCTAATATAAATTAAAAGCTAAGTAAATTTTCTACGCGATAGACTAGTAAGATACAGGGTGTTCTATTTAAAATAAGGAAGTTATTACAGCTTGAATTTGTTAATAGAACAATCTCATATTTTGACCACCCTGTAAGAAATTTTGTTGCAGTAAGCATCTGTTTAAGTATGCTAAATAGTCTACTATTAAGATCCAAGAAAAAGATTGTTACTGATTTTTAGATTCGTAGATATTAATTTTTTTCTAAAACCTTACATTTTCATAAAAATCGAAATAAATCAAAACACCCTGTATTTAGGTATAGAGAACCCTTATGAAAGTATAGCTTATTTTTTAAGATCAATCCAATAATGTCATCATATATAGGGCATTCCATAAGAAAAAATATAACTTTGATATACCACTCTTTTTTGGAGCACCCTGTATAATTCACATTATTTTTGGATTGTAGTATTAATGGCCCTGTATATTACTGTGAAGAAATTTTTTTTAAATATCAAGTGGTTTTCCGTACAGACACCGAGGCGAATAAGATGAACCACCCTGTATAATTTAAAATATTTGAAAAATATCACGTTGTTTACTATTCCACATTTAAATTTGTCCAGGGTTCATGACAGGACACCGAAAGATGACTTCAAAGATATAATCGAAAGTTCGAACTTGTTAAAACGGACCTAATTTAATTTCGCATTTAATTTACCGTTGTATTACTATACTAAATCTTGTAGGCAAATATAGGAATATACAGGGTAGGCCAAAGAAAAGAGTCCACCTCGATGTTTGGCAGTAGTTATTAGATTTTAAGGAAATGCCGAAACAGGTAGATTTTTATTTTTATTTTGCAATTTTTTGGCATGTATTTCATACTAGTGACGACATCCGTCTGAGCGTGGTAACGTAATCGATGATTTTTTAAACGGAAATTGGGGTCGTGTAGTAGCTCATTTGAAAGTGTGTTTAATTCTCTATTTAGTAATATAAACATTGACATAATTATTTACACAGGATGGCCAAACATTTTTTCTATTAAATTTATTGGCAAAAAAGAAGAATATAATGTAATTTATTTAATTCAAAATACATTTTACTACTGCCAGAAATCAGAAAAAATGTTTATTTGACGAATAAACATTGCTTTTCGCTTAAATTAAGTGTTCAACCTTCCAAGAGGCAGGTGGATGGCGGGAGCAGGCTTGAACATTGAATTTAAGCGAAAAGAAATGTTTGTTTGTGAAATAAACATTTATTTCTGTTTTCTGACAACAGTAAAATGTATTTTGAATAAAATAAATTCCATACATCCTCCTTTTTGTTTTGTCAATTAAATAAATTAAAATTTTTTTGACACCCTGTATAAATAATTATGTAAATGTTTACATTACTAAATAGAAAAAATTAAATACCCTTTCAAATGAGGTACCATACGACCCCTATTCTCACTAAAAAAAATCATTAATTACGTCATCACGCCCAGATGGATGACGTCACTAGTATGAAATATATTATTAAAAAATTGTAATTTAAAAATAAAAATCGACCTCTTTCGGCATTTCCTTAAAATATAATAACTACTGGCAAATATCGAGGTGGACTCTTTTTTTTGACCCACCATGTATATTGAAAGAGGACAAACGTTGACAATCTGCAGCTGCTATTGATGTAAAAAATGATTAGAGTAAGTAATATGACAGTATTAAATATTGTTGATCACATACATGTAAGATTCCTTAAACCATGGATTCGGGTTCTTTTGGAATCAGATCGGATAACAAACGCAACTTGAAACAGAAAATAGACTTATAGGTCTGGATCCCGCGTATGAAAAAAAAGTTGATTAATAGCAAGCTGAAAATTTGTTAATAGTTTAAGGGTGTCTAGTCGGATAAACTTTGATATATGGGAACACTGGAACAGGGGCAGTTTTAATTGTGGAACAGGTTAAAAATTTGGAACGGTCAGACCACGAAAACGGCACATTTATTTTGTCCGACAGAACAGACTTAAACTCTCCGAACAGAGGTTAAATTCTCATGCAAAAATCAGACTGCTATTTATCACCTGTCATAATTCCTGTCATTTGACATATTCTACATGTTCCACTCATTAAAACGCCCATTTGGTGATAAATAGCAGTCTGATTTTTGCATGAGAGTTTAATCTCTGTTCGGAGAGTTTAAGTCTGTTCTGTCGGACAAAATACATGTGCCGTTTTCGTGGTCTGACCGTTCCAAATTTTTAACCTGTTCCACAATTAAAACTTCCCCTGTTCCAGTGTTCCCATATATCAAAGTTTGTCCGACTAGACACCCTTAAGCTATTAACAAATTTTCAGCTTGCTATTAATCAACTTTTTTTTCATACGCGGGATCCAGACCTATTAGTCCAATGTGTAGAATGTAGATTTTTGGCATAGTTTTAGGGTACATACCATACAAAAATGTACAATCTGAAGTACATAACTAAATACTCTCTTTTGTTTTCTGAAAATAACTTTTCCCTACATTATGGTAAGGGAGCCCAAGCCGGGATTTTTGCAGTCACTCGAGCACGTCAGATTAGCATATGGTGAGAAACCTGGTACCCTGCAGATGTACCTCTACTATATATTGGCTCTTAACACAGGGGAGTTCGTTAAGGGGGGCCCGAAAAAAAATCTACCCTTAAAAAAACTCGAAATTGTCAGATTAAGATAAGGTAGGTTAAGTACATGCAAAAGAGTGTATATTTAAAAAATCTGACGATTTGAGCCGGGCTTAAGGAAATGGGTGAGTCCCAAAGTTTCACAAAAAAAAAGCGAATATTTCGCGAAATGAATGACAGATCGAAAAACTAAAAAATATATGCTCAATATTTTTTAAACATCTATCGTATGATACTAAACACGACTTCTCACGGAGAGGGGTGGGGGTAAATTTAATATTTTAAATACGAATCCCGCGATATTTCGCGAAATGAACATCAGATCGAAAAACTGTAACATATACTTATTCAATATTTTTGAAAAATCTGTCGAAAGACACCAAATACGACCCCCCATGGATGTGGGGTGGGGAGTTACTTTAAAATCTTAAATAGGAACCCTTATTTTTTATTGCAGATTTGGATTCCTTACGTAAAAATAAGTAACTTTTATTCGAAACATTTTTTAGAATTATTGATAGATGTCGCTATAATCGGAAAAAACGATTGTTGGAAATGGAAAACTAAATTAAAAAATGGCAAGCGCCCACTAAATTGGAAAACTGTACTTAACTTTTTTTGGCTTTAGGACCTACTCTTTACAACCCAATAGATCCCCAAAGCGCTCGAGTGACTGCACATTTAGCATACTTTGCTCCCCTACCATTACATATTAGCGAGATTTTGCACCTCTTATTTTGCAATTCCGTTATGGTTATTGTTATACTACGTCTGTGCAGTAGCGAATATATGATCCGTTATCGTTATTAAACATAAGGGATTCCGTAATTCACGGAGGTTTAAAGTAGTGCTTATGGTTATCGTTATAGTAATGGTTAAATTGCTTTGTTGCCAGAATGTAAAAAAATCAGTAAAATTACATTTACATAGATTCTAATTTTGATTACCTATAAATTAAAATATCAAAAACTGTTCAAGTATATGCTTAAAATTACAATAACGTTGTGAAGTGAGGTTATGCTTAAATAACGATAACGATGACACGAAAAACCTACTTGACAGGCTGCAAAAACTCTGCTTTTTAACTTGCCGTAATCGTTGTGCTTAATAAAGTTAACCATAGCGGACCCAAAATCAGCGGTTATTTTAAGAGGTGCAAAATCTCTCTATTCTTATTTCGAAAAATGTTTAAAACATTCAAATCATACACATAGATATTTAAAAAGCATCACAACATTGAAAAAAAAAACTGTTTAATATAAAATAAGCCATAATTTTTTTGGGCTAATAAAGTGAAAAGTAAAAGATTTTCCTCTTTAACAAACACCATCTTCCAACATAAATCACCCTGTAGAAGTCTACCTTCCAATATTTGCAGAGACACGTTAGTCCTTATCTTTCTAATAGAGAGATTAAGGTATAAAAAAGTAATTTATTAAGTTCAGACCAATTCTCCAGGGGATTGCCTTTATATCATATTAATTTATAGATCTCATATTTCACCGGTTCCAAAAAACTGTCCTATTTTATCCCACACGAATCTAAAAATAGCAGATATCCTGGATAATCCCACTGTCATAAACTGTATCTAATGATATTCCCTGATACTTTTGGGAGGACTGAATTATACATAAACAATTTAAGTAGAATTTTTGAATGTAAACAAAAAAATAAATTATTCTGATAAAGAAAATATCCTAAAGATATTTTTCATCGTATAATTTGAATAATTTTTATTTGGAATAAGAAATAATTATTTGGATACTTTTGAATAAGAAATAAGCAACTATGAGCGTTACAGGGATACTATTGAAGGTGTATGCTATGATTTCCTTATATTTATTGTCGTCACCTGTTATGACTGGTTGAGAAGCCTATATCAAAATTTCACTATTTATAAGCATAATCGATCAAAACATATAGGGGTTGGAGAAGACTTTTGTCTAACACTGTATAAATATTTTCATATACCTGTTCCTGATAAATGTCAGTATTTAAACTCCGTCAGCTCTGTCTCGTGCAGATATACAGGGTGGAAGGCACTTATGGAATAAAATATTATTTCTGTCCTTGCTTCAAAAAATTATAAAAAACGCTGAGACCCGTCGATTTTTATATATAAATGTGCACTTTTTAAACATAAATTTAAATGTACAGGGTGATTCATCCAAGCCTAGCAGAAACCGTAAGCTTTATTTTTAAAGGAGCACCCTGTATATTTGTATATTTTTAAAAGCTGCTCAACAACCTGATTTCAACGAACTATATCATGTAGGGTGTATTATGAATAATACAGGGTGAAATTTTGAAATCATAAAGTATGGACACAACTTATGGAATAAAATTGTTCGTGGCCTTATCTTAGAAAATTATAAAAAACACTGGGAAATGTACACTTTTAAATTCAAATGCGCTCTTCCTAAACATAAATTTAAATATACAGGGTGATTCACGCAAGTATAGCATAGTCTACGATCTTTAGTTTTAATGAATCACCCTGTATATCTTCATGTTACTAGAAGCTACCCAACAACCTCATCTAAAAAAAGTGTATCATGTAGGGTCTATTATGAATATTACAAGGTGAAATTTTGAAATTATTTATAAATTTCGTCAAGATATTAAATACAAAACCCAGTATATTGATACTTAATTTAGAAAATGTATGTCCTTATTTAACTAATTTAAAAAATAATATAATTATTTTAAGTATGATAAATTATTAATTTCAAAATTTTATTTTTACAATATTTTATATCTTGACGAAAACTATACATAATTTTAAAATTTCACCTGTAGACCAGTTAGTAAGGATCTGCGAAAAAACGTCTATTTTTGGATGTGATAGGTGGCATTCGGATTTTTGCAGATAAAGTTAGGTAACACCTTCAGTAATAATAGTTGACTTATGCTCCTTCTCAAATATGCTCGAAACGTTAATAAAAAAATTAAAATATTTAAAAATTTCGAAAAACATCGATTTTTTTCTGCTTTCTTTGCTTATAACTTTAAAATGATTCGTTTTGGAACAAAGTCGTACAGAAATAAAATAAAGATAATTGAATTTTTATGATATACGACTGGTAAAAAATGTCTTAAGGTATTACCTTTTCTGCAATATAGCAATAAATACAAAATAAGGGGGCAAAATAAGTCTGTTGTTATTCAATATTTTTTAACCACTTTGGTGACACTTAGGACCTTAGTAATTCGCTTAGGAAATTCTTTGTAACATACTTAAATCGTGTACCAAATTTCATTAAAATCGACCTAATAAATTTTGCATAATAAATTTGCAATCTAAATGTTTTTAAAAAAGTTCAAATTTTTTAAATCTTTCTAAACAAAAAGTAGATTATTTAGCAGTTGGCTAATTTTGTTTTACATATAAAGAGGTGCTCTACCTATCTAATACACTTTACAGAATTAAAATCGGATTATTTAAGGGGCCCCAGCAATGTTTTAAATTTATAAACAATTTTTTGGCTTATAAACAAATAGCTTTATTTAATAATAAAAAAATTAATTTTTAGCAATGCAAATAATTAAAACCGGTATAATTTGACTTAAGCTTTCAAACGCTGTCAGCAGAATTGCTATTTTATTTTTTAATCAAACGTTATTCGCTTTCAAAAATTGCAATTTCTCGATTTTTTGAAAGTTCCACCGCGTTTATCTCGAAAACTACGCATCCTACGAAAAAACTTGTAAGAACTTTTTTTGCTTAGAATTACCCAAGAAATACAAAAAAATGTTTTATTTTGCGAAAAATCGATTTTATGTAATTCCTCAAGTTTTCTAAAAATCTTATCGACATCCGGAGCAACTGTTACCCAAAAAATTCGTGTTCTACGGGTCAAAATACATAAAAAAACTTGGGTAAGTCCATCTAAATAAAGGAGCCCGTAGCATCCCCTCCTGGCCACAGCACTAATTTGTTTGTAAGCTAGGGATGGCGGTTTTTGACAAAACACCAGTTTTCGGTTATACCGGTTTTTTTTTCTTACATATAAATAATAAACAAATACACATTATATTTGCAAAAACATGAAATACATATGCACAGTTCATCTAAATTACGTACAGTTGTGTACAGTATTGTTTATTTCTTGGTAAAAACGCAGTCAAAGTGAAAAAGTGTTTA
Source organism: Diabrotica virgifera virgifera (assembly GCF_917563875.1). Taxonomy (NCBI): domain Eukaryota; kingdom Metazoa; phylum Arthropoda; class Insecta; order Coleoptera; family Chrysomelidae; genus Diabrotica; species Diabrotica virgifera. The sequence goes on along the minus strand of NC_065443.1, from coordinate 57,628,274 downwards.
TTTTTTCTGATGAAAATCGGTCCGGATTAGCCGGACTTCCGGGTTATCGGAGGCCGACTTATCGGGCTTCCACTGTAGTAGTAGAAATATTGACGAAAAACTTAAAAAACTCATAATTTACCGACTTCTCCCCCTACTCTCCCCCAAACCCGACGCTCAAAATGTCGTAACTTTTTACTGAACAATATGTGGACCATATAGAACAATTTGGTGTTGAAGGAGAACTTTCACTTTGGATGTCTCGGTTATGCCTTTTTTTTTGGATCAACTGTATCATACTATGTGTAGTTTTGTTTTATTTAGGAGGCGACTTTTGGCTAACACTGTATAAATATTTTCATATACTTGTTCCTGACAAATAAATAAAGAATTTTAAATGAATTTATGAAAATTACTTAATAGAAAATTATATTTACCTGCGCCAATTTTCCGCTTTCTCCTGGCCATCTCCATAACGAATGGTTACGTTCATGGTTACTAAGAACACTTTCCTCTTTTTTAAAATTATCTATACCTTTGTCCTCAATCGCCATAGGTAGCTTCAACGATCCATTTACATGCGTAGAAGAATTGATGACGTACACGCCATCATCTGGATCGGAAACATTGTTTTGGAAATCGATACTCTTTGTGCTTGTGTCCTTCAATTTTTCAATTGTTTTTTTGTCGATTTTGTCCTTCTCTGGTTGAATATCTCCGCTAGTTATTTTGATGTTGAAGTGGATGTCCAAAGCATCTATAAACAGTTTAAACGATAAGTGCATATAAATAATTTTAAAATTAAGTCTTAAACAAAATAACTATAAAAGCCGGTTTAGACGTTGCGATAAATGCGAGCAATTTATCGTAACGATAAATCGCTATGATTTATCGATTTTCACTTTACATCGCCGCAATAAATCGTTTCGTTTGCACACGGAGGTAAATTGGAACAACTTGATCGTTACGATAAATTGCTTGTATTTATCGCAGCGTCTAAACCAGCTTTAACCTGTTATGTAGAGTGATCAGAGGACAAAGAAAGGAGATGAACGAACTACTAAAAACAAAACACATTCGGAAGGAAACATGGGCAGACCATTTTCGATTGGCTAAAGGTGACTATAATGAACCAGCAAAACCTGAAGTGACGACAAACGAAGAAATAAACACTGAAGAAGCAGAGGTAAAGGAGGCATTAAGGAAATTAAAATATAGAAAATCACAAGAGGACTAAATATCGAATGAACTCCTAAAGTACGAAGGACAAAATCTTACCAAACATTAAAACTAATCCAAAAAATAATAGAACAAAACGGCATACCACAAGAATGGAGCTCAAGGATCCTAATAACCCTCTTCAAAAAGGAAGACTAATCGGACCCGGAAAATTACAGAAGAGTAGTTTATTAAACAAAACATTAAAATTAACACCCAAAGTGATAACAACCATTCTGAATAAAACTAAGTATAACATTAGCTCAAGAACAACAAGCTTTTAGGTCGGGAAGATCATGCACCGACGCTATATTTAAAATGTGGCAGGTTCAAGAGAAGTTATTAAAATACAACAAACCGACATATTAATGTTTCGTGGACCTTAAGAAGGAATTTGACAGAGTCAAAAGGATCGAATTAAAGGAGGTCATCCATTTGTTATTGTACTCAAGAGAGGTACCTCTAGGAATAATTAAATCAATCGAAAAGATCTACCAGAACAACACAATAAAAGTAAAAGTAGAAGAAAAACTAACTGATCCAATTGAAGCTGCTAATGGGATAAGGCAGGAAGACAGGGGATTCCCTGAGTCCTCTAGTATTCGACCTGATCATGAATCCAATCGTAAAAAAAGTAAGAAATAAAAAAGAATACCAAATGGGAAAAACAACTTAAAATAATCTACTATGCAGATGACGCAATATTAATCCCTTAAAGTGCAGATGATGTAAAACGTATGATGTACCAATTTAATATAACCGTCAAAAAATTGAACATGTTGATTTCCCCAAAACGACCAAATCCATAGTAATAAAAGAAAATCTAGTAATACGTAAATTAGAGCTGTAGGGTCAGATAATATAACAAGTCATTGAGTTTAAATATCTAGGCATCACACTATCTAGCCACGGAAAGTTCAAAACAGAAGTGGAAGGTCAAGTCAATAAAGCAGAGTTGCAGGTTGCCCAAATTAAAGAATTTGGAGAAATAAAAATATCGGAGAAGAAATGAAAAGCAGAATTTAGAAAACAGTCATTAGACTAATAATGATGCACGCAGCAGAAACACCACCTGACGTAAAGAGGACACAAATAATGGTAGAAACAACAGAGATGAAAACCCTTCGAAAAATCGATGGTAAGACACTATGGAGACAAAGCTAGAAGTGCAGATATACGATGGAGATGCAAGGTGGACAACATTAATAACTGGGTAAAAAACAGAAGAGTAGAATGAATAAGCCGAATGACAACGTTAGCTGAGATCTGTACCGATTTTTAGTAGAGTTCGTTCTTGAAATATGCGGGTGCGCACATATAAGTTGAGCAAAACATAGTACACATTTTACTTGTCAAAGATTTTCAAATTTGTCAAACACTGCATTTTAAATTTAATGGCGATCCGTCCAAAACTAGTGTCCGGTCCGGATGCGGATCGAGGTCCGCTATATGGCGACCCCTGCATAACCATAATATATAGTTTGTTTGTTTAAGTTTGTTTAAAAGCTTTGTTCAGGCAATATTAATAGCGAGCATGCAATAGTTTTATTAAACAAAAATTTGTTTTATTTCTTCATTGTCATCTTCTTTTTCTTCATTTTCATCTTTTTTCCCATCCAAATATATCAGCAGCCCATTTCTTGACGGTAGAAATTGAAGGATAAATTCCTGAATCAAATTGGCTCTGTACTATAATCAAATTTGAACCATCTTTTCCTTTCTTTTAGTTTATACTTTATTCACCTTTGGTGGATATTAAAGGAAATCGCCACTCTGTTATGCTTTATTTTTCCAACTTAAAAAGCTCAGAGGATAAATAATTTCGAATTTTATTTCCTGACTTATTAGACTTTTGATTCATAGATGGTGCTAGTAGCATCTTTGGTAATTATTTTGATAATTACCCAGAAAGGATGAAAGGATTTGATTTCAGTTCAGTGCCTTTACCCAGGTGCTCCGATGGGGAAACGGTTATTCCGAAATATGTATAAGCACATAGTAGAAGCTCTGTACTGTAATCAAATCTGAACCATCTTTTCTTTTCTTTTCTTTTCTTTTCTTTTCTTTTCTTTTCTTTTCTTTTATTATTTAATAATATTTGCAATCTGAGAAGGCACAGATCAAGGTACCTGGTTGAATTGGAGAGAAGATGATATGGGACTACTGATGATGGGAAAAATCCTCGAAACCGGTATAGACTCTTCCTGCACTCTCCGATTTAACTAGAGTATACTTCTGCTGCATTTTCAGGTTGCAAAGAAATTGAAAATGTTTATTAATTTTTAATTCATTTACTCTTTTGTGGAGTAATTAGGAAACCTTCTCGTTGGAACTTTACCACGCTGAGCAAATTATTTAAAATTTCATCATCTTAATGTTCGCCTCGGCACCCTTATGACTTATAATATTTGAAAGTCGCGGAAGTAGTAACCAGAGAGTTTCCATCTGTTGTCAATCTAGTGGTATGAGAACGATATTTATTGTAATTTTTTGTACTACTGGATTGAGAATTTAGTTTGTTTCTTAGCAGATGTCGCTACGATATCCGTGACATTTCTTTCTTTGCAATCTGGGAAGGCACAGATCGAGGTACCTGATAGAATTAGAGAGAAGAGGATATGGGACTACTGATGAGGGAAAAAATCCCCGAAACCGGTATAGACTCTTCCTACACTCTCCGATTTAACTAGAATATAATGCTGCTGTATTTTCAGGTTGCAAAGAAATTGAAAATGTTTATACAATTTTTTATTATTTAATAGTCTGGTTGCACCAACAAATCTTAAGCTCCAGTTTAGTCCAGTTCAGCTTATAGATAGGGCCGCTTTAAACTTAACTTACTTTGCACCATAATTTTCGATTCTTATTGGTCCAATCCACATGGCTATTGTGACAACCTGAAAATTGATCTAAAACTCATTGGTGTAACGCGTATGTTACGTAAGCTGAGCTTAAAGCACGTCTTAAGCTTAAGATTTATTGGTGCAAAAATATAATTAATGACAGCATACCACAATCAGCTTTAATGCAAGCATTTTTTACAAGCCAAGCTTACAGGCAATTAATATTACTGTTAACAAATGCTTACAAAATAAAAATAATCTCACCTGGATTACCTTTGGAACTACTACGTCTTGATTTAGGAATAGGAGGTAAGTTCATTAACCCTAGTAGATAGAATAATGATAATAGTACATAGACTGCTAGCATATAACAATCAATTAAAAATACACAAAATAGAAATTTTAATATTAGTCCAGTCGCGTTAGACGCATAACAGCCCTAACCTTGTATTACGAGCTGCCCCAAATTTTATTTTGCTAGTCTTTAGGGAGGGTCAATAGTAGTGTAAATTTCAAATCTGTACTGAATTCCGCTGTTGCGTTAGCCGCCATTTTGCTTTTAAACGAGAACTGTTTTTGCTCAATACTTCCGCAATTTTCAACTTTCCAACAAAAAGGATAACAACTAAAATTGTTGAAAACGTGATTTTACATAATTTCGTATATTACAATTTTTTTGTGTGTTCGACATTTTCCGAGTTATGGCGGACAATACTGACAGTTAGAGAATAATTATTAAATTATCTCGTTTATTACTAGTTTTACAACAAAAATGTATCTATACAAAAATCAATAGTCTAAGAGCGTGGAGCGGATTTTGTGCGTGATAAGTAATATGGAAAAACTATACGGGGATATGTTGAATTAGTTGTGTAGATAACTTTCACCAACGGCCGCAAACCAGAGTTGGGGCCGAGGGTAGTTATAAGGGGTCAAAGTCGCGGATTTTATTATTTTTTTTATGACGCTCATGATCGAGATAAGGCACCAAATTATGGGAATAAGTAGGTCATCACGTACCTAAGTAAAATCTCTAGGGGCTCAACGCTGCGTGGCCGACAAAGGGGTGGGGGTAGGGGTGAATATAAAAAATATAAGGGATTTTTTGCGACGTTCGTGATTGAGAGAGTGCACCAAAATTTGGGTATAAGTAGACCATGACATAAATAATTAAAATCCCCAGAGCCGGAAACCAGAGTCGGGAAGGAAGGGGTCAAAATTCCGTTTTTTATTATTTTTTTTTTGTGACGCTAATGATCGAGATAGCGCGCCAAAATTTGGGAATAAGTAGGTCATGACGTAACTAAGTAAAATCTCCAGGAGTGGAACGCTGCGTGGCCGACAAAGGGGGGGAAGCAGGGGTGAATATAAAAAAATGTAAGGGGTTTTTTGCGACGTTAGTGATTGAGATAGTGCACCAAAATTTGGGAATTAGTAGACCATGACATAACTAAGTAATATCCCCAGAGGCGGAAACCAGAGTGGCGGACGAGGGTAGTTATAAGGGGTAAAAGTCGCGGTTTTTATTATTTTTTTTGTGGCGCTCGTGATGGAGATAGTGCACCAAAATTTGGGAGTAAGTAGGTTATGACGTAACTAAGTAAAATCTTCAGGGGCGGAAAGCTGCTTGGGGTACAAAGGGGTGGTAGGCAGGGGTGAGTATAAAAATATATGGGGTTTTTTGGCCGTTCGTGATCGAGATAGTGCATCAAAATTTGGGAATAAGTAGATCATGACATTATTAAGTAAAATCTCCAGGGGCGGAACACTGCGTGGGGGACAAATGTTGTGCCGCGTCACAAAAAAATAATACACACTGCGACTTTGAACCCTTAAAACTACCCTCATCCCCAACTCTGGTTTCCGGCTCTGGGGCCTTTACTTAGCTAAGTCATGGTCTACTTATTCCCAAATTCTGGTGCACTATCTCAATCTAGCACGTCGCAAAAAACCCCTTATATTTTTTATATTCACACCTACCACCACCCCTTTATCGGCCACGCAGCGTTCCACCCCTGGAGATTGTACTTATTTACCTCATGACCTACTTATTCCCAAATTTTGGTGCACTATCTTTATCATGAGCGTCACAAAAAAAATAATAAAAACGGCGATTTTGACTCCTTATAACTACCCTCATGCCTAACTCTGGTTTCCGGCTCTGAGCATTTTACTTAGTTATGTCATGGTCTACTTATTCCCAAATTTTGGTGTACTCCCTCAATCAAAAACATCGCAAAAAACCCCTTATATTTTTTCTATTCACCCCTGCCCCACCCTTTTGTCGGCCACGCAGCGTGGCACCCCTGGAGATTTTACTTAGTTACGTCATGACCTACTTATTCCCAAATTTTGGTGCACTCCCTCGATCATGAGCGTCACAAAAAAAATAATAAAAACGGCGATTTTGACCCCTTATAACTACCCTCATCCCCAACTCTGGTTTCCGGCTCTGGGGATTTTACTTAGTAATGTCATGATCTGCTTATTCCCAAATTTTGGTCCACTATCTCAATCACGAACGTCGCAAAAAACCCTTTATATTTTTATATTCACCCCTACCCCCACCCCTTTGTCGGCCACGCAGCATTCCGCCTCTAGAGGTTTTACTTAGTTACGTCATGACCTACTTATTTCCAAATTTTGGTGAACTATCTCGATCATGAGCGTCATAAAAAAAAATAATAAAATCCGCGACTTTGACCCCTTATAACTACCCTCGGCCCAAACTCTGGTTTCCGGCCGTTGGTGAAAGTCATGTACACAACTAATTTAACATATCCCCGTATAGTTTTTCCATATTACTTATCACGCTCAAAATCCGCTTCTATCTCTCCGACTACAAGAGAATTAAATTTTATATAATTTTGATCTCCTTCGTTTTTTTGGTAAAATCAATATTTAGTACTACGTTTGCGGTAAAGGCGCGAGGGTAAGACCTGATTTATTTTATAGCAATTGTTTTTGTTCAATATCTAGGCCATTTTCAACTTTTAGACAAAAATGGCCACAACTAAAATTGTTCCAAATATGATGTCCTACGACGTCTTTTCTACAATTTTTTTTGTGCTGTTCATATTTTTCGGGTTAGCGGGAAGATATTAAAAAGGGGTGAGGGGAGAATAATTTTTAAATTGAATGTTGTTTCTAAACTGCCCCAAATTTTATAATTCTCTCCTTTAGGGGAGGTCAATAGTAGTGTAAATTTAAAATCGCGACTGAATTCCGCCTTTGCGTTAGCCGCCATATTGATTTTAAAGGAGATCCGTTGTTGCGTAATATCTCCGCCATTTTCAACTTTTCGACAAAAATGGTAAAATCTAAAATGATTGGAAATGCAATTTTCTACAACGTTTTTTCCACAATTTTTTTATGCGATCACTATTTTCCTAGTTAAGGGGGAAAATAGTGAAAATGGAGGGGAAGCATAATTATTGAATTGTCTTATTTATTATTAATTTTACAAGATAATTTTACATAAACAAAAATAAAAAGAATAATATTTTATACAATTTTCTAAAATTCCAATGAAACACAGACCAAACTAAATACTTTAAAAATTATAGAAGTGATGACTTTCAACCGCCAAATTAATATTTATTACAACTAATTGATGGATTCGACCGTTACTTGATGGAAGTTCATTTTATCTCACAATAAAACACTGAAAAACGTTTGTTTTTCTATACTTCCACAAAATTTATTACAACTATGTTATTACTACAGCTGTTTCGGCAAAGTGCCTTTCTCAAGTGATATATTTTACAATGTGTTTGCCTTTTTAAGTCTTTAACTGAAGAGGTTGAGGAGTGGGGAGCTGTTTGTCTCGAGTTGGTCATTCAGAATTATATCTGTATTTTTCAACTTATTAATTTCCATTGATTCTAAAAGTGATAGCTTAAGGCCTTTATTTTGAATATGTAGAATTTGAAACTCTTCATTGAAAGAATGATTATGATCTAGAAGGTGAAGTGCGTATGTAGAAGTGTCTGTTTTTCTATTGTTGAAAGCCCTTTTGTGTTCTGCTATCCGTTTGTCAAAAGTTCTGCCAGTTTGACCGATGTAAGTTTTCGGACAGTCACCACAAGTTAGTTTGTACGCACCACTCTGTAGTTGGTTTCTCTTTCGTCTTTTATTGTTTTTAATATGTTTGCTTAAGTTGTTGTTAGTTCTGAAAGCTGGTGTTATTCCTTTCTTTTTTATGTGTCTGGCTATTTTTGTTGTTATTTTGCCAGTATATGTGAGAGAGCAGAAGGTACTGGGTTCTTTCTGTGGTGGTGGATACACTAATTTCAAGGCTTTCTTATGGAGTTTTTGGTTTAACAGCAGTAAACAATGGCTATAACGAACAAACAGTTAACAACATTTTAAACCAAAAACTCCATAAGAAAGCCTTGAAATTAGTGTATCCACCACCACAGAAAGAACCCAGTACCTTCTGCTCTCTCACATATACTGGCAAAATAACAACAAAAATAGCCAGATACATAAAAAAGAAAGGAATAACACCAGCTTTCAGAACTAACAACAACTTAAGCAAACATATTAAAAACAATAAAAGCCGAAAGAGAAAACAACTACAGAGTGGTGTGTACAAACTAACTTGTGGTGACTGTCCGAAAACTTACATCGGTCAAACTGGCAGAACTTTTGACAAATGGATAGCAGAACACAAAAGGGCTTTCAACAATAGAAAAACAGACACTTCTACATACGCACTTCACCTTCTAGATCATAATCATTCTTTCAATGAAGGGTTTCAAATTCTACATATTCAAAATAAAGGCCTTAAGCTATCACTTTTAGAATCAATGGAAATTAATAAATTAAAAAATACAGATATAATTCTGAATGACCAACTCGAGACAAACAGCTCCCCACTCCTCAACCTCTTCAGTTAAAGACTTAAAAAGGCAAACACATTGAAAAATATATCACTTGAGAAAGGCACTTTGCCGAAACAGCTGTAGTAATAACATAGTTGTAATAAATTTTGTGGAAGTATAGAAAAACAAACGTTTTTCAGTGTTTTATTGTGAGATTTATTACAACTGTTTGTTTAATTGTACTAATTTGTACTTACATAAATAAATTACAATAAAATTTTGTTTTTGAACAGTTTTATTCATGAAATAATCGCAACAAATTGCACTCGATCTCTAAAATTAATATAGAATTTTTGCCCTCGTGACACTTTGACATAATTTCACTCGCCTCCGGCTCATAAAATTAAAACTGTCAAAGTGTCACTCGGGAAAAATTCAATAATTTTAGAGCTCTTCTGCAATTACTACTGATAATTTTTTCACTAACTATGTATTCAGTGATTGTAATAATTTATATGCTGTACAACAAAAACTAATACACAATGGAGGAAAAAGGAAAAGTGATAAAGTAATTTTTTAACAATATATTGTTATTATGGAAAGCTTACAGTTTTGAACATCTTTAACAACAAAATACTTGGATCACACAATATAGGGTGAGGCAGATCAAGGGCCTATTAGAAATATCTCGAGAACTAAAGACAACTGAATTATGAAAATTGGAATAAGGGGGTTTTGAAGACTGATCTATTTAATGAAAATATTTTCATCTATTTGGTACTTCCGGTTATACTGGAAGTTGCTTATAACTTCGTTTTTTTAAATGGGACACCCTGTATATTTTTACATTTTTGGATTTTCCTCGATTTCTTCTTTCTTAAAATATAATGTTTTGTAAGATTATACAGGGTCGGATAAAAGATAATTACGTTTCCTTATTAATTTCGTAGCAATATTCACACCCTGTAGGATTGTAGTAGTTTGACATAATAAACTCTATTTATGTTCAAATGATTTTTAATATAGTCTACTATTGTTAACAATTATTAGTGTAGCTAAATTCTTAATTTTAGTATACAGGGTGGGTCGAAACTCGAAATGAATATTTTCTGAGTTTTCTTAAATGCAACACCCTATATTTTAGTACTGTAATGAAATGATATTTCATGGTACTTTTTACTCTTTTAAGCATTCCCTATACCTAACTGCTTTAGTTTGTGCTTAATTGTTAATCGCACCAACAATCTTAACTTCGGTGGTATTTTGAAACCTGAACCACTATTGGCAATTTTAAGTGTCAGTATAGATTAATATGTGTTTATTTTCAAAAAATTATTTGTGACTGAATATTTTCACGGCCAACCTAATACAATTTCACCTATTTTGTGTTGCAATTAATGTTTGGCTTGAATCACCAATAACTCACAAATTAAAGAAGTTAGGTATAGGGAATGCTTAAGAAATTAAAAAGTACCATAAAATAGCATTTCATTACAATACTAAAATACAGATTGTTCCATTTAAGAAAACTCAGAAAATACTCATTCCAAGTTTCGACCAACCCTGTATACTCAAATTAAAAATTTAACTATACCAATAACTCTTAACAATAGTAGACTATATTAGAAATCATTTGAACATTAATAGAGTTTATTATGCCAATCTACTACAATCCTACAGGGTGTTAATTTTGCTACGAAAATAATAAGAAAACGTAATTATCTTTGAACCTACCCTGTATAATATTACAAAACCTTATATTTTGAGAAAGAAGAAATCGAGGAGAATCTAAAAATGTAAAAATATACAGGTTGTCCCATTAAAAAAAACGAAGTTACAATCAACTTCCGGTATAACCGGAAGTAACAAAGAAAAGAAAATATTTTCTTTAAATAGTTCATACCTCAAAACCCCTGTATTCCAATTTTCAAGATTCTCTTAGCTTTAGTTTTCGAGATATTTCTAATAGGCCCTTTATCTGCCTCACCCTATATATCTTGTATTCTTTGCTTGGATCTTCCATAAATAATTTTTCTTCCATAACTTTTTATTAAGTTTACGTCTTAAAGTCAATTATTTTTCAAATACAAAATCAATGTTATTTAATAAACCACTCAAAATATTCAAGATGCGATGTCAAATATTTAAAATTCTCACTGTCTTGTCACCATATTCGATTCGACTTAGTGCGCTGTATGAAAAATATAGCGAATGTTTGATTCGGAAAATATCACCACATACATGGTGTCCATTTTTTTCGGATCCTGAAAAAACTAATAAATATGTTTAAAAAATTTAAACGCAGAATGAAAGACTAAATTATTATGAAGGTCCGAGAGGTCCCTTAGAATAAATAAAAAGTTTCTTTTGAATGAGATATTTGAAATTAAAAATCAAACTACATTTTCTCTTAGTTTTTCACCCGTCTAACCTATTAAAATAAACATTAGAGAAGTTTTCACGGACTTTAGGCCCTTGGTAAGAATGTAATCTTTCATTCTGCGCTTAAATTTTTATATACTTCAAAAAACTTCAAAAAACTATTAGTTTTTCAGGATTCGAAAAAAATTAATCCCATTTAAATAGCATTGGAACCGAAACTTTGTACCGATCCCCTTAACTTTAAAGAACAACTTGTTAAATTTAATATTCAACCTCCGACTACGTTTACAAAAAACTACATAATAATTTTTTTAGAATTTTTTTTTCAATACAAAAAATGGAATCCACACTTTATATTGATAGGTAATTAAACATTTGACCATTACTCTGAAGATGGCTTTGTAAGCCGAAAGCGCTAAGCTAGAAATTAATAAATTTTTTACACTTCAAGAACACTTTTCTTTTCCTAGTGGTAGGGGAGCCCAAGCGGGGATTTTTGCAGTTATTCGAGCGCGTCAGATTATTACATGGGAAGAAACCTCGTACCTTGAAAATGTACCTCTACCATATATTGGCTCTTAATGCAGGGGAGTTCGTTAAGGGGGGGCCGAAAAAAAAATCTATATTTAAAAAATCTGACGATTTGAGCGGGGCGTAAGGAAATAGGCGATTCCCAAAGTTTCACATGAAAAAAAAACGAATATTTCGCGAAATGAATGACAGATCGAAAAACTAAAAATATGTACTCAATATTTTTCAAAAATTTATCGAATGATACCATACAAGACTTACCACGGAGAGGGGTGGGGGGTAAATTTATTATTTTAAATACGAATCCCGCGATATTTCGCGAAATGAACATCAGATCGAAAAACTGAAAAATACACATATTCAATATTTTAAAAAATTCATCGAATGGCACCAAACACGACCCCCACGGAGGTGGGGTGGGGGGTTACTTTAAAATATTAAATGGGAGCCCCCATTTTTTATTGCAGATTTGGATTCCTTACGTAACAATAAGTAACTTTTATTCGAGACATTTTTTCGAATTATGGATAAATGGTGCTATAATCATATAAGAATATAAGAAGTTGAACTTACAATTAAAAAAAGAAAGCTACAGTATCTCGGACATGTGATGCGGGGCGCGGGGTGAGAAGTATGGCATCCTACGACTCATAATGCAAGGAAAGATAGATGGCAAACGAAGCATCGGAAGAAGACGAATTTCATGGCTGAAGAGCCTGAGACAATGGTTTGGATGTAGCTCAAAACAACTATTTAGAGATACTGCCTCAAAAATTAAAATAGCAACGATGATTGCCAACTCCCTTAGCGGAGATGGCACCTGAAGAAGAAGAAAGTGCTATAATCTACAAAAATGATTGTTGGAAATGAAACATTAAATTAAAAATGGAAAGTTCTTTAAACTATACTTTAATTTTTTTGGTTTTAGGACCTAATCTTCACAACCCAATAGGTCCCCAAAGCGCTCGAGTGACTGCACATTTAGCATACTTTGCTCCCCGACCATATTCATTCAATAAACTGAAGTCAAAAATAAGAGTAACTATACGAAACCATTTTTGGTTATTAATATAACTTTTTTAAGTTTCTTTCTCACATAATTTAAAAAAAAATTACCAACCGCCATTGTGAAGGTCCTTCTATTTTTAAAAGATAAAATGTATCTATTTAAGTATACACGGATATATTTTTAATGGTAAGCAAAAATTTCGAAAAAATCTCATTTTTAGCCCTAATTTGTTTACAATTAAAACATCACACCACTCAGGAGAAAATATATAAGATTGCTCTCATTATAGGTATATAGTAACGAAAAACTTCGTCAAATGGCTCTTAAGATGTCCGGAAGACCCCTACATTTTGCTTATTTCCCTGGAGTAATAGAAAAATTCTACACCAAATTCTACTCGGTAAAAACACAACCGCAACAACAAGGTATTTAATGAACTGTAATTAACACAGGCTCAAATTCGGAAGAAATAGCCAACTCTAAAATAATAAGAATGGCCCGAATCCAGTAAAAAAATAATAGATATCTGGGAGAAAATAATATTTCGGTTAAAATGTTGAGAATTGGTGGCAAAACATAGAAAAGTTGTTAAATACATTATTTAATAAAGTTATCTGCGATGGAAAGGTTCCTCAAGAATTGAACCATTATTCTGAAGTCATTTTACTATTGTTTTGAAGCTATTTTCCTTGTGGCATAATTATGTAATTTAGTGTTTTCTTTGGGAAATAAAGCCACAATTTTAATTTGAAATTAATAATTATTGATGCAGCTCATAAATATTTACAATGTAATTTTAAAGCCGTCTAGGGAACTTGCATAAAATTTTAAATTCGAAAAAAAAAAAATGGTATAAATAACAACAGAACATAATTTAGAACCTGTATCAAAGATAAAAAAGTTTTGTTCGTCTTTCGTTTGGCACCTAAAGACGACCAAAAATTCAACTTATACCAGCCACCCCAAAACGCGTCGTAACGTCACGCCGTTGTATGTTTACATTCTACACCAATAGGGAACTTGTACATTTTTTTATTACATAATAATGTTCAGTTTTGTATAAAAATGAGATTTCCAAAATTTCACGCTTCAAAAACTCATAATAACTTAGAAGTACAAATTTAAAGTCTTCTTTATCTTAAAATAGTTCAAACGACCCGTGACGTCACAGAGTTTAACTATGTGGTTCTATTTATGGTTATATTTACATATAATCTTCTTCTTCTTCTTCTTTAGTTTATTGGCCTCCATCTACTTGGGTATTTGGCCAGCTCGTCGTCGGGGAATAAAGGAAAAATATTTATATTCTAATGACATTTATCGTATGTCGTTGTAATAATATAAATATACCAGTTTGTTGAGATTGCAGTTTGATACAGTTTTTGAAGGAAAGGAAAGAAGGTTTACTATTGAAAATAAAACCATTTTGTAAAAGTACAATTTTTCTATGAATAGTTCAAACGATCAAAAACACTTTTAACGTCACATAACTGTATTTTTTACTGACGTATATAATATCTAATTTAAAATTATATATACAATTGGTGTAGAATGTAAACATACAACCCTGTGACGTCACGACGCGTTTTGGGGTAGCTGGTATAAGTTGAATTTTTAGTCGTCTTTAGGTTCCAAACGAAAGACAAACAAAACTTTTTTATCTTTGGTACAGGTTCTAAATTATGTTCTGTTGTGATTTATACCATTCTTTTCGAATTTAAAATTTTATGCAAGTTCCCTATTGTATATATATTTTAAATTAGACATTATAAACGTCAGTAAAAAATACAGTTATGTGACGTTAAAAGTGTTTTTGATCGTTTGAACTATTCATAGAAGATTTGTACTTTTACAAAATGGTTTTAATTTCAATAGTAAACCTTCTTTCCTTTCCTTCAAAAACTTATCAAACTTCAATCTCAACAAACTGGTATATATGATTCCAACGACATACTAGGATAAATGTCATTAGAATATAAATATTTTTCCTTTATTCCTCGACGACGAGCTGGCCAAATACTCAAGTAGATGGAGGCCAATAAACTAAAGAAGAAGATGAAGAATATATGTAAATATAACCAAAAACAGAACCACATAGTTAAACTCTGTGACTTCACGGGTCGTTTGAACTATTTTAAGATAAAGAAGACTTTAAATTTGTACTTCTAAGTTATTATGAGTTTTTGAAGCATGAAATTTTGTAAATCTCATTTTTATACAAAACTGAACATTATTAAGTGCGTTCGCGGGTGCCTGTCGACGGCTAGTCGGCGACAAATTAGCAGCAAAACGCATGCGCACTTTAAAATTATATAAATAATATCGTTAATACATAAATATACAAGGTATATTAATTTATCTAGTGTAATTTAATAATTAGTTATTAATATTAACTAAAAGTAAATATACCTTGTATATTTATCTATTAACGGTATTATTTATATTTAGTGAGGTTAGAAATTGTCGGCGACAATTTGTCAACTGTACCCGCGAACGCACCTAATATGTAATAAAAAAAAATGTGTAAGTTCCCTAATATAGGAGAATAAAAAACCGCTAAACGGCGTATAAATGAGTGACGCACACAATATTCCAGCTACAAAAGAGCTGATATGAATATTATGTGGCGCAAAAATGTATTTTGATTTTGATGGAAAATAAAATTATAGTTTCATTTTGAAAGATTTTTCTATCATATTTGCTAAATTTGATGTAAAACGCGCCACAAAAGAGTAACTTTGATACAGTTTGCATTTTGAAGCTGTTTTGTGGCATTCTTACTCCAAATTTAGCAAATATAAAAAAATCTTTCACAATAAAACTATAATTTTATTTTCCATTAAAATGAAAATATATTTTTTGCGCCACGTAATATTTATATCAGCTCTTTTGCAGCTGGAATATTGTGTGCGCCACTCATTTTTATGGCGTTTAACGGTTTTTTATTCTTGTATCAGGAGTTTATAAAATTTTTTTATAAATTAAATGTATGAACTTGAATGTAATGTTTCTGAGTTACACGCTAAGTTTTATAAATGGTCGACTTTGTCGCATTATCGCCCAAATGATCTAGTGATTAAGACACTAAACTTGTGATAGGGCACTCCGAGTTGATATTCCAGCCATCCCAATATTTTTTTTTCAATATACAGGGTGTAACAAAAATACAGGTCATAAATTTAATCGCATATGCTGGGACCAAAAATAGTTCGATTTAACCTAACTTACCTTAGTACAGATGTGCACGGAAAAAAAGTTACAGCCCTCTGAAGTTACAAAATGAAAATCGATTTTTTCCAATATATCGAAAACTATTACATATTTTTTATTGAAAATAGGCATGTGGTATTCTTATGGCAGTAGTATTTTAAGAAAAAATTATAATGAAATTTGGACACCCCATAAAAATTTTATGGAGGTTTGGTTCATTTAAACCCCCCCAAACTTTTGTGTACGCTCCAATTTAATTATTATTGTAGAGCCATTACTTAAACACAAGTTTTTAAAAACTTTTTTGTCTCTTAGTACTTTTTTCAAAAGTCAGTTTTTATCGAGATATTTGAATGTTTGTCAAATCCACCACATATTTGTATATGGTAAAGTACTGTTATTGGAGACTTGTAATAATATGAAAATTGATTTATGATTTACATTTTCAACTATATTTTGAACCATATTAAAAAAGAAGCCACATCTCGATAAAAGATGCTTTATCAAAAAAATACAAAGAGGCAAAAAAGTTTTAAAAACACTGTGTTTAACTGATGGTACCGCAGTAATAGTTTAATTGGAACGTACACAAACATTTGGGGGTTTAAAGGAACAAAACCCTCATAAAATTGTTATGTAGACATATTAAAAAAGAAGCCGCAACTCGATAAAAACTGCCTCATCGAAAAAATACTAAGAGGCAAAAAAGTTTTAGAAATATTGAATTTAACTAATGGCACCACAATAATAATTTATTTGGAACAGACACAAAAGTTTGGGGGGGTTAAGGGAACAAAACCCCCATAAAATTTTTATGGGGTGCACAAATTTCACTATAATTTTTCTTTAAGATGTTCTTTCCATAAGAATGCTACATGTTCATTTTCAACAAAAAACCTCTAATAGTTTTCGATATATTCAAAAAAATCGATTTTCATTTTGTAAATTCAAAGGGCTGTAACTTCTTTTGTGTGCATATTTGTACTAAGGTAAGTTAGGTTAATTCGAACTATTTTTGGTCCCAGAATATGTGGTTTAATTTATTACCTGTATTTTTGTTACACCCTGTAATTCTTTGTGTGCATCGAATATACACTAGATTTTTTTCTGTTCGGAATAAATTGAAAAAAATATTGTTATGTCTGACAAATGAACTCGGATTGCCCGATCAAATTTAGCGTCGTAACCACTACAACTAGAACAATTTGGATTATATTATTTGGAGCTCGATAACTTTTACATGGTTTAACCGGTTTTGATCACTAAACATAAGTTTGAAAGGTATTGACAAGTGGTGTCTGATGCATCTAAGGCCATATATGATAACTAAAGGTATTATAGGATTTAGTGATCTTGAAAACCCGTTTTTTCCTATTAGAACTGAATTTGATCATAATTTTGAGGCCTATTACTTAAAAATTCGAATTTTCCCAGATATGAGGTATAAGTCATTAGACATGTCTAAAGTCCTCCTATAAACTCTCAGTTATTGGCATAATTCGTAGGTTGAAATTTTGAGTAATTGTCCAAAAACCCAAATTTTCAAAGTTACATTTTTCAGTTTTTCGGCTGTACTGAGCCGTGTGTATATCCGATCTTGACCACTTAGGCAGCTTTTGGAAGCTTAAATCAAGCGCTATTGATTTTATGTATTTGCGACTTCTTCGTCTTGTCTCTCTTTGAACCTAAGGTACATACCCCCAAAAAATATGGCGTGTTGTACCTACCCAGTCCTATAGCTGACTTATGGGTTATGGGTGGTCAAAAGTCACAAACTAAGTCTCTCTTGAAAGTCAGAAAAAAACTTCAGATCGGTGTAACTTTTCCACACACATACAAACATAATACATACATTTTCCCCTTTTTAAATAGAAGTTGAGTCAAATTTCTGAGCTCGGTAACTTTTGAATGGTATAGCCGATTTTCAAAATAAGACATGCATTGGAAAGGTGATGATCAGTAATATCAGAAGCCGCTGAGGTCTGACTTAAATTTTTGTAATTTTTTAATTTGGGGACCAGAAGGAAAAACAGACCCTAAATGGGGAGGGCCATAAAATCCACACCCTTGGACCAAAATGGATAGTTGGCATATGGATGGGCGAGTCTTTTCCTGAACATTAAGATATTATTCGACCTATTTTTCAATTCAGTTAAATTTAGAAAACCGAAAATTTCGTGTATATGTATGTATAGGTAGATAGCGTGTCGCATGTAGGAAGGTTATGCGTCAATGGCGACCACTACCGTTCTCTGGGATGTCTGAATTGTCAATATGAACGAGTCAGATTAAACTAAAGTTTTAGAAGAATTTTTTTACCAAGCAACATAAACAAAATTCGTTTAATTTATTAATATTTTGTATTTCGATAACGATTTCCAAAGTGGAAGTAACGTCAATTAATTAGTATGGAACTAAAATTTTGGCTTTATTTTCCAAAGAAAACACTAAGGCATTATACTATTTAATAAAGGAGACAAAGCGAACATTAAGAATTACTGACCAATAGCATTAGTATTACAATTAACTATTCTAAATGGGAAATAAGCCAAAATTTAACTAACAAAATGATTTTATTGACGTTTCGACGTCCACATCGGAGGTCGTCGTCAAAATACAAAATATTAATAAATTTAATAAAAATGTTGTTGCTTAGTAAAAAAATCTTCTAATAATTTAATTTAATTTGACTCATTTATATCGGCAATTCAGACATGATATATGCAATATACATTTTAAAGTAGAAGACTTTAAATAAATTTTGCCAATATTTATGAGTTGCGTTCCTGGGACGACTTTACTGAAAGCTAGTTCATTCGATTACATGAAATCAACCCCAACCAAAGAATATCCGTCACAAAAAAGTCATAGCATGCGTGCTGTCTTTAAAAAGACAACCATATGCAACGGTGACAGTAAAATTCTCGGAGATTCCATAGTAAATCACGAGGGAAAACCAGGAAAAAAACCTCGTGATACTATCCCGACGTCGTATGTATTTGGTCTTACATTTAGTTTACTCTCAAAACTAATACCAATTTCTGACTTTATATAATAATATGTTATTTTAAAGAATTTATTAACCTCACTGTATATCTATTTTATATTTAACACGCGAATATCCTTTAAGGTTAAATATTTAGATGGAAAATAATCCACAATTAAATTGAAAAAATAATTTTATTAACGTTTCGACGCCAATATTCTTTAAGGTGTCCAATCAATTAATTCATTTACAATATTATAAAAAATCCAGGGCCGCATTAAAACATATTGGAAAAACGTTCCGACCCAAAAAACACGTTGTATGTTAAATTTTTTTTTTTTAAATAGATTTTCAATTTGAAAAGAAGATAAAAAACTAATTTTACTGGTACCTATACTTTGAATTCTTGGCAAAATTATTTTTGTGGTAAAATTTTGAATTTGAATTCTGAAATTATGTGAATTGCGAGAGCTCTAAGTAGAAAAAAATTAAATGCGACTTAATTTTATTTAATTACATTATAATTTAATCTAAATTGTTAAAATGTTAACATTTCAGTTTTTTTATGATGTGTGGCAAATAGTTTATAGTAATTATTCATCTTTAAATAATGAATAAATAATAAAGAGTTAATAAAAAATACACCACTTTAATCAACAAAGTATCTAAAAATTGAAACAAAACAGCGAAAATTTGCAGGATATTAACAACTATTCAAAACTAAAGTAGTTATTCCAAATTACCACCATCAAAAATTTGGTATTTTTTTACATTATTATGTCTGAATAAGCTACAATACCAACAGTAAAATGAATATGCCTTAATATTTTCAAATTTTATTTACAGGGTGCGATGAAAATGACCCGGTCTCTTTGTTGCTTACATACGGTGGTTATTTTGAATAAGTAAGTACCTTAGTTTCGAGTAGTTATTATTGTTAGGTCTGGATCCCGCGTATGAAAAAAAAAGTTGATTAATAGCAAGCTGAAAATTTGTTAATAGCTTAAGGGTGTCTAGTCGGACAAACTTTGATGTATGATTACACTGGAACAGGGGAAGTTTTAATTGTGGAACAGGTTAAAAATTTGGAACGGTCAGACCACGAAAACGGCACATTTATTTTGTCCGACAGAACAGACTTAAACTCTCCGAACAGAGATTAAACTCTCATGCAAAAATCAGACTGCTATTTATCACCAAATGGGCGTTTTAATGAGTGGAACATGTAGAATATTTCAAATGACAGGAATTATGACAGGTGATAAATAGAAGTCTGATTTTTGCATGAGAGTTTAAGTCTAAACTGTCGGACAAAATAAATGTGCCGTTTTCGTGGTCTGACCGTTCCAAATTTTCAACCTGTTCCACAATTAAAACTGTCCCTGTTTTTAGTGTTCCCATATATCAAAGTTTATCCGACTAGACACCCTTAACCTATTAACAAATTTTCAGCTTGCTATTAATCAACTTTTTTTTCATACGCGGGATCCAGACCTATGTTTTTATCCTGATTATTTCATTCATAGGAGATTCTGACCAATAGAAAGCTACAGAAATCTAAATAAAATCCCGTCGTCAAGTATATTACGTCAGAAGCCCTTCGTTGCTACGAAAAAATACATTCAGTGACATTAATGACAATGAATGTTTTAAAAATTATAGAAGTGATGACTTTCAACCGTCAAATTCATATTTATAACAACTGTTTGTTTAATTGTACTAATTTGTACTTACATAAATAAATTACAATAAAATTTTGGTTTTGAACAGTTTTATTCATGAAATAATCGCAACAAATTGCACTCGATCTCTAAAATTAATATAGAATTCTTGCCCTCGTGACACTGACATAATTTCACTCGCCTTAGGCTCGTGAAATTAAAGCTGTCAAAGTGTCGCTCGGGAAAAATTCAATAATTTTAGAGCTCTTGTGCAATTACTACTGAAAATTGTCGCCGTTTTGTTTGAATTTTCAGATACTTTGTTGATTTAAGTGATGTATTTGTTATTGACTCTTAAATTGAATATTTGCTATTAAGAGCACACAGTAGCGATCAAGAGGTAGCAACAAACGCGTTCCAAGATTGCGGCTGTAATTTTGAATATTTTGTCGAGATATTTGGCACACATATTCGTAATATAATAAAGACTGACGGTACAGAGCCCAATTTCAGAAATATGTTAGTATGTGGAAATTACTCTATAACCAAATAAAATATTGCAAAAAGGAACCTGTACCGACATTAAGAATGACAAAAAAAAATAAACTTTCTTCAAATAAACTTTTTTTATCCCGGGCCTAGATTTTGTATCACATTGGAACCTATGTACTAAAAATCGAGTTTTTTATAACAAGAAATCGAAGTCACTGACTTGGCAACATTTCGCGCCTATATGTACAAAAATTATTGTTTTTGATAGTATAAACGAAACGTTACTGTCAGAGTCGAGTTACCGACGCACTGTTGCCTCACTTTTGAAAGTTGGCAGAACTTTCGTAATCTTGTACCGCGTTTGGTGCTACCTGTTTATCGCTACCGTTTGATCTGAACTATTTATCACACATAATGAAAAAACAATGAAATGTTAACATTTCACCAGTTTAGATTAAATAATGGTATTAATTAAAACTAAATCGCATTTTTTTTTCTACTTAGAGTTAAGTTGAATTAAGTTAAAATTAAATTTTTCATCGTCTTTTGAAATGCAAAATCCATTAAAAAATTACTGGACAGGGTGTTTTTTAGGTCGGAACATTTTTGTTCCGAAATAAATTAATTGATTGGACACCTTACAGAATATTCGCGTGCTAAATATAAAATAAATATATAGTGTGGTTAACAAGTTGTAAGTTGTATTTCAATTTTTTTCTACGTAAACCTCTCATAATTCACATAATTTCACAATTCATACTTATTAAAAATTTTACCAGAATAATCACTTTGCTGAAAATTCAAAGTATACACCTAAATTCAGATTTCCATCCTCTTTTCAGATTCGAAATCCATTTAAAAAAAAATAGTGTACAGGGTGTTGTTTTTGGGTCGGAATATTTTTCCAATATTTTTTAATCCGGACCTTGACTTTTTAACAGTTGTAAATAAATTAATTGATTGTACACCGTAAAGAACATTTCCTGCCAAATATAAAATGAATATACAGTGTCGTTAAAAAGTTATGAACAAAATTAGAAAATGGCAAAATAGATAAAAGCACCCAGTATCTTTGTTATTAATAACGTAAAACCCATTAAGTATAGTATTTTTGAGGCTGGCTAAGTGTCCTCTTTCTACAGTTAACGTATGTAACTTTCCCAATGAAACACCCTGTATACAGGGTGAGGCAGATAAAGGACCTATTAGAAATATCTCGAGAACTAAAGCTAAGAGAATAATGAAAATTGGAATACAAGGGTTTTGAGGTATAAACTATTTAACCAAAATATTTTGGTCTCTTTACTACTTCCGGTTATACTGGAAGTTGATTGTAACTTCGTTTTTTTAAATGGGACACCCTATACATTTTTACATTTTTGAATTCAATACTAAAATATAGGGTGTTCCATTTAAGAAAACTCAGAAAATACTCATTCCGAGTTTCGACCCACCCTGTATATTAAAATTAAAAATTCAGCTACACTAATATCTGTTAACAATAGTAGACTATATTAAAAATCATTTGAACATAAATAGAGTTTATTATGTCAAACTACTATAATCCTACAGGGTGTGAATATTGCTACGAAATTAATAAGAAAACGTAATTATCTTTGAACCTACCCTGTATAATGTTACAAAACCTTATATTTTAAGAAAGAAGAAATCGAGGAGAATCCAAAAATGTAAAAATATACAGGGTGTCCCATTTAAAAAAACGAAGTTATAAGCAACTTCCGGTATAACCGGGAAGTACCAAATCGATGAAAATATTTTCATTGAATAGATCAGTCTTCAAAACCCCCTTATTCCAATTTTCATAATTCAGTTGCCTTTAGTTCTGGAGATTTATCTAATAGGCCCTTTATCTGCCTCACCCTAAATATTTGTGACATGTCATTAAACTAAGAAAACCAAATCAGGATGCTGTTGAAATTAAAAGAAGAATGGGTCGCTTTATATTAATTACCATAATATTTATATCATATCTTGAAAAACACATCTACTTCTATAAATTTCAGGAAAATCGTTTTAATACATAATAGGGCAGTCAACGAGGGTATTTGGCTCCGAATTCCATCCTGCTAAATCGATTTACTTGATATTTTCACAGTAAGTAGGGAATAGCTCAAGAAACAAAGTCTACCCTATGTCGATGTGCGCTTTTATCTCGGGAGTGGTTCCCACCCCTGCTCGGGGGTGAAAAATATTTTGGTTAAAATAGCCACGGAAGAGGCTAGAGAACCTAATTCTAAGCAAAAACTGTTCTATAATTATTTTTTGAAAACTCAATACTTTTTTGAGTTATTCGTGGTTGAAAATTGGCCATTTTCATTGAAAAATGACACCTTTTCGGACGGATCTTTGCGAATACCTTAATAACTATGCATCTAACAAAAAAATTGTTTAAAATATTTCTGTAGGTTATAAAAAAACAAAGAGATTCGTTTCTTCATAAATCTTCTAGTTAAAGTACAAAGAGGGATATGGTACGTAAGAAGAGTTTTTTTTGCTGCATGCTCAAATCGATGTATTTAACTTGAAATAACAGCTAAACTGTCGATTTTAGGTGTATAATAATACTAAAAACTTTTGTAGTGCTTGAAAAAACCTTTAAAATAGGCAATACTAAATGTCGATTACATTCAAACTAAGCGAGATATTCTGCAAAAAATTTGATGACTAATGTATTTTAAGAAGAAATGAGAAGTAGATTTAACCCCTCATCCATCCGAATTTATATACATCGTTTTCCTTCTACAATACTTTTTATGATAATGTTATTTCAATGTTCAAGAATTTGGACTAGCTTAAAATGAATGGTTATTGAAAAAAATAAGATCGAATTATAGAGCGCATTTTTAAATTTTCTTAAAAATCTTAATTTTCCTTCACCTAACTCGAAAAAAATAACAGATACAAAAAAAGAAACCACACAAAAATGTAGGGCTGGTTTAGATAAAAATTTCCTTTTTATGTTGCATTACTGTATCTCTTATCATTTTCAAATTACATGGAGGAAAAGGAAGATTTTTAAGAAAATTTAAAAATGCGCTCTAAAATTTGATCTTTTTTTTCAAAAACCATTCATTTTAAACCCGTCCAACTTTTTGAACATAGAAATAACACTATAATAAAAGGTATTGTGGAAGGAAAACGATGCATTTACATTTTGGTGGATGAGGGTTAAAATTATTCTCATTTTTGCTTAAAATACATTAGTTATAAATTTTGTTTGCAGGATATCTCGCTTAGTTTTAACTTAATGGACCTTTAATACAGCTCATTTTAAATGTCTTTTCAAGCACTACAAAAGGTATTAATAGCATTATGCACCTAAAATCGACCGTTCCTCTGTTATTTCAAGTTGAATACACCAACTTGAGAAACCAAAAAACAATCTATTTTCACCTATCATATCTCTTATATATTTTAACTAGAGGATTTATGAAGGCAAGTGTCTCTTTGTATTTTTTATAACTTAAAAAATGTTTAATATAGTTTTTTAGTTAGATGCATAGTTTTTAAGGTATTCGCAAAAAACCGTTCGAAAAGGTATTATGTTTCAATGAAAATGGCCAATTTTCAACCACGAATATCTCAAAAAGTATTGAGTTTAAAAAAAAATTATAGAAAAGTTTTTGCTTAGAATTAGGTTATCTAGCGAATTCCGTGGTAATTTTAACCAAAAAAATTTTTCACCCCTAAGAAGGGGTGGGAACCACCCTCAAGATAAAAGCACACATCGGCATAGGGTAGACTTTGAATTAGGAGATAATTAGAGGCTAGGCCCAAAATTTCATTAAAATCCATGCAGTAGGATATAATTCGGAGGAAATATCCTATTCTTGCTCCCATTGACTGGCGTATAGGTACTATCAGTTTGTATCTTCAGGTTGTAGACGATAGCCCTTACCAAGAAATCTTCTAAAAAACTGGAAACAACGCAAAGGGCAATGGAACCAAACATGCTTGTAATGTACCAGAGACAAGATAAGAAACACCAAAATAAGACGTAGAACGAAATTCAGTGATATTATGGCAGAAATAACAAACATGAAATGGTCCTGGTTTGGTCACGTAGGCAGATATGACGATACCAAGTGGATACATATAATTATAGAATGGAGATCAAGGGAGACGACAATAAGTACGGGATGTCCTGAAAGGAGATGATTTAATAGTCGAGGAAATGAAGCTGAAAAAATGGGAAAATCTCGCAATTTTTTCGTCCAGCATCGATTTGTACAAAAATTTGGGATTAGGCTCATTACACCCTCTAGTTCATTTTCTTAGAAAATGAACTATATTAAATGAAAATTAGGGGTAGAAAACTACCCCTAATTGTAAAAAATTATAAAATATCATTTAAAACTTTATTATTGTCAACATTTGGTTCCTATTAGTTACATAATGATTGTTTTATGCTTTAAGATATACTATCATAATATTTCAACCCTTAAAACCACCCTTGTAGTAGCTATATATAAAAAATTTACTTATCCTAAAAGAATAATTTCGGCTTGCATCGATTTACATAAAAATTTGGAATTAGGATCATCTAACCCTGTACTTTATATTCTATATCATGCTTAAAGGCGTTGATTATTTTTAGGGGTGTAAACTACCCCTTATTGTCAAAAATTATATAAAACATTGTAAACTTTAATATGGGTAAAATTTGGTTTTGATTGGTTAAAATAATGATTGTTTTATACTTTAGGATTTAATATCATAATATTTCAACCCTTAAAAACCACCCTTAATAATATTACAGTTTTTATAAGCACATATTTTAATAGATCTATACAGAAAAAAAAGTAGAATTAAAGAATTACAAAAACATTTATTTACACAAAAATACGAATTTACAAATATGTACAAATACAAATACAAATAGTTTTTTAGTCATCTTCCAGTATACGAACCGGTTCTGTGGTATTATACATACATTGAGAATTATCCATAAGCGGACTATCCGAATTTTTCGAAAAAAAAATTCGTTTTATAAACATAGCTCCTTTACTTTTGGCGATAAAAGGTTTTTTCAAAAATGACTGTAAAATTTTTAAAGAGTTATAGGACTATCCGAATTTTTCAAAAAAAAAAAATTCGTTTTATAAACATAGCTCCTTCACTTTTGGCGATAAAAGGTTTTTTCAAAAATGATTTTGTAAAATTTTTAAAGAGTTATAAAACTGTGTAAACTACATTCCGTAAGATTTCTTAGTTTTTAATTAGGGTGGGTTTAACGGGCTCGAATAAGGGGGTGTTTGCTCGTAAATAGAGGTTTTAAACAGCTATATCTCGCTAAATGTTTACTGTAATGAAAATCTATGCACAGTGTAATTTTAGTTATTAAAAAGCTACAATTTAGTAGTTTATCATTTTTTTCGTATCTCCAGTTTTTTCGGAGATATTTTGAAGTAAACTGTAAAGAATGGGAAATTCCAAAAAATTTATTTTTTTTAAACTCCAATTTTTCTAAAATGAGGCCTTTTAAATAGGTCAAACTTCTTAGGTGTATTGAAAATATTAATATAAAAGGAATTACAGAAAGGTGAAGACCAATTTTTAATTAGGAGGGTAGTTAGGGGGTTGTTTTCACTGATTTTTTCAGAGAGAAAAGCAGGTACCGACCTTTTTTTGATCATAAGTCGCTTAATTTTAAGGCTAAAAACTTTTTATTATTATTTTTTGAGAGGCCTAGCTGTATACTTGAAAAAAGATTATTTAAGTTTTCTTCGAAAAATGCAAAGTTTTTCCGTTATTTTACTTTGAATATTTCAAATTATGCATTTGACGAAAAAAGCTAACTTTTAACCCCCCGTATCTCGGTTTGTATTGGTCTTAAAGATATTATAGAAAAAGAATTTGATTTCAGTTACTAAAAGATACAATTTTTATATCTACAGTTTTTTTTATTAAATGCATATTTTTCGAGGTATTCTCAAAAAACCCTCTAAAAAAGTCGATTTTTTCATCGAAAAACTGTTACTTTCAAGCGCGAATAACTCGAAAAATATTAGTTTTACGAAGAAAATGTAAAAAACATTTTTTTCTTAGAATAACTTTTTACATCGATTTACATGGTTAAAATGTAATAAAAAATTCCCACCCCCGAGATGGGGTGGCAACCACCCCTAAGGTTTTAGCGTACAGCGGCATGATATAGAAAATGATTCTTGGACTATTCCCTACCTTCTGTGAAAATTTCAAGTAAATCCATGCTGGACGAAAAAATTGCGAGCCAAAATGCTTCATTTCCTCGACTATAAAAGCAGTGGCAGACAAATAATAGTCTAAGATCCGATATAAGGTCGAACTGCACCGATCTGTTTAATGGAAAAACATATTTTATATGTAAATTAGTATGTTAAACATTTTAAAAAACAAGGGATGCCTGATATAATCCTGTTCTGACTATAATTATTTAATAATTAAAAAATGATTTTTTTTTATAAATTTGACTGACGTGTTTAACAAAAAAAATTAACACTATCGGTAAGTGCAAAGCCTATAGGATATGTAAAAAAGGGGTGCCTGTAAAAAGCCTGTTCTAAATGGGGGTTGCCTAATTTTTAAAATTTTACAGCGTCTACTTATGAATAATTGAACATGTGTAAAACTTTGTTATTACTAATTTTACGAAAAAAAGTTATTCTTTATAAAAAGTTCTGCATGATGTAAATCCTGTGATTCAACCATCAGATATCAAATTTTGTCAATCTTATACGAGTTATGTCAAAAAATGTTAATTTCGGTCAAGAGTGACTTCAACCTTTCGAAAATTGTTATTATGAAACGGTATTATTAATCAAAAAATATGTATTAGTGCCCAATTACATCATTATAATAAAAAAAAATTGCAAATTTTTCTGAAATTAGATTATAAACTTCATTTTTATTTCTTACAAGTAGGATAACTCTTTTATTATCAATTTTGCGAAAAAAAGCAATTGTTCATAAAGAGCTTTGAATTGTCTAAAACCTAAGGTGCAGTCATCATCAATTTTATAAATTTTATACGGGGTATGTCAAAAAATATGAATTTCGCTCGGGAAAAAAGTTATTCAGCATTAAAAGTATGTTGCAATATAGAATTAAGTATATCCTTAAAATTGGAATATTCTGTAATATAATAGTATGAAACAACTCTTAAGCGAAATTCATTGGCAAAAAAGGAAAATCACTGGCAAAAGCTCGCAATATATGTAGGTACTTATATAATTACAAGTACTATGAAATATCCAATAATTTGGAAATATATTTACATTAGATTAATTAAAAAAACTGTAAACATTAAATATTGAAATATATTATAATATATTTTTCAATACAAATCCTAAAATCGGTCAGAAATTTAGACATTTTTGACAACTTTTTTGAAAGAAAAGTTCGATATTTTCATATATTTAGCTGTTGCCTGGAAACGAAAAATATCTATATGGAAATATTTTTCCTTACAGGAATTTCCTGTAAGGAATAGTATACTGTACAACAAATGAGAGAAAACGACATATTTCTCACGAGCGCAGACATTTGTTGGCACGAGCCGAGGAATTAGGTGAGGGCCGCAAATTAAGCGAGGGAGAAATATGTAATTTTCTCATGTGTTGTACACTGTACTTTTTCTATGGATGCGGTTTTGTCAAGAGTTCAAACTTCAAAATTTAATAGTTTAGGTGCTTTTAGGTATATTATATGCACAAATTGAAATAAAATCATCACATTTCCGACTTACTGTAGCCTTCTTTCTTTAACTGTAAGTTCAACTTCCTTCTCTTTACCTATTCTTCTCAGTACTTCATTGTCCGTAACTCTATCTATCCAGGAAACCCTCACAATTTTTCTATAAGTCCATATTTCAAAGACGTTAAGTCGTCTCATGGTTTTGGTTTTGAATAATAAAATTCTTGTACTGAATAAAATATCTTTAATAATTATTTTTTATTTTTTAATTTAAAATTTTTGACAACTGACATTGTTCATTTATATTTACATCCTTGAAAAGGATAAACGTTTCAAGTAACTATATGTTGCTTTCTGGTTGCAATTTATAACGATATTTAAATGCTTTATTTATAATACCGGGTGTCCATTTATATTTTCCCCAATTTTAACTACCTATAACCTCTAAACGGCTCAAGATAGAAACATGCGGTTTTCGCTGAAATGTTTTATTTTACTAAAAGTTTTGTATGAATCGATTGAGTTTTTTATATCGCTTTCAATTACGAAAAAAAAATGGCGGATTTTTGAAAAAAACCTTGTTGACTTTTTTTAATGGAACACCCAGTATATTTTTTTGTAAATTGAAAGAACAATCATTCACCTATCCAGCGATATGAAGTTTTTTAAAATCGGTTGTCAAATCACTGAGTAATTAATTTTTAAAATGAGAGGTGCAGCGTGGATATCACATACCTAAATAACATGTAACTAAGCAAAATGATATTATGTTGTGATTTTCACATTGCATCTCTCATTTTAAAAATTAATTTCTCAGTCATTTGACAACCGATTTAAAAAAAAATTATATCGCTGGATAGGTAAATGATCATTTTTTCAAGTCACAAAAAAATATACTGGCTGTTTTGATAAAAAAAGTCAACAACGTTTTTTTTTTCAAAAATACGCAATTTTTTATTTAAAAGCGATATGAAAAATGGCCATTTACCTAAAAAATTGAAAAAAACGATCATTTACCTATCTAGCGATATAAAAATTTTCAAAATCGGTTGTCAAATGACTGAGCAATTAATTTTTAAAATGAGAGATGCAATGTGGAAATCACATAACATAATATCAATTTGCTTAGTTAGAGAGTTGCACCTCTCATTTTAAAAATTAAGTACTTAGTCATTTGACAACCGATTTTGAAAAACTTTATATCGTTGGATAGGTGAATGACCTTTCCTTCAATTTACAAAAAAATATACTGGGTGTTCCATTAAAAAAAAGTCAACAAAGTTTTTTTCAAAAATCCGCCATTTTTTTTTCGTATTTGAAAGCGATATAAAAAATTTAATCCATTCAGACAAAACTTTTATTAAAATGAAACATTTCAGCGAAAACCGCATATTTCTATCTTGAGCCGTTTAGAAGTTATAGGCAGTTAAAATGGGGGAAAATATAACTGGACACCCGGTATATGAGCGCACTTATAACCGGCAAAATAACGCAAAAGATGGAAAACATATTAAGTTGTAAGATAAAAAGAGGTGAACCTAGTGGAGGTGTTAAATTTAGCGATAGTATCTTATAGACTGACATTATATTGATTGTTTCCCACCTTTAGACGTATCGGACGAGTTTGAGAAATGCCACTGTCACAGTGACAATTTTAGTTGACATACTCTTCTGATACGTCTAAAGGTGGGAAAAATCAATATAATGTATATCTATAAGTAACTATCGCTAAATTTAACAACTCTACTAGTTTTGTTCCCTTTTATCTCACAATTTAATATGTTTTCCATCTTTTGCGCTATTTTGCCGGTTATTAGCACGCTCATCACTGTATACATATATTGCGAGTTTTTGGCAGCGATTTTCCCTTTTTGCCAATTTTGCCATGTTTGCCGATTTTGCCAATGACTTTCGCTTAAGAGATTTTTTATACCTTTATATATTTCAGAATATTTCAAATTATAAGGATATTCTTCTATATTGCAACATATATTTAATACTGAATAACTTTTCTCCGGAGCGAAATTCAATTTTTTTTTATATACATCGTATAAAGTATATAAAGTTGATGATGGCTGCACCTTAGGTTTTAGACAATTCAAAGCTATTTATGAACAATTGCTTTTTTTCGCAAAATTGATAATAGAAGAGTTATCCTACTTGTAAAAAATAAAAATGGAATTTAGAATCTAATTTCAGAAAAATTTGCAAATTTGTTTTTAATTATAATGATGTAATTCCGCACTAAAACATATTTTTTGATTATTAATACCGTTTTATAATAACAATTTTCGAAAGGTCGAAGTCACTCTTAACCGAAATTAACATTTTTTGACATAACTCGTATAAGATTGACAAAATTTGACATTTGATGGTTGAATCATAGGATTTACATCATGCAGAACTTTTTATAAAGAATAACTTGTTTCGTAAAATTAGTAATAACAAAGTTTTACACATGTTCAATTATCCATAAGTAGACGCTGTAAAATTTTAAAAATTAGGCAACCCTCATGTAGAACAGGCTTTTTACAGGCACCCCTATTTTTACATATCATATAGGATTTGCACTTACCGATAGTGTTAATTTTTTTTGTTAAACACGTCAGTCAAATTTGTAAAAAAAAATCATTGTTTAATTATTAATTAATTATAGTCAGAACAGTATTATATCAGGCACCCCTTGTTTTTTTATAATGTTGAACATACTAATTTACATATAAAATAATTTTTTTCCATTAAACAGATCGGTGCAGTTCGACCTTATATCGTATCCTCTGCTATAATGGATTAGATTGATAACAGATAGAGGAACATGGAAGCAATTGGAAGAGACCTACATTCAGGATAGCACGAAAAATAGTTGAAGAAGAGAGACTAATGCCTGGTTGCATCAACAAATCTTAAGCCCCAGCTTAGCCCAGCTCAGCTTATAGATCCATAATTTTCGATTCTTATCTGACCACATCTTAACTGAGACGAAGTTTAAGATGAAATCCACCTGGCAGTCCTTTGTGGCAAGCTGAAAATTGATCTAAGACTCAATGGTGCAACGCCTATATTTAGTAAGCGGAGCTTAAGGCACGTCTTAAGCTTAAGATCTGTTGGTGTAACCAGATATTAAAGAAAATATTCACCCTACTACAACCTCTGTTGTAGAATTTCAATTCTACATTATTTGTCAAAATTGAAGAATGCTCTAACGTACAAGCATTCTGCAAGTCTGAAGAATACTTTGAGGGGTTTTAATTAGTCTTTAAGGCAGGATTAAAATTAATGAAATTAAACAAATTAAACATTAAAATTAAAAAATTAAAATGCATGAAATTAAAATTAAACAAACATGAAACATGAAACGTGAAACATGGAACAAATAAATTGTGAAAAAAGTGATTTCATGTGATATTACTACTCGAAGAAACAAAACTAAATTTGTATAGACGACAACGGAAAGTGACGGCGTGTTCGTTGATGTCGGGCTCTTTTATTACTTTTTAATGAGACCGCATAAGAAACGTGAAACATAAAACATACAACGTGAAACATGAAACAAATAAATTGTGAAGAACGAAACCGTTTCATGTTATATAGTGTAGGAAGCAGAGGTTGAACTTCGCAAACTCGACACAAGTCTGGTCTTATATTTTTTCTGGTATATCAAGGGGTGCTTTTAATGAGAATAACTTTTTCTTAAAATATTTCACCCCGAAACACCCATTGTCATCCCTTTAAAGGGGGTAGTTTGTGGTTTTTGCGAAACGTAGCCCTTCCTGTACGTTTTTGCAAAAAATTCCTTAATAGAAATATGAAGAGGAGTGTATTTCCTACAATTTATTCTGCGACAGTATATGTCTATCACCCACCGTTTAGCGGGGATGGCGCCCCAAAGTTGACAAGTTTTAAAAGAAGATGTTTTAAAAGAAAACTTATTTTTCCCTATCTGTCATGGAAATCAAGAAGAAACTCTGCGGCAATTGTTTACAAAATAAGTAGCTGATTTTTTGGTAAAGGTTTCATTTAAGAATAATTTCCCATTTTTTAATTACAGGGTATTAATTCTTAAAAAACCCCTTTTTATACCATCTGAACCGCTTATGGTAGCGTAAAAAACTTTTAGCTATTACCCATGTACAAGTGTTATTTACAAATTTGTATAACGCATCCCTGGAACCACTCAAAAAATAGGAGAAGAATGGAATAAAGAAAATGTGCAAAAATTGACTTTGGGCCACCAATGTGACTTTAGGCTGCAAAGAAAGTAAAATATGTATAGGTCGTAATGTGTAGCAGACAGTGTTTTCTTTTACTTGTTATAAGTAGGTATGTTATCAATAAAATGAATAGGTGACGAAAAAAACAACAACTGGAGCCCGCCAAAGCATTTTTGAGGTTTACGACGCCACTGTACCGTACGGTTGCTTATTCAAAAAATCACAGTAGTTGTAGAACAAATAGTGGTTTTAATTTTGTAAAGTTTTGTTTCAAAAAAATATATAGGTAATGAGAAAATCGTAAAAACATGCTCGCCAAACTTATTTTCAGGGGTAGGGGTAGTTTTCGCAGGGATGTTGCAATAACCATATATATTTATGAAAAACCCCATTGATGGAATATAGGCCCATATGAGTCAAAAAGCGAAAAAAAAAATGTTTTTCAACCCCCCGTTTTATTTTTATTTTTTTGGCTACAGCGGTTGCACCAGGAAATCGATTTTGATGTCCATGCATGGCTAATAGGAACTTGCACAAAATGATATATGAAGCATTTTAATAAGGGGCATAGTGTGTGTAGGATTCCCAGAAAACCACTTTCTTTATTAATGGGAAAACTGGAAAAACTCTTCGTTCTGGTCCACCACAGAAACCAATGCAATATTAAATTCTTTAGCGGCATTCATTTTACCCACGTAATTAATTATTCAAAACAACGAAACTGAAACCGAAAAATAGAACACGACCTATTTCATGAAACACGTTTCAAGAAGATAAAAATGTTTTATGGGCATGAATCACACTCGTTTCATAGATGGGCAATGTCTATTTGTTTAGCAATGTTTTATTTCCATGAAACGTGTTTCACGTTTCATGTTTCTATGGTGTGCATCCTTCCGAAGATAAAAATGTTTCACTCCGATGAATCACACTCGTTTCATTGGTATGCGGACTTCTATTTGTTTAGCAGTGTTTAATTTTCATGAAACGTGTTTCACGTTTCATGTTTCATGTTTTACGTTTCATGTTCCTTTGGTGTGTGGCTTCCTTAAGGAAGCTAATCTATTTCAGATTTAAAGGTAATGTCATCGGGCTTTTTCGGCAACAAAACAAATGCGCTACTCTTTCACTATTGACTTAATAAGTAATATGTCGATTTAATGTATAAACAATTTGCTATTTCTTGTTCTGGAAAAGTAGCTTTAGTCAACAAAGATTTGTCCAAAATAATACTTAGATCATTACAACATATCATTTTCAACACAGCTAAATATGTCTGGAAATAAGTGTGAACAATAATCT
Source organism: Diabrotica virgifera virgifera (assembly GCF_917563875.1). Classification (NCBI taxonomy): domain Eukaryota; kingdom Metazoa; phylum Arthropoda; class Insecta; order Coleoptera; family Chrysomelidae; genus Diabrotica; species Diabrotica virgifera. The sequence goes on along the minus strand of NC_065443.1, from coordinate 57,593,929 downwards.
ATAAGCTCAAAAAATAGTGAATACAAGCGTATGCTATAAAATAAAGTAAACTCTCTATTACCTCTGACACAATTTTGGATGTTCTTATCAAAGTACATGATAAATATATAGACTGTGTACAAGAGGACGAGGCACAATGCTTCATACCATTCCACTCTTTCATCGTGAATGATACAAATTAAAATGGAAACTGTAACTCCGTAGGCTAAACAATCTCTAGTGAGGGGCCACCAATCCAATGGGACTATCTTCGCACCGCTCTAAAAATGAATAATTATGTTTAAACATACGAAAATACCATTAAATAAAAATAAAAATAAAATATATTGTTTTATCTACGACTAGTATCTTCGAAATTACAAAATATAGAGGCCATTTCCGGATACGCAATTTTTCTTTAAATCCCCTAATCTGGCTTAAATTTTCATTTGGATATTAAATTTCTCATTTCAGCATTTAATAAAAAAACATCCCATATTTAAGGAAGTACAAAACTCAAAGAAGTACCACAAAATGTATATATTAATAAAATGGTCATATAAGGACGCGTTTCGGTTCTTCACGAGCCATCATCAGCTTAAAAATACAGGAGCAAGGACAAAACTGACCAGACCAGGAAGGAGGAAGAATCTACTAGTTTACATTTTAACGGTTCTATAGACTTCATTATTAGAGATTTTTATATTTTATATGTTGTATTACCATTTAGTTAATTTGAATGTAAAATTAAAAAAAAATCTTTAAGACTTCCACGTTGGGAGGAACCATCTTGCGAACCTAATACAACATATAAAAAATAAAAAACTCTAATAATGAAGTTTAGAGAACCGTAAATATGTAAACTAGTAGATTCTTCCTCCTTCCTGGTCTGGTCAGTTTTGCCTTTGCTCCTGTATTTTTAAGCTGTTGATGGCTCGTGCAGAGCCGAAACGCTTTCTTATATCGTCGCCTTAGTACTATAACTTGATAACTCCAAAATTGACGTTTTTGAGATAACTAGTTCACAAGATGTATTTTATTTGCCTCCATATTGTGTAAAAACTTGATAGCTCACTTCAAACGGGTTAAGTATTTATTTATGATTGACGAAAGTTGATAAAACTCATATGCCACTAATATTCAGTGCTAAAACTTGACAAGATAAGTTATCAAGCTATTATTTAATCGAAATAGTCGTGAATACGACATACACTGAATGCTATAACTAGATAACTCGAGTTATCTAGTTTTAGCACGTGTTTCTCTGAAACCATTGAACTTACCCCATAATTGCTATCTGTTTATTCGGTTCATTTTAATGCAAGAATTCGAGAATTGTTAGCAGATCTGGCAACCCCCATGGCAGAGGGATAATTTTCAACAAAATAATGTTTAAAATATTAGTTGTGTTAAAAAGTTCACTTATATGCGACTTAGCACAACATGCGACATTACCAAATGTTAACATTATGGTAGTGCTAAAAGTTGATAACTTTAATTTTTCATGTTTTTTTCCATATTGGAAAACAAATTTACACCATATTCCTAAATAGATCAGTTGCCAAAAAGTTAAGGAACAGTATTTTAGAGCCGCAGAGTGAATTCCATATTTACCAACATCATGGTAGCAGCACAAATATCTTTAAAATCTTTAACCCTGCTGTCCCGTTCGAGTCAAGTACACAAATGTACTGTTCGGGTCAATATGACCCAACCATGGTTTACGCTCCTTAATCGAAACAAAATAAGCTATTGGTGATAAATAAAACTTTATTAACAAGAAATTATGGTTAATTAAACAAACATTATGTTGTTCATGTAAATTAAACCTTATTAACAAAAATAAAAGGCATTTTTTCTTTCAAAAAGGCCTAGTAACAAATATCTACAAAAATTTAATTTAGTTTACAACTGGGACCGTAATAAAAAGGATGGATTTTCCAAATATGTTTGTAATATATAAAACATAAAATTAGTCTTGTTATCGATTTTAGGGCAAGTTTACAGCGTGCTTGTTTAGCAGGCGGAGTTAGATTGTTCATAGAAGGTTCACTAGGATTTCCATCTTGTCTACTTTTTCCTGCTCGTGTCCTTTTTACCAGTTCGTGAGAGCCTTTAGTTATTGGTATATTTTTTCTGGAAATGATGACTGGTTTCATTAGTTTTTTCCCAATTCCTCAAGAAAAAATCCGCCGTTTTCCCAATTTATTGGTATTCCATTGGATATTTATTGATACCCATAACACGAACCCGTTGTAGGCAGAAATGTCCAGCAGCGTAGAAAAAACAATCATTGGCCAACGATTTATCTCTTCTCACATATATACGTGCCAATAAGCTAATCTAGAGTATACACTGCTCCCTTATTGGAATTGTAATCTAAAATAATTTGGGGCTATTTTATTTGATGAAAGTGATGCATGATGCATCGATTCATGGTGAAAAGTACTGATAAAACAACATTTCGATTATTTTTAGGAATATTGTCAACAACAGTGGTATCTAGCATGAAGCAAAAAAGACGAGCTATGAACTTCTTTATTCGCGATTTTTGCTAAAAGCTCCGGTTTATTTTACTTATAATCCCCGGCATTGTATCTACTTTGTTTTAGAAGAAATTGTCCTAAATTTTACGATGTCAAAAAGTTATTACACGTAATATTGTGGCCTTCCAAATCACTATTCAAGTCACACATCATACTCATTCCTGTATAGATCTGCAATTTTAGAGCATAATAAGTTTTTCTGTTCATAATTACAAAAAAACCCCAACTTTTGTGCCATGTTTCGCTGGCTTGCTTGGAATATACCATTTGAAGGGAGAGCGGCCTCTAAAGGCAATTAGTTGCTTATCGAAGGTTACATTTTCATCAGAGTTAAAAAATTTTGGTCCATTTTCTACCTATGTTTCATAAATTTCACGTATTGCAGCAAGTTTATCAAAACGTCTCCTATCCTGTCTAGTAGTTTTGTTATCAAAACGTATTACTTGCAAACTTTTTGTAAATATATCAAGTGACATTGTTGATTGAAATATACTACGATCTTCATTCCACAAACTTTTATTTGATTCACCATGGGACTTATAAACTCGAGCTAAAAATAAAACACCAATGTATGCTTGGAAACCAACAACTTTATTCATGTCTTTTCTGTTGGTTCCAAAGACATGCTGTTTGTCCATGTTGGTCATATTTATAATTTGGTTTGCAACTTCGTCCAGCTATACTACAGTTTATTTTACAAGTTTTAGCTTGCAGAAACCTGTTTTTGTTTACAGACGTATCCGGCTGACAAACACACAGGTACTGCCAATATAGAATACTGCCAACTAAACACACATACACAGGTAATTTTTAACGGTTTAAATACGTGGGTCACATTGACCCGAACGTACCCTAGGTAACAATTTCATTTTTATCAAAAAAATCAGGAAGTTGATTGTTTATCTCATATGCAATTAAAAGACCTCATATTAGGTAATAAAGTCACGAAACACCATAATAAGAAATAAATTATTTTTTGGGTCAAATAGACCCGAACAGGACAGCAGGGTTAAACTCGTTTATCTCAAAACTACTAATTTCGAGTTATCAAGTTATAGTATTAAGGCGACGATATGACCATTTTATTAATATATACATTTTGTGGTACTTCTTTGAGTTTTGTACTTTCTTACCTCGAGACCATATCTGAGAATGGATACTTCTTTTCATGATCCCTTATTTACATTATAAAAATACTTATTCTTCTTCTTGTAGCACTACAACCCGGTCGTCGCACTACATCTCGATCGGTCGTTCATAATATTTGGCTCAGTGGGCAGCCTCATTGTTCCTAAATCTTCCCATATGTTTACCTCTTGAGTCTTTGAATATGACCTGCCTATCTTAGACTTGGTATTTAATCTCTTGGACTACTTCGCCAGCCCTATACATCTGTTTGACCTGGGCATTTGTTCTCATCCTGTATTATATATAGTATAAGCTCCTGAGGTTTTTTTCTTTATGAAGGTATCAAAATGCATCCTTAAATATAGTTATTCATATTTTTTTTCCAAATAAAACAAAAGCTTGTTCAATCAAGAAGTAATTAACAAAAAGTAATTAAGCAAAGTTTGTGATTGTAAGATATCCAAAAACACTGCTTCGAGTGTGTTCTAAATATGGAATTAAAATACAATTGTATTACAAATTACATTTTACATCTTTTTGACTTTACGATTTTCAATCTGTAAATATATGTATATTTATCCATTTAAATATATTCAAATAAATTTAAATATAAGTGACTAAAGACTAAGTTTTCAATCTAATAGCACATAAAATAATACCAAAAATATTACTCCACATCACACCAGATTGAAAACAATGGGAACCTTCTCTGGTTACACCTCCTAGGCTTCTAAAATTTGCAAGCCATAACGGATGCTGAGACTAAAGAAGATGAGCGAATTTTACAATTATTTATAATTCACGTCCCATCTGCTCAGCACCGTAAAGTTCCAACGAGAACTTTACCGCAGATGGGACATGAATTATAAATTGTAAAATTCCCTCTCCTTACTGAGGGTGTTATATTTAAAAATTTAGAAACATTTTTACCTAGTACTTTAAAACTATTTGACGTATCCTTATCATACTTGGCAGAAGATATGCTATTATACACCCTAATAAATTGAGATAAATAAATGTACTACCAGAGACGTACGACAGGGGATAGTGAATAGTTGACCCTTCCCAAATTTTACGCCACTGGACGAATGACTATTTTAGCGCAATTTTTCGATTCTCAAATACTTTCTATGTAAATAGTATAGGTACTCTTGAATGGTAACGATAAGGTCATTAGTTTTCAAGATATTTGAAGTTAAACATAAAACGAAACAGTTATTTTGATTAATGTATTTTGTCGCTACAGTTTTAACTTCAAATATCTCGAAAACTAATGACTAGTGTTACCAATAAAGAGTACACTATTTACGTAGAAAGTATTGGAGAATCGAAAAATTGTGCTAAAATAGTATTTCTCTCAGTGGCGTAGAATTTGGGAAGGGTCAACCATTCACTATCCCCTGTTGTATGCCTCTGGTAGTAGCTAGAAACGTTTATTTATCATAATTTAATAGGGTGTAAAGTAGCCACACTTTCTGCCAAGAATGATTAGGATATGTCAAATAGTTTTAAAGTACTGGATAAAAATATTTTTTAAATTTTTAAATACAACACCCTGTAACTCAGTAAGAAGCCATATTTAATTTAAGTGATTTGGGTTCAATCGTAATATTTTGAGGTCTAGGATCTACAATTCAGAGATTGGACATTGTTAATGATACACCCTGTATATTGTAAAATATTGGTATCAGAAAATTAACCTAAAAGCATTAGTGGCATAAGTTTTAGTATTTAATTTATTCTTCGTTTTAAATCAGGAAAGACTCGTTAGTTTCTAGCAATTGGTGGTAAGACCTTACTACCTATGGTGGTAAGAAAGGCGAAGACCAGACCTTACCAGAAACTCCAGTGATAACAACCGAAAATGTAATCGTCACAACGGAGGAAATTACTAAAGCATTAGAAAAACTGAAAAAGCGTAAATCTTCAGGACCGGAAAAGATTCCAAACAAAATACAAAATGTTGAAATACGGTGGAAACACATTAACTGAATAACTAAGGATACTTGTACAAAAAATTCGGAAAACTACACAGGAATAAACCTTCTGAGTACTGCTCTGAAATTGACCACAAAATTCATAACCACCAAACAACGAAATAGATTTAGCAGATGAACAACGAGGCTTAGATCCGGACGATCCTGTAACGATGCAGTTTTTGTCGTCAGGCAAGTCATGGAAACATCACTAAAATACAACGTCTCGGTTTACTGTTGCTTCATAGACATACAAAAGGCATGCGACCGTGTAGAGCTGAATAACGTAATTCATGTCTTACATAAACGAAACATACAATCAGACATTATCAAAATTATCGAAAATATATACAGGGTATAACAAAAATACAGGTCATAAATTAAATCACATATTCTGGGACCAACAAAAGTTCGATTGAACCTAACTTACCTTAGTACGAATATGCACACAAAAAAAATTACAGCCCTTTGAAGTTACAAAATGAAAATCGATTTTTTCCGATATATCGAAAACTATTAGAGATTTGTTAATGAAAATGGACATGTGGCATTCTTATGGCATGGCTATCCTAAAAAGAAATTATAGTGAATTTTGCGCAGCCCATAAAAATTTTATGGGGGTTTTGTTTCCTTAAATCCCCCCAAACTTTTATGTACGTTCCAATTAAATTATTATTGTAGTACCATTAATTAAACACAATGTCTTTAAAACTTTTTTGCCTCTTAGTACTTTTTGGAAAAATCAGTTTTAATCGAGATGCGGCTTCTTTTTTAATATGTTTACATAAAAATTTTATGGGGGGTTTGTGCCTTTAAACACCCCAAATGTTTGTGTACGTTCCAATTAAACTATTATTTCTGTACCATTAGTTAAACACAGTGTTTTTAAAACTTTTTTGCCGCTTAGTATTTTTCAGATAAGGCACCTTTTATCGAAATGTGGCTTCTTTTTTAATATTTTTCAAAGTATACCTCAAACTATAATTTTATAAATAAATTTTCATATTATTACTAAGTCTCTAAAATCGTACTTGACAGTACACAAATATGTGGTGGATTTGACAAAATATTCCAAATATCTCAAAAAAAAACTAACTTTTCGAAAAAGTACTAAGAGGCAAAAAAGTTTTAAAAACATTGTGTTTAACTAATTGTGCCACAACGATCATTTAATTGAAACGTACACAAAAGTTTGGGGGGTTTAAGGGAACAAAACCCCCATAAAATTTTTATGGGGTGCACAAATTTCACTATAATTTTTTTAAGATGTTCCTATCATAAGAATGTCACATGTCCGTTTTTAATAAGAAACCTCAAACAGTTTTCGATATATTGAAAAAAATCGATTTTTATTTTGTAACTTCAAAGGGTTGTAACTTCTTTTAGGTGCAGATTTGGACTAAGGTAAGTTAGGTTCAATCGAACTATTTTGGATCCCAGAATATGTGATTTAATTTATGACCTGTATTTTGTTGCACCCTGTACAGCAGAAATAACAGACAGGCCGGAATTAATAATCAACTAACACATCCGACGCCAGCGGAAAGAAACATATTTATGTCAAGGAGACTCATTGTGCCCGCTACTGTTTAACCTGATCATGGATGGAATTATTCATTAAGTCAAAAACCTGAGTATAGGGTACAGAATGGCTGAAGAAATTATCTCTATAGTATGCTAGGCCGATGATGTCATACTTATTGCAGAGAGTGAAAATGACCTTCAGAGACTTTTACATCAATTTAATATAACAACAAGAAAGTTCAATATGATAATAGCACCAAATGAAACAAAAAGTATGGTAATCTTTAAATATCCAATAAGGTGCAAGCTGGAAGTGGACAGCAAAATAATCCAGCAAGAAAGAAGTATCAGCTACCTGTGAGTACTAATGCACAGTTATGGAGATACAGAAGCGGAAGTTGCCCAACAAATAAACAAAGCCAACAGAATAGCAGGCTGTCTTAATCACACTATCTGGTGCAACACACATCTACGGACAGAAACAACGCCAAAGATTTATAGGACAGTAGTTAGACCGATTATGACTTACACTGCGAAACAACACCTGACACCACAAGGACAAAAAGACTGATGGAAACGTGTGAAATAAAAATAGTCCGAGATATCACAGAAAAATCTTTATGGGGCAGACAACGTAGCACATACCTCAGGCAAAGCTATAATAGGCTATTGATTATGTACTATAGAAAGGAACTACAACGTTAACGGGGTTTTATTATTTCATATGGTCAATGAATCTCTATATATGAAAAAACCGCGGAGTGCTACCATTTAAAGGGGTGCGTTTTTGAGAAATAGGTGAATTAGTCCCTGGGCACAGGTTACATTAGGGTGAGTTCTATGCACTTTTGGTACAAACACGTCTACATAAAAATTGTTCCTGGTTAAATTTCTTATCTAAATATAAGTTTTTAAAGTCAAAGATACTTTTTTTTACAAAAATATATTCAAAAGAAAAAGCACGAAGAAACACAACAGAAAGAAATTTTGTTTTTTGTCCCATAACTTTTGTCCACGGGCATATAGGTATAGACATTGCTTCACAGAAAAAAAACTTACATATTTTCTCTTTAAAATGGTGTTTAGTAGAGGTCATTAGGATTTACCGTTTTCTAAATATGATTTTTCAAAGATCGCCACTCACAGCAATTTTGGGCAATTTTTCTTGTTATTTCGCAAATATTGTTTATAACTTTTTTCTACGTAACTTTAGGCATATGCAATGGTACATGTGAGAGGAACAGAAATCAATTACCTTTAAAATGTTCTACTGTATAATGTTGTACGACTTCTTTTAAAGAGGTTATCTTTTTCAAAATTTTATACTTTTAACCAGTTTTTATATTTTTTACGATTATTTTTTAAATTTCCGATTATAACTTTTTTTCTACATTTAGGTATATGTATATCATATATTAAAAAAGAAATCTTATTCTGTTTACTTTAAAATGGTGTATTATAAAAATTCTAGGATTATTTTTGAATAAGATATGCTTTTTCAAAATGTATTAAGTAGGTACTTACAACGATTTTTGATTTTATAATTATTTTTTAAATTTCGCATTATAACTTTTTTATGTGATTGTCTGTTATGATTTAATCTTATTTTTTATAGGTAATACTTTGGATCCACTTGACTCGGCCGGGCAAACTTCAAAATATGGATTAATTCCAATATTATTGTAAAAGCTTCTGTACCACAAGCTTTGCTTGAAAAAATAGAATGTAAATGTACCAAAGGATGTACAAAAAACTGCGGTTGTAGGAAGATAGGAATTAGTTTTTCAATATTCTGCAAAGGGTGCATGTGCATGGGTACTAATTGTGGGAACTCTAAGATAACTGAAGTGTCAGAGGAAGATATTGAAGCTAATGCTAACGAAGAGATGGACTTTGATTTTGAAAATTTTTTAAATGTCAACGTTTAAATAATTTTAAATAAAGTGATTTTCTAAAACTAATGTTTATGCAATTTTTGTAAAAGAAATATTTTTAAATAATACAGATAAACAAATATCAAAGAATCACTCGGTTTCCATTATTTAATTATAGTTGATACACCATTTTAAAGAACAGAAAGTAAGCCCTCTTTATTGAGCAATATATAGTATATTCATGTACAAGAAAGAAGTTATAATGAGAAATTTCAAAAATAATCGTAAAAAATGTAAAAAATAATATTTCTATGTTAGGTATTATACAGTGAGCACGTAAAGGTTGGAATAAATTCATTTTCTCGAGAATGGACGATTTTGGAAAAAATCCCAAAATAGGTCAATTTTTATATTTAAATTGCGACTTTTTGGCATATGTACCATACTAGTGACGTCACCAATCTGGGCGTGATGACGTCATCTTAAAATTTTTTAAATGAGAATAGGGGTCGTGTGATAGCTCATTTGAAAGGTAATTTAATTCTATATTCACTAATGTAAACATTAACATATTTATTTATACATAGTGTCCAAAAAAAATTTTTTTGAATTAAATTTATTGACATAAAAAGAAGAATGTGTGTAATTTATTTAACTCACAATACATTCTACTGCTATCAGAAAACATGAAATAATGCTTATTTGACAAATAAATATTGTTTTTTGCTTAAATTCAATATCAAAGCCGCCACCCACCTTCCTCTGGACAGTTTGAACATTTAGTTTAAGCGAAAAGGAATGAATATTTTTCAAATAAACATTTTTTTCTGTTTTCTGAGAGCAGTAAAATGTATTTTGGATTAAATAAATTACATGCATTCTTCTTTTTATGTCAATAAATTAAATTATTAAAATGTTTTCTTGGTCACCCTGTATAAATAATTATGTATATGTTTATATTACTGAATAGAGAATTAAATTACCTTTCAAATGAGGTACCACACGATCCCTATTTCCATTTAAAAAAATTATCGATGACGTCATCACCCCCAGATGGATGAAGTCACTAGTATGATATGTATGCCAAAAAGTCTTAATTTAAAAATAAAAATTGACCTGTTTCGGGATTTTCTTCCAAAATTTTTCATTCTCGAGAAAATGAATTTATTCCAACCTTTACGTGCTCACTGTATAATAACATATAATATATAATCTAATATTATATAATATATTATATAATAATATTATTTTATTTTTATATTATATTATAAAAAATCGTTAAAAGTATAAAAGCTTGAAAAACCATAATCTCTTTAAAAAAAGTCGTAGAACGTTATACAGTAGACCATTTTAAAGGCAATTGATTTCTATTCCTATTACCTGTACCATTGTATATACCTAAAGTTACGTAGAAAAAAGTTACAGAACAATATTTGCGAAATAACAAGGAAAATTGCCCAAAATTGCTGTGAGTGGCAAACTTTGAAAAATCATATTTCGAAAAGTATAAATCCTAATTACCTCTACTGAACAACATTTTAAAGAAGAAGTATGTAGGTTTTTTTTTCTGTAAAGCAATGTCTATACCTATATCCTCGTGGACAAAAATTATGGGACAAAAAACAAAATTTCTTTCTTTTGGGTTTCTTTGTGCTTTTTCTTTTAAATATATTTTTGTAAAAAAAAGTATCATTGACTTTAAATAGTGATATTTAGATAGGAAATTTAACCAGGAACAATTTTTATGTAGATATGTTTGTACCAAAAGTGCATAGAACTCACCCTGATGTAACCTGTGCCCAGGGACTAATTCACCCATTTCTCAAAAACGCACCCCTTTAAATGGTAGCACTCCGCGGTTTTTTCATATATAGATGTCCAATGACCATATGAAATAATATAACCCCGTTAACGTTGTAGTTCCTTTTAGCCACCTTATTTTGAATATAATCAATAGCCTATAATATATAGACCATAAATGACTGGACACTGAAAAGAAAAAAGAATATTATAGCCATATAAGCAGAGTGGAAGAACGAAGACTGGTAAAGATAGCACGAGACAGATCACCAAACGACCAAAGGAATATAGGAAGGCCAAGGAAGAGATGGAGAGACAACCTGGATATCTGATGAGGAGGCATCCGAAGATGGAACAGGCGCGAGCCTATTAACGAAGCAGGAAAAAGAAGAAGAAAACCTTACCACCAATTACCATACCGTGTATTTTCTTTAAACTCTAATAAATCCTGTGGCCTTAACTAAAGCCAACGATTTTATTGTTGGTACTTTTAAGATATCTTCTTGTTCAACTCTCAGTTGAGCCAAAGAATAATGGACTTACATCACCGAAGTTTATTATATTTATTCTTGATTATTTCTTAGTCTGGATTAGCCTTTAGTGGTTCGCTCTTAATTTTTTCATGACCCGGTACCCATATTAAAGACATTTTATTATCTTTTGCCGGGTTGTTGAGGAGACCTTTGCGGTTCATTACCAGTTTTTATTTGATGAGTGGGTTCCTTACTAGCAGAAAAGCCACTTGGCTTATTAATTCTCTTTATTTTGGGATCTTCATCTATGATTTCATAAATTCAGACCACCAAAGCAAACACTTCAGCCTGGAAAGCAGTTAAAATTGAACGGGGCTGTAAGATATATTATAATTACATGTTTGTCTAAAGACTCCTGATCCAGTACCATGGGAAATAAATCCCTCTATAAATATTTTGAAATTTTTGTTCTCGAGATGGTAAAATTGTGTTAAGCTTCTCAGTGAAGATTAGTTCTAATTTTATTATTTCTGGTGTAGGTACTATTCAAGGATCCCATTATATTCAGAAACGTTTGCCATCAGGGCCCCCGTATAGGGGGCTCCCCGTATAAGGGTTACTAACGCCTGTGTGCAAAAAAGTATTTTGGAGCCCCTTAAGGCATTTTGGATCATGTTTTTTGTTTATTTTTTGAAGGTAGTTAGGTGCTTGAAATAAAACAAAAAACTGAACTTTAGAAGTCATATTTATAGTCAATTCACTCAAGATAAAATATTGTAAAACCTCCGAATTTTAAAAACCGCTTGGATCGACATGAAATTTGGCATAAAACTTTGGCATACAATTTGGCTAACATGTCAAAGAAAAAAGTGATATTGTGCCGATGAGTGCTTTTGTCCTGAATATGAGTTTCACCTCTTCTCGGGAGTGAAAAAACATACGTTCAAAAAACTCCGGAATTGGATAAAATTACTAATTTTAAACAACTATAAAGTTTTTTCACCAAGTCAATACTTTTAAATACTATTCAAGTTATTTCCGAATACCTAAATATGTCCATTGTCATAAACACGTTTTTAGAAGGATTTTCGCAAATAACTGAAAAAGTATTTTAACTAAAAAAATATAGCTTATAAAAAAGTGAAAAAATTAGTGAAGTTCCTATATTATGAAATCTGCAGACTGAGAAGCAGAGTTGTAGCTAATGAAAAGGAAGTTCTTATTCGTCAAATTCCAAATCGAATATTTCAATGTGAAATAACGAAAAAATCAAGCACTTATCAGGGAAAACTCATTAAAACTTTTTTAAAATGTTTATAAGAAGCTATATTTTTGTTTTTTTTTAACATCAAAAGTAAGTTACACTCAAAATAATGTTTTACCTTTTTTTTTGGTAAAAAAATCGTGAAAAGCACCCCCTAATTAGCATCCAAAATAAAATTAATCGTTACTGCTTCACCACAAGTTACTTTACTTATGTATGGTTTATATGATTTTAAATTTCATCGGTTTAAAGTGCTTATTTTTGAAAAGGCTGTACTTAAAAGGGCTTGAACGAGCCACTAATTACGAGTGTATACAAACTTTGAACAGCCATATCTTAACCAATTTTTGTCTTACAGGGAAACAAAGAATCCAAAATATTCAGAAAAGCAAAACCTATATTTTTTATTGCTTTAGATTCTTTAGTATCACCAATAATTTTTAGGTTATTAGGAAAAAGTGGAATTTTTTCAATATTAAAAAAAAATTACCTTTTTTCCAAATTTTTTCAATAAATAAGGCTTTTAAACCGATGAAACTTACAGATCATATAAATAATACATATTATAAAAGTAAATGGTAAAGCGATAACGATTAATTTCAATTATAGCAAAGAATGCTAATTAGGGAGTGATTTTTACGATTATTTTAACCAAAAAAAGGTTGCTTGTTGCATGTTCCTGTTGCTAGATTTTTTTTAAATCAAACATAAAATTTTTAAACACTTTAAAGAAGTTGTAATGAGCTTTCCCCGAAAACTGCTTAATTTTTTGGTTATTTCACGTTGAAATATTAGATTTAAAATTTGACGAATAAGAACCTACTTCTCATTAGCTGCAAGTCTCCTTCTACTGGGTTTGCAAACTTCATATACAAATTATTTTTTTCACTTTTTTGTAAGCTATATTTTTTCTAAGAGTATATTTTTCCATAAAATAATTAGTTTTTGAGTTATTTGCGAAAAACCGTCTAAAAACGGGGTTTCTTGTTGAAAAATGAACATATTCACTCGCAAATAACTCGAAAAGTATTGACTTAGTGAAAATCTCTATAGAACAAAAGTTACTTAGGATCAGTCAGTTTATCCAATTCCGGACTTATTTTGAACGTATGTTTTTTCATCACCGAGAATACCCCCAGGTATTCTCGGGCGTATTCCCCTGAGAATACCCCTTTTACTCCCAGGACAAAAGCACACATCGGCACAATATCACTCATTTTCTTGTTAGCTGTGTATATGACAAATTTCATGTCAATATAAGCGGTCCTTTAAAATTCACAGCAAAAACTGTGAGTTAATAGACGATTATTTGTAGACGAAAATATCAACATGAAACAAGCAGAATTAAATCATTACAAAATAAATTAAAATGCATGACTTCCGACATGTTCTAGCAAATATTAATCGGCAGTAACTGGATGTTATACTAATAAAATTTCGTGTGTATTTATATCTAATCCTATTTAATATCTCAACTTTTATTTTAAAATTAATTTTTGTTTTTTTCTGCAATTTTTGACCCCGGGTTTTGGCACCCCTAGAGGATGGCGCCCGTGTGCATTGCACAAGTTTATTAAAATTTAGTCAGCTTTTGTTTTTTACTGTTTTCATATTTTCTTAACGTCATTCGTATATATCTAAAATCTCTTACTTTTTCTTAGTTTTTATACTTACCATACCAGCGCCAATTCCGCAGCAGGCCGCTACTGCTAAAATATTAAAAACTGCTGATCCGACAATAGTTCCAACACCGATATCACCCTCCGTTATAAATGTTCCAATAACATTTACAAAAAGTTCTGGCGCGGATGTTGCGGCAGCCATAAAGGTAGCTCCAGCTACATCCGCTGTCATATTTAACGCTACAAAAAGAACAAAAACACGTTACGTGTGAATAAAACAGACTTCAAATAAAGTTAGTTAAGTACTCGTATACATAAAAAAATAAAACTAGGAATTTACTACCAAGAAAAGAGAAATAATCCAGGCGGTATGGTCGCCCCTGTTAGGTAAATTATTCTGATTCGTTTTTTTTTTGCACAAACTTGCTCAAAATGAGGTCTTTATAGCAAATAGTCAACAGTACATCGTCCTTTTTGGAAAATAATTACAAAAGTCTTAAAAATTGTCTTAACTGCTTCGTTTGAGCGATACTCGCTCAGTCAGTGGTCGGGTATTTTCTCTTCTTACGCGTCTTTGATGAGCGCGTGGATGTGACTTGCTAGGTGGTCGCCACCTACGTAATATTATAGTTCTGCTGGTATTTCATCAACTACCGGAGCTTTATTGTTTTTCTGGACCTTAATGGCTTTGAGAACTTCCTCTATGATTGGAGCTTCTACTCCATTCTCTTCTACGTATATCATACCCATTTCATCTTCCATATCTACTTGTGTTCCAAGTAGGGTCTGAAAATAAATGCTTCCAGGTTTCTGTGACTTTCTGTTGGTCACTGATTATTTGCCAACTTTAATCTTTATACATTATCTACATATTTGAAAAGGATTCGAATAAAACAATCCACAAAGATGGCAACATACATAATGTCCGCAAGAAAATTATGATCTTACGTCAAATTCATCCAGGAGTACGGATTAAATAAAATAAAATTGTTCTGTGGCATAGGAGTGTGCGAATTATGATACTGATAGGTCAAAAACAAAGAGGATGAAAATAAAACACCAGATTATCAATAGTTCTTGGAAATATTCCCTTAATATTATTTTTGGTTGAGGAGGTCTTAAAGAACGCATCATCTACTTCTACCGAGAAACAAGCTGTACCGAAGACTCAAGTCTATAACTCATGAATCGTGTTACGTTCTGGGAACTTTAAGAAGTTTCTTAAGTAACTGGCGAACTACAAGAACTTTTTATGAATTCTAAGGTATGGTAAAACCATATTCTATGGGTTACTGGTAAAAAGGTTTTATCATAGTAATGCCAAAGCTATTGGAGTTACTGCTCTTGTTATTGAACCAGAAATAATTTGTAGTAGTCGAAAAAGATACATAGTAGAATATGTCCAAAAATGGGAAAAGAAAAGTGTAGCCTATTATAAACATACTTTGATCAAAGGCTAAGCAAAACTATTAGGTATTCAAATATTTTGATTTCTACAAGAAATACTTTGAGAATTTCTGAAAACTGTATTCTTAGTAACCACAAGTAATGCTTGGTCAGACATTATCTCTGTAAAATAATGAAAGTCAACAGATTTTGCGAAAATGCAAACAAAGCAGTGAAAAATATTACTTACTCGAAACCACTGAACAATCTTTTTTCAACATCTTAATATGTGGAACATGTATTTTTAGAACCTTACTGATTAACAAAGGTACAATTCTAATATATTATAAAGGTGTAATCTATGGGGCCATGAGATATCAATTTTACACCTATTCCTGTTTCTGTACTGATTCCTTCAGAATATTTTTATAACTATGTTAGAAAGAAAACAGGAAATGATAATAAAACAGATGCATACCTGGTATGATAGGTTGAGACTGCGAGTCTGATCTTTCTACTATCCCGCGCAGGAAATACTGGGCAAGAAAGGTTCTTCTCTCCGATAGATCGTGTTCCAAGGACTACTAAGGAACTTACTATGCATATTTAGGAAAACAGGACGTGCACGACCATCGTGCCTAGGGGACACAGGGTCTAGGAAAAAATTTTTGCTTAACAATGCCTAAGCCAGCGAAATCCGGGAGATTTATAGCGTTGCATGCAGATCTTACATAACTTTATCCCAACTCGTGAGAATAAAATGGGCACGAAGAGAAAAGATGGCTCAGAAATGAGTACTTCTCTAAGTCTAAGTCCCGCTCAAAGACTAGAGACCGAAGAGTTGTTGACTATTTTTCAGTGTAGGTCTCAATGATGCTTCCAACATACGAACATTCAACAAAGTAAAGGGGCTTAATATTTCTACAAGAATATTCAACCTGTCATTAGTATCAGGTTAAAATAAAAGGTCTATCACGTATTGACGGAGCTCTTTTACATAGCAGATCTGCCAAAATTCTGAAGATTTACATAAATAATACTTATGAAAGTTGTACAACAAGCTAGTTGACCAGATGCATTTGGGACAGATTTACTACGATTTGAATACATGGAAGTCTATTAAATATTGATATTAGACTAAAAACCAACAAAAAATAAGTAATAAGAAGTTGACGTGAATATAATTAGTTGAGCTTAATAAAGTAAAGTAACCTATGTCAGATATTAAAATATCAACTCAAATGGTATACCGTACGCTGAAAATAGGGGGTGCCAATAAAAACTTGTAACGGTGCAAAAAGTAATGGTGATAGTCTATTAAATATTGATGTTAGACTAAAAACCAACAAAAAACAAGTAATAAGAGGTTGACGTGAATATAATTATTAGTTGAGTTGAATAAAGTAGATATAGTAACTTATGTCAGATATTAAAATATCAACTCAGATGGTATACTGTACGCTGAAAATGGGGGGTGTCAAAAATAACTTGGAAAGCTGGAAAAAGTAATGGTCAAAAGCAAACATGGTAGAAGAAATTGGGTTTAAAATACCAGAAGACGACCTACAGAAAATCAAATCGATTGGTTAAAGATTCACGTTAAAAGACGTAAGAATAGGAAAAAAGTCAATAATGAAAGAAAATCATAATATCTCTGCAATGATGGGATTGAAGTTACTTGAGGAGAATAAAACTTGTATAGACCAAAACTACTGGGTCAAATTGGTCATAGTTGTAGATAAATTTGCAAACACTTACCATGACATATTTTTTCAACGGCGGGTACGAAATATTTATCACAGACTACAGCTAACGCTACGAAGAGGTAGAGAGACACCACTATATGAACAGCCACGGCACCACCCTGCCGCTGTTCTTCCGTAAAAAAATCCCTGGGAAAGTCGTCTATCGCCGGTGGTGTACAATTAAGTCCTAAAATAGAAGAAAACAACATGTTTATAAAAATGCTATTATTCTATACGAGTATATATTTCATTCATACTAGAGCAGGGGTGGCCAAGCTCCCTGATAGTCTGAACCATTTTTTAAAATTTGAAATTTTTCGCGAGCCGCCAATAAACAATTATTTAAAAAGTGTAAAAAAGGTATTAAATTTTTCACAAGGAAAAGAAAATTTTTCCTGTAGTTGGCTGTATACCATCACTCACAAAAATTGGAAAAAAGTCCTTTGTAAAAGGTATAAATTGTTTTTATTAAAAATCCCTTTAAATGCTACATTACAGAACGTTTTCGGGTTTATATATAAAAAAATCATCATCAGTGTTAAAACAGGTTGGATGCCAGCTGGGCCACCAAAGAAATATTAGGGTAAAACCCATTAAATATTATATGGTTGCATTCAAAGTGCATACTTAAATAAAACTCCTTAGGATGGATGCATATTTAACAGAATATTGTCCTTAGGGAAGGTATTGACTTTCCCAACACGTGGGATGTAAATTGAGTTGTTTCCATTACAATGATTTAATGGCAACTGTTGCTTAACGTTGAGTTAAACAAATCAATTTACATCCCACGTGTTGGGAAGGTAAATACCTTATCTAAGGGTATTATTTTGTTCAATATGTATTCATCCTAAGGAGTTTTATTTAAGTATGCACTTTTAAGGCAACCATGTAATATTTAAAGCGTTTTTACCCTAATATTTTTTTGGTGGCTCAGCTGGCACCCAACCTGTTTTAACACTGATAATGATTTATCTATAAAATCGAAAACGGTCTGTGATGTAGCCCTTAAAGGGATTTTTAATAAAAAAAAATTATACCTTTTAGAAAGGATTTTTTTCCAATTTTTATTAAATTTTTCTCTCAGTGTTTGGATTCGCGAATTTTAAAGTGAAAAATGGTTCACATCGATGTTTCAAATATGCAAATAATTCTACAAGCAGCCTTTACTATTTCAGGATACTTTGATGCTTCATCATCCTTCCATCTTTTTCTGGGACGGCCTACTGATTTTCTACCGTCTCTCAAAAAACACTATCTTTAACACTCTGTCTTCCTCTGATCTTACCACATGACCTGCCCATCTTATCTTAGCTTAAAGTTATATGTCTGACGAAGCTTCCAGTACTATACAGAGTCACTAATTTATATTTGCGGCTCCTTCTTTACTCTCCTGTCAATTTATCTCTTTGAGGGCCAAATATCACTCTGAGAACTGACTTTTCAAATACCAGCAGCATATTTATTTCCCGCTGATGTAGATGCCATGTTTCGCTTCCCTATGTAACCATTGGGCGAATAATTCGCATGTAAAATCTTAATTTAGATTGTCTTTTTAGCAGCTTAGATCTTCATAATGATGATAGGGAGTATAGTGCTCTATTTCCCGCAGCCCTTCTTGCCGAGACCTTTTTTTATATGTGGTTGTCAACTGTGATTACCGCCCTAGATACTTAAACTCTTTTACTACTTCAAAGTTGTGGTCATTAATAGTTATCCTCCTAGCTCCCGGCTCCTAGCGGCGCCGCTTGGTACTACTGTACCTCGGTTAACAGATTACTGTCATCATGCATCATTCCCTGTTAGAGAACAGTCTAACCACACTCCGCTGCAAATATTTTATTATCTGCGGTTCTTCTTCGTTTCGTTATGGTTCAATTCAGTCTTCTTGTAAAACCTCTTTGACAAGAAATAGATTCCGAAACATCAGGTGTCAGAGAATGGCAAGAGACTCGAATTGAATCAAAATAAAAACGATTATTTTCTTTTTTGTCATACCTTACTCGGTTTTAGAGTACAAAATGACCACGTTTCATTAAAGTAATCTGCGACGCATTATTGGAGTATTCTCCTAGCGGCGGCTCTTGGTACTACTGTACCTCGGTTAAGAGATTACTGGACTCGTGGTCGAAATTATTTTTCACTCATTTCATTAATAGTTATGTTCTGCCTAACTCTTGGCCTTGGATTTTTGGTTACTAGCATGTATTTCGTCTTCTCTTTATTTATTTGAAGGCCTGTTACTTCCTCGAGTTGTGAATGCACCTCTTTCACGTCTCTTGTAGAATGAGCGACTGCACCTAGATCATCAAAAGCCAACCATAACTTTGATCATCGATTCGCAAATCCCCCTGTCAGCTCAGATAATATTTTACTTATTACATATTCTAAGGCCAAACTGAATAGAAACCCAACGGTGATAAGTGGTCTCTTGTCAAAGTTCTGATGTTACACTTAGTCTTTTATATTTTGTTATTTTAAGGCATTTTGAAACACAAAAATTAAAAGTAATTCAAGTACATTTATAGAGAGCCAAAAATAAATCTTTCAAAAAGCCACATATAATAGTATAAACCATATTATTTTATATACCACTGGGTACGGTCGAAAAATCGGGGAAGGGCTGAAAGGAAAAATATATACAAGAGTGTGGTGAGTCCTGCGTAAAAAGGAGATAGAAGTAGGTGAAACTGTTACGGGGTGGTGTATACAGACGATTTGAATAATTAAAGAGGAAAGCATAAGCAAGACACGATGGACAGAACTGAGTAGCGAGAGAATTAAAAGGATAAGGAACAGTGACCCCAGAAAAGGGAAAAGCTGAGAAAGAAGAAGAATATATTTAATACTAACAGTGTGATTTTCACATAGAAAGTATATATCTCGATTCTTCTTCTTCTTCTACGGCACTACAGCCCAAATTGCACCTTGGCCTCCTTTATTTTTCGCCTCCACCTTTGCTTGTCTGTGGCTGCCCTTCCCCATACACGAACTCCTAAAAGGGCGTGTGCGTCGCTGTTTACTGTGTCTTTCCAGCGCTTTCTTGGCTTTCCAACCGGTCTCTTTCCCTGCATTGTAGCATTCAGTGCTCTTTTTGGTAGCCTATTCTCTCCCATTCTTATCACATGTCCGGCCCATTACAATCTTTGTATTCTAACGAAGTCTGACAGGGGTGCTTCCATAAAAAGTTGATAAAGTTCGTTGTTGTACCGACTTATGAAGATTCCATTTTCCCTCACAGGTCCTAGTATTCTCCTCAGTACTTTGCTTTCGAATGTGTCGAGTTTGTTTTTAGATGTTTCTTTCAGGACCCAGGCTTCACTGCCATAGCATGTTATTGGTCGAATTAAAGTTTTATAGATTCTCATCTTTGTATTTCGGTGGATACTTTTAAACCGAAATATATTGGAGAGGGCAAAATAAGCTCTGTCTGCCTGCGTTATTCCCTTCCGTATTTCTCCATCTTCTGATCCGTCGGCATATATTTCTACTCCCAGGTATGTAAACTTTCCAACCGTTTCAATGTCTTCTTGATGTATATTGTTTTGTGGGACTATATTTCTTCTCGTCTGAGTCATTATTTTTGTGTTTTCTGTGTTAATTTCCAGACCTAGCATTTTTGTTTGTGTTTTTAACTCTGCGTATGTTTCCTGTGCTCCTGTTGATGTTCTACTCATAATATTAATATCATCGGCATAAGCGGCCAGTTAAACCGTTCGGTTGGTCAGTAAGTTTCCTCGTCCAGTTTACATTTGCCTAACTGCATACTCCAGTGCCCGGTTAAACAATGTTGGGGCCAGCCCATCTCCCTGCTTTAGCCCCTCCGAAATTTTGACAAAGTCTGTCCGATAGTTTTTTATTCGTACACATGCCAGAGTTTCATCCATTGTGGCTTTAATGAGTCTTATTAGCTTGTTTGGTATTGCCAATTCAGCCGATATATAGTATAGTTTCTTCCTTTTAACTGAGTCGTATGCCTGTTTGAAGTCTACAAACACGTTGTGAACATCAATATCGTGTTCCCATGATTTGCTCAAGATCGGTTTGACTTTATTTATTTATTTATTTATTTATTTATTTATTTATTTATTTATTTATTTATTTATTTATTTATTTATTTATTTATTTATTTATTTATTTATTTATTTATTTATTTATTTATTTATTTATTTATTTATTTATTTATTTATTTATTTATTTATTTATTTATTTATTTTATTTTATTTATTTATTGTTTATACATATGACCTGGCTTCTAGTGACTAATCCAGGTCGTTTTTTCCTGATGGGATTACAGATATTTTTTTATATTTTTACATTTTTTACTAAACTACTACTAATTAATTTGCCATAATCTATTAATTACATTTAACAAATTTAAATAAACAATATACATTTGTTAAAATATTTTTGGTACTATCAACTCCCTTCTAAGTTATAAAGACAGTCCCTCTATTTTCAGAAGAGAGTTGGTAGTCTTTTTTTTTAATTTAATGAATTATATATTGAATTATTATACTTATATTTTATTTTATTTATTTTAACTTTATCTTACTCAACTTCATCAGGGTTAGATTATTTGTTGTTTTCTTCTATTATTATAGATTTCTTGTTGTTTTTTTAGATATTATTTTCCGAACTAAGAAATCCAAAGATTTTATTAAGTTTTTAAACATTTATTTGTTTAAAGATGGAGTCTTTTGGTTTCGACAATTTGTTATATATTTTTGAATTTATATTTTACTTTATTTATTTTAACTTTATCTTACTCAACTTCATCAGGGTTAGATTATTTGTTGTTTTCTTCTATTATTATAGATTTCTTGTTGTTTTTTTAGATATTATTTCTGTTAGTTTGTTTAATATTCCAAAATATTCTTATGTATGTATATACACCGTTCTTAGGCGTCAACGCCCTTCGGTAGGGATCTATGGGGGAGTATCACCGAGCCGCAAGCCCTTATCCCTTGCCGTACTGCTCCCTCATAGGTCGATCAGATGCCCGCATATTCAGGTCTAAGCGCCAGATTCATATTTAGAATTTTATACTGACGCGTTAGCCTTTTTGTTCTCCGATGGCCTGGGCTGGGCTTGAACTCTCGTACCTCACGGCGAAGTGAAGTGCGGATCAGCCTCTAGTCGCACTGAGCTATCCGATCCAAAATATTCTTCATTTTGTAATATATCTTTTATTTCAATTCTTTCTAATTTTCTTCTCATTTCTCTATGTTCTTCATTTTCTATAGTATTTTCACAATAATTGATGGATTCGACCGTTACTTGATGGAAGTTCATTTTATCTAACAATAAAAAACTGAAAACGTTTGTTTTCTATACTTCCACAAAATTTATTATATCTAAGTGACTACAGCTGTTTCGGCGGAGTGCCTTTCTCAAGTAATATAGTTTACAATGTGTTTGCCTTTTTAATCTTCAACTGAAGAGGTTGAGGAGTGGGGAGCTGTTTGTCTCGAGTTGGTCATTCAGAATTATATCTGTATTTTTCAGTTTATTAATTTCCATAGATTCTAAAAAAGATAGCTTAAGGCCTTTATTTTCAACTACATATTCTTTCAAAAGGCCTTTCTACATATTCAAAATAAAGGCCTTAAGCTATCTTTTTTAGAATCTATGGAAATTAATAAACTGAAAAATACAGATATAATTCTGAATGACCAACTCGAGACAAACAGCTCCCCACTCCTCAACCTCTTCAGTTGAAGATTAAAAAGGCAAACACATTGTAAACTATATTACTTGAGAAAGGCACTCCGCCGAAACAGCTGTAGTCACTTAGATATAATAAATTTTGTGGAAGTATAGAAAACAAACGTTTTCAGTTTTTTATTGTTAGATATTTTCACAATGTAACAATATATGTTCTGGTATACCTAGTTCTCCACATTCACAATATGCATCATCTTTTAAGTTAAATCTTTCCAAATATGTTGGGTACGGTCTATGTCCTGTTAAAAAGTGTACTAATCCTTGTTTTGGATTAAAATAATTTGGAATGTTTTCTAATATTGGTATAAAATTGTATAAACGTCTAGATTTTGTTGAATCTTCCCATTCATTTTGTCTTTTTCTATTTATTATTTCTTTTAATTCTCTTTTATTTCTTATATCTAATCCTATTATTTGTATTATTTTTTCATATTTTTCTTTTTTTAGCCAATAATTACATGTTCTTTTTTGTGTTTCTAAATGCATTGGCATTACTCCAGTTAAAACTGTGGGTGCTTGTGTTGCAGTTGTTCCAAATGCTCCCGTCATTCTTACAAGAAATCCTCTCTGAGCTCTATTTAATTTTTCTGCATTTTTTTTATTTATTAATCTATGTGCCCAAACACTTGAACCGTACCCTACAATTGATGCAAGTATTGTACTTAGGTATATTCTCATCTGTCGGAACGAAATTCTATATTCCTTCTGTGCTAGACTAGCAATGCTATGCATGATCTTTGTTGCCTTTTCACAGACACAACTCATGTGTTTTGTAAATAATTTTTGTTCGTCTATTATAATACCTAAATATCTTGTTTCCATTTTTCTTTTTATTGTTTTCCCTCTAATTTTTATAATTGGATCTCTCTCTAAATTTCCTTTTATTAAACTATATGTTGTTTTTGAATCTGATATTGTTAATTTTACTTTATTCATCCAATCATTTACTCTTATTAATACTTCATTTGATTTATTTTCTAATTCTCTTCTTGAGTTTGCATCTATGATCAACAACAAATTATCTGCATATGCTATGCTTCCAAGCACTTCAGGATCTATAGTCAATTGTTCCAACAGTTCCTCTAGCATTACATCCCAGAACATAGGTCCACATACTGATCCTTGTGGACATCCTTTTGTGATATATTTTGTCTTTTTTCCTGTTGGACAGCTTAGGCTTGCATATCGGTCTTGATAGTAGTTTCTGAGACTTCCGTACAGATTCTTTGGACATCTCATTCTTCGAAGTCTTTCAAAGAATGACGGCCACCAAAGATTGTCAAAAGCCCCAGACACGTCTATAAAGATCATTAAAACATACTTTTTTATGCTTTCAATTAATATTTCAAATACTTTATTTATTGCATCTTTTGTTGATCTACCTTTCCTAAAACCATACTGACCAGGATGTAATCCAATTTCTGTTCTTATTTGATTTAATTTTTTACATAGTAATTTTTCTTGTAATTTTCCCATTGTATTCAATAAACATACCGGTCTATAAGATTTCGGTAAGGCAGGATCTTTATCTTCCCCTTTATGTATTATTATAACTTCTGCTTGTTTATAATTATTGGGAAACCTTCTTTGTCTAAGACATTCATTATATAATGATGTTAGTACTGGAATTATTTGTTCCGACAATGCTTGAAGTATTTCAACATGAATATTATCCGGTCCAGGTGCTTTCCTTCTTTTCATTTCTCTCATACTTTCATATACTTCTTCTTCTGTGAATTCCTCTATTTCTCTTTCTTCTTCTATTTGGTATTCTTGTATCATTTCTTCTCTTATATTTCTTTGTTCTAATGTTTCTCCTTCTAATTTATCTGGAGGTAATAATACATTAAGTAATGTTTCGGCCGATTCTTCCCAATTTTCTCTAAATGTTCCATCTTCTTTTTTAAAGTAGAAAGCATTGTCGGACATCTAATTTTTTTAGAAACTATTTTATATGGTATTCCCCACATATCTAATTCTAAGTGTCTTGATACGAAAGTTTCCCAATTTTTAGCTTTTGTTATTTTTATTTCTTGTTTATATTTTTGTTTTAGTCTTCTATCTGTTTGACGGTAAATATTTGATACAGTGTCGATCTTCCCCGTCGGAAGCCCGTCTGATACTCTCCAATAATATTTTCTACTAGTGGTTGGAGCCGCTGATTTATAATATACGTGAGGACTTTATATGCTGTACATAGTAAAGAGATTCCACGGTAGTTTTTGCAATATATCCCGATTATAAGAAACAAATGTACTGAAGAAAGAAAAAAATGAAAAATTTGTAAAAATACATCTTTTTCGCCTTCTTAAAGTACAATTGAGTATTGTAAACCCATCTCTGTCTTTAATTGTGTTGACTTTTCACCTTGACTTCGTCGTAGGAATACTTCAGTGAGACTTTATAAAGAAACTCGGACTATAGACTAGGGTGTTTGGTAAAGAATGGGCCATAGCTTAACCTTAGATTCCTGAGCTTAAAATAGGCCGACTTAAGCTAACTTACGTACGAAAGTTGATAATAACCGAAATACAGGGTGTCAAAGTTAGTCTTTTATTTTATTTATTCTTGAGTATTTCGTGACAGGCATGGGATAACAACACGAAATTTGGTATTAAGCGGGGTTTTTTGGAACAAAAAATCTAAATTAGCCACCAAAAATAATGCATTACCCAAAGGGCGCCACATACCTACGTATTTCAGCGCTCATTTTTTACATTCAATTTTTATTGTCTTCCACTCTACATACTTTTTGAATCAAAACTTTTATTTTTTCAGGTCCGGTTTCACCAACAACAAATAAATCAATGAATAGTTATTCATCGAATAAAATTTATTAGACGTTTATATTTTTAGTTTGTTTCAATATAATTTTGATAATTTAAACTTAAACTGACGAATTTACTTTCTTATAGATTTTTACAGCGAGATCAACTTGCCAATTCATTCGAAAAGTAAATAATTATTTGATAAATAAATAACATAAGTCTTATTTGACGTTAGTAAAATGGAGAAATGTCAATTTATTGGTCGAATAACTTTATTCATAGAGTAAACTATTAAATTTTTACTCAAAATTATATTTTTACTTAAAAAAGATAATATACCTACTACATTCATCTCACCAAACTCAACTGTTTTCGAGATAAACGCATTTAGTCCAAGTAATGAAGCTTGAAATAGGACAAAACCTCGCAATTTTTACAGAATGGATCGATTTGTTTGAAAATTCCACACCTGTAATTTTGAACCAATCAAAATACGTTATTTTGACAGATCACCATGGCAACGGAGGTATTTTATCGGAAATTTTTTGCTCGTGGGGTACCCAACAGCGAATTATAGTGGACAATTTTTGACGTTTACAATAACAGAACATTTTTGACAGACTGGTTTTTATTTGTTTACATAATTTAGTTTTGATTCATTTTCTTTCACTTGTAGTTACTCAAAACTTATGTAAAATTGAAGAATATACTATTTTCTATCTTGAAATGGTATTCCCATGCAACTACAATGAGTAGAAATTACGAATTTGAAAGCCTAAATAATTGCTGACAAAGCTATGGCGCGCTATTAATCTGTTCATGCAGCTTTGGATTTTCAAATGCAAATTTGGTGTGGAATTTTCTTACCGAATACCACGCGAAGTCAAATTAATATCCGGAAATTTTTTTTTGATCATGAATATTTTTAGAAAATTTCCCTCTTCTGCGACTCGGGAAATTTTCAAAATATTCATGATCTCAAAAAAATTTCCGGAAATAATTTGACCTCTAGTGGTATTACTAGTGAAAATTTGAGAATGAGTAGTGCATAGTCCAAGGATCAAAATCTATATGATGCCGAAAGGCGCTTTTACCATGGGGGTGGCTGCCACCCCATCTCGGGGTGGAAATTTTTATTATATTTTGACCGCAAAAGTTGGTTAAAACATCCATTCTAAGCAAAAAACGTTCTATACATTTTTTTGATAAAATTAATAGTTTTCGATTTATTTGCTATCGAAAGTATTAGTTTTATATCGAAAAAATCAATGTTTTTAATGAGTTTTCTGCTAATAACTCCAAAAGTTTTCGTTTTATCAAAACAACTTTACTTAACAAAAATGTACCTTTTAAAAAAATAAACAAAACCGTTTATTTTAATTTTCTTTAAGACCAATAATAGTAATCGAGCTATACTTTATTATATGTTAGTTCTTCTTCGTCAAATCCTAAATATTGTAGTTTCAAAATGAAATGACGGGAAAATTATGCATTTTTCGAGGATAACTTATTCGAACTAATTTAAGTTATTTAAAAATATCTATCTTTACAAATAAATAAAAAGTCTCTAGCTCGAAAATATTAAGGGACTTATAATAAAAAGAAAGTCAGTCCCTATTTTTTTCAGCTAAAAACTGAACGGAAGCAACCCCCTAATCACTACCCTAATTAAAATTAGTCATTGTCCTTATTTGGTCTTCTTTACTTATGTATTATTAATAGGTTCTAGAAGTTTGGCCGGCTTAGAATGATTCGTTTAAAAAAAATGGAGTTAAAAGCGAATAACGAATTTTTGTAGTTTGGAAAAAAGGGCTTTTTCTTCAGAATAGAAAGATTAGCATTAGAGATACGAAAAAATGTTGAAATATGAAATTGTAGCTTATTTCATTCCCAAGAACCTGGTTTGCAAAAATTTTTTTTACGACAAAAATTAAGTGAGTTATTGACAATTAAAACTTGTAATAACATGCAAAAACCACCTTTATCAACCCTTTCAAAGTCACTTCTTTTTGCGACTGAAGATTTTAAAAAGATTTAATATTAATACTTTTATATGTTATAAAAACCAACAAAATTCTTTTTTACTAAACTTTCTAAGATAAAAATTAAAAAAGTTACGGTTAAAAAATCAATACATTTTTTTGAAAAAAAAAAAACAAGAAATCCAATTGAAACCATAATAATGTAAGTTAGCGGTGTTTTTAGTCATTGACTTTATTCATTCTTCTTTATTTATGTATTATTAATAGATTTTAGAAGTTTGACTGGCTTAGAATGATTAATTTTTAAAAACACTGGAGTTAAAAGCAAATAACGAATTTTTGTAGTTTGGTAAAGAATGCCATTTTCTTCAAAATAGAAAGATTAGCATCAGAGATACGAAAAAATGTTTAAATATGAAATTGTAGCTTATTTAATTCCCAAGAAATTGGTTTAAAAAATTTTTTTCTGTGGCAAAAATTGAGTGAATCGTAATAATGAGTATATCGAAAAACATCGATTTTTTTTATATAAAACTAACACTTTCGATAGCGAATAAATCGAAAACTATTAATTTTATCAAAAAAATGTATAGAACATTTTTGGCTTAGAATTAATGTTTTTATCAACTTTCGCGGTCAAAATATAGTAAAAAATTTCCACCCCCGCGATGGGGTGGAAACCACCCCTGTGGTAAAAGCGCCTTTCGGAATCATATAGATTTTGATCCTTGGAAATTTTCAAGCAAATCGATCCATTCTGTAAAAATTGCGAGGTGAAAAGCTTCGGTTCCTGGACTAATTTTAATTCTGCGATACAACGTAATTTTTTGCATAATATCATTGTAGTTACACCCGAAAAATAACTTTAAAACCATAATAATTGTGCTAGTTGTCATTGCATCGCAAATTCCATTTGAAGAAATTTGCGATACATTTTTGGAAATTTTTATTTTTTAAGTTATTTTTCGGATGTAATTACAATTATATTATGCAAGAAATTATGTTGCCTCGCAGATTTAAAATGCCTTTAACTTAAAAAGGGTTAAGTTTAGCGAGATGAATGTAGTATACCTTTTTTAAGTGCAAATATTAAGAGCATAAAAGTTATGATTCCAAAAGTATGTAGAGTGCGTAATAAAAAAAATTGAACATATTAAATGAGCGCTGAAAGGTGTATGTGGCGGCCTCTGGGCAATACATCATTTTTGGTGGAGAATTTATATTTCTTGTTCCAAAAACCCCCGTTTTTCAAATTTCGTGTTAATATCCCAAGCCTGTTAGAAAATATTCAAGAATAAATAAAATAAAAGTTTAACTTTAAATTTCGGTAATTATCAACATCCGTACTAAGGTAAGTTAGCTTAAATCGACCTATTTTAACCTCAGGAATCTAAGGTTAAGCTCTAGCCCATTCTTTACCAAACACCCTGTACAGCAGATTTGGTATATTATATGTTATAGTCAAAGCCCGAATTTCAGGCACTCCTAGGTTTGACTAGGCAATCCTCAGGTCTGACTGACGGTCTTAGTCAAAGCCCGAAATAAATTACAATTTCGGCCTTTGACGAGTCAAACCTAGGAGAGACTAAGTTCGTCAGGCAAAGGTCGAAATTTAATTTTATGAAATCGGGGTTTGACTAGTCAAACCCCGATCAGCTATTAAAATGTCGTAATTTGTTAGATTTGCGTGTGGCTGGCCTCCACACCATGTAAAACTTTAGAGCCTAGAAACCCCAACGGGCGACCATGGCCCTCCATGGGCTGTCAGCGGTCACCGATGATGATGAATTTGTTAGGTTTAATAACCTTTTTTAATTTTAATGTTTATTATTTTTATATTGTCGTAATTAAATTAAAAAAATTAGTTTTTATTCTCGCATGTTGAGGCATTATGGCATTTAGAGTTGCACAATACATTAGACCTTTTACACTTATATGGTTTTAAAGACCACTTCTTATTGTAGTGGTATTTTATAAATCCTTGTCCTCCAAATTTAGAATATTTTGTACTAATTTCTCTTAGAGACAGTTTAACGTCTGGAACATCTTCGAAATGAGGAAAATTCTCTTTGCATTCTCTTATTTGATTTCTTGAAAAAAGTGTATTTATTGTTCCGTGTTACATACCAACTCTATTTAAACCGTCAATAATAATTATTGTTTTATCTTGTATGATACCCAAAATATTTCGAGCATCTCCTTGGCACGCGTTCGAACATACGTTGTGCACATACAGAAAAGATTAAAATAAATAAAGAGATGCGATTGAAGATCTTCATGCCCAGGCTAATGCTATGAAACAATAAAGTGAAAGAAAATGTCCTCCAATTTCAATCGGAAAAACTGTAACAATACCTACCTATCAGCAGCTTAGATAGAGCCAAAGAGGATGCTCGAAACATATTGAGTAGCATACAAGATTAACAATTGACGGTTTATATAGAGTTAGTACGAAATACCGAACAATAAACACATTTTTTTCAAGAAATCATATAAGAGAATGCAGAGAGAAATTTCCTAATTTTGAAGATGTTCCAGACCTTAAGCTGTCTCTGTCTCTAAAAGAAATCAGTACAAAAGATTCTAAATTTGGAGGACAAGGATTTATTTATTGCTACTGCAATAAGAAATGCTCTTTCAAAGTACGTAATTGTAAAAGGTCTAACGTATTGTGCAACTCTAAATGTCAGAATGCCCCAACATGTGAGAATAAACACTAATTTTTTTAAAAGTCTAAGTTTTCAGTCTAATGGCATATAAAGCAACATAATGCTACTCTACATCCCACCAGGATGAAAACAATGGGAACCTTCTCTGGTTACACCTACGAGGCTTCTACAATTTGCAAGCCATACGGATGCCGAGACTAAGGAAGATGAGGGAATTTTACAATATATAATTCACGTCCCATCTGCTCAGCGCGGTCAAGTTCCAACGAGAATAGTTCCCTTTGTACTCCAAACAGAGTAAAGTAAATCAAAAATGAATATCCACTTTCAATGTCGTTGCAACACGAAACTACAGCCGCGCGATATTCTAGTCCAATCACAGAGTGCCGCAAGCACCTCTACCGGTTTCGAAACTTATTAGTCTCTCATCAGGAGGCACATATGCTGCTCTCCCCGATCCAACCAAAACAAACCCCGGCGTGCAGTCACGGATCGCAACGAACGAAATGGCATAGATGCCCTAGCGGCAACTATTATCAAAAGTCCAAGTTTTCAGTCTAATGGCATATAAAGCAACATAATGCTACTCTACATCCCACCAGAATGAAAACAATGGGAACCTTCTCTGGTTACACCTCCGAGGCTTCTACAATTTGCAAGCCATACGGATGCCGAGACTAAGGAAGATGAGGGAATTTTACAATTTTTTTTACAGTTTGTTTTGGTTGGATCGGGGAGAGCAGCATATGTGCCTCCTGATGAGAGACTAATAAGTTTCGGAACCGGTAGAGGTGCTTGCGGCACTCTCTGATTGGACTAGAATATCGCGCGGCTGTAGTTTCGTGTTGCAACGACATTGAAAGTGGTTATTAATTTTTGATTTACTTTACTCTGTTTGGAGTAAAAAGGGAACTATTCTTGTTGGAACTGTACCGCGCTGAGCAGATGGGACGTGAATTATATATTGTAAAATTCCCTCATCTTCCTTAGTCTCGGCATCCGTATGGCTTGCAAATTGTAGAAGCCTCGGAGGTGTAACCAGAGAAGGTTCCCATTGTTTTCATTCTGGTGGGATGCAGAGTAGCATTATGTTGCTTCATATGCCATTAGACTGAAAACTTAGACTTTTGATAGCAGTTGTCGCTAGAGCATCTATGCCATTTCGTTCGTTGCGATTCGTGACTGCACGCCGGGGTTTGTTTTGGTTGGATCGGGGAGAGCAGCATATGTGCCTCCTGATGAGAGACTAATAAGTTTCGAAACCGGTAGAGGTGCTTGCGGCACTCTCTGATTGGACTGGAATATCGCGCGGCTGTAGTTTCGTGTTGCAACGACATTGAAAGTGGTTATTCATTTTTTTTACTAACTTTTTTATTTTAATTACGACAATATAAAAATAATAAACATTAAAATAAAAAAATGACGTTTTATTAAACCTAATCTAACAAATTACATTTTAATAGCTGATCGGGGTTTGACTAGTCAAACCTATTGGGTATTGGCTATGAATAAAAACACCGAACAGCGGTTTATGGAATAACCGGTTTTTTTGACCGGTTATAACCGCCAGGTTAAACCGTAGGTAGAAAAAACCGGTATAACCGAAAACCGGTGTTTTGTCAATAACCGCCATCCCTACTCCGAAGGTCGTCCTAAAAAAAAAGAATATTTTGAAAATACCTTTCCAGAATTTTTAAATACAAATATACAATAAACGTAAATAAACCATTGTTCAAATCAAAACAACCAACGAGTAAAAAGGAAACTGTGACATGACATTGACGATCCGAAATGGTAAACAGTAAAATTTTAGGTGTGGTTATCTCAATTGAATCATTGTATTGACAAATGTACCTACTAGTATTTTACGCAAAACGATTGTGCCTGATTAGAAAATTAATTTAATTAAAACAAACGTTAAAGCACAGCTTCTTTCTTAAATAAGATGAGTCACAGTTCACAATTGTTTAAGTAACTTTTTTTATACTTATCAGTTGAAGTTTTTATTTTTTTTTCATTTCGAATTTAGACAAAAACTCGGCAAAATTGACACAAATACGATACCAACCTACCAATTTAAACATTAATTTCACCTTTTACTTAATGAAGAGAGCTGTAAGTATTATGAAACCGGTGTGACATTTAAGTGAACTTTAGTCTAAAAGTTAAAGTCTATTAGTTAAAGTGTACTTTAGGCTGTCATTATAAAATTGGGCGTTAACAACAAAAGAAAAGCATTTTCATATTTATAGTGTAGGCTCAAAAATTGGTTTATAGAGAATATAATTATTTTATAACCTAGTCAGAACATAGCCTCATATAAGTTATATGAGGCTATGTAACAAAAACTATTTATTCTAATGTGTGAGAAATTGGCTTAATCCTGTTTGATCCCTGTTCGATTTTTTCTTTCACAAATATGTCTCAATAAAAACGAAACATTTGTGATTTTTGGTGCAGCAGTAACGTTTGAACAAAATTTTTAGGCGAGCGACACACTCCTAATTTGAGGCTTAGCAATCGAAAAAGGATGATAGGTGAATGGCAAGTTTTGATCAATCTGTATATTTTCGAGCTCGGTGAATCCGAATAATAAGTCTATTTTTATCTAGAATTGGTGGAACATGTTCAAAAATCAAATTTTATGCCAGAATGCGAAAAATCAATTTTGATAATTTTTTATATTTACCTGGCTGTATCTTTGATTGCGGCAAATATTTTCTGTTGAAAATTTTACTGTATCATCTTTCGAGTATTTAGATGACAACAAGGTTTGCACAAAATGTTTAAACAAATTAAAAGAGGGGTTGTTAATGTTTAAACATTTTGTCATCAGATTTCGTTAGTTTCATGTTTACTTAAAAAATTTGAGTGACAAACTTTTTAGTTTATAATTTTAACCAACACATTAATAAAATATTATTCATTAAGGAGTTTTCTGGAAAATTTCAAGTCAAAATATGCAATAAGAAAAACGTTATGCGACTTTATATACGAGTGGCACTCTTCCAAAAAAACGCTTATTTCTGGATATTCTGACCACGGTGTGGTAAATGGCTAATTTTGGCCTTACCTTATGTTTTTGATGGCGCTGAAAACGAAAATAAGGTTAATTTTGAATTTTAGATGGAGAAACGTTGTCAAAATCGCAATTTTACGCTAAAAATAAAACAAAATTAAATCACGTTTTTCTTAAAATTACAAGTTGCATATTTTTTTTTCTATAAACATTCTGTTTTTCGTACTAAATTTTGTAACTAAACTTTTGCGGTTAAACTTTGAAATTCAGGAATCTGCACCTTTCATTTTAAACAATTCATAACTTTTATTATATTGAGACAGAAATACTAAAACAGGTAATATGGTCTTCAGAAAGGTACGAAATATATACAGTAACAATTTTAGATAAAAATATTAAAATGGAACAGAGTTATTAAAAGCAAAAAATGTGACTTCATTTTTTTAGGGTAAAATTGCAACATTGCCAATGTTCCCCCACGTAAAATTCCAAATAAACCTAATTTTCGTTTTCAGCTCCATCAAATACATAAAGTATGACCAAAATTAGCCACTCATCACACCGTGGTCATCACACCACAGAGAATCTCGAGAAATAAGCGTTTTTTGTGGTGTGCCGCTCGTCTATAAAGTCACATAACTTTTTTCCTATTGCATATTTTGACTTAAAATTGTCCAAAAAACTTTTTATGAAATATGTTTTATTCCTGTGTGTGGTAAAATTATAAGTTAAGAAGTTTGTTACTTAACTTTTTTAAGGAAACATGACACTAACGAAATCTGACGACAAAATTTTAAAAAATTAACAACCCTTCTTTTGATTTAACTAAACATTTTGTAAGAAGCTTCTTGATATTTGAATACTTCAAAGATGACACAGTTAAATTTTTCAAGAGGAAATATTTACAGGGACCAAAGATGCAGCAAGATAAATTTGAAAAATCATCAAAATTGATTTTTCGCATTTTTGCATAAAATTTGATTTTTGAACATGTTCCACCAATTCTAGATAAAAATAAAATCCATATTCAGATTCAGCGACCTCGAAAACATAAACAACCACCAAAATTGGCCATTCACCTTAAAGTTGATTTTCGTGGTCAGTGTAACGTAATTTTAGAGGTTGCTGCCTCTCGCCTATTTAGATTGAAATTTATCGGTACAACTATTAGACCAGTAAGGATCTGTGAAAAATCGTCTATTTTTGGATGTGAGAGGTGGCATTCGGATTTTTGCAGATAAAGTTAGGTGACACCTTCAGTAATAATAGAGAGTTATTGCCAACGTCTTTTAAGTCGACCTGTAATAAAAGATCCTTTATTTTGACGTATAAGCATGCGCAGTATTGCGTCTTTTATTTTTGTCTTTTAATAAAATACAGGCCGCCTGTATTTAAGGAAAATTAGAGGACACCTTTATTTTAATAAAAGTTCCTTTATTTTGACATAACGTGTCAAAAATGTGAAGAAAGGTCTAACTTCACTTGTATTTTGAATTTATCTTGTCACTTCTTTGGATTGATAATTTATGTATTGTGGGATTGATATTTGATTAAACTTCATCATTATAGTTGTATGTTGGGTTTTATTTATTAAAAGCAACTCTAAGTAATATTCTGAGATATAGATTATTGATGTTTTGACCCAAACGAATATAGAAAAGAACATTTTATTGAAGCTCGAGTTATTACAAGAAGTTGTAAAAAGGAATATTACCTAAATAATTTTAAATTGTTACTAATTACAATGATCAGACTTAAAATATCAGTAACTCATTTATTAAACTCAATATATTTTACATTTTTCTATAGAAATAAATATTTATTGAAGATATAAGATCAATAAATTTTAATGAAAGTTAGGATTTGTTAAAATTCTAGATTCAAAATAGAGTTCTATTCAACAGATATATAACAACAGGTTAACAAAATAAAACAAAGGTTCAAGTATTTATTTTTGAAAATTTAATCTTTTATAGATAAGAATCTATAAAGTTTTTAATCAAAAGTATTAATACACTTTCATTTTCATGCCATCTTCTTCTTTTGGTTCTTATCCGTTTCGAATGTTGGAAATCGTATAGCAATTGTAACCTTGCTAGCTGCGATTCGAAACAGTTCCATTGATATTCTCCCTCTACCAGGTCTTCGCTTACCTTTGACTGTACCTTGCAATATGTACTGCAGCAGGGAGTAACGAGTAACGGTGCTGATTTATCATATGTGTCCCAGATACTGCAGTTTTATGCGTTTAATGGTAAACACAATCTCCAATTCCTTCTTCATTCCTCCTTGTTCGTGATCCATTTCATGCCATCAGTATTTGTTTATTTAAACATTGCCAAAAAAATTAATAAAAACCAGCATAAAGCTTAATTCTTCTATTATCTTTTTGTATATCAGGAAGTTTATCTGACAGATTAGAGGTCTTTTCCAGTGGCGGCTCGTGGTAATTTAAGGAGGGTGTTCAATTAAAGAATGTAATTATACGAACGGTGAATACGCGCCGCAGGCGAAAAATTTTTGGGGCCTCGCCAAAAGATGTTCTGTAAAATGAAACCTATCTTTGACCCGATTAGTCAGGATGTCACACACTTTTTTTGTTTTGTGCAGAATATGATACCTACTGAATGATGGCGCTTCTTCGGTGGTGAAGGTGGAGGCAGAAGTTGCGAATAATGAAATTGCTTTGTCAAAACTATTTAAAAATCCGTTTATTTTAACGGCATCCAAAGACCGAGATTGAAATTATAGTTTTATTCTTTGAAAATACTAAACATGGAAAACAAAATAAAGAATGTAGTTTATCACACCCACATAATCACTAAGTTTTTCTATATTGTTCAACTTTAAAACAATGTTTAAACTTTTTATTTCTTATTGCACATTCTTGTACCAAGTTTATCTCCGGCCAAGTTAGTCCATTCTTTTTATAAGAAGTCGATTTTCAAAACTATTTGCATTTTCTTTTATAAACTTCACCGAATAAGGCTCCACCATCCTAAAAAAACTACCTACCAATATTGTATTTAATAAAATCCCACAACAGAAAATGCCAAACTGTGAATCGAAACGCTTCGCCCCGGTCTCTGTGTGCAGTGCACAAATGGCCAATGTTTTAAGATAGGAGAATCCCTGGTTCACGGATTTAAGAGCTCTCGTTCTTCTATAGGGTTACTGTATAGTCGCTGGGTTCAATTTGAATTCTGCACTCACCACGTGCATCTAGCGTAGCGGTGTTGTGCAAACAAATTATGTGATTAATAAATACAGTTATATTTTAATGATACTATGATATTTATGAGATTTAAGAAAAAATATTTTAATGGTATTTATGAGATTTTTAAAAATATGTATTTTAATGAAATTTGATTGGGTGTTCACTGCACAAATGAACCAATGGAGAAACCGCCCCTGGTCTTTTCATTTTCAGATAACTAATTATTGGGAAGTTTATATAACAGTATCCTTAGTATCTGTCTTTTCAGCTCCGGATAACTAGTTAACGGGAAGTTTTTCTCTGTCAGATATATATTAGTATCTAATCTGTCAGATAAACTTCCTGATAACTAGTTATCCAGAGGTGAAAAGAAAGAAAGAGAGGGCCAAATGGATAAAAGATCAAACGCCAATAGCATGTATGTATATATTTATAAATTTATTATTTAAAACCTGCTAATGATCATAAAATACTTAAAATCAGTCACCAATATAATATTGTTCTGAAGCTATTTCCTTGTGGCATTTTTATAATTACGTATTTTTTATGGGAAATAAGCCACAATTTTACTAAAAAATGAATTTATTAACGTTTCGAAGCACAAATCGGGTTTCGTTGTCAAAATACAAAATACTATTGAAAAATAGTATTTTGTATTTTAATAATAAATACAATAGTATTTTATATTTTGACACCGAAACCCGATTTGGGCTTCGAAACGTTAATAAATTCATTTTTTAGTAAAATTGTGGCTTATTTTCCATAAAAAATACATAATTACCAATATAATATTTATATTTATTTATAAATTTATTAACAAACTGCAGTCCAATAAAAATAAAATTAGTTTAAGCGCTAGCTTTAAATGTCGAACAATAATTTTAAACAAACACACACACAATTTAGTCACATTAGATTAGCTCCTGGTTGAAAATGTACTGCCACAGCTTCTATATCAATATCAACACCACACTCATTTGCCAGTATTTCAACGTTTTCTCTATTATGTACTACTGCATTATGTAAAACTGAACAAGCTGCATCTCATTACATATGGTAAAATGGGAAATCTCTTCACAATACCAAATGTTCTTTCAATAACAATTCTTGAAGGGATTTGTGATGGATTATAAAAACACAACTTCTGTCTGAAAATTCTGGAATGGTGTCATTCGGTAGTTGTAGTTGAGGAATGGATATTCACTATTCCCTAATAATATATTCTCCAGAAATTCCCCATTACATATACCCATAATGCAAAAGTATTTAAAAACTCCTAAAATAGTATTTCCAATTTATTGCACTTCCATATTATTGAACGATTAGTATTATGGGATATATTATGTTGTTCTCTAAACATCTTTAAATGGCAAAATAATTAAATTTAACGTTTTACTCTTCAATTATCTTATTTTAATTTATATCGACAAATGGAATTTTATAGGTTATTTTTATATTTACAAAAATATTTCATGTCATTTGTCAAAATAAAAGATTCTTTAACAGCGTTTGCAATACCACTCTTTTAGACCCGTCCTGTATTTGTCCTTTATTAAAGTATCCTGTAATAAAGGATCCTTTATTTGCCGGTGGCAATAACTCTCTAATAATTGACTTATGCTCCTTCTCAAACATGCCCGGAACATTAATAAAAAAATTAAAATATTTAAAAATTTCGAAAAACGTCGATTTTTTTCTGCTTTCTTTGCTTATAACTTTAAAACGATTCGTTTTGGAACAAAGTCGTACAGAAATAAAATAAAGATAATTGAATTTTGTATGATATACGGCTGGTCAAAAATGTCTTAACGTATTACCTTTTCTGCAATATAGCAATAAATACAAAATAAGGGGGCAAATTACGCCATTGTTATTCAATGTTTTTAACCACTTTGGTGGAACTTAGAACCTTAGTTATTCGCTTAGGAAATTCTTTGTAACATACTTAAACCGTGAACCAAATTTCATTAAAATCGACCTAATATATTTTGCATAATAAATTTGCAATCTAAATGTTTTTAAAAAAGTTCAAATATTTTAAAATCTTTCTGAACAAAAAATAGACCATTTAGAAGTTGTCTAATTTTTTTACATATAAAGAGGTGCTCTACCTATCTAATACATTTTACAGAATTAAAATCGGATCATTTAAGGGGCCTCACCAATGTTTTAAACTTATAAACAATTTTTTTGGCTTATAAACAAATAGCTTTGTTTAATAATAAAAAAATTAATTTTTAGCGATGCAAACAATTAAAACCGGTATAATTTGACTTATACTTTCAAATGCTGTCAGCAGAATTTTTTTTTTATTTAGCTAATGCCTCGACAACTAATGGCCATTGGCATGGTAGGTACGGTAATTTTGAACAGTTAGGTACCTAGTGTCATGTGTAGTGTGTGTGTTGAGTAAGTGTCTTGTTACTTTGCAAAGTCGACGTCATTGTCTTTGCAAAGAGACGCTAATTGTATCCGAACGTCTGCGGTCCCTCCGGTGAGTACCGATCCCACAAGGATAGAAACTATATTCATTTATTAATTTATAATAAATGAAAAATTTCTGACCCTGGTGAGATTCGAACCCACAACCTTTCGGATTTTTTCGATCCAAAGGCAGGCGCTCTTACCACTGAGCCACGGAGGGGGTATTGTCAGCAGAATTGCTATTTTATTTTTTAATCAAAAGTTATTCGCGTTCAGATGTTGCAATTTTTCGAATTTTTGAAAGTTCCACTGCGTTTATCTCGAAAAATATGCATCCTACGAAAAAACTTGTAAGAACGTTTTTTGCTTAGAATTACCCAAGAAATACAAAAAAAGGTTTTATTTTGCGAGAAATCGATGTTATGTAATTCCTCAAGTTTTTTGTTTATAACAATCTTATCGATATCCAGATCAACTGTTATCCAAAAAAATCGTGTTCTACTGGTCAAAAAATACATAAAAATCTTGGGTAAGTCCATCTAAATAAAGGAGCCCGTAGCACCCCCTCCTGGCCACAGGACTAATTTGTTTATAAGCCAAAAAATTGTTTATAACTTTTTAAAACATTGCTGAGGCTGTTTAAACAATCCGATTTCAATTCTATAAAGTGCATTAGATAGGAGGAGTGCTTCTTTATATGTTAAAAATATGACAAATCTTTGTATGTTCTAGTTTTTGTTGTGCAAGATTTTAAAAAATTTTAATTTTTTAATAAAAGTTTAGATGGCAAAATTATTATTCAAAATCTAGTAAGTAAATTTTAATGAAATTTGGTGTACGGTTTTACCACATTACAAAAATTTTCTAAGCGAATTAGGAAGGTTCCAAGTGTAACCTAAGTGATGGAAAATCATTAAATTAAGACAGGCTTGTTTTGTCCCCTTATTTTATATTTATTGCTATTTTGCAGCAAGAGTGATAAATTAAGACATTTTTAACCAATCGCATCTGATAGAAAATTTAATTATCTTTGTTTTATTCCTATACGACTTTGTTCCAAAATTAATCGTTTTAAAGTTATAAGCAAAAAAAGTAGAAAAAAAAAACGAAATTTTTTGAAATTTTTAAATATTTTATTTTTTTTTAATAATGTTCCGGACATATTTGAGAAGGAGCATAAATCAATAATTATTAACGAAGTTATCACCTAACTTTATCCGCAAAAATCTGAATGCCACCTCTCACATCCACCTAAAAACAGATCCTTACTGGTCTATATGTATATTATTAGTTGTAAATGTGATTTATGTATGTGTTATATAGTATAGAGAGATAGAAGCGGATTTTGTGCGTGATAAGTAATATGGAAAAACTATACGGGGATATGTTGAATTAGTTGTGTACATGACTTTCACCAACTGCCGGAAACCAGAGTTGGGGCCGAGGGTAGTTATAAGGGGTCAAATTCGCGGATTTTATTATTTTTTTTATGACGCTCATGATCGAGATAGTGCACCAAAATTTGGGAGTAAGTAGGTCATGACGTAACTAAGTAAAACCTCTAGGGGCGGAACGCTGCGTGGCCGACAAAGGGGTGGGGGTAGGGGTGAATATAAAAAATATAAAGGGTTTTTTGCGACGTTCGTGATTGAGATAGTGGACCAAAATTTGGGAATAAGCAGATCATGACATTACTAAGTAAAATCCCCAGAGCCGGAAACCAGAGTTGGAGATGAGGGTAGTTATAAGGGGTCAGAGTCGCCGTTTTTATTATTTTTTTTGTGACGCTCATGATCGAGAGAGTGCACCAAAATTTGGGAATAAGTAGGTCATGACGTAACTAAGTAAAACCTCTAGGGGCGGAACGCTGCGTGGCCGACAAAGGGGTGGGGGTAGGGGTGAATATAAAAAATATAAGGGGTTTTGTGCGACATTCGTGATTGAGAGAGTACACCAAAATTTGGGAATAAGTAGACCATGACATAACTAAGTAAAATGCTCAGAGCCGGAAACCAGAGTTGGGCATGAGGGTAGTTATAAGGGGTCAAATTCGCCGTTTTTATTATTTTTTTGTGACGCTCATGATCGAGATAGTACACCAAAATTTGGGAATAAGTAGGTCATGAGGTAAGTAAGTACAATCTCCAGGGGTGGAACGCTGCGTGACCGATAAAGGGGTGGGGGTAGGTGTGAATATAAAAAATATAAGGGGTTTTTTGCGACGTGCTAGATTGAGATAGTGCACCAAAATTTGGGAATAAGTAGACCATGACTTAGCTAAG
This sequence comes from Diabrotica virgifera virgifera, assembly GCF_917563875.1. Taxonomy (NCBI): domain Eukaryota; kingdom Metazoa; phylum Arthropoda; class Insecta; order Coleoptera; family Chrysomelidae; genus Diabrotica; species Diabrotica virgifera. Next base: position 57,552,524 of record NC_065443.1, on the reverse strand, counting down.
TAAAATCCCCAGAGCCGGAAACCACAGTTGGGGATGAGGCTAGTTTTAAGGGGTCAAAGTCGCAGTGTGTATTATTTTTTTGTGACCCGTCACAACATTTGTCCCCCACGCAGCGTTGCGCCCCTGTAGATTTTACTTAGTAATGTCATGATCTACTTATTCCCAAATTTTGGTGCACTATCTCGATCACGAAAGGCAAAAAAAACTCCATATATTTTTATACTCACCCCTGCCTATCACCCCTTTGTACCCCTAGCAGCGTTCCGCCCCTGAAGATTTTACTTAGTTACGTCATAACCTACTTACTCCCAAATTTTGCTGCACTATCTCCATCATGAGTGCCACAAAAAAAAATAATAAAAGCCGCGAATTTTACCCCTTATAACTACCCTCCTCCGCCACTCTGGTTTCCGCCTCTGGGGATATTACTTAGGTATGTCATGGTCTACTAATTCCCAAATTTTGGTGCACTATCTCAATCACGAACGTCGCAAAAAACCCCTTATATTTTTTTATATTCATCCCTGCCCCACCCCTTTGTCGACCACGCAGCGTTCCACTCCTGGAGATTTTACTTAGTTACGTCATGACCTACTTATTCCCAAATTTTGGTGCACTATCTCGATCATGAGCGTCATAAAAAAAATAATAAAATCCGCGCCTTTGACCCCTTATAATTACCCTCGGCCCCAACTCTGGTTTCCGGCCGTTGGTGAAAGTCATGTACACAACTAATTCAACATATCTCCATATAGTTTTTCCATATTACTTATCACGCACAAAATCCGCTCCCAGCTCTTAGACTATTATATAGGGTACGGAATTATTATTCATAAAATAAATCCTAATGTATTGTCTGTTTTTCACGTCATTATAATATGTACCTATGTGATAACAATTTGTTTCTATATTTTTCTTACAGTTTCCTAACTTGTCTTATTTTATAATTTTATCTTATTCCCAAGATATTTGAAAAATGGCTGTACTTAATAAAAAGAAAATTAACAATCATCAGTATCCATAATAATTATTTTGTCGTTAAAAAATTCCTTTAAATCCGGATGTAACACGAAGCCTCAATAATTTAATACATGCTTCTTCTACGCAAGAATTGTTCTAAATCCAGTTGGCATGTCTTTGGTCGTTTAAAATTTTATTTGATTAACGTAGGCTGAAAAATATGAGCAATTAGGCAATTTTCTGTATAATTATTTTATTTTTTCTAAAAGATTGGAACGTGGCAGATCTCCGCAAACTACTCTACAATTAACTACTCATTATATACGCAGAAAATGTTATGACGAGAGCGTTTGAAGGATGAATCCTTCATTTATGAGTAGAGCTCGGGAAATATGCACTTAAAAAACCCTAAAATATGCATGCAAATATGCACAAAAAACAGTTGAAATAACACTAAAATATGCTTTTATGCATTTAATGCATACAAATAAAAGACTAAGTAATCCTTGTTTTGGAAGTATTTAATTATATATTTTATGCCAATTGCCTTATAGACCAGTAAGGATCTGTTTTTAGGTGGATGTGAGAGGTGGCATTCAGATTTTTACGGATAAAGTTAGGTGATAACTTCGTTAATAATAATTGATTTATGCTACTTCTCAAATATGCCCGGAACATTAATAAAAAAAATAAAATATTTAAAAATTTCAAAAAATTTCGTTTTTTTTTTCTCATTTTTTGCTTATAACTTTAAAACGATTAATTTTGGAACAAAGTCGTATAGGAATAAAACAAAGATAATTAAATTTTCTATCTGATGAGATTGGTTAAAAATGTCTTAATTTCTCACCCTTGCTGCAAAATAGCAAGAAATATAAAATAAGGAGGCAAAACAAGCCTGTCATTATTCAATGATTTTTCATCACTTAGGTTATACTTGGAACCTTCCTAAGTCGCTTAGAAAATTTTTGTAATGTGCTAAAACCGTACACTAAATTTCATTAGAATTGACTTACTAGATTTTGAATAATAATTTTGCAATCTAAACTTTTTTTAAAAAATAAAATTTTTTTAAAACCTTGCACAACAAAAACTAGGACATACAAAGATTTGTCAATTTTTTTACATATAAAGAAGCACTCCACCTATCTAATGCACTTTACAGAATTGAAATCTGACTGCTTAAGCAGCCTCAGCAATGTTTTAAAGTTATACACAATTTTTTGGCTTATAAACAAATTAGTCCTGTGGCCAAGAGGGGGTGCTAGGGGCTCCTTTATTTAGATGGACTTACTCAAAATTTTTATGTATTTTTTGACCCCTAGAACACGATTTTTTTGGGTAACAGTTGATCCGGATGTCGATAAGATTGTTATAAACAAAGAACTTGAGGAATTACGTAACATCGATTTTTCGCAAAATAGAACATTTTTTTGTATTTCTTGGGTAATTCTAAGCAAAAAATGTTCTTACAGGTTTTTCCGTAGGATGCATAGTTTTCGAGATAAACGCAGTGGAACTTACAAAAATTCGAAAAATTGCAATTTTTGAACGCGAATAACTTTTGATTAAAAAATAAAATAGCAATTCTGCTGACAGCATTTGAAAGTTTAAAATTATATTGGTTATTAAGTTTACAGAATTAAACCATGTTCCCAATCTAGTTATCACAGGTTCAGGTGGTAAAGTCACATTAGGTCAACGATCTTTATACCTATACCTGTACTCACATAAGGGCTTCTAAAAATATTTTTTTTATATTTGATACAAGGGTATTGGCCATTGAAAAAGTCTGTCCTTACAGTTTCTGCTACTCTATTTAAAGCGTGTGCTAAACAAGTAAAAAATAAAAAAAATTAAAATGTTGTCCAACTTTGGTCATAATATGGCGCAGCATCACTTAACAATAACAAATTTTTTCACTAACAAATGTGATTGCATATTGTAGAGTCCCCTTCGTCTCCTTTATTCGTCGTCTCCTTGTCTTATATATTATTAACGGCAGAGATTAAAGATGTTACCAGAAAGTGGTTCATTCCTATTTAAAAATTTTTTCTGTTTGAGGCAAAAAAGTCTGAAAATATGCAATTTTAATAAATGCATATGCACTTACAAAATTTAATCAAAATATGCAAATATGCACTTAATATGCATTTTGCATACTTCTCGAGATCTATTTAGGAGAGTTTGGAAACAATTTACGCTTTGTGGATGAAGCAGCCTTGCGTATCAACAGCCAAGAAGATTTGATTGGGGTCATCCGACTGGTTATAAATTTTAGTAAAGGGTTTGGTTTGGTCTATATCAAAGACAAAAATCATGATAATGTATATTCAACACAACCATCATCCACATAGTATCTTACTTATATCTGAATCGTTGATCACAAACAAAGGGATACTCCAGGAGGAGATAAATAATTGTAGATATATTCTAGCAACACCGCTATAGTGCAGATGACCAAAATATGGAAACATCCCAATATTTCAAAAACTCTAAAAATGAAATTGCCTTTAAATATTTCAAGTACTCAAATATGGAGGCAAACGTTCGGCTATATAACTACAACAATTAAACTATTTTCGATGGGTCATAAGGTCAGACATAGATAATATACAGAGATTCATCATTCAATAGATCGCAGTAACAATATTTATGTGGCTTTCATTGATTACAAAAAGGCTTTCGATAGGGTGCAGTATGGACTGCGTTTAAACATAAAGGCATTGGTGGTATAAAGACCTACGTATCATAGAAAACTTATATTGGAAGCAGAAAACATTTGTACGAGTCGATAGGAGATTAACCAACGAATGTAGTATTCTAAGAGTCTAATTGAGATGAATTATAAATATGTTATAATTTAGTAACTACTTTTTCAAGCAGTCTCTGCAAGATAAAGACTTTGCAGTGTAAATCATTAGTGAGCTGAATAATAATAATCTTGGCACACGACAGTGGCGTACTGATAGATCAGCGGGCCCTGGTTCCAGTTCTGATACGGGCCCGCCCGCTCAATAAAAACTTTTTAATAAACATTAAATGTGAATCATCATCATATAAATGGGTACAAATGTATCATAAAATATATCGTATATTTATAAAAACTCAAGCTAATTTATAGTCCATTTACTCACTGTTTTGGTTGTAAATTTTAAAGAACCACTCGTATTAAGATGAAATTTGGCATGCACATAGCTAACATGTCAAACAAAAAAAAACTTTTTGGGGGTGAAAAACATACGTTCAAGATAAGTCCGGAATTGGATACACTGACTAATTCTAAGCAACTTTAGTTCTATAGAGTTTTTTCACTAAGTCAACACTTCGAGTTATTTGTAAGTGAATTTGTTCATTTTTCAAAAAAAACACGTTTTGAGACGGTTTTTTGCAAATAACTCAAAAAGTAAGTATTTTAGCGAAAAAATATTCCAAATAAAGATATAGCTTATGCAAAAGTGAAAAACATTGTGTATACACGAAGTTTGTAGATCCAAGAGGGCAGAGTAGTAGGTAATGAAAAGTAGCTTCTTATTCGTTAAATTCCAAATCGAATATTTCAACATGAAATAACCAAAAAATGAAGCACTTTTCGGGAAAAACACAGCATATTTTTATATTAAGTATGTAACGCTCAAAATAAAATTGGTCCCTTTTTTGGTAAAAAAATCATAAAAATCACCCTCTAATTAGCATCATAATTGAAATTAATCGTTACCAGTTCACAAGTTACTCGACTTATGTATTGTTTATATGATTTATAAATTTTATTGGTTCAAAATGCTTATTTTGAAATAATAAAATAATTGAAAAAAACGGGAAAATCTTTTTTTATTTTGAAATTTTTTTTTCAAAATAACTTATTATTGGTGATACTATTTATAGAGATTTTACTCTTGTGAATATTTTGGACTTTTTGTTTTCCTGAAGACAAAAGTTGGTTATATAAGATACGGCTCTTCAAAATTTGCATACACTCGTGATTAATGACTCGTTTAAGCCCATTTAACTATAGCCTTTTCAAAAATAAGCACTTTGAACCAACTAATCTTACAAATCTTATAAACAATACACAAGTAAAGTAATTTGTGAAGCGGTAATGATTAATTTAACTTCGGATGCTTTAGAGTGTGATTTTCTGTAATTTTTACCAACCAAAAAAAAGATACCAACATTATTTGGATCGTAACCTACTTACTTTTGACGTTTGAAATTAAAAAAAAAAACAGTGGACTATTAAAACGGTGAATTAATATTAATACTCTCGTTTTTTATACTGACATGACATCACTTTACGCCAGACGTTTTTATAAATAATGAAACTCAAAAATGTTCTACATCTAAATCTCCAGTCATAATTATAAACCGGAAAACTAAAACAGCTTTTAAAAAATGAATATTGGAATGAAATTTACATTTCATTTATAAACAAGTTAAATAATTACTTACAAACCTCTAGGGAGATAAAAGGGTTAAATAAAAAAATATCAAAAAAAACCTTGGATAACGGTGGGGTTGATATATTTAATAAAATTACGAGATTTTCTTAGAAATAGTAGATACCTAATAGATAAGTAGGAATAGATTTCTTAATTTTATTGTAGTCAAAGAATTACCTAAAAGTACAGGCTGAAAGATGAGGGTGCTATAATCACGAGTATTGAGCCTATTGTATTTGGATTATTTTTATGACACATCATATAAAACTTGCATTGATCAGTTTCCGAAGAGAAATTGGTAAGTTTATAAACAAGTGCTGCAAAAAGGACTTCGGTAAGCAGATAAAATGAGTAAGGAACCTTACACTTTTTTTTTTTTTTTTTGGAGGTCGTCTGACATATGTCTCCGATTGCACTGCAGCCTCATGGGCTTGTTGTGCCAACCTTACACTTACAAAGCTGTGTTAAATTTTGTTTTCAATATTTTTGATGAATAGGTATTTTTCGTTTGTATTGTTATAAGTACCTAGACAAAAATTAAAATTTATTAAGCAGTCACATTTCCTAGTGTGTACTTGTGTATTTCAAAATGTCCACATCAAATTAGAAACAAAAGAAACAAAAAGTGCGTAAGGGCGGGCCCCTTCGGGGCCTGTCTCTGGTTCCGCGGAACCGGCAGAACCATACTCAGTACGCCACTGGCACACGATAATGTTATGGTATGCTATAGTCCCCAGGGTCTTCAAGATTTAGGCGCTCAGAGCAACAGTGGCCTAAACCCAAAAACGAAGTTTTGAGATAAATGCAATCTTTGCATTCGTATTTCCATTATGCTTACGGGATGGTGCTACAAATTATGTAGCGCCATTTAGCCAAATATAAAGGCAGGTGGTGTAGACCTTTGTTAATCCGAAGATTTAGTGTTGCTGCTCTTATTGATATATTAATCTAAAATTGCTCAATTTGTGACTTAGGCCACCGCTGTTCTGAGCGTCTCAATTATCGGATTGCGTAATTATGACAGGAAGAAAAATGGGCCCAAAACGTGTTTTGAGACAAAATTTATAGAAATGACAAAAGACAAAAAAAGACTCCATTTTCAAACAAATAAATATTTAAAAAATAAAATCTTTGGATTTCTTAATTCGGAAACAGATTCTCTCTTATACCTATTACCCATCCTTCTAAAATTTGCAAGGAATAAATGATGATGAATGCAGAGACATGGGGAGTCTATATAGTTGCACTCCACAACACATCAATTCAACGAGGCAAAGATCAACAAATCTGTTTGCTAGTACTAAATACGTGAGTAAAAACGCAGGTAGATAAAGGAATTTTATACCTAATTTCGACTCAGATATCATTACCATCTCTCTATGGACCATTTCGAACTTTTGTTCTCCTCAGGAGAGCTTGTAATAATGCTCTGAATCTAAATTAGACATATTTGCCAAGTATGCCAATTACAAAGAAGTAATCAACATTTAGACGCACTCGCGACCTCTATTAAAGAAACGACGAAACCCAAAAGACTCCATTTTCAAACAAATAAATATTTAAAAAAATAAAATTTAGAGAGATGATTATGATCTCTGAGACGAAATTAGATATAAAATGCCTTTATCTACCTGCATTTTTACTCACGTATTGAGTACTAGGAAACAGATTTGTTGATCTTTGCCTCATTGAATTGCTGTGTTGTGGAGTGCAACTATATAGACTCCCCACATCTCTGCATTCATCACCCTTTATCCCTTGCAAATTTTAGAAGGATGGGTAATGGTTATAAGAGAGAATCTGTTTCCGAATTAAGAAATCCAAAGATTTTATTTTTTAAATATTTATTTGTATTTATTCGTCGTTTCTTTAGTAGAGGTCGCAAGTGCGGCTAAATGTTGATTATTTCTTTGTAATTGGCAAGCTTGGCAAATATGTCTAATTTCGATTCATAGCATCATTACAAGCTCTCCTGAGGAGAACGAAAGTTCGAAATGGTCCATAGAGAGATGGTAATGATCTCTGAGTCGAAATTAGATATAAAATACCTTTATCTACAAAATTTATAATATTTATTTAGTCGCAATCCTACGACAATGCTCCCCTACAGATATATCAACAAAACGTTGAGAGAGTTACCCACTTTAAATATCGGGGATGCTATATCATATCACACAACAAACAGAACATAAAGCAAAGGATGGTCAAATGCTGTATTTGGTCAGTGTTGTTAGATATCACCGAGACCCATACTCTAAAAAATGATACAATCAATCGCCTAGAGGCATTTGAGATATGGTTGCATAGAGGAATGCTCCAAATACACTCGAAGGTATGTTACATAGAGCAACGCTGTTTGTGAGTTATTGAAAACTATTAAAATACAAACAATGTCTTTTTATCTTAATGAATACTCTGGGCTAATTAGCAAAATACAAAGAAAAGTTATTTACCAGCAATTTTATTGCTCGAATCGAATCTTATGATTGTATATATTAATAATATGGGTATGCAAAGTCCGCAAATAGTGTGCTACTTTTTTTATAGACAATTTATTGTTTACAATCAATTTTTGCTCTATAACTCCAAAGATTTTAACTTTACACCAAAAACACCCAAATAAAAATTCACTGTAATTAAATTCTGAATAGAGACATGTTTTCCCGATTTAATTCGATGAAAATTTCTCCAGAAAATGCGGGTTTTTTCAACAAAATTTTTAATTTTCAACTAAAATTTTAGATAAGTCGTCAATAATTAAATAGCTTGATAATATAAAAGATACTTTTATATAGATTATAATTTTAGAAGCCGATCGAAATTGAATGAACAGTTTAGCAACAATTAAATTGTTAATTAAAAATTTACGGTCGCTATATAATAATAACCACAATATATAATAATATATAATAATTACCACAATATATAATAATAACCACAATAATTACGATACATAAGAATAACTATAATTTTTGTATAAAAAGACACTGTACCTATCTAATGCACTTTGCGGAATTGAAATTGGACTATTTAAGCGGCCTCAGGAATATTTTAAAATTATAAAAAATTTTTTGGCTTATAAACAAATAGAATATCTCGGGAAATATTAAATTAAATTAAATCATGAAAACGGTATTGGAAAGAAAGCTGCAGGACGCTTCTTTAAAAGAACAAATCTTTAATTGTGGTGAGTGGTTCCTGAGATAAAATCGGTCAAAGTTGACCGGCATTAACGGCAAAGATATAAACAATAGGATCATAATTTTCGAACCATCACCTTTTTATTTTTGTCCTGTTTCTTCACAGCAATTTTCATATCTTTAAAATACTCATATAACATATATTATTATAATAAAACTATCGATATTACGAGTGAAAATTGCCAAAAATAGCAAAATTTCAATCAACAATTAGGTGAAAGAAAATGTAATCTCAAAGTTAAATATCGGTATACGTTACAAAAACGCATTTTCTTGGCTTCCCATGGAGCAATTTTCTTCATTCTTTTTTTGTTCCCAAGTAACTCGAGCAGAGCCATCTAACTAACGCATTATTAATGTCAATCTTGATTTTGTTTTATTAAAATAGGTTAATTTATTTATAAGAAAAGAAAACTACGTATATGTTCCAGTTGTAAACTTTTTTTGGATAAACTTACTACAAGTGTACCTTTTACCGTTAAAACACAAATATTCTCATTTGAAAGCTGTATAGTTATTTAAACAATCTTTATTTAAACAAATTAAAAATTTTGTTTTACTAAATAAATTAATTTATTATAACAAAACAAAAGCAACTTTGACATTTATTAATGCGTTAGTTGGATGGCTCTACTCGAGTTACTTGGGAACAAAAAAAGAATGAAGAAAATTGCTCCATGGGAAGCCGAGAAAATGCATTTTTTTAACGTATACCGATTTTGAACTTTAAGATTACATTTTCTCCAGCCTAATTTTTGATTGGAATTTTGCTGTTTTTGTCAATTTTCACTCGTAATATCGAGAGTTTTTATTATAATAATATTGTTATGAGTATTTAAAAGATATAAAAATTGGTGTGGAGAAATACGACAAAAACAAAAAGGTGACGGTTCAAAAATTATGATCCTATTGTTTATATCTTTGCCATAAATGCCGGTCAACTTTGACCGGTTGTATCTCAGGAACCACTCATCCCAATCAAACGTTTTTTCTTTTAAAAGAAGCGTCCTGCAGTTTTTTTTCCAATACCGATTTCATCATTTAATTTAATTTAATATTTCCCGAGATATTTTATTTGTTTATAAGCCAAAAAATTGTTTATAAATTTAAAATATTCCTGAGGCCGCTTAAATAGTCCAATTTAAATTCCGTAAAGGTACATTAGATAGGTACAGTGTGTTTTTATACAAAAATCATAACTATTCCTATGTATCATAATTATGGTGGTCATTGTAGCCACCGTAAATTTTTAATTAACAATTCAATTGTTGCTAAACTGTTTGTTCAATTTCAATTTCAATAACTGAGTTCAAGGCATGAAGTGCCGTTGTACGTGGTAGGTTCGCACTTCATGCCTTGAACGCGGTAATGGCGCTGAACTTGAGTTGAACTCCGAATGAGCAAGCGGGCCTTAGGGTCGATTTCTCATACCTGCGTTAATCTATGGTTCAGTTGAACCGGGTTCACGGGTGATCTCCGGTTCTGTTTGGAATGCATTTCTCATTGCGCGTTCATGTCAGTGCTCGTTCTACAGCTTTCGAGAAATGCCAATAGATGGCAAAAGGTAAAAACTGTCGCCATTTTGAACTACCTTTTTTATGCTGTTTTTGAATAAAGTTAAATTTAAGTATTTATAGTCAAATAGTCATTTTAATAAATATAAATAAATATTATAAAAACACAAATAATGTTATCGTTTATCGTTAGGCTTAATATAATAAAATAGGATATATTTATATTATGACAGCGTTTCGTGTTAATACAACGCATGCGTAGTCCATGAAATCATCTGAACTGAGTTCTGAAATCTTTGAACGACCAAATTCCACCGTTCAAGCATCGTTCAAGCTTAAACTGCCATCGGTTGAACGTGAATTGAGAAAGACGATTTTGACTTTAAACTGACGTTTACTAGAAGTTCAGGTTAAACTGGAGTTGAACTCGATATGAGAAATTGGCCCTTAAACGATAAATATATGTCACTTCCGGTTGTAACAGCAGAAATAGAAGTCCCAACTGTAATTAGTTACCCTTACTGTTTTGCCCTATACAACTGCTGTTATTTGACATCTTATCTTTTTCAAAACAAAGTCCAGATAAGTAAAAAATAAATTGGAAACGTTATACAAGGTAAGGGCGGTTAACGCAGATTATTAAACTGTTGTATTTTGGAGACCACGAGAACACAGTCTTAGCAGAAGACCAAAAAATCGGTGTCTAGAAGACATCAACTCATAAGTGGGGAGAAACTGATATCAACATAGAAATGGGCGGAAAATTTATGGGGAGGTCGTTATCCAGGATTGGATGCAAGTAGACTGAAGAAGAAAAAGCAAAAGATAAATTATGGGTAATATATTATTTATGTTTTTGCGTAGTATACTACATTTATACATTGTGGAAACCACTTATGGAATAAATTTGTTTGTGCTCTTATTTTAGAAAATTGCAAAACACGCTGGGACATATTATGAACTTGTAAATTCAAATGTGCCCATTTTAAACATACATTAATATTTACACAGGGATTCACGCAAGTCTAGCATAGTCCATAATATTTATTTTTAATGGAACACCCTGTATCTATAGTTTTATGTTTTAAAAGCTCCTTAACAACTTGAACTGAACCAACTATGTCATATAGGATCTGTTATTATTAATACAAAATGAAATGTAGAAATTATATATAATTTTCTCCATGGCATTATATACATAGTTTATCACGCCTTAAATACCTAATGGTATTTCTTAAAATTAGCTAAATTATGTAGGCACCAAATTTTTACTACTAAATAGGTATCAATATATCAAAATAAAACCACACTTTATTGAATTAGATCTAAAAGTTGAAATTTAGTTATAAACAATTTACCGTCAAGTTCAAAGTATAATTTCTCATCAAAATAATGTGAATCCTCCATGTCTTCTAAGGTGTCTGCATGCAGAAGCAGTTCATCCATACATCGATACATACGATTTAAGTCGTAGAATGAAGGACTGCGGAAGAATGATCTTCTTCTTCCTCTTCTTTCTCATAATCCTTAGTGCCCTTCAGAGCGTCGGATGAGGAAGAATGATCAATAATATAATATCAGACGTAAAATAGCTGTTGGTACAATTCTTTCTTCTGATAAGTCATCATTCACTTTGAACGGTGAGGTTGTAACAAAAAATGTGGGGTACTTCTGTTTGAGTAACCGTTGGGAGAAATATCTAAACTCCAACAGAAGTAGGCAAAGAAGGGGAAGCAAATGTATTGGAATGAAGGGGCTTCTACGTTGGGAAGCAAATGTAGCAAATACTACCTTAGCGTACAAGTAGTACTTGTATGGGAATGTGAAATGAAAAGTCAGATGGTAAACTATTGACAGAAACAGAAGTAGATGGATGAAACTGACTGTAGTTAAGCTAGCAGGGTATAGAAGAGAATGAGCCCTTGATACTCAAGGATAGTTCGGCCAATTTTCGCGCCGTCAAAGACAGTAAATCTACAGAATATAGATGATGGATATAAAGGGAATATCAAGATGAACAAAGACTAGAAAATATAGAAAAATAACAATAAATCGTGGGCGCCAGTAGAGCGTAGACTATGGCTCTACCAGGTATCCTATACTGCTGCACTCGTACTAGTTAGTTGCTATGACAATAAAATTAGTAAACCTAGAAACATATGACAACCACTAGGTAATAAAAGAAATATTATACAACCCAATCAATAGTGTATTTAGCTTTTACTTATATGTACAAAAATTCGTATATGTACCAACAAGGTATGCCCTAAAATTAATAAAAAATATTTTACTAATAAAGTATGTACAATTTACAGTCTACAGAGTAGTTTAAACAAAAGAGGAACAAAGTCCACCCCTAAAAATTGGTTTGAAATGTCAAATCCAATTTATGGTACAAAAATGAACCGACACACTACTCGAGGTAAAACTCTAACTTCATGTGCGGTTACAATAATAAAAAAAACAAGTTAAATGGTCAATTACCCTGAGGGGGACAAAAGCCAAGGTTCAGTAATTATAATATATAAAAAATTTACCAAATTTTCTCCGGATAGTTGAGCTCAATTACCTTTACACGTGAGAAAAGAAACAAAAGAAATTAATTTATTAGAAAAATGCAAATTTGAAGCCTTGAAGAGGAGGTATTATTTATTATTAAAAATTGAAAATATTTAAATTATTTCTTTTGTTTTTGTTTGAAAAAATTATGAATAACTTAGTGGAGTATAATGTAAACTTATTTAATTTTATATTTTTAATAGATATTGAATGTTCCAACTATTTAGAAAAAATTAATGTTCTTGAAAATAATAATAAAAAAAAATACTTAATCACTGTCCAACACCAACTAACGTAAAGTCTTTTCCAAAGTTCCAAACAAAATAATGATAGTCCAAAAACCAACTCAAAAGACGATTCCAGCTCCTAGGCTACCCCGTGACTGCGCTAAAGTTTTTTTTTATTTCATCCCTGATGTTAGTGGGATGAATATTCCAGTGGTTCCAAGTGGCTAAAAGATACAAACCCATTGTTAATTTGGGTAATCAATCTTATGGAATTAGGAAATAAGTTGGAAGTTAAACTTCCAATAAAAACTGGTCAGGATCCATTAAAAGAAGTGTTGTTTTTTTTTTCTGTACCAAAAACATAGGTTCCACTTGACCTTGAATAACTTTATGGAATTTTATATAGAAACATGTGGATTTAGAGCTAGGAATGATATTAAAAATTGTATCTATAGATAGTTAGTCGAAATATATAATAAAGACAAGAAGAAATGAAAAGAATTTATGGAAATTATAAATTTTCCGGTCATCAATATGGCTTCCTATATGGATGAAGTAATAATACAACTTACCCGATAGCAATAATCCCAAATTTTTACCAAATTAATACTTTTCTTCTTCAACAAAACAAAACTTTCTCCTCCTTCAACTTAATTACGATAGCTTCCGTATAAAAAAATAACTAAAAGGTGATTCCTTTTTTTGTTCAAAAAGCCACCGACCACTTGGAACTTATTTATTTGGAGGTTCAGCTAACAGTGAAACCTTTTAAAATTTTGACAGTTCTTCTTGATACTTGCGACAGCGGCTACTCGTGGAACTAATGTCCAGTGTTGGCGGTGTTGCAAGATGGAAAAGTAGCATTTTATAAATATTAAATTATTGATTTTTAATTAAAATATTTTCATTAAGTAACGTTCCGTTACATTCCCCTCCAACTTGATGAAAAAAAAATTTTAGGTACAAAATTTTTTTTTTCTAAACTTAATATATCACTAACCATAGTGGTCTATTTCTTCATTACACATTGATTAACAAGATTAAGACAATTTTATCAAGAAAAAGTATGGACTTCTTCAGATTCCATAAGATGACTCAAAGTCATATTAAATGTCTGTATAAACCATTAGTGAAGAAACCAAAACATTGACTCGATTATAGTAATAAATTTATAGTGACAAATAAGTGTCGAATTGGGCACTAGGTCCAAAATTGAAATATCCATGGACATCAAATTTATGATGGCATATCCAAGGACGAACAACCAGGCAAAATGTGATCCAATTCGCACAATAAGGAACTAGTAGCTATACTAAAATAAAATCATAGTAATGATTGACTAAAGGAAATGAAGAATTGAACACTTAATCCAAAATTGAACTCACAATGGACACCAGATTTATAACAGCATATCCAGAGAAGAGCAACCAGGAAGATTTTTGGAACAATTCTCACTAATACCAAATAATACTAATATAACAAGGAAATAATTAACACAAAATAAGAGCAATCGGACGCTATCCAAAATCGGACTAACAATGGACACCAGATTCATAAAAGCATATCCAGAGAAGAACGATCAGGAAGATTTATGGACCAATTCTCATTAACACTATATAAAATAAATAACTTAGGTCTACCTAAACCTTATACCAAACTAATCTATTGGATATAGATATAGAATTTATGGTTTCGAACAAAAGGACAGCCATAGATCGATTCCATCCTTATATCGAGTTACCATAGCATCCATGAACCAAATCTAATAAACAAAAAAAAAATGAACAAAGTGTGAGGTAATGTATGTCACACTTATCCATACTAACCAACAGAGATGTAATCAATTAAACCGATAATAAGATAAATACCTAAAGTATATCAACTAAAGGAATTCGGTGACTAAATAAAATTGATTCGTGCTGGTATTCGCTAGTTATAGCATGTTGCTACAGCAGATGTATGCCAATAACCAGACACAATAATAAGTAAAAATAAAGTGGTGAACTAATATTCTGTTCTGTGATACCACTTTCTGGGTAACAGAAAAATGTCGAGAACAAGCAAACAATTTTAAATAAAACTGTAGATTTATGATATGTTCTCACATATGTAGGATTATCTAGGAAATATACCTGAATCTAAACAACAACTTTTGCCTAAGGAAAGAAGTAACAATATAATGACAATAACAACTCATCTGTCTAAATACCCTAAATATGGAATCAAATGAACTTGCTAGGTATAGGGATAGTCAAAGCACAAACTCTATGAATAAGAGACATAATATAAACTAAATAAACTTCCCTATCAACCTGTAACAAGGTAACTGGAATAATTAGATAATTACACTAAAAATGGTTGTCATTATCCAACAAAAAAGGATCAATCATTTCATGATTGAACTTGGTTATGACGAATAAACATCTGTGTACTCTGCCATGAAAGACATAGATTACGAAATTTAATCGAACAGCACTGGCCACGTACCGAACAACAACTTCGAACCCACGTATTCACTAAATCCTAGTACACACAGACTAATTCTTAGAGTAAATAATATGGAAGACACAAGAATCCATACCTAAATCTAAATTACAACTAATTCCAGGTTCATACTGTATATTAATAAGGGTATAAATTATTGTGAAGTATTTAGGACATCCGTGACAACATAGATAAGGTAAACCAATAGCAAATTAAACTGTAACATCTTTCCAATATGGCAAATCCAATAACAGGATATAAAACAAATAGCAGATAATCAAATATCAAAAGGTAACACACAAGTCAAGATATAGTAGTGTACAACGTAGTCCCCTTTCAGATAAATATGAGTAGTTGTATGAGTCTACACTGCCAGATATATTATATAAACATATAAATCATCCTTCCTATCAAAAGTAGTGGATGTATATCAAAAAGAACAAAAAGAAATAAGTCTGAGTCCCTATTTATTTTATATTGCTGATGACAGGACTAGTACCTAGTAAGCTTATTAACTGATAGTAATTAAAATGCACAATTTATATTACAAAAAAATGATGAACTCACACATATGGTACTACATATCCAATAATTACCTAATAAATTGAAGTCTCCAAAAACTGCCAAAAGATAAAAATTAATCCATGTAACTAAAACCTATCTGGTGACAAAACAACATTAGATTAAAATAACAAACCGCAGTAAAAATCGAGCTAAAGACAACAGAGGAAGATATTAGCTTAAACAACTCTGTTTAGCTAATTTTCATCTGAAGAGGAAGAACCAACCTCGTCCATGGTATTATCAGGCAGTAAATCCTTTATGTGAAACTGACCAATTCGTTTGTTCGTCGAATTGTCCTTTAATTCATACACTAAGGGAGATAATACCCTCACGACCGTGCACGGGATATATTTCTGACAAAACTTTGCAGAAATGGCATCGCCCTTACTGGATTTTACAAAATTACGCTTTAAGACCCGATCACCAACAAAGAATCGCAAATCTCGTTTCCTTAAATTATACTGACTCTGATTCCTGAGGTAAGAAGTTTTTAACCTTTTCCTAATGTCAGCAAAAATGGGGGGTAACTGTTGGAGATCTTCCAGACGATGGAGATTCTCCGAAATCTGAGGAAGAGTAGTACGATTCTCAGAAATTAATCCAAAATAGTCACCAGACAATGGAACATTTCTTCCAAAATTAAGATAGGCTGGAGAACATTGGGTGACTTCATGAACAGAAGTACGAATGGCCTGAGCGACTGAATGAATATATTGATCCCAAGCTCTATGATCCATATAAGTATAAGACCTTAGTGCAGTTACGATACTGCGATTAACACGCTCAGTATGGTTTGCCTGCGGATGGTAGGCAGCATTATAAAAAATCTTTTGGACCTTGTATTTACTCAAGAGATCTTTAAAAGCTTTGGACACAAATTGTGGTCCATTATCACATGATACTATTTGAGGAACCCCAAATAGTAAGAAAACTTGTTCTTCTAAATATTTTAAAATGGCTGGAGTTGTGGCCTGACGAAGAGGAAAAACTAAGGGAAACTTAGTGAAATAATCCACAACTACCAAACAACATGTATTACCCTTATAGCTACGTGGATATGGTCCAATAAGATCTAATGATATCATTTGCCAAGGAAAATTAATGTTCCTGAAGGAACCCATGAGTCCAGCTTGAGGTAGGTTACTTGGCTTGCAGGTTGCACAAACTCTACATCTAGAGATGTATTTCTTGACCGAATTGCGCAGACCAGGCCAGTAATATAACTCAGCTATTTTACAAAAAGTTTTATAAAACCCGAAGTGACCTGATGTCACATCATCATGAAAATTTCTCAAGACTTCTTCCCTATTAGCTGTTGGAACTACTATTTTCCAGTCAGACATATTCGACAGTGACTCTACAGGACTCATAACATGTTTATATAGGACATTATTCTCTACTTTGAAATCAGGGTACTGACCAGGTTCTTGGGTAACTTTCTCCAACATATTCTGATACCATGTATCCGGAACTAAGGTGGATATGTCAAGAAGGTTGACATCAAACGTTCGAGACAATGCATCAGCTACTACAACACCATTAGCCTTGCGATGTACGATATTATAGTCAAACGCTGATAACTTACAAATCCAACGAGATAATCGTTGGGATGGATTACGCATAGAATGCAACCACAACAACGAACTATGATCAGTTATAAGTGTGCACTTACGACCTTCCAAATAATAACGGAATGCCTCCAAGCCATGAATGATGGCAAGCAGTTCACGTTCAGTAGTGGAGTAATTTTTCTGAGCCTTGTTCAGCTTCTTGCTTGTGTAAGCTATGGGGTGTTCTGAACCGTCTTTCATCTGAAAGAGTACACCACCTGAAGCTGTATTCGAACAATCAGTCATGAGGTAAAAATGTTCCTTGAAATCAGGAGAGGTCATGACTGGAGCACTGGTAAGGGCTTCTTTAATGCGATGGAAAGCATCATCAGCCTCAGGAGTCCAGGTAATAGTCTGGCCCTTTTTCCTATTCTTAAGAAGGTCAGTAAGAGGTGACAACAAAGTAGAGTAAGAAGGCACAAACCGGCGATAGTATCCACACATTCCCAAGATCCTACGTAACTGGGTGGTGGTTTTAGGTATGGGGAAGTCTTTAATAGCAGATACTTTATCCGGATTTGTCCTCAGACCTTGACTATCAACAACGTATCCTAGGAATTTTAAATTAGGACGACAAAAATTACATTTATCTAAATTCACCGTAAGATTAGCCTCTTTAAGGCGTGAAAATAGCTTGCCTAATATTTCAATATGTAAATCAAAATCAGGAGTAACAACTAAAATATCATCTAGATAATAGAAGACATATGGCTCAAGTTGTGGACCGATAACCAAGTCCATTAAACGACACATTGTCTGGGGAGCAGAAACAAGACCGAAAGGCATGGTAACAAATTGAAATAGCCCTTTCCCACTGACAGCAAAAGCGGTATACTTCTTACTCTCTTCACTCAAAGGAATTTGTAAGAAGGCCTTAGATAGATCAATGGAAGAGATGTATTTAGCATTCTGAAGTTTGCTTAAGATAACATCTATTCTGGGGATAGGATAAGCGTCCCTATTAGCAGTGATACTATTTAATTTCCGACCATCGAAACAAACTCTAAAGGATCCATCCTTCTTTTTTATGAGCCAAAGCGGACTGCAATAACAAGACTTGGACGGTTCGATAATATTTAAGGAGAGCATCGAATCCTCCTTTTCTAGATCTGCCTGCCATGCTTGAGGTATGGGATACTGATATTGTCGAAAAGGGGTTGAAGTATTCACTTCAATAGTATGAGACATTAGATGAGTACGGCCTAATTTATCGTTAGAAGAAATCGATGAAAATTTAGAAATGATATTCTCTAGTTGTTTTTGTTCCCTGACAGACAAACTAGAAAACTCACGAATAGCACTGAGGGTTGACAAATTGAATGATGATATAGAAACGGAAAAGTCAGAACAGTTCAATGTGCTGTTAAATGTATTTAAGAAATCCATGCCAAGAATTATGGAGTTTCGAACAGAAGGTATGATATAAAATGTAATTGTTTTCCGAATATTAGCAACTAAGATGTCTGTCTCAAATTTACCTGTAATTGACTGAACTGTACCATCTGCAGTAGACACTTGCAAAGAAGAAATAGGCATAATAGTAATATCAGTATTTTCTAGTAACTTTAATGAATAAGAACCTATTAAAGAAATATTTGAGCCACTATCTAATAGAGCTAAGCATGATTGTCCTAATATCTCAATTTCAAGATACGGTCGGTTATCATTGTGTTTTCTGACTAATAAAGAATTTATATCAAAACCTAAAGCATCTGCTTGGTTATCAAAATTATGGGGTAACAACACAGACATATTATCGTTACTAACAAAACTAGAAACGGGTATAGACAAGGGAACTACTTCACTACTACACTTACCATTATGTTCAACACTATCAACTAAATGAGTATTTATGGATGACCATCTATGATCACTTGAACCATGTGGACTTAATATATCACAATTAGAGCTTACTGTTTTGATGGATTTTGATCTGTGGAGCGTGCTGATCTTTTTGATGACACCCCTTTCCCTTTCCGACTGGGAGATGGGTTTGTGTTGCTTGACGTGCTTGGACTTGCAGATTCTGTTGATGCTGGGGTTTGGTTCCCTGATAGGGAAGTGGAAGGAGAAACGCTCAGGGGACGGACCTCCAACGTTCCGTTTCCCGAACATTTGAAACAGTTCCGTTTGAGGGTATTTTCTCGACCACAACCGTGGCAGAAAATACGATTTTGAGGGATCTCACACCCAAAAAACGTGTGACCCGGAAGATGACAATTCCAGCAGACAACAGAATTCAATGCCGAAACATTCCGTTCAGGACCCTTATTTTGCCATGAACGGGGCCTAAAAGAACTTGGCTGAGAGGAAGAAATAGGTGATTGTCGAGATGAGGAAGAAGGTGGAGAAGACCAAGATAACGTTTCCTCCAAACGTTTGCACTTTTCAGTGAGGTCTGTGATACTTTGAATGTCCATCAAAGCTAATTGCTTATGGTAAGAAGGTAACAGACATTTGAGAATGATTTTAATTTTGGCAGAGTCTGTTAGAGAAGTCTCAAGTCGACTACACATGCCCAAAATTGTGTTAATAAACATAGTCACAGGTTCATTTGGTTGCTGTTTATGGTTCTTTATTTCGTCTAAGAGGTCATCTTGAAAAGAATAAGGGAGAAAATCAGATTTTAATTTCTGAGCTAACTCAGACCAAGTGGAAAAACTATTACGATTATTCATATACCAAGTAAATGCAGGACCTGTAAATAATTCAGCAGAAGCTGCAAAAAGATCATCCTCACTCACACCTCTTGAAATACGGAGACACTCCACCCTTTCCAAAAATGTAATTACTTGATCGTAGTGACCTTGACCAGAAAATGAAATTCCCCACTTATGTATATGAATAGGTTTGGGGTGTAACAAAGGGTTAGCGGCTTGAACAGAAGAAATAGGAGTGGAGGTGGCTACAGGACTTACTCGAGAATCAAGTTCGCCTTCTAACCCGAGAATCCTAACAGACATAGAGCGCTTGTAAGTTTGTTGTTCCTCATCAGCACAAGTTAGTAAATGAACACGACCAGAGATATGGGCAAGACGTGAGATGTACCTAGAATACATGCTATCATGTACAGTCCCTCTAAACTCAGATATCTTTTTAGCAAGATCCTCAATTGTCTCGTTTATCCCTTGTTGTTGTTCAGGAAAAGGAATAGCTGCAGCAGAAATTTGTCGGAAACTTCTATTCCCTTGTTCTTGTTGAAGAGCACCTCGCAATAGTTTACGTTTCGCCTCGACCTTGGCAGATTCTTCAACTTCGACCTCCCTTATCCTCAACTCATAATCCACTTCTTTCACTAAGAGGTGATCTGCTTTAAAAGCACACATGATGAGAGGAAAAACAAACAATGAAACAATCAAAATCAAAAATGTGACCAGCAAAGTATATTTAAGTTTGTAAGGGTATCTATGAAGAAAATATTAGCAACACACCAACAGAATCAACAAATCTCACCAATAATTATAATCAGGTTATCAATGTAAATGTGAGTAATGAAAATAATTTTCAGTTATGTTCAAAAATAGCTCTGAAAAAAAATATGTACCTATATATTTGGTCAACCATTAGTTGATCCTAAAAATATACCAATATTGTCTGAATGTATTCAAATGTATAGAATAATATATGTTTTAGTTATTTATTGTTAGGTTAAATATATATTATATAAACTCCTAATAAATTATAAACTCCAATATAGACTGCCAGCTGTACAACTATAAGCAAAAAATAGGGTATTTAAATATTTATCTAACAATACAGCAATATAAGAGTACCTGAAAAATAGTAATAACAAAATTAGGGATAAAATAAATCAACAACAAGATGCGAGGGTATACCAACAGAAAATAATACAGAAACTTAGATAAAAGAGAAAATATGACCTAAAGAAAATACTGTCTTTGACCTAAGATGGCCCCACGTTGGGCGCCACTGTAACAAAAAATGTGGGGTACTTCTGTTTGAGTAACCGTTGGGAGAAATATCTAAACTCCAACAGAAGTAGGCAAAGAAGGGGAAGCAAATGTATTGGAATGAAGGGGCTTCTACGTTGGGAAGCAAATGTAGCAAATACTACCTTAGCGTACAAGTAGTACTTGTATGGGAATGTGAAATGAAAAGTCAGATGGTAAACTATTGACAGAAACAGAAGTAGATGGATGAAACTGACTGTAGTTAAGCTAGCAGGGTATAGAAGAGAATGAGCCCTTGATACTCAAGGATAGTTCGGCCAATTTTCGCGCCGTCAAAGACAGTAAATCTACAGAATATAGATGATGGATATAAAGGGAATATCAAGATGAACAAAGACTAGAAAATATAGAAAAATAACAATAAATCGTGGGCGCCAGTAGAGCGTAGACTATGGCTCTACCAGGTATCCTATACTGCTGCACTCGTACTAGTTAGTTGCTATGACAATAAAATTAGTAAACCTAGAAACATATGACAACCACTAGGTAATAAAAGAAATATTATACAACCCAATCAATAGTGTATTTAGCTTTTACTTATATGTACAAAAATTCGTATATGTACCAACAAGGTATGCCCTAAAATTAATAAAAAATATTTTACTAATAAAGTATGTACAATTTACAGTCTACAGAGTAGTTTAAACAAAAGAGGAACAAAGTCCACCCCTAAAAATTGGTTTGAAATGTCAAATCCAATTTATGGTACAAAAATGAACCGACACACTACTCGAGGTAAAACTCTAACTTCATGTGCGGTTACAATAATAAAAAAAACAAGTTAAATGGTCAATTACCCTGAGGGGGACAAAAGCCAAGGTTCAGTAATTATAATATATAAAAAATTTACCAAATTTTCTCCGGATAGTTGAGCTCAATTACCTTTACACGTGAGAAAAGAAACAAAAGAAATTAATTTATTAGAAAAATGCAAATTTGAAGCCTTGAAGAGGAGGTATTATTTATTATTAAAAATTGAAAATATTTAAATTATTTCTTTTGTTTTTGTTTGAAAAAATTATGAATAACTTAGTGGAGTATAATGTAAACTTATTTAATTTTATATTTTTAATAGATATTGAATGTTCCAACTATTTAGAAAAAATTAATGTTCTTGAAAATAATAATAAAAAAAAATACTTAATCACTGTCCAACACCAACTAACGTAAAGTCTTTTCCAAAGTTCCAAACAAAATAATGATAGTCCAAAAACCAACTCAAAAGACGATTCCAGCTCCTAGGCTACCCCGTGACTGCGCTAAAGTTTTTTTTTATTTCATCCCTGATGTTAGTGGGATGAATATTCCAGTGGTTCCAAGTGGCTAAAAGATACAAACCCATTGTTAATTTGGGTAATCAATCTTATGGAATTAGGAAATAAGTTGGAAGTTAAACTTCCAATAAAAACTGGTCAGGATCCATTAAAAGAAGTGTTGTTTTTTTTTTCTGTACCAAAAACATAGGTTCCACTTGACCTTGAATAACTTTATGGAATTTTATATAGAAACATGTGGATTTAGAGCTAGGAATGATATTAAAAATTGTATCTATAGATAGTTAGTCGAAATATATAATAAAGACAAGAAGAAATGAAAAGAATTTATGGAAATTATAAATTTTCCGGTCATCAATATGGCTTCCTATATGGATGAAGTAATAATACAACTTACCCGATAGCAATAATCCCAAATTTTTACCAAATTAATACTTTTCTTCTTCAACAAAACAAAACTTTCTCCTCCTTCAACTTAATTACGATAGCTTCCGTATAAAAAAATAACTAAAAGGTGATTCCTTTTTTTGTTCAAAAAGCCACCGACCACTTGGAACTTATTTATTTGGAGGTTCAGCTAACAGTGAAACCTTTTAAAATTTTGACAGTTCTTCTTGATACTTGCGACAGCGGCTACTCGTGGAACTAATGTCCAGTGTTGGCGGTGTTGCAAGATGGAAAAGTAGCATTTTATAAATATTAAATTATTGATTTTTAATTAAAATATTTTCATTAAGTAACGTTCCGTTACAAGGTAAACAAATAAAACTGTAGATATTGCGGAAAATCTTGTACATATTGCATAATTATACTGTATATATTGGGGAGAATATTCCGAATACTGCAGAGAATCCTACTTAGTATCCTCAAAAGATAAACGTTTGGATATGTGTCATATGTGATCCGAAAAATATTTAGTCACGATTAAAAAGGAAGTAGTTCCTACATTGCCCAGTTTATATCTCAACGAAGCAGATCACAATTTACTGAATTAAAATGTCTAGTTGCAACAGGACTTGACAACAACCCATCATGTTTTAATGGTAATAATTTACTTAAACGATATCTTTCTCAATTAATGGATTGGACGAAGTGATACTATTATATGGCCAGCTAGATCACTGGACCTTACGCCCTTGAATGTTTTTCTATGGGGTTATATCACGGTTTATACACGGTTAAATACGGAATATTTTACCTCATGCTTTAAACAAAGTTTCGAACGTGTTTCTTAGAAGACAGTGCTATTTCTAATAATAACGTGGAGAATAATTTGAGCATCGAGCTTTTGAGCTATGTTTTGAAAATGAAAATTTTAAAATTTCACCTTGTGTTATTCATCATAGTCCCTAGATGGTTTAGTTTGTTGAGATCGGGTTGTTAAGGAGCTTGTAAAATACGGAATGTATCATTAAAAAGATAGATTAGGGACTATTAGAGACTTGGAGTAAATCACCTTAATACATTTTTTATGTATAAAAAGAGCATATCTAAATTTAAAAGTTGACGAATATCATTTCCTATAATTTTCTAAAATATGCTAACAAAAATTTTTATTCCATAAGTGGACTGTACAAAAAATAGTTTAAATTTTTTTTTCTACGAGCGTGCAAAAAAGTCTTCATTTCGTTTTAGTTTCGAAAGTTTTACTTTTCCGCGTTAAATTTACATACATATTGTGCTTTTAATGCCCAATTGCTTCGCATGTCTTAGTTCGAAGATAACACATGGGGGTAGTTCTTCGTCACTTGATGCCATCAAAATCACTGAATTATTTTAAAGTTCGTAAGTAAAGATCCGTGGAAATTTTAAAGTTTGTGACGTGCTTTTTGACAATAATTGCTTTGTTTGACATCGTTGCTGTGACTTTAAACCATTAAAAAACCTGTATTGATATACACCATTCATTACTTCATAACAGGTATATAGGCACCGCGCATCAGCACCGCATTGACTTTAATTCGGGATAATTATAACTTATTATCGTTATTTTTTAATTCCATTAATTGATTAAAATTTGTTAATTTTTTAAACGCTATTAGAAAAAATATTGTTGTTATTTCTTACCGAAAGTCTCTTTTCCGCACTCGACTGCTTGCCGAACTCCGCTTCGCGTCGTTCGGCAAACTGCAATCGCGTGCCGAAAAGTATGACTTTCCTCACTAGTTAGGAATATAACTTACTGTAGTCTCTTCCAATGTGGATAAATATGAAAAAAGTATATGGTTTGTTGTATATTATCATGTACTGTATATCTTTACTGCGTTCTGAATCACCTCGTATGATTAAGTATAGCGAAAAGAAGTCCGTAAGACCATATCCGTCGGTGTGTCGATTCAAATTAAGTCGGAAATTATGATAATTGAATAAAAGTAGTTTCTACATCTCGATGAAGAGGATCACTTTGTGTTTTGTTTTGTTCTGTGTTGGCCGTCGCTCGTTTTGACCTCTGAATGGAGAAGTTGAACTTGCACTCGACAACTCAAACAAATGGGCTCTTCAATTAAAAACTACCTTCGGGTGTTTGGTGTCTTTTATTTAGTCGTTGATAAGCAATTGATATGATCTTCTTCCTATTTATCTTTATACTTTTTCTTGGTAGTAGAAATGTTGATAAACTTGACGGAATGTATCAATTTTTACCTTTGATCGAATAAATTATTAAAACATCTATATCAGTTAGGCTCCCAGTTTTTTTAATGATACTTTATTTTTCGCATGAAAAAAGATTTTTGTATTAAAAAACACCTCATAATTTTTATATTCACCAATGCCCCCAACCATTTCCCCCAAGCAGCGTTCCGCCTCTAGAGATTTTGCTTAGTTACGTCATGACCTACCTATTCCCAAATTTTGGTGCATTATCTCGATCATGAGCGTCACAAAAATAATAAAAACCGCATCTTTAACCCCTTATACCCTCGTCCACGGCTCTGGTTTCCGCCTCTGGAGATTTTACTTAGTTATGTCATGGTCTACTTATTCCCAAATTTTGGTGCACTATCTCGATCTCGAACGTCATAAAAACCGTTATAATTTTGATATTCACCCCTGCCCCACCTCTTTGTCGGCCACGCAGCGTTCCGCCCCTGGAGATTTTACTTAGTGACGTCATGACAAACTTATTCCCAAATTTTGATGCACTATCTCAATCTTAGCGTTACAAAAAAATAATAAAAACCGCCACTTAAAACTACCCTCGTCCCCCACTCTGGTTTCCACCTGTTGAGTAAAGTCATGTACACAACTAATTCAACATATCCCTGTATAGTTTGTCCACATTACTTATCATGAGCAAAATCCGCTTCTATCTCTCGGACTATAGGTTTTTGTCTAATTTCAAACTGACAGTAGAAGTTATTTGCATTTGTATAGTTTAAACCAAACACTTTTCAGTGCGTCATAGCTTAACGAATATTTTCTAACGTATTAAGTTGGATGTGAGAGAAACAAAAAAATAGTCCGTCCGCTATAACTTTTCCCATGCGGTACGATTCATTTTCAATCAAATTAAGTCAAAACAGAAAGTGAAACGTACGCCGATGTGTGTAGTATATATTATGCAGTATAGAGTATACAAAATGTATATATACATCGACGTTCGTTTCAATTTATGTTTTGACTTAATTTGATTGAAAATGAATCGTACCGCATGGGAAAAGTTATAGCGGACGGACTATATATACGTCCGTGTTTATTATTATACATAGAACTTATAAAATTATGTATTTGTTGACGAATAGTTGCATATTAATATATGAAGCGACTTCTACTTATGGATGTAGGTATAATTGGTTGACGTTTATAATACGCTAAATTGATGACCAATCAATGATGTGAATAAAGATAATTTGAGGCAAAAGTACTAGATGGTGACAGTGCTTTCACAATGTCAACGGGTAAAATGACAATTGTAATTCTAAGTTGGTATTTTCCAACATTAGAGAGATTTTGCACCTCTTAAAATAACCACTGATTTTGGCTCCGCTATGGTTAACTTTATTAAGCATAACGATTACGGCAACGTTAAAAAGCAGAGTTTTTGCAGCCTGTCAAGTAGGTTTTTCGTGTCATCGTTATCGTTATTTAAACATAACCTCACTTCACAACGTTATTGTAATTTTAATTATACAGTGCTAGTCAAAAGTCCGTACCCCCCCTCGTATCTTTTGAACGGTTATACCTATAATAGTGAAATTTGGAGTGAGGAAATAAACGGACGTAAGCTTCTTAACTAGTTATGACAGGTGACGTAATAGTGACAGATGACGTTACAGAGCCACTGTGACCGATAATTTTAAATGGGACCTTATAGCAAGTGATACCTCGTTTGAAAGGTATTTAAAATACCTATTCAGTCATACTAATTTTTTTTGGTTTAAGTTGATTTTGATTTTGGTGAATAAATTAAATAAATATAATATTGTAGTTTCGAATTTAATTAATAAAAATTCAAATATCCGCCTATGGATTTTTTGTCAAAAAAGTTGACGTTTTTTAATTCTGTAGTAGTTTTTACGTCAACGTCAACCTGTTTGACAAGTAATCATAGGCGGAATTTTGAATTTTTATTAATTAAATGCGAAACTACAATTTTATATTTATTTCATTTATTCATCAAAATTTGCTTAAACCCAAACAAAGTTAGTATGACTGAATAGGTATTTTAAATACCTTTCATACGAGGTATCACTTGCCATAAGGTCCCATTTAAAATTATCGGTCACAGTGGCTCTGTAACGTCATCTGTCACTATGACGTCACCTGTCATAACTAGTTAAGAAGCTTACGTCCGTTTATTTTCTCCCTCCAAATTTCACTATTATAGGTATAACCGTTCAAAAGATACGAGGGGGGGTACGGACTTTTGACTAGCACTGTATACTTGAACAGTTTTTGATATTTTAATTTATAGGTCATCAAAATTAGAATTTATGTAAATGTAATTTTACATAGATTTTAATAGTGATTTTGCAACAAAGCAATTTAACCATTACTATAACGATAACGATAAGCACTACTTTAAACCTCCGTAAATTACGGAATCCCTTATGTTTAATAACGATAACGTATCATACATTCGCTACTGCGCAGACGTAGTATAACGATAACCATAACGGAATTGCAAAATAAGAGCTGCAAAATCTCTCTCTTGAATAGTGAGAATTTGATTTTATAAAATTTATATATCTTTTCATTAAAATATTTTAAATATGAATATTCTGGCAAATATTTATATAAATATAAATATTCTGACAACTGTCAGATTTAACAGTAAAGTTAAATGCCATGTAATAATTCGCGACATTCATAAAATCCTATATGACATCAAAATTAATTACGCAGAGAAAGAATGGTTTGGTTTGAACTTTATACTTGATTGTGCAATAAAATCCTGAACTATACAGGGTGAGGCAAATAAAGGGCCTATTAGAAATATCTCGAGAACTAAAGGCAACAGAATCATGAAAATTGGAATAAAGGGGTTTTGAAGGATGATCTATTAAATGAAAATATTTTCATCTCTCTGCAACTTCCGATTATACCGGAATAATTATAATTTCGTTTTTTTAAATGGGACACCTTGTATATTTTTACATTTTTGTATTCTATTTGATGTCTTATTTCTTAAAGTATGAGGTTTTGTAATATTATACAGGGTATTTTAAAAGATAATTACGTTTTTTATTAATTTCGTAGCAAAATTAACACCCTGTAGAATTGTAGTAGTTTGACATCTAAAACTCTACTTACGTTCAAATGATTTTTAATATACTCTACTATTGTTAAGAATCATTAGTGTAGCTAAATTTTTAATTTTAGTATACAGGGTTGGTCTAAACTCGGAATGAGTATTTCCTGAGTTTTCTTAAATGGAACACCCTGTATTTTAGTATTGTAATGAAATGATATTTTATGGTAATTTTTTATTTCTTAAGCATTCCCTATACCTAACTGCTTTAATTTGTGCTTAATTGTTAATCGCACCAACAATCTTAACTACGTAGGTATTTTGACAGATAAACCATTATTGGTAATTTTAAGGACCAGTCTGGATTAATATGTATATACTTCTGAAAAATTATTTGGGATTGAGTATTTTCACGGCCAACCTAATAAAATTTTACGTATTTTTTGGTGCAATTAATGTTTAGCTGGAATCGCCAATAACTCACAAATTAAAGCAGTTAGGTATAGGGAATGCTTAAGAAATAAAAAAAGTACCATAAAATATCATTTTATTACAATACTAAAATACAGGGTGTTCCATTTAAGAAAACTCAAAAAATACTCATTCTGAGTTTCGACCAACCCTGTATATTAAAATTAAAAATTTAGCTAGACTAATGATTCTTAACAATAGTAGAGTATATTAAAAATCATTTGAACGTAAGTAGAGTTTTAGATGTCAAACTACTACAATTCTACAGGGTGTTAATTTTGCTACGAAATTAATAAAAAAACGTAATTATCTTTTAAAATACCCTGTATAATATTACAAAACCTCATATTTTAAGAAAGAAGACATCGAAGAGAATCCAAAAATGTAAAAATGTACAGGGTGTCCCATTAAAAAAAACGAAGTTATAAGCAACTTACGGTTGAGATGAAAATATTTTCATTTAATAGATCATCCTTCAAAACCCCTTTATTCCACTTTTCATGATTCTGTTGCCTTTAGTTCTCGAGATATTTCTAATAGGCCAGTTATCTGCCTCACCCTATATACTATACGCTCTGAGCTTCGCTGGAAGCGCTAATTAGCGGATTACTAAAACAACTTTCGCCGGAAATTTTTAATTCAAAAATGAATAACCATTTTCAATTTCGTTGCAACACGAAACTACAGCCGCATCATTATTCCAGTTCATTCAGAGATTGCAGCAAGCACCTCTACCGGATTCGAAACTTATTAGTCTCTCATCAGAAGGCACATATCTGCTCTCTCTGACCCAACTAGAACAAACCCCGGCGTACAGTCACGGATTGCAACGAACGAAATGGTAGGGATGCCCTAGCGGCAACTGCTAGCAAAAGAGTAAATTTTCAATCTAATAGCACATAAAACAACACCAAAAAATGTTGTTCCACATCCTACCAGACTTAAAACAATGGGAACCTTCTCTGGTAACACCTCCGAGGCTTCTACAATTTGTCAGCCATAACGGATGCTGAGACGAAGGAAGATGAGGGAATTTTACAAATTATAATTCACGTCCCATCTGCTTAGCGCGGTAAAGTTCCAACGAGAATGGTTCCTATCGTACTCCAATTAGAGTAAACATGTAAATAAAAAATGAATAACCATTTTCAATTTCGTTGCAACACGATACTGCAGCCGCATCATTATTACAGTTCAATCAGAGAGTACAGCAAGCACCTCTACCTGTGCTCCTGATAAGAGACCTATAAGTTTCGAAACCGGTAGGGGTGCTTGCTGTACTCTCTAATTGAACTGGAATAATGATGCGGCTGTAGTTTCGTGTTGAAACGAAATTGAAAATGGTTATTTATTTTTGATTTACATGTTAAGTTAACTCTGATTGGAGTACGAAGGGAACCATTCTTGTTGGAACTTTACCGCGCTGAGCAGATGGGACGTGAATTATAAATTGTAAAATTTCCTCATCTTCCTTAATCTCAGCATCCGTTATGACTTGCAAATTGTAGAAGCCTCGGTGGTGTTACCAGAGAAGGTTTCCATTGTTTTCAGTCGGGTAGGATGTGAAATAACATTTTTTGGTGTTGTTTTATGTGCTATTAGATTGAAAACTTAGTCTTTTGCTGTAAATTTTTAAATTTATTATTTAATTTTTATCGCGTAATATTTACAACGCAAAAAAGTAATTAAATCGTAATCGATTTATTTAAGATTTTGCTAATTATTTTGACGTTCTATTAATTAAATATTCGTTTCTTACTTTGAATACTTTCACAATTATCGTGTAGATGGCGCTTAGATTAATAGATGAATTTATAATTACATATTACGAAATATTAAAAAAACTTAAATTCAGTATTTATTAAAAAGTATATTTAAGGTAAAAATATATACCACAGCTGTGACGAACTAATATTTTTTCCTATTAATGTTTTTGGGTCATTCCATTTCAAATCACTCAATTTTGGAGCAAAAAAAATTTTGGACCTCCGATTTGTCTGAAAATTGGTATATAGCTTCTGCGGGACGTAAAAATAAGATATATAAGGTCAAAAAATCTTCTTCTTTTTTTCTCAAAATGTTATTTTTTGCGATTTTACATTGATTTGGTGTTTATTTATACAAATTTGTATTTTCTATCGTAAAGTATCAATGGAAAACATAATATTTTAATAGAAGGGACTCAAAAATGTCATTATATGGCATTATAACAAGTTACTTTGATTCAAAACAAGCTTTTGATCAAATTTTATAGTGTAGAAAACGTTAAAATACCGTTTTTTACATTTTTCTCCATTCCTAAAATACATCATAATCGATTTGGCTGAAGATTTGTCCACGGATAGACAAAACATAGGACTTTAAGTGGTGATAAGGATTTGAATAATATTACAATACCAACAAAGTTACATGCAATATTATAGTCAAAAATATAGGCGTCTACTGTAAGTAAAATTAACTCGAAAATATCGACCTCACGACAAAAATTGTTAAAAAAAATTGTAATAATTATAAATACGATTTATTTGGAACAATTTCGGTTCCTACCATTTTTGTCGAGAAGTTAAAAATGGCGGAGGTATTGAGCAAAACAGGTTCTCCTTTAAAATCAAGATGGCGGCTAACGTAACGGAGGAATTTATTTGTGATTTTAAATTTAGGCTACTAGTGACTCCCCTAAAGATCAGAAAAATAAAATTTTGGGCAGCTCGGCATTCAAGGTCAAATGCTATCCCGACTGGACTAATATATACTTTTGAGTCTGATATTACTGCATGTAACTTTTTTGGTATTGTAATATAATTCAAATTCTTCTAACCACTTAAAGTTCTATCTTTTGGCTATCTGTGGGCAAATTTTCAGCCAAATCGATGATGATGTATTTTGGGAATGGAGGAAAATGTAAAAAATGGTATTTTAACGTTTTTTACACTATAAAATTTGATAAAAAACTTGTTTTGATTCAAAATAACTTGTTATAATGCCATATAATGACATTTTTGAGTCCTTTCTATTAAAATATTATGTTTTTCATTGATACTTTACGACAGAAAATGCAAATTTGTTTAAATGAACACCAAATCACTGTAAAAAATAAAATAACATTTTGAGAAAAAAAGAAGAAGAAGATTTTTTGACCTTAAATATCATAGAGGTATATATTAACATAGAGGGAGCCTACCTTCCGCGCTTCCTGACGACAAGATCTCATGGACTGGTTTGCTGCATCTCTTTCTAGCACATTGTATCGGAAATCTATGATGACATTCAGTGTGAATATAGGCACGGAAGAGGAGGACAACTGTAGCAGCTTTACTATGCGTAAGAGTGAAACAGCACTAATCCAAATAAAAAAGATGGTGTCGTCACTTCGCTCTGAATGACACTCTCTCTATGCTAATATATAACTCTAGTTAAATATCTTATTTTTACGTCCCGCAGAAGCTATCCGCTGTGAGCTCGTACGTAGAGGGGATATTTACAAATTCTCGAACGCCAGTAGTGGCAAGTCTGTAAACGTTTACCGGAAATTTGACATAAATGTCAAAGTGATTAATGTAAAATTAAAATTAAAAACATTAATTATAAAAAATATTAGTTGGTCAAAGCTGTGGTATATATTTTTACCTTAAATATACTTACGTTTTAAATACTGAATTTAAGTTTTTTTAATGTTCCGTAATATGTAATTATAATTTAATCTAAAAATCTTAGCGCCATCTACACGATAATTGTGAAAGTATCCCAAGTAAGAAATTCATATTTTATCAATAGAACGTCAAAATGATTAGCAAAATCTTAAAAAAATCGATTACAATTTAATTAATTTTTTGCGTTGTAAATGTTAAGCGATAACAATTAAATAATAAATTTAAAAATTACCGGTGAAAGATAATTCCAGTAATCCGCTAGGAGCGCCACCAGCGAAGCTCAGAGCTCCAAAATTTTTTGCCTGAGTGATTTGACATGGAATGTACCTTTTACTTTCAATGTTTTAAATTAATCACTATGACATTTATGTCAAATTTCGAACATTATTTCACTAACTTGTCAGTACTGGCGCTCACGAACTTGTAAATATCCCGTCTACCCGTTGTTTGTTACATCATTAAATTTTAAATTCCTCATAATATTCTGATAGTTCAGGAACCGATAAATTTTTACAGAATGGATCGATTTGCTTGAAAATAATAAGTAATGGATAGTCCAAGGATCAAAATCTATATAATGCCGAAAGCGCTTTTACCATGGGGGTGGTTGCCACCCCATCTCGGGGGTGGAAATTTTTTATTATATTGTGACCACAAAAGTTGATACGAAAATTCATTCCAAGCAAAAATATTCTATACATTTTTTTGATAAAATTAATAGTTTTCGATTTATTCGCTATCGAAAGTTTCATATCGAAAAAATCAATTTTTTCCGATACCGATTCACTTAATTATTGCCGTAGAAAACTTTTTCCAAACCAAGTTCTTGGGAATTAAATAACATACAATTTAATTATTTAAACAGTTTTTCGCATCTCTGGCGCTAATCTTTCTATTCTGAAGAAAATGGCAGTTTTTACCAAACTACAAAAATTCATTACTCGCTTTTAAATCCAATTTTTTAAAAACTAATCATTCTAAGGCAGTCAATATTCTAGAATCTATTAATAATACATACAAATAAATAAAGAAGAATAAATAAAGCCAATGACTAAAAACAACGCTAATTTACATTATTATGCTTCCAATTGGATTTCTCTCTTTTTTTTTTCAAAAAATATTTTGATTTTTTAACCGTAACTTTTTTATTGTTTATCTTAGAAAGTTTGTTTTAAAGAATTTTAATTGTTTTACAAGATATATAAGGATATTGATATTAAATCCTTTTAAAATCCTCAGTCGCAAAAAGAGGTGACTTTGAAAGGGTTGGTAAAAGTGGGTTTTGCATATTATTACAAGTTTTAATTGTATATAGCTCACTCAATTTTTGCCGTAGAAAAAAGTTTTGCAAACCATGTTCTTGAGAATTAAATAGGCTACAATTTCATATTTAAACATTTTTTTGTATCTCTGATTCTAATCTTTCTATTCTGAAGATGTAACGATGAGTTACTACTATCGTTACTAAAATGTTATTCCGATGGGAACTAGGTATGCAACCAACTTTACAAGCACTCGTATTAGAGGTTGCAGTTGATAGACGATAAAGTTGGTAATATCTGGTAGATTAGAGTCTAGCAGTTGGCAATGACGATATCCGGCAGGGGTGTATGTCATATCGGCCATAGCGGCTGGCACTTCACTTGAATTTTCGTTCTTGTCCGATCAAGAAGTCCTCCGGTGGCCATTGTAAGAATTTACCTTTTGGTTGAAATAAGTTATAAGAAGATTAATT
This sequence comes from Diabrotica virgifera virgifera, assembly GCF_917563875.1. Classification (NCBI taxonomy): domain Eukaryota; kingdom Metazoa; phylum Arthropoda; class Insecta; order Coleoptera; family Chrysomelidae; genus Diabrotica; species Diabrotica virgifera. The sequence goes on along the minus strand of NC_065443.1, from coordinate 57,518,174 downwards.
TACGTTGGAGGAAGTTTTTATTTTTTTGTTTGGGGTTGTGAAGAGTTTTTGGTTCCAATATTTTTTGAAGAAAACAATGGCCACTGGAGGGAGACTATAACAAAATTTAAGTCACATTTGGATGCTTCATTTATTTATGGAATAAACAATCATTTTGGTATTATTTTGGGTTTGGATTGGAAGAGTTTTGGATGTTTTTTTTTTCGTTTCTGGAATAGACACTGAGTTCTACCGACACTAGCAAGTACCTCCTCGTCAATACTCTGTGTTGATGTTCCTTACCTCCCGAGGATTGGGAAGATCGGAGGATACGTACCTGGCTCTCTCATCATCAACCTCACCAGGATTTTGGAGAAGCCACAGGCCTACTTTTGTAGAAACGCCAGGTTTTTATAATAAAATTTGAATTTTCAATCCTTTTAAATAATAGTTTTCAATTTTCAATTGTTTTTTCAATAACTCAAATACATAACCTTAATAATAATATAAATTCACCTTCTTAAACCCTATTATCTTTATAATATTCAATAATTTTTTTGTCAACGAATTTTATATTTCATTTTCATGATTGTATCAGGTATTTAAAATAATCTCAGGATTGTAAACTATCTGGGACGATACTGTGCACACTATCGAAGGGTTTATTTCCTACTCAATAATATTTATTCCATTCACCAGATATTGTCAGGTTGTCACTTCCGATCAGATACGGGATTGTCAGCCAATCTTGTATTCTACAGTAATAATTAGTTTGTACATGCATATTTAGATCAAATCACTTCCTTAGTAGAATAAATTCATTACATATATTAGTTTTTTCATACTGTAAAACCTGCATTATCGACAGGAGTGTACTACCATAGTACGTCGGATATTTAGCTAGTGTATAAAATTGTATATAGGGTTTATAGGTATTTTTTTTATTAAATGTGGTTGTACATACTTATATGTTTTATTATCCTATCATTTTAATAGTATCTATTAATAGTATTAGTTAGGTACAGCAATATAGGTCACGTGGAGAAGAATTTATTCAATTCTTCCCTGGCGCTCAACACTACTTCTGAATATCTTCTTGGTCAATAGTTCTCTTCTTGTCATTACTCCTTATATTAATTTATTTTCTTTATCATTCAAGTATTTCAGTAGGTACCGTCTTACTAGGGCGTGCAAATACGGCCTGATCCTTCCCTGAGCCCTACTGTTTAGTCTCTTCAATTTCCAGCTAGCCTATTTCTGTAAAACTTTAGTCATTGATTAAGCTACCCCATTCAAACAGAATAATCATACGTTACAATTGGCGCTCGCCAACGTGGAGCCCGACTTTCAGTAAGACAGTACCTTTCTTTATTTGTTGCTTATTGTAAATTTTTCTAGTAAGTATCTTTCTGGTCTATTGTTGTATATTTTGTAATTATATAGAGATACATTTTTGATTCCTTTTGTACGTTATTTGGAAAATACACTAGTGCACTTATATTGCTGTATTGGTACTATTTTAATTTATTTAAAATAATAATTGTAAATCGTGAGTAGGATAATATTTGAACAGGTGTATTGGTTGACATTTCGGTCTGGTCGGTTTGGTGATACCTGGATATTTATTTTGAAAAATTTTGAATGATTTATTTTTTTTGATATCTAGGTACATTACTACTTTTGATTTAGGTTCAGCCACAATATACTACAGTTAGCTAAATTTTTGCTTACCATACCTATATATAATTTATAAAGTTTTCATTTTTTTATATACATTTTCGTTTAAACATTTACTTAAATTATTTTAAATATCTACCCCAAATATATATCTCGGTTATATTTGGTTTGTCGGTTTGTTAGGTCGTTAGTTTAGCAGCTCGTTGGTTGAGCAGCTCGCTTAGTAGATTGTCGGTTAATTGGGTCGTTAGTTGTTGGGGTGGGTTCGGTTTGTCGTTGTTGGGTTGGGTTTATTGTTACTAAATTTTTCCTACTACCATGTGTACCTTTCAGCCAGAACATTTGTTAGTTAGGGAGTTAGATTATGAGCTGAGGATAAGGGAAATAGAGGTTGAAGAAGCCGCTAAATGTGATAGAAAACGCAGTCTATTGCGTGGTGCTCTTAAACAGGAGCAAGGAAATAGGAGTTTCCGTCAGATTTCAGCTGCAGCTATTCCTTTCCTGGAACAACAACAGGGAATAAATGAGACACTAGAGGATCTTACGCAAAAGATAAATAATTTTAGAGGGACTGTCCATGATAGCATGTATTCTAGATACATTTCACGTCTTGCTCATATCTCTGGTCGTGTCCACTTATTATGTTGCTCAGATGAGGAGCAACAACTTTACAAACGCTCTATGTCCATTAGGATTCTCAGTCTAGAAGGTGAACTCGATTCTCGAGTAAATCCTCTAGCCACGTCCACTCCTGTTTCTTCAGTTCAAGCCTCTAATTCCCTGTTACATCCCAAGCCTGTGCAGGTACATAAGTGGGGAGTTTCGTTTTCTGGTGAAGGTCATTATGACCAAGTAATTTCATTTTTAGATAGGGTAGAATGTCTTCGTGTTTCGAGAGGTGTGAGTGAGGAAGATCTTTTTTCGGCTTCTGCCGAATTATTTACAGGCCATGCTTTTACGTGGTTTATGAACAACCGTGGTAGCTTTACCACTTGGACTGGTTTGGCTCAGAAACTAAAATCCGATTTTCTGCCTTATTCTTTCCAAACTGATCTCTTAGACGAGATCAAGAACCGCAAGCAGAAACCTGGAGAATCAGTGACTATGTTTATTAACACTATGTTGGGTATGTGTAGTCGTTTAGATACTCCTTTAACAGATAATGCAAAAATTAAGATAATTTTAAAATGTTTGCTACCTTTTTACCATGCCCAATTGGCACTTGTTGATATAGCCACTATCGAAGACCTGGCAGATAAGTGTAAACGGTTAGAGAAAACTCTATCCTGGTCTTTTCATCCTCCTTCAACACCTAATTCTGGTGCTGGATTTAACTCTTACTCCTCGAGAAATCGTTCTTGGCAATCTAGACCCCATACACCGAATGTGTCTGTGACTACTTATTCTTTGTCTTGCTGGAATTGTCAGGTTGTTGGTCACGCATTTCGGGATTGTACCAGACCCCAAACACGGATTTTCTGCCACGGTTGTGGTAGAGAAAATACGCTTAAACGTAACTGTTTTAAGTGTTCGGGAAACGAGCATGCAGAGGCTCGTACCCTGAGCGTTCCTCAAACAGCAGCCCCATCAGGGAACATGACCGCAGCTGTAGACGAAGCTTCAGGTCCAATACCCGCCAGCAGCTCGAACACCTCTCAGGAAGGAAGAAACTCTTCCAACCGGAGACCAGCACGCAAACCGAAATCAGGGAAAAAGTAATTGTTAGTAACACTTCAGTTGACTCGTGCGGTTCGCTTGATCGTAGATTATCCCCTCCAGTCTTAAACTGGAATTTTAGTAATAAGCATAATCAAGACGAGGAAACAGTTCCAAATTCTATACCAGGTTGTACGTTTGTAAATAATAATAATATGTCTATGTTAATACCAGATAATTTTGAAAATAAATCAAAGATTTTGGATTTTGATATAAATTCGTTATTAGTTAGGAAACATAATGATAACCGACCTTATCTTGAAATTGAAATTTTAGGACAATCTTGTTTAGCTCTATTAGATAGTGGCTCGAACATTTCTCTAATAGGTTCGTATTCGCTGAAATTATTAGAAAATACTGATATTAATGTTATGCCTATTTCTTCTTTACAAGTCTCTACTGCGGATGGTGCTATTCAGTCAATTACAGGTAAATTTGACACAGAAATCGTAGTTGCCAATATTCAGAAAATGGTTACATTTTATGTTATACCTTCAGTTAAAAATTCTATAATTCTTGGCATGGATTTCTTGAATGTATTTAATAGTACACTAAATTGCTCAGATTTTTCGTTGTTTATATCTTCCTTTAATGTCGCAACTGTAAGTGCCATTCGTGAGTTTTCTAGTTTGTCTAGCTTAGAACAAAACCAGTTAGAGAATATTATCTCTAAATTTTCTTCTATCTCTTCCAAAGATAGATTAGGCCGTACACATTTAATATCTCATACGATCGAAGTGAACACTTCAACTCCTTTCAGACAATATCAATATCCCATACCTCAGGCATGGCAAGCAGATTTAAGTAAAGAAATTGATTCGATGCTCTCTTTAAACATTATCGAAAAGTCGACGTCGTCATTTTGTTCGCCGTTATGGATGACAAAGAAGAAGGATGGATCATTCCGAGTATGCTTTGATGGTCGCAAACTTAATAGTATCACTACTAATCGAGATGCTTATCCCATCCCTCGGATAGATATAGTTCTGAGCAAACTTCAGAATGCCAAATATATCTCTTCGATCGATTTATCCAAAGCTTTCTTACAAATTCCGTTAAGCGAAGAGAGTAAGAAGTATACTGCTTTCGCTGTCAGTGGTAAAGGGTTATTTCAATTTGTCACAATGCCTTTCGGTCTAGTTTCAGCTCCGCAAACAATGTGTCGTTTAATGGACTTGGTTATTGGTCCCCAACTCGAACCATTCGTATTCTATTATTTAGACGACATCATAGTTGTTACTCCTGATTTTTCTTCACATATTGAAATATTGGAGAAATTATTTTCACGCCTTAAAGAGGCTAATCTCACTGTTAATTTAGAGAAATGTAATTTTTGTCGTCCTAATTTGAAATTTCTAGGATATGTTGTTGATCATCAAGGTTTGAGAACAGACCCTGATAAAGTAACCGCTATTAAGGACTTCCCCATTCCTAAAACTACTACACAACTACGTAGGATCTTGGGCATGTGTGGATACTATCGTCGATTTGTGCCTTCTTATTCTACTTTATTATCACCTCTTACTGACCTCCTTAAGAATAGGAAAAAGGGCCAGACTATCACCTGGACTCCTGAAGCCGACGATGCTTTTCATCGTATTAAAGAAGCCCTTACCAGTGCTCCGGTCATGACTTCACCTGATTTCAGTGAACATTTCTACCTCATGACTGATTGTTCAAATACCGCCTCAGGTGGTGTACTCTTTCAGATGAAAGATGGTTCTGAACACCCCATAGCATATACTAGTAAGAAGCTCAATAAGGCCCAGAAAAATTATTCCACTACCGAGCGTGAACTCCTTGCTATTATTCACGGCTTGGAGGCTTTCCGTTACTATTTGGAAGGTCGTAAGTGTTCCCTTATTACTGATCATAGTTCTTTACTCTGGATGCATTCTATGCGTAACCCATCCCAACGTTTGTCTCGATGGATTTGTAAGTTGTCAGCCTTTGATTATAATATCGTCCATCGTAAGGCAAATGGTGTTGTAGTAGCCGATGCTTTGTCTCGAACGTTTGATGTCAATCTTCTTGACTTATCCACTTTAGTTCCGGATACATGGTATCAAAAAATATTAGAAAAGGTTACTCAAGCACCTGATCAGTACCCTGATTTTAAAGTAGAGAATAATATTCTTTATAAGCATGTCGTTAGTTCAGTGGAAGCTTTGTCTAATATGTCTGATTGGAAGATTGTTGTCCCAACAGCAAACCGGGATGAAATTCTTCGTACATTTCATGATAATGTGACATCTGGTCATTTTGGTTCTTATAAAACATTTAGTAGGATAGCAGAATTATATTATTGGCCTGGCATGCGCAACTATATCAAGAAATATATTTCTAGATGTAGAGTTTGTGCTACTTGCAAGCCAAGTACTATGCCACAAGCTGGATTAATGGGTACTTTTAGGAACATTGACTTCCCATGGCAGATGATATCCATGGATCTGATTGGACCATATCCTCGTAGTTACAATGGCTATACCTATTGTTTGGTGGTTGTGGACTACTTTACTAAATTTCCACTAGTTTTTCCTCTTCGTAATGCCACTGTCCCTGCTATTGTGAAATATTTGGAGGAGCAAGTCTTTTTGTTGTTTGGTGTTCCACAAATTGTTTCTTGTGACAATGGTCCTGAATTTGTGTCTAAGGCTTTTAAAAACCTTCTAACTAAATACAAAGTTCAGAAGATCTTTTATAATGCTGCATACCATCCGCAAGCTAATCATAGTGAGCGAGTGAACCGCAGTATTGTAACAGCCCTTAGATCATACACTTATCCAGATCACAGAGCTTGAGACCAGTATATTCACTCAATAGCTCAAGCCATAAGAACTTCGGTCCATGAAGTTACTCAATGTTCTCCAGCTTATTTGAATTTTGGTAGAAATATTGCTTTGTCTGGTGATTATTTTGGTTTAATTTCGGACAATTCCACAAATCTCCCTCAGATCTCTGAGAAACTCCATCGTTTAGATGATCTTCAGACTTTACCCCCAATATTTGCAGACATCAGGAAGAAGTTAAAATCTTCTTACCTTAAGTCACAGAGTCAATACAATTTGAGGAAAAGAGATTTGCGATTCTTTGTTGGTGATCGGGTATTAAAACGTAATTTTGTTAAGTCAAGCAAAGGTGATGCTATTTCTGCCAAATTTTGTCAGAAATATGTCCCATGTGTTGTCAGTAAAGTAATCTCTCCTTTAATATATGAACTAAAAGATAGTTCGTCCAACAGGAAACTTGGTCGATTTCATATAAAGGACTTACTACCAGATAATACTGTCAACGACTTAGCATCTTCGTCGTCAGAAGAAGAAGATTAACTTAACAATATTGATCAAGTTAATTCCTCTTTCTAAATTTTAGAAATACTCGATTGTTCAATGAATAGGTTAACGATTGGATTTTGATTTTAGTCACCAGATAGGTACTCTATGTTTTATCTATTATAGTAATTTTTCTAGCTTTCCATATTCTATGTATGTTAGATGTCATTAGTTATTATTGAGATTTAGCTTAATTTGGCTTATTATTGAACTGGTATGGAACTGTAACACCTTGTATGTGATTATGCTTATATATGTCATCACTTGTAGATTAGTGTATCTACAAAATAGGTTTAGATTATGTTTATCTGGTGTTGTGTTTAATTTTGTAGTTTCTACTGGAAAGTTATTCCAATGCTTAGTATGATTCCTTGGTACATTAGCTTATTGTGGTCTAAAGAAGTCATCATGATATTTGTTTTGGTAAAGGCAATTTGAGTATACAGTGTGATTCCAAATTTATACTTCATTGGTCAAAATTTAATTAAGTTAATTGAGATAAAAATTTATGATAAAAACTATGAAGCCATTTCGTTATGTACCGTATTGAATATTTCTTAGGAAAATGGTTTGCCTAGCTTGGCTATGCAAATACGTGGGTTCGAAACTTGTATTACTTATCAACTGTGCACATGATAGGAGACGGATTTCCTGGCTCACAGTTGCCTAGTCCTGGGTCATACCTTAATTAGTTCAGATGCTGAATTTTTATGATAGAATGTTTAATCATCATTTTAATCATGCACTAGGCATTCTTATTCCATGTTCAGTTTATGATCATTCTATAGAGACTTAGTCTTAAACTTGTCTGTCTATTGTATACTTACTCTCCTTTAGTTTTATCAATTTATTGTTCTGATAATAATGGTAACTTCTTGGATATCAGTCCTATGGAAATATGGTAGCTTTTGCCTACACCAAGGGATTATTGTGTTCGAGCATCAGCTTTCCTGAAAACTCATTATTTTTGTTTGTATGTGAATTAGAATCAGGATCAACGTCCTGTTGTCTGTGCGTGACTAGGGAACATTTCCTTAATCTGCAGTTTCTTTAGAAATTGATTTACTTGTTCTCTAGTATTTACTTAATTGGATTTATTTATAAGAGTTAATAATATGTGACTTCTTGAAGTATTTCATGAGAGATGATTCCGAAATATTGGTTAGCTTTTTCTGGCTATTCCCATAAATTTGTTGTAGCTCCAGCTATAGTTAGAGAATCCCAGAGTAAGCTAACTTCTGTTATGTCCACCATTTAATTAGGTAGACCTCCCGTTGCATCTGATACAAATCTGATGATCAGTTGAGTGAGGGTCATATTACCCAATATATAATCATTATTAGCACATTGAGTGTTAGGTTGTAGCGTTGCTTAATTAAATCTGCCTGATTGTTCCACCTTGGATATGCTTCCATATAAATCTATTGTCCACAGTCGGATCAATTTAGGATAAAAGGCTTGCTACAATAATTTCTTTTCTTGTCAATACATAACTCTTATATTTATTTTGGTTTATACTATGGTCTATGTTTTAGCTTTTTGGAACTGGCTACGAGATTTCTACTGATTGTTCACTTTGGATATGCTCTATTTAAATCTGTTGTCCATCGATAGAACAATTTTGTACTACTCGTCACACTTGACTTTTTTGAGAATCGAATTTTTCTAAATTATGGAATTTAGTAAAGGGTTATAATAAACCTTAAGTATGTATGTTGGTACCATATGAGATATATCGGGCATTAAGACAACTCCATTTACATGACTCATAATTTGCGGTTAGGTATGATCGATCGAGTCAGCTGTAAGTGTAAGTTAGTCGTCGTATAGGTTATATTGAGTTTTCTATTCGAATATTGTTGTTAGGGTGTTCTTGTTGACTATAATTTGGGGTTTTATAGAAATCTACTGAATCAACTTGAACACAACTTGGTCTTTAGGATATATATCAGAGTTTGGACGATGTCCTACGGTAGGTTAGTTTAGAGTAGTGAAGTATTCGTAGGTTCGTATTATATTTTAGAAATTTGGTTTGGTCACGCCTGTGTTGGATCCCACAGCGTGTGATTTTTTTCTCTGTGGATACTTGTATGGAGTATCTATATGAGTATATATATGTATATGCATAATAAAAAAAAGATTGATCATAGGATCAATTTTTTTTTCTTACAAGTAATGGGGGAATGTAACGATGAGTTACTACTATCGTTACTAAAATGTTATTCCGATGGGAACTAGGTATGCAACCAACTTTACAAGCACTCGTATTAGAGGTTGCAGTTGATAGACGATAAAGTTGGTAATATCTGGTAGATTAGAGTCTAGCAGTTGGCAATGACGATATCCGGCAGGGGTGTATGTCATATCGGCCATAGCGGCTGGCACTTCACTTGAATTTTCGTTCTTGTCCGATCAAGAAGTCCTCCGGTGGCCATTGTAAGAATTTACCTTTTGGTTGAAATAAGTTATAAGAAGATTAATTTACGTTGGAGGAAGTTTTTATTTTTTTGTTTGGGGTTGTGAAGAGTTTTTGGTTCCAATATTTTTTGAAGAAAACAATGGCCACTGGAGGGAGACTATAACAAAATTTAAGTCACATTTGGATGCTTCATTTATTTATGGAATAAACAATCATTTTGGTATTATTTTGGGTTTGGATTGGAAGAGTTTTGGATGTTTTTTTTTTTCGTTTCTGGAATAGACACTGAGTTCTACCGACACTAGCAAGTACCTCCTCGTCAATACTCTGTGTTGCTGTTCCTTACCTCCCGAGGATTGGGAAGATCGGAGGATACGTACCTGGCTCTCTCATCATCAACCTCACCAGGATTTTGGAGAAGCCACAGGCCTACTTTTGTAGAAACGCCAGGTTTTTATAATAAAATTTGAATTTTCAATCCTTTTAAATAATAGGTTTCAATTTTCAATTGTTTTTCAATAACTCAAATACATAACCTTAATAATAATATAAATTCACCTTCTTAAACCCTATTATCTTTATAATATTCAATAATTTTTTTGTCAACGAATTTTATATTTCATTTTCATGATTGTATCAGGTATTTAAAATAATCTCAGGATTGTAAACTATCTGGGACGATACTGTGCACACTATCGAAGGGTTTATTTCCTACTCAATAATATTTATTCCATTTACCAGATATTGTCAGGTTGTCACTTCCGATCAGATACGGGATTGTCAGCCAATCTTGTATTCTACAGTAATAATTAGTTTGTACATGCATATTTAGATCAAATCACTTCCTTAGTAGAATAAATTCATTACATATATTAGTTTTTTCATACTGTAAAACCTGCATTATCGACAGGAGTGTACTACCATAGTACGTCGGATATTTAGCTAGTATATAAAATTGTATATAGGGTTTATAGGTATTTTTTTTATTAAATGTGGTTGTACATACTTATATGTTTTATTATCCTATCATTTTAATAGTATCTATTAATAGTATTAGTTAGGTACAGCAATATAGGTCACGTGGAGAAGAATTTATTCAATTCTTCCCTGGCGCTCAACACTACTTCTGAATATCTTCTTGGTCAATAGTTCTCTTCTTGTCATTACTCCTTATATTAATTTATTTTCTTTATCATTCAAGTATTTCAGTAGGTACCGTCTTACTAGGGCGTGCAAATACGGCCTGATCCTTCCCTGAGCCCTACTGTTTAGTCTCTTCAATTTCCAGCTAGCCTATTTCTGTAAAACTTTAGTCATTGATTAAGCTACCCCATTCAAACAGAATAATCATACGTTACAAAGATAAGGGCATTTTTTACCAAACTACAAACATTTGTATTCGCTTTTAACGCCATTTTTTAAAATACTGATCATTCTAAGCAGCTCAAACTTCTAGAACCTATTAGTAATTAATAAATAAAGAAGACCAAATAAGGTCAATGACCAATTTTAATTAGGGTGGTGATTAGGGGGTGGTTTCCGATCACTATTTCGCTTAAAAACACAGGGACTGACATTCTTTTCATTATATGCCACTTAATTTATGACTCTATTTATTTCTTGAGATAGATATTTTTAAATACTTTAAATTAGTTTGAAGAAGTTATCCTCTAGAAATGCATAGTTTTCCTGTCTTTTGACTTTTAAACTACAATATTTAGCATTTGAGGAGGAAGAGCTAACATATACCTAATAAAGTTATAGCTCGATTACTATTGGTCTTATAAAAATTAAAAAAAAGGTTTTGTTTATTTTTTCAAAAGGTATATTTTTTTAAACAAAGTGGTTGTGATAAAACGAAGACTTTTTGAGTTATTAGCAGAAAACTGATTAAAAACATTGATTCTTTCGATATAAAACTAACACTTTCGATAGCGAATAAATCGAAAACAATTAATTTTATCAAAGAAATGTATAGAACGTTTTTCATTTAGAATAAACGTTTTTACCAACTTTTGTGGTTACAATATAAAAAAAAATTCCACCCCCGCGATGGTGTGGCAACCACCCCCATGGTAAAAGCTCCTTTCGGTATAATATAGATTTTAATCCTTGGAATACCCACTACTTATTCTTAAATTTTCAAGCTAATCGATTCATTCTTCAAAAATTGCGAGATTTTGTCCTCTTTTAAGCATCATTACTTGGACTATGAATAAATATATACAGGGTGATTGATTAGTAGGGTAAAGCTCAGTAGCTCCGCTATAGTAATATATAGCAATAAAAGTTAATAACAAAAATTTTAGCCACCTTTGAGCTTCACATTACAAAATTAGTTAGAATGTTACAGGGTGTTCGATAACACAGTGGCAGACCTAACTTATGTTTTTTTTTTAAATGGAACACCCTATATTTTATTTTACATTCGAAATACTGTTAACTTCTCCATCACAAAAATATAAAGGTTTGTAATGTTATACAGGGTATTTACAAAGTTATAACCAATTTTGTATGAAAATCGTAACAAGTTCAACTCCCTGTATAAATAAAAATAAGCACAACAGCAATGGTTTATTAATGCCATATTTTTTTATTTATTGTCAAAATTTTTAAGAATGATTGATATTGCTAATTTTCTTTATATCAAATACAGGGTGAGTCAAAACGCAAGTACATTATTTTCTCAGTAATGTTAAATTGAAAAGTAAGATTAACGTACATTAATTTTTATATAACATTCCCTATGCCCAAATTTATTAGTTTTCGAGGTATTTTCATTTTTCAGAGCAAATTATTTTAGGTGTTTAAATTTATCTAAATTTTAAGTAAGCCATGATTGAATTGACAATTGAAGATTACCGATTATCAATCCGGTAATCAATGTAACACTGTAGCAAAAAAAGAAATAAAAATAATTTATTAGTAATACATTTTACAAACAAAACCCAACCACTACATGCAACATTTTTGAAACAATTAAAAACTATCTTTTTATGTAAATGCAACAAATAAACAAAGAAAATTAGTAATGAATTTTACAAAAAAACACACAAACACAAAATACAATATTTTGTGAAGACAATTAAACACTACTTTTGTATGTAAATGTAACAATGTAACAAATAAAGAACGAAACATAATTTATCAGTAATACATTTTACAAAAAAACATGTTTACAAAAATTAGAAGCTACTTTTAATAAAATATTTTTAATATTTAATTACATAAGGTGTTCAAAATTATCTCTTAACACATTTATGTACGCCTAAAAACGATCATTGAATGAGCTACTTACTCTACGGAGCATTTGTAAATTAACACATCGAAATACACTTTGTATTCTATTTTTCATCTCATCCCTTGTTGTTGGAGGTATTTTATAAACTTCATTATTAACGTAACCCCAAAAAAAATCAGTCCAGTTTATTAAATTCTGGTGATTTGGGTGGCCACGCTACTGGTCCATTGAAAAATGAAAATATCTCGAAAACTAATAAATTTAGACATAGGGAATGTTACCTAAAAATTAAAGTACGGTGGTGGTACTTTTCAATAGTGATATAAAATACAGGGTGTTCTATTTAAAATTACTGAGAAAATAATGTACTTGCGTTTTGACTCACCCTGTATTTGATATAAAGAAAATTATCAATATCGACCATTCTTGAAAATTTTGACAATGCGTTAAAAAATATGGCATTAATAAACCGTTGTTGTTTTGCTCATTTATGTTTATACAGGGTGTTGAACTTGTTACGATTTTCATATAAAATTGGTTATAACTTTGGAAATACCCTGTATAACAAAACAAACCTTTATATTTTTGTGATGGAAAAGTTAACAGAATTTCGAATTTAAAATAAAATATAGGGTGTTTCATTTAAAAAAAACATAACTTTGGTCTCCCACTGTGTTATCGAGTACCCTGTAACATTCTAACTAATTTTGTAATGTGAAGCTCAAAGGTGGCTAAAATTTTTGTTATTAACTTTTATTGCTATCTATTACTATAGCGGAGCTATTGAGCTTTACCCTACTAATCAATCACCCTGTATTTTCGAAATGTACCTCTAATATACTGTAATCATTAAACGACTCTCATCAATCCCTGTGAATTTATTATTTTCCACTATCTTCCTCTTCTTCAAGTGCTATCTCCGCGACGAAGGTTGGCAACCATATAGCTATTCGAACTTTAGAGACGGCTGCTCTGAAAAGTTCATTTGATGTAAATCCATACCATTCTCTGCGTCTCCCTATGCTCATTTTTCCTTGAATCTTTCCCTGCGTAATCAATTGGAGCAAGTTGTATCTCTCTCCACGTTTAATATGTCCGAGATGTTCTAATTTTTTATTGTTTTGATGGTATTTAAGATTTCCTTTCTTTATTCATCTTTCTCAGAACCTGTTTTTTTGTGATGTGTTTTTTCCACGATATTTTCAGAATTCTTCTGTACACCCACAGGTCGAATGATTCCAGTTTTTTTACTGATGCTACGTTTCATAAGCTACAACTCTGCTTCTACTGGATCTACATACTTCATATACAGTATGTCCCTGTAAGTTGTATCCATATGGAAAACTTTTTTATTATTAATTTTACGAAAAAAACTTATTCTTTATAAAAAGTTCGCATGGTCCAAAGCCCAAGACTCGACCATCAGATATCAAATTTTATAAATATTGTACGAGGTATGTCAAAAAGTTTGAATTTCACTAAAGAGTAAAGTAGCTTTATTTTTCACAATATTGAAAATTGCTATTATAAAAAGTTGTTTGGAATTAAAAACTATATTATAATATGCAATTACATCCTTCTAACTGAAAAATTTTTTTTTTTTTGAAAAATTATGGATAACATTATTTTTAGTTATTTCAATTCTAATAACTCTTTTATTATTAATTTTACGAAAAAAAGTGATTCCTAATAAAGAGTTCTGGATGGTCTAAAACCTAAAATACTACCATCTTATATCAAATTTTATCAATTTTATACGAGGTATGTCAAAAAAAATTTAGTTAAAAAGTACCTTTATAGTTCAGAATATTTCAATTAGAAGAATGTAATTACATACTGAAACATAGTTTTTAATTCGAAATAACTTTTCATAATAACAATTTTCGCTATTGTGAAATATAAACGAATTTTACTCTTGAGCGAAATTCCTATTTTCTGACATACCTCGTATAGAATTGATAAAATTTGACATAAGATGGTTGTATTTTAGGTTTTAGACCAGTACCAGCGCTAGAGTATAAGGCACCCGCCTGCAAAAGAAGCAAAGGCGCCCTTCGGTGTCTTTTAAATTAGTATTTTGTATAGCACCGACAGAAAAAAGATCATTTTGGCGCCCCCCAAACAGGGGCGCCCTTGCAGACCCGTTATCGCCTGCCCTGTTTTAGACCATCCAGAACTCTTTATTAAAAATCACTTTTTTTCGTAAAATTAATAATTAAAGAGTTATCAGAATTGAAATAACTGAAAATAATGTTAGTTATCCATAATTTTTCAAAAAAAAAAAATTTTTTCAATTAGAAGTATGTAATTGCATACTTAAATATAGTTTTTAATTCCAAACAACTTTTGATAATAGCAATTTTCAATATTGTGAGAAATAAAGCTACTTTAATCTTGAGTGAAATTCAAACTTTTTGACATACTTCGTATATTATTCAAAAAATTTGATATTTGATGGTTAAATCTTAGGTTTTGGACCATGCAGAGCTTTTTATGAAGAATAACTTTTTGTCTTAAAATTAATAATAAAAAAGTTTTCCATATGGGTACAACTTACAGGGACATACACAATTTTTTGCATCTTTTATGAGCTATATTTTTGCTATGGATAATTTTTCAACAAAATACTTATGTTTTGTGTTATTTGCGAAAAACCGTCTAAAAACGTGTTTTTTTTTTGTTGAAAAATAAAAATATTCACTCGGAAATCACTCAAAAAGTATTAACTTATACAGGGTGTTTGGTAAAGAATGGGCCACAGCTTAATCTTAGATTCCTGGGGTTAAAATAAATCGATTTAAGCTAACTTACCTTAGTACAAAAGTGGATAATACCCGAAATACAAGGTGTTAAACTTTTATTTGATTTATTTTTGAATATTTCCTGACAGGAATGGGATAACAATTTGGTAAGCGGGAGTTTTTTGAGATGAGAAATCTAAATTCGCCGCCAAAAATTATGTATTAACCATAGGGGCGCCACCTACATCTTTCAGCGCTCATTTAATACGTTCAATTTTTTTATCCCCCACTCTACATACTTTTTGAATCAAGACTTTTATTCTGTTAATATTTTTACTTAAAAATGGCATACTACATTCATCTCGCTAAACTTAAGTGTTTTCGAGATAAACGCATTTTAAATCTGCGATAAAACATAATTTTTTGCATATCATTGCAGTTACAACCGAGAAATAAACTTGAAACCATAATAACTGTGCCAGTTCTCATATGTATGGTATTGCATCGCAAATTCCATTTTAAAAGAAAGGGCCGAGCCAGGTAAGATGAAGAAAAATGCCCCCAACTGGATTCGAATTCCATATAGGTCACTATTTAGCACATATAGAGAAACTCACTTTCTGAAATTTTTAGCCCCCTAGGTGGTCAGGTGACCCACCTAGAGCCTAATTCGGCTTTTTATGTTTTTATTTTTTATCTCAGCCGCATTGAAACTTTAAATAAAAAAGTTGTAGGTTTCAAAAAGTTCTGTCTGAAAATTTTTTTTTAATTTTTGGCGGGAAATTTGAATTTTAGAACGGTTTTAAAATTTTAAATGAATGTAAAAAATTAACTAAGATATTCGTTCTAGCGAAAAAAATATTTAACGTGTATTTTTACATAATGTTTCACTCTGAACTTTTCCAGATTTTTAAAATTGGTGCAACATTCTTTTAAAAATGAAAACCGCATTTTTTCGCTTTTTGATACAATTTTATGCAGGGTGTTTCAAAAAGGTAACACCGTCACTAGAATAGGTAAAAAACTGAAAAATAATTGGAGATTGCTTAATAAAAATTTTTTGAAACGCCATCCATTATCACGATACAGGGCGTTAAAGAAAACAAAATTTTACACATTTTTTACGATTTTGCCGAAACTACTGGCAACATTGTAATACAATTTGGCGGATGTTAAGAGGTAGTAATTGTGCATTTTTAGATATACAACTAAACATTTTTTATTATCATTGGCGCGCATACGTGTAATGGTCTGCATTTTTAAAGAAAAAATTATAGTACGCCACTGACATATATCAAATTAACAATCATTTTTAAATTCCTCGTCCAATTTATGACAAAAAATCTATCTTACCTTTTTTTCATACAACGCGCCGTTTTCATGCAAACAATAAAACATTTTAACGCTTCCAAAATATTCGAATCAAGTTTTCATATGGATGTAAGTTTTATCGATTCCTATTCTATTTTATTCATACATGCCAACGTGCCTTAGTAGTATGATGTTGGTCTTATTAAATTATTACACAGTTGGTCTCATTAAATTATTAAATTATTACACAGAACTAAGGGCTGGGGTCATGGAGACCCATAAGCCCATTTACAAGATAAATGAAATAGTACCTACATTACAAAAATTAGTTTCGCAAATAAACTATAGACTAATAGATTGCGCACAACACTGATCAGTTTACAAACAGATAACTGTCTAGTTGGTTTTTGAAAACATTTATAGGTGGAGAATTAATAATTTCCGTTGGGAGACTGTTCCATATATTAAAAACTCGATTACACAGAAAATGTTGGCGCCTTATCGATGAAAAGGGTGCCTTCTTCACTTTCAAACTATGTCCACGTAGTCTGCTGTGATCATCTAAAATAAACAAGTGTTGCAAATCTCCATATCCATACTTTAAAATTCGGAAGGTGATAATTAAGTCACCACGGAGTCGACGAACTTCAAAAGTTGGTAACCCTGCTAAAGAAAGTCTTTTTTGGTAATCAATCTGGCCTTCTTCGTTTGAAAGATAGTCAGGTGGCCTTCTTTGGGATATTTTCGAGAAGAGTTCTATCGCGCACTAATTCTGGGCAACAAACCGTTCCACAGGACTCCAGTAGGGGTCGGACATAAGTTTTATACAAACGAATAGAACCCGAAAATAAAATTTTTGTAAAAGTCTTACTAAGTAGGTATAACTTACTATTCGCTTTTTTAGTAACATTTGAAATATGCTCCGACCAACTCAAATTTTCAGTAGTTGTTAAACAAAGGTCACTATAAATATGATTCCACGGTATCCAGTAAATGCCCGTCTATCGAGTATGACAAACGAGGGTTATTTTTTCCCAAATGTAAAACCACACACTTATCTCTATTTAGAGGTAACATCTAATCCGAACACCACTTGAAGATCGAATCTAAGTCACTTTGTAAGTCTTGCCCATCGAAGAGTGGGTCAGCAAATATTTTTGTATCGTCTGCGTAGAAAGCTTTCTTAGATTTGATATGAGATTCAAGATCCCTGGCATACAACACAAATAGTAGTGGACCCAAAACAGATCCTTGTGGAACACCACTTAAAACCGGTTTTTTAGATGACAGCGACTTGCCAACTCTAACACAAAACTTCCGATTTGTTAAAAAATCATTAATCCACTCAAGGAGTTGTCCGCAAATGTCAAAATGTTCTAGTTTATACATCAATTTTCTTCTTGGTACTCGATCAAATGCTTTCGCAAAGTCTAAATATCTAACATCCACAGGTCGTTTTTTATCTAATGCTGCTGTCCATTCATTAACACACCACAGTAAATTAGTCATGGTTGATCTACTTTTCACGAAGTAAAAATTCTGAAAGACACTCTGTGATTATTGATTCCATAATTTTACAAATAATAGGTGTAAGGCTTATTGGTCTGTAATTATTGGGATCTAACTTATTTCCATTTTTAAATATAGGTGTCACCGAAGCACTTTTCCAAATTGAAGGCAAAGAGTTTGCATTAAAAGATGAACGCATCATTAGTGATAGTGGAACAGAGAGGACATCTGAACATTTTTTTTAAATAATGTTGAAATTTTATCGGGCCCTGGAGATGAGTTGTTTTTTAACTTGTCAATATGGCGCTAAGTGATTTCATGAAATGGCGCATACATATATTAATTTGAGTGGCAATGGTATTTAAAAATTCTTCTATTCGTCTGTAAGTCCTACGAAGTTTTTTAATCGTGCATTTTGTCGTTTTTCAGTATTCGAGCTTTCTTAAATTCATATACACACATGTCCAAAAGTTTGGAATACGTACAAATAATATACCTACGCCTATGATGGTTTCAAAACTGTTGTTGATATTCATTTTAGAGCGTTTTTCATGAAAATGATAAAAACTTTGAATTGAGCCGTTTAAAAATGCCTAGAAACGTGATATCTCACTTTGACAGATCTAGAGTAATTGCTTTGTTACAACAGGGCTTTAGTCAAAGTGATTTCGCGAATATTGTTGATGTTACTCAGAGTGCTGTATCTAAAATTAAAAAAAATCCAAGAGACAAATGACGTCAAGGATCGTCCCAAAAGTGGTAGAAGTCGATGTACAACAGCAGCATAAGATCGGCAGATAACATTGATAGCTCGAAGAAATTGTCTGGAATCCACAAGTTATATATCCAGAGAAATTTCTAGGCTGCAAGGACTGAATATTTCACGGCAAACAATAACACGCCGACTAAATGCGGTAAATTTGTATCGTAGAAGACCCTTACATGTTCGTAAACTAACCTACCAACACAAAATAGGTTGCAATGGGCTAGAGAAATGGTGCAACATGGTCCTAACTGGAATAACGTGATGTTCTCTGATGAGTCAAAAATTGGCTTGGTATCTGATTCGCGAAGAACACTGGTTTGGAGGGCCCCAGGACGACAAGCCGGACTAGAAACAACCCAACCGCTTGTCCCGTTTGAAGGTGGCAGTATTATGTTTTGGGGTGGTATTATAAGTGGTACACGGGCGCCACTGCTGGTTCTGGAGAGAAGTGTCACTGGTGCTGTGTACATCGAGGAAGTTTTAAATCCTGTCGTACGTCTATTCCGAGGGGCAGTAGGTGATGAATTTGTTTTTATGCATAACAACGCACCTCCTCATCGAACAGCAGCAGTACAAAATTTTCTGGAAGAAGAAGGAATATCTACATTACAGTGGCCCTCGAATTCCCCCGATATGAACGTTATTGAACATGCTTGGGAAATTCTCAAAACACGCATCAAAAAGCGAAACAATCCCACTATTACACTTCGCGAACTAAAATATGCTGCTTGTGAAGAATGGGAAAGAATTCCGCAAGCCCAGCTCGACCAGTTAATCGGTAGCATGCCAAATCGCCTACAGGCATGCATACAGGCCAATGGAGGAAATACTAATTATTATTAGTTTTATTGAAAATTATTTTTTCTTTACTAATTTATTTTTAAATGTAAGTTGTACTTTCTAAGTTTTACTCCAAGAGAGTAAATAATTATTTTGTATATCGTTTATCAGGTTTTGAGATTTATTTAATATTGTTTAGTAGTAACAAAATGATGTTTAACTATTCAGAAAAGTTTGTATGTAAAAATCAATAAAAAGACGAAATATTCCAATATTCCAAACTTTTGGACATATGTGTAGATTCATATATAGAAATATAAGTAGTATGGACAGATCCATACTATCACATCTTTAAGAGTTTGTTGATGTCTCTATTATTTATTTTTTTATGGAAATTAGTGTCTTCTTATATGCTTGTCATTATTAATTGGCATTCCATGGCATATATTTCTTACTTTTAAATATTTTTCATGTTTGGTTACACCTTGTTGACTTTGTGGACTCTTCTAATAAGCAAGAATTGTGTTATTTACTCATATTGATAAGATGTTTACTTAGCTGCCTCTTTTTCATATTTCATGTAAAAATATATGTGCACTTGTTAACAAAATAAAACATTTTTACCAGAAGACGTTAACTAAAACATCAAAAATTTGAAACAAAAATCACACAGTTTTTTATTACCAAAAGTACAATACGTATATAGAATAAACCATTGATGAAGAGTTCCTTTTTGTTTGACGTATTATCAAAGTCTAAGGAACAATCATCCACTTAATCTCAAAGAGAACAGCCTACGTTTTGTAAGTGCACAAATATCGCAATAAAAACAAATAGTTTGGATTGAGAGGGCCAAAGGCAACGTAATTTTCAATAGAAAATGTCCATGCGGTAACTCACCTGATGCCAGAGTTTCAAAATCCATATTGACCGCAAAAAGACAGTTTTTTCACAGAGAAGTCCCCCGCCCCGGCACTTATACCTCGATGATGACGAGCATCGGCTTTACTGGACCTTAGTTTAAATAATCCACTACATACTCTTGTTGTATTGTACCACTGTAACAATCTTATTGTTTGAGCGCCGTAAACATCCGAGTGTTATATTTGTTCTATTTCAATTGTCCAGCCAATAATTTTTAACATTTTTCGAAGGGATACTAGGCGAATGGTTTTTTACTATGTAGATACTACTCTTTTGATGATAAAGAGGCGATTGTACTAACTGGGGAGCTCATATTTTTAATTTACATGCCTACGGGAGCTTTACATACATCTACACGCAGAAAAATACAATATACTCGTTCAATATCAATTACTATCTGCGATTTTTGTGCAAACTATTTTAGTTAGGTGAATTGGGAAGATAATAAAACAAATACGTTTTCCACCTACTTCTATCCAAAGTATACATTTCCTGACCTCGTTGTAGGGAGCAAAGTCCTACTTTTCCTCCCTAGGGAGACAAAGTATTTTGACTCCCTAGGGAGTAAAAGTAAAAGTGACGTCATGGTATTTCATCGATCAAATATAACTTATTGACGCCCTGTACAATACCTATTTTCTATTACGTAAGTACCTATACATTTGAACGTTTATTTATAGAACAACCTGTATTTTGCAGAATGGTAAAAAACAGTATATTGTTATTTTGATCTAACAATGTTTACATTAATAATTTGACTTATATTTGACAGTTGACAGTTATACGGTACCTACTTGTTAGTTTTAGTTCTCTAATAAATTTTGTTAGTTAGTTACATAAATAAATTATTTAAAACTGAAAAAATGACTTAATTGAGGGAGGTGGACAAACCATGTGTATAACATGGGAGTAAAGTGCCTTTTCCTCCCTTGAATGATTACTGCCCTCCGCTACGCGTCGGGTAGTAAACTGCATTCTCGGGAGGAAAAGTAGCACTTTGCTCCCTTGTTATACAAATACCTATTTTAAAATTTTATTTTATTCTACTTATTTCCCTTTATAATCAATTTTGCTTGTTTATTGGAGGACTGATACCTCTGTGGAAGGTTGTTACTCCAATTTAGCGGGGGCCATATTTTTGCAGATGCGCCCTGGACTAGTAGTGTAGTTTACATCCGAGATCCAGAATTTAACTTTATCTGCATTTGTCGCCACTTTTACGTTATCGTTGCGATTTATACTTAGTTTCTAAATTCTTTGATTTATTTTAAAGTGTACGGTATTTGATCTGTTAATTAATGCACATTTCTAATGGGGTACGGGTAGGGGAGCAAAGAATGCGAAATGTGCAGTCACTCTAGCGTTATAGGGACCTATTGGGTTGTGAAGAGTAGGTCCTAAAACCAAAAAAAAAGTTAAGTAAAGTTTTCCATTTTAGTGGGCGCTTGCCATTTTTAATTTAATTTTCCATTTCCAACAATCGTTTTTTCCGATTATAACGCCATCTATCCATAATTCAAAAAAATGTTTCGAATAAAAGTTACTTATTTTCACGTAAGGAATCCAAATATGCGATAAAAATGGGGGCTCCCATTTAAGATTTTAAAGTAACCCCCCACCTCACCTCCGTGGGGGGTCATGTTTTGTGCCATTCGATAGATTTTTCAAAAATATTGAATAAGTGTATTTTACAGTTTTTCGATCTGTTGTTCATTTCGCAAAACATCGCGGGATTCGTATTTAAAATATTAAATTTACCCCCCACCCCTCTCCGTAAGAAGTCGTGTTGGGTATCATTCGATAGATTTTTAAAAAATATTAAGCACTTGCTTTTTAGTTTTTCGATCTGTCATGAATTTCGCGAAATATTCCCTTTTTTTTTGTGAAACTTTGGCACTCACCCATTTCCTTACGCCCGGCTCAAATCGTCAGATTTTTGAAACATACACTATTTTGCATGTACTTAACTTACCTTATCTTAATCTGACAATTTCGACTTTTTTTAAGGATAGATTTTTTTTCGGGCCCCCTTTAACGAACTCCCTTGTGTTAAGAGCCAATATATGGTATAGGTACATCTGCAGGGTACCAGGTTTCTCCCATATGATAATCTGACGCGCTCGAGTAACTGAAAAAATCCCCGCTTGGGCTCCCCTACCATAAAATATTAAAAGTTTTTATTTTTATGGTAAATCCGAATTTAGTTAAAATAATTCACTGCTTATTTACCACAGTAAAAAGAAAACTAATTCACATTTTAGTTCAACTATAATTATTATTTATATTAAATTTTCAACAATTTTTCACGCAAGGTCCATCCTTTCTCTGTCTGATATATCCTGGTTTACAAACACAACCTGGATTGCACACGGCTGGACAAATGTTACATGATGGTGGATTTCTACGTTCGCAGGTTTCTTCCTCACAACAAGATTTGCATTGTACAAATTCTGCATTCGGACCACAAGGACCTAAAAATATAAATGATTGATATATAAATGATCTGCCTTAGTAATAAAATTAATGACCTAAAATTAATAAAATACTTTAAGCAACCATTTCACTTTTCACATATTTTTTGAATATTTTTTAATGTTTAATTAAAGCTTATGGTTCATTTGCAACAGAACCATTCCAACCTACTACCATTCCTGATAAATAGTGCCTATACGTGCACCTGATGTATAATGAGGTTCAACCACGAATTACACCAATATTATTAAGAACCTCTTTAGCAAATTTTGCAAAAATACAAATATTGTGCTGGACAGATCACGATATAAGAATGCCTAACCACAGAACACCTAGTAGAACGCTTAGCGGAACTGTAGTGGGACGTCGGCCAGACCTAGGAAGAGGTGAATAGACTAAGTGAGATCCAATGTTAAAGAGATATTAAGGGTCGATAACTGGAGGAGTGCAATCAGCACAAAGATGCTTAGAGGCGGATGCAGAGGGAGGCCACGGCCAGACTTGGGATGTATCGCCATGGGATAGAGATATGTGCACTTGTCCACGACACTTACGTTTGATTTATCTATTATAAGCTTTGTCAGTGGCAAATTGATTCCAGCACATGAATCATTTTGAAAATTCAAATATAATTAAACATTTATGTATGCAGTAGGTCATGAGGATGGCTTTAGAAGGATGGACCGGTGAAGTAACAGTAGCTGGTAGGAAAATCTCCAATTTAAAATTTGCTGATGATACTACACTTATAGCAGCAAATAAGCAATAAATGTTTGATTTCCTCCGAAGAGTTGAGTACGAAAGCAATAAAGTTGGCCTGAAAATCAATAAAGCTTAGACAAAAATAATGGTGATCGAAAGATTCGACACTATTCAACTAACTAACATGATACAGGAATACCAGATAGTAAACACCTTTGTCTATCTCGGGTATAGTACAATTGACGATGATAACTGTGAAGCAGAAATTCGGAGACGTATCAGTATGGCAAAAAATGCGATGAGTCGCCTAACTAAAGTTTGGACACACAGATCTATCTCTCAAAATATCAAGATGTAACTGATGAATTAGCTTGTATTCTCAATATTTTTATACGGGGCAGAGACTTGGACCTTTCGCGCATGCGAGAGCCAAAAAATTAATGCATTTGAGATGTGGTGCTGGAGAAGAATGCTGCGCATATCTTGGACAGCTCATAGGACAAACGTTTCCATTCTAAACCAACTCGAAATTAAAAGGCTGTCCACAATTTTCCTACAACGAATTTTGCAATTCTTCGGTCACGTGGTTCACAGAGGTGACAATAGTTTGGTGAGATTAATTAAACGTTCCGGGGAGAAGATCAAGAGGACGATCACCAACTGATTGTCCGATCAAATTAAGAATTCAGCTGAAAACTCATTCTTCGAAGCTCTTAGAGCAGCTGAAGATAGAGACCATGATCCTTAGTAATGGGGAAACCACAAGAGATATATGCACTAGGTACACCAAACCTTTAGGTATGTAAGTAAATGTTATGAGAATTAAATTTGGTATAAAATAATGATAAATGTGGCTTGAGAACATCTTCTTCTTCTTCAAACTATGTTCGTCCACTGCTGGACATAGGCCTCTTCTACTTGCTTCCATCGATTTCTACTACATATTGGCAATTCTCATCCACTGCTTGCCCGCGACTTGTGAGATATCAAATGACCACCTCGTCTGCGGTCTGCCTACTCCTCGCCTGTTCTCTCTTGGTCTCTAGTTTGTTAATCTTGGTGTCCATTTTTCGGGATTATCTCCGGCAACATGCCCGACCCATTGCCACTTGAGCCTTTCTATACGTTGTGCGGCATCAGTAATCTTTGTTTTTTTCACGAATATATTATATGATATTAGAGGAGAGATAATTAGCAATACATAATTCGGTGAGAAGATACTGAAAAAAGCTGGATTGGACGATACAGATTTACGAATATTTACAAACATATACTGGCATCAATGCAGCATCAAGTGGCAAGAATAAATGTTGAACAAGAACTTTCGGGAGGAATAAATGTAAAAAGAGGAGTGAGACAAGATTGATACTACTCTATAACTTGTATTTAGCAGAAATATTGAAGAAAAACTTAACGGAGAAAAAGAATAACCATTTTCAGTTTCGTTGCAAAACGAAAATACAGCCGCATCATATTCTAGTCCAATCAGAGAGCGCAGCAAGCACCTCTACCGGTTTCGACACTTATTAGTCTCCCATCAGGAGGCACATATGCTGCTCTCTCGGATTCAACCAAAACAAACCCGGCGTGCAGTCACGGATCGCAACGAACGAAATGGCATAGATGCCCTAGAGGCAACTGCTAGCAAAATACTAAGTTTTCAATCCAATGGCATATAAAACAACATAATGCTATTCTACATCCCACCAGACTGAAAACAATGGAAACCTTCTCTGGTTACACCTCCGAGGTTTCTAAAATTTGCAAGCCGTAACGGATGCTGAGACTAAGCAAGATGAGGGAATTTTACAATTTATAATTCACGTCCCATCTCCTCAGCGCGGTAAAGTTCCAACGAGACTGGTTTCCTTCGTACCCCAATCAGAGTAAACATGTAAATCAAAAATGAATAACCATTTTCAATTTCGTTGCAAAACGAAAATACAGCCGCATCATATTTAAGTCCAATCAGAGAGCGCAGCAAGCACCTCTGCCGGTTTCGAAACTTATTAGTCTCTCATCAGGAGGCACATATGCTGCTCTCTCCGACCCAACCAAAACAAACCCGACGTGCAATCACGGATCGCAACGAACGAAATGGCATAGATACCCTAGCGGTAACTGCTAGCAAGAGAGTAAGTTTTCAATCCAATGGCATATAAAATAATATAATGCTAGTCTACATCCCACCAGACTGAAAACAATGGGAACCTTCTCTGGTTACACATCCGAGGCTTCTACAATTTGCAAGCCATAACGGATGCTGAGACTAAGGACTATAAATTGTAAAATTCCCTCATTTTCCTTAGTATGGCTAATTGCGGATGTGACTTCCAAAGTCTAAAGAACAAAATAAAACAAATCTGTGATCAGTATGGATTGAAACTCTCAACGTTAAAAAACTAAATGTTTGATAGCGAATGGCGAATACTAAAAGAAGTAGGCGTACCCAAACACCTTATTTCGCTTATAACTATACGAACTATTCGCTTATACGAACACACTACTGGATCAGTTAAAGTGCTTGACACACTTTCAAACGAATTTCATCCAGAACGAGGTGTCAGACAGGGATGTATACTATCTCCACAATTATTCAATATACATATATGGAGAGCATATTATGAGAAGAGCACTTGAAGGATGGGAAAAAGGCATCTCAATAAATGGTCATAAAATAAACAACCTACGTTTCGCAGATGACACAGCACACAGCCCTTCTTGAAAATAGTCAAGAAGAGCTGATTGATCTTATAAGACTGGTTGAAAACGAAAGTCAAATATTTGGTCTGCAATTAAACATATCAAAGACAAAGATCATGATAGTGGACAGACTACATAACAATCATACACACAAAACCACAATTGATCGGTTTGAGGTTGTGAGCTCATACTTATATCTGGTATCATTAATCACAAACACAGGTCACTACAGGAAGAAATAAAACGTAGATGTGATCTAGCAAAAGTCGCCACAACAAAAATGACCACAATATGGACGGACTGTCAAATTTCAAAAGCGTTAAAGATGAGGTTGATCAACTGCTTAATATTTCCAATACTGACCTACGAATGTGAATCGTGGACCTTGACAAATTCGAAAAGAAAAAGATAGACGCCACTGAAATGTTCTGTTGGAGACGAATGCTACGAATTCCTTGGACCGACCATAGAACAAATAATTCAATTTTAAGAGAGCTAAAAGTTAGCCAACGACTCTCCAGTAAAGTCCATCTCCAACAATTAAAATACTTTGGACATGTTATGAGAGCAAACACAGAAAACATGGAAAGACTCATTATCCAGGGAAAGGTGGAAGGCCGAAGATCACGAGGAAGATCCCCAACAAGATGGATCGATCAAATTACGGGAATATGCAAAAGGTATATGCATGAGTTAAAAGAAATGACCAGGGACAGAGATCTTTGGAGACGGACAATACACGACATCACGTCGACCACTACACTCCCTCCGGAGGGTCAGGATTGAAGAGAGAGAGAGCTAAATAAAAATGACCCTCTTTAATGTCTCTCTGAATTAGAGAGTAGCAGCTAGTAATCAAAACACCAAAACAAAAAATATATAAATTAAAAGAATAGCTGGAATTGTATCTACATGAATAAACCGACTATTACTATAATAATTGTAAGTTTATTCATGTAGACTTTGGACTTTAGGTGGCCCAAAAGGAAAAAGTCTAGAGATGTGATGTCACAGGATATAGACGGCCAAATCACTGGCCCGAAGCGTTAAATAAGTTGCTCACCGAATCGTACTCTCAGTAACGTCATGATTTCACGGGCTGTATGGCAAGTGGCGCCATCTTGTTGGAGCCAAATGTCGTTGAGATCATGAGCTTTAATTTCAGGTACCAAATAGCCCGTTATCATGGTGCGATAAAGGTCTCAATTCACAGTAACATTCTGGCCGGCCTCTGTTTTAAAAAAAATATCGACTAAAGATTCCACCAGCCCATAAACCACACCAAACAGTTGATTTATTATTGAGGATTATTGAGGAATTGGAGGCCAATATGACTCGATTCATTTCTCAATTACCAATCAAGAACATCACGGTCAACATTTGAAAGAAAGTATCTTTAAGAAGTAATTGTAAAAAATGGTTCTCTTGTATGATAATAAAAATTTTCAAATAAAATTAATTTTTCATTGTTTTTTCTTTTGAAAAAAGTACCTCTAAATGAATCACCCATTAGTAGTAGATTGGACTCTGAAACAACTTGAATCAGCAAAATTATTAGTCCTAGAAGATTTTAGGGATTACTTGTGACTAGACTTAGGCAAATATGCAAATAGCATATTTTGCATATTATGCATAAAATATGCAAAAATGACAAATTTTGCATATTTCTATAAAAGTATGCATAAAGTGCATATAACTTGAAATTTCAGGTGCATAGATATATTCATAAAATAAAATCAACGAAGAGCTTGGAAATCCGAATATATTTTGTTTCCATATTTCTAGATATTTATTGTAATTTTGTCCTTGAATAAGGGTTCCAAAATCTGCTAGTTTATACCTCTAGGTAAAAATTTTTTATTGGGATGGTCAGTTTTAGAAATCAATTATTATGTTGTAAACTTGATACCGGTAACACATGTCCTTGTAATATTATTCTGAATTGCAATTTGAAACTGCCGAAAATAAACGCTGTGTTTTCTCGTACAATAGCCAGTTGCGTGCTTCTAATTTAGGCTCATAGTATTTTTTCTAAGATAAAGAGAAAAAACCAAGAATCTCCTGTAAATATTTGGGGGATCTTCCTGCTTTCATAGTCATATTAGCTTGATATTTTCAAGATTCCTAATTTTAATTGTTATGCAAAGAGTTACCAGGTCCTCTTTGAATTACTTAGTTCAAGTACTAGGTGGGACATTATTAGGAACCATTTAATTTGAAAGCAAAGATTACCGTATAGGTATTTGAAAAATGCCCCAGTTACATCAGTTGATGTGGAAAGAAGTTTTTTCATGTACAAATATATTGTACCTAATCAGAAACCATAAGTTTTTGTTAGAAAAATTTAAACAGCCGTTAATGATTTAGTGTTAGCACAATTCAAAGTAATATCATTTATTTGTTAAAATACTTAAATGGTTAAATACCTAAGCTTAGTTTGTAAAATAAATAAATGTTAATTACTGTAAATTATGACATAATTAAAATATTTTAAATATTTTTGTAAACAAAACGTATACTACAATCTGAGTTATTTATATATACAGTAAAACCTGTCAGTAACGGCCACTAAAAATGAAAGAGTAATTGGCCGATATAGAAAGGTGGCCGGTATTGTCAGTTTTTGTAGTCTACATATAATTGGTTTGGAGAATTTTTAAACTGGCCGTTAGTACAGGTGGCCGGTAACACAGGTTTTACTGTAGGTACTTCTATTTTTTTTATTTTTATATGCATATTTTCTAGATAAACATGCATATTTTTGTGTAAAATGCTGCATATTTATGCGCATATTTCATTTGTTTTTATTTTCATATTTGCCTAAGTCTACTTGTGACTTTTGAAGATAGACTAAATGTATGTAGATAAAGTCCCGAAGAAGATTCAACGAGGAACTAAATAGACTACTTAGATAAATAAGGATACAAAATATTAACAACTGCAACAAAAAAATACAAAATCAAAAATCACGTTTCGTTTTACCGGTCTCCCGCTCCGTTGCCTTCTTTTGAACTTTCCAAATGTAGAAATATGTAAATATCCGACGAGGACGTCTCTTTTTGGTGTACAGAGCAGCTATTTATACTATTTTTCGTTTTACTAACAAAATACATGTAAAACGAATTGAAAATGTATTGAAAATATCAGTATTTTTAACCGCTGAACCTTAACACCATCCATTATAAATATGGTTCAAGAGTTTATACAGTCGAATTTGCTTATTAGAATCCCTGTTATAGGAATATCCCGGTTTATGGAATATAAATTCAAGGTCCAAAACGTTTCCATTTACTCCTTAATAAATTTATCCGTTTATTGTAATATGTTCTAATTAAATAATACCGCTTAATGGAACATTTCTCAGTCCTTCCAATAAATTTTTTGTACAATTTACTAAAAATTTAAATTATGTTCAGTATAATGGTTTGTCGTCAAGGGCCTGTATAACACCTGTAGTGCTGGATTATATTATTAGTGTTTTACAATAAGTAGGTAATAAAGTTTTATTACTTTGGTACGAGTACCAATTCGATCTTTAGCCGACAAATTTATGGATCATAAAGTAATTTTTATTTGTCTACAAAACTCTATGCATATTACCACCCACTTAGTTGCCTGTTATAATTGTTAGAAGCTGTTGTTATTTATAATTCACCCAGAGAGTACCTACTTGTTTGCAAGAAGTGAATCATGGCTTTGTTAAATTCGAAAAGAAAAGATCTGACTTTAACCCGACGCCGACGTGAGGTTGAGTAATGTAACAATCCATTTTTTCCGCCAATACAACTTCGATTCAACCAATAGATTAAGGATGACCACAAGGATTAACAACAAAAAAGCTATAATTGCCAATGATTTCTCAAGAAAAAAATTAGTAATTTTGTTATAATAGATGCATTTTAATAAGAAAATATTTGCATATCTACATATTGCAAACATTTCATATTAATTACTTTTCATATTAATTACTTTTCATATTAATTACTGTATTCAGTCACATACATAATGAAATTTGGTATTTAACCCCTCTGTGTGGCGCAGTGGTAAGAGCGCCTACCTTTGAAACAAAAGGTCGGGAGTTCGAATCCTACCAGGGGCAGGAATTTTTCGTTTATTATAAATTAATGACTGAAAAATACTTTCTGTCCTTGTGGGATCGGTACTCACCGGAGGGACCGCAGACGTTCGGAAACAATTAGCGTCTCTTTGCAAAGATAATGACGTCGACTTTGCAAGGTAACAAGACACTTACTCAACACACACACTACACATTACTCCCCTGACTTAGTGATAAGTTATACAATTACGTGGCTAAAGGTTCTAGTTCTAAACCAAAGCCAGAATCAGAGAGAAAAAAAAATTGGTATTTAATACTTAGATAAGTAGTAGTTACATTACTGTATAATTTACATAAAAAGACCTAAAATCATATAGGTACACATACATATTGATAAGAAAAGGTAAGAAAATCATGAAAATTGGACTGCACGGGTTTTAGGTGTGAACTATTTAATGAAAATATTTTGGTCTCTTTGATACTTCTGGTTATACCGGAAGTTGATTGTAACTTCGTTTTTTAAATGGGACACCCTGTATATTTTTGCATTTTTGGATTCTCCTTGATTTCTTCTTCTTTAAAATATAAGATTTTGCGATATAAAAGGGCGGTTTAAAAGATAATTACGTTTTCTTATTAATTTCGTAGCAATATTCACACCCTGTAGAATTGTTGAAGTTTGACATAATAAACTTTAGTTATGTTCAAATGATTTTCAATATATTCTACTATTGTTAAGAATTATTGGTATAATTAAATTTTTCATTTTAGTATACAGGGTTGGTGGAAACTCGGAATGAGTATTTTCTGAGTTTTCTTAAATAGAACACCCTGTATTTTAGTATTAAAATGAAATGTTATTTTATGGTACTTTTTAATTTCTTAAGCATTCCCTATACCTAACTACTTTAATTTGCTAGTTATTGGTGATTCCAGCCAAACATTAATTTAAACACAAAATACGTGAAATTTTATTAGGTTGGCCGTGAAAATATTCAATCACAAATAATTTTTCGGAAAGAAATTCATATTAATCTAGACTGATACTTAAAATTGTCAATAGTGGTTGAGCTGTCAAAATACCTACGTAGTTAACATTGTTGGCGCGATTAACAATTAAGCACAAATTAAAGCAGTTAGGTATAGGTAATTCTTAAGGAATAAAAAGTACCATAAAATATCATTTCACTACAATACTAACATATAGGGTGTTCCATTTAAGAAAACTCAGAAAATTCTCATTCCGGGTTTCGACCCACCCTGTATATTACAATTAAAAATCTAGCTATACTAATAATTGTAAAACAATAGTAGAATA
Organism: Diabrotica virgifera virgifera; assembly: GCF_917563875.1. Classification (NCBI taxonomy): domain Eukaryota; kingdom Metazoa; phylum Arthropoda; class Insecta; order Coleoptera; family Chrysomelidae; genus Diabrotica; species Diabrotica virgifera. Next base: position 57,486,527 of record NC_065443.1, on the reverse strand, counting down.
TATTAAAAATCATTTGAACATAAACAGAGGTTTTGATGTAAAACTACTACAATTCTACAGGGCGTGAAATTTGCTACGAAATGAATAAAAAAACGTAATTATCTTTAAAACTACCCTGTATAATATTACAAAACCTCACATTTTAAGAAAGAAGAAATCAAGGAGAATCTAAAAATTTAAAAATATACAGGATGTCCCTTTTAAAAAAACGTAGTTATAAGCAACTTCCCGTATAACCGGAAGTACCAAATAGATGAAAATATTTTCATTACATAGATCAGTCTTCAAAACCCCTTTATTCCAATTTTCATAATTCAGTTGCCCTTAGTTCTCGAGATATTTCTAATAGGCCCTTTATCTGCCTCATCCTATATACATATACATAGTACGTAAAACTACATATTGGCATAGTATGCAAATATATTATTACGTATATTCGGTTATTTCGACTAGCCACCAATGATCGGTTATTAGAATATCCCGGTTATAAGAATATTTTTGACTGGCACGAAGGCTATTCCAATAAGCGGGTTCGACTGTATATCAAAATGTAAGAAAGGAAGGATAAAAATATAGAATCTACTTACCATCTTGACACTGAACCTGAACAATAGCCACAATCAAAAGAGTAAATATTATTATGTTCTTCATCTTAATGCAGGTGAATTATCTCGTATTGATAACAAGTTAACCCGTCAATTTATATTAAAAAAATGCAATTACATTTTGCACACCAAGTTGTTTGCATAAAAAATTATAATGTAAAATATATTGTATGCATAGCACTGCTTTGTTTGCAGTTTACCTTGAAAACGATTCTCTAGTTTCTGGGAAATAAATCTAAAAGGAGTGTAGATAATAGTATGAGGTGTCTATCAAAGTGACTGGTGTTATTATTAATTATTGTAATTAAAGTAAGTAATAATCTAGACTGGTATTTTATAAAAAACACCAATTTTTTCCAGAAGTTCACTTAATTCTGAAAGTGAGAAAAATGGAATTAATAATAGAGGAGGAATCCTATGCTAAATTTTCAGTTACTCGAGCGTTATGGAGACCTATTGGATTGTGAAGATTACGTCCTAAAACCAAAAAAGCTTAAGTTTTCTATTTTAGTAGAGATTTTCCATTTTTTAAATTTAATTTTCCATTTCCAACAATCGTTTTTTGCTGTTATAGCACCATCTATCCATAATTCGACAAAATGTCTTGAATAAAAGTTACTTATTTTACGTAAGGAATCCAAATCTGCAATAAAAAATGGGGCTTATATTTAAGATTTTAAAGTAACTAACCCCGAACTCACCACCGTGGGGGTCAAATTTGGTGTCACTCGATAGATTTTTCAAAAATATTGAACACGTGTATTTTTCAGTTTTTCGATCTGATGTTCATTCCGCGAAATATCACGGGATTCCTATTTAAAATTTTAAATTTACCCCCACCCCTCTCCGTGGGTGGTCGAGTTTGGTATCATTCGATTGATTTTTAAAAAATATTGAACACCTATTTTTTATTTTTTCGATATGACGTTCAATTCGCGAAATATTCGTTTTTTTTGTAAAACTTTGTGACTAACCCATTTCCTGACGCCCCGCTCAAATCGTCAGATTTTTGAAATTTTTCTGTTCTGCATATACTTAACTCATCTCATGTTAATCTGACGATTTCGAGTTTTTCTAAAGATAGATTTTTTCGGACCCCACTTAACCCACTCCCCTGTATTAAGAGCCAATATAATATGGTAGTGGTACATTTACAGCGTACAAAGTTTTTTCCCATGTGATTTTTTGACACGCTCGAGTAACTGCAAAAATCCCCGCTTGTTCTCCTCTACCATAATCAAAATAATAAAAAAAATTATTAACATTTGTGTGCGTTTGCATTTGTTTGCATTAACATGCAAACACATAGTCGTTCTGGTTTTTTTTATGACATTTTAAGTTCTAAATAAACTTGTGATCTGGAACAAATCACCATTGACGTCATAGTTTTCTTTAAACCGGGAGCAGTCGCGCCGTTAGAAAAACATTTTTTTCCATTTTAGTGATAACTCGATGAAAAATTTTGCAACATAACGTTCCTCACGTAAGTGCTTCGAGAAAGGGTGTAGTGATGCGTAGGCTTTTTTTCATCTTCTTCTTTTTGGAATTTATGGCTTTGGTGAAAATCAATTAGCTTTAATATTTCTAACATAACAAGTAAATAGAAATACTATAAACTAAAAATATGTTCTAAATTCGTATTTAACACGTTGACGGACAGTGCGTCAAATGTATAAGCAAGTGTTGTGACACTATCTTGTATTTTGCAAAGAAGATTAGGGGGTTAAAATGGGGTAGTGAAGCGCAATACATGATGCTGTTTCCAGTTAGCATCTCTAGCCTCTCCTACTCAATTCCTATCCTCACCTCCACGAAGTGTGGCTTAGGCTGCACGGGTGAACCCCGGAGAACCTGAGCAACCCTGCTGGAGATTGGGTAACCAACCCCAGTGGAAGGCAGGGTCAGGGCTGACGAGGAAGGGAGAAATGGTCCTCCGAAAAGGGGGTTTTGCTATGGACCAGCAACCCATACAAGGAAAAAGAAAGACGCTACGAATCGAATACTATTGCCTCGGAATAGACATGAAACACGGATTAGACCCAAGCTACGAAATAAGAACATTCTTTTAGGCACATGGAACGTGCTAAGCTGGTTCAGGCCCGGAATTGCAACACATGCCATAAAACAGCTTCAAAAATATAAGATGGACGTAACAGCGATCCAGGAAATGAGATGGACAGGATCGGGAAGCCTGCAAATGGAAAATTCCCTGGTTTTCTGGTCAGGAGAAGAGGAAAGGCACGAATTTGGATGTGGGTTTGTAGTTAACGGAAAACTCAAGTCTGCCATAATTGATTCCAAACCAATCAACAAGCGCATGTGTTCTCTAAGGCTTAAAGGAAAATGGTTTAACCTAACCCTCTTCTCAACCCACGCACCAACTGAAGAAGCAAATGAAGACGACAAGGAGGAATTTTATGAAATTCTAGAACAACAGTACAGAATGGCACCCAGACACGACGTCAAAATCATACTGGGAGACTTCAATGCCAAACTAGGTAAAGAGGACCATCTTAGAGCGGTGATCGGTACACATAGCTTACACGATAACACCAATGATAACGGATCAAGATTGGCAGAGTTCGCTGTAGCCAACAATATGGTAGTGAAAACTACAGTTCCAAAGGAAAAATATACATAAAGTAACCTGGGTGTCAAATGACGGAATCACACGAAACCAGATAGACCACGTGCTCATCGACGGAAGACACTCTAGCAATATCATCGGAGCACACAGTTTAAGGGGAGCAGAAAGTGACTCTGACCACTTCCTGGTCAGAATAAAAATGAGAACAAGGCTAAACACGAGACATCCAAAGCAACGCCAACAAGGAAACAGATGGGACATTTCAAGGCTCGATCTACCTGATAATGAACGCCAATATCAGTCACTGATCCAAAATAATTTGCAGACAATGGAAGAAGAAGAGACATCAACACCAGTATTGACCATAGACCAGACATTGCAAAATATAACAAACGCCATAGATAGCGCCGCAGCGGAAACGATAGGGAAACAAAAGAATAACAAGAAGAAAAACCAGTGGTTTGACCAGGAGTGCGAACAAAGCTTACAGCAGAAAGCAATCAAGAGGCTGGAGCTACTAACGCGACCTACAGAAGAGAACAGGGAAGACTACAACAGAGTAAGAACTCAAACGAGAAGACTTTTGAGAAGAAAAAAGGAACAGTACCTAGAAGCACGAATACAGCAACTCGAGGAGCAACATAGAACCGGTCAGTCTAGACAGTTTTATAGGGACATAAAAACAATGACGGGCAACACGATCAACAGCCCAAGATTTATAAAAGACGATGCAGGACAATTGCTCACTGACGACGAAGAGATAAGCCGCCAATGGAGAAAGTATTTTGAGCAACTCTTAAATACAGAAAACCCCACAACGACAGGGCAACAAAGACAGTACCAGTTAGCCGAACCTGAAATACCAGCGCCCACACTAGCTGAAGTAAAGTCCGCAATTTCGTCCCTAAAAAACCATAAAGCCCCAGGCCCAGACGGCATACAGGCGGAACTACTAAAAAAAGGGGGGACAAACTACATCTTGAGATATATCATCTTATAAGAGAAGTCTGGGAAAGAGAAGAAATACCGAAACACTGGCATGAAAGCCATATAATACCTATTCACAAGAAGGGAGACAAACAAATATGTCGGAACTATAGAGGAATACCGTTAATTAATACAACATACAAGATTATATCCATAATACTGTTTAGAAGATTAACTCCATACGCAGAGGAAATAATAGGCGACTACCAAAGCGGATTCAGACCGGGAAGGTCGACTATAGACCAGATCTTCGTCCTACGCCAGGTGTTGGAAAAAAACTGGGAATTCAACCGCGATGTACACCAAATCTTCGTGGACTTCAAACAAGCTTACGATTCTGTTAGCAGAGAAGCATTGTGGGAGACTATGGTAGAAATGGGAGTACCTGGAAAACTGGTACGATTAGCAAAGGTGAGCACGGAGAACGCTTCCGCACGAATCAGAGTCGGCAGCAACACGTCGGAGGAATTCCTCATTGACACCGGACTTAGACAAGGAGATCCTCTCGCCCCCCTGCTGTTTAACTTCGCACTGGAACATGCAGTAAGGAAAGCTCAGCCACAACTGACAAACGGATTTGCCGCCCAAGGATCAAAAATACTATTAGCCTTTGCGGATGACGTGGACACAATTGCACAATCCACCAGAGATGCAAAAGAAGTTTTCACCCTATTCGGGAACGGAGCCAAGGAAGTTGGTCTTAAGGTCAACGAGGACAAGACCAAGTACATGGTGGTTACGAAGAACCCAAGACCAAGGGTTAGACAAAACGTAACAAGTAATGAATACAATTTTGAAGTCGTCAAAGAATTTAAGTACTTGGGAGCGATCATAACATCTGAAAATAACTATGAAAAGGACGTGGCAGCCAGGATTATTGCAGGAAACAGGGCATATTACTCGTTAAGGACCCTACTTAAATCAAAAATACTCTCAAGACTAGCAAAAATAAGAGTATATAAGACAATAATTCGTCCCACAATAACGTATGGAAGCGAAACCTGGACTCTGAATCAGCGGGAAACAACAAAATTACTGGTACTTGAAAGAAAGATACTGCGGACTATCTATGGGCCTTGCAGAGAAGAGACAACAGGAGAATGGAGAAGAAGACACAATGATGAACTCCAGACAATATACGGAGATGAAAACATAGTACGCTACATTAAATCAAACAGAATACGATGGGCGGGTCACGTACTAAGATCAAGTGACGAAAGACTTCTAAACGCCACATTCTGGGAAAGGCCCGTTGGAAAAAAGGTCAGTTGGTCTCCCAAGAAAGAGATGGAAGGAGGCAGTAGCCAGCGATCTACGCAAAATGGGAGTACAGCAATGGGAAATAGCTGCTCAGGACCGACAACAATGGAGGGAAATAGTAAACGCGGCCAAGACTCACATAGAGTTGTAGAGCCAAATGATGATGATGAAAGAAGATTAGGGAAATTGTTGAATTTTTTGAGTTGAGTTTTTAAATATTTTTTGTGAACATGCGGACGACGACCATGGACATCGTGTCACATTTAATATGCATCTGGGCCTCGATTTTTGACCCTTCTTTTCGTTATCGAACGTATTCGCTTCGTATACTAAACAGATACGAAACGAATACACACACCCAAACTTATATGGAATCACCATGTATTGCAAAGTAATATTAATTTATTTCTTTTGAAAAAACTTGTTATTGTTGCGAAGGATAAAGGTTTTTATTGAAAATAAATAAATATATAAGACAATCGGATGGTACAGCTCGGTACGGTATAGGTTATTTGCTTGAGTTGCAAATTGAACGAAAATAAACTAACTTTTGCGTCTAAAAACGAAAATATGCCTCACGTGGGGATATAGAACTTACAACGGGGAAAGATTATTGGTCTTGTGAAGAAAGTAATGTTCTCAGAGGGACATAGCTGTAGAGCTAGGCGTAACACAGGATATGGTGGCTCCTGTTTTCTGAGCCACCCTGGATACTTAGGGGTGGTTACCCCGACTATGAGGGTTGATGTAGTAAATATCGTTCGTTGTTAATACATTTATTTACACGTTAAATATATCACAGAAAGTAACTGGTGGTATAGTATTTACTTGAAATCGATGTTACCCCCTGGAATCTCAACTGCTAATTGATTTATCTATTCTCGTAAAAATATAATTAAAGTCGATTATTGTTTATTTACTGTTTTGGTAAGCCAAGGTGAACGTGATTCAAAAGTGCTGACTGTTAATAAACACCCACTGAATATTATTGCAACTCGACCTTGTATCAAATACTAGCATGCATCGATACAAAAACTAGGTTAATCGTATTTATTAAAAACAAACATTACCACGGGCATTTAATTATTAAAAGGTTTATTTTTAATATGATGTTTACTGAGATGCTGTGTATCCCAGTTCAAGGGCGTTCTGTCCAAAGCCTATGCTAGGTAACAGGAACTAGGAAAGCTCAAAAATAAAGCAAGGGAAAGTCGCCAAAAAGTAATAACGGCTCGCCACGATCGTTTAATTGTCCAGTAAGCTGGAAACACCCAACATAAGAAGGAGAGTTAGTGCCAAGAAGTATACGGCAGGAGACAATTATGAGTTCCCGAATTACCCAGGCAGCACAAGATTGATCGCCTAAATTGATGTCTTCATCGCCAAAACTGGAATTATTATTGTTCAATCAGCTGGAAGACACCCAACCATTTCCCACCTGCCACTTCAAAGGCAGCTTTTGGAAGCTACTTGTGTAACTCTTTCACTAAAAACGATAAGAAGAAGAGTTCGTGTCAAGAAATATACAGCAGGAGAGAGTTATGGGTTCCCGAGTTATCCAGGCAGCAAAAGATTGATCGCCTAAATTGGTGTCTTCACCGCCAAAACTGGAATTATTATTGTCCAATCAGCTGGAAGACACCCAACCATTTCCCACCTGCCACTTCAAAGGCAGCTTTTGGAAGCTACTTGTGTAACTCTTTCACTAAAAACGATAAGAAGAAGAGTTCGTGTCAAGAAATATACAGCAGGAGAGAGTTATGGGTTCCCGAGTTATCCAGGCAGCAAAAGATTGATCGCCTAAATTGGTGTCTTCTCCACCAAAACTGGAACATTGGGAATTGACAAAATGTGATATTTTCAGAAAAAGTCAGGATTTGTGTAAAATCAGATTACCCAGGAAATCGTGTACTTAGAGGTCGAGGAAGACAAGCAAGAACGAAAACTGTCAGATCTGTTCACAATTATACAAGGGGAAGTGCAATATTCTGGAGAGGAATTGTGATCCGTAAAAAACTCCTTTAATTTTCATTCAATCAACTTTAACTGCTCACAGGTATGTTAATAACCTGTAGTCTAGCTCTGGAGGGGTACAACAGGAGAAAAATTAATTTTATTGCATGATAATGGACCTACACATACCATTAGAGTGGCTAGAGACATCATTGAAGCAGAAGGTATCCCTTGTTTGGAGTGGCCTGCTTGCTCATCCAAGCTTAGCCCTATAGAGTATTTGTGAGATATGCTTAAAAGAAAAATTAAAGCTCGCCGGGATAATCCACAAAACACCGCAGAGCTAGTACAAGCCGTTTCTGAAGGATGGAGCAACCTACCACAAAAAAATGTTAATAATTTGATTAGGAGCGTGCCCCGCAAATTGAATCTTGTATAAGGACTAGAGGTGATAACACTGACTACCACAAAACACAAAAAAAAAACAAAAATAATTTAAACATTATTTGTTTTACATTGAAATTTTGTATGCTATCGACATTCAAACAACTACTTTCAATTTGTTTGTTAAATATTTCATTGTTTTATTTAATTGTTATGTATTTGTTATTAAATTTCTTTAATATAAATATTGTTTGACTTTGTGTATTCGTTTTTTAAATTCGCACGAAATAATAAGAAGTTTCAGGTGATTCCATATAAGTTTGGGAGTGTGTACGTTCGATAACGAAGCGAAGGGTCAAAAATCGAGGCCCTGCAGATGTAATGTGACATTTTTGTCACAACTCGTTATTTTAAAAATGACGTCTATAGACGTTGTGTCACATTACATCAGTGGAAATTAGACGTCTATAGACGTTCTGTCCGTCAACGTGTTAAATTCGTTTTGTTAGATAAAATCTAACACGCGACCGATTACGTGATAGAAAAGAGCGCGTCTGTTCCCGGGTAAAAAAATATGCATTCTAAACCAGCCAAAATGTTTGAGTTCCTTACTTTTATGCTAAATAAAGGAAGTATGTATTATAGGGATTACTATAGGTTTTAGTTTTTGTGGAAATGGCGTATGCTTTATTTTTCACTTTTTCCTAAAAAAATCGAAAATGTCCTGTTATTTTCATCATAACTTAACATAATTTTAATGCTATTAACTGTTTCTGGAGCTCATTTGATAGGTAAAATTATGATAAAATTCTAATTATGAGTATTTTCACAATTGTTTGGTATAGTATGTATTTTATAAAATGCACTGTTTTCCCGATATTTAAGCTTAAATACTAAGATTTGAGTACTCACTGAAAAAAAAATATACTGCGTGTCTACTTAAGTTGGAGACATATGGGAAACTTTTTTATTATTAATTTTACGAAAAAAGTTATTCTTCATAAAAAGTTCTGCATGCTCTAAAACCTAAGATTCAATCATCAGATATCAAATTTTGTCAATATTATACGAGGTATGTCAAAAAATCCAGATCCACTACAGATGCGATCCACATAGTTACACAAACAATCGAAAAATGCCACGAACACAACATAGAACTCCACATCCTCTTCGTAGACTTCAGACAAGCCTTTGACTGTATTGGAAGAAATAAATTATTTATTGAAATGAAAAATCAAGATATACCAGCAAAATTAATCAGATTAACAAAAATGACCATGGATGGAGCTCGAGCCAAAGTAACAACAGTAGAAGGTAGCACAAAATCAATTGCAATAGAAACAGGAGTGCGACAAGGCCACTCCCTGTCAACAACATTATTCAACATAGCACTAGAAGAAACAGTCAAGGCCAGCAAAATTAAAGGAACTATAGCCCACTCCTCAACACAAATAGTTGCATATGCAGATGATTTAGTTCTTATGGGAAGAGACAAGGAAAGATTAAAAGAAGCAGTAACAATCCTGGCAAAAGAAGCACGGAAAAGAGGTCTAGAAATTAACGAAGGAAAAACAAAATATCTACTCTGCTCTAGAAGAGAAGATAACAGGATGAGAGAAATCAAAATAGAAAACTACACTTTTGAAAGAGTCCAACAATTTAAATATTTGGGAGTAATAGTGAATGGCCAAAACAAGAGAAGTGAAGAAGTAACGGAACGAATACTAACAGGCAACAAAACATACTGGAGATATCATAAGCTTATGAAGGACAAGAACTTATCCAGAAATACAAAACTGAAAATATACAGAGTTGCAATAAGACCAGTAGTTACGTACGCAGCTGAGACAATGTGCCTCACGGAAAAGATGAAGAAAAATTGAGAATATTCGAAAGGAAAATCCTCAGACGCATCATGGGCCCGATAAGAATGGACAACGGAGAAATGAGAAGAAGAATGAACCATGAACTAAGAGACATAATGAAGGGAGAAGATATAGTTAGATTTATTAAATCACAGAGGCTGAGATGGCTGGGACACATAGAAAGAAGGAAAAACGACCGACTGATTAAGAAGATCACCAGATGGAAACCGGCAACTGAAAGACCAAGAGGAAGACCCAGAGAGAGATGGGAGGACCAGGTCATGAGAGATATTAAAATTCTGGAAGTGAGAAACTGGAGGGAACTATGCACATATCGAAATGAGTGGAAGAAAATAGTAACGAAAGCCAAGTTATACAACAAACTTTGACAACATACAAGTGGAATGCGGAGTGATTCACCGCAATAAGCGAATCTGAGAGCTCTAAGTAAGAGCGGCAAACATTCCACCTGGAATGAAAAGCCCTGATGATGATGATGTAAAAAAATATGAATTTCGATCAAGGGTAAAGTACTTTTATTTTTTTATCTCTAATAGCTCAAAATGTATTGATTTATTACCTTAATATCTTTATATGTATAACAAATGTTGCTTATATCTAATTTGTCCCTGTATCGATTTAGGGTGCTATTTTTAATTAAAAAAAAATTTCACAAACAAAAAGGGGTGGCGACCACACCCAAGGTAAAAGCGTATGTTGACACCATGTCACCTTTGTTTTTTGCGGTATCCTCTAACTACTCACCAATTTTCATGAAAATCAATGGACGTTCGACGAAGGAGGTGAAAATTTTCATTGGACTGTACTTTACGTATATCATGTGTTTTTCTGAGTTGTTATCTAATTTAATATTGATCTAGATATAATTCATTGCTGAATTTTATTCGTTGATCATGATTAATATTAATTTCAACTTAGTTTGCATTTGTTGTTTTTTTTTTAAGTTATAGTTGGCATATATTTTAATAAACTTTTTTAAATTATTAAAACTATATATTTGTTCTTTACTTAGCACAGTCAAAATAAACTAAACACATTTTCGTTCATATATAATTACTATAAATATCTACTAAAGTCACAATAAAGATGCACTAGAAATAGACAAACCAAGACACGTTGAATGTTACAAGGAGCACTTTGAAATTATGATTTACAATGTATAATATGTTACAGTTTAAGTTGATTATCCAGTTGGAGATGACTTTTCCTAATTAGAGTCAACTGAAATGGCTGATTTTAGTAAAAGTTGATCATAATAATATAAAATAAAGACTTTTATTCAACATTTACTAATAAAAGTAGACTTCAACTAGATAAAGTATACTCTTCCCAATGACATTTAGTAAGAGTTGGTTCACACAAACAACCGATTCTAGAAATTAAATGTTCCTGGATATGTTCAAATCGTGATAAGTAGTTGAAACGGTCAAAACAAAGAGACGCACACTCATCAAAAAAGCACGTGAGATTATACTCGTATAAAATATATTTAATAAGAAAACAAATACAATAAATAAGAAAACCAAAAATAAAATAGGAGCGACAGAGATGGAATTCCTAAGAAGAAGCTGCAGAGTAACAAGGAGAGATAGAATAAATAACATAGAGATTAAGAGAAGAATGGGAGTGAACTCAGACATAATAGACTACATCGAACAGAAGAGATTAACCTGGTACGGACATGTCAGAAGAGCAGACCAAAATCGGTGGATAAACCGAATAACAGAGTTGAGTCCGATAGGAAAAAGGAAGAGAGGCAGACCTCGAAGATCCTTCAGAGATGAAGTAGATGAAGCAATGGAGAGAAGAAATCTACAGGAAGGGGACTGGCAAGACAGAAAGAGCTGGAGAGAACGGTTGAGTGAAGGAATACAGTGAAAACTGTGGAACTCCTTAGTATACATATATAAAATACATTTACTGAATCGATCCAGGAATAGTCAACTCAAACTAGTAAGAGTTGATTCTATTTTTCCCGCGATCTACTTTAACTAACAAAGGTTAGGAAGAGTCCACTTCAACTCGTAAAAGTTGAATTCAGTTTTTCAAATCAAGACTTACTGATCGTTTTAGATTGAGTTGACTTGAACTAGGAATAGTCAACTATAACTGAGAATCAACTTGAACTGTGACTTATATACATTGTAATTCCCAAATCATGATTTACAAAGTTTATACATTTCAAATCATAATTCGGGATTGCTCCTCGTAACATTCAATGTGTCTTGGATTGTTTATTTCTAGTGCATCTTTATTGTAATTTTAGTAAAGTTACATTAAACTTTTAGCAAGATTTCACGCAAGGTCCGCCTTTTGTTTTTCTGATGTATCCTGGTAAACATTCACATCCTGGACCCCTACAGACAGCAGGACAATTGTTACATGATGATGGATTTCTATGTTCGCAGGTTTCTTCCTCACAACAGCCTGTGCATAGTACAAATCTTGCATTTGGGCCGCACTGATCTGTATTATCTCTTAATCCTAAAAATTGAAAATATTAGTATAAACATTATCTCTTTGCTTAACTTTATTACCTTTTTATATATTTTTTATATTGACGATTTTTCTAATATCAAAAAATTGTTATTGTTATTTTTTTTACTCTATGTTAGACTTTGTCCATAAAATTGTATAATTTTCAGTAGATAATTTTCAGCAAAAACGGGAATCGTTTTTCTCCGTCATTTTCATCTTCTCGACAAAAAGTATGAGAACTAATATTATTGAAAATGTGATTTTCTATAATTTCTTTCATTACAATTTTTTTCATGCGGTCGATATTTTTAGAGTTAAGGGGGAAAATAATGACAGTTAGACCATAATTATTGAATTATTTCGTTTATTATTGATTCTTGTCGGACTAGCGATACATACCTGTTTTTTTGTAGGACATTGTTTTATTTGGATGAAAAATGTGATACCTTTGTCCTACTGTTACTAATAAAAAAAGGCCTTGTGGTATTAACAAACTTTTGAAAGTAGGACCAGCAAAACGTACTACACAATTTGTAGGATAATGTGAGACAACATAATATTTTTCATCCTAGCCCAGTCGGGATAGCATTTGACCATGCATGCCAAGCTGCCTCACATCACATCACATTTTCAACAATTTTAGTTCTCATACTTTTTGTCGACAAGTTGAAAATGGCGGAGATATTGAGCAAAAACGGTTCCCGTTTAAAATCAAAATGAAGTCTAACGCAACAGCGGAATTCAGTCAAGATTTTAAATTTACACTACTAGTAACCCTCCCTAAAGATTAGAATAATAAATTTTGGGGCAGCTCGGCATGCAAGGTTAGGCCTGTTGTTCGTCTAACCCGACTGGACTATCCCTGCTATCTTTGTCATCTACCCCATATGAAAATTGTTGTAAGGAAAAAAGTTGCGCGGTTGGTCAAAATTAAGCTAGTCACGAAAAATTAGCTTGTTAGTAGTAAATGGTGAAAATAGACCTGGGATCCCTGACTATTAACAAAATTACACTTGAGAAAATACACCAAATTCTTCTTCTTTCTCATAATCCTTCATGCCCTTCAGGGCGTCGGATGTCGGGTTCCGCCTTTTATCCATTTCTTCCAAGCGCTTCTATTCGTGGCCAGGTTCTTCAAATCCCTCATACTCATGTTTCTTCTTTCACCTATATCCTGGATCTGGTCCATCTATAGCGGTACGTTTCAATTATTGGTCATTTAAAATCCACATGTGATATACAAACCATATGCCGTTGATTTCGAGAAACGAAAGGTTATTCCTTAAACAGATTGTGTAAGATTAATGTTTCTTTCAAAAAAACACTAATAGGTTACGATGCCCCAGATCTCCACACTCTTTATGTCAACTTATTAAAATACAAAAAAGCTTCTCATCTCTTAAAAGGCAAAGGTAGTAATTTATGGGACATCTGGCCATTATAGCAAAACCGCAAAACCATTTGACATAAAGTTGGTGGTCCGGAGGGCAGTCGCTACAAAGCATGCAAACGATGCAGACAAACCCTCGGCTCGCTGACAATCAACCCTCGTTCGAGATATAAGCAAACACACCGCTTGTTTACCGAAAATAAATAAAAATATTACTGTTCATCGTTACACTTATTTTTATTATTTTTAATTAATTGTAATTCTCGGCCATCCTCGGCTTTTTTTTAATTCATTGTCATGTCATCCTCGGCCTTCCCTTTTTTCTTTTGTTTCCTATTTATGTAGATGTTATCGTTTTTTTGAAGGTTTGATCTAAATGCAGCCTGTTCGTCTTCCAATTCTTTCTCTATCACTGATCTTAGACGCCTCTCTATAATTCTCGTGTATACCTTGAAGGCCACCGATGACAATCATATTGCTCTATAATTCTCGCATTCATTATGTTGTCCTTTTTTGTATATTGGTAGAACTATGTTTTTCGTCCAGTCATCTGGGATTTTCTCTGTACTCCAGTCTTCCTTGCATATCTGTTATAGGCAGTACTCTCATTTTTCAGCCATCCATTTTATCATTTCTGAATCTATTTGGTCCTCTCCTGCCGCTTTTCCAATATTAATATTGGTATAGCTTCTTTCAGTTTTTCCTTCCTTATATTCTCTGGTTCCTCTTCCTCTTCTAGTTATGGTCTATTTCTTCCTGCTTCATTTCTTTCTACTTCTTCGTATTTGAATTTATCTTTGTAGTATTGTTTCCATACTTCTACTATTTCTGTAGTCCCTATTTTCAATTGGTTATTTTTATCTTTGATTCCGTACTGTTCCCTACCTTTTTTCCCTCTTAAATCCTTTATACGATTCCAGAATTTTCTGTTATCTGTTTTGTAATTTGCTTCCAATTCTTTTCCGAATTCTTCCTAGCTCAGCTTTTCGCTTCCCTTACTGCTATCTTTGCTCTACTACGTTTCTCTATATATTCTGCTTTGTTATTTTCATCTCTACATTGTTGATATTTTTTCCAGGCTTGCTTCTTTTGCTTTATTATTTTCTTCATTTCTTGACTCCACCATTCTGTTCTCTTATGATATTTATTTATTGACTTTTTTCCGCAAATTTTCTCTGCACTTTTATATAGTGTATGTTTTAGTACTTTCCGTCTTTCTTCCATATCCAATTGGTCTCTTTACAGCTCTATTCTTTGCAATTCTATCATTTTTATCTTTCTTTTTTTTCAGCTTCTTAATATTTTACCTTAGTGTATGACTTTTCGACTATATATTTCTTTTTCTTTGTAGTCATTTCGGCTACGAGTAGCTGGTGTTGAGTGCTTAGTTCTGCAAATTTTTCTGTTTTTATATTTTTGAAAATATCCATTCCTGCAGGCATCACGATGTAATCTATTAGACTTTTAGCATTTATTTCTTGTGCTTCAAAAGTGTATTTGTCCTCTATATTTTGATACCAGAATGTATTTACAATTTTTATATCGTTATTTATACAAAATTGTATCATCTTCTTACCATTTCTGTTCTCAGCTTTTTCTCCATACTGCCCAAGACTTCCAAGTCCCTTGTTGATGTCATTTCCAACTCTTGCATTCCAGTCCCCCATAATAATTATGTTCTCACTCTCTTCTCTCACTTCGTCTAATGATGTTTGGAGGTCGCTATAGAATTGAGACATTTTCTGTTCTTCTGTGTCCTCGACTGGCGCATATATTTGTATTATGCTAACTAACTCGTCTAGTTTTATACTTACAGTAATTATTCTACAGTTTATTGCTTGGTATTTTACAACTCTTTTACTCAAATCATCCTTGATTATAAAACCGACCCGATTTTTATAGCCTAACTGCTCCGGGGTATATATTTCTCCATCTATTTTTAGCCCGTTATAGTTTAGGAACGCCATTTAGCCTTTCTCTCTAGCTAATTTCAGTTGATGGATTAGAAATTTCCTTTGCTGTTGTAATTCTTTTGAGTAATTTTCCGTAATGTATATTTTGCTGCCCTTGAGTCTACGTGTTTGGCTTAGTATCTATATTTTTTTCAACACATGTTTAAGTTCTATTTTTATAGGCCTGGTTTTATTATTTTAGTTTCCTACTCTATGGATATCTTGTATCTCCGCGTTTTCGTCTATTCAAATGTTAATTTTATTAGTTATTTCTTTGACTTTATTTTTTAGGATTGCTCTATTTTCATTTTCTGTTTCATCTACACCATGTATCACAATGTTTTTCTTCCTTATATCTTTTTCTAGAGCCTTGATTCTCCTTTCTTGTAATTTTATCTCCTCTTGGATTTCCAGGTTTTTCTTTTTAATCACCTCATTTTCTAATTTTAGCTTATTTAGTTCGATTGATATAGCATCTATTTTATTTTCCACCGTTATATCTCCCTCTTCCATTTTATTAAGTTTATCCATTATTTCTTGTATTATTTTTCCATTACGATGTATCTGCTTTTACCTTTCCCTACACGACCACACAACGATAACGGTTTATCCCAAGTCTATGCTTCGGAGGAACCGCTCTTCTTTGAGTGGTTAAATGTATTTCGTTTACATTTTAAATCAAGCTTCAAAAACCATTATAACTGACTAAAATAGTTATAATACTAATTTTAGTAGTTTTTGAATTAAACCCAAAAATGATCTAGCACAAACTTTAAACGTCGTTTTCTCGATATTTTGCTTTTTTGACTTATGCCACTCTTTGAGCAGGGGTGCGATATGTTTTCCATCTTTTGCGTTATTTTGCCGGTTATTAGCGTGCTCATCACTGTAGGTAAATATATTTTTAGTTATTGCGTTCTGTTATTTGATCTGTTACCTAATACCGAAAGGTGTACCTAATAGATACGCCTTTGTAAATTATTAAAATTTTATAGTTCTGTAGTAAGGCAGAATTTAGTATCAAGGAAAGGTTCTTTATTTTCCACAGTCAAAACAAACGAAATCACATTTTAGTTCAACTAAAGTTAATATTTATTCAATTTAACAACTTTCCACGCAAGGTCCATTTTTTGTTTTTCTGATATATCCTGGCAAACATTCACATCCTCCACCCGTGCACACCGCAGGACAAATTTCACATGATGATGGATTTCTATTTTCGCAGGTTTCTTCCTCACAACATGACTTGCAGGATACAAATCTTGCATTTGGGCCACAAATATCTGCAAATTCTAAAAATTGACACCAATAGTTGTGGCTTAATCCCATAAAAACATAATACTTAAATCAAATGTTGCGAAAAAAATGGAAATGTTTTCGTGAGCATATTAGAAGATTGAATAACATAGTGTAAGTAAATATTACTTACTTAAAAATTACAAATTTAAGAAATAATAATGGATACCAAGAAATGCCTTTGAAAAAAAAAAAACAATAATACAATGGAAAAACAGACGGATACAGAAGAAAACAGAGAAATAAAACAAAACATACAGGAAGCTAAAAAAAGTGGATGGCGGATCAAAGTTAAAAAGTGAAAGAATTAGAAAAGAAACATGATATATTATGTTCAGTATGCACAAGAAAGTGTGTGTGAAGTGACTGTTTTTAAAAATAGAAAAGGACTAATAGTCAAGTACATAATACAAGATTAGTTATTATTGATGAATAAGAAATACTTGAAACAAGGAGTGCGTATATAACTAAAATATTATAAAATAAAAAAAATTCTATAAAAAATTATAGGTAGAATTTGGCTCGCTACCAAAATTGTGACCAACAGCTAGATACCGCATACAATTAGTCACCAAAAAATGACGTAAAGATAGTAATCGGGGACATGAATGCAAAGATTGGAAAATAAACCGAATACATGGAAACAATAGGTAGGCATAACCTCCATGAGAGAACTAATGAAAATGGAAGCCTACTAATAGACTTCGCTGCTTGCAATTGAATGATCATAAGCTCAACCTTTTTTCCTAAACGAGACATCCACAAGGCCACATGGCTGTCACCGAATGGTCAAACAACCAACCAGATAGACCGCATTTGAATAGACAGAAGAGCGTCAACAAATGTAATAGTTACCAGATCCAGGAGGGGAGCGGTATGCGGCTCAGATCACTTTCTTCTACAAATAAAATTTATATGCCGTATAAATAGAGAGGAGAAGAACAAACACACAAAAACATAAAAATTAAACCTGGACATCCTGAAGAATCAAGATATAGAAAAACGATTTCGGGAAAAACTAAATAGAGAACTCCTAGAACAGAGAGAGGAAACAATACAAGAAGAATTGGATAAGATTAAAAGATTAATATGGGAAACGGTTAAAAGAGTGATAGGAACTAAAAAACATCAAAGAAAACAGCTTTGGTATGATGAAGAATGTAAACAAGCAATAGACAAAAGAAATTAACTATACGTGCAGTACACTCAAAAAAAAGAAGAACACGAGAAAGACGTGGAACATTTGAACAAGAACTAAGAAAGGCAGACAAAATATGCAGAAGAAAGAAGAGGAGATACGAAAACGACCAAATACTAAGAATGGAAATAGATTTCAATCAGGGTGACACTAGAGGAGCTTATAAATTCCTGAAACAACTTAGAGAGCGATACAAACCATCTGTTAAACCTAATCTGTTTAGAAATAGCGAAGGACAAATTATCAGTGAAGACGCAGCAATAAAATTTTGGTTGAAAAAACTATTTCGAGGGCCTGCTTACAGAGCAAGCACAAACAAACACAACCCATACAGTACCTGATATCGAGATAGCAGATCAGAACCAAAATAATAGACTGACAAACCCACCCAAAAGACAAGAGATATTGGATGCCATTGAAGCACTGAAAAATAATAAAGCCCCAGTGATTGACAACATATCAGCTGAAATTCTCAAAATTGGAGGACACACACTGATAGATAGATTCCATAAACTCATAAGAGACGTATGGAACACAGAAGAAATTCCAGCAGACTGGAAACTAGCAATTATTTCTCCAGTTCACAAGAAGGGACACAAACTGAGTTACAATAATTATTATAAAGGCATATCCTTACTATGTGTAAGTTATAAGGTATTTACGTGGATCATAAACCGAAGATTAAGCCACTTCACAGAACAAACCATAGGAGAATACCAGGCCGGATTCAGACCAGGACGGTCTACTATTGACCAGCTATTCAACGTAAAACAAATTTAATATTAGCTAAAGCCTGGGAACACGACATAGATATCCACCAAATCTTTGTAGATTTTCGACAAGCTTATGATAACGTACATAGAGATAAAGTATATGTAATTATGCAAGAATGTGGTATACCAAGGAAATTGGTAAAGTTAGTTCAAGCCACCATGACTCACACAGAAGCGCAAGTACGAGTTCAAAACGAATTGACAGATCCCTTTCAGATAACTAAAGAACTAAAACAGGAAGATGGGCTGGCACCGACTCTGCCATGTCATAATATATGACATAATATATGGACATAAACCCAAAAATTTTATTGTTTAATAAGTCTAAACAGATTGCAATGTACGCAGATGATATAAACTTGATGAGAAGAACCGCAAGAGACGTCACAGAACTAACTATATGTGGAGTTTGAAGAAAATGCCATAGAAATAGAGCTAGACGTCAACATACATAAAACTAAAGCCCTAATACAATCAAGGAACCAACGAAACTTTCAGAATTTAACAATAGACGACGCTAATATAGAAATAGTAAAACAGCTAACATACTTGGGTGTAGAAACACCAGAGAATGGCAGCAAGGAGGAAGAAATACGGAAACGGTTAATGCTTGCTAACAAAGCATAATTCTCTTTGTCGCAGGTGTTTGGATCCAAAGACATCTATAGGTAAGTTAAGTTTAAAATATATAAAACCATCATACGGCCAATAGCAACCTGTGATGTAGAAATGTAAATCATGACAGAAAAGACAATAAACCTTATTAATACTTTTGAAAGAAATATATTAAGGAGGATACTGGGACCCATTTGTGACAACGGTATATGGAGAATCAGGTTCAACCACGAGTTATGGGGTATTCCCATCTCGGCTCATTATAATCCTTTAGTCCTTTATGATACCCCAGATACATTTTAAAAATCCTCCAGGTCGGCTCGCAAATTAACAGGTTGGTATTAGTATTACCCCATTAGTAAGGTATAATAATAATTTTATCTTAGAATTATAGATTAGGGAAAATTTCTTATTAACATAGAAAATTTTGGGTTCTTTGCGAATTTAAGAAACAGTTTCTCTTGGTTGGAAATGTTGGCCGTAGAATCGATTTCGCTACTCATACATAGGATAAATCTTGGTTAGAGTATAAAACATCTTTAAAGCCCAGAGTATTATGACATCAAAAATAGAGTATCTTTAAAGCCCAGTATAAGTGAAATGTTTAGTCAAAGAGGATAAAGCTACGTGAATGTTTAGAAGAGATAACTGTGATTTTTCGCCAGTTTTAAGTTTTGTGAAATCAATAGGAAATACATCATTGAGATGTAAAATTATATATTATAGATATAGCCCAGTCGGGATACCATTTGACCTTGCATTAGGAGCTGCCCCAAATTTTATTTTGCTAATCTTTAGGAGGGTCAATAGTAGTATAAATTTAAAATCTCGACTGAATTTGACCGTTTCGTTAGCCGCCATCTTGATTTTAAAGAAGAACGGTTTTTGCTCAATATCTCCGCCATTTTCAACTTTTCGACAAAAAATATACAAACTGAAATTGTTGAAAATGCGATTTTCTATAATTTCGTTAATTATAATTTTTTTTGTGCGGTCCATATTTTCCGAGTTATGGGGAAAACTGTGACAGTTAAAGCATAATTATTGATTTATTGAATTATCTCGTGTATTATTACTTTTGCAACAAATTTTCTTCTTTTTCTACAGCACTACAGCCCAAATTGAGCCTTGGCCTCCTTTATTTTTTTCCTCCACCCTTGCCTGTCTGCGGCTGCTCTTCTCCATACAAGGACTCCTAAAAGGGCTTGTGCGTCGCTGTTTTAACAACAAATTTTAATCCATATAAAAATGAAGAGAATTAAATTTTGAACAAATTTTATCTCTTTTATTTTTTTGATAAAATCAATATTTAAGGTAGTACGTATGCGGTAAAAGCGCAAGCGAAAGACCCGATTGATTTCAAAGCAATTGTTATTGTTCAATATCTTCCCCATTTTCAACTTTTCGACAAAAATTGTAAGAACTGAAATTGTTGCAATTACGATTTCCTACAATTTTTCGAGAGAACCAGTGGCGGGTCTAATGGGGGGATGGGAAAATTCCCCCCAACGGGGTCCAAAATTAAAAAAAAATGTTGAAATATTAAAATATGTTAGCTGGCATGAAACTTAATTATCGACAGACAAATTCAACCAATAAAACCCGCTAGTTAAAAAAGTTAAGTGAACTTAATGCATATAAGTTATTATTTATGTCTTTTATGTACTTAGTTTGGTTGGTGTGTCATTGGAAGTTTCAAAAATTGTATAAAATATAATTCTCTTCATTTTTGTTTATGTACAATTAGGTCGTAAATTTAATAATAAATGAGACAATTCAATAATTCCGCTTCTATTATTTTCCTCCTTAATTCGGAGAATATTAGGTCTGGATCCCGCGTATGAAAAAAAAGTTGATTAATAGCAAGCTGAAAATTTGTTAATAGCTTAAGGGTGTCTAGTCGGACAAACTTTGATATATGGGAACACTGGAACAGGGGAAGTTTTAATTGTGGAACAGGTTAAAAATTTGGAACGGTCAGACCACGAAAACGGCACATGTATTTTGTCCGACAGAACAGACTTAAACTCTCCGAACAGAGATTAAACTCTCATGCAAAAATCCGACTGCTATTTATCACCAAATGGGCGTTTTAATGAGTGGAACATGTAGAATATGTCAAATGACAGGAATTATGACAGGTGATAAATAGCAGTCTGATTTTTGCATGAGAGTTTAATCTCTGTTCGGAGAGTTTAAGTCTATTCTGTCGGACAAAATAAATGTGCCGTTTTCGTGGTCTGACCGTTCCAAATTTTTAACCTGTTCCGCAATTAAAACTGCCCCTGTTCCAGTGTTCCCATATATCAAAGTTTATCCGACTAGACACCCTTAAGCTATTAACAAATTTTCAGCTTGCTATTAATCAACTTTTTTTTCATACGCGTGATCCAGACCTATATTGATCGCATAAAAAAACGTAGGAAATTGCGTTTCCAATAATTTTAGTTCCTACCGTTTTTGTCGAAAAGTTAAAAATGGCGGAGATATTAAGCAACAACGGTTCTCCTTTAAAATCAATATGGCGGCTAATGCAACCGCGGAATTCAGTCGAGATTTTAAATTTACACTACTATTGATCTCCCCTAAAGGATAGAATTATAAAATTTGGGGCAGCTCGGAAAAACGATTCAATTCAGTAATTATGCTCCCCCACCACTTTTTACTATTTTCCCACTTAACTCGGAAAATGTCAACCGCATGAAAAAAATTGTTAAAAAGAAATTGTAGGAAATCATATTTGTAACAATTTAAGTTGAAAATGGCGTAGATATTGAACAAAAACAATTGCTACAAAATCAATCAGGTTTTACGCTCGCGCCATTATCGCATACATACTACCTTAAATATTAACTTAAGCAAAAAAATTAAAGAAACTAAAATTGTGTATAATTCAATTCTCTCTATATTTGTATGGAAACATTTTTGTCGTAAAACTAACAATAAACGAGATAATTCAATAATTATGCTCTATTTATATATAACTGTCATTATTTTCCGCTATAACTCGGATAATATCGATGGCACGAAAAAATTGTAAAGATAGAAATGATATAAAATTACATTTTCAACAATACTGGTTGTTATACTTTTTGTCGAAAAGTTGAAAATGGCGGAGATATTGAGCAAAAACTGTTCTCATTTAAAATCAAGATGGCGGCTAACGCAATGGCGGAATTAAGTCGACATTTTAAATTTAAACTACTATTGATCCCTCCTAAAGATTAAAAATAAAATTTGGGGCAGCTCCTAATGTAAGGTTAGGCCTGTTATTCGTCTAGCCCGACTGGACTAATAGACACAGTCCCGAGTTATACCAATATTACAGAGAACCCTCTGTAGCAAATTATGCAAAAATTCAAAGATTGCGTTGAGCAGGTCACCTTATAAGAATGAATACCGACAGAACACCTAGTAGAACGCTTAGCGGAAATATGGTAGCACGTCGGCCAGTAGGAAGATCAAGGAAGAGGTGGATAGACGAAGTGAGAACAAATGCTAAAGAGATATTGAGGGTGCACAACTGAAGGAGAGCAGCCAGAGACAGAGATAGTTGGAGGCGGATGCTAGGGGAGACCAGGGCCCGACTTGGGCTGTAGCGCCATAGGAGAGAGTATTTGGCTCACCGCCTAAACTAAAATAATAGACAGATGGGTTGAATATTGTGAAGAACCCGCGTAGGTTCAGCATGCCACTAGAAAAGGATGTAAACTATGAAAATGATAAAAACAACGAAAAAAATGAGTATTAAATGGTACACAAAATAAATCATGTATGTTCATATTTCGACATACAGGATAATTTCACTAATCAGTACTACGTATAAAATATTGGATTCGGCATTCGATACTTAAAATATTATTATCATACACCGAAGAAATAGTTGGTAACTACAAATGTAGCATCAGACCTTGTAGGTCGACTCTTTATCAAATTTTTACTATGTATTAAGCAAATGCTTGAAAAGTGTTGGGTTATAGTCCAGATGAACATCAGATCTTTATAGGTTTGAAAGATACTTATGGTTCAGTTACTCGTCCAAGACTATGCAATGCAATGGCTGAGCTGGGCATAAGTTCTTTGCATAAGTTAGAATAGAAGGAAAAACATTAAATGCTTTCTGTGTAAATTCTAGACTAAGACAGTGATATCAGCTGTCTCCATTGCTGTTTAAGCTAGCCTTAGAATATGTCATGTATAAAATTTTTCCGAAAATCAAACGAGAGATAGATGTAGAGACACAATCAACATTATAAGTTAACTATATTATCTCGAGCTTTGAAGAAGCTGCATTAAATATTGGTCTAAAAGTAAATGAAGGCAAAACAAAATATATTATAGTTATTTCATAACAAAAAAGACGGCAAATAAGGCAAAATGTTACTATAGACGATTATAACTTCGATGTGGTTAAAGAGTTTAAATATCTGGGAGCAACAGTCACCAATGACAACAAAGATAACGAGAAGTTAAAACGCGGACAATGGAGGAACGGAACTTTCTTTGCAATGCAACATCTAATGAGATCAAAACTATGTAAGCGAAACATGGACGCTAACAAAAACAGTTAAAGTGTTGGTGTGGGAATGTAAAATCTATAATATGTAAAGGCCAATAGAGTAAGATGGGCATGGCATGTGATGTGAAGTAATAATAAATGTTTAATAAACAATGTGTTTTTTTTTGAAAGATCAAGAAGAAGAAGATCTCTAGGATGACCTAGAAAAAGATGTACAGATGCCGTCAGAGAGGATCTGGAGAAAACTGGACTGAGTCAATTAAATGGGAAATAGTGCCATACGACCGACAAACATAGAAGGCAACATAAACGCGGCGCCAATATTCATGAAGAGTTGATATTCATGAACGCCATTGAAAATGATGAATTATTGTGGAGACATGAGGAAGTCAACATTCGTATTTTTGTATAAACTACCTGCTATTTAATATTTTTAACACAATAGAGGTAAATCTATTAATTTAATGTATCAAGTTTATGTAAAAATACCAGAAATGAACAAAAAAAATCAATTGACTTACCATCTTGGCAATGAATCTTTGCAACCGCCAAAATTAAAAAAGTAAATAATATTATATGCTTCATGTTACTGCAGTTGGATTATATCGTATTAGGTATGTTATTAATAATAAGTAAACCGATTAAACTGCATATATATAGGTACACAAAAAATGCAATTACATAATTTGCGTAACATATTTGCATAAAAATTATAAGCCTAAGTAATACTAAGTATGTATGCATAATACAACTTTTGTGTGTAATTTACCTTGAAAATATTCTAAAATTTCTAGGAAATAAATCAAAAAGAACTGTAGGCTTATGAGATGTCTCAACAAGTTTTTAATGATATTTTAAATTATTGTAATTAAAGTAAGTAATGGACGAACAATGTCAATAATAAGCTCAACTGGTATTTTATAAAAAAACAATAATTTTTTTATATATAGAATTGAATTGAAGTTTCTATGTTTAGAAATACAATAGTAGGGGAGGAAAATATGCTAAATTTGCAGTTACTCGAGCGTTATGGGGACCTATTGGGTTATGAGGAGTAGGTTCTAAAACCAAAAAAAAAGTTAAGTTTTCCATAAAATGGAAGATTTTTTATTTTTTAATTTAATTTTCCATTTCCAACAATCTTTTTTCCGTCTATAGCGCCATCTATCCATAATTCGAAAAAATGTCTCAAATAAAAGTTACTTATTTTTACGAAAAAATCCAAATCTGCAATAAAAATTGGGGGCTTCTATTTAAGATTTTAAAGTAACTCCCCACCCCACCTCCGTGGGAGTCGTGTTTGATGCCATTGGATAGATTTTTCAAAAATATTGAATACGTGTATTTTGCAGTTTTTCGATCTGATGTTCATTTCGCGAGATATCGCAGGATTTGTATTTAACATTTTAAATTTACCCCCACCCCCCTCCGAGGGGGTCGTGTTTGGTATCATTCGATAGATTTTGAAAAATATTGAACACATATTTTTTAGCTTTTCGATCTGACGTTAATATCGAAAAATATTCGTTTTTGTTAAGTGAAATTTTGTGACACCCATTTCCTTACGGATCCAAAATCGTCAGATTTTTGAAATATACACTTAGTCCAGGGTCGAAAAATAAAAACAGGAAAAAATCAAAACAGGTATTTGAATTTGCTGAATCGTAGGGGGGATATAGTTAATTAAAAATACATACAAAATAACTCGTAAATCGACCTCATTTTTTTATAAACAAAGGCCAAATTATGGATATACTGTTTTTTGCATTTTTAGTATTATATTTACAGCAACAGTTGTATTACGAAAGTTGTGTATCATGAAGAAACGATTAATTTAAATTTTTAAAAGTTAAAATCCATAAACAATTTACCGAGATATTTGCAAAAAACCAGGTTTTTTGCACTATTTTGTAAATGTTAATAACTTTCACGAAATAGGCCGTAAGGAACTTTTATACCTTGCTCATAAGGTAACTAAGTGCCTTTATTAGTGTACAAAATTTCAAGAAGATCTGTTTGTTAGTTTACGAGTTATGTTAAATGTTTTTTTCCAGACATCGATTGTTTAAACAATCATTGTTGCCCAAGGAGTATTTTCAGAGCTTTTTGGCAAAATGCAATGAGTTCTTAAAGACTTAAAGTACTTATTAACAAAGTTAAAAAAGAACATATTTGTTTTTGAAATGTTAAACAAGTCGATAAACAACTGAGTTTTTTCCTTATAAACCTTTAGAATATATTTGTCATTTTTTATGACAAATATTTATTATTGGTTGTATCAAAAAGCTGGTAAAAAACACACATTAAAAAAGAAAAAAAATGTAAAGATTTAAAAAAAAATAAATATTTAAAAGTCTAAAAATCGGTGACAAATTTTTTCTTGGATCTTCATAATAGACTATTCAGCATATTTAAAAGAAAGTTTATTGTAACAAAATTTATAATTACTTAATCGTACATTGTTAGATTTAAGAATTATTACTTGAAAACAAAAACGTTCTCAAATTGAACATAATTGATGTATAGATTATAATTATTGATCTTCGTTAATTCTACACAGTTTATATACAGGTTCATTAATATCTTCAACATTATCCCTAATTTTTTTAAATAAATCTTCTTCAACTTCACTTTCGTCATATATAATAACTGTCAAAAGGTTGTAGCATCCTCTTTCGTCAGTGTTATCTTTGCAATTTATGGAAAGCTCGGTAAGATTGATTTCGGTTTTGATCGGCTATTATTGCTCTTAAAAAGTTGTTTTTCTTTTTTAATGTGTGTTTTTTACCAGATTTTTGATACAACCAATTACAATTATTTATAATAAAAAATGACAAAGATATTCTAATTGTTAATAAGGAACAAACTGACCATTTTTTTATCGACTTGTCTAACAACATGTCAAAAACCAATATATCCTTTTTTTAACTTTCTTAGCACTAACTTTCTATTTTTAATAGCACCTTTTTTAACTTTCTAATTCTTTGAGAACTCATTGCACTTTGCCAAAAAGCTCTAAAAATACTCATTGGGCAACAATGATTGTTTAAACATTCGATGTCTGGGATAAACATTTAACATAACACGTATACTAACAAACAGATCTTCTTGAAATTTTGTACACTAATGAAGGTTCTTAGTAACCTAATGATTAAGGTATAATAAGTTACTTACGGCCTATTTGGTAAAAGTTATTAACATTTAAAAATAGTGCAAAAACGTGGTTTTTTGCAATTATCCCGGTTAATTCTTTATGGATTTTAACTTATAAAAATTCAAATTAATCGTTTCTTCATGATACATAACTTTTGTAATAATACAACTTTTGCTGTAAATATGATACTAAAAATGCTACAGGCAAAAAACCATATTTTCTGACTTTAGCCTTTGTTTATAAAAAAATTAGGTCGATTTACGAGTACCTATGTATGTAGTTTTGATGGTAAATAAGCCACAATTTTACTAAAAACATGATTTTATTAACGTTTCGACGTCCAAATCGGATGCCGTTGTGAAAATACAAAAAATATTAATGAATTAAACAAAAATGTTGTTGCTGAGTAAAAAATTATTCTATAATTTATTTAATCTGACTCATTTATATCAGCAATTCAGCCATATATTATACATTTTAAAGTAGAAGACTTTAAAATGATATTCAGCCCTATTCTGTAACTTTTAACAAATCGAATAGAAATGACCAAGTCGAATCGTAATTACCCAAAATCGGAATGTTTGATATCTATCGCGTCATTTTTGTGTTTGGATTGGTATTCTGTAACTCATATCGTAATCGAAACCTCTGACTTCTATTTCACGCGGTTCTGAGGTGGTGGCAACCCCGCGTTAACCAGAGAAATTATTGTTCTGTGACTGGATCTAAATTTAAAATTTGACACCGTTGCCATATCCTCAATGTTTTCATACTTTCTTCATACTATCCTCAAGTTTTGAAAAGTAAATAAAGTATTAGTGTAAATACTGGATGCAAAAAGCTCAAAAGAGGATAAATGGTTTTAAATTAAAGTTAATTAAAATTGATATAAAAAAAGATAAACTGATAAATAAAAAAGATAAGTGAAGATAAGAAGTATAAATGGTTTTAAATCAAAGATATTTAAATTGATGTTATTAATGCATTATTATTAATCTATAATTTAAAATCGATATTACTAATAATATGCAATCTTTAAGATTCGATTAGAGCTGAAATAACTGCTAAACAACTTTTCCCGAAAATGGCATCTTTTCTATAATTTGTTCAGACTATGAGCGTTGACTGATAAATATACAAGTATACTGGCATTGTTTAAGAAAGGAGTCTAGTTATACAATGATACTGGTATAATATATTTATCCATCAACGCATCAGAAGTCTATCGTATGCTATTCTTGTACATTATACCGTTGATTGAAATTGTACAAGAAATAACTAAAAAATTATGGCAACACTGCGAGGGGCAAACGTTCATTCATGTGCCAAGCCAAATAGCAAAGCAAATAAATAAGGTTAGGTCCAAGGTCCAATTCATACTCGTACAACATGTCTAAACTAAATATATAATTACAAATAACACCACAGACTAAAAATTACGCAGTTAAAAAAGGTACAAACACTATAAATAATTATAAAATAAGTAGTAATCAATTATTTTTATATATAAAATATAAACGTCAAAACAAAACAAAATGCGCTTGCGTCAACCACAATTCCGATAGTCGAAATCTCATTTCGACAGGATAAATGCTGTCGAAGTGATTTCTATTCACTATTACGATTGTAGAGATTCCGAAGTAGTTATGGAATACGGATTTGGACTATTTCTATTCGACTTGGCCACTTCTATTCGATTTTACTGACTTCTATCATCGAAATGAGTTACAGAATAGGCGTGATTACCAACATTTATGAGTTGCATTCCTGGGACGACTTTACTGAAAGATAGTTCATTCGATTACATGAAATCAACCCCCCCAACTCAAGAACATCCGTCACAAAAAAATCATAATATGTGATCCGTCTTTAAAAAGACAACCACATTCAACGGTTACAGTAAAATTCTGGCGTTAGAGATTCCATAGTAAATCACGAGGGAAAACTAGGAAAAAACCTCATGATACTATTCCGACATCGTAAGTGATAGGTTTTACTTTAGTTTACTCTCAAAACTAATACCAAATTCTGACTTTAATATGTACATATGTTATTTTAAATTATAAATAATATTAATAATACATAGATATATAAATAATACTTCTTCTTCTTCTTCTTCTTTTTGTACAGACATGACTCTGTCTGTTTTTTCAGTGTGCCTCTAGTAAGTTGTCGTTCCATCGTTTTCGTGGTCTTCCCACTGATCGTCTTCCTGTTGGGGAACCGTCTCTCGCCGTCCTTACTACCCTATTTCTTGTCATTCGGCTTATGTGGTCATTCCATTCTATTCTTCTGTTTCTTACCCAGTTATTCATGTTATCCAATGATGCTACCTAAGATATGTAGATAAAGCTAAAGAGTAAAACACGTTAACTACGTTACCTTTTAACTCAGGATATGAATAAATACATGGAGAACTAGGCTTAGTAACTAGAAATGAAGCCGGAGATGATATGCTTAACACGTTCGGTGCCCATGAAGGACGAGTGTCGTCACGACGGGTTCATCAAGGGTACCGGCGACGCACGAGTGTTTTACTAAATGAACGATATAAGTACGTGGTACCAGCCAAGTGGCGCTTGTTCAAGATGGGCACCGAACATGTTAATAAGCAACAGTATTATAATATAGTCCGTCTAAAAAGTATGCGGAATTTTATATTTTTCCTAATTTTAATAGATTTTCTTTTTGTAACATTTTAAGACAAAAGTAATGCATCAAGTAGGTTGTGCCGATAGTAGGTTATGGACAAAATCGCATGACAACACCATCTGTCAAATATTGTTGTTTGTAAACAGATTTAAGATTTGTGAAATAATGTCGCAAGTAGAAAAAACAAAAGTGGTGGAATATTTGTATAGAAAGGGTGTCCGAAACGTTAAAAAATTAGTGCAACTGACTGAACTCCGAAAAAGTGCAGTGTATGAGACAATAAAGAGGATAAAAAATGGCATAGATATGAGACATAGACCACTTTCGGGTAGGCCGCATAAGATTCGCGGAAACAATTTAAATGCTTTAGTGGCTTTAGGACGACAAAATCCGCGCCTAGGGTTTCGAAAATTAGCAAACAGATTTGAAAATCAACGAAGAATAGAAG
Source organism: Diabrotica virgifera virgifera (assembly GCF_917563875.1). Lineage (NCBI taxonomy): Eukaryota > Metazoa > Arthropoda > Insecta > Coleoptera > Chrysomelidae > Diabrotica > Diabrotica virgifera. The sequence continues at coordinate 57,456,390 of NC_065443.1, read as the reverse complement.
TGTGCCCAGAAACTGTCCGCATGTCACTAAAAAGGCAAGGCTACATATCAAGGATTCCAAAAAAAAAAATCCCTACAATCACACCTCTGCAAAGACAACGAAGAATAGATTTTTGTCAACGTTTTCGAGAAGATAATTTTAATAATGTCTTTATATTTGATGAAAGTTGTTTCCAGCTTAGTGCAAATCATCTAAAAGTCCTATCAAGAGAAAATGTTACCGTTCAAATTTCCAAATTTGCCACTAAAATAATGGTTTGGGGAGCAATATCTCAGTGTGGTGCTACACCTCTCTGTATAGTTAATGGTACTGTTGATAGTGCGAAATATTTTGACATCCTAAATGGTTTTCTTCTTGAAACGGCTCATGTTTTATATCCAGGGGGTGGCGTTTTCAGCAAGATAATACAAGATGCCATACTTCTGCTTATACTCAAGCGTGTATGCAAGAACACGAATTGGCAACAACTCCGTGGCCAGCAACATCTCCAGATCTTAGCCCCATTGAAAACCGATGGAGACTGATGAAGATTGAAGTGTAACGAGTAGCGCCACGAGATAAAGAAGGTTTGATTCGGTCAGTTTTACAGGCCTGGAACACCATTACTGAAAATTATGGCCTTGACCTAGTTTCGGGTGTACCTGGACGTTTAGTTAAGTGTTTAGATTTAAATGGAGGTTGTATAAGTAAATGAGATGAATTATTTGTTGAAATTTTATATTGCAAGTGATATAAATAAATACCATACAATTATAATTCTGCTTTCTTTTTTCCGGATACTTTCTAGACGGACTATATATGGAAATTGTTGACATTAATCTGGCAATTGTTATCGGTAACGGGGAAAGTCTGAGGGAGAAATAAGTAGTATTAAGAGAGGTTTTTTCTTTGTCTAACATAAAAAACCTAATACTCATTTTGGTTCAACTACATTTGTTGTTATTTACTACCTAGATAACTTTTTTAACATGTTTTCACACACGGCCCATTTTCACGAAGTCTGATATATCCTGGTAAACATTCACATCCTGGAAAGCATACTTGAAGGCAAATGCGGTTACATTTGGGAGGGACTTTCTGTTGGCAGGTTGGTACTTTACAACAAGACTTGCATTCTACTCTTCGTTCATGTGGACCACAACCATCTAAAAATTAAAAATTTTATTTTAAAAGTACTTACATATTATGTCAAGAATCTGCAAAACTGTTATATTTCCGTAATATTCAAAAGTATGTCTCATTTTATATGATTTTCACATCAATATGATATGATATGATTTTAAATACTACGTCGGTATAGACAAGGAAGAAGGAAATAGAGTACCTATTATTTATACGAAGATATTACAAGCATGGAGTTTAAAAGAAAATACAAAATATAATTTTTTAAAGATACTAACGGATAGTGCAATTTAGTTATATAGTTATGACCAAAAGGCATTTAAGTTTATAATTAAATTTTAGATGAAAGTTTAGCTTATAGTTATGGCAAACATCACTAAAAATTAATGAACTCGTGAATCAATCAAAGCAAAGTTACACTAGGAATTATTTACATCCGGTTCTACTTTTGGTTGTAAAGTAAAATTGCTCATTGAATAACTATTATATTATTATACACTAGTTAAAAATAAGCAACTGACCGTTTTTTGAAATGAAAGTTTATTCGAAATATTATATTCCACGAAGAAATCTCAATTTACTCACCTTCTTGGCATTGGATTTGTACAATCACAAAAATTACAAAGGCACATAATATCATTATCGTCTTCATATTGCGGCAGGTGAATTACCTCGTAATAATAAATAAGTAAACCTGCCAAGCTGCTTATATATACAAAAATACAATTATGTATTCTTTACACCACGTTATCAACAAAAATTTCCGAAATTCTTCTGTATGCATGGATAAAGAATATCAAGTACATCCTGCTTGGTTACAGCAGGAAAATTATTATTTTTAATTGAAAGCCGAAAATTTACAGAACAATATAGTTATTTTCATAACAAGTGCAGAAAGTCATACTTTTCCGCACGCAACTGCAGTTTGCCGAACGACGCGAAGCGGGAGTTCGGCAAGCAGTCGAGTGCGGAAAAGAGACTTTCTGCAAGAGTTAGGAACAATATTTTTTCTACGAGTTTTTAAATAATGACAAAATCTTAATCAATTAATTTAATTAATATGATTATTTCATTCATAGGAGATTCTGACCAATAGAAAGCTACAGAAATCTAAATTAAATCGATAATTTTTGATAATTTCCCGTCGTCAAGTATATTACGTCAGATGACCTTCGTTGCTACGAGAAAATACATTCAGTGACATTAATGACAATTAATGTTTTAAAAATTATAAAACTGATGACTTTCAACCGTCAAATTAATATTTATAACAACTGTTTGTTTAATTGTACTAATTTGGACTTACATAAATAAATTACAATAAAATTTTGGTTTTGAACAGTTTTATTCATGAAATAATCTCAACAAATTGCACTCGATCTCTAAAATTAATATAGAATTTTAGAGCTCTTGTGCAATTACTACTGAAAATACATACACAAATTAATTCTTTGACAATGTTGTCAAAACCAAACTTTCAATATAATTAGTTAGCATGACGACGATCTTGGATTCCATGACGATGATTCAAAACGACTGTTATTGTTTACCGATTTGACTTTCGAATATTATGTCAAAATAATGTTATTTCATCGACTCGAATTGTCGCGTTAATTTCATTAAGAGGATCGGTACGTATTTTCGGCTGCAATGGTATTCAAATGGGGATTCATTTTTTTTTCGAATCCTGAGAAAACTAATAAATATTTTTAAAAAATTTAAACGCAGAATGAAAAATTACGTTATTAGCGAGGGCCGAAAGTCCCTTAGAACTTCTATAATGTTTATTTTAATAAGTTACAGGGGTGAAAAACTAAGAGAAAATTTAGTGTCATTTTTAATTTCAAATATCTCATTCAAAATATACTTTTTATTTATTCTAAGGGACTTTCGGCCCTCGGTAATAATTTAGTCTTTCATTCTGCGTTTAAATTCTTCAAAAATATTTATTGGTTTTTTCAGGATTCGAAAAAAATGAACACAATGCCGTGGTAATATTTTCCAAATCTATCTTTGTCTTACAACGCACTCAGCCGAATATAATATTGTCAGCATATATTGTCAGTCAGACACTGACAATCAGTGACAATTTTAAATATTTGACATTGCATCGGGAATATTTTGTAATATTGATTAAATATTATTGATATATAGTGTATTTGATAAATAATTGATTTAAGACGTGAACTTAATAAAAAGTTATTTATTGTGTATTATTTGTGGAAGATCCAAGCAGAGAATACATCAGGATAATATATTCTGTGATCCAAGTATTTTGTTGTTAAAGATGTTCAAAATTGTAAGCGTTCCATAACAATATATTATTAAAAAATCACTTTAACACTTTTTCTCTTTTCTCGATTGAGTATTAGTTTTTGTTGTACAAATAAATTATTACAATCACTGAATACATAGTTATTGAAAAAATTATCACATTTATTAACTGAATTAATAATTTGCAATTATAAAAATAACAGTTATCCAAGAACATTTAAAAGCCATCTCTTTAAATTAATGATGACATTTTCAAGTAGAATGACATTCTAGTAATGTTTACATATCCATATCAGTGTGAATTTTACTACAGGTAATTTGCCGTGTAAAGACAGATAAAGTAGGGATACACGTAAAATATTTGCGAATTATGTACCCATAGCCTTAAAAAAGAAACACAATAAAACACATTTGCAATAAAATAGTAAATAATATCTAAATACTAGTTTATTGCATGTATTATAATTATTTTAAGGCCATATTAAAATATCTAAACGGGTGCGGAAAAGTAAAACGCGTGCGGAAAAGTAAAACTTTCTAAACTAAAACGCGTGCGCGAAAGAAAAAATCTGTAGTAGTATGGCAAAACTTGATGATGCCAAACTTTGCCAAAATGAGATTATTTGCTTGATATGTTAGTTAGTAACCTTTCTTCAAGTTGATAAAGTTTGGTATGTCTGTGATAAGAATGATAATGAGATGTCCTAAAAAATGAGAATGACAATAATATATGGTATTTCCGCTGTGGTACTTACAGTTGAGTACACGATTCTTTACCCGTGCGTCATCATTTAAAGCATACGAAATAAGTCTGAAATATATTCCACGCAACAGCATGTGACTACTACTCCAATCACGGATTATAAAATATTAGAAAATTTGATGTTATCAAAAATAAATATGTAATGTAGAATGTTAGTTTTGCTTTAAAATTTTGGTGCAGACTTAGAGCTATATTTAAAGGAGCTTAATAAATTCTTTTAATATCATTAGTGATACAAATATTTGTTATAATATAAATATTTGACAATACAATATTTTTTTTGTTATTTATTTCACTTTTGCGGAAATTTAAACAACGCCATTCCTTAACTGTGAATGAGGTTAACTTTATATGTACATTAATGGCAAAATATAATACACTTACCATAAAATTTCAAAACTCCAATATAAAATTAGTTGTGAAAACAACTGTTTGTGTAATATCTATAGATAAATTCTAAATGCAAAAACAGGACACAAAAACAGCAAAAAATCCAACAAACTGACAGTGACAAGTAAACAAACCAGAAACGTCACAAATTGTACTTAAAATCTGAAAAAATACCCAAGCGGGCTTTTATACCTGTCTCTTTTCGATGTACTGAGTCTAGAGCGTTCAGAAAAATAACATGTGTCTACTTAATAACAGGCTGTAGCTGGTTTGTCTTTAATTTCATGAGTGAAAGACAATGATGTTGATAAAAAGTAGTGTTTTATCGCTCCAGATATTAATGACGTAACGGTAAAGAACCCTGGACTGAACTGTATTAGGGTTACTTAGTAATATTTCTTCAAGTTGGTAAAGTTTGGTATGTCTATGATGAAGGTAGAACCCTTAAAAATGAGAATGACAATATATGGTATGTCCGCTGTGGTACTTATTGTCAGTGATTGGTATGTCCATTTAGTTTTCGGTGTTGGGTTGGAAAAACATGATATGTATCCTGTATTTGTGTGTGTTTTGAAGAAAATCATTAAAAAAAAGGTATTCATTAAACAATTATCTAATACAAGTTCTGTAGTGGAATCACGATGAGTAGAATTCTATTTTGCTGTCGTCACGTTACCTAGCAACCGTCGATTCTCGCATTGTAAAATTCGTTTTGTGACGTCAGCAAAATAGAATTCTACTCGTGATCCCACCACTGTAGTGGTATGGCAAAACTTGATATGTTGGATTTTTGCCAAAATGAGATTATTTGCTTGATATGTTATCTAAACATTTTTTGCTATATAATATTGTGAAGGTAAAACCTGAAGGTGTTAAAAAGGAGAATAACATATAATATATGATATGTCTGCTGTGGTACTTATTAGATAGTGCAGAACTTGATGTTACTTATTTTTTATGTTTATACACGGTGAGTCATGAAGAACTGTACATACTCCTGTCTCGTACAGAGGCCCCTATGGGGAATAACATATGACCATTAAAAAGTGTCTGTTCCCATTTTTTAATAATATACAGGGCGAGTTGTTAATTTTTACAGAAAATTTATTCGTTATAATTTTTGAACGGTAAGATCGATGTGTCTCTTATTTTGGTCAATCGTTACACTACTACCACCCAATCAACTGATTTATTCGAACTAGAAAAAAATCAGGTCCGGCTTTAAAAAATGAGTTCGTTTTGGTCTTAGAAAAAATTTCACTCTGTATACGGTTTTTGAAAACTCTAATAAGAATTTTACAAATTAGACAAATAGGCAATTAAAATGACATATTTATTTTTCCCCCACACGATTACTTAATTTTTTTATAAAAGAATCAAATTTGACTATGAATTAAAAATTTGGTGAAGTGAACCATAGATTTAAAAAAAATAAATTTTATTACAAAAATTAATTTTATTTGAACAAGTATTTAATTTATAAGTTACCACTCAAGTGATTTATTCAAACTAGAAATAAATCAGGTCCGGATTTAAAAAATTAGTTCGTTTTGGTCTTAGAAAAAATTTCACCCTGTATATCGTTTTTGAAACCTCGAATAAGAATTCTACAAATTAGACAAATAGGCAATTAAAATGGCATATTTATTTCTTCCCCCACACGATTACTTAATTTTTTATAAAAAAATCAAATTTGACTATGAATTAAAAGTTTGGTGAAGTGAACCATAGATTTAAAAAAAATAGTTTTTCTTGCAAAATTTATGGTCATGCATGATGCCTTCCGCGCCCTATCCATCTATTTCCATAAGTCACATGAAGATGTTGACGAACAGCAACTGAGAAATGTGGTGGTGGTGATGCCCCATCGTGCATAAAGTACATACCTCGGGCGGCTACATTGGCAAGTAGATTCGGCAAAATATTTTGTAAAATATGATATTGCAAAAAAGTACAAATGGTGTAAGAAACACAAATAAATAATACCAATGGTGAACGAAAAGTCGAATTATGTATTCAAACAATGAAAATGTTAAATTATCATTTTTATACACATACATAGTATTAATACATGATGAGAAGGTAGTGATGCAAAAAACGAAGGGAAAATTTCTTTTTGTTTTTGTCTAATTTAGTTGTATTTGTTTATCTACTTTTTGACAAACAAATATTATACAGGATGATGTTTTAGTATTATTCAAAACAAACTGTTCCTTTTGAAATTCTGGAAATTGGCTAAAAAGGTTGTATTATTTAAAGCGTATAGCACGAGCAGTGGTAGTATTATTACTTATAAATTAAATATTTGTTCAAAAAAAATTAATTTTTGTAACAAAAGTTAATTTTTTTAAATCTATATGGTTCACTTTACCAAACTTTTAATTCATAGTCAAATTTGATTTTTTTATAAAAAAATAAGTAATTGTGTGAGGAAAAAAATAAATATGCCATTTTAATTGCCTGTTTGTGTAATTTGTAAAATTCTTATTAGAGTTTTTAAAAACCGTATACAGGGTGAAATTTGTTCTAAGACCAAAACGAACTAATTTTTTAAAGCCGGACCTTATTTTTTTCTAGTTTTAATAAATCAGTTGATTGGAAGGTCACTTATAAATTAAATATTTGTTAAAAAAATTAATTTTTGTAATAAAAGTAAATTTTTTTAAATATATGGCTCACTTCACCAAACTTTTAATTCATAGTCACATTTGATTTTTTTATAAAAAATTAAGTAATCGTGTGGGGAAAAAATAAGTATGCCGTTTTAATTGCCTATTTGTCTAATTTTAAAAATTCTTATTAGAGGTTTCAAAAATCGTATACAGGGTGAAATTCTTTTCAAAACCAAAACGAACTAATTGTATAAAGCCGTACCTGATTTTCTTCTAGTTTGAATAAATCAGTTGATTGGGTGGTAATAGTGTAACGATTGACCAAAATAAGAGACACATCGATCTTACCGTTCAAAAATTATGACGAATACAAATTTCTGTAAAAGTTAACATCTCGCCCTGTATATTATTAAACAATGGGAGCAAACACTTTTTAATGTTCATTTGTTATTCCCCATAGGGGCCACCATACGAGGTAGAAGTATGTACAGTTCCTCATGACTCACCCTGTGTATAGGCCTGGATGACAAGGTTCCACAATTAAAGTCACGTTCCACAATTAAAACTTCCTCTGTTCCAGTGTTCCCATACATCAATGTTTGTCCGACTTGACACCGTTAAGCTACTAACAAATTTTCAGCTTGATATTAATCAACTTTTTTTTGGTACGCGGGATCCAAGCCTAGTATATTTACTATTTATTTATATATGTCATTTTTACAACCATCGTAATATCGTACTATCGTAAACGACAAGCTCCAACTAAAATTATTCAAACAGGCATGGTCTGACAAAATATCGTGTTAACCATCAATTATGGTTATAATTAACCATTGTATTAACCAAAAAGTTGGTAGAAGAAAAAGTCGTCCCCTGAAAAATGTGCGCTTTGTCACTTACGATGTTTTGTCAAAAATACATCGATATATGTGTTGATATTAGTACGAGGTTATTCACTATTTATAAAATCTTATATTTTATTTCAAAATCTCATTATTGTTTATTAGGTACATTATTTTATTTTTTAACAACGTTTTACACAATGTCCATTATTAGTCTCTCTGATGTATCCTGGTTTACAAATACAACCTGGAGTACATACTGCAGAACAAACTCCACATTTTTAGCCTGGGTTCTTTGTTAGCAAGTTGGTTCTTTACAACAAGATTTACATGGTACATATCATTGGTTTGATCCACAATCCAAAAATTTAAATTATTTGTAAACAATAGTATGTTTTAGTAGTCGAATGGACTAAATAGGTACTCATATTGTTAAAATTTCATAAGCTGAAGAATTATGTTTAAAACTTGCTATTTTTTAAAAATTGTTGTACTTTAATAATGGTAAAAATTATCAAAGACACACAATAAGATGAAGAAAACCATAATGAATAGGATGATGTCGGTATTTACAAAAAAAAACAAACTTTAATATTAAGATATTTAAAAGCAAAGTAGTCCAGAGAAATAAGAAGAATTACCATATTAAAAGAATTTTAAAAAAGTGAAGAAACATTTCCAACAATTAGGGATGGCGGTTTTTGACAAAACACCGGTTTTCGGTTATACCGGTTTTTTTTGCTTACGGTTTAACCTGGCGGTTATAACCGGCCACAAAAAACCGGTTTTTGGAAAAACCGGTTTTCGGTTTTTTCAATCCAATAGGTTACAAAGTTACATTTACAATACACTTTAGTTTGCGATACTCCATTCGACTCGATATCAGTATGATCAAAATTAGTACTATCGAAAGAACATGTATTACTTTTACCACTTTTGTATATTTGTAGAATAGGTAATATATTTTAACTGATTTAATACTTCCTGTATGAGTGTATCGTTTTGAAAACGTAGCGAAATTCTTGGAGATTCGTATTCGTAATCAGTAATTCGATATTCATAGTCAGAGCATTATTTTTGGTAATCAGATAAAGGCATTCACCCACTTTCAATGTCAAGAGTTAAGTGTGAAAAATAGATGATGTTTGCTTCTAATTCAACCAAATCACTTCTTATGTAAATATTATGATTACAAATACCTTTTCAAGGAAATATTATAATACAACTTAATAATTGTTTCTGGCTGATGTGAGAGTGCACTTTCAGTTTGCTTCTGTATTTTATAACATAAAATAAAATTTGAATTATGGTTTTGTTTGGAATAATTACTTGAGAATAATAATTATGACTGGGATCCAAAATAATACCTAACCTAATCCTAATCACCGTAAAAACCTAATAACCGGTTTTTACTTTAAACAGAAAAACCGGTTATAACCGTGACAAAAAAACAACCGGTAAAACCGGTTATTGCGAAGTAAAAACCGGTTTTAGGTTTAAACCGGTAGGTTTTTCCCATCCCTACCAACAATGCAAAACATGATTCTAAACGAATTGATTTTTTTGCTTATAGTGCAGTCAGTCAGGGTATTTGTCTCCGAATTCCATCCTACTGCATCAATTTACTTGATATTTTCACTGTAAGTAGGAAATAGCTCAAGAAATAAAGTCTACCCTATATCGTATGGCGCTTTTATGTTGGGGGTGGTTCCCACCCCTCCTCGTGGATGGAAAATTTGTAGGTCAAAATCACCACGGAAGTGGTGAAAAACCTATTTTTAAATTGGCAACAGCATTAGATATGGCGGTTGTTAACACATCTGTAACGGGGCAAGTCTAAGTGAGTAATAGATAGTGTTAAGACAGCTTTTTTCTTTGCATTACATAAAAAAACTAATATTGATATTGGTTCAATTACATTTATTGTTGTTTACTGTCTAGGTAACTTTTTTAACAATGTTTCACACAAGGCCCATCTTCTGTAAGTCTGATATATCCTGGTAAACATTCACATCCGGGAAGGCATACTAGAGGGCAAACGTGGGTACATTTGGGAGGGCTTTTGTGTTGGCAGGTTGGTTCTTTGCAACAAGACTTACATTCTACTCTTTGTTGATGTGGACCACAACGATCTAAAAATTGAAATTTTTATTTTAAAATTATATTCAAGAATCAGTAGAACTGTTAAATTTCGGTAATATTCAAAGGTAAGCCTAATCTGCAAAAGTAAGCCTCCTTTCATATGATTTTCACATCAATATTACGTCAGTCGGTATAGGCAAGGAAGCAAAGAGAGCAACTATTTATACGAAGATATTGGTATCATACACGATAATTAGACCGAAATCATTAGACCGAAAGCAGTAGACCGAACTCATTAGACTGAAAAGCACTTTACCGAAACCTTACTAGACCGAACAGCATTAGACCGAAATGATAAATAAATTTAAAAAGTTTGCAGTAAATTATGCTAAGATTTTGTATATCTGTATTTTGTTTATTGTATTTTTTTGTATTATTTTATATATAGAGTGTGTAAATTGTTACTCTGTACAGTTTGATATGGAATAATTTTCATCCGTTAAACAAATTAGTGAAGGTAAGAATAAATTAAGGGTAGAGTGACGTTAACACCATTTTAACTATTTATAATAACCATCCAAATAACATTTAGTTGTAATTACATTAGTCTTATCTCTTTTACTGCGACAAGTAAAAAGAACTGCTTTTCGGTCTTCTGCTGTTCGGTCTAGTGGGGTTTCGGTAAAGTGTTTTTCGGTCTAATGAGTTCGGTCTACTGTTTTGGTCTAATGCTTTCGGTTTTCTTACAGTAAACCGAAGATATTGCAAGCATAAAGTTGGAAATACAACATTTAATTTTTAAATAAAAATACTATCATTTAGTACAGTTTACTATTTTGTTTCGATTTCCACTTTTTATTTTATTTCAAGTTTATTTTAAAGTTTCGATTTCCACTTTGGAAATAGTTCTCAAAATAAAAAATATTATATTAAAAATAATTTGTTTTTTTTGCTTTGTAAAAAAGTCTTCTAATATTTAAAATTTATTCGACTCATTTATGTTGACAATTTTAATTCGTTCGCTGACGGTTAAATATGGCAAAACCTATAAATTTTAAAGAACCGCTTAGATTAAAACCGTGAAAATCACCCTTTAATTAGCATCCCAAATGAAGTTAATCGTTACTACTTCACCAGTTGCTTTAGGTTGTATATAGAGAATACATAATCAAAGTAACTTGTGAAGCGATAACGATAAAATTTTTTTGGGGTGCTAATTGGGGGGTGATTTTTGTAATTCTTTTTACCAAAAAATAAGAGAGACCATCAAAATTTTAAGCGTAACTCACTTACTTTTAATGTTAGAACTTTTTTTGGAAATTAAAAATAAGCCTTTTTTTAAACAGTTTAAGTTTTAATGAACTTTCCCGCTTCGTTTTTTGTTTATTTCACATTGAAATATTCTATTTGGAATTTGACGAAGAACAACCTACTTTTCATTAGTTACAACTCTGCTTCTACCGGGGCTACAGACTTTATGCGTACAACATATTTTTCAATTTTTTATAAGCTATATTTTTGATAAGAATATTTTTTTCGATAAAATACTTACTTTTTGAGGTATTTGCGAAAAACCGTCCAAAAACATGTTTTTTCATGTTAAAAATGAACATATTCACTCGCAAATAACTCGAAGAGTATATTTACTACAATAACTTTCAATTTCTACTTTCTCTTGTAATTTGCACCTCATTTTGGGCCTTAACTAACTTTCAAAACTTTAAATACGTTTTCTCAACAATTTACAAATTTGCACTTACATCAGTGTTTCCCCAAAGGTGCGATATATTATGACAAAGTTGTTAAGCTAAAATAAATATCCCGATAGCGTATATTCCGAAGTTTTTGAATCGCAAGACAGATATTTCTACGTTAGTTGATACGTTCTTTTCATTAGGGTTTTTACTAAACTGTATACAATCAGATATAACTGTGATGGAGGTTTAGAGGTTAAACATAAAAATGATCCATTCTGTTACCAATAAAGAAATCCATGTTAAGGGGCCGCTCCCGTATGAAAAATTTTCTGATTCGGTTTCTTTGCAGATTTCTGTTCAAAAATGTCACGTTTAATAATAGGCTATTGATTATGTATTATAGAAAGGAACTACAACGTTAACGGAGTTTTATTGTTTAATATAGTGAATGGAACTCTAAATATGAAAAAACCGCGGAGTGCTACCATTTATAGAAGTGCGTTTTTGAGATAGTGGTAAATTAGTTCCTAGGCACAGAGCGAATTAGGGTGAGTTCTATGCACTTTTGGTACAAACACGTCTTCATGAAAATTGTTCAAAGTTAAATTTGCTATTGAAATGTCACATTTAAAAGTAAAATATTTATTTTTGCAAAACTATATTTAAAAGAAAAGCAAGAAAACAACACGAAAGGTAGCAATTTGGTTCCTTGCCTCATAACTTTTTTCTATGGGGATATAGGTATAAGCATTGCTTCACGGAAAAAAAACTTCCATCCTACCTCTTTAAAATGGTGTTTAGTAGAAGTCTCCATACTTTACAGTTTCCAAAATCTGATTTTTCAAACTTCGCTACTCACAGCGATTTTGACCCATTTTCCTTATTACTTCGCAAACATTGTCCTGTAACTTTTTTCTACGCAGCTTTAGGTATGTGCAATGGCACATTTTGTAGGAAGAAAAGTAAATTACCTTTAAAATGGTCTATTGTAGAAGGTTGTATGACTATTTTTAAGCAAGATATGGTTTTTGAAAATTGTATACTTTTTGATTTTTGATATATTTTTCGATTATTTTTAAATTTCTCATTATAACTTTTTTCATTGTATATTTAGGTATATAAATTGTGCAATAAAATAGAAAGCCTATTTTATTTACTTTAAAATAGTGTATTGTAAAAAATTCTATGACTATTTTTAAACAAGATATTCGTTCTCAAAATGTGACATATACATATGCCACAGGTCCCACTAAGCTGGAACATATGGAAACTTTTTTATTATTAACTTTATGAAAAAATTATTCTTTATAAAATGCTCTGCACAATCTTAAACCTGAGACGCAATCATCAGATATAAAATTTTATCAATAATTTACGAGGTATGTTAAAAAATATGAATTTGGTTCAAGAAAAAATACCTTTATATTTCACAATATCGCAAAGTGTTATTAAGAAAAGTTATTTGGAATTAAAAATTATGTTATAATATGCAACTATATTCTTCTAATTAAAAAAAATAAAAAATTTTAAAATTTTTCTCAAGTTACGGATACTTTTGGATATCCTTAGGATATCTTGTTTAAAAATAGTCCTAGAATTTTTTGCAATACGCCATTTTAAAGTAAATAAAATAAGCTTTTTTTATTGCAGAATGTATATACCTAAATGTACAAGAAAAAAAAAAGTCATACTAAGAAAATTAAACAATAATCATAAAAAATATCAAAAATCATTAGAAGTATAAAACCTTGAAAAAGCTTAAAAACCTTATACAATAGACCATTTTAAAGGTAATTGACTTCTATTTCTACTAAATGTACCATTACATATACCTAGAAATGCGTAGAAAAAAGTTACAGAACAATGTTTGAGAAATAATGGCGAAAATGGTCATAAAAATGCTGTGAGCGGCGAACTTTGAAAAATCCTATTTTGAAAAATGTAAAACCTAGTGATTTCTACTAAACGCCATTTTAAAGAGAATGCACTGAAGTTATTTTTCGCTAAAGCAATACCTATACCTATACCTATACCCCGAGGAAAAAAGTTATAGGGCAAAAAACAAAATTTCTTTCTTTGGTGTTTTTTTCTTGCTTTCCTTTGAATATATTTTTGTAAAAAAAATATTTTTGACTATAAAATGTAATATTTCGATAGTAAATTTAGCTTGCCACAATTTTCCCGTAGACGTGTTTGCACCAAAAGTGCATATAACTCACCCTAATTCAACCTGAGCCTAAGAACTAATTCACCCCTTTCTCAAAAACACACCTATTTAAATGATAGCACTCCGCGGTTTTTTTAAATATAGATGTCCGTTGACCATATGAGACAATAAAATCTCATTAACGTTGCAGTTCCTTTTAGCTCTCTTATTTTGAACATAATCAATAGCCTATAAATCTGACGACTATATATGGTACATATGATGTAACATGCGACGTGTATTGATCAGTCGAGCTCGGATGTTTAGTTCCGGTTTTTATGTCATTTCCAGATAAAAACTTATAACCGGAAGTTTGTCAAAAATGACTAAAATTTAGTGAAAATGTGTATCAATCGACGCAAAGCAACATGAGGAGTTCAAATATCGACATCCGGTTCTACGCTTGGTCGTAAAGTAAAATTGCTCCTTGAATATCAACAGAGTGGGTCAAAGAAAACAGTCCACCCGATATTAGACAGTATTTATTAGAGTTTAAGGAAATGACGAAACAGTTCGGTTTTTGATCTAAGGTTAACACATTTTTACGGTACATACATCTGTCATTTGTCAACCCCCTCTCTTCCACTTCGCCCACCCCTTATTTTTAAATAGTGAATAGGGGTCGTGTGCTAGCTCATTAGAAAGGTTATTCCATTCTCTATTCAGTAATATAAACATTAACATAATTATTGTTACAGTGTGCCCAAGAAAACAATTTTTTATTAAATTAATTGTCACTAAATGAAGAATGTATGTAATTTATTTATTTCAAAATATTTTATACTGTTGTGACAAAACAGAAAAAAATGTTTTTTGATAAATTAACTTTGCTTTTCGCTTAATTTCAATGTTCAAGCTGCCACCCATCTGCCTCTTGGTAGGTTGAATATTGAGTTTAAGCAACAAAAAATGTTTATTTATCAAATAAATATTTTTTCTGTTTTCTGTCAGCAGTAGAATGTATTTTAAGTTAAACAAATTACATACATTCTTCTTTTTGTGTCAATTAATTTAATTCAAAATAATTTTTCTTGGACATCCTGTATAAATAATTATGTCAATGTTAATATTACTGAATAGAGAATTGAAAACTTTTCAAATGAGCCAGCACACGACCCTTATTCCCTATTTAGAAATAAGAGGTGGGACAATTGGAAGGGAGGGGGTTGACAAATGACAGATATATGTACCGTAAAAATGTGCCCCTCTTAGATCAAAAATCGACCTGTTTGGTCATTTCCTTCAAATATAATAAATACTGCCAAATATCGAGGTGGACTGTTTTCTTTGGCCCACTCTGTATAACTAATCTTTTGTGAAATGTTAGTTAATTCTAAATTTATATTGCAAGTAGACATCTCTATTTACTCACCTTTTTGGCATTGGATTTGTGCAATCGCGAAAATTACAAAGGTAAATATCATTATCGTCTTCATTTTACAGCAGATGAATTACCTTGTAGTAATAAATAAGTAAACCTGTCAAGCTGCTTATATATACAAAAATATAATTATTATGTATTATGCACACCACGTTATCAATAAAAAACCCCAAACTTAACTGTATTGCATGGATAAAAAATATAAATTTTAAAAAAAGAAGCAGGAAAATTATGATTTTTAGTTAAAAGCCAAAAATTTAAAGAACAAAAAATAACAATATAAGAATCGGTAAAATCATAATATTGTATAAAATAATGATTAGACCTACTATTTTATACAGGGTGCCCCAAGACGTTCGGTAAGTAGCGGAACGGTCGAATATTTCGCGAAATGAACATCGGATCGAAAAACTGAAAAATACGTGTTCAAATTTTTAAAAATCTATAGAATGACATCAAATATGACCTTTATAACTACCTAACGTTAAAATCTGTAACTTGTTTTTGGAAACTCTCAGTTTTTATTTCAGATTTGGATTCCTTACGTAAAAGTAAGCCACTTTTATTCGAGACCTTTTTTCGAATTGTGGATAAAAGGCGCTATATCGTGATACCCTAGGTATAGTCCGTTCGCTAAACTCAGACTCAACTGGCTAGTGATTTAAGCTAGTAATTTTGCCAATTTGATAAAATTGCCAAAAAAATAATTACTAAATGGTTAATAATTACTAATTATTTAATAATTTTGCAAATTTTGTCAAAAAACAAAAAAGTTACGTACTAAATTCTTTAGCCATTTGCGTCTGAGTTTAGCGAACCGACTATAATAGTAATTTACGTAACAAGTTCCGAAAGTGATATTTTACGAGACTAGTAGGAAGTTCCCAGGGCGAGCCGTAGGCGAGTCCTGGAATCCTGTGAGTGCAGAGGGTGTCCAAAAATATTTTTTTAATTCAATTAATTGAGACAAAAAGAAGAATATATGTAACTTATTTCATTCAAAATTCGTTTTACTTTTGTCAGAAAACAGGAATACATGTGCATGTTTATTTGACAAATAATAAATATTGCTTTTCGCTTAAATTCAATGTTAGAGCTGCCACCCACCTGCCTCTTGGAAGTTTAACATTACGCTTAAGCGAAAATCAATGTTTATTTTTTAAATAAAACATTTTTATGTTTTCTGGCACTAATAAAATATATTTAGAATTAAACAAATTACATACATTCATCTTTTTCTACCAATTAATTTAATTTAAAAAACATTTTTTGGGCACCCTGTATAAATAATTATATTAATATTTACCGTTTACTTCTCTCCCGAAGCAAAAGAGCGATAGCACAAGTAGTTTCGATGTTATCCATTGCAAGACTGATGTAATTCTGCGACTTAAGTAAAAATCGCAAGTGGAGGCACCCACCACTCCCACCAGATTTTCTGCGACAGCGATTTTTTAGTCGCCGCGACTACAAATCGCAAGTGGAGTCCAGCAAGGAGTGAAATTAAACGAGAATGATACCTATTTTTAATTTATTTTTAATTTATTAAACCTCTGAAACATTAGCAAAATACCAAAGAAAATAAAAAAAATTATATAGCATCTTATTTGTGAAAAACAAATTCAATTTTTCCACTGCTGTTTTTTTGTACCGAGCTTCTCCTTTTACTCCTGGCAATTGGGTTACTAAATTATCAGCACTTATTCGCACGTTCTTTCGTTAATATAAGTATTTTTTTTATCGAGTGTATGTCACGTCCAACATCGGTCTCTGAGACAAAATTTGTCGATAATTCCATAATCACTTGACACTGAAGATTCAAACTTCAACACTAAAAACAGGTACCTGAATCAGGCAGCTACTGATGGCAGCGAAGATACATAACCAACAATTTGGATATAATCGTAAAAACTCTAAGTGGTCCGTCTCACAGACCAAATGTTAGTCACAGAAGGTTAAACTTAAAGGTTTTTGACGATATAATATTATTTAAGGTCATTTTTGATTGATATGAAGTGGTCCTGAATGGCGCGTAAGAAACCTTCTGTTTTAGATAATATCTTTCCTGATGTCCTGGTGTTCCTCAATTTAACTGGTATTGCGTCATGTACTTCATAAATTGCAAGATGTAAAGTAGATGTTTCAACCTGCTTCCGAAAAATAGCAATACGTTTTTCTAATTTTATTTATATCCAAGTCCCCTTCTTCGTAACTACCGCGGTAAAGTCAACGTTGTTCTTTGCACTGCGCTGCGTTGATGGTGTGTTTGTGTCTTTGTACTTTTCGCTGAATTTTTTTCATTTTATTTTTATTTATCTATCTATCTAGCGAGGTTCCTACAGCCTCTGCCGCTTCTCGCATTTCGACCGCCATATTTTTCTGTCCATCCAGTCGTCTTCTTTGATAGCTCTATCTCTCATGATGTGCCGTACATTTTCTTCCCAGGTAACTGAAGGCCTTCCCCTTATTTTCTTTGGTGTGGTATGCAATGTAAAGCTCTCTTTGGCCATCTATCTTTATTCATTCGTTGCACGTGACCATACCACACTAGTTGTCTCGTTTCAATTCTAGCTACAGTGGAATATACAATACAGTATTTGTCGTTTTTATATCTTCATTCCTGATGTGATATTTTTTGGATATATATACCACACGCTCTCCTTAGATAATCCATCTCTACTACTTCTATTCTTTTTCTGTATTTTTTCGTCAACTGCCAAACTTCTGCCCCATAAGTCATAATTTTATTTTTATGATATCTTTTTTTTGTCGGCATGTTTAAGACATTTTATTTGTACTGTGTAAGTATATACAGAGAGGGACAAAATTAGGGAATAAATTCATTTTTTCGAGAATGGGATATTTTGGAGGTAAATACTGAAACAGATCGATTTTTATTTTTAAATTACGTTTTTTTTTGCATAATATATATCATACTAGTGACGTAACCGATCTGAGCGTGATAACGTAATCGGTATTTTTTTAAATTAAACTAGGGGTCGTCTAATAGTTTATTTGAAAGTTTATTCAATTCTCTTTTCAGTACTATAAACATTACCATAATTATTTATACAGGGTGGCAAAAAAAATATTTTTGGATTAAATTAATTTACACGAAAAGAAGAATTTATATAATTTATTTAATTAGAAATACATTTTACTGCTGCCAAAAAAAAATTATTTGACAAATAAACATTGCTTTTGAGTTAATTTAAAATTTCAAGCTACCACCCACCTGCCTCTTGGCAGTTTGAACGTCTTATTTTAGCGGAAAGCAATGTTTATTTGTAATATAAATATTTTTTCTGTTTTTTTGGCTATACATTCTTCTTGTGTGTGAACTAATTTATTTAAATTTTTTTTTGACACCCTGTATAAATAATTATGGTAACGTTTGAATTAGAGAAAAGAGAATTGAATAATCTTTCAAATAAACCACCACAGGACCCCTATTCTCGTATAAAGAATTATCGACTACGTCATCACGCCCAGATGGATGACTCCACTATTATGATAATAATATAAATATGCCAACAACTTATAATTTAAAAATAAAAATCGAATTTGTTCCGGGTCTCTCTCCAAAATCACCCAATCTCGAAAAAATGAATTTATTCCATAATTTTGCCAATCACTATACTTATGTATTGTCACACCTATCTTCGTGTTTTTGTTAATTTATGTTATTATTATATTAGTATTAGTATGTGTAATATTTGATGTATGAAGTTTCAGTTGTATTTAAATATTAAAACCCTTTTTTTTATTTATTTTAAAATTTATTTTTAACCAGAAGTTCTTTAACTGTCACAATTTATATAAACCAAATTAACATACATTTTGTTTCAAATACGATATTGTTATTTACTCCCTATATTATTATTACAACTACTTATCCCTTCTAATGTGACATCTTTGTACACACGGCCCATTTTCGGACTTTCTGATGTATCCTGGTAGACAAACACAGCCTGTACGGCATATTGCAGGGCAAATATCACATCTAGGAGGGATTCTCTGCTGGCACGTTGGTTCTTTACAACAAGATTTGCATTCTATAAATTGCTCATTTGGACCACAAAGACCTAAAAATTAAAACATTTGTTATAAACGTATAATGGTAGATGAGCAAAGTATGCTAAATGTGCAGTCACTCGAGCGTTATGGGGACCTATTGGGTTGTGAGAAGTAGGTCCTAAAACCAAAAAAAGTTAAACAAAGTTTCCCGTTTTAGTGGGGACTTTCCATTTTTTAATTTAATTTTCCATTTTCCAACAATCGTTTTTTTAGATTATAGCGCCACCTATCCATAATTGAAAAAAATGTCTTGAATAAATTTACTTATTTTTACGTAAGGAAGCCAAATCTGGAATAAAAAATGGGGGCTCCCATTTAAGGTTTTTAAAGTAACCCCTGACACCACCTCCGTGGGGGCCGGGTTTGGTGGCATTCGATAGATTTTTCAAAAATATTGAATAAGAGTATTTTTCAGCTTTTCGATCTGATGTTAATTTCGCGAAATATAGCAGCATTCGTATTTAAAATTTTAAATTTACTCCCCACCTCTCTCCGTGGGGAGTCGTGTTTGGTATCATTCGATAGATTTTTGAAAAATATTGAGTATTTGAGTATTGAGTATTGTATTTTTTAGTTTTTGAAGTTATACTTCTTTACGCGCGATATGAGGGTGAATTTTTATATGTTAAAACCTACGCTCCCGGCGCATGCGCATTATAACTTTGTTCTGATTGGATGTTCAAATGACATGTCAAAAATTATCCAATATGGCAGCTGTAGCGCAGCTGTGGTTTGGACGGTTGACGGTTTGGTTATGTATGGTTGTTGCGTTTTAAAATTTGTGGGAAGAGAAACAACAAAGGTTAGTTAATAGTTATACTGCCTTTTTAAATAGTTTTCATATTATATTTTTGAAGTTATACTTCAAAATGATTTAATTTATGTATGTATCAGTCCAGAAAAGTTGTGGAAAGCATATATTAGTGTTTTTAAATATATTTTTCTACAAACGTGTTAAAAATGCAATTTTTAGGACTCCATAGGAGCGTTAAAAATGCTACTTTAAGGCACTAGTGCTTTAAAATTTTTAAGGCACTACAGTTAAAAGTTAATTGTCAAATTGTGTAACGTCAAAATATTTATATTTCATTTATTAACATTAATATTAATAATACAACTTGCGCAATTTGAAAAAGGTGGTTTAAAAGGTTTTTTATTATAATTTTGTGTCTTTGGATTTGTCTTACTTGGGCGTAAAATAATAAAATATCTATTTTTATATTTCACTTGTCACCGTGATGTATAATTATGTATATCTGAAAGGTAAGTAGCATGCGGCTTGATGGCCTTGTTGGTAGAGCATTGGACCAGAGATCAAAAAATCGCGAGATTGCGGGTTCAAATCCCGGACGATTCATATTTTTTTCTTTTTTTTTTTTTTTTTTAATATTTGGCATTGTTAAGTTTCGGTTCATTTTTGGTAATTATTGTTAATTTTTTGTATTGTAACTGTTAAGTAGGTATATTTATTTCGTTGAAATTATATTATAATAGAAGTATAACTTCTTACGTGCGTACAAAGTACACACACATTCTTTTTTCGATCTGTCATTCATTTCGCGAAATATTCGCTTTTTTCTTGTGAAACTTTGGGAATTTCCTTACGCTCTGCTCAAATCGTCAGATTTTTGAAATATACACTGTTTTGCATGTACTTAACTTCTCCTCCTCCCTTAGCCTTCAGTAATCCAACTTTGGACATAGCCCTCCTCCAATTCAATGCAGTGTTGTCTATTTTGAGCCACCTGTTTCCAGTTGTATTCCGAACTTCTTTATGTCATCAGCTCATCTCATTTGTGACCTACCTCTACTTCTTCTTCCCAACCACTGTCTCCATTGTTGTATTTCGTGATTCCATCTTTTATCCTTCAGTCGGGAATTGTGTCCTGCGAAGCTCCATTTCAATTTCTCAGCGTGTTGTCCTGCGTCTTTTACTTTGGTTTTGCTTCTAATCTATTTTATTTTTTTTTGTACTTAACTTACCTTATCTTAATCTGACGATTTCGAGTTTTTTTAACGATAGATTTTTTTTGCCTCCCCCCCTTAACAAACTCCCCTGCATTAAGAGCCAATATATGGTAGAGGCACATTTTCAAGGTAAAAGGTTTCTCCCCATGTTATAATCTGACACGCTCGAGTAACTGCAAAAATCCCCGCTTGGGCTCCTCTACGATAAAGACATTGTAGTAAAATCAACCATTTGGGAAAATTCTAAACATTATTAATCTTTACAAGAATTCTGCATTGGCAGATTAGATCTCTACAAAAATATGTGCATTCAATTAATTTTTGATTTTAACTAAAAAATAAAGACAACGCCATTTTTTCTTCTTCTACTTTTTTCCATTATAATCTCCAGTCTATTTTCAAAGTTGCCATCCCTGAGGTCTTTATCTATCATAGTATTTCCTATGTAAGTTTTCCATCTTATAGCAGTTCTTCCTCTTCGTCTTCTTCCCGGTGGGTTCGTGTCTAGTATTTTTTTTGGCCACGTGTCCTCCGACATTCTTTGTACATGCCCGTACCATTACGGGGCTATGTTTTCCAACGGGTTTGTAATTTGAGAATTCTACTTCTAATCTGTTCCATATTTCCTCTGACAGCCACCTGTCCTCCGATATTCTTTGTACATGTCCGTACCATTACAGGTAGTCTAGGCGCCAGAGGGGTCACCGTGTCCTTTTCAATTCTGATGGACAAACTCAACGGTTTCTTATGGATTTTTGGCTGCTGATTACGAATTTCGAGGGTGG
Organism: Diabrotica virgifera virgifera; assembly: GCF_917563875.1. Lineage (NCBI taxonomy): Eukaryota > Metazoa > Arthropoda > Insecta > Coleoptera > Chrysomelidae > Diabrotica > Diabrotica virgifera. The sequence goes on along the minus strand of NC_065443.1, from coordinate 57,434,191 downwards.
ATTTCGATCCGAGTGGTCAATAAATTGTTATAAACAATTTAATTGTTTATAAATTGTTTATAAGGCTCTGGCTCATAAACTAAAAGAGTTAAAAAAGAACATTTCAAATAAAATTTGTTCGCTAATAAAAACCGAAGAAAAAAACGTTTATTAAACTTAAATCCAACAGTTAGAACTCAAGATATTGTAAAATTAGTGCACAATGCAAATTGCAAATTGCAAAATAAGTATTTTATCGATCGTAACTTAGCTTCTACGCATGCAAATGGGCCCTAGAGGATCTCACTTTAAAGCTTTATTAATAGGCTTCCAAACAAAGTTCGTTAAATTATTTGATCTTCATTTGTTTTAAAGTTATAGCCGTTTGAATTTAAAATTTTGTTAAAAAAAGTGTACATCAATTTGTTTATAAGGGTTTCAAGTAAATTTGAGCTCTAAACATTTATACTTTAATTAACAATAATGATAGAAAAATTTAAATGGAACATTTTGAGCTTTTTAAAATGTTCGTAAGTTTATTTTTGGTCAAGTTATCGATATTTTAATGGCGCGCTATGAGGCGCAAAAGCGGCTCACAGTCAAGTATGTAAGTATTTTTCGACGCTTTATCGATCGTAACCCGGCTTCTACGCATGAAAATGAGCCAATATGTGATATCCATATAAAAATGAATCAAATTCTTTTACATCATCATCATTGCATATAAGACGAGCATTTATGTTGTGGCGGCATACACACAATTGACGTGCCTTGATGATGTTGCAAAAGAACTAGATCCACTTTATATGGATATCATCTAGATCAGTGGCTCTTAACCTTTTTAAGTGATATACCACCTACAGTTATTTTTATTATTTTTGGTACCACCTATATTTTTAAATTGTATTATCAATACTTACTAAGTACTACTATTTAAATTTTTTCTGTGTTTTGTGTACCACCGCCAATAATGATATGTACCACCAGTGGTACATGTACCACAGATTGAGAACCTCTGATCTAGATAATTAGACTCTGAAGCCCCAGAAAGTTTTAGTTTTACTTCCCACGAGAACATACTTAGTACCACCATGTAACTGTAAAAATTGCTCTAAGAACTTATGCAGATGTAAAGAAGCTGAGATTCTCTGTATATCTCGATGCAGATGCATGAAAGATAATGTTTGTAAAAATAGTATTAATAAATAATGTCAACTTACTTTTTAGTTATATTTCTGAAATATTAGTTTTTAATGGTTTTTTTTTCTCATTTATTACAAAAAATAGGAGACAAAATAAATAGAATGAAAGGTGATACGAGGTAGAGTATGATGATTTAATTATAAAAATTATATGATAAAATTTTATTAGGATCTTCAAAAATGAAAAATGAAGATAACGTATATAATATACATAGAAATTATAATTTGCATCGAGAAATTAGGGCTTGTCCATATGTGGGCGGTTTGTCAACGTCGACTGCGCGGTTTACCTGTTTCCCCTTGTTTTTTTTTTGGTATTAGGGTGAAACTTCAAAGGCGGCATTAGGGTGAGATCAAGTAAAACAGGTAAACCACGCAGTCGACGTTGGCAAACCGCCCACATATAAACAAGCCCTTTGCTCGTGAACCTTTACGCGGTGAGTCAATCTCGCGCCTCAGAGCGCTCTATTAAAATATCGATATCTTGGCCAAAAATAAACATACTAACATTTTCTTAAGCTCAAAATGTTTCCTTTGAGTTCTTCTATCATTATTTTTAATTAAAGTACAAATGTTTATAGCTCAAATTTGCTTGAAACCCTTTTAAACAAATTAATTTACAATTTTTTAAGAAAATTTTAACTTTAAACGAATATAACTTTAAAACAAATGAAGAAAAAGTAATTTAACAAACTTTTTTGGAAGCATATTCATTAAACTTTAAGATGAGACATTCTAAGGCTCATTTGCATGCGTAGAAGCCGAGTTACGATCGATAAAGCTTCGAAAAATACTTATTTTGCAATTTGCATTGTGCACTAATTTTACAATATCTTGAGTTCTAATCAATGGATTTAAGTTTAGTAAACGTTTTTTTCTTTGTTTTTTATTACCGAACAAATTTTATTTAAAACATTCTTTTTTATCTCTTTTACTTTATGATCCACAACCTTATAAACAATTTATAAACAAATAAATTGTTTATAACAATTTTTTGACCACTCGGATCAAATTCCACCCTAGAAATTCGTAATCAACAGCCAAAAATCCATAAGAAACCGTTGAGTTTGTCCATCAGAATTGAAAAGGACACGGTGACCTCTATTTGGCGCCTACATAGACTAAGGGCTGTGTTTTCCAAATTGTTTGAAATTGAGTATTCTACTTCAAATCTGTTCCGTAGTTCCTCTGTTCTTATTCTATCCTCTCTGGTGACTTGTAGACATCTTCTCATACATTCTCATCATAATTGGACCGTTCGTGTTTTATTTCGTATTGTTGTTGTCATTCGCCATACTTTCGCTGCATATAAAGTAAAATTGAGCACTATGGTCTGAAAAATACTTTTTTTGTTTTCTTGTTAGATTATTGTTCATATCACTTCATGGAGTGCTTTCAAGGCTTGTTTTCCCTGTGCTATTTTTCATTTCTATATCTTTCATGAGGCCCCAAATCACATGGGCAGATGATATCAAGAAACACGTGAGCTCTAGGTGGATAACTGTAGCGGTAAAGAAAACAATGGAAAAGGATTAATGAGGCCTATGTCCAAAAATGGAACAAATTAGATATACTAAATTTACATATGAACAAATCATGATTTCCAAAGTTTATACATTGTAAATTATGATTCGGGAGTGCCCCTAGTAGCATATAACGTGCCTTGTTTTGTTTATTTCTACTGCATATTGATTGTAAATTTAGTATAGATAGATCGATATCTCTCATACAAGTAACATCTTTTCTTCATTAACCCTAAATTCTTAAAAGTCTTGTTCCACATTTTCTATACCTACCATCTTTTCAAAGCCTGGTCGATGTATATTTTTTTTATATTTACTTTTACATTTTATACTTACATTTTTTTAAGTAAATAAATTGTAAATCCTTAAAATAACCGAATCATCAAAATCTATTCCAGTTTGGACGATTTTTGTTTATAAGTTTAATACTACGACCTATATACAGGGTGTTTCATTAATAATTGTCTATATAGCAACTGGAGAAACCTTAGCACAAAATACGAACACTTAACCTAAAACACTTAATAAAAAGTGGTTCCTTACGAGTTACGATCGATAAAGCTTCGAAAAATACTTATTTTGCAATTTGCATTGTGCACTAATTTTACAATATCTTGAGTTCTAATCAATGGATTTAAGTTTAGTAAACGTTTTTTTCTTTGTTTTTTATTACCGAAAAAATTTTATTTAAAATATTCTTTTTTATCTCTTTTAGTTTATGATCCAGAGCCTTATAAAGAATTTATAAACAATTAAATTGTTTATAACAATTTTTTGACCACTCGGATCAAATTCCACCCTAGAAATTTGTAATCAACAGCCAAAAATCCATAAGAAACCGTTGAGTTTGTCCATCAGAATTGAAAAGGACACGGTGACCTCTATTTGGCGCCTACATAGACTAAGGGCTGTGTTTTCCAAATTGTTTGAAATTGAGTATTCTACTTCAAATCTGTTCCGTAGTTCCTCTGTTCTTATTCTATCCTCTCTGGTGACTTGTAGACATCTTCTCATACATTCTCATCATAATTGGACCGTTCGTGTTTTATTTCGTATTGTTGTTGTCATTCGCCATACTTTCGCTGCATATAAAGTAAAATTGAACACTATGGTCTGAAAAATACTTTTTTTGTTTTCTTGTTACAGGGTGTTTTATCTAAAAATTTAAAAACAATTTTTGCTCAGAATTTTAAAACTATTCCACGTATCCTTTTCATACTTAGCAGAAAGTGCAACTACTATATACCCTACTAAATTATGATAAACAAACGTTTCTAGCTACTACCAGAGGCGTACGACAGGGGATAGTGGATGGTTGACCCTTCTCAAATTCTACGCCACTGGAGGAATTACTATTTTAGTGCCATTTTTAGATTCTCCAATACTATCTACGTAAATACTATACTCTTCATTGGTAACGATGTAGTCATTAGTTTTCGAGATATTTGAAGTTAAATATGAAACGGCACAGTGCACAGTTATTTTGATTAATTTATGATATGATTCATATGATTAAAATTTAAAACTTATTTGTACCCAGTACTTTAAAACTATTTGGCTTATCCTTATCATACTCGCCAGAAAGTGTAGGTACTGTAGACCCTACTAAATTAAGATAAATAAACGTTTCTAGCTACTACCAGAGGCGTACGATAGGGGATAGTGGCTGGTTAACCCTTCCCAAATTCTACGCCACTGACGAAATTGCTATTTTAGTGTAATTTTTTGAGTTTCCAATACTTTTTATGTAAATAATATACTCTTCATTTGTAACGATAAAATTATTAGTTTTCGAGATATTTGAAGTTAAAATCAAGTGACACAATACATTAATCAAAATAGCCGTGTCGTTTCATTTTTAACTTCAAATATCTCGAAAACTAATGACTTTATCGTTACAAATAAAGAGTACATTATTTTCATAAAAACTATTGGAGAATCCAAAAATTAAACTAAAATAGGAATTCCGCCAGTGGCGTAGAATTTGGAAAGGGTCAACCATTCACTTTCCCCCTTCGTACGCCTCTGGTCATATCCAGAAACGTTTGCTTAACATAATTTCGTAGATTGTACAGTACCTATGCTTCCTGACAAGTATGAAAAGGATAGGTCTAATAATTTTAAAATGGTGAGCAAAAATAATTTTTAAATTTTTAGATAATTCAGTAAGGAATAAGGAACCCCATTTTATTTAACTGATTTAGGTTAAATCTTAGTATTTTGTGCTAAGGTTTCTCCAGTTACTATATGGACAACTATTAATGAAACACCCTGTATAAGCGGTCTATATACAAAGTGTAATAAAAATGCAGGTCACAAATTAAATCACATATTATATTGGGACCAAAAATGGTTCGATTGAACCTAATTTACCTTAGTACAAATGTGAACATATAAAAGTTACTTTGAAGTTACAAAATTAAAATCGATTTTTTCCAATATATCAAAAACTATTAGAGATTTTTTATTGAAAATGGACATGTGGTATTCTTACTTATGATAGGTACGTCTCAAAAAAAATAACAGTGAAATTTGTACACCCCATAAAAATTTGATGGAGGTTTTGTTCCCTTAAACACCCCAAATGTTTGTGTACGCAACAATTAAATTCATATTGTGGTACCATCAGTTAAACAAAATATTTTTAAAACTTTTTTGCCTCCTAGTATTTTTTCAGTAAACGATTTTTTATCGAGATATTAATGTGTTCCAAAATATACAAAAAATACCTGTAAATTCACAATAATATTTTATATGATTAGGTACCAGGTCTCTATCTTACTTACCATGTAAAAAATTGTGTTGGATTTTATAAATGTTCAAAATATCTCGATAAAAACTGACTTATCGAAAAATTATAAAGAGACAAAAAAGTTTTAAAAATATTTTGTTTAACTAACGGTACCACAATAATAATTTAATTGGAACGTACACAAATATTTGGGGGGGTTTAAAGGAACAAAACCCCCATAAAATTTTTATGGGGTGCACAAATTTCACTTTATTTTTTTTAAGATGTTCCTGTGACAAAAATGCCACATGTCCATTGTCAATAAAAAATCTGTAATAGTTTTCAAAATATAGGAAAAAATCGACTTTTATTTTGTAAACTCAAGGAGCTATATTATATGTGCATATTTGATTATGTGATTTAATTTATGATCTGTATTTTTGTCACACCCTACATACGGCAAATTATAAATATATGTATTAAGAGAATGTTATTCGTCAGCTCTAATTATGAATTTCGAATAAAAATACAACCTAATGAAGTAAAAGAAATAGGTATGTAATATACACTACGGGAAAAATTGAAAATTAGCCTATAAATTAAGACAAGTATCATTTAAATTAAAGACGAGGGATACATGGATAATTAGATAAAAATGTAGAAGACTAGGTATATAAATATAAAAAAGAAAAGAGCAAACTAATGAAAAATTAATATTTCAACCCTTTCGGTACCTACTCGCGGAGATATTGGCAACCATTAATATACACAGTGGACTGACTGTAAGTATCTATGATTTTTTTTAATAAATATTTTCACTTTTATATAAAATGCATATTATCGGTGGTTATACAGTGATGAGCGCGCCAATAACTGGCAAAATAACGCAAAAGGTGGAAAACATATCTATAAATATCTACAAAACATGGTCTATAAATAGGAATCTGGCTTATAATAAGTTAAGCCTTTTTTAATACCTTCAAATATTGAAGGTGAATGAGGGATCTTTGTGTTATAACCTAGCTACCATTCTACCGTTTTTTTAGCCGTTGTCTAGATTTTGAATAAATCAAGGAATTTTTCGAAAATTCTTCTTAACAAAACAAATACATAAAAATATTATTCTAAAAGATCTTTAGTCTTGTATGTTACTTGCCAAATTAGTTTGTCCTGAAATCGGGTTTGGCCGGTAACATATTATATAGATACCAATTTTTAATTAATTGTTGAATTTCTTGTCACCAGTTAAAGCTTTTAAAAATGTAGTTTCATCTAAAATTATAGTCGGATACAAAAAAATGTAGATTTACTTACCTTTTTGGCACTGGATTTGTGCAATCGCGAAAATTAAAAAGGCAAATAAAATTATCGTCTTCATTTTACAGCAGGTGAATTACCTCATAATAATAAACAATTAAAACTCTCGAGCTGCTTATATACACAAAAACATCAAATTATATATTCCGCACACCACGTTATCAATAACAAAATCCCAAACGAAAGTATATAATATATTGCATTGATAAAGAATATCAAGGAAAACCTTGGACATCCAAGATGAAAAATAAACTAGGGGAAAACCCTTTTTTGTTTTTATTCTTAATTCAGAGCATTCTATAATTCCCCGGAAAAAAATATACATTATAATATACGAGGTCAATGTAGTGTAAGCAAGTCCATTATTTTAATTATAGAAATGAACGATATTGTTTTAAAACAACACACAAATCGCACATCCACTCAAATAGTGTCAAAACTCAAAAAAATAAAAAACGGTTTTATTGCACCAATAGCTTAATAAAACTACAAAATCTTATCTCAAAAATTGTTACGTTTATAGTTCAATTATTTGTCGTTAGATGACACTATCGAGTCATTATATGATTAACTATACCAGTGCCACGTATCGACTATCGACTTAAACAAGGCATTTGTCCATCTAATATGAATGTGTATAAAGCGTCGTTTATAGAGTAAGAGAGTATATATGTGATTACTTTATTCAAAACAATGTGCGTATGTGCTCAAGAAAAGTGACACATTTATCACTTATTTATTTTTCTTTTTGCAGTATTTTTTGTTCAATCTTGTTATTTGTAGTTAAAGTAACATCATTAAAAAGTATAAATCTGTTAACCAGATAATAATGATAATATTATATTCTGTACTGCAAGAGCCACCTTTGATACAATAGAGCCACTTTTGATAAAGATATCTACATCATTAAACAGTATGTCTGTTAACCAGATAATAATAATGATGATATTATATTCTGTACTGCAAGAGCCACTTTTGATACATAATATTTCATAAATTTTTCGTTATCTTATCTGTATACAGGGTGTCCCAGGCTAATTTATCCAGACTATATCCCTTAAAGGAATAGAGATTTTTTGAATACGACAAAAACTGGTCGATTCCATTTGTAATACACTTTGATATGGCGTAGAAAAAATCATACCCTAAATATTCATCCCTTAATTACAACCCCTAACTTTAATTTTGTTAATAGCACCCTGTATATTTTTTTATAATTTTGGATGTGGTCTTTTTTTTATTTACAACAATCCGCTTCAACCTAAGAAGGTTATTAGCGGGATAGTAACAGGTAATTACACTTTGTTTAGTAAGTTGCAGTCTTTTAGAAACAGAAATAGTTTATTAGTGTTGTTATAGTCTAAAATGTCTTTAAGATTGTTAGCTAAATGGTATTTAATTCTATGGCTATTGAACTTTTCACACTTTTCCACTAGCACATGTTTCACTGTAAGGGGTGACCCGCACTCATCACAAATTGGAGGTTCTTCTTTTTTCAGCAAATATTCATGAGAAAATTGGGTATGTCCAAGTCGTAAACGGGAAAAAATTGTTTGCTTTCGTCTAGATACCTCGGGTGGTTGCCATGGTCCAACGTTGTTTTTTATCTCCTGAAGCTTTGATGATGTGGATTTCCATTTACTGTTCCAATTTTCGAAAAGATGTTTTATGAAGTAGCTTTTTAGATCCATACTTACAGATTGGAGCGACATTGGAATACTGTTATCATTTATGGCTTCTTTGGCATTTCGGTCTGCTGATTCATTGCCTGCTACTCCAACATGTGATGGAACCCAGAGAAACTTGATTCTTAAATCTTCAGTATGCAATTTATGTAGTTCTTCCTTTATTAGTAAAGCTATTGGATGCTGCGTGTAAATTTTCCTTATTACGTGTAGTGATGACATAGAATCTGTGACGATTAATATCTTCTTCATCTTGTTCGCATTTGCATGCAGTATTGCTTGGTAGATCGCATAAAGTTCCCCAGTTAATACAGTTGCAGTATCTGGAATTTTATGTTTGTGAATCTCTGTGTTGTTAACAAATGCCACTCCGACTCCATTTTCAGTTTTAGACGCGTCTGTATAGTATACTGTGTAATCGGAATGAGAGTTAATTAGATCTCTGAAGTGTTGTAAGATGAGATTAGGGTTAGTGCTACTTTTTTGGAATTGTAATATACTGCAATTGACTGTTGGAATTTTTACAGTCCAAGGTGGAGATGAAGAAATTTCTTTGTATTGATATAAGGGTGGAAATTCCTGCCAGTTAAGTAGCTCTATTGTATGGTGGATTCTGCGAGAATAAGGGAGATTGAACTTTGAAGAGTCATTAGTCATGGATAGATCTAAAATGTTATTTATTGAAAATCTTTTATGTACATTTATGTTAGAAGCGTAATTAAAGGTTAACAGCTGTCTACGAAGCATTAGAGTGGGTTCGCCTATTTCAGCTTGTATGCTATTTATCGGAGTTGTTCTGTATGCTCCAAGTATAATCCTTAGGGAGGTGTTATGTAGCGTATCCAAAGTTTCAACGTTGTTTTGCTGGCAGATGCATATGCCACACATCCGTAGTCAATCTTAGAGCGAATTAAGGATCTATATAGCATGAGCAGTGTTTTACCTTCGGCACCCCAAGTCCTGTGAGCTAGATACTTTAACAAGTTAAGACCATTTCGACATGAAAGAACTAACTGCTGAATATGACTTTCCAATTTAACTGTTGATCAAATATCATTCCTAGGAATTTTATTTCGTTTGTATAGGAAAGATTTTGATTCTCAAGCGTGAGATTTGGTTTATCCTCGATACGTTTTTTTGAAAATATTATACATTCTGTTTTATTAGAACAAAAACTAAAACCGGTGTTTAAGGACCAATTTACTAGTTTATTTAAGTGTTCCTGTAATGTTGACGCCATATGATTTACGTTTTTTCCTTTGATATAAAGAATCAGATCGTCAGCATATAGTCGTGCCTGAACAGGTTTCGCCATGATTTTTACTATATCGTTTATTGCTATTAAAAACAGAGTAGGGCTGATGACTGATCCTTGTGGGATTCCGTTTTGTTGTTCTCTAAGATAGGACATAGCACCATTCGCTCGGACTTGAAATGTTCTTTGAGTTAAAAAATTGTTTATATAGGCTAAAATATTTCCTTGATATCCAAATTTGTTTGGAATGCTCAATATACGATGTTTCCATACTGTATCAAATGCTTTAGTTATGTCAAAGTAAATCGCCATACATTTTTGGTTATTTTTAAAAGCTTCGTGAATAGCGTTTTCCAGATCGATAATGTTGTCGTTTGTAGATCTGCCTGGTCTAAAGCCAGCTTGTTCGATAATCAGTTGATCATTGCGTTCCAGGTTCCACATTAATCTTCTGTTGACTATTTTTTCCATAAGTTTACATGAGGAACACGTTAGTGATATAGGACGATATAATTCTGGGTGTAATTTATCTTTATTTGCTTTAATAATAGGAATAACAATGGCATTTTTCCAGATTTTTGGAAATGATTTTTGTGCGCAAATAATATTGAAAATTTGGAGCAGAAACTCTTTTGCTTCCATGGGAAGTTTTTTAATGAATTGTATTGGTATGTCATCTGGACCTGGTGCAGTGTCTTTTATGGTATTAAGTGCATCTTCAAATTCCCCATAACTGAGAGGTATAATAATAGCGTTAAATTCGTCGGAAATTGTAATAGGTACTGCCTCCTCCTCTTGTTTGTATGTTAGGAACTCGTTACTGTAACTTTGGTTGGATGAGAATTTTTGATAGGTATCAGCCAGTTCATTTACTATATCCTGTAGCTCAGTTAGTAGCGTTTTTTCTTTTTGCAGGCTCACAATTTGTTGGTAGGTATGCTGCCCTGTTATTTTTTTAACTTTTTTCCAAACTGATGATATATTTGTACTACTGTTTATGCTAGATATGTATTTCTGCCATGATTCTTGTTTGCTTTTTTTAACTATTCTTCTTGCTTCAGCTCTACGTTTTTTGTACTCTATTAATAGATCAATATTTTTGTATTTTTTTGTAGCGGTTCCAAATTGTTTTACTTAATTTAATAGCGGCTTCACATTGTGAATTCCACCAGGGAACTGGTTTGCGTTTTTTTAAATTTGAGATTTACCTATGGTTATATTAGCCGCATCCAGTACAAGCTGATTGAAGCTCCTAAGTGTGTCATCAATGGAGTCTGAAATTTTAATCTGATTCATTCTGTTTGATACAATTCTCTCAAATTCAATCCAATTTGCCTTTTTTAGTTTCCATTTTTCAGTTGGTATTGTATTTGTGTTTAAATTTACTATATGCTTTATTAAGATTGGGAAGTGGTCGCTACTATATAAATCTTTTAATGCTGTCCAGTCTAGTTGGGTGATCAATGAGGGTTCACATATGGAGAGATCAATGGCGGAAGAAGTTCCAGTAGCCATATTGAATCTTGTTGGCGAGCCGTCGTTAAGTAGGCATAAGTTCATAATGTTCAAAACGTTTTCTAACATATTTCCCCTCGTTGTTGTTTTATTTGATCCCCATGTAATATTATGGCAATTAAAATCTCCCTTGATTATTCGAGGGGAAGGAATTTGTTGGAGAAGATTAAGTAGTTCGGGTTTAGTCAGAGTCTTGTCTGGTGGAACATAAATGCTGCAAATATTTAACTTTAGAGGGGCAAGTATTGTTACAGCAGCTGCTTCGATATTAGTTGTGAGGTTTATATTTTGAACAGGTTTATTTGACTTTATATATAGAGCTACTTCTTCACTGGCGTAGTTCTGATTGGGTCGATTGGTGTAAAATCCTGTGTAACCTTTCAGGTTGTGTGTTGAGTTATTTTTGAAGTGAGTTTCTTGTAACGAAATAAAATCTGGTGCATATTCTGAGATAAGAAGCTGTAACATGGTTAAATGGGTGTAATACCCATTCAAATTCCATTGTAGTATACTATTGAAAGTGACTTATTGTTTAGTTGAAGCACATGAATCACTATGGGGTTCAGACACTTCATGTTGTAATAGTCTTTCTAGCTTTTTGCGTAGTCGTGTGATTCGATTTTTTAATTTTGAGTCAGTAAAATGAGGATGAGTGTCTACAAGCATTTTAATAAGTAATGGTAAATCTGGTGTATAATCCTTAACAATATTATAGACATCTTTAGCTCCGCATGTCTCATTTAGTAACTCCCGAAGTTCATCGTAATTTAAGACATATGATTTTGAATGTTTATTGATAAATCTTTTAGCAGCTTCTTCGGTTTCTATTGTTTCCTTGGTTATTGTGTTAATTTGATTTTGTAATTTCTGATCATCTTGTATCTGTTGTTTTTGGGGTGAATCTTGAGTGGGTGGTATTATGTTTTTTTCGGGTTCAGAATTGTTGTCGGCTCTTATTTTTTTGGATATAGGACTACTTTTATGACATGCTTCGCTAAATATATTAGATGCTGGTTCTTCTGTTGAAGATGGGGTTTCTGATAAATGTCTTTTGGTTGATGTTGATGTTTCTGTTGTTGAAAGGGATATATTTGACACCTCCATAGAATTTATTGGAAGAAGAGGGCTTGATGAATTATTTATTTGGTTATCTGTTGTAAGAATCTGCGAGGTGATATTTTGAGGTGGATTAAAAGTTGGAATAGTATTTGGCATATTAGAATTGATTAGGGAAGAGGTTTCTGATGAGCATTGTGAGGCAAGATGGCCACTTTGTTTGCATTTGAAACAAAGCGATTGGTCGTTGGACAAAAATATTTTGTAGCTAACATTATCATGATTAACCATGACAAAATCAGGTATGGTTATATTATCTAGGGGTTCAATGTATACTTGACGCCTAAAACTGAGTATGTGGCTATATTCAGGATTTGTAGCTCCAATTCTCAAACATGTTATTGGTGACATCAATTTCAAGCCTAGGTTCTGGAGAATATTAATCAACATTTCCTGCGGTATTGTTGGATGAACATTAGATAAGAGAAGACGTTCCGATGGGGTGACTAATCTACGGGCTAGAAGTACTTCATTATTTATTTTTATGGATCCTGTTTTATTTAGAAAGTCATCAACTACAGCTTTACTTGAAAGATAAACGCATACCCGGTATTAGAGATTCTTGATGAATAAATAATATTTTTTGGTTGGACGAGTGGTCCTAGTTGCAAAAGATAATCTTGCAATTTTGAGCCATTAATTGAACTGAAGATGATGGCTTGTTATTTCACTGGTAATTTTGGAGCAGTTTGTTGAGATGCAATAGTAGAGTACATTGGAGTGTTTTGAGAAGTGGTAGGAGTTTCCATTGTTGATAAAGTATTATTCATCATTTAATTTTACTTGAACGATTTATTATAAACATATTCAAAGTACGGCCCTGGTTTTAATTGTTGTTAATAAAAAACCAGTCCGGTGTGGTGTTGATATGGAGATTTTATGTAGATAGATTTCCAAATGAATATAGTATTTCAATTTAATTAATGTTCTTCTACTCACGTTTTTGGGTCTTCTTATAACACTAACTTTATTGAACAGGTATATCACTTTTGTTAATTTACTATGGTGAAAATACTGGTATAAAATTCCGAGTATATCGGAGCTGAAATTAAACACGCTTTGTGGTTCGGAATCAGGTCCGGTCTCGGATGTGGTCTTCTATCATCTATTCAACAGATTTTTTAAAAACAAAATCGGTTTGTAAATAGTCGAGAAAATATCAGTTTATTTTTTATTTTTGTTATGTGTCCCAGACTAAATTATCCAGGCTATATCTCTTAAACGAATAGAGATTTTTGAATGGGAGAAAAACTGATATATTCCATTTGTAAATTCCACTTTATACGGCTTAGAAAAAATCATCTCCTAAATATTTATCCCTTAGTTACAAACCTAATTTTAATTTTTAATAACTATACCATAATTAACAGAAATTAAAAATAAACAGATATTTTCTTAATTATTTACAAACCGATTTTATTTTTAAAAAATCTGCTAAATAGACGATAGAAGACCACATCCAAAACTATAAAAAAATATACAGGGTGCTATTAAAAACATTAAAGTTAGGGGTTGTGTGACGTTCCGCCCCTTATAGAATCGATTATTGATGGGAAGATATTATTTAACTATCCAAAATATTATTTAATTATTTTCAGAATTATTTTCTTTCAATGTTTATTCAAATAGAACTTAAACCCATCTCAGAATTTTTAAATGCTTGATGACGTCACATTTAAAACGTGGCAACATTGGTTTCCCCACTTTGACAGCCAATGCTTAGTAGAGGGGTACGAAGGATTCAGCTGTGAACGTGAGCCTTGGATTGCCATTGTTTCTCGAGTGTTCGGTCTGAATCGTAGTGTGCGGGGTCATTAGACTCAATTATTCACCTCTAATTCTCAGTTCCAAATTGATTAAATATTACAATAAAAGTATAGTGAAGTTATCCAGCAGCAGTGGATTTGAAGAATTTTAGAGCATACTATATCCAATGAGTTCTACCCCGGTAAATACACATTTTATTAAGTATTTTATTCAGCCATTTTGGAAGTCCTTGACATTTGCTAACTAAGTTTCACATAGTCTATTTTCATGGTTTTTATGTTTTATTTTCATGGATCAAACTCATCTAGAGATAATTCAATATTCGTTGTTAATTTGTGCTTCCAGTTGGAAAATAGAGCTAATTTAAACTCCATTTTTTATATTCCTTTCAAGTCTACAGAACTCCTATCTTTTGAACGATGATCAAATAAGTATCCATCGCTTAGTCTTACTATATTTCATCCTTGTATAATATATCTATATACCGGTGTATATATTATAATAAAATATTCTTTCACAGTAATTATATTTTGTATTTCAATTGGAAATTACTTGTGTTATTTGACCAAGGTCATCTGATAGCAACCTGATAAAAGGTCAAGCTGTCTAGTCATTCAAGTTTTTGGACTTAATGACCTATTTCTTCTTATTCCCACAGGAATAAAAACACCTCCTCGTATCTCTTGCTTCTTTTTTTTTGACATTGGTAGATTGGTAGTAACACCACACTGTGTTTTTTTTAGCACCTACCATGAAATCTTAAAGCCACCCTACAACAACACCAAGGCCAGACCACACAGAGAGAAACAATCAATAGGCGACCAGCCTGGATTATTTCCACATTTTCTTTTTTTGAGTACCTCCAGCTGCTTTCCAACAGTTTTGAGTACCTTCAGCTGCTTTCTACCAGTCTTCCTCTCCTGTACCTCCAGCAGGACAGCTGCTAGCGAGAGTTAGCACCCTTGGGTGCTCATTACATCAACTTCAAGATTAGGAAAGAGTGGTTTGTTTGGGAACATTTACTGTGCTCTTATTAAAGACAGACTGGTTTTGTGATATTTAGTACATTTTTTTTTATAGTTCAATTGCACACACATTTTTCCTGCTTTATATTTTTTATAGGTTTTTTTTTCTTTACAACATAATATTTAATTGATAGCGTTCCCCAACACTCTGCAATCTATAAAGGTATAAATTTCTGAGCTCAGATATTTTCCCTGATAATAGTAGTCGGTACTCTTATCTTGATTATTTTTAGGCTGTGTTCCACTTTTGTATAATTATTTAAACTCATTCCATTATTTTAGTATATGTTTAATTAAATTTTTAAAAATTAACTTCACATATTAGTCAAAATTGTAATTATTAACTTTATTTAACTCGAACTTATTAACTTTACTTAACTTTAACTTATTAACTTTATTTAACTTTAACTTTAATTTATTAAATTCATATGAACTTCTGGATTCTAATCCCTCAGATTAGTTTTTGGTTTCACTTGTTATTATTACTATTATAAACCACGAGTTAGGAAAAGGATCTGTGTATCCACTCGTAGGTTTATTTATTCAATAAGGCTTGTGCCTGTCCCACTCACAGTGAGGTATTTATATGTTATATATAGTATCAGGTAGTATTTAATTAAGGTGTACGTATTATAAACGTACAATTATTATTTGGTGAGGGTTCTACTAACCTAGTTGTAAGTTGTACTTCCTGTATTAGAGGTACCCGTAGTCAGTTTTTCTAACCTTATAAAGAGTATTCTTAGATCATAGTTGTATGATGATTTTGTAATTGACTTTCACTAGTATCACTTTTTCCTGTCATGTTAGAGTTACACACTAGTTACTTGTCCTAACTCAGAGATTGTTAAAAAGATCTAGTAGTTACATTCAATAAATATACATTTATTGTGATTTTTTTTTTCTTATTACTCCTTTATTTTTAGTAGTATATTTTATAATTTAATAATCTTTAATAACTTTTCACATACTTGTACTACAAATTTAACATACTCTATAGCAGCGTAGAATACCTGGAAGAGCGTTAACCTAGTTATCCTTCTTCTGGCGCCCAAAAATTCATTCTATTTTCAGTATATTATTATATTTACTCTATCTATTTTCTGAACATTATCTTCATATCTTCTTTTCGAGCCATCATTGTCACTTCCTTTAATCTATTGTCTGGCCAAAAATAGCCGTGCAAATTGGCCGAATCCTTCCTTGAGTGTCAAGTGGCCCTTCTCATACATATTTAGCTAGCCATTCAAGTTATATCTATCTATTAATGATTTCTCATCTCTAGTCCTGTATCAATTCGATATTCTTTGTCTTGGCATCCTTCCATACAAATACTACTACAAAGTTGTATTTTAGTTACTCCAGCTTCTTCAACGGAGAAGCCACACATTTTTGTCCTTTGGCTACATTAAGTAGATCTTCTTCTTTTTACTACTTCTGTTGGAGTTTACCACTCCCTTTTCATTCACTCCAACAGAAAATCATCAGCTAGTTGTTACATCGGCTTTCCAACGTGGTGGCTTTATTTTTGGTCTGAGACAGTATTCATTTAGGTCAATTCTTCTCTTTTATCTGAAATCTCTTTGTTATTTCCGTTTGGTATCCTATACACATATTGTTACTTATTTATTTTATTTTTAATTTCTGATACATATCAGGTATTCTTAAACGCTGTTTTGATTTTTGTTTATATTTTGGGACCTCATTATAGTATATGTTTGTGCAGCTTACATTCTGGGTTAGATTTTGAATTTTTATTGGGAACTTATATTTAATATTGCTATTAATAATATAATTCATATAACAATTTTATTTCTTCAGTCAATAGTGGTATAGTTGGAGGTACAACTAAGTGTTGATTATTATCATTATTATTATAGATATATATTTTTTCTAGAGTGGTGGTAAGTTACATATAAATAAAAAAATTTACTTCCAGTATTTAGGTAGTAGGTTTACTTGAGTATACAATATTTATTGGATTATTTATCCATTTATTTGATCTTATATATTTATTTGATCTTATTTATTAGATTATATACTGCATTATATATATATTTTTTTTTTGCTGGCTATTTTGATTTTGTTGGTGTGTTGCTGATATTTTCTCGGTTTATATTATATATATTTTGCGTGCAAACTTTCATATTTTCATATTTTTCATATTTCTGTTCTTTGGACTATTTGTCAATAACTTTGCTCTCATCATGTGTGCTTTTAAAGCTGAACATCTTCTGGTGGATGAATTGGATTATGAATTAAAGATTCGGGACATAATGCCAGAGGAGTCGACAACTGTCGATAAAAAACGCAATCTTTTGAGAGGTGCTTTGAAACAAGAAGCTGGCAATAGAAGTTTTCTCCAAATTTCAGCTGTATCCCTTCCTTTTGAGGAACAACAAAAAGGAATCACTGAAACATTGGACAGCTTGTCTAAAAAAATCGAAAAGTTTAGGGGAACTGTAAAGGATACAGAGTATGCGCGATTAACATCTCGTCTAGGCCATATTTCTGCCCGTGTACACTTGCTACACTGTCCTTCTGAAGAACAGGAACCGTTCAAGAGGTCTGTTTCTCTTAAAATATTAACACTAGAGGGTGAACTTGATTCTAGAGTTAACCCCATTGCTACCTCTACTCCTAATGCTTCAGTCAATGTACCTAGCTTTACGTACTCCAAACCTGTTCAAGTACACAAATGGGGTATTTCATTTTCAGGTGAAAAACAGCACACTGATGTGATGTCATTTTTGGAAAGGGTTGAATGTCTTCGAATATCTAGAGGGGTTTCGGAAGAGGATTTGTTTGCTGCTTCTGCTGAGTTGTTCACCGGGACCGCTTTTACATGGTTTATGAATAACAGGGGTAATTTTTCTTGTTGGTCTGATCTGATTAAAAAGTTGAAGTCGGATTTTCTTCCGTATTCATTCCAGGATGATTTATTAGATCAAATTAAGAATCATAAGCAGAAACCTGGGGAATCTGTTACTATGTTTATTAATACTATATTAGGTATGTGTAGTCGTTTAGACACTCCTTTGTCAGATTTAGCTAAAATTAAAATCATCCTTAAATGTCTATTGCCCTTTTATCATCAACAATTAGCTCTTATGGACATTCAGAACATTGATGACCTTACTATAAAATGCAAACGTTTGGAGGAAACGTTATCCTGGTCTTCTCAACCTCCATCCACATCTCGATCCTCTTCTAACTCTTCTTCTCAGCCAACTTCCTTTAGGCAACGTTCTTGGCTAAATAAGGGTCATGAACATAATGTTTCGGTTGTTAGTTCTCTTGTCTGCTGGAATTGTGATCAGCCTGGTCACCCATTTTACAATTGTGGGATTCCTCAAAATCGTATTTTCTGCCATGGTTGTGGCCGAGAGAACACCCTTAAAAGAAACTGTTCTAAGTGTTCGGGAAACGACACGTCGGAGGTCCGTCCCCTGAACGTTTCTCCGTCCAACATCCAATCAGGGAATCAAACCCCATCGTCAAACGAAACTGCTGGACCAAGCACATCCAGCAACCCAAACCCATCTTCACGAAAAGGGAAAGGGGTGTCGTTCAAGAAAGCAGCACACACCACAAAACAAAATTAAACCAGAAATTTATTTCTATAGATAATACGTTAGATTCGCTTGATTCAAATGATCACAGATGGTCATTTACAAACGCTTCTTTGATTGGTAGTGTTCAACGTAACAATAATAATTGTGATAGTAATGTGGTTCCATTATCTATATTAGATTCTAGTTTTGTTAATGATGATGATACGTCTGGGTTAGTTCCATATAACGGTTGTAGACAACCAAATACTTTAGATCTAGATATTAATTCGTTATTAGTTAGGAAACAAAATGATAATAGGCCATATCTTCCTATTCAAATTTTAGGACAATCGTGTTTAGCTTTGTTAGATAGTGGCTCTAATATTTCATTGATAGGGGCACATTCGTTAAATTTATTGAAAAATTCTAGTATTCCCATTATGCCCATTTCATCTTTGCAAGTATCTACTGCAGATGGTACAGTTCAGTCCATTACGGGCAAACTCCAAATTAAAATCACAGTGGCAGATTTATGTAGGGAAATTACATTTTATGTTATTCCTTCCGTGCAGAATTCTATAATTTTAGGTATGGACTTTTTCAATGCTTTCAATAGTACCTTAAGTTGTTCTGATTTTTCTTTTTCCATATCTGAATTTAATTTATCTACCCTTAGTGCTATTCACGATTTTGCTAGTTTATCAAGCTCTGAACAAAGGCAATTAGAGAGTATGATCTCTAAATTTACTACTCTTTCTTCAAAAGACAAACTAGGTCGTACGTCGTTAATCTCTCACACTATCGAAGTGGGAAATCCCACTCCTTTCAGATTATATCAGTACCCCATACCTCAAGCCTGGCAGGCAGATTTAGAAAAGGAAGTAGATTCGATGCTTGCTTTAAATATCATAGAACCTTCAACATCGTCCTACTGTTCTCCGCTCTGGTTAACGAAGAAGAAGGATGGATCCTTCAGGATCTGCTTTGACGGTCGAAAACTAAACAGTATCACAACTAACAGGGATGCTTATCCTATCCCCAGAATAGATGTGATTTTGAGCAAACTTCAGAATGCCAAATACATCTCTTCTATTGATTTGTCTAAGGCCTTCCTACAGATCCCACTGAGTGAAGAGAGCAAGAAGTATACTGCTTTTGCTGTCAGTGGTAAAGGATTATTCCAGTTTGTCACCATGCCTTTCGGTCTTGTTTCTGCTCCTCAGACAATGTGTCGTCTGATGGATTTAGTCATTGGTCCACCGTTAGAGCCCTATGTTTTCTATTATTTAGACGATATTTTGGTTGTCACTCCTGATTTTTCCCTTCATATGGAAATTTTAGATAAGTTATTTTTACGTCTTAAGGAAGCTAATCTAACGGTCAATCTGGATAAATGTCAGTTTGTCGCCCTAGTCTTAAGTTCTTGGGTTATGTTGTGGATAACCAGGGGCTGAGGACTGATCCTGAGAAAATAGTTGCTATCAAAAATTTTCCTATACCAAAGACCACCACCCAAGTCCGTAGGATATTGGGAATGTGTGGCTATTATCGGCGATTTGTACCGTCCTACTCTACTTTGTTGTCACCTCTTACTGATCTTTTGAAGAACAGGAAAAAGGGACAGACCATTACTTGGACTCCTGAGGCTGACGAAGCTTTTAGGCGCGTTAAAGATGCTTTAACGAGCGCTCCGGTTATGATGTCACCTAATTTTGATGAGCATTTTTATCTAATGACAGATTGCTCTAATACAGCTTCTGGAGGCGTATTATTTCAGTTGAAAGATGGCTCCGAACACCCCATAGCGTACACTAGTAAGAAGTTGAACAAGGCCCAGAAAAACTATTCAACTACGGAGAAAGAACTCTTAGCTATCATCCATGGGTTAGAAGCTTTTCGTTATTATCTGGAAGGTCGTAATTTCACTATAATTACTGATCATAGTTCCTTAGTATGGCTTCATAGTATGAAAAACCCTTCACAGAGGCTTTCTCGATGGATATGCAAACTGGCTGCCTATTCATATAAGATTGTCCATAGAAAGGCAAACGGGGTAGTGGTCGCAGATGCTCTTTCACGTGTCCATGATATTAATGTCCTAGATCTGTCCTCTTTAAGTCCTGATATGTGGTATCAGAATATGATTGATAGGGTCACTCAAGACCCACAAAAATATCCTGATTTTAAGGTAGAGAATAATATTCTGTACAAACACATCTTAAGTCCGATAGAGTCCTTATCCAATATGTCGGAGTGGAAAATAGTTGTACCTACGCCAAATAGGGAAAATATTCTGCATATGTTTCATGATGAAGTTACGGCGGGTCATTTTGGTTTTTATAAGACTTATCACCGTATTGCCGAATTATATTATTGGCCTGGTATGCGGAAGTCTATAAAAAGGTACATTTCTAAATGCATGGTTTGTGCTACTTGTAAACCAAGTAACCTACCACAGGCTGGACTTATGGGTTCCTTCAGGAACATAAATTTTCCTTGGCAGATGATCTCAATGGATCTCATTGGACCTTATCCTCGGAGTTACAAGGGTAATACCTATTGCCTGGTAGTTGTGGATTATTTCACTAAATTTCCTTTAGTTTGTCCCCTTCGCCAGGCCACAACTCCAGCAATTTTAAAATATTTGGAGGAACAAGTCTTTTTGGTGTATGGTGTTCCTCAAATTGTGTCATGTGACAACGGTCCTCAGTTTGTATCGAAGGCCTTTAAAGATCTTCTAGCTAAATATAAGGTTCAAAAGACCTTTTATAATGCTGCCTACCATCCACAAGCAAATCATACTGAGAGAGTAAATCGCAGTATTGTCACAGCTCTAAGGTCCTATACTTACCCTGATCACAGAGCTTGGGATCAATATATTCATTCCATAGCTCAAGCCATAAGGACTTCTGTCCATGAAGTTACCCAGTGCTCTCCAGCATATTTGAATTTTGGTAGGAATGTGGCTTTATCAGGTGATTATTTTGGTGTAATTTCAGACAATTCCGAAAATCTTCCTCAAATATCTGAGAAACTTCATCGCTTAGATGATCTCCAGACGTTACCTCATATTTTCGCAGACATTAGGAAGAAGTTAAAAACTTCTTACCTAAGGAACCAGCAGCACTATAATTTGAGGAAACGAGATCTGCGATTCTTTGTTGGTGATCGAGTCTTAAAGCGCAATTTTGTCAAATCCAATAAGGGTGATGCCATTTCTGCAAAGTTTTGCCAGAAATATGTCCCATGTACTGTCTCAAGGGTAATATCTCCTTTGATTTATGAATTAAAGGACAATTCGACTAATAAGCGAATTGGTCAATTTCATGTAAAGGATTTACTGCCTGACAACACCATGGACGATGTGGATTCTTCAACTTCATCGGAAGAAGATTAGCTTAACAGGGTTGTTTAAGCTAATATCTTCCTGTGTTTGCCTTTAATTAGTTTTATTATGGTATAGTATTTTAGTTTAAATTGTTAATCACCAGATAATGCCTGACCATAGCAATTTTTATCCTTCGGCATGGCTTGATGATTTCTCACGTATTAGTTATTAGGTACCGAATTCTTGTGTAATACCGCTTGTATGAGTTTATTATTATTTTTTTGTATTATAGATTGCATTTGAGTCATTATCGACAAATATTCTCAAATACTAATCCAGCCAGTAGTATTACCAAGTTAATAACCTCCACTTGTACTTTTAGTTTTGTACTCAACCTCTCAGAATAAAAGGGCTGTTGATTATTATATATTAAGATATTTGGATGTGTGGGCTCATACAAGTATTCTTGCTTAATATAGATGGAGCTATGTTACACTACCATATCTTAGATTATGTGTTATATCTTGGATATTTGATTACATACCTATTATTTTTTTTTATTGTTTTTATATCATGTCATTGGATTTGCCATATTGGAAAGAAGTTGTGGTTGTTAATTTGTTATTGGGTTACTTTATTGATATTTGTCACAGGTACCTTAAATACTTTATATTAATTCGGATTCTTACTTCCTCCACAGGATGATTCTGGAATGAATTTGGAATTTTGATTTATAAATGAATTCTTGAGTCCTTCATATTTCTTCTTATGAACTAGTCTGTTAATGCTCAAAGTTGGTGAATACGTGGGTTCGAAGTTCAGCAACTGATCACTGCTATCCGATTTCGTAATCCATGTCTTTCTTGTCAGAGTAGGCAGATGTTTATCCATGATAATATTTCTGGTTGGGAAATGGTGTACAACACTTCCTAACCATTCTTGTGCAATTGTTCCAAATATTCCAGGCACATTTTCACACGATAATAGGGAAGTCTAGTTTGCTTATTTTATGTCTCTTAGTTCATAGTATATAGATGCTTGACTTTCCATAGACGTAGAGTCGTAATGTTAGTGATTAACCCACTGGGACAAATTATTGATTTTCTTTTTAGTAGATTCCCTCTTCTTTCCTTAGGCATTAATTGTTGCTTAGATTCAGGAATATCTCCTGGATAATCCTATGTATGTTCACATGAATATACAGTCTTATGAAAGATTGGGAGCTCGTTCCCGTCATATTTTGTATTTACCATGGAGTCATAGAACTTATAAGTTCATCCTTTATTTTTACTATTTAGTTTCGATAGGCTCATATTACCGGATGAGGGTAGATCTAGAGCTAATTTAGTTAGTTATTTAGTATTAGTGAGAATTGGTCCATAAATCTTCCTGATCGTTCTTCTTTGGATATGCTCCTATAAATCTGGTGTCCATTGCTAGTCCGATTTTGGATTAAGTGTCCGATTCTTCACTTATTTTGTTTATTTGGTTGTATAGGTTCGTATTACCGGATGTGGGTGTACGTAGACCTAATTTATTTATATGATTTAGTATGGATGTGAATTGGTCCATAAATCTTCCTGGTCGTTCTTCATTGGATATGCTTTTGTGAATCTGTTGTCCATTGATAGTCTGACTTTGGATTGAGTGTCTGATTCCACATTTATTTTGGTTAATGTGTTTGCATTCCTTTGGTATGTTCACTATTTATATTAGTTGGTATTGGTGAAAATTATTCTATAAATATTCCTAGTTGTTCTTCTCTGGATATGCTATTACGAATCTGGTGTCCATTGCTAGTCCAATTTAGGATTGAGTGTTTGATTCTTCACTTATTATAGTTATTGATTTCATTGGTGACTTTAGTATATGTACTTGCGTTATGGTATGAATTGGCTCTCACCTTTGCCTGGTTGTTCGTCCTTGGATATACTCCTTATAAATCTGATGTCCATGGATAGTTCAACTTTGGATTTACTGCCAATTCGACACTTATTTGTCATTATAAATTATGTCTCATCTTTAGCACTTTTACTAGGACTTCGGGTCATATTTTGCAATTTCCGTTATTTGCTGCAGTGACCATCCTACTTTCCCTTGATTATTAGTGGTGATTATTTGTAATCTTGCGAATCAACGGGGAATGATACACTAAGCACTACTACTCTAGTTTAATATTTTGAAAAAAAAAAAAAAAAATTTTTTTAAATAAAATTTTTTTTCTGGTGGTTGAAAGGGAATGTGACGTTCCGCCCCTTATAGAATCGATTATTGATGGGAAGATATTATTTAACTATCCAAAATATTATTTAATTATTTTCAGAATTATTTTCTTTCAATGTTTATTCAAATAGAACTTAAACCCATCTCAGAATTTTTAAATGCTTGATGACGTCACATTTAAAACGTGGCAACATTGGTTTCCCCACTTTGACAGCCAATGCTTAGTAGAGGGGTACGAAGGATTCAGCTGTGAACGTGAGCCTTGGATTGCCATTGTTTCTCGAGTGTTCGGTCTGAATCGTAGTGTGCGGGGTCATTAGACTCAATTATTCACCTCTAATTCTCAGTTCCAAATTGATTAAATATTACAATAAAAGTATAGTGAAGTTATCCAGCAGCAGTGGATTTGAAGAATTTTAGAGCATACTATATCCAATGAGTTCTACCCCGGTAAATACACATTTTATTAAGTATTTTATTCAGCCATTTTGGAAGTCCTTGACATTTGCTAACTAAGTTTCACATAGTCTATTTTCATGGTTTTTATGTTTTATTTTCATGGATCAAACTCATCTAGAGATAATTCAATATTCGTTGTTAATTTGTGCTTCCAGTTGGAAAATAGAGCTAATTTAAACTCCATTTTTTATATTCCTTTCAAGTCTACAGAACTCCTATCTTTTGAACGATGATCAAATAAGTATCCATCGCTTAGTCTTACTATATTTCATCCTTGTATAATATATCTATATACCGGTGTATATATTATAATAAAATATTCTTTCACAGTAATTATATTTTGTATTTCAATTGGAAATTACTTGTGTTATTTGACCAAGGTCATCTGATAGCAACCTGATAAAAGGTCAAGCTGTCTAGTCATTCAAGTTTTTGGACTTAATGACCTATTTCTTCTTATTCCCACAGGAATAAAAACACCTCCTCGTATCTCTTGCTTCTTTTTTTTTGACATTGGTAGATTGGTAGTAACACCACACTGTGTTTTTTTTAGCACCTACCATGAAATCTTAAAGCCACCCTACAACAACACCAAGGCCAGACCACACAGAGAGAAACAATCAATAGGCGACCAGCCTGGATTATTTCCACATTTTCTTTTTTTGAGTACCTCCAGCTGCTTTCCAACAGTTTTGAGTACCTTCAGCTGCTTTCTACCAGTCTTCCTCTCCTGTACCTCCAGCAGGACAGCTGCTAGCGAGAGTTAGCACCCTTGGGTGCTCATTACATCAACTTCAAGATTAGGAAAGAGTGGTTTGTTTGGGAACATTTACTGTGCTCTTATTAAAGACAGACTGGTTTTGTGATATTTAGTACATTTTTTTTTATAGTTCAATTGCACACACATTTTTCCTGCTTTATATTTTTTATAGGTTTTTTTTTCTTTACAACATAATATTTAATTGATAGCGTTCCCCAACACTCTGCAATCTATAAAGGTATAAATTTCTGAGCTCAGATATTTTCCCTGATAATAGTAGTCGGTACTCTTATCTTGATTATTTTTAGGCTGTGTTCCACTTTTGTATAATTATTTAAACTCATTCCATTATTTTAGTATATGTTTAATTAAATTTTTAAAAATTAACTTCACATATTAGTCAAAATTGTAATTATTAACTTTATTTAACTCGAACTTATTAACTTTACTTAACTTTAACTTATTAACTTTATTTAACTTTAACTTTAATTTATTAAATTCATATGAACTTCTGGATTCTAATCCCTCAGATTAGTTTTTGGTTTCACTTGTTATTATTACTATTATAAACCACGAGTTAGGAAAAGGATCTGTGTATCCACTCGTAGGTTTATTTATTCAATAAGGCTTGTGCCTGTCCCACTCACAGTGAGGTATTTATATGTTATATATAGTATCAGGTAGTATTTAATTAAGGTGTACGTATTATAAACGTACAATTATTATTTGGTGAGGGTTCTACTAACCTAGTTGTAAGTTGTACTTCCTGTATTAGAGGTACCCGTAGTCAGTTTTTCTAACCTTATAAAGAGTATTCTTAGATCATAGTTGTATGATGATTTTGTAATTGACTTTCACTAGTATCACTTTTTCCTGTCATGTTAGAGTTACACACTAGTTACTTGTCCTAACTCAGAGATTGTTAAAAAGATCTAGTAGTTACATTCAATAAATATACATTTATTGTGATTTTTTTTTTCTTATTACTCCTTTATTTTTAGTAGTATATTTTATAATTTAATAATCTTTAATAACTTTTCACATACTTGTACTACAAATTTAACATACTCTATAGCAGCGTAGAATACCTGGAAGAGCGTTAACCTAGTTATCCTTCTTCTGGCGCCCAAAAATTCATTCTATTTTCAGTATATTATTATATTTACTCTATCTATTTTCTGAACATTATCTTCATATCTTCTTTTCGAGCCATCATTGTCACTTCCTTTAATCTATTGTCTGGCCAAAAATAGCCGTGCAAATTGGCCGAATCCTTCCTTGAGTGTCAAGTGGCCCTTCTCATACATATTTAGCTAGCCATTCAAGTTATATCTATCTATTAATGATTTCTCATCTCTAGTCCTGTATCAATTCGATATTCTTTGTCTTGGCATCCTTCCATACAAATACTACTACAAAGTTGTATTTTAGTTACTCCAGCTTCTTCAACGGAGAAGCCACACATTTTTGTCCTTTGGCTACATTAAGTAGATCTTCTTCTTTTTACTACTTCTGTTGGAGTTTACCACTCCCTTTTCATTCACTCCAACAGAAAATCATCAGCTAGTTGTTACAGTTGTAACTAAGGGATGAATATTTATGGGATAATTTTTTCTACGCCATAAAAAAGTGTTATACAAATAGAATATATCAGTTTTGTCCCATTCGAAAATCTCTATTTCTTTAACAGATATAGCCTGGATAAATTAGTCTGAGATACCCTGTATAGTGTCACAACTCAATCTTTTTTTATTTTTAGCAGAATTAATACAATATTTTATATATAATACCCTATTTTATATTTAATTAATTTCTATATAATACACTAAAACCTTTGAAACTGACTAAAATTATTTTTATAAAGTTATACTAATTTTAACAGTTTTAGTACATTCTTTCACGGTTTTGTGGTAAATTTTAAAGAATCGCTTGGATTAAGATGAAATTTGGCATACGCATAGCTAACATATCAAAGAAAAAAGTGATATTGTGCCGATGTGTGCTGTGCACCTGGGGGTTACTTCACCCCCTCTTGGGGGTGAAAAAATATATGTCAATAATAAGTCCGGAAATAGATAAACTACTAATTTTAAGTAACTTTTGTTCTGACATCAATTTCAAGCCTAGGTTCTGGAGAATATTAATCAACATTTCCTGCGGTATTGTTGGATGAACATTAGATAAGAGAAGACGTTCCGATGGGGTGACTAATCTACGTGCTAGAAGTACTTCATTATTTATTTTTATGGATCCTGTTTTATTTAGAAAGTCATCAACTACAGCTTTACTTGAAAGATAAACGCATACCCGGTATTAGAGATTCTTGATGAATAAATAATATTTTTTGGTTGGACGAGTGGTCCTAGTTGCAAAAGATAATCTTGCAATTTTGAGCATTTTGAACAAAATTACCACGTTTTTAGACGGTCACAAAAAGTAAATATTTTGTCGAAAAAAATGTTCTTAGGAAAAATATAGCATGTGAAAAAATAAAAAAAAAATGTACGCTTGAAGTCTCTGGACCTCGTAGACCAGAGTTATAGCCAATGAAAAATAGGTTCATATTCGCCAAATTTCAAATAGGCTATGTCAACGTGAAATATCCAAAAAATAAAGCACTTTTTGGGGAAAACATATTTTAACTTTTTTAAAGTGTTTAAAAAAAGCTTTATTTCTGTTTTTATTAAAGGTTTCTAGCATCAAATTTAAGCAAGTTACGCTCAAAATAAAGTTGCTCCCTTTTGTTTTGGCAAAAAAAAAAATCGGGAAGATCACCCCTTAATTGGCAACCTAACTGAAATTAATCTTTACATCTTTACCGCTCCACAAATTATTTAACTTAAGTTGTGTTTATATGATAATATGTAAGTTTCACTGACTCAAAGTGATTATTTTTGAAATAATTTGGATTAAAAAAAAATTTAAAAATTTTAATTTTGAAAAATATGATTTTTTTCAAAATAACTTAAAAATTGTTAGAGATACCAAAAATCTCAAAAAACAAAGAAGTCAGTATTACTTTTCTGAATATCTTTTACTTTTTGTTTTTCTGTAAGACAAAAATTGATTAAGATTTGGTGTTTCTAAATTTGCATACACTTGTGATCAGTGACTCGTTCAAGCCCTTTTAACTACAGCTCTTGCAAAAATAAGGATTTTGAACCGAAGAAACTTAGTCAATTTATCCATTTCCGGACTTACTTTGGACGTATATTTTTTCACCCTCCAGAAGGGGTGAAAGCCACCCCCATGGCAAAAGCACACATTGGCACAATATCACTTTTTTTCTTTGACTTGTTAGCTATGTGTATGCCAAATTCCATGTCATTCCAAGCGGTCCTTTAAAATTTAGAGGCTTTGCAATATTTTACCGTTAAAGAACGTACTATTTTTAAATTAAACCCGGGAGAGTTTTAGCACAAATTTTAAATATATCAGCTCAATATACAAAAAAGGTGATAAACGTATATGCTCTAATTTATTATAGAGGAGTAACTGTTACCAACTCAGTAGGGAGGTTGTACGGTCGAATAATAAAAGAAAGAATAGAATCAGAATATGAAGACATGGAAGAACAAAGTGGATTTCCTGCAGGAAGATCGTGCACTGATAAATACCTATTCGTTCTGCAGCAGGTAATAGAAAAACGGAAGGCAAGGAATCTATCTACCCACCTATTGTTTGTAGGTTTAGAGGAAGCATACGATACGGTACCTTTGAAAAAACTGTTTCAAACATTGACGAAAGTAGGTCTTAGTAGAGAGTATGTGGATGCTATCGCAAATACAAAAATGCAAGAAGTGTCGTTAAAGAAGGAATAGCTATTTGTATAACAAGGGATGGAATTGCTACTTTTCCTCCCGAGAATGAAGTTTACTGCCCGACGCCTAGCGGAGTGCAGTAATCATTCAAGGGAGGAAAAGACACTTTACTCCCATGTTATACATATGGTTTTTCCACCTTCCTCAAATAACAAGTCATTTTTTCATTTTAACTTAATTAATTTATGTAACTAACCAACAAAATTTATTAGAGCTAAAACTAACAAGTAGGTACAATATAACTGTCAACTGTCAAATATAAGTCAAATTATTAATGTAAACATTGTTAAATCAGAATAACAATTTACTGTTTTTTACCATTCTGCAAAATACAGAGTGTTTTTAAATAAACGTTAAAATGTATAGATACTTGCGTAATAGAAAATAGATATTGTACAGGGCGTCAATAAGTTATATTTCATAATCGAAATACCATGACGTCACAACTTCTTTGCTCCCTACAATCAGGTCCGGAACAGTATACTTTCGGTAGAGGTAGGTGGAAAACTTTATATCTAAATCATGTCCAATAACAAAGGGGATTAAACAAGGATGTTGCCTGTCTCCGACTTTATTTAAAATATATATTCAATCATCGCTAGAGCAGTGGAGAGAACAAGTATCCGGAATGGGAATAGACATAGGCGGTGGTAAATGTCTAAAAACTTTGTTTTTCGCAGATGATCAGGTAGTCGTAGCGAATAATGAGGAAGACGTGGACTATAGGTTTAGAAAACTAAAGAAAGAATATGAAAAATGGGGCCTCAATGTGAACATGTCAAAGACAGAATATCTTAAAATGGGGGATGACGAAGAAGATCCAGATTTAGAAATTAGAACCACTAAACTATGTAAAGCATTTAAAGGTTGGACGCGTTTCCGCGACCCGCGTCATTAACGTATTTACGTTATTGGACTAACGTAACGCGGCTGTAAATTTGTCGAAAAACTCGTATAAGAGATCGACAATATTTATTAATTAAATGTAATTACTTTAAATTGAAAATTAAGAGTTTTGTAGCGCGGTAATTTTTTTATTACAAAACTCTTATTCAATTTAAAGTACTTATAGTTAATTAATAAAAATTGTTGATCTCTTGTCCGACTTTTCAGCCGGGTTTCGTTAATCCGACAACGTAAATATCAACGCAAACGCGTCCAACATGCACTCTAAAATTTTTCAGAAGTGGTAGACTCGGTCAAACGAAGCAGTTAACATTTTTAAGACTTTTGTAATCATCTTTCAAAAAGGACGATGTATTCTTTTTCTCATGATCTTCTTTCAGTGCGTCACAGTTTTTCTATTTCTTTCTAACGCATTAAATTGTATGTGACAGAAAAAAGGCACGTCCGTGATTACAGACATTTACAACATTTATTCTAGTTATTCTAGTTGTCGATAGATGGCGCCATAATAAAAAAAATAATTTTTTTTAATTAGATAATAATATTACAAATATAATCTGTATAATTTATAAGACTATGCAAATCAAAGAAAATACCATTTTATAAATGCAAGAAACACATTTGATTTGTTTTTATTTCAAATTGAAAATAAAATGTGACAACTGTCAGATTTAACTAAAATGTCATGTTAGAATAAATGTCATAAATGTGTATTATCACGGACTTACCCTTTTTCCTATCATTTGTTACGCACTGAAAAATGCTCATGAAAAGGATAATACTGTAGACTATTCTGTTTTAGATAATATAGTCCAAGCTGTGAGTGAAAAATAGGTCGATTTCAGGACATAATTCAGGAATTTTTGAAACATGTCAGGTGTTGTAAAGGACCATGCCAGGAATAACTTCTACTAAAATGTAACCAAAAATTTTGTGCGGTTTTTTATTTATGACGTTTTTCATTTATTAAATTTGCAATTTTTAAAGATTTTTAATTTTGCAGTTTAGGATATTCATTTTAAAGAAAAACTTTTAAATAAAAAATTGTAGTAAATTAAAAAACCTACAATTCGAGCTATGGCAAGTTTAATTTCTTTAATATGTTATTGCAAAACAGCCCGCGATATGTCAAAAATGGCCGTTTTTGCAAGTGCATTATTTATTGTAAAAATAACTTTTATTTATCTTTTAAGGCTTTAAAATGAAGAACTTTCCATACCAAATGTAAAAAAATTTGAAGAGCCCGATTGATGATTTTGTTGCTTATATATTATAACTTGTTTATCAAAAGGGGTCAAATGTCGAAAGCTATAACTTTTTGAAAAAAAATCATAGAGAATTAATACAGATCCAATTTCCTTCTAAATACATATATTTTCATATTCTGCTGTAAATAAATGCGTAAAACATTTTTCAGCCTCTTATTTCGGGTTTGAAAATAAGGGGGCAAATTTCGTTACAAACATTTAGAACTGAAGCCGCCCCTGTACATCCTATGAGTTTCTAACTTGCAGATTATTTTTGCTGAAAACAAAATTAAGATTCAAAACAAAACAAAATTTTTTACGACTAACTGAAGCTGAGATAATTGTTTTTGTTTCTTAAATCGTAGTGACTTTATTTATAACAACTAAGAAATTATTTCACAATCATTGACTAAAGAAAGACTTATAATTATTTTAAAATAAAAATTATTTTAAACGAAAATTACATTTAATTATTAAAAATAATTTTTAAGGTGAAATGGAGATTTATTTTTCTTTTCGAATGTGATTTATTGTGTCGGTTGCCCTTAGCAACGGTTAGCAACTTATAGATTGAATCACGGTTTTTGCTTTATAAAGTAAAGCACCGCTTGTATTGACATGAAATTTGGCAAACACATAGATAACATGTCAAAAGGTAATTAATACTTTTCGAGTTATTTGGGAGTAAATACCTTCATTTTTCAACAAAAAAAACAGGTTTTTAGGCCGTTTTTGACAAATAACTCAAAAACTAGGTATGTTATTGAAAAAAACATTCTTAATAAAAATATAGCACATAAAAATTGAAAAAAATGATGTATGCATGAACTCTCTAGAACCAGTAGAAACAAAATTCTAGTTAATGAAAAATAGGTTCATATCCGTCAAATTTCAAAGTGAAATATTTCAACGTGTAATAATCAAAAAATCGTGCACTTTTTGGAGAAAACTCAGAATACCTTTTTAAAATTTTATTTTTTAAAGTTGTTTAAAAAATGTGTGTATTTGTTTTTTAAAAAAGTTTGTAGCGTCAAAAGTAAGCATGTTAGGCTCAAAATAAAGATGGTCTCCTTTTTTTGTTCAAAAACTCAACTGGGAAATTTCACCCCCTAATTAGCATCAAAAATGAAATTAATCCTTTTTACCTTATAAGTTTTCTTACTCGTGTATGTGTCGTATATGTCTGTAAGTTTCATCGGTTCAAAGTACTTATTTTCGAAGGGCATGTAGTTGAAAAGACTTGAACTAGTCAATAATCACGAGTGTATGCAAATTTAGAACAGCCATATCTTAACCAATTTTTTCCTTACAAAAAAAAAACAAAATATTCAAAATATTCAGAAAAGCAAAGACAACATTTTTTTACTCTTTGTAATATTTTGTCACGCTAATAAATTTTAAGTTATTTTGAAAAAGGAATCTTTCAAAATTAAAAATTAAAACAGATTTACTTTAAAATCAATTTTTTTTTAATAAGATTTTTGAACCAATGATACTTACAGATCATATATATAAATAATACATGGGCAAAGTAACTTGTGAAGCGGTAATGATTAATTTGATTTAAAATGGTAATTATGGGGTGATTTTCCCGAGTTTTTTTGAAAAAAAAATAGAGATTAACGTTATTTTGAGCGTAGCTTGCTTACTTTTGATACTAGAATTTTTTTAAAAAAGAAAAACAAAAAACAAAAAATAATATTTTATTAAACACTTTAAAAAAGTTTTAATGAGTTTTCTCCAAAAAGTGCATCATTTTCGGGTTATTTCACGTTGAAATATCGATATGAACCTATTTTTCATTAGCTAGAACTTTGCTTCTGCTGGGTTTAGTAAGTTCATACATACACCATTTTTTATTAATTTTTAATGGGCTATTATATTTTGCTAAGAATGTTTTTTAATAAAATACTTACATTTTGAGTTACTTGCAAAAAACCGCCTAAAAACTTTTTTTTGTTGAATAATGAACGTATTTACTCGCAAATAATTCGAAAAATATTAACTTAATTAAAAAATGATACAGAATAAAAGTTGCTTAGAATTAGTCGTTTTATCGATTTTCTGACTTATTTTGAACGTATAGGTTTTCAAAACTTATAAGGGGTGTAACTTACCCCAGTGCAAAGCACACAGAGAGCCAATATCATTTTTATTCTTTGACATGTTATCTATGTGTTTGCCAAATTTCATGTCAATATAGGCGGTGCTTAAAAATTTGGAGTAAAGACAATGATTCAATGTACTATAAGTTGCTAACCGTTGCTAAGGGCAACCGACACAATAAATCACATTCGTAAAGGAAAATAAACACTACAATTTAAAAATCATTTTTAAAAATAATATGTAATTATTTTCGTGTAGAATAATTTTTATTTTAAAATAATTTAAGTCTTTCTTTTGTCCAAGACTGTGAAATAATTTCTTAATTGTTATAAATAAAGTCACTACGAGTTAAGCAAACAAAAACAATCATCTCGGCTTCAGTTGGTCGTACAAAATTTGTATTTTTTTTAATCTTTATTTTGTATTTAGCAACAATAATCTGCACGCTAGAAACTCATAGGATGTACAGAGGCGGCTTCAGTTCTAAATGTTTATTACGAAATTTGCCCCCTTATTTTCAAACCAAAAATAAGTGGTTGACAAATGTTTTACGCATTTATTTACATTAGAGTATAAAAATATAATTCTTTAGAAGGTGAGTGGATCTTTACTAAATCTCTACGATTTTTTTTTCAAAAAGTTATAGCCTTCGACATTTGACCCCTTTTGATAAATGAGTTACAATATCTAAGCAACAACTTCACCAATCGGGCACTACAATTTTTTTATGTTTGGCATTGAACGTTCTTCATTTTTAGGCATTAAAAATAAATAAAAAATATTTTCAGAATAAATAATGCAATGGCACAAAACGACCATTTTGGAAATTTTGCGGTCTGTTTTGCAATAACATTATAACGAAATTAAACTTGTCATAGCTCAAATTGTAGGTTTTTCAATTTACTACAATTTTTTATTTAAAAGTTTTTCTCTAAAGTGAATACCGTATGCTGCAAAATTAAAAATCTTAAAACATTGCAAATTTAACAAATGAAAAACGTCATAAATAAACAACCGCACAAATTTGTTGGTTACATTTTAGTAGAAGTTATTCCTGGCGTTGTTCTTTACAACACCTGATAGGCTTCAAAAATTCCTGAATTATATCACGTTTTTTCACCCACAGCCTGGGGTAATAATATATTTCCTGATGTCCTGATGTTCCTCAATTTAACTAGTCTTAGGTCATGTACTTCGCAAATTGAAAGTAGATGTCTCAACCTGCTTTTGACAAAAAGTTCTTAAATTAGCAATATGTTTTTCTAATTGCTCACTTATATCCAACTCCTCTTCTTCGTGAATACCGCGTTAAGGTTCTTTGCACTGCGCTACGTGAATGATGTTTTGGTGTCTTTGTGAGGTGTATTCGTACATTTTCGTAATTTTTTTTCCTTTTATTATTATGATATTTTTCGGCGATCTTTTCTAGATTATTAGTTGATGTTGTTCTGAAGCTATTTTCTTGTGGCATTTTTACAATTTTAACTATTTAGAATGGGAAATAAGCCACAATATTATTAAAAAATGATTTTTATTAACGTTTCGACGCCCAAATCGGGTGCCGTTGTCAAAATACAAAATACTATTAACATAAACAAAAATGTTGTTGCTTAGTAAAAAAATTCTTCTAATAATTTATTTAATTTGTCTCATTTATATCGGCAATTCAGATACATATTATACATTTTAAAGTAGAAGACTTTAAAATGATATTGCCAATATTTATGAGTTGCGTTCCTGGGACGACTTTACTGAAAGATAGTTCATTCGATTACATGAAATCAACCTCAACTCAAGAATATCCGTCACAAAAAAAAATCATAGCATGTGATCTGTCTTTAAAAAGACAACCACATGCAACGGTGACATTAACATTCTCGCGTTAGAGATCTCATAGTAAATCACGAGGGAAAACCAAGAAAAACCTCGTGATACTATCCCGACATCGTAAGTATTTGGTTTTACATTTAATTTACTCTCAAAATTAATATCAAATTCTGACTTTACTATAATTTTGTTTAAATTATAAATAATATCAATAATACATGGATATATAAGTAATACTAAAATATAAAATATGTAATAACTGGACTATTGACTTACTAATTATTGACCAAATACTTACGATGTCGGGATAGTATCACGAGGTTTTTCCTGGATTTCCCTCGTGATTTACTATGAGATCTCTAACGCGAGAATGTTAATGTCACCGTTGCATGTGGTTGTCTTTTTAAAGACAGATCACATGCTATGATTTTTTTTGTGACGGATATTCTTGAGTTGAGGTTGATTTCATGTAATCGAATGAACTATCTTTCAGTAAAGTCGTCCCAGGAACGCAACTCATAAATATTGGCAATATCATTTTAAAGTCTTCTACTTTAAAATGTATTATATGTATCTGAATTGCCGATATAAATGAGTCAAATTAAATAAATTATTAGAAGAATTTTTTTACTAAGCAACAACATTTTTGTTTATGTTAATAGTATTTTGTATTTTGACAACGGCACCCGATTTGGGCGTCGAAACGTTAATAAAAATCATTTTTTAATAATATTGCGGCTTATTTCCCATTCTAAATAGTTAAAATTATTAGTTGATTTTGTCGGTATCTTTGAGACATTTTATTTCTTCGGTGTAACTATCTACACTTCTCCAAGAAATTAACGGACCACCTTAAAAAAGGGTAACATTTAATGTCTTGAATTTCCTAAACCTGTTGTTCGATATAAGTGATTTTTTTATTATGCTATAGCCTTATTCTTTAACAATACTGCTATAGTAATATATTGCTAGACAAGTACATTGTCATTGTATGCCGGGTATAACAATCAAACTGTGATTTTTTCTCGTAACCCTGCGAAGTATTCTAGCATTTATAAAATACTGAAATTAAAGCCTAACAATAGCCTCATATTTTCTTAACATTCTGGTTTTTGATTCATTAGCTTATGTTGAATAATAAAAAAGTTAGGTACTGTAACAACTATGAAATCTGCATAAAACAATAATGATAATGTTTTATAAACGTATGTCCGCAAATGCTCCGTTTTCCGAGATAGGGGGTGTTGCAGTTTGTCTTACAAACTAATGATTTATTTATTGCCCTTAAACCGGTTAAGATATGCAAATGCAATTTGATGGGTTTTAAGTGGTATTTATTGCGCATTTTTGATATACAACTAGGAATCTAATATTCACCAGTGGCGCGCATACGGGTAATATGATCTTCATGTGCGCCAAGGGTAAACATAAAATACTTAATAGTATATCAAAAAATGCACAATAACTACCACTTAAAACCCACCAAATTTCATTTGCATATCTCAAACGGTTTTAGATCAATAGATAAATCGTCAGTTTGTCAGACAAATTTCAACATACCCTAGCTCGGAAACGAAGCATTAGCAGACATACGTTTACAAAGCAAATTGCCATTATTTTTGCATGCGGAATTACCCCGTAAAATTTGCCATACTTATTTAAAACACCCTTTATTGACGAAAAAGAAGGCTACTTGTTAAAGTACCTAACTTTTTTATCATCCAACATAAACGAATAAATAAAAAAAATTGAATAGTAACACGTTGACGGACAGTGCGTCAAATGTATAAGCAACTGTTGTGACAAGTATTTTAGAAAAGTTTTATAGGGAAATTTCTGAATTTCTTTTAGCGCTTATAGTTTATGGAAACAATGAGTTTTTAACACTTTTTTTTGTAAACATATGGACGAGACTACGGACACCGTGTCACATTTAATATGCATCCGTGACATTTTTTGACACCGATTTTTTATCACAACTCGATATTTTAAAAGTGTCGTCTATACACGTTGTGTCACATTAAATCATTGCAAATGAGACGTCTATACAGTTTCTGTCTGTCTACGTGTTAAGAACATATGAGGCTATATTTGGGGTTTACTTTCAGTATTTGATATATGCTAGAATATTCCACAGGGTCACGTGAAAAAATCACAGTTTGATTGGTACATCCGGTATACAATGACAATTTACCTGTCTAGCAAAATATTATTACAGCGATGTCGTTAAAGAATAATTCTATAATATGTTAAAAATCCCTTATATCGGACAACAGATTTAGGAAATTCGATACATTAAAAATTACCAATTTTTAAGGTGGTGTACACTTATCTTAATGTTTTTATTAATTTATGTAATTATTATAGAATATTATTTGTAATATTTAATGTACGGAGTGCTATTTGTACCTAGATAAATATTAAAACCCTTTTTAATTTAATTTAAAATTTATTTTAAACAAGCAGTTCTTTAACTGTCATATAAATATAAAACAAACTAAGATACATTTTGGTTCAAATACGATATTGTTATTTACTGTCTATATTATATGACAACTTTTTACACAAGGTCCATTATCAGACTTTCTTATGTATCCTGGTAGACAAGTACAGCCTGGAAGGCATATTGCAGGGCAAATATCACATCTAGGAGGGAATCTCTGCTGGCAGGTTGGTTCTTTACAACAAGATTTGCATTCTATAAATTGCTGATTTGGACCACAACGATCTAAAAATTAAAATATTTGTTATAAATTTATAACGTCTTTGTCGTAAAGTCAACAATTTGGACAGTCCTAAAATTCCTAATTCCTAGTTTGAAATTTTCTAAACAATTTTGCGTTGGCAGATTGGATCTCTAAAAAATATGTGTGTCGTGTATTAATTTTTGATTTGGACTAAGAAAAAATAAATCCAAAATTAAAACATTTTTTAAGTAAACTTTTAAATTCTTAAAATTTCCGAATCTTTAAAATTTCTTCTAGTTTTCACGATTTTTCTTAGGTATAATGTCTATAGGTACTTCGAACATATTTCGATATAAATAAAATAGAAAAATTGGCCAAATATAAAAGATAAGGGAATATTATTCATGAGATTTATTGAGTGAAATCTTTGTTTTATAACTTATAACTTTACTACCATTCTATTGTTTTTTAGCCGTTGCGTTTTCTAGATTTTGAACAAATCTAATGATAAATCATTACAATCTTTTTACATAAAATGTACGTAAATAAAGCTACACCACATCAACATCGGCTTTCGCCTAGGGCTTAGGATCGACTGACTCGTGTGCAACGGCTGTTCACACGAAACCCTTCTCCACGTCAGTCCTA
The DNA here is from genome assembly GCF_917563875.1 of Diabrotica virgifera virgifera. Classification (NCBI taxonomy): domain Eukaryota; kingdom Metazoa; phylum Arthropoda; class Insecta; order Coleoptera; family Chrysomelidae; genus Diabrotica; species Diabrotica virgifera. Next base: position 57,395,510 of record NC_065443.1, on the reverse strand, counting down.
ATCTAATGAATTTTTCGAAAGTCTGTTTATCAAAACAAATACATGCAAAAATTAGTCTAAAAGATCTTTATTGTTTTATATACCAATTTTATTTTAATTATAACAGTTAAATCTTTTAAAAATATTAGTTTCATCAAACATCATCGAATACAAAAAAAAATTGTAGAATTTACTTACCTTTTTGGCACTGGATTTGTGCAATCGCGATAATTAAAAAGGAAAATAAGATTATCGCCTTCATTTTACAGCAGGTGAATTACCTCATAATAATAAACAATTAAAACTGTTGTGCTGCTTATATACACAAAAACATAAAATTATATATTCTGCACACCACGTTGCCGATAAAAAATCCCAAAGGAAAGTATATTCTATATTGCGTTGATAAATAATATCAAGTAAAACCTTGGACGGATGAAAAATAAACTAGGGGAAAACCCTTATTTGTTTTTAACCTTAATTCAGAATATTAAATAATTCCGCGGAAACAAATATACACACATAGAGAAAGTCCAGGAATATTTTTAAAAAGAGACGTAATTTCTTTTTTAATTGTTGTGAAAAAATAATAATCAATTTTTAATTATTAAGTAGTTGTATTTAATATATAACAAAATTTGTTTTTTTTTTTTTTTTTTTTTTTTATTTAGAAATAACCGCATTAACCACGAAGGTCATCAGCGGGGTAACGAGAATACAATTAATGAGTTTACAAAGGTATGAAATTGTGTACAATTAAATCTTACTTACTAGGTTACATTTATTAAGGAATTGGAAAAGAGGTTTACAGTCGGTTTGCAGGTTAAGAATGTCTTTCATATTATTTGAATAACCAGATATAGATTGTTTGTAAGCGGCGAATTCATCACATTCTGTTAGCACATATTTTACTGATACTGGTATATTACATCTTCTGCATTTTGGTGCTTCGGTATGTGTAATGAGATGCTCATGAGTAAGTTTACAGTGTCCTAACCGAAGACGAGATAAGATGACTTGGTTCGATCTGTTGGTTGTATGTGGATTCCATGGACCAGTATCTTCTTTAACGTCTCTTAACTTGCTCGTGGATGTTTTCCATTTTTCACTCCATAAATTGAGAGTCATTGATTTTAGTAATTGTTTTGTATCTGCGGCTGGAATTGATTGTTCTGCCAATGTTGGTAATTGCGCAGCTGTGTAAGCCCAACGATCAGCGTTTTCATTTCCCTCGATTCCAGAATGAGAGGGAACCCATAGAAAAACTATTTTTGAGTCTGTTTGATGCAGACTGTGTAATATTTCTTTGATTAATATGACTATTGGATTTTTCGTAAAGGTTTGTTGTATGAGTCTCAATGAATTGAGTGAGTCAGATATTATTAAGGAGTGTTTGGTTTGTGCATTGGAAATGTGCTTCAACGCTTGTAATATGGCATAAAGTTCACCATTTAAGATGCTGTAGGAGCTGGGAAGCTTAAATAAATATTTGGTTTCATTGTTTATGTATACTGCTGCTCCTACACCTTGGGAAGACTTGGACGAATCAGTGAATAAGTGGGTATAATTTTTATATTTTGCGACTATTTGTTTATAATTTTGATATATAAGACGTGGATTGGTATCGTATTTATTATATTTCGTCAATTGGGTGTTTACATGTGGGGTTCTGATAATCCATGGAGGAATGCTGTGTTCATTCATTAACCACGTTCTGGGGAAATTTTGGAGATTTAACGTTGATATATACCGGTGAATTCTGATATAAAAGGGTGGTGGAGAGGTGCTATGTTGAAAAGTTGATTTGAAACGATTACAGAACGTGTTTTTGCGAGCAGGAATTGATGGTATTGATGCTATTCTGGAGGCATAGGATAAACTAAGAATTTGTCGTCTGAAAGATAGAGCTGGTTCGCCCAGTTCGCAGTATAGGCTTTCTACAGGCGTTGTCCTGTAAGCCCCTAGAATTATTCTTATTGCGGTGTTGTGTATAGTATCTAAGCATTTTAATATTGAAGGACGAGCAGTTGTGTATGCAATACATCCATAATCAATTTTCGATCGAATAAGGCTTCTGTATATTTTTAGCAGCATTAGACCATCAGATCCCCAAGACTTGTTTGCTAAGCATCTTAATAAATTTAAGCCCTTTTGACAAGAAAGAGTTAGTGTTTTAATATGATTTTTCCACGACAGACGTTCGTCGAATATCATGCCCAGAAAATTTATGTGTGGAGTATAGCTTAGTTTCTGGTTGTATAGGAATATTGATGGTCGATGCTGCTCTGGTATGTTTCTTTTTGAGAATAATATGCAATTTGTTTTGTTTGGGGAGAAATTGTACCCAGACATTATAGACCAACGTTCGAAGGATGTTATGCATTGCTGAAGGCTTTGAGCCATGGTGCTAAGACATCTTCCCTTGATAAACACGATCATGTCATCTGCGTAAAGTCTGGCTACAACTGGTTTCTTTAAATCTTTTAAGACATCATTCATAGCAATTAAAAATAAAGTTGGGCTGAGAATTGATCCTTGTGGTGTGCCGTTTAATTGTTTCTTGGTTGATGATATTGTTCCAGAAATTCGGACTTGGAATTCTCTTTGAGATAAAAAATTGCGTATGAAATTTATTATATTGCCTTTCAATCCCCAGTGATGTAGTTTATTTAGGATGATTTTATGGCATGTAGAATCAAAGGCTTTATTAATGTCAAAATAAATTGCTAGACATTTATCTTTAGTAGCAAATGCTTCGTGAATATGACTTTCTAGGTCAATAATGTTATCAAGTGTGCTTCTAGATGGTCGAAATCCGGATTGTTCGGGAATTAATAATTTGTGAGTTTCCAAAAACCATATTAGTCTCTTGTTGATTATTTTTTCTAGCAATTTACTCATGGAGCAGGTTAGGGAGATTGGCCTGTAAGATTCAGGCAAGAGTGAAGATTTGTTAGATTTAAGTATGGGGATGATTGTTGCTTTCTTCCAGATTAAGGGGAAGTCACTATTATTCCACATGTGATTAAAGATATTAAGCAGGATTTGTTTCGCCGTTTCTGGGAGATTTTTTAGAAAAACTGGAGGGATGTCATCGGGACCAGAAGAACTGTCTTTTAGTGATGAGAGAGATTCCTCCATTTCTTCTTTTGTCAGTGGCTTGTTTAGAGAATTAAGGTTTGCCAGCTCTTTGAATTCCGTAGGGAGGGCAATGTTATCATTAGTTATATTTCTGTTTATGGAAAGCTTATGATAATAGTCTGCGAATGCTTCACCTATTTCTTTTGTTTGGTTTATTCGTTTGCCGTCATAATCTAATGCTTTAATGACATGGTAAGTTTTGTTTCCATAAATACCTTGTATCTTCCTCCATGCCGATGATATTGTAGTGTTTCTGTTTATGCTTCCTACGAACTTCTTCCATGACTCTTTTTTACTTTTGTTGGTAATATATCTTGCTTTTGCCCTATGTTTTTTGTATTCAATTATACTTGTTGCGGTTTTCTCCCTCCTACATCTATTTAGAGCAGATTTGCTGTTTTGTATTGCTGCGGCACATTCGTCATTCCACCAAGGCACAGGTTTAAATTTCTTGATATGTTTTGTTTTTCCTATTGAAAATTCAGCGGCTTTTATGATTATTTCGTTAAGTTGAGTTACTGCTGTATTTGCGTCCTTCCACTCATTAATTTTGTATATGTTATTCTCAATGGTTTTTGAGAAAGAGCTCCAGTCGGCTTTCTTTATTTTCCATTTCTGATGGATACTATCTCCGTTTGATATTTTGTCTTTTATAATTGAATTCGTTAATTTTATAGGAAAGTGGTCACTGCCTAGTAAGTCATCCATAACTCTCCATTCAAGGTAAGGACTAATAGTTGGGCTACATAATGAAAGATCGATGCAAGAAGAATTGCCAGTAGCTATATTGAATCTAGTATTGCTGCCATCATTCAGTAAACTTATGTTCATGGTGTTGAATATGTTTGATAGAATTTGTCCCCTTCTGTCTGTTTTTTGAGAACCCCAGGAGTAATTGTGGGCATTAAAATCTCCTAGAAGAATGAAAGGAGTTGGAAGTTGATTAACTAGAGACTCCAGTTCATCCTCAATTAAATAATGGTCAGGAGGAATGTATATGTTGCAGATGGTGTAATTTAGTTGTGCTTTAATTTTTACGGCTATCGCTTCTAGGTTTGTATTTATTCTAATTTGTGTTGCTTGTAGATTCTTTGAGACGTAAATGGCTACGCCGCCACTCGCAACTTGTACATTTCGGTTTTTAACGAATTCATTGTATCCCCTCATTTTGTGGACATTTTCGTCTCGGAAGTGAGTTTCTTGTAGACACAATATGTCCAGAGAATGGAGGGCTATGATATGCTGTAGCATATTTAAACGGGTATAGTACCCATTTAAGTTCCACTGGAGTAATGACTCGAATGTATTTATTGGGTATCTTGAGATGTATTTGAGATATCAGATTGGGTATCACTTAAATCTTGGGATTGCTTTAGTAATTTCTTTTTTAGCCTTGTGACACGAGTTTTTAGCTTCTTAGTGTTTGCGTGAGGATGTAGTTCTTCTAACATATCTATTAGCTTTGGAATATCTTCTGTGAAGTCTTCCGCAATGCTAAGAACATCCCTCGATCCGTATGTATTTTCTAGGAGCTGTTTAAGCTGGTGGCTGTTGATTATGAAGTGAGGAGAATGAGAGTCGATATAGTTTATAATAGATTCAGTAAGTTCTATTTCTGGATCTGATGTATTAGATTTGGGTTTTTTGTTTTTCTGAACGACTGTTTGGGGAAGAGAGAAGGTAGAAGTATTGGGTGGCATTTGTTCTTCTGGAGTGGCTGGGGTCATATCTTCAGCTGTTCGTTTTGTTGCGGATGAAGTTGTTGACTTAGTAGTTTTGTCCGAGGTTGGGATATTTTCAGATTGAGCAGTGTGATCTGGATTTGTTACCAGATTGGATGTGATCAAAGCAGTATTGGCGACGTTTGCACAATTTTCTACTACTGAGGAACTTTCGGGTAGAATATTATTTATTGAGTGGGAATTTAAGTCATTAGGAGATGTTTCATCCGGTTGAGATATTGACGAGATTGGAACATTATGTGTGAGTTGTGATGATTGTTGGGAATGTGGGTTAATATTGCCCGAAGGGCATTGGGATGCAACATGACCCGATAATTTGCAGGTGAAGCAGCGTTGACTGTCTAGGGCTAAAAAGATATGATATGATAGATTATCATGTGTTATTTCTAAGAATTCGGGGATGGTAATATCTGGGGAAGGAGCGATATACACCTGTCTTCTGAAGCTGAGTATGTGTTGGTATTCTGGATTTGATGCACCTATTCTAAGAAAGTTTATTGGAGAAACTAATTTTAATCCAATATTTTCCAGTAAGGTTACAAGAGTTTCGTGTGGGATCGTTGGGCTTACATTCGATACTAGTCTGTCTGCTGGTGAAATTAGACGTCTTGCTTTGATGACTTCATTATTGACAACAATTTGACCATGATTAGTTAAAAACTCATCAACCAGTGATTTATTGGTTAGATAAACACATATTCTGTTGTGTGAAATTCTGCTACAGAAAATTATGTTTATTAGTTTTACCAGAGGTCCCAATTGGAGAAGATAATCTTGAAGTTTTGCTCCCTGAATGGAGCCGAAGATAAGTGCCTGGTCTTTGTTAGGATACTTGTAGATATTTTTTGAGACAGTGCTTGCATAAGATGTGTTGGAGGTATTCATATTATTTAAATTATTATCTGGGTGAGTGTTGGTGGATGAAGATTGATTTGTAAATGTTGGTTGTGACATTTTATTTAAAATATTCAAATTTGCTAAGTTATTTTGTTAAATATAATTATTGTCCAAAACATTTTTCCCAGGCCGACCCTGCCTTTTGTTGTTAAAAATTCTTTATTTCGCTAGGCGAGTTTTTACTAGCTAATTACTTTTCAGTCTTGTGTATCTGATATGTAACTTCAATCAGCCTAACAAAAATCGTCTGGATGCAGTTAATATTAAAAATTTACTCACAGTTGCTGTTCTTGGTATTTTATGTCACTGCACTAGTAAAACTTAACTATTAAAAGCACAAAATTTGTTAAAATGTCAAAATATCGAGAAATACAATTAAAGGAAAATTAGGTCATTACAAAATATGATCAAAATACGAAGATGACTACAACGTCTACTACAAAAATTTAAAATAACCGCCGAAAAGTATAACCTGACACTATTCACAGAGAAAACCCAATCGATGTGGCACCTATGTACGCCGTTTCTCCCGCTTGGCGGCGCTAGTGTAGTTGGAGGTCAACGTTTTGACTATTCGTGAAGATTGTATATGGTGTTTTTGATTACGATTTAATAAATAATAAATTATGGCCGAAATATATGGATCTTGGAGACTGTTTCTGCGTTGAAAAACTAATTGAGAAGGAATGCGAGAGTTACTGGAAAAAGGAAGCCCTTATCGAATCATAAACTATATTAATCATCCTCTCAATGTTTTATTTCTATAGCTCAGAAGAGGGTATTTATTTAGTATTGACTCACTCCCCACACGAGTCTGACAACTGTGAATAATATGATATGTGATCTGCCTTACTTTTTTATCAATTTAAAATTCACAATTAAGTGCGCTCAGCATTAATTTTTGTTTTTATCTCATTTAAAAATGTGATATTTTCAAAATATGGCCGCCATGACAGTTGCGCATTTGGTGTAAATTTGGTTTAAGTATGGGTTGAGCGCAGTCGATTGTGCAATGTTGTCTTATTTAAAAAAAATTATATTTCCTTATGGAAATATAGAATGTGTTAATTTAATTAGGTACAATTATTTAGGTGTTTGTCTACGTGAAAGGCGACCTTAAATTTAAGATGAAATTAGAAAAATTTAGGGTTAGGTTTGATCAGGTTATGTTTTAGTCACTAAAGAATATTTGAATGGTACCTACTAGGTCACTTTAATTTTCAGTCATTAACTTGTTTATATTATTTTCGATTAGGTTAGGTTTGATCAGGACATGTTTTAGTCATTTTAAAGCATATTTTAAAGATAATATGTCACTAAAATTCAGTTATTAACTTTTTTATATTATTTTCGATGACGCTAGGTTAGGTTTGGTCAGGTTATGTTTTAGTCTCTAAAAAATATTGAGAACTTGAGAATTATTTAAAATTAGTATTTCACATTTTTCTATATTATTATTATTGCTTCAAATATAAATTTTTTTATATGTTCACTCCATAAAAAGCGATTGTAGATGTGGCAACAGTGTGAATGTATATAAAATTACATATCTTAATTTGTGCGTTTATAATATATTTTGATCTGAATTTTATAGTGAAGTATTCTATTTTTTACACTCGAATCTAGGGGCAATACGTAATCTGTTTCAATAAAATGTTTATTGCAGATACGTGCGTTTATAGTTTATGTTTATCCCTTCTTATTGCTACAATCCATTTTTTTCTCTTCAGAATATCTTTGAGAAACATATGTCCTGATGTTCTCGATAAGCACAAATGCATAGCACAACATTGAGGGATTTTATTTTCTCGAGTTTAATTCACACAGCGAAACAAATATGCAATATTTACTTGGAAATAGATTGATTTGAAGTGTTAACGTAAGATGACGTGACCTCCAACTACACGAGCGCCACCTACGTTGAGCTTTCCAGATTAGCTGCCGGAAATATCTAGCGACAGACATCTGTGGCATGAAACAAAACAGCAAGCAACGAAAGAAGCGAGAATATCTAGTTTACTGAGGGATATAATCTGGCGGAATAAATATATATGAGCACCGAAAGCAAAGTCCGCATTTATAAAATATGTGTTAGGCCCGGCGCAAATTGAACCTAAGCGAGACACAACCTGCGCCGGCGGGACGGGTGACCCGTGCAGTTATTTTTCTAGCGAACGGCATATTGAACACAAGCCAACCCGACCGTTGTCTGTCGCCGTAACAAATAGAGACGGGCAAAATCAGTGCGGACGTGTAACGGTTACTTTTGATACCGGTTCTCAGTGGTACTGGGTACAAATACTGATTACAAAATACTGATGTATCTGATCCTTGTATTGAATTGAGTAGGCGACTTTAAATCCGTATTTCCGTACTTGTAACGTTTTAAATACCTACCATTCACTAGTACTCGTAGCGGCATGACTTTCGAAAACATCGAATTTGATCATAATAATAGGGCGCATAAAAAGATATCTTATACTGAATATTTTATTTCTGCACACAATATGCAGATATATATAATTATTTAAAATAATATCAGAATTGTTTAATGATCCCTCCGTTAAATTTTTAATTTTATATCTTCAATGTATTTAAAATATTAGTAATATCTCCAATTATGATTTTAACTGTGTAATAAATATACCACACCAATAACGCATTATTTGCATGAGTGCATTTTTCTATAGTCAAAACTGCTTACCTATTATATTTTATATCTCGTCTACATATTTTTTTTTTTGTGGGATCGGTATTCACCGGAGGGACCGCAGACGTTCGGAAACACTTAGCGTCTCTTTGCAAAGACAATGACGTCGACTTTGCAAAGTAACAAGACACTTACTCAACACACACACTACACATTACTCCTCTGACTTAGTGATAAGTCATACAATTACGCGGCTAAAGGTTCTAGTTCTAAACAAAAGCCAGAATCAGAGAAAAAAAATATTTTGTTTTTAAGCATAAACAAAAATGTAGATACCTAATATTATGATGACAAATTTTATTTGAGGGTAATGCGATATTCACAGATATCCTTAACGGTTTTTAAATAATGAATCATTTTTCAATGATAATGTTGTGTAGATTTAAGAAATGCATAATACAAAATGTTTATACCTATATAAAGGGGATTACGCCATCATTTGTGACATTGTATTTCTAGGCCTGGATCCCGCGTACCAAAAAAAAGTTGATTAATAGCAAGCTGAAAATTTGTTACCTAATAGCTTAACGGTGTCCCGTCAAACAAACTTTGATGTATGGGAACACTGGAACAGAGGAAGTTTTAATTGTGGAACAGGTTAAATATTTGAAAGGTCATACTACTAAAACGTCCCATGTATTTTGTCGGACAGAACATCCAATTGATTTGTTACCCTTTCATTAAACTCATATGCAAAAATCAGACTGGTATTTATCACCAACTGTGCATTTTAATAAGTCCGACACGTAGACCATGTCAAATGACAGGAATTATGACAGGTGATAAATAGCAGTCTAATTTTTGCATGAGAGTTTAACGAAAGGGTAAGAAATCAGTTGGAAGTTCTGTCCGATAAAATACATGGGAGGTTTTTGTAGTCTGACGTTCCAAATCTTGTTCCACAGTTGACCTGTTCCACAATTAAAACTTCCCCTGTTCCAGTGTTTCCATACATTAAAGTTTGTCCGACCCGATACCGTTACGCTATTAACAAATTTTCAGCTTGCTATTAATCAACTTTTTTTTGTTACGCGGGATGCAGGCCTATTCGTTTTAAGTAACCTTTTTTCTAATAATGTGTTCTTGTAAAGGCATATCTGGTATCGCCGTTTATTTTGTCTACGAGTACCTAATAAAGTTAGCAGAATTTTAATGACAAAGCGGTGTTGGGTTTTGATTAATATGTACTAATATTTTTATTTATCATAGTAAATTGTATTTACCATTCGTATTCAGTTCGTTTCCTATCTTCTCCCATACCTCGTCTTTTAATTTCGTCCTCATATTCATATAAACGTCGTGGCTGGTATATACGATGGAATAATTTCGAACCAGTTCTATCAGCTTTTCAACGTCCATCTCGCAAACAAAAACACAACTGAGAATTGAGTCACGCGTCCCACGATCCAAGAAAACTGTACGCCGATGACAAACCTTCCCAAGCTAGACCTGCGAACGCATGAACTGATAGTAGGATGCGCAGAACGGTCTACGCAGTTCGCCGATGCAGGTTGTGTCTCGCTTAGGTTCAATTTGCGCCAGGCCTTAGACCCGTACTGACATACGCAGCTGAGACAAGGGCCGAGACAACAAAGACCAAACAAATAATGTCAGATAATGTCAATGTAACAACAGAGATGAAAACCCTGAGATCCATAAGAGGTATCACACTCAGAGATACGAAACGAAGACACATTGAGAGAGTTAGGCGTTCAGGATGTAGTGAGATGGACAAGAGACGACGACACATGTGGAGAGACCACGTAGCTCGGATGAAACCTGAACGTATGGCACAATGGGCGAAGACACAGAAGCCCAACATCAAGCGACCCAAAAAACGATGGTACGAGAGCTGGAGCTCCGGATCGCAGCAGAGACTGTAACAGAAGAAACAGGACATAGTCTTATTACAAACAAGAAGAAGAAGAAGAAGAAAATTTGATTATAATAAACCAAAATTAAATAATACAAGTATGGCACCCCCCTGGTTTATTGCGGCTCTACATCTGTCGTTCATAGCGAAAAATGAGGTGGTCGATATCCTGTTGAGGTACGTTTGCCCATTCTTCTATTAGACATCCTCGAAATCGAAACGGTGTATTTATGTTATCCATAATGTGGAGTAATTCTTCCTTAAAGCATGTCTCATCCATGCTCCATGGGATTCAGGTCGGGAATTGTGCTGAAGAAAGCAAAACATCAATACCTTCGTTGTAAGCCACTCTGTCACTGGGTGTGCGATATATGGACGAGCATTATCATGGATGAATTGGAAGTTTTGACCAACTACATTAGCATACGGACGCTCGATAGGTTGTACAACGGTTTCAAAAGTACTGCTGAGCTATAACGAAACGGTTTGGAAAAGCGAGGTCTGTTTTGCAACCGACTATTATTTCATACTATTACTGTACCACCTCTGTATATGTAAACTCGATTTTTGACCCTTCGCTTCGTTATCGATCATTCGCTATCTGTACACTAAACAGATACGAAGCGAATACGTTCGATAATGAAGCGAAGCGTCAAAATTCGAGGCTCTGGACATGTTTTAAGCGTGCTAAATATCTGAATGAAATCCAAATACAGAATCGTTGGAGAATAAAACTGTAGCTCAATCAATTTTGCAACCCAATTTTGATAATATTCACACCACCTTTATCTTGCAGCCCAATTGCCACTTTAGATAAGTCGACATCTCAATGGCCTTCGATTGTAGATATTGGCTTCATGGAGACGAATACACATATCTATTTTCAAAAATATGTAACCGTTACTCCAACATTCACCTGAATTTTTAAAGGGTTCCCTAATACTTTTGCTAACAACTTGTTTTATAATATATCTTATAACTTCGATGAATGATGATTTAATAAGATACAGTTTTTTAAAGTGATCTTTGGACATGCATGAAATTATTCACGAATTAAAAAATAAAAAATCACTGGGAAAATCCCAATAGTTGGCTGTATACCATAGTTTAAAAAACCAATACAGAAGTAAAAACTTCGAGATGTATTCTGGTATAAAATCGTTTATTTAAAAACTATAAAATGTCATCGATTGCAGAACGTTTTCGTTCTAAACAGAACATCTTCAGTGCATCCTGCCGAGTATTTTGAAACTAGCACACCGTAAATAGTGTTAACATCATCATATATGGTTTACATAATGTAATATGTTAAAATGTTATGACTACAAGTCGATGTTAATGGATAAAGTGGAACACATGCTAAAAGGGTGCCATGGTTCCCTGCTCGAAGATACTAGGTACTTGCCAATTCAATGGGCACAGACCAACTTGGTCTGTTGGTCTGTGCCCATTGAATTGGCAAGTACCTAGTATCTTCGAGCAGGGAACCATGGCACCCTTTTAGCATGTGTTCCACTTTATCCATTAACATCGACTTGTAGTCATAACATTTTAACATATTACATTATGTAAACCATATATGATGATGTTAACACTATTTACGGTGTGCTAGTTTCAAAATACTCGGCAGGATGCACTGAAGATGTTCTGTTTAGAACGAAAACGTTCTGCAATCGATGACATTTTATAGTTTTTAAATAAACGATTTTATACCAGAATACATCACGAATTACTTTTTATACAGTTAAGTCCGCGAGTCTTTACCCGTGCATCATTAATACCTGGCGAGATAAAACACATACTTTTTATCTAGCATCATTCTCTTCCACGCATGAAACTCATGACAAACCAGCTGCCGTTTGTTATTAAGTAAAAACACATGTTATTTTTATGAACCATCTAGACTCAGTGCATTGAAAAGAGATAGGTACAAAAAAAGACGATTCGGTATGTTTTCATATTTTAAGCACAATTTGTTTGACGTTTCTGCTTTGTTTACTTTTTTGGCTGTCAGTCAGTTTAATTTTTTGCGGTTTTTGTCGAATTTTTGCGTTTTGAAGTTTCTTTATATTACACAAACAGTTGTTTTCACAATTAATTATATATTGCGCTTTGAAATTTTAAGGTAAATAATTATATTTTGGCAATTCATATTTAAAACATACAAAGCTAACGTCATTCACACAGTAAAGAAATGATTGTGTTTAGATTTCCGTCAAAGTGAATAAAATAACAAAAATATATGTTATTGAATTTTTTTATAAATTGTTTATTTATTTATTAATCAATAATAATAAAAGAATTTATTAAGCTATTTCAAATGTAGCTGTAATTCTGCACAAAAATTTTGAAGCCAAACTTACATTTGACATTCTATATATTTGATAACGTCAAATTTTATAATAAAACCCGTAATCGGAACAGTAGCCACTTTCTGTCAGTTGTTGTTGCGTGAAATAGATTTCCGACTTATTTCGTATGCTTTAAATGATGACGCACGGGTAAAGACTCGCGGAATGAACTGTACTAGGTATCTTTCTTGCTCACAGAAACTAGTATCGCAAAATTAAGCCATTTTTCCATAGGAACCACATTAAGTTAAATAATGGTAAGCGATACGGCAGGTCTTTGATACATTAACTTTAAGAATTTTGACGTTTCTGATCACGAAACGTCAGACCGCGTATTTTAAATTTAAGAAATATTTTCCAAAAATTTAATATTTCTAAACTAGACATTACGCTTTCGAGGTGTGAACAGTTTCTGTTTTGCAGCAGTTAAAGTTTGCCACTAGTTTAGGGTCTTAACCTAGCTAACAACCGCCGGTGTTGTTGCTTAAGTGTTTGCATATAGGTAAGTTGAGCATTTTTGCTTATATTTTTTTTTTCAAGCGGCTTTCTTTTATGCTGTTTTGCTTGCTCTTTTTATTTCTTTTTGCTTTCTAGTTATTAATACTTCATTGACTGGTTTTTTCTTACAATGAGTGAGGAGAAGGGGGGCTCAGTCCCCCCTTATCCTGATACTTCTTCTCCGGCTAAAATTGCAATGACTAATAATTCCGAAAAAAATCAAAATCAGACTTCCGACAATAATTCTCAGGAAGAAAAAAAGGTTAATACATACTCCGAAAAAGATCATGGACCTTTTGTAGTATATCTTGAATCTACAAATATACCGAATATAAAAATTGGCACATTCAATACAATTAAAATAGCTCGAGATATATTCAACCTCAAACTTAATGACGTTAAAAAAATAGATAGTAAAGGGCTCAATAGAGTTTCAGTTGAATTTGCCAATTTTCACTCGGCTAACATGCTACTTAAGAACACTCAACTTCTAAATCAGGGATACAAGATATATATACCTTTTAACTTCGTAACCTGCAAAGGTATCGTCAGACAGATTGATACAGATATTGATGAAAAAGAACTTCTTCGGTGTTGCGATACAGGAAATGACATTGAAATTTTACATATAAAAAGATTAAATAGAAGAGTAATTAAAGATGGAGTAACTTCTTATGAACCCACAGGTACGACACTATTTACATTTCGAGGCGTTCTTATGCCCAAAACTGTGTTTTTTTATGGCATACCAAGACTAGTGGACACATATATTGCCCCAGTGACACAGTGCTATAACTGTCTTAGATTTGGCCACACAAAAACAAACTGTAAAGGGAAAGAAAGATGTTTTAATTGCGGGGAAAACAAACATGAAGACGTATGCATGACAAAATGTTTTTACTGCAAGGACTCTCACAAATCTATTGACAAGAGCTGCCCAGAATATACAAGACAAAAGAATATTAAAGAACTGATGGCGTATGAAAATTTGACATTTTTTGAGGCAAGTGAAGCTATTCCAAAATCATACATCTCAAATAATAAATTTATTTATAACCCGAGAGATTTTCCAAATTTTAAAAATAACAGCAGGCCATTAGAAAATACTCCAAGTACCAGTACAAATAATTCTAACACCATAGAACCATCGCAACGAAGAACAAACAATTTTAGATCATCTACAGTAAAACGTTCCTTTCAACAGGTGGTTCTGAATTCCGACAACAAACGGAGAGTCGTGCAAAAACGTCAAGATAAGCAACCAAATGAAAAAAGTATATATACACAGCAATTAAGACCAGAAAAGCCAACCTCTTCCCCCACTAGCTCATTTTCTCGTTCAGAACCTTTCAAATCAAGAACCTCAGCTAATTTATCACAAAACTCCAATCAAGCCTGGCAATCCAGTGCATCGCAAAACTTTCAAAATATTGATACCTTTTCTTCAAATGACTTTTTAAACTCATGCTTAAATTTTATTAGTAATACATCATCAGAAAACTTAAATTTACTTAAAAACCATTTATTTTCCCGATTAAACGTAGAGTCCTATATGGACCAAGAGGATAAATCTGATTCTGATTTTAATTAATTAAACATATATCAAATCACATAATCATGAATTCAAAAAAGAAATTAAAAATTATTCAGTGGAATATTAGAAGTATTAAATCAAACAGGGAAAACATAACGAACTTAATTTTCAAAGAAGACCCTGACATAATTGCTATTAATGAAACTTGGCTTAAACAAGATTTTAATTTTTCTTTGAAGTATTATAATGTTGTCAGACAGGACAGAGATGACGGATATGGTGGAGTAGCTACTTGTATCAAGAAATCTATTATTTTTTCTACAATTCAGAAATACAACTCAGACCAAATCCAATACATAACAACAAAAATTGGTAACTTATACATAATAAACATTTACTCCAATACAAATAATGCCATAACTCTTCCTTTCTTGAGCTCAACAATAGAAAACATACCTACAGAAAACTTAATTATACTAGGTGATCTAAACTCTCACCATCCCCTATGGGATAAATGTCCTACCAATAAGGGAGGAAAAAATATTTATGATTTTATTTTTGATAAAGAATTAATTATCCTAAATGATGGGTCAGCAACATTGTTTCAACCTCCTAATAATAATCTTAGCGCTGTAGATCTAGCCATAGCAAGTAATAATATGGCTCTATGTTCTACTTGGGGTGTCATACAAGATTGTGGAAATAGCAACCATTTCCCCACCTTTGTCATAATAAACAACTGTGAGTTTAACAAAAATGATAGCATCTATACACAAACATACAAAATGAGAAATATTAAAAGAGCAGACTGGTATACATTCCACACTGGGATGATAACAGGAATGCTTGATTTACCGGTAAACTCTAATTACAATGAGTTTTTGGAGGTAGTTAATCAAGTAGCAGATAACTCAATTCCCTATAAAAACTGTAGAACACAGGGTAAACCTTCAAATCCGTGGTGGGATGAAGAATGTTCACTTTGGATTAAAAGCCGCAAACAGGCAATTCAAAACTTTAAACAATCTGTTTCCTTAGAGAACTATATAAACGCTAAACGTATAATCGCCCAAACTAAACGAAACCTCAGAATTAAAAAAAGAAATAAATTCATAAACTTCTGTGAATCATTAAATAAGGAATCTAACACTACCTATGTCTGGAATAAAGTTAAAAAATTCTCAAATAACAAAAATTACGGCCAGACATTTCATAACCCAGCAGATAACATTAAAACAGAAATTCTACAGAACATGTCTGCAGTTTTTATTGATCCAAATTTTGAGCTTGACGATATAAACGAGCAAGTTTCCCCTTTTACAATCTGGGAACTTAACAATGCTGTAAATAATAAAAAAAATTCGGCACCAGGTATGGACGACATTCCTTACCTTATGATAAAACATCTACCACTACAAGCTAAACATTTTCTGTTGAATATCTACAATAATTGTCTAAATGGTGACAACCTTCCTGAAGATTGGAAAAACCATAATGTTATAAATATCTTAAAGCCACACAAAAATCCACTCTTGGCCAGTAGTTTCAGACCAATAGTTTTATCCTCATGTGTGCTTAAAACATTAGAAATATTAATCAAGAATCGCCTAGATTGGTCCTTAGAACATAACTGTTCATTCACCAACCATCAGACAGGTTTTAGAAAAGGAAGAGGCACTGCTGACAACTTGACCCTCCTTCATTCCACAATTGTGGAAGCCTTTGAATCCTCCCAATCGGTTTTGGCCATCTTTCTTGATATCAAAGCAGCATATGATAATGTCAATATATACAAACTTTATAGTAAACTAAAACTTCGAAATATTCCATCTGCAATAAATAATATTGTGTTCAAAATTTTACAGAACAGACTTTTATATTCAAGATCTAATGATGGTGACTTTTTGGGACCTTTCATGGCAACCAAGGGGCTACCTCAAGGTTCTCCCTTAAGTACCATTTTGTTTAATATTTATATAGCAGAATTGTTTTGTATTAGCAATAATGAAGTTAAAATATGTGGATATGCAGACGACTTGGTTTTGTATATTAAGGGATATGATATCCAAAGCATGGTAAGTAAAATAAACAAAGAATTGGAAAACACATTACACTGGCTTGCAGAACATAACTTGTCCTTATCCAAAGACAAATGTGAAGCTGTATGGTTCACAAAGGGTAGGCGAAGAGATAATCTAACAGAAATCAAAATCAACAACACAGCCATTCCTCTAAAAAATGAAGTGAAATTTCTAGGCATAATTTTTCATAAGCATCTATCATGGGACTTACATGTTGACAATATTATACTCAAGGCAAAGAAAAATATTAACATCCTACGTGCAATATGTAGAGTCTGGTGGGGAGCTGACCCACGAACACTCCTAATGGTTTTTAATGCCTTGATCAGATCTCATCTCGATTATGGTTCCTTCCTATTCAACCCAATTTCACAAAAATGCAACAACAAACTCAATGCAGTATTTTTTGAGGGACTTAAGATATGTTTGGGGTGCATGAAGTCTACACCAAATTTGGCAATCTTGGCAGAGTCTGCCCAAATGGACCTAGAACATAGAAGATTATTGTTAGCCTCTAAATTTTTAAGTAAAATCATCATTATTGAGAATCATCCCATAATATTACTCCTAATTGAAATACGTAAAAGACTTATAAACAAACCTAATTTTTATATAAGGCATAATGTACCATACTTGGTTTCGGCATTAGAATATTTTTTTCCATATTTTAAAAAAATATACAAAAGCCCAAATTTTCCATGCTATGAATTAGACTATGATACACTAATGAATCCACTTCCAATTCTAAATTGTAATATCAAAAAATATGACCCGATGATTAAAGAAAAATTCCTTATGACTACTGAACAATATGGAAAAGACCATACCTTTATATATACTGATGCCTCAAAAAACAAAGAAAGGGTAGGTTTTGGGATATGCATCCCGAGTATTGAATATAATTTCTCCTCAAGACTTCCTGGAGCTCTAAGCATAAGCAAAGCAGAGAGTATAGCAATACATCAAGCGGTGGAAGTCGCAACTACAAAACATCTAAAGAAAGCTATAATATTTTCTGATTCGCTCAATGCAATAACCAATATTAAAACATGTAACATATCTGCTTCAGCAGATATAAGGGCCCTAAAAACAAAGAAACTTATATCTTCAGCCAATGAGAATGGTACCAAAATTCTCCTTTCCTGGATACCTGGACACTCTAATATATTTGGTAACACCCAGGCTGACATACTGGCAAAAATAGGAAGAGACCTGAATGTACCCATGGAAGTACAACTGAATTCCCAGGATGCCCTATCAGTCATCAGAGGAAAAATTACAAAAGAGTACCAAGAAAAATGGAAATCTTTAGTCCAGAAGAAGACTTCGCAATACAAAACAATTCAAGACTTCTTTCCTACAAAACCTTGGTATTCAAATTTTCCATATAGAAATAGAAGACACACTACCACCATCATTAGAATGCGCACAGGCCATTGTTTAACAAAACAACATCTGTATAAAATGAATATAAAAGATAATCCTTTTTGTGAATGTGGTCGTCTCGAGGATCTAAACCACATCTTTTTTGAATGCCCGATTAATGTGATTCCTAATTTTGATATATACACAAAATTTATTTCCATGAACTTCAAAACACCGCTCTCTATATACAATATTCTAAGTTCCTTAACGGAAGAATCAGTCAATGTAATTATGCGTTTTCTTGCAATTAACCAAATAAGCTTATAAACTGCAATGCGTTTTCTAGCAATTAACAAAATAAGCTTACAAATTGCAAGGCTCAACTGTTTATATGTATCCGTGTTATATTATGTTGCTATTTGTCATTTAATTTATGTTTTAATTTTTAATCATACTTAACCTGACCCAATTAATCTCATTTAATTATAATCATCACACCTCATCAAAAGCTTCGTTACAAGAACATAGTCAGCGATTTTGGTATGGCTTAGAACCAGACTACGTCAAGATCGCTTATAAATCGTGCTGGTAATCGCCTTGCAGCGAAACCAAAAACAAAAAAGAAGAAGAAGAAGAAGACGTTTCTGATTTTCAGTTACATTGGCGCATTTGTTGTGTTTAAAAATGGATTTTCATATTATTTAAACTTTTAGTCTTTGTAAATTTGATTGTAATTTTAATTTTCAAACATAATTGTTAGAACGACTAACTGTTGTTCTCTTTTATTTGATTACTTCCGGTTATTATTGATTTTTAGGCTCATGAGACAAGTAATATTTTTTAACTTAAAAATTGACATTAACTACATGGGTGTGGCTATAGTTCTGTCGAAGGGAAACTTATTTGTTTATTTTCGAGGTGTCTAAATGCTTCGACTGTTTAAATTTTGTTCTTTTTAATTTATTTATTACCGTTATATATTTCTCTTTATATTAGTAATACTCGGTATGATGTTCAAGCTTTTTCATGTTGAGTCTATCGACCTCCTCAATAGTGAAAAAAGATCAAACACTTCAATAAAATAAATGTATCAAATATGTCCACCAGGATAATATTCATTCCCTAATAATTTTATTGAGAGTACCTACATGCGGACGTACGTTTCACTTTTTTTTAATTAACTTGTTCAGTTGGAATAACTGTATTGAATATCAAGAAGCCACCAACATAAAGTTCAATAAAAATTTACATTTTCTATGGATGCTATACTCTCACTATACAAATTCTCTCGCTATACAAATTCTCTCACTACTTACATACATTCAAAACAAACAATTTCTCATGCAGTGAGAAAAGTCTGCCATTGCAGTGAGAAATATTTTTTCTCACTAATTCTCCTACGGTTTTCCATATATGATCGCCGTTTCCATGGTAACATGCACAATACAAACACAATTAATGTTAGTAACAAGCCATTTTTTAAAACACATTAAATGTGATAGTAACAACCCATTTTTTAAAACACGTTAAATGTGATTATTTTATACATTTAACGGTTTTTACCCTGACCAGTGGTTACATCCCTGGGTTAATTTTTAAAATCAGAATGTGTTTGTTCAAAGTTTTCTCTTCATTTGAGATAGTTACAATTATAAGACGATAGCTCTGATGATGGCATTAAAAATGCTGAAAGTACTTAGCTGATTTTAATAAATTTATTTACACACTATCAGTCTTTGAAAACATACACCAGTTCCAGTTTTGATTTATATAGAAGTGTGTACAAGTCAAACAGTCTATTTCTATTCTTTTCTATACAATTAATGTTGTCAAATAAAATGTGTTGAAGCAAAACTTACCAGGAATTACCTTTCAAAACTGTTCGAAAGTAACTGTTAATTAGAATTTTAAATAAATAACGGAAGTATATAAATTTTAAGACTATGAAATACCTACATGTATATGTATTTTATTTCAATTTATGCATATAATATACCTAAAAGCACCTAAATTATTTAATTTTGAAGTTTGAACTCTTGACAAAACTGCATCCATAGAAAAAGTACAGTGTACAACACATGAGAAAATGACATATTTCTCCCTCGCTTGATTTGCGGCACTCGCCTCGTGTCTCGGCTCGTGCCAACAAACTTCTGCGCTCGTGAGTAATATATCTTTTTTCTCACTTGTTGTACAATATACTATTTTTTGCATTGTATGTATGTCGGTTCTGCGGTTAAAAACATAATTTTATAATTTTCAGCACATCAATGCATAATAATAGTTTCCTGGAAGTAATAAAATAAACGAAAACTGTGACATTTTGGTAATAAATACTTTCGGTAGATAAAGATTGGGGTGAGTAACATTTATACGTTAAATTTTTGATACGCCTTATTATAAAAGTTTAGCATGAATGTATTAAAATGTATAAGTAGTATATTCTAGTTACTTTCAACATGAAGTATTTTATGATATCTTTTGTAGTAGCCGTTTTCTTTACAACCGTTTCATGTCAAGCACGTGAGTGTTATTTTCTATTTTTGTTTTGTGTTAATATGCAACTCCAGTATTGTTACTTCGTTTATTATCATTCGAATAATACATATATACGCAAATACAGTGATAATAGCCAAAATAACGCAGAAAATATAATACATAGCTGTCACTGTGACAGTAGAATTTTATAAAATAATCCTGTCACAGACGTCTAAAAGCTGGAAACTATGTAATGTAATGTTAATTGTTTATACGTTTATAACCATAATTTCCACCTCCACTAGTTTCATCTCTTTTTGTTTCGCAAGGTATTATGTTTTCCATCTTTTGCATTATTTTGCCGGTTATTAGCTCGCTCATCACTGTATATCTTTATATTTTATATAATATATTTTTAGTCTTGTGCAATTGTCACTATCTTGACCTTTATGTCTATGTCGTACTCTTTCCTAATTTTATTTCTTAGTATAAGTTGTGTTTAAAGCCAAACAATATTATTTTATTTTATCGGTATAAATTGTTTAATGGACGTGTTTTCCAAAGGTTTCCGTTTTAGTTTTTTTTAATCCTTCTAGAATTCAACACCTATTCATGGTTTTAAGTGATGACAATTTCCTTTTTTTCTTTTTATCTGTGGAATTGGCCTGCCCAGCAATTAGTGTTATATCTACCTATATTTACCTTTTAGTTCTATAGAGAAATTTTCTCTTAGATATATTACATTTTTTTTCTTTGTCGTTCATTGTGCTTAATTATTTTTCCACAAAGTTACAGCCCTTTAAAGTTACAAAATGAAAATCGATTTTTTCCAATATATCGAAAACTATTAGAGATTTTTTATTGAAAATGGACATGTAGCATTCTTATGGCAGGGACATCTTAAAAAAATAACAGTGAAATTTGTGCACTCCAAAAAATTTTGTGGGTGTTTTGTTCCCCCAAACTTGTGTGTACTTCTCAGAAAATTTCTTGTAAGGTAAATTTTTTACGGATATTTTGAAACATATTAAAAAAGAAGCCGCATCTCGATGGACAAAAATAAAAAAAATTAAACTGGAATATGGAAAAAATACTAAACGGCAAAAAAGGTTAAAATCATTGTGTATAACTAATGGTGCCACAATAATAATTTAATTGGAAGGTATACAAACATTTGGGGCGTTTAAGGGAACAAACTCCCACAATTTTTTTATGTAAACATATTAAACAAAAAGCCGAATCTCGATAAAAACTGGATTATCGAAAAAATACTAAGAGGCAAAAAAAGTATTAAAACTTTTTGTTTAACTAATGGTACCACAATAGTAATTAAATTATTGGAAAGTACACAAAAGTTTGGGGGGATTTAAGTGAACAAAACCCCCATAAATTGTTTATGGGGTGTACAAATTTCACTATTATTTTTTTTAAATGTTCCTGCCATAATAATGCCACATGTCCATTTTTAATAAAAAATCTCTAATAGTTTTCGATATATTGGAAAAAATCAATTTTCATTTTGTAATTTCAAAGGGCTGTAACTGTTTTTATGTGCATATTTGCACTAAAGTAAGTTAGGTTTAATAGAACTATTTTTAGTCCCAGAATATGTAATTTATGATTTAATTTATGACCTGCCTCTTTGTTACACCCTGCTTACGGAAAGTGCGAGTCGACCATCAAAAAAGATTGCTAGGCAATGTGAAAGAAAAGGTGGTAAAACAATTGTACCAGACAGCAAAAGACAAATTAAAATAGAAAACCCAACCACTGAAAACTGATATTAGCTGTCATATAATGACAATCGTCATTATAATCTTTGTTATTTGAATACTAACTAGTTGTCTGTGGGATAGTTTTGTTTTTCTAAATATTCCAATACCAATTACAGATCTTCTTTTTTAAATCAGGTTTAATACGGATCAAATTGGCCAAATTATAAATTATTTCACATTATTTTTGATTTTTTCAACGTCATTCGTTTCTTATTTATTTCGAATCGATTGTTGCTTTCTGTCTTTTTTATTACTTTCAGTTCATTATCTAGAGTCTAGAGAATATATTTTTGGATTAAGTTCTACTTATAATTTATAGTAATTAAAAATACGATCATTTATTCATTTATTTTTTGCAGCTTATGTTCCTGGTATGTAGCAATCTTGTTGGTAAGTATTTTAAGTATTCGACCATCGAAGGGAATCTGCGATATATACATATATTAGTATATTATACACTCACCGGCACAAAATTCCGCCACCCCAAATTTTTGATTGAGTTTGACAATTTATAACTTTATTATTTGTATTCCGATTTTCAAGATTCTTGCATCAGTGTGTAGGTACATGTATTGATGTCGTTTTTTATTATTCCGGTAACAAATTTTTTTTGCTTAAATGGCATTATACGGGGTGAATAAAAACGTTGTATTTTCTCCTAATTTTAAAAAATTCTGTAGAAAAAATGGAGGGCTGATTTTGTTTCATACTCCGTTTGTGTTAGCCTGTAGGTATCACTAAGGATTTGTTTTTTGAATTATCCGAATATCTCTTTTCTTGTAAGAGCTGTAAATAAAAACACTGCTTTGAAGGTTTTTTCAATTAAAAATATCGAACGCACTAAAATTAACAAAACAAGACAAAATTAACAACAAAACAAAACAATTCAATAGCGGGTATGTCCATTGTACATCTTTTGCAGCAACGACAGCTCGCAATCTGTTTGGTATTGAAAAAATATGTGTTATCCATGCCTGGGAAATAATAGCCCGATATTCCTTTACCAGGGCCATAACTGTACCAAATTTTCTGGATGCCTAGGATGACGGCGAATAGCCTTTTTTTAATTCATCCCATAAATACTCAATATGATTGAGATCTGGGCTGCATGCGGGCCATTCTAATCTTATCAATTCAACCTCTATTTTATGAGTCCATCAGTGTTTTTATTTACAAAAAATGGTACAGCTCTTACAAGAAAAGAGATATTCGGATAATTCAAAAAACAAAATTTTAGTAATGCCTGCAGGATAATATGACAGGACTATGAAATAAAATCAGCTGTTCCATTTTCCACAGAGTTTTTTTAAGTTAGGAGAAAATACAACGCTTCCTTTCACCACTGTATAATGCTAGGCAAGCAAAATTTTTGTGTTACGGGAATAACATCAAACGATATTATTACATGTAAGTACAAACTGGTGCAAAAATCTTGAAAATCAGAGCACAAATAATAAAGTTATAAATTGTTAAACTTAATCAAAAATTTTGGGTGGCGGAATTTTGTGCCGGTGAGTGTAGTTGGATATACCTACAAATGAAGCAAAAGTAGTTCGAGCTGCGGCATTGTTCCATACGTGTTTCAAGGTTTTCCCTCTTATCAGGAATACTCTCACATCAGCTTAAACTGAAACTAAATTCTCTATTCAATAATTCCCTCTAAATATGGCCGTTATAGTAACATAACATGCCCTAGGACGCTAGTAGCAACCTCTATATGAAGCAGTAAGAAGTAAGGGGACTCCTCTTTTTTGACGAATTAGGTGAACAGAGGTATAACCATTTGTCAATATTTGTATTTGAATTCGTTACACCATTTACAAGTATTCGAATAACACCAAAATAGTAGCGATGTCAAGCTTGTTATTTATAGTTAGACATGTCCAGATATATACAAACTTGCGTGTTTGATAGATACCTATTTGTCCCCTTGTTATCTTATATATTAATAAAATAATAAACCTAAAGGTAATATACCTTAAATATTGTGACCTGGAGTGCATACCTATTAGTCCATCTGTTTGTTGCATATGTTTTGAGATGGACGTTGAGAGGTGACTCAAATTTTTTTGCAGAAATTGCTTGAAAATATCTCAAATAATAATATTTGAGTTATCCTCCCACTCAAAATGGTCCGGAACATTGTTTAAATAATCAAAATGTCAAAATATGAAAGAAAAATTCGATTTTTTATTGGTTTTTTGATTATAACCTTCAAAATTATTCATTTCTGAGAAAAGTTGTACTGACATAAAAGTTGCGTAATTAAATTTCCTACTATATGGAATTCGTTAAAATTTTTAAAAATAGTCACCCGTGTTGTAAAATAGCAATAATTGCGAAAAAAAACATACAAAAACAAGTATTCGCATTTTACGTTTTTTTATTATTATTTACATTTACACATTTATGCTACACTTAGGACCTTCATATTTTACCCAGAAAAACTTTATGATATAGTAAAACAACACTATACATTTCATTAGAATCGGTTTAATAGATTTTGCAAAATAAATTTTGAAAGCCAGCTTTCGCAAAAAAAATTCATTTGTTTTTAAATGTTGCAGGACTGAAAATAAAGCAGATAGCAAGTTGAATTTTTTTGCTTATATAAGTTTACTGTACCTTTCATTTGCAATTTGCAAAATTAAAAACGATTAATCACCACGGCACGGCGTCAGGAAATTTTTTAAATAAACATTAATTTTTGGTGCTACGCGCAGGACAGCGGTGTTTGATTCACACAAGTTGATTTCCACCATCTTCGAATCTTTATCTAATATATTATTGTCTTACTCTATATTTTGTTGTATTTTAATATTTTGATTTCACAAGAATCCAACTAATTTTATTATTGTTTGTGAAATATTGTTTAAATATTTGCATATGTTTAAAAATAATAAACTTTTATTCTCTAAGTTAAAATATATGAACAAAGAAAGTTTTTTCTAGCTAAAAAGCTAAAAAACTGTTATTTCAAAGGAAAGAGTATGGGTTTATATTTTGCAATAAACAAATTTATTTATTTGTATCGAAATGTAATAAAAATTAAAATGTATCAATCATTATCAAAGGTCATTGGAATGCCCAGTCAGAGCAAACTATCCGCTGTCCTGCGCGTAGCACCAATTATTAATGTTTATTTAAAAAAATTCCTGACCCCGTAGTGGTCGATGGTTTTTAGTTTTGCAAATTGCAAATAAAAGGTACAGCACACTCCTATAAGTAAAAAACATTTCAACTTTCTATCTGCTTTATTTTCAGTCCTGTATCATTTTGAAAAAATGAATTTTTTTTGCGAAAGCTGGATTGCAAAATTTATTTTGCAAAATCTATTGAACCGATCTTAATGAAATTTCCAGTATTATTTTAGTCTATCATAAAGTTTTTCTGGGTGAAATATGAAAGTCCTAAGTGTAGCATAAATGGTTGAAAAACGTAAAATACGAATACTTGTTTTTGAATGGTTTTTTTCGCAGTTATTGCTATTTTGCAACAAGGGTGACTATTTTTTTTTTAATTTTTAACCAATTCTATATTGTAAGAAATTTAATTACGCAACTTTTATGTCAGTACAACTTTTCTCGAAAATGGAAACTTTTAAAGTTATAATCAAAAAACGAAGAAAAAAATCGAACTTTTCCTTCATTTTTTGACATTTTGATTATTTAAACAATCTTCGGGACCTTTTTGAGAGGGAGGATAACTCAAATATTATTGTTTGAGTTATTTTCAAGCAATTTCTGCAAAAAAATTTGAGTCACCTCTCAACGTCCAAATGTACAAATATTTTTACAGATGCGCCCTGGTCTATATTTGTACATGTAATACACCGCCAACTGTGTACGAAAAGAGCAATGTTCCAAACAAAAAAATTCTATATTCGCTGTGAGCCGATGGGTAGAGGGTAATCGATTAAATAGTTTTCGCCAGCGCTGTTAGCGGCAGTTTTGTGCATTGAATTTAAACAATTTTACAAGAAAAGTATAAGTTTTAAACCACGAGAGACCGCTACCGACGAAACTCACAGCTAATAAAAGCAGAAGCCACCTTTATATTTCACATAAACTTCTTCTTTTTCTCAATGGCCTCTTACATAAGCAGTCATCCAGTCGCAGTAATTTACATATTAAATATTATACTTATTATAATGAATAAAATAAAAACGTATACCTACTTTTAATATTAATTCTGTGTATTCGTTGAGTAATCAGTTTACAAGAATATTTCAGTTTAAAATTTGTGTTTGTCTTTATAAATATCTATTTTTCTCGTTCTACAATATTTGACCTACACCAATGTTATAAGAAAAGTAAAAGTTTTAAACCGCGAGAGAGCGCTACCGGCGAAATTAATAGCGAATACCTACTTCCCTACAGGAGATTGCGTAAATATGACGGGAATATTGGAATTTATATTTGGTTATTATTAAAGGCAAACTGTGGATTCTAGAAAACTATTTAATAAATATAATGACCCAGTGTAACATCCACGAGAAAAACAGAATAAACGTAAAAGTAGAAGATGAACTAACTGACCCAATTGAAGCTGGCAATGGAATAAGACTCCTTGAGTCTTTTATTGTTTCACCTGATCATGGCTGAAATAATAAAAAAAATAAGAACTAGAAAAGGATAACAAATGGAAAAAAACTATTTAAATTAATCTGCTATGCAAACGATAAAAATACTAATCTCTCAAAGTGAAGATGATTTACAACGTATGATGCACCAATTTAATATAACCGCTAGAAAATATAACATGTTAATTTCCTTAAAAAAGACAAAATGCATGGCTATAACAGCAAATCCATTAAGATGAATATTGGAGTTGAAGTGTCCCATAATAGTACAAGTGATAGAGTTTAAATATCTAGGGATCACACTATCTAGCTACGAAAATCTCGAAACAGAAGTGTAAGATCAAGTGAATAGAGCCAACAGAGGCGCAGTTTGCCTGAATAACATAATATGGAGAACTAAAAATATCGGAAAAAAAGAGAAAGGCAGAATTTTCAAAACAGTCATAATCATTTAATCTTCGGTTGTCCACTGCTGAATATAGATCTCCATCATAATTTTCCATGTTTCGATCATGTGCCTTTCGCATCCATTTCCTATGACAACGTTTTAGATCATCAGTCCAACGTGTTGGTGGACGACCTCTACTTCGGTGGGCATAATCTCTTGGTCTCCATTCCAGTATCCGCCTTGTCCATCTGTTATCTATCATTCGAGCCACGTGATCTGCACAGTTCTATTTCGGTGTTGCTGTTCTCTTCGTTGCATTAGCTACTACTGATCTTTGTTTTAACTGACGGTTTGGGATCTTGTCTCGTAGTGAAACGATTAACATAGCAAGCTCCATCACCATTTGCGACACACGGATCTTTTGCACTATTCTCCTTGTTATGGTCAACGTTTTCGCTCTGTAAGTCAACACTGGCAAAGCAGACTGATTAAAGGTTTTTCTCTTAAGGCATATTGGTATGTCAGGTTAGTCACAACGACAAAACAGTCATCAGACCAATAATGGAATACGATGCAGAAACAAGACCTGATACAGAAAGGACAAAAAATAGTGCTCGAAACAGCGTAGATGAAAACCCTTCGGAAACTCGATGATAAGACACTATGGGACAGAGCTAGAAGTACAGATATACGACGGAGATGCAAGGTGGGGAAAATTAATAACTGGGTAAGAAACAGAAGAGTACAATGGAATGGCCACGTCGATTGACAACAAATAGAGTAATAATCATAGTGACAGACGGTTCTCAAATACGATCAGAGAGACGACCACGAAAACGATGAAACGACAACTTACTGGAGGCACATTGAAAAAACCGTCAGAGTCATGTCTAAACAGAAAGAAGAAGAAGAAGAAGAAGAGAAGTAACAGTCTAATTTACTTTTTTCGTATCGTCTTTATTTGATAATATGAAAGCTGTATCTTCGCCTTTCAAGTGCTTTGTATGCTCTCCGTGACACTGACGACGGCTACAGCAACACTTGCTTTATTTTAAGCCATATTACAAACAAATTAGGGCTTCTTATGTCTATTCTAGAACGTTGGTAGAATGTCCTTATTACATACAAGCTCTATCCACGAGAAAATTGGAGAGAACTTTGCAGTTTAAGTATCTAGACTTTAATTATGATAGCAAATGATAAAAGTTATATGAACGATAACTTTTCCTTGGCACTTATTTACTTAGGTAATTACAATTAATAATTGAACATTTTTTTAGATTTACTTATTTGCCCTCCGAACTCATATCCAGCATGTGCACCATGCTGTCCAGATCCAAGCTGCCTGCCAATAGGGCCTGTATTAAAACCCTGTTCTCTTCTGAAATACTGTGACCTGGAGTGCAAACCCATTTGTAGATGTAATGTAGGATATTTGAAAGATAATGTTACCGGCAACTGTGTACGAAAAGAGCAATGTCCCAAACCTTAAAAAAAATTAGTTTAACTACAGTAGATTGCAAGAATTTAAAGGAAATATTGGAATGCTTGTTTTCTCTCTTTATTTTTGGTTATTATTACAGGAAAATTGTACATTTCTAAAAAATATTTAATAAATTTATTGACTTAATAATAGTCCCTTTTACTTTTTTAGTATAGTCTTTGTTATACTAGAAAACATAAAAGTTAAAATTTCTTCTTTTAAGCGGCTTGTTCAGTCGTGTGACACAAACACAAAGTTGTAGTACAGTGGAACCTCGATAAGTCGGCCCCCGATAACCCGGAAGTCCCGCTAACCCGAACCGATTTTTATCAGACAAACATTTCAACAATAAAAATGTATGTAATATAATATTATTTGAGAGATAATGCGTATTTGTGTAATTTGAACTACATAATATACCATAGTAAAAATGACTCATGGCACACAACGTTCATTGTCGTGTTATCGAAAACAACAGGCACCTGTAGTATCCTTTATTTATTTGAAACTGTCTTAGCATTGTTTAGAAAAGATTAAAAGACTATTAAAATATTCTTTTTCAAACAATGGTCTTAGTCTTTACTGTTATTAAATAACATAACTTCGTTGCGATTGAGACGGCATTGTGTGTAGTAAAGTCGCATTGTTCGCTTCGGTTCTGTAATCGTTTGTAAATCTATTCAGATTTTGTGTTTGCGTGTTTTTTTGTCTACGTAATGGCAATAAAACGTAAAAATGTTGTTTTTGTTTCAAAATGATAACAAAAGACAGTTTGGACAATCGGTGCAAAGCTAATAAAGCTAAAAATGAGACTCTCGACGACGCGACGCTTTGTATATGTGGTTTTGTGCGGAACGCGAACGTGGTTTACCAGTGTCCGTGTGCCAATTATAACGGAATTTATCTGTAGGCATACCATATTTTATTAATTTTTACAATTTTCTCCGGCTAACCCGGATTTTCGATAACCCGGATCGGCCGCGGTCCCGATTAATCCGGGTTAACGGTGTTCCACTGTAATTGAAAAGATCACATCGGAAAAATTACGAAGCATAGGCTACCTAGAGACACGAATGAAACTGCCAAGTCAAGACACGTTATTTTATCTGCGTTTAGGTTTTCTCGCCTCTTCATGGAATGGGGCTAGTAGAAGTATTTTGAAGTGGGGATCCGATGATAGCCAAAGAGCAAAAGCCAGTCGTATCACTGCTACCACCCAGACAAGCTTCTTCTTAGGATTTTATCTCCTCAGCTTCAATACCAAGCCTGCAATGAAGACACAAGCTCAGGAAACAAACGGCCCCTTTCAGATTTTGGGATTTTTAATGGAGGATAGCTGTGGCTAGCTCATCTCCTAGGAATAGGTATAATTGTACAATGAAGGTAGGATACCACATAAAACTATCTTCCCCCTACACTGTCCAAAAGAACTTTCCATTACAAGTTATCCCCTGGAGGAAATGTTGTAAACCCAAGAAAAAGGGATCAGCAATAAGTATTTGGCATGTAAAACGTAGAAGTGTATGCACCGTTTTAGACCACCTGCTAGTTTAGGTACACTTCAGATGTAGGATCAGCCGACATGCAAAGGAGAATTAACCAAGAAAAGAAATTCTAGATCTAATATGAAAAAAATTAAGAGTCAATATTAGAAGA
This sequence comes from Diabrotica virgifera virgifera, assembly GCF_917563875.1. Lineage (NCBI taxonomy): Eukaryota > Metazoa > Arthropoda > Insecta > Coleoptera > Chrysomelidae > Diabrotica > Diabrotica virgifera. The sequence goes on along the minus strand of NC_065443.1, from coordinate 57,364,977 downwards.
GAACATGGGCGATGAACAAAAAGGTTATCGGAATGGAGACTAAGAGACGGAAAGAGAAGAGTCGGTCGACTGCCTAAAAGATGGACTGACGATTTAAGCAGGCTAAATAAAATCTGGATGAGATTGGCGCAGGATAGACGGCGTTGGAAACAGAGTGAGGAGGCCTACTTTCAGAAGTGAAATCTTGAGGCTGGATGATGATTAGAAGTTGTCTACTCGACAATTTTATATACTCCAACGATCTGGCATCAAGTAATAAACTGTACTGTCCTGATAAGTAAAAAGGTCTTAGGTCAAACCTATCGGTTTGACTACGTTCTTTAGTACTTTAAAAAAATCGATAAACAGTGGTAGAAATCGACTGATCTTCATCTCTATTGTGAAAATTACTGTTACATTCAACTTAGCGTGAAATTTAATAACTTTTCAACGCTTTTTTAACGTATTAAAAACTTGTCCTGCGACACGACATTTTTACATATCAGTACAGAATTAATATTGGAAATAGGTACAGAAAGAAAAGCTTTACCGGACGATCTTGACTGTAGCTCTACAGGCCATAGTGAGGGTACCACAAATGGGAAAATAAACGGGGGTTACTTGGACGAGGGTACTTGGCCCAGATGTGGTGAGTTTATTAATTGCAATTACAAGAGTACGAACTACTTCTTTACACAATTTCTGACGGGCCAAGGATCGTGCAGATCCTGTCTCGAAAAAATAGACAAAGCAACGGATGGTAACTCTGCGGACTGTGGAGCCGGTCCAGCATTGTGTATTTGGAGTAATAGATTTAATGAAGATAGAGCCGAAATGTATGCAAAATTAGGAATGCAAATCGTAAGATATAATAACGGTTATGAGAAGGCAAAAGAAATATTTTAAGGAGGTTTTGAACACAATAACAAAAATTATAAAAAGAAAGAAATTCTATTGATCATGAAATTCTATTGATATTGAAATTTGATTGATACATAAAAAATTTATATGGGATAGGAGATGTTGTGCGCGCAATTAAAAGAACTTGGAAGACGTGCCACGTGCGTAAACCAAAAGTAGTTTTAGGTGACATGCAGAGTACCATGGACGTATCCGGGATCAAGACGTGCGTTCGGATGTACTCTTCTTCTCTTAAGGTGCCGAGAGCGCTTGTCGATCGTTGGCTCTCATGTTGCCCAGCATATTAACAATCATTTTATTATTTACAGCCGCACGAAATAATTCAGTGCTAGTTTTCCTAAACCATTGGCGTAGGTTTTTAAGCCACGGAGTTATACGGTTGTACCCACACTTCTTTTTCTCATTATTTTACCTTGCATGACAAGGTGAAATATGTCATATTTTTCTGGGTGACGCATAATTTGACCAAAGTATTCCAATTTACGCCTTTTAACAGTGTTCACTTTTACTCAAACGTTGCAAAACAATTTCGTTTGTGACTATTTCTACCCAACTGATACTTCAGAATACGGTGGTAGACCAACATTTCAAATGCTTCTAGGCTCTTCAAAAGCGAGTCTGTTAGGGTACATGCTTTAACTTCGTAAGGTAATACCGGGACTATATAACGTCGAACCATTCTTATGCGAAGTTCCAAATTGAGATCCTGACTGCAAAGGACTTTCTTAAATTTCATAAATCTTGTTCTTGCTTTGGCAATTCTACTTTTTATTTCTGTACTAGGGTTCCAGCTTTCATCGATCCTCCTCCTCTGTCCTTTATCCTTCGTAAGGATGTGGTGACGTTATGGTATTTGACGAATGGTTGCTATCCATTCTTCTCTCTCCTGGGCGCGGTGTGCTGCCTCAGACAGAGAGTAACCGGTGGCGCATTTTATTTGGTCTGACCATCGGAGTGGCGATCTTCCTCGAGTTATTTTACCCTCTACCTTGCCTTCAATCACTAACCTCTCCATGCCTTCTCTTCGTCTGGTAATGTGTCCAAAGTACCTCAATATATTTTGGTTGATGATGGTGGTAAGCCTAGTGTTGATGTCGAGTTCTGATAATATTGAGATATTTGTGCGATGTGCTGTCCAGGGTATGCGTATCATTCTACGATATACCCACATTTCAAAGGCCATTATACGTCGTGAGTCGGACTTTTTAATGGTCCAAGTTTCTGAAGCATAGGTAGCGATAGGAAAGATAAGCGTCCGTACCAGGCGCAGTTTCGTGTTCCTGGTTATGGCCGTATCTTTCCATATTTTAGTGAGTTTAACCGTTGCTGATCTGGCCATTGTAAGGCGTCGGCGTATTTCTTCTTCGCATCCACCATTGTTTGTGTTAACAGAACCTAAGTAATTGAAACGGCTTACCACTTCAAACCCCGCTACGTTTCGTATTTCCGGCTGGTTATTTCTAATTCGATCGATTATCATTACCTTGGTCTTCTGTGCATTAATTTTAAGTCCATATTCACGACTAATAGTATCTAGTCTGTACATGATGTATTCAAGTTCATTTGTTGATGATGCTAGTACTAAAGTGTCGTCAGCATAGCGGAGATTGCTGATTTTTCGGCCTCCGACTGATATTCCTCCTAGCCATCCGTCGAATACAATGCGCATGATGTGTTCGCTATATACAGGGTGTAACAAAAATACAGGTCATAAATTAAATCACATATTCTGGGACCAAAAATAGTTCGAATGAATCTAACTTACCTTCGTACAAATATGCACATAAAAAAAGTTATAGCCCTTTGAAGTTACAAAATGAAAATCGATTTTTTCGAATATATCGAAAACTATTAGAGATTTTTTATTTAAAATGGATATGTGGCATTCTTACGGCAGGAGCATCTTAAAGAAAAATTATAGTGAAATTTGTGCTCTCCATAAAAATTTGATGGTGGTTTTGTTACCTTAAACCCCCCCAAACTTTTCCGTACGTTCCAATTCAATTATTATTGTGGTGCCATTAGTTAAATTCAATATTTTTAAAACTTTTGTGGCTCTTAGTATTTTTTCGATAAGGCAGTTTTTATCGAGTTGCGGCTTCTTTTTTAATATGTTTACATACAAATTTTATGGGGGTTTTGTTCCTTTAAACCCCCCAAATGTTTGTGTACGCTCCAATTAAACTATTACTCCGATATCGTTAGTTAAACAAAATGTTTTTAAAACTTTTTTGCCTCTTTATATTTTTTCGAGAAGGCAACTTTTCTCGAGATATGGCTTCTTTTTTAATACGGTTCAAAATATACCTAAAAATGTAAATCATACATAAATTTTCGTATTATGACCAAGTCTCCATAATCGTACTCAACCATATACAAATATGTGGTGAATTTGAAAAATATTCAAAATATCTCGATAAAAGCTGACTTTTTGGAAAAATACTAAGAGGCCAAAAAAGTTTTAAAAATATTGTGTTTAAGTAATGGTACTACAATAATAATTTAATTAGAACGTACACAAAAGTTTGGGGGGGTTTAAAGGAACTGAACCCTCATAAAATTTTTATACGGTGTCCAAATTTCACTATAATTTTTTCTTAAGATGCTACTGTCATAAGAATGCCATATGTCCATTTTCAATAAAAAATCTTTAATAGTTTTCGATATATTGGAAAAAATCGATTTTCATTTTGTAACTTCAAAGGGTTGTAACTTTTTTTATATGCACATTTGTACTAAGGTAAGTTAGGTTCAATCAAACTATTTTTGGTCCCAGAAGATGTGATTAAATTTATGACCTGTATTTTCGTTACACCGTGTATATTGAATAACGTAGGAGAGATTATACATCCTTGACGAACACCGACTTTTAGTTTAAAATTATCGGATTATGTATTGTTGACTCTTACGTTTGCTGTGTTGTTGATATACAGTTGTTTCAGCAGGTATATTAGATGTTCGGGGGTACCCATGTCTCTCAGTATTCCCCACATTTTATGCCACTTTACATTATCGAACGCTTTCGAGTAGTCGACGAAGCACAAATATGTTTCTAGATTAAATTCTCTAGATTTTTCTATAATTTGTCTGAGATTAAGAATTTGTTCTCGTGTGCCTCTTCCAGGGACAAATCCACATTGTTCTTGTGGGATCTGTGGTAAAAGTATTGATTTTAATCTTTCGTTAATTATAGTTAGAAGGACTTTACTTGCGTGGAAGATCAGGGCTATAGTGCGGTAGTTATTACAATCAGTTGGTGAGCCTTTCTTATAAATGGGTATGAAAGTAAGCTTACACCAATCATCTGGCCATTTTCCTGTATTCCAGATTTCACTACGCAGTTTGAACATCACTTCAACTCCTACGTCTCCCATTTCTTTAAGTGCTTCCGCCGTGATTCCGTCTTCTCCTTGAGATTTTCCAGTTTTCAATTTTTTTTATTGCGGTTTCTATTTCCGATTTTAAAGATTTTAAAATATGTGGTTCCTTTTCCTCATTTATTTCTTCTGGGTTCACATCTTCATGGTCACTATGAAACAGCATTTCACAGTATTGTTTCCATGTCGCTGCTATGCCCTCTGCATTGGTGATGATCGTTCACAAGTTATCTTTAATAACCTGCGTTTGTGGTTTAAACTCTTTAGTTAAGTATTTCACTTTGGCAAACAGTTCTCTAGATTCTTGACGGTCGGCGTGTTCTTCTAGTTGTTTGCATATTTCTTTAATGTGATTATTTTTGTCTCTTCTACTTGATGATTTTATGCGTCTGTTTACATCTGCTATCTTGTTTTCAGTTTCTGCTGGAATTGCAGGGTTGTTTCTAATGTTTCTTCGTTCTTCTACTAGGTTCAGTGTCTCATCAGTCATCCAGTGTTTTTCTTTCCGTTGGGTTTCTTTAGGGTTTGTAATATTTATTGCGTCTATAATCCACGTCTTTGTATATTCCCATGTTTGATTGGGATCGCCAGTAATGTTTGGTATGTTACTATGTCTTAGTGTTTCTTCATATTTTCCAGGCCTTTAGGAATATATTTAATTGTTCTAGTTTTTTCAATTTTCTTACAAAATTTGATACGGAATTCGGATTGTAACAGTTTATGGTCTGTTCCGCAATCCGCCGGCTGGTTTTGTCTTTACGTTTACTACCGAACTTTTCCATCGTTTGCTAACAAGAATATAATCTATTTGATTTTTATATCTTCCCCCTGGTGAAGTCCAAGTTGATAGTCTTCGCGGGTGATGTTTAAACATGGTGTTCGTGATACTAAATTCAGTGTCGATGGCAAATTTTAATAGTCTTTCTCCTCTCTCATTTCGTTCGCCTATTCCAAACACACCAACTGTTCCTTTCAGCAGCTCTTCTGATGTTGTTTTGCCTATTTTTGCGTTCCAGTCACCCAATATTATGACTGGCTCTTTTTGGGTATGTTAGCGATGTTACTGTTTATTAACTGGTACATCTCTTCTACTTCTTCATCTGTCCCGTCGCATGTTGGCATATATACTTGTAGTACATGAACCTTTGTTGGCTGTCCATCAAGAGTAATTTTAATTATTCGCTCATTTATTGGGAGATATTCATATACACATTTTGCGAGGTTCTTCCGTACCAGTATTGCTACGCCGGTTGCCTGCTTACTAATAACCATAAACTTTGTTCTTCTTGCGTCGAATTTGAGTCCATATATCGCACAGGTCGCCACCATTCGGTTCAATAACGCTTGAAGATGTTAAATTGATCCTGTCACTAGCAAGGTGTCATCTACGTATCTAATATTGTCCATAAGCACACCATTAATAATTATACCATCTTTTGCGTTTTCCAAAACCTCATTTAAGATTGTTTCAGCGTAAAGATTAAACAACAGTGATAACAATATACACCCTTGTCGAACTTCACGCTTGATTTTTAGTTCTTCAGAGCACTGAATCCCAACCCTAACACATACAGCCTGGCCCCAATACAAATTTGCGATTATTCTAATGTCCTTATCGTCCAGTCCGGAAGTATTGAGAATATGTAGCAATTTTTCATGGCGAACTTTATCAAAAGCCTTTTCAAAATCAATCGCGCACATAAACACGTCATGATTTACATCTCTGCATCTTTGGATTAAAACTTGGGTTGCAAATAGTGTATCACGAGTTCCAAGGCTACAGGGAAAACCGAATTGAGTATCTACTTATGATTCTGTCCTCAATTTTGCTATTTGAATTATTCGGAGAAAAATGTTCAATACATGATTAGGCTGATGGTGCGATAGTCGCTGTATTTTGTGGCTCTGTTTTTTTGGTAGTACAACAAATGAGGATTTAAGCCAATATTTAGGACTTTTTCCACTTTCGTAGATTAAGTTGAATAATTTCAATTCATGCCAGTACGATTCACCTGGTACAGTGTTTAGGAGATTTCCACTCTGACACACAAAAGAAAATAATTAATAATTAACTGAAAAATGAATAACCATTTTTAATTTCGTTGCAAAACGAAAATACAGCCGCATCATATTCTAGTCCAATCAGAGAGTGCAGCAAGTACCTCTACCGGTTTCGAAACTTATTAGTCTCTCATCAGGAGGCACATATGCTGCTGTCTCTGATCTAACCAATGCAAACCCCGGAGTGCAGTCCCGAATTACAACGAACGAAATGGCATAGATTCCCTAGCGGCAACTGCTAGCAAAAGACTAAGTTTTCACCCTAGTGGCATATAAAACAACATAATGTTACTCTACATCCCACCAGACTGAAAACAATGGGACCCTTCTCTGGTTAAGAGCCCGATCAAAGAACAATCTGACTCCAAAAGAAAATAAAGGAAGGATCAAAATTTATGTAGATAAAATTATCTATTATTGGGTATATTGTTTTCAGTCTGGTGGGATGTAGAGATTATATTGTTTTATATGCCACTAGAGTCAAAACTTAGTCTTTTTTCTAATAATTAATTCAATAATAAATACTAAAAATGACGGCTAATGTCGAATAATATTCAAAATTTTAATTAAAAGAAAGATATATTTGGTTTGGAAGGCATTATATGTATTATTTTAGTAGCTGTAAACGAGAAACAAAAGAACAATTTCTTTAAACAATATACACAACTGTTTGTAGTTAATAATTAACAACTTGATACACATGGTCCATTCCATCTCTTCCTAAAATATCCTGGTTTACAAACGCAATTTGGACGGCATGGAATAGGGCATACAATTCCACATGCGATTGGTATCCTTATTTCGCAAGATGGTTCTGGATTACAACATGCATCGTAGCATCCTCCCCATATTTCATTTTGACCGCACGGCTCTAAAAGAAGAAATTCAGAAAATAAATAATGCATTATTTTAATGATAAATAAATAATGTATTTGTTGTAGTCTCACTTTTTATCATATATACCTAATAGCCCGATCAAGGACCAATCTGACCCAAAAAAAAATAAAGGAAGGATGAAAATTTAGGTAGATGAAATTATCTATTATTATAAGAAAAGGTTTACAATTCTACATCCCCTTCATTTTACAAAAATTGGAGGTTTCTCGAGAGTAAAAAAATATACATTCAAAATTAGTCCGGAATTGGATAAAATGACTAATTCTAAGCAGCTGTTGTTCTATAGAGTTTTTTCACTCAGTCAATACTTTTTGAGTTATTGTGAGCGAATAGGTTCATTTTTAACAAAAAAAAATATGTTTTTGGACGGTTTTTCGCAGATAACTTGTAACATCCTGATCATAACAAGACCAGGGCATTCAGCAACACCACACTGCTGGGAGAAACGAGGGGAGGAATTCCTCGAACATCCCTTAGGATATTCAAAAGAAAAACGTCCGCCGTTCCATCCATCAGAATGGTGTTCTGCCCGACTGCTCAGCCCTGGGTTCGTTCCCTGTCCATTCTTCCTTCACACCCATCCCAGAAAGGTACAGGAAACAAAAAGTCTACCTAATCATTTTAAATATACTATTTATTTAGATATAAAAAAAAAACTTAACAAAAATCATTTTATTGTATACAGACAACCAAGTTAATTTTCTGAACCCGTGACCGAGACCCTGCTGGTAATCGGTACAAAAGTTATAAAGATAAAAATTTACTCAGCTTTAAGTCTTTCCGTCACAGTTCCTAAAGGAGGTCCCCAATCCCTGCAGAATTTGTCGTCGCCGGCAGTTAGGGGAAGTCTAGGGCTACCTTGTTGGACTGTCTTGTCTCTGTAGGGCTGTCTTGTCTAATTAATTCTACTGATGCATCAGGATACGGTTGTAAGCCAGTTCCGCTCTTCAAGGTAGTGTGTTTTCTTTTCCAGGTAGTGCTTGATTAAAGTCTTCTTCCCGAGGTAGGGGCTAGAAAAATTCAAACAAGGATCAGTTTTCTCCCAAAAGAAAAGCCCGATCAGAAATAAAGCTGAGCATTGAAAGAAACACGATCTCAGCAAAATCTCTGACCACGGCGTGGTATAATTAAAAATAAAAAGAAACGGAAAGAATTATATCAATAAAATATTATAACTATGTACAGGAAATAAAGTAATATATTATATACCAGAGAAAAAGAAATAAAATTATAAAAGGTTTTAAGCTTTATTTCAAGGAGAAAGTAGGTATCTGCTTTGCAAAAGAAATCAGTGAAAAACTTAGGCTAAAACTAGATAATCAAACTTACCCATTGTTTAACGACCTACACACAAACACGATAATGTATGCCAATATTGTGCCTGATTTACGTGGCAATGGCAAAAGAAGCAAGTACAAATTTGTATCGGATTAAATACCTTCGAAGAGATGTACTAATTGACTTGACGGTAGTAGGGTCGCTTCTAGAAGTATATATAGTGACAAATACCAAGCGCAGCTTGGTGTAGCGTTCAATCGGCTGATTGAAACGTTACAAACTCAAAAAGTAAGTAGTTTATCTAAATATTATTACTCTTAGGAAAAATATAGCCTATAAAAAAGTGAACAAAATGGTGTATGCATAGACAGTGTAGACCCAGCAGAAGCAAAGTTATAGTTGATAAAAGTACTTATGTTCTTATTCGTCAAATTCCGAATTGAATATTTTAATGTGAAGTAACCAAAAAACGGAGCACTTTTCGAATAAAACTAAAAGTTACTTTTAATGCTATAAGTTTTTTTTAAACCAAAAATAAACCTATTTTTTAACACTTTAAAAAGTTACAGTGAGTTTTCTCCGAAAAGTGCTCAGTTTTTTTGGTTATTTCACGTTGAAATATTCGACTTGGAATTTGACGAATAAGAACCTAATTTCCGGACCTTATGAATACACGATTGTTTGTTACTTTTTTTATAAGCTATATTTTTGCTAAGAATATTTTTTTGCGATAAAATACTTAGTTTTTGAGTTATTTGCGAAAAACGGTCCAAAAACATGTTTTTTTTTTGTTAAAAATGAACCTATTCGAATGATACCAAACAAGACTTCCCACGGACAGGGGTGGGGGTAAATTTAAAATTTTAAATACGGATCCTGCGATATTTCGCGAAATGAACATCAGATCGAAAAACTGAAAAATACACTTATTCAATATTTTTGAAAAATCTATCGAATGGTACAAAACACGACCCCCCCACGAAGGTGTGGTGGGGGGTTATTTTAAAATCTTAAATGGGAGCCTTAAATGGGAAATCTTTTCGAGTTATAGATAGATGGCGCTATAATCTAAAAAAAAACAAATGCTGGCAATGTAAAATTAAATTAAAAATGGAAAGTCCCACTAAAATTTAAAACTTTACTTAACTTTTTTTGGTTTTAGGACCTACTCTTCACAACCCAATAGGTCCCCACAACGCTAGAGTGACTGCACATTTAGCATACTTTGCTCCCATTACGAATACCATTATGAATAACTCGAAAATTATTGACTTAGTGAAAAATCTCTATGGAACAAAAGTTTCTTGGAATTTTATTTTGAATATATATTTTTTCACCCCCGAGAAGGGGGTTCACTCACCAAATTTTGTAAAATGAAGGGGATGTAGAATGTTTTTCTTAATATAATAATAGACAATTTCACCTACCTATTCCCAAATTTTAATCCTTCCTTTATTTTTCTTTGAGGTTTTCGTAAAGTTTTGTTTTTATTGATCGGGCTATAATGGCATGCGTCAGCTGGCCTTTGGAAAAAAAGGATTAGGGAGAAGAAAAATATCTTGGCTTCAAAATCTGAGAAAGTGGTTCAACACATCTACAACCGGACTATTCCGCATAGCAGCAAGCAAAGTTAGGATAGCCATGCTGATTGCCAACATCCAGAACGCATAAGCACCGTAAGAAGAAAAAACCACTGTACCAAATCTTTCTTTGATTTGTCAATTTATTTACACGGCGAATGAAATTAGTACAGTATAAAAGGATTGCCAACTAGTTTTTTGTAAAAGGGGTCCCTGATCTAAAAAAGTTTCAGAAACTCTGGGAAAAACTGGTAAAGAGTATTCAGTCGACAGTTGCGCATCCTAAATTTGAAATTCCAAAATGAGATTTATCCCTAACTAGAATCGTTAGTATCTATAATTTCTATGAACATAAACATTTCTAAATAAAAAACAAGACATTAAAAAATAAAAATTAACAATTTAAAATTGACGTATGTTCAAATGTAATAAAAATCCATAGAAAATATTTACAAAAACTTACCATCTGTATATATTTCCACAATAGCAAACATTAAAAATGCAAATATTAACAACAACTTCATTCTTTTGCAGAAGGCTCAGTTCTTAGTAGGGAAAACTATATAATTAGACTGACTTGTTTTTAAATACAACCTAAGTCAATGTATCTACTGCGCACTTTATCGGTAAGTTATGGATATATATTCAACAAAAATAAACAAAAATTTGTATGTCTCCTTTTATCGGTACAAAAATCTCAAATATTTTAAAGTAATACACTATATGTCGCGAACCTTAGTTAGATATGTTAGAATGCGCAAAATACGAAAATTTTTTTTATTAAACAATTTACCACATCTATCTATCATAAGGTGATTATCGTGAATACAGTATAGGTATAGCTTGCCACCAAATATTATATATCGTCTTGGTTTTCCCCTCGTTAAAGGATTGCTGTTATTATTGCCATTGTCATCAATGGAATAACCAAAGATATTGGTTCATAGTGACAAAACATCAGAGGCGGACTCCAGGTAAAAATATTAATACAGCGATTTCATCCAATGATCTAGGTCAGGGGTCACCTATTGGCGGACCACGGTCCGCATCCGGACCGTAGACTAATTTTTTGCGGACCGCGATTAAATTCAGAATATAGTGTTTTGCACTTTTGAAAATGTTTGTTCATGAAATTGTATACTGTTTCCTCAACTACTTATGTGTGCGAAGCCGCTTTTCAAGAATGAACTTTATTAAAAATCGGTACACTCTCAGCTAACAGATGAATATCTTAACTCCCTAATGAGAATTAGTTGCACTAAACTCATTCCAAACTTCAGACAGGCTGCACATTTTTTTACGTAGGGTAAAATTTTACATTTTTTTTGAACAAATTAAAAATTACTAAAAAAAATTTTTGTCCCGAAATATTTATTTTTAGGTTTTTTGGGTAATCTTAAACAAAGTCGGTCGAATTTTTCTCAAAAGTTGATAGTTTTCGAGTTATAAGCGATTCAAAATTTGAAAAATGCGAAAATACACATACGCATTTTCCAGGCTTGAAAACTCATGTGTAAATATATTAGTGATCAAGTTGACAAGTGTCTAAATTAAAGCTGATACATTCAATTTCAAGATTCTAACGAGTAATCGGGGCTTATTCCAATATAGAACGTTGTTTTTTAATTGTTAATCGTCGCGCGTCGCCCTTTATGGTGGGTCTCTGTCGCACGTAAAATGTATATGTATTATACGTACTTATGCGAAAAATTTCCAACAAAGAATACTGTAAATTTATTAAAAGTGTGTAATATATTATTAACATAATTTTTTTAATAATTTATTTATGTATTCAATTAATTATTGCCAATGCGCTAATTAAATACGACAATCATATTATTATAGTGCGATACGCACCATACAGTGCGACGCGCCGCCCGACGGCTTAAGGGTCGAGTGGACGAGCATAATCAGCAATTAAAAACAACGGTCTAAATTTAAATAAGCCCCGATTACTCAGCAGCATCTTGAAATCGAATGTTTAAACTTCAATTTAGGTACTTGACAATCTCAAAAATAATAATTTACTCATATGTCTTCAGATTTCAGATTTTAAATCGCTTGAAACTCGAAATCTATCAACTTTTGAGAAAAATGACAGAAAATCTTTTATGTTTGGGATGGCCCAAAAATGCTAAAATCATATTTTCGGGGACAAAAAGGTGATGTTTTGAATTTGTTAAAAAAAAGTTGTTAAACAATTTCTGCCCAAAAATTTCGCTCGGATGCTTCTGAATCTTTATGGGAGATATTTTTTAACAAGAATCCGCAAAGATACCGAGTCAGAACAACCAGACACAGGTAGCGTTATATCCGGACCCCGTAAGTGTCATACGTTTTCGAAATTGACCCTCAGGCAACATCAGGTGACCCCTGATCTAGGTCATAGCTTTGCTGCACGCATTAGTTGTTACATAGGGTGTCCAGAAACACTCCTGACAGACGTAGACCGGTGATTCCCGATCCCTCAAATAATTTTAAGACAATTTAACCCAATTGATCTAGTGTAAAAATGCTCCCTAAGGGAGTTAGAGATATTTGATAATAGCGACTTCAGTTTTAGCGACGTAATTAGTATTTTTTAAATACCTCCACTTAGAAAACCGAAAACTGGTACGCTTATTTATCTTTCAGAGGTCAATCAATTCCATTAATTGAGAATTAATAGTATCGGCCATAGGTGTTCGTTTTGGGTAGTGTTAAGTTACAAACGTCACATCTTTGCTATTTTATTTTGAAATAAATATTATACTTTATTTTCTTTAATATTTCATTAATAATTATCTTCTGTATTCGTTTTAACTTGCTTTTTCGTTAAAAACTTGTTTGGCGCCCGTTCTATAGGCAACTCTCTTTTCATCTAAGTCATACTGAACATATTTCATAATCTTACATTCTAGCATCTGATCTAATCTTTTGTTCCATAGTAGTTATTTCAAATTTCATGTTCTGTGTTTCGCTGATATGACAGTGACACCTCATCCCTACTCCCTGACACAAACTGAAAATGGAAGGAAAGAATTAATTTATTTAAAGGCATGAAATTCGAATATTAGATTTATTTTCTATCAACACTTATTCTCTTGGGGTGAGTTCTTATTCTTATCATATTAATTAAAATCATTATATTCCTACATGCATAGCTAGCTTTTCATAATAATTTTTTATAGTCATTTTTTCCTATACCTAAACTCGACTCTCCATGTGTCTTGATATCTTAATTTTGAATATTTCATTTCGTCTATTGATATGCTTTTAGTAATCAGATAATTTAACTATTCTCTCCATCTTAATTCCATTTAATTTACCCCTTGGCATCTGCTACTTTTTGAATACTTTTTGGCAAGGGTACCTTTTCTTCTTGTTGCCAAAACTTATACAGGTTTTGTATTTTAGTATTTGGGAATAAATCACTTTTCTCTCTTCGAGAGCCACCTGCCTTCATCACCGGTGATGCTACTCATAAGCCGAAGACAACAGGAGGCATCAAACAGACAGCAGCACCCGACATCTCTAGTTGCAGCGACCTAGGGCCACAACATCTGCCCAGGTATACAAGTCTACAGATGTACCATTCGACATCAAGAAGATCTACCATCAAATACCACAAGCCATGCATAAGTATAATTGTTAGTTTTTGACAAGAATTTGAATATATTTTTTAATGCATTTAATATATCACATTTTTATTATATCTTTATGAACAATAAACATGATTAGTTAAAAATACTGTTTTGTTTGCTTCCATTCTAAATTTTAAGAGTTCATAATCTAAGATTAGAACAAGACGAACACACACCTTGAGAGACTGAGCTAGGCTAGGGTGAACGATAGCTATCTTAATAGTTGGTTGAAATATTATTTTCGAATGATATTTCAATTAGCTGGGGTAGTCTATCGCTTTTATTTCGTCTCAGTAGGTTAAAGTTATTTTTTCTAAGACCGTTTAATAATATGCTCATTATTCGCTGCTTTTAAATAGATAATAACACCCATTACTTTACCCGTGAGTAATGGTTCATTACTCACGGGCTGAAGTTTCTCACGGGTCATTACTCCCGGGTTGAAATTAGATTCAAGTGGTGCATGGCACTTTTAATATACCTACTAGCAAATAAAATTACTTAAACTTGTTTATTTAATAAAATAATCAGTAGTAATTGCACAAGAGCTCTGAAATTATTGAATTTTTCCCGAGTGACACTTTGACAGTTTTAATTTCACGAGCCGAAGGCGAGTGAAATTATGTCAAAGTGTCACGAGAGCAAAAATTCTATATTAATTTCAGAGGTCGAGTGCAATTTGTTGCGATTATTTCATGAATAAAACTGTTCAAAACCAAAATTTTATTGTAATTTATTTATGTAAGTACCATTAAACACACAGTTTTTATAAATATTTGACGATTGAAAGTCATCACTTTTATAATTTTTAAAACATTATGTGTCATTAATGTCACTGAATGTATTTTTTCGTAGCAACGAAGGGCATCTGACGTAATATACTTAACGACGGGAGATTATCAAAAATTATCGATTTAATTCACATTTCTGTAGCTTTCTATCGGTCAGAATCTCTTATGAATGAAATAATCATTGTAATTTATATCAACAATTAAATTCAAAAAATGTTTAAAGGATTTTTTACTGTAACAATGGGTTACTATATTTTTTCGTTTAAATTTCAACATTTGACATTTTAAGATTGACGTTATTAAAAGGTAAATATAAACAATCGCTATTAATTCCGTAAAAGGGATTACGAATATGAAATTTATATCAATAAATTCTGTTTTACTTACTGTTGATTGTACAATAGATTTTTATTGAGAGCACACGTTCTTGACAATCATGTCAACTGTTTTATTGTTTCATAAGCTCAAAGAGAGTAATTCTAACAGTGTTGCCATAGTTATATAAAATATGCTTTCTTATGAAAAATAAAATCTTTCCATTTTGAATAATGTTAGTAGTTGATAATTATATTTTTCTACGACCGTTTAATAAAATGCTCATTATTCGCTATTTTTTCATAGGTAATAGCACCCATTACTGTACCCGTGAATAATAATTCATTACTCACGGGCTGAAGTTACTCACGGGTCATTACTCACGGGCTGAAGTTAGATTCAAGTCGCGCATGCTACTTTTAATATTAATCGTATATAAACTGCAAATCAAATTACTTAAACCTGTTTATTTAATACAATAATTATTGTAATTTATACCAATAATTAACTTCGAAAAATGTTTAAAGGAATTTTAACTGTAACAATGTCAGTATATTTTTTACGTTTATATCTTGTTAACTATAAATTTTGACGTTTATCATTTAATTTCGTGACAGTGATATTTGCGCATTTTGTTTATGTTAATTGGAATTTATAACTAATATTGTGTTTGTTTTTCAGGTTATATTGTGTTAAATATGTTATAACATATTATGTATAGTTATATTATTATATTATATATAGTTAAATGTAAATATATACGTTAGAACTATATATATGAAATACTAGTCTAAGAGCTAGTGAACCCTCCGACTAACGGTCGTCCTATAAGGCTAAAAATTTTTCTAGTGATAATTCATAGCACACCAAGGCTAAAAACCATGACCTGGCAGGCCTTAGCGGTGCACGTGTATCTACCAGGTGAATAGAAAAGTGCAAATTTAGGGGGTAAAATAAACTTTCTCCTGTAAGGTTTAAATTTAAGTATGTGTTTGAGTAAGTCATTTAGAAGAAATGTGTACAATGACAGGCGATTCTGAAGAGCATAAGACCTTGCCAGGCGAGGGGAAAAATTAGGGGTATTTCCTAAAATTATTCTTTTTGCATCGAACAAATTTTTTTTAGGTTTTTTGAATTATTTCAAACAGAAAACGTATTTAGTGATTTTTCTTCTTCTTCTTCTTCTTAATAGTTTTTGTTATATAAGCGATTGAAAATTTTGAAAATTGCGAAATCGGCCATTTTTAACCCTAAATCGGACATTGATCTAAAAATTTCAATGTTGCCAAGGTACGTAGATATTCTTTAAACATTGATTGATGAAATCCCGAAGAGTTTTTTGCAATAAAATATCGAAAACCCCTTTATTTTTTTAATTGCTAATCAAGCGTGTGCGACACTGTAGTATAAGTGGGGACGTTTGAGTTTGCTTAAATTCATTATCTCGAGAACGGGCAAATTTCGAGAGAAATCCTCAGACAGGTCGATTTTTACTTTTGAATATAAGGTCGAATAAACAGGAGGACTTTTTGGCATATATATATAATACTAGTGACGTCATCCATCTGGGCGTGATGACGTAATCGATGATTTTTTTAAATAAGAGTAGGGGTTGTGGGATAGCTCATTTGAAAGGTTATTTAATTCTGTATTCAGTAATATAAACATTAACATAATTATTTATACAGGGTGTACAAAAAAAAATTTTCTTCTATTTGTCAAATTTAATCAAAGTTAATTTAATTAAAAAAATTTTTTTGTACACCCTGTATAAATAATTATGTTAATGTTTATATTAATGAATAGAAAATTCAATAACCTTTCAAATGAGCTATCACACAACCACTACTCTAGTTTAAAAAATCATCGATTACGTCATCACGCTCAGATGGATGACGTCACTAGTATTATATATATGCCAAAAAGTCCTAATTTAAAAATAAAAATCGACCTCTCTGATGATTTCTCTTGAAATTTGCCCATTCTCGAGATAATGAATTTATGCAAACTCAAACGTCCTCACTTATACTACATTGTCGCACCTGCTTGATTAGCAATTAAAAAAAACAAAGGGGGTTTCGATATTTTATTGCAAAAAACTCTTCGGGATTTCATCAATCAATGTTTAAAGGATATCTACGTATCTTGGCAACATGGAAATTTTTAGATAAATGTCCGATTTAAACTATTAACTAACTAACTAACTATTAACTATTAACTTAAAAGAAAAATCACTAAAGACGTTTTCTGTTTGGAATGATTCAAAAAACCTAAAAAAAAATTGGTCGATGCAAAAAGAATAATTTTAGGAAAAACCCCTAATCTTTCCCCTCGCCTGGCAAGGTCTTATGCTCTTCAGAATCGCCTGTCATTGTACACATTTCTTCTGAATGACTTACTCAAACACATACTTAAATTTAAACCTTACAGGAGAAAGTTTATTTTACCCCCTAAATTTGCACTTTTCGATTCACCTGGTAGATACACGTGCACCACTGAGGCCTGCCAGGTCATGGTTTTTAGCCTTGGTATGCTATGAATTATCACTAGAAAAATTTCTAGCCTTACAGGACGACCGATAGTCGGAGGGTTCACTAGCTCTTAGACTATATGTCCGCCGACAACAGCCATTTCCTATTTATTAGATTCACTGACAGTAGGTACAAATTTAAGCTTATAATTTTTCGGAAACGAATAGAACATAGAACTTATATTGAGTATTTCTGGTTGTATTTTTACAATAAATTAGAATTTAGTAATAGTAGGCAACCAATTATTCAGCCACGTACTAGGGGTAAATAACATTTAGGTATTTTTGTAAATTATTATAATTTAAATCTCGAGTAGTTGATAATTAAATTTTTTACCAATTAAAATAAAAAAACGTCGTAGAAAAAGTATAGTATTCTACTCGCATGTAATGGCTATTACTCACTCTGATGAAGTACGACACTCGCCTACTTCATCGTCGTGAGTAATAGCAATCATTACATGCTCGTTGAATAATATACTATTATCGCATAACTTTTTTGTCTTTAATTTTTAAGCATTATTATATAATATTATATTATTAAATTATGAGGTATTCTAGTAAAGTAATTATGAGTAGGTACTAAAAGTTAATCTTGTTTTCAGTCGGTAATATACATCGTTTTATAAATTTTTAGGTAGTTGCTGGGAACTGTATATTTCATAATATTTGAGTGCTTTTTAATACAATTTTTTAAAAATGATTCAAGAGGGTTTTTCTGAAGAGCGGCATGCTAACCTACCCATTATGAACATAAATCTTTATAATTATGATTATTTTATTTTAATTTCATAGTAAAAACAGACACAGAAATATATTTTATAGGTAAATATCACTCAATCTGTAATATACATCTACCAAAATATACCAAAATTTGTATTTTATTTTTGTTTAAAATACACTTGATTTATTAAAAAAACTATTAAGCAGACAACCGACATTAAATACCTACACTAAAATTATTTTCACATACGTGAAGACCTTGAGAACGAAATAAAATGTATACACTTATAGTATTTATTTTTATTTTCCATATTATTTTTTTAAAACTCACATAATTCAATACTATCTCTTCAACAACTGTATTAAATTTTAAGGTAAATAAAATGTAAATTTATAATAAAATAGTAAAAAGTAAATAAAATGTATATAAATGGTAAGTATATAGTTTTATATGAGACAGGGGAAATATGATTACAAAATATTATGCTATGTCACAAGAGTTCGCGTGATTTTTCGATCGTTTTAAATGATTTAGACAAGGACCTAGAAGATATAAAACAATACAATGGGAAATATGATTGAGGAGCTAAAAGAAATAAGGAAGAACAATAGTGAATACAGATTACAAATGAAAGAAATAATTAGAGAAAATGAAAATCTAAAGAAAGAAATGGCAACGATGAAACAAAAAATAGTCAAAATAAAAATAATCTTCGAATCATGTCAGAAAGAAAAGAAGAAAAATAACCTAATAATGAGAGATTTAACAATAGACACAACGGAAGCAGAGCAACTAAAATACGATTTAGAGAACTTCGTAGAAAAAGAGATGAAAGTAAAATCAGACATAATTAGAGTACAAAAGATAAATGCGACAATATGTGTTATCGAATGTAAAAAATTTGAAGATAAAGCGAAAATACTGAAAGTCAAGGGTAAATTAATGAACTACAAGCAACAACGAGTATACATAAAATATGACCTAACACTAAAAGAGATAGAAACACAAAGAAATCTTAGGAATATAGCAGCAGATGAAAAGACTAATAGAAAAAGGACAAAAATTGGCTATGCTTTCATAGTTATTGAAGGTATTAAGTGAAAATGGAATTAAAAATCAAGCCCGATAGAAAAAGTAACGTACAATACAAAACCAACGTTCAAAAAACTAGCTGAAGAAAACACAGTGACGTACCGAGAAACAAAACAGGCACAGAACAGGGACATGAGCATATTTAAAGATCATAACACAAACGGGAGGGAAAACAAATTGAAGTACAACTTCAACACAGACAAGATAGAACAGAACAGAAGATACAGAAAAGAACAAAACAATTCTGAAAATGGCATCATGGAATGTAAGAGGTATTAATGGGAAGGAAATAAAACTGGGGAAGAAACTAGAGATAAGAACATTGAAATAGTAGCTATGACAGAGACAAAGAGAGTAAGAGGATCAATCATTTTAGAAAACGGAATGCTACTAATATACAGTGGAGTGGAAGAAACGAATAGAGCTCAGGCAGGAGTAGCGTGCATGATAAAAAGGGCAGTATCAATAAAGTAAAAAATTGGATATATTACAACGAACGGATACTAATAGTAGACATAGATATGGATACAGAGGAAACCAATGCGAACCAAATCATATGCTATGAACCAGATGAAGATGCAACAAAAAACGAAAAGAAGGAGTTTTGGGATAAATTACAAGAAATGATAAATGATTGTACAGAGAAAATTGTAATCACAGGAGACATGAACAGTAGAGTAGGGAAGGAAGCTGAAAAATGGAACAATGTCATTGGACCTTATGATGAGGAAAAAATAAACAAAAATGGAAAATTACTACTCGAAGTCTGTCTAGACATGGTGATTATGAACACACACTTCCAACATAATAAGATACACAAAATCACAAGAGAAGTCAAATCAACAGGAGAACAATCAATTATAGACTATACTGTAGTACAAAAAAACAGAGAAGAACTGGATAAGATATGTAAAGGTGAAAAGGAGTTATGAAATTGGCAGTGATCACTATCTACTAGAAACCACATTCAAAAGCAAAAGAAAAGAAATAAAAAGAAAGAGACCATGAACAGAAAACACAAAGAAATAATAAAAATTTATAAACTAAGAGAAGAATCAACGAAAATAAGATACACAATAGAAGATACACAAACAATAGAAGAAGAATGGGAAACATTTAAAAGTACGTTGATAAAACAGCTAAATCAATATGTAAAACTACAAGAAATAACAACAGAGGGAAACGAACATCTTGGTGGAACGATGAAGTAAAAAGCGAAATAAAAGACAAGAAGAAATTATGTAAAGGATACATACAAGACAAAACACAACAAAAATATGAAAATTATAAGAGACAATGAACAAAAGTTCAAGAGATAGTTAAGAAAGAGAAAAAGATAACATGCTGAGCAGATGGGACGTGAATTATATATTGTAAAATTCCCTCATCTTCCTTAGTCTCGGCATCCGTATGGCTTGCAAATTGTAGAAGCCTCGGAGGTGTAACCAGAGAAGGTTCCCATTGTTTTCATTCTGGTGGGATGTAGAGTAGCATTATGTTGCTTTATATGCCATTAGACTGAAAACTTAGACTTTTGATAGCAGTTGCCGCTAGGGCATCTATGCCATTTCGTTCGTTGCGATCCGTGACTGCACGCCGGGGTTTGTTTTGGTTGGATCAGGGAGAGCAGCATATGTGCCTCCTGATGAGAGACTAATAAGTTTCGAAACCGGTAGAGGTGCTTGCGGCACTCTCTGATTGGACTAGAATATCGCGCGGCTGTAGTTTCGTGTTGCAACGACATTGAAAATGGCTATTCATTTTTGATTTACTTTACTCTGTTTGGAGTACAAAGGGAACTATTCTCGTTGGAACTTTACCGCGCTGAGCAGATGGGACGTGAATTATATATTGTAAAATTCCCTCATCTTCCTTAGTCTCGGCATCTGTATGGCTTGCAAATTGTAGAAGCCTCGGAGGTGTAACCAGAGAAGGTTCCATTGTTTTCATTCTGGTGGGATGTAGAGTAGCATTATGTTGCTTTATATGCCATTAGACTGAAAACTTAGACTTTAGAAAAAGATAAGTTGGGAAAAATTCGCAGAAAGAATGGAAGAAAACAGCACAGAAAATCTAAAATTATTTTATAGAACACTGAAAAACCTAAGAAGCAACAAAAAGTATATACATGAAAACAACAACTACAGTAAAAATGTTAAATATACAGTCAGAACCATTTGAAACAACTCAAGGAGTTAGACAAGGGGGAAGTCTCAGCCCAGTGCTATTCATAAATGTAATAGATGAGATAGTGAAAGAATGTGAGAAAACTTAAAAAAAAAACTACATCGGTTGGAACAGAATGCAAATGATAAATGCTGAGATGTGATATTTGCAGACGACATAGTATCAATTGCGGAAACAGCAGAAAAAATGAAATACAACTTAGAGAAATGGAACATAGAAGCAAGCAAATACAACTTAAACGTAAAAAAAGAGAAGGCTCAGATAATGAAAATGTCAAAGACACAAGGGGCGGAAGATCAAATAGAAGTAATGATAGATCAACAAAAATAATACAGGCAAATTTATACAAATACTTAGGAACAGTAATCAACAACAAAGGAGACATCGAGGATGATCTTAATAACAGAATGAAAAACACAGGAAAACTATTCCAAGCACTAAATAGAGGATTCCTTAATAATAAAGAAATGTCAACAAAGACCAAGATCACAATATACAAAAAACAATATATACACCTACGGTGACATATGGAGCAGAAAATTGGATATTAAACAAAAGACAGCAGAGCAGAATTCAGGCAGCAGAGATGAAATACCTCAGAAGAACGATCGGAGTAAAAAGAACTGATAGAATCAGAAATGAAGGAATAAGAGAAAGACTCAAAATCAAACCAATACTCGACTCAATCAAGGAGAACACATTGGCATGGTTCGGACATCTAACTCGGATGGACAATAATAGGCAAGTGAAAAGAGTGTGGGAAGCAAAACCAATAGGGAAGAACAGAAGAGGACGACCCATTAAAGAATGGAATAGTGACATCTCGCAGATACTACAGAGTAAGGGTAAGACTTGGCAGGAAGCAACACAGATGGCATCCGATAGGAAGGAATGGAGAGAGTTCATTAAGAGCTAGGACACCTCAGAAATTGTAAATTATTGTAATTTAATAAATTGTATTATAAACGGCCCAAAACCAGAAGGTACAAATGGGTCTACTAATTAAGTAAGTAAGAAAGTAAATGTCGAGATAGCTCGTGCAACTTTTTTAAAAATCAGGTCCCTCTTTCGTAACTTAAAACTTCAGCTTCCGAAACGCATGAATAAATGTTACGTATGGCCAGTTTTCTTATATGGAGTCAAAGCATGGACCTTGAATATGTATATTTACTATTAAACGCTTAGAGGCTTTTGAAATGTAGCTGTATAGACGAACACTAAAAATACCGTGGACTAAGTTAGCATATATCTTGGACATATTATGTGGCGAAAATAGTTTATTATTTTGTAACTAATTATGATGGGTAAAACTAAAGGACACAGAGGGATTGGAATAAAACATGCTTTGTATTTGAAAAATATCGGAGAATGGGCCGGAATACAAAGAGTCGAATAACTACAAGAATAGCTCAAGCTATTTAAAACTTCTCAATTTCGATATATTGGTGTTACTCTCCAACGTCAAGAGGACTTGATAAGGTACATTAATTACCCTTTCAGACTAAGACACTGGTGTCTGACACCGGTGTTCCTCACCGGTGTTCAATTGCAGCAAAGCATTGGTGAGCCACTAAAATCAACTAGACCCACAAGTGGCTCGTCTCTAGTCGTTCATTTAAAAAAATACTTTGCTGCAATTGAACACCGGTAGCGGACATCGGTGTCAGACACCAAGTGTCTCAGTCTGAAAGGGTACTAAGAAGAAATTAATATAAAAATTTCACAAAATACTTTATCCTATTATCAAAAAGCCTATTATCAAAATCGTCTGGAAAGCTCTAAAAGTGTTGAAAAAGAAACTTGGTCAATAATAAACGATCTTCGAAATAAAACTTACACAGCTCAATCATTTTCCCTTCTGAAACCTGAATGTCTAAACGATTACTTCGTTAATGCCCTCAATACATCAATCAACGATTAATGTGAGTAAAAATATAACATTAACTCACAAGGAAAAAAGTTTCCTGTAGTTGGCTGTATACCATGTAATACAAAAAAACAGTAAAATCCTGTTTAAAAGGTGTATTTAAAAAACCCTTAAAAGGGCCACATCAATCATATAACTAGTTTTCGACTGGTTTACCAGTCATCATCAGTGCTTACGTGCAATGTACAGTACATGCTAACCACCAAGATAGTATTATACAAAAATATGTGGGTCACAGCTAAGTAAAAGTAATCCGTCAAGGAAACATTGGTTTAAAATGCTACCTTAAGCCTGGATGTTTAAAATATTTTCTAATTTGCCGTCACACTTCCAACATGTGAAAAAGTCATATCTACATCTCAGATGTTACCTAGGGCAAATTAGAAAATATTTTAAACATCCAGGCTTAAGGTAGCATTTTAAACCAATGTTTCCTTGACGGATTACTTTTACTGGGCTTTGACCCACATATTTTTGTATAATACTATCTTGGTGGTTAGCATGTACATTGCACGTAAGCACTGATGATGACTGGTAAACCAGTCGAAAACTAGTTGTGTGATTGATGTGGCCCTTTTGAGTGTTTTTTAAATATACCTTTTATACAGGATTTTACTGTTTTTTTTTATAACATTAACTCTTTTGCCGCAACAAGATCCCATTCCAAATCTCCCTAATTCATGAAAGGTCTCGAATTCATTCTTTTTAAGACTAGTCGATAACTCTGAACTGATCCAAACAATCAATAGTATCAAAAGCAAATCATCCTGTATTACTGATGGACTCTCTATAAAAAATTTCTCTAATCTCACAGAAAATGTGTTGGAAATCCTCGTCTCACTAATTAATGATTCCTTCGAAAAAGGTAAATTTCCAGAGTGCCTGAAGATAGCCATTATTATTCCTCTTCATAAGGGTGGTGAAAAATCTAATGCCTGCAACTATAGACCTATTGCCTTACTACCGGTACTGTCCAAAATTATTGAGAGACTCATTACAACTCGACTTATGTCATTTATTGTTGATATTAACATTTTATCACAAAATCAGTTCGGCTTTTTAACTAATAAATGTATCACTGAGCCATGTTTTCTGTAGTACATGAGGTTTACACGGCATTGAACAATAATCTTTATATTGCCACTATTTTCTGTGACTATGCCAAAGCTTTTGATTATGTAAATCACGACATCTTGATTATAAAACTAAATTTCTATGGAATTCGAGGTATTTCTTTGAATTGGTTGCAATCCTACTTGAATAATAGGAAACAACTAGTTAGAGCAAACGATACTGACTCTAGTGTCAAAAACATTGAATATGGAGTACCAAAAGGTTCAGTATTGGGACCTCTTCTGTTCCTTATCTTTATAAATGACATCACAAAATCGATAGGAAAATTTTTCTTTTTGCTGATGATGCCAGTATTACTTGGAGCAACTCAAATATTGCATCTCTGTATGAAACTGTAACTTCGGATCTGCTGACGATAAATACCTGGTCTGACTTTAATTTGCTCTCTTTCAACGTAGATAAAACAGTAGCATTATCCTATAAAGGAGCTCTTCAACCTTTGCCTCTTAATAACAGCCAGATCAGTACCGTTGATTCTGTAAAATTTCTTGAGATCTTTCAAGAAACTTTCAGAGATCACGGAATTTTAACACTTCCATCTTTATATATTCTAGAAACGGTTTGTTTATTTCGTAAATACCTTCATGTCTTTCCAACAAGATATTTATTTGATTTATTGATATACAAGATATTTATTGATATTTATTTACCGATCCCATCCATTGAGTTAGTAAAGAAATCTATATTATAATCCGCAAAAAACCTTACAACCATCTCCCCTTTTTCACTTAAATCTGCAACATCCTTCTTAAGGTACTAGTACACTTTGGATTTTAGAAGACCAAAAATAAGCATGTTTTCAAGATTTTTTTTCTTAGAACCTTTATTAAAAATGAATATAGATATTAAGGTGATACAGTAGTGATCAACAGGTAGCCAAAACGCGTTCCAAGATTACGGCTGTAATTTTGAATATTTTTTCGAGATATTTGGCACACGTATTCGTAATATAATAAAGAATGGCGGTACAGAGCCCAATTTGAAAAATATATTAATATGTGGAAATTACTCTGTAATTAAATACAATATTAAAAAAACGAGCCTGTACCGCCATTAAGGAGAACAAAAAAATACACTTTCTTCAAATAAACTTTTTTATCCGATGCCTAGATTTGGTGTCATTTTGGAACTACTAATGAAATAAAAAAATTTAGTAGTTCCAAAATGACACAAAATCTAGGCATCGGATAAAAAAGTTTATTTGAAGAAAGTGTATTTTTTTGTTCTCCTTAATGGCGGTACAGGCTCGTATTTTTAATATTGTATTTAATTACAGAGTAATTTCCACATATTAATATATTTTTCAAATTGGGCTCTGTACGGCCATTTTTTATTATATTACAAATACGTGTGCCAAATATCTCGAAAAAATATTCAAAATTACAGCCGTAATCTTGGAACGCGTTTTGGCTACCTGGTGATCGCTACTGTTTCCTCTTAATATCTAACTCTCTGAGAATACAAAAAATATATCTTTTTTTCATTTATGCATGTACACTGTACACTATTACACTAATATTGTAGAGGGCGCCTAAGTCGAGCCCTCGAAAAAAAAAATAGATCCGATAGCGGACAGTTAATCTCAGGATTGGGATCTCTGAAACAAAAAAATCGTAAGGCATTTGAAAAAGGAAGGTTTCTTACGTGACAATTTACCACTGTTAGTGAAAAATTCTGCAAAAAAAAATTTTCATGGTTAAAAAATATTTGTTTTTTATTTTTTGGTCAAATTGTGGTAAATTGTCACGTAAGAAACCTTCCTTTTTCAAATGCACTACGATTTTTTTGTTTCAGATATCATAATCCTGAGATTAACTGCCCGCCATCATTTTTCGGCGCCTCGACTTTTACGCCCTCTACAATATTAGTGTACGTGCATGAATGAAAAAATATATATTTTTTGTACTCTCTAAGAGTTTAGCTATTAATATGTAACAAGTTTTATCTTCATTTTTAATAAAGGTTCTGAGAAAGAAAATCTTGAAAAAATGATTATCTTTGGTCTTCTGAAGTGTACTAGTACCTTAATGTTCCGTAAAATGACAAAAGCCTATCTATCTAAAAGACCATAATATTCAATAGAAGAATTTCTTAATGAGTAACTAAGAAAATTGGGTTTAATACGCAGTAGCTTAAACTTGTCAGTTCCTAATGTTGTATTTTATTTGTTGTATGTTCAATTTGCAATTTATATAAATTTTGCAATAAATTGTTTTTGTCTTTGCTTTTATATCTTATACATATACTCTATATTGACGATTTATTAGTGTAGGAAACAGAGGTTGAACCTTGCAAAATGGACACAAGTCCGGTTTTATTTTTTTTTTCTGTTATATCAAGGGGTGCTTATTATAAGACTAACTTTTTCTGAAAAAATTTCGGCCCGGAACCCCCCTTTTCACCCCTGTAAAGGGGGTAATTTGTGGTTTTTGCGGAACGTGGCCCTTCCTGTACCTTTTACAAAATTTTTTTTTTATAGAAATATGAAGAGTACTATATTTTCTACGATTTATTTCCCGACAGCATATGTCTATCATCCACCGTTTAACGGGGGTGGCGCCCCAAAATTGATAAGTTTTTAAAAAAAATGTTTTAAAAAAATATCTTTCCCTAACTGTAACGGAAATTGAGAAGAAATCCAGCGACCATTATTCACAAATAAGTGACTGATTTTTTGGTATAGGTTTGACTTAAGGGTAATTGCCCTATTTTTAATTACAGGGTGTTACATTTTAAAAAACCCCTTTTTATACCATCTGAACCGTTTACGCTAGAGTACAAAAACTTTCAGCGATTACCCATGTACTGGTGCTATTTACAAATTTGTATATTGCACCCCCATTTTTTCTCCGGAACCACCCAAAAAAAAGAAGAATTAATAAATAAAGTGATTTTCTTGGAATCCTTCACACACATGCCCCTTATTAATATGCTTCATATATCATTTTGTGAACGTTATTATTACCTATGCATGGACACCAAAAGTTATTTCCTAGTGCAACCCCTGTGGCCAAAAATAAATAAATAAAATGGGGGGTTGACATTTTTTTTTGTTTTTTGCTTTTTGATCCATATGGGCATATGCTTCATCAATAGTGCTCTTCAAAAATATATATGGTTATTGCAACATCCCTGCGGAAACCACCCCTGTCCTTGAAAATATACTACAGAAACTACCCCTAGCCCTTGGCGAGCATGTTTTTACGATTTTCTCATTACCTATGCATTCTTTTTAAACAAATCTTATATAAGGTTAAAGGCCACTATGCACTCTAAAAATTAGGTCCTATTCATTTTTTTCGTATAAGCAACCGTTACGGCACAGTGGCGCCGTAAACCTCATATATGCTTTGATGGGCTCCAGTTTTTGTTTTTTATTTCGTCATCTGTTCGTTTTATTGATAAAGTACTTATGTAAAATAAATCAACACAGTGTACCTACAAATTATAACCTATGCACATTTTAAATTCTTTGCGACCCAAAGCCACAGTGATGGCCCAAAATCAATGTTTGCCTATTTTCGCCACCTACACGTATTTTATTGCATTAATGCTAATTTAATAGCACAATATTCACCCTTAAGTGGTCACTAGTGGTCACAGCAGTGGCGGATCCAGGGAGGGGTGATAGGGGCGATCACCCCCCCTCTTAAACCAAGTGATGATATATTTTAAGTTTATAAAATCTTCATTTATTTTTATAAAAATTTAGCCAACTGGCACCCCCCTCTTAACGATTCTGAATCCGCCACTGTCGCTAAGGCATAAAAAGTACGCCATTCTTATAAAAATAATAATATAATATAAGTATTTCTATAAAAATAAATGAATATTTTTATAATCTTTAAATAGAATATCACTTGGTTTGAGAGGGGGGGGGGTGATCGCCCCGATCACCCCTCCCTGCATCCGCCACTACTTAGTGACCACTTAAGGGTGAATATTGTGCTATTAAAGTAGCAATAATGCAATAAAATACGTGTAGGTGGAAAATATGCAAAAATTTATTTTGGGCCACCACTGTGGCTTTGGGGCGCAAAGAATTTAAAATGTGCATAGGTCATAATTTGTAGGTTACACTGTGTTGTTTTATTTTACATAAGTACTTTATCAATAAAACGAACAGATTACGAAATAAAAAACAAAAACTGGAGCCCGTCAAAACATATATGAGGTTTACGGCGCCACTGTGCCGTAACGGTTGCTTATACGAAAAAAATGAATAGGACCTAATTTTTAGAGTAAATAGTGGTCTTTAACCTTGTATAAGTTTTGTTTAAAAAAATGCATAGGTAATAAGAAAATCGTAAATAAATTCTCGCCAAGGGCTAGGGGTAGTTTCTGCAGTATATTTTCAAGGATAGGGGCGGCTTCCGCAGGGATGTTGCAATAACCATATTATATATTTTTGAAAAGCACTATTGATGAAGCATATGCCCATATGGATCAAAAATAAAAAAACAAAAAAAAATTTTCAACCCCCCATTTTGTTTATTTTTTTTTTGGCTACAGGGGTGCACTAGCAAATCGCTTTTGATGTCCATGCATGGGTAATAATAACGAGCACAAAATGATATATGAAGCATATTAATAAAGGGCATTGTGTGTGAAGGATTCCAAGAAAATCTCTTTATTTATTAATTCTTCTTTTTTTGGGGTGGTCCCGGAAAAAAAATGGGGGGCATTATACAAATTTGTAAATAGCACCAGTACATGGGTAATTACTGAAAGTTTTTTTACTCTAGCATAAACGGTTCAGATGGTATTAAAAGGGGTTTTTTAAAATGTAACCCCCTGTAATTAAAAAAGGGCTATTACTCTTAAGTGAAACCTATACCAAAAAATTAATCAATTATTTGTGAATAATTGCCGCAGGATTTCTGCTTAATTTCCGTTACAGCTAGGGAAAAATATATATTTTTTAAAAACATCTTTTTTAAAAACTTGTCAACTTTGGGGCGCCACCCACGCTAAACGGTGGATGATAGACAGATGCTGTCGGGAAATAAATCGTAGAAAATAATATGGTCCTCTTCATATTTCTATAAAAGAACTTTTTTGTAAAAGGTACAGAAAGGGCTACGTTCCGCAAAAACCACAAATTACCCCCTTTAAAAGGGTGAAAATGGGGGTTCCGGGGCGAAATTTTTTCAGAAAAAGTTAGTCTTATAATATACACCCCTTGATATACCAAAAAAAAAAAAAAAATCGGACTTGTGTCCATTTTGCAAGGTTCAACCTTTGTTTCCTACACTATTATCTAATTTTAGTAAATTGTAGTTGTTATTAAATTTTGTTATTGATATTATTATTTTTCTTTTGACTCTATGTAAGCTTTGTCCATCAAATTGTAAAAAATTTCAGTGACAATAAAGCATAATATGTATTTATATTCTACTTTTTTATTTAACACATTCAGTTAATTTATTGTTTTTAACTTGTTTTTGCAGTTTGTGTTTATAGGTTAAAAACATAATTTAACAATTTATGGCATATTTTAATGTATATACCTGATTATAATAATATATAAAAGAAAACTGATTTTTGGTAATAACTGCATAATTATCCCTTCATTTAGATAACTACTGCAGCGAGTGGTAATATGTGATATTTATACTTTATACTTAAAATATGTGATATGCCTTATTATAAAACCATAGCACGAACCTATTAAACCGCATACTATCCTGTAGTAATTTTCAATATGAAGTATTTAATATTATCTTGTTTAGCATGTGTTTCCTTCATATTAATTACATGTCAAGCATGTAAGTATTATCTTTCTATCTATTTACATGATGTTTTGACAAACTTTGATGTACGGGAACACTGGAACAGGGGAAGTTTTAATTGTGGAACAGTTTACAAATTTGGAACGTCAGATTACGAAAATGTCCCATGTATTTTGTCGGACATAACATCCCATTGATTTGTTACTCTTTCATTAAATTCTCATACAAAAATCAGACTGCTATTACTAACCAACATGATGGCTGTCATTTGACATGTTCTTCGTGTTGGTGATAAATACCAGTCTGATTTTTGCATGAGAGTTTAATGAAATGGTAACAAATCAATTGGAAGTTCTGTCCGACAAAATACATGGTACGTTTTCGTAGTTTGACAAAATTTTTAACCTGTTCCACAATTAAAACTTCCCCTGTTACAGTGTTCCCATACATCAAAGTTTGGCCGACTAGATACCGTTAAGCTATTAACAAATTTTCAGCTCACTATTAATCAACTTTTTTTGGTACGCGGGATCCAGGTCTAGTATGATGGTAATTAGTTATACGGAGTAAATAGTTTGACAGGCAGATAGTCGGACAAGGCTTTATCAAAATGAAAAGCTTATTTTGTAACGGTATCATTAATATCAGCCTTATGTAGATGTCGTTTACTGCATTGCTATGTATGGTCAAAACTTTTGTATGGAACGAAGGCCTGGACACTCAACACAACGCTGATAAATAAGTTAGAAGCCTTTGAACTCTGGTTTTATAGAAGAATCTTGAAAATACCTTAGACTTTAGACATCACACACCGCCAACGAAAATGTTTTGAGGAGAATAGGTACAGATACGCAGCTGCTAAAGATCATCAAAGTTAGAAAAGATAGTTTCTCAAAAGGTATTTCTCATTATGAGAGGCTTAGCTTAGGAATATCAGAGACTGGACCGGCGTTGACTCAACATCTTTAGCGCTGACACAGACGGGGCGGCGTACGTCGACTCAACCCCCGCTGAGGTGTCGAAAACGGCGCATCCCCTACTATATGTACTTTGATGCAGTGACACACACCAGGCGCTCTTAAAATTTTCGTTGCATCGATGTTCCCGCGACCCATGCTAGAAACCATGGTTTCACGACATCGGACGGCATATCATAAATGCGTCTATAGTCGTAGAACACAGACGTTTGAGCTGTTTTCTAGCGAATTTTGTTGTGAGTGTTGCCAAATCTTGTTTAATAGTGGAAATTAGAGAATCGAACTATATTTTGACATGAATTTTTTACTCCCATATCAAATTATTTTTATATGGGACTCCTTCTATTTTTATTTTTTTATCTTATAGCTTAAAGGCAACTTAATTAGGTACATTTCTATCTGGAAAAAAAGTAATCTACTAAATAAATTATTTTTCAAACTTTTTTAAACTAATTTCACATAACAGTCAAACAGAATTTTCAAATCTGTAACCATTGACCAGTTTGACTTGAGTTATTTGTCGGAAGGATCGGCTTTAATAAAAATAAAATTATTGACTCTATAAAAATAAAGATAATAAACAGTTATCTTACCTTATTTATTATTTTATTTATTATGTTCTACAGGCCTTGTATTTACAATTTTACATAATATAGTTTATACTAATAACTTACATATAATTTTATTTGATGTCTATGTAAAAATTGCTAAACTATGTTTCTCCACTATATTATCCTATTTTTCGCCTTCTCTTTCCAGTGTGTAATTTACATCAATACTATATATTCCTGAAACTTTCTTGCAGTCTTTTTCTTGCGCTACCTCGGCCCCTAGTCCCAACTGGTCTTCTTAGCAGTACCATCTTTGGCATTCTTTCCTTATCCATCCCCTCGACATGACCTGCCCACCTGATTCTTTACGACTATGTGTATCTTGTTATACTTGGTTCCTTGTAAAACATCCATAATTCTTGATTGGTGCTTCTATGCCAGCTGCCATCTGTAGTCTTTCCCCTGAAAATAGCTCTCAGTACGTTCCGGTCTCAACTCTATCTCTGTTTTCCGGTCTCAATTCTATCTCAATTATCATTTCTTCTTCTATTTTATTTAGTACCCATGTCTTACATCCATAGATGACACTTGCTCTTATTATGGTTTTGTATATTCTGGTTTTCGTCTTTCTCGATAAGTAACTTTGACTTTAATTTGAATAATTTTTGGTAATATTAATTTGTGAAACATCACTATTTCCCAATTAATGGGGTATAATAGAGGGGCATCAATTTAACACCTGTCTTTGCTTAGTGGCGTACCATAGAATGGATAGCCTGTTAGCGTTATAAATAGTTTTTCTTAGGTGATATGCTTTCCCTCATAACGGTGTTATTTCTTGAACATGGCTCTTTAATACTTACTAATTACTCCTCAAAAGATTTGTTAGGCATTCTTGTAAAATTAAAAAACTTCTCTGGGCCTTTATTATATTAATTTCATTTTTTATAACTGTAAAAAACTCCTTATACTTTCGTTCCTTTATGATGGGATGTATCCAATGTCTGCGTTTCTTTTATTCTTTAATCTAAGATAAAGTAAACTTGCATTTATTACAAAAGACAAATCGTCATAAATTTCAGACATCGTATCGTACAGCAGCCAACACGCGACTAAATTTGGCAACAACGAAATACAAGTACTTTAAATAGTTGCATAGCTGCCGCATACTACGCTACTACTAATACTAGCATAGCCGTGTTTTAAGCTGCCTCGACGTCGACTCGACGCGCGCCGCCTGGTATGTCCTTGCTCTTATTTAGAGCCGCATTGGACAGATACAGATTTGCCAGTGTAGTTGCTAACCTCCACTTAAGGAGAGAGTACCACAACAAGAAGTTATTTTAATAATTTGGATGTTAATAACCTAGATTTGAAAATATGGTTTCTCCAAGTTTGTGTTCTGTATAGCAAACCCTGCACTTTATTTAATTTTCTGAGAGTTAACAAAAAAATAAGGCGTTCTTAAAAAAAGCATTGCTTTCCGACCAGTACAAACAGCAAGCCTAGTCCAATAGGGAACGTAAGTTAGATCGGTAACATAATATGGTTTCTACAACCATTTCCTACTATGTTCAGGCAGCCGTTTTTAAAAAGATTTTGCCTTTGTTTATTTTTATCCTGTATATTTTGACATTTCTATTACTTATCAAAAATTTAAGATTACGTGACATTTTAATTATTTATTTATTTTTTGCAGCTTATGTTCGTGGTAACGATCCTACTGGTAAGTAACATTCTCAAAATATATAGTTTTGTATTTTGAAAACGATTTCCGAAGTCGAAATCAAAATGTCAATAAACCTAATTTTAAAGTAAGATTCTCGCTTATTCCCAATAAAAATACATAGTAAATTATATTAATAGGCCACAAGAAAATAGCTTCATAATGATATGTGGATATTGTAGAAATATTTCTATATTTCCAAAAGAGTAAAAATCAATTAGATACTTCATTCAATTTTTTTTAATGCCTACTCGAAAGAGATCTTAAAAAAGCTCTTGAGGGTGAAACAGCTGGAATAAATTTAAATTTTAACGGAGTTCCCATTAAAATCATTCGATATGTAGACGAAAATATTGGGGATCTTCAGAGGCTGGTGGTCAGAAGAGGGGAGTTTGGACAAAAGTACGGTTTAACAATGAACGTCTGGAAAATCTATGAGAATATCGAAAACTCAAAGAAATAACGAGAATCTCTTCATAAACGGATCCAATGTTGAACGAGTAGACTAATATGCATATATTGGAACAATGAATAACTTCAGAGATGATTATTTCCAGGAAATTAAAACCTGAATAGAAAAGGCTAGAGCAAATTTTAACAAAATGAGAAAAGAGCTCTGCACAAGAGATTTCAAGTTGGAGCGCTAAGAGTTAGGTTGGCTAGGTGCTACGCTTTCTCGACTTTGTTTTATGGAATGGAAGCTTGGACCTTGAATGCGGCATCAATGAAAGAACTAGAATCATTCGAGCTGTACGGTGTATCCAGAAGCATTCTGAAAATACCGTCGACAGAACACGTCCCAAAGAGGTTCTGACAAAAATGAATAAAGAAATGGAAATCTTAAGTACCATTAACACAGGATAATTAAAATATCTAGTACATATTACACGTGGAGAGAGATACAACTTGCTCCAATTGATTATGCAAGGAAAGGCACAAGAAAAAGGAAGCAAAGGGAGACGCAAAACTTCGTAGCTGCGCAACTTGAGACAATAGTACGGATGTTCATCAAATAAACTTTTCGGAGCAGCCGTCTCCAAAGTCCGAATAGCTATGATGATTGCCGATCTCCGTCGCGGAGATGGCACTTAAAGAAGAAGAAGAAAA
Source organism: Diabrotica virgifera virgifera (assembly GCF_917563875.1). Lineage (NCBI taxonomy): Eukaryota > Metazoa > Arthropoda > Insecta > Coleoptera > Chrysomelidae > Diabrotica > Diabrotica virgifera. The sequence continues at coordinate 57,330,468 of NC_065443.1, read as the reverse complement.
ATTAATTATAAGTATTTTAATACATAGTTACATTGAATTTTACATTATTATACAGTATGGTGCAAATGTCTGGAATAAATTCGTTATTTCGTAAACCTCCGACGGTAAGGAAAAATCCCGAAATAGGTCAATTTTGATTTTTAAATTGTGATATTTTTGCATATACTTCATGCTAGTGACGTCATCCATCTGGGCATGATGACGTAATCGATGATTTTTTTTAAATGAAATTAGGGATCGCGTGATATCTCATTTGTAAGGTTATTCAATTCTTTACTCAGTAATATAAATATTAACATAATTATTTGTACAGTGTATCCAAATTTCTTTTTAACTAAATTAATTGACAAAAAAAGAAGAATGTATGTAATTTATTTAATTAAAAATACATTTGTTGTCATAGAACAGAAAAAAATGTTTTTTTTTTCACAAATAAACATTGTTTTTCGCTTAAATTAAATGTTCAAACCAACTCCCACCAACCAGCTGCCCCTAGGAAGTTTGAACATTTAATTTAAGCGAAAAGCAATGCTTATCTGTCAAATAAACATTTTTTTCTGTTTTCTGACAGCAGTAAAATGTATTTTGAATTAATATATTATATTCTTCTTTTTTTGTCAATTAATTTAAGTTAAAAAAATTTTTTGGACACTTTGTATAAATAATTATGTTACTGTTTATATTACTGAATAGAGAATTAAATAACCTTTATAATGAGCTATCACACGAACCCTATTATTATTTAAAAAAATCATCGATTACATCACCATGCCCAGATGGATGACATCACTAGCATGAAATATATGCCAAAATACCAGAATTTTAAATTAAAAATCAACCTGTTTTGTGAATTTTCCTTACATTCGCCGGTTTACGAAATAACGAATTTATTCCAGACTTTTGCGCCATACTGTATAAATACACATAGTTTCAAAAGTTATGCATCACCCCTCGTATTCACGATTTTTACGATTTTATAAATCCGTATCTTTATCACATATTTAATGGGCCTTTTTTTATAAAAATATACCTTTTTGGTTTTTTATTTCATTTGAATTGAATTCTATAATAAGAAGAAGAATTTTAGACTCAGATTTGAGGAGTCGTCGACCAATACAAGTTCCTCAGCTACAACCTAGACATGTTTTGGACCGCCTCCAGTGGGCTTAAGGACACATACAGCTACCTCAACAATTTTGGAATTTTGTGCTTTTTTCAGACGAGACCAGAATCTGTTTAAATAGTGATAACCGGCGAATTCGTGTGTGGCGAGAGTCAACAAGAGCTGCACAACTAGCCACACACGAATTTGCCGGTTATCACTATTTAAACAGATTCTGGTCTCGTCTGAAAAAAGCACAAAATTCCAAAACTGTTGGGGGAGCTGTATGTGTTCTTAAGGCCACTGGAGGCGGTCCAAAACATGTCTAGATTGTAGCTGAGGAACTCTTATTGGTCGACGACTCCTCAAACCTGAGTCTAAAATTCTTCTTCTTATTGTAGCCAACGATACTCCGACTCCTGTAGCATGCCTGAATTCTCTTTGGAGGGCTGGTACAGACATAGAAGAATTTCTACGGATGGAAATTCTGATATATCTATTCTGTCGATCATTGGTAACTCGGGGTCTACCAGACCGAGCTCTATTCCGCATTGAGTTTGCCTCCAGGAACCTATTCCATATCCGTGAGACACCACTCTGAGAAACACCCACTCTTTCAGCCGCGAACCGCTGTGAATCGCCTTCTTCAACTAAATCGATAATTCGTATACGGTCCAACTTCAACTCATAAATTAAAGTACGATTCATTTTTAATCACGTTTTCAAAAATTTCACCAGAATAAATTTTTCAAATGTTTACACCTTGGCAAAAGCAGTTCAATTAAATGGGTATTCAAATAAAATAAAAAACCAAAAAAGGTATAACATTAAAAGGGTAAACCCTGTAGTTGGCTGTATACCTTTGTTAAGACAACGTAGAATGAAGTAAACACTTCTGTTGTATATAGGTATATTATAAATTTATTAAAAAATTTTTAAAATTCATCCACAAGGGAGTGGTTGTACAAAACGTTTTCGGTCAAACTGACCATCCTCAGTGTAAACGTCCAGTGTACAAGTAATTGAAACTAGCCACTTGAATAGGTGTAAAACCTCAAAATAACATTATTGCTACATTATGAGCTGTATAGTAATCGACAATAAGTCGATGTCTTAAGATTAAAAATGTATCACATGTGGATGTATGTCATCCTTGCTCGGAATTAGCACAAGGTTGTGATCAGGTGAGAGGTTAACAACCAACTAAGTTGGTTGTTAAACCAACCATCTAAACCATCTAAACTAAGTTGGTTGTTAACCTCTCACCTGATCACAACCTTGTGCTAATTCCGAGCAAGGATGACATACATCCACATGTGATACATTTTTAATCTTAAGACATCGACTTATTGTCGATTACTATACAGCTCATAATGTAGCAATAATGTTATTTTGAGGTTTTACACCTATTCAAGTGGCTAGTTTCAATTACTTGTACACTGGACGTTTACACTGAGGATGGTCAGTTTGACCGAAAACGTTTTGTACAACCACTCCCTTGTGGATGAATTTTAAAAATTTTTTAATAAATTTATAATATACCTATATACAACAGAAGTGTTTACTTCATTCTACGTTGTCAAAAAAGGTATATTTTTTATAAAAAAGGCCAATTAAAGATGTGATAAAGATATGGATTTATAAAAGCGTAAAAATCGTGAATACGAGGGGTGATGCATGACTTTTGAAACTATGTGTATATTCCATGAGAGCTAGAGTGGCCTAACTGATTTTAACCTTCCGATGACCAACCTTTTTTTGTTACACGGATGACCAAGGGGGGGAAAATGACCGCAGGTCAAAAATATCAAAAATGACATTTACAAAAAAAATGAATATTTTTTTTTAATTTATTTTTAATTTTTTTATGGCATGGACTTTATGTTATTCAGCCAGTCACAACATGAGTATTAGTGTCATGTGTAGTGTGTATGTTGAGTAAGTGTCTTGTTACTTTGCAAAGTCGACGTCATTAGCGTAAAACTACTTGGAATTACACATTATAGACGGTATTTTACTAAACATCAACTTCATAATATATTTTTTATTCGTAAAATATAGGGACTTTTTTTTATTTTAAAATATGATGATATCTAGAATGATATTAAAGTCAAATAAAAAAATAATGGGTTAAAATTGATAATACTTTTGAATTTATTAAAGAAAAACATACGCTGGGGTCACAATTTCCCCCGCTTGGTCATCCGAAGGTTAACATTACTTTGCATAATCAAAGAAAACCATAGAAGCTATCAATATCCATCCGATCGTTTTAGTAATTGTATGTTGACCAATAATGATTCTTGGTCAGCATAAAACTACTAAAACAATCGGACATTGTTAGCTTCTGATCATTTTCTTTGGTTAAGTAAAGTAATGTTAAAATCAGTTAGGCCACTCTGGCTCTCATAGCCTCGTATGTAGTATGTCTATTGGAACCTGGAAAGAGCGAAAACTGTTGATAAACGAAACAAGATTATAGATCAGAAAGTCATGAGCGTATAAGAGGTTCCAAATGAATGAAGTGAATGATAATCTTTGTTTAATAATAGGGCTTTTCATTCACAGTCATTTGTTTCGAGCGTCTGTCATATCTCGTATAATCCGTGTATATTATTATCATACACAGATTATACAACGTATGACAGAAGCTCGAAACAAATGATAATCGATGAAAAGCCATATTAAATGGTGACAAGGTGGTGTTAAAAATGAACCAATCTTAGATTATTATGCATTCTAACTTTTTCCACACAGTTATGTAACATTGTTGTTGAACAATAAATTGTTATATATTTGTTTTTAGATTTAATTTTATTATGTTTTTTAGATTTACTTTTATGTCCTTCGAATTCACACCAAGCATGTGCACCATGCTGTCCAGATCCAAGCTGTCAAATACGAATTGTATTTTGCAGAGCTGATATATATTGTGACCAACGGTGTAAATCTATTTGTAGATGTAATGTAGGATATTTGAAGGATAATGTTACTGGCAAGTGCGTATTACCAGCGCAATGTCCAAAATCTACAATAAAACCTACTTCATAGTACCTTGTTAGGTATCATAGAACAGGAAGTGTTGTGTATTTGTCTATTTCTTTATATTTCATTAGTATTAAGGTAAACGATTGATCGATTAAAAAATATTTAACAAATCTATTAATTGGAATATATGTCTTAATTACTTTCTTCATATCCGAGCACTAGAATAAAACAAACCTGCTTATTTATGTTTCATAAACCTTAAGAATGCATTTGACAGGATTAAATTAAAGGACGTTATCCATTTTGTTATACTCAAGAAAGGTATCTCTTGGAATAAAATGGGATAGGATAGGAGGATTCCCTGAGTCCTTTATTGTTCAACCTGATCATGGATGAAATAATAGAAAAGGCAAGAACTAAAAAAGGACACCAAATGGAAGAAAAACAACTTAAAATTATTTGCTATGCAGACGATGCAATACTAATCTCTCAAAGTGAATATGATTTACAACGTATGCTGCACCAATTTAATATAACCTCCCGAAAATTTTAGCATGTTTATTTCCCAAAAAAAAAAAACAAAATGCACTGGAGGGTCAGATAATAGTCAAGGGATTAAGTATAAATATCTAGGCATCACATTATCTAGCTACGGAAAGCTCGAAACAGAAGTGGAAGATCAAGTGAATAAAGCAAGCAGAGCCGCAGATACTTGAATGATACAATATGGAGAAATAAAAATACCGGAAAAGAAAAAAAAGACAGAATTAAAAAACAGTCATCAGACCAATAATGATATACGCGACAAAAACACGACCTGACACAGAGAGAACAAAAATATTGCTTGATATAGCGGAGATGAAAACCCTTCGAATAGTCGATGGTAAGACAATATAGGATTAAGCTAGAACTATAGAGATACGATGAAGATGCAAGGTGGAAAACATTAATAACTTAGATAAGAAGCAGAAGAGTAGAATGGAATGACCACATAAGCCGAATGAAAACAAATAGACTAGTAAGGACGCCAACAGACGTTATGAAAAAATTTGTCACTGGAATAAAATGTTTTCTTAAAACAAAATAAAGAATTCGAAGATACTGCAAAAGCAAATTTTATAATTACCCAAAAATTAATTAAAGTGAACAAACCGTTCTCAGATGGCAAATTTATAAAAAATCGTTTGTTGAAGCAAGTGGAAGCAAGTTGAAGCAATTTTATGTCCAAAAGAAGATCAGGAATTTTATCACGAAGAACTATCGTTCTGAAGACTTGAAGTGATGAATAATAATATACAAAAACAACTAAATCCATTTTAGAAGGTAAATTGATGTGGTATTCAATAATTGCATTGGATGAAAGTGTTGATAGAACCGACACAGCTCACTTACTAAATTTATTCGAGCAACTAATACCGATTTTAATTATTATTTATGAAGAACCATTATCAATGGAATCAATCCATGAAATCTCTAACAACTGAAAAGAATATTTTTGAAGTATTCAGAAAATATTTGGAAAATTATAAATTACTCCTTAACCAATTATTACGAGAAAACTTAAATATTATGTTCATTAACAACTTTCAGAACATGATTTATTATTTTTCACTGCGTCATCAGCAGGTATTGTGCACAAATATTTTGCAAGTAGACAACGTCATTTCAATTGTAACTAATATTGTAAATTTTTTTTTCAATTTTATTTTATTTAATATTTGTTTATTATTTAATTCTTTCAAAGAGAGCAAAAACAACGAAGGGGATCTAAGATTTTTTCAAGCCTATATCGTTGTTTATTTTTATGTATACAGTGTGTCGCATTTAAAATGAAGACACCCCTATATTTCAGCTATCAAAATAAATATAGATTTGAAATTTGACAGTCATACAGGTTGATATTTCACAATCTTTAAGATAGTCAACTGAAATTTAAATTTTAAACGCGGCCTACTGCGAGTCCATAAACAGGGTGAATTTTCGATATTTTGCTTAGCGTTAGATATATCAGAAAAAGTTATTTGGAAAAGTTGCTCCAAATATTATTGTAACCCTACATACTAATAATACGTCTCGATCCCGCATAAAAAAAAGTTGATTAATATCAAGCTGAAAATTTGTTAATAGCTTAACGGTGTCTAGTCGGACAAACTTTGATACATGGGAACACTGAAACAGGGGAAGTTTTAATGGTGGAACAGGTTAAAAATTTGGAACGTCAGACTACGAAAACGTCAGATGTATTTTGTCGGACTGAACTTCCAATTGATTTGTTGCCCTTTCATTAAACTCCCATGCAAAAATCAGACTGGTGTGCAATTACCAACTGGGCATTTTAATGAGTGGAACACGAAGAACATGTCAAATGACAGAAGTTATGTTGGTTAGTAATAGCAGTCTGATTTTTGCATGAGAGTTTAATGAAAGGGTAACAAATCCATTGGAAGTTCTGTCCGACAAAATACATGGGACGTTTTCGTGGTCTGACGTTCCAAATTTTTAACCTGTTCCACAATTAAAACTTCCCCTGTTCCAGTGTTCCAATATATCAAAGTTTGTCCGACTAGACAACTTTAAGCTATTAACAAATTGTCAGCTTGCTATTAATCAACTTTCCTTTGGTACGCGGGATCCAGACCTACAAATTTCATGATAAAATTCCTTTTAGTTTTGTCAGTATTTGTAGTTAGGATCCTAAAAGCTACAATTGGCTGTCCCGAGATACATCTCGGGCCAGCGTTAGGATCTGGAGTATACTGAAAAAACTAAAAGTGCGAATTTGGTCATGAAATTGGGTATGTGGGGTTATAATATTTGGAATAACTTTTCCAAAAAACTTTTTCCGACATCTCTGAAGCGAAGCAAAATATCGAAAATTCACCCTGTGGATTCGCAGTAGGCCGCGTTTAAAATTTACATTTCAGTTGACTATGTTAAAAAATGTAAACCGTCAACATTTAAAATCTGTATGATAGCCGAAATATAGGGGTGTCTTCATCTTAAATGCGACACACTGTATGACGTTTGCATCTATAAAAGCACGGAATTTCCTTTCAAATATATAAGTAACTAATAGGAATGTGAACGAAAAATATATATTTTGAAAGGGAGGGGGGAGATAGAATGCCTAAAGTAACAAATTTTGCTGCCCTCAGTAATAAAGCAAAAACTTTTTGTGGCCCTTACTACAAAAAGTTTGCCCACCCCTGCTATAGAGGAACAACTTACTGGAGCCACATTAAAAAATCAGACACTGTCATGTCTGTACAAAAAGAAGGAAATATGTTGATTTAATTTATATCTTTTCTTACAAAGACGTTCGGTATTTTGACTTTTGAGTGGTACCAAAAATTCAAAAAGTGTTAAACCTAAAAATCTCGACAGCATTACCTCGAAAAACTTATAATATAAGCTAATAAAATCTTTTTGAATTTTTTGTTTCACACGATCCAATGACCAGTTCCGATGTCCACAGCAAAATTCATATTTTTTTTTGGAAATGTCTATAAAAATTTGCCACCGTTGGCTTATTTTTCAAAATTTTACCTTGAAATTTTTTTAATATTCCTAGAATTGTACATAATTTCATTCAAAAATAAAATATATATTACCATAGTTTAAAAAAAATCACAAAATTGTGCTTGAAAATGGTGATGGCAATCCATACTCCAATTAAACTGTATAATTAGAGCTATCTATTGAAATTTTTAAAACTCAAAAGTAATTATTATATTAATAAGGAACATTGAGGGCTGCTAAAAACTCCTAAAGACTGTTAACACCGGAAAATGTCTTATCTGGGACACTATAACGAGGGGAAATCGATACAGAATACTCCAACTGATGGGACAAGATATAGGCGAGCGGGAGATGCACCTAAAATGACCAGGTACTGACCACGGAGAGATGAATGTCTAAGTTTATTCATACTTTATATTTTTAAAGGTGCTGAACATTTAGGCTATTGATTATGTACTATAGAAAGGAACTACAACGTTAACGGGGTTTTATTATTTCATATGGTCAATCAATCTCTCTATATGAAAAAACCGCGGAGTGCTACTATCTAAAGGGGTGCGTTTTCGAGAAATGGGTGAATTAGTCCCTGGGCACAGGTTACATTAGGGTGAGTTCTATGCACTTTGGTACAAACACGTCTACATAAAAATTATTCCTGGTTAAATTTCCTATCTAAATATAACTTTTTAAAGTCAAAGATACTTTTTTTTACAAAAATATATTCAAAAGAAAAAGCACAAAGAAACCCAAAAGAAAGAAATTTTGTTTTTTGTTCCATAACTTTTGTCCACGGGGATATAGGTATAGACATTGCTTCACAGAAAAAAAAACTTCAAAATTTTCTCTTTAAAATGATGTTTGGTAAAGGTCATTAGGATTTACAGTTTTCGAAATATGATTTTTCAAAGTTCGCCACTCAGAGAGATTTTGGGCAATTTTCCTTGTTATTTCGCAAATATTGTTCTGTAACTTTTTTCTACGTAACTTTAGGTATATGCAATGGTACATGTAAGAGGAATAGAAGTCAATTACCTTTAAAATGGTCTACTGGATAATGTTGTACGACTTCTTTTAAAGAGGTTATCTTTTTCAAGACTTTTAACGAGTTTTTATATTTTTACGATTATTTTTAAAATTTCCCATTGTAACTTTTTTTTCTATATGGTATATATTATATTATAAAAAAGAAAGCTTATTCTGTTTACTTTAAAATGGTGTATTATAAAAAATTCTAGGGTTATTTTTGAATAAGATATATGCTTTTTCAAATTGTAATAAGTACTTGCAACGATTTTTGATTTTAGGTTTATTTTCTAAATTCCTCATTATAACTTTTTTATGTGATTGTGTGTTATGATTGAATCTTATTTTTTATAGGTAATACTTTTGATCCACTTGACTCGGCCGGGCAAACTTGAAAATATGGATTAATTCCAATATTTACTGTCAAAGCTCCTGCACCACAAGCTTTGCTTGAAAAAATAGCATGTAAATGTACCAGAGGATGTACAAAAAACTGCGGTTGTAGGAAGATAGGAATTAGTTGTTCAATATTCTGCAAAGGGTGCATGTGCATTGGTACTAATTGTGGGAACTCTAAGATAACTGAGGTGTCAGAGGAAGATATTGAAACTAATGCTAACGAAGAGATGGACTTTGATTTTGAAAATTTTTTAAATGTCAACGTTTAAATAATTTTAACTAAAGTGATGTTTTTTAAGACTAATGTTTTGTAATTTTTGTAAAAGAAATAATTTTAAATAATACAGGTAAAAAAATATTAAACAATCACTCGGTTTCCATTATGTATTTAAATATAAATGATACACCATTTTAAAGAACAGAAAGTAAGCCCTCTTTGTTGCGCAATATATAGATAGTATATTTATTCATTTACAAGAAAAAAAAAGTTATAATGAAAAATTTCAAAAATAATCGTAAAAAATGTAAAAAATAATATATTTTTAAATTAGGTATTTTATAATATATAAAATATTATATAATAATTTTGTTTTATTTTTATATTATATTATAAAAAAATCGTTAAAATTATAAAACCTTGAAAAACCACAATATCTTTAAAAAAAGTCGTACAACGTTATACAGTAGACCATTTTAAAGGTAAATGATTTCTATTCCTATTACGTGTACCATTGCATATACCTAAAGTTACGTAGAAAAAAGTTAGAGAACAATATTTGCGAAATAACAAGGAAAATTGCCCAAAATTGCTGTGAGTGGCGAATTTTGAAAAATCATATTTCGAAAACTGTAAATCCTAATGACCTATACCAAACAACATTTTAAAGACAAAATATGTATGTTTTTTTTCTGTGAAGCAATGTCTATACCTATATCCCCGTGGACAAAAGTTATGGGACAAAAAACAAAATTTCTTTCTTTTGGGTTTCTTTGTGCTTTTTCTTTTGAATATATTTTTGTAAAAAAAAGTATCTTTGACTTTAAAAAGTTATATTTAGATAGGAAATTTAACCAGGAACAATTTTTATGTAGACGTATTTGTACCAAAAGTGCATAGAACTCACCCTAATGTAACCTGTGCCCAGGGACTAATTCACCGATTTCTCAAAAACGTACCCCTTTAAATGGTAGCACTCCGCGGTTTTTTCATATATAGATGTCCATTGACGATATCAAATAATAAAACCCCGTTAACGTTGTAGTTCCTTTTTGCTATCTTATTTTGAATATAGTCAATAGCCTAATTGTCAAACTGTGAACATTGTCAAAATCGTAATTTTAACCTAAAAATAATAAAAAAAGAAATCACGCTTTTTTGCGTTTACCTCGGTACAGCTCTGTTACCTTTTAATATTTTTTTTCTGAAATTTTTACAGCATATATTTCTCACCTTTCTTAAGAGAATGGTACTTAATTCAAGCTTTCAGTCTTATTCTAATAAACGTTATGAATTTTTTAAAGTGAAAGGTGCAGATTTCTGAATTACAAAGTTCAATCGCAAAAGTTGAGCTACAAAATTTGAAATTTAATCACGTTTTTTAATCACGTGTATGTTAAAGTGTAGAGTATAAAGAAGTTTTTTGAAAAGATTTAGATCAAAATGTTTTATAGAAAAAAAAAAAATTGTACAACTTTTAATATCAACGTTATAGATCCCCAAAATAACGCTTATTTTTCGACATACTGACCATAGTGACCATGAGTGGTGAATGGTTAATTTTAATCTTACTTTATGTTTTTGATCATACTAAATACGAAAATGAGGTTTATTTTGAATTTTAAGTAAAGAAATATTGTCAAAATCGCAATTTTACCTCAAAAATAAAAAAGGTAAATCAGGTTTTTGGCGTTTAACTTTCTACAACTCTATTTCAATATTTTTGTCTAAATATATACCGTATAAATTGATTCCTACCTGAAGATAATGGTACCTGTTTGAAGATTTTAGACTTATTATAGGAAAAGTTATGAATTTTTAAAATAAAAGGTGCAGATTCGTGAATTTCAAAGTTTAATCGCAAGAGTTGAGTGACGAAATTTGAAATTTGATTTTTAGTTAGGTTCATATTAAGATATAGAGTATAAAGAAGTTTTCTGGAAAGTTTGTGATGAAAACGTGTTATAGCAAAAAATGGTGCAACTTTTAATACCGAGGTTGACTCCGCACGCGTCAGCAGCGAACGCCTCTACGGATATAATACTCCATTGTTGTTCGCTAAAACGATTATTACAATTTAACATCTTTTTTCTAGTGTTTTATATGAAATGTTTCGTATAACATTCGGAATGTTATATAAAATGTAAATCTGAATATTGGCATTTTAAATATTTTATCATATAAAAATAAAAAATGTTTATATTCTTTAAATATGATGTTACAACTTTATTATAAATTACTATTTTTTAAACTTTATATTATATAAACTTCATTATAAATTACTTTTCTATAATTGTTACATCATTTCGACACCCCCATCGAACAAGGTTGTAACTCAAGTTAATATATTTTCAGATTTCAACACAGGCGAATTCAGCAAAAAATTGCGCACATGTCAACATAAACGACATAGTTTAATTCTCAATAGTTTGGCTAATACTCCATTGAAAAAAGTTGTATTTTAACTTACGTGTGCCATTTTTGGCGTGAAAAAGGCAGTAACACTGGATACTCCCTATGTTAAATATTTACTTTCTTTATACTTGACGATTAACAAGGTTGTTAAATGAGTTACAACTTTGTTGCACGTATGTTTAATTTATTAAGTATTTAAACATATGGTGTATCTCACATAAGTCAATTTATCGAAATGAAAATAAAAAAAGGATTTAAAGACTTTTTCCATTTTGATGGTTGCGGTGGACAAAATAAATTTAGAATAGTTTTTGCTACATGCTTCTATATAGTGAAACAGTGTAATATTGACATTACACATGTATTTTTCGAAATAGCACATTCACAAAACGAGGGTGATTCAGTGCCCCTTATAGAAAAACGGAAAAACATTAAGTCGTATATGCTCCAGACCAATGGATATCCATTATACGATATGCCAAAGCATCAGGCAAGTCTAAATCCGTAACTGAATTAAATCAAAACCAAATTCTAAATTTTAAAGTATTTAAGGACACACGTGATAATTTTGAAATAGATATTAATAGTAAAAGACTAAAGTAATCAAGTAAAATGGTCTAAAATTAAATATTTACAGATACGCAATAAAAATGCGAAAAATTTGAGATATTTTATACCATGATTTTTTCATAGTTATAGAATATTATTGTTATTGTAAAATTTATAATTTCCAATTAAAATTGTGAAAACTGTTAGTTGATATTTTGTTTAAATATCCCTTAAAAACTCATTTTCTCCGAGGTATACTGCAAATAACTCAAAGCATACAAACTTTTAATAGTTAAACGGGAAAAATAATTAACACAGAGAGTGTAAAATGGTTGTTAGGCGACCTACAACCTTTTTCTACGAATACTCATGTTTAATCTCAAGGTTGTATCTCAATCAAACTCAAGATTTTCAATACTTATTAAAATTACAAAACATACATCTCACAGTAATCCCTTATTATGATATAAATATCATATCACATTAGTGTAAAAGTGTCTAATCATTTCGCTACAAATCTTTAAAAAGTCATGTTTTCGTTTTTTGCCTCTCCTGTAAAATCGCTAAAACTGAGTTACAACCTTGTTCGATGGGGGTGTCGATGTATTACATTCTCCATTGCATCATCCACCGGCTCTAATTTATTACTGCAGGAACTATTACATCTAAATATCACAACATTCCAAGCCCAGCTCACTACATGGACATGCATCCGTTGTACATGGATTTTTCCCTTACATGAACAAAAATATGTTTGTAAAATTTCCATTGCTGAATATCCATCGTAGTAATCTGGGCTCAAAACTCCATCATTGATTAGCCAACCACAGTCAGCAACGTTTTTTGAAATATATTTTGATAAATTATTGCTTGATCCCATTCATTTATCTGCCAAAGAGTTCTTGCTATGTGTTTTTTCAACGCTGGTTTTGATGGAAGTAATTTGTCTATACAAATTTTTTTTGGCATTTTGGCCATTTCATACCTAATAGAATTTATATCAGTTTTAACAATTTAACAACTTTTGTGTTGTCCATATAAATGAGTCAAAAAATACTAACAACGTCCATTACTTTTTCAGAAGATACATTGCATAAATTAGCAAGATTCTGTTTATTTTCATCAGACATTTTTTTTAAGTATTGAAAACAGTGTTTTTTCCTTTATGAAAAAACGATGAAATCGTATCACATCCAGTTATAGCATGAACTGCTATGAGCGATGAACATAAATTTTCCCAAGTTGATTTGAAAGTACGTGAATCGGTATATACCTTCTTAAATCGCTACGAGTTGTTAAATTTCCAGTAAAAAACCAAAGTTTTGGGTTAGAATAAAAATTACGATAATGTGCGAGCAGCAAAATAGAAATATCTGTATCAGGAGATTCTACTATTAGTCCTGTCATGTCGCCAGGGGGGGTACAACGGCCTCCTTAATTCAGATGGACTTACCCAAGTTCTTTTCATGTATTTTGACCCGTAGAATACGAATTTTTTGGGTAACAGTTGATCCGGATGTCGATAAGATTGTTATAGACAAAGAACTTCAGGAATTACATAACAACGATTTCTCGCAAAACATAATATTTCTTTGTATTTTTTGGGTCATTCTAAGCAAAAAATGTTCTGGCAAGTTTTTTCGTAGGATGCATAGTTTTCGAGATAAGCGCTGAACTTCCAAAAAATCGAAAATTTGCAATTTTTGAACCAGAATAACTTTTGATTAAAAAATAAAATAGCAATTCTGCTTACCGCATTCGAAAGTTCAAGTCAAATTATATCGCTTTTGATTATTTGCATTGCTAAAAATTAATTTTTTTATTCTTAAACAAAGCTATAAACAGTAATAAACACCTAGTGCGCGAGTGACGTTTTCAATGACTTCTCATTTAAAATCGAACAAGTAGGTAGAGTAGGTAGTGCAAGCGAGGCAATATCTACGTAGGATGTATTAAAACGCATGTATTAGGTATGGGAAACACTATGTGTTTATAGCTTGGTTTAACAATAAAAAAATAAATTTTTAGCAATGCAAATAATCAAAACCGATATAATTTAACTTGAACTTTCAAATACGGTAAGCAGAATTGCTATTTTACATTTAAATCAAAAGTTATTGGGGTTCAAAAATTGCAATTTTTCGATTTTTGAAATTTTAACAGCGGTTATCTCGAAAACTATGAATCATAGGAAAAAACTTGTAGAAACATTTTTTGCTTAGAAAGACCCAAAAAATACAAAAAAATGTTTTGTTTTGCGAGAAATCGCTGTTATGTAATTCCTCAAGTTCTTTGTTTATAACAATCTTATCGACATCCGGATCAACTGTTACCCAAAAATTCGTGTTCTGCGGGTAAAAATACATAAAAAAAGTTGGGTAAGTCCATCTGAATAAAGGAGGCCGTTTTACCCCTCCTGGCGACATAGTCCTGTCGCCAGGGGGGGTACAACGGCCTTCTTAATTCAGATGGACTTACCCAAGTTTTTTTTATGTATTTTGACCCGTAGAACACGAATTTTTTGGGTAACAGTTGATCCGGATGTCGATAAGATTGTTATAAACAAAGAAGTTGAGGAATTACATAACAGCGATTTCTCGCAAAACAAAACATTTTTTTGTATTTTTTGGGTCATTCTAACCAAAAAATGTTCCTACAAGTTTTTTCGTAGGATGCATAGTTTTCGAGATAAATGCGGTTGAACTTTAAAAAAATCGAAAAATTGCAATTTTTGAACCCGAATAACGTTTGAATAAAAAATAAAATAGCAATTCTGCTTACCGCCTTTAAAAGTTTAAGTAAAATTATATCTGTTTTGAATATTTGCATTGCTAAAAATTTATTTTTTGATTGTTAAAAAAAGCTGTAAACACATAGTGTTTCCCGTGCCTAATACATGCGTTTTAATGCATGCTACTTAGAAATAGCCCCGCTTGCACTTTTACCTCCTCTACGTACTCGTTCGATTTTAAATGAGAAATCATTGAAACATCACTCAAGCACTAGGTGTTTATAGCTTTGTTTTAACAATAACATAATACATTTTTAGCAATACAAATAATTAAAACCGATTTAATTTGACTTGAACTTTCAAATGCGGTAAGCAGAATTGCTATTTTATTTTTTAATCAAAAGTTTTTCGGGTTCAAAAATTCCAATTTTTCGATTTTTTGAAAGTTCAACCGCGTTTATCTCGAAAACTATGCATCCTACGAAAAAATTTGTAGGAACATTTTTTGGTTAGAATGGCCCAAAAAATACAAAAAAATGTTTTGTTTTGCGAGAAATCGCTGTTATGTAATTCCTCAACCTCAGTTGATCGACATCCGGATCAACTGTTACCCAAAAAATTCGTGTTCTACGGGTCAAAATACATAAAAAAAACTTGGGTAAGTCCATCTGAATACAGGAGGCCGTTGTACCCCCCCTGGCGACAGCACTAACAGGACTATATTAAATTTTGATTTTAATTAATTGTTTTTTCAACGCCTTTCGCGTGTAACACAATACGTGTATCAACATCAATGTGATTTCACTGAAAATGGGGATCTGTCGTAAATTCTTCTTCTTCTTCTTCAAGTGCAATCTTCGTTCCGAAGGTTGGCTATCATCAGGGCTCTACGTATTTTCGAAACTGCTGACCGAAACAATTCGTTGTTGCTACAGCTATACCATTCCCGTAGATTCTTTAGCCAGGAGTTTCGTCTTCTTCCTATGGACCTTTTCCCTGCTATCTTTCCTTGCATAATTATTCGAAGCAGTTAATATCTTTCGCCTCTTGTAATGTGTCCTAAGTATTGCAGTTTTCGTTTTTTGATCGTAAATATGACTTCCTTTTCTTTATTCATTCTTCTCAAGACCTCGACGTTTGTGACTCTCTCCGTCCATGATATTCTCAAGATTCTGCGATACATCCACAGTTCAAATGCCTCTAATTTTTTGGTATCAATTTTTTTCAGCGTCCACGACTCCATTCCGTAGAACAGCACAGAAAGTACGTAACATCTCATCAGGCGAAGTTTCATTTCAAGGCTCAAATCTCTTCCACAGAACACTCTCTTCATTTTAGTGAATATGGATCTGGCTTTTTCTATTCTTATTTTGAGTTCTGCTGAGCTATCGTTATCTTCATTTATAAAAGTGCCTAAATATTTGTATTTACTAACTCGATCGATAATTTCATTGTGTAAATATAAATTTTGGACATTTCGTGTTGATTTAGATATTACCATAAATTTAGTTTTCTTTATGTTCAAATATAGTCCATATTCTTCGCTGCAGTCTGCTATCTTATTCACCAATGTCTGTAGCTCTTCAAGTGTTTCTGCGATCAGAACGGTGTCGTCGACAAATCTCAGATTGTTTAATCTAACACCATTTATTTTAGTACCTATGGATTGCTCAGAGAGTGTTCTATTCATTACGTCTTCGGAATAGAGAATAAACAGGGTTGGTGACAGTATACACCCTTGTCTCACACCTCGCTTTATTTCAATTTCTTCAGTGGTATTATTCTCTACTCTCACTACTGCTTTCTGATTGTAGTACATATTTGCTATTAGTCGGATGTCTCGTTTATCTAAATTCTTTTCTGCCAGGAGTCTGTTTAGATGATCATGCCGCACTTTATCAAATGCCTTGTTATAATCTATGAAACACATGAATACATCTTGATTTATGTCAAGACATCTTTGAGACATAACGTTCAGTGCAAACAACGAATCTCTTGTTCCGAGTCCATTTCGGAATCCAAACCGGAGTATCATTGATGTCCATTTCCAGTTTTCTGTGTACTCTAGTGTGTATAATTTTCATGAATATTTTCAGTACATGGCTCATCAAACTGATTGTACGGTAATCACTACATTGCTTGGCATTCATCTTTTTTGGTATAATAACAAAGGTGGATAAAAGCCATTCTTGTGGTATTTTTCCTGATGTATAAATGCTATTGAAAAGTTCAACTAAAATGTGGATCGAGTCTTCTTATCAGTTTAAGGATTTCCGTTGGTATTTCATCTGGACCTGGGGCTTTACCGTTTTTCATTCTTTTTAGCGCGTACATTACTTCCTCTTCCGTTATTTCTGTCGTAAATTGTTTATAGATTATTACAAATGCATCACTCCTTGCCTCCAACCCACCAGCTAGATACACTTTTTTGTGAGAATGTTGAGCCAACAAATCACAGTCAATTAAATTTTCTTTAAGGAATGAACACAAAAATTTTGTTAGTATTGATTTATTTTCACCGTTTGAAAGAATGGTTTTCAAGTCTTTGAAACTTCTATTTCCACATAATAATATATCATAATTTTTACTTCCAATGTCATATCGTCGATCTCTCTTTTCTTGCTTTGGATTTTGAGTCATATCATCATATCTATTATAAATAATATGAACTTAGTCCACAATATGTAAGAGCCTCGCTAAGGCATTGAAACTTGCAAATTTTGAATTTAAACTCTGCAACTCAGCCATTCCATCAACAATAATAATTCCGGGCTTTTCTGACGCAGGTTGCACCGTAAGAACAAGTGAACTTACTTCCCGTTCAATAGCGTGCAATAAATCTGCTTTTGTCGTGGTTCTTCTAGTGCCATCCGGTTTAAATAAAGAAGAGGGTATTGAAGTAAGTGGAAAACTCAAAAGTAATTGTAAATCAACGTCTATCCTATTTTTAGAAACGGCCAATGCTCTTTGAAAAATATTTGCAGCTGAAATTGTAGATTTAATTTGTTTTCCATTAATAGTTAAAGTAGTTTTTTTTAGTTTCACTAAAAGTTTTTAAGGCAGTCTTTTTAATAGGTTCAAAAAAGCCTTTAATCTTGTCGGTATTTTTTTCTAAGCGAGTTGTTATGAACTCTTTTACTTTTTCAAACCAAACTCACGTATGTTTAATAAAAAAATTTTAGTATCTGGAGGTGCAAAGAGACCACTACCACTTACCTATGTTAATAAGTACATCACTTTGGATCGTTTCAGATGATGGATCAGACATGTGGTTTTTTACATATTCAAAAATCATTAAAAAGTGTTCTTCGTCTCGTGATATTTCATTTTGTTTTTCTCATTCGTGTTGATAATCTTGCCGATCATTATCTAAAATTGAGGAACCACTTCGATTTATCATCGATGACGTATACAGTCCCGTATTTCTATTAATTGTCCAGCGTAAAACAGTCGAAGCATTTTTATTTATATTATCAATACCACTGTCTTTACTTTTCGTATCTCTGATCACAGTCATTTCAACAGCAAGATCACTGAATAATCCTCTAAATGGACCTGGAGTTAAATATATACAGAACCATTGCCATTTAAAAATTCTTGTTCCACCTCTTTTGGAAAATTTAGCAACATATCCATCACAAAAAATGTGCCCCAGCGAGAATAATTGTGTTTATTGCAAATAAAAAAATATGGCAGCATATACGCCTGAGACACCTTCTCTTTGAGCTCTAATAAATTTTAATAATAACTATAGACATTGTAAACATTCATCCCAAAAAGCAAAAGTTGGTGTTTCGGATCGTCTCAATGATCGAAATTCATTCAGTGAATTTATGAATATAGATGATGAATCTTTTATTATATTTTCTAAGCATGAAGTCGAACAAGATCCGTTTGAATAGCTTGAATGGAATTTCCCAACGTAGTCTGATAAATTTTTCAAACTCTCTTTATCTTTTTCCTCAATCCATTCAAAGAAGTTTTCAAATAAAAGTTTTAGTAATACTTCGTAGCACAGTGTTAGTCCCCGAATAGCACGATAATACTGCTTTCCGACTAACATCTGATCTACACTGTTTTCAGCGTATACACCAGATTCAACAAGCAAGCCACAGTCACCCCAAATCTTACCTATACATGAAATAAAATCAAGAATGACATGGAAGCCACCCATTCGAAGTGTAACATTCTTCAACTCTTCTCTTCTATTAAACTTTATTTGCTGTGCTATTGCATACAACTGTTGATCAAAAGTATGTACAGGGTGTCCCAAATTGGTAGGTTTTGCAGTGTGTACCGAAAACTAGAGGAGATAGAAAAAAAGTAGTTAGGATGTCATGACTTCTTTTTTCCTTAAAAAAACGATTATCCAATCAAATCATCAATAGCTCCTCACATTATCGAGATACTGGGCGATTATTGAAAAATGTCGAAAACGACAGGGTCACAGATCTTCTTTACTAAGAAAAATTTTAAAAAACTTTATAGGAACTTTTGATAGATATATTATAGACGGATTAAGTGGCGTACAAAAAACTTTTTTAGGGGGTCTCGCTAAGGAAATATAAACCATAATTATGTTTTTTTAAATGGGACACCCTGTATATTTTGACATTTTTCGTTTACCTTTTTAATTCTCTTTCATCTGATATAACATATCATATATCTATTTTCAGTTGTTGGAGCTACCGTGCAAATAAATTGTTTATAGTTAACGTCAGGTTAAAGGCACTTAAAAATAAAACACTCGGTAACGTATTTTAACATTTTAATACTAGGGTACCAATCCTTGGCATTTTTATTTAGCAAAAATAAAATCAATACTTAAAAAATAGGAATAACGAATTTACCAACAACAAAAAACTACTTAACTACAAGAATTAATTTTACAAAAATAATAACATTAACATAAACCAACAAACAACAATAATAAACAACGTAACAACTATAATTAATTTTACAAAAATATGAAAATTATAATAAATGTTTAAAATACTCCCCGTTTTGTTGTAATAATAATTGACACCTTTTTCTTACAGATCTTACACAATTGAGTATATGCAGTGCATATTATGCACTGGTTTTATTTTTCTAAATGCTTGATGAATGCTTTGCAATAATTCTTCCTTTGTGTTAAATTCAGCTTTACAAATGTTGTTTTTTAAAAATCTTCAAATAAAAAAATCAGGAGGATTTAGTTCTGGTGAAAGAGGGGGCCACCTAACAGGATCGTAAGTTCCAATCCACCGATTATGAAATTTTTTATTTAAATAATTTCCAACGAATTCTGCATTATGGGCAGGTACTCCATTTTGTAGGAACCAAAATGTATTCCGATCAGCCAAATATTACTAATCAGAAATGTTATTTAAATTAGCTTGACAAAAAAACTAACGTTAAAACCGAATCTGCCTTGCCTCCTGATCCCTTAAACTAAGTGGGAATTTGAGTCATTCCAATATAGTTCATTGTGTCGGTTAAATATTCCTGCACTGGATATGCGAGCTTCATCGCTAAATATTACCTTTGAATAAAAATTTTGATTTTCATTATTTTTCTATATACCATTCTGCAAATTGTATCTTTCTCAAATAATCGTTAGGATATCAATATCGTATCAATTATTATTACAACAAAACGGGGAGTATTTTGAACATTTATTATAATTTTCATATTTTTGTAAAATTAATTATAGTTGTTACGTTGTTTATTATTGTTGTTGGTTTATGTTAATGTTATTATTTTTGTAAAATTAATTCTTGTAGTTAAGTAGTTTTTGTTGTTGGTAAATTCGTTATTCCTATTTTTTAAGTTGATTGATTTTATTTTTGCTAAATAAAAATATCAAGGATTACCCTAATATTAAAATGTTAAAATACGTTACCGAGTGTTTTATTTTTAAGTGCCTTTAACCTGACGTCAGCTATAAACAATTTATTTGCACGGTAGCTCTAACAACTGAAAATAGATATATGATATGTCATATCAGATGAAAGAGAATTAAAAAGGTAAACGAAAAATGTCAAAATATACAGGGTGTCCCATTTAAAAAAACATAAGTATGGTTTATATTTCCTTAACGAGACCCCCTAAAAAAGTTTTTTGTACGCCACTGAATCCGTCCATAATATGTCTATCAAAAGTTCCTATAAAGTTTTTTAAAATTTTTCTTAATAAAGAAGATCTGTAACCCTGTCGTTTTCGACATTTTTCACTAATCGACCAGGATTTCGATAATTAGTTATTGATGATTTGGTTGGGCAATTGTTACTTTAACGAAAAAAGAAGTAATGACATCTTAACTACTTTTTTTCTATCTCTCTAGTTTTCGGTATACACTGCAAAACATACCAATTTGGGAAACCCTGTACCGTATAGTTTGGTTCACATGCCTGCATTAACTGCTGTCCATTTTTTAATGTTGTGTATACTGTGGTCAAATCGCTTGGTTTTGCATCTATTGCAGGAAGGTATTGTACCTTTGTAAAAGTCAACTTTTTTTCGGCGAAATGAGTATTAAATGATACCCACTTAGGAATAATTTCTAATTTATTCATCACAGAAGTAGAATCGTTATTAGAAAAAATACCTATTGAAAAATTCCTTGTTAAAACCCAAATAAGATCTTTTAAATTACAGTCTTCTCTTTGTAAATTTTAAAACCCGTGTTGAGCTGCCCCCCCTCCCCACTTGCAAAAATTAACAAACAAATTGCCCTGATTTATGAGCTATTTATGAGCTTTCATATTCCGCAAATTAAAATTTTTGAGCTCGTTAAATTATAAGCAAAATTTTTTATATAAAGTTATTAAAATAAGTCAACACTTTTTGAATTATAAAAGATTAAAGATTTTAATTATTCGTGTAAACATGCGTGTTTTAAAGCGGTATTTCATAAATCAGTGAAAAACTGTAAGTTTTTACAAAAAAGTTAATAGATGTTTAATTCGTATAGCTTATTTTCCCTTCGCAAGCAGAAAAAATATACCTTCAATTACCCATAATTCACTTTGAGTTAACATTAGTGTAGTTCTTTAAATGAGGAGTGTACTCAATTTTTTATTAACTTTAATTTTGATAATTATAACTTTTTTGTAAAAGCTTATAGTTTTTGAGTTATACGTGAGAAAAGCTTTAAAACTTGCATTTTTTTACGAAAAACTAAAATTTTTGATCTTTAATAACTCAAAAAGTATTGATTTATATTAATAACTTTATATAAAAAATTTTGCTTAGAATTTGTCCCTATATCCATTTATGGTATTATTTTTAATGAAACAATTTTCATTCCCCAGAAGGGGTGGCATCCACCCCCAGGGTAAAAGCGCAAGTTGATGTCATGTCACCTTTGTTCCTTGATGTATCCTCTAACTACTCACCAATGTTCATGAAAATTGATGAAGGTTCAACGAAATAGTAGGTGAAAACCTTCAGTGACTCCACTATTAACCATACAAATATGTGGTGGATTTGACAAATATTCAAAATATCTCGATAAAATCTGACTTTTCAAAAAAGTACTAAGTTTTTAAAACATTGTGTTTAACTAATGGCACTGCAATAATAATTAAATTGGAACGTCCACAAAAGTTTGGGGGGTTTTAAAGGAACAAAACCCCCATAAAATTTTTATGGGGTGTCCAAATTTTACTATAATTTTTTCTTAAGATACTACTACCATATGAATGCTTGATGTCCAGTTTTAATAAAAAGTTTCTAATAGTTTTGATATATTGGAAAAAATCAATTTTCATTTTGTAACTTCAAAGGGCTGTAACTTTTTTGTGTGCACATTTGTACTAAGATAAGTTAGGTTCAATCGAACTATTTTTGGTCCCAGAATATGTGATTAAATTTATGACCTGTATTTTTGTTACACCCTGTATATTGAAAAGTAATGGTGATAAAACCGATTCTTGAGGTAAACGCTTTGTTACCAAACGATATTCAGAAATGATGCCGTTATCTTTTCTGATTGCTACTGACCTATTTATGTAGAGTTTAAGTATGGTGTCTGCGACTTCTTCTGAAATTTGTAAGTTGATCATTTTATTTCGTAGTATAGTCCAGTCTACACTATCATAAGCTCCTTTTATATCAAGAAATAATGAAGCTTGGTTGTCGTTTCGAGAAAGATATAGCTATATCTGTAATCAGTTGACTAACAGCATTACCAGTGCCATAATTATTTTTTCTACAACCGTGTTAAAAATGCAATTTTTAGCACTCCATACGAGCGTTAAAAATGCTACTTTAGGGCACTAGTGCTTTAAAAATTGTATGGCATTGTAATTCGTATTGACCGTATAGACAATTTTGATGTTCTTTTCTCATGATCATCTTTCAGTGCGTCACAGTTTTTCGATTTCTTTCTAACGCATTAAATTGTATGTGACAGAAAAAAAGGCACGTCGGTGATTACATTTCGTCGGTGACATTTATTACATTTATTCTAGTTATTCTAGTTGTCGATAGATGGCGCCACAATAAAAAAATATTTTTTTTAATTAGATAATAATATTACAAATATAATCCGTATAATTTATAAGACTATACAAATCAAAGAAAATACCATTTTATAAATGCAAGAAACGCATTTGATTTGTTTTTATTCCAAATTGAAAATAAAATGTGACAACTGTCAGATTTAACTAAAATGTCATGTTAGAATTAATGTCATAAATGTGTATTATCACGGACCTACCCTTTTTCCTATCATTTGTTACGCACTGAAAAATGATCATGAAAAGGACAATATGTCAAAAAAATATAAAAATGAAATGTGAGTCAAGTTCAAGTAAAAGTTTTTGTAGATATTGTCCTGTAATTGCTGAACTCGCTATCGCTCATTCTGCAAACTTTCCAGGGCCCCCGCAAGGCTGACTGGCGCCCGCGTGCGGAACAGATTTTAGCACCCTTTAAATCTACTATACAGGGTGTTTGGTAAAGAATAGGTCATAGCTTAACCTCACATTTCTGAGGTTAAAATAGGTCGATTTAAGCTAACTTAGTACAAAAGTTGATAATAACCGAAATACAGGGTGTCAAAGTTAAACTTTTATTTTATTTATTCTTGAATATTTCCTAACAAACACGGGATAATAACACGACATTTGGTAAGCGGGGGTTTTTTGGGACGAGAAATTTAAATTCGCCATTTACGTCTTTCAGCGCTTAATTAATAGATTCAATTTTTTGAATCAAAACCCACTATACCTATATACTTTTTTAATCAAAACTTTTATTCTCTTAATATTTTTACTTCAAAAAGGTATACTACATTCATTTCGCTAAACTCAACCGTTTTTGAGATAAACGCATTTTAAATCTGCGAGGCACCATATAGGTCTTTCAGCGGTCATTTAATACGTTCAATTTTTTTATCCCCCACTCTACATATTTATTGAATACACATTTTTATTTTCTTAATATATTTATTTAAAAAAGGTATACTACATTCATCTCGCAAACCTCAACAGTTTTCTACAGTTAAATCTGCGATACAACATAATTTTTTGCAAAATATAGGAGTAAAACTGCAAAGTTGCGTTATGGGTATTAATTTATGTTTCTACTCATCAAGGAGTATAATTTGATGTTTGATTTTCATATGGCAAGCGTAATTCAATCTATCTTCATACTTCAAAGAAAAAAATTAGGAAGGAACAATAAAATGTAATATATTTTAGACGGCGTAGGTTCAACATTTCAGGACGGGAATAATAATCATTTTTTCAGTAATAACACAATATTTGATTTTTGAGATTTCTCTAGCTGTTCATGAAATAATTAAAATTGTATATAAAAAATGATTATCTCATTTAAAATAAATATTTCTTATTTACCAAACCTTCGGTTTGGCGCCCCTTTGAGGTTACGCCCGCGTGCGCCGCACGCGTTTCACGCCCGGTTACGGGGGCCCTGAAACTTTCACATGAGTGCCTTAAACGTGTACTTTTAACACTTATATCATAAATAACTATTAAAACCGTACTAACTTTGAGGAAAAGCATTTGCGTTCTTGAACCACCATTCCAATCTGTTTTTAGAAAACCCTTTCAAACATTTTTAATATTAGACCAGGGCATTTAGCACTAAAAACACCCGAATAAATAAATTTTTAAATACAGCACCTAGTGACCTGCAGTTTTTTGCATTACGGTCAGGATGACGTCAGGAAAAAAGTCTACTATTCAGAAATGGGTGGAAATGCATAATTGCACTGTAAAGTGCATAAAATGCATCCAAAATTGCATAAATATAACAATAAAGTCAAAATCTGTATACTAAGAAACAAAATTTATTATTTGGGGGGTTTTTGGGGTCACTGAATACGACTACGCCATCAAAACTGACCCCCGGATCACCTGGTGCCCAAGGTCACAGCAAGAGAGGTGATCTTCTGGAGTTTCGATGGTTTTCGGCATTAAATCGATGCAATCGGATTACTCACAGATTTTAGGGGTCGCTAAATACGAATATGCCATCAGAATTGACCTCCGGAGTACCTGGTGCCCAGAGTCGCTACAAAGGCACGTCATCTTCTGGAGTTTCGAGGTATTTCGGCACTAAATTGATGTAACTGGACTACTCGGGGGTTTTGAGGTGGTTAAATACGAAGATGCCATCAGCACAGACTTTGGGATCACCTGGTGCCCAAGGCCACTGTAAGTTACGTCATCTTCTGGAGTTTCGAGGGCTTTCGGTATCAAATTGATGCAAAAAAATTACTTACGGGTTTTTGAGGTCGCTAAACACGAACATGCCATCAAAACCTACTCTCTGTGCACCTGGAGCTCAAGCTCACTGCAAGGGCGTCCTCTTCTGGAGTTTGAGAGAATTAGGCATTAAATTGATAAAAATGAATTGCTGGAGGGTTTTTGAGTCGCTAAACACGAATATGCCATCAGAACAGACCACCGGATAACCTGGTGCCCAAGGTCACTGCAAGGGACGTCATCTTCTGGAGTTTCGGGGGCTTTCGGTATTAAGTTTCTGCAAACGGATTACTTGCGGGTTATTGCGGTCGCTAATGGCGAATATGTTATCAGAATTTAATTCCGGAGCACCTGTTGCCCAGGATCGCTACTAAGGCACCTCATATTCTGCAGTTTTGATGGTTTTTGGCATAAAATGGATGCAAATTGATTACTCGGGGGGTTTTTGAGGTCACCAAACATGAATAGGCCATTAGAACAGACCGACAAAGCACCTAGTGATCATGGTCACTGCAAGGGACGTCACTGTTCTATTCAATTGTCTTACTTATGTATACATAAAATTTATACTAAATAAAATATAATATGATTTAATACTATAAATTTATATATTTCCAGATCGATTTACTATGTTCTAATAGGACAATGTTAATATGCGTTAACTTTATTATTGATCATCGTAATCACTAGGTATTTCAGAATCCTTCATCTAAGTCATACTCGTGTTCAACAATCCCAAAAACCCAAAAGTGATTTGTTTGCATGAATTTGGTACCGAAAACTCACGCAACCTCAGAAGATAACGTGCCTTAGGCACCAGGTGCTAAAGTGTGTGTTCTAACGGCGGTATTCGTATTCATCAATCCCAAAAAGCCACGAGTAATCCGTTTGAATCAATTTAGTACCGAAAATTTTCGAAACTCCAAAAGATGGCGTGTCCTAGGTACTAGCTGCTCCGGTGTCTGTTCTGATGGCATATTCGTATTCAGCAAACCCAAAAACCTATAAGTAATCGGTTTGCGTCAATATAGTACCGAAAAACCTCACCCAGAGGATGACGCCTCTTGCAGTGACCGCTGACACCAGGTGCTACGATGGTCTGTTTTGATCGCATGTTCGTGCTTAACGACTTTAAAAACCACCCGAGTAATCAGTTTTCATCAATTTAATGCCGAAATTACTCAAAACTTCAGAAGATGACGTCTCTTGCAGTTCTGCAGTTTTGATGGCATATTCGTGTTTAGCGACCACAAAAACCCTCCAGTATTCCATTTGCATCAATTAAATGCCGAAATCCCTCGAAACTCCCGAAGATAACGTGCCCTAGTAGCGACTCTGGGCACCAGGTACTCCGGAGTTTAGGTCTGATAGCATATTCGTGTTTACCGACCCCAAAAACCCTTTGAGTAATCCGTTTGCATCAATTTATTGCCGAAAACACTCGAAATTCCAGAAGATTACGTGCCTTAGTAGCAATCCTGGGCACCAGGTACTCCGGAATTCAATTCTGATGGCATATTCGTGTTTACCTACCACAAAAACCCGTAAGTAATCCGTTTGTGCCAATTTAATACCGAAAGCATTCGAAAGTTCAGAAGATGGCGTCCGTTGCAGTTACTTTGGGCACCAGGTGATCTAAAGGTCTGTTCTGATGGCATATTCGTGTTAAACTACCTCAAAAACCCCCGAATAGTCGAGTCGCATCAATTTAGTGCCGAAATCCCTAGAAACTCCAGTAGATGACGTGCCTTAGTAGCGACCCTGGGCACCAGGTACTTCGGAGATCAATTCTGATGGCATATCAGTACTTAGTGACCGCTAAAATCCGTGAGTAATCCGTTTGCATCGATTTAATGCCGAAAACCATCGAAACTCCAGAAGATAACTTCTCTTGCACTGATCTAGGACACCAGGTGATCCGGGGGTCAGTAATCGTGTTCAGTGACCCCAAAAACCCCTAAAGTAATAAATATTGTTCCTTAGTATACTGATTTTGACGTTATTTTTATATTTATGCAATTTTGGATGCATTTTATGCACTTTACAGTGCAGTTATGCATTTCCACCCATTTTTGAATAGTAGACTCTTTTCCTGGGTCTGTATGATTCGCTTTCATCTGGGTTTTTATGGGGGATTAAAATAGGCACAACAATAACTTTTGTCCTCTCTTCGATACATTCACCGAGTATCCAAATATCGTTCATTATTTGGGTTAAAAATATTTTAGCATTAATTGGTAAAGGATAAAGCATAGGATATCAAATTTTATCATATCCAGGAGAGGTATTTTTTCTATTTTCTAATGCAAAGTCAATTTTATTTAAACCTATAGGGTCTAAAAATATACGATGAATGTTCTTGTTTTTTTCTTGCCTGTTCATTAAATGGTTTATATTGATATACACCATTGGCGGAGCTATTATATCGAAAAAATGATCTTGATAGTTAGAGTTACCAGATTTCTTAGTGGTTTTAGTATGTCCTTTTATTTTTTTTGCTTGGGTCCAGAGCTCCGTAGCTGGAGTATTTTTGTTTAAATTGGCACACCACATACGCCAGTTATATTTAGCTTTTTCTTTGAGATACTTCTTAACTCTCGCTATAACTTCTTTGCACATTATGTAATTTTCCAGAGCGCTATTTGTTTTATAAATATGCAGTTTGTGTTTTCTTTCTTTTATAGCTGCCTCACATTCATTGTCCCCCCAAGGTGGTAAAATTTTGTGAATTTATTTCTAGGAGCTTTGTTTATTATAGGTATTGCTATTGGGGCCGCAGCGCTAATTCCTTCTACTCAAAAATCGTATTTAGATTGTGTTGTATTGTAACGTTACAAACGTCACATCTTTGATATTTTATTTTTAAATAATTATTTTACTTTATTTCCTTTAATATTTCATTAGTAATAATTTTCTTCTATTCGTTTTAACTTGCTTTTTCGTTAAAAACTTGTTTGGCGCCCTATTTTATTATCCTCTTTTATTATCATTTTATTATCTCCTTTTATTATCTTTTATTTACTATATCCCTTTTCATTCAAATCATCAATTGAACATACTGAACGTACCCTGTATATTATTATTCTGTAAGTATTTGTCTTTCAATACGGAACATGCCTACTACTTCATAGTACTTAGTCGTCATTTCAATGTCATTTCAAGTCGTTGTCATGAAAGTGACACTTCATCCCTACCCGCTGACACAAAATGAAAATGGAAGGGACAGGGAAAAATTATCTACTTAAAGAGATGAGCCCATAAGGCCTTATCTATTTCCAGACTTTCATTCTCTTTCATTCTCATTTTCTTTTCTAAATCTAAAGGCTTTTTCTAAAAATTTTTATATCTAACCTCCAATGTCAAAAGCATGGTTTCTGATATTTTAGTTTTAAACATATCTTTTTAATTTACATATATGCACGTTTAATAATCAAATTTTAACTATTCTCCTCACCTTAATTCATTTAAGTTATTCTTGTCATTTGCTACTCTTTAGATTAAAGAATGGCAGACTGGTACACTGGTTATTAACTTCTTGATTGTTGATATGTGTTTTACTTTTCTAGTTTTTGGGATAAAGATAAACCTTTTCTCCCTTCGGTAGCTTCAAGCCATCCTCATCACCGGTGATGGAAATACAAAGGCAGGAGTTCATCGATGCTTCGGAACTAGACAGCAGCACCCAACATCCAAGTACTACACCACCAAGACCGTAGCTGCACTGACCTAGGGCCACAACATCTGCCCAAGTCAAGAGAAGTCCACAGCAGTACCATACGACATCAAGAAGTTACCATCAGATACCAAAAGCCATAAGTATAATCCAGAATATTTTTAGTTTTTGGCAAGAATTTTAATATATTTGTTAATGCAATTTACAAATCATATTTTTATTATATTTTTACGAACAATAAACATGATTAGTTAAAAATAATGTTTTGTTTGCTTCCATTCTAAATTTTCATAGTTCATTTCTAAGATTAGGACAAGACGAACACACACCTGTGAGACTGAGCTAAGCTGAGGGTGTAGCGATGGCTATCTTGGATGATTGAGGTAATATTTTCGAATACTATTTCAATTAGCTGGGGTAGTCCATCGCCTTATTTCGTTTCAGTATTATCTTTAGGATGATTTTCGATAAAAAATGTACACGCTGTATCTTCGTATATATCCCAGTTTGCCTTTCGTAGATTCCATTTAGTATTAGGGTTGAAAGTTGTATCA
This sequence comes from Diabrotica virgifera virgifera, assembly GCF_917563875.1. Classification (NCBI taxonomy): domain Eukaryota; kingdom Metazoa; phylum Arthropoda; class Insecta; order Coleoptera; family Chrysomelidae; genus Diabrotica; species Diabrotica virgifera. Next base: position 57,300,580 of record NC_065443.1, on the reverse strand, counting down.
TTTGGATGCAAATGTTTGTTGGAGTTGGCCGATATTGCAACCAAGCTCTGGAGCTGTCCGTTTTTGAACCCAATTTCGACCATTTTTGTCGGCTAATCTCTTCTAGGCTTCATTTTTAGGTGCTTCAACTACGTTTACTTGGATTTTTCGAAAAATAACGCAAATAATATAAAAAAACACGAAAAACTTTGAAATAACGTCGTAAAGTGTTGCAAACTTGAAATGCAATGACCACTCTCAGTAGGTTTGTTCTAGTGCGCATGACAACTTGACTGAAGTACTACATTTCGATAGGCTGTAATGGAGTAGTCCGATTCTGTTACAAAATCAAGTCAACTACTAATGAAATTAAAAATTTTAGTAGGTCCAAAATGACACAAAATCTAGGCATCGGATAAAAAAGTTTATTTGAAGAAAGTGTATTTTTTTCTTCTTCTTAATGGCGGTACAAGCTCGTTTTTTAATATTGTATTTAATTACAGAGTAATTTACACCCATTAATATATTTTTCAAATTGGGCTCTGCACCGCCATTCTCTATTATACTACGAATACGTGTGCCAAATATCTCGAAAAAATATTCAAAATTACAGCCGCAATCTTGGAACGCGTTTTCGCTTCTGTTTCCTCTTAACTTAATTTTGAAAAAAATGGAGTTGTCCGTCTTTGATACCAAGCTTCTCAATTAAAGGTAAAGGTTTACTGGGCCCAAACGTGAAGGGGAACATTGGAGTTTCTACAGGAGCAGACAATTTCTTTCTTTTAGCTGGGATTCTTGGTTTCGTAGTTTGCGAATAAGGATACACTTGAACTGTGCTGGTTTTGTTCTGCTGTGAATAAGTTGGGTTTGCAAAGGAAACTCTAGGCTTACTAATGAAGTTGTAGGCATTTGTTTTTACTTGAGGAAGAGGAGGAAAACTATCCATGCTTTGTGTATCCAAAACTGTAAATCTATTATTTGTATTTAAAGCCGAAGAGTAGTTATTCCGAAGATTAGTTTTTGCTTCCAAAAGGGTTAAATTTTGCTCCGCTATAAATTTTTTTAATTTTATTTTGCTCAATGAATCTAAGACAAATTTTAGAAATAGATTTATGGTGGTCAGTCTATGTTTTGCTAGATGTCCATGTTCAAGACACTTATAGCACTGGATAACTTTATGTATATATGACTCGACTGCGCATGATACACCTCCGAAAAATATTAATTTTTGGCGGATTATTTGATTTATACCGTTCTAATTTAGTTTGTTTAGTTTTGTTAAACTTTTACTTATTTAGTTTACATTTTGAAAGTGTTCATAAGTTAAACGTTACTTGAAAACTCCTCTATGGAGTCATCTAGTGGAGGCGAACCGCCTGATATTGAGAATTCGATGGATAGTAGCTGTGATTTACAAGATTTAAATGGATTTCTACCCAACCAGCCTCAAAATAAGATAAGTAGTAGTATTAATCTTAACAATATTAATGAAAAACAAAATACTTTAGTAAACTCAGATCAACCAGAAAAAACCAGGCCTGTTTATTTATACGAAAAAATTGATTTAGGACCTTTTTACATTTTCATTGAAAACTCCAGTTTAAATTTTACAGGAAAATTAAACGCTGTTAAAATAGGCGAGATCCTATTTACGTTACATCCAGAAATTGACAATTATATAAAAAAAATTGACTCAATCGGACGCAACCGAGTTAGGGTCTCATTTAAAAATTATAGTAGCGCAAATGCTTTAGTTACTTCCAAATTCCTTATTCAAAAAAATCTGACCGCATACATTCCAAAATTTCAATTGTTTAAACTAGGTGTAGTAAGGGATATAGATTCAGATATATCGGAAGAATATCTTAAAAATAGAATAAAGGAATTTGATCACCATTGCAAATTCTCGGTTGAGTATGTGAAACGAATAACAAGAAAAATAGTAGCAGATGACAAAGTAATATTTAATCCAACAAAATCAGTTATTGTGTCTTTTAAATGCCAGAATATACCAAAGTATGTAGTAATTAATCATGTCTTACACACTGTTGAAAAATACCAGCAAAAGGTAATTATCTGTTACCACTGCTATAGGTATGGGCACATGAGTAAGCAGTGTAAAAGTAATCCTCGCTGTTTTAAGTGTCATGAATCTCACCTTTCCGATTCTTGTTCTTTATCATCGTTTAACAAAAAATGTCTATCCTGTGAAGGTGAACACTTCACCAATGAATGGGAGATATGCCCAGAATTTGATCGCCAAAAGAAAATAAAACATTATATGTCTGAAAACAGCTTATCTTTTAAGGAAACAATTAAACTCTTTCCTAAGATAACTTATGCATCTATAGCAGCCAATAATTCCTCAATAAATTCTCATCAAACTCCAAATATGAATGCACCATCCTCTTCATATTCCTTTACTCAATTGTCCACGTCTCAAACATCTTCCAATCAGTTCGCTCTACCTTCAGTTTCAAATAGATATACAATAATAAAACCACCAAAATACAAACGACCTATCTCTTCCTCACCAGACCAGGTAACAATGGAACATCAAAAAATAATAAAGTTAAACCCCATGTCCAACAGACCTGGTGGTATTATCACCTCTTCTTCGTATCAATCTACATTTAATCCAGAACAAGGATCTAAAATACATGAACCATCAAAAGAATTAACAGAATTAATATCAAATATAGTTACAAGTATTATCTCTAATATAAATCACAAAAATTTTGAAATTCCAGAAAAATCAGTTCTAGTAAATTCAATTCAATCAGTTTTAAGTTCTCTCTTATATAATAATGAATAGATTGGTAATTTGTCAATGGAATTGTAGATCGGCTAACTCTAATTAGTGTAGGAAACAGAGGTTGAACCTTGCAAAATGGACACAAGTCCGGTTTAATTTTTTTTCTGGTGTATTAAAGGGTGCTTATTATAGGACTAACTTTTTCTGAAAAAATTTCGCCCCGGAATCCCCCTTTTCTCCCCTTTAAAGGGGGTAATTTGTGGTTTTTGCGAAACGTAGCCCTTCCTGTACCTTTTACAAAAAATTTCTTTTATAGAAATATAAAGAGGACTATATTTTCTACGATTTTTTTTCAACAGCATATGTCTATCATCCACCGTTTAGCGGGGGTAGCGCCCCAAATTTGACGAGTTTTTAAAAAAGATGTTTTAAAAAAAATATATTTTTCCCTAACTGTAACGGAAATTAAGAAGAAATCTACCCGCAATCATTCGCAAATAATTGATTGATTTTTTGGTATAGGTTTCACTTAAGGGTAATTGCCCTTTTTTTAATTACAGGGTGTTACATTTTAAAAAACCCCTTTTTATACCATCTGAACCGTTTATGCTAAAGTTTAAAGACTTTCAACGATTACCCATATACTGGTGCTATTTACAAATTTGTATAATGCACCCCCATTTTTTCCCCGGAACCACCCAAAAAAAAAGAAGAATTAATAGATAAAGTGATTTTCTTGGAATCCTTCACACACAATGCCCTTTATTAATATGCTTCATATATCATTTTGTGCACGTTATTATTACCCATGCATGGACACCAAAAGCGATTTCCTACTGCAACCCCTGCAGCCAAAAAAAAATAAATAAAATGGGGGGGTTGAAATTTTTTTTTGTTTTTTGCTTTTTGATCCATATGGGCATATGCTTCATCAATAGTGCTTTTCAAAAATATATATGGTTATTGCAACATCCCTGCGGAAACCACCCCTATCCTTGAAAATATACTGCAAAAACTACCCCTATCCCTTGGCGAGGATGTTTTTACGATTTTCTCATTACCTATGCATTCCTTTTAAACAAAAGTTATACAAGAATAAAGACCACTATTTACTCTAAAAATTAGGTGCTATTCATTTTTTTCGTATAAGCAACCGTTACGGCACAGTGGCGCCGTAAACCTCATATATGCTTTGGCAGGCTCCAGTTTTTGTTTTATTTTTCGTCATCTGTTTATTTTATTGATAAAGTACTTATGTAAAATAAAACAACACAGTGTAACCTACAAATTATGACCTATGCACATTTTACTGTCTTTGCGCCCCAAAGCCACAGTGGTGGCCCAAAATCAATTTTTGCATATTTTCGCCACCTACACGTATTTTATTGCATTAATGCTACCTTAATAGCACAATATTCACCCTTAAGTGGTCGCTAAGTACTGGCGGATCCAGGAAGGGGTGATGGGGTGATCACCCCTCCCCCTCTCAAACCAAGTGATTTAAAGATTATAAAAATATTCATTTATTTTTATAGAAATACTTAAATTATATTATTATTTTTATAAAAATGGCGTACTTTTTATGCTTTAGCGACAGTGGCGGATCCAGCAACGTTAAGAGGGGGGTGCCAATTTGTTAAATTTCTATAAAAATAAATGAATATTTTTATAATCTTTAAATATAATATCACTTGGTTTGAGAGGGTGGGGGGTGATCGCCCCCATCATCCCTCCCTGGATCCGCCACTGCTTAGCGACCACTTAAGGGTGAATATTGTGCTATTAAGGTAGCATTAATGTAATAAAATGCGTGTAGGTTGCGAAAATATGCAAAAATTGAATTTGGGCCACCACTGTGGCTTTGGGGCGCAAAGATTGTAAAATGTGGATAGGTCATAATTTGTAGGTTACACTGTGTTGTTTTATTTTACATAAGTACTTTATCAATAAAACGAACAGATGACGAAAAAAAAAACAAAAACTGGAGCCCGCCAAAGCATATATGAGGTTTACGGCGCCACTGTGCCGTAACGGTGGCTTATACGAAAAAAATGAATAGGACCTAATTTTTAGAGTAAATAGTGGTGTTTAACATTGTATAAGTTTTGTTTAAAAATAATGCATAGGTAATGAGAAAATCGTAAAAACATGCTCGCCAAGGGATAGGGGTAGTTTCTGCAGTATATTTTCAAGGATAGGGGTGGTTTCCGCATAGAGGTTGCAATAACCATATATATTTTTGAAAAGCACTATTGATGAAGCATATGCCCATATGGATCAAAAGGCAAAAAACAAAAAAAAATTTCAACCCCCCACTTTATTTATTTTTTTTGGCTACAGGGGTTGCACTAGGAAATCGCTTTTAGTGTCCATGTATGGGTAATAATAACGTGCACAAAAGGATGTATGAAGCATATTAATAAAGGGCATTGTGTGTGAAGGATTCCAAGAAAATCACTTTATTTATTAATTTTTCTTTTTTTTTGGGTGGTTCCGGGGAAAAAATGGGGGTGCATTATACAAATTTGTAAATAGCACCAGTACATGGGTAATCGCTGAAAATCTTTTTACTCTAGCATAAATGGTTCAGATGGTATAAAGAGGGGTTTTTTAAAATGTAGCACCCTGTAATTAAAAAATCAGCAATTACCCTTAAGTGAAACCTATACTAAAAAATCAATCAATTATTTGTGAATAATTGCGGTAGGATTTCTTCTTAATTTCCGTTACAGTTAGGGAAAAATATATATTTTTTTAAAATATCTTTTTTTAAAACTTCTCAACTTTGGGGCGCCACCCTTGCTAAACGGTGGATGATAGACATATGCTGTTGGAAATAAATCGTAGAAAATATAGTCTTCTTCATATTTCTATAAAAGAAATTTTTTGTAAAAGGTACAGGAAGGGCTACGTTCAGCAAAATCCACAAATTACCCCCTTTAAAGGGGTGAAAAGGAGGGTTCCGGGGCGAAATTTTTTCAGAAAAAGTTAGTCTTATAATAAGCACCCCTTGATATAGCAGAAAAAAAATAAAACCGGACTTGTGTCCATTTTGCAAGGTTCAACCTTTGTTTCCTACACTAAATAGAGAAAACCTTATCCACCTATTAGAAGACCAGAAAGTTGATATCGCATTATTATCAGAAACTAGATTTAAACCAGAAAAGTATTATAACTTTCACGGGTACAATATTGTCAGAGACGACCGCTTTTCAGTAACTGTTGGCGGTGGCTCAGCAATTTTAATAAATTCAAACCTATATTACGAGGAAGTCACCATGAAAGTAGATTTAATAAACGTCAATAAAGTAGCAATAAAAATAAAGTTTAAGTCATATACTGTCACATTTATATCTATGTATGTTCCCCCAGGAACCAAGTTATTGTTACAACAATGGAACAATTTCATAACATCTATAGAAAGACCATTTATAATAGGAGGTGACCTTAATGCTCACCACATTGCCTGGGGCCTAGACAACCAAACAGATATGAAAGGTAAAATCTTGATGGACTGTATAGACGATAATAATTTAATATTCAAAAATGATGGCTCTCCTACTTTCTTTAGGAACTTCTCGAAATCGGCAATAGACCTGACCATTTGTACTCCTGACTTAAACCACCTGATCACTTGGAAAACACTTCAAGACCTATTTGGTTCAGACCATACACCTATAAGAGTAGAGTTAGAGGATCAACCAACTCATACATATAATCCATATTCACAAAAGTGGAATTTAAAGAATGCCGACTGGAAATTATATGAACAGTATTCGGAAGATGTATTCACTCAATTTAAAGATATAAATTCTTATGAACAAATTTTGCACAATATAAATACAACTGCATCCTACTGCATCCCCAAATTTAAAATAAAAAAACCGACTTCCAGAGGAAAATACTGGTGGGATTTAGAATGTGAAGAAGCAGTCAGAAAAAGACAGGAAAGTTTTTGTATATTCAAAGAAAATCCAAACCATGAAAACCTACTTAAGTATAAAAAAGATGATGCACATGTCAAGAAGATCACTAAACAAACTAAAAGAAATAGCTGGAGAGATTATGTCGGATCCCTAAATAGGTCAGTCCCTATTAAAGATGTATGGTCAAAAGTTAACCGAATAAAAAATAGAAAAACAAAGAACAAAGTCCCTGTTATTCTGTCGGAAGCTTCGTGGATAGAAGAGTTCCATCAAAATATCACACCGCCGTCTGCAGAATTAGTAATTCCTGATTTACAACTAAATGCCCTGTACGACTATCCAGAACCAATCCGTTTCCTAGTCAAACCATTTTCTGCCACTGAACTAAACTTTGCGTTGAAGAAAAACTCAAATTCAGCACCAGGTGCCGATAATATCCATTACTCGATGCTATCAAATCTTTCAAGAATTGGTAAGGCTGCACTACTAAATATATATAATGAAATTTGGATGCGCCGCATAAAGATTCCTGACGATTGGCACGTTTACACTATTATCCCGGTTTTAAAACCAGGAAAATCATCAAAGAATTGGGATTCTTACCGTCCAATCGGTCTGGCTTCCTGTATACTAAAAACATATGAGAGACTTATTAAAAACCGTCTGGAATTTTGGCTAGAAAAGAACGACCTATTACCAAGAAGTCAGTTTGGTTTTAGAAAAGGTAAATCCACACAAGATAGCCTCTGCCACTTTTTAATAGACATTTATAGTTCTTTTACTTATAAGAAAGCAGTTAGTGCTTTGTTCTTAGATATAAAAGGGGCTTACGACAACGTTAATCTTCACATACTATACGCGAAAATGTTGGAAATAGGAATACCCGAGATAGTAACATGGAACATCATTAACTTATACATTAATCGAGCAGTTCACGTTAGATTAAATGGAGATCAATCTAACTCCCGATACACATCTTTGGGACTACCTCAGGGTAGCATCCTAAGTCCTATATTATATATACTGTATACTGCTGACTTAGAAACTAAACTTCCTCAACACATAAAAATCCTACAGTACGCTGATGATGTTGCGATATATGCAGAAAATAAGTCAATAGATAGATGTAATAACTACCTTAAATCGACATTGAATATTATAAAAAAATGGGCTACCGATAATAACTTAACAATATCAGAGAGTAAATCAACCATTGTTACCTTTACTAAAAAACGATATGTTCCTCAAAGCCATCTACAATTTGATAATACTAGTATTCCTTATAAAACTTCAATAAAATTTCTTGGCGTATTTTTAGACTCCAAATTAAATTGGAAAGAACACACAAATTACATATTACGAAGAATGGAAAATGCAATGAATATCATGAAGACTGTAAGTGTCAGTAACTGGGGAGCTGATCCAAACATATCAATATTACTATACAGAAATTTGATAAGATCAATCTTAGACTATGGATCTATTTTTTATGGCTCAGCATCAAACTCTGTACTCCAAAAAATCGAGAGGATCAAAAATAAGGCACTTAGGTTATGCACTGGTTATCTTCGTAGCACACCTATATTGGTCATGGAATGTGAGCTTAATGAACCTCCACTTTCATTACGCAGGGAATACCTAAGTGAGAAATTTATAGTTAAAACAGCGGTTAACGATAAACTGCTATTAAATAAAATTGTTCATTTAACCACCTCATACCTAACTCATTATTACTGGGAAAAAAAGAAACTGCTTTTAGTTGTGGAAAGCTTCCTCAACGTTTCTAATTCCATTGGCGACATACACCAAATTGAACAAAGCTCGTCTCGAAAGCTAAATTATGAAGATTATTTATCTCCAGTTAACTGTCATTTAAGTAATATTCGTGCGACAGACTTCCTTACTAAAATAGACCACCTTCAGTGTGTACAAAAAAACTGGGGGAGTTATCAGAAATTATATACGGATGGTTCAAAAATGGAAGGAAAAGTTGGATATGCTATATATTACCCACAAAAAAGTATAAAAATAAACAACAGATTACCTGATAAAATGACAATTTTCACAGCTGAACTCATTGCAATCAAAGAAGCATACAAAATATGTATTAATCAAAAAGAACTCAATTATGTTATATTTACAGACTGCCAAAGCATTGTAAAGACATTGAAATATAATGTACATAATTTTGCAGAAAATTATATCATCAGTGACATCATAGCAATGAACAGTGAAGCTTTGAAATCGGGCAAAAATATAATATTGTGTTGGATAAAAGCACACATTGGTATAAAAAACAACGAAATAGTAGATGATCTGGCTAAAAAAGCAACAACGAAGGAATCCACTCTGCATACTTATCAACTTCCTATGGGAGACATAATTTCTATTATGAGATCTATCAAACGGACGAAATGGCAGGAACAATACAATAATTCAGACAAAGGAAATTATTACAAAAAAATCCAGCCTACACTTCCCATCAAGACATGGTTTAATCAAATTTCCAACAAAGGCTTTATCAAAACTATTTGTCGAATAAGAAGTAATCACTGTCTGACTCCAGTCTACAAAAGAGAAATAGGACTTGTAGATAATGATGAATGTTTATGTGGAGAGCTAGCTGATCTACAACATATGCTGTTAGAATGTCCTTTACATTTTATTGAAATATCAAACTTTTTTGCCAATCTAGTTCAAGTTAATGTACAATTTCCTTTTAATCTTATATACCTTTTACAATCAAACAATCTAGATGTTTATAAAATTTTGTACAACCATGTTAATTGTTTAAAATTAAAGCTCTGAGAAAAAAAGAAAAAAAAAATAAAAAAAAAAAAAAAAATAATTAAATAAAATAAAAAGTTACTAAGATCTAAACCTCCGCGAGGTTGAATCGGGTTTAGGTCTTAGCGCGATAAAAAAATATACAAAAAAAAAAAAATATACAAAAAAAAAAATATACAAAAAAAAAATATACAAAAAAAAATATACAAAAAAAAAAAATATACAAAAAAAAAATAAAAAATGTAATAAAAAAAATGTTAAAAAATATAATAAAAAAAACAGAGTAAAAAAAACAGTAGTACTAATAGTTTTAAATTTAGATACTAAGCATATATTTTGTAAAAGAGAGAATTCAAAACACATTGACTGGCCAGTTGGTTGCTTAAACCAGTGCCAATAAAACATAAACACACACACACGCGCATGATACACTGTTAAGAAAAACATGAGTAGGTAGTGCATTGCCTTCAAAAGTCAATAAAATCATTTGTCTGGGTATATAAGTATTTTCTCCGTCTACGAATATTTTTCTTTTAAATCTACTAACCTCTGTTATAGTTATAGGAGAGATAATATTTTCAAAAATATATTTATCATTAAAACTTTTATCAACATTTCTGATAAAGGCTTTTCGTTGCAACAAATTATTAGGAATGAAAGCATTTAGATTATGGTCTTGTAAACGTTTGTAATTAATTCATTTATTAACATATTTTATTGACTTTAACTCAACTCTTACTCTATTCTTACCTATACTAGCGATGCTTGTTATGTTTTGGACAGCAAGGACCTTATGGAGAGTGTGACCTATCTTAATTGCATGAATTTTACCCATATTCACTTTCTTATTTGATTTTTCAATGAAAATATACACTTTATTAGAGCGAAGATGAGCTTTAGGCATTATTTTCAACTTAAGCATTATTTGGTATATTTTGGATCTCCAAACTATTTTCTAAGTCCATATTGTGTGTTTCCCCCTTCATCAGGGGTATCTTCTTCCCCCATTATAGTGAACTGAACAATTGACTTTATAAATTATTCAAAACTTTTGTGTATAGATAAATTGGTTTTAGATAAATCGAAATTGACGCATACTGAACGAAAGAGCCGGTAGATATTCACAGAAAAAATTAATTTTTCTGGGAGCAGATTTTAATCGGTACTTTCAGTTTGACGTTTATTTGACGTATAAGGTTTTCCTTGATATTCTTTATCAATGCAATATATTATGTATATTTATACTTTCGTTTGGGATTTTGTATTGATAATGTGGTGTGCGGAATATTTAATTTGACGTTTTTGTATATATAAGCAGCTCGACAGTTTTAATTGCATTACGAGATAATTCACCTGCTGTAAAATGAAGACTATAATCTTATTTGCCTTTTTAATTTTCGCGATTGCACATATCCAGTGCGAAAAAGGTAAGTAAATCTACATTTTTTCGTATTCAATTATAATTTTAGATGAAACTGAATTTTTAAAAGCTTTAACTGGTGACATAATTTTTTTATAAAATAATTTTTTTATGTATTTGTTGTGTTAACAACAATTATAATGTATTTTTTCGAAAAATTTTCGAAAAATTCCATGATTTATTCAAAATCTAGACAACGACGGCTAAAAACATGGTAGAATGGTAACTACGATATAACACAAAGATTCCTCATTCACCTTCAATATTTGAAGGTACATATTAAAAGGTCTTGACCTATTATAAGCCAGATTACTATTTATATGTAGATCCATATTTTGTAGATATTTATAGATATTATGTTTTTGATCTTTTGCGTTATTTTGCCGGTTATTAGTGCTCTCATCACTGTATAACCACCGATAATATGCATTTTACGTAAAAGTGAAAATATTATTATTAACCTTTAACTACACGCGCTGGCGTATTTTGTACGCCAGATATAAGAATTCTACTGCAAATATATTTAAAAATTTAATTTTTGACCTTGTTTATTTCTCTAGCCTGTCACTGAAATGTGCTTTACAATATGGTTTTAGTTTCGTTATAATCGGCGTTCTGGGAAGATCGTAATTTACAATTTATTATTTGTTGTTTCCGGTGGTGGACAATATACATCACGATTACATTAATCTAAGTAGTAATATAAGTACATATTTCAATTGGTTTTTAGTCATTATGGCACAAAATAGATTTTTCTTTATGAACAATACTTTTTCTCCTGTAAAAAAATCAGATTTCAAAAAAAAAATTTATTAGCAATTTTATTTATCATAGAATCCAGTTATTCCATGATTCCAGTTATAAATCCCAATTGGCTTACTGAGGAGGAACTCCAAGTATTCACTGATGCCGAATAAGGTTTATAACAAACAAATAAGTGTATTTTTTCAAAAAAAAAATAAACAAATCCGCTGTTTTTAAGTGTACTTCCTTGTGGCGTATAAAGTACTCCACGCGTGTAGTTATGTTATAACTTGATGCGCGGGTAGTTAAAGGTTAAACCAAATCATACAGTCCATTGTGAATATTAATGGTTGCCAATATCACCACGAGTAGGTACCGAAAGAGTTAAAATATTATTTTTTCATTTGTTTGCTCTTTTCTTTTTTTATATAGCTTTTCTATTTTTTTATCTAAATATCCATGTATTACTCGTCTTTAATTTAAATGATACTTGTCTTAATTTATACGCTAATTTTCAATTTTTCCCGTAGTGTATAATACATACCTATTTCTTTTACTTTATTAGATCGTATTTTTATTCGAAATTCATAAATTAGAGCTGATGAATCACATTATCTTATTACATACAGTCGGAAAAATGAAAGAATACCCATGAACGAACATATAAAACACGCTGTATTTTCCTGTCACCGTGTCACAAAGAAAATTGTCCAGTGCAAGTACTTGTAACAAAAATTATTACATGTACTTGCGCTGGCCAATTTTTTGTGTGACACGGTGACAGGAAAATACAGCGTGTTTTATATGTTCGTTCATGGGTATTCTTTCATTTTTCCTACTATATATATTGTTATGCTCTACTTTAAACTACCTATTTATTTAGATTGATTGGCAAATTCTTTATTCAATTAATTATTCAATTACTTTAATCACTGCCTATGTAAAACAAAAACTAAATTCAAATTAAATATTCCAATAAATTTTATTCTCAGGGCTAATTCTGTATTTGATACAATACCTATGATTTGTGGCTTCTAGTATTTCTAGTTGCTTACTTCTTCCAGGATGGAAACAGGGAAATTAAAAACATTCAATATCATATAAATGTAATATATTATTCATTCACCAAATAAGACGTGTACATATGATTCAAAAATACTAAATTTAACTTTGTTGCAACAATTTCTTATTTAATAAATCAAACTTTAATTCTGATATCTCTTTGTTTTAACAAAAAATTTATTTAAATAAATTATTATTTTCTCATATTAAATTTAATAAATTTTACTTTTATTCATGTAGGATTGTAAATAGTTTACCTTATATTTTAAATTCCCCTGTATATCATTTTTCTTTAATTATTAGTATTTACAAACACGAAACGAGCGGTTGTCGGCGAGGCTCTAATGCACAGATGGGTGGCAGTATCTCTAATCGAGGGGTAGTTTAAGTGAGCAGCTTCTGTTTATTTTTAAGACATAAAAATAACAAAGTAGAGCCCTTTGACCAAATTTTTATTAGTAATAGGCTAGTTCCCACGAATGCGAATTAAACCATGAAAAGGGGAAGATTAGCAGTAAATAAGAGAATTTTGGTTGTGTGTGAACGAATACATTCAGTCGATTCTAACATCTTAAACGCGACAGATCTGTTCTTAGGTTAGGGATAATACTTAGACGGGTATTATATTGATTAGACGCAAATTATCTATAAATACATTTCCCTTTTGTAAGAATAAGGACACGTAAGATTTTTGGTCGCAAATTACACAAGCACTTTTACATTTCGTTAATTTAATGGTATCAATAATTGAGTCATATATTTTATTAATTAAAACTATTAAACATCAAACGGACTTTTATTACGATCGTCTTTAAAGAAAACCTACATTCATTTGCATTGAATTTTTAAATTTGAAATGACTAACTGCGTTATAGTAATGTTCAATAAACAAATAAGCAAATATGGTTCTGGTATAAACAAATACTCTCCCTTCTGACAAATGATTTGACTAACCTTTTTGTTTCTTCACTTCCTCTTTTTCCGGATTGCGTGGTCCTCGATACTCCTTCCGTACTCTCTGGATATTGCGAAAAAGTCCCTCTCGTCCAAACTGCTTCCATAACAACACACAGGAACTTGCCCAAATTCTCTTACTCAATTTTCTCCTTGCTCGATATCTTGTGCAAATAGATATCAATCAGCTACTCGTTCTAGACAAAACAAAGGAATCACCCTCGGACCAGGAATATTAACTTTTCAACCGGTCGACGATTTGGTTTCAACTTGATTCTGTTTGCAAAGGCTGATCACAACACTATACACTGATTTCTCACTTTTGAAAATTGGGCTGCTCTCATCAGATATCAATTAAACAGTGACCCTCTCTTTTCTCGCAAATTTAGACTACAACTTTTTTATCCCTTCTAGCGATCTTTTCCACCCAATCAAAAACAAGCCTCTCTCAAAACCTTTCCTACCCATTTCTCAAGAACCAAATATTTTTTTATATAACTTTTCTATTTGTCAAATTTTAAGAAATATCATAATTAGATTTTTTTTACATACTACTTTTACTTCTAAAAACTAAAACAATATGTTTACCATCATTAACTCTTCCGAAAACATTTTAAAAACATTACTGTTCTAGCCAAACGATATGTCCATTTTCTAATCCCGAAATGTTTGTTAGTGTACCAATTCATTTCGTCGAATCGTTATCACTAATCGTTTTCACTTTCCCGAAACACTGTATAATAGCTAAATTCGATTGGAATGAGAATCTATGATCTAATGGTCTTTGATATAAATTTAATTTTCTTTTTAAATGATGAACTATAATTTTTTTGAATTAAAAAAAAACAATTCCACAACAATATTTATAACTGGCCAGTTTTTTTTCTATTTTACTTACATCGATAGGTCGTAGTCTTAAACTTATAAACAAAAATCGTCCAAACTGGAATAAATTTTGATGATTGGATTATTGTAAGGATTCATAATTTATTTACTTAAAAAAATGTAAGTATAATGTAAAAGTAAATATAAAAAAATATAGATTGATCAGGCTTTGAAAAGATGGTATGCAAAATGTGGAACAATACCTTTAAGTCTTTAGGGTTAATGAAGCCGAGATGGTACTTGTATGAAAGATATCGATCTATCTATACTAAATTTACAATCAATATACAGTAGAAATAAACAAACCAGGACACGTTAAATCATATAATTTACAATGTATAAAAAACTTTGGAAATCATGATTTGGGATTTACAATGTATGTACATAAATTGTAAATTATTCTGGAGTGCTCCTAGTAGCATTTAACGTATCTTGGTTTGTTTATTTCTACTGCATCTTGATTGTAAATTTACTATATCTAATTAGCCTTCTTCGTTCCATTTTTGGACATAGGCCTTTTCCATTGTTCTCTGTCTGTCGCTATAGTTATCCACCTAGAGCTCACGTGTTTCTTGATAAATCAGCTGCCAACTCATTTGGTGCCTCATGAAAGATATAGAAATGAAAAATAGTACAGGGAAAACAAGCCTTGAAAGCGTTCCATGAAGTGATATGGACAACAGTCTAACTAAAGAAAACAAAAAAGTATTTTTCAGACCATAGTGCTGAATTTTACTCTACATGGAGCGAAAGTATGGCCAATGACAAGAACAATTCGAAACAAAATACGAACAGTCCAATTAGAGTTTATAAGAAGATGTCTACAAGTCACCAGAGAGGATAGAATAGGAACAAAGGAACTACGGAAAAGATTGGATGTAGAATGTTCAATTACAAATAATTTGGAAAATAGAGCCCTGTGATGGTACGAGCATGTACAAAGAATGTCGAAGATTAGGTAGCTGTCGGAGGAAATATGAAACAGATTTGAAGTAGAATGCTCCATTACGAACACATTGGAAAACATAGCCCTGTATGGTAAGGGCATGTACAAAGAATGTCGGAGGACAGGTGGCCGAAAAAATTACTGGACGGGAACCCACCGGAAAGAAGACGGAGAGAAAGGACTGATATAAGATGGAAAACTTACATGGGAAATACTATGATAGATAAAGACCTCAGAGATGGCGACTGGGAGAAATAATAGACTGAAAAGTATGGGAAAAGCAGAAGAAGAAAAAATATTATTGTCTTTATTTTTAAATTCAAATTAAAAATTAATTGAATGTACATATTTTTGTAGAGATCTAATCTGCCAATGCAGAATTCTTGTGAAGATTAATAATGTTAGAGTTATCCCAAATAGTTGATTTTACTACAATGCCTGTATACATATATTATAAATATTTTTATTTTTAGATCTTTGTGGTCCCAATGAGCACTTTAAAGAATGCAAATCTTGTTGTTCAGAATTAACATGCCAGCAGAGAACCGTATGCCGTCCTACAGGCTGTGTTTGTCTACCAGGATACACCAGAAAGTCCGAAAATGGGCCTTGTGTACAAAGATGTCATATTAAAAGGGATAAGTAGTTGTACTATGGGGAGTAAATAACACTATCGTATTTGAAACGAAACGTATGTTAATTTTGTTTTATATGTGACAGTTAAAGAACTTATTGTTAAAAATAAATTTTAAATTAAATTTAAAAAAGGGATTTTAATACTTTAGTACAACTAAAACTCCATACATCATATTATTATATTACAAATACTAATAATAATAACATAAATTAATAAACACACAAAGATAAGTGTGACAATACATAGAGTGAGGGGCAAAATTATGGACAAAATTCATTTTTGCAAGAATCGGTGATTTTGGAGAGAAATCCCGAAACAGGTCGATTTTTATTTTTAAATTATGATTTTTTGGCATCTAGACACTCTCCCGACAAACGAAGACCTGAGATTCTTCAAATAATTTTAAGACAATTTAACCCAATTCATTTAGTCCGAAAATGCTAGAGATCTTTGACGATGGCGTATTGGAATTAGTTTTTCTTAAAACGTTGACGGACAGTGCGTCAAATGTATAAGCAAGTGTTGTGACACTATGTATTTTGCAAAGTAGAATAGGTAAAAATGCAACGTTGTGTCACATTACATCAAGGGAAATTAGACGTATATAGACGTTCTGTCCGTCAACGTGTTAAATATCTCCAGAAGGGTTCTATTCGGAAAAATGAAAACTGATACGCTTGTTTATCTTCCAGAGATAAATCGATTTCATCAATTACAAATTTCTAGTACCGGTCATAGGAGCACGTTTTAGGTAGAGCAACGGTTATTTTATCGCATAACTTTTTTGTCTTTAACTTCTAAGCATTTTTGATACTGGATTATTAAATTGTGAGGTATTCTAGTACTAAAAGTACTGTTGCTTTAAGTCGTTAGAATGCAACCTTTTCTAGAAAAAACGATTTGACAATTCTTCGTTTTTTGAATTAAAAAAAAAATTGAAAAAAAAAATGTCAAAAAACGGTGTATTTTACCGACTTATAGCAATAGTAACTTTTAGTAATATAATACCTCATAACTTAATCATCAAGTGTCAAAAATGGACTGTCAAACTAACGTCAGAACGTGTATGTATCGATCTGTAAATTGGTGCCGAAATTTGTAATTATTACTGTAAATACCAGTTATTAAAATTAGTTTTCGCTCAAATAGTGACTAATCAAATTGTGTTACGTGCTAATCATCAAGAACAAGCTGTAACTTCAGTCAGTAAGAGATGTTTTACTTAATAATCTTCCAACTGAAACACATTCAGTGTCAAACTATCAATAGTTTTTCACTGTTGCTATCCCGTCCCAATGGACGCCAACGGTTAGGCAACCAGTATTGCAGTGATGTATCCAAGGTTATCACTTATTTCCAGACATCCAAAGCGTAATATAAACAAATTCAAGCTACTTTTGACTACATGAGTAACAATTTAAATCAATGTTCCCCACTGTTAGCATCACCATATCTGGACCCAATTCTTCCAGTAATCTTACTAGTTCATATGCAATTGCTACTATGACTAAACAACGTCCGAATTATCCCAAGAAGACCGAAGCAATTTCATAATTAGTTGTACGTCTCTATAGTATTCAATGATTGTATATTCAATTTTTTTTTCTTCATAATTTTTACCTAATGTTATTTAAGAGTTAGAAATTAACTGTTATAGTAATTAGTTTTAAGTCCTTATTGTAATTAATATTGTATAACCAATATTGTTTGACACATAAATTTAAAAAAAAAGTGTCAAAAATCCGGAGGGACCGCAGACGTTCGGATACAATTAGCGTCTCTTTGCAAAGACAATGACGATTTTTGTAGAAAACGGTGCATGCTTCCGAATTAAAGTAAGAGTACCTTTTAGTACTAGAATACCTCACAATTTAGTGATCCAGTGTCAGAAATGCTTAAAAGAGAGACAAAAAAGTTATGTGATAAAAATATCTGTTGCCCTACCCAAAACGGACCCCTATGACTGGTATTAGAAATTCGTAATTAATGGAATCGATTTATCTTTGGGATTTAAATAGGCAGCGGAAGGCCAACAACCTGCCCTTGTAAAAACCAGCCTGTTATGAAAAATGCAAATGTGCCTCGGAATCGAACAGATGCATATGGAAAATGACAATCGCAATGGACAAGTTGGTACCGGACGGAAGCATCAATACACGCAATATAACAGTTAGAAAAAGTAGAAATGGACATGGATATTATGGCAATACAAGAACTTAGGTGGCTGGACACTGGAAACATAAAAATAGACAAGGCGGTCATTTTCAGGAAAACACGAATTATTCGGCACAGATTTCGTGGTTCGAGATGAATACCTAAACAGTGTTATAAGTTTTACGCCCATTAGTGAGAGACTGTGTTATATTAGACTGAATGGAAAATGGTGTACAATATCTTAATTATATCCGCACATGCTCCGACAGAAGATAAAGACGAACATATTAAAGATGAATTCTATGAACAACTCGAAAGAACGCTTGAGAAAACCCCCAAAGAAGACATGCAGATAATATGTGGGGACTTCAACGCAAAAATTGCCAAAGAACCTAACCTAAAACCGACAATAGGACAACACAGCACCTACGATATCTCAAACCATAATGGACAAAAGCTCGTAGAGCCATCGGCTAACAATATGCTTATAAAGTCTACTATGTTCCAACATAAAAACATCCATAAACAGACTTGGGTTTCTAATGACAACTCCACGCGGAACCAAATTGACCACGTAATTATCGATGCTAGACATAAAAGTAATGTGCTAGATGTAAGAAGCCTCAGGGGAATAGATGGAGATATTGACCATTACCCAGTAAGGGCAAAAATCCTGTTGAGAATATCTTCACAGAAACCTTAAATGAACGAAGCTTTGGGACAATGGAACATCGAGAAAATGCAAAATGATGAAATCCGAGAAAATAACGAACAGGAAATCAAACAGCATTTAAATAGAGTAGAGCAGAGCAATGAAGTCGAAAGGCTGTGGCAACAAATGGAAAATTCAATTACGGAGTCGGAAGAACTAATAATAGGGAAAAGCAGGAAGAGAACAAGGAAATGGTTTAATAGAGAATGCCAAGAAAAACTAAAAGACAGACAGAAAAAGCGAAGCATTATGTTTCATCAAGAAACAACAGAAAGTAAAGAAAATCATGCAACTTTACGCCGCCGACAAACAAGAAAACTAATCAGAGAGAAAAAAGGAATTACGAACAACAACAATATGAAGAAAGAAATAGACAGAAATAGACAACAGTCAAATAGTCGACTATTTTACAAATCAGTTTCAAATGAAAAAAGAGGTTTCAGACTTAGATGCGTGTCTGTACTCGTGTAGAAAAAAATGATGAATTAATAATCAACGAAGAGAAACTGCTTCAAATATGGCAAAACTATTTCAACAATTTACTAAACATACATCGAGAGGAAGAACATGGAGAAGATATATATATCTTGGAGTGGACTTACCGGTAGAAGACCAAAACATAGACGAAACATGTAATGATACGCCGCGAGCACGCACCGATAGCTGGAAACGTACGAGTTCCACATTTCGCGCAGACACCCCACTCATTTCCACTTCTACGAAACAGCACAAGCAGAGGGATACTTAAGGAGGCCAGCGAACGGAGATTCTCCAGAATTGAAGCGACAACTCTGGGCTCCACTACCAACCAAGTGAAGTGAGCGAGGTAGGCCGACCTAGCGAGACACCGTACTGACGTGATCTCGCAAACTGAGACAGGCCGATTTGAGCAGTGAGGCGTACCGGGGTGACGTAATTCGAGGATAACTCATAATTAAAAGGTAGCAAGTGAAGTGAACGTGCTCCCGATAACATTTATATATTTTAATTGCGTGACGGGGGCCTCTGCTACCACTGTACGATTGGAGAGCTCCCCCATGGAGGCCTCCGGTACCTCCTCTTCGGTGAGTTCTGTTCCAGCTTCTCTGGAAGCTGCAACGACGCAATCCTCCATAAGTACCCTCGGCCCTCTAGTAGAGGGCCTCCCCTTGGAGAGTGTTCCTTCCGGAGGCCGCGGTGCCGCAGAGGGAGGAAATCAAGACAATGACATCCCAGTCAAAAAGAGAAACAGATCAGGAGCTGCAAAAAAGCGGGCTCGGGCGGCTCGTGGTAACGTGTCTAAGTCAGGGCCCCGCGCCTTAGTCTCATGTTCAGAGGGAACTTCCCCAACTGATACCGGGGAGCTGCCGTCGGGTTCCAGTGGGGCACCTTTAAGCTCTTCGTCGGGGGTTCGGGGTGCACATGGTGACTCAGTGGCGACCCTGCAGAAAGGAGGGGATAAAACATTTAAGAAGCGGCCTAGATCTACAGGAACAACACCTGAATACCGAAAGCAGCAGCTTAGGAAGTCACGCACCGTAAACGATGTCGTTTGTGTATGATTTCAACACAACCAACATAACCTAGACACTACACGTGGAAAAGTTAAAGTTCACTAATCATTTTCCTCTCTCTTCACTTGAAATATAAAGTTAATCTGAAAAGTGCACCAGCTGCCACCATGTTCTGTTAAATAAGTAAAAGGGTTCTTGCACTTTCTCAGGTTTATTAGGTTTGTTCGTAGTACGATCCAAACGATCAGCAACCGTTGCCAACCATCAGACGCATGCGCAGTTAACAGTTCGCGCAGCGCAGTTAACAGTTAGAGATCGTAGACTACGAACACGCATGCGTCTGATGGTTGGCAACGGTTGCTGATCGTTCTACGAACAAACCTATTGAATTCAATACAAACGATACAAACAGTCAGGTTAGGAGAGATGAGATCTGCCATCGGTCTCGGCCTTGACATATTAGTGAATGACTTCACAACTTACAGAGTTGCCGGATTGTGCCGATAAAACAATACTATAAACTAAACTGTTCAAATAATGTTCAAATAAATAACCATAACTAATTTAAAGTAAAATCACTGTTATTCCTATTTCGTTATTATCCGTTATTAGTCCGTTATTATTCGTTATTAGTTATATCCTTAGGACAATAATGCTGTAATAAAGAAAATAAAGCAAAAAAAAATTTAAACATAAGTAGTGTCGATAGTACCTCTATCAAAAATTAAAATGCACTGCTTTATCCATTTGGCATTGGATATGGATATAATCTAGAATGACCTGGATGAATCAAGAAGTTGCCAATATCTGTTACCTTTTGTCCAGCCAATTTGAACTTCACGGAAAATATCTGGTCTACCCATTTTCAAGGTTTACCCGTAATATAGTCGGTTCGCTAATCTGAGACACAACTGTCTAGTAATTTTAGTGATTTTTAGCCAAGTTAGGTACATGTTGACAGACTAGAGGTGGCTGGAAATTACTAATTATTATACAACCAAACACACGTGCTCATAGCCAATATTATTAATAGTAAACAGACATATATAACATAAATAGTTATACGCCAGTCAATAATTATTTATTTACATCTGTATTGATAACACATAAACAAAGTATTTATTGTAGGTACAAAATAAACATTATTTTGGGGAAATAAATTAAACAAAGTTGTATGAGTTTGGTAGACACTCTGATTATTTCCAATAATTCTTCTTTTTTTAATGAGAGTAACGTTATTTGAGCTGTTAATAGTGCGAGGTACGAATTTCTGTGGTGTATATTTCCTACTATGAATCTGTCAAAATGAATCTCAGTTGAGAGAACCGATAAACACAGACTATGTAAGGGGTCACCAATTAGCGGACCGCGGTCTGCATCCTAGTCCTGTCGCCAGGGGGGGGGGGTACAACGGCCTCCTTAATTCAGATGGACTTACTCAAGTTTTTTTTATATATTTTGACCCGTAGAATACGAATTTTTTGGGTAACAGTTGATCCGGATATCGATAAGATTGTTATAGACAAAGAACTTGAGGAATTACATAACAGCGATTTCTCGCAAAACAAAACATCTTTTTGTATTTTTTGGGTCATTTTAAGCAAAAAATATTCCTACAAGTTTTTTCGTAGAATGCATAGTTTTCAAGATAACCGCGGTTGAACTTTCAAAAAATCGAAAAATTGCAATTTTTGAACCCGAATAACTTTGGATTAAAAAATAAAGTAGCAATTCTGCTTACCGCATTTGAAAGTTTATGTCAAATTATACCGGTTTTGATTATTTGTATTGCTAAAAATTAATTTTTTTATTGTTAAACTAATCTATAAACACATAGTGTTTCCCGTGCCTAATACATGCGTTTTAACGCATGCTACGTAGAAATTGCCTCGCTTGCACTTGTAGCTACTCTACCTACTCGTTCGATTTTAAATGGGAGATCATTGAAAACATCACTCACATACTAGGTGTTTATAGCTTTGTTTAACAATAGAATAATAAATTTTTTAGCAATGCAAATAATCAAAACCGATATAATTTGACTTAAACTTTCAAATACGGTAAGCAGAATTGCTACTTTATTTTTTAATCAAAAGTAATTCGGGTTCAAAAATTACAATTTTTCGATTTTTTGAAAGTTCAACCGCGGTTATCTCGAAAACTTTGCATTCTACGAAAAAACTTGTAGGAATATTTTTTGCTTAAAATGACCCAAAAATTACAAAAATATGTTTTGTTTTGCGAGAAATCGCTGTTATGTAATTCCTCAAGTTCTTTGTCTATAACAATCTTATCGACATCCGGATCAACTGTTACCCAAAAAATTCGTATTCTGCGGGTCAAAATATATAAAAAAACTTGGGTAAGTCCATCTGAATTAAGGAGGCCGTTGTACCCCCCCTGGCGACAGGACTATCCGGACTGTGAGCTAGTTTTGTGCGGACCGTCAATAAATTCAGAATATGCCTAGCATTTTGAACATGTTTGGCCATGAAATTGTGTACTATGTTTGGCTCAAGTTATGTGTGCGAAGCCGCTTTATTAAGAATCGGTAGAGATCTCACTTAACAGATGAATATCTCAACTCCCTAATGAGACTCAGTTGCACTAAACTCACTCCAAACTTCAGATATTTGTTGTACATAAAAATGTCATTTTTCGCTCTGATAATTTAATTTTGTAAACAGTTTTCCCCCTTATTGTTATACTTACGTTATAATCATTAATTTCGAATCGTATAATCATTAATTTTGAAATTAAATAAGCAGTAATATAAAATTGTCATGTGCATTTTTTATATTCATTTCCTCTCTACTATATGTTAAGTAGGAGTACTTTTCAGATGTGCATTTTTTTAAAATATTTTTCAGATTTAATAAGTTTGCAACAAACACCTTGCATTGAAACTAATGTAGAAAAGATAACATGTTAATTAACATTTTGTACTATGATTATTTGTTTTAAATTGCTATTTCCTTTCTACAAAATTTGTCTAAAAACTTCATTAGCATTCAAAATATTAAATTCCTAATTTTTAAAATATTCTCAGTAACAATTTACAATACTACTGTTTTCAAAATACAGTGCGTCCATAAAGTAACGCATAAATTCATTATTTCGTAAACTGGAGATATAATGGAAAAATACCGAAACAGGTCGATTTTTATTTTTAAATTCCGATTTTTTGGCATATATATCATACTAGTGACGTCATCCATCTGGGCATGATGACGTAAGCGATGATTTTTTTAAACGAGAATATGGGTCATGTGATAGCTCATTTGAAAGGTTATTTAATTCTCTATTCACTAATATAAACATTAACATATTTATTTATACAAGGTGTTCAAAAAAACATTTTTTTATTTAAAATAATTGAGACAAAAAGAAGAATGTAATTTATTTAATTCAAAATACGTTTTACTGTTGTCAGAAAACAGGAAAAAATGTTTATTTGACAAATAACTATTGTTTTTCGCTTAAATTCAATGTTAAAGCTGCCACCCACCTGTCTGTTGGCAGTTTGAACATTTCGTTTAAACGAAAATCAATGTTTATTTGACAAATAAATTTTTTTGCTGTTTACTGACAGTAGTAAAATGTATTTTGAATTAAATAAATTACATATATTCTTCTTTGTGTCTCACTTATTTTAATTTAAAAAATGTTTTTTGAACACCCTATATAAATAATTATTATGTTAATGTTTACATTTTGGATAGAGAATTGAATACCCTTTTAAATGAGCTATCACATGACCCCTATTCCCATTTAAAAAAATCATCGACTACGTCATCACGCCCAGATGGATGACGTCACTAGTATGATATATATGCCAAAAAATCGTAATTTAAAAATAGATATCGACCTGATTCTGGATTTTTCCTTAAAGTCGCGGGTTTACGAAATAACGAATTTATGCGTTACTTTATGGACGCACTGTATACTGATAATAACATCAACATAATACAGAATGAATTTATATTTTATTTATTGTACCAGGAAAACTTAACAAGAAAACAAAACAAGGAAAACAGAAAATAATACAGTAACCAAAAAACAATCAGATATTATTAGTTTTAGACCGGCACCCTTCTGATTTGTTTGTAGGAGATATTTTTTACCAAGAATCCACAAAGAAACCGAATCAGAACAGTCAGACACAGGCAGTATAAATCCGGACACCGGAAGTGTCATAGGTTTTCAAAACGGACCCTCAGGGAAACTAATTGGTGACCCCTGGACGTGATGAGCGCCCTAATTACCGGCAAACTTTCACAAAAGACAGAAAACATATTAGTTGTGGGATAAAAAAGATGAAACTAGTAAAGGTGGGAAATTTGGGGATAGAAACCTATAAATTTATATTATATTGGTTGTTTCACACCTTTAGACGTACCTATCGAACGAATTTGGCAACTACCACTGTGACAGTGACAGTTTTAGTTGATATACGTACTCCTCTGATACGTCTAAAGGTGGGAAACAATCAATATAATGTAAATTTGTAGGTTTCTATCGCTAAACTTCTCACATCTACTAGTTTCATCTTTTTCATCTCATCTTAAGAGGATCGGTACGTATTTTCGGCTGCAATGCTATTCAAATGGGGATTCATTTTTTTCGAATCCTGAGCAAACTAATAAGTATTTTTGAAAAATTTAAACGCAGAATGAAAGATTACGTTATTAGCGGGGGCCGAAAGTCCCTTAGAACTTCTATATTGTTTATTATAATAAGTTACAGGGGTGAAAAACTAAGAGAAAATGTAGTGTGATTTTTAGTTTCAAATATCTTATTCGAAAGAAAAAAGAAACTTCTTATATATTCTAAGGGACTTTCGGCCCTCGATAATAATTTAGTCTTTCATTTTGTGTTTAAATTTTTTAAAAATATTTATTAGTTTTTTCAGGATTCGAAAAAAATGGACACCATATCCGTGGAAATCGAACATTCGCTATCTTTGTCATACAACGCACTCATTCGAATATAATGTTATGACAAGAGTCAAGACAGTGACAAGTAGAGATGTGTCCGACCCGCTATTTTGATATAGCAGTTCATTCTGCTACTGCTTTTTAACGCTTTTACGATGATAATAAAATCAATCAAAGAGTTGTTTATTAAATAGTATTGATAGTGTATTTGAAAAATAATAATTGATTTAAGGCGTACAATTAATAAAAAGTTATTTATTGTTTATATATTATTCATGGAAAATCCAAGTATTTCAAGTCATTAAAGTTCAAATAAAAGTAATATTTTATAAGAGTTTGTTCCGATAACCGTAAATAGGTACGAGTTTAGCTATAAAGTAAAGTGCCCATGGTGGCATAAAATGTGGTAAGTGCTAATGCTTCAAGTACGTACTACATTTTTGAAGATTTCACTACACTTAAAAAGCATTTGCTTTTCTCCGTAGTATTTGCTACTAGTTACCAGCCTACATAGAAGAATGTACTACGCTTTTGAAGTATATGTGCTTTTTTAGTAGTATTTTGCTTCAGTTTAAGTGAAGTTGGTGGGTGGACGTCTTCGGCGTAGGTATTTTTTATTACAATATGGCAGATTTATGAATGTGTGTCATAGAAAAATTTACAAACTAAGAAGAAGATTCTTAATTTTTGGGGTCATTCTTTTATCAAAGAAAATTTAATAATTGTGAAGAAGATTAACAAATAACAATTGTTCATTTTTATCCTCGCGTAACTCTTTTGTCGCTTCGGATCTGAGTCAATAATTTTTACTCATGTACATTTCTAATAATTTGGTACGTAAAAATGTGAATTCACAAATCACAAGCACATGGAAAACTTATTCCATCACGATTGGTGTAATGCAGACACGGCTGGCGCTACGCTTTGTAGTAGATACTTCTGGTCAGTAGTAAGTACTTATTTCCATGGTAACAGTACATTATTAAAATAACTTTACAACTTTTTTCTTTTTCGACTATTTGTATAGTGTATAAATAATGGTAACCACTGAATACATAATTAGTGAAAAAATAATCCTATCATTTATACAAGTAAAGGTTATCCAAGAATATTCAAAAACTGAACGATACCAAAATAGCCATCTCTACCTTTCTAATGACAATGTCACTGTCAACCCAATGTTTACATGTGCAGTTTCCATACCAATGAGAATTTTACTATACGCTGTGAGCTCGTACGTAGAAGGGGTATTTACAAGTTCTCGAGCGCCAGTAGTGACAAGTCTGTAAACGATTACTGGAAATTTGACATAAATGTCAAAGTGATTAATTTAAAATTAAAATTAAAAACATTAATTATAAAAAGTATTAGTTTGTCAAAGCTGTGTTATATATTTTTACCTTAAATATACAATACGTTTTAAATACTGAATTTAAGTTTTTTTAATGTTCCGTAATATCTAATTATAAATTAATATATTAATCTTACCGCCATCTATACGATAATTGTGAAAGTATCCGAAGTAAGAAATTCATATTTTATCAATAGAACGTCAAAATGATTAGCAAAATCTTAAAAAAATCGATTACAATTTAATTACTTTTTTGCGTTGTAAATATTAAGCGATAACAATTAAATAATAAATTTAAAAATTACCAGTGAAAGTTGATTAGTAATCCGCCAGGAGCGACACCAGCGAAGCTCACAGCGTATACGCTCTGAGCTTCGCTGGTGTCGCTCCTAGCGGTTACTAATTCAACTTTCACTTCTTCTTCTTCAGGTGCCGTCCTCGTTCCGAAGTTTGGCTATCATCAAGGCTATGCGTATTTTTGATACCGTAGATCTAAATAATTGGCAGCTGCTGCACTTGTACCAATCTCTTAAATTCTTCAACCATGAATGTTTTCTTCTGCCAATGGATCTTTTACCTATTATTTTTCCCTGAATAATTAATTGTAGTAGCTGGTACTTTTGTCCCCTCATTATATGTCCCAAGTATTGCAGTTTGCGCTTTTTAATAGTAAGCGCAAGTTCTTTTTCTTTCTGCATCCTTCGCAACACTTCCATGTTTGTCACTCTCTCTGTCCACGATATTCTCAGTATCCTGCGGTACATCCACATCTCGAATGCTTCTATTTTCCTTGTATCGATCTTTTTCAGTGTCCAAGCTTCCATTCCATAGAAAAGAACTGACAGCACGTAACATCTCATCAGGCGAATTTTAAGATTTAAACTTAGCTTTTAGATTTTAACTTTCACTGGTAATTTTTAAATTTATTATTTAATTGTTTTCGCTTAATATTTACAACGCTAAAATTTAATTAAATTGTAATAGATTTTTTAAAGATTTTGCTAATCATTTTGACGTTCTATTGATGCAATATTAATTTCTTACTTCGGGATACTTTCACAATTATCCTGTAGATGGCGCCAAGATTAATTTATAATTACATATTACAGAAGTACAGAACATTAAAAAACGCAAATTCAGTATTTAAAACGTAAGTATATTTAAGGTAAAAATATATACCACAGCCTTGATCAACTAATATTTTTTATAATTAATGTTTTTAATTTTAATTTGACATAAATGTCAAAGTGATTAATTTAAAATTAAAATTAAAAACATTAATTATAAAAAATATTAGTTGGTCAAAGCTGTGGTATATATTTTTACCTTAAATATACTTACGTTTTAAATACTGAATTTACGTTTTTTTAATGTTCCGTAATATGTAATTATAAATTAATCTAGCGCCATCTACACGATAATTGTGAAAGTATCCGAAGTAAGAAATTAATATTTCATCAATAGAACGTCAAAATGATTAACAAAATCTTAAAAAAATCTGTTATAATTTAATTACTTTTTAGCGTTGCAAATATTAAGCGATAACAATTAAATAATAAATTTAAAAATTACCAGTGAAAGTTGAATTAGTAATCCGCCAGGAGCGACACCAGCGAAGATCAGAGCGTATTGGCTCTGAGCTTCGCTGGTGTCGCTCCTAGCGGTTACTAATTCAACTTTTACCGGTAATTTTTAAATTTATTATTTAATTGTTATCGCTTAATATTTACAACGCAAAAAAGTAATTAAATTGTAATCGATTTTTTAAAGATTTGTCTAATCATTTTGACGTTCTATTGATAAAATATCAATTTCTTACTTTAGATACTTTGACAATAATCGTGTAGATGGCGCTAAGATTATAATAGATTATTTATAATTAGATATTACGGAACATTAAAAAAACTTAAATTCAGTATTTAAAACGTAAGTATATTTAAGATAAAAATATATACCACAGCTTTGACTAACTTTAAAATTAAAAACATTAATTATAAAAAGTATTAGTTTGTCAAAGCTGTGTTATATATTTTACCTTAAATATACAATACGTTTTAAATACTGAATTTAAGTTTTTTTAATGTTCCATAATATCTAATTATAAATTAATATATTAATCTTACCGCCATCTACACGATAATTGTGAAAGTATCCGAAGTAAGAAATCCATATTTTATCAATAGAACGTCAAAATGATTAGCAAAATCTTAAAAAAATCGATTATAATTTAATTACTTTTTTGCGTTGTAAATATTAAGCGATAACAATTAAATAATAAATTTAAAAATTACCAGTGAAAGTTGATTAGTAATCCGCCAGGAGCGACACCAGCGAAGCTCACAGCGTATATGTAATTTGCCGTGTAAAGGCAGAAAAAGTAGGGATAGCCGTAAAATACTTGCGAATTATGTACCCATAGCCTTAATATGTTTTCCATATTTTGTGTTATTTTGCCGGTTATTAGCAAGTTCATTACCGTATAGCACGGCTATATAATATAGCTTATGAATTATGGCTGTTATTTTCTTGTCAATATTAATTTTGTAAGAATTTCAAGCTTTCCATTACTGAATACATTAACTTACCGATAAGACAAACAATAAAAATAATATATACGCCAAAAAGGATACTTTATAAATACTGTAAACGGATATATCCGAACTAAAATTAACTCAGTAGATAAATATTTAAATGGTCGATGGGAAAATACTGTATTAATTACTTTTAAAACATTTGTATATAAATACTGTGGCTACTATTTTTCCACCATAGCTTTCAGTGTCTTTAAACTAGTTGTTAAAATGAAGTTTGTTGTTTTCTGCATTGTTTTGAGCACTATCGTTAGTTTGGCGCTTACGCTTGGTATGTAGGTACTTTTATTTTTAACAATAATCTTAACAATAACCATTAAAATACTCTTCTTTCTTAATTAGGTACTCTTACTCTTACATTTATTTAAATTTATTACCAAAATATTACAAAATTTTATATTGTAATTATTATGCAAGTAATACTCACATGGTTTCATAATTGTATCAGGTATAGTATTAATGTGTCATATTTATGTTTATCGTCGCAAAGATATGACGTAGTATTTTACTACAGTTTTCTTTACTTTATATTACCATTTTATCCTAGATAACGGTAGTTCTCGCAAGTGCCACACACCTTCCTACATGGGACATTATATAGGGTTTTATGCGACACCTACGCGAAGGTTTTGATTCGGTCAACCTGACTGAATTAAACAATGGGTTAAATCTTTAAGTTTAAGAAAAGACCCGCCAATGCACATGTCAATCATTAATTTTGGTCCAAGGGTGTGCGTTTCACGACCCTCCCCATTTGGGAACTGTTTTTCGTTTTCGTCCCCATAATTCCCAAAAATTTCAAAAATTGTAGTACGGATACTGCGGCTGCTGATAATCACTGATCATTACCTTTCGAAAGCATGTCTAATTGAAAATCGGTTGTACCATTCAAAAGCTACCGAGTTCAAAAATTTTACTCAATTTCTACTTAAAGGAGAAAATGTTTGTATGTATGTACCTACCTACGCATGTTTGTATGTGTGTGGAAAAGTCACACCCATCTGATTTTTTCTACGTTTTAAGAGAGGGTCGGGGCCGATTCAGAACTGGTATAGTTTGTAACTGTTGACCACCCATATGCCAGATATGTACAACACTGCATATTTTCTAGGTACCTGTATCTCACGTTCAAAGAGAGCCTCCGTGGTCAGGGTCGAACATACACAAGTCTCAGTATAGTCGAAAAATTAAAACATTGAACTTTGAAAATTTTGGTTTTCGACAATTACTTAAAATTTTCATCTACGAATTGCTCCAATAAATGAGCGTTTTTAGAATGACTCCAGACACGTCGAAAGGTTACATCTGAACCTTTTTTTTTACACGTCGAAACCTTATATCTGAAAAAATTCGAGGTTTTAAGTCATAGGCCTCATAGGCTTCATAGGTTTCAAGTCCATTTTCTTTGGAAAAAACAGTTTTTCAAGCTCACTAGGTCCTATATCTAGAGAATTCATATTTTAACCTATTCATCAGGCACTAGGTGTTAATACCTTTCAAATTCATAATGTTTAGTAATTAAAATCGGTTAAACTGTTTAAAAGTTATCGAGCTTCAGAAGTATAATCCTTCCAACCATTATCGTGGAAATGATCTACTGCAGAGGCGTGCGGTCCATGGAAGCGGGAGAAGCGCCGCTTCCCTATTTATTCGTCGATATAAGAAAATATAGTATTAATTAATATTTAATAATAAAATTTTTTCCCTAATACAAATAATCTACATATTACCTAGCCAATAGGCATTGAAAAATATTAAAAATTAATCGCGTACGAACGAATTCAATATGCACACAATTCAACTATTTGGTCCACTCCTGGCAGAAGCGCATCTCAAAATCGCCGCTTGTCATGCAGTTGTCCCTTTTAAATTTGGTCAGGGTTCAATGACCGCAGCCACTAGTCGCGCGAATTTTGGTATGCCATGAAAGCGCTCGTCGTATCGCCTTCCCGAAAGTGAGATGCTCCGACTGTTACTGCTGCTAAGGGGTGCTTAGGTATTACATACATTCGCTTAAACAATATTTCGATTTAAATTTTTTGCAGAGATATTTCCTTTTACTGATCTTTTATTTGACATTTTACAGAAATCAAATGGTATTGCATTTTGTATAAGACAAATTGATGACTTTATTAATACGATAATTAAAAAAACGAGAGCAGTTTAAAATATTTGGGATAAAACTGAACATATGGCGTTTGAACATGAAAGAGAAATAATGAAGATTGATAATTTCGGAGACAGAGAGACAGAGAAAACAGAGGAAACAAAGAGACCTTTTGATAATATTCTACAACAAATGAATTCTAGCTTTCAAAATTTTAACGATTTAAAATTTGTAGAATTATATATAATCTTAATATTTCTAATTATAATTCATCAAAATTTCCCACAGAGGAATTTATGTCATTACGATTAAATAATGAAAATTTTTTGATATCCCAACTTTGCATTCTCAGTTAAGTATCATGTATGAAACAACTGACATGAATGATAAAGAAATACCCAGAAATCTGTGATTTCTTTATAACTACTGGTTTAAACAAGTCGCTGTGTGAAGTGGTCAAGTTGTGTGAAGTAGTACTACTAACTATCCCAGCCACAAGTGCATCAGTTGAACGAAGTTTTGCAGTATTAAGATGCATTAAAAGTTTCAAATTAAGAGTTTAAAAGAAATTCAACAAGCGAAGACAGACTTTGAAAGTTAGCCTTATTATCCATTAAAAAAAGACTGCATTCAACAATTATCAGAAGTTGATAGGAGAATAGACCTCAAGTATAAATAAGTGTCATTTTAGTGAAAGTTGTGTGTTGTGGAAAATGCCTCGGAGTATATTTTTTTTTTAAATATGATTCTTCTTTAGAAAACCAAGCCCGGCGCGAAGACTCAAGGTCGGAGCTAGCAATACAGATCAATGATAGGTCACTAGTCACCAGAAATAGCGGGAATAGAGTGCCTCACGCATTCACGCGTCACGGATTTAGTGTGTGAGTCCTTGTACGCAGGACGTCTCACATAATTAAGTACTTTGCTGATAGAGAGCCCCTGCGCATCAGAGTGTTATCAGGTGGAAAGTTGCTCGACCCTCGACCCTTAAGAAAATATTTTTATATCCTTATTGAATCGCTTCCCCTTTCGAATAAGTCACCGCACGCCACTGATCTACTGGTTATGACGCTAAACTTGATGGGGCAATCTAAGTTCAATTGCCAGCAACCCGAATATTTTTTTCAATTAATTCCGAATAGAAACAAAAAATTAGTGAACATTCGATGCACACATAGATCATTTCGACGATAATGCGATAAAGGCGACCATTTCATAATGGACACAAAAAAATATATAGAAAAAAAATATTAGGAAGTCTGGGATAAGAACTCGGATTGTCCTATCACAGGTTTAGGGTAGTAACTACTACTAAAATAACGTTGCCATGGAAATTGGATGCAAGAGGCACAAGATCGAATCAAATGGAAATATATGAGAGAGATTTATGTTGAGCAGTGGACAAGCGAAGATTGAATGATGCTGACTAGGATAATATTATAAATAGAAGTACCTTCAGTGATTTAAGTGGAACAAAAGAGGACGTAGAGAAAGTAGAAGAGCTATTTGACAGCGATGAGGTCTGTCTTAGGGATGGCGGTTGTTGACAAAACACCGGTTTTCGGTTATACCGGTTTTTTTACCTACGGTTTAACCTGGCGGTTATAACCGGTTAAAAACCGGTTATTCCAAAAACCGATTTTTGGTTTTTTTAGTCAATAGCCAATATCCAGTAGGTTACAATTATATTGTTCTTTACTTTGCGATACTCCATTCGAATCGATATCAGTCATCAGTGTTGTTAAATCGGTTTCAGTCAGCTTAAACTTGTACCTTCGAGTGCGAGCAGCGAAAAATTTTCCCATTTTTTCTCTGAATTCATTATTTTTTCCACGTATCCGGTTTTTCACCGGTTATTACTTTAAAATGAAAAAACCGGTTATAACCGGGACAAAAAACAACCGGAAAAACCGATTAAGTCTGAGTAAAAAAACCGGTTTTATGTTATAACCGGTAGGTTTTTCCCATCCCTAGACAACGAGAGGCGAATAAGTGAGATATATTGTATGAGACAGACTGTGGGAAAGAAGCTCTAATGAAAAAAAAAAAGCCCAATCTTGGGACAAAAAAAAGGGGGGAACGGGGAAAATGAAGGGCCTCCTTGCTTACAGTCTGTGGATAAATGAAGGTAAAGTGCTTCGGAAGCGATGTCGACCTTGCAGCGGCCATTCCGTTTTCGGAGCGCTGGATGACAGAGGAGGGTCTGGTTTAGCAGGTAGGCATTCGGCGTAGCCTCGGCGACGAGAGAGCGTTTTAAAGCACCTCGGGAACTATCGCTGGTACTACGAAGAATGAATCCTGCACTAAGGTCAGTCAGGCGGCGTTCTGGACTGAGGTGTCTTTTGAAGATTCCAGACCCCCCTCTTTAAAGACGAAAAAAAAAGTCTGTCTGCGTAGAATTATAGGCCTTGATCCCGCGTACCAAAAAAAGTTGATTAATAGCAAGCTGAAAATTTGTTAATAGCTTAACGGTGTCTCGTCAGACAAACTTTGATGTATGGGAACACTGGAACAGAGAAAGTTTTAATTGTGGAACAGTTTAAAATTTTTGGGACGTTAGACTACGAAAACGTCCTATGTATTTTGTCGGACAGAATTTCCAATTGATTTGTTACCCATTCATTACCCTCTTATGCAAAAATCAGACTGGTATTTATCACCAACTAGGCATTTTAATGAGTCCGACACGTAGAACATGTCAAGTGACAGGAATTATGACAGGTGATAAATAGCAGTCTGATTTTTGCATGAGAGTTTAATGAAAGGATAACAAATCGATTGGAAGTTCTGTTTGGAAGTTCTGTCTGACAAAATACATGGGACACTTTCGTAGTCTGACGTTCCAAAATTTTAACCTGTTCCACAATTAAACCTTCACCTGTTCCAGTGTTCCCGTACATCAAAGTTTGTCCGACTAGACCCCGTTAATCTAATAAAAAAATTTTAGCTTGATATTAATCAACTTTTTTTGGTACGCGGTATCCACAGTGCCGTTTTGGTCATTGGGCGCTTGGGCTCCGGAGTGGCCCGTAGGGACCCTTTCTTTTATTAATAAAAAAGTTATATTTCTATTATATAATTTCAAAGAAATTAATATACTTAACAGGTTATTTGTATTTTATTTAAATATTAAACTAACTTTCTTACCTACCATTTGTAATTTTTTTTTATTAAAAGGATACCAAAAATAAAAAAAAGAATATGAATCGTTCGGGATTTGAACCCGGGACCTCTCGATCTCCGGTCACACGCTCTCCCACTGAGCTATATTCCCTTCGCTTTGACAAGTTACAAGATTTCTCATACATACTGACAAATTTAATAGACCAAGTGAAGTATACAAAAATACTCTAAATATACTTTCTATTATTATAAAATATCTTATTCCCGAGGAAGACAAATCCAGACACAAAAATTATAATAAATAGTAACATTTACTAAAAACGCTAATATATTCTTTTAATGACTTATTTGCGCTGACAGCGCTGATGCATACATATCTTGAAAGATTAGCAACGAACTACATACTGTCTGTGTGCGCATGCGCCCAGGTATAACTTCAAAAATGAAAGTCCGCTAAATAATCGAGGACCAAATTTTTTAAATAAAGGAAAAGACTGCGAAATACCTGCGATTTCGATATGGTCTGATTTTAAGACTGATAAATAAGAACTGTGACAACTTTTAAACCAAAAATCGATTCCTTAGAAAATTGTAGAAAAGTGTATGAAGCTGAAGACAAAGCTTATTATAGAAGATTAAATGAATGGAACTCTTATACAGTAAAACCCAATGGAGGCAAACAGAAGTGTTAAAGCTGTTTATTGTTACCCGTGCAAATTATTTTCAGTTGAAAAAAATAGTTTAACTGATTTTGGATATATTTTACCCACTGGAAATATTTGAATAGTTTACTCAAATCTCACGAAGAACGTAAATTTCATCTAAACTCTATGGTTAGGAACTTTATGCCATTAATAACAAGATCATTAGTTGGAGTTAGATGGATCATCAGTTAAATTTGAGTTATAGACACTGGCTTGAAAGAGCAGGTAGAACGCGAAGCTGACTATTGAGTAAAGGTCCTAAGAAGAGTTGCCATTAAATTACTTGCTTTTCGTTGATCCCATGCGAATTTAACGAGTCGTCATAAGCGAAATTACTTAAGTTGTCTTGTATACTTTGCTTTTGACAACTTCTTAGATCAGCATTTACAGCGGAATGCGAATAAAGAAAAAGGATCAGTTAGCTATCTGTCTGACCAAACTTGCAATGAATTCCTGGAATCGATGAAAACAAAACATGCAAAAACTTTTGACGCTGTAAATGCTTTAGGTATTTAAAGCTATGGATCCATCAAACATATTTTTCCAGTTAAGCAATAATAGAGAAAAAATTCAGCAGTTAGAAATGAAGCCAAGGCACTGCATAATAAAATGGATACCTTTGAGACAGGTTAACTTGAATACTTTATTAGCACTGATTTGGGCAAGGATTTTAAAACGAATGAATGCAACAAGCAAAACGTTGGAAACTGTAGACTTAAACGTGCCAATTGGAGTAGAATTAATGACATTTGAGCTTTGTTGGAGATGTAAGAAATAAATTAAGCGAAATTGAACTAAAAACCAAAAACATTTTTTTGTGGAGGCAATAACCTCAAACATATTCTATAGAATTGGCCTTCAAAAAACAAAAAAAAAACATTTTTCGATGAAGTAGTTGACAGTGAAACAATTTTATAGGGACAAGAGATATTCAGAATTAAAGTACCTATTTAATGTTATATGCCACAATGTCCCTCAAGATCTTTTAAAAAGAATATAATGCTACAAAGATGTTCAGATCAGCTGTTACGATGTTTTTTACGCTAAATAAAGAAGAAGTCAAAAAGTGAATTAATATTTTATGCGAGGAATAAAAAAAATGTTGATGAAACTAAAGAGAACTTGCATAATGAAAGTATCCATTTTATTACGTTATGCCAAAATTTGAATAAACATTTGAAAATTTGGTGTCATCCAGGATGTAAAGGCAACTTTTGCCAATTTTTAACTTTACTGCAAGTTTATTTGACGATACCAATTTCTAATGCGTCAGGCGAACGGTCTTTTTTGGCTTTAAACAGAATAAAGGTACATATATTGAAGGTCAAAGGGCCAAGAAAACCTAGACGCATTATCACTATCGTATTATAAAAAATAAAGAAGTGGAGCAGCTGAATTTTGATAGTATTAAAATGGCAGTTTGCTAATGCCTAGTCGAGAAAAAAAGTAAGCTAATTTTTGTCTTATATATTTTTTAGAATATGTTTTTTTGTTTGTCATAAATATGTTGTTCTGTAGAACTTTCTGTTTTTTGTTTATAATTTTAAATGTATTTTTTGGAATATTTTTTACGTTTGCTATTTTTCTCGTTTGTTTTAAAATATCTTTAAAATTTTTAAAAATCTATGGGTTTTACAATAAACGTTAATAGTTAATGCAGGTTAATGCATGTGTTTTTTTTGTTAAAAAATTGACAACGAATAGCAATGAAGGTAGCCCCTAAATCTCTAGTGCCCAGTGCTCGAAGTTAGGTTAAACCGGTTCTGGGTATCCAGACCTATTAGCTAACACCTGCATAACTATATATACCAGCAAAAACTCATCAAAAATATAAGAAGTACGTACCTATTCTGGATAAATCTATGGATGCGGAAATGCATATGATAATATTGGATAAATCAAACTCACATTGATATCAAATAGTGAACTCAATTCTCAATCTATTCTAAATGCGTCTTTTGAACCCTCCAACGTCCTTTTTATGAACCTGATATATTTGTTCGGTATACAGAAAGAGAGGTGATGTACACCATTTAAAGAAGAAAGTTAGAGTATATCAGACACATAATGAGAAACGCCACTAAATACAGATTACTGAAGGTAACCATTCAAGGCAAAGTATTAAAAAAGCAAGGAATTGGGAGAAGAAGAATATCATGGTTAAAGAACCTGACGAAATGGTTCTCCACAACAACAACTAATCTATTTAAAGCCTCAGTTAATAAAATAATTATAGCCAGAATGATCGCTAATATTCGAATAGGCACCAAAAGAAGAAGAATAATGAGATTACGAATGTCTTCAATGAAAAGCTTGTTTGATAAGTTAAGATAAATTAAGCAAATATTTAAAGCAGATGGGTTTGGGTTTTAAATGACAAGCAATAACTTAATATACACACGTTTAAACATAAATCACTGTTAAACTAAAAGTTTAACTTCACTTCATGTTGTTTCACTTCACTAACTGTTTGTTCACTTCACCTAATGTTCACTTAATCTGTATCTTGTTATAAATCATTACCTGCAGACAATCAATATATGTACTAAATTTCAATAAGACATGCAGTAGGTACATATAAACAACGGTTTTAGTTATTAAAGGTGTACAAAGTGTATCTACTCGTTCAATAGTAACAGTACCAATATTATTAAAATTACTTTATCACCTCTTTTCTCGATTATTAGTTTTTAGTGTATAGTATATAAATTATTGTAATCACTGAATAGATGGATGGTGAAAAACTAATCCTATTAATTAAATTAATGAATAATTTACGCGATTATACAAGTAACTGTTATCTAAAAATATTCAAAACCTACACGAAATAATTATTTCTATTCTGTTGGTGATGACATTGCTGTCAACGTTGTTGACATCTACTAGTGTATGTATAGCTCATGCGAATAAACTGTAGTGGTAATCACAGCCTTTCAGATTTGGCTGTTGCATTTATTTTGAATAAATATCTATTATTTACAGAATACTTTAATTTCATGTTTTGTAATTTTATTAACATGTTTTGTAATTTTGATAACATCAACTCATAGACTCAAACAGTCTAGTGTTAGATCGTCACTCCAACGTGTTGGTGGACTACACAGTACGTTACCACTACATTACATAAGGTACGTTAGTTTTCTATGATTAAGTTCTTTTGTTTGAGTGTAATAAAATATGATACATTTTTGTATGCACTGTGAGTTCTCGTATACCGTTACCGTAAGCTAGTTACGACCTCCTGGCTAAGAGGCACTAACATTTTTAAGGTTGTCGCCCTTATGGTAGGGGAGCAAAGTATGGTAAATGTGCAGTCACAGACCTATTGGGTTATGATTATTAGGTCCTAAAATCAAAAAAAGTTTAGTAAAATTTTCCATTTTAGTGGGGACTTGCATTTTTTAATTTAATTTTCCCATTTCCAACAATCGTTTTTTCCAATTATAGCGCCATCTATCCATAATTCGAATAAAATTTGCTTATTTTTCCGTAAAGAATCCAAATCTGCAATAAAAATTTGGAGCTGCTATTTAAGATTTTAAAGTAACCCCCTACCCCACCTCCTTGGGGGCTCGTGTTTGATACCATTTTGAGTATTATATCTATAACCTGACAATTTCGAGTATTTTTAAGGATAGATTTTTTTTCGGGCCCCCTTAACGAGCTCCCCTGTATTAAGAGCCAATATATGGTAAAGGTACAACTGCAGGGTACCAGGTTTCTCCTCATATGATAATCTGACTCGCTCGAGTAACTGCAAAAAACCCCGCTTGGGCACCCCTACCATTATGACATAACTTTTCATATTCTCGATGTCAGTATTAATATGCCTAAATATATTTTAGCTTAGATATCTTTATGGTTACCGTTGGAGAGATTAAGGAAATTGTCTTTATTAAATGGCACCAAAATTATATTTGGTGCCATTTAATTTTAGGTCGAATGGAATGTCCCCCCAGCTCCTCTGAAGTTTGCGAAGGCTCGTGTCCCGAAAGAACTTGCCAAAGGAGAGGCCTAACTTGTAATAGAGCGTGTATATTAAATCCTAAAGCTTTTGATTTATATTTAAACTGGTTTGCAAATGTAAAAGAGGATATATTAAAGATGAATTCAGTAACCAATGCGTATTAAAGGCTGATTGTCCAGTCCAGCAATTCCAAAGTAACTAACATTATAATTCCAAAATTTATTATTCTCAATATTACCAATAGAGATACGCAAAAATTTGAAAAATTGTTAAAGTGGCAAACATCTATTAAAATAAAAAATATATGTAGGGTTTAATTGGTACATAAAGTATTTTTTTTATTAGTAGGTACCTCATTTTGCATATTTAAAGTAGGCGTCTACCCTACGCCTCAGCGTGTTTAAATTCAACTTTCAAAAACGCGCGTGTCAAGTTTACGTGAAGTTACCATGGCAACATCAACAATTTTAAATATTAATCTCACCCGACAGTGTAGTACATACCTACGTTATAACATCAAATAAATAAAATATGAATAAAATATTACTAGCAAATTGTTTCAAATTCTTAATTGAAATATTTGGAAATCTTGATCGTTTAAATGAATGTGAAAAGTATACTTGATATTGTTTAAAATATTTATACTTCCCTTTATTAAATCAGAGGAAATGTTGTTCAAATTAATAGTACCGACATTCCCGGAAGCCAGTGAGGTTGTACTTTCACTAATGTCACTCACAGTTATGTTTGAAACATTCTTCATTTTGGTAATACTCTCTTCATCGTAACCAGTCGCCACAGCTGCCGATTTTCATCCTACTTGTCGTTGGATTTGATCTATTGTCATGCCACTGTTCGCCATAATTTTAGTGGACGTACGTCGAAACCCACGTCCCGTATATTTCTCAGGATCGTTGAAATTTTAGATATCGTACAACTGCAAGGGGCATGATCCAAATATATTAATACCAACTACTTGATTAGTGTATTTTCCTTTAACATACCATAAGAAAGCTCGATCTGTACTTATTTTTGAGATGCAATATATTGCGTTCTTGTATTCTCATAAAAGTATTCGTTATCTAAATCTCACTCCCTATAGCAGGGGTGGGCAAAAGCCGGCCCGCGGGCCGAATCCGGACCTTTTGTTTACTTTATCCGGCCCATTGAGGAATCCCGCAAGCAATTTGTTTTAAGAGCGTAATGCATTAATTTTTTTCGAATCGTGAGAAAACTAATAAGTATTTTTGAAAAATTTAAACGCAGAATGAAATATTACATTATTACCGAGGGCCGAAAGTCCCTGAAAACTTCTATAATATTTATCACAGAGGTGAAAAAAAAGAGGTAATTTAGTGTGACAGTTAATTTCAAATTATGTGTTTCTCCTTTTAATGATGGTCAAAAGTTCTCTGTTCCTTTTCAATTCTGTTCAACACCATTTCGTTCGTAATATGATCGGTCCATGGTATTTTCATAATTTCCCTAAAAAGCCACATCTCAAAAGCTTACAGCTTTTTCATTAAGTCAGTGTCAGTCATCAACAATCCAATAAAGAAGAGAAGAGTGGACATAATATTTTTATTATTATCCCGGTTTTTTATAGCGTTCTCCGTCTTCCGGTTGCCAGTTTCCAGCTTCGTTCGTCATTGCATTCGTCAGGGTGAAGGTTCCTTTCCGACATTGCCTTTTGAATGCCACCTAGCCAGGATTGTTTCGGCGTCCCTCTCTTCCTTCTTTCCCTTGGTGTCCATTTTAAAATTTGTTTTGGCAGCCCGTCGTCGTCCATTGACGTCGTACATGACCATACAAGATCAGTTGTCTCCTTTGAATTTCGTCTATGATAGTTGACTTGACATAACATTTTACAGATATTAGATTTGCAGATTGAATCTTTGGTTACTCAGAAACTTCCTCATCTTCAAAAAGGCTGCTCTTGATTACTCTATTCTTGATCGAAACTCTGAAGTTCATTTTTTATCTGGATCCTTGTTATGGCTTAATATAATGGACCATATTAAAAATTTCGTAATTTTACTGGGAACAAATTGTTCGCATGTACACACCAGAAGGACAATTTATTATTATTAACAGTCAAATGTCTTTCTCCAAATGCTTTAAAATGATATTTATAGTATTTTTGTCAAAAACATTTCTTGGGTAAAGAAAAACCCCCACCAAAAACATTAGCGTACATACTGGGTATAGTCCTCCGGCCCGGCAGACATTTTGAAAATTTAATTTTGGCCCGCGCTTAAAGGTATTTGCCCACCCCTGCTCTATAGGTACCGGTTTTTAACGCAAACTCCCCCTTTCGGTAAGTATCCATGAAAGAGTAACACCGAGCCGCAAATCCATAGGTCGATTCGACACCAGAATCTTCTACACCAAGAAGTCGATTCATTTAAAATTTTAAAATTACTATGGTTTGTTTTTAAACCAGGAGGTGTAAACTAAAAAGACAGATTCACACCCAAGAAAGTCACTAGAAAAATCATCAAATACATCTTTTTTTTTTTTTTTGGTTGATCATATCGGCCTTCGACGGTAATCCATACACATTATATTATATTAATACGTCGCTAAAGAGTTCCCAAAACAACTGTTTTTTATATAGAAGCAGACTAAACAATAAAATTTTAAAGGAACAACGCAGGAAACACAATAAATCGCTGATAAAAATTATTAACCTATGAAATGCCAATAGTGTCAAAATTTCATAAATATCGTTCGTGTCAAAATTTCATAACAGTAGAGTAAACTTGCCTGAGGTTGGACCAATTACAAACAAGCATTATGTCGCGGTAAATTTGCATTACTCCTCTTATTTTAATAACAGACCATATTATGAGTATCTAAGGCTTTTTGTTTTTCCGCCAGGGCCAGGTCCTGAACGATCAACCACTAAATCATTTCACAGTGAAGTGAAGGC
The DNA here is from genome assembly GCF_917563875.1 of Diabrotica virgifera virgifera. NCBI lineage: Eukaryota > Metazoa > Arthropoda > Insecta > Coleoptera > Chrysomelidae > Diabrotica > Diabrotica virgifera. Next base: position 57,258,414 of record NC_065443.1, on the reverse strand, counting down.
AATTCAGCTGTCTGACCGCTTGGCTGCCTGACCGATTATTTAAATCTTCTTAACCAATACTACACAATTAATCATTTAAATACATAATTTATTTATAGAATGCACCGGAAATTTGACAGAGGTATGCGATAACTGTTGTCCGACACGATATTGTGGTTCAAAATTTCTACCCTGTCGACATCCCAGCCGTTGTTTGGACATACCGTGCAGATGCTTATGTGCTGGAAATTATAGAAGAGATTTGAGTACTGGAAGATGTTTATTACCAGTAGATTGTCTCTTAGTTTAAACTTCTTCTGCTGATGTCATACCGAAATTTGTGGGTGTAATCTGCGTGTTCACTACATAATTTAGTTCTTAGTTAAACTGCCATGTAAAATATACGAAATCTTTTGTAAGTTTGGTTGGTTTCATAATGAAATGTAAACAATGTACTGTGTTATTTTAATGTTAACAATGAAATATTTATTTTGTTCAAGTATTTATTATTGTGAAATTAACGCTAAGATAAAGTTAAAAAAAGCATTTAACTAGTACGTACTTCCGGTGCTCACTTATGAAGTTGAAACACTGACATTGACTAAATCATCAATATGAAAATTACAAGTAGCACAACGAAGAATGGAAAGATTCATGCTTGGCCTAACTCTGAGAAACAGAATACGAAATGATGAGATACGGCGAAGAACTGGAGTGGAAGACATCATAAAACGCATTACGAAGTTGAAGTGGAAATGGTCAGGACACGTCGCAAGACAGAGAGACAACAGATGGACAAAAAAGATTTTAGAGTGGCGACCAAAGGCAGACAAGCCAAGTCGTGGAAGACCATCTACCAGATGGACCGACGACATTAACAGAATAGCGACAAAGTGGATTGCAGCTGCGCAGGATAGAGAAGGGTTGAGACATGTTGAAGAGGCCTATGTCCGAAGTGGACAAATTTGGCTGAGTGATAACTGCTAAGAGAGGTAGAGACAATGGATCTTAGTATAGGAAAGAAGTAATAAACTCGAAGGTCTTGACAATAGTAAAAATTTCCCGCTATTACTGTTGGTCGCCAGGTTAAACCTGCTCATGTGGCTTACAGCTATGGGTATGGAGAATTAAATGGAAATTGCTCAACACGAAGTGGAATGGAGGCATTTTGTCAAGTTGTACTGAAACCCACGAAAGACTATGGAGTAAGGAGTGTATGATACTTGTTCAATTTTTTATTTGACTGCTTGAATATTATCAGAATGTATTATACAAACTGCAACTATATAATTTTTTATTAGTTTCTGCTCTATTTATAGACTGTAATTTTACCATATAGATAAAAAAAACCTAAATGGTGATACTAGTTCGAACTAAGCAATAACTATGAGACCAAACAACCAAAAACCAACCTAATTTAAAAGAAAATTTAAGACAGATATGTAAATAGTGCAGAAAACAGCAAACAAAGATGATTCCAAGATGGTCTTGCTACGAAAAAGCTAGAAATTTTATACGATATAGCCTAGTTTAACAAAGAAATCCTGTTTTTAAATTTTGTTATCTTAAAAAGATAATGATATATATTAAATCGGTTTACAACGTTCTTCGCCGTCTTCCGATTTCCAATCTCTATCTCGTTCTGTCATTCCATAGATCGTCCTCGAGTTCTCTGTCCCTGATTTCTCTATCAACTCCTTCTCTCCAACTTCTGCTAGGCCTTCCTGGTCTGCGCCTTCCTATTAGTTGCCATTCGAGGATTTGTCTTGGTATTCTATTCTCCGGCATTCTCCTTACGTGTCCGTACCAGCTGAGTTGTTTCGTCCTGATGTCGTCAACAATAGTATGTGTAGCCCCCATGATTTCTCGGACTCTCTCGTTGGTTATTCTGTCGCGTCTAGATATTCCCGCCGAACGGCGCCAGAAGTCCATTTCTGTTGCTCTAAGCATTTTCTCTGTTCTGTCTTTTAGGAGCCAAACTTCACGTCCATATGTTGTGATGCTTTTTATTATAGTGTTATACAGTAAAACCTGTGTTAACGGCCACCTGTCCAAACGGCCAGTTTAAAAATTTCCCAAACCAATTATATGTAGACTACAAAAACTGGCAATAGCGGCCACCTTTCCATATCGGCCAATAGTTCTTTCATTTTTAGTGGCCGTTACTGACAGGTTTTACTGTATATTCTTTTTTTATTTTCCTTAGAAATATTTTTATCCCACAGTACGCTATTCAGTAAGGATGTGCCTTTCCTTCCCTGTATATTTCGTTCCTTAATAGCTGCATCTAATTTTCCGTCTTGAGTGATCTTTACTCCTAGGTATTTGTAGTCTTAACATAATTTCATTTCTTGATTTTCCTCTACTCGGAGGCTATGTTGGTCTCCTCCGATAGTCATATATTGAGTTTTTTCCATATTCACTTCTAGGTCCCACTCTGTAAACTCTTCTAATAGTTTTCGCATCATGTAACTAAGATCTTCAGAGTCCTGTGCGATGATCACCTGGTCATCCGCAAAGCACAGCGTGTACAAAGTTGAGTCCGTTAGTGGTATGCCCATATTCGTACAGTCGTACAGTTTTTCTTCCATTTGTTGAGTGCTGCTTCGAGGTATATTTTGAATAGTGTTGGTGAGATACAGCATCCAGCATAGTTATTGTGAATCCAGGTGTTATGAGATTTCCCGTTTTAATTCTTGTTGTTTGTTGGTAGTACAACGTTTTTACGGCTTCAACCAATTCTATATTTACATTTGATGTACATAAAAAGAGATTTAATTTACATAAAAAGATAATTAACTAATTTTATTGGAATCTCGGAGGCTCTAGTCATATTAAAGTTTCATTTATTTATAGAATGTCCCCGTAATTCTACAACAGATTGCCATCCATGTTGCCCTGAAAGAAATTGTGATAGAAGACCTGCAGCTTGCCGACCCTCCAGAATTTGTTCAGAAGTTGAAAATTGCAAATGTAGATGTAAAAAGGGATATTTAAGAGATAATATCAGCAAAAGATGTGTACTACCAAGCGATTGTGCAAAATTTGAAGACTTTATCCATTTATACGATTAATTTTCGGGCTGTGTTTGAGTGAACCATTTAGCTTATAAAATGTGTTAATCGATTATTACTAAGTAAAGAAATTCGTATTGCATTAATATATGATATCCCCTTATATTAAACTATGTTATGATTTAGTACCAATACATCAATTTAGAAGAATAAAAGAAATCAATATTACATCAATTAAATAACCTGAACCTGAGACATTGAAACTACTATGGACCGGAGAAATTAAAGAGAAATTTTAATCTATCTAGGTTGGGACTAAATTTTATTCCGACACGAAAATACATCTAGTGTTTACCCTTGAAAAATACCATTATTTGCACCCTTTACGTAGAGTAAAATGCCTTTCTTTTCAGTTCATGCTCCACCATTGTTTTACATGTGTTTCGAGGTATCATCTTTCATCATCTTCTTCTAAGGCAATAATACCCAATTGATCCTCCACCCTTGTTTGTCTGTGATTGCTCTTCTTCATATTCTGGACTCCTAGAAGTGCTTCTGCGTAGGTGCTTACTGTATCTTGGCCGCGCTTTCCTGACTTTCCAACCGGTCTCTTTCCCTGCATTCTAGCGTTCAGTGCTCTTTTTGGTAGCCTATCCTCTCCTATTCTTGCCACATGTCCAGCCTATTACAATATTTGTATTCAAATGAAGTCTGACAGGGATGTTTCTTATAAAGTTGATAAAGCTCGTTGGTGTATCCAATTCTGAAGATTCCGTTTTCCCTCACAGGTCCTAGTACTCTCCTCAGTACTTTCGTTTCGAATGTGTCAAGTTTGTTTGTTCTTTCAGAACCCATGCTTCAGTGCGATAGCATGCTATTGGTCGAATTAAGATTTTCTAGATTCTTATCCTTATATTTCTGTGGACACTTTTACACCTAAATATATAGGAGAGCGCAAAATAAGCTCTGTTTACCTGCGTTATTCTCTTCCTTATTTCTCCATCTTCTGGTTCGTCGGCATATATTGCTACTTCCAGGTGTGTAAACTTTCCAACCGTTTCAATATGATCTTCATGTATCATGTTTTGTGGTACAATATTTCTTTTCGTCTGTATCATTATTGTTGTTTTTCTGTGTTAATTTCCACACCCAGCCTTTTCGTTTGCGTTTTCAATTCTATGTATATTTCCAATGCTCCTGTTGATGTTCTACTCATAATATTATTATCATTGGCATAAGTGGCCACTCAAACCTGTCGGTTAGTTAGTACTGTTAGTAGGTTTCCTCTTCCAGTTTGCATTTGCCTAACCGCTTACTCCAGCGCTAGGTTAAACAATGTTGAGGCCAGAAAATCTCCTTGCTAGTCCCTGCGAGATTTTGAAAAAGTCTCTCCGGTGGTTTTGTATTCGTACACATGCCCGGGTTTCATCCACTGTGGCTTTAATGAGTCTAATAAGCTTGTGTGGTATTGCCAATTTGGCCAATATATAGTATAGTCTGTTCAATGTCGTGTTCCCATGATTTGCTCAAGACCTGTTTGACTGTAAGTTTTTGATCCATTGTCGTTCTTCCCCCTCTAAAGACCATCTGATAGTCTCCTATAATATTTTCTGCTACTTGTAGTTGAAGTCGCTGGTTTATAATATACGTGAGGACTTTATATGTTGTACATAGTAGAGCAATTCCACGGTAGCTTTGTGACGTTCCGCCCCTTATAGAATCGATTATTGATGGGAAGATATTATTTAACTATCCAAAATATTATTTAATTATTTTCAGAATTATTTTCTTTCAATGTTTATTCAAATAGAACTTAAACCCATCTCAGAATTTTTAAATGCTTGATGACGTCACATTTAAAACGTGGCAACATTGGTTTCCCCACTTTGACAGCCAATGCTTAGTAGAGGGGTACGAAGGATTCAGCTGTGAACGTGAGCCTTGGATTGCCATTGTTTCTCGAGTGTTCGGTCTGAATCGTAGTGTGCGGGGTCATTAGACTCAATTATTCACCTCTAATTCTCAGTTCCAAATTGATTAAATATTACAATAAAAGTATAGTGAAGTTATCCAGCAGCAGTGGATTTGAAGAATTTTAGAGCATACTATATCCAATGAGTTCTACCCCGGTAAATACACATTTTATTAAGTATTTTATTCAGCCATTTTGGAAGTCCTTGACATTTGCTAACTAAGTTTCACATAGTCTATTTTCATGGTTTTTATGTTTTATTTTCATGGATCAAACTCATCTAGAGATAATTCAATATTCGTTGTTAATTTGTGCTTCCAGTTGGAAAATAGAGCTAATTTAAACTCCATTTTTTATATTCCTTTCAAGTCTACAGAACTCCTATCTTTTGAACGATGATCAAATAAGTATCCATCGCTTAGTCTTACTATATTTCATCCTTGTATAATATATCTATATACCGGTGTATATATTATAATAAAATATTCTTTCACAGTAATTATATTTTGTATTTCAATTGGAAATTACTTGTGTTATTTGACCAAGGTCATCTGATAGCAACCTGATAAAAGGTCAAGCTGTCTAGTCATTCAAGTTTTTGGACTTAATGACCTATTTCTTCTTATTCCCATAGGAATAAAAACACCTCCTCGTATCTCTTGCTTCTTTTTTTTTGACATTGGTAGATTGGTAGTAACACCACACTGTGTTTTTTTTAGCACCTACCATGAAATCTTAAAGCCACCCTACAACAACACCAAGGCCAGACCACACAGAGAGAAACAATCAATAGGCGACCAGCCTGGATTATTTCCACATTTTCTTTTTTTGAGTACCTCCAGCTGCTTTCCAACAGTTTTGAGTACCTTCAGCTGCTTTCTACCAGTCTTCCTCTCCTGTACCTCCAGCAGGACAGCTGCTAGCGAGAGTTAGCACCCTTGGGTGCTCATTACATCAACTTCAAGATTAGGAAAGAGTGGTTTGTTTGGGAACATTTACTGTGCTCTTATTAAAGACAGACTGGTTTTGTGATATTTAGTACATTTTTTTTATAGTTCAATTGCACACACAATTTTCCTGCTTTATATTTTTTATAGGTTTTTTTTCTTTACAACATAATATTTAATTGATAGCGTTCCCCAACACTCTGCAATCTATAAAGGTATAAATTTCTGAGCTCAGATATTTTCCCTGATAATAGTAGTCGGTACTCTTATCTTGATTATTTTTAGGCTGTGTTCCACTTTTGTATAATTATTTAAACTCATTCCATTATTTTAGTATATGTTTAATTAAATTTTTAAAAATTAACTTCACATATTAGTCAAAATTGTAATTATTAACTTTATTTAACTTGAACTTATTAACTTTACTTAACTTTAACTTATTAACTTTATTTAACTTTAACTTTAATTTATTAAATTCATATGAACTTCTGGATTCTAATCCCTCAGATTAGTTTTTGGTTTCACTTGTTATTATTACTATTATAAACCACGAGTTAGGAAAAGGATCTGTGTATCCACTCGTAGGTTTATTTATTCAATAAGGCTTGTGCCTGTCCCACTCACAGTGAGGTATTTATATGTTATATATAGTATCAGGTAGTATTTAATTAAGGTGTACGTATTATAAACGTACAATTATTATTTGGTGAGGGTTCTACTAACCTAGTTGTAAGTTGTACTTCCTGTATTAGAGGTACCCGTAGTCAGTTTTTCTAACCTTATAAAGAGTATTCTTAGATCATAGTTGTATGATGATTTTGTAATTGACTTTCACTAGTATCACTTTTTCCTGTCATGTTAGAGTTACACACTAGTTACTTGTCCTAACTCAGAGATTGTTAAAAAGATCTAGTAGTTACATTCAATAAATATACATTTATTGTGATTTTTTTTTTCTTATTACTCCTTTATTTTTAGTAGTATATTTTATAATTTAATAATCTTTAATAACTTTTCACATACTTGTACTACAAATTTAACATACTCTATAGCAGCGTAGAATACCTGGAAGAGCGTTAACCTAGTTATCCTTCTTCTGGCGCCCAAAAATTCATTCTGGTGAAATAACGTTTCACCCTGTATACAAATATGAAATGTTCGTTACACAAACCAATGCTATATCTTAGTAGTGACCTAACCGGTCCCTTCAAATGCCGCCAAAACGAAAGGTTTACCGCGCTTTTTCCAGTTCCAAACAGTTCAGTTCGCAACTAGCTCTTGAGTAGAAAGGTTCGCTATTAGTCCTCAGAAAGAACCGTCGCCTATCGCAATTTTCTTGCCGCCAAAACTCCCGCAAAAGCAATGTTGCCAGTGTTACTCGTAGCCTAGAACATTCTTGTACGCAGCAAACCTTATCGTTGTAAGTAGTTATACAGTGAAGTGAAGTGACAGTCCAACGTCAGTGTTATCCGTACTTCAGTGTCATACGATAGTTATACGGACATTACCATCTTAGCTTTTTATTCACCATTCTTCACTCAATAAAGTTTGTTACGTGTAAACCGCTTTTCTTTCCAGCCCATGGCTGGTGGTCCTTCAGTCTATGCTTAACTACGCCCTTTCTCAACCATTTTTTTGGTCCATGTCGAGACGGATTGTAACCCAGCTCGCATAAACACTTTTTCAAAAAACTTTAATCGCAAATAAGTTTCCTTAAAACCTGGACATTAGTGTACACAACGGCAACATTGCACCATCGGGCCAGAAATTCACTTCGGAAAATGCAACAATTTATCAACAAAGTTGAAAACCCAACCGCATAGATACGTGAAAAACAAGTTTTTGTGAACCTGAAGTATGGCTGAACCAGACACAGAGGAGTAAGGGGAGAGATTTAGCTGATGCCCTGTCCTAGCTAAGACCGGTATTTATTCTAACAAAGTGCAAAAGAACCTTTTTTATAGTTGTTTGTTCAAGAAACGATAAAAATATATTTGTGTCTTTGACAAGATTTTTCGGTTTTCGCATTATACGATTTAAATTCAATATGTGTTATTTGAATCGCTTTGTTTTAACTCTAATATTATTTGTATATTGATAAAGAGTTTTCGCATTATAGGATTTAAATTCAATATTTGTTCTTTGAATCACTTTGTTTTAACGCTAATATATTTTGTATCCTTGATCAAGAGTTTTCGCATCATTCGCATTGTACGATTTAAATTCAATAATATTTGTTCTTTGCATCGCTTTGTTTTAACGCTAATGGCTATATTTTTTATAGTTGAACCACGCAAAAATATATTTGGATCTTTGATAAAGTTTCCGCAACCTTTTCATTATACATGTTAAATTTAATATTTGTTTTTTACATCGCTTTGTTTCAACGCTAATAATTATAGTTTTTATAATTGAATCACGCAAATTAATATTTTGGTAAAGGATTTTGTTTTGAGTCGTATTGTAAATTAGTTACGTAGTTTGGAATAATGGCTAATAATAATAATAATACAGTGATGTTAAAAAGTCAGCGCAGCACTTGTAAAGCGCAACTCACACGTATAGAAAAGTTTATAAAGGGTGATTCTGACAACCTTCATTTAATTAGAGTTAAATTTGATAACTTGGCTGAAAACTATAACAAATATAAGCAAATCCAAAGCGATATTGAAATGTTAAAAGAACCAGATTCAGTGGCGTCCGATAGTGAGGAAAATGAGGTCGTGGCTGATAGATTTGAAATTGCCTTGGCTCAGTTACAAGAATTAATCGAAAAGTTGTCAAAACCAAACAAAGTAATCGATAGTGTGTCAAATGTCAAATTACCGGATATCCAAATAAAACCATTTTCAGGGAAACCGGAAGAATTTTTACCCTTTTTCGATCTCTTTTCATCCCTTGTTTTGAATAACCCCAAATTAAAATCACAAAGTGAGAAATTCTACTATTTAAGAAGTTTGCTCAAAGGTCAACCGCTTAGTTTAATAGAGTCTTTACCAGTTACAAACCAGAATTTAGAAGTCGCTATATCCACCCTTAGAAACAATTATGAAGATAAGAATAAGTTATTGAACTCTCTCTATCAGACGCTACTGGATCAAAAGCCGATCAACAAATGTAATGCTAGCGAGATACGGAGTTTCTACGTTACGAGTAAAAAAACGCTGGATTTAGTAAAAAATCTTAAACTATCTGATCACGATACCCTTGACACGCTTCTTGTATTTTTGTTAGAGAAAAAATTGGACTTTCAAAGTCGGCGAGCTTTTGAAAGTGAACGAGATTTGACCACGCTCCCCTCGGTAGACTTATTTTTCGAATTTTTAAGAAAACGCTATACGATATTAGAAAATTTAAATATGTTTGACGGTAATTCAAAGCACGATAATAACTTTACAAAAAATTCAGATAAGTCTTCCCCTAAGATAAACCTTCACGCAAACGTGTCTGATCCAAATACGAGGAACATCAGTTCCACCGGCAAATATTGCAATTATTGCAATGAACGGTCGCATTCCACTTACGTGTGCACGAAATTCTTGAAGTTATCTCCGCAAGAGAGACATCGATTTGTAAAATCGAAATCGCTTTGCTTCAATTGTCTTTCTAGTATGCATATCTTGTCGAGTTGTAAGAGTTTGTCTAGGTGTCACCACTGTGGTAGGGACCATCATTCACTTATTCATTTAGAAACTAATTCTCAACGCGTCGGGGATCAGCAGAGGGGTCAAAATGTAGCACAAAATAATCAACATTCGAGACATAATGGGAACAGAAATAATGTTTCTAATAGGGACTCCAATCCATCTTTGACGCAAAATAGTACGTTTCTTACGCAAAATTCGCCCGCAAATTTATCGGTATCCGACGCAAATAACGCTAGCAGTCAAGCTTGTGCCTCTACAAGTACTACTAACTTATCCGCCCTTAGTAAAAATAATTGTCAAATCCTTTTACCTACTGCCCAAGCAAAAGTATATTCCAGAACTGGTAAACCCTTCTCTGTCAAATTACTTTTAGATTCGGGAAGTCAGCAAAGTTTTGTATCGAAAGACTTAGCAAATCGATTACAGTACCCAACTAGAGTGCAAAAATTATCCATTTCCGGTCTAGGTAACAATGGCCTTGTTCAATCCAATGAAATTTTAGACATTGTGTTACACTCCAAACTTAATCCTTATCAACAATTTGATGTTTCCTGCTCAGTAATAGATCGAATTACTGAGCGATTACCGCAAATCGCTTTAAATCCTCATGGTTTAAAAATACCCGATCATATAATACACGAGCTGGCCGATCCTCGTTTCTGGGAACCCAGCAATATTGACATTTTAATAGGTGCTGATCTCTATTTTAGCCTGTTAAAAGGCGACCTTATTTCACTGGGCCATAATCAACCCACGCTTCTAGAAACCGCGTTTGGCTATGTAGTTGCAGGACCGGTTCCTAATTTGAGTCATAAAAAGATCAGTTCTATTGCCCCAAACACGCATTCTTTTTTGTCGGTTCAGGACGCAAATAATCTAGCTGTAGGTTCCGAAGGTGGAGAAAAAGATATCTGTGCAAATTTGGAAAAATTCTGGGAATTGGAGGAAATTCCCTCGAGATGTTCTCGTTCTAAGGAAGAAGAAATGGCCGAAACGCTCTTTGCATCTACCACGGAAATTTTAGAGTCTGGTCGGTATCAAGTTGAGATGCCTCTGATTTGTTCAGGGACAAAAGAATTGGGTGATTCATTCACCATCGCAAAAAGACGCTTTCTCACGCTAGAGAAAAAATTTGCCAATAACCTTAGTTTTTTCACAGAGTACAAAAAGGTCATAGAAGAATATTTATCCCTCGAACACGCAAAAGTTATACCGCTTACACTTACTAATCATTTAAATCAACATAAATATTTTATCCCTCATAGAGCTGTTATTAAAGAGGGAGCTTCGTCCACCAAATTTCGTGTAGTATTTGATTTCTCCGCAAAGTCCAGCTCAGGATTCTCTCTTAACGATTTAACTCTCAAAGGGTTTCAAGTGCAAGACAACCTTTTTGATATATTATGTCGATTTCGGACTTATAAATTTGTGTTGACCGCTGACATCAATAAGATGTATCGCATGATAGAAATGTCTCCGCATCATCGATATTTACAAAATATTCTGTGGAGGGACTCACCCTCAGAAGACTTCAAGTGTATTGAACTATCTCGCGTTAGTTTTGGTCAGAATTGCTCTCCATTTCTAGCTACTAGAGTAATTAAAGACATAGCCCTTAGTAACTCACACGCACCACTCGCATCGCAAGCTTTATTAAAGCAAACATATATGGATGATATCCTAGGAGGTACCGACAAGTTCAATGAACTTAAACAGCTTTATTCACAATTAAATACTGTTTTAAATAAACATGGGTTTTATCTTCACAAGTGGTGCTCGAACGTACCATCATTTTTGCAAGAAATTTCACAATCAGCTACAGTAGAGTTTGATTTAAGTTTAGAGGAAGCTCCATACAAAATTTTAGGATTGAAATGGAATTCCACAGTAGACACGATAAAAATATCCGCGAATACTTCGATTGATCTGGAACCAGTCACAAAGCGACGAGTCCTTAGTTGTGTTAGTTCCTGTTATGATCCGCTCGGGATAGTAAATCCTTTAATTGTTAACGGTAAACTATTAATGCAAGAACTTTGGAAACTAAAGGTGAGTTGGGATGAACCAATCACCGATCCAGTGATATTTAAAAAATGGAAAACGTTCTTAACTATCCTCTCTAAAGTAAATAATATTGAAATACCTCGTTTTATTTTTGTAGATCGAAAAATCACAAAAATTGATATGCACGGTTTTTGTGATGCAAGCCTAACCGCTTTTGGGGGTTGCATCTATATTGTCGCCCAATATAGTGACAACTCGTTGTCTAGTAATTTAATTACCGCTAAGTCTCGCGTTGCTCCACTCAAAAATAAACTTACTATTCCAAAGTTGGAATTATGTGCAATGGAACTCCTTTCCAAACTAGTTCATCAAATGTTATCTATTTTAAACGAACGCTTTATAATCGATAAGATAAATTATTGGTCCGACTCACAGATTGCACTTAGCTGGATAAAAAATCCCGCAAACAGTTACATGACATTTGTAGCCAATCGCGTATCTTCAATTCAAAGCCTAAGTACGATTTCTATGTGGAGACATATTCGATCTCATTTGAATCCTGCTGATATGCTAACTCGCGGTAACTTCGAAGAGAAGATGCTTGGTTTTTGGTTACACGGCCCTGATTTCCTGCGCACGCATAATGTTGATTTTGATAACTTTAATACGTTTTCCCCAGTTGAGAATTTGCCCGAAACCAAAAAGATTTCTCTTGTAATCTCAGATAAGGTGGAGAACTTGTGGACAACAATGTTCGCACGCTTTTCGAAATTTTCCAAGCTACAAAATGCAGTAGCATATGTTTTTCGATTTATTTCCAATTTAAGGGATAAACAAACAAGAAAGTTTGGTCCTTTAACTGTCGATGAACTCTCGCTTGCTCACATGTTTATTATACGTCAAGTTCAGTCAGAGCACTTTTCTAAAGAAATGTTACTTCTGTCTAGTAGTAAACTTATAGATAACAAACATTTGCTTTCGCTTAACCCCTTTATCGACCAAACTGGTATCTTAAGAGTGGGAGGTAGACTTCAGAATGCACAGATTGATGATAATCAAAAGTTTCCTATTTTGTTGCCCGCTAATAATCATGTAGTTTCTCTCTTAATAAACAGAGAACATTGCCGGCTGGGACATACAGGTCCCCAAAATGTTCTTGGAAATTTAAGATTACGATACTGGCCTCTAAGTGGCCTAAAACAAGTCAAACGAATTATAAAGCGATGTATAACTTGCTACCGCTTTAACGCCCAGACCGCATCTCAAATTATGGCTCCGCTTCCTCCAGATAGGGTACAGAATGCTCGTGTTTTTAGTAAAACCGGTGTAGACTTCGCTGGACCCGTGTATATTCGTGCTTCACGCTTACGCAAAGCTCCAAATATAAAATGTTATATTGCCATATTTGTCTGTATGGCGACTAAAGCTATACATATCGAGTTGGTCAGTGATTTGTCCACAAATTCATTTTTAGCAGCTTTAAAGCGCTTTCTTTCACGACGAGGAAATCCGCAAATAATTTTTAGTGATAACGGAACCAATTTCGTTGGCGCTAATAATCAGCTTCGTGACTTGTATGACTTTTTTAAGTCTCAAGCAAATTTCGATAACATTCGCTCCTATTTAACCCAAAATGAAATAAGTTGGAAGTTTATTCCTCCCCGCTCTCCCCACTGGGGTGGTCTGTGGGAATCTGCAGTTAAGAGTGCGAAATATCATTTAGTTCGCTTAGTTGGTAACTCGCGATTCACATTCGAAGAGATGTACACTATATTAACTCAGATAGAAGCTGTATTGAATTCGCGTCCCCTTTATCCGCTGTCAAACGATCCGAATGATCTGCAGCCGCTAACTCCGGGACATTTTCTAATAGGTAGTGCCTTGACGGCATACCCTGATTCCGATTTAACATATACAAATACCAATCGACTATCCGCTTGGCAACAATGCCAGCAACTTCAACAATCCTTTTGGAAGCGGTGGTCAGTCGATTATCTAAATAATTTGCAAAATCGCCCTAAGTGGCTACGCCCCTTGCCTAATGTTCAAGTTAACGATCTCGTCTTAGTGAAAAGCGAAGACTCGATCCCATTGCGATGGCCTCTTGGACGAGTGATTGCCACTATACCCGGTAAAGACGGTAAAGTTAGAGTTTTAAGATTAAAAACGGCCGATGGAGAGTACACACGCTCCATCACCAAGGTCATCGTTCTACCTATAGACGATAAGCCTAGTTGTTAGTATTCGTTCGCCGCCGCCCCCCAGAATGGTGAAATAACGTTTCACCCTGTATACAAATATGAAATGTTCGTTACACAAACCAATGCTATATCTTAGTAGTGACCTAACCGGTCCCTTCAAATGCCGCCAAAACGAAAGGTTTACCGCGCTTTTTCCAGTTCCAAACAGTTCAGTTCGCAACTAGCTCTTGAGTAGAAAGGTTCGCTATTAGTCCTCAGAAAGAACCGTCGCCTATCGCAATTTTCTTGCCGCCAAAACTCCCGCAAAAGCAATGTTGCCAGTGTTACTCGTAGCCTAGAACATTCTTGTACGCAGCAAACCTTATCGTTGTAAGTAGTTATACAGTGAAGTGAAGTGACAGTCCAACGTCAGTGTTATCCGTACTTCAGTGTCATACGATAGTTATACGGACATTACCATCTTAGCTTTTTATTCACCATTCTTCACTCAATAAAGTTTGTTACGTGTAAACCGCTTTTCTTTCCAGCCCATGGCTGGTGGTCCTTCAGTCTATGCTTAACTACGCCCTTTCTCAACCACATTCTATTTTCAGTATATTATTATATTTACTCTATCTATTTTCTGAACATTATCTTCATATCTTCTTTTCGAGCCATCATTGTCACTTCCTTTAATCTATTGTCTGGCCAAAAATAGCCGTGCAAATTGGCCGAATCCTTCCTTGAGTGTCAAGTGGCCCTTCTCATACATATTTAGCTAGCCATTCAAGTTATATCTATCTATTAATGATTTCTCATCTCTAGTCCTGTATCAATTCGATATTCTTTGTCTTGGCATCCTTCCATACAAATACTACTACAAAGTTGTATTTTAGTTACTCCAGCTTCTTCAACGGAGAAGCCACACATTTTTGTCCTTTGGCTACATTAAGTAGATCTTCTTCTTTTTACTACTTCTGTTGGAGTTTACCACTCCCTTTTCATTCACTCCAACAGAAAATCATCAGCTAGTTGTTACATCGGCTTTCCAACGTGGTGGCTTTATTTTTGGTCTGAGACAGTATTCATTTAGGTCAATTCTTCTCTTTTATCTGAAATCTCTTTGTTATTTCCGTTTGGTATCCTATACACATATTGTTACTTATTTATTTTATTTTTAATTTCTGATACATATCAGGTATTCTTAAACGCTGTTTTGATTTTTGTTTATATTTTGGGACCTCATTATAGTATATGTTTGTGCAGCTTACATTCTGGGTTAGATTTTGAATTTTTATTGGGAACTTATATTTAATATTGCTATTAATAATATAATTCATATAACAATTTTATTTCTTCAGTCAATAGTGGTATAGTTGGAGGTACAACTAAGTGTTGATTATTATTATTATTATTATAGATATATATTTTTTCTAGAGTGGTGGTAAGTTACATATAAATAAAAAAATTTACTTCCAGTATTTAGGTAGTAGGTTTACTTGAGTATACAATATTTATTGGATTATTTATCCATTTATTTGATCTTATATATTTATTTGATCTTATTTATTAGATTATATACTGCATTATATATATATTTTTTTTTTGCTGGCTATTTTGATTTTGTTGGTGTGTTGCTGATATTTTCTCGGTTTATATTATATATATTTTGCGTGCAAACTTTCATATTTTCATATTTTTCATATTTCTGTTCTTTGGACTATTTGTCAATAACTTTGCTCTCATCATGTGTGCTTTTAAAGCTGAACATCTTCTGGTGGATGAATTGGATTATGAATTAAAGATTCGGGACATAATGCCAGAGGAGTCGACAACTGTCGATAAAAAACGCAATCTTTTGAGAGGTGCTTTGAAACAAGAAGCTGGCAATAGAAGTTTTCTCCAAATTTCAGCTGTATCCCTTCCTTTTGAGGAACAACAAAAAGGAATCACTGAAACATTGGACAGCTTGTCTAAAAAAATCGAAAAGTTTAGGGGAACTGTAAAGGATACAGAGTATGCGCGATTAACATCTCGTCTAGGCCATATTTCTGCCCGTGTACACTTGCTACACTGTCCTTCTGAAGAACAGGAACCGTTCAAGAGGTCTGTTTCTCTTAAAATATTAACACTAGAGGGTGAACTTGATTCTAGAGTTAACCCCATTGCTACCTCTACTCCTAATGCTTCAGTCAATGTACCTAGCTTTACGTACTCCAAACCTGTTCAAGTACACAAATGGGGTATTTCATTTTCAGGTGAAAAACAGCACACTGATGTGATGTCATTTTTAGAAAGGGTTGAATGTCTTCGAATATCTAGAGGTGTTTCTGAAGAGGATTTGTTTGCTGCTTCTGCTGAGTTGTTCACCGGGACCGCTTTTACATGGTTTATGAATAACAGGGGTAATTTTTCTTGTTGGTCTGATCTGATTAAAAAGTTGAAGTCAGATTTTCTTCCGTATTCATTCCAGGATGATTTATTAGATCAAATTAAGAATCATAAGCAGAAACCTGGGGAATCTGTTACTATGTTTATTAATACTATATTAGGTATGTGTAGTCGTTTAGACACTCCTTTGTCAGATTTAGCTAAAATTAAAATCATCCTTAAATGTCTATTGCCCTTTTATCATCAACAATTAGCTCTTATGGACATTCAGAACATTGATGACCTTACTATAAAATGCAAACGTTTGGAGGAAACGTTATCCTGGTCTTCTCAACCTCCATCCACATCTCGATCCTCTTCTAACTCTTCTTCTCAGCCAACTTCCTTTAGGCAACGTTCTTGGCTAAATAAGGGTCATGAACATAATGTTTCGGTTGTTAGTTCTCTTGTCTGCTGGAATTGTGATCAGCCTGGTCACCCATTTTACAATTGTGGGATTCCTCAAAATCGTATTTTCTGCCATGGTTGTGGCCGAGAGAACACCCTTAAAAGAAACTGTTCTAAGTGTTCGGGAAACGACACGTCGGAGGTCCGTCCCCTGAACGTTTCTCCGTCCAACATCCAATCAGGGAATCAAACCCCATCGTCAAACGAAACTGCTGGACCCAGCACATCCAGCAACCCAAACCCATCTTCACGAAAAGGGAAAGGGGTGTCGTTCAAGAAAGCAGCACACACCACAAAACAAAATTAAACCAGAAATTTATTTCTATAGATAATACGTTAGATTCGCTTGATTCAAATGATCACAGATGGTCATTTACAAACGCTTCTTTGATTGGTAGTGTTCAACGTAACAATAATAATTGTGATAGTAATGTGGTTCCATTATCTATATTAGATTCTAGTTTTGTTAATGATGATGATACGTCTGGGTTAGTTCCATATAACGGTTGTAGACAACCAAATACTTTAGATCTAGATATTAATTCGTTATTAGTTAGGAAACAAAATGATAATAGGCCATATCTTCCTATTCAAATTTTAGGACAATCGTGTTTAGCTTTGTTAGATAGTGGCTCTAATATTTCATTGATAGGGGCACATTCGTTAAATTTATTGAAAAATTCTAGTATTCCCATTATGCCCATTTCATCTTTGCAAGTATCTACTGCAGATGGTACAGTTCAGTCCATTACGGGCAAACTCCAAATTAAAATCACAGTGGCAGATTTATGTAGGGAAATTACATTTTATGTTATTCCTTCCGTGCAGAATTCTATAATTTTAGGTATGGACTTTTTCAATGCTTTCAATAGTACCTTAAGTTGTTCTGATTTTTCTTTTTCCATATCTGAATTTAATTTATCTACCCTTAGTGCTATTCACGATTTTGCTAGTTTATCAAGCTCTGAACAAAGGCAATTAGAGAGTATGATCTCTAAATTTACTACTCTTTCTTCAAAAGACAAACTAGGTCGTACGTCGTTAATCTCTCACACTATCGAAGTGGGAAATCCCACTCCTTTCAGATTATATCAGTACCCCATACCTCAAGCCTGGCAGGCAGATTTAGAAAAGGAAGTAGATTCGATGCTTGCTTTAAATATCATAGAACCTTCAACATCGTCCTACTGTTCTCCGCTCTGGTTAACGAAGAAGAAGGATGGATCCTTCAGGATCTGCTTTGACGGTCGAAAACTAAACAGTATCACAACTAACAGGGATGCTTATCCTATCCCCAGAATAGATGTGATTTTGAGCAAACTTCAGAATGCCAAATACATCTCTTCTATTGATTTGTCTAAGGCCTTCCTACAGATCCCACTGAGTGAAGAGAGCAAGAAGTATACTGCTTTTGCTGTCAGTGGTAAAGGATTATTCCAGTTTGTCACCATGCCTTTCGGTCTTGTTTCTGCTCCTCAGACAATGTGTCGTCTGATGGATTTAGTCATTGGTCCACCGTTAGAGCCCTATGTTTTCTATTATTTAGACGATATTTTGGTTGTCACTCCTGATTTTTCCCTTCATATGGAAATTTTAGATAAGTTATTTTTACGTCTTAAGGAAGCTAATCTAACGGTCAATCTGGATAAATGTCAGTTTTGTCGCCCTAGTCTTAAGTTCTTGGGTTATGTTGTGGATAACCAGGGGCTGAGGACTGATCCTGAGAAAATAGTTGCTATCAAAAATTTTCCTATACCAAAGACCACCACCCAAGTCCGTAGGATATTGGGAATGTGTGGCTATTATCGGCGATTTGTACCGTCCTACTCTACTTTGTTGTCACCTCTTACTGATCTTTTGAAGAACAGGAAAAAGGGACAGACCATTACTTGGACTCCTGAGGCTGACGAAGCTTTTAGGCGCGTTAAAGATGCTTTAACGAGCGCTCCGGTTATGATGTCACCTAATTTTGATGAGCATTTTTATCTAATGACAGATTGCTCTAATACAGCTTCTGGAGGCGTATTATTTCAGTTGAAAGATGGCTCCGAACACCCCATAGCGTACACTAGTAAGAAGTTGAACAAGGCCCAGAAAAACTA
Source organism: Diabrotica virgifera virgifera (assembly GCF_917563875.1). NCBI lineage: Eukaryota > Metazoa > Arthropoda > Insecta > Coleoptera > Chrysomelidae > Diabrotica > Diabrotica virgifera. Next base: position 57,239,731 of record NC_065443.1, on the reverse strand, counting down.
TTCAACTACGGAGAAAGAACTCTTAGCTATCATCCATGGGTTAGAAGCTTTTCGTTATTATCTGGAAGGTCGTAATTTCACTATAATTACTGATCATAGTTCCTTAGTATGGCTTCATAGTATGAAAAACCCTTCACAGAGGCTTTCTCGATGGATATGCAAACTGGCTGCCTATTCATATAAGATTGTCCATAGAAAGGCAAACGGGGTAGTGGTCGCAGATGCTCTTTCACGTGTCCATGATATTAATGTCCTAGATCTGTCCTCTTTAAGTCCTGATATGTGGTATCAGAATATGATTGATAGGGTCACTCAAGACCCACAAAAATATCCTGATTTTAAGGTAGAGAATAATATTCTGTACAAACACATCTTAAGTCCGATAGAGTCCTTATCCAATATGTCGGAGTGGAAAATAGTTGTACCTACGCCAAATAGGGAAAATATTCTGCATATGTTTCATGATGAAGTTACGGCGGGTCATTTTGGTTTTTATAAGACTTATCACCGTATTGCCGAATTATATTATTGGCCTGGTATGCGGAAGTCTATAAAAAGGTACATTTCTAAATGCATGGTTTGTGCTACTTGTAAACCAAGTAACCTACCACAGGCTGGACTTATGGGTTCCTTCAGGAACATAAATTTTCCCTGGCAGATGATCTCAATGGATCTCATTGGACCTTATCCTCGGAGTTACAAGGGTAATACCTATTGCCTGGTAGTTGTGGATTATTTCACTAAATTTCCTTTAGTTTGTCCCCTTCGCCAGGCCACAACTCCAGCAATTTTAAAATATTTGGAGGAACAAGTCTTTTTGGTGTATGGTGTTCCTCAAATTGTGTCATGTGACAACGGTCCTCAGTTTGTATCGAAGGCCTTTAAAGATCTTCTAGCTAAATATAAGGTTCAAAAGACCTTTTATAATGCTGCCTACCATCCACAAGCAAATCATACTGAGAGAGTAAATCGCAGTATTGTCACAGCTCTAAGGTCCTATACTTACCCTGATCACAGAGCTTGGGATCAATATATTCATTCCATAGCTCAAGCCATAAGGACTTCTGTCCATGAAGTTACCCAGTGCTCTCCAGCATATTTGAATTTTGGTAGGAATGTGGCTTTATCAGGTGATTATTTTGGTGTAATTTCAGACAATTCCGAAAATCTTCCTCAAATATCTGAGAAACTTCATCGCTTAGATGATCTCCAGACGTTACCTCATATTTTCGCAGACATTAGGAAGAAGTTAAAAACTTCTTACCTAAGGAACCAGCAGCACTATAATTTGAGGAAACGAGATCTGCGATTCTTTGTTGGTGATCGAGTCTTAAAGCGCAATTTTGTCAAATCCAATAAGGGTGATGCCATTTCTGCAAAGTTTTGCCAGAAATATGTCCCATGTACTGTCTCAAGGGTAATATCTCCTTTGATTTATGAATTAAAGGACAATTCGACTAATAAGCGAATTGGTCAATTTCATGTAAAGGATTTACTGCCTGACAACACCATGGACGATGTGGATTCTTCAACTTCATCGGAAGAAGATTAGCTTAACAGGGTTGTTTAAGCTAATATCTTCCTGTGTTTGCCTTTAATTAGTTTTATTATGGTATAGTATTTTAGTTTAAATTGTTAATCACCAGATAATGCCTGACCATAGCAATTTTTATCCTTCGGCATGGCTTGATGATTTCTCACGTATTAGTTATTAGGTACCGAATTCTTGTGTAATACCGCTTGTATGAGTTTATTATTATTTTTTTGTATTATAGATTGCATTTGAGTCATTATCGACAAATATTCTCAAATACTAATCCAGCCAGTAGTATTACCAAGTTAATAACCTCCACTTGTACTCTTAGTTTTGTACTCAACCTCTCAGAATAAAAGGGCTGTTGATTATTATATATTAAGATATTTGGATGTGTGGGCTCATACAAGTATTCTTGCTTAATATAGATGGAGCTATGTTACACTACCATATCTTAGATTATGTGTTATATCTTGGATATTTGATTACATACCTATTATTTTTTTTTATTGTTTTTATATCATGTCATTGGATTTGCCATATTGGAAAGAAGTTGTGGTTGTTAATTTGTTATTGGGTTACTTTATTGATATTTGTCACAGGTACCTTAAATACTTTATATTAATTCGGATTCTTACTTCCTCCACAGGATGATTCTGGAATGAATTTGGAATTTTGATTTATAAATGAATTCTTGAGTCCTTCATATTTCTTCTTATGAACTAGTCTGTTAATGCTCAAAGTTGGTGAATACGTGGGTTCGAAGTTCAGCAACTGATCACTGCTATCCGATTTCGTAATCCATGTCTTTCTTGTCAGAGTAGGCAGATGTTTATCCATGATAATATTTCTGGTTGGGAAATGGTGTACAACACTTCCTAACCATTCTTGTGCAATTGTTCCAAATATTCCAGGCACATTTTCACACGATAATAGGGAAGTCTAGTTTGCTTATTTTATGTCTCTTAGTTCATAGTATATTGATGCTTGACTTTCCATAGACGTAGAGTCGTAATGTTAGTGATTAACCCACTGGGACAAATTATTGATTTTCTTTTTAGTAGATTCCCTCTTCTTTCCTTAGGCATTAATTGTTGCTTAGATTCAGGAATATCTCCTGGATAATCCTATGTATGTTCACATGAATATACAGTCTTATGAAAGATTGGGAGCTCGTTCCCGTCATATTTTGTATTTACCATGGAGTCATAGAACTTATAAGTTCATCCTTTATTTTTACTATTTAGTTTCGATAGGCTCATATTACCGGATGAGGGTAGATCTAGAGCTAATTTAGTTAGTTATTTAGTATTAGTGAGAATTGGTCCATAAATCTTCCTGATCGTTCTTCTTTGGATATGCTCCTATAAATCTGGTGTCCATTGCTAGTCCGATTTTGGATTAAGTGTCCGATTCTTCACTTATTTTGTTTATTTGGTTGTATAGGTTCGTATTACCGGATGTGGGTGTACGTAGACCTAATTTATTTATATGATTTAGTATGGATGTGAATTGGTCCATAAATCTTCCTGGTCGTTCTTCATTGGATATGCTTTTGTGAATCTGTTGTCCATTGATAGTCTGACTTTGGATTGAGTGTCTGATTCCACATTTATTTTGGTTAATGTGTTTGCATTCCTTTGGTATGTTCACTATTTATATTAGTTGGTATTGGTGAAAATTATTCTATAAATATTCCTAGTTGTTCTTCTCTGGATATGCTATTACGAATCTGGTGTCCATTGCTAGTCCAATTTAGGATTGAGTGTTTGATTCTTCACTTATTATAGTTATTGATTTCATTGGTGACTTTAGTATATGTACTTGCGTTATGGTATGAATTGGCTCTCACCTTTGCCTGGTTGTTCGTCCTTGGATATACTCCTTATAAATCTGATGTCCATGGATAGTTCAACTTTGGATTTACTGCCAATTCGACACTTATTTGTCATTATAAATTATGTCTCATCTTTAGCACTTTTACTAGGACTTCGGGTCATATTTTGCAATTTCCGTTATTTGCTGCAGTGACCATCCTACTTTCCCTTGATTATTAGTGGTGATTATTTGTAATCTTGCGAATCAACGGGGAATGATACACTAAGCACTACTACTCTAGTTTAATATTTTGAAAAAAAAAAAAAAAAAAAAAAAATTTTTTTTAAATAAAATTTTTTTTCTGGTGGTTGAAAGGGAATGTGACGTTCCGCCCCTTATAGAATCGATTATTGATGGGAAGATATTATTTAACTATCCAAAATATTATTTAATTATTTTCAGAATTATTTTCTTTCAATGTTTATTCAAATAGAACTTAAACCCATCTCAGAATTTTTAAATGCTTGATGACGTCACATTTAAAACGTGGCAACATTGGTTTCCCCACTTTGACAGCCAATGCTTAGTAGAGGGGTACGAAGGATTCAGCTGTGAACGTGAGCCTTGGATTGCCATTGTTTCTCGAGTGTTCGGTCTGAATCGTAGTGTGCGGGGTCATTAGACTCAATTATTCACCTCTAATTCTCAGTTCCAAATTGATTAAATATTACAATAAAAGTATAGTGAAGTTATCCAGCAGCAGTGGATTTGAAGAATTTTAGAGCATACTATATCCAATGAGTTCTACCCCGGTAAATACACATTTTATTAAGTATTTTATTCAGCCATTTTGGAAGTCCTTGACATTTGCTAACTAAGTTTCACATAGTCTATTTTCATGGTTTTTATGTTTTATTTTCATGGATCAAACTCATCTAGAGATAATTCAATATTCGTTGTTAATTTGTGCTTCCAGTTGGAAAATAGAGCTAATTTAAACTCCATTTTTTATATTCCTTTCAAGTCTACAGAACTCCTATCTTTTGAACGATGATCAAATAAGTATCCATCGCTTAGTCTTACTATATTTCATCCTTGTATAATATATCTATATACCGGTGTATATATTATAATAAAATATTCTTTCACAGTAATTATATTTTGTATTTCAATTGGAAATTACTTGTGTTATTTGACCAAGGTCATCTGATAGCAACCTGATAAAAGGTCAAGCTGTCTAGTCATTCAAGTTTTTGGACTTAATGACCTATTTCTTCTTATTCCCATAGGAATAAAAACACCTCCTCGTATCTCTTGCTTCTTTTTTTTTGACATTGGTAGATTGGTAGTAACACCACACTGTGTTTTTTTTAGCACCTACCATGAAATCTTAAAGCCACCCTACAACAACACCAAGGCCAGACCACACAGAGAGAAACAATCAATAGGCGACCAGCCTGGATTATTTCCACATTTTCTTTTTTTTGAGTACCTCCAGCTGCTTTCCAACAGTTTTGAGTACCTTCAGCTGCTTTCTACCAGTCTTCCTCTCCTGTACCTCCAGCAGGACAGCTGCTAGCGAGAGTTAGCACCCTTGGGTGCTCATTACATCAACTTCAAGATTAGGAAAGAGTGGTTTGTTTGGGAACATTTACTGTGCTCTTATTAAAGACAGACTGGTTTTGTGATATTTAGTACATTTTTTTTTATAGTTCAATTGCACACACAATTTTCCTGCTTTATATTTTTTATAGGTTTTTTTTCTTTACAACATAATATTTAATTGATAGCGTTCCCCAACACTCTGCAATCTATAAAGGTATAAATTTCTGAGCTCAGATATTTTCCCTGATAATAGTAGTCGGTACTCTTATCTTGATTATTTTTAGGCTGTGTTCCACTTTTGTATAATTATTTAAACTCATTCCATTATTTTAGTATATGTTTAATTAAATTTTTAAAAATTAACTTCACATATTAGTCAAAATTGTAATTATTAACTTTATTTAACTTGAACTTATTAACTTTACTTAACTTTAACTTATTAACTTTATTTAACTTTAACTTTAATTTATTAAATTCATATGAACTTCTGGATTCTAATCCCTCAGATTAGTTTTTGGTTTCACTTGTTATTATTACTATTATAAACCACGAGTTAGGAAAAGGATCTGTGTATCCACTCGTAGGTTTATTTATTCAATAAGGCTTGTGCCTGTCCCACTCACAGTGAGGTATTTATATGTTATATATAGTATCAGGTAGTATTTAATTAAGGTGTACGTATTATAAACGTACAATTATTATTTGGTGAGGGTTCTACTAACCTAGTTGTAAGTTGTACTTCCTGTATTAGAGGTACCCGTAGTCAGTTTTTCTAACCTTATAAAGAGTATTCTTAGATCATAGTTGTATGATGATTTTGTAATTGACTTTCACTAGTATCACTTTTTCCTGTCATGTTAGAGTTACACACTAGTTACTTGTCCTAACTCAGAGATTGTTAAAAAGATCTAGTAGTTACATTCAATAAATATACATTTATTGTGATTTTTTTTTTCTTATTACTCCTTTATTTTTAGTAGTATATTTTATAATTTAATAATCTTTAATAACTTTTCACATACTTGTACTACAAATTTAACATACTCTATAGCAGCGTAGAATACCTGGAAGAGCGTTAACCTAGTTATCCTTCTTCTGGCGCCCAAAAATTCATTCTATTTTCAGTATATTATTATATTTACTCTATCTATTTTCTGAACATTATCTTCATATCTTCTTTTCGAGCCATCATTGTCACTTCCTTTAATCTATTGTCTGGCCAAAAATAGCCGTGCAAATTGGCCGAATCCTTCCTTGAGTGTCAAGTGGCCCTTCTCATACATATTTAGCTAGCCATTCAAGTTATATCTATCTATTAATGATTTCTCATCTCTAGTCCTGTATCAATTCGATATTCTTTGTCTTGGCATCCTTCCATACAAATACTACTACAAAGTTGTATTTTAGTTACTCCAGCTTCTTCAACGGAGAAGCCACACATTTTTGTCCTTTGGCTACATTAAGTAGATCTTCTTCTTTTTACTACTTCTGTTGGAGTTTACCACTCCCTTTTCATTCACTCCAACAGAAAATCATCAGCTAGTTGTTACAGCTTGTGCACTGTAGTTTTTCTCCTTTTTTATAGATCGGGACTTTTCTTCCAGTCGTCGGGTATTTTCTCTTCTTACCATATGTCTTTGAGGAGCGCGTGGATATGACTTGCTAGGGGGTCGCCACCTACCTTATACAGTTCTGCTGAAATTTCGTCAGCTCCCGGAGCTTTTTTGTTTTTCTGGGCCTTAATACCTTCGAGAACTTCCTCTATGGTTGGAGCTTCTACTTAATTCTCTTCTAAGTGGTTCGCACCGTCTTCATCTAAATGTTCTATCTAAATATAGAACGCACTACACTACATAAGCGCATCAACAGATGAAAATAATCAGAAAGACAGACAACGCTTTTTATTGGAATCCTCTTTTTTTACTTACTTTGGTTTTACATTTTTTTGTAAAAATTCAGTAACTTATTTTCTGACCATCTACTCTCTATTATTATACTATAAACTTAAACTATAATCAATTTTTGTTTATTTATAGAATGCCCCGTTAATTCTAGAGAAGAATGTGGTAGTGGTTGTTGTCCAGAAATAACTTGCGATAGAAGGGTTGTAACCTGCACCCCTCCTAGAATTTGTAACAAACTACTCATATTCATATGCAGGTGCATTTGTGATTTTGGATATATTAGAGATTCTGTTAGCGGAGAATGTGTACTACCAAGAGATTGTCCAAAGATCAAACCATATTAAAATTTCACACGATTTATACTTTGGGTATGGCTAAGGGATTCTATAATAATGTATTATTATGTAATTAGTAAACTAATAACTTAATATGAGTGTTTCATCTCCTCATAAACGCAACCAATGTCGAACGAGTAGACCAGTATGCATCTCTCGGAACAATGGATCGACTCCACAAATGATTACTACCAGAAGATTAAAATTATAATTGAAAAGGCTAGAGCGAATTTTAACAAAATGAGAAAAGTGATCTGTGCAAGAGATCTGTAGTTAGAGCTAAGAGTATGGTTGGCTAGGTGCTACGTTTCCTCGACTTTGTTTTACGGAATGAAAGCTTGAACCTTGAATGCAGCATCAATGAAAAAACTGGAATTATTCGAGTTGTGGGTGGTGGGTGTATAGAAGAATTATGAAAATATCATGAAAAGAACGCGCCATAAACAAAGATGTTCTGAGAAAGATGAATCAAGAAATGGAAGTCTTAAATAAAATCAAAACCGGGAAATTGGAATATCTCGGACAAATTATACGTGGAGAGAGATACAATTTGCTCCAACTTATTATGTAGGGAAAGTTTAAAGGAAAAATAAGCATAAGGAGATGCAGAATATCGTGGCTGCGCAACATAAGAGAATGGTACGAGTGTACATCAAATGAACTTTTCACAGCAGCCGTCTACAAAATCCTAATAGCTTTGATGATTGCCGACCTCCGTCACGGAGATAGCACTCTCACTCTTTGAAATTCGCAGATGACATAGTTTTATTCAACTGACAACCTCAAGCAGATATGTACAGCTCTACATGAACTTCACTTAGTGTGTGTCAGTGTGGGTCTTAAAATAAACATAAAACATCTCCAAAACAAAATTCATGAGAAACCCAGTATCTAGCGGAAATATCAATATTGAAGACAACGAAGTAGAGCTGGTGGAAAAATACATATACCTTGGACACCAAATAAAGATCACAAGAGACAACTAAACATGCGAACTCCTAAGAAGAGTAAAGCTATAAGGTTAAGTATAACTACTAAGAAGAATAAACCTAATAAAACCTATTCTTTATCGCATAGCCAGCCTATGGAAAACTCAAAGACATCTTTAAAAGCGATATACCAATTTCTTTAAAACGTAAAACATTTGACCAATGTGTGTTACCTGTGATGACCTATGGTGCCGAAACTTATTGACAGCTACAACTTCTAAAAGGATGCAAATAGCCCAGAGGAAAATGGAAAGGTCTATGCTGAGTACATCGCTTCGTGACCGAGTTAGAAATGAAGACTTAAGACGAAGGACAGGAGTTACCGATGTAATTTCCCGAATTGCCACCCTGAAACGGAACTGTGCCAGACACGTCGCCCGAATCAGTGATGATGAATGGTGGACGAAGAGATTACTTGAGTGGAGACCGAGATTATACCAAATGAGTAGAGGGAGACGCCTTACTCGTTGGACTGACGATCTCAAGGAAATGTCAAAAAAATGGTTGCAAAGTGCTCAAAATAGAGCACAGTGGACAAAAATGAGGGAGGCCTATGTCCAGTATTGGACGCAAAGGTCTGGGTGATAATGATATAGTGATGAGATAATATTAAATCTACAACGTAACAGTAGGACGAACATGAAGAAAGTCCTAACAAAGAGAGAGAATATAAAAACAATGGCTGCTACAGATCGTTTCACGTTAAGAATTGAACATTGCAGATACATCCCCATGTATTTCTTATAAGCGATAGAAGCGCGCCTATGCAACGCCGTACTGATTAGACTGAATCGTATATCGGCCGTCGAGTAGCAACCCGTGCCCGAGAGGTTTGGCAATACTGATCTCCATAAGCGTAACGTTCTATTCTTAACGTGAAACAAAGTATAAGTAGTTGCAAAAATCTGTTGTAAATCTCTGTCTGTAGAAGATATTACCTGTATTAGAGAGGAAGTTTCGTAACACTCTGGGTTCAAAAACAGCTGTTTTCAGGGTAATGACCATTATAATATAGTAAATACAAAAATCAAGCACAAAGCAAATTAGGTGACAGAGAGAAACATAAATAAAGAGAAACAAGTACTACGTCTAGATACAAGTACTTACGAGTTGCAGTATTTCAAAATGTCTATGTGTGTACACGATTGTTTATGAACAAATTTGCTGGTACCAAAATTCCGAATGTGGAAATGAGGTTGGTTAGATTGAAGGCAACGGGGAGGTTGCGTCTTTTTCTCAATTGAAAGTGTTGAGTGATATAAGACTCTTGACGAAATTTTTGAGGATACGAACAGAGAGGGCTCTATCCCTCTCTGTTGCGACACTTTCTTCTGAAAACACTTTATACTTGACGGATAAGTTATTGCGTTGACTTCTTACGGACTTTGTCCCTGACGGACCTTTTCAGATAGAGAACGAAAATTACACTTTGCGTGGAGTCACACTTTTGAGAGCAGACGACAAAAGTGCGAAGGTGCGCTGGAGTCTGGATCATGCAACTTTTATGTTGACCGTTTGAGATGACACTTAACATTGCAGCTAAAAGCGGCTGAACTCCTACTTGAAGGGTGATAGCGGGTGGTACTTAAAGAGAAGGTCTTTTCGAAACATATGGTCTTTTAGGCACATCACATTAAAACACTATTTTTCTTACATATTTACGTTGCTCACAATGTTGCAAGTCAAAGATGGAATTAAAACTTGTGCAGAATTAAAAATACCTTATTGCCTGGTTGCACCAATAGATCTTAAGTTTAAGACGTGCTTTAAGCTTAGCTTACGAAACATAAGCGTTACACTATTGAGTCTTAGATCAATTTTGAGCTTGTCACAATGGATTGCTACGTGGATTGGATGGAAAAAAATAGAAAATTATGGTGCAAAGTATTTTAGACTTGAAGCGTCCCTATCTATAAGCTGAGCTGGGCTAAGTTATAGCTTAAAATTTGTTGGTAATTGGTATAATTGTTTTACACGTTCAAAAATGTTACTCGACCACATGCAAAAACAGCTCTAGCATGTGAAACTTTCAGCTACCTTCAATTTTTGTGAAAAACGTTTTTTGGTATTTTCTATAACAGATACAACGAATTTTGTCACAAATATCGATCACCCTGTATACGTAAACCAACCTGATGATACTTTCTATAAATATTATTATAACTAAAAAGTTACGCATTTAAACAACGAGTATACAGAGAAATTAATCACATGCTATTATTACTATGCTGTAATCTAGAATCGTATTAAATACAATATTTATTTGCAGATTGCGAACCTAACAGTAGGATAGTATGCGCAGACTGTTCCCCAGAACCACATTGTGAGCCAAAACATGCGCACAAACGGGCTTGTCAAATATGTCTTTGCAAATGTAACAAAGGATTTTTAAGAGATGGTGGAAGATGTGTACTACCGAAGGATTGTCCTAAAAAATAACATTCGAATATATATTTTTGTTTATGATTAAATACCACTTGACTTGCAAGAAATGTAAATATATTATTGAATAAACTAACATCTCATCATGGCAGTCTATATTTGTCGAAAACAATTTTATTATATCGATTATTGTATCGATTTAGAAAAACGATTTGATGAATGAATGAATGAATGAATTCCTAGATCTCAACCGCATGTAAAGAGTAACAGAAAAACAGACAATAGACAACAAACCTTAAAATTGAAATGATTTGGCTTGAACAGTATTCCGGAAATTAATTAATATCATTGTTTAAAAAATAATCATTCTTCAAAGGATCAATCCAAAGTGTCATTCTTTTTTAAGAGATGTCGCTGCATCGCCCCAATATTTAATTTTAAACTATTTTTAAATTCCATATAAATATACCTCGTCCAATTTACTTACCGTTGCACGTCATCCGCGCCATAGCTTGTGACACGATACCAACACGAAATATTTAGGCGGTGGGTGTGTTCTTTTTTAGAATCAAAATGATTCTAAAGGGGAACACACCTAACGCCTAGATATTTCGTGTTGGTATCGTGTCACAGGCTATGGCGCGGATGACGTGCAACGGTAAGTAAATTGGACGAGGTATAGACAGGTTGCTTTCGTTTTGCTTCAGAGGTGTGCAAGCAGCTCTACTGAGGATGTCGTAAGAAAGAAACAGCTGTCTGGAGATTGTGTATTGCAGGGGTGGGCAAAAGCCGGCCCGCGGGCCGGATCCTGCCCTCTTGCTTACTTTATCCGGCCCATTGAGAAATCCTGCAAGCATTTTTTTAAGAGCGTAGGCGCAATGTTTGTTAAATGCATTCATATTTTTCGATTTCTGAGAAAACTAATAAGTATTTTGGAAAAATTTAAACGCAGAATAATCCATGTAGTGAGACCGCTCCCGTCTGAAAAAAAATTCTGATTCGGTTTCTTTGTGGATTTCTATTCAAAAATGTCCCCTTTAAACAAATCAGAAGGGTGCCGGGCGGAATTTTTGGGCAGAAATTGTTTAAACAATTTTTTTAAACAAATACAAACGAATATGTTTTTTTGCTTTGAAACATATATTTTTAGCAACGTAGAATGAAGTAAACACTTCTGTTGTATGTAGGTATATTAATTTATTAAAATTCTTAAAATTTATCCACAAGGGAGTGGAAGTACAAAACGTTTCGGGTCAAAATGACCATCATCAGTGTAAACGTCCAGTGTACAAGTAGTTGAAACTAGCCACTTCAAAAGGTGTAAAAACCTCTAAATAACATTATTGCTACATTATAAGCTATATAATAATCGACCTTAAGTCGATGTCTTAAGATTATATATTATCACATGTGGATGTATGTCATCCTTGCTCGGAAATTGCACAATTGGTTGTTAACCTCTCACCTGAACACATTAACCTTGTGCAATTTCCGAGCAAGGATGACATACATCCACATGTGATAATATATAATCTTAAGACATCGACTTAAGGTCGATTATTATATAGCTTATAATGTAGCAATAATGTTATTTAGAGGTTTTTACACCTTTTGAAGTGGCTAGTTTCAACTACTTGTACACTGGACGTTTACACTGATGATGGTCATTTTGACCGAAAACGTTTTGTACTTCCACTCCCTTGTGGATAAGTTTTAAGAATTTTAATAAATTAATATACCTACATACAACAGAAGTGTTTACTTCATTCTACGTTGTTTTAACGAAGGTATACAGCCAACTACAGGGTTTACCCCTTTTAAGTTTTATATATTTTTAGATTTCTTGGGTCAATCTAAACAAGAAATGTATCTTGTAATTTTTCTCAGAAATTGATAGTTTTGGAGTTATAGGCGATTTAAAATCTGAAAAATGCCAAAATACGCATTTTCGAGGCTTAAAAACTCATATTTAAATTAGTATTATTGAGGTTTCCAGATACCTAGATTGAAGACTGAAGATTCAGCTTCAAGATTCTGAAGAGTGATCGCGTCTAATTTTAATTAATACCGTTGTTTTTTAATTGTTAAATATGCGTGTTATCCGATTTTTTTGCCGGTGCGACGAGTTCCATTTCAAAAATCTCCTATTTTCCTCCGAAAAATATTTTTTCCAGATTCTTTGTAATATTCTAAATAAAATAAGTTTCTTGCCATTTTTCTCAAAAGTTAACAGTTTTTAAGTTCTAAGCGATTTAAGATCCGAAAACTAACAAAAAACGCATTTTTCGATTTTAAATCGCTTATAACTTTAAAACTATTAACTTTTGAGAAAAATGTCAAGAAACTTATTTTATTTAGAATGTCCCAAAGAATTCAGAAAAAATATTTTTCGGAGAAAAATAGGAGATTTTTGAAACGGAGCGCGCCGCACCGGCAAAAAAATCGGATGAACACGCATATTTAACAATTAAAAAATAACGGTATAAATTAAAATTAGACGCGATCACTCTTCAGAATCTGGAAGCTGAATATTTATTCTTTAATTTAAGTATCTGGCAACCTCAAAAGTACAAATTTGAATATGAGTTTTTAAGCCTCGAAAATGCATATTTTCGCATTTTTCAGATTTTAAATCGCCTATAACTCGAAAACTATCAATTTCTGAGAAAATTTACAAGATACCTTTCTTGTTCAGAATGACCCACAAAACTCAAAAATACATGTTTCTGAGAAAAAAATGTGATCTTTTGTATTTGTTTAAAAAAATTGTTTAAACAATTTCTGCCCAAAAATTCCGCCCGGCACCCTTCAGATTTGTTTAAAGGGGACATTTTTGAATAGGAATCCACAAAGAAACCGAATCAGAAATTTTTCCAGACGGGAGCGGTCTCACCACATGGACTAGAATGAAATATTACATTATTACTGAGGGCCGAAAGTCCCTAAAAATTTCTAGAATGTTTATCACAGAGGTGAAAAAAAAGAGAACTTACGTTATCATTTCTAAGTATGTTCCCTTTCTCCTTGCTGTCTTTCTCCTTTTAATGATGGTCAAAAGTTCTCTGTTCTTTTCCATTCTGTGCAACACCATTTTGTTCGTAATATGATCAGTCCATGGTATTTTCACAATTCCCCTAAAAAGCCACATCTCAAAAGTTTACAACTTTTTCATTAAGTCAGAATTAACAATCCAATAAAGAAGAATAGAGTGGACATAACATTTTTATTATTATCCCTGTTATTTATAGCGTTTTCCGCCTTCCGGTTGCCAGTTTCCAGCTTAGTCCGTCATTGCATTCGTCAGGGTGAAGGTTCCTTTCCGACATTGCCTTCTGATTACCGCCTAGCCAGGATTGTTTTGGCGTTCCTTTCTTCTTTCTTTTCCTTGACGTCCATTTTAAAATTTGTTTTGGCAGCCTGTGGTCGTCCATTGACGTCGTACATCAGGGGTCACCAATTAAGTTCCCCGGGGATCCATTTCGAAAAACTATGACACTTCCGGGGTCCGGATTTAGTGCTACCTGTGTCTGGTTGTTGTGATTCGGTTTCTTTGTGGATTCCCATTCAAAAATGTCCCCTTTTAGACAAATCAGAAGGGTACCGGGCAAAATTGTTGGGCTAAAATTGTTTAATTTTTTTTTTAACAAATTCAAAACTTCACTTTTTTTGCCCCCAAAATGTTTTTAGCATTTTTGAGTCATCTTAAATAAAAAAGATCTTCAGTCATTCGAAATTCAATTTCAATTCAGTCATCTGAAAAATGCGAAAGTAAGCATTTTCGAAGCTTGAAATTAAAGTTTTATTTTTGAGGTTGTCAAGTGCCTAAACTGAAGTTTAATTCAAGACTTTGATGAGCAATCGGGGCTTATTTTAATTTAAACCGTTTTTAACTCGAAAACTATCAACTTTTGAGATAAATGACGGGAGACCTTTCCTGTTTAAAATCACTCAAAAAAACCTCTAAAAATACATTTTTCGGGAAAAACAGGTAATTTTGAATTCGTTTAAAAAAATATGAGTTATGAGTTATTTATCATCACTGATTCGGGCGACGTGTCCGGCACAGTTCCAATTCAGTGTGTCAATTCGAGAAATTATATCGGTAACTCCTGTTCTTCGTCTTAAGTCTTCATTTCTAACTCAGTCACGAAGCGATATACTCATATTGTACAACCCATATATGAGTACAACATGAGTACAACCTGCCCGAAGTCTGGAGTGAGTTTAGTGCAACAGATTCTCATTAGGGAGTTAAGATATTCATCTGATAGCTGAGATCTGTACCGATTTTTAATAAAGTTCATTCTTGAAAAATCGGCTTCGCGCACATAAGTTGAGTCAAACATAATACAATATAGTACACAATTTCATGGCCAAACATTTTCAGAATTGTCAAACACTATATTCTGAATTTAATGGCGGTCCGCACAAAACTAGCCTACGGTCAGGATGCGGACCGCGGTCCGCCAATTGGTGACCCCTGTCGTACATGACCATACCAGATCAGTTGCCTCCTTTGAATTTCGTCTATGATGGTTGACTTGACATAACATTTTACCATCCGATATCAGATTTGCAGATTGAATCTTTGGTTACTCAAAAATTTCCTTATTTTCAAAAAGGCTGTTCTTGATTACTCTATTCTTGATGGAATTTCTGAAGTTCATTTTTTATCTGGATCCTTGTTATGGCTTAAAATAATGGACCATATTAAAAATTTCGTAATTTTACTGGGAACAAATGGTTCGCATGTACACACCAGAAAGACAATTTATTATTATTAACAGTCAGATGATCTCCAAATGCTTTAAAATGATACTTATAGTATTTTTGTCAACAAAATTTCTTGGGCAGAGAAAAACCTCCACCAAAAACATTAGCGTACATACTGGGTATAGTCCTCCGGCCCGGGAGACATTTTGAAAATTTAATTTTGGCCCTCGCCTAAAAGTATTTTCCCACCCCTGGTGTATTGTGTACTGGTTGTGAATAGAAAGGAAACATAAACTGTCTATTTCACTTGAATGGAGTGGACTTACGATAATCCAACATGGCAATATTAAGGGGTTACCAGATTGTAAAAAACCTGGGATTAGCAAAGGTTAATTTTTAACGTTCCAATAAGCTTGCCCACCAAAGTAATTAGAACGGTCGCGATTATCTCCGACATACGCGTTTTTATTTATATTTTAAGCAATAATTGAAAATAACATTAATATTTATTTAAAGCTGCGGAGGACTATTTTAAAAACAGATTGGTGCAGAAATGTAAAAATATAGAAGTAAAAAATATCTACATTGTAATAAGCTAATCCAATAAGATCTAAATTAGAGCTGCAGGGTCAGATAGTAGAACGAGTGATGGAGTTTAAATAATACCTAGGCATCGCATTACCTAGCTTCGGAAAGCTCGAAACAGAAATGGAAAATCAAGTAAATAGAGCAAACAGAGCTGCGGGTAGCCTGAAGGAAACGATATGGAAAAATAAAAATATCTGAAAAGAATTGAAAGAGCAGAATTTACAAAAGAGTCATCAGACCAATAATAACAAATAGATGGAAAATCGC
Source organism: Diabrotica virgifera virgifera (assembly GCF_917563875.1). Classification (NCBI taxonomy): domain Eukaryota; kingdom Metazoa; phylum Arthropoda; class Insecta; order Coleoptera; family Chrysomelidae; genus Diabrotica; species Diabrotica virgifera. The sequence continues at coordinate 57,223,596 of NC_065443.1, read as the reverse complement.
ACAAATCCTTGTGCGGATATCCTGGAGCTTTATCTAATAAAAAAAGAATGTGTGTGTACTTTGTACGCACGTAAGAAGTTATACTTCTATTATATAATTTCAACGAAATAAATAATATACTTAACAGGTTAGTTGTATTTTATTTAAATATTAATCTACCTTTCTTACCTACCACTTTCAAAAAATTTTTATTAAAACAAACAAAAATTAAAAAAAATGTAAATCATCTGGGATTGGAACCCGGAACCTCTCGATCTCTGGTCCAATGCTCTACTAACCAAGCTCTCGAACCCCTTCTCTTCTTCTTCTTAACTCAGGCGAGACTCGTTAGTCTCTGGCACTTGGTCATAAGACCTTTGTACGAAACCCTGTTCTTCTCCTTAAACTTTAATAAGTCCTGTGGCCTCAAGGAAGGCCAACAGCTTTCTTATTGGTAGTTTTAGGATCTCTTCTGGTTCAAACCTCATTTGATCAGTGAAGTCCTGCCTTACATCACCTAGCACACTGCAATGGCATAGTATGTGTATGGCAGTTTCTTCTTCCATTTCGCATTTTCTGCACCATGGTTCATTCACCTTACCTAGTTTGTATAGGTGATTTCTTAAACGGCAATGTCCAGTCACCATTTCAGTGACCGTTTTGATCTCTCGTTTATTGAGGTTTATCAAACTGTTCGAGAGTTTTTTATCAATATTCTTGATTATTTTTTTAGTCTGGATTTGCCCTTGAGTGGTTCTCCATTAATTTTGATGATTCTTTCTCAGCCATTTCTGAACCTCGTTTTTCATAGCATCTTTAGTGATGCCACAGAAAGGTTCTGGGCCTTCAAAAGTTTCTCTCGAGCCTTGTTTCGCTAACATATCTGCTCGTTCGTTCCCATGCACCCCTTCATGACCTGGCACCCATATTAAAGACACTTTATTGTCTTTTGCCAGGTTATTGAGGAGATCTTTGCAGTTTCTCACCAGTTTTGATTTGGTGAGAGGGTTCTTTACAGCCAGAATAGCCGATTGGCTATCTGTGTAAATGTTGATTCTCTTAGCTTTAGGGTCTTCATCAATGATTTCATCAATGCAGGCCACCAAAGCAAACACTTCAGCCTGGAACACCGTTGTATGTTTACCTAGGCTGTAAGATTTATTATAGTTACATGTTTGCCCAAAGACTCCTGATCCAGTACCATGGGCAGTTTTAGATCCATCAGTGAACCATATTAAGTCCCCATTAATGTTTGGGACTTTTTGTTCTCTAGATGGTATAATTGTGTTAATCTTCTCAGTGAAGATTAGTTCTGGTGTCATCAAATCTGAGTTCATCATAAAGATGGATTAGTCCCAGTAATGTTTGTGTGGCTATTCAATAGATAATTTGGCCTCCAAGTATTGTTTGCTTTAAATCTCAGGATGGTCATAAAGGCTACCGCCGAAATATATAATTCCAGCGGAGGGAGACCTGTGATAGCCTCTAGTGAAGCCGTTCCTGTACTATTCAAGGCTCCTGTTATATTTAGAAGCGCTTGTCTCTGTAGGGTGGTGAGAATGGTCACACAAGATTGCAAAGCCGTCTTTCTCCACCAGAGAACTGACCCATAAGTGACTGTCGGTCGTATCACTGATGTGTACAACCAACATACCACCATTGGTTTCAATCCCCAGGTTTTACCTACAACTCGTCTGCAGTTAAAGAAGAGTCGCTTAGCCCTATTGGTTATATTGGTAGTATGAGTATTCCAATTGAGTTTCGAATCCAGGGTAACCCCTAGATACTTAACCTCATTGGTTCTTTCCAGTAGGTACCTCTCCAAATAATTTCAGCTCACTCAGTCCAGTAAGCTTCCTCTTATTTGTAAAGGCTACCAGTTTAGTTTTAGAAGGGTTCACGGAGAGGTTCTCTTTCAGACACCAGTTCTCTATTTTGTGAAGGGCATATCGCACCTGATACGCAACAGTGCTGGGAAATTTTCCCCTAGTTACTATTACGATATCATCTGCGAAACCCTGGACCCAGATTCCTTGGGCGCTTAGCCCATGAGTCAGATCATCGACAACTATGTTCCATAATGACCGTGACAATACACCGCCTTGAGGGCATCCCTTAGTTGCCCTCAGATTTATGGTGTCTTTATGCGTATCTGTGGATATTATTCTGCTCTGAAGCATCTGAATAATCCCCTTGCATGTTGTATTGTTGATTTTCTTCCTCACCAGTGCGCTTTGTATAGACTCGATCGAGGTACCTTCTATATCTAAAAATCGAACCCCTTGTAAGTAACATATAGTATCCTGGATATAATTACACAACACGGTGACAAATAGATCATAATGTAAAGTATAAAAATGTTATACCTAGATATTTTATAATCTTACTACCGAGGAAGACAAATCCAAATACACAAAAATTATAATAAATAATACATTTACTAAAAACACTAAAATATTATTTTAATGACTTATTTGCGCTGATATATACATACCTATCTTGATAGATTAGCAACGAACTACATACTGTCTGTGCGCGCATGCGCCAGGGAATTATAAAATTTCACTCTCGATCGTAAAGAAGTATAACTTCAAAAATCATCTTTAATAGCGGGTTTTTTTAGCATTATTTTAGTTCTTGTAAAAAGTAGTTGGAAAATTAATCTAATAAACTTATCTTGTCACCATGTCCGACTTTGACTTTCTCACGTCACTGGAAATTTTTATGATTTTAAATGCCCGTGGCACGTCACGTGTCAATGTAAATACATGTCACTCTTTTTATGCTTTTAAATGTCCGTGGAGACATCAATTTACCCACAGTTAAGAGTATTACCATAATGACCTCCAACAGTATTTTCACACCATAATAATATGTGATACCCTCCTTTTGAGATGTTCTCCCTAAAACTGTTTTTCTTTCTAGAAACATAACTGCAGTTAAGGATTATTATGCCTTAAAGTAAACCATGTTAAATACATTATTTATTTACAGATTGCGCTAGTAATACTACAGAAGTATGTGGAGACTGTTCCCCAGAAAAACGTTGTGACACAATTCGTGTACAACAGCGAACTTGTTTGGTTTGTTTTTGCAGATGTAACAAAGGCTATTTAAAAGATGGTGGAAGATGTGTACTACCCAAGGATTGTCCCAAACAGTGACATTTGAATATATCAATGTGAAATAATTTTGGGTTATGTTTAAGTGAAATTGTTATTGAAAAATGTATATTTATGCTATAGTTAATAAACCAACATCGCATCACGGCAGTCTATAATTATATGTTGACCAACTTTTTATCACTAATGCATAATTAATATGCATTCACGAATATTGATTTAAAGAAAGCACTTCTAGTCAAAGCAATAAAGCACTGAACCTCTAAAAAACGACAAGACAGATCTTAATAATTATTTTGCATGCGATTCGTGAATACGCCAGGAAACTTTGTGACCATAGTCATAAGGTAATATTGAAAAACTGCATACAAAAAATGCATTTTTAAGTGCATCTCAAACAGACAATAAAGAAAAATTCAAAACTCGTCAATTATTGGCAAAAATGAGTTATTTTGTTTTCTGACGACGAATATGATACGAAATGAAATGATGCGATATGAAAGTGATCTCCTGGTGGCCAGGATACCTACTATTTACCTCGTCTTCTGGAGCTTTCGGCAAATTCATTAAAAAATTAGTCAAAAATTGTTACTCGGGGTTTTTGGGGTCTCTGATGACGAATATGACATCAGAAGTGGTCTCCGGAGTACCAGGTAGCCAGGGTACCTACTGTTTATGTCGCGACTAATGATTTTTGACTAATTTTTTAATGAAATTGCCGAAAACTTCAGAAGACCAGATAAACAGTAGGTAACCTGGGGACCAGGCACTCCGAAGATCACTTCCAATTTCATATTCGTCGTCAGTGACCCCAAAACCCCCCGAGTAATGATTTTTGACTAACGTTTTGATGATTTTGCCGAAAACTTTACAAGACGAGGTAAACAGTAGAATTTTCTGGGGGAGGGGCAGACGTGAAGATTTTGCACATTACATTTTGTACACTTTGAGTAACTATACATAGTTTAAAGTAAAGGAAAAGCCAGTGGGCGGCACGCCCCCCACCTTCCCATGGATATGGGCGCTTATGCACTGGGCACGAGGTACTCCGGAGATCACTTACGACGTCATACTCATTTTGAGTGACCCCAAAAACCCTGAGTAACAAAATTGAACTCTTAAACTGTTGAAATTGAATTGAGTTCTTATTTTTTTATTGTCTGTTTGAGATGCATTTAAGGAATGCATTTTTAGTGTGCAGTTTTTCAATATTTCATAGCTAGGGGTTACAATGTTTCTTGGCTCATTCACGAATCAAATGCAAAAAAATTATTAAGATCCGTCTTGTCGTTTTTTTGTCTTGTCTCAACTGTCATTCCATTAGCATACTGAAATTACATAATTTAAGTAATTTGCCTCTTAGAATGAATCTTAGTAAAACGAAGACAATGCATCACAGATACATGACGAAAATGAACAAAAAAGCAACGATTACAGTAAAATAAAATATCCTAAAACCAGTTAATGAATTTCTATATTTGAAACAATATGCAAAGATTTACAGAAGAACAGACAACAGATAGGTATAAAAAAAGACAATTGAAGTTGGCTTGAGGAATATTTGGATAAGTACGAGTAAGCTACATTTTAGAAACTGATGATACCCAATACATCAAAAAGAGTCACCAGCTCTTCTATTTATTTATACTTTCTATTTTCACTACTGATTAACAAAAATAAAGCATTTGAAAAAATTTGTTAAATTAATGTTGAATATAAAATGAAAAACAAATTAACTCCAGAAGTATCCTTAATAAACGAAGTTAGGAACATGTGTCAAAAATTAAATACAAAGTAATAGTGGAACAGATACATCTAGCAATATTGCATACACTTTAAACAAAGAACCAAATATTACACTGTTAATTAGCCAACTATTTCTTTATATTTTTTAATTACTGCTCTGGTTAAAAAGTAATTAGAAGAAACTTAAACTGAAAAAACAATTTAACTAAATTTATAACTTTGAAGTTTAACTTTTTATTCAATAAAGGGCGAAGGCGCAATATTTGGCGACAATCTGTCTTTAATGCATTTATGTTTTAAGAATCCTGAGAAAAATAATAAGCATTTTTGAAAAATGGCTTATGAGTGACTGTTAGTTGTCATCTAACAGTCTTCATGTAGAGACAAGCTCACTTGTTTAGCAACCCACGTGATGGGGGAGTCATTCGGTGCCTAAGGCCCAATCTTTATAAATTATGTCTATCCTTTGGAATTTTCAGCAACTATATTAATATAACTAATTTTTATGCCATTTAAAAGGTTTATGCCCTGGTATTTCTTTGGTGGTTCAGCTTGTGATTAAGCAGTTCTAAAAACTGATGATGATATTTTAAATACTGAAAACGTTTTGTGATGTAGCCCTTAAAGTGATTTTAATAAATGTTATACCTTTTATAAAGGATTTTTCATTAAATCTTTTGTGATTGATGGTATACATCCAGCTATAGGAAACTTCTTTCCTTGTGGATTTTCTAATATAATAAATTTATAAACCATTTAAAGGGTTTATACCCTGGTATATCTTTGGTGGCTCAGCTGGTGATCAACCAGTTCTAAAAACTGATGGTGATATTTTAAATATCGAAAACCAGTACCGGCGCTAGGGAATAAAACGTCTGCGTGCAACACTAGCATAGGCGCACGTCGGTTTTTTTAATTAGTATTTTTTATAGAACTAGCAGAAAAAAAAAGCTCAATTTGGTGCTCCCCAAACAGGGGCGCCTGTCTGCAGTGCATCCCTTGCAGGCACGTTATCGCCGGCCCTGTCAAAAACGTTGTGTGATCTAGCCTTTAAAGGGATTTTAATACCTAAGTTTTATACCTTTTATAAAGGATTTTCATATTTTTTTTTCATTCAATTTATATTTTGTTCCGTCGTTTATAACGTTTTGTTTTGGTGTAAAAAAAATATTATAATGTAAATTATACTAAATACAGAATTAATTTTCAGATTGTCCTACTAATAGCTCGCAAGTATGCGAAGACTGCTCACCACAACAAAGTTGCGCCACCAAACCTGTTGTACCTAGACGAGGTCGTTTCCACTGTGATTTATGTACGTGCAGATGTGACGAGGGATATCTAATAGATCACAGTACTGGAAGATGTTTATTACCAAAAGATTGTCCCTAGGATTAACATATTATATTTATTGTTATTGTTGGATATGTAATTTGACTTGAAAAATATAAATGTGAATGTTATTGAATTAAACGCTTTTTGTTGCAATAAACTCATTGGATTTATTCTCCCGATAACCTAAAAAATATTACAAACAGAGCAGCAGAATATCCAAAAAATATCTACTAATATTTTTTTTTTGGCTTAGATTTACCGTCATACTGCCAGACACATAAGGAATACAAGTTATCAAGTTATACAAAACAGGTTTAAAACAAAGATAACAACTAAAAGGTATTAAGTAACACTAAGCTTAACAGCTAAAACAACTAACTACCAAAGGTATTAATTAAAAATGTTTAAGGGAATTATAATGATAATTTGCTGTCTTTTAAAAAGTTAATTAAAGAGTTGTATACATCTACAGAACCAAGTGATAATAAATATAGTATATTCCAAGGAGTTGCTACTTTACATTTTAATAAATCATTTATTAATTTAGATGAGTAAATTGTATTTTTAGAACAACCAAAAATATATGATCTAAATCACTTTCCTCTTCACAATGCTCACATTTATCATTATCCAAAACCTGTATTTTCAATAAATGCTTTGGATAACATGCGTGCCCGAATCGTACTCTAATAATAGAAGTTATGTACTTTCTAGAAGCTCTACAAGACTTGTACCAAGGAAATTTGGGAATACCTGGCTGAATTAACGAGTATCTATTTTGATTCACAAAAGAGTATTCCTTCCACTGGTAGCTCCACTCCCGATGCAGTGTTGATTTGAAAGAGATTATACTATCAGTCAGTGTTATTTTATGTAGAATATTGGTATCGGATGAAACGCTTTCTTTGGCTAATAAGTCGACATACTCATTATGTTCAAATCCTGCGTGTGCTTTAATCCAGATAAAATGTACATTGATTCCTTTGGTTAAAAGATTTTGTTTAATATGTTTAATTTTATAAATTTATGGGCATTCTTGGATGTTTGGGGGTCCATATTTACCAAGAGATTTCAATACTGCTAAGGAGTCAGACAAAATTATAATATGGGCGAAATCAAATTTAGCTACATATAGTAAAGCTTCATATATTGCAATAGCCTCTGCTGTATAAATTGAAGTCTCCGGTTTCAGTTTGAATTTCTTTTCTATATGTCCCGATGGTATAAAAAAGGCGCATCCAGTTCCATCTGCAGATTTAGACGCATCTGTATTGTTATATTTCTATTTGATATGAAAATTAAATTTTGATAATTATAAACAAAATTCAATTTAATATAAAATAATTTCAATTTTCTCAACCACGGGCATATAAATTTAAAACAACCTGTATACAAAAAATTGTTATATGTAATTTTAAGAAGTGATTAGAATAAGCGTACGAAACTCGGAACAATGTGCTTAGAATAAACAAAGTGAATGACGCGTACCATTATCGTTTCTTCGCGGAAGGTCGATCATTAGCCTATGCTAAATAAAACTCAGTGAAATAGATGATAGTTCATTATCGTTTTTCGCGGAAGGTTTCGATCATTAGCCTATGCTAAATAAGACTCATTTGAAAGAGAGAATAGGTCATTAAAATTTGTAAATAGTTAGAAAGTATTTTAGAATGGGAATTAAATATTTTCTTTTGAAATCCATTAAGCATATTTAGAAAGATTAAAAATTGGTTTTGAGGAATATTACGAATGAGAGTTGGTGGTGGAAGATTGATTTGTGAATTTGGAAGGGATATTTAGAAAGTAGGGGAATGAATGACAAAGTGAGAGCAGAATGTTTTGAGCTGTCGAGAAGTGAAGTCGAGTAGTAGACGGTAGTGTTCGAGGAGTGAGAAAGCCGATGTAGTTCCGTGAGTGTGGAGTATTTATCGTGGAACGAGAAGTAGGCCAGGTCGAGAGTAAAAGAACCTCCTTGAGCCCAGAGTGTCCCGGTAGCTGATAGCAGTTTCGAAAAAGGTAGAACACAGCATCACGACAAAAGCAGGAACGAGAGCTATTCGAGCTAGTTTTTCAAAGGAGAACATCACTGGAAGCCAGGACGAGGTTTGATCGCAGCCAAGGATAGCAGGAAAGGGTCTTGTGTGAGGACATTTTCAGTTCACCAGGAAAAGGTCAGTCTCATTTGTTTGGACATGAATGTATGGGTTTTCGTATTAAATTCCACATAAAAAATTGAATAACATAATCAATAATATCAGAAAAGCTTCATCAAACTTAAATAGAGTTGTTCCTAATAACTCCTAATAGTTAAATGTTAATAAAAACTTTCAATTGAAAACCAAAAGGAAATAAGATTCCCATTTGTAAATGTTATGTTTAAGAATAATAAGAAACAGCAAATATTAAGCATTGATTGCCTTTTTAAATAAAATAAAAAATATTTTGATTATAATTGTAACCCATATGTGTATTTTTTTTACTCTTTTCTTTTCTATCCCGATTAGGAACCATTAAGAAATATTTAGAAGCCACGGAAGTAAGTAATTAATTTATAATTCGCCCTGAGATTGAAAATATATTGATATGTGATCTGGTTAATTAATTAGATTAGTATTAATACATTGATTAAATTAAGTAACATATAAGAATATTATCTCATATCAATAATAAAGATCACATCAACTGTCGTCCAACGTGGAAAGCATTGTAAAGTATTTCTAGTGGCAAATTTGAAGGATAGAAAGAGTAAAGCCGGTATTTGAAAATTTATATGCCTGTGGTAAAAAGTGAGATACTTACATTTGATAACATAAAATTTTAGATCTCTTTAGGTACAAATTTTACATAACTGATTTAATATTTTATTTTTACGATATTTACATTTGATATATTTATTGACAATTTATAATATTTGAGTAAAAAAAAAGTCGTCTTGGTAACATACTAGTAAAATTTCATATTTGGCGGGGATAATACTTCTTGAAAACAAATGTCTGTGATAAGAAGCCAAAGCAAGGACAACAAAAAACAAAAAGAACATTCAGACCAAGAAGATATTTTAGACACGACAATCATGGCATCAGAACAGCAAGAATTATCAGGAATAGATAAACTATTACAACTGATGCAACTCCAGTCACAAAAACTGGATGACAATCAACGAAAAGTGGATCGAAAAATGGATGAAACACAACAAAAATTGGATCAGAAAATGGATAAAGTGGAGAAAAAAATGGATGACAATCAACAGGAAACAAAACAAGCGATAGAAGAGAACAATAAGAAAATAGAGGAACGCATAGAAAAGTATGAAATGAAAATTAAAGATCACATGCAAAAACAAGAAATGAGAATGAAGGACCACATGAAAGAACAAGAAATGAAAATTCAAAATAAAATGAAGGAGTTAACGAATTGCCAGAAAAAAGAAATGGAAAGTTTGGAAAACAAGTTGCAAAACGCTATTCAAGCAGACATAGAAGAAGTGGAAAGAAAGATTGCGGAAATCAATACGCAACAAAATGTCGGAGAAAGAAGAGAAATGGTTATACATAGCACAGATGACGTGAAGATAAGGTTTGGCGGGGATGTAAGAAGATTACACCCAGTGCCGTTCATTAATAGCCTGAAAAAGAAAATACAACACATCGGAAATTTCGATACAGCAAAAGAAACTATCAGAAACCATCTCAAATATGAAGCAAGCCTATGGTTCGATAGTAAAGAAGAAGAATTCGGCAATTGGCAACAATTTGAACAAAAATTTTTGAATTATTTCTGGGGAAAGGTCCAACAATTGGAAATTAACAAGGAATTGCAAAATGGGAAATACAATGATAGGATGGGTGTATCAGAAAGGACATATGCTTTGCAAATTTACAATAATGCAAAACATTTACAATATAATTACTCATCGGAACAATTAGTCGAACTGATTGCAAGACATTTCGAGGAAACGCTGGAAGACCATATCACATTGCAAAATTACAAAGACATAGATAGTTTATGCCAATTCCTACAAATAAGAGAATCACGTCTAAGAGAAAGAAAATCAAGAAGGTCGCGAGAAGATTACAGGCCCCGAGAAACACAAGATTACAGAGATAGAAATCAAAATAGGAGGGACTATACAAGACGAGATTTTAATCCCAGAAGGGAAAACGAAAATAGAGACAACGGAAGAGGAAATTATGAACAAAGAAATAGGCAATGGAATGAGGACAGAAATCGAGAATACCAGAATAGAAACACCACACGCTCAAATCAAGAAAACAGAAATAATGGTAGACAAAATGAACAGGGATATCGAGAAAACCGAAACAGATCCGACAGACCAAGAGAAAATAGAAGAGAAGTAAATAATACCCAGACAGATGAATATGACGGAGAGAGACATTATGACGAAAATATAAACAACGATGAGCAACCGGCGTCTTTTCACGACGGCGCTCACTAAAAACCAAAAATCAAACAGGAATCTTTTGTCACCCCAAGGAGTTTATTAAATTGGCAGGAAACAACGAAAAGAAAAATGGAGTTAATTTAAAATTTGTGGATGGATTTATCAACGAGAAACCAATTAAAATTATGATAGACACTGGATCTGAAATAACATTGGTCAACAGAAAACTAATAGAAGAAGTTAACTTAACAAATTTAATTTATAAAATACCTAGGGTAAATTTAGTGGGCGCAAACAAACGGACATTGGCAACTATAAATGAAGGCATACGAGTAATGGTACGACTGGGCAAGAATATGTATGCACTACAATGTGTAATAATGCCAAACATGTCACATGACATGATAGTAGGAGTGGACGAATTGGCAGAAAAACATGTAGTAATAGATTTTAAAAATAATACGATGAAACTAACAGAAGAAAAAGAAAAAGAACAGGACAAGGAACATGAGAAACAAAATACGGACGAATCAGGTAAAGAACAAACAGTGGAAATGAATTTGGCAGCGAAGCAAGGACAAAGAAGAAAAAGGAGAAAAGGTCAGAAAAAGATAAAAGAAAATGAAACCTGTGGCTCCTCAAAAGAAGAGTTGAGCCCAGAAGAAGAAAATTTGAGAGTATCAGAAACAAAGGAAACCTGGGATTCCTCAAAAGAAGAGACGGGCTCAGGAGAAGAAGAAATAAAGCTAAAAAATGAAAGTGAAAAGAATATGATTGAAACAGTGGTATTTGAAGAGGAGGTATATGCAAACGAGGATGCAGAATGCACGGTAAACATGTGTGAAGAATCTGAGAAAAAAGACAGAAAATTGATATGTGGAGAAGGGAAAGAAAAAGAATTGCGGTTGATGTTAAGAAACTACGAAAATTTGATCAATGAGGAAAACAAAGTGGCTAAAAAATACGAACATTCATTTGAGGTGAAAAACTTGGGAAATTTTCGATCAAAGACTTACCCGATTCCACACAAGTATCGACAAGAGGTGAAAGAAGAAATAAATAAAATGTTGGAAGATCAAATCATCGAAAGATGTGATTCACCGTATGTTAACCCGATTGTGATAGTAAAGAAAAGCAGTGGAGAATTGAGATTATGTTTAGATGCCAGGAATATCAACCAGCACACTGTATCACAATATGAATCACCTATAAACATCGAGGCCATTTTTGGAAGAATCACCGGGTCACACATATTTTCGAAAATTGACTTAAAACACAGTTTTTGGTTGATACCGTTAGCTGAAAAGTGTAGAAACTACACCGCTTTTTCTATTGATGGTATTGTCTACCGGTTTAAGGTAGTGCCGTTTGGATTGCAGAGTGCTTGTGCTGCACTCGTCCGAGCTCTACATACCATTTTGAATCGCCACGAAGATTTCATAGTTCATTATATCGATGATTTATTAATTTTTTCACAAGATACTCAGAGTCATCTGAAACACATAGAAATAATTCTGGAAGAATTGGACACAGCGGGATTGAAATTAAACATTGAAAAATGTCAATTTTTTCAAAAAGAAGTCATTTATTTGGGTTTTCAATTGGACACCAAAACAGTAAGATTATCCGAAGACAGAGTCAAGCTCATAGATGAATACCCAAGACCAACGAATTTGAAAACATTGAGAGGTTTTCTTGGCACGATTAATTATTTTAAAAAACTGATTCCCGATTTGAGCCAAAAGGAAATCCCTCTGATAAAGTTGCTTAAAAAAGGAATAAAATGGAATTGGAAAGAAGAACAGGAGGAAGCTTTCGAAACATTAAAACGAGAATTCGCAAAAGGAACGAAAATATACCACCCCATTTACAATTTACCTTTTATACTCCGAACTGATGCGTCCATACAAAAATTTGCAGGAGTTCTGTCTCAAATACAAAACGACCAAGAAGTGCCGATATGTTTTATATCGCGAGTGACTAAAACACATGAGAGAAAATATAGTGTTACAGAATTGGAGTTTGCCAGTGTACTATATTGCGTAAACAAATTGAGGTTTTACTTATTGGGAGCAAAATTCACAATCGAAACAGACCATGCTGCTTTAGTACATATCATGAAGAATAGATTAGTAAATAATAGAATACATAGAGGTATTCTATTATTACAGGAGTATGATTTTGAGTTCCGATATATAAAAGGAAAAGACAACATAATAGCCGACGCTCTAACACGGGATGAGGACACGGGAAAAAAGGAAACAATTACTCTACAGGTGGGACTAAATAGATTAATACAAGAAGAAGGGATATATTCGTTAAATGAGATAAGGACAAACCAAGAAGACCTAGAGGAAAGAGAGAAAAGAAGAGCGGAAGTAGAAAATGACATATATTTTAAGAGAATAGACGGAAAGGAACTATATTTAGTGACACAGACATTGGCCGAAAAGATAATAAAGAAATTACATGAGGACAATGGGCATATCGGTAGCAGAAAAGTTTGGCTCGTTTTTAGGGAAAATTACATCAGCCGACAGGATTACCGCATTGCAAAGGAAATTACCCAGAAGTGCGATGTATGTCAAAAATATAAGAGTCGGAATTTCAAAAACGAAAATGTTGCCAAAAATATTGAAGCCCGAAACAAACTAGACATTGTAGCAATAGATATGTTAAGCGATCTAATTATGACCACTAAAAGGAACAAACATATTCTGGTAATGGTGGATGTGTTTTCAAAATACGTAAAATTATATAGTTGCCGCACCACAAAGGGGGAGGAAATATTAAGAAAAATCGACAATTTTATAGCCATAGTAGGAACACCAAAAAAGATCCTACTGGACAATGCAACGTATTTCAGAAATGATCGTTTCAAGGGACAACTTCGAGAACGAGGAATAGAGACAAATTTTGTCAGCATCAGGCATCCACAGAGTAATCCTTCGGAACGATTCATACAGGAAGTGACGAAATTTCTTCGCATTGCAACAGATGGTCAACATCGCCACTGGGACAGGAAATTGGCGGAAATAGAAAGGTATCTAAATACAATTCCGAGCACAGTAACAAAAGAGACCCCAGAATACATCATGAAGGGTGTATTGCCGATACGGCCATGGGAAGACCAAGAGCCAAAAGAATATCAACAGGTGATTGAAACCGTACAGAGAAGATTACGGCGAAGCAACGAAAAATATATCCAAAGACAGGAACAAAATAGAAAAAGAAGACCAGTGACTTTCCAAAAGGGTGAAAAAGTACTCGTGAGGGCATTACGAGTATCAAATCTTCCTGGGGGCATTTGCGCAAAGTTGATGCCTGTTTTCGAAGGCCCGTACATCGTGAATAATGAAAATGGGATAAATAGTTATGAGTTGAGGCACAGGAACTCGGAAAAGATCCGAGGAATTTATAATATTCACGATGTATACAAATATCACGAATAAAAGACAGAATTACATGAAGTAGATAGTAAGTTAGGATATAAGAAGTAGATTAAAGTAAGGAAATATACAGGGAGTTGGTTTTGCCTCGAGAAAATTTATTTAAAAATGCAGATAAATTTTATCGAATACAAGGCGGGGATTTGTTATATTTCTATTTGATATGAAAATTAAATTTTGATAATTATAAACAAAATTCAATTTAATATAAAATAATTTCAATTTTCTCAACCACGGGCATATAAATTTAAAACAACCTGTATACAAAAAATTGTTATATGTAATTTTAAGAAGTGATTAGAATAAGCGTACGAAACTCGGAACAATGTGCTTAGAATAAACAAAGTAAATGACGCGTACCATTATCGTTTCTTCGCGGAAGGTCGATCATTAGCCTATGCTAAATAAAACTCAGTGAAATAGATGATAGTTCATTATCGTTTTTCGCGGAAGGTTTCGATCATTAGCCTATGCTAAATAAGACTCATTTGAAAGAGAGAAGAGGTCATTAAAATTTGTAAATAGTTAGAAAGTATTTTAGAATGGGAATTAAATATTTTCTTTTGAAATCCATTAAGCATATTTAGAAAGATTAAAAATTGGTTTTGAGGAATATTACGAATGAGAGTTGGTGGTGGAAGATTGATTTGTGAATTTGGAAGGGATATTTAGAAAGTAGGGGAATGAATGACAAAGTGAGAGCAGAATGTTTTGAGCTGTCGAGAAGTGAAGTCGAGTAGTAGACGGTAGTGTTCGAGGAGTGAGAAAGCCGGTGTAGTTCCGTGAGTGTGGAGTATTTATCGTGAAACGAGAAGTAGGCCAGGTCGAGAGTAAAAGAACCTCCTTGAGCCCAGAGTGTCCCGGTAGCTGATAGCAGTTTCGAAAAAGGTAGAACACAGCATCACGACAAAAGCAGGAACGAGAGCTATTCGAGCTAGTTTTTCCAAGGAGAACATCACTGGAAGCCAGGACGAGGTTTGATCGCAGCCAAGGATAGCAGGAAAGGGTCTTGTGTGAGGACATTTTCAGTTCACCAGGAAAAGGTCAGTCTCATTTGTTTGGACATGAATGTATGGGTTTTCGTATTAAATTCCACATAAAAAATTGAATAACATAATCAATAATATCAGAAAAGCTTCATCAAACTTAAATAGAGTTGTTCCTAATAACTCCTAATAGTTAAATGTTAATAAAAACTTTCAATTGAAAACCAAAAGGAAATAAGATTCCCATTTGTAAATGTTATGTTTAAGAATAATAAGAAACAGCAAATATTAAGCATTGATTGCCTTTTTAAATAAAATAAAAAATATTTTGATTATAATTGTAACCCATATGTGTATTTTTTCTACTCTTTTCTTTTCTATCCCGATTAGGAACCATTAAGAAATATTTAGAAGCCACGGAAGTAAGTAATTAATTTATAATTCGCCCTGAGATTGAAAACATATTGATATGTGATCTGGTTAATTAATTAGATTAGTATTAATACATTGATTAAATTAAGTAACATATAAGAATATTATCTCATATCAATAATAAAGATCACATCAGTATATAGAGCTATTGACTCATTGTAATTGTTCGTTATGGATAAAAGAATATTTTTATTTAAATATATGTTTTCACTATAATTTGGTGCAATAATATCTGTAGGAGAAAAGAAAGAAGAGTACGCGTAGTTTTTGAATAAGTCGTTCGTTTTATCTATATTTTTTCAGAGTACTATATTTTGATTATAAGCTTCACACAGTAAGGGAGATTTCTTTTTTTGCCAATATTTATTGGTTAGATCATGGCAACTCAAAGTCACTATTTTTTGGTATAGAAGTGGGTTAAGTAAGTATACTTTCATTAAATATTTTTTAGATATCTACTAATATAACTCTGTAAATGTAACTCTGTAATATGTCGTAAAATAAATAACATAAATCAGGTAAATAATTACCCCTATTCTTTAAAATAAATTATTTTTGAAAATCGTACTTACAATACAAATTGCTTTTGTGTATTCTGAGAAAGTTTTTTGAAATAGAGATCCCAATAAAAATAGAAAATTATAGAAAACAAAGACCATTATTCCCTGGAAAACAATAGACATGTAGCATTCTTATGGCAGGAACATCTTAAAAAAAATAACAGTGACATTTGTACACCCCATAAAAATTTTATGGGGTTTTGTTCCCTTAAACCCCCCCCCCCCAAACTTTTGTGTACGTTCCAATTAAATTATTATGGTGGAACCATTAGTTGAACACAATATTTTTAAAACTTTTTTGCCTTTTATATTTTTCGATAAGCCAGTCTTTATCGAGATGCAGCTTCTTTTTTAACATCCATAAGGAAAAATTTTCCTGTAGCTGGCTGTATACCATTAATTACAAAAATTGAAGAAAAAAATCTTCTGTGTAAAAGGCATATTAGTTTGAAAACCCCAATAAAGGGTTACATTAAAATACAGAACGTTTTCGCTCTAAAGAGAGCATCATCAGTGTTCTAAGCAAGCTCTACATGCTAAGCCACCAAAAATACATGGGTTAAAACCTTTAAAATGCCGACCAAAGGTCTTGCATTGGCATATTATTTACTAAACCCTGGTGATGGGTGAAATTTAAAAGGTATACCTAAAGGCACCATATGACTATACCACAAGCATGTGGGTGGTTGAGTTGATTTCTCTGTCTTCACAAAGAGAAAGGTAAAAGCCAACTCAGTTGGCTGGTTATCGAAAATCCGGGTTAGCCCGAGTATATGATAAAAATTAATAAAATATGGTATACTTACAGATAAAGTCCATTATAATTGCAAAAACATGAAACATATTTGTACAGTACATGTAAATTACGTACTGTACACAGTATTGTTTATTTCTCAGTCAAAGGGAAAAAATGTTTGATTTGTCTGATGAAAATCGGTACGGGTTAGCCGGACTTCCATGTTATTGGGGGCCGACTTAACGGGGTTCCACTGTAGTAACTAATGGAAAATAAAGACTCGTCATTATTCCCTACCTACGTGAAAAACATAACATGTTATTCACGAATTATACTGAAAAAACTGCTGTAAAAACGTGAAATATATATCGTTTATTGTGAAGTATATAATATATCGTAAATAAAATAATAGTATACTGTAAACTATACTAAAAATATGTATTAATTTTCAGACTGTCCTACTAATAGCTCGCAGGTATGCGGAGACTGTTCACCAGAAGGAAGATGCATCCCCAAACCTGTAGCTTGGCGAAGTTCTTACGACTGCAGATTATGCCATTGTAGATGTGACAAAGGATATCTAAGAGATTCTGGAAGATGCGTATTACCCAAGGATTGTCCGCAAGATTAAAACATTTTTTGTATATAAAATTTGAGTTGAAAAATATAAATATGTAATTGTTATTGGATTAAACGCTTATTGTTGCAATCAATCAAATTTATTAACCTAACATACCCACTTTAAAGTAAAGTTTATGATTTAAATTTCACGTCACGCCAAAATATATTTTAAACCTAATATCGAAAACATATCTGCTGGCAGCGATCAATGCTTGGACTAAGCTGATAGGCCTTGATCACGCGTATCAAAAAAAGTTTACTAATAGCAAGCTGAAAATTAGTTAATAGCTTAACGGTGTCTAGTTGTACAAACTTTGATGTACGGGAAAACTGGAACAGGGGAAGTTTTAGTTGTGAAACAGGTTACAGTTTCGAACGTCTGACTACGAAAACGTCCCACAAATTTTGTCGCACAGAACTTCCAATAATGGATTTGTTACCCTTTCATTATACTCTCATGCAAAAATCAGACAGCTATTTACCACCAATATAGTTCCTGTCATTTGATATGTTCTACGTGTCGGACTTATTAAAATGCCTAACATATTTGTCGGACCAATATTTTTTCATATATTATATAAAGTTTGTTATATAATAAACTTAAAACAACCTGCTAGTTTTCACAATCATAAACGTGTCAGGATGACACGTTCCACAATTAAAATCACGTTCCACAATTAAAACTTTCCCTATTCCCATACATCAAAGTTTGTCCGACTAGACACCGTTAAGCTATTTGCAAATTTTCACTTTGCTATTAATAAACTTTTTTTAGTACGCGGGATCCAGCTCTATTACGAAATATGGTAAGAAATGAGGAAGTTTGTAGACGAACAAGAGGGAAGATACTATCGAAAGTATTACAGGCCAAAAATGGAAATGGGCGGAAAATATTGAAAGAATTAAAGACAACAGATGGACACAAATATTAATTGAGTAGACACAGACGCAGACAAAGCCGATGAAGACCCCTAAGGAGATTGACCGACGGCCTCAAAACAATAATTGTGACCAATTGGATAGCAGAGGGGCAGAACAGAACAAGATGGAAATATTTGGATGAAGCCTATGTTCAACAATGGACAAATCATGAATGATTGATGATGATGATGATCTGCTGGCATAGCTCTAAATTGGACTTGACGATTATGATAAGATATTTTGTCTCTACTTAGACTCTACGGGAAGAGAGTAACACGATAGGAAACATGAATATGCAAATTTATAATTTGCACATGCTTTCTCAAACAAAAATGTATAATAAAGTTTAACGTGAAGTAAAACCCTTCCTGGTGTAGTTGGTACCTATATTTAAATAAAAATTTAAAATTTTTTTAAAAATCCAAAAGAATTACGTTCATAACGTTTTCGGACTTATCAGTCCATCATCAGTAAACTCCCTGTCCTTGCTAAATAGCCACAATGCCAAACACTGGTTAAGTTGTATGTTCCAACTACATAGTAAAAATTATAAAAGAATTTGGCCTAAATTGGATGTCAATGGATTACTTCCAGCCACATGATGCTCTACTGCATTACAATAAAAAAATTTTTTGTGAAAAATATATAAGAGAGACAACAAAAGTAAAAAATGTAACGGAACATATAACAGGGTTAAAGTGGAGATTTCGCCACAATGCCAGACAGGAAGATAAAAGATGGAATGCTGAAAGTCAAAACTGGAGACCGTGGACAGGAAGAAGAGGAAGAGGAAGACCTCAGATGTGATTAAAGGACGAAATTGTAAAAGATGCAGGAACTCATTGGAAAAGCGCAGCCAAGGACAGACAGATATGAAAAGATTTGGGGAAGGCCTATGTTCAAAGTCGGATAGAAATTTGCTATAGAAGAAAGAAGAAACATGCTTTCTGTTATGATATTATAATAATTACATTATGATAATTATTATTATAGCTAATAATCTCCAACATAATGTCATAAACCAAAGAAAAAAAGTATTGAGAATAAATATACATCAATTATTATTACTGAAGTTTTCACAAAACTTTTTTGCAAAAATTAGAATTCACCACAAAACCCCTCGCATCCACCCAAAACACATCCGCCATGGTCTAATAATATAAATAAAATATACACACATTTTCTATATTTAGCACGTAGTCCAGTCGGGTTAGACGACTAACAGACCTTGCATTAGGAGCTGTCCCAAATTTTATTTTTCTTATCTTTAGTTTACTTTTCCTGCCTGTGAGTCTTCTTAATGTTGCTCTTGCCATGTTGGCCTTCTGGACTGTGGCTTCTACATGTTCCTTTGTCCATGATAACTCCCAGGTATTTGGCTTCATCTTTCCACTCGATGGGGTTGTTCTGCGCCGTCAATTGTTCTTGGGGCTGTTGTCTTCCTTTCTTATATATCACCGCTTGCGTCTTTTCGGAGTTGATGGCTATCTTCCACTTTATACTCCATTCCTCGATGTCTTCTAATGCTGTTTGCAGGTTAGTTACTGCTACATCTATGTTTCTGTATTTGGCCGCTATCGCTGTGTCGTCAGCATAAACACTCATCAGGGTACCTAGTGTTCTTGGTACATCTGCGGTGTATATTGTGTACAGCAGTGGTGACAGGACTGCTCCCTGTGACACTCCAGCCTCCGGGTTCCCGAGTTCGGACAGGACTTTTCCTAACCGAACCCTGAAACTCCGGCAGTCCAATTACGAAAAGATCAGCCTTGTCATCGCCCCGCTGTACCCGTAACCTCGCATTTTGTAGATGAGCCCCTTATACCATACTCTGTCGAAAGCTTTGCTTAAGTCCAGGAATGCTGCTCCAGTGTACTGCTTGTCGTTGAATCCAGCTGCTATGTACTCAGTTAGTCTGAGTACTTGTAGCTCGCTGAAATGCTCTGCTCTAAATCCGAATTGAGCTTCTGGGATTATCTCTAATCTGTTTGTTTCTGCTTGCAGTCTGCTGAGGATAATTCTTTCAACTATCTTACTGATCGCTGGGAGTATGCTGATTGGCCTGTTATTCTGCGGGAATGTGTGGTTCTTGCCAGGTTTTGGGATCATGATGACATGGGCCTCTTTCCATGTTTGGGAATATTTTGAATCTCAGTATCGCGTTCACTATGCTTATTAAATGCATTATAGTTCTTATAGGCAAGTGCTTTAGAGCTCTCTTTTTTATTTGGTCTAGACCAGGCGCTTTTCTTGGTGAACTGTTTTTTATGTGTTCATTTGTTTCTTCCGGTGATGTTGGGGGGATGATATCTTCTGGATCCTCTGGTCTTTCTTCTTGCTCTTCGACTTCTTCCATGAAGTCTACGTCCTCGTCTGGATGGTAATTTAACGGGCATTCTCTTTCGAGTGTGGACCTCATCACCTCTGCTTTTTCTTCTATGATGTATACCATGCCGTTTTCTCCATGTAATGGGGGATGGGTTTTCTGGTCAAATGCTATCCGGACTGGACTAACGGCTATATACAGGGCTAATGATATAGGATTGGTTGTCACTGTACTATCAATATTATTTTGTTAGTTATTTCACATTTTTCATTATTAGCATTTTAAAATGAATGCATTAACTTACCGATAAAACAATGAATAATAATATAAATTCCAAAAAGGATAAACTATAAACACTGTAAACAAAAATATAACAGAAGTAGAATAATTAATTCAGTAGATAAACATTTAAATGGCCGGTGGGAAAACACAGTATTAATTACCTTTACAATATTTGTATACAAACACTTTAGCCACTATTATCCACCACAGCTTTTAGTTTCTTTAAAATAGTTTTTAAAATGAAGTTTGTTGTTTTCTGCTTTGTTTTAAGCGCTATCGTTAGTTTGACGGTTACGATTGGTATGTCATTTTTGTTTATAATAATTATATATAATTAAATAAAATATAACAAACTTTGTATTGTAATATTGCAACCGAAACTCATATGGTTTCATAGTTTTATCAGGTGTCATAGTTATAATGTGTCATAGTAATATATACATATGTTATATACAGTCACATACGTTATATACCGTCATAAACACACCGTTTTAAAAGGAATCAACGCCCTTCCGGTAGGGATCTAAGAAGGAGTGTCACCGAGCTACAAGCCCTTATCCCTTGCCGTACCGCTCCTCCATAGGTCGATCAGACACATACATATGTTTCTGGTCGCAAATATATGGCGTATTATTTCTACAGCTTCTTCAGTTAATTTTTCCGTCTTATTTATTCTACCATATTTGTTCACTATTGTGTAGAGTTTTCTTAACTATATTGTGATAACCTTTTGGCTTATATTCTTATTCTTCATTTACCATGTCGTTTCAGAACGTTGGTTAGATACCATCACATATATTTTAATTTTATTTTGTGCCACCCTAAATAACATGTTTGTATCAACACCATAAGAATCTTGCAAGCTCTTCAACAACGAAGTTCTTCTTTGTCCTGGAATGCGTTTGTCAGCTATTTTCTCTTGAATAATATTTTGTAGCAACCTATATTTGGGACCTCTCACTACATGTCCGAAATACTTCAACTTTCTCTTCTTGAGGCCTTTATTTTATAATGTCAGTAGTCTTGCCGAGACGTTCTAGTTTTGTTTGAGTTTCTAATTTTCTCCACCAAAGAAACTTTTAAAATTCTTCTATAGCACCACATTTCAAAAGCCTCATGGCGATTTAGATCGACTTTTTTACAGTCCAAGTCCAAGTCCAATCCAATTTTAGGTCTCTGTTACATTTATACTTTGGACATCCTACTAAAAGCGGATCTGCGGCTTATATTGGTGACTGCCTAATTTAGGTAACAGAAAATAGACAACAACATATTTTTGTGAAGTATGTAGAGCCCGTAAAGCCCACTGAAATACTTAAAAATATCCTTATCTTTCAAAAAATTGTTTTGTAATGTGAGCGAAGACAGAGAGACAAGGTATGTATTCGTGCTTTCAAGTGAATAGTATACGTATACCGTATTCTAAATCACTTCAACCAACAAGTTAGCATCTAGTCAGCGTCTGTTCACCTAGTTGGTGTGGTTATCTTTATGTTCCAGGAACTAAAAATTCCTGGTCCGATATTAGCCGGGCAACGGAACACAAATTATAAGTAACACTAAATCATTCAAGTAACATAATTTTACCTCGGAGGGACAATCCACCTGTTCAATGACAGCAGCAACCAGACACTCGGCTCTGGAGAATTCCTAGTTATATTCAATAATTAGACAATAATATAAACTGGCAAACAACATATCCTCAAAACAAACAACTCGTCGAACAATAAGTCCGTATAGTTCTGCTTGTCCTTATTTTTGTATAGACACGATAGTCTGTTTTTTCTTACGGTTTCATGTACCGCATGTTTGTGTTTACGTTTCCTTTGTTAAAAGCAATCCATTGTATTTTTTCGCATTAGTATGGCAAAAATTTCATCCAGTTGTACTTTCAACCGCTCTCAATAGTGTTTTAGTATTTTACTATTTTTTAGTTACCAATGCTCAAGTTTTTTCTAATTCAGTTTATAAAGGAGTTTGTAATAATATCCACCATTTTTTTAATATTATGCACGCTTTCATAATTTTCTTGAAAAAATAAAGTTTATTTTATTTGGAGCAGAATTTTATTCAACAGCAGCATAAAGAATATTTAGTATAAAAAACTAATACAGCGATATAAGACAAATTCATAATGAAAACAAAGGAGAATAGACATACCGCATGTCAGTCTATATATCCTGAAAGATCCATGTTAGGTCAGTAGTTCAGGTTTAAAAATCAAAGCCCGTATTATTTCAACTTGCGACAATAATATGCTCTATTTTCCGGTGAAAAACTTATTAAAAAAAGTATTATTTCACAAACCGACCATATAACCCCAACGTGTTTTAACGTTTCTTTCGGAACAAGTGTCGTAAATCAAATGTTTTGGAAGACAACAACTGTATTATTTGGAAATAAAAAAATGCTTTTAATTTGTTAGTTTCTGTCAACAAATATTTCAATAAATAAATAATTCAATAAAAATAATAACACAGGTTTACATTTTTTTTGACTATTTGACGAAACCATGTTACTAGGGGCTTTTTGGGGTCTCTGATCACGAATCCGGGGTCCACTGACCTCTTTCACGTCAGGTAAAGATTTCAAGGTCAAATCAAGATTAATCGACAATCAGTCTAAAAAAGTATATTAGGGGTTTTTGGGGTCGCTGATTACGAAGCAGGGTCCGCCGACCTCTCTTACGTCTAGCTTAAGGTCATTTTAAGGTCAAATCAAAATAAATCGACGCAATCGCTCTGAAAAAGTATATTAGTGGGTTGGCGTCGCTGATCACAAAACTCATTTCAAGGTTAAATCAGGACAGTTAAGTCCACAAAACTGATTTGACCTTGAAATGACCTCTCTACCTGAAGTGGTAAAGCTCATCGGACCCCAGTTTTGTGATCAGCGGCCCCACAAACCCCCTAATATACTATTTCAGACTGATTGTGTCGATTTAGCTTGATTTGACCTTGACATGACCTTAAGCTAGACGTGAGAGAGGTCAGCGGTCATCAGATTCGTGATCAGCGACCCCAAGAACCCCCTAATATACTTTTTCAGAGCGATTGTCGATTTATCTTGATTTGATCTTGAAATGAACTTATGAACTTACCTGACGTGATAGAGGTTATATACGCATATATATGCAAAATGGACAACTAATACAAAATTCTCGGAAATGTTCATCGATGTATGCAATGGTACAACAAATTTTCGGTAATATAAGATATTAATTTATAATTTTAATACCTATTAACACAGATTAACATAATTTTATGTTAATCTGTGCTATTAATATAATATACCTAAACATTTTTCAGCTTAGATTTCTTTATGGCGGTGACTATAATGCCAAGCATCAGAGTTGGGGTTCTAGACTAGATACGACCCGAGCAAGAGAGCTATACAAAGCAATAAACAACGATAATCTAGAAGTAGTAACAACACGAGAACCAACGTACTGGCCAACCGACTCAAATAAAACACCCGATCATCTGGACTTTAGCATAACTAAACAAATTAAGAGGAACTATATGCATGCGGAGTCATGTTATGAACTTTTTTCCGATCATTCGCCAGTTGTTATAACACTAACTAAAAAAAATCTCCACAGGGAAAAACCATGTGAATTGCACAACAGGAAAACAAACTGGAACATCTTTAAACAACGGGTCGAGGAGCGACTTCAACTAAACATTTCCCTAAAGACCAATGAGGAGACCGAATATGCAGTAGAACACCTAAACTTAGTTATACAACAAGCTGCCTGGGACTCAACAACACACAGCAACAATGAAATGAAGAGTGAATACACTTCAATATCAATAAGAGAGAAAATAGCCCAGAAAAGAAGACTCAGAAAACAGTGGCAAGCAACTAGAGCGCCATAAACAAAAACGCAGTTAAACAATGCTGTTAAGGAGCTAAAAGAAATGATAGCAACAGAAAAGAATCTACAATTCAGTGAACACATAAAACAACTAGATACAACTGAACAAACAAACTACTCCCTATGGAAGGCTACTAGAAAATTAAAAAGACCCCAATACAATATACTACCATCAAAAAAAAAGAGCAGGGCGGATGGTTAAAAACACCAAAGGAAAAAACAGAGACATTTGCAAGCCACCTAAGGACTGTGTTCATTCCCAATGAAACAACTGACCCCAACCAAGAGGAAACAATAAACCAAGCACTTGAAGAACCATACCAGCTGGAATTACCAGAAAAAAGATTAAAAAAAGTGATATAAGGGCCACAATAAGATTCAATACCAACCCTAAAAAAGCTCCAGGGTACGACCTAATCACAGGACAAATATTACAAGAACTGCCGGATATAGGATATACATATCTAACACAATTATTCAATTCAATCATGAAAATCAGCTACAGTCGAACCCGCATATTAGAATACCGCTTAAAGGAACATCCCGGCTTAAAGAATAGAAATTTAAGGTCCCTAAACGTTTACACCAGCAACCAATAATCGGTTATTAGAATATCCCGGTTATAGGAATACTTTTGCTTGGCACGAAGGTTATTTAAATAAGCGGGTTTGACTGTATTTTCCGCCACAATGGAAAGTAGCCGAAATAACACCCATTTTAAAAGAAGGCAAACCACCTGAAAGGGTAGAATCATACCGGCCCATCAGCTTACTACCAGTGCTATCCAAAGTGTTCGAAAAACTTTTATTAACAAGACTAACGCCTCTCCTAGAAGACAAGGGAATGATTCCAACTCACCAATTTGGATTCAGGCAGAAACATTCTACCATTCAAGAAGTACATCGAATAGTAAACAGAATCCATAAAGACCTCGAAGCATCCAGATATTGCTCCGCCCTGTTCATAGACATAGGACAAGCGTTTGACAAGGTATGGCACCAGGGGTTGCTCTATAAGCTGAGGAGTTGTTTGCCTCTAAATTATTACACACTATTAAAGTCATACCTTACAAATAGACGCTTTAGAGTCAAATACGACAATGAAATATCAGAACTCCATCCCATAAGAGCGGGTGTCCCCCAGGAAAGTGTGCTGATTCCTGGCCTGTACCTACTCTCTACTGCCGACCTTCCAACATCACCTGCCACAACAACAGCTACATTTGCAGATGATACTGTGATCTTATGCTCCAACAAGAATCCAAACATGGCATCAGAACTACTACAAAATAACATAACTGAAGTCAAAAAATGGTTACAAAAATGGAGAATTAAACCAAATAAGCAAAAGTCGATACATGTAACATTTACAACCCGTAGAGGAACCTGTCCACCTGTATGTATTAACTGCAAACAAATACCACAGAAAGATAATGTAAAGTACCTTGGGATTCACCTGGATATAAAACTCACCTGGAAAAAACACATATTTTCCAAGCCAAAACAATTGGGCCATAAAGTGAGAGACATATACGGGCTAATAGGAAAACAATCCCAGTTATCAACACAAAATAAATTACTCCTATACAAAGCGGTGTTCTATCCAATTTGGACCTATTAGATAGAACTGTGGAGAACAGCCGCAAATTCTAATATAGAAATTATACAAAGGTTCCAATCCAAAATACTAAGGATGATTTTAAATATACCGTGGTATATCACCAACAACGCCGTACATCGAGATGCAGGATGCAGAGGTAACTTATGTAAAGGAAGAAATTACATATCGAATAAAAAAATACAAGGACCGATTGCGGGAACACCCAAACCACCTATCAAGGAATTTGATGCAGATGCGTGCAGTGCGCAGGTTAAAACGTAAAGTGACTAGTGATTTAGTGTGAGCTAAAAACAAGTGTAGTGTTTATTTATGTTTTCCCAGAACCAATAATAGTTTAGTAGACTAACTAGACATGTTCGCCACATGTCAATAGTTTAGCCGACATAAATATTACTGAATGCTTATTATTTGTAAAAAACGGCAGATTGTAATAAATTGGGATGTCAATAAAAAAAAAAGATTTCTTTATGGTTACCGTTAAAGAGAAGATTAAATAAATATTCAACAAATTGTCAATTATATTTGGCGTAATTTTTTTATTTTAGGTCGAATGGAATGTCCTCCTAACTCATCTGAAGCTTGCGAAGGCTGTTGCCTCGAAAGAACTTGTCAAAGAAGAGTCGTAGCTTGTCGTCCTATTAGAGATTGTATATATAACCCTATCGCTGTAAATTTATGTAAACTAGTTTGCAGATGTAAACGAGGATATATTAAAGATGCATTGAGTGACCAATGCGTATTACCGACTGATTGTCCAACAATTCCAATTATAACTCCAACTGATTAATAATATGTAATTGAATTAACTAAACTTATTAAACCAAAATGTATACCCTATTCCACGAATATACGACTGTTTTGGATTATCTCGACAACGAATATTTTACTGTGTAAAATATGAAGAACGAAAGTAAAATGCAAATTACATTGTTGTTTATTGGAATAATTATTAGAGCCATTTACTTTCGTATTTATTATATTGCACACTAAAATATTCATTATCGCGATAATCCAAAATAGTCGTATGTTCGTGGAATGGCCTATATTACGCTTTTATATACCGGGTGTCCACTTATATTTTCCCCCATTTTAACTGCCCATAACTTCTAAACGGCTTAAGATAGAAATATGCTGTTTTCGCTTAAATGTTTTTATTTAGTAAAGTTTTGTCTGAATGGATTGAATTTTTTATATCGCTTTCAGATACGAAAACAAAAATTGCGGATTTTTGGAAAAAACGTTGTTGCCTTTTTTTTAATGGAACACCCAGTATATTTTTTTGTAAATTGAAAGAAAGGTCATTTATCTATCCAGCGATATAAAGTTTTTCAAAATCGGTTGTCAAATCACTGAGTAATTAATTTTTAAAATGAGAGGTGCAACATGGATATCACATACCTAAATAACATAACTAAGCAAATTGATATTATGTTATATGATTTCCACATTGCATCTCTCATTTTAAAAATGAAGTGCTCAGTCATTTGACAACCGATTTTAATTTTTTTTTATA
This sequence comes from Diabrotica virgifera virgifera, assembly GCF_917563875.1. Lineage (NCBI taxonomy): Eukaryota > Metazoa > Arthropoda > Insecta > Coleoptera > Chrysomelidae > Diabrotica > Diabrotica virgifera. Next base: position 57,195,689 of record NC_065443.1, on the reverse strand, counting down.
TCGCTGGATAGGTAAATGATTGTTTTTTCAAGTTTTTAGGTAAATGACCATTTTTTATCTCGCTTTTAAATAAAAAATGGCGGATTTTTGAAAAAAAAACGTTGTTGACTTTTTTTTCAAAACACCCAGTATATTTTTTGTAACTTGAAAAAATTGTCATTTACCTATCCAACGATATAAATTTTTTTAAAATCGGTTGTCAAATGAGTGAGCAATTAATTTTTAAAGTGAGAGATGCAATGTGGAAATCACATAACATAATATCAATTTGCTTAGTTATGTTATTTAGGTATGTGATATCCACGTTGCACCTCTCATTTCAAAAATTAATTACTCAGTGATTTGACAACCGATTTTGAAAACCTTTATATCGCTGGATAGGTGAATGACCTTTCTTTCAATTTACAAAAAATATACTGGGTGTTCCATTAAAAAAATCAACAACATTTTTTTATAAATCCGCCAATTTTGTTTTCGTATTTGAAAGCGATATAAAAGATTCAATCCATTCAGACAAAACTTTTACTAAAATAAAACATTTCAGCGAAAACCTCATATTTCTATCTTGAGTCGTTTAGAAGTTATAGGCAGTTAAAATGGGGGAAAATATAAGTGGACACACGGTATAAGAAATAAAGATAAGCACAAATTTGAAGAAATGTTAGAATTAGCAAAAAAATTTTAAAATAAAAAATAAAAAGTAGGGTTGTTAATAATTGGTACATATTTATGTAAAGTAAAGGACTTTATGTATTTTTATAAATTTAAAATAAAATTGGCGCAAACAAATGTAGATCCTAGTATAAAATAAAACTTCATAATATGTTACTTTCTTCTATGAAAATAATAATAAATCTTTCCTCTATTAATTTTAATACCACCAATGCAAGAAAGACTATTTCCTTCTTCGTCAAATTTGGCTCATATCGGATATTAGCAATCATTCTGGTAATTAATTATTCTAACTGGGAAATAAGCCACTCCACTTCGGAAGTCGTTTCAAAATACAAAATACTAATAAATTAAACAAAAGTGTTGTTCCTTAGTAAAACAATTCTTCTAATAATTTAATTTAATTTTTATAAGGAAAAAATTTCATGTATACCATTAATTACTTGTTTACCATTAATTACCTGGCTGTATACCATTAATTACAAAAATTAAAGAAAACACCTTCTGTATAAAAGGTATATTTATTTGAAAACCTCAATAAAGGGCTACATTAAAAAACAGAACTTAATTTAATTTGACTCATTCATATCTACTTTAAAATATTTAATAATGTCTGAATTGCCGATATGAATGAGTCAGATTAAATTAAGTTATTAGAAGAATTTTTTACTAAGCAACAACATTTTTGTTTAACTTATTAATATTTTGTATTTTGATAACGACGTCCGAAGTGGAAGTATAAAATTAATTTTTTAAGTTAAATTGTGGCTTATTTCCCAATTAGAGTAGTTATTTACATAAATGTCACAAAGAAATAGCTTCAGAACAATACCATTCTGGCAATTATAATTTTGTTATTGAAACCATACAAAAACAACAGCATACTTCAAGAAATAAGTACTAACCTAGTAAGTGTACATGATAATTATCTTACCAAGTTCAGACAACTATATAGGGCTTTTCATCGATTGTCATTTGTTTCGAGCTTCTGTCATGTGTCATATAATATTATTAATATATCTACGCCATACGTCTTTGGTTTGTATCATTGGTTATATCAATAACGTATGACGTAGATATATTAATATTATGTGACACATGACAGAAGCTTGAACCAAATGACTGTGAATGAAAAGCCCTATTGGGAGAAAATATTGGGGAAGTGACTATTGCGATTATAAAATCACTACAACTATATATAACAATCTGCAACAAACAATTTTCAAAATAAGTTTTAAAAAATTAAATAGCGATGTCAAATCAGTTAGTAGGTCTGAGTACAAACGTCAATAAATCGAAGACCATATAGAGACCAATAATATAGGTTACCTAGTTAATAGGTAGATAAGTCAAAAGAAAACTAGGTCCATTTTATGAACGTATGCGCCATAAATAAAAAAAAAACAGACAATACACAAATCTGAAAGGTATTTCAGATATAGTTCTTCCACTCGACATTTGCACATCGTGATCATTCGTATTATTCGCGGTGTGCAAGTACTTGGAGGGGATACGAGAAAAGATCGTGCGAGAATAGTGGAAAAATGTTGCAACTTTCTTAAATAATTCAAATTGTCAATTGAAATTGTCAAATTGACGTATATTTCATACCTACTCTCATTGAAGAAGAAAATTATATGTTGCTCCACAATATTGATATGATATGCAATTATTATAATATAATGGAGTACTTACAGAAACCCATTAAGTACTACAAAATTGCATTATTAAAATATTTATCCATAAAATCAGAAGTTTAAAAGGCAAATATTTTATCGATTTCAATCCAATTTATCGATTATCAACAACAAATTTTTGCTGATTCATGTAAATAGGCTGCCGTCCAATTTTGCCAAAGGGCCAGGTCCGGCTTCAGATCCACTATTTCCATGCATGTAAATTTTCAACGGGATGATGGCTGAACCGGAGGTGGCCATTTTTTCAAGAAATACACCCACTACGTCATATATACCTTACTCTCATGCATTAAACAGTTTTAAACATCCTTCAAAAGACCAAGGTATCATACTCTCAACCATACAAGGAATACAAGTTGTTGAATATGTAAAAGCTGTTGGATCAATAGTACAGCCCAAAAATGTTATTTGGGTATACAGAATGGCAAACAACCGGATCTGCATATACCTCTCGTCTAAACATATATTTGACCAATTTATTAGCTCCCACAAATATGTAAATATTGACGGTAACCAGATTGAAGTAAGAAGACTAATAACCCCTGCCCAGAGATTAATCATATATAATGTATGTCCTACCATACCTAATAGCGTAATTGAAGAGCATCTAAAAACTATGGGTATAATATCCGCCTCCAACATGACGTTTCTATGAGTAGGCATGCAAGACCCGGAATACAGCTACGTGCTTAGCTTTAGGAGGCAAATCTTTGTAAGTCTTTTAGAAAATGCATCAATTCCTGACTCATCCCTAATCTCATTCGGCAATACATTATATCAACTATTCATTTCCATAGACGGTTTGAACTGCTTCAGATGAAAGATAGTCGGACATCAAGATTCTGACTGCCCTACTTTGTCTTCATTAAGTAGTCCAATTAATGAAATGGAAACTGGCCATCAAGTCAACATACATAACTCTGCCAATGAAGTATCAAGCCAGCTGGAAGAACAACCACGAAATTAACACTAAGAAGGTACCCTGACATAAAAGAAACCAGAACCTAACACGGCACAAAATCGCGAATTAACATCAGCTACAAACGACCAAGCCACGTCCTCACAAACAAACAAAGGATCACAGATTTTGTCACAACCACAAATGCCCCAGGATAATTCTTCAGTAATGGAAAGTGATAGAAAAATTACTGTAGCTACTCAGGTTACTAAAAGACAAATTTCCACCTCTCCTGGAATCCTTGAAAATGACCTAGTTCCTCCCACTACTGAAAAACAAAAAAATAAAAAGCCTAAAACTCAAGATAATATTCCAGATATTCTGAATCAAATTAAAGAAAAAATTGAAAATATAAGCCCTTCCTTTACACTTTCTTTTCATGAAATAAGTGATTTTCTGTCAAATTCCCTTCACTCAAAATATCCTGGACTTATTGCTAAAAACTATTCAAATGAAAGCGAAGAATTAAAAAAAATTATAAACCGTATATATTTTCAAACACAAAATAAAAGTTTAAAAAGCAATATCACCAGATTGAAGAAGAAACTACTTCTAAGCAGTCTTTCTTCTGCTGACAAAACTGACTATGAATCAAGTACTCAAATAAATAATTAAAATGGCCAATAATACATTCATATTACAGTGGAACCCCAATGGTTATTTTGCTCATATAAAATCCATCAAGCTTCGTATAAGCGAATATCTTCCTTTAGTCATATGCCTAGAAGAGACCCATTTCAAGCATAAAAATGTGACATTAAAAAATTATGTTCCTTTCCTAAGAAACCGAATCGCAGATCACTCATACGGCGGAACAGCAATTTTCGTAATGGATTACATGAAGTCAACTGAAATACAACTGAAAACAAACCTCGAAATAGTCGCAGAAATATTCCCACAAACTGAGAATCAATATTTGCAATGTATACTTACCTTATCCTACTGATTTAGAGATAACTGAACTAAGGAACGTTTTAAACCAAATTCCACATCCAAAAATAATGTTAGGCGATTTTAACTGTCACAACAGTACCTGGGAAAGTAACAAAACCGACAAATCCGGTAACCTCTTAGATAATCTCATCGACAATTTAAATTTAGTTTTAGTGAATACTGGAAAATCTAGTAGGTTCAATTCATACAATGGTATATTTTCTGCTATAGATCTGTCTCTATGCAGTCCGTCGCTAGCTCCTTTATTATATTGGGACACATTGGGGTATTTATATGATAGTGATCATTTTCCTATCACAATAACCATAAACACTAATGATAAATCAACTTTTCCAATTCACCAGACATGGAAAATAAAGTCAGCTGACTGGGATTTGTATCAAACATTGACAGAAGAACAAACAAATAACTTTAGTTTAACCAATAACGCAAACCAAAATCTTAAATTATTCAATAATATTATTATTTCTTCAGCAACAATCGCAGTGGGAAAAACAAAATCGAGTAAAAGGCAGCCAGTCCCTTGGTGGAATAACGAAATTGCATAAGCACTCACTTTGTCTAAACACGCTTTCAATGTTTACAAGAAAGGTAAAACTATTGATAACCTTTTAAAGATTAAAAATCTCAGAGCTCAAAGCAGACAATGGAGACATGTTAAAAAAGGAAAACGAAAAAGTTGGAAAAAATACGTGTCTTCAATAAATCCTTTCACTCACTTAGGCAACATATGGAACAATGTTCGCAGAATAAAAGGGACAACATTCTTCCGAGGCATAGATACCCTATTATACAATAACCAAATGCATTTAAACAAAGAAGATATCCCAGAAATACTAGCAGATATATATATGAACTTAATTCTAGTGATTCCAATTATAGCATATCTTTTCTAGAACACAAAAAACTAATGGAGTCGTCAAATATACAAATCACCAAGAGCGACAATCCAATAAATAAACCTATAAGTTTGCAGGAATTAGAATTTTGTTTAAGTGCAAAAAATGCGACGCCAGGACCTGATGATATTCAACGCCTTTTTTTACGAAATTTTTCTCTAAACGCAAAACTAATATTAGTTGATATTTTTAACAATATTTTTATTCACCATGACTTTCCTGATCTTTGGTCGCAAGCGACTATACATAATTCCAATCCTTAAATATAATAAACCAAAAGACGATCCAAATTCCTATCGTCCAATATCAGTTACTTGCTGTACCTGCAAACTTTTAGAAAAAATCAAAACCCACAAGGAAAAAAAGCTGTTTTTCCTGTAGTTGGCTGTATACCATCAATCACGAAAATTGGAAAAAATTCTTTGTAAAAGGTATAACATTTTATTAAAATCCCTTTAAAGGGCTCCATCACAACAAAACGTTTTCGATTTTTATAAAAAAATCATCATTAAAACTGGATGCTAGCTGAGCCACCAAAGAAAAATATCCGGGTAAAACCCTATAAATATAACATAGACGCGTTAAAAGTGCATATTTTAAGAGGAAACAGTAGCGATCAACAGGTAGCAAAAACGCGTTCCAAGATTGCGGCTGTAATTTTGAATATGTTTTCCAGATATTTGGCACACGTATTCTTAATATAATAAAGAATGGCGGTACAGAGCCCAATTTGAAAAATATATTAATATGTGGAAATTACTCTGTAATTAAATACAATATTAAAAAAAAACGTGCCTGTACCGCCATTAAGAAGAACAAAAAAATACACTTTCTTCAAATAAACTTTTTTATCCGATGCCTAGATTTTGTGTCATTTTGGAACTACTAAAATTTTTTGTTTCATTAGTAGTTCCAAAAAGGCACAAATTCTAGGCATCGGATAAAAAAGTTTGTTTGAAGAAAGTGTATTTTTTTTGTTCTTCTTAGTGGCGGTAAAGGCTCCTTTTTTTAATATTGTATTTAATTACAGAGTAATTTCCACATATTAATATATTTTTTAAATTAAGCTCTGTACCGCCATTCTTTATTATATTACGAATACGTGTGCCAAATATCTCAAAAAAATATTCAAAATTACAGCCGCATTCTTGGAACGCGTTTTCGCTACCTGTTGATCGCTACTGTTTCCTCTTAATAAAATGCCTTATGATGGTCACATGGCAACTAGGATAATGCCCTAAGGTAATGTATTGAATTTCCCAACATGTGGGATCCAAATTGAGTTGTTTACATTCCAATGACTACAGTTATTGTATCCAATGATACGGTTGCCATTAAGTCATTGGAATGTAAACAACTTAATTTGGATCCCACGTGTTGGGAAATTCGATACATTACCTTAGGGCATTATTCTAGTTGCCATGTAACCATCATAAGGCATCTTATTAAAGGATGCACTTTTAACGCTTCTATGTTAAATTTAAAGGGTTTTTACCCGGATATTTTTCTTTGGTGGCTCAGCTAGCATCCAGTTTATCTAACACTGACGATGATTTTTTATAAAAATTGAAAACGTTTTGTTGTGATATAGCCCTTTAAAGGGATATTAAAAAAATTTTATACCTTTTACAAAAGATTTTTTCCAACTTTTAGAAAAAATCCTTAATTATCGTCTTAAATGGCATCTCGAAAACAATAACCTAATAAGTATCAGACAAAGTGGATTTCGTACGGGTAGATCCACAACAGATAATCTAATAACACTTGAATCAGCTATACATGAATCTTTTCTGCACAACCAAAAACTTATTGCCGAATTTTTTGACATAAGAAAAGCTTTTGACACAACATGGAGACATCTTATACTAAAAACATTTCAAGAATGGAATGTTCAAGGGCATATGTTGCCGTTTATTAAAATTTTTTTAGAAACACGAACTTTCCGAGTTAGAACCAATGGTTTCACATTTTCCAGACGAGTACTGCAAAACATCACTCCACAAGGATCTACTCAAGTCCTACACTCTTTCTAATCGCTATAAATTAAGCTACCTGTATTTACTAGCCTATATGCAGATGACTTAGTCTAAAAACAAACAATGTAACTCTAGGATCACATAATATTGCAATCTGTCTTACACAAAATTGAAAGCTGGTCGCAAAACACGGGTTTTATATTTTCTGGTGAAAAGATACGTTATTTAGTTTTCAGCAAAAGAAAAAATTATCCTAATTTTAAATTAACACTTAACGGAGTTATGCTGAAACAGGCAGAAGAAATAAATTTCTTAGGACTTTCTTTTGAACGTAACTTAAAATGGGAAAACCACATAACCAATCTGCAACGTTCTTGCCAATGCAGAATTAACTTACTAAAAATGCTGTGAAATACCTCATGGGGGGCTGATACAACAACTTTACTTAGTCTATATAGATCACTAATACGAAGTAAAGTAGACTATGGCTGTTTATGCTACGATACTGCTAAAAAAACATCTTTAAAAAAACTGGACTACATTCAAAATACGTGCTTGAGATTAGTTTCAGGTGTCACAAGAACTAGTCCAGTAACTAGCTTACAAGTTCTGGCTAATGAACTCCCTTAAGCTAACAACGGCAACTTCTATTACTAAATTACGTTGCCAGAATTTCAGAAAACAAAAGCAACGTAACTTACTCAACAATATTTTGCAGAACATATGTATCTTCCGATCTTTAAAGAAACATTGTAAAAATCATACTATATGAGCGCATTACTTGGGATAAAACAGCTATATACAACTCACGCTATACTTCTCAAAATAAAAGAAGAACTATCTTATCTACAGGCTCAACAAAAACATATTTCCTTCATCTAGTTACCTTCCCATATGAGAATAAGTGGCAGTGAGGAAGTGAACGGTCGGACGCACTTGGGGCCTTTCGCCCAGGGTGGTCGCCTGGATCTACACTACTGTCATTAGGCCAATGCTAACTTACGGAGCCATTGCTTGGGTACCAAAAGTGCTACAGGCAACAGCGATCAACAAACTAAACCATATTCAACGGATGGCTTGCCTAAATATAACAGGTGCCATGAAAACAACACCAACTGCTGCAATGGAGTTGCTCATTGGCATTACCCCTTTAGACATATATGTCAGAGAGGTGGCGCTGATGACGATGATGAGGTTACGCTCAGCGGGTGCAAACCGTGATGTAGGAATGGGACAATTGAGATGTCGTTTCTGGCGGGGTGAGCTGGAGGCACTGCCCCAGCTGCATGCGGGCCATGGATGCGACTCAATTAAACCTACGTTTGTCTTCGACAAACCCTACAAAATCGAAACAAGACAACATAGGGAGTCAAACGTGGCAAATGCATATTGCATCTACACCGATGGCTCCAAAACGAAAGAAGGCTCAGGATGTGGAATATACTCCAGATCATTGAACCTTAGTATAAAATGGGGCATGGGCAAAAATGCCAGCGTAGTTCAGACTGAACTGGCTGGTATCTCCATAGCCGCAAAAGAGATAATCGGGAAAGGTATAGCCGGCAAAACTGTAATAATCTGCACAGACAGCAGACAAGCGCTACTAACCCTGAACAGACCACGCGTCATATCAGGGCTAGTAATGGAGTGTCATGAATCACTAGCCCAAGCTTCGGATGGTAACAACATCATCCTGAGGTGGGTTAAAGGACACAACAGAAATAAAGGCAACCGCATTGCTGACCAGCTGGCTAGAAGGGCAGCAAGCCTAAGACTCTTGGGACCTTCTGATCCTTTTGGCTTGTCGACTACAATAATCGCGGAAACTGTCAAATGTCACTCCCACACGCAAACCTTAAGAAGATGGGAAGAAGGGCCAGGATGTAGACTTGCCAGGGTAACACTAAGGAACCTTGGGAAGTCAGCATCAGAAAAGTACTTGAGAATGACCAGGAAAAACCTACGCTTGACCGTTGGTTTTTTAACTGGCCATTGTCAACTAAGAAAACACCTCCACACACTGGGGCTAGTAGACACATCTCTATGCAGGAGGTGTGAACGAGATGACGAAACTGTCGAGCATGTCCTATGTGAATGTCCGGAGTTATCGTCAATACGAGAGTATGCGTTCGGCGAGCCTTGGCCTACACCTGCCGATATAGGGGAGATGTCACCAGGTGATTTGTCCACCTTCCTGGAAATGGCAGGATGGACAATGAACTAAGGAAGACAACCCCCTGGGAGGATGTACAATGGGTCAATTGTGGCCTAAGTGCTGTGGGACTTGACACACACTCCCTACTCTACAGATACAGAGGAAGTGGACTCTCTAGCAAGAAATGCGATCACCAACCAAAGTATTGCTATCATAAATCAAATACCTTGGACTGATCACAAAGTAAACATCAAAGGCCACATTCACATAACGTGGCAAACTGCCTGGGATCAGACTACCAATAAACTTAAAGAATGCCTAAGTCAAGTAGGAACCAAACTCATCGTACCAAGTAACAGAAAAGACCAAGTCATCATCAACCGAGTCTGAATAGGACAGAGGTACATTACTTACACACAAGCAAATCTTCAACCAGGAGGCTGCTCCGATGTGTACCAAGTGCAACACGCAACTGACAGTGAAAAATGTGATGATAGAGTGTCCAGTGTACCAGAACGAAATGATCGCGTGTGCTCTTAGTGACAATCTAAAAAGTGTACTAACTTCAAACTTAAAATCCTTATTAACTTATCTTGAAATATCCAAACTAGATACCAGATTGTAAAGCATTTTTATGTAATAATATGTATCTTACTGATTATTAGGGAGCGGATTTTATGCTAACTGCATATTGCTTGCATATTTCGCATATTTAATAGGAACTTTAAATTTTGCATATTTTTAAAGAAACGTACACATTATGTGTCTATTTGAACACATTTTTGTCCAAACGAAACAATTCTAAATTTTTTTAATTCGACACAAAATATTCCAGCACATACTGTCATATCTTTTCGAGAATTACCTGAAGTCGGCTCATTTATTACCTTTTCGGTTTTTCTTAGAAAACACCCGATTTATACCCACAAAAGTGCGTATACTACGCCGTCATAAAAGATTCTAGGATGTTAAATACCCTATTCTTCAGATAATATTTACACCTCTAAACATCGTTTTACCAAGTTTTACGATCCTCTAACGAAAATTTAAATATGGTTTAAATCAGATACCGTAAATCAGTAAAATTAGTCATCTTTAGTCGGTCAATTCGAATGTTAAGTTATTGTGTAAAAGTACTTCTGTTTGTGAATGCCGAAAAATTCTAGCCTGGTTTATTCCCGGATCAGAACCTATCCCCAGCTTCTTTACACTAATGGAAAATTAGTCCGCAAATCATGTAGTAAAATGATGAATTTAAGATTGCTTCCTTCCTCTTTTTTTTCTTTAATAAATAATATTTGGCTGCTTCCTCAATATTTTAAGCTTAAACAGTTTGAAAAAGTATGTTGTGTTTGTCGTAAATACCATCTCAGCGAAAATGTTCGGTTACTCAACACGTCAAGACGGAACTACATAAAGTCAAAATTCAAGAAGATGAGCTAATCGAAAGGTGATCAGTTGTACATTGACAGTGTAGACAATCGTTGATGACTTCATCAAATGAACAATATAAATTTAATTCGGATTTATACGAGGCGATTATTTGTGCAAACATACCTTTGAAAAAGCTGGAAAATCCTGTTTAAAAGTTTTTTGGAAATATATTCCAAGAAAAGTGTTCCTGATAAAAGTACATTGAGAAAAATTACGCACTTCACAACAATACCATAAAAAATTCAAGAATATAGTGGAAAATCGATACATTTATTTTATTGTAGATAAAAATGTGGTTTCTGAAAATGCGCATTTTTTGAAATTATTGTGCATATCTCGCGCATATTTCGTAATTTTTTACTGCATATGTATGCGCATATTTCATCAAAATTGCTCGCATATAAATCCGCGGGTCCCGGTGAATTCGTAACTATTTTAATCCCCCATCCTAATTACAGGCCAATTGGTAACTCTGACCCTCTCAGGTAATTTTTCGGTAACCGATCAACTACCGGTGAATTCGTAACTAAATAATGGTATAATCTTTTAGACTTGAAATAAACATATGGAAAATCTCTAAATTATCAGATGGATTTAAATAATTTATCATTGCTAAACATCTAAAAAATATTAAATTTACAATTACTTGATAAAAACCAAGCTCGTGTAGAGCTATACTTGATGGAAATAATATTTTAACACGTGTTAATGAAACACTATAATATTGTTTCAATTATTTTATTAAGATATTTCAATTTTTGCTATTTTTTATAGGTACATATAGTACAAATATAATGTTTTTAAGCAAACCAAGAAACATTCGGTTTAGATTTAAGGTATGTATTAGATTTAATCAATGGTTTCGAATTCACTTGAAGAAAGTTTCGGGTTTGCAGGCCAGGTAAAAAAAAGTTACGAATTGGCCGGTGTACATTTTGATTAGAAAATTGTTGTCATTAAAAGTTACGAGTTGGCGCGTGTCCAAATCCGCTCCCTACTGATTATGTATGTCCCTCCTCTAATAACCCTTGGCGGTTGATGCAGGTATATTTGTCTAAATAAAGAAAAGAACGGAATTTATTACAGTTACAGCGTCTACAGCATGTACAGTCATTACCATCTACAAAAAGTTAAAAAAGTAAGTTTTTTTTTTAATAAGAAAGGAATAAGAAAAAAAGTTCTTCAAACCTCCAAAAGTCATCTACAAACCGTGTGAGATGTTGACCAATGTAGGAGGGGCCTTGATTAACGTTCTGTTGCGTTTTCGTTTTCTTCAAGGAAGATTCAGATATCCTTTTTTCAGAAACTTCGCACTATATTTTACTAGTTTACGACAAAATTGTATTTTTACTTGCAGTCCTCTGGTGGTTAGAAAGCAAAAATTATACTGCCATTCTTATTTGCCTGCCTCAATAAATGAACATAATATTGTTCACTATGCCAAATGTTACTGATGATATTATTGTAAACCAAGGATCGTAGAATAGTACGTAGTGACTTCCATCAACAAATATTTGTTGATGGCAATTTTGTCCATCACACAAAAATATTTTAGCCGATATTATAGAACGGGAGATATTAACAGAACTTCAACCACGATTTTCTGAGTCCTGCCCTTTGCAATACTGAAAGGTTAGAAAAGGTACTTACAATTTATGGAAAAATCCACGGGTTTCCTGTGACATTTTCCTGTGAAAATTAGATTTTCCATGAAGAAAAAATGGGGAGATGCCATGAATTTCTGCGTCCTGCCATATCCATAGAATGACAGGGTACAATCAATTTTATGAAGAAAATTTTTTGGGCAGGAGGGTTGCAAAGGACTAAGGGAGTATATAGATATACAAACATAAAGTGAAAATAAAGAAATTTTCATAATTTTCTGAGTCATGCCAACTTAATAAATTAAACATAATTATTTGATAATGATCGAAAAAAATGTTGGCATGACGTCTCCTAATGTTTAACTGCACTTGTCCCTTGGAAAATTCTGTGGAAAATTCCACACCTGTAATTTTGAACCAATCAAAATACGTTATTTTGAGAGATCACCATGGCAACGGAGGTATTTTATCGGAAATTTTTTGCTCGTGGGGTACCCAACAGCGAATTATAGTGGAAATTTTTTGACGTTTACAATAACAGAACATTTTTGACAGACTGGTTTTTATTTGTTTACATAATTTAGTTTTGATTCATTTTCTATCACTTGTAGTTACTCAAAACTTATGTAAAATTGAAGAATATACTATTTTCTATCTTGAAATGGTATTCCCATGCAACTACAATGAGTAGAAATTACGAATTTGAAAGCCTAAATAATTGCTGACAAAGCTATGGCGCGCTATTAATCTGTTCATGCAGCTTTGGATTTTCAAATGCAAATTTGGTGTGGAATTTTCTTACCGAATACCACGCGAAGTCAAATTAATATCCGGAAATTTTTTTTGATCATGAATATTTTTAGAAAATTTCCCTCGTCTGCGACTCGGGAAATTTTCAAAATATTCATGATCTCAAAAAAATTTCCGGAAATAATTTGACCTCTAGTGGTATTACTAGTGAAAATTTTCACGCTGGTTCCGTGATTTTCTGAGTCATAAAATAAATTTTATTATAAAATAAATAATTTAAGAAAACATTATTCAAAATGGCAGGATGTTTAGTTACACCTTTTTTACTATAGATAGTTAAAATATGTGTAGGAAAATTCGTGGAAATTTACACGATTTTCTGAGTCATACCATTTTGCACATATCTCAAGAATGTTAATACAAAGCTATTTATAAAGGGGCAGGATGGTTGTGTAGATATTTCGTATATAAAAATTTGAAGTCTGTAAAATTGTTGCAGGTTGTTATACAAACTTATTCATATCACCACAATTTTCTGTGTCATGCCATGTCAAGTATGCTTAAAAAACACTAATCTAAAACCGTTTACAACGTGGCAGGACAACCGCAAAGGTATTTAATACATAAAAATTAATTTTTATAATATTAAAACAATCTCACGGTATTAAATATCATTTTCCTGAGTAATGTCTCGGATTTTGACATACCTCTCAAATCTAATACCAAACTGTAACATCTTTATTTTAAGCGGTTAGATCATATTTGTGTCTAAGTAAACGTAATAAAAGTAATAGGAAGAGAATCAATAATTTTAAAATTAATTGGTTATGGTAGGAATTGCACCTATTACACAGGGTGTCCAGAAACTCTTCTAACGAACGAAGCCCGGAGATTCACCTAGTCCGAAAATGCTTCCTAAGGAAGCTAGAGCTCTTTAAGGATGGCGTATTGTAACTATTTTTTTTAAAATAGCTCCAGAACACTTCTATTTAGAAAAACGAAAACTGGTACACCTATTTATCTTCCGTAGATAAATCAATTTCATCAATATTGTCAATTTTTAGTTCCGGTCATAGGCGTCCGTTTAGGGTAGGAAAACGGATATTTTATCGCATAACTTTTCTGTGTTTAACTTTTAAGCATTTTTGACACTGGATTGTTAAACTATGGGGTATTCTTGTATTAAAAGGAGCTCTTGCTTTAAGTCGGTTTGATACGCCGTGTTCTTGAAAAATCGATTTGTAAAATTTTTCGGTTTTTTAACTTGAAAAATAAAATATAAAAAAATTATTTAGGAAAACGAAAGTTGGTACGTTTATTTCTCTTCCAGAGATGAATCGATTTTATCAATTGTGAATTTTTAGTATCGGTCATAGGCATCCGTCTTGGGTAGATCAATGAAATCTCATAACTTGCTTCAATTTTTAAGCATTTTTAACAGTAGAGTATTAAATTATGAGGTATTCTAGTACTAAAAGTTACTATTGCTTTAAGTCAGTAAATACACCGTTTTTTTATTTTTTTTTTATTTTTCTTAAATTCAAATACGAATAATTTTAAAATTGATTTTTCTAGATACCCGTGCATCCTACCGACGTAATTTAGTTTCAAAAATGCTTAAAAGTTAAAGACAAAAAAGTTATGCGATAAAATAACCGTTGCCGTACCCAAAACGGACGCCTATGATCGGTACTAAAAATTCGCAAAGGATGGAATAGATTTATCTCTGCAAGATAAATACGCTTACCAATTTTTGTTTTTCTAAATAGAAGCGTTCTGGAGGTATTTAAGAAAAACTCATTACAAGACCTATGACCGGTACTAGAGATTCGCAATTGATGGAGTCGATTTATCTCTGGAAGATAAAAAGGCGGACCAGTTTTAGTCTATAGAAATGGAAGCGTTCTGGAGATATAAAAAACTAATTACAAAGCTCCATCTTCAAAGAGCTCTAGCTCCCTTAGGAAACATTTTTGGATGAGGTGAATTGTGTTAAATTGTCCTTAAATTATCTTAGAAATCTTAAAATTATATAAAGGGTGTTCCATTTAAAAAGAACATAAGTTTGTGTCACCCTGTCAATACGGGTAGCCCTGTATATTAGAAAATATTTGTAAATTATGATAATATCTTTGCTCCACGTTTTACCTAAATACCTTTTTTTCCTATCTCTTACGACAAACGAGTAATTTGACTTTGTCACACTAATGCCCCACCCTTTATACGAAAAACCATCCTGCCTCTTTGTAAATAGACTTATATTAAGATTCTTGAAACATATACAAAATGGCATGACTCAGAACATCGTGGAATTTTTCACGAATTTTCTTACAAATCTGGGACACCTGCCGTCTTACAAGAACCGGTTAACCTTCCTGCCGAGTACCGAAAAAGTATTGATTGCATTTGAGTACATATTATAACTTTTTAAAGGCATGACTCAGAAAATCACGAAATCAGGGTGAAAATTTTCCGCAGAATTTTCCAAGGGACAAGTATACTTAAACAGTAGGAGACGTCATGCCAACATTTTTGTTTGATCATTTTGAAATAAATATGTTTAATTTATTTAGTTAGCAGGACCCAGAGAATCATGAAAATTTCATTATTTTCCTTACATGTTTGTACACATATATATGCTCCGTTAGCCCGTTTGCAACCCTCTTGCCCAAAAAGTTTTCGTCATAAAATCCATAGTATCTTGTCATTCTACGGATATGGCAGGATTCAGAAATTCATCGCAACACCCTATTTTTATTTTTTGGGAAAATCTAATTTTTACAGGTAAATGTCACAGGAAATTTGTGGATATTTTCACAAATTGTAAGTACCTCGTCTACCCTTAAACTATTGCAAAAGGCAGGACTCAGAAAATCGTGGCTGAACTTCTGTATAATACCTCCCAGTCTATTAGCAGGTAAATTTAATAAAATGGACTTTAAAAATTTAAGATTATCTGGCCGCGTCCGTGTTATACAGGTGGCCATAAATAGCATGTCAAATACACTGTTCCAACGAAAATTTGACCCCCAGAAGCTCAGAAACCAAGAGTTTCTTTTAAAAAGCACGTCAATTTATACTGGGAGGGGGACGAATTTTCATGCAAAATCCATGCCATCAAATGTAACCCCCTACTGCCCCAAACCAACCCCCAGTTTTTTTTTAAATAGCAAGTGTGGCACATCATTTGAAAGATAATTTTTTTCTCTACACGACATTCTATTTTTTTATTTATATAATAATTTTGAAGATAATTTTGAATATAATTAATTTATTGGTTGAATATCCAATCTCAATATATTTTATAGTATTAAGGTATTTGCAAATATACGAAGAGGCTTTGAAAATATACTGTATTATTGTATGGAGGTCAGAGGAGGTTTTTTCGAACATTTCATTGGTTCATTTGATGCAATTTTATGTTTTTTGTTATTAATGATGTTCAGCCAATAAAATAGTTAAATTCAACGTTATGGTCCGAGAGCTGTGGGGCATTTTTGAGTAGGTATTTTAGGCAACCTGATATTTTTTCAGGTGACTCTTCCATGATAGCCTAATACAAAAATGCCGGTCTGGCTGGAGGGTAGTTGGGGTTTATTTTTCCCAAAATCGCCTCCCCCCCGCCAAGGTGAAAAAGGGTAAAAATTGTTATTGCAAAACATTTCATTCACGTGAATTTTAAGTAAATTTAAATATTTAAATATAAAGAAAATAAACAAACCAGGCGATTTGAGGGCGATTTTAACTCTGCAAGATACTTGCATTGGCGCCCCAGGATTATTTTCAGGGGGTGCATCTGAACTTCAGAAGATTTCATCTGAATCTGTACATACTATGAATGAGTATAAAATATAGAAACTATACGTGCATAGCTATGTACATTTCTTCCAGACAGGGAGGTGCAATTGTTATTTTGACAGAGTATTTTTTAATATTATAAATAAATACACTAAAAAAGACAGGTTCTTTTTTTTGTGAAATTTTCTAACTGCCAGGTGATCAAACAAATTACGCGTGCATGTTAATGCCAAGCGCTACAGGTAAGCAGCAGTGTCAGAACGAGTGAGAGAGATCGTATACCGATAGCTGTTTGCGTCCTCTGTTGTAGCTGAGCGAGTCCGTTCGCTCGAGAAAATTCACGTGACCTGGCGATACCCATGTTGTTGTGCCTCGAAACGTTAGAGTAATTATTATATATTATAGTTTTTTACGTAACTTTTTCTTAATTTAAGGAAAATAATACGTACTATACAATAGATTTTGCAAATATGACAGAAAAAGACAAATGTGGAGCATGTTCTAGCATGTGGAGCCATTTTTTGAGGTTGAACAAAATAAGTTATCTGACAAATTTTAAGATTTAGCACCGAGAGTGACAGAATAAGTATTTGTTATTCAAAATACACTGCTCAATTTTTTACAAAATACGCTTTAAGAGTCGTATCAGTTTTTTTAACCAGCTGTAATGAGCTATGCATGTATAGTTGTATATTTTATACTCGTTAATAGTTAGTATGTACAGATTTAGATGAAAACTTCTGAAGTTCATATGCACTCCCTGAAAATAATCCTGACATGCCCATGCAAGTTGCAAGTATCTTGCAGAGTTAAAATCGCCCTCAAATCGCCTGGCCTCTTTATTTTCGTTCTACTTGAATATTTAAATTTACTTTAAAGTCACGTCAATGATATTTTTTGTAATAACAATTATTACCCTTTTTTTAACTTTGGGGGGATTTTTGGGGAAAATAACCGCTACCCTCCAGCCAGACCGGCATTTTTGTACCTATTAGGCTATTATGGAAGAGTCACTTGAAAAATTTTCAGGTTGCCTAAAATACCTACTCAAAAATGTCTCACAGCTCTCATGCTATTATCTTCAAAGCTATTCCGCGAATTAAAAAAATAGAGTATCGTGTAGATAAAAAAATACCTTTCAAATTAAGTGCCACTCGACCACACTTGCTATTTAAGAAAAGTGGTGGTTGATGCGGGGCAGTAGGGGGTTAAATTTGAGGGCTTTAGTTTTGCATGAAAATTCGTCCCCTTCCAATATTAATTGTCATGTTTTTTAGATTGTGAAGAAACTCTTGGTTTCTGAGTTTCTTTGGGGGGTCAAACTTTCGTTGGAACACACTGTATAAGGGCATCTACATAATCGGTTTGGAAAATTTTGAAGCTGACCGTTAGTACAGGTGGCCGCTTTTGAAAGGTGGCCCTTGGCAAAGGTTTTACATATTATAATGTCAATTATTATACTAAATTAATATAATTTATTTTCAGATTGCCCTGCTAATAGCACGCAAGTATGCGGAGACTGTTCTCCACAAGAAAGTTGCTCCGCCCCAGAACCTGTAGCTTTGGGAGGTCCCTACCACTGCAGATTATGCCAGTGTAGATGTGACAAAGGATATCTAAGAGATTCTGGGAGATGTGTATTACCAAAAGATTGTCCCTAGGATTCTTTTATATTTATTGTTATAATGGTAAATGTAATTTGACTTGAAAAATATAAATATGTAATTATTGTTATAGTTCTTCCACTCTGTCTTTTCCTATGCATGACATTATTCACGAATTACCTTTTATACTACACTCTGATTTTAAATCATCAGGGTAATTCAAATTTACCGAGCCGTAAAGATTGTTTGTTATTGGTCCAACCTCAGGTAAGTTATGAAATTTTGTACTCCACTGTTATGAAATTTTGACACTAATGACTAATGATTTTTGTGAAGTCTTGACACTTTTAGCATTTCATAGGTTAACTAAGTTATATCGGCTATTTTTTGTGTTTCCTGCGTTATTCCTTTAATTTTTATATGCTAAGTCTGCTTTTATATAATAAAAACTGTTGTTTTAAGAACCCTTTAGCGACGTATTAGTATAATATAATATAAAACAAGGATTAGTCTAGCATATGAACAACAGGTTTTTCGTACTGGAAGATCGTGTACAGATGCAATATTCGTCATAAAGTAAATTACTGAGAAATCACTAGAGTATAATAGACCAGCATTTCTATGTCTGATTGACTTAAAGAAAGCATTTGACAGAGTTAAACTCAAAGATGTAATCCATCTTCTGTATAATAGAGAAGTCCCTCTACATATCATAAAAACTATTGAGAACATCTACCAAAACAACAAAATGGAAGTCAGAATAGATAGACAACTTACAGAACCTATAGATATAGGCAGCGGAATAAGACAGTGAGAATCATTGAGTCCTATGCTTTCCAATTTAATTATGGATGAAATCATCAAAAACGTCAACAAAGGAAGAGGATAAAGAATGGGAAACAAAGAAGTAAAAATACTCTGCTACGCAGACGACGCAATATTGATAGCCCAAGATGAAGATAGTCTGCAAAGATTAGTTCACAGATTTAACATAAGAGCAAAAGAATTCATTATAAAAATTTCATCTCAGAAAACCAAAACAATAGTAATCAGTTAAGAATAAGAACCAATCAGATGCGAAATAGAAATTGATGGTATCAGTATTAAACAAGTAATGGAAGTAAAATACCTTGGAATTACATTGTCAAGTTACGGAGACCTAGACAAAGAAGTGAGAAATCAAGTACAAAAAGCAAATAGATTGGCAGGATGCCTTAATAACACTATATGGCGAAACCGACATATTAACACTGAGATGAGTCAAGAATTTATAAAGCCAGTCTAAAACTAATAATGACATATACATCAGAAACAAGACCCGATACAGCCACAACACAAAGACTACTGGAAACGGCAGAGATGAGAGTACTGAGAAGAATTACAGGAAATATACTGAGAGATGGAAAGAGGAACGAAGATATTAGAAGACAATGTAACGTACAGTGTATAAACGAATGGACACTAAATAGAAAAAAAGAATGGAACAACCACATAACCAGAATGAAGGAGACACGTGTGGTCAAAATAGCACGAGATAAATCACCAATCGGTAGAAGAAGTAAGGGCCGACCGAGCAAAAACTGGAGTGACAACCTTCCATAGAGGTATCAATCCGCCAGTGAACAAGCAGAATTGCTTATAAAGAGGAAGAAAAAGAAGAAGATAAAAGAAGACTTACTTGGTGATTTTTCTAGTGACTTTCTTGGGTGTGAATCTGTCTTTTTGGGTTACTCCTCTCGGTTTAAAAACAAGGCATAGGTTTATTTTTTACTCAGAGAAACTAGTATCGCAAAATTAAGCCGTTTGTCCATAAAAACCACGATAAGTTAAACAAGGATATACAGTACGGCATATCTTTGATACCTTGTTTACTATGAATTTTGACGTCTACAATTTTCAGTGACAGTGACATTAGCGCACTTGTTGTTTATTATTATAGTTTATTTGAATATATTGTTTAGTTATATCCTTTAAAATAACAGCTGACCTGATAGATAAAAATGGGGTTGAGGTTTATTAGGTATACAGCTGAATAAAACCAAGTGGTACTCTGTTTATCAAATCGTTATATTTCGCTGATTTTCATCAGCATCACCAGATGAAAGCTAATTAAATTGAGGTTAACGGTATTCAGATATTAAGATGACATCGAGATACTGGAATTTTGATATAAAGTGGATGAAATTTTGTTAGTATGTAATGATGTATTAGGATTAATTGAACTTATTTTTATATTGACTGGGAAATCAAATTTTTTTCCGACGAGACACCGTTAAGCTATTAGCAAAGGGTACCCCCCGTTAAGATAGGCAAAATGCCCTCACTCTCAGAATTCAATTTTTTTAATTTTTTTACGTTCTGTTCAATCAAAAAATGAGATAACGCGAATTTTTAGCTCGCCACCCCCTTACCCCTCCCCCCATAGCCAAAAACGTAGATTTATATATATTTAATTTTTTTAATTTACGTTGCAATTGATTTAAAAATTTTTTAAAAATTCACACGTGTAGCTGAGGCTTTTACAAAACATGTCCATTTTTATAGACCCTTAGGTCGAGTGTACATAACCTAAAATTTTTTTTTTAACTTTTTTAAAACCCATAACTTTTTTTTGGAGGGTGCTGCAGGTCCAATTTTTTTGGTTTTGGTGTATTTTATCAAAAGCTATCTCTCTGATTTTTTTCAGATTTTTCCGTCAGGTGCGCCATCTTGAAAAATCCGGAAAACTGTTTTTTAGGGGGTTTTTAGGGATTTTCTCCATTTTATAGACTGCAACATAGATCAACTTAAGGTTTTGTTAATAGATTATGTATAATTTGAAATAAATGAGTATTTTAGGATTATCAAAAATTGGGCAAAATACCTTTAAACCCCCCAAAAACCATGTTTTTTTAAGTTGTGTACGAGTTTTTGCGGGCTTAATGATATTATTTTTTGAGATCGATACAGCCTGAATATTTTTTTTTTATTTTTTTACGTTATATGTGAATAAAAAATAAGACTACTCGCATTTTTAGCACCCCCCCCCTGCCCCCACAAAACGTCAATTGTTCTATTTTTTTTTTGTTTAAAGTTACAATTAATTTAAAATTTTTATGAGGCGTCTACAAAACATATCTATTTTATATAGACCCGTGTAGGTCGAGTGTACAATACATATAATCTCAAAATTCCTTTTTTATTTTTTTTTAAATGTATTTTTGACTTCCAATCGATTTTTTTTTAAAACGTCCAATGAAGATTGTACATCTCTCTCTCGCGGACGGCCGCTTCTATACATGCTTAGCGCTCATTTTTAATTATTAAAAATAATAGTTAGTAATAAAATAATGACAAAAATTTCTTTAGGCTATTGCAGGGGGGCTTTAAACTTTGAGTTGATCACTTTATGACTTTCATAATAATAATTTTTAATCGAGTTATTAAGCCTTGACAATGGCCATTTTCGCGTTTTTCAAATTTGAAATTGCATATAACTCGACAACAGTCACTTTTATAGAAAAATCACAAGATACCTTTTTTGCTCAGCTTGATCCAGAGAATCTAAAACAAATTTGTCCGAAGTGAAAAAATTGATTTTTCTATTGATCGTTTTGTCTAATTGATTTGATTCGTTTAAAAAAATGTTTAAACAATTTTCCGACCGCGGTACTGCCTGGCACCTTGTGGATTTGTTATAAGGACCTGTTTTTGAGTAAGTTTGTACAAAAAAATTAATCGGAATAATTTACCTAACGGGACAAGCATACAGCGTGGACTATTTGCATTAGGAGCCAAACGTAGATGGTTCGTAAAATACACAAAAGACAAAAAAAATTAGCAGCCATCGCCAAAAAAAGTTATACGTACCTATTAAAAAAAAAATGAGGTTATAATATGTACACTCGACCTTCGGGTCCATAAAAATAGACGTTTTGTAAAAGCCTCAGCTCTGCGTGTGAATTTTTTGTAATTTATAATTTAATAATTAGGTACTAACTATTCTAAATGACCGGTAATGACATATGGAGCAGAGACACTGACTCTAACCAAGGCAACAGCGTCGAAAATGCGGGTTGCTCAAAGGCGCATGGAAAGATCCATGCTGGGCGTAACTCTACGGGATAAAATAAGAAATGAAGATCTCAGACAAACAACCGGTATCGCAGATGTTGTAGAACGTATCACCAGGCTAAAATGGAACTGGGCAGGACACGTCGCCAGGCTGAAAGATTCAAGATGGGCACGAAAGCTGATGGAGTGGAGACCAAGAGAAGATAAACGAAGTAGAGGAAGGCCGCCTACACGATGGACAGATGATATCAGGCGGATTAGTAAAAACTGGCAAAAATCAGCACAAAACCGTGAAGTGTGGAAACAATTGGGGGAGACCTATGTCCAGCAGTGGACGTAAATTGGTTGGATGATGAACTATTCTAAATGCGACATAAGCCACAATTTAACTAAAAAATGATTTTATTAACGTTTCGACGTCAATCACGGACGTCGTTGTCAAAATACAAAATATTAATAAATTAAACAAAAATGTTGCTTGGTAAAAAAATCTTCTAATAATTTAATTTAATCTGACTTATTTATATAGATCGTCCCAAACCATTTTTTCAGTGCGTCACAGATTATCGAATTCTCTCTATCGCATTACAGATGGAAAATAAAATAATTTTTTAGTTAAATTGTGGCTTATTTCCCATTTAGAATAGTTAATTACAAAAATGCCACAAAGAAATATATTCAGAACAACATTTATAATCTAATTGCAAACCAACTTAAAAAAAATAAAATCGAAAAATTGACATTTTTGGCTGTGGTGGAGGGGGAATAGGGGAAGTGGGCTAAAATTGCGGTGAGTCCTAATTTTTTAAAATCATAGAGAACGTAAAAAAATTAAAAAAATATTCAGGCTGTATCGACCTCAAAAAATATAATTGGACCCGCAAAAATCCTTACAAAACTTTAAACAAACATGGTTTTTGGGGGGCTTAAAAGTTTTCGCCCAATTTTTGAATATTCTAATATACTCAGTTATTACAAATTATACATAATCTATTAACAAAACCGTGAGTTGATCTATGTTGCAGTTTATAAAATGGAGAAAATCCCAAAAACCCCCTAAAAAAACAGTTTTCCGAATTTTTCAAGACGGCGCACCTGACGGAAGAATTTGAAAAAATCACAGAGATAGTTTTTGAAAAAATACACATAATGCAAAAAAAATTGGACCTGCAGCCCCCTCCAAAAAAAGTTATAGGTTTTAAAAAAGTTAAAAAAAATTGAGGTTATGTACACTCGACCTAAGGGTCCATAAAAAATAGACATGTTTTGTAAAAGCCTCAGCTATACGTGTGAATTTTTTGAAATTTTTAAATCAATTGCAACCCAACTAAAAAAAATTAAATCTAAAAATCTACGTTTTTGGCTATGGGGGGAGGGGTAAGGGGGGTGGCGGGCTAAAAATCCGCGTTATCTCATTTTTTAATTGCACAGAACGTACAAAAATTAAAAAGATTGAATTCTGAGAGTGAGGGCATTTTGCCTATCTTAACGGGGGGTACCCTTTTTAGCTTCCTATTAATCAACTTTTTTTGGTACGCGGGATCGAGGTCTAATAAGATATATTTATAAAACTTAAAGCAACTTTTTAAGTAACGGTATTTGTAATTTCCCTAGGGATATAAAATATTCAATCGATCAACTATTAATTATTTAGGGTATAAAAACAGACTTACTTTTGAGTGTAATAAATCATACAAAGAACATTACAATATCTAATATAATTCTAACAATATTACTAACAAATAGTAGTTATTCCCATTATTAACAATTTATAAGTATGCATAAAATGAATTTGTTTTATTAAGTAGTTCTCCAATAACAACTTCTAATAGGTACACAAGGGCCTCTAGTGCTTTCTCTGATATATCCAAATTTACAGAAGCACCCAGGGGTGCAACCATTTGGGCACGACCCACAAGGTCTTGGTAATCTATCTCTACACGTTTGTTCTGGACAACAGGGTTGACAATCTTCGTAAACCTCATTTTGATTACAATTATCTAAAAATTTTCATAAATTGTAATCCGATAGTACCGTCTAAAAGTGTAGGCTAAATAAACAATTTTAAATTATAGGGCGTCATTCTAAAAATATATGACTAGAAATAACGTAATAGAAGAAAATTGGGGCATGCAAAATAAAATACGGAATCATCTGGTAAACTGTAATATATCAACGAAGCAAAATTAAAAAATACATATCTAATATATAAAAATAACAATAAAAAAAGAGAAAGACTAATTTAAAGATAGAATAACAATTTTAGTCCTATCTTTAATTTCTCTTCTTTCCATATATGTACCGACTTTTTGTCCTAAAGAGGAACGTGGATTTAAGTACTAATTTACCTGAGAACTTCTTACTTCTTAATTGGTAATTCACATATTTCAGGGGCTAGGTTGGCCTCATACGATAAAACATTGAGCATATCATTGGATTAGGGATCTCCTGAGTTATAAACTAACATTTTGGTTTTTGTAAACATAAAGTTTTTCATATTTAGTAATAGTTTTTCGAAAGTGTGGATTTCCGAATCCACAATTTATTTCTTGCGAATTGCTGCAGTTACCATTTCATTTAAATACAACAAAATAAAATAAAACAAACCAGCGTATTTATGTTTCGTGGAACCTTAAGAAGGCATTTGACAGGGTCAAAAAAGGGCGTTATCCATTTACAGTACGCAAGAAAGATACCTCTAGGAATAATTAAAACGATCGGAAATATCTACCAGAACAACAAAATAAAAGTGGAAGTAGAAGATGAACTAAATGACCCAATTCAAGCTGGCAATGGGCTAAGACAGGAAGACTCCTTGAGTCCTCTAGTCCTCAGCCTAATCATGGATGAAATAATAAAAAATTAAGACATAAAACAAGATACCAAATGGGAGAAAAACAAAAATACTTACACGGTATACAGTGGTATACAGTGAGCACGTAAAAATTGGAATAAATTCACTTTCTCGTGAATGGGCGATTTTGGAAACAAATCCCGAAACAGGTCGATTTTTTATTTTTAACTTTTAAATTACGATTTTTTGCATATATAAATATTAGTGACGTCATCTATCTGAGCGTGATGACGTAGTCGATGATTTTTTTAAATGAGAATAGGGGTCGTGTGATAGCTCATTTGAAAGGTTATTCAGTGCTTTATTCAGTAGGTAATATAAACATTACCATACTTGTTCATACAGGTTTTCAAAAAAATTTTGAATTAAATTAATTGACACAAAAAGAAGAATCTACCTATGTAATTTATTTAATTCAAAATACATTTTACTGCTGTCAGAAAACAGAAAAAAATGTTTATTTGAAAAATAAAACATTGCTTTTCGCTTAAATTAAATGTTTAAACTGCCAAGAGGCTGGTCGGTTGCAGCTTTAACATTGGATTTAAGAGAAAAATAATATTAATTTATCAAATAAACATTTTTTCCTGTGTTCGGACAGCAAAAATATGTATTTTGAAATAAATAATTGAATAGAAGATTCAATAACCTTTCAAATGAGCAAATCACCTGACCCCTATTCTCATTTAAAAAAATCATCGATTACGTCATCACGCCCAGATGGCTAGCGTCACTAATATTTTTTATATGCCAAAAAATCGAAATTTAAAACAAAAATCGACCTCTTTCGGGATTTACTTCTAAAATCGTCCATTCTTGAGAAAATGAATTTATTATAACCTTTAGAGTAGAATGGAACGACCACAAAAGCCGAATGGCAACAAATAATATATTGAAGAGGGCAAGAGACTGTTCCCCAATAAGAAGACACTCACTGGGAAGACCACCAAAAAGATGGAATGAAAATTTACTAGAAGCACATTGAAAAACAGAGTCATTTCTACACAAAAAGAAGAAGGAGAAGAAGAAGAAGAAGAAGAAGAAGAAGAAGAAGAAGAAGAAGAAGTAGAAGAAGAACTACTGTATCTACATTAGTGAATCGTAGAGAAGACGTTGGATGAGTTCATGTACCGTATCAATAAAGAAGCGAAATTTGTCATTGCTATAATTGCCACGGTTACAAAGAAAAAGAAATCGGGAAAGAAGCTGATAAAGACAATAATGTAGTAGTTTTAGAATAGAGAAGGAGAAGAGTAATACAATAAATGCGATGAAGGAGGCATGGTTACGTACTAACGCATGGTACATGGTTAAGGTTTGCACAATGCCCCTCTCAATTCTTTTTTTGGTTTTTGGAAGGTGGAAATTCCACGGCACTGGCCAGATGGTATCTTTTAAAAAATCTCTTGCATTTGGAAAAATATTATGGAGAATACTTAAAATAACGAGCAATCCACAATTATTGGGATCAAAGCTAGCCGTGCGAACCAACGGCGGATCCAGCAGCCTTGCAAGGTGGGGGTTATGAAATACAAATTTTCTTGTGACTGGCATAGGCAGGATTTTTTTCGGGATGGGCTGTTATTTTCTTATTCTTCATGTACCATGTCCTTTCAGAACGTTGGTTACCATCATAGGTATCTTAATTTTATTTATTGTCATCCTAAATCAACCATGATTTCTTCTTCGTCCTGGACTGCGTTTGCCTGCTATTTTCACTTGAATAATATTTTGTAGCCACCTATATTTGGGACCTCTCATTAAACGTCAGAAATAATCCAGCTATATCTTCTTGATGCTTTCTATAATCGCAGTAGTCTTGCTGAGACATTCTAGTATTGTGGTTTCGAATCTTCTCCATCCAAAAAACTCTTAATATTCTTCTATTGCACCATATTTCGAGAGCCTCAAGACCATTTAGATCGATTTTATTCACAGTCCAAGACTCGGCACCATGCAGTAAGACCGAGAACACGTAGCAGCGAATAATCGGTTCCTTAATGCCAATTTTAGGTCTCTGTTACATAATACTTTGGACATCATTCTAAAAGCGGCTCTTATTCGGAGGGTTTTATTAAATGATCAAATTACCATAACATAGCACCAGCAATTACTATTTTTATCTAGTCTCGGCATTGAATTGAATAGATGGCAATAAACAGATTTATTAACAGCAATAACAATTGAATAGATGGCAATAACTGATTTTTTCATTTATTATGTTCCAAAGACTTTTAATAATTTTCGATTTCAAGGAATTCTGCCATATTTATGTTTAAGTTTTTCAGTGATGAACAAAACACAAAATTCACTATTTATGTTCAATCGTAATCTCTTTCTTAAAAACAGTGTCAGTAGACATCAGGCAAGGTCTCAAGGAGGAGGCAATTGGCTCCATTGACACCCCCCCTTGGATCCGCGCTTGCGTGCAAAAAATTGCGCATGTCTTGTTTTAATCTGAAAGACCGCCGGAGTGTGACGTCACGCCAACTGCGGCTATATTCAGTGTTGTTATGATCACTTTTCCAAACAAATAATAAAGATTGAAAACACGTTGAAAAGATATCCAATCTCAAGACCTTTTAGTTCGTATAAAGTTAAAATTTTGCCTTCTCTGCTACTTTTATGTTCAATTATAGTATTTTTTAAGTTGACGTACGTACATTGATAAGTATCATAGAGTTATATATTAGCATAGAGAGAGTGTCATTCAGAGCGAAGTGACGACACCATCTTTTTTATTTGGATTAGTGCTGTTTCACTCTTACGCATAGTAAAGCTGCTACAGTTGTCCTCCTCTTCCGTGCCTATATTCACACTGAATGTCATCATAGATTTTCGATACAATGTGTTAGAAAGAGATGCAGCAAACCAGTCCATGAGATCTTGTCGTCAGGAATCGCGGAAGGTAGGCTCCCTCTATGTTAATATTTACCTCTATGATAAGTATCTGTCAAAGTTGACGTAAACTGGAAAGTATTTATCTAAATCATTAATAGACATGCACTGTATCTCTTTCTATCTCTTTCGTTCAGAACCACAGACCATACATACTCATAGACGTTTCACGTAAATTGTCAAGGCCAAGACAGCAAATTAGTTACCATTCCAATCCAGAGATGTCGCTGTCAGTCAATTCTCTTGTCATATTTAACAACTGACAGTTGGCAATTAAATTAATTTGTTATTTACTTTTTATTTTACAGTTTGTGGCTTAATTATTTTATTATAGTGGTGTTACGTTTTTAATTAGATTTAATCGCAATTTTAATCAATTGTATTAACCTCCTCTCCGTTTTTATGAGTAGAATTTTTAGTTTACATTGATCATCCGGTGTTGTGTTTCTCCACATTTAAAAAACAATATAATAGATCCTGAAATAGTTTATTCCAATAGACAAGTGTGTCATCAACATTTCGGGCCTATATATTTTTGGAAGTTTGTAATAAGGTGTTTAGTATTTATCTAAACAATCATCCTAGAAGATTCTTTCAAAAATTTTCATTCAACTCAATATTACATCAGTGCTTTCACGTGACACATGGCAGTAGTGTTTAGCATTTTGAAAACAAATTGGAATATTTGAAGTTTTCAGTAAAACATTGAATTGTCTTTCTGTTGTTTTAATTTCCTGCGCAATTTCATCAAAAATCCCGCAATATTTATAATTTGAAATTCCCACGTAACTAAAATTTGTCAATTTAGTTCCCATTCCAATCAAGAGATGGCGTTAATTCGATCCAAAAGATTAACATGGTCGTGAAACGTCTATGAGTATGTATGGTTTGTGTTCAGAACCACCTATGGTGACAATAATTTTGGATCACACGTTAGTATAATCGCTTACTTAATATCATATTTATATAAGACTCAGTAAGTGAAAGTACCTATTTTTCATTATCGGGTCTTGACTTGTTCTAGAATCAGTTTCCATTCCTTCAGATCCGTCAGATGCCCTTCTTTGCTACGAAAAAATACATTCAGTGACATTAATGACAATTAATATTTTAAAAATTATGTAGTGATGACTTTCAACCGTCAAATATTTATCACAACTGTGTGACTAATTGTACTAATTTGTACTTAAATAAATAAATTACAATAAAATTTTGGTTTTGAACAGTTTTATTTATGAAATAATCGCAGCAAATTGCATTCGATCTCTGAAATTATTATGGAATTTTTGCCCTCGTGACACTTGAGTGTCACATAGTGTCACATTTTGACATAATTTCACTCCCCTTCGGGTCGTGAAGTTAAAACTCTCAAAATGTCACTCGGGAAAAATTCGATAATTTTAGAGCTCTTGTGCAATTACTACTGATAATATTATATCCAATTGTGCCAGTATTTTTTTTATTAAACGATAAATCATGAAAAAATTAGCACAACTCATTTAAGTCATTTTTAAATTTAACTCACCTTCTTGTCCTAAAATTTGTTCAATGCTAAAAATAATCACAAGTAACAATAAAAGAGACATTTTGTATAAAAAATACGTAAAACATGTTGACTATATAAACATAAAAAGATTGTATTATCATATAATATTCGTCAATGGCATATATGCATATAAGTTTGTAATAATGTGATGAATAAATTTAAATGAAATACTAAGAAATCCCCTTTCTGCAATGAATAAATTTAAATGAAATATTTTCCTAAAATAAAAATACCCCTACTTAGTGCGAACGCTAGGAAGCCGTGCTGATCGCAAACATCCGGAACTGATATGCAAGAAGAAGAAGGGCGAACAAAAAAGATGTAAAGTCTAACCTTGATAAGTCGAATAAATCGGGACCACGGCCGATCCGGTTTATCGAAAATCCGGATTAGCCGGAGAATATGGTAAAAATTAGTAAAATACATATGTGTAAACAATAAACAAATACACATTACAATCGCAAAAACATGAAATACATATGCACAGTAGGTACATTTAAATTACGTTCAGTTGTATACAATATTGTTTATTTCTTGGTAAAAAACTCAGTCAGAGTGAAATAGTTATTTGTAAAGCAAGGGAGGAGTGCTACTTTTCCTCCCGAGAATGAAGTTTACCTCACGACGCGTAGCGGAGGGCAGTAATCATTCAAGGGAGGAAAAGGCACTTACTCCAATGTTATACATATGATTTTTTTACCTTTCTCAAATATCAAGTAATTTTTTCATTTTTAAATAATTTATTTATGTAACTAACCGACAAAATTTATTAGAGTACTAAAACTAACAAGTACTAACTACAGTATAACTGTCAACTGTCAAATGTAAGTCAAATTATTAATGTAAACATTGTTAAATCATCAAAATAACAATTTACTGTTTTTACCATTCTGCAAAATACAGGGTGCTCTATAAATAAACATTAAAATGTATAGATACCTGGGTAATAGATAATAGAATATTGTACAGTCAAACCCGCTTATTAGAATACCGCTTATAGGAATATCCCGTTTAAGGAATAGAAATTTGAGGAGTCCTTGAGGTCCCGAAACTGTTTTACTAGCAACTAATGATCGGTTATTAGAATATCCCGGTTATAGGAATACTTTTGCTTGGCACGAAGACTATTCCAATAAGCGGGTTCGACTGTATAGAGCGTCAATAAGTTATTTCAACAATGATATACGCATGACGTCACTTTTACTTTTCCTCCTACTTTTACTTTTAGGGAGGAAAAGTACGACTTTGCTCTCTACAATCAGCTCAGGAAAAGTATACTTTTGGTAGAGGTAGGTGGAAAAAATGTTTTCCACCTACCTCTATCGAAAGTATACTTTTTCGGACCTGATTGTAGGGAGCAAAGTTGTACTTTTCCTCCCTAGGGAGGAAAAGTAAAACTGACGTCATGGTATTCCATTCATGAAATATAACTTATTGACGCCCTGTGCAATACCTATTTTCTATTACGTAAGTATCTATACATTTTAACGTTTATTTAAAAACATTCTGTGTTTTGCAGAATGGTAAAAAACAGTAAATTGTTATTCTGATTTCACAATGTTTACATTAATAATTTGACTTATATTTGACAGTTGACAGTTATATTGTAACTACTTGTTAGTTTTAGTTCTAATAAATTTTGTTGGTTAGTTACATAAATAAATTAAGTAAAAATGACAAAATGACTTGTTATTTGAGGAAGGTGGAAAAACCATATGTATAATATGGGAGTAAAGAGCATTTTCCTCTCTTGAATGATTACTGCCCTCCGCTACGCGTCGGGCAGTAAACTTCATTCTCGGGAGGAAAAGTAGCACTTTCCTCCCTTGTTATACAAATAGCTATTGTTTTGATGAAAATCGGTCCGGGTTAGGCAGACTTCCGAGTCATCGGAGGCCGACTTATCGGGGTTCCACTGTACTAAAACGTTTCGAGATTTTTTCATACTAAATTGATTTGGGGTCGCTGAGCACGAACACATTATTAGAACCGACCCTCAGAGTAGGTACCTGGTGCCCAGGATTACTGCTAAGGCACATCATCTAGACTTTCGAGGATTCTCTGTACTAACTTGCTGCTAACAGATTTCTCAAGATTTTTTGGGATTCTGAACACGAATATGGTATTTGAACCGACCCTCGGATTGTGCACAGTATGACTTCTATGTCCGAACATATAAACCCCCCGAATGGGGTCGGTTCTGATGGCGTATTCGTGTTCAGCGACAGCAAAACTTCCAAAGACTTCCGAGTCATCGGAGGCCGACTTATCGGGGTTCCACTGTACTAAAACGTTTCGAGATTTTTTCATACTAAATTGATTTGGTGTCGCTGAGCACGAACACATTATTAGAACCGACCCTCAGAGTAGGTACCTGGTGCCCAGGATCACTGCTAAGGCACATCATCTAGACTTTCGAGGATTCTCTGTACTAACTTGCTGCTAACAGATTTCTCAAGATTTTTTGGGATTCTGAACACGAATATGGTATTTGAACCGACCCTCGGATTGTGCACAGTATGACTTCTATGTCCGAACATATAAACCCCCCGAATGGGGTCGGTTCTGATGGCGTATTCGTGTTCAGCGACAGCAAAACTTCCAAATAGTCTGTTTGCATCAATTTAGTGGTATCAACATAAATATCTAGGCATCACACTATCTCGCTACGGACAGCTCGAAACAGAGTTGAAGATCAAGTGAATAGAGCAAACAGAGCCGCAGGTTGCCTGAATGAAACACTATGGAAAAAAATAATAATATCGGAAAAGAGACGAAAGGCAGAATTTACAAATAAGTTATCAGATCAATAGCGATATAGGTAAATACGCGGCAGAAGCATGACCTGGCGTAGAGAGAACAACAAGAATTCTAGAAACCGCAGATATTCCTCCCAAGAATCGAAAAAATACACTATGGGATATTGTTCGTCCGCTATAACTTTTGCCATGCGTCACGATTCATTTTCAAACAAATTAAGTCAAAACATAAAGTGAAACGAACGTCGATATGTATATACATTTTGTATACTGTATACTAAACTATAATAATATACTACACACATCGGCGTTTTGACTTAATTTGTTTGAAAATGAATCGTAAATCATGGGAAAAGTTATAGCTGACGAACAATACCTACATATACAGTGAGGACCTTTTTAGTTGGAATAAATTCATTATCTCGAGAATGGACGAATTTCAAGAGAAATGCTGAGACAGGTTGATTTTTATTTTTAAGTTATGACTTTTTGGCATGTCGAAGTGTCCATCATACTCGTGACATCATCCATCTGGGCGTGATGACGTAATCGATGATTTTTTTAAATGCGATTAGGGGTTGTGTGGTAGCTCATTTGAAAGGTTATGTAATTTTTTGTATTCCCTAATACAAACATTAACATAATTATTTATATAGAGTGTAAAAAAAATTATTTTATTAAATTAATTTACACAAAAAGAAGAATGTAAGCAATTTATTTAAGTCAAAATACATTTTACTGCAGTCCTAAAAACAGATAATATTGTTTATCGCCAACCGTCACTAAAGTCATTCATTATTGTACTCATTTGCCGCCATTTGCGGCAGTAAAGTAACACTTTGTTGTACTGAAAGAAGAATTTTAATTTACCTGCCGCGATTCATCAAATTAACTGAGATTGAATGTAAGTGGTCGATGGCAGTAATCGATTATTTATTTGAGTGACCTTAAAATTTATTTACTTTAATTATTAAAAATATTGTACCATATTTACGTTATTATTAATTAAATTTATGTCAGAAAATGAAATTCTGTAGTATTTTGCAATTATATTTATAAAACATAAATCAAAATTTTACAGATTTAGTAATTAGGTATTCAATATTGATACCTAACATCTATCGATTAAACATCGAAATCGGCCATCATGCAAGCAAGAGCCCTCTGTCATTACTGTCATACGAAATTTATTTTGTGTAAAAGTAAAAGAATTCTTAAATCTTTTAAGTTTCGTATTAATGCGCATATAGTATGAAATGGTGTTTTTGTTAATTCGATTATATAGGTATAGGACGGTGATAGATATTAGGTACTGATAATTTTTTAGCAAATATATTTATTTAGATTTTCTACTATTCATCACGGCAAATCAACTTCGCTGCGGCATGCTACCGCTACACTTCGTAAACAATGACGTAACTATTAACGGTATTTTTAATTTTTGGTATTTTACTTTATGTATTAAAATTAGTATATTATTTAAATATAAATACGATAAAACTGTTTAGAATATATTTATTTCGTTGAAATCATGATAATAGAAGTATAACTTCTTTCGTGCGTAGAAAGTACACACACTCTTTTTTCATTAGAAGGATGTAATTAAGTAAGTGTTAAGTGTTAATGTTTTTTATGATTGGCGATAAATTTTGTACGCACCTCGTCAGTAAAGACTCTTTACTGACTTGGTACATAAATAACTATTATTTCACAAATAAACATTGCTTTTCACTTAAATTCAAAGCTCAAACTGCTAAGAGACAGATGGATGGCAAACTTCTCGCTCTAATTTATTGTCATTTGTGATTGTTCTTCTTCTTCAAATGCAAATCCACTAATGGATGTTGGCGATCACATTTTCCATTAACTCTCTGTTTCTTGCAATGTGGATCAGTGATTGTATGTCGGTAATCCCTGTCCATTGCCTTATGTTTCGGAGCCAGGACATTTTCTTGCGTCCTATTCCTCTCTTGCCTTCAATTTTACCCTGGATTATAAGTTGAAGGAACTGGTATTTTTCGTTTCGCATGATGTGACCCAAATAAGCCGTTTTTCTTTTCTTGATGTCTTCGAAAAGCTGACGTTCTTGGTTGATTCTTTTAAGGACATCCACATTTGTGACTTTCGCCGTCCATGG
The DNA here is from genome assembly GCF_917563875.1 of Diabrotica virgifera virgifera. Lineage (NCBI taxonomy): Eukaryota > Metazoa > Arthropoda > Insecta > Coleoptera > Chrysomelidae > Diabrotica > Diabrotica virgifera. The sequence goes on along the minus strand of NC_065443.1, from coordinate 57,160,941 downwards.
TATCTTTAGGATACGGCGATAAAGCCACATTTCGAAGGCTTCTAATCTGTTTATATCCCTCGTTTTGAGTGTCCAGCCCTCTATGCCATATAGCAGCATCGACCACACGTAGCATTTAGTAAACCTTAGTCTCAGTGTAAGGCCTAGATATTTAAATTCTTTAACCACTTCGAAATTATGATCGTTTATAGTAATATTTTGCATTATTCGCCGTCGTTCTTGTTTTGAGACGACCATGTTTTGTCTTCATTTATTTTTAGACCGATGTTCAATGCAGCTTTTTCAAAGCTCGAGAAAATATCCTTAATTTCTAATGTTGATTGTGCTACTGCGTCTACGTCATCGTCAAAGGCGAGTATGATTTTTGGTCCCAGAGCAGTTATGTCTGGTTTGAGTTTTGGATACATTTTTCGCATGACATTGTAACGAGTTACGCGATGGACTACCCCAGCTAATTGAAACAATACTCGAAAATATTATCCCAATCAACTAAGATAGCCATCGTTACACCCTTAGCTTAGCTCAGTCACTCAGGTGTGTGTTCGTCTTGTCCTAACCTCAGATATGAACTATGAAAATTGGAATGGAAGCAAACAAAACATAGTTTTTAACTAATCATGTTTATTGTTCATAAAGATATAATAAATAAAATGATTTAGTAAATTGCATTAACAAATGTATTTAAATTCTTGCCAAAAACTAACAATTCTGGATTATACTTATGGCTTTTGGTAGCTGATGGTATCTTCTTGATGTCGAATGGTACTGCTGCTGGTTCTGCAACTGGCTCTGGAGACGTGGATGTTCTAGGCCACCAGGCCTACGGATGTTGGTCGTTGCAGTCTTGGTGATGCGGTTGCAGCCCTGATGACATGGTCCTCGTTGTTCTATCGCCGGCGATTTGAGGATGCTTGCAGCTCCCGGAGGGAGGAAAGTGATTTTATTCCCAAAAAACTATAAAATAGAGACACATATCAATCATCAAGAAGAAAAACCAACGTGTGCCATCTGCCGTTCTAATCGTCAGAAAGAGTAGCAGATGACAAGAATAAATCAAATGAAATTTAGATGAGAATAGTTAAAATTCTGATTACCAAACGTGCATATTAATAGATGAAAAGAAATATAGAAATCAAACACATGGTTGAACATTTGAAGGTTAGATAAAAAAAATTAGAAAAACTGTTAGACGGAGAAATATAATTACAATATAATATTCTTACCCCAAGAGGAAGATGATTTGTTGAAATAAAATGATCTAATTTTGGAATTACATGCCTTTTTAAGGATTCATTTTTCCCTTCCAGTGTATGTCAGAGAGTAGGGGGTCAAGTCAATGAAGTGACACTGTCATTGAAAACAACATTTAAAATGACAACCAAGTACTATGAAGTAGCAGCATGTTCCGTATTGAGACAGATACTTACGGAGTAAGAATGTATACGAGGTACGTTCAGTATGTTCAGATGATGATTTAAATAAAAAGAGATATAGTAAATAGAAGATAATAAAAGAGGGTAATAAAAGAGAGGGCCAACCGATTTTTAAAGGGGAAAATGGGTAAACCAATTAGAAGAAGATAATTATTAATGAAATATTAAAGAAAATAAGGTAAAATAATTATTTAAAAACAAAATATCAAAGATGTGACGTTTGTAACGTTACAACATATTGTAATAAGGCCAGGTTAAACAACAATGGGGACAACGGATCTCCCTGTCTCAGTCCAGAATTTACGCAGAAAGCATTTGATATTTTTCCCCCTATTCTAACTTGTGCAATGGAGTTACTTAAACACATTTGTGTTACCGCAGCTAGTTTCTTTGGTACGCCGAGCTCGATCATTGCCTTCCATAATATATGCCTTCCATAACTCAAACGTCCTCACTATATACGACAGTGATTTAAGGTGAAGAACATTAAGAAATGGGTAAGAACAAATAAGGTAGTAAGTACGGAGAGGGACGGTTTTCCAGTAGGAAGATGGAAGACAATCAGTCCACAAAAAAAAGGTAAAGACCACGCAAACGATGGAACGATAACTTACTGGAGACATATTGAAAAACAGGCAGTTATGTCTACACAAAAAGATGAAGCAGAAGAAGAACGCACCAACAGACTTGAACGCTCGATAACTTCAACCCCAGTAGTGTAGAGAAGTAGTAGTAAATATAGAAGAAAGCAACGGAAGGAGCAAACACATACATGGTAAAATATTGGCACACAGACAATTATTGCCAAATACCTTTATCGGATAGATATATTTATTGAGTAGATACTTACGTACTGTATGTTGAACATTGAATTTTTTTCTTAGTAACCAAGATTCTTCTGATCACTTGTAGTGCAGTTTTATTATATGGACACATTGCCCGATAAGACTTTTAACAAATATCGTAAATAAGAAAGGTACTAAAAACAGCAATATTATTATAAATATTGCTTCATTATAATGAATAATTTCATGGGCAACAATTTAAGTTATACAAGGGTAAACACTATACTCCTTTAAGGGAATAGGCGCAAAATTTCGGCTCCAATTTAAATACCATAATTTTTTTCGAATCTTGAGAAAACTAATTTTTACTAAAAAAGTATTTTTACAAAGTTTAAACGCAGAATAAAAGATTACGTTATTACCGAGCGCCGAAAGTGCCTGAAAACTTCTGCATTATAATATTTATTTTATTAAGTTACAAAAGTGAAAAAAAAACAAGAGAAAATTTAGTGTGATTTTTAATTTCAAACATCTTGTTTCAGTCTTCAAATGTAGTCTTTCATTCTGCGTTTAAAATTTTCAAAAATTGTTTTTTAGGATTTGAAAACAATGAACACCGTGATATTTCCAAATCGAATATTCACTATCTTTGTCTTACAACGCATTCAGTCGAACAGATTATGGTGACAAGAAAGTGACAAACAAGGTTACTAAATATTTGACGAGGCTTCGGGAAAATTTTAGGTTGTTTATTATACAATATTGATAGCGTATTTAATAAATAATTGATTTAAGAGGAAACAGTAGCGATCAACAGGTAGCAACAAACGCGTTCCAAGATTGCGGCTCTAATTTTGAATATTTTGTCGAGATATTTGGCACACATATTCGTAATATAATAAAGAATGGCGGTACAGAGCCCAATTTCAGAAATATGTTGATATGTGGAAATTACTCTACAACTAAATAAAATATTGAAAAAAGGAGCCTGTACCGCCATTAAGAAAGACAAAAAAATACACTTTCTTCAAATAAACTTTTTTATCCCATGCCTAGATTTTGTGTAATCTTGGAACTACTAAAAATCGATTTTTTTATAACAAGAAATCGAACGTCACTGACTTGGCAACATTTCACGCCTATGTGTATAAAAACTATTGTTTTTGATAGTATAAACGTCACTGTCAGTGTGGCGAATTACCGACGCACTGTTGCCTCACTTTTGAAAGTTCGCAGAACTTTCGCAATATTGGACCGCGTTTGTTGCCACCTGTTGATCGCTACTGTATCACCTTAAGACGTGAACTTAATAAAAAGTTATTTATTGTTTTATGGAAGATCCAAGCATAGAATACACCAGGATATATTCTGTGATCCAAGAATTTTGTTGTTAAAGATGTTCAAAGTTTTTCTAAGCGTTTCCTAGTAACACTGGCGAAGCGTCCATGTAACCACTGTTACCATTGGTAACAGTTAAAAATCTTGAAAATAAATATTTTATGACGATGAATAATTCTATTTACCAATATTTTTACCAATAGAAATATATTATTATATTATGTGGTAATAGTACCTAACTCAGTAAATATCCAACTACTCGTAGACACGAAAATATTGGCGAGTTTATGTGACTCAGTTGCACTTTATTATACCGTGTTACCAGAATCATTTCTGGTTACAATGGTTATATACCCACGCTGGCGCTCGGGACCGGCTAGTGACTAAAAATTTTGAAGAAGGGACGGCATAAGCGCGCTGTGTATCAGTAGCGCTGTTACCAGATTTAAAATTGGTGACAGTAGGTACCTATAAAAAGTGTGCGTGCAGTTAACCATGGATGAGTGTCGCTTCTTAATCGATCAACTACTTGAAAAGTAATCCTCCTTTTAAAATTTTGAAGAAAAAAATGAGATTAAAAATGAAAGACCTATTTTAAACAATTTAAAAAAGGAATCAACAAAAGTAGTTCGATATTTTAAATTTAGTTGGTCCAGTGAAAATCTTTGGTTATATTATGGTTGCAAGAAAAATATACTGTATTGTTGGCCATGTCTTCTGGTTTCTACAGAAAAATGAGTGGACCAGGTTCACGATTTAAATAGTGCTAGATTTAAAAAAAAAGACATGAAATTTCTCCGTTACCTACATGTAAGATGTATAACCAATTTGATTCAGTTTGGCAAAACAAAAATCAAAAGTTCTCCTAACCAAGCTTTTAAAGCAAATATTGCTAAACATAATGAGTTTGTTAAAAAAATAGATAGGTATATCCTTAGCACACTTATAATAGATACTGTATGTTTTTGGGCCAAACAAGAACTAGCGTTTCGTGGTCATTTTGAGTGCGACGACTCTGACAATCGAGGCAATTACAGGGAATTGTTAACATTAATTGCCAAAAAAGATCAAAAATTTGGTCAACATCTAGAAACAACTGTTTTTTCGAGAGTTTCAAGTTATATACAAAATGATATTATTGAAGCTACACTCACCGGCACAAAATTCTGCCACCCAAAATTTTTGATTAAGTTTGACAATTTATAACTTTATTATTTGTGCTCCGATTTTTAAGATTCTTGCACCAGTTTGTAGGTTCGTGTATTTATATTGTTTGGTATTATTCCGGTAACAAAATATTTTGCTTGCATGTCATTGTAAAGGGGTGAAAGGAAGCGTTGTATACATTTAGCCATATCTTCATTTTTTTAAATAAGATTTTTTGCATCTGGTTTTGGTAACACTTTAAAAAAAGTCACGCTTATCACTTTTTCAATTTTCTCGACTCTCGACTTCTTGATTAGTTTTTATTTTATACATAGTATATAAATTATTATAATCATTGAATACGTAGTTAGTGAAAAAGTAATCATATTAATCAACTGAATTAATAATTTAAGCGATTATACAAGTCACGGTTATCCAAGAATATTCAAAATCTCTAAATTAATGATGACAATGGCGTTGTCAACTAATGTTGACATCTCCATACCAGTGAGAATTTTACTCCACGTTAAGAAAGAAAAGGTAGGGATAGCCGTAAAATATTTGCGCCTACGCTCTTAATAAATTACTTTTATGATTTTATTAAAAATCATTTTATATAAATACGCATTTCATTAGTCTTTCGGCAATACTAAATACAAAGTATCTTACCAGGAATATTAAAATGAAATTAGTTGTTTTATACATGATTTTGTGTTTTTTCATTACTTTAGGATTTGGACAGATTGGTATGTATTTCTAATTTATGTAATTTTCTTAAATATGTAACCTTTATTGCAAGAATATTTTACTCATCATTTGTTTTTATTTCGTTGTTTTAAATATACAGGGTGAGTGGTGAGGAACGCGCCAAACTTTAAGACTGTAAAATATACGTAATAATAATTAAAAATATCTCATATGTTGTTATTCGATTTTTATTTGTTTCCGAGAAACGGGGAGTTAAAATTTTTCTTACAAACTGACGATTTATTTTATTGCTCTAAGCAATAGAGCAATAAGTTGTGCAATTGGAATTTGGTGGGTTTTAAGACGTAGCTATTGCGCATTTTCTGACATACAATTAAGAATTTTATATTTCGACGCTGCCAAGCCAAAACGGTATAAACGCCAAAATGACCACTTTTTAGTTAGCTGCACTAAATAATAGGATTTTAATTTCCGCACCAGACAGTCAACGCGGAATAACCGCAGAAAAAGTGAAATAGGTGTAATATAGGTTTAAAATTTTTATAAACGCCAGTCTAGTCACGCACGTGAACACCGACGTGAACACCGATTGACAAAATGGCCAGTGCCCGTAAGATTATCATTGTGTACATTTCGATCACGTAATAATAGTAAAGGTATGTATTTTTACAATTTTTATGGATAAGTAAGATGGTATTATCTACCTTTGCAATATTTTCAATTGGTATTGATTTTTGAAGCGTAAACACACTGAATTTCTTTAAAAACTATGAGGCGTTTATGCCAAAACCACATATTTACATCGTGGTTGACACAAATGCCATTCCTCAATGGTCTTTTATGCAGGTTTCTTATTTAAAAATTGCGCAAATAAAGAGTTTATTTTAAAATATTCTATTGTAACTTTGTACTAGTGTGATGAACAATTCATTTTGTATTACAGCATAGAGTTCAAATCAATTCTATATAGCTAAAAATGGCGATCGATATTTGGCGTTTATGCCATTTTTTTGTTGCACATGAATAGCAGAAGTTAAAAAATAATGGCCTTACTAAATGAAAATAAAACATATACCGAATCAGTACAAAATGATATACTGACTGACAATAATCCCCCTATATTTCCCTTAGAGGTTTATGACATTTATAATGCCAACATTACAGAAGCTTTTAGCAATGACATTATCATATTTGAGGAACCACCAGACGTTGCAGTGGAAGAAGAAATATTTAGTCACGATCTCACATCATGTTTCAACTTAGCAGCAGATAATGGTTTGGATGCCGGTATAAGTAGTGATCAAAATAAGGAAAATACAAGCAATCAAATCAATACGGATGTTGAACCAAATATTGACAGTGATTATGAATTAGAATCCACTACTTATTATTAGATATCCACTTTTAAGTATTTTATATTTACTTTTAAGTATTTCATCCTAGCACCAAAACATGTTTAAAGAATTTAAGGTTTTGTTTTTAACTTAGAATGTATTTTTGATTAATAAAAAATAAACCCTATCAAAAATCTTCGTAAGTTCATCATTTTTCTTGTTGGCATAAATGACAATTTTTGATTTTCGTTTCATTTTTCATTAATGGCATATATCCCTTTTAAGCGCCATATTGACTAACCTTACAACGATGCGATCGACACAAACGCCAGAGGTAAGTTTGGCATATTCACCAATGTTATATCTTGATTGGACATAAGCGCCACTTTATAGTTTTTAATTTATTTCAGACAGTATTTTCAGCCACATTAATGTTCACAATATATTAAAATTTGAAAAAAAAATCCCCAATTTTTTTGAATCACTGTGCAGATAAGCAGAATTGGTAAAAATAAAAATAATCAGTTTTTTGTGTTTCCTGAAAAATCAAGTTAATGTCGTTTATGCCGTTTTGGCTTGACAGCGTCGATTTACCATTGGCGCGCGCATGGGTAATAGTCTGAAATTTTTTAAAGATAAAAATGGTACGCCACTGAAATATTTCAAATTAAAAATCTTTCTTACGTTCCTCGTTCAATTTGTGATAAAAAAATAAATTTTCCCATTTTTTCATTCGACGCTTCGTTTTCATACAAAAAATAAAAAATCTTAACGCTTACAAAGTTTTTGACGAAGTTTCTATATTATGAATGTGTAGAAACGAATACTTTGTAAACGTAAAGATATTTTATTTTTTGCATGAAAACGAAGCATTGTATGAACAAATGGCAAACAAGATTGTTTGTCAGAAATTGAACAAGGAATTCAAAAATAATTTTTAATTTGAAATATCTCAGTGGCGTATTATTTTTTTCTTTAAAAAATTTCAGACCATTACCCGTACGCGCGCCAATGGTAAATATAAAATTGTTAATTGTGTGTCAAAAAATGCGCAATAACTTTGTCTTAAAACCCACCAAATTTCATTTGCACATCTTAACAGGTTTTAGAGCAATAAATAATTCGTCAGTTTGTAAGAAAAATTTTAACACCCCGTATCTCGGAAAGAAATGAAAATCAAATAACAACATATTATGAGTTATTTTTAATTATTATTACGTATATTGTACAGTCTTAAAGTTTGGCGCGTTCCTCACCACTCACTCTGGATATACGATTGAAAAATGTAACTATTATATTATACAGACCTAATAAAAGTGAGTCTACGACCAGACAAGAGACAATTTACAAAGCTGTAAGACAGGAGAATGAAGCGCGAAAAATAGGTCCTATTTTATGTTGCTGCGCGATAGTTTAAAGCTCAGTCTGGTCATCCATTACACTCACCGTAGGACTGACTCATTTTTTGCGTTTCGTTTTACTGCTCTTACAGCGCTGTAAATTGTCGCTTATCTGGCTGTAGCCTTATAAAGAAAATGTAGTACGAAAAGAATCTTGAAAGGCATGCTTAATATAGCGTAAATATTATAAACAAAAATTTAAGGATAGTAATGAGAACCCACAAGAATTAAATTGTCCAACAAGAGCAAGAACGGGAAGATGACAAACAGCAGAAAGAAATTAACTATTTGTTTTAGAATTAACAGTGTAGAATGTACAATCTTAGCTGAAAAAAAATTAATCAAATTTATCATCCTGTTTTTTGAGGATGTGGGAGTAACACCACATTGAGTGGGGTGAGTGGTTTTAATAAACGACTAACGGCAATTTAAATATGGATTCCAATAAATATATACCCGAAAAATATCGGAAAGGAAATAGATTAACAGAACAGAAACATTTTCTCAACATAACCAATATAGAGAAGAGATGTATATTTTATCCTAAAACCATTTTCAGTGCGTCATAGGTTGTGGAATTCTCTCTAAAGGCGACTCTTACACGGTAAATATCATTGAAGCAATATTATTGACGAATAAATGGTAAAAAGACGGTAGCGCTCACACGACTCAATAATATATCAATAAAAATAAAATACGGTAGCCAACACGACTCCATTGCTGGACCAAAGTTAACGAAACTTTTATGACGCAACAATACGAAATACTGCTGAATCCTCTACACGTGCAAGAATGTTGTTTATATAAAAAATATATATTATATACTGGTATTCCCCTCACGCGGTCAATAATGCTGAGAGCGCCTCAATATATTGATGGGACTTCAATAAAAATTAAACCGGTTTGATTTTCTTCAATATTATTGCCGTGAATATTATTGTTTCAGTACGCTCCTTACTAGGGATGGGAAAAACCTACCGGTTATAACCTAAAACCGGTTTTTTTACTCCGCAATAATCGGTTTTTCCGGTTGTTTTTTGTCCCGGTTATAACCGGTTTCTTATTTTTCAACTAATAACCGGTGAAAAACTGAATAAGTGAAAAAAATAATGCATGCAGAGAAAAAATGGGAAAATGTTTCGCCCCTCGCACGCGAACGAGAAATTTTAAGTTGACCAAAACTGATTTGACAACGCTGATGAGTGATATCGATTCGTATGGAGTATTGCAAACTAAAGAGGCAATGTAACCTACTGGATATTGGCTATTGACTACAAAAACCGAACACCGGTTATAACCGTCAGGTTAAACCGTAGGTAAAAAAAAAACCGGTATAACCGAAAACCGGTGTTTTGTCAACAACCGCCATTCCTACTCCTTACACGTTAAATATATTGATGAATATCGATATTGCTTCAATAATATTGACCGTGTAAAGGTCTCCTAACCCATTAAACTCGTAGTAACAGAAAAAAACGTACGTCGGTGGTTATTATACATAGAACTTCGAAAATTGTGTATTTGTTGAAGGATTTCCATATTAAAGCGACTTATACTTATAGATGTATAATTGGTTGACAATTAGAATACTCTCAATAGATAACTAATCAATGATAAAAATAAATCTAACAATAAAACACTGAAAACGTTTGTTTTCTATACCTCCACAAAATTTATTATAACTAAGTGACTACAGCTGTTTCGGCAGAGTGCCTTTCTCAAGTGATATAGTTTACAATGTATTTGCCTTTTTAAGTCTTCAACTGAAGAGGTTGAGGAGTGGGGAGCTGTTTGTCTCGAGTTGGTCATTCAGAATTATATCTGTATTTTTCAGTTTATTAATTTCCATAGATTCTAAAAAAGATAGCTTAAGGCCTTTATTTTGAATATGCAGAATTTGAAACTCTTCAATGAAAGAATGATTATGATCTAGAAGGTGAAGTGCGTATGTAGAAGTGTCTGTTTTCCTATTGTTGAATGCCCTTTTGTGTTCTGCTTTATTATGTTGAGGCAAGTTGTGTTTGAATCCTTTCTCTAAAAGTTCTATTTCACTATTATTGAATTTAGTATCTGTTAAGTTTATAAATCTATTGAAAAAACTATGATTTGAAAAATTTTTTGTATGAATATTGAGTTTTTTACTATTGCAAATTAGATTATTTAGTTTTTTACATTGTGTAAATCACATGTCATGCAATTGAATACAATTATTGTATTCTACATTTATTTATTTTTTCCTTAAAATATTTTAGATATTAATATTCTGGCAAACGTTTATTTAAATATTTATTTTATATAAACATAAATATAAATATTCTGACAACTGTCAGATTTAACTTAAATGTCATGCAGTGATTAGCGACATTCTTAAAATCATATATGACGTCAAAATTAATGTCGCACTGAAAAAAGGGTTTGGGATAAACTGTACTGATACTTAACATAAAAAATACAGAGAAGAAAAACTAGAAAGGAAATGTACTGATTAACCCTTAACTGGTCCGGTACAGTATCAGTAGCGTAACTGGTCCGGCGTCGTCTGCGAAACTACTGTTTTCAAGAAAGCAAAACAACACTCAAAATTAATTTTTTTATTAAGAATAAATGCTACAAACATACACTGATATATCTGTATAAAAGTGAACGTATTAGATTTGCGCGTTTTTGGGTTAAGAAAAAAATATTAAAATAAAACTGAAATCCGTACAAATATTTGTGAAAAAGTACATGATTTCGTAAAATAAATAAAAAAATATAAAAAACAACATGAAAAAAAAATGTATTGCTAGGATAAATGTTCAAACTGCAAACTAAACAAAAAACTAGGTAAAACAAAAATCGATAAAAAATGTTTGTTTCCAGCATCAGTCAAACTTTACCATTTTTATATGCAATTTTTACGTAAGTAGTGGTTTTGTTAATGCCAAAAAACAGGCTTTTTGCAACGCAAGCACAGGTATTTTGTCATCCTGCGCTTTCTACTCAGACATAAACTACAATTTTTGCGTTTTTCTAAAATAAGAACATCCGGCTGATTGTCCTCTTGTTCTTTTTGAAGAAGAAAAAAGTAACACAAACGGTCCGGCGTCGTCTGAGAAACTACCCTCGACCTAATTGTTGGGACAACTTTTTAGGAACTGACAGAAACTAGTCTCAAATACACCCACTTGTCAATCTCCAATAGTTTAAGGATTAGATATAACGACTTGCCTGTGGGAGGTGCCAATTTGCAATAAAAAATAATTAAAAATATTGAATCGTCTGTCAGACGACGCCGGACCAGTTAAGGGTTAAACATAAATATAAATATGGGAAAGGGCATCTTAAAGGGTTGGATAAAGCAAGAAAATAAAAATAATAAATTAGGTACTTTTTTTCATTAAATAACAATTTTTTATGCCTTGCATGAAATTGTGGTTCTTCACAATAATACTATTGATTCAAAAACACCGCCACCATTTACATATTACTATTTTTTTTAAAACGTGCCGTTACCGTCAGATAAATAATATAATATTAATTTGAAATCTGTTTTTAGTACCAAAATGTCCTGCAAATTCTCACCAAGGATGCCATCCTTGCTGTGCCACTCCAACTTGTAGATATAGAAGTCCGACGTGTCCCCCGAACAGAATCTGCAAATTCAAATTAGAATGTAAATTGGCATGTTTATGCGATAAGGGTTTCATCTACGATGACATAGGAATTGTTGGTGGGTGCATACGTGTCAAGGATTGTCCTCCAATTAAGTTCTAGGTAGGTATTCAGTCTCCTGCAAAATAAATAAATAATAAAATAAATCATTATTGTTTTATCGTTTTAATATTTTATTGTAACAAATAATTCATACCAAGAGAAAACAGAAGAATAATTTATTAGCGGCATATTGCAAACGGCACAAATAAACGAGATATGGAAAATAAACTGCCACCTGTTAAATATGTACCTACAAGAGAGATAGAAGATTAAAAGTTTAACAACATTCGATTTTCCTTAATGAAATTTGGTAAACATATTAGTGGATAAGTGCATAAATTATATTGTAGGAAATACAAATTAGCTGATTTATGCAACAAGTTAAAAAATGTAAATACATAGTTGTAAATATAAATACGAGCAATTTACTATTTTTACTGGGTATAAGCAGCAATTTTACGTTAAACTAAATTTATTTTGATGTTTGGATCTCCACGTTCGGATCTTCACTAGCTAAAGGCTAAACATCCATAACCTAGAGACTAAAAAGTATATAAGTAAGAGACTTGGAAAATTATTAGAAAATATATCCTACAACCAGCAGAAAAAGCTTTAGGTAAAAGAAGAGTCAACAGAAATAAACGGTAATACAAAATTACATGGAACGACGAAAGAGTGAAAGCACTATGGTTTGTTTTTAAACCAGGAGGAGTAAACTAAAAAGAGAGATTCACGCCCAAGAAAGTTACTAGAGAAATCACCAAATACATCTTCTTTTTTGGTTGATCATATCAGTCTTCGACGGTAATCCATACAATATTATATTATTATACTAATACGTCGCTAAAGATTTCTAAAAACAACTGTTTTTTTTTTATAAAAGTCGACTAAAAATCTAAAAATTAAAGGAATAATGCAGAAATCACAAAAAATCGCCGATATAAATTAATTAACCTATAAAATGCCATTAGTGTCAAAATTTTATAAATGTCATTAGTGTAAAAATTTAATAAATGTGGAGTAAGCTTGCCTGAGGTTGCCCCAATTACAAACAAGCATTACGGCGCGGTAAATTTGAATTACTACTCTTGGTTTAAAAACAGACCATAGCAAATCAAAAGAAACAAGCTTTCCTAACATTCAAAATACTGAGAAGACTTCGGGAGAATCAGGAATAGAGTATACCAAGAAATAGATAACATCAAAAATGAACACTGGGAGAAATTTACCAAAGATATTGACTACGACCTCTCTCCATTTCAGAAAAAGGCATGTAATATGATAAGGAGAAAAAAATAGAAATGAATGAATTTGTACTGATAGATAACATTACGGAGGAACATGGAGTGAGCATTTCACGAAATTGTATGAAATTGTATGGAGAAGGAGAAGAAGAGAACAGAGAAAGGAACATAACAGCACTCACAGCAGAGTGCTAAAATCAGAAAAAGAGCTACAAGAACGAATAAAAAAAATTAAAACATAAAAAAGCACCTGGTCCTGATAACATAAACGATGGTTTTAAAGTATTAAGATCAATAGCGGAAATATCATTAAGAGGCAGACAAAGCAACGAAGAAAACGCGAACAATGCAAAATTCAAAATATTCCCAGGTGGATAAAAGCAAGAAAAAAACTGGAACGAACATGTAAACCGAATTGGACCAGATAGATTAGCGAACATCTGTAAATACAACAAGCCGTATAGCAGAAGACCGCCGAAAAGGTGGAAAGACAATATACAGACAGTCAACAACAACTGAATCAGAGTAAAAGGCAGACAGACAGGAGTAATCCTAGTCGTAAGAAGAAGCACAAAAAGAAAAAGAAGAAGAAGAAGAAGAAGAAGAAGAAGAAGAAGAAGAAGAAGAAGAGAAGAAGATCTCCACTTTGGAAATTTATGTTTTACCATTTCGATTACCAATTCGGAAATAGTTCACAAAATAAAGTTATTTAAAGTAAAATTATGGCTTACTCATAGTAAACGCACTAGATTTTGTTTCGTTTTATGTAAAATTTCACCTTTAGTAAATTTATTTCCGGCACTTGATGGACGTGTAATGCCATCCTGATTTTCCTTACTAATAGGATTGGTACGTTGTGAGTGGAGCCTATAAGATATTACGAAAGTCGAATAGCATAGTAGGATCGTACGTCATACAATAGACGTAAAATATAATTCAGGAAGATATAATATTGTAAATACATTGATTTCTTAGTCAATTGCCCTTTTTTGAACCAAAAATAACCAAAATGAAGTGGTGAGCATATTTTGAACACCAGAAGTTCTAGCAAGCCTTCTGAGGCTGTCCTCAATTCAATCTAACAACGCTTTAACACCCTCAGTGCCATGCAACTTAGTGAATTTGAGCTATTATTGTCAAAGGTTGATGTTTTTGTTCACAACAATAGCAACGACAAGAGAACCTTTAGTAACAGATGGACCAGGACTGGGCTATGTGGTCCGTTCTTTTAGATAAAGAATGTATTCGTTACACCATCTTGTCGAAAAGTCTCCTCGTATTCTTTAAATTAATTACTAATGTTTCAGATAGTTAAACTTCAAGAAACTTACATAGCTATTGACCGAGACCTCAATTCACTCTAAGTTCAAAAATTAAAATATGAACAGGAGCCAATGATGCTAGCAAGTCATTAGCATAAGAACATGCTCCACACAATGGACGATAATTCAGGACTGCCTGTATTTGACTCATGAGGGTATAGAACTTGAAACGTTTGTACTAGGGATGGCGGTTTTTGTCAAAACACCGGTTATACCGTTTTTTTACTTACAGTTTAACCTGACGGTTATAACCGGTCAAAAAACCGGTTATTCCAAAAACCGGTTTTCGGTTTTTTGGATCAATATTCAATACCCAATAGGTTAAAACGTTAAATTTGTATTGCACTTTAGTTTGTGATACTCCACATGCCAATTTTTAATATAAAATCCCTAACAGTTTTCGATATATTGCAAAAAATATATTTTCATTTTGGAACTTCTAAGGGCAGCAACTTTTTTTTATGTGCACTTTTGTACTAAGGTAAGTTAGGTTCAATCGATCTATTTTTGGTCCCAAAATATGTGATTTAATTTCTTACCTAACTTTTTGTTACACCCTTTATAATAAATTAACGCAATGAAAATTTCGGCTCCAAATAATATCAAATATATGCAAAATACAAATGGTGGTGAAATTACGTATAAGACTATAAACGTAATAAATTATGAAGCAAATTATACCATAACGTGTAGAGGTATATGTATACATATGAATTATAAAAACAAGCATGTAACATCAAAAATGGTAAAACTTATAAAATCAATCTTAAAATTCTGAACTGGATGTATTATTGTCTTCAATTTGTATGTGTATTGTATTTCCGAAAAAAAAAATAATTTTTGCACAACATACACAAAGCAATTTTATTATTTTCTTTTTTTTTTAAGTAATTCCAGAGGAATTTTTGTCCTGGATTTTTAAATATAAGTTTATTCTCGTTTATGTAGGTATACAAGCAAGACATGCTTATTCTCAAGTTCATCAAAATAGCCAATTTAGCTTATCACATTTGTTAAACATATTTCAGTGACTGCGAGAGTCATTAACGAGTATGCATAAACATTAAACAAATCAAGAATTATTGATGAATTTAACAAACAATATTTTTCTTCGAATTCCTTATTTTTTTCAGAAGTAACTTATCCGGTTTATTCACCGGTTATAACTGTAAAACGAGAAAACCGGTTATAACCGGGAGAAAAAAACAATCGCTAAAACCGGTTATTGCGAACTAAAAAAACCGGTTTTAGGTTATAACCGGTAGGTTTTTCCCATCCCTAGTTTGTACCTAAATCGCGATAGAGGTAGTTGTTAAATTATTAGACCTAGCCTCGGATATAATCGGTCAAATACATAGCTATGTATTGAGATATCCCGAGAAAAACATATTTCCATGGACTTACAATTTCCATACAACTTTCTTTTCCATTTATCTAGGGTTCTTCTGATTAATTATAACAAGGTTTTAAGATACCGACATTGCCCGATAAGACTTTCAACAAATTAGTATTAATATCTCTGCATTATAATAATGTAATTTCAAAGGCAAATATTTAAATCATGAACGGGTAAATACCCTACGCGTTTAATTAAGATTATCATTTAACTTTTAATTATTGTAATAAATCACTGTATATAAATACACATTTCAATATTTTTTAGCAATACTCCAAGTTTCGTACCAGTTCTTTTCAAAATGAAGTTTGTTGTTTTATGCACGATTTTGAGTTTTTTGGTTACTCTAGGGATTGGACAGCTTGTTGGTATGTAGTGCTGATTTATTTACTTTTGTTTAATATTCTAGCTATAGTATGGTATAACTAGACCCAAACCCAGACATCCAAAGTGAAAGTTATCCTCCAACACCAAATTATTCTATATGGTCCACATAATGTTCAGAAAAAAGTCACACCATTTCCGTTTTTCGTAAATATTTTTAAAACTATACGATTTAGCATAAACAACCTTCTATACAAAAATGTTCTACATACAATTTGAAATAAAAAAGGCCCTATGCATAATCCTTCTAAAATAAACGGTTCCAAAGTTACGGAGGTAGTATCATATAATTGGTCCGAAAAAAGGCCTAACCTAAAAATCCAAAGTAAAAGTTTTCCTCCAGCACCAAATTGTTCTATATGGTCCACATATTGTTCAGTAAAAAGTTACACTATTGTGAGCGTCCGGTTTGGGGGGTGGAAATGGGGGAGAAATCGGTAAATTAGTAGTTTTATTACGTTATACGTCAATATTTCGAAAACTATGCTTTAGCGTAAACAATGTTCTATACAAAAATTTTCTACATAAAATTTAAAACAAAAAAGGTCTTACACATAATTGTTATAAAATCAACAGTTCCAGAGTTACGGAGGGTGAAAAGTGGAGGTTTTCGATACTTTTTATATTTTATGGGCAATTCCTTACTGATTTTCTTTAACAGGATTGTGTTTTATAAATCAAATTTGCTATTTTAGTGGCCAATGGTGTGTTAGTGATAAGCCCTTGAAGAAACGTCAACCTCACCACCCAAAATTATCATCAATTGCCCAAAAAATATAAAAAGTATCGAAAACCTCCACTTTTCACCCTCCGTAACTCTGGAACCGTTGATTTTATAACAATTATGTATAGAACCTTTTTTGTTTTAAATTTTGTGTAGAACATTTTTGTATAGAACATTGTTTACGGTAAAGTATAGTTTTAGAAATATTGACGAAAAACGTAAAAAAAGTAATAATTTACCGACCGTTTCCCCCCCAAACCGGACTCTCAAAATGGTGTAACTTTTTACTGAACCATATGTGGACCATATAGAACAATTTGATGTAGGAGGAAAACTTTTATTTTGGATGTCTGGGTTAGGCCTTTTTTTGGACCAATTATACTATACTACCTCCGTAACTTTGGAACCGTTCATTTTAGAAGGATTATGAATAGGTCATTTTTTATTTCAAATTTAATGTAGAACATTTTTGTATAGGGGGTTATTCATGCTAAACCGCACAGTTTTAGAAATATTGGCGAAAAACCTAAAAAACTACGAATTTACCGATTTCTCCCCCTTCTCCCCCCCAAACCCGACGCTCAAAATGGTGTGACTTTTTTCTGAACATTATGTGGACCATATATAAAAATTTGGTGTAGAAGGATAACTTTCACTTTGGATGTCTGGGTTATGCCATCTTTTGGATCAATTCTATCATACTAGGCGCTACTAGGCGCTAGCTAGGTAACCGTGGCTTTTTCAATTCTGATGGACAAACCCAAGTATTTCTTATGTATTTTTGGTTGCTGATTACGAATTTCGTGGTTGGATTTCAACCGAGTGGTCAAAACATTTTTATAAACAATTTAATTGTTTATCAATTTTTTATAAGGCTCCAGCTCCTAAATTAAGAAAAATGAAAACAAAGATTTTCAAATAAAATTTATTTCCTAATGAAAAAAGAAAATGGCGTTCACTACACTTAAATAAAAAATTATAATATAACTCAAGATATTGTAGAATTAGTGCATAAGCTCAATTATTGCAAATTGCAAAATAAATATTTTTTCTACGAGCGTGCAAAAATGTCTACTTTCGCGCACGCATTTTAGTTTAGAAAGTTTTACTTTTCCGCACGCGTGTTACTTTTCCGCACGCGGTTGACTTTTCCGCACGCGGTTTTTACTTTTCCGCACGCGTATTCACCGTCATGGAAACCAAGATCGTCGTCATGCTAACTAATTATATTGAAAGTTTGGTTTTGACAACATTGTCAAAGAATTAAGTCAACTTTTTAACAATTTTATTATTATCAAACACAAAATATGTAATTTTAATTATATCTATTTATTATTTACAATGTTTATATTGAACGTACAACTGAATCCTACGCTTTTTTCTTCAAATATGCTGTTAACTTAAAATAATCGCCTATATTGACATTTTTTTCAATTTTTAATACTGACTTGAGCATGGAATAGCGGGACCACAAAGTATTTGGTTTGCAGATTTTTGATAGACTAATAAAATAAGCCAAAAACACTTTTTGTTTTAAGCTATTTACACTTTTTTCTTTACACCAACTCATAAAAATATTGTATTCTTTCTTGTACATGTTTGCTGATTTTTCCGGTAACAAATTAAAATAATTGACAACGTCGAGGATAGATGGAGGTAGTTCTTCGTCACTTGATGCCATCTAGATCACTGAATTATTTTTTAATTCTTAAGTAAAGATAAATTTTAAAGTGTGTGACGTGCTTCTTGACAATAATTGCTTTGTTTGACATCGTTGCTATGCTTTTAAAATATTAAAACCTGTACATAACAGGTATTTAGGCACCGCATTGCTAACCAATTATATAGAAAGTTTGGTTTTGACAACCTTGTCAAAGATTTAATTTGTGTATGTATTTTTATATTAATTCAATTAATTTGGTCATTTTTAAATGCTCGTAAAAAAAATATTGTTCCTAACTCTTGCAGAAAGTCTCTTTTCCGCACTCGACTGCTTGCCGAACTCCGCTTCGCTTCGTTCGGCAAACTGCAATCGCGTGCGGAAAAGTATGACTTTCTGCACTTGTTAGGAAAATAACTATTTCGGAGCTTCTTCAATTGTAACTTGGCTATTACGCATGAAAATCAGCTTTACATAGTTTTATTTTAAAGCTTAATTCATAGAAAATAAAAATGTATACCATTTTTATTCAGTTGCAATGCGAAGGCAATACTGTCTTAATTTTCACGTAGTTCAGAGAGAGCAAACCAGTAATCTAAATCGACGATTTTCGACTATAATTGGAGTCATCATCAGAGAGGCATAGGTTTGCTTATCTCTGTCCAAGTGAAAACGGCCCACGAGCTAGTCCTCGCATTGCAACTGACGTTATGATAGTAGGTGTCTAGTGATATACGCTAAACAAAAGTCAAAGTTTTTCAACCTAATAAAAATATTTAAAAATATTTTTAAAAGATATTTAATTTAAAACCTTATTAGACCATTTTCCTGGTAACAACTCCATGGCTTCTAAAAATTTTAAGCCGGATGGATGCTTCAATGAAGACAAGAGGTAATTCTAAAATTTGCAATTCACAACACCGTCTGCAGAGCTTGGTAAATTCCAACGGAAAATGGACCTAGTTACTCGATAGGAGTAACAGGTACTAATAGAAAATAAAAATGTATACCCTTTTTATTCAGTTACAATGCGTTTGATCAGTATCCGTAATTATTAACAAAAAGTTTAAAAGGAAAATAACCAGCTGGACTGCAATAGACGAAAATATCCTGCAAGTAAATATGACCCTACACCATAAAAAAACAACAATACTAGCAATATATGCCCCCTCAGAGGATGAGAATGTAACCACAAAAGACGAATTCTTTGCAAAATTAAACGAAGTTATCACGAGAGTTGGAAATAACCGAGAAATATTTTTATTAGGCGATTTTAATGGAAGAACAGGAAACAAGCGCCACAAAAATGTAATTGGACCTTATGGAGAAGACTTCGTAAATGATAACGGAGAAAGACTTATTAATCTGTGTGAAAGTAATAGACTCAAAGTAACTAATGGATATTACTGCCACAAAAACATACACAAATATACATGGTTTCAACCGACAAGGAATCTTAATTGTATAATAGATTACGTGATAGTTAAACAAAATTCACAAATACTCATTAGTGATATTAGAGCTATGAGAGGAGCAGTATGCGGATCAGATCACCACATGGTCAGGGCCAAAATTGTTTTCCCATATAGATTAAACGAAAGTGGCTCACCAAGCCAAGACGAACAGCTTTTAGAAAGAATTTAACTTCCTCAATACAATCTGTCCAGTTTAATTCATGAGAGCACCCGTACACTATATAAGACTCGAATGGACTCCAAACTTGACGAAACACTAACAAATACCAAATACATATATGAGAACATAATATCAAGTATTCATCAAACAGCACAGGAGGTCTTAGGAATCAATCAAAATAAAATTAGTAACAAGCTGTGGTGGAATGAAGACGTCGAAAAAGCGGTAACAGAAAAAAAAAAGATTATACCATAAATGGTTGAGTACAAAATGTGACGCAGACCAAGACCGATATAATGAAATGAAGAAGAAAACTAGAAAGATAATTATTACGACCTCCAAAAATGAGACATGGGACAGAAAATTCAGAGAGATAGAATCTTATATTGGAGGACGACAATGTACTGAGGCGTGGAAGTTTATAAACTCTGTTAAGAAGCCGACTAACGAGAAAGTGATTCTAAATCCCATAAATCCCGAAGATTGGACACATTACTACAAACATCTATTAACCTTCCGATGACCAACCTTTTTTTGTTACACGGATGACCAAGGGGGGGGGGGGAAATGCCAGGTCAAAAATGTCAAAAATGACAATTAACAAAAAAATGAAGTTTTTTTTTTGTTAATTTTTAATTTTTTTATGGCATGGACTTTATGTCATTCAGCCAGTCACAACATGAATATTAGTGTCATGTGTAGTGTGTATGTTGAGTAAGTGTCTTGTTACTTTGCAAAGTCGACGTCATTAGCGTAAAACTACTTGGAATTATACATAATAGACGGTATTTTACTAAACATCAACTTCAGAATACAGGGTGTTTCATTAATAATTGTCCATATAGTAACTGGAGAAACTTTAGCATAAAATATGAAGATTTAACCTAAAACACTTAAATAAAATGTGTTTCGTTACTGAGTTACAGGGTGTTTTATCTAAAATTTTAAAAACTATTTTTGCCCAGAATTTTAAAACTATTCGACGTATCCTTTTCATACTTGGCAGGAAGTATAGGTACAGTACAAGATTCTAAATTATGTTAAACAAACGTTTCTGGCTATTACCAGAGGCGTACGACGGGGGAAAGTGAAAGGTTGACCCTTTTCAAATTCTACGCCACTGGCAGGATTGCTATTTTAGTTCAATTTTTGGATTCTCCAATACTCTCTTTAAAAATAATATACCCTTTATTCGTAACGATAAAGTAATTAATTTTCGAGATATTTGAAGTTAAAAATGAAACGACACGGTTATTTTGATTAATATATTGTGTCGCTTCATGTTTAATTTCAAATATCTCGAAAACTAATCATTTTATCGTTACGAATGAAGAGTATATTATTTACATAAAAAGTATTGGAAAATCAAAAAATTACACTAAAATAGCAATTTCGTCAGTGGCGTAGAATTTGGGAAGGGTCAACCAACCACTATCCCCTGTCGCACGCCTCTGGTAGTAGCTAGAAACGTTTGTTTATCTTAATTTAGTAGGGTGTACAATACCTACACTTTCTGCCAAGTATGATAAGGATATGCCAAATAGTTTTAAAGTACTGGGTACAAATAATTTTTAAATTTTAATCATATCGCAAATTAATCAAAATAACTGTGCCGTTTCATATTTAACTTCAAATATCTCGAAAATTAATGACGTTATCGTTACCAATGAAGAGTATATTATATACGTAGAAAGTATTGAAGAAATTAAAAATGACACTAAAATAGTAATTCCTCCAGTGGCATAGAATTTGAGAAGGGTCAACCAGACACTATCCCCTGTCGTACGCCTCTGGTAGTAGATATAAACGTTTCTTTATCATAATTTAGTAGGGTGTATAGTAGTCGCACTTTCTGCCAAGTATGAAAAGGATACGTCGAATAGTTTTAAAATGCTGAGCAAAAATAATTTTTAAATTTTTAGACCAAACACCCTGTAACTCAGTAAGGAACCACATTTTATTTAAGCGTTTTAGGTTAAATCTTCGTATTTTGTGCTAAGGTTTCTCCAGTTACTATATGGACAATTATTAATGAAACACCCTGTATATTTTTTATTCGTAAAATATAGGGAACTTTTTTTATTTCAAAATATGAGGATATCTAGAATGATATTAAAGTCAAATAAAGAAATAGTGAGTTAAAAATTGAAAATACTTTTGAATTTATTAAAGAAAAACATACGCTGGGGTCACAATTTCCTCCGCTTGGTCATCCGAAGGTTAAATGAGAACAGAGACGAATTTAAAGAAGATATGAATTCATCAAGGATCGAAATTCTGGGAGAGCATATTACCATAAATATCAACATAGTTCAAAAAGCTATAGCAGGGATGAAGAATTGGAAAGCAAGCGGACCAGAGGGAGTAACTACGGAACTAATAAAGAATGACTCAGAGAAATTACACAGAATGATCACTGGATTATTTAACGAATATATTAATGGCCATCCAATGCCAGATGAATAGAAAACAGCATATTATATGACTCCAATATATAAAAAAGGTGACAGGAGAAATTGTAAAAACTATAGAGGGATATCGGTAACAAGTTCAATGAGTCGGCTATATGGTCGAATACTACGGGACCTGATAGAGGAAGATTATCTATCGTCTGAAGACGAAGAACAAGGAGGATTTAGAGCAGGTCGTTCATGTACAGGTAACATATTTTGTCTTAAACAAATTATAGAAAAGAAAGTTGTGACAAATAGAGAGTTACATATGACTTTTGTAGATCTTGAGAAGGCATATGACATAGTCCCGCTAAATAAACTATGGGAAGTCCTGGGCACATCAAACATACATCAAACATTGGTTAGTGCTCTCAAAGATCTATATTACGGTTCAAACTCCCAAATGAAATTCGGAAACCTCTTAGCTGAAAAATTTGCAGTTACTAAGATGCTGGTCTCAGATAGGGATGTTGTATCTCTCCGACTTTGTTTAAGATTTATATCTCTGCAGCTCTGAAACAATGGAAAAGGAAAGTTAAAGGAATGGGTATACAATTGAACGATCAGGATTACATATATACTTTACAGTTGGCAGATGATCAGGTGGTGATCTCAAATGACAAAGACGACATGGAATATATGCTTAGAAAACTAATTGAAGAATACCAGAAATGGGGATTAAATATTAATTTAGAAAAGACAAAATACCTCTCAATTGGCGCTGAAGCAGAACAACTCGATATCGAAGACAATCAAAAAATAAATCCATGTGACGAATATAAATACTGGGCGTCATCTTCGACCGTAGTGGAAAAGACGAACGAGAAATAGAACATCGAATCATACAAGCACGATGAGCTATAGCATGTCTAAACGGAGTTCTATGGAGTAAAGAAATATCAAAGAAAAGAAAATGGAATATATATGAGACAATGGTTAAAACTAGCCTACTTTATGGAGCCGAGACATGGAGAATAACGGAGAAATATAAGAAAAAGGTCGAAACCACGGAAATGGATGCTATCAGAAGATCGATGAGAATATCAGAGCCTAAAGAATAAGGAATGAAGTAATAAAACAACAAATGGGTGTAAATGGCACTATAGTTGAGGATATTGAAAGAAAACAACTCATTTGGTATGGGCATGTGAGCCGAATGGGAGACGAAAGATTGCATAAAAAAACTATGACGTGGCAACCCCCAGAGAAGAAAAAACGAGGAAGACCACCACAGAGCTGGAATCGGGGAGATAGGAAAGCGATTAGCGCTCGAAATCTAAATGAAGACCTAACTCAGGACAGAATACAGTGGCGTTTGGGAGTCGGACAACGTCGTAAGACGTTATGAAACCGAATATATGTATGTACAATGCGAAGGCAAAACTGTCTTAATTTTCACTTAGTTCATAGAGCGCAAACCAGCACTCTAAATCGACGATTTTGGCTCTCATTAGAGGCATCATCAGAGAGGCATAGGTTTGCTTCACTTGGGGCAAAGCTTATATGGCGCATACCATATAAATGAGGCAAAAACAGTGGCACGAAACAAAATGATATGAAAGAAATTTCAAGATAAGGAAGAAATAAATGGAAATATTGATTATACATGATGGTTATACATGATTCATACAGTACGGTGCAAATGAAGGGAATAAATTCGTTATTTCATAAGCCGTTGCCTTTAAGGAATAATCCTGAAATAAGTCAATTTTCATTTTTCAATTATGATTTTTTAACATACATTTATATACTAGTGACGTCATTCATCTGGGCATGATTATGTAATCGATGACTTTTTTACATAAAAATACGGGTCATGTGTTAGCTCATTTGAAAGGCTGTTCAATTCTCTATTCAGTAGTATAAATTTTAACATAATTATTGATACACGGTGCCCAAAAACATTTTTTTTATTAAAATAATTGACGCAAAAAGAAGATAACAAACGACCCCTATTATTCTCATTTAAAAAAATCATAGATTACGTCATCATATTCAAATGGATGATCTCATTAATATGATATAATGTCAAAAAATCATAATTTAAAAATACAAATCGATTTGTTTCAGGATCTTTTTTTACAATTGCGGGCTTACGAAATAACGAATTTATTCCTTTCATTTGCACCATGCTGTCATTGCTCCAATACACACTCCTAAAACATACAGGGTGTCCCAAAAGTAGTGGAACGGTCGAATATTTCGCGAACTAAACATCGGATAGAAAAACTGAAAAATACGTGTTCAATCATTTTCAAAAATCTATCCAATGACACCAAACACCAACCCCCAGTACACCCCCTGGAGGTGGGGTGGAGGGTAACTTTAAAATCTCAAATGGAAACCCCTAGTTTTTCTTGCAGATTTGGATTTGTTACGTAAAAGTAAGCAACTTTTATTCAAGACATTTTTTGGAACTGTGGATAGATGGCTCTATAATTGAGAAAAACGATTTATCTTGATACCAGAGGTAAATTATAGAAACCGTCTAATATCTCGAGAAATACACTTCCAAATGAAAAAACCAAAAAAAGGTTTTTAATACTTTTCGAAAACCTATCGAATAACACTAAACATGACCCTCCAACCCACCCCCTGGAGGTGGGGTTAGGGGTAACTTTAAAATCTTAAATAGCACAACCCCCACTTTTTATTACTGATTCGGATTCGTCATTAAAAATTAAGCAACATTTATTCGAAACATTTTTTAGAATTTTTGATAGATGGCGCTTTAATTGGAAAAATACGATTTATTAGCGCCATCTATTAGCAATTTTAAAAAATGTTTCGAATAAATGTTGCTTAATTTTTCATGACGAATTCGAATCTGCAATAAAAAGTGGGGGTTGTTATTTAAGATTTTAAATTTACCCACCACCCGTCTCCAGGGGGTGGGTTGGAGGGTC
Source organism: Diabrotica virgifera virgifera (assembly GCF_917563875.1). Classification (NCBI taxonomy): domain Eukaryota; kingdom Metazoa; phylum Arthropoda; class Insecta; order Coleoptera; family Chrysomelidae; genus Diabrotica; species Diabrotica virgifera. The sequence continues at coordinate 57,135,377 of NC_065443.1, read as the reverse complement.
ATTTTACTGTTTATCGATAGGTTTTCGAAAAATATTAAAAACCTGTTTTTTGGTTTCTCATTTGGAAGTGTATTTCTCGAGATATTAGACCGTTTCTATAATTTACCTATGGTATCAGGATAAATCGTTTTTCCCAATTATAGCGCCATCTATCCATAGTTCGAAAAAATGTCTTGAATAAAACTTGCTTACTTTTACGTAACGAATCCAAATCTGCAAGAAAAACTAGAAATTTCCATTTGAGATTTTAAAGTTACCCCCCACCCCACCTCCAGGGAGTGTAGTGGGGGTTGGTGTTTGGTGTCATTGGATAGATTTTTGAAAATGATTGAACATGTATTTTTCAGTTTTTCGATCCGATGTTTCGTTCGCGAAATATTCGACCGTTCCACTACTTTTGGGACACCCCATACAATTAAAGACACCTTATAGTCCAAGTAATGAAGCTAAAATAGGACAAAACCTCGCAATTTTTACAGAATGGATCGAATTGTTTGAAAATTTGAGAAGAAGTAGTGGATAGTCTAAGGATCAAAATCTATATGATGCTCAAATGCGCTTCTACCATGGGGGTGGTTGCCACCCCATCTCGGTGGTAGAAATTTTTTATTATATTCTGACCGCAAGAGTTGGTATAAACATTAATTCTAAGCAAAAAACGTTCTATACATTTTTTTGATACAATTAATAGTTCTCGATTTATTCGCTATCCAAAGTGTTTCGCTATGTTTTATTCGCTATGTTTTATATCGAAAAAATCAATGTTTTTAATAAGTTATCTGCTAATAACTCCAAAAGTTTTCGTTTTATCAAAACAACTTTACTTAACAAAAATGTACCTTTTAAAAAAGTAAACAAAACTGTTTTTTTTTTAATTTTCGTTAAGACCAATAGTAATAGAGCTATACTTTATTATATGTTAGCTCTTCTTCGTCAAATGCTAAATATTGTAGTTTCAAAGTCAAAAGACGGGAAAACTATGCATTTTTCGAGGATAACTTTCGAGTTCAAACTAATTTAAAGTATTTAAAAATATGTATCACCAGAAATAAAAAAATAGTCTCTATCTCAAAAATTAAGTGACTTATAATGAAAAGAATGTCAGTCCCTATTTTTTTCAGCTAAAAAGTGATCGGAAGTAACCTCCTAATCGCCACTCTGTTTAAAATTAGTCATTGACATTATTTGGACTTCTTTTTTATGTATTATTAATAGGTTTTACAAGTTTGACCGGATTAAAATAATTAGTTAAAAAAATGGGGTTAAAAGCGAATAACGAATTTTTGTAGTTTGGATAAAAATGGCTTTTTATTTCAAAATAGAAAGATTAGCATCAGATATACGAAAATATGTTTAAATATGAAATTGTAGGCTATATAATTTTAAACAACCCGGATTGCAAAAATGTTTTCTACGTCAAAAATTGAGTAAACTATTGACAATTAAAGCTTGTAATAACATGCAAAATCCACCTTTACCAACCCTTTCAAAGTCACCTCTTTTTGCGACTAAAGATTTTAAAAATATTCAATATTAATAGTCTTATAAATCTTGTAAAAACCTCCAAAATTCATTTTTATCAAACTTTCCAAGATAAAAAATAAAAAGTTACGGTTAAAAAATCAATATATGGTTTTGAAAAAAAAAAATGAGGGACACAACAAATACTAGCATTTGCAGATGATGTTGACATAATCGCAAGATGAAAAAGAGAAATGATAGAGGCATTCAAACAAATAGAACGAGCTGCACAAAATAGTGGCCTTAAAATCAACCATAACAAAGCAAAATATATGCAGGTAAATAAAAACGCAGAAATAAGGCAGCCACAAAATATAACAATAGGAGAATACAACATTGAAGGGGTAAAAAACTTTACATACTTGGGATCCCTAGTCACGTCTGATAATAACGTAGCGGAGGAAGTGAAGAGGCGAATATTTATTGCCAGTAAAAGTCACCATGGCTTAATTCGGCAACTAAGATCAGATAACGTCGCGTCGCAAGAAAAACAAAATGCCAAATATACAAAACCTTAATAAGACCGGTACTTACATACGGCTCAGAAACCTGGACACTCACTAAAAGAGAGGAAACATTTCTAGCCGCCTTTAAAAGAAAAATCTTGCGACACATATATAAGGGCACAAAAGAAAACGGAATTTGGCGAAGAAGGTAAAACTTTGAACTATACAAAATATACCAAGATCTGGATACCATAACATTCATTAAAATAGGACGGCTGCGTTGGATGGGACATCTAGAAAGAATGGAAGAAGGCGAAATACCAAACAAAATATTCAAACATATGCCAGTAGGAAAAAGAACAAGAGGAAGACCGAAGCTGAGATATTTAGAACAAATAGAAAATAATATATTAACCTTAAAAATAAAAAACTGGAGAAAAAAAGCACGAAACAGATCAGAATGGAGAAGAATCCTGGAACAGGCCAAGACCCAGAAAGGGTTGTCGAGCCAGTGATGATGATGATGATGATGATTAACAATTAAAACTTGTAATAAAATGCAAAATCCACGTTTACCAACCCTTTCAAAATCACCTCTTATTGCGACTGAAGATTTTAAAAATATTCAATATTAATAGGCTTATAGATCTTGTAAAAACCTACAAAATTATTTTTTATCAAACTTTCTAAGATAAAAATAAAAAATTTACGTTTAAAAAATCAATATATTTTTTTGAACAAAAAAAAAGGAGAAATCAAATTGGAAGCATAATTATGTAAGTTAGCGGTGGTTTTAGTCATTGGCCTTATTCATTCATTTTTATTTATATATTAGTAAGATATTCTAGAAGTTTGACTGGCTTAGAATGATTAGTTTAAAAAAAACTGGAGTTAAAATCGAAAACGATTTTGTGTAGTTTGGTAAAAAATGCCATTTTCTTCAGAATAGAAAGATTAGCATCAGAGATACGAAAAAATGTTTAAATATGAAATTGTAGGTTATTTAATTCCCAAGAACTTGGTTTGAAAAACATTTTTCTACGGCAAAAATTGAGTGAATCATAAATGAGTATTATTGAAAATCATTGATATTTTCGATATAAAACTAACACATTTGATAGCGAATAAATCGAAAACTATTAATTTTATCAAAAGAATGTATAGAACATTTTTAGCTTAGAATGAACGATTTCATCAACTTCTGTGGTCAAAATATAATAAAAAGTTTTCACCCCCGAGATGGGGTGGCAACCACCCCCATGATAAATGCGCCTTCCGGCATCATATAGATTTTGATCCCTGGGCAATCCACTACTTATTTTCAAATTTTTAAACAAATCGAAACATTCTATAAAAATTGAGAGGAGAAAAGCTTCGGTTCCTGGACTATTAGGTAAACTTTGGAACAGTCTACGCCTTGCGAAGATTTTTAAGTTACTGTTACGTTTCTAAATGTTTAAATGATGCATTTTAAATAAATTGTTGTTCGTACAAATACCCCGTCATGATTTGTTTATCTTCTTTAATAGGCTATTGATTATGTACTATAGAAAGGAACTACAACGTTAACGGGGTTTTATTATTTCAAATGGTCAATGAATCTCTATATATGAAAAACCGCGGAGTGCTACCATTTAAAGGGGTGCGTCTTTGAGAAATGGGTGAATTAGTCCCTGGGCACAGGTTACATTAGGGTGAGTTCTATGCACTTTTGGTTCAAACACGTCGACATAAAAATTGTTCCTGGTTAAATTTCCTATCTAAATATAACTTTTTTTACTTTTTTTTACAACAACATATTCAAAAAAAAAGCACAAAGAAATCCAAAAGAAAGAAATTTTGTTTTTGTCCCATAACTTTTGTCCACGGGGATATAGGTATAGACATTGCTTCACACAAAAAAAAACTTACATATTTTTTCTTTAAAATGATGTTTGGTAGAGGTCATTAGGATTTACATTTTTCAAAATATGATTTTTCAAAATTCGCCACTCACAGAAATTTTGGCCAATTTTCCTTGTCATTTCGCAAATATTGTTCTGTAACATTTTTCTACGTAACTTTAGGCATATGCCATGGTACAGGTAAGAGGAATAGAAATCAATTACCATTAAAATGTTCTACTGTATAATGTTGTACGACTTCTTTTAAAGAGGTTATCTTTTTCAAGATTTTATAGGTTTAACGAGTTTTTATATTTTTTACAATTATTTTATAAATTTCCCATTATACCTTTTTTTTTTCTACATTTAGGTATATATTATATATTAAAAAAGAAAGCTTATTCTGTTTACTTTAAAATAATATAATATAAAAAATTCTAGGAATATTTTTGAATAAGATATGCTTTTTCAAAACGTAATAAGTACTTGCAACCATTTTTGATTTTAGGATTATTTTTTAAATTTCTCACTATACATTTTTAAATGTGATTGTGTGTTATGATTAAATCTTATTTTTTATAGGTGGATCCACTTGACTCGGCCGGGCAAACTTCAAAATATGGAATAATTCCAATATTTACTGTCAAAGCTCCTGCAAGCTTGGCTTGAAAAAATAGTATGTAAATGTACCAAAGGATGTACAAAAAACTGCGGTTGTAGGAGAATAGGAATTAGTTGTTCAATATTCTGCAAAGGGTGCATGTGCATGGGTACTAATTGTGGGAACTCTAAGATAACTGATGTGTCAGAGGAAGTTATTGAAGCTAATGCTAACGAAGAGATGGACGTTGATTTTGAAATTTTTTTAAATGTCAACGTTTAAATAATTTTAACTAAAGTGATGTTCTCTAAGACTAATGTTTATGTAATTTTTGTAAAAGAAATAAATTTAAATAATACAGGTAAAAAAATATCAAAGAATCACTCGGTTTTCATTATTTAAATATAGATGATACACCATTTTAAAGAACAGAAAGTAAGCCCTCTTTATTGAGCAATATATAGTATATTCATGTACAAGAAGAAAAAAAGTATAATGAGAAATTTAGAAAATAATCCTAAAATCAAAAATCGTTGCAAGTACTTATTACATTTTGAAAAATAATACCTTATTCAAAAATAATCCTAGAATTTTTTGTAATACACCATTTTAAAGTAAACAAAGTAAAGCTTTTTTTATTATATAATATATTATATACCTACCTAAATGTAGAAGAAAAAAAGTTATAATGAGAAATTTCAAAAATAATCGTAAAAAATGTAAAAAATAATATTTTTTTATATTATGTATTATATAATAATACTATATTATATTTAATATATTATACACAATATATTATATAATAATATTTTATTTTTATATTATATTATAAAAAATCGTTAAAAGTTTAAACCCTTGAAAAACCATAATCGCTTTAAAAAGAGTCGTACAACGTTATACAGTAGACCATTTTAAAGGTAATTGATTTCTATTCCTATTACGTGTACCATTGCATCTTTACGTAGAAAAATCTTGCAGTACAATGTGGCGAACTTTAAAAAATCATATTTCGAAAACTATAAATCCTAATTATCTCTACTAAACAACATTTTAAAGAAGAAATATGTAGATTTTTTTTCTGTGAAGCAATGTCTATACCTATATCCTCGAAGACAAAAGTTATGGGACAAAAACTTTTTTTCTTTTGGGTTTCTTTGTGCTTTTCCTTTTGAATATACTTTTGTAAAAAAAAGTATCATTTACTTTAAAAAGTGATATTTAGACAGGAAATTTAACCAGGAACAAATTTTTTGTAGATATGTTTGTACCAAGAGTGCATAGAACTCACCCTAATGTAACCTGTGCCCAGGGACTAATTCACTTATTTCTCAAAAACGCACCCCTTTAAATGGTAGCACACCGCGGTTTTTTGATATATAGATGTCCATTGACCATATGAAATAATAAAATCCCGTTAACCCGGCATTGGTCGCTAGGTAAGTTGTCACGCTGGTGGTCGCGCGTGAGATTTTCTCTCACATATCCAACTTTTGCCTTTCTTTACAAAATTTTACAAAAAAGTTGAGGTTTCATCAACGATTAAGCCATTTGCTTTAAAAACACACGACGTTTTTCTGTTTTATTATTATTATCTTTGTATAAAATGTGACTATCGATACCGCCAATATTTAACATTGAAAAATATATGATAAGTGACCATGTACAACTAACCCGTGAAACAGAATATAGGATTTTCATAACATCAACCACATCCACGGCGCCTTTTATTACATCATAAAAGGATATTATTTTAGGTTTTAAGGGGAAAAATAAAATTACTTTTTATACACAGTTGGTGACGCCGGTGGTCGCTTGATGAGAGGATCTCTCACATGAAGCACACTGACTCAACAATATGGTGATACTAAGTAAACTGAGCCACTATCTGAGCGGACGAGTCTATTAGATTGTCGAGGGAGGATAGTTAGGAGACTAGAAAGAACTACAGCACGTATAATTTACCAGAAAAAAAGTTGTGCGCAATTTCCTGAAACCGTGAGAGAAAATCTCATATAGCGACCACTGGCGGGTTAACCTTGTAGTTCCTTTTAGCTATCTTATTTTGAATATAATCAGTAGCCTATAAAACCTACTGATACTACTATATAATTATAATATTTTGTCCTTTGATTTTAGTACCAAAATGTCCTGCAAACTCTCACCAAGGATGCCGTCCTTGCTGTCCCACTCCAACTTGTAGAAATAGAAATCCGACGTGTCCGCTTAACAGAGTCTGCACATTAGACTGTCAATTCGCATGTTTATGTAATAGGGGTTTCATCTACGATGATATAGGCTTTGTTGGTGGGTGCATACGTCCCAAGGATTGTCCCCCAATTAGGTATAGTTAGATAGGTATTTAGTATCATGTAGAATGATTAATTAAAATAAACTGATCTTGTTTTATCGTTTTAATTCTTTTATTCTAACAAATAAGTCACGACAGGAAAATACAGTTAAAAAAGAAGTTATTAAATGCCAGAAATAAACGAGAATTAGAAAATAAACTGCTACATATCAATATACACATGGGACATGGAAAAAGTATCTATCCGAAGGTAAGAAAAATATATGATTGCTTATTCTTATGATTGTATTATCCAAATGGAAGAGAGATCTACGTCATGGACGCGACCCTGACTACGCGAGCCTTCATTCGCTCTCAAATCCGTAGTCTTGGGAAAAGTCATACCAAATAATTATGTTGGTAGAAATTACCAGACAACGGCAGTTCTCGCCAGTGGCGCACAACCCCCCTACACGCGACACTATATATACACGAAATTTTCTATTTTCTAAATCTGAGTGAATTGAAAATTGGGACACTCATGTGTCAACCATCCATTTTGGTCCAAGGGTGTGGATTTTACGGCCCTTCCTAATTATTGTCTGTTTTTCGTTCTCGCCCCCAAAACTCCCAAAAACTTCGAAAATTTAAGTCCGACCTTTGCGGCTTCTAATAGTACTGATCATTACCTTTCCAACGCATGTCTAATTTTGAAAATCGGTTATACCATTCAAAAGTTACCGAGCTCAGAAATATTACTCAACTTCTATTTAAAAAAGGGAATGTATGTGTGTGGAAAAGTTAAACCGATCTGAATTTTTTTCTACGTTTCAAGAGGGGGTCAGTGCCGATTCAGAACCGGTGTAGTTTGTGACTTTTAACCACCCATAAGCCAGCTGTAGCACTTGGTAAGTACAAAACAGCATATTTTTGGTGGTATATATATTCGGTTCAAGAAGCGACAGGAGAACCGCAGATACACCAAGTCAATAGTGTTGTTAGGCTTTCAAAAGGTGTTTAAGTCGTCAGGATCAGACATACACACGGCTTAATATTGCCGAAAAACTAAAAAACTAAATTTTGAAAATTTTTGTTTTTCGGCAGTTACTCAAAAGTTCAACCTACGAATTGCGCCAATAACTGAGCGTTTGTAGGAGGACTTTAGACAAATCTAACGATGTATATCTCATATCCAGGAAAATTCGAATATTGAGGTTATAGGCTTCATAAGTATGATCAAATCTATTTTCTATGGGAGTTTTTCAAACTCAATAATTCCTGTAATAGCTTCAGTTATCATACTTATCATACTGCATCAGATACTACTTTTCAATACGTTTCAAACTTATGTTTAATGATCAAAATCGGTTAAGCTGTTTTGAAGTTAATAAGCTACAAATAGTCCAGAGAAATAAGATTTTTCTCGTGACACATCCCCCTCCAGGTCAAAACCAAATTTTTTAAATATTATGGACATCTGTATTAATAACCTATATGTTTCCTGCAGCCGATTTTGATGATATACATAGTTATAAACAAATGAAAATAAAAAAAGGGTAAATTTTCGCTTTTTCCGTCTATTACTAAAAAGTGAAGCGTTCTAAACAAATTTGAGAATAAGAAACTCATAAATCATATAAAAAACTTCAATATGGCGCACTAACAATGTCTATCCTTATTTGTTGCTTAGAAAATTGCAAAATAAATCGTAAATTTTGAGATTTTATAAATGTTCATAACTTATGTAAAAATTAAGTAAGAACCTTCTTATTAAATGGAATGCTGAGACTTCTTGTGCTTAAATTATATTTTAATTTTCAAAGCAATTGGTCAAATAGTTTGAAAGTTATTTAATTTGTTTTTCCCAAATTCCTTTTTTTTGCAACACTATAAGTCAGAAAATTATAAGGTTACAGTAATACTTCGGACAGTTTATGAAAGAAGAACATTTATACTAATAATTTAATTAAAAAAATGATAAAAAGTAATTTTAAAGAGTGTAAAATTATTTTCCAAAAATATGTCGATTTTTTGCTTACCTATAAACAATTAGAATAACTTTTTAACTGTTACCCGTAGAATTTTTTTTTCATATTTATAAAGACTGAATTTTTATACACATTCAGAAAGAAAAATAATTGCTCTAAGACAATTAGGGACGAAGTTAGCCCCCCTTTTTTAATTCAAATGTTTTTGCAAAGTAATTTAGCAATATTTAGAATTATTTTTTGTCATTTTTTTTAATTAAATTAATAGTGTAAATCTTTTTCTTTCATAAACTATCCAAAGTAATACTGTAACTTCATCATTTTCTGACTTAAAGTGTTGCAAAAAAAATTAATTTGGTATTAACAAATGAAATAACTTTTAAACTATTTGACCGATTATTTTGAAATTTATGTTATGATTTAAGTACCAGAAGTCTCAGCATTCCGTGTAATAAGAAGGTTTTAAGTTAATTTTTACATATGTTATGAATATTTATAAAAACTCAAAATTTATGATTTATTTTGCAATTTTCTAAGCAACCAATAAGGATAGACATATTCAGCGAAAGCCATGTGGAAGTTTTGTTTCTTACTCTCAAATTTGTTTAAAATGTTTTACTTTTTGGTAATAGACGAAAAAGGCGAAAATTTACCGTTTTTTGACATTCATTTGTTTATAACTATGCATACAGTGCCGGTTTATGCACTGGGCGCTTGGGGCGGGCGCCCAGGGGCCCGGGCCCCGAAGGGGCTTGTATGGACCCGTTTCTTTTATTATTAAAAGAGAAAGTCCGCTAAATAATCTATTACATATTTTCGGAAATAGAGAAAAACACGACGAAACACCTGCGATTTCGGAATGGTCTGATTTTAAGACTGACGGTTTTATAAAAACTGTGTTAACTTTTAAACCAAAAAATGATTTCTTAGAAAATTGTAAAAAAATGTATCAAGATGGAGACAAAGCTTATTATAGAAGATTAAATGAAAGCAACTTTTATCGAGGAAATCCCAATGGAGTCAAAGAAAAGAGAGATGGGCTATACGACGCAAGTGTTTATTGTTACCTGATTTTAGATGGACCATGGACCCACTGGAAACATTTGGCTTAAATATCGCGAAGAAAGTAAATTTCATCTGAACTCTATGGTTAGATACATTAATAACAAGATCATCCTTAATTGGAGTTATAGACGCTGGCTTGAAAGAGCAAGTAGAACGCAAAGCTGACCATTGGATAAACGTTCTAAGAAGAGTTGTTGTCACTACTAAATTACTTGCTTCTCAAAAGGACTAGTTTTCCGTTGATTCAATGAGGATTTAACAAGTTGCCATAGAAGAAATGACTTAAATTTTCTTGTATACATACTAGCCTAAATTTGACAACTTTGACAACAAATGGTTCAGTTAGTATATCTATCACCAAATTTGCAATGAATTCTTGGAAGTGATGAAATCAAAACTTGTAGAAACTTTTGACGCTGTAAATGCTTTACTTAAAAACTGGTGATCCATCAAACCGAATTGTGATATGTAGTATGTAGTATTATATGAGAGATTTTTAATGACTAGTCAAGAAAAAAAGTGATCTAATTTTTGTCGTATGTATTTTTTAGAAGATATTCTTTGTTTGCCATGTATTGTTTTGTGGAACTTTCTGTTTTTTTATGTTTTTAAATTAATATATTATTATTCTTAAAATATTTTTACGTTTGCTTTTCTTCTTGTTTGTTGTAAAATCATTTTGTATGGATTTTACAATAAACATTTTTGATGCATGTGTTCTCTTGTTAAAAGAACTGGTAACGAATAGCAATTAAGGGGGCCCCTAAATATCCAGCGCCCAGGGCCCGAAGTTAGGTTAAACCGGCACTGTATGCATATCATCAAAATGGGTTGCAGGAAACATATAAGTTATTATTATAGATGTCCATACTACTCAAAAAAAATTGGTTTTGTCCTGAAGGGGGTTGTGTCACCAACAGGATAATTTTTTTCATTATTTCTCTGAACTAAAAAGTATAATCCAATTAACGATTATTCCCGAAATGGTTTATGTAGTTGTAGTGGTTACGACGCTAAATTTGATCTGGCAACGGGCAATCCGAGTTCATTTACCGGCCACCCCAATATTTTTTTCAATCTACTTCGAATAGAAAAAAAAATCTAGTATACATTCGATGGGCACTAGATCATTTGGGGCATAATGCGACAAAGGTGACCATTTATAAAGCGTTAATTAACATGTAATCGAGAAACATTACATTCAACTTCATATATTTAATTTATAAATAACTTTGAGAAACTTCTGATACAAGAATAAAAACTTGCCGCTAAACGCCGTAAAAATGAGTGGCGCATACAATATTCCAGCTACAAAAGATCTGATATGAATATTACGTGGCGCGAAAGTGTATTTTCATTTTGATGCAAAACAAAATTCTAGTTTTATTTTAAAAGAATTTTCTATAATATTTTGTCAAATTTAAAGTAAACGCGCCACAAAATAGTTTCAAAATTCAAACTGTATCAAAATTACTCTTTTGTGGCGCGCTTTACTTCAAATTGAGCTACTATTATGGAAAAATCTTTTAAAATAAAACTAGAATTTTGTTTTGCATCAAAATGAAAATACATTTTGGCTCCACGTAATATTCATATCAGATCTTTTGTAGCTTGGAATATTATTGTATGCGCCACTCATTTTTACGACGTTTAGCGGTTTTTTATTCTCGTATCACATTATACGTGTACATTTATTTACCAGTCATGCAGGATAGTCTACGGTGGAATGATCAGATGAGGCATAGTGTCAAATGATCCTACAGGCGGAAATGTTGATCACTCAAATATAGCAAACAGACAAATCGTCGATATAAGTGATTTTCTTCACTGAGTTAATGACATATCTTTAAAAGAGATAAATGTAAAATTCAATCAGATGTACAATTTACACAGTATTGATTCCATTGAAGTTTCCAGTTATCATGTAGTCTAGTTTTACTTATGGTTATACATTTTTAAAGTCCAATGTTATTCAATATTTCCTCGCCACTGGGAATACTGTCTTTTGCCAACTGATCTACTTTTTCATTATTAGCAAGACCAATATGAGCCTTTATTCACATGAATAGATACTATTACACTGCATAGTTGTTAGATTAGATAATAGTATTTTTAATTCTTTGATGTGGGGATTTACGTTAACAGAATTTTCGTCTAGTTGACTAGAGAAACTTTTTAAAACTGATAATGAGTCGGATAATATGTTTATTTGTTTGAGATTTTTATTTTCGGCGTATTAGCATTGGCTCATTGGCATGCTTTATGATAGTTAGGGTTTCTGCTGAAAATATTGATGTATTGGAATTAAGTTCAAATTTTTCTTTAACATCTAGTCATGCTATATAAAAGGCACAGCCCACACCATCACTTTGTTTTGAAGCATCGGTATATACTTGTAGGTGATTAGGGTATTTTGCAGTATAATCATTAAGGGTAGTTTTGCTAAGTGTGTGAAGTTCAGAATATAAGGGTAATTAGAATTATTGATGTTCCTAAAGCCTGAAAGAAATCGGATTGAGGTTATTTTTTAATAATTTTGCTATTGCAAGTATTACGAAATGCTGAACATAAGGTGGGAGAGGTATTTTAGGACAATATTTTATTGCTAAATCGAAGTAGTCTAGTGCAGAAATTTTCTTACTTACTATTGGATCTTTTATATAGGAGTTTAGATTTTTAATCATTCATTGCTCCCAAACATAGTCTTAAAGCAGTATTTTGTATTGCCTCTAACCGTTTTAAAATGTATTTACTGGCCGAACTAGTGTTGCCCAAATGCAAGACCAAGACGAGACTTAAAAGAGTCTTGGTCTTGGTCTTGCACCAATACACCTGGTCTTGGTCTTGGTATTGCACTCCCGGTCTTGGTCTTGGTCTTGCAGCAAGAGTCTTGCAAGTCTCGCAGTTGCCCACTAGCATATTACTATTTATTAATCGTTACTTTAGATCTTAGAACAACGTAACAGTATAGGTACATTTTCAGCTTGACTTAACATACAGGGTGAGGCAGATAAACTTTCCTATTAAAAATATCTCCAGAACTAAAGACAACAGAATCATGAAAATTGGAATGGAGTGTTTTGAAGAGTGGTATATTTAATGAAAATATTTTATCTATTTCCTACTTTCAGTTATACCGAAAGTTGCTTATAACTTCGTTTTTTTAATTGGAACACCCTGTATATTATTACACTTCTGAATTCTCTTCCATGTCTTCTTTCTGAAATATGAGGTTTTGTAATATTATATAGGGTAGTTTAAAAGATAATTACGTTTTCTTATTAATTTCGTTTTCACACCCTGTAGAATTGGTTATTTGACATCAAAAACTTTATTTATGTTCAAATCATTTTTAATATAGTCTACTATTGTTAAAAATTATTAGTGTAGCTAAATGTTGAATTTGGTATACAGCAGAGGCGTGCGGTCCATGGAAGCGGGGGAAGCGCCACTTCCCTATTTATTCGTCGATATAAGAAAATATATTATTAATTAATATTTAATAATAAAATTTCTTTCCCTAATCCAAATAATCTACATATTACCTAGCCAATAGGCATTTAAAAATATTAAAAATTAATCGCGTACGAACGAACTCAATATGCACACAATTCAACTATTTGGTCCACTCCTGGCAGAAGCGCATCTCAAAATCGCCGCTTGTCATGCAGTTGTCCCTTTTAAAATTGGTCAGGGTTCAATGACCGCACCCACTAGTCGCGCGAATTTTGGTATGCCATGGAAGCGCTCGTCGTATCGCCTTCCCGAAAGTGAGATGCTCCGACTCTTACTGCTGCTAAGGGGTGCTTAGGTATTATTATATACATTCGCTTAAAGAATATTTCGATTTAAATTTTTTGCAGAGATATTTCCTTTTACTGATCTTTTATTTGACATTTTACAGAAATCAAATGGTATTGCATTTTGTATAAGACAAATTGATGACTTTATTAATACGATAATTAAAAAAACGAGAGCAGTTTAAAAATATTTGGGATAAAACTGAACATATGGGGTTTGAACATGAAAGAAAAATAATGAAGATTGATAATTTCGGAGACAGAGAGACAGAGAAAACAGAGGAAACAAAGAGAGCTTTTGATAATATTCTACAACAAATGAATTCTAGCTTTCAAAATTTTAACGATTTAAAATTTGCAGAATTATATATAATCTTAATATTTCTAATTATAATTCATCAAAATTTCCCACAGAGGAATTTATGTCATTACGATTAAATAATGAAAATTTTTTGATATCCCAGCTTTGCATTCTCAGTTAAGTAGGTATCATTTATGAAACAACTGACATGAATGATAAAGAAATACCCAGAAATCTGGGATTTCTTTATAACTACTGGTTTAAACAAGTCGCTGTGTGAAGTGGTCAAGTTGTGTGAATTAGTACTACTAACTATCCCAGCCACAAGTGCATCAGTTGAACGAAGTTTTGCAGTATTAAGATGCATTAAAAGTTTCAAATTAAGAGTTTAAAAGAAATTCAACAAGCGAAGACAGACTTTGAAAGTTAGGCCTATTATCCATTAAAAAAGACTGCATTCAACAATTATCAGAAGTTGATAGGAGAATAGACCTCGAGTATAAATAAGTGTCATTTTAGTGAAAGTTGTGTGTTGTGGAAAATGCCTCGGAGTATATTTTTTTTAAATAGGATTCTTCTTTAGAAAACCAAGCCCGGCGGGAGGACTCGAGGCCCGAGCTAGCAATACAGATCAATGATAGGTCACTAGTCACTAGAAATAGAGGGAATAGAGCACCTCACGCATTCACGCGTCACGGATGTAGTGTGTGAGTCCTTGTACGCAGGACGTCTCACATAATGAAGTACTTTGCTGATAGAGAGCCCCTGCGCATCAGAGTGTTATCAGGTGGAAAGTTGCTCGACCCCCGACCCTTAAGAAAATATTTTTATATTCTTATTGAATCGCTTCCCCTTTCGAAAAAGTCACCGCACGCCACTGGTATACAGGGTTGGTCGAAATTCGGAATGAATATTTTCTGAGTTTTGTTAAATGGAACACCCTGTATTTTAGTATTGTAATGAAATGATATTTTATGGTACTTTTTATTTCTTAAGCATTCTCTATACCTAACTGCTTTAATTTGTGCTTAATTGTTAATCGCACTAACAATCTTAACTACGTAGGTATTTTAATAACTCAACAATTATTGGTAATTTTTTGGATCAGTCTAGACTTCTAGACTCTAGATTAATATGTATCTATTTCCGAAAAATTATTTCCTATTGAATAATTTGCGAACATTTTATGTTCACGGCTAACCTAATAAAATTTCACATATTTTTTGTTGCAAATAATATTTGGCTTGAATCACCAATAACCCACAAACTAAAGCAGTTAGGTATAGGAAATGCTTAAGAAATAAAAAATTACCATATTATATCATTACAATACTAAAATACAGGGTGCTCCAATTAAGCAAACTCAGAAAATACTCATTCCGAGTTTAGACCAACCCTGTATTCTAAAATTAAAAATTTAGCTATATGGTGTATTCCATGAATATACGACTGTTTTGTATTATCGCGACGACGAATATTTTAGTACGCAACATAAGAAGTACGAAAGTATTTTGCTCTAATATTTACTCCAATAATTACTCCAGTAAAATATTCGTTGTCGCAATAATCCAAGAGAGTCGTATATTCGTGGAATGGGGTATACTAACAATTCTTACCAATAGTAGATTATATTAAAAATCATCTGAACATAAATATAGTTTTGGATGTCAAACTACTACAATTCTACAGGGTGTGAATATTGCTGCGAAATTAAGAAAAAAAATGTAATTCTCTTTTAAACTCCCCTATATAATATTACAAAACATTTTAACAACGAAGACATCGAGGAGAATTTAAAAATGTAGGTAAAAATATACAGGGTGTCACAATAAAAAAAATGAAGTTATAAGCAACTTCCGGTATAACCGGAAGTAGGAAATAGATGAAAATATTTTCATTAAATAGATCATTAAACCGATCAACAGATTAAATATTTTCATTAAAACCCCTTCGTTCCAATTTTCATGATTCTGTTGCCTTTAGTTACAAAACCAACCAAATTCATAAATTTATAAACAATTCACATCGGGCGGGGTTTGAACCCACGATCTAAACTATCCCTGCCTATAGCTATCTACGATGTCACATTAAAAAAAATGAAGTTATAAGCAACTTCCGGTATAACCGGAAGTAGGAAATAGATGAAAATATTTTCATTAAATAGATCATTAAACCGATCAACAGATTAAATATTTTCATTAAAACCCCTTCGTTCCAATTTTCATGATTCTGTTGCCTTTAGTTACAAAACCAACCAAATTCATAAATTTATAAACAATTCACATCGGGCGGGGTTTGAACCCACGATCTAAACTATCCCTGCCTATAGCTATCTACGATGTCCCATGGGAGTCAGTCTGTTTCTTAATAAACTTTTGCATTTAATGACCTTACAGGTGCTAAAGCATGGTTACAACACAAACAATCCAATAAATGGCATAAACTTGACTGTATTAAAGAACATTTGTCTAGAATGGTATTTTGTTTGACCCATTGATATAATTGCACACTTTGCAAAAAGTTTATATACCTACGATAGTCTTTAGTCTTTAAACTGATAAGGAAAAACAATTAAGTGGCTGTCGTATTATATCAGCTTTGGTGACATCATAACAAGTTTCAAAGGGATATTTATTACTGTCGGTCTCAAAACACAAGATTATTTTATGAAAGGACCTATTCTCAAAATCTACACAATTACAACGAATTTCAGAGCGAAGGCGTGGTCTGCTATATAAGAAAGAATGTATTATAAAATATTTTATTTTTACATTGTACAAATTTATTATGACCTCTGAGTACGTGTCAAATAAATATGTCACGTGGTCTTTTAATGTATATTTTGATTCGCTATGTATGCTTATTGTATTGTTCATAATGCGCATAAGTCCAATTTTCCAAATTTTTTTTACCTTTTTTGCGTCTCATAGTCTCTAAGCATATACCCGAACCACTACAGTGCGTCCATAAAGTAAGGCATAAATTTGTTATTTCGTAAACCGGCGACTTTAAGAAAAAATCCCGAAACAGGTCGATTTTTATTTTTAAATTACGATTTTTCGGAATATATATCATACTAGTGACGTCATTCGTCTGGGCGTGATGACGCAATCGATGATTTTTTTAAATGAGAATAGGGGTCGTGTGATAGCTCATTTGAAAGGGTATTCAATTTTCTATTCACTAATGTAAACATTAACATAATTATTTATACAGGATGTTCCAAAAAACATTTTTTTAATTAAAATGATTGAGACAAAAAGAACAATGTGTGTAATTTCTTTAATTCAAAATGCGTTTTACTACTGTCAGAAAACCGAAAAAAAAAATTTATTTGACAAATAAACATTGATTTTCGCTTAAACGAAATATTCAAACTGGCAAGAGGCAGGTGGGTGAAAGCTGTAACATTGAATTTAAGCGAAAAACAATATTTATTTGTCAAATAAACATTTTTCCTGTTTTCTGACAACATTAAAACGTATTTTGAATTAGATAAATTACATACATTCTTCTTTTTGTCTAAATTATTTTAATTAATAAAATGTTTTTTAAACACCTTGTATAAATAATTATGTTAATGTTTATATCATGGAATAGAGTTTTTAATACCCTTTCAAATAAGCTGTCACATGGCCCCTATTCTCATTAAAAAAAATAATCGATTACGTGATCACGCCCAGATGGATGACGTCACTCGTATGATATATATATATATATATATATATATATATATATATATATATATATATATATATATATATATATATATATATATATACATCCTACTATCAATTTGGCATCGATACATTATGCATTTACCATCGATTTGGCATCGTCTTGCAAAGTGGCATCTGTATATTGATGCCACTTTACACTACCTTAATAACTTTTTTCCTGCACTTATTACCAGAAGTCTAATCAACTCGGTAGTTAGAGATTTGATTTCTTGATGTTACTTTAATATATCAGCTTTCTTTGTTTATCCCTTACTAAGTTATATAAGTTTATTCCATAAAATGTTTGAGTCCAAAATGATGGTACAGTGAAAATATTATATACATTTAGTTCAGTGTTTTACCGTTTTGTCGCTGCCGCTATATACATGAAAACGTATATCCCACTTTCATTATCAATCATTTTGGCATCAGAAATTTGGCATCACTGTTGAATACAATATTATCCACACCGAAAAATAGGCAATTTGAGAATGTATATATTATTTTCATCAACAAATCATTCTGGCATCATGTTGTTTTCACCCAATTTTGAAAAAATGTGAAAACTTTGTATTATCCACGTCCGTCTGTCCGTCCGTCTGTCTGTAATCACAACTCCTCCGTCAATATACCAGCTAGAGTGACAAATAAGGTGTCAACGGAAAGCTGATATTACAAGGATGGTACTAAAGGTGATATATTTGACCTTGGCGGTCTGTCCGTCGGTCTGTCCGACCGCGAATATACCTCCTCCATCATTATACCAGGTAGAATGACAAATGAGGTGTCAAATGAAAGCTTATAATCCAAGGATGGTACTAAAGGTGAGATATTTGACCTAGGCTGTCTTTCCGTCGGTCCGTACGACCGCGAATATTACTCCTCCGTCATTATACCAGGTAGAATGACAAATCAGGTGTCAAATGAAAGCTTATAATCCAAGGATGGTACTGAAGGTGAGATATTTGACCTAGGCTGTCTTTCCGTCGGTCCGTCCGACCGCGAATATAACTCCTCCATCATTATACCAGCAAGAATAATAAATGAGGCGTCAAATGAAAGCTTATGATCCAAGGATGGTACTAAAGGTGAGATATTTGACCTAGGCTGTCCTTCCGTCGGTCCGTACGACCGCGAGTATAACTTCTCCGTCATTATACCAGGTAGAATGACAAATGAGGTGTCAAATGACAGCTTATGATTCAAGGATGGTACTAGAGGTGAGATCTTTGACCTAGGTTGTTTTTCCGTCGGTCCGTACGACCGCGAATATAACTTCTCCGTCATTATACCAGGTAGAATTACAAATGAGGTGTCAAATGAAAGCTGATAATCCAAGGATGGTACTGAAAGTGAGATATTTGACCTAGGCTGTCTTTCCGTCGGTCCGTCCGACCGCGAATATAACTCCTCCATCATTATACCAGCTAGAATAATAAATGAGGCGTCAAATGAAAGCTTATGATCCAAGGATGGTACTAAAGGTGAGATATTTGACCTAGGCTGTCTTTCCGTCGGTCCGTACGACCGCGAATATAACTTCTCTGTCATTATACCAGGTAGAATGACAAAGGAGGTGTCAAATGAAAGCTGATAATCCCAGGATGGTACTAAAGGTGAGATATTTGACCTAGGCGGTCTGTCCGTCGGTCCGTCCGACCGCGTATATAACTCCTCCATCATTATACCAGCTAGAATGATAAATGAGGCGTCAAATGAAAGCTTATGATCCAAGGATGGTACTAAAGGTGAGATATTTGACCTAGGCTGTCTTTCCGTCGGTCCGTACGACCGCGAATATAACTTATCTGTCATTATACCAGGTAGAATGACAAATGAGGTGTCCAATGAAAGCTAAAAATCCAAGGATGGTACTAAATGTGAGATCTTTGACCTTGGCGGTCTGTCCGACCGCGAATATAACTCCTCCATCATTATACCAGGTAGAATGACAAATGAGGTCAAATGAAAGCTTATAATCCAAGGATGGTACTAAAGGTGAGATATTTGACCTAGGCTGTCTTTCCGTCGGTCCGTACGACCGCGAATATAACTCCTCCATCATTATAACAGCTTGAATGACAAATGAGGTGTCAAATGAAAGCTTATGATCCAAGGATGGTACTAAAGGTGAGATATTTGACCTAGGCTGTCTTTCCGTCGGTCCGTACGACCGCGAATATAACTTCTCCGTCATTGTACCAGGTAGAATGACAAATGAGGTGTCAAATGAAAGCTGATAATCCAAGGATGGTACTAAAGGTGAGATATTTGACCTAGGCAATCTTTCTGTCGGTCCGTACGACCGCCAATATAACTCCTCCGCCATTATACCGGGTAGAATTACAAATGAGGTGACAAATGTGAAAGTTTAGTAAAAATGACTCAAAATTAGTAAATTCGTATATCAATCCACGCAAAGTTACACGTAAAATTCAAATATTGTCTTCCAGTTCTACTTTCGATTACTTTGGGTGAAAACCTAGGACTTACGAAGTCCAATTACTTGTTTTATTTAAAAATAAGGCATATCATAGACATGCCTTAGGCATCATAGAAGACAATGACACAGAAAAATCAAACACAGCAGCATGTCAAAAGGGCCTTAGTTATGTATCTTCGGTCCTGTTAGACCAAACGTGATATATAGCACCTCAAATGATAGGATTTGACAAACAGAATACAATGACATAGAAAAATCAAATACAACAGCATGTAAAAAGGGCCTTAGTAGCGTATCTTCGGTCCTATTAGTCCAATCGTGACGTACGGCATCTTAAGTAATAGGACTTGACCAATAGAATCAAATTTGACACAAACAAATCAAATACAGCAACAAGTCAAAAGGGCGTTTGTTATGTATCTTCGGTCCTATTGGTCCAATCGTGACATACAGCACCTCAAATGATAGGGTTTAACGAACAGAATACAATGACACAGAATAATTAAATACAGCAACATGAAAAAAGGGCCTTATTTACGTATCTTCGCTCCTATTGGTCCAATCGTGGAGTACAGCACCTCAAATAACTGGATTTGTCAAATAGAATACAATGACATAGAAAAATCAAGTACAGCAGCATGTCAAAAGGGCCTTAGTCTTGTATCTACGGTCCTATTGGTCCAATCGTGATGTACAGCACCTCAAATAATAGTATTTGACAAATAATATAAAATTGCACAGAAAAATCAAATACAGCAACATGTTAAAAGGGCCTTAGTCATGTAGCTTCGCTACAATTGATCCAGTCGTGACGTACAGCGCCTCAAACGATGGGATTTAACGGGCAGAATGCGACTGTAGACAAATCAAAATGGCGGCATGTAATAGCACCTTAAAATTGTAGAAATAAAATGGATTAACGCACAGAGGTGTATGACATATTATGTGACAGTATTTAACACAGTGAATACGATTACATACGTCCAGTTTTTGACAGGTGACTTCTCTACATGATAAACGCGAAAAGGCCCCCTTCGTTCACTGTTCGACATAGGCCTCCCGTTCACTGCATATATCCACTTCTTCCTGAAGCCGTGACATAAGAGGATAGAATTTAACGAATTAAACGACAAAGAAGACTAAACAAGGCAGCGTGCGGGAAAAACAGGACCATCCTTTGTACACTCCACAGGAAAGCATTATATATTCAACGTTAGAATTATGTTATAGTATAAGGGTATATATTTTTAAATGATAAATATATTTTTTTATTTAGTACATTCCGTACGTTTTTTAAACATGATCAGGAGAAATCAAAAATGAATAACCATTTTCAATTTCGTTGCAAAACGAAAATACAGCCGAACCATATTCCAGCCCAATCAGAGAGTGCTGCAAGCACCTCTACCGGTTTCGAAACTTATTAGTCTCTCATCAGGAGGCACATATGCTGCTCTCCCTGATCCAACCAAAACAAACCCCAGCGTGCAGTCCCGAATTGCAACGAACGAAATGGCATAGATGCCCTAGCGGCAACTGCTAGCAAAAGACTAAGTTTTCACTCTAATGGCATATAACATATCCCACCAGAATGAAAACAATGGGAACCTTCTCTGGTTACACCTCCGAGGCTTCTACAATTTGCAAGCCATACGGATGCTGAGACTAAGGAAGATGAGGGAATTCTACAATTTACAATTCACGTCACATCTGCTCAGCGCGGTAAAGTTCCAACGAGACTGGTTCCCTTCATATTCCACACAGAGTAAATGTAAATCAAAAATGAATAACCATTTTCAATTTCGTTGCAAAACGAAAATACAGCCGAACCATATTCCAGCCCAATCAGAGAGTGCTGCAAGCACCTCTACCGGTTTCGAAACTTATTAGTCTCTCATCAGGAGGCACATATGCTGCTCTCCCTGATCCAACCAAAACAAACCCCAGCGTGCAGTCCCGAATTGCAACGAACTTATTCTTATGATCAGGAGAATTTGTTGCCTGAAGTCTATAAAAGAATTTCCTAACAATCCTTGCGTTATGGATTATTTTTGAGTATGTGTTTAAAAGGTAGCTTACAGGCTTATTGTTCAATGGTCTTATCACTTTTAAGCGCTTGTCTTTTTGTAGGGCTATTAATTGTGATTTCAACCATTCTTGCCGGACAATGCCTTTTCAGTAAATGAAGTGAATATTGTTATACATTTAATTTTTTTCACTCAATTAATTGGATGCCCCCTACTGGTGTTTGGTCTAAGCTTACAGCTTTTCCCCATTTAAGCTATTTTATAACTAATTATAATTAGGGGTACGGAATTTTCGCAAATAAAAAACATGAATTTCGCATTTACTTTTTTTATAATTACAAAATTTTGCATTTATTTTTAACTACGAGTAAAACAACAGAAAACATTAATTAAAAGCTAACATCGTTGTAATTTCGACATTCGACTCTTTAAGAGCTGTTCTTCGAATCTGTCACTGTCACTACAATATTATATGTGCTGAAGAATCGTTCTGCGTCTACGCTGTTCGTTGGACTCCAAATGCTTTGTAATGCTGCTTTAGCAAATGACGAAAAACTGCACTGTGTAGCAATTATGTCTTGTGTCACACAGATATAGGTCATCTGTTGAAAATTCTTTGACTCGATCACTCAAAATTGTTTTAGGGCGTCCCATTTTAGGGGATACTTTAAGTAACTTTATGTTACTATGAAAACTTTTTTGATAGACCATGTTCTTAGGAAAAATTGACGGAATGAGCACTGATTGTCCTGTTTGACTAATTTATATGTTTAGAAAATAAGAATTAGCCGACTTTTATTCCTACTTAGATTTTTACCAATACAAAAGACCGAAATGCAGATAACAACAGTCGGATTATTTATATTTCTCAAAGAATCAACATTGAAGAATATCAATTCCTTATCTTATCTTTATCTATTTAATGATGAACAATGAAAGTTCCTTCTGTTTCAACACGTGTTAGAAAAATAAACACCTTTTAAAAATTATGTACAATAGAAAAATTTCCGACTTCCGTAAAATCTTTCCATTCCTTATTTACTACGTGACTAAGTACCTACTTATTTACGGACGAGTTGAGCACCTGCAGGTACTTTGCGGAAATAAACAAAAACTCCATATTTCACATTTATCTCATTTTTGTTAAAAATTTCGCCGAATTCGCATCTATTCCGTACCCCTAATTATAATAAAACAGTTGGTAAAGAATCATTATCTCGTTGACTTTTTCTTGTTTATCGTTGATAATTCTGCCGTTTGAACCTTCTGATAATCCATATATTTTCTCTATCTGCTCTTAAAGTGTGTTTATTATATTATTTTCTTTCTCATTTAATTTACACCGATCCAGACTAGTATAGCTCCATATAACAGTTCTAGTTCTGCAGTAACGAATCAATACTTTTATTTAGCACATTAATTTTTGTTTTTTTTTTGTCTTCGGGTCTTGCAGTGTTTCTCGCAATTTTTAATTATCCATTTATTACTCTACTTATCTTATTTTTTGAATATACGACTTGAATAAAGACTATGTTTTGCCAGTCGTTATTGTTTAGTAGACCGGAATATTGAGATATTAATTCTTTACATTACATATTTGTCTTTCGGTGATTTTCTATTATTAATATGAAGCTGGAAGTGTTAGGTTACACTGGTTTTTGATATTTGGTCCAGAGTTCCCTCTCAATTCTTTTGTCGGATTTCTCTTTAATATTATCGCAGCTGCATGTACTGGTACTAGGTTCTGAGTGCTCAGGTGACCTTTGAAGGACTCCCAATTACTCTATTTCGTCCACTTCTTCTGAGGTGGGTTCAGAAGTGGATATCAACTTCTGTTCCATATCTATTTATATGCCATCTAATGATTTTACTTTAAATTTAGCTGCTTGATCTTCTTCATGAGTAATAAAATTTTTGTTATTTTTGCTATTTAGCAAACAGCATTAGAAAGTCTGTAAGCTTTTTTTATGAACTGCTGAAGTGCGTCCTATAAAAGTAGACATATTTTCATGAAAAACATGTTTTCATGAAAATTCCTTAATTTTATTCAATATGTTCAATACAGCGATTTTAACGGTTTTACAAATTTTTTATGTCGATGCCGTGCGCATAATACGATTCTGGAAGCTCTGAAAAATAGTTATTTTTTTCTTCAATTATCTCAGCTGATTTTTTTATTTACGAGTCATTTCTTCAGATTTGGGAACACTTAATAATCGGAGGGGGCCAAGTCAGGAGAGTAAGCCGTATGAGAAAGTAATTCGAACCCCAACACGAATTTCTGCTACTGTCACAACGCTCTTGTGAGTCGATGTATTGTCTTAGGTTTTGAGAACACTTTAAAGAACACTTTTTTCTTCTGCTTATGGAGTCGTTTTTCATTCATCACATACTGGAACTCACCATATAAATTTTGAAGACCCTGACATCAAAACTGTATTAAATTATATGTGATCCAAGTAAGTTATAGAAAAAGTCAGAATAGATAGAGTAGAACACTTATAAAAAAATTGTAACAAGCAATTGGACATCGTAAGTTCTAATTTTTCACCCAAAGTGACCGGAAGTTGAACCGGCAGTCGATATTTGAACTCTTCGTGTAACTTTTTGTCAGTTGATATGACGGATGAATTTTGTTCACCGACAGACATGGACGAACAGACAGGCATGAAACCGGAAGTATGTATTTGTTCTGGTCTTTCTTAGTCGCGTTGAATAATAGTTTGTACTATTTCGACGAATTTAAAACAGTACTTTCGGTTGCAACTCTGGAACAGGCAGTCCGAGGTCAAACTTCTCACATGTAATATCATATTTTGGTTATAGGCTTTCATTTGACACCTTATTTGTCATTCTTTCTGTCCTACTAACAGAGGAGTTGTGTTTATTGACGCACAGACATGGATAATTCTAGGTTTTCACATTTAATGATAAAAACAATAATTATATAATTCAGTTAACCTGACTATGTCATTGTGATAATGACTTCTGATCTAAAAGTGACAACGGCAATTATTCTATTCACTCACGGTAAAATATCGCAAAACCTCCAGATTTTAAAGAACCGCTTGGATTGACATGAAATTTGGCACACACGTAGCTAAAATGAAAAAGAAAAAAGTGAGATTATGCCGATATGTTCTCTTGTCCTGGATGTGAATTTCACCCCTTCTTGGGGGTGAAAAAACATACGTTCAAAATAAGTCCGGGAGTGGATAAACTAACTAATTCTAATTCTAAGCAAATTTTGTTCTATAAAAGTTTTAAACGGCTGAAAATGTTATAAGAATTTTTTGCTCTACATTGTGCTTTCTATCTATACCTTTAAGGAACGCACTATTTTCGGGGACAACCTGTATATGATCTGTAAGTTGCATTGGTTAAAAATGCTTATTTTTGAAAGGGGGTTTGTTGAAAGGGCTCGAACGAATCACTAGTCACGAGTATGTATATGCAAATTTTAAACAGCCATATCTTAACCAATTTTTGTCTTCCAGAAAATCAAAAAATCCCAAATATTTAAAAAAGCAAAACCTACATTTTTTACTCTTTAAGATATTTGGTATCACTAATAATTTTTAAGTTATTTTGAAAAAAGTCTTTTTTTTCAAAATTAAAGATTTAAAATTTACTTTAAAACCAAATTTTTTCACAAATAAGCACTTTGAACTGATGAAACTTACAAACACAAACAATACATACAGTTACTTGTGAAGTGGTAACGATTAATTCCATTTGGGCTGTTAATTAGAGGGAGATTTTTACGATATTTTTAACCAAAAAAAAAAGAAACAACTGTATTTTGAGCGTAACTTGCTTACTCTTGCTGCTAGAATCTTTTTAAAAAAATAAAAATAAACGTTTTCTTAAACACTTCAAAAAAGTTGTAATAAGTTTTCCTAGAAAAGTGTTTCATTTTTTTTATTTCACGTTAAAATATTCGATTTGGAATTTGACATATAAGAGGTTATTTTTAATTATAGTCTGTTTTTAAACTAAGAGTAATTCAAATTTCCCGCGCCGTAAACCTTGTTTGTAATTGGTACAACCTCAGGCAATTTTACTCATATCAAATTTTGACAATAATGACATTTATAAAATTTTAACACTATTGGCATTTCATAGGTTAGTTTATTTATTTTATCAGCGATTTTTGTATTTTCTGCGTTATTCCTTTTAGTTTTAGATTTTTAGTCAATATTACCGTCAAAGGCCGATATGATCAACCAAAAAAGAAGATGTATCTGAAGATATTTCTAGTGACTTTCTTGGGTGTGAATCTGTCTTTTTAGTTTACCTACTCCTCTTGGTTTTAAAACAAAGCTTAGCAATAACTCTGCTTCTACTGGGTCTACAGACCTGACACATATACCATTTTTACACTTTTCTATAAGCTATATTTGCTATTTGCTAATTTTTTTTCAATAAAGTAGGTACCTACTTTTTGAGTTATTTGCGAAAAAACCGTCTAAAAACGTGTTTTTTTTTTTGTTGAAAAATGAACATATTCACTCGCAAATATCTCTAAAATTATTGACTTAGTGAAAAAACTCTATAAAATAGAAGTTGTTTAGAATTAGTCAGTTTATCCAATTCCGGACTTATTTGAACGTATTTGTTTTCATCCCCGATAACGTACGAAACTCACCTCCAGATCAAAAGCACATATCGGCACAATATCACTTTTTTTCTTTAACATATTAGCTATGCGTGTCCCAAATTTTATGTCAAACCAAGCGTTTCTTCAAAATTCTGAACAAAAACCGTAAGTAAATTAAACGAAAATGTAAAAGGTACATTCCATGTCAAATCACTTAGGCGAAAAAATTTGGATCTCCGATTTGTCTGAAAATTGGTATATGGCTTCTGCGGGACGTAAAAAGAAGATATTTAAGGTCTTCTTCTTCTTTTTTCTCAAAATGTTATTTTATGCGATTTTACAGTGATTTGGTGTTTATTTAAACAAATTTGCATTTTCTGTCGTAAAGTTCATTCCCAAAATACATCATCATCGATTTGGCTAAAAATTTGCCCGCAGATAGCTAAAAGATAGGACTTTAAGTGGTTAGAAGGATTTGAAATATATTATAATACCAAAAAAGTTACATGCAGTAATATCATACTCAAAAGTATGTATTAGTCCAGTCGGGATAGCATTTGACCTTGAATGCCAAGCTGCACAAAAATTTATTTTTCTGATCTTTAGGGGAGTCAATAGTAGCCTAAATTTAAAATCGCGACTGAATTCCTCCGTTACGTTAGCGGCCATCTTGATTTTAAAGGAGAACCTGTTTTGCTCAATATCTCCGCCATTTTTAACTTTTCGACAAAAATGAAAGGAACTGAAATTGTTGCAAATAAATCGTATTTACAATTATTACAATTTCTTTTTAACAATTTTTGTCGTGAGGTCGATATTTTCGAGTTAATTTTACTTACAGTAGACGCCTATATTTTTGACTATAATATTGCATGTAACTTTTTGGGTATTGTAATATAATTCAAATCCTTATGACCACTTAAAGTCCTATGTTTTGTCTATCTGTGGGCAAATTTTCAGCCAAATCGATTATGATGCATTTTGGGAATGGTGAAAAATGTAAAAAAACGGTATTTTAACGTTTTCTATACTATAAAATTTGATCAAAAGCTTGTTTTGAATCAAAGTAACTTGTTATAATGCCATATAATGACATTTTTGAGTCCCTTCTATTAAAATATTATGTTTTCCATTGATACTTTACGAGAGAAAATGGAAATTTGTATCAATAAACACCAAATCACTGTAAAATCGAATAAAATAACATTTTGAGAAAAAAAGAAGAAGAAGATTTTTTGACCTTAAATATCTTATTTTTACGTCGCGCAGAAGCTATATACCAATTTTCAGACAAATCAGAGGTCCAAATTTTTTTTTGCTCCAAAATTGAGTGATTTGAAATGGAATGACCCAAAATTAATTTTTCAAACAAATATTTTAAGTCGTTATGAGAAAATTATAATTTAGCAGATGAAATAAAATAAACACAATTCAACTCGTAAAATATTTGGACCCTTACCAGCCGAACTAGCCGAACAGGTAGATAAAGAACCCACCTTTTATATGGTTTATAATATACCTTTTCTACCTGGCCTCAAACGATTGATATTTTTAACTCGTGGCAACATCGATTGACGGCAAATACACCGCAAATACACATTTTTATGTGGTGGAAGTCAAAATGGCTGTGAAGTGTAAAAATTTTTGTATATAATTTAAATTTTTAAAATCAACATTTTAGAAAACTGAGAACGATACAGGGCATTAAAAAATGCGCTCAACAAACATACACGAATTAAAATTCGAAAATTATAGTATTTCTTAGTGATGCCAAATGACTGCAACATGAAAAGATGACATAATGATAGCGGGATGTATATATATATATATATGCTAAGAAATCGAAAATTAAAAATAAAAATCGAAATTTTACGAAATATTGAATTTATGCGTTTCTTTATGGACGCACTGTATATTCCCTAAAACGACACTCAATCCTAACTGCAAGACGCAAGAGTCTTGCAGGCTTAGTCTTGTTCTTGCTCAAGTCTTGCACGGTCAGTCTTGGTCTTGGTCTTGCTAAAATAAAGCGGTCTTGGTCTTGGTCTTGGTCTTGCGAAAATGCAAGAACAAGACCAAGACTGCAAGACAAAGACCGATTTTGGGCAACACTAGGCTGAACCATAAAAAATACACCCATAAGCTATTATCGATCGGATAAAAGCTTTATAAAACATTAAACAGGTTTATGTGTCACATTCCCACCAAGTTTTCCGAATAAGCTTAAGAAAATTTAGTCCTTTATGACATGTTGTCTCTATTTTTTGGATAAATGGTCTCCAAGTAAGATTTTTGTCCAGTGTTATGCTAAGATAGGTTACTATATTTGTTATGGGAAATTACATTTCACTGATAACTAGTGATGAGCGAGACTGGTTTTGGTCTTGCGGTCTTGGTCTTGGTCTTGCAGCAAGACCAAGACCAAGACCAAGACCGCCTTTTGGTTTGCAAGACCAAGACCAAGACCAAGACCAAGACCGAACCTTGCAAGGCTACGCAAGACCAAGACCAACCTGCCAGACTCTTGCACTTTTTTGCTAAATTGGATTTTTATTATTTAACTTAATTTTTTTAGCACAATAATATATACTGACATTGTAATAAACCTTATAGTCCAGAGAAATAAGGTTTTTCTCGTGACACATCCCCCTCCAGGCCGAAACCAGATTTTTTAAGTAGTATGGACATCTATATTATTAACCTATATGTTTCCTGCAGCCGATTTTGATGATATACATAGTTATAAACAAATGAAGATCGAAAAACGGTAAATTATCGCTTTTTTCGTCTATTACCAAAAAGTTAAGCACTTTAAACAAATTTGAAAGTAAGAAACTCATAAATCGTATAAAAAACTTCAATATGACATTCGCTGAATATGTCCAACCTTATTGGTTGCTTAGAAAATTGCAAAATAAATCATAAATATTGAGTTTTTATAAATATTCGTAACTTAGGTAAAAATTAACTTAGAATCTTCTTATTACGCGGAATGCCGAGACTTCTTGTACCTAAATTATATTTTAAATTTCAAAGCAATTGGTCAAATAGTTTAAAAGTTATTTAATTTATTTTTCCCAAATTCATTTTTTTTGCAACACTATAAGTCAGAAAATTATGAGGTTACAATAATACTTCGGACAGTTTATGAAAGAAGAACATTTATACTATTACCTTAATTAAAAATAAATGACAAAAAATAATTTTAAACAGTGTAAAATTATTTTGCAAAAACATGTCCATTTTTTGCTTACTTATAAACAATTAGAATAACTTTTTATCCGTTACCCGTAGAAAAATTATTTTTTCATATTTAGAAAGACTAAATTTTTATACACATTTAGAAAGAAAAACAACTCTTCTAGGACATTTAGGGACAAAGTTAGCCCCCCCATTTTTTTAATTCACATGTTTTTGCAAAATTATTTTGCAATATCTATAATTATTTTTTGTCATTTTTTTTTAATTAAATTAATACTGTAAATTTTCTTCTTTCATAAAATATCCAAAATATTACTGTAACTTCATCATTTTCTGACTTACAGTGTTGCAAAAAAAATTAATTTTGGATAAACAAATTAAATAACTTTTAAACTATTTGACCAACTGCTTTGGAATTTAGGGTGTAATTTAAGCACCATAAGTCTCAGCATTCCACGTAATAAGAAGGTTCTAAGTTAATTCTTACATAAGTTATGAATATTTATAAAAACTTAAAATTTATGATTTATTTGGCAATTTTTTAAGTAACCAATAAGGATAGACATATTCGGCGAACGCCATATTGAAGTTTTTTATACGGTTTATGAGTTTATTACTCTCAAATTTGTTTTAAAATGCCCAATTTTTTAGTAAGAGACGAAAAAAGCTAAAATTTACCGTTTTTTGATCTTCATTTGTTTATAACTATGTATATCATCAAAATCTGCTGCAGGAAACATATAGGTTATTATTATAGATGACCATATTACTCGAAAAATTTGGTTTCAGCCTGGAGGGGGATGTGTCACCAACACGATATTTTTTTTCCTTATTTCTCTGAACTATTAAACAATATCGAATTTTTAAAATACATAATATTTTGGTTATATTTTTAAGTCGTTTTGATTAAGTCAAACGGTTTGCATTTTCTCAACCTTCAAAGTGTCCAGAAGGCAAGTTTATAAACGGAGGCAGTTCAAGGACAATTGAAATAACTTGCAAGACAAAAAAATGTAACTATAGATAGGGTAATCCATTTAAAAAAATGCCATTAAAAACGGTTTTTATGTACCAGTAATTTTGGCTTTTCTGTCTAATAAAAATACTGACACTTATTTCAATTCTTTTCGCATAATCGAGGAAAAATGTAGGTCGTTAAATTTAAAATTAATACCAAAAAATATCACAATAGATTTTGAAAAACGTTTCACAATGCTGTGAAATCATTGTTGCCTGAATAAAAAATAACTGGTTGTATATTGTAATGTGTCAAGCTTGGTATCGCAAAATCCAAAACTTAGGTTCAGTTTGTGAATATAATGACAAAAATTCCGATACTGGGAAATTTTTAAAATTATTTTTTGCATTAATTTTTTTCAATCAACGAAAGTTGGAAGTTGAATTATTTGTGAAAATCCCATAGATGAAAACTATTTGGAAGAATCTAGTTTTTTCCCAGAAAGGGCCAGTACTACAAAGAGTATGTAGTGTTGCCCAAATGCCAGACTAAGACGAGACTTAGACAGTCTTGGTCTTGGTCTTGCGAAAGTACACCTGGTCTTGGTCTTGGTATTGCGCTCCCGGTCTTGGTCTTGGTCTTGCAAGTCTCGCAGTTGCCCATTAGCCTATTACATATCTTAGAACAACGTAACAGAGATGTAAATTTTAAGCTTGAATATCATACCCATAGTAAAGACTAGCCAAGTTAATAAATATCTAAACAACTGACACCTGGTGGGGTTTGAACCCACGATCTAAGAGATCCCTGCCTATGTTCTAACTACCTAAAGTTATTAAAACTACCTCATAAACCCACAAAATTTTATTTGCATATCTCAACCGGTTTTAGAGAAATAAATAAATCGTTAGTTTGTAAGAAAAGTTTCACCCCCCCTATCTGGTAAATAAAGCATTTATAAAGTAAACGTTTATGAAGCAAACTGTTATTACTTTTTCGTGCAGAATTACCCATTAAAGTTTACCATACTTGTTTAAAAACATTCTGTATTGATAAAAAACATGGCTAGTATCCAATATAAGTGAATGAATAAAAAAACATAATGTTAAGAAAATATGAGGCTGTAGTTGAGCTTTAATATCAGTATGCTATTGCATGCTAGAATAATAAGTTAGCATAATGCTAGAATATTCCACAGAGTGAGAAAAAACACAGTTTGACTGGTACACCCGGTATACACTGACAATAATTGACCTGCCTAGCAACAATAGCTATTATTACTGCGATATTTATAAAGAATAAGACGAAATATTAAAAAAATCATTTAAATTGGACAACAGGTTTAGGAAATTTGAGACATTAAAAATGACCAGTTTTTAAGGTGGTGCTTTAATTTCTTGGAGAAGTGTATATCGTTAAAATAATATTTCGGTATTATGTTTACACAATATCCGGGATTATCTCTAATCTCTATACTTTTGTCTGGTTATGACACTTATAAATACTAGCCGCGCTGTTTAGGCAAATTTTGTTTATCCGAGTTACCTCGTAACACACGACAGAGTCAGCAGAAACAATACATAATAGTGTTACTATAATAATGTATACTGATGGGATTTCTGGTGTTTACATTCCTAGAAAACTAATAATGAAAAAAATCATTTATGTAAATTTATATAAGTACTAAGGTGATATATTTTAAAAAGTTTGGATACAATATTCGATATTACTGTAGGCATCGCAACGCAGGAATGTTGTGTTTTATGAATATGATTAGAAGACGACTATTCTCAAAACCAGGGCAATTAATTTCAGAGCAAAGAATTCGGCTGCTGAGAAAGAATGTACTAAAAATTTTTATTTTTACATTATAACAATGACCTCTGAGTAGGTACATGTCAAATGGGTCGAGTGTTCTTTTAATGGATATTTTGATTCGCTATGTATGTTTATGGTATTGTTCGTAATGCGCATAAGTCAAATTTTCGAAATTTTTGTTACAATTTTTTTGTTTCTTAGAGTATCTAAGAATATAGCCGAACTTATATACTCCCTAAAACGACCCTCATTTCTAATTGCAAGACGCAAGAGTCTCGCAGGCTTAGTCTTGTTCTTGCTCAAGTCTTGCACGGTAAGTCTTGGTCTTGGTCTTGCTAAAATTAGGCGGTCTTGGTCTTGGTCTTGGTCTTGCGAAACCGCAAGAACAAGACCGAAACTGCAAGACTAAGACCGATTTCAGGCAACACTAATAGTATGTGCCGCACTTGAAATGCATGCGAATCATTTTAGTGTGTTTTAAATTCTAGTTTTTACTGCCCACATCCGAATATTTTTAACTTTTTAAATGTCATAATGGTATTCAATCCAAAAATATGTGAAAACAAAAAGTGCGAACAATTCGTGCTACGAGAGCAATGTAGTTTAAATAAAATTAAAGAACTGTATAACTCCACATTAGGTTTAGTTATTATGTTATAGTATTAGGTCTATAAATAGGTATGGTAATTATGTATGTATTTACTAAAAAGTATGTTTTAGTTAGTTGATAAAAAAAGTTAATTATATTAAATAAAGTAAAAAAATATTTGATGCTTGTGTATTTTATTCAAAATTGTTTGATTCAAATTATTACTACCAAAAAAGCAAGACCAGCAAGACCAAGAACAAGACCGGCTAGTGCAAGACCAAGACCAAGACCAAGACTGCCTTTTAGCTACAAGACCGAGACCAAGACAAAGCTTGAAAGAACAAGACCAAGACCAAGACTAGCCTGGTCTTGGTCTTGTTCTTGTTTTGCTCATCACTATTGATCACAATATTACCTAGTGGTGGTGTATTATGCCTTGTAAAAAACAATATATTTGATTTTTCTGGAGATAATGAAAAACCAGTTGAATAAAATTTGAAAATAAGAGAATTTATATTTGATTTTAGATTTCTTATACAGCTCTCAAACGCTTTGTCAGTGTTGTATATGACAAAATCGTCAGCATATTTTATGACACTAAATATGCTATTTTCTTCGTGAATTTCCCTGGTATATATATTGAAAAGAAGAGGGGAAATAACTGAACCCTGTGGTAAACCTAGGCGAGGACCTATTATAGAGTTATTTACAGATCTTATAATATAAGAGTAAAGTATATATTATATACTTCTTCATCCGTTTGTTTTGCAAAGTATAGAAAGCTTGGGTTTTGGCTGCGGCCAGAATTTGTTTTACTGCGTAAAAAATCTTTAGATTTGCTGTTCTTGGGATTTCGTTCTGGCAATAGCAATTAATATTTGAAAACAAAAATTGTGGTCTTAAGCGCATGCTTTTATATCAAATTAAAGCTATTTTTTTCTATTGTGACGATATAAGGTTGACTGTGAAAAAAGGCCGCAAATTATGGTTGACAGCTATTAAAAACAGTTGTATCAGATATAAAGTGAAAGAGGGATTGCGAGCAACGATACTGGTTTGACAAAATGACTGCTTTAACAAATCGAATTTGCCGTCAAACCATGTCAATCTTGGACAAGCAGCTGAATTAACGAAACCAAGAGTTCCCTTTGTTTAACAATTATGCATTATTTTTAACACGGTTTTATTACAAACACGTTGCCCGATAAGACTTTCAAAAAACATCATAAATAAAACAAAAAGATAATAAAAACACAATACCTACTAATATATCCCCTTATAGTCTGGGCTGATTATCGGAGAATATGCCATTTTTGGGAAAAGTTATTTACCAGCAATTTTATTGCTGGAATCGAATCTTATTATTGTATATATTAATAATTTAGATACGCAAAGTCCGCAGATAGTGTGCTACTTTTTTTTATAAACAAAATGGCGCCCGAAAATCGTGTTTTTTCAATTTTTGCTCTATAACTCCAAAGATTTTAACTTTAGACCAAAAACACCCAAATAAAAATTCACCGAAATTAAATTCTGCATAGAGATGTGTTTTTTCCGGTTTACTTCGACGAAAACTTTCCCCGGAAAAAGCGGGGTTTTCCAACAAAATCTTTAATTTTCAACTAAACTTTTAGATGAGTAGTTGTTAATAAATAATTAAATAACTTGGTAACGTAAAAGCCCTTTCCGTATAGGTATCTTATAATTCCAGAAGCCAATGGAAATTGAATGAACAGTGAACAGTTTAGCAACAATTGAAATGTTAATTAAAAATTTACGGTCGCTATAATAACGACAATAATTATGATGCATAAGAATAACTATGATTTTTTCATAAAAAGACACTATACCTATCTAATGTACTTTACATAATTGAAATTGGACTATTTAAGCGGCCTCAGGAATATTTTAAAATTATAAACAATTTTTTGGCTTATAAACAAATAGAATATCTCGGGAAATATTAAACTAAATTAAATTGGGAAAACGGTATTCGAAAGACAGAGGCAGGACGCTTCTTTTAAAAGAAAAAACGTTTAATTATGACGAGCAGTTCCTGAGATACAATCGGTCAAAGTTGACCGAAATTTACGGCAAAGATATAAACAATAGGATCATAATTTTTAAACCATCACCTTTTTATTTTTGTCCTCTTTCTCCACACCAATTTTCATATCTTTAAAATCCTCATAACATATATTATTATAATAAAAACTATCGATAATACGTGTGAAAATTGCCAAAAATAGCAAAATTCCAATCAAAAATTAGGTTGGAGAAAATGTAACCCTCAAAGTTCAAAATCGGTATACGTTAAAAAAATGCATTTTCTCGGCTTCCCATGGAGCAATTTCCTTCATTCTTTTTTTGTTCCCAAGTAACTCGAGTAGAGCCATCGAACTATCGCATTATTAAATGTCAAACTTGATTTTCTTTTGTTATAATAAATTCATTTAGTTATTATACACAATATTTTAATTTGTTTAAATAAAAATTGTTTAAATAATTAGACAGCTTTCAAATGAGAATATTTATGTTTTTAACTTTAAAAAAGTACACTTGTAGTAAGTTTATCTAAAAAAAGCCTAGAACTGGAAAAAATATGTAATTTTCTGTTCTTATAAATAAATTAATCTATTATAACAAAACAAAAGCAAGTTTGACGTTTAATATTGCGTTAGTTCGATGGATCTACTCGAGTTATTATCGATAGTTTTTATTATAATAATATATGTTATGAGGATTTTAAAGATATGAAAATTAGTGTGGAGAAAGAGGACAAAAATAAAAAGGTGATAGTTTGAAAATTATGATCCTATTGTTTATGTCTTTGCCGTAAATTCCCGTCAAGTTTGACCGGTTGTATCTCAAGAACCACTCATCATAATTAATTATGTTTTCTTTTAAAAGAAGCGTCCTGCCGCTGGCTTTTGAATACCGTTTTCACAATTTAATTTAGTTTAATATTTCCCGAGATATTCTATTTGTTTATAAACCAAAAAATTGTTTATAAATTTAAAATATTCCTGAGGCCGCTTAAATAGTCCTATTTCAATTCTGTAAAGTACATTAGATAGGTATAGTGTCTTTTTATGAAAAGGTCATAGTTATTCTTATGCATCATAATTATTGTCATTATTATAGCGACCGTAAATTTTTAATTAACATTTTAATTGTTGCTAAACTGTTTACTCAATTTCCATAGACTTCTGGAATTATAATATATACGGAAAGTGCTTTTACGTAACCAAGTTATTTAATTATTGATTAACAACTACTTATCTAAAAGTTTAGTTGAAAATTAAAGATTTTGTTGGAAAACCCGCTTTTTCCGGGGAAAGTTTACGTCGAAGTAAATCGGAAAAAACACGACTCTATGCAGAATTTAATTGCGGTGAATTTTTATTTGCGTGTTTTTGGTCTAAAGGTAAAATCTTTGGAGTTATAGAGCAAGAATTGAAAAAAACACGATTTTCGGACGCCATTTTGTTTATAAAAAAAGTAGCACACTATCTGCAGACTTTGGATATCTATATTATTAATACATACAATAATAAGATTCGATTTCAGCAATAAAATTGCTGGTAAATAACTTTTCCTTGTATTTTGCTAATTAGCCCAGAGTATTATTATAATTTATAATAATTCCATAATAACCAAATATTTAAATGAAGCACAAACTATTTAGATAATGCATGTATACACTGTACTCATTTAATAAATTTTATTATTTAAGTTATGAATATTTTATTAAATCACTGTATATAAATACATACTTCATTTTTTTTTCAGCAATACTCGAAGTTTCTTAATACCTAGTTCTTTTCAAAATGAAGTTTGTTATTTTTTGCACGATCTTTTTTATCACTTTTGGTCTTGGAGAGCTTCTTAGTAAGTACTGCTTATTTATGTAATTTTATTAAATGTGTACGTATTATTTTAAATATTTGGCTACTCGATTGTTATTTTATTAGTTTTTTTTCAAGCATATAACCAAACTATGTTAAGATAAAATCAGGATATATGTTACGAGCAGCGTATTAGTTGAAATTTTAGTACATTATATTCATTTTTTTTATTAAAAATGTGTT
This sequence comes from Diabrotica virgifera virgifera, assembly GCF_917563875.1. Lineage (NCBI taxonomy): Eukaryota > Metazoa > Arthropoda > Insecta > Coleoptera > Chrysomelidae > Diabrotica > Diabrotica virgifera. Next base: position 57,098,039 of record NC_065443.1, on the reverse strand, counting down.
AATAATAAGAAGTAGTTAAGTAATGTGCATACTTCGTACCTCAGCTCAGAATTGCATTTACACTTTATACCCTAGGAAGACTTTTAAATAATATGACGGTCTAGGGAAAACGTATGAAGGGGCAGGAGAGCGATATAGAAACAATAATTTTGGAACACAGGATACAGCTGAAGGCCTTGTACACATGCGGGCACTTTGTCAGCGCTTTCGCCGCGATTTAACTGTTAAACGCCCGCTTGCATTTATACGACACCATTTTTTTAAGCCTAAGAATTTATATAAAATTAGCTTAAAAAGTGGAAGACACCTAAAAGACATGAGAAAGACACAAAATGTTAGGAAAAAAAGTTGGTAATATTATAAGCAAAAATTTAACCAGAAGATTAATAAGCAATAAAAGCAAGAAGAATAACAAATCAAGCGGTAATGCAGCAGCTAAGCAAAGAAAGAGAAGTACTGAGCAAAGCGAGAGAAGAAACATTCTTGCTCAGGAACCCCCGCCAATCGCCAATGGTATGGAGTGGGCACTACGACACTATTTAAGTCAGCTGTGGACAAAGTAACAATCACGCGACTAATCACTAATGCTCTGGGAGGACAAGGTACTTAAGGAAGAAGAAAGGCAAGAAGATAAAAATAACCATTTTATAACCATAATCATTTATTAATAAAACAGATGTTAACAATCGTTTTTCTTCTAAAAATAAATTTTCGTTAGAACAAGTAATTTTGGCTCTATCATATAAGGATTTAATGATTCCCTTTTTAACGTTGATGTTGTGATTTGATTTGTAATTGAGATATCTGTTGGTGTGTGTTGGTTTTCTATACACTTGAGTCTCATATCCAGTATCCTTCTTTGAGACTAAAACATCGAGGAAGGGTAAAGTGTTATTGTATTCCTTTTCCATTGTAAATTTTATTGTCTCTTCTTGATCGTTTATAATATTCAGGAATGTATCCAACAATTCTGATCTATGAGGCCATATTGAAAATACATCATCTACACATCTCCACCATACTGTGGGTTTTAAATTTTGTTTAGAAATGATATTAGTTTCGAAATCCTCCATAAATATATTAGCTAATAATGGAGATAAAGAAGAGCCCATTGCTAGACCAAAATTTTGTTTATAGAATTCATTATTTAGTTGAAAATAGGTATTATTAGTACATAATGTCAATAACTCCATTATAGCTGATACATTTAGTTTTGTCCTAGTTGTCAATGTATTATCATTTTCTAACTTTGTTTTAATTATGTTTAAAGTTTTATCTAATGGCACATTTGTAAATAAACTGTTTATGTCAAAACTTACTAAAATATTATTTGGATTAAATTCAATATTTGTTAATTTGCTTAAAAAATGTTGTGTATTTTTTATAAATTTGTCATTATTATTTGCAAATGGTTATATAATATTTAATAAAAATTTTGATAGCTCACTACAAGGAGAATTGATGGTACTACAAATGGGTCTAAGTGGAATATTCGCTTTATGAATTTTCGGTATTCCATAAAAATGTGAAGTTTTACTGTAATGAGGTGTCATTAATTTTCTTTGATAGTACGTTAGATCATTGTTAAATTTGAAAAAACTTCTATAGATTTTCTTTTCCAGTGTCTTCGTTGGATCCTTTGTTAATTTGGTATAAGGTCCATTTGTAATTAGATCTGTAATTTTGTCCTCATATTGTGTTTTATCCATTATTACAGTTGCATTTCCTTTATCTGCTGGTAGGATTGTTATGGAGTCATTCTTTTTTAAAGTTTTTAAAGCTTTCATTTCCTCTTTGCTGATGTTCTGTTCAATTTTATTAGATTTTTCCAATTCAAGTTTATATAGTACCCTATATTGTTCTTTTTCATGATTTGGTAAACACTGGGATATTTTTTCCACTGAGCTAATTATGTCTAATTTTGGAATAAATGGATGAGAAACAGCATAGTTTAAACCTTTTGACAATACCAAATTTTCAGTTGCATTTAAATTTCTATTTGATAGATTGACAACTGTCGCTAATATGTCATTATTTTTATTTAGGTTATCAAAAGCATGTAAACTATTTTGTTCTAAAAGAATATTAAATTTATTTAAATGTATATTTCCTTGTTTTTGGTATGAATTTTGATAAATTACTTGTAAACTAAAAGTAATTCGATCAAAATCAGAATTTTATATCATTCCGAAAAGTAAATCTTCAATACTTACGATGTCTTGTTCGATAAAAAATAAATTTGACCTATGAAATTGTAAGCTTTCCCGAATCATCGATAAACTGGCTCTATGTAGAATATTTTGGAGTCTTCTGCTTGAGTATGCTGGCCGTAACCTCAAGCCCTTTGGTATTAAATTGTTGTCTCTACATCTTCTTAAAAATTTAATTGAATTTCGACAGTGTGCCAGTTTCTCGTACAAGGTTTCCAATCTCCTAAAATTTTGACAAACGCTAGGCCCATACCGGTTTCTTAATGTTGTTCTGAAGCTATTTCCTTGTGGAATTTTTTATAATTAACTATTTTCTATGGGAATTAAGCCACAATTTTACTAAAAAAATGAATGTATTAACGTTTGGAAGCCCAAATCGGGTTTCGTTGTCAAAATACAAAATACTTCTATAATAAACAAAAATGTTGTTGCTAAGTAAAAAAATTCTTCTAATAATTTATTTAATCTGACTCATTTATATTGGCAATTCAGACGTATATTATACATTTTAAAGTAGAAGACTTTAAACTGATATCGCCAATATTTATGAGTTGCGTTCCTGGGACGACTTTACTAAAAGATAGTTCATTCGATTACATGAAATCAATCCCAACTCAAGAATATCCGTCGCAAAAAAAATCATAGCATGTGATCTGTCTTTAAAAAGACAACCAAATGCAACGATGACAGTAAAATTCTCGCGTTAGAGACTTCATAGTAAATCACGAGGGAAAACTAGGAAAAAACCTCGTGATACTATCCCGACATCGTAAGTATTTGGTCTTACATTTAATTTACCTTCAAAAAACTATTATCAAACTCTGATTTTAATATGATTAAATTATAAATAATATTAATAATACATAGATATACAATAAGTAATATTTAAATATAAAATTTGTACTAACTCGATATGTTATTGACTTACTAATCGTGGTGTTTTCTTGCTATTGACTTCCTCTTTCAGTATGGGTAACCACATCCTACTGCATTCTACCGAGGAATTTGCGACACAATTGGTTTCATTTAGCATAATTAGAGCCGCTTCTTTGATTTTTCTCTTTTTACTATCTAATTCTTTCAGGACTATATAAATGAGTCAGATTAAATAAATTATTAGAAGAATTTTTTTACTTAGAAACAACATTTTTGTTTATTTTAGAAGTATTTTGTATTTTGACAACGAAACCCGATTTGGGCTTCGAAACGTTAATAAATTAATTTTTTTAGTAAAATTGTGGCTTATTTCCCATAGAAAATAGTTAATTATAAAAAATTTCACAAGGAAATAGCTTCAGAACAACATAAAATAAATAGAATTAAATATGGAAAAAATTATATATTTGCCAGATATAATCCATTTGGCAATTATTGAGTCCATTCGCTCAACTCGGGAAAGTTTTGACAGATACAACAGAAAAGTTCAGTGCATAATTATTAACAGGTAATATACTTACTGTTGCAGATTTATTTGCAAAATACGCCGCATACGGCGCGTGGCGTTTATTGGAGGCCGCAGCCTAAAATCTATGCGATTTTGGATAAAAATATTCACACAAAATGTAATATTACGATCAAATTCGCTTAAAAATAAAAAATACATATCACAAACAACTTACCGCTTTTCAAACAAAAACAATAGGTAATTAGTGGATTAAATGTCGTACCTATTAAAAATCTATTAGCTCAGTGCTTTTGCTGGAAAATCCACATAATTTTAAGAGAACTAGTAGCTGATAGTCTGTAATATCTTTTTAATTATATAAAGAAGTGTATAAGTATATATATTAACAATTTATTAGAAGTTTTTTATAAACATGAAAAATACTCTTGCCTTGTGTATACTTGTTACAATTTCGGTTCTAGTTTTTGCAGGTAATAAAAATATATTCTGTACAGTTTCAACGGGTCCCGGTGAATTCGTAACTATTTTAATCCCCCATCCTAATTACAGGCCAATTGGTAACTCTGGCCCTCAGTTAATTTTTCGGTAACCAATCAACTACCGGTGAATTCGTAACTAAATAAAGGTATAATCTTTTAGACTTGAAATAAACATATTGAAAATCTCTTTGCTTTTAAATTATCAGATGGATTTAAATAATTTATCACTGCTAAACTTCTAAATATTGAATTTAAAATTACTTGATAAAAACCAAGCTCTTGTAGAGCTATACTTGATGGAAATAGTATTTATAACACGTCATAATGAAACACTATAATATTGTTTCAATTATTTTATTAAGATATTTCAATATGATGTTAATCAATGGTTTCGAATTCACCTGAAGAAAGTTTCGAGTTGGCAGGTCAGGTAATCGAAAAGTTACGAATTGGCCGGTGTACATTTTGATTTGAAAATTTTTGTTACTAAAAATTCCTTGTTGGCGCGTGTCCGTTTTAACAGTATAGCTAATATATTTTCTGCCATTGTACTTTAATATATTCTTTTAAACACGGATTTCCTGGGATTACGGCTTTCAATTATTTTTTTTTTGTGTATTTGTTTTTTGTTTTTTTGGATAAAAATTTTTATCTAGTTTGTGTTAACCCTAATTCCGAAATATATCAATTTAAACTTTTATTAGATATATGTTGTATATGTCTGTCAAACACGTATCTGCAAAATTAGAAATTCTGAAGTTGAGTTGTGCAATTGCATTAGTATTAGGTACCCAAAAATTTATTATTTTTCTTCTGCTTTTTTATTTGACAATTCTGCTTGTTTCTGATTCCTTGGATTGCATCTTCATGTTATATTGTATCTTTATTTTTTCCTTCGTTGACCCAGACTTCTTCTACTTTACGTCTATTTGTCTCTTACTATCCTGACTACCCTCTCGTCTGTCATTCTGCTTATATGATTGTTACATTCTTAGACCAGGATCCCGCGTACCAAAAAAAGTTGATTAATAGCAAGCCGAAAATTGGTTAATATCTTAACGGTGTCTAGTCGGACAAACTTTAACGTATGGGAACGCTGGAACAGAGGAAGTTTTAATTGTGGAACAGGTTAAAAATTTGGAACGTCAGACTACGAAAAAGTTCCATGTATTTTGTCGGATAGAAATTCCAAATGATTTGTTACCATTTCATTAAACTCTCATGCAAAAATCAGACTGGTGTTTATCACCAACTGGGCATTTTAATGAGTGGAACACTAAGAACATGTCAAATGTCAGGAATCATGTTGGTTAGTAATAGGAGGCTGATTTTTGCATCAGAGATTAATGAAAGGGAACAAATCAATTAAATGCCTTGTCCGACAAAATATATGGGACGTTTTCATAATCTGACGTTACAAATTTTTAAACGGTTCCACAATTAAAACTTACTCTGTTCCAGTGTTCCCGTACATCAAAGTTTATTTTGGTACGCAGGATCCAGGCCTAGCTCTCTTCATATTTATTACCCATTCGCCATATTTTTTCCACCGTACAGGCTGTTCTCATTTCGTCACTCCTTTTTCGATTCCCCAGCACTATTGTGCTTTCCGTGATTTTTCTTAGTATTTGCATTTCAGTTGTCCCTAGTATCCTTTTTGTTGTGGATATATTATACTTAATTCACAATCAAGATGCAGTAGAAGTAAACAAACCAATACACATTAACTATTACAAGGAGCAATCCTGAATCATTATTTACAATGTATATAGGTACACTGTAAATCCCAAATGATGATTTACAAATGTTATACCTTGTAAATCATGATTCAGGAGTGCTCCTTGTAACAGATAACGTGTCTTGGTTTGTTTTGCTTTTACTGAATCGTGATTGTGATTTTAGTATAGATCTCGTTTCAGCCGTGTCTTTTATTATTGGTAAGTAATATAGCCGTTTTGTAAATAGTCATCTTACAAAGTTCAGTCGTACAAAAGTAATCAAAAAGCAACTTACCTCTGTTATCTATACCTTCACTACACCAAATGGTACGATTGGCATTTGAGTCGACTTCAATAGTAAGCTTGGTGCGCACAACTAGGTACATACCAACATCCATTTAGGTCTGGGCACGGTGCAATTACACCTTTATCTTGTGTATTTGGGCATTTACGTAAAGTGAGAGGAAGAATGAAAGATGTATAAACTTTTTATCTTCTATTTGCAATTCCTCCAAAGGTGAGTTCAACCAGATATTGGAAATGAGGAATATTTTATGCAGTTTCAAAAATTTTCCTGAGAACTGGTTAATCCAGCATTAAAAAACCTCGTATGAAATTATCCCATATCTTCCATCTTATATCCAGTTGAATTGTAGGTTGTTTAAAGGGCTCTCCGTTCAAGCTAATCTCTTAAATTCGCAGATTACACTACTCTCATGTTAGAATCGCTCACCCTCTCACCCGTTGGGACACGCTGTGTTTGGTATGGGCCACCCAATAGTCGAATATCTTTATAATGAGAATGGATCCATGCCAAGTTCTATTTCTTGCCAGGAAAACTTCCGGAAAAATATTCGCCTATTTTTGCCTAATTTGCTTTATACTTCTATTAATTTTTTAAATTCAGTTCTTAGTCCAGCAACCGAAGCTTTTCACCTCGCAATTTTTACAGAATGGATCGATTTGCTTGAAAATTTTAGATTGATTAGGGGACTGCTTTCGATCATTTTTTCGCTGAAAAAAATAGGGACTGACATGCTTTTTATTATAAGTCACTTAATTTTTGAGCTTGAGACTATTTTTTTATTTTTAAAAATATATATTTAAATACTTTAAATTAGTTTAAACAAGTTATCCCCGAAAAATGCCTAGATTTCCCGTCTTTTGACTTTGAATCTACAATATTTAGAATTTGACGAAGAAGACCTAACATAATATAATAAAATATAGCTCGATTACTATTGGTCTTAAAGAAAATAAATATAAACAGTCATGTTTATTTTTTTAATATGTACATTTTTGTTAAGCAAAGTTGATAAAACTAAAACTTTTTAAGTTATTAGCAGAAAACTGATTAAAGACATTGATTTTTTCGATATAAAACTAACACTTTCGATAGCGAATAAATCGAAAACTATTAATTTTGTCAAAAAAATGTATAAAACATTTTTGTTTAGAATTAATGTATTTAAGAAAGGTTGTGGTCAAAATCAAATAAAAAATTTCCACCCCCGCGATGGGTGGCAACCACCCCATGTTAAAAGCGCCTTTCGGCCTTATATAGATTTCGATCCTTGGACTACTCACTACTTATTCTCAAATTTTCAAGCAAATCGATCAATTCTGTTGCAAGGTTTTGTTCTATTTTAAGCTTCATTACTTGGACTATCTGTATATTGCGATCATTTTTAGGTATTTTTTTGCCTTTAAAATGTGGTTAAATAAATATTAGAGAAATTTGAGAAGTTAGAGAAATTAGAGCAATTTTAACATTTTAATAAAATGTATAAAAATTCAAATCAAATTCAGTTCTGTTGAGTTCTCAAAAATGTTTTATATCATTTATGTAAAGACTTTTTCGCACAACAATACCGCCACTAGTTACTTCTCTTATTTGAGACCTGCTAATACTATTCCATGAGTATAATATTTGTCATCTGATTTTAGTACCGAAATGCCCTGAAAATTCTCACCAGGGATGCCGTCCTTGCTGTCCCAATCCAAGTTGTAGATTTAGAAATCCGACATGTCCTAAAGACAGAGTCTGTACATTTGATTGCAAATTCGCATGTATATGTGATAAGGGTTACATCTGGGATGACATAGGAATTGTTGGTGGATGCATACGTCCCAAGGATTGTCCTCCAATTAAATATTAGGTAATAGGTAATAAGTCTAGTGTATATTGTATAACCAAAGTAAATCATTTTTATTCTATCGTTTTATTTCTTTCATTGTAACCAATAAATCACGAAATAAAGACATAAGCCGAAGTTATCTCGTAACTGGTACAAATAAACGAGGATTGGAAAAGAAACTGCCACATATTATGATATGAAATATAGTCCGTCCGCTATAACTTTTCCCATGCGGTACGATTCATTTTCGATCAAATTAAGTCAAAACAGAAAGTAAAACGTACGCCGATGTGTGTAGCATACAGGGTAAGGCAGATAAAAGTCCTATTAGAAATATCTCGAGAACTAAAGGAAACAGAATCGTGAAAATTGGAATGAAGGGATTTTTAAGAGTGATCTCTTTAATGAAATTATTTTCATCGATTTGCTACTTCCGGTTATACCGGAAGTGGCTTATAACTTCGTTTTTTTTTAATGGAACATCCTGTATATTTTTACATTTTTCGATTCTCCTGGATGTCTTTTTTCTTAAAATATGAGGTTTTTTTATGTTATACAGGGTAGTTTAAAAGATAATTACGTTTTTTTTTCTTAATTTCCCAGCAATATTCACACCCTGTAGAATTGTAGTAGTTTGACATCAAAAACTCTATTTATGTTCAAATGATTTTTAATATATCTACTATTGTTAAGAATTGTTAGTATAGCTAAATGTTGAATTGCACTATACAGGGTTGGTCGAAACTCGGAAAGAGTATTTTCTGAGTTTTCTTAAATGGAATTCCCTATATTTTATTATTGTAATGAAATGATATTTTATGCTACTTTTTTATTTCTTAAGCATTCCCTATACCTAACTGCTTTAATTTGTGAGTTATTGGTGATTGAAGCCAAACATTAATTTCAACAAAAAATACGTGAAATTTTATTAGGTTGGCCGTGAAAATATTCAATCTCAAATAATTTTTCGGAAACAAATACATATTAATCTAGACTGATCTTTAAAATTGCCAATAATGGTTGAGCTATCAAAATACCTACGTAGTTAACATTCTTGGCGCGATTAACAATTAATTACAAATTAACGCATTTAGGTATAGGGAATGATTAAGAAATAAAAAAAGTACCACAAAATGTCTTTTTATTGTAATACTAAAATACAAGGTGTTCTATTTAAGAAAATTCAGAAAATCCTCATTCCGAGTTTCGACCAACCATGTATACTAAAATTTAACATTTAGCTATACTAATAATTTTTAATAATGGTAGACTATATTAAAAATCATTTTAATATAAATAGAGTTTTTGATATCCAACTACTACAATTCTACAGGGTGTGAAAGTTGCTACGAAATTTAGGTAAATACACATGGGAAAATGAACAAATGAATTCACTAGAAAGATTCCTGAAAGAAAAAGATGGTAAATAGAGAAAAATCAAAGAAGCGGCTCTAGTATGTTCGATAGCGACTCTAGTAATACAGCTGGATCTGGTTACCTATTTTAAGAGTGGTTACCAATAATACAGGGTGTCAATAAACTCTCTTGACAAACAAAGATCGAAGACTCCTCAGATAATTTTACCCAATTTAACCCAATTGAACTAGTCCGAAAATGCTCCCTAAAGCAGCTACAGCTCTTCGAAAATGGCGCTTTGTAATTAGTTTATTTTAAATATCTCCATAACGCTTATATTTAAAAAAAATTGTGTTACGCATATTTATCTTCCAGAGGTAAATCGATTCCATCAATTGCGAATTTCTAGTACCGGTCATAGGTATTCGTTTTGGGTAGGGCAACGGTTATTGTATCCCATAACTATCTTGTCTTTTGGTTTTATGCATTTTTGACACTAGATTATCAAATTGTGAGGTATTTTGGTACTAAAAGGTACCGACTTAAGTCGGTAGGATATACCGTTTTCTAGAAAAATCGATATGAAAATTTTTCGTTTTTTGAATTTGAAAATTTTTTTCAAAAAAATTATTTATTTGGTCGGTGTATTTTACCGACTTAAGCAACAGTCACATGTAGTACTAGAATACCTCATTACTTAATAATACAATGTCAATAATGTCTAAAAATGAAAAACAATAAAGTTAAGCGATAAAATAACCAAAACGGACGCTTATGATCGGTACTAGAAATTGGCAATTGATGGAATCGATTTATCTCTGAAAGATAAATAGGCGTACCAGTTTTCGTTTTTATAAATAGGAGCCTTTTTTTAGATATTAAAAAACTAATTACAAGACGCCGGGTTATCTCCAAAGAGCTCCCTTATGAAGTATTTTAGGACTGTGTGAATTGGGTTAAGATGTCTTAAATTATCTCAGGAATCTTCGGTCTTCGTTTACCAGGAGAGTTTCTGGACACCCTATATACGGAGAATACATCATGTATGTTTGAAGAAACAATATAAAATCAGATTTTGATTGTAATATTGACCAAACTTCCAGACCAGAAACTTACCATGTTGGGATAGCGGGTATAATGTGTTTTCCAGTTTTTTTTGCTCATCGATGGCCTAGAAGCGATACCTCGTAAGTACCAAAAATTCAAAAATTACGCTTTTGGCGTCGCAGTTCTGATTTAAACCTTCTTTACCAATCACAAAATTATATAGTCGAGGAAATGAAGCATTTTGGCTCGCAATTTTTTCGTCCAGCATGGATTTACTTGAAATCTTCACAGAGGGTAGGGAATAGTCCAAGGATCATTTTCTATATCATGCCGCTGTACGCTAAAACCTTGGGGGTGGTTGCCACCCCATATCGGGGGTGGGAATTTTTTATTACATTTTAACCATGTAAATCGATGTAAAAAGTAATTCTAAGAAAAAAACGTTTTTTACATTTTCTTCGTAAAACTAATATTTTTCGAGTTATTCGCGCTTGAAAGTAACAGTTTTTCGATGAAAAAATCGACTTTTTTAGAGGTTTTTTTGAGAATACCTCTAAAAATATGCATTTAGTCAAAAAAACTGTAGATATCAAAATTGTGTCTTTTAGTAACACAAACCAAATTCTTTTTCTGTGATATCTTTAAGACCAACACCAAACGAGATACGGCATGTTAAAGTTAGCTTTTTCCGTCAAATGCATAATTTGAAATATTCAAAGTTAAATAACGGAAAAACTTTGCATTTTTCGAGGATAACTTAAATAATATTTTTTCAAGTACATAGTTAGGCCTTTTAAAATATAATAATAAAACCGTTCTATACTGAAAATTAAGCGACTTATGATCAAAAAATATCGGTACCTGCTTTTCTCTATGAAAAAATCAGTGAAAACAACCCCCTAACTACCCTCCTAATTAAAAATTGGCCTTCACCTTTCTGTAATTGCTTTTATATTTGTATTATCAATATACTCAAGAAGTTTGACCTATTTGAAAGGCCTAATTTTAGAATAATTGGAGTTTAAAGAAAAATTAAATTTTTGGAATTTCCCATTTTTCACCTTTTACTTCAAAATATCTCCGAAAATACTGGAGATACGAAAAGAATAATGGATCACTAAATTGTAGGTTTTTTAATAACTAAAATACTTTTGTATATAGATTTTCATTTCAGTGAACAGTTAGCGAGATACAGCTGTTTAAAACCTCTATTTACGAGTAAAAACTCACTTATTCGAGCCCTTTAAACCCACCCTAATAAAAAACTAAGGGATCTTACGGAATTTAGTTTACACAGTCTTATAGCTCTTCAATAATTTAACAAAGTCATTTTTGAACAAACTTTTTATCTCAAAAAATGAAGGAGCTATGTTTATAAAACAAATTTTTTTTTCGAAAAATTAGGATAGTCCGTTTATGGATAATTTTCAATGTATGTATAATAATACCACAGAACCGGTTCGTATAATGGAAAATGACTAAAAAACTATTTGTATTTGTATTTGTACATATTTGTAAATTCGTATTTTTGTGTAAGTAAATGTTTTTGTAATTCTTTAATTCTACTTTTTTTCTGTAAAGATCTATTAAAATATCTACTTATAAAAACTGTAATGTTATTAAGGGTGGTTTTTAAGGGTTGAAATATTATGATATTATATCGTAAAATATAAAACAATCATTATTTAACTAATGAAAACAAAATTTTACCCATTTTAAAGTTTACAATATTTTTATATAATTTTTGACAATAAGGGGTAGTTTACACCCATAGAAAGAATCAACGCCCTTCAGCATGATATAGAATATGAAGTATAGGGTGAGATGATCCTAATCCCAAATTTTTATGTGAATCGATGCAAGCCAAAATTATTCTATTAGGATAAGTAAATTTTTTATATATAGCTCCAACAAGGTTGGTTTTAAGGGTTGAAATATTATGACAGTATATCTTAAAGCATAAAGCAATCATTATGTAACTAATAGGAACCAAATGTTGACAATATTAAAGTTTAAAATGTTATTTTATAATTTTTTACAGTTTTACAGGGGTAGTTTTCACCCTTAAAAAACCAAAAGCGTACAACGGCTCAATATAGAAAATGAACTAGAGGGTGTAATGGGCCTTATTCCAAAATTTTTGTACAAATCGATGCTGGACGAAAAAATTGCGAGGTTTTGCCATTTTTTCAGCTTCATTTCCTCGACTAATAGAGGCGCTAAGCAATGAATATCGTACTTTTCACCATGTATCAATACCTCGCCTCAATATTTTTGCGTGTAATACCTCGTACGTGTTTATTTTGCTATGGTAGTTAATGTTGATTATAACGTAAAAGTTTGTTTTGTAAGTTTATATTATGAAGTTTATCAGTCTGGCGATTGGTAGAAAAGGTGTAGGTCAGTATTGCGGCGCCAAAAGCGTGATTTTTGGTACTTACGAAGCTATTGCTTCTTCTTCTTCTTGTAGTGCCTATCCATTTCGGATGTTGGCGACCATCATGACAATCCGCACTTTGCACACTGCTGCTCTGAAAAGATTTGTAGTGGTTGTGTTGAACCACGTACGTATATTTTTCAGTCAAAAAATCCTTCGCCTTCATGGTCCTTGCTTTCCCTCTACTTTTCTCTGTAAGACCAGTTGCAGCAGTCCATATCTTTCACTGTTCCTCATGATGTGACCGAGGTATTCGATTGCTTCTAGACCATCGCTAAAAAGTTTTTTGCTAAAAACCGCAAATTTTGATAGATGCACTCACGAGGTATTGCTGCTAGGCCATCGTCATACTTTTCTACAGATGCGTGCGGTCCATGGAAGCGGGGAAGCACCGCTTCCCTATACTTCCATATAAGAAAATACATATATTATTAATTAGTATTTAATTATCAACAATATTTCCCTAATCTAAGTAGTCTATTATGTAACTAATAGGCATTGAAACATTATTAAAATTTGATCGCATACGAACGGTCTCAAATAACCACACAATTCAACGATTCAGTCCGGTCCTGACGGAAGCGCATCTCAAAATCGCTGCTTGTCATGCATTTGTCCCGTTCAAAAATTGGTCAGGGTTTAATAACCTCACTCGCTAGTCATGTTCCTTTCACGCGAATTTTGATACGCCTGGAAGCGCTCGTCCGATCGCTTCCGATTCGAAAACGAGATGCGGAGTCTGTTACTGCTGCTATAATGGGTAGGTATTTAGGTACAAATGGCTCGATTTCAATTTTTTGCTTAATATTTTTACTAATATTTTATTTGAAATTTTGAGATTTTTCCTTTTACTGATATTTTATAATACCTACGACATTTTACAGACGAAGTCAAGTGACATTGCATTTTGTATAAGACAATTAAGACAATTTGATGACTTATGATGATTAAAAAAATGAGCTGTTTAAAAATATTTTTGATAAAGCTGAAAATATGGGCTTCGAACCTAAAAGAAAAATAATGATGATTGATATTGTCGGCGAAAGAGAGACCTATCGACGATTATACATCGAAATTTTTGATAATATTCTACAACAAATGAACTATCATTTTGATTATTTCATTCATAGGAGATTCTGACCAATAGAAAGCTACAAAAATGCAAATTAAGGTGATAATTTTTGATAATATCCCGTCGTTAAGCATATTACGTCAGATGCCCTTCGTTGCTACAAAAAAATACATTCAGTGACATTAATGACAATTAATGTTTTAAAAATTATAAACGTGATGACTTTCAATCGTCATAATATGACGTCATAATATTATATTTATAAAAACTGTGTGTTTCATGGTACTTTGTACTTACAATAAATAAATTACAATTAAATTTTGGTTTTGAACAGTTTTATTCATGAAATAATCGCAAAAAATTGCACACGATCTCTGAAATTAATATAGAATTTTTGCCTCGCCTTCGGCTCGTGAAATTAAAACTGTCAAAGTGTCACTCGGGAAAAATTCAATAATTTCAGAGCTCTTGTGCAATTACTACTGAAAATTTTAAAGAAATAAAATATGTAGAATTATGTAATTTTAATAATATAACTAATTATAATTCATTAAAATCTCCCACAGAGGTATGTACCTATTTAATTCAGTACGATTAAATTATGTTTTTTTTTTTGATAATCTAGCTTTGCATTCTCAGTTACATGTCATCTATAAAACACCTGAAATTAGTGATAAAGAAATACTTAGGAATCGGTTGAATTTTTTGAATACTACTGGTTTAAATCAGCCTTTGTGTAAAGTGGGCAAGTTGTGTGAATTAAGTAGTAGGTACTAACTATCCCAGCTACAAGTGCATCAGTTGAACGAAGTTTTTCAGTACCTATTAAAACGCATCAAAACTTTTACAATAAATTTTACAAGTGAAGACAGACTTTCCAAATTAGCCCTATTATCCATTGAAAAAGAGTGCATTTATTAAACAATTATCAAATAATCCAAAATTTTACGACGATGTTATCGGCAAAAAATTTGCATTGGTTGATAAGAGAATAGGACTCAAGTATAAGTAAATAAGTGTCATATTGTTGAAAGTTGTGTGTTATGGAAGGTGATTAGAAATCTGAATATAAAAACAATTTTGAATAGAACTCTTCTTTTTAAGTTTAAAGAAACCAAGCCTGGAGCAGGGACTCGACCCTGAGCAAGCAGTACAGATCGATGATGAGTCACTAGATATACGATATACTAAATCACTAGAGTCACTAACCTGCATTGATCGGGGTAGGATTTCGTTTGTGAGTCCTTGTATCCAGGACTCCCACATAATAAGCACTTTGCTGATAGAGAGCCCATATAGCGTATCAGAGTGCTATCGGAGGGGAAGTGGATAGTATGAAGCATTGGGGCAGGATGGAGTGACGCCCGCTTATAAGAGTAAATCCTCCTTGCCTCAATGAATTTGTATCACCCGAATCTCATTCTCAAGGCCTGTGCATGTCTCTCAGACTAGGTTAAACACTATATTGTAGTTCTTGTTTTTAGTCGATATAAGTTAACAGGTAATACATTAGGTATACACCTATTAAGTAGGTATATGTTTTGATCTCGACCCTCCTAAGAAAATATTTGTAAAAAAACCCTTATTTAATCGCTACCTCTTCCGAAAATGTCACCGCACGCCACTGCTTTTCTATAAGATCCCTAACAGTAGAATTTTAGTCTCACCAATTTATGTGGTTGGGTAAATTGTAGAAGGTGCCAAGTCACACAACCAGTTATTGTAAAACCAAAATGTTAATGGGGTCTGATTCCCCGCGACAAATTAATCGGAAGAGTCCAAAGAAGGCGGCAATAACTCCGCTAGTAATATAGATGCCATGATGACGATGCTGATGATTGCATGTAGTTGTATTAGCTGCTATGATTTTTTTCTAACGGATCTTCTTAAAGGTTGATTTCATATAATGGATTGAACTATTAGTCTAAGAGCTAGAGCCGGAAAATCATCGTCATAAGTAATATGGAGTTTGGCATGTGAAATGTGTCTATTGTATATTGATAATTATGACCCCTTTCAGGCTGACACCTCAGTGGATACAGGAAGTAGCAATAAGGGATGAGAGGGGAAAGTTAGTGGAGTAATAAAAGGTTTTTACCTCCTATTTTGTAAAACCTCCATCGATTTGCATGAAAATTGGTGACTAGTTAGAGCACACCTCAAGAAACAAAACTGATTTGGTGCCAACTTGCACTTTTGCCCTTGGGGTGGATACCACCCCTTCTCGGGAGTGAAAACTATTTAATTAAAAATAACTACACAAATCGATAGAGGGACAAATTTCAAATAAAAATTGTTATATCATGTTATAAAAATAAATCAATACTTTTTGAGTTATTAAAAATCAAAGATTTGAATTTTTCGTGAAAAAAAATGCATGGTGTAAAGCGGTTTTTCATAAATAACTCAAAAACTTTAAAACTTCATGCAGGTGCTCTTAAATAGACGATATTGTATAGGTATGCAATTGCTCCTGTCATTTCGGAGTCGGCATTTGTATTGAATATATGTATGTATACAGTATGCCCCTGTAAGTTGTATTCATATGGAAAACTTTTTAATTATTAACTTTATGAAAAAAAGTTATTCTTCATAAAAAGCTCTGCATGGTCCAAAACTTAAGATGCAACCATCAAATATCAAGTTTTATGAATATTATACGAGGTATGTCAAAAAGTTTGAATTTCACTCAAGAGTAAAGTAGCTTTATTTTTCACAATATTGAAAATTTCTATTATGAAAGGTTGTTTGGAATTAAAAACTATATTCTAATATTCAATTCTACTTGAATTTTTTTTTTTGAAAAATTGTGGATATTAAACTTTTTTTCAGTTATTTCAATTCTGATAACTGTTTTATTATTAATTTTACGAAAAAAGAGATTCTGAATAAAAAGTTCTGGGCGGTCTAAAACCTAAAATACAACCATCTGATATCAAGTTTTATGAATTTTATACGAGGTATGCCAAAAAAATAAATTTAGATCAAAAGTAAAGTACCTTTATAGTTCAGAATATTTCAACTAGAATGATATTACATACTGAAACATAATTTTTGTTTCTAAATAACTTTTCATAATAACAATTTTCGATATTGTGAAAAATAAAGGTATTTTACTCTTAAGCGAAATCCATATTTTTTGACATACCTCGTATAAAATTGATAAAATTTGACAAAAGATGGTTGTGTCTTAAGTTTTAGTACATACAGAACTTTTTATTAAGAATCACTTTTTTTTCGTTAAATTGACAATAAAAGAGTTATCAGAATTGAAATAACTGAAAATAATGTTAGCTATCCATAATTAAAAAAAAATCAATTAGAAGGATGTAATTGCATATTAAAATATAGTTTTTAATTCCAAAGAACTTTTCATAATTGCAATTTTCAATATTGTGAAAAATAAAGCTACTTTACTCTTGAGTGAAATTCAAACTTTTTGACACACCTCGTAATAATATTCGTGAAACTTGATATTTGATGGTTGAATCTTAGGTTTTGGACCATGCAGAGCTTTTTATGAAGAATAACTTTTTTTCGTAAAATTAATAATAAAAAAGATTTCCATATGGGTATAACTTACAGGAACATACTGAATATTATATAATCCAAAAAATATAACTGTTTTCAACATGGAAACATTGCGTGATTAATAGTTATTTATGATATAAGTGTTAACAGCATACGTTTAAGGCACGTATGTGAAAGTTTGCAGAATGAGCGATAGCGAGTTCTGCAATTCACATGAGTGCCTTAAAAATATACTTTTTAACACGGATATCATACAATATTTTTTCTACAAACGTAATTACAGGATAATATCTACAAAAACTTTTACTTGAACGTGACTGACATTCCATTTTTATATTTTTTTGACATTACATCAAAATTGTCTATACGGTCAATACAAACTGCAGTACCTTAAACATATTTTAAAGCACTAGTGCCTTAAAATAGCATTTTTAACAATCGTATGGAGCGCTAAAAATTGCATTTTTAACACGGTTGTAGAAAATAGTGATTTTCCTAACAAGTGCAGAAAGTCATTCTTTTCCGCACGCGACTGCAGTTTGCCGAACGACGCGAAGCGGGAGTTCGGCAAACAGTCGAGTGCGGAAAAGAGACTTTCTGCAAGAGTTAGGAACAATATTTTTTCTAAGAGTCTTTAAAAAATTACCAAATCTTAATCAATTAATTTAATTAATATGAAAATACATACACAAATTAATTCTTTGACAAGGTTGTCAAAACCAAACTTTCAATATAATTAGTTAGTATGATGACGATCTTGTTTCCATGACGATGATTCAAAACGACTGTTAATGTCTACCGATTTGACTTTCGAATATTATGTCAAAATAATTTTATTTCATCGAATTGTCGCGTTAATTTCATTAAAACAGGAACACAATGAGATATATTTGAAATAAATTAGTAAATAATATCTAGATATTAGTTTCTTGCATGTATTATAATTACTTTAAGGCCATATTAACATATCTAAATTAACACGCGTGCGGAAAAGTAAAAACCGCGTGCGGAAAAGTAACACGCGTGTGGAAACGTGAAACTTTCTAAACTAAAATGCGTGCTCGAAAGTAGACATTTTTGCACGCTCGTAGAAAAAATAATTTGTAAAATTTTTACTGATACGTGATAAGTGAAATTAATTAGTGAAAAACATTGAAAACTGCAAAAGAAAAATTAAATATTATTAAAAATTAAAATTAAAATTTAATTATTAAATTAAAAATCTAACTTCATTCTCGAAATTCCTTTGAAAATTATTTTGTTAACTAATTTCAAAATAAATATAAAAAAGCGTATGTTTTAATTTTCACTTTTTCCTAAAAATTTCGAAAAAGTTCTCCTATTTTCATTATCACTTGTTTAGCTTTAATGTTATCAACTTCATCTGGAGCTCATTTACTTGATATTTATTCTTGTGTTACTATTAATTAAGTGTTTGGTAAGTATGTATATTTTAGAAAATGCATCGTTTTCCCGTTATTTAAGCTTGAATACTCGTACTTAGATTTGAGTACTAGCCGAAAAAAATATATATTCAATCAACTATAACTCACTTTTCACTAATTCTAAAAGGCCTTTCACGTAAAGAATCTATTAGATTTTTTATTATCTTCAATATTAGTAATCCTAACTATTTTGTTAAAACTTTCAATTTTTGAATTATTTATGAAAAACCGCTTTACTGCATGCATTTGTTTCACGAAAAATTCAAATTTTTATCTTTAATAACTCTAAAAGTATTGATTTATTTTAATATCTTGATATAACAAATTTTGCTTAAAATTTGCCCCTTTATCGATTTGTGGGGTTATTTTTAATAGAATAGTTTTCACTCTCGAGAAAGTGTGGTATCCACTCCCAGGGCAAAAGTGCAAGTTGGCACCAAATTAGTTTTGTTTCTTGAGGTATGCTCTAACTAGTCACCAATGCAAATCGATAAAGGTTTAACAAAATAGGACTGCACTAACTTTCCCCTTTCATCCCTTATTGCTACTTCCTGTATCCACTGAGGTGTCAGCCTGAAAGGGGTCATAATTTTCAATATGCAATGAACACATTTCACATTTTCGGCTCTAGTCTCCGTCTATATCTTCTAACAAAGACGTAAGTCTTGCTATTTTATTTTAAAGTCATCTATTTGGAAATCTATAATAGTATGTCAGATAAAATTAAATTATAAAAAAAAATTTACCAAGCAAAAAAAAACAAAATTTGTTTAATTTATTAATGTTTTGTATTGTGAGAACGATTTCCGAAGTGGAAATCTAAACATCAAAAATAATCTTAATTTTAAAAATGAATAACCATTTTTAATTTCAATCAGAGCGTGCTGCAAGCACCTCTACCGGTTTCTAAACTTATTAGTCTCTCATCAGGAGGCACATATGCTGCTCTCCCTGATCCAACCAAAGCAAACCCCAGCGTGCAGTCCCGGATTGCAACGAACGAAATGGCATAGATGCCCTAGCGGCAACTGCTAGCAAAGAGACTAAGTTTTCACTCTAATGGCATATAAAACAACATAATGCTATTCTACATCCCACCAGAATGAAAACAATGGGAACCTTATCTGGTTACATCTCCGAGGCTTCTACAATTTGCAAGCCATACGGATGCTGAGACTAAGAAAGATGAGGGAATTCTACAATTTACAATTCACGTCCCATCTGCTCAGCGCGGTAAAGTTCCAACGAGAATGGTTCCCTTCATACTCCACACAGAGTAAATGTAAATCAAAAATGAATAACCATTTTCAATTTCGTTGCAAAACGAAAATACAGCCGAACCATATTCTAGTCCAATCAAAGAGTGCTGCAAGCACCTCTACCGGTTTCGAAACTTATTAGTCTCTCATCAGGAGGCACATGTGCTGCTCTCCCTGATCCAACCAAAACAAACCCCAGCGTGCAGTCCCGGATTGCAACGAACGAAATGGCATAGATGCCCTAGCGGCAACTGCTAGCAAAAAGACTAAGTTTTCACTCTAATGGCATATAAAACAACATAATGCTATTCTACATCCCACCAGAATGAAAACAATGGAAACCTTCTCTGGTTACACCTCCGAGGCTTCTACAATTCGTTCGTTTAAATCCGGGACTGCACGCTGGGGTTTGTTTTGGTTGGATCAGGGAGAGCAGCATATGTGCCTTCTGATGACAGACTAGTAAGTTTCGAAACCGGTAGAGGTGCTTGCAGCACTCTCTGATTGGACTAGAATATGGTTCGGCTGTATTTTCGTTTTGCAACGAAATTGAAAATGGTTATTCATTTTTTATTTACATTTACTCTGTGTGTAGTATGAAGGGAACCATTCTCGTTGGAACTTTACCGCGCTGAGCAGATAGGACGTGAATTGTAAATTGTAGAATTCCCTCACCTTTCTTAGTCTCAGAATCCGTATGGCTTGCAAATTGTAGAAGCCTCGGAGGTGTAACCAGAGAAGGTTCCTATTGTTTTCATTCTGGTGGGATGTAGAATAGCATTATGTTGTTTTATATGCCATTAGAGTGAAAACTCAGTCTTTTTGCTAGCAGTTGCCGCTAGGGCATCTATGCCATTTCGTTCGTTGCAATCCGGGACTGCACGCTGGGGTTTGTTTTGGTTGGATCAGGGAGAGCAGCATATGTGCCTCCTGATGAGAGACTAATAAGTTTCGAAACCGGTAGAGGTGCTTGCAGCACTCTCTGATTGGACTAGAATATGGTTCGGCTGTATTTTCGTTTTGCAACGAAATTGAAAATGGTTATTCATTTTTTATTTACATTTACTCTGTGTGTAGTATGAAGGGAACCATTCTCGTTGGAACTTTACCGCGCTGAGCAGATAGGACGTGAATTGTAAATTGTAGAATTCCCTCACCTTTCTTAGTCTCAGAATCCGTATGGCTTGCAAATTGTAGAAGCCTCGGAGGTGTAACCAGAGAAGGTTCCTATTGTTTTCATTCTGGTGGGATGTAGAATAGCATTATGTTGTTTTATATGCCATTAGAGTGAAAACTCAGTCTTTTTGCTAGCAGTTGCCGCTAGGGCATCTATGCCATTTCGTTCGTTGCAATCCGGGACTGCACGCTGGGGTTTGTTTTGGTTGGATCAGGGAGAGCAGCATATGTGCCTCCTGATGAGAGACTAATAAGTTTCGAAACCGGTAGAGGTGCTTGCAGCACTCTCTGATTGGACTAGAATATGGTTCGGCTGTATTTTCGTTTTGCAACGAAATTGAAAATGGTTATTCATTTTTTATTTACATTTACTCTGTGTGTAGTATGAAGGGAACCATTCTCGTTGGAACTTTACCGCGCTGAGCAGATAGGACGTGAATTGTAAATTGTAGAATTCCCTCACCTTTCTTAGTCTCAGAATCCGTATGGCTTGCAAATTGTAGAAGCCTCGGAGGTGTAACCAGAGAAGGTTCCTATTGTTTTCATTCTGGTGGGATGTAGAATAGCATTATGTTGTTTTATATGCCATTAGAGTGAAAACTCAGTCTTTTTGCTAGCAGTTGCCGCTAGGGCATCTATGCCATTTCGTTCGTTGCAATCCGGGACTGCACGCTGGGGTTTGTTTTGGTTGGATCAGGGAGAGCAGCATATGTGCCTCCTGATGAGAGACTAATAAGTTTCGAAACCGGTAGAGGTGCTTGCAGCACTCTCTGATTGGACTAGAATATGGTTCGGCTGTATTTTCGTTTTGCAACGAAATTGAAAATGGTTATTCATTTTTGATTTACATTTACTCTGTGTGGAGTATGAAGGGAACCATTCTCGTTGGAACTTTACCGCGCTGAGCAGATGGGACGTGAATTGTAAATTGTAGAATTCCCTCATCTTTCTTAGTCTCAGCATCCGTATGGCTTGCAAATTGTAGAAGCCTCGGAGGTGTAACCAGAGAAGGTTCCCATTGTTTTCATTCTGGTGGGATGTAGAATAGCATTATGTTGTTTTATATGCCATTAGAGTGAAAACTTAGTCTTTTTTTTTAATCTTAGTTTTAAAATAGAATTGTGGCTTATTCTAAATAAAAATAGTAAAATGCACACCACAAGAAACTAGCTTTAGAACAATATCTCCATGACAGTCAGAAACAAAATAATCTATATGACTACTGTTTAAATGAGAGAGAAAATACGGATGTTGTCCTTTTATTAATATTGGTTTTAAGGCAATTGTCACTAACCGATAAGATTTCTCAAAAATAACAAGTTGGTAATAACAAAAAAAAATAAGGGGATTTGTATTTGTCATTACAGCAATTCTATAAGTAAATATTTAAATCGTTCATTCGTACATTCCATTATGGTAGGGGAGCCCAAGCAGGGATTTTTGCAGTTACTCGAGCGCGTCAGATTACTACATGGGGAGAAACGTTGTACCCTGTAAATGTACCTCAACCATATTTATATTGGCTCTTAATACAGGGGAGTTCGTTAAGGGGGGTCCGAAAAAAATTTATCCTTAGAAAAACTCGAAATCGTCTGATTAAGATAAGGTAAGTTAGGTATGTAAAACAGTGTATATTTCAAAAATCTGACGATTTGACCGTAAGAAAATGGACGAGTCACAAAGTTTTACAAAAAAGCGAATATTTCGCGAAATGAACGTCATATCAAAAAACTAAAAAATACGTGTTCAATATTTTTCAAAAATCCATAGAATGACACCAAACACGACTCCCCACGGAGAGGGGTTGGGAGTAAATTTAAAATTTTAAATACGAACCCCGCTCTATTTTGCAAAATGAACATCAGATCGAAAAACTAAAAAATACACGTATTAAATATTTTTGAAAAATCTATCGAATAACACCAAACACGATACCCCGCTGAGGTGGGGTGGTGGGTTACTTTAAAATCTTAATTAGAAGCCCCCATTCTTTTTTATTGCAGATTTAGATTCCTTACGTAAAAATAAGTAACTTTTATTCGAGACATTCTTTCGATTTATGGATAGATGGCGATATAATCGGAAAAATCGATTGTTGGAAATAGAATATTAAATAAAAAAAAAAATGGAAAATGCCCCACTTTATGGAAAACTTTACTTAACTTTTTTTTGGTTTTAGGACCTAATCTTGACATCCCAATAAATCCCCATAAGTAACTCGAGTAACTGCAAATTTAGCATACTTTTCGCCCCTACTATTAGTAAACAATTAATATTAAAATCTGTGTATATAAATACCCGTAGTATTTTTTTTTCAACACTGGTTAAAGTTTTCTAACAGAAGTTTTCAAAATGAAATATTTTTATTTATTTGTGTTTTTGAGTTTTTTGGCCACTTTGGTATTCGGTCAGATTGGTATGTATTGCCGATTTAAGTAATTTCATTTATTCCTTAAACTTTATTTAAAATATTCTATCTAATACATTATTCCACTTGAAAAAGGATTATAAATAACTTTGATAATAAAAATACGTGGACATGGGATTATTTTTATACATTATTAGGGGAGACAATAATAGAGATTTTTACTTCCGAAAAACTCAAACAAGACAGGACTTTTTGTAAATTGATTAAGAAATGTTCAGTAAACACCATATCAAAAAGTTCTACTCCAGATATAAAATAACTTTGATAATAAAAATACGTGGACATGGGATTACTTTTATACATTATTAGGGGAAACAATAATAGAGATTTTGACTTCCGAAAAACTCAAACAAGATAGGACTTTTTGTAAATTGATTAAGAAATGTTCAGTAAACAACATATCAAAAAGTTCTACTCCAGAAGTGGGTGCTTCATTTTCTATGAAAAAAATAAACTGCGAAATTAATTGTTTTTTTAAATAACTCCGAAAATACAAATCTTAGCAAAAAACTGACTTAACCATTGAAAAATTCTGAAAATTTTACAAAAAAAAACCTTAATATAAAGATTTTTCTAAAATTAAATTTATAGCTTGTAACGACGAAATTCACCCTGTAGGAATAATCGAAAATAGACTTTGACAAGATGTTGATATTATGTCATAAAAGGGGATGTCAACGTGTTACACAATTTGAAGAACATGTCCTCGGTTGCTCAGTAACGAAAGAGATATGGGATGGTTCTTAACGGGATGTTATTAATATTCTCCTATTAGCTTAGAAATAAAAAAAATAGAAAAGTCAAATAAGAATATCAAATAAAAAGAAATAAAATATTGGGCGCCACTGGTTTTCTTGTGGGAACCATAAATATAAAAAATAGAAACGTAAAAGAAAAGGTAGCTAAATTAAAAATTAAACAAAAACCTATATATACCAGCCCTACAGGCCTTAGAGGCCCTTGGCTTCGATAGTCTTGACTAATTTCTTCCACTTTTTGCGGTCCTGTACTTGTCCTCTCCAGTCTCTTGTACCCATTTCTTCTAGGTCAGTCCGGACGGCATCAAACCACTTCCTTCGTGGTATCCCTCTTCTTTTCTTCCCTTGTTCTCCTGCTGATAAAACTCTTAGGACGTTTCTTTCTTGTGGCATTCGTAAAACATGGCCCAACCATCTAACTCTCTGTGCCTTGATTTTCTGAGTTATTTTAGGTTTCTTATACATCTCCATTAGCTCCTGGTTTGTTCTTCTGCGCCATTCCCCGTTATCCTCCTTTATACCACCAAAAACTTTTCTCAATATTTTTCTCTCCCAAATCTCTAGCTTCTTTTCTACTTTCTGGTTCATTGTCCAAGTTTCACATGCATACAGCACCGTTGGTCTCACTATTGCTTCATACGCTCGGATCTTGGCTGCCCTGGACACGTTTTTTGCCTTCAACAGTGCGTTTAATGAACCTACTGCTTTGCTACCTTTTAACAACCGTTTATCTATCTCTCTCTTCGTCTCCTCTATTTGTAACTGTGACTCCAAGGTACTCAAATTCAGTTACCTTCTCAAATTTATAATCTTTGTCATTTGTCCTTAGAGTAATCCACTTATTTTCTTCAGCATTTTCTCCTCTCATTTCCATATACTTGGTTTTTCCTTGGTTTATAGTCAGGCCATAGTTTTTTGCTTCTTCTTCAAATTGCTTGAACATTTTTTGAAGTTCTATTCTTGAACGCGTCAGAAACACCAAGTCATCTGCAAAACCTATACACTGTTGTCTTCTGTTAAGAATCGTGCCGCTTGTCTGGATATTGGCTCCTCTAATTATATTTTCTAGTACTAGATTGAATAAGTCTGTTGACAGGGGGTCCCCTTGTTTTAATCCTCTGTTGACGTTAAACTGATTTGAAAAACTACCTTCTATCATGACTTTATTGACTGTGTTGGTTAACGTCATTTTAACTAATCGTATCAGTTTCTCTGATATTCCTAGTGCTCTCATTGCTTCGTATAGCCCGTTTCGTGAGATTGAGTCGTAAGCCTGTTTAAAATCGATAAAGAGCATATGTAAGCCTAGATTTTGTTCATAACTATTGTTTTGCAATAACTTTAGCAAAAAAATTTGATCGGTTGTTCCTCTTCCCTGTCTGAAACCAGCCTGGTATTCTCCTATTATCTCTGATTCATAAGCTTTCAATCTAGTTCTTATAATTTTTGCTAATACCTTATACACCACTTCTAACAGTGCGATTCCTCTGTAATTTTCACATATGGTCTTATCACCTTTCTTGTGAATTGGGCAGATGAGTGCTGTGTTCCATTGCTCCGGCATTTTTTCGTTGTCCCATATTTTCTTTATAAGTCCAGCTATTTTTTGCTGCAGTATATTTCCTCCTACCTTTAATATCTCTGCTGGAACTCCGCTTTCTCCGGCACTTTTATTATTTTTTAGGTCCTTTATTACTGTTATTATCTCCCTTTCTGTCGGTGTTTGTGTTTGTTGTGGTTCCGCTTCTTGTATTTGTTGTTGTTCGATTTCTTGCCCTCGCTGTTGCATTTCTGTTTCTGTTTGGGCTTTATCGTTTAATAATTCTCCGAAGTATTCTGCCCATCTATTCAATTTTTCTGTCTTGTCTCCCAGCAACATACCATCTTTATTTCTGCAAAACATTGTGCATTTATTTTGAGTCCCTCGTGTTTTTTTTACTCCTTGATAAAAATTTTTAACTTCTTTTTGGACATAGTTTTCTTCAATTATTTCTAGTTGCTTTTCCAGTGATTTTCTCTTCTTTTGCCTACATAATCGCTTAGCTTCTCTTCTCTTTTCTTTATAATACTCGTTACTTTTTTCTGTGTTGTTTCTAATATTTTCCATTTTTGCGTTGTTTCTCTGCTCTAGAATTCTTTTGCAGTCCTCATCAAACCATTGTTCTCTATTTCCTTTTTCTGCTTTTCCAATGCTAAGTTCTGCCGCTTCTATCACAGCTGCTTGTATTTGTTCCCATTCCTCTTCTAGGTTCCCGGTCGTGATTCTTTCCAATCTCTTGTTTATCTCTTCCTCTGTTCTTTTTGCTACCTCTTTATCTTGGAGTCGCTCTAATTGGTATTATTTCCGTTGTGTTCCTTTTCTTGTTAGCTTGGGAATTTCTTGCTTAAGTTAAACAAAAACCTAGTCAATACAAAATATATAAAATAGTTTTGGCGTGACTTACCTTATCTATGTCTTTGCTCAGCTAAATCTTTGTTGTACTTACGAAACAAGAGAAAGGGAAAAGACAATAATAAATAATATGTTGCAATGAACCAAAAACCATTGCATTTTTTATTGAAACAAAATAAAATAAAATTAAAAAGATCTGTGATCTCTTGCGATTTTACATAAAGAGATCATGTTTACCAAAAATAAAATGAAAATTTTACAAAAAAATTACCTTGTACTAGTCCTGTATCTTCTCTTGGTTGGTTTTAAGTCCAAGGCACAGTTTACTTCATTAAATATCACTTTACAAAGGAATATATACATTAAAAGTACATCAATGAATGGTTGTTTCCATAGTTTATAGAAAAATTCAGCATTTATTTCTTAAAACAAATCGGCACTGATCGAACAAAAATATTGTGTGTGTGTGTGTGTGTGTGTGTGGAAAGAGATGGCATTAGACAAAGCGTCTTTTTGCCACAGAATTTTGTTATAGATATGTTTAAATTTTTATCTTAGAATCATTTATAAACTTGATTAAGATATTAAATATAGATTTGTCAGAATAAGATAAAAGATTGCTGATGCTAACTGGAAGGCTAATGTTAAGGTTAATTAAACCTAAATATAAGTTTTGAGTCTGATCCCTATTATTAAGACAATCCAAGAATACATGGTTCAGATCCCCGATGGACTCATAGTTACACGGACAGAAGGGAGTTTCATAGATTCCAATCCTATGTAGATGCTCTGGAAAAAGGCCATGGTTAAGTTTTAGCCGGGTTATTAATGAGGAATGTACTTTGTAACAAAAATATTGAAGAACTCATTAGTGCTTTAGTATATCGAAAAAAAGTTACTACTTATAAAACACTCTGCATCATATAGAATCTAAGATGCAACCGTCAAATATAAAATTTTATTAATTTTATACAAGTTATATAAAAAAATATGAATTTCACTTAAGAGTAAATTACCTTTATATTTCACAATATTAAAAAGTGTTATTAAGAAAAGTTATTTGGAATTAAAAACTATGTTGCAATGTTTAATTATATCCTTTTAATTGAAATATTGTGAACTATTATAAAGGTATAAGCGAAATTCATATATTTCTACATATCTCATATAAAATAGAAAAAGTTTGATATCTGATGGCTGTAGCTTGGATTTTAGACCAGGTCGAGCTTTTATGAAGCATAACTTTTTTCGTAAAATTAATAATAAGATAGTTATCATAATTATAATAAAATGATGATGAGTATCCGTGATTTGAGTAAACATTTAATTTTTTTTAATTAGAAGGATATATATTAAAACATAGTTTTTAATTCCAAACAACTTTTCATAATAACAATTTTTGACATTCTGGAATATAAAGGTACTTTACACTTTAACGAAATTCATTTTTGACATAGCTCGTATAAAATTGATAAAATTTGAATTCTGATAATGGAGTTTTATATTTTAGACTATGCAGAGCATTTTATGAAGAATAACTTTTTTCCGTAAAATTGATAATAAAAAAGTTTCTCATATGGTTCCTAGCTACGCAGACATACTGTATAAGAGCTTCTGTATAAGAATTTTCAAATTGTAATGCCATATTCGGATTCAGCATAATTAAAAACAAAATAGAAACATATTTGATCAAAGTAAAATGATGAATTCAACGATATTTTTAAAATTATTTATAAAAAATAATTGTTTTTATTTAAACATTTAATAAACAATTAGCGGCAAAATCAGTGACTATAACTTTTAACTTTAACATGTATATAAACTAACAAAAAAAGTTTTAGAGAATATAAGCTTGTTTGAATTTTTTCGAAAAAATGCATGTTTTCGTTCTATATTGACTACCCTATATACAGCTTTTTGTCAATCAACAACACATTCGTGTGTTTAGAAATACATACTTTATTTGATAATTTGACTAAAGGTGAACTAAAAAATTATACCATCCTACACTTGACTCTAACGACAACTAATGGTAATGAAAATTAAAATTTTATTTTCTTTACTGTTTCGCATTTCAATCCGCAAACCGTTTTAAGAAAATTTTAAAATAAACAACTTTGATAATGTTTTTAAATTTCTCTTTAATAGTATACTAAAAATATATGTTGCGCATGAACTATGGATAATAATTTTAAAATCAATAGCTCAATTTAACCCTCCGTTAGTCGCTAGGATAAACGGAGCATCAAGAGTCGCTACGGTGTCAGAGACCGACAATTAAAAAAAAAATAGTTATTGCTATAAAATTCGTACAAATATTTTATATTGTGTATAGGAATGACTGAAAAATATTTTTGAAAATGTTTTATTGAAAAACAACAGATATAAAATGAAAAACCGCTTTCATTTTCACTTCCCTCATCGTCAAAATAATTTTCATCGTCGCTAGGAACCATTTCCCATAATTCCATTCCAACGTTTTTGTTCGGCTTCAAAGGACATCTATAAATAAAACTTGACCAAGACTTACCGATAAAATCCAATAATAAGATGCTAAATCTTTACCTGAACTGCAAGTTATGCCAATAAAATAATAACCACACCGTTAGTCGCTACGGAGTCTTGCACCGAAAATAGCTATAAAACTCGCACAACTGTACCCAAGTAGGTAAGAATGTACACTAACACGAGGTTAATTGATAGGAAGAGGTACAGAAAGTGGCGATAGAAAAAAAACAGTTATTTTGTAAATCCCGAATAAATAATTCTGTCGTCGGTGTGTGACACCGATAGCGACTAACGGAGGGTTAAAACAATTAATCTATTGTTGCCTTATCATATATATTTGTAATTAAGTCGGTATATCAGTATATATGATAAGGCAACAACAACTATTAAGCTAATGAAACAAACGGAGCCTATTAAAATAAACCGAGGAGTAAGACAAGGAGATACTATCTCGCCCAAGCTATTCAACCAAGCGCTAGAAGATGTGTTCAAACAACTACACTGGGATGGCTTGGGTATAAACATAAACGGGCAATATCTGAATCATTTACGATATGCTGATGATATTGTATTAATAACAGAAAGAAGTGAAGAATTACAGAAAATGATGGAAGAACTAGACAGAGAATCGACAAAGATAGGACTGAAGATGAATTACAGTAAAACAAAAACCATGACCAGTCAACAAGAAGAACTAATAATTACAGTGGCACAAACCAGAAGAGAACAAGTAAAAGAGTATATATATCTAGGACAAATCACTAGATTAAATAAAGGAAATCAAACCGAAGAAATAAAGGAAAATAAGAATGGCCTGGGAATCATTCGGAAAACTGTCTTATATTCTAAAGAACAAAAAACACCCGCAATACCTGAAAACAAGAATATTCAATCATTGTATACTCCCTGTTCTAATGTATGTAACCCTGTTCTAATATATGGCTCTCACACATGGACGTTTACAAAAGAAATTATGGAAAAAATAGCAAAGACAGAAAAATTCATTGAAAGACAAATGCTGAACATTAAATTATCAGACAGGAAAAGAAACGAATGGATCCGCAACAAAACAAAAGTGAAAGGTGTCTCTACCCAAGTAGCAAAGCTTAAATGGAAGTTCGCCGGACACACCCTACGGCAGAAGGATGAAAGATGGACTAAGGTGATACATTGGAGATCGTGGAACCACAAACGAAAAAGGGGAAAGCCACAGATGCGATAGTCGGATGACCTGAAGAAACACACTGGGTTAAATTGGATGCAAATTGCCCAAGATTGAGAGGCATAGAAGAAGGAAGAGGAGGCCTATATCCAAGGATGGATGTTTAGGGCTGATTGGATAGATAGAATCTATTAATTGTTTTCTTTCTTTTCTTTGACTCTAATGACCTGTTTACGATAGCAATTAATAGTAGGTATAGATAACACTTTTTGATTTAGTATTAAGTAAATTAGAATAATATCTATTTTATAATTTGTATTAGCTTTAATAGTTTGTTTTTTTTGTATTACTATTAATTATTATTATCAACATGTATCTGGCTAAATAGCTAAGTACTAAAGTCACAAATAAAAAAAATCTATTATTAAAACGAAACCAAAAAGATGTTCCGTAAAACAATTATTTAAAATTCCCTTTTAGTAAAAAAGTTGTTGCTATCAATATATACAGATTATCTCGACTTTAAAAACAAAAAAAAATAGTTAATTAAATTTTATATTAAAAATCTATTAGTTCGCTGTTTAGTACTGAGAAAGAACATAATATATTTTTAATTATTTCAAGTTAAACAATTTATATAAATATATATTTAATCAAATCAATCAAATTCCAGAACCTCGTATTATTTTAGGTCATTTTAATCCCCACAATATACTTTGGGAACCTAAAAAACAGATTCATTGGAACGTAAATCGAACAAAATGTTACGAATTCGAATATGAATATCCTTAGTGATGGAAAAATCACAAGATTTAATAATTTCACGGGCGAAGGGTCTCCAATAGATTTATTCCTTTGTGACTCTGTCTTACAACCATATCTGTCGTGGGATGTGACATGCCATTTGTATGAAAGCTATCATTTTCCCATACTAATTATGAACAATAAGTATATAATATGACAGTGCAACATCGCAAATAAAAACAGAGGGGAACACAGAAAAGATAAAACCACAAAGAGGGGTTAGACTAAACTATGTACTTTAGCTCTAGAAGATATGGTTTGAGTTCAGATGAAAACCTGAACCATCTGAGATTTGCCGATAATATTGCGCTAATAGTAACAAAGACAGAGAAGAATTGCAAGAGATGCTATTAGACCTTAATACAAAATCAAAAGAAATAGGATAAAAATAAATCTAGCAAAAACTAAATATTTAACCAACGCACCACTAGATA
Organism: Diabrotica virgifera virgifera; assembly: GCF_917563875.1. Lineage (NCBI taxonomy): Eukaryota > Metazoa > Arthropoda > Insecta > Coleoptera > Chrysomelidae > Diabrotica > Diabrotica virgifera. Next base: position 57,066,280 of record NC_065443.1, on the reverse strand, counting down.
TAACTGAGGATATAACTCTGGGAAATAGGAATATAGAAAAAGTCTAGCTGTATATATACATCATTCATCTCTTTATCATTAATTAGAGAGATTACACCAAAACTCGCACGAATTTTCAATATTAAATTAGCTAGTAAACCAGTATTATTAATAATAAATTATTAATTAAGATTAATTATTAATAAAGATAGATCACCAAAGGAGATATTGTCTGATGTAGTTTACAGAATGCCATGTACTGATTGTGACAAACAACACATTGGCCAAACCATTAGACGAGTTAAATATCGTGTTACCTCTCATAAAATGATTTTAGATTATATCCAGATAGGTGCTCTTTAGCTAAACGTGTTGTAAATGAAGGCCATAATATGAGTCTGTAAAAATTTTAGTAAAAATGAAAAGAATTATCCCAAAAGATTTTCTTGAAATAGCATTTATTTATCAGGATGAACAAACAATCAAAAAAGAACAGATATTAAGAAATTACCAGAGATCGATTCGTTCCTTCTTGAAACTGAAAAAAATTTAAATGTCAATAATGATTTTAGATTAGATCCAGATTCTACCTCACAATAAATATATCTCTTCTCTATCAAAATATTGAAAATATAGTGACATAGTGACAGCTAAAACTTTTCTGCGTTAGAATTTTAAAATATATTAATAATAAGTATTTTTTTGCAGAGTTAATTATATTTCAATAGTTATATTTTTGTGTTTTTTATATTTTTGATTTAAACGTTCACTGTAGCGGTCTTTTTTTGTAAATGTGGCTTTTATTTTGTATGTATAGAACACCTTTGACAAAAATCTCACTCTAGTAAGTTGTTTTTTAATACCTAATTTCATTGAACCTTCAATATTTTTGTAGCATCCCTGATGATGTTAGCGACTGCTAACGAAATATTGAATCTTTATTCATATCGGCTTTTTCAATTTGTTTTTTTGCTTTTTCAACTGTTAACCCGTCACCCATTAAAGTAACGGTTCAGATTTTACTAGAGATAATAGAAATACCATTTAAAGACACTGGCTAAAAGCACAAAGGTAATACCAATTTTTAAAATGTGGGCAAGAAATTGGTAAAAATAAAAATAAGTAAAATATCTACTAATGCCAAAATATTGCCTTTAAAAAAATCAGTACAGAAGTGAAGCAAAGGTAATCTATTGCAAAGATGAGACAATATATCATACATGAGTTAAGAATGATATATTATATAGTATTCGTAAAACGACGAAATATCTCAAAACTTACTGGAGGAATCTAAAGAGAACATGATGTGACACTAGAACAAAATAATTTATATAATATTTGTGATTTATGGTGGAGATTTGCGTGTGATTTACGTTGGAAGAATGGATTAGGATTCTAACTTTTTAGCATAGGCCTCAAAGTTTTGTTTTTATAGTAAATAAATAAATTGTTATTTGTAAAAAAATATTGTCGCGATACGTTAACATAAAATTGTTTTATATCAAATATAATCAGAACATACGCATATTTGGTCCATTCAATAACGGTAAAATATTCCAAACCTGTAAATTTTGAAGAACCACCTGGATTGCTATGAAATTTAGCACACACATCTACAGCTAACATGTTAAAGAAAAAAGTGATATTGTGTCGATTTATGGTTTTGACCTGAGAGTAAGTTTCACCTCTTCTCGGGGGTGAATAAATATACGTTCAGAATAAGTCCGGACGGAAATGGATAAACTGACTATTTATCAGCAACTGTTATTCTACAGTATTTTTCACTAAGTTAATAATTTTCGAGTTATTTCCAAGTCAATATATTGCGAGTGAATATAAGTGCATGCAAATAACTCAAAAGCATTTTATCGAAAAAACATTGTTAGCCAAAATATAGCTTACGAAAAAGTGTAGGCATGTAAGCATGAGGTTTCAGTAGAAACAGAGTTGTAGCTAATGAAAAATAGACTCGAATATTTCAACGTGAAACAATCAAAAAATGCAGCACCTGTTTGGGGAAAACTCATTAGAACTTTTTAAAGCATTTAAAAAAGCTTTATTTTCGTCTTTTTAGTTTTTTAGCATCAAACTACGATGAAAATAAACTTGTTACATTTTTTTGGTAAAAAAATCGTGAAAATCACCCCGTAATTAGCATCCCAAATGAAATTATTCGTTACCGCCCATCAAGTTGCTTTACCCATGTATGTATTGTTTATATTATGATTTGTAAGTTTCGTCGGTTCAATGTGCTTTTTTTAAAGGCTGTAGTTGAAAGAGCTTGAGCGAGTCACTAATCACGAGTGTACGCAAAATTTTTAACAGCCATACCTTAACCAATTTTTGTGTTACAGAAAAATAAAAATCCAAAATATTTAAAAAAGCGAAACCTACATTTTTTTACTGATTGAGATTTTTGGTATAGCTAATAATTTTAAGTAATTTTGAAAAAAAAAATTAAAAATTAAAAATTAAAAATAATTTATTTTAAAATAGTTTTTTTTCAAAAATAAGCACTTTGAACCGATAAAACTTTAGGTCTGGATCCCGCGTATGAAAAAAAAGTTGATTAATAGCAAGCTGAAAATTTGTTAATAGCTTAAGGGTGTCTAGTCGGATAAACTTTGATATATGGGAACACTGGAACAGGGGAAGTTTTAATTGTGGAACAGGTTAAAAATTTGGAACGGTCACACCACGAAAACGGCACATTTATTTTGTCCGACAGAACAGACTTAAACTCTCCGAACAGAGATTAAACTCTCATGCAAAAATCAGACTGCTATTTATCACCTGTCATAATTCCTGTCATTGGACATATTCTACATGTTCCACTCATTAAAACACCCATTTGGTGATAAATAGCACTCTGATTTTTGCATGAGAGTTTAATCTCTGTTCGAAGAGTTTAAGTCTGTTCTGTCGGACAAAATACATGTGCCGTTTTCGTGCTCTGACCGTTCCAAATTTTTAACCTGTTCCACAATTAAAACTTCCCCTGTTCCAGTGTTCCCATATATCAAAGTTTGTCCGACTAGACACCCTTAAGCTATTAACAAATTTTCAGCTTGCTATTAATCAACTTTTTTTTCATACGCGGGATCCAGACCTATTCCAGATCGTATAATAATACATAAGTAAAGCACCTTGTCAAGCTATGGTTAATTTCATTTGAAATGCAAATTAGGGAGTGATTTTTACGATTTTTTTTGCAAAAAAAAAGGGAGCAACGTTATTTTGAGCGTAACTTACTTACTTTTGATGCTAGAACCTGCTTTGAAAAATAAATATAAACTTTTTTCATACACTTTAAAAGAGTTGAAAGGAGATTTTTCCAAAAAGTCCTTAATTTTTTGGTTACTTTACATTGAAATATTCGATTTGAAATTTGACGGATATGCACCTATAATTTATTAACTACAACCTAGAGACCTCATAAATACAATTATTTTTCGATAAAATACTTACTTTTTGTGTTATTTGCGAAAAAAAAACACCTGAAGATCGTGTTTTTTTTTTGTAGAAAAATGAACATATTATTCTCTCGCAAATAACTCGAAAAGTATTAACTTATACTAAATTTACAATAAAGATGTAGTAGAAATAAACAAACCAAGACACGTTAAATGCTGCTATGGTGTATTCCACGAATATACGACTGTTTTGGATTATAGCGACAACGAATATTTTAGTGTGCAACATAAGAAGTACGAAAGTATTTTGCTCTAATAATTACTCCAATAAACAATATAATTTGCAATTTACTTTCGTTCTTCTTATTTTGCAAAGTAAAATATTCGTTGTGGCGATAATCCAAGAGGGTCGTATATTCGTGGAATGGGGTATAGGAGCACTTCCGAATCACAATTTACAATGTATAATGTATAAACTTTGGAAATCATGATTTGGGATTTACGATGGATGTATATTGTAAATTATGATTTGGGAGTGCTCCTAGTCGCATTTAACGTGTCTTGGTTTGTTTATTTCTACTGCATCTTGATTTTAAATTTATTATAGTGAAAAATGCTATAGAAAAAAAGTTGCTTATAATTAGTCAGTTTATCGAGTTATGGGCTAATTTTAAACGTATATTTTCACCCCCAAGAAGGGGTGAAACTTACCACCAGGGCAAAAGCATACTTCGGCACAATACAATTTTTTTACACAAATGTTAAACCAAATGTTAACTAAATTTTATGTCAATTCATGTGGTTCTTTAAAATTTAGATCAAAAACCGTGAGTAAATAAACTAATTATTTCTAATTTCTTTTTAGAATTGGACTGTCCTAAAAATTCCCACCAAGGATGTGTTCCCTGCTGTCCGAGTCCATCTTGTAGATGTAGACATCCAGAATGTCCTGATGAACCATGTACAAAGCAATGTGACGCTACCTGTTTGTGTGATGAGGGTTATATCTATGATGATATAGGAATTGTTGGTGGCTGTATACGTCCTAGGGATTGTCCCAAAATTAAATAAATGTGTTTAAAAAATGTAAAATAATAATAATAATAAATTAACGAAATTAATTTTGAAATGGATTTTATATTATTTCCTTAGATGTAATGATAAAACCTAATCATTGAGCAACAAAAAAAAAAGATTGAGCACTAGAAAAACGAAAACTAAAAAATATACCAGTTCAGACACAAAATGTGCATAGTGATGGTAGGGGAGCCTAAGCGGGGATTTTTGCAGTTACTCGAGATCAGAAAATCACATGGGGAGAAACCTTGTACCCTGTAAATGTACCCGTACCGTATATGGACTCTTAACACTCGCAGGACCAACCTTTTAATAGAAACAGCAAGGACCAAGGAGGGTCAATAAATGTCCACACATAAATGAATCAAAAAGTGCTTCTTTATTTAAACTAATTTAAAAATAACACTTTTATATTATTCTTAGACGTTAATGGAACAGTTAAAAGATACGAATTTACAATTTACTCGGAGTATCCGGCTTCAGTGGAATTGGCATCATCGTAGGATACAGAAATATTTTTGACTCCTTGCTGTGCTTACCGCATACATACTTGCAATTTGAACAAACTATGGTTGTTTTTACCCATTTATTGGCCTTTTTTCTTTTAGATTTTGCTAATTTGACATATTTATGAATGATATCGCCCCTTTCCATTTTGAGATGGTGTTGAATGTATTCAAGGGGATTATTCATAGTCCACTGTCAAGTTTTTTAAAAGTATGAGGAAATTAATTAAATTATAGAAATGCTAATTATACGATCTAATAGGTACGCAGTAGTAGAAAAAAAATACGCCGACAACTACTAATTTATTTGAGTAGGAACAAAAAGGTATTTAGAAAATCGGATGTAATGCAATTTTGTGGATACTTTTTGACCCTCCTTGGTCCTTCCAGGTTTAATACAGGGCAGTACGTTAAGGGGGGTTCGAAAAAATCTATCCTTAGGAAAACTCGAAATCGTCAGATTTAGACAAGGTAAGTTGCAGAACAGTATATATTTAAAAAATCTGACGATTTGAGCGGGGCGTAAGGAAATGGGTGAGTCTCAAAAATTAACTGAAAAATCCGATTTCAATATTTTTCAAAAACCTAATGAAATATACCAGAGCCGGATTTAAGCCTGTAGGGGCCCCTGGGCAGAATTGGTGTGGGGGCCCTACCTCCTACCATTAAAAAAATATTGATCTACTTTTATAAATATAATTTTAAATAATAAAAAGTACAAGCTGTAACTTGTTACAGTAAAATATTAAAAATAATAGTAAGATGTATGGTTAAAGTCCGGGAATTTTTCTTTCGAGATATTTTTCTTCGAGACAAAAGTTGCATTTAGACATCGTGGCCAATGCTCATTGTAGAGAGATGAGTCAAATACTCTTGGCCCATCATAGACCGAAGTCGATTGTTAATTAACTTAAATTTTAAGAATGATCTCTAACCACTGCAGTTAGTTAGCATCAGAACTAAATATTAACAAAGTGTCACCTCAACATTTGGAAAAGCGTCATTCATATTCTTTTTTTTTTTAGCAGTTGGTACATTTGAAATTCTTTGCTTATATTTGATGAGCTGATTACCCCTTAAATGGATTGAAGAATCTTACAAACAGTACCAGATGGACACATAAGTTTTCATCTAAATCATTGCTATAAATGTTGGTAAGCTTTAGTGAGTGAGCTTCAATTTCATTCAGATTTAAATTTTCCAATTTTCCAAAATGATGTAAAAATCCAAAATTGAAGGGGTGGGTGCAATAACCAGGCAGCTCCACTTTTTTACGAAAATGAGATTTCTAGTGACTCACTCTTAAAAAAATCGGCCGATCGTTCCCTGCAACAATCGGGTATCTCTTAATAACGGCACATAAATGGCAACGATATTTGGAGCTACCTTGCTTTCGATTTGTAGTAAGAACCGGGCAGTTCCTGGAGCTGCCTGGTTCTTGCACTTAACTGTTGGCAAAATAATATAGTAGAAAATATAGAAAAGATATAAAATATCCATAAGGGCAGCGGTTCGAAGAGTTATTTTTATGTTTTCGATGAAATATCGGGTCATAAATCTCCAAATGAAGTGATAAGTTGCTTACACGATTTTATTAATAACTACATTGATCCGCAGGTATTAACAACCCTTTACGTTTTTAGTGACAACTGTGCTGCGCAGAACAAGAACTCCGTTCTTGTTCACTTTTGGCAATCTCTTCTATTGCATGGAAGATTCAAGAGAATAAAACATCATTATCCCGAACCTGGGCATAGTTTTTTGCCCTGTGACAGGTCGTTTGCTCTGGTGGAAAAAGAAAAAAGAAAGAAAGAAAGAGTTTATCTGCCAGAGGAATGGAGTCGCATGATAGCAAATACCAGTAAGAAGTTTATTGTGAAAACTGTTAAACAAGATATGATTCTAAACTATAAAGAAGTTCTGGAGCCATTTTTTAAGAAAAGCAATATTAAAAATAGTTCTGGTGCAAAATTTACCATATCGAAATATAAAGTTATCGAATTTAGTGATACACATAGAGAGACTGTTATGTGCTCAGAGTCAGCGAATGGTCTTGTGACTGAGGATTTCGTTCTTCTAAATAAATCTTGTGTACCGATTTTTCCACAAGTACACAATACGGTTTATAATTCCCCGTTGCCTTTGAAAAGGGATAAGCTATTAAATGTCATGGAATTGGCCAGAGAGTATGTTGGCGAGGCTGAAATTTGCTACTACCAACAACTTGTTTCTGTAGAGCCAGAAGAATGCCAAACTTCCGAAACTGAAGATGAACACTAGTAACCTAAGAAGAATATTACCTGTTTTTTATGTTTTCATATTCCACTGATTAGTTTGTATTTTGATAATAATGTAATAAGGACATTTTATTTAGTTTCTTTACTTTTTGTACCCAAATAACATATAAATAAACCTAAAACTATTTTTTTTGTATATTTTTGGCAAAGCAGCTCCAATTTTTTTTTATTTTAATAAAGTATGATATTAATAATATTTACAAAAACTACGTAAAAACTTTATCTTTACATGCTTTCACCGCAGGAAAAAAATAATCAAAAATAAACTGATTTTGAATTTTTAGGAGGTTTTTTTCGATTTCCCACAAGTTTTAAAATATGGAGCTACCTGGTTATTGCACCCACCTCTTCAATTGGAATGGATGGTATCATATGCAGAAAGCCTCTGACTTAGACGTAATCTATAATAGCGATAAAATTTTGTGTTCTAAACTTCCCCGATGTTTTCATATCTTTCGAAATTGTCACGTCTTGACTGTAAAATTTGTATAAGTGATCTAAGTGCTGTCACTTCTGAATTAATTAAGGTCAATATTTGGATCTTGAAGAACACGACTTGTGCTGTGTTTCTAGTAAACACATTCGATTATAGGTACAACAAACCATTTGCAATAAGTTTTAAATTGTAGCTCATATTCTTCCGAAATTTTGGATAATGCTCCTTTAATCTGATTATAACCTTTAACTAGTTCTTTTGCGGCATTACCTTCATGACCATCTAGTAGTATTTGCTCTTTTATAAACAATAATATTTTTCGCACGGTCTGTATTGCTGTCGCTTTTAAACATTATGTTAAGTTGTATCTATATTATGTAGAGGAAGTGAAAAATACATATAGCTAGTTCTTCTAAGAAATTAAAGAATGCGGTGCCATGCTATTACATGATAACACTCAGTTGCAGCTTTTGAAACTAAATTTAAAGAGTGGGCGACACAAGGAATCTACAACTCCAAGATATCAAGGTACGTATCCATACGTGGGTGCTTCGTGCTCTGTGTAGCAGCTCCACAAAGTGGATACGTTGGTGATCGCCAACCAGTGATTTAACCGGTTTGCTGTTTATATGTAGGGGAGCGCATGCCGTATCCATTTAAGCAACTACACCGAGCACGGAGCACCCACGTATGAATATGTACCTTTTTGTTCTATAATTTCAGCCTGAACACCATTGTATTTTCCACTGATAACTGACGCATTAACGTAGGACGGTCTTCTGCAGTTTTTCAGATCGATATCATGTTCTTGAAAAAATGTCATTAGATAAGTAAATCTTATATTCTGCTTTATGACGGCGATTTGGCAAAAATATGGTAAACCTTTCAACAGGAGTGAAACCTTCTATGTAACGAAATATCACAGTTAATTGATTTGTATGAACTGAATAATATTTTGACTTTTTAATCTTTGAAACTACTTCATTTAATACGTTTTGACTCAGATGTACAATTTCCTTATTGATGAAAGATAGTTGACATGTCCGCTTCTAGGATTTGAATATTTATTAAAATATGGTGCTTCAAAAATTGATCATATTCAGCTAATAACTGGAATATTTTCAAATAATTTTCATTTTTTGATGAACTCGACAACTTCTTTTTGATGCGAAATACTAAATCTCGTTCACAAATAAACTTTATAACACTAAAATTAGTCTTTGAGTTACCATTTTCCAATAATTAATTCTTTATTTTGTCGGCCTATTTTGCTACTTAAGTATCAATACGCCCAATTCTTTCGTGTGCTTTAGACATTTCGTGATCCATAAGCCTACTATCTGCATCTGCATGTTTCCTATCACAAAATTCTCTTCTCATCACTTCATAAGAATTTACAAACGAAGCAAACACTCACCCGGTGGAAGGTCAAAAACATAACCATGAACAATGCAATATTATCACTCCTACGCTCCTTCATTTTATACTTGTCATACATTGTTCCCGTATCTCCTGCCAATATCTGTTTAAATGAACCTCTTATGTTTGGAACTTTGTGGGGGCCCCCGAAAGGTGGGGGCACCGTGCAGCTGCCCAGCCTGCCCTCCCTTAAATCCGGCCCTGAAATATACCAAATATGACCCCCACAGAGAGAGGTGGGGGGTAACTATAAAATTTTAAATAGGAACTGAAAAATACGTAAGGTAAAGTTTTCAATCCTATTAGCGACAATAATAATATTGAAAAATATTACTAAAAGATTTTTAAATTGAAAACTTATTGGTCCATTTTCCTGGTGACACCTCCACGGCTTCTTCAATATGCAAGCCAAATGGATGCTACAGTGAAGACAAAAGGGAAGAAATTCTACACTATGCAATTCACAACCCCCGTCTGCAGCTTGGTAAAGTTCCAACGGAAAATGGACCTAGCTACTCTATAGGAGTAATACTAATATAAAAATAAAAATGTATACCATTTTTACTCAGTTGCAATGCGAAGGCAAAACAATCTTATTCTTCACTTAGGATACGGAGCGCAGTCCAGCACTCTGAATCGACGATATTCGACTCTTATTGGAGTCTCATCGGAGAGACGTAGGCCTGCTGCTCCATACTCTAATTGACCAACAACTAGAATTTATCACCCACACCGTAACTGACGTGAATGGATTAGGTGACTAGCGTCATCTGGAAATTGAAAGGTAAAGTTTTCAATCCTAATAGCGACATTAATAATATTGAAAAATATTAAAAATATTACTAAAATATTTTTAAACTAAAAACTTATTGGTCCATTTTCCTAGTGACACCTCCAAGGCTTCTACAATATGCAAGCCAAATGGATGCCGCAGTGAAGACAAAAGGGAAAGAATTCTACACTATGCAATTCACCACCCCCGTCTGCAGCTTGGTAAAGTTCCAACGGAAAATGGACCTAGTTAATCTATAGGAGTAATACTAAAATAAAATAAAAATGTATACCATTTTTATTGAGTTGCAATGCGAAAGCAAAACAATCTTATTCTTCACTTAGAATACGGAGCGCAGTCCAGCACTCTGAAGCAGCAGGCCTACGTCTCTCCGATGAGACTCCAATAAGAGTCGAAAATCGTCGATTCAGATTTTTAGGAACAAAGGTATTTAGAAAATCGGATGTAATACAATGTTGTGGATACTTTTTAACCCTCCTTGGTCCTTCTAGGGTTAATACAGGGGAGTTCGTTAAGAGGGGTCCGAAAAAAGATCTATCCACAGGAAAAACTCGAAATCGTCAGATTTAGACAAGGTAAGTTGCAGAAGAGTTTATATTTAAAAAAATCTGACGATTTGAGCCAGGCGTAAGGAAATGGGTGAGCCACAAAGTAGAAAAAAAGCGAATATTTCGCGAAATGAACTGAAAAATCAGTTTTCAATATTTTTCAAAAATCTAATGAAATATACCAAACATGGCCCCCACAGAAAGGGGTGGGGTGTAACTATAAAACTTTAAATAGTAACTGAAAAATACGTTAGGTAAAGTTTTCAATCCTAATAGCGACATTAATAATATTGAAAAATATTAAAAATATTACTAAAAAATTTTTAAATTGAAAACTTATTGGTATATTTCCCTGGTTACACCTCCAAGGCATCTACAATATGCAAGCCAAATGGATGCTGTAGTGAAGACAAAAGGCAAGGAATTCTACACTATGCAATTCACAACCCCCGTGTGCAGCTTGGGAAAGTTCCTACGGAAAATGGACCTAGTTACGCTATAGGAGTAATACTAATACAAAAATAAAAATGTATACCATTTTTATTCAGTTGCAATGCAAAGGCAAAACAATATTATTCTTCACTTAGAATACGGAGCGCAGTTCAGCACTCTGAATCGACGATTTTCGACTCTTATTGGAGTCTCATCGGAGACACGTAGGCCTGCTGCTGCAGAATGCTGGACTGCGCTCCGTATTCTAAGTGAAGAATAAGATTGTTTTGCTTTCGCATTGCAACTCAATAAAAATGGTATACATTTTTATTTTTATTTTAGTATTAATCCTATAGAGTAACTAGGTCCATTTTGCGTTGGAACTTTACCAAGCTGCAGACAGGGGTTGTGAATTGCATAGTGTAGAATTTCTTCCCATTTGTCTTCCCTGCAGCATCCATTTGGCTTGCATTTTGTAGAAGCCTTGGAGGTGTCACCAGGGAAATGGACCAATAAGTTTTCAATTTAAAAATCTTTTAGTATTATTTTTAATATTTTACAATATTATTAATGTCGCTATTAGGATTGAAACCTTTCAATTTCCAGATGAGGCTAGTCACCTAATCCATTCTCGTCAGTTGCGGTGTGGGAGATAATCTCTCGTTGTTGGTCACTTAAAGTATGGAGCAGCAGGCCTACGTCTCTCCGATGAGACTCCAATAAGAGTCGAAAATCGTCGATTCAGAGTGCTGGACTGCGCTCCGTATTCTACGTGGAGAATAAGATTGTTTTGCCTTCGCATTGCAACTCAATAAAAATGGTATACATTTTTATTTTTATATTAATATTACTCCTATAGAGTAACTAGGTCCATTTTCCGTTGGAACTTCACCAAGCTGCAGACGGGGGTTGTGAATTTCATAGTATAGAATTCCTTCCCTTTTGTCTTCACTGCAGCATCCATTTGGCTTGCATATTGTAGAAGCCTTGAAGGTGTCACCAGGGATATGGACCAATAAGTTTTCAATTTAAAAATATTTTAGTAATATTTTTAATATTTTTCAATATTATTAATGTCGCTATTAGGATTGAAATCTGTACCTTTCAGTTGCCAGATGACGCTAGTCACCTAATGCAATCACGTCAGTTACGGTGTGGGGGATAAACTCTCGTTGTTGGTCACTTAGAGTATGGAGCAGCAGGCCTACGTCTCTCTGATGAGACTCCAACAGGAGTCGAAAATCGTCGATTCATAGTGCTGGACTGCGCTCCTTATTCTAAGTGAAGAATAAGATTGTTTTGCCTCCGCGGTGCAACTGAATAAAAATGGTACATATACATTTTTATTTTTGAAAAATACGTGTTCAATATCTTTTAAAAATATATCGAGTGACATCAAACACGACCACCCAGGGAGGTCGGGTGGGGGGTTACTTTAAAATCTTAAATAGGAACCCCCATTATTTGCACCAGTATACTTGCCTCCCTACTATTAAAAAACATTTCATGTTAAGGGATCGGTGCACACTTTCGGCTAAAATGTTATTTAAATGGGATTCATTTTTTTTCGAATCCTGAGAAAACTAATAAGTATTTTTGAAAAATTTAACCGCAGAATGAAATATTACGTTATTACCGAGGGTCGAAAGTCCCTGAAAACTTCTATAATGTTTTTTGAATAAGTTATAGGGGTGAAAAGCTAAAAGAAAATTTAGTATTTATATACAGCGTGTCTACTTAAGTTGGAGACATATGGGAAACTTTTTTATTATTAATTTTACGAAAAAAAGTTATTCTTTATAAAAAGTTCTGCATGCCCCAAAACCTAAAATTCAATCATCAGATATTAAATTTTCTTAATATTATACGAGGTATGTCAAAAAATATGAATTTCTGTCAAGGATAAAGTAACACACGTAGGTCCAATACCACGATCACCTTTAAGGTAAGTCAGAAATAGAAAAATACAGAAGGGCGTAAGCCCCCAAAAAAATATATAAAATACAAAAAAGGCGTAAGCCCCCAAAGACATATAAAAAAACCAAAAAAACACCCAAAACTACTCGAGCAACAAGAACATTGGACATAGCTCAATGGGGCTCGGTACAACGACTTGGGGCCCAAGCAAGCAATTTTAGTTCCGCGGATAAGTAATTAAGAAGATAAAGGCATAGAGCGCTTCACGCTGGCCTAGTTTTTTGCATTCGATTAGGGTACCACGTGGAATCTTATTACCCAGGGTTCCATTGTGAAGAGCATTTGGCTACGATAGTTTTGCCCCCATCGCGCATCAGCGTGCTATGGGGGGAAAGGGATGGCCTGGGGCATTGGAACGAGGTGGGGTGATCCCTGTTTGTACTCGGGTCAAAACACCTCGCCCCAATGAATTGTTACACCCGAATGTACTTTTTCGATAGGGTGGACATCTCCCACAGGTCGGGTTGAATCAAATTGCTTGCTTGCTTGGCAGGTATCTACCATCCACCATCCTACCAAACATCCTGCAGTGCGGCATCGGCCTAAGAATAAACGGAAATAATTGTAGAAATAAACGAAATACGTTAGGAGAAATAACACTGTTATTGGCACAACGAATAGTCTTCGTCGGTCAGTTAACTACGTTGTTGTTTCAATGAATAGTGTTTGTTGGCTCAGTGAACAGTGTTTGTAATATTAATAAATGGATGTTCTTCCATTCAATAAACGTTATACATTGGATCAACTAACGAAAATAATGAATTGAAAAACATCGCTTTTTTGTTCCAATAAAACCAAGAATTGGACAAATTTTAAGTATTGCTTTTGTTGTCTGAATTAACATTTTTATTAATATTACGTACCTTTTTCGTTGAGGGTTCGTGTTTATTAAGCCCAAAACCCCGAAGTAATCTACTTGTACTAATTTAATGCCGAAAACCCACGAAACTAGAGAAGACGACGTGACCCTTGGCACCAGGTATTTCAGTTGTCATTTCTGATGGCGTATTTGAATTCGGCGACCCCAAAATACAGGAGTAGCAAAAACTATCACTCAATATACATATTTGTCATATTTATGCACTTTTAGATGCATTTTATGCACTTTAAATTGCAATTCTGCATTTCCACTCATTTTTCTACTGCACACTTTTTCTGACGTCATCCTGAACACAATGCAAAAATTAAGAGTCTGGAGGTGCTGTATTTAAAAATAGATTTATTCCGGCGTTGTGTGTGTATTTGAACATTATTGGCTTCGGAGTCAAAGTCCATTCTTCATCTTACCTTTTTGGAATTATTTATATTATTTATGCTGAAGCTCTAAAGGAGTGCTTCCTGCTTTCTACTGGTTTGTTTAGGTAGGTATCCAATCAAAATCCGGCTCCAATTTTACAAAGAACTGTTTTATATACCTATATCTAATATTTCAACGATTTTTATTTATTTATTATTATTATTATTCCTGCGTTTTCAGTGCTAAATGACCTGGTCTATAATTGGCTTTAACGCAATAGCACAGGCAATAAAGTCATTGACCGATAAGATTGCTCAAAAATAACCAGTAGGTAATAAAACACATAAAAAAGATTAGTATACCTTCATTAGAATAATTCCATAAGTAAATATTTAAATCGTTCACGGGTAGATTCCACCAGTAAATAATTAATATTAAAATATAACATTAAAATGTGTGTAGGTATATAAATAGTCGTCTAATTTTTTATCCAATACTGGTTTAAAGTTTTCTAACAATAGTTTTCAAAATGAAATTGTTTTATTTATTTGTGATTTTGAGTTTTTTGGCAACGTTGGTATTTGGTCAGACTGGTATGTATGGCTGATTTAACTATTTTCGTTGAATCTGTATATTTTATTTGAAATATTGTAATATTTCACTTGATAAATGATTATAAATAAAATTGGAAAAAAATCCTTTGTAAAAGGTATACAATTTTATTAAAATCCCTTTAAAGGCTACAGCACAAAACGTTTTCGATTTTATTCAAAAAAATCATCATCAGTATTTTTAAGACAGGTTGAGTGCCAGCTGAGCCACCAAAGAAATACTAAGGTGAAAACCCTTTAAATGTTATGTAGTTGCATTAAAGGTGCATACTTGATTAAAACTCCTATGGAGTCACCCTAGTATTTCTTTGGTAGCTCAGCTGACATTCAACATGTCCAAAAAATACTGATGATATTTTTTTGAATAAAATCGAAAACGGTCTGTGATGTAGCCCTTAAACGGAATTTAATAAAATTTTATACCTTTTACAAATATTTTTTTTTTGAATTTTTGTGATTGATGGTATACAATACAGCCAACTACAGGAAAATTTTTGTTTTCCTTGTGGATTTTGATTATAAAAAACTTTGAGAATTGCAATACCTACACGGACATGGAAATATTTTAATATATTATAAATTTTTTGGGAATTAATAACAACTGTGATTAGAAATACTTTATTTAAACAAAAATGAATAACCATTTTCAATTTCGTTGCAAAACGAAAATACAGCTGCATCATATTCTAGTCAAATCAGAGAGTGCAGCAAGCACCTCTACCGGTTTCGAAACTTAATAGTCTCTCATCAGGAGGCACAAATGCTGCTCTCTCTGATCCAACGAAAACAAACCCCGGCGTGCAGTCACGGATTGCAACGAACGAAATGGCATAGATGCCCTAGCGGCAACTGCTAGCAAAAGACTAAGTTTTCAATCCAATGGCATATAAAACAACGTGATATTATTCTACATCCCACCAGACTTTATTTTATGTTTTGACTTATATCTGTACTAAAATCGTACATTATAAAACTATACAATTTGGAGTAGTGATTTCAGTGAATATTAGGTTGCATTATTTGAAACCAATTTAAAATTAATTTTTTTTTGATAAATACTTATTTGTTACAAATATTTTTAGATGCGATTAAAACACAATTATTCGTAATGAAAATTGCATTCTTTATTTTCTTTTGATGTTTCCATCCGGATTATCAATCCGGAAACTGTTATCAGAAAATTTAAAATAAAAAAATTTAAAAATCGTGAAAAATATTTTTACAAAACGCACTTCTAAATGAAAAAATTTCTAACATCATTAAAAAAATTATTATCCGTCACCATTTGTATAAATAAGGAATCCCCCAAGATCAAAGGCAGAAGAAAAAAAAATAGCAAAAAAGATCTTGAAAGACTTATAAGAAGAAAATGGAAGATAATAACATCATACGTAAAAGGCTTATCAGAAAAAAAAAATAAAACGATATGAAATAATTACCACATTGCATAGTATTTAAAAAAACCACTACACTGAATCTGAATAGGTCTGGATCCTGCGTATGAAAAAAAAGTTGATTAATAGCAAGCTGAAAATTTGTTAATAGCTTAAGGGTGTCTAGTCGGATAAACTTTGATATATGGAAACACTGTAACAGGGGCAGGGACAGTTTTAATTGTGGAACAGGTTAAAAATTTGGAACGGTCACACCACGAAAATTGCACATTCATTTTGTCCTACAGAATAGACTTAAACTCTCCGAACAGAAATTAAACTCATGCAAAAATCAGACTGCTATTTATCACCTGTCCTAATTCCTGTCAACTGACATATTCTACATGTTCCATACTCATTAAAACGCCCATTTGCTGATAAATAGCAGTCTGATTTTTGCATGAGAGTTTAATCTCTGTTCGGAGAGTTTAAGTCTGTTCTGTCGGACAAAATACATGTGCCGTTTTCGTGGTCTGAGCGTTCCAAATTTTTAACCTGTTCCACAATTAAAACTGCCCCTGTTCAAGTATTCCCATATATCAAAGTTTATCCGACTAGACACCCTTAAGCTATTAACAAATTTTCAGCTTGCTATTAATCAACTTTTTTTTCATACGCGGGATCCAGACGTAGAAACCAATCCAACAACATAAGGAAGTATCGAAAAACTATATCATCATCATCATCATTGGCTCGACAGCCCTTTCTGGGTCTTGGCCTGTTCCAGGATTCTTCTCCACTCTGATCTGTTTCGTGCTTTTTTTCTCCAGTTTTTTATTTTTAAGGTTTTTATATCATTTTCTATTTGTTCTAAATATCTCAGCTTCGGTCTTCCTCTTGTCCTTTTTCCTACTGGCATCTGTTTGGTATTTCGCCTTCTAGCCTGATCAAGGAACACAAAACTTTACAAAAACCTCAAAAAAATTAAAGGAAGGATGAAAATTTGGGAATAGGTAGTTGAAATTGTCTATTATTATATAAGAAAAAGTTTACAATTCTAAACCGTCTCCATTTTACAAAAATAGGGAAATAAGGGTTTGTTTTTTCATTAAAAGTGCTGTATTTTAAGAATAATGAAATAATAAAAAAATGTAACAGTGAAAAATAAAACAGTCATCAGAGTCACTTAACCTTAAAGATTGGTCTTAAATTTTTTTTTTTGATCTCGATTATTTTATGAGATATAGCCTATTTTTAATAAGGGTTGAAAACCAAAAATTTTTAAAACGGTCTTATTCGTTTAGTTTTGTATCAATTAATCTGAAATTTGGTGAACACACTCTTTACAGATCTATTAAGGGCTTAAGGTTAAGATTTTCCAAAAAATTTCAAAAAAAATTTACGGCCAGTGGAAAAATTTGGAATTTTTTTTTTATTTTTGGAAAAAGAACTGAAAACTTTGGTTTTTCTTGTAAGTATGTACTTATCTGAACGAATTACATGCGCGTGCACGTATGCTATATTATTTTCTTTTTGAATTAAGTTAATAATTTGAAAAACTATAATTTTAAAGTACATACTTGTATTTTTAAGTTAATTATTTCAATATAAACATATAAAATGAAAATATGTATATCAAAATTTCTCAAAAAAATATTTCTTTTACTAAATATTTATTAAGTTTTCTAAAGTTCAGTTAAAAATTAAATTAACTTAATTAAAAATAAATGTACTCTATTAAGAGGCTACAACAGCGCATCATCAATATTTTTTTTCGATTGTTCTCCGAACTTTCAACAGTGCGGCAACAGTGTGTCGGCAGTACTACAGTGTCAGTGACACTATACTATCAGAAACAAAGGCACAGTCATGTGATAACAATAATTATTATACTCATAGGCGCGCTAAATGTTGCCATGTCAGTAAAGTTTGATTTCTTGTTATAGATAATCGTTTTTTAGTAATTCCATTGTGACACAAAATCTAGACATGGGAAAAAAAAGTTTATTTGAACAAACTGTATTTTTTTGTTCTTCTTAAAGCGGCACTGACTCGCTTTTTTTAATTAATTTAATTTTAGAGTAATTTCTACATACTAACATGTTTCTTAAATTGGGCTCTGTACCATAATTCTTTACTATATTGCGAATATGTGTGCCAGATATCTCGACAGAATATTCAAAATTAAAGTTGCAATCTTGGAACGCGCTTTTCGCGCGCTGATGTTGCCTCCTAAGTTATAAAGGATCAAATGAGTATGAAGTACTAAAATGATAAAAAGTGCAATGAAAAATTGTTTATTGTATATCGAACTGGATCGTCACTGTTAACATTTAATTAATTAATCTAAATTATTCAAAGTTCATTTTCATCTTCGTCTCATGTAAAATTTGTGTCTGAATCAACTTCATTTATAATAGAATCAACTGTAAAATCATAATTTTGGGTCTCTTGGAAGCTACCATCTAAACTATTATCATCTTAATCATCAGAAACTATAATGTCTTCCTTTTTATGATTTGTACAATTACCAGTTTGACAACTTCCGCATGCAGCATGAAAACGTTTCTCCTCTTTTTAATACATATTTTTGTCTACATTCTAATTTCATCACGGTCCAAAAGCATTTTGTGTCTATCATCTTTTCTTTCTAAACTTACACTTTTTAATGTTTCAATTCCACGTTTGACAATTACAATTTTTTCGTTATCACATTTAGTCCTGTCGCCAGGGGGGGTACAACGGCCTCGTTAATTCAGATGGACTTACTCAAGTTTTTTTTATGTATTTTGACCCGTAGAACACGAATTTTTTGGGTAACAGTTGATCCGGATGTCGATAAGATTGTTATAGACCAAGAACTTGAGGAATCAAATAACAGCGACTTTTGGCAAAACAAAACAATATTTTGTATTTTTTGGGCCATTTTAAGTAAAAAATATTTCTACAAGTTTTTTCGTAGGATGCACAGTTTTCGAGATAAACGCGGTTGAACTTTAAAAAAATCGAAAAATTGCAATTTTTGAACCCGAATAACTTTTGATTAAAAAATAAAATAGCAAGTCTGCTTACCGCATTTGAAAGTTTAAGTCAAATTATATCGGTTTTGATTATTTGCATTGGTAAAAATTTATTTTTTTATTGTTTAACAAAGCTATAAACACGTAGGGTTTCCCGTGCTTTTACATGCGTTTTAACGCATGTAACGTAGAAATAGTCTTGATTGCACTAGTACCTATTCTACCTACTCGTTCGATTTTAAATGAGAAATCATAGAAACATCACTCACGCACTAGTTGTTTGTAGCTTTGTTTAACAATAACACAATAAATTTTTAGCAATGCAAATAATCAAAACCGACATAATTTGACTTGAACTTTCAAAGGCGCTAAGCAGAATTGCTATTTTATTTTTCAATCAAAAGTTATTCGGGTTTAAAAATTGCAGTTTTTCGATTTTTTGAAAGTTCAACCGCGTTTATCTCGAAAACTGTGCATCTTACTAAAAAACTTGTAGAAATATTTTTTGCTTAAAATGACCCAAAAAATACAAAAAACATGTTTTGTTTTGCGAGAAATCTCTGTTATGTAATTCCTCAAGTTCTTGGTCAATAACAATCTTATCGACATCCGGATCAACTGTTACCCAAAAAATTCGTGTTCTACGGGTCAAAATACATAAAAAAAAACTTGGGTAAGTCCATCTGAATTAACGAGGCCGTTGTACCCCCCCTGGCGACAGGACTAATTCCACATTCTAAATGTTTTTCACAAATAAAACAAGAATTATTATTCTTTGTTTCACTCTTCGCACTCATTGTAATGTAAATATTTATATAATTATTTTATAACAAAAAGATCACTTTTATTGATAATAAGTTATAAATTCAAAAAGTTTGACAGCCGAAAACGATAACAAATCATTGCAGCGTGAACATTGCTCCAATTTTTTAGGTTATGGTCTTTCGTAGACTGTGTTTAGGAAGCGCGCCGTTTTCTCTTTTAAGCAACTTTTTCACCTGTGTTTACGTGCCCCATATATTTTTACCTTTGCAATAGGCCTATTGTATATATATGTAATATGTTATTCAAGCCTTTTTCAATACGTTCCCATATTTTCATTTAAAAAGAGGCTTTCAGAAAAGAATGGCATCGATTTTATTAAAACATGACATTTTTCTGTAGTTGTTTATAATAAGTGAGCCTTATTTAAAAAGTATTCTATGCATAAGAAAAATAGATATCGCTTTCGAAAGAGTACATTTTCAAGTACATACAAGCATATTTTTAAAGTTTTTTATGAATTTTCAACAAAGAGATTATTGATTTAAATCTTGAAAATTGACTTAAAATAAAAATAAAAAAAATATCCATTTTTTATCGCCATACAAATTTTTATCCTTTAAAGTAACGTTGTGCAATTTTAAATCTAAATATTAATTAGCCATCGTAAAACGTAAATCTAAAAGGAATTTTAATTTAAATGATTATGTAAATTTTTGTGACAAAAAATATGTGTTGCTCTCAAAACTTGTATTAGTATATTTTAAAACATATTTTTCTAAATTAAATAATTTGTAATTCACAATGAACATATATTCACGTTAAAATTGATATTTTTCTAAAGGTATTGTGTTTTTTTTCGTACATTTTAATGTTTGGTAAATGCCCCAAATTATCGATTCAAAAGTTAGTTAATTTTAAAATGTGACATTTTTGTTGCGCGCTCAATTCAAATAAGCGCCCCTGTTAAGTACTTTAAAAAGGGCTATAGGTTAGAAACGAATCAAGATGCAAACAAAGTTTTTAGTCAAAATGTTAGGATAAAAGTACCTTGATGATTTTTAAATAAAATTTTTTGTTATTATTGCCTTATTTTCCGAAATACAGCACTTTTAATGAAAATCCAACCCTTATTTCCCTATTTTTGTAAAATGGAGGGGGTGTAGAATTGTAAACTTTTTTTTATAAAATAATAGACAATTTCAACTACCTGTTCCCAAATTTTCATCCTTCCTTTATTTTTTTTGAGGTCAGATTGTTCTTTGATCGGGCTATTCTTCCATTCTTTCTACATGTCCCATCCAACGCAGCTGTCCTATTTTAATGAATGTTATGATATCCGGATCATCGTATATTTCGTATAGTTCAAAGTTGTACCTTCTTCCATTTTCTTTTGTGCTCTTATATATTATGTGTCGCAAGATTTTTCTTTCAAAGGTGGCTAGCAATGTTTCCTCTCTTTTAGTGTTAGTGTGTCGAAAAACTATATACAAGGTGTTTTATTAATAAATGGAAATATTTTAACTGTAGATTCCTGTAACAAATTTGCTAGTCTGAAAATGCTTTCTAAAAGAGCTAGAGCTCTTTGAAAATAGCTGGCGTCTGGTAATTAGTTTTTTTTAAATACTTCCAGAACGCTTCTATTTAGAACGCTTCTATTTGGAACGAAAACGGGTACGCATATTTATCTTCAAGAGTTAAATCGATTCCATAAATTGCGAATATTTAGTACCGATCATAGGCGTCAGTTTTGGGTAGGGCAACGGTTATTTTATCGCATAACTTTTTTGTCTTTAACTTTTAAGCATATTTTGACACTGGATTATTACATCTTGAGGTATTCTAGTACTAAAAGGTACTTTTGCTTTAAGTCCGTAGGATACACTAATATCTAGAAAAATCGATTTGAAAATTTGAGTTTTTAGAATTAAAAAAAAAAAAAATTTCAAAAAAACTATTTTTAGAAAAACGAAAACTTGTACGTTTATTTGTCTTCCAAAGATGAATCGATTTCGTCAATTGTAAATTTCTATTACCGATCATATGCATCCGTTTTCGGTAGGTCAAGGGTTATTTTATCGCATTATTTTTGTGTCTTTAATGTAAGTATTTTTAATACAGGATTATTCAATTATGTGATATTCTAGTACTAGAAGTTACTCACTCTTGCTTTTTAAGTCAGTAAAATGCACCGTTTTTTTTTGAAAAATTTTTCAAATTTTGTTCAAATTCCAAAAACGAAAAATTTTTAAATCGATTTTTCAAGAAAACGGTGTATCCTATCGACTTAAATGAAGGATACCTTTTACTACTAGAATACCTTACAATTTAATAATCCAGTGTGAGAAACGCTTAGAAATTGAAGACAAAAAAGTTATGAGATAAAATAACCGTTGCACTACCCAAAAGGGTAGTCATAGTACCTATGACCGTTATTATAAATTCGTAATTTATAGAATCGTCTTATCTCTGGAAGATAAATAGACGTAACAGTTTTTGTTTTTCTAAATAGCAGCGTTCTTGGATTATTTAAAAAGAAGCGAATTAAAAGACTCTGTTTTCAAAGAGCTCTAGCTCCCTTAGGAAGCATTTGGGTTAAACCGCAATATTCTGAGTTCAGGAATCTACAATTAAAATATGTCCAATTATTAATTAAAAGCCCTGTGTACAATGCTACAAAAATTTTATTTTCGTATTCGTTGTATGGTGGATGTTTCATATGAGCCGATAGTTATTAATTTCAATTCTTCCTGTTCAGTTCCGTTCGATCAAATTATGAATCCTTGAAATATAGAGTTTTCGTAAAACTACGAAAGATCTCAAAACATAGGGAATAAATATTAAAAGAATATGATGTAACACTAAAAAATAGTATATTGTACAACAAGTGAGAAAAGAGACATATTTCTCACGAGCGCAGAAGCTTGTTGGCACGATCCGAGGCACGAGGCGAGTGGCGGAAATCAAGCGAGGGAGAAATATGTCATTTTCTCAAATGTTGTACACTGTACTTTTTTTATGGATGCGTTGTTGTAAAGAGTTCAAACTTCAAAATTAAATAACTTAGGTGCTTTTAGGAATATTATATGGATAAATTGAAATAAAATACATAATATATGTAGGTATATAATATTCTTAATATTTATATACTTTATTTATTTAAAATTTTAAACAGTTGTATATTTGAGCATATTTGAAGAGTTCTGACAGGAAATTCCTGGTAAGTTTTGCTTCAACACATTTTGTGTGGCAAAAGTAATTATTGTGTTTGTATTGTGCATGTTACCATGGAAACCACCATCATATATATGAAAATCGGCGGAGAACCCGTGAGAAAAATTATTTCTCACTGCAATGGCCGACTTTTCTCACTGCGTGAGAAATATTTCATTTTGAATATATGTAGGTAGTGAGAGAAGTTGCACATTGTATAGCATCCATAGAAAAAAGTAATGTACAGCTAACGAAACGAACCATGGCCGGTGAGAAACGCTGTCGTCGGTCGTACGCCCACCTAATCTCTACGCAGACAGAGTTTCTCTTATCGGCCATCGTTCGCTCCGGGAGCTGTATATACCTAGCTATAATTTCTGGTGATATTTAGGATTTCGGGATTTAGTTATTTCTGGATTTAGGATTATAACTTTTTAGCATCGGCATCAAAGTTTGGTTTTTCTATAATATAAATAAATTTTTACCTCTTAAATAGGGATGGGAAAACCTACAGGGTTATAACCTGAAACCGGTTCTTTTTCTCGGCAATAATCTGTTTTTTTGGCCCGGTTATAACCGGTTTTTTCTTTTTAAAGTAATAACCGGTGAAAAACCGGATAAGTGGAAAAAATACTGAATTCAGACAAAAAAATGGAAAAATTTTCACAACACCGATGACTGATTTCTATACTGATATCGATTCGAATGGAGTATCGCAAACTAAAGTGCAATGTAAATGTAACCTATCGGGTATTGGCTATGAATAAAAAAACCGAACACCGGTTTATGGAATAACCGGTTTTCGGTTATAAACGACAGGTTAAACCGTAGGTAGAAAAAACCGGTATAACCGAAAACCGGTGCTTTTTGTCAATAACCACCATCCATACCTTTAACTACTGACGCGGATCTTTAAGGACGCATACCCTGACATGCGGTATGTGATACCGTTGCCTATTCTCCTTTATTTTCAGTATACTGTATTTATGTTTTACATCAATTAAGCAATGATCCTTCACAGTGCTAGAATAAAATAATTCTCAAAATAAAATAAACTTATTTTTTTCGAGAAAATTATGAATGCATGCATAATATTAAAAAAATGGTGAGGGTTCTTGCAAAATCCTTTATAAACTAAATTACACACAAACTTGAGTATTGGGAACCAAAAAATAGTAAAGGAATGTTGACAGCAGTTAGTTAGATAGATCTACTGAATGAACTTGCAGCCATCCTAATAGCGAAGAATTTTCGGTGCGGTATGGTATACCGCATGTCAGTGGTTAAAGGTTATTCTTACCAAAATATTTTAGAGATATATTTAATTGTTTTATGAAAAATCCAATAAGAACACACATAATATATTATTTAAAATAAAGTAAAAGACGGACACTCAATCATTTATTGTTAACTCCCGACGACCGGTTTCGCTCTCTATAATATGCCGAGCATCTTCAGGTCAACGGTTACAAGTAAACTAAATGATGCCGCTACAAGGGGCCCCTTCTTTAGTCGTCAATAACATGATTTATTGCTCAAATTATGCTAATGGGGATATGATTGGATGGACGGAACATGTTGTATTGGTTAACAAGTATATGGACAAGTTCTTGAGGGTTAGGAGAAAAGTGGCGAGAGACAGCCAATAAATCTATGTTTGTTATTTTGTTTGTGAAATGGAGTAAAAATTGATGTCATAAACGTAAATATTTTAATATGTAACGGTTTTAAAGTTTTATTTATATTTATTAAAAGATTTCTATTTATTTATGTAACAACAAAACACTGAAAACGTTTGTTTTCTATACTTCCACAAAATTTATTATATACATTTGACTACAGCTGTTTCGGCAGAGTGACTTTCTCAAGTGATTTAGTTTACTATGGATTTGCTTTTTTAAAGTCTTTAACTGAAGCGGTTGAGGAGTGAGTAGCTGTTTGTCTCGAGTTAGTCATTCAGAATTATATCTGTATTTTTTAATTTATTAATTTCCATAGATTGTAATAAAGATAGATTAAGGCCTTTATTTTGAATATGCAGAATTTAAAACTATTAAAAGAATGATTATAATCTAGAAGGTGAAGTGCGTATGTAGAAGTGTCTGTTTTCCTATTGTTGAAAGCCCTGTTGTGTTCGGCTATCCGTTTGTCAAAGGTTCTGCCAGTTTGACCGATGTAAGTTTTCGGACAGTCACCACAAGTTAGTTTGTAGACACCACCCTGTAGTTGTTTTCTCTTTCGGCTCTTATTGTTCTTAATATATTTGCTTAAGTTTTTGTTAGTTCTGAAAGCTGGTGTTATTCTTTTATTTTTTATTTATCTGGCTATTTTTGTTGTTATCTTGCCAGTATATGTAATAGAGCTGAAAGTACTGGGTTCTTTCTGTGCTGGTGGATAGACTAATTTCAGGGCTTTCTGATGGAGTTTTTGGTTAAAAAATTTATTGATTGTTTGTTGGTTATACGCCCTGAGCTTCGCTGGTGTCGCTCCTAGCGGATTACTAATGCAACTTTCACCGGTAATTTTTAAATTTTTTATTTAATTGTTATCGCTTAATATTTACAACGCAAAAAAGGAACTAAATTGTAATCGATTTTTTAAAGATTTTGCTAATCATTTTAACGTTCTATTAACGAAATATTAATTTCTTGCTTTGGATACCTTCACAATTATCGTGTAGATGGAGCTTAGATTAATTTATAATTACATATTACGAAATATTAAAAAATCTTAAATTCGGTATTTAAAACGGAAGTATATTTAAGGTAAAAATATACACCACAGCTTTTACCAACTAATTATTATATCCTATTAATGTTTTTAATTTCAATGTTTTAAATTAATCACTTTGACATTTATGTCAAATTTCCAGTAAAAGCTTACAGACTTGTCACTACTGGCGCTCGCGAATTTTTCATTTTCCCCTCTACCTACGAGCTCATAGTATATTGTTTACTGCTATTTGTTTAATGATGTTCAGTTCTATTTCGAAGTTATTTTTTGACATGGGAATTTCTGTCAATCTGTGTATCATGCTATGGTAGGCTGCTAATTTGTGTTGTGTTGGATGGGATGATGAATTGTGTATAGTTGTGTCAGTATGGGTAGGTTTATGATATACGGGAAACTCATGTTTGTTGTGTTGTCTGGTAATTGTTACATCTAGAAAGTTCATGGACTTATTCTCTTCTGAAAAGAGACACTTCTACATACGCACTTCACCTTCTAGCTCTAGATCATAATCATTCTTTTAATGAAGAGTTTCAAATTCTGCATATTCAAAATAAAGGCCTTAAGCTATCTTTATTAGAATCTATGGAAATTAATAAAATAAAAAATTTTTTTCATTTTAATTGTGGCTTATTTCCCATACAAATAATTAATCATAAAAAATAGAGATATAATTCTAAATGACGAACTCGAGAAAAACAGCTCCCCACTCCTCAACCTCTTCAGTTGAAGACTTTGAAAAGGCAAACCCATAGTAAACTAAATCACTTAAGAAAGGCACTCTGCCGAAACACCTGGAGTCACATAGTTATAATAACTTTTGTGACAGTATAGAAAACAAACGTTTTCAGTGTTTTATTGTTAGATATAATGAATTTTCATCAAGTAACGGTAGAATCCATCAATTATTTATTTATGTGTTGATGAGTATAAGACTGACAACGTTTGGATCAAAAAGAGTTAATATCTGAAATTGGTGTTAACTCTGGTTATTCAATTGTAACCTAATTTTTAAGATCATTGCTCCTTGATGTTCCAATGCCAGGAGCAGTGGTCGTACACAGGAAGAAACAGTCAAAAAGTAACTAAATGATTGTATTAGGAGTCATATTATAAAATGTGATTTGGTTAACATCAATGTAGGTATCTGAAACTGAAAATCAGAACAGAAAGGAAAATAAAGAAAACAAAGGGTTAGTTGTGGAGTTGGGTAAAAAATATATAAGTGAAATAGACTCAGTTGAAAGTTAACTGAAAGTAAAAGAGGGAAGTTACTTTATTAATTGAAACAGAGAAATTTTAATAAACTGTTGAAATAAGTAGAAAGAAAAAAAGAAATGGGGTTACCTACGTTGAGTTCTGACCATCAATAAATAAATAAAATCAACAATAAAACAAACAGCACAAGAACATAAAGACGACACAACAAATAGTTTGAAAAGAGGAGTTAGCTGAAGAGCACTATATTTGTTTAACTATTTTAATCTAAATTTTCTTGCCTGATTCTTGTTTTTTATTTGACACATTTGTTTAAAAATTAACAGTGACATATTTGTTAACCTATACAAAATTTTCTGTCCATCCAATCATATCCTCATTAACATAATTTGAGCAATAAATCATGTTATTGAAGAGTATAGAAGGGGCCCCATGTAGTGGCATCATTTAATTTACTTGTAACCGTTGACCTTAAGATCATCTGCATATTACAGAGAGCGAAACAGGTCGTCGGGAGTTAACAATAAATGATTTCGAGTATGTCCGCCTTTTACTTCATTCAAAATGAACTCGCATATGCAAGCCATTTTTTAACTATTTAATATATTATTTTTAATTTTGTTTTAGAATTGAACTGTGGTAAAAATTCCCACCAAGGATGCGTTCCTTGCTGTCCGAGTCCAACTTGTAGATATAGAAATCCAGAATGTCCTGATGACAAAGTATGCACAGACCAATGTACGTTTACCTGTTTATGTGATAAGGGTTACATCTACGATGACATAGGATTTGTTGGTGGCTGTATACGTCCCAAGGATTGTCCAAGAATTGGTTGAGCAATGAATGGGTTAGACCAAAATAAAATAATAATAATTTGTGCAGTATGTAAATAAAGGAAATTAATTTTAAAAATTCTTTTATCTTGTTTCCTAAAATAAGATGTAATAATTATAAACAAAAAAAGATTAAGAAATATAAAAACGAAAAGTGAAAAATATACTGTTTCAGACAAAGAATGTGAGTTGTGATTAAAACAAACAACTAATATTAAAAATGTATAAACATTCTCAATTTCTTTGCAAGACGAAAATACAGCAGCTGCATAATACCATGGTCTAATCTGAGAGTGCAGGAAGAGTTTATACCGGTTTTGGGGGTTGTTTCCTCCTCATCAGTAGTCCCATATCCTCCTCTATCAGATTCTTTCACGTACCACACTTTGGGCCTTTCCGAATTGCAAAGAAAGGAATGTCACCGATGAACTAGGGCCACCTACCGAAAAACAAAGTAAGTTATCAATCGAAGTAGTACAGAAAACAACAATAAATATCGTCTCCATACCACCAGATTGACAACAGGTAGAATATTTCTTTGGTTACACCTCCTGAAATTTTCAAAATTTATAAATCATACAGGATGCCGAGGGAATTAAGATGAGAGAATTTTAAATAATTCACAACTCATCTGCTCAGCGTGGTAAAAGCTCCAACAAGAAAGATTCCTTAATACTCAAACAAAAGAGTAAATGAATTCGATTGATAACTTACTTTGTTTTTCGGTAGATGGCCCTAGTTCATCCGTGACATTTCTTTCTTTGCAATTAGGAAAGGCCCAAAGAGTGGTACGTGGAATAATCTGAGAGAGGCGGATATGGGACTACTCAATGAGGGGGAAACAACCTCCAAAACCGGTATAGACTCTTCCTGCACTCTCAGATTTGACCATAGTATTATGCAGCTGCTGTATTTTCGTGTTGCAAAGAAATTGAGAATGTTTATACATTTTTAGTTCATTTACTCTTTTGTTAGAGTATTAATTAATCTTTCTTGTTGGAGCTTTTACCACGCTGAGCAGATGAGTTGTGAATTATTTAAATTTCTCTTATCTTAATTTCCTCGGCATCCTGTATGATTTATAAATTTTGAAAATCTCAGGAGGTGTACCAAAGAAAGTATTCTACCTGTTGACAATCTGGTGGTATGGAGACGATATTTATTGTCGTTTTCTGTACTACTTCGATTGATAACTTACTTTGTTTTTCGGTAGATGGCCCTAGTTCTTACGTGACATTTTTTTTTCAATTCGGAAAGGCCCAAAGTGTGGTACGTGGAAGTATCTGAGAGAGGAGGATATGGGACTACTAATGAGGGGGAAACAACCCCCGAAACCGGTACAGACTCTTCCTGTACTCTCAGATTTGACCATAGTATTATGCAGCTGCTGCATTTTGGTGTTGCAAAGAAAATGAGAATGTTTACACATATTTAATTCATTTACTTTTTTGTTTGAGTACCTATTAAGGAATCTTTCTTGCTGGAACTTTTAACACGCTGAGCAGATGAGTTGTGAATTATTTAAAATTCTCTCATCTTAATTTCCTCGGTATCCTGTATGACTTATAAATTTTGAAAATCTCGGGAGTTTGTAATCAAAGAAAGTATTCCACCTGTTGTCAATCTGGTGGTATGGAGACGATATTTATTTATTGTCGTTTTCTGTACTACTTCGATTGATAACTTACTTTGTTAACTAATATTAAGTTAAGCAGTAAAAAAAAGTTGAAGGATATGGCACCAGAACTGTCAACAGCGGATAATTAAATTGGTTTGCAGATAAATTAGTCATAAACAAAATGTATATGGCCTAGATAATAGTCCATCCATTTAGGGTAACATATTGCAAAATCTCCGAATTTTAAAGAACCACTTGGATTGATATGACATTTGGCATACACATAGCTTACATGTCAAAGAAAAAAAAATTGATATTTTACCGATGTGTGCTTTTGCCCTGGGGGTGAGTTCCACTCCTCCTTGGGGTCGAAAAAACATACCTTTAAAATAAGTACGAAAGTGAATAAACTGCATAATTTTAAGCAACTTTTGTTTTATAGGGTTTTTCACGAAGTAAATTCGTTTTGAATTATTTGCAAATGTTAATTTTCCAACAAAAAAAAAACACGTTTTTAGACGGCTTTTCGCAAATTACTCAAAACTTAAGTATTTATTCGAAAATATACGCTTCGTAAAAATAGTATAAGAAGGTAAAAAAATGGTGTATGTCTGTATAGGCCCAGTAGAAGTAGAGGTTGTAGCTAATGAAAAGTAGTTTTTTATTGGTCAAATTCAAAATCGAATATTCGAATCGAATATCAACGTGAAATAACCAAAAAATTAAGCAGTTTTCGGGGAAAACTCATCAAAACTGTTTAAAGCTTTTAAACAGTGCTTAAAAAAAGCTTTATTTTTGTTTTTTAGGAAAGTTGCAAGTATCAAAATAAAGCTTGTTACTCTCGAAATAAATTGGCCTCTTTTTTTGGTAAAAATCGTGAAAATCACACCCTAATGAGCATCCCAAATGAAATTATCCGTTACCGCTTTACAATCTATTTACTTCACTTATGTACGGTTTATATCATCTTTAAGTTTCATCGTTTCAAAGTGCTTATTTTTGAAAGGGCTGTAGTTGAAAGAACTTGGAAGAGTCACTAATGGCAAGTGTATGGAAATTTTGAACAGTCATATCGTAAATAATTTTTGTCCTACAAAAAAAAAACAAGAAATAAAAAATATCCAGGAAAGCAAAGCTTGCATTCTTTTAACACTTAAATTAAAGTGATAAGTTTTTCCCGATAAGTTTGTAATTTAACGAATAAGAAGCTGCATTTCATTAGCTACAAATCTACTTATACTGGGTCTACAGAGTTCATACATACATCATTTCTATTTCCTTTTTAGTCTGGGCTGATTATCGGAGAATAGGCCATTTTTGGGAAAAGTTATTTACCAGCAATTTTATTGCTAGAATCGAATCTTATGATTGTATATATTAATAATATAGATATGCAAAGTCCGCAGATAGTGTGCTACTTTTTTATAAACAAAATGGCGCCCGAAAATTGTGTTTTTTTTTCAATTTTTGCTCTATAACTCCAAAGATTTTTACTTTAGACCAAAAACACCCAAATAAAAATTCACCGCAATTAAATTCAGCATAGAGACTTGTTTTTTGCGGTTTCCTTCGACGAAAACTTTTCCCGGAAAAAGCGGGGATTTCCAACAAAATCTTTAATTTTCAACTAAACTTTTAGATAAGTAGTTGTTAATCAATAATTAAATAACTTGGTAACATAAAAGCCCTTTCCGTATATATTACAGTTCCAGAAGGCGATGGAAATTGAATGAAGAGTTTAGCAACAATTGAAATGTTAATTAAAAATTTACGGTCGCTATAATAACGACAATAATTATGATGCATAAGAATAACTATGATTCTTTCATAAAAAGGCACTATCTCTATCTAATGTACTTTACAGAATTGAAATTGGATGATTTCAGCGGCCTCAGTAATATTTTAAAATTATAAACAATTTTTTGGCTTATAAACAAATAGAATATCTCGGGAAATATTGCACTAAATTAAATTGTGAAAACGGTATTCGAAATACAGCGGCAGAACGCTTTTTTAAAAGAAAAAACGTTTAATTATGATGAGCAGTTCCTGAGATACAACCGGTCAAAGTTGACCGAAATTTACGGCAAAGATATAAACAATAGGATCATAATTTTCAAGCCATCACCTTTTTATTTTTGTCCTCTTTCTCCACACAAGTTTTCATATCTTTAAATTCCTCATAACATATATTATTATAATAAAAACTATCGATAATACGTGTGAAAATTACCAAAAATAGCAAAATTCCAATCAAAAATAGGTTGGAGAAAATGTAACCCTCAAAGTTCAAAATCGGTATACGTTAAAAAAATGCGTTTTCTCGGCTTCCTATCGAGCAATTTCCTTCATTATTTTTTTGTTCCCAAGTAACTCGAGTAGATAAATCGAAGTAACGTATTATTAAATATCAAACTTGCTTTTCTTTTGTTATAATAAATTAATTTTTTTATTATAACACAATATTTTAATTTGTTTAAATAAAAATTGTTTAAATAACTATACAGCTTTCAAATGGGAATATTTATGTTTTTAACTTTAAAAGGTACACTAGTAGTAAGCTTATCTAAAAAAAGCCTACAACTGGAAAAAATGTGTAATTTTCTGTTCTTATAAATAAATTAATCTATTATAACAAAACAAAAGCAAGTTTGACATTTAATAAAGCGTTATTTCGATGGCTGAAGAATGAAGGAAATTGCTCCATGGGAAGCCGAGAAAATGCATTTTGTTAACGTATACCGATTTTGAACTTTGAGGGTAACATTTTCTTCAACCTAATTTTTGATTGGAATTTTGCTATTTTTGGCAATTTTCACACGTATTATCGATAGTTTTTATTATAATAATATATGTTATGAGGATTCTAAAGATATGAAAATTGGTGTGGAGAAAGAGGACAAAAATAAAAATAAAAAGGTGACGGTTGGAAAATTATGATCCTATTGTTTATATCTTTGCCGTAAATTCCAGTCAAATTTGACCGGTTGTATCTCAGGAACTACTCGTCATAATTAAACGTTTTTTCATTTAAAAGAAGCGTCCTGCCACTGTCTTTTGAATACCGTTTTCACGATTTAATTTAGTTTAATATTTCCCGAGATATTATATTTGTTTATAAACCAAAAAATTGTTTATAATTTTAAAATATTCCTGAGGCCGCTAAAATAGTCCAATTTCAATTCTGTAAAGTACATTAGATAGGTATAGTGTCTTTTTATGAAAAAATCATAGTTATTCTTATGCATCATAATTATTGTCGTCATTATAGTGACCGTAAATTTTTAATTAACATTTTAATTGTTGCTAAACTGTTCATTCAATTTCCATAAACTTCTGGAATTATAATACATACGGAAAGGGCTTTTAAGTTACCAAGCTATTTAATTATTGATTAACAACTACTTATCTAAAAGTTTAGTTGAAAATTAAAGATATTATTGGAAAAACCCGCTTTTTACGGGAACGTTTTCGTCGAAGTAAATCGGAAAAAACACGTCTCTATGCAGAATTTAATTGCGGTGAATTTTTATTTGGTTTTTTTTTGTCTAAAATTAAAATCTTTGGAGTTATAGAGCAAAAATTGAAAAAAACACGATTTTCGGGCGCCATTTTGTTTATAAAAAAAGTAGCACACTATGTGAGGACTTTGCATGTCTATATTATTAATACATACAATAATAAGATTCGATTCCAGCAATAAAATTGCTGGTAAATAACTTTTCCTTGTATTTTGCTAATTAGCCCAGAGTATTTTTATAGATTATATTTCTGCTAAGAATATTTTTTTCAATACAATACTTACTTTTTGAGTTATTTGCGAAAAAGCGTCCAAAACCGTGTTTTTTTTTTTGTTGAAAAATGAACGTATTCACTCACAAAGTATTGACTTTCCGAGTTACTTTAAAAAAACCTATAGAACAAAAGCTACTTAGAATTAGTCAGTTTATCCATTTTCGGACATATTTTATATGTACGTTTTTCACTCCCGACAAGGGGTGGAACTCACCCCCAGAGAAAAAGTACTCACCGGCAAAATATCACTTTTTTTCTTAGCCCTGTTAGCTATCTGTATGCCAAATTTTATATCAATCGAATTGCTTTAAAATCAAGAGCAAAACCAGTGAGTACCTCAATGAACTGACTATAAATGAAAAGGCCAATTTATTTTAATAAAATGTGTTTGTAAGTGACACGCGGTTCTATTAAATTACTAGAAATATCCATTAAACATGACGACATAGCTTGCAGTCAACGTCAAAAATACGACTACAGCTTATCGACACAAACAAGCCTAAAACTTATTCTCAGAAGAAGAAGGAGGAACAAAAGTGAAAGTTGGCAGATACAAAAAACGAGTTCATGTACCGAAAAATATAATCAACAGTAAGTTCGATACTTTCGACACCAATAAATTTGAAGAAGTAACCAAGTTCAACTACCTAGAAGTAACAATAGGAAAAAGCAGCAAAGACAGAATACACGAGAGAATCCAGAAGGATAATCAAGCCATTGGAAGGAACAAGCAATTACTCAGATCCAAAACATCAGCAGACAAAAAAAATCAGAATGTGTAAGACACTGATCAGACCAGATACACATATGCAATGGAAACAACGAAGTTGACAAAAAAGATGAAGAGGATCTAACATTGGAAAAAATAGAGAGATTATTAAGGGGACCAAAAAGAACAAGCGACGGAGAACCAAAAATGAAGACCAATAAAGAAATTTAACAAGAAATGGGAGATGAAAACATAGCAAGATACATAAAAGCAAGACGACAAGAATGGGCAGGACACATAATCAGAAGAGGACCCACAGAAATTATAAAAATAATCACGAACTGGACACCCCTGGGACCAAGGACCTTCGTCTTTATCCATCAGTTTCTCTCTTTCTCTATCGCTGTTTCGTTCAATTTTTAACAAGAGAATATCAAAGTTATTCATGAAATGTACCATAATGGCATTGTATACGCAGAACATAGTAGTCGAAGCAATAAAACACTGAACCTCCGAAAAAAAAACGACAAGCGGATCTTAATAATTCTTTTTGCATTTGATTTGTGAATGCTCCAGAAAACTTTGTGACCCTCACCATGAGTTAATATGGAAAAAATGCATACAAAAAACCCATTATACAGGGTGTCCCGAAAAGATTGTTCATAAATTATACCATAGATTCTGGGGTCAAAAATATGTTGATTGAACTTAACTTACTTTAGTACAAATGTGCACATAAAAAAAGTTATAGCCCTTTAAAGTAACAAAATAAAAATTAATTTTTTCCAATATTTCGAAAACTATTAGAGATTTTTTATTGAAAACAGGCAAGTGGAATTCTTATGGTAGGAGCATATTAATAAAAAATTATAGTGAAATTTGTGCACCCCATAAAAATTTTATGGGGTTTTGTTCCCTTAAACCCCTCCTAAACTTTTGTGTACGTTCCAATTAAATTATTGTTGTAGTACCAATAGTTAGACACAATATTTTTAAAACTTTTTTGCCTCTTAGTCTTTTTTCGATAAACCGATAAACCAGTTTTTATCGAGATGCGGATTCTTTTTAATATGTTTAAGTACATAAAAATTGTATGGGGGTTTCGTTCCTTTAAACCCCCCACATGTTTGTGTACGTTCCAATTAAACTTTTATTACGATATCATTAGTTAAACACAGTGTTTTTAAAACTTTTTTGCCTCTTAGTATATTTTCATATTATAAAAATGCAAATTATAAATTTTTCAAATTATTACCAGGTCTCTATAATCGTATTTAACCATATACAAATAGGTGGTGGATTTGACAAATATTCAAAATATCTCGATAAAAACTGGCTTTTGGAGAAAGTACTAAGAGGCAAAAAAGTTTTATAAACACTCTGTTTAACTAATAATACTTTAACAATAATTTAATATGAACATACACAAGAGTTTAGGGGGGTTTAACCGTACAAAACCCCCATAAAATTTTTATGGGGGGCACAAATTTCACTATAATTTTTGTTAAGATGTTCCTACCATAAGAATGTCACACGTCTATTTTCAATATAAAAATCTCTAATAGTTTTATTATTAGTCTTATCTAACTGTTGGAACAATTGACTATAGATCCTGAAGTGCTTGGAAGCATAGCATATGCAGATGATTTGTTGTTGATCATAGATGCAAACTCAAGAAGAGAATTAGAAAATAAATCAAATGAAGTATTAATAAGAGTAAATGATTGGATGAATAAAGTAAAATTAACAATATCAGATTCAAAAACAACATATAGTTTAATAAAAGGAAATTTAGAAAGAGATCCAATTATAAAAATTAGAGGGAAAACAATAAAAAGAAAAATGGAAACAAGATATTTAGGTATTATAATAGACGAACAAAAATTATTTACAAAACACATGAATTGTGTCTGTGAAAAGGCAACAAAGATCATGCATAGCATTGCTAGTCTAGCACAGAAGGAAAATAGAATTTCGTTCCGACAGATGAGAATATACCTAAGTACAATACTTGCATCAATTGTAGGGTACGGTTCAAGTGTATGGGCACATAGATTAATAAATAAAAAAATGCAGAAAAATTAAATAGAGCTCAGAGAGGATTTCTTGTAAGAATGACGGGAGCATTTGGAACAACTGCAACACAGGCACTCACAGTTTTAACTGGAGTAATGCCAATGCATTTAGAAACACAAAAAAGAGCATGTAATTATTGGCTAAAAAAAGAAAAATATGAAAAAATAATACAAATAATAGGATTAGATATAAGAAATAAAAGAAAATTAAAAGAAATAATAAATAGAAAAAGACAAAATGAATGGGAAAATTCAACAAAATCTAGACGTTTATACAATTTTATACCAATATTAGAAAACATTCCAAATTATTTTAATCCAAAACAAGGTTTAATACACTTTTTAACAGGACATGGACCGTACCCAACATATTTGGAAAGATTTAACTTAAAAGATGATGCATATTGTGAATGTGGAGAACTAGGTACACCAGAACATATAGTGTTACATTGTGAAAATACTATAAAAAATGAAGAACATAGAGAAATGAGAAGAAGATTAGAAAGAATTGAAATAAGAGATATATTACAAAATGAGGAATATTTTGAAATATTAAACAATCTCACACAAATAATATCTAAAAACAACAAGAAATCTATAATAATAGAAGAAGACAACCAATAATCCAACCCTGATGAAGTTGAGTAAGATAAAAGTTAAAATAAATAAAGTAAAATATAAGTTCAAAAATAGATATTTACAATTATAATAATAATAATTCAATATAAAATAAATAAATAAAAATAATAATTCAATACATAATTCATGAAATTAAAAAAAAAACTACCAACTCTCTTCTGAAAATAGACGGACTGTCTTTATAATTTAGAAGGGAGTTGATAGTACCAAAAATATTTTAAATTGTTTATTTAAATTTGTTTAATAGATTATGGCAAAGTGTTAATTGTAAAAATAGATTTAATAGTTGAGTAAAAAATGTAAAAATATAAAAAAAAAGTATCTGTAATCCCATCAGGAAAAAACGACCTGGATTAGTCACTAGAGGCCAGGTCATATGTATAAATATTAAATAAAAAAAAAAAAAAGTTTTCAAAATATTGAAAAAAAATTGATTTTCATTTTGTAATTTCAAAGGGCTATAACTTTTTTATGTGCACATTTCTACTAAGGTAAGTTAGGTTCAATCAACATATTTTTGACCCCAGAATCTGTGGTATAATTTATGACCAATCTTTTCGGGACACCCTGCATAAGTGCATCTCAAACAGACAATAAAAAAATTCAGAAGTCGTTAATTATCGGCGGAAATCAGTTTAATTTTGTCACTTCGAGGTTTTTGGGGTCCCTTAAAACGAATATGACGTCGTAAGTGAGCTCCGGAGTCACTGTGCCCAGGGTACCCACTGTTCCCTTGTCTTGTGGAGTTTTCGGCAAATTCATTAAAAAATTAGTCAAAAATCATTACTCAGGGGGTTTTGGGGTCACTGACGACGAATATGACATCTGAAGTGATCTCCGGAGTACCTGGTGCCCAGGGTACGTAATCTTTTATTCGTCTTATGGAGTTCTGACTTATTAATCCACACACAAAAATTTAGTGCATTTTCAATCGAAGAAGTAGTTGAACATGGCTGTCAACCACGGGCGCCCATATAAAAATTTTTAAGAGGGGGGGTAGACGTGAAGATGTTGCACATTATATTTTGTATACTGTGGATAACCATATATGTATAGTTTAAAGCACCCGAAAAGATAGGGGGGCCACGGCCCGTGGCCCTTTCAACTACTTCTCGCGATGTATAATGCTCCAATAAGTTTCAGAAACCTCAAAGTTCCGGAGGAATTTCTATTGAGTACTAATCAGTTGGCTGATTATGAAACGTTTCAATCAGTTGAATGAGAAACGTATAGATACAGAATGTATCTAATGGCAATTTCTAAAAATAAAAAAGTTTCTGTTGGTAAAATGTAGATGCCTTCACCCAACATTTAAAAAGGATTTAGTTTCAAGTCCAAAGTTGGATGTATGGAGAAAGTCAAGACAGTATGGATCCAACACAGTGGGGACGGGAATTAATAGATAACTCGTTGATTCCCATTTGATATTTTGTAGTTGCAAGACGGATTGCGGAACTTCATGTGGATACAGGAAACATGGCATTAAATGCTCCGTTGAATGTAAAAATTTTGCAGGAGTAAATTGTACTAATACAGATAGTATAATAAATCCATTGGAAAGCGAAGAAGAAGAATAAAATATTGAAATATAAACATCTATGTATCCATCCATTTAATTATTGTATTTTTTTTAATAAAGGTATTTTTATGTTAAAAATCAAAGAATTTGCATTAAAACCAACTGCAATCTGTATTGTATACCTCGAAGACCATTGACATTCAGAAATTTAGTTTCGGTGAATCCAATAACTTCGAAGTTTAGAGGTTTGACTGATTGTATAACGAAAATTCCAGAAGTTGACGTAAAAAGTAGGTATTTTAGGCACCAGATACCATATTCGTTTTCAGCGAGCCCAAAAACCCCCCGAGTAATGATGTTTGACTAATTTTGTAATTAATTTTCCGAAAACTCCAGAAACGACGCGACGTAAACAGTAGGTATCCTGGGTACCAGATACTCCGGAGATCATTTCCACGTCAGGATCTTCCACGTCTCCACGGAGATCACGTCATGTTCGTTTTCAGCAACCCCAAAAACCCCCAAGTAACTAAATTGCCCGCTTTTCCGCCGATAATTCACTAGTTTACAACCAATTTGCGACTGAAGTGCAACATGCTGTTTTTTGTTAATTTTTGCTCTCTGAATATCATTATGATGATAAAAAGTTCCTAACACGTAAGATTTTTGAGTTATGATTTTGTCATTTGTAATATATCGGGGAGTGATGTTATCAAATTAACATTTTTTATAAAAATTATGCATAATTTGACAACACTGGGATATCTAATGTCTACGAATAACACATTAACATTTAAATAAAGAATAAACCAAAGGTAATCTTTAATCAGTAAACCTACCCAT
This sequence comes from Diabrotica virgifera virgifera, assembly GCF_917563875.1. NCBI lineage: Eukaryota > Metazoa > Arthropoda > Insecta > Coleoptera > Chrysomelidae > Diabrotica > Diabrotica virgifera. The sequence goes on along the minus strand of NC_065443.1, from coordinate 57,027,208 downwards.
TTAAACTTATACAGTTCTAAACCGTTTTAACGACTGTTACTTCTGAATGGCAAAAGTGTCTGTGTTTTCAAGGAAAAGCAAGCATAAAATTGACTATCCAGATATTATCTCAGCAATAAAGCCGGTTTTCCATGGAGAAGATTTACCAGTACCAGGACCCACGGCAAATTGGGAGGAAGATTTGAAAATGTATGGTGATAAAAGTAAACCCGATGATGTATCAGAAAAGAATTATTCTTATTTTCATGAAAGCGACGAAAAGCACCTTATTGCATCCAACAAGCCGAATTACATGATTTAGTTCGAGACCTTCACTTGTCCAAAGACATGCTTAATAGCCTGGGCCGAAATGGGCAAAAAAAAATTTTTTTGTAAAAGTGGAACTCCGTATAGTAAAAAATTTGTCTTTTGTAATAAAAATAAGACAGAAAAAAACTCAGGCCGGTATTCGAATTTTTAGCCGCGCCCCTAGGGCCCCCAAGGGCCCAATTTTTTTTTCGTTTACTGATTATTTTCGTAGTGAAAAAATCCTTTCAAATATTGTCAAAAGTAAGCTGTTAAAAAATAAAATGGATATCTGAATTTTAAACTGCGCCCCGCACAGTTTAAGTGTAGTGAAAAGATCAAAGAGAGACTAGTTTGTGTAGCATTTCGCTTGATTTGATCATTTAAATGTACTGTTTGTAATTAATTTTTATTTGCATTGCAAAAAAATACTTTAATAGATCAAACCAACCCAGAGCTTACCACGTGGAGGTAGCTACACCTCAAGCTCCTCCCTCCCACCCACCTGTCTTATTTTTCTATTTTAAATCTTCTGTTTTAAAATACTGATTTTTGTTTTCAAATTCTGGTAACTTTTTTCTAGCATTTAGTTTCGCCCTAATATAGCCGTCTCTTGTCGTTTTTCCACATACTTTTTCCGAAGCCTCTGTTACGATTTTCACACACCGTTCTACGGCTTGTGTGTGACATGGGAATTGTCAATAAAGTCGGGTGCCCTTTTATCCTTGATTAGCTTAAGAAGGAAATCGTCAGTAAGCTTCGTTGTTAAAGGAGGCTCTGATAAAAATCACTTTTGCCAATCAATTAAAAAAATATAATCATCAGCGTCAAACTGTATGTCTGGAATTTTAAAATATCGTACAACTTCTGTTGATTTTTGTTTTCTAGCTTTAATAATTCGACGCACTGCTAGTTCTCTAACATGATCACGAGAATCAAAAAGCATTGCTAAGAGTAAATTTTCAGGGTGCAGAAAATATGAGTTGGTTGAAATTACCCTCTGAAATATATTTTGCACATTACCTGGAAGTTCTCTTGATGCTTTAATCGCATTCCATAAATGTATTGCACCGTATTCTATTACGGATTTAGATTTAACTTGGAACCACATTGGCGCATATACTTTTATAATGAACTTTACAAGCACTCTTAAATTTTCGGAGGGGTCATTTGTAGACACATATAACCGTAACAACCTATTAGCTGTTGTAAGCCAGCGAGCATGACTCATTTTTCCAGGTGTTTTATTCGCTAAGCTTTCTTGGCAATATCCCGCGTTAATTGCCAGACAAATATTATAAAGGTATTGTTGATCATTACTTAAATCTTGTTGTATCACAACTGGGAGCACACAAGAAATTGATTCAAATTTAACCACGGACCTTGTTTCACATTCTTTAAGAAGTGCGCCTATCGGACCTGAAAATGTGTAAGGTCCTTTTGTGATGCCATCTAACTCTTGCAACAAATGTCTTAGAGGGAGCTCATTGGCGTGTAGCAAACAAATACTCCACTGCAATGGTTTGCCAATGTGACTTTCAATTTTGCGAATGACTCCGTTTTTCCATCCTGTATTTACATTGGTTCCGTCAGAGCCTATTACTACTACTTCATTAAGATCTGTTTTCTGTTTTTCTAAGGATGAAATTAGTCCATTAAACATATGTTCTGCAGTTCCGGAAGTCTGTAAAGTTACGTGTCCAAAGTAAATACTTCCTGGCTCTTGTATTATTGAAATATGTTCTTCAAGTTTCGTAGTTCGTCTTCCGTCAACTTGATGCAGTGTCTTATCTTTGCGCCCATCAAAGTATAACCCTTTTACTGTGATAGCGAGAGGTATCTGCTGAAGAGCTTTTCGATTTTTTTCTATTTCTCTACGGACCTTGTTTTTATCTATGACGTTAGATAACTTATCCGGAGCAATTATTTTCATATCTTCTAGTACTGCAGATGCAATTTTAGCTACAGTTCTATTAGATGCACCAGTTAGGTCCGCTATTTGTGCAGTACAAGGCAATGGCGTTCTCATTTGCTGCTTTGTTTTTAGTATTTTAAGCCTCTTAGGTTTATCAACATAAGGACATTTAAATTCTTCTTCGCTATCTTCAACAAGAGAAGATTCTGAAGAAGTTTCATTCAAATCAGAATCCGTAATAATGTCAGTTACCTTTTGTGTGCCGCTAGTACCAGGTAAGGATTCCTTATGATTCCTTAATAAGAAATCAGTTTCATTTTTAGTGTATCTCTTTGCCTCTTTTTCTTTTCTTAACATTTGTTTGTTAAGTTGTGCAGTTTTAACTTTATCAATACCTCCTATTATCATTCTTCTGTCATTTCGTTGATCGGTAATAAATTCCCACTCTACTTCTGGTATTTTACGTGATTTATCGCACTTGCAATTCTTTAAGTTCACACATTTACAAGCACAAATGTCAAAAATTTTAAGGGAGTCTAATTTAAACTTGTTTAACTTTTCATCGAGAAATGGGGTTTTTCTACTTTCAAAAGGTTTAAGAATAGTCCGATATTTTTTATTGTAAGCTACAATCATCTCGCAAATACGCGTATGTCCTAGAACTGGAAGTGATGCACGAATCCATATGTCTTTCACTTTTTTTGCCACGGTATTAGCGATTTCACTTGCAGAAGGTTGTTTGCTACCTTCCCCTTTAAGTTCACGACGAACACTTTCATAACACTGTATTATGTCCTGGTAAGTCGGAAGTTGAACGGAACTGTCCACACAAATATCCTTAACATTTCCGAATAGAGGACAACTGTCACTCGCCCGGCTTTTTATAAAAGACATTTTAAAATATAGTTTTATTCTTATTTCACCAAAGCTCTCACAACGACGACTAATTCGAAACTGATAAGGAACTCGGCTGATCGGCTCTCGTGCATTTATGTGAAGTTGTGTAAGAGGGACACTAGGAGGGAAAGGAGGGACTAACAAGTCTAAGCCGGCATGGCGCGGCGTCTTCTAACACCGAAAATACCGAGATATGCGTTGCGCTATTTATAGATGATTGAACTTGAAAAGTGCGTCAGCAGTTACGCTAACAGCATAAAGAGGACTCTTTTGAAGGGGCGCGGGGCGCCGTTAAATATTCGAATATTAATGTTATTTTTTGATATGATACTACAAATATTACTTACAACAATTTTTTTACTACGGAGGTGAAAAAAAAAAGAACAAAAAAAGTTGACCCCCTTGGGGGCCCAGGGGCGCGGCTAAATATTGGAGTAAGGCCCCAATTTTTTTTAGGATGTTTTTTTTACACCAAAGACATATTTTTAGCACTACGGTAAGTTGAATTTTAGAAAACAGTTTTTTCGGCCCAGGCTAATGCTTAACTCTAGGTTCTAGATGTTGTTCTGAAGCTATTTTCTTGTGGCATTTTTATAATCAAGTATATTCAAATGGGAAATAAGCCACAATTTTACCTAAAAATGATTTTATTAACGTTTCGACGCCCAAGTCGGGTGTCGTTGTCAAAATACAAAATAATACTAAATAAACAAAAATGTTGTTGCTTAGTAAAAAAATTCTTCTAATAATTTATTTAATCTGACTCATTTATATCGGCAATTCAGACACGTATTATACTATAGATATTGCCAATATTGATGAGTTGCGTTCCTGGGACGACTTTACTAAAATATAGTTCATTCGATTACATGAAATCAATCCCAACTCAAGAATATCCGCCACAAAAAATCATAGCATGTGATCTATCTTTAAAAAGACAACCAAATGCAACGGTGGCTTGAAATTCTCGCGTTAGAGATTCCATAATAAATCACGAGGGAAAACCAGGAAAAACCTCGTGATACTATCCCGACATCGTAAGTATTTGGGTTTACATTTAGTTTACTCTCAAAACTAATACCAAATTCTGACTTGATATTTTAAATTTTAAATAATACTAAAATACTAAATATGTACTAACTCGATATGTTACTGATTTACTAATTGTGGTATTTTCTTTCTATTGACTTCCTCCTTTAATATGGGTAACCACATCCTACTGCATTCTACCGAGGAATTTGCGACACAATTGGTTTCATTTAGCATAATTAGAGCCGCTTCTTTGATTTTTCTCTTTTTACTATCTGCTTCTTTTAGGACTATACTTGAATCTCTCCACTGAACTCTATGTTCATTATCCCATGCGTGTTGATATATTTGAGATCTATCAAATTCTCTATTTTTTATATAAGACTGATGTTCATTTACTCTAACGTCTAATGGTCTTGACGTTTCACCTATATAAAATTGTTCGCATTCACAAGGTATTTTATAAATACAATTCTTTGTTCTTTCTTGTTCACTGTTAGGTTTAGTTTTAGATAGAATAGATCTAAATGTGTTTGTTGTTTTGAATGTTGTTGATATGTTGAATTTATTTCCTATTGTTTTAAGTTTCTCGGATAGTCCTTTTACATATGGTATTGATATTTTCCTCGTATTATTTCTTGTGAATGTTGTATGATCCCGTTCTAAGTTGTTCTGTTCCATTCGATCCAATCTTGACAATTCCTTATTTATAAACGATATGGGATAATCATTTTTTATTAAAACAGAGAATTTCAAGCCACCGTTGCATTTGGTTGTCTTTTTAAAGACAGATCACATGCTATGATTTTTTGTGGCGGATATTCTTGAGTTGGGATTGATTTCATGTAATCGAATGAACTATCTTTTAGTAAAGTCGTCCCAGGAACGCAACTCATCAATATTGGCAATATCATTTTAAAGTCGTCTACTTTAAAATGTATAATACGTGTCTGAATTGCCGATATAAATGAGTCAGATTAAATAAATTATTAGAAGAATTTTTTTACTAAGCAACAACATTTTTGTTTATTTAGTATTATTTTGTATTTTGACAACTACACCCGACTTGGGCGTCGAAACGTTAATAAAATCATTTTTAGGTAAAATTGTGGCTTATTTCCCATTTGAATATACTTGATTCTAGGTTCTAGGTTACAATAATGCATTTTTTTTTAAATGGAATTTACTAGCCAGTAAAACTTATAATATTTAGGAACCGTAACCAGGAGTTATTCTAGTTTTTTACTATGCAGGATAAAATGTGTTTTCTTGTTAATCCACATAGTGTTATGGGAAAATTGGGATATGCACAAAATTGTGTACAAAAGACTTACTATATTTTTTGTTTCTAGTTCTGAACTTATGTGTATATAGTATAAAAGAATTTTTATAATAAACAGCAATATTTGATGCATTCTATAACTCAAAATCTAACATTTCACCTGACACGGCAATGTACGCGTGGACCCCTGCGCAGAAATGCACGGCTCTTTTTGAAGAAGACAACTCAAAATCTATACGTGGTGAAAAATTTTAGTGTTTGAATTCGCGTTCAGGGCGCTTTAAATTTCACGGTACAGCCATTTTAACACCTGTCGCAATTTTTTTTTATTTATTTGTTGACTAGTGTTTGCCGAGTTCTGAATTTTTTTTATTGTCTGTTTGAGATGCACTTTTAGAATGCTTTTTCTGTATGCCCTTTTCAATATTATCTCATGGCTAGGGGTCACAAAGTTTCCTGACGCATTCACAAATCAAATGCAAAAAAATTATTAAGATCCGTCTTGCCGTTTTTTTTTTCGGAGGTAGGACCGATCTTAGTGCTTTATTGCTTCCCCTATAGGCTCTTGTAACAAAGATTTTATCAAAGGAAACTCTGTTTTCTATATTATTCTTGATTGTAAAATTTTCCAAGGCTTTTTTTAAGCTGACTTCAAATATCAACATTCAATTAACAACAGTTTAGTTTATTAATATTACCAAAAAAAAATAAGTATATTAAAATTATATTAGCTTACTGCTATTCCAAGAAAAACTAGATAATTTGAAAGTAGTCACCAAACACGTTTAAATCGTAATAGTTCATTAGTCGCTAGACATTTGTTTGTAAAAAAACAATGTTAATTTATTGTTTAAAAACAATTTAAAAAATGAATAATATTGTTGTGCTTTGTTAGAATATTTTCTGTTATTTTGGCAGGTCTTACTAACAATCAATTGTTCTAAATCTGGTCCTTTGTTGAAATCCATGATAGTTTTTTTTAATATTTTTTAGAAATGAGTAGATAATTACAGTTTATACCAAACCCTTCTTAGACCAGGGCGCATCTGTAAAAATATTAGTACATTTGGATGTTGAGAGATGACTCATATTTTTTTGTAGAAATGGCTTGAAAATAAGTCATATAATAATATTTAAGTTATCCTCCCACTCAAATAGGTCCGGAACATTGTTTAAATAATCAAAATATCAAAACACGAAGGAAAAATTCGATTTTTTTCTTCATTTTTTTATTATAACTTTAAAAGTATTTTTTTCCCAGAAAAGTTGCACTGACATTAAAGTTGCCCAATTAAATTTCCTACAATATAGGATTGGTTAAATGTTTTAAAAGATGCCACCTTTGTTGCAAAATAGCAATAATTGCGAAAAAAACCATAAAAAACAAGTATTCGCATTTTACGTTTTTCAACCATTTGTGCTACGCTTAAGATTTTCATATTTGACCCAGAAAAACTTTATGATATATTAAAACAATACAGTAAATTTCATTATGATCCAGCTTTCGGAAAAAAAATCATTTTTTCAAAAGTCTGCAGGACTGAAAATAAAGCAGACAGCAAGTTGAGTATTTTTTGCATGTAGAAGAATACTGTACCTTTCATTTGCAATTTGCAAAATTAAAACCGGTTAACCACCACGACGTCAAGATTTTTTTTAAATAAACATTAATTTTTGGTGCTACGCGCAGGACAGCGGATCAGTTTGCTCTGATTGGGCATCCCAATGACCTTTGACAATGATTGATAGATTTTAATTTTTATTACATTTCGATATAAATAAATAAATTTGTTTATGCAAAATAAAAACTGGTACTCTGTCCTTTGAAATAACACTTTTTTAGCAAAAAATTTTTTTGTTCATATATTTTAAATTAGAGAATAAAAGTTTGTTATTTTTAAATATATGCAATTGTTTAAACAATATTTCACAAAAAATAATCAAATTAGTTTGATTTTTGTGGAATTAAATTACTAAAATACAACAAAATATAGAGCAAGAAAATAATATATTAGATAAAGATTGGAAGAAATTTTGGTGGAAATCAACTTGTGTGAATAGAACACCGTTGTCCTGGGTAGCACCAAAAATTAATGAAAGGTACAGTATTCTTCTATATGTAAAAAAAGTTAAACTTGCGATCTGCTTTATTATCAGTCCTGCAACATTTTGAAAAAATGTATTTTTTTTGCGAAAGCTGGATTCCCAAATTTATTTTGCAAAATCTATTAAACTGATCTTAATCAAATTTACAGTATTGTTTTGTTATGTTATAAAGATTTTCTGGTTAAAATATGAAGGTCCTAACTGAATCATAAATGGTTTAAAAACGTAAAATGCGAATACTTGTTTTTATGTTTTTTCGCAATTATTGCTATTTTGCAACAAGGGTGACAATTTTTAAAAATTTTAATCCTATATTGTAGGATATTTAAATGTGCAACTTTAATGTTAGTGCAACTTTCTTGGAAGTGAACTATTGAAGTTATAATCAAAAAACGAAGAAACAAATCGAATTTTTCCTTAATTTTTTGACATTTTGATTATTTAAACAATGTTCCGGACCTTTTTGAGTGGGAGGATAACTTAATTATTATTATATGAGAAAATTCCAAGCAATTTTTGCAAAAAAATATGAGTTACCTCTCAGCATCCATCTCAAAAGAGTCATATTTTGTCGAATTCGGTCTAAACTCATTAAGCCCGAAGTGACAGAAAAAACGTATGTTCGTGATTACTATACATAGAACTTCGAAAATTATGTATTCGTTAAAGGGTATTTCCATATTAAAGCGACTTATACTTTTATAGACGTACAATTGGTTGACAATTACAATAATCTAAATAGCCAACAATCCATGATACGAATTTTTTTTTTTATTTATTTATTTAGTACCCAAATAACAGTACTGGACCAATTACAATCTGGGTTAGTGTATTAAGCGTATTAGTAAATTTACCGTTTACAGATCATAATCATAACAACAAAACAGTATAAAATACATAGACTACATAAACGCCGTTTATAATATGTAAGTGTGTGAAAAAACTCAAAATGAGAAAAACACACTCACATACGAACAACGACGAACAAAAAACTTATAAAGTAATTAAAGAAAAACAGAAAATACATAGTATGTAAAACAATTAAATACAAAAATACAGAATAAATATATAATATAACAGCAAGATGTTAAAAAGTGACTGGTTGCAACCTAATATCGTTAGCAGTATTCTTAATGATGAGTAAATTAGAATTGAAGATGTCAAAGAGATCAGAGTTCGCATTGTAGTGAGCTTGCATTTGTACTAGAGGTGACTGCACCAAAATATTTCATCTGGCTCTGTTAACATAAAACGTTTGTGAAGTACGAGAAGCAACACGTGGTACGTGGAGATTAAGAAGTTGCAACAACTCAGGAGTATTTACTTGATTGTTAATAATTTTAAATAAAAAGCATAAAGATTGAGTTATTCTACGACGCTGAAGACTTTGCATCTTAAATTTATCGAGAAGTAGCTCTTCAGAAAATCCCCTAGCAGGATAAATGCCAGTGGATTTAAAGTGCATACTTTTTAAAAACCGCCTCTGTACTGATTCCAAAACAGTTGTGTGATTTTGATAAATTGGAGACCAAACTATCGATGCATAATCGAGTTTGGGGAGAACAAGAGATGAATATAAAAATTTGCAAGTGTCAATATCGGTAAGTTCTTTCGCATTTCGTAAAATGAAACCTAGAGTACTAAACGCACCCGTAACGATATTAGTGATGTGTGGAACAAATGATAGTCTGCAGTCAAATATGACCCCCAGGTCCTTAACAGAGCAGGGGCGACAAATGGAAGTATTATGTATATGATAATCACAGTGTGTTGGAGAAGGGCTTCTAGAAAAAGACGGATCTACGAAAAAAGGTCGCCAACAATTGGTCGAGCGAAAAAATGTCGCGCACATTTGAGCGCGTATCAAAAGGTCGCCGGCGAAAAAACAGCGCCGACGAAATAAGGTCGCGTGCAATTGATCGCGCGAAAAAAGATCGCGTCAGAAAATATGTTTTCATTTGCATACTTTAACTTTCCTTCACACTTAATCCAGGCTTAGGTCAGATTTAGATGATGCAATAGAACTAAAGGATTGCTGTTAAATAATGACCCAAACAGTTAAATATTTTCTTATTAGTCATTTTAACCTATTGGTAAAAAATATTTCGTCAACCCAATATTGACTTCTAAATGACTTTAGTTTTATTTTCCACTTTAAATAATAGGAAAATAATTGGAAGTAAATAATCCTATTTGAAATTGATCATGTAAAATGTTCGACCAATTTAATGGTCGAATTAAGGTAATTTTAACTGTAAATGTTGTAGGGAAAGTACCTAGAGGTATTATTTCACGACTTGGCAGTGTCGCAAAATTTACCCTTGGTTATTTAAGAGTAAGTTTTAATATAAGCTTAATATATTTTACAGGGTATATACTACATATAGATAGGGTAGGTTAAGGGCTACCATCTTTATTAAAATAAAATTTCCCAAATAAAATAATGATATTGTGGTTAAAAATTATATAACAGGCACAATTTCATTAATACATTGTCACTGGTGAGTACTTATTGAAGATATCATAATTAAAGAATACATTTATATTAATAACAGATTTGCATACTTTAACTTTCCTTCGCACTTTATCCAGGCTTAGGACTGGCAGTTAGTAACTGGCGTGTTTAAAAGTTTTTTTAATTTTAATTTTTTTATTTTTTTCTAATTTTTATTTTTTTTTTATTTTTTTTTTTTTTGTGTTTTTTTAATTTTTAATTTTTATTTTTTTTTTTGTTTTTTTAAATTTTTTTTTTAATTGTTTTTTAGTTTTTTATACTTGCAGTTGAAAATTTTGGGCAATTCCTCTTAAATATTCTAGATTTGGCCGGTTCCCGTATTACAAACAAATCGTTTTTATTCGCCGCGCTGTATCTTTATAATTTTTTTTTTGAGGTTGTTGGTTTCCAGCTATGTATTGCTCCACTTTTAATCGATTTAAACTCTCTTCTTTCTTTAGCCCCGTAATAAACTTCCATAGATTTGGGTGTGCTGCATTTAGTATCGAGGAGAAGCTGTTGTGCCAACCTTCGACAGCATTATTAGTACGCGGTAGATCTTCCTCTATAAATTCGAAGCAATTCCAAAGATTCCTTGGAAACATTGGCGGTCTTCTTTGTTGTCGTCGATCCAATCTGCCTATCCATACATCCTCAAAGTAGTTTATTAAAGGTGTTAGTAAATTTTCATTTTGAGTGTAAAACTCGCTGTCCAGTAGCTCTCCGAATGTTGCAACAACATCTACTTCAGGTACGAAGGCTAGGGCTGCCAATTGTCGCAGATGTAGAGCAAAATTCGCGTCTTCTGTATAAACTTGTTGCAGTCCTGTACCTTGCATGTTTCTCCAGAAACATTGTGTGAAATGAAAGAAACATCCACGGATTCTGACTTCAGGAAAATCTTGTTGTAAAGCATTAATTGCTGCTTTTTCATAATCCACCATTATTGTTGTAGGACGTAAACCTGGTCGTAACGTTTTTAATTCATGGAAGAGTCGAGTGTATGTTGCCTGAGTTTTATTAGGAAGTAGAGCAAAAACAGTTGGAATAACGTTGCTATACTGTACGCCATGTATTGTATACAGCTGACCAAACAATAGAGGAGTACATGTGAATGTTCCATCGGCATACCAGTGTTCACAGCTCGCCATCAAAGTTAAATTTCTTTCAGTGGAAAATATTAAAATTCTCTGTTCGTTTGGACCACTGTCAAATAAAAGAAACGGTTCGCCGTTATTGTTTCTGGTGTATTCTTCCGGAATAATAAGCTCTGTTAAGCTTCTTGGATTTGCCGGAATAGCTTCCACTCTTTGGCGTGTGTTCTGAATAGTTCGCTTTAGGGATGAAATAGAAGGTAGCTGCCCAGTTGCACCCACAGACACTTCTTGTGAAACGGTAGCTATGATTCCTTGTGTTGTTAGTTCAACTTGATGAGCCAGTTCTTTCATTCTGTTACAAGCCTTTTTTGCTTCTAATATTGACGCATCGGCAACGTGGTTGTGACTTGTACTTTTCACTACTTCATCTCCCACTGTGTGAACTCTCCCGGTACATTTATGCTTATTGTACTGAGCGCACTTCCAAATTGTCTTTTGATCAATCGTTTTTTCCTTTCTATGGATATATCCATTATACACCAACATATTGGCACCTTTTTGACTCTTTACGTAAGTTAAGACCATCTTGACAAATCGACAAGCTAATGAATAATGAGATATACGATATTTTTCCCATCTTCTTATACATCCAAAATACATTAAAAAGTAATAAAAGTACGTTTCACGAATATGGAATAATAATTACCACATTAGTGAATAACGCACAATTAGACAAAGAACTTTTGTACAATATTTATTTTAGCATTTCCAATAATGTCTTATCGTAATGACTTCATGGAATTCCTAATAAATACCTACACAATAAGGTGCCCTTATCTAAACTACCTACACTTTTAAACACGCCAGTTTTTTGCTGACAGTCCTAAGCCTGTAAAAAGTGTGAAGGAAAGTACCTTTCTGAATTTAGATCCATATATTAAAATTATTCACGTAGAACAAAAAAAATACTTTCTTCATGTTAAAAATTGTTCAATTTTCAAGTATATTCACTTGAATAACCTGAAAATACCATATGAAATAATTTCCCATTCTCCTATATTTCCCATCTTCCTACACATCCAAAATACATTAAAAAGTATTTAGATATACGTTATTTTTCCCATCTTCTTATACATCCAAAATACATTAAAAAGTAATTAGATGGAATTCCAAGACTAATCGGCTCATAATGCATAAAGTTAAAGTATGCAAATAGAATTTCTTTAGAACCTTTTTGAAAACCAATTGAATGGTTTTAATAATGTAAAACATGACGCGATCTTTTTTCGCGCGATCAATTGCACGCGACCTTATTTCGTCGGCGCTGTTTTTTCGCCGGCGACCTTTTGATACGCGCTCAAATGTGCGCGACATTTTTTCGCTCGACCAATTGTTGGCGACCTTTTTTCGCGACACCAAAAAGACATAACATTACATTTAGACGCATTTAGCTGCAAACAATTAGTGTCACACCATATACTGGTTTTATTTAAATTTTCTTGAATTCTAATGCAATCGGAGGGTGACTTAATTTCAAAAAATAATTTTAAATCGTCCGCATAAATTAGTGAATGAACATCTAGGTCATCAACAATATCATTAACGAATATCACAAACAATAGAGGCCCTACAATTGAACCTTGAGGTACTCCGGATAACTGAGGAAAAGGGGTTGATTTAAAACCTCTAATTTGTGTATATTGCCATCGATCTGTAAAATAAGAGTTAAATAATTGTTACAGCGTAGGTGTGATTGAAATAGAACTGAGCTTATTCAGTAGAATTTTATGACTTAAGCGGTCAAAAGCTTTGGAAAAGTCAGTGTATATGACGTCGACTTGAGCATTTCTGTCTAATGCTTCACACAGGAATTGAGTGATATTAACAAGATTTGTTAAAGTAGATTTACGACTGATAAATCCGTGCTGTTGGGGAACTATGAATGGTGAAATGTGGGTGTAAAGGTGTTTATTTATACATATCTCGAAAATTTTACTAAAGTTGGATATAATAGCAATAGGCCTATAGTTTTGGATAGAAGTTCGATTTTCTTTCTTAAACACAGGGACAATTTTAGAAACTTTCCATTGTGTGGGAAAGACCGAACTGGATAATATGCAGTTAAATAAAGTACACAGAGGAGTTGAAAATACGTGGGCACAATCTTTTATGAGAAATGCAGGAATATTATCTGGTCCCATCGTCATGTTCGGCTTAATCTTCCTTATGGCCTGTTCAATTTCAGATTTTGTAAAAGCGGGAATGTGCAATTGTTCGGCAATATATGTATTTAATTTGGGAGTGATATGGTCGGGAGGAGAAATATCGGTGTATGACTTTGAGAAGAAATCGGCAAATGATGAGGCAATATCCTGTGAAGTCTCCAGCTTTATATTATTATACGACATAGTTTCAGGAATAGAACAATTTGTTTTCTTGGAGTTTATGAACGACCAGAAGCTACGAGGATCTTGTTTAAGATTGAGTTCTAGTTGAGACACATAACGCTTGTATATTATTTGATTAAAGTATTTGAATTCTGAACGAATTCTCTTGAATTCAGTGTAATTTTGAATATTACGAGATTTTTTATACGCGTTCCAAGCTCTATTTTTAGTATTCAGAAGATTAATCAGATCACCATTGAACCAATAAAGATAAAGAAATATTGAACGAATAAAGATAATTTGAAACAAAAGTAATCTATGACAGTACTTTCACTATGTTAACGGATAAAATGACAATTGTTATTCTGGTTATGTCATTGGTATATTCGGACATTGTAGTGAACTTATATTATATGTATATATTTATTTATTTTTTCCTTAAAATATTTGAAATAATAATATTTTGGCAAATGTTTTTTATATTTAATACCTACTGATATTTATATAAACATAAATATATAAAATATTCTGACAACTGTCAGTTAATTAAAATGTGATGCAGCGATTTGCGACATTTTTAAAATCTTATATGCCGTCAAAATTAATGACGCACAGAAAAACACTGTTTGGGATAAACTGTAGATTTTCTTTCCTATGTCGCTACAGCCCAAATCAGGCCCTGCTCCCACGCAGCCTCCGCCTCAAATCATCTCTGTCTCTGGCTGCTCTCCTCCAGTTGTCCACCTCAATATCTCTTTAGCATCGGTTCTAACTTCGTCTATCCACCTTTTTCTTGGACTTCCTACTGGCCGACTTCCCACCATAGTTCCGCTAAGCCAAAGTCCTTTCATGAGCATTTTTCAGTGCGTCACAAATGATAGAAAAAAGGTAAGTCCGTGATAATACACATTTATAACATTTATTCGAACCTGACATATTCATTCTAAATCTGACAGTTGTCACATTTTATTTGCAATTTGGCATAAAAACAAATCAATTGTGTTTATTGCATTTATAAAATGGTATTTTCTTTGATTTGTATAGTCTTATAAATTGTACAGATTATATTCGTAGATATATTTTATAATTTGTAAATATTTTTTTTCGATTATAGCGCCATCTATCGACAACTAGAATAACTAGAATAAATGTTATAAATATATGTAATCACAGACGTGTGTTTTTTTCTGTCACATACAATTTAATGCGTTAGAAAGTAATCAAAAAACTGTGACGCACTGAAAAATGCTTACGAAAAGGACTCTAAGCGTTCTACTAGGTGTACTAGGTGTACATTTGGACGTTGAGAGGTGACTCTAATTTATTTGCAGAAATTGCTTGAAAATAACTCATATAATAATATTTGAGTCATTCTCCCATCCAAAAAGGTCAGGAACATTATTTAAATAATCAAAATGTCAAAAAATGAAGGAAACATTCGATTTTTTTAAGGTTTTGGATTGTAACTTTAAAAGTATTCATTTTCGAGAAAACTTGCGCTAAGAAAAAAGTTGCGTAATTAAATTTTATACACCATAGGATTAGTTAAATATTTTAAAAATTGTCACCCTTGCTGCAAAATAGCAATAATTGCAAAAAAACATAAAAAAATGAGTATTCGCATTTTACGTTTTTCAACCATTTATGCTAAACTTAGGACCTTCATGTTTTACCCAGAAAAATTCTATGACATAATAAAACAATACAGCGAATTTCATTAAGGTCGGTTTAATAGATTTTGCAAAATAAATTTTGCAATCCAGCTTTCGCAAAAACATTAATTTTTGGTGCTACGCGCAGGACAACGGATAGTTTGCTCTGATTGGGCATTCCAATGACCCTTGATAATTATTGATAAACTTTAATTTTTAGTGCATTTCGATTTATATATATATACATATATATATATATATATATATATATATATATATATATATATATATATATATATATATATATATATATATATATATATACGTCTTCATATCAAGGCGAGATCCGACTAAATCGAGGACAACCCGAGATCCACCAATAGGAAATTAATTATTGTAGTATATTGTTCATAAGTATCTTTATAATTAACATATTAATCATGGCACACTTAGAGGGGAAAAGATTTTTGTACTTAAATTTTTCTGATAAATTTACAGCGAAACGAGATCCGTGGCTGAAAAGTAAAGGGGGGGACTTATATACGAAATTTTAGATATTTACCGTTCAACGCGAGATCACACACTGATGCCAGCTCTAAAGAGTATTAGTCGAGCGGTTGGAGCTCGTGTTGTATTGTATATTTCCCACGATATAAAGATATATAATGGGCGTAACTTTTAAGTATCGCTTCTTTTGTGTCTTTAAAGTCTACGATTGACCTTTCAGAAAGTCCCTTAGTTTTATTACATACATAAGGGTGTGAAAAAAGAAAAAGAATACTTGACAAATAATAACCATTTAATAATGATAATTATTTGCAATACAATATTTTAAAACTATACATTAATATTCTTAAAAAACACTTACTACGAAACCAAAATGTAATTATTATATTCTTAAATAATACAAATTGTTACAAAATAATTATTTAAATGATTGCTTGTTTTAAAAATACATTACAAGAAAGTAAAATTTTTTATAAATATTATTAAAGTTTAAAAAATAAAATAACTCAATATGTAATTATTATTTAATAGTTAAAAAATGATTTTAAGTAAAATGATTTAAAAGATAAAAAGAAACACACATAATTTTCAGGGTCAACTCCTAATTGCATGAAAATTTGGATTTAGATTCTACCCATCCCCCACTTCAAAGTTGAATTTGTGCCGTTGATTGCTTTTACTTGGAGGGTGAAAAAATATACGTTTAAAATAAGTCCGGAAACAGATCTGACTAAGTTTAAGCAACTTTTGTTCTATAGAGTTTTTTTAACTTAGGTACTAGGTTAATTTAGTAGTAGGTACTAGAGTCACTTGCTACTAAAAATATTTACTTTTCAACAAAAAAAACACGTTTTTCGGCGGTTTTTCGCAAATACTCAAAAAGTAAGTATTATATCGAAAAAATATTCTTGGAAAAAATGTAGCATATAAAAAAAACGAAAAAATGGTATATTCTTAGTCTATAGAACCAGTAAAAGTAAATTTGTAGCTCATAAAAAAGACGATCTTATCCTTCAAATTCCAAATCAAATATTTTAACGTGATACATAGTACCAAAAAATGAAGCTCTTTTCGGGGAAAACCCATTAAAATTTTTTTAGTGTTAACAAAAAGCTTTATTTTATTTTATAAAAGTTATATACGGGTAGGAGAGACAACGGAACGAATTTTCGAACGTTTAAACAGACGACATCCCAGATTTACCAATTTCTGGACAATTGATCCAATGGCTGGATTCTAACAACGAAACAGTTGTGGATTTTCAAGTTTTCAATGAGAGTTAGAATGAAAAAACATTAGTGACCTCGAGTATGATGGTTTGGAGAATTTGGCTGGTTATATCTGCCATAAATTGAAGGACTCCAGTATTCAATCCGAAGATGTTTCAACGTACACGTGGGTTGATCATTTGAGTAAGTGTGGTTTATGTAAACCATCAGACACTCTCTTGTCATATATTAAGTACCTGGAGACAATTTTTCCTTCCACATGAATGGTGATTCCATTTTGGTAACTAAAAATTATTTAGAAAACCTTATGTCCAAAAGTGTAACTGTAGACTGTTCTAACAAAGCGAACAAGTTATTTTTTAGGTCTCGGATGTACTTCCGAATTAAAGAATTAAACAAGTCTCTTAACAACCTGACATTGCGTAAAAGAAAAATTATAAAAACTGCTACATAGTTGCTGTATGTACGTCTATTTCACATGCACAAAATTTAAATAAAGTGCATGGCATGAAAACTGTAAAACTTATTTTTGTCTTTTCCACGCCTCTTACTTAAATCTGATGAAATACATTATTTAAAAAGTAAAAAATTTTGTTTTTTATCAATCCATTAAATTTATGGTTTTATTTTGGGGCTTTTCTTCCCCTTGGTAAAAATTATATTTACTAATGTGTAGGACACTAATCAATTTTTTCCAACTAACGAAATATAATAGTTTTAGTAGATATCGATTATATGAATATTTTTATTTTCCGGATACCAATATAATCAAGAAACTGGGAACTTTAAAAATAACTGAAAATCAATTTAAATAAAAGTAAATAGTTTAATAATTTTCCTCTAAACTATAAAAATCACTTAGTTTCTTTTAGTCATAATTCATTCATTTGTACTATTCTCAAATTTCATTCGCGTTCGTATTACGAACGCATAGACGGGACTATGCTTTACTCTGTTGTTAACGTCATGCGCCAATCGGACGAGCTTACGTAACTAGAATATCAGGGTGTGCATATTTCCGGGTCCCGGTGAATTCGTATCTATTTTAATCCCCATCCTAATTACAGACCAACTGGCAACTCTGGTGCGCAGGTAATTTTTAAATAACGCATTAACTACCGGTGAATTGGTAACTTTCATTTTTTAAGTATTGTTGATAATCTAATATCGGTATTCCAGGTATTTAGCGCTGCACTCCTAGAAAATGGAAAAAATATCACAGGAAGTGAAACCGATGATGAAACGAAACGCAAAAGAGAAAACTTGGATGATTGTTTTAATAGAAGTAAAATTAAAAAACGGTCACCAAGCAAAGCAGGCAACGAAAACAAGGAAGACATGGAAAATGTTATGATTACAATAATGAAAGAGCTAATGAATAAAAACGATGAAATGCTTCAGGAAATAAAACCAATAAGGAAAGAATAACAACAAACCAATAAAGAGTTAATGGGTGTAAAAGCAGAGAAACAAAAACTAAAAAAAGAAGTAAAACAGCTACATGAATGAATGGAGCAACTGGAGAAATTTAGCAAAAAGAAAAGCTTGATCGTAACTGGGTTGAAAGTAGAAACAAATGATTATAAGAAATTAAAAGAAGGAATGGAAAATTTCAGAGCCCAAGAGTTGCAAATACAAATAAAACTAAGAAGTGCAAAAAAAATAGGAGAAACAGTATGCGCAATAGAAACAGAAGCCCTCACGGATAAAATGGAAATCCCAAACAAGAAACGTAAACTAAAACAGCATAAAGATCGTATCTATATAAACAACGATTGGACATCGAAAGAAAAAGAAATACAAAAGGAAATAACTAAAATAGCAAAGGACGAAATAAGCAAAGGTAAGCAAACGAAAATCGGCTACAAGAAATTAATAGTGAATGGCAAAATCTAGATATGGGACGAAGAGGGAGAACAGCTGATAGAAAATTCAAAAAACTAATAAACGAAGAACAGCGGCTGAAATATGATATTGACATGGCAAAAAAAGACTCGGAAATAGAAACGGTTAACGAAAACAAAATAACGCACACAAAATAAAGAAAGAATCTCAATAAGAAGAAAAGAACAAAACCCATTAGAATGGGCTCTTGGAATATTAGAACCATGCTGGCAGCAGGTAAGATCCAAGAAATAGCTCTTGAAATGAAAAAATACCAACTATAAATCCTAGCCGTACAGGAAATACGATGGAAGAAAGAAGGAAAAATTGAGAAGAAAAACTTTAGCATGTATTATTCGGGAAAAAACAAACAGGGAACGAATGGTACGGCATTTATGGTGAACAAAAAAATGAGGGAAAAACTGATACAATTCAAAGCAGTTAATGAAAGGATATCTTACATAAGAAAATAAACAAGCCCACATCTCGATAGTCAATTGCTATGCACCCACCGAAGAAGCAAACCAAGAAGATAAAACAGAATTCTAAGACATACTGGAAGAAACCTGTAAAAATATTCCGAGGAATGACATATTAATAATATTGGGTGATTTCAATGCAAAGATCGGAAAGGAGGACTATAATCGTAATGTAGCTGGCAAAGAAATCATTCATGAAACTACGAATGATAATGGAGGAGAAATCTGCAACCTAGCAGCAGCAACAAATACATATATAGTTAGTACTGGGCATAAACATAAAAAAGAAAACAAAATAACATGGATGATACCAGGAAGAATGGATGGAAACCAAATAAATCATACTCTAATTTCGAAAAAGTGGACACAAATAGTACAAGACGTAAGGTCATATAGAGGGGCAAATGGAGGCACTGACTACATACTGTTGATAGCAAAACTTAAGATGAAAATAATCAAAGCAAATAATCATAAGGAAGGAAAAAGGAGGAAATGGAATATAGCCAATCTGAAAACGCAAGAAACAAAGCAACAATATACAGAACAACTGGAACAGAAATTGGGTCAGTACGAGCACATAGAAATAGAAGGAGAATGGAAAAACATAAAGAACAGCATAATAGAGACAGCAGAACAAATAATAGGATTCCAAAAAAACAAAGAATCGAAAGAATGGTTTGATGAGGAATGTCACCAAAAAAGTCAACTGAAGCACCTCGCAAGAAACAAATGGCTACAAAGTGCCGAACAGGAACAAATGGACCAATATAGAAAAGAAAAACAAGAAGCATTGAAACTCTATAGAAGAAAGAAGAACACATGGATCTCTGAACAAATGCAAGAATTAGAAACGAATAATAAAGACAACAAGAAATTGTTCGAATAGATAAAACAACAACACATTACCAAAAAATCTGTCACAAAAATAAACAAAAAAGATTGGGAAAAACATTTCACGGACCTATACAAAAACGACAATAAGGCATATTCAGAGGATGAGGATATAAGAGATAACAGAGATGAAGAGGAAGTCGCACCTACTTATTAGGAATTCATGGAGGTATTAAAACAACTAAAAGTAAACAAAACGCCAGGGCCAGATGAAATCAACAACGAACTGATCATCAACGGCGGAGAGGAGCTCACGAAGTGAATGCACAAGATAATGGTTACAATTTGGAAGGACGAAAGCATGCCCATAGAATGGAAAAACGGGCACATCGCACCAATCTTTAAGAAAGGAGATCCAACTAAGTGCTGCAACTACAGACCAATTATGCTACTAAATACAACGTATAAGATATTGACCACAATTATAAGAAACCGACTAAATCAATACACAATAGGGTTTTAGAACAATAGATCAAAGGAAGATCAACAATAGATGCAATACACGTACTGACACAAACAATTGAAAAAAGCTATGAACATGACATATAATTACACATACTATTCATCGACTTCCAACAGGTCTTCAACAGCATATACAGACAACAATTATTAAAAGAAATGAAAAAAATGGAGATACCGGCAAAATTAATAAGACTAACTAGAATGACAATAAAATACTCAACAGCAAAAGTTAAAACAAATGAGGGCGATACAAATGACATCAAAATAGAACTTGAAGTAAGACAAGGAGACAGTCTGTCAACGACAAACGACACTATTTAATATCGCTCTAGAAGGAGTAATTAGGGACACAGGGCTGAAAAAGACAATTATTCAAAGCTCAACACAGATCATAGGATATGCAGATGAACTGGGACTGGTAGCACGAGATAAAAAAAGACTAGAAGAGGCACTTTTAACCCTGGTAAGAGAAGCAAAGACGAGAGGACTAATAATCAATCAGAATAAAACAAAATATCTTATAAGCACACGAGACAATGTAAACAGAATAGCAGAAATAAAGATAGGTGAAAATACATTCCAGAGAGTAGATTGCTTCAAATACCTGGGGGTGATGGTGGACGGCAAAAACGGAAGGAGTATAGAGATAAACGACAGAATTAAAGCAGGTAATAGAGTATATTGGAAATATCACCAACTACTCAAGGACAAAAACCTGAGCAAAAAAAACAAAATCAAAAATATACACAGCAGCAATCAGATCAGTGATAGCCTATGGAGCAGAAGTAATGTGCCTTACGAAAAAAGACGAAGAAAAGTTAAAAATAATTGAGAGAAAAATTATAAGGATACATGGCCCAGTAAAGACAGAAACAGGGGAATATTGAAAGCTGATGAACCATGAAATAATAAATATAAATAAAGGAGAAGATATAGTAAAATTCATTAAAGCACAAAGCCTCAGATGGTTTGGGCACACATAAAGAAGAGGGGTAGAAGAACTGATCAGGAAGATAATGAACTGGAAACCAGTAAAAAATAGACCAAGAGGAAGACCAAAAATTAGATGGGAAGATCAACTGCTAGACGATATATCAAAGATGGAAATTGCAAACTGGAGAGAAAATATTTAGGACCGGAGAGAGTGGAAGAAGATAGTAGATAGGGCAAAAAAACATCACAACCTATGACCTAAGACCTAAAGGAAAAGCGGACTAATTTACCGCGTGAAATGGATTAAAAGAGCTCATATTTGAGCAAACTATACTCTAACAAGAGTGAACGGTCCATATAATAATTCCAGGTATGTACCTGTATAAATTACCCTCCTTGAAGTTGGTGTAAAAGGTATTCACCATTTATGTATTGTCTTTTGGAAGGATTACTAGAGAAAATCCAAATAAATTTTGAAAAAATGGCTGAAATCGCTGAAATTCTTGTAACAGATTCCGTAATGAGTGTACATGGGTGGTAAATGATTTTAAATTTCGCTTAAAGAAAGTGCTAAAAAGTCTAAAACATTTATGGTACTGTTCTCCATCTGGTTTCCAGGCAACCTGTTATACCGACGGTTAGTTTTTTTAATATTTTGAGTAGTAACTATGTTGGTTATCAACAATTTTATGTAAAAAATGCACATTTTGCCATTTTTTGTCTACCAGTAAGAAGAAAAACATTCAAAACAAAATTTAAGATAACCGCATTATAGAGCATGTAAAACAATTTAAACAAGGTTTTATAAATTTCGCTATACTTAATTATTGCTTATAAAACTATAAATTAAGTCAGTTTAACGTTAATATAACTTATGTAAAAAATACAACTTATATCTCGATATTACGTGAAATAGCTCAAAGAAATGAGTAAAAATACACGGTTTTTATGACACTCAGTGTAACTACGTAACAATTGTTTTAGTTTCTATATGGACGGAATAACAAAATTTATGTAAATCTGACCAATTTTTTCTCAATTTAATTATTTATTGACAATTTAAATGAAAAATAGCCGATTTTAAGAATTTTCGTCTATAAGTTACAATGTTTTACCAAAAAACTGAAAAAAGAACCGATTAGTTTATTGAAATAGCCTTAAAATGAGTTGAAGTAAAATAGAATTGGAGCTTTGTTTATCAATAAACATTAACTATTCAAATTTATTTCTTACGTTTTAAGCTAACTACCTGAGGTACCCCTAAACCCTAAAAATGTCATCAAAACGACGATTTTGAAGCTCTTCCGACTGGATTAAAGAAGCTATTATCGATTCAAACAAAAGTTGTGTATTTTTAATTCTAAATTTCAACTATTTAATTAAAAATAAAGTGTTTCAGTTGAAAATTCAAAGTTGCTACACCCACCGCTTTCGCAGGCAGAATAAGAACCCTGCTATTGCATAAGTATATAGATTTTGAAAAACCATTCAAAAAGCATTCCAAAGTTTTTTCGATATGCCGTCTAGTTCTCGAGATATTTGACAATCGCCTTTCTGGACAGAGCCCTTAAATAATGTAAACATTATTATTCAAGCTAGACATAAGCCGAGTGAGAGAGCTGACCGTGAAATTCATTTGCGATGTTTCCAAATTTACCGGATCTCGGGTTGTCTGCAAAATATATATTTACCATATACACAACGGATCGCGCGCGCTGCCCTCTACAGCGGATTTAGTGGAACCACTGCAATATAAAATTCACCAAAAGGGATGCAAAATGAGGTCCAGACAAAAATCGATTTCCTTGTACCCTAACCATTGTTACATCGAGATGTCACTATATACACGTGAATACAAGGTGAGATCCAAAATCGGATCTCGCCTTGCAAAACGGATCTCATCTTGTATAGCTTATGATACAAACGGATCTCGCCTTGATATGAAGACATATATATATATATATATATATATATATATATATATATATATATATATATATATATATATATATATATATATATACATCCTACTATCAATTTGGCATCGATACATTATGCATTTACCATCGATTTGGCATCGTCTTGCAAAGTGGCATCTGTATATCGATGCCACTTTACACTACCTTAATAACTTTATTCCTGTACTTGCTACCAGAAGTCTAATCAGCTCGGTAGTTAGAGATTTGATTCCTTGATGTTACTTTAATATATCAGCTTTCCTTGTTTACCTCTTACTAAGTTATATAAGTTTATTCCATAAAATGTTTGAGTCCAAAATGATCGTACAGTGAAAATATTATATACATTTAGTTCAGTGTTTTACCGTTTTGTCGCTGCCGTTATATACATGAAAACGTATATCCCACTTTCATTATCAATCATTTTGGCATCAGAAATTTGGCATCACTGTTGAATACAATATTATTCACAACGAAAAATAGACAATTTGAGAATGTATATATTATTTTCATAAAGAAATCAGTCTGGCATCATGTTTTATTGTTTTCACCCAATTTTGAAAAAATGTGAAAACTTTGTATTATCCACGTCCGTCTGTCCGTCTGTCTGTAACCACAACTCCTCCGTCAATATACCAGCTAGAATGACAAATGAGGTATCAAATGAAAGCTGATAATCCAAGGATGGTACTAAAGGTGAGATATTTGACCTTGGCGGTCTGTCCGTCGGTCTTTACGACCGCGAATATAACTCCTCCATCATTATACCAGGTAGAATGACAAATGAGGTGTCAAATGAAAGCATATAATCCAAGGATGGTACTAACGGTGAGATATTTGACCTAGGCTGTCTTTCCGTCGGTCCCTCCGACCGCAAATATAACTCCTCCGTCATTATACCAGGTAGAATGACAAATGAGGTGTTAAAAGAAAGCTTATAATACAAGGATGGTACTAAAGGTGAGATATTTGACTTAGGCGGTCTGTGACTCGGTCCCTCCGACCGCGAATATAACTTATCCGTCATTATACCAGGTAGAATGACAAATGAGGTGTCAAATGAAAGCTGATAATCCTAGGATGGTACTAAAGGTGAGATATTTGACCTAGGCTGTCTTTCCGTCGGTCCCTCCGACCGCGAATATAACTCCTCCGTCATTATACCAGGTAGAATGACAAATGAGGTGTCAAATGAAGGCTGATATTCCAAGGATGGTACTAAAGGTGAGATATTTGACCTACATGGTCTGTGCGCCGGTCCCTCCGACCGCCAATATAACTCCTCCATCATTATACCAGGTAGAATGACAAATGAGGTGTCAAATGAAAGCTTATATTCCAAGGATGGTAATAAAGGTGAGATATTTGACCTAGGCTGTCTTTCCGACGGTCCGTACGACCGGGAATATAACTCCTCCGTCATTATACCATGTAGAATGAGAAATGAGGTGTCAAATGAAGGCTGATATTCCAAGGATGGTACTAAAGGTGAGATATTTGACCTACATGGTCTGTCCGTCGGTCCGTCCGACCGCGAGTATAACTCCTCAATCATTATACCAGGTAGAATGATAAATGAGGTGTCAAATGAAAGCTTATAATCCAAGGATGGTACTAAAGGTGAGATATTTGGCCTAGGCAATCTTTCTGTCGGTCCGTACGACCGCGAATATAACTTCTCCGTCATTATACCAGGTAGAATGACAAATGAGGTGTCAAATGAAAGCTTATATTCCAAGGATGGTACTAAAGGTGAGATATTTGACCCAGGCTGTCTTTCCGTCGGTCCGTACGACCGCGCATATAACCCCTCCGTCGTTATACCAGGTAGAATGACAAATGAGGTGTCAAATGAAAGCTGATAATCCAATGATAGTACTACAGGTGAGCGATTTGACCTAGGCTGTCTTTCCGCCGGTCCGTACGACCGCGACTATAACTTCTGCGTCTTTATACCAAGTAGAATGACAAATGAGGTGTCAAATGAAAGCTGATAATCCAATGATGGTACTACAGGTGAGCGATTTGACCTAAGCTGTCTTTCCGCCGGTCCGTACGACCGCGACTATAACTTCTGCGTCTTTATACCAAGTAGAATGATAAATAAGGTGTCAAATGAAAGCTTATAATCCAAGGATGGTACTAACAGTGAGATATTTGGCCTAGACAATCTTTCTGTCGGTCCGTACGACCGCGAATATAACTTCTCCGTCATTATACCAGGTAGAACGACAAATAAGGTGTCAAATGTAAGCTGGTAATACAAGGATGGTACTAAAGGTGAGATATTTGACCTAGGCGGTCTGTCGGTGGGTCCGTCCGACCGCGAATGTAACTCCTCTATCATTATACCAGCTATAATAATAAATGAGGTGTCAAATGAAAGCTTATAATCCAAGGATGGTACTAAAGGTGAGATATTTGAGCTGGGTACTCTTTCTGTCGGTCCGTACGACCGCCAATATAACTCCTCCGCCATTATACCGGGTAGAATGACAAATGAGGTGTCAAATAAAAGCTTGTGGGTGAAAACCTAGGACTTAAGAAGTCCAATTTAAAAATAGGCCATATCAGAGATATGCCTTAGACATCATAGAAGACAATGACACAGAAAAATCAAACAAGCAATATGTCAAAAGGGCCTTAGTTATGTATCTTCGGTCCTGTTGGTCCAATCGTGATGTATAGCACCTCAAATGATAGGATTTGACAAACAGAATACAATGAGAGAAAAATCAAATACAACCTCATGTCAAAAGGGCCTTAGTCGCGTATCTTCGGTCCTATAAGACCAATCGTGACGTACGGCATCTCAAATAATAGGACTTGACAAATAAAATACAATGACACAGAAAAATCAAATACAGCAACAAGTCAAAAGGGCCCTAGTTATGTATATCTAGTCCTATTGGTCCAATTGTGACGTACAGCAGCTCAAATGGTAGGGTTTAATGAACAGAATACAATGACACAGAAAAATCAAATACAGCAATATGTCAAAAGGGCCTTATTTACGTATCTTCGCTCCTATTGGTCCAATCGTGGCGTACAGCACCTAAAATAACTGGATTTGACTAATATAATACAATGACGTATGAAAATCAATTACAGCATCATGTCAAAAGGGCCTTAGTCTTGTATCTACGGTTCTATTGGTTCAATCGTGACGTACAGCGTCTGAAATGATGGGATTTAACTGGCAGAATAAGATGGTGTAGACAAATGAAAATGACGGCATGTAATAACACTTTAAAATTGTAGAAATAAAATGGATTAACACACATGGTATGACATATTAGGTGAGAGTATTTAACAAATAGAATACGATTACATACGTCCAGTTTTTGACAAGCGACTTCTCTACATATGATAAAGGCGAAAGGGCCCCAACGTTCACTGCTCGACATAGGCCTCCCGTTCACTGCATATACCCACTGCTTTCTGACGCTGTGACTTGAGAGGATAGGATTTAACAAATAGAACGACAAAGAAGACTAAACAAGGCAGCTCACGGGAAAAACACAACTGTCCGTTTTATACTCTACAGGGAAGCATCAAATATTCAACGTAAGAATATATTAGAGTATAACGGTATGATAAATCTTTTTCTTCTTTTTTTCATTTAGTGCATTCCGTACGTTTTTTAAACATAATCAGGAGAAGTTGTTGAATTTCTGAAGTCTATAAAAGAATTTCTTAACAAACCTTTTTTTAATTGTGTTATGGATTATTTTTAAGAATGTGTTTAAAAGGCAGTTCGCAGGCTTATTGTTCAATGGGCTTATCACTTTCAAGCGCCTGTCTTTTTTGTAGGACTATTAATTGTTACTTGTGATTTCAACCATTCTAGCGGGGCAATGCCTTTTCTATAACTGAAATGAATATTGTTATCCATTTAATTTTTTTCCTCAATTAATTGAATGCCTCCTACTGGTGTTTGGTCTAAGCTTACCGCTTTTCCCCATTTAAGCTAAACTGCTCGTCAAAAGTTAGGGATATAGAAAATTATGCTCATTTTCATAGCTAATTTTTTCGAGAACAGATTAACGGATTCCACTATTTTTTTTTAATATTTTAGATTTTTCTTTAGTATTTACACAGTTGTGCAAAGGTTTACACAAACTTCTTTTTTGTACTTATACCGAGTGGTAGGTATAAGTACAGAAAAGAAGTTTGAGTAAACCTCTTGATAGGTATTAGTTACGTATCTTCACTCCCATTGGTCCCAACGTGTCGTACGGCGGCTCAAATCATTGGAATCAGCCAACAGAATACAATGACTAGGGAGCGGATTTATATGCGATCAATTTTGATGAAATATTCGCATATATATGCGGTAAAAAATTACGAAATATGCGCAAGATATGCACAAAAATTCAAAAAATGCGCATTTCGGGAAACCACAAATTTTCTGTCTTATTTAGTAATCTTATTTATTATTTTTCAAATAAAATCATTTTTTATATATGCAATTTATTCACAGTTTTTACAAAAACTGCTACCAATAGTTACCTATTTAAAATAAAACAACAATATCACTATAAATATATCTTCGATTATAATTCACTACAATGTGTTTTTCCAAATTCTTTACGAGGAAACATATTCTTTGATCAGACAAAATATTTTTATAACTTGAAAAACTCCTTTCAACATCGATAATTGGTGCGTATTTAAAATAACTTGTTAATTTCCGTTAGAAAATCGTAAAACTTTGGCTAAAGGTGTAAATTCTCTTAACAATAGAGGATTTAAAAAATCACCAGAATTATAGGTAGGTACCTACCCTAATAGCACAAGGACGTCCTTCTCGGACTTTAGGGACGTCCATTGGACGTCCGTTTTCGTCCGAGGAACGTCCTTTATACGTCCTATTTTGGTCCAAATGTCGCGCTACCGAACGTCCATTGGACGTCCATCTAATGTCCGAGGGGACATATATTGGATCTTAATCGGACGTAAATTGGACCTTAATCGGACGTCCTAGGGGACGTAAATTGGACCCTAATCGGACGTAAATTGGACCTTAATCGGACGTAAATTGAACCTTAATCGGACGTAAATTGGACCTTAATCGGACGTAAATTGAACCTTAATCGGACGTAAATTGGACTTTAATCGGACGTAAATTGGACCTTAATCGGACGTAAATGGGACCTTAATTGGACGTAAATTGGACCTTAATCGGAGTAAATTGGATCTTAATCGGACGTCTTAGGGGACGTGAATTGGACCTTAACAGGACGTCCAATTTTGGTCCAAATTCCACGTTGCCAAACGCCCAATGGAGGTCCACCTAACGTCCGAAGGGACGTTCGGTGGACGTCAATTGGGCCTTCATAGGACGTCCCAGTTTGGTCCAATGTATTGCTGCCGATCATCCATCTAACGTCCTGGGAGGACGTTCGGTGGACGTCTAGAGACGATATTTATACCTGTGGAGAATGTATTGTGGGAAATAAAAAATATATTTTTTAAGGAACTTATATTACATCTTATATTAATTTACAATTATTGGATATTAGATTATTTACATTAAATTATAATTACATTTCTCCAAGAAATTAACGCACCACCTTAAAAATGGGCCATTTTTGATGTCTCAAATTTCCTAAAGCCATTGTCCCATCTAAGTGATTTTTTTAATAATATTATAGCCTGGGCTATATGGGCTACCTCCATAAGCTTGTCATGCACGGGGAGCTATACTGTAATAATATTATATCACATCGCTGAGGGAACTCTACATTACATATACTTTTCGAATCAAAACTTTTATTCTGTTAATATTATTACTTAAAAAATATATACTACATTCGTCTCGCTAAACTCGAAAAATAACTTATAAACCATAAAAATCTCCAAAAATATAAATGACATAAATGAGAATTGGCACAATTATTATTATGGTTTTAAGTTGATTTTTCGGATTTAACTACAATATTATGCAAAAAATTATGTTATATCGCAGATTTAAAATGGGTTTATCTCGAAAACAGTTATATTAAGTTTAGCGAGATGATTGTAGTACACTTTTTTTAAGTAAAAATATTAAGAGAATAAAAGTAGACTGGTACGCAGTCTGATTTTTGCATAAGAGTTTAATGAAATGGTAACAAATCAATTGGAAGTTCTGTCCGACAAAATACATGGAACGTGTTCGGTAGTCTGATGTTCCAAGTTTTTAACCTGTTCCACAATTAAAACTTCCCCGGTTCCAGTATTCCCGTACATCAAAGTTTGTCCGACTAGACACCGTGAAGCTATTAACAAATTTTCAGCTTGCTGTTAATCAACTTTTTTTATTACGCGGGATCCAGGTCTATAAATTAATACAATAAATAAGTAGGTAGGTATATATTATACACTTATTTATACGAGTACAATTAATAGTAGAGCTGGTTTTTGGGATGTTACAAGCAGCATTTGCATTTCCACAGAGATACTTATGACAGAAATAATAAAATACCGAGACGGACTATTATTATAATAATTTACAATAGGACCCGACGGCCGACGCTATAGGGACAGGTAAAATTTATGACTGAACAATGCACCGAGCATCGATACAAGCAATATGTACCGGTCGAAGGTTATTTTTTTATTGTGCCAAATGGACGTATATAGTACCTACCTTTAAAAATCGAATACACAAATTAAAAGATATTTAACAACCATAAAGATTTGTCAAACTCTATCACCGACTTCATGAAAACAAGTATTACTACATTCTTTGATAGTTTTTGCTGTAAATTTTAAAGGATTGACATGAAATTTGGCATACGCATAGCTAACATGCCAAAGAAAAAAAGTGATATTGTGCCAATGTGTGCTATTGCCCTGGGGTGAGTTTCACTCTTTCTCTGGGGTGAAAAACGTTCAAAATAAGTCCGGACTTCGATAAACTGATTAATATTAAGCAACCTTTATTCCATACTTACAAAGTATGTGTACTTACAAATTAGTATGTGAATTTGGGGGGTGAGTTTCACCCCGAGGAGGGGTGATATACAAAATATAGATAGATACACAAAAGATATACAAAAATGTTTCAAAACATCGAAAAAATGTGGTAAAATGCAAATATACATATCATATTATGATAAAATTGCGATTTTGGCGATTTGCCTTTTTGGATAGAATGATGATGATGTTGATTAGGATAAAACTGCGAAGAATTTTTTTATCGAAATATAGTAAAAAATATGAAAAATATACCAAAAAGCTTGAAAAAATATGTAAGTATGTAAGGAAAAACATAAATAATTAAATAAACTTTTGACAACACAACACAAAAGTTTGAAACACTCACTATTTGGATTGGTTGTCCTGGCTTGTGATTTTCTTCTTTGCAGATGACGCTCACGGATCGATGTCAATGTCCAACGGACGTCCGAGCACGGACGTCCAATGGACGTCCAAAGGACGTTCATATTTATTCAACACGTAAGTACGTCCAACGTCGGACGTCCGAAGGACGTTCATTTATAGTCCATCCGCATTAGGACTAAAACTGGACCTTTTTTGGGCACACGTACGCTCAACTTCAAAAAGATGCTCTCAATATTCATCTGTAGTAAGGATACATTGATAAAAATTATATTTTTGCTTATTAGAATTAACCACCAAACTTCTATCATCTTGGTAACGGGAATAATAAAACATTATAAAGTCCACTTTACATCAACAATAATTGAACAAGAAATTGACGACAAGTTATTCAAGGTCAAATTTGGCTTATACAAAACACAATTCTACTTCCAATTTTGCCGTGAATAAACAGAAAATAAAGAAATTTGACAAAATAAAACATATCCAATTGTTCTATTTCATCAAATTCCTTCATTTTCTTTTACAAATCATACATTTTGTACTCGTCAAATTTGGCCTTGAATAACTTAGTCAATTTCTTGTTCAATTTATTGTTGATGTAGAGTGGACATAACGAATAATTTACCGATCAGATTTTCACACTTTACATAAAAACAAAAACATGTATTAGATATTAAACTACATATACAGTTTTGAATTAAATATGATTTATAATCTTTTCCATTTAAACTATTTTATTAACATAATTAAGTTAATATTTTATTAAATAATTTTGCTGTTTAATCCCCTTATTGGTAGAATATGTCCAATATGGACGATTGGAAAAGGTCCGTATTTCGTCCGAGTACGGACGTCCAAAGGACGTTCATATTTATTCCACCCGAAGGACGTCCAACACCGGACGTCCGAAGGACGTACATATTTAGTCCACCCGAAGGACGTCCAACGCCGGACGTCCAAAGGACGTACATATTTAGTCCACCTGAAGGACGTCCAACGCCGGACGTCCAACGCCGGACGTCCAAAGGACGTACATATTTAGTACACCCGAAGTACGTCCGTTTATGGTCCATGGACGTTAGGACCAAAAATTGACCTATTTTGGACGTCCAAAGGACGTCGTGTGCTATTAGGGTATTAAATATAACAAAAGTATATAAAATTCGGATTTCCGGGTAAAACATCCTTCGTCATTTTAACATCCTACAATCATTTCATAACGGCGGCGTATTATCCTATAAGTACTTTGTGTAGAGATCGTTTATTTTCTAAGAAAAAATGAAAGGCGGTTAATGAGCTGTCTCTCTTGGTTCTCGAATTAATACAGACCACAGCCTGTGCGTGGAAATATTTTGTCGAATTAAAAAATTTAAATTTTGTTTTGGACTAATGAAATAAAACATTTTAGTAGTTCCAAAATGACACAAAATCTAGGCATCGGATAAAAAAGTTTATTTGAAGAAAGTGTATTTTTTTGTTCTTCTTAATGGCGGTACAGGCTCGTTTTTTTAACCTTCGGAGTACGGAGATTATGTGACTTACTTAGATTACGAAGATGGGTCAAGCGTGACCCATTCTCATTTTATTTATAAGGATGTTTTAAATAGTCAGTGTTATTAAACAGTATATTTAATTCAACAAAAAACAAACAAACATAACAATTATAATCCTAAATTATTGTATTTACATTTTTTAAGATGGTTCTCCATGGGCATACACTAGTTCGCTCCGGCGGCCAGATTTTAATACCTTACAGAAAACGGGCATAGGTAAATTCGCTCCGGCCATATATTTGAATACGTATACCCGTAAACAGAGACGGCTGCGATTTACGTGTACCTACAAACATATTGAAAATATTCTTCGAAATCCGAAGACCGGGTCAGGACTGACCCAGCCTCATAGATGTTGCGTAGAGGAAAAACTGTAATTTGCATGTTCACGAATTATATACGAAAAAATAAATTGAAACAAATAAGGAGAACTTACGATCGATCGGATTTTTAAAAAAAATTATTTCATAAAATATTAAGAAATAAGTGAATTTCGGGTCACGCTTGACCCAGTCTTCGTACTCCGAGGGTTAATATTGTATTTAATTACAGAATAATTTTCAAATATTACCTAATATATTTTTCAAATTGGGCTCTGTACCGCCATTCTTTATTATATTACGGATACGTGTGCCAAATATCTTGAAAAAATATTCAAAATTACAGCCGCAATCTTGGAACGCGTTTTGGCTACCTGTTGATCGCTACTGTATCACCTTAAACAATTTTTTAAACAAATTCACAAAAATAATTTTTTCATTACGAACGATTTTTTAGATAAGTTGGGTTATTCTAAGCAAAAAAGGTATCTTGAGATTTTTCTCTAAAATTGATTTTTGTCGAGTTATATGGCCATTTTCGCATTTTTCAGGTTTTAAATCGCGTATAACTTGACAACAATCAATTTTAGAGAAAATTGACAAGAGACCTTTTTTGTTCAGAATGTCCAAAATTATCTAAAAAAAATTGTTCAAAGTGAAAAAATTATTTTTGTGGATTTGTTTAAAAAATTGTTTAAACAATTTTTCGACCACGGCACCTTGTGAATATGTTATAAGGACCTCTTTTTGAGTAAGTTTGTGCAAAAAAATCGAATCGGAATAATTTCACTAACAGGGGCGACGATAAATCCGGGACTATAGCGCTAATTATTAATAATTAAAAATAACAGCTTTGTAATAAAATAATGACAAAAATCTCTTAAGGACCTTGAAGCAAGGGTTTGAAACTTGATCTGCTCACTTTTTAATTTCATAATAATAACTTTTAATCGAGTTATTAAGACTTAAAAATGGCCATTTTCGCATTTTTCAAATTTTTAATCGCATATAACTCGACAACAATCAATTTTAAACAAAAATGGCAAGACACCTTTTTTGCCCAGAATGACACAAGTTATCTAAAAAAAATTGTTCGAAATGAAAAAATTGTTTTTGTGAATTTGTTTCAAAAAAATTTTTTAAACAATGTTTCGACCAATGCACCGCCCGGCACCCTTTGTATATGTTATAAGGACCTCTTTTTGAGTAAGTTTGTGCAAAAAAATCGAATCGGAATAATTTCGCTAGCGGGGGCGACGATACTGCCCGGTCTACTTTTGATGCTGATGGTGATAGAATAGATACTTTTTATATAACAAAAATAAAACTTTTTTTAAACTCTTTAAAAAATTTGTGGCGGGTTTTCCCCGAAAAGTGCGTTATTTTTTGGACATTTTACGTTGAACTAGTCGATTTGGAATTTGACGAATAAGAACCAACTTTTGATTAGCTCCAACTCTGTTTTTATTGTGTGTCCAGACTTCATACATACATCATTTTTTTTACTGTTTTATAAGCTTTATATTTGCTAGGAATAGTTTTTCGATCAAATACTTACTTTTTGATTTATTTGCGAAAAACCATCTAAAAACAAAAGTTACAAGGAATTTAATTAGTTTATCCACTTACGGACTTATTTGGACCTATATTTTTTCACACTCGAGAAGGGGGTGGTACTCATCCCCAGAAAAAAAGCACACACTGGCACTCTGATGTTCATTTCGCGAAATATCGCAGGGTTCGTATTTAAAATTTTTAATTTACTCCTCACCCCTTTCCGTGGGGGTTCGTTTTTGGTATCATTCGATAGACTTTTGAAAAATATTGAACACGCATTTTTTAGTTTTTCGATCTGACGTTCATTTCGCGAAATATTCGCTTTTTTGTGAAACTTTGTGACTCGCCCATCATTTCTTCAGATTTGGGAACACTTAATAATCGGAGGGGGCCAAGTCAGGAGAGTAAGCCGCATGAGAAAGTAATTAGAACCCCAACTCGAATTTTTGCTACTGTCACAACGCTCTTGTGAGTCGATGTATTGTCTTAGGTCTTGAGAACACTTTTTTCTTCTGCTTATGGAGTCGTTTTTCATTCATCACATACCGGAACTCACCACATAAATTTTGAAGACCCTGACATCAAAACTGTATTAAATTATATATGTGATCTAAGTAAGTTAATGAAAAGTCAGAATAGATAGAGTAGAACACTTATAAAAAAAATTGTAACAAGCAATTGGACATCGTAAGTTCTAATTTTTCACAAAAAGTGACCGGAAGTTGAACCGGCAGTCGATATTTGAACCCTTCGTGTAACTTTTTGTCAGCTGATATGACGGATGAATTTTGTTCACCTACAGATATGGACGAACAGACAGGCATGAAACCGGAAGTATGTATTTGTTCTGGTCTTTCTTAGTCGTGTTGACGAATAGTTTGTACTATTTCGACGAATTTAAAACAGTACTTTCGGTTGCAACTCTGGAACAGGCAGTCCGAGGTCAAACTTCTCACATGTAATATCATATTTTGGTTATAGGCTTTCATTTGACACCTTATTTGTCATTCTTTCTGTCCTACTAATAGACGAGTTGTGTTTATTGACGGACAGACATGGATAATTCTAGGTTTTCACATTTAATGATAAAAACAATAATTATACAATTCAGTTAACCTGACTATATCATTGTGATAATGACTTCTTATCTAAAAGTGACAACGGCAATAATTGCCGTTGTAATAATTATTATTCCATTCACTCACGATAAAATATCGCAAAACCTCCAGATTTTAAAGAACCGCTTGGATTGACATAAAATTTGGCACACACGTAGCTAAAATGCCAAAGAAAAAAGTGAGATTATGCCGATATGTTCTCTTGTCCTGGATGTGACTTTCACCCCTTCTTGGAGGTGAAAAAACATACGTGCAAAATAAGTCCGGAAGTGGATAAACTGACTAATTCTAATTCTAAGCAAATTTTGTTCTATAAAAGTTTTAGGTCAATACTTTTCGAGGTATGTGCGAGTGAATATGTTTATTTTTCATAGAAAAACACGTTTTGGACGGATTTTCGCAAATAACTCAAAAAGTAAGTATGTACATATTTTATCGAAGAAAATATTCCTAGCAATAATATAGCTTATGAAAAAGAGGTGTCAGTATAAGGTCTGTAGACCCAGTAGAAGCAGGGTTGCAGCTAATGAAAAATAGGTTCTTATTCGTCAAATACCAAATCGAATATTTCAACGTAAAATAACCAAAAAAATAAAGCACTTTTCGGGAAACACTCATCATAACTCTTTTAAAGTGTTTAAAAAAAATTTTTTTTGGTGTTTTTAAAACAGTTTCTAGCGTGAAAAGTAAGCAAGTTACGCTGAAAATAAAATCGTTCCCTTTTTTTTGGCAAAAGAAAGTCATGAAAATTAATTGTTACCGCTTCACACGTTACTTTAGATAAATGTATTGTTTATACAGGGTGTCTCCGAAAATAGTGCGTTCCTTTAAGGTGTGGATATAATACACAATTTAGAACAAAAAGGTGTTGTAACATTTTTTCCTAAAGTTAACCGTTTCAACAAAAATTACGTTGTTCTCCATAAGAGTAAATTTTTATTTTCATAAATTTATATGACCTGGCAACATGGCGTAGAAGAACCTGTGACTGTGAAATTTAATCTAATGGGACCCCTTGTTTATTTACTAATTGAGTATCAATTTGCATATCAAAATGTATTTTCGTTTTTTGGTCAAACGGCTGAATTTAGAATAAAATGTTATAAGACTTTTTTGCTCTACATTGTGCTTTCTATCTATACCTTTAAGGAACGCACTATTTTCGGGGAAACCCTGTATATGATCTGTAAGTTGCATTGGTTCAAAATGCTTATTTTTGAAAGGGGTTTTGTTGAAAGGCCTCGAACGAATCACTAGTCACGAGTATGTATATGCAAATTTTGAACAGCCATATCTTAACCAATTTTTGTCTTCCAGAAAATCAAAAAATTCCAAATATTTAAAAAAGCAACACCTACATTTTTTACTCTTTAAGATATTTGGTATCACTAATAATTTTTAAGTTATTTTGACAAAAGTCTTTTTTTCAAAATTAAAGATTTAAAAAAATTTACTTTAAAACCAAATTTTTCCACAAATAAGCACTTTAAACTGATGAAACTTACAAACACAAACAATACATAAAGTTACTTGTGAAGTGGTAACGATTAATTCCATTTGGGCTGTTAATTAGAGGGAGTTTTTAGAATATTTTTAACCAAAAAAAAAGGAACAACTGTATTTTGAGCGTAACCTGCTTACTCTTGCTGCTGGAAACTTTAAAAAAAAATAAAAATAAACGTTTTCTTAAACACTTTAAGAAAGTTGTAATAAGTTTTCCCAGAAAAGTGTTTCATTTTTTTTATTTCACGTTAAAATATTCGATTTGGAATTTGAGATATAAGAGCTTATTTTTCACTATAGTCTGTTTTTAAACAAGAGGAGTCATTCAAATTTCCCGCGCCGTACACCTTGTTTGTAATTGGTACAACCTCAGGCAATTTTACTCATATCAAATTTTGACACTATTGGCATTTCATAGGTTAGTTTATTTATTTTATCAGCAATTTTTGTATTTTCTGCGTTCTTCCTTTTATTTTTAGATTTTTAGTCAAGATTACCGTCAAAGGCCGATATGATCAACCAAAAAAGAAGATTTATCTGATGATATTTCTAGTGACTTTCTTGGGTGTGAATCTGCCATTTAGTTTACCTACTCCTCTTGGTTTTAAAACAAAGCTTAGCAATAACTCTGCTTCTACTGGGTCTACAGACCTGACACATATACCATTTTTTCACTTTTTTATAAGCTATATTTACTATTTGCCAATTTTTTTTCAATAAAGTACCTACTTTTTGAGTTATTTGCGAAAAACCGTATAAAAACGTTTTTTTTTTTTGTTGAAAAATGAACATATTCACTCGCAAATATCTCTAAAAGTATTGACTTAGTGAAAAACGCTATAAAATAGAAGTTGCTTAGAATTAGTCAATTTATCCAATTCCGGACTTATTTGAACGTATTTGTTTTCATACCCTATAACCGACGAAACTCACCTCCAGATCAAAAGCACATATCGGCACAATATCACTTTTTTTCTTTAACATATTAGCTATAGGTACGTGTCCCAAATTTTATGTCAAACCAAGCGTTTCTTCAAAATTCTGACCAAAAACCCTAAGTAAATTAAACGAAAATATAAAATGAATTTTTCAAACAAATATTTTAAGTCGGTATGAGAAATTTTAATTTAACAGATGAAATCAAATAAACACAATTCAACTCGTAAAATATTTAGACCCTTGCTTGGTAATCCAGCTGAACAGGTAAAGAACCTACCTTTTATGTAGTTTATAATCTGAGAGGATGGAATATTTTACCAAAATATTCCATCCTCTAAGTTTACAATAGACCTTTTCTACCTGTCCTCAAAAGATCGGTATTTTTAACTCGTGGCAACGTCGAAAAGCGGCAAAATGATGGGAAATACACATTTTTATGTGGTGGAAGTCAAAATGGTTATGAAGTGTAAAAATTTTTGTATATAATTTAAATTTTTAAAATTAAAATTTTAGAAAACTGAGAACGATACAGGGCGTTAAAAAATGCGCTCAACAAACATACACGAATTAAAATTCGAAAATGATAGTATTTCTTGGTGATGCCAAATGACTGCAACATGAAAAGATGACATAATGATAGCGGGATGTATATATATATATATATATATATATATATATATATATATATATATATATATATTGATACATGTATCCATGTGACTTCCAAAGTAGATTCTCGTAATACGTTGTTACTTCATATATACCGTTATGACTTCCGATTTCGGAAGTCACAACGTTTTGCCTATATTTTTACGAATTTGGCTACTAGATGGTATCAGAAGGCTTATATTAAAAATTTCGCTGGAAGTCATATCGTATCTAACATACTCATAAGATCAGATTTTAGTTCGACGGTATATCACCAGCGCTAGTGTCGCTCCCGTGCTACTATACAGGCTATGTACACAACGCGTAGCGTCTTCCGTATACCACACCGCTCGGTGTGACTTCCGTTTTTTGGCAACCCTGTGTAACGGTTTCCAGACATTTATCTGTTGTAGATTCGCGGTCCTAATCGTACTTAGTGTTTTGTGTGCCTTTTGTTTTTAAACATGAATAATAGCATATCTGCTTTACTTTTAAAGTTAGCCTTAAATGAAGGTACAATAAGTGATTATATATCTCTATAATTATATATTTTCTGTACTTATTTTAATCTATAATATTTACTTACCTATTTACTTATATAAATTCATTTTTCTCGTGTTTTGTTTACTTCCTTTTTTACAATGAACTTCTAATTTAATCTACACTCACCGGCACGAAAAACGGGCACCCCAAAAAAATGGGTAATTTTTGATGTCTCGTATCTCCCAAACCTGTTGTCCGATTTAAGTAATTTTTTTTAATATGTTATAGCCTTATTCTTTAACAAAATAGCTATGATAATATTGTTGATAGACAGGTAAATTTTCATTGTATACCGGGTGTACCAATCAAACTGGGTTTTTTTTCTCAATTTTCACAACACCCTGTGGAATATTCTAGCCTTTATAATATATTTAACCCTGCTGTCCTGTTCGGGACTATTTGACCCAAAAAAAAATTTATTTCTTATTTTACAAATTATCACGCGGCGTAACGATTTGGTGTTCCGTGACTTTATTACCTAATATGAGGTCTTTCAATTGCATATGAGATTAAAAATCAACTGCCTGATTTTTTTAATAAAAGTTAAATTGTTACGTATAGTACGTTCGGGTCAATATGACCCGCGTATTTAAACTGTTAAAAATTACCTCTGTACGTATGTTTAGTTTAGAACATTCTATATTTTTAACAGTGTTTGTCAGTCGGGCACGTCTATAAATTAATAATAAAAACAGGTTTCTGCAAGCTAGAACTTGAATAAGAGTTGTAGTATAGCTACACGATTTTGCAAACACAGTTGCAAACCAAATTTTACATAATATGACCAACATGAGCGGACATCATGTTTTTGGAACGAACTGGAAAGACTTGGATAAAATTGGTTTCCAAGCATTGATCTTTTATTTTTAGCTTAAGCTTTTAAGTCCCATAGTAAATCAACTGAAAGTTTGTGGAATGAAGAAACGGGTTATTGGTACTACTATATTTCGATCAACAATGTCCCTTGAAGTATTTAGAAAAATATCACAAATAATATGTTTTGATAAAAAAACTACTAGACAGGATAGGAGACGCGTGTTTTGATAAACTTGCTGCAATACATGAAATTTGAGAAAAATGGGTAGAAAATAAATATACCCACATTTTTTAACCCTAATGAAAATGTTACCGTCGATGAGCCACTAGTTGCTTTTAGCCTATCCTTTCAAACAGTACATTTCAAGCAAGCCAGCGAAATATGGCACAAAAATTTGGTTTGTATGTACTTATGAACAGTAAAACTTCTTATTAGTTCTTATGCTCTAAAATTGCAGATATATACAGGAAAGCAGGTGCCGCGCAATAATGAAATCAGGTAATGCGTGTGGTGTGTGACTTGAGTGGTGATTTTGATATTACTTTTGATAACTTTTTTACATCGTACAATTTAGGACAATTTCTTCTAAAAAAAAGTACAATGCTGGCGACTATAAGAAAAATAAACCTGAGCTTCCAGCAAAAATCGCGAATAAAGAAGTTCGTCTTTTTTGCTTCACACAAGATATCAGTGTTGTTGACAATATTCCTAAAAATAATAAAAATATTGTGTTTACGAGTACTTTGCATCATGGAAAATTTATTAATGTCAGAAATGAAAAAAAGCCCCACACCATTTTAGATTACAGTTCCAATAACGGAGCAGGGTATACTCTAGATCAGCGTGTTAGTACATATACATGTAAGAAAAAGACAAATCTCTGGCTAATGATTGGTTTTTATAATTTGCTGAACATTTCTGCCTACAACGCATTTGTTTTATGGACATCAACAAAGCTCCAATAGAATACCAATAAACAGACAAAACGGCGAATTTTTCTTGAGGAATTGGGAAAAACACTGTTGAAACCAGTTATCGTTTCCAGCAAAAAGATACCAATAACCAAAGGCTCACAATAACTGGCAAAAAGAACACGAGCAGAAACAAATGGACAAGATGGAAATTCTAGTGAACCCTGTATGGATAATTTAACTACGCCTGCTAAACTAGCACGCTGTAAACTTGCTCTAAAAACGATAACAAGACTAATATAATAATATGTTATGTATACATATATCATAAACATATTTATTATAAAACCAATCCTTTTTGTTACTATCCCAGTTGTAGACTGAATTAAATTTTTGTAGATATTTGTTTTTAGACTTTTCTGGATAACCAAAGAAAAAAATACATTTTATTTTTTTGATAAGGTTTAATTTACATTAGCAACATAATTTTTGTTTAAGTAACTATAATTTTATGTTTAATTACCCATATTAAAGTTTTGTTTAGCACCATTAGCTTATTTTATTTCGATTAAGGAGCGTAAACCATAGTTGGGTCATATTGACCCGAACAGTACATTTGTGTAGTTGACTCGAACGGGACAGCAGGGTTAAATCAAAGCCTAACTATAGCTCCAGGTTTTATTAACATTCTGTTTTTTTATTCATTCGC
This sequence comes from Diabrotica virgifera virgifera, assembly GCF_917563875.1. Lineage (NCBI taxonomy): Eukaryota > Metazoa > Arthropoda > Insecta > Coleoptera > Chrysomelidae > Diabrotica > Diabrotica virgifera. Next base: position 56,985,771 of record NC_065443.1, on the reverse strand, counting down.
TTACGTTGGATAATAAAAAGTTAAGGACTTTAACAACTAGCCATGTTCTTTATCGATACAGGTGTTTCTAAATATAAGTGCGACAAACTTTAAGGGGTAATTTCTGCATGAAAAAATAATGATCGTTTGGCAAAAGAATTTTATATTTGCAAGCATTTGCGGACATAGCTTTATCAAGTAAACGATCATTATTTTTTCATGCAGAATTACCCCTTAAAGTTTGTCGCACTTATTTAGAAACACCATGTATTGATAAAGAACATGTTTAGTTGTTAAAGTCCCTAACTTTTTTATTATCCAACATAAGCGAATGAATAACAAACAGAACGTTAAGAAAACCTGGGGCTATAGTTGGGTTTTAATTTCAATATTGTATAAAGGCTAGAATATTCCACAGGGTGTTGTGAAAATTGAAAAAAAAACCAGTTTGATTGGTACGCCCAGTATACAATGATAATTTACCTGTCTAGAAACAATGTTATTACAGCGATATAGTTAAAGAATAAGGCTATAGCACAGGGGTGGGCAAAAGCCGGCCCGCGGGCCGGGTCCGGCCCTTTCGCTTACTTTGTCCGGCCCGTTGAAAAACTCCGCAAGTACCTAATCTTTTTAATCCCTTTTATGTGATTTTGTTGAAATCAACAGTAATAGTTTGCATAGTGTTCACATAAATTATTAAATATATAAATAATAGAGAGTATTATAATTACGAACAGCCTTAGCTAACTATATTTTTAAAAACTGTTTAATTGTAACTATTTACTTTAAATTTCTTTTAAAATATAGGGAAATACCCGGAGATTCATAATTGTTTATTCGGTATTAATAATCGTATTTAACTCTCAAGGTCTCAAGACAAGCACTCGGTGTTTGGGTATCTATTTCAACCATATCACTGACAGTTTATGATCTAAATACCTCAGCACTTTGGTCCCAATAATATGATTCTTTATTTATTAAATCTGAATTAAGTATGGTTGTTTGGAATACCTACTTCAGCATAAAATTCATTGTTACCGATTTTTGCCGAAGTTTTACAACTACTTCGAAAGACGCGGATAAGTTTATTTTGATTTAGCACTTGTCGTATTTCCTATGACTCCTCATATTTCTTTTGATACAGTGTGTTATTTTGCAAATATATAATAAATTGAAAAAGTGGAGGACATTTTGTAAGTAAAATTTGAAAACATTGTTTTTATTTTATTGTATTAAAATATTTATTTGTAAGCATTTGCAAAATGATACAATCTAAAAAAAGAAAAGTTGATTTGGAATGCAGAAATTTTAATGAAGCATGGACAGAAAAATACCTTTTTACGAACATTGGTAAGAAAGCAATTTGTTTAGTTTGCCATTAAACCATTGCTGTTTTCAAGGAATATAATTTAAAGAGGCATTTTACATCAAAACATCCAAAATATGCATCGTTTTCTTTAGAAGAACTTAAAAATGCTGCAGACAACTTAGCAAAAAACTTAAATAAACAACAAAATATTTTTAGCAAACAAAGTAACATCGAGAAATCTACCACACAAGCAAGTTATGTTATTGCACACAAAATGGCTAAGTTATGTAAACCTTTTTCTGAAGCAGAATTTGTTAAACAGTGCATGGTAGAAGTGTCGGAGATATGTTGTCCTGAAAAAAAACATATTTTTGAAAATTTAAGCCTGTTAAGGAGAACAATAGTACGACGGATCGAAAATATTTCAGGAAATTTACTCGACCAGCTAAAAACAATAATTGCTGATTTTACATATTGTTCTCTGGCGTTGGATGAGTCCTGCGATATTACTGACACAAGTCAATTATTAATATTTATTCGGGGCATTAACAAAAAATGTGAAATTCGCGAGGAACTTCTTAGTGTGCATCCAATGAAAGATACAACTACCGGTGAAGACTTCTTTAACGCTGTTGAAGAGTGTTTAGTTAAAGTAAATTTACCTTGGAACAAAATAGTAAGCATCACTACGGATGGCTGTCCTAGTTTAACAGGGAAAAATGTGGGCTTACTAAAACGAATCAGCGACAAAGTAAAACAGTTGCAGCCAGAACAAGACATATTATTTTTACACTGCATTATTCATCAAGAAGTGTTATGTAGAAAAGTTTTAAAATTGAATCACGTCGTTACTGTTGTGACAAAAGTTGTAAATTTTATCCGGGAACGTGCCTTAAATTAAATCATCGACAGTTTGTTGAATTTTTGAAAGAAATTGAAAGTGACTTTTACGAAATTCCTTACTACACTGAGGTGAGATGGCTTAGCATCGGTAAAGTTTTGGACAGATTTCAATATTTGCTTGATGAAATAGTATCCTTCTTGTCGATAAAAGAAAAACTACATGATTTTCCTGAATTGCAAAATGAGGCATGGCTAAACGATTTGTCGTTTTCTGTAGATATTGTAAAATATTTAAATGAACTTAATGTAAATTTACAAGGGAAAAACCAGTTCGCTTTCAATATGCACTCAAATGTCAAAGCATTTATGATAAAACTAAACTTATTTGCTGAGAACTTTAATAAAAAAATATTAAACCACTTCCCATCATTACAAACACGACGAGAATTATTGAAAAATTCTGATTTTCTTAAATATAGTTCAGTAACACAAGACCTGCATACTGAATTCCAAAGATTTCAAGATTTCAAAGCTATTGAAAAACCTTTGTCATTAATTAGTCAACCTTTCAATTTCGATGTGCAAGAAGCTCCTGTTGAAATTCAGCTAGAATTAATTGACTTACAGGCAAATAATTTATTAAAAGAAAATGTTCAATCAAACGAATTGAGTGCTTTCTACGGTGCTTTGAATACAGAACATTTTAAACATTTTTTAAACTATGTTCAAAAATACCTAGTTTTATTTGGTTCGACATATATTTGTGAAAGAACTTTTTCGTTGATGGTTTCCACGAAAAATAAATATCGATCACAAATTACTGACGAAAATCTACACTCGGTATTAAGGATTGCTACAAGTGATTTGGATCCCAATTTTGAAGAAATAATATCACATGAACATTCGCGATTTCACGTTTCGCATTAACTATTATAGAAGTTATACTTATAATGAGTATTATATTAATTTTAACGTTTAATGTTTGTCTTCTTTTTATAATTTTATTTAATATTAGGTATATTTACAAAATATGTATCAATATAAATTAATTTGTATCGTTAAAATATAAATAAATAAGAAAATAAAATCTTTCAATAACTGATTTATTTAATTACCATTAATTTATTATTATTCTTCTAACGCCGACTCCACTAATGAAGGTTGGCTAAAACACCATTGCAAATTCGTCTCTATTTTCTGCTTTTCTTAAAAGCGTCTGTGTGTTTAACCCGGTCCAGTCTCAAATGTTTTCAGTCAGAATATTTGTCGTCTACCAGGACCCCTTTTTCCTTCGAACAACTCGTACATATCATGCCGTAAATATGCTGTCTGTCTCCTTTTAATGGAGGTCAAAAGTTCTCTGTCTCTTTCCATTTCGTGCAACATCATTTTGTTCGTATATGATCGGTCCATGGTATTTTCTAAATTCTCCCAAAAAGCCACATCTCAAAAGCTTCCGGCTTTCTCATTAAGTCAGCATTAACAATCCAAGCTTCGGCACCATAAAAAAGAATAGAGTGGATATACAACATTTTATCAACTAATATCAGATTTGCAGATTGAGTCTTTGGTGACTCAGAAATGTCCTCATCTTCAAAAAGTCTACCCTCAATTGCTCTATTCTTGATCGAATTTATGATTTCGAATTTAAATCTTCCGTAATCCAGACTCCTAAGTAAGTATTTCATTTTGTCCACTTGCTCAATATCTTCATTTTTTATCTGGTTCTTTTTCTGGATCTTCTTATGATTTAATATAATGACCATTTTTTTTTCAATTACGTGACATATTTTACTGGGCACAAGTTTTTCGCATGTATTCCCAAGTAGGACAATTTATTATTACCATTTTCTAATTATTAACAGTCAAATTTCTTTGTCCAAATGCTTTAAAATAATACTTATAGTATTTATTTCTTGGGCAGGGAATAAACTACACCAAAAAAATTCGCGTGGGCACAGCGTACATATCCGGTATAGTCCTCCGGCCCGAGAGACATTTTGAAACTTTCATTTTGGCCCGCGCTTAAAAGTAATTGCCCACCCCTGATCTAAGCGGTTTTTTAAAATTTATGGGTTTTGCAATATTTTACCGTCAGCGAACGGACTAATAGTAGAGGATCCGATATAAGGCCGATCTGCATCGATCTATTTAATGGATAACGTGTGCGTGAAGTAACAATGTATTTTAAACGGGATTTACTTTTTCGCACTGTTTTTGACACACTTTCATATAATCAAATATCCTTAACTTTCGCGTTGTCATGGTAATGACATAATGAGCAATAAATTACAAAAAAAAATTTGACAGTTTTGTGGTTTGAAAGAAATTAGAATGTTTAAATAAGTTCTAAAAATTGTAGAATAGGAATGAATTCCAGTGATGAAGAGTTACAGTTTTTTTATTTGTTTATCGTAGATAAAATATTGTATGAAACTGGGCGTGAAGTACTTTTTGCGAACTTAAGCGATGTATAGCACTCGCTCCGTTGTCGCTTGTGCTCTAAACATCACGTGCATTCGTAAAAAGCATACTTCACGAACTGTTTCATAAATAACTATTTTCATATATTAAAAAAAATGTTTCGACCCGGGTAGATATTATTCCAGATTTTCAGATTTCAGCACAGTGTTAGATGGTTGGGGCATATATGGAGAGCAGGTAGCGTAACAACTATAAACTCAATTTTACAATGGAAACCCGGAGTTAGAAGGAGACGCGGAGGAACTAGAATAAATGGTTACAGGAAGTAAAGGAAAATTTATATAGGGCAGGAATTAGAGACTAGCAGAAAAAGACAGAGGATAGAAAGAACTGGAGAAGCACAGTCAATAGTATCGAGTAGCAGACTCTTTCACGCCAGGTAAAGGTCATTTCAAGGTCAAATCAAGATAAATCGACAGTCGCTCTGAGAAAGTATATTAGGGCGTTTTTGGTGTCGCTGATGACGAATCATTAGTCCGCTGACCTCTATCACGTCTAGTTCAAGGTCAAATCAACATAAATCGACACAATCGCTCTGAAAATGTAGGGGTTTTGGAGTCACTGATCATGAAAACTGCGGTCCGTTGAGCTCTACCACGTAAGGTAATGGTCATTTCAAGGCCAAATCAGGACAAGTCCACAAAACTGATTTGACCTTGAAATGACCTTTACCTGTCGCGGTTGAGCTCAACGGACCCCAGTTTTGTGATCAGCGACCCCAAAAACCCCCTAATATACTTTTTCAGTGCGATCGTGTCCATTTATCTTGATTTGACCTCGAAATGACCTTGAGCTAGACGTGATAGAGGTCAGCGGACACAAATTCGTCATCAGCGACCACAAAAACCCTCTAATATACTTTTTCAGAGCGACTGTCGGTTTATCTTGATTTGACCTTGAGATTACCATTACCTGACGTGATAGAGGTCAGCGGACCCCGGATTCGTGACCAGCGACCCCAAAAACCCCCTAGTCATATGGTTTCGTCAAATATTCCGAAATGTATTTTTTTTGTAAACCTGTTTAATCAAAAGAATATCAATCTTTTAATTTAAATAGACAACTTTAAAACATAGAACTGCATTCACAACTGTATTCACAGTAAAAGTTTCAAAAGATCACACATTACGCTTAAAGTAAGAGGTAAATCAGCAGACGAGTCGTTGTGACTTCCAAAATATGACAACACCGCTGGAAGTGACAACGCACCTTGAACTACCCTATATATGGAAGCCATAACGTATGCTGTACGCTTCGGTATATACGTATATATATACAAAATTTATTTTGGTAAATCCTTTCCCCTCAATAGGTAGACCCATTTTATAAGCCCCCCTTTTACCAAATACACAATTTTTAAAAAATAATTCCTAGTAGAAAAGGTGGAAGTCGGACAGCCTCTTCTGTATACCGGAAGTCACAACTTAACGTGCATCAATATATGTATATATATATATATATATATATATATATATATATATATATATATATTTAACTATATAGGTTTTTCATTCAATAAATTGTTATTGTTAATATACTGTTTATAGAAAAACTAGAAAAACCAAGTGTAAAAAAGTAAGGTTATGTTATGCAATGTAATATCTTTCATATTATAGTCATACAAGTCAAGTCAGATAGGCCCTAATCAGCAAATTTTTACGTCGTTTTGTAGTTGGAATCTAAACAACCAATTGTTGAAAATTTACTTTACGACGTTGGATAGTCGTCGACGTTTTTTAGTAAATTACAGGTATCTCATAAAAAAACCTTTGACGTCAGGTTAACGTATACAATTTTACTTAAGTATTACGTTGTTATTACCTACGTTGTATTGTCGTTCTCACCTTCCCGCAAGTACACGCAGCAATCTACCATATACCTACTGAGAAAACACCCGACGTCTCCTGAACGTTGGGTCCGATACTAATAAATACTCTGTAATCCCCGACGTTGAGCAGTCGTTAAATGTCTTCCAGTAAATTACATTGTAGTATATAGGTTATACCCGACGCGCGACGTCTTCCCGAAAAATACGTCTACCATACTCGATAAAACACCAACGTCCTGTGAACGTTGGCATCTATCCTAAAAAATACGTTGTAATTCCCGACGTTGAGTAGTCGTTGATGTATGCCACTTAATTGCACTTATAGTACAGATAGGTTAAGAGCGACGTAACGTAATTTTACGTTTGCAGGTCGTAAAATTGCTACTTGGGTGTTTCCATGACGGACAACTTTTACTGGGCTTTGACCCACATATCTTTGTTAAACAATATCTTGGTGGTTAGCATGTACATTGCACGTAAGCACTGATGATGACTGGTAAACCAGTCGAAAACTAGTTATGTTGTGATTTTATTGTGGCCCTTTTGAGAGACTTTAAATATACCTTTTATACAGAATTTTACTGTTTTTTTTTAATTAAATTGTAATCGATTTTTTTTAAATTTTGCTAATCATTTAAACGTTCTATTAATGAAATATTAATTTCTTACTTCGGATACTTTCACAATTATTATCGTGTAGATGGCGCTTTGATTAATTTATAATTACATATTACGATATATTAAAAAAACTGAAATTCAGTATTTAAATTAAAACGTAAGTATATTTAAGGTAAAAATATACACCACAGATTTGACCAACTAATATTTATTTTTTCCTATTAATGATTTAATGTCAATGTTTTAAATTAATCACTTTGACTTTTATGTCAAATTTCCACCGAACGTTCACTGATTTGTCACTACTGGCGCTCGCGAAATTTTAAATATCCCATCTACCTACGAGCTCACAACGTATACGCTCTGAGCTTTGCTGGTGTCGCTCCTAGCGGATTACTAATGCAACTTTCACCGGTAATTTTTAAATTTATTATTTAATTGTTATCGCGTAATATTTACAACACAAGAATGTAATTAGATTGTAATCGATTTTTTAAAGATTTTGATAATCATTTTAACGTTCTATTAACGAAATATTAATTTCTTACTTCGGATACTTTCACAAATATCGTGTAGATGGCGCTTGGATTAATTTATAATTACATATTACGAAATATGAAAAAAACTTAAATTCAGTATTTAAAACATAAGTATATTTAAGGTAAAAATATACACCACCGCTTTGACCAACTAATATTTTTTCCTATTAATGTTTTTAATTTCAATATTTTAAATTAATCACTTTGACATTTATGTAAAATTTCCAGTAAAAGCTTACAGCCTTGTCACTACTGGCGCTCGCAAATTTTTAATTATCCCTCTACCTACGAGCTCATAGCGTATATCTCATACTACAAATGTCAACTGTCAAACCTCGTCCATTCCGTTATTTCAAGTAAAACCCTAACTTTATTGCCCTATAGTGGGAAGTTGGAACTAGCCAATTGGGATACAAAATAGGAATCACTCATACGTCATGTCAATCGCTTTCGGTTTCTCCTAAAATTTTTTCTTTGCACGGGTACTGCAGTGAAATATTCAGAGTAACATCCGGTTTTTCATAGGTTATTATTTAAATACAAAAAACGGTTACTAGATTATAACCGAGACAAAGAAAACAACCTGAAAAACCGATTACTGCAGAGTAAATAAACCGATTTTAGGTTATAAACCGGTCGGTTTTCCCACCTTTAGTGATAATCTATGATTTTAAGATATGGAGCTTAAACGTTGGCTGTGGCTGTAACGGCATGACTTTTATCTGTAACGGTTATAAATGCAAAGATTATATTATTATCTAATGAATATTCTACCTATTGATTTAGTCTACCGTTCAATTAACTTAAGTTTAATGCTGAAATAGTTGCTATATGGAGATAGCAGTCCAACTCTGAATCGAATATAAACAAAACCTGCCTTGAACCCTTTTTAATCTTTTTCATTTTACTCAGTTTTTGAGTATTTAGAAACTGTCTTTCGGTCCTTTTCCTAGACGAAGAGAAGGTAAATGCGTGGCCTAAGTGTCCTCTATTTGCTTTCTCCTATTTTCGTCGTCTCTACGTGATTATATATTGTAAAATCCGGAGATATGGGATGCAGCCAGAAAGCAGTTTATTAACGAAAAGTCTTAGATTTAAAATATTGTTTATTATATTTTTATTTCAATTATTCTAATTGTTTAAAAAGTAGTAAACTTTGTATCTGGGGCTTTTCGTTGTTTTCCTCGTAATACGAGAGATGTCGCTGATTTGCGTCTCAAAAGGTGGGTTCATTGCATCGCGATGTTTTGCCTTAAAAGAGGCAGAATGTTTATATTCCCTTCAGAGTTGTGACTGCATAATCTTCACTGATGATGCATAAGGATGCTGAAATAGTTGCTATATGGAGATGGTAGTCCAACTCTGAATCGAATATAAACAAAACCTGCCTTGAACCCTTTTTAATCTTAAGTTTAATTATTTTCTTCTTTTGTATGTTCATGCATGTACTCAAGCAAAGGTCTAGGGAGCCATCCTATATAGTACCCTAACTAGGATAACTAACTGAAGAATTGTAATAAGTATCACAATTGCAAATGGTTGTCTTTTTAAAGACAAATGATATGCATTGATTTTTCTGGTGGGTGTTCTTAAGTTAAATTGGATTTCATAATCAAATGAACTATCTTCCAATCATGTCTTTCCAGGACCGCAATTTAAAAATATTGACAATATTTTTATAAAGTCATCTACTTTCAGATGTAAAATATGTCTAAATTATGAGTAATAATAAGTCAGCTAAAATTAAATTATTAAAAATTTTTATTACCAAGTAACAAAAGTAAAATTTGCTAATTTATATTTTGAGAAGTATCTCCTAAGTAAGAAATTAGTTTAATGTAAAATTGTAGCTTATTCCCAGTAAAAATAGTGAATTGTGTTTACAAGAATGTCACAAGAAAATAGCTTCAAAGCAATGTGGTGATATCAGCCGCTAAAACAAAATGTATCACAGCATCAAAGACACCTTTAAGGTGTATATGTATAATTAGGTGAATGGGCCGATTATTCAGCAAGAGATGAAGTATAAATACTAGGACAGAACTACCAGGCTATGATGATCTTGAGACAGAGGTATGAGAATAAACAACAAGAGCAACAAAATTAGCTAACTGTTTAAACAATACAATATGGCGTAATAATAACATTGTCATTAGCATTGTAGAATATACTAAGCCGGACTCAAACGATTCGTGTACTTCGCAAGTACAAAATTATTCGCCTACTTCACAAGTATACGAGTTTGCGATTGTGATGGCAAACAGAGCGCTCACACGACGTGAACAATTTACAAATACAGTAAAAGCTCTTTATTCGCGGGGTATATGTTCCGTAAATATACCGCGAATACGGAAACCGGGAATATAGAATGGTAATTTATATGGGGTTATAGGGGATACGTTCCTAGGTGATGGAATAAAAAGGCAAATAAATAAAAAAAATCAGTTTAATTGAAGTTTTTCATCATACAGATTGATTAAATACATATTATTATCTTCAGCTTTAGACAACGGTTTAAAGAATTTGGTTATTTTTTCTTGCTTGGCTGTTTTTAAAAACTTCTGCAATTCTGACTGATATTCAGCCGCGGCATTAGCAATTTGCCTCTTAAAAATTAGACTTCATTCCATAGATGGATCAATTTTCATAAAGAAATCACAAAGTTCATTTGCCATTCTTAAACCTTCACTAAGATTTTTCAAATTGAATGTCACATTTTCAGTGCTTGTTGAAGCCTCTTCTTCAATGGGTTGTGAACTTAACATTTCCTTTAAGTCGGTTTCAGTTAAATCTTCATCTTGCGATTTAAGCAACTCCTGGACATCACTTGATTCTATCTGTTCGAATCCATCTCGTCCTATCCCACTCGCAATTTCGGCCATGTTTGAAGTTAAAGTTTGAACTTGCACTGATTCTTCCCCATTTCCCGCACTCAGAACAGGCCATAGTTTTTTCCAGCATGATGATTTTAATGTGTATGGTTCAGTTCTTGCAATGATTCTTTTATGTTTACGATGGATTTTGCTATGTCAAATTTCTTCCAGCTTTCTAACACATTCATATCAGGATTACATTCCATATTATCCAGTATGATTTTGAAGGTTCGTCTAATATAATAGAGCTTAAAGGCCTGGATTATTCCTTGGTCCATAGGTTGAATCAAAGCCGTAGTATTGGGAGGTAAAAATGTCACTTTTATACTTGGATACATTGTTTCCAGTTCGCGAGGATTACCTGGTGCATTTTCCAAAACCAGAACTGCTTTAGGAAAAATTAATCGATTTTTAAATACAGTACCTAGAAAGTTACAACTTTTCTCATTGTGTTAGCAATGCAAGTTCCGTGTTAACGAGTAAAACGACGATTGTCGCATCAGCCAGTGGTAGGACGCTTAACTATATGCCATATGGCGGTAAATTCAAAAGACCTGTAAAATTAACTGGGAATGAGAGCTCATTTTAATGTAAAGGAAAATCAATATAACATTAAAATAACAAAATAAAAGAAAAGCCTTATCCTATCCTATACGATAATACTTACTATATCGTTGATTCATAAAAATATATCTGTATGTATTTATCAATCAACGTTTATAATTCGTATACTATTTAGATTTTCTTGTGTTATTTTGAGGTTATGTTTATTTTCCATTACATTAAAATGCCAAAGTGGTTAAAAAATTAAATAATAAAACATAGAATACAATCTTTATTTAAAAAAAAATGTTTATGTATATGTTCATAAAATATGTTTGTTATGAATTATCAGTAGTAATAACCCAAGGACATTGATAATTGTTCGAAAAAATTTTATAACAGATTTCGAAAGCTTGTTGCTTGGAAACAGACCGACGCCGTAGGCGGAGGTCTGTTGCCTGTAAGCAACAAGCTTGAGAAAGTTGTTAAAAAATTTTTGAGCATTTATCAATGTTCGAGGGTTATTCGGATAGAAAATTTTTTGCTGGTTATGAAAAAAAAATACAGAGCAGAAACAATTTATTTAAATGTGGAATTAACAAAGGAACAATTAGAAAAATTTAATGAAGATCCAGACATGTTAGTTTGTATAACTGATGAAGATGTATTTCCACTACGCATGCTGTTAATAATTTTATTATGATGTTCTTCGTCAATGTTCAAGTACGGTTTTATTGAGTTAATTATATTGACTAAACAGTATTCTTTGGTATATTTGATTCGATAATTTCATTAATATTCTCATCAGTATTACAACCAAATCGTGACATTTTGAAATATTGAATATTTGAAATGTCAAAATCGAAATGAAACGAAATGTAGGTATCCATAGCTACATGATTGAGTGAAAACAGCCCATGGGATCTGTTTTCAGTATAATGTTGGTTTTATTGGTTGTATTCAATCAGATGACCACAAATTAATTGATTTCATTGGATTTCTAATTGAGCAAAAAATTTTCAGTGTAAAAACTTAAAACACAACTACCTTATTACACATATATTTACACAATATTATTATTTATTCATCAGTTTAGACCACGCCAAAATTGTATATATTTTTTTGGAATAAAACACAACTGCTGTAATTCACTTTACACTCTTTGTTGCTGGATGGACTATTTTGCACTAGTTAACCGATATTTATAAAAAAATAAAACAAATAAATGTGGCGTCGTATTTTTCTCAAGGAAATGAAAACTGACAAAGAAAGTGACAGAATACAGAACGAACTGAACGAACGACGCACGTGCAGAAACCTGCAGAAAGGAGACTAGTAATGCCATCCCGTGCAAGGGCGCAAACTAGCAAACGTACGTTGACCTTGAATATCCCTGTTACATTGATAGGTGGGGGTGTGCTGTGATTGTGTTCAGGATGCCAGGAAAAAAGTCTACAATATAAAAATTTCTGGAAATGGATACTTGCATTTTAAAATGTATAATATTCATCCAAGAGTGCATAAGCATGTTAAAATAAGTGTAATAAAGCCAGATTCGTGTGCAGCAACACCAAAATCTCCGTGTAATCCGTTCGCATTAATTTATAGTGCCAGAATCACTCGACACTGCACAAGATGACATCATCCTAGAGACTAGGTGCTCCGTGTGTCCGTTCTGGTAGAGTATTCGTTTTCAGCAATATTTCGGCAACCCCAAAACCACCGAGTAATCAGTTTGCATCATTCTAAAGCCGAAAACCCTCTAAACTCCAGAAGATGACGTGCTATAATAGCAGTGACACTGGGCACCAGGGGGTCGGTTCTGATGGCGTAGTCATATTCAGCGACCCCAAAAACCACCAGAGTAATAAAAGTTGGCCCTTAATATGCTTATTTTGACGTTTTTATTTACTTTTGGATGCATGTTATGCACTTTAAAATGCAATTATTAATTATGCATTTCCACCGATTTTTCTATTGTAGACTTTTTTCCTGACATCATCCTGAACACAATGCAAAAACTTGTAAGTCTGTATGTGATCTATTTAAACATTGATTTATTCCGGTGTTTTTAGTACTAAATGCACTGGTCTAAATTAATAGTCGCAGTAAATGCCAAATACTTACACATTTCGTTTGAGGGCCATTGCAAGTATAGACAAGTATGTACGTGGGAAGTGTACGAATCATCGTGATCCCTTTGACTCGTGTGTCATTTTTACCGACAACAGATGAATAAAAATAAATCGTTTCCAAGATGAAGAACTCCATGATTTTGTACAGAAGTGAAGGAAAAATGTAAAGAGAAGAAAAAAGCTTACCTAAAATACATGTCAACTAAAACACAAGAGGCATACGATAATTATAAGACTATAAGAAACGAAACAGATTCAGTAGTAAGAAGAATAAAAAATAATCACTGGGAACGTTTTTCGAAAGAAATGTAACATAATTTTTATGGTCTCCAAAAGGAAATATTATGGCGCTTTAAAGAGGTCAAAGAGCGGAGGTAAAGGAAATAATAGAACCAAAACACATAGAAAAGGATACATGGATTGACTATCTAAAATAGCTCTATGCAGAGGAAAAACACATGATGCTAGAACCGGAAACACCAGAAATTACCACAAATGAAGATGTTAATATAAAGGCACAGGAAGTAAGAAAAACACTAGTAAAATTAAATAATAGAAAAGCTGCAGGTAAGGATGGAATACCAAACGAATTACTGAAATATTGTGGAGCAGCAATGACAGAACAATTAACAATATTAATTAACAAAATCATAAACACAATAAAATACCGGAAGAATGAAGAAAGAGCGAACTAATTCTACTATTCAAAAAAGGAGATAAAAAGCAGCCAGAAAACTACAGAGGTATCAACTTGTTAAATACTACCCTAAAACTTACAAGACGTAATGAATCAGAGAATAAGTTTAGCAGATGAACAACAGGGTTTTCGTACTGAAAGATCGTGTACAGATGCAATATTCGTCATAAAGCAAATTACTGAGAAATCACTAGAGTATAATAGATCAGCATTTCTATGTCTGATTGACTTAAAGAAAGCATTTGACAGAGTAAGACTCAAAGATGTAATCCATCATATATATAATAGAGAAGTCCCTCCAGATATCATAAAAATTATTAAGAACATCTACCAAAACAACAAAATGGAAGTCAGACTAGATGCACAACTTACAGAACCTATAGATATAGGCAGCAGAATAAGACAGGGCATTGAGTCATATGCTTTTCAATTTAATCATGGATGAAATCATCAAAAACGTCAACAGAGGAAGAGGATATAGAATGGGAAACAAAGAAGTAAAAATACGACACAATATTGATAGCCCAAGATGAAGACAGTCTGCAAAGATTAGTCCACAGATTTAACATAAGAGCAAAAGAATTCAATATGACAATTTCATCTCAGAAAACCAAAACTATAGTAACCAGTAAAGAAATAATCAGATGCAAAATAGAAATTGATGGTATCAGTATCGAACAAGTAATGGAAGTAAAATACCTTGGAATTACATTGTCAAGTTACGGAGACCTAGACAAAGAAGTGAGAAATCAAGAACAAAAAGCAAATAGATTGGCAGAATGCCTTAATAACACTATTTGGCGAAACCGACATATTAACACTGAGATGAAGTCAAGAATTTATAAAGCCAGTGTAAGACCAATAATGACATCTGCATCAGAAATACGACCCGATACAGCCACAACACAGAGACTATTGGAAACGGCAGAGATGAGAGTACTGAGAAGAATTACAGGAAATACATTGAGAAATCGAAATAGGAACGAAGATATTAGAAGACAATGTAACGTACAGTATATAAATGAATAGACACTAAATAGAAAAAAAAAAATGGAACAACAACATAACCAAAATGGGGGAGACACGTGTGGTCAAAATAGCACGAGATAAATCACCAATCGGTAGAAGAAATATCGTATAAAGTATCTTATAAAGAGGAAGAAGAAGAAGAACAGATGGAAAACGAACGAGTGGCAACGGGTGACAAATAATTTTACGAGTAACCTACTCACACGACATGGCAAGTGACGATTATTCGCCAAGTACAAGAGTCGTTTGATTCCGGTTTTATATTAGGATGGACTTTTAAATAGGCGGTTTGTCAAAAACATAGACTGACGACGAGCTAATTTTATCCTGAAAAGTGTTCAAAACAAAAAAGTATTCGTAAAATAAGAAAAAGTTAGTCTACAATTTATATAGTCCAGGGCGTATATGTTTTGAGATGGACGTTGAGAAGTGACTCATATTTTTTTGCAGAAATTGCTTGGAATTAACTCATATAATAATAATAGAGTTATCCTCCTGCTCAGAAATGCCCGGAACATTGTTTAAATAATCAAAATGTCAAAAAATGAAGGAAAAATTCGATTTTTTCTTAGTTTTTTGATTATAACTTTTAATGTATTCGCTTTCGAGAAAATGGCTCACACATAAAAGTTGAGTAATTAAATTTCCTACAACATAGTTGTGGCTGATGATTTTAAGAATTGTCACCCTTGTTGCAAAATAACAATAATTGCGAAAAAAACATAAAAAATCAAATAGTCGCATTTTACGTTTTTGACCCATTTATGCTACACTTAGGACCTTCAGATTTTACAAAGAAAAACTATGATATATTCAAACAACACTGTAAATTTGATTAGAATCGGTTCAAAATATTTTGCAAAATAAATTTTGCAATCCAGCTTTCGCAAAAATAATTCATTTTTTCAAAATATTGAAGGACGGAAAATAAAGTAGATAGCAAGTTGACATTTTTTTTAGATATAGAAGGATACTTTACCTTTTATTCGCAATTTTCAAAATTAAAATCGATTAACTACCGTGGCGTCAGGAATTTTTTTAAATAAACATTAATTTTTGGTGCTACGCGCAGGACAGCGGTGTTCGATTCACACAAGTTGATTTCCATCAAAATTTCTTCCAATCTTTATCTAATATAGTGTTTTCTTACTCTATATTTTGTTATATTTTAATATTTTATTTCCAAAAAATCACACTAATTTGATCATTGTTTGTAAAATATTGTTTAAACAATTGCATATGTTTAAAAATAATAAACTTTTATTCCATTACATAGTTAAAATATATGAACAAAGAAAGTTTTTGCTAAAAAAAGTGGCATTTCGAATGAGAGAGTATGTGTTTTTATTTTGCAATAAACAAATTTTATTTATTGTTATGATCTGCTTTCTATTACTTTGATATTAATTATTATTTATTTAATTAATTATTTAATTGTCGCAAATCATACATAAAAATATTAAGAAAAAATCTCAGGGTGCCTTTTTTCAAAAAATTTTTAATTAAATTCTCTTAGGTTATACTTATCCTTTCTCCTGGGTTCAGTATCTCTTAGTTGATCCTTATCGGGATAAAATAGGAAAAGGAAATAAATAGAAAAATCATAAATAAACACATACAAATACCTTTATTATCAAAAGCAATGCTCTATAAATTTATCAATTAAATCCTGTGGGCATAACTGTCCAAAAGAGACTTTTACCATATAAATTAATCTAATTCAAACAAATATTTATCGCTTTGTTCTTGATACCCTTAATAGAAAACAAGCTAAAAACAAACAAATTTGGTATTCGCAAATTACTTATACTCCCTATTAAATTTTTGAAATGTTGGAATCTTAAATGCATATGCTTTTACGTAAAAAAATTTAACTTCTGATTAGAAAGAAAATCTATCACATAGGTTATTGACTGACCTTTTTGATTCACACACAATGATGTCTCCTCTTGACCCAAACAGCTCCTCTTTGTTGATTATGTTAGGCTACCAATCAAAGCCCTCTCCGTTCTCAGCAAACAATCCAGCAGGATACCAGCAACTATTTCTCCAAAACACAAGCCAGGCTTCCTTTGACCAGGACTCGTTCAATAAACTCCAAATCTCTCTCCTCTCTTTCTCTCAACAATAATCTCCTGAGACCCAAGTATCTTTTTTACTTGGTGTCACAAATAATTTTAATAACGATAATTCTTGTAACTTACTCTCTTGGACTTTACAGAATCGAAGAGGTATTTCTTCTCGATTTGACTTGTCTCTCGTTCCACTTTTCAGCTACTCTCACTATCCATACAACCACTAGTACTTGCTTCTGAACTACTCACGAAAATTTTGACTGCTCCTCTCGGCTGCCGGTAACACAATGATCCCTCTTTCCAAAACTATCTGAAAATTCAACCTTCTCTCCTTCCCATTCCAAATTGCCAAACCAATCAGAGACATTTCTTCTTCCCCATTCTTTTTTTCTTTCGAAACACCCACTCATACTTTCAAAAATATTCCTACCATCATAATATTTACTTTCGGGAAATTCTACAAAATTTACTCGGGGTTAAACAAAAAGAGATTAAAATTCCAAACTTTCTTTACCTTAATTTTCTAAGAACTAATTACGTATGGCTTCTATCTTTTCCGTAATAAACAATCGGTTTAAAATAATAATCATAAATAACTTTCACTCCACTTTTATTTACAAATGTTTTTAATATCCTTCATGGAAAAATTCATTAAGGAGAAACCACCTTGCGTGAAAGCTAACTTCTAATAAATATTTACAAATCAATATACAATAATTCAAATTTATGTGCCCGCGTTATATTAAAAAAATTAAAATTTTTATTCTATCTTTGATTGATAAATTGAAACACAATATTATATATATATATATATATATATATATATATATATATATATATATTGTTATATTTCTATTTGATATGAAAATTAAAATTTGATAATTATAGACAAAATTCAATTTAATATAAAATATTTTCAATTTTCTCAACCACGGGCATATAAATTTAGAACAACCTGTATACAACAAATTGTTATATTTAATTTTAAGAAGTGATTAAATAAGACTCAAGTGAAATCGTTAATAGGTCATTATCGTTGTTCGCGGAAGGATCGATCATTAGCCGATGCTAAATAAGACTAAGTGGAAATAGAGAATAGGTCATTAAAATTTGTATATAGTAGAAAGTAATTTTAGAATGGGAATTAACTATTTTCTTTGAAATCCATTAAGCATATTTAGAAAGTTTAAAAAATTGGTTTTGAGGAATACTGCGAATGAGAGTTGGTGGTGGAATTTTGATTTGTGAATCTGGAAGGGATATTTAGAAAGTAGGGGAATGAATGACAAATAGAGATCAGAATGTTTTGAGCGGTGGAGAAGTGAAGTCGAGTAGTAGACGGTAGTGTACGGAGAGTGAGAAAGCCTGTGTAGTTCCGTGAGTGTGGAGTATCTATCGTAGAACGAGAGGTAGGCCAGGTTTGAGAGTAAAAGAACCTCCTTGAGCCAAGAGTTCCCGGTAGCTGATTGCAGTTTCGAAAAAGGTAGAACACAGCATCACGACAGAAGCAGGAAACGAGAGCTATACGAGCTAGTTTCAGAGGAGAACATTACTGGAAGCCAGGACGAGGTTTGGATTGCAGCCAAGGATAGCAGGAAACGGGTCTTGTGTGAAGACATTCTCAGTGCACCAGAAAAAGGTCAGTCTCATTTGTTTGGACATGAATGTATGGGTTTTTTCGTAGTAAATACCACATTTAAAATTGAAGAAACATAATCAATAATATCAGAAAAGCTTCATCAAACTTAAATAGAATTGTTGCTAATAAATCATAATAGTTAAATGTTAATAAAAACTTTCAATTGGAAATCAAAAGGAAATAAGATTCCCATGTGTAAATGTTATGTTTAAGAATAATAAGATATAGCAAATATTAAGCAGTGATTGCCATTTAAATAAAATAAACAATATTTTGATTACAATTGTAACCCATATGTGTTATTATTTTACTCTTTTCTTTCCTATCCCGATTAGGAACCATTAAGAAATACTTAGAAGCCACGTATGTAAGTAATTAATTTTATAAAAAGCCCTGAGATTGAAAACATATTGATATGTGATCTGGTAAATTAATTAGATTATTAGTAATGCATTGATTAAATTAAATGACATATAAAATTATCATCTCATATCAATAATCAAGATCACAACAACTGTCGTCCAACGTGGAAAGCATGGAAAAGTATTTCTAGTGGTAAATTTGAAGGATAGAAAGAGTAAAGCCGGTATTTGAAAATGTATATGCCTGTGGTAAAAAGTGAGATACTTACATTTGATAACATAAAATTTTAGATCTCTTTAGGTACAAATTTTACATAACTGATTTAATATTTTATTTTTACGATATTTACATTTGATATATTTATTGACAATTTATAATATTTGGGTGAGAAAAAGTCGTCTTGGTAACATACTAGTAAAATTTCATATTTGGCGGGGACAGTACTTCTTGAAAACAAAAAGAACATTCAAATCAAGAGAATAATTCAGACCAAGAAGATATTTTAGACACGACAATCATGGCATCAGAACAGCAAGAATTATCAGGAATAGATAAATTATTACAAATGATGCAACTCCAGTCACAAAGAATAGAACAGAAAATGGATGAAACACAACAAAAAATGGATAAAAATCAGGAAGAAACATCAAAGAAAATGGATAAAGTGGATCAAAAAATGGATGAAACACAACAAAAAATGGATGAAACAAAAAGAATAATGCAAGAAAATCTGAAGGAAACAAAACAAGCCATAGAAGAGAACAACAAGAAAATGGAGGAACGCATAGAAAAGTATGAAATGAAAATTAAGGATCACATGAAAGAACAAGAAATGAAAATTCAAAATAAAATAAAGGAGATAACGAATTGCCAGAAAAAAGAAATGGAAAGTTTGGAAAACAAGTTTGAAAACGCTATTCAAGCAATCAGAGAAGAAATGGAAAGAAAGATTGCGGAAATCAATATTCAACAAAATGTAGGAGAAAGAAGAGAAAATGTTATACATAGCACAGATGACGTGAAGATAAGGTTTGGCGGGGATGTAAGAAGATTACACCCAGTGCCGTTCATAAATAGCCTGAAAAAGAAAATACAGCACATCGGAAATTTCGAAACAGCAAAAGAAACTATCAGAAACCATCTAAAATATGAAGCAAGCCTATGGTTCGATTGCAAAGAAGAAGAATTTGACAGTTGGCAACAATTTGAACAAAAATTTTTGAATTATTTCTGGGGAAAAGTCCAACAATTGGAAATTAACAAGGAATTGCAAAATGGGAAATACAATGATAGGATGGGTATATCAGAAAGGACATATGCATTACAAATTTACTATAACGCAAAACATCTACAATATAATTACTCATCGGAACAATTAGTCGAACTGATTGCAAGACATTTCGAAGAAACGCTGGAAGACCATATCACATTGCAAAACTACAAAGACATAGATAGTTTATGCCAATTCCTACAAATAAGAGAATCACGTTTAAGAGAAAGAAAATCAAGAAGGTCGCGAGAAGATTACAGGCTCCGAGAAACACAGGATTACAGAGATAGAAATCAAAATAGGAGGGACTATACAAGACGAGAATTTAATCCCAGAAGGGAAAACGAAAATAGAGACAACGGAAGAGGAAATTATGAACAAAGAAATAGGCAATGGAATGAGGACAGAAATCGAGAATACCAGAATAGAAACACCACACTCGCAAATCAAGAAAACAGAAATAATGGTAGACAAAATGAACAGGGATATCGAGAAAACCGAAACAGATCCGACAGACCAAGAGAAAATAGAAGAGAAGTAAATAATACCCAGACAGATGAATATGACGGAGAGAGACATTATGACGAAAATATAAACTACGATGAGCAACCGGCGTTTTTTCACGACGGCGCTCACTAAAAACCAAAAATCAAACAGGAATCTTTTGTAACCCCAAGGAGTTTATTAAATTGGCAAGAAACAACGAAAAGAAAAATGGAGTTAATTTAAAATTTGTGGATGGATTTATCAACGAGAAACCAATTAAAATTATGATAGACACTGGATCTGAAATAACATTGGTCAACAGAAAACTAATAGAAGAAGTTAACTTAACAAATTTAATTTACAAAATACCTAGGGTAAATTTAGTGGGCGCAAACAAACGGACATTGGCAACTATAAATGAAGGCATACGAGTAATAGTACGACTGGGTAAGAAGATGTATGCACTACAATGTGTAATAATGCCAAACATGTCACATGACATGATAGTAGGAGTTGACGAATTGGCAGAAAAACATGTAGTGATAGATTTTAAAAATAATACGATGAATCTAACAGAAGAAAAAGAAGAAGAACAGGACAAGGAACAGGAGAAACAAAATACGGACGAATCAGGTAAAGAACAAACAGTGGAAATGAATTTGGCAACGAAGCAAGGACAAAGAAGAAAAGGGAGAAAAAGTCAGAAAAAGACAAAAGAAAATGAAACCTGTGGCTCCTCAAAAGAAGAGTTGAGCCCAGAAGAAGAAAAATTGAGAGTATCAAAAGCAAAAGAAAACTGGGATTCCTCAAAAGAAGCGATGAGCTCAGGAGAAGAAGAAATAAAGCTAACAAATGAAAGCGAAAAAGATATGATCGAAACAGCGGCATTTGAAGAGGAGGCATATGAAAACGAGGATGCAGAATACACGGTAAAAGTATGTGAAAAATCTGAGGAAAAAGACAGAAGATTGATATGGGAAAAAGGGAAAGACAACATAATAGCCGACACTCTAACACAGGATGAGGACACTGAAAATAAGGAAACAATTACTCTACAGGTGGGACTAATTAGAGTAATACAAGAAGAAGGGGTATAAGACGTAGATTAAAGTAAGGAAATATACAGGGAGTTGGTTTTGCCTCGAGAAAATTTATTTAAAAATGCAGATAAATTTTATCGAATACAAGGCGGGGATTTGTTATATTTCTATTTGATATGAAAATTAAAATTTGATAATTATAGACAAAATTCAATTTAATATAAAATATTTTCAATTTTCTCAACCACGGGCATATAAATTTAGAACAACCTGTATACAACAAATTGTTATATTTAATTTTAAGAAGTGATTAAATAAGACTCAAGTGAAATCGTTAATAGGTCATTATCGTTGTTCGCGGAAGGATCGATCATTAGCCGATGCTAAATAAGACTAAGTGGAAATAGAGAATAGGTCATTAAAATTTGTATATAGTAGAAAGTAATTTTAGAATGGGAATTAACTATTTTCTTTGAAATCCATTAAGCATATTTAGAAAGTTTAAAAAATTGGTTTTGAGGAATACTGCGAATGAGAGTTGGTGGTGGAATTTTGATTTGTGAATCTGGAAGGGATATTTAGAAAGTAGGGGAATGAATGACAAATAGAGATCAGAATGTTTTGAGCGGTGGAGAAGTGAAGTCGAGTAGTAGACGGTAGTGTACGGAGAGTGAGAAAGTCTGTGTAGTTCCGTGAGTGTGGAGTATCTATCGTAGAACGAGAGGTAGGCCAGGTTTGAGAGTAAAAGAACCTCCTTGAGCCAAGAGTTCCCGGTAGCTGATTGCAGTTTCGAAAAAGGTAGAACACAGCATCACGACAGAAGCAGGAAACGAGAGCTATACGAGCTAGTTTCAGAGGAGAACATTACTGGAAGCCAGGACGAGGTTTGGATTGCAGCCAAGGATAGCAGGAAATGGGTCTTGTGTGAAGACATTCTCAGTGCACCAGAAAAAGGTCAGTCTCATTTGTTTGGACATGAATGTATGGGTTTTTTCGTAGTAAATACCACATTTAAAATTGAAGAAACATAATCAATAATATCAGAAAAGCTTCATCAAACTTAAATAGAATTGTTGCTAATAAATCATAATAGTTAAATGTTAATAAAAACTTTCAATTGGAAATCAAAAGGAAATAAGATTCCCATGTGTAAATGTTATGTTTAAGAATAATAAGATATAGCAAATATTAAGCAGTGATTGCCATTTAAATAAAATAAACAATATTTTGATTACAATTGTAACCCATATGTGTTATTATTTTACTCTTTTCTTTCCTATCCCGATTAGGAACCATTAAGAAATACTTAGAAGCCACGTATGTAAGTAATTAATTTTATAAAAAGCCCTGAGATTGAAAACATATTGATATGTGATCTGGTAAATTAATTAGATTATTAGTAATGCATTGATTAAATTAAATGACATATAAAATTATCATCTCATATCAATAATCAAGATCACAACAATATATATATATATATATATATATATATATATATATATATATATATATATATATATATATACATCCCGCTATCATTATGTCATCTTTTCATGTTGCAGTCATTTGGCATCACTAAGAAATACTATCATTTTCGAATTTTAATTCGTGTATGTTTGTTGAGCGCATTTTTTAATGCCCTGTATCGTTCTCAGGTTTCTAAAATTTTGATTTTAAAAATTTAAATTATAAACAAAAATTTTTACACTTCACAGCCATTTTGACTTCCACCACATAAAAATGTGTATTTGCGGTGTATTTGCCGTCAATCGATGTTGCCACGAGTTAAAAATATCGAGCGTTTGAGGCCAGGTAGAAAAGGTATATTATGAACTATATAAAAGGTGGGTTCTTTACCTGTTCGGCTGGTAAGGGTCCAAATATTTTACGAGTTGAATTGTGTTTATTTTATTTCCTCTGTTAAATTATAATTTTCTCATAACGACTTAAAATATTTGTTTGAAAAATTAATTTTGTGTCATTCCATTTCAAATCACTCAATTTTGGAGCAAAAAAAAATTTGGACCTCCGATTTGTCTGAAAATTAGTATATAGCTTCTGCGGGACGTAAAAATAAGATATTTAAGGTCAAAAAATCTTCTTCTTCTTTTTTTCTCAAAATGTTATTTTATTCGATTTTACAGTGATTTGGTGTTTATTTATACAAATTTCCATTTTCTCTCGTAAAGTATCAATGGAAAACATAATATTTTAATAGAAGGGACTCAAAAATGTCATTATATGGCATTATAACAAGTTACTTTGATTCAAAACAAGCTTTTGATCAAATTTTATAGTGTAGAAAACGTTAAAATACCGTTTTTTTTTTACATTTTTCTCCATTCCCAAAATGCATCATAATCGACTTCTGAAAATTTGCCCACAGATAGACAAAACATAGGACTTTAAGTGGTCATAAGGATTTGAATTATATTACAATACCCAAAAAGTTACATGCAATATTATAGTCAAAAATATAGGCGTCTACTGTAAGTAAAATTATCTCGAAAATATCGACCTCACGACAAAAATTTTTAAAAAGAAATTGTAATAATTGTAAATACGATTTATTTGGAACAATTTCAGTTCCTTCCATTTTTGTCGAAAAGTTAAAAATGGCGGAGATATTGAGCAAAACAGGTTCTCCTTTAAAATCAAGATGGCCGCTAACGTAACGGAGGAATTCATTCGCGATTTTAAATTTAGGCTACTATTGACTCCCCTAAAGATCAGAAAAATAAATTTTTGTGCAGCTTGGCATTCAAGGTCAAATGCTATCCCGACTGGACTAATATATACTTTTGAGTATGATATTACTGCATGTAACTTTTTTGGTATTGTAATATAATTCAAATCCTTCTAACCACTTAAAGTCCTATCTTTTAGCTATCTGCGGGCAAATTTTTAGCCAAATCGATGATGATGTATTTTGGGAATGGAGGAAAATGTAAAAAACGGTATTTTAGCGTTTTTTACACTATAAAATTTGATCAAAATCTTGTTTTGATTCAAAATAACTTGTTATAATGCCATATAATGACATTTTTGAGTCATTTCTATTAAAATATTATGTTTTTCATTGATACTTTACGACAGAAAATGCAAATCTGTTTAAATAAACACCAAATCACTGTAAAATCGCATAAAATAACATTTTAAGAAAAAAAGAAGAAAAAGATTTTTTGACCTTAAATATCTTCTTTTTACGTCCCGCAGAAGCTATATACCAATTTTCAGACAAATCGGAGATCCAAATTTTTTTGCCTGAGTGATTTGACATGGAATGTACCTTTTACATTTTCATTTAATTTACTTACGGTTTTTGTTCAGAATTTTGAAGAAACGCTTGGTTTGACATAAAATTTGGGACACGCATAGCTAATATGTTAAAGAAAAAAAGTGATATTGTGTCGATATGTGCTTTTGATCTGGAGGTGAGTTTCGTCCGTTATCGGGGATGAAAACAAATACGTTCAAATAAGTCCGGAATTGGATAAACTGACTAATTCTAAGCAACTTCTATTTTATAGAGTTTTTCACTAAGTCAATACTTTTAGAGATATTTGCGAGTGAATATGTTCATTTTTCAAAAAAAAAACACGTTTTTAGACGGTTTTTCGCAAATAACTCAAAAAGTAGGTACCTACTTTATTGAAAAAAAAAAATAGCAAATAGCAAATATAGCTTATAGAAAAGTGAAAAAATGGTATATGTGTCAGGTCTGTAGACCCAGTAGAAGCAGAGTTATTGCTAAGCTTTGTTTTAAAACCAAGAGGAGTAGGTAAACTAATCCTAATAGCACACGACGTCCTCTGGACGTCCAAAATAGGTCCATTTTTGGTCCTAACGTCCATGGACTATAAATGGACGTTCTTTGGACGTCCGGCGTTGGACGTCCTTCGGTGGACTAAATATGTACGTCCTTCGGACGTCCGACGTTGGACGTCCTTCGGTGGACTAAATATGTACGTCCTTCGGACGTCCGATGTTGGACGTTCTTCGGGTGGAATAAATATGAACGTCCTTTGGACGTCCGTACTGGACGAAATACGGACGTTTGCTGATCGTCCATATTCGACATATTATACGAATTACGGGATAAAATAGCAAAATAATTCAATAAAATATTAACTTAATTATGTTAATAAAATAGTTTACATCGAAAAGATAATTATATTTAATTCAAAATTGCACAGTTTAATATTCTAAACATGTTTTTGCTTTTTTTTTTGTAAAGTGTGAAAATCTTATTTGTAAATTATTTGTTACAATGTTTTATTATTCTAGTTACCAAGATGACATAAGTTTGCTAATTAATTCTAGTAAGCAAAAATATAATTTTTATCAATGTATCTGTACTAAAAATGAATCTTAAGAGCATCTTTTTGAAGTTGAATATACGTGGCCGTGCCCAAAATAGGTCCAGTCTTAGTCCTAATGTCTATGGACTATAAATGGATGTCCTTTGGACGTCCGACGTTGGACGTACTTCGGGTGGAATAAATATGAATACGGTGGACTAAATATATACGTCCTTCGGACTTCCGATGGTGGACGTTCGATGGTGGACGTCCGATGGTGGAATAAATACGAACGTCCTTTGGACGTCCGTACTGGACGAAATACGGACTTTTTGTGGACGTCTGAAAATCACCCCCACTACTTGGTTCCTCTGTTCACAAAACTATAACGATAGGCGATAGATTTTCGATTCACCCACCGATATCAGTTCGAAGTTGGAGAGTTGATCTCTCAGTCGTTGTCGTCGTTAGGGCTCCCGCGTAGAGTTTTATTCATTAACCACTGATTTTCATAATGTAAGAAATTATATTATATATGAATTAAAGTATAATATACTTATACATATACTATATATTACGTAAAACTATGAAGACGCTGTTTCACAACATAACACAGAGTCCGACCGCCTCATCGGGCCATTTAGAGCATCAATGCATAAGCCCATCCAATGGATTATTATGTGCCCCTTTGACATAGGCGCACAACATTTTAATCTACCACCCTGAGGATTCCTGCTCCTGGAGTTTTTCTGAAGTGCCGAAACAGTCTATGTTCCTGATTCCTCGATCAGATGAGGAGTTTTCGGAGCCATCAACCCCAGACAGCTACTGGAGCTCCACGTTGCAGCCAGTCACTTCTTGGTAAGTGAACGTCAAAGAGGAAGCATTCAGACTCTGCTGCTACCACCGTCTGGACATAGCCTATCGATCCCTGATGGCCTAGAGGACAAACTCACCGAGAATGATGGAAAAAACCACCAGCCAGGACAACTGGTATCCAAACATTGGTATTATTTACGTTTTTTATTACATTTGCATATTTTTTCATGCTCTTTGATATATATTTCTTATTCTTTCTGGTATATTTTTCATACATTTTTCAATCTTATGGGTGTTTGGTAAAAAATAGGTCATAGCTTAACCTTGGATTACTGAGCTTAAAATAGGTCGATTTAAGCTAACTTACTTTAGTACGAAAGATGATAATAACCGAAATACAGGGTGTCAAATTTAAACTTTTATTTTATTCTTGATTATTTCCTGGGCAATACATCAATTTTGGTGTTGAATTTAGATTTCTTGTCCCAAAAAAACCCCGCTTACCAAATTTCGTGATATTATCCCATGTTTGTTAGGAAATATTCAAGAATAAATAAAATAAAAGTTTAAATTTGACACCTTGTATTTCGGTTATTATCAACTTTAGTACTAACGTAAGTTAACTTAAATCGACCTATTTTACCCTCCGAAATCTAAGGTTAATCTATGGCCTATTCTTTACCAAACACTCTGTATAAGTACATATTTGTATTCTAGCCAATCTTTTTGATTTTCTATAAAGTATAGACTTCCTTGAATTTTGAATTACAATTGTTAAAGGAAAGTTTCGCTACCGCGGTCGCCTTTTGTTCGTCTTAACTTATTACCTCTACCCATAAAGTTCTTTTGTCAAACAGATTGGGTTGGTTATTGTACCTAGTAAGCAAAAAGTATTTATCTCAGTATTT
Organism: Diabrotica virgifera virgifera; assembly: GCF_917563875.1. Classification (NCBI taxonomy): domain Eukaryota; kingdom Metazoa; phylum Arthropoda; class Insecta; order Coleoptera; family Chrysomelidae; genus Diabrotica; species Diabrotica virgifera. The sequence continues at coordinate 56,957,990 of NC_065443.1, read as the reverse complement.
TATAATCTATTTATAATATTGAATTATCTAAAGACAGAAAGCGAAGGCGGATGAAAAAAAATTAGACAAAAGTTGAATGATTATTATAATATTATAATATAATATTACACTATACAGTGAGCACGTAAAGGTTGGAATAAATTCATTTTCTCGAGAATGGACGATTTTGGAAAAAAATCCTGAAACATGTCAATTTTTATTTTTAAATTACGACTTTTTGGCATATATATTATACTAGTGACGTCACCCATCTGGGCGTGATGACGTCATCGATGAATTTTTTAAATGAAAATAGGGATCGTATAATAGCTCATTTGAAAGGTAATTCAATTCTCTATTCAGTAATATAAACATTAACATAATTATCTATACAGGGTGTCCAAAAAAAATTTTTTTGAATTAATTTAATTGACATAAAAAGAAGAATGTGCGTAATTTATTTAATTCAAAATACATTTTACTGCTATCAGAAGACAACAAAAAATGTTTATTTGGCAAATAAATATTGTTTTTTGCTTAAATTCAATATTAAAGCAGCCACCCACCAGCCTCGTGACAGTTTGAATATTTAATTTAAGCGAAAAGCCATGAATATTTTTCTAATAAACATTTTTTTGTTTTCTGAGAGCAGTAAAATATATTTTGAATTAAATAAATTACATACATTCTTCCTTCCATGTCAATTAATTTAATCAAAAAAAAAATTTTTGGACACCCTGTATAAATAATTATGTTAATGTTTATATTACTGAATAGAGAATTGAATTACCTTTCAAATAAGCTATCACACGACTCCTATTCTCATTTAAAAAAATCATCGATGACGTCATAACGCCCAGATGGGTGACGTCACTAGTATGATATATATGCCAAAAAGTCGTAATTTAAAAACAAAAATTGACCTGTTTCGGGATTTTTCTCCAAAATCCTCCATTCTCAAAAAAAAATGAATTTATTCCAACCTTTACGTGCTCTCTGTATAATAAGTATACATAGATAGAATATCTTCTTTTTAAGAAATTATCAATTATCTCCAAATGAGCAAGGTGTCGATTTGAAATAATATGTATATGTATAATATAGAGCCCATTACGCACCACCTTAAAAATTGAGCATTTTTGATGTCTCGAATTTCCTAAACCAGTTGTCCCATCTAAGTGATTTTTTTTATAATATTATAGCCTAGGCTATAGGTTACCTCCTTAAGCTTGTCATGCACGGGGAGCTATATACTGTAATATATATTATATCACATCGCTCTCTATAGTAATGAGTGAGCCTGCACACACGGAACCATTAGTTCCGTGTCTCCAGGCTCACTCATTTCTATAGGGAGTGATATGATATAATATACATAATATATTACAGTATAGCTCCCCGTTCATGACAAGCTTAAGGAGGTAACCTGTAGCCTAGGCTATAATATTATAAAAAAAATCACTGAGATTGGACAACAGGTTTAGGAAATTCGAGACATCAAAAATGCATCATTTTAAGGTGGTGCGTTAATTTCTTGGAGAAGTGTAATTGTAATTTAATGTAAATAATGTAATATCCAATAATTGTAATTTAATATAAGATGTAATATAAGTTCCTTAAAAAATGTATTTTTTATTTCCCACAATACATTCTCCACAGGTCTAAATATCGTCGCTAGACGTCCACCGAACGTCCTCTCAGGACGTTAGATGGACGTTCGGCAGCACGACATTGGACCAAACTGGGACGTCCTATGAAGGTCGAATTGACGTCTACCGAACGTCCCCTCGGACTTTAGGTGGACGTCCATTGGACGTTAGATGGACGTCCATTGGACGTTTGGCAACGAGGCATTTGGACCAAACTAGGACGTCCTGTTAAGGTCCAATTTACGTCCCCTAGGACGTCCGATTAAGGTCCAATTTACGTCCGATTAAGGTCCAATTTACGTTCGATTAACGTCCAATTTACGTCCGATTAAGGTCCAATTTAGGTCCCCTCGGACGTTAGGTGGACGTCCATTGGACATTTGGCAATGTGGCTTTGGACCAAACTAGGACGTCCTGTTAAGGTCCAATTTACGTCCCCTAGGACGTCCGATTAAGGTCCAATTTACGTCCGATTAAAGTCCAATTTACGTCCCCTCGGACCTTAGATGGACGTCCAATGGACGTTCGGTAGCGCGACATTTTGACCAAAATAGGACGTATAAAGGACGTTCCTCGGACGTAAACGGAGTCCTTAAAGTCCGTAAAGGACGTCCTATGAACGTCCATTGGACGTCCTTGTGCTATTAGGGTAAAAAGACAGATTCACACCCAAGAAAGTCACTAGAAATATCTTCAGATACATCTTCTTTTTTGGTTGATCATATCGGCCTTTGACGGTAATATTGACTAAAAATCTAAAAATAAAAGGAATAACGCAGAAAATGCAAAAATCGCTGATAAAATAAATAGACTAACCTATGAAATGCCAATAGTGTTAAAATTTTATAAATGTCATTATTGTCAAAATTTGATATGAGTAAAATTGCCTGAGGTTGTACCAATTACAAACAAGGTTTACGGCGCGGGAAATTTGAATTACTCCTCTTGGTTTAAAAACAGACTATAGTGAAAAATAAGCTCTTATATGTCAAATTCCAAATCGAATATTTTAACGTGAAATAAAAAAAATGAAACACTTTTCTGGGAAAACTTATTACAACTTTTTTAAAGTGTTTAAGAAAACGTTTATTTTTATTTTTTTAAAAAGTTTCTAGCAGCAAGAGTAAGCAAGTTACGCTCAAAATACAGTTGTTCCTTATTTTTTGGTTAAAAATATCGTAAAAATATCCCTCTAATTAACAGCCCAAATGGAATTAATCGTTACCACTTCACAAGTAACTTTATGTATTGTTTGTGTTTGTAAGTTTCATCAGTTCAAAGTGCTTATTTGTGAAAAAATTTGGTTTTAAAGTAAATTTTAAATCTTTAATTTTGAAAAAAAAGACTTTTTTCAAAATAACTTTAAAATTATTAGTGATACCAAATATCTTAAAGAGTAAAAAATGTAGGTTTTGCTTTTTTAAATATTTGGGATTTTTTGATTTTCTGGAAGACAAAACTTGGTTAAGATATGGCTGTTTAAAATTTGCATATACATACTCGTGACTAGTGATTCGTTCGAGCCCTTTCAACAAAACCCCTTTCAAAAATAAGCATTTTTAACCAATGCAACTTACAGATCATATACAGGGTGTCCCCGAAAATAGTGCGTTCCTTAAAGGTATAGATAGAAAGCACAATGTAGAGCAAAAAATTCTTATAATATTTTCAGCCGTTTAAAACTTTTATAGAACAAAATTTGCTTAGAATTAAAATTAGTCAGTTTATCCACTCCCGGATTTATTTTGAACGTATGTTTTTTCACCCCCAAGAAGGGGTGAAAGTCACATCCAGGACAAGAGAACATATCGGCATAATCTCATTTTTTTCTTTGGCATTTTAGCTACGTGTGTGCCAAATTTCATGTCAATCCAAGCGGTTCTTTAAAATCTGGAGGTTTTGCGATATTTTACCGTGAGTGAATGGAATGATTGCCGTTGTCACTTTTAGATAAGAAGTCGTTATCACAATAACATAGTCAGGTTAACTGAATTATATAATTATTGTTTTTATTATTAAATGTGAAAACCTAGAATTATCCATGTCTGTCCGTCAATAAACACAACTCCTCTGTTAGTAGGACAGAAAGAATGACAAATAAGGTGTCAAATGAAAGCCTATAACCAAAATATGATATTACATGTGAGAAGTTTGACCTCGGACTGGCGGTTCCAGAGTTGCAACCGAAAGTACTGTTTTAAATTCGTCGAAATAGTACATACTATTATTCAACGCGACTAAGAAAGACCAGAACAAATACATACTTCCGGTTTCATGCCTGTCTGTTCGTCCATGTCTGTCGGTGAACAAAATTCATCCGTCATATCAACTGACAAAAAGTTACACGAAGAGTTCAAATATCGACTGCCGGTTCAACTTCCGGTCACTTTGGGTGAAAAATTAGAACTTACGATGTCCAATTGCTTGTTACAATTTTTTTATAAGGGTTCTACTCTATCTATTCTGACTTTTTCTATAACTTACTTAGATCACATATAATTTAATACAGTTTTGATGTCAGGGGCTTCAAAATTTATGTGGTGAGTTCCGGTATGTGATGAATGAAAAACGACTCCATAAGCAGAAGAAAAAAGTGTTCTTTAAAGTGTTCTCAAGACCTAAGACAATACATCGACTCACAAGAGCGTTGTCACAGTAGCAAAAATTCGAGTTGGGGTTCGAATTACTTTCTCATGCGGCTTAGTCTCCTGACTTGGCCCCCTCCGATTATTAAGTGTTCCCAAATCTGAAGAAATGACTCGTAAATAAAAAAATCAGCTGAGATAATTGAAGAAAAAAATAACTATTTTTCAGAGCTTTCAGAATCGTATTATGCGCACGGCATCGACATAAAAAATTTGTAAAACCGTTAAAATCGCTGTATTGAACATATTGAATAAAATTAAAGAATTTTCATGAAAACATGTTTTTCTTGAAAATATGTCTACTTTTATAGGACGCACTTCAGCAGTTCATAAAAAAAGCTTACAGACTTTCTAATGCTTTATGCTAAGTAGAAAAAATAACAAAACATTTATTACTCATGAAGAAGATCAAGCAGCTAAATTTAAAGTAAAATCATTAGATGGCATATAAATAGATATGGAATAATGGAATAGAAGTTGATATCCACTTCTGAACCCACCTCAGAAGAAGTGGACGAAATAGAGTAATTGGGAGTCCTTCAAAGGTCACCTGAGCACTCAGAACCTAGTACCAGTGCATGCAGCTGCGATAATATTAAAGAGAAATCCGACAAAAGAATTAAGAGGGAACTCTGGACCAAATATCAAAAACCAGTGTAACCTAACACTTCCAGCTTCATATTAATAATAGAAAATCACCGAAAGACAAATATGTAATGTAAAGAATTAATATCTCAATATTCCGGTCTACTAAACAATAACGACTGGAAAAACATTAAAGTCTTTATTCAAGTCGTATATTCAAAAAATAAGACAAGTAGAGTAATAAATGGATAATTAAAAATTGCGAGAAACAGTGCAAGAAAATGATTTAATAGACCCGAAGACAAAACAAAAATTAATGTGCTAAATAAAAGTATTGATTCGTTACTGCAGAACTAGAACTGTTATATGGAGCTATACTAGTCTGGATCGGTGTAAATTAAATGAGAAAGAAAATAATATAATAAACACACTTTAAGAGCAGATAGAGAAAATATATGGATTATCAGAAGGTTCAAACGGCAGAATTATCAACGATAAACAAGAAACAGTCAACGAGATAATGATTCTGGACCAACTGTTTTATTATAATTAGGGGTACGGAATTTTCGTTTTTACGAAATAGATGCGAATTTCGGCGAAATTTTGAACATAAATGCGATAAATGTGAAATACGGAGTTTTTGTTTATTTCCGCGAAATACCTGCAGGTGCCCAACTCGCCCGTAAATAAGTAGGTAGTTACGTAGTAAATAAGGCATGGAAAGATTTTACGGAAAGTTTTCTATTGTACATAATTTTTGAAAGGTTGTTTACTTTTCTAACACGTGTTGAAACAGAAGGAACTTTCATTGTTCATCATTAAATAGATAAAGATAAGATAAGGAATTGATATTTTTCAATGTTGATTCTTTGAGAAATATAAATAATCCGACTGTTGTTATCTGCATTTCGGTCTTTTGTATTGGTAAAAATCTAAGTAGGAATAAAAGTCGGCTAATTCTTATTTTCTAAACATATAAATTAGTCAAACATGACAATCAGTGCTCATTCCGTCAATTTTTATTAAGAACATGGTCTATCAAAAAAGTTTTCATAGTAACATAAAGTTACTTAAAGTATCCCCTAAAATGGGACGCCCTAAAACAATTTTGAGTGATCGAGTCAAAGAATTTGCAACAGATGACCTATATCTGTGTGACACAAGACACAATTGCTACACAGTGCAGTTTTCCGTCATTTGCTAAAGCAGCATTACAGAGCATTTGGAGTCCAACGAACAGCGTAGACGCAGAACGATTCTTCAGCACATATAATATTGTAGTGACAGATCGAAGAACAGCTCTTAAAGAGTCGAATGTCGAAATTACAACGATGTTAGCTTTTAATTAATGTTTTCTGTTGTTTTACTCGTAGTTAAAAATAAATGCGAAATTTTGTAATTATAAAAAAAGTAAATGCGAAATTCATGTTTTTGTTTGCGAAAATTCCGTACCCCTAATTATAATTAGTTATAAAATAGCTTCAATGGGGAAAAGCTGTAAGCTTAGACCAAACACCAGTAGGGGGCATCCAATTAATTGAGGAAAAAAATTAAATGTATAACAATATTCACTTCATTTACTGAAAAGGCATTGTCCCGCAAGAATGGTTGAAATCACAATTAATAGCCCTACAAAAAGACAAGCGCTTAAAAGTGATAAGACCATTGAACAATAAGCATGTAAGCTACCTTTTAAACACATTCTCAAAAATTATCCATAACACAAGGATTGTTAGGAAATTCTTTTATAGACTTCAGGCAACAAATTCTCCTGATCATGTTTAAAAAACGTACGGAATGTACTAAATAAAAAAATATATTTTTATCATTTAAAAATATATACCCTTATACTATAACATAATTCTAACGTTGAATATATAATGCTTTCCTGTGGAGTATACAAAGGATGGTCTTGTTTTTCCCGCACGCTGCCTTGTTTAGTCTTCTTTGTCGTTTAATTCGTTAAATTCTATCCTCTTATGTCACGGCTTCAGGAAGCAGTGGATATATGCAGTGAACGGGAGGCCTATGTCGAACAGTGACCGAACGGAGCCTTTTCGCGTTTATCATGTAGAGAAGTCACTTGTCAAAAACTGGACATATGTAATCGTATTCAATTTGTTAAATACTGTCACATAATATGTCATGCACCTCTGTGCGTTAATCCATTTTATTTCTACAATTTTAAGGTGCTATTACATGCCGCCATTTTGATTTGTCTACAGTCGCATTCTGCCCGTTAAATCCCATCGTTTGAGGCGCTGTACGTCACGATTGGATCAATTGTAGCGAAGCTGCATGACTAAGGCCCTTTTAACATGTTGCTGTATTTGATTTTTCTGTGCCATTTTATATTATTTGTCAAATACTATTATTTGAGGTGCTGTACATCACGATTGGACCAATAGGACCGTAGATACAAGACTAAGGCCCTTTTGACATGCTGCTGTATTCGATTTTTCTATGTCATTGTATTCTATTTGACAAATCCAGTTATTTGAGGTGCTGTACTCCACGATTGGACCAATAGGAGCGAAAATACGTAAATAAGGCCCTTTTAGCATGTTGCTGTAATTGATTATTCTGTGCCATTGTATTCTGTTCGTTTAACCCTATCATTTGAGTTGCTGTATGTCACGATTGGACCAATAGGACCGAAGATACATAACAAAGGCCCTTTTGACTTGTTGCTGTATTTGATTTGCTTGTGTCAAATTTGATTCTATTTATGAAGTCCTATTATTTAAGATGCTGTACGTCACGATTGGACTAATAGGACCGAAGATACGCTACTAAGGCCCTTTTGACATGCTGTTGTATTTGATTTTTCTATGTCATTGTATTCTGTTTGTCAAATCCTATCATTTGAGGTGCTATACATCACGATTGGACTAACAGGACCGAAGATACATAACTAAGGCCTTTTTGACATGCTGCTGTGTTTTGATTTTTCTGTGTCATTGTCTTCTATGATGCCTAAGGCATGTCTATGATATGCCTTATTTTTAAACAAAACAAGTAATTGGACTTCGTAAGTCCTAGGTTTTCACCCAAAGTAATCGAAAGTAGAACTGGAAGACGATATTTGAATTTTACGTGTAACTTTGCGTGGATTGATATACGAATTTACTAATTTTGAGTCATTTTTACTAAACTTTGACATTTGTCACCTCATTTGTAATTCTACCCGGTATAATGGCGGAGGAGTTATATTGGCGGTCGTACGAACCGACAGAAAGATTTCCTAGGTCAAATATCTCACCTTTAGTACCATCCTTGGATTATAAGCTTTCATTTGACACCTCATTTGTCATTCTACCTGGTATAATGATCGAGGAGTTATATTCGCGGTCGGACAGACCGACGGACAGACCGCCAAGGTCAAATATCTCACCTTTAGTACCATCCTTGGATTATCAGCTTTCATTTGACACCTTATTTGTCATTCTACCTGGTATAATGACGGAGGAGTTATATTCCCGGTCGTACGGACCGACGGAAGGACAGCCTGGGTCAAATATCTCACCTTTAGTACCATCGTTGGATTATAATCTTTTATTTAACACCTCATTTATCATTCAAGCTGGTATAATAATGGAGGAGTTATATTCGCGGTCGGAGGGGCCGACGCACAGACCGCCTAAGTCAAATATGTCACCTTTAGTACCATCCTTGGATTATAAGCTTTCATTTGACACCTCATTTGTAATTCTACCTGGTATAATGATCGAGGAGTTATATTCGCGGTCGGACAGACCGACGGACAGACCGCCAAGGTCAAATATCTCACCTTTAGTACCATCCTTGGATTATCAGCTTTCATTTGACACCTCATTTGTCATTCTACCTGGTATAATGACGGAGAAGTTATATTCGCGGTCGTACGGACCGACGGAAAGACAGCGTAGGTCAAATATCTCACCTTTAGTACCATCCTTGGATTATAATCTTTTATTTGACACCTCATTTATCATTCAAGCAGGTATAATAATGGAGGAGTTATATTCGCGGTCGGAGGGGCCGACGCACAGACCGCCTAAGTAAAATATGTCACCTTTAGTACCATCCTTGAATTTTAAGCTTTCATTTGACACCTCATTTGTCATTCTACCTGGTATAATGATCGGGGAGTTATATTCGCGGTCGCACAGACCGACGGAAAGACAGCCTAGGTCAAATATCTCACCTTTAGTACCATCCTTGGATTATAGTCTTTTATTTGACACCTCATTTATCATTCAAGCTGATATAATAATAAAGGAGTTATATTCGCGGTCGGAGGGGCCGACGCACAGACCGCCTAAGTAAAATATGTCACCTTTAGTACCATCCTTGAATTGTAAGCTTTCATTTGACACCTCATTTGTCATTCTACCTGGTATAATGACGGAGGAGTTATATTCCCGGTCGTACGGACCGACGGACAGACCGCCTAGGTCAAATATCTCACCTTAAGTACCATCCTTGGATCATAAGCTTTCATCTGACACCTCATTTATCATTCAAGCTGGTATAATGATGGAGGAGTTATATTCGCGGTCGGACAGACCGCCAAGGTCAAATATCTCATCTTTAGTACCATCCTTGGATTATCAGCTTTCATTTGACACCTCATTTGTCATTCTACCTGGTAGAATGACAAAGAAGTTATATTCGCGGTCGTACGGACCGAAGGAAAGACAGCCTAGGTCAAATATCTCACCTTTAGTACCATCCTTGGATCATAAGCTTTCATCTGACACCTCGTTTATCATTCAAGCTGGTATAATGATGGAGGAGTTATATCCGCGGTCGTACGAACCGACGGAAAGACAGCCTAGGTCAAATATCTCACCTTTAGTACCATCCTTGGATTATAAGCTTTCATTTGACACCTCATTTGTCATTCTACCTGGTATAATGATCGAGGAGTTATATTCGCGGTCGGACAGACCGACGGACAGACAGCCAAGGTCAAATAGCTCACCTTTAGTACCATCCTTGGATTATCAGCTTTCATTTGACGCCTCGTTTGTCATTCTACCTGGTATAATGACGGAGGAGTTATATTACCGGTCGTACGGACCGACGGAAGGACAGCTTGGGTCAAATATCTCACCTTTAGTACCATCGTTGGATTATCAGCTTTCATTTGACACCTCATTTATCATTCTATCTGGTATAATGACGGAGAAGTTATATTCGCGGTCGTACGGACCGACGGAAAGACAGCATAGGTCAAATGTCTCACCTTTAGTACCATCCTTGGATTATAATCTTTTATTTGACACCTCATTTATCATTCAAGCTGGTAGTTATATTCGCGGTCGGAGGGGCCGACGCACAGACCGCGTAAGTCAAATATGTCAACTTTAGTACCATCCTTGGATTATAAGCTTTCATTTGACAACTCATTTGTCATTCTACCTGGTATAATGACGGAGGAGTTATATTCGCGGTCGTACGGACCGACGGAAAAACAGACTAGGTCAAATATCTCACCTTTAGTACCATCCTTGGATTATAAGCTTTCATTTGACACCTCATTTGTCATTCTACCTGGTATAATGATGGAGGAATTATATTCGCGGTCGGACAGACCGACAAACAGACCGCCAAGGTCAAATATCTCACCTTTAGTACCATCCTTGGATTATAAGCTTTCATTTGACACCTCATTTGTCATTCTACCTGGTATAATGATGGAGGAATTATATTCGCGGTCGGACAGACCGACAAACAGACCGCCAAGGTCAAATATCTCACCTTTAGTACCATCCTTGGATTACCAGCTTTCAGTTGACACCTCATTTGTCATTCTAGCTGGTATGTTGACGGAGGAGTTGTGATTACAGACAGACGGACGGACAGACGGACGTGGATAATACAAAGTTTTCACATTTTTTCAAAATTGGGTGAAAACAACATGATGCCAGAATGATTTGTTGATGAAAATAATATATACATTTTCAAATTGCCTATTTTTCGGTGTGGATAATATTATATTCAACAGTGATGCCAAATTTCTGATGCCAAAATGATTGATAATGAATGTGGGATATACGTTTTCATGTATATAGCGGCAGCGACAAAACGGTAAAACACTGAACTAAATGTATATAATATTTTCACTGTACCATCATTTTGGACTCAAACATTTTATGGAATAAACTTATATAACTTAGTAAGGGATAAACAAAGAAAGCTGATATATTAAAGTAACATCAAGAAATCAAATCTCTAACTACCGAGTTGATTAGACTTCTGGTAACAAGTGCAGAAAAAAAGTTATTAAGGTAGTGTAAAGTGGCATCGATATACAGATGCCACTTTGCAAGACGATGCCAAATCGATGGTAAATGCATAATGTATCGATGCCAAATTGATAGTAGGATGTATATATATATATATATATATATATATATATATATATATATATATATATATATATATATATATATATATATATATATATATATATATATAGTTGTTATTTGAGAAAAAGAATGTCTCAAAATGAAGGGGAAATGCGTGGAAAAAAGAAATCAAAAGCTTTTAGACATTCAACATCCTTTTACAGACAAAAAGCTAAACTTTCTGAAAATGGCACATACATAACCTGAACAGCTAATTACTCAAAATGGGACTAAAGATTTTCATGAGGTAAACATATGCAACAAATAAAAATAACCAACTATAAGTAGATTAATAAATGCATTCATAAAACCCTTTGGTTTAAGCTGCCTGATGTACATACACAAGCATCTACCACCAGATTAAGGCGTGTTCACGACGACGACCGGTCGTCGGGAGTCTGTCGTCAAGACCAGGTTGTTTGCACTTACTTTAGGACGGATTAGGTATACCAATAGGTAAATTCGAGGTGTGCAACGTAAAAATAGGTTATACTGAAGGTCGGCAGGGGGTGTCCTTGTCCAAATCAGTTAAAATGTAGTGCAATTTAGGTCGCGAGTCAAATCCGCCATTAATGAAAGATCGCCATGGTTCAGCCATTTTTTGAAACATATTATTTCGCAATTTTTTTGCTAGATTTTAATGAATATTTTATTTTAATTAACGAATTTTGTTTATATATAAATCAAGGATAATTTTGTATGGGTCTTAATTACGATGGTTATTTCTATTTTTACCGTTTTGTTCGATTTAATCTGTAAATTTCTGAGGCGCTTTCAGTTTTTAGCAATTTTTATACCTAGTTTAACAGTACACTTCCTTGCGTTTGTAAATTTTCGACCGCATTATGCAATGAGGCAGATGATTAATAAAATAATTATAAAAGTCACTTAGGTTATATTCTGAATAGAAAAGGAACCTACTTAAATAAGTATCAACAGGCCGTCATGAATCTTAGTTTCTGATGATTTAATATCCTCCAAGATTATTAACCTATTTGGTAAAAATTAAGTGTGTCGGCCGTACTTCTGTGGTAGAGAATATTATACTATTACTTTACAAGACCAAAGTCCTAAAAAACCAACGTAATTTGACGATAAAATATCTCGAGCTGAGAAGTCGAGAGGGGGACGTCGAGGCAACCCGTATTTCTATTCCCCACTTAGGTGCAAATAGCGGTTTTCTGACCGTCGTCGCAACGTCGCCTATTAACGTTGGGGCATTTAATCCAACGTTAAGACGTCGTAATATTACGTCCAATTGCTTCTTGGGCATTGGTTTAAAATATTACATTAAGCTAGGATGTTTAAAATATTAAAATATTACAAATATTTTGCACTGATAATGACTGGTAAACCAGTCGAAAACTAGTTATGTTGTGATTTTGATGTAGCCCTTTTGAGGGATTTTAAATATACCTTTTATACAAGATTTTACTGTTTTTTGTATTTAGTCCAGAGAAATAAGATTTTTCTCTTGACACATTCCCCTCCAGGCCGAAACCAAATTTTTTTAGTAGTATGGACATCTATATTAATAACCTATATGTTTCCTGTAGCCAATTTTGATGATATACATAGTTATAAACAAATGAAGAACAAAAAACGGTAAATTTTCGCTTTTTTCGTCTATTACTAAAAAGTGAAGCATTCTAATCAAATTTGAGAGTAAGAAACTCATAAATCGTCTAAAAAATTTCAATATGGCGTTCGCTGAATATGTAAATCCTTATTGGTTGCTTAGAAAATTGCAAAATAAATAATAAATTTTTGAGTTTTTATAAATATTCATAACTTATGTAAAAACTAACTTAGAACCTTCTTATTACACGAATTGCTGAGACTTGTGGTGCTTAAATCATCTTTTAAATTTCAAAGCAATTGGTCAAATAGTTTAAAAGTTATTTAATTTGTTTTTTCCGAAATTAATTTTTTTTGCAAAACTATAAGTCAGAAAATTACGAGGTTACAGTAAGACTTCTGACAGTTTATGGAAGAAAAAGATTTACACTATTAATTTAATTAAAAAAAAATGACAAAGAGCAGTTTTAAACAGTGTAAAATTATTTTGCAAAACACGTCGAATTTTTTCTTACTTATAAACAATTAGAATAACTTTTTAACCGTTACCCGCAGAAAAATTATTTGTTCAGATTTGGAAAGACTGAGTTTTTATACACATTTAGAAAGAAAAACAATTGTCCTAGGACAATTAGGGACGAACACATAGCCCCCACAAGGGTGGGGCTGGTGCAACTCTGGTCACAGGGCCCGGGCTCCTGGGGGGCCCAGGCCTAGCCCTGTTTTTTTTAATTGCAGAATATTTACAGGGGATCATAGATTAAAAACTCAAATAGGCCTATATAATTATTACAAAGTCAGAGTGTTGTGAAATAATTATTAATTCTAGGTTATTGGTCATTTAATCCAGAACCTACATCAGCCTCACAGACCCAACCTTCTTCAGCTTCAATCCAAAATGCTTCTACGTCTACTGTATGTGAGGGAACTAATGACGAATGTGCTAGTGCTGATCCAAATCTTAGTAAGGATACTGTCGATGACAATAAAACTTTTAATTTTGACGATCCTAATACGTGGCCTGCGGTGATGAGTGATAAAATACGGCAGGAAATAGTATTGTGCTACGGTGGTTTTCAAGCTTTTCAGGCCAGATCAAAATCATTTCCAGCTGACCCCTCAGGAAAACATTTCCATGAAACATTGTTGTACATGAAAACAGACAACAGAACATGTAAAGCAATTCCACGTGAATGGTTAATGTGGAGTGAAACAAAAAACAGCATTCATTGTTTACCCTGTAGCATTTTCCATTCAAACCAAAACAAAAGTAAACTTGCAAAAGAAGGTTTTTTCCCTGAAAAACAACAATACAAACGATTATACAGGTTATTTTCGATGCATGAAAGAAGCTCTGAGCACAGAAAACACTACCTAGAATGGAAAAGTCTTCAGATATCATTGAAAGGACATGGTGTCGACAGCAATCTGCAACAGATTATTAACTGTGAAGCAACAAGATGGAAAGCTATTCTTCAACGAATTTTGGACACAACAATATTCTTGAGTAGTAGAGGTTTAGCTTTCCAAGGGGAAAATACCCAGATCGGTGATGTTCACAATGGAAACTTTTTAGGAGTATTGGAATTAATAGGAAAATATGACGAAGTAACTCGTGAACATTTAGCCAAAGTAAAAGAAAACCAGTTGAATAAAAAAAGTATGATAGGTCAAGCTCACTATCTCTCATGGTACTCGCAGAATGAATTTATTTCTCTCTGTGGTAAAAAACTACTGAATACTATTTTGCACCAACGAGAAGAGTCTGTATTCTATGGGATTATTGCTGATGCCACCCCTGACATTTCCCATCAGGAGCAGAATGTACTAATTCTACGGTATGTTTTTCAAAATGAAGAAAAAAATACATTCGAAGTATGTGAAAGATTTATTGAATTCCTGAACTTTAGCGGGAACACAGGTGAGGTTATAACTGATGAAATTCTGTCCGCTTTAGACAATATTGGAGTACCACTTTCTGACTGTCGAGCTCAGGGATATGACAACGGCTCTAACATGCGGGGACACACTAAAGGTGTACAATCAAGAATACTTGAAAAAAAACAGTCTGCTATATTCTCTCCCTGTGGAGCACACTCGCTCAACAGAGTTGGTGTCAATGCTGCAAAACTGAACCACGACGTAGTGACATTTTTTGGTAACATTGATAGTTTCTATTCTTTGTTCTCCAGCAGCCCTGGTCGTTGGGAATTATTAAAGCAACACGTCCCTTTGTCTTTACAAAGCCTTTCCGAGACTCGTTGGAGTGAAAGAATTCAAGCTGTACGACCAATTGTCAAACATTATCCTTCGATCCTCAAGGTTTTGGACCTGCTCCTGGAAGAAAATCATTTGCCTACTTTGACTCCAGCTGCCAGAAACACAGTTTTCGCGCTGAAGAGGTACTTTGGATCTTTTAAAGGCCTCTTGACATCATTGTTTTGGCACAAAATCTTGGCCTCCATTGATCAAAGAAATGAGATCATACAAAGGAAAGGAATTTCCTTAAACACAGAAACTCAACTGATTAAAGATTTGTTAACTGAATTGCAGACCCTAAGAGATTCATGGGAAACCATTCTTAACGAAGCAAAACACGTCGCCGGTGCAGTTGGCATTATACCAGAATTCTCTCTCAAAAGAAAATCTAGTGTTGAAAATACGCCCGAGCAACTTCAGCAACAAGCTTCACAGGACTTCAAATCTTCTGTGGTCTTTCCTGTTTTGGATTTCATCATGACTGATTTGAAAACCAGATTTGCAAGCTGTGAAGAAATTTGTAACCTGTTTGCTCCAGTGTTAGGTTTCATGGATCTAGACAACGAGGAACTGAAACTTAAAACTGCCAATCTCGTTGCATATTACCCTTCAGACTTTGCTGATCCAGAAGCCCTATTTGAAGAAACTCTTCATATGAAGAATGTATTTGTAACAGTGTTCCAGTCAGAAAAGGACCCATTGAAGCTTCTAAACTCAATATATGAGAAAAACCTCCAGCCCATTTTCTTGAACCTGTGCACAGCTATACGACTTTTCTGTACAATCCCAGTGACAGTTTCAACGGCTGAAAGGTCTTTTAGTAGGTTGTCTAATTCACTTAAAACTTGGCAACGAAGCACAACTGGCCAAACTCGTCTGAACCATCTGGCAATGTTGGCAATTGAGAATGAATTGGCCAAAACTGTTGACTTTTCTGATGTTATAAATGATTTTAGTGAAAAGAAAGCTAGGAAATCTATGATTAAATAGACTATCAAACATCAAAGTAAGCGTTTTCTTGTCAGTGTATTAAACACTTAAAAAACATTTTAATTGTTTAGCTCCTAACTTTCTTATAATCTCATTCTTAGTATTTTGTCAACTTCAATTTTATTCTTGGTCAGTAAGAGAAATCAATCTCAAAATGGAAATGTACTGTACTTTCAGTAAAATATAAATGATTTACTTTATGTTTGCAACAATTTTGTCAATAAAGTTTGGTTTTTAGATTAAAATAATAGCCTTAATTATTCCTTAATATCAATAATCATCAGTTTAAATAAAATTTGTAAACTAAAAAATTACCATGTAAATTGTTGAAACATAGCATAGCACGCGAA
Organism: Diabrotica virgifera virgifera; assembly: GCF_917563875.1. Taxonomy (NCBI): domain Eukaryota; kingdom Metazoa; phylum Arthropoda; class Insecta; order Coleoptera; family Chrysomelidae; genus Diabrotica; species Diabrotica virgifera. The sequence continues at coordinate 56,941,560 of NC_065443.1, read as the reverse complement.
CATAGGGGGGCCCGAGCCTGATCCTGGTTACAGGGCCCGCAATGGAATGTGGGGGCCATGGACGAACATTTTAATTCACATGTTTTTGCAAAATAATTTTGCAGTATTTAGAATTATTTTTTGTCATTTCTTTTTAATCAAATTAATAGTATAAATCTTCTTCTCTCATAAACTATCCAAAGTATTAACGTAAGTTCACCATTTTCTGACTTATAGCGTTGCAAAAAAAATTAATTTGGGATAAACAAATTAAATAACTTTTAAACTATTTGACCAATTGCTTTGAAATTTAAAATATAATTTAAGCGCCACAAGTCTCAGCAATTCGTTTAATAAGAACGTTTGACGTTAATTTTTACGTAAGTTATGAATATTTATATAAACCAAAAATTTATGATTTATTTTGCAATTTTCTAAGCAAACAATAAGGATAGACATATTCAGCGAACGCCAAATTGAAGTTTTTTATACGGTATATAAGTTTCTTACTCTCAAATTTGTTTAAAATATTTAACTTTTTGGTTATAGACGAAAAATGCGAAAATTTACGGTTTTTTGATCTTCATTTGTTTATAACTATGTATATCATCAAAATCGGCTGCAGGAAACATATAGGTTATTATTATAGATGTCCATACTACTCAAAAAATTTGGTTTCGGTCTGGAGGGGGTTGTGTCACCAACACAATATTTTTTCCTTATTTCTCTGAACTAATTATATGGTATACAGCCAACTAGAGGTAAACTTTTTCCTTGTGGATTTTTTACAATCTAATTATTTTTTGCGTTGTAAATATTTGTAAATATTGTTTCGCTTAAACAATTAAATAATAAATTTTAAAAATAATCGGCGAAAGTTGCATTAGTAATCCGCTAGTAGTGATACCATCGAAGCTCAGAGCGTATTAAAAAAGACTAGATACCATCTTGGGATTCATCAATTTTTTAGTGGAACATTTTTTAAATAAACAATCAACACGTCAAACTTAGTTTTTGCTCATAACTTAAAAACTTGTTTATTTAGAGATTTGACGTCCACAGGCAACTTTTTCAGGAAAAAAGGTACATCGAATGAGATACGCTAAATGAAAATCGGTTAATAAACAAAAAAGTTATTGCAAAACGGACGACAAAATCGCTGTTTTTGAATATTTTTAATAACAATTTAATTATTTACTAAAATATGTTTAAATATACCTAGACTTGAGGGTATTATGGTGTTTGAATGGTGTGTGAAATTTTTTTATACTGGAACGGCCTCACAACATGGACTAAGAGAATGCTACAAATATGTTTTCTGATGGTCTCCGATAGTTATTTATGAAACAGTTCGTGAAGTATACTTTTTTGTGAACGCACGCGATGTTTAGAGCACGAGCGACAGCGAAGCGAGTGCTATACATCGCGTAAGTTCGCAAAAAGTACTTCACGCACAGTTTCATACAATGGCAGTGCCAAAAAAATTTAATCTGGAGCGCCATTATAAGCAAGTTCATAGCGATTTCACCAAAAATTATCCTGTCGGATCACGCCTACGAACCGAATTCATCGCCAAGAAAGAAAAATCTTTAGCCGGGCAACAATCTTTGTTCCAAAAAAGAAGTAATGAAATGGCAACAATGGTGAATACTTCATATGAACTATCGCTGTTATTAGCACGCAAAAAAAGCCATATTCCGATGGAGAAGAGGTAATTAAAAATAGTTTACTAATATTCGCTCAAAATGTCGGTGATTCAAGCATAAAACATATGGTGGACCAAATCGCTTTGTCCAGAATCGCCGAATTGATGATATGGGCCAGGATGTTGAAACACAAATTATCGGCGGACTACGAGAATGCAAATATTTTTCACTGGCTTTGGATGAAAGCTGTGACATCACAGGTAATGCGCAGTTGAGCATATTTGTACGCTTCGTGACAGATAGTTTCGATGTTGTGGAGGAGCTATTATATTTGCGCCAACTGGTCTCCACAACAGGACAGGATGTCTTGGATCAAGTGAAAAATGTTTTTGAAGGTAGCAAAGTGGAGTGGTCGAAATTGGAGTCGGTTTGTACAGATAGAGCGTCTTCCATGGTTGGTCGAATCAAAGGATTTGCAACGCTACTTGAAAGCTTTTTAGGAAGAAATGTTTTCAAATTCCATTGTATAATCCACCAAGAAGCGTTATGTGCCAAGGACCTCGATCTATCCTCGGTGATTGAGCCTGTATCGCGGTGTATCATTAAAATACATGCTCGAGCTAGTAATCGACGACGATTCCGAGAACTTTTTCAGGAAGAAACGGAGGAGGCAGGTGAATTACTCCTTTATTGCAGTGTTCGATGGTTGTCCAAAGGGAATGCACTGGCAAGATTTTGAAATTTGAAAGAGTGTGTTTTGGAGGAGAATGAGGAATTGCGAAAAGAGCGCTCTCTGTTGAAAAATGAAGACTGGCTATGGGATTTAGCTTTCCTTGCGGACATAATGGGACATTTGAACATATTAAATTTAAGATTACAAGGAAAAGATTGTATTTTTCCAACCTTAGTTAGCCACGTAAGCTCGTTCAAGAACAAAGTATCACTTTTTTATTCAGATTTTAATGAAAAAAACTCACTCATTTTAAATTCATGAAGGAATTAGCCATCAAATTAAATAATCTAAAAGGGAAGTTCCCTAGGTTGGCTGTATACCATATAGTTAAAAAACTCTAACAAGAAGTAAAACCACTTCTATGTAAATTGGTATATTTATTAAAACTTAAAAAATCCCAATGGATTGAATAAAATATGTCCAATTCAGAACGTTTTCAGATCTATCGGTCCATCATCAGTGAATCTACAATAAAATAAGTAATCCCACTATTAGAATTGAAAGATGGTTGAAATTTTTAAAAAGCTAAAAAAGTGTGGTTAGATTACTTACGTGCATACTTGCTAAATAGCCCCAGAACCAAACAATAATTGAATTTAAAATTCAATCTACATTATTTAAAAATAATATTAAACAGGCTAAACGCCGATGTTAAAGGATATCGCCTATGGGAACATGGTGAAACCCTACCAAAACCTCAATCAACCATCTTAGGCCAACTTTGACTATAAAGTGTCACAAGTGTGTAAGGAACTGTTTGAAGTGACATTGACAGTAGAGAAAAAGGTAGTCGATTTTCAAAGTTAATTAACCAAAAGATCATGACCCACAACAAATGATAAAAATTTTAATATCTGAAAATGTCTAACATTTTAAATCTATTGGTTTTTGAAAAGAAATTGTGATATACAAAATGAATTTAGAATATAAGATTATTTATATTGACTGTATACTATAACATTAGATTGATCAAATTGATAGAAAGAAAGTTAAGCTGCTGTCAATAATGATAAAAAGGTAAAAAATAAAAATAGATGAAGGTGAGAGAAGAGAAAGAATAAGTATTAGTTGGAATGTTATTGTACAAATGAATAAATTGGTAGGCAATTTAATCTAGTCTATATTGTATTGGTGGTTGTATATGTAAAAGGAAAATATTGTTATTTAAAAATAAATGCAAATTTTTGTAAATAATGGATTTGAGTTAGGATACAGTCAAATAATTAAAAGTGTGTAATATGTGAATGAAAAGGATTGTAGTTATTATGAGATGTTTTATTTTTTAATTTTATTTCAAAAGTTTTGAGAGAATTCTTGTGACAAAGTGAGGGTATGTGAAGTTAGAGATAAAGAAAAGTATGATTATAGCTGTTAGGTCCAGTTGATACAAGAATGAAATTAAAATGAAAATAATATTGAAAGTGTACTGAATAAAATAAAACCAAAGTAAGAAAAAGAATATTGATATAATTTAACCCTGCTGTCCTGTTCGGGTCTATTTGACCCAAAAAATAATTTATTTCTTATTTTACAAATTATTACGCGGCGTAACGATTTGGTGTTTCGTGACTTTATTACCTAATATGAAGTCTTTCAATTGCATGTGAGATAAACATTCAACTTCCTGATTTTTTTGATAAAAATGAAATTGTTACCTAGGGTACGTTCGGGTCAATGTGACCCGCGTATTTAAACCGTTAAAAATTACCTGTGTATGTGTGTTTAGTTGGCAGTATTCTATATTAGCAGCACCTGTGTGTTTGTCAGCCGGATACGTGTGTAAATAAACACAGGTTTCTGCAAGCTAAAACTTGTAATATAAACTGTAGTAGTATAGCTGGACGATGTTGCAAACCAAATTATAAATATGACCAACATGGAAGGACAGCATGTATTTGGAACCAACTGGAAAGACATGAATAAAGTTGGTTTCCAAGCATACATTGGTCTTTTATTTTTAGCTCGAGTTTATAAGTCGCATGGTGAATCAACTAAAAGTTTATGGAATGAAGAAACGGGTCGTACTATATTTCGATCAACAATGTCGCTTGATATATTTACAAAAAGTTTGCAAGTAATACGTTTTGATAACAAAACTACTAGACAGGATAGAAGACGTTTTAATAAACTTGCGGCAATACGTGAAATTTATGAAACATGGGTAGAAAATGTAAAAAGAAATTTTAACCCTGATGAAAATGTTACCGTCGATAAGCAACTAAATGCCTTTAGAGGCCGCTCTCCCTTCAAGTGGTACATTCCAGCAAGCCAGCGAAATATGGCACAAAACTTTGGGGTTTATGTAATTATGAACAGTAAAACTTCTTATGCTCTAAAATTGCAGATCTATACAGAAATGCGTGTGATGTGTGACTTGAGTAGTGATTTGGAATGCCACAATATTACGTGTATAATAACTTTTTTACATCGTAAAATTTAGGACAATTTCTCCTAAAACAAAATATGTAGATACAATGCCGGGGATAATAAGTAAAATAAACCGGAGCTTTCAGCAAAAATCGCGAATAAAGAAGTTCATAGCTCGACTTTTTTGCTTCATGAAAGATTTGGCAATATTTCCAAAAATAATAAAAATGTTGTTCTTATGAGTACTTTGCATCATGAATCGATGCATCATGCATCACTTTCATCAAATGAAAAAGCCCCAAATTATTTTAGATTACAATTCCAATAAGAGAGCACTGGATACTCTAGATTATCTTGTTGGCAAGTATACATGTGAGAAGAGATAAATCGCTGGCCAATGATTGTTTTTTATAATCTACTGGACATTTCTGCCTACAACGCGTTCGTGTTATGGGCATCAATAAATATCCAATGGAATACCAATCAATTGGGAAACGGCGAATTTTTCTTGATGAATTGGGAAAAAACTAATGAATCCAGTCATCATTTCCAGAAAAAATATACCAATAATTAAAGGCTCTTACGAACTGGTAAAAAGGACACGAGCAGGAACAAGTAGACAAGATGGAAATGCTAGTGAACCGTCTATTAAATCTAACTCCGCCTGCTAAACGAACACGCTGTGAACTTGCCGTAAAAACGATAACAAGACTAATTATTATGTTGTATTATATCACAAACATATTTGTAAAATCCATTCTTTTTATTACTGTCCCAGTTGTAAACTGAATTAAATTTTTGTAGATATTTGTTACTAGGATTTTTTGAAAGAAAAAATGCCTTTTGTTTTTTTTTAATAAGGTTTAATTTACATTAACAACATAATTTTTGTTTAATTAACCATAATTTCTTGTTAATAAAGTTTTATTTATCACCATTAGCTTATTTTATTTCGATTAAGGAGCGTAAACCATAGTTGGGTCATATTGACCCGAACAGTACATTTGTGTAGTTGACTCGAACGGGACAGCAGGGTTAATTGTAATGATAATGGATCTGAATGTGAGAACTGAAATTAAGTGATGGGATGTTAGTTGTAGAGGTAAAAAATTTACTTGGAAAAGGTCAAATACAAAAAGTAGAGGGCTGTGGTGTAAGGTATAAAGACAAGAATTTTAAGGGAAAGAGAGGGATAAAGAAAAGATGAGGTGTGGAATTAAACTGAACGAAGTAATGAAATGAAAAAAGAAGTGAAAAGATAGTAGGGTGAATTAATGAGGTGATGGTTAATAGGGTTCAGTAGTTAATAATGTTAGTCGGGTAAAGGAGTTTGGAAGCAGTGAAGGAAAGAGGAAATTTTGAAAAAGAAGGGAGAGTAAGTTAAAAGAGAAAGAATAGGATAAAAAGAGGAAGTTGAAAAAATAGGAATTATGAGAATAATTGGCGGTGAATGGGGACAAAATGGGGGCGGTGAATGGGGGGGGGGGTTATTCAAAATCTTTCCATTTCACTCACACAAAAAACTTCAATAAGAAACTCTTGCATCCAAACTATCAACAAATTCAAAACGAAACTTCTTTCCAACAATAACTCTTCTCTTACCAACATCAGTTCCCCTTCTACTTCTACACAAACTTCTTCATCTCTCTCTTTTCCCAATTTCTCATAAAATAAGTCTAAATCCCTTCTCTCCACACTCAAATCTATCAAAAATAAGATCCAAAACCACCACCTCATCTTCAGCAAAGCAGATAAGGGTAACTGCCTTGTTATTTTAGACCAACAATTATACATTGACAAAGTCACCTCTTTCCTAGACAACAATAACTTTACTCTTCTTCCCGTTGATCCCTCTAAATCTTTTGTTTCGATGATGAAAACCAACTTAAAACAATTTACTGATTTCTTTTCTGAATTTGAAGCACCATATACTAAAATTCCATCAAATCCACTCACCCCCAGGTTATACGGTTTACCAAAGATACACAAAGTTGACATTCCTATTCGTCCCGTTGTCAGCTTCATTAACACTCCAGTTTCTATTTTATCTAAATTCATTCTTAACACCATTAAAAACTTTATCAACTTTACCCCACAGTTTACTGTTTTGAATTCTCGCCAATTAGTTGAAAAACTTCAACTTGTCAATCTTAATCCAAATATTGTTATGCTTTCTTTTGATGTTAGCAATTTATTTACTTCAGTACCAAAAAATGAATCGATTAGTCTGGTTAATTCACTCCTCTTAAATAATTCTGTCACTTCCACCACCACTTCGTCTATTATAAACATTCTCAAAATTTGTCTATCTCAAGATTACTTTGTTTTTAATAACAACTTTTATCAACAACCTGACGGTTTAGCAATGGGTAGTTGCTTATCCCCTTTCTTAGCTGATGTTTTTATGGATCACTTAGAATCCAACTATATCATAAAAAATCCAGAGATCTTACACTGGTTCCGTTATGTTGATGACATTTTAGTCCTCATTTCGGGTAACTCTGATTCAGCTCACAACTTACTTCACAAAATTAATCAAATCCATCCTAATATCACCTTTACCATGGAACTAGAATCTTCTAACTCCATTAACTTTCTGGATTTATCTATTACCAGACTACATGACCACTTCAACTTTGGTATCTACCGTAAACCAACACAGACAGATCATGTTATCCATTCTACTTCTAATCACCCTTTATCATATAAACTCTCTGCTTTTCGCAGTTTTATACATAGATTAAACTCTATTCCTTTATCCGTAACTGAATTCAACAAAGAGTTGAATATTATCAAACAGATTGCAGTCAACAATGGTTATGACCCAGACATCATCAGTAAACTTCAACAAAAAAGAGAACTCAAGTTACTACAACAATCCGCTTTCTCTACATCATCAACAACTACTCCCATCTATGCCTCCTTACCATTCAATAACTCCAAATTATCTGAAAGAGTCAAACATATCATTTCCAATTCTTGTGACAACATAAAAATATCTTTCAAAGTTAATAACACTCTCAGCAAAAGTTTAACTAATACCAAAGATCCTATCCATTATATGAACCGGAGTGGGGTATACAGACTCTCTTGTTCAGATTGTGATGCCACCTACATCGGCAGAACTTACAGATCCCTTTCTACCCGATCTGCAGAACACAGCAAGAGAGATACCACTTCTGCCTTTTCACACCATTTAAAAGTCAATAAACATGAACTTAAGATTCCTGAAGGTGTCCAGTTGATACACAATATTCAACAAAACAATACACTCCGTTTAGACTTATACGAAGATTTGGAGATTGTCAAGGACCTGAAGAAGAGTCCCAACTGTGTCAATAGACAAACATCCCTTAACCGCAACTTTGTCCCCATTCACCGCCAATTATTCTCATAATTCCTATTTTTTCAACTTCCTCTTTTTATCCTATTCTTTCTCTTTTAACTTACTCTCCCTTCTTTTTCAAAATTTCCTCTTTTCTTCACTGCTTCCAAACTCCTTTACCCGACTAACATTATTAACTACTGAACCCTATTAACCATCACCTCATTAATTCACCCTACTATCTTTTCACTTCTTTTTTCATTTCATTACTTCGTTCAGTTTAATTCCACACCTCATCTTTTCTTTATCCCTCTCTTTCCCTTAAAATTCTTGTCTTTATACCTTACACCACAGCCCTCTACTTTTTGTATTTGACCTTTTCCAAGTAAATTTTTTACCTCTACAACTAACATCCCATCACTTAATTTCAGTTCTCACATTCAGATCCATTATCATTACAATTAAATTATATCAATATTCTTTTTCTTACTTTGGTTTTATTTTATTCAGTACACTTTCAATATTATTTTCATTTTAATTTCATTCTTGTATCAACTGGACCTAACAGCTATAATCATACTTTTCTTTATCTCTAACTTCACATACCCTCACTTTGTCACAAGAATTCTCTCAAAACTTTTGAAATAAAATTAAAAAATAAAACATCTCATAATAACTACAATCCTCTTCATTCACATATTACACACTTTTAATTATTTGACTGTATCCTAACTCAAATCCATTATTTACAAAAATTTGCATTTATTTTTAAATAACAATATTTTCCTTTTACATATACAACCACCAATACAATATAGACTAGATTAAATTGCCTACCAATTTATTCATTTGTACAATAACATTCCAACTAATACTTATTCTTTCTCTTCTCTCACCTTCATCTATTTTTATTTTTTACCTTTTTATCATTATTGACAGCAGCTTAACTTTCTTTCTATCAATTTGATCAATCTAATGTTATAGTATACAGTCAATATAAATAATCTTATATTCTAAATTAATTTTGTATATCACAATTTCTTTTCAAAAACCAATAGATTTAAAATGTTAGACATTTTCAGATATTAAAATTTTTATCATTTGTTGTGGGTCATGACCTTTTGGTTAATTAACTTTGAAAATCGACTACCTTTTTCTCTACTGTCAATGTCACTTCAAACAGTTCCTTACACACTTGTGACACTTTATAGTCAAAGTTGGCCTAAGATGGTTGATTGAGGTTTTGGTAGGGTTTCACCATGTTCCCATAGGCGATATCTTTTAACATCGGCGTTTAGCTTGTTTAATATTATTTTTAAATAATGTAAATTGAATTTTAAATTCAACCATTGTTTGGTTCTGGGGCTATTTAGCAAGTATGCACGTAAGTAATCTAACCACACTTTTTTAGCTTTTTAAAAATTTCAACCATCTTTCAATTCTAATAGTGGGATTACTTATTTTATTGTAGATTCACTGATGATGGACCGATAGGTCTGAAAACGTTCTGAATTGGACATATTTTATTCAATCCATTGGGATTTTTTAAGTTTTAATAAATATACCAATTTACATAGAAGTGGTTTTACTTCTTGTTAGAGTTTTTTAAATTAAATAATGTTCCACATTACGATCAGTTTAAAAATTTAATGCCAAGTCTTCACAGCTCATTTATTACGAGATTTCAGGATTTCCAGGAGGAAAATAAAAATATTCAACTTTTCACAAATCCTTTTTCCATTTCACTTAAAGACGTTGAAAATTATCCGCCGGAATTCCAAATGGAAATAATAGATTCGCAAAGTAATATTTTGTTGAAAAATAAACATAACGAGCTTGTTTCTAAGTACAAGTAATTCAAATTATATTGAATTTTAGAAATACGTTTCCACAGCTGATTTTCCATATCTTCACAATTTTGCTTTGCGGTATTGTTGTCGTTTTGGTTCGACGTATGTTTATGAAGAAATGTTTTCAATTATGAATGTTATTAAATCACAATATCGTTTAAAATTAACCAATAATCATTTGAAAAATCTAATTTTGTTAGCTGTAACAAAAATTGACCCCAACATTCAAGATTTAATTAAGAAAATTCAGATTCACAAGCCACATTAACCACATCAACCATAAACATGTACTGTACTACTAGTAATAAATTAATAAACAATCTCGAGTAGTTGATAATTATATTTTTTACTATTTAAAATAAAACAAAGGTCGTAGAAAAAGTATAGTATTCTACTCGCATGTAATGGCTGTTACTCACTCTGATGAATTACGACACTCGCTTTCGCTCGTGTCGCAAACTTCATCATCGTAATAGCCATCATTACATGCTCGTGGAATAATATACTATTGTAGCTACATATATTTTTTGTTATTTCATACAAATTCCACCTACCTATTGAATTTTTTGTTAGAAAATTTTTGGTGGCACGACTAACTTTTCATAAACAGATAGTGGCACACTGTTAAGAAAGTTTGGCCACTCCTATAATATGACATAGAGTAGGTAAAATGATTTTTATTGATGCGTAAATATAAGTTATACATACTACAATAACCTGTGTTATCACTTATGTTTAAAAATATGTATTCACTCCAAGCAAATAAAAAATCCGAAATTTATTTATAACGTCTAGAGATGGAAAATTCATCTAGAAAACATTACATTTACTAATTATTAAATAAACATACACTTTATATGTACAGTCGGAAAAATGAAAGAATACCCATGAACGATCACATCAATCACTGATTTTGCATTTGCTGTCTTTTTCTATAACAAACGTTTGTTATTTATAGAAAAAGACACAAATACAAAATAAGTGATTGATGTGATCGTTCATGTGTATTCTTTCATTTTTCCGACTGTATTTGATATTTACAGTTGCACTTGTTGCTCTTACATTGGATGGCAATGGATACGGCCCTGAAAAGGCCGCCCTTAAAATATCTGCCAATGGTGTCTATACAAAAAAAAATCAATTTATCAAATTGTGATATATATTGGAGAAATCCTTGATATCGGTCCTATTATTAACACAATTTTGGTCTTTCTTTATTTGAATCTATTAATATTCCTGCACACTATTACCATGCAGTACGACGTTACCTGGATGAGGAATATCGTGGTAGATTGATTGAACGACAAGGTTCGATATAATCATCAGCTTGGTCAGCGGACCTCATACAATAAGATTTTTTTTCTATGAGGGTTCTTGAAATCTAGGGTTTACGTTACAGTATCTGACAGGATTCTCATTTTGAGACAACGAATTGTTAAAAGTTGTAGACAATTTTCCCCCACATATTTAAATGAATACTACGAGTCTACGAGAGTTTAGAAATAGGATGCATTACTATCAGGAAGTGGATGGAGAACATATTGAACGCTTAATATAAGAACTGGTTTTTAAATCTTTATTAATTGAAAGCGAAACTACAATTTTAGTATTTATTTAATTTATTCAGTAAAATACGTTTAAACCCATTAAAGAATACATTATTATAAAATCAAATGGTTCCCTTAGCCATACCCAAAGTATAAATAATGTTGATTTTTAAACTTGCTTCTTTGGACAATCTTTTGGTTTTACACATTTTTCATTAATACTATCCTTAACATACCCATCATTACAGTTGCACCTGCAATTTTTGCCACTACATCTACCATCTGTTTGACAGGCTGCACCATAAGCATCGCAAGTTTGTTCTGGAGAACACGCACTAATGCATTGGTATTTAGAATTAGCGGGGCATTCTACAAATAAACAAAAATTAGTTAATAGTTTATGTTAAAAGTATGATAATGATAACACAGAGCACATTGCCCGAAAATAAGTTACAGAATTCTGAAAAAAAAATGTAAAATCAAAGTAAGTAAAACACAAGAGTATTTAGGCTGATTTATCTTACGACAGGACGTGAACTGCCCGTAGAACAACAGACGGCGCACATCCTCGTTGTCACCCCGTTCCTTTGTACTATAAACTAGCCAATGCTTTTCATATCATACGATTTTTTAACGTACCCCATAAGACAGTCGTGCCATCCACGACCCGTCGTAAGACAAATCAGCCTTTCGGCCAGAGGCTAATTTTTTTATTTAAAGAAGACAAAGTCGCATCCACTCGAAGGTTATTAGCGACATTTCTGTAACATTTGTAACAATATTAAATCAAAAATTGGTAAAAATGAATTACAATTTGTAGACAATTAAACATTTGGAGCAATAATTAAATTCCACGCACTAACACTTTATTTTTGAAATGAACTTTTAGATCGCTAGCGACACTCCAACACTCTCTTTCTGGTGCATCATTAGTGATAGCGTTACGCGCACTAGTATCTGCTTGTTCATATTTCCTTCTGTGCCTATGTGGGATGGAATCCACAGGAAGTGGATTCTTCTGAAACTTTCTTGAGCTTCCATTAGTTCGGCCTTGGTTCTTTTCTCAATGGGGTGTTTATGGTATATATTTTGCATTAGCTTTGACTGTGCTAAGAGAGTCGGAAAGGACCGGACAACAAGGGATGTTTTTAATATATACATGTTTGATGGCTTTAAACAAACCAAAGAGCTCTGCAGTATAGATGCTGGAATTCAGAGAAAGATGTAGGAGCATAGCAAGGCGTTGAAAAAATCCATCAATATTCTTTTGAAGTAGAAACTTGAATCTTAATGTTGGCTTAATTAAGATGTGTCACTTTCCCAGTCCGATGCCTCACTGCCAAGATAACTATTGATTTTTTTCTTTATGGACGTGAATTTTCGTTTTATGGATCTCTCCTTTAAATGGGGGTAAACTTGACTGAGTATATGGGGCAAAGCTGATAGGTATGTGGTATATTTTTAAATTGTGGTTATAGGATCTGTTAATCCCGTGATATTCGTTAGGAGCAGGTTAAGTTGATAGAAGTTTAGAGGGAAAGGTATAGGGTGATTTTATATGAAGTTTTTAGCAGGGTCAAAAATAAGAGAGAAAATGAGCATTCAGAAGTGCTTGCTGAACTAATTTTAGCTTTTTTAGATTTTGCTTGGACTTTAGGTGGTGGGAAAATGTTACATTCTTTTGAAGATAGATCTGCTTCAGGTGAAATAATTTCATCAAAGTTACGTTTTGGTTGATTAATTATGTGACTGTCCTTATTTGATGCATCTACTTTGTTCGGTATCTCTGGGACATTAGAAATAGACATTTGTTCACACTGAGAAGGGTTTGTATCATTGGGTGCTTACAAAGATATATTTGTTGCGCTGGATACCGATGCTTCATTGTTTTGGTTGGGGTTTAGTTAAGCTAGTGATTCGAAGCACTGTGATGCAATGTGATCTGGCTTCTTGCATCTAAAGCAAACTAAACTGTCTTGAGAAATGAATATTCTGTATATCGTGTTGTCAAAAAAAAAGAGTAAATGAATCTGGTAGTGTTAGACTGTGAGGACTGATATAGATTTGTCTTCAAAAACTAAGGATGTGATTGTACTCAGGCATAGAAGCACTAATTTTAAGTAGTGTCATGGGGGAGACAGGAACTATGCCAATTTTTTGTAACTCATTGATTAGCAAGTCGTGGGGTATTGAAGGACATACGCCGGAGAGCACAGGTCGTTCCGCTGGTGTAACTAACCTTCTTGCTCTGACAATTTCACCTTGTATTTCTATTTGACCATGATTATTCATAAAATCATCCACTATTTGTTTATTGGATAAATATATACGTATGCGATTATTAGATAATCTAGAAGACAAGATTATATTTTTCGGTTGAATTATACCTATTTCCAAGTGGGAGAAGGTAGTCTTGAAGTTTGGTGTTTTCTAAGGCACTAAAGATAATTGCTTGGGACTTTAAAGGAAATTGCACTCTCGACGCTGTATGACTTTGATGCGTTTATTTGATTTTGTTGGTCTTGTATTGTAGAACTGTTGTGTGATTCCATGTTTGAATTCATTTCGATAAACGTTAAGCGAAAAGTAAGTCCGACCCTGTACACCTGCTAAAACAGGTATATCGGTCTTTACTAAAAGCGGTTATTTTGCTGGAAAACTGGATTTGTTTATTGACAACAATAACAAATAATTGAATTTTGCTGACTTTAATGCTAATTTAACTGCATATTATGTAAAGAGTTTGTACGCTTACAGTTTATTTCAATATATCACTGAGATTCACAATTTATAACTTATATTAAACTTTGTTAATATTAAAAATATTCGGAGCCCACATTGAATACAACATTATAGTTATCGATGCAGGACGGGTCTCGGGGGCATTTCTTCCTTTATTTAATTCCTTGCATTTTTTGGGCCATCGAATCTAGGACGTGTTTTATACCTTACCTAGTTCTTTACTAGGTAAGGTAGAGTCTTGGTAGATCTTTCCCAGGTACTATACTATTGTTGCTTATTTTCCATTAATTTTTTTTTCTTTGCTGTCTATTTGTCATAATCACTACAGGTTTTCTCGCCATTTCTCTGTATTTCTTCCTTAGCAGCCCTATCTGTGGTCTACTTTTTGCTGTTGCGTTCAAGCGAATTTTTGACATAACTATTCCAGTAAAATTATAAAATTTTCTGTCTGTATAATATAAATATGCATATTCTGTTCTTGTCTGTTTCAGCAAGGTCACACTTGCCATTGATAAGTCAAATTAATTCTGCTTCTTTCTAACGTTCGAGGAGAACTGATGTCTAGGAGGCTCTATCTTATTCTTCTTACGGTGTCTATCCGTTCCGGATGTTGGCGACCAGCATGGCTATCCTAACTTTGCTTGCTGCTATTCAGAACTGTCCGGTTGTGGATGTATTGAATCATTTTCTCGGGTTTTGAGCCAAAATAATCTTTTCCTCCCGAGTCCTCTCTTTCCAACTGCCTTGCCCTGAAGAATGAGTTGCAACAAGCCATATCTCTGTTCATTCCTCATAAAGCGGCTAACATATTCTAGTTGGCGCTCTTTGATAGTGTGAATTATCTCGCATTCCTTGCCCATTCTACGTAGGGCCTAAACGTTAGTCACACGATTCACCCACGAAATTCTTAAAATGTGTCTGTAACACCACATCTCGAATGCCTCGAGTTTTCTTAAAGAAGCTTTGGAAAGTGTCCAGGCCTCTACTCCATATTATAATAACCTAGAAAATATAATAGCATCTGATGATAGAGATTTTGGTATCAAGTGGTAAATCGTAACTTCTGAAAAATCTTTATCATTATGAACGCTGATCTCGCTTTTCCTTAGCGTTTTTTTATTTCACTTAAATGGTCCCATTGGCTGATTATGTTGGTACCAAGGTATGTGTAGCTGCCACCCTGTCAATTGGTTGTTGGTTAACCAAAAGCTGTGTATTTAATATTTCATGCTGACTGACTACCATATACTTTGTTTATTTTTATAGTGAGATCAAGTCCGTGTTCCTGATATGCGCGACATCATTATTTGCAAATTATCTAGATTATTTGCAAAAACTACTCCGCCGTCGGCATATCTAATGTTGTTTAGACTCACTCCGTTGACTAATACGCATTAGGGTGGGTCGAAAAACAATAATGTTTCATTTTTTAATCGCTATGCCTAGAAAAATTTGTCTTTGGGGTATATAAGTAAAATGCAAAGTAAAATAAAGTTATGTATTGAACCCCCCAGCTAGCGCATCATACTTAAAATTTAGTTTTTTTCGGAAATCAAGACATTTTTCAATTATTTTTACAATCTTTAGCCTATAATATTTGAACGTGCTATAGTGAAAACTGTTTAGTTAATAGTTTAAAAAATAAGAAATAAATTTGAAACAGACAATATCTTTTAATTTGCGGTAGCGCAAAATACTCAAAAATTGTTAAAATTCACATATTAGCACCTTAAAAGAAGGTGTGGTCTAGTATGTTGTGTTGGGTGTTATTAGCACGATCCATTTTTTGTTCTTTTACTTTACACTCCATTTAATTGGAATATAATTACTATAGTGTGTTTAAAGTTATAAGGGATATAATAAAACATCTTTTAATTTTAATAACATGTTTAATTGAAAAAAAAAACAGAGAACAAATTATAGCCAAACAATGTCAACAAATTAAATGTAATTTTGACTTTTGAAAGAGTCTTTTACTCACTATTTCTGAGTGGGTACGTTGAAGCTGCGCTTGCTGTCAAACTTTGGCATCGAAGCTATGGATGCTACGGCAGATCTTATGAAACCATCTCATTACTTAGCATCGACGACTTTTTAGATGCTTCAGTCACTAACTTGACGCAGCCTTCCACGGCTTGAGTATGACATGGAAATTTTCCAAAGTTCCAATTCTCGGGTGTTTCACCAGCAGTGATTTTAACCCAAACTTCATAATCAGAGACTCACCGCAACAGTGATGGTGGTGTAATTTCAGTGGTGTTCCAATCAAATAATTCAGTAGAGTCAGTCGCATGAAAGGCGATTTTTGGAGGTCGAAAAACCCTAATGTTGCTGTTTCTGTAGCTAACATCCTTGCTTTGATTATTCTTCGGAATCCTAATTCTCTCATGTGTTTCCTTTCATCCACTATCATCCTCAGTAGCAAATTTTCTGGGTGGGGAAAAATGCATTTCTCTCGATTACAGGATCAACTACTTTAATCAAATTCTCTGGTAGAAATCTGGTTGATTTGATAGCCTCAAAAACGTGTTCAGGTGCATCTGTTATGTATTTGATATACTTTATTTTGAACAATACAGGCATGTATGATTTTAAAATGAAGGATACTAACAATTTATGTTCAACTACAGACGTTTCCACACTTACATACAGTCTCAAAATTCTGTTAGCTGTAGTCAACCATCGAGAGTGGGAAAGTGGACCCGGTTCTCGAACAGATAAGTCCACAGGGCAGTTGCTGACTATATCGCACAACTTATGTCTAGAAGATACTATTCATCTTTACTCAAAAGATTGCGATTAACTAGTCCTCCTAGTGGTTAGGAACGAGATGGTTTCATAAGATTTGCCGTAGCATCCAGAGCTTCGATGCCAAAGTCTGACAGCAAGCGCAGCTTCAACGTACCCACTCAGAAATAATGAGTAAAAGACTCTTCCTAAAATCAAAATTTCATTTAATTTGTTGACATTGTTTTTCTACAATTTGGTTTCTTTTTGTTTCAATTAAACATGTTATTAAAATTATAAGTTGTTTTATTTATATCTTTTATAACTTTAAACACACTATAATAATTATATTCCAATTAAATGGAGTGTAAAGTAAAAGAACAAAAAATAGATTGTGCTATTAACACCCAACACAACATGCTAGACCACACCTCCTTTTAAGGTGCTAATATGTGAATTTTAACAATTTTTAGTATTTTGCGCTATCGCAAATTAAAAGATATTGTCTGCTTCAAATTTATTTCTTATTTTTTAAACTATTCACTAAACAGTTTTCACTATAGCACGTTTAAATAGTATTGGCTAAAGATTGTAAAAATAATTGAAAAATGTCTTGATTTCTGAACAAAACTAAATTTTAAGTATGATGCGCTTGCTGGGGGTTCAATATATAACTTTATTTTACTTTGCATTTTACTTATATACCCCAAAGGCAAGTTTTCCGCGGTATAGCGATTAAAAAATGAAACATTATTGTTTTTCGGCCCACCCTAATACGCATTCTTGTAGTTCTCTCAGCGCTTGCTCGAAGATATATTCAGAGTATAGGTATATTAAAAAACACCGGGGACAGAATGAATCCTTTTCTCACTCCTTTACCTATGGAGGCTGCCTCTGTCAACTGTCAAGACATCTCTGTATTTACATGTTTTGCTGTAGAAATTGCTTATCGTTTTCATATAATTAGTTTCCATGAAGTTGTATTGGGAGTCTTAGATGGCGCGTTAGATGAGTTGTGAATATTCCTTTTCGTATATTAGACAAGCGGAAAACGGCGGGATCGTTGGGAAAAATATTCTCATAAGATTTTTTTGTGAGACATCCCAGAATAACGTTCAAGAAGTCGCCCACGTGAAAAGTGGTCCAAATTTTTTTTAACAATTTTTTTTATTCAAATTGCACAAAATCAATATTTTTGGCCCGTACAAACATTTTTTTAGATTTTTTGGACCATTTTGGGCAAAAAAGGTCTCTTATAATTTTTCTCTAAAGTTGATCGTTTTCGAGTTATAATCAATTTACAATTGAAAAAAACGAAAAATGGCGATTTTCAAGGCTTAATAATTCGGTTAAAAGTTATTATTAGGAAAGTCAGAAAATGACTAAATCAAAGTTTAAAGTCCCCCTACAAGATC
This sequence comes from Diabrotica virgifera virgifera, assembly GCF_917563875.1. Classification (NCBI taxonomy): domain Eukaryota; kingdom Metazoa; phylum Arthropoda; class Insecta; order Coleoptera; family Chrysomelidae; genus Diabrotica; species Diabrotica virgifera. Next base: position 56,923,229 of record NC_065443.1, on the reverse strand, counting down.
CTGAATAAATTTTTGTCGCTATTTTATTAATAAGCTGTTATTTTAAAGTAATAATAATGAGCGCCATGCACGCAGGGTCGCGTTTAGGTCAATTGCCGCCCTAGGCAATTCTCTAGTAGCCGCACTTTAAAAATGTACCATTTTTGCGAAAAAAAAATGCAAGCAGAACTTTTTATTTAGGGAGCGTTCAAGTATTACGTAACGCGATTTTTGAAGATTTTTGACCCCCCCCCCCTCCCCCTACGTAACGCAATTTTTGAAGATTTTTGACCCCCCCAACCTGCGTTACGTAATACTTGAACGGTCCCTTAAATAAGAAATGTATTGTTTGGAAATGTATTAAAAATATTCTTTATTTTACATCAAGCGTAATGTTACATATTACTATTATAAAAAGACGCCATGCATTTATTTTGACAATATTACTATATGACATGACAGTTCTTACAAAGGACAGAAACTTGTCACTCACTGCTGCCAACACAACATTTCAAAGGTTTGTTCCCACAGTTCAGTGTACTCTAACACCCTTCCTCAAACCTGTAAAATGCTTGGTGGTGAAATAAAAATATCGTTTGCTAAAAAGAAGTGTTTCAGGAATTCAATTCGGACTTTACGATGTGTTTTAGTTAAACGATAAAGTACCTTCGGTCTAATTACTGGACTGCGTACTCTCAATAGCTTTGGTATTAATTACTGGACTACACATGTTTAAACCTTTTGTTTTGTTGAAAACTCGGAAGTGATTTAGTGCCAATTTGTTTCAAGGTTATATTTAATACAGTGTCTGCAGAACCTAAAGTCTTGGATGTATTTTATTCAAATTTGGACATACCAGCAACTTGGCAAGTATTTTCCAATTTTACTGCATGCAAAACCATTCGTATAATTTTCACTCTACGCAAAATAGAGACTTATAGAGACCTTCATGAACATTTAATGTCGACAAATAATTTCGAGTAATCGAAATATTCCTCCCCACTTTTTTTAACACGCCCTGTATATACATATTATAATCATTTTATTTTGATACAGTAAAATCCAATATTATCACCGAACATAAAATACAGGAAATTAAATATTTTTACTTTTCAAGCAATCGGAATTAAATATTAACGCCCCACTGTTTGAGGTCCACTGATCATATCTTAATTACATATCGGCCGTCATAGGGTAAAAGGACTTTAGTATAAATATAGGATAGGAATGTGTTGCGATAACAGTAGCCGTTATTTTTTAACTGTTATTTCACTGAAGCTGTTTCACACTGTTACATCATTTTCATAATAACTGAAATATTCAGGTATAGTCCGTTCGCTAAACTCAGACACAACTAGCTAGTGATTTTTGTACCTAACTTTGCCAATTTAGTAAAATTGGCAAAAAATAATTACTAAATAGTTAATAATTACTAAATAGTTAGTAATTTTGCCAATTTTGGGAAAATTGGCCAAATAAAAATACGTACTAATATAACTAGCCAGTTATGTCTGAGTTTAGCGAACCGACTATAGCTGACTACTTTTTTAGTTATTGTAGCCCTATAGGAAGAAAACCTACCCGTGTCCTGTCTAGAGTTCACCTCCGTTTTTTAATTATTAACAATTTAATTTGTATGTAATTTCTACATAGATTACATAAATATGCAATTTTATTATAAATGTATTAATTAATAAAGGGTTTACTTTGTTTAAACATTCCTTGAAAAAATTATTTTTTTCCAAATATCTATTTTCTTAATCATATCATTAATGATCATAGAAAAAGTTAAAGTATATTTTAATAAATAAATTATTTTTATTAAATAATAATTTATTGAACATAATTTATTAAATTTTTTCATTAAAATATACCTTAAGTTTTTCTATGATTAATAATGACAAAACAAATAGAATATCATTACCAAAAATGGATTTTTGAGAAAAGATTATTTTTTCAAAAATTGTTTAAAAAAATTAGACTGTTTATTAATTAATAATTGTCTAGACAAATTGCATATTTGTAATGTACACAAAAGTACATACACATTGAAAGAAGAAATATCAAAATCCATTGAGTAGATCCCAATATATAGAAAATGGTATTAGTTTCAAGTTGCTTTTTTAGTTTCTGAACTCGTGCATTTTTCGGCTCCCGCCAGGTAGCTGACAACTGTTTTAATTGTTGACCTATAGATTGAAAACCTACATGTTTCCTGCCTAGAGCTCGCGTTCGTTTTTTAATTATTAACAATTTAGTGCAATCAACGCAGAAGCTCCCCCTTCACTTACTATGACTAGTCATCATTTGAACTACATTTTTAAAAATTCGAGTAAAATATCATCTTTCCGAATACCTATCTAAGAAGATGTTTTCTACGGACAAAATTTTTAATGTTATGTTATTGTAAATGTTTATAAACTAATATTGCTTACTACATTAAATAATTTTTTACCTTTTCTTAATACATTTTGATAGTATCACTTTTCTACTTTCATTTGGCATACGCATCTTCATTATTTTCTGTCATTTGTTATTGCAAAACAAAGGTCTCTGGGATAAACAAATAGAATACCTAACTTTTAAACTAATTAATGGATCGGTCCCAAGCTTTGGGAGTTTGTTATGTACCCCAATACCCAACTTTGAGTAAAGTGAAACACTACAGTTCTAAGTTAGTTTTAGTAAAAGTTATTAATAAATAACGATTTTCAGTTATTTTGCAGTTTACGAAGCAACAAATTAACTTTTTGACTTTCAAAATCGTCATTTTGAAGGTTTTTCAATGTTCTAAAAAAATAAATTTTGTAATTTTATGTCAACTATTTAGCTTTTTAATTGAGTGCAAAAGATGAAAAAAATCGCGTTGATTGCAGTAAATTGTTAATAATTAAAAAACACGAACTCTAGGCAGGAAACATGTAGGTTTTCATCCTATAGGTCAAGTCAACAATAACTAAAAAAGTCAGCTACCTTGATATTTCATTGACCCGAACATGGTCTATTTCTTGCGTATTCCCTGGCTGGATTATTATATCAGTGCGACGACACGAATGTAATGTTATGTACTTGTAATAATACAGTTTGAAAATCCCAACTCTAACTCGATTTCCTACTTAATCTTTAGTTTCTGCAAATGTGCAATATTGCTGTGTTCAGTCAATCATCGTCTTTGCCGAGCTTTTGGCGGCCCAATAATCACTAAATTTATGACTTCCGTTTTTTTGGATGAATAGTGTTAGGTTTAAGATAACATAATGCTATGTTTGTTTTATTTTTGATATGAATGCAATGTCTTTTATTTAAAAACGAATGCCCACTCCTATATCATTGATGCATGAATGATGAATATACGTATTTATTTGGTATTCGATTTTAATTTTTAAATACAAATATTTTTTTGTACAGTATTTTTGCCGCCCCAGGGGCGTCATTTGATAGGGTTAGGGGAGGCAGTTGCCCCCCCCTGAAACTGAAAATGACTGAAAGTTACAAAAAATACTTTCAGTTTTTTTATCATTACATCGTATATAATGTATTGTATGACGCCCCTGTGCCGCCCTCTCACAATTTGCCGCCCTAGGCAGCTGCCTATATTGCCTAATGGATAAAGCAGCCCTGCATGCACGTGCTAGGCGGCCGTAAATGCTGAGTGCGAGAGAGATGCCATTCCGGCAGTCCAATTAGTGTGCATCTTACTAGCACACATATTTACAGCGGCGTCAATATGATCTAATCGCTCAATGTTATTAATTAAAAATAACAGCTTAGTAATAAATTAATGACACAGATTTCTTCAGGATCATGTAGCGGGGGCTTTAAACTTTAATTTAGTTACTTTCTGACTTTCATAATAATAATTTTGAATCGAGATAAAATGGCCATTTTCGCGTTTTTCAAATTTTAAATTGCTTATAACTCGAAAAATATCAATTTTAGAGAAAAATTATAAGAAACCTTTTTTATCCAGAATGGTCCAAAAAAAGATAAAAAAAATGTTCGGGCCAAAAATAGAGATTTTTTGCAATTTGATTAAAAAAAATTGTTTAAAAAGAATTGGACCACTTTTCATGTGGGCTACTTCTTGAACCTTATTCTGGGATGTCTCACGAATGTGATTATGTAAAAAAATCTCATGGGAATAATTTTCCCAACGAACTCGTCGTATTCGCCTTGTAATATAGGGTAATTTAAAGATCTCACGATCATCCTATTTAACTGGTTGAACTATTGGTTTTTCTTCTAACTTGATGTATGCTGGTAATCAATAATTGCTTGCTTGATTATAATAGTATATTCAATTGTTTATGGATACTATATCAATATTTATTTTTTTACTTACAGTTTAGTATATTATAATAATAGTTCAATACATTTTTATAAACTAAATGGTTCACTCAAACACAAACAATACATCAATTTTATAGATTGTTAAGGTCTTTAAATAGGACAATCGCTTGGTAGCACACATTTTCTACTGACAAAATCTCTTAAATATCCCACTGCACATCTACATTTGCAATTTTCAACCTCTAAACAAATTCTGGAAGGTCGGCAAGCTGCAGGTCTTCCGTCACAATTTCTTTCGGGACAACATGGATGGCAATCTGTTGTAGAATTACGGGGACATTCTATAAAGAAATGAGACTTAATATGGTAAATAATGTACTAGGGGCGTCAATAATACAAAAAATCAATAACTTTTGTGTTTAAGATAACAAAATTTATAAACACAATTTTTGAAGTTATATTTCTTTAGGTGCGGAAGGGAGGGAATTTTTATTATTCTGCGCGCATGCGCACAGAGACAGTATGTTGTTTGTTACTAAATATTTTAAGTTACATGTATCAGTACAAAAAAGGCGAGGAAAAAATATATATTATAATTTTTGTGTCTTTGGATTTGTCTTCCTTTGGAGTAAGGTAGTACGTATTATTAAAACATTTTTATTTAATAATTGACTTCGTCTGTTTGTTACCGTGGTTTGTCATAATGTCCGAGAAACCGTCAAAACCATGCCTTCGTAGCCTCATTGGTACAGCATTCGACTACGGATCGAGAGGTCGCGGGTTCAAATGCGGACATTTGCTGTCTTTTTTTTTTTAATTTTTGGATTTTTGGAAAGTGGTAGGTAACTATTAAAATCAGTTTAATATTTAATAAAATAAAAGTAAACTGTTAAAATTATTTTATTTCGCTGAAATCATATAATAGAAGTATAACTTCTTACGTGCGTACAAGTACACACACATTCTTTTTTTTTTGTTAGTGAAGATTGACTATATCTTACATAATTTTTAGGTTTTTTTGTAGAGAGGGAGTAGAAACTAATAAACAATTTAGTTGCAGTTTGTATATGTTACGCTCAAACTCCGAATTCGGAGAATGTCCGAAATTTTTACTCACTTCGTGAATTTCACACATCGCGGAGTGAGCATTTTATTCGGACATTGGCCGAATCGAAATACCCAGAACGCGTTGTAGGAAAATGAAATTACTCAATTGCCGAAATAGCACGTTCATCGGAGATTGAGCAAAACCATAATACCCATAACTTGACGTGGGTAATCTATTTTACCCAGTCGGGTTGTGGGTATTTCTAGTTTGCGCAAACGCCGAAGCCTTTTTGCCGAATTTTTTTTTGTAAGTAAGCAATGGTACGGTTTTCAGGTTATCGAGAACCTAGCCAGCAAATGGAGTGCCATAAAACTAGTACACGGAAAACTAAGACACTCCCAGAGTGAAGGATCTGTCGGACGAACCAACCAAGACGTTCGAGATAGTCTTGTAGCTTGGATGGCTGATAACAACACCTCAGGATACATTCTAATACTTTTCAAGATATCAAATGCAGATTCAGTTGAACAAGTATAACACACTCCTTACTCCGTGGCGCTATAACGTTTCGTGGGTTTTTCGTGGGGTGACAACATGCGTTCTCCACGCCAATTCTCCACGCCCATGGCTTTAATGTCTCTTGCTTTATTATCTTACTACTGGAGTCGAGGTCGTCCACCTGGTCTTCTTTCAGTTGCAACTTCTTCCCATGCCAGCCTTACTATTCTTTCGTCGGAATGTCTTCTGAGGTGTCATGTCCTGGACTTGATTTCTTTTATGTTAGCTTCTGACTATACTTCTTCGAGCTCTTTGTTAGATCTTATCCTACCACATATCTTTGCGACCAGAAACATAAAATATAACAAATTGCTACGACACTTGATAGAACTATGAAACCATGTGAGTTTAAGTTGCAATAGAATAGTATTTTGGTGTTATTTTTTGTTTGTTTTCTGGCCTTAGTGTGAAACCTTTAGTCACGTAATTGTAGTGGTAGTAATAGGTAGGAGTAGGTAATGTGTAGTGTTTGTTTTGAGTATGTCTTGTCACTTAGTAAAATCGACTTTATTTGCTTATTAAGTCCGAACGTCTGCGGTACCTCAGGTGAGTACCGATCACACAAGGATAGAAATTATCTTCATTTCTTATATTTTATTAAATATTAATAAATGAAAAAGCTCCTGCCCAGCCAGGATTCGAACTCACGACTTTTGAGTCTAAAGATTTTAAATTTATGTAGAAAGAAGAATACATATTACTAAAAATATAAGTACTTACCAAGTGTAAGCGCCAAACTAACGATAGCGCTCAAAACAATGCAGAAAACAACAAATTTCATTTTAAAACTAGTTTAAAGAAATTTAAAGCTGTGGTAGAAAAATAATAGATACTGTGTTTATATATACAAAATTTTTAAAAGTTATTAATACTATGTCTCTGCACAGACCATTTAAATATTTGTCAACTGAATTAATTTTACTTATTTGCTTAGAAGATTTATAATGTGCCATTTTTAGCATTTATATTATTATAATTCCTTGTTTTATCGGTAAGTTAATGTATTCAGTTTAAAATGATAACAATGGAAAAGGCGAACGAACTGCAAAATTGATATTTACAAGACATTGATAACTATACCTAATGAATTAACGATACAGATTATAACAAAAAGGCAGGTAATAAATTAAATCACATATTCTGGGACCAAGAATAGTTCGATTAACCTTCCGATAACCAACCTTTTTTTGTTACACGGATGACCAAGGGGAGGGGGGAAATGACCCCATGTCAAAAACGTCAAAAATGACAATTAACAAAAAAATAAAGTTTTTTTTAGGCATGGACTTTATGTCATTCAGCCAGTCACAACATGGGTATTAGTGTCATGTGTAGTGTGTATGTCGAGTAAGTGTCTTGTTACTTTGCAAATTCGACGTCATTATCGTAAACCTACTTGGAATTACACATAATAGACGGTATTTTACTAGACATCAACTTCAGAATATATTTTTTATTCGTAAAATATAGGGAATTTTTTTTATTTCAAAATATGAGGATATCTAGAATGATATTAAAGTGAAATAAAAAAATAATGAGTTAAAAATTGAAAATACTTTTGAATTTATTAAAGAAAAACATACGCTGGGGTCACAATTTCCCCCGCTTGGTCATCCGAAAGTTAAACCTAACTTACCTTAGTACAAATGTTCAAAACTAACAAGTTATATCTCTTTGAAGTTACATAATGAAAATATATTTTTGAAGTTATACTTCTTTACCGGCGATATGAGGGTGAATTTTTATATGTTAAAGCCTATGATCCCGGCGCATGCGCATTATAACTTTGTTCTGATTGGATGTTCAAATGACATGTCAAAAATTATTCAATATGGCGGCTGTGGCACAGCTCTAGTTTGATTATTTATGGTTGTTGCGTTTTAAAATTTGTGTGAAAAGAAACAACAAACAAAAGTTAGTTAATAGTTATACTGCCTTTTTAAATACATAGTTTTCATATACCTATATTTTTGGACTTTTGGACTATTTTAGACAAGGGAAACTCATTCTAATTTGGTAAGTAGTTTTTATTATAATCATATTGTAATTATACATTTGGATTAGGTTGAAATACAGTAGAGCGTCGATTATCCGAACTAATTGGGGGACATAGGTGTTCGGAAAACCGATTTGTTCAGATAATCGAACTACAATATATTGATACATATTTATAGTCATACATATTTATCCACAAGTGAATAAAAGCCATATTTATATACCTACATATTTATTTATATCTTGATGATGACAACTAGCAACTAAACAAAAAAGTGCAGTCTTTGCAACAACATAATTATTTTTGGATACAATATTGAAGAAAATTGAAGATATTTAAAGTGTCAATTACTAACGCTTGCTCGGTATTCGAGTGCGGGACGCGGGAGTCGATAGTTCGAATAAGCGGTCGTTCGGTTGATCGACGTTCGGATAATCGACGCTCTACTGTACATTTATTTTCTCAAGAATGGGGATTTTAGAGAGAAATCCCAAATTAGGTCCGATTTTTATTTTTAAATTATGATTTTTTGGCGTAGATTTATTTATCTAGTAGGTATGTAATGCTTTGATTTACATACTTAATTTGATTACCAACAAAAGTTCTACCAATCTTCATCTAATATATTTGTTACCAAGAAAGACGCTTTCTCTGTAACAGCTATAGTTAATTTAAAGAAAACAAACAAATAAAAGTCAGACCATAGAGATTTGAGACTTCTCTGGGGTGGGTTAGAAAACATAAGAAGGAATCATTTTAGTCTGGCCTAAAATGATTTATTCAAAGTAGATTTTAGGAATATCTAATTACAGGGCGCCAGCAAAAATATGTGAGAATTATAAATTAAATAGTAAATACATATAACTTTATTACCAAAACAAATATTATTTATTATAAACATCAATATAATAAGTATATCGTTACAATGTTTGAAATGAAAGAGAAAAACACTTGCTAAAAAGTCACCTCGAAGAGGTTTCAACTAAAGTACCTAAATTCCCTAAGAGCTCTTTACATTATTTTAAAATCAAACTGTTGAATAATAATTTTATTATGACTTTAATGAAGTAATAAGATATTATCTATCTTAGGAACAGATTGACTAGTGAGATGTTGAAGTGTCTCTCAAATAAAAAAAAACAAACAAAAGAATAGTCTTTTCTACGCGAAAGTAGTGATGTAAATAATTTCACTAACCTTTAGTTCCAAAACTTGAACGTCTTCACACCATCAACATTCTTACAAACAACCAATAGAAAAAGTTGCATCCAACAACTTCATTACTGCATTTCGGCAAACATCAAATCGGAATAAATATCCGACTTCAGCGGACAAAGGTCTCCAACTAATATTTAAAATACATATAATTCACAGCCTGTATACAAAATTCTGGAAAATCTATGCGGTGGAAACACGTGGTTTTTTTCTTCGTGCAAAAAATGTATGGCTAACGAAGGCTTTCACAGAAACTAGATTCTATAATCTCCAACAAGGAATCGGAAAACTAAGTCCATACGATGTTCCACAAACTGATGTAATCTTTAGAATAATCCAAAATATAATTTGTGATAATATATGCATATCTTGATCTAAGTCTGATCGGTTTACTTAAAAAAACCATGCTTTTACTTCAAGCTATCAACGAAGACCAGCCTCAAAATTAATTATCTATTTCGCACCTGACAGAAACCTTGAACTTAGCCCAATCAAAATAAAATATAGTATTTACTATTTCCGTTACTATTTAAATGTTAAATAAGGCCTAATAGGTATACAACTTGTTATACATCTTATCAAAATTTGATATTCATTATGAATTATACAAGAACTTTGAGAAAAAGACCTTTCAACCGTAACAACTCCCCCAAAAACCGTGCAAAAGAAACTCGAAAGGGTTTTTTTTCTCTTTCCTACCAACCAAAATAACGAAAAAAAAAATTCACTCATTGATGTAGACAATAATGAACCACATATTTATTAATGAGATCTCTTCCTTTCGTAAGAAATCGTGACAAGCAACAAAAACAAAAAAAAAATATATTTCAACTAAAGGTTCTATATTGCCAAATACCAAAATTTAGGCCAACCAATCAAAAGAATTGAGCTCTCTGTTGCAGATACTCGTACATTTCTCCTAACACACACCTTTTATTCGGGCCCGCAATACAGATTCATCTACAATCATTCGCTCATCCATACAGCATCGTGCTTCAGATCACTTTCAAATCTGATTACCTGATCTAAACAAAAAAGTAAGGCATACGATACGAATATTTAGTAATATCCCTAACTACGAAATCCGTAACTTTTGAAGATCAGAACTATCCTGAAGAGCTATCAGTATCATCCATCGATGGATAGTTTTGAGAGCGGCCTCGCAGGATGTAAATTGCGCCGTGGCTCTGAACTCAAACCTCACACTATACACTATTCATATGAAAGAAAATCCGACAATACTCCAGTATGAACTTCGCAAACAAAAGAAACATCATTCACTTTGTACTCAAAACAAAATCCACGTACAAATCTAGAATTTAGGACAAATCCAAGTACTCCCAACTAAACCCTAGTAAATTATAGAATTTACCAATCTAAAATTTTTGACTCTACTAATTTACAATTGAGTGGTACTCCGACTAAAGTACTATGAATAATCTAACGAATCTGCAGAAGAGACCATGTTAGCAAGATAGCAGTAGTGCTGATCAGCATAGTCGATAGCGACCCGTAGGAATATCTATCTACCCAACCAAATACAATCCACGTCGAACTCTGAAAACTTCCTTGTCATTAAAGACACAGTTTCGTAACCCATTCATACCACTAAAGATAAAGTCTAACAAAAAAAACCAATCAAAATTAAAAAAAAAATATATCTATATATATTAGGACAACCCTAAGTTACTACATATTATATCCTTCTCACCGAAATTCCTACAAAACCATTTATAACAGCGGTGAACTTACAAAAATATATATGTATACGTACATATATCAGGTCACTACAACCAAAATATCTACATACATATAACTAAATTTGGGGTTATGAAATGTTTACCATAACACGTTGTATCTTTTACTGACTTAAACTTATCAGAAGTTAAAACACAACTTAAGGTATTGTGTACTGAGAGCTAACAATTAAAAGTACAATAGAATACGTCAAATAAGGTGACCACTACCATACACCTATAAAATGCTTAAGGAAGTTTCACTTAACAACTGGATCATAGCTAAACACACGAAAGTCTTGAATTAGGAAGCCAGAAAGCAGAAGTTTCCATGAAAATCTTACAGATTTACAGACAACAATTTCATATACACCAACTTAATGTTCTATTTACCTACCAAAGTAAATCAAAATTATGAATATAATTCCTTTGCACCAACTAACTAAATGGGATACATAAAATCAACCATTTATCGTTTGAACAAAACTAACATTAGAATTATGACTAAGCTCAACAGCTTTACCAAACTATACTGTCGTGAACTTGACCGCAACAACAAAATGACTTCAGTATTCTCTTAACGAATGGAAGTTGTAACTATTAACTTAAGAAGTAAGTAATTAAAAGAACAACAAAAACCAGAATAGAAAGAGAACTGAAAAATTACGGACAACTAAGTTCTAAGCTTGTCATAATACTTATCATTAACTACTTATTTCAATAGAAACTACATCAACACATACTAAACTTTCATTGTATCCGGTTTGTATTAGTAATTAACAAAGTGAAATACATATATTCAACAAAGACAAAAACAAAATAACCACTCAAAAATAAAGGTTCACAAATTCAACCTAAATGGAAAAATGTGTACCATTTACAAGACAATAACTCTATTACTAAACAGAGGAGTCAGAAGACTCATCATATTTATCATCATTATAATAATAATAAAGGCCTTTATTCATTCTATAATATTATTCACATAATGAATATTAGTTTAGAAAAAGCTCCAGGCGAGTTTCAGTTCAGTTTCATCATTGTTATCACCATCATGCACAGAACTATCAGAGTCATCAAAACCCGTAGTATCTGGGCGCAAAGTAGAAATATGCCATCTACCCAGACGTGTTCCATCTCGCGATTTAAGCTCATATACTAATGGACTAATAACCCGAGTTATTACACAAGGAACATACTTTGGCAACAATTTAGCTGCAGTATAATTACTTTTGTCGGACTTTTGGAAATTCTTCTTCCAAACAGCATCTCCAACATGAAACTGAATATTCCTTTTTCGCAAATCATAACGAGCTTTAGACTTTACATACGAGTTCTTGATACGTTTTCTGACATCTTCAAAAATCTTTGGCATGACTTGAGTATCTTCCAAACGATGAATCTTACTTTCAACTGACCATAGATTATCAGCGTTTTCATGAATTTTACCATAAAAGTCTCCACTTATTGGAACTTGACGAGCAAAAACCAAAAATGATGGTGTTTGTCCGGTTATTTCATGCTTGGATAGGCGAATAGCTTGACCTATCTGATGTATGTTTTCATCCCAAGTACGATGATTTTCGTGACAATACGAACGTATAGCAGTAACGATGGACTTGTTTACACGTTCTGTGTGATTAACTTGGGGATGGAAATTCACATTATAAAACATTTTCTGAACAGAATACTTAGACATAAGATTCTTAAACATGGTAGAGGTAAATTGCTTACCATTATCACAACACACAATTTGTGGAGCTCCAAAAATAAGAAAAACATGATTCTCTAAAAATCTACATACAGCTCTTGAAGTAGCTTTAGACAAAGGCTGAACTAATGAAAATTTCGTAAACCAATCCACAATAACAAACACGAATGAGTTACCATTTTTAGAACGAGGATAAGGACCTAACAGATCACATGACACCATCTGAAATGGATGATTAATATTTCTATACGAACCCATCAAACCAGCTTGAGGGAGATTTGAAGGTTTACAAGCAGCACATACTTGACATTTACGAACATAATTGTGAATAGTTTTTCGCATCTTAGGCCAATAATACAACTCTGATACACGAGCTAAAGTTTTATATACGCCAAGATCACTTGCAGTAGGATCATCATGAAATTGAGAAATGACTTCAGAACGATGGGCATTTGGTACAACTATTTTCCAGTTGGACTGAGAAGAAAGAAGATCAAAGCGATTAAAAAGATGTTTGTACAGAAGGCCATTTTCAACCTTATAAGTAGGGTATTTATCTGGATCCTCTATAACATTACTGATCATCTGACGGTACCATTTGTCAATTTTCAATTGTGACAAATCCAATAGATTGACATCATGAACTCTAGACAATGCATCAGCTACAACAGTACCAGAAGCTTTACGATGAACAACTTCAAAATCAAAAGCGGACAGACGAATAATCCAACGAGCTAACCTAGAAGAAGGAGTCTTCAAATTTTTAAGCCAAACTAGTGCTGAGTGATCGGTCACAGCATAGAAAAAACGACCATCCAAATAGTACCTAAAGTGTTCTACTCCATGCAAAATAGCTAATAATTCTTTCTCAGTGGTTGAAAATTTTTGTTCATTTTTGTTGAACTTCTTACTCATATAAGCAATAGGGTGTTCCAAACCATCCTCAATCTGGAACAATACACATCCTGTTCCTACATTACTAGCATCACACATGAGATAGAAAGTTTTAGTAAAATCAGGACTACTTAGCACAGGGGCAGTAGTTAAAGCTACTTTAATTTGCTCGAAGGACATTTGAGCGTCTGCATTCCAAACAATATTCTGACCTTTTTTCCTATCACGCAACAGATTAGAAATAGGGGTTGCTAAAGTTGCATAATTAACTAAAAAACGACGATAATAATTAGTCATTCCTAAGAAACGTCTCACTTGAGTAGTAGTCCTGGGAACAGGGAAATCACATATCGTAGAAACCTTATCCGGATCAGTTCTGAGTCCAAACTGATCTACAACATATCCTAAATATTTTAAAGAAGGACGACAAAACTTACACTTTAATAGATTAACTGTCAAGTTCGCTTCTTTCAATCTTTCAAAAACTTTCTTTAAGATTTCAAGATGAGTCTCAAAAGTGGGCGTAACGATCACAATATCATCCAGATACCAAAAAACATATTCATCAAATGCGGGACCTAGTACTAAGTCCATCAAACGACACATGGTTTGGGGTGCGGACACAAGACCAAAGGGCATAACACGAAATTGGTACAGTCCTTTACCATGAACAGCAAAAGCCGTCTTAGCTTTTGAACTTTCTTCCAATGGAATTTGAAAAAAAGCATTTTTCAAGTCAATAGACGAAATATAACGAGCATCACGAAGTTTAGACAGAATAGTGTCAATCAGAGGTAGTGGGAAGGTATCTTTGTTAACAGTGACTGAATTTAGTTTTCTACCATCAAAACAAATACGGTATGTATCATCAGATTTTTTAACAAGCCAAATAGGAGAAGCGTATGATGATTTACTCTCTTCAATAATTCCCAACTTTAACATATGATCGAGTTCTTTCAATAGATGTTCTTGCATAGCATGAGATAAAGGATATTGTCTCTGCTTAAAAGGAGGGGAATCACCAGTATCAATATAGTGTTCCAAAAGTGAAGTTCTCCCTAATCGATCATCAGAACCAATTTCTTTAAACAAATTTACAATTTGATCAAGTTGTTCCTTTTGACTCTTATTCAAGCAACCAAAATCTTGAATAGTGTTCACAATACATAAAGATAGTGATGACATTTCACAATTCTTCCTTGAGAAATCTATACTAACCTTAAATTGATTTAAAAAGTCCATTCCTAAAATTAAATCATGCTTGACAGAGGAAATCATAAAAAATTTTACAATTTTACTTTTACCGGAAAAAGTTACTAAAATGTCTACACAACCTAAGACTTCTTGAATCTGTCCATCAGCAGTAGAAACAGATAGATCTTTTACAGGGCTAAAAGTCAAACTAGAATCCTGAACTAAATTAATAAACTTCCCACCAATGACTGAAATATTTGAACCTGAATCAACTAATCCTTTAAAATGACCATCTAACATTGACAAAGGCAAATATACTCTATTATCTAACGCGTCACCGAAACCAATAGAATCTATGTTTGGTTGGTATGAAAGGATACCATACTTCACAAAATTCTTCACAATTTTCAACCAATTTTTCCATTCACAAGAAGACCTACTAATACTTTCGACTAAATTTTCTGTCCTAACATAATCTGAACTATCATTACTAACACTATTTAAACTATTCATAACAGGACACTGACTAGATGAACCTAACTTATTCTTAACTCTGGAAAATCCTATTGATGAGATGGGCCTGGATTTCCTTTGGATTTTTGATTGTTCCTTCGTTGCTTTCCTTTGCCTTGTTTTGGTGTGGTAACTTCGATTCCTGTTGTTTCCTGAGGAGAGCTGCCGGAACTCACAATTTCCTCCTTTTTGAAGTTTTTTTGAACAGTTTACATAATGAGAACGAATGACACCAGAAAGACCACATCCATAACAAAACATCCGTCTAGGAGCCGAACAACCAGAAGCCATATGACTACTTCCTTTACAATTCCAACAAACAATGTCTGAACTAAGAGCAGAAACATTCATAAAGTTCTTTGAAGTTTGATTGCGAGAGGTAGAAGCAGTATAACGAGAGAACTGAGAATTTTCTCTTTGAATAGGATCGGTAGGAACAGTCGATGAAGCTTTCATCCAAACTTGAGCTTCTTCCAAACGCCTACATTTATCAGTTAACTCACTAACAGTATTAATATCCAGTAGTGACAACGATTGGATATATTCTGGCAGCAAATTCTTACGAATAAATCTAACAATCTGATTTTCCTCTAAAGGTGTCTCCAATCTATGACATAAATTTTGAACAGCATTAATGAAAATGGTGACTGGTTCATTTACTTTTTGTCTTCGGTTCTTAATTTCAACTAAAATGTGATCCTGGTAGTCATAAGGCAGATAATTTGACTTAAGATTTCGAACTAAATCTGACCAAGACTGAAATAAAGACTTATTATTCTTGTACCATACAAAAGCTGAGCCAACAAATAAATCACCAGCAGACAAGAAAAGTTGTGTCTCACTTATATCCCTTGATGCACAAAGACATTCCAGGCGTTCCAAGAAGTCAATCACAGATTCACTCTTCTCATCCCCTGAAAAAGACAGTCCCAACTTATGCACAGGAAAAGATTTTTGACTGGTAAGATTCTGACTAACTCTAGGAATAGGAGAAGACTGAGCCAAAGGTACCTCACTATCAGTTTTTTCAACCAAAACACCTTCTAAACTAAAAACTTCATTTAACCATTTAGATTTCTTCATTTCTCTTCTTCTTCACTCTGACAAATTAACCTTAAAATACGACCTGTTACATGTGAAATCCTAGATAAGAGTTTTGCATAACTATTGGAGCTAGTATTTCCAGAAAAATCATCAATATTTGCTTTTAAATCTAGACGAGTGGACTGAATAGCGGCTTCCTCTTGCTTAAAGTCCATCATAACAGTTGTATCTAAGACACTCCTATTAGTAACTTCTTGATGTATTACTCCCCCCAAAGTTGACATTTTTAACTCAACAGTAGATGGTATCTCAAGTCCTCTAACTTTTAACTCATAGTCTAATTCTTCAGGAAGCAAATGTTCAACTTTAAATCTGGATGGAGCCATACTATCAATAAACTTTATTTCAGATACTAGTATTAACACTCAGAAAATAACACAGATCAACAAAAATCCGTTGGTTCAAAAGAAGTATCTACAATTCACCTATTCTTTACTATACTTACTTAAAATTCCAACATTACATCATAAAAATAAAAGCATCTTCATTAAAAACTCGACAAAAAAAATTTAATATATTTCCATTGTTCAAAACTATTTAACTCTCACATATACTTGCAAAATCAATACCTAACCAAATAGATAGTTCAAAACTGTCCAAAACAAAAAAAAAAATAAAAACAACAAACAACCTTAATTCCTAAAATGAACTCCCTATGTATTCTCAAACAAAAATGTTACTAAACTATATCAGGTTTTATTATCCAATATAAAAAAAATAGCAGAGACTAAACCTATGATCAATTTATAATCATATACGAGACAATCTGTATAAGAAAAATTAGCAAGATAAGAAAATAATTTTAAGTTAGTTCAATGATCGAAAATAATAATACTTATATAAGAAAAATTAGCAAAATGAGAAATGATTTTAAGTTAGTTTAATGATCAAAAACAATAATACTAATTAGCAAGGACAATCTGTATAAAAGAATCAACCATTAGAAACAACATTAATTTACTTCAATAAACCAGTCAATTAACATTAATCAATTAACTAGTAATTAACATCAATTAGTGTACACATAAATATTTAGCAAACACCGAAGAAAACCAAAACAGGCTAGCACTAAAAATCATACAGCACAAAAAATAAAAAAGAACAACAAAAGAAATGTCTGACCGGAAAAAAAGTACAAAATCGGACCCCACGTTGGGCGCCAAAATTTATTGTTACCAAGAAAGCCGCTTTCTCTGTAAAAGCTATAGTTAATTTAAAGAAAACAAACAAATAAAAGTCAGACCATAGAGATTTGAGACTTCTCTGGGGTGGGTTAGAAAACATAAGAAGGAATCATTTTAGTCTGGCCTAAAATGATTTATTCAAAGTAGATTTTAGGAATATCTAATTACAGGGCGCCAGCAAAAATATGTGAGAATTATAAATTAAATAGTAAATACATATAACTTTATTACCAAAACAAATATTATTTATTATAAACATCAATATAATAAGTATATCGTTACAATGTTTGAAATGAAAGAGAAAAACACTTGCTAAAAAGTCACCTCGAAGAGGTTTCAACTAAAGTACCTAAATTCCCTAAGAGCTCTTTACATTATTTTAAAATAAAACTGTTGAATAATAATTTTATTATGACTTTAATGAAGTAATAAGATATTATCTATCTTAGGAACAGATTGACTAGTGAGATGTTGAAGTGTCTCTCAAATAAAAAAAAAACAAACAAAAGAATAGTCTTTTCTACGCGAAAGTAGTGATGTAAATAATTTCACTAACCTTTAGTTCCAAAACTTGAACGTCTTCACACCATCAACATTCTTACAAACAACCAATAGAAAAAGTTGCATCCAACAACTTCATTACTGCATTTCCGCAAACATCAAATCGGAATAAATATCCGACTTCAGCGGACAAAGGTCTCCAACTAATATTTAAAATACATATAATTCACAGCCTGTATACAAAATTCTGGAAAATCTATGCGGTGGAAACACGTGGTTTTTTTCTTCGTTCAAAAAATGTATGGCTAACGAAGGCTTTCACAGAAACTAGATTCTATAATCTCCAACAAGGAATCGGAAAACTAAGTCCATACGATGTTCCACAAACTGATGTAATCTTTAGAATAATCCAAAATATAATTTGTGATAATATATGCACATCTTGATCGAAGTCTGATCGGTTTACTTAAAAAAACCATGCTTTTACTTCAAGCTATCAACGAAGACCAGCCTCAAAATTAATTATCTATTTCGCACCTGACAGAAACCTTGAACTTAGCCCAATCAAAATAAAATATAGTATTTACTATTTCCGCTACTATTTAAATGTTAAATAAGGCCTAATAGGTATACAACTTGTTATACATCTTATCAAAATTTGATATTCATTATGAATTATACAAGAACTTTGAGAAAAAGACCTTTCAACCGTAACATATTGTTTTCTTACTGTTTTGTTATATTTAAATATTTTCTTCCACAAAAATGAAACTACATAATTTAATTATATTCAAAACAACTGTCAAACAGTAAAACGTTCAGTTACCCTATTTTTCCACATGACAAATAATGTGGAATTGGACGAGTGAGTATAGGCTTCGATTACGAATCAAAGCACCCCGAAATTCACGGGTTCGATTGCCGATGCAAGTTTTTATTTTTTTATTTTTTTATGCATTTTATGATTGTAAGTATATTTGTTATATAATTTTTTTTCTTCAGAAAATGCGTATTTAAAATTTTTGCCAACAATTATTATCGTTCAGAAATCATTTTTTTTTTGTGGCATTTTTCAATGTGTTTGTGTGCGTTTTATTCTTTTATTTTTTTTTTAATTTTTGGTATTGTCTTAAAAATCACATAATATGTAGTAGAAGTATAACTTCTTACGTGCGTACAAAGTACACACACATTCTTTTTTCCAATATATCGGAAACTGTTGGAGATTTTTTATTAAAAATAGACATGTGGTCTTTTGGACGCAGAAGCATTTAAAAAAATAAGACTGACAGTTGTATACCTTCTAAAAATTCTATAAGGGTTTAGTTCTGTTAAACCCCCTCCCAAACTTTTGTGTACGTTCCAATTAAATTGATATTGTGGTACCATTAGTTAAACACAATGTTTTTAAAAATTTATTGTTATAAGCCAGTTTTTATCAAAAAAGAAAAATTTTCAAATCGATTTTCTAGAAAACGCCGTGTCCTACCGACTTTAAGAAACCGTACCTTTTTGTACTAGAATACCTCACAATTTAACAATCCAGTGTCAAGAATACTTAAAAGTTAAGACGAAAAGTTATACGATAAAATATCCGTTCAAAAGGGACGCCCATGGCCGGTACTAGAAATTTACAATTGATGGAATCGATTCATCTCTGGAAGATAAATAAATGTACCAGTTTTCGCTTTTCTAAATAAAAGCGTTCCAGAGGTGTTTAAAAAAAAACTAATTAAAATACGCCATTTTCAAAGGGCTCTAGCTCCCTTCGGAAGCATTTTCGGACTACGTGATTTGGGTTGAAACCTAATATTGGAAGTCCAGGAATCTACAGAAAAAAAATGTTTCCAATTATTAGTGAAACACCCGGTATAATCTTACTTAACCGTTTACAAAAATATGTGATTGATTTTACAAAACTTGTATTTCATTTATTTGTAACATTTAATGATCTAAATATCCCGATAAAAACTGACTTATAATCGAATAAGTAATAGGAGACAAAAAAGTTATAAAAATGTTGTGTTTAACCCTTTAACGCTCTCTGGTAGCTATATATACCATAAGCTATTACGGCTTAAGTTGTCATCAGAGTTGCGGTGAAAACAATTTTTATAGGCGAAGTCGATACACTGAATGCTTGCTGGTAGGTGTGAATATCGAAAACCTGTATGCGGCGTGGCAACCACGTGCTTTTCACAAAACTGGTATGATAAGCTACCAGTGCCCCTTTCTGCAACACTCTATGTAAAAAATAGTTCAATTTTATTTTTTTTTGCACAAGTGTCATTTGGAATAAACTACTTGGACAAAAATTGAAGGGAAGTGTCAAGTGTACTTTTTTCATTATATTTAACTAGCAGATAATTCTTTAAAACCACTGGCATCGTCATTGCAATAATAAATATGTTTTATGAGAATTGTAACCCCAAAATTCATTGTTTTTATTTATCCCGGCATGCAAACAATTTTTATTTTTTCGTTTTGAAACTTATGCCTGTTATTAAACAATATTGTGGCAACAAATTTCTGTAAAAAACTGGTTGTTTGACATTAGCGATAGGAAAATATTTTTAATCATTTTGAGGATTGTACCAAATAAGAGGTTATTTTTTCACATACTAAACCAAAAAATCTCGGGATCGTAGTTTACGCCCAATACAAAAAATTTTACGGATACATTAAAGAAAAGTTTAGTATTTATTTGCTAGACAAGGTTCTATAAGACTTTAAATTATTTATTAGACCTATTTGTCATTACAGTTTTTCCAGTACATTATTTAGTTTTGGTTAGATTTTTCCAGTACATTACTCCTATGTTTTTTAGATATCTAGAAACCGACCGCTTACAGAAGCTGAACTCCAGTATATAGTAGACCATCTAAGTGATGAAGAGTATTGTCTTTCCGAATTTGATGGCGATGAGGATGCGGACGACAATTTTCCTGAGGGAAGCTCAATTTCCAGAACTCTCCAGACTACTAGTATCGACAGCCATCCGACATGTTCCAGTACTTCAGTACAGCACTTGAAAACGGTGTGCCAATGTACTCTTACAAGAAAGACAAAGAATTCTAGTGGAATCGAAGATTTTGGTCATTCGGATCAAGATCCTCACTTTGATCCAGATGACGGATTTGGTTTCAAGCACAACAAGCTGGCTAGGTTATTTCCTAAAAACATTTTTTCTGATGAAGACGACGAGGATGAACAACTGTTAACATTACCTCAAGCAACAAATTCTCTACCTTTTAGACGCAGCAATAGTAAACAGCTATATTTTATATAAGGAGACTCTGAAAAAAAAAACTCAAGTGCTAAGCCTATGACTGCATTACAGTTCCGCAGTGAACTAGCTGGTAATTTGATTATCACTTTTACTTTCAGAAAAAAGTCTGCACCACCATCAAACTCAACTTTGAATGCTGGTTCACACTTACCCACCAAAGGAACTTATAGGCAATGTGCCCTTTGTGCTTCATCTAAAAAGAAACAAACGCGCAGCAATTTGATTTGTCAAGTTTGTAACGTTGCTCTATGAAAAGACTGTTTTGCACCCTACCATAGTAGGTAGAAAGTTATTAGATAATAAATTTAAAATATTACTGTATTTAGTTTTTTTACATTTTCAAAATAAAGTATGTTTTTTATAAATTTTTGTAATTGTCTTTACTGGTCGTTATATATACCATTGCACACTAAGTATTAGTTGTTTGTCAAAATGCACACTGGTAGCTATATCCACCACCCTTTCCAGCCCTTCTGACTCAGAAAAAAATTTTTTAAACATTTTTTGTCTTACTAACGATGCATAATGAACTACTTTTACTATTCAAAAGTATAGTTTTACAAAAACAATAGTTCTGCCCGTTAAAGGGTTAACTAATGGTACTGTGACATAATTATGTCACATACTGTTTTCAGCTCCCAGCCTAACAGATCCGAGTGTTGTTTACCAAGTAACCTTTTTATGATTTATGCTGTTCTATTCCTTCTCGACTTTTGGAGTAAATTCTTTCTTGTTTCGTGTAAATACTATTCGAGATGTTATTTATTTCGAGAACATTGAATGTTGTATAAATAGTAGGTTTTTGTAATTAGCAGGACAGTGATAAATTTGTAGCCATCGAGTAACAATTCGATGTTCGGTCGCGAAATAAATTGTATTAGATATTTAAATAAATTATTATGTTTAAGTGCAATCTTTAATAAAGCCGTGGTTATTTTGTAACGTATAAAAATAACGTAGTAGTTTTAGGATATAAATTCAGTGTTCTTTATTTAATTGAGTGTAAGTTATTAAAAATAATAATCAAGTCACTCACGCTTCAAAAATGGGGTCAGCAAATTGGGGATTCGTAAAAATAAAAATAAAAACATAATTCGCATTAAATAAAGTGTGTGATCATGTCTTCCTTGTGTAAGCTAACAATTGCAGATCTGAGGCTTGAATTGGAAGGAACTAACCTGGATTCTACTGGAAAAAATGCTGATTTATTCGAACGTCTGAAGGACACCCTAAAAGAAGAGGGTCATGATCTAGAAACCTACGTGTTTGAGGACAAGCATGCTGCTTTGATTTCGTCAATTTCGAAAGTTTCTGGTGAAATCTCCCAAGTTTCAACGGATATTATGTCGTTAGAGAACAAAGTTTGTGGTGAAATCTCCCAAGTTTCTGGCGAGATTTCGAAAGTTTCCTCGGATGATGTTTCGAAAGTTTCGGCGAATATAACATCATTAGAACATAGAGTTTCTAGTGAGATTTTGAAAGTTTCGGGCGATATTTCATCCCTTGAAAGCAAGATGACTAACGAGATCTCTTAAATCGCCGTGAAGCATTAGAAAATTCGAAACTACATCATACTAGGAACGTGTCAGCAAGACTATTGAGATTATAAAACGCATAAAGAAGATAAAGCTGGAGTATTTCGGACATATGAGCTTCGTATATTAAGAGGTCCCAAATATAGGTTGCAACAAAATATTATGCAAGGGATAATAGCAGACAAACGTAGTCCAGGACAAAGAAGAACGTTATGGTTGAACTTGCAAGATTGGTATGGTCTTGATACAAGCATACTATTTAGGGTGACAGTGAATAAAATTAAGATAGCTATGATGGTAACCAACGTTCTGAAAGGATATGATACATAAAGAAGAAGAACTTGGATGTGCTATCAGACAAAAAGAAAACCCAAAATATGTTTCAGGTTTCTAAATGGGATGGGAGATCATCATGCCCAAAACAAGTATTTCCAGGGTGACCCTGAAAGTCTGATCAAACTGTTTTCAAAGTTCTGAGTCACGGATCCCGATCCGGATCAGATCCGATACGCGCATCTCTAAGGTATCCTATATATATTTGTGGAAAAATCCATCATAAACATAACCTTTATAAAATGGATAAACCATTCCACCAAATAGTCAACAACATGATATTATTCTTCAATTGTTTTATAGTTGTAATCTTTTTGGCGTTGCATCATAACAGTCTTTTAAGAAATGTTTTATGATTAAAAATATGGAAAATTACTGGGGTTTTAAAAATGAGTACACCAGGAAAAGGCTTTAATATGGTATTATAAGTTAATATTAGCACAGTTATTTTTATAAATGTATATTATCTTGTTGCACAATCTCTCTGTTTATATCGCTTGAGTTGGAAAAAAAATAACAAGAATAATATATAAAAAAATAAATATTTATAATACTGGAGTGCATATAGATTTTCACTTAGGAAAAAATCAAGCAAGATAGAACTTTTTGTAATTTCATTAAGAAATGTTTAATAAACAACATATCAAAAAGTTCTACTCGAGAAGTTGGTGCTTCATTTTTTATTAAACAAATGAACTGCGAAATGAGATTTTTTTTTAAATAACTCCGAAAATATAAATTGTGGAAAAAAAACTGACTTGACCGTTGAGAAATTCAGAAAATTTTACAAAAAAATCTTCTATAAAAATTGTTCTAAAATTAAATCTGTAGCTTCTATAATTTTTTATTTATAACTCTAAAGTCACCCTTCTCGCAAACATTGGCACAATGTAAACTAGCGTACGGCGAAGTTCACGGTTTAGTTATTTTAATGTAATGCTTTAACTAATGGATCAAATGAAATTTTATAAATTGATCATAAAAGAAAAATAATTTAGCTATCTCATAATTGTAATAAAAAAAATAAAATGTATGGGCATAAGTATTGTGTGGGCGGAAAGTGAGACTTACATGAATTTGGTTTAAAAATTACTTAAAAATGTGTAACTAATACAATTTTTCTTATAAAACTCTCAATTTTGCACAGCTTACCTTCCATACATCTTACTAAACGATGTTTCTCTCAAAAAAAGTCTCAAAAATTTAATTCAAATGATACGACGTCTCAAAAAATGTAATTTTTGAAAATTTTGTAGTTTTACTGAATTATTACCACTTTAAGACGGTATTACTCAAGTTTGAACAGATTTATTACAATTTTATAGGTGCTCTTTTAAAGCTTCTGATATAATCTTTAAAATGCACTAAACTACTTTACTTTAGAAATGAAATAGACTATTTCTTTTTGAGATAATTAAGAAAGATAACAAAAATGTAATAAAAAAAACCGAAAATTATCAGTTAAAAAAAATGTTTATACAAAGTGATCAAAAATTTTTTCTATAAAATTTATCTAAAATACATTGAATAATAAAGCTTCAACAATAATAAATGTTAAACAAAAAAAATTTTTAGCTCTTATACAGTATGTCTGCGTAACTTGCAACCTATTGATATGTTTTTTTATTATCAGTTTTACGAAAAAAACTTAATCTTTATAAAATACTCTGCATCGTATATAATATAAGATGCAACCATCAAATGTCTAGTTTTATTAATTTTATACGAGATATGTCAAAAAATATGTATTTCACTCAAGAGTAAAGTACCTTTAAATTTCACAAGATCGGAAATTATTATTAAAATAAGTTGTTTGGAATTAAAAAATATGTTTTAGTGTTCAATTACATCCTTCTAATTAAAATATTGTAAATAATAAAGGCACTTAACTCTTAAGTATAATTCATATTTTTTACATACCTCGTATAAAATGGCAAAAGTTTGATATCTGTCAGTTGCATCTTATATTTTAGACGAGGTAAAGCATTTTATGAAGAATAACTTTTTTCGTAAAATTGATAATAAACTAGTTATCATAATTGTAATAAAATGATGATGAATATCCGTAATTTGAGAAAAAAATGAAAATTTTTTTTTCGATTAGAATGATGTAGTTGTATATTAAAGCATAGTTTTTAATTTCAAACAACTTTTCATAATAGCATTTTTTGATATTCTGGAATATGAAGGTACCTATTTTACTCTTTAACGAAATTTATATTTTTGACATCACTCGTATAAAATTGATAAAATTTGATATATGATGGTTGAGTTTTAAATTTTTGACTATCGAGAGCATTTTATGAAGAATAACTTTTTTTCGTAAAATTGATAATAAAAAAGTTTTGCATGTGGTTCCTAGCTACGCAGACATACTGTATAAGAGCTTCTGTATAAGAATTTTTAAATTGTAATGCCATATTCGGATTCAGCATAATCAAAAACAAAATAGAAACATATTTGATCAAAGTAAAATGATGAATTCAACGATATTTTTAAAATTATTTATTTTAAACAATTGTTATTGTTTAAACAATAATTAATAAACAATTAGCGGCCAAATCTGCGAATAGAATTTTTTACTTTAACAAGTATATAAACTAACAAAAAAAGTTTTAGAAAAATATAAGCTTGTTTGAATTTATCTGAAACAATACATGTTTTCGTTCTAATTGCACTCCCCTATAAAGAATATTTTAAATTAGTAATACCATTGTTTATATAGGGATAGTTGGTCAGCCCAATAGGAAAATTTGTTTGATTTAAATTGAGACAGTCACCAGATGTCCCCACAATTTCTGTCAGGGTCGCAACGTCAAAATGCATAGACACCAAGTTGGATACGATCCTATCCATAACACCCCAACTCGCATACATATTAAGAAAAATAAATATATATGTAAGAATATATTTAGAAATTGAATTAATGATATCATGCTATTATATAATATATAATGTATAGTAGCATGACATCATTCATTTAATTTCTAAATATACTCTTCTATATATTTATTTTTTTAATATGTATGCGAGTTGGGGTGTTATGAATAGGATCGTATCCAACTTGGTGTCTATGCATTTTGACGTTACGACCCTGACAGAAATTGTGGGGACATCTGGTGACTGTCTCAATTTGAATCAAACATATTTACCTATTGGGTTGACCAACTATCTCCCTATATAAACAATGGTAATACTCTTTAACTTCCTTATTGCCCTGACGATTGTCATTTTGAATAATAATTATAGTAATAACTGCCGAGTAAATATACAGTGTATTTTCTGAAATCGGTTAAGAATTATCTAATATTCAGCGCAATTTCTGACGGCAATATAATACAATTCCTTCTAATCCGTTGATAAAAAACTTTTAGACCAGAGCACCTAGCACTCAAAACACCGGAATAAATTGATTTTTAAGTATAGCACCTAGAGACTTACAACTTTTTACATTGTGTTCAGGATGACGCCAGGAAAATGTTATCAATGGCAAAATGGGTAGAAATGCAAAATCGTATTTTAAAGTGCATAGAATGCATCCAAACGTGCATAAACTTGTCAAAATAGGTATATGAAGGGCCATATTTTGCTACTTGGGATTTTTGGGGTCGCTGAATACAAATACGCTACCCACTAGGGTGGTCCAAAAAACTCAAGTTTTTTTTAGAAACCTAGGGACCCTCCCATTTTGTTATATCTAATAAAAGAATAATCTATGCCAAATCTTAACACTCTAGAACATATGGAAAGCAGTGCTCAACAACATTTAGTTTTCATAAATTTCCGTAAAACACTTAAGTTTAGAAAATGTTTGTTTGTTTGTTTTTCAGGATTCAGAAGTTAACAAAGCTATTGATCTCTTTATTGATATTAAACATTTTCAGCAGTTTCAACATGAGGGTACTGGAGTACCAAAGGCTAAGAAGAGCCTTTTTGGCATGAATGTGGCAGCGACTTTAGACAGGAATAAAGTTTCCGATCGTGAAGCTGCAAGGCTTATCATTCCTATTGCTGCCGCACTTATACATGATCCTGCGGATTTACCGCTTTCAAGAAGTTCTGTAAAAAGGAAACGAGAAGCAGCAAGACAGAATTTTTCAACAGAGATTAAATCAAACTTAGACATCAAAGAACCAATTGTTGTTCACTGGGACAGCAAAATCCTGCCCGACATTTTAGGTTCACAAAAGGTAGATATACTACCATTGCTAGCTTCCTATGCTGGTGGAAATGAGAAACTACTGGGGGTGCCAAAATTGGCTAGTGGAACAGTTTTGAACACTGGAGATGCAGTATTTAAAACTCTTAAAACATGGGATTTCGATGATAAAGTCATTGGTATGGGCTTTGACACAACAGCCGTCGATACTGGTCTTAAGAGTGGTGCATGCACTTTCCTTGAAAATAAGCTGAATAAAGAACTTCTATGGTTGCCGTGTCGCCATCACATAATGGAAATCATTTTGAGCAAAATATTTGCATTATGTTTGGGACCTTCAAGCTCTCCTGAAATTCCCATATTTAAAAGGTTGAAGGAATCATGAAATGCAGTTGATCTATCAGATTACACACCATTAATTTGTCCCCCTGGAGAAGCTGCGTTAAAAAACAGTGGCAAAGAGTCCTTGCTACATCATCTTGTAAGAAAAACCAGCCTCGAGATGACTACCTCGAACTTATTGAAGTGACGCTGTTGGTGTTGGGACAACCAATAGAAAAAATTCACTGGAGAGCACCTGGGGCTATACACCACGCTCGGTTGATGGCTAAGCTTATTTATGCATATAAGTTGTACCTTTTCCTATGTAAGGAGTTTACCATCTCACAAACAAGGAGAAAGAAAACTTAGACAGATTTATCCGTTTCAGTGCACGTATGTGAAAAACTGGGTTGAGGCTCCAATCAGCGCCAATTCAACTTTCAACGACCTAATTTTTTGGAAAGAGGCTGGGAAATACAGCGTCATTGATGAATATATAGCTAAAACTATCAAAAAACCTTGCAGCCACATTTGTGGTACCTATCTGACGAAATGGTCGGGTTATCACTTTTTCCAATAAAGTGAGCCTTGAAAACAAAGTGAGCATAGTGAATAAAATGTCTGTCCCGGCACCGCTAAGGATGATTAGAGGAAATGCCGATTTCCTAAGTGATGAATGTGAATTGGCAGATTTTGCTAATAGTAGAACAATGTTGTTGTTTACTAAGCTAAACGTTATGCAAAGCTTTTTAAACAAGCACCCAAGTGAATGTGAACAGGACCCAGAGTTTAAAGAGGCAAAAAATACAGTAAATAAAATCAAAGTGTTCAATGACATCGCAGAAAGAGGTGTAAAACTATTTCAAGATTTTAAAAAACTCATAACAAATGATGAGGACGAAAAACAACTGTTACTGAAGATTGTAGAGGCTAATCGAAAACAAGTCCCGACTGTGCCAACAAGGAAGGCCGTTCTAGAAAGCCTACAGAAACCATCCGTTTTCAAAGACAAAATTTAAAGAGTTCATTTTTATTATGGTATTCACTATAAAATGTACTTATTTTAAACATGGGTTCCAATGTAAAATAAACAAATAAATTAAGTTTTTGTATCCTAACATGTCTTGTAATTTTTTCAAAAATCGATAAAAATATTTCCGTTTTCATTATTTAAACAGTATTGAGCACTGCCTTAAAAGTGACTTATGGCTTTCATATTTTTACTCCTTACTTCTTCTATCAATTAGAAAAGAATTAGGGGGTCCCTCGGCTTTTACATTCAACTTGAGTTTTTCACATAAGATCTTGAACCACCCTACTACCCACGGTAACAGTTAAGACACGTCATTTGGAGGTTCGAAGTTTATCGGCACTCAATTGATGCGAACAGATTACTTGGAGGTTTTTAGAGTCGCTAAACCTGAATACGCCATCACAATCGAACCTCTGAGCACCATATGTGCCCAATGTCACTGCTAAGCCACGTAATTTTCTTTGAGTTTCGAGGGATTTCGGCACCAAATTGATGCAAACAGATTACACGAGGATTTTTAGGGCTACTGAACACGAATACGCCATCAGAACCGACCTATGGACCACCTGATGCTTAACGTCACTGCTGAGGTACGTCATCTGCTGGAGTTTCAAGTGTGTTCGGCACTGAATGCATGCAAATAGATTACGGCATAATAAGGAAGGTTATTCCCTGCCTAATACTTTGTCTTTCTTCTGCTGGTGTTTAATTTAATCAGTTTATTTGTTATTACCTAAAAGCTTTTAGATATTGAAAATAAAAGAGTGCAATAGAGAACACAATAATTGGATTTAGATTGGATTTGTAGAAATCCTTAAACGCCGTAGCTACATCTACCGTAGAATGGATCATATTTTTTATTTAAAACTGAATATCTATTTTGTTGTTGAAAGTAAAAATTTGAAAAAAAAAAAATACTCTATATCGGTTTTTGGTGTTATATCCATGAACAAAGTATGAATTAAAAAAATTCAAAAGTTTTTATAGAAAAAAAAAATAAAAACTGCGTGATCAAAGATATACTTAAAATGGGTATACTTTGATCACGCATGTTTGTAAGTGGGTTATGAAAGTATCCCCACACTAAAAAGTACTGTGTTTTTAAAAAAAAACATACCTTAATAATACATACATTTAAAAATACATTACCATTTATATTTACATTTTTATAAGCAAATCGAACATTGGGAAAATAATGAAAAATCCAATATTGAAAAAATGGTTTAATTTTTAAAGTTGAAAATGACCATCTTAAAAACAGTTTTCATAAAATAATTTTTACAAAATATTGTTTTAATATATGCCTAAGGGCCGGTTGTTCGAACGCTAATCCAAAATGAAATCCACTGATTATTATCAAATATTTAATTACAATTATATTTGATTACGCGTACTTCTGACAGATGTCATATTTTGAGGTTATGTTGACTGATTTATTTTATTTTTTTGGTTTTAATTTAAAATAAACCATAATTAAACTCTTTCTGATGTTAATTTCTTGTTTTTACTTACAAATCAATAATAATAAGCAATTTTTAATAAAATCCACAAGGAAAAGAAAAAGTTTTCCTGTAGTTGGCTGTATACCATCAATCACAAAATTGGAAAGAAATCCTTTGTAAAAGGTATAAATTTTTTTTTATTAAAATCACTTAAAAGGGCTACATCACAACAAAACGTTTTCGATTTTTATAAAAAATCATCATCAGTGTTCGATCTAAATATAAGTACCTATAACCGATTTAATGAATATAAAGTCAGTATTTAAATTTTGACAAAGGTTAGAGCAAGTTGGTTATACTTACAAACTGGATGCTAGCTGAGCCACAAAAGAAAAATATCTGGGTAAAAACCCTTTACATAAAATATAGATGCCTTAAAAGTGCATACTTCAATAAAAAGGCCTGTGATGGTCACATGGCAAACAGGATAATGCCCTAAGGTAAAGTATACAGGTTTCCCAACACGTGGGATCCAAATTGAGTTGATCACATTTCAATGACTTAATGGCAACTGAATGCGAAATGAGTGATGTTTCTGAAAGGTGTCAAAAGACAGATGGACAACGTGACGTGGAATTTACCCTGTATTACGACAGCCAACTAATTGTTAGTAAAATATTTAATGAAAATTTACATAGTAATAACAAACATCAACAAAGTTGTGGCTATAATTACATTTAAGTAAGTACCTTGAATATGTAAGATGAACGTGGAGTATGAAATGATTTTTATAATGTAAATAGAGAATTAGCCAGAATCTATGCAGCCACCTATATATAATTCAAAGGTTGATGAATGCGGTTCCTATTCAAATTGAAGTAAGTCCAACTGTGCTGTTGAAAATTTATTTTACTATGAATTAAAAGGAGTGTTTGGTTTAATTGTACTAATGGCAGAGTAAATTAGAGAGTCTGTAGTAAATGGAAGTCTTTATATTAAAGTAGTGTTGAAATTAAGATAAGTTGTATAAGTCACAGGAGGAAACTGATATGATATAATGATATGTGAATTAATTGGTTATAGGTACCTGAGTGTTGATATTGGAAGTGAAGAAGAATATCAATTGAACTAATAACCTGGCAAAAGTATGCGGTCGTTTTATGTAACATAGGCATCTAGGACTAAACATGTTTATGAAATAGGGATTTTTCTATTTTTCATTTTTTATTTTTTATACCAAGTTATCGAGTTGAATTAAAAAGGTTTAAAACTGGATGGATGTATGAAGGTGTATTGGAAAACAAGCAATAGGTGTAAAATTAGAAGGTAGTGAATAATTTGTGATTTGATATCAGAATTGTTTACTGTAATGAGGTGTGATGAAAAAGGCTGGGCGCCCCAGAAACCAGACCCCACATCCTATGGATAAGAGAGTGGAAAACCTTTTATAAATATATTTCTGAAGTTTAGTTGGACCTATAACGAAAACCTGATCAAATGGCGATAAGTTATGAAATTGGGTGGAAGAGGTCAAATAGTGTTAGAGTTGTGACTGGTCGATTTAATAAAAACTGTGGAAAAAGTTAAAGTAGATTATTTTGGAAGACTAGTAGAAGTTAAGGGATAATGAGTTGATGTTAGACTTGTCATCTGTTAAATAAGTAAATATGGAGGAAAAGTTAATATAAATGAAAAAGAGTTTGGAAACAGCAAATAAGTTTGGAAATTTAGGTTAAGAAAAAAGTTGACGATGTAAGGGATTGAAGTCACGATTGAAAGACACATGGCAATTTTTAATAATTTACGAGCTGCGGCTATATTTTAATTACTGCTTTACCTACAATCAATGAATGATTAGCGTTTTACATGTATTTTTGATGTCTCGATTTGATTCCCATCAAGAAAATTGATTACAATAAACTGATTGATTATAATCAACTTCTTGATTAGCGTTCGAACAACCGGCACTTAGTCTACTGTAACATTTGGTGTAAAATATTTTTTTTAGCTTAACTTATTTTTGTTTCACATTTACAGCTAATTCAAGCACTGCAATACATTTACTGAACGTGTATATGATGTTTTCATCTTCGTCTAATCGTTCTGAGGGTCGAGGTAAATTCTCTACGATTTCTTCTTCTTTAATTTTCGAGATGCCGTTAAGAACTCGTCTAAATTTTATTTTATCTTTATCGACTGATTTAGGTCCTACAACGGTGATATCATCTTGGTCTAACTCAACTATCTCGCAAACACATTTGTAAGTTTTTTTTCCACGTTTAGATGAAAAATTGGCCAAGACAAATTGACTCACAAGCAAATTTCTTGTATTATGAATTTTTTCGCCCTCTTTGCTGTTATAGACATGGACGACCTCAACTGCTTGCTGTTTATTTTCATCTTCATTGTCATTTAAATCTAATACTTTGTCGTTCATTTAATTTGCGTTATATTTATGTAGAGACACTGCAACCTGCTGGAACATTGAGTCTTTTCATTCTCCTTTCAGGACGGTCAGATCCTCCAAATCGCTGTTCCCTAAGCAAAGTTGTTAATGCCGATTCTACAGCTTCGTCAGGATTATCCGTTTCTTTATCCGGCAATTTCTGCAACACTTGATATGGATTAGGTGGGAACAGACCACACGCCCAAAAGCCACTTTTCAAATTCCATTTTATAGTCTCCTCTTCATCATTTTTGTTTCGTAATGTTATGCTTTTCAATCTATTTAAACATTTTTTGAGCAACACTGGAAACATGTCTTTTGGTACAGTATTTATTCATAAGTTGTGAAGCTTTCATTCCGATAAAATAGCACGCCAAGCTGTTTTCATGGGGCGAAAAAATGCCACATCAAGTGGCTGACACAAATGTGTCGAGTTGGCCACTAAGCATACGAAGTCAATGTCATTTTCTTTGCATACTTTTAGTACCTCCGGATCCATATGAGATGACAAATTGTCACCTATCAAGACTTTTCTTCCTTCTAAACGTTTAGCATGTGGAAGAAATACTAACTGTCTTGAACCAATCTCTAAAAGTTTCTCCATCCAACCATCCACTTGTTGTCCGATTATAACGTGTACCGAGACTGCAACAACTTTTAGTACAACAAGGATCTCCCCTTGGACCATTTTCTTTCCAGGTATCATATAAATGAATACTTTTGTATATGACATAGGGCGGCAACAAAATGCCATCTGCAGAACCGCACACCATTATAGTTGTACAGCTTTTCGAATGATTCATGACTTTCTCAGGGTACTTAACTCCTCGTCTGTAGTTGCACTTTTTTTCCAGGATCATCAGCAAGATTAGATTCATCATAATTAAATATATTTGATGAAGGAAAATCTTTAGTGACATCTTCTATATTATTAAAGAATTGTTCTATGGTTTGCTTTGAAACTGCAGCTCTAGTTTTTTTAATATTAGTCGCTATTCTTTGTCCATAACAATTTCTGTTTCTTTGGAGTAAACTATAGGCCCACTCAACTCCGGGTATATTATTTTGAAACATGTTTATGACAACTCCTTTTCTATCTAAGTAGTATTTGAGCATCATACGTATATCAAACAAAGTCAAAGGAAACCCCCAATCACCACATTTTGCTGCAGCTTGGAGAATTGCTTGTTCCTCCTCGTAAGTGAATATTGTAGGCCGCCCAGGATTTTTCCATGCATTCCTTTGAATTTATTGTACAAAGTACCGTATGGAATGTTAAATTGGTTTGATGCTGCACGAATAATTAAATCCGCATTGGCTACGTTTTGGAGCCCTTCCTCCAACTTTTCTGGCAAATAGTCTGCGTAAGAACGGCTTCCAGGTACTCTCTTATGTGTACGAGGCATTTTCTGTAAAAAAGAAAAAAAATAAAGTTCGGAAAACAATAGGCTTATTGTATGTTTATGTATGGGGCAACATTGATCACATAATGTGCTGTGATCAAAGTTACCCCATACACCTGATCAAAGTTAACCCTACAAACAAATTAGGGAGTTTTTGTTGCTACATAACGTAACGCATCTCCGTATACGTAAAGCAACTAACGTGTCGTAGAGGATGAATGTTAAAATAGGTAGTTTTTGTAACTGCCTTAACGTAACGTAAAGCAAATCGTAAAGTCATTTCACACAATATACAATTAATATACTGCCGTGCTAAGCCCAAAGGCGGGAACTGATTTTTTATCGAAAATGAGATTTTTGTATTTTTAGGTAGAATAGGGTATTTAGTGTATACAGGGTGTCCCGGAAAATAGTGCGTTCCTTTAAGGTATGGAGAGAATACACAATTTGGAACAAAAAAGTCCTATACCATTTTTTTCTAAAGTTAACCGTTTCCAAAAAAAAGTTAACATTGTTTTCCATATACCTGTATTTTAATGTTTGGAAATTTTAATAAACTGGCAACATCGTACGCACTACGGAATAATAACATAATAAGAACTCGTTTGTGATTGTGATTAACGGTATTTAAAATAATCCAACCTAATAGTAGGTAATACTTATGTATTTACTATTTGTTTACTAAAATTATTTTCTTTTGAAATGTATTGAAATACCTATTGCATAATTTTAAACGAATTACACATCTTTTAACATAAAAACACATCTTTTAACTGAACTAGTATTATGTATTTAGTAAGGTTTAAATGGGTTGAATGCTGAGTATTGCTGAGGGCTTTAACTGAATTACATAGTTTTAATAGTTTACAGTGGAACTTAAATACACCAGATAATGTCTCAGTAATTTGTTTACTTGTGAACTGAAAAACTGAAATAACTAAGTTGTACTTACTTGAAAATAATTATTATACCGAATAGATGTTTCAAGTAACCTTTCACAAACACCATTCATAGGTAATAACATAATAGGTAATACACTCACTATTCGAAACATTTCCGGCATTGACACTAAACAGGATTCTTTAAAACTATCTGTTTACTATCTATCTTCTATCTATTTATTTACATGGGACTGTCTATGCTTAAATTTGCGTACCGCACATAGTTGTCAGATTTAAATTTGCCTACCAAAATACATTTTAATTTTTTGGTCAAACGGTTGCATTTAGAAAAAAATGTTATAAGAGTTTTTTGTTCTACATGGTGCCTTCTACCTATACCTTTAAGGAACGCACTATTTTCCGGGACACCCTGTATTTATAAAGTCTTTGGAGTTGTAGAAGCATTACATTTTAAATAAAATTGCAATTTTGTTAGCGGTATCTACACTTTTCAGTTAAAATACTAAGCCATTTGGCGGCAAATGTTAAATACTATGGCGTTTTGACAGTATCTGCTACAGTTGCTGTCCATATACCTTAGCATATTGCACTTACCGCTAATCTACTTTCAAGAATGCTACGCCTACATTTAGAAACCGCCAAATCGCCTTAGTATTACAAAGTAAATTCGGCCTAACTTTACAAGGTTAAATTATTGTGTTAGTTAAAAGAGTTGTGTTAGTAAAAGAAATAATTAGCGAGGATGGTAAGCAATTTTCGAGATTATTATATCTACTGAAATGTATTTTCATTTTTGTTTATAGTATTTCAAGAATTAACCAAATTATGTTGTCCTAAACAATATGAATCTGCGCCAAGTGGATGATTTATATCTTGAATTAGGCGGTAAGAGATTTTCATATTTAAAAAATATGTCTTTTTTTATTTGGGTTTTAAAAACTTAATAATATATCCACACGCTGTCCACAAACATTTTTAGAAAAAGAGACTTAAAATATGTATTTTGCTTTTTTAGAAAATCTCAATCTAGATCTTTACTTAATCTTATGAGAATCGTTTACCTAAGTTTTATACAAAAATACTGGTTTTATTCCTTTATAAATTTTCTAAGAATGCGTCAGGTACCTGGATAATGATCCAAACATTTGTTTGCATATTTTAAAAATCTTATATATCCCATAATTAGGTATTTTTCGGTCTAAAAGACAATGTCATCATATTTTAATTATAATATATAATATAACTAGTTTGTACAATACAACTAATAAAATGTTAAAATTTGCCCTAATTACTGTAAGTAATGGTATTTTCCCGAATATAATATTGTGAAATACCCAATAATATAACAATGCATAATAATATTAGGGTAGGTGTCGGCCATCATAAAAATATTAAACCTCTATAATAACGCAGGCCTGTCGTAAAATAGCAAACCTTTGTCGCTAAGAAACAAAATAAAAATAGCTGAGAAAGTCAAAAGTATGGTTTACAATCACATTCACAGTTGAGTTGAAGAATTATTTAAAACGCTTAACATCACCAGATATTTAAACATCTATAACAATCTGAACGGATTCTGTTTTTCGTAGTATTTTTCGAAGTACAGTTCTGCCCAAATTATTAGACGCACTAAAAAAGAATTTATAAAAAATGTTAATTATGAGGTAAAACCATTGTAATACTAAATAGGTTTTGTATATGTACCAGACACAAGGTATGTTGTTTGGTTATCTATTAAATTGTCTATATTGAACCACAAATTGAACATTAATACTAATTGACCAATATGTATTTATTTACTCTTGAAAGAAAACAGATATAACTACAACTAAATATTGTCAATTTGTTGTTGTCATATTGTGGCTCAACAAAATAATAACATTTAATACTACTTTAATTCTTTCAATTTGATAAACTGTAATACACAGAAAAGCTTTTTATTTCATATCAATCACAACTGTAAACCACATACCGCTAATAGGCTTAGTTTTATAGTAAGTTTTGATAAAACGTTTTAGCGGTATCTACCTCTTTTTATACAAAACTTTGTTTTAAAATATAATTAATGGTTCCCTTAATAAACTGGGGCATATATCCATGCATAAAAACTATTAGCTAGTCCATAAATCCCTAACGGGCCAAAATTTTAACACTCAATTTTGAAATCGACTTTGCCACCATTTTGTCAAATGTTAGTTACCGCCTTTGGGCCTAGCACGGCAGTATACAAATGTAAAAAAGATAAATGAATGATGAAATTGTATGGTTTTAATTGCTTCTATTTAAATATAAAAATATTATTTTTCCTTAGGTTAAAATTTTTTTATTTTTGTTTATACCTACTTTTTAGTTGTAAATTATTGTACCTACATCAGAATTCCAGTATAATGTAAATAGTTTGGTAATATTTATTTGAAAATTTTACTGAAACTAGGTCATTTGTTTATCTAGCTATTAATTGTGGTGATCACTGTATTTCTTAAATTAATACAAGATTTGTTTGTTTTTCTTTATTAATAGACAACTTAAAAACAATAAATTTTTAAATCTATTATGAAGTTCCAATTTCCAATTACAAACACAGAACAATTTTACTCAAATAGACTAATACTCTGGGCTAATTAGCAAAATACAAGGAAAAGTTATTTACCAGCAATTTTATTGCTGGAATCGAATCTTATTATGGTATGTATTAATAATATAGGTATGCAAAGCCCGCAGATAGTGTGCTACTTTTTTTATAAACAAAATGGCGCCCGAAAATCGTGTTTTTTTCCAATTTTGCTCTATAACTCCAAAGATTTTAACTTTACACCAAAAACACTCAAATAAAAATTCACCGCAATTAAATTCTGCATAGAGACGTGTTTTTCCCGACTCACTTCGACGAAAACTTTCCCCGGAAAAAGCGGGGTTTTCCAACAAAATCTTTAATTATCAACTAAAATTTTAGATAAGTAATTGTTAGTCAATAATCAAATAATTCCTTAATATAAAGCTCTTTTTGTATAGATTATAATTCCAGAAGCCGATGGAAATTGAATGAACAGTTTAGCAATAATTGAATTGTTAATTAAAAATTTACGGTCGCTATAATAACGACAATAATTATGATGATAAGAATAACTATGATTATTTCATAAAAAGATACTATACCTATCTAATGTACTTTATCTACGACTGATACATAATATATGTATTATACTTGTGCTGTTTGCAATATAATGCCATATAATAATCCCTTAGGGATTAATAATGCGGGATTAATAGCTATTAATCCCTCCGGCACAACAATCACAAAATTCACCACGGAAACAAAATAATCAACCTCAAAAAGTGTCACTGTCAAACGAATAGTATATTTGACAGTTTGTGTTGAGATGGACGAAAATGAAGAATCTTTTAATTGTACGCCACCATAAATTGTAGAACTAGCTACAGCAACAGCATCTACCTTAATACCTGAAACATCGAAATCCATTTATAATAAAACGTACGCAACCTTCAACGAATGGCGTGTTCGAAGTCAACACAGGTAGCTGAAGGATACATTGATCAGTCTATGAGAAACAAGGCAACTACAGCAGATACTATCGCTAAAGAGATAAACAGTAATGTACCATCTTCTTGTTCTACAGCAATCGAGATCCCAAATATTTGTATTAAAAACTCTACTAAAGTTAATGATGATTCTCAACCAATTCAGTTTATTAATTGTACTATTACTAATTTTAATGTTTTTAACAAATAAAGTTGTTCATTAAAAATCCTAAATTAATTAATTTGTCGTAGATAAAGTAGAGTATACTACTCGCAATAATGGCTCTCATTCCCTCGGAATGTTACTCCCTCGCCGCTAACGCGGCTCGGTTCGTAAATATCCCTCGGGAATAATAGCCATCATTATTGACTCGTGGTATAATCTACTATTACAGAATGGAAATTGGACTACTTAAGCGGCCTCAGGAATATTTTAAAATTATAAACAATTTTTTGGCTTATAAACAAATAGAATATCTCGGGAAATATTAAACTAAATTAAATTGTTAAAACGGTATTAAAAAAACAGCGGCAGGACGCTTCTTCTAAAAAAAAACGTTTAATTATGACGAGTATTTCCTGAGATAAAACCGGTCAAAGTTGACCGGAATTTACGGCAAAGATATAAACAATAGGATCATAATTTTCAAAGCATCACCTTTTTCATTTTGTCCTCTTTCTCCGCACCAATTTTCATATCTTTAAAACACTCATAACATATATTATTATAATTAAAACTATCGATAATACGTGTGAAAATTGCCAAAAATAGCAAAATTCCAATTAAAAATTAGGTTGGAGAAAATGTAACCCTCAAAGTTCAAAATCGGTATACGTTAAAAAAATGCATTTCCTCGGCTTCCCATGGAGCAATTTCCTTCATTCTTTTTTTGTTCCCTAATAACTCGAATAGAGCCATCGAACTAACGCATTAACGCATTATTAAATGTCGAACTTGCTTTTGTGTTGTTATAATAGATTAATTTATTTATAAGAACAGAACA
Source organism: Diabrotica virgifera virgifera (assembly GCF_917563875.1). Lineage (NCBI taxonomy): Eukaryota > Metazoa > Arthropoda > Insecta > Coleoptera > Chrysomelidae > Diabrotica > Diabrotica virgifera. The sequence continues at coordinate 56,883,899 of NC_065443.1, read as the reverse complement.
CTACATATTTTTCCAGTTGTAGGCTTTTTTTTAGATAAACTTACTACAAGTGTACCTTTTAAAGTTAAAAACATAAATATTCTCATTTGAAAGTTGTATAATTATTAAACAATTTTTAAACAAATTAAAATTTTGTGTTATAATAAATATACTAATTTATTATAACAAAACAAAAGCAAGTTTGACATTTAATAATGCTTAGTTCGATGGCTCTACTCGAGTTACTTGGGAATAAAAAAGAATGAAGAAAATTGCTCCATGGGAAGCCGAGAAAATGCATTTTTTTAACGTATACCGATTTTGAACTTTGAGGGTTACATTTTCTCCAACCTAATTTTTGATTGGAATTTTGCTGTTTTTGGCAATTTTCACACGTATTATCGATAGTTTTTATTATAATAATATATGTTATGAGTATTTTAAGGTAAGTGTAGAGAAAGAGGACAAAAATAAAAAGGTGATGGTTTAAAAATTATGATCCTGTTGTTTACATCTTTGCCGTAAATTCCGGTCAACTTTGACCGGTTGTATCTCAGGAACTACTCATCATAATTAAACGTTTTTTCTTTTGAAAGAAGTGTCCTGCCGCTGTTTTTCGAATACCGTTTTTGCAATTTAATTTAGTTTAATATTTTCCGAGATATTCTATTTGTTTATAGGCCAAAAAATTCTTTATAATTTTAAAATATTCCTGAGGCCACTTAAATAGTCCAATTTCAATTCTGTAAAGTACATTAGATAGGTATAGTGTCTTTTTATGAAAAAATCATAGTTATTCTTATGCATCATAATTATTCTCGTTATTATAGCGACCGTAAATTTTTAATTAACAATTCAATTGTTTCTAAACTGTTCATTCAATTTTCATCGGCTTCCGGAATTATAATCTATACAAAAAGGGCTTTTACATTACCAAGTTATTTAATTATTGATTAGCAATTACTTATCTAAAAGTTTAGTTGAAAATTAAAGATTTTGTTGGAAAAACTCGCTTTTTCCGAGGAAAGTTTTCGTCGAAGTAAATCGGAAACAACACGTCTCTATGCAGAATTTAATTGCGGTGAATTTTTATTTGAGTATTTTTGGTGTAAAGTTAAAATCTTTGGAGTTATAGAGCAAAAATTGAAAAAACACGATTTTCGGGCGCCATTTTGTTTATAAAAAGAGTAGCACACTATCTGCGGACTTTGCATACCTATATTATTAATATATACAATCATAAGATTCGATTTCAGCAATAAAATTGCTGGTAAATAACTTTTCCCAAAAATGGCCTATTCTCCGATAATCAGCCCAGACTATAAACCAATAACCAATATAACATTAAAATGTTTATAAACGGGTAGTACGCTGATGAAATGTTCATTTGGTAGGTAATCGGGCAAGATCCTCGTGTGCATTCGGTGACTTTCGTCGCGATAGGGATGCGTTCTCATGTACGTATCAGAGCGTTTCTTTAGGTAATACGTATCGAGATACGGGAGTTCAACCATTAATGCGCAAGCGTATATGTCAAAATGATACGTTACGTTTACGTATTTGTGTGCACAAAAACTCCCTATTAAATTAAAGAATTGTAATTTTTATAAAATTTACCCTCGCAAGTCCGAAGATATTTTCAGGTAAAAAACGCGCCTCGCAGCGCCAACTTAAAACAGATGTTCACCTTGAATCGGTAGTCTACTGAATGGCAGCTAATCTGGAAAGCCCAACGTAGGTGGCGCTTGTGTAGTTGGAGGTCACGTCAACTTACGCCAACTATTCAATTCAATGTTTTAATTTGAGTCTTTGAATTTAATTAGAGAAAATAAAATGCGTCAATGTTATTCTGTGCCTTTGTGCTTATCGAGAACATCAGGATACAGGTTTCCCAAAGATATTCTGATAAGAAAAAAGTTTATTGTAGCAACAAGAAGGGATAAATATCTGCCGACAATAAATGCACGTATCTGCAATAAACATTTTGTTGAAACGATGAGATTACGTATTGCCCCTGGATTCGACTGAAAAAAATTAATACTTCACTATAAAACCCAGATCAACAAATATTTTTATTTTGGTCTGAGCTATATAAATAAAATATTAAGACGATGATTAATACAGCTTACCCTTCGATACGGGCTTCCGTTTTTTCAGTAACTCTCGCATTCCAGCAAAAAGAATATCGAAAAAAATGGAAGAACTGAAACTTATTAATGAAAAGGCGCTTCAAGATATTAATCAATTACGAAATGAATTAAAGATCCCAACGAAAGAATACAAAAATTAGAAAGAGAGGGAAGAAGGAAAAATATTGTGATTCAAGGACTGCAGATTGACACCGATCAACCACTCTTGCTAGGGAATGAGGTAAAAAAATTCATAGAAAAGGAAATGCGAGTAAAAGTAAACGTTAATGAAGCAAGAAAGCTGGGAGACAAAATATATTTAGTAGAGATGGAAAGCAAGACAGAAAGACCAAAGTAATGCAAAATAAGATGAAACTCAAACAACTGAGAGAAATAGTATACATAAATGATGATCTGACGAAGGGCGGAAAGGGAAATAAAGGTCAAAATAAGAATAATTGCTAAGGAAGAGAAAATCAAAGAAAATAGCACAAAAACAGGGTACCAAAGACTGACAATAAACAATGAATTATGGAAATGGAAGAAAGAAAAGGAGCAGCTGGAAAGAATAGAGGAAGACATTGCAAAATACTAGAATTGAATGCAGTATTAGGAGACCCAACAAAGATGACCCGGCAAAGAAAACGGAAACGAGAATCGAAAAATAATAAACGAGATAATAACAATAAAGAAGAACTAGCTAAAATAGCAACGTTGAATATAATAGGATCATCCAAGGAAGAAAAACTGAGGCATCTAGTAAACGAAGCCAAAAAATATAAATTTGATTTTGAAGCAACTGGGACAGGGCAGTTAGGAAATAGATATGGCTATATAAAGAGTGGAGGCTGTTAAAGGGCTTCCTTTTTTCCAGTAACTCTCGCATTCCTTCTCCTCAATTCGTTTTTCAACGTACCAACAGTCCAAGATCCGCATTTTTTTCCATAATTTATTATTTATTAAATCGTAAACAAAAACACCATATACAAACTTCACGAATTGTCAAAACGTTGACCCCCAACTACACTAGCACCGCCAACCGGGGGAAACGGCGTACATAGCTGCCATTAGCACGCTCTTCGTTACTTACCGATCGAACCATGTACGTGTATAATGTGTTGCGGGAATTTGTTTAAGTTTGAGAATAAGTCAACAAGAAGCTCTTTTAAATGAATGGAAAATGATTATCAATGAATCCCCGTAAATCAAAGTATCCCCATTCTACGGTACTTAAAACAATTCGAAGTTTTATTTTCGGAGAAATACAACCTTTAATAATACCAGGTTTATGGATATGCCTTCGCGGTTTTTATTACTGGCAAACCAAGCAAATGCTAATAAAAAAAGACAGGTGGTCTTTAATTTGCACCAAACTTCCTGCCTATTCAGCGTGGAAAAATTCCAACGAAAACTTGGTCTCGATAGATAGGTACCTATTCAGGAGTAAAACTTATACAGAAAAATTCGCTGTAAAACGAAATTAAGAGACGTATTATATTATTTCAGTTCATTCACTAGTTCCACTATTATTCACTATAAATATAGGTTGTTAAAACAAGAAAACAAGATAATGTGACAGATTTACAGAAAATAAGGTTTATTAAAAATTAAACCCAAATTTTTTAGTAATAAAATATAAAGTTAATGTACAGAAAATTATGATTCAATAATCAAAAATATCACATAATTGAGTTTTATCTCATAACATGACAGAGTTCACAAAATGTTATAGTTGTTGATTATTAGTTCAAGTTTATATTTGTAAATAAATCTGGAGACTAAGCAAGTTAGTTTTTCTTTGTTTAATGTTAACTTAGTAAAGAGATAACATTATATGGATCCTGCTTTAATTTTAAAAGTGTTACTATTTACTAAAGGAAATTAAAAAAAGAATGCAAGTTTATAAAAAATAGAGCCCATTATTTCACTCATAGAGATTTTGACCAATAGAAACCTTAAAAAATAAAAATTTCAGCGATTATTTCATTCATAGGAGATTCTGACCAATAGAAAGCTACAGAAATCTAAATTAAACTGATTATTTTTTAATGATTTTAACTTCCAATCGTATATAGTAAGATATTTGATCACGTGTTTAATTCTGTCCAATCAGATTAAAATTATACTGAGAATTATCTACTGTAGAAAATTACCGATAGAATTTTTTGAAGTAGATTGTTTCTGTTTAATAACAACCAGTTTCCTAGTTTTGACAACTGTCACATTTAAGAAAATATCCATAATATACGTATTAAAAAATAATCTTACGAATATCACACGACAGTAAGAATAAATAAGAAAATAATGCTTCATTTTTAGTCAAATTTGTTGTCATTGGGCAATAGCCACTCGAACCCTGCGGGCTCTCGTGTCTACTGCCAGACAACAAATTTTCGAAAAACTGTCGCATTATTTTCAATTTATTCTCACTCTCTTGTGATATTATACCCAATAATTTTTGATAATATCCCGTCGTCAAGTATATTACGTCAGACGCCCTTCGTTGCTACGAAAAAATACATTCAGTGACATTAATGACAGTTTAAAAGTTATAAAAGTAATGACTTTCAACCGTGAAATATTTATAACAACTGTGTGTTTAATTGTAGTAATTTGTACTTACATAAATAAATTACAATAAAATTTTGGTTTTGAACAGTTTTATTCATGAAATAATCGCAGCAAATTGCACTCGATCTCTAAAATTATTATCGAATTGTTTCCATCGTGTCACTTTGACATAATTTCACTCCCCTTCGGATCGTTAAATTAAAACTGTCAAAAAGTGTCACTCGGGAAAAATTCGATAATTTTAGAGTTCTTGTGCAATTACTACTGATTACTTTTTAATGATTTTAATTTCCAATCATTTCAAACAATAATTTTTATTTATTTGTTTCTGTTTAATTACAACGAGTCTTATAGTTTAGATAACTGTCACATTAAGGAAAATTAAAAAAATAATAAACTTTTAGTTCTACATCTAATGTCAAATTAATACAAGGGCATTACAAATCGGCAATTTTAAGCGCTTGGGTGTGATTCAGTAAGATTATTGCATGAGTATAACAACTGTATTTATAAATAATTTTAACTAATATTTTATTGATATCTTCGTCTAAATATGTTCTAAACCAGCTCATGCTGTTCACTTTGACAAGCTGTAAAACATTAACTGTCATAAATGTTACTGAATGTTTATTTACAAAGACTTTCAGCACACAATTGATATAAACGGATTACTTGAGGAGTTTTCGGGGTTGCATTGAACGCGAATATGACATGAAAATCGAGATACGAAGCACCTAATACCCAGGGTGACTGATATTCACGTCATCTTCTGGAATTTATTGCTTTCCGACAATAAATTGATGCAAATAGATTACTCGGTCGGTTTTTGGGTTTACCGAACATAAATACTCCATCAGAATCAACCTCCGGAAACCTAAAATCCTCGAAATTCCAGAACATAACGTGCATAATATCAGTTACTCTGGGTACTAAGTGCACCGAGGGTCGGTTATGATGTCATATTCGTGTTGATTAACCGCAAGAAGGTTCACCGAGTAATTTTTTGCATCAATTTAGTGCTGAAAAAATTCGAAACTTCAGATGACGTGCTTTAGCAGTAACCCTGAGCACCAGATGTATCGGGAGTCGGTTCTAATAGCGCATTCGTGTTCAGTGACCCCAAAAATCCTTTGAACAACAAAATCATTTACACCCATTTTTCTATTGCAGACTTTTTTTCTGACGGCATCCTGAACCCCATGCAAAAACTTGAAAGTCTCTAGGAGCTGTATTTAAAAATCGATTTATCCGGAGTTTTTAGTGTTAAATGCCATGGTCTAGGGTATTTACCTGGTCTGGTATTTTACAATAAAAATATGACAGTTACAATATGTGGGACACGTAAAGAGGGTGCAGCGATATGAAATGCTAAGACTGATAAAGTGATAATACAGGGAAGATAAGATGCGGAAGCAATATAGGAAGACGGAGAGTGTCATGGTTGAAGAATTTAAGGGACTGGTTTAAATGCAGTTCTTGCGCACACACGACGATTGTTTATCGGCCGATAGTTCAATTCTCTCCTACTTTTGGTGTCCATTACTTGTGCCGTGCGAATATTTTTTGAATATTTTTTTAATATTTTGTGAAAACATGGCATCTTCTAATTCACAATCGGTAATAATTGTAGAAACCTGCATGGTCTAATTAGCATGACTAGTTCATTGAAGCTGACTAAGATCATCCGATAAAAGGCGAACATTTTTTTGGGTAATCAAGTAATTTAGAATAAATTGTGTAGAATTTTCCACTAAATAATCTATCACTAAGAATTCATCATCAGCATCATCAACAGCTATTCCATCCATCGCCAGAAAGAAGCCTCCCTGAGGTGTGTCCATTCATATCTGTTTGCTGTTTTTTGCATCCATTCGTGGCCAGCTATTCACTTGATGTCATCAGTCCATCTTGTTTAACACTAGAAGCACCAACATTTCTGCATACCTAGAAGCACCGCAGCGGTCAAAATGACGGGTATTAGAATTTCAATTGCCAGCCGTTTTTGAATTTTTTATTACTTATATTGAGTTAATAACTAATAATAAAAGACATATTTAATTAATTTAAATGAATTATTTAATTATTTAAGCACGATTTATGGAGTAGCAAAATTTTTCAATTTTGCTTGTACAAGGCCCACACAAATTTTATTTATATTTATGTATATGACAATAAATTTCACATGTTTTTCACTTTCACCTGCTACGTCTTCTCTGTTGTTTTTTTGGTGTTGAATCGTGGACCTTGAACAAAGAATATGTGCAGAAAATTGGAAGCATTCCAAATGTCGCTATATCGGAGAATAGCCACAAAAGAATCGGAGAGCCACAAATGAGGAGGTCCTCAGAAGAATGTGGAAGAACTGAGAGGTACCACCATCAAATCTCGAAAGTTCGAATACTTTGGACACATTATGCGAAATGAATCCAGATATACCCTTCTAGAAGCCATCCTCCAAGGAAAAATATTTGGAAAACGGGGCCCAGGAAGAAGAACATCCTGCGGATAAGGTAAAAATTCCCATGACGGTCGCCAACGTTCATCACGGATAGGCACATAAAAAAAATAATATGCTCAAAAATATTATATGCTTTTTATACTTATAAAATATAATATATATATACTTATAAAAACTGTAATGTTATTAAGGGTGGTTTTAAGGGTTGAAATATTATGATAGTATATCTTAAAGCATAAAACATTCATTATGTAACTAATAAGAACCAAATGTTGACAATAGTAAAGTTTAAAATGTTATTTTATATGTTTTTTAAACTAGGGGTAGTTTTTACCCTTCCAAAACCAAAAGCGTACAACGGCTTAATATAGAAAATGAACTAGAGGGTGAAATGAGCCTAATCCCAAATTTTTGTAAAAATCGATGCTGGACGAAAAAATTGCGAGGTTTTGCCATTTTTTCAGCTTCATTTCCTCGACTATACCCAATTTTTCTAGGTAGACATTAACTATATTCAAAATGTAATTATCTAATTATACTGTAAAAGTACCTGTAAAAGAGAAATTATAATCCTCAAATAATTATTAAAGTCCCAAATTATAAATTTTGTAAAATAAATAATATGAATGAGTAATATAGAGGGTCAAAAAGAGAAAGCAGTCAAAATAACAGAAAACTCTGGTGCTTCTAGGTAGACATTAGCATATCTTAAAAAGTAATTCCGCTGAGTAGCTGTAAAAGAGAAATTATAATCTTCAAATAGATCTAGGAAAAGTCATAAATTATCAAGTTTCTAAAATAACTATGAATGAGTAAAACAGAGTGTCAAAAATAGAAAGCAGTCAAAATGACCTCTCTGGTGCTTCTAGTGTTAAGGTTTGCCTCTACTTATTTTGCTTATCTTGGGTCGCCATTTAAGAATTTGCTTCATCCAACGGTTGTCTTCCATTCTTCCTATGTGTCATGCCCAGTTCCATTTTAACATGGCAATCTTCTGGATCACACCTGTAACTTTTGACCGTCGTCTTATTTCTTCCACTGTGAACTGGATGCACTCAATACTCTCGGAATCTCATCTTGGTTTTCCTCCTCCGTTGTATGAGAGCGATAATAATTTTTGCAATGTGCGACTACTCACTTCAACAGTCAAATAAGAACTTTAGTACTAAATCGTTCGAGAATAGTCGACTAAACTACCGGCCGATAAAAAGTCTGCAGTCTGCGGGGGCTCTTAAGTAGAGAGTTAGCTTTAGTAGTTTATATTAGCATTTATTAAACTTTTTGGGCTGGGGGATATTATTCAACTTTCAATATGTTAATGTCTATCCATATCTAATATTTAGTGCCGTCACTGATAAAAAATATTGATTGCTTTTGCCGTGATATTCACGTCAAGAATTTTGAAATATCTTCCCACATACATATTTTTTTAAATTGCGACTTTGTCATCAATATGAATAATAATTTAACAATTAGAAGTCAAACTGGAAACTGGTAGTTACACTATTATTCATTGATAAGACCAAGAAATGTTGGCTATATTTAAAATAGACGATAACATGTTCAAAACAATTTATGGATTTTTCCGCCATAATAGTAAAGACAACATTATACTTAATTATATGAGGGTCATTTCATTCTATATTTGTTTAATAGTCTGCACCAAAGATACCACTTTTAGGAAGATCAATATACACCTACCATTGTTTATTTATTTATACAGTGTGTCAATTTAAAAAGTTACCACCCCATATAATTTGGTCCCTATAGAAAATCTAAAAATATGCAAAAACACGTCAAATTTATTTGTGAGGAGACATTTTGTAGACCATTTTTTAACTAAATTACATCAACCCTATAGCGGGGGCGGACACAACCCCCAAAATCTTTAATAGAAAGGGGGGTTTAGTGATACCTCATTTTAAAGGTCATTCAATTACCTTTTTAAAAATACCACATACCTTATATTTCTGTTCAGTACTTTTGAAAAATCTTGGACTCAATACTCTAAAAAAATTTTGGAGTTCTGAACTTAATATATTTACGGTTTTACTTGATTTTTCCAAAAATACCCCAAAAAAATACTCTAAATACTAAAATACCAAAAAAAAATCAAACTGGAGTTCAATACTTCAAAAAAGTTTTGGAGTTCTGAACTCGATAGGGGAGAGAATTGTACCTTGAACCGGATTTTTTCAAGATTCAATCTTTTTTAAGTTTTCAAATTTCAAGGAAAAATTTTGGGACTAACCTGTAGCTTACACACCATAGTATACTATATTAAAATGTCATTTTGATAAAACAAAACTAAACACATTTTTTAGAATTTTATTTATTAGAGCTAATTTGGTCCAAGGTACAAACCAGTACTGTACCTTGAACCACGTAATCCTGTACGTTGAACCACCCGTAAACCTTTAAAAACATATAAAAAAAATTATGTTATTCAACATAGAACCTTTCAAAATCAAAGTCAAACACGTGTACACTTTTTTGCCTTTCAGGCAAACCAGCCAGACTTGGTTCTTTAAGTTTGAGCAAAACATCTTCAATGTCAATGTCAAATTGTTCACCACTTGGGCCAGAATATTTGTCGCTGTTCAGAATTCTCTTCAGATACTGGACCGTTAAGTAGGGACTTACAGCAGTTACTTGTGCAACATAAAACTGTGTCTTCTTTTTTCCCATTAATTTTGTACGGTCCAACGTACAAGACGTGATAACGGTCCAAGGTACAAATCTCGGCCGAAAAGAAAACAAATGTGAATTTAACCTAATAAAACGATTTTGTTATATGTATTTCTCTTTATGTTGCTTAACTAGCTATTAGTAGGGGAATACACACCTTGTGATTTAATTTACGATACCTGTTAACACAAAAATTAGAAAAAAAATTTTCTATCCTATAAATAGTTACTTTTCACGAAATAAAACACGACATTTTCACGATAATCACAAACGATTTCTAATCACGTTCAACAGCTATCAACAGAGAGACGACGATTGTAGAAGAAATTTAGATAAGAAACATTGACAGTTCGCGACCAAAATAAAAGAAAAATGGGGTGGCAAATGGTACAAGCTGGCCCAAGGTACAAGCCTATTCCCTACTTAATATCTTTATGGTTTCACTTGATTTTTCCAAAAGTACTGAAAATAAATGTAATGTTGTAATATTTTTGAAATGGTAATCGAACTATCTTTAAAATGAAGTAGCACTCAATCCCCCTTTCTATTAAATATTTTGTGGGTTGTGTCCGCCCCCGTTAGAGGATTAATATAATTTAGTTGAAAACTAGCCTATAAAATGTCCCCCCCCATAAATAAATTTGATGTGTTTTTGTATATTTTTAGATTTTCTATAGGGACCAAATTATAGGGGTAGCAACTTTTCAAATTGACACGCCATAATATACATATTATGGTGTCGAGCAAAAGTATGGAATAAACTTATTATTTCAGAAACAGTCGACTTTTAAAAAACTCTTGAAACCCTTCAATCTTGATATTTGAATGGTTACCATTTTTTATAGCCATTTAAATTTTAAGATTGAAGTGTTTGATTGACATTACATCATCAGTGTTGGCGTTATGATGTAATCAACGAGTTTTGTAAATACAAACCAAGGTCACGGGATGCATCATTAGAAAGAACTTCCACCGAAGAGCTCATCAATCAAGGTCTAATCAATCAACGCAGGGCTCTAGCCCTGCGTTGTAGTATGCTATTTTCAAAATTGTATGCTAATTTCCATAGCAACCTTTTTTTTAGAACAATTTTTAAAAAATTAAAGAAACTTGAATTTTTCGTTTTGAAATTTTCCACTTTTCCTAATAATTTGGGTTATTTCAAAACGAAATGTATTTTTGACCACAGATGACCCCAGACGTATAATTATAAACGGCAATCAGATAGAAAAAGTCCAGGAATAGGTATATATCTACCTAGGCCAAATCCTGAAACTTCACAAAGAGAACCAAAGTGCGAAAATTACTAGGAGAGGAAGACTAGTATGAGCAGGATTAGGCAAATTTAGTTGAATACTTAACCCTCAACTGGTATGTTGGGTCAATATTGACCCAACAAAATTTAGTTTGGCAATTTAACCAATATTCCAATCGGTGCACGGTACTGGCCAGCTATGAATTCTCCTATTTTCTACAGTAATCTCAGTTGACCTACAACCATTGTGCGTGCGGGAGACGGTTTTTTTAAAACTTTACTTTTCAAAAAATTTCAAGGTACAAAACACCACAGACATTTTGACTAAAATGCTTAATTTTTTATTTCTTATTTTACAGGGTGAACATCAGTGGCGTAACAAAATCTGTCGGGACCCCCCGCAGAATTGGAAATGGGGCCCCCTTCAAAAGTTACTAAATGCGACATGTGTAACAAGAACTTATATGTGTTATAGCATAGCCCAGCAAATGAACGTGAAATGCGGCGATACCGAATAATTTTCAATGTCACCACCGAAGTGGTCCAGTCACTATTTTTCGAGTTATTTACGAGTGAAAAAGTTCAACATGGATCAACAAAAAAAAAACACGTTTTCAGGCGGATTTTCGCAAATAACTTAAAGAGTAAGTATTCGTAAGTAAGTAGCAAAAATGTAGCTTATACAAAAATGAAGTCTATCAACCCATTAAATGCAAATTTGTAACTCATGAAAATTGTTCTTATTCGTCGAATTCCAAATCGAACGTTTCAAAGTGAAATAACCAAAAAATAAAGCACTTTTCGGGGAAAACTCATTAAGACTTTTACACACACTTTCACACTTTACCTCGTTCAGCCTAACCTTCAGCACAAAGCTATAAACATTTTTCTCGTACCAATGGGTATATTTGTTTGAAACTAAAAACATTTGAAGTGAAAATATTTAAATTTATATTATTTTAAATTCTCGAGGGGGCTCTCTGGATCCGCCCTTGCTAATACTTTTAGTTATCTATTTTGAAAAAAGAGCATTTTTAAAATAAAAAAACTTTTTATACTATAAAACCAATTTTTTTAAATAAGAACTTCCAACCGATCCAACTTAGGGGGAGATTTTCAACTTTTTTTAGCAAAAAAGAGGCCAACTTTATTTTTGAAGCTTAGTTTTGATGCTAGAAGCTTACTATAAAATGCTACAAAAAAAATAAAAATAAAGCTCTTTTTTAAACATTAAAAAAAAGTTTCAATGAGTTTTTCCCGAAAAGTGCTTATTTTTTTGGTTATTTCACATTGAAATATTCGAATTGAAATTGAACAAATAAGAGCAATTTTTCATGAGATACAACTTTTCTTTTACTGTGTCGGTAGACTTCATGAAGTCTTTTTTTTTTTTTTTATAAGCTACATTTGTGGTAAAAATATTTTTTTGATAATTTTTCGATAATATTTAATTCGATAAAGTACCTACTTATTTTTTACTTATACGATAAAACCGCCTGAATACGTGGTTTTTTGTTGAAAAATAAACATTTTCACTCGGAAGTCACTTGAAAAGTATTGACTTAGATAAAGAAACTCTATGGAACAAAAGTTGCTTATAGTTAGTCAATTTATCCATTTCCGGACTTATTTTAAACGTATCTTTTTCACTCCCGCAAGTAAAAGCAACCAACGGCACAACTCCAACTTTGAAGCGAAGAATAAGTAGAATCTAAATCCAAATTGCCAAGCTTTGTCGTGACGCTGATAATTACGCTCCAAAACGATAATTTACTGGGCCATTCATGTACTGTTATGACAAAATACTTTTTTCATCTTTATTGGTTTAGAATAAAATAGAAAGAAAATTAATAAACGACTACATTATTGCAATATTACATAGTATTATTCTATGAGATGAACAACTTTTTTAGTGCACTATTATCAGCGAATTATCTACAATTTTATTAATTCATACAATACATACATACGATACATTGTATCTATTTGATGGGCAACTTCATTTTCAATGATGCAAAATAAAATAATATATCAATAACAGATTTTTACATATTATATTGGACGACAAGATGGGGCCCCTGATATATTGGGGCCCCCCGCAAGCTTCATGCTGCGGGGGCCTCTGTTACGCCCCTGATGAACATAAATAAGTCGGAAAAAAGTATTTAACGAAATTGGCGTTTTTTAAATATTTCTATTATTATTTTATTAGTTTTTGTATCAAAGTCCAAAAAATGCAATATACAGAGAAAGTCTGTAATTTGGAATAAATTCAATAACTCAAATACTAATTGTTTTTTTGAAAAATGCTCAGACCCGTCGATTAGTATTTCAAATTGTCCTTTTTGACATACAATAATAATGTATACAGGGTGTCCCAATTTAGAGATATGACGTCATCGTTGATTTTCTTAAATGACAACACTGTCATTTTGATAGCTATTTTGATAGGGTGTGTAAAGTTATATACAACTGCAAAATATCAATTTTTTATTTTCTACCATTTACAAGATAATATTATAAAATATCAAAGTTATGTCTGTAATTTGGAATAAATTCAATAATTAAAATACTAATTGATTTTTTGAAAAATGCTTAGACCCCTCGATCAGTATTTCAAATTGACATTTTTGACATACAATAATAATGTATACAGGATGTCCCAATTTAGAGATATGATGTCATCGTTGAATTTCTTAAATGGCAACACAGTCATTTTGATAGCTATTTTGATAGGGTGTGTAAAGTTATACACAACTGCAAATTTTTATTCCCTACCATTTACAAGATAATAAAAAATAACAAAGTTATGAAAAACAAGTAATCAAATAATAATTGTATTTAATTATTTCAATTAAGCAAATGCTCATAACGTTGCTCATTGACAATTTGACAATCATTAAGGGCAACATTATGGGTATTTGCTTAATTGAAATAATTAAATTCAATTATTATTTGATTACTTGTTTTTCATAACTTTGTTATTATCTTGTAAATGGTAGGGAATAAAAATTTGAAATTTTGCAGTTGTGTGTAACTTTGCACACACTATCAAAATATCTATCAAAATGACAGTATTGCCAGTTAAGAAAATCAACGACGGCGTCATATTTCTAAATTGGGACACCCTGTATACATTATTATTGTATGTGAAAGAGGACAATTTGAAATACTAATCGACGGGTCTGAGCATTTTTCAAAAAACAATGTGTATTTGAGATTTTGAATTTATTCCAAATTACAGACTCTCTCTGTATAGTCTGTACCCATGTATTTTCTGGTTCTATATTTTTCCTAAATAATTAATTAATAAAATAAACTAGTTAAATTATTTCGCATATATTTCGCATATATGTAAAAACGTGCAGGATTTATAGTCGCTGGTCAGAATTGACCCAACATATTGACCCCCAGAAGTTTAACTATGTAAATGACCATACTAAAATTAAGGGGTTAAGAACCGCAAAATCCCCAAATACTTGAGGAGCAAAGTGTTCAACCAGTGCATCGTTCCTAAGGCAAACATGACTAACCTAGCCACAACAGAGACAGCAATAGAAAGAGAAATGTTAGAGATACAATTGTCAGATAAAAGGAGGAACGACTGAGTAAGATCAAAAACAAAAGTCTACGACATAACAAGAAAAGTTGCCAAACAATGGAGCTTCGAAGGCCACACTGCTAGACAAAAAGACCAACGATGGAATGGAACAATACAACACTGAAGACCACATAATATACTATTGTGTTTTCAATTTTATCAATCAAAAGGCAAAATAAAAATTAAATTAAATTTTTTTTTAAATTACGCGGGCACATAAATTTGATACACCCTGTATATTGATCTGTAAATATTTATTAGAATTTAGTTTGGATGTAAGTGGATTTCTATTTTGATGAGCTTTCCGATGAACCATTAAAGACTTTTGTGAATAATTAAAGTGAAAAGGACGATGTATTTAGTTTTAAAATGGAAAAAGATTGTTTGTTACGGGAACTATAGAATCTGCAGGTAGAGGTAATTATCATTTTCTAGAAAAATGGTTTAAAAGAAAGTTTGGAATTTTAATATCTTTGTTTCACCCCGAGTAAATGTTGTAGAGTTCCCCGAAAGTAATTAAGATGGTCGGAATAATTTTGAAAGGATGACTGTTTGTTTGTCGAATGGAAAAGAGAAACGTTTCTGATTCTTGGCAATTTGGAAGGGGAAAAGTGGTTGGAATGTTGAGTGAATTTGAAAAAGAAGGCAGTATGTTATTGGCATCGCTGAGGAGCAGTTCGACGTTTTCGTGGATAGATAGTTAGCAAGTACCAGTGGTTGTTTGATAGTGGAGAATAGTGCTGAAAAGTGGAACGAGAGACAGATCAAATTGAGACGAAATACCTCTTTGATTCTGTATTATTGTGAGAAGGAGAGCAGAGAATTTTTGGAGTTCTGTTTGAATCGAGTACTGGTCAAAAAGAGGCCTGGCTTGTTGGAGAATTGGTGCTGGTATGCTGATAGTTTTGAAGCTGGAGAACGGAGAGGGCTTTGATGAGTAGCCTTTAACATAGTCAACGAGGGAGAGCTGTTTTGGGTCACGAGAAGACATCAGAGTGAGTGAAGCAAAAGGTCAGTCAATTTATGTGAAAGAGATTTTTATTTTCGGAAACTAAAATTTTGAGTAAAAAGCATATGAATTAAAATTCCAATATTTCAAAAAGTAAATAGGAAATATAGGTAATCTTGCGAAATACATAAATTTGTTTTGTTTAATTCGTTTTACCAAAGTCATCGGGAACAAACCGATAAATTGTTTTTTTTTTAACTAGAATAAATTTAAGTGGTAAAAATTACATTCGGACATCTGTGTCCACAGGTTTTAGATTTGATAGATTTTTAGAGTATTGATTTTGATAAATAAAAGACAATTCTGTATGTTTATTTTATATTTTGCTTTATTTCTTTTTTCCTATTTTATCCCGATTAGGATCAACTAAGGGATACTGAAACCACGAGAGAAGATAAGTATAACGTAAAATAATTTAGACATTTTGTAAATATTATAAAAAGGCACCCTGAGATTTTTTATTCATTTTTTATGTATGATTTGCGTTAATTAAATAATTAATCAAATAAATAATAATTAATATAAAATTAATAAGAAGCAGATCATAACAATACATGTAGTCCATTGAATTGTTACGTTTAGGGTTGCATTTCTTAGAGGAGTCAATTTAATCTTTTTAAAGTTTAGGGGGGTTCAGTAGAAGCTAAGTTCAAGTTTTTGGGGTCGCCGCCCTTGTCCCCCGGCCGCCATCTTGGAAAAAAGGGGTGCAAAGGGCTTTCGCGTTGTATCTCCTAAATTAGCAACCATACAGAAAATTTATTTTTACATAAAATGTAGCAAATTAAATTTTCTACAATTTTATATTTATTACTTTTTATCGTCAAGTGACCAACAAAAAATCTATAAACAAAAATATTAGAAACTTTTGTAAGAAGTTTCGTTTTGGAGGATATAACTTTTTTTCCGTTCATTTTACAATACAATAACATCATAGCGATTTTATAGAGTATTTTTCAACGCACAATTGTCACTATAAAGGTTGTTTAATTTTATTTATTTACGTAGGTTTTACAGCGCTCCAAACTTGACCAGATTCTCGAATTCTCATAGGAATACAATAAAAACAAAACCTTGGGCTTACTTTTCTATCTATATATTTAATTATTATCATTTTAATATTTCTATGCTATTGTTAAGCTATTTTTGACCCTTTTCCCGGCCACCCATGAGGTAGAGTCTGAAGGCGCGTTTTTTGTGTGGTATCTCTAATAGGGCTAATCCATGGACAATTTGTAGACAAAATAATATTATTTATTATTTTATGTTGAAAAATATCTATCATAGTTATTATTCTTTCATTTTTTTCGATGGTCCAGGCTGCGAGTCAAGATCTGAATCAGTATCCGGGGTGAATTTTTGTGGTATAATGAGAGTCAGAGTTGGCGTCATTGTCGGTAATTCATCTACCAATTCATTTTCCTCAATAATTAATGTTGATATGTCCACGATGTTGCTGCAACTTTCACCACCACAATAGAGGCACACTGCTGAACATTTGAGGTCTGCTTTTCGGCAACCACACGTACTTCCAGTTTTCATTGCATCTGCTAAAGACGAATTTTATAAGCTCGAGGGTACTGGAAGCTTGGAAGTTTGGATTGATATTCAAAATTTTACATGCTTTTTCCAGCCTTAATTTTCTGGATCACAATGTTTACCGAGCCACGACTGCATCTGGTGATACACTCGGAGTCTGTGGAAACGGGCAGCATCTTGTGTTGGAGGAAGTGAGAAGAGATTAAATGCATTTTTTTCACTGTTTTAGCGAATATTTTGTATCTCAGGGTTTCCAGACAACAGTGAGTAAAGATGGCTCGACTTTCCCACTGACAAATAATTTTCCCCAGAGGTTTCTTACAAATAAAATAACCACCACTCATGATGATAAAACACAAAATGCTTATCTAATCACAAAAATATAAATTTTTCCCACAAGACTCTCAATGGTATCATCTATAAAACGCAAAATAATTTTCACAAATTTTAATAGGACTGCACGTGGCCAAATAGGTAGCATAACTGTAAGAATAAGTTAAGTAGAGGGGGGGGGGAAGGTTAAACTATAATAATAAAAGTAATAGCAAGCAGATATTCAGTCCGGTACGGAAGAAAAAGTAACTGCAAATTTTGTCAATTCCTGTTTATTGCGCAATTAACTTCTAAAATACTACGTAAAGATAAAGATGATACAAAATGACCGAACTGTAAAAATGTGCTGAGCCCCTATACACCAGGGAAATAAGGCAAAAATATACCATGTTCGGGACACTTGAGCAGCCAGGTTGCAAATGGGTTTTTTGGGTACTATACAGGGTGTCCCGAAAAGAGTGGTCATCAATTAAACCATAGATTCTGGGGTCAAAAATATGTTGATTGAACCTAACTTACCTTAGTACAAATGTACTGATGTGATCTTTATTATTGATATGAGATAATATTCTTATATGTCATTTAATTTAATCAATGCATTAATAATAATCTAATTAATTTACCAGATCACATATCAATATGTTTTCAATCTCAGGGCTTTTTATAAAATTAATTACTTACTTACGTGGCTTCTCAGTATTTCTCAATGGTTCCTAATCGGGATAGGAAAGAAAAGAGTAAAATAATACACACATATGGGTTACAATTATAATCAAAATATTGTTTATTTTATTTAAATGGCAATCACTGCTTAATATGTGCTAGATCTTATTATTCTTAAACATAACATTTACAAATGGGAATCTTATTTCCTTTTGGTTTCCAATTGAAAGTTTTTATTAACCTTTAACTATTAGGATTTATTAGCAACAATTCTATTTAAGTTTGATGAAGCTTTTCTGATATTATTGATTATGTTCTTCAATTTATAATGTGGCATTTAATACGAAAAACCCATACATTCATGTCCAAACAAATGAGACTGACCTTTTTCTGGTGACTGAGAATGTCTTCACACAAGACCCGTTTCCTGCTATCCTTGGCTGCGATCAAAACCTCGTCCTGGCTTTCAGTAATGTTCTCCTTTGAAGATTAGCTCGTATAGCTCTCGTTCCTGCTTCTGTCGTGATGCTGTGTTCTACCTTTTTCGAAACTGCAATCAGCTACCGGGACACTCTTGGCTCAAGGAGGTTCTTTACTCTCAACCTGGCCTACCTCTCGTTCCACGATAGATCTCCACACTCACGGAACTAAACCGGCTTTCTCACTCTCCGTACACTACCGTCTACTACTCGACTTCACTTCTCGACAGCTCAAAACATTCTGATCTCTATTTGTCATTCATTCCCCTACTTTCTAAATATCCCTTCCAGATTCACAAATCAACCTTCCACCACCAACTCTCATTCGCAGTATTCCTCAAAACCAATTTTTAATCTTTCTAAATATGCTTAATGGATTTCAAAAAAAAATAGTTAATTCCCATTCTAAAATTACTTTCTACTATTTACAAAATTTAATGACCTATTATCTACTTCAACTGAGTCTTATTTAGCATAGGCTAATGATCGAACCTTCCGCGAACAACGATAATGACCTATTATCGATTTCACTTGAGTTTTATTTAGCATAGGCTAATGATCGAACCTTCCGCGAACAACGATAATGGTACGCGCCATTCACTTTGTTTATTCTAAGCGCATTGTCCCGAGTTTCGTTTAATCACTTCTTAAAATTAAATATAACAATTTGTTGTATACAGGTTGTTCTAAATTTATATGCCCGTGGTTGAGAAAATTTAAAATATTTTATATTAAATTGAATTCTGTTTATAATTATCAAAATTTAATTTTCATATCAAATAGAAATATAACAGTACACATAAAAAGAGTTATAATAGCCCTTTAAAGTTACAAAATGAAAATCAATTTTTTCCAATATTTCGAAAAATATTTTGGAGATTTTTTATTGAAAATAGGTATGTGGTATTCTTATAGCAGGAATATCTTAACAAAAAATTATAGTGAAATTTGTGCACCCTATAAAAGTTTTATGGGGTTTTGTTCCCTTAAACCCCTCCCAAACTTCTGTGTACGTTCCAATTAAATTATTATTATGGTACCAGTCGGCGGGTGTAATTTCCTCACCAAAATAATCTTTTACCTGCGTTTGAAAAGGTATGCTATAATCCCACAGGTATTTTCCTCACCAAAATCGAAGTGATTATTTCAGGTAGATTTTACAAAAAGGCATTCAAGGGAATTATTTATCTACCTGCTTTAAGATTACAGTAGGTACCTATAATAATTAATGAGTTAATAATTATGGTATTTTATTTTTAGTCACAATTGCAATTTTGGCATATTTATGCAATGGCATATTTAATAGAAAGTAATCGCGATAAACCTTTACTGCTATTTGAAAATTTTATTTTTTATTAAGTGAAAGTTTTATAAAGTGAAAATTTAAAAAGTGAAGAAGTGTACTGGAGTTGTAATAAAACAATTTGTAGTGCGAAATTGTTTACTATTGGTGCAAATTTTACAATTTCTAGAAGTAGCCTACAACATAATCATGTACCAGATCGTCAGTAGATATATCGGAAAATTGTTTCTAACTCTTGTAAACGTTAAGCCGAAGAGAATATTACTGAAAAACCAGCAAAAATTATACGCCAAGAGCTTGCAGCTAATTTGCCTGAAACAATTCTACGATTGATATAAGAAAAAATATACGTTAATAATAAATATACGTTATAAGTTACATAAGACAAAATATATAATTATCGACAAAAAATGATGCCTGGTCGACTTTCTTCCAATATTGATAAGGTTCAATAAGGGGAAAAATATTCTCTCTATAAACTGTGTCAAAAGTAAGATAATAGTGAAACAAATGTAAGACTTTTAGCGACATTGAATTGTATATATTATATAGATGGCACATTTTCTTCTGTACCAGATATTATTTGCAATCATTCACTATTCACGGCCTAACTAATGGGCATTGTATTTCTTTATTATACTGTTTACTGCCAAACAAAAAAAAACATAAACTTACAAAAATCTTTTTTGTTTGTTAAAATCAGAAATTCTTAAAGCTCTCAAAATTAAGTTTAATCCTAGTAAAATTTTTATAGATTTTGAAAAAGCTATACATAATGAAATCATTCAAATATGTCCGAACACTGAAATACATGGTTGTAGATTTCACCTACTGCAAGCTTCTAGTATGTGGTATAGAAAAATTCTGTCTCTTGATTTAACATCAGAATCAGAATATACGAATGATTGTGAAGTAGGCAAGTGGCTCAAACATACTTTTGGCCTTACATATATAAAACCAGAAGACGTATAAGATTGTCTTGTGTTTGATTTAATGTCATGCAAACCAGAAAATGAAATTTTAGATAGATATGTTGATTATTTAGTTGAAACATATATAGACGAAAATGCCATATTCTCCCCATATTTATGGGCAGAGGCAAATTCTTCTGTTATTCGTACCACGAATGCTTGCGAATCTTTTCATTCGCATTTTAATTCATCTTTTTATAATACGCATCCATCCATATACATTTTCTTAGAAAAAATTAAAGAATTTCAGGTAGATACGTATGTTAAAATTCAAAGTTTGCATATTGCAAAACCAATCAAAGATAAAAAAGTTAAACTAAAATTGAAAAATGTAGAAAATTTATTAATAAGATATCAGTCAAATCTAATGACTAGACTGGATTTTGTAAAGTGTGTCTCTTATTATAGTAAATATTAAATAATAATTTATAGGGGACTCAATATACAATATGTCCCTGTAGGTTGGAATCATATAAAACTTTTTTATTATTAATTTTACGAAAAAAAGTTATTTTTCATAAAAAGTTCTGCATGGTCTAAAACCTAAGATTCAACCATCAGATATTTTCTTAATAACAATTTTCGATATTTTCAAATACTAAGGTACTTTACCCTTGAGCGAAATTCATATTTTCAAATACAAAAGTACAAATATTTGATATTTGATGCATTTTAGATTCTGTATTCTATACGATGCAGAGCATTTTATGAAGAATAACTTTTTTTCGTAAAATTTATAATAAAGAAGTTTTCCATAGGTTCCAAGTTGCGCAGACATACTGTACAAGAGCGCAAAAAAATTTTTTTGAACATTTAATATTGTTTAAGCTTGTTATTAAATGTATTTTAGGTAAGTAAGTTGTACAGAAAAAATTTTGATGACTTTGTGTAAACATTTTTTTAATTGATAATTTTCGGATTTTGTATTACATTGTTTACCTTTCTTAATTTTCTCAAAAAGAAGTTGTTTATTACATTTTTGAAGTAAAATAATTTAGTGCACTTTAAAGACTATATCTTAAGCTTTAAAAAACACCTATAAAATTGTAATATATCCGTTTAAACTTGAGTACGGAGCACACTAGTTAGCTCGCGAGTTCAAAAATCCCTTTTAATATAATACAGTTTTAAAATAATAGTTTTCGATCCGAAAACTGTATACATACTGGTTCGCTTCAATGGTTAAGCAGGCTTTCACAGGCAATGGTTGTACGCTCAAGTAATGAACTGTTTTCCTTTTTCACTAAGTAATCAGCAAATCTAACTAAAGTCTATAGCAAAACATTCACGTACGTCTAATGGATCTAGGAAAATCCAACTTTTTGAATTTTTCTACACCATGATTGTCCGAGATGAAATATACATCATTTTATTTTCGCAGAGAGAAACACTTCACTTACGGCTGCATTGATCTCTTTTTCGAAATCAGAATACACAATCTTGGGATTAAAAAGGTATAATTTTTGACACAATTTAAGGCAATCACATATGAATTTGCTAACTTATTTGAAAGCAAAAGAATAACGGCACAAAGTGTCCATTATTGAGTCCATGAATTGTAAATAGTTAAGTAAAAAATTTTGTGCAGTATTTAAAAGTTCCATCAACCTAAATAATTGCTTCTAATTTACTTAAAAACGTTAAGTTGATTTTTTTTTGAGTAAAACATCGTTTAGTAAAATATTTAATAAGTAAGTTGTTTAGTAAGATTTTAGAGTCCTATAGGTAAAATTGTATTAGTTACACATTTTTAAACCATTTTTGATTATAATTCATGTACGTCTCACTTTTCGCCCACACCGTACGTTTGCCCATATTTTTTCTGTTTATTTCAACTTAAGATAGCTTTAATATTCTTCTTTCGTTTCCAATTTGTAAAATTTAGTTTGATCAATTAGTTAAGAAATTATAATAAATTAAAAACAAAACCAATAGAATCCTTTATAAAAGGTATTTTGTAAGCACACATCATCAGTGCTTATCTAAAATGATTGGTCAACCAATCGAAAACTAGTTCTGTGATGTAGACCTTTTTAGGGATTTTTAAATATATACCTTTTATAAAGGATTTTATTCGTTTTTTGTATTATATGGTGTACAGCCTACAGGAAAGCTTTTTCCTTGTGGATTTTTATAATAAATTAATTCAAACGCGCGCAGCGTTGAACGCTTCTATAAAGTGCGCCAATGTTTGTGAGAAGGGTGACTTGAGCGTTCTAAATAAAAAAATTATAGAAGCTGTAGATTTAATATTAGACAAATCTTTGTATTCGGTTCTTTACGTAGAATTTTTAAGTCAGTTTTTTTCTAAAATTTACAATTTTCGTCGGCATTTAAAAAAACAATTAATTTCGCAGTTCATTTGTTTAATAAAAAGTGAAGCACCCACTTTTGGAGTACCTACTACTTTTTGATATGTTGTTTATTTAACATTTCTTAATGAAATTATAAAAAGTTCTGTCTCATTTGATTTTTTCCATAAGCAAAAACTCCATTGACTCCTCTATTATACGTTTTGCCTATTATATTATAAACTATTATTATAATGTAAGGAAATTAACGACTTTATATTCGGATTTCGGATTCTTTCATAATAAATATTCTTAAATTACATCTACCTTTTTATTTTATTACCTGAGTGAGTTGGTGAGGAAAATACCTGCCGGATTAATATGAACCTTTAAATTTGGTGAGGAAAATACCTGTCGGATTATATGTTTTTAATGGTTGGTGAGGAATTTACCTCCGCCCGTACCAGTAGTTAGACACAATATTTTTAAAACTTTTTTGCCTCTTAATCTTTTGTCGATAAATCAGTTTTTATCGAGATGCGGCTTCTTTTTTATTTTGTTAACATAAAAATTGTATGGGGGTTTCGTTCCTTTAAACCCCCCAAATGTTTGTGTACGTTTCAATTAAACTTTTATTGCGGTACCATTAGTTAAACACAGTGTTTTTAAAATTTTTTACCTCTTAGTATATTTTCATATTATAAAAATGTAAATTATAGATTTTTCATATTATTACCAGGTCTCTATAATCATACTTAACCATATACAAATAGGTGGTGGATTTGACAAATATTCAAAATATCTCGATAAAAACTGGCTTTTCGAGAAAGTACTAAAAGGTAAAAAAGTTTTAAAAACACAGTGATTAACTAATAATACTTTAAAAATAATCTAATACGAACATACACAAAAGTTTAGGGGGGTTTAAGGGAACAAAACACCCATAAAATTTTTATGGGGTGCACAAATTTCACTATAATTTTTTGTTAAGATATTCCTGCCATAAGAATGCCACACGTCTATTTTCAATAAAAAAATCTCTAATAGTTTTCGAAATATTAAAAAATTTGATTTTCAATTTGTAACTTCAAAGGGCTATAACTTTTTTTATGTGCATATTTGTACTAAGGTAAGTTAGGTTCAGTCAACATATTTTTGACTCCAGAATCTGTTGTATAATTTATGACCAATCTTTCGGGACACCCTGTATACCTAATACATTATAAATTCAAAAATGTCCGTCACAGTTTGGACGAGAAATTTAGTTATTAACAAATAAAGGTCAAAGATGAGAGTTTTTTCGTTTAAATCGCTACAGGTAAAAATAGGGTAATTAAATGTCTTATTTATAACATTTTTCTTTTAGTAGACGAGCCAAGGTTTAAAATAGCGTTTTTTGAATTTTGGTCCGATTATTTGTTGCTTCGGATATTGCAAAATAAAAATTTGCTATAACTTTTGCGAAAATGAATTTAGGACTTTCATATTGCACGAAAAGTTGAGTCAAACAGTTCGGAGAATGCACAAAGAGCTTTTTTTCGCAATATTATTGTGTAGAAAATAATAACGATACAGCAATTCTGTGAAAACAACATGAAAGAAGAATAGTCCTATTTTCAACGCATTTAAAACAATCACTAAAAAGTCATTTTTATCACTCAGAAAACATTTTACTAAAATAGTCATATTTGGCTTATACACAATTTGAATAACTTTGACAATATTGACTGTTTACTAAAACTACAATGGAATTTGAAAAACTGGTATTTTTATACGAATTTTCAGAAGAAAACGTTTCGCCTAGGTTAATTACGGTCAAAGTTAGCCACATTTTTTTAATTAATTGACGGCTACTTTGTTTATAACAATTAAGCAACCTAACTAGAGCCATTTTGAAGTTGAAGATATATAGGTTAAGTGTAAAAGTTTGAGTAAACTTTGAACCTAAACAGACTGGTTAATAAAGCTTTAAAAATGGCGTCCGAACGGAATTAATTTGTGGTCGTAGGATGGAAATTACTAAAATACGTGCACTCAAAAAATGAAACTGATTCTGTAAACATATGCTGCGATTAATATCGCTGGAACTTGTTGATGGATTTTGATAATAATTTTTTAATTTGTATGTACTCGTAGTCTTATAGAGTACGTTATGTACACACAACCCCACCTAACATTACAAAATGTTGCGGGGGGACCCCCTTATCACTTAGAGATATGAAAAATAGATTAAGACCGATTCTAAGACCTACCGAATATACATATATAATTTCATAAAAATTGGTCAAGCGGTCTCGGAGGAGTATGGAAACTAACACTGTGACAGGAGAATTTTATAGATGTAAATATATAGATGGCTATTAACAATTAGGGGTTGGTGATAGAAAAGTGAAAATTAAGGGTTGTATTTATTTTTTTAGTTCTACATCATATAAAATTAAGGTAGATAATTTTGTCCAAATAAATAAATAAAATGTCAGGGGGGCAACCCCCCTTATAACTTATGGGTATAAAAAATAGATTAAAACCTCTTCAACGTCTTACAGGATAAACGTGTAAAATTTTATAAAAATCGGCCAAGCCGTTTCGGAGTAGTATGGTAACTAACACTGTTACAGGAGAATTTGATGTATATAGAAGTAACTGCGAATTAAATAATAAAAGTGGCTAACTTTGAACAAAATTAACCTAGGCAAAAAGTTTTTTTTTTCTGAAAATTCGTATAAAATAGCAGCTTTTGAAATCCTAAAGTAGATTTACTCTATAGTCAATATTAACAATGTTATTCAAATTGTTTAGAAGCCAAAAATGACTCTATTTTACTAAACTTTTTTCGGAGTGATAAAAACGATTTTTAATGATTTGTTTCAAAACTTTAAAAATATAACTACTATTCTTGCATGTGGTTTCCACAGAATTGCTATGTCATTATTATTGTCTGAACAATAACATTGCGAAAAAAAGCTCTTTGCGAAAAACAAATTGAATAAAATTTAAACTAATTGACGAATCATCTTAAAAATTTTTCTGCATTATGTGGAATGTTTTACTCAACTTTTCGTGCAAAATGAAAGTATTAAAGTCATTTTCGCAAAAGTTATAGCACATTTTTTATTTTTGAAATTTAGTCTTATTTTGAACTTTCCGAAACAAAAAAGGATCGGACACCAAAATTCAAAAAGTGCCATTTTAAACCTTTTCTCATCTACAAAAAGAAGAATATTATAAATAAGATAATTAGTTACCCTATTCCTACTGTAGCGATTTACACGAAAAAACTGCTATTTTTGACCCTTATTTGTTAACCCTTAAACGCCCAACCTTTTTTTAGGTTCCATGTAAGCCCAAGGGTGGGTAAAAAATGTCCACCTCCAAAATAGCTAATATATTTATTGAGATTTGTTGGAAAGGGATTAAACTTAAAAGTCTTATGCTTAATAAACACAGCATCTTCAAAAATATTAAGATAAACAATTTACAAACCTTACAACAACATTAAAATGTACATCAAAATTAACATACCAATAAAAGCCAGTAATTCAGATTTGTCGATTTTCTTCACATTCTTCTTTCAGCCTCTTCATTGGCGGATAATTATGTCGATTATGTAAGTATACGTCGATAACTATATGGATTGCGCTCATATCAACGAGAAATTATATAGAAACCTTTAGTAACAAGTTGTACCAAGGGTGTACTTTTTATGCCCACCCATATTTAACTCAAGATATTACTTTTATTTTCAAAAATATCGGTAGAACCAATTTAGCATTCGATAAAAGGCTGTCTTTTCAACAATAAATAATTTTTGGAAAATTTTTAAACACGTAAAAAATATGTTACAAGGTAATATGCATTAGGTGGATATTTTTTACCCACCCTTGGGCGTTTAAGGGTTAATAACCAAGTTTCTCGTCTAAACTGTGACGGGCATTTTTGTTTTTATAATGTATTATGTATAGTACCCAAAAAATCCATTTGCAACCTGGCTGCTCAAGTGTCCCGACACAAACCTTATTTCTCTAGACTACTATAGGGTAGTTGCGTCGTTACTGTAATACGCGCTGTGTTAGACCTTGTTTCATATGCATAATGACGCAACTGTAGATAGAGTTGAAATGGGGGCGATTAAATTAAGATAATGAAATTCGAACCAATATCGATAAAAATAAAATCCATCGTTGTCAAAAAACAAACGCCATACCGATTCTCCTGGACGATTACTCTTCATTTAATCCCTATTTTTTATGTTCAAAAATTGTTTTTTGCTCTTCTGAAGAATTCAGCATTTTGCGGTTGCGTCATTCTTCTTCTGGACCGGCGAATTTGTCCTCAAACAACTTCTTGGAGCTTTTCTATATATACTTAGGGTTCTGCGTTTTATGGTGGGGAGAAAGGTCAAAAATAGATTAATGATAGCATAGGAATGTTAAAACCATAATAGATTCTATAAATAAAATAATATTAAGATAGGAAAGTAAGCCTAACGTTTTGTTTTTATTGTATCCCCATGAGCATTCGAGAATCTGGTCAAGTTTGGAGCGCTGTAAAACCTAGATAAATAAATAGAATTAAGCACCTTTATAGTGAAAATTGTTCCCTGAAAGCCTCTCTACAAAATTCCTATAATGTTATTTTAATGTAAAAAGAACTGAAAAAATGTTATAACCTCCAGAAGGAAACTTGTTAAAACATTCTTAAAACATATCTTTTTTGTTGGTCACTTGACGATAAAAAGTAATAGAAACAAAATTGTAAAAAATTTAATTTGCTACATTTTATGTTGTATTAAATTTTTCTTATGGTTAGTAGTTTACGAGATATAGCGCGAAACCCCTTTGTACCCCTTTTCCAAGATGGCAGCTGGGGGACAAGGATGGCGACCCCAAAAACTTGAACTTAAGCTTCTACTGACCCTCCCTACACAATAAAAAAATAAAATTGACTCCTCTAACAAATGCAAGGTATGGCCTAAAAAATGTAACATTTCAATGGACTAATGTGAAATGGGTTGATAATATTAAAAGGGTAGCCCGAACAAATCGGAAATATGCTCAGGATAAAGACCGGTGGAAGGAGTTGGGAGGGGCCTATGTCCAAACGTGGACGTTTAAAGGCTAAGAAGAAGTAAATACAGATAGTTTAAAAAGTTATGCATCACCCCTCGTATTCACGATGTTTACGCTTTTATAAATCCGTATCTTTATCACATATTTAATGGGCTTTTTTTTATAAAAAATATACATTTTTTGGTTTTTTATTTCATTTGAATACCCATTTAATTAACCTGGTTTTGCCATGGTGTAAACATTTGAAAAATTTATTCTGGTGAAATTTTTGAAAACGTGATTAAAAATGAATCGTACTTTAATTTCTGAGCTGGACCGTATATGAATTATCGATTTAGTTAAAGAAGGCCATTCACAGCGGTTTGTGGCGGAAAAAGTGGGTGTTTCTCAGAGTGATGTCTAGCGGATATGGAATAGGTTCCTGGAGACAAACTCGATACGAAATAGAGCTTGATCTGGTAGGCCCCGAGTTACCAATGATAGATAGAATAGATATATCAGAATTTTCATCCGCAGAAATTCTTCTATGTCTGTACCAGCCCTCCAAAGAGGGCTAGAGCAAAGAGAGTCAGAGTATCGTTGGCTAAAATAAGAAGAAGAATTTTAGACTCAGGTTTGAGGAGTGATCGACCAATAAGAGTTGCTCAGCTACAACCTAGACATGTTTTGGACCGCCTTCAGTGGGTTCAAGAAGACATACAGCTCCCCCAACAGTTTTTGAATTTTTTGCTTTTTTCAGACAAGACCAGAATCTGTTTAAATAGTGATAACCAGCGCATTCGTATGTGGAGAGAGCCAACAAGAGCTGCACAACTAGCCACACACGAATTAGCCGGTTATCACTATTTAAACAGATTCTGGTCTCGTCTGAAAAAAGCACAAAATTCCAAAAGTGTTAAGGGAGATGTATGTGTTCTTGAGCCCACTGTAGGCGGTCCAAAACATGTCTAGGTTTTAGCTGAGGAACTCTTATTTGTCGACCATTCCTCAAATCTGAGTCTAAAATTCTTCTTCTTATTGTAGCCAACGATAGTCTGACTCCTGCAGCATGCCTGAATTCTCTTTGGAGGGCTGGTACAGACATAATTATTTTATATTATAAGAATTTCTACGGATGGAAATTCTGATATATCTATTCTGTCGATCAGTGGTAACTCGAGGTCTACCAGACGGAGCTCTATTCCGTATCGAGTTTGTTTCCAGGAACTTATTCCATATCCGTGAGACATCACTCTGAGAAACACCCACTCTTTCCGCCATGAACCGCTGTGAATGGCCTTCTTCAACTAAATGGATAATTCTTATATGGTTCAACTCAGAAATTATAGTACGATTCATTTTTAATCACGTTTTCAAAAATTTCACAACAATAAATTTTTCAAATGTTTACACCTTGGCAAAACCAAGTCAATTAAATGGGTATTCAAATAAAATAAAAAACCAAAAAAGGTATATTTTTTATAAAAAAGACCCAAAAATATGTGATAAAGATACGACTTTATATAAGCGTTAACATCGTGAATTAGAGGGGTGATGCATAACTTTTGAAACTATGTGTATTTACAATAAGAAAAGTAATATTATGTTTTACGGCATTCAGTTTTTTTCAAACTCAAACATTTTCACATAAAATAATAAGATTTATATAATCGGCGTTGTAAAATACTGTTATCATTTTTGCCAAATATGCCGTTAATTAATTCAACATTTATGAAGATTGGCAATAAATATAAACTTTTATCAATATTAAGGTGTAAAGGTTAAACAGTTATCATTTAGAATGCGTGGAAATTATCCTGCAAGCATCGCACCTAAATAAAAAAATAAATCAAAGCTCCTTAGACAAAGCCGTATATTACAACAGTAGATATAATACAACCAATATTTAATATTGGTTTAGATAGCTGACATAATTAAATGTACTTTTTTTATTGACGAAACGCAAGTTGACTAATGATTTGTTTAAGGGAATCGGAGCAAAATACAATATTTTGACGCATGTCAAAATTGTCAATGTGTTTTAAAGGTATTAATTTTTGTCGAATCCTGAGAAAACTAATAAGTATTTATGAAAAATTTAAATGCAGAATGAAAAACTACTTTATCTTATTATCGAGGGCCGAAAGTCTCTTAGAATAAATAAAAAGTTTCTTTTCAATGAAATATTTGCAATTAAAAATCACAGTAAATTTTCTCTTTTATTTTCACCTTCACTTATTAAAATAGAGATTATAGAAATTTTCAGGGACTTTCTGCTCTCGGTAATAATGTAATATTCATTCTGCGTTTAAATTTTTCAAAAACATTTATTAGTTTTCTCAGAAATTGAAAAAAATGAATACATTTAAAACCCATTGAAAATTTTGACATGCGTCAAAATTTTGCATTTTGCTCCGTTCCCCTTAAGAGTGCCTTACAAACGACTCCCTCCAAGCCAATCAACGAAGCACTAAAAAGCCCGAAACCTATAAATTTTGTGCAGTAAGGTGAATCGTCATGCGTCATGCTGGCCTAGTTTTGAATTGGATTAGGGCACCACATTGGTTTCTTATTACCCAGGATTCCATTGTGAAGAGCATTTGGCACCCGTGTTGAGCTGCCCCCCCCCCACTTGCAAAAATTAAAAAACGAATAGCCCTGATTTATGAGCTATTTATGAGCTCTCATATTCCGCAAACTAAAAATTTTGAGCTCGTTCCACTGAGCAGGAATTTAATACTTTAGTGGAGGGGGGCTGAGTCAGCCCCCCCCCCACTACTTAAAAATAGGAATATTGAATCGGTTTTTGTGGCAGAATTACGAGCTATTTATGAGCTCTTGAAACTATATAGTTTCGATTTTTGAGCTCATCCCCTTCACCCCCAAACAACCCTTTAATTGATTTAACTTAAGAGAAAAATGCTGAGAAAACTTAAAATATATCGTATTGGGGATATAATTCCTATAGCGTATATACTCTAAGAATAAACTATTAAATCACGTGCATTTCGATTATTGAGCTACAACCCCTTCGCAAGAAAACCACCATATCTTCACGGCTTAAGAACTTGAAATGTACTAAATTAATTATTTGGCGACTACATATCATTTAATAATTTATAATCTTTCAAATTACGCGCATTTAAATCAGTAAATTGCAATTTATTTTATATAGTCACTGAAAGTAAAAATCAACGATTACCTTCAATTTCGGTGAACCTTCATCGATTTTCACGAAAATTGGTCAGTGGTTAGAGGATACCTCAAGAAACAAAGGTGACATGATACCACCTTGCGCCTTTACCCTGAGGGTGGATACCGCCCCTTCTCGGGGGTGAAAAATTATTTTATAAAAAATAACTGCACAAATCTATAAAAGAACAAATTATAAGCAAAATGTATTATATAAAGTTATTAAAATAAGTCAATACTTTTTAAGTTATTAAAGATCAAAAATTTTAATTATTCGTGAAAAAAATACATGTTTTGAAGCGGTTTTTCGTAAATCACTGAAAAGTTGTAAGTTTTTACAAAAAAGTTAATAGTAGTTTTATTCGTATCGCTTATATTCTAAGAATACACTCTTAAATCACGCGCCTTTCGATTATTGAGATACAACCCCTTCTCAAGAAAACCATCCCATATTCCAACCATCCCTGAAAACCATCCCAGTTTTTGAGTTATTTATGAAAAATCGCTTTAGAACATGCATTTTCTTTCACAAAAATTAAAATATTTGATCTTTAATAACTCAAAAAGTATTAATTTATTTTAATCACCTTATATAACAAATTTTGCTTACAATTTGTCCCTCTCTCGATTTGTGGGGTTATTTTTAATAAAGTAATTTTCACCCCCGAGAAGGGGTGACATATACCCCAGGTTAAAACTCCAAGTTGTTATTGTTAATTCGTGAAAATAAATGGAAATTTACCGAAATCGAAGGTCATAGTTGATTTTTACCTTCAGTGATTGCACTATAGAAAGAAAATGGCAATTCAATAATTGACATGCGTATATTTTGCAAGCTCATAAATTATTAAACGATATGTAGTCTCCAAATAATTAATCTAAATTATTTTAAGTACAACTCTCTTAAGCCGGGAATATGGGATGGTTTTCTTGCGAAGGGGTTGTAACTCTATAATCGAAAGGCGCGGGATTTAAGAGTTTATTCTTAGAATATAAGCTTTACGAATTAAACTACTATTAACTTTTTTGTAAAACCTTACAGTTTTTCAGTGATTTACGAAAGACCGCTTCATAACATGCATTTTTTTCAAGAATAATTAAAATCTTTTATCTTTAATAGCTTAAAAAGTATTGACTTATTTTATTAACTTTTTATAATAAATTTTGCTTTTAATTTGTTCTTTTATTGATTTGTGCAGTTATTTTTAATAAAATAATTTTCACCCCCGAGAAGGGGCGGTATCCACCCTCAGAGTAAAGGCGCAAGGTGGTACCATGTCACCTTTGTTTCTTGACGTATCCTTTAACCACTGACCAATTTTCGTGAAAATCGATGAAGGTTCACCGAAATTGAAGGTAATCGTTGATTTTTACCTTCAGTGACTGCACTATACAAAATAAATTGTAATTTATTGATCTAAATGCGCGTAATTTGGAAGCTTATATATTATTCAATGATATGTCGTCGCCAAATAATTAGTTTAATGCATTTTAAGTACAACTTTCTTTTAAGCCGGGAAGATAGGGTGGTTTTCTTGCGAAGGGGTTGTAGCTCAATAATCGAAATGCACGTGATTTAATAGTTTATTCTTAGAGTATATAAGTTATAGGACTTATATCCGCAATACGATATATTTTAAGTTTTCTCGGCATTTTTCTCTTATGTTAAATCAATTAAAGGGTTGTTTGGGGTGAAGGGGATGAGCTCAAAAATCGAAACTATATAATTTCAAGAGCTCATAAATAGCTCGTAATTCTACCGCAAAAACCGATTCAATATTCCTATTTTTAAGTAGTGGGGGGGGGGGCTGACTCACCCCCCCCCACTAAAGTATCAAATTCCTGCTCAGTGGAGCGAGCTCAAAATTTTTAGTTTGCGGAATATGAGAGCTCATAAATAGCTCATAAATCAGGGCTATTTGTTTTTTGAGTTTTGCAAGTGGGGGGGGGGGCAGCTCAACACGGGTGCATTTGGCTACGATAGTTGTGACCCTATCACGCATCAGCGTGCTATAGGGGGATAGGGATGGCCTGGGGCATTGGAGCGAGGTGGGGTGATCCCTGTTTTCACTCGAGTCAAAACACCTCGCCCCAATGAATTGTTACACCCGAATGTACTTTTTTCGATAGGGTGAACATCTCCCACAGGTCGGGTTGAATCAAATTGCTTGTTTGCTTGCAATCGTCATGCAACTTTTTGCATTCAGTTCGAGAGAGTGTCAGGAGTATCATTCTTGACAACCGCGCATCAATATGTATAACTTCAAAAAATTCAATGAGTTGTTAGGGCTCCACATGTTACATAACAAAAATATCATTAGTCTTTTTAAACTATTTTTTTTTCTACAATGAAAACAGTAAGGACAGTCTCATATCACTAATTTAAATAGAAGACGAGACAACGAAGCATTCAACCTAGGAATTTTGTGCAGTAAGATGAATCGGAATGCAATTTTTTGCATTCAATTCGGGAGAGCGTCAGGAATTTTTGTGAACTAGATTGATCTCCGGGATGTGAAAATTGCATTTTGTGCATCAGAAAAATGAATTATCACAGTATTTCCATATTGAAGAGATAAATTCAATTTCTATACGGCGATGGTCACCGAGGTACCTGGTGCCCAGTGTGTTACTCGTCTCCTGGAGTTCTATGTTATAATCATTCAAAATCAGTAAATAAACATTACTCGGGGTTTTTGGGGGTCGATGAGCACGAATTTCTTAGAGACGGCGCGGCGATGGTCACCGAGGTACCTAGTGCCGAGGGTGGAAATTGTCACCTGGAGTGCTATGTTATTATCATTTAAAATCAGTCAATAACCATTACTCGGGGGGTTTTGGGGGTCGCTGAGCACGAATTTCATGGCGGCAATGGTCTCCGAGGTTCCTGGTTCCCAGACTGGAAGTCATCACCAGGAGTTTTATGATATATTCATTCAAAACCAGACAATAACCATTACGCGGTGGTTATGGAAGTGGCTGAATATGAATTTTTTATTAGTAAATTTTTCAAAATAATTTTATAGTATACCTTAAAAAATATCCAAAAATTATTTTTAAAATTTGTCGCTTTTAAATAAGTTAGTAGCATGGATGAAATGCCAGGTGATTATATGTTACATACAATAATGTAAATTGAGCATTAACGTTAAAGACCGGGCATTGTCGTGAATATACATTATCTCTGGTTATTAACACCTGTGTTAAGCTGCCGCCCCCCCCCCCACTTTTAAAAATTATAAAACAAATAGCCCTGATTTATGAGCTATTTATGAGCTTTCATATTCCGCAAACTAAAAATTTTGAGCTCGTTCCACTGAGCAGGAATTTAATACTTTAGTGGGGGGGGGCTGACTCAGCCGCCCCCCCTACTAATTAAAAATAGGAATATTGAATCGGTTTTTGCGGCAAAATTACGAGCTTTTTATGAGCTCTTGAAATTATATAGTTTCGATTTTTGAGCTCATCCCCTTCACCCCCAAACAACCCTTTAATTGATTTAACTTAAGAGAAAAATGCTGAGAAAACTTAAAATATATCGTATTGTGGATATAACTCCTATAGCTTATATACTCTAAGAATAAACTATTAACTCACGTGCATTTCGATTATTGAGCTACAACCCCTTCGCAAGAAAACCACCCTATCTTCCCGGCTTAAGAGAAAGTTGTACTTAAAATGCATTAAATTAATTATTTGGCGACTACATATTTATCATTTAAAAATTTATAAGCTTCCAAATTACGCGCATTTAGATCAGTAAATTGCAATTTATTTTGTATAGTGCAGTCACTGAAAGTAAAAATCAACGATTACCTTCAATTTCGGTGAGCCTTCATCGATTTTCACGAAAATTGGTCAGTGGATATTTGTTTAAGTCAAGTATGGTCAGTGGTTATTGGTCAGTTATTCGTGAAAAGTGCATGTTTTAAAGCGGTTTTTCGTAAATCACTGAAAAACTGTAAGTTTTTCTTTAATTCGTATAGCTTATATTCTAAGAATAAACTCTTAAATCACGCGCCTTTCGATTATTGAGCTACAACCCCTCCGCAAGAAAACCATCCCACAGTTATTTTGACTAATGGATTGGGTCCCTTCATTGTCAACTTCAAATATCTCGAAAACTAATGATTTTATCGTTACAAATGAACATATATTATGTACATAGAAAATATTGGAAAATCTAAAAATTATGCTAGAATAGAAATTCCGTCAGTGGCGTAGAATTTGTGAAGGGGCAACCAATCACTTTCCCCTATCGTACGCATCTAGGAGTAGCCAAAAACGTTTATTTAACATAATTTAGTAAAATGTACAGCAAATACACTTTCTGCCAAGTACAATAAGTCTAACTCAAGCAGTTTTAAAGTACTGTACTAAATTTGCATTCAAGATGCAGTAGAAATAAACAAATCATGACACGTTAAATATTACTAGAAGCACTAACGGATCATAATTTCCAATGTAAAAACTTTGGAAATCATGATTTGGGATTTACAATGTATATTACACATTGTAAGTTATGATTCGGGAGTGCTCCTAGTAGCATTTAACGTGTCTTGGTTTGTTTATTTCTACTGCATCTTGATTGTAAATTTAGTATAGGTACAAATAGTTCTTAAATTTTTCAATAAAACACCCTGTAACTCAGTAAGGAACCATATATTTTTAAGTGATTTGGTTTAAACATTATTTTGGTCTAGAATATAGAATTCAAAAATTGGATATTGAATCGCTCTCTACGATATACGGGGTACGATATACATTATACATTAAGAATGTCAAATCTCTGAGTTATAGATTCGAGACCTCAAACTAGTAATTGAACCCCAATTACTTAAATAAAATGTGGCTCCTTACTGAGTTGTAGGGTGTTTTATTTAACAATGTAAAAACTGTTTGTGCCCAGTACTTTAAAACTATTTGACATAAATATTCTTGTCATGCTTGGCAGATAGTGTAGGTGGTGTACAACCTACTAAATTATGTTAAAAAATGGTTTCTGCCTGCCAGAGTCGCATGACAGGGGGAAGTGACTGTTTAACCCTTTACAAATTCTAGGTCACTGAAAGAAGTTTTTGTGTAATGTTTACAGATCATCCCATACCCTATTTTCAGTGCGTCACAGAATATCGAATTGTCTCTAACGCATTACAGTTGGAAGTGGCAGAAAAAACGCACCTCTGTGATTATTATATATTGAACTTAGAAAATTAAGTATCCCTTGACGGGTGTTCGCATATTAAAACCACTTATACTTATAGATGTATAATTGGTTGGCGATTACAATAAACTAAATAGATAACCAATCAATGATGCAAATAAAGATAATTTGACACGAAAGTAATCCATCGTGACACTATTATTGCAATAACATATGGTAAAATGACAACTGTAATTTCTAGGTTAGTGTTTTTCAGCGACCTAAATATAAATATTTTATGTCACTGGTATATTCGGACATTGTATAGTGAAATTTGATTTTATATTTATTTATTTTTACATTAAAATATTTTAAATATCAATATTCTGGCAAATATTTGTATAAATATCAATGTTTTTATAAATATAAATATTATGTTTAAAATAGCAATTCCGTCAGTGGCGTAGAATTTGGAAAGGGGCAGCAATTCACTTTCGCCTGTCGTACGCCTCTGGCAATAGCCAGAAACTTTTTTGACTAATAATTTAAAAGGATGTAGAATATAGTCGGTTCACTAGACTCAGACACAACTGGTTAGTGATTTTAGTACGTATTTTTTTTTGTTTTTGCCCAATTTTGCCAAAATTGGCAAAATTACTAACTATTTAGTAATTATTAACTATTTAGTAATTATTTTTTTGCCAATTTTACCAAATCGGTAAAATTATTTACTAAAATCACTAGCCAGTTGTGTCTGAGTTTAGCGAACCAACTATACCTAAGCTTTTGGCCATGTATGACATAGATATGTCAAAATGTTTTTTGAAGTAGTGAGTACAAATAGTTTTTAAATTATTAAATAAAACACCCTGTAACTCAGCAAAGAGCCTCATTTTATTTAAGTGATTTGGATTAAATCTAAATATTTTGAAGTCTAAAATCTACAACTCAGATATTGGACATTCTTAATGAATCACCCTGTATAAATAATCACTTTTAATCACACATGTTGGATTTAACCTTAGCTGCCATTAATTAAAATTAAACATTCTTAATGTTCCTGAAATCGACAAAATGCAGACTTATTGACGAAAATACTCCCAAGTGGAAACACTGGAAGTAGTGCCTTTCAAATGGTAATTTTAGCTCTAACTTCGCTTTACATCCTTAGGTATATGATTAAATTAACTATAAGTAGCACCCCTACAACTTTAATCTTTCGATTGAGTTTGAAGTTTGAGGAAGGGTGAAGAGGGAATGGCGAAGGCTTTTAGCTAAATACGGTCCTAGGGCATTGGGTGTAGCAATTAGTGGAATATATTTTGCCACACAAATATAGGCTGTAGGTGTTAGTATGAACTAAAAATATAGCATATTAAATGCTTGAGAATAAAAAGCAAATAAAATTAGACAACAACCTGCTTCTCTAAACTAGACGAAAGCAATTTTTGCATCAACATTCACAAAAATATTCATATATGGAGTATATGAATAAAGGATAACTAACTGACTTTTAAATAAATAAAGGAGAACTAACTGACCCAATTGAAGCTGGCAATGGGACAAGATAGGGGGATTCCCTGAGACCTCACTTGTTCATCCTGACTATGGATGAAATAATCAAAAAAGTAAGAACTAAAAAAGGATACCAAATGGGAGAAAAATAACTTAAAATAATCTGCTATGCAAACGATGCCATACTAATCCCTCAAAGTGAAGATGATTTTTACAACGTATGTTGCACCAAGTTAGTAAAATCACCAGAAAATTTAACATGTTAATTTTCCCAAAAGGACAGAATTATTGTTTATAACAGCATATCTAATAAGATGTAAATTAGAGCTAGAGGGTCAGATACAGTGGCGTAGGGGCCACCCCACAGGGGCCCCGCATCAATGTTTGTCGCGGGGGCCCTTTTTCACGACTGATATGGGATAGTGCTAAAAAATGTTTAACCCAAGCTGCAAAAACGCTTGTACAGAATAGAATAGTAACGTGCTTTATTTTCACTGAAAATTTTACAATTTTATGGACAAACCTTACAAAGAGTTTAACAAATACAATTAACTGAAATTACATAAATCGTTAATATTACAAAATAAAAAATATATTACCGCGCCGTCCACGTGTGCAATGTGTGTGGCGTACACAAGCGTCAACAATTAAGGGGCACCACTAGAGTTGTTACAAAAATTTTACGAGACAATTTTTAAAAAATTGAATATTATTTGAGTATTAATAAAATACTGTGAAATAAAACAAAAACAATCTACTACAAACTTTAAATAAATTTCACATTGCATAATACAACCTTAGGAACTGATAAGTTTTGCGTATCACACCCAAAAATAGATAAAAATACTTTAGTTACTTGTACATAAGGGTAACTGTAATTTCTTAGTTATTCATATCGAAGACCATATCGAAGATGAGGCAAGAAGAAAGAAAAATATATTCTTTTGGAAGTTGCTAAATTGATTTCCTTCAAAACAAATCTTATTGCATAGCAAGCTGAGGCTAGTTCCTTACTTAACAAACCGATAAGAAAATACCATAAAATTTTACAGAATCAACGTAGTATTAATCTGGCTATTAAGAAACTCCAAAAAGGAAGACCATATCGAAGATGAGGCAAGAACAAAGAAAAATATGTTTTTTTGGAGGTTGCTAAATTGATTTTCTTCAAAACAAACTTTATTGTATAGCAAGCTGAGGCTAGCTCCTTACTTAACAAACCGATAAGGAAATACCAAGAAATTTTACAGAATCAACGTAGTAGTCTGGCTGTTATTAAGAAGCAAGTGTTGAATAATGCTATTTACTGTCTTATTCACCTTAAAAGAGAATACATTATAGTCGGACTAGGTCTTTATTGTATGTAGATCAGAAATTACAGTTGCATGAAAAGTTGCATATTTGAGTTGTTCCTAGTGATACTGGTATCATCAGCAAAAATTTAAATATTTCCATCGATTTTTAAATTATTAGTGATTCTTGATATTAAACCCTGTGGTACCACCCATACAATGTTTTTAATATTAAAGCCAGTATCATTTGCTCTAACCAGTTGTTTCCTCGAAGAAAAAATACCTCGAATTCCGTAGAAATTTATAAAAGAAAATACAATCTATAGATAAAGAACAGATTACAGAAAAATATACCCAAACATTGAATACACACTGTTTCAAATATTCAAAGGTAAAGCGATTACAAAAATTGCAATTTGGCATTATACATTAGACAGTGTCTCACACAGAGCCAAGGGTGAATGGACAATGAAAAGCAGCTTGAAAACAAAAAAGCTCTGATGTTATGGAATGTCGGCGAGCGGCTGCAATTAGATATGCATACATATAATTTATAATACAGATAAAGAATCCATTACACGAAAATGGGAAAAAAATACACACTGTTTCAATTCAAAGCGATTTAATAGTGAAGTTGTAGAATATTTTGTTATATTTTTTTTAATGGAACTTTTGTTTCGACATGCCGCGCAGAGGTCCCTAAATGTCGGAGGCCCCGTATAATTGATACGGCTGCTACGGCGGTAGCTACGCCTCTGGTCAGATATTAGAACACATGATGGGGTTTAAATATTAGGCATCACACTATTTTAGCTACGGAAAGTTCGTAACAGATGTGGAAGATCAAGTGAATAGAGCAAATTAATATAGCTATAGGTTGCTGGAATGAAACAGTATGGGGAAATAAACATATCGGAAAAGAAATGAAAGGCAGAATTTACAAAATACTTATCAGTCCGGTAATGACATATGCGGTAGAAACACAACCTGACAGAGACAATACACTATGGGACAAAGCTAAAATTAGAGATATACGACGGAGATGCAAGGTCGAAAACATTAATATCTGGGTAAGAAACAGAAGAGTAGAACGTAATGACCATATAAGCCGAATCACAACAAAAATATAGCGGTAATAACGACGAGAGACAACTCCCCAATAGGAAGTCGATCAGTGGGAAGACCACGAAATCGGTTGAACAACTAACTGGAGGCACATTGAAAAAACAGATAAAGTTATGTCTTCACAAAAAGAATGTATTTGTGTGTTTATGTTTCATTGGCACTGGTTTAAGCAACCAACTGGCCAGTCAAGATGTTTTGAATTCTCTCTTTTACAAAATATATGTACACAAAAAGAAGAAGAAGAGGAATCGCAAATTCTAAACTGTTGATTGTAATATGTACAGATTTTCTATACTAAGGTATCGGTGGTAAAAAATGGGATAAAATAGTTTTTATAATAATGTATTAATGTTTTAATATCTAAATTTTCTTAAATATACGCAGGTATAAGGAGATATTAGTTGTTATATTCCTTCTAAGACATACATAAAACGATTGAAACGATGAAAATGTTTTCCCTTTCGATTTGCGATTTATAAGTAATGTATGAAATAGAAGAATCTATTTCATTATATGTGTGTAGTTCACCAGCTTGTCTCTTCATGTCAATAAATCAGTTTTTAAATGCATTAGAACCTTCAACTTCTTAAAACCACATGTGACAACATAAATGTTTTTAGTTCAGTCTTTACAAACCCTCGGTCCGGAACATACCTACCCTCTTCGAGAAATAAGAACGCCTCTTAACCGAAATAAATATATTGTTAACAGTTTGTGGTTTTTACATCTATTTTCATTTTATTAATTTGTTTCCATGGACAATAAGGTTATCACATACATTCAACCACACCACGGAAGATATGTATTGCATATTCATTAAGAAAGCATTTGAGATGTGGCTATATCGGAGAATTCTTAAAATCCCATGGACTGATCGGGTCACAAATGAGGAGGTTCTTAAAAGAATGGGGAGGAACCGAGAAGTACTAACCACCATCAAATCTCGAAAGTTGGAATACTTTGGACACATTATGCGAAATGAATCCAGATATGCCCTCCTACAAGCCATCCTCCAAGGAAAAATATTTGGAAAGCGAGGTCCAGGAAGAAGAGCATCCTGGTTAAAGAACCCCAGGACCTGGTTTAACACAACATCTGTGCAGCTTTTCCGCGTTGCTGCAGATAAAGTGAAGATTGCCATGGTGATCGCCAACATTCGTCACGGATAGGCACATTAAGAAGAATTCGTTAAGAAACTTGGATGCACTTGAAGACTCCACCATAAACGAAGTCCATTGAAAGAGTGAATTTTAAATACCTGGGAACGTTTCTTTTTAAAGACTGGTCATCGGACAGGGAAGTAAAATGTCCCATTGATCAAGCTCGACAAGCTTTCGTAAAATTCAGGAAGGTACTGACCTGTTCAGAGTTCGATCTTTAACTGAGACTAAGGTTTACTAAGTGATACTTATGGTCGGTGCTGCTACATGGCGTAGAAGGCTGGACACTCAAAACGAGGGATATAAACAGTTTAGAAGCCTTCGGAGTGTGACTTTATCACCGCATGCTAAAGATACCATGAACGGCGAAAGTCACAAATGTAAACGTCCTTAAAAGAATCAACCAAGAACGGCAAATTTGCGAAACCATCAAGAAATGGAAAATGCCGTATCTGGGCCACATCATGCAAAACTAAAAATACCAGCTCCTTCAACTTAAAATCGAGGGCAAAATTGAAGACAAGAGAGGAATAGGACGCAAAAAAAGTCTTGGCTCCGAAACATAAGGCGATGGACAAGGATTAACGACATAAAATATCTGATATACGTTGCAAGAAACAGAGAGTTAATGGAAAATGTGATCGCTAACATCCACTAGTGGATTTGCATCTGAAGAAGAAGATGAAAATTATATTACTTATAAATTCTACATTATAGTTTCTTTCAATCTGAAAGATCTATACTTTTAAGAAATGACCATTTCGGAGCTACGTTTGTTTTTTGAGCATAAATATATTTGTTAAAAATTTTTGTTTTAGATATTAATTGTATTGGAGAAGAATTATCTTAAATGTTATAGACAACATTTCCGGCTGCTCTTCTTACATTTTTATAAAATCTGTGATTACTAGAAGGTATCTTAGGCCATTGATTCTTTTCAAAAAAGAGGGCTAAAGGGAACTACAACGTTAAAAGTGTTTTACTGAAAATAAAAATATTGTGGAGTGCGACCATTTCACTTCATTATCAAGATACATATCACCCAATTATTGTTTAGCCAGCATCCCAAGTATTTAACTACAGTCGAACCCGCTTATTAGAGTACCGGTTATAAGAATATCCCGGTTTATGGAATATAAATTCGAGGTCCCGAAACGTTTCCATTTACTCCTTAAGAAATTTATCCGTTTATTGGAATACGTATT
Source organism: Diabrotica virgifera virgifera (assembly GCF_917563875.1). Lineage (NCBI taxonomy): Eukaryota > Metazoa > Arthropoda > Insecta > Coleoptera > Chrysomelidae > Diabrotica > Diabrotica virgifera. Next base: position 56,840,953 of record NC_065443.1, on the reverse strand, counting down.
AATAAGGGAATACCGCTTATAAGAATATTATGTTTCAGGTCAACGAATAAATTTTTACCTACAATATCGAATTTCCTAAAAATTTAAATTATGTCTTGTACTATGGTTTCTAGCCAAGGACTTCTTCGAAGGCCTGTAAGTAGTGCTGTTTTATTTATATTATTTGGGTTTGTCAGATAGGTAATAAATATTTTATTGCGTTATTATGAGTACCAATTCAATCGTTTTCGACAAAATCAGTCGTAAAATAATTTCCTTTGTCTACACACTATACATATTTGCCATCCAGCTGCCTGTTAAAAATTCTTAAGAAACAGTTCGCCCATCCTAATCGCTTGTAAAGTTATAAAACGTTTCCGGGATGGCCAAACCATTGTAAATTTTTCTAATTTTTATAATTCAGAGCAACAAAAGTGACTAGTATTTTATGTAACAAAAAAACAAGCTACAATTACCGATTATTTTTCAAGACTAAATAAATAATTTTCTTATTAAGTATATTATGTATTTTAATACGAAAATTTTTACATAATCTATAGATTGCATACATTTCATGTTAATTACTGTATGCATCCACATAATATAATGTAATTTGATTTTTTAATAAATACGTTACGCTATTGTATTATTGACATAAAAAGACCTAAAACAATATAAATATACATATTAACATAGTATGTACTATTATTACGTACATTCGGTACACTTATTACGGCTGGCCACCAATGATCGGTTATTAGAATATCCCGGTTATAAGAATATTTTTGCTTGGCACGAAGGCTATTCCAATAAGCGGGTTCGACTGTATCTTGCTCGTTATATTATGTCGTCATTACCAATCCGTACTCTGACATTCTCTATATATTACGTATACTAATGACCATAAATTGTACTTTTTTTATTCGATTTTATGACAATAATTTTGACTTCTGTTATTGTCTTGATTTAGTAGGAACTACTAAAGAGGGATTCTACTCGATGAGAAAGAAATGAGGAATTTGTTGAAATCTTCCTCCATAAAAGAATTGAAAATATCTATAAAGAAAGTAAAAAAACACAAATCCACAGGCATTGATGGCATTCCACCAGAATTATTTAAGCGCGGTGGATAGCAGATTAGCAAGGTGAAGCAAAACTTAATTTGTGAAATTTGGTTTACAGAGCAAATTCCTGAGGAGTGGAGCTAAGGCTCAATGCGCTTAAAATTATATCCTGAAACTAACTGAAATGGAATAGTTACCGCGGAATAGCTCTCCTAAATACAGCATACAAGATATTAGCAAACATCTTGGGTATTATAAAATATTATCAAATATCTTGCATGAGAGATTGAAGCTTTATACCGAAGCGTCCCTAGGAACATATCAGGCAGGAAATTTTCAGATATTGGTGTTCAAAATGTTAACCAGATCTTTACACTACGACAAATTCCCAAAAATTGCAAGAGTTTAATATAGTGCCCTGTTTTAGGTATGTGCCCTACTTTTTGTAGATTTTAAAGCCATATTACGATGTCATAAGACCAAGTCTTTTTTTGGAAGAAAAATTCTTAGAAATATTTTTGGGACCGTAAATGAAAATGGGCAATGGCGTCGAAGATAAAACTTTGTACTGTATCAGTTATACACCGATCCAGATATTGTGAAATTCGTTAAAGTGCAGAGACTTAAATGGGCTGGACACATTGTTAGAATGCCAGATCACGACTACACTAAGAGATTAACTTTTTCAAAACCAGAGGGCACAAGAAGTAGAGGACGACCACAAAGAAGATGAATTGATGATGTGAAAGAAGACCTAAAGATTCTAGGGGTCAGAATATGGATTGAAGTTGCCAGGAATCGACAGGAGTGGCGATTTCTTTGCGAGCAGGCCAAGATCCACAACGAATTGTCGAGTCACTTATGATGATGAAGACCAAGTCTTTACAACTCTATTGTGGACATAAAATAACATGGAGCATAACAAATGGGATTACAATATATAAATAAAAATGAAAGCAAATTCATGCCGACTAACATAAACATGAAAGTCCTGTGAAAGGTCCACGAAAGTTTGTAGTCCTGTGTCCAAAATTTCGAAGCGACCAAAAAGTGAATCCCAGTAGTTCAAAAACAGACAAATCGTCTCTATCATATCTTACTATAATTAATCGAAACCGTCTGAAGTTGGCAGGAAAAGCAGTCTGGTTCCTGGAAGCGAACATGATAAAAAAGATTCTAACAGCGCCACCAGTGGGAATGAAAAGAATTGAGGTAGATAAAGAAGGTGACGCAAGATGCTGAGAAGATCGGTGTTGTCAACTGAAATATTTAATCAAGGGACTTTCCTACTGTTAACTTGGCAACTCGATAAGAAAGCTTGTCTAATAATGATAATTCTTTCTCACCATTGACAAATAGGACCGTGGTAGAGTCAGCACGAAAGAGTAATAAGCAATTTTTTTAGTGAAGTGGTAGATTTGATAGGTCCTTTAGTCTTTATGTACTTATTTAGAATAATTCGACTTAGAAGAACAAAGCTTAAACTTATGCATTACTTGCAACTTTCGATGTCCTTTTCTAATAACTCTATATTTATAGATTTAATAATTATTAGTTATTAATTTCTTCTCAGATTATCTCAGACTTATCTTACAAAAAACCACATTAACAAGATCTTACTAATTACACTCGTATTAATAATATAAATGTGTTTGTTTACCAGATAATATTTACTGTTTACCATGACTACAATTTTTTTTGTATGGACATCTTTGATGATTTTGCGCCTCTCATAGAAGCCAAAATCGTGATCTTTTCTGTAGTATTTTGTCTGCCTTAACAGTTTTTGTCGTTAATCTATTTTTTCTTTTTTATTGCATTCTCCGCGTTTCTAAGATGTTCCAAATCAGATGTACTAAATGTCCTTAGGTAAGTAATCTAGTTCTTTTTTTGGTTTTGAACCTTTAGCAACGTAATCTATATAATACAAAATGAATTTTTGTCTGTACGCACTTTATAGAATCGTAAAATGGGCATTTTAATCATGTCATGACCTTTAGCAAAGTTGTTGTGTATAAGCCCGAGAAGATTTCTAAGTTTCCACGACCAACCCAAGTGAAAAGGGGGGTTGCCCCCCGATATTGTTTTTAAAATTATTTTGGACACACTGTTTTTTCTTAGATTTGTATAATGTGGAACTAAAAAATACATATAACCGTTTTTCACTTTTCTATCACCAACACCCAGTTTTTAATAGACCTCTGACCTAGGCATTTAGCACTAACAACACCGGAATGAAACACAATAATTATTCTAAAATGTAAAAATGTAGGTATCTCTACAAGGGTGATCCGCACTTGTGTAGCTGCTCAAATGCATACGGCATGCGCTCACCCACATATAAACCGCAAACCGGTTGAATCGAAGAGGGTGAGCGCCGAGCGGCGATCACCAACGTATCCACTATGTGGAGCTGCTACACCGAGCACAGATCACCCTTGTATGGACACGTACCTTTAATATGTTCGAAAAAATTCGTTATGTAAGTAATACATTTCTTATGTAACAATAAAACACTGAAAACATTTGATTTCTATACTTTCACAAAATTTATTATAACTATGTGACTACAGCTGTTTCGGCAGAGTGCCTTTCTCAAGTGATTTAGTTTACAATGTGTTTGCCTTTTTAAGGTCTTTAACTGAAGAGGTGGAGGAGTGGGGAGCTGTTTGTTTCGAGTTGGTCATTCAGAATTATATCTGTATTTTTTAATTTATTAATTTCCATAGATTCTAATAAAGATAGCTTAAGGCCTTTATTTTGAATATGCAGACTTTGAAACTCTTCATTAAAAGTATGATTATGATCTAGAAGGTGAAGTGCCTAACATAGCATGATACATAAACTGACAGAAATTCCCATGTCAAAAAATAGCTTCGAAATAGAACTGAACATCATTAAACAAATATCAGTAAACAATGGCTATAACGAGCAAACGATTAATACAATTTTATCTACGACTGATACATAATATATGTATTATACTTGTGGATCCCTTAGGGATTAATAATGCGGGATTAATAGCTATTAATCCCTCTGGCACAACAATCACAAAATTCACCACGGAAACAAAATAATCAACCTCAAAAAGTGTCACTGTCAAACGAATAGTATATTTGACAGTTTGTGTTGAGATGGACGAAAATGCAGAATCTTTTAATTTAAAATAAATTCATTCTTTCTAAATTATCAAAAATCTAAATGTACAATACAACGTATAGGAAAGAACAAATTTGCAGATATTGGTAGGCAGATTGCCAAATATTTAAACTTGCCAAATCCTCAAAGTTATACCGGCCATTGTTATCGCAGATCATCTGCCACTCTGTATATTGATAGAGGAGGCGATTTAACTGGATTAAAGCGTCATGGGGGCTGGAAGTCAACACGGGTAGCTGAAGGATACATTGATCAGTCTATGAGAAACAACGCAACTACAGCAGATACTATCGCTAAAAAGATAAACAGTAATGTACAATCTTCTATATATATAATACCATCTTCTTGTTCTACAGCAATCGAGATCCCAAATATTTGTATTAAAAACTCTACTAAAGTTAATGATGATTCTCAACCAATTCAGTTTATTAATTGTACTATTACTAATTTTAATGTTTTTAACAAATAAAGTTGTTCATTAAAAATCTTAAATTAATTAATTTGTCGTAGATAAAGTAGAGTATACTACTCGCAATAATGGCTCTCATTCCCTCGGAATATTCCTCGGGAATAATAGCCATCATTATTGACTCGTGGTATAATCTACTATTAAACCAAAAACTCCATAATAAAGCCCTGAAATTAGTCTATCCACCACCACAGAAAGAACCCAGTACCTTCTGCTCTATCACATATACTGGCAAGATAACAACAAAAATAGCCAGATACATAAAAAAGAAAGGAATAACACCAGCTTTCAGAACTAATAACAACTTAAGCAAATATATTAAGAACAATAAGAGCCGAAAGAGAAAACAACTACAGAGTGGTGTCTACAAACTAACTTGTGGTGACTGTTTGAAAACTTACATCGGTCAAACTGGCAGAACCTTTGACAAACGGATAGCAGAATACAAAAGGTTCAACAATAGAAAAGCAGATACTTCTACATACGCACTTCACCTTCTAGATCATAATCATTCTTTTAATGAAGTTTCAAATTCTGTATATTCAAAATAAAGGCCTTAAGCTATCTTTACTAGAATCTATGGAAATTAATAAATTAAAAATACAGATATAATTCTGAATGACCAATTCGAGATAAACAGCTCCCCACTCCTCAACCTCTTCAGTTAAAGACCTTAAAAAGGCAAAAACATTGTAAACTAAATCACTTGAGAAAGGCACTCTGCCGAAACAGCTGTAGTCACATAGTTATAATAAATTTTGTGGAAGTATAGAAAACAAACGTTTTCAGTGTTTTATTGTTATATAAAATAAACTTGCATCAAGTATCGGTCGAATCCATCAATATATTTCTTGTTTCCAAAGAACATTTTTCTCAATATTTTAATGCTCGTTAAGGATAGATTTTATAATAATATTAATGTATGCATATTTGTTGATTATATATTATTTATATAAATAAAAATTACTCTGCGTGCGCGACTTTGTTTATTTTGCGCCTCTTTTAGGAGCAGAAATCTTGACGCCTGATTTTTTTCCTAGTTTGGTTTGTCATGTAAGTTTATCGGTTCATGTAGAGAGTCACGTATTTCCCAAAACGACTGTTTACAGAAATGTGGCGTCGATTCGTTAGTGATAAACATTTATTAAAGGGGTTTTAAAACGGTTTTTAAAGAAATTTAGTGTGTTATGCTGCCAAAATCATGTAAAAGTGGTGACCAGTTAACAAACCTCACCTCACGAGAAAAAAAAAAGGTGTAATGACAATCGAGTAAGCCAAAAAAAGTCCTAACTTAAATTAGTCCGCCCAAGTTGCCGGAGAACAAAACCAAAAGGAAGAAACAAATCAGCGATACTGAGAGTGAAGTAAGATATAAAAAACTGGTACAAATGTAAATGTATAGCGGCCATGGAGAAAAACATCAGGCCATGCGAAAGCAAATGAATACATTTCAAAAAACTATAGATGATCAAAGAAAACAAACTGCAATACTGAGTAACGAAACTAGAAAACAAGTACGAAAGATACTATGACTTAGAGATGAAAAGATGTCACGGATAAAGAAAACATTAAGAAAGTGACCGAATCAGAAGGTGAAATGAACACCTTACATTTAAGGGAAAACTAAATCTGAATTTACAGTAATCTTGAAAAGGAAGAAAAAGACGAAAACTAAAAACAACGAGCAGAGGAAACCCAAGAGAACTCAAAGAAATAGGATAGCTCAAAATTGAAGATAAACATTACCAACACAAAAAGTCAAAAACAACCCCGTAAGAAGACCACCAAGAATACAAATCAAAAGAGTCAGTCAAATGCCAAGAAATTTTCCAGGTAGCCATGAAACAGATATTTTATAATAACTAAAAATGAAATAAACATACATTCTTTTTTTATACAGACCAAAACATATTAAGATTACGGAACATATTCGTACTGCTATAATATTATAATGAGAATAAGCACAAAACAGAATGCCTTCCCCATCGAGGCACAATCCCAAAAACAATTCAAAACACTTTAGCGGAAAGGGACACAGAATAAAAATTACGAAATTGATCTCAAAGAGGGAGGATAAAAAGGAGTTAACGCTGTTCATGATTACAGTGCACGGAAAGGATCAAGCAGTATTGAGAAAAATTACCTACCTATGCCACATGTCAATAAATTTAGAAGACGGTAAAAGAAGAAGAACCGGCCCCATACAGTGCTTCATTTACTAGGGGTTTTACTATCACAAGATGTGAGAAATTTGGCAACAGTCACCGAAGTGATGTAATCCTAACTATAAACAGAAAAATCAAAAGCAACATGTACAAACTGCCTATTAACCCAATAAATGACCGTTTTGGAGTGTAATTTCCAGGGGCAACTCCGAATTGCATGAAAATTTGGATTTAGGTTCTACTTACCCTCCACTTCAAAACTGAATTTGTGCCGTTGGTTGCTTTTACTTGGGGGGTGACATTTACCCCTTCTCGTGGGGTGAAAAACGCGTGTATAAAGTAAGGCCGAAAATGGATAAATTGACTTATTTTAAGCACCTTTTGTTCTATAAAGTTTTTACGCAAGTCAATACTTTTCAAGTTATTCGCGATTTAAAATGTTGATTTTTCGACAAAAGAAACTACGTTTTCAGACCGTTTTTCCCAAATAACTCAAAAAGTAAATATTTTATCGAAAAAAATATTCTTAGCAAAAGTGTAGCCCATAAAAAAAACGAAAAAAATGGTATACCAGTAAAGTCTACAAATTGAGTAGAAGCAAAGTTGTAGCTCATGAAAAATACGTTCTTATTCGTCTAATTCCAAATCGAATAATTCAACGCGAAATCACCGAAGAAAGAAGCGTTTTTCGGGAAAACCTTAATTAGTATTTTTAAAGTATCGAAAAAAGCTTTTTATTTGTTTTTAACAAAAGTTTACAGCATCAAAAATGATAGTAATAATAATAATGGAGTTTATTCGTAGTAAATAAATTGTACATAACAAAATAAACTCAGTTTATCACTGAAGTTGTAGGTACAACTTGTACGTGAGAGTTGAATTTTGATTGTATTAAACACTAATTAATTTTAAAATTTACAAAAAGGAATCAAATAAATAAAGATGAAATTAATCGTTTGGCTTTACCATCTATTTTAACTGTATGTGTATTGTTTATATGATCTGTAAGTTTGATTGGTTTGAAGTGCTTATTTCTGAAAACATTTGTTTTTATAGTAAAAAAAATTTCTAAAATTTTTTGAAAAATTTCATTTTTTTAAAATAACTTAAAAAGTATTAGTGATAAGAAAAATCTTAAAGAGTAAAAAAATGTAGGTTTTGCTATTATAAATATGTTAGTTTCATTTTGTTTCCCCGTAAGACAAAAATTGATTAAGATATGGCTGTTCAAAATTTGCATACACTCGTGATTAGTAACCCATTCAAGATTTTTCAATTATAAACCTTTCAAAAATAAACACTTTAAACCAGTCAGACTGACAGGTCATGTAAAAAACAGATAGGTAAGTAAATTGTTTGTAAAGCGGTAGCGATTAATTTCATTTGTGGAGCTAAACACGGCGAGATTTTCATGACTTTTTACAAAAAAAAGAGGGCCAACTTTGTTTTGAGCGTAACTCGCTTATTTTTAATGCTAAAACTTCTGTTAACAATTAAAACAGATCTTTTTATAAACACTTTAAAAAAGTTTAAATGGGTTTTTCCCGAAAAATGCTTAATTTTTCGGCGATTTCACCTTGAAATATTCGATTTGGAATTACACGAATAAGAACGTATTTTTCATGAGCTACAACTTTGTTTTTATTTGATTGATAGACTTTAATGATGCACCATTTTTTTGGGTTCTTTATAGGCTACACTTTTGCTAAGGATATTTTTTTCGATAAAATATTTACTTTTTGAGTTATTTGCGAAAAACCGTCCGAAAACGTAGTTTTTTTGTCGAAAAATCAACATTTTCAATGGTAAATAACTCTAAAGGTATTGACTTAATTCAAAAAGTCTATAGACCAAAAGTTGCTTAAAATCTGTCAATTTATCCATTTTCGGTCTTATCTTGAACGTATGTTTTTTCACCCCTGAGAAGGAGTGACTGTCACCCCCCAAGTAAAAGCAACCAACGGCACAATTTCAGCTTTGAAGTGGAGGGTAAGTAGAATCTAAATCCAAATTTTTATGCAATTCGGAGTTGCCCCTGAAAATTACACGGTATCGCCGAATTTCCCGTTCATTTACTGGGCTATATGTGAAATACACAGCAATATACAGGTTGATCCAAAAGCTTTAAAAAGGATATCATATGCTTAGTCAATAAGAAACCAAGCAGAAAATAGACCACATTAAACAATTTTACGCACAAGCCGTAAAATGAAATAAAAACATCAGATGGCTGCAACACAAACGAGGACAAATGGGCAATCCTCTTTCTTATATAGATTAGTTCACCAAATAAAGCATTTTCAGGGCATTTTCACCAAGATGAATTAAATTGTTAATCCCCATATTTAACCCAATAGATCATGCTAATTCAACCAGGAATTATTTACGGAGAGGATCATGGAATCTAGGAAGACTAGAATATATCAGGATAAAATAAATTCAGGAGGTACAGAAATCTTAGTCAGAAGAAGAATAACACACAACAAAATTCCCACTCTAAATGGATTAGAAAGAATTATCTGTTATTACCTAAAACATAAAGGCAACACAATAGTATTCTGCAATTCTGCACAATCTAGAAATACTGTTTGCTATAGTATCAGAGGAAAGTGGAAACCACAACCCAATAATATTAAGTATAGTGGAGGTTGAAAAATTAGATAAAGAAGTAAATAGAATAGGGCTAGAGATAAACCAGCACAAAATAAAATACAATTCGATAGGGAAGGATGACACAACAACTCAGATATATCTAATAACACAGAACCATAAATTTAAAACTGTATCCATCTTTAGCTACTTAAGAGTAATGATAGGGAAAACCAGAAAAGAGAGAACAAAGAAAAGAATGAACAGAAATCTGCTGAGAAGCATGACTCTAAGAAGGGGAACAAAGATGAACGTATATAAGACCTTAATAAGACATATTGTTACATATGGGATGAAAACAACAAAGATTAACACGAAAGAGGAACAGCTTTCTAAAATTTAAAAGAAAAAAATAATGAGAACAATACTGGGCCACAATGTAACAAGAAAGGGAGAAATACGAATGAAAACAAATGCCGAAATTAAAGAAGAATTAGAGAGAGAAAATATAGTTAGATACATAAAATCGCTTCGTTGAGAATGGACAAAGACGCCCACAATCTGATATGTTGAGAAGGATATCTTTTATTTATTTATTTAGCGTATGGACTTTTACACTACTATAAATACACCAATATAATATATTATTCAAACACTAAAATAATAAATGAACCTAAATATTAACTAATTGGAAAAGACTGTAAGACTTGTACACACTTCTAAGTAGGTCAAAACGGTAAACAAGTGTATGTTCTCAAAATATTTTTTTTGATAGTGTGTAAAAAATGTTTTATTATCAACTAAGTACTTTCAACACATAACGTGCCATCATCAGAGCTTCGTCCTCTTATAAAACCTTCATAGAAGAGCAATTGCTAAACGACACAATAAAATACATAGATACTGGGCAAAAGCCACAGATATCGGGTATAACAACCCCTTAAATTGAATAAAATCATATCTAAATTCTTTTATATATTAAAAAGGCAACATGGTTGAGTCAAACCATTTTGAGCCCACGTGAACGTCTTCCTCAGCTGTTCACGTGGGCTCAAAATGGTTTGACTCAGCCATGTTGTCTTTTTAATATATAAAAGAATTATTTAGATGTGATTTCATTCAATTTAAGGGGTTGTTATACCCGATATCTGTGGCTTTTGCCCAGTATCCATGTATTTGATTGTGTCGTTTAGCAATTGCTCTTCTATGAAGGTTTTATAAGCCAAGCCGCACACCAAAGAAACATGAAACGAAAAACATGAAACATGAAACGAAAAACATGTTTCATGAAAAGAAAACACTGCTAAAAACATCTCAAAGTCCGCCTACTAATGAAACGAGTGTGATTCATGCTCATGACACATTTTTATTTTCGGAGAGTCTCATAAATGGCCGGATATATATTTGTTTAGCAGTGGTTTATTTCCATGAAACGTAATTTACGTTTCATGTTTCTTTGATGTGCGGCCGGGCTAAGAGGACGAAGCTTTGATGATGGCACGTTATGTGTTGAAAGTACTTAGCTGATAATAAAACATTTTTTACACACTATCAAAAAAAATTTTTTGAGAACATACACCTGTTTGCCGTTTTGAACTAAATATTAACGTCCAATTTACATAGCCATTCAAATGCTTCTGGGGAGCATTCCACAAAGTCCTGGAGGTTTTTACGGTAGACACGATTGAGGCAGTCGAAACACAATGGCTTATGGTCTGTCTAGGTGATCCGCAATCGCACTTTGGACTTTCCTCACGACCCCATTTGAATATAGAATCAGCACATTTACCATGTCCGGTACGTATGCGATTAAGCCTCGCCCAGGTGGACCGGGGCAGATTTAATCCGATGAAATCCTGAGTTGGGTGGATATCTGAATGTAGTCTGCTGCTATTGTTGACATCCATCTTGTGGACCATTGTCTGTGTATATCATAGGAATCACCAAGTTTTCGGGCAGATCTGATTGGGGAATTTCCAGATCTCAATCGCTGGTGCTCTTTTGAGATGTCTGGTATATCTTGATGGATTGGTAATTGTACGTTGGCTAAAATTTTCTGGTACTCTCTCACTAATTCTGTTGTACGGCGCAAATCTGGTGGAGCAATATTGTTCAACGTAGGCAGCCATCTCACTGGGGTTGATTTTATTGTTCCAGTGATTATTCTCATGGTTTGATTAATTTATACATCGATTTTGTTTGTATGTGCACTATTTAATCATACTGGTGCACAATATTCTGCCAATGAAAAAACAAAGCTAGAGCAGAGGTCCAAAGAGTATCTGCAGAAGCACCCCAAGTTGTTCCAGCAAGTTTTGTTATTTATTTATTATTTTGATTCTTATTCTCAGTTTACCGGCTGCCTTTGTAAGATGACTTTTGAAGGTGAGTGTTCTATTAATTGTGACGCCTATATATTTGGGGTTGTTTTTATGCTTGATAGCTGTATCATATAGAGTTACATTGGAAGTATCGCCCGCAAGTTGATTCGACAAGTGAAAGAGACAGGTTTCACTTTTGCTTGTGTTAGGACGTAAGCGCCAGTTCTTAAAATAGTTATTTAGTGTAGTTAGGTCCTCGTTTAGAGCTCGTCCTCCATCTTTTTTACTATCATCTTGGAAGGCAATGGCCAGGTCGTCAGCATAAGCGAATTTTCTCGATTTTGTTTCAGGTATATCTGCCGTATACAGGTTAAATAATAAAGGAGCTAGCACTGAGCCTTGAGGTAAGCCGTTGTTAAGTTTTCTAACGTTACTTCGTGCATCATTTATGTATACCTGAAACAGTCTGTTAGTTAATAGATTGTTTATCAGCTGATTAGTTTTGAGGCACTGTATTATTTTCATCAAATTATAAATACGACCCTCTCTCCACACAGTGTCATAGGCAGCCGTAAGTTCTATAAATGTTATGGCAGATTTGTCACGTCTTTCAAAGCCAGCTTCGATGTTAGTTAAGGACAGTACTTGGTCACAGCAGCTTCGTCCTCTTCTAAATCCAGCTTGCTCAATTGGTACAGCGTCGTCAATGGTGTTACATAATCGGTTGATAAGAAGGATAACTACTTACTGGACACCACTATAGCCCAGGTGTAGAGGAAGACCCAGAAGAAGATGTCTGGATGATGTAGTAGAAGACACAAGAGCAATGAATATGAAAGACTGGAAAGTTCAGTGCAAGGACAGTTCGAAATGTAAGAGTCACGAGAAGAGCAAAGACACACAGCAAGCTATAAATGGACAAGACACGATACCTAAGGATTGTAATGCTTAATGAATTAATTAATGAATAGGCTGGTGGAAACACAATTGACCCCACATATACTAGAAGAAAAACCAAATCAAAAGCCAAAAACCAACTGGTAAATGTTCAAAAAGGTAGTCAGTGAAATCATTGGAATAATTTCAAAAATCAACTCTGCCAAAGAACTGGAAGAAAAAGTAGTAATATTGGACAGCAGTACACTAAATGAAGTTGAAAAAACAGTAACTAAAGAAAAATCATTTGTAAGAGGAAGATTTCAGGAGATTATCAAACACTTAAAAGGAACTTATAAGTGAAAAAATAGAATGCAAGGATGGGCAAACAGAACTATAAATCTAGAAGAAGGGTAGCAGACCAACAAAACCGCGAGGCGAGGAAACAGCTTAAAGAACATAGCAGCAAATACTGATGAGTTTGTTCAATATTTACTCCCAAAAAAGCCAGCTACATATATGGAAGATTTTAAAGATCCTGATAAAGAACGAAAAACAACCCTATTCCATCAGTGTACAGAGATAATGGGGTAGTGTTCACGGCAGGAGAAACAGCTGAAGCGATGAAAAGTTCCCTTAAAAGACAATGGAAAAATAAAGTGAAAGCAGAAATATAAAACCAGCAACAATTAATAAACTGAGCACAGTAAAGGAAATTTTCTAAGAAATTTGTTGTGGAGGATACGAACTATACATACTTTAGTAAGAACAAAATCACACATACCACACATTAAAAGCAATAAAAAGATAAGCTTTACAAACTAAAAATACTTGTGGTAAGAAGAAAATCACATTAACCAGATCACGAAAATATCATAATTTTAATAAATATTTCGTAGTTCAAAACTAAATTGTTGCTTTTAAAAATCCTCCTAGGTCAAAGGTTCAATGTTGATAAAGAATGAATTGATCGAACCTTGTTTGCTTTAATCAATTATATATTTTTAAATGTTTTTGTGGAGCGGTTAGTCGTTCAGTGTAATCGCGTAGGTTATGGCAATGTTACCAAGGACTAGACACAAAAAGTTAGTTTTAGGGTTTAAAGTGTTAAGTTTGGTTTCCGTTTCGGTTGTTTATTTACTAATAAGTGTATTTTCGAGTGAACAGCGGTCAGATACTTACGATGTTCTAGGTAAGCGCAATAAACCCTTACAATTACAATAATTTATATAAATATACAAGGTGTTAGTAAATAAGTCTCAAAAACTTTAAGGGGTAATTATACATGAAAAAGTAATGACAATTTGCTCAATAAACATATTACCCCCGAGATACGGGGTGTTTTGAAATTTTTATTTCAAACTGAAAATTTATTTATTGCTCTAAAACCGGTGAGCTATGAAAATGAAATTTGTTGAGCTTTAAGAGGTAGTTTGCACATACAACTAAGAATTTTGTATTCATCATTGGAGTGCATAAGGGTAATCGTCTAAATTTTTTAACAAAAAATAGTACGGCACTGAAATATTTTAAATTAAAAATTATTTTTACTTTGCGTTTGATTTGATATAAAAAACCTTTATTAGTGCAGTCACTGAAGGTTTGCACCTCCGATTTCGTTGAACCTCCATCGATTTCCATGAAAATTGGTGAGCAGTTAGAGGATACCTCAAGAAACAAAGGTGATGTGGTGCCAACTTGCGCTTTTACCCTAGTTTTGGATGCCACCCCTTCTCGGTGGTGAAAATTATTGTATTAAAAATTATACCACAAATCGATAGAGGGACAAATTCTAAGCAAAATTTGTTATATAAAGTTATTAAAATAAATCAATACTTTTTGAGTTACTAAAGATAACAATTTTTACTTTTTCGTAAAAAGTGCATGTTTTAAAGCTGTTTTTTACGTATAACTCAAAAATTATAAGCTTTTACAAAAACGCTATAATTATCAAAATTGAAGATAATAAGAAATTGAATACACTTCTTACTTAAAGAACTACAATTATGTTAATTCAAAGTGATGTATGAATAATTCAATGTATAGTTTTTTCGGCGAGTACTCAAATCTAAGTAAAAAATCTAAGCTAAACTAAAGGGAAAAGTATTATAAGATATAACTGCTAAAAACTTGTCAAAGTACTTTAAAGTACCTATCACAGGAGCTCCAGAAGAAGTTAATAGCATCCAAATTAAGCAAGTTATGATGAAGAAAATAGAACCCGTTCGAATTTTTTAGGAAACAGTGAAAAATAAAACGTACCTACGCCATTTCCACAAAAATTAAAATTTATAGTAATCCTTCAAGAATTTCATTACATTAGCATTTGTAATGATTTCAACAATTTTGACCGGTTTAGGATGCATATTAAAAAAAAGGTATAATTTAAGAAATCAGAATTTTAAAACTGTCTTAATTTTAATTTTCTTTTGATAATAACAAAAATATTCAATATACGTAAAAAATTATATATAACCAAATTTTATTGCTTCCTTTAGCAAATATTCTAATAATTTTACTATTTCTGTTGGGTAAAAAATAACCGAGATAGAAACGTTTAAAGCTTAAATTTTACTGGGAGAACATGTAACCGGGGCAATTTAACCTTTTATATTTAAAAAAAGGAAGGTGTACAAAAGACTAAATTTATCGAGGCTTAATAGCCCTTGAAATTACCTTTCAAATGGTTTCTAGGCAAACATCATATCTTAAAAATTCCAATCATGGGTTACAACCGGTTTCTAAGCTTACATTTTATGTTTCATCTTCAGGCCCAGTACATATAGTCTTCACATAATATACAAACTACTAGATATCAGTATTTGGAACTGTTCTACAGCCAAAGATATTTACGGAGGTCACCAAGCCCCATCAAAAAGCAGACTAGTTTAATTTTTGAATCTTGTTTTGCAAATGATGGATCTTTTTGTAGCTATTCTTGTTCTCATGATCATTTTTCAGTGCGTCATTAATTATGACGTCATATACTGTATTGGGTGTGTCGAGACTTATTTCATGTAATTATTGACGAATCTGACAGATGCCAGAATCGTACTTAGTCATAGGTGAAAAGCTTGTGGAATTAAACTAATTAGTAATTTAGTAGATTTGATTTTTACACAATATGCTAACATGTAGGTATTTTTTATTAAGGGGAATAAAATTAAAAAGTAAACAATATTGTTAATTAAATTTATAAATATGGAAACATTAAAAAATGACACGAAACTATCCATAAACTATGTTTTTATCTTCTTCTCTAGGTGCTGTCTCCGCTTCAAAAGTTGGCAATCATCAGAGATATCTTTATTTCTGAAACCGCGGCTCTAAATAATTCATTGTTATTACATCCAAACCAGTTCCTAAGATCCTTCAGCCATGAGTTACGTCTCCTTACGGATCTTTTTCTTGCATAATGATCTGGAGTATTAGATATACATCTCTCATCACATGTCCCATATATCTCAGTTTTCTTCTTATTTGTTAGTTTTTCTCGTTCCTTATGCGTAAGTCTCATTACCTCCACGTTGGCTATTCTATCCACTCAAGAGATATTTAGCACTCTTCGGTACATCTTGAATGTCTCTAGCCTCCTCACGCCAATGACTAACTTTTAACGAACTAAATTCTAAACCAAAACACAAAATAATGCACAAAAACGTTGTGAAACACAAGGGAAGTCGAATTCGAAATTTCAAAATGACAGGTACACAAAATAATGACCTGAATAATAACCGTCACTTGACTCTTTGACACTTCTAAAAAATGACCAAAATGGACGAAGTTTTCGTCAAATGTTCGTAATACGTGTATTTGATTGGCTAGAAAAAACGCGCATTCTAAATATCAACGAATCAAACGTAGGTTAGGAATAGACATCTTATGTATATGTATAACCATTATAATGCTGCATTATTTTTGTGTTTAATCACGGAGCTACCGCTTTTTCCGTCTCACCTAACTTAATGCATTAGAGAGAAATCGAAAAACTGTGACGCACTGAAACATGATCATGAGAACAAGAATACAGTTGGTTTCTTGCCTCAAAACTTTTTCAATGTAGTTGTTTTTACTATGTGTATAATGTTTGTATAGGTGTAAAAAACATTTAAATTTAATACTGGGACATCACTCACAAATTAACATGCACAAAGATTTAAAAAGAGGGGTTTCTTAGGATGCCATGGAGATATTATATAAAATATATAAAAAATAGAGAAAAAATAAAATATCTCCATGGCATCCTAAGAAACCCCTCTTTTTAAATATTTGTGCATGTTAATTTGTGAGTGATGTCCCAGTGTTAAATTTAAATGTTTTTTACACCTACACAAATATTATACACATAGTAAAAACAACTGCATTGAAAAAGTTTTGAGACAAAAAACCAACTGTAGCTACAAAAAGATCCATCATTTGCAACACAAGATTCAAAAATTAAACTAGTCTGCTTTTTGATGGGGCTGGTGACTTCCGTAAATATATTTGGCTGTAGAACAGTTCCAAATACTGATATCTAGTAGTTTGTATATGTGAAGACTATATTATGTACTGGGCCTGAAGAGGAAGCATAAAATGTAAGCTTCGAAACCGGTTGCCCCATGATGGTAACAACTAATAAATAACATACAAACTATAAAGGGCGCTTTACAGCTTGCAATTCTACCTGCAAGACGCAAGAAAGTTGCCTAAAGGCATGCGCAGTATGTCGTCAGTTGATTATTGCATGCAACTTCTTGCAATTGCGCGATAATCGGTTTGGTGCCATTTTTTCTGCAAGTTTTCATGCAAGTCTAGGGGAATTTGATTTTTCCACAATATCAAATGTCATTGACGATACGGATTCACGAATACATGCCGATCAACTGTTTTCTGTTTGTGAAATATATCAACGATGGAAATGAATGAATAATGAAATGGCACTTTCTGAGATTCTATAATTATTGTAAATAATTGTATATTAAGCTACGGAAGCTCTCTCTCCTCTAGCTAAGTACCTTAGGATAATAATTAATTTGTGTTTCGAAGAAATAGTATTTCGAAATATAGATTTCTTTGTAATTGTTCAATTTTTCCCAAGGGTTTATTAAAATGTACATTCATTCCTAGAAAATTAGAGTCATTTTCATCATCTACTTGGATAAATTCTTCTGTTGGAGATACATTATTACCCCTCTTCTTGTTCAACTAGATCTTACTCACCATCTCCGATCTCGGCGTTCTAAATTAGTGACTAAAAGGCTGGCTGCAGCAATAATAATACTTATAGTTGATGCTACCGCCTTTTTCCTTTTATATTTGGTTATTTCTGATAGTCTTGGCATTTCGAAATTTACCAAGTTAAATAAACAGCAATAAAGTAATTAAAAAAAAAGTTTATAAGTTAGGTTAAGGGTAAAACTTTCAAATTGCATGCAAGCCGGGTTGCAAGCTGTAAAAGACCATGCAATAGACTTGCATAAAATCTTGTATGCAAGAAATTGCAGCAAGTTTTCTTGCAAGCTGTAAAGCGGTCTTAAGATTGCGAGTATTGACTTATTTCCTTATCCAGTGGTATAATGGACTCGCATTGGCAACCCTTTCATCATTTGAAAGTTATAACAATAAACGGAAATTTTTTATTAAAAATGCATAATAATATAATTTCTTTATAATAATATATAGAATTTAATATAATTTGTAAACTCAAAAAAATTTAGTTCCTAATATTGATTAACAGTGATTACTGAATAGTATTTCGTTGTCACAACAATTTAATTTGTTGTTTCAACGAACTTTTAGACATTGACGAATGTATTTGGTTATTGTCACAATGATTGAATAATAATTGTGAGAATAACTAGAGTACATTAATCAAAAACACTCAATTTATTCAGCCAATAACTTAGTTTCGTATATTTAATAAATACTGTTAATTCTGGCAGCAACTCATGTTCTTGATTTCGTAGATGACAAGCAATTACCTTGGTTTATCGTGACAACGTACAGATTTCATTAAAACAATGTACAAATGTTGTTAATATAGAGTAATATATGATTATTGAATAGATGTAAATTGATTGTTGTGACAACGAATGCATTAATCAATCTACTACTGCATTTAATTCCCACAATCAATGCGTTTATTGTGACAATAACCGTAGTTGTTGAGACAATAAATGTTTTGCTTGACCATCTAAAAGTTACCGGCTTTTCCTTATCGTGATACCCCTAGCTTCTCTGTGTTACCAAAGTGCCGAATAATAATTGCATTTCGTTTTCAAGTGTAGTCCGTAGTAGAAGGAAGTTTTTGTGCGTCTATTATCGTGAAATTTCGGTCGAATTCTTTTTAAATGTATTCATTTTTTCGAATCCTGAAAAAACTAATTATTATTTTTGAAAATGTAAATGCAAAATAGAATATTACAGTATTATCGAAGGTCTAAAGTCCCTGAGAACCTCTACAATGATTATTTTAATAAGTCACAGGGGTGAAAAAGAGAAAATTTAGTACGATTTTTAATTTCAAATAGGCGTACCATTAAACAGAAACTTTTTGTTTATTCTAAGGGACTTTCTGCCCTCGGTAATAATGTAATATTTTATTCTGCGTTTAAATTTTTCAAAAATACTTATTAGTTTTCTCAGAATTCCAAAAAAATGAATGCGTTTAAAAAGAATTCGATGGAAATTTTGCACCTGCGCTCTCAAAAAGGATTGAAGTGTTATACATTTTTGGAATCACTATTTCAGACGCTTTTAAATAAGCTGTCACATGACGTACTTTCCCATTAAAAAAAATCAAAGTTACGCCGCGCCTGTCACCTGAAGAAGAATCGTGTAAAGTTCGAAACGTTGATGTTATAATATACTTTGATTATTTTAAAAATCGACTTGTCCGAGCGTTTTGCTTATGTGCTAAAAATAAATAAGTTAATAAGGGGGCGGGGGGAGTGTAACACTTATTCCAGTACCCTAATAGCACAAGGACGTCCAATGGACGTCCATTGGACGTCCTTCACGGACTTTAGGGACGTCCATTGGACGTCCGTTTTCGTCCGAGGAACGTCCTTTATACGTCCTATTTTGGTCCAAATGTCGCGCTACCGAACGTCCATTGGACGTCCATCTGAGGTCCGAGGGGACGTATATTGGACCTTAATCGGACGTAATTTGGACCTTGATCGGACGTCCTAGGGGACGTAAATTGGACCTTAATCGGACGTAAATTGGACCTTAATCGGACATAAATTGGACCTTAATCGGACGTAAATTGGACCTTAATCGGACATAAATTGGACCTTAATCGGACGTAAATTGGACCTTAATCGGACGTAAATTGGACCTTAATAGGACGTAAATTGGACCTTAATGGGACGTAAATGGGACCTTAATCGGGCGTAAATTGGACCTTAACCGGACGTAAATTGGACTTTAATAGGACGTAAATTGGACCTTAATCGGACGTAAATGGGACCTTAATCGGACGTAAATTGGACCTTAATCGGACGTAAATTGCACCTTAATCGGACGTAAATTGGACCTTAATCGGACGTAAATTGGGCCTTAATAGGACCTAAATTGGAACTTAATCGGACGTAAATGGGACCTTAATCGGACGTAAATTGGACCTTAATCGGAAGTAAATTGGACCTTAACCGGACGTTCTAGGGGACGTGAATTGGACCTTAACAGGACGTCCAATTTTGGTTCAAATGCCACATTACCAAACGCCCAATGGAGGTCCACTTAACATCTGAAGGGACGTTCGGTGGACGTCAATTGGGCCTTCATAGGACGTCCCAGTTTGGTCCAATGTCTTGCTGCCGAACATCCATCTAATGTCGTGGGAAATAAAAAATATATTTTTTAAGGAACTTATATTACATCTTATATTAAATTACAATTATTGGATATTACATTATTTACATTAAATTACAATACACTTCTCCAAGAAATTAACGCACCAACTTAAATATGGGGTATTTTTTATGTCTCGTATTTCCTAAACCTGTTGTTTCATCTAAGTGATTTTTTTATAATATTATAGCCTAGGCTATCGGTTACCTCCTTAAGCTTGTCATGCACAGGGAGCTATGCTGTAATATATGTACATTATATCATATCGCTCTCTATAGTAATGAGTGAGCCTGCAGACAGAAAACAAATGGTTCCATATGTGCAGGCTCACTCATTACTATAGAGTGCGATGTGATATAATATATATTACAGTATAGCTCCCCGTGCATGACAAGCATAAGGAGGTACTTAACCTATAGCCTAGGGCCTAGGCTAGAATATTATAAAAAAATCACTTAGATGTAACAACAGGTTTAGGAAATTCGAGACATCAAAAATGTCCAATTTTTAAGGTGGTGCGTAATCGGCTGTATATACAGGGTGTAACAAAAATACACGTCATAAATTAAATCACATATTCTGGGACCAAAAATAGTTTGAATGAACCTAACTTACCTTAGTACAAATATGCACATAAAAAAAGTTACAGCCCTTTGAAATTACAAAATGAAAATCGATTTTTTCGATTATATCGAAAACTATTAGCGATTTTTTATTGAAAATGGACATGTGGCAGTATTATGGCAGGAATATCTTAAAGAAAAATTATGGTGAAATTTGTGCACCCCATAAAAATTTTATGGGGGTTTTGATCCCTTAGATCCTCCCAAACTTTTGTGTATGTTCCAATTCAATTTTATTATTGTGGTACCATTAGTTAAATTCAATATTTTTGTTTCTTAGTATTTTTCAGATAAGGCAGTTTTTATCGAGTTGCGACTTCTTTTTTAACATGTCTACATAAAAATTTTATGGGGGTTTTGTTCCTTTAAACCCCCCAAATGTTTATGTACGTTCCAATTAAACTATTACTGAGGTACCATTAGTTAAACAGAATGTTTTTAAAACTTTTTTGCCTCTTTGTATTTTTTCGATAAGGCACATTTTATTGAGATCTGGCTTCTTTTTTAATATGGTTCAAAATATCCCTAAAAATGTAAAGCATAAATAAGTCTGCATATTATTAACAAGTCTCCATAATCGTTCTTAACCATATACAAATATGTGGTGGATTTGACAAATATTCAAAATATTTCGATAAAAATTGACTTTTCGAAAAAGCAATAAGAGGCAAAAAAGTTTTTAAAACGTTGTGTTTAAATGGTACTACAATAATAATTAAATTGAAACGTGCACAAAAGTTTGGGGGGGTTTAAAGGAACAAAACCCCCATAAAATTTTTATGGGGTGTCCAAATTTTACTATAGTTTTTTCGTAAGATACTGCTGCCATAATAATGCCACATGTCCATTTTCAATAAAAAATCTCTAATAGTTTTCGATATATTGGAAAAAATCACTTCATCTTGTAACTTCAAATGAATGATAAAGGCACAGAGACTTAGATGGCGAGGTCACATTGAAAGGATGCCAAACACGAGGACTCCAAAAATGGTACTAAACTACACTACAGCTTCAAGAAAGAGAAGAGGAAGGCCGAAAAATAGATGGAAGCAAGAGGTCGAAAAAGATTTGGAAAGAATGGTGCTACAGGGTCAGAAAAGAAAAATGAATAACAGGAAGGAATGGAGAAAAATCACATATCAAGCCAGAGAAGATCTCAGTACATAAAGAAACGTGAAAATGAAGAAAAAAAAAAAACTTTTCAAGCCATGGGCCTCTAAGACCCTTGGTGCTATTATATATATATATATAACTTCAAAGGGCTGTAACTTTTCTTGTGTGCACATTTGTACTAAGGTAAGTTAGGTCCAATCAAACTATTTTTGGTCCCAGAATATGTGATTAAATTTATGACCTGTATTTTTGTTACACCCTGTATATATCTACATACTTCGTCTAATTTACTA
The DNA here is from genome assembly GCF_917563875.1 of Diabrotica virgifera virgifera. Lineage (NCBI taxonomy): Eukaryota > Metazoa > Arthropoda > Insecta > Coleoptera > Chrysomelidae > Diabrotica > Diabrotica virgifera. The sequence goes on along the minus strand of NC_065443.1, from coordinate 56,818,463 downwards.
ACTGTTGCGCGTCATCCGCGTCGTAGCCTGTGAGGTTGCATGATACCAACACGAAATATTTAGGCGGTAGGTGTGTTCTTTTTTAGAATCACTTTGCCGAGTACACTGGAATTACAGCCACTAGACATATTTTATTATATACGCGTAGAAATAATATTTGAAGATTTCTATTAATGTTAACCTAAAGAAATACACAATAATATGTTTCATTAAATTTGTATAAATGGATTATAAAGCGTTTTTATGAAGCAGATTTGTTCGGATCACACTGTAACTGTAATCGAACGAAGGTGACATTTTAGAATAAATTGGTAACATTTATTTGACAGTTACGGTGATGACACTTCATATTTGTTTATATTCTTTACTATAAGTATCTGTTTTATTTATTATATTTACTGTTTTTATTATTTACTTTACTATAAAAAGATCCTCTACTATAAAAATATAAATTTCACCTAATTTTATAACGACTTGGAATAATCGAGGTATCTGACAACTTTTTTAGTTGTTATTGTAAACATACTTATACAAAGAAACCTACCGGCTTTTTGCCAAGAGTTCGGAGCCGTTTTTTAATTATTAACAATGCAGTGCAAAAACTCTTGCACTGCAAATCTTAAAAGATTATAACTTAATTCTTGTTCTCTATTTCTTAAGTTTTTACTTATTTACATTGAATATTAATTTGTTTTGTTGTATAATCCACGTTTACAATAATTATGTGACATATTTGATTTAAAATGGATTCAGGATCTTTTTATACTTTGGCAACTATGTCAACTTAGATCTCTGGCGTAGATAATGACGTGCAACAGTAAGTAAATTAGATGGACTGTAGGTTATATTTGGTTCTTGGGACATCAAAGTATATTTTTTAGACATTCTTAGTCACTGATGTGACATACCTCCGATTTGTTTTTTCATGAGTTTTGTAAGAGAGACTAAAACCTTTTTTTTATAGTCACCTCCTGTTTTCATATATTTTTTGACATGTTTTGTAGTAAATTCAACTATCTATTTACTACAAAACATGTGAAAGCAGATGATCCTAAAAATGGTTTTTCGTCTCCTACAAAATTCATGAAAAAGCAGATAGGAGAATTATTGTACATTACAATTCTCTGATGTTTGGGAAAAAGGGCTTAAGTCAGAATTGCACATCGATAATGTTTTGATGATTTCTACAGTACTGTAGTAGATTCTACTGTACATACAGTTTACATCTACAACAGTTTTTTTCTGGTCCAGAAATCATCAAAACATTATCAATGTGCAATTCTGACTTAAGTCCTTTTTGCCAAACATAAAAAAACAATCTGGTCATAACTGACCAATGAGCAATTTTAATTTAGCCTAAATTACTACTGTTTCTTAAAATGAAGAGCTTACCCCATAGCGTCTCTTATCTAATCTAACAAGATCATGCACTATTCTAACATACACAGGCACAGCACACAAGCACTATGCTCCGTTTTTCACTATCACCTATCACTCAAACTAGTTCAAAAGGATTTGTCCTCTTCAATCTTCTAGTTTGCCCAGTAGTATCGAGGAGCTGGATTTCCTCGATATTCTTGAACTCATGAAGTTGATGCTCGTGACCCTGCTATCTTCTTGATATTTGTTGATAATGTAATAACTTATTATGCATGGACAATGTGGACTTTCTTCCAACTAGCCAATACACTTTTTATATCTCTCTTTTGCCTTTCATAGCTATACATTTCCTTCTTGGTTTTTTTTTGTAGGCCACTTTCAGCTGATTCTAAAAAAAATTAAAATGAACGGTAATTTTTCTATTCTTTACAATTAAAAATCAAAAGAAATAGGTACCTATTTACAGGTAATAATATGCATGTATAAATGATTCGTTTCATAAAGAATAAAGAAAATTGAAAACGGATTTTATAATACTTACAAAATTGTTTAAACAAGAGATCTAGCCAGTGCTCAGAGCAAAAACTAGCAGACAGTACAGCAAAAAAGCCACTAATTTCCATTTCCCACACCCCCTTATCGATGCATTTTTTTTCCAATCAAAATTTTTACTTTTTTACTAAATTTTTAGGTTATCGGTTATGTTATGAAAATGAAATGTGATGACCAATGACCACGAGACGCTACATAGATACTCGCGCGGCAAATTTGAAAATGAACGCAAATTGAACAGGAACAGTACAATGGCCTCTCTTAAAATCTTGTAATGGAAAATTTTACCCCTCCAGGAAGACATTGTACTATGTTCATAGAATATCTTGTGGTAACTTTCCACCCATAATTTAATCAGATAGATGTTCACGGAATAGAACGGTAGTACCTACATTCCTGGAATGTTTTGTGTTGTTAGGATTAAACTTTTATTTTATTTATTCTTGAATATTTCCTATTGTTAAACATTGTAACCAATAATTTACAAATAAGATTTTCATTACATTACATAAAATCAAAAACATTTTTTGGATATTAAACTATATAGTTTGTTTATAATTGTAATAATTGGATATACAATTTTGAATTAAGATTTACGCCCGGTTTCATAATCAACTTAAAGTGAACATTAACTAAAGTTCACTTTAACGTTGACATTTACCCATATGAATTGCATTGACAAGGGTACCAACTTAAAACTTAAAGTCCACTTTAACTGATTATGAAACCGGGCATTAATCTTTTCGATTTAAACTACAGTAAAACCTGTGTTACCGGCCCCCTGCAAACACCGGCCACCTGTACTAACGGTCAGTTTAAAAATTCCCCAAACCAATTACAGTAAAACCTGTCAGTAACGGCCACTAAAAATGAAAAAGCTATTGGCCGATATAGAAAGGTGACCGGTATTGCCAGTTTTTGTAGTCTAGATATAATTGGTTTGGGGAATATTTAAACTGGCCGTTAGTACAGATGGCCGATTTTATCAGGTGGCCAGTAACACAAGTTTTACTGTATATCTAGACTACAAAAACTGGCAATAACGGCCACCTTTCTATATCGGCCAATAGTTCTTTCATTTTAGTGGCCCTTACTGACAGGTTTGACTGTATTTCATTAACGTAAAGTTAACGCGTAAGTTAATATTTTATTGAATTATTTTGCTATTTGATCCCGTAATTGGTATAATGTGTCCAATATAATATATACGCGTTCATAAAACGTCCGTATTTCGTCCAGTATGGACGTCCAAAGGACGTTCAACGTCGGACGTCCAAAGGACGTCCATATTTATTCCGTCCGAAGGACGTCCAACGTCGGGCGTCCAAAGGACGTCCATATTTATTCCTTCCGAAGGACGTCCAAAATGGGACGTCCAAAGGACGTCCATATTTATTCCGTCCGAAGGACGTCCAACGTCGGACGTCCAAAGGACGTCCATATTTATTCCTTCCGAAGGACGTCCAAAATGGGACGTCCAAAGGACGTCCGTTTATAGTCCATGGACGTAAGGACCAAAAATGGACCTATTTTGGACGTCCAAAGGACGTCGTGTGCTATTAGGGTACACTGTATAAGTGAAATCATATGAAAAATCACACAGTGTAAAGTCCTTTAGGTTAAGGAAAAAAAGGGGGATTTAAAAAATTATTATTAATCAATTAATATCATACATTGGGCTATTGCATTCAGTAATTATTAATATAAAATACGTTCATAGTAGGAATGAACGAAACTGATTGTAATAATGAATAGAATTGATTGTAAGAAAAACCGTATTTATTGTGGGAATGAACGGAATTAATTGTAACAATAAACGGAAATAATTGTAGAAATAAACGAAATACGTTAGGAGAAATAACACTGTTATTGACACAACGAATAGTCTTCGTCGGTCAATTAACGACGTTGTTGTTTCAATAAACATTTTTCGTTGACTCAGTGAACAGAGTTCGTAATATCAATAAATAGTGTTCGTTGACTCAGTGAACAGAGTTCGTAATACCAATAAAGTGATATTATGGTATACACAGTGCTGTTTTTGTGACGGTACGCGCCGGTACGCCGTACCGGCACCTTTTGGGACAAGAAAACAAAAAAAAAACAACAAATATTTTGTAACTTTAGGTGAGCCATTATGCGATTAACGCGATGTAGAACTTACAAATTTGTATTTAACGCGAGACAGGTGGGATCACGATCGGTAGAATTCTATTTTGCTGACGTCACAAAACGAATTTTACAATGCGAGAATCGACGGTTGCTAGGCAATGTGACGTCAGAAAAATAAAATTCTACTCATCCTGATCCCACACTGTACTTTCTTCTATCCTCACCGCAGTCTCCGCCCCCGCGGCCGGCAATATTGCACTATCCAAGGTCGTGTGTTGTTTTCCATATTTCACTCAGTTCAGTGACCGCGGTCAAAGTGACAGGTACTTGCCACTGTCCTATTTGTGCGCCCTAATCTGCTACCCTCTTCCGCTCATTTAGTATGAAAGTGTTGTGTTGCTTCAAAAATGCAGAAGATTACTAATTATTTTAACCAGCCCAAAAAACTAAAACTAGATGAACAATTTCAAAAATGCTTAACATCGCAAGTTATATTGTACCAAACGCCTTTACTAGTGTCTAGTCCAAAGAAGGTGATAAAATTGGCCAGACTGTTGGACTTTTGAACAAAAGAGTGAGCATTGTAGGAAAAACGATTGGCTTATTGTACAAAACAAAAAGTTAGGCTGTGACGTTTGCAGAAAAGTTGGATCTCTGGGTGTAGGAAAAAAAAATGTTATGAAAATGGTCAAGCAGTGGACTGAATGTGATGTTAGTAGTTCTGGAGAGAGTCGAGCTCAGCAACAAACTTCACTAAGAAAAAAGATATTTGATCACATACTTAATGCTGCTCATGAAGCTCCTTTTAAGATTTTTGCAGATTCACAGAAAGAAACGTTAGAAAATGTTTTTTTAAACAGTGTCAAAAGAAAAACAAGTAAAGGCGCGAGTTTTTCGAACTGCTTATAAGGTAGCAAAGGAAAATCAATCTTTCAACAACTTTGAGGCAGAAATAGATGTTCAAGAGCTAAACGGGTTAGATATGGGCAGAATTTTACATTCACGGAACGCTTGTGCTAATATAATTACTCACATAAGTTCAGAAATGAAGAATCAAGTTGTACAGGAAATTGTAAAAGGGACTGATAAATTTGCGCTTATTATTGATGAGTTAACAACATTAAGTAAAAAATCAACATTTATTTTGTACCTTAGAGTGTGTCTAAAAAGTTAAATATGGAGTCACCTGTGAACTTGTTATTAGACCTTGTGGAACTGGAAAATGTGACGTCTCGTGGAATTTTTAATGCTGTTATGAAATGCCCTGAAGGGCACAAAATTGATGAAAACGTTTTAAAAAGTAGACTGGTTGCTTTGGTGATGGAGCAGCAGTGATGCTTGAAGGGAAGTCTGGGGTTGGTGTACTGTTGAAAGAGAAGTTTCCATCTATTGTTATTTGGCATTGCTGTAATCAAAGACTTGAGTTGTGTGTGAGTGACGTGGTAAAGAAAATGGCAAGTTATAAACCGGTTCAAGGGATTTATAGACAAACTATACGTACTGTATCACGCCTCGCCCAAGAACAGTCGGGAGCTGCACGTATGTGCCGATGAGCTTGGTGTACAACTGTTAAAAATCGGTAGAATTTTGAACACGCGGTGGGTCGCATCAAGTTTTCGCACAGTTTCGGCCGTTTGGAAAAATTATGATGTCTTAGCCAACCATTTTGCAGCAGCCAAAGTAGACCAGACGCATGATCCTTTGGAAAGATCCAAATACGAAGTCCTACACAGAAAGCTGACATCAACGTGTTTCATTTTGGATTAGGGACTGATGAGCGACGCACTGCAAGAACTATCTGATGTTAGTGAGGAGTTGCAACATCGAGACCTTGACCTATTTCGAGCTAACAAGAAACTTCAGATTTTGATGAACACGTTTGTTTCTCGAAAAGGCAGTCCTGGAATGTTTTATGCGCAAGCTGAGACAGCTGTCAATAACAGAAGTTTTATGGGAAGCGAACTGTATGTGAAATCTAAAGAAGACCCCATCAATGCTGTTGTGTTTTATGAACACCTTGCTCAATCAATCGAAAAGAGGATGCTCAGTGTAGACGATGCAGTGTTGGCCAATTGTGTCCGCATAGTTGACAAAAGCACTTGGCCCAAAAACATTAAAGACAATACTTTTGGGGAAAGAGACATTGAAGCGCTCGGAGTTCGTGTACAAGTGAACAAACAAGAGGCAATTAAATCCTTCAGAGAATATGTTTTTGACAATTGTAGAAATTTGGGGGGAAATTTTGAGAACAATAGCTACCCAGAAAATTTGCTACGTTTGTCAACAGCTTTAAAGACAATACCAATATCTTCCAGTGAGTGTGAAAGGGGATTTTCCCAAATGAACCTGATAATCACTGATGGCAGAGCTTCCCTACTCATAAAAACTGTTTCTTCATTAATGTTTGTGTGAAGTTAAACGGCCTACCTCTTACTCGATTTGAACTCTCATTGACATACACTTTGAACAGTACATGAATTCGTGGCTGCTTCGGGGACGGCACTCAGCATTGAACACAAATAACAAGGAAAGAGGCAGAGAAGAGACTTGCGACAAAAACTTCTCCAAACTTTGGACAGTTCTATAAACTGTAAGTTATCAAAAGCTTTCTTTCTTGTAAAATGTAGCTATGATCTAAAAACTTACACTGATTAATTTATTACTGAATACTAACTAATTTGTTACTTTTGAACTGTTATTTGGAAAATTATGCAAATTTGGAACATGTAAACTAAGATTTTGTGCGTTTTTTATAATATGCCCTTAAAATGTGTGCAAGACCAAATTTCTACAGTAGGCCAATTAATTAGCAAATACAGTTTTTTCCAGTAAAATCAGACATACCTGTTAAGAAACCACGAGTTTAATAGGACTAAAAAATTTCAAATTTTCTGAGAAAAATAATCTTTGGACTCTTATTTTATCAATGATGTAGCCAAGTAGAGATGGTCTTAGATTTTTTATAGTATTCAGGTCAAATTATACACAAATTCTTCAATTTTTTTCCTTGCTCCCAAATAGCTTTAGAACGCCCTTTTTGAGGCTAAATTTACAAAGTTTTCCCGGGGCCTGCCCCCCTATCTCAATACCCCCAGACTCCCGGAACATTGCGTACCGGAACCTATATTGTTACAAAAACAGCACTGGGTATACATAATGAATGTTCATCCATTCAATAAACGTAATACATTGGCTCAACGAACGAAAATAATGAATTGATAAACATCGTTTTGTTGTCCCAATAAAACCAAGAATTGGACAAATTTTAAGTATTGCGTTTGTTGTCTGAATTAACATTTTTATTGATATTACGTACCTTTTTCGTTGAGAGTATATTATGTATACAGAAATAATAGAGAAACTTATTTCTTTGATCTCTGAAATCGGTGTCAAAGGTCGTTTTGGCGTATTTGGACAGTCTCTGAGACACTAGTGGACAAGCTTTTTCATAATCCTGGATGGCAGCAATTACATGACTCAGACAGTGACCATTAAATTGTTGCAATTTGCTATATATTTGTTAAAGGAACTTGAATAAAGTATCATTTGTAGTACTTAATGCCTTTAAAAAGTGGGATATTTATGCTATATTTTCAGGTTTCCCAAATAGAAACACTGTATGTGTTCAAAACCGAGTCAGGAAATAAAATGCAGATATAAAAATATTTACTAAAAAAACAAGAGTATTTTTTGCTAAATTAATGTGTGTTCACTTTTATTTCAAACAAAACGAAATTTGAAAAGTTAAGTCCTTTCCGTTTTCTTCTCTGGTGAACATTTTTCGAATTGGCGCTTAGAGTGTTTCTACTTGCGACAGCCGAACATGTGCCTGTTGTTTCCGATAATCCGAGCCAATGAACGTTGTTCTGCCGCTGTGTGCCTTGAGTTATTTTTACTATCGTATACTTCAAATTACACAAATACCCATTATCTCTCAAATATTATAATACATACATTTTTATTGTTGAAATCTTTGTCTGATAAAAATCGGCCCGGGTTAGCTGGACTTCCGGGTTATCGGGGGCCGACTTATCGGGGTTCCACTGTACATGAAAATTTGACATCGCAAGCTCGTTTAACTCTAGGCTATCTGTCTTAAAGCGTGCCCCTTAAAAGAAAGTATACACAGTCCTTTAAAAACAGGTCGAAATCCAATTTTATCTGGGTGATCCAAATAAACAATGAAACAAAGAGAGGTGATGACATGAAAATGAGGGCATATTGTGAATGCGGCCTACGGTAGAACTCTAAGAAGATAAATCTTTCTATATTTTCAGCATCGAACAAAGAGGGAAACACATAAAAGAACTTACCGCTAATATGAGTTATCAATACAAAACTGTACTTGTTATTTACCAAATGTCTTTACCCGACATCAAAACTACTCTGCCCAAATCATAGCTTCTACACATATTATTCATACCTTAAAGCACGCCCGCCGAGAGGACGGTACAGCCGGTACGTTCTACCGGGCCCGGCGATGTAAGGGGCCCGGCGTGGACCAGACCAAAGACGTAATTTTTCCGTAAAATCAGAAATTCATGGTCTTTCATTGTTGATCCATCTAAATTAGTTGCCAGCATTTAAGGAATAAATCCAGAATTTACATAAAATAAAGGAAAACAGCGCAAGAAGAATGCGAGATTTTTTGATGATTTGCTTAAGCCTGGGTTTCCTCGAAAGCGGCACCGACAAACAGCGATCGTAGCACTGCGATGAATTACGTCAGATTACGGTGAAAAATTCAAGGTTCTTCACTGGGGACTGGGGCAATGGAATGTGCAAGCTCAGCAAGCGGTGGCTTCCAACGCATCCTTGGAAACCAACGCTATTATTTTGCATGGTACAGTTTTTTTATGATGTCATTCATCGCAGTGTTACGATCGGAGGTTGTCGGCACCGCTTTCGAGGAAACCAGCGCTTTAGGCCTAGTAGTGACGGATACTTTTGAGCCCGACGCAATAGTAGGCTGTGAAATTAATATTTGCAATTGTCATTGATTGTATAATAAGCAATTTTACCAGAAGATTTAATGCAGCAATGATTCGCTATTTAAGATTTTATGGACATTCCGAGATGAAGATGACAATATTAAGAAAAAAAATTGATATAATGCGCGAGTTTTATAAAGAAAACATTAGTGAAGAATTGATATAGATTATAAATTAAATTTTTCATTTGAGAGTGATATACAAGGATAATATTGGTGAATCTAAAATTTCTCCAATATATTTACTTAACAAAATTGAACATCTCAAATTGGATATATTATTTCCATAAGCGTCGACGTCGTTATTGCGTTAAAAGAATATTTTGCACATTACCCGTGAAAGTCAAAAACAAAAAGATGCTTTTGTTGTCTTTCTCGCATAAAACATGCTATGAGATCTACAATGAAACAGGATCGGTTAACTGTCCTAGCAACTTCTACATTGAGAATGATTTGGTAAAATCAGTCCTGTATTATAAATATTTTCACTATTATTATAAATATAATCAAAACATAGTAACATTTATATTTAAAATGTTTGTTATTATCATTGATAATTTTATTTCTGCAAAAATTCAACAATTGTTTTCGCTCTTCACTTCTTCCCGTGGGCCCGCTCTTCACTTCTTACCGGGGCCCGCTCATTCCTCTCGGCGGCCCTGCTTAGAGCCAGGCTACTTGGAACAAAACGTTATTAAAAAAACATTTTTTAATTGAAATTGTGAGATAGAAGGTGCATTGTCTGTGTTTATCAATGAAGAATTCAC